>NW_027362763.1:828968485-834705985 GCF_046119375.1 Phyllobates terribilis
GCACTATCTGTGTAGATCTCTTTCAGTTGCTATTTCTAGTAAGTTTTGATGTATTGGCTATGTGCGCACGATCAGGAAAATTTCTGCAGTGTTCCTGCATCTATTGGCAGCAAAAACGCTGAGATAAATACGCAGCGTTTTGATGCGTTTTCATGTGTTTTTTTATGTGGTTTTGCCTGCAGATTTGCCATGCGTTTTTCTAGTGCATTGTATAGGAAAAATGCAGGCAAAAACGCAAAAAGAATGGACATGCTGCTTCTTTTTCTGCACATGAAATTCAGTCAGGATAAATTCTGATCAAAGAACTTGCAAAATGTCATAGGAAACCATGGGAGAAGGTTTACAATGCATTTTTGGCCCATTTCTGTGCAGACAAAACGCACCAAAAACGCACTGTGTGCACTTTGGGTCACTGCGCTTCACTGCAAGTGCAGTAATGGGGAAAATGGGGCAACAGTAAAGAATTAGTGATATCAAAATAGATGGATAAGGTGGTGGAAATGTGAGAAGTCAAACATGTCTGTGTTGAAATCCCTACAGATGAGTTGAGGCTAGAAGAAGTCGTAATGGTGGTCTGGACCAGATGGAAAAGATAAGAAAAGTGAATGGCTCCAACTAGAAAGAAGGTGAACATTAAGTCACTTAATATAACTGTATGACTATGTATGACTGTGAGACCTCTTATATGCTTGGCAGAACTGAGATCTAACACCATAAGGATGGAGTATAGTGGTAATGTTTAGTCTTTTTATAGTGTGTTTATTTTGTAACAGTTTGGTGGTGCAATTAAGTTACCTTAAGCTACATTGTCACATTATCATTTCACGCATTTTACTCCCATCTTTACACTAAATATCTTATCAAGGCTCCTCTGTGACCTCATCAGTGATTCTATATAATAATATGGCCCGTCTGTACCTCCCTATAGGAGTAGTGCTCTCCACTAGTGCCATCTCTGTGCCCCCATATAGTACTAGTGCCCTCTGTGCCTCCATACAGTACTAGTGCCCTCTCTGTGCCCCCATATAGTACTAGTGCCCTCTCTGTGCCCCCATATAGTACTATTGCTCTCTCTGTGCCCCCATATAGTAACAGTGCCCCTCTGCGTACCCATAAAGTACTAGTACCCTCTCTGTGCCCCCATATAGTACTAGTGCCATCTCTGTGCCCCATATAGTACTAGTGCCCTCTGTGCCTCCATACAGTACTAGTGCCCTCTCTGTGCCCCCATATAGTACTAGTGCCCCCTCTTTGTTTGTATAGAGTAATAAGACCCCCTTGTGACTCTGAATAGCATTAGTCCTGGCTCCGTGCCCCCATATAGTAATAGTGCCATCTCTGTGCCTGAGGATATGTATATTGTTATAGATAATGTAGACCCAAGTGTCCGAAAATCAGAAGAGCCAAATGATATTGGTCAGAATGTAAAGATGGGTGGTCCGGCACTGAATATAATATAACTGAACAGGAATATAGAGAACATTATTACATTCAATATTCTCAGTCTTTATATTCTCCCCATCTGTAAATACAATGTTCCTTTTACCCCTTACACCTATGTAGTAAAGGTCATAGTCGCCTCTATGTCTTATTCTAGAACAATGGGAATCTTCTTCTCCAGGCCCATGTAAATAGCGTTTTTCTGATACAAATGTGATGTGAGCAGAACATTAAAAATATTTTCAGTTCTTTACAATCCATTTTTATTGGGCCTCGTTCAGACGAGCGTATTATACCGACCTGTGCTCTCTGCACCACAGACCGCACCCGCGCCCAGTATAGCCAATGTCCAGCTATTCCACACATGGACCAACAATGTGAGTGGAGACAATCACTTCATGGGCAAGACCTTCCTAAATGGCATCTAACAGGACTGACGGCCGCTGATTGACTGCAGCGCTTATGTGGCACAATGACACAAGATTGCCGGGGACACGGCGCTCGGGGCAGAGAAGCAGCATCAGTCCGACAGAAAATGTGCTTTTTTCTTATTTTATTCAGCACAATAGGGGCATTCAGAAGGAGATGTCAGTAGTAAAGACCCCTGTAACTCAGTCCAGTGTTTGGTGTAAAGCATGGAGGTAATAACCAAAAAGGTTCAGGTACATTTTTGAGCAGTTTTTTCGTTTTTTTCTCCCCTTCTTCCAAGACTCATATAACTTTTTTATTTTTTTGTCTACTTAGCCGTATGAGGGCTTGTATTTTGAGGAACGAGTTGTACTTTTCAAAAAAATAATTTATTTTATCATGTGATGTACTGGAAACAGGAAGAAATTGCAAAAAAAAGTGCAATTTCACAATTGTTTTTTCATTTTTTTATTTATCATATTCACTATATGGAAAAATGATCTGGCAATATAATTCTCCGCTCCACCTGCGGCTGTTAAAGGCTCATGATGGCTGATTAAATGAACTATCATCTGCAGAAAAAGATGCATGCTCAGCGCTGGAGCCCGCATCAAATGCAGTGACACAACTTATGACGTAACTATGTCATATGTCGTGAAGGAGTTAACCTGTCCTATCAAAGACATTGAGAGTCACTCAAGTTAGGAGAGTTGGACTCCACTGGCTGAATATTTACCAGATATAAGCTCATCCACGGGCCAGAGAACGCCCATCAGGGACACTTGTACTGACGCAGATGGGGTACGGCCATCACTGTGCATCCCTGTAACTGTGTTCAATAAGGTAACGAGCAGCCGGCACACTTTCTCATACAATCATATGTGACGTCTAGTGTTGAGCGATACCTTCCGATATCGGGAAATATCGGATCGGATTGGATCGGACCGATACCGAAAAAGTATCGGATATCGCCGATTCCGATACCGGAAACCAATGCAAGTCAATGGGACATAAATATCGGAATTAAAATAAACCCTTTCTTTCCTTGTAGGTTATTTCTACATGAAGGAAAACAACTAAGAATAATGTAGAATGTATTGGGGGAGGTGGGGGAGACAATAAAGGCATAGAGGTTTAGCCCAGTCAAATGGAATAGCAGGAATTAATATTTTTTTATTATGTTCTGAGTTACGGAAATATTAACTATGTTAAGTATTTTTATATTTTGTCAGATATTTATGTTTCACTACTTCCATGCTCTTCACCTTCTTTTTTACTTCTCCCACACTTTCTCCTTCATCATCCTCAGCATCTTTTTCATCCACTTCTTCTTCACCTTCTTCTTCTTCACCTTCTTCGTATTATTCTTTTTTTTACATTCTTCATATTCTACTTCTTCATCTTCTTCATATTCTTCTTCTTCATCATATTCTTATTTGTGACAGGCATTCCTGTAGTTGTTATCTATAAAAGGTTGGACATTACACCTTTCGTTCTGCCCGTCACAAAAGATTTACAACAGGATTTGTCCGCGTTCAGTTTGGCCTGCAGCAGCAGGTCTTTTCCAGGGGCACCACGAGGAGGAACGGACTCACCCCCATACACTGCTTAGTCATCTTCTGCTTATAATTTAGATATTATCTTTTGCTCTGATTTTTAGTCTTATGCTTAATGTTCTTCCGCTTTTTGTTCTGCAGCTTCTTGTATTTCTGCTTCTTGGTTTTCTGTCTCTTGTTTTTCTGTATCTTGGTGCTTGTCTTCTCTTCTTTGTCTTCTTGGTCAACTTCTTCAGGGTCATCTTCTTGGTCTTCTTCGGGGTGGTCTTCAGGGTCGTCGTCTTCGGGGGTCCTCGTCTTCGGGGTCCTCGTCTTCTTCGGGTTGGTCTTCTGGGTCCTCGTCTTCGGGGTCCTCGTCTTCTTCGGGGTGGTCTTCAGGGTCCTCGTCTTCTTCGGGGTGGTCTTCAGGGTCCTCGTCTTCTTCGGGGTGGTCTTCAGGGTCCTCGTCTTCAGGGTCATTGTCTTCGGGGTCCTCGTCTTCTTAGGGTTGGTCTTCAGGGTCCTCGTCTTCAGGGTCCTCGTCAGGGAGATCCAGAGTGATTACCAAGAACCATTTCAAAAAGCTTGAACTTGGAAATGTAGCAGAAGGTACAAGAAAGCTGAGGAACTACCGAGGACCAGCTGACGGTACTGGAACCCGGATGGATAGCAGAAGGTACAAGAGCCAATGGAACTACCGAGGACCAGCTGATGTTACTGGAACTCGGTTACTAAGCAGGAGGTACCTGTGCCAGAAAGCACTACCAAGGACCAGCAGACGTTGGTGGAACTTGGATACCGAGAAGGAGGCACCTAATCCAAAGGCACTGCCGAGAACCAGCTGACGGTACTGGAACCCGGATGGGTAGCAGAAGGTACAAGAGCCAATGGAACTACCGAGGACCAGCTGATGTTACTGGAACCCGGATGGGTAGCAGAAGGTACAAGAGCCAATGGAACTACCGAGGACCAGCTGATGTTACTGGAACTCGGTTACTAAGCAGGAGGTACCTGTGCCAGAAAGCACTACCAAGGACCAGCAGACGTTGGTGGAACTTGGATACCGAGAAGGAGGCACCTAATCCAAAGGCACTGCCGAGAACCAGCTGACGGTACTGGAACCCGGATGGGTAGCAGAAGGTACCCATGTAAAAAAAAAGTTCAAAGCCGCGAGCCGGCCGCAGTTACCAAAACCCACAGTCCTACAGAGGGTGCTTGTCCTATTGGCACTATGGAACCAGCCTTCATTGCCAGATCCCGCAGCCCACATAGGAGTCACCTAAACTGCAGGCACCATAGAGTCGGCTAACCCGACCGCAACACGACAGGACAACGCATTGGAGGCAAAGTGACGTTGACACTACCCGGAAACAGCTGGCGTGCTGGAACCAGGCTGGGCAGGAGGGAGTACCCGTGCCAAAGACACTGCCGAGAACCAGCTGACGGTACTGGAACCCGGATGGGTAGCAGAAGGTACAAGAGCCAATGGAACTGCCGAGAACCAGCTGGCGGTGCTGGAGCCCAGGGTAAATACTAAAAACAGAAGAGCCAGAGGTGTATTTGGAGGAGGTTTTAAATCCGTACTACAGTGGATGTGGACAAAGCAGGAGAATTTGCTGGACACACAGCTGGGGATCAGCTGACGTTACTGAATCCCAATAACACTGGAGCAAGCGTTGACTGTGCAGACGGCACTTCTGAGCAGCAACTAGCGGTATTGGAGCCCAGGGTAAATACTAAAAACGGAGGAGCCAGAGGTGTAATTGGAGCAAGTTTTAAATAAGTAGCACAGTGAATATGGACAGAGCAGGAGAAATTGCCGTGAACACAGCAGGGGAACAGCTGACGTTACCGAACCCCAATAACACCGCAGCAAGTGTTGACTGTGCAGACGGCACTTCCGAGCGCCAACTGGCGGTGCTGGAGCCCAGGGATAAGAATGAAAACAGAGGAGCCAGAGGTGTAATTCGAGCAACTTTAAAATGTGTAGTACAGTGGATGTGGACAAAGCAGGAGAAATTGCCGTCCGCACAGCAGGAGAACAGCTGACGTTACTGAACCCCAATAACACGGCAGCAAGTGTTGACTGTGCAGACAGCACTTCCGAGCGCCAACTGGCGGTGTTGGAGCCCAGGGTAAATACTAAAAACGGAGGAGCCAGAGGTGTAATTGGAGCAAGTTTTAAATAAGTAGCACAGTGAATATGGACAGAGCAGGAGAAATTGCCGTGAACACAGCAGGGGAACAGCTGACGTTACCGAACCCCAATAACACCGCAGCAAGTGTTGACTGTGCAGACGGCACTTCCGAGCGCCAACTGGCGGTGCTGGAGCCCAGGGATAAGAATGAAAACAGAGGAGCCAGAGGTGTAATTGGAGCAACTTTAAAATCTGTAGTAGTGAGAATGTGGACAGAGCAGGAGAAATTGCCGTCCGCACAGCAGGGGAACAGCTGACGTTACTGAACCCCAGTAACATGGTAGCAAGTGTTGACTGTGCAGACAGCACTTCCGAGCGCCAACTGGCGGTGCTGGAGCCCAGGGATAAGAATGAAAACAGAGGAGCCAGAGGTGTAATTCGAGCAACTTTAAAATCTGTAGTAGTGAGAATGTGGACAGAGCAGGAGAAATTGCCGTCCGCACAGCAGGGGAACAGCTGACGTTACTGAACCCCAATAACACGGCAGCAAGTGTTGACTGTGCAGACAGCACTTCCGAGCGCCAACTGGCGGTGTTGGAGCCCAGGGTAAATACTAAAAACGGAGGAGCCAGAGGTGTAATTGGAGCAAGTTTTAAATAAGTAGCACAGTGAATATGGACAGAGCAGGAGAAATTGCCGTGAACACAGCAGGGGAACAGCTGACGTTACTGAACCCCAATAACATGGTAGCAAGTGTTGACTGTGCAGACAGCACTTCCGAGCGCCAACTGGCGGTGCTGGAGCCCAGGGATGAGAATGAAAACAGAGGAGCCAGAGGTGTAATTCGAGCAACTTTAAAATGTGTAGTACAGTGGATGTGGACAAAGCAGGAGAAATTGCCGTCCGCACAGCAGGAGAACAGCTGACGTTACTGAACCCCAATAACACGGCAGCAAGTGTTGACTGTGCAGACGGCACTTCCGAGCGCCAACTGGCGGTGCTGGAGCCCAGGGATAAGAATGAAAACAGAGGAGCCAGAGGTGTAATTCGAGCAACTTTAAAATGTGTAGTACAGTGGATTTGGACAAAGCAGGAGAAATTGCCGTCCGCACAGCAGGAGAACAGCTGACGTTACTGAACCCCAATAACACGGCAGCAAGTGTTGACTGTGCAGACAGCACTTCCGAGCGCCAACTGGCGGTGTTGGAGCCCAGGGTAAATACTAAAAACGGAGGAGCCAGAGGTGTAATTGGAGCAAGTTTTAAATAAGTAGCACAGTGAATATGGACAGAGCAGGAGAAATTGCCGTGAACACAGCAGGGGAACAGCTGACGTTACCGAACCCCAATAACACCGCAGCAAGTGTTGACTGTGCAGACGGCACTTCCGAGCGCCAACTGGCGGTGCTGGAGCCCAGGGATAAGAATGAAAACAGAGGAGCCAGAGGTGTAATTGGAGCAACTTTAAAATCTGTAGTAGTGAGAATGTGGACAGAGCAGGAGAAATTGCCGTCCGCACAGCAGGGGAACAGCTGACGTTACTGAACCCCAATAACATGGTAGCAAGTGTTGACTGTGCAGACAGCACTTCCGAGCGCCAACTGGCGGTGCTGGAGCCCAGGGATAAGAATGAAAACAGAGGAGCCAGAGGTGTAATTCGAGCAACTTTAAAATCTGTAGTAGTGAGAATGTGGACAGAGCAGGAGAAATTGCCGTCCGCACAGCAGGGGAACAGCTGACGTTACTGAACCCCAATAACACGGCAGCAAGTGTTGACTGTGCAGACAGCACTTCCGAGCGCCAACTGGCGGTGTTGGAGCCCAGGGTAAATACTAAAAACGGAGGAGCCAGAGGTGTAATTGGAGCAAGTTTTAAATAAGTAGCACAGTGAATATGGACAGAGCAGGAGAAATTGCCGTGAACACAGCAGGGGAACAGCTGACGTTACTGAACCCCAATAACATGGTAGCAAGTGTTGACTGTGCAGACAGCACTTCCGAGCGCCAACTGGCGGTGCTGGAGCCCAGGGATAAGAATGAAAACAGAGGAGCCAGAGGTGTAATTCGAGCAACTTTAAAATGTGTAGTACAGTGGATGTGGACAAAGCAGGAGAAATTGCCGTCCGCACAGCAGGAGAACAGCTGACGTTACTGAACCCCAATAACACGGCAGCAAGTGTTGACTGTGCAGACGGCACTTCCGAGCGCCAACTGGCGGTGCTGGAGCCCAGGGATAAGAATGAAAACAGAGGAGCCAGAGGTGTAATTCGAGCAACTTTAAAATGTGTAGTACAGTGGATTTGGACAAAGCAGGAGAAATTGCCGTCCGCACAGCAGGAGAACAGCTGACGTTACTGAACCCCAATAACACGGCAGCAAGTGTTGACTGTGCAGACAGCACTTCCGAGCGCCAACTGGCGGTGTTGGAGCCCAGGGTAAATACTAAAAACGGAGGAGCCAGAGGTGTAATTGGAGCAAGTTTTAAATAAGTAGCACAGTGAATATGGACAGAGCAGGAGAAATTGCCGTGAACACAGCAGGGGAACAGCTGACGTTACCGAACCCCAATAACACCGCAGCAAGTGTTGACTGTGCAGACGGCACTTCCGAGCGCCAACTGGCGGTGCTGGAGCCCAGGGATAAGAATGAAAACAGAGGAGCCAGAGGTGTAATTGGAGCAACTTTAAAATCTGTAGTAGTGAGAATGTGGACAGAGCAGGAGAAATTGCCGTCCGCACAGCAGGGGAACAGCTGACGTTACTGAACCCCAATAACATGGTAGCAAGTGTTGACTGTGCAGACAGCACTTCCGAGCGCCAACTGGCGGTGCTGGAGCCCAGGGATAAGAATGAAAACAGAGGAGCCAGAGGTGTAATTCGAGCAACTTTAAAATCTGTAGTAGTGAGAATGTGGACAGAGCAGGAGAAATTGCCGTCCGCACAGCAGGGGAACAGCTGACGTTACTGAACCCCAATAACACGGCAGCAAGTGTTGACTGTGCAGACAGCACTTCCGAGCGCCAACTGGCGGTGTTGGAGCCCAGGGTAAATACTAAAAACGGAGGAGCCAGAGGTGTAATTGGAGCAAGTTTTAAATAAGTAGCACAGTGAATATGGACAGAGCAGGAGAAATTGCCGTGAACACAGCAGGGGAACAGCTGACGTTACTGAACCCCAATAACATGGTAGCAAGTGTTGACTGTGCAGACAGCACTTCCGAGCGCCAACTGGCGGTGCTGGAGCCCAGGGATAAGAATGAAAACAGAGGAGCCAGAGGTGTAATTCGAGCAACTTTAAAATGTGTAGTACAGTGGATGTGGACAAAGCAGGAGAAATTGCCGTCCGCACAGCAGGAGAACAGCTGACGTTACTGAACCCCAATAACACGGCAGCAAGTGTTGACTGTGCAGACGGCACTTCCGAGCGCCAACTGGCGGTGCTGGAGCCCAGGGATAAGAATGAAAACAGAGGAGCCAGAGGTGTAATTCGAGCAACTTTAAAATGTGTAGTACAGTGGATTTGGACAAAGCAGGAGAAATTGCCGTCCGCACAGCAGGAGAACAGCTGACGTTACTGAACCCCAATAACACGGCAGCAAGTGTTGACTGTGCAGACGGCACTTCCGTGCGCCAACTGGCGGTGTTGGAGCTCAGGGATAAGAATGAAAACAGAGGAGCCAGAGGTGTAATTGGAGCAACTTTAAAATCTGTAGTAGTGAGAATGTGGACAGAGCAGGAGAAATTGCCGTCCGCACAGCAGGGGAACAGCTGACGTTACTGAACCCCAATGACACGGCAGCAAGTGTTGACTGTGCAGACAGCACTTCCGAGCGCCAACTGGCGGTGTTGGAGCCCAGGGTAAATACTAAAAACGGAGGAGCCAGAGGTGTAATTGGAGCAAGTTTTAAATAAGTAGCACAGTGAATATGGACAGAGCAGGAGAAATTGCCGTGAACACAGCAGGGGAACAGCTGACGTTACTGAACCCCAATAACATGGTAGCAAGTGTTGACTGTGCAGACGGCACTTCCGAGCGCCAACTGGCGGTGCTGGAGCCCAGGGATAAGAATGAAAACAGAGGAGCCAGAGGTGTAATTCGAGCAACTTTAAAATCTGTAGTAGTGAGAATGTGGACAGAGCAGGAGAAATTGCCGTCCGCACAGCAGGGGAACAGCTGACGTTACTGAACCCCAATAACACGGCAGCAAGTGTTGACTGTGCAGACAGCACTTCCGAGCGCCAACTGGCGGTGTTGGAGCCCAGGGTAAATACTAAAAACGGAGGAGCCAGAGGTGTAATTGGAGCAAGTTTTAAATAAGTAGCACAGTGAATATGGACAGAGCAGGAGAAATTGCCGTGAACACAGCAGGGGAACAGCTGACGTTACTGAACCCCAATAACATGGTAGCAAGTGTTGACTGTGCAGACGGCACTTCCGAGCGCCAACTGGCGGTGCTGGAGCCCAGGGATAAGAATGAAAACAGAGGAGCCAGAGGTGTAATTCGAGCAACTTTAAAATGTGTAGTACAGTGGATGTGGACAAAGCAGGAGAAATTGCCGTCCGCACAGCAGGAGAACAGCTGACGTTACTGAACCCCAATAACACGGCAGCAAGTGTTGACTGTGCAGACGGCACTTCCGTGCGCCAACTGGCGGTGTTGGAGCTCAGGGATAATACTGAAAACAGAGGAGCCAGAGGTGTAATTGGAGCAACTTTAAAATCTGTAGTAGTGAGAATGTGGACAGAGCAGGAGAAATTGCCGTCCGCACAGCAGGGGAACAGCTGACGTTACTGAACCCCAATAACATGGTAGCAAGTGTTGACTGTGCAGACAGCACTTCCGAGCGCCAACTGGCGGTGCTGGAGCCCAGGGATAAGAATGAAAACAGAGGAGCCAGAGGAGTAATTGGAGCAACTTTAAAATGTGTAGTACAGTGGATGTGGACAAATCAGGAGAAATTGCCGTCCGCACAGCAGGAGAACAGCTGACGTTACTGAACCCCAATAACACGGCAGCAAGTGTTGACTGTGCAGACGGCACTTCCGAGCGCCAACTGGCGGTGTTGGAGCTCAGGGATTACAGTTCAGGTGGTAGAAACATGAACAGAACAGGAGACCTGGATACTGTTGCCAACCAATTATTTATTCTGGAAGAGGACTGGCAAATTCATGAGAGATCCAGGCCTTGTTCATTTTGAGAAAAGTAAGCCGGTCAACGTTATCGGAGGATAGTCGCATGCGACGGTCTGTTAGTACACCACCTGCGGCACTAAAGACGCGTTCCGATAATACACTAGCAGCAGGGCAAGCTAGCACCTCCAGTGCATACTGACTAAGCTCTGGCCATGTATCCAGCTTACAGACCCAAAACTTGAAGGGAGAAGAGCCGTCTGGGAGTACACTAAGAGGGCAAGACATGTAGTCTGTCACCATCTGACGGAAACGTTGCCTCCTGCTGACTGGAGCTGTCTGTGATGGTGTAGACATTTGTGGCGGCGGGGACACAAAACTTTGCCACATTTCGGCCATACTGGTCTTGCCTTGTGCTGAGGCGCTGCTTCTGCTCCCTATTTGTGCAGAGCTTCCTCCACTGCCTCGACGCACTGAGCTGCTTTGTAAAGCACTAGCAGCACTGCTCTCGGTTGGAATGGAGAACATGATGGAATGCACCAGTGCGTCTTGGTACTCCCGCATTTTACGCTCCCGGTTCAATGGTGTTATGAGGCTTTGTAAGTTGTCCCGGTAGCGAGGATCTAGGAGGGTGGACACCCAATAATCAGCCGTGTTGAGAATGTGGGCGATGCGGCGGTCGTTTCTGAGGCACTGCAGCATGAAATCAACCATGTGCTGCAGACTGCCAACTGGCCAAGAAACGCTGTCCCCTGCTTGAGGCGTGATCTCTGCCTGCTCTGCATCACCCCACCCTCGCTCTAGATACTGACTACTAGAGCATTGTGTACCTCCCTCCTCTGGACAGATGTCTTCCTCATCCATTGACTCCTCCTCATCCTCCTCACAAAGTGTCCCCTGCCTAGGCCTTTGTGAGGAACCACGTTGCGCAGACTGTAGAGAAGCAGATGGCATTTGTGACTCCTCATCCTCCACCTCTTCCAAAACCTCGTCCCTTAGTGCTTGCAGTGTTTTTTCAAGCAGGCAGATAAGGGGGATAGTCATGCTGACTAGTGCATCATCTGCACTCGCCATCCGCGTGGAATAATCGAAGGCACGCAAAACGTGGCAAATGTCCTTCATAGAGGCCCACTCAGTGGTGGTGAAGTGTGAACGGCGCGCACTGCGACTTGTTTGCGCCTGCTGCAGCTGGTACTCCATTACTGCTGCCTGCTGCTCACACAACCTCTCCAACATATGTAACGTTGAATTCCACCTGGTGGGTAGGTCACATATGATGCGATGTTCCGGAAGACATAATCGGCGCTGCAGAGCTGCAATGCGTGATCTTGCATTGCTGGAACGCCGCAAGTGAGCGCACTCTATGCGGACCTTGTGAAGCAGTGCATCAAGATCCGGATAGTCCCTCAAAAAACTCTGCACGACCAAGTTGAGCACATGTGCCAGACATGGGATGTGAGTGAGGTTGCCTAGGCCCAGAGCTGCCACCAGATTTCGGCCATTGTCACACACTACCATGCCTGGCTGGAGATTCGCTGGCACAAACCACACGTCACTCTGCTGCTTGATGGCATTCCAGAGCTCCTGCGCTGTGTGGCTTCGATTCCCCAAAGAAATTAATTTTAATACGGCCTGTTGACGTTTGGCCACGGCTGTGCTCATATCGGTCATCATAACAGGTAACCGTTCACGGGTCGATGTGGAGGTAGACCGTGACGGCTCCTGCAGCGCTGATTCAGAGGAACTGGAGTATGAGGAGGAGTCAATGTGTACAGACTGGATTCCTGCAATCCTTGGAGTTGGCAGAACACGTACAGCGCCACTCTCAAGATCTGTACCCGGCTCCACAACATTTACCCAATGGGCAGTGAGGGAAAGGTATCGTCCCTGTCCATGCTTACTGGTCCACGCATCAGTGGTCAGGTGGACCTTGCTACTGACGGCGTTTTGTAGCGCATGTTTAATTTTTCCCTCCACATGATGTTGCAGGGCAGGGACGGCTTGCCTGCTGAAATAAAAGCGGCTGGGCACGTTGTATTGTGGGACTGCCAATGCCATAAAGTTACGGAATGTGTCAGTCTCCACCAGCCTGAATGATAGCATTTCAAGGGCCAGTAGTTTAGCAATGCCAGCATTCAGAGCCTGTGCTCGGGGGTGGTTTGCCGAGTATGGGCGCCTTTTCTCCCATGCCTGTGCTAACGATGGCTGTAGACTGGCCTGGGAGTGTGAGGATGACTGGGAAAGTGGTGCTGTGGGTGGAATTACACTGTGTCTCTGTACAACAGTGCCAGAGATTCTTCCATGGCGATCCTGTGAGGAAGCCGAACCAGCTGTGTGTGAGCTGGAGGAAGAGGCTACAACACGAGCTGAAGAGGTGGTAGGTGGCGCTGTAGGTTGGCCTAGGTCTTCAGTGTGTTTGTGTAACTCCACCACGTGCTTGGTCCGCACATGTTTCCACATATTTGTGGTATTGAGGTTGCTGACACTTTTCCCTCTTTTCACCTTCTGATTACACAGCTTGCATTTGACAAAGCAAATGTCATCTGCAACTGTGTCAAAAAAGGACCAGGCACTGCAAGTCTTGGGAGCGCCCGCTTTGGATTTTGGAAGAGCCATGCTCCTAATGGGTGCCGAAGTGGAGGCTACAGGCAACCAAGTCTGCCCCCTCCCTCTCCCTCCTTTTTGGGCCGTTCGGGGAATCTCTTCCTCAGAGCTGCTCCCACCACCTTCCTGTCCCTCACGCCATGATGGGTCAAGGACCTCATCATCTACACCACCCTCTTCAAACAACTGCTTCTCCTGGGTAGTCTCGACAGCACAGTACGCACCAGAAAGTGGCACCTGAGTCTCATCATCAGATGCGTACTGAGGTGTGCTGCTGACCATAGGCACTGGCCCACCCGCCTCTTCAGATTCAGAGAGACAAAACGGTTGCGCATCACTGCATACTACCTCTTCTTCAAATTCTCGAATTCTGCTTGGCTGGCCCCCTCTTTCCAAGCCAAGAGATTCAGAGAACAGAAGTAGAGATGGCTCCTGTCCAGGGCTCTCTGACTGCCTGGGCAATTTGGCAGGTGGTGAAGAGACAGATGGGTGCTCTTCAGTGCTCAGGACCTGAGAGGATCTGGAACTAATTGAAGTCGATGCGTTAGCTGCCATCCATCCGACAACGGCTTCAATTTGGTCCTCGCGCAGCAGTGGGGTACGGCTAGCTCCTACAAAGCTGCGCATAAAGGACTGTTCCCTGGTAAAACTGGGGGATGCTGAGTCACTGGTGCCCGCAGCAGGCACAGAATCCCCACGTCCTCTCCCTGCAGGCACAGAATCCTCACGTCCTCTCCCTGCAGAAACTCCACGCCCACGCCCACGACCACATGCCTTACTCCCTGCCTTCTTCATCTTGGTAGACTGATAAAGATAGGCAGAAAAGTACTAAGGGCTTAGTGTGCTTATTCCTGAACAGCTGCTAACAGGTATAAGAAACACTAATTTTATAAAGTGTGGACTAGACTTTAATATGAGCTAATGTGGCCTACACAACTGTAAAGTGGAGTGTTTGGTGAACTTTATTTAGGTTTTTTTTGTCACAAAAAGACACTGGATGTGCCTAAAGATGTAATAACGATAGTATCACAAACTTTTTGTAGCTATTACAATGTAGGAAGGTAACCTACAATGCAATAGATGAGGCTGCAAAAAATAGGCTAATACTAATCTGGCTGGGGCTGCAGGGCCCAATGCTGCAGAAAGGCTCCTCTATCTACTCCTATATAGTGTGTTTGGAATCAATTTAGCTGAATATGGATGGAACCACCACACTAATAGGAGATATCAGGAAAAATTATGAATTGGCAATAAAGGACAATGTATGAGGCAGTGACACACACTGAGTGCACTACAACCAGACGGGGTTGAAGCACACACTACAGGGTGAGCTGCACTCACACACCAGACCTTGCAGACAGCGGTGAACAGTACAGATGCAGAGCACTGTGCACTAGTGCTGCAAGACGGAAAAAAAATTCTCTATCTACTCCTATATAGTGTGTTTGGAACCAATTTAGCTGAATACAGATGGAACCACCACACTAATAGGAGATATCAGGAAAAATTATGAATTGGCAATAAAGGACAATGTATGAGGCAGTGACACACACTGAGTGCAGTACAACCAGACGGGGTTGAAGCACACACTACAGGGTGAGCTGCACTCACACACCAGACCTTGCAGACAGCGGTGAACAGTACAGATGCAGAGCACTGTGCACTAGTGCTGCAAGACGGAAAAAAATTTCTCTATCTACTCCTATATAGTGTGTTTGGAACCAATTTAGCTGAATACAGATGGAACCACCACACTAATAGGAGATATCAGGAAAAATTATGAATTGGCAATAAAGGACAATGTATGAGGCAGTGACACACACTGAGTGCACTACAACCAGACGGGGTTGAAGCACACACTACAGGGTGAGCTGCACTCACACACCAGACCTTGCAGACAGCGGTGAACAGTACAGATGCAGAGCACTGTGCACTAGTGCTGCAAGACGGAAAAAAAATTCTCTATCTACTCCTATATAGTGTGTTTGGAACCAATTTAGCTGAATACAGATGGAACCACCACACTAATAGGAGATATCAGGAAAAATTATGAATTGGCAAAAAAGGACAATGTATGAGGCAGTGACACACACTGAGTGCACTACAACCAGACTTGGCTGAAGCACACACTACAGGGTGAGCTGCACTCACACACACAGACCTTGCAGATAGCGGTGAACAGCACAGGGAACTGTGCACTAGCACTGCAAGGCACAGTGATTTAGAAAGTAGCTTGGGTAAAGCAGTATAGAGCAAATAGGTAGCTAAAACTGTCCCTCAGAACAACAGCGTCCTATCCCTAACTGAATTCACAGCAGAGTGAGCTCAAAATGGCGGCGGTGGCTTTTATAGTGCATCATGACATCATTTCAGCAGCCAATCACAGCCATGCCATTAGTTAAGATGCCTACATGCCTAACAGGATGTGCCCACACTTCTTAGGATCCTCATTGGCTGAATAAAATGAAAATGTCTCATTGCATTATGGGAACTTCCGATTCCGGTATACGATATTGCAATAGTATCGGAATTAAGTATCGGAATTCCGATACCGCGAATATCGGCCGATACCCGATATTTCAGTATCGGAATGCTCAACACTAGTGACGTCCTCTTACTCGAAAAAGCCTGTGTTTACCCTGGGTGATGGGGGACTCGGTGTCGGGTCCTATGATGAAGAGATGGGGTGCAGCCGTGGCCCGGACCCGACCCGTGCTCAGGCCCGTCACATTAAAAAGAGATGGTGTGGGCTCATCCGGGTTGAGTGGCTGATTAACGACTACGCCACCTGTGGTGCCTGGTGAAGGGCCACCAGCGCCGCTACAGTCCGCTGAGGCCTGGTTTTACGGCTCCTTGAGTTCTTACTACTCCCCACAGGCGGAGCGTGGCCTCACGGCAGAGGGACAGGAGGATGGGGGTAGTAGTAGAGGGAGACGGGCGCCGCGTCGTGCGGTGTGGCGCAGAATAAACAGTCCGGAGGCCATAGGGGTGAACTTCCAAGGCTTTACTCACCAAAGATGGCTTTTTATTAAATATGAAATTTAAAGTGTAACTATCTTGTAAGTCCTCCACCCTCACCCACTAACTGGTTCCCCTAACTCTTGGTTCCCCAGTCTCCCTGTAACCAGGGGAGCAGCACCTAGTGCATATTAGCTCCCTCTGGTGGAGAAGTGTGGTGTTGGATGCAAGGTTTGGGTCACGACTATCACACTGGTCTTACCTCAGAGGAGGAACACCACACTCCATTAAAGAAGTGCAGCATCCCTGTGGCGGTCGAACCCTCAGGGGCGCCACACATACAACACTGACGACAGTGGAAACCAAACACTCCTGCACCCATGTCTGTGTCTATTCAGCACAGAAGTGTAAAATATCAAGTGCAGCCTGTGGAGTGAGGTGTGCGCAGCCAAGTGAGTAAGAATCACGTCCTGTTCTATATATTAGACTGGTACATGAACATGAGATCTGCTGATTGTGCTACGTCCTGGCAGGTCTGTGCGGATGTGACGTCATTGTAGCATCGGCGTCTCTGCCCCCTTACAGGCAGAGACGTCGTCCCCCTTACCGCCGCGCTCCGGGTCCGTCATCTTCCGGCCCTCCTGCTGCTGCTGCCGGCACACGCAGCTTCCCTAGCACTGTGCTTAAGGCGCGCCCGTGCTCCCTCCTTCTTAAAGGGGCCATGCGCGCCATCCTAAGGAGTCCCCGGCCAATGGCGGGAGGATCTCTCATATAAAAGGCACCTCCTCCAAAATGGAGGTGCCCGTGCAAGGTTGTAGCTTTGTGTTATAAACCCTGCTTCAGCCCTCAGGTCCCGCTGCTAGTCTAACTACAAGTCCGCCAGCCTGACTTCCAGTCCAGTCCGCCAGCCTGACTACCAGTCCAGTCCGCCAGCCTGACTACCAGTCCAGTCCGCCAGCCTGACTCCCTGTCTCCGCCAACCAAGTACACTCTCCAGCCCGACGGTCTGCCTACGGTCCAAACCCGCCAATCTGTCTATGGGCAAGGCTTGCCTGCCTACCCGGAGAACTTACCAGTTACCTGCCAGTTACCTGCCGTGCCTACCAGCCAGCCTACCTGGAGGCTCCTGCCAGTTACCCGTGGTGTCTACCAGTCCGTCTCCCCGGATCACCTGTCAGCCTGCCTGCCGTGCTCATCCGCTGTACCGGTCAGTCCCTGCCTTCTGACCCGTGGAAGTCACCTGCTCTCATACAAGGACTGGCCCAGAGTAGCACCTGGTCCCTCTGCTCGGTCCTTCCTTGGTTCACGGAGTCGATTGAGCCGCCGTGCGACCTTGGTCAGTCCGAGTTGATACCTAGTCATGCCCCTCTGGTCCCTCCTTGCACCGCAGCACAGAGGTTCCACCACCCAGATCCATAACAGTTTGCACGGGCCATGGAACCCAGTGGCCCCCAGGCTCCTTCGCTTGCTGACGTGTACCAGGAGGTTTCTCGTCAGAGATCCCAACAGAAAATCATCCTGACCTACCTGCGGTCTGTCAACTCTCGCCTCGACACGCTGCCTGTCACACCAGTGTCCACCTCGAGCCGAGCGACACCCGCTCCTGCGGCGCCTCTGCCTACCTGTGCTATAGCATCCAGCTCAGGACCCCGGGTCTCTGCGCCTCCTTGTTTTGGGGGTGACCCCTTCTTATGTCAGGGTTTTCTGAACCAGTGCACGTTGCACTTTTAACTACTGGCACATCAGTTTCCCTCCGACCGGGCCAAGGTGGCATTCATCATGTCTCACCTCACCGGGGAAGCATTGGCATGGCTAAACCCTCTATGGGAGAGAGGGGATCCCCTGGTGTCCGATCTTCCGGATTTCCTCACTGCCTTCCGGAAGGTCTTCGATGAGCCCGGATGAAGGACTTCTACTGCCTCCTCATTGCTCCAACTCCGCCAAGGGAGTCTCACCATGGGCCAGTATGCCATACAGTTCCGTACCCTTGCTTCTGAGCTTGCCTGGAATGACGAGGCCCTGGTGTCCACCTTCTGGGGTGGTCTTTCCGGATGGAAAAAGAACGAGCTAGCCGGCCGGGACATTCCTACCACCCTGGATGACCTGGTGTCACTAGCTGCACGGATTGACATCCGTTTCCTGGAACGAGCTAAGGAGACTACCCGTGAGAGAAGATTTCCTCATCTTGCTCCTGTTTTCCAGAAACCTGCCTCCCACCCTGCAACTCCCCAGGCACGCTCGCCCAAACCCATGCAGATCAACCAGACGAAGATGGTCAAGTCTCGCCAAGAAATACTCCGTGCCGAGGGGAGCTGTTTCTACTGTGGTAGTAAGGAGCATCTGATCCGTTCCTGCCCGGAGAAGCGTCTAGGACCACTCGGAGAGGTCGTCCTAGGCAAGAGTAAATCCTCTCCGTTCTTGACTCTATCCGTTTCTATTTCCTGTGGAGAGAACCGCTTCTTTGAAACCGCCCACCTGGATTCCGGAGCCGCCGGGAGTCTCATTTCTCAGTCCCTTGTAGAGAAGTATCAGATTCCCACCAAACCTCTGGCTGAACCATTGGCAGTCGCTTCCGTGGATGGAAGACTCCTTCCGGTGACCATCGTGCTCGTCACAGAGCCTGTGACCCTTCAGGTGGGAATGTTGCTGACGCGCCCCCTGGGAGCAGGGCCTTGTAGATGCTGGGGGTTGTAGTCACCGTGGCAGTGACCCGGTCTGTGACCCAGGGCGGTCAAACCAGGGTAGTTTATGTGAATCTGTGTGTATAGTCCGACTACGCCACCTGGGGAATGCGGTTATTGGGAACCGCCGCTGCGGAGCAGTCCGCTGAAGCTGGTGGTATGTGCAGCAATGTGATGTGACTCCCTACAGGAAGAGTGTAGCTTGAGGCAGCGTGTATGCATGATGGTGGTGATAGTGCCTGGATCAGTAATAATAACACGGAGTCTTTGCAGTGCAGTCCTAGGGTCTTTACTGGTGGTAATTATATAGGCCCAACGGGAGTACTCGCTAGGGATGAGGGCCTGGTCAGTCTGGGAGCAATCCTAGAATTCCCCTGGCCAGGTGGAGTTGTAGGCCTGCCGTTCTGACTGTACTCTTTTGGCTATCCCGCTTATAGTCGTGCTGTAGCCCACGTCCCTGAGTGTAATGTGCTGCTCACCCGTATGGCTGGCGACTCGGATTCTGTGTATTCCTCGCTCCTCTATGGCGGTACTGGTCCTTTCGTGTGGCTGAGCCTCCGGGCTTCTGTTGGCCAGGAGACCTACAATCTCCTGCCGTGTGGTTTCTGCTGCTGGGCTTGAAGGGTCCCACAGCCTCAGACTCCGGTGTCCAGTTCTCGGTGTGTGCTCTGGCTAGGACGAGCTCTGCCAGCTCCAGTCCTCAGCTCCTTGCTCCTTCGTGTCCTATCTGACTCCTGACACTGACTACACTCAGACTGACTAACCCCGCCTCCAGATCCAGTTATATAGGGCAGGATCCTCCCCTTTCTGGTCTGGAGCAGGAGGTGTTGCATGTAGTGTGTTCCCTGACCAGGAAACTCCTGTTTTGCTCCCAGACATGGTATTACTACCACTGTGGCAACCAGACCCCCTGGGGTGCCACATTGCACTCGGAGAGGATCTCCTTCCATGTGCTATCCGGACTCTCTCACTCCCTATTGCTAGGTCTACCCTGGCTACAGAGACATGAACCCGTTCTGAATTGGCAATCCACTGAGGTGCTCCGTTGGGGGCAGGATTGCCATGAGACCTGCCTGGTTCCGGTTCGACCTCAGTCTACTCCGGCTAATTTACCTGGTCTACCGGCACCTTACTGGTCCTATGCAGATGTCTTCGACAAGAAGGAGGCAGAAACACTGCCACCCCATAGGCCATATGATTGCCCTATCGACCTAGTACCCAGTGCCACTCCACCCCGTGGGCGTATCTACCCCTTGTCGCTGGCCGAAACCTGGGCCATGTCGGAGTACATCGAAGAAAATCTGGCTAGGGGATTCATCCAGAAATCTACCTCCCCGGCTGGAGCTGGATTCTTCTTCGTAAAAAAGAAAGACGGCTCGCTACGCCCCTGTATCGATTATAGGGGACTTAAGCAAATTACTATCAAAAATAAATACCCCCTGCCACTCATCTCAGAGCTGTTCGACCGCCTTAAAGGTGCGAAGATCTTCTCCAAACTCGATCTTCGTGGGGCGTATAACTTGGTCCGGATCCGCCAAGGAGACGAGTGGAAAACGGCATTCAATACCAGGGACGGCCACTATGAATACCGTGTGATGCCCTTCGGTCTCTATAATGCTCCAGCCGTCTTCCAAGAACTAGTTAATGACATCTTCCGTGACCTCTTATATTCGTGCGTGGTGGTGTACCTGGATGACATCTTGGTCTTCTCTCCGGATCTACCCACACACCGGAGGGATGTTCGTCAGGTCCTGCATAGGCTCAGGCAGAATCACCTATACGGAAAATTTGAGAAATGCCTCTTCGAGCAGACCTCTCTTCCGCTCCTGGGCTATATTATCTCTAAAACCGGTCTACGGATGGACCCCGAGAAGGTCTCTCCCATCTTAAAGTGGCCCCGACCGGAGGGGTTGAAGGCGATTTAACGATTCCTGGGCTTCGCTAACTATTACCGCCTATTCATCCCGCATTTCTCTTCCCGGACTGGACCCATCTTTGCGCTCACCTGTAAGGGTGCTAATCCTAAGGAATGGACGTCCGAAGCGGAGGAGGCCTTCCTCTCCTTAAAACTAGCCTTCTCTTCTGCCCCAGTGCTGCACCGTCTGGATTGCAACAAACAGTTCTTTCTGGAGGTTGATGCTTCCTCTTCCGGAGCCGGAGCTGTGCTCACCCAGAAATCTCCGTCCAGGAGAATGGTAACCGGCGGCTTCTTCTCCAAGCTTTTCTCCTCGTCCGAGCGCAACTATTTCATAGGAGACCGAGAACTGCTAGCCATCAAATTGGCACTGGAGGAGTGGCGTTACCTGCTAGAGGGGGCTCTGCACCCGGTGGTCATCTATACTGACCACAAAAACCTGGCATATCTACAAAATGCCCAAAGACTCAATCCACGTCAGGCTCGGTGGTCTTTGTTCTTCGCCCATTTCAACTTTACCCTTCATTACCGCCCTGCGGATAAGAACGTTAAAGCCGATGCTTTGTCCCGATCCTTCCTGTCTTCTGATCAAGAGGAGGAGCCTATGCATGTCATCGATCCCTCCAAAGTAATGAATGTGGCTCCGTTGGACCTGTCTCGTCTCCCACCCGGTAAGACGTTTGTAGTGGTTCTTCACTGGGGTCATTCATCTAAATTAGCCGGCCATGCTGGCCAGAGGAGGACCTTCCTGCTCATTACCCGGCATTACTGGTAGCCTTCCCTGCACAAGGATGTTGTAGACTTCGTCACGGCCTGTTCATCCTGTGCCCGCAACAAGGTTCCCAGACGTCTTCCAACCGGCCGTCTCCTGCCTTTTCCAGTACCTGCTGCCCCGTGGCAACACATTGCTATGGACTTTATTACTGATCTCCCTGTTACTGCCGGTTGTACTGTCATTTGGTGGTCGCTGACCACTTTTATAAAATGGCCCACTTTATCCCTCTGCCTGGTCTCCCGTCTGCATCTGTGCTGGCTACGGACTTCATCCATCATATGTTTCGTCTCCACGGCCTACCCCTCCACATTGTATCTGATCGAGGGGTCCAGTTTACTTCGCGCTTCTGGAGAGCTACGTGTAAGCTGCTGGATGTCTCTCTGGGTTTCTCCTTGGCTTATCATCCTCAGTCCAATGGACAAGTGGAACATATCAACCAGATCCTTACCAGCTTACTCCGGCACTTTGTCAACGCTCACCATACCGATTGGGTACAGCTCCTACTATGGGCCGAGTTCTCCTATAATAACCATGAGAGCGAATCTTCTTCCAAGTCCCCGTTCTTTGTGGTCTATGGTCAACACCCTCGGATTCTGTTTCCCGTCTCCACTTCAGTGGACAATCCTGCCGTGGAGTCTCTGGTCAGCGAATTTTCCACCATTTGGGAGGACACTAGATCCGCACTTCTTCAATCCTCCGAGCAGATGAAAAGACATGCTGATAAGAGACGTCTGGATCCGCCTCAATTCCATCCGGGAGACAAGGTTTGGCTCTCCTCCAAACATGTTCATCTCAAAATACCCTCCTATAAGTTGGGTCCATGGTTCATCGGTCCATTTGAAGTCCTCAAGCAAATCAATCCAGTGGCCTACAAGTTAAAACTCCCGGCCACCTTACGGATTCCAAACTCCTTCCACGTATCTCTCCTCAAACCGGTTGTTGTTAATTCTATTTCCGACAATCCAGGTACCTCCCCAGCTCCGGTCTCCGCTGAGGACGTCTATGAGGTAGAGAACATTCTGGCCACCAAGAGGGTAAGAGGAAAAACCTTTTTTCTGGTGGATTGGAAGGGGTTTGGCCCAGAGGAGAGAACTTGGGAACCCAGGGAGAACATCGACGCGCCGCTTCTTCTTGAAAAAATATTTTCGGACCTAAAGAAGAGGGGGCGTAAAGAGGGGGTACTGAATCATCGGCGTCTCTGCCCTCTGACAGGCAGAGATGCCGTCCCCCTTACCGCCACACTCCGGGCCCTGCGTCTTCCGGCCCTCCTGCTGCTGCTGGAGTGCGCAGCTTCCCTAGCACTGTGCTTAGGGCACGCGCATGGTCCCTCCCTCTTAAAGGGGCCGCGCGCGCCGTCCTAAGGAGTCCCCGGCCAATGGCCGGAGGACCTCTCATAAAAAAGGCACCTCCTCCAAAATGGAGGTGCCCGTGCAAATTTGTAGCTTTGTGTTCTAAACTCTTCTTCAGCCCTCAGGTCCTGCTGCTAGTCTGACTACCAGTCCACCAGCCTGACTACCAGTCCAGTCCACCAGCTTGACTACCAGTCCAGTCCGCCAGCCTGACTACCAGTCCAGTCTGCCAGCCTGACTACCAGTCTAAGCCAGCCAAGTACACTCTCCAGCCCGACGGTCTGCCTACGGTCCAAACCCACTAGACTGTCTATGGGCCAGGCTTGCCTGCCTACCCGGAGAACGTACCAGTTACCTGCCAGTTACCTGCCTACCAGCCAGCCTACCTGGAGGCTCTTGCCAGTTACCCCTGGTGTCTACCAGTCCGTCTTCCCGGATCACCCGTCAGCCTGCCTGCCGTGCTCGTCCGCTGTACAGGTCAGTCCCTGCCTTCTGACCCGTGGAAGTCACCTGCTCTCATACAAGGACTGGCCCAGAGTAACACCTGGTCCCTCTGCTCGGTCCTTCCCTGGTTCACGGAGTCGATTGAGCCGCCTTGCGACCTTGGTCAGTCCGAGTTGATACCTAGTCACGCCCCTCTGGTCCCTCCTTGCACCGCAGCACAGAGTTTCCACCACCCGGATCCGTAACAGTCATTAGTCATCTGCACTGCAAACCTCCTAATGTGGAAGTGAGCGGCAACAGATTACTCCTTTATGCCCCATCCCCCTGATGATGCCTGAGAGCCGGCGAAACATGTTGGGAGTCTATATATTTATAGATGGAGAGAGACAGGACCTGAATTACAATTACGGTGACAATCTACCTGTATATAACTAATGGCTGACTGCAGCAGTAAATCATACAGTGTATTCAGTGCCTGTGAATGTGATACAAATGCACAAAGGAGCATTAATAATGGGGTCACTCATTCATGGGGGTTTTATTGTTTTGTTTGGGTTATATGTAAATAATATTAATAAAAGCGACACTATAAAGAGAAAGAAGATTTCAGTGACCCCAGAGCTGAGTTATAATAAGGTAAAAAGCACAGCAGTGACCCGTCCTTCCCTGGGGTTGTGGTGGGATTACTGTATATCACATGTGATCGGCCATTGGTAACGGTACAACCTGTATTATATATATCACTGATGGCTTTATTATATACTTCCCCAATATCACCATATTCCTGTCTTCATACATAGTATATTCTGTGTCAGAGCACATATAACACCCTTCATGCTTAGTACACATGTAATAATACTACTGTGACTACATAACATCACCATCTACAGCCGGCCACATGCTCATTACATGGTGCAAATGGCAGAACAGCACCAACCAGAGTGCCTTATACCAGTGCCAGTCAGGACCTCTATATAAGGGACTGCTCCATCATGTGTCCCCCGCACACAGTAACTACATACACAGTACTATAGTGCTATAAGACTCCATCCACACTGTACATATAACTGCCAATGACTCCTGTCCGGTCTGGTGTTGGCTGTTTGGTAAAGTATATTATCACCTTTCCCTTTCTCTATTGGGCACCAGTATATGTATATATATATATATATATATATATATATATATATATATATATATATATATTGTAAATACACGCCCTCCATCCTGGTATATATGTCCCTCATCCTGGGCCCCATCCTGGTATACAGTGATACAGGGATGTGAAAAAGTGTTTGCCCCCTTCCTGATTTCTTATTCTTTTGCATGTTTGTCACACTTAAATGTTTCAGATCACAAAACAAATTTAGATATTAGACAAAGATAACAAAATGCAAAATGCAGTTTTTAAATGAAGGTTTTTATTATTAAGAGAAATAGAAATCTAAACCTACAAGGCCCTGTGTGAAAAAAGTGATTGCCCCCTAAACCAAATAACTGGTTGGGCCACCCTTAGCAGCAACAACTGCAATCAAGAGTTTGCGATAACTGGCAATGAGTCTTTTACAATGAGGATTTCTCTGGAGGATTCTTGGCCCACTCATCTTCGCAAAAGTTTTGTAATTCACCCACACTGGAGAGTTTCCGAGCATGAACCGCCTTTTTAAAGTCATGCCACAGCATCTCAATCGGATTAAGGTCAGGACTTTGACTAGGCCACTCCAAAGTCTTAATTTTGTTTTTCTTAAGCCATTTAGAGGTGGACTTGCTGGTGTGTTTTGGATCATTGTCCTACTAATGCACCCCATAGTCATATATAGTAGTATAATGCATGCCTAGAGTCATTCATAGTAGGATAATGCACCCCCATAGTCATATATAGTCATATATAGTAGTATAATGCACCATCATAGTCATACATACTAGTATAATGCACCCCATAGTCATTCATAGTAGTATATTGCACCCCCATAGTCATATATAGTAGTATAATTCACTCCATAGTCAAATATAGTAGTATAATGAACCCCCATAGTCATATAAAGCAGTATAATTCACCCTGTAGTTATACTTTGGCAGTATAATGTACCCCCATAGTCATATACAGTAATATAATTCACCCTATAGTCATATATAATAATGCACCCCATATTCAAATAAAGTAGTATGATGCACCATCATAGTCATAAATAGTAGTATAATGCTTCCACATATTCATACATAGTAGTATAATGCACCACCATAGTCATATATAGTAGTAAAATGCACCCCTATAGTCATATATATTAGTATAATGCACCACCATAGTCATACATAGTAGTATTATGCACCCGCATAGTCATATATATTGGTATAATGCACCTGCATAGTCATATATATTAGTATAATGCACCACTGTAGTCATGCATAGTAATATAGTGCACCTCCATAGTCATATTCATTAGAATAATGCACCTCCATAGTCATATATATGACTGGCTCCCCATTGCCCAGAGACTCCAGTTCAAAACCCTAACCATGGCATACAAAGCCATCCACAACCTGTCTCCTCCATACATCTGTGACCTAGTCTCCCGGTACTTACCTGCACGCAACCTCCGATCCTCATACGATCTCCTTCTCTACTCCCCTCTTATCTCCTCTTCCCACAATCGCATACAAGATTTCTCCCGTGCATCCCCCCTACTCTGGAACTCTGTACCCCAACACATCAGACTCTCGCCTACCATGGAAGCCTTCAAAAGAAACCTGAAGACCTACCTCTTCCGACAAGCCTACAACCTGCAGTAACCATCACTCCACCACATTACTGCATGACCTCCTCTACCCCCACCTACTGTATCCTCACCCATCCCTTGTAGAATGTGAGCCCTCGCGGGCAGGGTCCTCGCTCCTCCTGTACCAGTCGCTGACTCGTTTTGTTAAGATTATGTAAATGTTTTTGCTATGTATATTCCTATCACATGTAAAGTGCCATGGAATAAATGGCACTATAATAATAAATAAATAAATATATATTAGTATAATGCCCCCCCATAGTCATATATATTAGTGTAATGCACCCCCATAGTCATATACTGTATATTAGTATAATGCATTCCCATAGTCATATAGGGACGCACATCCAGTTGAAGTTTCTACTGGCGTCGCCTGCCTCCTGCATGAAGGGATTAATAGAATAATAATAAAAAAAAAACACTAGAAGTCGAAATGAAGTTCTCTGCCGTTCCTCTGGACTCTAAACTGTCACCCATGATGCCCACATCAGTGTATAGAGCAGAGCAGGTCCATGACCTGCTGCCTGGCAGGTGCCACCTGAGGTTCCATCACCTCTGACCTCACCTGCACACGACCAACTGCCGTTTACTTTCATCTGTCGGCTGAAGCGATCGGACGGAGGTTTGCGGTTTGGAAGATTTTGGAAGATATTTTTGCAAATGGCGTCTACTAGACATGGAGAACAGACCGAGGAGATGAAGAGGAAGAGAGAAGAGGACAGCGTGACCGGATTCAAGAAGAGCACGAAGAAGAGGAAAGAAGCCAACAATGGATTGGAGGAGTCAACTCCTGGATGCAGCGGAGACCCTGGATCATCCAGCCCCTATGCCAGGCTTAACATCAGCCGCTTCGACATCCACCAGGTCTTGGGTAGGGGCGCCTTTGGCAAAGTAAGTCCTACATATTTTATATTCATTTTAAACCTGAAGTTTTTATTATATCCTCATGTATTGTTCTCTGTTATCAGCCATGTCATGCTTTGTTGTTGCACATTGTAGTGTTCTGTGAGATGACATAAGTCATCTCCATAGTTAGGTCTAGTGCTGCTATAACGTGGTATTCTTCTACACTGGATGGTTGATCTCAGGGGTCACAGCTGTAGGGAGCAGGGGACATTGTTTTTTTCCATGTCATCATCAATATTGGCTCCTATCAGGCGGTCATATTGTACATACGTTGCTCTCTGTTTTTTTATTAAACCTTAATAGACAATGATATTCAGACCACACTAATGCCAACTCAAAGCCTCCACTAATGCTTGTTATGTTTATTCCCATATGGTAACAGTGGAAAACCCTTTAAAGAGTCGCTGTTGTTTTAATTTTTATTTCATTAACAGCACACATGAAAATAAGCAACATAATAAATATTATTTGAGAAATCTGCTTCTTTCTCCACCAAGATTGATTTTTCATTTTCAAAGTCTCTATTTTCGTGTAAAATCTGTATTTAGTGAAGACAGATTGTTACGTTACTGAGATAGGAGATGACAGTTGGTGCTGATAATATTCTATGTAAAGGGGAAGAGGGAGGAGCTAAAGGCAGAATTCCTCCCTCCTCCTTCCACTTCTCTTCTACATAGAATATTATCAGTACCAACTGTCGCCTCCTTTCTCAGTAATGCAACAATCTTTTATCACTGAATACAGATTTTAACCGAAAATTGAGAATTTTAGAAAATGAAAAATCAGTCCTGGTAGAGAAAAAAAGCAGATTTCTGTGATTAGATTTATTACACATTGCTTATTTTCATGTGTATTATTGATTTATGAAATAAAAATGCTGACTATTTTTTATCACCTTTCCATAGCCCATTCCTGGAGTAGGCAGTGCATTATGAGCAGAGATTTGCTCCTCTACATGGTCCTGGTTACCAGCAGATTGAGAAACCACTCAGTTTTATCATGTGGCTTAGTAGAAAATCCAGATCCCTTCCACTTCCTGCAGACACCTTCCAAGTATTCTTCATTTGTCTTTTTCAGGTGGTCCTGGCATCAGTCCCCGGCCGTAACATCAATGATTACCAAAAAAGAGGACAATGAGGACACCATTATGCGAGAGCGGCGGATACTCCTGGCGGCCAGAGACTGCCCATTCTTATGCCACCTCTATGCTGCACACCAGTCTCTGCAGAGGGCATATTTCATCACGGAGTATCTGTTCGGTGGCAGCCTGGAGGAATTGATCAGGATGTGCGACTGCCTGAACATCGGCAATGTGAGGTGAGAAAACGGAAAATGTACCTAAAGAAGAACTAAGGAGATGGAAAAAAACTGAGGTCTGGGTGTAGCTAAGGAAGCACTGGCAGGGCATATGTTTAGGGTGCTGGATGCAGGCAGTGGGGTGCCAGGATATTTGGGAATTGCTAGAGAAGGGTTTGATGACATTGATACTACACTCTGTTCTCTCCGTCAGATTCTACACAGCAGAGATTGTATGTGGCCTCCAGTTCCTCCATGGACACAATATCGTCCACCGGTAAGCAGAACGTTCCTCCTTCTCTCTGTCTCCTTTACATTCTGGAGATATGACCCTCAGCATTCCTGCTGTCCTGCCCCCTATTCTACCTGGTCTTGTAGTGATCCATTTTCCATCTCTTGTATCACTGGACAGATTTCTAATTTTATTTTCTTCTTTCATTGCAGAGGCATAAAGCCGGAAAACATCATGTTGGATGCAGATGGCCACATCCGTATAATCGATCTAGGACTTGCCCAAGATGGCGTCACCTCCTCCAAAAACATGTCTGGAGTGACGGGCACTTTCCACTACATGGCTCCTGAGGTGTTTCGTAGAAAACCATACGGTGCAGCAGTGGACTGGTGGAGCCTCGGGATCATGGTATCCCGGATGGCAGCAGGACGATTCCCATTTTACAACAGCCCCGTCAAGCAAACGGCTTTCAAAGCTATCATCAACGAAAAGCCAAAATTTCCATCTTGGCTTGATGCTGACGTGAAACATCTCATCAAGAAGCTGCTGCGCAAAGACCCTCAGACGCGCCTGGGTGTGAGCGAGAACATCCGTTTTTTATCACCATTGGCTGGGAGGAGCTGTAGAAAAGGAGTGCAGAGCCGCCATTTACACCATTCAGGCCAATTCTGGAGAACCATCATCTACAGTGGCCGGAGCATACAGTCCTTCACCCCGTGGCCGGATTTACGTACGTGTCATCAAACTGGGCCCGGTAAGGATCTTTTCATCTGGGGATAACTCTCATTAGGTGTTCTCGCATTGTGGTAATCATCATCCATCTTGTCTTTTTTTACATTTTCTGCTAATGGCTTTATGTCTCTGTTTTTCTTAGGTGGATGAAAAGATCTGGACTGTGAAAGATTCCATGACCATCTGGTGAGTGACCGCTGTACAGACAGGACACCTATTATATCAGTACATTGTATCAGATGTTACATAGCGGAATGGTTAATTATAAAGACCATTCCCCTAATAACAGAAGATGCGGTAGACAGAATATTTCATGTCTTCCTCTTATGTCTTGCAGGATGAGTCCGTGCCAACTGTCCAGAACTCCATGCCTCCTGACCCGTACCTCGTCTCTGCTGCTGTACGTCACCTCGGCTGCCCTTCAACATCAGCTCTCTCTATAACATCTTCATGCTGGTCCACTGCCATTGTTTTGCCACCCCAGACCCTTGACCTGGCCTCCTCCAATCCTGGGCTGTAATTTGACATCCCTCCAGCCCGAAGATCTTCTACCCCAGGAGCGGCCTGTGTTAAGTTTCCATCTGGTGAGTTCAGGAAAAATCATCCTGGGGCAGCGGAGCAGCAGAATGTACACGGAGCGGCCATTATCCCTGAACTCACCTTAGCACAGGCCTGGTAAGTATCGCACCCATCACATCACCCACACTACATGATCAGTATAGGGGCACACACTGCATGATCAGTATAGGGGTACACACTGCATGATCCATGATCAGTATAGGGGCACACACTGCATGATCAGTATAGGCACACACACTACATGATCAGTATAGGCACACACACTACATGATCAGTATAGGCACACACACTATATGATCAGTATAGCTACACACAGTACATGATCAGTATAGGCACACACACTACATGATCAGTATAGGGGTACACACACTGCATGATCAGTATAGGCACACACACTACATGATCAGTATAGGCACACACACTACATGATCAGTATAGGCACACACACTATATGATCAGTATAGCTACACACAGTACATGATCAGTATAGGCACACACACTACATGATTAGTATAGGCACACACAGTGCACACAGTAATTTGTGCACATAGATGTAGGACATAGTTCGGATTTTGATCGGGATTTAATCTGATCGCCATATTCGGGGTCAGGAAGGAATTTTTCCCCCTAATATGAGGATAATTGGCCCATTCTTCATAGGGGTTTTCGCCTTCCTCTGCATCTACACGGCCTTACATAGGTTTAGTATCATAAATTAATAAGTAGATTCACACAGAAGAAAAGAAATTATAAAAAATAAAATACAATTTTCTTAGTTAAAAAGAAAAATTAGTTTATTCAAATATAAATGATAATTAGTACTAGTAAATAATTTTTGTTACTTAGAAAATTACACAGCTTAGGTACATTACACAGGTTAGGTACATTACACAGGTCAGGTACATTACACAGGTAAGGTACATTACACAGGTCAGGTACATTACACAGCTTAGGTATATTACACAGGTCAGGTACATTACACAGCTTAGGTACATTACACAGCTTAGGTACATTACACAGGTCAGGTACATTACACAGCTTAGGTACATTACACAGGTCAGGTACATTACACAGGTCAGGTACATTACACAGCTTAGGTACATTACACAGGTCAGGTACATTACACAGCTTAGGTACATTACACAGGTCAGGTACATTACACAGGTCAGGTACATTTCACAGCTTAGGTACATTACACAGGTCAGGTACATTACACAGCTTAGGTACATTACACAGGTTAGGTACATGACACAGGTCAGGTATTGGCCTTTGATCTTGGGATTCGTTCTGATCGCCATATTTGGGGTCAGGAAGGAATTTTCCCCCCTGATATGAGGACAATTGGCTTATTCCTCACAGGGGGTTTTCGCCTTCCTCTGGATCAACACGACCCCTACATACATTTAGTGTGAGAGGTTAATAAGTGGGTACATACTTTGAGAGTATAAGAATAAGGTATGAAATAAAATATTAGTTAAAAAAAATGTTAGCTAAGCCAAATATAGACATAAATTAGTGCACACATGCAAAAATCATTTGTTTCTGTTTGTTTTTAATTTGCACTTACATTTCACAGGTTCGGTATCAGCCTTTGATCCTGGGATTTATTCTGACCGCCATTCTTTATTTGGGGTCAGGAAGGAATTTTCCCCCCTGATATGAGGACAATTGGCTTATTCCTCACAGGGGGTTTTCACCTTCCTCTGGATCAACACGGCCCATAAATAGGATTAGTCTGATAGATGAATAATTTACACATACATGATATTATAATATAAAATAATCCCCATCTATAAATAAAATCTTCTTTTTACCCCTTATATCTTTGTGCTTGTTTTTATTCCATTGCTCTTCCACAAAGTCATTATTATACTCCAACCCTATGTTTTTTTGTGACATATTGTACTTTATGTTAGTGGTAAATTTAGGTCAATATTTTTTGCATCTATTTGTGAAGATATCAGAAATTTGGTGAAAAATTTTGAAACTTCAGCAATTTTCAAACTTTGAATTTTATGCTCTTAAACCAGAGAGTTATATCACACAAAATAGTTTCCCTAATTTCCCTAACATTTCCCACATGTCTACTTTACTTCTGCATAATTTTTTAAACAATTTATTTTTGTTAGAAAGTTAGAAGGGTTAAAGGTTTATCAGCAATTTCTAATTTTTCCAATAAAACTTTAAATTTTTTTTAAAGGAACCACATCACCTTTGAAGTGACTGAAAGGCCTATGTGACAGAAAATACCCGAAAGTGACACCCTCCTAAAAACTGCACCCCTCAAAGTGCTCAAAACCACATTCCAGAAGTTTATTAACCCTGCAGGTGCTTTTATATGCGATTAATGCTTCTATATTTCTCTTATACCGATGTTTGAAAAAGACCACTTTTGGTCGAAACGTCATGGCATATCGCTTTAAGCTCCTCCTTGTTGGTTTTCAACGGTGTGGTGAATGTATATATTTGAATAAACTGTTTCCACCTTTGCAAATATGTGTATTTTTTTATATTTCATCATTTTTAATGTGGGAAAACAGGTGATTTGAACTTTTGTATCATGACCGGCATGTGGGTCTTCAGCAGACTCCCGACCATGATGGCAACCCATTGACGCGCCATGATAACGTCTCGGGGGGCCATTGGGCGCCTAGAATAGTGAGCCCCCCTGCCGGCGCGCATTAAATGCTGCTGTCACAGACTGACAGCAGCATTTAACAGACGTAGACGGAGCTTCGCTGTTAGAGGCAGATGATGGCTGAATAACACACGTAGACAGTATTGATTGTAATGTACAACAAGGAAAAAATCCTAAACTGGATCCACATAGCAGTAACTGGGAAAACACTTTGACAAAATAAATATAAACCAAAATGAATGACATCCCCACATGATTAAAAGATATATTTATTAGAAAATAATAAAAAAATAAATACAATTCAAGCAAGGTAACTCGAAAAGGAGTAATGAATGACAGTGATAGTTGTAGTAACCCAAGTTGAAGTTCTTTAGGTTTATATTGATTGTAATATGTTTAGCAAAAACCATCGCTTTCCAGAACAAAAATCCAAAACTAGAAAGAATTATATATATATATTTTTTTATGTTTTTTATATTTAAATGTAAAAAAAAACAATGTTCAAATGTTCCACACCATATCCATCATATCCATTGCTGGGCAGCTCTGAAAAAACACATGTAGAGATTCTCCAGGTCTTGGAAACTGCTTCTGATCATGTTGTCAGCGCAGGTGGGTGCAGGTCTTCACCTCTTTCTAACAAGATGTCTCATGCCTGTATAGAAACAATAAGACGCCTTTCTCATTGATCTGAAAACAATTAAAATACATGTTTTTTAAAAAATTTTGAATATATACCGGTTATCAAATAAAACAAACTAAAGAGAAGTCATGGAGGAAAAACAAAATATTTACCTGGAAAATACATGTTGGAAGCTTTGTGTGAATCAGTATAGGTGGATTCTGAATGTTTGTTGTTAGCAGCTCGTGATGAAGACGTGTGCTGATTGTCTCCCTACGTGGTGAAAGAAAAGCAAAATATATAAAAGTAGTTACACTTTAAATGATATACGGCAATAAGAGACTAAATTAGAGACTTAAGATTCTCAATATTTTAAAAATAGTTTATTACTGATTGTTGATGATAGTGGAGGCTTCTTTCTTACCTTCATCTTAGGTAGATGAGATGATGATATTTAGACAAATCTCAATGTTCAAATAGTTCAAATAGAGAACCTGAAAATATAAAGAAACATAATTACATCCAACTAAGCTTGAAATTATAAAAGGTTTTCAAAAGCATTGTAGATAATTGATGGAAATTATCAATCGTTCCATATCCAGCAAGTTATGGAAATGTATCCAGTATTAATATGGTAACCTATGAGGATGGATTCTGAATGTTTGCTGCTAATCGCTGGTGCTGGTGATGAGCACAAATACTCATTGTCTCGCTACTCAGGGGAAAATATATAAAAGTATCTGAACTTTAAATTATAAAGAAACAACATTAGAGACTAAATATTCTGAAGAATAGTTACATGTTTAGCTGATGGACAATTGACGTAATCGGCCTCCACACCGGCGGCAATAAGATTTATTATCAGCTATTCTTTGAAAACGCCCAAGTCTACAAAGATAAGAGAAATATTGGTTACCAGACTGGAATGAACGTTGGTTAATACCATGGATCATGTTAAAAAGAACAAATTGAAACCAATATATTAAGGACTGGCCCCAGCACAGAAAATATAACATGTAGCATCCTAAGCCCTACAGTCCCCAGACGTCAGTCCGCTCTGATAGTAGTAAAGTATAAAAGCCTTATACCAACAGAACCGCCCTGACGTCTCTGCACGGTGATTGTGTTTCATGACGCGATGAATCATCAAATCTACTTACTTGTTATCACACAGGGAGCACTGGTAGTTGTACTTATAGCTGATGGTATAGCTGTGACACATCGTCACTTCCGGCAGCTCGGGATGGATGTCATTTACCCTTCTGGTATAAGTCTGCCATAACGGGCCATGGTTATGACTCGCCCCCTGGGCCTGTGCTGCTGCTGCTGTGCAGGGGGAATACCCGGAGCCGGATCGCTGGGGGTTGTAGTTCTCCGTGGCGGTGACCCGGTCCGTGCCCAGGGTGGTCAAACCAGTGGCAGTCTATTTGTATGGTAATAAGTGTCCGACTACGCCACCCGTGGATTGCGGTCAGTGGGGACCGCCGCTGCTCTGCAGACCGCTGAGGCTGATGTTGTTTGCGCAGCTGAGTATGGGATGACTCCCCACGGGAGAAGTATTGCCTCAGGGCAGCTAATGTGGAAGATGATGGGAGTGATGGTGTGAGGGTCCCAGTGCTAATCGTGCTGGAGCGGCAAGGAATCACAGAGACGTGAGGTGCAGTTCAGGGTCTTTACTGATGGTACAAGGCAGACCCTCCCGGGAGTACTGGCTAGTATAAGGGGCCTGGTCAGTCTGCGAGCAAGCAGGAGTTCCCCTGGCCAGGTGGAGTTGTAGGCCTCCCCGTTAATCTGCACTCTTCCTGGCTACCTTGCTGTCAGCGGTTACAAGTAACCCACGTCCCTGAGTATACCGTGTGGTGCTCACCCGTATGGCTGGTGACTTGGGGCCTTCTGTTAGCCTCCGCTCCTGGATGGCGGCGCTGGTCCCTTCTCTGTGACTGAGCCTCCGGGCTTCTATGGCCAGAGGACCTGGAATCCCCTGCCGGCTGGTTTCTGCTGCTGGGTGTAGATCAGTCCCCACAGCCTCGGACTCCTGTGTCCGGTTTTAGTGTCCTTGTCCAGGGCGAGCTCTGCTCAGCTCCAGCCCCTGGACTTCTGCTACTGCTCCTACAGAGCTCCTAGTTCTTCCTTTCCCTCTCCAGGCTCTGACTCTGTCTCCTCTAATCCCGCCCCAGACCCAGTTTAAAAGGGCAGATTCCTCCCCTCCCAGGTCTGGGCGGACCGTGTTGCATGCTTAGGGATCCTGACCAGAGAAACCTCCCACTTGCTCTCAGACATAATATCTCTATTACTGCGGCAACCAGACCCCTGGGGTGTCGCATTCCCCCCTAGTAAATTTTAGTACTCCGGGACTAAACACATTTTTAAAGAAACATAAATACAAGGTATAACAATAACAAGACAACATATTTACAAGAAGCTTTAGTCTGGAGAGGTCACGGCGTTTCCGTGACCGGGTGTCCATATCACCCAAGGTGAAGTTTATGAAACAAAGGGGGTGTCCATGTCACCCAACAAGGCGAAGTCTTGGCACAGAATAGGGGACCTGTCCAAAGCAAACCCCTTGCGTTGTCCTTGGGCGTGGCTGCAAGGCTAGAGCTAGCTACTTTGGGCCGCAAGTAGGCCACGCCAGACAGGTTTTATCTTCCGCGGCCATCTTCGCAAGAGGCACCAAGGTGCAACTATCTACAAAACTGTTCCGGTTATCCAGTGTCCATAACCTGTTAGGCCAAATAAATCTGCAGGGTAACTGAAAAACATAATTAGTAACAGGCAACAAACATAAACCATAAACATTTTTCAATAAACAGTCAACTTTACAGTGCATTGGTTTAGATTCTCCAGCGAGCGGGCATCTGACCTCTAGTGACTCTAGTGGACCTACGGAGCTCACTAACTGGTTCTGCGCTACAGGGTGTAGGAGGTGTTATGGGCAAGCTGGGCAGCTTTCTGTGCACTATTTGGCTCACTAGGGGCACGGCAGGCTCACTACTAGCAGAGGGTTGATCCTCCTGGACTGCTGGTGTGGACTCCTCTGCCTCTTGGGCCGGCTGCTCTTCCAGCTCTACCGGTTCCTCTGTAGGCACTTGCGGGGCTGGCTGGAGAAAGGTGAGGACGGGTACTACGACAGCGCCGTTTACTTGTGTCCAAGACCGGGGGAAGTCTCCGAGTACGGTACTGATCATTTCTTCCCTTTCCTCTGCGGGTTGAGGGTTTCCTTGATCTTCTTCAAGGCTTTGCAGCTGCTCGGGACACTTCTTCAGGTGGTCTCTGGAGACAATGGCTGTGGTTTCTCCTCCATCCTTACTGATTACGCAGATTTTTGGGTTCTCATGGCTTGATGGCAGTACGGTGTACGGGTCCTTCTCCCACTGGTCGTCCAACTTGTGGATCTGCCTCTTCCTCTTCAAGACCTGCTCTCCAGGTACCAGGGGAACAGCGGGAGCATACTGGTTATAAGCCTTCTCTTGCCTTTCTCTAGGTTGAGACAGACTTCGCTCGACGCTCTCCTGTACTTTCCGATACTGCTGCTGCCGTTCTGTATCCCAGTCTGCCTCTGGCGAGGTGTCCTCAGGTGTCAGGACTCCCATATCCAGGTCAATAGGCAGCTTACCAGGTCTTGCTCTCATTAGGTAAGCCGGGGTACAGTTGGTGGAACCTACAGGGATGTGGTTATACAGGTCCACCAGATCGGGCAGTTTCTCAGGCCACAGACTGCGTTCTTCCAGGGGCAGTGTTTTTAGCAGATCTATCACCACCTGGTTCATCTTCTCGCAGAGTCCATTGGTTTGAAGGTGATAGAGCGTTGTTCTTATCTTCTTGCAGCCATACAGGTTGCAGAACTCCTGGAAGACCTCCGCTTCGAAGGCTGGTCCTTGGTCTGTCAGCACTTGGTCCGGGTACCCGTGTGGACGGCAGAAGTGCTGCTGGAAGGCTCTAGCCGCTGTTTGAGCCGTTAAGTCCTTAACCAGGACCACCACCAGGAACCGGGAGTAATGATCCACGATTGTGAGGGCGTAGACATACCCAGATCTGCTTGGAGCCAGTTTCACATGGTCCAGGGCTACCAGTTCCAGTGGCTGTCTGGTGATGATGGGCTGCAGGGGAGTCTTCTGGCTGGCACGGTCCTTTCTTCTCAGGTGGCACGGGCCACAGTCTCTGCACCACCTCTCGATGGCTCCTCTCATGCCTACCCAGTAGAACCGTTCACGCAACAAGAACTCCAGCTTCTTCCATCCGAAATGCCCCGCTCCGTTGTGGTATGCCTCCAGAATCATAGCCGCGTCTCGTCTTGGGACCACTACCTGCCAGGTCAACTCATGTGTTCGAGAGTTAACCATTCTCCGGCACAGCTTCTCCCTGTAGAGGAACAGCTTACTTTTCACCTTCCACAGTTGCTTGGTCTCCCCTGGAGCGTCTGGGTCAAGACTGGCATCGGCCTGGGTCAGCATTTCCTTCACCAAACGGACTGCGGGATCACTGTCTTGCGTCTCCGCCCAGTTGTAGTGGGGCAAGGGATTGAACGTCACGGAGCGCCTGTCCTTCACACGGTGGGAATACAGGGTAATCCCATGACTGTGGAACGCAGGGAGCTCAACTTCTTCCAGATCTTCTGGATCTTCCCCTACATCTGGTAAGTTCGGCATTCTAGACAGGGCATCCGCGTTGGCATTTGAGCGTCCTGCCCGGTATTTGATGGTGAATTCAAAGTTGGACAGGCGGGCCATCCATCTCTGTTCCAGGGCACCGAGCCTTGCAGTGTCCAGGTGTGTCAACGGGTTGTTATCCGTGTACACGGTGAATTTGGAGGAGGCAAGGTAATGCTTGAAACGTTCGGTCACTGCCCACACTATTGTCAGGAACTCCAGCTTGAATGAGCTATAATTCTCAGGGTTCCTCTCCGTGGGCCGTAGCTTTTGGCTGGCGTAAGCGATTACCCGTTCTTTCCCTTGCTGGATCTGGGACAGTACGGCTCCTAGCCCGATGTTGCTTGCGTCCGTGTGGAGGATAAAGGGCTGGCTGTAGTATGGATATGCCAGGATTTCATCCCCCGTGAGGGCCATCTTCAGCTGGCAAAAGGACTCCTCTTCCAGCTTTTCCCACCTGAAGGGCGGCTTCTGGTTTTTGGCTTTCCGAGATTGACCTATCAGGAGGTCCTGCATAGGGGCTGCCATTTTGGTGAAACCGGGAATGAATCTTCGGTAGTAGCCTACCAACCCGAGGAACTGCCGCACTTCCTTTATGCTGGAGGGTCTTGGCCAGTCCTTAATTACGGTGATCTTATCAGGGTCGGGAGCCACTCCGTCAGCACTCACCACGTGTCCCAGGCACTGCACCTTTGGTTTCAGGAGGTGACACTTGGAGGGTTTCACCTTTAGGCCGTAGTTTGCCAGAGCTTCAAACACTTCTGCCAGGTGTTTCAGGTGGTCCTCGTAGGTTTTGGAATAGACGATGACATCGTCCAGGTATAACAGGACCGTCTCGAAGTTCCGGTGTCCCAGACAGCATTCCATCAACCGTTGGAAGGTTCCTGGTGCGTTGCAGAGCCCGAACGGCATGCAGTTAAATTCACTGAGACCCATCGGGGTGGTGAATGCGGTCTTCTCCCGGTCCGCCTCTGCTACAGGAACCTGCCAGTACCCGCTAGTGAGATCCAAAGTAGAGAAGAAGTTAGCAGATTTTAATGCAGCAAAGGACTCTTCTATCCTTGGTAACGGGTACGCATCTTTGTGTGTGATACGGTTGACCTTCCTGTAGTCTACACACATTCTCATGGTGTTGTCTTTCTTTTTCACTAAGACTAGTGGAGCTGCCCAGGGGCTACAGCTGTCCCTGATTACCCCAGCCTCCTTCATGTCTCTAAGCATCCCCTTGGCGTGTTGGTAGTGTGCCGGGGGTACGGATCGGTATCTCTCCTTTATGGGAGGATGGTCTCCCGTGGGGATGTGGTGTTCTACCCCCTTTACTCGCCCGAAGTCTAGCGGGTGTTTACTAAACACTCTCTCGTACTCTCGAACCACCCGATAGACTCCCTGTTTCTGGTGTGAGGGAGTGGAGTCAGTACCCAAATGCACTTGCTGACACCAGTCCTCCATTGGTTTCTTAGAGCCGTTACCTTCCTCTGGTTGAGATGGAGGCAAGGGTTCCACGGCCTGTACAGAATTCTGGTTTATGGTGAACAATTTGGCTGGCGTGGCATACCGCAGCAGGTATACTTCTCTCTCCCCGATATTTATGATGCGAACGGGCACCCTCCAATGGCGTACATCGACCACCCCCCATGCTGTCAAAATGGTGGGCCTACTGTCTGAGTAGACGGGTTCTACCATTGCTTGGTAGTCTCTACCTCTTAGACCAATAGCTGCCCGGCACCAAATCATCATCTCACTTTTCGGGGGCATGGCAATAGGGAACGGGTCACACATTCTCACGCTACCTATCTCACCACCAGATAGTTCCACCTGTTGCCGCTTCATCAGTGCCCGGATCTCTTTTTGGAGCACACGCTGCTGTCCGGAACTGGCGTTCTTGGCAACCTGCTGTAAAATGAGAATCACCTCTGCAAGACAATTTTCAATCACATTAGTTCCTAAGGTTATTCTAGGGTGACTCTCATGACGGTCTATGTCCACTATTATCAGTCCTTGTGCCGCCAGTTCGACTTTACCGATCTTAATGGTCACCTCTTTGAATCCCACCTGCGGCACGGGCTGACCATTGCTGGCGATGATACTCAGGTCGTCATCTGGGTAGCGGGTTATGTCCGAGTCATTCCAGTACTGCTTGAAGAGCACGTATGGGATGGTGGTGACCTGTGACCCGGTGTCTAGTAGGGCACTCATAGGAATGCCATCCAGTACCACAGGCAAGATTGGACGTCCCCCTACGTATTTGTCATGCCAGTTTGATGGGCCTGATGGTCTTATGCCTGGGGGTTGGCCCTCTACCCCAGGTTGTGCCCGTTTAAATGACAGTACCTTGCCACATGTCGGGGTTGATTGCAGCGGCGGCAGATGGGTCGTCCATCTTCGTTGTATCTGTCGCTGGGTCTTCCTCTGGCCGGTGGGGTCCTCCTCAGTCGGCGCCACGGGACGTCCTCCGGTCCGGATGCCAGCTGGATCTTTCCTGGAGAAGAGACCTGTAAAGACTGCACAGTTCTGGTTAGCGCGGCAACACTCTTAGTCAGCTCTTGGACCTGATGGTGCAGGTCTGTTGCCGGGTCTTTGTTCAAAGCCTGCGCATCAACCCCCACAGGCCCTGCAGACAAGGGCGCCGTCTCCTGGTGATAAGTGATAGCAGGGCGCCTGTGGGTCACAGCGCCACCTGGTGCCGGTTCTCGGAGCACCCGGATGGCTCTGTCCTTGAACTGTGCAAAGTCCAGGTCAGGGTCCTGTAAGGCCATTGCCCGCAACTGGGTTCGGTGGGCATTGCATAGTAGACCCTCAATAAATTGTTCAGTCAACAGCTTATCTTCATTTCCCATGCTGTCAGGGTCTGCCTGCTTAATGGCTCTCAGGGCCTCTTGTAAGTTTAAAGCATAGTCTCTTATACTCTCATGTGCTCGCTGTTTGCACCCGTAAAATCTGAGCTTTATTTCGGCTGAGGTGCGGGTGTCAAATGTGTCTTTCAGCCGGGCTAGTATCTCTCTGACAGTCCTCTTCCTCCCAAGTGGCCAGGACTTTACCTCCCTTTGGGCTGCCCCGATTAATTGGGCCACTAAGATGCTCACTTTTTGCTCTTCTGTGAGAGGGTACACCTAGAAGAGGCTATCCAGTCTTTCTCGAAAGTCATTTAGGGTATGTGACTCCCCTGAGTACTGGGGTAGCCAGGCTGCCCCCGGGATATAGGGCATGGTGAAGGGCATGACCGCAGCAGCGGTTGCGCTGGCGGTGGCTGTGGCAGTGGAGCTCTCCTCGGTATCCGACATCCTCCTCCCCCCTAGTGGACCGTGGCCTACCTTGCGATGCTCTTCTTCCGTAGGCCGCGGCTCCGCAGTCGATCGTCGGGGTTGAGGACCTGGCGTCGCGCTCCGATGACGTCAGCGTCGCTCTTCCTTCCTTCCAGGACCTTGCGCAGCGTCAGCGTGGGGCGGAGCTTCATATCTCGCGCGCTTTCGGCGTCCACGCCCCTCTTCTTCCCGTGCGGCGTCCCGAAGATGGCGTCCGAAGGCGGGAAGCAGCTGCGGATGGCGGGAAGAAGGCAGAAGACGGCGGGAAACGGTCCAAGAGGGCGTCTGATGGCGGGAATCGGCTCCGGATGGCGGAAAACGACTCCGGACGGCGGGAAACTTCACCACAGGTAAGTATAAAAGTCTCTTTTTCAGGCACGCAGTACCCGGTGGTTGCGGGCACGAAATCCTGCCGACTACGCCAAAGTTGACGCGCCCCCTGGGCCTGTGCTGCTGCTGCTGTGCAGGGGGAATACCCGGAGCCGGATCGCTGGGGGTTGTAGTTCTCCGTGGCGGTGACCCGGTCCGTGCCCAGGGTGGTCAAACCAGTGGCAGTCTATTTGTATGGTAATAAGTGTCCGACTACGCCACCCGTGGATTGCGGTCAGTGGGGACCGCCGCTGCGCTGCAGACCGCTGAGGCTGATGTTGTTTGCGCAGCTGAGTATGGGATGACTCCCCACGGGAGAAGTATTGCCTCAGGGCAGCTAATGTGGAAGATGATGGGAGTGATGGTGTGAGGGTCCCAGTGCTAATCGTGCTGGAGCGGCAAGGAATCACAGAGACGTGAGGTGCAGTTCAGGGTCTTTACTGATGGTACAAGGCAGACCCTCCCGGGAGTACTGGCTAGTATAAGGGGCCTGGTCAGTCTGCGAGCAAGCAGGAGTTCCCCTGGCCAGGTGGAGTTGTAGGCCTCCCCGTTAATCTGCACTCTTCCTGGCTACCTTGCTGTCAGCGGTTACAAGTAGCCCACGTCCCTGAGTATACCGTGTGGTGCTCACCCGTATGGCTGGTGACTTGGGGCCTTCTGTTAGCCTCCGCTCCTGGATGGCGGCGCTGGTCCCTTCTCTGTGACTGAGCCTCCGGGCTTCTATGGCCAGAGGACCTGGAATCCCCTGCCGGCTGGTTTCTGCTGCTGGGTGTAGATCAGTCCCCACAGCCTCGGACTCCTGTGTCCGGTTTTAGTGTCCTTGTCCAGGGCGAGCTCTGCTCAGCTCCAGCCCCTGGACTTCTGCTACTGCTCCTACTGAGCTCCTAGTTCTTCCTTTCCCTCTCCAGGCTCTGACTCTGTCTCCTCTAATCCCGCCCCAGACCCAGTTTAAAAGGGCAGATTCCTCCCCTCCCAGGTCTGGGCAGACCGTGTTGCATGCTTAGGGATCCTGACCAGAGAAACCTCCCACTTGCTCTCAGACATAATATCTCTATTACTGCGGCAACCAGACCCCTGGGGTGTCGCAGTTATCTCTACCTTCACCATCGATTATCCAACAGGCAGCATGGCACATCTCGTGTGCAAGTGTGGATCGTAGTCGCACTAAAAAAGAGTTTATATAGGCATAAGAAAATCTAAGTACACCCTGCTTGAACTCTTTGGTTTTACATATCAGGATTCAGGATATAATATAAAATATCTGATCCTTAAAACGTCTTCAAATTAGGTAAATACATCCTGAGATGAAAAACACATGAAAAGTCACAACGTGCCATTACTTATTTACCAATAACTACTTCAAAATGCAGAAGCAGAGAGTGAAAAATAAGTACACCCCATGAATCACTAGCTTTTAGAATGATCTTTATCAATAATAACTTGAAGCTGCAGCAAGGGTGTACTTAATTTATCACACACTGCTTTTGCATTTTGGCCTTCTTTTTGTTAGATAAATAATTACACTATATTATTTATCATGTTGTTTTCTGAGATTGTATTTTCTTACTTTTAAGATCTTCTAAGGACCTGATGCTTTTTTGATTTTGTCCTAATATGTAAAACATTAGATTCCAAAGAGGGTGTACTTAGTTTTTCCCATGACAGCATGTACGATGAATTTATAAGATCATTACATCACAAGTAGCAGTTTTGCAACCTATAGAGGTTGTCTCATAAAGCTGCAGGATGGACGTGATATGAAACCTACCGGAAGAATCCAAGACCTTATCGGAAAGCTCAATAACTGAGGAACGGTGGTTGTTCTCCAACTTGTGACGGCATTGACCGGATGCTGATGTCAGCCTCTTATTCCAGACTACGTCCATTTTCCTCGGGAGCTATAATAGAGGAAACAAATTCCACTAAATTTGTAAACTCTTTGACCCCATTCTAACAAAGCACCCAACTCTCCTGTGTGATTTACAGCACTAGTCTCCTTGTATGGGACATGGGGTCTACTGAGAAGTCCAACATGTGAGAACAAAAATAAAAATAAACCTTTCCTAAAATGTCCAGATGTCAACAAATTGGTTTTTATATGTAAATGTAAAATCCTGTGAACTACAAAAAGTTGCTAATCTCTATATGTCTGTGTGGCACCCCAGGGGTCTGGTCTCCACAATAATAGCAATATTATGTCTGAGAGCAGGTGGGAGGTCTCTTGGTCAGGAATCCTATGCATGCCACACCTCCTGCCCAGTCCTGGGAGGGGAAGGACTTCCCCTATATAAACCTGGGGCTGAGGCAGGGTTAGGAGTAGAAGAAGACAAGAGTAGAGAGAAGAGAAGCAGCCATAGGAAGAAACAACAGGAGCTCTGTGGGAGCAGTGCTACAAGGAGTCAGGGGCTGGCAGCTGCAGAGCTCGCCCTGACTGAGAAGTTATCACCGGACCCGGAGTCCGAGGCTGTGGGGACTAATCCTTACCCAGCAGCAGAAACCGACCGGCAGGGGATTGCAGGTCCTCTGGCCCAGAAACCCGAAGGCACGGTCACACGCGTGGGACCAGCACCGCCATCGTGGAGCGGAAGCCATTAGAAGGCCCCGAGTCACCGGCCATATGGGTGAGCACCACACGGTACACTCAGGGACGTGGGCTACTTTTACCCGCCTCTAGCAAGGTAGCCAGAAGAGTACAGTTAGTTGGGAAGGCCTACAACTCCGCCTGGCCAGGGGAGATCCCATCTGCTCAAGGACTGACCAGGCCCCGATCGCTAGCAAGTACTCCGGGAGGGTCTATCTTTGTCACCAGTAAAGACCCTGAACTACACCGCATCGTCTCTGAGTGGTTCCTGCTACCCCCATCATCCACGTCAGCTGCCCTGAGGCCATACCCCTCCCGTTGGGGGTTATACCATCCACGCTGCACCATCCTTCCACCGGCCTCAGCGGTCTGCCCTGCAGCGGCAGCTCCATAGCTGCATTCAACGGGTGGCGTAGTCGTCCTACATCTACTGCTAATATACCGCCACTTAGTCTGACTCCCTGGGCACGGACCGGGTCACCGCCACGAGACTACTACCCCTATCAGATCCGGCTCCGGGTAGGCTCCCGCGTGCGCAACGCTGCGCGACTCAGGCCCAGGGGCGCGTCATCTGCATGATGGATCATGTAAGGTCTCCACTCATCCCACAGATAAGAAGAAGGTGATGGCATTTACCAAACTAAGTGAGTTTTGCCTGAGATTTCAGAACCATGACAAGGGAGTTAGGGTGCTCTTCAGAAACTTAGAATGATAGAAATGATTGTTTGAAGGTGGAGATAATGGATAAGTCATGTGTCACCCAGATACCGATAATAAGATACCTTATTCTCGAAGACTGTCCTGTTGTATAGATGGTACAGTCGCTCCACCAGCTTCTCCTTTGTTACCTGAAAGTGGGTAACGTAGATGGAAGATGGAGAAATAATGTCTTCCAGGAAACAGCCGGGGATGTTACATAGTGGTGTCCTGGGAAAGATAAGGAATCAGAAATAAATCCAAAGGAAACATCTGACCTAGTTCATGGTTTTCCACAGAGGTAGATGCATCCGGCATAACTCACCTCTCCTCTGTAGCGGAGCTCTCCTCACTATCAGATGGTAAATTATCTGTACAGAAATATGGAAGAATGAAAATTTGTAATCAGACAGGTCAGAATGCAGATCCATGCTAGAGAGAAAACATAATAAATGCTGTAAAGTGAAAATACATCTAAATCAAAATGCCAGAATTGTGGGGTTTTTTCTCTCTGGAACTACTCAAAAAATGCAATAAGAAGCAATTTAAATGTCACATCCACCCCATAATATTATCAATAAAAACATCGAGCCGCCTTATAAAAGAACAAGCCCTCATACGCCTCCATCAATAGCAAAATAAAAATGTTACAGATCTCAGAAAATGGCGACAAAATCAAATATATTTATTAATAATATCAGAATTGTTTTTCACACTTAAAAAGAAAAACTTTGCAAGTTTGGTATGGACATAATCATACTGGCCTGGAGAATCATATTTCCAGGTTCATTTTACTGTGCAATGAAGACCTTAAAAATCAAAAACCCCCCAAAAGATCAGTTGGTTTTTTTTTCAGTTTTCCCTTACTTGGAATTTTTTTGCATTTTGCAATACATTGTATGGTAATGTGAATTGTGCCATTGAGAAGAACATCTCATGGCACTAAAAACAACCCATTATATGTTAATGTGGATGGAAATATGTGGCACCCCAGGGGTCTGGTCTCCACAATAATAGCAATATTATGTCTGAGAGCAGGTGGGAGGTCTCTTGGTCAGGAATCCCATGCATGCCACACCTCCTGCCCAGTCCTGGGAGGGGAAGAACTTCCCCTATATAAACCTGGGGCTGAGGCAGGGTTAGGTAGTTCAAAGGGAGAGTTCAGCCAGTAGGGCTGACAGGAAGCTGTGGCTCCGGCTGGGCCCAGCTCCTGGGCCCAGCTCCTGGGCCATGTCAGAAGTAGAGACAGAGAAGAGAAGCAGCTATGGGAAAAGAACATCAGGAGCTCTGTGGGAGCAGTGTTACAAGGAGTCAGGGGCTGGCAGCTGCACAGCTCGCCCTGACTGAGAAGTTATCACCGGACCCGGAGTCCGAGGCTGTGGGGACTAACCTTACCCAGCAGCAGAAACCGACCGGCAGGGTATTGCAGGTCCTCTGGCCCAGAAACCCGAAGGCACGGTCACACGCGTGGGACCAGCACCGCCGTCGTGGAGCGGAAGCTACTAGAAGGCCCCGAGTCACCGGCCATACGGGTGAGCACCACACGGTACACTCAGGGACGTGGGCTACTTATACCCGCCTCTAGCAAGGTAGCCAGAAGAGTATCGTTAGTTTGGGAGGCCTACAACTCCACCTGGCCAGGGGAGATCCCATCTGCTCAAGGACTGACCAGGCCCCAATCGCTAGCCAGTACTCCGGGAGGGTCTATCTTTGTCACCAGTAAAGACCCTGAACTACACCGTACCGTCTCCGAGTGGTTCCTGCTACCCCCCATCATCCACGTCGGCTGCCCTGAGGCCATACCCCTCCCGTTGGGGGTTATACTATCACGCTGCACAATCCTACCACCGGCCTCAGCGGTCTGCGCTGCAGCAGCAGCTCCTTAGCTGTACTCAACGGGTGGCGTAGTCGTCCAACATCTACCGCTAATACAGCGCCACTTAGTCTGACTCCCTGGGCACGGACCGGGTCACCGCCACGAGACTACAACCCTCAACAGATCCGGCTCCGGGTAAGCTCCCGCGTGCTCAACGCAGCGCGACACAGGCCCAGGGGCGCGTCAACTTTTGGCGTAGTCGGCAGGATTTCGTGCCCGCAACCACCGGGTACTGCGTGCCTGAAAAAGAGACTTTTAAAACTTACCTGTGGTGAAGATTCCCGCCATCCGTGGAAGTTTCCCGCCATCCGGCGCCATCTTCTACCTTTTTCCCGCCATCCGCAAAGTTTTCCCGCCATCCGGCGCCATCTTCTGCCTTCTTCCCGCCATCCGTGGAGTTTTCCCGCCGTTGGACGCCATCTTGAAGACGCCGCGCGGGAAGAAGAGGGGCGTGGACTCCGAAAGCGCGCGAGAACTGAAGCCCCGCCTCACGTCCGGACGTCGCGTAAGGTCCTGGAAGGAGCCCAGCAGACGCCGACGTCACAGGAGCGCGACGGAAGGTCCTCAACCCTGACGATCCACTGCGGAGTCGCGGCCTACGGAAGAGGATCATCGCAAGGTAGGCCACGATCCACTAGGGGGGAGGAAGATGTCGGATACGGAGGAGAGCTTCACTGCCTCAACCCCCGCCAGCGCCACCGCTGCTGCAGTCATGCCTTTCACCATGCCCTATATCCCGGGAGCAGCCTGGCTACCCCAATACTCAGGGGAGTCACATACCCTGAATGACTTTAGAGAAAAGCTGGATAGCCTCTTCCAGGTGTACCCCCTCACAGAAGAGCAAAAAGTGAGCATCCTGGTGGCCCAACTAACCGGGGCAGCCCAAAGGGAGGTAAAGTCCTGGCCACCTGGGAGGAGGACTGTCGCAGGGATACAAACCCGGCTAACCGAGGAGGAGCTGCAGTACTACCAATACGAGGAAAGCCAAGAGGACCCGGACGGGTCTGAGGACTACCCTCAGGAGGGAGCACAAAGAGAACATAGCTACTGAAGGGAAGTAGCGTGAATAAAGAGCTGTACATAGTTACCCGTTAGGGTACAAGGACTGCTGCTAATTAAAATATGGTCCCCGTTGGGATTAGTGAATTGTTCCCCGTGTGTCCCTATCCCTTACCAGGCTGAGGACTGTGAGCAGCCATCCCCTATCCCTTACCAGGCTGAGGACTGTGAGCAGCCAATCCTTATCCCCACTGGCCGAGGACTGAGAGCGGCCATATCCTGTAAATAATTATGTGTTTCTAGCAATTTATAGGAGTCTTTGGTGGATTTACCGGAATCCTTAGTACAGTTAGTTGGAGCGTAACCCAGGACAGACTAAAGAATGTTAAGGACTCGGGGCAGGACAGACCCCTACCTGGTTACGTCTCCCTGTTTTGGTGAAATGGACACCTTGCTTTTCTTCAAAGACTGCACCCGGTTGCGGACACGCCGTGACCATCTTTATGTGTTTCCTTATTGTATTTTATTGTTATTGTTATACCCTGTTATGTTTACAAAAGTATGTTTAGTCCCGGAGTACTAAATTTCACTAGGGGGGAATGTGGCACCCCAGGGGTCTGGTCTCCACAATAATAGCAATATTATGTCTGAGAGCAGGTGGGAGGTCTCTTGGTCAGGAATCCTATGCATGCCACACCTCCTGCCCAGTCCTGGGAGGGGAAGAACTTCCCCTATATAAACCTGGGGCTGAGGCAGGGTTAGGTAGTTCAAAGGGAGAGTTCAGTTAGGAGGGCTGACAGGAAGCTGTGGCTCCGGCTGGGCCCAGCTCCTGGGCCCAGCTCCTGGGCCATGTCAGAAGTAGAGACAGAGAAGAGAAGCAGCTATGGGAAAAGAACATCAGGAGCTCTGTGGGAGCAGTGTTACAAGGAGTCAGGGGCTGGCAGCTGCAGAGCTCGCCCTGACTGAGAAGTTATCACCGGACCCGGAGTCCGAGGCTGTGGGGATTAACCTTACCCAGCAGCAGAAACCGACCGGCAGGGGATTTCAGGTCCTCTGGCCCAGAAACCCGAAGGCACGGTCACACGCGTGGGACCAGCACCGCCGTTGTGGAGCAGAAGCTACTAGAAGGCCCCGAGTCACCGGCCATACGGGTGAGCACCACACGGTACACTCAGGGACGTGGGCTACTTATACCCGCCTCTAGCAAGGTAGCCAGAAGAGTATCGTTAGTTTGGGAGGCCTACAACTCCGCCTGGCCAGGGGAGATCCCATCTGCTCAAGGACTGACCAGGCCCCAATCGCTAGCCAGTACTCCGGGAGGGTCTATCTTTGTCACCAGTAAAGACCCTGAACTACACCGTACCGTCTCCGAGTGGTTCCTGCTACCCCCCATCATCCACGTCGGCTGCCCTGAGGCCATACCCCTCCCGTTGGGGGTTATACTATCACGCTGCACAATCCTACCACCGGCCTCAGCGGTCTGCCCTGCAGCAGCAGCTCCTTAGCTGTACTCAACGGGTGGCGTAGTCGTCCAACATCTACCGCTAATACAGCGCCACTTAGTCTGACTCCCTGGGCACGGACCGGGTCACCGCCACGAGACTACAACCCTCAACAGATCCGGCTCCGGGTAAGCTCCCGCGTGCGCAACGCAGTGCGACACAGGCCCAGGGGCGCGTCAAATATAAAAACAGATAAGTCTCAAGGAAGAAGGAGAGGAAAAGACATAAGTAGACTACAAATTGACCAGTCCCTAAGGGGTTAAAGGTACAGACCCAACTGTAATTTGCGTTTAGTTGTTAGATTTGGAAACTGACAGTACAAAAAAACATTGTTCTTTCTACAATAACATAACCCTGGTTGTATCTAGAAATGATGACTTACCATGATATGTGGAAGATTCTCCAGTATTGGAATCGTCATCGTCAGTAATAACAATGATGTCATCATCGGAGCTGTGACATAAATGTAACAGAATATGAGCCACCATTAATCATTATTCCCCATCAGGTATCTAGTAATGGAGGAGATGTGAGTCTTACCAGGTGGTACTGTCCGGATCAATATCTGAAGGTGGTAAAATCAGATCTGTGGAGGCAACACAACATAAATTAGAATATTGTATATTGCGCCATGTATACAGTACGGAACACTATGCGGTGGTCGTGTATACAGTACGGAGCTCTATGCGGGGCCATGTGTACAGTACGGAGCACTATGAGGAGGTCGTGTATACAGTACGGAGCACTATGCGGAGCCATGTATACAATACGAAGCTCTATGCGGGGCCATGTGTACAGTACGGAGCACTATGAGGAGGTCGTGTATACAGTACGGAGCACTATGCGGGGCCATTTATACAGTACAGTGCACTATGAGGAGGTCGTGTATACAGTACGGAGCACTATGCGGGGACGTTTATACACTACGGAGCACTATGCGGGGACGTGTATACAGTACGGAGCACTATGCGGGGCCATGTGTACAGTACGGAGCACTATGAGGAGGTCGTGTATACAGTACGGAGCACTATGCGGAGCCATGTATACAGTACGAAGCTCTATGCGGGGCCTTTTATACAGTACAGAGCACTATGAGGAGGTCGTGTATATAGTACGGAGCACTATGCGGGGACGTTTATACACTACGGAGCACTATGCGGGGACGTGTATACAGTACGGAGCACTATGCGGGGCCATGTGTACAGTACGGAGCACTATGAGGAGGTCGTGTATACAGTACGGAGCACTATGCGGGGGATGTGTGTACAATACGAAGCACTATGCAGGGCCATGAATACAGTACGGAGCACTATGCGGGGACGTGTATACAGTACAGAGCACTATGCGGTGGCCATGTATACAGTACGGAGCACTATGCGGGGCCATGAATACAGTACGGAGCACTATGCGGGGCCATGTATACAGTACGGAGCACTATGAGGGGGACATGTATACAGTACGGAGCACTATGCGGGGGATGTGTGTACAATACGAAGCACTATGCAGGGGACTTACAGTACATACCAAAAGTTTAGACATACCTTCTCATTTAAAGAAAATTGTACATTCACACTGAATTCATCAAAACTATGAATTAACATATGTGGAATTATATACTTAACAAAAAAGTGTGAAACAACTGAAAATATGTCTTTTATTCTAGGTTCTTCAAAGTAGCCACCTTTTGCTTTGATGATTGCTTTGCACACTCTTGGCATTCTCTTGATGAGCTTTCACGACACTGAAAATGATTGCAATCACAAATTCTTTGGTATTATTCTCTTCATTTAATTTGACTTCAATGAAAAAAACACAAAAAGATTTGTCCTAAAGCCAAATTGGATACAATTCCACACCAAACCTAAAAAAGGGGGTGGACAAAAGTATTGGCACTGTTTGAAAAATCATGTGATGCTTCTCTAATTCGTGTAATTAACAGCACCTGTAACTTACCTGTGGCACCTAACAGGTGTTGGCAATAACTAAATCACACTTGCAACCAGTTAACATGGATTAAAGTTGACTCAACCTCTGTCCTGTGTCCTTGTGTGTACCACATTGAGCATGGAGAAAAGAAAGAAGACCAAAGAACTGTCTGAGGACTTGAGAAACCAAATTGTGAGGAAGCATGAGCAATCTCAAGGCTACAAGTCCATCTTCAAAGGCCTGAATGTTCCTGTGTCTTCCATGCGCACTGTCATCAAGAAGTTTAAAGCCCATGGTACTGTGGCTAACCTCCCTAGATGTGGACGGAAAAGAAAAATTGACGAGAGATTTCAACGCAAGATTGTGCGGATGGTGGATAAAGAACCTCGACTAACATCTAAACAAGTTCAAGCTGCCCTGCAGTCCGAGGGTACAACAGTGTCAACCCGTACTATCCATCGGCGTCTGAATGAAAAGGGACTGTATGGTAGGATACCCAGGAAGACCCCACTTCTTACCCCGAGACATAAAAAATCCAGGCTGTAGTTTGCCAAAACGTAACTGAGAAAGCCTAAATTGTTTTGAAAGAATGTTCTCTGGTCAGATGAGACAAAAGTAGAGCTTTTTGGCAAAAAGCATCAACATAGAGTGTACAGGAAAAAAAAAGAGGCATTCAAAGAAAAGAACACGGTCTCTACAGTGAAACATGGCAGAGGTTCCCTGATGTTTTGGGGTTGCTTTGTTGCCTCTGGCACTGGACTGCTTGACCGTGTGCATGGCATTATTAAGTCTGAAGACTACCAACAAATTTTGCAGCATAATGTAGGGTCCAGTGTGAGAAAGCTGGGTCTCCCTCAGAGGTCATGGGTCTTCCAGCAGGACAATGACCCAAAACACACTTCCAAAAGCACTATAAAACGGTTTGAGAGTAAGCACTGGAGACTTCTAAGGTGGCCAGCAATGAGTCCAGACCTGAATCCGATAGAACACCTGTGGAGAGATCTCAAAATGGCAGTTTGGAGAAGGCACCCTTCAAATATCAGGGACCTGGAGCAGTTTGCCAAAGAAGAATGGTCTACAATTCCAGCAGAGTATTGTAAGAAACTCATTGATGGTTACCGGAAGCGGTTGTTAGCAGTTATTTTGGCTAAAGTATTAGGCTGAGGGTGCCAATACTTTTGTCTGGCCCATTTTTGGAGTTTTGTGTGAAATGATCAATGATTTGATTTTTGCTTCATTCTCTTTTGTGTTTTTTCCTTGCAAGCAAATTAAATGAAGATAATAATACCAAAGAATTTGTGATTGCAATCATTTTCAGGAAGAAACTGAGTATTATCTGACAGAATTGCAGGGGTGCCAATACTTTTGGCCACCACTGTATATAGTAGGATGGAGCACTATGCAATGCCATGTATACAGTACGAAGCACTATTCGAGGGACATGTATACAGTAGGGAGTACTATGCGGGGGCCATGTATACGTACGGAGCACTATGCGGGGCCATGTATACAGTACGGAGCACTATGCAGGGCCATGTATACAGTATGGCGCACTATGCGAGGCCATGTATACAGTACGGAGAACTATGCAGGCAACGTATAGAGTACGGAGCACTATGCGGGGGCCATGTATGCAGTACAGAGCACTATGTGGGGGCCCTATATAGAGTACGGAGCACTATGCGGGGCCGGGTATACCATATGAAGCACTATGCGGGCTGTGGATACAGTTCGGAGCACTATGCGGGGCCATATATACAGTACGGAGCACTATGCGGGGCCATGTATACGTACGGAGCACTATGCGGGGTCATGTATACTGTATGGAGCACTATGCGGGACCATGTATACAGTACAGAGCTCTATGCCGGGCCATGTATACAGTATGCAGCACTATGCGAGGCCATGTATACAGTACGGAGCACTATGCGGGGCCATGTATATAGTAGTATCGAGCACAATGGGGGGGCCGTGTATACATTACGGAGCACTATGCGAGGCCATGTAAATAGTAGTACGGAGCACTATGCGGGGCCGTGTATACAGTACGAAGCACTATGCGGGGCCATGTATACAGTACGGAGCACTATTCAGGGCCATGTATACAGTACGGAACACTATGCGAGGCCATGTAAATAGTAGTACGGAGCACTATGCGGGGCCGTGTATACAGTACGAAGCACTATGCGGGGCCGTGTATACAGTACGGAGCACTATGCGGGGCCATGTATACAGTACGGAACACTATGCGGGGCCATGTTCACAGTATGGAGCACTATGCGGGGCCATATATACAGTACGGAGCACTATGCGGGACCATGTATACAGTAGGTAGCACTATGCGGGGCCATGTATACGGTACGGAGCACTATGAGGGGTACATGTATACAGTTCGGAGCATTATGTGGGGCCATGTATACAGTATGGAGCACTATGTGGGGCCATGTATACAGTATGAAGCTCTATGCGGGGCCGTGTATACAGTACGGAGCACTATGCGGGGCCATGTATACAGTACGGAGCACTATGCGGGGCCATGTATATAGTAGTACCGAGCACAATGCGGGGGCCGTGTATACAGTACGGGAGCACTATGCGGGGCCATGTATATAGTAGTACGGAGCACTATTCGGGGCCATGTATACAGTACGAAGCACTATGAGGGGCCGTGTATATAGTACGGAGTACTATGAGGGGCCATTTATACAGTACGGAGCACTATGTGGGGCCATGTATACTGTAGGTAGCACTACGCGTGGCCATGTATACGGTACGGAGCACTATGAGGGGGACATGTATACAGTACGGAGCACTATGCGGGGCCATGTATACAGTACGAAGCACTATGAGGGGCCGTGTATACAGTACGGAGTACTATGCGAGACCATGTATACAGCACGGAGCACTATGCTGGGCCGTGTATACAGTATGGAGCACTATGCAGGGCCGTGTATACAGTACGGAGCACTATGCGGGGCCGTGTATACAGTACAGAGCACTATGCGGTGGCCATGTATACAGTACGGAGCACTATGCGGGGCCATGTATATAGTAGTACAGAGCACTATGCGGGGGACGTGTATACAGTACCGAGCACTATGCGGGGCCATGTATATGTGGCACCCCAGGGGTCTGGTTTCCACAGTAATGCAATATTATGTCTGAGAGCAGGTGGGAGGTCTCTTGGTCAGGAATCTTATGCATGCCACACCTCCTGCCCAGTCCTGGGAGGGGAAGAACTTCCCCTATATAAAACTAGGGCTGAGGCAGGGTTAGGGAGAAGAGTAGAGTGAGAGAACACAGACAGAGACACAGTCTGGTCTGTAGTGGAGCAGCTTTAGGAACAGGAAAGATCAGGAGCTCTGTGGGAGCTGTGCTAAAAGAGGTCAGGGGCTGGAAGCTATAGAGCTCGCCCTGATTGAAGAGTTCTGACCGGACCCGGAGTCCGAGGCTGTGGGGACTAACCCTTACCCAGCAGCAGAAACCGACCGGCAGGGGATTTCAGGTCCTCTGGCCAAGAAACCCGAAGGCACGGTCACACGCAAGGGACCAGCACCGCGACGTGGAGCGGAAGCTACCAAAAGGCCCCGAGTCACCGGCCATACGGGTGAGCACCACACGGTACACTCAGGGACGTGGGCTACTTTTACCCGCCTCTAGCAAGGTAGCCAGAAGAGTACGATTAGTTGGGGAGGCCTACAACTCCGCCTGGCCAGGGGAGATCCCATCAGCTCACGGACTGACCAGGCCCCGATCGCTAGCCAGTACTCCGGGAGGGTCTACCTTGTCACCAGTAAAGACCCTGAACTACACCGCACCGTCTCTGAGTGGTTCCTGCTACCCCCCTTCAAACACGTCGGCTGCCCTGAGGCCATACCCCTCCCGTTGGAGGGTTATACCAGCTACGCTGCACAACCTTACCACCGGCCTCAGCGGTCTGCCCTGCAGCGGCGGCTTCATAGCCGCATTCAACGGGTGGCGTAGTCGAACACCGTACCATCTTTCTGCTAAACTCTGCCATTCAGTTTGACTCCCTGGGCACGGACCGGGTCACCGCCACGAGACTACTACTCCTATCTGATCCGGATCCGGGTAGGCTCCTGCGTGCGCAGCGCTACTCAGCACAGGCCCAGGGGTGCGTCAACTTTTGGTGTAGTCGGCAGGATTCCGTGCCCGCAACCACCGGGTACTGCGTGCCTGAAAAAGAGACTTTTAAACTTACCTGTGGTGAAGATTCCCGCCATCCGGCGCCATCTTCAGCCTTTTTCCCGCCATCCGTGAAGTTTTCCCGCCATCCGGCGCCATCTTCTGCCTTCTTCCCGCCATCCGTGGAGTTTTCCCGCCGTTGGACGCCATCTTGAAGACGCCGCGCGGGAAGAAGAGGGGCGTGGACTCCGAAAGCGCGCGAGAACTGAAGCCCCGCCTCACGTCCGGACGTTGCGTGAGGTCCTGGAAGGAGCCCAGCAGACGCCGACGTCACAGGAGCGCAGCGGAAGGTCCTCAACCCTGACGATCCACTGCGGAGCCGCGGCCTACGGAAGAGGATCATCACAAGGTAGGCCACGGTCCACTAGGGGGGAGGAGGATGTCGGATACGGAGGAGAGCTTCACTGCCACAGCCACCGCCAGCACCACCGCTGCTGCGGTCATGCCTTTCACTATAGCCTATATCCCGGGGGCAGCCTGGCTACCCCAGTACTCAGGGGAGTCACATACCCTGAATGACTTTAGAGAAAAGCTGGATAGCCTCTTCCAGGTGTACCCTCTCACAGAAGAACAAAAAGTGAGCATCCTGGTGGCCCAACTAACCGGGGCAGCCCAAAGGGAGGTAAAGTCCTGGCCACCTGGGAGGAGGACTGTCGCAGGGATATTAACCCGGCTGAAGGACACCTTTGATACCCGCACCTCAGCCGAGATTAAGCTTAGATTCTACGGGTGCAAACAGCGAGCACATGAGAATATAAGGGACTATGCACTAAACCTACAAGAGGCCCTGAGAGCCATTAAGCAGACCGACCCCGACGGCGTGGGAAACGAGGACAGGCTGTTGACCGAACAATTTATAGAGGGACTATATTGCAATGCCCACCGAACCCAGTTGCGGGCAATGGCCTTACAGGATCCTCATCTGGACTTTGCACAGTTCAAGGACAGAGCCATCCGGGTGCTCCGAGAACCGGCACCGGGTGGCGTTGTGACCCACAGGCGCCCTACTACCGCTTACCACCTGGAGGCGGCGCCCTTGTCGGCAGGGCCTGTGGGAGCTGATGCGCAGGCTTTGAACAATGACCCGGCTCCAGACCTGCACCATCAGGTCCAAGAGTTAGCTAAAAGCGTTGCTGCGCTAACCCGAACTGTGCAGTCTTTACAGGTTTCTGCTCCAGGGAAGATCCAGCTGGCATCCGGACCGGAGGACATCCCGTGGCGTCGACCAAGGAGGACCCCACCGGCCAGAGGAAGACCCAGCGACCGATACAACGAGGACGGACAACCCATCTGCCGCCGCTGCAATCAACCCGGACATATGGCAAGGTACTGTCCTTTAAACTGGCACAACCTGGGGTAGAGGGCCGACCCCTAGGAATAAGATCACCAGGCCCATCGAACTGGCGTGACAAATATGTGGGAGGACGTCCAGTCTTGCCTGTGGTACTGTATGGCATTCCTATGAGTGCCCTACTGGACACCGGGTCACAGGTCACCACCATCCCGTACGTGCTCTTCAAGCAGTACTGGAATGACTCGGATATAACCCGCTACCCTGACGACGACTTGAGTATCATCGCCAGCAATGGTCAACCCGTGCCACAGATCGGATTCAAAGAGATGACCATTAAAATCGGTAGAGTCGAACTGGCAGCACAGGGACTGATCATTGTAGACATTGACAAGCGCGAGAGTCACCCAAAGATAACTCTAGGAACTAATGTGATTGAAAATTGTCTTGCAGAGGTGATTTTCATTTTACAGCAGGTTGCCAAGAACGCCAGCTCCGGCCAGCAGCGAGTGCTCCAAAAAGAGATCCGGGCACTGATGCGACGGCAACAGGTGGAACTCTCCGGTGGTGAGATTGGTATCGTGAGAATGTGACCCTTTCCCCATTGCCATGCCCCCGAAAAGTGAAATGATGATTTGGTGCCGGGCAGCTATTGGTCTAAGAGGTAGAGACTACCAAGCAATGGTAGAACCCGTCTACTCAGACAGTAGGCCCACCATTTTGACAGCACGGGGGGCGGTTGATGTACGCCATGGGAGGGTGCCCGTTCGCATAATAAACATCGGGAAAAGGGAAGTGTACCTGCCCCGGTATGCCACGCTAACCAAATTGTATACCATCGACCAAAATTCTGTACAGTCTGTGGAACCCTTGCCTCTATCTCATCCAGAGGAAGGTAACGGCTCTAAGAAACCAATAGAGGACTGGTGTCAGCAACTACATTTGGGTACTGACTCCACTCCCTCACACCAGAAACAGGGAGTCTATCGGGTGGTTCAAGAGTACGAGAGAGTGTTTAGTAAACACCCGTTAGACTTCGGGCGAGTAAAGGGGGTAGAACACCACATCCCCACGGGAGACCATCCTCCCATAAAGGAGAGATATCGTCCCGTACCCCCTGCACACTACCAACACGCCAAGGGGATGCTTAGAGACATGAAGGAGGCTGGGGTAATCAGGGATAGCTGTAGCCCCTGGGCAGCTCCATTAGTCTTGGTTAAAAAGAAAGACAACACCATGAGAATGTGTGTAGATTACCGGAAAATCAACCGTATCACACACAAAGATGCGTACCCCTTACCAAGGACAGAGGAGTCTTTGGCTGCTTTAAAATCTGCTAATTTCTTCTCCACTTTGGATCTCACTAGCGGGTACTGGCAGGTTCCTGTAGCAGAGGCGGACCGGGAGAAGACCGCATTCACCACCCCGATGGGACTTAGTGAGTTTACCTGCATGCCGTTCGGACTCTGCAACGCACCAGGAACCTTCCAACGGTTGATGGAATGCTGTCTGGGACACCGAAACTTCGAGACGGTCCTGTTATACCTGGACGATGTCATCGTCTACTCCAAGACCTACGAGGACCATCTGAAACACCTGGCAGAAGTGTTCGAAGCCCTGGCAAACTACGGCCTAAAGGTGAAACCCTCCACGTGTCACCTGCTAAAACCAAAGGTGCAGTACCTGGGACACGTGGTGAGTGCTGACGGAGTGGCTCCCGACCCTGATAAGATCACCGCAATTAAGGAATGGCCAAGCCCCTCCAGCGTAAAGGAAGTGCGGCAGTTGCTCGGGTTGGTAGGCTACTACCGAAGATTCATTCCCGGTTTCACCAAAAAGGCAGCTCCTATGCAGGACCTCCTGATAGGCCAGTCCAGGAAGGCCAAGAACCAGAAGCCGCCCTTCAGATGGGAGAAGCTGGAAGAAGAGTCCTTCCGCCAGCTGAAGATGGCCCTCATGGGGGATGAAATCCTGGCGTACCCTGATTACAGCCAGCCCTTTATCCTCTACACCGACGCAAGTAACATCGGGCTAGGAGCCGTACTGTCCCAGATCCAGCAGGGGAAAGAACGGGTAATTGCTTACGCCAGCCGAAAACTGCGACCCACCGAAAGAAACCCTGAGAATTACAGCTCATTCAAGCTAGAGTTCCTGGCAGTGGTGTGGGCAGTCACCGAATGCTTTAAGCACTACCTCGCCTCTTCCCGGTTCACCGTGTACACGGATAACAACCCGTTGACACACCTGGACACGGCAAGACTCGGTGCCCTGGAGCAGAGATGGATGGCCCGCCTGTCCAACTATGAGTTCACGATCAAGTACCGGGCAGGACGCTCCAATACCAACGCGGATGCCTTGTCCAGAATGCCAAACCTACCGGACGTAGGGGAAGATCCAGAGGAACTGGAAGAAGTTGAACTCCCCGCGTTCCACCGTCATGGGACTATCCAGTATTCCCACCGTGTAAGGAGTAAGCAATCCGCTACGTTCAACCCCTTACCTCATTACAACTGGGCGGAAACGCAAGACAGTGACCCCGCCGTCCGACTGGTGAAGGAGATGTTGACTCAGCCAGATGCCCGCCTTGACCCAGACGCTCCGGAGGAGGCCAAGCAACTGTGGATTGAGAAGAGTCGACTGTTCCTTTACAAGGGGAAGTTGTGCCGCAGAATGGTTAACTCCCGGACGCATGAACTGATCTGGCAAGTAGTGGTGCCAAGAAGAGACGCAGCTATGGTACTGGAGGCATACCACGACGGAGCTGGACACTTCGGATGGAAGAAGCTGGAGTTCCTGCTGCGCGGGCGGTTCCAATGGGTAGGCATGAGAGGGACCATCGAGAGGTGGTGCAGAGACTGTGGCCCATGCAACCTAAGAAGGAAGGACCGTGCCAGCCAGAAGACTCCCTTTCAGTCCATCGTCACCAGGCAGCCGTTGGAACTGGTAGCCTTGGATCATGTAAAACTGACCCCCAGCAGAAGTGGCTACGTCTATGCGTTAACCATCGTGGATCACTACTCCCGGTTCTTGGTTGTCGTCCCCGTCAAGGACTTAACGGCTCAAACAGCAGCTAGAGCCTTCCAGCAGCACTTCTGCCGTCCACACGGATACCCAGAGCAGGTGCTGACGGACCAAGGACCTGCCTTTGAAGCGGAAGTCTTCCAGGAGTTCTGCACTCTGTATGGCTGCCGGAAGATAAGAACAACACCCTATCATCCGCAAACCAATGGACTCTGTGAGAAAATGAACCAGGTGGTGATAGACCTTCTGAAAACATTGCCCCTGGAAGAACGCAGTCTGTGGCCTGAGAAACTGCCTGATCTGGTGGACCTATACAACCACATCCCGGTAGGTTCTACCAACTGTACCCCGGCTTACCTAATGAGAGCAAGACCTGGTAAGCTTCCTGTTGATCTGGAGATGGGAGTCCTGACACCCGAGGACACTTCACCAGAAGCAGACTGGGACACAGAAAGGCAGCAGCAGTACCGGAAAGTACAGGAGAGCGTGGAGCGAAGTCTCTGTCAAGCTAGAGAAAGACAGGAGAAGACTTACAACCAGTATGCTCCCGCTGTTCCCCTGGTACCTGGAGAGCAGGTCTTGAAGAGGAAGAGACGGCTCCACAAGTTGGACGACCAGTGGGAGAAGGACCCGTACACCGTACTGCCCTCAAGCCATGAGAACCCGAAAGTCTGCACAATCAGTAAGGACGGAGGAGAAACCACAGCCATTGTATCCCGATATCACCTGAAGAAGTGTCCCGAACAGCTACGAAGCCCTGAAGAAGAACAAGAAGACCCTCGACCCGCAGAGGAAAGGGAAGATATGGTCAGTACTGTGCTCGGAGACTTCCCTCGGTCTTGGACTCAATTCAATGGCGCTGTTGTGGTACCCGTCCTCACCTTCCTCCAACCAGCCTCTCAAGTACCTACGGAGAGACGGGTAGAGCTGGAAGAGCAGCCGGTCCAGGAGGCAGAAGACCCCACACAAGCAGACCAGGAGGATCAACCCTCTGCTTATAGTGAGCCTGCCGTACCCCTAGAGAGCCAAAGAGCCCGTAGACAGCTGCCCAGTTTACCTTTGACAGCTCCTACACCCCGTAGCTCAGGACCAGTCAGTCAGCTCCGTAGGTCCACTAGGGTCACTAGAGGCCAGTTGCCCGTACGTTGGAGGATTTAGAGTGCTCAAATTGCTTTATTTGTATTTACCTGTTTTCTGTTACTTGTAATTAATTGTGTATTTCTAGTTATTTTTAGGTGTCGTTTATGGATTATCCGGAATCCTTTGTACATATGTTTGGAGCGTAACCCAGGAAAGGACTAAGACTGTTAAGGACTCGGGGCAGGACAGACCCCTACCTGGTTACGGCTCCCAGTTTCTTGGTGAAATGGACACCCTTGTTTCCTTCAAAAACTGCACCCGGTTGCGGACACTCCGTGACCATTCTAATGTGTTTTTTCTTTGTTGTACTGTTTCTGTTTATACTTGTTATGTTTACAAAAATCTGTTTTGTCCCGGAGTACTAAATTCCACTAGGGGGGAATGTGGCACCCCAGGGGTCTGGTTTCCACAGTAATAGCAATATTACGTCTGTGAGCAGGTAGGAGGTTTCCTGGTCAGACATCCTATGCATGCCACACCTCCTGCCCAGTCCTGGGAGGGGAAGAACTTCCCCTATATAAAACTAGGGCTGAGGCAGGGTTAGGGAGAAGAGTAGAGTGAGAGAACACAGACAGAGACACAGTCTGGTCTGTAGTGGAGCAGCTTTAGGAACTGGAAAGATCAGGAGCTCTGTGGGAGCTGTGCTAAAAGAGGTCAGGGTCTGGAAGCTATAGAGCTCGCCCTGATTGAAGAGTTCTGACCGGACCCGGAGTCCGAGGCTGTGGGGACTAACCCTTACCCAGCAGCAGAAACCGACCGGCAGGGGATTTCAGGTCCTCTGGCCAAGAAACCCGAAGGCACGGTCACACGCAAAGGACCAGCACCGCGACGTGGAGCGGAAGCTACCAAAAGGCCCCGAGTCACCGGCCATACGGGTGAGCACCACACGGTACACTCAGGGACGTGGGCTACTTTTACCCGCCTCTAGCAAGGTAGCCAGAAGAGTACGATTAGTTGGGGAGGCCTACAACTCCGCCTGGCCAGGGGAGATCCCATCAGCTCACGGACTGACCAGGCCCCGATCGCTAGCCAGTACTCCGGGAGGGTCTACCTTGTCACCAGTAAAGACCCTGAACTACACCGCACCGTCTCTGAGTGGTTCCTGCTACCCCCCTTCAAACACGTCGGCTGCCCTGAGGCCATACCCCTCCCGTTGGGGGGTTATACCAGCTACGCTGCACAACCTTACCACCGGCCTCAGCGGTCTGCCCTGCAGCGGCGGCTTCATAGCCGCATTCAACGGGTGGCGTAGTCGAACACCGTACCATCTTTCTGCTAAACTCTGCCATTCAGTTTGACTCCCTGGGCACGGACCGTGTCACCGCCACGAGACTACTACTCCTATCTGATCCGGATCCGGGTAGGCTCCTGCGTGCGCAACGCTACTCAGCACAGGCCCAGGGGTGCGTCATATACAGTACGGAGTAGTATGCGGGGTCATGTATAAAGTACGGAGCACTATGCGGGACCATGTATACAGTAGGTAGCACTATGCGGAGCCATGTATACAGTAGTACTGAGCACTATGCGGGACCATGTATACAGTACGGAGCACTATGCGGGGCCATGTATACAGTACGGAGCACTATGTGGGACATGTATACAGTACGGAGCACTATGCGGGGCATGTGTATGTGTCACCCTGGCCTGGATGCCACAAATATAATAAAGCTGTGTCTGAGAGCAAGGGGGAGGTTCTCTAGTCAGGGGAACATTAGCATGCAATACCTCCTGTCTCAGGCCAGTAGGGGGGGCAAGCTGCCCCTATAAATGCTGGAACTGGGGACAGGGTTAGGGAGAACTGGACAACCTGTGTCTGAAGAAAGAGGTGTCCGAGAGCAGGGACAGACAGTTGTGTTGCAGCCTAAGAGGCCGTGTGGCAGTGGGAGAGCCACAAGCCAGGGACAAGAGATGAAGTACGCCTGTCCTGGCAGACAAAGAGACTACTCTACCAGACTTTGGTGTCTGAGGCTGTGAGGATTCCACGTCCCACAGCAGAAACCAGTCCGCAGGGGACTGTATGTTCCTTGGCCTAAGAAGCCCGGAGGCTCCGCCACAGCAGAAGGGACCAGCAAAGCCGTACCAGGCCGGGAGTAGAAAGGGACCCACGTTGCAAGCCATACGGGCGAGAGGACACGGTGAGCTCAGGAACGTGGGCTGTTACACTACCAGAAGGGAAATAGCCAGAAGGAGCGCAGAAAGCACGGTAGGCCTACACCCTCACCCTGACCAGGGCCAGCTTCCCACTTGTTCTCAGACATCCAGGCCCCCTCCTAGCCGGGCCTGTTTCTGGGTCATTTTACCTGTTATAATAAAGACCCTGAACTGTTGAAGAGGCCTCCGTCTCCTGGCTATCGCGATCGAAATCATCCCCTCCATCATCCATTATATATTCTGCCCTGGGGCCATACTCCTCCCGTGGGGAGTTGAACAATCCAGTGCTGCACATCTATATCAGCCCCGGCGGTCTGCACTGCAGCAGCGGTTAACCCTGACGCCAATCCACGGGTTGCGTAGTCGGACATCACTTAAAACTTATAAACGACTACCACTGGTCTGACCACCCTGAGTCACGGACCGGGTTGCCACTACTACCCCCATCGTCTCCCTATTGCCCGGTTCCGAGTGCCCCACGGCCCAGGGGGCGAGTCATATACAGTACGAAGCACTATGCGGGGGACATGTATACAATACGGAGTACTATGCGGGGCCGTGTATACAGTACGGAGCACTATGCGGGACCATGTATACAGTATGGAGTACTATGCGGGGCCATGTATACAGTACGGAGCACTATGCGGGGCCATGTATACAGTACGGAGCACTATGCGGGGCCATGTATACAGTACGAAGCACTATGAGGGGCCGTGTATACAGTACGGAGCACTATGCGGGGCCGTGTATACAATATGGAGCAATATGCGGGGCCGTGTATGCAGTACGGAGCACTATGCGGGGCAATGTATACAGTACGGAGCACTATGCGGGGCCATGTATGCAGTACGGAGCACTATGCGGAGCCATGTATACAGTACGGAGCACTATGCGGGGCCATGTATGCAGTACGGAGCACTATGCGGAGCCATGTATACAGTAGTATGGAGCACTATGCGCGGGCCGTGTATACAGTACGGAGCACTATGCGGTGCCATGTATATAGTAGGATGGAGCACCATGAGGGGCCATGTATACAGTACGGAGTACTATGCGGGGTCATGAATAAAGAACGGAGCACTATGCGGGACCATTTATACAGTAGGTAGCACTATGCGGGGCCATGTATACCGTAGTACTTAGCACTATGCGGCGCCATGTATACAGTACGGAGCACTATGCGGGGCATGTATACAGTACGAAGCATTATGCGGGTGACATGTATACAGTACGGAGTACTATGCGGGGCCATGTATACAGTAGTACGGAGCACTATGCGCGGGCCACGTATACAGTACGGAGCACTATGCGGGGCCATGTATACAGTATGGAGTACTATGCGGGGGAATGTATGCAGTAGGAAGCACTATGCGGGGCCATGTATACAGTAGTACGGAGCACTATGAGCGGGCCGTGTATATGTAGCGCCCCGAGGGTTCGGCCGCTACAGGGGTATTTCACCTCTGCCAGAGGTGTGATATTCCACTCCCAGGTAAGGATGGAGTATGGACCAGGGCTCAGGTAGCTGCATACAGCACACTCACCCCATTTCCGAGGGACAGCTCAACAGTTCTCCCATTAGACAGAAATGCAGGCACGACAGACCATGTCCCTGGCTGGAGTGGGGAGGGGGGAGGAATACCCAGTGATGTAGGAGCAGGAGGGGACGATTCCTGAGCGTAGGTAGGAGCCCATTGGTTGCTGGTCACCTGGGCTCATGTTTCTAAAGGGAGGTATAAAAGGTGGGCACCATCTTAGTTCTGGGAGTAGAAGAAGTGAAGTCCAGTCAGAGAAGACAGGGAGCAGAGGCTCTGTAGGAGCTCTGCTCAGAGGCAGGCCTAGAGAAAAGGCCGGAGTCTGACAGGAGAAAGAGAAGTGGGCCTGGAGAAGAGGCCAAAGAAAGGAGGAGAAGAAGGAACAGGAAAGAAGGAGAAGAGAGAGAGAAACAGAGGGGCTCAGGAACAAGAAGGTGGAAGGGACCCTAAGAACCCACGAGAATACCGGGTGAAGGGTCAGGCAGATACGGGTACCGGATCCCAAGTTGGTGGAGGAGAAACTACCCTCAGCCAAAGACTGGAGGTCGTGATCATTTATTGGTGCGACACCTCATCAAACCTGCTAGGAAGGCACCATATAGGGGAACGGGGCCCACGTTTACCCGCACAGATCCGCGGCAGCTGGACAAAAGTGGGTCACTGGTGAGGCAGGCCAGAGAAAGGACAGAAGGGGGTCCTGAGCCATACTTCTGAACTGCCTGGGAGTTGTTCGAGCCCCACACCTGGTGGACGCAGCACGGCTCGGGCGGTCACTACTGGTGCCGAAGTGACCCGGAGCACATGAACTGTGAGTAAAAGACATTGGATTGCAGTACGTTGTCTGTGTACTTTCAGCACTACCGGTACTGGGACTCCCTGCACCACCCCCATCATCCACTGCACAGCCCTGGGGTACACTCTTCCCGTGGGGAGTTATCCAATCTCAGCTGCACACACCATCAGCCTCAGGGGATTACCTTGCAGCGGCGTTTCATAATAACCGCAATCCACGGGTGGCGTAGTCGGACATTATCAACGGTACATAGCAGACTACCATTGGTCTGACCACACTGAGCCGCGGGACCGGGCCGCCACTACTACTCCCATCGTTTCCCTGTTGCCCGGATCCGCGTGCCCCCCGGCCCAGGGGGCGAGTCATATACAGTACGGAGCACTATGCGGGGCCATGTATATAGTAGTACGGAGTACTATGCAGGGCCATGTATACAGTACGAAGCACTATGCGGGGGACATGTATACAGTACGGAGTCCTATGCAGGGCCATGTATACATACGGAGCACTATGCGGGACCATGTATATAGTAGTACGGAGCACTATGCGGGGCCATGTATAGAGTACAAAGCACTATGCGGGTGACATGTATACAGTACGAAGTACTATGCGGGGCCATGTATACAGTACGGAGCACTATGCGGGAACATGTATGGCCATGTATACAGTACGGAGCACTATGCGGAGCCATGTATACTTAGTGCAGCACTATGCAGGTCTATGTATACTGTGTGCAGCACTATGCGGGGCCATATATGCAGTTTGGAGCACTATGCAGGGCCATCTATACAGTATGGAGCACTATGCGGGGCCATGTATACAGTACAGAGCACTATGTGGGGCCATGTATACAGTACGGAGCACTATGCGGAGCCATGTATATAGTACGGAGCAGTATGCGGGGCCATGTATACAATATGAAGCACTATGCGGGGCCATGTATACAGTACGGAGCACTATGCGTGGCCATGTATATAGTACGGAGCAGTATGCGGGGCCATGTATACAATATGAAGCACTATGCGGGGCCATGTATACAGTACGGAGCACTATGCAGGGCCACGTATACAGTACGAAGCACTATGCGGGGCCGTGTATACAGTATGGAGCACTATGCGAGGCCATGTATACAGTTTGGAGAACTATGCAGGGCAACGTATAGAGTACGGAGCACTATGCGGGGGCCATGTATGCAGTACAAAGCACTATGCGGGGGCCGTATATAGAGTACGGAGCAATATGCGGGTCAATATATACAGTACGGAGCACTATGCGGGGCCATGTATACTATATGCAGTACTATACGGGGCCATATATACAAAACAGAGCAGTATGCGGGACCATGTATACAGTACGGAGCACTATGCGGGGCAATATATACAGTATGGAGCACTATGCAAGGCCATGTATACAGTACGGAGCACTATGTGGGGCCATGTATACAGTACGGAACACTATGTGGGGCCATGTATATAGTAGTACGGAGCACTATGCGAGGCCATGTATGCAGTACGGAGCACTATGCGGGGGACATGTATACAGTACGGAACACTATGCGGGGCCATGTATATAGTAGTACCAAGCACAATGCGGGGGCCGTGTATACAGTACGAAGCACTATGCGGGGCCATGTATATAGTAGTACGGAGCACTATGCGGCGCCATGTATACAGTACGAAGCACTATGAGGGGCACATGTATACAGTACGGAGTACTATGCGGGGCCATGTATACAGTACGGAGCACTATGCGGGGCCATGTATACAGTATGGAGCACTATGCGGGGCCATATATACCGTACGGAGCACTATGCTGGACCATGTATACAGTAGGTAGTACTACGCGGGGCCATGTATACGATATTGAGCACTATGAGGGGGACATGTATACAGTACGGAGTACTATGCGGGGCCATGTATACAGTACGGAGCACTATGCGGGGCCGTGTATACAGTATGGAGCACTATGCGGGGCCGTGTATACAGTACGGAGCACTATGCGGGGCCGTGTATACAGTACGGAGCACTATGCGGGGCCATGTATGCAGTACAGAGCACTATGCGGGACCATGTATACAGTAGGTAGCACTACGCGGGGCCATGTATACGATATTGAGCACTATGAGGGGGACATGTATACAGTACGGAGCACTATGCGGGGCCATGTATACAGTACGGAGTACTATGCGGTGGCCATGTATACAGTACGGAGCACTAGGCGGGGCCATGTATACAGTACAGAGCACTATGCAGGGCCATGTATACAGTACGGAGTACTATGCGGTGGCCATGTATACAGTACGGAGCACTAGGCGGGGCCATGTATACAGTACGGAGCACTTTGCGGGGCCATGTATATAGTAGTACAGAGCACTATGCGGGGGACGTGTATACAGTACCGAGCACTTTGCAGGGCCATGTATATAGTAGTACGGAGCACTATGCAGGGGCCGTGTATACAGTATGGATCACTTTGCGGGGTGATGTATACTGTGTGCAGCATTATGCGAGACTATGTATACAAAATAGCAGTATGCGGCGCCATGTATACAGTATGGAGTACTATGCGGGGCCATGTATACAGTAGGGAGCACTATGCGGGGCCATGTATATAGTAGTACGGAGCACTATGCGGGGGTCGTGTATACAGTACGGAGCACTATGCGGGGCCATGTATACAGTACGGAGCACGATGCGGGGCCATGTATACAGTACGGAGCACTATGCGGGGCCATGTATACAGTATGGAGCTCTATGCGGGGCCATGTATACAGTACAGAGCACTATGCGGGGCCATGTATACAGTACGGAGCACTATGCGGGGCCATGTATACAGTACGGAGCACCATGCGGGCCCATGTATACAGTACGGAGCACTATGCGGGGCCATGTATACTGTGTGCAGCACTATGCGGGGCCATGTATACAAAACAGCAGTATGCGGGGCCATGTATACAGTAGGGAGCACTATGCGGGGCCATGTATATAGTAGTACGGAGCACTATGCGGGGGTCGTGTATACAGTACGGAGTACTATGCGGGGCCATGTATATAGTAGTACGGAGTACTATGCAGGGCCATGTATACAGTACGGAGCAAGATGCGGGGACATGTATATAGTAATACAGAGCACTATGCGGGGCCATGTATACAGTACGGAGTACTATGCGGGGCCATGTATACAGTACGGAGTACTATGCGGGGCCATGTATACAGTAGAGAGCTCTATGCGGGGCCATGTATACAGTAGAGAGCACTATGTGGGGCCATGTATACAGTACGGAGTACTATGCGGGGCCATGTATACAGTACTGAGTACTATGTGGGGCCATGTATACAATACGGAGTACTATGCGGGGCCATGTATACAGTACGGAGCACGATGCGGAGCCATGTATACAATACGGAGTACTATGCGGGGTCATGTATACAGTACGGAGCTCTATGCGGGGCCATGTATATTTGGCACCCCAGGGTTCTGGTTACCACAGTAATAGCAATATTACGTCTGTGAGCAGGTGGGAGGTCTCCTGGTCAGGAAACCTAAGCATACCACACCTCCTGCCCAGTCCTGGGAGGGGAAGAACTTCCCCTATATAAACTGGGGCTGAGGTGGGGTTAGTGAGAAAGAAGAGGAGTCCCAGACAGAGACACAGTCTGGTCTGGAGTGGAGCAGATGCAGGGAGAGCAAGATCAGGAGCTCTGTGGGAGCAGTGATAAAAGGGGTCAGGGACTGGAAGCTGTAGAGCTCGTCCTGACTGAAGAGATCTCACCGGACACGGAGTCCGAGGCTGTGGGGACTGTTCCATACCCAGCAGCAGAAACCGACCGGCAGGGGATTTCAGGTCCTCTGGCCAAGAAACCCGAAGGCACGGTCACACGCAAGGGACCAGCACCGCCGTCGTGGAGCGGAGGCTACCAGAAGGCCCCGAGTCACCGGCCATACGGGTGAGCACCACACGGTACACTCAGGGACATGGGCTACTTTTACCCGCTTCTAGCAAGGTAGCCAAGAAGAGTACAATTAGTTGGGGAGGCCTACAACTCCGCCTGGCCAGGGGAGATCCTATCTGCTCACGGACTGACCAGACCCCGACCGCTAGCCAGTACTCCCGGGAGGGTCTACCTTTGCCACCAGTAAAGACCCTGAACTACACCGCACCGTCTCTGAGTGGTTCCTGGTGCCCGCGTGCAATTCTGCTATCCCCATCATCCGCGTCCGCTGCCCTGAGGCCATACCCCTCCCGTTGGGGGTTATGCTATCCACGCTGCACAACTGTCCCACCGGCCTCAGCGGTCTGCCCTGCAGCGGCGGCTTCGTAACCGCATTCAACGGGTGGCGTAGTCGAACTATATAACATCATCTACTAAATTCCGCCACTTAGTTTGACACCCTGGGCACGGACCGGGTCACCGCCACGAGGACTACTAACCCCGACAGATCCGGCTCCGGGTATTCCCCGCGTGCGCAACGCTACACAACACAGGCCCAGGGGGCGCGTCAACTTTTTGGCGTAGTCGGCAGGATCCCGTGCCCGCAACCACCGGGTACTGCGTGCCTGAAAAAGACTGTTAAACTTACCTGTGGTGAAGATTCCCGCCATCCGACGCCATCTTTTGCCTTCTTCCCGCCATCCGTGGAGTTTTCCCGCCATCCGACGCCATCTTTTGCCTTCTTCCCGCCATCCGTGGAGTTTTCCCGCCATTGGACGCCATCTCGAGGACGCCGCGCGGGAAGAAGAGGGGCGTGGACTCCGAAAGCGCGCGAGAACTGAAGCCCCGCCTCACGTCCGGACGTTGCGTAAGGTCCTGGAAGGAGCCCAGCAGACGCCGACGTCACAGGAGCGCGACGGAAGGTCCTCAACCCTGACGATCCACTGCGGAGCCGCGGCCTACGGAAGAGGATCATCGCAAGGTAGGCCACGGTCCACTAGGGGGGAGGAGGATGTCGGATACGGAGGAGAGCTTCACTGCCACAGCCACCGCCAGCACCACCGCTGCTGCGGTCATGCCTTTCACCATGCCCTACATACCGGGGGCAGCCTGGCTACCCCAGTACTCAGGGGAGTCACATACCCTAAATGACTTCAGAGAAAGGCTGGATAGCCTCTTCCAGGTGTACCCCCTCACAGAAGAGCAAAAAGTGAGCATCCTGGTGGCTCAATTAACAGGGGCAGCCCAAAGGGAGGTAAAATCCTGGCCACTTGGGAGGAGGAGGACTGTCGCAGAGATACTAGCCCGGCTGAAGGACACCTTTGATACCCGTACCTCAGCCGAGATCAAGCTTAGATTCTACGGGTGCAAGCAGCGAGCACATGAGAATATAAGGGACTATGCACTAAACCTACAAGAGGCCCTGAGAGCCATTAAGCAGGCCGACCCTGACGGCGTGGGAAACGAAGACAAGCTGTTGACTGAACAATTTATAGAGGGTCTACATTGCAATGCCCACCGAACCCAGTTGTGAGCAATGGCCTTACAGGACCCTCATCTGGACTTTGCACAGTTCAAGGACAGAGCCATCCGGGTGCTCCAAGAACCGGCACCAGGTGGCGCTGTGACCCACAAACGCCCTGCTACCATTTACCACCAGGAGACGGCGCCCTTGTCGGCAGGGCCTGTGGGAGCTGATGCGCAGGCTTTAAACAATGACCCGGCTACCGACCTGCACCATCAGGTCCAAGAGCTAACTAAAAGCGTTGCCGCGCTAACCCGAACTGTGCAGTCTTTACAGGTTTCTACTCCAGGGAAGATCCAGCTGGCATCCGGACCGGAGGATATCCCGTGGCGCCGACCAAGGAGGACCCCACCGGCCAGAGGAAGACCTAGCGACCGATACAACGAGGACGGACAACCCATCTGCCGCCACTGCAATCAACCCGGACATATGGCAAGGTACTGTCCTTTAAACCGGCACAACCTGGGGTAGAGGGCCAACCCCTAGGAATAAGATCACCAGGCCCATCGAACTGGCGTGACAAATACGTGGGAGGACGTCCAGTCTTGCCTGTAGTACTGGATGGCATTCCTATGAGTGCCCTACTTGACACCGGGTCACAGGTCACCACCATCCCGTACGTGCTCTTCAAGCAGTACTGGAATGACTCGGATATAACCCGCTACCCAGACGACGACTTGAGTATCATCGCCAGCAATGGTCAGCCCGTGCCACAGATCGGATTTAAGGAGATGACTAGTGTTGAGCATTCCGATACTGAAATATCGGGTATCGGCCGATATTCGCGGTATCGGAATTCCGATACTTAATTCCGATACTATTGCAATATCGTATACCGGAATCGGAAGTTCCCATAATGCAATGAGACATTTTCATTTTATTCAGCCAATGAGGATCCTAAGAAGTGTGGGCACATCCTGTTAGGCATGTAGGCATCTTAACTAATGGCATGGCTGTGATTGGCTGCTGAAATGATGTCATGATGCACTATAAAAGCCACCGCCGCCATTTTGAGCTCACTCTGCTGTGAATTCAGTTAGGGATAGGACGCTGTTGTTCTGAGGGACAGTTTTAGCTACCTATTTGCTCTATACTGCTTTACCCAAGCTACTTTCTAAATCACTGTGCCTTGCAGTGCTAGTGCACAGTTCCCTGTGCTGTTCACCGCTATCTGCAAGGTCTGTGTGTGTGAGTGCAGCTCACCCTGTAGTGTGTGCTTCAGCCAAGTCTGGTTGTAGTGCACTCAGTGTGTGTCACTGCCTCATACATTGTCCTTTTTTGCCAATTCATAATTTTTCCTGATATCTCCTATTAGTGTGGTGGTTCCATCTGTATTCAGCTAAATTGGTTCCAAACACACTATATAGGAGTAGATAGAGAAATTTTTTTCCGTCTTGCAGCACTAGTGCACAGTGCTCTGCATCTGTACTGTTCACCGCTGTCTGCAAGGTCTGGTGTGTGAGTGCAGCTCACCCTGTAGTGTGTGCTTCAACCCCGTCTGGTTGTAGTGCACTCAGTGTGTGTCACTGCCTCATACATTGTCCTTTATTGCCAATTCATAATTTTTCCTGATATCTCCTATTAGTGTGGTGGTTCCATCTGTATTCAGCTAAATTGGTTCCAAACACACTATATAGGAGTAGATAGAGAAATTTTTTTCCGTCTTGCAGCACTAGTGCACAGTGCTCTGCATCTGTACTGTTCACTGCTGTCTGCAAGGTCTGGTGTGTGAGTGCAGCTCACCCTGTAGTGTGTGCTTCAACCCCGTCTGGTTGTAGTGCACTCAGTGTGTGTCACTGCCTCATACATTGTCCTTTATTGCCAATTCATAATTTTTCCTGATATCTCCTATTAGTGTGGTGGTTCCATCTGTATTCAGCTAAATTGGTTCCAAACACACTATATAGGAGTAGATAGAGAATTTTTTTTCCGTCTTGCAGCACTAGTGCACAGTGCTCTGCATCTGTACTGTTCACCGCTGTCTGCAAGGTCTGGTGTGTGAGTGCAGCTCACCCTGTAGTGTGTGCTTCAACCCCGTCTGGTTGTAGTGCACTCAGTGTGTGTCACTGCCTCATACATTGTCCTTTATTGCCAATTCATAATTTTTCCTGATATCTCCTATTAGTGTGGTGGTTCCATCCATATTCAGCTAAATTGATTCCAAACACACTATATAGGAGTAGATAGAGGAGCCTTTCTGCAGCATTGGGCCCTGCAGCCCCAGCCAGATTAGTATTAGCCTATTTTTTGCAGCCTCATCTATTGCATTGTAGGTTACCTTCCTACATTGTAATAGCTACAAAAAGTTTGTGATACTATCGTTATTACATCTTTAGGCACATCCAGTGTCTTTTTGTGACAAAAAAAACCTAAATAAAGTTCACCAAACACTCCACTTTACAGTTGTGTAGGCCACATTAGCTCATATTAAAGTCTAGTCCACACTTTATAAAATTAGTGTTTCTTATACCTGTTAGCAGCTGTTCAGGAATAAGCACACTAAGCCCTTAGTACTTTTCTGCCTATCTTTATCAGTCTACCAAGATGAAGAAGGCAGGGAGTAAGGCATGTGGTCGTGGTCGTGGGCGTGGGCGTGGAGTTTCTGCAGGGAGAGGACGTGAGGATTCTGTGCCTGCAGGGAGAGGACGTGGGGATTCTGTGCCTGCTGCGGGCACCAGTGACTCAGCATCCCCCAGTTTTACCAGGGAACAGTCCTTTATGCGCAGCTTTGTAGGAGCTAGCCGTACCCCACTGCTGCGCGAGGACCAAATTGAAGCCGTTGTCGGATGGATGGCAGCTAACGCATCGACTTCAATTAGTTCCAGATCCTCTCAGGTCCTGAGCACTGAAGAGCACCCATCTGTCTCTTCACCACCTGCCAAATTGCCCAGGCAGTCAGAGAGCCCTGGACAGGAGCCATCTCTACTTCTGTTCTCTGAATCTCTTGGCTTGGAAAGAGGGGGCCAGCCAAGCAGAATTCGAGAATTTGAAGAAGAGGTAGTATGCAGTGATGCGCAACCGTTTTGTCTCTCTGAATCTGAAGAGGCGGGTGGGCCAGTGCCTATGGTCAGCAGCACACCTCAGTACGCATCTGATGATGAGACTCAGGTGCCACTTTCTGGTGCGTACTGTGCTGTCGAGACTACCCAGGAGAAGCAGTTGTTTGAAGAGGGTGGTGTAGATGATGAGGTCCTTGACCCATCATGGCGTGAGGGACAGGAAGGTGGTGGGAGCAGCTCTGAGGAAGAGATTCCCCGAACGGCCCAAAAAGGAGGGAGAGGGAGGGGGCAGACTTGGTTGCCTGTAGCCTCCACTTCGGCACCCATTAGGAGCATGGCTCTTCCAAAATCCAAAGCGGGCGCTCCCAAGACTTGCAGTGCCTGGTCCTTTTTTGACACAGTTGCAGATGACATTTGCTTTGTCAAATGCAAGCTGTGTAATCAGAAGGTGAAAAGAGGGAAAAGTGTCAGCAACCTCAATACCACAAATATGTGGAAACATGTGCGGACCAAGCACGTGGTGGAGTTACACAAACACACTGAAGACCTAGGCCAACCTACAGCGCCACCTACCACCTCTTCAGCTCGTGTTGTAGCCTCTTCCTCCAGCTCACACACAGCTGGTTCGGCTTCCTCACAGGATCGCCATGGAAGAATCTCTGGCACTGTTGTACAGAGACACAGTGTAATTCCACCCACAGCACCACTTTCCCAGTCATCCTCACACTCCCAGGCCAGTCTACAGCCATCGTTAGCACAGGCATGGGAGAAAAGGCGCCCATACTCGGCAAACCACCCCCGAGCACAGGCTCTGAATGCTGGCATTGCTAAACTACTGGCCCTTGAAATGCTATCATTCAGGCTGGTGGAGACTGACACATTCCGTAACTTTATGGCATTGGCAGTCCCACAATACAACGTGCCCAGCCGCTTTTATTTCAGCAGGCAAGCCGTCCCTGCCCTGCAACATCATGTGGAGGGAAAAATTAAACATGCGCTACAAAACGCCGTCAGTAGCAAGGTCCACCTGACCACTGATGCGTGGACCAGTAAGCATGGACAGGGACGATACCTTTCCCTCACTGCCCATTGGGTAAATGTTGTGGAGCCGGGTACAGATCTTGAGAGTGGCGCTGTACGTGTTCTGCCAACTCCAAGGATTGCAGGAATCCAGTCTGTACACATTGACTCCTCCTCATACTCCAGTTCCTCTGAATCAGCGCTGCAGGAGCCGTCACGGTCTACCTCCACATCGACCCGTGAACGGTTACCTGTTATGATGACCGATATGAGCACAGCCGTGGCCAAACGTCAACAGGCCGTATTAAAATTAATTTCTTTGGGGAATCGAAGCCACACAGCGCAGGAGCTCTGGAATGCCATCAAGCAGCAGAGTGACGTGTGGTTTGTGCCAGCGAATCTCCAGCCAGGCATGGTAGTGTGTGACAATGGCCGAAATCTGGTGGCAGCTCTGGGCCTAGGCAACCTCACTCACATCCCATGTCTGGCACATGTGCTCAACTTGGTCGTGCAGAGTTTTTTGAGGGACTATCCGGATCTTGATGCACTGCTTCACAAGGTCCGCATAGAGTGCGCTCACTTGCGGCGTTCCAGCAATGCAAGATCACGCATTGCAGCTCTGCAGCGCCGATTATGTCTTCCGGAACATCGCATCATATGTGACCTACCCACCAGGTGGAATTCAACGTTACATATGTTGGAGAGGTTGTGTGAGCAGCAGGCAGCAGTAATGGAGTACCAGCTGCAGCAGGCGCAAACAAGTCGCAGTGCGCGCCGTTCACACTTCACCACCACTGAGTGGGCCTCTATGAAGGACATTTGCCACGTTTTGCGTGCCTTCGATTATTCCACGCGGATGGCGAGTGCAGATGATGCACTAGTCAGCATGACTATCCCCCTTATCTGCCTGCTTGAAAAAACACTGCAAGCACTAAGGGACGAGGTTTTGGAAGAGGTGGAGGATGAGGAGTCACAAATGCCATCTGCTTCTCTACAGTCTGCGCAACGTGGTTCCTCACAAAGGCCTAGGCAGGGGACACTTTGTGAGGAGGATGAGGAGGAGTCAATGGATGAGGAAGACATCTGTCCAGAGGAGGGAGGTACACAATGCTCTAGTAGTCAGTATCTAGAGCGAGGGTGGGGTGATGCAGAGCAGGCAGAGATCACGCCTCAAGCAGGGGACAGCGTTTCTTGGCCAGTTGGCAGTCTGCAGCACATGGTTGATTTCATGCTGCAGTGCCTCAGAAACGACCGCCGCATCGCCCACATTCTCAACACGGCTGATTATTGGGTGTCCACCCTCCTAGATCCTCGCTACCGGGACAACTTACAAAGCCTCATAACACCATTGAACCGGGAGCGTAAAATGCGGGAGTACCAAGACGCACTGGTGCATTCCATCATGTTCTCCATTCCAACCGAGAGCAGTGCTGCTAGTGCTTTACAAAGCAGCTCAGTGCGTCGAGGCAGTGGAGGAAGCTCTGCACAAAGAGGGAGCAGAAGCAGCGCCTCAGCACAAGGCAAGACCAGTATGGCCGAAATGTGGCAAAGTTTTGTGTCCCCGCCGCCACAAATGTCTACACCATCACAGACAGCTCCAGTCAGCAGGAGGCAACGTTTCCGTCAGATGGTGACAGACTACATGTCTTGCCCTCTTAGTGTACTCCCAGACGGCTCTTCTCCCTTCAAGTTTTGGGTCTGTAAGCTGGATACATGGCCAGAGCTTAGTCAGTATGCACTGGAGGTGCTAGCTTGCCCTGCTGCTAGTGTATTATCGGAACGCGTCTTTACTGCCGCAGGTGGTGTACTAACAGACCGTCGCATGCGACTATCCTCCGATAACGTTGACCGGCTTACTTTTCTCAAAATGAACAAGGCCTGGATCTCTCATGAATTTGCCAGTCCTCTTCCAGAATAAATAATTGGTTGGCAACAGTATCCAGGTCTCCTGTTCTGTTCATGTTTCTACCACCTGAACTGTAATCCCTGAGCTCCAACACCGCCAGTTGGCGCTCGGAAGTGCCGTCTGCACAGTCAACACTTGCTGCCGTGTTATTGGGGTTCAGTAACGTCAGCTGTTCTCCTGCTGTGCGGACGGCAATTTCTCCTGATTTGTCCACATCCACTGTACTACACATTTTAAAGTTGCTCCAATTACTCCTCTGGCTCCTCTGTTTTCATTCTTATCCCTGGGCTCCAGCACCGCCAGTTGGCGCTCGGAAGTGCTGTCTGCACAGTCAACACTTGCTACCATGTTATTGGGGTTCAGTAACGTCAGCTGTTCCCCTGCTGTGCGGACGGCAATTTCTCCTGCTCTGTCCACATTCTCACTACTACAGATTTTAAAGTTGCTCCAATTACACCTCTGGCTCCTCTGTTTTCAGTATTATCCCTGAGCTCCAACACCGCCAGTTGGCGCACGGAAGTGCCGTCTGCACAGTCAACACTTGCTGCCGTGTTATTGGGGTTCAGTAACGTCAGCTGTTCTCCTGCTGTGCGGACGGCAATTTCTCCTGCTTTGTCCAAATCCACTGTACTACACATTTTAAAGTTGCTCGAATTACACCTCTGGCTCCTCTGTTTTCATTCTTATCCCTGGGCTCCAGCACCGCCAGTTGGCGCTCGGAAGTGCCGTCTGCACAGTCAACACTTGCTGCCGTGTTATTGGGGTTCAGTAACGTCAGCTGTTCTCCTGCTGTGCGGACGGCAATTTCTCCTGCTTTGTCCACATCCACTGTACTACACATTTTAAAGTTGCTCGAATTACACCTCTGGCTCCTCTGTTTTCATTCTTATCCCTGGGCTCCAGCACCGCCAGTTGGCGCTCGGAAGTGCCGTCTGCACAGTCAACACTTGCTACCATGTTATTGGGGTTCAGTAACGTCAGTTGTTCCCCTGCTGTGTTCACGGCAATTTCTCCTGCTCTGTCCATATTCACTGTGCTACTTATTTAAAACTTGCTCCAATTACACCTCTGGCTCCTCCGTTTTTAGTATTTACCCTGGGCTCCAACACCGCCAGTTGGCGCTCGGAAGTGCTGTCTGCACAGTCAACACTTGCTGCCGTGTTATTGGGGTTCAGTAACGTCAGCTGTTCCCCTGCTGTGCGGACGGCAATTTCTCCTGCTCTGTCCACATTCTCACTACTACAGATTTTAAAGTTGCTCCAATTACACCTCTGGCTCCTCTGTTTTCATTCTTATCCCTGGGCTCCAGCACCGCCAGTTGGCGCTCGGAAGTGCTGTCTGCACAGTCAACACTTGCTACCATGTTATTGGGGTTCAGTAACGTCAGCTGTTCCCCTGCTGTGCGGACGGCAATTTCTCCTGCTCTGTCCACATTCTCACTACTACAGATTTTAAAGTTGCTCCAATTACACCTCTGGCTCCTCTGTTTTCATTCTTATCCCTGGGCTCCAGCACCGCCAGTTGGCGCTCGGAAGTGCCGTCTGCACAGTCAACACTTGCTGCCGTGTTATTGGGGTTCAGTAACGTCAGCTGTTCTCCTGCTGTGCGGACGGCAATTTCTCCTGATTTGTCCACATCCACTGTACTACACATTTTAAAGTTGCTCCAATTACTCCTCTGGCTCCTCTGTTTTCATTCTTATCCCTGGGCTCCAGCACCGCCAGTTGGCGCTCGGAAGTGCTGTCTGCACAGTCAACACTTGCTACCATGTTATTGGGGTTCAGTAACGTCAGCTGTTCCCCTGCTGTGCGGACGGCAATTTCTCCTGCTCTGTCCACATTCTCACTACTACAGATTTTAAAGTTGCTCCAATTACACCTCTGGCTCCTCTGTTTTCATTCTTATCCCTGGGCTCCAGCACCGCCAGTTGGCGCTCGGAAGTGCCGTCTGCACAGTCAACACTTGCTGCGGTGTTATTGGGGTTCGGTAACGTCAGCTGTTCCCCTGCTGTGTTCGCGGCAATTTCTCCTGCTCTGTCCATATTCACTGTGCTACTTATTTAAAACTTGCTCCAATTACACCTCTGGCTCCTCCGTTTTTAGTATTTACCCTGGGCTCCAATACCGCTAGTTGCTGCTCAGAAGTGCCGTCTGCACAGTCAACGCTTGCTCCAGTGTTATTGGGATTCAGTAACGTCAGCTGATCCCCAGCTGTGTGTCCGGCAAATTCTCCTGCTTTGTCCACATCCACTGTAGTACGGATTTAAAACCTCCTCCAAATACACCTCTGGCTCTTCTGTTTTTAGTATTTACCCTGGGCTCCAGCACCGCCAGCTGGTTCTCGGCAGTTCCATTGGCTCTTGTACCTTCTGCTACCCATCCGGGTTCCAGTACCGTCAGCTGGTTCTCGGCAGTGTCTTTGGCACGGGTACTCCCTCCTGCCCAGCCTGGTTCCAGCACGCCAGCTGTTTCCGGGTAGTGTCAACGTCACTTTGCCTCCAATGCGTTGTCCTGTCGTGTTGCGGTCGGGTTAGCCGACTCTATGGTGCCTGCAGTTTAGGTGACTCCTATGTGGGCTGCGGGATCTGGCAATGAAGGCTGGTTCCATAGTGCCAATAGGACAAGCACCCTCTGTAGGACTGTGGGTTTTGGTAACTGCGGCCGGCTCGCGGCCTTGAACTTTTTTTTTACATGGGTACCTTCTGCTACCCATCCGGGTTCCAGTACCGTCAGCTGGTTCTCGGCAGTGCCTTTGGATTAGGTGCCTCCTTCTCGGTATCCAAGTTCCACCAACGTCTGCTGGTCCTTGGTAGTGCTTTCTGGCACAGGTACCTCCTGCTTAGTAACCGAGTTCCAGTAACATCAGCTGGTCCTCGGTAGTTCCATTGGCTCTTGTACCTTCTGCTACCCATCCGGGTTCCAGTACCGTCAGCTGGTCCTCGGTAGTTCCATTTGCTCTTGTATCTTCTGCTACCCATCCGGGTTCCAGTACCGTCAGCTGGTTCTCGGCAGTGTCTTTGGCACGGGTACTCCCTCCTGCCCAGCCTGGTTCCAGCACGCCAGCTGTTTCCGGGTAGTGTCAACGTCACTTTGCCTCCAATGCGTTGTCCTGTCGTGTTGCGGTCGGGTTAGCCGACTCTATGGTGCCTGCAGTTTAGGTGACTCCTATGTGGGCTGCGGGATCTGGCAATGAAGGCTGGTTCCATAGTGCCAATAGGACAAACACCCTCTGTAGGACTGTGGGTTTTGGTAACTGCGGCCGGCTCGCGGCCTTGAACTTTTTTTTTACATGGGTACCTTCTGCTACCCATCCGGGTTCCAGTACCGTCAGCTGGTTCTCGGCAGTGCCTTTGGATTAGGTGCCTCCTTCTCGGTATCCAAGTTCCACCAACGTCTGCTGGTCCTTGGTAGTGCTTTCTGGCACAGGTACCTCCTGCTTAGTAACCGAGTTCCAGTAACATCAGCTGGTCCTCGGTAGTTCCATTGGCTCTTGTACCTTCTGCTACCCATCCGGGTTCCAGTACCGTCAGCTGGTCCTCGGTAGTTCCATTTGCTCTTGTATCTTCTGCTACCCATCCGGGTTCCAGTACCGTCAGCTGGTTCTCGGCAGTGTCTTTGGCACGGGTACTCCCTCCTGCCCAGCCTGGTTCCAGCACGCCAGCTGTTTCCGGGTAGTGTCAACGTCACTTTGCCTCCAATGCGTTGTCCTGTCGTGTTGCGGTCGGGTTAGCCGACTCTATGGTGCCTGCAGTTTAGGTGACTCCTATGTGGGCTGCGGGATCTGGCAATGAAGGCTGGTTCCATAGTGCCAATAGGACAAGCACCCTCTGTAGGACTGTGGGTTTTGGTAACTGCGGCCGGCTCGCGGCCTTGAACTTTTTTTTTACATGGGTACCTTCTGCTACCCATCCGGGTTCCAGTACCGTCAGCTGGTTCTCGGCAGTGCCTTTGGATTAGGTGCCTCCTTCTCGGTATCCAAGTTCCACCAACGTCTGCTGGTCCTTGGTAGTGCTTTCTGGCACAGGTACCTCCTGCTTAGTAACCGAGTTCCAGTAACATCAGCTGGTCCTCGGTAGTTCCATTGGCTCTTGTACCTTCTGCTACCCATCCGGGTTCCAGTACCGTCAGCTGGTCCTCGGTAGTTCCATTTGCTCTTGTATCTTCTGCTACCCATCCGGGTTCCAGTACCGTCAGCTGGTTCTCGGCAGTGTCTTTGGCACGGGTACTCCCTCCTGCCCAGCCTGGTTCCAGCACGCCAGCTGTTTCCGGGTAGTGTCAACGTCACTTTGCCTCCAATGCGTTGTCCTGTCGTGTTGCGGTCGGGTTAGCCGACTCTATGGTGCCTGCAGTTTAGGTGACTCCTATGTGGGCTGCGGGATCTGGCAATGAAGGCTGGTTCCATAGTGCCAATAGGACAAACACCCTCTGTAGGACTGTGGGTTTTGGTAACTGCGGCCGGCTCGCGGCCTTGAACTTTTTTTTTACATGGGTACCTTCTGCTACCCATCCGGGTTCCAGTACCGTCAGCTGGTTCTCGGCAGTGCCTTTGGATTAGGTGCCTCCTTCTCGGTATCCAAGTTCCACCAACGTCTGCTGGTCCTTGGTAGTGCTTTCTGGCACAGGTACCTCCTGCTTAGTAACCGAGTTCCAGTAACATCAGCTGGTCCTCGGTAGTTCCATTGGCTCTTGTACCTTCTGCTACCCATCCGGGTTCCAGTACCGTCAGCTGGTCCTCGGTAGTTCCATTTGCTCTTGTATCTTCTGCTACCCATCCGGGTTCCAGTACCGTCAGCTGGTTCTCGGCAGTGTCTTTGGCACGGGTACTCCCTCCTGCCCAGCCTGGTTCCAGCACGCCAGCTGTTTCCGGGTAGTGTCAACGTCACTTTGCCTCCAATGCGTTGTCCTGTCATGTTGCGGTCGGGTTAGCCGACTCTATGGTGCCTGCAGTTTAGGTGACTCCTATGTGGGCTGCGGGATCTGGCAATGAAGGCTGGTTCCATAGTGCCAATAGGACAAGCACCCTCTGTAGGACTGTGGGTTTTGGTAACTGCGGCCGGCTCGCGGCCTTGAACTTTTTTTTTACATGGGTACCTTCTGCTACCCATCCGGGTTCCAGTACCGTCAGCTGGTTCTCGGCAGTGCCTTTGGATTAGGTGCCTCCTTCTCGGTATCCAAGTTCCACCAACGTCTGCTGGTCCTTGGTAGTGCTTTCTGGCACAGGTACCTCCTGCTTAGTAACCGAGTTCCAGTAACATCAGCTGGTCCTCGGTAGTTCCATTGGCTCTTGTACCTTCTGCTACCCATCCGGGTTCCAGTACCGTCAGCTGGTTCTCGGCAGTGCCTTTGGATTAGGTGCCTCCTTCTCGGTATCCAAGTTCCACCAACGTCTGCTGGTCCTTGGTAGTGCTTTCTGGCACAGGTACCTCCTGCTTAGTAACCGAGTTCCAGTAACATCAGCTGGTCCTCGGTAGTTCCATTGGCTCTTGTACCTTCTGCTATCCATCCGGGTTCCAGTACCGTCAGCTGGTCCTCGGTAGTTCCTCAGCTTTCTTGTACCTTCTGCTACATTTCCAAGTTCAAGCTTTTTGAAATGGTTCTTGGTAATCACTCTGGATCTCCCTGACGAGGACCCTGAAGACGAGGACCCTGAAGACCAACCCTAAGAAGACGAGGACCCCGAAGACAATGACCCTGAAGACGAGGACCCTGAAGACCACCCCGAAGAAGACGAGGACCCTGAAGACCACCCCGAAGAAGACGAGGACCCTGAAGACCACCCCGAAGAAGACGAGGACCCCGAAGACGAGGACCCAGAAGACCAACCCGAAGAAGACTAGGACCCCGAAGACGAGGACCCCCGAAGACGACGACCCTGAAGACCACCCCGAAGAAGACCAAGAAGATGACCCTGAAGAAGTTGACCAAGAAGACAAAGAAGAGAAGACAAGCACCAAGATACAGAAAAACAAGAGACAGAAAACCAAGAAGCAGAAATACAAGAAGCTGCAGAACAAAAAGCGGAAGAACATTAAGCATAAGACTAAAAATCAGAGCAAAAGATAATATCTAAATTATAAGCAGAAGATGACTAAGCAGTGTATGGGGGTGAGTCCGTTCCTCCTCGTGGTGCCCCTGGAAAAGACCTGCTGCTGCAGGCCAAACTGAACGCGGACAAATCCTGTTGTAAATCTTTTGTGACGGGCAGAACGAAAGGTGTAATGTCCAACCTTTTATAGATAACAACTACAGGAATGCCTGTCACAAATAAGAATATGATGAAGAAGAAGAATATGAAGAAGATGAAGAAGTAGAATATGAAGAATGTAAAAAAAAGAATAATACGAAGAAGGTGAAGAAGAAGAAGGTGAAGAAGAAGTGGATGAAAAAGATGCTGAGGATGATGAAGGAGAAAGTGTGGGAGAAGTAAAAAAGAAGGTGAAGAGCATGGAAGTAGTGAAACATAAATATCTGACAAAATATAAAAATACTTAACATAGTTAATATTTCCGTAACTCAGAACATAATAAAAAAATATTAATTCCTGCTATTCCATTTGACTGGGCTAAACCTCTATGCCTTTATTGTCTCCCCCACCTCCCCCAATACATTCTACATTATTCTTAGTTGTTTTCCTTCATGTAGAAATAACCTACAAGGAAAGAAAGGGTTTATTTTAATTCCGATATTTATGTCCCATTGACTTGCATTGGTTTCCGGTATCGGAATCGGCGATATCCGATACTTTTTCGGTATCGGTCCGATCCAATCCGATCCGATATTTCCCGATATCGGAAGGTATCGCTCAACACTAGAGATGACCATTAAGATCGGTAAAGTCGAACTGGCAGCACAGGGACTGATCATTGTGGACATTGACAAGCGCGAGAGTCACCCAAAGATAACTCTAGGAACTAATGTGATTGAAAATTGTCTTGCAGAGGTGATTCTCATTTTACAGCAGGTTGCCAAGAACGCCAGCTCCGGCCAGCAGCGAGTGCTCCAAAAAGAGATCCGGGCACTGATGCGACGGCAACAGGTGGAACTCTCCGGTGGTGAGATTGGTAGCGTGAGAATGTGTGACCCTTTCCCTATTGCCATGCCCCCGAAAAGTGAAATGATGATTTGGTGCCGGGCAGCTATTGGTCTGAGAGGTAGAGATTACCAGGCAATGGTAGAACCAGTCTACTCAGATAGTAGGCCCACCATTTTGACGGCACGGGGGGTGGTTGATGTACGCCATGGGAGGGTGCCCGTTCGCATAATAAATATCGGGAAGAGGGAAGTGTACCTGCCCCGGTATGCTACGCTAGCCAAATTGTATACCATCAACCAAAATTCTGTACAGTCCGTGGAACCCTTGCCTCCATCTCATCCAGAGGAAGGTAACGGCTCTAAGCAACAAATGGAGGACTGGTGTCAGCAACTGCATTTGGGTACTGACTCCACACCCGCTCACCAAAAGCAGGGAGTCTACCGGGTGATCCAGGAATACGAGAGAGTGTTCAGTAAACACCCGCTAGACTTCGGGCGAGTGAAGGGAGTGGAACATCACATCCCCACGGGAGACCATCCTCCCATAAAGGAGAGGTATCGTCCCGTACCCCCTGCACATTACCAACACGCCAAGGGGATGCTTAGAGACATGAAGGAGGCTGGGGTAATCAGGGATAGCTGTAGCCCCTGGGCAGCTCCACTAGTCTTGGTTTAAAAGAAAGACAACACCATGAGAATGTGTGTAGATTACCGGAAAATCAACCGTATCACACACAAAGATGCGTACCCCTTACCAAGGATAGAGGAGTCTTTGGCTGCTTTAAAATCTGCTAACTTCTTCTCCACTTTGGATCTCACTAGCGGGTACTGGCAGGTTCCTGTAGCAGAGGCGGACCGGGAGAAGACCGCATTCACCACCCCGATGGGACTTAGCGAGTTTACCTGCATGCCGTTCGGACTCTGCAACGCACCAGGAACCTTCCAACGATTGATGGAATGCTGTCTGGGACACCGGAACTTTGAGACGGTCCTGCTGTACCTGGACGATGTTATAGTTTATTCCAAAACCTACGAGGACCACCTGAAACACCTGGCGGAAGTGTTTGAAGCCCTGGCAAACTACGGTCTGAAGGTGAAACCGTCGAAGTGTCACCTGCTAAAACCAAAAGTGCAGTACCTGGGACACGTGGTGAGTGCTGAAGGAGTGGCTTCCGACCCTGATAAGATCACCGCGATTAAGGAATGGCCAAGACCCTCCAGCGTAAAGGAAGTGCGGCAGTTCCTCGGGTTGGTAGGCTACTACCGAAGATTCATTCCCGGTTTCACCAAAAAGGCAGCTCCTATGCAGGACCTCCTGATAGGCCAGTCCAGGAAGGCCAAGAACCAGAAGCCGCCCTTCAGATGGGAGAAGCTGGAAGAAGAATCCTTCCGCCAGCTGAAGATGGCCCTCACGGGGGATGAAATCCTGGCGTACCCTGATTACAGCCAGCCCTTTATCCTCTACACCGACGCAAGTAACATCGGGCTAGGAGCCGTACTGTCCCAGATCCAGCAGGGGAGAGAACGGGTAATTGCTTACGCCAGCCGAAAACTGTGACCCACCGAAAGAAACCCTGAGAATTACAGCTCATTCAAGCTAGAGTTCCTGGCAGTGGTGTGGGCAGTCACCGAACGCTTTAAGCACTACCTCGCCTCTTCCCGGTTCACCGTGTACACGGATAACAACCCGTTGACACACCTGGACACTGCAAGACTCGGTGCCCTGGAGCAGAGATGGATGGCCCGCCTGTCCAACTATGAGTTCACGATCAAATACCGGGCAGGACGCTCCAATACCAACGCGGATGCCTTGTCCAGAATGCCAAACCTACCGGACGTAGGGGAGGATCCAGAGGAACTGGAAGAAGTTGAACTCCCCGCGTTCCACCGTCATGGGACTACCCAGTATTCCCACCGTGTAAGGGGTAAGCAATCCACTACGTTCAACCCCTTACCTCATTACAACTGGGCGGAAACGCAAGACAGTGACCCCGCCGTCCGACTAGTGAAGGAGATGCTGACTCAGCCAGATGCACGCCTTGACCCAGACGCTCCGGAAGAGACCAAGCAACTGTGGGCTGAGAAGAGTCGACTGTTCCTTTACAAGGGGAAGTTGTGCCGCAGAATGGTTAACTCCCGGACGCATGAACTGATCTGGCAAGTAGTGGTGCCAAGAAGAGACGCGGCTATGGTACTGGAGGCATACCACGACGGAGCTGGGCACTTCGGATGGAAGAAGCTGGAGTTCCTGCTGCGCGGGCGATTCCACTGGGTAGGCATGAGAGGAACCATCGAGAGGTGGTGCAGAGACTGTGGCCCATGCAACCTAAGAAGGAAGGACCGTGCCAGCCAGAAGACTCCCCTGCAGTCCATCGTCACCAGGCAGCCGTTGGAACTGGTAGCCTTGGACCATGTAAAACTGACCCCCAGCAGAAGTGGCTACGTCTATGCGTTAACCATCGTGGATCACTACTCCCGGTTCTTGGTTGTAGTCCCCGTCAAGGACTTAACGGCTCAAACAGCAGCTAGAGCCTTCCAGCAGCACTTCTGCCGTCCACACGGATACCCAGAGCAGGTGCTGACGGACCAAGGACCTGCCTTTGAAGCGGAAGTCTTCCAGGAGTTCTGCACTCTGTATGGCTGCCGGAAGATAAGAACAACACCTATCATCCGCAAACCAATGGACTCTGCGAGAAGATGAACCAGGTGGTGATAGACCTTCTGAAAACATTGCCCCTGGAAGAACGCAGTCTGTGGCCTGAGAAACTGCCTGATCTGGTGGACCTATACAACCACATCCCTGTAGGTTCTACCAACTGTACCCCGGCTTACCTAATGAGAGCAAGGCCTGGTAAGCTGCCTGTTGATCTGGATATGGGAGTCCTGACACCCGAGGACACTTCACCAGAAGCAGACTGGGACACAGAGAGGCAGCAGCAGTACCGGAAAGTACAGGAGAGCGTTGAGCGAAGTCTCCGTCAAGCAAGAGAAAGACAGGAGAAGACTTACAACCAGTATGCTCCCGCTGTTCCCCTGGTACCTGGAGAGCAGGTCTTGAAGAGGAAAAGACGGCTCCACAAGTTGGACGACCAGTGGGAGAAGGACCCGTACACCGTACTGCCATCAAGCCATGAAAACCCAAAAATCTGCACAATCAGTAAGGATGGAGGAGAAACCACAGCCATTGTCTCCTGAGATCACCTGAAGAAGTGTCCCGAGCAGCTACGAAACCCTGAAGAAGATCAAGAAAACCCTCGACCCGCAGAGAAAAGGGAAGAGATGGTCAGTACTGTACTCGGAGACTTCCCTCGGTCTTGGACACAAGTAAATGGCGCTGTTGTGGTACCCGTCCTCACCTTCCTCCAGCCAGCATCCCAAGTGCCTACGGAAAAACAGGTAGAGCTGGAAGAGCAGCCGGTCCAGGAGGCAGAAGACCCCACACAAGCAGACCAGGAGAATCGACCCTCTGCTTATAGTGAGCCTGCCGTGCCCCTAGTGAGCCAAAGAGCCCGTAGACAGCTGCCCAGCTTACCTTTGACAGCTCCTACACCCTGTAGCTCAGGACCGGTCAGTAAGATCCGTAGGTCTACTAGGGCCACTAGAGGCCAGTTGCCCGTACGTTGGAGGATCTAAAGTGTTCAGACTGTCTTATTGGTATTTACCTGTTTACTGTTGCTTGTAAATAATTATGTTTTTCCAGTTATTTTATAGGTGTCTTTTGTGGATTAACCGGAACTCTGTTGTATATATGTTTGGAGCGTAACCCAGGAACGGACTAAAGACTGTTAAAGACTCGGGGCAGGACAGACCCCTACCTGGTTACGGCTCCCTGTTTTTTTGTGAAATGGACACAATTTTTGCTTAACGTGTTTTTCCTTATTGTATTGTTCCTGTTTATACCCTGTTATGTTTTCAAAAATATGTTTAGTCCCGGAGTACTAAATTTTACTAGGGGGGAATGTGGCACCCCAGGGTTCTGGTTACCACAGTAATAGCAATATTACGTCTGTGAGCAGGTGGGAGGTCTCCTGGTCAGGAAACCTAAGCATACCACACCTCCTGCCCAGTCCTGGGAGGGGAAGAACTTCCCCTATATAAACTGGGGCTGAGGTGGGGTTAGTGAGAAAGAAGATGAGTCCCAGACAGAGACACAGTCTGGTCTGGAGTGGAGCAGATGCAGGGAGAGCAAGATCAGGAGCTCTGTGGGAGCAGTGATAAAAGGGGTCAGGGACTGGAAGCTGTAGAGCTCGTCCTGACTGAAGAGATCTCACCGGACACGGAGTCCGAGGCTGTGGGGACTGTTCCATACCCAGCAGCAGAAACCGACCGGCAGGGGATTTCAGGTCCTCTGGCCAAGAAACCCGAAGGCACGGTCACACGCAAGGGACCAGCACCGCCGTCGTGGAGCGGAGGCTACCAGAAGGCCCCAAGTCACCGGCCATACGGGTGAGCACCACACGGTACACTCAGGGACGTGGGCTACTTTTACCCGCTTCTAGCAAGGTAGCCAGGAAGAGTACAATTAGTTGGGGAGGCCTACAACTCCGCCTGGCCAGGGGAGATCCTATCTGCTCACGGACTGACCAGACCCCGACCGCTAGCCAGTACTCCCGGGAGGGTCTACCTTTGCCACCAGTAAAGACCCTGAACTACACCGCACCGTCTCTGAGTGGTTCCTGGTGCCCGCGTGCAATTCTGCTATCCCCATCATCCGCGTCCGCTGCCCTGAGGCCATACCCCTCCCGTTGGGGGTTATACTATCCACGCTGCACAACCGTACCACCGGCCTCAGCGGTCTGCCCTGCAGCGGCGGCTTCGTAACCGCATTCAACGGGTGGCGTAGTCGAACACTATAACATCATCTACTAAATTCCGCCACTTAGTTTGACACCCTGGGCACGGACCGGGTCACCGCCACGAGGACTACTAACCCCGACAGATCCGGCTCCGGGTATTCCCCGCGTGCGCAACGCTACACAACACAGGCCCAGGGGGCGCGTCATATACAGTAGAGAGCACTATGCGGGGCCATGTATACAGTACGGAGTACTATGCGGGGCCATGTATACAGTACTGAGTACTATGCGGGGCCATGTATACAGTACGGAGCACTATGCGGGGCCATGTATACTGTGTGGAACACTAAACGGGGCCATGTATACAAAACAGCAGTATGCAGGGCCATGTATACAGTATGGAGCTCTATGCGGTGCCATGTCTACAGTATGGAGCTCTATTCGGGGCCATGTATACAGTACGGAGCACGATGCGGGGCCATGTATATAGTAATACAGAGCACTATGCGGGGCCATGTATACAGTATGGAGCTCTATGCGGGGCCATGTATACAGTATGGAGCTCTATGCGGGGCCATGTATACAGTATGGAGCTCTATGCGGGGCCATGCATACAGTATGGAGCTCTGTGCGGGGCCATGTATACTGCGTGCAGCACAATGCGGGGCCATGTATATAGTAGTACGGAGCACTATGCGGGGCCATGTATACAGTACGGAGCACTATGCGGGGCCATGTATACAGTACGGAGCACTATGCGGGGCCATGTATACAGTATGGAGCTCTATGCGGGACCATGTATACTGTGTGCAGCACAATGCGGGGCCATGTATACAAAACAGCAGTATGCGGGGCCATGTATACAGTACGGAGCACTATGCAGGGCCATGTATACTGTATGCAGCACTATACAGGGCCATGTATATGACTAGCCCAGGGGATGGGGATGACTCGGTACCTGGGCCTTTGCCTGGCCTTGGGGATGTCGCGGTGGTCGGCTCCCGGGCCCTCTCTTTGAAAGGGTGGATATTTGTTAATTCTATAAGAGTTCGTGACGCCACCTGTGGTTTCTGGTGAGAATCACCAGCGTTGCGGAGTCCACTGAGGCTGGTGATAAGGCAGCTTGATGGTGTTGCTCCACACAGGTGGAGCTAGGCCTCAGGGCAGCGTATGAAGGGGGATGCAGGACAGGCGAGACCCTGCCGGGTCAGAGCAAGAACAGGGATAGACACGATAGTCACTTCACTACCTTTTACTGATGGAAATTCAGGCACGTCCCGGAGCACTGCAGGGTGAAGGGTGCCTGTCAGGATCCTCCACAATGAGCGGGTTTTGGGCCTCTTGTTACTTGGCTCTGCGTACTAAGTTTCTGACCTGCCTGGAGCTAGGCCTAACTTTGTCTCTGTCTTGCGCTGGCTGACTTTGTGGCAGGGCCTTCTCTTGGAGTGCACGCTCCCAGCTTACGGGGCCTATGTGTCTCCTGGCTCTGTTACGTATCAGCACTTTAGCGATCCTGGGACTTGTAGTTCTCCAGGGATTCCGGTTATGTCTTACTGGGTCATAAAGATACCTGAAGCTTTGGACCCAGTGTCTGGTAAAGCTTCGGGGTGAGCCAGTTAAGCTCCTCTGCCCCCTACGTACTAACTCTCCACTTGCCTTCGGCCTACTCGGGCCCTCACTAGGCTATACACACTAACGGCAGCTTGCCACGCTTCACCGATCTTATGGCACACCTAAAGCTCGCTGCTCTGAGCTACACTGAGTCTTGGTCTGAATGAACTCCACTGCAAACTAGCAACTGCAGGAGCTGGAACAGACTCTGTCCTCTGAGGTAACTCTTCTCAGACTGATCTGGACTTAACATCTAAACCAGACTGAACTGCCTGGCCCCACCTTCCCTATTTATATCCCTAACGGGCTCCCTCTGCTGGTCTGAGGTGTAAGGTGGAGATGTGTGTATGGTTATGGGGGCTTCTTGTGGAGGAATCCATCAATGCACTCTTCCAGATCTGTGATACAAAGCGCAGCTGGGCGTCACATATACAGTATGAAGGACTGTGCGGGGCCATGTATGCAGTACGGAGGAATATGCGGGGCCATGTATACAGTAGTACGGAGCACTATGCGCGGGCCGTGTATACAGTACGGAGCACTATGTGGGGCCATGTATATAGTAGTACGGAGTACCATGCAGGGCCATGTATATGTAGTGCCCCGAGGGTTCGGTCGCTACAGAGGTATTGCAGCTCACCCAGAGGTGTTGTAGCACCCTGAGGACTCGGCTGCTACAGGGGTATTACACCTCAAGCCAGAGGTGTGCTATTCCACTCCCGGGTAAGGATGGAGTGTGGAACTGAGCTTAGTAGGCTGCATGCACTACATACATCCCATTTCCGGGGGACAGAACTACAGTACTCCCACCAAGTTTATGTGCAGGTACGACAGCGTCTGTCCCTGGCTGGAGTGGGAGGGGGGTGGAACATCCCAGTAGTGTAGGGGCAGATAGGGGGAGTAGTCTGGGTAAGGCTAGGAGCTCATTGGGTGCTGGTCACCTGAGCTCACACATAGAGGGAGTATATAAGGTGGGCACCATCTAGTTGCAGGGAGAGTCCAGGAGAGTGAGTCTTCTAGGAGAGCCTGAGCAGAGCAGAGGAGCTCAGCCAGGAGGGCTGACAGGGAGCTGTGGCTCCGGCTGGGCCCAGCTCCAGAGCAAAGCCTGCAGAGAGAGAGAGGAGTAAGAAGGACCCAGAGAGAAAGACAGAGGGAACCCCAAGAGCCCAGAAACAGACCAAGAAGGGTGAAGGGTTGGCGGACACGGGTACCGGAACCCGAACTGGTGGAGGCCACTAATCCTCAGCCAGAAACCGGAGGTCGTGGTCAAGATTTGCCACGACCCTCACCAAATCCACCAGAAAGGCACACCGAGCATAGGGTCAGGGAACCCAGAGAAGGTTTGACCACCAAGAGACCCGAGGGAGCCGGCCATAGGTGGATCCCTGGTGGGAACGGCCAGGAGGAAGAGAGTGAGACAGGGAAGCTCAGGACCACGCTCTGGACTGCCTGGGGGTTTGCCGAGTCCAGGACCTGGTGGACGCAGCACGGCTCGGGTGGTCACTCAAGGCCAGAGTGACCGAGGAACACCCGTAAGTAAAAACCCTGAAACTGCATCTCCTGACTTTGACTCTTCTTACTGCACCGTCACAACTCCCATCATCTACACCTGCTGCCCTGAGGCCATACCCCTCCCGTTGGGGGTTATACCATCACTGCTGCACACATACCACCGGCCTCAGCGGACTGCTCTGCAGCGGCGGCTTCAAATCCGCACTCAACGAGTGGCGTAGTCGACACTCAAGTTAACATCTACTGCCATAGACTGCCGCTTAGTTTGACACCCTGGGCACGGACCGGGTCACCGCCACAAGGACTACTACCCCCCATCTAGATCCGGCTCCGGGTATCCCCTGAACACGGCCCAGGGGCGCGTCAGTGTGATATCTCACTTCCAGGTAAGGATGGAGTGTGGCTCAGGACCCTAACACCCATATGGACTACACCACATTTCCAGGGGACAGGGCGACAATGCTCCCAAGGGTGAGCACAACTGTCCCTGTCCCTGGCTGGAGTGGGGGGAGGGAACACCTAGAAAGGGGGAACCCAGTAGTGTCTGGGTGGGGAGAGTAGATCCCGGGTGCACTGTATAGGGGAGTATATATGGTGGGCACCATCTTAGAGTCGGAGAGAGAAGAAAAGAGAGAGCAGAGAGAGAGGGAAGCTGGGAGCAGGGGCTCTCTATGGGCTCTGCTCCGCAGGCAGGCCAAGTCTCAAGGCCTGGTCCTGGAGGAGAGGAAAGGAGAGGAGAGGAACGGAGGAGGCTCCAGGAGTGGAGTGAAGGGACCCCAGGGGTGCGGACCGGCCAGCCGCCACCGCACGCCCGCCGCTACCAGAGTCAGGCCAAGAAAGGGAACCGGATCCCTCATCTAGTGGAGGAGAGCAACTACCCTCAGCTAACAACCGGAGGCCGTGGCATTGTACGTGCACGGCCCCTCACTACACCCGTTAGGAAGGCACCACATTGGACCCAGGGAAACGGAACATACGTTTGCCCGCCAAGGCCCGAGGCAGCTGGACAGAAACGCGGTCAATTATGGGGTACGACAGGCCAGAGAAAGGACACACGAAGGGGGTCCTGAAAAGCATTCCAAAGGTACCTGGGAGTTGGCCGAGCCCCTCACCTGGTGAGCACAGCACGACGTGGGCAGCCATTACCTACAGAAGTGGCTTGGAGTGTAAAACTGTGAGTAAAGACCCTGGTCTGCATCACTGGACTCTGAGTCATTACTGTTGCTCCCGCGCACCATCACCCCCATCATCTACACTCGCTGCCCTGAGGCTATACTCCTCCCATGGGGAGTTATACTACCCTCTGCTGCGCACACAACATCAGCCTCAGCGGTCTGCGCCGCAGCGGCGGTTCTCAGTGACCGCAATCCACGGGTGGCGTAGTAGGACACTTAAACATTACAAACCAAGTAAACAGATCCGCCACTGGTTTGACCACCCTGAGCCACGGGACCGGGTCACCGCCACGGAGACTACAACCCCTAGCATCACACAGAGACCCGGCTCCGGGTATTCCCCCACACACACGGCCCAGGGGGCACGTCATATACAGTACGGAGCACTATGCGGGACCATGTACACTGTGTTCCAAATTATTATGCAAATAATATTTTCTCAGATTTTCCAAAATTACCTATTTGAATTGCAGTCATTGTAATTTTCCAGTCAAATAACTATTAGAGTACAATTGAAAGGTTTTTGTACAAACTGCCTATGATAACAGTATATTTTCCAAAAAATAAAAAACTAAAATTGCACTCAAAATGCATGTTCCAAATTATTATGCACAGCAGAGTTTTCAACCTTTTCATTTTAACCACTTCGCACCAGAGCCTGTTTTTGCCTTCGTGACCTGGCCAATTTTTTCAATTCTGACCACTGTCACTTTATGAAGTAATTACTCTGGAACGCTTCAACGGATTCCCCTGATTCTGAGATTGTTTTTTCGTGACATATTGTACTTCATGATAGTGGTAAAATTTCTTTGATATCACTTGCGTTTATTTGTGAAAAAATCGGAAATTTGGCGAAAATTTTGAAAATTTTGCAATTTTCAAACTTTGAATTTTCATGCCCTTAAATCAGAGAGATATGTCGCACAAAATAGTTAATAAATAACATTTCCCACATGTCTACTTTACATCAGCACAATTTTGGAACCAAATTTTTTTTTTGTTAGGGAGCTATAAGGGTTAAAAGTTGACCAGCGATTTCTCATTTTTCCAACAAAATTTATAAAAACATTTTTTTAGGGACCATATCATATTTGAAGTCACTTTGAGGGGTCTTTATGACAGAAAATACCCAAAAGTGACACCATTCTAAAAACTGCACCCTCAAGGTGCTCAAAACCACATTCAATAACTTTATTAACCCTTCAGGTGCTTCACAGGAATTTTTGGAATGTGGAAGAAAAAAATTAACATTTAACTTTTTTCACAAAAATGTTACTTTAGACCCAATTTTTTTTATTTTCACAGGGGTAACAGGAAAAAATGGACCCCAAATTTTTTTGTGCAATTTCTCTTGAGCGCGCTGACACCCCATATGTGAGGGAAAACCACTGTTTGGGCGCACAGCAGGGCTCGGAAGGGAAGGAGCGCCATTAGACTTTTGAATGTAAAATTTGTCTGAATAATTAGCAGACGCCATGTTGCGTTTGGAGAGCCCCTGATGTTCCTAAACAGTGGAAACCCCCCACAAGTGACACCATTTTGGAAACTAGACTCCTTAGGGAACATATCTAGATGTGTGGTGAGCACCTTGATCCCCAAGGTGCTTCACAGAAGTTTATAATATTGAGCTGTAAAAATAAAATTTACACATTTTTCCCACAAAAACGTTTTTCATCCCTTGATTTTGCATTATCATAAGGGTAATAGGATAAATTGCACCATGAAATTTGTTGTGCAGTTTCTCCTGAACACGCCGATACCCCATATGTGGAGGCAAACCACTGTTTGGGCGCACGGCAGGGTTTGGAAGGGAAGGAGCGCCATTTGACTTTTTGAATGTAAAATTTGTTTGAATAATTAGCGGACGCCATGTTGCATTTTGGGAGCCCCTGATGTTCCTAAACAGTGGAAACCCCCCACAAGTGACACCATTTTGGAAACTAGACCCCTTAGGGAACATATCTAGATGTGTGGTGAGCACCTTGAACCCCAAGGTGCTTCACAGAAGTTTATAATATTGAGCTGTAAAAATAAAATTTTCACATTTTTCCCACAAAAACGTTTTTCATCCCTTAATTTTGCATTATCATAAGGGTAATAGGATAAATTGCACCATGAAATTTGTTGTGCAGTTTCTCCTGAACACGCCGATACCCCATATGTGGAGGCAAACCACTGTTTGGGCGCACGGCAGGGTTTGGAAGGGAAGGAGCGCCATTTGTCTTTTGGAATGTAAAATTTGTTTGAATAATTAGCGGACGCCATGTTGCATTTGGGGAGCCCCTGATGTGCCTAAACAGTGGAAACCCCCCACAAGTGACACCATTTTGGAAACTAGACCCCTTAGGGAACTTATCTAGATGTGTGGTGAGCACCTTGAACCCCAAGGTGCTTCACAGAAGTTTATAATATTGAGCCATAAAAATAAAATTTTCACAGTTTTCCCACAAAAAATGTTTTTCATTCCCTAATTTTGCATTATCATAAGGGTAACAGGATAAATTGCACCATGAAATTTGTTGTACAATTTCTCCTGAGTACGCTGATACCCCATATGTGGGGGAAAACCACTGCTTTGGTGTACGGCAGGGTTCAGAAGAGAAAGGAGGGCTATGTTGGCTGGGATAGGCAGCTGACACCATGTCACATTTGAAGAGTCGCTGACATGCCGAAACAACAGAAACCCCCACAAGTGACCCCATTTTGTAAACTACACCTCTCAAGGAATTCATCTAGGGAAGTAGTGAGTATTTTTTCATTTTTAAATTTATACCATTGGGCAGTGAAAAAAGCATGATTATATTTTTACCACAAAAAAATGTTTTACCCTCAGATTTTACATTTTCACACAGGGCAATGGGTAAAAATGGTGTCGAAATGTGTCACACAATTTCTTCTAAAAGTGGCAATACCCCATATGTGGCTGTATCGTACCACTCAGCCATACGGCGAGATCTGGGGGGGACGGAGCGCTATTTGACAATTGGAGAACAAATTATTGTAGAATAGGCATTTGGATTTGGGAGCACAAAATTTTCTGAATTTCTTTTGGGGGGCAAGGGCCATTTCGCTTTTCCAGAGCCTTTCTGCTACCAGTAACTTGGAAGTCCCTTATATTTTTAACAGATGACGGACCTGAGTGGGGACTAGCTTTTTTTGAGGACTGAGTTGAAGCTTTTATTGGGAACATTTTGCGTAACATTTATCCGGCGCTCTATGCTGAGCACTTACATCGGGGTTTCCATCTAAATTTCCAAGTGATGTAATTCAGATGAAACCCCTGCGGGATTCATTCACTGTAATGAGGCAGCAGAGTTACTCTGGACTCCGTCTGGCCTCTGTTTAGTGGTGTCCTTTTTTTCAGAAGTGCACAAAACTGTGGCCAACCGCACTTTTATGCACGCCTAAAACAAATGACACCATGGGATCACAGGTCAGACGGCATCCACAGTGGCATATATCTGCCTCATTACAGGGAATCTTCCGTCATGGGTTCCAGCTGAATCACGTATTTCAGAGATTTACACGGAAACTCTGGTGTAAGTGCTCAGCGCAGAGCGCAGGATAAATGTGTGCCGAGCCATACTGCGATCTTTGGGAGACATAATAAACAAATCAGTAGCAGGTGAAGAATTGGTTTTATTTATTTTTTTACGCCGTTCCTAGTGTGATATAACTGATTAGATTACTTTATTCTTCGGGTCGGTGCGATTACAGAGATACCAGATTTATATCGGGTTTTTATGACTGACAGCTATCACACACTAAGAGACGCTTTTTTTTTTTGCAAAATCTAGTTTTTGCATCGCCATATTTTGAGAGCTATAATTTTTCCATATTTCGGCCGACAGAGTCATGTGATGGCTTGTTTTTTGCGGGACGAGTTGACATTTTTATTGGTACCATTTTTGGGTACGGGACATTTTTTGATCCCTTTCTATTCCGTTTTTTGGGAGGTAAAATTAACAAAAACCAACAATTCAGGAATTGTTTTTTGATGTTTTTTTTTTATGCCGTTCTGCGTGTGGTAAAAGTGATCAGGCAGCGTTATTCTTCGGGTCAGTACGTTTACAGCGACACTACACTTACTGTATATTTTTTTAATGTTTTGGCGCTTTTTCGCAATAAAACAATTTTATAGAAAAAATATTTTTTTTGCATTGCTTTATTCTGAGCGCTATAACTTTTTTATTTTTCGGCTGATGGAGCTGTATGGCGGCTTTTTTTTTGCGGAACAAGATGACGTTTTCAGCGGTACCTATTTTATTTCCATTTTGCTTTTTGATCGCATTTTTTTCCACTTTTTGTTTGGCGATATGAGGAAAAAGCATAGTTTTTTGCTCCGTTTTTTATTTATTTTTATTACGGTGTGCACAGAAGGAGTTAATTAGTGTGACAATTTTATAGCTCGGGTTGTTTCGGATGCGGCAATACCAAATATGTGTACTTTTTTTATTTTTGCATAAATATACAGATTTATCGGTTTAATATTTTATTTATTTATTTTAATTTATTTTGTAATTTTTTTTTAACAGTTTCAAAACATTTTTTTTTACTTTTTTTTACATTTTTACTTAGTCCCTGTATGGGACATTAATTTTTATTTTTCTGATCCCTGATCTCATGTAATGTAATAGACATATATTACATTACATGAGATCTTCACTGACTTTCACAGTCAGAGTCTCCTGCCAGGCTTCAGCTGCAGGCTGCAGGCTGAGCCAGGCAGGACACCATATATGGCAGAGCTGGAGGCGGTCATGTGACCTCCAGCTGCCATAGCAACGTCAGGTCCTGGAAGGTATAAGGGGGCCGTCGGAGAGGTAAGTGGACGACCCGCTCTCCTCCTGCTGTCTTCTATATGCTGCGATCACTATAGATCGCGGCATATAGAAGACAGCAAAGGGTTAACATTACTGGGACCTGATCCAATCAGGTCCCGATGATGTTCCCTGTCAGAGCTATCGCTCTGCACCGCTCCTGCAGCGCTTGCAGGACCCTGGGGGTCCTGAACGCTGCGGGACCACCCACCGGTTTTAAACGTCTGCGCTGCACAGAGCCCAGGCAGCGCGGACGTTTATCTACAGTGGGCGGTAGGGGAGCGGTTAATAAAGAACAAAAAAATTGTCATTTTTGAAATTACAAACATTAGCAGGTTATTACAAACTGAAATCAAACACTTTATTCTAGGTGATGTTACATTTGCACATAGGACCGCTTGTTCGAAAGGAGCTTCTGAACTCTCTCGTCCATTGAATTTGTCAGGTTTTGGATGGTTTCTGCTTCAATTGTTTTGCATGAGGACAGAATACCCTCCCAGAGCTGTTGCTTAGATGTGAACTGCCTCCCGCCATCATAGACACTCCTTTTGATGATGCTCCAGAGGTTCTCAATGGGGTTGAGGTCAGGGGAGCATGGGTGCCACACCATAAGTTTGTCCCCTTTTATGCCCACAGCAGCCAGAGATGCAGATGTGTTATGTGCAGCATGAGACGGTGCATTATCATGCCTGAAAATGATCTTGCTGCGGAATGCACGGTTCTTCTTCTTGAACCATGGAAGGAAGTGCTGTTTGAGAAGCTCATCATACATTATGTTCTTCATCTTTACCCCTTCAGGGATCCTAAAAGGACCGGCAATCTCTCTCCCCATGATTCCAGCCCAAAACATTACTCCACCTCCTCCTTGTTAGCGCCGTAGCCGTGTTTGCATGGGGTGTCCATCAACCAGCCATCCTCCACTCCATCCTTCTGGACCATCAAGATCATTTCATGCAGTACGGAGGAATATGCGGGGCCATGTATACAGTAGTACGGAGCACTATGCGAGGCCATGTACAGTATATAGTAGGATGGAGCACTATCCGGGGCATGTATACAGTGCAAAGCACTATGCGGGGCCATGTATACAGTACGGAGCACTATGCGGGGCCATATATACAGTATGGAGCACTATGTGGGCCATGTATACAGTATGGAGCACTATGCGAGGCCATGTATACAGTACGGAGCACTATGCGGGGCCATGTATACAGTACGAAGCACTATGCGGGTGACATGTATACAGTGCGAAGTACTATGCGAGGCCATGTATACAGTATGGAGCACTCTGCGAGGCCATGAATACAGTACGGAGAACTATGCGGGGCCATGTATACAGTACGGAGCACTATGCGGGGCCATATATACAGCACGAAGTACTATGCGGGTGACATGTATACAGTACGAAGCACTATGCGGGTGACATGTATACAGTGCGAATTACTATGCGAGGCCATGTATATAGTATGGAGCACTATGCGAGGCCATGAATACAGTATGGAGAACTATGCGGGGCCATGTATACAGTAGGGAGCACTATGCGGGGCCATGTATACAGTACGAAGCACTATGCGGGTGACATGTATACAGCACGAAGTACTATGCGAGGCCATGTATGCAGCACGGAGGAATATGCGGGGCCATGTATACAGTGGTACGGAGCACTATGCGGGGGCCGTGTATACAATACGGAGCACTATGCGGGGCCATGTACAGTATATAGTAGAATGGAGCACTATGTTGGGCATGTATACAGTACGGAGCACTATGCGGGGCCATGTATACAGTATGGAGCACTATGCAGGGCCATGTATACAGTACGGAGCACTATGCGGGGCCATGTATACAGTAGTATGGAGCACTATGCGCAGGCCGTGTATACAATACGGAGCACTATGCGGGGCCATGTACAGTATATAGCAGGATGGAGCACTATGCGGGGCATGTATACAGTACGGAGCACTATGCAGGGCCATGTATACAGTATGGAGCACTGTGCGGCGCCATGTATACAGTATGGAGCACTATGCGGGGCCATGTATACAGTACGGAGAACTATGCAGGGCAGTGTATAGAGTACGGTGCACTATGCGGTGCCAGGTATACAATATGAAGCACTATGCGGGACCGTGGATACAGTAAGGAGCACTATGCGGGGCCATATATACAGTACGGTGCACTATGTGGGGCCATGTATACTGTATGCAGTACTATGCGGGGCCATATATACAAAACAGAGCAGTATGCGGGACCATGTACACAGTATGGAGCACTGTGCAAGGCCATGTATACAGTACGGAGCACTATGCAGGGCCATGTATACAGTACGGAGCACTATGCGGGGCCATGTATATAGTAGTACCGAGCACAATGCGGGGGCCGTGTGTACAGTACGGAGCACTATGCGGGGCCATGTATATAGTAGTACGGAGCACTATGCGGGGCCATGTATACAGTACGAAGCACTATGAGGGGCACATGTATACAGTACGGAGTACTATGCGGGGCCATGTATACAGTACGGAGCACTATGCGGGGCCATGTTCACAGTATGGAGCACTATGCGGGGCCATATATACAGTACGGAGCACTATGCGGGACCATGTATACAGTAGGTAGCACTATGCGGGGCCATGTATACGGTACGGAGTACTATGAGGGGGACATGTATATAGTACGGAGCACTATGCGGGGCCATGTATACAGTACGGAGCACTATGCGGGGCCGTGTATACAGTACGGAGCACTATGCGGGGCCATGTATACAGTACGGAGTACTATGCGGGGCCATGTATACAGTACGGAGCACTATGCGGGCCATGTATATAGTAGTACCGAGCACAATGCGGGGGCCGTGTATATAGTAGTACGGAGCACTATGCGGGGCCATGTATACAGTACGAAGCACTAAGAGGGGCACATGTATACAGTACGGAGCACTATGTGGGGCCATGTATACTGTGTGCAGCACTATGCGGGGCCATGTATACAGTATGGAGCACTATGTGGGGCCATGTATACAGTATGGAGCACTATGCGGGGCCATGTATACAGTACGGAGCACTATGCGGGGCCATGTATACAGTAGGTAGTACTACGCGGGGCCATTTATACGGTACGGAGCACTATGAGGGGGACATGTATACAGTACGGAGTACTATGCGGGGCCATGTATACAGTACGGAGCACTATGCGGGGTCGTGTATACAATATGGAGCACTATGAGGGGCCATGTATACAGTACGGAGCAATATGTGGGGCCGTATATACAGTACGGAGCACTATGCGGGGTCGTGTATACAGTATGGAGCACTATGCAGGGCCGTGTATACAGTACGGAGCACTATGCGGGGTCATGTATACAGTACGGAGCACTATGCGGGACCATGTATGCAGTAGGTAGCACTATGCGGGGCCATGTATGCAGTAGTACGGAGCACTATGCGGGGCCATATATACAGTACGGAGCACTATTCGGGGCCATGTATACAGTATGGAGCACTATGCGGGGTCATGTATACAGTACGGAGCACTATGCGGGACCATGTATGCAGTAGGTAGCACTATGCGGGGCCATGTATACAGTAGTACGGAGCACTATGCGGGGTCATGTATACAGTACGGAGCACTATGCGGGGCATGTATATGTAGCAAAGGCGAGAGAGCTTGCAAGGGAATTCCTACATGATGTTTCAAAAATGGAGAGAGGCTGCCATCTGCTGGCCAGACACAGTCAAGCGGAACCAAGATGAGTGACGCTGAAAGCCCTACCCTGGGAGATGGGGGACTCGGAGCCGGGTCCTGTGTTGTAGATGGGGTGCAGCCGTGGCCCGGACCCACTCCGTGCCCAGGGCCGTCACATTAAAAAAGGATGGTATGGGCTTATCCGGGTTGAGTGGCTGATCTCGACTACGCCACCTGTGGCACCTGGTGAAGGCCACCAGCGCTGCTGCAGTCCGCTGAGGCAGGATGTTATGGCAGCCGTCATTGTTACTACTCCCCACAGGCGGAGCAGGGCCTCAGGGCAGAGAGACAGGATGGAGGGGGTTGTAGTGTAGGAGGTCTGGTGCTGCGTAGTGCGGTGTAATGCAGAATAAAGAGTCCGGAGGCCATAGGGGTTAACTTCCAGGGTTTTTATTCACGGTGGAGATTGCAGTTGAAAGGCTTCTCCCTGCTCCTCGCGGAGTTCTGCGGTCACCGGAGACGGGGGGGGGGGGGGTCAGACAACCTCCGAGTAAGTCCAGTGTTCAATCAGGACCCCGCACCAGAGTGTTCCTAGACTTCAGACCGGGTCCTTTCCTGTCTGTATGTGTGTAGATAGGCCGGGTCTCCCTCTGAACTTCACTCAGAGAAAGGGTACGGGTGACAGCTCCGCTCCGTCCGTTACCCGGTGGGATCCTCAGGGCCTACCGGACTTCCCTGACCAGGACGTAGAGTGGCAAGGTCAGGTGTCGGGGGCCGGTTCCCCTCTTGCAGCCGGAATCCCTCTGAATAGATCAGGTTGGTGAGGACAGGTGATGTATACCGCTCCATCTGCATCCCCCTGGGATCCATTTGCGGTGGAGCTACACTCCTAAGCTCCGGGTCTTCTTAGTCATGGTCCTTGACCGGGCTGAGACATTCATTATCTGCGACCTGCCCCTCGACCCAAGGCCAGGGTACGAGGGCCGTGCCTCCATCCTCTGCAGGTCCACACAGGATCCACGTTCAGGGAGGAAAGTCATGATCAAAGAACCCAGACCCAAGATGGCTGTGTATTAAATATGAAATTTAAAGTGTCACTAAAATGTGAATCCTCCACCCTCACCCACTAGTTGGTTCTCCTATCTCTTGGTTCCCCAGTCTCCCGATTCCCAGTAGGGGCAGCACCTAGTGCTTACTAGCCCCCTCTGGTGGGAGAAGTGTGGTGTTGGATGTGGAGGTAGGGTCCCGACCATCGCACTGTTCTTACCTCAAAGGAGGAACACTACACCCCGTTAAAGAGGTGCAGCATCCCTGTGGCTGTCGAACCCTCAGGTGCGCCACAAAGATATGCAAGGGAAGTTGAAGGGAGAGCAGATTTAGACGCTGGACCCGATCAGGTGACTTCAAAGAAGGAGTTCCGAGAGATAAGAGGCCAGCTCGCCAAACCTAAGGGGTCTTTGGCGCCAAGCAGCAGAAAGGAGCAGACGTATTCCTTGCGTGCTGGGAAGCCCCGCGTGACAGGCCTAAGCCAGAGGCCTGTGAGGTGCCACAGCCGGGCACCGGTAGAAGAGCTCCGGATCCCTCACAGATGTGACCCTAGTGCTGTGCCTGCTGAGGAGACTCGGAACCTGCTTGCGATGCTGAGTGAGTTCGCGGAACCCGACGTCGCCCGCCGACAGACGAGGTCTGGACCCCCCTACCCAAGGCTTGAGAGACTGCCTCCAGCGGCCAAGCAGAGAGGACTTAAGAGACGGCTGCCCCAGGAAAGTCACGCCAAGGAAAGCAGAGGAGCTGCATACGTGAACAGGGCCGTCACTTCTACTGTTCACCCACGGTACCGGGGACAATTGGGTTTAGGTACTCAGGTTGGGAGGGGAACGGTTGGGGCTAAAGAAGCTCAATGTGATCTAATTGAATGTATCTGGAAAAAGACTCACGGCCTAGCGGGAATAACCGGTGACCCCCGCTAGAGCCATATGCACAGTTAAGGAACTCACGTGGTGTCTCCCATGATCGAGGGCACCACATTACCTTGAGAGACTTCGCATTTTGCTAATACTTCAAATTACTGTTTATTAGCCTTGTTGCAATCCCTTGTTCAGTGTACCTGTTACATATATATATAAACTGTTTATATTCAGCTCTTACTGTTCTCGCCTTGTGTCTCTGTGCGTTGCATCCCGGCACCTGCATTACATTTGGCGTAGTCGGCAGGATGCAACATTCAGACGCAGAGATGGCGGAGCAGCCTGTGACTGGGTCCGGCCGGAGCCATATATCTTTGGGGGCTATGCTCAGCCATCTACCCAAGTTTATGGGGGATGGCATGTCACTGTGGGACTGGGTAGAAAGACTGAGAAGTATGCTACGTATGTATCCCCTCGATCCCCTAGCCCAGGCGGAGCTGGCCCTCCTAACCCTTGATGGAGAGGCCCGGCAGACTGTGATGTACCGCCCACCTGGGGACTGTGACACCGTGGACAAAGTGATAAAAATTCTAGAGGACATGCACGGTGACACTACAGATTTGGGACACTTGCGCTTACGGTTGTTTCAGCGGGTCCAAGGGGAAAATGAGACAGTAAATCAGTATGTTAATGCATTACAGGAAGTGACGGCCCATATCACCAAGAAAGTTCGAGATGGGAACCAAGGACTGGGACCATTAGATGAGGTGTTGTGTGAGCAACTGATTGCTGGCTTGAGAGACACTTCCCTGAGGCAGATCCTGAAGGAGCGGCTGCAACTGAGCCCTGATCTGGGCTTCCTGGAGGTAGGGGCTGAAGCTAGAGTCCTGGAGAGAGAAGTTCCTGTTCTCAAAGCCACAGTTAGAAGTCTTGAGGCAATTGCCCCTGAATTCACCAACAAAGAGCCTGATTGAGTACGGGAAACACGTCAGGAAATTCGAGACATTCGGGTGAGTTGAATGCTATTAGAAATACCCCTACTGCCCCCTTGTCGATGGACCGTACTGCCCAACACGGACGGAGACCAGAGCGAGAAAAGCGTTCCTACCCGGCCCCAGCACAGCATGTACCCGACCTATCGGTAGAACGAGGACCGGAGTGCTGGACCTGCAGAGGTAGGGATCATATCTCCAAAGACTGTCCAAACCGAGAAAGGAGGAGGAGGAGACAGCCGTTAAACTAAAATGCCCCACGGTTATGGAGCATACCGTGGGGTCTCGAGCTTCAGAGAGTGGAAGAGGGAGCTCTGAAGACATTGTCTCCGAGAGGCCCATTATCTGGGCTGAATTCAATGGGCAGTGGATCCCCTGTTTAATGTACACTGGGTCTCAAGTGACCACTATGCCTGAGACGTATTTCCAAAGTCATTTTCCTGAAGTCGCTCGTTCCTGCCGGGAACCCACTGTCAAACTGGTGGCGGCTAATCAACTACCTATCCCAGTAGCGGGAGTAGTATAGATGTCCGTTCGGGCATGTGGAAAGGACCTCGGTCGGAAAGGGATCGTACTGACCACAGGGCCCGGAGGCAATGGGCCCATTGTAACCCTGGGCATGAATGTGCTGAAAGAGGTCAAACAGTTCCTGGCTGAGGGCTGTAACAAAAACAACTGGACCCGTGCCACTCGAGACCCAGCTAACAAGAGAGTATTCCAGCATCTCGTGCGGGTCAGTCAGATTCAAAAATTGCCCGCTACCTCTCAGTACCTTGGTAAGGTATCGATACCACCCGAAGCCACAATGACACTGCCAGTGGGATAGACTGTACTCACTCTACCGGTGCTGGCACATGTGTCCTTAGAGGACGTGGACATTCAAATTGAACCAATGGAGGGAGAGGAAGCTCCCTCTGGACTCCTGGTTGCTCGGACCCTGGCCACTGTGCGGCACGGTAGAGTACCCGTACGTTGCATCAATTTAAGTGGCACAAGTTTACAGTTGTTGCCCCGACAAGAGGTGGCGCGAGTGTGTATAATGCCAGAAGCCCTTACTAGAGCTGACGCTATAGGGCTGGCACCTGTGGAAGGAAAGCCATGGACCCTGGAGGTGTCCCTCAATAGCCAAGAGAATGGAAGAGAACCGTTGGCTGGGCGCCACCTCTTGGAGGAAATGGAGGCTAATCTGACTGAGTTTTCTGCTGGACAAGTAAGGCAGATCGAACAACTTCTACAGCGATATCAGGGAGTGTTTGCACAGCATGAAGATGATTTCGGGTGCACTCGGGACATTCAGCACAAAATACCCACCGGAAATACTGCTCCCATCAGAGAGAGATATTGGCGGATGCCGCCACAAATGTGCCAGGAGGTGAAAGAGCTGTTGGCCCACATGTTGCAGATCGGTGTGATCCTTGAAAGTCAGAGTCCTTGGGCGGCTCCGATCGTGCTGGTCCGGAAGAAGGCTGGTACCCTGAGATTCTGCGTAGACTATCGAAAGCTGAATGCCTGTACAGTACGGGACTCCTATCCACTCCCCCGAATTGAAGAGTCTCTATCTGCACTAGGGAGTGCCAAATTCTTCTCTTCCCTCGACCTGGCCAGTGGCTATTGGCAGGTCCCAGTAGCTGAGAAGGATCATCCGAAGACAGCTTTTGTTCTCCCTATGGGCCTGTTTGAGTTCAATCGGATGCGGTTCGGGCTAACAAATGCGTCAGGAACCTTCCAACGGCTGATGGAGAGATGCTTGGGGGACCTCAGCTTTGAAGCCACTTTAATATATCTGGACGATATCATTATCTATTCCGCTACGTTTGAAGATCATCTCCGCCGATTGGAACAAGTGTTAGAACGGCTTCAAAGTCACGGCCTGAAAATTAAGCCTAGTAAGTGTCGTCTCTTCAAACGAGAAATTGAATATCTGGGGCACACTGTGTCCAGTGCAGGAGTGCACCCCAATGCGGAGAAAGTAGCTGCCGTGCAGAAGTGGCCCACGCCCGTCAATCTAAGGGAACTGAGGACGTTCCTGGGGCTCGCTCGATACTACCGCAGATTCATTAAAGACTTCGCTAAGATTGCGATCCCGCTCAATGAATTGCTGAGAGGAATGGCTGGGGGAGCCAAGCGGCAGCCCATTCAGTGGGGACCCCGACAAGAAGAGGCATTCTGAGCATTAAAAATGGCGCTAACGGATGCCCCAATCCTGGCCTACGCTGACTTTTTGTGCCTTTTATGTTGTACACTGATGGAAGCTTGCATGGACTGGGAGCAATGCTGACTCAAGTACAAGGAGGAAAAGAGTGAGTGATCTCGTATGCCAGCAGGTCACTCCGAGACACGGAGAAGAATCCGGACAACTACAGTTCGTTTAAGCTGGAGCTACTGGCACTGGTGTGGGCCATGACCGAGAAATTTGCTGAGTACTTGTCAGGGTCAGAAGTGCAAGTGCGGACAGATAACAACCCTTTGGCCCACTTGGAGAATGCCAAACTGGGCACGTTAGAACAGCGGTGGGTCGCAAGGATGTCCAAATACCAATATAAAATCGCCTATCCGTCCAAGGCCCTGAACACTCATGCAGATGCCCTGTCCTGGGTCACTCAGGCAGGGCCGAAGAGGGACAGAGATGAGGAGCTCGAAGGCGACGAGATCCCGGATTTCAGCCAGTTCGCCGCTGTTGTGGTCGACGCCCAGGAGACCAGAGACGAGCCGAGGCCCACTCAAATTCTGGGCCGTTCAAGAGACGAATGGATACATCTGCAGCAGTCCGACCCAGAGTTAGCAAAGCTGAGAGAATGGGTCGCCCTTAGGCAAAGACCCGACCAGAAAGCCAGAGCCTCTTCACTTCCAACTACCCTACAAATCCTAGGCCAGTGGGAGAGGCTCTTCCTGAAGGACGGCTTGCTATGGCGAAGAATCCAGCTGCCTCGAGAGTTTGATGTTACCTGGCAGGTGGTAGTTCCAGGAGCGCTAGTAACGCAGCTAGCCCAAGAAGCTCATAGAAGAGGTGCTCACTTCGGTGTAGAAAATACCTTTCGGTGGTTGCAACGGCTGGTGTATTGGCATCAACTGCGGCAAGAAGTCGAGGGGGTCGTCAGTGTGAGTTGAACAAGCCCCCGGAACAAAGAGCTCCCATTCAGACTATCCGAACTTCTGCCACCTTGGAAGTCTTGATGATTGACTACCTGATGATAGGAACTTCATACAATGGTTACGGACACTGTTTAGTCATGACTGATCACTTCACCAAGTTCGCAGTAGTGACGCCTACTAAAGACCAGACAGCAGAAGCCGCAGCTAAGGCCATCTGTCAGGATTTTATCTGGCTTTATGGGTGCCCGAAGCAAATACATTCTGACCAGGGGGCCTGCTTCCAAGGACGAGTGATGGATAATCTATACTGCATCTATGGGATCGACCGATCTCGAACAACACCCTACCACCCTCAAGGGAACGGCGCATGCGAGCGCTTCAACCGAACCCTGTTGCAAATGTTGTGAACGCTGGAAGCGGACAAAAAGATGAAGTGGCCCGAATTTGTGTCCGAGCTGGTGTGGGTGTATAATAATTGAGTTCATGCGACTCAAGTGGGCGAGTTCAAGTGGGCGAGAAATTACTGAACTGGAGCTAGACTCAGAAGACTCCGGCCCGGGCAGTAGCCCAAGTACCTGGATTCGAGAACACCAGCGTCAGCTCCATACAGTGAGAAGACTGGTTGCTCAGAAGTTTCATTAAGTAGAGCATGCAGATCGGCCCCCGACCGCAGGGGATCACTTCAGCCAGGAGACCGAGTACTGGTAAGGGCAAAACGATTTGGGAGTAAACTGGACCATCGTTGGGAGGCGATACCATATCGGGTGGTGAAGAAGGTTCACCCAGTCAACCCCGTCTACGAGGTTAGGCCCTTAGCGGATGACGCCGCGACACCCAGGGTGTTGCACCGCAATATGCTGCGACCTTGCTCCTCTGAAGCAGAAGTCTGTAACGAAGTTGGGCCTTCAAACGTATTGGCTGAAGTGCCACATGCAGGAACCTTGGGGGATGAAGAAGGATGGGCCACAATGCAGTTGGGCCCGTCAGAACCATTGAGGCCAATCCCGAGTGGAACCAAGAATGAGTCGAGAAATGACTTGCCATCCCTAGTAATTGATTCATCGGATCTCTCGGAGTCACCTCCGCAAAAGGAGCCCTGCAGAACTGAGCGGGCTAATGCCGGAATTCCTCCTAACCGGTATGCTCAAGAAGAGTTTATCTGGTCTCAAATCCAGCAGAAAATGCAGGAGTGTGCCCAACTCCTGTCTGAACTTGCACTGCCTGGAAAGAGGCATCAATTATGCGAGAAGTCCACTCGCACGAGGACTGGCGAGCAAAAAGGAGGGAAGAATGTAGCAAAGGCGAGAGAGCTTGCAAGGTTACTCCTACATGATGTTTCAAAAATGGAGAGAGGTTGCCATCTGCTGGCCAGACACAGTCAAGCGGAACCAAGATATGCAAGGGAAGTTGAAGGGAGAGCAGATTTAGACGCTGGACCCGATCAGGTGGCTTCGAGGAAGGAGTTCCGAGAGATAAGAGGCCAGCGCGCCAAACCTGAGGGGTCTTTGGCGCCTAGCAGCAGAAAGGAGCAGACGTGTTCCCTGCGTGCTGGGAAGCCCCGCGTGACAGGCCTAAGCCAGAGGCCTGTGACGTGCCACAGCCGGGCACCGGTAGAAGAGCTCCAGATCCCTCACAGATGTGACCCGAGTGCTTTGCCTGCTGAGGAGACTCGGAACCTGCTTGCGGTGCTGAGTGAGTTCGCGGAACCCGACATCACCCGCCGACAGACGAGGTCTGGACCCCCCTACCCAAGGCTCGAGAGATTGCCTCCAATGGCCAAGCAGAGAGGACTTGAGAGACGGCTGCCCCAGGAAAGTCACGCCAGCGAAAGCAGAGGAGCTGAATACGTAAACAGGGCCGTCACTTTTACTGTTCACCCACGGGGACAATTGGGTTTAGGTACTCAGGTTGGGAGGGGAACGGTTGTGGCTAAAGAAGCTCAACGCGATCTAATTGAATTTATCCGGAAAAAGACACAAGGCCTAGCGGGAATAACCGGTGACCCCCGCTAGAGCCATATGCACAGTTAAGGAACTCACGTGGTGTCTCTCATGATCGAGGGCACCACATTACCTTGAGAGACTTCGCATTTTGCTAATACTTCAAATTGCTGTTTATTACCCTTGTTGCAATCCCTTGTTCAGTGTACCTGTTACATATATATATATAAACTGTTTATATTCAACTCTTACTGTTCTCGCCTTGTGTCTCTGTGCGTTGCATTCCGGCACCTGCATTACATATACAGTACGGAGCACTGTGCGGGGGACATGTAAATGTGGCACCCCAGGTCTGGTCGCCACAGTGGCAGCAATGTCATGTCTGAGAGCAGGTGGGAGGTTCCCTGGTTGGGGACAATTAACATGCAGCACCTCCTGCCTCAGTCCAGGGAGGGGGGAAACCTGCCCTTTATAAACTGGATCTGGGGCGGGGTTAATGAGAGAAGTGTCAGACAAGTTCCAGAGAAGTTGCAGATAGGGACAGGTCAGCAGCAGGCTGAGGAGTCCCTGTAGGCAGAGGGGGAACACGAGGCCAGGAGGGGAGCTGGAAGAGCTCATCCTGGCTAGAGACTTACAAAGCCGGACACTGGAGTCCGAGGCTGTGAGGGTTATAAGCCCAGCAGCAGAAAACCACCACGCAGGGGACTTCAAGTCCTCTGGCCCAAGGAAGGCTGGAGGCTCAGCCACGCAAGAGGGACCACTACTGCCCTGGAGGGGTGAGAAGTACGGAAGGCCCGAGTCGCCAGTCATATGGGTGAGAACAACACTCAGAGACGTGGGCTACCACTACACTACAGCGGGATAGCCATGAAAGATTGAAGTCAGCACGGTAGGCCTACAAACTCCCCCTGACCAGCGGGATCTCCCAGTTGCTCTCAGACTGACCAGGCCTCCATTGTTAACCTGTATTCCGGACAGGTCCCTTAATACCACCAACAGTAAAGACCCTGAATTGTTTGACAGACTCCGTGTGGTTACTGCTGCTCCCGCGCACCATCACCACCAACATCCCTATTTACTGCCCTGAGGCTATACTCATCCCGTGGGGAGTTATACTACCCTCAGCTGCACCCACAATGTAGCACCCTGAGGATTCGGCTGCTACAGGGGTATTGCACCTCAACCCAGAGGTGTGATATTCCACTCCCGGGTAAGGATGGAGTGTGGATCTGAGCTCGGTAGGCTGCATGCACTACACACATCCCATTTCCGAGGAGCAGACCGACGGTACTCCCACTTAGAAATGTGCAGGTACGACCGAGTCTGTTCCTGGCTGGAGTGGGAGGGGGGGTGGTACATCCCATGTAGTGTAGGGGCAGATAGGGGGAGCAGCCTGGGTAAAGTTAGGAGCTCATTGGGTGCTGGTCACCTGAGCTCACACATAGAGGGTGTATATAAGGTGGGCACCAACTAAGATCAGGGTCAGATGCAGAGGATCAGATGCAGAGGATCAGATGCAGAGAGTCAGTCAGCTGCAGAGAATAAGTCAGGAGCAGAGGAGAGAAGAAAGACCAAGACCCAGAGTGAGAGAGGAGAAAAGAGAGAGACCCAGAGCACAGAAGAGAAGGACTCTGAGATCCCAACTAAAAGCACCGGGTGAAGAGTCGGCATCAGGGTACCGGAACCCAAGCTGGTGGGGGTAAAAACATTCCCCAGCCAGAGACCGGAGACCGTGGGCAGCGTCTGCCACGGTCACCCATCACATCCACCCCGAAGGCACACCACATGAAGGGTCAGGGAACCCAGGGCCAAGGGTGTCCCAACAGAAGGCCCGAGGGAGCTGGACCTAGGTGGATTACTGGTGGGGACGGCCAGAGAACGGGACAGAAAGAGAGCTCAGGGCCACGCTCCGGACTTGTTTGGGGGTTGGCTGGATCCAGGACCTGGTGGATGCAGCACGGCTCGGGTGGTCACTAGCAGCTGGAGTGACCAGTACAACATCTGCAGTAAGTAAACACCCTTAACTGCACAACCCGACTCTGTCTTCACTGCCGTCTGCACTACACCACCACAACCCCCATCCTCTGCGCCTGTCCCCTCTGAGGCTATACCCCTCCCGTTGGGGGTTATCCCACCAAGCTGCGCATCCACCATCAGCCTCAGCGGAACCTGCTGCAGCGGCGGCCCCAGTGACCGCATCACAACGGGTGGCGTAGTCGACACAAAAGAACTCTTAATAACATCTGTAGGACTGCCACACAACACTGAGCTTGACGCCCTGGGCACGGGGCCGGGTCACAGCCGCTCGGAGACTACAACCCCCCATCTGATCCGGTGCCGGGTATTCCCCTCAAAAAGGAATATGTCCCAGGGGGCGCGTCAACTTTGGCGTAGTCGGCAGGATTACGTGCCCGCAACACCCGGGTACTGCGTGCCTGAAGAAAAGTGCAAGTTTACCTCAGAAAGAAGTCTCCCGCCGGTTCCGGAGGGTCCACGCCATCGGACTCCATCACCAGTCGTTTCCCGCCGATTGTCCGCCATTTCCAGCTTGTTCCCGCCATCTGCAGAGTTTCCCGCCACTGGGCGACGCTTCCCGCCAAAACCGCAGATTTCCCGCCTTGGAAGAGCAGCGGACGCCATTATAGGCGTGCCAAAGGAGGGCGAGAGGCCGCCTCCCATCGTGGGCCAGGACAGAAAATGGCGCCAAAAGTGGAAACCGCCCCCACCAACAGAGACTGTGATGCTGGAGGTGTCTGTCAGCGTGAAAGAACTACCCCTGGAGCTGACAGTCACCGAGTTGCCCCGGGACCGCCCTCGAAGTGGGAGGAGACGAAAGAAAAGAACGAAGATGGGTGCCGCCTGGAGCAGTCTGGAGCGAGCGCACCCGGAGGCAAGAAGCCTGGAGAGGAGCAGCAGAGAAGCTCACCCGGTGATGTCCAGAGAGCAGAGCAGCACCGGCCCGCTGGCCAGGAGCCTGCTGGAAGAAGAGCAGAGCAGCACCGACCCGTTGGTCAGGAGCCTGCTGGACACCACGACCCCACTAGGCCTAGTGGAGGTCCTTGCACAGCTCCCCCGAGACCGGGAGTGTGCGCAGACTGCCCTGGAGGGCCTCGCACGGAGGATGGCCCGGGTACAGCGCGAGATATTGGCGGAATGGAGCCGGGAGATGGCCCAGCAAGCTGAAACCAAGACCCGGAACACGCCAGCCGAGATGAGGAAGGAGACCGCCTCTGAGGATGGCGCGGGAGGACCCAAGGCCGGAGACGGCGCCGAGGAGGGAGCCGAACGCAGGGAGGCAGGTAAAGGGGACGCCTATACCCCAAGCCGTGACACCGCTTACCTGCCCCAGCTCCCCGTCGCAGAGCCCGAAAGTCCCCCTGCTGTGCCCGAAAACGCCATGTCACCGACGCAGACTAGGCCCCAACCGGAAGCCGCCGCCGCGACCCCTGTGACGTCACACGCCTCGATCCCGAGCGTGACCAAGCAGGAAGTACCACCAGCCTGGTCGCAAGGCCTAGTACCCCCGGGCGCCGCAATACCAACAGCGCCCCCTACCTCCGCGGAGCCTCCGGCCTGGTCGCAAGGCCAGGTAGCCCAGGGTGCCGCCGTCCTAACGGTGCCCTTCACCTTCCAGGTGCCCCAGGCCTGGCCGCAAGGCCTGGGCAACCCGGGCGCCACCACCACCGCGCCCGCGCCCGTAAAACCAAGGGTGCCACACCTGGGGGAGGACTTGTTCAGCCAGCTCACATGGCCGGACGGGTCTGAAGTTACCACCAGCTACAAGCAAAGAGCAGGAGGAAGACGCCGTTGAGTGCGGCAGAGCAGTGGATGTAAATAGTTACCCGACCGGGTACCAAAGAAACTGTTGATACTTATATATAGTCCCCGTTGGGACCAGCTGAGTGAACTGTTTACCCGTTAACCCCTTAATCCCACAGGCTGAGGACTGTGAGCAGCCATCCCCTTCCCTCTACCTGGCCGAGGACTGAGAGCGGCCAACTTCCCCTGTATATAGTTGCGCTTCCTAAAGCGCCCCCTACCGGTTTTATAGTAAAACCAGTTTTTCTAAGAGACTGTCGCACTTTTCCCGGACACACGTTGCACAGTGTCCGGAGGAGGAACCTGAAACAAGAGACGACGAGAATGTTTATATGAAAAGTTTTATATATATAATGTTTTATATGTTTTATTATGTTTATATGAAAAAAAAAAATTTTTTGTATGTTTTGGTGTTTTTGTCTTTACAGCCCGAGGACGTGCTGTGATTTACCAGGGGGGAATGTAGCACCCTGAGGATTCGGCTGCTACAGGGGTATTGCACCTCAACCCAGAGGTGTGATATTCCACTCCCGGGTAAGGATGGAGTGTGGATCTGAGCTCGGTAGGCTGCATGCACTACACACATCCCATTTCCGAGGAGCAGACCGACGGTACTCCCACTTAGAAATGTGCAGGTACGACCGAGTCTGTTCCTGGCTGGAGTGGGAGGGGGGGTGGTACATCCCATGTAGTGTAGGGGCAGATAGGGGGAGCAGCCTGGGTAAAGTTAGGAGCTCATTGGGTGCTGGTCACCTGAGCTCACACATAGAGGGTGTATATAAGGTGGGCACCAACTAAGATCAGGGTCAGATGCAGAGGATCAGATGCAGAGGATCAGATGCAGAGAGTCAGTCAGCTGCAGAGAATAAGTCAGGAGCAGAGGAGAGAAGAAAGACCAAGACCCAGAGTGAGAGAGGAGAAAAGAGAGAGACCCAGAGCACAGAAGAGAAGGACTCTGAGATCCCAACTAAAAGCACCGGGTGAAGAGTCGGCATCAGGGTACCGGAACCCAAGCTGGTGGGGGTAAAAACATTCCCCAGCCAGAGACCGGAGACCGTGGGCAGCGTCTGCCACGGTCACCCATCACATCCACCCCGAAGGCACACCACATGAAGGGTCAGGGAACCCAGGGCCAAGGGTGTCCCAACAGAAGGCCCGAGGGAGCTGGACCTAGGTGGATTACTGGTGGGGACGGCCAGAGAACGGGACAGAAAGAGAGCTCAGGGCCACGCTCCGGACTTGTTTGGGGGTTGGCTGGATCCAGGACCTGGTGGATGCAGCACGGCTCGGGTGGTCACTAGCAGCTGGAGTGACCAGTACAACATCTGCAGTAAGTAAACACCCTTAACTGCACAACCCGACTCTGTCTTCACTGCCGTCTGCACTACACCACCACAACCCCCATCCTCTGCGCCTGTCCCCTCTGAGGCTATACCCCTCCCATTGGGGGTTATCCCACCAAGCTGCGCATCCACCATCAGCCTCAGCGGAACCTGCTGCAGCGGCGGCCCCAGTGACTGCATCACAACGGGTGGCGTAGTCGACACAAAAGAACTCTTAATAACATCTGTAGGACTGCCACACAACACTGAGCTTGACGCCCTGGGCACGGGGCCGGGTCACAGCCGCTCGGAGACTACAACCCCCCATCTGATCCGGTGCCGGGTATTCCCCTCAAAAAGGAATATGTCCCAGGGGGCGCGTCAACTTCACCAGCCTCAGCGGTCGGCCCTGCAGCGGCGGTTCACTCTGACCGCAATCCACGGGTGGCGTAGTCGGACATTTAATCACAAAACCCTATAAATAGACTGCCATTTGGGTTGACCATCCTGAGCCACGGGACCGGGTCCCCGCCACGCAAGGACTACAACCCCCAGCATCCACAAAAGGTCCGGTTCCAGGTATCCACACACACACACGGCCCGAGGGGCGCGTCATATACAGTACGGAGTACTATGCGGGACCATGTATACAGTAGGTAGCAGTATGCGGGACCATGTATACAGTATGGAGTACTATGCGGGGCCATGTATATAGTAGTACGGAGTACTATGCAAGGCCATGTATACAGTACGGAGCACTATGCGGGGCCATGTATACAGTACAGAGCACTATGCGGGGCCATGTATACAGTATGGAGTACTATGCGGGGCCATGTATACAGTAGTACGGAGCACTATGCGTGGGCTGTGTATACAGTACGGAGCACTATGTGGGGCCATGTATATAGTAGTACGGAGTACTATGCAGGGCCATGTATACAGTACGGAGCACTATGCGGGGCCATGTATACAGTAGTACGGAGCACTATGCTGGGCCGTGTATACAGTACGGAGCACTATGTGGGGCCATGTATATAGTAGGATGGAGCACTATGCGGGGGACATGTATACAGTATGGAGTACTATGCGGGACCATGTATACAGTAGGTAGCAGGGCCATGTATACAGTACGGAGCACTATGCGGGGCCATGTATATAGTAGGATGGAGCACTATGCTGGGCCATGTATACAGTACGGAGCACTATTTGGGGCCATGTATATAGTAGTACGGAGCACTATGCAGGGCCATGTATACAGTACGGAGCACTATGCGGGGCCATGTATACAGTAGTACGGAGCACTATGCTGGGCCGTGTATACAGTACGGAGCACTATGCGGGGCATGTATACAGTACGGAGCACTATGCGGGGGACATGTATACAGTATGGAGTACTATGCGGGACCATGTATACAGTAGGTAGCAGTGTGCGGGGCCATGTATACAGTATGGAGTACTATGGGGGCCATGTATACAGTACGGAGCACTATGCGGGGCCATGTATACAGTAGTACGGAGCACTATGCTGGGTCGTGTATACAATACGGAGCACTATGCGGGGCCATGTATATAGTAGGATGGAGCACTATGCGGGGCCATGTATACAGTACGGAGCACTATGCGGGACCATGTATACGTACGGAGCACTGTGCGGGACCATGTATATAGTTGTACAGAGCACTATGCGGGGCCATGTATACAGTATGGAGCATTATGCGGGACCATGTATATAGTTGTACGGAGCACTATGCAGGACCATGTATACGTACGGAGCACTATGCGGGGCCATGTATATAGTCGTACGGAGCACTATGCAGGGCCATGTATACAGTATGGAGCACTATGTGGGGCCATGTATACAGTACGGAGCACTATGCGGGGCCATGTATACAGCACGGAGCACTATGCGGGGCCATGTATACAGTACGGAGCATTATGCGGGGCCATGTATATAGTAGTACAGAGCACTATGCAGGGCCATGTATACAGTACGGAGCACTATGCGGGAGCCTTGTATACAGTATGGAGTACTATGCGGGGCCATGTATACAGTAGTATGGAGCACTATGCGGGACCATGTATATAGTAGTACGGAGCACTATGCGGGTGACATGTATACAGTACGGAGCACTATGCGGAGCCATGTATACTGAGTGCAGCATTATGCTGGGTCGTATATACAGTATGGAGCACTATACAGGGCCATGTATACAATACGGAGCACTATGAGGGGGACATGTATACAGTACGGAGTACTTTGCGGGGCCATGTATACAGTACGGAGCACTATCCGGGGCCATGTATATAGTAGTACTTAGCATTATGCGGGGCCATGTATACAGTACAAAGCACTATGCGGGGGACATGTATACAGTACGGAGTACTATGCGGGGCCATGTATTCTGTACAGAGCACTATGCGGGAGCCATGTATACAGTACGGAGCACTATGCGGGGCATGTATACAGTAGTACGGAGCACTATGCGGGGGCCTTATATAGAGTACGGAGCACGATGCGGGCCCGTGTATACAATATGGAGCAGTATGAGGGGCCATTTATACTGTGTGCAGCACTATGCGGGGCCATGTATACAGTACTGAGCACTATGCGGAGCCATCTGTACAGTACGAAGCACTATGCGGGGCCATGTATACAGTATGGAGCACTATGCAGGGCCACGTATAGAGTACGGAGCACTATGCGGGGGCCATGTATACAGTTCGGAGCACTATGCGGGCCCGTGTATGCAATATGGAGCACTATGCGGAGCCGTGTATACAGTACGGAGCACTATGCGGGGCCATGAATACAGTAGAGAGCACTATGCGGGGGACATGTATACAGTACGGAGCACTATGCGGGGCCATTTTTACAGTACGGAGCACTATGCTAGGCCATGTATACTGTGTACAGCACTATGCAGGGCCATGTATACAAAACAGAGCAGTATGCGGGGCCATGTATATAGTAGTATGGAGCACTATGCAGGGCCATATATACAGTACGAAGCAATATGCGGTGGACATGCATACAGTACGGAGTACTATGCGGGACCATGTATACAGTACGGAGTACTATGCGGGGCCATGTATACGTATGGAGCACTATGCGGGGCCATGTATACGTATGGAGCACTATGCGGGACCATGTATACAGTATGGAGCACTATGCGGGGCCATGTATACGTATGGAGCACTATGCGGGACCATGTATACAGTACGGAGCACTATGCGGGGTCGTGTATACAGTAGTACGGAGCACTATGCGGGGCCGTGCATACAGTACGGAGTACTATGCGGGGCCATGTATACAGTACGGAGTACTATGCGGGGCCACGTATACAGTACGGAGCACTATGCGGGGCCGTGTATACTGTGTGCAGCACTATGCGGGGCCGTGTATACAGTACGGAGCACTATGCAGGGCCATGTATACTGAGTGGAGCACTATGCGGGGCCGTGTATACTGTACGGATCACTATGCGGGGCCATGTTAATAGTAGTACGGAGTACTATGCGGGACCATGCATACAGTACGGAGCACTATGCGGGGCCATGCATACAGTACAGAGCACTATGCGGGGTCCATGTATATAGTACGGAGCACTATGCGGGGCCATGTATACAGTACGGAGCACTATGCGGGGCCATGTATACAGTAAGGAGCACTATGCGGGACCATGCATACCGTACGGAGCACTATGAGGGGTCCATGTATACAGTATGTAGCACTATGCGGGGTCCATATATACAGTATGGAGCACTATGCGGGGCCATATATACATTTAGGAGCACTATGCGAGGCCATGTATACAATATGGAGCACTATACGGGGCCATGTATACAGTGCGGAGCACTATGCGGGACCATGTATACAGTACGGAGCACTATGCGGGACCATATATACATTAAGGAGCACTATGCGAGGCCATGTATACAATATGGAGCACTATACGGGGCCATGAATACAGTGCGGATCACTATGCGGGGCCATGTATACAGTACGGAGCACTATGCAGGGCCATGTATACAGTAGGGAGCACTATGCAGGGCCATGTATACAGTACGGAGCACTATGCGGGGGCCATGTATACAGTACAGAGCACTATTCGGGGGCCGTATATAGAGTACGGAGCACTATGCGGGGCAGTGGATACAGTACGGAGCACTATGCGGGGCCATGTATACGTATGGAGCACTGTGCGGGGCCATGTATACTGTGTGCAGCACTATGCTTGGCCATATATAAAACAGAGCAATATGCGGGACCATGTATACAGTAGGGAGCACTATGTGGGGCCATGTATACAGTACGGATCAATATGCGGGGCCATTTATACAGTACGGAGCACTTTGCAGGGCCATGTATATAGTAGTATATAGTAGTACGGAGCACTATGCGGGGCAATGTATACAGTACGAAGCACTATGGGGGGACATGTATACAGTACGGAACACTATTCAGGGCCGTGTATACAATATGGAGCACTATGCCGGGCTGTGTAACAGAACGGAGCACTATGCGGGCCGTGTATACAGTGCGGAGCACTATGCGGGGCCATGTATACAGTACGGAGCACTATGCGGGGCCATGTATACAGTATGGAGCACTATGCGGGGCCATGTATACAGTAGGGAGCACTATGAGGGGCCATGTATACAGTACGGAGCACTATGCGGGACCATGTATACAGTAGAGAGCACTATGCGGGGCCATGTATACAGTACGGAGCACTATGCGGGGCCATGTATACAGTAGGGAGCACTATGCGTCGCCATGTATACAGTACGGAGCACTATGCAGGGCCATGTATACTGAGTGCAGCACTATGCAGGGCCATTTATACTGTGTGCAGCACTATGCTGGCCATGTATACAGTATGGAGCACTATACCGGGCCATGTATATAGTACGGAGCACTATGCGGGGAATATGTATATTTTACGGAGCACTATGCGGGGCCATGTATAGAGCACGGAGCACTATACGGGGGCCATGTATACAGTACAGAGCACTATGCGGGGGCAGTATATAGAGTACGAAGCACTATGCGGGCCCGTGTATACAATATGGAGCACTATGCGAGGCCGTGTATACAGTACAGAGCACTATGCGGGGCCATGAATACAGTACAGAGCACTATGCGGGGGATATGTATACAGTACGGAGCACTATGCGGGGCCATGTATACAGTACGGAGCACTATGCGGGGCCATGTATACTATGTGCAGCACTCTGCGGGGCCATGTATGCAAAACAGAGCAGTGTGCGGGGCAATGTATATAGTACGGAGCACTATGTGGGGCCATGTATACAGTACGGATCAATATGCGGGGCCATGTATACAGTACAGAGCACTATACGAGGCCGTGTATACAATATGGAGCACTATGCTGGGCTGTGTAACAGAACGGAGCACTATGCGGGGCCATGTATACAGTACGGAGCACTATGCGGGGCCATGTATACAGTATGGAGCACTATGCGGGGCCATGTATACAGTAGGGAGCACTATGCGGGGCCATGTATACAGTAGGGAGCACTATGCGGCGCCATGTATACAGTACAGAGCACTATGCAGGGCCATGTATACTGAGTGCAGCACTATGCAGGGCCATTTATACTGTGTGCAGCACTATGCTGGCCATGTATACAGTATGGGGCACTATACCGGGCCATGCATATAGTACGGAGCACTATGCGGGGAATATGTATATTTTACGGAGCACTATGCGGGGGACATGTATACAATATGGAGCAGTATGCGGGGCCATGTATACTGAGTGCAGCACTATGCAGGGCCATGTATACAATATGGAGCACTATGCGAGGCAGTGTATACAGTACAGAGCACTATGCGGGGCCATGAATACAGTACAGAGCACTATGCGGGGGATATGTATACGGTACGGAGCACTATGCGGGGCCATGTATACAGTACGGAGCACTATGCGGGGGCAGTATATAGAGTACGGAGCACTATGCGGGCCCGTGTATACAATATGGAGCACTATGCGAGGCCGTGTATACAGTACAGAGCACTATGCGGGCCATGAATACAGTACAGAGCACTATGCGGGGCCATGTATACTGTGTGCAGCACTCTGCAGGGCCATGTATACAAAACAGAGCAGTGTGCGGGGCAATGTATATAGTACGGAGCACTATGCGGGGCCATGCATATAGTAGTACGGAGCATTATGCGGGGTCATGTATACAGTGCGAAGCACTATGCGGGGCCATGCATACAGTACAGAGCACTATGCGGGGTCCATGTATATAGTATGGAGCACTATGCGGGGCCATGTATACAGTACGGAGCACTATGCGGGGCCATGCATACCGTACGGAGCACTATGCGGGGTCCATGTATACAGTATGTAGCACTATGCGGGGTCCATGTATACAGTATGGAGCACTATGCGGGACCATATATACATTAAGGAGCACTATGCGAAGCCATGTATACAATATGGAGCACTATACGGGGCCATGTATACAGTGCGGAGCACTATGCGGGGCAATGTATACAGTACGGAGCACTCTGCAGGGCCATGTATACTGTAAGGAGCACTATGCAGCACCACGTATAGAGTATGGAGCACTATGCGGGGGCCATGTATACAGTACAGAGCACTATTCGGGGGCCGTATATAGAGTACGGAGCACTATGCGGGGCAGTGGATACAGTACGGAGCACTATGCGGGGCCATGTATACGTATGGAGCACTGTGCGGGGCCATGTATACTGTGTGCAGCACTATGCTTGGCCATATATACAAAACAGAGCAATATGCGAGACCATGTATACAGTAGGGAGCACTATGTGGGGCCATGTATACAGTACGGATCAATATGCGGGGCCATGTATACAGTACGAAGCACTATGGGGGGACATGTATACAGTACGGAGCACTATTCAGGGCCGTGTATACAGTACAGAGCACTATGCGGGTGCCATGTATACAGTACGGAGCACTATGCGGGGCCATGTATACAGTACGGAGCACTATGCGTGGGCCATGTATAGAGTACGGAGCACTATGCGAGGCCGTGTATACAATATGGAGCACTATGCCGGGCTGTTTAACAGAACGGAGCACTATGCGGGCCGTATATACAGTGCGGAGCACTATACGGGGCCATGTATACAGTACGGAGCACTATGCGGGGCCATGTATACAGTATGGAGCACTATGCGGGGCCATGTATACAGTAGGGAGCACTATGAGGGGCCATGTATACAGTAGAGAGCACTATGCGGGGCCATGTATACTTATGGAGCACTATGCGGGACCATGTATATAGTAGGGAGCACTATGCAGGGCCATGTATACAGTAGGGAGCACTATGCAGGGCCATGTATACTGAGTGCAGCACTATGCAGGGCCATTTATACTGTGTGCAGCACTATGCTGGCCATGTATACAGTATGGAGCACTATACCGGGCCATGTATATAGTACGGAGCACTATGCGGGGAATATGTATATTTTACGGAGCACTATGCGGGGCCATGTATACAGTACAGAGCACTATGCGGGGGCAGTATATAGAGTACGAAGCACTATGCGGGCCCGTGTATACAATATGGAGCACTAAGCGAGTCCGTGTATACAGTACAGAGCACTATGCGGGGCCATGAATACAGTACAGAGCACTATGCGGGGGATATGTATACAGTACGGAGCACTATGCAGGGCCATGTATACAGTACGGAGCACTATGCGGGGCCATGTATACTGTGTGCAGCACTCTGCGGGGCCATGTATACAAAACAGAGCAGTGTGCGTTGCAATGTATATAGTACGGAGCACTATGTGGGGCCATGTATACAGTACGGATCAATATGCGGGGCCATGTATACAGTACAGAGCACTATGCGAGGCCGTGTATACAATATGGAGCACTATGCGGGGCCATGTATACAGTACGGAGCACTATGCGGGCCCATGTATACAGTATGGAGCACTATGCGGGGCCATGTATACAGTAGGGAGCACTATGTGGGGCCATGTATACAGTAGAGAGCACTATGCAAAGCCATGTATACAGTACGGAGCACTATGCGGGGCCATGTATACAGTACGGAGCACTATGCTGGGCCATGTATACAGTAGAGAGCACTATGCGGGGCCATGTATACAGTGGAGAGCACTATGCGGGGCCATGTATACAGTACGGAGCACTATGCGGGGCCATGTATACAGTAGGGAGCACTATGCGGCGCCATGTATACAGTACGGAGCACTATGCAGGGCCATGTATACTGAGTGCAGCACTATGCAGGGCCATTTATACTGTGTGCAGCACTATGCGGGGCCATGTATACAGTACGGAGCACTATGCGGGGCCATGTATACATTACGAGCACTATGCAGGGCCATTTATACTGTGTGCAGCACTATGCGGGGCCATGTATACATTACGAGCACTATGCAGGGCCATTTATACTGTGTGCAGCACTATGCGGGGCCATGTATATGTGGCACCCCAGGGGTCTGGTTTTCCACAGCAATGTAATGTTATGTCTGAGAGCAGGTGGGAGGTCCTTTGGTCAGGGATCCTGTGCATGCCACACCTCCTGCCCAGTCTGGGGAGGGGAAGAACTTCCCCTGTATAAACCCGGGGCTGAGGCAGGGAGAGTCAGACAAGGAGAGTGGAGACAAGAAGCAGCATAGGAAACAGCAGGCTTACAAGGAGTCAGGGGCTGGCAGCTGCAGAGCTTGCCCTGACTAAGAAGATTCTTTACCGGACCCGGAGTCCGAGGCTGTGGGGACTAACTCCTACCCAGCAGCAGAATCCGTCAGGCAGGGGATTTCAGGTCCCCTGGCCCAGAAGCCCGAAGGCACGGTCACACGCGTGGGACCAGCACCGCCATCGTGGAGCGGAAGCCATTAGAAGGCCCCGAGTCACCGGCCATACGGGTGAGCACCACACGGTACACTCAGGGACGTGGGTTACTTACATCAGCTTCTAGCAAGGTAGCCAGAAGAGTACAGTCAGCTTGGGAGGCCTACAACTACGCCTGGCCAGGGGAGATCCCATCTGCTCAAAGACTGACCAGGCCCCGTTTGCTAGCAAGTACTCCGGGAGGGTCTGTCGTTGTTACCAGTAAAGACCCTGAACTACACCGTACCGTCTCTGAGTGGTTCCTGCTACCCCCATCATCCACATCGGCTGCCCTGAGGCCATACCCCTCCCGTTGGGGGTTATACTATCACGCTGCACAATCCTACCACCGGCCTCAGCGGTCTGCCCTGCAGCAGCAGCTCCCTGGCTGCTCTCAACGGGTGGCGTAGTCATCAACTATTTACTACTAATAGACTGCCGTCTAGTTTGACTCCCTGGGCACGGACCGGGTCACCGCCACGAGACTACAACCCTCCACTGATCCGGCTCCGGGTAGGCTCCCGCGTGCGCAGCGCAGCGCGACACAGGCCCAGGGGCGCGTCAACTTTGGCGTAGTCGGCAGGATATCGTGCCCGCAACCACCGGGTACTGCGTGCCTGAAAAGCAAAGACTGTTCAAACTTACCAGTGGTGAAGATTCCCGCTATCCGTGGAGGTTTCCCGCCATCCGGCGCCATCTTCTACCTTCTTCCCGCCATCGGTGAAGTTTCCCGCCATCCGGCGCCATCTTCGGCCTTCTTCCCGCCATCCGTGGAGTTTTCCCGCCGTTGGACGCCATCTTGGGGACGCCGCGCGGGAAGAAGAGGGGCGTGGACTCCGAAAGCGCGCGAGAACTGAAGCCCCGCCTCACGTCTGGACGTTGCGTAAGGTCCTGGAAGGAGCCCAGCAGACGCCGACGTCACAGGAGCGCGACGGAAGGTCCTCAACCCTGACGATCCACTGCGGAGCCGCGGCCTACGGAAGAGGATCATCGCAAGGTAGGCCACGGTCCACTAGGGGGGAGGAAGATGTCGGATACGGAGGAGAGCTTCACTGCCCCAACCCCCGCCAGCGCTACCGCTGCTGCAGTTATGCCCTTCACCATGCCCTATATCCCGGGAGCAGCTTGGCTACCCCAGTACTCAGGGGAGTCACATACCCTGCATGACTTTAGAGAAAAGCTGGATGGCCTCTTCCAGGTGTACCCCCTCACAGAAGAGCAAAAAGTGAGCATCCTGGTGGCCCAACTAACCCGGGCAGCCAAAAGGGAAGTAAAATCCTGGCCACCTGGGAGGAAGACTGTCGCAGGGATACTAACCCGGCTGAAGGACACCTTTGATACCCGCACCTCAGCCGAGATTAAGCTTAGATTCTACGGGTGCAAGCAGCGAGCGCATGAGAGTATAAGGGACTATGCACTAAACCTACAAGAGGCCCTGAGGGCCATAAAGCAGACCGACCCTGATGGGGTGGGAAACGAGGACAGGCTGTTGACTGAACAATTTATAGAGGGTTTATATTGCAATGCCCACCGAACCCAGTTGCGGGCAATGGCCTTACAGGATCCCCATCTGGACTTTGCACAGTTCAAGGACAGAGCCATCCGGGTGCTCCGAGAACCGGCACCAGGTGGCGTTGTGACCCACAGACGCCCCACTACCACTTACTACCAGGAGGCGGCGCCCTTGTCAGCAGGGCCTGTGGGAGCTGATGCGCAGGCTTTGGACAATGACCCGGCTCCAGACCTACACCATCAGGTCCAAGAGCTAGCTAAGAGCGTTGCTGCGCTAACCCGAACTGTGCAGTCTTTACAGGTTTCCACCCCAGGGAAGATCCAGCTGGCATCCGGACCGGAGGACATCCCGTGGCGTCGACCAAGGAGGACCCCACCGGCCAGAGGAAGACCCAGTGACCGATACAGCGAGGACGGACGACCCATCTGCCGCCGCTGCAATCAACCCGGACATATGGAAAGGTACTGTTCTTTAAACGGGCACAACCTGGGGTAGAGGGCCGACCCCCAGGAAAAAGATCACCAGGCCCATCGAACTGGCGCGACAGATATGTGGGAGGACGTCCAGTTTTGCCTGTGGTACTGGATGGCATTCCCATGAGTGCCCTACTGGATACCGGGTCACAGGTCACCACCATCCCGTACGTGCTCTTCAAGCAGTACTGGAATGACTCGGATATTACCCACTACCCTGACGACGACTTGAGTATCATCGCCAGCAATGGCCAGCCCGTGCCACAGATCGGATTTAAGGAGGTGGCCCTCAAAATCGGTAGAGTCGAACTGGCCGCACAGGGACTGATCATTGTAGATATTGATAAACATGAGAGTCACCCAAAAATAACTCTAGGAACTAACGTAATTGAAAATTGTCTTGCAGAGGTGATTTTCCTTTTACAGCAGGTTGCCAAGAACGCCAGCTCCGGCGAGCAGCGGGTGCTCCAGAAAGAGATCCGGGCACTGATGCAACGGCAACAAGTGGAACTCTCCGGCGGTGAAATTGGTAGCGTAAGAATGTGTGACCCTTTTCCTATTGCCATGCCCCCAAAAAGTGAAATGATGATTTGGTGCCGGGCAGCTATTGGTCTGAGAGGAAGAGATTACCAGGCAATGGTAGAACCAGTTTACTCAGACAGTAGGCCCACCATTTTGACAGCACGGGGGGTGGTCAATGTACGCCATGGGAGGGTGCCCATTCGCATAATAAATATCGGGGAGAGGGAAGTGTACCTGCCCCGGTATGCCACGCTAGCCAAATTATATACCACTAATCAAAATTCTATACAATCTGTGGAACCCTTGCCTCCATCTCACCCGGAGGAAGGTAACGGCTCTAAGAAAGACATGGAGGACTGGTGTCAGCAACTACATTTGGGTACTGATTCCACTCCCTCACTTCAGAAACAAGGAGTCTATCGGGTGGTTCAAGAGTATGAGAGAGTGTTTAGTAAACACCCGTTAGACTTCGGGCGAGTCAAGGGGGTAGAACACCGCATCCCCACGGGAGATCATCCTCCCATAAAAGAGAGGTATCGACCCGTACCCCCTGCACATTACCAACACGCCAAGGGGATGCTTAGAGACATGAAGGAGGCTGGGGTAATCCGGGATAGCTGTAGCCCCTGGGCAGCCCCACTAGTTTTAGTCAAAAAGAAAGACAACACCATGAGGATGTGTGTAGATTACCGGAAAATCAACCGTATCACACACAAGGATGCGTACCCCTTACCAAGGATAGAGGAGTCATTGGCTGCTTTAAGATCTGCTAACTTCTTCTCTACCTTGGATCTCACTAGCGGGTACTGGCAGGTTCCTGTAGCAGAGGCGGACCGGGAGAAGACCGCATTCACCACCCCGATGGGACTTAGCGAGTTCACCTGCATGCCGTTCGGACTCTGCAACGCCCCAGGAACCTTCCAACGATTAATGGAGTGCTGTCTGGGCCACAGAAACTTCGAGACGGTCCTGTTGTACCTGGACGATGTCATCGTATACTCCAAAACTTATGAGGACCACCTGAAACACCTGGCGGAGGTGTTCGAAGCTCTGGCGAGTTACGGCCTAAAGGTGAAACCCTCCAAGTGTCACCTCCTGAAACCAAAGGTGCAATACCTGGGACACGTGGTGAGCGCTGACGGAGTGGCTCCCGACCCCGATAAGATCACCGCAATTAAGGGATGGCCAAGCCCCTCCAGCGTAAAAGAAGTGCGGCAGTTCCTAGGGTTGGTAGGCTACTACCGAAGGTTTATTCCCGGTTTCACCAAAAAGGCAGCGCCGATGCAGGACCTCCTGATAGGCCAGTCCCGGAAGGCCAAGAACCAGAAGCCGCCCTTCAAATGGGAAGAGCTAGAAGAAGAGTCCTTCCGCCAGCTGAAGATGGCCCTCACGGGGGATGAAATCTTGGCGTACCCAGACTATAGCCAGCCCTTCATCCTCTACACCGACGCCAGTAACATCGGGCTGGGAGCCGTACTATCCCAGATTCAGCAGGGGAGAGAACGAGTGATCTCCTATGCCAGCCGAAAACTGCGACCCACCGAAAGGAACCCCGAGAATTACAGCTCATTTAAGCTAGAGTTCCTGGCCGTGGTATGGGCAGTCACCGAGCGCTTTAGGCATTACCTCGCTTCTTCCCGGTTCACCGTATACACGGATAACAACCCGTTGATACACCTGGACACGGCAAGACTCGGTGCCCTGGAGCAGAGGTGGATGGCCCGTCTGTCCAACTACGAGTTCACAATCAAATACCGGGCAGGACGCTCCAATACTAACGCGGATGCCCTGTCCAGGATGCCCAACCTGCCGGACGAAGGAGAAGATCCGGAGGGACTGGAAGAAGTTGAACTCCCTGCGTTCCACCGTCATGGGACTATCCAGTATTCCCACCGGGTAAGGGGTAAACAGGCTGCTACGTTGAACCCCTTACCCCACTACAACTGGGCGGAAACGCAAGACAGCGACCCTGCCGTCCGACTGGTGAAGGAGATGCTGACTCGGCCGGAGGCTCGACTTGAACCAGACGCTCCGGAGGAAGCCAAACAACTATGGGCGGAGAAGAGTCGACTATTCCTTTACAAGGGGAAGTTGTGCCGCAGAATGGTCAACTCCCGGACGCATGAACTACTCTGGCAAGTAGTGGTGCCACGAAGAGACGCAGCCATGGTGATGGAGGCATACCACGACGGAGCTGGACACTTCGGGTGGAAAAAGCTGGAGTTCCTGCTGCGCGAGCGGTTCCACTGGGTAGGCATGAGGGGAACCATCGAGAAGTGGTGCAGAGACTGTGGCCCGTGCAATCTGAGAAGGAAGGACCGGGCCAGCCAGAAGACTCCCCTGCAGTCCATCGTCACCCGGCAACCGTTGGAACTGGTAGCCTTGGATCATGTAAAACTGACCCCAAGCAGAAGTGGCTACGTCTACGCGTTAACCATCGTGGATCATTACTCCCGGTTCTTGGTTGTCGTCCCCGTCAAGGACTTAACGGCTCAAACAGCAGCTAGAGCCTTCCAGCAGCACTTCTGCCGTCCACACGGGTACCCGGACCAAGTGCTGACGGACCAGGGACCTGCCTTTGAAGCGGAGGTCTTCCAGGAATTCTGCAATCTGTATGGCTGCCGGAAGATAAGGACGACACCCTACCATCCGCAAACTAATGGACTTTGTGAAAAAATGAACCAGGTGGTAATGGATCTTCTAAAAACATTGCCCCTGGAAGAACGCAGTCTGTGGCCTGAGAAGTTGCCCGATCTGGTGGACCTATACAACCACATCCCGGTAGGTTCCACCAACTGTACCCCGGCTTACCTAATGAGGGCGAGACCTGGTAAGTTACCTGTTGACCTGGAAATGGGAGTCCTGACACCTGAGGACACTTCACCAGAAACAGACTGGGACACAGAGAGGCAGCAGCAGTACCGGAGAGTACAAGAGAGCGTGGAGCGAAGTCTCTGTCAGGCTAGGGAAAGACAAGAGAAGACTTACAACCAGTATGCTCCCGCTGTTCCCCTGGTACCCGGAGAGCAGGTCTTGAAGAGGAAAAGACGGCTCCACAAGTTGGATGACCAGTGGGAGGAGGACCCGTACACCGTACTGCCCTCAAGCCACGAGAACCCGAAGGTCTGTACCATCAGTAAAGACGGAGGGGAAACCACAGCCATTGTATCCCGGGACCACCTGAAGAAGTGTCCCGAACAACTGAGGAACCCTGAAGAGGAACAAGAAGACCATCGACCCGTGGGAGAAAGGGAAGATATGGTTAGTACCGTGCTCGGGGACTTCCCTCGGTCTTGGACTCAAGTCAATGGTGCAGTTGTGGTACCCGTACTCACCTTCCTCCAACCATCATCCCAAGAACCTACGGAGCAACGGGTAGAGCTGGAAGAACAGCCGGTCCAGGAGGCAGAAGACTCCACACGAGTAGAACAGGAGAATCAACCCTCTGCTTATAGTGAGCCTGCCGTACCCCTAGTGAGACAAAGAGCCGGTAGACAGCTGCCCAGTTTACCCTTGACAGCTCCTACACCCTGTAGTTCAGGGCCAGACAGTCAGCTCCGTAGGTCCACTAGGGCCACTAGAGGCCAGTTACCCGCACGCTGGAGAATTTAAAGTGTATAAATTGTTTTATTTATGTTTTTCTGTGTCTTGTTGCTTGTGTATAATTGTGTGTTTCTAGTTATTTTTAGGAAACCTTGGTGGATTTACCGGGAATCCTTGTATATAGTTGGAGCGTAACCCAGGATGGACTAGAGACTGTTAAGGACTCGGGGTAGGACAGACCCCTACCTGGTTACGTCTCCCTGTGTTGGTGAAATGGACACCTTTGCTTTTCTTCAAAGACTGCACCCGGTTGCGGACACGCCGTAACCATCTTATGTGTTTTTCTTATTGTGTTGTTATTGTTATACTTTGTTATGTTTTTCTAAATGTGTTTAGTCCCGGAGTACTAAATTTCACTAGGGGGGAATGTGGCACCCCAGGGGTCTGGTTTTCCACAGTAATGTAATGTTATGTCTGAGAGCAGGTGGGAGGTCCTTTGGTCAGGGATCCTGTGCATGCCACACCTCCTGCCCAGTCTGGGGAGGGGAAGAACTTCCCCTGTATAAACCCGGGGCTGAGGCAGGGAGAGTCAGACAAGGAGAGTGGAGACAAGAAGCAGCATAGGAAACAGCAGGCTTACAAGGAGTCAGGGGCTGGCAGCTGCAGAGCTTGCCCTGACTAAGAAGATTCTTTACCGGACCCGGAGTCCGAGGCTGTGGGGACTAACTCCTACCCAGCAGCAGAATCCGTCAGGCAGGGGATTTCAGGTCCCCTGGCCCAGAAGCCCGAAGGCACGGTCACACGCGTGGGACCAGCACCGCCATCGTGGAGCGGAAGCCATTAGAAGGCCCCGAGTCACCGGCCATACGGGTGAGCACCACACGGTACACTCAGGGACGTGGGTTACTCACATCAGCTTCTAGCAAGGTAGCCAGAAGAGTACAGTCAGCTTGGGAGGCCTACAACTACGCCTGGCCAGGGGAGATCCCATCTGCTCAAAGACTGACCAGGCCCCGTTTGCTAGCAAGTACTCCGGGAGGGTCTGTCGTTGTTACCAGTAAAGACCCTGAACTACACCGTACCGTCTCTGAGTGGTTCCTGCTACCCCATCATCCACATCGGCTGCCCTGAGGCCATACCCCTCCCGTTGGGGGTTATACTATCACGCTGCACAATCCTACCACCGGCCTCAGCGGTCTGCCCTGCAGCAGCAGCTCCCTGGCTGCTCTCAACGGGTGGCGTAGTCATCAACTATTTACTACTAATAGACTGCCGTCTAGTTTGACTCCCTGGGCACGGACCGGGTCACCGCCACGAGACTACAACCCTCCACTGATCCGGCTCCGGGTAGGCTCCCGCGTGCGCAGCGCAGCGCGACACAGGCCCAGGGGCGCGTCATATACATTACGAGCACTATGCAGGGCCATGTATACAGTATGGAGCACTATATCGGGCCATGTATACAGTACGGAGCACTATGCGGGGCCATGTATACATTACGAGCACTATGCAGGGCCATTTATACTGTGTGCAGCACTATGCGGGGCCATGTATACATTACGAGCACTATGCTGGCCATGTATACAGTATGGAGCACTATATCGGGCCATGTGTATAGTACGGAGCACTATGCAGGGAATATGTATATTTTACGGAGCACTATGCGGGGGACATGTATACAATATGGAGCAGTATGCGGGGCCATGTATACTGAGTGCAGCACTATGCAGGGCCATGTATACAATATGGAGCACTATGCGACGCAGTGTATACAGTACAGAGCACTATGCGCGGCCATGAATACAGTACAGAGCACTATGCGGGGGATATGTATACAGTACGGAGCACTATGCGGGGCCATGTATACAGTACGGAGCACTATGCGGGGCCATGTATACTGTGTGCAGCACTCTGCGGGGCCATGTATACTGAGTGTAGCACTATGCAGGGCCATGTATACTGAGTGCAGCACTATGCAGGGCCATTCATACTATGTGCAGCACTATACGAGGCCATATATACAGTACGGAGCACTATGCGGAGCCATGTATTCAGTACGGAGCACTATGCGGGGCCGTGTATACAATATGGAGCACTATGAGGGGCCACGTATACAGTAAGGAGCACTATGCGGGGCCATGTATATAGTAGTACCAAGCACATTGCAGGGGCCGTGTATACAGTACGGAGCACTATACGGGGCCATGTATATAGTAGTACGGAGCATTATGCGGGGCCATGTATACAGTACGAAGCACTATGCGGGGGACATGTATGCAGTACGAAGTACTATGCGGGGCCATGTATGCAGTACGGAGCACTATGCGGGGACGTGTATACACTACAGAGCACTATGCGGAGCCATGTATACAGTACGGAGCACTCTGCGGGGCCATGTATATAGTAGTACGGAGCATTATGCCGGTACATGTATACAGTACGAAACACTATGCGGGGGACATGTTTACAGTACGGAGCACTATGCGGGGCCATGTATACAGTATGGAGCACTATGCGGGGCCATGTATACAGTACGGAGCACTATGCGGGGCCATGTATACAGTATGGAGCACTATGCGGGGCCATGTATATAGTTCGGAGCACTTTGCAGGGCCATGTATACTGAGTGCAGCACTCTGCGGGGCTAAGTATAGAGTATGGAGCACTATACGGGGCCATGTATACAGTACGGAGCACTATGCGGGGCCATGTATACAGTACGGAGCACTATGCGGGGCCATGTATACAGTACGGAGCACTATGCGGGTTCATGTATACAGTATGGTACACTATGCGAGGCCGTGTATACAATAGTGAGCACTATGCGGGGCCACGTATACAGTAGTGAGCACTATGCGGGGCCATGTATTCAGTAGGAAGCACTATGCGGGCCATGTATTCAGTAGGGGGCACTATAATACTTTTGTCTGGCCCATTTTTGGAGTTTTGTGTGAAATGATCAATGATTTGATTTTTGCTTCATTCTCTTTTGTGTTTTTTCCTTGCAAGCAAATTAAATGAAGATAATACCAAAGAATTTGTGATTGCAATCATTTTCAGGAAGAAATTGAGTATTATCTGACAGAATTGCAGGGGTGCCAATACTTTTGGCCAGCACTGTATGGGGTCCATTATTCTGTATGAAGCATTATATGGGGTCCATTATTCTATTATTCTCTATTGAGCATTATATGGGGCTCATTATTCTGTATGGAGAATTATATGGGGTCGATTATTCTCTATGGAGCATTATATGGGGTCCATTATTCTGTATGGAGCATAATATGGGGTGCATTAGTCTGTATGGAGCATTATATGGGGTCCATTATTCTGCATGGAGCATTATATGGGGTACATTATTCTATTATTCTCAATAGAGCATTATATGGGGCTCATTATTCTGTATGGAGAATTATATGGGGTCCATTATTCTCTATGGAGCATTATATGGGGTCCATTATTCTGTATGGAGCATAATATGGAGTGCATTATTCTGTATGGAGCATTATATGGGGTCCATTATTCTGTATGGAGCATTATATGGGGTCCATTATTCTATTATTCTCTATAGAGCATTATATGGGGCTCATTATTCTGTATGGAGAATTATATGGGGTCCATTATTCTCTAGGGAGTATTATATGGGGTCCATTATTCTGTATGGAGCACAATATGGGGCCCATTATTCTGCATGGAGCATTGAATTGGAGTGCATTATTCTGTTTGAAGCAATATATGAGGTCCATTATTCTGTATGGAGCATTATATGGGGCCAATTATTCTGTATGAAGCAGTATAGGGTATTGTTCTCATTATTCTGTATGTAGCATTATATGGGGCCCATTATACTGTATGGAGGACTATGAAGTTCCCATTATACCATATGGGAGATTATATGGGGTCATTATACCGTATGGAGGACTATACTGTCCGGTCTGCACTGTGCGCTGCCAGTTATTGCCGGTTTCTGAGCTATTGTAGAATTTACAATAGATATCACTCATGTAATGTAAGAAGTAAGTGAAATCTTTGGCCTTGTACTATATATATATATATTTCTCTGCCGTATCTGCACCATGGGGCCTACGAAAGCCTGGAGCCGACCCTGCTGTCTGCAACCAAAGAGAAAAAGCAGGAATTCTTCTCCTGTAGAGGCGAAAACTGGTGAAAATACAGGATACAAGTAAAAAAAATGACCAGGTATAGTGATATTCCAAAATGTACACACATGGCAGCTTATTCTTAAAAGTTACTTAAAATGATAATTTCCCTTTAAATATTGGAACCTCTCTCCAGCAGGGAACGGCAATCTCCATGAATAAAGTCCACTGCACTCGTTCTGATTATTATATTTAGCATACAAGGCAATATCGGTTTAGAATCGCCTCAGTCATTGTTATAAGATCGTTATGTTTCCGGGCATAAATCATACGCTTGTAACATTGTGTATTCCTTAGTGTTGCAAATCTGAAATATTGTAAATTACATACTCCAGTTTGCCTAAAAATATTCCTAAAAAATGCTAAGAGGAGAATTTTTACTCTGCTGTACAATATGTAGTGTGTCCCCTGCCCCCACTGTGCCCCTTAACAGAGTATGGTGCCCCATAGTGCAATCCTCTACATAGTATGATGCCTTCACAGTGCCACCTCTACAGGGCCCCAACAATGATTTCCCTCTCACAGTAACGCACCCACAGTGATTCCTCATAGATTTTGGTGCCTCCACAGCACTTTCCCCTACACATTATAGTTCCCCCATGGAGCATTATTGAGGAAACTGATAAGACCATTATTGTGTAGGGCACAAATGATCATAGAATCATAGAATGGTAGAGTTGGAAGGGACCTCCTGGGTCATCTGGTCCAACCCCCTGCTCAAAGCAGGATTCACTAAATCATCTCAGATAGATGTCTGTCCAGCCTCTGTTTGAAGACGTCCATTGAAGGGGAACTCACCACCTCTCGTGGCAGCCTGTTCCACTCATTGATCACAATAACCGTCAAAAAGTTTTTGCTAATATCTAATCAGTCTCCTCCCATTCAGTTTCATCCCATTGCTTCTAGTCTTTCCCTGTGCAAATGAGAATAAAGATGATCCTTCTACAATGTGACAGCCCTTGAGATATTTGTAGACAGCTATTAAGCCTCCTCTCAGTCTTCTTTTTTGCAAGCTAAACATTCCCAAATTCTGTAACCGTTCCTCATAGGACATGGTTTGCAGACCGGTCACCATTCTGGTCGCTCTTCTCTGAACTTTCTCCAGTTTGTCAATGTCTTTTTTAAAATGTGGTGCCCAAAGCTGGACACAGTATTCCAGATGAGGTCTGACCAAAGAGGAGTAAAGTGTGATAATGACTTCACGTGATCTAGACTCTATGCTTCTGTTAATACATCCCAGAATAGTATTTGCCTTTTTTGCTGCTGCATCACACTGTTGACTCATGTTCAGTCTATGATCTATTAGTATACCTAAGTCTTTTTCACATGTGCTGTTGCTTAGCTGTATTCATCCCATTCTGTATATGCTTTTTTCATTTTTATTGCCAAGATGTACTTTGCATTTTTCCCTGATAAAAAAACATTCTGTTAGTTGCAGCCCACTGCTTCAGTTTATGTAGGTCTTTTTGAATCCTCTCTCTCTCTTCTCTGGTGTTAGCTATCCCTCCTAGCTTTGTGTCATCAGCAAATTTAATCAGTTTACCCTCAATTCCTTCATCTAAATCATTGATAAAGATGTTGAACAATACAGGTCCCAGGACAGAGCCCTGTGGTACCCCACTTGAGACATTCATCCAACTGGATGTGAAGCCATTTACGACCACTCTTTGAGTCCGATCACTAAGCCAGTTATGAATCCACCTAACAGTTGCCTTGTCCATTCCATACTTGGTCATTTTTTCAATAAGGATGGTGTGAGATACTTTGTCAAATGCTTTGCTGAAGTCAAGATATACTATATCTACAGCATTTCCCTGATCCACCCAGTCAGTGATTCTGTCATAGAAGGAAATTAAGTTAGTCTGACATGACTTGTTAGTTACAAACCCATGCTGACTCTGGTTAATCACTTCATTCTTATCCAGGTACTTACATACATGTTGTTTAATAATTTGTTCAAAGATCTTTCCTGGTATAGAAGTCAGACTCACCGGCATATAGTTCCGTGGGTCCACCTTCTTCCCCTTTTTGAAGATAGGAACAACATTTGCTCTTCTCCAGTCTTCTGGGGCTTCTCCTGTTCTCCAAGAATTTTCAAAGATTATGGAGAGTGGTTCTAAAATTTCTTCTACGATCTCCTTCAGTACTCTGGGGTGTAATTCATCTGGACCTGGAGACTTGAACTCATTTATGTTAGCTAAATATTCCCTCACAATCTTTCTGTTTACAAATAAGGTGGATTCTTCTATTCCTTTAATAGGACAGTGAAGATCAGTTGATGTTACATTTTCTTTCTGAGAGAAAACTGATGCAAAATAGGAATTAAAAAGTTCTGCCTTCTCAACATTCTTTCTTACCATTTCACCATTTTCATCCTGTAAAAATCCTATAGCATCTTTGACTTTTCTTTTACTTTTGACATACCCCCAAAATCCTTTTTTATTGCTTTTGACATCTCTTGTAAGCCTTAATTCATTGTCAGCTTTAGCTAACCTGATACGTGCCCTGCAGGATCTGCAGACTGCATTATAATCTTCTTTAGATATGCCTCCCTCTTTCCATTTGATAAACATTTCTTTCTTTATTTTTAGCATGTGTTTAATTTCTGTGTTCATCCATCCTGGTTTCCTTAAATGCTTCCCATTTTTCCTACTTTTTGGGATTGTTAACGATTGTGCTTTGAGAATCTAATTTTTAAAAATTTCCCATCCTTCCAGGACATTTTTGTCCTTAAGGATATCCAGCCATTGGATCCCTCCTATTCTCTTTCTGAGTCGCTTAAAATCTGCCTTTCTGAAATCTAACCTTGAAGTTTCAGTCTTCACATGTCTTCCTCCTCTAGTTATCCAAAATTCTATAATAGCATGATCACTGCCTCCTAGCGCCCCAGCCACTTTTACCTCCTCAACCATTTCCTCCCTGTTTATAAGGATTAGATCCAAAGTAGCAGATCCCCTTGTTTTCTCTCCTACCTTTTGGAAGATAAAGTTGTCAGCAAGAGAGGATAAGAATTAGCTTGACCTGTTAGCATTACTTGAGAGAGATTCCCAACAAATGTCTGGATAGTTGAAATCTCCCATGACCACTACGTCATATTTTTTGGAGAACTTGGTCATTTGATACATAAAGAGTTCATCCATATCTTCAGTTTGCCCAGGTGGCCTGTAGTAAATGCCTACAATGGTGTCCTTTCTGTTGTTCTCTCCTTGTATTCTTACCCAAACAGTTTCCACAGAACTCCCAGTCTCTGCTTCAATCTCTGTGCAGATATACGCTTTTCTAACATACAATGCGACACCTCCTCCTCGTTTATCAAGTCTGTTTCTTGCAAATAAGTTGTATCCTTTTAGCCTTGTGTTCCAATCATGTGTATCGTCCCACCAAGTTTCAGTGATTCCAATGACATCATTTTTCTTTTCCTGCGTTAGTAGTTCCAATTCTCCTTGTTTGTTTCCCATGCTTTGTGCATTTGTGCATTTGTATGACACTTTTACTCTTTAGGGTACTCACTCTGAGGTTCACTATTACCATCTGTTGGGCACAATTACTTTTAGGGGCACCATCTGTCTGGCACTGTTGGTTTCTGTGGCACTATCTGTGTAGATCTCTTTCAGTTGCTATTTCTAGTAAGTTTTGATGTATTGGCTATGTGCGCACGATCAGGAAAATTTCTGCAGCGTTCCTGCATCTATTGGCAGCAAAAACGCTGAGATAAATACGCAGCGTTTTGATGCGTTTTCATGTGTTTTTTTATGTGGTTTTGCCTGCAGATTTGCCATGCGTTTTTCCAGTGCATTGTATAGGAAAAATGCAGGCAAAAACGCAAAAAGAATGGACATGCTGCTTCTTTTTCTGCACATGAAATTCAGTCAGGATAAATTCTGATCAAAGAACTTGCAAATTGTCATAGGAAACCATGGGAGAAGGTTTACAATGCATTTTTGGCCCATTTCTTTGCAGAGAAAACGCACCAAAAACGCACTGTGTGCACTTTGGGTCACTGCGCTTCACTGCAAGTGCAGTAATGGGGAAAATGGGGCAACAGTAAAGAATTAGTGATATCAAAATAGATGGATAAGGTGGTGGAAATGTGAGAAGTCAAACATGTCTGTGTTGAAATCCCTACAGATGAGTTGCGGCTAGAAGAAGTCGTAATGGTGATCTGGACCAGATGGAAAAGATAAGAAAAGTGAATGGCTCCAACTAGAAAGAAGGTGAACATTAAGTCACTTAATATAACTGTATGACTATGTATGACTGTGAGACCTCTTATATGCTTGGCAGAACTGAGATCTAACACCATAAGGATGGAGTATAGTGGTAATGTTTAGTCTTTTTATAGTGTGTTTATTTTGTAACAGTTTGGTGGTGCAATTAAGTTACCTTAAGCTACATTGTCACATTATCATTTCACGCATTTTACTCCCATCTTTACACTAAATATCTTATCAAGTCTCCTCTGTGACCTCATCAGTGATTCTATATAATAATATGGCCCGTCTGTACCTCCCTATAGGAGTAGTGCTCTCCACTAGTGCCATCTCTGTGCCCCCATATAGTACTAGTGCCCTCTCTGTGTCCCCATATAGTACTAGTGCCCTCTCTGTGCCCCCACATGGTGCTAGTGCCCTCTCTGTGCCCCTGTATAGTACTATTGTCCTCTTTGTGCCCCCGTATAGTACTAGTGCCCTCTCTGTGTCCCTATATAGTACTAGTGCCCTCTCTGTGCCCCCACATGGTGCTAGTGCCCTCTTTGTGCTCCCGTATAGTATTAGTGCCCTATCTGTGCCCCTATATAGTACTAGTGCCCTCTCTGTGTCCCCATATAGTACTAGTGCCCTCTCTGTGCCCCCACATGGTGCTAGTGCCCTCTCTGTGCCCCTGTATAGTACTATTGTCCTCTTTGTGCCCCCGTATAGTACTAGTGCCCTCTCTGTGCCCTCATATAGTACTAGTACCCTCTCTGTGGCTCCATGTAGCAATAGTGCCCCCTCTTTGTTTGTATAGAGTAATAAGACCCCCTTGTGACTCTGAATAGTATTAGTCCTGGCTCCGTGCCCCCATATAGTAATAGTGCCATCTCTGTGCCTGAGGATATGTATATTGTTATAGATAATGTGGACTCAAGTGTCCGAAAATCAGAAGAGCCAAATGATATTGGTCAGAATGTAAAGATGGGTGGTCCGGCACTGAATATAATATAACTGAACAGGAATATAGAGAACATTATTACATTCAATATTCTCAGTCTTTATATTCTCCCCATCTGTAAATACAATGTTCCTTTTACCCCTTACACCTATGTAGTAAAGGTCATAGTCGCCTCTATGTCTTATTCTAGAACAATGGGAATCTTCTTCTCCAGGCCCATGTAAATAGCGTTTTTCTGATACAAATGTGATGTGAGCAGAACATTAAAAATATTTTCAGTTCTTTACAATCCATTTTTATTGGGCCTCGTTCAGACGAGCGTATTATACAGACCTGTGCTCTCTGCACCACAGACCGCACCCGCGCCCAGTATAGCCAATGTCCAGATATTCCACACATGGACCAACAATGTGAGTGGAGACAATCACTTCATGGGCAAGACCTTCCTAAATGGCATCTCACAGGACTGACGGCCGCTGATTGACTGCAGCGCTTATGTGGCACAATGACGCAAGATTGCCGGGGACACGGCGCTCGGGGCAGAGAAGCAGCATCAGTCCGACAGAAAATGTGCTTTTTTCTTATTTTATTCAGCACAATAGGGGCATTCAGAAGGAGATGTCAGTAGTAAAGACCCCTGTAACTCAGTCCAGTGTTTGGTGTAAAGCATGGAGGTAATAACCAAAAAGGTTCAGGTACATTTTTGAGCAGTTTTTTCGTTTTTTTCTCCCCTTCTTCCAAGACTCATATAACTTTTTTATTTTTCTGTCTACTTAGCCGTATGAGGGCTTGTATTTTGAGGAACGAGTTGTACTTTTCAAAAAAATAATTTATTTTATCATGTGATGTACTGGAAACAGGAAGAAATTGCAAAAAAAAGTGCAATTTCACAATTGTTTTTTAATTTTTTTATTTATCATATTCACTATATGGAAAAATGATCTGGCAATATAATTCTCCGCTCCACCTGCGGCTGTTAAAGGCTCATGATGGCTGATTAAATGAACTATCATCTGCAGAAAAAGATGCATGCTCAGCGCTGGAGCCCACATCAAATGCAGTGACACAACTTATGACGTAACTATGTCATGTGTCGTGAAGGAGTTAACCTGTCCTATCAAAGACATTGAGAGTCACTCAAGTTAGGAGAGTTGGACTCCACTGGCTGAATATTTACCAGATATAAGCTCATCCACGGGCCAGAGAACGCCCATCAGGGACACTTGTACTGACGCAGATGGGGTACGGCCATCACTGTGCATCCCTGTAACTGTGTTCAATAAGGTAACGAGCAGCCGGCACACTTTCTCATACAATCATATGTGACGTCCTCTTACTCGAAAAAGCCTGTGTTTACCCTGGGTGATGGGGGACTCGGTGTCGGGTCCTATGATGAAGAGATGGGGTGCAGCCGTGGCCCGGACCCGACCCGTGCTCAGGGCCGTCACATTAAAAAGAGATGGTGTGGGCTCATCCGGGTTGAGTGGCTGATTAACGACTACGCCACCTGTGGTGCCCGGTGAAGGGCCACCAGCGCCGCTACAGTCCGCTGAGGCCTGGTTTTACGGCTGCCAGAGTTCTTAATACTCCCCACAGGCAGAGCGTGGCCTAACGGCAGAGGGACAGGAGGATGGGGGTAGTAGTAGAGGGAGACTGGCGCCGCGTCGTGCGGTGTCGCGCAGAATAAACAGTCCGGAGACCATAGGGGTGAACTTCCAAGGCTTTACTCACTTTAGAGATGGCAGAAGGAAGGCGACTCCCTGCTCCTCGCGGAGTCCTGCGGTCACCATGGACGGGGGTCCGACAACCTCCGAGTAAGTCCAGCATTCAGTCGGGACCCTACTGTTCCTGAACTACAGACCGAATCCTTTCCTGTCCGTGTGTGTGCAAATAGGCCGGGACTCCCTCTGAACTCCTCTCAGAACAAGGGCACGGGTGGCAGCTCCGCTCCGTCCGATACCCTGTGGGATCCTCTGGGCCTAACCGGGCTTTCCCGTCCAGGACGTAGAGTAGCAAGGTCGGGTGTCGGGGGCCGGTACCCCTCTTGCAGCCGGAGTCCCTCTGAATATATCAGCATGACGAGGACAGGTGGCGTACACCGCTCCGTCTGCATCCTGCCTGGGATCCATTTGCTGTGGAGCCACACTCTTAAGCTCCGGGCCTTTTTGGTCCTGGTCATTGGCCGGGTTAAGACATTACTGGTCTACAACCTGCCCCTTGTCCCAAGGCCGGGGTACGAGGGCTGTGTCCCTTGCCGGTGCAGGCCCACACAGGATCTGTGCTCCCGGAGGGAGGTCGCATTACACACAGTATTTGACAGCACAGTACAGCCGAAGACGACGACCAAGACCAAAGATGGCTTTTTATTAAATATGAAATTTAAAGTGTAACTAACTTGTAAGTCCTCCACCCTCACCCACTAACTGGTTCCCCTAACTCTTGGTTCCCCAGTCTCCCTGTAACTAGGGGAGCAGCACCTAGTGCATATTAGCTCCCTCTGGTGGAGAAGTGTGGTGTTGGATGCAAGGTTTGGGTCACGACTATCACACTGGTCTTACCTCAGAGGAGGAACACCACACTCCATTAAAGAAGTGCAGCATCCCTGTGGCGGTCGAACCCTCAGGGGCGCCACACATACAACACTGACGACAGTGGAAACCAAACACTCCTGCACCCATGTCTGTGTCTATTCAGCACAGAAGTGTAAAATATCAAGTGCAGCCTGTGGAGTGAGGTGTGCGCAGCCAAGTGAGTAAGAATCACGTCCTGTTCTATATATTAGACTGGTACATGAGCATGAGATCTGCTCATTGTGCTACGTCCTGGCAGGTCTGTGCGGATGTGACGTCATTGTAGCATCGGTGTCTGCCCCCTTACAGGCAGAGACGTCGTCCCCCTTACCACCGCACTCCGGGCCCGTCATCTTCCGGCCCTCCTGCTGCCGACACACGCAGCTTCCATAGCACTGTGCTTAAGGCGCGCCCGTGCTCCCTCCTTCTTAAAGGGGCCGTGCGCGCCATCCTAAGGAGTCCCCGGCCAATGGCGGGAGGACCTCTCATATAAAAGGCACCTCCTCCAAAGTGGAGGTGCCCGTGCAAGGTTGTAGCTTTGTGTTATAAACCCTTGTTCAGCAGTCAGGTCCCGCTGCTAGTCTGACTACCAGTCCGCCAGCCTGACTACCAGTCCAGTCCGCCAACCTGACTACCAGTCCAGTCCGCCAGCCTGACTACCAGTCCAGTCCGCCAGCCTGACTACCTGTCTCCGCCAGCCAAGTACACTCTCCAGCCCGACGGTCTGCCTACGGTCCAAACCCGCCAGTCTATCTATGGGCAAGGCTTGCCTGCCTACCCAGAGAACGTACCAATTACCTGCCAGTTACCTGCCGTGCCTACCAGCCAACCTACCTGGAGGCTCCTGCCAGTTACCCGTGGTGTCTACCAGTCCGTCTACCCGGATCACCTGTCAGCCTGCCTGCCGTGCTCATCCGCTGTACCGGTCAGTCCCTGCCTTCTGACCCGTGGAAGTCACCTGCTCTCATACAAGGACTGGCCCAGAGTAGCACCTGGTCCCTCTGCTCGGTCCTTCCTTGGTTCACGGAGTCGATTGAGCTGCCGTGCGACCTTGGTCAGTCCGAGTTGATACCTAGTCATGCCCCTCTGGTCCCTCCTTGCACCGCAGCACAGAGGTTCCACCACCCAGATCCGTAACAGTTTGCACGGGCCATGGAACCCAGTGTCCCCCAGGCTCCTTCGCTTGCTGACGTGTACCAGGAGGTTTCTCGTCAGAGATCCCAACAGGAAACCATCCTGACCTACCTGCGGTCTGTCAACTCTCGCCTGGACACGCTGCCTGTCACACCAGTGTCCGCCTCGAGCCGAGCGACACCCTCTCCTGTGGCGCCTCTGCCTACCTGTGCTTTAGCATCCAGCTCAGGACCCCGGCTCTCTGCGCCTCCTTGTTTTGGGGGTGACCCCGTCTTATGTCGGGGTTTTCTGAACCAGTGCATATTGCACTTTTAACTACTGGCACATCAGTTTCCCTCCGACCGGGCCAAGGTGGCATTCATCATGTCTCACCTCACCGGGGAAGCATTGGCATGGCTAAACCCTCTATGGGAGAGAGGGGATCCCCTGGTGTCCGATCTTCCGGATTTCCTCACTGCCTTCCGGAAGGTCTTCGATGAGCCTGGAAGAAGGACTTCTGCTACCTCCTCATTGCTCCGACTCCGCCAAGGGAGTCTCACCATGGGCCAGTATGCCATACAGTTCCGTACCCTTGCTTCTGAGCTTGACTGGAATGACGAGGCCCTGGTGTCCACCTTCTGGGGGGGTCTTTCCGGATGGAAAAAGAATGAGCTAGCCGGTCGGGACATTCCTACCACCCTGGATGACCTGGTGTCACTAGCTGCACGGATTGACATCCTTTTCCTGGAACGAGCTAAGGAGACAACTGGTAGAGAAGATTTCCTCGTCTTGCTCCGGTTTTCCAGAAACCTGCCTCCCACCCTGCAACTCCCCAGGCACGCTCGCCCAAAAACATGCAGATCAACCAGACCAAGATGGTCAAGTCTCGCCAAGAAATACGCCGTGCCGAGGGAAGCTGTTTCTACTGTGGTAGTAAGGAGCATCTGATCCGTTCCTGCCCAGAGAAGCCGGGAAACTCCAGTGTCTAGGACCACTCGGAGAGGTTGTCCTAGGCAAGAGTAAATCCTCTCCGTTCTTGACTCTATCCGTTTCTATTTCCTGTGGAGAGAACCGCTTCTTTGAAACCGCCCACCTGGATTCCAGAGCCACCGGGAATCTCATTTCTCAGTCCCTTGTAGAGAAGTATCAGATTCCCACCAAACCTCTGGCTGAACCATTGGCAGTCGCTAAACCTACAAGGCCCTGTGTGAAAAAGTGATTGCCCCCTAATCCAAATAACTGGTTGGGCCACCCTTAGCAGCAACAACTGAAATCAAGAGTTTGCGATAACTGGCAATGAGTCTTTTACAATGAGGATTTCTCTGTAGGAATCTTGGCCCACTCATCTTCGCAAAAGTTTTGTAATTCACCCACACTGGAGAGTTTCCGAGCATGAACCGCCTTTTTAAAGTCATGCCACAGCATCAGTCAGATTAAGGTCAGGACTTTGACTAGGCCACTCCAAAGTCTTAATTTTGTTTTTCTTAAGCCATTTAGAGGTGGACTTGCTGGTGTGTTTTGGATCATTGTCCTACTAATGCACCCCATAGTCATATATAGTAGTATAATGCATGCCTATAGTCATTCATAGTAGGATAATGCACCCCCATAGTCATATATATTCATATATAGTAGTATAATGCACCATCATAGTCATACATACTAGTATAATGCACCCCATAGTCATTCATAGTAGTATATTGCACCCCCATAGTCATATATAGTAGTATAATTCACTCCATAGTCAAATATAGTAGTATAATGAACCCCCATAGTCATATAAAGCAGTATAATTCACCCTGTAGTTATACCTTGGCAGTATAATGCACCCCCTAGTCATATACAGTAATATATAGTCATATATAATAATGCACCCCATATTCAAATATAGTAGTATGATGCACCATCATAGTCATAAATAGTAGTATAATGCTCCCAAATATTCATACATAGTAGTATAATGCACCACCATAGTCATATATAGTAATATAATGCACCCACATAGTCATATATAATAATGCACCCCATATTCAAATATAGTAGTATGATGCACCATCATAGTCATAAATAGTAGTATAATGCTCCCAAATATTCATACATAGTAGTATAATGCACCACCATAGTCATATATAGTAATATAATGCACCCACATAGTCATATATATTAGTATAATGCACCCTATAATCATATATACTGTATTAGTATAATGCATCCCATAATCATATATAGTAGTAAAATGCACCCCTATAGTCATATATATTAGTATAATGCACCACCATAGTCATACATAGTAGTATTATGCACCCGCATAGTCATATATATTGGTATAATGCACCCGCATAGTCATATATATTAGTATAATGCACCCCTGTAGTCATACATAGTAGTATAGTGCACCTCCATAGTCATATTCATTAGAATAATGCACCTCCATAGTCATATATATGACTGGCTCCCCATTGCCCAGAGACTCCAGTTCAAAACCCTAACCATGGCATACAAAGCCATCCACAACCTGTCTCCTCCATACATCTGTGACCTAGTCTCCCGGTACTTACCTGCACGCAACCTCCGATCCTCATAAGATCTCCTTCTCTACTCCCCTCTTATCTCCTCTTCCCACAATCGCATACAAGATTTCTCCCATGCATCCCCCCTACTCTGGAACTCTGTACCCCAACACATCAGACTCTCGCCTACCATGGAAGCCTTCAAAAGAAACCTAAAGACCTACCTCTTCCGACAAGCCTACAACCTGCAGTAACCATCACTCCACCACATTACTGCATGACCTCCTCTACCCCCACCTACTGTATCCTCACCCATCCCTTGTAGAATGTGAGCCCTCGCGGGCAGGGTCCTCGCTCCTCCTGTACCAGTCGCTGACTCGTTTTGTTAAGATTATGTAAATGTTTTTGCTATGTATATTCACATGTAAAGTGCCATGGAATAAATGGCGCTATAATAATAAATAAATAAATATATATTAGTGTAATGCCGCCCCATAGTCATATATATTAGTGTAATGCACTCCCATAGTCATATACTGTATATTAGTATAATGCATTCCCATAGTCATATAGGGACGCACATCCAGTTGAAGTTTCTACTGGCGTCGCCTGCCTCCTGCATGAAGGGATTAATTGAATAATACTAAAAAAAAACACTATAAGTCGAAATGAAGTTCTCTGCCGTTCCTCTGGACTCTAAACTGTCACCCATGATGCCCACATCAGTGTATAGAGCAGAGCAGGTCCATGACCTGCTGCCTGGCAGGTGCCACCTGAGGTTCCATCACCTCTGACCTCACCTGCACACGACCAACTGCCGTTTACTTTCATCTGTCGGCTGAAGCGATCGGACGGAGGTTTGCGGTTTGGAAGATTTTGGAAGATATTTTTGCAAATGGCGTCTACTAGACATGGAGAACAGAGCGAGGAGAAGAAGAGGAAGAGAGAAGAGGACAGCGTGACCGGATTCAAGAAGATCACGAAGAAGAGGAGAGAAGCCAACAATGGATTGGAGGAGTCAACACCTGGATGCAGCGGAGACCCTGGATCATCCAGCCCCTATGCCAGGCTTAACATCAGCCGCTTCGACATCCACCAGGTCTTGGGTAGGGGCGCCTTTGGCAAAGTAAGTCCTACATATTTTATATTCATATTAAACCTGAAGTATTGTTCTCTGTTATCAGCCATGTCATGCTTTGTTGTTGCACATTGTAGTGTTCTGTGAGATGACATAAGTCATCTCCATAGTTAGGTCTAGTGCTGCTATAACGTGGTATTCTTCTACACTGGTTGGTTGATCTCAGGGGTCACAGCTGTAGGGAGCAGGGGACATTGTTTTTTTCCATGTCATCATCAATATTGGCTCCTATCAGGCGGCCATATTGTACATACGTTGCTCTCTGTTTTTTTATTAAACCTTAATAGACAATGATATTCAGACCACACTAATGCCAACTCAAAGCCTCCACTAATGCTTGTTATGTTTATTCCCATATGGTAACAGTGGAAAACCCTTTAAAGAGTCGCTGTTGTTTTAATTTTTATTTCATTAACAGCACACATGAAAATAAGCAACATAATAAATATTATTTGAGAAATCTGCTTCTTTCTCCACCAAGATTGATTTTTCATTTTCAAAGTCTCTATTTTCGTGTAAAATCTGTATTTAGTGAAGACAGATTGTTACGTTACTGAGATAGGAGATGACAGTTGGTGCTGATAATATTCTATGTAAAGGGGGAGAGGGAGGAGCTAAAGGCAGAATTCCTCCCTCCTCCTTCCACTTCTCTTCTACATAGAATATTATCAGTACCAACTGTCGCCTCCTTTCTCAGTAATGCAGCAATCTTTTACCACTGAATACAGATTTTAACCGAAAATTGAGAATTTTAGAAAATGAAAAATCAGTCCTGGTAGAGAAAAAAAGCAGATTTCTGTGATTAGATTTATTACACATTGCTTATTTTCATGTGTATTATTGATTTATGAAATAAAAATGCTGACTATTTTTTATCACCTTTCCATAGCCCATCCCTGGAGTAGGCAGTGCATTATGCGCATAGATTTGCTCCTCTACATGGTCCTGGTTACCAGCAGATTGAGAAACCACTCAGTTTTATCATGTGCCTTAGTAGAAAATCCAGATCCCTTCCACTTCCTGCAGACACCTTCCAAGTATTCTTCATTTGTCTTTTTCAGGTGGTCCTGGCATCAGTCCCCGGACGTAACATCAATGATTACAAAAAAAGAGGACAATGAGGACACCATTATGCGAGAGCGGCGGATACTCCTGGCGGCCAGAGACTGCCCATTCTTATGCCGCCTCTATGCTGCACACCAGTCTCTGCAGAGGGCATATTTCATCACGGAGTACCTGTTCGGTGGCAGCCTGGAGGACTTGATCAGGATGTGCGACTGCCTGAACATCGGCAATGTGAGGTGAGAAAACGGAAAATGTACCTAAAGGAGAACTAAGGAGATGGAAAAAAACCGAGGTCTGGGTGTAGCTAAGGAAGCACTGGCAGGGCATATGTTTAGGGTGCTGGATGCAGGCAGTGGGGTGCCAGGATATTTGGGAATTGCTAGAGAAGGGTTTGATGACATTGATACTACACTCTGTTCTCTCCGTCAGATTCTACACAGCAGAGATTGTATGAGGCCTCCAGTTTCTCCATGGACACAACATCGTCCACCGGTAAGCAGAACGTTCCTCCTTCTCTCTGTCTCCTTTACATTCTGGAGATATGGCCCTCAGCATTCCTGCTGTCCTGCCCCCTATTCTACCTGGTCTTGTAGTGATCCATTTTCCATCTCTTGTATCACTGGACAGATTTCTAATTTTATTTTCTTCTTCCATTGCAGAGACATAAAGCCGGAAAACATCATGTTGGATGCAGATGGCCACATCCGTATAATCGATCTAGGACTTGCCCAAGATGGCGTCACCTCCTCCAAAAACATGTCTGGAGTGACGGGCACTTTCCACTACATGGCCCCTGAGGTGTTTCGTAGAAAACCATACGGTGCAGCAGTGGACTGGTGAAGCCTGGGGATCGTGGTATCCAGGATGGCAGCATGACGATTCCCATTTTACAACGGCCCCGTCAAGCAAACGGCTTTCAAAGCTATCATCAACGAAAAGCCAAAATTTCCATCTTGGCTTCATGCTGACGTGAAACATCTCATCAAGAAGCTGCTGCGCAAAGACCCTCAGACGCGCCTGGGTGTGAGCGAGAACATCCGTTTTTTACCACCATTGGCTGGGAGGAACTGGAGAAAAGGAGTGCAGAGCCGCCATTTACACCATTCAGGCCAATTCTGGAGAACCATCATCTGCAGTGGCCGGAGCATACAGTCCTTCACCCCGTGGCCGGATTTACGTACGTGTCATCAAACTGGGCCCGGTAAGGATCTTTTCATCTGGGGATAACTCCCATTAGGTGTTCTCACATTGTGGTAATCATCATCCATCTTGTCTTTTTTTACATTTTCTGCTAATGGCTTTATGTTTCTGTTTTTCTTAGGTGGATGAAAAGATCTGGACTGTGAAAGATTCCATGACCATCTGGTGAGTGACCGCTGTACACACAGGACACCTATTATATCAGTACATTGTATCAAATGTTACATAGCGGAATGGTTCATTATAAAGACCATTCCCCTAATAACAGAAGATGCGGTAGACAGAATATTTCATGTCTTCCTCTTATGTCTTGCAGGATGAGTCAGTGCCAACTGCCCAGAACTCCATGCCTCCTGACCCGTACCTCGTCTCTGCTGCTGTACGTCTCCTCGGCTGCCCTTCAACATCAGCTCTCTCTATAACATCTTCATGCTGGACCACTGCCATTGTTTTGCTGCCCCAGACCCTTGACCTGGCCTCCTCCAATCCCGGGCTGGAATTTGACATCCCTCCAGCCCGAAGATCTTCTACCCCAGGAGCGGCCTGTGTTAAGTTTCCATCTGGTGAGTTCAGGAAAAATCATCCTGGGGCAGCGGAGCAGCAGAATGTACACGGAGCGGCCATTATCCCTGAACTCACCTTAGCACAGGCCTGGTAAGTATCACACCCATCACATCACCCACACTACATGATCAGTATAGGGGCACACACTGCATGATCAGTATAGGCACACACACTGCATGATCAATATAGGGGCACACACTGCATGATCAGTATAGGCACACACACTACATGATCAGTATAGGCACACACACTACATGATCAGTATAGGCACACACACTACATGATTAGTATAGGCACACACAGTGCACACAGTAATTTTGGCACATAGATGTAGGACATAGTTCGGCTTTTGATCGGGATTTAATCTGATCGCCATATTCGGGGTCAGGAAGGAATTTTTCCCCCTAATATGAGGATAATTGGCCCATTCTTCATAGGGGTTTTCGCCTTCCTCTGGATCTACACGGCCTTACATAGGTTTAGTATCATAAATTAATAAGTAGATTCACACAGAAGAAAAGAAATTATGAAAAATAAAATAACATTTTCTTAGTTAAAAAGAAAAATTAGTTTATTCAAATATAAATGATAATTAGTACTAGTAAATAATTTTTGCTACTTAGAAAATTACACAGCTTAGGTATATTACACAGGTCAGGTACATTACACAGCTTAGGTACATTACACAGGTCAGGTACATTACACAGCTTAGGTACATTACACAGGTTAGGTACATTACACAGGTCAGGTACATTACACAGCTTAGGTACATTACACAGGTCAGGTACATTACACAGCTTAGGTACATTACACAGGTTAGGTACATTACACAGGTCAGGTACATTACACAGCTTAGGTACATTACACAGGTTAGGTACATTACACAAGTCAGGTACATTACACAGCTTAGGTACATTACACAGGTTAGGTACATTACACAGGTCAGGTATTGTCCTTTGATCTTGGGATTCGTTCTGATCGCCATATTTGGGGTCAGGAAGGAATTTCCCCCCCTGATATGAGGACAATTGGCTTATTCCTCACAGGGGTTTTTCGCCTTCCTCTGGATCAACACGGCCCCTACATACATTTAGTGTGAGAGGTTAATAAGTGGGTACATACTTTGAGAGTATAAGAATAAGGTATGAAATAAAATATTAGTTAAAAAAAATGTTAGCTAAGCCAAATATAGACATAAATTAGTGCACACATGCAAAAATCATTTGTTTCTGTTTGTTTTTAATTTGCACTTACATTTCACAGGTTCGGTATCAGCCTTTGATCCTGGGATTTATTCTGACCGCCATTCTTTATTTGGGGTCAGGAAGGAATTTTCCCCCCTGATATGAGGACAATTGGCCTATTCCTCACAGGGGGTTTTCACCTTCCTCTGGATCAACACGGCCCATAAATAGGATTAAACTGATAGATGAATAATTTACACATACACAAAGTCATTATTATACTCCAACCCCATGTTTTTTTGAGACATATTGTACTTTATGTTAGTGGTAAATTTAGGTCAATATTTTTTGCATCTATTTGTGAAGATATCAGAAATTTGGTGAAAAATTTTGAAACTTCAGCAATTTTCAAACTTTGAATTTTATGCTCTTAAACCAGAGAGTTATATCACACAAAATAGTTTCCCTAATTTCCCTAACATTTCCCACATGTCTACTTTACTTCTGCATAATTTTTTAAACAATTTATTTTTGTTAGAAAGTTAGAAGGGCTAAAGGTTTATCAGCAATTTCTAATTTTTCCAATAAAACTTTTAATTTTTTTGAAAGGAACCACATCACCTTTGAAGTGACTGAAAGGCCTATGTGACAGAAAATACCCGAAAGTGACACCCTCCTAAAAATTGCACCCCTCAAGGTGCTCAAAACCACATTCCAGAAGTTTATTAACCCTTCAGGTGCTTTTATATGCGATTAATGCTTCTATATTTCTCTTATACCGATGTTTGAAAAAGACCACTTTTGGTCGAAACGTCATGGCATATTGCTTTAAGCTCCTCCTTGTTGGTTTTCAACGGTGTGGTGAATGTATATATTTGAATAAACTGTTTCCACCTTTGCAAATTACCTTTGAGTACGGCTGTTATCTATATCCTTACAGGGGATAGTATCCTATTCAGCCGGCACCAAATCTACAGATGATTGTGACGCGCCCCTGGGCCTGTGTCGCGCTGCGTTGCCCACGCGGGAGCTTACCCGGAGCCGGATCTGTTGAGGGTTGTAGTCTCGTGGCGGTGACCCGGTCCGTGCCCAGGGAGTCAGACGAAGTGGCGCTGTATTAGCAGTGATGTTAGATGACTACGCCACCCGTTGAATGCAGCTTTAGAGCTGCTGCTAAAGGGCAGACCGCTGAGGCCGGTGGTAGGATTGTGCAGCGTGGTAGTATAACCCCCAACGGGAGGGGTATGGCCTCAGGGCAGCCGACATGGATGATGGGGGTAGCAGGAACCACTCGGAGACGGTACGGTGTAGTTCAGGGTCTTTACTGGTGACAAAGATAGACCCTCCCGGAGTACTGGCTAGCGATTGGGGCCTGGTCAGTCCTTGAGCAGATGGGATCTCCCTTGGCCAGGCGGAGTTGTAGGCCTCCCAAACTAACGATACTCTTCTGGCTACCTTGCTAGAGGCGGGTATAAGTAGCCCACGTCCCTGAGTGTACCGTGTGGTGCTCACCCGTATGGCCGGTGACTCGGGGCCTTCTAGTAGCTTCCGCTCCACGACGGCGGTGCTGGTCCCACGCGTGTGACCGTGCCTTCGGGTTTCTGGGCCAGAGGACCTGCAATCCCCTGCCGGTCGGTTTCTGCTGCTGGATAAGAGTTAGTCCCCACAGCCTCGGACTCCGGGTCCGGTGACAACTTCTCAGTCAGGGAGAGCTCTGCAGCTGCCAGCCCCTGACTCCTTGTAACACTGCTCCCACAGAGCTCCTGATGTGCTTTTCCTATAGCTGCTTCTCTGTCTCTACTTCTTCTCTACTCACTAACCCTGCCTCAGCCCCAGGTTTATATAGGGGAAGTTCTTCCCCTCCCAGGACTGGGCAGGAGGTGTGGCGTGCATAGGATTCCTGACCAAGAGACCTCCCACCTGCTCTCAGACATAATATTGCATTACTGTGGAAACCAGACCCCTGGGGTGCCACATTCCCCCCTAGTGAAATTTAGTACTCCGGGACTAAACATATTTCTAGAAAAACATAACAAGGTATAACAATAATAATACAATAAGAAAAACACATAAAGATGGTCACGGCGTGTCCGTAACCGGGTGCAGTCTTTGAAGAAAAGCAAGGTGTCCATTTCACCAAAACAGGGAGACTTAACCAGGTAGGGGTCTGTCCTGCCCCGAGTCCTTAACAGTCTTTTAGTCCATCCTGGGTTACGCTCCAACTATACACAAAGGATTCCCGGTAAATCCACCAAGGACTCCTAAAAACAACTAGAAACACATAATTATACACAAGCAACAATAAACAGGTAACCACAAATAAAACAATTTATACACTTCAAATCCTCCAACGTGCGGGTAACTGGCCTCTAGTGGCCCTAGTGGACCTACGAAGCTGACTGTCTGGCCCTGAACTACAGGGTGTAGGAGCTGTCAAGGGTAAACTGGGCAGCTGTCCACGGGCCCTTTGGCTCACTAGAGGTATGGCAGGCTCGCTATAAGCAGAGGGTTGATCCTCCTGGTCTGCTGGTGTGGGGTCTTCTGCCTCCTGGACCGGCTGTTCTTCCAGCTCTACCTGTTGCTCCGTAGGTACTTGGGATGATGGTTGGAGGAAGGTGAGTACGGGTACCACAACTGCACCATTGACTTGAGTCCAAGACCGAGGGAAGTCTCCGAGCACAGTACTAACCATATCTTCCCTTTCCTGTACGGGTCGATGGTCTTCTTGTTCCTCTTCAGGGTTCCGTAGCTGTTCAGGACACTTTTTCAGGTGATCCCGGGATACAATGGCTATGGTCTCCCCTCCGTCTTTACTGATGGTACAGACCTTCGGGTTCTCGTGGCTTGAGGGCAGTACGGTGTACGGGTCCTTCTCCCACTGGTCGTCCAACTTGTGGAGCCGTCTTTTCCTCTTCAAGACCTGCTCTCCGGGTACCAGGGGAACAGCGGGAGCATACTGGTTGTAAGTTTTCTCTTGTCTTTCCCTAGCTTGACAGAGACTTCGCTCCACACTCTCCTGTACTTTCCGGTACTGCTGCTGCCTCTCTGTGTCCCAGTCTGCTTCTGGAGAAGTGTCCTCGGGTGTCAGGACTCCCATTTCCAGGTCAACAGGTAACTTACCAGGTCTCGCCCTCATTAGGTAAGCCTGGGTACAGTTGGTGGAACCTACCGGGATGTGGTTGTATAGGTCCACCGGATCGGGCAGCTTCTCAGGCCACAGACTGCGTTCTTCCAGGGGCAACGTTTTCAGAAGATCCATTACCACCTGGTTCATTTTCTCACAAAGTCCATTAGTTTGCGGATGATAGGGTGTCGTCCTTATCTTCCGGCAGCCATACAGATTGCAGAATTCCTGGAAGATCTCTGCTTCAAAGGCAGGTCCCTGGTCCGTCAGCACTTGGTCCGGGTACCCGTGTGGACGGCAGAAGTGCTGCTGGAAGGCTCTAGCTGCTGTTTGAGCCGTTAAGTCCTTGACGGGGACGACAACCAAGAACCGGGAGTAATGATCCACGATGGTTAGCGCGTAGACGTAGCCACTTCTGCTTGGGGTCAGTTTTACATGATCCAAGGCTATCAGTTCCAACGGCTGCCGGGTGACGATGGACTGCAGGGGAGACTTCTGGCTGGCACGGTCCTTCCTTCTTAGGTTGCACGGGCCACAGTCTCTGCACCACCTCTCGATGGTTCCCCTCATGCCTACCCAGTGGAACCGCCCGCGCAGCAGGAACTCCAGCTTCTTCCATCCGAAGTGTCCAGCCCCGTCGTGGTATGCCTCCATCACCATGGCTGCGTCTCTTCGTGGCACCACTACTTGCCAGATTAGTTCATGCGTCCGGGAGTTAACCATTCGGCGGCACAACTTCCCCTTATAAAGGAACAGTCGACTCTTCTCAGCCCACAGTTGCTTGGCTTCCTCCGGAGCGTCTGGGTCAAGGCGAGCCTCTGGCCGAGTCAGCATCTCCTTTACCAGCCGGACGGCAGGGTCACTGTCTTGCGTTTCCGCCCAGTTGTAGTGAGGCAAGGGGTTAAACGTAGCGGCTTGCTTACTCCTTACCCGGTGGGAACACTGGATAGTCCCATGACGGTGGAACGCGGGGAGTTCGACTTCTTCCAGTCCCTCTGGATCTTCTCCTATGTCCGGTAGATTTGGCATCCTGGACAGGGCGTCCGCGTTGGTATTGGAGCGTCCTGCCCGGTATTTGATTGTGAACTCGTAGTTGGACAGACGGGCCATCCATCTTTGCTCTAGGGCACCGAGTCTTGCTGTGGCCAGGTGTGTCAACGGGTTGTTATCCATGTACACAATGAACCGGGAAGAAGCGAGGTAGTGCTTAAAGCGTTCGGTGACTGCCCACACCACTGCCAGGAACTCTAGCTTAAATGAGCTGTAATTCTCAGGGTTTCTCTCGGTGGGTCGCAGTTTTCGGCTGGCGTAAGCGATTACTCGTTCTTTCCCCTGCTGGATCTGGGACAGCACAGTTCCTAGCCCGATGTTACTTGCGTCGGTGTAGAGGATAAAGGGCTGGCTGTAATCAGGGTACGCCAGGATTTCATCCCCCGTGAGGGCCATCTTCAGCTGGCGGAAGGACTCTTCTTCTAACTTCTCCCATCTGAAGGGCGGCTTCTGGCTCTTGGCCTTCCGGGACTGGCCTATCAGGAGGTCCTGCATAGGAGCTGCCTTTTTGGTGAAACCGGGGATGAATCTGCGGTAATAGCCTACCAACCCGAGGAACTGCCGCACTTCCTTTACACTGGAGGGACTTGGCCATTCCTTAATTGCGGTGATCTTATCAGGGTCGGGAGCCACTCCGTCAGCGCTCACCACGTGTCCCAGGTACTGCACCTTTGGCTTCAGGAGGTGACACTTATGGGGTTTCACCTTCAGGCCGTAACTTGCCAGGGCTTCGAACACTTCCGCCAGATGTTTCAGGTGGTCCTCATAAGTCTTGGAATATACGATGACATCGTCCAGGTACAACAGGACCGTCTCGAAGTTTTTGTGTCCCAGACAGCACTCCATTAATCATTGGAAGGTTCCTGGTGCGTTACAAAGTCCAAACGGCATGCAGGTAAACTCGCTAAGTCCCATCGGGGTGGTGAATGCGGTCTTCTCCCGGTCCGCCTCTGCTACAGGAACCTGCCAGTACCCGCTAGTGAGATCCAAGGTAGAGAAGAAGTTAGCAGATCTTAAAGCAGCCAAAGACTCCTCTATCCTTGGTAAAGGGTACGCATCCTTGTGTGTGATACGGTTGATTTTCCGGTAATCTACACACATCCTCATAGTGTTGTCTTTCTTTTTGACTAAAACTAGTGGGGCTGCCCAGGGGCTACAGCTATCCCGGATTACCCCAGCCTCCTTCATGTCTCTAAGCATCCCCTTGGCGTGTTGGTAATGTGCAGGGGGTACGGGTCGATACCTCTCTTTTATGGGAGGATGATCTCCCGTGGGGATGTGGTGTTCTACCCCCTTGACTCGCCCGAAGTCTAACGGGTGTTTACTAAACACTCTCTCATACTCTTGAACCACCCGGTAGACTCCCTGTTTCTGGTGGGAGGGAGTGGAGTCAGTTCCCAAGTGTAGTTGCTGACACCAATCCTCCATTACTTTCTTAGAGCCGTTACCTTCCTCCGGGTGAGATGGAGGCAAGGGTTCCACAGACTGTATAGAGTTTTGGTTGATGGTATATGATTTGGCTAGCGTGGCATACCGGGGTAGGTATACTTCCCTCTCCCCGATATTTATTAGGCGAACGGGCACCCTCCCATGGCGTACATTGACCACCCCCCGTGCTGTCAAAATGGTGGGCCTACTGTCTGAGTAAACTGGTTCTACCATTGCCTGGTAATCTCTACCTCTCGGACCAATAGCTGCCCGGCACCAAATCATCATTTCACTTTTTGGGGGCATGGCAATAGGGAAAGGGTCACACATTCTTACGCTACCAATCTCACCACCGGAGAGTTCTAGCTGTTGCCGTCGCATCAGTGCCCGGATCTCTTTCTGGAGCACTCGCTGCTGGCCGGAGCTGGCGTTCTTGGCAACCTGCTGTAAAAGGAAAATCACCTCTGCAAGACAATTTTCAATTACATTAGTTCCTAGAGTTATCTTTGGGTGACTCTCGTGTTTGTCAATGTCTACAATGATCAGTCCCTGTGCTGCCAGTTCGACTCTACCGATTTTGATGGTCATCTCTTTAAATCCGATCTGCGGCACGGGTTGACCATTGCTGGCGATAATACTCAAGTCGTCGTCAGGGTAGCGGGTTATATCCGAGTCATTCCAGTACTGCTTGAAGAGCACGTACGGGATGGTGGTGACCTGTGACCCGGTGTCCAGTAGGGCACTCATAGGGATGCCATCCAGTACCACAGGCAAGACTGGACGTCCTCCCACATATTTGTCGCGCCAGTTCGATGGGCCTGGTGATCTTTTTCCTGGGGGTTGGCCCTCTACCCCAGGTTGTGCCAGTTTAAAGGACAGTACCTTGCCATATGTCCGGGTTGATTGCAGCGGCGGCAGATGGGTCGTCCGTCCTCGTTGTATCGGTCACTGGGTCTTCCTCTGGCCGGTGGGGTCCTCCTTGGTCGACGCCACGGGATGTCCTCCGGTCCGGATGCCAGCTGGATCTTCCCTGGAGTGGAAACCTGTAAAGACTGCACAGTTCGGGTTAGCGCAGCAACGCTTTTAGCTAGCTCTTGGACCTGATGGTGCAGGTCTGGAGCCGGGTCATTGTTCAAAGCCTGCGCATCAGCCCCCACAGGCCCTGCCGACAAGGGCGCCGCCTCCTGGTGGTAAGTGATAGCTGGGCGCCTGTGGGTCACAACGCCACCCGGTGCCGGTTCTCGGAGCACCCGGATGGCTCTGTCCTTGAACTGTGCAAATCCCAGATGAGGGTCCTGTAAGGCCATTGCCCGCAACTGGGTTCAGTGGGCATTGCAATATAAACCCTCTATAAATTGTTCAGTCAACAGCCTGTCCTCGTCTCCCACGCCGTCAGGGTTGGTCTGCTTAACGGCTCTCAGGGCCTCTTGTAGGTTCAGGGCATAGTCCCTTATACTCTCATGTGCTCGCTGTTTGCACCCGTAGAATGTAAGCTTGATCTCGGCTGAGGTGCGGGTATCAAAGGTGTCCCTCAGCCGGGTTAGTATCCCTGCGACAGTCCTCCCCCCAGGTGGCCAGGACTTTACCTCCCTTCGGGCTGCCCCGGTTAATTGGGCCACCAGGATGCTCACTTGTTGCTCTTCTGTGAGGGGGTACACCTGGAAGAGGCTATCCAGCTTTTCTCTAAAGTCCTGCAGGGTATGTGACTCCCCTGAGTACTGGGGTAGCCAGGCTGCCCCCGGGATATAGGGCATGGTGAAAGGCATGACCGCAACAGCGGTGGCGCTGGCGGGGGTTGGAGCGGTGAAGCTCTCCTCCGTATCCGACATCCTTCTCCCCCCTAGTGGACCGTGGCCTACCTTGCGATGATCCTCTTCCGTAGGCCGCGGCTCCGCAGTGGATCGTCAGGGTTGAGGACCTTCCGTCGTGCTCCTGTGACGTCGGCGTCTGCTGGGCTCCTTCCAGGACCTTACGCAACGTCCGGACGTGAGGCGGGGCTTCAGTTCTCGCGCGCTTTCGGAGTCCACGCCCCTCTTCTTCCCGCGCGGCGTCTTCAAGATGGCGTCCAACGGCGGGAAAACTCCACGGATGGCGGGAAGAAGGCAGAAGATGGCGCCGGATGGCGGGAAACTTCACGGATGGCGGGAAGAAGGCTGAAGATGGCGCCGGATGGCGGGAATCTTCACCACAGGTAAGTTTTAAAAGTCTCTTTTTCAGGCACGCAGTATCCGGTGGTTGCGGGCACGAAATCCTGCCGACTACGCCAAAAGTTGACGCGCCCCTGGGCCTGTGTCGCGCTGTGTTGCGCACGCGGGAGCTTACCCGGAGCCGGATCTGTTGAGGGTTGTAGTCTCGTGGCGGTGACCCGGTCCGTGCCCAGGGAGTCAGACGAAGTGGCGCTGTATTAGCAGTGATGTTAGATGACTTCGCCACCCGTTGAATGCAGCTTTAGAGCTGCTGCTGCAGGGCAGACCGCTGAGGCCGGTGGTAGGATTGTGCAGCGTGGTAGTATAACCCCCAACGGGAGTGGTATGGCCTCAGGGCAGCCGACGTGGATGATGGGGGTAGCAGGAACCACTCGGAGACGGTACGGTGTAGTTCAGGGTCTTTACTGGTGACAAAGATAGACCCTCCCGGAGTACTGGCTAGCGATTGGGGCCTGGTCAGTCCTTGAGCAGATGGGATCTCCCTTGGCCAGGCGGAGTTGTAGGCCTCCCAAACTAACGATACTCTTCTGGCTACCTTGCTAGAGGCGGGTATAAGTAGCCCACGTCCCTGAGTGTACCGTGTGGTGCTCACCCGTATGGCCGGTGACTCGGGGCCTTCTAGTAGCTTCCGCTCCACGACGGCGGTGCTGGTCCCACGCGTGTGACCGTGCCTTCGGGTTTCTGGGCCAGAGGACCTGCAATCCCCTGCCGGTCGGTTTCTGCTGCTGGATAAGAGTTAGTCCCCACAGCCTCGGACTCCAGGTCCGGTGACAACTTCTCAGTCAGGGCGAGCTCTGCAGCTGCCAGCCCCTGACTCCTTGTAACACTGCTCCCACAGAGCTCCTGATGTGCTTTTCCTATAGCTGCTTCTCTGTCTCTACTTCTTCTCTACTCACTAACCCTGCCTCAGCCCCAGGTTTATATAGGGGAAGTTCTTCCCCTCCCAGCACTGGGCAGGAGGTGTGGCGTGCATAGGATTCCTGACCAAGAGACCTCCCACCTGCTCTCAGACATAATATTGCATTACTGTGGAAACCAGAACCCTGGGGTGCCACAATTGCGCATCTTCTTCTATCAAATCCCCTGTCCATGATGCAGGCGAAGATGCCTCCCACCTGCACTTGCAACCAAGTGTTTGTCCCTACCCCAGTCCTTGGAACGCAAGCACAAATACACAACCACTCGCATACAGGCCAAAATACTAAACTGCCACATTTCCAGACTGCTTGCACTGGAAATGTTGTCTTTTAGGCTTGTGGAGACGGAAGCTTTCCGCTACCTCATGGCGGCTGTCCCTCGATACTTGGTCCCCAACTGCCGCTATTTCTCCCGGTATGCTGTCCCCGCCTTACACGAGCACGTGTCCCATAACATTACCCGTGCCCTCACAATGCTGTTACTGGGAAGGTCCACCTAACCACGGACACGTGGACAAGTGCTTGTGGCCAGGGACACTACATTTCCCTGACAGCACACTGGGAGAATATTATGGAAGCCGGGACCCAGTCAACCCAGGGACGGAACATGTGCTACCGACACCGAGGATTGCGGGCCCTGGTTCAATCAGGGTTGCCCCCACCTTCTACAGTAGTTCCTGCACCTTCTCCTCACCCTCCATTTCCGGAATGTCAACATCAGCCTCAAGCTGTATGCACTGCAGCATTTTCTTTTTTCAGGACTTGGGTCTGTGCGAATTCTGGTTTCTTGTTCTCCGAGACATTGTTTTTACTGATATAACTTTGGGGTGGATAGGATGTTTTGATTACATTTTTTTGTGCTGTTGTGATGGCTGAAAAAAATGCTATTTTGGCGTTTTGATTTTCTTCTTGCTTTTTACTAATTGGAATAATTTATTCTATACATTGATAGATGGACTTTGATGATCGCAGTGATATGTGTATTTTTTTATATTTCATCATTTTTAATGGGGGAAAACAGGTGATTTGAACTTTTGTATCGTGACCGGCATGTGGGTCTTCAGCAGACTCCCGACCATGATGGCAACCCATTGATGCGCCATGATAACGTCTCGGGGTGCCATTGGGCGCCTAGAATAGTGAGCCCCCCTGCCGGCGCGCATTAAATGCTGCTGTCACAGACTGACAGCAGCATTTAACAGACGTAGACGGAGCTTCGCTGTTAGAGGCAGATGATGGCTGAATAACACACGTAGACAGTATTGATTGTAATATACAACAAGGAAAAAATCCTAAACTGGATCCACATAGCAGTAACTGGGAAAACACTTTGACGAAATAAATATAAACCAAAATGAATGACATCCCCACATGATTAAAAGATATATTTATTAGAAAATAATAAAAAAATACATACAATTCAAGCAAGGTAACTCGAAAAGGAGGGATGAATGACAGCGATAGTTGTAGTAACCCAAGTTGAAGTTCTTTAGGTTTATATTGATTGTAATATGTTTAGCAAAAACCATCGCTTTCCAGAACAAAAATCCAAAACTAGAAAGAATTATATATATTTTTTTTTTTATGGTTTTTATATTTAAATGTAAAAAAAAAAACAATGTTCAAATGTTCCACACCATATCCATCATATCCATTGCTGGGCAGCTCTGAAAAAACACATGTAGAGATTCTCCAGGTCTTGGAAACTGCTTCTGATGATGTTGTCAGCGCAGGTGGGTGCAGGTCTTCACCTCTTTCTAACAAGATGTCTCATGCCTGTATAGAAACAATAAGACGCCTTTCTCATTAATCTGAAAACAATTAAAATACATGTTTTTTAAAAAATTTGAATATACAGTACAGACCAAAAGTTTGGACACACCTTCTCATTTAAAGATTTTTCTGTATTTTCATGACTTTGAAAATTGTACATTCACACTGAAGGCATCAAAACTATGAATTAACACATGTGGAATTATATACTTAACAAAAAAGTATGAAACAACTGAAAATATGTCTTATATTCTAGGTTCTTCAAAGTAGCCACCTTTTGCTTTGATGACTGCTTTGCACACTCTTGGCATTCTCTTGATGAGCTTCAAGAGGTAGTCACTGGAAATGGTCTTCCAACAATCTTGAAGGAGTTCCCAGAGATGCTTAGCACTTGTTGGCCCTTTTGCCTTCACTCTGTGATCCAGCTCAACCCAAACCATCTCAATTGGGTTCAGAACTGGGACTGTGGAGGCCAGGTCATCTGGCGTAGCACCCCATCACTCTCCTTCTTGGTCAAATAGCCCTTACATAGCCTGAAGGTGTGTTTGGGGTCATTGTCCTGTTGAGAAATAAATGATAGCCCAACTAAACGCAAACCGGATGGAATAGCATGCCGCTGCAAGATGCTGTGGTAGCCATGCTGGTTCAGTATGCCTTCAATTTTGAATAAATCCCCAACAGTGTCACCAGCAAAGCACTCCCATCCCATCATACCTCCTCCTCCATGCTTCACGGTGGGAACCAGGCACGTAGAGTCAAAGACACGGTGGTTGGAACCAAAGATCTCAAATTTGGACTCATCAGACCAAAGTACAGATTTCCACTGGTCTAATGTCCATTCCTTGTGTTCTTTAGCCCAAACAAGTCTCTTCTGCTTGTTGCCTGTCCTTAGCAGTGGTTTCCTAGCAGCTATTTTACCATAAAGGCCTACTGCACAAAGTCTCCTCTTAAAAGTTGTTGTAGAGATATGTCAGCTACTAGAACTCTGTGTGGCATTGACCTGGTCTCTAATCTGAGCTGCTGTTAACCTGCGATTTCTGAGGCTGGTGACTCGGATAAACTTATCCTCAGAAGCAGAGGTGACTCTTGGTCTTCCTTTCCTGGGGCGGTCCTCATGTGAGCCAGTTTCTTTGTAGCGCTTGATGGTTTTTGCAACTGCACTTGGGGACTCTTTCAAAGTTTTCCCAATTTTTCGGACTGACTGAGCTTCATTTCTTAAAGTAATGATGGCCACTCGTTTTTCTTTACTTAGCTGCTTTTTTCTTGCCATAATTCAAATTCTAACAGTCTATTCAGAAGGACTGTCAGCTGTGTATCCACCTGACTTCTGCACAACACAACTGATGATCCCAACCACATTTATAAGGCAAGAAATCCCACTTATTAAACCTGACAGGGCATACCTGTGAAGTGAAAACCGTTTCCAGTGACTACCTCTTGAACTTCATCAAGAGAATGCCAAGAGTGTGCAAAACAGTCATGAAAGCAAACGGTGGCTACTTTGAAGAACCTAGAATATAAGACATATTTTCAGTTGTTTCACACTTTTTTGTTAAGTATATAATTCAACATGTGTTAATTCATAGTTTTGATGCCTTCAGTGTGAATGTACAATTTTCAAAGTCATGAAAAAACAGAAAAATCTTTAAATGAGAAGGTGTGTCCAAACTTTTGGTCTGTACTGTATACCGGTTATCAAATAAAACAAACTAAAGAGAAGTCATGGAGGAAAAACAAAATATTTACCTGGAAAATACATGTTGGAAGCTTTGTGTGAATCAGGATAGGTGGATTCTGAATGTTTGTTGTTAGCTGCTCGTGATGAAGACGTGTGCTGATTGTCTCCCTACGTGGTGAAAGAAAAGCAAAATATATAAAAGTAGTTACACTTTAAATGATATACGGCAATAAGAGACTAAATTAGAGACTTAAGATTCTCAATATTTTAAAAATAGCTTATTACTGATTGTTGATGATAGTGGAGGCTTCTTTCTTACCTTCATCTTAGGTAGATGAGATGATGATATTTAGACAAATCTCAATGTTCAAATAGTTCAAATAGTGAACCTGAAAATATAAAGAAACATAATTACATCCAACTAAGCTTGAAATTATAAAAGGTTTTCAAAAGCATTGTAGATAATTGATGGAAATTATCAATCGTTCCATATCCAGCAAGTTATGGAAATGTATCCAGTATTAATATGGTAACCTATGAGGATGGATTCTGAATGTTTGCTGCTAATCGCTGGTGCTGGTGATGAGCACAAATACTCATTGTCTCGCTACTCAGGGGAAAATATATAAAAGTATCTGAACTTTAAATTATAAAGAAACAAAATTAGAGACTAAATATTCTGAAGAATAGTTACATGTTTAGCTGATGGACAATTGACGTAATCGGCCTCCACACCGGCGGCAATAAGATTTATTATCAGCTATTCTTTGAAAACGCCCAAGTCTACAAAGATAAGAGAAATATTGGTTACCAGACTGGAATGAACGTTGGTTAATACCATGGATCATGTTAAAAAGAACAAATTGAAACCAATATATTAAGGACTGGCCCCAGCACAGAAAATATAACATGTAGCATCCTAAGCCCTACAGTCCCCAGACGTCAGTCCGCTCTGATAGTAGTAAAGTATAAAAGCCTTATACCAACAGAACCGCCCTGACGTCTCTGCACGGTGATTGTGTTTCATGACGCGATGAATCATCAAATCTACTTACTTGTTATCACACAGGGAGCACTGGTAGTTGTACTTATAGCTGATGGTATAGCTGTGACACATCGTCACTTCCGGCAGCTCGGGATGGATGTCATTTACCCTTCTGGTATAAGTCTGCCATAACGGGCCATGGTTATCTCTGCCTTCACCGTCGATTATCCAACAGGCAGCATGGCACATCTCGTGCGCAAGTGTGGATCGTAGTCGCACTAAAAAAGAGTTTATACAGGCATAAGAAAATCTAAGTACACCCTGCTTGAACTCTTTGGTTTTACATATCAGGATTTAGGTTATAATATAAAATGTCTGGTCCTTAAAACGTCTTCAAATTAGGTAAATACATCCTGAGATGAAAAACACATGAAAAGTCACAACGTGCCATTACTTATTTACCAATAACTACTTCAAAATGCAGAAGCAGAGAGTGAAAAATAAGTACACCCCATGAATCACTAGCTTTTAGAATGATCTTTATCAATAATAACTTGAAGCTGCAGCAAGGGTGTACTTAATTTATCACACACTGGTTTTGCATTTTGCCTTTCTTTTTGTTAGATAAATATTTACACTATATTATTTATCATGTTGTTTTCTGAGATTGTATTTTCTTACTTTTAAGATCTTCTAAGGACCTGATGCTTTTTTGATTTTGTCCTAATATGTAAAACATTAGATTCCAAAGAGGGTGTACTTAGTTTTTCCCATGACAGCATGTACGATGAATTTATAAGATGTATTACATCACAAGTAGCAGTTTTGCAACCTATAGAGGTTGTCTCATAAAGCTGCAGGATGGACGTGATATGAAACCTACCGGAAGAATCCAAGACCTTATCGGAAAGCTCAATAACTGAGGAACGGTGGTTGTTCTCCAACTTGTGACGGCATTGACCGGATGCTGATGTCAGCCTCTTATTCCAGACTACGTCCATTTTCCTTGGGAGCTAAAATAGAGGAAACAAATTCCACTAAATCTGTAAACTCTTTGACCCCATTCTAACAAAGCACCCAACTCTCCTGTGTGATTTACAGCACTAGTCTCCTTGTATGGGACATGGGGTCTACTGAGAAGTCCAACATGTCAGAACAAAAATAAAAATAAACCTTTCCTAAAATGTCCAGATGTCAACAAATAGTTTTTTATATGTAAATGTAAAATCCTGTGAACTACAAAAAGTTGCTAATCTCTATATGTCTGCATGATGGATCATGTAAGGTCTCCACTCATCCCACAGATAAGAAGAAGGTGATGGCATTTACCAAACTAAGTGAGTTTTGCCTGAGATTTCAGAACCATGACAAGGGAGTTAGGGTGCTCTTCAGAAACTTAGAATGATAGAAATGATTGTTTGAAGGTGGAGATAATGGATAAGTCATGTGTCGCCCAGATACCGATAATAAGATACCTTATTCTCGAAGACTGTCCTGTTGTATAGATGGTACAGTCGCTCCACCAGCTTCTCCTTTGTTACCTGAAAGTGGGTAACGTAGATGGAAGATGGAGAAATAATGTCTTCCAGGAAACAGCCGGGGATGTTACATAGTGGTGTCCTGGGAAAGATAAGGAATCAGAAATAAATCCAAAGGAAACATCTGACCTAGTTCATGGTTTTCCACAGAGGTAGATGCATCCGGCATAACTCACCTCTCCTCTGTAGCGGAGCTCTCCTCACTATCAGATGGTAAATTATCTGTACAGAAATATGGAAGAATGAAAATTTGTAATCAGACAGGTCAGAATGCAGATCCATGCTAGAGAGAAAACATAATAAATGCTGTAAAGTGAAAATACATCTAAATCAAAATGCCAGAATTGTGGGTTTTTTTCTCTCTGCAACTACTCAAAAAATGCAATAAGAAGCAATTTAAATGTCACATCCACCCCATAATATTATCAATAAAAACATCGAGCCGCCTTATAAAAGAACAAGCCCTCATACGCCTCCATCAATAGCAAAATAAAAATGTTACAGATCTCAGAAAATGGCGACAAAATCAAATATATTTATTAATAATATCAGAATTGTTTTTCACACTTAAAAAGAAAAACTTTGCACGTTTGGTATGGACATAATCATACTGGCCAGGAGAATCTTATTTCCAGGTTCATTTTACTGTGCAATGAAGACCTTAAAAATCAAAAACCCTCCAAAAAATCCGTAGGTTTTTTTTTTTAAGTTTTCCCTTACTTGGAATTTTTTTGCATTTTGCAATACATTGTATGGTAATGTGAATTGTGCCATTGAGAAGAACATCTCATTGCACTAAAAACAACCCATTATATGTTAATGTGGATGGAAATATAAAAACAGATAAGTCTCAAGGAAGAAGGAGAGGAAAAGACATAAGTAGACTACAAATTGACCAGTCCCTAAGGGGTTAAAGGTACAGACCCAACTGTAATTTGCGTTTAGTTGTTAGATTTGGAAACTGACAGTACAAAAAAACATTGTTCTTTCTACAATAACATAACCCTGGTTGTATCTAGAAATGATGACTTACCATGATATGTGGAAGATTCTCCAGTATTGGAATCGTCATCGTCAGTGATAACAATGATGTCATCATCGGAGCTGTGACATAAATGTAACAGAATATGAGCCACCATTAATCATTAATCCCCATCAGGTATCTAGTAATGGAGGAGATGTGAGTCTTACCAGGTGGTACTGTCCGGATCAGGATCTGAAGGTGGTAAAATCAGATCTGTGGGGGCAACACAACATAAATCTCTTATTAGAATATTGTAATAACAACTACAGAGGAACATCAAAGAAATAAATCCTAATACAGTATTCAGTGTACCCCTATATGTAGATTGGGAAATAGACCACATTCAGCTAAAGTAACCTGCACTGTGCATAGCCACCATGAGAAGAAATCCCCGAATCCCAATCCTGACCGACTATAGAGCGAATGCATGAATAATGTTCCTGACCAAATGCTGAAAAGAAATGTTGTTCTGCCACTATGGAAGTGTCCCAGACATAGGACTCACACCAATAAAGCTTATCTAAAATAGGATTACCCCTTTAATGTATCTTTAATTTAAAAATGCACAGACCCATTTATAATTTGCCTTTAATTGTTACATTTGGAAACTGATCTGTGACAGTACAGAAAATTCAATGTTTTTTCTACAATAACATTACCCTGGTTGTATCTAGAAATGATCACTTACTATTATATGCGGAAGTTCCTGCTCTATTGGAATCCTCATCATAATTAATAATGATGGCATCGGAGCTGTGAAATAAAGGTAACAAATAATGAGCTGACCATTAATCATTAATCCCCATCATATACCTAGTAATGGAGGAGACGAGGGTCTTACCAGGTGGTACTGTCCGGATCAGGATCTGAAGGTGGTAAATTCAGATCTGTAGGGGCAACGCAACATAAATCTCTTATTAGAATATTGTCAAAAGAAATAAATCCTAATAATGTATCCAGTGTACCCCTATATGTACATGGGGCAAAACACCACATTCAGGTACAGTAACCTGCCCTGTACATGGCCACCATGAGAAGAAATCCCCAAATCTCATTTCTGTCTGACTTTATAATGCCTGCATAAATATTCCTGACCAAATGCTGAAAAGAAATGTTTAATATGAACTCATTACCTTACACGTACAATAGAGATAAATCCAAGCCCTGACCACAATGAGCTGCACCCAATGACTATAATGACACATCAATATATCAGAGCTGTTACTGGATCGGAGCACAGTACCTGGTAAATTCAGAGTCGGGCCCGAATTGAAGCCACTGATGATAACCTGGCCTGGAGACCTCGGTATTGGCTTCTTTCGTGGATGATACTGAAAAATGATCAAACATGTCAGATAGAATCTATGAGCATGAACATCTCTAATTTATAATCTTCCTCCATTTTCCACTGACTTACAGGTATAATAATAATAATAATAATTTTTATTTATATAGCGCCAACATATTCCGCAGCACTTTACAATTAAGCGGGGACATGTACAAACAATAAATTCAATACAAGGGGAGACAGTTTAAACAGTTACATCAGTAGTGAGGTCCCTGCTCGCAAGCTTACATTCTACAAACCCCAGGTAGATGCCTATATGAATATAGTTACCATTGGCCTGCGCTTACTTCATGTGCAGAGTAGGACGGGTGTGCGGGACACTTATGGTTAGGATATGGATGGGGGCGGTGGTGACGTTTACGTGTCTTCACACAATATTATTATGTACCCTGTACATGGACATGTTGACACAAATACCACAACTAAAGGCAGTCATTACTCTGGAAACATGATCCAAACTATCACCCCATCATGCCTCTTCCTGGAGCTCTATTTTTGGTGCCACCATTTGTTTTTAATGGGATTTTTATCCCAAATGTATTCTCACTATTTAAAAATATAAAAATGACGCTCACCTGATGGAAATCGTCATCATCACTGCTGTCCTCGGTGTCAGAGAGAACTATAATGCGCTTAAATCGCTTTTTTCTCATCATATTTGCAAAAATCACTTACAACACTCCTCTCTCCACAAACGCCTACAAAATCCCTCAGTGGAACTCTGGATGACGGGGCGTTCTATATCGTCCAGTCATTGTGGCATCATCGGAATGATGAGATTGTTTGTTTTTTATTTAACTTTATTTAAATCTACAAAACGTACTGCAGAAATACAAAAAATAAATCCAGAAAAAAACTACAATCCTTCTAATTCCCTAACTCCTGCCCTTTTTTGAATTGTTCAGAAAAAAAATAATAATCAAAAAAGTCGACAAAAAACAAGATTTAAAAAAGCAAAGAAACCCCGAAGAAAATAGGCGATTGATTATCCCTCTCCCCCAAGTTTTAATGCTCTACGCTACATTTTTTGCAAAATCTTCTCCCAATTTTTTAAGTTCTCTGAGGAGCAAAGCCACGCCCTCTTGTATTTTATTACTCTCTGAAAAAAATTCTTCCATTCTGTAGTATTCAATTTTTTTCCCTATCCATTTCCTAACCAAATCCACTCTTGCTGTATAAAGTCGCCTACTTACGAACTCTTCTTCCTCATTTCATCTCTTCCGTTCCAGAGAGCAGGTTACAATTGTTGATTTGACCTCAATGGAGATCTAAGTCCCCAGTTTCCCCTCTATATCTTTATACCCTATGATAAATGTATCAATTCTGCCCTTGTTTCTTACACAACTTACAAGTATTGTCAGCTATCTTCTCCATTCTGTATAATACCCGGTGAAAATAATAGAACTAATGGATCAATTGGATTAATTTATACTTTGATTAATTGACATCCCACTTTTGTTTTTATATATATTGAGCCTCTGCAATATTTACTCTTTACTTTCTCAACTAATCTTCTTCTTAAACATTAAATATATAAGGAATCACGGTTAATTTTTTATTAATATTATATTTATTATATAATAGAATATTGTATAAAATATATAAGTTTATTAATATTAGATACATTCTTTTTTAAATGGCAACCAATCAAAAAATAATCCATTCCTCAATTTGATTCCTTCATACTCTTCATCGCTTGTTGAATTTGACAATATCTAAAATCGTGCACTTTACTTAAGCTAAACTGTGTCTTCATCACATTAAATGGCAACAACTCATCTTCATGGATTAAATGTTTAACCAAATGCAACCTTTTCTCTTCCAAAACCCTGTATCTTAACAATTTTATATATATTTATATTATCCTATATATATTTATATTATCCTATGATGAGGCGTATCCAATTGACGTGTTAATATTTAATATCTTCTTTAAATAATCAAGTATAATTGCAAGAATGAAACATTTGTCATCTCCTAGATTCCCCCTGAAAAAAAATCCCTGATTTCAAAAATTCATAAATGTTACAAAATCCCTTTTTTTCTTATTTAGTAAAAATCTTTCAAAATCAGAATTCCTGAAATGTAAGTAATTGGGCTTCCCAGAAATATCTGTGGAAATAAGGGACGGCCAAGCCTCCTTCTGTCTGAGACTTCAGAAGATAGTTACTTTTATTCTCACCCTCTCTCGCCAACAAATCAGGTCGTTCAGAAGAGTTTCTGTTTATTTAAAAATCTTCTCATTTACCCATACCGGGCAGACACTGAGGACATAACGAACTAGAGGCGAGAGACCATCATCTTAATCAGGGTTATTCTATCCACATTAGATATCGGCAGCAGCATCCACATCAACATCTATTTTAATTTCCTAATGAACAATATAATGTTAAGCGATACAAAACTCACAAGCTCCCATGTGATATTTATCCCTAAATATTCAAAGCCATCTTTTTACTAAAGTCTGTAAATCTCTTCACGCTTTTCTGATTTTTTCATCAAATGGTAATAAAACCCATATACTACAGTTGCTATCCAAGCCAAAGTGGGCACCAAAAGACACGGTCACCTCTATGGTCCACAGGAAAGATTTCCCCATCTCTAACAAAATCAGCAGAATATCATCTGCATAGACCAATATCTTTCCCCCTCTCCACTGCTGCCAAAACCACTAATTTCCTCAAGGAAAATACAGTGAGAAGATAAGAGAGGGGGCATCACCGTTTTGTACCTCTGGCTTGGGGTGAATGGTTTAATAGTTTGATCCACCTGATAAAATTCTCCCTGAACCCAAACATCTTGAGTACCCTCCACAAGAACTCCTACACCACCCTGTTACAAGTCTTTGTGGCCTTTGATGCCAGGATGGAGCGGTGGTCTCCGTCTCCTAATATTGTTAAACACTTTCCTCAAATGAATCAGTTCCACTCCCTGGTATAAAACCATTCTGGTAAGAAAGTAGTGGGGGCTTCAGAATTATTTAAACATGTCTTACATTTCATTGAGGATCCAGATACAAATGAAGAACAACTTCCTTTAGGTCCATGATCAGAGTTGACAATTCACACCAGCCACTTCCAATATTAAAGGAGATGTTCACCAATATTTGATGAAACAAAGGAGTTTAGCGTAGTCTTAAAATGAAAACGCAGATGTCTCTCTGATCACTTTCATTCATGTGCACCTCTGCTTGTGTCCTGTGTTAGTTTTCGCTCTTTTTCTGGCAAGGGGTGTCTTCCATCCAAGTTGGAATAGACCATGTCTAAATCTCTTTTCCTTCTTAGACGTCACCTCTCCAAGATTATCTTTTTTTTAATTCAAGTAATTGAGAGATTGCATAACAGGAAAAAAAGAATAACAATGGTTCCAGAATGAAAATACATAATTATTCAACAACATCATATCTGTTATTAGCTCTTTATATACATCTCCATACACATCATGTCAGTCAAGTTTAAAGAATACAGCAATACACATTACACAGGTGTTTATAGGGGAAATACAAGGAAAACTATTATCTCCCAGACTGAATTGAGAGGTAGGATCAGTAGGGTATGGGTCACACCAAAGCTTCCAAACCTTCTCAAATTTATTAGGACAGTGTCCACTCTTATATACTATCTTCTCATACAAAAAGCCAAAAAAGAGAATTCCCATGTACAAAAATCAGTCAATCTTTATTCAACAATCAATTAGACAACATTAAAAAAGTGATACTACAGAGATGGTGGATGAATGCAAATTAGTATGCTTGTCCTAGAAAGTTGGGCAGGTTACAAATATAAATATAAATTGCACATGGAGCCACTAAAGACCAATATGAAGAAAAAACATATAAAGGATGAGAATCCAAATATATACATATAAATGCCCTGAACAGTAATGAACATCAAGGGGGATCCACCCGGCTGTATAAATATGTAATATAAATAGTGAAAGTTCACTCTTAGACCTAAGTAATAGTGCCAGAAGTACACAATGTATGATCCACCTAGTGTTCATCAAATAGAAATACTATGGTCGCACAATAAAACTGTTCACAAAGATCAATATATAGAAAAAAGATTTTATATTCCCGTGGATTCACTCCATAAGGGTAGTGGCAACAGGATGAGACAGAATGCTGAGGAGTGGTACTCAGAAAAAAGTATAACTATAAACAGAACAAGTGCTCAATATAACCACATAGTCAGCAGACTGAAAAATCCTTAAAACAGTGCTATTGAACATAAATAAGTCTCAAAGGACAGCAAGCAATTCATATTCACTGCAGTAAACCCTCTAACGCGCGTTTCGCTTCAAAGCTTCTTCAAAAGGGTATACTAAGTAGACAGAGACTGGGTATTTATGTAATTGGACAGCTAATCCACTACGTTACACATCAAATGCTATTTAAAATGATTGCATGAGAATGTTACATGGAGATGTTAACCCTTTATAGAATGAGGAGTATATAGCCCTATACACCAGATATCGATTGCGGTAAAAAACGACAAGCTCACCTGCAGGGTGGGCTCCCTGTTGCACCTCGCTTCCTCGCCGTGCAGTCACATGCGAGAGGAGGGAGAAGCGTGTGTTGCCCGGTCAACCCCAGACGCCAAATAGTGCATCCATTCCCACCACGTGTGGCAACACGTCAGAGGAAGGAGAGTCCATATGAAAGTGCGTGTTGCCAGGACTACTCCAGAGGTAGTATGGCCCGGACTGCATCCCCCCATAGGAGCCTTAAGGGGAGGGCCGCATGACTCAGGAGGTCTGCTAGGCCGTAATTTGGGGTGGTAAAGGGTTAATGTAAGGAATAGAGTTTTGGGCGCGAATTTGTAGGGGAGGAGTATAGGGGAAGGGGGATAGTACGGGGTTATCTGATTGGCTAGTGGGAAGTATCTCTTTGTGGGGTATATAAGGTGAGGGGTGGTGGGGGTAGTCCATTCGGGAAAAGTTAATGTACCTGAATCTACGTCGGGTCCTGAGGAATGGAGGCTCTTTTCCAGGAGATCCGTTCCTTGGCTGAGAGCAGGGGACAGCTGTGGCTCCAGGATCAGCTGCAACGATGGAACACTGAAGGGACGGCCGGAGAGGTGGCTGCACCCGCAGCACCTCAGAGAGGTGCAAGGAGGTCCAGGCCGCCGGAGAGACTCAGCCCGGAAGGAACTCCCCGGACCAGGCGCCGGTTGCAAAGCCCCTCCAGGGACCCCTCCGGATCACAGGCACAACCCCAGCCCCCATCTGCCGCACGCCGCTCTGGAAGAATCTCTCAGTGTCAGCATCGTCCAGAGGCCGGGGTGAGTGACGTCGTTGGCTTCGCCCCCCCCTGTGAGGTCATCCCCGTCATGTGGCACCACTATCCAGGAAGTGCGGGCTGCTCAGGAGAGCAGGGCCTCTGCTGCTGCAGGAGGGAGAGATACATTATATGAACGGCCGGGGCATCCACTTCGGGCCCAGCGAGCAGCCAGGGGAAGGAGAGCTGAGCCTGAAGGATGCCGGACCCAGGGAGCAGAAGTAGGCAGGAGGGTGAATAGGTCAGCCGCAGCTATTTCAGGTGAGCGGCAGGCACAGCCGCGCCGGGCCCATGCAGCGGGGAAAGCAAAGGAGTACCGGTCAGTTGGAGCTGACCCAGAAGAACGGCAGGTGCAACCGCACCGGGCCCAGGCGTCAGGATCAGCAGGACCCCGGCGGCGGAGATCGGGAATACCAGTGCGAGGGGGCCAGGAGACGACCCACCCGGGATGTCGGTAGCACCGAGGACCGGTGCAATGTCCATGGGAGAGGGCAGATTGCTGCTAGGGATGCGGGCTGCAGGCATGCAGCTGAAGTCTCTCCTCCTCCCAGACAGCGCGCTATTGTGGATAGGAGGTCCAGGTCTAGCGGTGGGTTGACTTCGTCGGGTTTACCTGGCGATGTCCCCGAGCCTGACTCTGCCTCTGAAGAAGAGGGCCAGATTTCATCTGGCAGTGAAGAGAGTAGGGACGATCGCCGCGGAGGACACGAAACGGCTGTTCCGAGGCTTCCTCGTAGTCGGCCTGGTAAGTCACATGGTTTAAATGCGCCTCGGGGGAATGCGGATGATGTAGATCAGAGGGAGCGGTATTTTCAGAGGGGCTTGGCGGCTGACAGGGCGATGGGTAGTGAACAGGTGAGCGATGTTGTGTCGGAATTTCTTAGCATGGTGCGGGGTTTTTTGTCACCTGCGGCAGGTCCTAGCGGAGTTTGGCAGGGTGGTGCTGGAGGTTCAGGGGCTGTTGTGGAGACCCCGGCAGTTGTGAGTGGGGGATTCCCGCACCAGTTGCAGCCAATGAGATGGTTGCAGCACCAGCGGCTGCGGCGACTACAGTGAATACAGTGCGGTTGGATGACAGAGCGAGGGGCGAGGTTTATATGTGTTTTGATGGCCCCTTGGGAGCTCATTTAAAGCAGGAGGTGCGAGAAAAAATATGGAAGGATGAGTACGTGAAAATTTTTTCTTTGCTACCGTTGGAGAAGTTTAATTTGGACAGGGTAAATCCACATGAGAGTAAGAAGGATGAGGAGCGCAGGCGTTATCGTCTGATTCCTCGCACTTTTCAAAATTGGCTGCAGGCGTTTACCACACTAGCGGGTGTCATTGGGGAGAAAGCTCTGGAGAACTGTTCTGCATTATTTTGTTATTTAGATTCAATTAGTGAAGCATACCGTGTTTATGGCGGGACGGCCTGGCTGAGGTATGATGAACCGTTTAGGCAAAGAAAGGCAGTCGGTCCGAGTTTACGGTGGGACCACAAGGAGATTAGTTTGTGGTTGCGATTGATGACAGCACCAAAGTCGGCCTCGCAGTCCTTTCCTGGGAGTAGCTGGGGTTCTGCCAATTCGGCGGCATCCTCGTCAGGCTCCAGGAAGGGGCTGTGCTGGCAGTTTAACGAGCGGGAATGCCGTTTTGGCACAGACTGTAAGTTTAAGCATGAATGTTCAGGCTGCGGAGGGTCTCACAGCCATTCCAAGTGCTTTAAGAAAGGAAAGAAAAAATCAAGCAACTCTTTTTCAAAAAGGGAGGACACCAGTGAGAATAGATCGGATGCTTCCGTTTCTAAGTAGGTATCCGGATAAGGAAGCAGCTGTGTTGTTGAGGGATGGTTTTAATTTTGGCTTCAGGATTCCGTCGGCAGTTGTGCCACGTACGGTGCGGCCTAAGAATTTGATTTAGGCTCGGATGCATGCGGCAGTTGTTAAGGAAAAATTGGATAAGGAAATTAAGTTCGGTCGCATGGCTGGTCCTTTTTTGGAACCTCCGTTGCCGTGTTTATGTGTTTCTCCTCTGGGCGTTGTGCCCAAAAAGGAGCCTAACAAGTTTTGGTTAATCCATCACTTGTCGTATCCTCATGGTAGTTCAGTTAATGATGGTATTGATCCAGATTTGGCATCAGTATCGTATGTTTCTTTTGACAAGGCCGTGGACTGGGTGCGCAGGCTGGGAAAAGGATCTCTCATGGCAAAAACGGACATTAAGTCGGCTTTTCGTCTGCTTCCTGTGCACCCAGACAGTTTTCATTTACTTGGTTGTTTTTGGGACGGTCATTATTACGTGGATTGTTGTCTACCGATGGGATGTTCAATCTCGTGTTCCTACTTTGAAAAGTTTAGTTGTTTTATTGAATGGGTAGTTAGGGAGGAATCCGGCTTGGACTCCGTATTGCACTATTTAGATGACTTTTTGTGTATTGGGCCAGCTGGGTCCTCAGTTTGTTCTTTGCTGCTTACGACGGTTGAACAGGTAGCATCTCGCTTTGCATTCCATTGGCCCCGGAGAAAACGGAGGGCCCCTCCACGGTTTTGAAGTTTTTGGGCATTGAATTGGATTCCGTCAGGATGGAATGCCGCTTGCCAGAGGACAAATTGTTAGATCTGAAGTCTTGTGTCCAAGAGGCTTTGCGGATAAAGAAATTACGCCTGCGCCAACTGCAATCTCTTTTGGGTAAGTTAAATTTGTCCATTTGGGCGGATTTTCTTCAATCTTATAATGGCAGGTCGGTTTAGATGGATCAAGTCGTTTCTAATGTGGATCTAGTTTTGTTTACAGACGCGTCAGGTTCTCATGGTTTTGGGGCCTATTTCGGTGGAAAATGGTGTGTGGGAGAGTGGCCGGAATCATGGAAGGATGCAGGTTTGACAAGAAACATGGCATTGCTGGAAATGTTTCCTATTGTGGTGGCTTTGGAGGTTTGGGGCTCTGAGCTGAGGAACAAGAAAGTGCGTTTCTTCTGTGACAACTAAAGTGTAGTGCATTGTATTAACAACTTGTTAGCTGTTTCATTGCCAGTTCTGTCTCTTTTGCGCCATCTAGTGCTCAGGTGTTTGGATTTTAATGTCTGGTTTTGTGCTGTTCATGTACCGGGTGTTCAGAATTCAATAGCTGATGCATTGTCTTGCTTCCAGTGGGATCGTTTTCGGGAACTAGCGCCGGACGCGGAGCAGTTGGAGACCGATTGGCCCCGGTGGTTGTGGGATCTAGTGTCCGTGCAGCGTTGAATTTGGTGAAGTGTTCTGTTAACCCCAGTACTTGGTCTCGATATGTTTCTGCGTGGTGTCTTTGGCAGGAGCTAGAGGAGTCGGCAGTTGAGCAGGTGATGGAAGCGGACCGTCCCTATTTATTGTTGTATATGATCGGCAGGGCATTTCAGGAGGGTTTATCAGGCTCAGCTGTAGCTGGTAGATTAGCAGGTTTGGCATTCTTCTTTAAGTTAAGTGGTTGGAGGGACTTTACCAAGGATTTCTTGGTTCGCCAGGCGATGAAGGCATTTCGGAGGAGCTATCCGGTACGAGATTGGCGGCCCCCGGTATAGTTTGAAATACTGGGTCAGCTTTTGCGTTGCCTTAGCTGTGTGTGTAGTTCTGAATATGAATGTCGGCTATTTGGGGCGGCCTTTGTTCTGGCGTTTTTTGGGGCATTTAGGATAAGCGAATTGGTGAGCAGAAATGTAAAGTGTCATGACGGGCTGTTATCACAGGATGTAGTGTGCTCGGAGGAGGCAGTACGGTGTTATTTGAGGCGGTCAAAAACCGATACAGCCGGTAAGGGTTGTTTGGTGGAATTGTGGGCTGTGGACGGTTTGTTTGAATGCCCTGTGAGATGGGTTTCTGCATTTCTGGAGGTGAGAGGTCCATCATCGGGTGCCTTTTTGTTACATCAAGATGGATCTGCATTATCGGTGTATCAGTTTATTACCATCTTCAGGCGGGGTTTAGCTAGTTGTGGTCTGAATGGTTTGGAGTTTGGTTCTCATTCGTTTCGGATTGGGGCTGCTACTGAGGCTGCTCGCTGGGGTTTGGGGGTTAAAGCTGTGAAAAAGATTGGTCGCTGAGAGTCGGCGAGGTATCGGTCTTATGTCCGGCCTCATATGTTATAAGATTTTCCCCCAATTTTTTGATAGCATTATTGTTTGGTAACGATTTTCTTTTCTGTTTTACATTCCCATCCCCCTTTGTTTTATGTTTCAGGACCCCCTCGGTTGATCTGGGTGTTAGGTCACTCGTATGTATATTGGGGTTCCATTCGGGCCAACGCAAGACCGGCGGGGCGCCAGTTGAGCACAACGAAGGAGGTTGCGATGGTTCGGTGTTTCGGTATCAGGGATTTGCTGTGGATCCGGGTAATGCCCAAATTTCATTTTTATGCTAATTTAGGCCCCCGGATATACTCGTTTTGCATGCGGGTGGGAATGACTTGGGCTCCAGGACGTCTAGAGACTTCATCCGTGACGTCGTTTGACTGTCTGAGGCTTTTGGAAACCTAACCGGGATTAGTGCTACTGTGGTCGGACATCGTCGCACGCCTGGCATGGCGACACGCCAGGTCAGTCGAAAGGATAAATAAAGCTCGGAGCTAGGTGAATAGGGAGGTATCCCGATTCATTGCTCTGCATGGGGGGGGTTGTGGTTCGTCATCGGGATCTGGAAGTTCCGTCTAGGGAATTTCTGCGGTCTGATGGGGTCCATTTGAATGATATTGGCATAGATATGTGGGCATTAGCATTGATGGAGGGAGTTGAAAAGGCACTTTTGGTATGGCGGAACTCTCAGGCATAAGGTGTCATGCCTGCTCGCTATGGCGGAAAAGGAGGGGGGTTTTGAAGGTGGTTGCTTACATCGAAGGAGGACAGGGGAACCCACTGCAGAGATGGGTGACTCCCATCGGTGTTAAGCGGGTGTTAAAATTTAAAACGGGTCCCTACTGAGCGAGGTCTCAGCGGGACATTTCTGGATGGGCAACAGTCAGCTGGGTCCCCGTGGGCCGGTTGCGGTGTGGCTAGGGGTGGCATGGTGGAGCTGTTTGTTGCAGTTTTTCAAAATGTATGGGCAACAGTCAGCTGGGTCCCCCTGGGCCGGTTGTGGTGCGGCTGGGGGTGGCATGGTGGAGCTGTTTGTTGCAGTTTTTCTCCAAAAATGGTGGAGCCTTCAATTCCCCTCCTCCTTTTTCAGAGTTAATTTAATGTTAATTAATGTTATTTATGTTTACATGCTGTTATATAATAAATGAGGCTGCTGTGGCCATTATATCCAATGTCACAGTGTGGTGGTTTTTATTTATAGTAAGTGGGGGGTTTTCAGTGGGCTGCGTATAGTAGGCCGTATAGTCATACATTCCGAAGTCATGCACAGAGTATATATGTGCACCATCTGGGAAACAGCATCACACAGGCAAATTCAGACGCCACACACAAAATATGTGTTAGAGTGTAGTAGGGGTCATAGGGAACCAACCAAAGGGAGATATTAATATGGAAAGATCCCATCCAAAAGATATATATAGATGTCCAGACAATCAAACCCAGAGTCTGGGCACACAAAACGGAAACACTACTGCATAGATTCGTAAGAGCTAAACCTGCATATACGGTATGTATACCTATGGACATAGATACTTACTGAATCCCTAAAAGAAAATAAATGTTTTTTTGTTTTTTTTCCAAGTTTGCACATGCATATGCTGAAGTTGTCAATTGGGAGTAAATATCATCTGATATAACTCATTCATACATCCATTCATCTGTCCCTAACCACACAAAATCATACCTCTCAAACACATTGCCTGCATGTGTGTACACAAGCAAAAAATGTTTATTCATACATGTGCATGTGCACACACAAGTGCACACACACATATGTATATGGACACATAAAAGCACATAACATTATTAATGTTCTTCACATATTAGTATTCAGCCACCAAATCAAGTGCAATGAGTGAAAATATTCAAAAACAGGGAAATGATGCACCGAAATCATACATCTCAAGTGAATCCTACAGTGTCATAAAAATACCCCTCAAGTGAATCCATTCAAATAAAAAGTGAGAATAAAAAAGTTTTTTTTTAAATATGGTGACACAAGAGTGTATAAAGCCACCCTACACAATGAAAGTGAAAAAAGGGGTTCTTTATTAAATAGGACAGACACAGAAGAAAAAATCCATAGGACTATTCTAAAATTCTACAGGAGCCCATAGAATATTAAAGGACACATCGTTACCCAGAAGTGCAAAATAATACATAACAGTGAGTTTAATAATCATTATGGTACACATTATGTAGAAATTCCACCAATAATACATATTAAGTTGTGTAAATTTAAAGTGCGAAAGTGCTGATGTTGTGTAGACAATATAACTAATATAAAGTGCTAAAAAGCCAAAATAATGGCATTCATTGAGGGACGTATAAAGTGCAAAGAAGAGAAGTGCAGAATGCTAAAGTGCAAGTATTCAGAAAATGGTCACTGTGAAACAATAGACTGAAATAATCTAATCTAAGGTGCTACAGTGCTAACAGGACATATTCACTGTGAATCAGTAATGTGGAAAGTACCAATCTAAAGTGCTAGAGTGCTAAAAGGACATTTAGTGAGAAGTAGTTCTGATAATACCGTGTGTCATACTCACTCGTTTACTTCTTAATAACTTTGGGATCCTACATGTCTGGAAAACCCCCATATAGTACTAGTGCCCCCTCTGTGCCCCCATATAATACTAGTGCCTCTCTGTTCCCCCATATAGTACTAGTGCCTCCTCTGTGCCCCCATATAGTACTAGTGCCCCCTCTGTTCCCCCATATAGTACTAGTGCCCTCTCTGAGCCCCAATATAGTGCTAGTGCCCTCTCAGTGTCGCCATATAGTACTACTGCCCTCCCTGTGCCTCCATGGTCTGGGCCTGATGGGAGGGTAGTGGCAGAGGAGAGTGGCCGCGGCGCTAGAGAAAGGGGGAAGGCGCGTGCGCTGACAAGGGTGAGATGATGGTCCGTGGGCCCACAGGTAGGGATCAGCGTTGGAATGGCAGAGGTATTTATTTTTTTAATCTGGGGCTATGTATATGTGGCACCCCAGGGGTCTGGTTTCCACAGTAATGTAATGTTATGTCTGAGAGCAGGTGGGAGGTCCTTTGGTCAGGGATCCTGTGCATGCCACACCTCCTGCCCAGTGTTGGGAGGGGAAGGACTTCCCCTATATAAACCCGGGGCTGAGGCAGGGTTAGTGAGTAGAAGAAGAACAGAAGTAGAGACAGAGAAGCAGCATAGGAAGAAACAACAGGAGCTCTGTGGGAGCAGTGTTACAAAGAGTCAGGGGCTGGCAGCTGCAGAGCTCGCCCTGACTGAGGAGTATCACCGGACCCGGAGTCCGAGGCTGTGGGGACTAATCTCTACCCAGCAGCAGAAACCGACCGGCAGGGGATTGCAGGTCCTCTGGCCCAGAAACCCGAAGGCACGGTCACAAGCGTGGGACCAGCACCGCCATCGTGGAGCGGAAGCCATTAGAAGGCCCCGAGTCACCGGCCATACGGGTGAGCACCACACGGTACACTCAGGGACGTGGGCTACTTATACCCGCCTCTAGCAAGGTAGCCAGAAGAGTACAGTTAGTTGGGAAGGCCTACAACTCCGCCTGGCCAGGGGAGATCCCATCTTCTCAAGGACTGACCAGGCCCCGATCGCTAGCAAGTACTCCGGGAGGGTCTATCGTTGTTACCAGTAAAGACCCTGAATTACACTGCACCGTCTCTGAGTGGTTCCTGCTACCCCATCTTCCACGTCGGCTGCCCTGAGGCCAAACCCCTCCCGTTGGGGGTTATACTATCGCGCTGCACAATTCTACACCGGCCTCAGCGGTCTGCCCTGCAGCGGCAGCTCCATAGCTGCAAATCAACGGGTGGCGTAGTCGACACTCAAATAACATCTATCAAGACTGCCACACACTGAGCTTGACTCCCTGGGCACGGACCGGGTCCCCGCCACTCGGAGACTACAACCCTCATCTGATCCGGTTCCGGGTAAGCCCCCGTGTGCGAGACGCTGCGCGACACAGCAGGCCCAGGGGCGCGTCACCTTTGGCGTAGTCGGCAGGATTTCGTGCCCGCAACCACCGGGTACTGCGTGCCTGAAAAGCAAAGACTGTTCAAACTTACCAGTGGTGAAGATTCCCGCTATCCGTGGAGGTTTCCCGCCATCCGGCGCCATCTTCTACCTTCTTCCCGCCATCCGCAAAGTTTTCCCGCCATCCGGCGCCATCTTCGGCCTTCTTCCCGCCATCCGTGGAGTTTTCCCGCCATTGGACGCCATCTTGAGGACGCCGCGCCGGAAGAAGAGGGGCGTGGACTCCGAAAGCGCGCGAGAACTGAAGCCCCGCCTCACGTCCGGACGTTGCGTAAGGTCCTGGAAGGAGCCCAGCAGACGCCGACGTCACCGGAGCGCGACGGAAGGTCCTCAACCCTGACGATCCACTGCGGAGCCGCGGCCTACGGAACAGGATCATCGCAAGGTAGGCCACGGTCCACTAGGGGGGAGGAAGATGTCGGATACGGAGGAGAGCTTCACTGCCTCAACCCCCGCCAGCGCCACCGGTGCTGCAGTTATGCCCTTCACCATGCCCTATATCCCGGGAGCAGCTTGGCTACCCCAGTACTCAGGGGAGTCACATACCCTGCATGACTTTAGAGAAAAGCTGGATAGCCTATTCCAGGTATACCCCCTCACAGAAGAGCAAAAAGTGAGCATCCTGGTGGCCCAACTAACCGGGGCAGCCAAAAGGGAAGTAAAATCCTGGCCACCTGGGAGGAAGACTGTCGCAGGGATACTAACCCGGCTGAAGGACACCTTTGATACCCGCACCTCAGCCGAGATTAAGCTTAGATTCTACGGGTGCAAGCAGCGAGCGCATGAGAGTATAAGGGACTATGCACTAAACCTACAAGAGGCCCTGAGGGCCATAAAGCAGACCGACCCTGATGGGGTGGGAAACGAGGACAGGCTGTTGACCGAACAATTTATAGAGGGACTATATTGTAATACCCACCGAACCCAGTTGCGGGCAATGGCCTTACAGAATCCCCATCTGGGCTTTGCACAGTTCAAGGACAGAGCCATCCGGGTGCTCCGAGAACCGGCACCAGGTGGCGTTGTGACCCACAGACGCCCAGCTATCACTTACCACCAGGAGGCGGCGCCCTTGTCGGCAGGGCCTGTGGGAGCCGAAGCGCAGGCTTTGGACAATGACCCGGCTCCAGACCTACACCATCAGGTCCAAGAGCTAGCTAAGAGCGTTGCTGCGCTAACCCGAACTGTGCAGTCTTTACAGGTTTCCACCCCAGGGAAGATCCAGCTGGCATCCGGACCGGAGGACATCCCGTGGCGTCGACCAAGGAGGACCCCACCGGCCAGAGGAAGACCCAGTGACCGATATAGCGAGGACGGACGACCCATCTGCCGCCGCTGCAATCAACCCGGACATATGGCAAGGTACTGTTCTTTAAACGGGCACAACCTGGAGTAGAGGGCCAACCCCCAGGAAAAAGATCACCAGGCCCATCGAACTGGCGCGACAGATATGTGGGAGGACGTCCTGTCTTGCCTGTGGTACTGGATGGCATTCCCATGAGTGCCCTACTGGACACCGGGTCACAGGTCACCACTATCCCGTACGTGCTCTTTAAGCAGTACTGGAATGACTCGGATATTACCCGCTACCCTGACGACGACTTGAGTATCATCGCCAGCAATGGCCAGCCCGTGCCACAGATCGGATTTAAAGAGGTGACCATCAAAATCGGTAGAGTCGAACTGGCCGCACAGGGACTGATCATTGTAGATATTGACAAACATGAGAGTCACCCAAAAATAACTCTAGGAACTAATGTAATTGAAAATTGTCTTGCAGAGGTGATTTTCCTTTTACAGCAGGTTGCCAAGAACGCCAGCTCCGGCGAGCAGCGGGTGCTCCAGAAAGAGATCCGGGCACTGATGCGACGGCAACAGGTGGAACTCTCCGGCGGTGAGATTGGTAGCGTAAGAATGTGTGACCCTTTTCCTATTGCCATGCCCCCAAAAAGTGAAATGATGATTTGGTGCCGGGCAGCTATTGGTCTGAGAGGTAGGGATTACCAGGCAATGGTAGAACCAGTTTACTCAGACAGTAGGCCCACCATTTTGACAGCACGGGGGGTGGTTGATGTACGCCATGGGAGGGTGCCCGTTCGCATAATAAATATCGGGGAGAGGGAAGTGTACCTGCCCCGGTATGCCACGCTAGCCAAATTATATACCATTAACCAAAATTCTATACAATCTGTGGAACCCTTGCCTCCATCTCACCCGGAGGAAGGTAACGGCTCTAAGAAAGACATGGAGGACTGGTGTCAGCAACTACATCTGGGTACAGACTCCACTCCCTCACACCAGAAACAAGGAGTCTATCGGGTGGTTCAAGAGTATGAGAGAGTGTTTAGTAAACACCCGTTAGACTTCGGGCGAGTCAAGGGGGTAGAACACCGCATCCCCACGGGAGATCATCCTCCCATAAAAGAGAGGTATCGACCCGTACCCCATGCACATTACCAACACGCCAAGGGGATGCTTAGAGACATGAAGGAGGCTGGGGTAATTCGGGATAGCTGTAGCCCCTGGGCAGCCCCACTAGTTTTAGTCAAAAAGAAAGACAACACCATGAGGATGTGTGTAGATTACCGGAAAATCAACCGTATCACACACAAGGATGCGTACCCCTTACCAAGGATAGAGGAGTCATTGGCTGCTTTAAGATCTGCTAACTTCTTCTCTACCTTGGATCTCACTAGCGGGTACTGGCAGGTTCCTGTAGCAGAGGCGGACCGGGAGAAGACCGCATTTACCACCCCGATGGGACTTAGCGAGTTCACCTGCATGCCGTTCGGACTTTGCAACGCCCCAGGAACCTTCCAACGATTAATGGAGTGCTGTCTGGGCCACAGAAACTTCGAGACGGTCCTGTTGTACCTGGACGATGTCATCGTATATTCCAAGACTTATGAGGACCACCTGAAACACCTGGCGGAGGTGTTCGAAGCTCTGGCGAGTTACGGCCTAAAGGTGAAACCCTCCAAGTGTCACCTCCTGAAACCAAAGGTGCAGTACCTGGGACACGTGGTGAGCGCTGACGGAGTGGCTCCCGACCCTGATAAGATCACCGCAATTAAGGGATGGCCAAGCCCCTCCAGCGTAAAAGAAGTGCGGCAGTTCCTCGGGTTGGTAGGCTACTACCGAAGGTTTATTCCCGGTTTCACCAAAAAGGCAGCGCCTATGCAGGACCTCCTGATAGGCCAGTCCTGGAAGGCCAAGAACCAGAAGCCGCCCTTCAAATGGGAGGAGCTGGAAGAAGAGTCCTTCCGCCAGCTGAAGATGGCCCTCACGGGGGATGAAATCTTGGCGTACCCGGATTATAGCCAGCCCTTTATCCTCTACACCGACGCCAGTAACATCGGGCTAGGAGCCGTACTGTCCCAGATCCAGCAGGGGAAAGAACGAGTAATCGCCTACGCCAGCCGAAAACTGCGACCCACCGAAAGGAACCCCGAGAATTATAGCTCATTTAAGCTAGAGTTCCTGGCCGTGGTATGGGCAGTCACCGAGCGCTTTAAGCATTACCTCGCTTCTTCCCGGTTCACCGTGTACACGGATAACAACCCGTTGACACACCTGGACACGGCAAGACTCGGTGCCCTGGAGCAGAGGTGGATGGTCCGTCTGTCCAACTACGAGTTCACAATCAAATACCGGGCAGGACGCTCCAATACCAACGCGGACGCCCTGTCCAGGATGCCCAACCTGCCGGACGAAGGAGAAGATCCGGAGGGACTGGAAGAAATTGAACTCCCTGCGTTCCACCGTCATGGGACTATCCAGTATTCCCACCGGGTAAGGAGTAAGCAGGCTGCTACGTTGAACCCCTTACCTCATTACAACTGGGCGGAAACGCAAGACAGCGACCCTGCCGTCCGACTGGTGAAGGAGATGCTGACTCGGCCGGAGGCTCGCCTTGAACCAGACGCTCCGGAGGAAGCCAAACAACTATGGGCGGAGAAGAGTCGACTGTTCCTTTACAAGGGGAAGTTGTGCCGCAGAATGGTCAACTCCCGGACGCATGAACTACTCTGGCAAGTAGTGGTGCCACAAAGAGACGCAGCCATGGTGATGGAGGTATACCACGACGGAGCTGGACACTTCGGGTGGAAGAAGCTGGAGTTCATGCTGCGCGAGCGGTTCCACTGGGTAGGCATGAGGGGAACCATCGAGAAGTGGTGCAGAGACTGTGGCCCGTGCAATCTGAGAAGGAAGGACCGGGCCAGCCAGAAGACTCCCCTGCAGTCCATCGTCACCCGGCAACCGTTGGAACTGGTAGCCTTGGATCATGTAAAACTGACCCCAAGCAGAAGTGGCTACGTCTACGCGCTAACCATCGTGGATCATTACTCCCGGTTCTTGGTTGTCGTCCCCGTCAAGGACTTAACGGCTCAAACAGCAGCTAGAGCCTTCCAGCAGCACTTCTGCCGTCCACACGGGTACCCGGACCAAGTGCTGACGGACCAGGGACCTGCCTTTGAAGCGGAGGTCTTCCAGGAATTCTGCAATCTGTATGGCTGCCGGAAGATAAGGACGACACCCTACCATCCGCAAACTAATGGACTTTGTGAAAAAATGAACCAGGTGGTAATGGATCTTCTAAAAACGTTGCCCCTGGAAGAACGCAGTCTGTGGCCTGAGAAGTTGCCCGATCTGGTGGACCTATACAACCACATCCCGGTAGGTTCCACCAACTGTACCCCGGCTTACCTAATGAGGGCGAGACCTGGTAAGTTACCTGTTGACCTGGAAATGGGAGTCCTGACACCTGAGGACACTTCACCAGAAGCAGACTGGGACACAGAGAGGCAGCAGCAGTACCGGAAAGTACAGGAGAGCGTGGAGCGAAGTCTCTGTCAGGCTAGGGAAAGACAAGAGAAAACTTACAACCAGTATGCTCCCGCTGTTCCCCTGGTACCCGGAGAGCAGGTCTTGAAGAGGAAAAGACGGCTCCACAAGTTGGACGACCAGTGGGAGAAGGACCTGTACACCGTACTGCCCTCAAGCCACAAGAACCCGAAGGTCTGTACCATCAGTAAAGACGGAGGGGAAACCACAGCCATTGTATCCCGGGACCACCTGAAGAAGTGTCCTGAACAACTGAGGAACCCTGAAGAGGAACAAGAAGACCATCGACCCGTAGAGGAAAGGGAAGATATGGTTAGTACCGTGCTCGGGGACTTCCCTCGGTCTTGGACTCATGTCAATGGTGCAGTTGTGGTACCCGTACTCACCTTCCTCCAACCATCATCCCAAGTACCTACGGAGCAACCGGTAGAGCTGGAAGAACAGCCGGTCCAGGAGGCAGAAGACTCTACACAAGCAGACCCGGAAAATCAACCCTCTGCTTATAGTGAGCCTGCCATACCCCTAGTGAGCCAGAGGGCCCATAGACAGCTGCCCAGTTTACCCTTGACAGCTCCTACACCCTGTAGTTCAGGGCCAGGCAGTCAGCTCCGTAGGTCCACTAGGGCCACTAGAGGCCAGTTACCCGCACGTTGGAGGATCTAAATGTTTAAGCTATCTTATAATGTTTACCTGTTTATAGTTGCTTGTGTATAATTTTGTGTTTCTAGTTATTTTTAGGAGTCCTTGGTGGATTTACCGGGAATCCTTGTACAATTAGTTGGAGCGTAACCCAGGATGCACTAAAGACTGTTAAGGACTCGGGGCAGGACAGGCCCCTACCTGGTTACGTCTCCCTGTTTTGGTGAAATGGACACCTTGCTTTCCCTCAAAGACTGCACCCGGTTGCGGACACGCCGTGACCATCGTTATGTGTCTCTTTATTATAATGTTTTGGTTGTACTCTGTTATGTTTACAAAAATATGTTTAGTCCCGGAGTACTAAATTTTACTAGGGGGGAATGTGACACCCCAGGGGTCTGGTTTCCACAGTAATGTAATGTTATGTCTGAGAGCAGGTGGGAGGTCCTTTGGTCAGGGATCCTGTGCATGCCACACCTCCTGCCCAGTCTTGGGAGGGGAAGGACTTCCCCTATATAAACCCGGGGCTGAGGCAGGGTTAGTGAGTAGAAGAAGAACAGAAGTAGAGACAGAGAAGCAGCATAGGAAGAAACAACAGGAGCTCTGTGGGAGCAGTGTTACAAAGAGTCAGGGGCTGGCAGCTGCAGAGCTCGCCCTGACTGAGGAGTATCACCGGACCCGGAGTCCGAGGCTGTGGGGACTAATCTCTACCCAGCAGCAGAAACCGACCGGCAGGGGATTGCAGGTCCTCTGGCCCAGAAACCCGAAGGCACGGTCACAAGCGTGGGACCAGCACCGCCATCGTGGAGCGGAAGCCATTAGAAGGCCCCGAGTCACCGGCCATACGGGTGAGCACCACACGGTACACTCAGGGACGTGGGCTACTTATACCCGCCTCTAGCAAGGTAGCCAGAAGAGTACAGTTAGTTGGGAAGGCCTACAACTCCGCCTGGCCAGGGGAGATCCCATCTGCTCAAGGACTGACCAGGCCCCGATCGCTAGCAAGTACTCCGGGAGGGTCTATCGTTGTTACCAGTAAAGACCCTGAATTACACCGCACCGTCTCTGAGTGGTTCCTGCTACCCCATCTTCCACGTCGGCTGCCCTGAGGCCAAACCCCTCCCGTTGGGGGTTATACTATCGCGCTGCACAATTCTACACCGGCCTCAGCGGTCTGCCCTGCAGCGGCAGCTCCATAGCTGCAAATCAACGGGTGGCGTAGTCGACACTCACATAACATCTATCAAGACTGCCACACACTGAGCTTGACTCCCTGGGCACGGACCGGGTCCCCGCCACTCGGAGACTACAACCCTCATCTGATCCGGTTCCGGATAAGCCCCCGTGTGCGAGACGCTGCGCGACACAGCAGGCCCAGGGGCGCGTCATATACAGTACGGAGCACTATGCGGGGCCATGTATACAGTACGGAGCACTATGCGGGGCCATGTATACAGTATGGAGTACTATGCGGGGCCATGTATACAGTATGGAGTACTCTGGGGGCCATGTATACAGTACGGAGCACTATGCGAGGCCGTGTATACGGTACAGAGCACTATGAGGGGGACATGTATACGGTACGGAGCACTATGCGGGGCCATGTATACAGTACTTAGCACTATGCGGGGCCATGTATACAGTATGGAGCACTATGCGGGGCCGTGTATACAGTACGGAGCACTATGCGGGGCCATGTATACAGTACGGAGCACTATGCGGAGCCGTGTATACAGTACGGAGCACTATGCGGGGCCGTGTATACAGTACGGAGCACTATGCGGTGGCCATATATATAGTATTACAGAGCACTATGTGGGGCCATATATACAGTACGGAGTACTATACGGGGCCATATATATAGTATTACAGAGCACTATGTGGGGCCATATATACAGTACGGAGAACTATGCAGGGGCCGTGTATACAGTATGGATCACTTTGGGTGATGTATACTGTGTGCAGCACTATGCGGGGCCATGTATACAGTAGTATGGAGCACTATGCAGGGCTGTGTATACAGTACGGAGCACTATGCGGGGCCATGTATATAGTAGGATGGAGCACTATGCGGGGTCATGTATACACTATGAAGCACTATGAGGGGGACATGTATACTGTATGGAGTTCTATGCGGGGCCATGTATACATACGGAGCACTATGCGGGACCATGCATATAGTAGCACGGAGCACTATGCGGGGCCATGTATAGAGTACGAAGCACTCTGCGGGTGACATGTATACGGTACGGAGCACTATGCGGGGCCGTGTATACAGTACGGAGCACTATGTGGTGGCCATGTATACAGTACAGAGCACTATGCAGGGCCGTGTATACAGTACGGAGCACTATGCGGGGCCGTGTATACAGTACGGAGCACTATGCGGGGCCGTGTATACGGTACGGAGCACTATTAGGGGGACATGTATACGGTACGGAGCACTATGCGGGGCCGTGTATACAGTACGGAGCACTATGTGGTGGCCATGTATACAGTACAGAGCACTATGCGGGGCCATAGATATAGTATTACAGAGCACTATGTGGGGCCATATATACAGTACGGAGCACTATGCAGGTGCCGTGTATACAGAATGGATCACTTTGGGTGATGTATACTGTGTGCAGCACTATGCGGGGCCATGTATACAGTAGGGAGCACTATGCAGGGCTGTGTATATTGTACGGAGCACTATGCGGGGCCATATATATAGTAGGATGGAGCACTATGCGGGGCCATGTATACAGTACGGAGCACTATGCGGGGCCATGTATACAGTACGGAGCACTATGCGGGGACATGTATACAGTACAGAGCACTAGGCTAAGCCATGTATACAGTACGGAACTCTATGCGGTGCCATGTATACTGTGTGCACCACTATGCGGGGCCATGTATACAAAACAGCAGTATGCGGGGCCATGTATACAGTAGTTCGGAGCACTATGCGGGGCCATGTATACAGTACGGAGCACTATGCGGGGGTCATGTATACAGTACGGAGTCCTATGCGGGGCCATGTATACATACGGAGAACTATGCGGGACCATGTATATAGTAGTACGGAGCACTATGCGGAGCCATGAATAGAGTACGAAGCACTATGCGGGTGACATGTATACAGTACGAAGTACTATGCAGGGCCATGTATACAGTATAGAGCACTATGCGGGAACATTTATGGTCATGTATACGGTACGGAGCACTATGCGGAGCCATGTATACTGTGTGCAGCACTATGCGGGGCCATACATACAGTATGGAGCACTATGCAGGGCCATGAATACAGTACGGAGCACTATGTGGGGCCATGTATACAGTACGGAGCACTATGTGGGGCCATGTATACAGTACAGAGCACTATGTGGGGCCATGTATACAGTACGGAGCACTATGCGTGGCCATGTATACAGTACGGAGCACTATGCGTGGCCATGTATATAGTACGGAGCACTATGCGGGGCCATATATACAGTACAAAGCACTATGCGGGAGCCATGTATACAGTACGGAGCACTATGCGGGGCCATGTGTATAGTAGTACGGAGCACTATGCGGGGCCATGTATACAATATGGAGCACTGTGCGAGGCCATGTATACAGTACGGAGCACTATGCGGGCCATGTATACAGTACGGAGCACTATGTGGGGCCATGTATACAGTACAGAGCACTAAGTGGGGCCATGTATACAGTACGGAGCACTATGTGGGGCCATGTATACAGTACGGAGCACTATGTGTGGCCATGTATACAGTACGGAGCACTATGCGTGGCCATGTATACAGTACGGAGCACTATGCGCAGCCATATATACAGTACAAAGCACTATGCGGGAGCCATGTATACAGTACGGCGCACTATGCGGGGCCATGTGTATAGCAGTACGGAGCACTATGCGGGGCCATGTATACAATATGGAGCACTATGCGGGGCCATGTATACAGTACGGCGCACTATGCGGGGCCATGTGTATAGTAGTATGGAGCACTGTGCGAGGCCATGTATACAGTACGGAGCACTATGCGGGCCATGTATACAATATGGAGCACTATGCGGGGCCATGTATACAGTACGGAGCACTATGCGGGGCCATGTATACAGTACTAAGCACTATGCGGGGCCATGTATACAGTATGGAGCACTATGCGAGGCCATGTATACAGTACAGAGCACTAAGCGGGGGCCGTATATAGACTACGGAGCACTATGCGGGGCCAGGTATACAATATGGAGCACTATGCGGGGCCGTGGATACAGTACGGAGCACTAAGCGGGGCCATATATACAGTACGGAGCACTATGCGGGGCCATGTATACTGTATGCAGTACTATACGGAGCCATATATACAAAACAGAGCAGTATGCGAGTCCATGTATACAGTATGGAGCACTGTGCAAGGCCATGTATACATTACAGAGCACTATGCGGGGCCATGTATACAGTACAGAGCACTATGCGGGGCCATGTAAATAGTAGTACCGAGCAAAATGCGGGGGCCGTCTATAGAGTACGGAGCACTATGCGGTGCCGGGTATACAATATGGAGCACTATGCGGGGCCATGTATATAGTAGGTAGCACAATGCGGGGCCATGTATACAGTACGGAGCACTATGTGGGGCCATGTATATAGTAGGATGGAGCACTATGCGGGCGACATGTATACAGTACGGAGTCCTATGCGGGGCCATGTATACATACGGAGCACTATGCGGGACCATTTATACAGTACGAAGTACTATGCGGGGCCATGTATATAGTAGTACGGAGCACTATGCGGGGCCATGTATACAGTACGAAGTACTATACGGGGCCATGTATACAGTATGGAGCACTATGCGGGGCCATATACACAGTACGGAGCACTGTGCGGGGCCATGTATACGTACGGAGCACTATACGGGGTCATGTATACGTATGGAGCACTATGCGGGGCCATGTATACTGTATGCAGTACTATGCGGAGCCATATATACAAAACAGAACAGTATGCGAGTCCATGTATACAGTATGGAGCACTATGCGAGGTCATGTATACAGTACGGAGCACTATGCGGGGCCATGTATACAGTACGGAGCACTATGCGGGGCCATGTATACAGTACGGAGAACTATGCGGGGCCATGTATATAGTAGTACGGAGCACTATGCGGTGCCATGTATACAGTACGAAGCACTATGAGGGGCACATGTACACAGTACGGAGTACTATGCGGGGCCATGTATATAGTACAGAGCACTATGCGGGCCCATGTATACAGTATGGAGCACTATGCTGGGCCATATATACAGTATGGAACACTATGCGGGACCATGTATACAGTAGGTAGCACTACGCGGGGCCATGTATACGGTACAGAGCAATATGAGGGTGACATGTATACAGTACGGAGTACTATGTGGGACCATGTATACAGTATGGAGCACTATGTGGGGCCATGTATACAGTACGGAGCACTATGCAGGGCCATGTATACAGTACGGAGCACTATGCGGGGCCATGTATACAGTACGAAGCACTATGAGGGGCTCATGTATACAGTACAGAGCACTATGCGGGGCCGTGTATACAGTACGGAGCACTATGCGGGGCCGTTTATACAGTATGGAGCACTATGCTGGGCCATATATACAGTATGGAGCACTATGCGGGACCATGTATACAGTAGGTAGCACTACGCGGGGCCATGTATACGGTACGGAGCAATATGAGGGGGACATGTATACAGTACGGAGTACTATGCGGGGCCATGTATACAGTACTGAGTACTATGCGGGGCCATGTATACAGTACAGAGCACTATGCAGGGCCATGTATACAGTACGGAGCACTATGCGGGGCCATGTATACAGTACGAAGCACTATGAAGGGCTCATGTATACAGTACAGACCACTATGCGGGGCCGTGTATACAGTACGGAGCACTATGCGGGGCCGTTTATACAGTATGGAGCACTATGCTGGGCCATATATGCAGTATGGAGCACTATGCGGGACCATGTATACAGTAGGTAGCACTACGCGGGGCCATGTATACGGTACGGAGCAATATGAGGGGGAGATGTATACAGTACGGAGTACTATGCGGGGCCATGTATACAGTACTGAGTACTATGCGGGGCCATGTATACAGTACAGAGCACTATGCGGGGCCATGTATACAGTACGAAGCACTATGAGGGGCTCATGTATACAGTACGGAGTACTATGCGGGGCCATGTATACAGTACTGAGTACTATGCGGGGCCATGTATACAGTACGGAGTACTATGCGGGGCCATGTATACAGTACTGAGTACTATGCGGGGCCATGTATACAGTACGGAGTACTATGCGGGGCCATGTATACAGTACTGAGTACTATGCGGGGCCGTGTATACAGTACGGAGCACTATGCGGGGCCGTGTATACAGTACGGAGCACTATACGGGGCCGTTTATACAGTATGGAGCACTATGCTGGGCCATATATACAGTATGGAGCACTATGCGGGACCATGTATACAGTAGGTAGCACTACGCGGGGCCATGTATATGGTACGGAGCAATATGAGGGGGACATGTATACAGTACGGAGTACTATGCGGGGCCATGTATACAGTACTGAGTACTATGCGGGGCCATGTATACAGTACAGAGCACTATGCGGGGCTGTGTATACAGTACGGAGCACTATGCGGGGCCGTGTATACAGTATGGAGCACTATTCGGGGCCATGTATACAGTACAGAGCACTATGTGACTAGCCCAGGGGATGGGGATGACTCGGTTACCCGAGCCTTTAGCCTTAAGGAGGTCGCGGTGGTCAGCTCCCGGGCCCATTCTCTGGGGTCTCTCTTTAAAAAGGCATTGATAGATGTTAAGTTTTATTAAAGAGTTCGTGACGCCACCTATGGTTTCTGATGATATTCACCAGCGCTGCGCAGTCCACTGAGGCCAGTGATAAGGCCGCTAGATGGTATGGCTCCCCACAGGTGGAGCTAGGCCTCAGGGCAGCGTATGGACGGGGAAAGCAGGACGGAGAGACTCAGCCGAGTCAGAGCAAGAACAGGGATGGACACAATAGTCACTTCAGTACCTTTTACTGATGGAAATTCAGGCACTTCCCGGAGCACTGTAGGGTGAAGGGTGTATGTCCGGATCCTCCCCAATGAGCGGGTTTTGGGCCTCCTGTTTCTTGCTTCTGTGTAGTAAGTTTCTGACCTGCCTGAAGCTAGGCCTAACTTTGTCTCTGTCCTGCGCTGGCTGACCTTGTGGTAGGGCCTTCTCTTGGAGCGCATGCTCCCGACCTACGTGGCCTATGTGTCTCCTGGCTCTGATACGTGTCAGCACTTTAGCGATCCTGGGACTTGTAGTTCTCCAGGGATTCCAGTTTATCTTACTGGGTCATGGAGATCCCGGTAAGCTTCGGACCCGGTGTCCGGTAACTGCTTCTTCTTCGGGGTGAGCTAGTTAAGCTCCTCTGCCCCTATGAACTAACTCTCTCTACTCGCCTTCGGCCTACTCGGGCCCTCCTAGGCTACTCACACTAACGGCAGCTTGCCGCGCTTCACCGATCTTATGGCGCCGGCACACCTTTGCTCACTTCTCTGAGCTACAACTGAGTCTAGAACATACTCCACTGCAGACTAACCTCTCTCAGGCTTCTACTGCAGGAACTCTCTCAACAGACTTCTGCTCTCTTTCGACTCCAGTCTAGACTAACTGCTGCCTGGCTCCATCTTCTCTATTTATCTATCCCTAACGGGCTCCCTCTGGTGGTCTGAGGTGGAAGGTGGATATGTGTGAATGGTTATGGGGGCCTCTTGTGGAGGAATCCTTCAATACACCCTTCTAGGATCTGTGATACCAAGCACAGCTGGGCTTCACATTCCCCCCTAGTTAAACTCATCACTCCCGGGCTGAAGTACTTTTTTTATAACAACAGGAACATTGGAAAACATAAGCAATACAAGAACAATCTTCCCTTTATGGGAGGCACGAATCTTTAACGTTACATAACAATAACAAATACAGAGTGTCCTCAGAATCCAAGTCTCCTATGGCGAGGTTCCCCAGAAGGATGTCCATCCCACAAGGTAGAGTACTTGGTGATTTGGAGGGACCTGTCCTAAACCCCCCTACGTAGGCCCTGGGGTGGCTGCAGGGCATGAAGATCCCGAGTTGGACCTCCAAGAGAGCCACTCCAGACAGGTTTTCCTTCTGAGGTCACCTAAAAGGGCACTTCAGGGAGCGCAACTATATACAATAAGAGTTTTTGGGCTGCACATAGCCCTCAGCCACGAAGTTCATTATATAGGGAATAAAGAATTAATAGGAAAAAGCACAAATTGATAAGCATGCATTAAAATAAACAATTATGCAGTACATTACAATTTAATATACAATACCCCAGGGGTAACTATCTACACTCCCAGAGATTTGACTACTTTATTCAGTGTACCTAGCAGGGGGTTTACCTCTCGTGCTACGTACTGATCTGCGTAGTGCTGTGGTTGGTGGAGTGTCAGTGTCTGTTTCCTCAGTCACTCTACCAGTTCTACGTGTGACCATGTTGTAAAACTGCCTTAACCTCTCTCTTGGACTGGCAAGTCTACCATTGGCTGGGCCCTCTTGCTCTGCTCCTGCCGGGGATCCTTCATCCGGGGATACTTCTTGAGCTGGCTCTTCTGCAGCACTTACAGGTACAACTTGCTGTGGAGGGTTTTCTGGCTGTTCATAGAATTGGAGTGCTGGAATAATTACTGCATCTCCTATCTGAGGCCAATCAGCTGGGAAGTCTCCAAGGTCAGTGTGTATCACCGCTTCTTTAGGTTCTTCCGGGATTGTGAAAGGCACTTGTTCCTGAGGTTTCAGTAAATCTGGACACAACTTTAAGTGGTCCCTGGACACTGTAGCTGATGTTTTTCCTCCATCACGACTGATTATGCATGTCTTTTTGTTGTCAAACCTTGACGGTAACACAGTGTAGGGGTCTTTTTCCCACTGGTCATCAAGTTTGTGGTTACGTCTTTTCCTTTTTAGTACTGTTTCACCAGGTGTAAAAGGTTCTGCGGGTGCGTTTTTGTTGTATTGAACTTCCTGCTTTTCTCTCACCCGAGTAAGACTGTCCTTGACACAAGATTGTACCCTTCTGTACTGCTCTTGTCTGGTCTTGTCCCAGTCCTCAGTGGTCATATCAGCTTCAGGTTCAACTACACCAAGCTCCAAATCCATGGGCAGCTTTCCTGGCCTTGCCCATATGATTATACAGATCCACTAGGTTAGGTAGTAGGTCTGGCCACTGGTTTCTCTCCTCAAGTGGTATAGTCTTTAGCAGGTCGATGATGATGTTGTTCATCTTTTCGCAAAGACTGTTGGTTTGTGGATGGTACGGTGTAGTTCTGATTTTTTTACAACCGTACAAATGGCAGAACTCCTTAAACAACTCAGCCTCAAAGGCCGGGCCTTGGTCCGTCAGCACCTGCTCAGGGTAACCATGGGGCCTGCAGAAATACGCTTGGAACGTCTTCGCTGCTGTCTCTGCCGTCAGGTCTTTGACAGGGGCGACCACCAGGAAACGTGAGTAGTGATCCACCATGGTCAGAGCATAGGAGTACCCTGACCTGCTGGGGGACCCCTCTCCAGGGGTTGAGTCGTCTCGATGGGTTGCAGGGGTGCCTTCTGGCTGCTGAAGTCTTTCCTTCTTAGGCCGCAGGGTTCACAGTCCCGGCACCACCTCTCAATGGAGCTGCCCATTCCTACCCAGTAGAATCGACATTTCAGCAGGGTCTCTAGCTTTTTCCAGCCAAAGTGCCCTGCCTGATCGTGGTAAGCCTCTAATACCATCTGGATGTCTGTCTTCGGGACCACTATCTGCCATACCATCTCATGAGTTTTTGGATTGACGTACCTCCGGCACAGTTTCTCACGGTAGATAAACAGCCGGCTTCTCTCGTTCCACAGATGCTTTGCTTGGAGAGACGCATCCTTCTCCAGGGAGGCACCTTCTTGGGTTATCAGCTGTTTAATGCGGCTGACAACCGGGTCGCTGTCCTGGGTCTCTTTCCAGCTGTGGTGAGGCAGGGGGTTTAACGTCTTTCCACGTTGCTTCCTGGAGACTCTCTGCTCATGGATCATCCCATTCCGATGGAAGGCAGGTAGCTCAATCTCTTCCAAGTCATCCACTTCTTCTTCTGTGTCTGACTGGTGAGGCATCCTAGACAAGGCGTCGGCGTTGGCGTTCTTGCGGCACGCCCGGTATTTAATTGTAAATTGGTAGGTTGACAGCTGAGCCATCCATCGTTGTTCCAGAGCCCCCAACTTAGCTGTTTCAAGGTGGGTCAAGGGGTTGTTATCATTAAAGGCAGTGAACTTGCTGGAAGCCAGATAGTGCTTGAATCTTTCAGTGATGGCCCAGACCAAGGCCAGGAACTCCAACTTGAAGCTGCTATAGTTCTGTGGGTTCCTCTCAATCGGGCGGAGCTTCCTGCTTGCGTATGCGATCACTTTCTCTTGCCCATTCTGCTTCTGACTTAGAACAGCACCCAGGCCTTCGTTGCTGGCATCTGTATACAGCAGGAACGGTTGGCTGTAGTCAGGGTAGGCTAGGATTTCATCACCTGTCAGGATCTCCTTCATCTCCTGAAACGACTCGGCTTGTTCCTTACCCCAGTGGAATGGGGGGTTTTTGCCTTTGGGGGACTGCCCTACCAGGAGGTCTTGCAGAGGAGCTGCTTTCTTAGTGTAGTCCTTTACGAACCTCCGGTAGTATACTACTAGTCCCAGGAACTGACGCACCTCCTTGAGGTTCTTCGGCTCCGGCCACTTCTGGATGGCTGTGACTTTCTCCGGGTTTGATGCTACCCCTTCCGGACTGACAATGTGCCCCAGGTACTGTACTTCCTCTTGAGCAGGTGGCACTTTGAGGGCTTCAACTTCATCCCGTACCGGGACAGTGACTCAAATACCTCTGCCAGGTGTTTCAAGTGGTCCTCGTACGTTCTGGAGTACACAATTACGTCATCCAGGTAAAGTAACACAGTCTCGAAGTTGCGGTGTCTCCGGCAGCACTCCATCAATCTCTGGAACGTTCCGGGGGCATTGCAGAATCCAAATGGCATACTGTTGAACTCGCAGAGTCCCATCGGGGTGGTGAAGGCCGTCTTCTCCCGATCCTCCTCAGCCACAGCTACTTGCCAGTACCCACTAGTGAGGTCAAGGGTAGAAAAGTAATTTGCAGACTTTAAGGCTGCTAGGGACTTCTCTATGCGTGGTAAAGGGTATGCATCTTTATGTGTAATGCGATTTACTTGACAGTAATCTACACACATTCTCATACTCCCGTCCTTCTTCCTAACCAGCACTAGGGGAGCTGCCCAGGGACTACAACTATCCCTTATCACTCCCGCCTTCCTCATGTCATGCAGCATTTCTTTTGCCTTCTGGTAGTGAGCTGGGGGTATAGGCCTATAACGTTCTTTGATTTGGGAATGGTTGCCTGTGGGGATATGATGTTGAACCCCCTTAACCCTCCGGAAGTCTAGTGGATGTTTACTGAACACCTGCGAGTACTCTTGAACCACCAGGTGTACACCCTGTTTTTGATGGGTAGGCGTGGTGTCCGACCCAACATGGAGCTGTTGACACCAATCCTCCACCTGGGTTGCAGGGTCATTATCCTCCACTTCGTCTGGTGAAGTTAAAGGACTCCGCCTCATAAATGCAGTTATTATTGACAGCATGTAATTTGGCAACAGTGGCATAACGTGGCAGTTTGACCTCATCTTCCCCTAAGTTGAGAAGAAGGACGGGCACCCTCCCATTACGTACGTCTACCACTCCCCTGGCAGTTAAGAGTGTGGGTCTGTGCTCGGAGCAAAGGGGTTCTACTACCACCTGATAGCTCTGTCCTCTAAGACCTATGGCAGCTCTACACCAGATGAACATTTCACTCATTGGGGGGATGACAATGGGTATGGGGTCTGTTACCCGCACGTTACCGATTTCACCATCTGTTAACTTTACTTGCTGTTGATACATCAGGACGCGGATCTCCCTCTGCAGTGCCCTCCTCTGTCTCAGTCTGGCAGTGTCGGCTATCTGTTGGAGCAAGAACACAACTTCTCCCAAACAGTTACCAACAACGTTAGTGCCCAATACCATATACGGGTTGCTGTCATCAGGGTTAGTCTCCACTACAATTAATCCTTGGTCTTTCAGCTCCACTCTCCCCACCTTTACAGTCACATTTTTAACCCCGAGTAGGTTAAGGGGGAGTCCATTTGAAGCATATACAGACAAATTTGGAGCTGGCGGACGTAGATTGTCCATGGACCAGAACCTCTTGTAGAGGACTTCAGGCATGATGGTTACCTGAGATCCTGTGTCCAGCAGGGCATGCGTCGGGATCAGGAAAGGTCTTCCTCCGACGAACCTGTTGTACCAGTCTGATGGGCCTGGTGAGTCTACTCCTGGGTGTCGGCCCTCGGACCCAGGGTTTTCTCGTTTAAAGGACAATTCTGGACGATATGGCCGGTCTTGCGGCAGCGGCAGCAGGCTGGGTCCTTAGGTGGACGGCGCTGGTCACTGGTCCTCGACGAGGGTGGTGTTGGCCTCCTCCTCCTTCGCATCCAGGGGACATCCTCAGGGCTATCGGCTAGCAGGATCTTCCCTCCTTCCTCAGGCTCCGTCCGCAGCTGTAGAGCACTCAGCACAGTGGTCAGGGTTTTGCTCAACTGACGCACTTCAGAGCGCAGACTGTCCAGCTCTCTAGGGGACGTTACTGGAACCTTAGCTTCAGCAGTCACTAGGGAAAAGGTGGGTGTTGCAGGCTCTGGGGTAGCCCCACCCTGGTAACGTTGGATGGCATTTGTTTCCAGGGGCTGCAGTCCTTTTATAGCCATGTCCTTGAGATTGTCAAAGGTGGCATCTGGATGAACCAGGGACCACCAACGCACAGTCCTGCTCTCCTCTGGAGACCTCAGTCCGCGGACAAACTGTTCCTTCAGCATTTTGTTCTCATTTTCAACGCTGATTGGACTAACCTGGTTCAGAGCCCGCAGGGCCCCTTGGAGACGCCAGGCGTAGTCTCGAACATTGTCCTCTGGTTGTTGGGAACAGCTGTAGAACCTCATCCGGAGGTCCGCCTCAGTAAGGTCATCAAAGACAGTCTGTAGTTTTTGGAATATTGCGGACACTGACTCCTGGTCTGCGGCCGACCATGTTTCCACTTCCCGTTCCGCAGCACCGGTCAGTTGTCCTAATACAACGGCGGCTCTTTGTTTACCTGTCATGGAGTACATGTCCAAGATACCACATAACTTCCGTTTGAATCCAGACAGGGTATCTGGTTTGCCGTTGTATTGGGGGAGCCACTTTGCTCCAGGAATGTACGGTAAAGTCATAGGTATTACAGGTGTTATGGGCGCTGCTGGTGGAGCGGCAACTTCGGCCTGCTCATCATCGGTCGAGGGCTGAACTTCAGGGACGTTGACCGGTAGGTCGGCGTTCTGCTGCTCGTCGGACATCTTGGCGCCCCCCTAGTTAACCGTGGCCTACCTTCTGTTTTTTCTTCCGGTAGGCCGCAGCTCCGCAGGTGACGGGTGTCTTCAGGACCTTGCGTCGCTTGCGTCCTACGTCAGCGCGTTCAGCGACGCTCCTTACAGGACCTGGCGCTTGTTGGTTTGACGTCAAAGCGTGGGGCGTGTCCGGGACTTCGCGCTCTTTTGCAGGTACGCCCCTTATTTTCCCGCGATTACGCCCTTCTTCTCGCTCAGCGACACAACAATGGAGGCAACCTTCACCACAACTTCACGTACACAGTTCAGAATAAAGGCACACAGTACCCAGTGGCAACGGGCACAACACTAGATGACTAGCCCAGGGGATGGGGATGACTCGGTTACCCGGGCCTTTAGCATTAAGGAGGTCGCGGTGGTCGGCTCCCGGGCCCGTACTCTGGGGTCTCTCTTTAAAAAGGCGTTGATAGATGTTAAGTTTTATTAAAGAGTTCGTGACGCCACCTATGGTTTCTGATGATATTCACCAGCGCTGCGCAGTCCACTGAGGCCGGCGATAAGGCAGCTAGATGGTATGGCTCCCCACAGGTGGAACTAAGCATCAGCGCAGGGTATGGATGGGGAAAGCAGGACGGAGAGACTCAGCCGAGTCAGAGCAAGAACAGGGACGGACACAATAGTCACTTCAGTACCTTTTACTGATGAAAATTCAGGCACTTCCCGGAGCACTGTAGGGTGAAGGGTGTATGTCCGGATCCTCCCCAATGAGCGGGTTTTGGGCCTCCTGTTTCTTGCTTCTGCGTAGTAAGTTTCTGACCTGCCTGAAGCTAGGCCTAACTTTGTCTCTGTCCTGCGCTGGCTGGCCTTCTGGTAGGGTCTTCTCTTGTAGTGCACGCTCCCGACCTACGGGGCCTATGTGTCTCCTGGTTCTGGTATGTATCAGCACTTTAGTGATCCTGGGACTTGTAGTTCTCCAAGGATTCCGGTTTATCTTACTGGGTCATGGAGATCCCAGTAAGCTTCGGACCCTGTGTCCGGTAACTGCTTCTTCTTCAGGGTGAGCTAGTTAAGCTCCTCTGCCCCTATGAACTAACTCTCTCTACTCCCCTTCAGCCTACTCGGGCCCTCCTAGGGTAAGCTGGGCAGCGATCTGCGCACTCTTTGGCTCAGTAGAGGCACGGCAGGCTCACTACTAGCAGAGGGTTGATCCTCCTGCGCTGCTGGTGTGGACTCTTCTGCCTCCTGGGCAGGCTGCTCTTCCAGCTCTACCTGGTCTTCTGAAGGCACTTGAGGGGCTGGCTGGAGAAAGGTGAGGACGGGCACCACAATAGCGTTGTTTACTTGTGTCCAGGACCGGGGAAAGTCTCCGAGTACTGTGCTGATCATTTCCTCCTTTTCCTCTACGGGTTGAGGGTCTTCCTGATCTTCATCCGTGCTTTGCAACTTCTCGGGGCACTTTTTCAGGTGGTCTCTGGAGACAGTGGCTGTGGTCTCTCCTCCATCCTTGCTGATGACGTACACCTTTGGATTATTGTGGCTTGAGGGCAGTACGGTGTACGGGTCCTTTTCCCACTGGTCGTCCAACTTATGGAGCCGCCTTTCTCTTTTCAAGACCTGCTCTCCAGGTACCAGGGGAACAGCGGGAGCATGTTGGTTATAAGTCCTCTCCTGCCTTTCTCTTGATTGACAGAGACTTCGCTCGATCTCTCCTGTACTTTCCGGTACTGCTGCTGCCGTTCTGTATCCCAGTCTGCCTCTGGCGAGGTGTCCTCGGGTATCAGGACTCCCATATCCAGGTCAACAGGCAGCTTACCAGGTCTTGCTCGCATTAGGTAAGCCGGGGTACAGTTGGTGGAACCTACCGGGATGTGGTTGTACAGGTCCACCAGATCGGGCAGTTTCTCAGGCCACAGACTGCGTTCTTCCAGGGGCAATGTTTTTAGCAGATCTATCACCACCTGGTTCATCTTTTCGCAGAGTCCATTGGTTTGGGGGTGATAGGGTGTTGTTCTTATCTTCTTGCAGCCATACAGGTTGCAGAACTCCTGGAAGACCTCCGCTTCGAAGGCTGGTCCTTGGTCCGTCAGCACTTGGTCCGGGTACCCGTGTGGGCGGCAGAAGTGCAGCTAGAAGCTCTGATTGCTGTCTGAGCCGTCAGATCTTTGACAGGGACCACCACCAGGAACCGGGAGTAGTGATCCACGATGGTTAGGGCGTAGACATACCCGCTTCTGCTTGGAGCCAGTTTAACATGGTCCATAGCGACCAGTTCCAGCGGCTGCCTGGTGATGATGGGCTGCAGGGGAGTCCTCTGGCTGGCACGGTCCCTTCTTCTTAGATTGCACGGGCCACAGTCTCTACACCACCTCTCGATGGCTCCTCTCATGCCTATCCAGTAGAACCGTTCACGCAGCAGGAACTCCAGCTTCTTCCATCCGAAGTGCCCTGCCCCATTGTGGTAGGCCTCCAGCACCATAGCTGCGTCCCGTCTCGGTACCACAACCTGCCAGATCAGTTCATGTGTCCGGGAATTGACCATTCTGCGGCACAACTTCTCCTTGTAGATAAACAGTCTGCTCTTTTCCGTCCACAGTTGCTTGGTCTCTTCCGGAGCGTCTGGGTCCAGGCGGGCGTCAGCCTGGGTCAGCATCTCCTTCACCAGACGGACTGCGGGGTCACTGTCTTGCGTCTCCGCACAGTTGTAGTGGGGTAAGGGGTGAGCGTAGCGGATCGCTGGCCCCTCACACGGTGGGAATACTGGGTAATCCCATGACGGTGGAATGCAGGGAGTTCGATCTCTTCCAGTTCTTCTGGATCTTCCCCTCCGTCCGGTAGGTTCGGCAGCCTGGACAGGGCGTCCGCGTTGGTATTGGAGCGTCCTGCCTGGTACTTGATCGTGAACTCAAAATTGGACAGGCGGGCCATCCATCTCTGCTCCAGGGCACCCAGTCTTGCAGTGTCCAGGTGTGTCAACGGGTTGTTGTCCGTGTACACGGTGAACCTGGAAGAGGCAAGGTAACGCTTGAAACGTTCGGTTACTGCCCACACCACTGCCAGGAACTCTAGCTTGAACGAGCTGTAATTCTCAGTGTTTCTTTCCGTGGGTCGCAGTTTTCGGCTGGCGTAAGCAATTACCTGTTCTCTCCCCTGCTGGATCTGGGACAGTACGGCTCCTAGCCCGATGTTGCTTGCGTCCGTGTGGAGGATAAAGGGCTGGCTGTAATCAGGGTACGCCAGGATTTCATCCCCCGTGAGGGCCATCTTCAGCTGGCGGAAGGACTCCTCTTCCAGCTTTTCCCATTTGAAGGGTGGCTTCGGGTTTTTGGCCTTCCTGGACTGGCCTATCAGGAGGTCCTGCATAGGAGCTGCCTTCTTGGTAAAACCGGGAATGAATCTTCGGTAGTAGCCTACCAACCCGAGGAACTGCCGCACTTCCTTTTTGCTGGATGGTCTTGGTCAGTCCTTAATCACGGTGATCTTGTCAGGGTCGGGAGCCACTCCGTCAGCACTCACCACGTGTCCCAGGTACTGTACCTTTGGCTTCAGTAGATGACACTTTGAGGGTTTTACCTTTAGGCCATAGTTCGCCAGGGCTTCAAACACTTCTGCCAGGTGTTCCAGATGGTCCTCATAGGTCTTGGAATAGACGATGACGTCGTCCAGGTATAATAGGACCGTCTCGAAGTTCTGGTGTCCCAGACAGAATTCCATCAACCGTTGGAAGGTTCCTGGTACGTTGCAGAGCCCGAACGGCATACAGTTAAATTCGCTGAGTCCCATCGGTGTGGTGAATGCGGTCTTCTCCCGGTCTGCCTCTGCTACAGGAACCTGCCAGTACCCGCTAGTGAGATCCAAAGTAGAGAAGAAGTTAGCAGATATTAATGCAGCTAAGGACTCTTCTATCCTTGGTAACGGGTACGCATCTTTGTGTGTGATACGGTTGACCTTCCTGTAGTCTACACACATTCTCATGGTGTTGTCTTTCTTTTTCACTAAGACTAGTGGAGCGGCCCAGGGGCGACAGCTGTCCCTAATTACCCCAGCCTCCTTCATGTCTTTTAGCATCCCCTTGGCGTGTTGATAGTGTGCAGGGGGCACGGGTCGGTATCTCTCCTTTATGGGAGGATGGTCTCCCGTGGGGATGTGATGTTCTACCCCCTTTACTCGCCCGAAGTCCAGCGGGTGTTTACTAAACACTCTCTCTTACTCTTGAACCACCCGATAGACTCCCTGTTTTTGGTGTGAGGGAGTGGAGTCAGTACCAAAATGCAGTTGCTGACACCAGTCCTCCATTGGTTTCTAAGAGCCGTTACCTTCCTCTGGTTGAGATGGAGGCAAGGGTTCCACGGCCTGTACAGAGTTCTGGTTGATGGTGAACAATTTGGCTAGCGTGGCATACCGGGGCAGGTATACTTCTCTCTCCCCGATATTGATGATGCGGACGGGCACCCTCCCATGGCGTACATCGACCACCCCCCGTGCTGTCAAAATGGTGGGCCTACTGTCTGAGTAGACGGGTTCTACCATTGCTTGGTAGTCTCTCCCTCTTAGACCAATAGCTGCCCGGCACCAAATCATCATCTCACTTTTCGGGGGCATGGCAATAGGGAACGGGTCACACATTCTCACGCTACCTATCTCACCACCAGATAGTTCCACCTGTTGCCGTTTCATCAGTGCCCGGATCTCTTTTTGGAGCACACATTGCTGGCTGGAATTGGCGTTCTTGGCAACCTGTTGCAAAATAAGAATCACCTCTGCAAGACAGTTTTCAATTACGTTAGTACCTAGGGTTATTTTTGGGTGACTCTCGCGACGGTCAATGTCCACAATGATAAGTCCTTGTGCCGGCAGTTCAACTTTACCGACCTTGATGGTCACTTCCTTAAATCCTATCTGTGGCACGCGCTGACCATTGCTGGCGATAATGCTCAGGTCATCATCTGGGTAGCGGGTTATGTCCGAGACATTCCAGTACCGCTTGAAGAGCACGTACGGGATGGTGGTGACCTGTGACCCGGTGTCTAGTAGGGCACTCATAGGAATGCCGTCCAGTACCACAGGCAAGACCGGACGTCCCCCTACGTATTTGTCACGCCAGTTCGATGGGCCTGATGATCTTATGCCTGGGGGTTGGCCCTCTACCCCAGGTTGTGCCCGTTTAAATGACAGTACCTTGCCATATGTCCGGGTTGATTGCAGCGGCGGCAAATGGGTCATCCGTCCTCGTTGTATCTGTCGCTGGGTCTTCCTCTGGCCGGTGGGGTCCTCCTCAGTCGGCGCCACGGGACGTCCTCCAGGCCGGATGCCAGCTGGATCTTTCCTGGAGAAGAGACCTGTAAAGACTGCACAGTTCTGGTTAGCGCGGCAACGCTCTTAGTCAGCTCTTGGACCTGATGGTGCAGGTCTGTAGCCGGGTCATTGTTCAAAGCCTGCGCATCAGCTCCCACAGGCCCTGCAGACAAGGGCACCGCGTCCTGGTTATAAGTGATAGCAGGGCGCCTGTGGGTCACAGCGCCACCTGGTGCCAGTTCTCGGAGCACCCGGATGGCTCTGTCCTTGAACTGTGCAAAGTCCAGGTCAGGGTCCTGTAAGGCCATTGCCCGCAACTGGGTTCGGTGGGCATTGCACAGTAGACCCTCAATAAATTGTTCGGTCAACAGCTTGTCTTCATTTCCCACGCTGTCAGGGTCGGCCTGCTTAATGGCTCTCAGGGCCTCTTGTAGGTTTAGAGCATAGTCTCTTATACTTTCGTGTGCCCGTTGTTTGCACCCGTAAAATCTTAGTTTTATCTCGGCTGAGGTTCGGGTATCAAATGTGTCTTTCAGCCGGGCTAGTATTTCTCTGACAGTCCTCTTCTTCCCAGGTGACCAGGACTTTACCTCCCTTTGGGCTGCCCCGATTAACTGGGCCACCAGGATGCTTACTTTTTGCTCTTCTGTGAGGGGGTATACCTGGAAGAGGCTATCCAGTTTTTCCCTAAAGTCACTTAGGGTATGTGACTCCCCTGAGTACTGGGGTAGCCAGGTTGCCCCCGGGATATAGGGCATGGTGAATGGCATGACCGCTGCAGCGGTTGCGCTGGCGGTGGCTGTGGTGGTGGAGCTCCCTTTGGTATCCGACATCCTCCTCCCCCCTAGTGGACCGTGGCCTACCTTGAGATGCTCTTCTTCCGTAGGCCGCGGCTCCGCAGTCAATCGTCGGGGTAGAGGACCCGGCGTCGCGCTCCGATGACGTCAGCGTCGCTCTTCCTCCCTTCCAGGACCTTGCGCAGCGTCAGTGCGTGGGGCGGAGCTTCGGATCTCGCGCGCTTTCGGCGTCCATGCCCCTCTTCTTCCCGTGCGGCGTCCCGAAGATGGCGTTGGATGGCGGGAAGACGGCGGGAAATGACCCAAGATGGCGTCCGATGGCGGGAAACGACTCCGGACGGCGGGAAACTTCGCCACAGGTAAGTATAAAAGTCTTTTTTCAGGCACGCAGTACCCGGTGGTTGCGGGCACGAAATCCTGCCGACTACGCCAAAATTGACGCGCCCCCTGGGCCTGTGCTGTGCAGTGGATACCCGGAGCCGGATTGCTGGGGGTTGTAGTCTCAGTGTGGCGGTGACCCGGTCCGTGCCCAGGGCGGTCAAACCAGTGGCAGTTTTAGGTAATAACAATGTCCGACTATGCCACCCGTGGATTGCGGTCAGTGGGGACCGCCGCTGCGCTGCAGATCGCTGAGGCTGATGTAATTTGCGCAGCCGAGTATGGAATAACTCCCCACGAGAGAAGTATTGCCTCAGGGCAGCTAATGTGAGATGATGGGAGTGATGGTGTGAGCGTCCCAGTACTGTTGGTGCTGGTGCGGCGATGAAACACAGAGACGTGTGGTGCAGTTCAGGGTCTTTACTGATGGTATAAAGCAGACCCTCCCGGGAGTACTGGTTAGCAGTAGGGGTCTGGTCAGTCTGTGAGCAAGCAGGATCTCCCCTGGCCAGGTGGAGTTGTAGGCCTCCCCGACTATCTGCACTCTTTCCTGGCTACCTTGTTCTATGCGGGTAGAAGTAGCCCACGTCCCTGAGTATGCCGTGTGGTGCTCACCCGTATGGCCGGTGACTTGGGGCCTTCCGTTAGCCTCCGCTTCACGATGGCAGTGCTGGTCCCTTGCTTGTGACCGTGCCTCCGGGCTTCTATGGCCAGAGGACATGGAATCCCCTGCCGGTTGGATTCTGCTGCTGGACCTGGATGTCCCCACAGCCTCGGACTCTGTGTCCGGTTGTAGTGTCTTCAGCCAAGGCGAGCTTTCTAGCTTCCAGCCTCTGGCACTCGCTCCAGCTTCTACAGAGCTCCTGTTCTTGCTTTCCCTCTGTCTGCTGTCCTCCAGACCTGACTGCGTCTCTGTCTGGGACTTCACTCACTAGGCTCTGACTGCTCTGCTTGTTCTGCAGGCTCTGTCTCTGTCTTCACTCACTAATCCCGCCCCAGACCCAGTTTATAAGGGCAGATTCCTCCCCTCCCAGGTCTGGGTGGGCCGTGTTGCATGCTTAGGGCTCCTGATCAGAGAAATCTCCCACTTGCTCTCAGACATAATATTTCTATTACTGTGGCAACGAGACCCCTGGGGTGCCACAGGAGCACTATGCGCGGGCCGTATATACAGTACGGAGTAATATGCGGGGCCATGTATATAGTAGTAAGGAGCACTATACGGGGGCCGTGTATACAGTATGGATCACTTTGCGGAGTGATGTATACTGTGTGCAGCACTATGCGGGGCCATGTATACAAAACTGCAGTATTTGGGGCCATGTATACAGTATGGCGTACTATGCGGGACCATGTAAACAGTAGTACGGAGCACTATGCGCAGGCCGTGTATACAGTACGGAGTACTATGCGGGGCCATGTATATAGTAGTATAGAGTACTATGCAGGGCCATGTATACAGTACGGAGCACGATGCGGGGCCATGTATATAGTAGTATGGAGTACTATGCGGGGCCATGTATACAGTATGGAGCACTATGCGGGGCCATGTATACAGTATGGAGCTCTATGCGGGGCCATGTATATAGTAGTATGGAGTACTATGCAGGGCCATGTATACGGTACGGAGCACGATGCTTGGCCATGTATATAGTAGTACAGAGTACTATGCGGGGCCATGTATACAGTATGGAGTACTATGCGGGGCCATGTATACAGTATGGCGCTCTATGCGGGGCCATGTATACAGTAGTACGGAGCACTATGCGCGAGTCGTGTATACAGTACGGAGCACTATGCGGGGCCATATATACTGTGTGCAGCACTATGCGGGGCCATGTATACAAAACAACAGTATGCGGGGCCATGTATACAGTATGGAGCTCTATGCGAGGCCATGTATACAGTATGGAGCTCTATGCTGGGCCATGTATACTGTGTGCAGCACTATGCGGGGCCATGTATACAAAACAGCAGTATGCGGGGCCATGTATACAAAACAGCAGTACGTGGGGCCATGTATACAGTATGAAGTACCATGCGGGGCCATGTATACAGTATGGTGCACTATGCGGGACCATGTATACAGTAGGGAGCACTATGTGGGGCCATGTATATGACGCGCCCCCTGGGCCATATTCTTAAGGGGAATACCCGGAGCCGGATCAGATGGGGGTTGTAGTCTCCGAGTGGCTGTGACCCGGTCCGTGCCCAGGGTGTCAAGCTCAGAGTGTGGCAGTCTTTACAGATGTTATAAATGTTCTTTGTGTCGACTACGCCACCCGTTGATTTGCGGTCAATACGGCCGCCGCTGCAGCAGGGTCCGCTGAGGCTGGTGGTGTGTGTGCAGCTCTGGTAGTATAACCCCCAACGGGAGGGGTATAGCCTCAGGGGGTCAGTTGCAGAGGATGGTGGTTGTGGAGGTGCTGAGAGGATGGTAATAACACTCAGAGTCGGGCTGTGCAGTTCAGGGTTTTTACTTCCTGCTATTGTGCTGGTCACTCCGGCCTTGAGTGACCACCCGAGCCGTGCTGCGTCCACCAGGTCCTGGACTCGGCCAACCCCCAAGTAATTCTGGAGCGTGATCCTGAGCTCCCTTTCTGACGTGCCTTTCCTCTGGCCTTCCCCACCAGGGATCCACTTAAGTCCAGCTCCCTCGGGCCTCTTGTTGGGTAAACCTCTGTCTCTGGGTTCCCTGACCCTATACTTGGTTTGCCTTCGTAGTGGATTTAGTGGGGCGGTCGTAGCAGATCCTGCCCACGACCTCCGGTCTCTGGCTGAGGATTAGTGCCCTCCACCAGTTCGGGATCCGGTACCCTTGTGCCAACCCTTCACCCTTGTGCTTGTATTTGGGCTCTTGGGGTTCCTTCTTCTCCCCCTCTGGGTCCTTCTCTTCTCCTCTCTCACTCTGGGCCTTGGAGCTGCCTGAGCTTCTCTGCTTTCCTCCACTGCTCTGTAAAAGACTCACAGACTGACCTCTGCTCTACAAAAGACTGACCCTGTTCTAAGATGGTTCCCACCTTATATACTCCCTCTATGTGTGAGCTCAGGTGACCAGCACCCAATGAGCTCCTAGCATTACCCAGACTGCTCCCCCTATCTGCCCCTACACTACTGGGATGTTCCACCCCCCTCCCACTCCAGCCAGGGACAGACGCTGTCGTACCTGCACATTTCTCTAGTGGGAGTACAGTAGTTCTGTCCCCCGGAAATGGGATGTATGTAGTGCATGCAGCTATCTGAGCTCAGTTCCACACTCCATCCTTACCCGGGAGTGGAATACCACACCTCTGGCCTGAGGTGCAATACCCCTGTAGCAGCCGAGTCCTCAGGGTGCTACATATATAGTAGGATGGAGCACTATGCGGGGCCATATATACAGTACGAAGCACTATGCGGGACCATGTATACAGTAGGTAGCACTATGCCGGGCCATGTATACAGTAGTACGGAGCACTATGCGTGGCCATGTATACAGTACGGAGCACTATGCGGGGCCATGTATGTAGTAGGATGGAGCATAATGCGGGGCCATGTATACAGTACGGAGCACTATGCGGGGGCCATGTATACAGTACGGAGTACTATGCGGGGCCATGTATACAGTACGGAGTACTATGCGGGACCATGTATACAGTATGGAGCACTATGCGGGGCCATGTATACAGTACGGAGTACTATGCGGGGCCATGTATACAGTAGGTAGCAGTATGCGGGGCCATGTATACAGTATGGAGTACTATGCGGGGCCATGTCTGCAGTACGGAGCACTATGCGTGGGCTGTGTATACAGTACGGAGCACTATGTGGGGCCATGTATATAGTAGTACGGAGCACTATGCTGGGCCGTGTATACAGTACGGAGCACTATGCAGGGCCATGTATATAGTAGGATGGAGCACTATGCAAGGCCATGTATACAGCACGAAGCACTATGCGGGGGACATGTATACAGTAGGGAGTACAATGCGAGGCCATGTATACGTACGGAGCACTATGCGGGGCCATGTATACAGTACTGAGCACTATGCTGGGCCATGTATAGAGTATGGAGCACTATGCGAGGCCGGGTATACCATATGAAGCACTATGCGGGCTGTGGATACAGTACGGAGCACTATGCGGGGCCATATATACAGTACGGAGCACTATGCGGGGCCATGTATACGTACGGAGCACTATGCGGGGTCATGTATACTGTATGGAGCACTATGCGAGGCTATGTATACAGTATGGAGCACTATACGAGGCCATGTATACAGTACGGAGCACTATGCGGGGCCATGTATATAGTAGTACCGAGCACAATGCGAGGGCCGTGTATACATTACGGAGCACTATGCGGGGCCATGTAAATAGTAGTACGGAGCACTATGCGGGGCCGTGTATACAGTACGAAGCACTATGCGGGGCCATGTATACAGTACGGAACACTATGCGGGGCCATGTCCACAGTATGGAGCACTATGCGGGGCCATATATACAGTACGGAGCACTATGAGGGGTACATGTATACAGTTCGGAGCACTATGCGGGGCCATGTATACAGTACGGAGCACTATGCGGGGCCATGTATACAGTACGGAGCACTATGCGGGGCCATGTATATAGTAGTACCGAGCGCAATGCGAGGGCCGTGTATACATTACGGAGCACTATGCGGGGCCATGTAAATAGTAGTACGGAGCACTATGCGGGGCCGTGTATACAGTACGAAGCACTATGCGGGGCCATGTATACAGTACGGAACACTATGCGGGGCCATGTCCACAGTATGGAGCACTATGCGGGGCCATATATACAGTACGGAGCACTATGAGGGGTACATGTATACAGTTCGGAGCATTATGCGGGGCCATGTATACAGTATGGAGCACTATGCGGGTCCGTGTATACAGTTTGGAGCTCTATGCGGGGTAGTGTATACAGTACGGAGCACTATGCGGGGCCATGTATGCAGTACGGAGCACTATGCGGGGCCATGTATACAGTAGTACGGAGCACTATGCGCGGGCCGTGTAAACAGTACGGAGCATTATGCGGTGCCATGTATATAGTAGGATGGAGCACCATGAGGGGCCATGTATACAGTAAGGAGTACTATGCGGGGTCATGTATAAAGTACTGAGCAGTATGCGGGACCATTTATACAGTAGGTAGCACTATGCGGGGCCATGTATACAGTAGTACTTAGCACTATGTGGCGCCATGTATACAGTACGGAGCACTATGCGGGGCCATGTATACAGTACGGAGTAGTATGCGGGACCATGTATACAGTAGGTAGCACTATGCGGGGCCATGTATACAGTATGGAGTACTATGCGGGGTCATGTATGCAGTACGGAGCACTATGCGGGGCCATGTATACAGTAGTACGGAGCACTATGCGCGGGCCGTGTATACAGTAGTACGGAGCACTATGCGCGGGCCACGTATACAGTACGGAGCACTATGCGGGGCCATGTATACAGTAGTACGGAGCACTATGCGGGGCCATGTATACAGTATGGAGTACTATGCGGGGCCATGTATGCAGTACGGAGCACTATGCGGGGCCATGTATACAGTAGTACGGAGCACTATGCGCGGGCCGTGTATATGTAGCGCCCCGAGGGTTCGGCCGCTACAGGGGTATTGCACCTCTGCCAGAGGTGTGATATTCCACTCCCAGGTAAGGATGGAGTATGGACCAGGGCTCAGGTAGCTGCATACAGCACACTCACCCCATTTCCGAGGGACAGCTCAACGGTGCTCCCATTAGACAGAAATGCAGGCACGACAGACCATGTCCCTGGCTGGAGTGGGGAGGGGGGAGGAATACCCAGTGATGTAGGAGCAGGAGGGGACGATTCCTGAGCGTAGGTAGGAGCCCATTGGTTGCTGGTCACCTGGGCTCATGTTTCTAAAGGGAGGTATAAAAGGTGGGCACCATCTTAGTTCTGGGAGTAGAAGAAGTGAAGTCCAGTCAGAGAAGACAGGGAGCAGAGGCTCTGTAGGAGCTCTGCTCAGAGGCAGGCCTAGAGAAAAGGCCGGAGTCTGAGAGGAGAAAGAGAAGTGGGCCTGGAGAAGAGGCCAAAGGAAGGAGGAGAAGAAGGAACAGGAAAGAAGGAGAAGAGAGAGAGAAACAGAGGGGCTCAGGAACAAGAAGGCAGAAGGGACCCTAAGAGCCCACGAGAATACCGGGTGAAGGGTCAGGCAGATTAAGGGTACCGGATCCCAAGTTGGTAGAGGAGAAACTACCCTCAGCCAAAGACCGGAGGTCGTGTTCATTTATTGGTGCGACACCTCATCAAACCTGCTAGGAAGGCACCATATAGGACAGCGGGGAACGGGGCCCACGTTTACCCGTGCAGATCCGCGGCAGCTGGACAAAAGTGGGTCACTGGTGAGGCAGGCCAGAGAAAGGACAGAAGGGGGTCCTGAGCCATACTTCTGAACTGCCTGGGAGTTGACCGAGCCCCACACCTGGTGGACGCAGCACGGCTCGGGCGGTCACTACTGGTGCCGAAGTGACCCGGAGCACATGAACTGTGAGTAAAAGACATTGGATTGCAGTACGTTGTCTGTGTACTTTCTCGCTCCTCCAGCACTACCGGTACTGGGACTCCCTGCACCACCACCCCCATCATCCACTGCACTGCCCTGGGGTACACTCTTCCCGTGGAGAGTTATCCAATCTCAGCTGCACACACCATCAGCCTCAGGGATTACCTTGCAGCGGCGGTTCATAATAACCGCAATCCACGGGTGGCGTAGTCGGACATTATCAACGGTACATAGCAGACTACCATTGGTCTGACCACCCTGAGCCGCGGGACCGGGCCGCCACTACTACCCCCATCGTTTCCCTGTTGCCCGGATCCGCGTGCCCCACGGCCAGGGGGCGAGTCATATACAGTACGGAGCACTATGCGGGGCCATGTATACAGTACGAAGCACTATGAGGGGCACATGTATACAGTACGGAGTACTATGCGGGGCCATGTATACAGTACGGAGCACTATGCGGGGCCATGTATACAGTATGGCGCACTATGCGGGGCCATATATACAGTACGGAGCACTATGCGGGACCATGTATACAGTAGGTAGCACTACGCGGGGCCATGTATACGATATTGAGCACTATGAGGGGGACATGTATACAGAACGGAGTACTATGCGGGGCCATGTATACAGTACGGAGCACTATGCGGGGCCGTGTATATGTAGCACCCTGAGGACTCGGCTGCTACAGGGGTATTGCACCTCAACCCAGAGGTGTGGTATTCCACTCCCGGGTAAGGATGGAGTGTGGGACTGAGCTCAGTAGGCTGCATGCACTACATACATCCCATTTCCGGGGGACAGAACTACGGTACTCCCACCAAGTATATGTGCAGGTACGACAGCGTCTGTCCCTGGCTGGAGTGGGAAGGGGGGTGGAACATCCCAGTAGTGTAGGGGCAGATAGGGGGAGTACTCTGGGTAAAGCTAGGAGCTCATTGGGTGCTGGTCACCTGGGCTCACACATAGAGGGAGTATATAAGGTGGGCACCATCTTAGGACAGGGTCTTGGTGAGGAAGAGCTCAGCCAGGAGGGCTGACAGGGAGCTGTAGCTTCGGCTGGGCCCAGCTCCAGGGCCAGGCCTGCAGTGAAGAGAGAGGAGGAAGAAAGGCCCAGAGTGGAAGACAAGAGGGAACCCTGAGATCCCAGAATTAAGCCAGAAGGGTGAAGGGTTGGCGGACACGGGTACCCGAACCCAAACTGGTGGAGGTTAATGATCCTCAGCCAGGAACCGGAGGTCGTGGTCAAGTTTTGCCACGACCCTCACCAAATCCACCAGAAAGGCACACCACGAGTAGGGTCAGGGAAGCCGGAGAAGGTTCAACCACCAAGAGACCCGAGGGAGCCGGCCAAAGGTGGATCCCTGGTGGGGACGGCCAGAGAGAGAGAGAGAGAAGGGAGCTCAGGACCACGTTCCGGAACTGCCTGGGGGTTAGCCAAGTCCAGGACCTGGTGGACGCAGCACGGCTCGGGTGGTCACTCAAGGCCAGAGTGACTGAGAGAACACCCGTGAGTAAAAACCCTGAAACTGCACCTCGTGTCTCTGACTCTTCTTACTACACCATAACTACCCCCATCATCCGCACCAGCTGCCCTGAGGCCATACCCCTCCCGTTGGGGGTTATACCATCATCGCTGCACCCATACCACCGGCCTCAGCGGACTGTTCTGCAGCGGCGGCTTCAAAGCCGCACTCAACGGGTGGCGTAGTCGATCAAGTTAACATCTACTGCCATAGACTGCCACTTAGTTTGACACCCTGGGCACGGACCGGGTCACCGCCACAAGGACTACTACCCCTATCCAGATCCGGCTCCGGGTATCCCCTGAACATGGCCCAGGGGGCGCGTCATATACAGTATGGAGCACTATGCGGGGCCGTGTATACAGTACGGAGCACTGTGCGGGGCCATGTATACAGTATGAAGCACTATGCGGTGGCCATGTATACAGCACAGAGCACTAGGCGGGGCCATGTATACAATGTATTTAAATGTTTTTGCTATGTATATTCCTATCACATGTAAAGTGCCATGGAATAAATGGCGCTATAATAATAAATAATAAATAAATATATATTAGTATAATGCCCCCCATAGTCATATATATTAGTGTAATGCACCCCCATAGTCATATACTGTATATTAGTATAATGCATTCCCATAGTCATATAGGGACGCACATCCAGTTGAAGTTTCTACTGGCGTCGCCTGCCTCCTGCATGAAGGGATTAATAGAATAATAATAAAAAAAAAACACTAGAAGTCGAAATGAAGTTCTCTGCCATTCCTCTGGACTCTAAACTGTCACCCATGATACCCACATCAGTGTATAGAGCAGAGCAGGTCCATGACCTGCTGCCTGGCAGGTGCCACCTGAGGTTCCATCACCTCTGACCTCACCTGCACACGACCAACTGCCGTTTACTTTCATCTGTCGGCTGAAGCGATCGGACGGAGGTTTGCGGTTTGGAAGATTTTGGAAGATATTTTTGCAAATGGCGTCTACTAGACATGGAGAACAGACCGAGGAGATGAAGAGGAAGAGAGAAGAGGACAGCGTGACCGGATTCAAGAAGAGCACGAACAAGAGGAAAGAAGCCAACAATGGATTGGAGGAGTCAACTCCTGGATGCAGCGGAGACCCTGGATCATCCAGCCCCTATGCCAGGCTTAACATCAGCCGCTTCGACATCCACCAGGTCTTGGGTAGGGGCGCCTTTGGCAAAGTAAGTCCTACATATTTTATATTCATTTTAAACCTGAAGTTTTTATTATATCCTCATGTATTGTTCTCTGTTATCAGCCATGTCATGCTTTGTTGTTGCACATTGTAGTGTTCTGTGAGATGACATAAGTCATCTCCATAGTTAGGTCTAGTGCTGCTATAACGTGGTATTCTTCTACACTGGATGGTTGATCTCAGGGGTCACAGCTGTAGGGAGCAGGGGACATTGTTTTTTTCCATGTCATCATCAATATTGGCTCCTATCAGGCGGCCATATTGTACATACGTTGCTCTCTGTTTTTTTATTAAACCTTAATAGACAATGATATTCAGACCACACTAATGCCAACTCAAAGCCTCCACTAATGCTTGTTATGTTTATTCCCATATGGTAACAGTGGAAAACCCTTTAAAGAGTCGCTGTTGTTTTAATTTTTATTTCATTAACAGCACACATGAAAATAAGCAACATAATAAATATTATTTGAGAAATCTGCTTCTTTCTCCACCAAGATTGATTTTTCATTTTTAAAGTCTTTATTTTCGTGTAAAATCTGTATTTAGTGAAGACAGATTGTTACGTTACTGAGATAGGAGATGACAGTTGGTGCTGATAATATTCTATATAAAGGGGGAGAGGGAGGAGCTAAAGGCAGAATTCCTCCCTCCTCCTTCCACTTCTCTTCTACATAGAATATTATCAGTACCAACTGTCGCCTCCTTTCTCAGTAATGCAACAATCTTTTATCACTGAATACAGATTTTAACCGAAAATTGAGAATTTTAGAAAATGAAAAATCATTCCTGGAAGAGAAAAAAATTTCTGTGATTAGATTTATTACACATTGCTTATTTTCATGTGTATTATTGATTTATGAAATAAAAATGCTGAATATTTTTTATCACCTTTCCATAGCTCATCCCTGGAGTAGGCAGTGCATTATGAGCAGAGATTTGCTCCTCTACATGGTCCTGGTTACCAGCAGATTGAGAAACCACTCAGTTTTATCATGTGCCTTAGTAGAAAATCCAGATCCCTTCCACTTCCTGCAGACACCTTCCAAGTATTCTTCATTTGTCTTTTTCAGGTGGTCCTGGCATCAGTCCCCGGCCCTAACATCAATGATTACCATAAAAGAGGACAATGAGGACACCATTATGCGAGAGCGGCGGATACTCCTGGCGGCCAGAGACTGCCCATTCTTATGCCACCTCTATGCTGCACACCAGTCTCTGCAGAGGGCATATTTCATCACGGAGTATCTGTTCGGTGACAGCCTGGAGGAATTGATCAGGATGTGCGACTGCCTGAACATCGGCAATGTGAGGTGAGAAAACGGAAAATGTATCTAAAGAAGAACTAAGGAGATGGAAAAAAACTGAGGTCTGGGTGTAGCTAAGGAAGCACTGGCAGGGCATATGTTTAGGGTGCTGGATGCAGGCAGTGGGGTGCCAGGATATTTGGGAATTGCTAGAGAAGGGTTTGATGACATTGATACTACACTCTGTTCTCTCCGTCAGATTCTACACAGCAGAGATTGTATGAGGCCTCCAGTTCCTCCATGGACACAACATCGTCCACCGGTAAGCAGAACGTTCCTCCTTCTCTCTGTCTCCTTTACATTCTGGAGATATGGCCCTCAGCATTCCTGCTGTCCTGCCCCCTATTCTTCTTGGTCTTGTAGTGATCCATTTTCCATCTCTTGTATCACTGGACAGATTTCTAATTTTATTTTCTTCTTTCATTGCAGAGACATAAAGCTGGAAAACATCATGTTGGATGCAGATGGCCACATCCGTATAATCGATCTAGGACTTGCCCAAGATGGCGTCACCTCCTCCAAAAACCTGTCTGGAGTGATGGGCACTTTCCACTACATGGCCCCTGAGGTGTTTCGTAGAAAACCATACGGTGCAGCAGTGGACTGGTGGAGCCTGGGGATCGTGGTATCCCGGATGGCAGCAGGACGATTCCCATTTTACAACGGCCCCGTCAAGCCAACGGCTTTCAAAGCTATCATCAGCAAAAAGCCAAAATTTCCATCTTGGCTTGATACTGTCGTGAAACATCTCAGTAAGAAGCTGCTGTGCAAAGACCCTCAGATGCGCCTGGGTGTGAGCGAGAACATCCGTTTTTTACCACCATTGGCTGGGAGGAACTGGAGAAAAGGAGTGCAGAGCCGCCATTTACACCATTCAGGCCAATTCTGGAGAACCATCATCTGCAGTGGCCGGAGCATACAGTCCTTCACCCCGTGGCCGGATTTACATATGTGTCATCAAACTGGGCCCGGTAAGGATCTTTTCATCTGGGGATAACTCCCATTAGGTGTTCTCACATTGTGGTAATCATCATCCATCTTGTCTTTTTTTACATTTTCTGCTAATGGCTTTATGTCTCTGTTTTTCTTAGGTGGATGAAAAGATCTGGACTGTGAAAGATTCCATGACCATCTATCTGGTGAGTGACCGCTGTACAGACAGGACACCTATTATATCAGTACATTGTATCAGATGTTACATAGCGGAATGGTTCATTATAAAGACCATTCCCCTAATAACAGAAGATGCGGTAGACAGAATATTTCATGTCTTCCTCTTATGTCTTGCAGGATGAGTCCGTGCCAACTGTCCAGAACTCCATGCCTCCTGACCCGTACCTCGTCTCTGCTGCTGTACATCACCTCGGCTGCCCTTCAACATCAGCTCTCTCTATAACATCTTCATGCTGGTCCACTGCCATTGTTTTGCTGCCCCAGACCCTTGACCTGGCCTCCTCCAATCCTGGGCTGGAATTTGACATCCCTCCAGCCCGAAGATCTTCTACCCCAGGAGCGGCCTGTGTTAAGTTTCCATCTGGTGAGTTCAGGAAAAATCATCCTGGGGCAGCGGAGCAGCAGAATGTACACGGAGCGGCCATTATCCCTGAACTCACCTTAGCACAGGCCTGGTAAGTATCGCACCCATCACATCACCCACACTACATGATCAGTATAGGGGCACACACTGCATGATCCATGATCAGTATAGGCACACACACTACATGATCAGTATAGGCACACACACTACATGATCAGTATAGGCACACACACTACATGATCAGTATAGGGGCACACACTGCATGATCAGTATAGGCACACACACTGCATGATCAGTATAGGCAGACACTGCATGATAAGTATAGGCACACACACTACATGATCAGTATAGGCACACACACTACATGATCAGTATAGGAGCAAACACTACATGATCAGTATAGGGGCACACACTACATGATCAGTATAGGCACACACACTGCATGATCAGTATAGGGGTACACACTGCATGATCAATATAGGAACACACACTACATGATCAGTATAGGCACACACACTACATGATCAGTATAGGCACACACACTACATGATTAGTATAGGCACATGTGGCACCCCAGGGGTCTGGTTTCCACAGTAATGTAATGTTATGTCTGAGAGCAGGTGGGAGGTCCTTTGGTCAGGGATCCTGTGCATGCCACACCTCCTGCCCAGTCTTGGGAGGGGAAGAACTTCCCCTATATAAACCCGGGGCTGAGGCAGGGTTAGGGAGTAGAAGAAGAACAGAAGTAGAGACAGAGAAGCAGCATAGGAAGAAACAACAGGAGCTCTGTGGGAGCAGTGTTACAAAGAGTCAGGGGCTGGCAGCTGCAGAGCTCGCCCTGACTGAGAAGTATCACCGGACCCGGAGTCCGAGGCTGTGGGGACTAATCTTTACCCAGCAGCAGAAACCGACCGGCAGGGGATTGCAGGTCCTCTGGCCCAGAAACCCGAAGGCACGGTCACAAGCGTGGGACCAGCACCGCCATCGTGGAGCGGAAGCCATTAAAAGGCCCCGGGTCACCGGCCATACGGGTGAGCACCACACGGTACACTCAGGGACGTGGGCTACTTATACCCGCCTCTATCAAGGTAACCAGAAGAGTACAGTTAGTTGGGAAGGCCTACAACTCCGCCTGGCCAGGGGAGATCCCATCTGCTCAAGGACTGACCAGGCCCCGATCGCTAGCAAGTACTCCGGGAGGGTCTATCGTTGTTACCAGTAAAGACCCTGAATTACACCGCACCGTCTCTGAGTGGTTCCTGCTACCCCATCTTCCACGTCGGCTGCCCTGAGGCCAAACCCCTCCCGTTGGGGGTTATACTATCGCGCTGCACAATTCTACACCGGCCTCAGCGGTCTGCCCTGCAGCGGCAGCTCCATAGCTGCAAATCAACGGGTGGCGTAGTCGACACTCAAATAACATCTATCAAGACTGCCACACACTGAGCTTGACTCCCTGGGCACGGACCGGGTCCCCGCCACTCGGAGACTACAACCCTCATCTGATCCGGTTCCGGGTAAGCCCCCGTGTGCGAGACGCTGCGCGACACAGCAGGCCCAGGGGCGCGTCACCTTTGGCGTAGTCGGCAGGATTTCGTGCCCGCAACCACCGGGTACTGCGTGCCTGAAAAGCAAAGACTGTTCAAACTTACCAGTGGTGAAGATTCCCGCTATCCGTGGAGGATTCCCGCCATCCGGCGCCATCTTCAGCCTTCTTCCCGCCATCGGTGAAGTTTCCCGCCATCCGGCGCCATCTTCAGCCTTCTTCCCGCCATCCGTGGAGTTTTCCCGCCATTGGACGCCATCTTGAGGACGCCGCGCGGGAAGAAGAGGGGCGTGGACTCCGAAAGCGCGCGAGAACTGAAGCCCCGCCTCACGTCCGGATGTTGCGTAAGGTCCTGGAAGGAGCCCAGCAGACGCCGACGTCACCGGAGCGCGACGGAAGGTCCTCAACCCTGACGATCCACTGCGGAGCCGCGGCCTACGGAACAGGATCATCGCAAGGTAGGCCACGGTCCACTAGGGGGGAGGAAGATGTCGGATACGGAGGAGAGCTTCACTGCCTCAACCCCCGCCAGCGCCACCGCTGCTGCAGTTATGCCCTTCACCATGCCCTATATCCCGGGAGCAGCTTGGCTACCCCAGTACTCAGGGGAGTCACATACCCTGCATGACTTTAGAGAAAAGCTGGATAGCCTCTTCCAGGTGTACCCCCTCGCAGAAGAGCAAAAAGTGAGCATCCTGGTGGCCCAACTAACCGGGGCAGCCAAAAGGGAAGTAAAATCCTGGCCACCTGGGAGGAAGACTGTCGCAGGGATACTAACCCGGCTGAAGGACACCTTTGATATCCGCACCTCAGCCGAGATTAAGCTTAGATTCTACGGGTGCAAGCAGCGAGCGCATGAGAGTATAAGGGACTATGCACTAAACCTACAAGAGGCCCTGAGGGCCATAAAGCAGACCGACCCTGATGGAGTGGGAAACGAGGACAGGCTGTTGACCGAACAATTTATAGAGGGACTATATTGTAATACCCACCGAACCCAGTTGCGGGCAATGGCCTTACAGGATCCCCATCTGGGCTTTGCACAGTTCAAGGACAGAGCCATCCGGGTGCTCCGAGAACCGACACCGGGTGGCGTTGTGACCCACAGCCGCCCAGCTATCACTTACCACCAGGAGGCGGCGCCCTTGTCGGCAAGGCCTGTGGGAGCTGATGCGCAGGCTTTGGACAATGACCCGGCTCCAGACCTACACCATCAGGTCAAAGAGCTAGCTAAGAGCGTTGCTGCGCTAACCCGAACTGTGCAGTCTTTACAGGTTTCCACCCCAGGGAAGATCCAGCTGGCATCCGGACCGGAGGACATCCCGTGGCGTCGACCAAGGAGGACCCCACCAGCCAGAGGAAGACCCAGTGACCGATACAGCGAGGACGGACGACCCATCTGCCGCCGCTGCAATCAACCCGGACATATGGCAAGGTACTGTTCTTTAAACGGGCACAACCTGGGGTAGAGGGCCAACCCCCAGGAAAAAGATCACCAGGCCCATCGAACTGGCGTGACAGATATGTGGGAGGACGTCCAGTCTTGCCTGTGGTACTGGATGGCATTCCCATGAGTGCCCTACTGGACACCGGGTCACAAGTCACCACTATCCCGTACGTGCTCTTTAAGCAGTACTGGAATGACTCGGATATTACCCGCTACCCTGACGACGACTTGAGTATCATCGCCAGCAATGGCCAGCCCGTGCCACAGATCGGATTTAAAGAGGTGACCATCAAAATCGGTAGAGTCGAACTGGCCGCACAGGGACTGATCATTGTAGATATTGACAAACATGAGAGTCACCCAAAAATAACTCTAGGAACTAATGTAATTGAAAATTGTCTTGCAGAGGTGATTTTCCTTTTACAGCAGGTTGCCAAGAACGCCAGCTCCGGCGAGCAGCGGGTGCTCCAGAAAGAGATCCGGGCACTGATGCGACGGCAACAGGTGGAACTCTCCGGCGGTGAGATTGGTAGCGTAAGAATGTGTGACCCTTTTCCTATTGCCATGCCCCCAAAAAGTGAAATGATGATTTGGTGCCGGGCAGCTATTGGTCTGAGAGGTAGGGATTACCAGGCAATGGTAGAACCAGTTTACTCAGACAGTAGGCCCACCATTTTGACAGCACGGGGGGTGGTTGATGTACGCCATGGAAGGGTGCTCGTTCGCATAATAAATATCGGGGAGAGGGAAGTGTACCTGCCCCGGTATGCCACGCTAGCCAAATTATATACCATTAACCAAAATTCTATACAATCTGTGGAACCCATGCCTCCATCTCACCCGGAGGAAGGTAACGGCTCTAAGAAAGACATGGAGGACTGGTGTCAGCAACTACATCTGGGTACTGACTCCACTCCCTCACACCAGAAACAAGGAGTCTATCGGGTGGTTCAAGAGTACGAGAGAGTGTTCAGTAAACACCCGTTAGACTTCGGGCGAGTCAAGGGGGTAGAACACCACATCCCCACGGGAGACCATCCTCCTATAAAAGAGAGGTATCGACCCGTACCCCCTGCCCACTACCAACACGCCAAGGGGATGCTTAGAGACATGAAGGAGGCTGGGGTGATCAGGGATAGCTGTAGCCCCTGGGCAGCTCCACTAGTCTTAGTCAGAAAGAAAGACAACACCATGAGGATGTGTGTAGATTACCGGAAAATCAACCGTATCACACACAAGGATGCGTACCCCTTACCAAGGATAGAGGAGTCATTGGCTGCTTTAAGATCTGCTAACTTCTTCTCTACCTTGGATCTCACTAGCGGGTACTGGCAGGTTCCTGTAGCAGAGGCGGACCGGGAGAAGACCGCATTCACCACTCCGATGGGACTTAGCGAGTTCACCTGCATGCCGTTCGGACTTTGCAACGCACCAGGAACCTTCCAACGATTAATGGAGTGCTGTCTGGGCCACAGAAACTTCGAGACGGTCCTGTTGTACCTGGACGATGTCATCGTATATTCCAAGACTTATGAGGACCACCTGAAACACCTGGCGGAGGTGTTCGAAGCTCTGGCGAGTTACGGCCTAAAGGTGAAACCCTCCAAGTGTCACCTCCTGAAACCAAAGGTGCAGTACCTGGGACACGTGGTGAGCGCTGACGGAGTGGCTCCCGACCCTGATAAGATCACCGCAATTAAGGGATGGCCAAGCCCCTCCAGCGTAAAAGAAGTGCGGCAGTTCCTCGGGTTGGTAGGCTACTACCGAAGGTTTATTCCCGGTTTCACCAAAAAGGCAGCGCCTATGCAGGACCTCCTGATAGGCCAGTCCCGGAAGGCCAAGAACCAGAAGCCGCCCTTCAAATGGGAGGAGCTGGAAGAAGAGTCCTTCCGCCAGCTGAAGATGGCCCTCACGGGGGATGAAATCTTGGCGTACCCGGATTATAGCCAGCCCTTTATCCTCTACACCGACGCCAGTAACATCGGGCTAGGAGCCGTACTGTCCCAGATCCAGCAGGGGAAAGAACGAGTAATCGCCTACGCCAGCCGAAAACTGCGACCCAACGAAAGGAACCCCGAGAATTATAGCTCATTTAAGCTAGAGTTCCTGGCCGTGGTATGGGCAGTCACCGAGCGCTTTAAGCATTACCTCGCTTCTTCCCGGTTCACCGTGTACACGGATAACAACCCGTTGACACACCTGGACACGGCAAGACTCGGTGCCCTGGAGCAGAGGTGGATGGCCCGTCTGTCCAACTACGAGTTCACAATCAAATACCGGGCAGGACGCTAAAATACCAACGCGGACGCCCTGTCCAGGATGCCCAACCTGCCGGACGAAGGAGAAGATCCGGAGGGACTGGAAAAAATTGAACTCCCTGCGTTCCACCGTCATGGGACTATCCAGTATTCCCACCGGGTAAGGAGTAAGCAGGCTGCTACGTTGAACCCCTTACCTCACTACAACTGGGCGGAAACGCAAGACAGCGACCCTGCCGTCCGACTGGTGAAGGAGATGCTGACTCGGCCGGAGGCTCGCCTTGAACCAGACGCTCCGAAGGAAGCCAAACAACTATGGGCGGAGAAGAGTCGACTGTTCCTTTACAAGGGGAAGTTGTGCCGCAGAATGGTTAACTCCCGGACGCATGAACTACTCTGGCAAGTAGTGGTGCCACGAAGAGACGTAGCCATGGTGATGGAGGCATACCACGACGGAGCTGGACACTTCGGGTGGAAGAAGCTGGAGTTCCTGCTGCGCGAGCGGTTCCACTGGGTAGGCATGAGGGGAACCATCGAGAAGTGGTGCAGAGACTGTGGCCCGTGCAACCTGAGAAGGAAGGACCGGGCCAGCCAGAAGACTCCCCTGCAGCCCATCGTCACCCGGCAACCGTTGGAACTGGTAGCCTTGGATCATGTAAAACTGACCCCAAGCAGAAGTGGCTACGTCTACGCGTTAACCATCGTGGATCATTACTCCCGGTTCTTGGTTGTCGTCCCTGTCAAGGACTTAACGGCTCAAACAGCAGCTAGAGCCTTCCAGCAGCACTTCTGCTGTCCACATGGGTACCCGGACCAAGTGCTGACGGACCAGGGACCTGCCTTTGAAGCGGAGGTCTTCCAGGAATTCTGCAATCTGTATGGCTGCCGGAAGATAAGGACGACACCCTACCATCCGCAAACTAATGGACTTTGTGAAAAAATGAACCAGGTGGTAATGGATCTTCTAAAAACGTTGCCCCTGGAAGAACGCAGTCTGTGGCCTGAGAAGTTGCCCGATCTGGTGGACCTATACAACCACATCCCGGTAGGTTCCACCAACTGTAACCCGACTTACCTAATGAGGGCGAGACCTGGTAAGTTACCTGTTGACCTGGAAATGGGAGTCCTGACACCCGAGGACACTTCACCAGAAGCAGACTGGGACACAGAGAGGCAGCAGCAGTACCGGAAAGTACAGGAGAGTGTGGAGCGAAGTCTCTGTCAGGCTAGGGAAAGACAAGAGAAAACTTACAACCAGTATGCTCCCGCTGTTCCCCTGGTACCCGGAGAGCAGGTCTTGAAGAGGAAAAGACGGCTCCACAAGTTGGACGACCAGTGGGAGAAGGATCCGTACACCGTACTGCCCTCAAGCCACGAGAACCCGAAGGTCTGTACCATCAGTAAAGACGGAGGGGAAACCACAGCCATTGTATCCCGGGACCACCTGAAGAAGTGTCCCGAACAACTGAGGAACCCTGAAGAGGAACAAGAAGACCATCGACCCGTAGAGGAAAGGGAAGATATGGTTAGTACTGTGCTCGGGGACTTCCCTCGGTCTTGGACTCAAGTCAATGGTGCAGTTGTGGTACCCGTACTCACCTTCCTCCAACCATCATCCCAAGCACCTACGGAGCAACAGGTAGAGCTGGAAGAACAGCCGGTCCAGGAGGCAGAAGACCCCACACCCGCAGACCAGGAGGATCAACCCTCTGCTTGCAGTGAGCCTGCCATATCCCTAGTGAGCCAAAGAACCCGTAGACAGCTGCCCAGCTTACCCTTGACAGCTCCTACACTCTGTAGTTCGGGGCCAGACAGTCAGCTCCGTAGGTCCACTAGGGCCACTAGAGGCCAGTTACCCGCACGCTGGAGGATTTGAAGTATATAAATTGTTTTACTTATGTTTACCTGTGTATTGTTGCTTGTGTATAATTTTGTGTTTCTAGTTATTTTTAGGAGTCCTTGGTGGATTTACCGGGAATCCTTGTACAATTAGTTGGAGCGTAACCCAGGATGGACTAAAGACTGTTAAGGACTCGGGGCAGGACAGGCCCCTACCTGGTTACGTCTCCCTGTTTTGGTGAAATGGACACCTTGCTTTCCCTCAAAGACTGCACCCGGTTGCGGACACGCCATGACCATCATTATGTGTCTCTTTATTATAATGTTTTGGTTGTACTCTGTTATGTTTACAAAAATATGTTTAGTCCAGGAGTACTAAATTTTACTAGGGGGGAATGTGGCACCCCAGGGGTCTGGTTTCCACAGTAATGTAATGTTATGTCTGAGAGCAGGTGGGAGGTCCTTTGGTCAGGGATCCTGTGCATGCCACACCTCCTGCCCAGTCTTGGGAGGGGAAGAACTTCCCCTATATAAACCCGGGGCTGAGGCAGGGTTAGGGAGTAGAAGAAGAACAGAAGTAGAGACAGAGAAGCAGCATAGGAAGAAACAACAGGAGCTCTGTGGGAGCAGTGTTACAAAGAGTCAGGGGCTGGCAGCTGCAGAGCTCGCCCTGACTGAGAAGTATCACCGGACCCGGAGTCCGAGGCTGTGGGGACTAATCTCTACCCAGCAGCAGAAACCGACCGGCAGAGGATTGCAGGTCCTCTGGCCCAGAAACCCGAAGGCACGGTCACAAGCGTGGGACCAGCACCGCCATCGTGGAGCGGAAGCCATTAGAAGGCCCCGAGTCACCGGCCATACGGGTGAGCACCACACGGTACACTCAGGGACGTGGGCTACTTATACCCGCCTCTAGCAAGGTAGCCAGAAGAGTACAGTTAGTTGGGAAGGCCTACAACTCCGCCTGGCCAGGGGAGATCCCATCTGCTCAAGGACTGACCAGGCCCCGATCGCTAGCAAGTACTCCGGGAGGGTCTATCGTTGTTACCAGTAAAGACCCTGAATTACACCGCACAGTCTCTGAGTGGTTCCTGCTACCCCATCTTCCACGTCGGCTGCCCTGAGGCCAAACCCCTCCCGTTGGGGGTTACACTATCGCGCTGCACAATTCTACACCGGCCTCAGCGGTCTGCCCTGCAGCGGCAGCTCCATAGCTGCAAATCAACGGGTGGCGTAGTCGACACTCAAATAACATCTATCAAGACTGCCACACACTGAGCTTGACTCCCTGGGCACGGACCGGGTCCCCGCCACTCGGAGACTACAACCCTCATCTGATCCGGTTCCGGGTAAGCCCCCGTGTGCGAGACGCTGCGCGACACAGCAGGCCCAGGGGCGCGTCACACACACACTACATGATCAGTATAGGCACACACACTACATGATCAGTATAGCTACACACACTACATGATCAGTATAGGCAGACACTGCATGAGAAGTATAGGCACACACACTACATGATCAGTATAGGCACACACAATACATGATCAGTATAGGCACACACACTACATGATCAGTATAGGCACACACACTACATGATCAGTATAGGCACACACACTACATGATCAGTATAGGCACACACACTACATGATAAGTATAGGCACACACACTACATGATCAGTATAGGCACACACACTACATGATCAGTATAGGGGCACACACTGCATGATCAGTATAGGGGCACACACTGCATGATCAATATAGGCACACACACTACATGATCAGTATAGGCACACACACTACATGATTAATATAGGCACACACACTACATGATCAGTATAGGCACACACACTACATGATCAGTATAGGCACACACACTACATGATCAGTATAGGGGCACACACTGCATGATAAGTATAGGGGCACACACTACATGATAAGTATAGCTACACACACTACCTGATCAGTATAGGCAGGCACTACATGATCAGTATAGCTACACACACTACCTGATCAGTATAGGCACACACACTGCATGATCAGTATAGGCACACACACACTGCATGATCAGTATAGGCACACACACTACATGATCAGTATAGCTACACACACTGCATGATCAGTATAGCTACACACACTGCATGATAAGTATAGGCACACACACTACATGATCAGTATAGGCACACACACTACATGATCAGTATAGGCACACACACTACATGATCAGTATAGGCACACACACTACATGATAAGTATAGGCACACACACTACATGATCAGTATAGGGGCACACACTGCATGATCAGTATAGGCACACACACTACATGATCAGTATAGGCACACACACTACATGATCAGTATAGGGGCACACACTGCATGATCAGTATAGGCACACACACTACATGATAAGTATAGGCACACACACTACATGATCAGTATAGGGGCACACACTACATGATCAGTATAGGCACACACACTACATGATCAGTATAGGCAGACACACTACATGATCAGTATAGGCACACACACTACATGATCAGTATAGTCAGACACTGCATGATCAGTATAGTCAGACACTGCATGATAAGTATAGCTACACACACTACATGATCAGTATAGGCAGACACTGCATGATAAGTATAGGGGCACACACTACATGATCAGTATAGGGGCACACACTACATGATCAGTATAGGCACACACACTACATGATCAGTATAGGGGCACACACTGCATGATAAGTATAGGCACACACTACATGATTAGTATAGGCACACACACTACATGATCAGTTTAGGGGCACACACTGCATGATAAGTATAGGCACACACACTGCATGATCATTATAGGCACACACACTACATGATCAGTATAGGCAGACACAATACATGATCAGTATAGGCACACACTACATGATTAGTATAGGCACACACACTACATGATCAGTATAGGCACACACTGCATGATCAGTATAGGCACACACACTACATGATCAGTATAGGCACACACACTGCATGATCATTATAGGCACACACACTACATGATCAGTATAGGCACACACACTACATGATCAGTATAGGGGCACACACTGCATGATCAGTATAGGCACACACACTACATGATCAGTATAGGGGCACACACTACATGATCACTATAGCTACACACACTACATGATCAGTATAGGCACACACACTACATGATTAGTATAGGCACACACACTACATGATCAGTATAGGCACACACAGTGCATGATCAGTATAGGCACACACACTACATGATCAGTATAGGCACACACACTAAATGATCAGTATAGGCACACACACTACATGATCAGTATAGGCACACACACTACATGATCAGTATAGGCACACACACTACATGATCAGTATAGGCACACACTACATGATCAGTATAGGCACACACACTACATGATCAGTATAGGCACACACACTAAATGATCAGTATAGGCACACACACTACATGATCAGTATAGGCACACACACTACATGATCAGTATAGGCACACACACTACATGATCAGTATAGGGGCACACACTACATGATCACTATAGCTACACACACTGCATGATCAGTATAGGCACACACACTACATGATCAGTATAGGGGCACACACTACATGATCACTATAGCTACACACACTGCATGATCAGTATAGGCACACACACTACATGATTAGTATAGGCACACACACTACATGATCAGTATAGGCACACACTGCATGATCAGTATAGGCACACACACTGCATGATCAATATAGGCACACACACTACATGATCAGTATAGGCACACACACTACATGATCAGTATAGGGGCACACACTGCATGATCAATATAGGCACACACACTACATGATCAGTATAGGCACACACATTACATGATCAGTATAGGCACACACTACATGATCAGTATAGGCAGACACTGCATGATAAGTATAGGCAAACACACTACATGATCAGTGTAGGGGCACACACTGCATGATCAATATAGGGGCACACACTGCATGATCAGTATAGGCACACACACTACATGATCAGTATAGGCACACACACTACATGATCAGTATAGGGGCACACACTGCATGATCAATATAGGGGCACACACTGCATGATCAGTATAGGCACACACACTGCATGATCAGTATAGGGGCACACACTGCATGATCAGTATAGGCACACACTGCATGATCAGTATAGGCACACACACTACATGATCAGTATAGGCACACACACTACATGATCAGTATAGGCACACACACTGCATGATCAGTATAGGCACACACACTGCATGATCAGTATAGGGGCACACACTGCATGATCAGTATAGGCACACACACTGCATGATCAGTATAGGGGCACACACTGCATGATCAGTATAGGGGCACACACTGCATGATCAGTATTGGCACACACACTACATGATCAGTATAGGCACACACACTACATGATCAGTATAGGCACACACACTGCATGATCAGTATAGGCACACACACTGCATGATCAGTATAGGGGCACACACTGCATGATCAGTATAGGCACACACACTGCATGATCAGTATAGGCACACACACTGCATGATCAGTATAGAGGCACACACTGCATGATCAGTATAGGCACACACACTGCATGATCAGTATAGGCACACACACTGCATGATCAGTATAGGGGCACACACTGCATGATCAGTATAGGGGCACACACTGCATGATCAGTTTAGGCACACACACTACATGATCAGTATAGGCACACACACTACATGATCAGTATAGCTACACACACTACATGATCAGTATAGGCACACACACTACATGATCAGTATAGGCACACACACTGCATGATCAGTATAGGCACACACACTGCATGATCAGTATAGGGGCACACACTGCATGATCAGTATAGGCACACACACTATATGATTAGTATAGGCACACACACTACATGATCAGTATAGGGGCACACACTGCATGATCAGTATAGGCACACACACTACATGATCAGTATAGGGGCACACACTGCATGATCAATATAGGGGCACACACTGCATGATCAGTATAGGCACACACACTACATGATCAGTATAGGCACACACACTACATGATCAGTATAGGGGCACACACTGCATGATCAGTATAGGGGCACACACTGCATGATCAGTATAGGCACACACACTTCATGATCAGTATAGGGGCACACACTGCATGATCAATATAGGGGCACACACTGCATGATCAGTATAGGGGCACACACTGCATGATCAGTATAGGCACACACACTACATGATCAGTATAGGCACACACACTACATGATCAGTATAGGCACACACTACATGATTAGTATAGGCACACACACTGCATGATAAGTATAGGGGCACACACTGCATGATCAATATAGGGGCACACACTGCATGATCAGTATAGGCACACACACTACATGATCAGTATAGGCACACACACTACATGATCAGTATAGGGGCACACACTGCATGATCAATATAGGGGCACACACTGCATGATCAGTATAGGCACACACACTACATGATTAGTATAGGCACACACACTACATGATCAGTATAGGGGCACACACTGCATGATCAGTATAGGCACACACACTGCATGATCAATATAGGGGCACACACTGCATGATCAGTATAGGCACACACTGCATGATCAGTATAGGCACACACACTACATGATCAGTATAGGCACACACACTACATGATCAGTATAGGCACACACACTGCATGATCAGTATAGGCACACACACTGCATGATCAGTATAGGGGCACACACTGCATGATCAGTATAGGCACACACACTGCATGATCAGTATAGGGGCACACACTGCATGATCAGTATAGGGGCACACACTGCATGATCAGTATTGGCACACACACTACATGATCAGTATAGGCACACACACTACATGATCAGTATAGGCACACACACTGCATGATCAGTATAGGCACACACACTGCATGATCAGTATAGGGGCACACACTGCATGATCAGTATAGGCACACACACTGCATGATCAGTATAGGGGCACACACTGCATGATCAGTATAGGGGCACACACTGCATGATCAGTATAGGCACACACACTACATGATCAGTATAGGCACACACACTACATGATCAGTATAGGCACACACACTACATGATCAGTATAGGCACACACTACATGATCAGTATAGGCACACACACTGCATGATCAGTATAGGCACACACACTACATGATCAGTATAGGCACACACACTACATGATCAGTATAGGCACACACACTACATGATCAGTATAGGCACACACACTGCATGATAAGTATAGGCACACACACTACATGATCAGTATAGGCACACACACTACATGATCAGTATAGGCACACACACTGCATGATCAGTATAGGCACACACACTACATGATCAGTATAGGCACACACACTGCATGATCAGTATAGGCACACACACTACATGATCAGTATAGGCACACACACTACATGATCAGTATAGGCACACACACTACATGATCAGTATAGGCACACACACTGCATGATCAGTATAGGCACACACACTACATGATCAGTATAGGCACACACACTACATGATTAGTATAGGCACACACACTGCATGATAAGTATAGGCACACACACTACATGATCAGTATAGGCACACACACTACATGATCAGTATAGGCACACACTACATGATTAGTATAGGCACACACACTGCATGATAAGTATAGGCACACACACTACATGATCAGTATAGGCACACACACTACATGATCAGTATAGGGGCACACACTACATGATAAGTATAGGGGCACACACTGCATGATCAGTATAGGGGCACACACTGCATGATCAATATAGGGGCACACACTGCATGATCAGTATAGGCACACACACTACATGATCAGTATAGGCACACACACTACATGATCAGTATAGGGGCACACACAGCATGATCAGTATAGGCACACACACTGCATGATCAGTATAGGGGCACACACTGCATGATCAGTATAGGGAGACACTACATGATCAGTATAGGCACACACACTACATGATCAGTATAGGGGCACACACTGCATGATAAGTATAGGCACACACACTGCATGATAAGTATAGGCACACCCACTACATGATCAGTATAGGCACACACACTGCATGATCAGTAATGGCACACACACTACATGATCAGTATAGGCACACACTACATGATCAATATAATACACACACTACATGATCAGTATAGGCGCACACACTGCATGATCAGTATAGGCACACACTACATGATCAGTATAGGCACACACACTACATGATCAGTATAGGCAGACACTGCATGATCAGTATAGGGGCACACACTGCATGATAAGTATAGGCACACACACTGCATGATCAGTATAGGGGCACACACTGCATGATCAATATAGGCACACACACTACATGATCAGTATAGGCACACACACTACATGATCAGTATAGGCACACACACTACATGATCAGTATAGGGGCACACACTGCATGATCAATATAGGGGCACACACTGCATGATCAGTATAGGCACACACACTACATGATCAGTATAGCTACACACACTACATGATCAGTATAGGCACACACACTACATGATCAGTATAGGCACACACACTACATGATCAGTATAGGCACACACACTACATGATCAGTATAGGCACACACACTACATGATAAGTATAGGCACACACACTACATGATCAGTATAGGCACACACACTACATGATCAGTATAGGCACACACACTACATGATCAGTATAGGGGCACACACTACATGATCAGTATAGGCACACACACTACATGATAAGTATAGGCACACACACTACATGATAAGTATAGGCACACACACTACATGATCAGTATAGGGGCACACACTGCATGATCAATATAGGGGCACACACTGCATGATCAGTATAGGCACACACACTACATGATCAGTATAGCTACACACACTACATGATCAGTATAGGCACACACACTACATGATCAGTATAGGCACACACACTACATGATCAGTATAGGCACACACACTACATGATCAGTATAGGCACACACACTACATGATCAGTATAGGCACACACTACATGATCAGTATAGGGGCACACACTGCATGATCAGTATAGCTACACACACTACATGATCAGTATAGGGGCACACACTACATGATCAGTATAGGCACAGACACTACATGATCAGTATAGGGGCACACACTACATGATCAGTATAGGCACACACACTACATGATCAGTATAGGCACACACACTGCATGATCAGTATAGGCACACACACTACATGATCAGTATAGGGGCACACACTACATGATCAGTATAGGGGCACACACTACATGATCAGTATAGGCACACACACTACATGATCAGTATAGGCACACACACTGCATGATCAGTATAGGCACACACACTACATGATCAGTATAGGGGCACACACTACATGATCAGTATAGGCACACACACTACAAGATAAGTATAGGCACACACACTACATGATCAGTATAGGGGCACACACTGCATGATAAGTATAGGCACACACTACATGATCAGTATAGGCACACACACTACATGATCAGTATAGGGGCACACACTGCATGATCAGTATAGGCACACACACTACATGATAAGTATAGCTACACACACTACATGATCAGTATAGGCACACACACTGCATGATCAGTATAGGCACACACTACATGATAAGTATAGGCACACACTACATGATCAGTATAGGCACACACACTACATGATCAGTATAGGCACACACACTGCATGATCAGTATAGGCACACACACTGCATGATTAGTATAGGCACACACACTACATGATCAGTATAGGCACATGTGACACCCCAGGGGTCTGGTTGCCACAGTGATAGAGATATTACGTCTGAGAGCAGGTGGGAGGTCCTTTGGTCAGGGATCCTGTGCATGCCACACCTCCTGCCCAGTCTTGGGAGGGGAAGGACTTCCCCTATATAAACCCGGGGCTGAGGCAGGGTGAGAGAGAAAGAAGACAGAACAAGAGTAGAGAAGAGAAGCAGCATAGCAAGAAACATCAGGAGCTCTGTGGGGAGCAGTGTTACAACGAGTCAGGGGCTGGCAGCTACAGAGCTCGCCCTGACTGAGAAGATTTCTTACCGGACCCGGAGTCCGAGGCTGTGGGGACTAACTCCTACCCAGCAGCAGAAACCGTCCGGCAGAGGATTTCAGGTCCTCTGGCCCAGAAGCCCGAAGGCACGGTCACACGCGTGGGACCAGCACCGCCATCGTGGAGCGGAAGCCATTAGAAGGCCCCGAGTCACCGGCCATACGGGTGAGCACCACACGGTACACTCAGGGACGTGGGCTACTTATTCCCGCCTCTAGCAAGGTAGCCAGAAGAGTACAGTTAGTTGGGAAGGCCTACAACTCCGCCTGGCCAGGGGAGATCCCATCTGCTCAAGGACTGACCAGGCCCCTATCACTAGCAAGTACTCCGGGAGGGTCTATCTTTGTCACCAGTAAAGACCCTGAACTACACCGCACCGTCTCTGAGTGGTTCCTGCTACCCCCATCATCCACGTCGGCTGCCCTGAGGCCATACCCCTCCCGTTGGGGGTTATACCATCCACGCTGCACCATCCTTCCACCGGCCTCAGCGGTCTGCCCTGCAGCGGCAGCTCCATAGCTGCATTCAACGGGTGGCGTAGTCACCAACCATCTACTGCTAGTACATCGCCGCTCAGTTTGACTCCCTGGGCGCGGACCGGGTCGCCGCCACGAGACTACAACCCTCAAGAGATCCGGCTCCGGGTAAGCTCCCGCGTGCGCAACGCAGCGCGACACAGGCCCAGGGGCACGTCAACTTTGGCGTAGTCGGCAGGATTTCGTGCCCGCAACCACCGGGTACTGCGTGCCTGAAAAGCAAAGACTGTTCAAACTTACCAGTGGTGAAGATTCCCGCCATCCGGCGCCATCTTCTACCTTCTTCCCGCCATCCGCGAAGTTTTCCCGCCATCCGGCGCCATCTTCGAACTTCTTCCCGCCATCCGTGGAGTTTTCCCGCCATTGGACGCCATCTTGAGGACGCCGCGCGGGAAGAAGAGGGGCGTGGACTCCGAAAGCGCGCGAGAACTGAAGCCCCGCCTCACGTCCGGACGTTGGGTAAGGTCCTGGAAGGAGCCCAGCAGACGCCGATGTCACCGGAGCGCGACGGAAGGTCCTCAACCCTGACGATCCACTGCGGAGCCGCGGCCTACGGAACACGATCATCGCAAGGTAGGCCACGGTCCACTAGGGGGGAGGAAGATGTCGGATACGGAGGAGAGCTTCACTGCCTCAACCCCCGCCAGCGCCACCGCTGCTGCAGTTATGCCCTTCACCATGCCCTATATCCCGGGAGCAGCTTGGCTACCCCAGTACTCAGGGGAGTCACATACCCTGCATGACTTTAGAGAAAAGCTGGATAGCCTCTTCCAGGTGTACCCCCTCACAGAAGAGCAAAAAGTGAGCATCCTGGTGGCCCAACTAACCGGGGCAGCCAAAAGGGAAGTAAAATCCTGGCCACCTGGGAGGAAGACTGTCGCAGGGATACTAACCCGGCTGAAGGACACCTTTGATACCCGCACCTCAGCCGAGATTAAGCTTAGATTCTACGGGTGCAAGCAGCGAGCGCATGAGAGTATAAGGGACTATGCACTAAACCTACAAGAGGCCCTGAGGGCCATAAAGCAGACCGACCCTGATGGGGTGGGAAACGAGGACAGGCTGTTGACTGAACAATTTATAGAGGGTTTATATTGCAATGCCCACCGAACCCAGTTGCGGGCAATGGCCTTACAGGATCCCCATCTGGACTTTGCACAGTTCAAGGACAGAGCCATCCGGGTGCTCCGAGAACCGGCACCGGGTGGCGTTGTGACCCACAGGCGCCCAGCTATCACTTACCACCAGGAGGCGGCGCCCTTGTCGGCAGGGCCTGTGGGAGCTGATGCGCAGGCTTTGGACAATGACCCGGCTCCAGACCTACGCCATCAGGTCCAAGAGCTAGCTAAGAGCGTTGCTGCGCTAACCCGAACTGTGCAGTCTTTACAGGTTTCCACCCCAGGGAAGATCCAGCTGGCATCCGGACCGGAGGACATCCCGTGGCGTCGACCAAGGAGGACCCCACCGGCCAGAGGAAGACCCAGTGACCGATACAGCGAGGACGGACGACCCATCTGCCGCCGCTGCAATCAACCCGGACATATGGAAAGGTACTGTTCTTTAAACGGGCACAACCTGGGGTAGAGGGCCAACCCCCAGGAAAAAGATCACCAGGCCCATCGAACTGGCGCGACAGATATGTGGGAGGACGTCCTGTCTTGCCTGTGGTACTGGATGGCATTCCCATGAGTGCCCTACTGGACACCGGGTCACAGGTCACCACTATCCCGTACGTGCTCTTTAAGCAGTACTGGAATGACTCGGATATTACCCGCTACCCTGACGACGACTTGAGTATCATCGCCAGCAATGGCCAGCCCGTGCCACAGATCGGATTTAAAGAGGTGACCATCAAAATCGGTAGAGTCGAACTGGCAGCACAGGGACTGATCATTGTAGACATTGACAAACATGAGAGCCACCCAAAAATAACTCTAGGAAGTAATGTAATTGAGAATTGTCTTGCAGAGGTGATTTTCCTTCTACAGCAGGTTGCCAAGAACGCCAGCTCCGGCGAGCAGCGAGTGCTCCAGAAAGAGATCCGGGCACTGATGCGACGGCAACAGGTGGAACTCTCCGGCGGTGAGATTGGTAGCGTAAGAATGTGTGACCCTTTCCCTATTGCCATGCCCCCAAAAAGCGAAATGATGATTTGGTGCCGGGCAGCTATTGGTCTGAGAGGTAGAGATTACCAGGCAATGGTAGAACCAGTTTACTCAGACAGTAGGCCCACCATTTTGACAGCACGGGGGGTGGTCAATGTACGCCATGGGAGGGTGCCCGTTCGCATAATCAATATCGGGGAGAGGGAAGTGTACCTGCCCCGGTATGCCACGCTAGCAAAATTATATACCATCAACCAAAACTCTATACAGTCTGTGGAACCCTTGCCTCCATCTCACCCGGAGGAAGGTAACGGCTCTAAGAAAGTAATGGAGGATTGGTGTCAGCAACTACACTTGGGAACTGACTCCACTCCCTCCCACCAGAAACAGGGAGTCTACCGGGTGGTTCAAGAGTATGAGAGAGTGTTTAGTAAACACCCGTTAGACTTCGGGCGAGTCAAGGGGGTAGAACACCGCATCCCCACGGGAGATCATCCTCCCATAAAAGAGAGGTATCGACCCGTACCCCCTGCACATTACCAACACGCCAAGGGGATGCTTAGAGACATGAAGGAGGCTGGGGTAATCCGGGATAGCTGTAGCCCCTGGGCAGCCCCGCTAGTTTTAGTCAAAAAGAAAGACAACACCATGAGGATGTGTGTAGATTACCGGAAAATCAACCGTATCACACACAAGGATGCGTACCCCTTACCAAGGATAGAGGAGTCATTGGCTGCTTTAAGATCTGCTAACTTCTTCTCTACCTTGGATCTCACTAGCGGGTACTGGCAGGTTCCTGTAGCAGAGGCGGACCGGGAGAAGACCGCATTCACCACCCCGATGGGACTTAGTGAGTTCACCTGCATGCCGTTCGGACTCTGCAACGCCCCAGGAACCTTCCAACGATTAATGGAGTGCTGTCTGGGCCACAGAAACTTCGAGACGGTCCTGTTGTACCTGGACGATGTCATCGTATACTCCAAAACTTATGAGGACCACCTGAAACACTTGGCGGAGGTGTTCGAAGCTCTGGCGAGTTACGGCCTAAAGGTGAAACCCTCCAAGTGTCACCTCCTGAAACCAAAGGTGCAGTACCTGGGACACGTGGTGAGCGCTGACGGAGTGGCTCCCGACCCCGATAAGATCACCGCAATTAAGGGATGGCCAAGCCCCTCCAGCGTAAAAGAAGTGCGGCAGTTCCTCGGGTTGGTAGGCTACTACCGAAGGTTTATTCCCGGTTTCACCAAAAAGGCAGCGCCTATGCAGGACCTCCTGATAGGCCAGTCCCGGAAGGCCAAGAACCAGAAGCCGCCCTTCAAATGGGAAGAGCTAGAAGAAGAGTCCTTCCGCCAGCTGAAGATGGCCCTCACGGGGGATGAAATCTTGGCGTACCCGGATTATAGCCAGCCCTTCATCCTCTACACCGACGCCAGTAACATCGGGCTAGGAGCCGTACTGTCCCAGATCCAGCAGGGGAAAGAACGAGTAACCGCCTACGCCAGCCGAAAACTGCGACCCACCGAAAGGAACCCCGAGAATTATAGCTCATTTAAGCTAGAGTTCCTGGCCGTGGTATGGGCAGTCACTGAGCGCTTTAAGCATTACCTTGCTTCTTCCCGGTTCACCGTGTACACGGATAACAACCCGTTGACACACCTGGACACGGCAAGACTCGGTGCCCTGGAGCAGAGGTGGATGGCCCGTCTGTCCAACTACGAGTTCATAATCAAATACCGGGCAGGGCGCTCCAATACTAACGCGGACGCCCTGTCCAGGATGCCCAACCTGCCGGACGAAGGAGAAGATCCGGAGGGACTGGAAGAAATTGAACTCCCTGCGTTCCACCGTCATGGGACTATCCAGTATTCCCACCGGGTAAGGAGTAAGCAGGCTGCTACGTTGAACCCCTTACCTCACTACAACTGGGCGGAAACGCAAGACAGCGACCCTGCCGTCCGACTGGTGAAGGAGATGCTGACTCGGCCGGAGACTCGCCTTGAACCAGACGCTCCGGAGGAAGCCAAACAACTATGGGCAGAGAAGAGTCGACTGTTCCTTTACAAAGGGAAGTTGTGCCGCAGAATGGTTAACTCCCGGACGCATGAATTACTCTGGCAAGTAGTGGTGCCACGAAGAGACGCAGCCATGGTGATGGAGGCATACCACGACGGAGCTGGACACTTCGGGTGGAAGAAGCTGGAGTTCCTGCTGCGCGAGCGATTCCACTGGGTAGGCATGAGGGGAACCATTGAGAAGTGGTGCAGAGACTGTGGCCCGTGCAACCTGAGAAGGAAGGACCGCGCCAGCCAGAAGACTCCCCTGCAGTCCATCGTCACCCGGCAACCGTTGGAACTGGTAGCCTTGGATCATGTAAAACTGACCCCAAGCAGAAGTGGCTACGTCTACGCGTTAACCATCGTGGATCATTACTCCCGGTTTCTGGTTGTCGTCCCCGTCAAGGACTTAACGGCTCAAACAGCAGCTAGAGCCTTCCAGCAGCACTTTTGCCGTCCACACGGGTACCCGGACCAAGTGCTGACGGACCAGGGACCTGCCTTTGAAGCGGAGGTCTTCCAGGAATTCTGCAATCTGTATGGCTGCCGGAAGATAAGGACGACACCCTACCATCCGCAGACTAATGGACTTTGTGAAAAAATGAACCAGGTGGTAATGGATCTTCTAAAAACATTGCCCCTGGAAGAACGCAGTCTGTGGCCTGAAAAGTTGCCCGATCTGGTGGACCTATACAACCACATCCCGGTAGGTTCCACCAACTGTACCCCGGCTTACCTAATGAGGGCAAGACCTGGTAAGTTACCTGTTGACCTGGAAATGGGAGTCCTGACACCCGAGGACACTTCACCAGAAACAGACTGGGACACAGAGAGGCAGCAGCAGTACCGGAGAGTACAGGAGAGCGTGGAGCGAAGTCTCTGTCAGGCTAGGGAAAGACAAGAGAAAACTTACAACCAGTATGCTCCCGCTGTTCCCCTGGTACCCGGAGAGCAGGTCTTGAAGAGGAAGAGACGGCTCCACAAGTTGGACGACCAGTGGGAGAAGGACCCGTACACCGTACTGCCCTCAAGCCACGAAAACCCGAAGGTCTGTACCATCAGTAAAGACGGAGGGGAAACCACAGCCATTGTATCCCGGGACCACCTGAAGAAGTGTCCCGAACAACTGAGGAACCCTGAAGAGGAACAAGAAGACCATCGACCCGTAGAGGAAAGGGAAGATATGGTTAGTACCGTGCTCGGGGACTTCCCTCGGTCTTGGACTCAAGTCAATGGTGCAGTTGTGGTACCCGTACTCACCTTCCTCCAACCATCATCCCAAGAACCTACGGAGCAACCGGTAGAGCTGGAAGAACAGCCGGTCCAGGAGGCAGAAGACTCTACACAAGCAGACCCGGAAAATCAACCCTCTGCTTATAGTGAGCCTGCCATACCCCTAGTGAGCCAGAGGGCCCATAGACAGCTGCCCAGTTTACCCTTGACAGCTCCTACACCCTGTAGTTCAGGGCCAGACAGTCAGCTCCGTAGGTCCACTAGGGCCACTAGAGGCCAGCTACCCGCACGTTGGAGGATCTAAATGTTTAAGCTATCTTATAATGTTTACTTGTTTATAGTTGCTCGTGTATAATTTTGTGTTTCTAGTTCTTTTTAGGAGTCCTTGGTGGATTTACCGGGAATCCTTGTACATAGTTGGAGCGTAACCCAGGATGGACTAAAGACTGTTAAGGACTCGGGGCAGGACAGGCCCCTACCTGGTTACGTCTCCCTGTTTTGGTGAAATGGACACCTTGCTTTTCAAAACTGCACCCGGTTGCGGACACGCCGTAACCATCTTATGTGTTTTTCTTATTGTATTGTTATTGTTATACCTTGTTATGTTTTTCTAAAAAAAAAAATATGTTTAGTCCCGGAGTACTAAATTTCACTAGGGGGGAATGTGACACCCCAGGGGTCTGGTTGCCACAGTGATAGAGATATTACGTCTGAGAGCAGGTGGGAGGTCCTTTGGTCAGGGATCCTGTGCATGCCACACCTCCTGCCCAGTCTTGGGAGGGGAAGGACTTCCCCTATATAAACCCGGGGCTGAGGCAGGGTGAGAGAGAAAGAAGACAGAACAAGAGTAGAGAAGAGAAGCAGCATAGCAAGAAACATCAGGAGCTCTGTGGGGAGCAGTGTTACAACGAGTCAGGGGCTGGCAGCTACAGAGCTCGCCCTGACTGAGAAGATTTCTTACCGGACCCGGAGTCCGAGGCTGTGGGGACTAACTCCTACCCAGCAGCAGAAACCGTCCGGCAGAGGATTTCAGGTCCTCTGGCCCAGAAGCCCGAAGGCACGGTCACACGCGTGGGACCAGCACCGCCATCGTGGAGCGGAAGCCATTAGAAGGCCCCGAGTCACCGGCCATACGGGTGAGCACCACACGGTACACTCAGGGACGTGGGCTACTTATTCCCGCCTCTAGCAAGGTAGCCAGAAGAGTACAGTTAGTTGGGAAGGCCTACAACTCCGCCTGGCCAGGGGAGATCCCATCTGCTCAAGGACTGACCAGGCCCCTATCACTAGCAAGTACTCCGGGAGGGTCTATCTTTGTCACCAGTAAAGACCCTGAACTACACCGCACCGTCTCTGAGTGGTTCCTGCTACCCCCATCATCCACGTCGGCTGCCCTGAGGCCATACCCCTCCCGTTGGGGGTTATACCATCCACGCTGCACCATCCTTCCACCGGCCTCAGCGGTCTGCCCTGCAGCGGCAGCTCCATAGCTGCATTCAACGGGTGGCGTAGTCACCAACCATCTACTGCTAGTACATCGCCGCTCAGTTTGACTCCCTGGGCGCGGACCGGGTCGCCGCCACGAGACTACAACCCTCAAGAGATCCGGCTCCGGGTAAGCTCCCGCGTGCGCAACGCAGCGGGACACAGGCCCAGGGGCGCGTCACACACACACTACATGATCAGTATAGGCACACACACTACATGATCAGTATAGGGGCACACACTGCATGATCAGTATAGGCACACACTACATGATTAGTATAGGCACACACACTGCATGATCAGTATAGGGGCACACACTGCATGATCAGTATAGGCACACACACTACATGATCAGTATAGGCACACACACTACATGATCAGTATAGGCACACACACTGCATGATCAGTATAGGCACACACAGTACATGATCAGTATAGGGGCACACACTGCATGATCAGTATAGGGGCACACACTACATGATCAGTATAGGCACACACACTACATGATCAGTATAGACACACACACTACATGATAAGTATAGGCACACACACTGCATGATAAGTATAGGCACACACACTACATGATCAGTATGGGCACACACACTACATGATCAGTATAGGCACACACACTACATGATCAGTATAGCTACACACACTACATCATCAGTATAGGCACACACACTACATCATCAGTATAGGCACACACACTACATGATCAGTATAGGCACACACACTACATGATCAGTATAGGCACACACTACATGATCAGTATAGCTACACACACTACATGATAAGTATAGGCACACACACTACATGATCAGTATAGGCACACACACTACATGATTAGCATAGCTACACACACTACATGATCAGTATAGGCACACACACTACATGATTAGTATAGGCACACACACTACATGATCAGTATAGACACACACACTACATGATAAGTATAGGCACACACACTGCATGATAAGTATAGGCACACACACTACATGATCAGTATAGGCACACACACTACATGATCAGTATGGGCACACACACTACATGATCAGTATAGGCACACACACTACATGATCAGTATAGCTACACACACTACATCATCAGTATAGGCACACACACTACATGATCAGTATAGGCACACACACTACATGATCAGTATAGGCACACACACTACATGATCAGTATAGGCACACACTACATGATCAGTATAGCTACACACAATACATGATAAGTATAGGCACACACACTACATGATAAGTATAGGCACACACACTACATGATAAGTATAGCTACACACAATACATAATAAGTATAGGCACACACACTACATGATAAGTATAGGCACACACACTACATGATCAGTATAGGCACACACACTACATGATCAGTATAGGGGCACACACTGCATGATCAGTATAGGCACACACACTGCATGATCAGTATAGGCACACACACTACATGATCAGTATAGGCACACACACTGCATGATAAGTATAGGCACACACACTGCATGATAAGTATAGGCACACACACTACATGATCAGTATAGGCACACACACTACATGATTAGTATAGGCACACACACTACATGATCAGTATAGGCACACACACTACATGATAAGTATAGGCACACACACTGCATGATCAGTATAGGCACACACACTGCATGATCAGTATAGGCACACACACTACATGATCAGTATAGGCACACACACTACATGATAAGTATAGGCACACACACTGCATGATCAGTATAGGCACACACACTACATGATCAGTATAGGCACACACACTACATGATCAGTATAGCTACACACACTACATGATAAGTATAGGCACACACTGCATGATCAATATAGGCACACACACTACATGATCAGTATAGTCAGACACTGCATGATCAGTATAGGCACACACACTACATGATCAGTATAGCTACAGACACTACATGATCAGTATAGGCACACACACTACATGATCAGTATAGGCACACACACTACATGATCAGTATAGGCACACACACTACATGATAAGTATAGGCACACACACTACATGATAAGTATAGGCACACACACTGCATGATCAGTATAGGCACACACACTACATGATCAGTATAGGGGCACACACTGCATGATCAGTATAGGCACACACACTACATGATCAGTATAGGCACACACACTACATGATAAGTATAGGCACACACACTGCATGATCAGTATAGGCACACACACTAGATGATCAGTATAGGCACACACACTGCATGATCAGTATAGGCACACACACTACATGATCAGTATAGGCACACACACTACATGATCAGTATAGGCACACACACTGCATGATCAGTATAGGCACACACACTACATGATCAATATAGGCACACACACTACATGATCAGTATAGGGGCACACACTACATGATCAGTATAGGCACACACACTACATGATCAGTATAGGCACACACACTACATGATAAGTATAGGCACACACACTGCATGATCAGTATAGGCACACACACTAGATGATCAGTATAGGCACACACACTGCATGATCAGTATAGGCACACACACTACATGATCAATATAGGCACACACACTACATGATCAGTATAGGCACACACACTGCATGATCAGTATAGGCACACACACTACATGATCAATATAGGCACACACACTACATGATCAGTATAGGGGCACACACTACATGATCAGTATAGGCACACACACTACATGATCAGTATAGGCACACACACTACATGATCAATATAGGCACACACACTACATGATCAGTATAGGCACACACACTGCATGATCAGTATAGGCACACACACTACATGATCAGTATAGGCACACACACTACATGATCAGTATAGGCACACACTGCATGATCAGTATAGGCACACACACTGCATGATCAGTATAGGCACACACTGCATGATAAGTATAGGCACACACACTACATGATCAGTATAGGCACACACACTACATGATCAGCATAGGCACACACACTACATGATCAGTATAGGCACACACACTACATGATCAGCATAGGCACACACACTACATGATCAGTATAGGCACACACACTGCATGATCAGTATAGGCACACACACTACATGATAAGTATAGGGGCACACACTGCATGATCAGTATAGGCACACACACTACATGATCAGTATAGGCACACACACTACATGATCAGTATAGGCACACACACTGCATGATCAGTATAGGCACACACACTACATGATAAGTATAGGGGCACACACTGCATGATCAGTATAGGGGCACACACACTGCATGATCAGTATAGGCAGACACACTACATGATCAGTATAGGCACACACTACATGATCAGTATAGGCACACACACTGCATGATCAGTATAGGCACACACACTACATGATAAGTATAGGGGCACACACTGCATGATCAGTATAGGGGCACACACACTGCATGATCAGTATAGGCACACACACTACATGATCAGTATAGGCACACACACTACATGATCAGTATAGGCACACACACTACATGATCAGTATAGCTACACACACTACATGATCAGTATAGGCACACACTGCATGATCCGTATAGGCACACACTGCATGATCAGTATAGGCACACGCACTGCATGATCAGTATAGGCACACACACTACATGATCAGTATAGCTACACACACTGCATGATCAGTATAGGCACACACACTGCATGATCAGTATAGGCACACACACTACATGATAAGTATAGGCACACACACTACATGATCAGTATAGGCACACACACTGCATGATCAGATATAGGCACACACTGCATGATCAATATAGGCACATACTACATGATCAGTATAGGCACACACACTACATGATCAGTATAGGCACACACACTGCATGATCAGTATAGGCACACACACTACATGATCAGTATAGCTACACACACTGCATGATCAGTATAGGCACACACACTGCATGATCAGTATAGGCACACACACTACATGATAAGAATAGGCACACACTGCATGATCAGTATAGGCACACACACTACATGATCAGTATAGGCACACACACTGCATGATCAGTATAGCTACACACACTACATGATAAGTATAGGCACACACACTACATGATCAGTATTGGCACACACACTACATGATCAGTATAGGCACACACACTACATGATCAGTATAGGCACACACAGTACATGATCAGTATAGCTACACACACTACATGATAAGTATAGGCACACACACTGCATGATCAGTATAGGCACACACTGCATGATCAGTATAGGCACACACACTACATGATAAGTATAGGCACACACACTGCATGATCAATATAGGCACACACTGCATGATCAGTATAGGCACACACACTACATGATCAGTATAGGCACACACACTGCATGATAAATATAGGCACACACACTGCATGATCAGTATAGGGGCACACACACTACATGATCAGTATAGGGGCACACACTACATGATCAGTATAGGGGCACACACTGCATGATCAGTATAGGGGCACACACTGCATGATCAGTATAGGGGCACACACTGCATGATCAATATATTCACACACACTACATGATCAGTATAGGCACACACACTACATGATCAGTATAGGCGCACACACTCCATGATCAGTATAGGGTCACACACTACATGATCAGTATAGGCACACACACTACATGATAAGTATAGGCACACACACTACATGATCAGTATAGGCACACACACTACATGATCAGTATAGGCACACACACTACATGATCAGTATAGGCACACACACTGCATGATCAGTATAGGGGCACACACTGCATGATCAATATAGGCACACACACTACATGATCAGTATAGGCACACACTACATGATCAGTATAGGCAGACACTGCATAATAAGTATAGGCACACACACTACATGATCAGTATAGGCACACACACTACATGATCAGTATAGGCAGACACTGCATGATAAGTATAGGCACACACTGCATGATCAGTATAGGCACACACACTACATGATTAGTATAGGCACACACACTACATGATAAGTATAGGCACACACACTACATGATCAGTATAGGCACACACACTACATGATCAGTATAGGCACACACAGTGCATGATCAGTATAGGCACACACACTACATGATCAGTATAGGGGCACACACTGCATGATCAGTATAGGCACACACACTACATGATAAGTATAGGCACACACTGCATGATCAGTATAGGCACACACACTACATGATCAGTATAGGCACACACTGCATGAGAAGTATAGGCACACACACTGCATGATAAGTATAGGGGCACACACTGCATGATCAGTATAGCTACACACACTACATGATCAGTATAGGCACACACACTACATGATCAGTATAGGCACACACACTACATGATCAGTATAGGGGCACACACTGCATGATCAATATAGGCACACACACTACATGATCAGTATAGGCATACACACTGCATGATCAATATAGGCACACACACTACATGATCAGTATAGCTACACACACTGCATGATCAGTACAGGCACACACACTACATGATCAGTATAGGCACACACACTACATGATCAGTATAGGCACACACACTACATGATCAGTATAGGCACACACACTACATGATCAGTATAGGCAGACACTGCATGATCAGTATAGGCACACACACTACATGATTAGTATAGGCACACACACTACATGATTAGTATAGGCACACACACTGCATGATAAGTATAGGGGCACACACACTACATGATCAGTATAGGCAGACACTGCATGATAAGTATAGGCACACGCAGTGCATGATCAGTATAGCTACACACACTACATGATCAGTATAGGCACACACACTGCATGATCAGTATAGCTACACACACTACATGATCAGTATAGGCACACACACTACATGATCAGTATAGGCACACACACTACATGATCAGTATAGGCACACACACTACATGATCAGTATAGGCACACACACTACATGATCAGTATAGCTACACACACTACATGATCAGTATAGGCACACACACTACATGATCAGTATAGGCACACACACTGCATGATCAGTATAGCTACACACACTACATGATCAGTATAGGCACACACACTACATGATCAGTATAGGCACACACACTACATGATCAGTATAGGCACACACACTACATGATAAGTATAGGCACACACAGTGCATGATCAGTATAGCTACACACACTGCATGATCAGTATAGGCACACACACTACATGATAAGTATAGGCACACACACTGCATCATCAGTATAGGCACACACACTGCATGATCAGTATAGGCACACACACTACATGATCAGTATAGGCACACACACTACATGATAAGTATAGGCACACACACTGCATCATCAGTATAGGCACACACACTACATGATAAGTATAGGCACACACACTGCATCATCAGTATAGGCACACACACTGCATGATCAGTATAGGCACACACACTACATGATCAGTATAGGCACACACACTACATGATCAGTATAGGCACACACACTACATGATCAGTATAGGCACACACACTACATGATCAGTATAGGCACACACACTACATGATCAGTATAGGCACACACACTACATGATCAGAATAGGGGCACACACACTACATGATCAGTATAGGGGCACACACTGCATGATCAGTATAGGCACACACACTACATGATCAGTATAGGCAGACACTGCATGATAAGTATAGGCACACACAGTGCATGATCAGTATAGCTACACACACTACATGATCAGTATAGGCACACACACTACATGATCAGTATAGGCACACACACTGCATGATCAGTATAGCTACACACACTACATGATCAGTATAGGCACACACACTACATGATCAGTATAGGGGCACACACTACATGATTAGTATAGGCACACACACTACATGATCAGTATAGGCAGACACTGCATGATAAGTATAGGCACACACAGTGCATGATCAGTATAGCTACACACACTACATGATCAGTATAGGCACACACACTACATGATCAGTATAGCTACACACACTACATGATCAGTATAGGGGCACACACTGCATGATCAGTATAGGCACACACACTACATGATCAGTATAGGCACACACACTACATGATCAGTATAGTCACACACACTACATGATCAGTATAGCTACACACACTACATGATCAGTATAGCTACACACACTACATGATCAGTATAGGCACACACACTGCATGATCAGTATAGCTACACACACTACATGATCAGTATAGGCACACACACTACATGATCAGTATAGGGGCACACACTACATGATCAGTATAGGCACACACACTACATGATCAGTATAGGGGCACACACTACATGATCAGTATAGGCAGACACTGCATGATCAGTATAGGCAGACACTACATGATCAGTATAGGCAGACACTGCATGATAAATATAGGCACACACACTACATGATAAGTATAGGCACACACACTGCATGATCAGTATAGGCACACACTACATGATCAGTATAGGCACACACACTACATGATCAGTATAGGCACACACTACATGATCAGTATAGGCACACACACTACATGATCAGTATAGGGGCACACACTGCATGATCAATATAGGCACACACACTACATGATCAGTATAGGCATACACACTGCATGATCAATATAGGCACACACACTACATGATCAGTATAGCTACACACACTGCATGATCAGTACAGGCACACACACTACATGATCAGTATAGGCACACACACTACATGATCAGTATAGGCACACACACTACATGATCAGTATAGGCACACACACTACATGATCAGTATAGGCAGACACTGCATGATCAGTATAGGCACACACACTACATGATTAGTATAGGCACACACACTACATGATTAGTATAGGCACACACACTGCATGATAAGTATAGGGGCACACACACTACATGATCAGTATAGGCAGACACTGCATGATAAGTATAGGCACACGCAGTGCATGATCAGTATAGCTACACACACTACATGATCAGTATAGGCACACACACTGCATGATCAGTATAGCTACACACACTACATGATCAGTATAGGCACACACACTACATGATCAGTATAGGCACACACACTACATGATCAGTATAGGCACACACACTACATGATCAGTATAGGCACACACACTACATGATCAGTATAGCTACACACACTACATGATCAGTATAGGCACACACACTACATGATCAGTATAGGCACACACACTGCATGATCAGTATAGCTACACACACTACATGATCAGTATAGGCACACACACTACATGATCAGTATAGGCACACACACTACATGATCAGTATAGGCACACACACTACATGATAAGTATAGGCACACACAGTGCATGATCAGTATAGCTACACACACTGCATCATCAGTATAGGCACACACACTACATGATAAGTATAGGCACACACACTGCATCATCAGTATAGGCACACACACTGCATGATCAGTATAGGCACACACACTACATGATCAGTATAGGCACACACACTACATGATAAGTATAGGCACACACACTGCATCATCAGTATAGGCACACACACTACATGATAAGTATAGGCACACACACTGCATCATCAGTATAGGCACACACACTGCATGATCAGTATAGGCACACACACTACATGATCAGTATAGGCACACACACTACATGATCAGTATAGGCACACACACTACATGATCAGTATAGGCACACACACTACATGATCAGTATAGGCACACACACTACATGATCAGTATAGGCACACACACTACATGATCAGTATAGGCACACACACTACATGATCAGAATAGGGGCACACACACTACATGATCAGTATAGGGGCACACACTGCATGATCAGTATAGGCACACACACTACATGATCAGTATAGGCAGACACTGCATGATAAGTATAGGCACACACAGTGCATGATCAGTATAGCTACACACACTACATGATCAGTATAGGCACACACACTACATGATCAGTATAGGCACACACACTGCATGATCAGTATAGCTACACACACTACATGATCAGTATAGGCACACACACTACATGATCAGTATAGGGGCACACACTACATGATTAGTATAGGCACACACACTACATGATCAGTATAGGCAGACACTGCATGATAAGTATAGGCACACACAGTGCATGATCAGTATAGCTACACACACTACATGATCAGTATAGGCACACACACTACATGATCAGTATAGCTACACACACTACATGATCAGTATAGGGGCACACACTGCATGATCAGTATAGGCACACACACTACATGATCAGTATAGGCACACACACTACATGATCAGTATAGTCACACACACTACATGATCAGTATAGCTACACACACTACATGATCAGTATAGCTACACACACTACATGATCAGTATAGGCACACACACTGCATGATCAGTATAGCTACACACACTACATGATCAGTATAGGCACACACACTACATGATCAGTATAGGGGCACACACTACATGATCAGTATAGGCACACACACTACATGATCAGTATAGGGGCACACACTACATGATCAGTATAGGCAGACACTGCATGATCAGTATAGGCAGACACTACATGATCAGTATAGGCAGACACTGCATGATAAATATAGGCACACACACTACATGATAAGTATAGGCACACACACTGCATGATCAGTATAGGCACACACTACATGATCAGTATAGGCACACACACTACATGATCAGTATAGGCACACACTACATGATCAGTATAGGCACACACACTACATGATCAGTATAGGGGCACACACTGCATGATCAGTATAGGGGCACACACTACATGATCAGTATAGCTACACACACTGCATGATCAGTATAGGGGCACACACTACATGATCAGTATAGGCACACACACTGCATGATAAGTATAGGCACACACACTGCATGATCAGTATAGGCACACACACTACATGATAAGTATAGGCACACACACTACATGATCAGTATAGGCACACACACTACATGATCAGTATAGGCACACACACTGCATGATCAGTATAGGGGCACACACTACATGATCAGTATAGGCACACACACTACATGATCAGTATAGGCACACACACTACATGATAAGTATAGGCACACACACTACATGATCAGTATAGGCACACACACTGCATGATCAGTATAGGGGCACACACTGCATGATCAGTATAGGCACACACACTGCATGATCAGTATAGGCACACACACTGCATGATCAGTATAGGGGCACACACTACATGATCAGTATAGGCACACACACTACATGATCAGTATAGGCAGACAGTTTATGATCAGTATAGGCACACACACTACATGATCAGTATAGGCACACACACTACATGATCAGTATAGGCACACACACTACATGATCAGTATAGGCACACACACTACATGATCAGTATAGGCACACACACTGCATGATCAGTATAGGCACACACACTACATGATCAGTATAGGCACACACTACATGATCAGTATAGGCACACACACTACATGATCAGTATAGGCACACACTACATGATCAGTATAGGCACACACACTACATGATCAGTATAGGCACACACACTACATGATCAGTATAGCTACACACACTGCATGATCAGTATAGGCACACACACTACATGATCAGTATAGGCACACACACTACATGATCAGTATAGGCACACACACTACATGATCAGTATAGCTACACACACTGCATGATCAGTATAGGCAAACACACTACATGATCAGTATAGGCACACACACTACATGATCAGTATAGCTACACACACTGCATGATCAGTATAGGCACACACACTACATGATCAGTATAGGCACACACACTACATGATCAGTATAGCTACACACACTGCATGATCAGTATAGGCACACACACTACATGATCAGTATAGGCACACACACTACATGATCAGTATAGGCACACACACTACATGATCAGTATAGGGGCACACACTACATGATCAGTATAGGCACACACACTACATGATCAGTATAGGCACACACACTACATGATCAGTATAGGCACACACACTACATGATCAGTATAGGGGCACACACACTACATGATCAGTATAGGCAGACACTGCATGATCAGTATAGGCACACACTGCATGATCAGTATAGGCACACACACTACATGATCAGTATAGCTACACACACTACATGATCAGTATAGGCAGACACTGCATGATCAATATAGGCACACACACTACATGATCAGTATAGGCACACACACTACATGATCAGTATAGCTACACACACTACATGATCAGTATAGCTACACACACTACATGATCAGTATAGGCACACACACTGCATGATCAGTATAGGCACACACACTACATGATCAGTATAGGCACACACTACATGATCAGTATAGGCACACACACTACATGATCAGTATAGGCACACACACTACATGATCAGTATAGCTACACACACTGCATGATTAGTATAGGCACACACACTACATGATCAGTATAGGCACACACACTACATGATCAGTATAGGCACACACACTACATGATCAGCATAGGGGCACACACTGCATGATCAGTATAGGCACACACACTACATGATCAGTATAGGCACACACACTACATGATCAGTATAGGCACACACACTGCATGATCAGTATAGGCACACACACTGCATGATAACTATAGGCACACACACTACATGATCAGTATAGGCACACACACTACATGATAAGTATAGGCACACACACTACATGATCAGTATAGGCACACACACTACATGATCAGTATAGCTACACACACTACATGATTAGTATAGGGGCACACACTACATGATAAGTATAGGCACACACACTACATGATCAGTATAGGTACACACACTACATGATCAGTATAGGGGCACACACTACATGATCAGTATAGGCACACACACTACATGATCAGTATAGGCACACACACTACATGATCAGTATAGGCACACACACTACATGATCAGTATAGGGGCACACACACTACATGATCAGTATAGGCAGACACTGCATGATCAGTATAGGCACACACACTACATGATCAGTATAGGCACACACTGCATGATCAGTATAGGCACACACACTACATGATCAGTATAGCTACACACACTACATGATCAGTATAGGCACACACTGCATGATCAGTATAGGCACACACACTACATGATCAGTATAGGCACACACACTACATGATCAGTATAGCTACACACACTACATGATTAGTATAGGCACACACAGTGCACACAGTAATTTTGGCACATAGATGTAGGACATAGTTCGGCTTTTGATCGGGATTTAATCTGATCTCCATATTCGGGGTCAGGAAGGAATTTTTCCCCCTAATATGAGGATAATTGGCCCATTCTTCATAGGGGTTTTCGCCTTCCTCTGCATCTACACGGCCTTACATAGGTTTAGTATCATAAATTAATAAGTAGATTCACACAGAAGAAAAGAAATTATAAAAAATAAAATAACATTTTCTTAGTTAAAAAGAAAAATTAGTTTATTCAAATATAAATGATAATTAGTACTAGTAAATAGTGTTCAGCCACCCCCGTAGTGTTCGAGTTCGGTTCGGTTCGTCGAACAGCTTCGAGCACCGTTAAAACCAATGGCAGGCAAACAAAAACACATAGAAACACATAGAAAACACCTTCAAAGGTGTCCAAAAGCTGACAAACTGCTCAGAAGACACAACTAACACATGGAAAAGTGACAAGTACATATAGTCATGCGAAAAGAAAAGAGGTGGAGTAAAAGGAGGGGGAGACACAGATATAGGCATGTCATGCCCTTCTAAAATCCAAAAAGTGAGAAGCCGACAAGTTCAGTCCGCTCCTGCCCGTGCCACCTCCGTGTCGCCGGGTTTGTGCCAGAGCCGCGGTGAACCCTGACGGCCAGCCCCCCTCTCCCAATACTGGTGCCTGTCCGCTGGTGGGTCGAGCGAGCCCCCCTGTGGTGGAGGCAGCTCTAAGCTTTTTAATTTAAATTGTCTCTCTAATTTGAATGAATACACTTTAAATCCATTTACAAGGATCTATTGGAGGGCAAGTCTCATGCCAGCAGCCGCGTAATTCCAGCTCCAGTAGCGTCCACTAAAGCTGCTGCAGTTAAAAAGCTTTTATAAGGATCGAGCTCGGCTGTCGACCGCAAGGCATCCTAGTGCCAGTCCCAGCCCCTATGCCTTGGGGTGCCTCCTGATGCTCTTCACTGAGTATCCCGTGGTCCCGAAGCATTTCCTTTGAAAAAATTAAGTGTCAAAACTACAGGTGGTGTAGCTTGCTTAACAGCCGGGATAATCCGCTGACTAGCAGACACTGCTACTAGGCACAAAGTATTTTCTGGGCTAGATGCAGTTAAAAATTTGTAATTAGATACTCTCGTTGGATGCTGAGAAAGCATTCCATAGAGTCTCCTGGCACGCCATATATGATTTTCTTAAAAAGCTTGGGGTAGGGGTCTAGGGGACCCTTTTATAGCCAAAATCACGGCCCTGTATCGCAATACGTCACCTAGGCTGAAGATAAATGAAACTGTATTACCCTGAGGGCTCGGTTGCTGCAGAGGTATTGCACCTCACCCAGAGGTGTGATATCTCACTCTCAGGTAAGGATGGAGTGTGGATCAGGACCCGACACCTGCATGCATTACACCACATTGCCGTGGGGCAGGGCGACCAATATGCCCCTGAGATGGGCACGACAGTCCCTGTCCCTGGCTGGAGTGGGGGGAGGGAACACTGAGGAAGGGGAACCCTGTAGTGCAGGAGCAGGGAGGAAGCAGTTCCTGGGTGCATTGAGAAGGGAGTATAAAAGGTGGGCACCATCTTAGTTCAGTGCAGAGAAGTCTGAGCAGAAGTGGCAGGGAGCAGGGGCTCTGCATGAGCTCTGCTCCGGAGGCGGGCCTAGTAACAGAGGCCCAGGCCTGGAAGAGGGAGAAGGAAGGAAGAGGAGCGGAGAAGGCTCCAGGAACGAGGAACGAAGGGATCCCAGGGGTGCGGACGGGCGAGTCACCACCGCACGCCCGAATCCACCTGCGTGGAGGGGTCAGGCCAAAGGGGGAGACCGATCCCCGAAACAAGTGGAGGCAGGAAACGACCCTCAGCTAGAAACAGGAGGCTGTGACATTTTATGTGGCGCAGCCCCTCGCTACACCCGCTAGGAAGGCACCACATAGGGTCAGGGAAACTGGTGCCAAGTTTACCAAGAGGAGGCCCGAGGCAGCCGGACAGAAGGGTTGGTAAGAAAGGCCAGACAAAGGACACACAAAGGGGGTCCTGTGAAGCGCTCCAAAGTTATCTGGGAGTTGTCTGAGCCCCTCTCCTGGTGAGCACAGTACGACGTGGGCAGCCGTTACCTGCAGACGTGGTCTGGATAATAAGAACTGTGAGTAAAGGCCCTGGACTGCATCACTGACTCCGTGTCGTCACTGCTGCTGCCCTGCACCATCACCCCCATCCTCCGCATACACTGCCCTGAGGCTATACTCCTCCCGTGGGGAGTTATGCTACGCTCTGCTGCACCCACAACACCAGCCTCAGCGGTCTGCCCTGGAGCGGCGGTTCACTCAGACCGCAATCCACGGGTGGCGTAGTCGGACATTTAAACATCAAAACCACATAAATAGTTCCGCCACTGGTTTGACCGCCCTGAGCCACGGAACCGGGTCGCCGCCACGGAGACTACAACCACCAGCATCCACCAAAAAGGGTCCGGCTCCGGGTGTCCCAAGGCCCAGGGGGCGCGTCAGAACATTTTCATCACCTTTCACAATCACCAATGGGACAAGGCAGGGATGTTCTCTGTCCCCTCTCTTATACATCCTAGTGACGGAGCACCTGCTCTCATCAATTCGCCATAACCCCAATATTAGGTGGATTGAGGTGGGAGGCACCGAGTACAAGTGCTCTCTATTTGCTGATGATGTCCTAGTATATATCACTCAATCACATATATCCATCCATGCTGTTATGGCTGAAATAGATCACTTTGTTACATGGTCAAATTTTAAAATCAATGCAGCGAAGACTGAGGACCTCGATGTCTCCCTCCCCAAATCCATATAGGATTCCATCCAGTCCAACTTTCCCTTTGCCTGGCCCTCACAGGGTATCAAATACTTAGGAATTCCTATTCATAGAGACCTCTCCCATCTATGTTATCTTAATTTTGGGCCCTTTATTGAACAACTCCATACAGACCACGGTTGGCAAGTTAGAACTGTAAGATTCACTACGTGAACCACTTGTGTTTTGTGGAAAAGCACATGTACACTGTGTTCCAAATTATTATGCAAAAAGTGTTTAGGAGTGATAAGGGAAGAATTTGTTTGTTTGTCAGTTAAACTCATTGATGGTGATGTGTGTCAGGGCTCTTTATATCACTGTAAGCAATTGCAGACACCTGTGCTAATTAGTTTGGCAGGTGTGTCCAATGAAAGGCAAGACTACTTAAGAAGGCTGTCTCACATTATTAAGCAGCCTACATTTTCTGCCAAAATGGGAAAGAAAAAGGATGTGTCGGCTGCTGAGAAGCAACAAATTGTGGAGTGTTTAGGTCAAGGCATGACTACAATCAACATTGTGCGATGATCAGGATGAAGTGTCTTGGCAATCAAGAAGTATGTAGCTGATTCACAGTACACACGTGTGCGTGCTGATAAGGGCAAATTGAGGACTCTTTCCTACAGGCAATTACGTCAGGTTAAAAGAGCAGCGGCAAAAAAGCCTTGTCATAGCAGCAGACAAGTTTTTGAAGCTGCTGGTGCCTCCAACGTCCCCCGAACAACAAGATGCAGGGTCCTTCAGAGGTTTGCAGCTGTGCATACGCCATCCTGTCGACCTCCTCTATCCACTTCACACAAGCAGAAACGGCTCCAGTGGGCCAAACATTACATGAAGACTGATTTCAAAACTGTTTTGTTCACAGATGAGTGCCGTGCAGCGCTCGATGGTCCAGATGGATGGAGTGGAGGATGGCTGGTTGATGGACAACCCACGCAAACACGGCTACAGTGCCAACAAGGAGGAGGTGGAATAATGTTTTGGGTTGGAATCATGGGGAGAGAGATTGTCGGCCCCTTTAGGATCCCTGAAGGCGCTAAAGATGAACTCCATAATGTATGTGGATTTTCTCAAACAGCACTTCCTGCCATGGTTCAAGAAGAAGAACCGTGTATTTAACAGCAAGATCATTTTTTTGCATGATAATGCACCATCTCATGCTGCACATAAAACATTTGCATCTCTGGCTGATATGGGCATAAAAGGGGACAAACTTATGGTGTGACCCCCATGCTCCCCTGACCTCTACCCCATTCAGAACCTTTGGAGCATCATTAAAAGGAGTGTCTATGATGGCGGGAGGCAGTTCACATCTAAGCAACAGCTCTGGGAGGGTATTCTGTCCTCATGCAAAACGATGGAAGCAGAAACCATCCAAAACCTGACAAATTCAATGGACGAGAAAGTTCAGAAGCTCCTTTCGAACAAGGGTTCCTATGTGAAAATGTAACATCACCTAGAATAAAGTTTTGAGTTGAAAACTGTTTGATTTCAGTTTCTAATAAGCTGCTAATGCTTATAATTTCAAAAATGACCATTTTTTTGGTCTTTATAAAAATGAAAAGGTTGATCGAAAAGTTTGGGGGATCTAAGAGTGTGGCAACCCAGTAGTCATGATTACTTCAAATTCTGACAATATGAGGGTCATGTTGCAGGTAGTGCAGCAAGAAGGCACTTATGTGTCTTGCGCATCTCGGAGCCCCAAAATTATTTTCCGGGCTAGATGCAGCTAAAAATTATTATTAATTTTAAATCTGGTGGAGCTTAGTATAGATGGCCTAATAGGATCAGTGCTGCACACTGCTACAAAGCCCAAATTATTTTCCAGCCAAGATACAGATAAACATGATTAGTAATTTTAAATCTGGTGGAGCTTATTATAGATGGCCTAATAGAATCAGTGCTGCACACTGCTACAAAGCCCAAATTATTTTCCAGTCAAGATACAGATAAACATCATTAGTAATTTGAAAGCTTAAAACGGTTGGTAGGGTGATTTTAACCAATCATCCATCTTTTACTCTCCCCAGGATGACACAGGGGTAGAAAAGTCGTTTCGGATCCATGATTTGTTCATCTTTATGAACGTGAGTCTGTCTACATTATCAGTGGAGAGCCGCGTGCGCTTATCTGTCAGCACACCACCAGCAGCGCTGAACACACGTTCAGACAGAACGCTGGCTGCGGGGCATGACAAGATCTCCAAGGCGTAAGTGGCTAGCTCCGGCCATTTATCCAGATTGGAAGCCCAAAAAGAGCAAGGGTCCAGTGACACAGTCATGGCTTCAATGTTTACTTGGAGATACTCCTGTACCATCGTCTCTTGGCGTTGACTATGTGTCAGACTTCTTGTCTCCTGTGGCCTTGCAAAGGATGGGCTAAAAAAGTGGTGAAATGATTGCGCAAAATTGATGTTACCAGCAGATACTGTGGTTCTGTTATGGTTTGAGTGCTGAACACTTGACGGTCCCACGGTTGGCAAGTTGGAACTGTGAGATTCACTATGTGCACCACTGGTGTTTTGTGGAAAAGCACATGTAAGATTCTGCAACAGTCTCTGCTGATACTCCTGCATGCGTGCATCCCTTTCTATGGCAGGAATAATTTCTGCAAATTTACTTTTGTACCGGGGATCTAACAGTGTGGCAACCCAGTAGTCAGGATTATTTCTAATTCTCCCAATTCGAGGGTCATGTTGCAGGTAGTGCAGCAAGAAGGCACTCATGTGTGTTGCGCATCCAGGAGCACCAAGTCCCTGTTGTGTTGGTGGCGAGGTAACAATCATGCTTCCTTCCTCTGTCCTCTCCCCCCAACCTCGCACAACAGAAATGTGATCAAGGTCTCCCTCATCTGATGAGTCTTCCATCAGTTCGTCCTCCACTTCTTCCTGGGCTCCTGCACCTTCCTCACTAGTTTGGCTGCTACCATGCGCCCTGGTAAAACCATCTCCCCCACCCTCACATGCCTGCCGCCTTGGTGCTGCCGACCGTCTGGACCTTGCAGATGTTAGCCCTTCCGCATACAACTCCTCCTCCTCTACTTCCTCCACCTCCTCTTGTGCCACCACCTGACTCCGAATTCTGTTTAACATGTGCTCCAGCATGTAAATCACCGGAATAGTCATGCTGATAATGGCATCGTCAGCACTAAACATCTTCGTCGCCATTTCAAAACTGTGCAGAAGGGTGCATAGGTCCCTGATCTGAGACCACTCCTCCAGCGTGATTTGCCCCACCTCTGGATCTCGTTGGCCCAGGCTATACGTCAGAACGTATTGCACAAGGGCTTGTCGGTGCTGCCACAGTCGCTGCAACATGTGCAGAGTTGAATTCCACCGGGTAGGCACATCGCATTTTAGCCGGTGAAGTGGCAGGCCCAACGACTTCTGTAGAGATGTAAGTCGCTGAGCTGCGGGATGCGAACGGCGGAAGTGAGCACACAGCGACCGTGCCCTCTGCAGAAGGCCATCTAGTCTGGGATAGTGGGCTAAAAATTGCTGGACAACCAGGTTCAACACGTGAGCCATACAAGGCACGTGTGTGACATTGCCCCGGCGAAGGGCCGCACCAAGGTTTGCAGCATTGTCGCACACGGCCTTCCCTGGTTTCAGGTCCAGTGGAGACAACCATTCATGAAATTGGTTCTCCAGAGCTGACCACAACTCCTCAGCTGTGTGACTCACATTTCCCAGACATTTCAAAGTAAAAACCACCTGATGACGTTGAGCCCTACTGCCAGCATAGTAAGGAGGTGTGCAGGATCCCTTCTGCGCAGTTAGAAAGCTTGTGGCATGACCAGACAGGCTTTGGGTGCAGGTGGAAGACCGAGAGGAGGTTGAGGAGGCAGAAGCAGTGGAGGAACTTTGACATAAAGAGGATTGACGCACAACTCGTGGGGACGGCAAGACTTGGACAGCAGCCCCTTGTCCTGCTGTCACCATAGTTACCCAGTGCCCAGTCAGAGACATGTAACGCCCCTGTCCATGCCTACTCGTCCAAGTGTCTGTGGTGAAATGCACCCTGTCACACACAGAGTTTCTCAAAGAAGCGGTGATGTTGTGTGCGACAGAAGTAGTGCCGACTGGGCATCTGGTACTGGGGCACTGCGACGGACATAAGGTCTCAAAAATCCTCTGTGTCCACCAGACGGAAAGGCAGCATTTCTGTAGCCAAGAGCTTGCAGATGGTGAAATTCAACCTCTTAGCTTTCTCATGGCTAGGAGGAAATGGTCTTTTACTTGTCCACATCTGAGGGACCGAGGGCTGGCTATTGTGCTTAGACGGGGTTGATAAGGGTGTCCCCGGCAAACTGCCGGTCTGTGAGGAAGATGCAGGCGGACATGTTAGGTTGCCTTGATCCAAAGGTGGTGCTATCGATGTCGGACAGCGCTCAACACCAGCTGGTGTTACCACCTCCAAAGAAAATGATGACCTGCCAATCACGCTGGCTGTTGCGGGTAAAGAGATGGCAGGTCTGCGCCCCAAAACCGGTGTGACTTCTGTCCCCCCAGTCACAGAGGATGAAGAGGCCGCGGATGCACAAGATATGGCAGACGGTGGTTGGCCCGGCCGGCTAGGCCGCATTGTAGCACACTGAGCTTCCCACTGCAACTTATGCTTCATGTCCATGTGCCGGTTCATGCATGAAGTACTCAAACTATGTATTTTTTGGCCTCTACTTAGCTTTTGCTGACAAATGTTACAGATAACACGAGTTGGGTCATCTTTATCGATCTGAAAAAATGCCCAGGCTATGCAAGGCTTAGCACCCATGCGACCTGAAGAGCCACCACGACTTGTGGTGAGAGGCAGAGTTGTGTTTGAGGATGCAGTTGTTGACGTGCTTCCAGTACTACGTCTCTGTCCAGGAAGGCGCAACCTGACCTCGTCGTCACTAGCATCTTCCTCCACCTCCTCTGCTGACCTCATCTCTTGGCTGACTGTGGGTTGACAGTAAGTGGGATCTCCAACCTCATCATCATCACCCTGTGCTTTATCACACCCGTCGTCCTCAGAGCCAACCTGTTCCTGCCCTGACAAAAAACTAAAGTTGTCGCTCCAATCAGGTATTTGAGTCTCATCATCGTCTTCCTCATTGTCTCCACCAACAGGAGTTACAGTTTGGGAATGAGGGTCTACATTATGGTCAGAACCTTCTGCGTCTGGTCCTGGATCCGACTCATAAAGATTCTGGGCATCAGTGCAGATCATTTCCTCGTCTGGATTCACAGAAGCGCTGGAGTCGACCTCTGATTCCCAGGCTATAGTATGAGTAAACAGCTCTGCAGACTCAACCATCTGTTCTACCTCATACTCAGACGGGCAGCTGGAGATTTGGGAGCTGTGAGGAAGCAAGTGCGATTGGGGTGACACCTTTGAGGACTGGAGTATTTGTGATGTTGAAGTTGATGTGGAGGAGAGCCCACTTAAAGGAGCACTTGATATCCGTTGAATCACCTGCTGTTTTTGTGCCTCATCTGGAATTTGTAGTGATTGGCGTGGCCGTAAGAAAGGGATCTTATCACATTGTCCGCTAAAAGAAGTAGACATTTTAGTTTGGCTGGAAGATGGTCTTTCTTCTGCAGATGTTACTGTTGCTTTAACACCTACCCCACGGACACAACCTTTTTTCCCCTTCCCAACACGCCTATTCCCCTTTCCACCAGCAGCAGGCCTTTTTCCACTCATTTTGGTGGTTAACTAATTCACAACTCTGGAGTTGTTTGCACAAAAAAACAATGGATGGGAACCGAGCAGAGCTGAGTGGCCAAACTGTGGTATTAGGCCAAAACTATTGGCTGGGTTAGATGCAGAAAAAAATTATATTCAATTTGCAACCTGATGGAGGTCAGTATAGATGGACTAATAGAACAAGTCCCACACACAGCTAGAAGCCCAAATATTTTTTCAGAGCTAGATGCAGATAAAAATTATTTTTAATTTGCAACCTGATGGAGGTCAGTATAGATGGACTAATAGAAAAAGTCCCACACACTGCTAGAAGGCCAAATATTTTTTCAGAGCTAGATGCAGAAAAAAATTATATTCAGTTTGCAACCTGATGGAGGTCAGTATAGATGGACTAATAGAGAAAGTCCCACACACTGCTAGAAGGCCAAATATTTTTTCAGAGCTAGATGCAGAAAAAAATTATATTCAGTTTGCAACCTGATGGAGGTCAGTATAGATGGACTAATAGAGAAAGTCCCACACACTGCTAGAAGGCCAAATATTTTTTTCAGAGCTAGATGCATAAAAAAATTATATTCAGTTTGCAACCTGATGGAGGTCTGTATAGATGGATTAATAGAACAAGTCCCACACACAGCTAGAAGCCCAATATTTTTTCAGAGGTAGATGCAGAAAAAAATATATTCAGTTTGCAACCTGATGGAGGTCGGTATAGATGGACTAATACAACAAGTCCCACACACAGCTAGAAGCCCAATATTTTTTCAGAGCTAGATGCAGAAAAAAATTATATTCAATTTGCAACCTGATGGAGGTCAGTATAGATGGACTAATAGAACAAGTCCCACACACAGCTAGAAGCCCAAATATTTTTTCAGAGCTAGATGCAGATAAAAATTATTTTTAATTTGCAACCTGATGGAGGTCAGTATAGATGGACTAATAGAGAAAGTCCCACACACTGCTAGAAGGCCAAATATTTTTTCAGAGCTAGATGCAGAAAAAAATTATATTCAGTTTGCAACCTGATGGAGGTCAGTATTGATGGACTAATAGAGAAAGTCCCACACACTGCTAGAAGGCCAAATATTTTTTCAGAGCTAGATGCAGAAAAAAATTATATTCAGTTTGCAACCTGATGGAGGTCTGTATAGATGGATTAATAGAACAAGTCCCACACACAGCTAGAAGCCCAATATTTTTTCAGAGGTAGATGCAGAAAAAAATATATTCAGTTTGCAACCTGATGGAGGTCAGTATAGATGGACTAATACAACAAGTCCCACACACAGCTAGAAGCCCAATATTTTTTCAGAGCTAGATGCAGAAAAAAATTATATTCAATTTGCAACCTGATGGAGGTCAGTATAGATGGACTAATAGAATGATGCTATGCCCAAAAGATTTTACTTCACTAGGTGCAGTAAAAAAATTGGTATTCTATACACAGGTGCTATATCTTGCAACACAGATAGGCTACTCCACTGACTAACACACTCTGCAATAGGCCAAAAAGGATTAGCTTTGCTAGATTCAGCCAAATGCTGTGAAAAAAACTTGCACAGCACTGGCACAGACCTGCCTGGCAAAAACTGATAGGAACTGATGTAACCTAGTCCTGAAAAGGACTCCAATTACAATTAGTCTTTACTCCCACAACCTATCTATTTAAGAGCACAGACATGCCTGATAAAAGTCGTAGGAAATGCTGTAACCTAGTCCTTAAAAGGACTGCAATCACAACTATTCCCTACTCCCAAGCTATCTGTAGATTTGTGCGAAAATTGGCTTGAAATTAACAAGGTATAGCGCACACAGCAACAGCGGTGCCGTCTAACACGCAGCTGCAGCAGTGAGAAAATGGTGGCGACGGGGAAAATGGCTTGGTCTTATAGGGCAAGGACATGTTACATACACTGCCAATGACACATGCCCTTGCTTGTGTGAAAAAAAGCACTTCGCTCCGTGTGTGCGCTGCTGATAGGCTGACAGATTGCACCTCCCCACTGTAAATGCGGGAAAGAGAAAAAAAAATGGAGATCTTCATTATTCCTGCAGAGATCCATCCCCTGCCCCTCCCCCCACCCCGCTGTACACTCAAACTGCGTATTAACATTAATTTTCATCATTACTGAGAAAAAATCCAGTTATGATTTTGGTGCACGAACAGTTATCGAACATAACCTCGAACAGCCGAATTTTTCTCAAATCGTTCGTGTTCGCCGAACGGCTCGAACACCGCCCAAAACAGCTCGAATTTGAGATTGGCGAACAGTTCGAGTAGAACAACGCTCATCTCTACTAGTAAATAATTTTTGTTACTTAGAAAATTACACAGCTTAGGTACATTACACAGCTTAGGTACATTACACAGTTCAGGTACATTACACAGGTTGGGTACATTACACAGGTCAGGTACATTACACAGCTTAGGTACATTACACAGGTCAGGTACATTACACAGCTTAGATACATTACACAGGTCAGGTACATTACACAGCTTAGGTACATTACACAGGTTAGGTACATTACACAGGTCAGGTATTGGCCTTTGATCTTGGGATTCGTTCTGATCGCCATATTTGGGGTCAGGAAGGAATTTTCCCCCTTGATATGAGGACAATTGGCTTATTCCTCACAGGGGTTTTTCGCCTTCCTCTGGATCAACACGGCCCCTACATACATTTAGTGTGAGAGGTTAATAAGTGGGTACATACTTTGAGAGTATAAGAATAAGGTATGAAATAAAATATTAGTGAAAAAAAATGTTAGCTAAGCCAAATATAGACATAAATTAGTGCACACATGCAAAAATCATTTGTTTCTGTTTGTTTTTAATTTGCACTTACATTTCACAGGTTCGGTATCAGCCTTTGATCCTGGGATTTATTCTGACCGCCATTCTTTATTTGGGGTCAGGAAGGAATTTTCCCCCCTGATATGAGGACAATTGGCCTATTCCTCACAGGGGGTTTTCGCCTTCCTCTGGATCAACACGGCCCATAAATAGGATTAGTCTGATAGATGAATAATTTACACATACATGATATTATAATATAAAATAATCCCCATCTATAAATAAAATCTTCTTTTTACCCCTTATATCTTTGTGCTTGTTTTTATTCCATTGCTCTTCCACAAAGTCATTATTATACTCCAACCCTATGTTTTTTTGTGACATATTGTACTTTATGTTAGTGGTAAATTTAGGTCAATATTTTTTGCATCTATTTGTGAAGATATCAGAAATTTGGTGAAAAATTTTGAAACTTCAGCAATTTTCAAACTTTGAATTTTATGCTCTTAAAGCAGAGAGTTATAACACACAAAATAGTTTCCCTAATTTCCCTAACATTTCCCACATGTCTACTTTACTTCTGCAGAATTTTTTAAACAATTTATTTTTGTTAGAAAGTTAGAAGGGTTAAAGGTTTATCAGCAATTTCTAATTTTTCCAATAAAACTTTTTTTTTTTTTGAAAGGAACCACATCACCTTTGAAGTGACTGAAAGGCCTATGTGACAGAAAATACCCGAAAGTGACACCCTCCTAGAAAATGCACCCCTCAAAACCACATTCCAGAAGTTTATTAACCCTTCAGGTGCTTTTATATGTGATTAATGCTTTTATATTTCTCTTATACTGATGTTTGAAAAAGACCACTTTTGGTCGAAACGTCATGGCATATCGCTTTAAGCTCCTCCTTGTTGGTTTTCAATGGTGTGGTGAATGTATATATTTGAATAAACTGTTTCCACCTTTGCAAATTACCTTTGAGTACGGCTATTATCTATATCCTTACAGGGGATAGTATCCTATTCAGCCTGCACCAAATCTACAGCTGATTGCGCATCTTCTTCTATCAAATCCCCTGTCCATGATGTAGGCGAAGATGCCTCCCACCTGCACTTGCAACCAAGTGTTTGTCCCTACCCCAGTTCTTGGAACGCAAGCACAAATACGCAAGCACTCGCATACAGGCCAAAATACTAAACTGCCACATTTCCAGACTGCTTGCACTGGAAATGTTGTCTTCTAGGCTTGTGGAGATGGAAGCTTTCCGCAACCTCATGGCGGCTGTCCCTCGGTACTCGGTCCCCAACCGCCGCTATTTCTCCCGGTGTGCTGTCCCCGCCTTACACAAGCACGAGTCCCATAACATTACCCGTGTCCTCACAATGCTGTTACTGGGAAGGTCCACCTAACCACGGACACGTGGACAAGTGCTTGTGGCCAGGGACACTACATTTCCCTGACGGTACACTGACAGCACACTGTGTGAATACTATGGAAGCTGGGACCCAGTCGACCCAGGGACGGTACATGTGCTACCGACACCGAGGATTGCGGGCCCTGGTTCAATCAGGGTTGCCCCCACCTTCTACAGCAGTTCCTGCACCTTCTCCTCACCCTCCATTTCCGGAACGTCAACATCAGCCTCAAGCTGTATGCACTGCAGCATTTTCTTTTTTCAGGACTTGGGTCTGTGCGAAGTCTGGTTTCTTGTACTCCGAGACATTGTTTTTAGTGATATAACTTTGGGGTGGATAGGATGTTTTGATTACATTTTTTTGTGCTGTTGCGATGGCTGAAAAAATGCTATTTTGGCGTTTTGATTTTCTTCTTGCCATTTACTGATTGGAATAATTTATTCTATACATTGACAGATGGACTTTGATGATCGCAGTGATATCAAATATGTGTATTTTTTTATATTTCATCATTTTTAATGGGGGAAAACAGGTGATTTGAACTTTTGTATCATGACCGGCATGTGGGTCTTCAGCAGACTCCCGACCATGATGGCAACCCATTGACGCGCCATGATAACGTCTCGGGGTGCCATTGGGCGCCTAGAATAGTGAGCCCCCCTGCCGGCGCGCATTAAATGCTGCTGTCACAGACTGACAGCAGCATTTAACAGACGTAGACGGAGCTTCGCTGTTAGAGGCAGATGATGGCTGAATAACACACGTAGACAGTATTGATTGTAATATACAACAAGGAAAAAATCCTAAACTGGATCCACATAGCAGTAACTGAGAAAACACTTTGACGAAATAAATATAAACCAAAATGAATGACATCCCCACATGATTAAAAGATATATTTATTAGAAAATAATAAAAAAATACATACAATTCAAGCAAGGTAACTCGAAAAGGAGGGATGAATGACAGTGATAGTTGTAGTAACCCAAGTTGAAGTTCTTTAGGTTTATATTGATTGTAATATGTTTAGCAAAAACCATCGCTTTCCAGAACAAAAATCCAAAACTAGAAAGAATTATATATATATTTTTTTTATGTTTTTTATATTTAAATGTAAAAAAAAAAACAATGTTCAAATGTTCCACACCATATCCATCATATCCATTGCTGGGCAGCTCTGAAAAAACACATGTAGAGATTCTCCAGGTCTTGGAAACTGCTTCTGATCATGTTGTCAGCGCAGGTGGATGCAGGTCTTCACCTCTTTCTAACAAGATGTCTCATGCCTGTATAGAAACAATAAGACGCCTTTCTCATTAATCTGAAAACAATTAAAATACATGTTTTTTAAAAAATTTTGAATATATACCGGTTATCAAATAAAACAAACTAAAGAGAAGTCATGGAGGAAAAACAAAATATTTACCTGGAAAATACATGTTGGAAGCTTTGTGTGAATCAGGATAGGTGGATTCTGAATGTTTGTTGTTAGCTGCTCGTGATGAAGACGTATGCTGATTGTCTCCCTACGTGGTGAAAGAAAAGCAAAATATATAAAAGTAGTTACACTTTAAATGATATACGGCAATAAGAGACTAAATTAGAGACTTACGATTCTCAATATTTTAAAAATAGTTTATTACTGATTGTTGATGATAGTGGAGGCTTCTTTCTTACCTTCATCTTAGGTAGATGAGATGATGATATTTAGACAAATCTCAATGTTCAAATAGTTCAAATAGTGAACCTGAAAATATAAAGAAACATAATTACATCCAACTAAGCTTGAAATTATAAAAGGTTTTCAAAAGCATTGTAGATAATTGATGGAAATTATCAATCGTTCCATATCCAGCAAGTTATGGAAATGTATCCAGTATTAATATGGTAACCTATGAGGATGGATTCTGAATGTTTGCTGCTAATCGCTGGTGCTGGTGATGAGCACAAATACTCATTGTCTCGCTACTCAGGGGAAAATATATAAAAGTATCTGAACTTTAAATTATAAAGAAACAACATTAGAGACTAAATATTCTGAAGAATAGTTACATGTTTAGCTGATGGACAATTGACGTAATCGGCCTCCACACCGGCGGCAATAAGATTTATTATCAGCTATTCTTTGAAAACGCCCAAGTCTACAAAGATAAGAGAAATATTGGTTACCAGACTGGAATGAACGTTGGTTAATACCATGGATCATGTTAAAAAGAACAAATTGAAACCAATATATTAAGGACTGGCCCCAGCACAGAAAATATAACATGTAGCATCCTAAGCCCTACAGTCCCCAGACGTCAGTCCGCTCTGATAGTAGTAAAGTATAAAAGCCTTATACCAACAGAACCGCCCTGACGTCTCTGCACAGTGATTGTGTTTCATGACGCGATGAATCATCAAATCTACTTACTTGTTATCACACAGGGAGCACTGGTAGTTGTACTTATAGCTGATGGTATAGCTGTGACACATCGTCACTTCCGGCAGCTCGGGATGGATGTCATTTACCCTTCTGGTATAAGTCTGCCATAACGGGCCATGGTTATCTCTGCCTTCACCGTCGATTATCCAACAGGCAGCATGGCACATCTCGTGCGCAAGTGTGGATCGTAGTCGCACTAAAAAAGAGTTTATACAGGCATAAGAAAATCTAAGTACACCCTGCTTGAACTCTTTGGTTTTACATATCAGGATTCAGGATATAATATAAAATATCTGATCCTTAAAACTTCTTCAAATTAGGTAAATACATCCTGAGATGAAAAACACATGAAAAGTCACAACGTGCCATTACTTATTTACCAATAACTACTTCAAAATGCAGAAGCAGAGAGTGAAAAATAAGTACACCCCATGAATCACTAGCTTTTAGAATGATCTTTATCAATAATAACTTGAAGCTGCAGCAAGGGTGTACTTAATTTATCACACACTGCTTTTGCATTTTGCCCTTCTTTTTGTTAGATAAATAATTACACTCTATTATTTATCATGTTGTTTTCTGAGATTGTATTTTCTTACTTTTAAGATCTTCTAAGGACCTGATGCTTTTTTTGATTTTGTCCTAATATGTAAAACATTAGATTCCAAAGAGGGTGTACTTAGTTTTTCCCATGACAGCATGTACGATGAATTTATAAGATGTATTACTTCACAAGTAGCAGTTTTGCAACCTATAGAGGTTGTCTCATAAAGCTGCAGGATGGACGTGATATGAAACCTACCGGAAGAATCCAAGACCTTATCGGAAAGCTCAATAACTGAGGAACGGTGGTTGTTCTCCAACTTGTGACGGCATTGACCGGATGCTGATGTCAGCCTCTTATTCCAGACTACGTCCATTTTCCTCGGGAGCTAAAATAGAGGAAACAAATTCCACTAAATCTGTAAACTCTTTGACCCCATTCTAACAAAGCACCGAACTCTCCTGTGTGATTTACAGCACTAGTCTCCTTGTATGGGACATGGGGTCTACTGAGAAGTCCAACATGTGAGAACAAAAATAAAAATAAACCTTTCCTAAAATGTCCAGATGTCAACAAATTGGTTTTTATATGTAAATGTAAAATCCTGTGAACTACAAAAAATTGCTAATCTCTATATGTCTGCATGATGGATCATGTAAGGTCTCCACTCATCCCACAGATAAGAAGGTGATGGCATTTACCAAACTAAGTGAGTTTTGCCTGAGATTTCAGAACCATGACAAGGGAGTTAGGGTGCTCTTCAGAAACTTAGAATGATAGAAATGATTGTTTGAAGGTGGAGATAATGGATAAGTCATGTGTCGCCCAGATACCGATAATAAGATACCTTATTCTCGAAGACTGTCCTGTTGTATAGATGGTACAGTCGCTCCACCAGCTTCTCCTTTGTTACCTGAAAGTGGGTAACGTAGATGGAAGATGGAGAAATAATGTCTTCCAGGAAACAGCAGGGGATGTTACATAGTGGTGTCCTGGGAAAGATAAGGAATCAGAAATAAATCCAAAGGAAACATCTGACCTAGTTCATGGTTTTCCACAGAGGTAGATGCATCCGGCATAACTCACCTCTCCTCTGTAGCGGAGCTCTCCTCACTATCAGATGGTAAATTATCTGTACAGAAATATGGAAGAATGAAAATTTGTAATCAGACAGGTCAGAATGCAGATCCATGCTAGAGAGAAAACATAATAAATGCTGTAAAGTGAAAATACATCTGAATCAAAATGCCAGAATTGTGGGGTTTTTTTCTCTCTGCAACTACTCAAAAAATGCAATAAGAAGCAATTTAAATGTCACATCCACCCCATAATATTATCAATAAAAACATCGAGCCGCCTTATAAAAGAACAAGCCCTCATACGCCTCCATCAATAGCAAAATAAAAATATTACAGATCTCAGAAAATAACGACAAAATCAAATATATTTATTAATAATATCAGAATTGTTTTTCACACTTAAAAAGAAAAACTTTGCAAGTTTGGTATGGACATAATCATACTGGCCTGGAGAATCATATTTCCAGGTTCATTTTATTGTGCAATGAAGACCTTAAAAATCAAAAACCCTCCAAAAAATCTGTTTTTTTTTTTTTCAGTTTTCCCTTACTTGGAATTTTTTTGCATTTTGCAATACATTGTATGGTAATGTGAATTGTGCCATTGAGAAGAACATCTCATTGCACTAAAAACAACCCATTATATGTCTATGTGGATGGAAATATAAAAACAGATAAGTCTCAAGGAAGAAGGAGAGGAAAAGACATAAGTAGACTACAAATTGACCAGTCCCTAAGGGGTTAAAGGTACAGACCCAACTGTAATTTGCGTTTAGTTGTTAGATTTGGAAACTGACAGTACAAAAAAGCATTGTTCTTTCTACAATAACATAACCCTGGTTGTATCTAGAAATGATGACTTACCATGATATGTGGAAGATTCTCCAGTATTGGAATCGTCATCGTCAGTAATAACAATGATGTCATCATCGGAGCTGTGACATAAATGTAACAGAATATGAGCCACCATTAATCATTAATCCCCATCAGGTATCTAGTAATGGAGGAGATGTGAGTCTTACCAGGTGGTACTGTCCGGATCAATATCTGAAGGTGGTAAAATCAGATCTGTGGGGGCAACACAACATAAATCTCTTATTAGAATATTGTAATAACAACGACAGAGGAACATCAAAGAAATAAATCCTAATACAGTATTCAGTGTACCCCTATATGTAGATTGGGAAATAGACCACATTCAGCTAAAGTAACCTGCACTGTGCATAGCCACCATGAGAAGAAATCCCTGAATCCCAATCCTGACTGACTATAGAGCGAATGCATGAATAATGTTCCTGACCAAATGCTGAAAAGAAATGTTGTTCTGCCACTATGGAAGTGTCCCAGACATAGGACTCACACCAATAAAGCTTATCTAAAATAGGATTACCCCTTTAATGTAACTTTAATTTAAAAATGCACAGACCCATTTATAATTTGCCTTTAATTGTTACATTTGGTAACTGATCTGTGACAGTACAGAAAATTCAATGTTGTTTCTACAATAACATTACCCTGATTGTATCTAGAAATGATCACTTACTATTATATGCGGAAGTTCCTGCTCTATTGGAATCCTCATCATCATTAATAATGATGGCATCGGAGCTGTGAAATAAAGGTAACAAATAATGAGCTGACCATTAATCATTAATCCCCATCATATACCTAGCAATGGAGGAGACGTGGGTCTTACCAGGTGGTACTGTCCGGATCAGGATCTGAAGGTGGTAAATTCAGATCTGTGGGGGCAACACAACATAAATCTCTTATAAGAATATTGTAATAACAATGACTGAAGGACATCAAAGAAAAAAATCCTAATAATGTATCCAGTGTAACCCTATATGTACATGGGGCAAAACACCACATTCAGGTACAGTAACCTGCCCTGTACATGGCCAACATGAGAAGAAATCCCCAAATCTCATTTCTGTCTGACTTTATAACACCTGTATAAATATTCCTGACCAACTGCTGAAGAGAAATATTTAATATGAACTCATTACCTTAGACGTACAATAGAGATAAATCCAAGCCCTGACCACAATGAGCTGCACCCAATGACTATAATGACACATCAATATATCAGAGCTGTTACTGGATCGGAGCACAGTACCTGGTAAATTCGGAGTCGGGCCCGAATTGAAGCCACTGATGATAACCTGGCCTGGAGACCTCGGTATTGGCTTCTTTCGTGGATGATACTGAAAAATTGTCAAACATGTCAGATAGAATCTATGAGCATGAACATCTCTAATTTATAATCTTCCTCCATTTTCCACTGACTTGCACGTAGATGCCTATATGAATATAGTTACCATTGGCCTGCGCTTACTTCATGTGCAGAATAGGACGGGTGTGCGGGACATTTATGGTTAGGATATGGATAGGGGCGGTGGTGACATTTTCGTGTCTTCATACAATATTATTATGTACTCTGTACATGGACATGTTGACACAAATACCACAACTAAAGGCAGTCATTACTCTGCAAACATGATCCAAACTATCACCCCATCATGCCTCTTCCTGGAGCTCTATTTTTGGTTCCACCATTTGCTTTTAATGGGATTTTTATCCCAAATGTATTCTCATTATTTAAAAATATAAAAATGACGCTCACCTGATGGAAATCGTCATCATCACTGCTGTCCTCGGTGTCAGAGAGAACTATAATGCGCTTAAATCGCTTTTTTCTCATGATATTTGCAAAAAGTCACTTACAACACTCCTCTCTCCTCAAACGCCTACAAAATCCCTCAGCGGAACTCTGGATGACGGGGCGTTCTATATCGTCCAGTCATTGTGGCATCATCGGAATGATGAGATTGTTTTTTTTTTTATTTAACTTTATTTAAATCTACAAAACGTACTGCAGAAATACAAAAAATAAATCCAGAAAAAAACAACAATCCTTCTAATTCCCTAACTCCTGCCCTTTTTTGAATTGTTCAGAAAAAAAATAATAATCAAAAAAGTCGACAAAAAACAAGATTTAAAAAAACAAAGAAACCTCGAAAAAAATAGGAGATTGATTATCCCTCTCCCCAAAGTTTTAATGCTCTATGCTACATTTTTTGCAAAATCTTCTCCCAATTTTTTAAATTCTCTGAGGAGCAAAGCCACGCCCTCTTGTATTTTATTACTCTCTGAAAAAAATTCTTCCATTCTGTAGTATTCAATTTTTTTCCCTATCCATTTCCTAACCAAATCCACTCTTGCTGTATAAAGTCGCCTACTTACGAACTCTTCTTCCTCATTTCATCTCTTCCGTTCCAGAGAGCAGGTTACAATTGTTGATTTGACCTCAATGGAGATCTAAGTCCCCAGTTTCCCCTCTATATCTTTATACCCTATGATAAATGTATCAATTCTGCCCTTGTTTCTTACACAACTTACAAGTATTGTCAGCTATCTTCTCCATTCTGTATAATACCTGGTGAAAATAATAGAACTAATGGATCAATTGGATTAATTTATAGTTTGATTAATTGACATCCCACTTTTGTTTTTATATATATTGAGCCTCTGCAATATTTACTATTTACTTTCTCAACTAATCTTCTTCTTAAATATTAAATATATACGGAATCAAGGTTAATTTTTTATTAATATTATATTTATTATATTATAGAATATTGTAGAAAATATATAAGTTTATTAATATTAGATAGATTCTTTGTTAAATGGCAACCAATCAAAAAATACTCCATTCCTCAATTTGATTCCTTCATACTCTTCATCGCTTGTTGAATTTGACAATATCTAAAATCGTGCACTTTACTTAAGCTAAACTGTGTCTTCATCACATTAAATGGCAACAACTCATCTTCATGGATTAAATGTTTAACCAAATGCAACCTTTTCTCCTCCAAAACCCTGTATCTTAACAATTTTATATATATTTATATTATCCTATATATATTTATATTATCCTATGATGAGGCGTATCCAATTGACGTTTTAATATTTAATATCTTCTTTAAATAATCAAGTATAATTGCAAGAATAAAACATTTGTCATCTCCTAGATTCCCGTGAAACAAAATCCCTGATTTCAAAAATTCATAAATGTTACAAAATCCCCTTTTTTCTTATTTAGTAAAAATCTTTCAAAATCAGAATTCCTGAAATTTAAGTAATTGGGCTTCCCAGAAATATCTGTGGAAATAAGGGACGGCCAAGCCTCCTTCTGTCTGAGACTTCAGAAGATAGTTACTTTTATTCTCACCCTCTCTTGCCAACAAATCAGGTCGTTCAGAAGAGTTTCTGTTTATTTAAAAATGTTCTCATTTACCCATACCGGGCAGACACTGAGGACATAACGAACTAGAGGCGAGAGACCATCATCTTAATCAGGGTTATTCTATCCACATTAGATATCGGCAGCAGCATCCACATCCACATCTATTTTAATTTCCTAATGAACAATATAATGTTAAGCGATACAAAACTCACAAGCTCCCATGTGATATTTATCCCTAAATATTCAAAGCCATCTTTTTACTAAAGTCTGTAAATCTATTCACGCTTTTCTGATTTTTTCATCATATGGTATTAAAACCCATATACTACAGTTGCTATCCAAGCCAAAGTGGGCACCAAAAGACACGGTCACCTCTATGGTCCACAGGAAAGATTTCCCCATCTCTAACAAAATCAGCAGAATATCATCTGCATAGATTAATATCTTTCCCCCTCTCCACTGCTGCCAAAAGCACTGATTTCCTCAAGGAAAATACAGTGAGAAGATAAGAGAGCGGGCATCACCGTTTTGTACCTCTGGCTTGGGGTGAATGGTATAATAGTTTGATCCACCTGATAAAATTCTTCCTGAACCCAAACATCTTGAGTACCCTCCACAAGAACTCCTACACCACCCTGTTACAAGTCTTTGTGGCCTTTGATGCCATGATGGAGCGGTGGTCTCCCTCTCCTAATATTGTTAAACACTTTCCTCAAATGAATCAGTTCCACTCCCTGGTATAAAACCATTCTGGTAAGAAAGTAGTGGGGGCTTCAGAATTATTTAAACATGTCTTACATTTCACTAAGGATCCAGATACAAATGAAGAACAACTTCCTTTAGGTCCATGATCAGAGTTGACAATTCACACCAGCCACTTCCAATATTAAAGGAGATGTTCACCAATATTTGATGAAACAAAGGAGTTTAGCGTAGTCTTAAAATGAAAACGCAGATGTCTCTCTGATCACTTTCATTCATGTGCACCTCTGCTTGTGTCCTGTGTTAGTTTTCGCTCTTTTTCTGGCAAGGAGTGTCTTCCATCCAAGTTGGAATAGACCATGTCTAAATCTCTTTTCCTTCTTAGACGTCACCTCTCCAAGATTATCTTTTTTTTTTAATATAGGCAGTATAGGTACCGTCCCAATTTAGGGTCACCTTGCCGCTGGTGGGACGGCTTGTATACTTTTTTTGATCAAAAATAGTTCACTAAGTACCCTATATTTATTATGCAACTTTGCTTTACATTTATATATAATGATGGTAGGGTATGAGATATATTTTTGTCTTTTGTAGGTTTTGCTTCTTTTTGCTAGTGTGAACATGCTCCTATTTCTTGCATGTCTACCATCTTAGACCTCAGTTCACATTGCTTGGTTTTTTGTCTTGTTTGCATTCTGTGCAATTTAAGGGTGTGGCATCCCCTTTGTTGAGCTGATTGGTATATATGTAGCTTACCACGGGCTTAGGTGGTCTGGAGTTGGGACCCGGTCCTATTTGTCTACCCTTTTATATGCATTACTTCAACTTTGATATACAGTAAGGTTTTTAATATAGGCAGTATAGGTACCGTCCCAATTTAGGGTCACCTTGCCGCTGGTGGGACGGCTTGTATACTTTTTTTGATCAAAAATAGTTCACTAAGAACCCTATATTTATTATGCAACTTTGCTTTACATTTATATATAATGATGGTAGGGTATGAGATATATTTTTGTCTTTTGTAGGTTTTGCTTCTTTTTGCTAGTGTGAACATGCTCCTATTTCTTGCATGTCTACCATCTTAGACCTCAGTTCACATTGCTTGGTTTTCTGGTAAGAAAGTAGTGGGGGCTTCAGAATTATTTAAACATGTCTTACATTTCATTGAGGATCCAGATACAAATGAAGAACAACTTCCTTTAGGTCCATGATCAGAGTTGACAATTCACACCAGCCACTTCCAATATTAAAGGAGATGTTCACCAATATTTGATGAAACAAAGGAGTTTAGCGTAGTCTTAAAATGAAAACGCAGATGTCTCTCTGATCACTTTCATTCATGTGCACCTCTGCTTGTGTCCTGTGTTAGTTTTCGCTCTTTTTCTGGCAAGGGGTGTCTTCCATCCAAGTTGGAATAGACAATGTCTAAATCTCTTTTCCTTCTTAGACGTCACCTCTCCAAGATTATCTTTTTTTTTAATTCAAGTAATTGAGAGATTGCATAACAGGAAAAAAAGAATAACAATGGTTCCAGAGTGAAAATACATAATTATTCAACAACATCATATCTGTTATTAGCTCTTTATATACATCTCCATACACATCATGTCAGTCAAGTTTAAAGAATACAGCAATACACATTACACAGGTGTTTATAGGGGAAATACAAGGAAAACTATTATCTCCCAGACTGAATTGAGAGGTAGGATGAGTAGGGTATGGGTCACACCAAAGCTTCCAAACCTTCTCAAATTTATTAGGACAGTGTCCACTCTTATATACTATCTTCTCATACAAAAAGCCAAAAAAGAGAATTCCCATGTACAAAAATCAGTCAATCTTTATTCAACAATCAATTAGACAACATTAAAAAAGTGATACTACAGAGATGGTGGATGAATGCAAATTAGCATGCTTGTCCTAGAAAGTAGGACAGGTTACAAATATAAATATAAATTGCACATGGAGCCACTAAAGACCAATATGAAGAAAAAACATATAAAGGATGAGAATCCAAATATATACATATAAATGCCCTGAACAGTAATGAACATCAAGGGGGATCCACCCGGCTGTATAAATATGTAATATAAATAGTGAAAGTTCACTCTTAGACCTAAGTAATAGTGCCAGAAGTACACAATGTGTGATCCACCTAGTGTTCATCAAATAGAAATACTATGGTCGCACAATAAAACTGTTCACAAAGATCAATATATAGAAAAAAGATTTTATATTCCCGTGGATTCACTCCATAAGGGTAGTGGCAACAGGATGAGACAATGCTGAGGAGTGGTACTCAGAAAAAAGTATAACTATAAACAGAACAAGTGCTCAATATAACCACATAGTCAGCAGACTGAAAAATCCTTAAAACAGTGATATTGAACATAAATAATGAAAAAACAAGGGGAAAGGGAAAGGGAAGACGTAAGTCAGCTCACCATGTAATAGCCAGACTCATCCAGTCCCAACGAAGTCTTGCAGCGGAGACGCCCAGGTCACGGGCTACCAAAGTTCAAGTAATGAGAAAGCAAGCAAAGATGTCTGCAGCAGGACCAGGGTTGTATATATCTTGTTAAAACTTCACTTTTAATTTCAAATTATAAAAGCCAAGGATGAGTTACAGAATGAGCAATATAGCGGCTCTTAGGTACAGCACATTCTAACGCGTTTCGGCTAAACCTTATTCATGGAATAATGTGAGAACTAAGCCTACTAGCTGAAGTTAAATAAAAAACACTTCTTGGTGATTGCTTCAGGTGTTGGACCACAGCCCAGAGGAGAATTAACCCATTATTGGCAGCTAAAATTAACTACAGCAAAAAAGCACAAAAACTACATAAAATTGGACATGAGATAGAATGGAATACAAAATTAGTGGAAAAACAAAATGAATGAGAGATACATGCAGAAACAAAAACAAAAAGATCTTTTATGCCGTGGAGCAGTAAAACACATAATAATGATCATAATAATCACTAAGCATCCTTTATGTCTGGTGAGCATGACTGTTTAAACACCATTAGAGTATAAATATAGTTAGTATATGTAGTCCCATTTAAAAAAAAAGAAAAAAAAAAATATCTTTGAAAAAAATAAAAAAAACAAACAAAAAAATTTCCTTTTTTTTTTTTTTTTTTCCCTTTCTTTTTTTCCTTCCCTTTTATGGAAAAAGGATGCAAAAGTCATAAATATAAGCATTGAACAATAAAGCAGTTAAACAGTTAGACAGTGCATTCTATTATGACCACAAAGGAAATATATTATCAAAGTACTGTCGAACATGAATACGTGAGACTAAGTGTATTGTAAAATGAGATCCTGTCTCACATTCAAACCTTGCGGAAATCTAGTACACAAGAGAAAAATCCAGAATGATTCTCGGTTCAGGATTTTTCTCCTGTGGTCACCACCTCTCTCCGGCTTAAAAACTTTTTCTATTGCTTTAAATCTGAAGTTATTTAGATCTCCATGGTGGACATTTGCAAAGTGTTTTGAAACTGCCGATTTGTTTAGGCTGTTAGGATTACATGCATCCGACATATGACGACAGATGCGTATTTTTAAAGGTCCTGTGGTACAGCCTACATACTGTAGCTTACAAGCAATACATTCTGCAAGGTATATAACCCCTTCTGAATTGCAGTTTAAGAAGGTGCTGATTTTGTATATTTTTTTGGTGATTTCAGACTGAAAGGAAACACTTTTGTGTGCGTATTTGCAAGAAATGCACCTACTATGGCCACAATTATAAAACCCTTTTAAAGTGAGCCAGGTTTCTGATGGAAAATGAGAATTTTTTGTACAAAAAAGACTCGGAGAAACCAGTGAACTTATAGTGGGAGCTTTTTTAGCTATATATTTTATGGAACAATTGTCCATGATTTTCACTAGAGTGGGGTCCTGATTTAGCATGGGTATATATTTTTTTATGATATTGACAATACTGTTGAACTGTGGGCTAAATTGTGTAGTAAACACAACCGTATTTTTCGTATTTTTAAATCTGCTTGGTTCTTTTTTGGATCGATTTTTCAATAAATCCTTTCTGTCTATATTAGCTACTATTTTTTCTGCTCTGTTTAGAATGCCTTTAGAGTATCCTCTTAAAGCTAGTCTGTTTTTAGTGCTGGAGGCTGCCTCTTGATAACTCTTTTCTGTTGAGGAGTTCCTCTTTAACCTGATCATTTCTCCCACTGGGATATTTTTAATATTGTGGGGAGGATGGCAAGAGCTTGCTTGCAGAATGCTATTACCTGACGTTTTTTTCCTAAATGGTGAGATCAAAACTCGCTTCATATCATCATTACCTTCAAGTGTTACATCTAAAAAGTTAATAGATTTTTTGTCAGTGTGAGATGTAAATTTAAGATTATAATTATTTTTATTGATATATTTGACAAAATCTGTGATAAGATGGGGAGAGCCTGTCCAAACAAGAAGTAAATCATCTATATATCGCCCATACCAAGCAATATATTTCAAAAACGGGTTTGAATCTGAAAAAACATCGGTCTCTTCCCAGGTGGCCATGACAATATTAGCCAATGATGGGGAGAATTTTCCCCCCATGCTGACTCCCCGTTTTTGCAGATAATAGCGACCATCAAAGGTGAAAAAATTATTATTCAACAAAAATCCTACTGCTGAAATAAGAAAATTTTGTATATTGGTTTCATAAGAGCTATATTTTTCAAGGAACTTATCTAAACAGCGAATGGCAATATCGTGCGGTATAGAGGGGTATAACCCCTCTACATCGCATATAAGCCATTGAAAATCACTGTTCCACTCAAATCCATCAAAAGTATTGGCGATAGTTTTAGAATCTCTAATATATCCTGGTATATCAACAACCAAAGGTTGTAAGTAATGATCCACCCATTCTCCAAGTCTCTCACCAAGAGAGCCAATTCCTGAGATGATGGGTCTAAGCGGAGGGGGAAAGACATCTTTATGTATTTTAGGAAGTGAGTGGAGAATGGGAATAACAGGATGTTCTATAGCAAGATATTCAAAGATTTTTTTATCCAGTGCTCCCAAACTTAGGCCTTCATTCAATAAAGAAAAAAATTTTTTTTGAATAATACTAGTTGGATTAGTTGGCAAATTTTGGCTCAATAAATTCTTATGGGCACAATGAAGAAATTACAGCATTAAACAAAGAAATCTTTCAAAAAATTGAAAAACTGGAAAATGAACTGATTTGTTTTTGAAATATATTGCTTGGTATGGGCGATATATAGATGATTTACTTCTTGTTTGGACAGGCTCTCCCCATGTTATCACAGATTTTGTCAAATATATCAATAAAAATAATTATAATCTTAAATTTACATCTCACACTGACAAAAAATCTATTAACTTTTTAGATGTAACACTTGAAGGTAATGATGATATGAAGCGAGTTTTGATCTCACCTTTTAGGAAAAAAACGGCAGGTAATAGCATTCTGCAAGCAAGCTCTTGCCATCCTCCCCACAATATTAAAAATATCCCAGTGGGAGAAATGATCAGGTTAAAGAGGAACTCCTCAACAGAAAAGAGTTATCAAGAGGCAGCCTCCAGCACTAAAAACAGACTAGCTTTAAGAGGATACTCTAAAGGCATTCTAAACAGAGCAGAAAAAATAGTAGCTAATATAGACAGAAAGGATTTATTGAAAAATCGATCCAAAAAAGAACCAAGCAGATTTAAAAATACGAAAAATACGGTTGTGTTTACTACACAATTTAGCCCACAGTTCAACAGTATTGTCAATATCATAAAAAAATATATACCCATGCTAAATCAGGACCCCACTCTAGTGAAAATCATGGACAATTGTTCCATAAAATATATTTCTAAAAAAGCTCCCACTATAGGTTCACTGGTTTCTCCGAGTCTTTTTTGTACAAAAAATTCTCATTTTCCATCAGAAACCTGGCTCACTTTAAAAGGGTTTTATAATTGTGGCCATAGTAGGTGCATTTCTTGCAAATACGCACACAAAAGTGTTTCCTTTCAGTCTGAAATCACCAAAAAAATATACAAAATCAGCACCTTCTTAAACTGCAATTCAGAAGGGGTTATATACCTTGCAGAATGTATTGCTTGTAAGCTACAGTATGTAGGCTGTACCACAGGACCTTTAAAAATACGCATCCGTCGTCATATGTCGGATGCATGTAATCCTAACAGCCTAAACAAATCGGCAGTTTCAAAACACTTTGCAAATGTTCACCATGGAGATCTAAATAACTTCAGATTTAAAGCAATAGAAAAAGTTTTTAAGCCGGAGAGAGGTGGTGACCACAGGAGAAAAATCCTGAACCGAGAATCATTCTGGATTTTTCTCTTGTGTACTAGATTTCCGCAAGGTTTGAATGTGAGACAGGATCTCATTTTACAATACACTTAGTCTCACGTATTCATGTTCGACAGTACTTTGATAATATATTTCCTTTGTGGTCATAATAGAATGCACTGTCTAACTGTTTAACTGCTTTATTGTTCAATGCTTATATTTATGACTTTTGCATCCTTTTTCCATAAAAGGGAAGGAAAAAAAGAAAGGAAAAAAAAAAAAAAAAGGAAATTTTTTTTTTTGTTTTTTTTTATTTTTTTCAAAGATATTTTTTTTTTCTTTTTTTTTAAATGGGACTACATATACTAACTATATTTATACTCTAATGGTGTTTAAACAGTCATGCTCACCAGACATAAAGGATGCTTAGTGATTATTATGATCATTATTATGTGTTTTACTGCTCCACGGCATAAAAGATCTTTTTGTTTTTGTTTCTGCATGTATCTCTCACTCATTTTGTTTTTCCACTAATTTTGTATTCCATTCTATTTCATGTCCAATTTTATGTAGTTTTTGTGCTTTTTTGCTGTAGTTAATTTTAGCTGCCAATAATGGGTTAATTCTCCTCTGGGCTGTGGTCCAACACCTGAAGCAATCACCAAGAAGTGTTTTTTATTTAACTTCAGCTAGTAGGCTTAGCTCTCACATTATTCCATGAATAAGGTTTAGCCGAAACGCGTTAGAATGTGCTGTACATAAGAGCCGCTATATTGCTCATTCTGTAACTCATCCTTGGCTTTTATAATTTGAAATTAAAAGTGAAGTTTTAACAAGATATATACAACCCTGGTCCTGCTGGAGACATCTTTGCTTGCTTTCTCATTAATTGAACATAAATAAGTCTCAAAGGACAGCAAGCAATTCATATTCACTGCAGTAAACCCTCTAACGCGCGTTTCGCTTCAAAGCTTCTTCAAAAGGGTATACTGAGTAGACAGAGACTGGGTATTTATGTAATTGGACAGCTAATCCACTACGTTACACATCAAATGCTATTTAAAATGATTGCATGAGAATGTTACATGGAGATGTTAACCCTTTATAGAATGAGGAGTATATAGCCCTATACACCAGATATCGATTGCGGTAAAAAACGCCAAGCTCACCTGCAGGGCGGGCTCCCTGTTGCACCTCGCTTCCTCGCCGTGCAGTCACATGCGAGAGGAGGGAGGAGCGAAGTTCAATCAGGGAGAGCGTGTGTCGCCCGGTCAACCCCAGACGCCAAATAGTGCATCCATTCCCACCACGTGTGACAACACGTCAGAGGACGGAGAGTCCATATGAAAATGCGTGTTGCCTGGACTACTCCAGAGGTAGTATGGCCAACTGCATCCCCCCATAGGGGCCTTAAGGGGAGGGCCGCATGACTCAGGAGGTCTGCTAGGCCGTAATTTGGGGTGGTAAGGGGTTAATGTAAGGAATAGAGTTTTGGGCGCGAATTTGTAGGGGAGGAGTAAAGGGGCAGGGGGATAGTAAGGGGTTATCTGATTGGGAAGTATCTCTGTGGGCGGTATATAAGGTGAGGGATGGTGGGGGTAGTCCATTCGGGAAAAGTTAACGTACCTGAATCTACGTCGGGTCCTGAGGAATGGAGGCTCTTTTCCAGGAGATCCGTTCCTTGGCTGAGAGCAGGGGACAGCTGTGGCTCCAGGATCAGCTGCAGCGATGGAACACTGAAGGGACGGCCGGAGAGGTGGCTGCACCCGCAGCACCTCAGAGAGGTGCAAGGAGGTCCCGGCCGCCGGAGAGACTCAGCCCGGAAGGGATTCCCCGGACCAGGCGCCGGTTGCAAAGCCCCTCCAGGGACCCCTCCGGATCACAGGCACAACCCCAGCCCCCATCTGCCGCACGCCGCTCTGGAAGAATCTCTCAGCGTCAGCATGGTCCAGAGGCCGGGGTGAGTGACGTCGTTGGCTCCGCCCCCCTCCCTGTGAGGTCATCCCCGTCATGTGGCACCACTATCCAGGAAGTGCGGGCTGCTCAGGAGAGCAGGGCCTCTGCTGCTGCAGGAGGGAGAGATACATTATATGAACGGCCGGGGCATCCACTTCGGGCCCAGCGAGCAGCCAGGGGAAGGAGAGCTGAGCCTGAAGGATGCCGGACCCAGGGAGCAGAAGGAGGCAGGAGGATGAATAGGTCATCCGGAGCTATTTCAGGTGAGCGGCAGGCACAGCCGCGCCGGGCCCATGCAGCGGGGAAAGCAAATGAGTATCGGTCAGTTGGAGCTGACCCAGAAGAACGGCAGGTGCAACCGCTCCGGGCCCAGGCGTCAGGATCAGCAGGACCCCGGCGGCGGAGATCGGGAAGACCAGTGCAGTGGGGCCAGGAGACGACCCACCCGGGATGTCGGTAGCACCGAGGACCGGTGCAATGTCCATGGGAGAGGGCAGATTGCTGCTAGGGATGCAGGCTGCAGGCATGCAGCTGAAGTCTCTCCTCCTCCCAGACAGCGCGCTATTGTGGATAGGAGGTCCAGGTCTAGCGGTGGGTTGACTCCGTCGGATGTCCCCAAGCCTGACTCTGCCTCTGAAGAAGAAGGCCAGATTTCATCTGACAGTGAAGAGAGTGGGGACGATCGCCACGGAGAACACGAAACAGCTGTTCCGAGGCTTCCTCGTAATCGTCCTGGTAAGTCACATGGTTTAAATGCGCCTCGGGTGAATGCGGATGATGTAGATCAGAGGGAGCGGTATTTTCAGAGGGGCTTGGCGGCTGACAGGGCGATGGGTAATGAACGGGTGAGCGATGTTGTGTCGGAATTTCTTAGCATGGTGCGGGGTTTTTTGTCACCTGCGGCAGGTCCTAGCGGAGTTTGGCAGGGTGGTGCTGGAGGTTCAGGGGCGGTTGCGGAGACCCCGGCAGTTGTGAGTGGAGGGATTCCCGCACCAGTTGCAGTTAATGAGACGGTTGCAGCACCAGCGGCTGCGGTGACTCCAGTGGATACAGTGCGGTTGGATGACAGAGCAAGGGGCGAGGTTTATATGTGCTTTGATGGCCCCTTGGGAGCTCATTTAAAGCAGGAGGTGCGAGAAAAAATATGGAAGGATGAGTACGTGGAAATTTTTTCTTTGCTACCATTGGAGAAGTTTAATTTAGACAGGGTAAATCCAGATGAGAATAAGAAGGATGAAGAGGAGCGCAGGCGTTATCGTCTGATTCCTCGCACTTTTCAAAATTGGCTGCAGGCGTTTACCACACTAGCGAGTGTCACTGGGGAGAAAGCTCTGGAGAACTGTTCTGCATTATTTTGTTATTTAGATTCGATTAGTGAAGCATACCGTGTTTATGGTGGGACGGCCTGGCTGAGGTATGATGAACAGTTTAGGCAAAGAAAGGCAGTCCGTCCGAGTTTACGGTGGGACCACAAGGAGATTAGTTTGTGGTTGCGATTGATGACAGCACCAAAGTCAGCCTCGCAGTCCTTTCCTGGGAGTAGCTGGGGTTCTGCCAATTCGGCGGCATCCTCGTCAGGCTCCAGGAAGGGGCTGTGCTGGCAGTTTAACGAGCGGGAATGCCGTTTTGGCACAGACTGTAAGTTTAAGCACGAATGTTCAGGCTGCGGAGGGTCTCACAGCCATTCCAAGTGCTTTAAGAAAGGAAAGAAAAAATCAAGCGACTCTTTTTCAAAAAGGGAGGACACCAGTGAGAATAGATCGGATGCTTCCGTTTCTAAGTAGGTATCCGGATAAGGAAGCAGCTGTGTTGTTGAGGGATGGTTTTAATTTTGGCTTCAGGATTCCGTCGGCAGTTGTGCCACGTACGGTGCGGCCTAAGAATTTGATTTCGGCTCGGATGCATGCTGCAGTTGTTAAGGAAAAATTGGATAAGGAAATTAAGTTCGGTCGCATGGCTGGTCCTTTTTTGGAACCTCCGTTGCCGTGTTTATGTGTTTCTCCTCTGGGCGTTGTGCCCAAAAAGGAGCCTAACAAGTTTCGGTTAATCCATCACTTGTCGTATCCTCATGGTAGTTCAGTTAATGATGGTATTGATCCAGATTTGGTATCAGTATCGTATGTTTCTTTTGACAAGGCCGTGGACTGGGTGCGGAGGCTGGGAACAGGATCTCTCATGGTAAAAACGGACATTAAGTCCGCTTTTCGTCTGCTTCCTGTGCACCCAGACAGTTTTCATTTACTTGGTTGTTTTTGGGATGGTCATTATTACGTGGATTGTTGTCTACCGATGGGATGTTCGATCTCGTGTTCCTACTTTGAAAAGTTTAGTTGTTTTATTGAATGGGTAGTTAGGGAGGAATCCGGCATGGACTCCGTATTGCACTATTTAGATGACTTTTTGTGTATTGGGCCAGCTGGGTCCTCAGTTTGTTCTTTGCAGCTTACGACGGTTGAACAGGTAGCATCTCGCTTTGGCATTCCGTTGGCCCCGGAGAAAACGGAGGGCCCCTCCACGGTTTTGAAGTTTTTGGGCATTGAATTGGATTCCCTCAGGATGGAATGGCGCTTGCCAGAGGACAAATTGTTAGATCTGAAGTCTTGTGTCCAAGAGGCTTTGCGGGCAAAGAAATTGCGCCTGCGCCAACTGCATTCTCTTTTGGGTAAGTTAAATTTTGCGTGCAGGATTTTACCTATGGGAAGAGTTTTTTCACGTAGGTTGGCTCAGGCGACAGCAGGCATTAAACATCCGTTGCATTTTGTAAGATTGAATTCAGAACGCGGATTTGTCCATTTGGGCGGATTTTCTTCAATCTTATAATGGCAGGTCGGTTTGGATGGATCAAGTCGTTTCTAATGTGGATCTGGTTTTGTTTACAGACGCGTCAGGTTCTTATGGTTTTGGGGCCTATTTCGGTGGAAAATGGTGTGTGGGAGAGTGGCCGGAATCATGGAAGGATGCAGGTTTGACAAGAAACATGGCATTGCTGGAAATGTTTCCTATTGTGGTGGCTTTGGAGGTTTGGGGCTCTGAGCTGAGGAACAAGAAAGTGCGTTTCTTCTGTGACAACTAAAGTGTAGTGCATTGTATTAACAACTTGTCAGCTGTTTCATTGCCAGTTCTGTCTCTTTTGCGCCATCTAGTGCTCAGGTGTTTGGATTTTAATGTCTGGTTTTGTGCTGTTCATGTACCGGGTGTTCAGAATTCAATAGCTGATGCATTGTCTTGCTTCCAGTGGGATCGTTTTCGGGAACTAGCGCCGGACACGGAGCAGTTGGAGACCGATTGGCCCCGGTGGTTGTGGGATCTAGTGTCCGTGCAGCGTTGAATTTGGTGAGGTGCTCTGTTAACCCCAGTACTTGGTCTCGATATGTTTCTGCGTGGCGTCTTTGGCAGGAGCTCGAGGAGTCGGCAGGTGAGCAGGTGACGAAAGCGGACCGTCCCTATTTATTGTTGTATATGATCGGCAGGGCATTTCAGGAGGGTTTATCAGGCTCAGCTGTAGCTGGTAGGTTAGCAGGTTTGGCCTTCTTCTTTAAGTTAAGTGGTTGGAGGGACGTTACCAAGGATTTCTTGGTTCGCCAGGCGATGAAGGCATTTCGGAGGAGCTATCCGGTACGAGATTGGCGGCGCCCGGTATAGTTTGAAATACTGGGTCAGCTTTTGCGTTGCCTTAGCTGTGTGTTTAGTTCTGAATATGAATGTCGGCTATTTGGGGCGGCCTTTGTTCTGGCGTTTTTTGGGGCATTTAGGATAAGCGAATTGGTGAGCAGAAATGTTTAATGTCATGGTGGGCTGTTATCACAGGATGTAGTGTAGTGTTGAGCCACCCCCGTAGTGTTCGAGTTCGGTTCTGTTCTTTGAACACCCGTGTGTTCGCCGAACTGTTCGTCGAACTGTTCGTCGAAGACCTTCGAACACCGTTAAAACCAATGGCAGGCAAACAAAAACACATAGAAACACATAGAAAACACCTTCAAAGGTGTCCAAAAGCTGACAAACTGCTCAGAAGACACAACTAACACATGGAAAAGTGACAAGTACATATAGTCATGCGAAAAGAAAAGAGGTGGAGGAGTAAAAGGAGGGGGAGACACAGATATAGGCATGTCATGCCCTTCTAAAATCCAAAAAGTGAGAAGCCGACACGTTCAGTCCGCTCCTGCCCTTGCCACCTCCGTGTCGCCGGGTTTGTGCCAGAGCCGCGGTGAACCCTGACGGCCAGCCCCCCTCTCCCAATACTGGTGCCTGTCCGCTGGTGGGTCGAGCGAGCCCCCCTGTGGTGGAGGCAGCTCTAAGCTTTTTAATTTAAATTGTCTCTCTAATTTGAATGAATACACTTTAAATCCATTTACAAGGATCTATTGGAGGGCAAGTCTCATGCCAGCAGCCGCGTAATTCCAGCTCCAGTAGCGTCCACTAAAGCTGCTGCAGTTAAAAAGCTTTTATAAGGATCGAGCTCGGCTGTCCACCGCAAGGCATCCTACTGCCAGTCCCAGCCCCTATGCCTTGGGGTGCCTCCTGATGCTCTTCACTGAGTATCCCGTGGTCCCGAAGCATTTCCTTTGAAAAAATTAAGTGTCCAAACTACAGGTGGTGTAGCTTGCTTAACAGCCGGGATAATCTGCTGACTAGCAGACACTGCTACTAGGCACAAAGTATTTCCTGGGCTAGATGCAGTTAAAAATTTGTAATTAGATACTCTCGTTGGATGCTGAGAAAGCATTCCATAGAGTCTCCTGGCACGCCATATATGATTCTCTTAAAAAGCTTGGGGTAGGGGTCTAGGGGACCCTTTTATAGCCAAAATCACGGCCCTGTATCGCAATACGTCACCTAGGCTGAAGATAAATGGAACTGTATTACCCTGAGGGCTCGGTTGCTACAGAGGTATTGCACCTCACCCAGAGGTGTGATATCTCACTCTCAGGTAAGGATGGAGTGTGGATCAGGACCCGACACCTGCATGCATTACACCACATTGCCGTGGGGCAGGGCGACCAATATGCCCCTGAGATGGGCACGACAGTCCCTGTCTGGAGTGGGGGGAGGGAACACTGAGGAAGGGGAACCCTGTAGTGCAGGAGCAGGGAGGAAGCAGTTCCTGGGTGCATTGAGAAGGGAGTATAAAAGGTGGGCACCATCTTAGTTCAGTGCAGAGAAGTCTGAGCAGAAGTGGCAGGGAGCAGGGGCTCTGCATGAGCTCTGCTCCGGAGGCGGGCCTAGTAACAGAGGCCCAGGCCTGGAAGAGGGAGAAGGAAGGAAGAGGAGCCGAGAAGGCTCCAGGAACGAGGAACGAAGGGATCCCAGGGGTGCGGACGGGCGAGTCACCACCGCACGCCCGAATCCACCTGCGTGGAGGGGTCAGGCCAAAGGGGGAGACCGGTCCCCGAAACTAGTGGAGGCAGGAAACGACCCTCAGCTAGAAACAGGAGGCTGTGACATTTTATGTGGCGCAGCCCCTCGCTACACCCGCTAGGAAGGCACCACATAGGGTCAGGGAAACTGTCGCCAAGTTTACCAAGAGGAGGCCCGAGGCAGCGGGACAGAAGGGTTGGTAAGAAAGGCCAGACAAAGGACACACAAAGGGGGTCCTGTGAAGCGCTCCAAAGTTATCTGGGAGTTGTCTGAGCCCCTCTCCTGGTGAGCACAGTACGACGTGGGCAGCCGTTACCTGCAGACGTGGTCTGGATAATAAGAACTGTGAGTAAAGGCCCTGGACTGCATCACTGACTCCGTGTCATTACTGCTGCTGCCCTGCATCATCACCCCCATCCTCCGCATACACTGCCCTGAGGCTATACTCCTCCCATGGGGAGTTATGCTACGCTCTGCTGCAGATACCAGCAGGTGTAGTGCTATAGAAACTTAAAACTTAACGTTTATTACCATTAGATAAAATATGTGCAAAATGCAAGGGCCTAAAAACACACAGTTTGACTGTCTGTGATATACAATAGCCAAGAGAACTTCCATATATTGTTACTTCCAGAGATATAAATATATGTCATATAAGCATACTGCATCTCTAACACAAACCAAGGAAGGAATGGCAATAGGAAAAATAATGGAGCCCACGGTACACTATATCAACTTATTGTACCCCAATATGTGGGAACATGAAAGCATTCGCCCTGAGACATGGGAACATGAAAACACTCGCCCTACCAATGGTGACCATTTTACTTTGTTATATATAGAAATGGAACATCCTCACCAATTTTGATGACTGTCCATGCTCTCAGATTTCAGAGGGGGCTCCATATGGTGGAGGTGAACCGAAATTCATGAGGTCACCAGCCAGATACCGCTCCCCAGATGCCGCTCCCGACGCGTTTCTTAGCCTTAGCTATTCATCAGGGGAAAAAGAGAAGAGGACATGCGGTATGCACGCTGCCCAAAGTCGCGCAGCTCATTCACCAGACAGCGCTACTTCATGCTCTATTAGATCCTCTTTTGAATCCTAATCGCGCTCTGTTCCTGATCGTGTCACTTCCGGTTCCGGTCACCTGACATCCGGTATGCGGAACGTAGATGCCGGCCGTGACACGCAAGCGTCACTTCCGGTGTGCGCGTCATAGACAAGGGAAAATCGCACATACCGGAGCGACGACTAGGGGGCACGCAGGGTCGCCAATTGACATCCTGCTTTGGATGGCACCATAGAGAAGTCTCATCCATGAATACCCCAAGCCAGGGCAAGTGTCCAGAACATATAATAGCTGGCACTTATCCTGGCAACATACCATATGTACCGCGGTATATATAACACGCGTCCATTCTACCCCAGTGGTTAAGAAGCTGGAGATGCTTCATAGGTCCAGAATCGCACAGTGAAGCTACGGCCCAGCCCCAAAAAGCGCACTTTTGACCCAAAATAGAAAATTGTGATAATATAAATGTAAAAGAAAAATGACAAGAACAAAAACAAAAAAATATATATAAAAATGGGGGAGGAGAGGGGTATGAAGGGATACGAGGGAGCATAAGGGGAGGATGGAGAGGGACCGCACCTCACAAAAGTGGAGAGCTAGAGGGATGTATGTAGGGGACCAGGGGACCTATAAATATCCCTATTCAGCACCTAGAGTAATATCCCTACCTAACAGTGGAGGTTGGCACCCTATAAACCTGCGCAAATGGCGCCCCCACTCCTCGACGGCTGTCCCTACACTCCTCTCCCTAATTCACCCTACATTTATAAGAACGGCCTGTAGGACAGCTGCTCATTGAGGCCGTAGGGAGCCATTGTCCGCATTCTAAAGATCCACTTCGTCTCTCTTTGCAGGATCAGTTTGTCCCAGTCGCCCCCTCTTGGTGGGGCCGTAACTTTGTCAATTCCCATGTAACGTATTATATCCCTACTGTTCGGGTGTACATTATTCACGTGTTTTGCCAGGGGGGTATCTCTTTTCAGGGCGATATCTCTTTGGTGCTCCCCTACTCTTCTTCTCAATTCTCTCTTTGTCTTCCCTATATATTCCATTCCGCAGACACATTTAGCCATGTAGATAATTCCCTTAGATCTGCAGTTAATGAAATGTTTGACAACAAATGTTTTTCCGGTGACATTACTTATGAAGTCTTTCCCTTGCGTGATAACTTTACATGATACGCATCCACTGCATCTAAAACAGCCAGTTATGGAGCTTTTCAGCCTTTTGTTCCCCATATGGCCCATATAGTGACTGTGGACCAATCTGTCCCTAAGGGATCTGCCCTTTTTATATGTAATCATAGGTCTTAAGTCGACCACGTTACCAATATCCTCGTCCATTAGTAAAATCGGCCAATGTTTTTGTAATATCCTACGGACTGTGTGTGACTGATTAGTGAAAGTAGTAATGAGTCTGCAGAAAGTGTTGTCCTTATCCACATTTGGGGATGGGTGTAACAAGGAGGAGCGGTCCCTGGCCAGAGTCCCCCCATAGGCCTCAGCTATCACCTTCTTTGGGTAACCCCTCTCATAAAATCTTTGACAGAGATCGGTGGCCTGGGCTCTAAAAGTGGCATCGTCCGAACAGTTCCTCCGGACCCTCATGAATTGCCCCTTCGGTATGCCCCTCTTAAGGGGGGCTGGATGGTTGCTTTCCCACCTGAGGAGAGAATTCGAGGCAGTTGTTTTCCTGTATGTACTGGTCTCTATCTCCCCATCCTTTCCTATCCGTATCAAAATGTCCAGGAAGGGCAACTCCTGGGGGCCGAACTCAAAAGTGAAATGTAGGTTAAGGTCATTATGATTGAGCCTTTCTACGAGGTTTCCAAAGGATGTTTTATCCCCTTTCCACAGAACTAGGACGTCGTCGATATATCGAACCCATAGCAAAATATTTTCACCACCTTCAATGGGGATGTCTCCAAACACCACGGTTTCCTCCCACCAACCCAGGTATAAATTGGCATACGATGGGGCACAAGGGCTCCCCATCGCAGTACCCCTGAGCTGGTGGAAGTACTTCCCACCGAAGAGAAATACATTTTTTGTCAGGCAAAACTGAAGGGCCTTCATCACAAAGTGATTATGTCGCTCAAATTGTTTGCCTCTCCCCATAAGGAAAAAACGTATCGCCTCTAGACCCCTATCATGGGGAATTGAGGAGTATAATGACTCGACATCAATGCTGGCTAGAGTCACGTCTTTGTCAACTGTCATACCTTCTAGTTTGCGAAGCAGGTCATTGGTGTCACCGACAAATGAGTTCAAGCTTAAGACGAAGGGTTTAAGTACCTTCTCCAAATATATTCCCAAGTTTTGGGTTAGGTTGTTAATTCCCGATATTATGGGTCGTCCTTTCAGTGGATTCAGGCCCTTATGTACCTTTGGGAGACTATAGAAGGTGGACATAACTGGATGGGTTGGACAGATAAAGTCTTTCTCCTGTTTATTTAGGGTACCATCCCTCATGGCCTCATTTGCCAGTTCCTCCAAATCTTGGGAGAATCTTTTCGTGGGATCCGCCTTTAATGTGCTATAACACTCCTTAACATTTAGTATAGCACTGCACATCAAATAGTACTCACTGGTATCCATGATCACCACGTTACCCCCTTGATCTGAAGGTTTTATGGTGATATGTTCATCATTTTCTAGTGACCTCAATGCCTGCAACTCACAACGAGTGAAATTGTGTCTGAAACGTCTGGAATCATTTTCCAGGTCCCTCAAGTCTTTAGTCACCATGTTCAAAAATACATCAATAGGGCTCAAATCACTCTGTGGGGGTGGCATTTTGGTACTTTTCAGTTTCAAATTGGTGAATGGACCATTCCCCTCAAGGTTAGGATCCACATCACCGAGGTGAAAAAGGGTTCTAATATCAGGTAGGAGTTCTTCACGAACCCCCAGATCCGCGCATGCCTGTTTATCAATCTTAATATAGTGCTTGCGCCACTTCAACTTGCGCACAAACAAATTTACGTCCTTTATGATCTCAAAAGAATTGTAGTCTGTTGTCGGTACAAAAGTCAGACCCCTATTCAAGACCTCCAGTTCTACGGAAGTGAGGCTCCTCGATGATAGGTTTATGATTTGGGGATTCATAATGTCGGTGTGGGGGTGCTCAGGTTGAGGCGATTGCGTAATGGATAGCCCTCCTCTAAAAAAAGCCCAGAGGGGGATCTCCTATTACTAATGTTTCTGCCACGAATCCTACCGCCACCTCTACCCCTCTGTCTACCACGATGTGATTTGGATCTGACCTCTGACTCTGAAAGATCAGTGTCAGTGGACGAAATATCTGTGTCTGTGTGAGTACTATTTGATGTGCAGTGCTATACTAAATGTTAAGGAGTGTTATAGCACATTAAAGGCGGATCCCACGAAAAGATTCTCCCAAGATTTGGAGGAACTGGCAAATGAGGCCATGAGGGATGGTACCCTAAATAAACAGGAGAGAGACTTTATCTGTCCAACCCATCCAGTTATGTCCACCTTCTATAGTCTCCCAAAGGTACATAAGGGCCTGAATCCACTGAAAGGACGACCCATAATATCGGGAATTAACAACCTAACCCAAAACTTGGGAATATATTTGGAGAAGGTACTTAAACCCTTCGTCTTAAGCTTGAACTCATTTGTCGGTGACACCAATGACCTGCTTCGCAAACTAGAAGGTATGACAGTTGACAAAGACGTGACTCTAGCCAGCATTGATGTCGAGTCATTATACTCCTCAATTCCCCATGATAGGGGTCTAGAGGCGATACGTTTTTTCCTTATGGGGAGAGGCAAACAATTTGAGCGACATAATCACTTTGTGATGAAGGCCCTTCAGTTTTGCCTGACAAAAAATGTATTTCTCTTCGGTGGGAAGTACTTCCACCAGCTCAGGGGTACTGCGATAGGGAGCCCTTGTGCCCCATCGTATGCCAATTTATACCTGGGTTGGTGGGAGGAAACCGTGGTGTTTGGAGACATCCCCATTGAAGGTGGTGAAAATATTTTGCTATGGGTTCGATATATCGACGACGTCCTAGTTCTGTGGAAAGGGGATAAAACATCCTTTGGAAACCTCGTAGAAAGGCTCAATCATAATGACCTTAACCTACATTTCACTTTTGAGTTCGGCCCCCAGGAGTTGCCCTTCCTGGACATTTTGATACGGATAGGAAAGGATGGGGAGATAGAGACCAGTACATACAGGAAAACAACTGCCTCGAATTCTCTCCTCAGGTGGGAAAGCAACCATCTAGCCCCCCTTAAGAGGGGCATACCGAAGGGGCAATTCATGAGGGTCCGGAGGAACTGTTCGGACGATGCCACTTTTAGAGCCCAGGCCACCGATCTCTGTCAAAGATTTTATGAGAGGGGTTACCCAAAGAAGGTGATAGCTGAGGCCTATGGGGGGACTCTGGCCAGGGACCGCTCCTCCTTGTTACACCCATCCCCAAATGTGGATAAGGACAACACTTTCTGCAGACTCATTACTACTTTCACTAATCAGTCACACACAGTCCGTAGGATATTACAAAAACATTGGCCGATTTTACTAATGGACGAGGATATTGGTAACGTGGTCGACTTAAGACCTATGATTACATATAAAAAGGGCAGATCCCTTAGGGACAGATTGGTCCACAGTCACTATATGGGCCATATGGGGAACAAAAGGCTGAAAAGCTCCATAACTGGCTGTTTTAGATGCAGTGGATGCGTATCATGTAAAGTTATCACGCAAGGGAAAGACTTCATAAGTAATGTCACCGGAAAAACATTTGTTGTCAAACATTTCATTAACTGCAGATCTAAGGGAATTATCTACATGGCTAAATGTGTCTGCGGAATGGAATATATAGGGAAGACAAAGAGAGAATTGAGAAGAAGAGTAGGGGAGCACCAAAGAGATATCGCCCTGAAAAGAGATACCCCCCTGGCAAAACACGTGAATAACGTACACCCGAACAGTAGGGATATAATACGTTACATGGGAATTGACAAAGTTACGGCCCCACCAAGAGGGGGCGACTGGGACAAACTGATCCTGCAAAGAGAGACGAAGTGGATCTTTAGAATGCGGACAATGGCTCCCTACGGCCTCAATGAGCAGCTGTCCTACAGGCCGTTCTTATAAATGTAGGGTGAATTAGGGAGAGGAGTGTAGGGACAGCCGTCGAGGAGTGGGGGCGCCATTTGCGCAGGTTTATAGGGTGCTAACCTCCACTGTTAGGTAGGGATATTACTCTAGGTGCTGAATAGGGATATTTATAGGTCCCCTGGTCCCCTACATACATCCCTCTAGCTCTCCACTTTTGTGAGGTGCGGTCCCTCTCCATCCTCCCCTTATGCTCCCTCGTATCCCTTCATACCCCTCTCCTCCCCCATTTTTATATATATTTTTTTGTTTTTGTTCTTGTCATTTTTCTTTTACATTTATATTATCACAATTTTCTATTTTGGGTCAAAAGTGCGCTTTTTGGGGCTGGGCCGTAGCTTCACTGTGCGATTCTGGACCTATGAAGCATCTCCAGCTTCTTAACCACTGGGGTAGAATGGACGCGTGTTATATATACCGCGGTACATATGGTATGTTGCCAGGATAAGTGCCAGCTATTATATGTTCTGGACACTTGCCCTGGCTTGGGGTATTCATGGATGAGACTTCTCTATGGTGCCATCCAAAGCAGGATGTCAATTGGCGACCCTGCGTGCCCCCTAGTCGTCGCTCCGGTATGTGCGATTTTCCCTTGTCTATGACGCGCACACCGGAAGTGACGCTTGCGTGTCACGGCCGGCATCTGCGTTCCGCATACCGGATGTCAGGTGACCGGAACCGGAAGTGACACGATCAGGAACAGAGCGCGATTAGGATTCAAAAGAGGATCTAATAGAGCATGAAGTAGCGCTGTCTGGTGAATGAGCTGCGCGACTTTGGGCAGCGTGCATACCGCATGTCCTCTTCTCTTTTTCCCCTGATGAATAGCTAAGGCTAAGAAACGCGTCGGGAGCGGCATCTGGGGAGCGGTATCTGGCTGGTGACCTCATGAATTTTGGTTCACTTCCACCATATGGAGCCCCCTCTGAAATCTGAGAGCATGGACAGTCATCAAAATTGGTGAGGATGTTCCATTTCTATATATAACAAAGTAAAATGGTCACCATTGGTAGGGCGAATGTTTTCATGTTCCCATGTCTCAGGGCGAATGCTTTCATGTTCCCACATATTGGGGTACAATAAGTTGATATAGTGTACCGTGGGCTCCATTATTTTTCCTATTGCCATTCCTTCCTTGGTTTGTGTTAGAGATGCAGTATGCTTATATGACATATATTTATATCTCTGGAAGTAACAATATATGGAAGTTCTCTTGGCTATTGTATATCACAGACAGTCAAACTGTGTGTTTTTAGGCCCTTGCATTTTGCACATATTTTATCTAATGGTAATAAACGTTAAGTTTTAAGTTTCTATAGCACTACACCTGCTGGTATCTATATCTACTTTTGTGTAGTTGTTTCTACTATCCCCGTCGCTGCATATTGATACGCTCTGCTGCACCCACAACACCAGCCTCAGCGGTCTGACCTGGAGCGGCGGTTCACTCTGACCGCAATCCACGGGTGGCGTAGTCGGACATTTAAACATCAAAACCACATAAATAGTTCCGCCACTGGTTTGACCGCCCTGAGCCACGGAACCGGGTCGCCGCCACGGAGACTACAACCACCAGCATCCACCAAAAAGGGTCCGGCTCCAGGTGTCCCAAGGCCCAGGGGGCGCGTCAGAACATTTTCATCACCTTTCACAATCACCAATGGGACAAGGCAGGGATGTTCTCTGTCCCCTCACTTATACATCCTAGTGACGGAGCACCTGCTCTCATCAATTCGCCATAACCCCAATATTAGGTGGATTGAGGTGGGAGGCACCGAGTACAAGTGCTCTCTATTTGCTGATGATGTCCTAGTATATATCACTCAATCACATATATCCATCCATGCTGTTATGGCTGAAATAGATCACTTTGTTACATGGTCAAATTTTAAAATCAATGCAGCGAAGACTGAGGCCCTCGATGTCTCCCTCCCCAAATCCATATAGGATTCCATCCAGTCCAACTTTCCCTTTGCCTGGCCCTCACAGGGTATCAAATACTTAGGAATTCCTATTCATAGAGACCTCTCCCATCTATGTTATCTTAATTTTGGGCCCTTTATTGAACAACTCCATACAGACCACGGTTGGCAAGTTAGAACTGTAAGATTCACTACGTGAACCACTGGTGTTTTGTGGAAAAGCACATGTACACTGTGTTCCAAATTATCATGCAAAAAGTGTTTAGGAGTGATAAGGGAAGAATTTGTTTGTTTGTCAGTTAAACTCATTGATGGTGATGTGTGTCAGGGCTCTTTATATCACTGTAAGCAATTGCAGACACCTGTGCTAATTAGTTTGGCAGGTGTGTCCAATGAAAGGCAAGACTACTTAAGAAGGCTGTCTCACATTATTAAGCAGCCTACATTTTCTGCCAAAATGGGAAAGAAAAAGGATGTGTCGGCTGCTGAGAAGCAACAAATTGTGGAGTGTTTAGGTCAAGGCATGACTACAATCAACATTGTGCGATGATCAGGATGAAGTGTCTTGGCAATCAAGAAGTATGTAGCTGATTCACAGTACACATGTGTGCGTGCTGATAAGGGCAAATTGAGGACTCTTTCCTACAGGCAATTACGTCAGGTTAAAAGAGCAGCGGCAAAAAAGCCTTGTCATAGCAGCAGACAAGTTTTTGAAGCTGCTGGTGCCTCCAACGTCCCCCAAACAACAAGATGCAGGGTCCTTCAGAGGTTTGCAGCTGTGCATACGCCATCCTGTCGACCTCCTCTATCCACTTCACACAAGCAGAAACGGCTCCAGTGGGCCAAACATTACATGAAGACTGATTTCAAAACTGTTTTGTTCACGGATGAGTGCCGTGCAGCGCTCGATGGTCCAGATGGATGGAGTGGAGGATGGCTGGTTGATGGACACCCCACGCAAACACGGCTACAGTGCCAACAAGGAGGAGGTGGAGTAATGTTTTGGGCTGGAATCATGGGGAGAGAGATTGTCGGTCCCTTTAGGATCCCTGAAGGCGCTAAAGATGAACTCCATAATGTATGTGGATTTTCTCAAACAGCACTTCTGCCATGGTTCAAGAAGAAGAACCGTGTATTTCACAGCAAGATCATTTTTTTGCATGATAATGCACCATCTCATGCTGCACATAAAACATCTGCATCTCTGGCTGATATGGGCATAAAAGGGGACAAACTTATGGTGTGACCCCCATGCTCCCCTGACCTCTACCCCATTCAGAACCTCTGGAGCATCATCAAAAGGAGTGTCTATGATGGCGGGAGGCAGTTCACATCTAAGCAACAGCTCTGGGAGGGTATTCTGTCCTCATGCAAAACAATTGAAGCAGAAACCATCCAAAACCTGACAAATTCAATGGACGAGAGAGTTCAGAAGCTCCTTTCGAACAAGGGGTCCTATGTGAAAATGTAACATCACCTAGAATAAAGTTTTGAGTTGAAAACTGTTTGATTTCAGTTTCTAATAACCTGCTAATGCTTATAATTTCAAAAATGACCATTTTTTTGGTCTTTATTAAAATGAAAAGGTTGATCGAAAAGTTTGGGGGATCTAAGAGTGTGGCAACCCAGTAGTCATGATTACTTCAAATTCTGACAATATGAGGGTCATGCTGCAGGTAGTGCAGCAAGAAGGCACTTATGTGTCTTGCGCATCTCGGAGCCCCAAAATTATTTTCATTATTATTAATTTTAAATCTGGTGGAGCTTAGTATAGATGGCCTAATAGGATCAGTGCTGCACACTGCTACAAAGCCCAAATTATTTTCCAGCCAAGATACAGATAAACATGATTAGTAATTTTAAATCTGGTGGAGCTTATTATAGATGGCCTAATAGAATCAGTGCTGCACACTGCTACAAAGCCCAAATTATTTTCCAGTCAAGATACAGATAAACATGATTAGTAATTTGAAAGCTTAAAACGGTTGGTAGGGTGATTTTAACCAATCATCCATCTTTTACTCTCCCCAGGATGACACAGGGGTAGAAAAGTCGTTTCGGATCCATGATTTGTTCATCTTTATGAACGTGAGTCTGTCTACATTATCAGTGGAGGGCCGCGTGCGCTTATCTGTCAGCACACCACCAGCAGCGCTGAACACACGTTCAGACAGAACGCTGGCTGCGGGGCATGACAAGATCTCCAAGGCGTAAGTGGCTAGCTCCGGCCATTTATCCAGATTGGAAGCCCAAAAAGAGCAAGGGTCCAGTGACACAGTCATGGCTTCAATGTTTACTTGGAGATACTCCTGTACCATCGTCTCTAGGCGTTGACTATGTGTCAGACTTCTTGTCTCCTGTGGCCTTGCAAAGGATGGGCTAAAAAAGTGGTGAAATGATTGCGCAAAATTGATGTTACCAGCAGATACTGTGGTTCTGTTATGGTTTGAGTGCTGAACACTTGACGGTCCCACGGTTGGCAAGTTGGAACTGTGAGATTCACTATGTGCACCACTGGTGTTTTGTGGAAAAGCACATGTAAGATTCTGCAACAGTCTCTGCTGATACTCCTGCATGCGTGCATCCCTTTCTATGGCAGGAATAATTTCTGCAAATTTACTTTTGTACCGGGGATCTAACAGTGTGGCAACCCAGTAGTCAGGATTATTTCTAATTCTCACAATTCGAGGGTCATGTTGCAGGTAGTGCAGCAAGAAGGCACTCATGTGTGTTGCGCATCCAGGAGCACCAAGTCCCTGTTGTGTTGGTGGCGAGGTAACAATCATGCTTCCTTCCTCTGTCCTCTCCCCCCAACTTTGCACAACAGAAATGTGATCAAGGTCTCCCTCATCTGATGAGTCTTCCATCAGTTCGTCCTCCACTTCTTCCTGGGCTCCTGCACCTTCCTCACTAGTTTGGCTGCTACCATGCGCCCTGGTAAAACCATCTCCCCCACCCTCACATGCCTGCCGCCTTGGTGCTGCCGACCGTCTGGACCTTGCAGATGTTAGCCCTTCCGCATACAACTCCTCCTCCTCTACTTCTTCCACCTCCTCTTGTGCCACCACCTGACTCCGAATTCTGTTTAACATGTGCTCCAGCATGTAAATCACCGGAATAGTCATGCTGATAATGGCATCGTCAGCACTAAACATCTTCGTCGCCATTTCAAAACTGTGCAGAAGGGTGCATAGGTCCCTGATCTGAGACCACTCCTCCAGCGTGATTTGCCCCACGTCTGGATCTCGTTGGCCCAGGCTATACGTCAGAACGTATTGCACCAGGGCTTGTCGGTGCTGCCACAGTCGCTGCAACATGTGCAGAGTTGAATTCCACCGGGTAGGCACATCGCATTTTAGCCGGTGAAGTGGCAGGCCCAACGACTTCTGTAGAGATGTAAGTCGCTGAGCTGCGGGATGCGAACGGCGGAAGTGAGCACACAGCGACTGTGCCCTCTGCAGAAGGCCATCTAGTCTGGGATAGTGGGCTAAAAATTGCTGGACAACCAGGTTCAACACGTGAGCCATACAAGGCACGTGTGTGACATTGCCCCGGCGAAGGGCCGCACCCAGGTTTGCAGCATTGTCGCACACGGCCTTCCCTGGTTTCAGGTCCAGTGGAGACAACCATTTATGAAATTGGTTCTCCAGAGCTGACCACAACTCCTCAGCTGTGTGACTCACATTTCCCAGACATTTCAAAGTAAAAACCACCTGATGACGTTGAGCCCTACTGCCAGCATAGTAAGGAGGTGTGCAGGATCCCTTCTGCGCAGTTAGAAAGCTTGTGGCATGACCAGACAGGCTTTGGGTGCAGGTGGAAGACCGAGAGGAGGTTGAGGAGGCAGAAGCAGTGGAGGAACTTTGACATAAAGAGGATTGACGCACAACTCGTGGGGACGGCAAGACTTGGACAGCAGCCCCTTGTTCTGCTGTCACCATAGTTACCCAGTGCCCAGTCAGAGACATGTAACGCCCCTGTCCATGCCTACTCGTCCAAGTGTCTGTGGTGAAATGCACCCTGTCACACACAGAGTTTCTCAAAGAAGCGGTGATGTTGTGTGCGACAGAAGTAGTGCCGACTGGGCATCTGGTACTGGGGCACTGCGACAGACATAAGGTCTCGAAAATCCTCTGTGTCCACCAGGCGGAAAGGCAGCATTTCTGTAGCCAAGAGCTTGCAGATGGTGAAATTCAACCTCTTAGCTTTCTCATGGCTAGGAGGAAATGGTCTTTTACTTGTCCACATCTGAGGGACCGAGGGCTGGCTATTGTGCTTAGACGGGGTTGATAAGGGTGTCCCCGGCAAACTGCCAGTCTGTGAGGAAGATGCAGGCGGACATGTTAGGTTGCCTTGATCCAAAGGTGGTGCTATCGATGTCGGACAGCGCTCAACACCAGCTGGTGTTACCACCTCCAAAGAAAATGATGACCTGCCAATCACGCTGGCTGTTGCGGGTAAAGAGGTGGCAGGTCTGCGCCCAAAAACAGGTGTGACTGCTGTCCCCCCAGTCACAGAGGATGAAGAGGCCGCGGATGCACAAGATATGGCAGACGGTGGTTGGCCCGGCCGGCTAGGCCGCATTGTAGCACACTGAGCTTCCCACTGCAACTTATGCTTCATGTCCATGTGCCGGTTCATGCATGAAGTACTCAAACTATGTATTTTTTGGCCTCTACTTAGCTTTTGCTGACAAATGTTACAGATAACACGAGTTGGGTCATCTTTATCGATCTGAAAAAATGCCCAGGCTATGCAAGGCTTAGCACCCATGCGACCTGAAGAGCCACCACGACTTGTGGTGAGAGGCAGAGTTGTGTTTGAGGATGCAGTTGTTGACGTGCTTCCAGTACTACGTCTCTGTCCAGGAAGGCGCAACCTGACCTCGTCGTCACTAGCATCTTCCTCCACCTCCTCTGCTGACCTCATCTCTTGGCTGACTGTGGGTTGACAGTAAGTGGGATCTCCAACCTCATCATCATCACCCTGTGCGTTATCACACCCGTCGTCCTCAGAGCCAAACTGTTCCTGCCCTGACAAAAAACTAAAGTTGTCGCTCCAATCAGGTATTTGAGTCTCATCATCGTCTTCCTCATTGTCTCCACCAACAGGAGTTACAGTTTGGGAATGAGGGTCTACATTATGGTCAGAACCTTCTGCGTCTGGTCCTGGATCCGACTCATAAAGATTCTGGGCATCAGTGCAGATCATTTCCTCGTCTGGATTCACAGAAGCACTGGAGTCGACCTCTGATTCCCAGGCTATAGTATGAGTAAACAGCTCTGCAGACTCAACCATCTGTTCTACCTCATACTCAGACGGGCAGCTGGAGATTTGGGAGCTGTGAGGAAGCAAGTGCGATTGGGGTGACACCTTTGAGGACTGGAGTATTTGTGATGTTGAAGTTGATGTGGAGGAGAGCCCACTTAAAGGAGCACTTGATATCCGTTGAAGCACCTGCTGTTTTTGTGCCTCATCTGGAATTTGTAGCGATTGGCGTGGCCGTAAGAAAGGGATCTTATCACATTGTCCGCTAAAAGAAGTAGACATTTTAGTTTGGCTGGAAGATGGTCTTTCTTCTGCAGATGTTACTGTTGCTTTAACACCTACCCCACAGACACAACCTTTTTTCCCCTTCTCAACACGCCTATTCCCCTTTCCACCAGCAGCAGGCCTTTTTCCACTCATTTTGGTGGTTAACTAATTCACAACTCTGGAGTTGTTTGCACAAAAAAACAATGGATGGGAACCGAGCAGAGCTGAGTGGCCAAACTGTGGTATTAGGCCAAGACTATTGGCTGGGTTAGATGCAGAAAAAAATTATATTCAATTTGCAACCTGATGGAGGTCAGTATAGATGGACTAATAGAGTAAGTCCCACACACTGCTAGAAGGCCAAATATTTTTTCAGAGCTAGATGCAGAAAAAAATTATATCCTGTTTGCAACCTGATGGAGGTCTGTATAGGTGGATTAATAGAACAAGTCCCACACACAGCTAGAAGCCTAATATTTTTTCAGAGGTAGATGCAGAAAAAAATATATTTAGTTTGCAACCTGATGGAGGTCAGTATAGATGGACTAATACAACAAGTCCCACACACAGCTAGAAGCCCAATATTTTTTCAGAGCTAGATGCAGAAAAAATTATATTCAATTTGCAACCTGATGGAGGTCAGTATAGATGGAGTAATATAACAAGTCCCACACACAGCTAGAAGCCCAAATATTTTTTCAGAGCTAGATGCAGATAAAAATTATTTTTAATTTGCAACCTGATGGAGGTCAGTATAGATGGACTAATAGAGAAAGTCCCACACACTGCTAGAAGGCCAAATATTTTTTCAGAGCTAGATGCAGAAAAAAATTATATTCAGTTTGCAACCTGATGGAGGTCAGTATAGATGGACTAATAGAGAAAGTCCCACACACTGCTAGAAGGCCAAATATTTTTTCAGAGCTAGATGCAGAAAAAAATTATATTCAGTTTGCAACCTGATGGAGGTCAGTATAGATGGACTAATAGAGAAAGTCCCACACACTGCTAGAAGGCCAAATATTTTTTCAGAGCTAGATGCAGAAAAAAATTATATTCAGTTTGCAACCTGATGGAGGTCAGTATAGATGGACTAATAGAGAAAGTCCCACACACTGCTAGAAGGCCAAATATTTTTTCAGAGCTAGATGCAGAAAAAAATTATATTCAGTTTGCAACCTGATGGAGGTCAGTATAGATGGACTAGTAGAGAAAGTCCCACACACTGCTAGAAGGCCAAATATTTTTTCAGAGCTAGATGCAGAAAAAAATTATATTCAGTTTGCAATCTGATGGAGGTCAGTATAGATGGATTAATAGAACAAGTCCCACACACAGCTAGAAGAACAATATTTTTTCAGAGATAGATGCAGAAAAAAATATATTCAGTTTGCAACCTGATGGAGGTCAGTATAGATGGACTAATACAACAAGTCCCACACACAGCTAGAAGCCCAATATTTTTTCAGAGCTAGATGCAGAAAAAAATTATATTCAATTTGCAACCTGATGGAGGTCAGTATAGATGGAGTAATATAACAAGTCCCACACACAGCTAGAAGCCCAAATATTTTTTCAGAGCTAGATGCAGATAAAAATTATTTTTAATTTGCAACCTGATGGAGGTCAGTATAGATGGACTAATAGAGAAAGTCCCACACACTGCTAGAAGGCCAAATATTTTTTCAGAGCTAGATGCAGAAAAAAATTATATTCAGTTTGCAACCTGATGGAGGTCAGTATAGATGGACTAATAGAGAAAGTCCCACACACTGCTAGAAGGCCAAATATTTTTTCAGAGCTAGATGCAGAAAAAAATTATATTCAGTTTGCAACCTGATGGAGGTCAGTATAGATGGACTAATAGAGAAAGTCCCACACACTGCTAGAAGGCCAAATATTTTTTTCAGAGCTAGATGCAGAAAAAAATTATATTCAGTTTGCAACCTTATGGAGGTCTGTATAGATCGATTAATAGAACAAGTCCCACACACAGCTAGAAGCCCAATATTTTTTGAGAGGTAGATGCAGAAAAAAATATATTCAGTTTGCAACCTGATGGAGGTCAGTATAGATGGACTAATACAACAAGTCTCACACACAGCTAGAAGCCCAATATTTTTTCAGAGCTAGATGCAGAAAAAAATTATATTCAATTTACAACCTGATGGAGGTCAGTGTAGATGGACTAATAGAACAAGTCCCACACACAGCTAGAAGCCCAAATATTTTTTCAGAGCTAGATGCAGATAAAAATTATTTTTAATTTGCAACCTGATGGAGGTCAGTATAGATGGACTAATAGAATGATGCTATGCCCAAAAGATTTTACTTCACTAGGTGCAGTAAAAAAATTGGTATTCTATACACAGGTGGTATATCTTGCAACACAGATAGGCTACTCCACTGACTAACACACTCTGCAATAGGCCAAAAAGGATTAGCTTTGCTAGATTCAGCCAAATGCTGTGAAAAAAACTTGCACAGCACTGGCACAGACCTGCCTGGCAAAAACTGATAGGAACTGATGTAACCTAGTCCTGAAAAGGACTCCAATTACAATTAGTCTTTACTCCCACAACCTATCTATTTAAGAGCACAGACCTGCCTGATAAAGTCGTAGGAAATGCTGTAACCTAGTCCTTAAAAGGACTGCAATCACAACTATTCCCTACTCCCAAGCTATCTGTAGATTTGTGCGAAAATTGGCTTGAAATTAACAAGGTATAGCGCACACAGCAACAGCGGTGCCGTCTAACACGCAGCTGCAGCAGTGAGAAAATGGTGGCGACGGGGAAAATGGCTTGGTCTTATAGGGCAAGGACATGTGACATACACTGCCAATGACACATGCCCTTGCTTGTGTGAAAAAAAGCACTTCGCTCAGTGTGTGCGCTGCTGATAGGCTGACAGATTGCACCTCCCCACTGTAAATGCGGGAAAGAGAAAAAAAAATGGAGATCTTCATTATTCCTGCAGAGATCCATCCCCTGCCCCTCCCCCCACCCCGCTGTACACTCAAACTGCGTATTAACATTAATTTTCATCATTACTGAGAAAAAATCCAGTTATGATTTTGGTGCACGAACAGTTATCGAACATAACCTCGAACAGCCGAATTTTTCTCAAATCGTTCGTGTTCGCCGAACGGCTCGAACACCGCCCAAAACAGCTCGAATTTGAGATTGGCGAACAGTTCGAGTAGAACAACGCTCATCTCTACTAGTAAATAATTTTTGTTACTTAGAAAATTACACAGCTTAGGTACATTACACAGGTTGGGTACATTACACAGGTCAGGTACATTACACAGCTTAGGTACATTACACAGGTCAGGTACATTACACAGCTTAGGTACATTACACAGGTCAGGTACATTACACAGCTTAGGTACATTACACAGTTAGGTACATTACACAGGTCAGGTATTGGCCTTTGATCTTGGGATTCGTTCTGATCGCCATATTTGGGGTCAGGAAGGAATTTTCCCCCTTGATATGAGGACAATTGGCTTATTCCTCACAGGGGGTTTTCGCCTTCCTCTGGATCAACACGGCCCCTACATACATTTAGTGTGAGAGGTTAATAAGTAAGTACATACTTTGAGAGTATAAGAATAAGGTATGAAATAAAATATTAGTGAAAAAAAATGTTAGCTAAGCCAAATATAGACATAAATTAGTGCACACATGCAAAAATCATTTGTTTCTGTTTGTTTTTAATTTGCACTTACATTTCACAGGTTCAGTATCAGCCTTTGATCCTGGGATTTATTCTGACCGCCATTCTTTGTTTGGGGTCAGGAAGGAATTTTCCCCCCTGATATGAGGACAATTGGCCTATTCCTCACAGGGGGTTTTCGCCTTCCTCTGGATCAACACGGCCCATAAATAGGATTAGTCTGATAGATGAATAATTTACACATACATGATATTATAATATAAAATAATCCCCATCTATAAATAAAATCTTCTTTTTACCCCTTATATCTTTGTGCTTGTTTTTATTCCATTGCTCTTCCACAAAGTCATTATTATACTCCAACCCTATGTTTTTTTGTGACATATTGTACTTTATGTTAGTGGTAAATTTAGGTCAATATTTTTTGCATCTATTTGTGAAGATATCAGAAATTTGGTGAAAAATTTTGAAACTTCAGCAATTTTCAAACTTTGAATTTTATGCTCTTAAAGCAGAGAGTTATATCACACAAAATAGTTTCCCTAATTTCCCTAACATTTCCCACATGTCTACTTTACTTCTGCATAATTTTTTAAACAATTTATTTTTGTTAGAAAGTTAGAAGGGTTAAAGGTTTATCAGCAATTTCTAATTTTTCCAATAAAACTTTTTTTTTTTTTTGAAAGGAACCACATCACCTTTGAAGTGACTGAAGGGCCTATGTGACAGAAAATACCCGAAAGTGACACCCTCCTAGAAAATGCACCCCTCAAAACCACATTCCAGAAGTTTATTAACCCTTCAGGTGCTTTTATATGCGATTAATGCTTTTATATTTCTCTTATACTGATGTTTGAAAAAGACCACTTTTGGTCGAAACGTCATGGCATATCGCTTTAAGCTCCTCCTTGTTGGTTTTCAATGGTGTGGTGAATGTATATATTTGAATAAACTGTTTCCACCTTTGCAAATTACCTTTGAGTACGGCTATTATCTATATCCTTACGGGGGATAGTATCCTATTCAGCCTGCACCAAATCTACAGCTGATTGCGCATCTTCTTCTATCAAATCCCCTGTCCATGATGTAGGCGAAGATGCCTCCCACCTGCACTTGCAACCAAGTGTTTGTCCCTACCCCAGTTCTTGGAACGCAAGCACAAATACGCAACCACTCGCATACAGGCCAAAATACTAAACTGCCACATTTCCAGACTGCTTGCACTGGAAATGTTGTCTTTTAGGCTTGTGGAGATGGAAGCTTTCCGCAACCTCATGGCGGCTGTCCCTCGGTACTCGGTCCCCAACCGCCGCTATTTCTCCCGGTGTGCTGTCCCCGCCTTACACAAGCACGAGTCCCATAACATTACCCGTGTCCTTACAATGCAGTTACTGGGAAGGTCCACCTAACCACGGACACGTGGACAAGTGCTTGTGGCCAGGGACACTACATTTCCCTGACGGTACACTGACAGCACACTGTGTGAATACTATGGAAGCTGGGACCCAGTCGACCCAGGGACGGTACATGTGCTACCGACACCGAGGATTGCGGGCCCTGGTTCAATCAGGGTTGCCCCCACCTTCTACAGCAGTTCCTGCACCTTCTCCTCACCCTCCATTTCCGGAACGTCAACATCAGCCTCAAGCTGTATGCACTGCAGCATTTTCTTTTTTCAGGACTTGGGTCTGTGCGAGGTCTGGTTTCTTGTACTCCGGGACATTGTTTTTAGTGATATAACTTTGGGGTGGATAGGATGTTTTGATTACATTTTTTTGTGCTGTTGCGATGGCTGAAAAAAATGCTATTTTGGCGTTTTGATTTTCTTCTTGCCATTTACTGATTGGAATAATTTTTTCTATACATTGATAGATGGACTTTGATGATCGCAGTGATATCAAATATGTGTATTTTTTTATATTTCATCATTTTTAATGGGGGAAAACAGGTGATTTGAACTTTTGTATCATGACCGGCATGTGGGTCTTCAGCAGACTCCCGACCATGATGGCAACCCATTGACGCGCCATGATAACGTCTCGGGGGGCCATTGGGCGCCTAGAATAGTGAGCCCCCCTGCCGGAGCGCATTAAATGCTGCTGTCACAGACTGACAGCAGCATTTAACAGACGGAGACGGAGCTTCGCTGTTAGAGGCAGATGATGGCTGAATAACACACGTAGACAGTATTGATTGTAATATACAACAAGGAAAAAATCCTAAACTGGATCCACATAGCAGTAACTGGGAAAACACTTTGATGAAATAAATATAAACCAAAATGAATGACATCCCCACATGATTAAAAGATATATTTATTAGAAAATAATAAAAAAATACATACAATTCAAGCAAGGTAACTCGAAAAGGAGGGATGAATGACAGTGATAGTTGTAGTAACCCAAGTTGAAGTTCTTTAGGTTTATATTGATTGTAATATGTTTAGCAAAAACCATCGCTTTCCAGAACAAAAATCCAAAACTAGAAAGAATTATATATATATTTTTTTTATCTTTTTTATATTTAAATGTAAAAAAAAAAACAATGTTCAAATGTTCCACACCATATCCATCATATCCATTGCTGGGCAGCTCTGAAAAAACACATGTAGAGATTCTCCAGGTCTTGGAAACTGCTTCTGATCATGTTGTCAGCCCAGGTGGGTGCAGGTCTTCACCTCTTTCTAACAAGATGTCTCATGCCTGTATAGAAACAATAAGACGCCTTTCTCATTAATCTGAAAACAATTAAAATACATGTTTTTTAAAAAATTTTGAATATATACCGGTTATCAAATAAAACAAACTAAAGAGAAGTCATGGAGGAAAAACAAAATATTTACCTGGAAAATACATGTTGGAAGCTTTGTGTGAATCAGGATAGGTGGATTCTGAATGTTTGTTGTTCGCTGCTCGTGATGAAGACGTATGCTGATTTTCTCCCTACGTGGTGAAAGAAAAGCTAAATATATAAAAGTAGTTACACTTTAAATGATATCCGGCAATAAGAGACTAAATTAGAGACTTAAGATTCTCAATATTTTAAAAATAGCTTATTACTGATTGTTGATGATAGTGGAGGCTTCTTTCTTACCTTCATCTTAGGTAGATGAGATGATGATATTTAGACAAATCTCAATGTTCAAATAGTTCAAATAGTGAACCTGAAAATATAAAGAAACATAATTACATCCAACTAAGCTTGAAATTATAAAAGGTTTTCAAAAGCATTGTAGATAATTGATGGAAATTATCAATCGTTCCATATCCAGCAAGTTATGGAAATGTATCCAGTATTAATATGGTAACCTATGAGGATGGATTCTGAATGTTTGCTGCTAATCGCTGGTGCTGGTGATGAGCACAAATACTCATTGTCTCGCTACTCAGGGGAAAATATATAAAAGTATCTGAACTTTAAATTATAAAGAAACAAAATTAGAGACTAAATATTCTGAAGAATAGTTACATGTTTAGCTGATGGACAATTGACGTAATCGGCCTCCACACCGGCGGCAATAAGATTTATTATCAGCTATTCTTTGAAAACGCCCAAGTCTACAAAGATAAGAGAAATATTGGTTACCAGACTGGAATGAACGTTGGTTAATACCATGGATCATGTTTAAAAGAACAAATTGAAACCAATATATTAAGGACTGGCCCCAGCACAGAAAATATAACATGTAGCATCCTAAGCCCTACAGTCCCCAGACGTCAGTCCGCTCTGATAGTAGTAAAGTATAAAAGCCTTATACCAACAGAACCGCCCTGACGTCTCTGCACGGTGATTGTGTTTCATGACGCGATGAATCATCAAATCTACTTACTTGTTATCACACAGGGAGCACTGGTAGTTGTACTTATAGCTGATGGTATAGCTGTGACACATCGTCACTTCCGGCAGCTCGGGATGGATGTCATTTACCCTTCTGGTATAAGTCTGCCATAACGGGCCATGGTTATCTCTGCCTTCACCGTCGATTATCCAACAGGCAGCATGGCACATCTCGTGCGCAAGTGTGGATCGTAGTCGCACTAAAAAAGAGTTTATACAGGCATAAGAAAATCTAAGTACACCCTGCTTGAACTCTTTGGTTTTACATATCAGGATTCGGGATATAATATAAAATATCTGGTCCTTAAAACGTCTTCAAATTAGGTAAATACATCCTGAGATGAAAAACACATGAAAAGTCACAACATGCCATTCCTTATTTACCAATAACTACTTCAAAATGCAGAAGCAGAGAGTGAAAAATAAGTACACCCCATGAATCACTAGCTTTTAGAATGATCTTTATCAATAATAACTTGAAGCTGCAGCAAGGGTGTACTTAATTTATCACACACTGCTTTTGCATTTTGCCCTTCTTTTTGTTAGATAAATAATTACACTATATTATTTATCATGTTGTTTTCTGAGATTGTATTTTCTTACTTTTAAGATCTTCTAAGGACCTGATGCTTTTTTTGATTTTGTCCTAATATGTAAAACATTAGATTCCAAAGAGGGTGTACTTAGTTTTTCCCATGACAGCATGTACGATGAATTTATAAGATGTATTACATCACAAGTAGCAGTTTTGCAACCTATAGAGGTTGTCTCTTAAAGCTGCAGGATGGACGTGATATGAAACCTACCGGAAGAATCCAAGACCTTATCGGAAAGCTCAATAACTGAGGAACGGTGGTTGTTCTCCAACTTGTGACGGCATTGACCGGATGCTGATGTCAGCCTCTTATTCCAGACTACGTCCATTTTCCTCGGGAGCTAAAATAGAGGAAACAAATTCCACTAAATCTGTAAACTCTTTGACCCCATTCTAACAAAGCACCCAACTCTCCTGTGTGATTTACAGCATTAGTCTCCTTGTATGGGACATGGGGTCTACTGAGAAGTCCAACATGTGAGAACAAAAATAAAAATAAACCTTTCCTAAAATGTCCAAACGTCAACAAATTGGTTTTTATATGTAAATGTAAAATTCTGTGAACTACAAAAAGTTGCTAATCTCTATATGTCTGCATGATGGATCATGTAAGGTCTCCACTCATCCCACAGATAAGAAGAAGGTGATGGCATTTACCAAACCAAGTGAGTTTTGCCTGAGATTTCAGAACCATGACAAGGGAGTTAGGGTGCTCTTCAGAAACTTAGAATGATAGAAATGATTGTTTGAAGGTGGAGATAATGGATAAGTCATGTGTCGCCCAGATACCGATAATAAGATACCTTATTCTCGAAGACTGTCCTGTTGTATAGATGGTACAGTCGCTCCACCAGCTTCTCCTTTGTTACCTGAAAGTGGGTAACGTAGATGGAAGATGGAGAAATAATGTCTTCCAGGAAACAGCCGGGGATGTTACATAGTGGTGTCCTGGGAAAGATAAGGAATCAGAAATAAATCCAAAGGAAACATCTGACCTAGTTCATGGTTTTCCACCGAGGTAGATGCATCCGGCATAACTCACCTCTCCTCTGTAGCGGAGCTCTCCTCACTATCAGATGGTAAATTATCTGTACAGAAATATGGAAGAATGAAAATTTGTAATCAGACAGGTCAGAATGCAGATCCATGCTAGAGAGAAAACATAATAAATGCTGTAAAGTGAAAATACATCTAAATCAAAATGCCAGAATTGTGGGTTTTTTTCTCTCTGCAACTACTCAAAAAATGCAATAAGAAGCAATTTAAATGTCACATCCACCCCATAATATTATCAATAAAAACATCGAGCCGCCTTATAAAAGAACAAGCCCTCATACGCCTCCATCAATAGCAAAATAAAAATGTTACAGATCTCAGAAAATGGCGACAAAATCAAATATATTTATTAATAATATCAGAATTGTTTTTCACACTTAAAAAGAAAAACTTTGCAAGTTTGGTATGGACATAATCATACTGGCCTGGAGAATCATATTTCCAGGTTCATTTTACTGTGCAATGAAGACCTTAAAAATCAAAAACCCTCCAAAAAATCTGCTGGTTTTTTTTTTTTCAGTTTTCCCTTACTTGGAATTTTTTTGCATTTTGCAATACATTGTATGGTAATGTGAATTGTGCCATTGAGAAGAACATCTCATTGCACTAAAAACAACCCATTATATGTTAATGTGGATGGAAATATAAAACAGATAAGTCTCAAGGAAGAAGGAGAGGAAAAGACATAAGTAGACTACAAATTGACCAGTCCCTAAGGGGTTAAAGGTACAGACCCAACTGTAATTTGCGTTTAGTTGTTAGATTTGGAAACTGACAGTACAAAAAATCATTGTTCTTTCTACAATAACATAACCCTGGTTGTATCTAGAAATGATGACTTACCATGATATGTGGAAGATTCTCCAGTATTGGAATCGTCATCGTCAGTAATAACAATGATGTCATCATCGGAGCTGTGACATAAATGTAACAGAATATGAGCCACCATTAATCATTATTCCCCATCAGGTATCTAGTAATGGAGGAGATGTGAGTCTTACCAGGTGGTACTGTCCGGATCAGTATCTGAAGGTGGTAAAATCAGATCTGTGGGGGCAACAAAACATAAATCTCTTATTAGAATATTGTAATAACAACTACAGAGGAACATCAAAGAAATAAATCCTAATACAGTATTCAGTGTACCCCTATATGTAGATTGGGAAATAGACCACATTCAGCTAAAGTAACCTGCACTGTGCATGGCCACCATGAGAAGAAATCCCCGAATCCCAAGCCTGACCGACTATAGAGCGAATGCATGAATAATGTTCCTGTTGCTGAAAAGAAATGTTGTTCTGCCACTATGGAAGTGTCCCAGACATAGGACTCACACCAATAAAGCTTATCTAAAATAGGATTACCCCTTTAATGTATCTTTAATTTAAAAATGCACAGACCCATTTATAATTTGCCTTTAATTGTTACATTTGGTAACTGATCTGTGACAGTACAGAAAATTCAATGTTGTTTCTACAATAACATTACCCTGATTGTATCTAGAAATGATCACTTACTATTATATGCGGAAGTTCCTGCTCTATTGGAATCCTCATCATCATTAATAATGATGGCATCGGAGCTGTGAAATAAAGGTAACAAATAATGAGCTGACCATTAATCATTAATCCCCATCATATACCTAGCAATGGAGGAGACGTGGGTCTTACCAGGTGGTACTGTCCGGATCAGGATCTGAAGGTGGTAAATTCAGATCTGTGGGGGCAACACAACATAAATCTCTTATAAGAATATTGTAATAACAATGACTGAAGGACATCAAAGAAAAAAATCCTAATAATGTATCCAGTGTAACCCTATATGTACATGGGGCAAAACACCACATTCAGGTACAGTAACCTGCCCTGTACATGGCCACCATGAGAAGAAATCCCCAAATCTCATTTCTGTCTGACTTTATAATGCCTGCATAAATATTCCTGACCAAATGCTGAAAAGAAATGTTTAATATGAACTCATTACCTTAGACGTACAATAGAGATAAATCCAAGCCCTGACCACAATGAGCTGCACCCAATGACTATAATGACACATCAATATATCAGAGCTGTTACTGGATCGGAGCACAGTACCTGGTAAATTCGCAGTCGGGCCCGAATTGAAGCCACTGATGATAACCTGGCCTGGAGACCTCGGTATTGGCTTCTTTCGTGGATGATACTGAAAAATTGTCAAACATGTCAGATAGAATCTATGAGCATGAACATCTCTAATTTATAATCTTCCTCCATTTTCCACTGACTTACAGGTAGATGCCTATATGAATATAGTTACCATTGGCCTGCGCTTACTTCATGTGCAGAGTAGGACGGGTGTGCGGGACACTTATGGTTAGGATATGGATGGGGGCGGTGGTGACATTTTCGTGTCTTCATACAATATTATTATGTACCCTGTACATGGACATGTTGACACAAATACCACAACTAAAGGCAGTCATTACTCTGGAAACATGATCCAAACTATCACCCCATCATGCCTCTTCCTGGAGCTCTATTTTGTGCCACCATTTGTTTTTAATGGGATTTTTATCCCAAATGTATTCTCATTTTTTAAAAATATAAAAATGACGCTCACCTGATGGAAATCGTTATCATCACTGCTGTCCTCGGTGTCAGAGAGAACTATAATGCGCTTAAATCGCTTTTTTCTCATCATATTTGCAAAAATCACTTACAACACTCCTCTCTCCACAAACGCCTACAAAATCCCTCAGCGGAACTCTGGATGACGGGGCGTTCTATATCGTCCAGTCATTGTGGCATCATCGGAATGATGCGATTGTTTGTTTTTTTATTTAACTTTATTTAAATCTACAAAACGTACTGCAGAAATACAAAAAATAAATACAGAAAAAAACAACAATCCTTCTAATTCCCTAACTCCTGCCCTTTTTTGAATTGTTCAGAAAAAAAATAATAATCAAAAAAGTCGACAAAAACAAGATTTAAAAAAACAAAGAAACCCCGAAAAAAATAAGCGATTGATTATCCCTCTCCCCCAAGTTTTAATGCTCTTCGCTACATTTTTTGCAAAATCTTCTCCCAATTTTTTAAGTTCTCTGAGGAGCAAAGCCACACCCTCTTGTATTTTATTACTCTCTGAAAAAAATTCTTCCATTCTGTAGTATTCAATTTTTTTCCCTATCCATTTCCTAACCAAATCCACTCTTGCTGTATAAAGTCGCCTACTTACGAACTCTTCTTCCTCATTTCATCTCTTCCGTTCCAGAGAGCAGGTTACAATTGTTGATTTGACCTCAATGGAGATCTAAGTCCCCAGTTTCCCCTCTATATCTTTATACCCTATGATAAATGTATCAATTCTGCCCTTGTTTCTTACACAACTTACAAGTATTGTCAGCTATCTTCTCCATTCTGTATAATACCTGGTGAAAATAATAGAACTAATGGATCAATTGGATTAATTTATAGTTTGATTAATTGACATCCCACTTTCGTTTTTATATACATTGAGCCTCTGCAATATTTACTCTTTACTTTCTCAACTAATCTTCTTCTTAAACATTAAATATATAAGGAATCACGGTTAATTTTTTATTAATACTATATTCATTATATAATAGAATGTTATATAAAATATATAAGTTTATTAATATTAGATAGATTCTTTTTTAAATGGCAACCAATCAAAAAATAATCCGTTCCTCAATTTGATTCCTTCATACTCTTCATCGCTTGTTGAATTTGACAATATCTAAAATCGTGCACTTTACTTAAGCTAAACTGTGTCTTCATCACATTAAATGGCAACAACTCATCTTCATGGATTAAATGTTTAACCAAATGCAACCTTTTCTCTTCCAAAACCCTGTATCTTAACAATTTTATATATATTTATATTATCCTATATATATATTTATATTATCAAATTGACGTGTTAATATTTAATATCTTCTTTAAATAATCAAGTATAATTGCAAGAATAAAACATTTGTCATCTAGATTCCCCGTGAAACAAAATCCCTGATTTCAAAAATTCATAAATGTTACAAAATCCCCTTTTTTTCTTATTTAGTAAAAATCTTTCAAAATCAGAATTCCTGAAATTTAAGTAATTGGGCTTCCCAGAAATATCTGTGGAAATAAGGGACGGCCAAGCCTCCTTCTGTCTGAGACTTCAGAAGATAGTTACTTTTATTCTCACCCTCTCTCGCCAACAAATCAGGTCGTTCAGAAGAGTTTCTGTTTATTTAAAGATTTTCTCATTTACCCATACCGGGCAGACGCTGAGGATATAACGAACTAGAGGCGAGAGACCATCATCTTAATCAGGGTTATTCTATCCACATTAGATATCGGCAGCAGCATCCACATCAACATCTATTTTAATTTCCTAATGAACAATATAATGTTAAGCGATACAAAACTCACAAGCTCCCATGTGATATTTATCCCTAAATATTCAAAGCCATCTTTTTACTAAAGTCTGTAAATATCTTCACGCTTTTCTGATTTTTTCATCAAATGGTAATAAAACCCATATACTACAGTTGCTACCAAGCCAAAGTGGGCACCAAAAGAGACGCGCACCTCTATGGTCCACAGGAGAGATTTCCCCATCTCTAACAAAATCAGCAGAATATCATCTGCATAGATCAATATCTTTCCCCCTCTCCACTGCTGCCACAACCACTAATTTCCTCAAGGAAAATACAGTGAGAAGATAAGAGAGGGGGCATCACCGTTTTGTACCTCTGGCTTGGGGTGAATGGTATAATAGTTTGATCCACCTGATAAAATTCTCCCTGAACCCAAACATCTTGAGTACCCTCCTCAAGAACTCCTACACCACCCTGTTACAAGTCTTTGTGGCCTTTGATGCCAGGATGGAGCGGTGGTCTCCGTCTCCTAATATTGTTAAACACTTTCCTCAAATGAATCAATTCCACTCCCTGGTATAAAACCATTCTGGTAAGAAAGTAGTGGGGGCTTCAGAATTATTTAAACATGTCTTACATTTCATTGAGGATCCAGATACGAATGAAGAACAACTTCCTTTAGGTCCATGATCAGAGTTGACAATTCACAGCAGCCACTTCCAATATTAAAGGAGATGTTCACCAATATTTGATGAAACAATGGAGTTTAGCGTAGTCTTAAAATGAAAACGCAGATGTCTCTCTGATCACTTTCATTCATGTGCACCTCTGCTTATGTCCTGTGTTAGTTTTCGCTCTTTTTCTGGCAAGGGGTGTCTTCCATCCAAGTTGGAATAGACCATGTCTAAATCTCTTTTCCTTCTTAGACGTCACCTCTCCAAGATTATCTTTTTTTTAATTCAAGTAATTGAGAGATTGCATAACAGGAAAAAAAGAATAACAATTGTTCCAGAATGAAAATACATAATTATTCAACAACATCATATCTGTTATTAGCTCTTTATATACATCTCCATACACATCATGTCAGTCAAGTTTAAAGAATAAAGCAATACACATTACACAGGTGTTTATAGGGGAAATACAAGGAAAACTATTATCTCCCAGACTGAATTGAGAGGTAGGATCAGTAGGGTATGGGTCACACCAAAGCTTCCAAACCTTCTCAAATTTATTAGGACAGTGTCCACTCTTATATACAATCTTCTCATACAAAAAGCCAAAAAAGAGAATTCCCATGTACAAAAATCAGTCAATCTTTATTCAACAATCAATTAGACAACATTAAAAAAGTGATACTATAGAGATGGTGGATGAATGCAAATTAGCATGCTTGTCCTAGAAAGTTGGACAGGTTACAAATATAAATATAAATTGCACATGGAGCCACTAAAGACCAATATGAAGAAAAAACATATAAAGGATGAGAATCCAAATATATACATATAAATGCCCTGAACAGTAATGAACATCAAGGGGGATCCACCCGGCTGTATAAATATGTAATATAAATAGTGAAAGTTTACTCTTAGACCTAAGTAATAGTGCCAGAAGTACACAATGTGTGATCCACCTAGTGTTCATCAAATAGAAATACTATGGTCGCACAATAAAACTGTTCACAAAGATCAATATATAGAAAAAAGATTTTATATTCCCGTGGATTCACTCCATAAGGGTAGTGGCAACAGGATGAGACAGAATGCTGAGGAGTGGTACTCAGAAAAAAGTATAACTATAAACAGAACAAGTGCTCAATATAACCACATAGTCAGCAGACTGAAAAATCCTTAAAACAGTGCTATTGAACATAAATAAGTCTCAAAGGACAGCAAGCAATTCATATTCACTGCAGTAAACCCTCTAACGCGCGTTACGCTTCAAAGCTTCTTCAAAAGGGTATACTGAGTAGACAGAGACTGGGTATTTATGTAATTGGACAGCTAATCCACTACGTTACACATCAAACACTATTTAAAATGATTGCATGAGAATGTTACATGGAGATGTTAACCCTTTATAGAATGAGGAGTATATAGCCCTATACACCAGATATCGATTGGGGTAAAAAACGCCAAGCTCACCTGCAGGACGGGCTCCCTGTTGCACCTTGCTTCCTCGCCGTGCAGTCACATGCGAGAGGAGGGAGGAGCGAAGTTCAATCAGGGAAAGTGTGTGTTGCCCGGTCAACCCCAGATGCCAAATAGTGCATCCATTCCCTCCACGTGTGACAACACGTCAGAGGAAGGAGAGTCCATATGAAAGTGCGTGTTGCCTGGACTACTACAGAGGTAGTATGGCCCAGACTGCATCCCCCCATAGGGGCCTTAAGGGGAGGGCCGCATGACTCAGGAGGTCTGCTAGGCCGTAATTTGGGGTGGTAAGGGGTTAATGTAAGGAATAGAGTTTTGGGCGCGAATTTGTAGGGGAGGAGTATAGGGGCAGGGGGATAGTACGGGGTTATCTGATTGGCTAGTGGGAAGTATCTCTGTGGGCGGTATATAAGGTGAGGGGTGGTGGGGGTAGTCCATTCGGGAAAAGTTAACGTACCTGAATCTACGTCGGGTCCTGAGGAATGGAGTCTCTTTTCCAGGAGATCCGTTCCTTGGCTGAGAGCAGGGGACAGCTGTGGCTCCAGGATCAGCTGCAGTGATGGAACACTGAAGGGACGGCCGGAGAGGTGGCTGCACCCGCAGCACCTCAGAGAGGTGCAAGGAGGTCCAGGCTGCCGGAGAGACTCAGCTCGGAAGGGACTCCCCGGACGAGGCGCCGGTTGCAAAGCCCCTCCAGGGACCCCTCCGGATCACAGGCACAACCCCAGCCCCCATCTACCGCACGCCGCTCGGGAAGAATCTCTCAGCGTCAGCATCGTCCAGAGGCCGGGGTGAGTGACGTCGTTGGCTCCGCCCCCCCCCCCCTGTGAGGTCATCCCGGTCATGTGACACCACTATCCAGGAAGTGCGCGCTGCTCAGGAGAGCAGGGCCTCTGCTGCTGCAGGAGGGAGAGATACATTATATGAACGGCCGGGGCATCCACTTCGGGCCCAGAGAGCAACCAGGGGAAGGAGAGCTGAGCCTGAAGGATGCCGGACCCAGGGAGCAGAAGGAGGCAGGAGGGTGAATAGGTCAGCCGGAGCTATTTCAGGTGAGCGGCAGGCACAGCCGCGCCGGGCCCATGCAGCGAGGAAAGCAATGGAGTACCGGTCAGTTGGAGCTGACCCAGAAAAACGGCAGGTGCAACCGCACCGGGCCCAGGCATCAGGATCAGCAGGACCCCGGCGGCGGAGATCGGGAAGACCAGTGCGGGGGGCCAGGAGACGACCCACCAGGGATGTCGGTAGCACCGAGGACCGGTGCAATGTCCATGGGAGAGGGCAGATTGCTGCTAGGGATGCGGGCTGCAGGCATGCAGCTGAAGTCTCTCCTCCCAGACAGCGCGCTATTGTGGATAGAAGGTCCAGGTCTAGCGGTGGGTTGACTCCGTCGGGTTTACCTGGCACTGTCCCCGAGCCTGACTCTGCCTCTGAAGAAGAGGGCCAGATTTCATCTGGCAGTGAAGAGAGTGGGGACGATCGCCGCGGAGGACACGAAACGGCTGTTCCGAGGCTTCCTCGTAGTCGGCCTGGTAAGTCACATGGTTTAAATGCGCCTCGGGGGAATGCGGATGATGTAGATCAGAGGGAGCGGTATTTTCAGAGGGGCTTGGCGGCTGACAGGGCGATGGGTAGTGAACGGGTGAGCGATGTTGTGTCGGAATTTGTTAGCATGGTGCGGGGTTTTTTGTCACCTGCGGCAGGTCCTAGCGGAGTTTGGCAGGGTGGTGCTGGAGGTTCAGGGGTGGCTGCGGAGACCCCGCAGTTGTCAGTGGAGGGATTCCCGCACCAGTTGCAGCTAATGAGACGGTTGCAGCACCAGCGGCTGCGGCGACTCCAGTGGATACAGTGCGGTTGGATGACAGAGCGAGGGGCGAGGTTTATATGTGCTTTGATGGCCCCTTGGGAGCTCATTTAAAGCAGGAGGTGCGAGAAAAAATATGGAAGGATGAGTATGTGGCACCCCAGGGGTCTGGTTTCCACAGTAATGTAATGTTATGTCTGAGAGCAGGTGGGAGGTCCTTTGGTCAGGGATCCTGTGCATGCCACACCTCCTGCCCAGTCTTGGGAGGGGAAGGACTTCCCCTATATAAACCCGGGGCTGATGCAGGGTTAGTGAGTAGAAGAAGAGCAGAAGTAGAGTCAGAGAAGCAGCATAGGAAGAAACAACAGGAGCTCTGTGGGAGCAGTGTTACAAAGAGTCAGGGGCTGGCAGCTGCAGAGCTCGCCCTGACTGAGGAGTATCACCGGACCCGGAGTCCGAGGCTGTGGGGACTAATCTCTACCCAGCAGCAGAAACCGACCGGCAGGGGATTGCAGGTCCTCTGGCCCAGAAACCCGAAGGCACGGTCACAAGCGTGGGACCAGCACCGCCATCGTGGAGCGGAAGCCATTAGAAGGCCCCGAGACACCGGCCATACGGGTGAGCACCACACGGTACACTCAGGGACGTGGGCTACTTATACCCGCCTCTAGCAAGGTAGCCAGAAGAGTACAGTCAGTTTGGGAGGCCTACAACTCCGCCTGGCCAAGGGAGATCCCATCTGCTCAAGGACTGACCAGGCCCCGTTCGCTAGCAAGTACTCCGGGAGGGTCTATAGTTGTTACCAGTAAAGACCCTGAATTACACCGCACCGTCTCTGAGTGGTTCCTGTTACCCTATCTTCCACATCGGCTGCCCTGAGGCCTTACCCCTCCCGTTGGGGGTTATACTATCTCGCTGCACAATTCTACACCGGCCTCAGCGGTTTGCCCTGCAGCGGCAGCTCCATAGCTGCAAATCAACGGGTGGCGTAGTCGACACTCAAATAACATCCATCAAGGCTGCCACACACTGAGTTTGACACCCTGGGCACGGACCGGGTCGCCGCCACTCGGAGACTACAACCCCCATCTGATCCGGCTCCGGGTATCCCCTGAAACACGGCCCAGGGGGCGCGTCAAGTACGTGGAAATTTTTTCTTTGCTACCGTTGGAGAAGTTTAATTTGGACAGGGTAAATCCAGATGAGAGTAAGAAGGATGAGGAGGAGCGCAGGCGTTATCGTCTGATTCCTCGCACTTTTCAAAATTGGCTGCAGGCGTTTACCACACTAGCGAGTGTCATTGGGGAGAAAGCTCTGAAGAACTGTTCTGCATTATTTTGTTATTTAGATTCAATTAGTGAAGCATACCGTGTTTATGGCGGGACGGCCTGGCTGAGGTATGATGAGCAGTTTAGGCAAAGAAAGGCAGTCCGTCCGAGTTTACGGTGGGACCACAAGGAGATTAGTTTGTGGTTGCGATTGATGACAGCACCAAAGTCGACCTCGCAGTCCTTTCCTGGGAGTAGCGGGCGTTCTGCCAATTCGGCGGCATCCTCGTCAGGCTCCAGGAAGGGGCTGTGCTGGCAGTTTAACGAGCGGGAATGCCGTTTTGGCACAGACTGTAAGTTTAAGCACGAATGCTCAGGCTGCGGAGGGTCTCACAGCCATTCCAAGTGCTTTAAGAAAGGAAAGAAAAAATCAAGCGACTCTTTCTCAAAAAGGGAGGACACCAGTGAGAATAGATCGGATGTTTCCGTTTCTAAGTAGGTATCCGGATAAGGAAGCAGCTGTGTTGTTGAGGGATGTTTTTTGTAATGCACACGCCCGGGCTGAGCGGCGTGTGCGTGTGATTTCACTGGACCGTGCTGGAGAGTGAATGCCTGGAGGGGCGTAACTAGGTATTCACCCGATCCGACCAGGGTCGCACGACGGCATACGACGCCAGTGCACCAAGGAGGAACCGAGCAGAGGGACCAGGTGCTACTCCAGGACAGACCCCGGACACGGCTGTTGACCCACACAGGGGAATACAGGAACAGACTGGTTAGGCTGGCACACAGACTGGTGGGTATAGGCAGGCACGACTGGTATGCAGGCAGGCGGGTATGCAGGCAGGGGGGTACAGGCAAGCACGGCTAGAGTGCAGACAGGGAGGCACTAGCAGGTAGGAACACAGGCGGGATAGGACCCAGTACACACTGGGACTCAGGAACAGAACCACAGATGTGGCGGACAAACACAGCAGAGTGAGGCCGCCCAGAGAGGTGAGCGAGAGCAGGGCAGGACGAGACCGCCTGGAGCGGTGAGCAAGAGTAGAGCAGGACGAGGCCGCCTGGAGCGGTGATCAAGAGTAGAGCAGGACAAGGCCGCCTGGAGCGGTGAGCAAAGGGTCAGAGCTGAGCGAGACTGCCGGAGCAGTGAGCAAGGAGTCAGAGCAGATCGAGACTGCCGGGGCAGTGAGCAAAGGAGTCACAGCAGAGCGAGACTGCCGGAGCGGTGAGCAAAGGCAGAGCAGGCTAGAACCGCCGGAGTGGTGAGCAAAGGCAGAGCAGGCTAGAACCGCCGGAGCGGTGAGCAAAGGCAGAGCAGGCTAGAACCGCCGGAGCGGTGAGCAAAGGCAGAGCAGGCTAGAACCGCCGGAGCGGTGAGCAAAGGCAGAGCAGGCTAGAACCGCCGGAGCGGTGAGCAAAGTCAGAGCAGGCTAGAACCGCCGGAGCGGTGAGCAAAGGCAGAGCAGGCTAGAACCGCCAGAGCGGTGAGCAAAGGCAGAGCAGGCTAGAACTGCCGGAGCGGTGAGCAAAGGCAGAGCAGGCTAGAACCGCCGGAGCGGTGAGCAAAGGCAGAGCAGGCTAGAACCGCCGGAGCGGTGAGCAAAGGCAGAGCAGGCTAGAACCGCCGGAGCGGTGAGCAAAGGCAGAGCAGGCTAGAACCGCCGGAGCATTGAGGAAAGGCAGAGCAGGCTAGAACCGCCGGAGCGGTGAGCAAAGGCAGAGCAGGCTAGAACCGCCGGATCGGTGAGCAAAGGCAGAGCAGGCTAGAACCGCCGGAGCGGTGAGCAAAGGCAGAGCAGGCTAGAACCGCCGGATCGGTGAGCAAAGGCAGAGCAGGCTAGAACCGCCGGAGCGGTGAGCAAAGGCAGAGCAGGCTAGAACCGCCGGATCGGTGAGCAAAGGCAGAGCAGGCTAGAACCGCCGGAGCGGTGAGCAAAGGCAGAGCAGGCTAGAACCGTCGGAGCGGTGAGCAAAGGCAGAGCAGGCTAGAACCGCCGGAGCGGTGAGCAAAGGCAGAGCAGGCTAGAACCGCCGGAGCGGTGAGCAAAGTCAGAGCAGGCTAGAACCGCCAGAGCGGTGAGCAAGGCAGAGCAGGCTAGAACCGCCAGAGCGGTGAGCAAGGCAGAGCAGGCTAGAACCGCCAGAGCGGTGAGCAAGGCAGAGCAGGCTAGAACCGCCGGAGCGGTGAGCAAGGCAGAGCAGGCTAGAGCCGCCGGAGCGGTGAGCAAGGCAGAGCAGGCTAGAACTGCCGGAGCGGTGAGCAAGGCAGAGCAGGCTAGAACCGCCGGAGCGGTGAGCAAGGCAGAGCAGGGGGGACAGGGCTCTGTTCACACGGAACAGACAGGAAGGGAAAGGCAGAACCAGATACCCACAGGGTACTTGCAGTGAAGTAGCGAGTAGACCACAAACTCACAAACGGGAGTACAGTGACAACGAGCAGGAGTTAGGTACGAGTTCAGACTCTGCAGAAAAAGGAAAGGTACGGACATAAAGAAACACGGGAAACAGGCTAGAAGAGTATACAGACAAGAACAGACACAGTAGCAAGATACAGGAGCGGGTCTAGGTAGCAGCCCCTAGAAGGCGGGAGGAACAGGCTAGGAGCGTGTTCAGACAGGACAGATAAGATACAGGAGCGGGTCTAGGTAATCGGCCCCTAGAAGGCGGGAGGAACAGGCTAGGAGCGTGTTCAGACAGGACAGACTAGATACAGGAGTGGGTCTAGGAATGCAGCCCCTAGAGGGTGAGAGGAACAGGCTAGGAGCATGTTCAGACAGGCCTGGAAATACAGCCTCCAGGATAGGCAGACAAGAGAACACAGAAGGGACCTGGCACATTCAGAGTGCAAGAGCACACTAAATGAAACACAATGCTCAGGCAGGGATTCATTGGAGCAGCTGGGTTAAATACCAGGTGACAGACAGCAATAGGCTGAGGACACACAAGGGGTGTGCCTGCAGCAGGTACAAAAAGCAGGAAGTGATCGAGCGCCGCCCTTAAGCAGCAGCACACAGAAGCAAACAGACAGCATGGAGGGAAGCCAGAGAGACATTCTGGATTGGAGATCAAGTGCGCAATCTTGCACAGTGGGAGATGGACCACTATGCAAAGACGCCGCCAGGTATGTTACAGTTTTAATTTTGGCTTCAGGATTCCGTCGGCAGTTGTGCCACGTACTGTGCGGCCTAAGAATTTGATTTCGGCTCGGATGCATGCGGCAGTTGTTAAGGAAAAATTGGATAAGGAAATTAAGTTTGGTCGCATGGCTGGTCCTTTTTTGGAACCTCCGTTGCCGTGTTTATGTGTTTCTCCTCTGGGAGGTGTGCCCAAAAAGGAGCCTAACAAGTTTCGGTTAATCCATCACTTGTCGTATCCTCATGGTAGTTCAGTTAATGATGGTATTGATCCAGATTTGGCATCAGTATCGTATGTTTCTTTTGACAAGGCCGTGGACTGGGTGCGGAGGCTGGGAAAAGGATCTCTCATGGTAAAAACGGACATTAAGTCCGCTTTTCGTCTGCTTCCTGTGCACCCAGACAATTTTCATTTACTTGGTTGTTTTTGGGACGGTCATTATTACGTGGATTGTTGTCTACTGATGGGATGTTGGATCTCGTGTTCCTACTTTGAAAAGTTTAGTTGTTTTATTGAATGGGTAGTATTGAGGAATCCGGCTTGGACTCCGTATTGCACTATTTAGATGACTTTTTGTGTATTGGGCCAGTTGGGTCCTCAGTTTGTTCTTTGCTGCTTACGACGGTTGAACAGGTAGCATCTCGCTTTGGCATTCCATTGGCCCCGGAGAAAACGGAGGGCCCCTCCACGGTTTTGAAGTTTTTGGGCATTGAATTGGATTCCGTCAGGATGGAATGCCGCTTGCCAGAGGACAAGTTGTTAGATCTGAAGTCTTGTGTCCAAGAGGCTTTGTGGGCAAAGAAATTGCGCCTGCGCCAACTGCAATCTCTTTTGGGTAAGTTAAATTTTGCGTGCAGGATTTTACCTATGGGAAGAGTTTTTTCACGTAGGTTGGCTCAGGCGACAGCAGGCATTAAACATTCTTTGCATTTTGTAAGATTGAATTCGGAACACAAGGCGGATTTGTCCATTTGGGCGGATTTTCTTCAATCTTATAATGGCAGGTCGGTTTGGATGGATCAAGTCGTTTCTAATGTGGATCTGGTTTTGTTTACAGACGCGTCAGGTTCTTATGGTTTTGGGGCCTATTTCGGTGGAAAATGGTGTGTGGGAGAGAGGCCGGAATCATGGAAGGATGTTGGTTTGACAAGAAACATGGTATTGCTGGAAATGTTTCCTATTGTGGTGGCTTTGGAAGTTTGGGGCTCTGAGCTGAGGAACAAGAAAGTGCGTTTCTTCTGTGACAACTTAAGTGTAGTGCATTGTATTAACAACTTGTCAGCTGTTTCATTGCCAGTTCTGTTTCTTTTGCGCCATCTAGTGCTCAGGTGTTTGGATTTTAATGTCTGGTTTTGTGCTGTTCATGTACCGGGTGTTCAGAATTCAATAGCTGATGCATTGTCTCGCTTCCAGTGGGATCGTTTTCGGGAACTAGCGCCGAACGCGGAGCAGTTGGAGACCGATTGGCCCCGGTGGTTGTGGGATCTAGTGTCCGTGCAGCGTTGAATTTGGTGAGGTGTTCTGTTAACCCCAGTACTTGGTCTCGATATGTTTCTGCGTGACGTCTTTGGCAGGAGCTAGAGGAATCGGCAGGTGAGCAGGTGACGGAAGCGGACCGTCCCTATTTATTGTTGTATATGATCGGCAGGGCATTTCAGGAGGGTTTATCAGGCTCAGCTGTAGCTGGTAGGTTAGCAGGTTTGGCCTTCTTCTTTAAGTTAAGTGGTTGGAGGGACTTTACCAAGGATTTCTTGGTTCGCCAGGCGATGAAGGCATTTCGGAGGAGCTATCCGGTACGAGATTGGCGGCGCCCGGTATAGTTTGAAATACTGGGTCAGCTTTTGCGTTGCCTTAGCTGTGTGTGTAGTTCTGAATATGAATGTCGGCTATTTGGGGCGGCCTTTGTTCTGGCGTTTTTTGGGGCATTTAGGATAAGCGAATTGGTGAGCAGAAATGTTAAGTGTCATGGCGGGCTGTTATCACAGGATGTAGTGTGCTCGGAGGAGGCAGTACGGTGTTATTTGAGGTGGTCAAAAACCGATACAGCCGGTAAGGGTTGTTTGGTGGAATTGTGGGCTGTGGACGGTTTGTTTGAATGCCCTGTGAGATGGGTTTCTGCATTTCTGGAGGTGAGAGGTCCATCATCGGGTGCCTTTTTGTTACATCAAGATGGATCTGCATTATCGGTGTATCAGTTCATTACCATCTTCAGGCGGGGTTTAGCTAGTTGGGGTCTGAATGGTTTGGAGTTTGGTTCTCATTTCGGATTGGGGCTGCCACTGAGGCTGTTCGCTGGGGTTTGGGGGTTAAAGCTGTGAAAAAGATTGGTCGCTGGGAGTCGGCGAGGTATCGGTCTTATGTCCGGCCTCATATGTTATAAGATTTTCCCCCAATTTTTTGATAGCGTTATTATTTGGTAATGATTTTCTTTTCTTTTTTACATTCCCCCCCCCCTTTGTTTTATGTTTCAGGACCCCCTCGGTTGATCTGGGTGTTAGGTCACTCGTATGTATATTGGGGTTCCATTCGGGCCAATGCAAGACCGGCGGGGCGCCAGTTGGGCACAACGAAGGAGGTTGCGATGGTTCGGTGTATCGGTATCAGGGATTTGCTGTGGATCTGGGTAATGCCCGAATTTCATTTTTATGCTAATTTAGGCCCCTGGATATACTCGTTTTGCATGCGGGTGGGAATTACTTGGGCTCCAGGACGTCTAGAGACTTGATCCGTGACGTCATTTGACTGCCTGAGGCTTTTGGAAACCTAACCGGGATTAGTGCTCGTATGGTCGGACATTGTCGCACGCCTGGCATGGCGACACGCCAGGTCAGTCGAAAGCATAAATAAAGCTCGCAGCAAGGTGAATAGGGAGGTTTCCCGATTCATTGCTCTGCATGGGGGGGGTTGTGGTTCGTCATCAGTATCTGGAAGTTCCGTCTAGGGAATTTCTGCGGTCGGATGGGGTCCATTTGAATGATATTGGCATAGATATGTGGGCATTAGCATTGATGGAGGGAGTTGAAAAGGCACTTTTGGTATGGCGGGACTCTCAGGCTTAAGGTGTCATGCCTGCTCGCTATCGTGGAAAAGGAGGGGGGTTTTGAAGGAGGTTGCTTACATCGAAGGAGGACGGGGGAACCCACTGCAGGGATGGGTGACTCCCATCGGTGTTAAGCGGGTGTTAAAATTTAAAACGGGTCCCTACTGAGCGAGGTCTCAGCGGGACATTTCTGGATGGGCAACAGTCAGCTGGGTCCCCGTGGGCCGGTTGCGGTGCGGCTAGGGCTGGCATGGTGGAGCTGTTTGTTGCAGTTTTTCAAAATGTATGGGCAACAGTCAGCTGGGTCCCCCTGGGCCGGTTGTGGTGCGGCTGGGGGTGGCATGGTGGAGCTGTTTGTTGCAGTTTTTCTCCAAAAATGGTGGAGCCTTCAATTCCCCCCCTCCTTTTTCAGAGTTAATTTAATGTTAATTAATGTTATTTATGTTTACATGCTGTTATATAATAAATGAGGCTGCTGTGGCCATTATATCCAATGTCACAGTGTGGTGGTTTTTATTTATAGTAAGTGGGGGTTTTTCAGTGGGCTGCGCATAGTAGGCCATATAGTCATACATTCCGAAGTCATGCACAGAGTATATATGTGCACCATGTGGGAAACAGCATCACACAGGCAAATTCAGACACCACACACAAAATATGTGTTAGAGTGTAGTAGGGGTCATAGGGAACCAACCAAAGGGAGATATTAATATGGAAAGACCCCATCCAAAAGATATATATTGATGTCCAGACAATCAAACCCAGAGTCTGGGCACACAAAACGGAAACACCACTGCATAGATTCGTAAGAGCTAAACCTGCATATACGGTATGTAAACCTATGGACATAGATACTTACTGAATCCCTAAAAGAAAATAAATGTTTTTTTGTTTTTTTTCCAAGTTTACACATGCATATGCTGAAGTTGTCAATTGGGAGTAAATATCATCTCATATAACTCATTCATACATCCATTCATCTGTCCCTAACCACACAAAATCATACCTCTCAAACACATTGCCTGCATGTGTGTACACAAGCAAAAAAATGTTTATTTCAACATGTGCATGTGCACACACACATACAGTACAGACCAAAAGTTTGAACACACCTTCTCATTTAAAGATTTTTCTGTATTTTCATCACTATCAAAATTGTACATTCACACTGAAGGCATCAAAACTATGAATTAACACATGTGGAATTATATACTTAGCAAAAAAGTGTGAAACAACTGAAAATACGTCTTATATTCTAGGTTCTTCAAAGTAGCCACCTTTTGCTTTGATGACTGCTTTGCACACTCTTGGCATTCTCTTGATGAGCTTCAAGGGGTAGTCACCGGAAATGGTCTTCCAACTATCTTGAAGGAGTTCCCAGAGATGCTTAACACTTGTTGGCCCGTTTGCCTTCATTCTGCGGTCCAGCTCACCCCAAATCATCTTGATTGGCTTCAGGTCTGGTGACTGTGGAGGCCAGGTCATCTGGCGTAGCACCCCATCACTCTCTCTCTTGGTCAAATAGCCCTTACACAGCCTGGAGGTGTGTTTGTGACGCGTCCCCTGGGCCGTGTTCAGGGGATACCCGGAGCCGGATCTGGATAGGGGTAGTAGTCCTTGTGGCGGTGACCCGGTCCGTGCCCAGGGTGTCAAACTAAGTGGCAGTCTATGGCAGTAGATGTTAGATGACTACGCCACCCGTTGAATGCAGCTTTAGAGCTGCTGCTGCAGGGCAGACCGCTGAGGCCGGTGGTAGGATTGTGCAGCGTGGTAGTATAACCCCCAACGGGAGGGGTATGGCCTCAGGGCAGCCGACGTGGATGATGGGGGTAGCAGGAACCACTCGGAGACGGTACGGTGTAGTTTAGGGTCTTTACTGGTAACAAAGATAGACCCTCCCGGAGTACTGGCTAGCGATTGGGGCCTGGTCAGTCCTTGAGCAGATGGGATCTCCCCTGGCCAGGTGGAGTTGTAGGCCTCCCAAACTAACGATACTCTTCTGGCTACCTTGCTAGAGGCGGGTATAAGTAGCCCACGTCCCTGAGTGTACCGTGCAGTGCTCACCCGTATGGCCGGTGACTCGGGGCCTTCTAGTAGCTTCCGCTCCACGACGGCGGTGCTGGTCCCACGCGTGTGACCGTGCCTTCGGGTTTCTGGGCCAGAGGACCTGCAATCCCCTGCCGGTCGGTTTCTGCTGCTGGATAGGAGTTAGTCCCCACAGCCTCGGACTCCGGGTCCGGTGATAACTTCTCAGTCAGGGCGAGCTCTGCAGCTGCCAGCCCCTGACTCCTTGTAACACTGCTCCCACAGAGCTCCTGATGTGATTTTCCTATAGCTGCTTCTCTGTCTCTACTTCTTCTCTACTCACTAACCCTGCCTCAGCCCCAGGTTTATATAGGGGAAGTTCTTCCCCTCCCAGGACTGGGCAGGAGGTGTGGCATGCATAGGATTCCTGACCAAGAGACCTCCCACCTGCTCTCAGACATAATATTGCATTACTGTGGAGACCAGACCCCTGGGGTGCCACATTTGGGGTCATTGTCCTGTTGAAAAATAAATGATGGTCCAACTAAACGCAAACCGGATGGAATAGCATGCCGCTGCAAGATGCTGTGGTAGCCATGTTGGTTCAGTATGCCTTCAATTTTGAATAAATCCCCAACAGTGTCACCAGCAAAGCACCCCCACACCATCACACCTCCTCCTCCATGCTTCACGGTGGGAACCAGGCATGTAGAGTCCATCCGTTCTCCTTTTCTGCGTCTCACAAAGACACGGTGGTTGGAACCAAAGATCTCAAATTTGGACTCATCAGACCAAAGCACAGATTTCCACTGGTCAGATGTCCATTCCTTGTGTTCTTTAGCCCAAACAAGTCTCTTCTGCTTGTTGCCTGTCCTTAGCAGTGGTTTCCTAGCAGCTATTTTACCATGAAGGCCTGCTGCACAAAGTCTCCTCTTAACAGTTGTTGAAGAGATGTGTCTGCTGCTAGAACTCTGTGTGGCATTGACCTGGTCTCTAATCTGAGCTGCTGTTAACCTGCGATTTCTGAGGCTGGTGACTCGGATAAACTTATCCTCAGAAGCAGAGGTGACTCTTGGTCTTCCTTTCCTGGGGTGGTCCTCATGTGAGCCAGTTTCTTTGTAGCGCTTGATGGTTTTTGCAACTGCAATTGGGGACACTTTCAAAGTTTTCCCAATTTTTCGCACTGACTGACCTTCATTTTTTAAAGTAATTATGGCCACTCATTTTTCTTTACTTAGAATTTGTATTATGGCAAGAAAAAAGCAGCTAACAGTCTATTCAGTAGGACTATCAGCTGTGTATCCACCAGACTTTTGCACAACACAACTAATGGTCCCAACCCCATTTATAAGGCAAGAAATCCCACTTATTAAACCTTACAGGGCACACCTGTGAAGTGAAAACCATTTCCGGTGACTACCTCTTGAAGCTCATCAAGAGAATGCCAAGTGTGTGCAAAGCAGTCATCAAAGCAAAAAGTGGCTACTTTGAAGAACCTAGAATATCAGACATATTTTCAGTTGCTTCACACTTTTTTGTTAAGTATATAATTCCACATGTGTTAATTCATAGTTTTGATGCCTTCAGTGTGAATGTACAATTTTCATAGTCATGAAAATACAGAAAAATCTTTAAATGAGAAGGTGCATCCAAACTTTTGGTCTGTACTGTATGTATATGGACACATAAAAACACATAACATTATTAATGTTCTTCACATATTAGTATTCAGCCACCAAATCAAGTGCAATGAGTGAAAATATTCAAAAACAGGGAAATGATGCACCTAAATCATACATCTCAAGTGAATCCTACAGTGTCATAAAAATACCCCTCAAGTGAATCCATTCAAATAAAAAGTGATAATAAAAAAGTTTTTTTAAAATATGGTGACACAAGAGTGTATAAAACCACCCTACACAATGAAAGTGAAAAAAGGGGTTCTTTATTAAATAGGACAGACACAGAAGAAAAAATCCATAGGACTATTATAAAATTCTACAAGAGTCCATAGAATATTAAAGGACACATCGGTACCCAGAAGTGCAAAATAATACATAACAGTGAGTTTAATAATCATTATGGTACACATTATGTAGAAATTCCACCAATAATACATATTAAGTTGTGTAAATTTAAAGTGCAAAAGTGCTGATGTTGTGTAGACAATATCTATAATATAACGGCAGAAGCGTGTCTCTGTCCGAAGCCTCGATAGACTGCGCATGCGTGACGCGCAGTCTGGCTCCAGACAGAAGACCCGCATCCAGCCGTTACAGGTAAGACGGCCACTGCTATGGGGCCCGGCCCGTGGCCGGAGGGGGCCCTTGAGGGCCCCAAGCAGCGTGGGAACGAGGAGGATAGGTGAGTAGGAGGTTGCGGCGGCAGAGGAGCGGGTTGCGGCAGTGGAGCAGCGGAGCGCACAACCACGTGTGCCCGCTGCTAAAGGGACATGAATATTCCCTCTAAGGCCACTCCCATGGGCGTGGAGAAGACGGAATATTCATTCCCTTTAGTAGCGGCCACGGAGGAGCGCTGAGCCCCGGCTCCTGCTGTCAGTGGCCGCCGCTAAAGAGAAAGCATATTCATGCTTCTCCACGCCCATAGTCCCGGCGTGGAGAGGAGTGAATGTGTGGCAGCAGCTCACCTCTGTGTCTGAGAGTGCGCGCAGCTCAGATGCCGACATGAGCTGCTGCAGACAGGACTCAGCGCTGGAGCAGAGGTGAGGAAGGAAGGTGAGTATAAGTGTTTATTGTTTTATGTGCAGTGATTGGGGGATGAGGGGGCCACACATACCAGGAATGGGGGATTGAGGAGGCCACACATACCAGGAATGGGGGATTGAGGAGGCCACACATACCAGGGATGGGGGATTGAGGAGGCCACACATACCAGGGATGGGGGATTGTGGAGGCCACACATACCAGGAATGGGGGATTGAGGAGGCCACACATACCAGGAATGGGGGATTGAGGAGGGCATACATACCAGGAATGGGGGATTGTGGAGGCCACACATACCAGGGATGGGGGATTGTGGAGGCCACACATACCAGGAATGGGGGATTGAGGAGGCTACACATACCAGGAATGGGGGATTGAGGAGGGCATACATACCAGGAATGGGGGATTGTGGAGGCCACACATACCAGAAATGGGGGATTGAGGAGGCAAAACATACCAGGGATGGGGGATTGAGGAGGCCACACATACCAGGAATGGGGGATTGTGGAGGCCACACATACCAGGAATGGGGGATTGTGGAGGCCACACATACCAGGAATGGAGGATTGAGGAGGCAACACATACCAGGAATGGGGGATTGAGGAGGCCACACATACCAGGGATGGGGGATTGAGGAGGCCACACATACCAGGAATGGGGGATGAGGAAGCCACACATACCAGGGATTAGGGGATTTAGGGGGCCACACATACCAGGGATGGGGGATTGAGGAGGCAACACATACCAGGGATTAGGGGATTGAGGAGGCCACACATACCAGGGATGGGGGATTGAGGAGGCCACACACTGCAGGGATGGGGGATTGAGGAGGCCACACATACCAGGGATTAGGGGATTGAGGGGGCCACACATACCAGGGATGGGGGATTGAGGAGGCCACACATACCAGGGATGGGGGATTGTGGAGGCCACACATACCAGGGATTAGGGGATTGAGGAGGCCACACATACCAGGATACTTGGATTGAGGAGGCCACACATACCAGGAATGGGGGATTGTGGAGGCCACACATACCAGGAATGGGGGACTGAGGAGGCCACACATACCAGGATTGGGGGTTGAGGAGGCCGCACATACCAGGATTGGGAGGTGAGGGGTGCCACGCATACCGAGATTTGGGGGGTGAGGGGTGCCACGCATACCGGGATTGGGGATGAGGGGTGCCACGCATACCGGGATTGGGAGTGAGGGATAGGGTGCCATGCATACCAGGATGAGGGATACCATACGCACCAGGATAGTGATGAGGGGTGCCACGCATACCAGGATTGGGGATGAGGGGAGCCACGCATACCGGAAATGGGGATGAGGGGAGCCACGCATACCGGAAATGGGGATGAGGGGAGCCACGCATACCGGAAATGGGGATGAGGGGAGCCACGCATACTGGAAATGGGGATGAGGGGAGCCACGCATACCGGAAATGGGGATGAGGGGAGCCACGCATACCAGAAATGGGGATGAGGGGAGCCACGCATACCGGAAATGGGGATGAGGGGAGCCATGCATACCGGGATCGGGGATGAGAGGAGCCACGCATATCGGGATCGGGGATGAGGGGAGAAACGCATACCGGGATCGGGGATGAGGGGAGCCGCGCATACCGGGGATCGGGGATGAGGGGAGCCACGCATACCGGGATCGGGGATGAGGGGAGCCACGCATACCGGGATCGGGGATGAGGGGAGCCACGCCTACCGGGATTGTATGGTGGGGACAGGATGGGGGCAGCACATACCAGCATGGGAGACCATATACCAATAAAAATGCTCGCCACCCGGGCGTAGAACGGGTGGTTAAATAGCTAGTCTATAATATAACCGGGGATGCGTGTCTCTGTCTGAAGCCTCGATAGACTGCACATGCGTGACGCGTAGTCCTGCTCCAGAGATGAGCACGCATCCAGCCGTTACAGGTAAGAGGAGTATATGGCGCCGGAGATCGTGGGATGCGTAGACACTGAACGCATACCGCGATCTCCGGCGCCATACTTACATACTTACCTGACCAGGAGGAGCGTTGCCGCGGCGCCTCTTTTCGCTGGAGACCAGGGTCGGAGTGAAAGCGTCGGACTGGCGCGTGTGCATTGCGCTATCCGGTGCCATTTTACTGAAGACTCAGTGTGTCTTCAGCAAAATGGCGCCGGACATTGCGGTGCTCCAGCGCCACACTCCTCCCCCGGCCTCCGGCAGAAGAGGACGCAGCAGCGCTGGAGCACAGGGAAGAAAGGTGAGTGTAACTGTTTATTTTTCTTGCATGTGTGTACAGTGTGAAAGGGATGAGGGGGCCACACATAACAGGATTGTGGGGTGAGGGGTACCACACATACCAGGATTGGGGGTGAGGGGTACCACGCATACCAGGATTGGGGGTGAGGGGTACCACACATACCAGGATTGGGGGGTGAGGGGTACCACACATACCAGGATTGGGGGTGAGGGGTACCACGCATACCAGAATTGGGCGGTGAGGGGTGCCACACATACCAGGATTGGGGATGAGGGGTGCCACTCATACCGGGATTGGGGATGAGGGGTGCCACGCATACCGGGATTGGGGATGAGGGGTGCCACGCATACCGGGATTGGGGATGAGGGGTGACCCACACACCGGGATTGGGGATGAGGGGTGCCACACATACCGGGATTGGGGATGAGGGGTGTCAAACATACCGGGATTGGGGATGAGGGGTGCCACGTATACCAGGATTGGGGATGAGGGGTGACACACATACAAGGATTGGGGATGAGGGGTGCCACGCATGCCGGGATTGGGGATGAGGGGTGCCACGCATGCCGGGATTGGGGATGAGGAGTGCCACGCATGCCGGGATTGGGGATGAGGGGTGCCACGCATGCCGGGATTGGGGATGACGGGTGCCACGCATACCGGGATGAGGGATGGGGTACCATGCATACCAGGATGAGAGATATCATACACACCAGGATAGTGATGAGGGATGCCATGCATACCAGGATAGGGATGAGGGGTGCCACGCATACTGGGATTGGGGGTGAGGGGTGCCACACATACCGGGATTGGGGATGAGGGGTGTCAAACATACCGGGATTCGGGATGAGGGGTGCCACGCATACCAGGATTGGGGATGAGGGGTGACACACATACAAGGATTGGGGATGAGGGGTGCCACGCATGCTGGGATTGGGGATGAGGGGTGCCACGCATGCCGGGATTGGAGATGAGGGGTGCCACGCATACCGGGATGAGGGATGGGGTACCATGCATACCAGGATGAGAGATATCATACACACCAGGATAGTGATGAGGGATGCGATGCATACCAGGATAGGGATGAGGGGTGCCACGCATACTGGGATTGGGGGTGAGGGGTGCCAAGCATAACGGGATTGGGGGTGAGGGGTGCCACGCATACCGGGATTGGGGGTGAGGAGTGCCACGCATACTAGGATTGGGGGTGAGGGGTGCCACGCTTACCGGGATTAGGGGTGAGGAGTGCCACGCATACTGGGATTGGGGGCGAGGGGTGCCACGGATACCGGGATTGGGGATGAGGGGTGGCAGGCATACTGGGATTGGGGATGAGGGGTGCCATGCATACCGGGATTGGGGGTGAGGGGTGCCACGCATACCGGGATTGGAAGTGAGGGATAGGGTGTCATGCATACCAGGATGAGGGATACCATACACACCAGGATAGGGATGAGGGGTGCCACGTATACCGGGATTGGGGATGAGGGGTGCCACGCATACCGGAATTGGGAATGAGGGATGGGGTGCCATGCATAACAGGATGAGGGATACCATACACACCAGGATAGGGATGAGGGATGGGGTACCATGCATACCAGGATGAGGGATACCATACACAACAGGATAAGGATGAGGGGTGCCACGCATACCGGGATTGGGGGTGAGGGGTGCCACGCATACCGGGATTGGGAGTGAGGGATAGGGTGCCATGCATACCAGGATGAGGGATACCATACACACCAGGATAGGGATGAGGTGTGCCACGTATACCAGGATTGGGGGTGAGGGGTGCCACGCATACCAGGATTGGGGGTGAGGGGTGCCACGTATACCAGGATTGGGGTGAGGGGTGCCACGCATACCAGGATTGGGGGTGAGGGGTATCACGCATACCAGGATTGGATGGTGGGGGCAGCACAAATACAAGGAGGGGGGCAGCACATAGCAGCATGGGAGATCATATACCAATAAAAAGGCTCGCCACCCGGGCGTAGAACGGGTTCAATAGCTAGTAACTAATATAAAGTGCTAAAAAGCCAAAATAATGGCATTCATTGAGGGACGTATAAAGTGCAAAGAAGAGAAGTGCAGAATGCTAAAGTGCAAGTATTCAGAAAATGGTCAATGTGAAACAATAAATTGAAATAATCTAATCTAAGGTGCTACAGTGCTAACAGGACATATTCACTGTGAGTCAGTAATGTGGAAAGTACCAATCTAAAGTGCTAGAGTGCTAAAAGGACATTTAGTGAGAAGTAGTTCTGATAATACCGTGTGTCATACTCACTCGTTTACTTCTTAATAACTTTGGGATTCTACATGTCTGAAAAACCCCCATATAGTACTAGTGCCCCCTCTGTGCCCCCATATAGTACTAGTGCCCCCTCTGTTCCCTCATATAGTACTAGTGCCCCCTCTGTTCCCCCATATAGTACTAGTGCCCTCTCTGAGCCCCAATATAGTGCTAGTGCCCTCTCAGTGCCCCCATATAGTACTACTGCCCTCCCGGTGCCTCCATGGCCTGGGCCTGATGGAAGGGTGCGTGGCCTGATGGGAGGGCGCGCGCAGAGGAGAGTGGCCGCGGCGCTAGAGAAAGGGGGATGGCGCGTGCGCTCACAAAGGTGAGATGATGGTCCGTGGACCCACAGGTAGGGATTAGCATTGGAATGGCAGAGGTGAGTATTTATTTTTTTAATCTGGGACCATGTAACAGTACGGAGCACTATGCTTGGCCGTGTATACAGTATGGAGCACTATGCGGGGCTGTGTATACAGTACAGAGCACTATGCGGGGCCGTGTATACAGTACGGAGCACTATGCGGTGGCCGTGTGTACAGTACAGAGCACTATGCGGGGCCATGTATATAGTATTACAGAGCACTATGCGGGGCCATGTATACAGTACGGATCACTATGCGGGGCCATGTATATGTGACGCTCACAGCCCTACCCTGAGAGATGGGGGTACTCGGAGCCGAGTCAGATGTTGAGGGTTGCAGTCATGGCCTGGACCCTTTCCGTGCCCAGGGCCGTCACATAAAAGATTTAATGGGCTATGAGGGTTGGTGGTAATCGAGTGGATTCAATGACTACGCCACCTGTGGTGCCTGGTGATTCGCAACCAGCGCTGCGGCAGTCCTCTGAGGTGGGATGATGTCGTGGCAGCAGCAGATGGTACTACTCCCCACAGGCGGAGCAGGGCCTCAGGGCAGAGAAGGACGGATGAGGGGAGTCGTAGTGGGTGGCGTGGTGTCGTGCTGAAATAAGGGACCGGAGGCAGGGATGCAGTCTTCCAAGCTTTACTCATGTTGTTAGGCGTCAGCTGCAAGGCTTCTCCTCGCTGCCGCACGGCGCGCTGCGGCCACCAGAAAGGGGGTTCAACACACTCTGGGTAGTTCGGGTGCAAGAATCAGGACCCCTGCACTAGAGTGTTCCTAGACTTTCTCACTAGGTCCTCTCCTGTCCATATGTGGTGCGTGTGATAGGCTGGGTCTCCCTCTGGCTATACACAGAAAAAGGGAACGGGTGGCGTATGCCGCTCCGTCCGTTACCCGGTGGGATCCACTAATCCTCCGGAGCTTCTCCGACTAAGACATGAAGTAGCGAAGTAAGATATCGGGGGCCGGTCCCCTCTTGCAGCAGGAGTCCCTCTGGCTTGGCCAGAATAAAGAGGACAGGTGGCGTATACCGCTCCATCTGTACCCCACTTGGGATCCTTTTGCCTATGGAGCTTTTCTCCTCTACTCCCCTCCAGGCCTTCTTAGGAAGGGACCTTGACCGGGTAGAGACAACCGTTAACTCTAACCCGCTCCTCGCCTCAAGGCCAGAGCACGAGGACCATGTATCTTCAATCAGCTGCAGGTTCCACCGGAAAACCACGTTCAGCGAAGAAGACCACAATCAAAGACCTTGAACCTAAGATGGCCGTAGTTTAAATATGAATGAATAAGTGTAACCTAAAAGTGTGTCCTCCACCCTCACCCACTACATGGTTCCCCCTATCTTTGGTTCCCTCCATCTCCTCTATCCCGGACTGGAGCAGCACCCTGGTGCATTTAGGCCCCCTACAGGACAGGAGTGGTGTAGTGTTGAGTGATGAGGTGGGGTCCTGAGAGGTGCTCCATCCTTACCTCGGAGAGGAGATACCACACCTCAATCTGAGGTGCAGTACCCCTGTGGCGACTGAACTCTCAGGGGCGCCACATTTATAGTAGTAGTGAGCACTATGCGGGGGCCGTGTACACAGTATGGATCACTTTGCGGGGCGATGTGCAGCACTATGCGGGGCTATGTATACAAAACAGCAGTATGAGGGGCCATGTATACAAAACAGCAGCATGCGGGGCCATGTATACAGTATGGAGTACTATGCAGGGCCATGTATGCAGTACGGAGGAATATGCGAGGCCATGTATACAGTAGTACAGAGCACTATGCTCGGGCCGTGTATACAGTACGCAGCACTATGCGGGGCCATGTATATATTAGGATGGAGCACTATGCGGGGCATGTATACAGTACGGAGTACTATGCGGGGCATCGTATACAGTATGGAGCACTATGTGGGGCCATGTATACAGTAGAACGGAGCACTATGCGGGGCCATGTATACAGTACGGAGCACTATGCGGGGCATGTATATGACTCGCCCCCAGGGCCATGGGTACTCGGCAGCTGGACCTCTGGCTGCTTGCAGGGGATTATCACGGGGACTGGCCCGGTCCGTGGCCCAGGCCGGTCGCTGAAAAGGGAAATTATTGGTTGGGGAAAATTGTCGTGACGCCACCTGTGGTGTCTGGTGAGGATCACCAGCGCTGCGGCAGTGCTCTGAGGCAGATGATAGGGCAGCTTAAGATGGTACGGCTCCCCACAGGTGGAGCAGGCCTCAGGGCAGTGTAGGAGAAAATGGAAGAGGTGCGCTGGGCGTTGTAGTGCAGGGAGGGAAATGGTACCAGCGAAATGAAGGAGCGGAGGCAGTTCAGTGCAGTCATCCGAGTTTACTCACAGTTCTGTTCAAGTTCCTCAGGTGCACAGTACTGTTGCAAGCCTCCCACGTCGCACTGCGTTCACCGGGCAGGGGTTCAGTCCTTCCTCAGGCAGCTCGGGTGCACCTGGCAGAACCCCACTTTCATATGTACCTTCCTAGACCGACTTCACGCTGGGTCTTTACTCCCTCCTGCCCTGCGCTTCTCACTGTGAATCCTATTCGGGCGCTGCGAGGTCCCTCCTGTCCGTCGGAGTTGCTCAGACCTGCTCGACCTTGCTGGGATTGAAGTGAGAGTTTGGCTCCTGCTATAGAAGTCAGAAGCCTCCGGTATTTTCCAGCCGAGGCTTGAAGCTGCACGACAGGGCCAGGGGCCGGTCCCCGTCTTGCGGCCTAGATCCTCCTGACACTTGGCAGGTTCAGGTGTACGGGTGCCGCCTGCACTCGCCGTACTCCCCTAGCATCTCTTCTGTAGAATGGAGCTTACTCCCTGCTCCCCTCCTGGGCCTCAGTCCTGGGCCCTTGTAGTGGAGCAGAGCTCCTAGAGAGACTCTGCTCCCAACTGCTCTCCAACTACTAGTCTCACTGTTCTGCCACCCTAAGATGGCTTCCCTATGTTATATCTTTACTGTATGAGTGCTCCCATGAACTACCTCCTCCACCCACACCCACTACTGGTTCCCCCTGCCTTTGGGTTCCCCCCACTCCAGCCAGGGTCAGGGCTCAGCAGAAACATACATTGCGTCTTGCCCCTTCAGCTGGCCTGGGGTAGTGTAGTGTTGGATGCAGGTGTTGGGGTTCCGTACAGCAGTCCCTTCTTACCTGAGAGAAAGGGAGACACCACACCTCTGGGTGAGGTGCAGTACCTCTGTGGCGACCGAACCCTCAGGGGCGCCACATTCCCCCCCGGTAAAACACAGCACGTCCGCGGGCTGGAACAAAGCAAAAACATGGATACTAGACATACAAAATTTTTGAATGCATTCGCATAGAAGACTGTAAAGCATTCTTCCCTTTATGGGAGGCACATCATTTTAAACGTTGCATTGTAAAACATTATAAGAGCATTTTTCATATATAAAACATTTTCACGAAAGTTCCTGCACCAAAGTGCAACAGCAGCAGAATGAGGGACCCGTCCGCAAACCCTCAACGTAGGCCCTGGGCGGGGCTGCAGGGCATAGATGATCCAGATACTGGACCTCGTCTTCCGCCACGCCAAACGGGTTTTTGTTCTGCGGTAAAGATTGCGCTTATAAAACCAATAGGGTGCACTTTAAGAAGTGCTAAACTTATTTACAATGGAAAGTTTGTAGGGAGATCACTGTCCTCTTCCCTATTGTCTCTATACCCTTACGGGTACCTAAGAAAACATATTATAACAACAATATCCTAAACTCAGCAACCGGACGGGTGACTATACACAGTTCGGTGCAGTCCCAGTACTAAGCCTAGTACTGGGGACCCCTCCTGGGGTACTCTTCATTCTTCCCTGACCCAGCCAGGTCACGAGGGACTTCCTGCAGCGGTGCATCCTTGTTGGCATGGTACACTAGCAGGGCATACCAGCCACGCTCACCATGATGCTGGGTGAACGTGACTCGGTCTCCCGGATACAGGTTCCGGTCGGGATGGCCTTCTTCCAGCTCAGGTTCCACATCCCGCCGGTTGACTAAAATGTCCCTGTTGAACTCGTGACTACGGATGAAGCCCCACCCAGCCTTGAGGTTAAACTTGACAATGAGGCCTTCCTCACAGCGGCTGGGGTTGGCTGTCTCCACCTGGCGGACTTGTGCCTTGGAGGCCTTGTCACGGGCCTCCAGGCATTCACTGCGCGCTTTCCGCGCGCGTGGCTCCCTCTCCAATTGTCGGAGCTCCCGCCTGCAGAACTCCTTCCTCTGCAGGGTGGCGGACTCTGTTTCATAGGTGAGCCCCATCAGATCTCCCCCCTGGTTGTCCCAGCATAACTCCTCTCCGCCGGGGCAGGCAACCGGGGGTGCTGGCATTGGGAGGAGCGGGCACGGCTGCTGATCCTCGAAACGGGCGGACCAGTCGAAGACCGGCGCGCCGTAGATCCACTCCAGCATCGGACGCGGAGGTGGCGGGAGGGCTCCTAGCAACAGACCCGTAGCTCCAGCGCCCGGGATTAGAGGTTCCGGCAGGACGCTGTATGGGGAACCTTCCGGTGCAGCGCTCAGAGGCGGGGGTTCCAGGAAGGCCCTTGGTGGGGGGTTTTCGGGTTCCGCGCCCAGGGGTGGAGGTTCCAGGCTGCATAATGGTTCCGGCCAGAGTGCGGCAGCATATGGCAGGGGCTGGGGCAGGAGGCTCAGGAGCAGGTCGGCGCTGGCAGCACCCGGGGCTGGGGATTCTTTCCTACCTGCTCCTGTGTTCCACACAGCCTCCTGGTCTCCTGCGATCTCCGCCTGGGCTGGTGTGCGGCTGCTGGCATCTGGTCTCACTTTCCGGAGGGCTGCCAGTTTCTCCAGCAGCTCACTTTTCCACCGGGCGACCGCTGCCTGCTGGGTTTGCTCCTCTTGCTGGCCCAGCTCGAGGAGCTCGCTCTCGAGGAACTCCACATCCTCCAGGGAAAGCTTCTCCATATCTTCCTTCATGGTAGAGGAGGTGGCTTGGTGCAGCGGCAGGCCAGAGGTAGAGGCTTTGTAATAATTATAATGGATACCACAGGAGTCTTTTTGCGTGGAACAAAGATACAACAGAACACAGCTTATAGGTGTCAAAGTGTATATTATAAACCCACGGTGTTTCAAACAAGTGCAGACGAAAACTCAAAGTCCATAAACACTCAGGGGAAAATGCAATCAGCAGAGCAGTCTGTAAAGTGTAGTTCACACTAGAGGATGTTAGAAAACAAGGAAGTCTTTATCAAGTCCATACACAAATATATATATAGATGCAAGGAAGTCCAAACAATATATATTAGATAATCCAGGGAGGCCCGGGAAGGAAGTCCCAGATAATGCAGCACAGTCCCGTGCTCTAAATGCAAACAGCAAAGCAATCTGTAAAGCACAGTTCACACTAGAGGATGCTAGAAAACAAGGAAGTCCTTATCAAGTCCATGCAAGGAAGTTCATACAATATATATATTAGATAATCCAGGGAGGCCTGGGTAGGAAGTCCCTGATAGTGCAGCACAGTCCCGTGCTCTGCAGCTATCTAATGCAGGTGAGTCAGAGCAGAAACCAGCTTACTTGTTAGCAGAATGCAGGTGAAGACTGAGGCTCTGAGGTAGCAGCAGGAGCAGAAAGGAGAAGGAGGAATACAGGTAACAACTGAATGCAGCAGAATCTCTGAGAGCAGGTAACAGAAGATCCACACAAGGCTGCAGGGCAGAGCAGGGAACTAGGAAACCACCAGGAACAGGTCACGGGCAGGATACTCTAGCACTGATTAGAGGCTGGGGTGGAGTTATGAAGCAGGAAGACAAGGGGCACATGAGACAAACGACACCATCTTGAAAGAGGGCAAAAATGGCCAAAATGTAATTAAAAATATTCGCAGTCCTGACAGGCTTGGCTTTTGCTCCCTTCCATCTCGGCTGCCGGATGCGGTCTGGCTAGATGGACTGAGACCACACCCTGTCTCCATTCCTTTTCTCCTCCTCCTCTCCTCTTTTGGGGGTGGTCCCATGGCGATTTGCTGTCGGTCATTCCCTGTGACGGCCTTCCTGCCTTGACGGACACATCTATGCGGACAGTCATAGTTGCAAGGGGCAGGGTATGCTTTTTGCGCCATTCTGGGACCCGGCCCACGAGGGGAGGTTCCATATTGTTGTCTTTGATCACGCACATAATGGCGCCCGTTCTTCTGAGGCGGGCGCCACATTCAGTAACATAACACAGTTCTTTAGGCACACTTCACCCGACGGTACGGGCTGGTCGCGCATCCTGTTCGTGATGCCAGAAAGCTGACTCGCCCCCAGGGCCGTGGGGTACTCGGCAGCCGGGCCTCTGGCTGCTTGCAGGGGATTATCACGGTGGCTGGCCCGGTCCTTGGCCCAGGGCAGTCGCTGAAAAGGGAAATTATTGGTTGGGGAAAATTGTCGTGACGCCACCTGTGGTGTCTGGTGAGGATCACCAGCGCTGCGGCAGTCCTCTGAGGCAGATGATAGGGCAGCTTAAGATGGAACGGCTCCCCACAGGTGGAGCAGGCCTCAAGGCAGTGTAGGAGAAAATGGAAGAGGTGCGCTGGGCGTTGTAGTGCAGGGAGGAAAATGGTACCGGCGAAATGAAGGAGCGGAGGCAGTTCAGTGCAGTCATCCGAGTTTACTCACAGTTATGTTCAAGTTCCTCAGGTGCACAGTACTGGTGCAAGCCTCCCGCGTCGCACTGCGTTCACCGGGCAGGGGTTCAGTCCTTCCTCAGGCAGCTCGGGTGCATCTGGCAGAACCCCACTTTCATATGTACCTTCCTAGACCGACTTCACGCTGGGTCTTTACTCCCTCCTGCCCTGCGCTTCTCACTGTGAATCCTAATCGGGTGCTGCGAGGTCCCCCCTGTCCGTCGGAGTTGCTCAGACCTGCTCGACCTTACTGGGATTGAAGTAAGTGTGGCACCCCAGGGGTCTGGTTTTCCACAGTAATGTAATGTTATGTCTGAGAGCAGGTGGGAGGTCCTTTGGTCAGGGATCCTGTGCATGCCACACCTCCTGCCCAGTCTTGGGAGGGGAAGAACTTCCCCTGTATAAACCCGGGGCTGAGGCAGGGTGAGTCAGACAAGGAGAGTGGAGAAGAGAAGCAGCATAGGAAACAGCAGAGTTACAAGGAGTCAGGGGCTGGCAGCTGCAGAGCTCGCCCTGACTAAGAAGATTCTTTACCGGACCCGGAGTCCGAGGCTGTGGGGACTAACTCCTACCCAGCAGCAGAATCCGTCAGGCAGGGGATTTCAGGTCCTCTGGCCCAGAAGCCCGAAGGCACGGTCACACGCGTGGGACCAGCACCGCCATCGTGGAGCGGAAGCCATTAGAAGGCCCCGAGTCACCGGCCATACGGGTGAGCACCACACGGTACACTCAGGGACGTGGGCTACTTACATCAGCTTCTAGCAAGGTAGCCAGAAGAGTACAGTCAGTTTGGGAGGCCTACAACTACGCCTGGCCAGGGGAGATCCCATCTGCTCAAAGACTGACCAGGCCCCGTTTGCTAGCAAGTACTCCGGGAGGGTCTGTCGTTGTTACCAGTAAAGACCCTGAACTACACCGTACCGTCTCTGAGTGGTTCCTGCTACCCCCATCATCCACGTCGGCTGCCCTGAGGCCATACCCCTCCCGTTGGGGGTTATACTATCACGCTGCACAATCCTACCACCGGCCTCAGCGGTCTGCCCTGCAGCAGCAGCTTCCTGGCTGCACTCAACGGGTGGCGTAGTCATCAACTATTTACTACTAATAGACTGCCGTCTAGTTTGACTCCCTGGGCACGGACCGGGTCACCGCCACGAGACTACAACCCTCCACTGATCCGGCTCCGGGTAGGCTCCCGCGTGCGCAACGCAGCGCGACACAGGCCCAGGGGCGCGTCAACTTTGGCGTAGTCGGCAGGATTTCGTGCCCGCAACTACCGGGTACTGCGTGCCTGAAAAGCAAAGACTGTTCAAACTTACCAGTGGTGAAGGTTTCCCGCCATCCGGCGCCATCTTCTACCTTCTTCCCGCCATCCGCGAAGTTTTCCCGCCATCCGGCGCCATCTTCGACCTTCTTCCCGCCATCCGTGGAGTTTTCCCGCCATTGGACGCCATCTTGAGGACGCCGCGCGGGAAGAAGAGGGGCGTGGACTCCGAAAGCGCGCGAGAACTGAAGCCCCGCCTCACGTCCGGACGTTGCGTAAGGTCCTGGAAGGAGCCCAGCAGACGCCGACGTCACAGGAGCGCGACGGAAGGTCCTCAACCCTGACGATCCACTGCGGAGCCGCGGCCTACGGAAGAGGATCATCGCAAGGTAGGCCACGGTCCACTAGGGGGGAGGAAGATGTCGGATACGGAGGAGAGCTTCACTGCCTCAACCCCCGCCAGCGCTACCGCTGCTGCAGTTATGCCCTTCACCATGCCCTATATCCCGGGAGCAGCTTGGCTACCCCAGTACTCAGGGGAGTCACATACCCTGCATGACTTTAGAGAAAAGCTGGATAGCCTCTTCCAGGTGTACCCCCTCACAGAAGAGCAAAAAGTGAGCATCCTGGTGGCCCAACTAACCGGGGCAGCCAAAAGGGAAGTAAAATCCTGGCCACCTGGGAGGAAGACTGTCGCAGGGATACTAACCCGGCTGAAGGACACCTTTGATACCCGCACCTCAGCCGAGATTAAGCTTAGATTCTACGGGTGCAAGCAGCGAGCGCATGAGAGTATAAGGGACTATGCACTAAACCTACAAGAGGCCCTGAGGGCCATAAAGCAGACCGACCCTGATGGGGTGGGAAACGAGGACAGGCTATTGACTGAACAATTTATAGAGGGTTTATATTGCAATGCCCACCGAACCCAGTTGCGGGCAATGGCCTTACAGGATCCCCATCTGGACTTTGCACAGTTCAAGGATAGAGCTATCCGGGTGCTCCGAGAACCAGCACCGGGTGGCGTTGTTACCCACAGGCGCCCAGCTATCACTTACCACCAGGAGGCGGCGCCCTTGTCGGCAGGGCCTGTGGGAGCTGATGCGCAGGCTTTGGACAATGACCCGGCTCCAGACCTACACCATCAGGTCCAAGAGCTAGCTAAGAGCGTTGCTGCGCTAACCCGAACTGTGCAGTCTTTACAGGTTTCCACCCCAGGGAAGATCCAGCTGGCATCCGGACCGGAGGACATCCCGTGGCGTCGACCAAGGAGGACCCCACCGGCCAGAGGAAGACCCAGTGACCGATACAGCGAGGACGGACGACCCATCTGCCGCCGCTGCAATCAACCCGGACATATGGAAAGGTACTGTTCTTTAAACGGGCACAACCTGGGGTAGAGGGCCAACCCCCAGGAAAAAGATCACCAGGCCCATCGAACTGGCGCGACAGATATGTGGGAGGACGTCCAGTCTTGCCTGTGGTACTGGATGGCATTCCCATGAGTGCCCTACTGGATACCGGGTCACAGGTCACCACCATCCCGTACGTGCTCTTCAAGCAGTACTGGAATGACTCGGATATTACCCGCTACCCTGACGACGACTTGAGTATCATCGCCAGCAATGGCCAGCCCGTGCCACAGATCGGATTTAAAGAGGTGACCCTCAAAATCGGTAGAGTCGAACTGGCCGCACAGGGACTGATCATTGTAGATATTGATAAACATGAGAGTCACCCAAAAATAACTCCAGGAACTAACGTAATTGAAAATTGTCTTGCAGAGGTGATTTTCCTTTTACAGCAGGTTGCCAAGAACGCCAGCTCTGGCGAGCAGCGGGTGCTCCAGAAAGAGATCCGGGCACTGATGCAACGGCAACAAGTGGAACTCTCCGGCGGTGAGATTGGTAGCGTAAGAATGTGTGACCCTTTTCCTATTGCCATGCCCCCAAAAAGTGAAATGATGATTTGGTGCCGGGCAGCTATTGGTCTGAGAGGTAGAGATTACCAGGCAATGGTAGAACCAGTTTACTCAGACAGTAGGCCCACCATTTTGACAGCACGGGGGGTGGTCAATGTACGCCATGGGAGGGTGCCCATTCGCATAATAAATATCGGGGAGAGGGAAGTGTACCTGCCCCGGTATGCCACGCTAGCCAAATTATATACCACTAATCAAAATTCTATACAATCTGTGGAACCCTTGCCTCCATCTCACCCGGAGGAAGGTAACGGCTCTAAGAAAGACATGGAGGACTGGTGTCAGCAACTACATTTGGGTACTGATTCCACTCCCTCACATCAGAAACAAGGAGTCTATCGGGTGGTTCAAGAGTATGAGAGAGTGTTTAGTAAACACCCGTTAGACTTCGGGCGAGTCAAGGGGGTAGAACACCGCATCCCCACGGGAGATCATCCTCCCATAAAAGAGAGGTATCGACCCGTACCCCCTGCACATTACCAACACGCCAAGGGGATGCTTAGAGACATGAAGGAGGCTGGGGTAATCCGGGATAGCTGTAGCCCCTGGGCAGCCCCACTAGTTTTAGTCAAAAAGAAAGACAACACCATGAGGATGTGTGTAGATTACCGGAAAATCAACCGTATCACACACAAGGATGCGTACCCCTTACCAAGGATAGAGGAGTCATTGGCTGCTTTAAGATCTGCTAACTTCTTCTCTACCTTGGATCTCACTAGCGGGTACTGGCAGGTTCCTGTAGCAGAGGCGGACCGGGAGAAGACCGCATTCACCACCCCGATGGGACTTAGCGAGTTCACCTGCATGCCGTTCGGACTCTGCAACGCCCCAGGAACCTTCCAACGATTAATGGAGTGCTGTCTGGGCCACAGAAACTTCGAGACGGTCCTGTTGTACCTGGACGATGTCATCGTATACTCCAAAACTTATGAGGACCACCTGAAACACCTGGCGGAGGTGTTCGAAGCTCTGGCGAGTTACGGCCTAAAGGTGAAACCCTCCAAGTGTCACCTCCTGAAACCAAAGGTGCAATACCTGGGACACGTGGTGAGCGCTGACGGAGTGGCTCCCGACCCCGATAAGATCACCGCGATTAAGGGATGGCCAAGCCCCTCCAGCGTAAAAGAAGTGCGGCAGTTCCTAGGGTTGGTAGGCTACTACCGAAGGTTTATTCCCGGTTTCACCAAAAAGGCAGCGCCTATGCAGGACCTCCTGATAGGCCAGTCCCGAAAGGCCAAGAACCAGAAGCCGCCCTTCAAATGGGAAGAGCTAGAAGAAGAGTCCTTCCGCCAGCTGAAGATGGCCCTCACGGGGGATGAAATCTTGGCGTACCCGGACTATAGCCAGCCCTTCATCCTCTACACCGACGCCAGTAACATCGGGCTAGGAGCCGTACTGTCCCAGATTCAGCAGGGGAGAGAACGAGTAATCTCCTATGCCAGCCGAAAACTGCGACCCACCGAAAGGAACCCCGAGAATTACAGCTCATTTAAGCTAGAGTTCCTGGCCGTGGTATGGGCAGTCACCGAGCGCTTTAGGCATTACCTCGCTTCTTCCCGGTTCACCGTATACACGGATAACAACCCGTTGACACACCTGGACACGGCAAGACTCGGTGCCCTGGAGCAGAGGTGGATGGCCCGTCTGTCCAACTACGAGTTCACAATCAAATACCGGGCAGGACGCTCCAATACTAACGCGGATGCCCTGTCCAGGATGCCCAACCTGCCGGACGAAGGAGAAGATCCGGAGGGACTGGAAGAAGTTGAACTCCCTGCGTTCCACCGTCATGGGACTATCCAGTATTCCCACCGGGTAAGGGGTAAGCAGGCTGCTACGTTGAACCCCTTACCCCACTACAACTGGGCGGAAACGCAAGACAGCGACCCTGCCGTCCGACTGGTGAAGGAGATGCTGACTCGGCCGGAGGCTCGCCTTGAACCAGACGCTCCGGAGGAAGCCAAACAGCTATGGGCGGAGAAGAGTCGACTATTCCTTTACAAGGGGAAGTTGTGCCGCAGAATGGTCAACTCCCGGACGCATGAACTACTCTGGCAAGTAGTGGTGCCACGAAGAGACGCAGCCATGGTGATGGAGGCATACCACGACGGAGCTGGACACTTCGGGTGGAAAAAGCTGGAGTTCCTGCTGCGCGAGCGGTTCCACTGGGTAGGCATGAGGGGAACCATCGAGAAGTGGTGCAGAGACTGTGGCCCGTGCAATCTGAGAAGGAAGGACCGGGCCAGCCAGAAGACTCAACTGCAGTCCATCGTCACCCGGCAACCGTTGGAACTGGTAGCCTTGGATCATGTAAAACTGACCCCAAGCAGAAGTGGCTACGTCTACGCGTTAACCATCGTGGATCATTACTCCCGGTTCTTGGTTGTCGTCCCCGTCAAGGACTTAACGGCTCAAACAGCAGCTAGAGCCTTCCAGCAGCACTTCTGCCGTCCACACGGGTACCCGGACCAAGTGCTGACGGACCAGGGACCTGCCTTTGAAGCGGAGGTCTTCCAGGAATTCTGCAATCTGTATGGCTGCCGGAAGATAAGGACGACACCCTACCATCCGCAAACTAATGGACTTTGTGAAAAAATGAACCAGGTGGTAATGGATCTTCTAAAAACATTGCCCCTGGAAGAACGCAGTCTGTGGCCTGAGAAGTTGCCCGATCTGGTGGACCTATACAACCACATCCCGGTAGGTTCCACCAACTGTACCCCGGCTTACCTAATGAGGGCGAGACCTGGTAAGTTACCTGTTGACCTGGAAATGGGAGTCCTGACACCTGAGGACACTTCACCAGAAACAGACTGGGACACAGAGAGGCAGCAGCAGTACCGGAGAGTACAAGAGAGCGTGGAGCGTAGTCTCTGTCAGACTAGGGAAAGACAAGAGAAGACTTACAACCAGTATGCTCCCGCTGTTCCCCTGGTACCCGGAGAGCAGGTCTTGAAGAGGAAAAGACGGCTCCACAAGTTGGATGACCAGTGGGAGAAGGACCCGTACACCGTACTGCCCTCAAGCCACGAGAACCCGAAGGTCTGTACCATCAGTAAAGACGGAGGGGAAACCACAGCCATTGTATCCCGGGACCACCTGAAGAAGTGTCCCGAACAACTGAGGAACCCTGAAGAGGAACAAGAAGACCATCGACCCGTGGGAGAAAGGGAAGATATGGTTAGTACCGTGCTCGGGGACTTCCCTCGGTCTTGGACTCAAGTCAATGGTGCAGTTGTGGTACCCGTACTCACCTTCCTCCAACCATCATCCCAAGAACCTACGGAGCAACGGGTAGAGCTGGAAGAACAGCCGGTCCAGGAGGCAGAAGCCTCCACACGAGTAGAACAGGAGAATCAACCCTCTGCTTATAGTGAGCCTGCCGTACCCCTAGTGAGACAAAGAGCCGGTAGACAGCTGCCCAGTTTACCCTTGACAGCTCCTACACCCTGTAGTTCAGGGCCAGACAGTCAGCTCCGTAGGTCCACTAGGGCCACTAGAGGCCAGTTACCCGCACGCTGGAGAATTTGAAGTGTAAAAATAGTTTTATTTATGTTTATCTGTGTATTGTTGCTTGTGTATAATTTTGTGTTTCCAGTTGTTTTTAGGAAACCTTGGTGGATTTACCGGGAATCCTTGTATATAGTTGGAGCGTAACCCAGGATGGACTAGAGACTGTTAAGGACTCGGGGTAGGACAGACCCCTACCTGGTTACGTCTCCCTGTGTTGGTGAAATGGACACCTTTGCTTTTCTTCAAAGACTGCATCCGGTTGCGGACACGCCGTAACCATCTTATGTGTTTTTCTTATAGTATTGTTATTGTTATACTTTGTTATGTTTTTCTAAATGTGTTTAGTCCCGGAGTACTAAATTTCACTAGGGGGGAATGTGGCACCCCAGGGGTCTGGTTTTCCACAGTAATGTAATGTTATGTCTGAGAGCAGGTGGGAGGTCCTTTGGTCAGGGATCCTGTGCATGCCACACCTCCTGCCCAGTCTTGGGAGGGGAAGAACTTCCCCTGTATAAACCCGGGGCTGAGGCAGGGTGAGTCAGACAGGGAGAGTGGAGAAGAGAAGCAGCATAGGAAACAGCAGAGTTACAAGGAGTCAGGGGCTGGCAGCTGCAGAGCTCGCCCTGACTAAGAAGATTCTTTACCGGACCCGGAGTCCGAGGCTGTGGGGACTAACTCCTACCCAGCAGCAGAATCCGTCAGGCAGGGGATTTCAGGTCCTCTGGCCCAGAAGCCCGAAGGCACGGTCACACGCGTGGGACCAGCACCGCCATCGTGGAGCGGAAGCCATTAGAAGGCCCCGAGTCACCGGCCATACGGGTGAGCACCACACGGTACACTCAGGGACGTGGGCTACTTACATCAGCTTCTAGCAAGGTAGCCAGAAGAGTACAGTCAGTTTGGGAGGCCTACAACTACGCCTGGCCAGGGGAGATCCCATCTGCTCAAAGACTGACCAGGCCCCGTTTGCTAGCAAGTACTCCGGGAGGGTCTGTCGTTGTTACCAGTAAAGACCCTGAACTACACCGTACCGTCTCTGAGTGGTTCCTGCTACCCCCATCATCCACGTCGGCTGCCCTGAGGCCATACCCCTCCCGTTGGGGGTTATACTATCACGCTGCACAATCCTACCACCGGCCTCAGCGGTCTGCCCTGCAGCAGCAGCTTCCTGGCTGCACTCAACGGGTGGCGTAGTCATCAACTATTTACTACTAATAGACTGCCGTCTAGTTTGACTCCCTGGGCACAGACCGGGTCACCGCCACGAGACTACAACCCTCCACTGATCCGGCTCCGGGTAGGCTCCCGCGTGCGCAACGCAGCGCGACACAGGCCCAGGGGCGCGTCATAAGAGTTTGGCTCCTGCTATAGAAGTCAGAAGCCTCCGGTATTTTCCAGCCGAGGCTTGAAGCTGCATGACTGGGGCAGGGGCCGGTCCCCTTCTTGCGGCCTAGATCCTCCTGACACTTGGCAGGTTCGGGGTGTACGGGTGCCTCCTGCACTCGCCGTACTCCCCTAGGATCCCTTCTGTAGAACGGAGCTTACTCCCTGCTCCCCTCCTGGGCCTCAGTCCTGAGCCCTTGTAGTGGAGCAGAGCTCCTAGAGAGACTCTGCTCCCAACTGCTCTCCAACTACTAGTCTCACTGTTCTGCCACCCTAAGATGGCTTCCCTATTTTATATCTTTACTGTATGAGTGCTCCCATGAACTACCTCCTACACCCACACCGACTACTGGTTCCCCCTGCCTTTGGGTTCCCCCCACTCCAGCCAGGGTCAGGGCTCAGCAGAAACATACATTGCGTCTTGCCCCTCCTGCTGGCCTGGGGTAGTGTAGTGTTGGATGCAGGTGTTGGGGTTCCGTGCAGCACTCCCTCCTTACCCGAGAGAAAGGGAGACACCACACCTCTGGGTGAAGTGCAGTACCTCTGTGGCGACCGAACCCTCAGGGGCGCCACATATACAGTACGAAGCACTATGCGGGGCACATGTATACAGTATGGAGTACTATGCGGGACTATGTATACAGTAGGCAGCAGTATGCGGGGCCATGTATACAGTATGGAGTACTATGCGGGGCCATGTATACAGTAGTACGGAGCACTATGCGCGGGCCGTGTATTCAGTATGGAGCACTATGCGGGGCCATGTATATAGTAGTACGGAGCACTATGCGGGGCCGTGTATACAGTAGGGAGCACTATGCGGGGCCATGTATATAGTAGGATGGAGCACTATGCGGGGCCATGTAAACAGTACGAAGCACTATGCGGGGGACATGTATACAGTACAGAGTACTATGCGGGGACATGTATACATACTGAGTACTATGCGGGGCCATGTATATTGAGTGCAGCACTATGCAGATCTATGTATACTATGTGCAGCACTATGCGGGGCCATATATATATAGTATGGAGCACTATGCAGGGCTATGTATACAGTGCGGAGCACTATGCGGGGCCATGTATACAGTACAGAGCACTATGTGGGGCCATGTATACAGTACGGAGAACTTTGCGTGGCCATGTATATAGTACGGAGCACTATGCGGGGCCATGTTTACAATATGGAGCACTATGCGGGGTCATGTATACAGTACGGAGCACTATGCGGGGCCATGTATACAGTACGGAGCACTATGCGGGGCCATGTATACAGTATGGACCACTATGCGGGGCCATGTATACAGTACGGAGAACTATGCTTGCCCACGTATACAGTACGGAGCACTATGCGGAGGCCATGTATGCCGTACAGAGCACTATGCGTGGGCCATGTATATAGTAGTACGGAGCACAATACGGGGCCATATATACAGTACGGAGCACTATGAGGGGGACATGCATACAGTACAGAGCACTATGCGGGGCCATGTATACAGTACGGAGCACTATGCGGGGCCAAGTATACAGTACGGAGCAGTATGCGGGGCCATGTATACTGAGTGCAGCACTATGCAGGACCATTCATACTGAGTGCAGCACTATGCAGGGCCATTTATACTGTGTGCAATACTATGCAGGGCCATGTATACAGTATGGAGCACTATGCGGGGACATGCATACAGTACGGAGCACTATGCGGGGCCATGTATACAGTACGGAGCACTATGCAGGGCCTTGTATACAGTACAGAGCACTATGCGGACCATGTATACTGAGTGCAGCACTATGCAGGACCATTCAGACTGTGTTAAAATTATGCAGGGCCATGTATACTGTATGGAGCACTATGCGAGGCCATGTATTCTGAGTGCAGCACTATGCAGGACCATTCATACTGTGTGCAATACTATGCAGGGCCATGTATACAGTATGGAGCACTATGCGGGGCCATGTATACAGTACGGAGCACTATGCATGGCCACTTATAGAGTACGGAGCACTATGTGTGGGTCATGTATACAGTCCAGAGCACTATGCAGTGCCACGTATAGAGTACGGAGCACTAGGCATGCTTGCGTTCTGCAGTGTCTCTGAAGGATGGCATGCTGGATGGCAGCGTTCTGCTACCATCCAGCCTGCCATATCAATGGCATCCCAGCGTGAGAGAATTCCCTGCTCAAGCGCTGACGTAATTTGCCGGCACCGATGCGCTGGAGAATTCTCCCACGTTGTCAGTGACGTGCATGAGGTGAGATGAGTTCATTGGACATGAACTCGGCTCACCTGGATGCCGTCACAGCCTGACACTGAGGAGCTTCACTGAGGAGCTTTTCAGTGTCTGCAGCATGGCATGCTGGATGGCAGCGTTCTGCTGCGATCCAGCCTGACATATAAATGTAGCAGAGCTGAAGCCGTCCTGGGAACCATGGAAAGGTAAGAATGAGGTTGGTTTATTATTTTACTTTTATTGCAGGAGATCATTGGCTTCAGCAGTAATGGGCGTGACGGTAAGTAGATTTTAATTTAGAACATTAAAGAATTGTGTCTTTATTTCAATTAAAGGACTTTATTCTGCGTGTTTGTGGGGTTTTTTTAATTTTCACTATGGGGTTAGTAATGGGGGTGTCTTATAGATGTCTCTCCATTAGTAACCTGGGCTTGATGTCAGCTGGCATTATAAGCTGACATCAACCCCAACCCTATTACCCCACTGCCACCGCTACAGGGCAGTGGGAAGAGCGAGGCTAAGTGCCAGAATTGGCGCATCCTATGGATGTGCCATTTCTGGGGCGGCTGACGGTTGGTCTTTCTAGCCTGGGAGGGGGCCAATATTCATGGCACCCTTCCTGTGCTATTAATATCATCCCCCAGCTGTCTGCCTAGCCTTTGCTAGCTATTAAAATAATGGGGACCCCACGTCATTTTTTTGGGGGTCACCCATTTTAATAGTTTGTAAAGGCTAGGTATTCAGCTGGGGGCTGATATTAGTAGCCTGGGAAGCTCCGTGGATATTACCCCCTTCCCAGGCTTTAAACATCTGCCCCAGGCGTCTGCTTAACCTCCGCTAGAGACTAAAATTATGGGGAACCCCACGCCAAAATTTTTTTTTAATAAATCCTTTATTTTAACACTAAATGACAAGTACAGTAACCAACACTGTCACTGCACTTATTATATATGTGACTGACATGTTTCTATTAGTGTTGAGCGAGCATGCTCGACACTGCTCGGTACTCGCCCAAGCATTTCCGGGTTACTCGGGCGGGAGCCCAGGTCACCGCCCTGCATGTTTGGAGCTCTTTACAGAGCCAATGAGCATGCAGGGATTGCCAGCCAGTCACTGTAATGCCGCAGCCATGTTGGTTATGGGCATTACAGTGATTGGCTGGCCGCACAGCGTCACCTCGAGTATTTAAAACCGGGCGCCGCCATCTTGGACACAGTCGCTCCGGATCAGACAGTGTAGGGAGAGTGCTGCTAAGCTAGGGAGAGATTTATACTGCAAAATAGGTAGTGTAGGGTCTCTAAAGCCTGTAAAATCAAACAAACAGTCCTTCTGAGGACTAATATCCATCAGAGATAGACAAGGACTTGCAAGGGGATAGTTGCAAGTCTGCATCTTCTGATGCAGCAAGGATCACTTCTGATGGGCACACTTTTAGACAGTGACCTGGGTGTCAGAGATGCTTCCAGGGGTCTTCCCCATGCTGTTCCCATGTCTTTTCACCACTGTATGCATGTGTCACACAGCACATGGCCAGATAAGGTTGTAAAATGTTAAAATGACATTCCCGGTGAATGCATTTGTCACGGTTGAAAGCAATACAAAAGTGCAAAAACGCATAAAAAATGCTACTTGTGAACATAGCCCAAGGTGTGGAGGAGTATTTTTGTTTTTGGTTATTTATTTTACCTTATACACAAGTCTTAATACCTCTGACCTTGTTGTTGACAGCAGTGACCTGGGGGTCATAAATGCTTCCTGGGGCGATCCCCATGTTGTCCCAATGTCATTTGAGCACTGTCACTATAGTTTTGGGCACATTTTAGGCTTTCTACAGACTGCGGGGGTGCCGCCGCAAAAATGCTCGGGTCTCCCATAGACTAACATTGGGCTCGTTGCTCGGGTCGAGCACCCGAGCATCACGGTGAGCTCGGCCCGAGCTTCGAGCACCCGAGCATTTTAGTGCTCGCTCAACACTAGTGCCTGATCATGCTGGTGGTGGTCAGGCTGGTAGTTTTGTCACCCCTGCTGATGCTGGCCTGGCAGGTGGTACAAATGGCCTTTTTGGGGTTATCAGCAGAGTCTTTAAAAAAATTCCAGACTCTGGAAGACCTACCGGTTGTACTGGCACCGTCCCTCGTGTTGGTGTTACGGGGAACGGTTGCCCGCCTTCTGTCTGTGGCCACCACACTGCTTCTTCCTGCCTGCCTGTTGGGGTACTCTGCCTCCCTCCCCCTGTGTGCTGCCGGGCTCGCTCTGCGTGTCCTCTTGCCACGTTGGGTCAGTTACTAGATCATCCACCACCTCCTCCTCTTCCACTTCCGCACCACGGTCCTCCTCCTCACTTCGTGGCAATTGTGTCTCGTCATCATCCACCTCTTGTGACAAATTGCCAGCGTCGCCTTCCTGTGACCGTGGCTGTTCAAATATTTGGCCATCACTACAAGGGATCTCCTCTTCCACCACTTCAAGCGGAGCAGGCGAGGGGCCCAAATATGGAAATGGACCATTGAACAGCTCTTCAGAGTGTCCAACTGTGGGATCAGTTGCTGTCCGACGACACTCTACATGGTGGGAGGAAGGAGCATCAGGGTGAGGAGGAGTATGCGGTCGAGACTCACGGCTACTAAGACTTGACCGTGTGGAAGACAGACCGGGGGTGGTGGTGCCCAGGTGACTAGAAGTATTATCTGCTATCCAATTAATAACCTGTTCACACTGATCAGTTGGCAATAGTGGTGTTGTTCTGTGCTTCCCTAGTAATTCGGTCAAGAACTGGAAGAGAGAAGATGTGGCTGTTGGTTGTGGCACATTTTCACCTTGGCCATGGCCCCGTCCTCTGCACGCACCATCACCAGAACGTCCAGTTCCACGTCCCTTGCCATGCGCCTTGACTATTGTAAATGAAGTAAAATAGCTTACTCTCGCACTATCAATGGCAAAAGGTTAATAAAAAGGAGATTAGAACCGTGGAAGAGGAAAACCACAGCTCTATTTCTCTGGCCTACACCAGAATCATTTAAACAGATATATTTGTGTCTGAACAGTCAGCGAGACACTCAAACTGTTTTTTTTTATGTAAAAAAGGTGGATAACACCCAGATTTGAACCGTGGAAGAGGAAAACCACAGTTCTATTTCTCTGGCGTACACCAGAATCTTTTGAACAGATATATTTGTGTCTGAACAGTCAGCGAGACACTCAAACTGTTTTTTCATGGAAAAAAGGCATAAAAGTGGATAATACAGAGATTTGAACCATGGAACTGCAAAACCACAGTTCTAGTTATCTGGCCGAAACCAGACTCTTTTAAACAGATATATTTGTGTCTGAACACTCACAGACACACTTAATTATTTTTTTTTCGGGAGGGGGAAATACCAAAAGGTTAATAAGACGGGTATTTGTACAGTCTGACTGAGGAAAAAAGAAAAAAAAGAGGATTTAGATGAAAAAAAAAGGATTTTTCCTGGCCCCTGAGACCTGGGGCTAAGTCTAGCAATTTGATCAGCACCACACAGGACTGTAATGCAGTGTTTGTTGGTATAACCACTGCGTCTCCTACAGCCTGCCTGCCTGCCTGCCTGATATCTGGGATGGATATTAGTCCTCAGAAGGACTGTTTGTTTGATTTTGCAGGCTTTAGAGACCCTACACTACCTATTTCGCAGTATAAATCTCTCCCTAGCTCAGCAGCACTCTCCCTACACTGTATGATCCGGAGCAACTGTGTCCAAGACGGCGGCGCCCGGTTTTAAATACTCGAGGTGACTCTGTGCTGCCAGCCAATCACTGTAATGCCCACAACACCCATGGCTGCGGCATTACAGTGACTGGCTGGCAATCCCTGCATGTTCATTGGCTCTGTAAAGAGCGCCAAACATGCAGGGCGGAGACCCGAGCTCCCACCCGAGGAATCCTGAAAATGCTCGGTGCTCGCTGAGCATCCTGAGTAGTGAGATGCTCGGGCGAGTACCGAGCAGTGTCGAGCATGCTCGCTCAACACTAGACCTGACCTGACGATATGATTCTTTGGGATTGTACAAGTAATACCAAACTTGTGTTTTGTATTTTTTTTATTTGTTTTACTATAAAAAAAAATTTGGAAATTCATAAACTTGTATAAATATTTTCTATTTTTTTTTTATTTAACTGCTGAAAAGCAAATTCTGAATTTGGCCTAAGTCGCCGTTTCCGAAGACCTCTAACGTTCTTTTTTTCATTGATAGTAAATGCTACAGCTCACCATGCACTACTGATAACTATTTTGGGGTAAATACAACGCTTTGCATTTTATTGCTTTTTTTGGTGGTGGCTGGGGCAGGAGGGGGGTTCACAGAAAAATGTGAAAATTTGGCATTTTGATTGTTTTCCTGAGACTGTTTACCTTTTATGAGTTTGTGGTATGGTCAGACCATGTTCCTGTACGGTCAGACACAGCCATTACACAGTACATAGCAGGGGCACATTTATAAGATTATCTTATTGTGGAATCTATTACTATTCACAGATCTATTGATTAAAATGACCTTTTTGTTTGTGGGAAAACCCCTTTAACTGCTGCTGTCAGAGATATACAATGGCATTGAAGGGATTAAATAGCAATCGGAGCTACTGCTGATGTTGACTGTATAACACAACCGGCCTCTGCAAGATATGGGGCAGGCCAATCATCTGACCTCGCTCCATATACCTGTACCCAATGTGTGAAATACATCTCACATGTTGGAAAGGGGTTATACTTAAAAGGGTTCTCCAAGAATGTAATAAAGGTGTCCCTGTCATGTAATTGTAATGGCAGACCGTCCTAGTCACGTATGAGCCTGAAGTAAATCTGTTCCTGAGATCTTTGTCTCAACTAACAGACAAGTTTCACAATTAAAACTGCATATATTAATAAATGGATTTCTTAGACCCGATGAGGGTGGTGTACTTATTTTGTCAGTATGGCAATATAACTCATTTCTGATGAAATTTTACACTGCTCAATACAAGATACAGTTGTCAGCCAGGCTAGGCATAGATTACATACACTTTGAATCATGGCTCTCACTCTTCAGCTGGACTCATAAAATGCTAATTTTAATATGTAAGTACTCCAGCCTCATCAGGTCTATAACATCTATTTTATATTTGCACTAACTTTCTGACCTTCAGACAGAGATGGGAGCTTGCAATGTACATTTGACATCTTTTTGCTTCCTTAACGACCCTTGACGTACATTTTTGCTTCATACGTGGCAGAGGCTGGCTGTGTTACATAGTCAGCATGTACCTAGAACAGTTCTCCTATCGCTGCTGTTAATCATTTAGATGCCTCTGTCAATCCTGCTATCTTCCGCTGCCAGTGCTCTCGCACACTTGGTCCCTTCGGCCCACAACATGGTGAGCCCATGGGTGCCTTTTTTTTTGTTAGTGTAGAAATCAGGCTCGGAAGCTGAGCATGGCGGACTGGCAGCGTTATACAGTTGTCACCCACTTCTATCTTCTAAGAGCTAAATTCTTTGGCAGCTGTTTAACTCCTTAGATGCAGTTGTCAAAATCCACCATAGCACTGACGCCCTCTGTCACCCCACTGACCCCCAATTCGTGACACAACTACAAGATGCCAATGAGTTGTCATGGTATCTGTGGCCTACTGAAAGCCCATATATTTACCATCATTGTGCTTCTGTGAAGCCCTGCCATAACAACCCCTTGCACACCTCAATCAATGGAAAAAAAGTGATGGCCCTTTGAACAAAGTTGGGGGGGGGGAGCTGAAGACAAAAAAAAAAGTAAAAACAAGATGAGGTTAATAATAATATCAAAAACCTTTCACTAAAGGTGAGGCAAAAGGGCAATGACCTGCACACTGTGTATTCAGTAGTCACAGTGACGGGTATTACAGAGATGTCTTAGCAATCAGTTGGACTACCACCAATTTTATATTTGTGCCCGATCATACCCAGTGCCAGCCCCCGATGAACCCAGGCAAGAGCTGGGAAATATGGCACCAGGGGGGCACACTCTGCCCATCTGTAATTTGCCACATCTATCGTACTTGTATAGCGGTTGGGTGCACTGTTAATAGAGTGGGTTCAGAACCTGAGCGCGCTCTATACTATATTGTGGGTGCCAGCTGTGCTGCTATACAACCGACACCCAAGACTAACTGCTGTAATAAAAGTTAGCCATGTTGCAGCAGTTTAAAGGGACTCTGTCAGCACAGGATGATTGTTCAGACCAAGTTCCACTGCTCAGTGCTTCATGGTGGGGCTAGTCATTTATATACACCTCTCCACCTGCTTGCTTTCCATCCATCTCTTAGAATCATACAATGTTAGAGTTGGAAGGGACCTCCAGGGTCATTGTGTCCAGCCCCCTGCTCAATGCAGGATTCACTATAACATCTCAGACAGATGTCTGTCCAGCCTCCGTTTGAAAACTGCCACTGAAGGAGAACTCACCACATCTCGTGGCAGCCTTTTCCACTAATTGATCACCCTCACTGTCAAAAGGTTTTTTCTAATATCTAATCTGTATCTTCTCCCTTTCAGTTTCATTCATTGCTTCTAGTCTTTCTTTGTGCAAATGAGAATAAAGATGATCTCTCTACACTCTGACGTCCGTACAGATATTTGTAGACCGCTATTAAGTCTCCTCTCAGTCTTCTCTTTTGCAAGCTAAACATTCACAAATCCTCTAACAGATCCTCATAGGACATTGTTTGTAGACCAGTCACCATCCTGGTAGCTCTTCTCTGAACTTGCTCCAGTTTTTCAATGTCTTTTTTAAAATGTGGTACCCAGAACTGAACACAGTATTCCAGATGATGTCTGACCAAAGAGGAGTAGAGGGGGATAATTACTTCACGTGATCCAGTCTGTATGCTTCTGTTAATGCAACCCAGAATTGTGTTTGTCTTTTTCGCTGCTGCATCACACTGTTGACTCATGTTCTGTCTGTGATCTATTAGTATACCCAAGTATTTTTCACATGTGCTGTTGCTTAGCCCTATTCCTACCATTCTGTATATGTTTTTTTTTTTTTCATTTTTCTTGCCCAGATGTAGGACTTTACATTTCTCCCTGTTAAGAAAAACAGGAGAAACAGGGAGGATTTAAGGATAAAAAATGAAGAAAATCTTTATTAAGTACATATAGGCACATATATAATAAATACCATAGCCAAAACAATTAAAAACAGTGTGTGAAGAACAGAGCTGATATACTGATGAGCCTCCAGCATTAAATAGTAAACCGTGACATCATGACCTGAGAACAAGTACAGAAAAGATGCCCTTCATGACATACCGACCCCCACTTTGGAGCCAGTTTTAGGTCTGGAGCTTGTACCCTTATCCATCACACCATCTATTACACGTTTTTTCGGGGAACTTCAGGGCATAGCCCCACCTCCCCTTTTCACTCTCTCCCCTATTTATTCTTGCCGAATTAACACTTTTATAATTATAGTCATCTCTGTACATATGTTAATATTGTATCTCATGTATTATACTGTATAGCACACATTTTGTATAATTTTTATATGCGATTAATGCTTCTATATTTCTCTTATACCGATGTTTGAAAAAGACCACTTTTGGTCGAAACATCACGCCATATCGATTTAAGCTCCTCCTTGTTGGTTTTCAACGGTGTGGTGAATGTATATATTTGAATAAACTGTTTCCACTTTGCAAATTACCTTTGAGTACGGCTGTTATCTATTTCCTTACCTGAGGATAGTATCCTATTCAGCCTGCACCAAATCTACAGCTGAATGCGCTTCTTCTTCTATCAAATCCCCTGTCCATGATGCAGGTGAAGATGCCTCCCACCTGCACTTGCAACCATGGTCAGCAACCAAGTGCTTGTCCCTACCCCAGTCCTTGGAACGCAAGCACAAATACGCAACCACTCGCCTACAGGCCAAAATACTAAACTGCCACATTTCCAGACTGCTTGCACTGGAAATGTTGCCTTTTAGGCTTGTGGAGATGGAAGCTTTCCGCAACCTCATGGCGGCTGTCCCTCGGTACTCGGTCCCCAACCGCTGCTATTTCTCCCGGTGTGCTGTCCCCGCCTTACACAAGCACGAGTCCCATAACATTACCCGTGTCCTCACAATGCAGTTACTGGGAAGGTCCACCTAACCACAGACACGTGGACAAGACGGTACACTGACTGCACACTGGGTGAATATTATGGAAGCTGGGACCCAGTCGACCCAGGGACGGTACATGTGCTACCGACACCGAGGATTGCGGGCCCTGGTTCAATCAGGGTTGCCCCCACCTTCTACAGCAGTTCCTGCACCTTCTCCTCACCCTCCATTTCCAGAACGTCAACATCAGCCTCAAGCTGTATGCACTGCAGCATTTTATTTTTTCAGGACTTGGGTCTGTGCGAGGTCTGGTTTCTTGTACTCCGAGACATTGTTTTTACTGATATAACTTTGGGGTGGATAGGATGTTTTGTTTACATTTTTTTGTGCTGTTGCGATGGCTGAAAAAATGCTATTTTGGCGTTTTCATTTTTTTCTCGCCGTTTACTGATTGGAATAATTTACTCTATACATTGATAGATGGACTTTGATGATCGCAGTGATATCAAATATGTGTGTTTTTTATATTTCATCATTTTTAATGGGGGAAAACAGGTGATTTGAACTTTTGTATCATGACCGGCATGTGAGTCTTCAGCAGACTCTCGACCATGATGGCAACCCATTGACGCGCCATGATAACGTCTCGGGGTGCCATTGGGCGCCTAGAATAGTGAGCCCCCCTGCCGGCGCGCATTAAATGCTGCTGTCACAGACTGACAGCAGCATTTAACAGACGTAGACGGAGCTTCGCTGTTAGAGGCAGATGATGGCTGAATAACACACGTAGACAGTATTGATTGTAATATACAACAAGGAAAAAATCCTAAACTGGATCCACATAGCAGTAACTGGGAAAACACTTTGACGAAATAAATATAAACCAAAATGAATGACATCCCCACATGATTAAAAGATATATTTATTAGAAAATAATAAAAAAATACATACAATTCAAGCAAGGTAACTCGAAAAGGAGGGATGAATGACAGTGATAGTTGTAGTAACCCAAGTTGAAGTTCTTTAGGTTTATATTGATTGTAATATGTTTAGCAAAAACCATCGATTTCCAGAACAAAAATCCAAAACTAGAAAGAATTATATATATATATTTTTTTATGGTTTTTATATTTAAATGTAAAAAAAAAACAATATTCAAATGTTCCACACCATATCCATCATATCCATTGCTGGGCAGCTCTGAAAAAACACATGTAGAGATTCTCCAGGTCTTGGAAACTGCTTCTGATCATGTTGTCAGCGCAGGTGGGTGCAGGTCTTCACCTCTTTCTAACAAGATGTCTCATGCCTGTATAGAAACAATAAGACGCCTTTCTCATTAATCTGAAAACAATTAAAATACATGTTTTTTTAAAAAATTTTAATATATACCGGTTATCAAATAAAACAAACTAAAGAGAAGTCATGAAGGAAAAGCAAAATATTTACCTGGAAAATACATGTTGGAAGCTTTGTGTGAATCAGGATAGGTGGATTCTGAATGTTTGTTGTTAGCTGCTCGTGATGAAGACGTGTGCTGATTGTCTCCCTACGTGGTGAAAGAAAAGCAAAATATATAAAAGTAGTTACACTTTAAATGATATACGGCAATAAGAGACTAAATTAGAGACTTAAGATTCTCAATATTTTAAAAATAGCTTATTACTGATTGTTGATGATAGTGGAGGCTTCTTTCTTACCTTCATCTTAGGTAGATGAGATGATGATATTTAGACAAATCTCAATGTTCAAATAGTTCAAATAGTGAACCTGAAAATATAAAGAAACATAATTACATCCAACTAAGCTTGAAATTATAAAAGGTTTTCAAAAGCATTGTAGATAATTGATGGAAATGATCAATCGTTCCATATCCAGCAAGTTATGGAAATGTATCCAGTATTAATATGGTAACCTATGAGGATGGATTCTGAATGTTTGCTGCTAATTGCTGGGGCTGGTGATGAGCACAAATACTCATTGTCTCGCTACTCAGGGGAAAATATATAAAAGTATCTGAACTTTAAATTATAAAGAAACAAAATTAGAGACTAAATATTCTGACGAATAGTTACATGTTTAGCTGATGGACAATTGACGTAATCGGCCTCCACACCGGCGGCAATAAGATTTATTATCAGCTATTCTTTGAAAACGCCCAAGTCTACAAAGATAAGAGAAATATTGGTTACCAGACTGGAATGAACGTTGGTTAATACCATGGATCATGTTAAAAAGAACAAATTGAAACCAATATATTAAGGACTGGCCCCAGCACAGAAAATATAACATGTAGCATCCTAAGCCCTACAGTCCCCAGACGTCAGTCCGCTCTGATAGTAGTAAAGTATAAAAGCCTTATACCAACAGAACCGCCCTGACGTCTCTGCACGGTGATTGTGTTTCATGACGCGATGAATCATCAAATCTACTTACTTGTTATCACACAGGGAGCACTGGTAGTTGTACTTATAGCTGATGGTATAGCTGTGACACATCGTCACTTCCGGCAGCTCGGGATGGATGTCATTTACCCTTCTGGTATAAGTCTGCCATAACGGGCCATGGTTATCTCTGCCTTCACCGTCGATTATCCAACAGGCAGCATGGCACATCTCGTGCGCAAGTGTGGATCGTAGTCGCACTAAAAAAGAGTTTATACAGGCATAAGAAAATCTAAGTACACCCTGCTTGAACTCTTTGGTTTTACATATCAGGATTCAGGATATAATATAAAATATCTGGTCCTTAAAACGTCTTCAAATTAGGTAAATACATCCTGAGATGCAAAACACATGAAAAGTCACAACGTGCCATTACTTATTTACCAATAACTACTTCAAAATGCAGAAGCAGAGAGTGAAAAATAAGTACACCCCATGAATCACTAGCTTTTAGAATGATCTTTATCAATAATAACTTGAAGCTGCAGCAAGGGTGTACTTAATTTATCACACACTGCTTTTGCATTTTGCCCTTCTTTTTGTTAGATAAATAATTACACTATATTATTTATCATGTTGTTTTCTGAGATTGTATTTTCTTACTTTTAAGATCTTCTAAGGACCTGATGCTTTTTTGATTTTGTCCTAATATGTAAAACATTAGATTCCAAAGAGGGTGTACTTAGTTTTTCCCATGACAGCATGTACGATGAATTTATAAGATGTATTACATCACAAGTAGCAGTTTTGCAACCTATAGAGGTTGTCTCATAAAGCTGCAGGATGGACGTGATATGAAACCTACCGGAAGAATCCAAGACCTTATCGGAAAGCTCAATAACTGAGGAACGGTGGTTGTTCTCCAACTTGTGACGGCATTGACCGGATGCTGATGTCAGCCTCTTATTCCAGACTACGTCCATTTTCCTCGGGAGCTAAAATAGAGGAAACAAATTCCACTAAATCTGTAAACTCTTTGACCCCATTCTAACAAAGCACCCAACTCTGCTGTGTGATTTACAGCACTAGTCTCCTTGTATGGGACATGGGGTCTACTGAGAAGTCCAACATGTGAGAACAAAAATAAAAATAAACCTTTCCTAAAATGTACAGATATCAACAAATTGGTTTTTATATGTAAATGTAAAATCCTGTGAACTACAAAAAGTTGCTAATCTCTATATGTCTGCATGATGGATCATGTAAGGTCTCCACTCATCCCACAGATAAGAAGAAGGTGATGGCATTTACCAAACTAAGTGAGTTTTGCCTGAGATTTCAGAACCATGACAAGGGAGTTAGGGTGCTCTTCAGAAACTTAGAATGATAGAAATGATTGTTTGAAGGTGGAGATAATGGATAAGTCATGTGTCGCCCAGATACCGATAATAAGATACCTTATTCTCGAAGACTGTCCTGTTGTATAGATGGTACAGTCGCTCCACCAGCTTCTCCTTTGTCACTTGAAAGTGGGTAACGTAGATGGAAGATGGAGAAATAATGTCTTCCAGGAAACAGCCGGGGATGTTACATAGTGGTGTCCTGGGAAAGATAAGGAATCAGAAATAAATCCAAAGGAAACATCTGACCTAGTTCATGGTTTTCCACAGAGGTAGATGCATCCGGCATAACTCACCTCTCCTCTGTAGCGGAGCTCTTCTCACTATCAGATGATAAATTATCTGTACAGAAATATGGAAGAATGAAAATTTGTAATCAGACAGGTCAGAATGCAGATCCATGCTAGAGAGAAAACATAATAAATGCTGTAAAGTGAAAACACATCTAAATCAAAATGCCAGAATTGTGGGTTTTTTTCTCTCTGCAACTACTCAAAAAATGCAATAAGAAGCAATTTAAATGTCACATCCACCCCATAATATTATCAATAAAAACATCGAGCCGCCTTATAAAAGAACAAGCCCTCATACGCCTCCATCAATAGCAAAATAAAAATGTTACAGATCTCAGAAAATGGCGACAAAATCAAATATACTTATTAATAATATCAGAATTGTTTTTCACACTTAAAAAGAAAAACTTTGCAAGTTTGGTATGGACATAATCATACTGGCCTGGAGAATCATATTTCCAGGTTCATTTTACTGTGCAATGAAGACCTTAAAAATCAAAAAAAAAAAAAAAATCCATTTTTTTTTCAGTTTTCCCTTACTTGAAATTTTTTTGCATTTTGCAATACATTGTATGGTAATGTGAATTGTGCCATTGAGAAGAACATCTCATTGCACTAAAAACAACCCATTATATGTTAATGTGGATGGAAATATAAAAACAGATAAGTCTCAAGGAAGAAGGAGAGGAAGAGACATAAGTAGACTACAAATTGACCAGTTCCTAAGGGGTTAAAGGTACAGACCCAACTGTAATTTGCGTTTAGTTGTTAGATTTGGAAACTGACAGTACAAAAAATCATTGTTCTTTCTACAATAACATAACCCTGGTTGTATCTAGAAATGATGACTTACCATGATATGTGGAAGATTCTCCAGTATTGGAATCGTCATCGTCAGTAATAACAATGATGTCATCATCGGAGCTGTGACATAAATGTAACAGAATATGAGCCACCATTAATCATTAATCCCCATCAGGTATCTAGTAATGGAGGAGATGTGAGTCTTACCAGGTGGTACTGTCCGGATCAATATCTGAAGGTGGTAAAATCAGATCTGTGGGGGCAACACAACATAAATCTCTTATTAAATATTGTAATAACAACTACAGAGGAACATCAAAGAAATAAATCCTAATACAGTATTCAGTGTACCCCTATATGTAGATTGGGAAATAGACCACATTCAGCTAAAGTAACCTGCACTGTGCATGGCCACCATGAGAAGAAATTCCCGAATCCCAATCCTGACCGACTATAGAGCGAATGCATGAATAATGTTCCTGACCAAATGCTGAAAAGAAATGTTGTTCTGCCACTATGGAAGTGTCCCAGACATAGGACTCACACCAATAAAGCTTATCTAAAATAGGATTACCCCTTTAATGTAACTTTAATTTAAAAATGCACAGACCCATTTATAATTTGCCTTTAATTGTTACATTTGGAAACTGATCTGTGACAGTACAGAAAATTCAATGTTTTTTCTACAATAACATTACCCTGGTTGTATCTAGAAATGATCACTTACTATTATATGCGGAAGTTCCTGCTCTATTGGAATCCTCATCATAATTAATAATGATGGCATCGGAGCTGTGAAATAAAGGTAACAAATAATAAGCTGACCATTAATCATTAATCCCTATCATATACCTAGTAATGGAGGAGACGTGGGTCTTACCAGGTGGTACTGTCCGGATCAATATCTGAAGGTGGTAAAATCAGATCTGTGGGGGCAACACAACATAAATCTCTTATTAGAATATTGTCAAAAGACATAAATCCTAATAATGCATCAAGTGTACGCCTATATGTACATGGGGCAAAACACCACATTCAGGTACAGTAACCTGCCCTGTACATGGCCACCATGAGAAGAAATCCCCAAATCTCATTTCTGTCTGACTTTATAACACCTGTATAAATATTCCTGACCAAATGCTGAAAATAAATGTTTAATATGAACTCATTACCTTAGACGTACAATAGAGATAAATCCAAGCCCTGACCACAATGAGCTGCACCCAATGACTATAATGACACATCAATATATCAGAGCTGTTACTGGATCGGAGCACAGTACCTGGTAAATTCGGAGTCGGGCCCGAATTGAAGCCACTGATGATAACCTGGCGTGGAGACCTCGGTATTGGCTTCTTTCGTGGATGATACTGAAAAATTGTCAAACATGTCAGATAGAATCTATGAGCATGAACATCTCTAATTTATAATCTTCCTCCATTTTCCACTGACTTACAGGTAGATGCCTATATGAATATAGTTACCATTGGCCTGCGCTTACTTCATGTGCAGAGTAGGACGGGTGTGCGGGACACTTATGGTTAGGATATGGATAGGGGCGGTGGTGACATTTTCGTGTCTTCATACAATATTATTATGTACCCTGTACATGGACATGTTGACACAAATACCACAACTAAAGGCAGTCATTACTCTGCAAACATGATCCAAACTATCACCCCATCATGCCTCTTCCTGGAGCTCTATTTTTGGTGCCACCATTTGTTTTTAATGGGATTTTTATCCCAAATGTATTCTCATTATTTAAAAATATAAAAATGACGCTCACCTGATGGAAATCGTCATCATCACTGCTGTCCTCGGTGTCAGAGAGAACTATAATGCGCTTAAATCGCTTTTTTCTCATCATATTTGCAAAAATCTCTTACAACACTCCTCTCTCCACAAACGCCTACAAAATCCCTCAGCGGAACTCTGGATGACGGGGCGTTCTATATCGTCCAGTCATTGTGGCATCATCGGAATGATGCGATTGTTTGTTTTTTTATTTAACTTTATTTAAATCTACAAAACGTACTGCAGAAATACAAAAAATAAATCCAGAAAAAAACAACAATCCTTCTAATTCGCTAACTCCTGCCCTTTTCTGAATTGTTCAGAAAAAAAATAATAATCAAAAAAGTCGACAAAAAACAAGATTTAAAAAAACAAAGAAACCCCGAAAAAAATAGGCGATTGATTATCCCTCTCCCCCAAGTTTTAATGCTCTACGCTACATTTTTTGCAAAATCTTCTCCCAATTTTTTTAATTCTCTGAGGAGCAAAGCCACGCCCTCTTGTATTTTATTACTCTCTGAAAAAAATTCTTCCATTCTGTAGTATTCAATTTTTTTCCCTATCCATTTCCTAACCAAATCCACTCTTGCTGTATAAAGTCGCCTACTTACGAAACTCTTCTTCCTCATTTCATCTCTTCCGTTCCAGAGAGCAGGTTACAATTGTTGATTTGACCTCAATGGAGATCTAAGTCCCCAGTTTCCCCTCTATATCTTTATACCCTATGATAAATGTATCAATTCTGCCCTTGTTTCTTAGGCTGTGTGCCCACGTAGCATTTTTCAAGCGTATATGCTGCGGAATTTCCGCAGCATAAACGCTCCAAAAATGCTTGGTAATCCGCCCCCCATGGTCCTCAATGAGAAGCCGCACTGTCAATGCCCACGCTGCGGTTTTTTCCGCTGCGTTTATGCTCCGCGGAAAAATCCGCAGCATGTCAATTAATTTTGCGGAAGCGCGGCGTAATCGCCGCCATTGACTTGCATTGGGCCGCTTCAAATCCGCAAATATGTAAAAATAATTGCGGAAGTGAAGCGCCTTTGCTGCGGTCTTGTACCTCAAAACCGCAGCAAATAGGAAGTGACGTCACAATTGGGCGTTCCATCCATCCATCCCATGAGCATCCCATAATCCAGGAAGACGAGAATCCCATAATATTCCCGTCTCTCACGATCATGGCTGCTAACGTGGGATGGTACAAGCGGATGAATGTCAACGTGGGATTCATGATTAGTGTGGTAAGTGTCTGTATGTGTCTGTATGGTGTGTATGTGGTCTGTATGTGTCTGTGTGGGGTCTGTATGTGTCTGTATGTGTCTGTGTGGGGTCTGTGTGGGGTCTGTGTGCGCGGGTGTCAGCAGGCAGACATAGGCCGATGTGACACTACTACTCCCATCGGCCTATGTCTGTCCCCCGTCCACTCCTGCCAGCAGGATCAGCTCAATGAGAGCAGTAGTTCCCATCAGACTGATCCTGCTGTAAAATGTGCCCCAAAATTAAATTTAATAGCCCCCATATGTGCCTCCATATATTATTGACCCTATCCCCCCCCCCCCCTATTTTTTTTTTTTGGGGGGGGGGGTGCTATCATTATTAAAGTTTTTTTTTTATTTGCCCCAATAATATGTCATCTACTGCCCCCTTTTTTTTCATTGGTGGCCAGTGGTTACCTTAAATAAATTAGTTCATACATTACCTGTTCCCGCCGATCGCCCCTAAAATAAAGTAAAAAATAAAAAAATACACCTATACTCACCTAGACACCTAATTCCCCGAAGCCATCGATCTCCTGTAATAAAATATAAAATAATAAACCACAACCTTATCCTTACCCCTCCGTAGCAGTCCACGAGTGTCCCACGAAGATCTCCAGTTCAGAGCAGCCACATAGAATGTGACCGCTCTGAACCGCTGCCGCCGCTAGAATGAACGGGTTCGCCGGAGTTCAGGCAGCGCTGCTCCGGTGATCTGCTTTACGGCCCCGCTGTATCGTGAGAAATTCCCACGGTACAACAGGGCTGTAAAGGAGGTCACCGGAGCAGCGCTGACTGAATGCACTCCGGTGACCTCAGTCAGGGGCTCATGCTGCTGGGAGCGGACGTGTTCCCGGCAGTGTGAGCTTACAGCAGCCATGACAGCTGTCACATCTCCAGATGTGACAGCTGTGCATGGGAGATCAGCGCAGGAACGTGGACAGGTAACTATTTTTTTTTTTTTAGTAAAATTAGAATTAAATAAAATTGTGTTTTATTTCAAATAAATTATTTTTTTCTGGGTGTTTGTCTTTTTTCTTTTTAACACTTTGTAGGTTAGTAATGGGGGTGTCTTATTGACGCCCATCATTACTAACCTGGGCTTCATGTCAGCTGGCGCTGACATGAACCCCACCACTATTACCCCCTGCCACCGCACCAGGGCAGCGTGGATGAGCGAGGCTAAGTGCCAGATTTGGCGCACAAATATGATGCGCCAAATCTGGGGCAGCTGAGGGCTGATATTATAGCCTGGGAGGGGGCCTATAACCATGGCCCCTTTCTCGGCTATTAATATCAGGTCGCAGCTGTCCGCCTAGCCTTTGCTGGCTACAATTTATAGGGGGACCCCATGTCATTTTTTTTGGGGGGGGTCTTCATAAATAGTAGCCAGAAAAGGCAAAGTGGCTAGCCTTTGCTGGCTACAATTTATAGGGGGACCCCATGTCATTTTTTTTGGGGGGGTCTTCATAAATAGTAGCCAGAAAAGGCAAAGTGGCTAGCCTTTGCTGGCTACAATTTATAGGGGGACCCCATGTAATTTTTTTTGGGGGGGTCTTCTTATATAGTGGCCAGAAAAGGCAAAGCGGCTAGCCTTTGCTGGCTACAATTTATAGGGGGACCCCATGTCATTTTTTTTGGGGGGGTCTTCATAAATAGTAGCCAGAAAAGGCAAAGCGGCTAGCCTTTGCTGGCTACAATTTATAGGGGGACCCCATGTCATTTTTTTTGGGGGGGTCTTCATAAATAGTAGCCAGAAAAGGCAAAGTGGCTAGCCTTTGCTGGCTACAATTTATAGGGGGACCCCATGTAATTTTTTTTGGTGGGGTCTTCTTATATAGTGGCCAGAAAAGGCAAAGCGGCTAGCCTTTGCTGGCTACAATTTATAGGGGGACCCCATGTAATTTTTTTTGGTGGGGTCTTCTTATATAGTGGCCAGAAAAGGCAAAGCGGCTAGCCTTTGCTGGCTACAATTTATAGGGGGACCCCATGTAATTTTTTTTGGTGGGGTCTTCTTATATAGTGGCCAGAAAAGGCAAAGCGGCTAGCCTTTGCTGGCTACAATTTATAGGGGGACCCCATGTCACTTTTTTTTGGGGGGGGGCTTCCTATATAGTAGCCAGTAAAGGCTAAGCTAACTGCTGCGGCCTGGTATTAATAGCAAAGGAAGGGTCCATGGTTATTGGCTACTTCACAGACTATAACATCAGCCAACAACCGTCTGCTTTCCCTTTGCTATTTATTAAAGCTATGCGTGAGCCCACTTATTTTTTTTGGTTAAAAGATTTTATTAAAGTGAAAGATTATTGTACAGTGTATGTAGGTTCATTCACTGAAAGCTCCTGCATACGCTGTAAGGTTGATTTCTCACGTCCACATATCCACGTTAGTACAGATAAGTGTGACCGAGCATGCTTTGCAATGGGTCTGTGTGTGGGTCTCCGCTGTGTGTGGAAAATGGCATCAACACTCGTCCCGGAGATTGACGTGTGAAAGAACCGTACAATATAGGTGAGGGGTTAGTGTTGGTGTGTGTGCGTACATATCTCCATATGTTTATTTAATTTTTTTTTTGGGGTTAATCTTTTATTCCTCCATTTTGTTTTTAAAATAATATTCACACACGTTATTATTCACTGTAGATTGAAAAATATCCCGAAATATGGGACCGAGCTAGTCCTGACTACAAAGACAAGCAGAAGAAAAAAGACGCCTGGGCCTCTGTGTTGAGCCAAATGTATCCCCAGTGGGTGAATGCTGAACGTGATGCCCAAGAGGAAATTAGTAAGTTTTGATTTTTACACTTATTTTTATATCTATTTATAATTGCACTTTTTGGTGTGAAAGCAGTTCATAAATTGTTTTGGTTGTGTCATTGCAGTGTATGATATTAAAAATCGGTGGAGATCGGTCACCGACCGGCTGGTGAAGTATCACCAGTCGGTGCAAAGTGGCTCATCACCCAAAAAAAGAAAATTTCCTTTTGCGGACGAGCTGGCCTTCATACTAACCAGTAGGAGTTTGCGGAGGTAAATTCCCAAAACATATTAATTGAAATGTTTCCAAAAATGTTGTATTTACATTGGGATTTACCTTTTATTATATACAGAACTGAAGGAAACATCATGGCCCCAACAGCAGAAGAGGACACAAACACAGAGCAAGCAGAGGAGGAATCCGAGGACTTTTTCCAGCTTTCCTCACCGGATCCATCTGCTTCGGCATCTTCAGCATCTGGTTGTCCCTCACATTCTTTGTCCAATCCAGCGGACATCGGGACGGGTTTGGTGACTGATTCTCCTGCTCCTGCTCCAAGTGACGCTGGAAGCTCTGCTGGTGATGTGTTGAGGCCCACTGGGAGGGGGTCTGGTTCTGCTCATCTCGTGGCATCGAGAAGGGCGGGCAAAAAAAAGGCCAAAAGCCACGGGGGTGGGACTATTGTGCTTGAAGCACTCACAAATCGAACCCTCAGCCTTGTGGAAAGGGCATCCCAGGAAGATGCCATCGATAAATTTTGCTCAGCCCAAGCTGCCCGCATCAGATCTCTGCCACGAGATAGGCAGAACATGTACATGACTGCAGCAGGCGCTATGGTCATGGCAATTGAAGAGGCAGCAGTTATGCCCTCGCCCCCAGCCGTAGTATGCGGAATATTTAATTGTTTCAAACCCAGTGTGCCTCCACCACGACCAGCAGCTGCAACCCAGCGTTTTGGGCAGGTTGCTGCAGCATACCGTCCAGAAGATATGCAACCAAGTTATGGTCGGCAAATGGCTCATGGTGCATCATCATTTATCAGAGGACCATCCCCCAACTCTACTTTTTCTCCAGAAATGTTTCCTGGGTACAGCTTTGAAGAAGACCTTCAAAACTTGTAGTTAAAAAATTTTACCCCTCCCTGTCAGCATTTTTGGACCCTAGCAAATACAGACAGCACCTGTAGGTCGATAGATACACAATGTTTTAGAGAATCAGACAATTAACAAAGACCTTTTCTTATGGTCACCTATACCAGGCATCAGGCGTAGGGGACTGTAAGAAAAGGTCTTTCTTTTGATATAATTAAACAACCTACAGGTGCTGCCCGTATTTTAGGGCCCAAAACTGATTAGAGGACAGGTGTGCTGTACACAGTGTGTAATTTTTTCCCAAGTTATGGGCAATGTTTGTCCGATTAAATTTTCTAGAAGTTTGTTGTTTTGTGTTTTTAAAAAGTTTTTTACAGTTATTCTATATTACGTATTAAAAAAATTATTTAAACTATCTGTTAATTTTTCTTTTCAAGTGTATATGTGGTTGGATTGGGTTGTAATGAAAAAGTGTTCCCCTGATCTGCGCTCACCATAGCGCAGGTCAGAGGAACTCTACATTTTTGAAATTTGTTCAAACTAATCTACGTATGTGGTCGGCTGTATACAGTGGTTTTTAAATTAGAAATATACTTTGATATTTTGGACCACAACTATTTTTTGGATGAGTACTACTCTCAACACTGTTATTTGCTAGTTCTGTTCTTAGCGCAAGCAAATAACAATGGTGAGGGTTGACTTTAGCAGACAGTACTTGGGAATAGCGCTCTAGGTAGTAATGCCAATTTACAGGCTCTGGTCTTTGTGGGTTGTTCACTTTTGCGTTGACGTATTGTCGAAAAAAAAAATGTAGAAGGTTGCAATTCAAGAAATATTTTGGACAAATTTAAGTTTAACCAAAATTTATTTTTTTTAAAAACATTTTTTTTTACATTTTTATTTTAAAAAAAAAGGAGGAAGTTCTTCTTTTATTGTTCATCAGATCTTCTCTGCTGGTCAGGCTGCTCAACACCAGCACAGGAGTATTGCCAGTGCACGGCACCTTCAGGACTCATGAAGTAGTCAGCGAAGGTTTCTCGCACCCTGGCACCAGAGTTGGATGGCCTTCCCTGACCGGAGTTGACAACTGGAATTAATTCAGATAGCTGTGACTCCTCATCTTGCTCGGTGCTGTACTCACGAGCATAGTTGTGGAGTACACAGCATGCCTTAATTACAGTGTCAACGGTCTCCGTATCCAACTGGATGGTGGCAGTGTGAAAGATCCTCCACTGACTACACATGATTCCGAAGGTGCATTCCACATATCTGCGTGCACGACTCAGCCGATAATTGAAAATCCTCCGCCGGGCATTCAGTGCCCTTCGTGGGTATGGGCGCAGCAGGTTGGTCTGTAAGGGAAATGCCTCATCCGATACCATCACAAAAGGAACTGGATGTGTGGAAGCTCTCTCCTGTGGCCAAAAATCTGAAAAGGAAAAATAGATAATTAGAAAAGCCATAAAAAGAAATACAAGCCAACAGTAATTATCCATTATTAATTCATCTTTTAAAAAATTAAGGTCTTTATTACAAAAAACTATTCCAACAATGGGCTCTTTTTTTTTGGGGGGGGGGGGGGCTCCACATTTTCAATCTTTTTTGGTCATCTTTTGTTTTCTCTTGAGTTCACACATATCAATTTATAATGTGTTTTGACTTTGTGTCTGTGTTTGCCTACGATGTTTGCTCTAGAGTTTACACATCAGTGACCTTTTCAATCTGATCTCTGTGCATGGTGATCTCATGGTCAAGCCAAAAATATGTACACAAAGACAGACACAGTGGAGCCATCACCACAGGGTAACAAAACCAGGTACACCAGCCATCACCGCAGGGTGGCGAACAAAACCAGGTACATATAAATCAACATTCAACTTACCGCAAGGTGATGAGCAGCCTTTCCTCAGCAGAGATGGCCCTTCGCATTACAGTGTCTTGGAAGTCCAGGTCAGGAGACATAAGGCTTAGCAGCCGATCAAATGCAATAATGTTCAGACGGCAGAACTGTTTAAATTTTTCAGGAAAACTATAGTAAACAGAGAAAAAAAAAATATTAAAAGATAATTTTGGAACATAGTATACAAACAAAACCTTAAAAAAACAGCATAGATGGATGACATTATACTTTCTTCACATATATCTTACCTCCTTAAATCCTGGTAGAGAACATTAAAGTGGCCCTTGTCCGTCCGCTCCTGCAAGATAGGGTGCACCCAAATTTTTTTTGGTCGTCTTCTCCTCCTTAAACGCTCCTATAGAACAATAATAGGTTAGTACACACACTACATAAAAATAATGTACCCCAAAAAAACTTAGTTTATATTACCTGCTCAACGTTGTAGTGCAGGAGATTTAAGCAAGTCATTAGCAGAAGGTTTAGGCATGGTCTGCTGACCCGCAGGGGCTGCAATTCCTGTGGCATACTGTCTTTTGCAAAAAACAAAATGGTGAAGAGGGGTTGAACTAGGAAATGACATCAGGATTTCCATCTTTTTTTTTTTTTTTTTCAATAACTTTATTTGTGCTCAAAAACGCATGAAATAAGCTTACAAAAACGCATGTAAAATCCGCATACAAAAACGCGTCAAAAACGCGTCAAAAACGCGTCAAAAACGCGACCAAAAAACGCACGCGATTTTCTGGCAAGGGACATGCAGAAATGTTGCAGAAATTTTCTGCTTCATAAATGCAACGTGGGCACATAGCCTTACACAACTTACAAGTATTGTCAGTTATCTTCTCCATTCTGTATAATACCTGGTGAAAATAATAGAACTAATGGATCAATTGGATTAATTTATAGTTTGATTAATTGACATCCCACTTTTGTTTTTATATATATTGAGCCTCTGCAATATTTACTCTTTACTTTCTCAACTAATCTTCTTCTTAAAGATTAAATATATAAGGAATCACGGTTAATTTTTTATTAATATTATATAATAGAATATTGTATAAAATATATAAGTTTATTAATTTTAGATAGATTCTTTATTAAATGGCAACCAATCAAAAAATAATCCATTCCTCAATTTGATTCCTTCATACTCTTCATCGCTTGTTGAATTTGACAATATCTAAAATCGTGCACTTTACTTAAGCTAAACTGTGTCTTCATCACATTAAATGGCAACAACTCATCTTCATGGATTAAATGTTTAACCAAATGCAACCTTTTCTCTTCCAAAACCCTGTATCTTAACAATTTTATATATATTTATATTATCCTATATATATTTATATTATCCAATTGATGTGTTAATATTTAATATCTTTTTTAAATAATCAAGTATAATTGCAAGAATAAAACATTTGTCATCTCCTAGATTCCCGTGAAACAAAATCCCTCATTTCAAAAATTCATAAATGTTACAAAATCCCTTTTTTTCTTATTTAGTAAAAATCTTTCAAAATCAGAATTCCTGAAATTTAAGTAATTGGGCTTCCCAGAAATATCTGTGGAAATAAGGGACGGCCAAGCCTCCTTCTGTCTGAGACTTCAGAAGATAGTTACTTTTATTCTCACCCTCTCTCGCCAACAAATCAGGTCGTTCAGAAGAGTTTCTGTTTATTTAAAAATTTTCTCATTTACCCATACCGGGCAGACGCTGAGGACATAACGAACTAGAGGCGAGAGACCATCATCTTAATCAGGGTTATTCTATCCACATTAGATATCGGCAGCAGCATCCACATCCACATCTATTTTAATTTCCTAATGAACAATATAATGTTAAGCGATACAAAACTCACAAGCTCCCATGTGATATTTATCCCTAAATATTCAAAGCCATCTTTTTACTAAAGTCTGTAAATCTCTTCACACTTTTCTGATTTTTTCATCAAATGGTAATAAAACCCATATACTACAGTTGCTATCCAAGCCAAAGTGGGCACCAAAAGACACGGTCACCTCTATGGTCCACAGGAGAGATTTCCCCATCTCTAACAAAATCAGCAGAATATCATCTGCATAGATCAATATCTTTCCCCCTCTCCACTGCTGCCAAAACCACTGATTTCCTCAAGGAAAATACAGTGAGAAGATAAGAGAGGGGGCATCACCGTTTTGTACCTCTGGCTTGGGGTGAATGGTATAATAGTTTGATCCACCTGATAAAATCCTCCCTGAACCCAAACATCTTGAGTACCCTCCACAAGAACTCCTACACCACCCTGTTACAAGTGTTTGTGGCCTTTGATGCCATGATGGAGCGGTGGTCTCCATCTCCTAATATTGTTAAACAGTTTCCTCAAATGAATCAGTTCCACTCCCTGGTATAAAACCATTCTGGTAAGAAAGTAGTGGGGGCTTCAGAATTATTTAAACATGTCTTACATTTCACTGAGGATCCAGATACAAATGAAGAACAACTTCCTTTAGGTCCATGATCAGAGTTGACAATTCACACCAGCCACTTCCAATATTAAAGGAGATGTTCACCAATATTTGATGAAACAAAGGAGTTTAGCGTAGTCTTAAAATTAAAACGCAGATGTCTCTCTGAGCACTTTCATTCATGTGCACCTCTGCTTGTGTCCTGTGTTAGTTTTCGCTCTTTTTCTGGCAAGGGGTGTCTTCTATCCAAGTTGGAATAGACCATGTCTAAATCTCTTTTCCTTCTTAGACGTCACCTCTCCAAGATTATCTTTTTTTTTAAATTCAAGTAATTGAGAGATTGTGTGGCACCCCAGGGGTCTGGTTGCCACAGTAATAGGAATATTACGTCTGAGAGCAAGTGGGAGGTTTCTCTGGTCAGGAACCCTAAGCATGCAACACCGCCCGCCCAGACCTGGGAGGGGAGGAATCTGCCCTTATAAACTGGGTCTGGGGCGGGATTAGGTCAGTCAGAGCCTGCAGGCAGTTCCAGACACAGGGAAAGTGTCAGCAAGGAGCTCTGTAGGAGCAGGAGCGAGTGCCAGGGGCTGGAAGCTAGATAGCTCGCCCTGGCTGAAGACATTAAGACCAGACATGGAGTCCGAAGCTGTGGGGACATCCAGGTCCAGCAGCAGAATCCAACCGGCAGGGGATTCCAGGTCCTCTGGCCATAGAAGCCCGGAGGCACGGTCACAAGCAAGGGACCAGCACCGCCGTCGTGGAGCGGAGGCTAACAGAATGCACCAAGTCACCGGCCATACGGGTGAGCACCACACGGTATAATCAGGGACGTGGGCTACTTCTACCCGCATACAGCAAGGTAGCCAGGAAAAAGTGCAGATAGATGGGGAGTCCTACAACTCCACCTGGCCAGGGGAGATCCTACTTGCTCACAGACTGACCAGGCCCCTACTGCTAACCAGTATTACCGGGAGGGTCTGCCTTATAACACCAGTAAAGACCCTGAACTGCACTGCACGGACTCTGAGTTATTCCTGCTGCACTCGTGCACCATCACTCCCATCATTCACACTAACTGTCCTGAGGCTGTACTCCTCCCGTGGGGAGTCATCCCATTCTTAGCTGTACACATAACACCGGCCTCAGCGGTCTGCCTTGCAGCGGCGGTCCCCACTGACCGCAATCCACGGGTGGCGTAGTCGGACTATCATCATACCAATAACCCTGCCTCTGATTTGACCACCCTGGGCATGGACCGGGTCATCACCACGAGGACTACAACCCCCAGCATTCATCCTAAAAAGGCCCGCTTCCGGGTTCCCCACAGACCCAGGGGGCGTGTCAACTTTGGCGTAGTCGGCAGGATTCAAACCAACCCGACCCAACGGGTATTGCGTGCCTGAAAAAAGACTTTTGCACTTACCAGAGAGAAGTTTCCCGCCGTCCGGAGTTGTTTTCCGCCATCGGACGCCATCTTGGGTCGTTTCCCGCCGTCTTCTGCCGTCTTCCCGCCATCCACAGCTGCTTCCCGCCATCGGACGCCATCTTCAGGACGCCGCACGGGAAAAAGAGGGGCGTGGACGCCGAAAGCGCCTGAGATCCGAAGCTCCGCCCCACGCACTGACGCTGCGTAAGGTCCTGGAAGGGAGGAAGAGCGACGCTGACGTCACAGGAGCGCGACGCAAGGTCCTCGACCCCGACGATCGACTGCGGAGCCGCGGCCTATGGAAGAAGAGCATCGCAAGTTAGGCCACGGTCCACTAGGGGGGAAAGAGGATGTCGGACATCGAGGGGAGCTCCACCGCCACACCGGCCGCCAGCGCAACCGCTGCTACGGTCATGCCATTCACCATGCCCTATATCCCGGGGGCAACCTGGCTACCCCAGTACTCAGGGGAGTCACATACTCTAAGTGACTTTAGGGAAAGACTGGATAGCCTCTTCCAGGTATACCCCCTCACGGAAGAGCAAAAAGTGAGCATCCTGGTGGCCCAGTTAATCGGGGCAGCCCAAAGGGAGGTAAAGTCCTGGCCACCTAGGAAGAAGAGGACTGTAAATACTAGCCCGGCTGAAAGACACATTTGATACCCGCACCTCAGCCGAAATAAAGCTCAGATTTTACGGGTGCAAACAAAGGGCACATGAAAGTATAAGAGACTATGCTCTAAACCTACAAGAGGCCCTGAGAGCCATTAAGCAGGCAGACCCTGACAGCGTGGGGAATGAAGACAAGCTGTTGACCGAACAATTTATTGAGGGTCTACTGTGCAATGCCCACCGAACCCAGTTGCGGGCAATGGCCTTACAGGACCCTGACCTGGACTTTGCACAGTTCAGAGCCATCCGGGTGCTCCGAGAACCGGCACCAGGTGGCGCTGTGACCCACAGGCGTCCTGCTATCACTTATCACCAGGACGCGGGCCTGTGGGAGCTGATGCGCAGGCTTTGAACAATAACCCGGCTACAGACCTGCACCATCAGGTCCAAGAGCTGACTAAGAGCGTTGCCGTGCTAACCAGAACAGTGCAGTCTTTACAGGTCTCTTCTCCAGAAAAGATCCAGCTGGCATCCGGAGGACTTCCCGTGGCGCCGACTGAGGAGGACCCCACCGGCCAGAGGAAGACCCAGCGACCGATACAACGAGGACGGACAACTCATCTGCCGCCGCTGCAATCAACCCAGACATATGGCAAGGTACTGTCATTTAAACGGGCACAACCTGGGGTAGAGGGCCAACCCCCAGGCATAAAATCATCAGGCCCATCGAGCTGGCGTGACAAATACGTAGGGGGACGTCCGGTCTTGCCTGTGGTACTGGATGGCATTCCTATGAGTGCCCTACTAGACACTGGGTCACAGACTACCATCCCGTACGTGCTCTTCAAGCGGTACTGGAATGACTCGGACATAACCCGCTACCCAGATGACGACCTGAGCATTATCGCCAGCAATGGTCAGCCCCTGCCACAGATAGGATTTAAAGAGGTGACCATCAAGGTCGGTAAGGTTGAACTGCCGGCACAAGGACTGATCATTGTGGACATTGACCGTCGCGAGAGTCACCCAAAAATAACCCTAGGTACTAATGTAATCGAAAACTGTCTTGCAGAGGTGATTCTTATTTTGCAACAGGTTGCCAAGAACCCCAGTTCCAGTCAGCAGCGTGTCCTCCAAAAAGAGATCCGGGCACTGATGAAACGGCAACAGGTGGAACTATCTGGTGGTGAGATAGGTAGCGTGAGAATGTGTGACCCATTCCCTATTGCCATGCCCCCGAAAAGTGAGATGATGATTTGGTGCCGGGCAGCTATTGGTCTAAGAGGTAGAGACTACCAAGCAATGATAGAACCCGTCTACTCAGACAGTAGGCCCACCATTTTGACAGCATGGGGGGTAGTCGATGTACGCCATGGGAGGGTGCCCGTCCACATCATAAATATCGGGGAGAGAGAAGTATACCTGCCCCAGTATGCCACGCTAGCCAAATTGTTCACCATCAACCAGAACTCTGTACAGGCCGTGGAACCCTTGCCTCCATCTCAACCAGAGGAAGGTAAAGGCTCTAAGAAACCAATGGAGGACTGGTGTCAGCAACTGCATTTGGGTACTGACTCCACTCCCTCACACCAAAAACAGGGAGTCTATCGGGTGGTTCAAGAGTAAGAGAGAGTGTTTAGTAAACACCCGCTGGACTTCGGGCGAGTAAAGGGGGTAGAACATCACATCCCCACGGGAGACTATCCTCCCATAAAGGAGAGATACCGACCCGTACCCCCTGCACACTATCAACACGCCAAGGAGATGCTAAATGACATGAAGGAGGCTGGGGTAATTAGGGACAGCTGTAGCCCCTGGGCAGCTCCACTAGTCTTAGTGAAAAAGAAAGACAACACCATGAGAATGTGTGTAGACTACAGGAAGGTCAACCGTATCACACACAAAGATGCGTACCCGTTACCAAGGATAGAAGAGTCCTTAGCTGCATTAAAATCTGCTAACTTCTTCTCTACTTTGGATCTCACTAGCGGGTACTGGCAGGTTCCTGTAGCAGAGGCAGACCGGGAGAAGACCGCATTCACCACCCCGACGGGACTCAGCGAATTTAACTGTATGCCGTTCGGGCTCTGCAACGCACCAGGAACCTTCCAACGGTTGATGGAATGCTGTCTGGGACACCGGAACTTCGAGACGGTCCTATTATACCTGGACGATGTCATCGTCTATTCCAAGACCTATGAGGACCATCTGGAACACCTGGCAGAAGTGTTTGAAGCCCTGGCAAACTATGGCCTAAAGGTAAAACCCTCAAAGTGTCATCTACTGAAGCAAAGGTACAGTACCTGGGACACGTGGTGAGTGCTGACGGAGTAGCCCCCGACCCTGACAAGATCACCGTGATTAAGGACTGGCCAAGACCATCCAGCATAAAGGAAGTGCGGCAGTTCCTCGGGTTGGTAGGCTACTACCGAAGATTCATTCCCGGTTTTACCAAGAAGGCAGCTCCTATGCAGGACCTCCTGATAGGCCAGTCCAGGAAGGCCAAAAACCAGAAGCCACCCTTCAGATGGGAAAAGCTGGAAGAGGAGTCATTCCGCCAGCTGAAGATGGCCCTCACGGGGGATGAAATCCTGGCGTACCCTGATTACAGCCAGCCCTTTATCCTCTACACGGACGCAAGCAACATCGGGCTAGGAGCCGTACTGTCCCAGATCCAGCAGGGGAGAGAATGGGTAATTGCTTATGCCAGCCGAAAACTGCGACATACGGAAAGAAATCCTGAGAATTACAGCTCGTTCAAGCTAGAGTTCCTGGCAGTGGTGTGGGCGGTAACCGAACGTTTTAAGTATTACCTTGCCTCTTCCAGGTTCACCGTGTACACGGACAACAACCCGTTGACACACCTGGACACTGCAAGACTGGGTGCCCTGGAGCAGAGATGGATGGCCCGCATGTCCAATTATGAGTTCACAATCAAATACAGGGCAGGACGCTCCAATACCAACGCGGACACCCTGTCCAGGATGCCAAACCTACCGGACGGAGGGGAAGATCCAGAAGAACTGGAAGAAGTCGAACTCCCTGCTTTCCACCGTCATGGGATTACCCAGTGTTCCCACCGTGTGAGGGGCCAGCGATTCGCTACGTTCAACCCCTTACCCCACTACAACTGGGCGGAGACGCAAGACAGTGACCCCGCAGTCCATCTGGTGAAGGAGATGCTGACCCAGGCTGACGCCCGCCTGGACCCAGATGCTCCGGAAGAGACCAAGCAACTGTGGACGGAAAAAAGCAGACTGTTTCTCTACAAGGAGAAGTTGTGCCGCAGAATGGTAAATTCCCGGACACATGAACTGATCAGGCAGGTTGTGGTACCGAGACGGGATGCAGCTATGGTGCTGGAGGCCTACCACAATGGGGCAGGGCACTTCGGATGGAAGAAGCTGGAGTTCCTGCTGCGTGAACGGTTCTACTGGATAGGCATGAGAGGAGCCATTGAGAGATGGTGTAGAGACTGTGGCCCGTGTAATCTAAGAAGGAGGGACCGTGCCAGCCAGAGGACTCCCCTGCAGCCCATCCTCACCAGGCAGCCGCTGGAACTGGTCGCTCTGGACCATGTTAAACTGGCTCCAAGCAGAAGCGGGTATGTCTACGCCCTAACCATCGTGGATCACTACTCCCGATTCCTGGTGGTGGTCCCTGCCAAAGACTTGACGGCTGAGACAGCAGCCAGAGCCTTCCAGCTGCACTTCTGCCACCCACACGGGTACCCGGACCAAGTGCTGATGGACCAAGGACCAGCCTTCGAAGCGGAGGTCTTCCAGGAGTTCTGCAACCTGTATGGCTGAAAGAAGATAAGAACAACACCCTATCACCCCCAAACCAATGGACTCGGCGAGAAGATGAACCAGGTGGTGATAGATCTGCTAAAAACATTGCCCCTGGAAGAACGCAGTGTGTGGCCTGAGAAACTGCCCGATCTGGTGGACCTGTATAACCACATCCCGGTAGGTTCCACCAACTGTACCCCAGCTTACCTAATGCGAGCAAGACCTGGTAAGCTGCCTGTTGACCTGGATATGGGAGTCCTGACACCCGAGGACACCTCGCCAGAGGCAGACTGGGATACAGAACGGCAGCAGCAGTACCGGAAAGTACAGGAGAGCGTCGAGCGAAGTCTCTGTCAATCAAGAGAAAGGCAGGAGAGGACTTATAACCCACATGCTCCCGCTGTTCCCCTGGTACCTGGAGAGCAGGTCTTGAAAAGAAAAAGGTGGCTCCATAAGTTGGACGACCAGTGGGAAAAGGACCCGTACACCGTACTGCCCTCAAGCCACAATAATCCAAAGGTGTACGTCATCAGCAAGGATGGAGGAGAGACCACAGCCACTGTCTCCAGAGACCACCTGAAAAAGTGCCCCGAGAAGTTGCAAAGCACGGATGAAGATCAGGAAGACCCTCAACCCGTAGAGGAAAAGGAGGAAATGATCAGCACCGTACTTGGAGACTTTCCCCGGTCCTGGACACAAGTAAACAACGCTATCGTGGTGCCCGTCCTCACCTTTTTCCAGCCAGCCTCTCAAGTGCCTACAGAAGACCAGGTAGAGCTGGAAGAGCAGCCGGCCCAGGAGTTAGAAGAGTCCACACCAGCAGCGCAGGAGGATCAACCCTTTGCTAGTAGTGAGCCTGCCGTGCCCTTAGTGAGTCAAAGAGTACGCAGACAGCTGTCCAGCTTACCCATAACACCTCCTACACCCTGTAGTGCAGGACCAGTTAGTGAGCTCCGTAGGTCCACTAGAGTCACTAGAGGTCAGATGCCCGCTTGCTGGAGAATATAAAGTAATGCACTGTAAATTTACCTGTTTCTTGAAAATGTTTACGGTTTTTGTTGTTGCCTGTTATTAATTATGTTTCTCAGTTACCCTGCAGATTTCTATGGACTAACAGGTTATGGACGCTGGATAACCGGAACAATTCTTGTAGATAGTTGCACATTGTGCCTCTTGCGAAGACGGCCGTGGAAGAGAAAACCTGTCTGGTGTGGCCTCCTTGCGGCCCAAAGTAGCTAGCTTCAGCCTTGCAGCCACGCCCAAGGCCAACGCAAGGTGTTTTCTTTGGACAGGTCCCCTACCTCGCTTAAGACTGCACCTTGGGTGACATGGACGCCCTCTTGTTTCACAAACTTCACCTTGGGTGACATGGACACCCGGTTACGGAAACTCCGTGACCACAAAATGTACTTTTTTCATGTTGACTTGTTATTGTTATACCCTGCATTTATGTTTCTTTAAAAATGTGTCCCGGAGTACTAAATTTTACTAGGGGGGAATGTGGCACCCCAGGGGTCTGGTTGCCACAGTAATAGGAATATTACGTCTGAGAGCAAGTGGGAGGTTACTCTGGTCAGGAACCCTAAGCATGCAACACCGCCCGCCCAGACCTGGGAGGGGAGGAATCTGCCCTTATAAACTGGGTCTGGGGCGGGATTAGGTCAGTCAGAGCCTGCAGACAGTTCCAGACACAGGGAAAGTGTCAGCAAGGAGCTCTGTAGGCGCAGGAGCGAGTGCCAGGGCCTTGAAGATAGATAGCTTGCCCTACCTGAAGACATTAAGACCGGACACGGAGTCCAAAGCTGTGAGGACATCCAAGTCCAGCAGCAGAATCCAACCGGCAGGGGATTCCAGGTCCTCTGGCCATAGAAGCCCGGAGGCACGGTCACAAGCAAGGGACCAGCACCGCCGTCGTGGAGCGGAGGCTAACAGAAGGCCCCAAGTCACCGGCCATACGGGTGAGCACCACACGGTATACTCAGGAACGTGGGCTACTTCTACCCGCATACAGCAAGGTAGCCAGGAAAGAGTGCAGATAGACGGGGAGGCCTACAACTCCATCTGGCCAGGGGAGATCCTACTTGATCACAGACTGACCAGGCCCCTACTGCTAACCAGTACTCCCGGGAGGGTCTGCCTTATAACACCAGTAAAGACCCTGAACTGCACTGCACGGACTCTGAGTTATTCCTGCTGCACTCGTGCACCATCACTCCCATCATTCACACTAACTGTCCTGAGGCTGTACTCCTCCCGTGGGGAGTCATCCCATTCTTAGCTGCACACATAACACCGGCCTCAGCGGTCTGCCATGCAGCGGCGGTCCCCACTGACCGCAATCCACGGGTGGCGTAGTCGGACTATCGTCATACCAATAACCCTGACTCTGATTTGACCACCCTGGGCACGGACCGGGTCATCGCCACGAGGACTACAACCACCAGCATTCATCCTAAAAAGGCCCGCTTCCGGGTTCCTCACAGGCCCAGGGGGCGCGTCAGCTTCATAACAGGAAAAAAAGAATAACAATGGTTCCAGAATGAAAATACATAATTATTCAACAACATCATTTCTGTTATTAGCTCTTTATATACATCTCCATACACATCATGTCAGTCAAGTTTAAAGAATACAGCAATACACATTACACAGGTGTTTATAGGGGAAATACAAGGAAAACTATTATCTCCCAGACTGAATTGAGAGGTAGGATCAGTAGGGTATGGGTCACACCAAAGCTTCCAAACCTTCTCAAATTTATTAGGACAGTGTCCACTCTTATATACTATCTTCTCATACAAAAAGCCAAAAAAGAGAATTCCCATGTACAAAAATCAGTCAATCTTTATTCAACAATCAATTAGACAACATTAAAAAAATGATACTACAGAGATGGTGGATGAATGCAAATTAGCATGCTTGTCCTAGAAAGTTGGACAGGTTACAAATATAAATATAAATTGCACATGGAGCCACTAAAGACCAATATGAAGAAAAAACATATAAAGGATGAGAATCCAAATATATACACATAAATGCCCTGAACAGTAATGAACATCAAGGGGGATTCACCCGGCTGTATAAATATGTAATATAAATAGTGAAAGTTCACTCTTAGACCTAAGTAATAGTGCCAGAAGTACACAATGTGTGATCCACCTAGTGTTCATCAAATAGAAATACTATGGTCGCACAATAAAACTGTTCACAAAGATCAATATATAGAAAAAAGATTTTATATTCCCGTGGATTCACTCCATAAGGGTAGTGGCAACAGGATGAGACAGAATGCTGAGGAGTGGTACTCAGAAAAAAGTATAACTATAAACAGAACAAGTGCTCAATATAACCACATAGTCAGCAGACTGAAAAATCCTTAAAACAGTGCTATTGAACATAAATAAGTCTCAAAGGACAGCAAGCAATTCATATTCACTGCAGTAAACCCTCTAACGTGCGTTTCGCTTCAAAGCTTCTTCAAAAGGGTATACTGAGTAGACAGAGACCGGGTATTTATGTAATTGGACAGCTAATCCACTACCTTACACATCAAATGCTATTTAAAATGATTGCATGACAATGTTACATGGAGATGTTAACCCTTTATAGAATGAGGAGTATATAGCCCTATACACAAGATATCGATTGCGGTAAAAAACGCCAAGCTCACCTGCAGAGCGGGCTCCCTGTTGCACCTCGCTTCCTCGCCGTGCAGTCACATGCGAGAGGAGGGAGGAGCGAAGTTCAATCAGGGAGAGCGTGTGTAGCCCGGTCAACCCCAGACGCCAAATAGTGCATCCATTCCCACCACGTGTGACAACACGTCAGAGTAAGGAGAGTCCATATGAAAGTGCGTGTTGCCTGGACTACTCCAGAGGTAGTATGGCCCGGACTGCATACCCCCATAGGGGCCTTAAGGGGAGGGCCGCATGACTCAGGAGGTCTGCTAGGCCGTAATTTGGGGTGGTAAGGGGTTAATGTAAGGAATAGAGTTTTGAGCGCGAATTTGTAGGGGAGGAGTATAGGGGCAGGGGGATAGTACGGGGTTATCTGATTGGCTAGTGGGAAGTATCTCTGTGGGGGGTATATAAGGTGAGGGGAGGTGGGGGTAGTCCATTCGGGAAAAGTTAAGGTACCTGAATCTACGTCGGGTCCTGAGGAATGGAAGCTCTTTTCCAGGAGATCCGTTCTTGGCTGAGAGCAGGGGACAGCTGTGGCTCCAGGATCAGCTGCAGCGATGGAACACTGAAAGGACGGCCGGAGAGGTGGCTGCATCCGCATCACCTCAGAGAGGTGCAAGGAGGTCCAGGCTGCCGGAGAAACTCAGCCCGGAAGGGACTCCCCGGACCAGGCGCCGGTTGCAAAGCCCCCCCAGGGACCCCTCCGGATCACAGGCTCAACCCCAGCCCCCATCTGCCGCACGCCGCTCTCGAAGAATCTCTCAGCGTCAGCATCGTCCAGAGGCCGGGGTGAGTGACGTCGTTGGCTCCGCCCCCCCCCGTGAGGTCATCCCGGTCATGTGGCACCACTATCCATGAAGTGCGGACTGCTCAGGAGAGCAGGGCCTCTGCTGCTGCAGGAGGGAGAATTACATTATATGAACGGCCGGGGCATCCACTTCGGGCCCAGCGAGCAGCCAGGGGAAGGAGAGCTGAGCCTGAAGGATGCCGGACCCAGGGAGCAGAAGGAGGCAGGAAGGTGAAGAGGTCAGCGGGAGCAATTTCAGGTGAGCGGCAGGCACAGCCGCGCCGGGCCCATGCAGCGGGGAAAGCAAAGGAGTACCGGTCAGTTGGAGCTGACCCAGAAGAACGGCAGGTGCAATCGCACCGGGCCCAGGCGTCAGGATCAGCAGGACCCCAGCGGTGGAGATCGGAAAGACCAGTGCGGGGGGGTCAGGAGACGACCCACCCGGGATGTCGGTAGCACCAAGGACCGGTGCAATGTCCATGGGAGAGGGCAGATTGCTGCTAGGGATGCGGGCTGCAGGCATGCAGCTGAAGTCTCTCCTCCTCCCAGACAGCGCGCTATTGTGGATAGGAGGTCCAGGTCTAGCGGTGGGTTGACTCCGTCGGATGTCCCCGAGCCTAACTCTGCCTCTGAAGAAGAGGGCCAGATTTCATCTGGCAGTGAAGAGAGTGGGGACGATCGCCGCGGAGGACACGAAACGGCTGTTCCGAGGCTTCCTCGTAGTCGGCCTGGTAAGTCACATGGTTTAAATGCGCCTCGGGGGAATGCGAATAATATAGATCAGAGGGAGCGGTATTTTCAGAGGGGCTTCGCGGCTGACAGGACGATGGGTAGTGAACGGGTGAGCGATGTTGTGTCGGAATTTCTTAGCATGGTGCGGGGTTTTTTGTCACCTGCGGCAGGTCCTAGCGGAGTTTGGCAGGGTGGTACTGGAGGTTCAGGGGCGGTTGCGGAGACCCCGGCAGTTGTGAGTGCAGGGATTCCCGCACCAGTTGCAGCTAATGAGACGGTTGCAGCACCAGCGGCTGCGGCGACTAAAGTGGATACAGTGCGGTTGGATGACAGAGCGAGGGGCGAGGTTTATATGTGCTTTGATGGCCCCTTGGGAGCTCATTTAAAGCAGGAGGTGCGAGAAAAAATATGGAAGGATGAGTACGTGGAAATTTTTTCTTTGCTACCGTTGGAGATGTTTAATTAGGACAGGGTAAATCCAGATGAGAGTAAGAAGGTTGAGGAGGAGCGCAGGCGTTATCGTCTGATTCCTCGCACTTTTCAAAATTGGCTGCAGGCGTTTACCACACTAGCGAGTGTCATTGGGGAGAAAGCTCTGGAGAACTGTTCTGCATTATTTTGTTATTTAGATTCGATTAGTGAAGCATACCGTGTTTATGGCGGGACGGCCTGGCTTAGGTATGATGAACAGTTTAGGCAAAGAAAGGCAGTCCGTCCGAGTTTACGGTGGGACCACAAGGAGATTAGTTTGTGGTTGCGATTGATGACAGCACCAAAGTCGGCCTCGCAGTCCTTTCCTGGGAGTAGCGGGGGTTCTTCCAATTCGGCGGCATCCTCTTCAGGCTCCAGGAAGGGGCTGTGCTGGCAGTTTAACGAGCGGGAATGCCGTTTTGGCACAGACTGTAAGTTTAAGCACGAATGTTCAGGCTGCGGAGCGTCTCACAGCCATTCCAAGTGCTTTAAGAAAGGAAAGAAAAAATCAAGCGACTCTTTTTCAAAAAGGGAGGACAACAGTGAGAATAGATCGGATGCTTCCGTTTCTAAGTAGGTATCCGGATAAGGAAGCAGCTGTGTTGTTGAGGGATGGTTTTAATTTTGGCTTCAGGATTCCGTCGGAAGTTGTGCCACGTACGGTGCGGCCTAAGAATTTGATTTCGGCTCGGATGCATGCGGCAGTTGTTAAGGAAAAATTGGATAAGGAAATTAAGTTCGGTCGCATGGCTGGTCCTTTTTTGGAACCTCCGTTGCCGTGTTTATTTTTTTCTCCTCTGGGCGTTGTGCCCAAAAAGGAGCCTAACAAGTTTCGGTTAATCCATCACTTGTCGTATCCTCATGGTAGTTCAGTTAATGATGGTATTGATCCACATTTGGCATCAGTATCGTATGTTTCTTTTGACAAGGCCGTGGACTGGGTGCGGAGGCTGGGAAAAGGATCTCTCATGGTAAAAACGGACATTAAGTCCGCTTTTCGTCTGCTTCCTGTGCACCCAGACAGTTTTCATTTACTTGGTTGTTTTTGGGATGGTCATTATTACGTGGATTGTTGTCTACCGATGGGATGTTCTATCTCGTGTTCCTACTTTGAAAAGTTTAGTTGTTTTATTGAATGGGTAGTTAGGGAGGAATCCGGCTTGGACTCCGTATTGCACTATTTAGATGACTTTTTGTGTATTGGGCCAGCTGGTCCTCAGTTTGTTCTTTGCTGCTTACGACGGTTGAACAGGTAGCATCTCGCTTTGGCATTCCGTTGGCCCCGGAGAAAACGGAGGGCCCCTCCACGGTTTTGAAGTTTTTGGGCATTGAATTGGATTCCGTCAGGATGGAATGGCGCTTGCCAGAGGACAAGTTGTTAGATCTGAAGTCTTGTGTCCAAGAGGCTTTGCGGGCAAAGAAATTGCGCCTGCGCCAACTGCAATCTCTTTTGGGTAAGTTAAATTTTGCGTGCAGGATTTTATCTATGGGAAGAGTTTTTTCACGTAGGTTGGCTCAGGCGACAGCAGGCATTAAACATCCGTTGCATTTTGTAAGATTGAATTCGGAACACAAGGCGGATTTGTCCATTTGGGCGGATTTTCTTCAATCTTATAATGGCAGGTCGGTTTGGATGGATCAAGTCGTTTCTAAAGTGGATCTGGTTATGTTTACAGACACGTCAGGTTCTTATGGTTTTGGGGCCTATTTCGGTGGAAAATGGTGTGTGGGAGAGTGTCCGGAATCATGGAAGGATGCAGGTTTGACAAGAAACATGGCATTGCTGGAAATGTTTCCTATTGTGGTGGCTTTGGAGGTTTGGGGCTCTGAGCTGAGGAACAAGAAAGTGCTTTTCTTCTGTGACAACTTAAGTGTAGTGCATTGTATTAACAACTTGTCAGCTGTTTCATTGCCAGTTCTGTCTCTTTTGCGCCATCTAGTGCTCAGGTGTTTGGATATTAATGTCTGGTTTTGTGCTGTTCATGTACCGGGTGTTCAGAATTCAATAGCTGATGCATTGTCTCGCTTCCAGTGGGATCGTTTTCGGGAACTAGCAGTTGGAGACCGATTGGCCCCGGTGGTTGTGGGATCTAATGTCCGTGCAGCGTTGAATTTGGTGAGGTGTTCTGTTAACCCCAGTACTTGGTCTCGATATGTTTCTGCGTGGCGTCTTTGGCAGGAGCTAGAGGAGTCGGCAGGTGAGCAGGTGACGGAAGCGGACCGTCCCTATTTATTGTTGTATATGATCGGCAGGGCATTTCAGGAGGGTTTATCAGGCTCAGCTGTAGCTGGTAGGTTAGCAGGTTTGGCCTTCTTCTTTAAGTTAAGTGGTTGGAGGGACTTTACCAAGGATTTCTTGGTTCGCCAGGCGATGAAGGCATTTCAGAGGAGCTATCCGGTACGAGATTGGCGGCGCCCGGTATAGTTTGAAATACTGGGTCAGCTTTTGCGTTGCCTTAGCTGTGTGTTTAGTTCTGAATATGAATGTCGGCTATTTGGGGCGGCATTTGTTCTGGCGTTTTTTGGGGCATTTAGGATAAGCGAATTGGTGAGCAGAAATGTTAAGTGTCATGGCGGGCTGTTATCACAGGATGTAGTGTGCTCGGAGGAGGCAGTACGGTGTTATTTGAGGCGGTCAAAAACCGATTCAGCCGGTAAGGGTTGTTTGGTGGAATTGTGGGCTGTGGACGGTTTGTTTGAATGCCCTGTGAGATGGGTTTCTGCATTTCTGGAGGTGAGAGGTCCATCATAGGGTGCCTTTTAGTTACATCAAGACGGATCTGCATTATCGGTGTATCAGTTTGTTACCATCTTCAGGCGGGATTTAGCTAGTTGTGGTCTGAATGGTTTGGAGTTTGGTTCTCTTTCGTTTCGGATTGGGGCTGCCACTGAGGCTGCTCGCTGGGGTTTGGGGGTTAAAGCTGTAAAAAAGATTGGTTGCTGGGAGTAGGCGAGGTATCGGTCTTATGTCCGGCCTCATATGTTATAAGATTTTCCCCCAATTTTTTGATAGCGTTATTATTTGGTAACGATTTTCTTTTCTTTTTTACATCCCCCCCCCCCTTTGTTTTATGTTTCAGGACCCCCTCGGTTGATCTGGGTGTTAGGTCACTCGTATATATATTGGGGTTCCATTCAGGCCAACGCAATACCGGCGGGGCGCCAGTTGGGCACAACGAAGGAGGCTGCGATGGTTCGGTGTATCGGTGTCAGGGATTTGCTGTGGATCCGGGTAATGCCCGAATTTCATTTTTATGCTAATTTAGGCCCCCGGATATACTCGTTTTGCATGCGGGTGGGAATGACTTGGGCTCCAGGACGTCTAGAGACTTGATCCGTGACGTTGTTTGACTGCCTGAGGCATTTGGAAACCTATCCGGGATTAGTGCTCGTATGGTCGGACATCGTTGCACGCCTGGCATGGCGACACGCCAGGTCAGTCGAAAGGATAAATAAAGCTCGGAGCAAGGTGAATAGGGAGGTTTCCCGATTCATTGCTCTGCATGGGGGGGTTGTGGTTCGTCATCGGGATCTGGAAGTTCCGTCTAGGGAATTTCTGCAGTCTGATGGGGTCCATTTGAATGATATTGGCATAGATATGTAGGCATTAGCATTGATGGAGGGAGTTGAAAAGGCACTTTTGATATGGCGGGACTCTCAGGCATAAGATGCCATGCCTGCTCGCTATGGCGGAAAAGGAGGGGGGTTTTGAAGGCGGTTGCTTACATCGAAGGAGGACGGGGGAACCCACTGCAGGCAAGAGTGACTCCCATTGGTGTTAAGCGGGTGTTAAAATTTAAAACGGGTCCCTACTGAGCGAGGTCTCAGCGGGACATTTCTGGATGGGCAACAGTCAGCTGGGTCCCCGTGGGCCGGTTGCGGTGCGGCTAGGGGTGGCATGGTGGAGCTGTTTGTTGCAGTTTTTCAAAATGTATGGGCAACAGTCAGCTGGGTCCCCCTGGGCCGGTTGTGGTGCGGCTGGGGTGGCATGGTGGAGCTGTTTGTTGCAGTTTTTCTCCAAAAATGGTGGAGCCTTCAATTCCCCTCCTCCTTTTTCAGAGTTAATTTAATGTTAATTAATGTTATTTATGTTTACATGCTGTTATATAATAAATGAGGCTGCTGTGGCCATTATATCCAATGTCACAGTGTGGTGGTTTTTATTTATAGTAAGTGGGGGGTTTTCAGTGGGCTGCGTATAGTAGGCCGTATAGTCATATATTCCGAAGTCATGCACATAGTATATATGTGCACCATCTGGGAAACAGCATCACACAGGCAAATTCAGACGCCACACACAAAATATGTGTTAGAGTGTAGTAGGGGTCATAGGGAACCAACCAAAGGGAGATATTAATATGGAAAGATCCCATCCAAAAGATATATATTGATGTCCAGACAATCAAACCCAGAGTCTGGGCACACAAAACGGAAACACCACTGCATAGATTCGTAAGAGCTAAACCTGCATATACGGTATGTAAACCTATGGACATAGATACTTACTGAATCCCTAAAAGAAAATAAATGTTTTTTTGTTTTTTTTCCAAGTTTACACATGCATATGCTGAAGTTGTCAATTGGGAGTAAATATCATCTGATATAACTCATTCATACATCCATTCATCTGTCCCTAACCACACAAAATCATACCTCTCAAACACATTGCCTGCATGTGTGTACACAAGCAAAAAAATGTTTATTCATACATGTGCATGTGCACACACAAGTGCACACACACATATGTATATGGACACATAAAAACACATAACATTATTAATGTTCTGCACATATTAGTATTCAGCCACCAAATCAAGTGCAATGAGTGAAAATATTCAAAAACAGGGAAATGATGCACCGAAATCATACATCTCAAGTGAATCCTACAGTGTCATAAAAATACCCCTCAAGTGAATCCATTCAAATAAAAAGTGAGAATAAAAAAGTTTTTTTTTAAATATGGTGACACAAGAGTGTATAAAACCACCCTACACAATGAAAGTGAAAAAAGGGGTTCTTTATTAAATAGGACAGACACAGAAGAAAAAATCCATAGGACTATTCTAAAATTCTACAGGAGCACATCGGTACCCAGAAGTGCAAAATAATACATAACAGTGAGTTTAATAATCATTATGGTACACATTATGTAGAAATTCCACCAATAATACATATTAAGTTGTGTAAATTTAAAGTGCAAAAGTGCTGATGTTGTGTAGACAATATAACTAATATAAAGTGCTAAAAAGCCAAAATAATGGCATTCATTGAGGGACGTATAAAGTGCAAAGAAGAGAAGTGCAGAATGCTAAAGTGCAAGTATTCAGAAAATGGTCACTGTGAAACAATAGACTGAAATAATCTAATCTAAGGTGCTACAGTGCTAACAGGACATATTCACTGTGAATCAGTAATGTGGAAAGTACCAGTCTAAAGTGCTAGAGTGCTAAAAGGACATTTAGTGAGAAGTAGTTCTGATAATACCGTGTGTCATACTCACTCGTTTATTTCTTAATAACTTTGGGATCCTACATGTCTGGAAAACCCCCATATAGTAATAGTGCCCCCTCTGTGCCCCCATATAATACTAGTGCCTCTCTGTTCCCCCATATAGTACTAGTGCCTCCTCTGTGCCCCCATATAGTACTAGTGCCCCCTCTGGTCCCCCATATAGAACTAGTGCCCTCTCTGAGCCCCAATGTAGTGCTAGTGCCCTCTCTGAGCCCCAATATAGTACTAGTGCCCTCTCTTTTCTCCCATATAATACTAGTGCCACCTCTGTGCCCCCATATAGTACTAGTGCCCCCTCTGTGCCCCCATATAGTGCTAGTGCCCTCTCTGAGCCCCAATATAGTGCTAGTGTCCTCTCAGTGCCCCCATATAGTACTACTGCCCTCCCTGTGCCTCCATAGTCTGGGCCTGATGGGAGGGTGCGTGGCCTGATGGGAGGGCGCGCACAGAGGAGAGTGGCCGCGGCGCTAGAGAAAGGGGGAAGGCGCGTGCACTGACAAGGGTGAGTTGATGGTCCGTGGGCCCACAGGTAGGGATCAGCGTTGGAATGGCAGAGGTGAGTATTTATTTTTTTAATCTGGGGCCATGTATACAGTACGGAGCACTATGCGGGGCCGTATATACAGTACGGAGCACTATGCGGGGCCATGTATACAGTACGGAGCACTATGCGGGGCCATGTATACAGTACGGAGCACTATGCGGGGCCGTGTACACAGTACGGAGCACTATGCGGGGCCGTGTATACAGTACGGAGCACTATGCGGTGGCCGTGTATACGGTACAGAGCACTATGAGGGGGACATGTATACGATACAGAGCACTATGCGGGGCCGTGTATACAGTACGGAGCACTATGCGGGGCCGTGTATACAGTACGGAGCACTATGCGGTGGCCGTGTATACGGTACAGAGCACTATGAGGGGTACATGTATACGGTACGGAGCACTATGCGGGTCCATGTATACAGTACGGAGCACTATGCGGTGGCCGTGTATACAGTACAGAGCACTATGCGGGGCCATATATATAATATTACAGAGCACTATGTGGGGCCATATATACAGTACAGAGTACTATACGGGGCCATATGTATAGTATTACAGAGCACTATGTGGGGCCATATATACAGTATGGTGCACTATGCAGGGGCCGTGTATACAGTATGAATCACTTTGGGTGATGTATACTGTGTGCAGCACTATGGGGGGCCATGTATAAAGTAGTATGGAGCACTATGCAGGGCCGTGTATACAGTACGGAGCACTATGCGGGGCCATGTATATAGTAGGATGGAGCACTATGCGGGGCCATGTAAACAGTACGAAGCACTATGCGGGACATGTATACAGTACGGAGTACTATGCGGGGACATGTATACAGTACGGAGAACAAGGCGGAGCCATGTATACAGTACGGAGCTCTATGCGGTGCCATGTATACTGTGTGCACCACTATGCGGGGCCATGTATACTGTGTGCACCACTATGCGGTGCCATGTATACTGTGTGCACCACTATGCGGGGCCATGTATACAAAACAGCAGTATTCGGGGCCATGTATACAGTAGTTCGGAGCACTATGCAGGGCCATGTATACAGTACGGAGCACTATGCGGGGGATATGTATATGTATACAGTACGGAGTCCTATGCAGGGCCATGTATACATATGGAGCACTATGCAGGGCCATGTATACATATGGAGCACTATGTTGGACCATGTATATAGTAGTACGGAGCACTATGCGGAGCCATGTATAGAGTACGAAGCACTATGCGGGTGACATGTATACAGTACGAAGTACTATGCAGGGCCATGTATACAGTACGGAGCACTATGCGGGAACATTTATGGTCATGTATACGGTACGGAGAACTATGCGGAGCCATGTATACTGTGTGCAGCATTATGCGGGGCCATATATACAGTATGGAGCACTATGCAGGGCCATGAATACAGTAGGGAGCACTATGCTGCACATAACACATCTGCATCTCTGGCTGCTATGGGCATAAAAGGGGACAAACTTATGGTGTGGCACCCATGCTCCCCTGACCTCAACCCCATTGAGAACCTCAGGAGCATCATCAAAAGGAGTGTCTATGATGGCGGGAGGCAGTTCACATCTAAGCAACAGCTCTGGGAGGGTATTCTGTCCTCATGCAAAACAATTAAAGCAGAAACCATCCAAAACCTGACAAATTCAATGGACGAGAGAGTTCAGAAGCTTCTTTCGAACAAGCGGTCCTATGTGCAAATGTAACATCACCTAGAATAAAGTTTTGAGTTGAAAACTGTTTGATTTCAGTTTGTAATAACCTGCTAATGCTTATAATTTCAAAAATGACCATTTTTTTGTTCTTTATTAAAATGAAAAGGTTGAAAACTCTGCTGTGCATAATAATTTGGAACGTGCATTTCGAGTGCAGTTTGAGTTTTTAATTTTTTTAAAAATATACTGTTATCATAGTCAGTTTGTATAAAAACCTTTCAATTGTACTCTAATAATTATAATAACAATTTTTATTTACATAGCGCCAACATATTCCGCAGCACTTTACAATTAAGCGGGGACATGTACAAACAATAAATTCAATACAAGGTGAGACAGTTTAACAGTTACATCAGGAGTGAGGTCCCTGCTCGCAAGCTTACATTCTACAAGGAAATGGGGGGACACAATAGGTGGAAAGTGCTTGTTATTTCAGGTCAGGCAATTATAATAAGTCGGGATTGTCATATAAGGCTGTATGATCCGGTCATCAGCCTGTATGTTCAAGTGCAATACTCAATTACCGAGTGCAGTTATCGTGTGCATGGAGGGTGTAGAGACAGATGAACAGTAGGGAGCAGATTCTGAATAGTATTTAGGAGGGAACAGGGGAAAGTTAGTTTACTGGGTATTTGAGGTGGTAGGCTTGTTTAAAGAGATGGGTTTTTAAAGCGCGCTTGAAGACATCGGGGCTAGGCATCAATCGGATCGTCAGGGGTAGAGCATTCCAGAGAACTGGTGCAGTACGAGAGAAGTCTTGGAGACGGAGGTGCGAGGTTCGGATTATGGGGATGTTAGTCTTAGGTCATTTGTGGAACGGAGGGCACGTGTAGGACGATAGACTGAGATGAGAGAGTAGATATAAGGTGGTGCAGAACTGTGGAGAGCTTTGTGGGTGAGAGCAATGAGTTTATATTGGACCCTGTACGAATGGGTAACCAGTGTAATGACTGGCACAAGGTGGAGGCATCGGTGAAGCGGCTGGTTAGAAATACGAACCTGGCTGCCGCATTCAGGACAGATTGGAGAGGGGAAATTTTGGTAAGAGGGAGACCGATCAGGAGAGAGTTGCAGTAGTCCAGGCGAGAGTGAATAAGAGCGTCAGTAAGAGTTTTAGCAGTAATAGCTAATAGTTATTTGACTGGAAAATTACAATGACTGCAATTCATATAGGTAATTTGGGAAAATCTGAGAAAATATTATTTGCATAATAATTTGGAACACAGTGTAGTAGTACCGAGCACAATGCGGGGGCCGTGTATACAGTACGGAGCACTATGCGGGGCCATGTAAATAGTAGTACAGAGCACTATGCGGGGCCATGTATACAGTACGAAGCACTATGAGGGGCAGATGTATACAGTACGGAGTACTATGCGGGGCCATGTATACAGTACTGAGCACAATGCGGGGGCCGTGTATACAGTACGGAGTACTATGCGGGGCCATGTATACAGTACGGAGCACTATGCGGGGCCATGTATACAGTATGAAGCACTATGAGGGGCAGATGTATACAGTACGGAGTACTATGCGGGGCCATGTATACAGTACGGAGCACTATGCGGGCCCATGTATACAGTACGGAGCACTATGCGGGGCCATGTATACAGTACGGAGCACTATTCGGGGCCATGTATACAGTACAGAGCACTATGTGACTAGCCCAGGGGATGGGGATGACTCGGTTACCGGGGCCTTTAGCCTTAAGAAGGTCGCGGTGGTCGGCTCTCGGGCCCATTCTCTGGGGTCTCTCTTTAAAAAGGCGTTGATAGATGTTAAGTTTTATTAAAGAGTTTGTGTCGCCACCTATGGTTTCTGATGATATTCACCAGCGCTGCACAGTCCACTGAGGCCAGTGATAAGGCAGCTAGATGGTATGGCTCCCCACAGGTGGAGCTAGGCCTCAGGGCAGCGTATGGACGGGGAAAGCAGGACGGAGAGACTCAGCCGAGTCAGAGCAAGAACAGGGACGGACACAATAGTCACTTCAGTACCTTTTACTGATGGAAATTCAGGCACTTCCCGGAGCACTGTAGGGTGAAGGGTGTATGTCCGGATCCTCCCCAATGAGCGGGTTTTGGGCCTCCTGTTTCTTGCTTCTGCGTAGTAAGTTTCTGACGTGCCTGAAGCTAGGCCTAACTTTGTCTCTGTCCTGCGCTGGCTGACCTTGTGGTAGGGCCTTCTCTTGGAGTGCACGCTCCCGACCTACGGGGCCTATGTGTCTCCTGGCTCTGGTACGTATCAGCACTTTAGCGATCCTGGGACTTGTAGTTCTCCAGGGATTCCAGTTTATCTTACTGGAGATCCCGGTAAGCTTCGGACCCGGTGTCCGGTAACTGCTTCTTCTTCGGGGTGAGCTAGTTAAGCTCCTCTGCCCCTATGAACTAACTCTCTCTACTCGCCTTCGGCCTACTCGGGCCCTCCTAGGCTACTCACACTAACGGCAGCTTGCCGCGCTTCACCGATCTTATGGCGCCGGCACACCTAAGCTCACTTCTCTGAGCTACAACTGAGACTAGAACATACTCCACTGCAGACTAACCTCTCTCAGGCTTCTACTGCAGGAACTCTCTCAACAGACTTCTGCTCTCTGTCGACTCCAGTCTAGACTAACTGCTGCCTGGCTCCACCTTCTCTATTTATCTATCCCTAACGGGCTCCCTCTGGTGGTCTGAGGTGGAAGGTGGAGATGTGTGAATGGTTATGGGGGCCTCTTGTGGAGGAATCCTTCAATACACCCTTCTAGGATCTGTAATACCAAGCACAGCTGGGCTTCACATTTGCGGGGCCATGTATACAGTACGGAGCACTATGCGGGGCCATGTTTACAGCATGGAGCACTATGCGGGGCCATGTATAGAGTACGGAGTACTATGCGGGGCCGTGTATACAGTACGGAGCACTATGCGGTGGCCATGTATACAGTGCAGAGCACTATGCGGGGCCATGTATATAGTATTACAGAGCACTATGCGGGGCCATGTATACAGTACGGAGCACTATGCGGGGCCATGTTTACAGCATGGAGCACTATGCGGGGCCATGTATAGAGTACGGAGTACTATGCGGGGCCGTGTATACAGTACGGAGCACTATGCGGTGGCCATGTATACAGTGCAGAGCACTATGCGGGGCCATGTATATAGTATTACAGAGCACTATGCGGGGCCATGTATACAGTACGGAGCACTATGCGGGGCCATGTATATATTAGTACAGAGCATTATGCGGGGGACGTGTATACAGTACCGAGCACTATGCGGGGCCATGTATATAGTAGTACGGAGCACTATGCGGGGGCCGTGTATACAGTATGGATCACTTTGCGGAGTGATGTATACTGTGTGCAGCACTATGCGGGGCCATGTATACAAAACAGCAGTATGTGGGGCCATGTATACAGTATGGAGTACTATGCGGGACCATGTAAACAGTAGTACGGAGCACTATGCGCGGGCCGTGTATACAGTACGGAGTACTATGCGGGGCCATGTATATAGTAGTATGGAGTACTATGCAGGGCCATGTATACAGTACGGAGCACGATGCGGGGCCATGTATATAGTAGTATGGAGTACTATGCGGGCCGTGTATACAGTACGGAGCACTATGCGGGGCCATGTATACAGTACGGAGCACTATGTGGGGCCATGTATACAGTATGGAGCTCTATGCAGGGCCATGTATATAGTAGTATGGAGTACTATGCAGGGCCATGTATACGGTGTGGAGCACTATGCTTGGCCATGTATATAGTAGTACAGAGTACTATGCGGGGCCATGTATACAGTACGGAGCACTATGCGGGGCCATGTATACAGTATGGAGCACTATGCGGGGCCATGTATACAATATGGAGCTCTATGCGGGGCCATGTATACAGTACGGAGTACTATGCGGGGCCATGTATACAGTAGTACGGAGCACTATGCGCGGGTCGTGTATACAGTACGGAGCACTATGCGGGGCCATGTATACTGTGTGCAGCACTATGCAGGCCATGTATACAATATAACAGTATGCGGGGCCATGTATACAGTATGGAGCTCTATGCTGGGCAATGTATACTGTGTGCAGCACTATGCGGGGCCATGTTTACAAAACAGCAGTGTGTGGGGCCATGTATACAAAACAGCAGTATGCGGGGCCATGTATACAGTATGAAGTACTATGCGGGGCCATGTATGCAGTACGGAGGAATATGGGGGGCCATGTATACAGTAGTACGGAGCACTATGCACAGGCCGTGTATACAGTACGGAGCACTATGTGAGGCCATGTATATAGTAGTACGGAGTACTATGCAGGGCCATGTATACAGTATGGTGCACTATGCGGGACCATGTATACAGTAGGGAGCACTATGTGGGGCCATGTATATAGTAGTGTGGCGCCCCTGAGGGTTCGACCGCCACAGGAATGCTGCACTTCTTTAATGGAGTGTGGTGTTCCTCCTCTGAGGTAAGTCCGGTGCGATGGTAGTTACCTAGTTTTTGCATCCAACACCACATTTCCACCAGAGGGAGCTATTATGCACTAGGTGCTGCTCCCCTGGTTACAGGGAGACTGGGGAACACAAAGTGGTAGGAACCAGTTAGTGGGTGTGGGTGGAGGAACAGTTAGTTTGTGACACTTCTAATTTCATATTTAATAGAATGCCATCTTTGATCTTGGTTCTTTTTGGTCTCTTGCTGGTCCTTTTGGTTCTGTGTGGACCTGTCCTTCTAAGTGGTCGCACTGTGCTGTCAAAATACTGTGTGTTAAGTGACTTCCCTCCGGGAGCACAGATCCTGTGTGGGCCTGCACCGGCATGGGACACAGCCCTCGTACCCCGATCGATGGGACGAGAGGGAGGTTGCAGACAAGGAATGTCTCAACCCGGCCAAGGACCAGGATCAAGAAGGCCCGGGAGCTTTAGAGTGTGGCTCCCTAGCAAATGGGTCCCGGGGAGGATGCAGACGGAGCGGAGTACGCCACCTGTCCTCTTCTACCTGATCTATTCAGAGGGATTCCGGCTGCAAGAGGGGTACCGGCCCCCGACACCCGACCTCGTACTCTATGTCCAGGTCGGGAAAGCCCGGTTAGGCCCTGAGGATCCCGCCGGGCTTGGGATGCAGAGGAATTGCCACCCGAGCCATACACCTGAGAGGAGCTCAGAGGGAGACCCGGCCTCTCTACACACGCACAGACGGGAAGGGGTAAAGTCTGTAGTGCAGGAACACTCTGGTGTAGGGATGCTGCCTCACACTGGACTTCCTCGGAGGTAGTCGGACCCCCGTCCCTGGTGGCCGCAGGACTCCGCGAGGAGCAGGGAGAAGCCTTGCGCTGCTTATGAGAACTGTGAGTAAAGCCTTGGAAATTCATCCCTATGGCCTCCGGACTGTTCATTACGCGCCATACCACGCGACAAGGTGCCCGCACTCCCACACTACTACCCCCCTTCATCCTGCCTTGCCTGCCCTGAGGCCGCGGTCCGCCTGTGGGGAGCAGCGAGAACTTTAGCCGCCATGACATCGGGCCTCAGCGGACTGTAAGCGGCGCTGGTGGCGCATCACCAGACACCACAGGTGGCGTAGTCGACAATTACCACTCAACCCGGAAAGCCCTAACATCATTTTCAATGTGACGGCCCTGGGCACGGAAACGGTCGAGGCCACGACTGCATCCCCGTTCTCAACATCTGACCCAGCTCAGAGTACCCCATCTTCCCAGGGCAGGGCTTGCGAGCGTCACAGTAGGATGGAGCACTATGCGGGGCCATATATACAGTACGAAGCACTATGCGGGGGACATGTATACAGTAGTACGGAGCACTATGCGGGGCCTTGTATACAGTACGGAGCACTATGCGGGATCATGTATATAGTAGGATGGAGCACTATGCGGGGCCATGTATACGTACGGAGCACTATGCGGGGCCAAGTATACAATACGGAGTACTATGCGGGGTCATGTGTACAGTAAGTAGCACTAAGCGGGGCCATGTATACAGTAGTACAGAGCACTATGCGTGGCCATGTATACAGTACGGAGCACTATGCGGGGCCATGTATATAGTAGGATGGAGCAGTATGCGGGGCCATGTATACAGTACGGAGCACTATGCGGGCGATATGTATACAGTACGGAGTACTATGCGGGACCATGTATACAGTAGGTAGCAGTATTTGGGGCCATCTATACAGTATGGAGTACTATGCGGGGCCATGTCTGCAGTACGGAGCACTATGCATGGGCTGTGTCTACAGTACGGAGCACTATGTGGGGCCATGTATATAGTAGCACGGAGCACTATGCTGGGCCGTGTATACAGTACGGAGCACTATGCGGGGCCATGTATATAGTAGGATGGAGCACGATGCAAGGCCATGTATACAGTACGAAGCACTATGCGAGGGACATGTATACAGTAGGGAGTACTATGCGGGGCCATGTATACGTACAGAGCACTATGCGGGGCCATGTATAGAGTATGGAGCACTATGCGGGGCCATGTATACAGTATGGAGCACTATGCGAGGCCATGTATACGTATGGAGCACTATGCCGGGCCATGTATACATATGGAGCACTATGCGGGGCCATGTATACAGTACGGAGCACTATGCGGGGCCATGTATATAGTAGGATGGAGCACTATGCAAGGCCATGTATACAGTACGAAGCACTATGCGGGGGACATGTATACAGTACGGAGCACTATGCGGGACCATGTATACAGTAGGTAGCACTATGCAGGGCCATGTATACAGTAGTACGGAGCACTATGCTGAGCCGTGTATACAGTACGGAGCACCAAGCAGAGCCATGTATATAGTAGGATGGAGCACTATGCAAGGCCATGTATACAGTAAGAAGCACTATGCGAGGGACATGTATACAGTAGGGACTACTATGCGGGGCCATGTATACGTACGGAGCACTATGCGGGGCCATGTATAGAGTTCGGAGCACTATGCGGGGCCATGTATACAGTATGGAGCACTATGCGAGGCCATGTATACAGTACAGAGAACTATGCAGGGCAACGTATAGAGTACGGAGCACTATGCGGGGGCCATGTATGCAGTACAGAGCACTATGTGGGGGCCGTATATAGAGTACGGAGCACTATGCGGGGCCGGGTATCCCATATGAAGCACTATGCGGGCTGTGGATACAGTACGGAGCACTATGCGGGGCCATATATACAGTACGGAGCACTATGCGAGGCCATGTATACTGTATGGAGCACTATGCGAGGCCATGTATACAGTATGGAGCACTATGCGAGGCCATGTATATAGTACGGAGCACTATGCGGGCCCATGTATATAGTAGTACCGAGCACAATGCGGGGCCTTGTATACAGTACGAAGCACTAAGCGGGGCCATGTATACAGTACGGAACACTATGCGGGGCCATGTTCACAGTATGGAGCACAGTGCGGGGCCATATATACAGTATGGAGCACTATGCGGGACCATGTATACAGTAGGTAGCACTATGCGGGGCCATGTATACGGTACGGAGCACTATGAGGGGTACATGTATACAGTTCGGAGCATTATGCGGGGCCATGTATACAGTATGGAGCACTATGCGGGGCCGTGTATACAGTACAGAGCTCTATGCGGGGCCGTGTATACAGTACGGAGCACTATGCGGGGCCATGTATACAGTACGGAGCTCTATGGGGGGCCATGTATATAGTAGTACCGAGCACAATGCGGGGGCAGTGTATACAGTACGGAGCACTATGCGGGGCCATGTATATAGTAGTACGGAGCACTATGCGGGGCCATGTATACAGTACGAAGCACTATGAGGGGCCGTGTATACAGTACGAAGCACTATGAGGGGCCGTGTATACAGTAGGTCGCACTATGCGGGGACAAGTATACGGTACGGAGCACTATGAGGGGAACATGTATAAAGTACGGAGTACTATGCGGGGCAATGTATACAGCACGGAGCACTATGCTGGGCCGTGTATACAGTATGAAGCACTATGCGGCGCCGTGTATACAGTACGGAGCACTATGCGGGGCCGTGTATACAGTACAGAGCACTATGCGGTGGCCATGTATACAGTACGGAGCACTATGCGGGGCCATGTATATAGTAGTACAGAGCACTATGCGGGGGACGTGTATACAGTACCGAGCACTATGCGGGGCCATGTATACAGTACGGAGTAGTATGCGGGGTCATGTATAAAGTACGGAGCACTATGCGGGACCATGTATACAGTAGGTAGCACTATGCGGAGCCATGTATACAGTAGTACGGAGCACTATGCGGGGCCATGAATACAGTACGGAGCACTATGCGGGGCCATGTATACAGTAGTACGGAGCACTATGCGGGGCCATGAATACAGTACGGAGCACTATGCGGAGCCATGTATACAGTACTATGGAGCACTATGCGGGGCCATGTATACAGTACGGAGCACTATGCGGGGGACATGTATACAGTACGGAGTAGTATGCGAGGTCATGTATAAAGTACGGAGCACTATGCAGGACCATGTATACAGTAGGTAGCACTATGCGGAGCCATGTATACAGTACTATGGAGCACTATGCGGGGCCATGTATACAGTACGGAGCACTATGCGGGGCATGTATATGTGTCACCCTGGCCTGGATGCCACAAATATAAAAAAGCTGTGTCTGAGAGCAAGGGGGAGGTTCTCTAGTCAGGGGAACATTAGCATGCAATACCTTCTGTCTCAGGCCAGTAGGGGGGGCAAGCTGCCCCTATAAATGCTGGAACTGGGGGCAGGGATAGGGAGAACTGGACAACCTGTGTCTGAAGAAAGAGGTGTCCGAGAGCAGGGACAGACAGTTGTGTTGCAGCCTAAGAGGCCGTGTGGCAGTGGGAGAGCCACAAGCCAGGGACATGAGGTGAAGTACGCCTGTCCTGGCAGACAAAGAGACTACTCTACCAGACTTTGGTGTCTGAGGCTGTGAGGATTCCACGTCCCACAGCAGAAACCAGTCCGCAGGGGACTGTATGTTCCTTGGCCTAAGAAGCCCGGAGGCTCCGCCACAGCAGAAGGGACCAGCAAAGCCGTACCAGGCCAGGAGTAGAAAGGGACCCACGTTGCAAGCCATACGGGCGAGAGGACACGGTGAACTCAGGAACGTGGGCTGTTACACTACCAGAAGGGAAATAGCCAGAAGGAGCGCAGAAAGCACGGTAGGCCTACACCCTCACCCTGGCCAGGGCCAGCTTCCCACTTGTTCTCAGACATCCAGGCCCCCTCCTAGCCGGGCCTGTTTCTGGGTCGTTTTACCTGTTATAATAAAGACCCTGAACTGTTGAAGAGGCCTCCGTCTCCTGGCTATCGCGGTCGGAATCATCCCCTCCATCATCCATTATATATTCTGCCCTGGGGCCATACTCCTCGCGTGGGGAGTTGAGCAATCCAGTGCTGCACATCTATATCAGCCCCGGCGGTCTGCACTGCAGCAGCGGTTAACCCTGACCGCAATCCACGGGTGGCGTAGTCGGACATCACTTAAAACCTATAAAGGACTACCACTGGTCTGACCACCCTGAGTCACGGACCGGGTTGTCACTACTACCCCCATCGTCTCCCTATTGCCCGGTTCCGAGTGCCCCACGGCCCAGGAGGAGAGTCATATACAGTACGAAGATCTATGCGGGGGACATGTATACAATACGGAGTACTATGCGGGGCCGTGTATACAGTACGGAGCACTATGCGGGACCATGTATACAGTACGGAGCACTATGCGGGGCCATGTATACAATACGGAGTACTATGCGGGGCCGTGTATACAGTACGGAGCACTATGCGGGACCATGTATACAGTACGGAGCACTATGCGGGACCATGTATACAGTACGGAGTACTATGCGGGGACATGTATACAATACGGAGTACTATGCGGGGCCGTGTATACAGTACGGAGCACTATGCGGGACCATGTATACAGTATGGAGTACTATGCGGGGCCATGTATGCAGTACGGAGCGCTATGCGGGGCAATGTATACAGTACGGAGCACTATGCGGGGCCATGTATACAGTACGGAGCACTATGCGGGGCCATGTATGCAGTACGGAGCACTATGCGGGGCCATGTATACAGTAGTACGGAGCACTATGCGCGGGCCGTGTATACAGTACGGAGCACTATGCGGGGCCATGTATGCAGTACGGAGCACTATGCGGGGCCATGTATACAGTAGTACGGAGCACTATGCGCAGGCCGTGTATACAGTACGGAGCACTATGCGGTGCCATGTATATAGTAGGATGGAGCACCATGAGGTGCCATGTATACAGTACAGAGTACTATGCAGGGTCATGTATAAAGTACGGAGCACTATGCGGGACCATTTATACAGTAGGTAGCACTATGCGGGGCCTTGTATACAGTAGTACTTAGCACTATGCGGGGCCATGTATACAGTAAGGAGCACTGTGAGGGGCATATATACAGTACGAAGCACTATGCGGGTGACATGTATACAGTACGGAGTACTATGCGGGACCATGTATACAGTAGGTAGCACTATGCGGGGCCATGTATACAGTATGGAGTACTATGCGGGGCCATGTATGCAGTACGGAGCACTATGCGGGGCCATGTATACAGTAGTACGGAGCACTATGCGCGGGCCGTGTATACAGTACGGAGCACTATGCGGGGCCATGTATACAGTGGTACGGAGCACTATGCGCGGGCCGTATATACAGTACGGAGCACTATGCGGTGCCATGTATATAGTAGGATGGAGCACCATGAGGGGCCATGTATACAGTACAGAGTACTATGCGGGGTCATGTATAAAGTACGGAGCACTATGCGGGACCATTTATACAGTAGGTAGCACTATGAGGGGCCATGTATACAGTAGTACTTAGCACTATGCGGGGCCATGTATACAGTAAGGAGCACTATGAGGGGCATGTATACAGTACGAAGTACTATGCGGGTGACATGTATACAGTACGGAGTACTATGCGGGACCATGTATACAGTAGGTAGCACTATGCGGGGCCATGTATACAGTATGGAGTACTATGCGGGGCCATGTATGCAGTACGGAGCACTATGCGGGGCCATGTATACAGTAGTACGGAGCACTATGCGCGGGCCGTGTATACAGTATGGAGCACTATGCGGGGCCATGTATACAGTATGGAGTACTATGCGGGGCCATGTATGCAGTACGGAGCACTATGCGGGGCCATGTATACAGTAGTACGGAGAACTATGCGCGGGCCGTGTATACAGTAGTACGGAGCACTATGCGCGGGTCGTGTATACAGTACGGAGCACTATGCGGGGCCATGTATACAGTAGTACGGAGCACTATGTGCGGGCCGTGTATATGTAGCGCCCCGAGGGTTCGGCCGCTACAGGGGTATTGCACCTCTGCCAGAGGTGTGATATTCCACTCCCAGGTAAGGATGGAGTATGGACCAGGACTCAGATAGCTGCATACAGCACACTCACCCCATTTCCGAGGGACAGCTCAACGGTGCTCCCATTAGACAGAAATGCAGGCACGACAGACCATGTCCCTGGCTGGAGTGGGGAGGGGGGAGGAATACCCAGTGACGTAGGAGCAGGAGGGGACGGTTCCTGAGCGTAGGTAGGAGCCCATTGGTTGCTGGTCACCTGGACTCATGTTTCTAAAGGGAGGTATAAAAGGTGGGCACCATCTTAGTGCTGGGAGTAGAAGAAGTGAAGTCCAGTCAGAGAAGACAGGGAGCAGAGGCTCTGTAGGAGCTCTGCTCAGAGGCAGACCTAGAGAAAAGGCCGGAGTCTGAGAGGAGAAAGAGAAGTGGGCCTGGAGAAGAGGCCAAAGAAAGGAGGAGAAGAAGGAACAGGAAAGAAGGAGAAGAGAGAGAGAAACAGAGGGGCTCAGGAACAAGAAGGTGGAAGGGACCCTTAGAACCCACGAGAATACCGGGTGAAGGATCAGGCAGATTAAGGGTACCGGATCCCAAGTTGGTGGAGGAGAAACTACCCTCAGCCAAAGACCGGAGGTCGTGATCATTTATTGGTGCGACACCTCATCAAACCTGCTAGGAAGGCACCATATAGGACAGCGGGGAACGGGGCCCACGTTTACCCGCGCAGATCTGCGGCAGCTGGACAAAAGTGGGTCACTGGTGAGGCAGGCCAGAGAAAGGACAGAAGGGGGTCCTGAGCCATACTTCTGAACTGCCTGGGAGTTGACCGAGCCCCACACCTGGTGGACGCAGCACGGCTCGGGCGGTCACTACTGGTGCCGAAGTGACCCGGAGCACATGAACTGTGAGTAAAAGACATTGGATTGCAGTATGTTGTCTGTGTACTTTCTCGCTCCTCCAGCACTACCGGTACTGGGACTCCCTGCACCACCACCCCCATCATCCACTGCACTGCCCTGGGGTACACTCTTCCCGTGGGGAGTTATCCAATATCAGCTGCACACACCATCAGCCTCAGGGGATTACCTTGCAGCGGCGGTTCACAATAACCGCAATCCACGGGTGGCGTAGTCGGACATTATCAACGGTACATAGCAGACTACCATTGGTCTGACCACACTGAGCCGCGGGACCGGGCCGCCACTACTTCCCCCATCGTTTCCCTGTTGCCCGGATCCGCGTGCCCCACGGCCCAGGGGGCGAGTCATATACAGTACGGAGCACTATGCGGGGCCATGTATATAGTAGTACGGAGTACTATGCAGGGCCATGTATACAGTACGAAGCACTATGCGGGGGACATGTATACAGTACGAAGCACTATGAGGGGCACATGTATACAGTACGGAGTACTATGCGGGGCCATGTATACAGTACGGAGCACTATGCGAGGCCATGTATACAGTATGGAGCACTATGCGGGGCCATATATACAGTACGGAGCACTATGCGGGGGACATGTATACAGTACGAAGCACTATGAGGGGCACATGTATACAGTACGGAGTACTATGCGGGGCCATGTATACAGTACGGAGCACTATGCGGGGCCATGTATACAGTATGGAGCACTATGCGGGGCCATATATACAGTACGGAGCACTATGCGGGACCATGTATACAGTAGGTAGCACTACGCGGGGTCATGTATACGATATTGAGCACTATGAGGGGGACATGTATACAGTACAGAGTAGTATGCGGGACCATGTATACAGTACGTAGCACTATGAGGGGCCGTGTATACAGTATGCAGCACTATGCGGGGCTGTGTATACAGTACGGAGCACTATGCGGGGCCGTGTATACAGTACGGAGCACTATGCGGTGGCCTTGTTTAAAGTACAGAGCACTAGGCGGGGCCATGTATACAGTACAGAGCACTATGCGGGGTCATGTATACAGTACGGAGCATGATGCGGGGCCATGCATACAGTAGGGAGCAATATGCGGGTCCATGTATACAGTACGGAGCACTATGCGGGGCCATGTATACAGTATGGAGCTCTATGCGGGGCCATGTATACTGTGTGCAGCACTATGCGGGGCCATGTATACAAAACAGCAGTATGCGGGGCCATGTATACAGTAGGGAGCACTATGCGGGGCCATGTATATAGTAGTACGGAGCACTATGCGGGGGTCGTGTATACAGTACAGAGTACTATGCGGGGCCATGTATATAGTAGTACGGAGTACTTTGCAGGGCCATGTATACAGTACGGAGCACGATGCGGGGCCATGTATACAGTACGGAGCTCTATGCGGGGCCATGTATACAGTACGGAGCACTATGCGGGGCCATGTATACTGTGTGCAGCACTATGCGGGGCCATGTATACAAAACAGCAGTATGCTGGGCCATGTATACAGTATGGAGCTCTATGCGGGGCCATGTATACAGTATGGAGCTCTATGCGGGGCCATGTATACTGCGTGCAGCACAATGCGGGGCCATGTATACAAAACAGCAGTATGCGGGGCCATGTATACAGTACGGAGCACTATGCGGGGCCATGTATACTGTATGCAGCACTATGCGGGGCCATGTATATGACTAGCCCAGGGGATGGGGATGACTCGGTACCTGGGCCTTTGCCTGGCCTTGGGTATGTCGCGGTGGTCGGCTCCCGGGCCCTCTCTTTGAAAGGGTGGATATTTGTTAATTCTATAAGAGTTCGTGACGCCACCTGTGGTTTCTGGTGAGAATCACCAGCACTGCGGAGTCCACTGAGGCTGGTGATAAGGCAGCTTGATGGTGTTGCTCTCCACAGGTGGAGCTAGGCCTCAGGGCAGCGTATGAAGGGGGATGCAGGACAGGCGAGACCCAGCCGGGTCAGAGCAAGAACAGGGACAGACACAATAGTCACTTCACTACCTTTTACTGATGGAAATTCAGGCACGTCCCGGAGCACTGCAGGGTGAAGGGTGCATGTCAGGATCCTCCCCAATGAGCGGGTGTAGGGCCTCCTGTTACTTGCCTCTGCGTAGTAAGTTTCTGACCTGCCTGGAGCTAGGCCTAACTTTGTCTCTGTCCTGCGCTGGCTGACTTTGTGGTAGGGCCTTCTCTTGGAGTGCACGCTCCCAGCTTACGGGGCCTATGTGTCTCCTGGCTCTGTTACGTATCAGCACTTTATCGATCCTGGGACTTGTAGTTCTCCAGGGATTCTGGTTATGCCTTACTGGGTCATATAGATACCTTAAGCTTTGGACCCAGTGTCTGGTAAAGCTTCGGGGTGAGCCAGTTAAGCTCCTCTGCCCCCTACGTACTAACTCTCCACTTGCCTTCGGCCTACTCGGGCCCTCACTAGGCTATACACACTAACGGCAGCTTGCCGCGCTTCACCGATCTTATGGCGCCGGCACACCTAAAGCTCGCTGCTCTGAGCTACACTGACTCTTGGTCTGAATGAGCTCCACTGCAGACTAGCAACTGCAGGAGCTGGAACAGGCTCTGTCCTCTGAGGTAACTCTTCTCAGACTGATCTGGACTCAACATCTAAACCAGACTGAACTGCCCCTAGGGTTCGGTCGCTACAGAGGTATTGCAGCTCACCCAGAGGTGTGATATCTCACTTCCAGGTAAGGATGGAGTGTGACTCAGGACCCTAACACCCACATGCACTACACCACATTTCCAGGGGACAGGGCGACAATGCTCCCAAGGGTGAGCACAACTGTTCCTGTCCCTGGCTGGAGTGGGGGGAGGGAACACCTAGAAAGGGGGAACCCAGTAGTGTCTGGGTGGGGAGAGTAGATCCCGGGTGCACTGTATAGGGGAGTATATATGGTGGGCACCATCTTAGAGTCGGAGAGAGAAGAAGAGAGAGAGCAGAGAGAGAGGGAGGCTGGGAGCAGGGGCTCTCTATGGGCTCTGCTCCGCAGGCAGGCCAAGTCTCAAGGCCTGGTCCTGGAGGAGAGGAAAGGAGAGGAGAGGAACGGAGGAGGCTCCAGGAGTGGAGTGAAGGGACCCCAGGGGTGCGGACCGGCCAGCCGCCACCGCACGCCCGCCGCTACCAGAGTCAGGCCAAGAAAGGGAACCGGATCCCTCATCTAGTGGAGGAGAGCAACTACCCTCAGCTAGCAACCGGAGGCCGTGGCATTGTACGTGCACGGCCCCTCACTACACCCGCTAGGAAGGCACCACATTGGACCCAGGGAAACGGAACATACGTTTGCCCGCCAAGGCCCGAGGCAGCTGGACAGAAACGCATGCATGCATGATAATGCCCCGTCTCATGCTGCACATAACACCTCTGCAACTCTGGCGGCTATGGGCATAAAAGGGGACAAACTTATGATGTGGCACCCATGCTCCCCATGACCTCAACCCCATTGAGAACCTCAGGAGCATCATCAAAAGGAGTGTCTGATGGCGGGAGGCAGTTCACATCTAAGCAACAGCTCTGGGAGGGTATTCTGTCCTCATGCAAAACAATTAAAGCAGAAACCATCCAAAACCTGACAAATTCAATGGACGAGAAAGTTCAGAAGCTTCTTTCGAACAAGGGGTCCTATGTGCAAATGTAACATCACCTAGAATAAACTTTTGAGTTGAAAACTGTTTGATTTCAGTTTGTAATAACCTGCTAATGCTTATAATTTCAAAAATGACCATTTTTTTGTTCTTTATTAAAATGAAAAGGTTGAAAACTCTGCTGTGCATAATAATTTGGAACATGCATTTTGAGTGCAGTTTGAGTTTTTAATTTTTTTAAAAATATACTGTTATCATAGGCAGTTTATATAAAAACCTTTCAATTGTACTCTAATAGTTATTTGACTGGAAAATTACAATGACTGCAATTCATATAGGTAATTTGGGAAAATCTGAGAAAATATTATTTGCATAGTAATTTGGAACACAGTGTATATAGTAGGTAGCACTATGCGGGGCCATATATACAGTACGAAGCACTATGCGGGGGACATGCATACAGTAGTACGGAGCACTATGCGGGACCATGTATACAGTAGGTAGCAGTATGCGGGGCCATGTATACAGTATGAAGCACTATGCGGGTGACATGTATACAGTACGGAGGAATATGCGGGGCCATGTATACAGTAGTACGGAGCACTACGCGCGGGCCGTGTATACAATACGGAGCACTATGTGGGGCCATGTACAGTATATAGTAGGATGGAGCACTATGCGGGGCATGTATACAGTGCGAAGCACTATGCGGGTCCATGTATACAGTACGGAGCACTATGCGGGGCCATGTATACAGTATGGAGCACTATGCGAGGCCATGTATACAGTATGGAGCACTATGCGAGGCCATGTATACAGTAGGAGAACTATGCGGGGCCATATATACAGTACGAAGCACTATGCGGGTGACATGTATACAGTACGAAGTACTATGCGAGGCCATGTATGCAGCACAGAGGAATATGCGGGGCCATGTATACAGTACGGAGCACTATGCGGGGCCATGTATACGGTATGGAGCACTATGCGGGGCCATGTATACAGTATGGAGCACTATGCGAGGCCATGTATACAGTACGGAGAACTATGCAGGGCAACGTATAGAGTATGGTGCACTATGCGGTGCCGGGTATACAATATGAAGCACTATGCGGGGCCGTGGATACAGTAAGGAGCACTTTGCAGGGCCATATATACAGTATGGAGCACTATGCAGGGCCATGTATACGTACGGAGCACTATGTGGAGTCATGTATACGTACGGAGCACTATGCGGGGCCATGTATACTGTATGCAGTACTATGCGGGGCCATATATACAAAACAGAGCAGTATGCGGGACCATGTATACAGTATGGAGCACTATGCAAGGTCATGTATACAGTACGGAGCACTATGCGGGGCCATGTATACAGTACGGAGCACTATGCGGGGCCATGTATATAGTAGTACCGAGCACTATGCGGTGCCATGTATACGGTACGGAGCACTATGCGGGGCCATGTATACAGTAGGTAGCACTATGCGGGGCCATGTATATAGTAGGATGGAGCACCATGCGGGGCCATATATGCAGTACGAAGCACTATGCGGGGGACATGTATACAGTAGTACGGAGCACTATGCGGTGCCGTGTATACAGTACGGAGCACTATGCTGGGCCATGTATATAGTAGAATGGAGCACTATGCGGGGCCATATATACAGTACGAAGCACTATGCGGGGGACATGTATACAGTATGGAGTACTATGCGGGGCCTTGTATACATACGGAGCACTATGCGGGACCATGTATACAGTACGGAGCATTATGCGGGACCATGTATATAGTATGGAGCACTATGCGGGGCCATGTATACAGTACGAAGCACTATGCGGGTGACATGTATACAGTACGAAGTACTATGCGAGGCCATGTATGCAGCACAGAGGAATATGCGGGGCCATGTATACAGTACGGAGCACTATGCGGGGCCATGTATACGGTATGGAGCACTATGCGGGGCCATGTATACAGTATGGAGCACTATGCGAGGCCATGTATACAGTACGGAGAACTATGCAGGGCAACGTATAGAGTATGGTGCACTATGCGGTGCCGGGTATACAATATGAAGCACTATGCGGGGCCGTGGATACAGTAAGGAGCACTTTGCGGGGCCATATATACAGTATGGAGCACTATGCAGGGCCATATATACGTACGGAGCACTATGTGGAGTCATGTATACGTACGGAGCACTATGCGGGGCCATGTATACTGTATGCAGTACTATGCGGGGCCATATATACAAAACAGAGCAGTATGCGGGACCATGTATACAGTATGGAGCACTATGCAAGGTCATGTATACAGTACGGAGCACTATGCGGGGCCATGTATACAGTACGGAGCACTATGCGGGGCCATGTATATAGTAGTACCGAGCACTATGCGGTGCCATGTATACGGTACGGAGCACTATGCGGGGCCATGTATACAGTAGGTAGCACTATGCGGGGCCATGTATATAGTAGGATGGAGCACCATGCGGGGCCATATATGCAGTACGAAGCACTATGCGGGGGACATGTATACAGTAGTACGGAGCACTATGCGGTGCCGTGTATACAGTACGGAGCACTATGCTGGGCCATGTATATAGTAGAATGGAGCACTATACGGGGCCATATATACAGTACGAAGCACTATGCGGGGGACATGTATACAGTATGGAGTACTATGCGGGGCCTTGTATACATACGGAGCACTATGCGGGACCATGTATACAGTACGGAGCATTATGCGGGACCATGTATATAGTATGGAGCACTATGGGGGGCCATGTATACAGTACGAAGCACTATGCGGGTGACATGTATACAGTACGAAGTACTATGCGGGGCCATGTATGCAGTACGGAGGAATATGCAGGGCCATGTATACAGTAGTATGGAGCACTATGCGCGGGCCGTGTATACAATACGGAGCACTATGCGGGGCCATGTGTATAGTAGGATGGAGCACTATGCGGGGCATGTATATGACGCGCCCCTGGGCCTGTGTCGCGCTGCGTTGCGCACGCGGGAGCCTACCCGGAGCCGGATCAGTGGAGGGTCGTAGTCTCGTGGCGGTGACCCGGTCCGTGCCCAGGGAGTCAAACTAGACGGCAGTCTATTAGTAGTAAATAGTTGATGACTACGCCACCCGTTGAGTGCAGCCAGGAAGCTGCTGCTGCAGGGCAGACCGCTGAGGCCGGTGGTAGGATTGTGCAGCGTGATAGTATAACCCCCAACGGGAGGGGTATGGCCTCAGCGCAGCCGACGTGGATGATGGGGGTAGCAGGAACCACTCAGAGACGGTACGGTGTAGTTCAGGGTCTTTACTGGTAACAACGACAGACCCTCCCGGAGTACTTGCTAGCAAACGGGGCCTGGTCAGTCTTTGAGCAGATGGGATCTCCCCTGGCCAGGCGGAGTTGTAGGCCTCCCAAACTGACTGTACTCTTCTGGCTACCTTGCTAGAAGCTGATGTAAGTAGCCCACGTCCCTGAGTGTACCGTGTGGTGCTCACCCGTATGGCCGGTGACTCGGGGCCTTCTAATGGCTTCCGCTCCACGATGGCAGTGCTGGTCCCACGCGTGTGACCGTGCCTTCGGGCTTCTGGGCCAGAGGACCTGAAATCCCCTGCCTGACGGATTCTGCTGCTGGGTAGGAGTTAGTCCCCACAGCCTCGGACTCCGGGTCCGGTAAAAAGTCTTCTTAGTCAGGGCGAACTCTGCAGCTGCCAGCCCCTGACTCCTTGTAACTGCTGTTTCTTCCTATGCTGTCTCTACTTCTTCTCTTCTTCTACTCACTCACCCTGCCTCAGCCCCAGGTTTTTATAGGGGAAGTTCTTCCCCTCCCAAGACTGGGCAGGAGGTGTGGCATGCACAGGATCCCTGACCAAAGGACCTCCCACCTGCTCTCAGACATAACATTACGTTACTGTGGCAACCAGACCCCTGGGGTGTCACATATACAGTGCGAAGCACTATGTGGGGGACATGTATACAGTACGGAGTACTATGCAGGGTCATGTATACAGTACGGAGCACTATGCGGGACCATGTATGCAGTAGGTAGCACGATGCGGGGCCATGTATACAGTAGTACGGAGCACTATGCGGGGCCATGTATACAGTACGGAGCACTATGCGGGGCATATATATGTAGCAAAGGCGAGAGAGATTGCAAGGGAATTCCTACATGATGTTTCAAAAATGGAGAGAGGCTGCCATCTGCTGGCCTGACACAGTCAAGCGGAACCAAGATGTATGACGCCGAAAGCCCTACCCTGTCAGATGGGGGACTTGGAGCCGGGTCCTGCGTTGTAGATGGGGTGCAGCCGTGGCCCGGACCCGCTCCGTGCCCAGGGCCGTCACATTAAAAAAGGATGGTATGGGCTTATCCGGGTTGAGTGGCTGATCTCGACTACACCACCTGTGGCACCTGGTGAAGGCCAGCAGCGCTGCTGCAGTCCGCTGAGGCAGGATGTTATGGCAGCCGTCGTTACTACTCCCCACAGGCGGAGCAGGGCCTCAAGGCAGAGAGACAGGATGGAGAGGGTTGTAGTGTAGGAGGTCTGGTGCTGCGTAGTGCGGTGTAATGCAGAATAAAGAGTCCGGAGGCCATAGGGGTGAACTTCCAGGGTTTTTATTCACGGTGGAGATTGCAGTTGAAAGGCTTCTCCCTGCTCCTCGCGGAGTTCTGCGGTCACCAGAGATGGGGGGGTCCGACAACCTCCGAGTAAGTCCAGTGTTCAATCAGGACCCCGCACCAGAGTGTTCCTAGACTTCAGACCGGGTCCTTTCCTGTCTGTGTGTGTGTAGATAGGCCGGGTCTCCCTCTGAACTTCACTCAGAAAAAGCGTACGAGTGGCAGCTCCGTCCGTTACCCGGAGGGATCCTCAGGGCCTACCGGACTTCCCTGACCAGGACGTAGAGTGGCAAGGTCAGGTGTCGGGGTCCGGTTCCCCTCTTGCAGCTAGAATCCCTCTGAATAGATCAGGTTGGCGAGGACAGGTGGCGTATACCGCTCCATCTGCATCCCCCTGGGATCCATTTGCGGTGGAGCTACACTCCTAAGCTCCAGGTCTTCTTGGTCATGGTCCTTGACCGGGCTGAGACATTCATTATCTGCAACCTGTCCCTCGACCCAAGGCCAGGGTACGAGGGCTGTGCCTCCATCCTCTGCAGGTCCACACAGGATCCACGTTCAGGGAGGAAGGTCACGATCAAAGAACCCAGACCCAAGATGGCTGTGTGTTAAATATGAAATTCAAAGTGTCACTAAAATGTGAATCCTCCACCCTCACCCACTAGTTGGTTCCCCTATCTCTTGGTTCCCCAGTCTCCCGATTCCCAGTAGGGGCAGCACCTAGTGCTTACTAGCCCCCTCTGGTGGGAGAAGTGTGGTGTTGGATGTGGAGGTAGGGTCCCGACCATCGCACTGTTCTTACCTCAAAGGAGGAACACTACACCCCGTTAAAGAGGTGCAGCATCCCTGTGGCGGTCGAACCCTCAGGTGCGCCACAAAGATATGCAAGGGAAGTTGAAGGGAGAGAAGATTTAGACCCTGGACCCGATCAGGTGACTTCCAAGAAAGAGTTCCGAGAGATAAGAGGCCAGCTCACCAAACCTGAGGGGTCTTTGGCGCCAAGCAGCAGAAAGGAGCAGACGTGTTCCCTGCGTGCTGGGAAGCCCAGCGTGACAGGCCTAAGCCAGAGGCCTGTGAGGTGCCACAGCCGGGCACTAGTAGAAGAGCTCCGGATCCCTCACAGATGTGACCCTAGTGCTGTGCCTGCTGAGGAAACTCGGAACCTGCTTGCGATGCTGAGTAAGTTCGCGGAACCCGACGTCGCCCGCCGACAGACTAGGTCTGGACCCCCCTACCCAAGGCTTGAGAGACTGCCTCCAACGGCCAAGCAGAGAGGACTTGAGAGACGGCTGCCCCAGGAAAGTCACGCCAAGGAAAGCAGAGGAGCGGCATACGTGAACAGGGCCGTCACTTCTACTGTTCACCCACGGTACCGGGGACAATTGGGTTTAGGTACTCAGGTTGGGAGGGGAACGTTTGGGGCTAAAGAAGCTCAACGTGATCTAATTGAATTTATCCGGAAAAAGACTCACGGCCTAGCGGGAATAACCGGTGACCCCCGCTAGAGCCATATGCACAGTTAAGGAACTCACGTGGTGTCTCCCATGATCGAGGGCACCACATTACCTTCAGAGACTTCGCATTTTGCTAATACTTCAAATTACTGTTTATTAGCTTTGTTGCAATCCCTTGTTCAGCGTACCTGTTACATATATATATAAACTGTTTATATTCAACTCTTACTGTTCTCGCCTTGTGTCTCTGTGCGTTGCATCCCGGCATCTGCATTACATTTGGCGTAGTTGGCAGGATGCAACATTCAGACGCAGAGATGGCGGAGCAGCCTGTGACTGGGTCCGTCCGGAGCCATATATCTTTGGGGGCTATGCTCAGCCATCTACCCAAGTTTATGGGGGATGGCATGTCACTGTGGGACTGGGTAGAAAGACTGAGAAGTATGCTACGTATGTATCCCCTCGATCCCCTAGCCCAGGCGGAGCTGGCCCTCCTAACCCTTGATGGAGAGGCCCGGCAGACTGTGATGTACCGCCCACCTGGGGACTGTGACACCGTGGACAAAGTGATAAAAATTCTAGATGACATGCACGGTGACACTACAGATTTGGGACACTTGCGCTTACGGTTGCTTCAGCGGGTCCAAGGGGAAAATGAGACAGTAAATCAGTATGTTAATGCATTACAGGAAGTGACGGCTCATATCACCAAGAAAGTTCGAGATGGGAACCGAGGACTGGGACCATTGGATGAGGTTTTGCGTGTCCAACTGATTGCTGGCTTGAGAGACACTTCCCTGAGGCAGATCCTGAAGGAGCGGCTGCGACTGAGCCCTGATCTGGGCTTCCTGGAGGTAGGGCCTGAAGCTAGAGTCCTGGAGAGAGAAGTTCCTGTTCTCAAAGCCACAGTTAGAAGTCATGAGGCAATTGCCCCTGAATTCACCAACAAAGAGCCTGATTGAGTACGGGAAACACGTCAGGAAATTCGAGACATTCGGGTGAGTTGAATGCTATTAGAAAGACCCCTACTGCCCCCTTGTCGATGGACCGTACTGCCCAACGCGGACAGAGACCAGAGCGAGAAAAGCGTTCCTACCCGGCCCCAGCACAGCTTGTACCCGACCTATCAGTCGAACGAGGACCAGAGTGCTGGACCTGCGGAGGTAGGGATCATATCTCCAAAGACTGTCCAAACCGAGAAAGGAGGAGGAGGAGACAGCCGTTAAACTAAAATGCCCCATGGTTGTGGAGCATACCGTGGGGTCTCGAGCTTCAGAGAGTGGAAGAGGGAGCTCTGAATACATTGTCTCCGAGAGGCCCATTATCTGGGCTGAATTCAATGGGCAGTGGATCCGCTGTTTAATGGACACTGGGTCTCAAGTGACCACTATGCCTGAGACGTATTTCCAAAGTCACTTTCCTGAAGTCGCTCGTTCCTGCTGGGAACCCACTGTCAAACTGGTGGCGGCTAATCAACTACCTATCCCAGTAGCGGGAGTAGGATGGATGTCCGTTCGGGCATGTGGAAAGGACCTCGGTCGGAAAGGGATCGTACTGACCACAGGGCCCGGAGGCAATGGGCCCATTGTAACCCTGGGCATGAATGTGCTGAAAGAGGTCAAACAATTCCTGGCTGAGGGCTGTAACAAAAACAACTGGACCCGTGCCACTCAAGACCCAGCTAACAATAGAGTATTCCAGAATCTCGTGCGGGTCAGTCAGATTCAAAAATTGCCCGCTACCTCTCAGTACCTTGGTAAGGTATCGATACCACCCGAAGCCACAATGACACTGCCAGTGGGACAGACTGTACTCACTCTACCGGTGCTGGCACATGTGTCCTTAGAGGGCGTGGACATTCAAATTGAACCAATGGAGGGAGAGGAAGCTCCCTCTGGACTCCTGGTTGCTCGGACCCTGGCCACCGTGCGGCACGGTAGAGTACCCGTGCGTTGCATCAATTTAAGTGGCACAAGTTTACAGTTGTTGCCCCGACAAGAGGTGGCGCAAGTGTGTATAATGCCAGAAGCCCTTACTAGAGCTGACGCTATAGGGCTGGCACCTGTGGAAGGAAAGCCATGGACCCTGGAGGTTTCCCTCAATAGCAAAGAGAATGGAAGAGAACCGTTGGCTGGGCGCCACCTCTTGGAGGAAATGGAGGCTAATCTGACTGAGTTTTCTGCTGGACAAGTAAGGCAGATCGAACAACTTCTAAGCGATATCAGGGAGTGTTTGCACAGCATGAAGATGATTTCGGGTGCACTCGGGACATTCAGCACGAAATACCCACCGGAAATACTGCTCCCATCAGAGAGAGATATTGGCGAATCCCGCCACAAATGTACCAGGAGGTGAAAGCGCTGTTGGCCCACATGTTGCGGAACGGTGTGATCCGTGAAAGTCAGAGTCCTTGGGCGGCTCCGATCGTGCTGGTCCTGAAGAAGGCTGCTACCCTGAGATTCTGCATAGACTATCGGAAGCTGAATGCCTGTACAGTACGGGACTCCTATCCACTCCCCCGAATTGAAGAGTCTCTATCTGCACTAGGGAGTGCCAAATTCTTCTCTTCCCTCGACCTGGCCAGTGGCTATTGGCAGGTCCCAGTAGCTGAGAAGGATCGTCCGAAGACAGCTTTTGTTCTCCCTATGGGCCTGTTTGAGTTCAATCGGATGCCGTTAGGGCTAACAAATGCGTCAGGAACCTTCCAACGGCTGATGGAGAGATGCTTGGGGGACCTCAGCTTTGAAGCCACTTTAATATATCTGGACGATATAATTATCTATTCCGCTACGTTTGAAGATCATCTCCGCCGAGTGGAACAAGTGTTAGAACGGCTTCAAAGGCACGGCCTGAAAATTAAACTTAGTAAGTGTCGTCTCTTCAAAGGAGGAATTGAATATGTGGGGCACACTGTGTCCAGTGCAGGAGTGCACCCCAATGCGGAGAAAGTAGCTGCCGTGCAGAAGTGGCCCACGCCCGTCAATCTAAGGGAACTGAGGGCGTTCCTGGGGCTCGCTGGATACTACCGCAGATTCATTAAAGACTTCGCTAAGATTGCGATCCCGCTCAATGAATTGCTGAGAGGAATGGCTGGGGGAGCCAAGCGGCAGCCCATTCAGTGGGGACCCCGACAAGAAGAGGCATTCTGAGCATTAAAAATGGATCTAACGGATGCCCCAATCCTGGCCTATGCTGACTTTTTGCAGCCTTTTATGTTGTACACTGATGGAAGCTTGCATGGACTGGGAGCAGTGCTGGCTCAAGTACAAGGAGAAAAAGAGCGAGTGATCTCGTATGCCAGCAGGTCACTCCGAGACACGGAGAAGAATCCGGACAACTACAGTTCGTTTAAGCTGGAGCTACTGGCACTGGTGTGGGCCATGACCGAGAAATTTGCTGAGTACTTGTCAGGGTCAGAAGTGCAAGTGCGGACAGATAACAACCCTTTGGCCCACTTGGAGAACGCCAAACTGGGCACGTTAGAACAGCGGTGGGTCGCAAGGATGTCCAAATACCAATATAAAATCGCCTATCGGTCCAAGGCCCTGAACACTCATGCAGATGTCCTGTCCCGGGTCACTCAGGCAGGGCCGAACAGGGACAGAGATGAGGAGCTCGAAGGCGACGAGATCCCGGATTTCAGCCAGTTCGCCGCTGTTGTGGTCGACGCCCAGGAGACCAGAGAGGAGCCGAGGCCCACTCAAATTCTGGGCCGTTCAAGAGACGAATGGATACATCTGCAGCAGTCCGACCCAGAGTTAGCAAAGCTGAGAGAATGGGTCGCCCTTAGGCAAAGACCCGACCAGGAAGCCAGAGCCTCTTCACTTCCAACTACCCTACAAATCCTAGGCCAGTGGGAGAGGCTCTTCCTGAAGGACGGCTTGCTATGGCGAAGAATCCAGCTGCCTCGAGAGTTTGATGCTACCTGGCAGGTGATAGTTCCAGGAGCGCTAGTAACGCAGCAAGCCCAAGAAGCTCATAGAAGAGGTGCTCACTTCGGTGTAGAAAAGACCTTTCGGTGGTTGCAATGGCTGGTGTATTGGCCTCAACTGTGGCAAGAAGTCGAGGGGGTCTGCCGAACATGTCAGTGTGAGTTGAACAAGCCCCCGGAACAAAGAGCTCCCATTCAGACTATCCGAACTTCTGCCTCCTTGGAAGTCTTGATGATTGACTAACTGATGATAGGAACTTTATACAATGGTTACGGACACTGTTTAGTCATGACTGATCACTTCACCAAGTTCGCAGTAGTGACGCCTACTAAAGATCAGAGAGCAGAAGCCACAGCTAAGGCCATCTGTCAGGATTTCATCCGGCTTTATGGGTGCCCGAAGCGAATACATTCTGACGAGGGGGCCTGCTTCCAAGGATGAGTGATGGATGAGCTATACCGCATCTATGGGATCGACCGATCTCGAACAACACCCTACCACCCTCAAGGGAACGGCGCATGCGAGCGCTTCAACCGAACCCTGTTGCAAATGTTGCGAACGCTGGAAGTGGACAAAAAGATGAAGTGGCCCGAATTTGTGTCCGAGCTGGTGTGGGTGTATAATAATTGAGTTCATGCGACTACCGGCTACACCCCTTGCATGTTGCTGTTTGGAAGAAGTGGGCGAGAAATTACTGAACTGGAGCTAGACTCAGAAGACTCCGGCCCGGGCAGTAGCCCAAGTACCTGGATTCGAGAACACCAGCGTCAGCTCCATACAGTGAGAAGACTGGTTGCTCAGAAGTTTCAGTAAGTAGAGCATGCAGATCGGCCCCCGACCGCAGGCGGATCACTTCAGACCGAGTACTGGTAAGGGCCAAATGATTTGGGAGTAAACTGGACCATCGTTGGGAGGCGATAACATATCGGGTGGTGAAGAAGGTTCACCCAGACAACCCCGTCTACGAGGTTAGGCCCGAAGGGGATGACGCCGCGACACCCAGGGTGTTGCACCGCAATATGCTGCTGACGCGCCCCTGGTCCTGTGTCGCGCTGCGTTGCGCACGCGGGAGCTTACCCGGAGCCGGATCTGTTGAGGGTTGTAGTCTCGTGGCGGTGACCCGGTCCGTGCCCAGGGAGTCAGACTAAGTGGCGCTGTATTAGCAGTGATGTTAGATGACTACGCCACCCGTTGAATGCAGCTTTAGAGCTGCTGCTGCAGGGCAGACCGCTGAGGCCGGTGGTAGGATTGTGCAGCGTGGTAGTATAACCCCCAACGGGAGGGGTATGGCCTCAGGGCAGCCGACGTGGATGATGGGGGTAGCAGGAACCACTCGGAGACGGTACGGTGTAGTTCAGGGTCTTTACTGGTAACAAAGATAGACCCTCCCGGAGTACTGGCTAGCGATTGGGGCCTGGTCAGTCCTTGAGCAGATGGGATCTCCCCTGGCCAGGCGGAGTTGTAGGCCTCCCAAACTAACAATACTCTTCTGGCTACCTTGCTAGAGGCGGGTATAAGTAGCCCACGTCCCTGAGTGTACCGTGCTCTGCTCACCCGTATGGCCGGTGACTCGGGGCCTTCTAGTAGCTTCCGCTCCACGACGGCGGTGCTGGTCCCACGCGTGTGACCGTGCCTTCGGGTTTCTGGGCCAGAGGACCTGCAATCCCCTGCCGGTCGGTTTCTGCTGCTGGATAGGAGTTAGTCCCCGCAGCCTCGGACTCCAGGTCCGGTGATAACTTCTCAGTCAGGGCGAGCTCTGCAGCTGCCAGCCCCTGACTCTTTGTAGTACTGCTCCCACAGAGCTCCTGATGTTCTTTTCCTATATCTGCTTCTCTGTCTCTACTTCTTCTCTACTCACTAACCCTGCCTCAGCCCCAGGTTTATATAGGGGAAGTTCTTCCCCTCCCAGGACTGGGCAGGAGGTGTGGCATGCATAGGATTCCTGACCAAGAGACCTCCCACCTGCTCTCAGACATAACATTGCTGTTACTGTGGAAACCAGACCCCTGGGGTGCCACACTGCGACCTTGCTCCTCTGAAGCAGAAGTCTGTAACGAAGTTGGGCCTTCAAACGTATTGGCTGAAGTGCCACATGCAGGAACCTTGGGGGATGAAGAAGGATGGGCCACAATGCAGTTGGGCCCGTCAGAACCATTGAGGCCAACCCCGAGTGGAACCAAGAATGAGTCGAGAAATGACTTGCAATCCCTAGTAATTGATTCATCGGATTTCCCGGAGTCACCTCCGCAAGAGGAGCCCCGCAGAACTGAGCGGGCTAATGCCGGAATTCCTCCTAACTGGTATGCTCAAGAAGAGTTTATCTGGTCTCAAATTCAGCAGAAAATGCAGGAGTGTGCCCAACTCCTGTCTGAACTTGCACTGCCTGGAAAGAGGCATCAATTATGCGAGAAGTCCACTCGCACGAGGACTGGCGAGCAAAAAGGAGGGAGGAATGTAACAAAGGCGAGAGAGCTTGCAAGGGAACTCCTACATGATGTTTCAAAAATGGAGAGAGGCTGCCATCTGCTGGCCAGACACAGTCAAGCGGAACCAAGATATGCAAGGGAGTTGAAGGGAGAGCAGATTTAGACGCTGGACCCGATCAGGTGACTTCCAGGAAGGAGTTCCGAGAGATAAGAGGCCAGCGCGCCAAACCTGAGGAGTCTTTGGCGCCAAGCAGCAGAAAGGAGCAGACGTGTTCCCTGCGTGCTGGGAAGCCCCGCGTGACAGGCCTAAGCCAGAGGCCTGTGACGTGCCACAGCTGGGCCCCGGTATAAGAGCTCCGGATCCCTCACAGATGTGAGTGATGTGCCTGCTGAGGAGACTCGGAACCTGCTTGCGGTGCTGAGTGAGTTCGCGGAACCCGACATCGCCCGCCGACAGACGAGGTCTGGACCCCCCTACCCAAGGCTCGAGAGATTGCCTCCAACGGCCAAGCAGAGAGGACTTGAGAGACGGCTGCCCCAGGAAAGTCACGTCAGCGAAAGCAGAGGAGCTGCATACGTGAACAGGGCCGTCACTTCTACTGTTCACCCACGGTATCGGGGACAATTGGGTTTAGGTACTCAGGTTGGGAGGGGAACGGTTGGGGCTAAAGAAGCTCAACGTGATCTAATTGAATTTATCCGGAAAAAGACTCAAGGCCTAGCGGGAATAACCGGTGACCCCCGCTAGAGCCATATGCACAGTTAAGGAACTCACGTGGTGTCTCTCATGATCGAGGGCACCACATTACCTTGAGAGACTTCGCATTTTGCTAATACTTCAAATTACCGTTTATTACCCTTGTTGCAATCCCTTGTTCAGCGTACCTGTTACATATATACATATAAACTGTTTATATTCAACTCTTACTGTTCTCGCCTTGTGTCTCTGTGCGTTGCATCCCGGCACCTGCATTACATATACAGTACGGAGCACTGTGCGGGGGACATGTAAATGTGGCACCCCAGGTCTGGTCGCCACAGTGGCAGCAATGTCATGTCTGAGAGCAGGTGGGAGGTTCCCTGGTTGGGGACAATTAGCATGCAGCACCTCCTGCCTCAGTCCAGAGAGGGGAGAAACTTGCCCTTTATAAACTGGATCTGGGGCGGGGTTAGTGAGAGAAGTGCCAAACAAGTTCCAGAGAAGTTGCAGATAGGGACAGGTCAGCAGCAGGCTGAGGAGTCACTGTAGGCAGAGGAGGAACACGAGGCCAGGATGGGAGCTAGAAGAGCTCATCCTGGCTAGAGACTTACAAAGCCGGACACTGGAGTCCGAGGCTGTGATGGTTATAAGCCCAGCAGCAGAAAACAACCACGCACCCAAGGAAGCCTGGAGGCTCAGCCACGCAAGAGGGACCACTACTGCCCTGGAGGGGTGAGAAGTACGGAAGGCCCGAGTCGCCAGTCATACGGGTGAGAACAACACTCAGAGACGTGGGCTACCACTACACTACAGCGGGATAGCCAAGAAAGAGTGAAGTCAGCACGGTAGGCCTACAAACTCCCCCTGACCAGCGGGATCTCCCAGTTACTCTCAGACTGACCAGGCCTCCATTGTTAACCTGTATTCCGGACGGGTCCCTTAACACCACCAACAGTAAAGACCCTGAATTGTTTGACAGACTCCGTGTGGTTAATGCTGCTCCCGCGCACCATCACCACCAACATCCCTATTTACTGCCCTGAGGCTATACTCATCCCGTGGGGAGTTATACTACCCTCAGCTGCACCCACAACACCAGCCTCAGCGGTCGGCCCTGCAGCGGCGGTTCACTCTGACCGCAATCCACGGGTGGCGTAGTCGGACATTTAATCACAAAACCCTATAAATAGACTGCCATTTGGGTTGACCATCCTGAGCCACGGGACCGGGTCCCCGCCACGTAAGGACTACAACCCCCAGCATCCACAAAAGGTCCGGTTCCGGGTATCCACACACACACACGGCCCAGGGGGCGCGTCATATACAGTACGGAGTACTATGCGGGACCATGTATACAGTAGGTAGCAGTATGCGGGACCATGTATACAGTATGGAGTACTATGCGGGGCCATGTATACAGTATGGAGTACTATGCGGGGCCATGTATACATACGGAGCACTATGCGGGGCCATGTATACAGTATGGAGTACTATGCGGGGCCATGCATACAGTAGTAGGGAGCACTATGCGTGGGCTGTGTATACAGTACGGAGTACTATGCAGGGCCATGTATACAATATGTAGCACTATGCGGGGCCATGTATACAGTAGTACGGAGCACTATGCTGGGCAGTGTATACAGTACGGAGCACTATGCGGGGCCATGTATATAGTAGGATGGAGCACTATCTGCAGCCATGTATGCAGTATGAAGCACTATGCGGGTGACATGTATACAGTACGAAGTACTATGCGGGGCCATGTATACAGTACGGAGCACTATGCGGGACCATGTATATAGTAGGATGGAGCACTATGCGGGGCCATATATACAGTACGGAACACTCTGCGGGGCCATGTATACCGTACGAAGTACTATGCGGGGCCATGTATACAGTACGAAGCACTATGCGGGGCCATGTATATAGTTGGATGGAGCACTATGCGGGGCATGTATACAGTGCGAAGCAAAATGTGGGGGACATGTATACAGTATGGAGTACTATGCGGGGTCATGTATACTGGACGGAGCACTATGCGGGTCCATGTACACAGTAGGTAGCACTATGCGGGGCCATGTATACAGTACGGAGCACTATACGGGGCCATGAATACAGTACGGAGCACTATGAGGGGCATGTATACCGTACAGAGCACTATGCGGGACCATGTATACAGTAGGTAGCACTATGCGGGAGACATGTATACAGTACGGAGCACTATGCGGGGGACATGTATACAGTACGGAGCACTATGCGGGGCCATGTATACAGTATGGAGTACTATGGAGGCCATGTATACAGTACGGAGCACTATGCAGGGCCATGTATACAGTAGGTAGCACTATGCGGGGTCATGTATACAGTACGGAGCACTATGCGGGACCATGTATACAGTAGGTAGCACTATGCGGGGCCATGTATACAGTAGTACGGAGCACTATGCGCGGGCCGTGTATACAATACGGAGCACTATGCGGGGCCATGTATATAGTAGGATGGAGCACTATGCGGGGCCATGTATACAGTGCGAAGCAAAATGTGGGGGACATGTATACAGTACGGAGTACTATGCGGGGCATGTATACAGTGCGAAGCAAAATGTGGGGGACATGTATACAGAACGGAGTACTATGCGGGGTCATGTATACAGTACGGAGCTCTATGCGGGACCATGTATACAGTAGTACGGAGCACTATGCGGGACCATGTATACAGTAGGTAGCACTATGCGGGGCCCTGTATACAGTAGTACAGAGCACTATGCGGGGCCATGAATACAGTGCGGAGCACTATGCGGGGCATGTATACAGTACGGAGCACTATGCGGGAGACATGTATACAGTACGGAGTACTATGCGGGACCATGTATACAGTAGGTAGTAGTATGGGGGGCCATGTATACAGTATGGAGTACTCTGGGGGCCATGTATACAGTACGGAGCACTATGCGGGGCCATGCATACAGTAGTACGGAGCACTATGCGTGGTCTGTGTATACAGTACGGAGCACTATGTGGGGCCATGTATACAGTACGGAGCACTAGGCGGGGCCATGTATAAAGTACAGAGCACTATGCGTGGGCTGTGTATAGAGTACGGAGCACTATGCAGGGCCATGTATACAGTACGGAGCACTATGCGGAACCATGAATACAGTAGGTAGCACTATGCGGTGCCATGTATACAGTAGTACGGAGCACTATGCGCGGGCCGTGTATACAATACGGAGCACTATGCGGGGCCATGTATATAGTAGGATGGAGCACTATGTGGGGCCATGTATGCAGTACGGAGCACTATGCGGGGCCATGTATATAGTAGGATGGAGCACTATGAGCGGCATGTCTACAGTGCGAAGCAAAATGTGGGGGCCATGTATACAGTACGGTGTACTATGCGGGGTCATGTATACAGTACGGAGCACTATGCGGGACAATGTATACAGTAGGTAGCACTATGCGGGGCCATGTATACAGTAGTACGGAGCACTATGCGGGGCCATGAATACAGTACGGAGCACTATGCGGGGCATGTATACAGTACGGATCACTAGGCGGGGGACATGTATACAGTATGGAGTACTATGCGGGACCATGTATACAGTAGGTAGCAGTATGGGGGGCCATGTATACATTATGGAGTACTCTGGGGGCCATGTATACAGTACGGAGCACTATTCAGGGCCATGTATACAGTACGGATCACTATGCGGGACCTTGAATACAGTAGGTAGCACTATGCGGGGCCATGTATACAGTAGTACAGAGCACTATGCTGGCCCGTGTATACAATACGGAGCACTATGGAGGGCCATGTATATAGTAGGATGGAGCACTATGCGGGGCCATGTATACAGTACGGAGCACTATGCGGGACCATGTGTGGCCATGTATACAGTACGGAGCACTATGCGGAGCCATGTATACTGAGTGCATATATACATTATGGAGCACTATGCAGGGCCATGTATACAGTACAGAGCACTATGAGGGGGACATGTATACAGTATGGAGCACTATGCGGGGCCATGTAAACAGTACAGAGCACTATGCGGGGCCATATATACAGTACGGAGCACTATGCAGGGCCATGTATACAGTACAGAGCACTATGCGGGGCCATGTATACAGTACGGAGAACTATGCGGGGGCCGTATACAGAGTACGGAGCACTATGCGGGCCGTGGATACAGTACGGAGCACTATGGGGGGCCATGTATACGTATGGAGCACTATGCGGGGCCATGTATACTGTGTGCAGCACAATGCGGGGCCATATATACAAAGCAGAGCAGTATATGGGACCATGTATACAGTAGGGAGCACTAAGCAGGGCCATGTATATAGTAGTACCGAGCACAATGCGGGGGCCGTGTATACAGTATGGAGCACTATGCGGGGCCATATATATAGTACGGAGCACTATGCGGGACCATGTATACAGTAGGTAGCACTATGCGAGGACATGCATACAGTACGGAGCACTATGCGGGGCCATGTATACAGTACGGAGCACTATGCTGGGCCATGTATACAGTACGGAGCGCTATGCGGGGCCATGTACACTGAGTGCAGCACTATGCAGGGCCATTTATACTTTGTGCAGCACTATGCAGGGCCATGTATACAGTACGGAGCACTGTGCGGAGCCATGTATACTGAGTGCAGCACTATGCAGGGCCATTCATACTATGTGCAGCACGATACGAGGCCATATATACAGTACGGAGCACTATGCGGAGCCATGTATACAGTACGGAGCACTATGCGGGGCCGTGTAAACAATATGGAGCACTATGCGGAGCCATATATACAACACAGAGCAGGATGCGGGGCCACGTATACAGTACGGAGCACTATGCGGGCCATGTATATAGTAGTACCAAGCACATTGCAGGGGCCGTGTATACAGTACGGAGCACTATGCGGGGCCATGTATATAGTAGTACCAAGCACATTGCAGGGGCCGTGTATACAGTACGAAGCACAATGCGGGGGACATGTATGCAGTACTGAGTACTATGCGGGGCCATGTATACAGTACGGAGTACTATGCGGGGCCATGTATACAGTACGGAGCACTATGCGGGGCCATGTATACAGTACGGAGTACTATGCGGGGCCATGTATACAGTACGGAGTACTATGCGGGGCCATGTATACAGTACAGAGAACTATGCAGGGGACATGTATACAGTACGGAGTACTATGCGGGGCCATGTATACAGTACGGAGCACTATGCGGGGCCATGTATGCAGTACGGAGCACTATGCGGGGACATGTATACAGTACGGAGCACTATGCGGGGCCATGTATACAGTACGGAGCACTATGCGGGGCCATGTATGCAGTACGGAGCACTATGCGGGGCCATGTATACAGTACGGAGTACTATGCGGGGCCATGTATACAGTACGGAGCACTATGCGGGGCCATGTATATAGTAGTACCCAGCACATTGCACGGGCCGTGTATAAAGTACGGAGCACTACGTGTGGCCATGTATATAGTAGTACGGAGCATTATGCTGGGCCATGTATACAGTACGAAACACTATGCGGGGGACATGTATACAGTACGGAGCACTATGCGGGGCCATGTATACAGTACGGAGCACTATGCGGGGCCATGTATACAGTACAGAGCACTATGCGGGGCCATGTATACAGTATGGAGCACTATGCGGGGCCATGTATATAGTTCGGAGCACTATGCAAGGCCATGTATACTGAGTGCAGCACTATGCAGGGCCATTTATACTGTGTGCAGCACTATGCGGGGCTATGTATATAGTTCGGAGCACTTTGCAGGGCCATGTATACTGTGTGCAGCACTCTGCGGGGCTATGTATACAGTATGGAGCACTATACGGGGCCATGTATACAGTACGGAGCACTATGCGGGGCCATGTATACAGTATGGAGCACTATGCGGGGCCACGTATACAGTAGGGAGCACTATGCGGGGCCATGTATTCAGTAGGGAGCACTATGCGGGTCATGTATTCAGTAGGGAGCACTATGCGGGGCCATATATGCAGTATGGAGCACTATGCGGGGACGTGTATACAGTACGGAGCACTATGCGGAGCCATGTATACAGTACAAAGCTCTATGCGGGGCCATGTATTCAGTACGGAGCACTATGCTGTGGTCGTGTTTACAGTACGGAGCACTATGCGGGGACGTGTATACACTACGGAGCACTATGCGGGGACGTGTATACAGTACGGAGCACTATGCGGAGCCATGTATACAGTACGGAGCACTATGCGGGGCCATGTATACAGTATGGAGTACTATGCAGGGCCATCTATACAGTACGGAGCACTATGCGGGGCCATGTATACAGTATGGAGCACTATGCGGGGCCACGTATACAGTAGGGAGCACTATGCGGGGCCATGTATTCAGTAGGGAGCACTATGCGGGCCATGTATTCAGTAGGGAGCACTATGCGGCGCCATGTATACAGTACGGAGCACTATGAGCTGTACGTGTATACAGTACGGAGCACTATGCGGGGACGTGTATACACTACGAAGCACTATGCGGGGACGTGTATACAGAACGGAGCACTATGCGGGGACGTGTATACAGAACGGAGCACTATGCGGTGGCCATGTATACAGTAGGGAGCACTATGCGGCGCCATGTATACAGTACGGAGCACTATGCAGGGCCATGTATACGGTACGGAGCACTATGCAGGGCCATGTATACAGTACGGAGCACTATGCGGGGTCGTGTATACAGTAGAGAGCACTATGCGGGGCCATGTATACAGTACGGAGCACTATGCGTTGGCCATGTATTCAGTACGGAGCACTATGCAGGGCCATGTATACGGTAGAGAGCGCTATGCGGGGCCATGTATACAGTACGGAGCACTATGCAGGGCCGTGTATACTGTATGGAGCACTATACCGGGCCATGTATATAGTACGGAGCACTATGCGGGGAACATGTATATGGTACCGAGAACTAAGCGGGGGACATGTATACAGTACGGAGCACTATGCGGGGCCATGTATATAGTAGTATGGAGCATTATGCGTAGCCATGTATACAGTACGAAGCACTATGCGGGGCCATGTATACAGTACGGAGCACTATGCGGGACCATGCATACAGTACGGAGCACTATGCGGGGCCATGCCTACAGTACGGAGCACTATGTGGGGCCATGTATACAGTAGGGAGCACTATGTGGGGCCATGTATAGAGTAGGGAGCACTATGCGTGGCCATGTATACAGTACGGAGCACTATGCGGGGCCATGTATACAGTACGGAGCACTTTGCAGGGCCATGTATATAGTAGTATCGAGCACAATGCTTGGGCTGTGTATACAGTACGGAGCACTATGCGGGGCCATGTATATAGTAGTACGGAGCACTATGCGGGGCATTGTATACAGTACGAAGCACTATGGGGGACATGTATACAGTACAGAGCACTATTCAGGGCCGTGTATACAGTACAGAGCACTATACGGGGCCATGTATACAGTACGGAGCACTATTCAGGGCCATGTATACAGTACGGAGCACTATGCGGGGCCATGTACACAGTACGGAGCACTATGCGAGGCCATGTATACAGTACGGAGCACTATGCGGGGCCAAGTATACAGTACGGAGCACTATGCGGGCCCATGTATACTGTGTGCAGCACTCTGCGGGGCCATGTAAACAAAACAGAGCAGTGTGCGGGGCAATGTGTATAGTATGGAGCACTATGGGGGCCATGTATACAGTATGGAGCACTATGCGGGGCCATGCATATAGTAGTACGGAGCATTATGCGGGGCCATGTATACAGTACGAAGCACTATGCGGGGCCATGTATACGTACGGAGCACTATGCGGGGCCATATATACAGTAAGGAGCACTATGCGAGGCCATGTATGCAATATGGAGCACTATACGGGGCCATGTATACAGTGCGGAGCACTATGCGGGGCCATGTATACAATACGGAGCACTATGCAGGGCCATGTATACAGTAGGGAGCACTATGCGGGGGCCATGTATACAGTACAGAGCACTATTCGCGGGCCGTATATAGAGTACGGAGCACTATGCGGGGCAGTGGATACAGTACGGAGCACTATGCGGGGCCATGTATACGTATGGAGCACTATGCGGGGCCATGTATACGTATGGAGCACTGTACGGGGCCATGTATACTGTGTGCAGCACTATGCGGGGCCATATATACAAAACAGAGCAATATGCGGGACCATGTATACAGTAGGGAGCACTATGTGGGGCCATGTATACGTATGGAGCACTGTACGGGGCCATGTATACTGTGTGCAGCACTATGCGGGGCCATATATACAAAACAGAGCAATATGCGGGACCATGTATACAGTACTGAGCACTATGTGGGGCCATGTATACAGTACGGATCAATATGCGGGGCCATGTATACAGTACGGAGCACTTTGCAGGGCCATGTATATAGTAGTATCGAGCACAATGCGGGGGCTGTGTATACAGTACGGAGCACTATGCGGGGCCATGTATATAGTAGTACGGAACACTATGCGGGGCCTTGTATACAGTACGAAGCACTATTCAGGGCCGTGAATACAGTAAAGAGCACTATACGGGGCCATGTATACAGTACGGAGCACTATTCAGGGCCATGTATAGAGTACGGAGCACTATGCGGGGCCAGGTATACAGTACGGAGCACTATGCGGGACCATGTATATAGTAGTACGGAGCACTATGCGGGGCCATGTATACAGTATGGAGCACTATGCGGTGCCATGTATACAGTACGGAGTACTATGCGGGGCCATGTATACAGTATGGAGCACTATGCGGGGCCATGTATACAGTATGGAGCACTATGCGGTGCCATGTATACAGTACGGAGTACTATGCGGGGCCATGTATACAGTAGGGAGCACTATGCAGGGCCATGTATACAGTACGGAGCACTATGCGGGGCCATGTATATAGTAGAGAGCACTATGCGCGGCCATGTATACAGTATGGAGCACTATGCGGGGCCATGTATACAGTAGAGAGCACTATGCGCGGCCATGTATACAGTACGGAGCACTATGCGGGGCCATGTATACAGTAGGGAGCACTATGCGGGGCCATGTATACAGTATGGAGCACTATGCGGGGCCATGTATACAGTAGGGAGCACTATGTGGGGCCATGTATACAGTAGGGAGCACTATGCGGGGCCATGTATACAGTACGGAGCACTATGCGGGGCCATGTATACAGTACGGAGCACTATGCGGGGCCATGTATACAGTAGGGAGCACTATGCGGCGCCATGTATACAGTACGGAGCACTATGCAGGGCCATGTATACTGAGTGCAGCAATATGCAGGGCCATTTATACTGTGTGCAGCACTATGCTGGCCATGTATACAGTATGGAGCACTATACCGGGCCATGTATATAGTACGGAGCACTATGCGGGGAACATGTATATGGTACGGAGCACTATGCGGGGTACATGTATACAGTACAGAGCACTTTTCTGGCGTCCTATATAGAGTACGGAGCACTATGCGGGGCCATGTATACTGAGTGCAGCACTATGCAGGGCCATGTATACAGTATGGAGCACTATGCTGGGGCAGTATATAGAGTTCGGAGCACTATGCGGGCCCGTGTATACAATATAGAGCACTATGCGAGGCCGTGTATACAGTACAGAGCACTATGCGGGGCCATGAATACAGTACAGAGCACTATGCGGGGGATATGTATACAGTACGGAGCACTATGCGGGGCCATGTATACAGTACGGAGCACTATGCGGGGCCATGTATACTGTGTGCAGCACTCTGCGGGACCATGTATACAAAAACTGAGCAGTGTGCGGGGCAATGTATACAGTACGAAGCACTATGCAGGGCCATGTATACAGTACGGAGCACTATGCGGGACCATGCATACAGTACGGAGCACTATGCGGGGCCATGCCTACAGTACGGAGCACTATGCGGGGTCCATGTATACAGTATGGAGCACTATGCGGGGCCATGTATACAGTACGGAGCACTATGCAGGGCCACCTATAGAGTACTGAGCACTATGCGGGGGCCATGTATACAGTACAGAGCACTATGCGGGGGCCGTATACAGAGTACGAAGCACTATGCGGGGCCGTGGATACGGTACGGAGCACTATGCGGGGCCATGATTACAGTACGGAGCACTATTCGGGGGACATGTATACTGTGTGCAGCACTATGCGGGGCCATATATACAAAACAGAGCAGTATATGGGACCATGTATACAGTACGGAGCACTATGCGGGACCATGTATACAGTAGAGAGCACTATGCGGGGCCAGGTATGCAGTACGGAGTATGATTCTGGGCCATGTATACAGTACGGAGCACTAAGCAGGGCCATGTATAAAGTAGTACCGAGCACAATGCGGGGGCTGTGTATACAGTACGGAGCACTATGCGGGGCCATGTATACAGTACGAAGCACTATGGAGGGACATGTATACGGTACGAGCACTATGCGGGGCCATGTATACAGTACGGAGCACTATGCGGGGCCATGTGTACAGTAGTACGGAGCAGTATGCGGAACCATGTATACAGTACGGAGCACTATGCAGGGCCATGTATACTGAGTGCAGCACTATGCGGGGCCATATATATAATACGGAGCACTATGCGGGACCATGTATACAGTACGGAGCACTATGAGGGGCCATGTATACAGTACGGAGCACTATGCAGGGCCATTTATACTGTGTGCAGCACTATGCAGGGCCATTTATAGTGTGTGCAGCACTTTGCGGGGCCATGTATACAGTAGTTCGGAGCACTATGCGGAGCCATGTATACAGTACGGAGCACTATGCAGGGCCATGTACACTGAGTGCAGCACTATGCGGGGCCATATATATAATACGGAGCACTATGCGGGACCATGTATACAGTACAGAGCTCTAAGCAGGGCCATGTATATAGTAGTACCGAGCACAATGCGGGGGCCGTGTATACAGTATGGAGTACTATGCGAGGACATGCATACAGTACGGAGCACTATGCGGGGCCATGTATACAGTACAGAGCTCTAAGCAGGGCCATGTATATAGTAGTACCGAGCACAATGCGGGGGCCGTGTATACAGTACGGAGCACTATGCGGGGCCATGTATACAGTACAAAGCACTATGGAGGGACATGTATACAGTACGAGCACTATGCGGGGCCATGTATACAGTACGGAGCACTATGCGGGGCCATGTATACTGAGTGCAGCACTATGCAGGGCCATTTATAGTGTGTGCAGCACTATGCGGGGCCATGTATACAGTACGGAGCACTATGCGGGGCCATGTATACAGTACGGAGCACTATGCTGGGCCATGTATACAGTACAGAGCGCTATTCGGGGCCATGTACACTGAGTGCAGCACTATGCAGGGCCATTTATACTGTGTGCAGCACTATGCGGGGCCATGTATACAGTACGGAGCACTATGCGGGGCCATGTATACAGTACGGAACACTATGCGGGGCCATGTATACAGTACGGAGCACTATGCAGGGCCATGTATACTGAGTGCAGCACTATGCAGGGCCATTCATACTATGTGCAGCACTATACGAGGCCATATATACAGTACGCAGCACTATGCGGAGCCATGTATTCAGTACGGAGCACTATGCGGGGTCGTGTATACAATATGGAGCACTGTGCGGGGCAATATATACAAAACAGAGCAGGATGCGGGGCCATGTATACAGTACGGAGCACTATGCGGGGCCATGTATATAGTAGTACCAAGCACATTGCAGGGGCCGTGTATACAGTACGGAGCACTATACGGGGCCATGTATATAGTAGTACGGAGCATTATGCGGGGCCATGTATACAGTACGAAGCACTATGCGGGGGACATGTATGCAGTACGAAGTACTATGCGGGGCCATGTATACAGTACGGAGTACTTTGCGGGGCCATGTATGTTGTACGGAGCACTATGCGGGGACGTGTATACACTACAGAGCACTATGCGGAGCCATGTATACAGTACGGAGCACTATGCGGGGCCATGAATACAGTACAGAGCACTATGCGGGGCCATGTATATAGTAGTGCGGAGCATTATGCTGGGGCATGTATACAGTACAAAACACTATGCGGGGGACATGTTTACAGTACGGAGCACTATGCGGGGCCATGTATACAGTACGGAGCACTATGCGGGGCAATGTATACAGTATGGAGCACTATGCGGGGCCATGTATACTGAGTGCAGCACTATGCAGGGCAATGTATACAGTATGGAGCACTATGCGGGGCCATGTATACAGTACGGAGCACTATGCGGGGCCATGTATACTGAGTGCAGCACTATGCAGGGCCATTTATACTGTGTGCAGCACTCTGCGGGGCTATGTATACAGTATGGAGCACTATACGGGGCCATGTATACAGTACGGAGCACTATGCGGGGCCATGTATACAGTACGGAGCACTATGCGGGTTCATGTATACAGTATGGAGCACTATGCGAGGCCGTGTATACAATAGTGAGCACTATGCGGGGCCCTGTATACAGTAGGGAGCTCTATGCGGGGCCATGTATGTAGTAGGAAGCACTATGCGGGGCCATGAATACAGTACGGAGCACTATGCGGGGCCATGTATAAAGTACGGAGCACTATGCGGTGGTCGTGTATACAGTGTGGAGCACTATGGGCGGGCCGTGTATACAGTACGGAGCACTATGCGGGGACGTTTATACACTACGGAGCACTATGCGGGGACGTGTATACAGTACGGAGCACTATGCGGGGCCATGTATACAGTACGGAGCACTATGCAGCTTCATGTATACAGTATGGTGCACTATGCGAGGCCGTGTATACAATAGTGAGCACTATGCGGGGCCACGTATTCAGTAGGGAGCACTATGCGGGGCCATGAATACAGTACGGAGCACTATGCGGGGCCATGTATACAGTACGGAGCACTATGCGGGGCCATGTATTCAGTAGGAAGCACTATGCGGGGCCATGAATACAGTACGGAGCACTATGCGGGGCCATGTATACAGTACGGAGCACTATGCGGTGGTCGTGTATACAGTACGGAGCAGTATGCGGCTTCATGTATACAGTATGGTGCACTATGTGAGGCCGTGTATACAATAGTGAGCACTATGCGGGGCCACGTATTCAGTAGGGAGCACTATGCGGGGCCATGTATACAGTACGGAGCACTATGCGGGGCCATGTATACAGTACGGAGCACTATGCGGGGCCATGTATACAGTACGGAGCACTATGCGGGGCCATGTATACAGTACGGAGCACTATGCTGGGCCATGTATACAGTACAGAGCGCTATTCGGGGCCATGTACACTGAGTGCAGCACTATGCAGGGCCATTTATACTGTGTGCAGCACTATGCGGGGCCATGTATACAGTACGGAGCACTATGCGGGGCCATGTATACAGTACGGAACACTATGCGGGGCCATGTATACAGTACGGAGCACTATGCAGGGCCATGTATACTGAGTGCAGCACTATGCAGGGCCATTCATACTATGTGCAGCACTATACGAGGCCATATATACAGTACGCAGCACTATGCGGAGCCATGTATTCAGTACGGAGCACTATGCGGGGTCGTGTATACAATATGGAGCACTGTGCGGGGCAATATATACAAAACAGAGCAGGATGCGGGGCCATGTATACAGTACGGAGCACTATGCGGGGCCATGTATATAGTAGTACCAAGCACATTGCAGGGGCCGTGTATACAGTACGGAGCACTATACGGGGCCATGTATATAGTAGTACGGAGCATTATGCGGGGCCATGTATACAGTACGAAGCACTATGCGGGGGACATGTATGCAGTACGAAGTACTATGCGGGGCCATGTATACAGTACGGAGTACTTTGCGGGGCCATGTATGTTGTACGGAGCACTATGCGGGGACGTGTATACACTACGGAGCACTATGCGGAGCCATGTATACAGTACGGAGCACTATGCGGGGCCATGAATACAGTACAGAGCACTATGCGGGGCCATGTATATAGTAGTGCGGAGCATTATGCTGGGGCATGTATACAGTACAAAACACTATGCGGGGGACATGTTTACAGTACGGAGCACTATGCGGGGCCATGTATACAGTACGGAGCACTATGCGGGGCAATGTATACAGTATGGAGCACTATGCGGGGCCATGTATACTGAGTGCAGCACTATGCAGGGCAATGTATACAGTATGGAGCACTATGCGGGGCCATGTATACTGAGTGCAGCACTATGCAGGGCCATTTATACTGTGTGCAGCACTCTGCGGGGCTATGTATACAGTATGGAGCACTATACGGGGCCATGTATACAGTACGGAGCACTATGCGGGGCCATGTATACAGTACGGAGCACTATGCGGGTTCATGTATACAGTATGGAGCACTATGCGAGGCCGTGTATACAATAGTGAGCACTATGCGGGGCCCTGTATACAGTAGGGAGCTCTATGCGGGGCCATGTATGTAGTAGGAAGCACTATGCGGGGCCATGAATACAGTACGGAGCACTATGCGGGGCCATGTATAAAGTACGGAGCACTATGCGGTGGTCGTGTATACAGTGTGGAGCACTATGCGCGGGCCGTGTATACAGTACGGAGCACTATGCGGGGACGTTTATACACTACGGAGCACTATGCGGGGATGTGTATACAGTACGGAGCACTATGCGGGGCCATGTATACAGTACGGAGCACTATGCAGCTTCATGTATACAGTATGGTGCACTATGCGAGGCCGTGTATACAATAGTGAGCACTATGCGGGGCCACGTATTCAGTAGGGAGCACTATGCGGGGCCATGAATACAGTACGGAGCACTATGCGGGGCCATGTATACAGTACGGAGCACTATGCGGGGCCATGTATTCAGTAGGAAGCACTATGCGGGGCCATGAATACAGTACGGAGCACTATGCGGGGCCATGTATACAGTACGGAGCACTATGCGGTGGTCGTGTATACAGTACGGAGCAGTATGCGGCTTCATGTATACAGTATGGTGCACTATGTGAGGCCGTGTATACAATAGTGAGCACTATGCGGGGCCACGTATTCAGTAGGGAGCACTATGCGGGGCCATGTATACAGTACGGAGCACTATGCGGGGCCATGAATACAGTACGGAGCACTATGCGGAGCTATGTATACAGTACGAAGCTCTATGCGGGGCCATGTGTACAGTACGGAGCACTATGAGGAGGTCGTGTATACAGTACGGAGCACTGTGCGGGGCCATGTATGCAGTACGGAGCACTATGCGGTGGTCGTGTTTACAATACGAAGCACTATGGAGGGACATGTATACAGTACGGAGCACTATGCGGTGGTCGTGTATATGTAGCACCCTGAGGATTCGGCTGCTACAGGGGTATTGCACCTCAACCCAGAGGTGTGATATTCCACTCCCGGGTAAGGATGGAGTGTGGAACTGAGCTCGGTAGGCTGCATGCACTACACACATCCCATTTCCGAGGAGCAGACCGACGGTACTCCCACTTAGAAATGTGCAGGTACGACCGAGTCTGTTCCTGGCTGGAGTGGGAGGGGGGTGGTACATCCCAAGTAGTGTAGGGGCAGATAGGGGGAGCAGCCTGGGTAAAGATAGGAGCTCATTGGGTGCTGGTCACCTGAGCTCACACATAGAGGGTGTATATAAGGTGGGCACCATCAAAGAACAGGGTCAGTCAGCCACAGTCAGTCAGGCTGTGAGTCTTTGCAGAGAGAAGTAAGAGGAGCAGAGAAGCCCCAGAGAGAGAGAGAGGAGAAAGAAAGAAAGACCCAGAGGGGGAAACAGAAAAGGAACTCTGAGAACCCAAAGTCCATCAGCGGGTGAAGAGTTGGCATCAGGGTACCGGAACCCAAGCTGGTGGGGGGCAAAAACACACCCCAGCCAGAGACCGGAGGCCGTGGGCAGCGTCTGCCACGGCCACCCACCACATCCACCACGAAAGCATACCACGTGGAGGGTCAGGGAACCCAAGGCCAAGGGTCTCCCAACAGAAGGCCCGAGGGAGCTGGACCTGGGTGGATCAATAGTGGGGACGGCCAGAGAAAGGACAGAAGGAGAGCTCAGGGTCACGCTCTGGACTTGCTTGGGGGTTGGCTGGATCCAGGACCTGGTGGATGCAGCACGGCTCGGGAGGTCACTCGAAGCTGGAGTGACCGGAACATCAGCAGTGAGTAAATACCCTTAACTGCATAACCCGACTCTGTCTTCCTTTAACACCTATGCTGCACCACCACAACCCCCATCCTCTGCACCTGACCCCCTGAGGCTATACCCCACCCGTTGGGGGTTATACCATCACAAGCTGCACCTACACCATCAGCCTCAGCGGACCCTGCTGCAGCGGCGGCCATAGTGACCGCAATACAACGGGTGGCGTAGTCGACATTAAGAACTTATTAACATCTGTAGGACTGCCACATACAACTGAGTTTGACACCCTGGGCACGGACCGGGTCATAGCCACTCGGAGACTACAACCCCCATCTGATCCGGCTCCGGATATTCCCATAAAGAATATGGCCCAGGGGGCGCGTCAACTTTGGCGTAGTCGGCAGGATTACGTGCCCGCAACACCCGGGTACTGCGTGCCTGAAGAAAAGAACGAGTTTACCTCAAAAAGAAGTCTCCTGCCGGTTCCAGAGGGTCCCCGCCATCGGACCCCATCACCAGTCGATTCCCGCCGGTTGTCCGCCATTAACAGCATTTTCCCGCCATCTGCAGAGTTTCCCGCCACTGGGAAGCGATTCCCGCCATTTCCAAAGGTTTCCCGCCTTGGAAGAGCGGACGCCATTATGGGCGTGCCAGAGGGTGGTGAGAGGCCGCCTCCCATCGTGGGCCAGGACCGAAAATGGCGCCAAAAGTGGAAACCGCCCCCACCAACAGAGACTGTGATGCTAGAGGTGTCTGTCAGCGTGAAAGAACTGCCCCTGGAGCTGACAGTCACCAAGTGGCCCCGGGACCGCCCTCGAGGTGGGAGGAGACGAAAGGAGAGAACAAAGATGGGTGCCGCCTGGAGCAGTCTGGAGCGAGCGCACCCGGAGGCAAGAAGCCTGGAGAAGAGTATCGGAGGAGCTTACCCGGAGATGGCGAGAAAGCAGAGCAGCACTGGCCCGCTGGCCAGGAGCCTGCTGGAGACGACTGTAGGAGAGCAGAGCAGCACCGACCCGTTGGTCAGGAGCCTGCTGGAAACAACGACCCCACTAGGACTAGTGGAGGTCCTAGCACAGCTCCCCCGAGACCGGGAGTGTGCACAGACCGCTCTGGAGGGCCTCGCAAGGAGGATGGCCCGGGTGCAGCGAGAGACGTTGGCGGAGTGGAGCCGTGAGATGGCCCAGCAGACCGAGACCTGTCAGCGGAGCACGCCACCCGAGACGAGGAGACAGACCGCCTCTGAGGATGGCGCGGGAAGATTGAAGGCCGGAGACGGCGCCGAGAAGGGAGCCGAACGAGTGGAGGCAGGTAAATGGGACGTCTATACCCCAAACCGGGAAACCGCGTACCTGCCCCAGCTCCCCGTCGCAGAGCCCGAAGTCTATCCTGCCGTGCCCATCGCTGCAACGTCACCGCCGCCGACTAGGCCTCGAACGGGAGCCGCGACCCCTGTGACGTCACACGCCTCGACCCCGAGCGTGACCAAGCAGGAAGTACCACCAGCCTGGTCGCAAGGCCTAGTACCCCCGGGCGCCGCAATACCAACAGCGCCCCCTACCTCCGCGGAGCCCCCGGCCTGGTCGCAGGGCCAAGTAGCCCAGGGTGCCGCCGTCCTTACGGTGCCCTTCACCTTCCAGATACCCCAGGCCTGGCCGCAAGGCCCGGGCAACCCGGGCGCCACCACCACCGCGCCCATAAGACCAAGAGTGCCGCATCTGGGAGAGGACCTGTACGCCCAGCATACGTGCCCGGATGGGCAGCCATTTATATGGCCACCGGAGTTCCACCATCCCCGACTCCGGAGAGAGAGACCCCTGGATGAACCCCTGATCCCGGCTCCAAAGCCCGTAAAGAGGATCTCGCCCCCGCTAGCGGAAGCACAGTTTGAGTGGGACCCCACCGGAGAAGATCTTATGGGGTTCACTCAAGAGACTCGGGCAGCTGCAGCGGAGCGTGCTGAGTGCTGCCGCCAACAGCTCGAGGACTTCGAGAGGAAGCGGAGAGAGAGGCGGGTCCGGGAACAGCAAGCTCAGATAAGGAGCGCGGAGCAGAAGAGCCGGGCCAGGAGAGACCCCCGTGCAGCGCATAGTCCCCGCACCACCGGGACTGTGATAAAGTTTAACCTGCAGCATGGGTGGGGCTTCATCCGAGACCACCACACCCTAGGCGACGTCTTTGTGACCAGGAGAGACGTTGAGTCCCACCTACCGGAGGGACACAGAGGTCGTGACCTTTACATCGGGGACGAGGTCACCTTCACCCGGCACAAGTGTGCCAAAGGTCCTTACGCCCTCCATGTGCATCGCCTGACGGAGGAAGAGCTGCGGTGTGAGGAGGAAGAACAAGAGGACCCGGACGGGTCTGAAACTAGAGCCAAAGGTAACCAAAAAGCAAGAGCAGGAGGACGCCGTCGCTAAGGACAGCGAAGCAGAAGCTGTATATAGTTGCCCGTCGGGGCACAGTAAACTGAAACAGTAAACTGAAACTGAAACTGTTGTTGCTAATATAGTCCCCGTTGGGACCAGCAAGTGTGAACTGTTACCCGTATTTCCCTTAATCCCACTGACCGAGGACTGAGAGCGGTCATTCCTCCTCAATACCTGGCCGAGGACTGAGAGCGGCCATATCCCTGTATATAGTTGCGCGTCCTAAAGCGCCCCCTACCGGTTTTACAGGAAAACCAGTTTTTCCAGAAAGACTGTCGCACTTTACCCGGTCACACGTTGCACAGTGACCGGAGGAGGAGCCAGAGGCGACGAGAATGTTTTATATATATATAATGTTTTATATGTTTTATATGTTTATGCAAAAATTTGTATGTTTTGGTGTTTTGTCTTACAGCCCGAGGACGTGCTGTGATTTACCAGGGGGGAATGTAGCACCCTGAGGATTCGGCTGCTACAGGGGTATTGCACCTCAACCCAGAGGTGTGATATTCCACTCCCGGGTAAGGATGGAGTGTGGAACTGAGCTCGGTAGGCTGCATGCACTACACACATCCCATTTCCGAGGAGCAGACCGACGGTACTCCCACTTAGAAATGTGCAGGTACGACCGAGTCTGTTCCTGGCTGGAGTGGGAGGGGGGTGGTACATCCCAAGTAGTGTAGGGGCAGATAGGGGGAGCAGCCTGGGTAAAGATAGGAGCTCATTGGGTGCTGGTCACCTGAGCTCACACATAGAGGGTGTATATAAGGTGGGCACCATCAAAGAACAGGGTCAGTCAGCCACAGTCAGTCAGGCTGTGAGTCTTTGCAGAGAGAAGTAAGAGGAGCAGAGAAGCCCCAGAGAGAGAGAGAGGAGAAAGAAAGAAAGACCCAGAGGGGGAAACAGAAAAGGAACTCTGAGAACCCAAAGTCCATCAGCGGGTGAAGAGTTGGCATCAGGGTACCGGAACCCAACCTGGTGGGGGGCAAAACCACACCCCAGCCAGAGACCGGAGGCCGTGGGCAGCGTCTGCCACGGCCACCCACCACATCCACCACGAAAGCATACCACGTGGAGGGTCAGGGAACCCAAGGCCAAGGGTCTCCCAACAGAAGGCCCGAGGGAGCTGGACCTGGGTGGATCAATAGTGGGGACGGCCAGAGAAAGGACAGAAGGAGAGCTCAGGGTCACGCTCTGGACTTGCTTGGGGGTTGGCTGGATCCAGGACCTGGTGGATGCAGCACGGCTCGGGAGGTCACTCGAAGCTGGAGTGACCGGAACATCAGCAGTGAGTAAATACCCTTAACTGCATAACCCGACTCTGTCTTCCTTTAACACCTATGCTGCACCACCACAACCCCCATCCTCTGCACCTGACCCCCTGAGGCTATACCCCACCCGTTGGGGGTTATACCATCACAAGCTGCACCTACACCATCAGCCTCAGCGGACCCTGCTGCAGCGGCGGCCATAGTGACCGCAATACAACGGGTGGCGTAGTCGACATTAAGAACTTATTAACATCTGTAGGACTGCCACATACAACTGAGTTTGACACCCTGGGCACGGACCGGGTCATAGCCACTTGGAGACTACAACCCCCATCTGATCCGGCTCCGGATATTCCCATAAAGAATATGGCCCAGGGGGCGCGTCATATACAGTACGGAGCACTATGCGGGACCATGTATATAGTAGTACGGAGCACTATGCGGGGCCATGTATACAGTACTGAGCACTATGCGGAGCCATGTATACAGTACGGAGCACTATGAGGAGGTCGTGTATACAGTACGGAGCACTATGCGGGGCCATGTGTACAGTACGGAGCACTATGAGGAGGTCGTGTATACAGTACGGAGCACTATGCGGGGGATGTGTGTACAATACGAAGCACTATGCAGGGGACTTACAGTACATACCAAAAGTTTAGACATACCTTCTCATTTAAAGAAAATTGTACATTCACACTGAATTCATCAAAACTATGAATTAACATATGTGGAATTATATACTTAACAAAAAAGTGTGAAACAACTGAAAATATGTCTTTTATTCTAGGTTCTTCAAAGTAGCCACCTTTTGCTTTGATGACTGCTTTGCACACTCTTGGCATTCTCTTGATGAGCTTTCACGACACTGAAAATGATTGCAATCAGAAATTCTTTGGTATTATTCTCTTCATTTAATTTGACTTCAATGAAAAAAACACAAAAAGAATTGTCCTAAAGCCAAATTGGATATAATTCCACACCAAACCTAAAAAAGGGGGTGGACAAAAGTATTGGCACCCTTTGAAAAATCATGTGATGCTTCTCTAATTCGTGTAATTAACAGCACCTGTAACTTACCTGTGGCACCTAACAGGTGTTGGCAATAACTAAATCACACTTGCCGCCAGTTAACATGGATTAAAGTTGACTCAACCTCTGTCCTGTGTCCTTGTGTGTACCACATTGAGCATGGAGAAAAGAAAGAAGACCAAAGAACTGTCTGAGGACTTGAGAAACCAAATTGTGAGGAAGCATGAGCAATCTCAAGGCTACAAGTCCATCTCCAAAGACCTGAATGTTCCTGTGTCTTCCGTGCACAGTGTCATCAAGAAGTTTAAAGCCCATGGCACTGTGGCTAACCTCCCTAGATGTCTACGGAAAAGAAAAATTGACGAGAGATTTCAACGCAAGATTGTGCGGATGGTGGATAAAGAACCTCAACTAACATCTAAACAAGTTCTAGCTGCCCTGCAGTCCGAGGGTACAACAGTGTCAACCCGTACTATCCGTCGGCCTCTGAATGAAAATGGACTGTATGGTAGGATACCCAGGAAGACCCCACTTCTTACCCTGAGACATAAAAAAGCCAGGCTGGAGTTTGCCAAAACTTACCTGAGAAAGCCTAAAATGTTTTGGAAGAATGTTCTCTGGTCAGATGAGACAAAAGTAGAGCTTTTTGGCAAAAAGCATCAACATAGAGTGTACAGGAAAAAAAAAGAGGCATTCAAAGAAAAGAACATGGTCCCTACAGTCAAACATGGCGGAGGATCCCTGATGTTTTGGGGTTGCTTTGCTGCCTCTGGCACTGGACTGCTTGACCGTGTGCATGGCATTATGAAGTCTGAAGACTACCAACAAATTTTGCAGCATAATGTAGGGCCCAGTGTGAGAAAGCTGGGTCTCCCTCAGAGGTCATGGGTCTTCCAGCAGGACAATGACCCAAAACACACTTCCAAAAGCACTATAAAATGGTTTGAGAGAAAGCACTGGAGACTTCTAAGGTGGCCAGCAATGAGTCCAGACCTGAATCCCATAGAACACCTGTGGAGAGATCTCAAAATGGCAGTTTGGGAAGGCACCCTTCAAATATCAGGGACCTGGAGCAGTTTGCCAAAGAAGAATGGTCTACAATTCCAGCAGAGCATTGTAAGAAACTCATTGATAGTTACCGGAAGTGGTTGTTCGCAGTTATTTTGGCTAAAGTATTAGGCTGAGGGTGCCAATACTTTTGTCTGGCCCATTTTTGGAGTTTTGTGTGAAATGATCAATGATTTGATTTTTGCTTCATTCTCTTTTGTGTTTTTTCCTTGCAAGCAAATTAAATGAAGATAATAATACCAAAGAATTTGTGATTGCAATCATTTTCAGGAAGAAACTGAGTATTATCTGACAGAATTGCAGGGGTGCCAATACTTTTGGCCAGCACTGTATGGGGTCCATTATTCTGTATGAAGCATTATATGGGGTCCATTATTCTATTATTCTCTGTAGAGCATTATATGGGGCTCATTATTCTGTATGGAGAATTATATGGGGTCGATTATTCTCTATGGAGCATTATATGGGGTCCATTATTCTGTATGGAGCATAACATGGGGTGCATTAGTCTGTATGGAGCATTATATGGGGTCCATTATTCTGTATGGAGCATTATATGGGGTCCATTATTCTATTATTCTCTATAGAGCATTATATGGGGCTCATTATTCTGTATGGAGAATCATATGGGGTCTATTATTCTCTATGGAGCATTATATGGGGTCCATTATTCTGTATGGAGCATAATATGGAGTGCATTATTCTGTATGGAGCATTATATGGGGTCCATTATTCTGTATGGAGCATTATATGGGGTCCATTATTCTATTATTCTCTATAGAGCATTATATGGGGCTCATTATGCTGTATGGAGAATTATATGGGGTCCATTATTCTCTAGGGAGTATTATATGGGGTCCATTATTCTGTATGGAGCACAATATGGGGCCCATTATTCTGCATGGAGCATTGAATTGGAGTGCATTATTCTGTTTGAAGCAATATATGAGGTCCATTATTCTGTATGGAGCATTATATGGGGCCAATTATTCTGTATGAAGCAGTATACGGTATTGTTCTCATTATTCTGTATGTAGCATTATATGGGGCCCATTATACTGTATGGAGGACTATGAAGTTCCCATTATACCGTATGGGAGATTATATGGGGTCAGTATACCGTATGGAGGACTATACTGTCCGGTCTGCACTGTGCGCTGCCAGTTATCGCCGGTTTCTGAGCTATTGTAGAATTTACAATAGATATCACTCATGTAATGTAAGAAGTAAGTGAAATCTTTGGCCTTGTACTATATATATATATATTTCTCTGCCGTATCTGCACCATGGGGCTTACGAAAGCCTGGAGCCGACCCTGCTGTCTGCAACCAAAGAGAAAAAGCAGGAATTCTTCTCCTATAGAGGCGAAAACTGGTGAAAATACAGGATAAAAGTAAAAAAAAATGACCAGGTATAGTGATATTCCAAAATGTACACACATGGCAGCTTATTCTTAAAAGTTACTTAAAATGATAATTTCCCTTTAAATATTGGTACCTCTCTCCAGCAGGGAACGGCAATCTCCATGAATAAAGTCCACTGCACTCGTTCTGATTATTATATTTAGCATACAAGGCAATATCGGTTTAGAATCGCCTCAGTCATTGTTATAAGATCGTTATGTTTCCGGGCATAAATCATACGCTTGTAACATTGTGTATTCCTTAGTGTTGCAAATCTGAAATATTGTAAATTACATACTCCAGTTTGCCTAAAAATATTCCTAAAAAATGCTAAGAGGAGAATCTTTACTCTGCTGTACAATATGTAGTGTGTCCCCTGCCCCCGCTGTGCCCCTTCACAGAGTATGGTGCCCCATAGTGCTATCCTCTACATAGTATGATGCCTTCACAGTGCCACCTCTACAGGGCCCCAACAATGATTTCCCTCTCACAGTAACCACCCACAGTGATTTCTCATAGATTTTGGTGCCTCCACAGCACTTTCCCCCAAACATTATAGTTCCCCCATGGAGCATTATTGAGTAATTTGATAAGACTATTATTGTGTATGGTACAAATGATCATAGAATCATAGAATGGTAGAGTTGGAAGGGACCTCCTGGGTCATCTGGTCCAACCTCCTGCTCAAAGCAGGATACACTAAATCATCTCAGATAGATGTCTGTCCAGCCTCTGTTTGAAGACGTCCATTGAAGGAGAACTCACCACCTCTCGTGGCAGCCTGTTCCACTCATTGATCACAATAACTGTCAAAAAGTTTTTTCTAATATCCAATCTGTCTCCTCCCATTCAGTTTCATCCCATTGCTTCTAGTCTTTCCTTGTGCAAATGAGAATAAAGATGATCCTTCTATAATGTGACAGCCCTTGAGATATTTGTAGACAGCTATTAAGTCTCCTCTCAGTCTTCTTTTTTGCAAGCTAAACATTCCCAAATTCTGTAACCGATCCTTATAGGACATTGTTTGCAGACCGGTCACCATTCTGGTCGCTCTTCTCTGAACTTGCTCCAGTTTGTCAATGTCTTTTTTTAAATGTGGTGCCCAAAACTGGACACAGTATTCCAGATGAGGTCTGACCAAAGAGGATGTAATGCACACACCCGGACTGACTGGCGTGTGCGTGTTTATGTAGTGATTCCACTGTGCAATGAACCGGAGAGTGCCTGGAGGGGCGTAACTAAGTATCTGCCCAATCCGACCAAGGTCGCACGACGGCATACGACGCCAGTGCACCAGGGAGGAACCGAGCAGAGGAACCAGGGTCTACTCCAGGTCAGACTCCGGACACAGCTGTTGACCCACACCGGGAAATACAGGAACAGGCAGACTAGAGCGCAGGCTGGGTAGGGTCCAGTACAGACTGGGAGACAAATTCGAAACCGCAGACGCGGTGGACAGAGCTGAGCAAAGCGAAAACCGCAGACACGGTGGGCAGAGTTGAGCAAAGCGAAAACCACAGACGCGGTGGACAGAGCTGAGCAAAGCGAAAACCGCAGGCGCGGTGGACAGAGCTGAGCAAAGCGAAAACCGCAGACGCGGTGGACAGAGCTGAGCAAAGCGAAAACCGCAGACGCGGTGGACAGAGCTGAGCAAAGCGAAAACCGCAGACACGGTGGACAGAGCTGAGCAAAGCGAAAACCGCAGACGCGGTGGACAGAGCTGAGCAAAGCGAAAACCGCAGACGTGGTGGACAAAGCTGAGCAAAGCGAAAACCGCAGACGCGGTGGACAGAGCTGAGCAAAGCAAAAACCGCAGACGCGGTGGACAGAGCTGAGCAAAGCGAAAAACGCAGACGCGGTGGACAGAGCTGAGCAAAGCGAAAACCGCAGACGCGGTGGACAGAGCTGAGCAAAGCGAAAACCGCAGACGCGGTGGACAGAGCTGAGCAAAGCGAAAACCGCAGACGCGGTGGGGACAGGGCTCTGTACACACGGAACAGACTAGAAGGGAAAGGCAGAACCAGATACCCACAGGGTACTTGCAGAGAAGTAGCGAGTGGACCACAAACTCACAAACGGAAGTACAGTGACAACGAGCAGGAGTTAGGTACGAGTTCAGACTCTGCAGAAAAAGGGAATGTACGGACATAGAGAAAAACAAAACAGGCTAGGAGAGTATTCAGACAAGAACAGACACAGCAGCAAGATACAGGAGCGGGTTCACACAGGCCTGGAAATACAGCCTCCAGGATAGGCAGAAGACAACAGGCCAGAAGACAATACAGACAGGACACAGTTCAGACACGGGAACTGATACCGAAGGCAGGAAACATAAACGGGACCTGGCATATCAGTGACCAAAGGCCAACTGACAGAACACAATGCTCAGGCAGGGATTCATTGGAGCAGCTGGGTTAAATACCAGATGGCAGACAGCAATAGGCTGAGGACGCACAAGGGGTGTGTCTGCAGCAGGTACAAAAAGCAGGAAGTGATCGGGCGCCGCCCTTAAGCAGCAGACACAGAGGCAAACAGACAGCATGGAGGGAAGCCAGGCTAGCAAACTGGACTGGAGATCAAGTGCGCGCTCTTGCACAGTGGGAGATGGACCACTATGCAAGGAAGCCGCCAGGTATGTTACAGAGGAGTAAAGTGTGAAAATGACTTCACGTGATCTAGACTCTATGCTTCTGTTAATACATCCCAGAATAGTATTTGCCTTTTTTGCTGCTGCATCACACTGTTGACTCATGTTCAGTCTATGATCTATTAGTATACCTAAGTCTTTTTCACATGTGCTGTTGCTTAGCTGTATTCCTCTCATTCTGTATATGCTTTTTTCATTTTTATTGCCAAGATGTTGTACTTTGCATTTTTCCCTGATAAAAAAACATTCTGTTAGTTGCAGCCCACTGCTCCAGTTTATGTAGGTCTTTTTGAATCCTCTCTCTCTCTTCTCTGGTGTTAGCTATCCCTCCTAGCTTTGTGTCATCAGCAAATTTAATCAGTTTACCCTCAATTCCTTCATCTAAATCATTGATAAAGATGTTGAACAATACAGGTCCCAGGACAGAGCCCTTGAGACATTCATCCAACTGGATGTGAAGCCATTTACGACCAATCTTTGAGTCCGATCACTAAGCCAGTTATGAATCCACCTAACAGTTGCCTTGTCCATTCCATACTTGGTCATTTTTTCAATAAGGATGGTGTGAGATACTTTGTCAAATGCTTTGCTGAAGTCAAGATATACTATATCTACAGCATTTCCCTGATCCACCCAGTCAGTGATTCTGTCATAGAAGGAAATTAAGTTAGTCTGACATGACTTGTTAGTTACAAACCCATGCTGACTCTGGTTAATCACTTCATTCTTATCCAGGTACTTACATACATGTTGTTTAATAATTTGTTCAAAGATCTTTCCTGGTATAGAAGTCAGACTCACCGGCATATAGTTCCCTGGGTCCACCTTCTTCCCCTTTTTGAAGATAGGAACAACATTTGCTCTTCTCCAGTCTTCTGGGACTTCTCCTGTTCTCCAAGAATTTTCAAAGATTATGGAGAGTGGTTCTAAAATTTCTTCTACGATCTCCTTCAGTACTCTGGGGTGTAATTCATCTGGACCTGGAGACTTGAACTCATTTATGTTAGCTAAATATTCCCTCACAATCTTTCTGTTTACAAATAAGGTGGATTCTTCTATTCCTTTAATAGGACAGTGAAGATCAGTTGATGTTACATTTTCTTTCTGAGAGAAAACTGATGCAAAATAGGAATTAAAAAGTTCTGCCTTCTCAACATCCTTTCTTACCATTTCACCATTTTCATCCTGTAAAATCCTATAGCATCTTTGACTTTTCTTTTACTTTTCACATACCCCCAAAATCCTTTTTTATTGCTTTTGATATCTCTTGTACGCCTTAATTCATTGTCAGCTTTAGCTAACCTGATACGTACCCTGCAGGATCTGCAGACTGCATTAGAATCTTCTTTAGATATGCCTCCCTCTTTCCATTTGATAAACATTTCTTTCTTTATTTTTAGCATGTGTTTAATTTCTGTGTTCATCCATCCTGGTTTCCTTAAATGCTTCCCATTTTTCCTACTTTTTGGGATTGTTAACGATTGTGCTTTGAGAATCTCATTTTTAAAAATTTCCCATCCTTCCAGGACATTTTTGTCCTTAAGGATATCCAGCCATTGGATCCCTCCTATTCTCTTTCTGAGTCGCTTAAAATCTGCCTTTCTGAAATCTAACCTTGAAGTTTCAGTCTTCACATGTCTTCCTTCTCTAGTTATCCAAAATTCTATAATAGCATGATCGCTGCCTCCTAGCGCCCCAGCCACTTTTACCTCCTCAATCATTTCCTCCCTGTTTATAAGGATTAGATCCAAAGTAGCAGATCCCCTTGTTTTCTCCCCTACCTTTTGGAAGATAAAGTTGTCAGCAAGAGAGGATAAGAATTTGCTTGACCTGTTAGCATTACTTGAGAGAGATTCCCAACAAATGTCTGGATAGTTGAAATCTCCCATGACCACTACGTCATATTTTTTGGAGAACTTGGTCATTTGATACATAAAGAGTTCATCCATATCTTCAGTTTACCCAGGTGGCCTGTAGTAAATGCCTACAATGGTGTCCTTTCTGTTGTTCTCTCCTTGTATTCTTGCCCAAACAGTTTCCACAAAACTCCCAGTCTCTGCTTCAATCTCTGTGCAGATATACGCTTTTCTAACATACTGTAGCATCGGCGTCTCTGCCCCGTACTAGGCAGAGACGCCGTCCCTCTCACCTCTCCGCTCCTGGCGCGGCGTCCTCCAGCGCTTCTCTCCCCGCTGCTTCCGGCACGCGCTCCTTCCCCGGCAGTGTGCTTAGGGCGCGCGCGCGCTCCCCCTCTCTTAAAGGGACCGCGCGCGCCGTCCTAAGGAGTCCCCGGCCAATTGCCGGAGGACCTGCCATATTTAAGGCACCTCCTCCAAAATGGAGGTGCCCGAGCAATGTTGTTGCAAAGCCTTCACTCTGCTTCAGCCCTCAGGTCCCGTTACCAGTTACCTGCCAGTCACCTGCCATATTCCTGCCTGTTTCCTGCCAGTCACCTGCCAGATTCCTGCTTGATACCCGCCTGATATCCGTTTACCTGCTTGAAAGCCAGCGGTCCGACGGTCTGCCTTCCGACACCTGTCAGTCTGTCTATGGACCAGCCTGCCCGCTCACCTGGGAGCGCTCATGTGCTACCTGCCTGCTAGCCTACCTGGAGGCTCCGTCGTCACTTGCCGTGACCACCTGCCTGTCCAGAGACTCTTGCCTGCTCACCTGGGAGCGCTCACCTGCTACCTGCCTGCTAGCTTACCTGGAGGCTCTGCCGTCACTTGCCGTGACCACCTGCCTGTCCAAAGACTCTCGCCCGCTCACCTGGGAGTGCTCACCAGCCACCTGCCTGCTGTCCTTCTACCCAGAGACTGTCGCTGTCACTTGCCGTGAGTACCCGTCCTTCTACTCAGAGACTGTCCCTGTCACTTGCCGTGACTACCTGCCCTTCTACCCACAGACTGTCCCTGTCACTTGCCGTGACTACCTGCCCTTCTACCCAGAGACTGTCCCTGTCACTTGCCGTGACTACCTGCCCGTCTTCCCTGGGAGTCACCAGCTTCCTTACAAGGACCGCCCCCTTGTATAGTTGCTCAGAGGTTCCGCCTCCCAGACCCGTTGCACATACAATGCGACACCTCCTCCTCATTTATCAAGTCTGTTTCTTGCAAATAAGTTGTATCCTTTTAGCCTTGTGTTCCAATCATGTGTATCGTCCCACCAAGTTTCAGTGATTCCAATGACATCATTTTTCTTTTCCTGCGTTAGTAGTTCCAATTCTCCTTGTTTGTTTCCCATGCTTTGTGCATTTGTGCATTTGTATGACACTTTTACTCTTTAGGGTACTCACTCTGAGGTTCACTATTACCATCTGTTGGGCACAATTACTTTTAGGGGCACCATCTGTCTGGCACTGTTGGTTTCTGTGGCACTATCTGTGTAGATCTCTTTCAGTTGCTATTTCTAGTAAGTTTTGATGTATTGGCTATGTGCGCACGATCAGGAAAATTTCTGCAGCGTTCCTGCATCTATTGGTAGCAAAAACGCTGAAATAAATACGCAGCGTTTTGATGCGTTTTCATGTGTTTTTTTATGTGGTTTTGCCTGCAGATTTGCCATGCGTTTTTCCAGTGCATTGTATAGAAAAAATGCAGGCAAAAACGCAAAAAGAATGGACATGCTGCTACTTTTTCTGCACATGAAATTCAGTCAGGATAAATTCTGATCAAAGAACTTGCAAAATGTCATAGGAAACCATGGGAGAAGGTTTACAATGCATTTTTGGCCCATTTCTGTGCAGACAAAACGCACCAAAAACGCACTGTGTGCACTTTGGGTCACTGCGCTTCACTGCAAGTGCAGTAAAGGGGAAAATGGGGCAACAGTAAAGAATTAGTGATATCAAAATAGATGGATAAGGTGGTGGAAATGTGAGAAGTCAAACATGTCTGTGTTGAAATCCCTACAGATGAGTTGCGGCTAGAAGAAGTCGTAATGGTGGTCTGGACCAGATGGAAAAGATAAGAAAAGTGAATGGCTCCAACTAGAAAGAAGGTGAACATTAAGTCACTTAATATAACTGTATGACTATGTATGACTGTGAGACCTCTTATATGCTTGGCAGAACTGAGATCTAACACCATAAGGATGGAGTATAGTGGTAATGTTTAGTCTTTTTATAGTGTGTTTATTTTGTAACAGTTTGGTGGTGCAATTAAGTTACCTTAAGCTACATTGTCACATTATCATTTCACGCATTTTACTCCCATCTTTACACTAAATATCTTATCAAGTCTCCTCTGTGACCTCATCAGTGATTCTATATAATAATATGGCCCGTCTGTACCTCCCTATAGGAGTAGTGCTCTCCACTAGTGCCATCTCTGTGCCCCCATATAGTACTAATGCCCTCTGTGCCTCCATACAGTACTAGTGCCCTCTCTGTGCCCCCATATAGTACTAGTGCCATCTCTGTGCCCTCATATAGTACTAGTGCCCTCTGTGCCTCCATACAGTACTAGTGCCCTCTCTGTGCCCCCATATAGTATTAGTGCCCTCTCTGTGCCCCCATATAGTACTATTGCTCTCTCTGTGCCCCCATATAGTAATAGTGCCCCTCTGCGTACCCATAAAGTACTAGTGCCCTCTCTGTGCCCCCATATAATACTAGTGCCCTCTCTGTGCCTCCATATAGTACTAGTGCCCTCTCTGTGCCTCCATATAGTACTATTACCCTCTCTGTGCCCCCATATAGTACTAGTGCTCTCTCTGTGCACCCATATAGTAATAGTGCCCCCTCTGTGCACCCATAAAGTACTAGTGCCCTTTCTGTGCCTCCATACAGTACTAGTGCCCTCTCTGTGCCTCCATATAGTACTAGTGCCCTCTCTGTGCCTCCATGTAGTACTATTGCCCTCTCTGTACCCCCATATAGTACTAGTGCCCTCTCTGAGCCCTCATATAGTACTAGTGCTCTCTCTGTGCCCCCACATGGTGCTAGTGCCCTCTCTGTGCCCCTGTATAGTACTATTGTCCTCTTTGTGCCCCCGTATAGTACTAGTGCCCTCTCTGTGCCCTCATATAGTACTAGTACCCTCTCTGTGGCTCCATGTAGCAATAGTGCCCCCTCTTTGTTTGTATAGAGTAATAAGACCCCCTTCTGACTCTGAATAGTATTAGTCCTGGCTCCGTGCCCCCATATAGTAGTAGTGCCATCTCTGTGCCTGAGGATATGTATATTGTTATAGATAATGTAGACCCAAGTGTCCGAAAATCAGAAGAGCCAAATGATATTGGTCAGAATGTAAAGATGGGTGGTCCGGCACTGAATATAATATAACTGAACAGGAATATAGAGAACATTATTACATTCAATATTCTCAGTCTTTATATTCTCCCCATCTGTAAATACAATGTTCCTTTTACCCCTTACACCTATGTAGTAAAGGTCATAGTCGCCTCTATGTCTTATTCTAGAACAATGGGAATCTTCTTCTCCAGGCCCATGTAAATAGCGTTTTTCTGATGCAAATGTGATGTGAGCAGAACATTAAAAATATTTTCAGTTCTTTACAATCCATTTTTATTGGGCCTCGTTCAGACGAGCGTATTATACCGACCTGTGCTCTCTGCACCACAGACCGCACCCGCGCCCAGTATAGCCAATGTCCAGATATTCCACACATGGACCAACAATGTGAGTGGAGACAATCACTTCATGGGCAAGACCTTCCTAAATGGTATCTAACAGGACTGACGGCCGCTGATTGACTGCAGCGCTTATGTGGCACAATGACGCAAGATTGCCGGGGACACGGCGCTCGGGGCAGAGAAGCAGCATCAGTCCGACAGAAAATGTGCTTTTTTCTTATTTTATTCAGCACAATAGGGGCATTCAGAAGGAGATGTCAGTAGTAAAGACCCCTGTAACTCAGTCCAGTGTTTGGTGTAAAGCATGGAGGTAATAACCAAAAAGGTTCAGGTACATTTTAGAGCGTTTTTTTTCGTTTTTTTCTCCCCTTCTTCCAAGACTCATATAACTTTTTTATTTTTCTGTCTACTTAGCCGTATGAGGGCTTGTATTTTGAGGAACAAGTTGTACTTTTCAAAAAAATAATTTATTTTATCATGTGATGTACTGGAAACAGGAAGAAATTGCAAAAAAAAGTGCAATTTCACAATTGTTTTTTCATTTTTTTATTTATCATATTCACTATATGGAAAAATGATCTGGCAATATAATTCTCCGCTCCACCTGCGGCTGTTAAAGGCTCATGATGGCTGATTAAATGAACTATCATCTGCAGAAAAAGATGCATGCTCAGCGCTGGAGCCCACATCAAATGCAGTGACACAACTTATGACGTAACTATGTCATATGTCGTGAAGGAGTTAACCTGTCCTATCAAAGACATTGAGAGTCACTCAAGTTAGGAGAGTTGGACTCCACTGTCTGAATATTTACCAGTTATAAGCTCATCCACGGGCCAGAGAACGCCCATCAGGGACTCTTGTACTGACGCAGATGGGGTACGGCCATCACTGTGCATCCCTGTAACTGTGTTCAATAAGGTAACGAGCAGCCGGCACACTTTCTCATACAATCATATGTGACGTCCTCTTACTCGAAAAAGCCTGTGTTTACCCTGGGTGATGGGGGACTCGGTGTCGGGTCCTATGATGAAGAGATGGGGTGCAGCCGTGGCCCGGACCCGACCCGTGCTCAGGGCCGTCACATTAAAAAGAGATGGTGTGGGCTCATCCGGGTTGAGTGGCTGATTAACGACTACGCCACCTGTGGTGCCTGGTGAAGGGCCACCAGCGCCGCTACAGTCCGCTGAGGCCTGGTTTTACAGCTGCCAGAGTTCTTACTACTCCCCACAGGCGGAGCGTGGCCTCAGGGCAGAGGGACAGGAGGATGGGGGTAGTAGTAGAGGGAGACTGGCGCCGCATCGTGCGGCGCAGAATAAACATCCTAAGGAGTCCCCGGCCAATGGCGGGAGGACCTCTCATATAAAAGGCACCTCCTCCAAAATGGAGGTGCCCGTGCAAGGTTGTAGCTTTGTGTTCTAAACCCTGCTTCAGCCCTCAGGTCCCGCTGCTAGTCTGACTACCAGTCCGCCAGCCTGACTACCAGTCCTGTCCGCCAGCCTGACTACCAGTCCAGTCTGCCAGCCTGACTACCAGTCCAGTCCGCCAGCCTGACTACCTGTCTCCGCCAGCCAAGTACACTCTCCAGCCTGATGGTCTGCCTACGGTCCAAACCCGCCAGTCTGTCTATGGGCAAGGCTTGCCTGCCTACCCAGAGAACATACCAATTACCTGCCAGTTACCTGCCGTGCCTAACAGCCAGCCTACCTGGAGGCTCCTGCCAGTTACCCATGGTGTCTACCAGTCCGTCTACCCGGATCACCTGTCAGCCTGCCTGCCGTGCTCATCCGCTGTACCGGTCAGTCCCTACCTTCTGACCCGTGGAAGTCACCTGCTCTCATACAAGGACTGGCACCTGGTCCCTCTGCTCGGTCCTTCCTTGGTTCACGGAGTCGATTGAGCCGCCGTGCGACCTTGGTCAGTCCGAGTTGATACCTAGTCATGCCCCTCTGGTCCCTCTTTGCACCACTGTACAGAGGTTCCACCACCCAGATCCGTAACAGTTTGCACGGGCCATGGAACCCAGTGGCCCCCAGGCTCCTTCGCTTGCTGACGTGTACCAGGAGGTTTCTCGTCAGAGATCCCAACAGGAAACCATCCTGACCTACCTGCGGTCTGTCAACTTTCGCCTGGACACGCTGCCTGTCACACCAGTGTCCGCCTCGAGCCAAGCGACACCCGCTCCTGTGGCGCCTCTGCCTACCTGTGCTATAGCATCCAGCTCAGGACCCCGGCTCTCTGCGCCTCCTTGTTTTGGGGGTGACCCCGTCTTATGTCGGGGTTTTCTGAACCAGTGCACGTTGCACTTTTAACTACTGGCACATCAGTTTCCCTCCGACCGGGCCAAGGTGGCATTCATCATGTCTCACCTCACCGGGGAAGCATTGGCATGGCTAAACCCTCTATGGGAGAGAGGGGATCCCCTGGTGTCCGATCTTCCGGCTTTCCTCACTGCCTTCCGGAAGGTCTTCCATGAGCCTGGATGAAGGATTTCTACTGCCTCCTCATTGCTCCGACTCCGCCAAGTGAGTCTCACCATGGGCCAGTATGCCATACAGTTCCGTACCCTTGCTTCTGAGCTTGCCTGGAATGACGAGGCCCTGGTGTCCACCTTCTGGGGGGGTCTTTCCGGATGGAAAAAGAACGAGCTAGCCTGCCGGGACATTGCTACCACCCTGGATGACCTGGTGTCACTAGCTGCACGGATTGACATCCGTTTCCTGGAACGAGCTAAGGAGACAACTGGTAGAGAAGATTTCCTCGTCTTGCTCCGGTTTTCCAGAAACCTGCCTCCCACCCTGCATCTCCCCAGGCACGCTCGCCCAAAAACATGCAGATCAACCAGACCAAGATGGTCAAGTCTCGCCAAGAAATACGCCGTGCCGAGGGGAGCTGTTTCTACTGTGGTAGTAAGGAGCATCTGATCCATTCCTGCCCGGAGAAGCCGGGAAACTCCAGTGTCTAGGACCACTCGGAGAGGTTGTCCTAGGCAAGAGTAAATCCTCTCCGTTCTTGACTCTATCCATTTCTATTTCCTGTGGAGAGAACCGCTTCTTTGAAACCGTCCACCTGGATTCCGGAGCCGCCGGGAATCTCATTTCTCAGTCCCTTGTAGAGAAGTATCAGATTCCCACCAAACCTCTGGCTGAACCATTGGCAGTCGCTTCCGTGGATGGAAGACTCCTTCCGGTGACCATCGTGCTCGTCACAGAGCCTGTGACCCGACCCTTCAGGTGGGAATGTTGCTGACGCGCCCCCTGGGAACCGGGCGTTGTAGATGCTGTTGGTTGTAGTCACCGTGGCAGTGACCCGGTCTGTGACCCAGGGCGGTCAAACCAGGGTAGTTTATGTGAATCTGTTTGTATAGTCCGACTATGCCACCTGTGGAATGCGGTTATTGGGAACCGCCGCTGCGGAGCAGTCCCCTGAAGCTGGTGGTATGTGCAGCAAGGTGATGTGACTCCCCACAGGAAGAGTTTAGCTTCAGGCAGCGTGTATGCATGATGGTGGTGATAGTGCCTGGATCAGTAATAATAACACGGACTCTTTGCATTGCAGTCCTAGGGTCTTTACAGGTGGTAATTTTATAGGCCCAACGGGAGTACTTGCTAGGGATGAGGGCCTGGTCAGTCTGGGAGCAATCCTAGAATTCCCCTGGCCAGGTGGAGTTGTAGGCCTGCCGTTCTGACTGTACTCTTTTGGCTATCCCGCTTATAGTCGTGTTGTAGCCCACGTCCCTGAGTGTAATGTGCTGCTCACCCGTATGGCTGGCGACTCGGATCCCGTGTATTCCTCGCTCCTCTGTGGCGGTACTGGTCCTTTCGTGTGGCTGAGCCTCCGGGCTTCTGTTGGCCAGGAGACCTACAATCTCCTGCCGTGCGGTTTCTGCTACTGGACTTGAAGGGTCCCACAGCCTCGGGCTCCGGTGTCCGGTTCTCGGTGTGTGCTCTGGCTAGGACGAGCTCTGCCAGCTCCAGTCCTCAGCTCCTTGCTCCTTCGTGTCCTATCTGACTCCTGACACTGACTACACTCAGACTGACTAACCCCGCCTCCAGATCCAGTTATATAGGGCAGGATCCTCCCCTTTCTGGTCTGGAGCAGGAGGTGTTGCTTGTAGTGTGTTCCCTGACCAGGAAACTCCTGTTTTGCTCCCAGACATGGTATTACTACCACTGTGGCAACCAGACCCCCTGGGGTGCCACATTGCACTCGGAGAGGATCTCCTTCTATGTGCTATCCGGACTCTCTCACTCCCTATTGCTAGGTCTACCCTGGCTACAGAGACATGAACCCGTTCTGAATTGGCGATCCACTGAGGTGCTCCGTTGGGGGCAGGATTGCCATGAGACCTGCCTGGTTCTGGTTCGCCCGGTTCGACCTCCGTCTACTCCGGCCAATTTACCTGGTCTACCGGCACCCATAGGCCATATGATTGCCCTATCGACCTGGTACCCAGTGCCACTCCACCCCGTGGGCGTATCTACCCCTTGTCGCTGGCCGAAACCCGGGCCATGTCGGAGTACATCGAAGAAAATCTGGCTAGGGGATTCATCCAGAAATCTACCTCCCCGGTTGGAGCTGGATTCTTCTTCGTAAAAAAGAAAGACGGCTCACTACGCCCCTGTATCGATTATAGGGGACTTAAGCAAATTATTATCAAAAATAAATACCCCCTGCCACTCATCTCAGAGCTGTTCGACCGCCTTAAAGGTGCGAAGATCTTCTCCAAGCTCGATCTTCGTGGGGCGTATAACTTGGTCCGGATCCGCCAAGGAGACGAGTGGAAAACGGCATTCAATACCAGGGACGGTCACTATGAATACCGTGTGATGCCCTTCGGTCTCTGTAATGCTCCAGCCGTCTTCCAAGAACTAGTTAATGACATCTTCCGTGACCTCTTATATTCGTGCGTGGTGGTGTACCTGGATGACATCTTGGTCTTCTCTCCGGATCTACCCACACACCGGAGGGATGTTCGTCAGGTCCTGCATAGGCTCAGGCAGAATCACTTATACGCAAAATTTGAGAAATGCCTCTTCGAGCAGACCTCTCTTCCGTTCCTGGGCTATATTATCTCTAAAACCGGTCTACGGATGGACCCCGAGAAGGTCTGTGCCGTCTTAAAGTGGCCCCGACCGGAGGGGTTGAAGGCAATTCAGCGATTCCTGGGCTTCGCTAACTATTACCGCCTATTCATCCCGCATTTCTCTTCCCGGACTGCACCCATCTCTGCACTCACCCGTAAGGGTGCTAATCCTAAGGAATGGACGTCCGAAGCGGAGGAGGCCTTCCTCTCCTTAAAACAAGCCTTCTCTTCTGCCCCAGTGCTGCACCATCTGGATTGCAACAAACAGTTCCTTCTGGAGCTTGATGCTTCCTCTTCCGGAGCCGGAGCTGTGCTCACCCAGAAATCTCCGTCCAGGAGAATGGTAACCGGCGGCTTCTTCTCCAAGCTTTTCTCCTCGTCCGAGCGCAATTATTCCATAGGTGACCGAGAACTGCTAGCCATCAAATTGGCGCTGGAGGAGAGGCGTTACCTGCTAGAGGGGGCTCTGCACCCGGTGGTCATCTATACTGACCACAAAAACCTGGCATATCTACAAAATGCCCAAAGTCTCAATCCACGTCAGGCCCGGTGGTCTTTGTTCTTCGCCCGTTTCAACTTTACCCTTCATTACCGCCCTGCAGATAAGAACGTTAAAGCCGACGCTTTGTCCCGATCCTTCCTGTCTTCTGATCAAGAGGAGGAGCCTATGCATATCATCGATCCCTCCAAAGTAATGAATGTGGCTCCGTTGGACTTGTCTCGTCTCCCACACGGTAAGACGTTTGTAGCGGTTCTTCACTGGGGTCATTCATCTAAATTAGCCGGCCATGCTGGCCAGAGGAGGACCTTCCTGCTCATTACCCGGCATTACTGGTGGTCTTCACTGCGCAAGGATGTTGTAGACTTCGTCACGGCCTGTTCATCCTGTGCCCGCAACAAGGTTCCCAGACGTCTTCCAGCCGGCCGTCTCCTGCCTTTTCCCGTACCTGCTGCCCCGTGGCAACACATTGCTATGGACTTTATTACTGATCTCCCTGTTTCTGCCGATTGTACTGTCATTTGGTGGTCGCTGACTGTTTTTCTAAAATGGCCCACTTTATCCCTCTGCCTGGTCTCCCGTCTACATCTGTGCTGGCTAAGGACTTCATCCATCATATCTTTCGTCTCCACGGCTTACCCCTCCACATTGTGTCTGATCGAGGGGTCCAGTTTACTTCGCGCTTCTGGAGAGCTACGTGTAAGCTGCTGGATGTCTCTCTGGATTTCTCCTTGGCTTATCATCCTCAGTCCAATGGACAAGTGGAACGTATCAACCAGATCCTTACCAGCTTCCTCCGGTACTTCGTCAACGCTCACCATACCGATTGGGTAGAGCTCCTACCATGGGCCGAGTTCTCCTATAATAACCATGAGAGCGAATCTTCTTCCAAGTCCCCGTTCTTTGTGGTCTACGGTCAACACCCCCGGATTCTGTTTCCCGTCTCCACTTCAGTGGACAATCCTGCTGTGGAGTCTCTGGTCAGCGAATTTTCCACCATTTGGGAGGACACTAGATCCGCACTTCTTCAATCCTCCGAGCAGATGAAAAGACATGCTGATAAGAGACGTCTGGATCCGCCTCAATTCCGTCCGGGAGACAAGGTTTGGCTCTCCTCCAAACATGTTCATCTCAAAATACCTTTTTATAAGTTGGGTCCATGGTTCATCGGTCCATTTGAAGTTCTCAAGCAAATCAATCCAGTGGCCTACAAGTTAAAACTCCCGGCCACCTTACGGATTCCAAACTCCTTCCACGTATCTCTCCTCAAACCGGTTGTTCTTAATTCTATTTCCGACAATCCAGGTACCTCCCCAGCTCCGGTCTCCGCTGAGGACGTCTATGAGGTAAAGAACATTCTGGCCACCAAGAGGGTAAGAGGAAAAACCTTTTTTCTGGTGGATTGGAAGGGGTTTGGCCCAGAGGAGAGAACTTGGGAACCCAGGGAGAACATCGACGCCCCGCTTCTTCTTGATAAAAATTTTTTGGACCTAAAGAAGAGGGGGCGTAAAGGGGGGGTACTGTATCATCGGCGTCTCTGCCCTCTGACAGGCAGAGATGCCGTTCCCCTTACCGCCGCGCTCCGGGCCTTGCGTCTTCTGGCCCTCCTGCTGCTGCTGGAGTGCGCAGCTTCCCTAGCACTGTGCTTAGGGCGCGCGCATGGTCCCTCCCTCTTAAAGGGGCCGCGCGCGCCGTCCTAAGGAGTCCCCGGCCAATGGGGACCTCTCATATAAAAAGCACCTCCTCCAAAATGGAGGTGCCCGTGCAAGGTTGTAGCTTTGTGTTCTAAACTCTTCTTCAGCCCTCAGGTCCCGCTGCTAGTCTGACTACCAGTCCACCAGCCTGACTACCAGTCCAATCCACCAGCCTGACTACCAGTCCAGTCCGCCAGCCTGAATACCAGTCCAGTCCGCCAGCCTGACTACCAGTCCAGTCCGCCAGCCTGACTACCTGTCTAAGCCAGCCAAGTACACTCTCCAGCCCGACGGTCTGCCTATGGTCCAAACCCGCTACAGTGTCTATGGACCAGGCTTGTCTGCCTACCCGGAGAACGTACCAGTTACCTGCCAGTTACCTGCTGTGCCTACCAGCCAGCCTACCTGGAGGCTCTTGCCAGTTACCCGTGGTGTCTACCAGTCCGTCTACCCGGATCACCCGTCAGCCTGCCTGTCGTGCTCATCCGCTGTACAGGTCAGTCCCTGCCTTCTGACCCGTGGAAGTCACCTGCTCTCATACAAGGACTGGCCCAGAGTAACACCTGGTCCCTCTGCTCGGTCTTTCCCTGGATCACGGAGTCGACTGAGCCGCCGTGCGACCTTGGTCAGTCCGAGTTGATACCTAGTCACGCCCCTCTGGTCCCTCCTTGCACCGCAGCGCAGAGTTTCCACCACCCGGATCCGTAACAGTCATTAGTCATCTGCACTGCAAACCTCCTAATGTGGAAGTGAGCGGCAACAGATTACTCCTTTATGCCCCATCCCCCTGATGATGCCTGAGAGCCGGCGAAACATGTTGGGAGTCTATATATTTATAGATGGAGAGAGACAGGTCCTGAATTACAATTACGGTGACAATCTACCTGTATATAACTAATGGCTGACTGCAGCAGTAAATCATACAGTGTATTCAGTGCCTGTGAATGTGATACAAATGCACAAAGGAGCATTAATAATGGGGTCACTCATTCATGGGGGTTTTATTGTTTTGTTTGGGTTATATGTAAATAATATTAATAAAAGCGACACTATAAAGAGAAAGAAGATTTCAGTGACCCCAGAGCTGAGTTATAATAAGGTAAAAAGCACAGCAGTGACCCGTCCTTCCCTGGGGTTGTGGTGGGATTACTGTATATCACATGTGATCGGCCATTGGTAACGGTACAACCTGTATTATATATATCACTGATGGCTTTATTATATACTTCCCCAATCTCACCATATTCCTGTCTTAATACATAGTATATTCTGTGTCAGAGCACATATAACACCCTTCATGCTTAGTACACATGTAATAATACTACTGTGACTACATAACATCACCATCTACAGCCGGCCACATGCTCATTACATGGTGCAAATGGCAGAACAGCACCAACCAGAGTGCCTTATACCAGTGCCAGTCAGGACCTCTATATAAGGGACTGCTCCATCATGTGTCCCCCGCACACAGTAACCACATACACAGTACAATAGTGCTATAAGACTCCATCCACACTGTACATATAACTGCCAATGACACCTGTCCGGTCTGGTGTTGGCTGTTTGGTAAAGTATATTATCCCCTTTCCCTTTCTCTATTGGGCACCAGTATATATATATATATATATATATATATATATATATATTGTATATACGCGCCCTCCATCCTGGTATATATGTCCCTCATCCTGGGCCCCATCCTGGTATATACAGTGATACAGGGATGTGAAAAAGTGTTTGCCCCCTTCCTGATTTCTTATTCTTTTGCATGTTTGTCACACTTAAATGTTTCAGATCACAAAACAAATTTAGATATTAGACAAAGATAACAAAATGCAAAATGCAGTTTTTAAATGAAGGTTTTTATTATTAAGAGAAATAGAAATCTAAACCTACAAGGCCCTGTGTGAAAAAGTGATTGCCCCCTAAACCAAATAACTGGTTGGGCCACCCTTAGCAGCAACAACTGCAATCAAGAGTTTGCGATAACTGGCAATGAGTCTTTTACAATGAGGATTTCTCTGGAGGAATCTTGGCCCACTCATCTTCGCAAAAGTTTTGTAATTCACCCACACTGGAGAGTTTCCGAGCATGAACCGCCTTTTTAAAGTCATGCCACAGCATCTCAATCGGATTAAGGTCAGGACTTTGACTAGGCCACTCCAAAGTCTTAATTTTGTTTTTCTTAAGCCATTTAGAGGTGGACTTGCTGGTGTGTTTTGGATCATTGTCCTACTAATGCACCCCATAGTCATATATAGTAGTATAATGCATGCCTATAGTCATTCATAGTAGGATAATGCACCCCCATAGTCATATATAGTCATATATAGTAGTATAATGCACCATCATAGTCATACATACTATTATAATGCACCCCATAGTCATTCATAGTAGTATATTGCACCCCCATAGTCATATATAGTAGTATAATTCACTCCATAGTCAAATATAGTAGTATAATGAACCCCCATAGTCATATAAAACAGTATAATTCACCCTGTAGTTATACTTTGGCAGTATAATGCACCCCCATAGTCATATACAGTAATATAATTCACCCCATAGTCATAAATAGTAGTATAATGCTTCCACATATTCATACATAGTAGTATAATGCACCACCATAGTCATATATAGTAATATAATGCTCCCACATAGTCATATATATTAGTATAATGCACCCTATAATCATATATACTGTATTAGTATAATGCATCCCATAATCATATATAGTAGTAAAATGCACCCCTATAGTCATATATATTAGTATAATGCACCACCATAGTCATATGACTAGCCCCCTGGGCCGTGGGGCACGCGGATCCGGGCGATAGGGGAACGATGGGGGGAGTAGTAGTGGCGGCCCGGTCCCGCGGCTCAGGGTGGTCAGGCCAATGGTAGTCTGCTACGTGCTTCAGATAATGTCCGACTACGCCACCCGTGGATTGCGGTTATTAGGAACCGCCGCTGCATGCAGACCGCTGGGGCTGATGAGGTGTGCAGCTAGGGTAGTGTGACTCCCCACGGGAAGAGTGCGGCCCCAGGGCAGTGTAGTGGATGGTGGGAGTGATGGTGGTGAAGGTCCCAGTACCGGTAGTGCCGGAGGAGCGAAGGAGCACACGGACAACAAGTTACAGTCCAGGGTCTTTACTCACAGTTCGTTTGTTCCGTCGGCAGTGACCGCCCGAGCCGTGCTGCGTCCACCAGGTGAGGGGCTCGGTCAACTCCCAGGCAGTTCAGGAGCATGGCACAGGACCCCCTTTAATCCTTTCTCTGGCCTGCCTCACCAGTGACCCACTTTTGTCCAGCTGCCGCGGACTCGTGCGGTTAAACGTGGGCCCCGTCCTCCGCTGTCCTATATGGTGCCTTCCTAGCAGGTTTGATGAGGTGTCGCACCAATAGATGATCATGACGACCGGTCTTTGGCTGAGGGTAGTTTCTCCTCCACCAACTTGGGATCCGGTACCCTTAATCTGCCAGACCCTTCACCCTGGATTCTCCTGGGTTCTTAGGGTCCCTTCCACCTTCTTGTTCCTGAGCCCTTCTGTTTCTCTCTCTCTTTCTTTGCAGTTCCTTTCTGTTTCTGTTCCTTTCTGTTCCTTTCTCTTGGAGCTGAGATGAGCCAAAATCTCAGCTCCCCTTCACCTCCTCCTCGGCCTCTCACTAGGCCCTTCTGGAGTAGAGCTCCTACAGAGCCTCTACTCCCTGTCTTCTCCTCTCTGGACAGAACGAACCTAGATCTAAGATGGTGCCCACCTTTTATACCTCCCTCTGACCATGAGCCCAGGTGACCAGCAACCAATGAGCTCCTTCCTACGCTCAGGAACCAACCTCTATCTGCCCCTACAGCACTGGGTGTTCCACCCCCCCTTCCCCACTCCAGGCAGGGACATAGTCGGTCGTGCCTGCACTTATGTCTAGTGGGAGCACCGTTGAGCTGTCCCTCGGAAATGGGGTGTGTGTGCTGTATGCAGCTAACTGAGCCCTGGTCCATACTCCATCCTTACCTGGGAGTGGAATATCACACCTCTGGTCTGAGGTGCAATACCCCTGTAGCGGCCGAACCCTCGGGGCGCTACACATACATAGTAGTATTATGCACCCGCATAGTCATATATATTGGTATAATGCACCCGCATAGTCATATATATTAGTATAATGCACCCCTGTAGTCATACATAGTAGTATAGTGCACCTCCATAGTCATATTCATTAGAATAATGCACCTCCATAGTCATATATATGACTGGCTCCCCATTGCCCAGAGACTCCAGTTCAAAACCCTAACCATGGCATACAAAGCCGTCCACAACCTGTCTCCTCCATACATCTGTGACCTAGTCTCCCGTTACTTACATGCACGCAACCTCCGATCCTCATGAGATCTCCTTCTCTACTCCCCTCTTATCTCCTCTTCCCACAATCGCATACAAGATTTCTCCCGTGCATCCCCCCTACTCTGGAACTCTGTACCCCAACACATCAGACTCTCGCCTACCATGGAAGCCTTCAAAAGAAACATGAAGACCTACCTCTTCCGACAAGCCTACAACCTGCAGTAACCATCACTCCACCACATTACTGCATGACCTCCTCTACCCCCACCTACTGTATCCTCACCCATCCCTTGTAGAATGTGAGCCTTCGCGGGCAGGGTCCTCGCTCCTCCTGTACCAGTCGCTGACTCGTTTTGTTAAGATTATGTAAATGTTTTTGCTATGTATATTCCTATCACATGTAAAGTGCCATGGAATAAATGGCGCTATAATAATAAATAATAAATAAATATATATTAGTATAATGCCGCCCCATAGTCATATATATTAGTGTAATGCACCCCCATAGTCATATACTGTATATTAGTATAATGCATTCCCATAGTCATATAGGGACGCACATCCAGTTGAAGTTTCTACTGGCGTCGCCTGCCGCCTGCATGAAGGGATTAATAGAATAATAATAAAAAAAAAACACTAGAAGTCGAAATGAAGTTCTCTGCCGTTCCTCTGGACTCTAAACTGTCACCCATGATGCCCACATCAGTGTATAGAGCAGAGCAGGTCCATGACCTGCTGCCTGGCAGGTGCCACCTGAGGTTCCATCACCTCTGACCTCACCTGCACACGACCAACTGCCGTTTACTTTCATCTGTCGGCTGAAGCGATCGGACGGAGGTTTGCGGTTTGGAACATTTTGGAAGATATTTTTGCAAATGGCGTCTACTAGACATGGAGAACAGAGCGAGGAGAAGAAGAGGAAGAGAGAAGAGGACAGCGTGACCGGATTCAAGAAGATCACGAAGAAGAGGAGAGAAGCCAACAATGGATTGGAGGAGTCAACACCTGGATGCAGCGGAGACATGGATCATCCAGCCCCTATGCCAGGCTTAACAACAGCTGCTTCGACATCCACCAGGTCTTGGGTAGGGGCGCCTTTGGCAAAGTAAGTCCTACATATTTTATATTCATTTTAAACCTGAAGTTTTTATTATATCCTCATGTATTGTTCTCTGTTATCAGCCATGTCATGCTTTGTTGTTGCACATTGCAGTGCTCTGTGAGATGACATAAGTCATCTCCATAGTTAGGTCTAGTGCTGCTATAACGTGGTATTCTTCTACACTGGATGGTTGATCTCAGGGGTCACAGCTGTCGGGAGCAGGGGACATTGTTTCTTTCCATGTCATCATCAATATTGGCTCCTATCAGGCGGCCATATTGTACATACGTTGCTCTCTGTTTTTTTATTAAACCTTAATAGACAATGATATTCAGACCACACTAATGCCAACTCAAAGCCTCCACTAATGCTTGTTATGTTTATTCCCATATGGTAACAGTGGAAAACCCTTTAAAGAGTCGCTGTTGTTTTAATTTTTATTTCATTAACAGCACACATGAAAATAAGCAACATAATAAATATTATTTGAGAAATCTGCTTCTTTCTCCACCAAGATTGATTTTTCATTTTCAAAGTCTCTATTTTCGTGTAAAATCTGTATTTAGTGAAGACAGATTGTTACGTTACTGAGATAGGAGATGACAGTTGGTGCTGATAATATTCTATGTAAAGGGGGAGAGGGAGGAGCTAAAGGCAGAATTCCTCCCTCCTCCTTCCACTTCTCTTCTACATAGAATATTATCAGTACCAACTGTCGCCTCCTTTCTCAGTAATGCAACAATCTTTTATCACTGAATACAGATTTTAAGCGAAAATTGAGAATTTTAGAAAATGAAAAATCAGTCCTGGTAGAGAAAAAAAGCAGATTTCTGTGATTAGATTTATTACACATTGCTTATTTTCATGTGTATTATTGATTTATGAAATAAAAATGCTGACTATTTTTTATCACCTTTCCATAGCCCATCCCTGGAGTAGGCAGTGCATTATGCGCATAGATTTGCTCCTCTACATGGTCCTGGTTACCAGCAGATTGAGAAACCACTCAGTTTTATCATGTGCCTTAGTAGAAAATCCAGATCCCTTCCACTTCCTGCAGACACCTTCCAAGTATTCTTCATTTGTCTTTTTCAGGTGGTCCTGGCATCAGTCCCCGGCCGTAACATCAATGATTACCATAAAAGAGGACAATGAGGACACCATTATGCGAGAGCGGCGGATACTCCTGGTGGCCAGAGACTGGCCATTCTTATGCCACCTCTATGCTGCACACCAGTCTCTGCAGAGGGCATATTTCATCACGGAGTATCTGTTCGGTAGCAGCCTGGAGGACTTGATCAGGATGTGCGACTGCCTGAACATCGGCAATGTGAGGTGAGAAAACGGAAAATGTACCTAAAGGAGAACTAAGGAGATGGAAAAAAACTGAGGTCTGGGTGTAGCTAAGGAAGCACTGGCAGGGCATATGTTTAGGGTGCTGGATGCAGGCAGTGGGGTGCCAGGATATTTGGTAATTGCTAGAGAAGGGTTTGATGACATTGATACTACACTCTGTTCTCTCCGTCAGATTCTACACAGCAGAGATTGTATGTGGCCTCCAGTTCCTCCATGGACACAACATCGTCCACCGGTAAGCAGAACGTTCCTCCTTCTCTCTGTCTCCTTTACATTCTGGAGATATGGCCCTCAGCATTCCTGCTGTCCTGCCCCCTATTCTACCTGGTCTTGTAGTGATCCATTTTCCATCTCTTGTATCACTGGACGGATTTCTAATTTTATTTTCTTCTTTCATTGCAGAGACATAAAGCCGGAAAACATCATGTTGGATGCAGATGGCCCCATCCGTATAATCGATCTAGGACTTGCCCAAGATGGCGTCACCTCCTCCAAAAACATGTCTGGAGTGATGGGCACTTTCCACTACATGGCCCCTGAGGTGTTTCGTAGAAAACCATACGGTGCAGCAGTGGACTGGTGGAGCCTGGGGATCGTGGTATCCAGGATGGCAGCAGGACGATTCCCATTTTACAACAGCCCCGTCAAGCAAATGGCTTTCAAAGCTATCATCAACGAAAAGCCAAAATTTCCATCTTGGCTTGATGCAGACGTGAAACATCTCATCAAGAAGCTGCTGCGCAAAGACCCTCAGACGCGCCTGGGTGTGAGCGAGAACATCCGTTTTTTACCACCATTGGCTGGGAGGAACTGGAGAAAAGGAGTGCAGAGCCGCCATTTACACCATTCAGGCCAATTCTGGAGAACCATCATCTGCAGTGGCCGGAGCATACAGTCCTTCACCCCGTGGCCGGATTTACGTATGTGTCATCAAACTGGGCCCGGTAAGGATCTTTTCATCTGGGGATAACTCCCATTAGGTGTTCTCACATTGTGGTAATCATCATCCATCTTGTCTTTTTTTACATTTTCTGCTAATGGCTTTATGTCTCTGTTTTTCTTAGGTCGATGAAAAGTTTTGGACTGTGAAAGATTCCATGACCATCTGGTGAGTGACCGCTGTACACACAGGACACCTATTATATCAGTACATTGTATCAGATGTTACATAGCGGAATGGTTCATTATAAAGACCATTCCCCTAATAACAGAAGATGCGGTAGACAGAATATTTCATGTCTTCCTCTTATGTCTTGCAGGATGAGTCCGTGCCAACTGCCCAGAACTCCATGCCTCCTGACCCGTTCCTCGTCTCTGCTGCTGTACGTCACCTCGGCTGCCCTTCAACATCAGCTCTCTCTATAACATCTTCATGCTGGACCACTGCCATTGTTTTGCCTCCCCAGACCCTTGACCTGGCCTCCTCCAATCCCGGGCTGGAATTTGACATCCCTCCAGCCCGAAGATCTTCTACCCCAGGAGCGGCCTGTGTTAAGTTTCCATCTGGTGAGTTCAGGAAAAATCATCCTGGGGCAGCGGAGCAACAGAATGTACACGGAGCGGCCATTATCCCTGAACTCACCTTAGCACAGGCCTGGTAAGTATCGCACCCATCACATCACCCACACTACATGATCAGTATAGGGGCACACACTGCATGATCAGTATAGGGGCACACACTGCATGATCCATGATCAGTATAGGCACACACACTACATGATCAGTATAGGCACACACACTACATGATCAGTATAGGGGCACACACTGCATGATCAGTATAGGCACACACACTACATGATAAGTAAAGGCAGACACTGCATGATAAGTATAGGCACACACTGCATGATCAGTATAGACACACACACTACATGATAAGTATAGGCACACACACTGCATGATAAGTATAGGCACACACTACATGATCAGTATAGGCACACACACTGCATGATAAGTATAGGCACACACTACATGATCAGTATAGGCACACACACTACATGATCAGTATAGGCACACACACTGCATGATAAGTATAGGCACACACTACATGATCAGTATAGGCACACACACTACATGATCAGTATAGCTACACACACTACATGATCAGTATAGGCAGATGTAGCACCCCGAGGGTTCGGTTGCTACAGAGGTATTGCATCTCACCCAGATGTGCGATATCTCACTTCCAGGTAAGGATGGAGTGTGGCTCAGGACCCTAACACCCACATGCACTACACCACATTTCCGGGGGACAGCTCGACGGTGCTCTCATTAGTTATGCAGGCACGAGTGAGCATGTCCCTGGCTGGAGTGGGGGGAGGGAACACCTAGAGAAGGGAACCCGGTAGTGTGTGCGTGGGGGAAGTAGATCCTGGGTGCACTCTGTACAGGAGTATAAGAGGGGGGCACCATCTTAGATCAGGGAGAGTTCAGAGAGGAGAAGCCAGGGAGCAGAGCTGCTTTATGGGCTCTGCTCCACAGGCAGGCCCTGTCAGGAGGCCTGAGTCTGGAGGAGGGAAGAAGGAGGAAGAGGAGCAGACTGGGCTCCAAGAAGGACAGAGGGGACCCCAGGGGTGTGGACTGGCTGGTAGCCACCACACGCCCGCCGCTACCTGAGTAGGGGGGTCAGGTCTAGAAGAAGGGAACCGGATCCCAAATTAGTGGAGGAGAGAAACTACCCTCAACTAAGAACCGGAGGCTGCGACATTACATGTGGAGCAGCCCCTCACCAAACCCGCTAGAAAGGCACCACATAGGACCTGGGAAACGCAGGCCAACGTTTGCCCACCAAGAAGGTCCGAGGCAGCTGGACATAAGGGTGGTCACTAGTGGGGTTGAAGACCAGAGACAGGAGACATAAAGGGGGTCCTGCAAAGCACTCCAGAAAGACCTGGGGGTTAACCGAGCCCCTCACCTGGTGAGCGCAGCGCGACAGAGGCGGCCACCTCTGCAGCGGTGGCCTGGAGCAGTAACCGAGTAACTGTGAGTAAAGACCCTGAACTGCACCATCAGGACTCCGAGTTGTCTTTGCTGCGCTCGTGTACCACCATCACCTCCATCATACACCCCTGCTGCCCTGAGGCCATACCCCTCCCGTTGGGGGTTATACCATCATCGCTGCACCCATACCACCGGCCTCAGCGGACTGCTCTGCAGCGGCGGCTTCAAAGCCGCACTCAACGGGTGGCGTAGTCGATAAAATTAACATCTACTGCCATAGACTGCCACTTAGTTTGACACCCTGGGCACGGACCAGGTCACCGCCACAAGGACTACTACCCCTATTCAGATCCGGCTCCGGGTAGGCTCTCGCGTGCGCAACGCTACGCGACTCAGGCCCAGGGGCGCGTCAACTTTTGGCGTAGTCGGCAGGATTTCGTGCCCGCAACCACCGGGTACTGCGTGCCTGAAAAAGAGACTTTTAAAACTTACCTGTGGTGAAGATTCCCGCCATCCGGCGCCATCTTCAGCCTTCTTCCCGCCATCGGTGAAGATTCCCGCCATCCGGCACCATCTTCAGCCTTCTTCCCGCCATCCGTGGAGTTTTCCCGCCATTGGACGCCATCTTGAGGACGCCGCGCGGGAAGAAGAGGGGCGTGGACTCCGAAAGCGCGCGAGAACTGAAGCCCCGCCTCACGTCCGGACGTTGCGTAAGGTCCTGGAAGGAGCCCAGCAGACGCCGACGTCACAGGAGCGCGACGGAAGGTCCTCAACCCTGACGATCCACTGCGGAGCCGCGGCCTACGGAAGAGGATCATCGCCAGGTAGGCCACGGTCCACCAGGGGGGAGGAGGACACCAGGAACGGACAGCAAAATGGCGGACCGGCAGCAGACTAAGCTGCCCAGCATCGGCAGCGCCTCAGCCGTCACCGGCCCCGACCAGCACCAGGAGAAGACGCGTGACGCAGGAGCGGTCGCGGGAGCAGGTAAGAGGAGTCTCCCTGTCCCGGACGCTGCCAGCGTCAGCCTGCTCCCGGGCCCCCTGGTGGAGCCGCTGACCCCGGGCGCTGTAGACACCGATCTGCTCCAGCCCCCGCAACAAGCCCTGCGGCCGAGCCCTCCAGCCCTGGGCACTGCCACCACCAGCCCGCGCCCAGGCCCAAAGTCGCACCCTCTGACCCCGGGCGTCATCAACGGCGACCCTCTCCACGCCCGGTCGCAAGGCCTGAACTCCCCAGGTGCAAAAGGACTGTACGCCCTCCACGTTCATCGGCTAACCGAGGAGGAGCTGCAGTACTACCAGTACGAGGAAAGCCAAGAGGACCCGGACGGGTCTGAAGACTACCCTCAGGAGGGAGCACAGAGAGGATACCGCTACTGAAGGGAAGTAGCATGAACAAAGAACTGTATATAGTTACCCGTTAGGGTGCTTAAGCTGCTAATTGAAGTGTGGTCCCCGTTGGGACTAGTGAGGAACTGTTGAAGGACTGCTTCCCGTGTGTCCCCTATCCCTGAACAGGCTGAGGACTGAGAACAGCCACCCCTACCTGGCCGAGGACTGAGAGCGGCCAACTCTTATATATAGTTGCACTTCTTTAAGTGCCCCATATTGGTTTTATAACAAGCTTAAACTACCTCAGAAAAGTTTGCACCTTTAGGAAAATGGACACCTGGTTGCAGAATAAACTGTGACCTGTTATAAAGAGACTTCTTCGTGGATCTGCTGCTAGAAATGTTTTATATGAAAAGTTTATATGCTAGAAGGTGTTACTATGAAAAAGAGTTCCAGAACAGTACATATGCACTTATATCGTTTAAGAGAGAGCCGTTCCCATAAAGGGAAACTGAATGTTGATACCTGTTATACTTGTTGTTTATGAAAAATTTGCATGTTCTAATGTATACCCTGTCTTTTGCTCAGTTCCAGCCCGCGGACGTGCTGGGTTTTGCCAGGGGGGAATGTAGAACCCCGAGGGTTCGGTTGCTATAGAGGTATTGCATCTCACCCAGATGTGCGATATCTCACTTCCAGGTAAGGATGGAGTGTGGCTCAGGACCCTAACACCCACATGCACTACACCACATTTCCGGGGGACAGCTCGACGGTGCTCCCATTAGTTATGCAGGCACGAGTGAGCATGTCCCTGGCTGGAGTGGGGGGAGGGAACACCTAGAGAAGGGAACCCGGTAGTGTGTGCGTGGGGGAAGTAGATCCTGGGTGCACTCTGTACAGGAGTATAAGAGGGGGGCACCATCTTAGATCAGGGAGAGTTCAGAGAGGAGAAGCCAGGGAGCAGAGCTGCTTTATGGGCTCTGCTCCACAGGCAGGCCCTGTCAGGAGGCCTGAGCCAAGAGGAGAAGACAGGGAGCAGAGCTGCTTTATGGGCTCTGCTCCACAGGCAGGCCCTGTCAGGAGGCCTGAGTCTGGAGGAGGGAAGAAGGAGGAAGAGGAGCAGACTGGGCTCCAAGAAGGACAGAGGGGACCCCAGGGGTGTGGACTGGCTGGTAGCCACCACACGCCCGCCGCTACCTGAGTAGGGGGGTCAGGTCTAGAAGAAGGGAACCGGATCCCAAATTAGTGGAGGAGAGAAACTACCCTCAACTAAGAACCGGAGGCTGCGACATTACATGTGGAGCAGCCCCTCACCAAACCCGCTAGAAAGGCACCACATAGGACCTGGGAAACGCAGGCCAACGTTTGCCCACCAAGAAGGTCCGAGGCAGCTGGACATAAGCGTGGTCACTAGTGGGGTTGAAGACCAGAGACAGGAGACATAAAGGGGGTCCTGCAGAGCACTCCAGAAAGACCTGGGGGTTAACCGAGCCCCTCACCTGGTGAGCGCAGCGCGACAGAGGCGGCCACCTCTGCAGCGGTGGCCTGGAGCAGTAACCGAGTAACTGTGAGTAAAGACCCTGAACTGCACCATCAGGACTCCGAGTTGTCTTTGCTGCGCTCGTGTACCACCATCACCTCCATCATACACCCCTGCTGCCCTGAGGCCATACCCCTCCTGTTGGGGGTTATACCATCATCGCTGCACCCATACCACCGGCCTCAGCGGACTGCTCTGCAGCGGCGGCTTCAAAGCCGCACTCAACGGGTGGCGTAGTCGATAAAATTAACATCTACTGCCATAGACTGCCACTTAGTTTGACACCTTGGGCACGGACCGGGTCACCGCCACAAGGACTACTACCCCTATTCAGATCCGGCTCCGGGTAGGCTCTCGCGTGCGCAACGCTGCGCGACTCAGGCCCAGGGGCGCGTCACAGACACTGCATGATAAGTATAGGCACACACACTACATGATCAGTATAGGCATACACTACATGATCAGTATAGGCACACACACTACATGATCAGTATAGGCACACACACTACATGATCAGTATAGGCAGACACTACATGATCAGTATAGCTACACACACTACATGATCATTATAGCTACACACACTGCATGATAAGTATAGGCACACACACTACATGATCAGTATAGGCACACACACTGCATGATCAGTATAAGCACACACACTACATGATCAGTATAGGGGCACACACTACATGATCAGTATAGGCACACACACTACATGATCAGTATAGGCAGACACTACATGATCAATATAGGCACACACACTACATGATCAGTATAGGCACACACTGCATGATCCATGATCAGTATAGGGGCACACACTGCATGATCAGTATAGGCACACACACTACATGATCAGTATAGGCACACACACTACATGATCAGTATAGCTACACACACTACATGATTAGTATAGGGGCACACACTACATGATAAGTATAGGCACACACACTACATGATCAGTATAGGCAGACACACTACATGATCAGTATAGCTACACACACTACATGATCAGTATAGCTACACACACTACATGATTAGTATAGGGGCACACACTACATGATAAGTATAGGCACACACACTACATGATCAGTATAGGCAGACACACTACATGATCAGTATAGGCACACACACTGCATGATCAGTATAGGCACACACACTACATGATCAGTATAGGCACACACACTACATGATCAGTATAGCTACACACACTACATGATCAGTATAGGCACACACACTACATGATCAGTATAGGGGCACACACTGCATGATCAGTATAGGGGCACACACTGCATGATCAGTATAGGCACACACACTACATGATCAGTATAGGCAGACACACTACATGATCAGTATAGCTACACACACTACATGATCAGTATAGCTACACACACTACATGATCAGTATAGGCACACACACTACATGATCAGTATAGCTACACACACTACATGATCAGTATAGGCACACACACTACATGATCAGTATAGGGGCACACACTGCATGATCAGTATAGGGGCACACACTGCATGATCAGTATAGGCACACACACTACATGATCAGTATAGGGGCACACACTGCATGATCAGTATAGGGGCACACACTGCATGATCAGTATAGGCACACACACTACATGATCAGTATAGGCACACACACTGCATGATCAATATAGGGGCACACACTGCATGATCAGTATAGGCACACACACTACATGATCAGTATAGGCACACACACTACATGATCAGTATAGGCACACACACTGCATGATCAGTATAGGCACACACACTACATGATCAGTATAGGGGCACACACTACATGATCAGTATAGGCACACACACTGCATGATCAGTATAGGCACACACACTGCATGATAAGTATAGGCACACACACTACATGATCAGTATAGGCACACACACTGCATGATAAGTATAGGCACACACACTACATGATAAGTATAGGCACACACACTACATGATCAGTATAGGGGCACACACACTACATGATCAGTATAGGGGCACACACACTACACGATCAGTATAGGCACACACACTACATGATCAGTATAGGGGCACACACACTACATGATCAGTATAGGCACACACACTGCATGATCAGTATAGGGGCACACACTACATGATTAGTATAGGCACACACACTACATGATCAGTATAGGCACACACACTGCATGATCAGTATAGGGGCACACACACTACAGGATCAGTATAGGGGCACACACTACATGATTAGTATAGGCACACACACTACATGATCAGTATAGGCACACACACTACATGATAAGTATAGGCACACACACTACATGATCAGTATAGGGGCACACACACTACAGGATCAGTATAGGGGCACACACTACATGATTAGTATAGCTACACACACTACATGATCAGTATAGGGGCACACACACTACATGATCAGTATAGGCACACACACTACATGATCAGTATAGGCACACACACTACATGATCAGTATAGCTACACACACTACATGATCAGTATAGGGGCACACACACTACATGATCAGTATAGGCACACACACTACATGATCAGTATAGGGGCACACACTGCATGATCAGTATAGGGGCACACACTACATGATCAGTATAGGGGCACACACACTACATGATCAGTATAGGCACACACACTGCATGATCAGTATAGGGGCACACACTACATGATTAGTATAGGCACACACACTACATGATCAGTATAGGGGCACACACACTACATGATCAGTATAGGCACACACACTGCATGATCAGTATAGGGGCACACACTACATGATCAGTATAGGCACACACACTACATGATCAGTATAGGGGCACACACACTACATGATCAGTATAGGCACACACACTGCATGATCAGTATAGGGGCACACACTACATGATCAGTATAGGCACACACACTACATGATCAGTATAGGGGCACACACACTACAGGATCAGTATAGGGGCACACACTACATGATTAGTATAGGCACACACACTACATGATCAGTATAGGCACACACACTACATGATCAGTATAGCTACACACACTACATGATCAGTATAGGGGCACACACACTACATGATCAGTATAGGCACACACACTACATGATCAGTATAGGCACACACACTGCATGATCAGTATAGGGGCACACACTACATGATTAGTATAGGCACACACACTACATGATCAGTATAGGGGCACACACACTACAGGATCAGTATAGGGGCACACACTACATGATTAGTATAGGCACACACACTACATGATCAGTATAGGGGCACACACACTACATGATCAGTATAGGCACACACACTGCATGATCAGTATAGGGGCACACACTACATGATCAGTATAGGCACACACACTACATGATCAGTATAGGGGCACACACACTACAGGATCAGTATAGGGGCACACACTACATGATTAGTATAGGCACACACACTACATGATCAGTATAGGCACACACACTACATGATCAGTATAGCTACACACACTACATGATCAGTATAGGGGCACACACACTACATGATCAGTATAGGCACACACACTGCATGATCAGTATAGGGGCACACACTGCATGATCAGTATAGGGGCACACACTACATGATCAGTATAGGCACACACACTACATGATCAGTATAGGCACACACACTACATGATTAGTATAGGCACACACACTGCATGATCAGTATAGGCACACACACTACATGATTAGTATAGGCACACACACTGCATGATCAGTATAGGGGCACACACTGCATGATCAGTATAGGGGCACACACTACATGATCAGTATAGGCACACACACTACATGATCAGTATAGGCACACACACTACATGATCAGTATAGGCACACACACTGCATGATCAGTATAGGCACACACACTACATGATCAGTATAGGGGCACACACTACATGATCAGTATAGGCACACACACTACATGATCAGTATAGGCACACACACTACATGATTAGTATAGGCACACACACTACATGATCAGTATAGGCACACACACTACATGATCAGTATAGGCAGACACTACATGATCAGTATAGCTACACACACTACATGATTAGTATAGGCACACACACTACATGATCAGTATAGGCACACTCACTACATGATTAGTATAGGCACACTCACTACATGATTAGTATAGGCACACACACTACATGATCAGTATAGGCACACACACTGCATGATCAGTATAGGCAGACACTACATGATCAGTATAGCTACACACACTACATGATCAGTATAGGCACACACACTACATGATTAGTATAGGCACACACACTACATGATCAGTATAGGCACACACACTACATGATAAGTATAGGCATACACACTGCATGATCAGTATAGCTACACACACTACATGATAAGTATAGCTACACACACTACATGATAAGTATAGGCACACACACTGCATGATCAGTATAGGCACACACACTACATGATCAGTATAGGCACACACACTACATGATCAGTATAGGCACACACACTACATGATCAGTATAGGCACACACACTACATGATTATTATAGGCACACACACTACATGATCAGTATAGGCACACACACTACATGATCAGTATAGGCACACACACTACATGATTATTATAGGCACACACACTACATGATTAGTATAGGCACACACAGTGCACACAGTAATTTTGGCACATAGATGTAGGACATAGTTCGGCTTTTGATCGGGATTTAATCTGATCTTCATATTCGGGGTCAGGAAGGAATTTTTCCCCCTAATATGAGGATAATTGGCCCATTTTTCATAGGGGTTTTCGCCTTCCTCTGGATCTACACGGCCTTACATAGGTTTAGTATCATAAATTAATAAGTAGATTCACACAGAAGAAAAGAAATTATAAAAAATAAAATAACATTTTCTTAGTTAAAAAGAAAAATTAGTTTATTCAAATATAAATGATAATTAGTACTAGCAAATAATTTTTGTTACTTAGAAAATTACACAGCTTAGGTATATTACACAGGTCAGGTACATTACACAGGTCAGGTACATTACACAGTGTAACGGGTCTGGGAGGCGGAACCTCTGAGCAACTATACAAGGGGGCGGCCCTCGTAAGAAAGCGGGTGGCGCCCAGGGAAGACGGGCAGGTAGTCACAGCAAGTGACAGGGACAGTCTCTGGGAAAACGGGCAGGTGGTCACGGCAAGTGACCGGGACAGTCTCTGGGTAAATGGGTAAGTGGTCACGGCAAGTGACCGGGACAGTCTCTGGGTAAACGGGCAGGTGGTCACGGCAAGTGACCGCGACCGTCTCTGGGTAAACGGGCAGGTGGTCACGGCAAGTGACCGGGGCAGTCTCTGGGTAAACGGGCAGGTGGTCACGGCAAGTGACCGGGACAGTCTCTTGACAGGCGGGTGGTCACGGCAAGTGACGGCAGAGCCTCCAGGTAGGCAAGCAGGCTGGTAGCAGGTGGACGCTCCCAGGTGAGCGGGCAAGAGTCTCTGGACAGGCAGGTGGTCACAGCACGTGACGGCGGAGCCTCCAGGTAGGCTAGCAGACAGGTAGAAGGTGAGCGCTCCCAGGTGAGCGGGCAAGAGTCTCTGGACAGGCAGGTGGTCACAGCACGTGACGGCGGAGCCTCCAGGTAGGCTAGCAGACAGGTAGAAGGTGAGCGCTCCCAGGTGAGCGGGCAAGAGTCTCTGGACAGGCTGGTGGTCACAGCACGTGACGGCGGAGCCTCCAGGTAGGCTAGCGGGCAGGTAGCAGATGTGCGCTCCCAGGTGAGCGGGCAGACGGATCCATAGACAGACTGGCAGGGCTGGTAGGCAGACTGTCGGACCGCAGGAATAGTAGCAGGTTGACACGAGACAGGCAGGTATCAGACAGGAAGCTGGCAGGAAACTGGCAGGTAACTGGAAACGGGACCTGAGAGCTGAAGCAGAGTGATGAACTGTGCTACAACATTGCTCGGGCACCTCCATTTTGGAGGAGGTGCCTTATATATGGTGAAGTCCTCCGGCCATTGGCCGGGGACTCCTTAGGACGGCGCGCGCTGCCCCTTTAAGAGAGGGGGAGCGCGCGCGCGCCCTAAGCACCGTGGCCGGCAAGGAGCGCGCGCTGCTAGCAGAGCGGGAGGAAGACGCCGGGCACGGAGCGGAGAGGTGAGGGGAACAGCGTCCCTGCCTAGCAGGAGGCAGGGACGCCGACGCTACAGTACCCTCCCCTTTAGGCCCCCCCTTTTTTAGGCCAGACAGAAATTTAGCAAGGATGAGCGGGGCATGGATGTTCTCCCGGGGCTCCCACGTTCTCTCCTCAGGACCAAACCCCTTCCAATCTACCAGAAAAAAGGTCTTTCCTCTTACCCTTTTGGTGGCCAGAATGTTCTCTACCTCAAACTCGTCTTCAGCAGAAACCGGAGCAGGAGGCGTACCTGTAGACCTGAAAAAAGAGTTAAGTACCACGGGTTTGAGGAGAGATACATGGAAGGAGTTAGGGATCCGCAAGTTGGCCGGGAGTTTCAATTTATAGGCCACCGGGTTGATCTGTTTGAGAACCTCCAGTGGGCCGATGAACCGAGGCCCTAACTTGTAGGAGGGAATCTTGAGCCGGACATACTTGGGCGAGAACAAGACTTTATCTCCAGGAAGGAATTGTGGAGGATCCAGGCGTTTTTTGTCAGCGTGTTTTTTCATCCGCTCGGACGACTGAAGGAGTGCGGATCGGGTACTCTCCCAAATGGAGGAAAATTCGCTAACGAGAGATTCCGCAGCCGGATTATCCACCGAGGTGGAGACGGGAAATGGGAAATGGGATCCGAGGATGCTGACCGAAGACTACAAAAAACGGGGATTTGGAGGAAGATTCGCTCTCGTGATTGTTGTAAGAGAATTCGGCCCATGGCAGAAGATCCACCCAGTCTGAATGGTGGGCATTAACGAAGTGCCAGAGGTAACTGGTCAGTAGTGTTGAGCCACCCCCGTAGTGTTCGAGTTCGATTCGGTTCGTCGAACACCCGTGTGTTCGCCGAACTGTTCGTCGAACTGTTCGTCGAACACCTTCGAACACCGTTAAAACCAATGGCAGGCAAACAAAAACACATAGAAACACATAGAAAAGCTGACAAACTGCTCAGAAGACACAACTAACACATGGAAAAGTCATAAGTACATATAGTCATGCGAAAAGAAAAGAGGTGGAGGAGTAAAAGGAGGGGGAGACACAAATATAGGCATGTCATGCCCTTCTAAAATCCAAAAAGTGAGAAGCCGACACGTTCAGTGTGCTCCTGCCCGTGCCACCTCCGTGTCGCCGGGTTTGTGCCAGAGCCGCGGTGAACCCTGACGGCCAGCCCCCCTCTCCCAATACTGGTGCCTGTCCGCTGGTGGGTCGAGCGAGCCCCCCTGTGGTGGAGGCAGCTCTAAGCTTTTTAATTTAAATTGTCTCTCTAATTTGAATGAATACACTTTAAATCCATTTACAAGGATCTATTGGAGGGCAAGTCTCATGCCAGCAGCCGCGTAATTCCAGCTCCAGTAGTGTCCACTAAAGCTGCTGCAGTTAAAAAGCTTTTATAAGGATCGAGCTCGGCTGTCCACCGCAAGGCATCCTACTGCCAGTCCCAGCCCCTATGCCTTGGGGTGCCTCCTGATGCTCTTCACTGAGTATCCCGTGGTCCCGAAGCATTTCCTTTGAAAAAATTAAGTGTCCAAACTACAGGTGGTGTAGCTTGCTTAACAGACGGGATAATCCGCTGACTAGCAGACACTGCTACTAGGCACAAAGTATTTACTGGGCTAGATGCAGTTAAAAATTTGTAATTAGATACTCTCGTTGGATGCTGAGAAAGCATTCCATAGAGTCTCCTGGCACGCCATATATGATTCTCTTAAAAAGCTTGGGGTAGGGGTCTAGGGGACCCTTTTATAGCCAAAATCACGGCCCTGTATCACAATACGTCACCTAGGCTGAAGATAAATGGAACTGTAGCACCCTGAGGGCTCAGTTGCTACAGAGGTATTGCACCTCACCCAGAGGTGTGATATCTCACTCTCAGGTAAGGATGGAGTGTGGATCAGGACCCGACACCTGCATGCATTACACCACATTGCCGTGGGGCAGGGCGACCAATATGCCTCTGAGATGGGCACGACAGTCCCTGTCCCTGGCTGGAGTGGGGGGAGGGAACACTGAGGAAGGGGAACCCTGTAGTGCAGGAGCAGGGAGGAAGCAGTTCCTGGGTGCATTTAGAAGGGAGTATAAAAGGTGGGCACCATCTTAGTTCAGTGCAGAGAAGTCTGAGCAGAAGTGGCAGGGAGCAGGGGCTCTGCATGAGCTCTGCTCCGGAGGCGGGCCTAGTAACAGAGGCCCAGGCCTGGAAGAGGGAGAAGGAAGGAAGAGGAGCGGAGAAGGCTCCAGGAACGAGGAATGAAGGGATCCCAGGGGTGCGGACGGGCGAGTCGCCACCGCACGCCCGAATCCACCTGCGTGGAGGGGTCAGGCCAAAGGGGGAGACCGGTCCCCGAAACTAGTGGAGGCAGGAAACGACCCTCAGCTAGAAACCGGAGGCTCTGACATTTTATGTGGCGCAGCCCCTCGTTACACCCGCTAGGAAGGCACCACATAGGGTCAGGGAAACTGGCGCCAAGTTTACCAAGAGGAGGCCCGAGGCAGCCGGACAGAAGGGTTGGTAAGAAAGGCCAGACAAAGGACACACAAAGGGGGTCCTGTGAAGTGCTCCAAAGTTATCTGGGAGTTGTCTGATCCCCTCACCTGGTGAGCACAGTACAACGTGGGCAGCCGTTACCTGCAGACGTGGTCTGGATAATAAGAACTGTGAGTAAAGGCCCTGGACTGCATCACTGACTCCGTGTCGTTACTGCTGCTGCCCTGCACCATCACCCCCATCCTCCGCATACACTGCCCTGAGGCTATACTCCTCCCGTGGGGAGTTATGCTACGCTCTGCTGCACCCACAACACCAGCCTCAGTGGTCTGCCCTGCAGCGGCAGTTCACTCTGACCGCAATCCACGGGTGGCGTAGTCGGACATTTAAACATCAAAACCACATAAATAGTTCCGCCACTGGTTTGACCACCCTGAGCCACGGAACCGGGTCGCTGCCACGAAGACTACAACCACCAGCATCCACCAAAAAGGGTCCGGCTCCGGGTGTCCCAAGGCCCAGGGGGTGCATCAGAACATTTTCATCACCTTTCACAATCACCAATGGGACAAGGCAGGGATGTCCTCTGTCCCCTCTCTTATACATCCTAGTGACAGAGCACCTGCTCTCATCAATTCGCCATAACCTCAATATTAGGTGGATTGAGGTGGGAGGCACCGAGTTCAAGTGCTCTCTATTTGCTGATGATGTCCTAGTATATATCACTCAATCACATATATCCATCCATGCTGTTATGGCTGAAATAGATCACTTTGTTACATGGTCAAATTTTAAAATCAATGCAGCGAAGTCTGAGGCCCTCGATGTCTCCCTCCCCAAATCCATATAGGATTCCATCCAGTCCAACTTTCCCTTTGCCTGGCCCTCACAGGGTATCAAATACTTAGGAATTCCTATTCATAGAGACCTCTCCCATCTATGTTATCTTAATTTTGGGCCCTTTATTGAACAACTCCATACAGACCACGGTTGGCAAGTTAGAACTGTAAGATTCACTACGTGAACCACTGGTGTTTTGTGGAAAAGCACATGTACACTGTGTTCCAAATTATTATGCAAAAAGTGTTTAGGAGTGATAAGGGAAGAATTTGTTTCTTTGTCAGTTAAACTCATTGATGGTGATGTGTGTCAGGGCTCTTTATATCACTGTAAGCAATTGCAGACACCTGTGCTAATTAGTTTGGCAGGTGTGTCCAATGAAAGGCAAGACTACTTAAGAAGGCTGTCTCACATTATTAAGCAGCCTACATTTTCTGCCAAAATGGGAAAGAAAAAGGATGTGTCGGCTGCTGAGAAGCAACAAATTGTGGAGTGTTTAGGTCAAGGCATGACTACAATCAACATTGTGCGATGATCAGGATGAAGTGTCTTGGCAATCAAGAAGTATGTAGCTGATTCACAGTACAAACGTGTGCGTGCTGATAAGGGCAAATTGAGGACTCTTTCCTACAGGCAATTACGTCAAGTTAAAAGAGCAGCGGCAAAAAAGCCTTGTCATAGCAGCAGACAAGTTTTTGAAGCTGCTGGTGCCTCCAACGTCCCCCGAACAACAAGATGCAGGGTCCTTCAGAGGTTTGCAGCTGTGCATACGCCATCCTGTCGACCTCCTCTATCCACTTCACACAAGCAGAAACGGCTCCAGTGGGCTAAACATTACATGAAAACTGATTTCAAAACTGTTTTGTTCGCGGATGAGTGCCGTGCAGCGCTCGATGGTCCAGATGGATGGAGTGGAGGATGGCTGGTTGATGGACACCCCACGCAAACACGGCTACAGAGCCAACAAGGAGGAGGTGGAGTAATGTTTTGGGCTGGAATCATGGGGAGAGAGATTGTCGGCCCCTTTAGGATCCCTGAAGGCGCTAAAGATGAACTCCATAATGTATGTGGATTTTCTCAAACAGCACTTCCTGCCATGGTTCAAGAAGAAGAACCGTGTATTTCACAGCAAGATCATTTTTTTGCATGATAATGCACCATCTCATGCTGCACATAAAACATCTGCATCTCTGGCTGATATGGGCATAAAAGGGGACAAACTTATGGTGTGACCCCCATGCTCCCCTGACCTCTACCCCATTCAGAACCTCTGGAGCATCATCAAAAGGAGTGTCTATGATGGCGGGAGGCAGTTGACATCTAAGCAACACCTCTGGGAGGGTATTCTGTCCTCATGCAAAACAATTGAAGCAGAAACCATCCAAAACCTGACAAATTCAATGGACTAGAGAGTTCAGAAGCTCCTTTCGAACAAGGGGTCCTATGTGAAAATGTAACATCACCTAGAATAAAGTTTTGAGTTGAAAACTGTTTGATTTCAGTTTCTAATAACCTGCTAATGCTTATAATTTCAAAAATGACCATTTTTTTGGTCTTTATTAAAATGAAAAGGTTGATCGAAAAGTTTGGGGGATCTAAGAGTGTGGCAACCCAGTAGTCATGATTACTTCGAATTCTGACAATATGAGGGTCATGTTGCAGGTAGTGCAGCAAGAAGGCACTTATGTGTCTTGCGCATCTCGGAGCCCCAAAATTATTTTCCAGGCTAGATGCAGCTAAAAATTATTATTAATTTTAAATCTGGTGGAGCTTAGTATAGATGACCTAATAGGATCAGTGCTACACACTGCTACAAAGCCCAAATTATTTTCCAGCCAAGATACAGATAAACATGATTAGTAATTTTAAATCTGGTGGAGCTTATTATAGATGGCCTAATAGAATCAGTGCTGCACACTGCTACAAAGCCCAAATTATTTTCCAGCCAAGATACAGATAAACATGATTAGTAATTTGAAAGCTTAAAACGGTTGGTAGAGTGATTTTAACCAATCATCAAGCTTTTACTCTCCCCAGGATGACACAGGGGTAGAAAAGTCGTTTCGGATCCATGATTTGTTCATCTTTATGAACGTGAGTCTGTCTACATTATCAGTGGAGAGCCGCGTGCGCTTATCTGTCAGCACACCACCAGCAGCGCTGAACACACGTTCAGACAGAACGCTGGCTGCGGGGCATGACAAGATCTCCAAGGCGTAAGTGGCTAGCTCCGGCCATTTATCCAGATTGGAAGCCCAAAAAGAGCAAGGGTCCAGTGACACAGTCATGGCTTCAATGTTTACTTGGAGATACTCCTGTACCATCGTCTCTAGGCGTTGACTATGTGTCAGACTTCTTGTCTCCTGTGGCCTTGCAAAGGATGGGCTAAAAAAGTGGTGAAATGATTCCGCAAAATTGATGTTACCAGCAGATACTGTGGTTCTGTTACGGTTTGAGTGCTGAACACTTGACGGTCCCACGGTTGGCAAGTTGGAACTGTGAGATTCACTACGTGCACCACTGGTGTTTTGTGGAAAAGCACATGTAAGATTCTGCAACAGTCTCTGCTGATACTCCTGCATGCGTGCATCCCTTTCTATGGCAGGAATAATTTCTGCAAATTTACTTTTGTACCGGGGATCTAACAGTGTGGCAACCCAGTAGTCAGGATTATTTCTAATTCTCACAATTCGAGGGTCATGTTGCAGGTAGTGCAGCAAGAAGGTACTCATGTGTGTTGCGCATCCAGGAGCACCAAGTCCCTGTTGTGTTGGTGGCGAGGTAACAATCATGCTTCCTTCCTCTGTCCTCTCCCCCCAACCTCGCACAACAGAAATGTGATCAAGGTCTCCCTCATCTGATGAGTCTTCCATCAGTTCGTCCTCCACTTCTTCCTGGGCTCCTGCACCTTCCTCACTAGTTTGGCTGCTACCATGCGCCCTGGTAAAACCATCTCCCCCACCCTCACATGCCTGCCGCCTTGGTGCTGCCGACCGTCTGGACCTTGCAGATGTTAGCCCTTCCACATACAACTCCTCCTCCTCTACTTCCTCCACCTCCTCTTGTGCCACCACCTGACTCCGAATTCTGTTTAACATGTGCTCCAGCATGTAAATCACCGGAATAGTCATGCTGATAATGGCATCGTCAGCACTAAACATCTTCGTCGCCATTTCAAAACTGTGCAGAAGGGTGCATAGGTCCCTGATCTGAGACCACTCCTCCAGCGTGATTTGCCCCACGTCTGGATCTCGTTGGCCCAGGCTATACGTCAGAACGTATTGCACCAGGGTTTGTCGGTGCTGCCACAGTCGCTGCAACATGTGCAGAGTTGAATTCCACCGGGTAGGCACATCGCATTTTAGCCGGTGAAGTGGCAGGCCCAACGACTTCTGTAGAGATGTAAGTCGCTGAGCTGCGGGATGCGAACGGCGGAAGTGAGCACACAGCGACTGTGCCCTCTGCAGAAGGCCATCTAGTCTGGGATAGTGGGCTAAAAATTGCTGGACAACCAGGTTCAACACGTGAGCCATACAAGGCACGTGTGTGACATTGCCCCGGCGAAGGGCCGCACCCAGGTTTGCAGCATTGTCGCACACGGCCTTCCCTGGTTTCAGGTCCAGTGGAGACAACCATTTATGAAATTGGTTCTCCAGAGCTGACCACAACTCCTCAGCTGTGTGACTCACATTTCCCAGACATTTCAAAGTAAAAACCACCTGATGACGTTGAGCCCTACTGCCAGCATAGTGTGCAGGATCCCTTCTGCGCAGTTAGAAAGCTTGTGGCATGACCAGACAGGCTTTGGGTGCAGGTGGAAGACCGAGAGGAGGTTGAGGAGGCAGAAGCAGTGGAGGAACTTTGACATAAAGAGGATTGACGCACAACTCGTGGGGACGGCAAGACTTGGACAGCAGCCCCTTGTCCTGCTGTCACCATAGTTACCCAGTGCCCAGTCAGAGACATGTAACGCCCCTGTCCATGCCTACTCGTCCAAGTGTCTGTGGTGAAATGCACCCTGTCACACACAGAGTTTCTCAAAGAAGCGGTGATGTTGTGTGCGACATGCTGGTGGAGCGCAGGCACACCTTTCTTTGAGAAGTAGTGCCGACTGGGCATCTGGTACTGGGGCACTGCGACGGACATAAGGTCTCGAAAATCCTCTGTGTCCACCAGGCGGAAAGGCAGCATTTCTGTAGCCAAGAGCTTGCAGATGGTGAAATTCAACCTCTTAGCTTTCTCATGGCTAGGAGGAAATGGTCTTTTACTTGTCCACATCTGAGGGACCGAGGGCTGGCTATTGTGCTTAGATGGGGTTGATAAGGGTGTCCCCGGCAAACTGCCGGTCTGTGAGGAAGATGCAGGCGGACATGTTAGGTTGCCTTGATCCAAAGGTGGTGCTATCGATGTCGGACAGCGCTCAACACCAGCTGGTGTTACCACCTCCAAAGAAAATGATGACCTGCCAATCACGCTGTCTGTTGCGGGTAAAGAGGTGGCAGGTCTGCGCCCCAAAACAGGTGTGACTGCTGTCCCCCCAGTCACAGAGGATGAAGAGGCCGCGGATGCACAAGATATGGCAGACGGTGGTTGGCCCGGCCGGCTAGGCCGCATTGTAGCACACTGAGCTTCCCACTGCAACTTATGCTTCATGTCCATGTGCCGGTTCATGCATGAAGTACTCAAACTATGTATTTTTTGGCCTCTACTTAGCTTTTGCTGACAAATGTTACAGATAACACGAGTTGGGTCATCTTTATCAATCTGAAAAAATGCCCAGGCTATGCAAGGCTTAGCACCCATGCGACCTGAAGAGCCACCACGACTTGTGGTGAGAGGCAGAGTTGTGTTTGAGGATGCAGTTGTTGACGTGCTTCCAGTACTACGTCTCTGTCCAGGAAGGCGCAACCTGACCTCGTCGTCACTAGCATCTTCCTCCACCTCCTCTGCTGACCTCATCTCTTGGCTGACTGTGGGTTGACAGTAAGTGGGATCTCCAACCTCATCATCATCACCCTGTGCGTTATCACACCCGTCGTCCTCAGAGCCAACCTGTTCCTGCCCTGACAAAAAACTAAAGTTGTCGCTCCAATCAGGTATTTGAGTCTAATCATCGTCTTCCTCATTGTCTCCACCAACAGGAGTTACAGTTTGGGAATGAGGGTCTACATTATAGTCAGAACCTTCTGCGTCTGGTCCTGGATCCGACTCATAAAGATTCTGGGCATCAGTGCAGATCATTTCCTCGTCTGGATTCACAGAAGCGCTGGAGTCGACCTCTGATTCCCAGGCTATAGTATGAGTAAACAGTTCTGCAGACTCAACCATCTGTTCTACCTCATACTCAGACGGGCAGCTGGAGATTTGGGAGCTGTGAGGAAGCAAGTGCGATTGGGGTGACACCTTTGAGGACTGGAGTATTTGTGATGTTGAAGTTGATGTGGAGGAGAGCCCACTTAAAGGAGCACTTGATATCCGTTGAAGCACCTGCTGTTTTTGTGCCTCATCTGGAATTTGTAGCGATTGGCGTGGCCGTAAGAAAGGGATCTTATCACATTGTCCGCTAAAAGAAGTAGACATTTTAGTTTGGCTGGAAGATGGTCTTTCTTCTGCAGATGTTACTGTTGCTTTAACACCTACCCCACGGACACAACCTTTTTTCCCCTTCCCAACACGCCTATTCCCCTTTCCACAAGCAGCAGGCCTTTTTCCACTCATTTTGGTGGTTAACTAATTCACAACTCTGGAGTTGTTTGCACAAAAAAACAATGGATGGGAACCGAGCAGAGCTGAGTGGCCAAACTGTGGTATTAGGCCAAAACTATTGGCTGGGTTAGATGGAGAAAAAAATTATATTCGATTTGCAACCTGATGGAGGTCAGTATAGATGGACTAATAGAACAAGTCCCACACACAGCTAGAAGGCCAAATATTTTTTCAGAGCTAGATGCAGACAAAAAATTATTTTGAATTTGCAACCTGATGGAGGTCAGTATAGGTGGACTAATAGAACAAGTCCCACACACTGCTAGAAGGCCAAATATTTTTTCAGAGGTAGATGCAGAAAAAAAATATATTCAGTTTGCAACCTGATGGAGGTCAGTATAGATGGACTAATAGAGAAAGTCCCACACACTGCTAGAAGGCCAAATGTTTTTTCAGAGCTAGATGCAGACAAAAAATTATTTTGAATTTGCAACCTGATGGAGGTCAGTATAGGTGGACTAATAGAACAAGTCCCACACACTGCTAGAAGGCCAAATATTTTTTCAGAGCTAGATGCAGAAAAAAATTATATTCAGTTTGCAACCTGATGGAGGTCAGTATAGATGGACTAATAGAACAAGTCCCACACACAGCTAGAAGCCCAAATATTTTTTCAGAGGTAGATGCAGAAAAAAATTATATTCAGTTTGCAACCTGATGGAGGTCTGTATAGATGGATTAATAGAACAAGTCCCACACACAGCTAGAAGCCCAATATTTTTTCAGAGGTAGATGCAGAAAAAAAATTATTTTTAATTTGCAACCTGATGGAGGTCAGTATAGATGGACTAATAGAGAAAGTCCCACACACTGCTAGAAGGCCAAATATTTTTTCAGAGCTATATGCAGAAAAAAATTATATTCAGTTTGCAACCTGATGGAGGTCAGTATAGATGGACTAATAGAACAAGTCCCACACACAGCTAGAAGCCCAAATATTTTTTCAGAGGTAGATGCAAATAAAAATTATTTTTAATTTGCAACCTGATGGAGGTCAGTATAGATGGACTAATAGAGAAAGTCCCACACACTGCTAGAAGGCCAAATATTTTTTCAGAGCTAGATGCAGATAAAAATTATTTTTAATTTGCAACCTGATGGAGGTCAGTATAGATGGACTAATAGAGAAAGTCCCACACACTGCTAGAAGGCCAAATATTTTTTCAGAGCTAGATGCAGATAAAAATTATTTTTAATTTGCAACCTGATGGAGGTCAGTATAGATGGACTAATAGAGAAAGTCCCACACACTGCTCTAAGGCCAAATATTTTTTCAGAGCTAGATGCAGATAAAAATTATTTTTAATTTGCAACCTGATGGAGGTCAGTATAGATGGACTAATAGAGAAAGTCCCACACACTGCTAGAAGGCCAACTATTTTTTCAGAGCTAGATGCAGAAAAAAATTATATTCAGTTTGCAACCTGATGGAGGTCTGTATAGATGGATTAATAGAACAAGTCCCACACACAGCTAGAAGCCCAATATTTTTTCAGAGGTAGATGCAGAAAAAAATATATTCAGTTTGCAACCTGATGGAGGTCTGTATAGATGGATTATTAGAACAAGTCCCACACACAGCTGGAAGCCCAATATTTTTTCAGAGGTAGATGCAGAAAAAAAATTATTTTTAATTTGCAACCTGATGGAGGTCAGTATAGATGGACTAATAGAGAAAGTCCCACACACTGCTAGAAGGCCAAATATTTTTTCAGAGCTAGATGCAGAAAAAAATTATATTCAGTTTGCAACCTGATGGAGGTCAGTATAGATGGACTAATAGAACAAGTCCCACACACAGTTAGAAGCCCAAATATTTTTTCAGAGGTAGATGCAGATAAAAATTATTTTTAATTTGCAACCTGATGGAGGTCAGTATAGATGGACTAATAGAGAAAGTCCCACACACTGCTAGAAGGCCAGATATTTTTTCAGAGCTAGATGCAGATAAAAATTATTTTTAATTTGCAACCTGATGAAGGTCAGTATAGATGGACTAATAGAAGAAGTCCCACACACTGCTAGAAGGCCAAATATTTTTTCAGAGGTAGATGTAGATAAAAATTATTTTTAATTTGCAACCTGATGGAGGTCAGTATAGATGGACTAATAGAGAAAGTCCCACACACTACTAGAAGGCCAAATATTTTTTCAGAGCTAGAAGCAGAAAAAAATATATTCAGTTTGCAACCTGATGGAGGTCAGTATAGATTGACTAATAGAACAAGTCCCACACACAGCTAGAAGCCCAAATATTTTTTCAGAGGTAGATGCAGATAAAAATTATTTTTAATTTGCAACCTGATGGAGGTCAGTATAGATGGACTAATAGAGAAAGTCCCACACACTGCTAGAAGGCCAAATATTTTTTCAGAGCTAGATGCAGATAAAAATTATTTTTAATTTGCAACCTGATGGAGGTCAGTATAGATGGACTAATAGAGAAAGTCCCACACACTGCTAGAAGGCCAAATATTTTTTCAGAGCTAGATGCAGATAAAAATTATTTTTAATTTGCAACCTGATGGAGGTCAGTATAGATGGACTAATAGAGAAAGTCCCACACACTGCTCGAAGGCCAAATATTTTTTCAGAGCTAGATGCAGATAAAAATTATTTTTAATTTGCAACCTGATGGAGGTCAGTATAGATGGACTAATAGAGAAAGTCCCACACACTGCTAGAAGGCCAACTATTTTTTCAGAGCTAGATGCAGAAAAAAATTATATTCAGTTTGCAACCTGATGGAGGTCTGTATAGATGGATTAATAGAACAAGTCCCACACACAGCTAGAAGCCCAATATTTTTTCAGAGGTAGATGCAGAAAAAAATATATTCAGTTTGCAACCTGATGGAGGTCTGTATAGATGGATTATTAGAACAAGTCCCACACACAGCTAGAAGCCCAATATTTTTTCAGAGGTAGATGCAGAAAAAAAATTATTTTTAATTTGCAACCTGATGGAGGTCAGTATAGATGGACTAATAGAGAAAGTCCCACACACTGCTAGAAGGCCAAATATTTTTTCAGAGCTAGATGCAGAAAAAAATTATATTCAGTTTGCAACCTGATGGAGGTCAGTATAGATGGACTAATAGAACAAGTCCCACACACAGCTAGAAGCCCAAATATTTTTTCAGAGGTAGATGCAGATAAAAATTATTTTTAATTTGCAACCTGATGGAGGTCAGTATAGATGGACTAATAGAGAAAGTCCCACACACTGCTAGAAGGCCAAATATTTTTTCAGAGCTAGATGCAGATAAAAATTATTTTTAATTTGCAACCTGATGAAGGTCAGTATAGATGGACTAATAGAGAAAGTCCCACACACTGCTAGAAGGCCAAATATTTTTTCAGAGGTAGATGTAGATAAATATTATTTTTAATTTGCAACCTGATGGAGGTCAGTATAGATGGACTAATAGAGAAAGTCCCACACACTGCTAGAAGGCCAAATATTTTTTCAGAGCTAGATGCAGAAAAAAATTATATTCAGTTTGCATCCTGATGAAGGTCAGTATAGATGGACTAATAGAACAAGTCCCACACACAGCTAGAAGCCCAAATATTTTTTCAGAGGTAGATGCAGATAAAAATTATATTTAATTTGCAACCTGATGGAGGTCAGTATAGATGGACTAATAGAGAAAGTCCCACACACTGCTAGAAGGCCAAATATTTTTTCAGAGCTAGATGCAGATAAAAATTATTTTTAATTTGCAACCTGATGGAGGTCAGTATAGATGGACTAATAGAGAAAGTCCCACACACTACTAGAAGGCCAAATATTTTTTCAGAGCTAGATGCAGAAAAAAATATATTCAGTTTGCAACCTGATGGAGGTCAGTATAGATTGACTAATAGAACAAGTCCCACACACAGCTAGAAGCCCAAATATTTTTTCAGAGGTAGATGCAGATAAAAATTATTTTTAATTTGCAACCTGATGGAGGTCAGTATAGATGGACTAATAGAGAAAGTCCCACACACTGCTAGAAGGCCAAATATTTTTTCAGAGCTAGATGCAGATAAAAATTATTTTTAATTTGCAACCTGATGGAGGTCAGTATAGATGGACTAATAGAGAAAGTCCCACACACTGCTAGAAGGCCAACTATTTTTTCAGAGCTAGATGCAGAAAAAAATTATATTCAGTTTGCAACCTGATGGAGGTCTGTATAGATGGATTAATAGAACAAGTCCCACACACAGCTAGAAGCCCAATATTTTTTCAGAGGTAGATGCAGAAAAAAATATATTCAGTTTGCAACCTGATGGAGGTCTGTATAGATGGATTATTAGAACAAGTCCCACACACAGCTAGAAGCCCAATATTTTTTCAGAGGTAGATGCAGAAAAAAAATTATTTTTAATTTGCAACCTGATGGAGGTCAGTATAGATGGACTAATAGAGAAAGTCCCACACACTGCTAGAAGGCCAAATATTTTTTCAGAGCTAGATGCAGAAAAAAATTATATTCAGTTTGCAACCTGATGGAGGTCAGTATAGATGGACTAATAGAACAAGTCCCACACACAGTTAGAAGCCCAAATATTTTTTCAGAGGTAGATGCAGATAAAAATTATTTTTAATTTGCAACCTGATGGAGGTCAGTATAGATGGACTAATAGAGAAAGTCCCACACACTGCTAGAAGGCCAGATATTTTTTCAGAGCTAGATGCAGATAAAAATTATTTTTAATTTGCAACCTGATGAAGGTCAGTATAGATGGACTAATAGAAGAAGTCCCACACACTGCTAGAAGGCCAAATATTTTTTCAGAGGTAGATGTAGATAAAAATTATTTTTAATTTGCAACCTGATGGAGGTCAGTATAGATGGACTAATAGAGAAAGTCCCACACACTACTAGAAGGCCAAATATTTTTTCAGAGCTAGAAGCAGAAAAAAATATATTCAGTTTGCAACCTGATGGAGGTCAGTATAGATTGACTAATAGAACAAGTCCCACACACAGCTAGAAGCCCAAATATTTTTTCAGAGGTAGATGCAGATAAAAATTATTTTTAATTTGCAACCTGATGGAGGTCAGTATAGATGGACTAATAGAGAAAGTCCCACACACTGCTAGAAGGCCAAATATTTTTTCAGAGCTAGATGCAGATAAAAATTATTTTTAATTTGCAACCTGATGGAGGTCAGTATAGATGGACTAATAGAGAAAGTCCCACACACTGCTAGAAGGCCAAATATTTTTTCAGAGCTAGATGCAGATAAAAATTATTTTTAATTTGCAACCTGATGGAGGTCAGTATAGATGGACTAATAGAGAAAGTCCCACACACTGCTCGAAGGCCAAATATTTTTTCAGAGCTAGATGCAGATAAAAATTATTTTTAATTTGCAACCTGATGGAGGTCAGTATAGATGGACTAATAGAGAAAGTCCCACACACTGCTAGAAGGCCAACTATTTTTTCAGAGCTAGATGCAGAAAAAAATTATATTCAGTTTGCAACCTGATGGAGGTCTGTATAGATGGATTAATAGAACAAGTCCCACACACAGCTAGAAGCCCAATATTTTTTCAGAGGTAGATGCAGAAAAAAATATATTCAGTTTGCAACCTGATGGAGGTCTGTATAGATGGATTATTAGAACAAGTCCCACACACAGCTAGAAGCCCAATATTTTTTCAGAGGTAGATGCAGAAAAAAAATTATTTTTAATTTGCAACCTGATGGAGGTCAGTATAGATGGACTAATAGAGAAAGTCCCACACACTGCTAGAAGGCCAAATATTTTTTCAGAGCTAGATGCAGAAAAAAATTATATTCAGTTTGCAACCTGATGGAGGTCAGTATAGATGGACTAATAGAACAAGTCCCACACACAGCTAGAAGCCCAAATATTTTTTCAGAGGTAGATGCAGATAAAAATTATTTTTAATTTGCAACCTGATGGAGGTCAGTATAGATGGACTAATAGAGAAAGTCCCACACACTGCTAGAAGGCCAAATATTTTTTCAGAGCTAGATGCAGATAAAAATTATTTTTAATTTGCAACCTGATGAAGGTCAGTATAGATGGACTAATAGAGAAAGTCCCACACACTGCTAGAAGGCCAAATATTTTTTCAGAGGTAGATGTAGATAAATATTATTTTTAATTTGCAACCTGATGGAGGTCAGTATAGATGGACTAATAGAGAAAGTCCCACACACTGCTAGAAGGCCAAATATTTTTTCAGAGCTAGATGCAGAAAAAAATTATATTCAGTTTGCATCCTGATGAAGGTCAGTATAGATGGACTAATAGAACAAGTCCCACACACAGCTAGAAGCCCAAATATTTTTTCAGAGGTAGATGCAGATAAAAATTATATTTAATTTGCAACCTGATGGAGGTCAGTATAGATGGACTAATAGAGAAAGTCCCACACACTGCTAGAAGGCCAAATATTTTTTCAGAGCTAGATGCAGATAAAAATTATTTTTAATTTGCAACCTGATGGAGGTCAGTATAGATGGACTAATAGAGAAAGTCCCACACACTACTAGAAGGCCAAATATTTTTTCAGAGCTAGATGCAGAAAAAAATATATTCAGTTTGCAACCTGATGGAGGTCAGTATAGATTGACTAATAGAACAAGTCCCACACACAGCTAGAAGCCCAAATATTTTTTCAGAGGTAGATGCAGATAAAAATTATTTTTAATTTGCAACCTGATGGAGGTCAGTATAGATGGACTAATAGAGAAAGTCCCACACACTGCTAGAAGGCCAAATATTTTTTCAGAGCTAGATGCAGATAAAAATTATTTTTAATTTGCAACCTGATGGAGGTCAGTATAGATGGACTAATAGAGAAAGTCCCACACACTGCTAGAAGGCCAACTATTTTTTCAGAGCTAGATGCAGAAAAAAATTATATTCAGTTTGCAACCTGATGGAGGTCTGTATAGATGGATTAATAGAACAAGTCCCACACACAGCTAGAAGCCCAATATATTTTCAGAGGTAGATGCAGAAAAAAAATATATTCAGTTTGCAACCTGATGGAGGTCTGTATAGATGGATTAATAGAACAAGTCCCACACACAGCTAGAAGCCCAATATTTTTTCAGAGGTAGATGCAGAAAAAAAATATATTCAGTTTGCAACCTGATGGAGGTCTGTATAGATGGATTAATAGAACAAGTCCCACACACAGCTAGAAGCCCAATATTTTTTCAGAGGTAGATGCAGAAAAAAAATATATTCAGTTTGCAACCTGATGGAGGTCAGTATAGATGGACTAATAGAGAAAGTCCCACACACTGCTAGAAGGCCAAATATTTTTTCAGAGGTAGATGCAGATAAAAATTATTTTTAATTTGCAACCTGATGGAGGTCAGTATAGATGGACTAATAGAGAAAGTCCCACACACTGCTAGAAGGCCAAATATTTTTTCAGATCTAGATGCAGATAAAAATTATTTTTAATTTGCAACCTGATGGAGGTCAGTATAGATGGACTAATAGAGAAAGTCCCACACACTGCTAGAAGGCCAAATATTTTTTCAGCGCTAGATGCAGAAAAAAATTATATTCAGTTTGCAACCTGATGGAGGTCAGTATAGATGGACTAATAGAACAAGTCCCACACACTGCTAGAAGCCCAAATATTTTTTCAGAGCTAGATGCAGAAAAAAATTATATTCAATTTGCAACCTGATGGAGGTAAGTATAGATGGACTAATAGAATGATGCTATGCCCAAAAGATTTTACTTCACTAGGTGCAGTAAAAAAATTGGTATTCTATACACAGGTGGTATATCTTGCAACACAGATAGGCTACTCCACTGACTAACACACTCTGCAATAGGCCAAAAAGGATTAGCTTTGCTAGATTCAGCCAAATGCTGTGAAAAAACTTGCACAGCACTGGCACAGACCTGCCTGGCAAAAACTGATAGGAACTGATGTAACCTAGTCCTGAAAAGGACTGCAATTACAATTAGTCTTTACTCCCACAATCTATCTATTTAATAGCACAGACCTGCCTGATAAAAGTCATAGGAAATGCTGTAACCTAGTCCTTAAAAGGACTGCAATCACAACTATTCCCTACTCCCAAGCTATCTGTAGATTTGTGCGAAAATTGGCTTGAAATTAACAAGGTATAGCGCACACAGCAACAGCGGTGCCGTCTAACACGCAGCTGCAGCAGTGAGAAAATGGTGGCGACGGGGAAAATGGCTTGGTCTTATAGGGCAAGGACATGTGACATACACTGCCAATGACACATGCCCTTGCTTGTGTGAAAAACAGCAGTTCGCTCCGTGTGTGCGCTGCTGATAGGCTGACAGACTGCACCTCCCCACTGCAAATGCAGGAAAGAGAAAAAAAAATGGAGATCTTCATTATTCCTGCAGAGATCCATCCCCTGCCCCTCCCCCCACCCCGCTGTACACTCAAACTGCGTATTAACATTAATTTTCATCATTACTGAGAAAAAATCCAGTTATGATTTTGGTGCACGAACAGTTATCGAACATAACCTCGAACAGCCGAATTTTTCTCAAATCGTTCGTGTTCGCCGAACGGCTCGAACACCGCCCAAAACAGCTCGAATTTGAGATTGGCGAACAGTTCGAGTAGAACAACGCTCATCTCTACTGGTCAGGATCTGATTGATCCGCTCCACTTGACCATTGGACTGTGGATGGTAAGCGGAGAAGTCCAAGGTGACGTCTAGCAGTTTACATGTGGCTCTCCAGAAGCGTGAGGTGAACTGAACCCCACGATCCGACACGATGTGGAGAGGCAGGCCATGAAAACGGAAGATGTGGCGGATAAAGTCTTTAGCCAGCTCGGGTGCATACGGGAGGCCTGGCAGGGGAATGAAATGGGCCATTTTGGAAAAGCGGTCAGGGTCCACCCAAATGACTGTACAACCGGCAGAGACAGGGAGGTCTGTTATGAAGTCCATAGCTATATGCTGCCAGGGGGCAGCAGGTACAGGAAGCGGAAGGAGGCGACCGGCTGGCAGGTGTCTCGGAACCTTGTTGCGGGCGCAGGACACACAGGCAGAAACAAAGTCTATTACGTCCTTGTGCAGGGTAGGCCACCAGTAGTGCCGGGTAATAAGCTGGAGGGTCTTTTTCTGACCGGCGTGGCCAGCAAGTTTAGACGAGTGACCCCAGTGTAGGATCTTCTCCCGATCAGATACAGTGACGAACGTCTTACCGGGAGGGAGACGATTTAGACTCACGGGAGCCACCTGCATTACTCTGGCGGGATCGATGATATGTTTAGGTTCCTCCTCGAGATCAGACACCAGAAAGGATCGGGACAAGGCGTCCGCTTTGATGTTTTTGTCAGCCGGGCGAAAATGAAGAACAAAATCAAAGCGAGCAAAAAACAAGGACCACTGGGCTTGGCGCGGGTTAAGTCTCTGGGCAATCTGGAGGTAAGCCAAGTTCTTGTGGTCAGTGTAAATTATTACCGGGTGAAGAGCCCCCTCGAGCAGGTAACGCCACTCCTCCAAAGCCAGCTTAATGGCCAATAACTCTCGGTCTCCAATAGAATAGGTGCGCTCAGAAGAGGAGAAGAGTTTGGAGAAGAAGCCGCAAGTTACCATTCTCCCGGAAGACGATTTTTGGGTAAGTACCGCTCCGGCTCCAGAGGAGGAGGCGTCAACTTCCAGGAAGAACTGCTTGTTGCCGTCCGGGCGATGCAGCACCGGGGCGGAAGAGAAAGCCTGTTTTAAGGAAAGAAAGGCTTCCTCTGCTGCGGGCGGCCATTCTCTGGGATTAGTGCCCTTACGGGTGAGCGCGGAAATTGGGGCAGTCCGGGAAGAGAAGTGCGGTATAAAGAGGCGGTAATAGTTGGCGAAGCCCAGGAACCGCTGAATAGCCTTCAACCCCTCTGGTCGAGGCCACTTCTCGATGGCAGACAGATTCTCAGGATCCATTCGTAAGCCGGTCTGAGAAATTATGTAGCCCAAAAACGGAAGCGAGGTCTGCTCAAAGAGGCACTTCTCATATTTAGCGTAGAGGTGGTTCTGCCTGAGCCTGAGCAGGACCTGACGAACATCCCTCCGGTGAGTCTGAAGATCCGGAGAGAAGACCAAGATGTCGTCCAGGTACACCACTACGCAGGAGTAGAGAAGGTCCCGGAAGATGTCATTGACCAACTCTTGAAAGACGGCGGGAGCGTTACAGAGACCAAAGGGCATTACCAGATATTCATAGTGGCCGTCCCGGGTGTTGAATGCCGTCTTCCATTCATCCCCCTGACGGATACGGACCAGGTTATACGCCCCACGGAGGTCCAGTTTGGTGAAGATTCTAGCCCCCCTCAGGCGGTCAAATAATTCAGGAATGAGCGGGAGGGGGTATTTATTCTTCACTGTAATCTGGTTAAGGCCTCTGTAATCTATACATGGACGGAGTGAGCCGTCCTTCTTTTTGACGAAGAAGAAGCCTGCTCCCGCCGGGGAGGTAGATTTCCGGATAAATCCCCGGGCCAGATTCTCCTCAATATATTCAGACATGGACCGGGTCTCTGCTGCGGACAAAGGGTAGATACGCCCACGGGGAGGAGTAGAGCCGGGTATCAGGTCGATTGGACAGTCATATGGTCTATGAGGGGGTAATGTCTCTGCTTCTTTTTTATTGAAGACATCCGCATAAGACCAATAGGGAGCCGGTAGACCGGGTAGATTGACTGGGGTAGGAGAAGGACGAGCAGGATGAACGGGAACTAGACAAGTCTTATGGCATTCCTGTCCCCAGCGAAGGACCTCTCCGGTCCGCCAGTCAAGCACGGGTGCATGTTTCTGGAGCCAAGGTAGACCCAGCAATAGTGCGTGAGAGAGTTCAGGTAGAACATGAAAGGAGATGCTCTCAGAATGCAGCATTCCCACCTGCAGAGTTATGGATTCTGTGATGAGTTGGATAGGATGTGGTAAGAGGCCCCCATCCACGGCGGCGACAGATAAAGGTACGGCCAGAGGTTTGGTAGGAATGCGGTACCTCTCTACCAGGGATTGAGAGATGAGATTACCAGCAGCTCCTGAGTCAAGTTGAGCCAGTTCGAAATAGCGGTTCTCTCCGCAGGTGATAGAGACTGACAGCATCAGGGATGGAGAGGGTTTACTTTTGTCTAGGGCGACCTCTCTGAGCGACCCTAGACACAGGCGTTTCCCGATCTCTCAGGGCAGGAACGGATCCGGTGCTCCTTACTGCCACAGTAGAAGCAGCTCCCCTCGGCACGGCGTGAGTCTTGACGGGTTTTGACCATCTTGGTCTGGTCGACCTGCATAGGCTCAGGTGAGTGTGCCTGGGGAGTAACGGAGGGAGTGACGGGTTTCTGGAAAGTAGGGGCTAGACGTGGAAACCTCCTCTCACGGGTGACCTCTTTGGCGCGCTCCTGGAACCGGATGTCAATCCGGGTGGCAAGTGTTATCAAGTCGTCGAGAGTGGTAGGAATGTCCCGACCGGCGAGTTCATCTTTAATAAGGCCGGACAGACTCTCCCAGAAGACAGACACCAGAGCGTCGTTATCCCAGGCCAGCTCCGAAGCAAGGGTACGGAACCGTATGGCATATTGGCCCACGGTGAGATCTCCTTGACGGAGGCGTAGCAGAGAGTATGCGGATGAGGTCTTCCGTCCGGGTTCGTCGAAGACTTTCTGGAAAGCCGTGAGAAAGGCTGGCAGGTCGGACACCAGGAGGTCTCCTCTCTCCCATAGAGGATTTAGCCAAGCCAGTGCCTCCCCCGTGAGATGAGACATGATGAAGGCAACTTTGGCCCGGTCAGAGATAAACTGGTGGGACAGGAGTTCAAAGTGCAGGGTGCACTGGTTTATGAAGCCCCGAGCTTGAGCGGGGTCGCCTCCGAAGCGAGGAGGTGCAGAAAGCCGGGGTCCGGGGCAGGATACCACGGTATTGGTGGGCAGCGGCGCTGCCGGGTTGCGGGTCATGACGCTAGCGGTGGTTGCTGGTGGAGCAGTCAGAGTGTCCAGGCGAGAGTTGACATTCCGCAGGTGACCCAGGATGGACTCCTGTTGGGACCTCTGACGGGACAGTTCATGACATAGGTCCGAGAGCGAGGGAGCTTGGGTGCCACCGGGTTCCATGGCCCAAGCAAACTGTAACGGGTCTGGGAGGCGGAACCTCTGAGCAACTATACAAGGGGGCGGCCCTTGTAAGAAAGCGGGTGGCGCCCAGGGAAGACGGGCAGGTAGTCACAGCAAGTGACAGGGACAGTCTCTGGGAAAACGGGCAGGTGGTCACGGCAAGTGACCGGGACAGTCTCTGGGTAAATGGGCAGGTGGTCACGGCAAGTGACCGGGACAGTCTCTGGGTAAACGGGCAGGTGGTCACGGCAAGTGACCGGGACAGTCTCTGGGTAAACGGGCAGGTGGTCACGGCAAGTGACCGGGGCAGTCTCTGGGTAAACGGGCAGGTGGTCACGGCAAGTGACCGGGACAGTCTCTTGACAGGCGGGTGGTCACGGCAAGTGACGGCAGAGCCTCCAGGTAGGCAAGCAGGCTGGTAGCAGGTGGACGCTCCCAGGTGAGCGGGCAAGAGTCTCTGGACAGGCAGGTGGTCACAGCACGTGACGGCGGAGCCTCCAGGTAGGCTAGCAGACAGGTAGAAGGTGAGCGCTCCCAGGTGAGCGGGCAAGAGTCTCTGGACAGGCAGGTGGTCACAGCACGTGACGGCGGAGCCTCCAGGTAGGCTAGCAGACAGGTAGAAGGTGAGCGCTCCCAGGTGAGCGGGCAAGAGTCTCTGGACAGGCTGGTGGTCACAGCACGTGACGGCGGAGCCTCCAGGTAGGCTAGCAGGCAGGTAGCAGATGTGCGCTCCCAGGTGAGCGGGCAGACGGATCCATAGACAGACTGGCAGGGCTGGTAGGCAGACTGTCGGACCGCAGGAATAGTAGCAGGTTGACACGAGACAGGCAGGTATCAGACAGGAAGCTGGCAGGAAACTGGCAGGTAACTGGAAACGGGACCTGAGGGCTGAAGCAGAGTGATGAACTGTGCTACAACATTGCTCGGGCACCTCCATTTTGGAGGAGGTGCCTTATATATGGTGAAGTCCTCTGGCCATTGGCCGGGGACTCCTTAGGACGGCGCGCGCGACCCCTTTAAGAGAGGGGGAGCGCGCGCGCGCCCTAAGCACCGTGGCCGGGAAGGAGCGCGCGCTGCTAGCAGAGCGGGAGGAAGACGCCGGGCACGGAGCGGAGAGGTGAGGGGAACAGCGTCCCTGCCTAGCAGGAGGCAGGGACGCCGACGCTGCACACAGCTTAGGTACATTACGCAGGTTAGGTACATTACAGAGGTCAGGTACATTACACAGCTTAGGTACATTACACAGCTTAGGTACATTACACAGTTCAGGTACATTACACAGCTTAGGTACATTACACAGGTTAGGTACATTACACAGGTCAGGTACATTACACAGGTCAGGTACATTACACAGCTTAGGTACATTACACAGGTCATGTACATTACACAGCTTAGATACATTACACAGGTTAGGTACATTACACAGGTCAGGTATTGGCCTTTGATCTTGGGATTCGTTCTGATCGCCATATTTGGGGTCAGGAAGGAATTTTCCCCCTGATATGAGGACAATTGGCTTATTCCTCACAGGGGGTTTTCGCCTTCCTCTGGATCAACACGGCCCCTACATACATTTAGTGTGAGAGGTTAATAAGTGGGTACATACTTTGAGAGTATAAGAATAAGGTATGAAATAAAATATTAGTGAAAAAAAATGTTAGCTAAGCCAAATATAGACATAAATTAGTGCACACATGCAAAAATCATTTGTTTCTGTTTGTTTTTAATTTGCACTTACATTTCACAGGTTCGGTATCAGCCTTTGATCCTGGGATTTATTCTGACCGCCATTCTTTATTTGGGGTCAGGAAGGAATTTTCCCCCCTGATATGAGGACAATTGGCCTATTCCTCACAGGGGGTTTTCACCTTCCTCTGGATCAACACGGCCCATAAATAGGATTAGTCTGATAGATGAATAATTTACACATACATGATATTATAATATAAAATAATCCCCATCTATAAATAAAATCTTCTTTTTACCCCTTATATCTTTGTGCTTGTTTTTATTCCATTGCTCTTCCACAAAGTCATTATTATACTCCAACCCTATGTTTTTTGTGACATATTGTACTTTATGTTAGTGGTAAATTTAGGTCAATATTTTTTGCATCTATTTGTGAAGATATCAGAAATTTGGTGAAAAATTTTGAAACTTCAGCAATTTTCAAACTTTGAATTTTATGCTCTTAAACCAGAGAGTTATATCACACAAAATAGTTTCCCTAATTTCCCTAACATTTCCCACATGTCTACTTTACTTCTGCATAATTTTTTAAACAATTTATTTTTGTTAGAAAGTTAGAAGGGTTAAAGGTTTATCAGCAATTTCTAATTTTTCCAATAAAACTTTTAATTTTTTTGAAAGGAACCACATCACCTTTGAAGTGACTGAAAGGCCTATGTGACAGAAAATACCCGAAAGTGACACCCTCCTAAAAACTGCACCCCTCAAGGTGCTCAAAACCACATTCCAGAAGTTTATTAACCCTTAGGTGCTTTTATATGCGATTAATGCTTCTATATTTCTCTTATACCGATGTTTGAAAAAGACCACTTTTGGTCGAAACGTCATGGCATATTGCTTTAAGCTCCTCCTTGTTGGTTTTCAACAGTGTGGTGAATGTATATATTTGAATAAACTGTTTCCACCTTTGCAAATTACCTTTGAGTACGGCTGTTATCTATATCCTTACAGGGGATAGTATCCTATTCAGCCTGCACCAAATCTACAGATGATTGCGCATCTTCTTCTATCAAATCCCCTGTCCATGATGCAGGCGAAGATGCCTCCCACCTGCACTTGCAACCAAGTGTTTGTCCCTACCCCAGTCCTTGGAACGCAAGCACAAATATGCAACCACTCACATACAGGCCAAAATACTAAACTGCCACATTTCCAGACTGCTTGCACTGGAAATGTTGTCTTTTAGGCTTGTGGAGACGGAAGCTTTCCGCAACCTCATGGCGGCTGTCCCTCGGTACTTGGTCCCCAACTGCCGCTATTTCTCCCGGTATGCTGTCCCCGCCTTACACGAGCACATGTCCCATAACATTACCCGTGCCCTCACAATGCAGTTACTGGGAAGGTCCACCTAACCACGGACACGTGGACAAGTGCTTGTGGCCAGGGACACTACATTTCCCTGACGGCACACTGGGTGAATATTATGGAAGCCGGGACCCAGTCAACCCAGGGATGGAACATGTGCTACCGACACCGAGGATTGCGGGCCCTGGTTCAATCAGGGTTGCCCCCACTTTCTACAGCAGTTCCTGCACCTTCTCCTCACCCTCCATTTCTGGAACGTCAACATCAGCCTCAAGCTGTATGCACTGCAGCATTTTCTTTTTTCAGGACTTGGGTCTGTGCGAGGTCTGGTTTCTTGTACTCCGAGACATTGTTTTTACTGATATAACTTTGGGGTGGATAGGATGTTTTGATTACATTTTCTTGTGCTGTTGTGATGGCTGAAAAAATGCTATTTTGGCGTTTTGATTTTCTTCTTGCCATTTACTGATTGGAATAATTTATTCTATACATTGATAGATGGACTTTGATGATCGCAGTGATATCAAATATGTGTATTTTTTTATATTTCATCATTTTTAATGGGGGAAAATAGGTGATTTGAACTTTTGTATCATGACCGGCATGTGGGTCTTCAGCAGACTCCCGACCATGATGGCAACCCATTGACGCGCCATGATAACGTCTCGGGGGGCCATTGGGCGCCTAGAATAGTGAGCCCCCCTGCCGGCGCGCATTAAATGCTGCTGTCACAGACTGACAGCAGCATTTAACAGACGTAGACGGAGCTCCGCTGTTAGAGGCAGATGATGGCTCAATAACACACGTAGACAGTATTGATTGTAATATACAACAAGGAAAAAATCCTAAACTGGATCCACATAGCAGTAACTGGGAAAACACTTTGACGAAATAAATATAAACCAAAATGAATGACATCCCCACATGATTAAAAGATATATATTCCTTCAAGCCACATATCCAAGCCCTTTCCACCTCCTGCCGACTCCAACTCAAAAACATCTCCCGGATCCGTGCATTCCTCAGCAAAGACTCTGCAAAAACACTAGTGCATGCCCTCATCATATCCCGCCTCGACTACTGCAACCTCCTGCTCCGTGGCATCCCTTCCAACACTCTTGCACCTCTCCAATCTATCCAAAACTCTGCTGCTCGACTAATCCACCTGTCCCCCCGCTATTCCCCGGCCTCTCCTCTCTGTCAATCCCTTCACTGGCTCCCCATTGCCCAGAGAATTCAGTTCAAAACTCTAACCATGGCATACAAAGCCATCCACAACCTGTCTCCCCCATACATCTGTGACCTAGTCTCCCGCTACTTACCTGCACGCAACCTCCGATCCTCACAAGATCTCCTGCTCTACTCCCCTCTTATCTCCTCCTCCCACAATCGTATACAAGATTTCTCCCGTGCTTCCCCCCTACTCTGGAACTCTCTACCCCAACATATCAGACTCTCGCCGACCGTGGAAACCTTCAAAAGGAACCTGAAGACCCACCTCTTCCGACAAGCCTACAACCTGCAGTAAACACCACTGCACGACCAGCTCTACCCTCACCTACTGTATCCTCACCCATCCCTTGTAGACTGTGAGCCCTCGCGGGCAGGGTCCTCGCTCCTCCTGTACCAGTCGCTGACTCGTTTTGTTAAGATTATGTAAATGCTTTTGTTATGCATATCCCTATCACATGTAAAGCGCCATGGAATAAATGGCGCTATAATAATAAATAATAATAATAATAATAATAATATTTATTAGAAAATAATAAAAAAATACATACAATTCAAGCAAGGTAACTCGAAAAGGAGGGATGAATGACAGTGATAGTTGTAGTAACCCAAGTTGAAGTTCTTTAGGTTTATACTGATTGTAATATGTTTAGCAAAAACCATCGCTTTCCAGAACAAAAATCCAAAACTAGAAAGAATTATATATATATATTTTTTTATGTTTTTTATATTTAAATGTAAAAAAAAAACAATGTTCAAATGTTCCACACCATATCCATCATATCCATTGCTGGGCAGCTCTGAAAAAACACATGTAGAGATTCTCCAGGTCTTGGAAACTGCTTCTGATCATGTTATCAGTGCAGGTGGGTGCAGGTCTTCACCTCTTTCTAACAAGATGTCTCATGCCTGTATAGAAACAATAAGACGCCTTTCTCATTAATCTGAAAACAATTAAAATACATGTTTTTTTAAAAATTTTGAATATACAGTAAAGACCAAAAGTTTGGACACACCTTCTCATTTAAAGATTTTTCTGTATTTTCATGACTTTGAAAATTGTACATTCACACTGAATGCATCAAAACTATGAATTAACACATGTGGAATTACATACTTAACAAAAAAGTATGAAACAACTGAAAATATGTCTTATATTCTAGGTTCTTCAAAGTAGCCACCTTTTGCTTTGATGACTGCTTTGCACACTCTTGGCATTCTCTTGATGAGCTTCAAGAGGTAGTCACTGGAAATGGTCTTCCAACAATCTTGAAGGAGTTCCCAGAGATGCTTAGCACTTGTTGGCCCTTTTGCCTTCACTCTGCGGTCCAGCTCACCCCACACCATCTCAATTGGGTTCAGGACTGGGACTGTGGAGGCCAGGTCATCTGGCGTAGCACCCCATCACTCTCCTTCTTGGTCAAATAGCCCTTACACAGCCTGGAGGTGTGTTTGGAGTCATTGTCCTGTTGAGAAATAAATGATAGCCCAACTAAACGCAAACCTGATGGAATAGCATGCCGCTGCAAGATGCTGTGGTAGCCATGCTGGTTCAGTATGCCTTCAATTTTGAATAAATCCCCAACAGTGTCACCAGCAAAGCCCCCCCCCCACACCATCACACCTCCTCCTCCATGCTTCACGGTGGGAACCAGGCACGTAGAGTCAAAGACACGGCGGTTGGAACCAAAGATCTCAAATTTGGACTCATCAGACCAAAGTACAGATTTCCACTGGTCTAATGTCCATTCCTTGTGTTCTTTAGCCCAAACAAGTCTCTTCTGCTTGTTGCCTTTCCTTAGCAGTGGTTTCCTAGCAGCTATTTTACCATGAAGGCATACTGCACAAAGTCTCCTCTTAACAGTTGTTGTAGAGATGTGTCTGCTACTAGAACTCTGTGTGGCATTGACCTGGTCTCTAATCTGAGCTGCTGTTAACCTGCGATTTCTGAGGCTGGTGACTCGGAAAAACTTATCCTCAGAAGCAGAGGTGACTCTTGGTCATCCTTTCCTGGGGCGGTCCTCGTGTGAGCCAGTTTCTTTGTAGCGCTTGATGGTTTTTGCAACTGCACTTGGGGACACTTTCAAAGTTTTCCCAATTTTTCGGACTGACTGACCTTCGTTTCTTAAAGTAATGATGGCCACTCGTTTTTCTTTACTTAGCTGCTTTTTTCTTGCCATAATTCAAATTCTAACAGTCTATTCAGTAGGACTATCAGCTGTGTATCCACCTGACTTCTGCACAACACAACTGATGGTCCCAACCACATTTATAAGGCAAGAAATCCCACTTATTAAACCTGACAGGGCACACCTGTGAAGTGAAAACCATTTCCGGTGACTACCTCTTAAACTTCATCAAGAGAAAGCCAAGAGTGTGCAAAACAGTCATGAAAGCAAACGGTGGCTACTTTGAAGAACCTAGAATATAAGACATATTTTCAGTTGTTTCACACTTTTTTGTTAAGTATATAATTCAACATGTGGTAATTCATAGTTTTGTTGCCTTCAGTGTGAATGTACTATTTTCAAAGTCATGAAAATACAGAAAAATCTTTAAATGAGAAGGTGTGTCCAAACTTTTGGTCTGTACTGTATACCGGTTATCAAATAAAACAAACTAAAGAGAAGTCATGGAGGAAAAACAAAATATTTACCTGGAAAATACATGTTGGAAGCTTTGTGTGAATCAGGATAGGTGGATTCTGAATGTTTGTTGTTAGCTGCTCGTGATGAAGACGTATGCTGATTGTCTCCCTACGTGGTGAAAGAAAAGCTAAATATATAAAAGTAGTTACACTTTAAATGATATACGGCAATAAGAGACTAAATTAGAGACTTAAGATTCTCAATATTTTAAAAATAGCTTATTACTGATTGTTGATGATAGTGGAGGCTTCTTTCTTACCTTCATCTTAGGTAGATGAGATGATGATATTTAGACGAATATCAATGTTCAAATAGTTCAAATAGTGAACCTGAAAATATAAAGAAACATAATTACATCCAACTAAGCTTGAAATTATAAAAGGTTTTCAAAAGCATTGTAGATAATTGATGGAAATTATCAATCGTTCCATATCCAGCAAGTTATGGAAATGTATCCAGTATTAATATGGTAACCTATGAGGATGGATTCTGAATGTTTGCTGCTAATCGCTGGTGCTGGTGATGAGCACAAATACTCATTGTCTTGCTACTCAGGGGAAAATATATAAAAGTATCTGAACTTTAAATTATAAAGAAACAAAATTAGAGACTAAATATTCTGAAGAATAGTTACATGTTTAGCTGATGGACAATTGACGTAATCGGCCTCCACACCGGCGGCAATAAGATTTATTATCAGCTATTCTTTGAAAACGCCCAAGTCTACAAAGATAAGAGAAATATTGGTTACCAGACTGGAATGAACGTTGGTTAATACCATGGATCATGTTAAAAAGAACAAATTGAAACCAATATATTAAGGACTGGCCCCAGCACAGAAAATATAACATGTAGCATCCTAAGCCCTACAGTCCCCAGACGTCAGTCCGCTCTGATAGTAGTAAAGTATAAAAGCCTTATACCAACAGAACCGCCCTGACGTCTCTGCACGGTGATTGTGTTTCATGACGCGATGAATCATCAAATCTACTTACTTGTTATCACACAGGGAGCACTGGTAGTTGTACTTATAGCTGATGGTATAGCTGTGACACATCGTCACTTCCGGCAGCTCGGGATGGATGTCATTTACCCTTCTGGTATAAGTCTGCCATAACGGGCCATGGTTATCTCTGCCTTCACCGTCGATTATCCAACAGGCAGCATGGCACATCTCGTGCGCAAGTGTGGATCGTAGTCGCACTAAAAAAGAGTTTATACAGGCATAAGAAAATCTAAGTACACCCTGCTTGAACTCTTTGGTTTTACATATCAGGATTAAGGATATAATATAAAATATCTGGTCCTTAAAACGTCTTCAAATTAGGTAAATACATCCTGAAATGAAAAACACATGAAAAGTCACAACGTGCCATTACTTATTTACCAATAACTACTTCAAAATGCAGAAGCAGAGAGTGAAAAATAAGTACACCCCATGAATCACTAGCTTTTAGAATGATCTTTATCAATAATAACTTGAAGCTTCAGCAAGGGTGTACTTAATTTATCACACACTGCTTTTGCATTTTGGCCTTCTTTTTGTTAGATAAATAATTACACTATATTATTTATCATGTTGTTTTCTGAGATTGTATTTTCTTACTTTTAAGATCTTCTAAGGACCTGATGCTTTTTTGATTTTGTCCTAATATGTAAAACATTAGATTCCAAAGAGGGTGTACTTAGTTTTTCCCATGACAGCATGTACGATGAATTTATAAGATGTATTACATCACAAGTAGCAGTTTTGCAACCTATAGAGGTTGTCTCATAAAGCTGCAGGATGGACGTGATATGAAACCTACCGGAAGAATCCAAGACCTTATCGGAAAGCTCAATAACTGAGGAACGGTGGTTGTTCTCCAACTTGTGACGGCATTGACCGGATGCTGATGTCAGCCTCTTATTCCAGACTACGTCCATTTTCCTCGGGAGCTAAAATAGAGGAAACAAATTCCACTAAATCAGTAAACTCTTTGACCCCATTCTAACAAAGCACCCAACTCTCCTGTGTGATTTACAGCACTAGTCTCCTTGTATGGGACATGGGGTCTACTGAGAAGTCCAACATGTGAGAACAAAAATAAAAATAAACCTTTCCTAAAATGTCCAGATATCAACAAATTGGTTTTTATATGTAAATGTAAAATCCTGTGAACTACAAAAAGTTGCTAATCTCTATATGTCTGCATGATGGATCATGTAAGGTCTCCACTCATCCCACAGATAAGAAGAAGGTGATGGCATTTACCAAACTAAGTGAGTTTTGCCTGAGATTTCAGAACCATGACAAGGGAGTTAGGGTGCTCTTCAGAAACTTAGAATGATAGAAATGATTGTTTGAAGGTGGAGATAATGGATAAGTCATGTGTCGCCCAGATACCGATAATAAGATACCTTATTCTCGAAGACTGTCCTGTTGTATAGATGGTACAGTCGCTCCACCAGCTTCTCCTTTGTTACCTGAAAGTGGGTAACGTATATGGAAGATGGAGAAATAATGTCTTCCAGGAAACAGCCGGGGATGTTACATAGTGGTGTCCTGGGAAAGATAAGGAATCAGAAATAAATCCAAAGGAAACATCTGACCTAGTTCATGGTTTTCCACAGAGGTAGATGCATCCGGCATAACTCACCTCTCCTCTGTAGCGGAGCTCTCCTCACTATCAGATGGTAAATTATCTGTACAGAAATATGGAAGAATGAAAATTTGTAATCAGACAGGTCAGAATGCAGATCCATGCTAGAGAGAAAACATAATAAATGCTGTAAAGTGAAAATACATCTGAATCAAAATGCCAGAATTGTGGGTTTTTTTCTCTCTGCAACTACTCAAAAAATGCAATAAGAAGCAATTTAAATGTCACATCCACCCCATAATATTATCAATAAAAACATCGAGCCGCCTTATAAAAGAACAAGCCCTCATACGCCTCCATCAATAGCAAAATAAAAATGTTACAGATCTCAGAAAATGGCGACAAAATCAAATATACTTATTAATAATATCAGAATTGTTTTTCACACTTAAAAAGAAAAACTTTGCAAGTTTGGTATGGACATAATCATACTGGCCTGGAGAATCATATTTCCAGGTTCATTTTACTGTGCAATGAAGACCTTAAAAATCAAAAACCCTCCAAAAAATCCATTTTTTTTTTCAGTTTTCCCTTACTTGGAATTTTTTTGCATTTTGCAATACATTGTATGGTAATGTGAATTGTGCCATTGAGAAGAACATCTCATTGCACTAAAAGCAACCCATTATATGTCTATGTGGATGGAAATATAAAAACAGATAAGTCTCAAGGAAGAAGGAGAGGAAAAGACATAAGTAGACTACAAATTGACCAGTCCCTAAGGGGTTAAAGGTACAGACCCAACTGTAATTTGCGTTTAGTTGTTAGATTTGGACACTGACAGTACAAAAAAACATTGTTCTTTCTACAATAACAAAACCCTGGTTGTATCTAGAAATGATGACTTACCATGATATGTGGAAGATTCTCCAGTATTGGAATCATCATCGTCAGTAATAACAATGATGTCATCATCGGAGCTGTGACATAAATGTAACAGAATATGAGCCACCATTAATCATTAATCCCCATCAGGTATCTAGTAATGGAGGAGATGTGAGTCTTACCAGGTGGTACTGTCCGGATCAGTATCTGAAGGTGGTAAAATCAGATCTGTGGGGGCAACACAACATAAATCTCTTATTAGAATATTGTAATAACAACTACAGAGGAACATCAAAGAAATAAATCCTAATACAGTATTCAGTGTACAACTATATGTAGATTGGGAAATAGACCACATTCAGCTAAAGTAACCTGCACTGTGCATGGCCACCATGAGAAGAAATCCCCGAATCCCAATCCTGACCGACTATAGAGCGAATGCATGAATAATGTTCCTGACCAAATGCTGAAAAGAAATGTTGTTCTGCCACTATGGAAGTGTCCCAGACATAGGACTCACACCAATAAAGCTTATCTAAAATAGGATTACCCCTTTAATGTATCTTTAATTTAAAAATGCACAGACCCATTTATAATTTGCCTTTAATTGTTACATTTGGTAACTGATCTGTGACAGTACAGAAAATTCAATGTTTTTTCTACAATAACATTACCCTGATTGTATCTAGAAATGATCACTTACTATTATATGCGGAAGTTCCTGCTCTATTGGAATCCTCATCATCATTAATAATGATGGCATCGGAGCTGTGAAATAAAGGTAACGAATAATGAGCTGACTATTAATCATTAATCCCCATCATATACCTAGCAATGGAGGAGACGTGGGTCTTACCAGGTGGTACTGTCCGGATCAGGATCTGAAGGTGGTAAAATCAGATCTGTGGGGGCAACACAACATAAATCTCTTATTAGAATATTGTCAAAAGAAATAAATCCTAATAATGTATCCAGTGTACCCCTATATGTACAAGGGGCAAAACACCACATTCAGGTACAGTAACCTGCCCTGTACATGGCCACCATGAGAAGAAATCCCCAAATCTCATTTCTGTCTGACTTTATAATGCCTGCATAAATATTCCTGACCAAATGCTGAAAAGAAATGTTTAATATGAACTCATTACCTTAGACGTATAATAGAGATAAATCCAAGCCCTGACCACAATGAGCTGCACCCAATGACTATAATGACACATCAATATATCAGAGCTGTTACTGGATCGGAGCACAGTACCTGGTAAATTCGGAGTCGGGCCCGAATTGAAGCCACTGATGATAACCTGGCCTGGAGACCTCGGTATTGGCTTCTTTCGTGGATGATACTGAAAAATGATCAAACATGTCAGATAGAATCTATGAGCATGAACATCTCAAATTTATAATCTTCCTCCATTTTCCACTGACTTACAGGTATAATAATAATAATAATATTAATTTTTATTTATATAGCGCCAACATATTCCGCAGCACTTTACAATTAAGCGGGGACATGTACAAACAATAAATTCAATACAAGGGGAGACAGTTTAAACAGTTACATCAGTAGTGAGGTCCCTGCTCGCAAGCTTACATTCTACAAACCCCAGGTAGATGCCTATATGAATATAGTTACCATTGGCCTGCACTTACTTCATGTGCAGAGTAGGACGGGTATGCGGGACACTTATGGTTAGGATATGGATAGGGGCGGTGGTGACATTTTCGTGTCTTCATACAATATTATTATGTACCCTGTACATGGACATGTTGACACAAATACCACAACTAAAGGCAGTCATTACTCTGGAAACATGATCCAAACTATCACCCCATCATGCCACTTCCTGGGGCTCTATTTTTGGTTCCACCATTTGTCTTTAATGGGATTTTTATCGCAAATGTATTCTCATTATTTAAAAATATAAAAATGACGCTCACCTGATGGAAATCGTCATCATCACTGCTGTCCTCGGTGTCAGAGAGAACTATAATGCGCTTAAATCGCTTTTTTCTCATCATATTTGCAAAAATCACTTACAACACTCCTCTCTCCACAAACGCCTACAAAATCCCTCAGCGGAACTCTGGATGACGGGGCGTTCTATATCGTCCAGTCATTGTGGCATCATCGGAATGATGCGATTGTTTGTTTTTTATTTAACTTTATTTAAATCTACAAAACGTACTGCAGAAATACAAAACATAAATCCAGAAAAAAACAACAATCCTTCTAATTCCCTAACTCCTGCCCTTTTTTGAATTGTTCAGAAAAAAAATAATAATCAAAAAAGTCGACAAAAAACAAGATTTAAAAAAACATAGAAACCCCGAAAATATAGGCGATTGATTATCCCTCTCCCCCAAGTTTTAATGCTCTACGCTACATTTTTTGCAAAATCTTCTCCCAATTTTTTGAATTCTCTGAGGAGCAAAGCCACACCCTCTTGTATTTTATTACTCTTTGAAAAAAATTCTTCCATTCTGTTGTATTTAATTTTTTTCCCTATCCATTTCCTAACCAAATCCACTCTTGCTGTATAAAGTCGCCTACTTACGAACTCTTCTTCCTCATTTCATCTCTTCCGTTCCAGAGAGCAGGTTACAATTGTTGATTTGACCTCAATGGAGATCTAAGTCCCCAGTTTCCCCTCTATATCTTTATACCCTATGATAAATGTATCAATTCTGCCCTTGTTTCTTACACAACTTACAAGTATTGTCAACTATCTTCTCCATTCTGTATAATACCTGGTGAAAATAATAGAACTAATGGATCAATTGGATTAATTTATAGTTTGATTAATTGACATCCCACTTTTGTTTTTATATATATTGAGCCTCTGCAATATTTACTCTTTACTTTCTCAACTAATCTTCTTCTTAAACATTAAATATATAAGGAATCACGGTTAATTTTTTATTAATATTATATTTATTATATAATAGAATATTGTATAAAATATATAAGTTTATTAATATTAGATAGATTCTTTTTTAAATGGCAACCAATCAAAAAATAATCCATTCCTCAATTTGATTCCTTCATACTCTTCATCGCTTGTTGAATTTGACAATATCTAAAATCGTGCACTTTACTTAAGCTAAACTGTGTCTTCATCACATTAAATGGCAACAACTCATCTTCATGGATTAAATGTTTAACCAAATGCAACCTTTTCTCCTCCAAAACCCTGTATCTTAACAATTTTATATATATTTATATTATCCTATGATGAGGCGTATCCAATTGACGTGTTAATATTTAATATCTTCTTTAAATAATCAAGTATAATTGCAAGAATGAAACATTTGTCATCTCCTAGATTCCCCTGAAAAAAAATCCCTGATTTCAAAAATTCATAAATGTTACAAAATCCCTTTTTTTCTTATTTAGTAAAAATCTTTTAAAATCAGAATTCCTGAAATTTAAGTAATTGGGCTTCCCAGAAATATCTGTGGAAATAAGGAGCGGCCAAGCCTCCTTCTGTCTGAGACTTCAGAAGATAGTTACTTTTATTCTCACCCTCTCTCGCCAACAAATCAGGTCGTTCAGAAGAGTTTCTGTTTATTTAAAAATTTTCTCATTTACCCATACCGGGCAGACGCTGAGGACATAACGAACTAGAGGCGAGAGACCATCATCTTAATCAGGGTTATTCTATCCACATTAGATATCGGCAGCAGCATCCACATCAACATCTATTTTAATTTCCTAATAAACAATATAATGTTAAGCGATACAAAACTCACAAGCTCCCATGTGATATTTATCCCTAAATATTCAAAGCCATCTTTTTACTAAAGTCTGTAAATCTCTTCACGCTTTTCTGATTTTTTCATCAAATGGTAATAAAACCCATATACTACAGTCGCTATCCAAGCCAAAGTGGGCACCAAAAGACACGGTCACCTCTATGGTCCACAGGAAAGATTTCCCCATCTCTAACAAAATCAGCAGAATATCATCTGCATAGATCAATATCTTTCCCCCTCTCCACTGCTGCCAAAACCACTGATTTCCTCAAGGAAAATACAGTGAGAAGATAAGAGAGGGGGCATCAACGTTTTGTACCTCTGGCTTGGGGTGAATGGTATAATAGTTTGATCCACCTGATAAAATTCTCCCTGAACCCAAACATCTTGCGTACCCTCCACAAGAACTCCTACACCACCCTGTTACAAGTCTTTGTGGCCTTTGATGCCATGATGGAGCGGTGGTCTCCGTCTCCTAATATTGTTAAACACTTTCCTCAAATGAATCAGTTCCACTCCCTGGTATAAAACCACTCTGGTAAGAAAGTAGTGGGGGCTTCAGAATTATTTAAACATGTCTTACATTTCACTAAGGATCCAGATACAAATGAAGAACAACTTCCTTTAGGTCCATGATCAGAGTTGACAATTCACACCAGCCACTTCCAATATTAAAGGAGATGTTCACCAATATTTGATGAAACAAAGGAGTTTAGCGTAGTCTTAAAATGAAAACGCAGATGTCTCTCTGATCACTTTCATTCATGTGCACCTCTGCTTGTGTCCTGTGTTAGTTTTCGCTCTTTTTCTGGCAAGGGGTGTCTTCCATCCAAGTTGGAATAGACCATGTCTAAATCTCTTTTCCTTCTTAGACGTCACCTCTCCAAGATTATCTTTTTTTTTAATTCAAGTAATTGAGAGATTGCATAACAGGAAAAAAAGAATAACAATGGTTCCAGAATGAAAATACATAATTATTCAACAACATCATATCTGTTATTAGCTCTTTATATACATCTCCATACACATCATGTCAGTCAAGTTTAAAGAATACAGCAATACACATTACACAGGTGTTTATAGGGGAAATACAAGGAAAACTATTATCTCCCAGACTGAATTGAGAGGTAGGATCAGTAGGATATGGGTCACACCAAAGCTTCCAAACCTTCTCAAATTTATTAGGACAGTGTCCACTCTTATATACTATCTTCTCATACAAAAAGCCAAAAAAGAGAATTCCCATGTACAAAAATCAGTCAATCTTTATTCAACAATCAATTAGACAACATTAAAAAAGTGATACTACAGAGATGGTGGATGAATGCAAATTAGCATGCTTGTCCTAGAAAGTTGGACAGGTTACAAATACAAATATAAATTGCACATGGAGCCACTAAAAACCAATATGAAGAAAAAACATATAAAGGATGAGAATCCAAATATATACTTATAAATGCCCTGAACAGTAATGAACATCAAGGGGGATCCACCCGGCTGTATAAACATGTAATATAAATAGTGAAAGTTCACTCTTAGACCTAAGTAATAGTGCCAGAAGTACACAATGTGTGATCCACCTAGTGTTCATCAAATAGAAATACTATGGTCGCACAATAAAACTGTTCACAAAGATCAATATATAGAAAAAAGATTTTATATTCCCGTGGATTCACTCCATAAGGGTAGTGGCAACAGGATGAGACAGAATGCTGAGGAGTGGTACTCAGAAAAAAGTATAACTATAAACAGAACAAGTGCTCAATATAACCACATAGTCAGCAGACTGAAAAATCCTTAAAACAGTGCTATTGAACATAAATAAGTCTCAAAGGACAGCAAGCAATTCATATTCACTGCAGTAAACCCTCTAACGCGCGTTTCGCTTCAAAGCTTCTTCAAAAGGGTATACTGAGTAGACAGAGACTGGGTATTTATGTAATTGGACAGCTAATCCACTACCTTACACATCAAATGCTATTTAAAATTATTGCATGAGAATGTTACATGGAGATGTTAACCCTTTATAGAATGAGGAGTATATAGCACTATACACCAGATATCGATTGGGGTAAAAAACGCCAAGCTCACCTGCAGGGCGGGCTCCCTGTTGCACCTCGCTTCCTCGCCGTGCAGTCACATGCGAGAGGAGGGAGGAGCGAAGTTCAATCAGGGAGAGCGTGTGTTGCCCGGTCAACCCCAGACGCCAAATAGTGCATCCATTCCCACCACGTGTGACAACACGTCAGAGGAAGAAGAGTCCATATGAAAGTGCGTGTTGCCTGGACTACTCCAGAGGTAGTATGGCCCAGACTGCATCCCCCCATAGGGGCCTTAAGGGGAGGGCCGCATGACTCAGGAGGTCTGCTAGGCCATAATTTGGGGTGGTAAGGGGTTAATGTAAGGAATAGAGTTTTGGGCGCGAATTTGTAGGGAAGGAGTATAGGGGCAGGGGGATAGTTATCTGATTGGCTAGTGGGAAGTATCTCTGTGGGGGGGTATATAAGGTGAGGGGTTGTGGGGGTAGTCCATTCGGGAAAAGTTAACATACATGAATCTACGTCGGGTCCTGAGGAATGGAGGCTCTTTTCCAGGAGATCCGTTCCTTGGCTGAGAGCAGGGGACAGCTGTGGCTCCAGGATCAGCTGCAGCGATGGAACACTGAAGGGACGGCCGGAGAGGTGGCTGCACCCGCAGCACCTCAGAGAGGTGCAAGGAGGTCCAGGCCGCCGGAGAGACTCAGCCCGGAAGTGACTCCCCGGACCAGTCGCAGGTTGCAAAGCCCCTCCAGGGACCCCTCCGGATCACAGGCACAACCCCAGCCCCCATCTGCCGCACGCCGCTCTGGAAGAATCTCTCAGCGTCAGCATCGTCCAAAGGCCGGGGTGAGTGACGTCGTTGGCTTCGCCCCCCCCCCTGTGAGGTCATCCCGGTCATGTGGCTCCACTATCCAGAAAGAGCAGGGCCTCTGCTGCTGCAGGAGGGAGAGATACATTATATGAACGGCCGGGGCATCCACTTCGGGCCCAGCAAGCAGCCAGAGGAAGGAGAGCTGAGCCTGAAGGATGCCGGACCCAGGGAGCAGAAGGAGGCAGGAGGGTGAATAGGTCAGCCGGAGCTATTTCAGGTGAGCGGCAGGCACAGCCGCGCCGGGCCCATGCAGCGGGGAAAGCAAAGGAGTACCGGTCAGTTGGAGCTGACCCAGAAGAACGGCAGTTGCAACCGCACCGGGCCCAGGCGTCAGGATCAGCAGGACCCCGGCGGCGGAGATCGGGAAGACCAGTGCGGGGGTGCCAGGAGACGACCCACCCGGGATGTCGGTAGCACCGATGACCGGTGCAATGTCCATGGGAGAGGGCAGATTGCTGCTAGGGATGCGGGCTGCAGGCATGCAGCTGAAGTCTCTCCTCCTCCCAGACAGCGCGCTATTGTGGATAGGAGGTCCAGGTCTAGCTGTGGGTTGACTCCGTCGGGTTTACCTGGCAATGTCCCCGAGCCTGACTCTGCCTCTGAAGAAGAGGGCCAGATTTCATCTGGCAGTGAAGAGAGTGGGGACGATTGCCGCGGAGGACACGAAACGGCTGTTCCGAGGCTTCCTCGTAGTCGGCCTGGTAAGTCACATGGTTTAAATGCGCCTCGGGGGAATGCGGATGATGTAGATCAGAGGGAGCGGTATTTTCAGAGGGGCTTGGCGGCTGACAGGGCGATGGGTAGTGAACAGGTGAGCGATGTTATGTCGGAATTTCATAGCATGGTGCGGGGTTTTTTGTCACCTGCGGCAGGTCCTAGCGAAGTTTGGCAGGGTGGTGCTGGAGGTTCAGGGGCGGTTGCGGAGGCCCCGCAGTTGTGAGTGCAGGGATTCCCGCACCAGTTGCAGCTAATGAGACGGTTGCAGCACCAGCGGCTGCGGCGACTCCAGTGGATACAGTGCGGCTGGATGACAGAGCGAGGGGCGAGGTTTATATGTGCTTTGATGGCCCCTTGGGAGCTCATTTAAAGCAGAAGGTGCGAGAAAAAATATGGAAGGATGAGTATGTGGAAATTTTTTCTTTGCTACCATTGGAGAAGTTTAATTTGGACAGGGTAAATCCAGATGAGAGTAAGAAGGATGAGGAGGAGCGCAGGCGTTATCGTCTGATTCCTCGCACTTTTCAAAATTGGCTGCAGGCGTTTATCACACTAGCGAGTGTCACTGGGGAGAAAGCTCTGGAGAACTGTTCTGCATTATTTTGTTATTTAGATTCGATTAGTGAAGCATACCGTGTTTATGGCGGGACGGCCTGGCTGAGGTATGATGAACAGTTTAGGCAAAGAAAGGCAGTCCGTCCGAGTTTACGGTGGGACCACAGGGAGATGGTTGCGATTGATGACAGCACCAAAGTCGGCCTCGCAGTCCTTTCCTGGGAGTAGCTGGGGTTCTGCCAATTCGGCGGCATCCTCGTCAGGCTCCAGGAAGGGGTTGTGCTGGCAGTTTAACGAGAGGGAATGCCGTTTTGGCACAGACTGTAAGTTTAAGCACGAATGCTCAGGCTGCGGAGGGTTTCACAGCCATTCCAAGTGCTTTAAGAAAGGAAAGAAAAAATCAAGCGACTCTTTTTCAAAAAGGGAGGACACCAGTGAGAATAGATCGGATGCTTCCGTTTCTAAGTAGGTATCCGGATAAGGAAGCAGCTGTGTTGTTGAGGGATGGTTTTAATTTTGGCTTCAGGATTCCGTCGGCAGTTGTGCCACGTACAGTGCGGCCTAAGAATTTGATTTCGGCTCGGATGCATGCGGCAGTTGTTAAGGAAAAATTGGATAAGGAAATTAAGTTTGGTCGCATGGCTGGTCCTTTTTTGGAACCTCCGTTGCCGTGTTTATGTGTTTCTCCTCTGGGCGTTGTGCCCAAAAAGGAGCATAACAAGTTTTGGTTAATCCATCACTTGTCGTATCCTCATGGTAGTTCAGTAAATTATGGTATTGATCCAGATTTGGCATTAGTATCGTATGTTTCTTTTGACAAGGCCGTGGACTGGGTGCGCAAGCTGGGAAAAGGATCTCTCATGGCAAAAACGGACATTAAGTCCGCTTTTCGTCTGCTTCCTGTGCACCCAGACAGTTTTCATTTACTTGGTTGTTTTTGGGACGGTCATTATTACGTGGATTGTTGTCTACCGATGGGATGTTCGATCTCGTGTTCCTACTTTGAAAAGTTTAGTTGTTTTATTGAATGGGTAGTTAGGGAGGAATCCGGCTTGGACTCCGTATTGCACTATTTAGATGACTTTTTGTGTATTGGGCCAGCTGGGTCCTCAGTTTGTTCTTTGCAGCTTACGACGGTTGAACAGGTAGCATCTCGCTTTGGCATTTCGTTGGCCCCGGAGAAAACGGAGGGCCCCTCCATGGTTTTGAAGTTTTTGGGCATTGAATTGGATTCCGTCAGGATGGAATGCCGCTTGCCAGAGGACAAGTTGTTAGATCTGAAGTCTTGTGTCCAAGAGGCTTTGTGGGCAAAGAAATTGCGCCTGCGCCAACTGCAATCTCTTTTGGGTAAGTTAAATTTTGCGTGCAGGATTTTACCTATGGGAAGAGTTTTTTCACGTAGGTTGGCTCAGGCAACAGCAGGCATTAAACATCCGTTGCATTTTGTAAGATTGAATTCGGAACACAAGGCTGATTTGTCCATTTGGGCGGATTTTCTTCAATCTTATAATGGCAGGTCGGTTTGGATGGATCAAGTCGTTTCTAATGTGGATCTGGTATTGTTTACAGACGCGTCAGGTTCTTATGGTTTTGGGGCCTATTTCGGTGGAAAATGGTGTGTGGGAGAGTGGCCCGAATCATGGAAGGATGCAGGTTTGACAAGAAACGTGGCATTGCTGGAAATGTTTCCTATTGTGGTGGATTTGGAGGTTTGGGGCTCTGAGCTGAGGAACAAGAAAGTGCGTTTCTTCTGTGACAACTTAAGTGTAGTGCATTGTATTAACAACTTGTCAGCTGTTTCATTGCCAGTTCTGTCTCTTTTGCGCCATCTAGTGCTCAGGTGTTTGGATTTTAATGTCTGGTTTTGTGCTGTTCATGTACCGGGTGTTCAGAATTCAATAGCTGATGCATTGTCTCGCTTCCAGTGGGATCGTTTTCAGGAACTAGCGCCGGACGCGGAGCAGTTGGAGACCGATTGGCCCTGGTGGTTGTGGGATCTAGTGTCCGTGCAGCGTTGAATTTGGTGAGGTGTTCTGTTAACCCCAGTACTTGGTCTCGATATGTTTCTGCGTGGCGTCTTTGGCGGGAGCTAGAGGAGTCGGCAGGTGAGCAGGTGATGGAAGCGGACCGTCCCTATTTATTGTTGTATATGATCGGCAGGGCATTTCAGGAGGGTTTATCAGGCTCAGCTGTAGCTGGTAGGTTAGCAGGTTTGGCCTTCTTCTTTAAGTTAAGTGGTTGGAGGGACTTTACCAAGGATTTCTTGGTTCGCCAGGCGATGAAGGCATTTCGGAGGAGCTATCCGGTACGAGATTGGCGGCGCCCGGTATAGTTTGAAATACTGGGTCAGCTTTTGCGTTGCCTTAGCTGTGTGTGTAGTTCTGAATATGAATGTCGGCTATTTGGGGCGGCCTTTGTTCTGGCGTTTTTTGGGGCATTTAGGATAAGCGAATTGGTGAGCAGAAATGTTAAGTGTCATGGTGGGCTGTTATCACAGGATGTAGTGTTCTCGGAGGAGGCAGTACGGTGTTATTTGAGGCGGTCAAAAACCGATACAGCCGGTAAGGGTTGTTTGGTGGAATTGTGGGCTGTGGACGGTTTGTTTGAATGCCCTGTGAGATGGGTTTCTGCATTTCTGGAGGTGAGAGGTCCATCATCGGGTGCCTTTTTGTTACATCAAGATGGATCTGCATTATCGGTTTATCAGTTCATTACCACCTTCAGGCGGGGTTTAGCTAGTTGGGGTCTGAATGGTTTGGAGTTTGGTTCTCATTTCGGATTGGGGCTGCCACTGAGGCTGCTCGCTGGGGTTTGGGGGTTAAAGCTGTGAAAAAGATTGGTCGCTGGGAGTCGGCGAGGTATCGGTCTTATGTCCGGCCTCATATGTTATAAGATTTTCCCCCAATTTTTTGATAGCGTTATTATTTGGCAACGATTTTCTTTTCTTTTTTACATCCCCCCCCCCCCTCTTTGTTTTATGTTTCAGGACCCCCTCGGTTTATCTGGGTGTTAGGTCACTCGTATGTATATTGGGGTTCCATTCGGGCCAACGCAAGACCGGCGGGGCGCCAGTTGGGCACAACGAAGGAGGTTGCGATGGTTCGGTGTATCGGTATCAGGGATTTGCTGTGGATCCGGGTAATGCCCGAATTTCATTTTTATGCTAATTTAGGCCCCCGGATATACTCGTTTTGCATGCGGGTGGGAATGACTTGGGCTCAGGACGTCTAGAGACTAGATCCGTGACGTCGTTTGACTGCCTGAGGCTTTTGGAAACCTAACCGGGATTAGTGCTCGTATGGTCGGACATCGTCGCACGCCTGGCATGGCGACACGCCAGGTCAGTCGAAAGGATAAATAAAGCTCGGAGCAAGGTGAATAGGGAGGTTTCCCGATTCATTGCTCTGCATGGGGGGGTTGTGGTTCGTCATCGGGATCTGGAAGTTCCGTCTAGGGAATTTCTGCGGTCTGATGGGGTCCATTTGAATGATATTGGCATAGATATGTGGGCATTAGCATTGATGGAGGGAGTTGAAAAGGCACTTTTGGTATGGCGGGACTTTCAGGCATAAGGTGTCATGCCTGCTCGCTATGGCGGAAAAGGAGGGAGGTTTTGAAGGCGGTTGCTTACATCGAAGGAGGACCGGGGAACCCACTGCAGGGATGGGTGACTCCCATCGGTGTTAAGCGGGTGTTAAAATTTAAAACGGGTCCCTACTGAGCGAGGTCTCAGCGGGACATTTCTGGATGGGCAACAGTCAGCTGGGTCCCCTTGGGCCGGTTGCGGTGCGGCTAGGGGAGGCATGGTGGAGCTGTTTGTTGCAGTTTTTCAAAATGTATGGGCAACAGTCAGCTGGGTCCCCCTGGGCCGGTTGCGGTGCGGCTAGGGGTGGCATGGTGGAGCTGTTTGTTGCAGTTTTTCTTCAAAAATGGTGGAGCCTTCAATTCCCCTCCTCCTTTTTCAGAGTTAATTTAATGTTAATTAATGTTATTTATGTTTACATGCTGTTATATAATAAATGAGGCTGCTGTGGCCATTATATCCAATGTCACAGTGTGGTGGTTTTTATTTATAGTAAGTGGGGGGTTTTCAGTGGGCTGCGTATAGTAGGCCGTATAGTCATACATTCCGAAGTCATGCACAGAGTATATATGTGCACCATCTGGGAAACAGCATCACACAGGCAAATTCAGACGCCACACACAAAATATGTGTTAGAGTGTAGTAGGGGTCATAGGGAACCAACCAAAGGGAGATATTAATATGGAAAGATCCCATCCAAAAGATATATATTGATGTCCAGACAATCAAACCCAGAGTCTGGCACACAAAACGGAAACACCACTGCATAGATTCGTAAGAGCTAAACCTGCATATACGGTATGTAAACCTATGGACATAGATACTTACTGAATCCCTAAAAGAAAATAAATGTTTTTTTGTTTTTTTTCCAAGATTACACATGCATATGCTGAAGTTGTCAATTGGGAGTAAATATCATCTGATATAACTCATTCATACATCCATTCATCTGTCCCTAACCACACAAAATCATACCTCTCAAACACATTGCCTGCATGTGTGTACACAAGCAAAAAAATGTTTATTCATACATGTGCATGTGCACACACAAGTGCACACACACATATGTATATGGACACATAAAAACACATAACATTATTAATGTTCTTCACATATTAGTATTCAGCCACCAAATCAAGTGCAATGAGTGAAAATATTCAAAAACAGGGAAATGATGCACCGAAATCATACATCTCAAGTCAATCCTACAGTGTCATAAAAATACCCCTCAAGTGAATCCATTCAAATAAAAAGTGAGAATAAAAAAGTTTTTTTTTAAATATGGTGACACAAGAGTGTATAAAACCACCCTACACAATGAAAGTGAAAAAAGGGGTTCTTTATTAAATAGGACAGACACAGAAGAAAAAATCCATAGGACTATTCTAAAATTCTACAGGAGCCCATAGAATATTAAAGGACACATCGGTACCCAGAAGTGCAAAATAATACATAACAGTGAGTTTAATAATCATTATGGTACACATTATGTAGAAATTCCACCAATAATACATATTAAGTTGTGTAAATTTAAAGTGCAAAAGTGCTGATGTTGTGTAGACAATATAACTAATATAAAGTGCTAAAAAGCCAAAATAATGGCATTCATTGAGGGACGTATAAAGTGCAAAGAAGAGAAGTGCAGAATGCTAAAGTGCAAGTATTCAGAAAATGGTCACTGTGAAACAATAGACTGAAATAACCTAATCTAAGGTGCTACAGTGCTAACAGGACATATTCACTGTGAATCAGTAATGTGGAAAGTACCAATCTAAAGTGCTAGAGTGCTAAAAGGACATTTAGTGAGAAGTAGTTCTGATAATACAGTGTGTCATACTCACTCGTTTACTTCTGGAAAAGCCCCATATAGTAATAGTGCCCCCTCTGTGCCCCCATATAATACTAGTGCCTCTCTGTTCCCCCATATAGTACTAGTGCCTCCTCTGTGCCCCCATATAGTACTAGTGCCCCCTCTGTTCCCCCATATAGTACTAGTGCCCTCTCTGAGCCCCAATATAGTACTAGCGCCCTCTCTGTTCCCCCATATAGTACTAGTGCCACCTCTGTGCCCCCATATAGTAATAGTGCCCCCTCTGTGCCCCCATATAATACTAGTGCCTCTCTGTTCCCCCATATAGTACTAGTGCCCTCTCTGTGCCCTCATATAGTACTAGTGCCCCCTCTGTGCCCCCATATAGTACTAGTGCCCTCTCTGAGCCCCAATATAGTGCTAGTGCCCTCTCAGTGCCCCCATATAGTACTACTGCCCTCCCTGTGCCTCCATGGTCTGGGCCTGATGGGAGGGTAGTGGCAGAGGAGAGTGGCTGCGGCGATAGAGAAAGGGGGAAGGCGCGTGCGCTGACAAGGGTGAGATGATGGTCCGTGGGTCCACAGGTAGGGATCAGCGTTGGAATGGCAGAGGTATTTTTTTTTTTTAATCTGGGGCCATGTATACAGTACGGAGCACTATGCGGGGCCGTATATACAGTACGGAGCACTATGCGAGGCCGTGTATACAGTACGGAGCACTATGCGGGGCCGTGTATACAGTACGGAGCACTATGCGGTGGCCGTGTATACGGTACAGAGCACTATGAGGGGGACATGTATACGGTACGGAGCACTATGCGGCCCATGTATACAGTACGGAGCACTATGCGGGGCCATGTATACAGTAGGTAGCACTATGCGGGGCATGTATACAGTAGGTAGCACTATGCGGGGCATGTATACAGTAGGTAGCACTATGCGGGGCCATGTATACAGTACGGAGCTCTATGCGGTGCCATGTATACTGTGTGCACCACTATGCAGGGCCATGTATACAGTAATTCGGAGCACTATGCGGGGGACATGTATACAGTACGGAGTCCTATGCGGGGCCATGTATACATACGGAGCACTATGCGGGACCATGTATATAGTAGTACGGAGCACTATGCGGAGCCATGAATAGAGTACGAAGTACTATGCAGGGCCATGTATACAGTACAGAGCACTATGCGGGAACATTTATGGTCATGTATACGGTACGGAGCACTATGCGGAGCCATGTATACTGTGTGCAGCACTATGCGGGGACATATATACAGTATGGAGCACTATGCAGGGCCATGAATACAGTACGGAGCACTATGCGGGGCCATGTATACAGTACAGAGCACTATGTGGGGCCATGTATACAGTACGGAGCACTATGCGTGGCCATGTATACAGTACGGAGCACTATGCGGGGCCATGTATACAGTACGGAGCACTATTCGGGGCCATGTATACAGTATGGAGCACTATGCGAGACCATGTATACAGTACAGAGCACTATGCGGGGGCCGTATATAGAGTACGGAGCACTATGCGGGTCCAGGTATACAATATGGAGCACTATGCGGGGCCGTGGATACAGTACGGAGCACTATGCGGGGCCATATATACAGTACGGAGCACTATGCGGGGCCATGTATACGTACGGAGCACTATGCGGGGTCATGTATACGTACGGAGCACTAGGCGGGGCCATGTATACTGTATGCAGTACTATACGGAGCCATATATACAAAACAGAGCAGTATGCGAGTCCATGTATAAAGTATGGAGCACTATTCAAGGCCATGTATACAGTACAGAGCACTATGCGGGGCCATGCAAATAGTAGTACGGAGCACTATGCGGGGCCATGTATACAGTACGAAGCACTATGAGGGGCAGATGTATACAGTACGGAGTACTATGCGGGTCCATGCATACAGTACGGAGCACTATGCGGGGCCATGTTCACAGTATGAAGCACTATGCGGGGCCATAAATACAGTACGGAGTACTATGCGGGGCCATGTATACAGTACGGAGCACTATGCTGGGCCATGTATACAGTATGGAGCACTATGCTGGGCCATATATACAGTATGGACCACTATGCGGGACCATGTATACAGTAGGTAGCACTACGCGGGGCCATGTATACAGTACAGAGCACTATGCGGGGCCATGTATATAGTAGGATGGAGCACTATGCGGGGCCATGTATACGGTACAGAGCAATATGAGGGGGACATGTATACAGTACGGAGTACTATGCGGGGCCATGTATACAGTACTGAGTACTATGCGGGGCCATGTATACAGTACAGAGCACTATGCGGGGCCGTGTATACAGTACGGAGCACTATGCGGGGCCTTGTATACAGTATGGAGCACTATGCTGGGCCATATATACAGTATGGAGCACTATGCGGGACCATGTATACAGTAGGTAGCACTATGCAGGGCCATGTATACAGTAGAGAGCACTATGCGGGGCCATGTATACAGTACGGAGCACTATGCGGGACCATGTATACAGTAGGTAGCACTACACGGTGCCATGTATACGGTACAGAGCAATATGAGGGGGACATGTATACAGTACGGAGCACTATGCGGGGCCATGTATACAGTACAGAGCACTATGCGGGGCCGTGTATACATATAAAAAACACCAATCATGGATGGGTAGTATAAATCACACAGTGTGTGTAGATATAGGTATAATGTGTACCTCCTGTTAATTACTACCCTATATGGACTAAATGCGACTCCATCGCCAAAATATAGAACTACCAAAGAAAAAAGCGAAGACCGAATCAACAATTCTATAGCAAAAGATAGTCAATGTTTATTATGATACAAAGATCAGACATATACAGAGATCAGTACAACAATATAAAAAAGAGGACAATAAAATCAACAACAGCCCTCTCCACATGTGACCCCATAAAAGGACCCATAGTGTAAGTAATCCAAAGCAAACACAGATCCTATATATTTACTTTTATTATATTATATCTGATGTGTAGATAACAAGTGTAAGCCTTGAAGTGGATATTATATATACTGATTACCCTCACTGATATATAGTGGATACATGTGGAAGTCATCTACCATATCACCCTCCTATTACCTACTACTATTGTCACGTGCGGTGCACTAGATGAATAGAGGGAACATAGATGTCCCCATTGTATGCTTACCGCAGCTCTCCAGTATCCACATGTAATCCCCAGGGGGCAATAACACTGTTAGGGGTCCATAGCAGGGAGGCAGATGTCGAGAGAGGCGCCGTGTATACAGTACGGAGCACTATGCGGGGCCTTGTATACAGTATGGAGCACTATGCGGGGCCATGTATACAGTACGGAGCACTATGCGGGGCCATGTATATAGTAGTACGGAGCACTATGCGGGGCCATGTATACAGTACGAAGCACTATGAGGGACACATGTATACAGTACGGAGTACTATGCGGGGCCATGTATACAGTACCGAGCACTATGTGGGGCCATGTAAACAGTATGGAGCACTATGCTGGGCCATGTATACAGTATGGAGCACTATGCGGGGCCATGTATACAGTACCGAGCACTATGCGGGGCCATGTATACAGTATGGAGCACTATGCTGGGCCATGTATACAGTATGGAGCACTATGCGGGGCCATGTATACAGTAGGTAGCACTACGCGGGGCCATGTATACGGTACGGAGCAATATGAGGGGGACATGTATACAGTACGGAGCACTATGCGGGGCCATGTATACAGTACTGAGTACTATGCGGGGCCATGTATACAGTACAGAGCACGATGCGGGGCCGTGTATACAGTACGGAGCACTATGCGGGGCCGTGTATACAGTATGGAGCACTATGCGGGGCCATGTATACAGTACAGAGCACTATTCGGGGCCGTGTATACAGTACGGAGCACTATGCGGGGCCGTGTATACAGTATGGAGCACTATGCGGGGCCGTGTATACAGTACGGAGCACTATGCGGGGCCGTGTATACAGTATGGAGCACTATGCGGGGCCATGTATCCAGTACGGAGCACTATTCGGGGCCATGTATACAGTACAGAGCACTATGTGACTAGCCCAGGGGATGAGGATGACTCGGTTACCCGGGCCTTTAGCCTTAAGGAGGTCGCGGTGGTCGGCTCCCGGGCCCATTCTCTGGGGTCTCTCTTTAAAAAGGCATTGATAGATGTTAAGTTTTATTAAAGAGTTCGTGACACCACCTATGGTTTCTGATGATATTCACCAGCGCTGCGCAGTCCACTGAGGCCAGTGATAAGGCAGCTAGATGGTATGGCTCCCCACAGGTGGAGCTAGGCCTCAGGGCAGCGTATGGACGGGGAAAGCAGGACGGAGAGACTCAGCCGAGTCAGAGCAAGAACAGGGACGGACACAATAGTCACTTCAGTACCTTTTACTGATGGAAATTCAGGCACTTCCCGGAGCACTGTAGGGTGAAGGGTGTATGTCCGGATCCTCCCCAATGAGCGAGTTTTGGGCCTCCTGTTTCTTGCTTCTGCGTAGTAAGTTTCTGACCTGCCTGAAGCTAGGCCTAACTTTGTCTCTGTCCTTCTGCTGGCTGACCTTGTGGTAGGGCCTTCTCTTGGAGCGCACGCTCCCGACCTACGCGGCCTATGTGTCTCCTGGCTCTGATACGCATCAGCACTTTAGCGATCCTGGGACTTGTAGTTCTCCAGGGATTCCAGTTTATCTTACTGGGTCATGGAGATCCCGGTAAGCTTCGGACCCGGTGTCCGGTAACTGCTTCTTCTTCGGGGTGAGCTAGTTAAGCTCCTCTGCCCCTATGAACTAACTCTCTCTACTCGCCTTCGGCCTACTCGGGCCCTCCTAGGCTACTCACACTAATGGCAGCTTGCCGCGCTTCACCGATCTTATGGCGCCGGCACACCTAAGCTCATTTCTCTGAGCTACAACTGAGTCTAGAACATACTCCACTGCAGACTAACCTCTCTCAGGCTTCTACTGCAGGAACTCTCTCAACAGACTTCTGATTTCTGTCGACTCCAGTCTAGACTAACTGCTACCTGGCTCCACCTTCTCTATTTATCTATCCCTAACGGGCTCCTCCCTCTGGTGGTCTGAGGTGGAAGGTGGAGATGTGTGAATGGTTATGGGGGCCTCTTGTGGAGGAATCCTTCAATACACCCTTCTAGGATCTGTGATACCAAGCACAGCTGGGCTTCACATTCCCCCCTAGTTAAACTCATCACTCCCGGGCTGAAGTACTTTTTTTTATAACAACAGGAACATTGGAAAACATAAGCAATACAAGAACAATCTTCCCTTTATGGGAGGCACGAATCTTAAACGTTACATAACAATAACAAATGCAGAGTGTCCTCAGAATCCAAATCTCCTATGGCGAGGTTCCCAAGAAGGATGTCCATCCCACAAGGTAGAGTACTTGGTGATTTGGAGGGACCTGTCCTAAACCCCCCTACGTAGGCCCTGGGGTGGCTGCAGGGCATGAAGATCCCGAGTTGGACCTCCAAGAGAGCCACTCCAGACAGGTTTTCCTTCTGAGGTCACCTAAAAGGGCACTTCAGGGAGCGCAACTAAATACAATAAGAGTTTTTGGGCTGCACATAGTCCTCAGCCACGAAGTTCATTATATAGGCAATAAAGAATTAATAGGAAAAAGCACAAATTGATAAGCATGCATGAAAATAAACAATTATGCAGTACATTACAATTTAATATACAATACCCCAGGGGTAACTATCTACACTCCCAGAGATTTGACTACTTTATTCAGTGTACCTAGCAGGGGGTTTACCTCTTGTGCTACGCACTGATCTGCGTAGTGCTGTGGTTGGTGGAGTGTCAGTGTCTGTTTCCTCAGTCACTCTACCAGTTCTACGTGTGACCATGTTGTAAAACTGCCTTAACCTCTCTCTTGGACTGGCAAGTCTACCATTGGCTGGGCCCTCTTGCTCTGCTCCTGCCGGGGATCCTTCATCCGGGGATACTTCTTGAGCTGGCTCTTCTGCAGCACTTACAGGTACAACTTGCTGTGGAGGGTTTTCTGGCTGTTCATAGAATTGGAGTACTGGAATAATTACTGCACCTCCTATCTGAGGCCAATCAGCTGGGAAGTCTCCAAGGTCAGTGTGTATCACTGCTTCTTTTGGTTCTTCCGGGATTGTGAAAGGCACTTGTTCCTGAGGTTTCAGTAAATCTGGACACAACTTTAAGTGGTCCCTGGACACTGTAGCTGATGTTTTTCCTCCATCACGACTGATTATGCATGTCTTTTTGTTGTCAAACCTTGACGGTAACACAGTGTAGGGGTCTTTTTCCCACTGGTCATCAAGTTTGTGGTTACGTCTTTTCCTTTTTAGTACTGTTTCACCAGGTGTAAAAGGTTCTGCGGGTGCGTTTTTGTTGTATTGAACTTCCTGCTTTTCTCTAACCCGAGTAAGACTGTCCTTGACACAAGATTGTACCCTTCTGTACTGCTCTTGTCTGGTCTTGTCCCAGTCCTCAGTGGTCATATCAGCTTCAGGTTCAGCTACACCAAGCTTCAAATCCATGGGCAGCTTTCCTGGCCTTGCCCGCATGAGATATGCCGGAGTACAATTGGTGGAACTCACTGGTATATGATTATACAGATCCACTAGGTCAGGTAGTAGGTCTGGCCACTGGTTTCTCTCCTCAAGTGGTATAGTCTTTAGCAGGTCGATGATGATGTTGTTCATCTTTTCGCAGAGACCGTTGGTTTGTGGATGGTACGGTGTAGTTCTGATTTTTTTACAACCGTACAAATGGCAGAACTCCTTAAACAACTCAGCCTCAAAGACCGGGCCTTGGTCCGTCAGCACCTGCTCAGGGTAACCATGGGGCCTGCAGAAATACGCTTGGAACGTCTTCGCTGCTGTCTCTGCCGTCAGGTCTTTGACAGGGGCGACCACCAGGAAACGTGAGTAGTGATCCACCATGTTCAGAGCATAGGAGTACCCTGACCTGCTGGGGGACCCCTCTCCAGGGGTCGAGTCTTCTCGATGGGTTGCAGGGGTGCCTTCTGGCTGCTGAAGTCTTTCCTTCTTAGGCCGCAGGGTTCACAGTCCCAGCACCACCTCTCAATGGAGCTGTGCATTCCTACCCAGTAGAATCGACATTTCAGCAGGGTCTCTAGCTTTTTAAAGCCAAAGTGCCCCGCCTGATCGTGGTAAGCCTCTAATACCATCTGGATGTCTGTCTTCGGGACCACTATCTGCCATACCATCTCATGAGTTTTTGGATTGACGTACCTCCGGCACAGCTTCTCACGGTAGATAAACAGCCGGCTTCTCTCGTTCCACAGTTGCTTTGATTGGAGAGACGCATCCTTCTCCAGGGAGGCACCTTCTTGGGTTATCAGCTGTTTAATGCGGCTGACAACCGGGTCGCTGTCCTGGGTCTCTTTCCAGCTGTGGTGAGGCAGGGGGTTTAACGTCTTTCCACGCTGCTTCCTGGAGACTCTCTGCTCATGGATCATCCCATTCCGATGAAAGGCAGGTAGCTCAATCTCTTCCAAGTCATCCACTTCTTCTTCTGTGTCTGACTGGTGAGGCATCCTAGACAAGGCGTCGGCGTTGGCGTTCTTGCGGCACGCCCGGTATTTAATTGTAAATTGGTAGGTTGACAGCCGAGCCATCCATCGTTGTTCCAGAGCCCCCAACTTAGCTGTTTCAAGGTGGGTCAAGGGGTTGTTATCAGTAAAGGCAGTGAACTTGCTGGAAGCCAGATAGTGCTTGAATCTTTCAGTGATGACCCAGACCAAGGCGAGGAACTCCAACTTGAAGCTGCTATAGTTCTCTGGGTTCCTCTCAGTCGGGCGGAGCTTCCTGCTTGCGTATGTGATCACTTTCTCTTGCCCATTCTGCTTCTGACTTAGAACAGCACCCAGGCCTTCGTTGCTGGCATCTGTATACAGCAGGAACGGTTGGCTGTAGTCAGGGTAGGCTAGGATCTCATCACCTGTCAGGATCTCCTTCATCTCCTGAAACGACTCGGCTTGTTCCTTACCCCAGTGGAATGGGGGGTTTTTGCCTTTGGGCGACTGCCCTACCAGGAGGTCTTGCAGAGGAGCTGCTTTCTTAGTGTAGTCCTTTACGAACCTCCGGTAGTATCCTATTAGTCCCAGGAACTGACGCACCTCCTTGAGGTTCTTCGGCTCCGGCCACTTCTGGATGGCTGTGACTTTCTCCGGGTTTGATGCTACCCCTTCCGGACTGACAATGTGCCCCAGGTACTGTACTTCCTCTTGAGCAGGTGGCACTTTGAGGGCTTCAACTTCATCCCGTACCGGGACAGTGACTCAAATACCTCTGCCAGGTGTTTCAAGTGGTCCTCGTACGTTCTGGAGTACACAATTACGTCATCCAGGTAAAGTAACACAGTCTCGAAGTTGCGGTGTCCCCGGCAGCACTCCATCAATCTCTGGAACGTTCCGGGGGCATTGCAGAATCCAAACGGCATACTGTTGAACTCGCAGAGTCCCATCGGGGTGGTGAAGGCCGTCTTCTCCCGATCCTCCTCAGCCACAGCTACTTGCCAGTACCCACTAGTGAGGTCAAGGGTGGAAAAGTAATTTGCAGACTTTAAGGCAGCTAGGGACTCCTCTATGCGTGGTAAAGGGTATGCATCTTTATGTGTAATGCGATTTACTTGACGGTAATCTACACACATTCTCATGCTCCCGTCCTTCTTCCTAACCAGCACTAGGGGAGCTGCCCAGGGACTACAACTATCCCTTATCACTCCCGCTTTCCTCATGTCATGCAGCATTTCTTTTTCCTTCTGGTAGTGAGCTGGGGGTATAGGCCTATAACGTTCTTTGATTTGGGAATGGTTGCCTGTGGGGATATGATGTTGAACCCCCTTAACCCTCCCGAAGTCTAGTGGATGTTTACTGAACACCTGCGAGTACTCTTGAACCACCCGGTGTACACCCTGTTTTTGATGGGTAGGAGTGGTGTCCGACCCAACATGGAGCTGTTGACACCAATCCTCCACCTGGGTTGCAGGGTCATTATCCTCCACTTCTTCTGGTGAAGTTAAGGACTCCGCCTCATAAATGCAGTTATTATTGACAGCATGTAATTTGGCAACAGTGGCATAACGTGGCAGGTTGACCTCATCTTCCCCTAAGTTGAGAAGACGGACGGGCACCCTCCCATTACGTACGTCTACCACTCCCCTGGCAGTTAAGAGCGTGGGTCTATGCTCGGAGCAAAGGGGTGATACTACCGCCTGATAGCTCTGTCCTCTAAGACCTATGGCAGCTCTACACCAGATGAGCATTTCACTCATTGGGGGGATGACAATGGGTATGGGGTCTTTTACTCGCACGTTACCGATTTCACCATCTGTTAACTTTACTTGCTGTTGATACATCAGGACGCGGATCTCCCTCTGCAGTGCCCTCCTCTGTCTCGGTCTGGCAGTGTCGGCTATCTGTTGGAGCAAAAACACAACTTCTCCCAAACAGTTACCAACAACGTTAGTGCCCAATACCATATATGGGTTGCTGTCATCAGGGTTAGTCTCCACTACAATTAATCCCTGGTCATTCAGCTCCACTCTCCCCACCTTTACAGTCACATTTTTAACCCCGAGTAGGTTAAGGGGGAGTCCATTTGAAGCATATACAGACAAATTTGGAGCTGGCGGACGTAGATCGTCCATGGACCAGAACCTCTTGTAGAGGACTTCAGGCATGATGGTTACCTGAGATCCTGTGTCCAGCAGGGCATGCGTCGGGATCCCGTCCAACACAATGGACAGGAAAGGTCTTCCTCCGACGAACCTGTTGTACCAGTCTGATGGGCCTGGTGAGTCTACTCCTGGGTGTCGGCCCTCGGACCCAGGGTTTTCTCGTTTAAAGGACAATTCTGGACGATATGGCCGGTCTTGCGGCAGCGGTAGCAGGCTGGGTCCTTAGGTGGACGGCGCTGGTCACTGGTCCTCGGCGAGGGTGGTGTTGGCCTCCTCCTCCTTCGCATCCAGGGGACATCCTCAGGGCTATCGGCTAGCAGGATCTTCCCTCCTTCCTCAGGCTCCGTCCGCAGCTGTAGAGCACTCAGCACAGTGGTCAGGGTTTTGCTCAACTGACGCACTTCAGAGCTCAGACTGTCCAGCTCTCTAGGGTACGTTACTGGAACCTTAGCTTCAGCAGTCACTGGGGAAAAGGTGGGTGTTGCAGGCTCTGGGGTAGCCCCACCCTGGTAACGTTGGATGGCATTTGTTTCCAGGGGCTGCTGTCCTTTTATAGCCATGTCCTTGAGATTGTCAAAGGTGGCATCTGGATGATCCAGGGACCACCAACGCACAGTCCTGCTCTCCTCTGGAGACCTCAGTCCCCGGACAAACTGTTCCTTCAGCATTTTGTTCTCATTTTCAACGCTGGTTGGACTAACCTGGTCCAGAGCCCACAGGGCCCCTTGGAGATGCCAGGCGTAGTCCCGAACATTGTCCTCTGGTTGTTGGGAACAGCTGTAGAACCTCATCCGGAGGTCCGCCTCAGTAAGGTCCTCAAAGACAGTCTGTAGTTTTTGGAATATTGCGGACACTGACTCCTGGTCTGCGGCCGACCATGTTTCCACTTCCCGTTCCGCAGCACCTGTCAGTTGTCCTAATACAACGGCGGCTCTTTGTTTACCTGTCATGGAGTACATGTCCAAGATACCACATAACTTCCGTTTGAATCCAGACAGGGTATCTGGTTTGCCGTTGTACTGGGGGAGCCACTTTGCTCCAGGAATGTACGGTAAATTCATAGGTATTACAGGTGTTATGGGGGCTGCTGGTGGAGCGGCGGCTTCGTCCTGCTCATCATCGGGCGCGGGCTGAACTTCAGGGACGTTGACCGGTAGGTCGGTGTTCTGCTGCTCGTCGGACATCTTGGCGCCCCCCTAGTTAACCGTGGCCTACCTTCTGGTTTTTCTTCCAGTAGGCCGCAGCTCCGCAGGTGACGGGTGTCTTCAGGACCTTGCGTCGCTTGCGTCCTACGTCAGCGCGTTCAGCGACGCTCCTTACAGGACCTGGCGCTTGTTGGTTTGACGTCAAAGCGTGGGGCGTGTCCGGGACTTCGCACTCTTTTGCAGGTACGCCCCTTATTTTCCCGCGATTACGCCCTTCTTCTCGCTCAGCGACCCAACAATGACGGCAACCTTCACCACAACTTCACGTACACAGTTCAGAATAAAGGCACACAGTACCCGGTGGCAATGGGCACAACACTCTGTCGTTGCAGCGGGCATGTGATCCTGTTCATGACGCCAGAAGAGATGACTAGCCCAGGGGATGGGGATGACTCGGTTACCGGGCCTTTAGCCTTAAGGAGGTCGCGGTGGTCGGCTCCCGGGCCCGTACTCTGGGGTCTCTCTTTAAAAAGGCGTTGATAGATGTTAAGTTTTATTAAAGAGTTCGTGACGTCACCTATGGTTTCTGATGATATTCACCAGCGCTGCGCAGTCCACTGAGGCCGGTGATAAGGCAGCTAGATGGTATGGCTCCCCACAGGTGGAGCTAAGCATCTGCGCAGGGTATGGACGGGGAAAGCAGGACGGAGAGACTCAGCCGAGTCAGAGCAATAACAGGGACTTCAGTACCTTTTACTGATGGAAATTCAGGCACTTCCCGGAGCACTGTAGGGTGAAGGGTGTATGTCCGGATCCTCCCCAATGAGCGGGTTTTGGGCCTCCTGTTTCTTGCTTCTGCGTAGTAAGTTTCTGACGTGCCTGAAGCTAGGCCTAACTTTGTCTCTGTCCTGCGCTGGCTGACCTTGTGGTAGGGCCTTCTCTTGGAGTGCACTCTCCCGACCTACGGGGCCTATGTGTCTCCTGGCTCTGATACGTATCAGCACTTTAGTGATCCTGGGACTTGTAGTTCTCCAGGGATTCCGATTTATCTTACTGGGTCATGGAGATCCCGGTAAGCTTCGGACCCGGTGTCCGGTAACTGCTTCTTCTTCGGGGTGAGCTAGTTAAGCTCCTCTGCCCCTATGAACTAACTCTCTCTACTCGCCTTCGGCCTACTCGGGCCCTCCTAGGCTACTCACCGCTTGCCGCGCTTCACAGATCTTATGGCGCCGGCACACCTAAGCTCACTTCTCTGAGCTACAACTGAGTCTAGAACATACTCCACTGCAGACTAACCTCTCTCAGGCTTCTACTGCAGGAACTCTCTCAACAGACTTCTGCTCTCTGTCGACTCCAGTCTAGACTAACTGCTACCTGGCTCCACCTTCTCTATTTATCTATCCCTAACGGGAAAATCCCTCTGGTGGTCTGAGGTGGAAGGTGGAGATGTGTGAATGGTTATGGGGGCCTCTTGTGGAGGAATCCTTCAATACACCCTTCTAGGATCTGTGATACCAAGCACAGCTGGGCTTCACATTTGCGGGGCCATGTATACAGTTCGGAGCACTATGCGGGGCCATGTTTACAGCATGGAGCACTATGCGGGGCCATGTATACAGTACGGAGCACTATGCGGGACCGTGTATACAGTACGGAGCACTATGCGGTGGCCATGTATACAGTACAGAGCACTATGCTTGGCCATGTATATATTATTACAGAGCACTATGCGGGGCCATGTATACAGTACAAAGCACTATGCGGGGCCATGTATATAGTAGTACAGAGCATTATGCGGGGGACGTGTATACAGTACCGAGCACTATGCGGGGCCATGTATATAGTAGTACGGAGCACTATGTGGAGCCGTGTATACAGTATGGATCACTATGCGGGGTCATGTATACAGTACGGAGCACTATGCGGGGCCATGTATATAGTAGTACAGAGCATTATGCGGGGGACGTGTATACAGTACCGAGCACTATGCGGGGCCATGTATATAGTAGTACGGGGCACTATGCGGGGCCGTGTATACAGTATGGATCACTTTGCGGAGTGATGTATACTGTGTGCAGCACTATGCGGGGTCATGTATACAAAACAGCAGTATGTGGGGCCATGTATACAGGATGGAGTAATATGCGGGACCATGTAAACAGTAGTACGGAGCACTATGCGCGGGCCGTGTATACAGTACGGAGTACTATGCGGGGCCATGTATATAGTAGTACGGAGCACTATGCGGGGGCCGTGTATACAGTATGGATCACTTTGCGGAGTGATGTATACTGTGTGCAGCACTATGCGGGGCCATGTATACAAAACAGCAGTATGTGGGGCCATGTATACAGGATGGAGTAATATGCGGGACCATGTAAACAGTAGTACGGAGCACTATGCGCGGGCCGTGTATACAGTACGGAGTACTATGCGGGCCCATGTATAAAGTAGTATGGAGTACTATGCAGGGCCATGTATACAGTACGGAGCACGATGCGGGGCCATGTATATAGTAGTATGGAGTACTATGCGGGGCCATGTATACAGTACGGAGCACTATGCGGGGCCATGTATACAGTATGGAGCTCTATGCGGGGCCATGTATATAGTTGTATGGAGTACTATGCAGGGCCATATATACGGTACGGAGCACGATGCTTGGCCATGTATATAGTAGTACAGAGTACTATGCGGGGCCATGTATACAGTACGGAGCACTATGCGGGGCCATGTATACAGTACGGAGCACTATGCGGGGCCATGTATACAGTACGGAGCACTATGCGGTGGCCATGTATAGAGAACGGAGCACTATGCGGGGCCATGTATACTGTGTGCAGCACTATGCGGGGCCATGTATACAAAACAGCAGTATGTGGGGCCATGTATACAGTAGTACGGAGCACTATGCAAGGCCATGTATACAGTATGGTGCACTATGCGGGGCCATGTATATAGTAGTACGGAGTACTATGCAAGGCCATGTATACAGTATGGTGCACTATGCGGGACCATGTATACAGTAGGGAGCACTATGTGGGGCCATGTATATAGTAGGATGGAGCACTATGCGGGGCCATTTATACAGTACGAAGTACTATGCGGGGGACATGTATACAGCAGTACGGAGCACTATGCGGGGCCATGTATACAGTACGGAGCACTATGCGGGATCATGTATATAGTAGGATGGAGCACTATGCGGGGCCATGTATAAGTACGGAGCACTATGCGGGGCCATGTATACAGTACGGAGCACTATGCGGGGCATGTATACAGTAGGTAGCAGTATGCGGGGCCATGTATACAATACGGAGTACTATGCGGGGTCATGTATACAGTACGGAGCACTATGCGGGACCATGTATTCAGTAGGTAGCACTATGCAGGGCCATGTATACAGTAGTACGGAGCACTATGCGTGGCCATGTATACAGTACGGAGCACTATGCGGGGCCATGTATGTAGTAGGATGGAGCACTATGCGGGGCCATGTATACAGTATGGAGCACTATGCGGGGCCATGTATACAGTACGGAGCACTATGCGTGGCCATGTATACAGTACGGAGCACTATGCGGGGCCTTGTATGTAGTAGGATGGAGCACTATGCGGGGCCATGTATACAGTACGGAGCACTATGCGGGGGACATGTATACAGTACGGAGTACTATGCGGGACCATGTATACAGTAGGTAGCAGTATTTGGGACCATGTATACAGTATGGAGTACTATGCGGGGCCATGTCTGCAGTACGGAGCACTATGCGGAGCCATGTATACAGTACGGAGCACTATGCGTGGGCCGTGTATACAGTACGGAGCACTATGCGTGGGCCGTGTATACAGTACGGAGCACTATGCGGGGCCATGTATACAGTACGGAGCACTATGCGGAGCCATGTATACAGTACGGAGCACTATGCGTGGGCCGTGTATACAGTACGGAGCACTATGCGGGGCCGTGTATACAGTACGGAGCACTATGCGGGGCCATGTATATAGTAGGATGGAGCACTATGCAAGGGACATGTATACAGTAGGGAGCACTATGTGGGGCCATGGATATAGTAGGATGGAGCACTATGCGGGGCCATTTATATAGTACGAAGCACTATGCGGGGGACATGTATACAGCAGTACGGAGCACTATGCGGGGCCATGTATACAGTACGGAGCACTATGCGGGATCATGTATATAATAGGATGGAGCACTATGCGGGGCCATGTATAAGTACGGAGCACTATGCGGGGCCATGTATACAGTACGGAGCACTATGCGGGGCATGTATACAGTAGGTAGCAGTATGCGGGGCCATGTATACAATACGGAGCACTATGCGGGGTCATGTATACAGTACGGAGCACTATGCGGGACCATGTATTCAGTAGGTAGCACTATGCAGGGCCATGTATACAGTAGTACGGAGCACTATGCGTGGCCATATATACAGTACGGAGCACTATGCGGGGCCATGTATGTAGTAGGATGGAGCACTATGCGGGGCCATGTATACAGTACGGAGCACTATGCGGGGCCATGTATACAGTACGGAGCACTATGCGTGGCCATGTATACAGTACGGAGCACTATGCGGGGCCATATATGTAGTAGGATGGAGCACTATGCGGGGCCATGTATACAGTACGGAGCACTATGCGGGGGACATGTATACAGTACGGAGTACTATGCGGGACCATGTATACAGTAGGTAGCAGTATTTGGGACCATGTATACAGTATGGAGTACTATGCGGGGCCATGTCTGCAGTACGGAGCACTATGCGTGGGCTGTGTATACAGTACGGAGCACTATGCGGGGCCATGTATACAGTACGGAGTACTATGTGGGGCCATGTATATAGTAGTACGGAGCACTATGCTGGGCCGTGTATACAGTACGGAGCACTATGCGGGGCCATGTATATAGTAGTACGGAGCACTATGCTGGGCCGTGTATACAGTATGAAGCACTATGCGAGGGACATGTATACAGTGGGGAGTACTATGCGAGGCCATGTATAGAGTACGTAGCACTATGCGGGGCCATGTATACAGTATGGAGCACTATGCGAGGCCATGTATACGTACGGAGCACTATGCGGGGCCATGTATACATAGGGAGCACTATGCGGGGCCGTGTATACAGTATGGAGCACTATGCAAGGATATGTATACAGTACGAAGCACTATGCGGGGGACATGTATACAGTATGGAGCACTATGCGGGACCATGTATACAGTACGGAGCACTATGCGGGGGACATGTATACAGTACGGAGTACTATGCGGGACCATGTATACAGTAGGTAGCAGTATTTGGGACCATGTATACAGTATGGAGTACTATGCGGGGCCATGTCTGCAGTACGGAGCACTATGCGGGGCCGGGTATACCATATGAAGCACTATGCAGGCAGTGGATACAGTACGGAGCACTATGCGGGGCCATATATACAGTACGGAGCACTATGCGGGGCCATGTATACGTACGGAGCACTATGCGGGGTCATGTATACAGTACGGAGCACTATGCGGGGTCATGTATACAGTATGGAGCACTATGCGAGGCCATGTATACAGTACGGAGCACTATGCGGGTCCATGTATATAGTAGTACCGAGCACAATGCGGGGGCCGTGTATACATTACGGAGCACTATGCGGGGCCATGTAAATAGTAGTACGGAGCACTATTCGGGGCCGTGTATACAGTACGAAGCACTATGCGGGGCCATGTATACAGTACGGAACATTATGCGGCAACTTGTCCTCAGTATGGAGCACTATGCGGGGCCATATATACAGTACGGAGCACTATGCGGGACCATGTATACAGTAGGTAGCACTATGCGGGGCTATGTATACAGTATGGAGCTGTATGCGGGGCCGTGTATACAGTACGGAGCACTATGCGGGGCCATGTATACAGTACGGAGGACTATGCGGGGCCATGTATATAGTAGTACCGAGCACAATGCGGGGCCATGTATACAGAACGGAGCACTATGCGGGGCCATGTATATAGTAGTACCGAACACAATGCGCGGGCCGTGTATACAGTACGGAGCACTATGCGGGGCCATGTATACAGTAGTACGGAGCACTATGCGCGGGCCACGTATACAGTACGGAGCACTATGCGGGGCCATGTATACAGTATGGAGTACTATGCGGGGCCATGTATGCAGTACGGAGCACTATGCGGGGCCATGTATACAGTACGGAGTACTATGCGGGGCCATGTATGCAGTACGGAGCACTATGCGGGGCCATGTATACAGTAGTACGGAGCACTATGCGGGGCCACGTATACAGTACGGAGCACTATGCGGGGCCATGTATACAGTACGGAGCACTATGCGGGACCGTGTATACAGTAGGTAACACTCTGCGGGGCCATATATACAGTAGTACGGAGCACTATGCAGAGCCATGTATATAGTAGGATGGAGCACTATGCAAGGCCATGTATACAGTACGAAGCACTATGCGAGGGACATGTATACAGTAGGGAGTACAATGCGGGGCCATGTATACGTAGGGAGCACTATACGGGGCCGTGTATACAGTACGAAGCACTATGCGGGGCCATGTATACAGTACGGAACATTATGCGGCAACTTGTCCTCAGTATGGAGCACTATGCGGGGCCATATATACAGTGCGGAGCACTATGAGGGGTACATGTATACAGTTCGGAGCATTATGCGGGGCCATGTATACAGTATGGAGCTGTATGCGGGGCCGTGTATACAGTACGGAGCACTATGCGGGGCCATGTATACAAGACGGAGCACTATGCGGGGCCATGTATATAGTAGTACCGAGCACAATGCGGGGCCATGTATACAGAACGGAGCACTATGCGGGGCCATGTATATAGTAGTACCGAACACAATGCGCGGGCCGTGTATACAGTACGGAGCACTATGCGGGGCCATGTATATAGTAGTACGGAGCACTATGCTGGGCCGTGTATACAGTAGTACGGAGCACTATGCGCGGGCCACGTATACAGTACGGAGCACTATGCGGGGCCATGTATACAGTATGGAGTACTATGCGGGGCCATGTATGCAGTACGGAGCACTATGCGGGGCCATGTATACAGTAGTACGGAGCACTATGCGGGGCCACGTATACAGTACGGAGCACTATGCGGGGCCATGTATACAGTACGGAGCACTATGCGGGACCGTGTATACAGTAGGTAACACTCTGCGGGGCCATATATACAGTAGTACGGAGCACTATGCAGAGCCATGTATATAGTAGGATTGAGCACTATGCAAGGCCATGTATACAGTACGAAGCACTATGCGAGGGACATGTATACAGTAGGGAGTACAATGCGGGGCCATGTATACGTAGGGAGCACTATACGGGGCCATGTATACAGTACGGAGCACTATGCGGGGCCATGTATACAGTATGGAGCACTATGCGAGGCCATGTATGCAGTACAGAGCACTATGTGGGGGCCGTATATAGAGTAGGGAGCACTATGCGGGGCCGGGTATACCATATGAAGCACTATGCAGGCTGTGGATACAGTACGGAGCACTATGCGGGGCCATATATACAGTACGGAGCACTATGTGGGGCCATGTATACGTACGGAGCACTATGCGGGGTCATGTATACTGTATGGAGCACTATGCGAGGCCATGTATACAGTATGGAGCACTATGCGAGGGCCATGTATACAGTACGGAACATTATGCGGCAACTTGTCCTCAGTATGGAGCACTATGCGGGGCCATGTATACAGTACGGAACATTATGCGGCAACTTGTCCTCAGTATGGAGCACTATGCGGGGCCATATATACAGTACGGAGCACTATGCGGGACCATGTATACAGTAGGTAGCACTATGCGGGGCTATGTATACAGTATGGAGCTGTATGCGGGGCCGTGTATACAGTACGGAGCACTATGCGGGGCCATGTATACAGTACGGAGGACTATGCGGGGCCATGTATATAGTAGTACCGAGCACAATGCGGGGCCATGTATACAGAACGGAGCACTATGCGGGGCCATGTATATAGTAGTACCGAACACAATGCGCGGGCCGTGTATACAGTACGGAGCACTATGCGGGGCCATGTATACAGTAGTACGGAGCACTATGCGCGGGCCACGTATACAGTACGGAGCACTATGCGGGGCCATGTATACAGTATGGAGTACTATGCGGGGCCATGTATGCAGTACGGAGCACTATGCGGGGCCATGTATACAGTACGGAGTACTATGCGGGGCCATGTATGCAGTACGGAGCACTATGCGGGGCCATGTATACAGTAGTACGGAGCACTATGCGGGGCCACGTATACAGTACGGAGCACTATGCGGGGCCATGTATACAGTACGGAGCACTATGCGGGACCGTGTATACAGTAGGTAACACTCTGCGGGGCCATATATACAGTAGTACGGAGCACTATGCAGAGCCATGTATATAGTAGGATGGAGCACTATGCAAGGCCATGTATACAGTACGAAGCACTATGCGAGGGACATGTATACAGTAGGGAGTACAATGCGGGGCCATGTATACGTAGGGAGCACTATACGGGGCCGTGTATACAGTACGAAGCACTATGCGGGGCCATGTATACAGTACGGAACATTATGCGGCAACTTGTCCTCAGTATGGAGCACTATGCGGGGCCATATATACAGTGCGGAGCACTATGAGGGGTGCATGTATACAGTTCGGAGCATTATGCGGGGCCATGTATACAGTATGGAGCTGTATGCGGGGCCGTGTATACAGTACGGAGCACTATGCGGGGCCATGTATACAAGACGGAGCACTATGCGGGGCCATGTATATAGTAGTACCGAGCACAATGCGGGGCCATGTATACAGAACGGAGCACTATGCGGGGCCATGTATATAGTAGTACCGAACACAATGCGCGGGCCGTGTATACAGTACGGAGCACTATGCGGGGCCATGTATATAGTAGTACGGAGCACTATGCTGGGCCGTGTATACAGTAGTACGGAGCACTATGCGCGGGCCACGTATACAGTACGGAGCACTATGCGGGGCCATGTATACAGTATGGAGTACTATGCGGGGCCATGTATGCAGTACGGAGCACTATGCGGGGCCATGTATACAGTAGTACGGAGCACTATGCGGGGCCACGTATACAGTACGGAGCACTATGCGGGGCCATGTATACAGTACGGAGCACTATGCGGGACCGTGTATACAGTAGGTAACACTCTGCGGGGCCATATATACAGTAGTACGGAGCACTATGCAGAGCCATGTATATAGTAGGATTGAGCACTATGCAAGGCCATGTATACAGTACGAAGCACTATGCGAGGGACATGTATACAGTAGGGAGTACAATGCGGGGCCATGTATACGTAGGGAGCACTATACGGGGCCATGTATACAGTACGGAGCACTATGCGGGGCCATGTATACAGTATGGAGCACTATGCGAGGCCATGTATGCAGTACAGAGCACTATGTGGGGGCCGTATATAGAGTAGGGAGCACTATGCGGGGCCGGGTATACCATATGAAGCACTATGCAGGCTGTGGATACAGTACGGAGCACTATGCGGGGCCATATATACAGTACGGAGCACTATGTGGGGCCATGTATACGTACGGAGCACTATGCGGGGTCATGTATACTGTATGGAGCACTATGCGAGGCCATGTATACAGTATGGAGCACTATGCGAGGCCATGTATACAGTACGGAGCACTATGCGGGTCCATGTATATAGTAGTACCGAGCACAATGCGGGGGCCGTGTATACATTACGGAGCACTATGCGGGGCCATGTAAATAGTAGTACGGAGCACTATTCGGGGCCGTGTATACAGTACGAAGCACTATGCGGGGCCATGTATACAGTACGGAACATTATGCGGCAACTTGTCCTCAGTATGGAGCACTATGCGGGGCCATATATACAGTACGGAGCACTATGAGGGACCATGTATACAGTAGGTAGCACTATGCGGGGCTATGTATACGGTGCGGAGCACTATGAGGGGTACATGTATACAGTTCGGAGCATTATGCGGGGCCATGTATACAGTATGGAGCTGTATGCGGGGCCGTGTATACAGTACGGAGCACTATGCAGGGCCATGTATACAGTACGGAGCACTATGCGGGGCCATGTATATAGTAGTACCGAGCACAATGCGGGGCCATGTATACAGTACAGAGCACTATGCGGGGCCATGTATATAGTAGTACCGAGCACAATGCGCGGGCCGTGTATACAGTACGGAGCACTATGCGGGGCCATGTATACAGTAGTACGGAGCACTATGCGCGGGCCACGTATACAGTACGGAGCACTATGCGGGGCCATGTATACAGTATGGAGTACTATGCGGGGCCATGTATGCAGTATGGAGCACTATGCGGGGCCATGTATACAGTAGTACGGAGCACTATGCGGGGCCACGTATACAGTACGGAACACTATGCGGGGCCATGTATACAGTATGTAGTACTATGCGGGCCATGTATGCAGTACGGAGCGCTATGCGGGGCCATGTATGCAGTACGGAGCACTATGCGGGGCCACGTATACAGTACTGAGCACTATGCGGGGCCATGTATACAGTATGGAGCACTATGCGCGGGCCGTGTATACAGTACGGAGCACTATGCGGGGCCATGTATACAGTATGGAGTACTATGCGCGGGCCGTGTATACAGTACTGAGCACTATGAGGGGCCATGTATACAGTATGGAGCACTATGCGGGGCCATGTATACAGTATGGAGTACTATGCGCGGGCCGTGTATACAGTACGGAGCACTATGCGGGGCCATGTATACAGTATGGAGTACTATGCGCGGGCCGTGTATACAGTACTGAGCACTATGCGGGGCCATGTATACAGTATGGAGTACTATGCGGGGCCGTGTATACAGTACGGAGCATTATGCGGGGCCATGTATACAGTAGTACGGAGCACTATGCGCGGGCCACGTATACAGTACTGAGCACTATGCGGGGCCATGTATACAGTACGGAGCACTATGCGAGGCCATGTATACAGTATGGAGTACTATGCGGGACCATGTATGCAGTAGGAAGCACTATGCGGGGCCATGTATACAGTAGTACGGAGCACTATGCGCGGGCCACGTATACAGTACTGAGCACTATGCGGGGCCATGTATACAGTACGGAGCACTATGCGGGGCCATGTATACAGTATGGAGTACTATGCGGGACCATGTATGCAGTAGGAAGCACTATGCGGGGCCATGTATACAGTAGTACGGAGCACTATGCGCGGGCCGTGTATATGTAGCGCCCCGAGGGTTCGGCCGCTACAGGGGTATTTCACCTCTGCTAGAGGTGTGATATTCCACTCCCAGGTAAGGATGGAGTATGGACCAGGGCTCAGATAGCTGCATACAGCACACTCACCCCATTTCCGAGGGACAGCTCAACGGTGCTCCCATTAGACAGAAATGCAGGCACGACAGACCATGTCCCTGGCTGGAGTGGGGAGGGGGGAGGAATACCCAGTGATGTAGGAGCAGAAGGGGATGGTTCCTGAGCGTAGGTAGGAGCCCATTGGTTGCTGGTCACCTGGGCTCATGTTTCTAAAGGGAGGTATAAAAGGTGGGCACCATCTTAGTTCTGGGAGTAGAAGAAGTGAAGTCCAGTCAGAGAAGACAGGGAGCAGAGGCTCTGTAGGAGCTCTGCTCAGAGGCAGGCCTAGAGAAAAGGCCGGAGTCTGAGAGGAGAAAGAGAAGTGGGCCTGGAGAAGAGGCCAAAGAAAGGAGGAGAAGAAGGAACAGGAAAGAAGGAGAAGAGAGAGAGAAACAGAGGTGCTAGGGAACAAGAAGGCAGAAGGGACCCTAAGAACCCACGAGAATACCGGGTGAAGGGTCAGGCAGATTAAGGGTACCGGATCCCAAGTTGGTGGAGGAGAAACTACCCTCAGCCAAAGACCGGAGGTCGTGATCATTTATTGGTGCGACACCTCATCAAACCTGCTAGGAAGGCACCATATAGGATAGCGGGGAACGGGGCCCACGTTTACCCGCGCAGATCCGCGGCAGCTGGACAAAAGTGGGTCACTGGTGAGGCAGGCCAGAGAAAGGACAGAAGGGGGTCCTGAGCCATACTTCTGAACTGCCTGGGAGTTGACCGAGCCCCACACCTGGTGGACGCAGCGCGGCTCGGGCGGTCACTACTGGTGCCGAAGTGACCCGGAGCACATGAACTGTGAGTAAAAGACATTGGATTGCAGTGCGTTGTCTGTGTACTTTCTCGCTCCTCCAGCACTACCGGTACTGGGACTCCCTGTACCACCACCCCCATCATCCACTGCACTGCCCTGGGGTACACTCTTCCCGTGGAGAGTTATCCAATCTCAGCTGCACACACCATCAGCCTCAGGGGATTACCTTGCAGTGGCGATTCATAATAACCGCAATCCACGGGTGGCGTAGTCGGACATTATCAACGGTACATAGCAGACTACCATTGGTCTGACCACCCTGAGCCGCGGGACCGGGCCGCCACTACTACCCCCATCGTTTCCCTGTTGCCCGGATCCGCGTGCCCCACGGCCCAGGGGGCGAGTCATATACAGTACGGAGCACAATGCGGGGCCATGTATACAGTACGAAGCACTATGAGGGGCACATGTATACAGTACGGAGTACTATGCGCGGCCATGTATACAGTATGGAGCACTATGCGGGGCCATGTATACAGTATGGAGCACTATGCGGGGCCATATATACAGTATGGAGCACTATGCGGGACCATGTATACAGTAGGTAGCGCTACGCGGGGCCATGTATACGATATTGAGCACTATGAGGGGGACATGTATACAGTACAGAGCACTATGCGGGGCCATGTATACAGTACGAAGCACTATGAGGGGCCGTGTATACAGTACGGAGTACTATGCGGGGCCATGTATACAGTACGGAGCACTATGCGGGGCCGTGTATACAGTATGGAGCACTATGCGGGGCCGTGTATACAGTACGGAGCACTATGCGGGGCTGTGTATACAGTACGGAGCACTACGCGGGGCCGTGTATACAGTACGGAGCACTATGCGGGGCCGTGTATACAGTATGGAGCACTATGCGGGGCCGTGTATACAGTACGGAGCACTATGCGGGGCTGCGTATACAGTACGGAGCACTATGCGGGGCCGTGTATACAGTATGGAGCACTATGCGGGGCCGTGTATACAGTACGGAGCACTATGCGGGGCCCTGTATACAGTACGGAGCACTATGCGGTGGCCATGTATACAGTACAGAGCACTAGGCGGGGCCATGTATACCATGTATATAAATGTTTTTGCTATGTATATTCCTATCACATGTAAAGTGCCATGGAATAAATGGCGCTATAATAATAAATAAATATATATTAGTATAATGCCCCCCCATAGTCATATATATTAGTGTAATGCCGCCCCATAGTCATATATATTAGTGTAATGCACCCCCATAGTCATATACTGTATATTAGTATAATGCATTCCCATAGTCATATAGGGACGCACATCCAGTTGAAGTTTCTACTGGCGTCGCCTGCCTCCTGCATGAAGGGATTAATAGAATAATAATAAAAAAAACACTAGAAGTCGAAATGAAGTTCTCTGCCGTTCCTCTGGACTCTAAACTGTCACCCATGATGCCCACATCAGTGTATAGAGCAGAGCAGGTCCATGACCTGCTGCCTGGCAGGTGCCACCTGAGGTTCCATCACCTCTGACCTCACCTGCACACGACCAACTGCCGTTTACTTTCATCTGTCGGCTGAAGCGATCGGATGGAGGTTTGCGGTTTGGAAGATTTTGGAAGATATTTTTGCAAATGGCGTCTACTAGACATGGAGAACAGAGCGAGGAGAAGAAGAGAGAAGAGAGAAGAGGACAGCGTGACCGGATTCCAGAAGATCACGAAGAAGAGGAGAGAAGCCAACAATGGATTGGAGGAGTCAACACCTGGATGCAGCGGAGACCCTGGATCATCCAGTCCCTATGCCAGGCTTAACATCAGCCGCTTCGACATCCACCAGGTCTTGGGTAGGGGCGCCTTTGGCAAAGTAAGTCCTACATATTTTATATTCATTTTAAACCTGAAGTTTTTATTATATCCTCATGTGTTGTTCTCTGTTATCAGCCATGTCATGCTTTGTTGTTGCACATTGTAGTGTTCTGTGAGATGACATAAGTCATCTCCATAGTTAGGTCTAGTGCTGCTATAACGTGGTATTCTTCTACACTGGATGGTTGATCTCAGGGGTCACAGCTGTAGGGAGCAGGGGACATTGTTTTTTTCCATGTCATCATCAATATTGGCTCCTATCAGGCGGCCATATTGTACATACGTTGCTCTCTGTTTTTTTATTAAACCTTAATAGACAATGATATTCAGACCACACTAATGCCAACTCAAAGCCTCCACTAATGCTTGTTATGTTTATTCCCATATGGTAACAGTGGAAAACCCTTTAAAGAGTCGCTGTTGTTTTAATTTTTATTTCATTAACAGCACACATGAAAATAAGCAACATAATAAATATTATTTGAGAAATCTGCTTCTTTCTCCACCAAGATTGATTTTTCATTTTCAAAGTCTCTATTTTCGTGTAAAATCTGTATTTAGTGAAGACAGACTGTTACGTTACTGAGATAGGAGATGACAGTTGGTGCTGATAATATTCTATGTAAAGGGGGAGAGGGAGGAGCTAAAGGCAGAATTCCTCCCTCCTCCTTCCACTTCTCTTCTACATAGAATATTATCAGTACCAACTGTCGCCTCCTTTCTCAGTAATGCAACAATCTTTTATCACTGAATACAGATTTTAACTGAAAATTGAGAATTTTAAAAAATGAAAAATCAGTCCTGGTAGAGAAAAAAAGCAGATTTCTGTGATTAGATTTATTACACATTGCTTATTTTCATGTGTATTATTGATTTATGAAATAAAAATGCTGACTATTTTTTATCACCTTTCCATAGCCCATCCCTGGAGTAGGCAGTGCATTATGCGCAGAGATTTGCTCCTCTACATGGTCCTGGTTACCAGCAGATTGAGAAACCACTCAGTTTTATCATGTGCCTTAGTAGAAAATCCAGATCCCTTCCACTTCCTGCAGACACCTTCCAAGTATTCTTCATTTGTCTTTTTTAGGTGGTCCTGGCATCAGTCCCCGGCCGTAACATCAATGATTACCATAAAAGAGGACAATGAGGACAACATTATGCGAGAGCAGCGGATACTCCTGGCGGCCAGAGACTGCCCATTCTTATGCCACCTCTATGCTGCACACCAGTCTCTGCAGAGGGCATATTTCATCACGGAGTATCTGTTCGGTAGCAGCCTGGAGGAATTGATCAGGATGTGCGACTGCCTGAACATCGGCAATGTGAGGTGAGAAAACGGAAAATGTACCTAAAGAAGAACTAAGGAGATGGAAAAAAACCGAGGTCTGGGTGTAGCTAAGGAAGGACTGGCAGGGCATATGTTTAGGGTGCTGGATGCAGGCAGTGGGGTGCAAGGATATTTGGGAATTGCTAGAGAAGGGTTTGATGACATTGATACTACACTCTGTTCTCTCCGTCAGATTCTACACAGCAGAGATTGTATGAGGCCTCCAGTTCCTCCATGGACACAACATCGTCCACCGGTAAGCAGAACGTTCCTCCTTCTCTCTGTCTCCTTTACATTCTGGAGATATGACCCTCAGCATTCCTGCTGTCCTGCCCCCTATTCTACCTGGTCTTGTAGTGATCCATTTTCCATTTCTTGTATCACTGGACAGATTTCTAATTTTATTTTCTTCTTTCATTGCAGAGACATAAAGCCGGAAAACATCATGTCGGATGCAGATGGCCATATCCGTATAATCGATCTAGGACTTGCCCAAGATGGCGTCACCTCCTCCAAAAACATGTCTGGAGTGACGAGCACTTTCCACTACATGGCCCCTGAGGTGTTTCGTAGAAAACCATACGGTGCAGCAGTGGACTGGTGGAGCCTGGGGATCGTGGTATCCCGGATGGCAACAGGACGATTCCCATTTTACAACGGCCCCGTCAAGCCAACGGCTTTCAAAGCTATCATCAGCGAAAAGCCAAAATTTCCATCTTGGCTTGATGCTGACGTGAAACATCTCATCAAGAACCTGCTGCGCAAAGACCCTCAGACGCGCCTGGGTGTGAGCGAGAACATCCGTTTTTTTACCACCATTGGCTGGGAGGAACTGGAGAAAAGGAGTGCAGAGCCGCCATTTACACCATTCAGGCCAGTTCTGGAGAATCATCATCTGCAGTGGCCGGAGCATACAGTCCTTCACCCCGTGGCCGAATTTACGTACGTGTCATCAAACTGGGCCCGGTATGGATCTTTTCATCTGGGGATAACTCCCATTAGGTGTTCTCACATTGTGGTAATCATCATCCATCTTGTCTTTTTTTACATTTTCTGCTAATGGCTTTATGTCTGTTTTTCTTAGGTCGATGAAAAGTTTTGGACTGTGAAAGATTCCTTGACCATCTGGTGAGTGACCGCTGTACACACAGGACACCTATTATATCAGTACATTGTATCAGATGTTACATAGCGGAATGGTTCATTATAAAAACCATTCCCCTAATAACAGAAGATGCGGTAGACAAAATATTTCATGTCTTCCTCTTATGTCTTGCAGGATGAGTCCGTGCCAACTGCCCAGAACTCCATGCCTCCTGACCCGTACCTCGTCTCTGCTGCTGTACGTCACCTCGGCTGCCCTTCAACATCAGCTCTCTCTATAACATCTTCATGCTGGACCACTGCCATTGTTTTGCCGCCCCAGACCCTTGACCTGGCCTCCTCCAATCCTGGGCTGGAATTTGACATCCCTCCAGCCCGAAGATCTTCTACCCCAGGAGCGGCCTGTGTTAAGTTTCCATCTGGTGAGTTCAGGAAAAATCATCCTGGGGCAGCGGAGCAGCAGAATGTACACGGAGCGGCCATTATCCCTGAACTCACCTTAGCACAGGCCTGGTAAGTATCGCACCCATCACATCACCCACACTACATGATCAGTATAGGGGCACACACTGCATGATCAGTATAGGCACACACACTACATGATCAGTATAGGCAGACACTGCATGATAAGTATAGGCACACACACTACATGATCAGTATAGCTACACACACTACATGATTAGTATAGGCACACACACTGCATGATCAGTATAGGCACACACACTACATGATCAGTATAGCTACACACACTACATGATCAGTATAGGCACACACAGTGCACACAGTAATTTTGGCACATAGATGTAGGACATAGTTCGGCTTTTGATCGGGATTTAATCTGATCGCCATATTCGGGGTCAGGAAGGAATTTTTCCCCCTAATATGAGGATAATTGGCCCATTCTTCATAGGGGTTTTCGCCTTCCTCTGCATCTACACGGCCTTACATAGGTTTAGTATCATAAATTAATAAGTAGATTCACACAGAAGAAAAGAAATTATAAAAAATAAAATAACATTTTCTTAGTTAAAAAGAAAAATTAGTTTATTCAAATATAAATGATAATTAGTACTAGTAAATAATTTTTGTTACTTAGAAAATTACACAGCTTAGGTACATTACACAGGTTAGGTACATTACACAGGTCAGGTACATTACCCAGCTTAGGTACATTACACAGGTCAGGTACATTACACAGCTTAGGTACATTACACAGGTCAGGTACATTACACAGCTTAGGTACATTACACAGGTCAGGTACATTACACAGCTTAGGTACATTACACAGGTTAGGTACATTACACAGGTCAGGTATTGGCCTTTGATCTTGGGATTCGTTCTGATCGCCATATTTTGGGTCAGGAAGGAATTTTCCCCCCTGATATGAGGACAATTGGCTTATTCCTCACAGGGGGTTTTCGCCTTCCTCTGGATCAACACGGCCCCTACATACATTTAGTGTGAGAGGTTAATAAGTGGGTACATACTTTGAGAGTATAAGAATAAGGTATGAAATAAAATATTAGTGAAAAAAAATGTTAGCTAAGCCAAATATAGACATAAATTAGTGCACACATGCAAAGATCATTTGTTTCTGTTTGTTTTTAATTTGCACTTACATTTCACAGGTTCGGTATCAGCCTTTGATCCTGGGATTTATTCTGACCGCCATTCTTTATTTGGGGTCAGGAAGGAATTTTCCCCCCTGATATGAGGACAATTGGCCTATTCCTCACAGGGGGTTTTCACCTTCCTCTGGATCAACACGGCCCATAAATAGGATTAGTCTGATAGATGAATAATTTACACATACATGATATTATAATATAAAATAATCCCCATCTATAAATAAAATCTTCTTTTTACCCCTTATATCTTTGTGCTTGTTTTTATTCCATTGCTCTTCTACAAAGTCATTATTATACTCCAACCCTATGTTTTTTGTGACATATTGTACTTTATGTTAGTGGTAAATTTAGGTCAATATTTTTTGCATCTATTTGTGAAGATATCAGAAATTTGGTGAAAAATTTTGAAACTTCAGCAATTTTCAAACTTTGAATTTTATGCTCTTAAACCATTGAGTTATATCACACAAAATAGTTTCCCTAATTTCCCTAACATTTCCCACATGTCTACTTTACTTCTGCATAATTTTTTAAACAATTTATTTTTGTTAGAAAGTTAGAAGGGTTAAAGGTTTATCAGCAATTTCTAATTTTTCCAATAAAACTTTTAATTTTTTTGGAAGGAACCACATCACCTTTGAAGTGACTGAAAGGCCTATGTGACAGAAAATACCCGAAAGTGACACCCTCCTAAAAACTGCACCCCTCAAGGTGCTCAAAACCACATTCCAGAAGTTTATTAACCCTTCAGGTGCTTTTATATGCGATTAATGCTTCTATATTTCTCTTATACCGATGTTTGAAAAAGACCACTTTTGGTCGAAAAGTCATGGGATATCGCTTTAAGCTCCTCCTTGTTGGTTTTCAACGGTGTGGTGAATGTATATATTTGAATAAACTGTTTCCACCTTTGCAAATTACCTTTGAGTACGGCTGTTATCTATATCCTTACGGGGGATAGTATCCTATTCAGCCTGCACCAAATCTACTGCTGATTGCGCATCTTCTTCTATCAAATCCCCTATCCATGATGCAGGCGAAGATGCCTCCCACCTGCACTTGCAACCAAGTGTTTGTCCCTACCCCAGTTCTTGGAACGCAAGCACAAATACGCAACCACTCGCATACAGGCCAAAATACTAAACTGCCACATTTCCAGACTGCTTGCACTGGAAATGTTGTCTTTTAGGCTTGTGGAGATGGAAGCTTTCCGCAACCTCATGGCGGCTGTCCCTCGGTACTCGGTCCCCAACCGCCGCTATTTCTCCCGGTGTGCTGTCCCCGCCTTACACAAGCACGAGTCCCATAACATTACCCGTGTCCTCACAATGCAGTTACTGGGAAGGTCCACCTAACCACAGACACGTGGACAAGACGGTACACTGACAGCACACTGGGTGAATATTATGGAAGCTGGGACCCAGTCGACCCAGGGACGGTACATGTGCTACCGACACCGAGGATTGTGGGCCCTGGTTCAATCAGGGTTGCCCCCACCTTCTACAGCAGTTCCTGCACCTTCTCCTCACCCTCCATTTCCGGAACGTCAACATCAGCCTCAAGCTGTATGCATTGCAGCATTTTCTTTTTTCAGGACTTGGGTCTGAGCGGGGTCTGGTTTCTTGTACTCCGAGACATTGTTTTTACTGATATAACTTTGGGGTGGATAGGATGTTTTGATTACATTTTTTTGTGCTGTTGCGATGGCTGAAAAAATGCTATTTTGGCGTTTTGATTTTCTTCTTGACATTTACTGATTGGAATAATTTATTCTATACATTGATAGATGGACTTTGATGATCGCAGTGATATCAAATATGTGTATTTTTTTTATATTTCATCATTTTTAATGGGGGAAAACAGGTGATTTGAACTTTTGTATCATGACCGGCATGTGGGTCTTCAGCAGACTCCCGACCATAATGACAACCCTTTGACGCGCCATGATAACGTCTCGGGGTGCCATTGGGCGCCTAGAATAGTGAGCCCCCCTGCCGGCGCGCATTAAATGCTGCTGTCACAGACTGACAGCAGCATTTAACAGACGTAGACGGAGCTTCGCTGTTAGAGGCAGATGATGGCTGAATAACACACGTAGACAGTATTGATTGTAATATACAACAAGGAAAAAATCCTAAACTGGATCCACATAGCAGTAACTGGGAAAACACTTTGACGAAATAAATATAAACCAAAATGAATGACATCCCCACATGATTAAAAGATATATTTATTAGAAAATAATAAAAAAATACATACAATTCAAGCAAGGTAACTCGAAAAGGAGGGATGAATGACATTGATAGTTGTAGTAACCCAAGTTGAAGTTCTTTAGGTTTATATTGATTGTAATATGTTTAGCAAAAACCATCGCTTTCCAGAACAAAAATCCAAAACTAGAAAGAATTATATATATATATTTTTTTATGTTTTTTATATTTAAATGTAAAAAAAAAAACAATGTTCAAATGTTCCACACCATATCCATCATATCCATTGCTGGGCAGCTCTGAAAAAACACATGTAGAGATTCTCCAGGTCTTGGAAACTGCTTCTGATCATGTTATCAGCGCAGGTGGATGCAGGTCTTCACCTCTTTCTAACAAGATGTCTCATGCCTGTATAGAAACAATAAGACGCCTTTCTCATTAATCTGAAAACAATTAAAATACATGTTTTTTAAAAATTTTGAATATATCCCTTTTATCAAATAAAACAAACTAAAGAGAAGTCATGGAGGAAAAACAAAATATTTACCTGGAAAATACATGTTGGAAGCTTTGTGTGAATCAGGATAGGTGGATTCTGAATGTTTGTTGTTAGCTGCTCGTGATGAAGACGTGTGCTGATTGTCTCCCTACGTGGTGAAAGAAAAGCTAAATATATAAAAGTAGTTACACTTTAAATGATATCCGGCAATAAGAGACTAAATTAGAGACTTAAGATTCTCAATATTTTAAAAATAGCTTATTACTGATTGTTGATGATAGTGGAGGCTTCTTTCTTACCTTCATCTTAGGTAGATGAGATGATGATATTTAGACAAATCTCAATGTTCAAATAGTTCAAATAGTGAACCTGAAAATATCAAGAAACATAATTACATCCAACTAAGCTTGAAATTATAAAAGGTTTTCAAAAGCATTGTAGATAATTGATGGAAATTATCAATCGTTCCATATCCAGCAAGTTATGGAAATGTATCCAGTATTAATATGGTAACCTATGAGGATGGATTCTGAATGTTTGCTGCTAATCGCTGGTGCTGGTGATGAGCACAAATACTCATTGTCTCGCTACTCAGGGGAAAATATATAAAAGTATCTGAACTTTAAATTATAAAGAAACAAAATTAGAGACGAAATATTCTGAGGAATAGTTACATGTTTAGCTGATGGACAATTGACGTAATCGGCCTCCACACCGGCGGCAATAAGATTTATTATCAGCTATTCTTTGAAAACGCCCAAGTCTACAAAGATAAGAGAAATATTGGTTACCAGACTGGAATGAACGTTGGTTAATACCATGGATCACGTTAAAAAGAACAAATTGAAACCAATATATTAAGGACTGGCCCCAGCACAGAAAATATAACATGTAGCATCCTAAGCCCTACAGTCCCCAGACGTCAGTCCGCTCTGATAGTAGTAAAGTATAAAAGCCTTATACCAACAGAACCGCCCTGACGTCTCTGCACGGTGATTGTGTTTCATGACGCGATGAATCATCAAATCTACTTACTTGTTATCACACAGGGAGCACTGGTAGTTGTACTTATAGCTGATGGTATAGCTGTGACACATCGTCACTTCCGGCAGCTCGGGATGGATGTCATTTACCCTTCTGGTATAAGTCTGCCATAACGGGCCATGGTTATCTCTGCCTTCACCGTCGATTATCCAACAGGCAGCATGGCACATCTCGTGCGCAAGTGTGGATCGTAGTCGCACTAAAAAAGAGTTTATACAGGCATAAGAAAATCTAAGTACACCCTGCTTGAACTCTTTGGTTTTACATATCAGGATTCAGGATATAATATAAAATATCTGGTCCTTAAAACGTCTTCAAATTAGGTAAATACATCCTGAGATGAAAAACACATGAAAAGTCACAACGTGCCATTACTTATTTACCAATAACTACTTCAAAATGCAGAAGCAGAGAGTGAAAAATAAGTACACCCCATGAATCACTAGCTTTTAGAATGATCTTTATCAATAATAACTTGAAGCTGCAGCAAGGGTGTACTTAATTTATCACACACTGCTTTTGCATTTTGCCTTTCTTTTTGTTAGATAAATAATTACACTATATTATTTATCATGTTGTTTTCTGAGATTGTATTTTCTTACTTTTAAGATCTTCTAAGGACCTGATGCTTTTTTGATTTTGTCCTAATATGTAAAACATTAGATTCCAAAGAGGGTGTACTTAGTTTTTCCCATGACAGCATGTACGATGAATTTATAAGATGTATTACATCACAAGTAGCAGTTTTGCAACCTATAGAGGTTGTCTCATAAAGCTGCAGGATGGACGTGATATGAAACCTACCGGAAGAATCCAAGACCTTATCGGAAAGCTCAATAACTGAGGAACGGTGGTTGTTCTCCAACTTGTGACGGCATTGACCGGATGCTGATGTCAGCCTCTTATTCCAGACTACGTCCATTTTCCTCGGGAGCTAAAATAGAGGAAACAAATTCCACTAAATCTGTAAACTCTTTGACCCCATTCTAACAAAGCACCCAACTCTCCTGTGTGATTTACAGCACTAGTCTCCTTCTATGGGACATGGGGTCTACTGAGAAGTCCAACATGTTAGAAAAAAAATAAAAATAAACCTTTCCTAAAATGTCCAGATGTCAACAAATTGGTTTTATATGTAAATGTAAAATCCTGTGAACTACAAAAAGTTGCTAATCTCTATATGTCTGCATGATGGATCATGTAAGGTCTCCACTCATCCCACAGATAAGAAGAAGGTGATGGCATTTACCAAACTAAGTGAGTTTTGCCTGAGATTTCAGAACCATGACAAGGGAGTTAGGGTGCTCTTCAGAAACTTAGAATGATAGAAATGATTGTTTGAAGGTGGAGATAATGGATAAGTCATGTGTCGCCCAGATACCGATAATAAGATACCTTATTCTCGAAGACTGTCCTGTTGTATAGATGGTACAGTCGCTCCACCAGCTTCTCCTTTGTTACCTGAAAGTGGGTAACGTAGATGGAAGATGGAGAAATAATGTCTTCCAGGAAACAGCCGGGGATGTTACATAGTGGTGTCCTGGGAAAGATAAGGAATCAGAAATAAATCCAAAGGAAACATCTGACCTAGTTCATGGTTTTCCACCGAGGTAGATGCATCCGGCATAACTCATCTCTCCTCTGTAGCGGAGCTCTCCTCACTATCAGATGGTAAATTATCTGTACAGAAATATGGAAGAATGAAAATTTGTAATCAGACAGGTCAGAATGCAGATCCATGCTAGAGAGAAAACATAATAAATGCTGTAAAGTGAAAATACATCTAAATCAAAATGCCAGAATTGTGGGTTTTTTTCTCTCTGCAACTACTCAAAAAATGCAATAAGAAGCAATTTAAATGTCACATCCACCCCATAATATTATCAATAAAAACATCGAGCCGTCTTATAAAAGAACAAGCCCTCATACGCCTCCATCAATAGCAAAATAAAAATGTTACAGATCTCAGAAAATGGCGACAAAATCAAATATATTTATTAATAATATCAGAATTGTTTTTCACACTTAAAAAGAAAAACTTTGCAAGTTTGGTATGGACATAATCATACTGGCCTGGAGAATCATATTTCCAGGTTCATTTTACTGTGCAATTAAGACCTTAAAAATCAAAAACCCTCCAAAAAATCTGCTGTTTTTTTTTTCAGTTTTCCCTTACTTGGAATTTTTTTGCATTTTGCAATACATTGTATGGTAATGTGAATTGTGCCATTGAGAAGAACATCTCATTGCACTAAAAGCAACCCATTATATGTTAATGTGGATGAAAATATAAAAACAGATAAGTCTCAAGGAAGAAGGAGAGGAAAAGACATAAGTAGACTACAAATTGACCAGTCCCTAAGGGGTTAAAGGTACAGACCCAACTGTAATTTGCGTTTAGTTGTTAGATTTGGAAACTGACAGTACAAAAAATCATTGTTCTTTCTACAATAACATAACCCTGGTTGTATCTAGAAATGATGACTTACCATGATATGTGGAAGATTCTCCAGTATTGGAATCGTCATCGTCAGTAATAACAATGATGTCATCATCGGAGCTGTGACATAAATGTAACAGAATATGAGCCACCATTAATCATTATTCCCCATCAGGTATCTAGTAATGGAGGAGATGTGAGTCTTACCAGGTGGTACTGTCCGGATCAATATCTGAAGGTGGTAAAATCAGATCTGTGGGGGCAACACAACATAAATCTCTTATTAGAATATTGTAATAACAACTACAGAGGAACATCAAAGAAATAAATCCTAATACAGTATTCAGTGTACCCCTATATGTAGATTGGGAAATAGACCACATTCAGCTAAAGTAACCTGCACTGTGCAAAGCCACCATGAGAAGAAATCCCCGAATCCCAATCCTGACCGACTATAGAGCGAATGCATGAATAATGTTCCTGATCAAATGCTGAAAAGAAATGTTGTTCTGCCACTGTGGAAGTGTCCCAGACATAGGACTCACACCAATAAAGCTTATCTAAAATAGGATTACCCCTTTAATGTATCTTTAATTTAAAAATGCACAGACCCATTTATAATTTGCCTTTAATTGTTACATTTGGAAACTGATCTGTGACAGTACAGAAAATTCAATGTTGTGGGGGCAACACAACATAAATCTCTTATTCGAATATTGTCAAAAGAAATAAAAGTGTACCCCTATATGTACATGGGGCAAAACACCACATTCAGGTACAGTAACCTGCCCTGTACATGGCCACCATGAGAAGAAATCCCCAAATCTCATTTCTGTCTGACTTTATAACACCTGTATAAATATTCCTGACCAAATGCTATAAAGAAATGTTTAATATGAACTCATTACCTTAGACGTACAATAGAGATAAATCCAAGCCCTGACCACAATGAGCTGCACCCAATGACTATAATGACACATCAATATATCAGAGCTGTTACTGGATCGGAGCACAGTACCTGGTAAATTCGGAGTCGGGCCCGAATTGAAGCCACTGATGATAACCTGGCCTGGAGACCTCGGTATTGGCTTCTTTCGTGGATGATACTGAAAAATTGTCAAACATGTCAGATAGAATCTATGAGCATGAACATCTCTAATTTATAATCTTCCTCCATTTTTCCCTGACTTACAGGTAGATGCCTATATGATTATAGTTACCATTGGCCTGCGCTTACTTCATGTGCAGAGTAGGACGGGTGTGCGGGACATTTATGGTTAGGATATGGATAGGGGCGGTGGTGACATTTTCGTGTCTTCATACAATATTATTATGTACCCTGTACATGGACATGTTGACACAAATACCACAAGTAAAGGCAGTCATTACTCTGGAAACATGATCCAAACTATCACCCCATCATGCCTCTTCCTGGAGCTCTATTTTGTGCCACCATTTGTTTTTAATGGGATTTTTATCCCAAATGTATTCTCATTATTTAAAAATATAAAAATGACGCTCACCTGATGGAAATCGTCATCATCACTGCTGTCCTCGGTGTCAGAGAGAACTATAATGCGCTTAAATCGCTTTTTTCTCACCATATTTGCAAAAATCACTTACAACACTCCTCTCTCCACAAACGCCTACAAAATCCCTCAGCGGAACTCTGGATGACGGGGCGTTCTATATCGTCCAGTCATTGTGGCATCATCGGAATGATGCGATTGTTTGTTTTTTTACTTAACTTTATTTAAATCTACAAAACGTACTGCAGAAATACAAAACATAAATCCAGAAAAAAACAACAATCCTTCTAATTCCCTAACTCCTGCCCTTTTTTGAATTGTTCAGAAAAAAAATAATAATCAAAAAAGTCGACAAAAAACAAGATTTAAAAAAAACAAAGAAACCCCGAAAAAAATAGGCGATTAATTATCCCTCTCCCCCAAGTTTTAATGCTCTACGCTACATTTTTTGCAAAATGTTCTCCCAATTTTTTAAGTTCTCTGAGGAGCAAAGTCACGCCCTCTTGTATTTTTTACTCTCTGAAAAAAATTCTTCCATTCTGTAGTATTTAATTTTTTTCCCTATCCATTTCCTAACCAAATCCACTCTTGCTGTATAAAGTCGCCTACTTACGGACTCTTCTTCCTCATTTCATCTCTTCCGTTCCAGAGAGCAGGTTACAATTGTTGATTTGACCTCAATGGAGATCTAAGTCCCCAGTTTCCCCTCTATATCTTTATACCCTATGATAAATGTATCAATTCTGCCCTTGTTTCTTACACAACTTACAAGTATTGTCAGCTATCTTCTCCATTCTGTATAATACCCGGTGAAAATAATAGAACCAATGGATCAATTGGATTAATTTATAGTTTGATTAATTGACATCCCACTTTTGTTTTTATATATATTGAGCCTCTGCAATATTTACTCTTTACTTTCTCAACTAATCTTCTTCTTAAATATTAAATATATAAGGAATCACGGTTAATTTTTATTAATATTATATTTCTTATATTATAGAATATTGTAGAAAATATATAAGTTTATTAATATTAGATAGATTCTTTTTTAAATGGCAACCAATCAAAAAATAATCCATTCCTCAATTTGATTCCTTCATACTCTTCATCGCTTGTTGAATTTGACAATATCTAAAATCGTGCACTTTACTTAAGCTAAACTGTGTCTTCATCACATTAAATGGCAACAACTCATCTTCATGGATTAAATGTTTAACCAAATGCAACCTTTTCTCTTCCAAAACCCTGTATCTTAACAATTTTATATATATTTATATTATCCTATGATGAGGCGTATCCAATTGACGTGTTAATATTTAATATATTCTTTAAATAATCAAGTATAATTGCAAGAATAAAACATTTGTCATCTCCTAGATTCCCGTGAAACAAAATCCCTGATTTCAAAAATTCATAAATGTTACAAAATCCCCTTTTTTCTTATTTAGCAAAAATCTTTTAAAATCAGAATTCCTGAAATTTAAGTAATTGGGCTTCCCAGAAATATCTGTGGAAATAAGGGACGGCCAAGCCTCCTTCTGTCTGAGACTTCAGAAGATAGTTACTTTTATTCTCACCCTCTCTCGCCAACAAATCAGGTCGTTCAGAAGAGTTTCTGTTTATTTAAATATTTTCTCATTTACCCATACCGGGCAGACGCTGAGGACATAACGAACTAGAGGCGAGAGACCATCATCTTAATCAGGGTTATTCTATCCACATTAGATATCGGCAGCAGCATCCACATCCACATCTATTTTAATTTCCTAATGAACAATATAATGTTAAGCGATAGAAAACTCACAAGCTCCCATGTGATATTTATCCCTAAATATTCAAAGCCATCTTTTTACTAAAGTCTGTAAATCTCTTCACGCTTTTCTGATTTTTTCATCAAATGGTAATAAAACCCATATACTACAGTTGCTATCCAAGCCAAAGTGGGCACCAAAAGACACAGTCACCTCTATGGTCCACAGGAAAGTTTTCCCCGTCTCTAACAAAATCAGCAGAATATCATCTGCATAGATCAATATCTTTCCCCCTCTCCACTGCTGCCAAAAGCACTAATTTCCTCAAGGAAAATACAGTGAGAAGATAAGAGAGGGGGCATCACCGTTTTGTACCTCTGGCTTGGGGTGAATGGTATAATAGTTTGATCCACCTGATAAAATTCTCCCTGAACCCAAACATCTTGAGTACCCTCCACAAGAACGCCTACACCACCCTGTTACAAGTCTTTGTGGCCTTTGATGCCAGGATGGAGCGGTGGTCTCCGTCTCCTAATATTGTTAAACACTTTCCTCAAATGAATCAGTTCCACTCCCTGGTATAAAACCATTCTGGTAAGAAAGTAGTGGGGGCTTCAGAATTATTTAAACATGTCTTACATTTCACTGAGGATCCAGATACAAATGAAGAACAACTTCCTTTAGGTCCATGATCAGAGTTGACTATTCACACCAGCCACTTCCAATATTAAAGGAGATGTTCACCAATATTTGATGAAACAAAGGAGTTTAGCGTAGTCTTAAAATTAAAACGCAGATGTCTCTCTGATCACTTTCATTCATGTGCACCTCTGCTTGTGTCCTGTGTTAGTTTTCACTCTTTTTCTGGCAAGGGGTGTCTTCCATCCAAGTTGGAATAGACCATGTCTAAATCTCTTTTCCTTCTTAGACGTCACCTCTCCAAGATTATCTTTTTTTTTAATTCAAGTAATTGAGAGATTGCATAACAGGAAAAAAAGAATAACAATGGTTCCAGAATGAAAATACATAATTATTCAACAACATCATATCTGTTATTAGCTCTTTATATACATCTCCATACACATCATGTCAGTCAAGTTTAAAGAATACAGCAATACACATTACACAGGTGTTTATAGGGGAAATACAAGGAAAACTATTATCTCCCAGACTGAATTGAGAGGTAGGATGAGTAGGGTATGGGTCACACCAAAGCTTCCAAACCTTCTTAAATTTATTAGGACAGTGTCCACTCTTATATACTATCTTCTCATACAAAAAGCCAAAAAAGAGAATTCCCATTTTCCAAAATCAGTCAATCTTTATTCAACAATCAATTAGACAACATTAAAAAAGTGATACTACAGAGATGGTGGATGAATGCAAATTAGCATGCTTGTCCTAGAAAGTAGGACAGGTTACAAATATAAATATAAATTGCACATGGAGCCACTAAAGACCAATATGAAGAAAAAACATATAAAGGATGAGAATCCAAATATATATATATAAATGCCCTGAACAGTAATGAACATCAAGGGGGATCCACCCGGCTGTATAAATATGTAATATAAATAGTGAAAGTTCACTCTTAGACCTAAGTAATAGTGCCAGAAGTACACAATGTGTGATCCACCTAGTGTTCATCAAATAGAAATACTATGGTCGCACAATAAAACTGTTCACAAAGATCAATATATAGAAAAAAGATTTTATATTCCCGTGGGTTCACTCCATAAGGGTAGTGGCAACAGGATGAGACAATGCTGAGGAGTGGTACTCAGAAAAAAGTATAACTATAAACAGAACAAGTGCTCAATATAACCACACAGTCAGCAGACTGAAAAATCCTTAAAACAGTGCTATTGAACATAAATAATGAAAAAACAAGGGGAAAGGGAAAGGGAAGACGTAAGTCAGCTCACCATGTAATAGCCAGACTCATCCAGTGCCAACGAAGTCTTGCAGCGGAGACGCCCAGGTCACGGGCTACCAAGTTCAAGTAATGAGAAAGCAAGCAAAGATGTCTGCAGCAGGACCAGGGTTGTATATATCTTGTTAAAACTTCACTTTTAATTTCAAATTATAAAAGCCAAGGATGAGTTACAGAATGAGCAATATAGCGGCTCTTAGGTACAGCACATTCCAACGCGTTTCGGCTAAACCTTATTCATGGAATAATGTGAGAACTAAGCCTACTAGCTGAAGTTAAATAAAAAACACTTCTTGGTGATTGCTTCAGGTGTTGGACCTCAGCTCAGAGGAGAATTAACCCATTATTGGCAGCTAAAATTAACTACAGCAAAAAAGCACAAAAACTACATAAAATTGGACATGAGATAGAATGGAATACAAAATTAGTGGAAAAACAAAATGAGTGAGAGATACATGCAGAAACAAAAACAAAAAGATCTTTTATGCCGTGGAGCAGTAAAACACATAATAATGATCATAATAATCACTAAGCATCCTTTATGTCTGGTGAGCATGACTGTTTAAACACCATTAGAGTATAAATATAGTTAGTATATGTAGTCCCATTTAAAAAAAAAGAAAAAAAAAAATATCTTTGAAAAAAATAAAAAAAACAAACAAAAAAATTTCCTTTTTTTTTTTTTTTTTTTCCCTTTCTTTTTTTCCTTCCCTTTTATGGAAAAAGGATGCAAAAGTCATAAATATAAGCATTGAACAATAAAGCAGTTAAACAGTTAGACAGTGCATTCTATTATGACCACAAAGGAAATATATTATCAAAGTACTGTCGAACATGAATACGTGAGACTAAGTGTATTGTAAAATGAGATCCTGTCTCACATTCAAACCTTGCGGAAATCTAGTACACAAGAGAAAAATCCAGAATGATTCTCGGTTCAGGATTTTTCTCCTGTGGTCACCACCTCTCTCCGGCTTAAAAACTTTTTCTATTGCTTTAAATCTGAAGTTATTTAGATCTCCATGGTGGACATTTGCAAAGTGTTTTGAAACTGCCGATTTGTTTAGGCTGTTAGGATTACATGCATCCGACATATGACGACGGATGCGTATTTTTAAAGGTCCTGTGGTACAGCCTACATACTGTAGCTTACAAGCAATACATTCTGCAAGGTATATAACCCCTTCTGAATTGCAGTTTAAGAAGGTGCTGATTTTGTATATTTTTTTGGTGATTTCAGACTGAAAGGAAACACTTTTGTGTGCGTATTTGCAAGAAATGCACCTACTATGGCCACAATTATAAAACCCTTTTAAAGTGAGCCAGGTTTCTGATGGAAAATGAGAATTTTTTGTACAAAAAAGACTCGGAGAAACCAGTGAACCTATAGTGGGAGCTTTTTTAGAAATATATTTTATGGAACAATTGTCCATGATTTTCACTAGAGTGGGGTCCTGATTTAGCATGGGTATATATTTTTTTATGATATTGACAATACTGTTGAACTGTGGGCTAAATTGTGTAGTAAACACAACCGTATTTTTCGTATTTTTAAATCTGCTTGGTTCTTTTTTGGATCGATTTTTCAATAAATCCTTTCTGTCTATATTAGCTACTATTTTTTCTGCTCTGTTTAGAATGCCTTTAGAGTATCCTCTTAAAGCTAGTCTGTTTTTAGTGCTGGAGGCTGCCTCTTGATAACTCTTTTCTGTTGAGGAGTTCCTCTTTAACCTGATCATTTCTCCCACTGGGATATTTTTAATATTGTGGGGAGGATGGCAAGAGGTTGCTTGCAGAATGCTATTACCTGACGTTTTTTTCCTAAATGGTGAGATCTAAACTCGCTTCATATCATCATTACCTTCAAGTGTTACATCTAAAAAGTTAATAGATTTTTTGTCAGTGTGAGATGTAAATTTAAGATTATAATTATTTTTATCGATATATTTGACAAAATCTGTGATAAGATGGGGAGAGCCTGTCCAAACAAGAAGTAAATCATCTATATATCGCCCATACCAAGCAATATATTTCAAAAACGGGTTTGAATCTGAAAAAACATCGGTCTCTTCCCAGGTGGCCATGACAATATTAGCCAATGATGGGGAGAATTTTCCCCCCATGCTGACTCCCCGTTTTTGCAGATAATAGCGACCATCAAAGGTGAAAAAATTATTATTCAACAAAAATCCTACTGCTGAAATAAGAAAATTTTGTATATTGGTTTCATAAGAGCTATATTTTTCAAGGAACTTATCTAAACAGCGAATGGCAATATCGTGCGGTATAGAGGGGTATAACCCCTCTACATCGCATATAAGCCATTGAAAATCCCTGTTCCACTCAAATCCATCAAAAGTATTGGCGATAGATTTAGAATCTCTAATATATCCTGGTATATCAGCAACCAAAGGTTGTAAGTAATGATCCACCCATTCTCCAAGTCTCTCACCAAGAGAGCCAATTCCTGAGATGATGGGTCTAAGCGGAGGGGGAAAGACATCTTTATGTATTTTAGGAAGTGAGTGGAGAATGGGAATAACAGGATGTTCTATAGCAAGATATTCAAAGATTTTTTTATCCAGTGCTCCCAAACTTAGGCCTTCATTCAATAAAGAAAAAAATTTTTTTTGAATAATACTAGTTGGATTAGTTGGCAAATTTTGGCTCAATAAATTCTTATGGGCACAATGAAGAAATTACAGCATTAAACAAAGAAATCTTTCAAAAAATTGAAAAACTGGAAAATGAACTGATTTGTTTTTGAAATATATTGCTTGGTATGGGCGATATATAGATGATTTACTTCTTGTTTGGACAGGCTCTCCCCATCTTATCACAGATTTTGTCAAATATATCAATAAAAATAATTATAATCTTAAATTTACATCTCACACTGACAAAAAATCTATTAACTTTTTAGATGTAACACTTGAAGGTAATGATGATATGAAGCGAGTTTTGATCTCACCATTTAGGAAAAAAACGTCAGGTAATAGCATTCTGCAAGCAAGCTCTTGCCATCCTCCCCACAATATTAAAAATATCCCAGTGGGAGAAATGATCAGGTTAAAGAGGAACTCCTCAACAGAAAAGAGTTATCAAGAGGCAGCCTCCAGCACTAAAAACAGACTAGCTTTAAGAGGATACTCTAAAGGCATTCTAAACAGAGCAGAAAAAATAGTAGCTAATATAGACAGAAAGGATTTATTGAAAAATCGATCCAAAAAAGAACCAAGCAGATTTAAAAATACGAAAAATACGGTTGTGTTTACTACACAATTTAGCCCACAGTTCAACAGTATTGTCAATATCATAAAAAAATATATACCCATGCTAAATCAGGACCCCACTCTAGTGAAAATCATGGACAATTGTTCCATAAAATATATTTCTAAAAAAGCTCCCACTATAGGTTCACTGGTTTCTCCGAGTCTTTTTTGTACAAAAAATTCTCATTTTCCATCAGAAACCTGGCTCACTTTAAAAGGGTTTTATAATTGTGGCCATAGTAGGTGCATTTCTTGCAAATACGCACACAAAAGTGTTTCCTTTCAGTCTGAAATCACCAAAAAAATATACAAAATCAGCACCTTCTTAAACTGCAATTCAGAAGGGGTTATATACCTTGCAGAATGTATTGCTTGTAAGCTACAGTATGTAGGCTGTACCACAGGACCTTTAAAAATACGCATCCGTCGTCATATGTCGGATGCATGTAATCCTAACAGCCTAAACAAATCGGCAGTTTCAAAACACTTTGCAAATGTTCACCATGGAGATCTAAATAACTTCAGATTTAAAGCAATAGAAAAAGTTTTTAAGCCGGAGAGAGGTGGTGACCACAGGAGAAAAATCCTGAACCGAGAATCATTCTGGATTTTTCTCTTGTGTACTAGATTTCCGCAAGGTTTGAATGTGAGACAGGATCTCATTTTACAATACACTTAGTCTCACGTATTCATGTTCGACAGTACTTTGATAATATATTTCCTTTGTGGTCATAATAGAATGCACTGTCTAACTGTTTAACTGCTTTATTGTTCAATGCTTATATTTATGACTTTTGCATCCTTTTTCCATAAAAGGGAAGGAAAAAAAGAAAGGAAAAAAAAAAAAAAAAGGAAATTTTTTTTTTTGTTTTTTTTTATTTTTTTCAAAGATATTTTTTTTTTCTTTTTTTTTAAATGGGACTACATATACTAACTATATTTATACTCTAATGGTGTTTAAACAGTCATGCTCACCAGACATAAAGGATGCTTAGTGATTATTATGATCATTATTATGTGTTTTACTGCTCCACGGCATAAAAGATCTTTTTGTTTTTGTTTCTGCATGTATCTCTCACTCATTTTGTTTTTCCACTAATTTTGTATTCCATTCTATTTCATGTCCAATTTTATGTCGTTTTTGTGCTTTTTTGCTGTAGTTAATTTTAGCTGCCAATAATGGGTTAATTCTCCTCTGGGCTGTGGTCCAACACCTGAAGCAATCACCAAGAAGTGTTTTTTATTTAACTTCAGCTAGTAGGCTTAGTTCTCACATTATTCCATGAATAAGGTTCAGCCGAAACGCGTTAGAATGTGCTGTACCTAAGAGCCGCTATATTGCTCATTCTGTAACTCATCCTTGGCTTTTATAATTTGAAATTAAAAGTGAAGTTTTAACAAGATATATACAACCCTGGTCCTGCTGGAGACATCTTTGCTTGCTTTCTCATTAATTGAACATAAATAAGTCTCAAAGGACAGCAAGCAATTCATATTCACTGCAGTAAACCCTCTAACGCGCGTTTCGCTTCAAAGCTTCTTCAAAAGAGTATACTGAGTAGACAGAGACTGGGTATTTATGTAATTGGACAGCTAATCCACTACGTTACACATCAAATGCTATTTAAAATGATTGCATGAGAATGTTACATGGAGATGTTAACCCTTTATAGAATGAGGAGTATATAGCCCTATACACCAGATATCGATTGCGGTAAAAAACGCCAAGCTCACCTGCAGGGCGGGCTCCCTGTTGCACCTCGCTTCCTCGCCGTGCAGTCACATGCGAGAGGAGGGAGGAGCGAAGTTCAATCAGGGAGAGCGTGTGTCGCCCGGTCAACCCCAGACGCCAAATAGTGCATCCATTCCCACCACGTGTGACAACACGTCAGAGGACGGAGAGTCCATATGAAAGTGCGTGTTGCCTGGACTACTCCAGAGGTAGTATGGCCAACTGCATCCCCCCATAGGGGCCTTAAGGGGAGGGCCGCATGACTCAGGAGGTCTGCTAGGCCGTAATTTGGGGTGGTAAGGGGTTAATGTAAGGAATAGAGTTTTGGGCGCGAATTTGTAGGGGAGGAGTAAAGGGGCAGGGGGATAGTAAGGGGTTATCTGATTGGAAAGTATCTCTGTGGGCGGTATATAAGGTGAGGGATGGTGGGGGTAGTCCATTCGGGAAAAGTTAACGTACCTGAATCTACGTCGGGTCCTGAGGAATGGAGGCTCTTTTCCAGGAGATCCGTTCCTTGGCTGAGAGCAGGGGACAGCTGTGGCTCCAGGATCAGCTGCAGCGATGGAACACTGAAGGGATGGCCGGAGAGGTGGCTGCACCCGCAGCACCTCAGAGAGGTGCAAGGAGGTCCCGGCCGCCGGAGAGACTCAGCCCGGAAGGGATTCCCCGGACCAGGCGCCGGTTGCAAAGCCCCTCCAGGGACCCCTCCGGATCACAGGCACAACCCCAGCCCCCATCTGCCGCACGCCGCTCTGGAAGAATCTCTCAGCGTCAGCATGGTCCAGAGGCCGGGGTGAGTGACGTCGTTGGCTCCGCCCCCCTCCCTGTGAGGTCATCCCCGTCATGTGGCACCACTATCCAGGAAGTGCGGGCTGCTCAGGAGAGCAGGGCCTCTGCTGCTGCAGGAGGGAGAGATACATTATATGAACGGCCGGGGCATCCACTTCGGGCCCAGCGAGCAGCCAGGGGAAGGAGAGCTGAGCCTGAAGGATGCCGGACCCAGGGAGCAGAAGGAGGCAGGAGGATGAATAGGTCATCCGGAGCTATTTCAGGTGAGCGGCAGGCACAGCCGCGCCGGGCCCATACAGCGGGGAAAGCAAAGGAGTATCGGTCAGTTGGAGCTGACCCAGAAGAACGGCAGGTGCAACCGCTCCGGGCCCAGGCGTCAGGATCAGCAGGACCCCGGCGGCGGAGATCTGGAAGACCAGTGCAGTGGGGCCAGGAGATGACCCACCCGGGATGTCGGTAGCACCGAGGACCGGTGCAATGTCCATGGGAGAGGGCAGATTGCTGCTAGGGATGCAGGCTGCAGGCATGCAGCTGAAGTCTCTCCTCCTCCCAGACAGCGCGCTATTGTGGATAGGAGGTCCAGGTCTAGCGGTGGGTTTACTCAGTCGGATGTCCCCAAGCCTGACTCTGCCTCTGAAGAAGAAGGCCAGATTTCATCTGACAGTGAAGAGAGTGGGGACGATCGCCACGGAGAACACGAAACGGCTGTTCCGAGGCTTCCTCGTAATCGTCCTGGTAAGTCACATGGTTTAAATGCGCCTCGGGGGAATGCGGATGATGTAGATCAGAGGGAGCGGTATTTTCAGAGGGGCTTGGCGGCTGACAGGGCGATGGGTAATGAACGGGTGAGCGATGTTGTGTCGGAATTTCTTAGCATGGTGAGGGGTTTTTTGTCACCTGCGGCAGGTCCTAGCGGAGTTTGGCAGGGTGGTGCTGGAGGTTCAGGGGCGGTTGCGGAGACCCCGGCAGTTGTGAGTGGAGGGATTCCCGCACCAGTTGCAGCTAATGAGACGGTTGCAGCACCAGCGGCTGCGGTGACTCCAGTGGATACAGTGCGGTTGGATGACAGAGCAAGGGGCGAGGTTTATATGTGCTTTGATGGCCCCTTGGGAGCTCATTTAAAGCAGGAGGTGCGAGAAAAAATATGGAAGGATGAGTACGTGGAAATTTTTTCTTTGCTACCATTGGAGAAGTTTAATTTAGACAGGGTAAATCCAGATGAGAATAAGAAGGATGAAGAGGAGCGCAGGCGTTATCGTCTGATTCCTCGCACTTTTCAAAATTGGCTGCAGGCGTTTACCACACTAGCGAGTGTCACTGGGGAGAAAGCTCTGGAGAACTGTTCTGCATTATTTTGTTATTTAGATTCGATTAGTGAAGCATACCGTGTTTATGGTGGGACGGCCTGGCTGAGGTATGATGAACAGTTTAGGCAAAGAAAGGCAGTCCGTCCGAGTTTACGGTGGGACCACAAGGAGATTAGTTTGTGGTTGCGATTGATGACAGCACCAAAGTCGGCCTCGCAGTCCTTTCCTGGGAGTAGCTGGGGTTCTGCCAATTCGGCGGCATCCTCGTCAGGCTCCAGGAAGGGGCTGTGCTGGCAGTTTAACGAGCGGGAATGCCGTTTTGGCACAGACTGTAAGTTTAAGCACGAATGTTCATTCTGCGGAGGGTCTCACAGCCATTCCAAGTGCTTTAAGAAAGGAAAGAAAAAATCAAGCGACTCTTTTTCAAAAAGGGAGGACACCAGTGAGAATAGATCGGATGCTTCCGTTTCTAAGTAGGTATCCGGATAAGGAAGCAGCTGTGTTGTTGAGGGATGGTTTTAATTTTGGCTTCAGGATTCCGTCGGCAGTTGTGCCACGTACGGTGCGGCCTAAGAATTTGATTTCGGCTCGGATGCATGCTGCAGTTGTTAAGGAAAAATTGGATAAGGAAATTAAGTTCGGTCGCATGGCTGGTCCTTTTTTGGAACCTCCGTTGCCGTGTTTATGTGTTTCTCCTCTGGGCGTTGTGCCCAAAAAGGAGCCTAACAAGTTTCGGTTAATCCATCACTTGTCGTATCCTCATGGTAGTTCAGTTAATGATGGTATTGATCCAGATTTGGTATCAGTATCGTATGTTTCTTTTGACAAGGCCGTGGACTGGGTGCGGAGGCTGGGAACAGGATCTCTCATGGTAAAAACGGACATTAAGTCCGCTTTTCGTCTGCTTCCTGTGCACCCAGACAGTTTTCATTTACTTGGTTGTTTTTGGGACGGTCATTATTACGTGGATTGTTGTCTACCGATGGGATGTTCGATCTCGTGTTCCTACTTTGAAAAGTTTAGTTGTTTTATTGAATGGGTAGTTAGGGAGGAATCCGGCTTGGACTCCGTATTGCACTATTTAGATGACTTTTTGTGTATTGGGCCAGCTGGGTCCTCAGTTTGTTCTTTGCTGCTTACGACGGTTGAACAGGTAGCATCTCGCTTTGGCATTCCGTTGGCCCCGGAGAAAACGTAGGGCCCCTCCACGGTTTTGAAGTTTTTGGGCATTGAATTGGATTCCGTCAGGATGGAATGGCGCTTGCCAGAGGACAAATTGTTAGATCTGAAGTCTTGTGTCCAAGAGGCTTTGCGGGCAAAGAAATTGCGCCTGCGCCAACTGCATTCTCTTTTGGGTAAGTTAAATTTTGCGTGCAGGATTTTACCTATGGGAAGAGTTTTTTCACGTAGGTTGGCTCAGGCGACAGCAGGCATTAAACATCCGTTGCATTTTGTAAGATTGAATTCAGAACACAAGGCGGATTTGTCCATTTGGGCGGATTTTCTTCAATCTTATAATGGCAGGTCGGTTTGGATGGATCAAGTCGTTTCTAATGTGGATCTGGTTTTGTTTACAGACGCGTCAGGTTCTTATGGTTTTGGGGCCTATTTCGGTGGAAAATGGTGTGTGGGAGAGTGGCCGGAATCATGGAAGGATGCAGGTTTGACAAGAAACATGGCATTGCTGGAAATGTTTCCTATTGTGGTGGCTTTGGAGGTTTGGGGCTCTGAGCTGAGGAACAAGAAAGTGCGTTTCTTCTGTGACAACTAAAGTGTAGTGCATTGTATTAACAACTTGTCAGCTGTTTCATTGCCAGTTCTGTCTCTTTTGCGCCATCTAGTGCTCAGGTGTTTGGATTTTAATGTCTGGTTTTGTGCTGTTCATGTACCGGGTGTTGAGAATTCAATAGCTGATGCATTGTCTTGCTTCCAGTGGGATCGTTTTCGGGAACTAGCGCCGGACGCGGAGCAGTTGGAGACCGATTGGCCCCGGTGGTTGTGGGATCTAGTGTCCGTGCAGCGTTGAATTTGGTGAGGTGCTCTTTTAACCCCAGTACTTGGTCTCGATATGTTTCTGCGTGGCGTCTTTGGCAGGAGCTAGAGGAGTCGGCAGGTGAGCAGGTGACGGAAGCGGACCGTCCCTATTTATTGTTGTATATGATCGGCAGGGCATTTCAGGAGGGTTTATCAGGCTCAGCTGTAGCTGGTAGATTAGCAGGTTTGGCCTTCTTCTTTAAGTTAAGTGGTTGGAGGGACGTTACCAAGGATTTCTTGGTTCGCCAGGCGATGAAGGCATTTCGGAGGAGCTATCCGGTACGAGATTGGCGGCGCCCGGTATAGTTTGAAATACTGGGTCAGCTTTTGCGTTGCCTTAGCTGTTTGTGTAGTTCTGAATATGAATGTCGGCTATTTGGGGCGGCCTTTGTTCTGGCGTTTTTTGGGGCATTTAGGATAAGCGAATTGGTGAGCAGAAATGTTTAATGTCATGGCGGGCTGTTATCACAGGATGTAGTGTAGTGTTGAGCCACCCCCGTAGTGTTCGAGTTCGGTTCGGTTCTTTGAACACCCGTGTGTTCGCCGAACTGTTCGTCGAACTGTTCGTCGAAGACCTTCGAACACCGTTAAAACCAATGGCAGGCAAACAAAAACACATAGAAACACATAGAAAACACCTTCAAAGGTGTCCAAAAGCTGACAAACTGCTCAGAAGACACAACTAACACATGGAAAAGTGACAAGTACATATAGTCATGCGAAAAGAAAAGAGGTGGAGGAGTAAAAGGAGGGGGAGACACAGATATAGGCATGTCATGCCCTTCTAAAATCCAAAAAGTGAGAAGCCGACACGTTCAGTCCGCTCCTGCCCGTGCCACCTCCGTGTCGCCGGGTTTGTGCCAGAGCCGCGGTGAACCCTGACGGCCAGCCCCCCTCTCCCAATACTGGTGCCTGTCCGCTGGTGGGTCGAGCGAGCCCCCCTGTGGTGGAGGCAGCTCTAAGCTTTTTAATTTAAATTGTCTCTCTAATTTGAATGAATACACTTTAAATCCATTTAAAAGGATCTATTGGAGGGCAAGTCTCATGCCAGCAGCCGCGTAATTCCAGCTCCAGTAGCGTCCACTAAAGCTGCTGCAGTTAAAAAGCTTTTATAAGGATCGAGCTCGGCTGTCCACCGCAAGGCATCCTACTGCCAGTCCCAGCCCCTATGCCTTGGGGTGCCTCCTGATGCTCTTCACTGAGTATCCCGTGGTCCCGAAGCATTTCCTTTGAAAAAATTAAGTGTCCAAACTACAGGTGGTGTAGCTTGCTTAACAGCCGGGATAATCTGCTGACTAGCAGACACTGCTACTAGGCACAAAGTATTTCCTGGGCTAGATGCAGTTAAAAATTTGTAATTAGATACTCTCGTTGGATGCCTAGAAAGCATTCCATAGAGTCTCCTGGCACGCCATATATGATTCTCTTAAAAAGCTTGGGGTAGGGGTCTAGGGGACCCTTTTATAGCCAAAATCACGGCCCTGTATCGCAATACGTCACCTAGGCTGAAGATAAATGGAACTGTAATACCCTGAGGGCTCGGTTGCTACAGAGGTATTGCACCTCACCCAGAGGTGTGATATCTCACTCTCAGGTAAGGATGGAGTGTGGATCAGGACCCGACACCTGCATGCATTACACCACATTGCCGTGGGGCAGGGCGACCAATATGCCCCTGAGATGGGCACGACAGTCCCTGTCCCTGGCTGGAGTGGGGGGAGGGAACACTGAGGAAGGGGAACCCTGTAGTGCAGGAGCAGGGAGGAAGCAGTTCCTGGGTGCATTGAGAAGGGAGTATAAAAGGTGGGCACCATCTTAGTTCAGTGCAGAGAAGTCTGAGCAGAAGTGGCAGGGAGCAGGGGCTCTGCATGAGCTCTGCTCCGGAGGCGGGCCTAGTAACAGAGGCCCAGGCCTGGAAGAGGGAGAAGGAAGGAAGAGGAGCGGAGAAGGCTCCAGGAACGAGGAACGAAGGGATCCCAGGGGTGCGGACGGGCGAGTCGCCACCGCACGCCCGAATCCCCCTGCGTGGAGGGGTCAGGCCAAAGGGGGAGACCGGTCCCCGAAACTAGTGGAGGCAGGAAACGACCCTCAGCTAGAAACAGGAGGCTGTGACATTTTATGTGGCGCAGCCCCTCGCTACACCCGCTAGGAAGGCACCACATAGGGTCAGGGAAACTGGCGCCAAGTTTACCAAGAGGAGGCCCGAGGCAGCGGGACAGAAGGGTTGGTAAGAAAGGCCAGACAAAGGACACACAAAGGGGGTCCTGTGAAGCGCTCCAAAGTTATCTGGGAGTTGTCTGAGCCCCTCACCTGGTGAGCACAGTACGACGTGGGCAGCCGTTACCTGCAGACGTGGTCTGGATAATAAGAACTGTGAGTAAAGGCCCTGGACTGCATCATTGACTCCGTGTCGTTACTGCTGCTGCCCTGCATCATCACCCCCATCCTCCGCATACACTGCCCTGAGGCTATACTCCTCCCATGGGGAGTTATGCTACGCTCTGCTGCACCCACAACACCAGCCTCAGCGGTCTGCCCTGGAGCGGCGGTTCACTCTGACCGCAATCCACGGGTGGCGTAGTCGGACATTTAAACATCAAAACCACATAAATAGTTCCGCCACTGGTTTGACCGCCCTGAGCCACGGAACCGGGTCGCCGCCACGGAGACTACAACCACCAGCATCCACCAAAAAGGGTCCGGCTCCAGGTGTCCCAAGGCCCAGGGGGCGCGTCAGAACATTTTCATCACCTTTCACAATCACCAAAGGGACAAGGCAGGGATGTTCTCTGTCCCCTCTCTTATACATCCTAGTGACGGAGCACCTGCTCTCATCAATTCGCCATAACCCCAATATTAGGTGGATTGAGGTGGTAGGCACCGAGTACAAGTGCTCTCTATTTGCTGATGATGTCCTAGTATATATCACTCAATCACATATATCCATCCATGCTGTTATGGCTGAAATAGATCACTTTGTTACATGGTCAAATTTTAAAATCAATGCAGCGAAGACTGAGGCCCTCGATGTCTCCCTCCCCAAATCCATATAGGATTCCATCCAGTCCAACTTTCCCTTTGCCTGGCCCTCACAGGGTATCAAATACTTAGGAATTCCTATTCATAGAGACCTCTCCCATCTATGTTATCTTAATTTTGGGCCCTTTATTGAACAACTCCATACAGACCACGGTTGGCAAGTTAGAACTGTAAGATTCACTACGTGAACCACTGGTGTTTTGTGGAAAAGCACATGTACACTGTGTTCCAAATTATTATGCAAAAAGTGTTTAGGAGTGAAGAATTTGTTTGTTTGTCAGTTAAACTCATTGATGGTGATGTGGGTCAGGGCTCTTTATATCACTGTAAGCAATTGCAGACACCTGTGCTAATTAGTTTGGCAGGTGTGTCCAATGAAAGGCAAGACTACTTAAGAAGGCTGTCTCACATTATTAGGCAGCCTACATTTTCTGCCAAAATGGGAAAGAAAAAGGATGTGTCGGCTGCTGAGAAGCAACAAATTGTGGAGTGTTTAGGTCAAGGCATGACTACAATCAACATTGTACGATGATCAGGATGAAGTGTCTTGGCAATCAAGAAGTATGTAGCTGATTCACAGTACACACGTGTGCGTGCTGATAGGGGCAAATTGAGGACTCTTTCCTACAGGCAATTACATTAGGTTAAAAGAGCAGCGGCAAAAAAGCCTTGTCATAGCAGCAGACAAGTTTTTGAAGCTGCTGGTGCCTCCAACGTCCCCCGAACAACAAGATGCAGGGTCCTTCAGAGGTTTGCAGCTGTGCATACGCCATCCTGTCGACCTCCTCTATCCACTTCACACAAGCAGAAACGGCTCCAGTGGGCCAAACATTACATGAAGACTGATTTCAAAACTGTTTTGTTCACAGATGAGTGCCGTGCAGCGCTCGATGGTCCAGATGGATGGAGTGGAGGATGGCTGGTTGATGGACACCCCACGCAAACACGGCTACAGTGCCAACAAGGAGGAGGTGGAGTAATGTTTTGGGCTGGAATCATGGGGAGAGAGATTGTCGGTCCCTTTAGGATCCCTGAAGGCGCTAAAGATGAACTCCATAATGTATTTGGATTTTCTCAAACAGCACTTCTGCCATGGTTCAAGAAGAAGAACCGTGTATTTCACAGCAAGATCATTTTATTGCATGATAATGCACCATCTCATGCTGCACATAAAACATCTGCATCTCTGGCTGATATGGGCATAAAAGGGGACAAACTTATGGTGTGACCCCCATGCTCCCCTGACCTCTACCCCATTCAGAACCTCTGGAGCATCATCAAAAGGAGTGTCTATGATGGCGGGAGGCAGTTCACATCTAAGCAACAGCTCTGGGAGGGTATTCTGTCCTCATGCAAAACAATTGAAGCAGAAACCATCCAAAACCTGACAAATTCAATGGACGAGAGAGTTCAGAAGCTCCTTTCGAACAAGGGGTCCTATGTGAAAATGTAACATCACCTAGAATAAAGTTTTGAGTTGAAAACTGTTTGATTTCAGTTTCTAATAACCTGCTAATGCTTATAATTTCAAAAATGACCATTTTGTTGGTCTTTATTAAAATGAAAAGATTGATCGAAAAGTTTGGGGGATCTAAGAGTGTGGCAACCCAGTAGTCATGATTACTTCAAATTCTGACAATATGAGGGTCATGTTGCAGGTAGTGCAGCAAGAAGGCACTTATGTGTCTTGCGCATCTCGGAGCCCCAAAATTATTTTCATTATTATTAATTTTAAATCTGGTGGAGCTTAGTATAGATGGCCTAATAGGATCAGTGCTGCACACTGCTACAAAGCCCAAATTATTTTCCAGCCAAGATACAGATAAACACGATTAGTAATTTTAAATCTGGTGGAGCTTATTATAGATGGCCTAATAGAATCAGTGCTGCACACTGCTACAAAGCCCAAATTATTTTCCAGTCAAGATACAGACAAACATGATTAGTAATTTGAAAGCTTAAAACGGTTGGTAGGGTGATTTTAACCAATCATCCATCTTTTACTCTCCCCAGGATGACACAGGGGTAGAAAAGTCGTTTCGGATCCATGATTTGTTCATCTTTATGAACGTGAGTCTGTCTACATTATCAGTGGAGAGCCGCGTGCGCTTATCTGTCAGCACACCACCAGCAGCGCTGAACACACGTTCAGACAGAACGCTGGCTGCGGGGCATGACAAGATCTCCAAGGCGTAAGTGGCTAGCTCCGGCCATTTATCCAGATTGGAAGCCCAAAAAGAGCAAGGGTCCAGTGACACAGTCATGGCTTCAATGTTTACTTGGAGATACTCCTGTACCATCGTCTCTAGGCGTTGACTATGTGTCAGACTTCTTGTCTCCTGTGGCCTTGCAAAGGATGGGCTAAAAAAGTGGTGAAATGATTGCGCAAAATTGATGTTACCAGCAGATACTGTGGTTCTGTTATGGTTTGAGTGCTGAACACTTGACGGTCCCACGGTTGGCAAGTTGGAACTGTGAGATTCACTATGTGCACCACTGGTGTTTTGTGGAAAAGCACATGTAAGATTCTACAACAGTCTCTGCTGATACTCCTGCATGCGTGCATCCCTTTCTATGGCAGGAATAATTTCTGCAAATTTACTTTTGTACCGGGGATCTAACAGTGTGGCAACCCAGTAGTCAGGATTATTTCTAATTCTCCCAATTCGAGGGTCATGTTGCAGGTAGTGCAGCAAGAAGGCACTCATGTGTGTTGCGCATCCAGGAGCACCAAGTCCCTGTTGTGTTGGTGGCGAGGTAACAATCATGCTTCCTTCCTCTGTCCTCTCCCCCCAACCTTGCACAACAGAAATGTGATCAAGGTCTCCCTCATCTGATGAGTCTTCCATCAGTTCGTCCTCCACTTCTTCCTGGGCTCCTGCACCTTCCTCACTAGTTTGGCTGCTACCATGCGCCCTGGTAAAACCATCTCCCCCACCCTCACATGCCTGCCGCCTTGGTGCTGCCGACCGTTTGGACCTTGCAGATGTTAGCCCTTCCGCATACAACTCCTCCTCCTCTACTTCTTCCACCTCCTCTTGTGCCACCACCTGACTCCGAATTCTGTTTAACATGTGCTCCAGCATGTAAATCACCGGAATAGTCATGCTGATAATGGCATCGTCAGCACTAAACATCTTCGTCGCCATTTCAAAACTGTGCAGAAGGGTGCATAGGTCCCTGATCTGAGACCACTCCTCCAGCGTGATTTGCCCCACGTCTGGATCTCGTTGGCCCAGGCTATACGTCAGAACGTATTGCACCAGGGCTTGTCGGTGCTGCCACAGTCGCTGCAACATGTGCAGAGTTGAATTCCACCGGGTAGGCACATCGCATTTTAGCCGGTGAAGTGGCAGGCCCAACGACTTCTGTAGAGATGTAAGTCGCTGAGCTGCGGGATGCGAACGGCGGAAGTGAGCACACAGCGACTGTGCCCTCTGCAGAAGGCCATCTAGTCTGGGATAGTGGGCTAAAAATTGCTGGACAACCAGGTTCAACACGTGAGCCATACAAGGCACGTGTGTGACATTGCCCCGGCGAAGGGCCGCACCCAGGTTTGCAGCATTGTCGCACACGGCCTTCCCTGGTTTCAGGTCCAGTGGAGACAACCATTTATGAAATTGGTTCTCCAGAGCTGACCACAACTCCTCAGCTGTGTGACTCACATTTCCCAGACATTTCAAAGTAAAAACCACCTGATGACGTTGAGCCCTACTGCCAGCATAGTGTGCAGGATCCCTTCTGCGCAGTTAGAAAGCTTGTGGCATGACCAGACAGGCTTTGGGTGCAGGTGGAAGACCGAGAGGAGGTTGAGGAGGCAGAAGCAGTGGAGGAACTTTGACATAAAGAGGATTGACGCACAACTCGTGGGGACGGCAAGACTTGGACAGCAGCCCCTTGTCCTGCTGTCACCATAGTTACCCAGTGCCCAGTCAGAGACATGTAACGCCCCTGTCCATGCCTACTCGTCCAAGTGTCTGTGGTGAAATGCACCCTGTCACACACAGAGTTTCTCAAAGAAGCGGTGATGTTGTGTGCGACAGAAGTAGTGCCGACTGGGCATCTGGTACTGGGGCACTGCGACGGACATAAGGTCTCGAAAATCCTCTGTGTCCACCAGGCGGAAAGGCAGCATTTCTGTAGCCAAGAGCTTGCAGATGGTGAAATTCAACCTCTTAGCTTTCTCATGGCTAGGAGGAAATGGTCTTTTACTTGTCCACATCTGAGGGACCGAGGGCTGGCTATTGTGCTTAGACGGGGTTGATAAGGGTGTCCCCGGCAACCTGCCGGTCTGTGAGGAAGATGCAGGCGGACATGTTAGGTTGCCTTGATCCAAAGGTGGTGCTATCGATGTCGGACAGCGCTCAACACCAGCTGGTGTTACCACCTCCAAAGAAAATGATGACCTGCCAATCACGCTGGCTGTTGCGGGTAAAGAGGTGGCAGGTCTGCGCCCAAAAACAGGTGTGACTGCTGTCCCCCCAGTCACAGAGGATGAAGAGGCCGCGGATGCACAAGATATGGCAGACGGTGGTTGGCCCGGCCTGCTAGGCCACATTGTAGCACACTGAGCTTCCCACTGCAACTTATGCTTCATGTCCATGTGCCGGTTCATGCATGAAGTACTCAAACTATGTATTTTTTGGCCTCTACTTAGCTTTTGCTGACAAATGTTACAGATAACACGAGTTGGGTCATCTTTATCGATCTGAAAAAATGCCCAGGCTATGCAAGGCTTAGCACCCATGCGACCTGAAGAGCCACCACGACTTGTGGTGAGAGGCAGAGTTGTGTTTGAGGATGCAGTTGTTGACGTGCTTCCAGTACTACGTCTCTGTCCAGGAAGGCGCAACCTGACCTCGTCGTCACTAGCATCTTCCTCCACCTCCTCTGCTGACCTCATCTCTTGTCTGACTGTGGGTTGACAGTAAGTGGGATCTCCAACCTCATCATCATCACCCTGTGCGTTATCACACCCGTCGTCCTCAGAGCCAACCTGTTCCTGCCCTGACAAAAAACTAAAGTTGTCGCTCCAATCAGGTATTTGAGTCTCATCATCGTCTTCCTCATTGTCTCCACCAACAGGAGTTACAGTTTGGGAATGAGGGTCTACATTATGGTCAGAACCTTCTGCGTCTGGTCCTGGATCCGACTCATAAAGATTCTGGGCATCAGTGCAGATCATTTCCTCGTCTGGATCACAGAAGCGCTGGAGTCGACCTCTGATTCCCAGGCTATAGTATGAGTAAACAGCTCTGCAGACTCAACCATCTGTTCTACCTCATACTCAGACGGGCAGCTGGAGATTTGGGAGCTGTGAGGAAGCAAGTGCGATTGGGGTGACACCTTTGAGGACTGGAGTATTTGTGATGTTGAAGTTGATGTGGAGGAGAGCCCACTTAAAGGAGCACTTGATATCCATTGAAGCACCTGCTGTTTTTGTGCCTCATCTGGAATTTGTAGCGATTGGCGTGGCCGTAAGAAAGGGATCTTATCACATTGTCCGCTAAAAGAAGTAGACATTTTAGTTTGGCTGGAAGATGGTCTTTCTTCTGCAGATGTTACTGTTGCTTTAACACCTACCCCACAGACACAACCTTTTTTCCCCTTCTCAACACGCCTATTCCCCTTTCCACCAGCAGCAGGCCTTTTTCCACTCATTTTGGTGGTTAACTAATTCACAACTCTGGAGTTGTTTGCACCAAAAAACAATGGATGGGAACCGAGCAGAGCTGAGTGGCCAAACTGTGGTATTAGGCCAAGACTATTGGCTGGGTTAGATGCAGAAAAAAATTATATTCAATTTGCAACCTGATGGAGGTCAGTATAGATGGACTAATAGAGTAAGTCCCACACACTGCTAGAAGGCCAAATATTTTTTCAGAGCTAGATGCAGAAAAAAATTATATTCTGTTTGCAACCTGATGGAGGTCTGTATAGATGGATTAATAGAACAAGTCCCACACACAGCTAGAAGCCCAATATTTTTTCAGAGGTAGATGCAGAAAAAAATATATTCAGTTTGCAACCTGATGGAGGTCAGTATAGATGGACTAATACAACAAGTCCCACACACAGCTAGAAGCCCAATATTTTTTCAGAGCTAGATGCAGAAAAAAATTATATTCAACTTGCAACCTGATGGAGGTCAGTATAGATGGAGTAATAGAACAAGTCCCACACACAGCTAGAAGCCCAAATATTTTTTCAGAGCTAGATGCAGATAAAAATTATTTTTAATTTGCAACCTGATGGAGGTCAGTATACATGGACTAATAGAGAAAGTCCCACACACTGCTAGAAGGCCAAATATTTTTTCAGAGCTAGATGCAGAAAAAAATTATATTCAGTTTGCAACCTGATGGAGGTCAGTATAGATGGATTAATAGAACAAGTCCCACACACAGCTAGAAGCCCAATATTTTTTCAGAGCTAGATGCAGAAAAAAATTATATTCAATTTGCAACCTGATGGAGGTCAGTATAGATGGAGTAATATAACAAGTCCCACACACAGCTAGAAGCCCAATATTTTTTCAGAGCTAGATGCAGATAAAAATTATTTTTAATTTGCAACCTGATGGAGGTCAGTATAGATGGACTAATAGAGAAAGTCCCACACACTGCTAGAAGGCCAAATATTTTTTCAGAGCTAGATGCAGAAAAAAATTATATTCAGTTTGCAACCTGATGGAGGTCAGTATAGATGGACTAATAGAGAAAGTCCCACACACTGCTAGAAGGCCAAATATTTTTTCAGAGCTAGATGCAGAAAAAAATTATATTCAGTTTGCAACCTGATGGAGGTCAGTATAGATGGACTAATAGAGAAAGTCCCACACACTGCTAGAAGGCCAAATATTTTTTTCAGAGCTAGATGCAGAAAAAAATTATATTCAGTTTGCAACCTTATGGAGGTCTGTATAGATGGATTAATAGAACAAGTCCCACACACAGCTAGAAGCCCAATATTTTTTGAGAGATAGATGCAGAAAAAAATATATTCAGTTTGCAACCTGATGGAGGTCAGTATAGATGGACTAATACAACAAGTCTCACACACAGCTAGAAGCCCAATATTTTTTCAGAGCTAGATGCAGAAAAAAATTATATTCAATTTACAACCTGATGGAGGTCAGTGTAGATGGACTAATAGAACAAGTCCCACACACAGCTAGAAGCCCAAATATTTTTTCAGAGCTAGATGCAGATAAAAATTATTTTTAATTTGCAACCTGATGGAGGTCAGTATAGATGGACTAATAGAATGATGCTATGCCCAAAAGATTTTACTTCACTAGGTGCAGTAAAAAAATTGGTATTCTATACACAGGTGGTATATCTTGTGACGCGCCCCCTGGGCCATATTCTTTATGGGAATATCCGGAGCCGGATCAGATGGGGGTTGTAGTCTCCGAGTGGCTATGACCCGGTCCGTGCCCAGGGTGTCAAACTCAGTTGTATGTGGCAGTCCTACAGATGTTAATAAGTTCTTAATGTCGACTACGCCACCCGTTGTATTGCGGTCACTATGGCCGCCGCTGCAGCAGGGTCCGCTGAGGCTGATGGTGTAGGTGCAGCTTGTGATGGTATAACCCCCAACGGGTGGGGTATAGCCTCAGGGGGTCAGGTGCAGAGGATGGGGGTTGTGGTGGTGCAGCATAGGTGTTAAATGAAGACAGAGTCGGGTTATGCAGTTAAGGGTATTTACTCACTGCTGATGTTCCGGTCACTCCAGCTTCGAGTGACCTCCCGAGCCGTGCTGCATCCACCAGGTCCTGGATCCAGCCAACCCCCAAGCAAGTCCGGAGCGTGACCCTGAGCTCTCCTTCTGTCCTTTCACTGGCCGTCCCCACTATTGATCCACCCAGGTCCAGCTCCCTCGGGCCTTCTGTTGGGAGACCCTTGGCCTTGGGTTCCCTGACCCTCCACGTGGTATGCTTTCGTGGTGGATGTGGTGGGTGACCGTGGCAGACGCTGCCCACGGCCTCCGGTCTCTGGCTGGGGAGTGTTTTTGCCCCCACCAGCTTGGGTTCCGGTACCCTGATGCCAACTCTTCACCCGCTGATGGACTTTGGGTTCTCAGAGTTCCTTTCTTCTGTTTCCCCCTCTGGGTCTTTCTTTCTTTCTCCTCTCTCTCTCTCTCTGGGGCTGCTCTGCTCCTCTGCTTCTTACTCTGACAGACTGACCTGCCTGCAAAGACTGACTGACCCTGTTCTTTGATGGTGCCCACCTTATATACACCCTCTATGTGTGAGCTCAGGTGACCAGCACCCAATGAGCTCCTATCTTTACCCAGGCTGCTCCCCCTATCTGCCCCTACACTACTTGGGATGTACCACCCCCCTCCCACTCCAGCCAGGAACAGACTCGGTCGTACCTGCACATTTCTAAGTGGGAGTACCGTCGGTCTGCTCCTCGGAAATGGGATGTGTGTAGTGCATGCAGCCTACCGAGCTCAGTTCCACACTCCATCCTTACCTGGGAGTGGAATATCACACCTCTGGGTTGAGGTGCAATACCCCTGTAGCAGCCGAATCCTCAGGGTGCTACATTCCCCCCTGGTAAATCACAGCACGTCCTCGGGCTGTAAGACAAAACACCAAAACATACAAATTTTTGCATAAACATATAAAACATATAAAACATTATATATATATAAAACATTCTCGTCGCCTCTGGCTCCTCCTCCGGTCACTGTGCAACGTGTGACCGGGTAAAGTGCGACAGTCTCTCTGGAAAACTGGTTTTCCTATAAAACCGGTAGGGGGCGCTTTAGGACGCGCAACTATATAAAGGGATATGGCCGCTCTCAGTCCTCGGCCAGGTATTAGGGAGGAATGACCGCTCTCAGTCCTCGGTCAGTGGGATTAAGGGAAATACGGGTAACAGTTCACACATGCTGGTCCCAACGGGGACTATATTAGCAACAGCAACAGTTTCAGTTTCAGTTTACGGTTTCAGTTTACTGTGCCCCGACGGGCAACTATATACAGCTTCTGCTTCGCTGTCCTTAGCGACGGCGTCCTCCTGCTCTTGCTTTTTGGTTACCTTTGGCTCTAGTTTCAGACCCGTCCGGGTCCTCTTGTTCTTCCTCCTCACACCGCAGCTCTTCCTCCGTCAGGCGATGCACATGGAGGGCGTAAGGACCTTTGGCACACTTGTGCCGGGTGAAGGTGACCTCGTCCCCGATGTAAAGGTCACGACCTCTGTGTCCCTCCGGTAGGTGGGACTCAACGTCTCTTCTGGTCTCAAAGACGTCGCCTAGGGTGTGGTGGTCTCGGATGAAGCCCCACCCATGCTGCAGGTTAAACTTTATCACAGTCCCGGTGGTGCGGGGACTATGCGCTGCACGGGGGTCTCTCCTGGCCCGGCTCTTCTGCTCCGCGCTCCTTATCTGAGCTTGCTGTTCCCGGACCCGCCTCTCTCTCCGCTCCCTCTCGAAGTCCTCGAGCTGTTGGCGGCAGCACTCAGCACGCTCCGCTGCAGCTGCCCGAGTCTCTTGAGTGAACCCCATAAGATCTTCTCCGGTGGGGTCCCACTCAAACTGTGCTTCCGCTAGCGGGGGCGAGATCCTCTTTACGGGCTTTGGAGCCGGGATCAGGGGTTCATCCAGGGGTCTCTCTCTCCGGAGTCGGGGATGGTGAAACTCCGGTGGCCATATAAATGGCTGCCCATCCGGGCACGTATGCTGGGCGTACAGGTCCTCTCCCAGATGCGGCACTCTTGGTCTTATGGGCGCGGTGGTGGTGGCGCCCGGGTTGCCCGGGCCTTGCGGCCAGGCCTGGGGTATCTGGAAGGTGAAGGGCACCGTAAGGACGGCGGCGCCCTGGGCTACTTGGCCCTGCGACCAGGCCGGGGGCTCCGCGGAGGTAGGGGGCGCTGTTGGTATTGCGGCGCCCGGGGGTACTAGGCCTTGCGACCAGGCTGGTGGTACTTCCTGCTTGGTCACGCTCGGGGTCGAGGCGTGTGACGTCACAGGGGTCGCGGCTCCCGTTCGAGGCCTAGTCGGCGGCGGTGACGTTGCAGCGACGGGCACGGCAGGATAGACTTCGGGCTCTGCGACGGGGAGCTGGGGCAGGTACGCGGTTTCCCGGTTTGGGGTATAGACGTCCCCTTTACCTGCCTCCACTCGTTCGGCTCCCTTCTCGGCGCCGTCTCCGGCCTTCAATCTTCCCGCGCCATCCTCAGAGGCGGTCTGTCTCCTCGTCTCGGGTGGCGTGCTCCGCTGACAGGTCTCGGTCTGCTGGGCCATCTCACGGCTCCACTCCGCCAACGTCTCTCGCTGCACCCGGGCCATCCTCCTTGCGAGGCCCTCCAGAGCGGTCTGTGCACACTCCCGGTCTCGGGGGAGCTGTGCTAGGACCTCCACTAGTCCTAGTGGGGTCGTTGTTTCCAGCAGGCTCCTGACCAACGGGTCGGTGCTGCTCTGCTCTCCTACAGTCGTCTCCAGCAGGCTCCTGGCCAGCGGGCCGGTGCTGCTCTGCTCTCCCTCCTCTGTTTCTAGCAGGCTCCTGGCCAACGGGCCGGTGCTGCTCTGCTTTCTCGCCATCTCCGGGTAAGCTCCTCCGATATTCTTCTCCAGGCTTCTTGCCTCCGGGTGCGCTCGCTCTAGACTCCTCCAGGCGGCACCCATCTTTGTTCTCTCCTTTCATCTCCTCCCACCCCGAGGGCGGTCCCGGGGCCACTTGGTGACTGTCAGCTCCAGGGGCAGTTCTTTCACGCTGACAGACACCTCTAGCATCACAGTCTCTGTTGGTGGGGGCGGTTTCCACTTTTGGCGCCATTTTCGGTCCTGGCCCACGATGGGAGGCGGCCTCTCGCCACCCTCTGGCACGCCCATAATGGCGTCCGCTCTTCCAAGGCGGGAAACCTTTGGAAATGGCGGGAATCGCTTCCCAGTGGCGGGAAACTCTGCAGATGGCGGGAAAACGCTGTTAATGGCGGACAACCGGCGGGAATCGACTGGTGATGGGGTCCGATGGCGGGGACCCTCCGGAACCGGCAGGAGACTTCTTTTTGAGGTAAACTTGTTCTTTTCTTCAGGCACGCAGTACCCGGGTGTTGCGGGCACGTAATCCTGCCGACTACGCCAAAGTTGACGCGCCCCCTGGGCCATATTCTTTATGGGAATATCCGGAGCCGGATCAGATGGGGGTTGTAGTCTCCGAGTGGCTATGACCCGGTCCGTGCCCAGGGTGTCAAACTCAGTTGTATGTGGCAGTCCTACAGATGTTAATAAGTTCTTAATGTCGACTACGCCACCCGTTGTATTGCGGTCACTATGGCCGCCGCTGCAGCAGGGTCCGCTGAGGCTGATGGTGTAGGTGCAGCTTGTGATGGTATAACCCCCAACGGGTGGGGTATAGCCTCAGGGGGTCAGGTGCAGAGGATGGGGGTTGTGGTGGTGCAGCATAGGTGTTAAATGAAGACAGAGTCGGGTTATGCAGTTAAGGGTATTTACTCACTGCTGATGTTCCGGTCACTCCAGCTTCGAGTGACCTCCCGAGCCGTGCTGCATCCACCAGGTCCTGGATCCAGCCAACCCCCAAGCAAGTCCGGAGCGTGACCCTGAGCTCTCCTTCTGTCCTTTCACTGGCCGTCCCCACTATTGATCCACCCAGGTCCAGCTCCCTCGGGCCTTCTGTTGGGAGACCCTTGGCCTTGGGTTCCCTGACCCTCCACGTGGTATGCTTTCGTGGTGGATGTGGTGGGTGACCGTGGCAGACGCTGCCCATGGCCTCCGGTCTCTGGCTGGGGAGTGTTTTTGCCCCCACCAGCTTGGGTTCCGGTACCCTGATGCCAACTCTTCACCCGCTGATGGACTTTGGGTTCTCAGAGTTCCTTTCTTCTGTTTCCCCCTCTGGGTCTTTCTTTCTTTCTCCTCTCTCTCTCTCTCTGGGGCTGCTCTGCTCCTCTGCTTCTTACTCTGACAGACTGACCTGCCTGCAAAGACTGACTGACCCTGTTCTTTGATGGTGCCCACCTTATATACACCCTCTATGTGTGAGCTCAGGTGACCAGCACCCAATGAGCTCCTATCTTTACCCAGGCTGCTCCCCCTATCTGCCCCTACACTACTTGGGATGTACCACCCCCCTCCCACTCCAGCCAGGAACAGACTCGGTCGTACCTGCACATTTCTAAGTGGGAGTACCGTCGGTCTGCTCCTCGGAAATGGGATGTGTGTAGTGCATGCAGCCTACCGAGCTCAGTTCCACACTCCATCCTTACCCGGGAGTGGAATATCACACCTCTGGGTTGAGGTGCAATACCCCTGTAGCAGCCGAATCCTCAGGGTGCTACACTTGCAACACAGATAGGCTACTCCACTGACTAACACACTCTGCAATAGGCCAAAAAGGATTAGCTTTGCTAGATTCAGCCAAATGCTGTGAAAAAAACTTGCACAGCACTGGCACAGACCTGCCTGGCAAAAACTGATAGGAACTGATGTAACCTAGTCCTGAAAAGGACTCCAATTACAATTAGTCTTTACTCCCACAACCTATCTATTTAAGAGCACAGAAATGCCTGATAAAAGTCGTAGGAAATGCTGTAACCTAGTCCTTAAAAGGACTGCAATCACAACTATTCCCTACTCCCAAGCTATCTGTAGATTTGTGCGAAAATTGGCTTGAAATTAACAAGGTATAGCGCACACAGCAACAGCGGTGCCGTCTAACACGCAGCTGCAGCAGTGAGAAAATGGTGGCGACGGGGAAAATGGCTTGGTCTTATAGGGCAAGGACATGTGATATACACTGCCAATGACACATGCCCTTGCTTGTGTGAAAAAAAGCACTTCGCTCCGTGTGTGCGCTGCTGATAGGCTGACAGATTGCACCTCCCCACTGTAAATGCGGGAAAGAGAAAAAAAAATGGAGATCTTCATTATTCCTGCAGAGATCCATCCCCTGCCCCTCCCCCCACCCCGCTGTACACTCAAACTGCGTATTAACATTAATTTTCATCATTACTGAGAAAAAAATGATTTTTTTTTGATTACTTAGAAAATTACACAGCTTAGGTACATTACACAGGTTGGGTACATTACACAGGTCAGGTACATTACACAGCTTAGGTACATTACACAGGTCAGGTACATTACACAGCTTAGGTACATTACACAGGTCAGGTACATTACACAGCTTAGGTACATTACACAGGTTAGGTACATTACACAGGTCAGGTATTGGCCTTTGATCTTGGGATTCGTTCTGATCGCCATATTTGGGGTCAGGAAGGAATTTTCCCCCTTGATATGAGGACAATTGGCTTATTCCTCACAGGGGGTTTTCGCCTTCCTCTGGATCAACACGGCCCCTACATACATTTAGTGTGAGAGGTTAATAAGTAAGTACATACTTTGAGAGTATAAGAATAAGGTATGAAATAAAATATTAGTGAAAAAAAATGTTAGCTAAGCCAAATATAGACATAAATTAGTGCACACATGCAAAAATCATTTGTTTCTGTTTGTTTTTAATTTGCACTTACATTTCACAGGTTCGGTATCAGCCTTTGATCCTGGGATTTATTCTGACCGCCATTCTTTATTTGGGGTCAGGAAGGAATTTTCCCCCCTGATATGAGGACAATTGGCCTATTCCTCACAGGGGGTTTTCGCCTTCCTCTGGATCAACACGGCCCATAAATAGGATTAGTCTGATAGATGAATAATTTACACATACATGATATTATAGTATAAAATAATCCCCATCTATAAATAAAATCTTCTTTTTACCCCTTATATCTTTGTGCTTGTTTTTATTCCATTGCTCTTCCACAAAGTCATTATTATACTCCAACCCTATGTTTTTTTGTGACATATTGTACTTTATGTTAGTGGTAAATTTAGGTCAATATTTTTTGCATCTATTTGTGAAGATATCAGAAATTTGGTGAAAAATTTTGAAACTTCAGCAATTTTCAAACTTTGAATTTTATGCTCTTAAACCAGAGAGTTATATCACACAAAATAGTTTCCCTAATTTCCCTAACATTTCCCACATGTCTACTTTACTTCTGCAGAATTTTTTAAACAATTTATTTTTGTTAGAAAGTTAGAAGGGTTAAAGGTTTATCAGCAATTTCTAATTTTTCCAATAAAACTTTTTTTTTTTTTTGAAAGGAACCACATCACCTTTGAAGTGACTGAAGGGCCTATGTGACAGAAAATACCCGAAAGTGACACCCTCCTAGAAAATGCACCCCTCAAAACCACATTCCAGAAGTTTATTAACCCTTCAGGTGCTTTTATATGCGATTAATGCTTTTATATTTCTCTTATACTGATGTTTGAAAAAGACCACTTTTGGTCGAAACGTCATGGCATATCGCTTTAAGCTCCTCCTTGTTGGTTTTCAATGGTGTGGTGAATGTATATATTTGAATAAACTGTTTCCACCTTTGCAAATTACCTTTGAGTACGGCTATTATCTATATCCTTACGGGGGATAGTATCCTATTCAGCCTGCACCAAATCTACAGCTGATTGCGCATCTTCTTCTATCAAATCCCCTGTCCATGATGTAGGCGAAGATGCCTCCCACCTGCACTTGCAACCAAGTGTTTGTCCCTACCCCAGTTCTTGGAACGCAAGCACAAATACGCAACCACTCGCATACAGGCCAAAATACTAAACTGCCACATTTCCAGACTGCTTGCACTGGAAATGTTGTCTTTTAGGCTTGTGGAGATGGAAGCTTTCCGCAACCTCATGGCGGCTGTCCCTCGGTACTCGGTCCCCAACCGCCGCTATTTCTCCCGGTGTGCTGTCCCCGCCTTACACAAGCACGAGTCCCATAACATTACCCGTGTCCTCACAATGCAGTTACTGGGAAGGTCCACCTAACCACGGACACGTGGACAAGTGCTTGTGGCCAGGGACACTACATTTCCCTGACGGTACACTGACAGCACACTGTGTGAATACTATGGAAGCTGGGACCCAGTCGACCCAGGGACGGTACATGTGCTACCGACACCGAGGATTGCGGGCCCTGGTTCAATCAGGGTTGCCCCCACCCTATACAGCAGTTCCTGCACCTTCTCCTCACCCTCCATTTCCGGAACGTCAACATCAGCCTCAAGCTGTATGCACTGCAGCATTTTCTTTTTTCAGGACTTGGGTCTGTGCGGGGTCTGGTTTCTTGTACTCCGAGACATTGTTTTTAGTGATATAACTTTGGGGTGGATAGGATGTTTTGATTACATTTTTTTGTGCTGTTGCGATGGCTGAAAAAAATGCTATTTTGGCGTTTTGATTTTCTTCTTGCCATTTACTGATTGGAATAATTTTTTCTATACATTGATAGATGGACTTTGATGATCGCAGTGATATCAAATATGTGTATTTTTTTATATTTCATCATTTTTAATGGGGGAAAACAGGTGATTTGAACTTTTGTATCATGACCGGCATGTGGGTCTTCAGCAGACTCCCGACCATGATGGCAACCCATTGACGCGCCATGATAAAGTCTCGGGGGGCCATTGGGCGCCTAGAATAGTGAGCCCCCCTGCCGGCGCGCATTAAATGCTGCTGTCACAGACTGACAGCAGCAATTAACAGACGTAGACGGAACTTCGCTGTTAGAGGCAGATGATGGCTGAATAACACACGTAGACAGTATTGATTGTAATATACAACAAGGAAAAAATCCTAAACTGGATCCACATAGCAGTAACTGGGAAAACACTTTGACGAAATAAATATAAACCAAAATGAATGACATCCCCACATGATTAAAAGATATATTTATTAGAAAATAATAAAAAAAATACATACAATTCAAGCAAGGTAACTCGAAAAGGAGGGATGAATGACAGTGATAGTTGTAGTAACCCAAGTTGAAGTTCTTTAGGTTTATATTGATTGTAATATGTTTAGCAAAAACCATCGCTTTCCAGAACAAAAATCCAAAACTAGAAAGAATTATATATATTTTTTTTTATGTTTTTTATATTTAAATGTAAAAAAAAAAACAATGTTCAAATGTTCCACACCATATCCATCATATCCATTGCTGGGCAGCTCTGAAAAAACACATGTAGAGATTCTCCAGGTCTTGGAAACTGCTTCTGATCATGTTGTCAGCGCAGGTGGGTGCAGGTCTTCACCTCTTTCTAACAAGATGTCTCATGCCTGTATAGAAACAATAAGACGCCTTTCTCATTAATCTGAAAACAATTAAAATACATGTTTTTTAAAAAATTTTGAATATATCCCTTTTATCAAATAAAACAAACTAAAGAGAAGTCATGGAGGAAAAACAAAATATTTACCTGGAAAATACATGTTGGAAGCTTTGTGTGAATCAGGATAGGTGGATTCTGAATGTTTGTTGTTAGCTGCTCGTGATGAAGACGTGTGCTGATTGTCTCCCTACGTGGTGAAAGAAAAGCTAAATATATAAAAGTAGTTACACTTTAAATGATATACGGCAATAAAAGACTAAATTAGAGACTTACGATTCTCAATATTTTAAAAATAGCTTATTACTGATTGTTGATGATAGTGGAGGCTTCTTTCTTACCTTCATCTTAGGTAGATGAGATGATGATATTTAGACAAATCTCAATGTTCAAATAGTTCAAATAGTGAACCTGAAAATATAAAGAAACATAATTACATCCAACTAAGCTTGAAATTATAAAAGGTTTTCAAAAGCATTGTAGATAATTGATGGAAATGATCAATCGTTCCATATCCAGCAAGTTATGGAAATGTATCCAGTATTAATATGGTAACCTATGAGGATGGATTCTGAATGTTTGCTGCTAATCGCTGGTGCTGGTGATGAGCACAAATACTCATTGTCTCGCTACTCAGGGGAAAATATATAAAAGTATCTGAACTTTAAATTATAAAGAAACAAAATTAGAGACTAAATATTCTGAAGAATAGTTACATGTTTAGCTGATGGACAATTGACGTAATCGGCCTCCACACCGGCGGCAATAAGATTTATTATCAGCTATTCTTTGAAAACGCCCAAGTCTACAAAGATAAGAGAAATATTGGTTACCAGACTGGAATGAACGTTGGTTAATACCATGGATCATGTTAAAAAGAACAAATTGAAACCAATATATTAAGGACTGGCCCCAGCACAGAAAATATAACATGTAGCATCCTAAGCCCTACAGTCCCCAGACGTCAGTCCGCTCTGATAGTAGTAAAGTATAAAAGCCTTATACCAACAGAACCGCCCTGACGTCTCTGCACGGTGATTGTGTTTCATGACGCGATGAATCATCAAATCTACTTACTTGTTATCACACAGGGAGCACTGGTAGTTGTACTTATAGCTGATGGTATAGCTGTGACACATCGTCACTTCCGGCAGCTCGGGATGGATGTCATTTACCCTTCTGGTATAAGTCTGCCATAACGGGCCATGGTTATCTCTGCCTTCACCGTCGATTATCCAACAGGCAGCATGGCACATCTCGTGCGCAAGTGTGGATCGTAGTCGCACTAAAAAAGGGTTTATACAGGCATAAGAAAATCTAAGTACACCCTGCTTGAACTCTTTGGTTTTACATATCAGGATTTAGGTTATAATATAAAATGTCTGGTCCTTAAAACGTCTTCAAATTAGGTAAATACATCCTGAGATGAAAAACACATGAAAAGTCACAACGTGCCATTACTTATTTACCAATAACTACTTCAAAATGCAGAAGCAGAGAGTGAAAAATAAGTACACCCCATGAATCACTAGCTTTTAGAATGATCTTTATCAATAATAACTTGAAGCTGCAGCAAGGGTGTACTTAATTTATCACACACTGCTTTTGCATTTTGCCCTTCTTTTTGTTAGATAAATAATTACACTATATTATTTATCATGTTGTTTTCTGAGATTGTATTTTCTTACTTTTAAGATCTTCTAAGGACCTGATGCTTTTTTTGATTTTGTCCTAATATGTAAAACATTAGATTCCAAAGAGGGTGTACTTAGTTTTTCCCATGACAGCATGTACGATGAATTTATAAGATGTATTACATCACAAGTAGCAGTTTTGCAACCTATAGAGGTTGTCTCATAAAGCTGCAGGATGGACGTGATATGAAACCTACCGGAAGAATCCAAGACCTTATCGGAAAGCTCAATAACTGAGGAACGGTGGTTGTTCTCCAACTTGTGACGGCATTGACCGGATGCTGATGTCAGCCTCTTATTCCAGACTACGTCCATTTTCCTCGGGAGCTAAAATAGAGGAAACAAATTCCACTAAATCTGTAAACTCTTTTACCCCATTCTAACAAAGCACCCAACTCTACTGTGTGATTTACAGCACTAGTCTCCTTGTATGGGACATGGGGTCTACTGAGAAGTCCAACATGTGAGAAAAAAAATAAAAATAAATTTTTCCTAAAATGTCCAGATGTCAACAAATTGGTTTTTATATGTAAATGTAAAATCCTGTGAACTACAAAAAGTTGCTAATCTCTATATGTCTGCATGATGGATCATGTAAGGTCTCCACTCATCCCACAGATAAGAAGAAGGTGATGGCATTTACCAAACTAAGTGAGTTTTGCCTGAGATTTCAGAACCATGACAAGGGAGTTAGGGTGCTCTTCAGAAACTTAGAATGATAGAAATGATTGTTTGAAGGTGGAGATAATGGATAAGTCATGTGTCGTCCAGATACCGATAATAAGATACCTTATTCTCGAAGACTGTCCTGTTGTATAGATGGTACAGTCGCTCCACCAGCTTCTCCTTTGTTACCTGAAAGTGGGTAACGTAGATGGAAGATGGAGAAATAATGTCTTCCAGGAAACAGCCGGGGATGTTACATAGTGGTGTCCTGGGAAAGATAAGGAATCAGAAATAAATCCAAAGGAAACATCTGACCTAGTTCATGGTTTTCCACAGAGGTAGATGCATCCGGTATAACTCACCTCTCCTCTGTAGCGGAGCTCTCCTCACTATCAGATGGTAAATTATCTGTACAGAAATATGGAAGAATGAAAATTTGTAATCAGACAGGTCAGAATGCAGATCCATGCTAGAGAGAAAACATAATAAATGCTGTAAAGTGAAAATACATCTAAATCAAAATGCCAGAATTGTGGGGTTTTTTCTCTCTGCAACTACTCAAAAAATGCAATAAGAAGCAATTTAAATGTCACATCCCATAATATTATCAATAAAAACATTGAGCCGCCTTATAAAAGAACAAGCCCTCATACGCCTCCATCAATAGCAAAATAAAAATGTTACAGATCTCAGAAAATGGCGACAAAATCAAATATATTTATTAATAATATCAGAATTGTTTTCCACACTTAAAAAGAAAAACTTTGCAAGTTTGGTATGGACATAATCATACTGGCCTGGAGAATCTTATTTCCAGGTTCATTTTACTGTGCAATGAAGACCTTAAAAATCAAAAACCCTCCAAAAAATCCGTTGTTTTTTTTTTTCAGTTTTCCCTTACTTGGAATTTTTTTGCATTTTGCAATACATTGTATGGTAATGTGAATTGTGCCATTGAGAAGAACATCTCATTGCACTAAAAGCAACCCATTATATGTCAATGTGGATGAAAATATAAAAACAGATAAGTCTCAAGGAAGAAGGAGAGGAAAAGACATAAGTAGACTACAAATTGACCAGTCCCTAAGGGGTTAAAGGTACAGACCCAACTGTAATTTGCGTTTAGTTGTTAGATTTGGAAACTGACAGTACAAAAAAACATTGTTCTTTCTACAATAACATAACCCTGGTTGTATCTAGAAATGATGACTTACCATGATATGTGGAAGATTCTCCAGTATTGGAATCGTCATCGTCAGTAATAACAATGATGTCATCATCGGAGCTGTGACATAAATGTAACAGAATATGAGCCACCATTAATCATTATTCCCCATCAGGTATCTAGTAATGGAGGAGATGTGAGTCTTACCAGGTGGTACTGTCCGGATCAGTATCTGAAGGTGGTAAAATCAGATCTGTGGGGGCAACACAACATAAATCTCTTATTAAATATTGTAATAACAACGACAGAGGAACATCAAAGAAATAAATCCTAATACAGTATTCAGTGTACCCCTATATGTAGATTGGGAAATAGACCACATTCAGCTAAAGTAACCTGCACTGTGCATGGCCACCATGAGAAGAAATCCCTGAATCCCAATCCTGACCGACTATAGAGCGAATGCATGAATAATGTTCCTGACCAAATGCTGAAAAGAAATGTTGTTCTGCCACTATGGAAGTGTCCCAGACATAGGACTCACACCAATAAAGCTTATCTAAAATAGGATTACCCCTTTAATGTATCTTTAATTTAAAAATGCACAGACCCATTTATAATTTGCCTTTAATTGTTACATTTGGTAACTGATCTGTGACAGTACAGAAAATTCAATGTTGTTTCTACAATAACATTACCCTGATTGTATCTAGAAATGATCACTTACTATTATATGCGGAAGTTCCTGTTCTATTGGAATCCTCATCATCATTAATAATGATGGCATCGGAGCTGTGAAATAAAGGTAACAAATAATGAGCTGACCATTAATCATTAATCCCCATCATATACCTAGTAATGGAGGAGACGTGGGTCTTACCAGGTTGTACTGTCCGGATCAGGATCTGAAGGTGGTAAATTCAGATCTGTGGGGGCAACACAACATAAATCTCTTATAAGAATATTGTAATAACAATGACTGAAGGACATCAAAGAAAAAAATCCTAATAATGTATCCAGTGTAACCCTATATGTACATGGGGCAAAACACCACATTCAGGTACAGTAACCTGCCCTGTACATGGCCACCATGAGAAGAAATCCCCAAATCTCATTTCTGTCTGACTTTATAATGCCTGCATAAATATTCCTGACCAAATGCTGAAAAGAAATGTTTAATATGAACTCATTACCTTAGACGTACAATAGAGATAAATCCAAGCCCTGACCACAATGAGCTGCACCCAATGACTATAATGACACATCAATATATCAGAGCTGTTACTGGATCGGAGCACAGTACCTGGTAAATTCGGAGTCGGGCCCGAATTGAAGCCACTGATGATAACCTGGCCTGGAGACCTCGGTATTGGCTTCTTTCGTGGATGATACTGAAAAATTGTCAAACATGTCAGATAGAATCTATGAGCATGAACATCTCTAATTTATAATCTTCCTCCATTTTCCATTGACTTACAGGTAGATGCCTATATGAATATAGTTACCATTGGCCTGCACTTACTTCATGTGCAGAGTAGGACGGGTGTGCGGGACACTTATGGTTAGGATATGGATAGGGGCGGTGGTGACATTTTCGTGTCTTCATACAATATTATTATGTACCCTGTACATGGACATGTTGACACAAATACCACAACTAAAGGCAGTCATTACTCTGCAAACATGATCCAAACTATCACCCCATCATGCCTCTTCCTGGAGCTCTATTTTTGGTGCCACCATTTGTTTTTAATGGGATTTTTATCCCAAATGTATTCTCACTATTTAAAAATATAAAAATGACGCTCACCTGATGGAAATCGTCATTATCACTGCTGTCCTCGGTGTCAGAGAGAACTATAATGCGCTTAAATCGCTTTTTTCTCATCATATTTGCAAAAGTCACTTACAACACTCCTCTCTCCACAAACGCCTACAAAATCCCTCAGCGGAACTCTGGATGACGGGGCGTTCTATATCGTCCAGTCATTGTGACATCATCGGAATGATGCGATTGTTTGTTTTTTTATTTAACTTTATTTAAATCTAGAAAACGTACTGCAGAAATACAAAACATAAATCCAGAAAAAAACAACAATCCTTCTAATTCTCTAACTCCTGCCCTTTTTTGAATTGTTCAGAAAAAAAATAATAATCAAAAAAGTCGACAAAAAACAAGATTTAAAAAAACAAAGAAACCCCGAAAAAAATAGGTGATTGATTATCCCTCTCCCCAAAGTTTTAATGCTCTACGCTACATTTTTTGCAAAATCTTCTCCCAATTTTTTAAGTTCTCTGAGGAGCAAAGCCACGCCCTCTTCTATTTTATTACTCTCTGAAAAAAATTCTTCCATTCTGTAGTATTCAATTTTTTTCCCTATCCATTTCCTAACCAAATCCACTCTTGCTGTATAAAGTCGCCTACTTACGAACTCTTCTTCCTCATTTCATCTCTTCCGTTCCAGAGAGCAGGTTACAATTGTTGATTTGACCTCAATGGAGATCTAAGTCCCCAGTTTCCCCTCTATATCTTTATACCCTATGATAAATGTATCAATTCTGCCCTTGTTTCTTACACAACTTACAAGTATTGTCAGCTATCTTCTCCATTCTGTATAATACCTGGTGAAAATAATAGAACTAATGGATCAATTGGATTAATTTATAGTTTGATTAATTGACATCCCACTTTTGTTTTTATATATATTGAGCCTCTGCAAGATTTACTCTTTACTTTCTCAACTAATCTTCTTCTTAAACATTAAATATATAAGGAATCACGGTTAATTTTTTATTAATATTATATTTATTATATTATAGAATATTGTATAAAATATATAAGTTTATTAATATTAGATAGATTCTTTGTTAAATGGCAACCAATCAAAAAATACTCCATTCCTCAATTTGATTCCCTCATACTCTTCATCGCTTGTTGAATTTGACAATATCTAAAATCGTGCACTTTACTAAGCTAAACTGTGTCTTCATCACATTAAATGGCAACAACTCATCTTCATGGATTAAATGTTTAACCAAATGCAACCTTTTCTCTTCCAAAACCCTGTATCTTAACAATTTTATATATATTTATATTATCCTATGATGAGGCGTATCCAATTGACGTGTTAATATTTAATATCTTCTTTAAATAATCAAGTATAATTGCAAGAATAAAACATTTGTCATCTCCTAGATTCCCGTGAAACAAAATCCCTGATTTCAAAAATTCATAAATGTTACAAAATCCCCTTTTTTCTTATTTAGTAAAAATCTTTCAAAATCAGAATTCCTGAAATTTAAGTAATTGGGCTTCCCAGAAATATCTGTGGAAATAAGGGACGGCCAAGCCTCCTTCTGTCTGAGACTTCAGAAGATAGTTACTTTTATTCTCACCCTCTCTCGCCAACAAATCAGGTCGTTCAGAAGAGTTTCTGTTTATTTAAAGATTTTCTCATTTACCCATACCGGGCAGACACTGAGGACATAATGAACTAGAGGCGAGAGACCATCATCTTAATCAGGGTTATTCTATCCACATTAGATATCGGCAGCAGCATCCACATCAACATCTATTTTAATTTCCTAATGAACAATATAATGTTAAGCGATACAAAACTCACAAGCTCCCATGTGATATTTATCCCTAAATATTCAAAGCCATCTTTTTACTAAAGTCTGTAAATCTATTCACGCTTTTCTGATTTTTTCATCATATGGTAATAAAACCCATATACTACAGTTGCTATCCAAGCCAAAGTGGGCACCAAAAGACACGGTCACCTCTATGGTCCACAGGAGAGATTTCCACATCTCTAACAAAATCAGCAGAATATCATCTGCATAGATCAATATCTTTCCCCCTCTCCACTGCTGCCAAAACCACTGATTTCCTCAAGGAAAATACAGTGAGAAGATAAGAGAGGGGGCATCACCGTTTTGTACCTCTGGCTTTGGGTGAATGGTATAATAGTTTGATCCGCCTGATAAAATTCTCCCTGAACCCAAACATCTTGAGTACCCTCCACAAGAACTCCTACACCACCCTGTTACAAGTCTTTGTGGCCTTTGATGCCATGATGGAGCGGTGGTCTCCGTCTCCTAATATTGTTAAACACTTTCCTCAAATGAATCAGTTCCACTCCCTGGTATAAAACCATTCTGGTAAGAAAGTAGTGGGGGCTTCAGAATTATTTCAACATGTCTTACATTTCACTGAGGATCCAGATACAAATGAAGAACAACTTCCTTTAGGTCCATGATCAGAGTTGACTATTCACACCAGCCACTTCCAATATTAAAGGAGATGTTCACCAATATTTGATGAAACAAAGGAGTTTAGCGTAGTCTTAAAATGAAAACGCAGATGTCTCTCTGATCACTTTCATTCATGTGCACCTCTGCTTGTGTCCTGTGTTAGTTTTCGCTCTTTTTCTGGCAAGGGGTGTCTTCCATCCAAGTTGGAATAGACCATGTCTAAATCTCTTTTCCTTCTTAGACGTCACCTCTCCAAGATTATCTTTTTTTTTAATTCAAGTAATTGAGAGATTGCATAACAGGAAAAAAAGAATAACAATGGTTCCAGAATGAAAATACATAATTATTCAACAACATCATATCTGTTATTAGCTCTTTATATACATCTCCATACACATCATGTCAGTCAAGTTTAAAGAATACAGCAATACACATTACACAGGTGTTTATAGGGGAAATACAAGGAAAACTATTATCTCCCAGACTGAATTGAGAGGTAGGATCAGTAGGGTATGGGTCACACCAAAGCTTCCAAACCTTCTCAAATTTATTAGGACAGTGTCCACTCTTATATACTATCTTCTCATACAAAAAGCCAAAAAAGAGAATTCCCATGTACAAAAATCAGTCAATCTTTATTCAACAATCAATTAGACAACATTAAACAAGTGATACTACAGAGATGGTGGATGAATGCAAATTAGCATGCTTGTCCTGGAAAGTTGGACAGGTTACAAATATAAATATAAATTGCACATGGAGCCACTAAAGACCAATATGAAGAAAAAACATATAAAGGATGAGAATCCAAATATATACATATAAATGCCCTGAACAGTAATGAACATCAAGGGGGATCCACCCGGCTGTATAAATATGTAATATAAATAGTGAAAGTTCACTCTTAGACCTAAGTAATAGTGCCAGAAGTACACAATGTGTGATCCACCTAGTGTTCATCAAATAGAAATACTATGGTCGCACAATAAAACTGTTCACAAAGATCAATATATAGAAAAAAGATTTTATATTCCCGTGGATTCACTCCATAAGGGTAGTGGCAACAGGATGAGACAATGCTGAGGAGTGGTACTCAGAAAAAAGTATAACTATAAACAGAACAAGTGCTCAATATAACCACATAGTCAGCAGACTGAAAAATCCTTAAAACAGTGCTATTGAACATAAATAAGTCTCAAAGGACAGCAAGCAATTCATATTCACTGCAGTAAACCCTCTAACGCGCGTTTCGCTTCAAAGCTTCTTCAAAAGGGTATACTGAGTAGACAGAGACTGGGTATTTATGTAATTGGACAGCTAATCCACTACCTTACACATCAAATGCTATTTAAAATGATTGCATGAGAATGTTACATGGAGATGTTAACCCTTTATAGAATGAGGAGTATATAGCCCTATACACCAGATATCGATTGCGGTAAAAAACGCCAAGCTCACCTGCAGGGCGGGCTACCTGTTGCACCTCGCTTTCTCGCCGTGCAGTCACATGTGAGAGGAGGGAGGGGAGAAGTTCAATCAGGGAGAGCGTGTGTTGCCCGGTCAACCCCAGACGCCAAATAGTGCATCCATTCCCACCACGTGTGACAACACGTCAGAGGAAGGAGAGTCCATATAAAAGTGCGTGTTGCCTGGACTACTCCAGAGGTAGTATGGCCCGGACTGCATCCCCCCATAGGGGCCGTAAGGGGAGGGCCGCATGACTCAGGAGGTCTGCTAGGCCGTAATTTGAGGTGATAAGGGGTTAATGTAAGGAATAGAGTTTTGGGCGCGAATTTGTAGGGGAGGAGTATAGGGGCAGGGGGATAGTACGGGGTTATCTGATTGGCTAGTGGGAAGTATCTCTGTGGGGGGTATATAAGGTGTGGAGAGGTGGGGGTAGTCCATTCGGGAAAAGTTAAGGTACCTGAATCTACGTCGGTTCCTGAGGAATGGAAGCTCTTTTCCAGGAGATCCGTTCCTTGGCTGAGAGCAGGGGACAGCTGTGGCTCCAGGATCAGCTGCAGCGATGGAACACTGAAGGGACGGCCGGAGAGGTGGCTGCACCCGCATCACCTCAGAGAGGTGCAAGGAGGTCCAGGCCGCCGGAGAAACTCAGCCCGGAAGGGACTCCCTGGACCAGGCGCCGGTTGCAAAGAACCTCCAGGGACCCCTCCGGATCACAGGCACAACCCCAGCCCCCATCTGCCGCACGCCGCTCTGGAAGAATCTCTCAGCGTCAGCATCGTCCAGAGACCGGGGTGAGTGACATCGTTGGCTCCGCCCCCCCCTGTGAGGTCATCCCGGTCATGTGGCACCACTATCCAGGAAGTGCGGGCTGCTCAGGAGAGCAGGGCCTCTGCTGCTGCAGGAGGGAGAGATACATTATATGAACGGCCGGGGCATCCACTTCGGGCCCAGCGAGCAGCCAGGGGAAGGAGAGCTGAGCCTGAAGGATTCCGGACCCAGGGAGCAGAAGGAGGCAGGAGGGTGAACTGGTCAGCGGGAGCTATTTTAGGTGAGCGGCAGGCACAGCCGCGCCGGGCCCATGCAGCGGGGAAAGCAAAGGAGTACCGGTCAGTTGGAGCTGACCCAGAAGAACGGCAGGTGCAATCGCACCGGGCCCAGGCGTCAGGATGAGCAGGACCCCGGCGGCGGAGATCAGGAAGACCAGTGCGGGGGGTGCCAGGAGACGACCCACCCGGGATGTCAGTAGCACCAAGGACCGGTGCAATGTCCATGGGAGAGGGCAGATTGCTGCTAGGGATGCGGGCTGCAGGCATGCAGCTGAAGTCTCTCCTCCTCCCAGACAGCGCGCTATTGTGGATAGGAGGTCCAGGTCTAGCGATGGGTTGACTCCGTCGGATGTCCCCGAGCCTAACTTTGCCTCTGAAGAAGAGGGCCAGATTTCATCTGGCAGCGAAGAGAGTGGGGACGATCGCCGCGGAGGACATGAAACGGCTGTTCCGAGGCTTCCTCGTAGTCGGCCTGGTAAGTCACATGGTTTAAATGCACCTCGGGGGAATGCGGATGATGTAGATCAGAGGGAGCGGTATTTTCAGAGGGGCTTGGCGGCTGACAGGGCGATGGGTAGTGAACGGGTGAGCGATGTTGTGTCGGAATTTCTTAGCATGGTGCGGGGTTTTTTGTCACCTGCGGCAGGTCCTAGCGGAGTTTGGTGGTGCTGGAGGTTCAGGGGCGGTTGCGGAGACCCCGGCAGTTGTGAGTGGAGGGATTCCCGCACCAGTTGCAGCTAATGAGACGGTTGCAGCACCAGCGGCTGCGGCGACTCCAGTGGATACAATGCGGTTGGATGACAGAGCGAGGGGCGAGGTTTATATGTGCTTTGATGGCCCCTTGGGAGCTCATTTAAAGCAGGAGGTGCGAGAAAAAATATGGAAGGATGAGTACGTGGAAATTTTTTCTTTGCTACCGTTGGAGATGTTTAATTAGGACAGGGTAAATCCAGATGAGAGTAAGAAGGATGAGGAGGAGCGCAGGCGTTATCGTCTGATTCCTCGCACTTTTCAAAATTGGCTGCAGGCGTTTACCACACTAGCGAGTGTCATTGGGGAGAAAGCTCTGGAGAACTGTTCTGCATTATTTTGTTATTTAGATTCGATTAGTGAAGCATACCGTGTTTATGGCGGGACGGCCTGGCTGAGGTATGATGAACAGTTTAGGCAAAGAAAGGCAGTCCGTCCGAGTTTACGGTGGGACCACAAGGAGATTAGTTTGTGGTTGCGATTGATGACAGCACCAAAGTCGGCCTCACAGTCCTTTCCTGGGAGTAGCGGGGGTTCTGCCAATTCGGCGGCATCCTCGTCAGGCTCCAGGAAGGGGCTGTGCTGGCAGTTTAACGAGCGGGAATGCCGTTTTGGCACAGACTGTAAGTTTAAGCACGAATGTTCAGGCTGCGGAGGGTCTCACAGCCATTCTAAGTGCTTTAAAAAGAAAGAAAGAAAAAATCAAGCGACTCTTTTTCAAAAAGGGAGGACACCAGTGAGAATAGATCGGATGCTTCCGTTTCTAAGTAGGTATCCGGATAAGGAAGCAGCTGTGTTGTTGAGGGATGGTTTTAATTTTGGCTTCAGGATTCCGTCGGCAGTTGTGCCACGTACGGTGCGGCCTAAGAATTTGATTTCGGCTCGGATGCATGCGGCAGTTCTTAAGGAAAAATTGGATAAGGAAATTAAGTTCGGTCGCATGGCTGGTCCTTTTTTGGAACCTCTGTTGCCGTGTTTATGTGTTTCTCCTCTGGGCGTTGTGCCCAAAAAAGAGCCTAACAAGTTTGGGTTAATCCATCACTTGTCGTATCCTCATGGTAGTTCAGTTAATGATGGTATTGATCGAGATTTGGCATCAGTATCGTATGTTTCTTTTGACAAGGCCGTGGACTGGGTGCGGAGGCTGGGAAAAGGATCTCTCATGGTAAAAACGGACATTAAGTCCGCTTTTCGTCTGCTTCCTGTGCACCCAGACAGTTTTCATTTACTTGGTTGTTTTTGGGACGTTCATTATTACGTGGATTGTTGTCTACCGATGGGATGTTCGATCTCGTGTTCGTACTTTGAAAAGTTTAGTTGTTTTATTGAATGGGTAGTTAGGGAGGAATCCGGCTTGGACTCCGTATTGCACTATTTAGATGACTTTTTGTGTATTGGGTCAGCTGGGTCCTCAGTTTGTTCTTTGCTGCTTACGACGGTTGAACAGGTAGCATCTCGCTTTGGCATTCCGTTGGCCCCGGAGAAAACGGAGGGCCCCTCCACGGTTTTGAAGTTTTTGGGCATTGAATTGCATTCCGTCAGGATGGAATGCCGCTTGCCAGAGGACAAGTTGTTAGATCTGAAGTCTTGTGTCCAAGAGGCTTTGCGGGCAAAGAAATTGCGCCTGCGCCAACTGCAATCTCTTTTGGGTAAGTTAAATTTTGCGTGCAGGATTTTACCTATGGGAAGAGTTTTTTCACGTAGGTTGGTTCAGGCGACAGCAGACATTAAACATCCGTTGCATTTTGTAAGATTGAATTCGGAACACAAGGCGGATTTGTCCATTTGGGCGGAGTTTCTTCAATCTTATTTGGATTGGTCGGTTTGGATGGATCAAGTAGTTTCTAATGTGGATCTGGTTTTGTTTACAGACGCGTCAGGTTCTTATGGTTTTGGGGCCTATTTCGGTGGAAAATGGTGTGTGGGAGAGTGGCCGGAATCATGGAAGGATGCAGGTTTGACAAGAAACATGGCATTGCTGGAAATGTTTCCTATTGTGGTGGCTTTGGAGGTTTGGGGCTCTGAGCTGAGGAACAAGAAAGTGCTTTTCTTCTGTGACAACTTAAGTGTAGTGCATTGTATTAACAACTTGTCAGCTGTTTCATTGCCAGTTCTGTCTCTTTTGTGCCATTTAGTGCTCAGGTGTTTGGATATTAATGTCTGGTTTTGTACTGTTCATGTACCGGGTGTTCAGAATTCAATAGCTGATGCATTGTCTCGCTTCCAGTGGGATCGTTTTCGGGAGCTAGCGCCAGACGCGGAGCAGTTGGAGACCGATTGGCCCCGGTGGTTGTGGGATCTAGTGTCCGTGCAGCTTTGAATTTGGTGAGGTGTTCTGTTAACCCCAGTACTTGGTCTCGATTTGTTTCTGCATGGCGTCTTTGGCAGGAGTTAGAGGAGTCGGCAGGTGAGCAGGTGAAGGAAGCGGACCGTCCCTATTTATTGTTGTATATGATCGGCAGGGCATTTCAGGAGGGTTTATCAGGCTCAGCTGTAGCTGGTAGGTTAGCAGGTTTGGCCTTCTTCTTTAAGTTAAGTGGTTGGAGGGACTTTACCAAGGATTTCTTGGTACGCCAGGCGATGAAGGCATTTCGGAGGAGCTATCCGGTACGAGATTGGCGGAGCCCGGTATAGTTTGAAATACTGGGTCAGCTTTTGCGTTGCCTTAGCTGTTTGTGTAGTTCTGAATATGAATGTCGGTTATTTGGGCCGGCCTTTGTTCTGGCGTTTTTTGGGGCATTTAGGATAAGCGAATTGGTGAGCAGAAATGTTAAGTGTCATGGCGGGCTGTTATCACATTATGTAGTGTGCTCGGAGGAGGCAGTACGGTGTTATTTGAGGCGGTCAAAAACCGATACAGCCGGTAAGGGTTGTTTGGTGGAATTGTGGGCTGTGGACGGTTTGTTTGAATGCCCTGTGAGATGGGTTTCTGCATTTCTGGAGGTGAGAGGTCCATCATCAGGTGCCTTTTTGTTACATCAAGATGGATCTGCATTATCAGTGTATCAGTTTATTACCATCTTCAGGCGGGGTTTAGCTAGTTGTGGTCTGAATGGTTTGGAGTTTGGTTCTCATTCGTTTCGGATTGGGGCTGCTACTGAGGCTGCTCGCTGGGGTTTGGGGGTTAAAGCTGTGAAAAAGATTGGTCGCTGGGAGTCGGCGAGGTATCGGTCTTATGTCCGGCCTCATATGTTATAAGATTTTCCCCCAATTTTTTGATAGCGTTATTATTTGATAACGATTTTCTTTTCTTTTTTACATTCCCCCCCCCCTCTTTGTTTTATGTTTCAGGACCCCCTCGGTTGATCTGGGTGTTAGGTCACTCATATGTATATTGGGGTTCCATTCGGGCCAACGCAAGACCGGCGGGGCGCCAGTTGGGCACAACGAAGGAGTTTGCGATGGTTCGGTGTATCGGTATCAGGGATTTGCTGTGGATCCGGGTAATGCCCGAATTTCATTTTTATGCTAATTTAGGCCCCCGGATATACTCGTTTTGCATGCGGGTGGGAATGACTTGGGCTCCAGGACGTCTAGAGACTTGATCCGTGACATCGTTTGACTGCCTGAGGCATTTGGAAACCTATCCGGGATTAGTGCTCGTATGGTCGGACATCGTCGCACGCCTGGCATGGCGACACGCCAGGTCAGTCGAAAGGATAAATAAAGCTCGGAGCAAGGTGAATAGGGAGGTTTCCCGATTCATTGCTCTGCATGGGGGGGTTGTGGTTCGTCATCGGGATCTGGAAGTTCCGTCTAGGGAATTTCTGCGGTCTGATGGGGTCCATTTGAATGATATTGGCATAGATATGTGGGCATTAGCATTGATGGCGGGAGTTGAAAAGGCACTTTTGGTATGGCGGGACTCTCAGGCATAAGGTGTCATGCCTGCTCGCTATGGCGGAAAAGGAGGGGGGTTTTGAAGGCGGTTGCTTACATCGAAGGAGGACGGGGGAACCCACTGCAGGGATGGGTGACTCTCATCGGTGTTAAGCGGGTGTTAAAATTTAAAACGGGTCCCTACTGAGCCAGGTCTCAGCGGGACATTTCTGGATGGGCAACAGTCAGCTGGGTCCCCGTGGGCCGGGTTGCGGTGCGGCTAGGGGTGGCATGGTGGAGCTGTTTGTTGCAGTTTTTCAAAATGTATGGGCAACAGTCAGCTGGGTCCCCCTGGGCCGGTTGTGGTGCGGCTGGGGGTGGCATGGTGGAGCTGTTTGTTGCAGTTTTTCTCCAAAAATGGTGGAGCCTTCAATTCCCCTCCTCCTTTTTCAGAGTTAATTTAATGTTAATTAATGTTATTTATGTTTATGCTGTTATATAATAAATGAGGCTGCTGTGGCCATTATATCCAATGTCACAGTGTGGTGGTTTTTATTTATAGTAACTGGGGGGTTTTCAGTGGGCTGCGTATAGTAGGCCGTATAGTCATACATTCCGAAGTCATGCACAGAGTATATATGTGCACCATCTGGGAAACAGCATCACACAGGCAAATTCAGACGCCACACACAAAATATGTGTTAGAGTGTAGTAGGGGTCATAGGGAACCAACCAAAGGGAGATATAAATATGGAAAGATCCCATCCAAAAGATATATATAGATGTCCAGACAATCAAACCCAGAGTCTGGCACACAAAACGGAAACACCACTGCATAGATTCGTAAGAGCTAAACCTGCATATACGGTATGTAAACCTATGGACATAGATACTTACTGAATCCCTAATAGAAAATAAATGTTTTTTTGTTTTTTTTCCAAGTTTACACATGCATATGCTGAAGTTGTCAATTGGGAGTAAATATCATCTGATATAACTCATTCATACATCCATTCATCTGTCCCTAACCACACAAAATCATATCTCTCAAACACATTGCCTGCATGTGTGTACACAAGCAAAAAAATGTTTATTCATACATGTGCATGTGCACACACAAGTGCACACACACATACAGTTATATGAAAAAGTTTGGGCACCCCTATTAATCTTAAGCTTAATGTTTTATAAAAATTGGTGTTTTTGCAACAGCTATTTCAGTTTGATATATGTAATAACTGTTGGACACAGTAATGTTTCTGCCTTGAAATGAGGTTTATTGTACTAACAGAAAATGTGCAATCTGCATTCAAACAAAATTTGACAGGTGCATAAGTATGGGCACCCTTATCATTTTCTTGTTTTAAATACTCCTACCTACTTTTTACTGACTTACTAAAGCACTTTTTTTGGTTTTGTAACCTCATTGAGCTTTGAACTTCATAGCCAGGTGTATGCAATCATGAGAAAAGCTACTTCAAGTGGCCACTTGCAAGTTGTTCTCCTGTTTGAATCTCCTCTGTAGAGTGGCATCATGGGCTCCTCAAAACAACTGTCAAATGATCTGAAAACAAAGATTATTCAACATAGTTGTTCAGGGGAACGATACAAAAAGCTGTCTCAGAGATTTAACCTGTCAGTTTCCACTGAGAGGAACATAGTAAGGAAATGGAAGAACACAGGGACAGTTCTTGTTAAGGCCAGAAGTGGCAGGCCAAGAAAAACATCAGAAAGGCAGAGAAGAAGAATGGTGAGATCAGTCAAGGACAATCCTCAGACCACCTCCAGAGAGCTGCAGCATCAACTTGCTGCAGATGGTGTCACTGTGCATCGGTCAACTATACAACGCACTTTGCACAAGGAGAAGCTGTATGGGAGAGTGATGCGAAAGAAGCCGTTTCTGCAAGCACGCCACAAACAGAGTCGGCTGAGGTATGCAAAAGCACATTTGGGGAAGCCAATTTTTTTTTGGAAGAAGGTCCTGTGGACTGATGAAACCAAGATTGAGTTGTTTGGTCATACAAAAAGGTGTTATGCATGGCGGCAAAAAAACACAGCATTCCAAGAAAAACACTTGCTACCCACAGTAAAATTTGGTGGAGGTTCCATCATGCTTTGGGGCTGTGTGGCCAATGCCGGCACCGGGAATCTTGTTAAAGTTGAGGGACGCATGGATTCCACTCAGTATCAGCAGATTCTTGACAATAATGTTCAAGAATCAGTGATAAAGTTGAAGTTACGCAGGGGATGGATCTTTCAGCAAAACAATGATCCAAAACACCGCTCCAAATCTACTCAGGCATTCATGCAGAGGAACAATTACAATGTTCTGGAATGGCCATCCCAGTCCCCAGACCTGAATATCATTGAACATCTGTGGGATCATTTGAAGAAGGCTGTCCATGCTCGGCAACCATCAAACTTAACTGAACTGGAATTGTTTTGTAAAGAGTAATGGTCAAAAATACCTTCATCCAGGATCCAGGAACTCATTAAAAGCTACAGGAAGCGACTAGAGGCTGTTATTTTTGCAAAAGGAGGATCTACTAAATATTAATGTCACTTTTCTGGTGAGGTGCCCATACTTATGCACCTGTCAAATTTTGTTTGAATGCAGATTGCACATTTTCTGTTAGTACAATAAACCTCATTTCAAGACAGAAACATTACTGTGTCCAACAGTTATTACATATATCAAACTGAAATAGCAGTTGCAAAAACACCAATTTTTATAAAACATTAAGCTTAAGATTAATAGGGGTGCCCAAACTTTTTCATATAACTGTATGTATATGGACACATAAAAACACATAACATTATTAATGTTCTTCACATATTAGTATTCAGCCACCAAATCAAGTGCAATGAGTGAAAATATTCAAAAACAGGGAAATGATGCACCGAAATCATACATCTCAAGTGAATCCTACAGTGTCATAAAAATACCCCTCAAGTGAATCCATTCAAATAAAAAGTGATAATAAAAAAGTTTTTTTTTAAATATGGTGACACAAGAGTGTATAAAACCACCCTACACAATGAAAGTGAAAAAAGGGGTTCTTTATTAAATAGGACAGACACAGAAGAAAAAATCCATAGGACTATTCTAAAATTCTACAGGAGCCCATAGAATATTAAAGGACACATCGGTACCCAGAAGTGCAAAATAATACATAACAGTGAGTTTAATAATCATTATGGTACACATTATGTAGAAATTCCAGCAATAATACATATTAAGTTGTGTAAATTTAAAGTGCAAAAGTGCTGATGTTGTGTAGACAATATCTATAATATAAAGTGCTAAAAAGCCAAAATAATGGCATTCATTGAGGGACGTATAAAGTGCAAAGAAGAGAAGTGCAGAATGCTAAAGTGCAAGTATTCAGAAAATGGTCACTGTGAAACAATAGACTGAAATCATCTAATCTAAGGTGCTACAGTGCTAACAGGACATATTCACTGTGAATCAGTAATGTGGAAAGTACCAGTCTAAAGTGCTAGAGTGCTAAAAGGACATTTAGTGAGAAGTAGTTCTGATAATACCGTGTGTCATACTCACTCGTTTACTTCTTAATAACTTTGGGATCCTACATGTCTGGAAAACCTCCATATAGTAATAGTGCCCCCTCTGTGCCCCCATATAATACTAGTGCCTCTCTGTTCCCCCATATAGTACTAGTGCCTCCTCTGTGCCCCTGACGCGCCCCTGGGCCTGTGTCGCGCTGCGTTGCGCACGCGGGAGCTTACCCGGAGCCGGATCTCTTGAGGGTTGTAGTCTCGTGGCGGTGACCCGGTCCGTGCCCAGGGAGTCAAACTGAGCGGCGATGTAACAGCGGTAGATGTAGGACGACTACGCCACCCGTTGAATGCAGCTATGGAGCTGCCGCTGCAGGACAGGCCGCTGAGGCCGGTGGATGGATGGTGCAGCGTAGATGGTATAACCCCCAACGGGAGGGGTATGGCCTCAGGGCAGCAGATGTGGATGATGGGGGTAGCAGGAACCACTCAGAGATGGTGCGGTGTAATTCAGGGTCTTTACTGGTAACAATGATAGACCCTCCCGGAGTACTTGCTAGCAATCGGGGCCTGGTCAGTCCTTGAGCAGATGGGATCTCCCCTGGCCAGGCGGAGTTGTAGGCCTCCCAAACTGACTGTACTCTTCTGGCTACCTTGCTAGAAGCGGATATAAGTAGCCCACGTCCCTGAGTGTACCTTGTGGTGCTCACCCGTATGGCCGGTGACTCGGGGCCTTCTAATGGCTTCCGCTCCACGATGGCGGTGCTGGTCCCACGCGTGTGACCGTGCCTTCGGGTTTCTGGGCCTGAGGACCTGAAATCCCCTGCCGGTCGGCTTCTGCTGCTGGGTAAGAGTTAGTCCCCACAGCCTCGGACGCCGGGTCCGGTAAGAAAGCTTCTCAGTCAGGGCGAGCTCTGCAGCTGCCAGCCCCTGACTCGTAGTAGTATTGCTTCTGCTGTTTCTTGTCTCTACTCTCCTTGACTCCAGGCTCAGGCCCCTGGACAGGGCCTGCCTGTGGAGCAGAGCCCATAGAGCAGCTCTGCTCCCTGTCTTCTCCTCTCAGAACTCCCTACCCTGCCTCAGCCCCAGGTTTATATAGGGGAAGTCCTTCCCCTCCCAAGACTGGGCAGGAGGTGTGGCATGCACAGGATCCCTGACCAAAGGACCTCCCACCTGCTCTCAGACATAATATCTCTATCACTGTGGCAACCAGACCCCTGGGGTGTCACACCCCCATATAGTACTAGTGCCCCCTCTGTTCCCCCATATAGTACTAGTGCCCTCTCTGAGCCCCAATATAGTGCTAGTGCCCTCTCTGAGCCCCAATATAGTACAAGTGCCCTCTCTGTTCCCCCATATAGTACTAGTGCCACCTCTGTGCCCCCATATAGTACTAGTGCCCCCTCTGTGCCCCCATATAGTACTAGTGCCCTCTCTGAGCCCCAATATAGTGCTAGTGCCCTCTCAGTGCCCCAATATAGTACTACTGCCCTCCCTGTGCCTCCATGGTCTGGGCCTGATGGGAGGGTGCGTGGCCTGATGGAAGGGCGCGCGCAGAGGAGAATGGCCGCGGCGCTAGAGAAAGGGGGAAGGCGCGTGCGCTGACAAGGGTGAGATGATGGTCCGTGGGCCCACAGGTAGGGATCAGAGTTGGAATGGCAGAGGTGAGTATTTATTTTTTTAATCTGGGGCCATGTATACAGTACGGACCACTATGCGGGGCCGTGTATACAGTACGGAGCACTATGCGGGGCCGTGTATACAGTACGGAGCACTATGCGGGGCCGTGTATACGGTACAGAGCACTATGAGGGGGACATGTATACGGTACGGAGCACTATGCGGGGCCGTGTATACAGTACGGAGCACTATGCGGTGGCCGTGTATATGTGTCACCCTGGCCTGGATGCCACAAAATGTAATAAAGCTGTGTCTGAGAGCAAGGGGGAGGTTCTCTAGTAAGGGGAACATTAGCATGCAATGCCTCCTGTCTCAGGCCAGTAGGGGGAGCAGGCTGCCCCTATAAAAGCTGGTACTGGGGACAGGGTTAGAGAGAACTGGATTGCCTGTCTTAGCTTTGAGACGTGTCCCAGAGTGGAGCAGGGACAGAAAGTTGATTGCACCTAAGAGGAAGTGTGGCAGGAGGAGAGCCACAAGCCAGAGACAAGAGGCGAAGAGAGCCTGTCTTGGCAGAGAAAGACTTAGCTTTACCAGACTTTGGTGTCTGAGGCTGGAAGGATTCCACATCCCCCAGCAGAGAACCAGTCCGCAAGGGATTATACATTCCTTAGCCTAAGAAGCCTGGAGGCCCTGCCACAACCGAAGGGACCAGTAAAGCCGTACAAGGTTGGGAGCAGAAAGGAACCCACGTCGCAGGCCATACAGGCGAGAATACACGGAAAGCTCGGAAACGTGGGCTGTTATCCTATCAGGAGGAGATAGTCAGAAGGAGCGCAGAAAGCACGGTAGGCCTACACCCTCACCCTGACCAGGGCCAATTTCCCCGTTGCTCTCAGACATCCAGGTCCCCTCCTAGCTGGGACTGTTTGTGGGTCAGTTTACCTGTTTAGTAAAGACCCTGGACTGCAATCTGTTGTCTGTGTGCTCCTTGCTCCTCCAGCACTACCATCACTCCCACCATCCACTATACTGCCCTGGGGCCGCACTCTTCCCGTGGGGAGTCACACTACCATAGCTGCACACCTCATCAGCCCCAGCGGTCTGCATGCAGCGGCGGTTCCTAATAACCGCAAATCCACGGGTGGCGTAGTGGGACATAATTAATAACTCATAACGGACTACCACTGGCCTGACCACCCTGGGCCACGGAACCGGGTTGCCACTACTACTCCCATCGTTCCCCCTATTGCCCGGATCCGAGTGCCCCACGGCCCAGGAGGCGAGTCAGCTTTGGCGTAGTCGGCAGGATTTCGTGCCCGCAACCACCGGGTACTGCGTGCCTGAAAAAGACTGTTGTAAACTTACCTGTGGAGAAGTTTCCCGCTATCTCGGACCGTTTCCCGCCGTCCGGAGTCGTTTCCCGCCATCGGACGCCATCATCAGGACGCCGCGCGGGAAGAAGAGGGGCATGGACGTCCAAACCGCGCGAGATCCGAAGCTCCGCCCCACGCACCGACGCTGCGCAAGGTCCTGGAAGGGAGAGAGAGTGACGCTGACGTCATCAGGACGCGACGCCAGGTCCTCGTCCAGAGCAGCAGCAGCGGAGCCGCGGCCTACAGAAGAGGATCGTCTGAAGGTAGGCCACGTTTAACTAGGGGGGAGGAAGATGTCGGACACAGAGGCGCCCACTACCACCAACGCAGCTGCAGCAGCGGTGATGCCCTTTTCCTTGCCCTACATCCCTGGAGCGGCCTGGCTGCCCAAATACTCAGGGGAGCCCCATGCCCTAACTGACTTCAAGGAAAGGCTATACAGTTTGTTCCAGGTTTACCCCCTGACAGAGGAGCAGAAGGTCAGCATATTGACAGGGCAGTTAACTGGCGCAGCCCAAAGGGAGGTAAAATCATGGCCCACTGAGGAGAAAAGGACTGTGAACGGTTTTCTGGCCCGGCTGCGGGGTACCTTTGATACACGTACCTCCGCTGAGATTAAAATGAGGTTCTATGGATGTAAGCAGCGGGCACAGGACAGCATCAGAGACTATGCCCTAAATCTGCAGGAAGCCTTGAGGGCTATTCAACAAACTGACCCTGGCAGTGTGCAGGAAACCGATAAGCTGCTAACAGAGCAATTCATAGAGGGTCTGCTGTCCAGCGCCCACAGGGCCCAGCTGCGCCTCATGTTCTTCCAGAACCCCGACCTGACCTTTGCCCAATTTAAGGACAGGGCCATAAGGGTGCTCCGTGAATCTGCAACCAGTGGCGCTATAAACCCCCGGCGCCCTGCTATCACCTACCACCAGGAGGCGGCGCCCTCCTCTATGGACTCCGTGGAGGCTGATGCACAGGCCCTGAACCAAGCCCCGTCGAAAGGCCTGCACCACCAAGTCCAGGAGCTGACCAGGAGCGTCGCGGCGTTGACCAGGACCGTCCAGGCGTTGCAAGTGGACCCGTCAAGACCCATCAAGCTGGCTTCAAGTCCGGAGGATGTCCCGTGGCGTCGACAGAGGAGGATCCCATTGTTCCGAGGGAGGCCCACAGACCGCTACGCAGAGGATGGACAGCCCATTTGCCATCGATGCAACCAGCCCGGACACATTTCCAGGTACTGTAATTTAAACGGGGCAGAGGGCCCCTGGGGCAGAGGGCCGACCCACAGCCATAAGATCACCAGGCCCTTATAATTGGCGTGATAAGTACGTTGGGGGGCGCCCGGTTTTACCCGTGGTGCTGGACGGTATCCCCATGAGCGCCTTGCTGGATACTGGGTCGCAAGTAACCACAATCCCTTATGTACTTTTTAAGCAGTATTGGACTGATGCTGATATCACACGGTATCCAGACAGTAACTTGAGCATCATCGCCAGTAATGGCTTACCCGTGCCGCAGATGGGGTTCAAGGAGATGACCATTAAAATTGGTAAAGTTGAACTGCTGGCACAGGGAGTGATTATTGTGGACATTGACCGTCATGAAAGTCACCCTAAAATAACTGTGGGTACTAACATAATTGAAAATTGTCTTTCAGAAGTAATTGTAATTCTACAACAGGTGGCGGTGAATGCTAGTTCCAGCCAACAGAGAGTCCTCAACAAGGAGATAAAAGCCCTGATGAGACGGCAGCAGGTAGAACTGTCTGGTGGTGAGATCGCTAGCGTAAGACTGAGTGACCCATTCCCCATTTCCATGCCTCCCAAAAGTGAAATGATGATCTGGTGTCGGACTGCAATCGGGTTGAGAGGTAGAGACTACCAAGCCATGGTAGAACCCGTGTACTCAGACAGCAGGCCCACCATTTTGACAGCCCGGGGGGTGGTTGATGTCCGTCATGGGAGGGTGCCCGTCCGCATCCTCAACATTGGGGAGAGGGAAGTACACTTACCCAGGTACGCTACACTCGCCAAACTGTTTGTTGTCGAACACCAAGCTATCAGGGCCGTGGAACCCTTGCCTCCATCTCCTCAGGCGGAGGGTAATGGCTCCCAGAAACAAAAGGAGGACTGGTGCCAGAAACTCCACGTGGGTGCTGACTCCACTCCCCTGCACCAAAAACAAGGAGTCTACCGGGTGGTACGGGAGTACGAGAGAGTCTTTAGTAAGCACCCGCTAGACTTCGGCAGAGTAAAAGGGATAGAACACCACATCCCCACAGGGAGCCACCCACCAATAAAAGAGAGGCACAGACCTGTACCCCCTGCACATTATCAGAACGCCAAGGGTATGCTAAGGGAGATGAAAGAAGCTGGGGTCATTAGAGACAGCTGTAGCCCCTGGGCAGCCCCCTTGGTTCTGGTCAAAAAGAAAGACGGCACCATGAGAATGTGCGTGGACTATAGACAAATCAACCGTATCACCCACAAAGACGCATATCCGCTGCCTAGAATAGAAGAGTCTTTAGCCGCACTAAAATCTGCTAACTTCTTTTCTACTTTGGACCTTACTAGCGGGTACTGGCAGGTTCCTGTGGCAGAGGCTGACAAGGAGAAGACCGCCTTCACCACCCCGATGGGACTGAGCGAATTCAACTGTATGCCTTTCGGGCTCTGCAACGCACCAGGGACCTTCCAGCGGCTGATGGAATGCTGTCTAGGGCACCGAAACTTCGAGACGGTCCTCCTTTACCTGGACGACGTGATCGTTTATTCGAAGACCTACGAGGACCATCTAAAGCACCTGGCCGAGGTGTTCGAAGCCCTGGCAGGCTATGGCCTGAAGGTAAAACCATCGAAGTGTCACCTGCTGAAACCAAAGGTCCAGTACCTAGGGCACGTGGTAAGCGCGGAAGGAGTGGCCCCCGACCCTGACAAGGTCACGGCAATCAAGAGCTGGCCAAGCCCCTCGTACATCAAAGAGGTGAGACAGTTTCTCGGGTTGGTAGGCTACTACCGAAGGTTCATCCCTGGGTTCACCAAGATGGCAGCTCCTATGCAGGACCTCCTGATCGGACAGTCTAAGTCCAGAAGTCAAAAGCCACCCTTCAAGTGGGATAAACCGGAAGAGGAGTCCTTCCGCCAGCTAAAGTTGGCCCTCACGGGGGATGAGATCCTGGCCTACCCTGATTATGGCCAGCCTTTCATTCTCCACACAGATGCCAGTAATGTGGGACTGGGAGCCGTACTGTCCCAAAACCAACAGGGCAGAGAACGGGTGATCGCATACGCCAGCCGGAAGCTGAGGCCCACCGAGAGGAACCCGGAGAATTACAGCTCCTTTAAGCTAGAATTCTTGGCGGTGGTGTGGGCCGTGACAGAACGCTTCAAGCATTACCTGGCCTCCGCAAAGTTCACCGTGTACACGGACAACAACCCGTTGACACACCTGGACAATGCAAGACTGGGTGCCCTGGAACAGCGGTGGATGGCCCGTCTCTCCAACTATGACTTCGTGATCAAGTACCGGGCAGGCAAAACCAACTCCAACGCGGACGCCCTATCAAGGATGCCTCACTTACCTGAAGGTGACGAAGACCCACAACAGCTGGAGGAGGTAGAACTCCCCGCGTTTCACCGGTATGGAGCCGCTCAACACTCTCACCGCGTGAAGGAGGAGGATCTAACAACTGTGATGATGAATCCCCTACCTCACCACAGCTGGGCCGAAACCCAAGATAGTGACCCTGCTGTCCGCCTGGTGAAAGATCTGCTGACCCGGGAAGATGCCCGCCTAGATCCAGATGCCCCAGAGGAAGCCAAGCAGCTATGGAAGGAGAAGAGCAAGCTGTTCCTCTACGAAGGCAAGTTGTGCAGAAGGATTGTCAACCACCGGACGCACGAGCTGACCTGGCAAGTCGTGGTCCCAAGGTGAGATGCAGCTATGGTCCTGGGAGCTTACCATGACAGAGCGGGACACTTCGGTTGGAAGAAACTGGAGTTCCTACTAAGAGGAAGGTTCTTTTGGGTCGGCATGAGAGGAGCTGTAGAAAAATGGTGCAGAGACTGTGGCCCTTGTCACCTGAGGAGGAAGGACCGCACCAGCCAGAAGACACCCTTGAGGCCCATCGTCACCACGCAGCCTCTTGAGCTGGTAGCTCTGGACCACGTCAAATTGGCTCCAAGCCGGTCCGGATACATCTACGCCCTGACAATCGTGGACCACTATTCCCGTTTTCTAGTGGTGGTCCCGGTAAAGGACTTGACAGCCCAAACAGCGGCCAGAGCCTTCCAACAATACTTCTGCCGTCCACACGGGTATCCGGAACAGGTCCTGACAGACCAGGGTCCAGCGTTCGAGGCTGAAATCTTCCAGGAGTTCTGCAACCTCTATGGCTGTAAGAAAATTCGGACAACGCCTTACCATCCACAAACCAACGGGATGTGTGAGAAGATGAACAATATAGTCATTGATCTCCTGAAGACGTTGCCCCTGGAGGAACGCAGCCTGTGGCCAGAAAAATTGCCGGACCTGGTAGACATGTACAACAACATCCCGGTGAACGCTACAAACTTCACCCCGGCTTACCTGATGCGAGCTAGACCAGGTAAGCTGCCCGTAGACCTGGAGATGGGAGTCCTAATACCTGAGGACACCTCCCCGGATGCGGACTGGGATACGGAAAGGCAACTGAAGTACAAGAAGGTACAGGAGAGTGTGGAGAAGAGCCTGGCCCAGGTGAGAGAGAAGCAAGAAAGACTCTTCAATCAACACGCCCCTGCTGGTCCCCTAGAACCTGGTGAGCAAGTCCTAAAGTGAAAAAGAAGGCTACATAAGTTGGACGACCAGTGGGAAAGGGAACCCTACACCGTACTGCAGTCTGACCACGACAACCCAAAGGTGTGCGTAATCACCAAGGACGGAGGAGAAACCACTAGTGTCGTCTCCAGAGACCACCTCAAAAGGTGCCCCGAGCAACTCCGTAGTGCAGAAGAGGATCAGAGTGACCTTGAACCCGCAGAGGACAAGGAAGAAATGATCAGCACCGTTCTCGGAGAGTTCCCTCATTCCTGGACTCGCATAAATGATGCCATAGTGGTACCTGTCCTGCATTTCCTGCAACCGGCACAGCAACAACCAACACCAGAGCCGGAAGGTGAAGAGGAGCAAGCGGTTCCAGAGGCAGAAGAGCCTGTTCCAGCAGCCCAGGAGAGTCAACCCTCTGCTGACAGTGAGCCTGCCATGCCTGCGGTAAGCCAAAGAACAGGCAGACAGCTGCCTGCCCTACCTGTACACCCAGCTGGTAGCTGTACCCCTAACGCTAGTGGGGAAAGCCAGGTTGGTCCACCACCAGACAGTGGGCTACGTAGGTCAACCAGGAGCACAAAGGGACAGATACCCGCTCGCTGGAGAATATAGGGTGCACTAAATTGTTAATGACCCTGTTGCCAAATGTTGAATTGTTTGCCAAGTTACCTGCATGTTTATTAATAGTGTGTTTCAGTTTCTTGCAGCTACCGTAAGGACTCAAAGGTTATGGACTTTTATAACCGGGACCTTGTATGGACTGCATTCTGAGCCTAACCCAGGAATGAACTAAGACTGTGAAGGACTTGGGGTAGGACAGACCCCCACCTGGTTAAGGCTCCCCGTTGTTTTGGTGATATGGACACCCGGTCACAGGCCACACTGTGACCTAAAGAACTCAATTTGTGCGTCGTTTGTCCATTAATGTTTTATTGTCATGTATATTATCCTTGTTTATTGTTTAGTCCCGGAGTACTAAATTTCACTAGGGGGGAATGTGTCACCCTGGCCTGGATGCCACAAAATGTAATAAAGCTGTGTCTGAGAGCAAGGGGGAGGTTCTCTAGTAAGGGGAACATTAGCATGCAATGCCTCCTGTCTCAGGCCAGTAGGGGGAGCAGGCTGCCCCTATAAAAGCTGGTACTGGGGACAGGGTTAGAGAGAACTGGATTGCCTGTCTCAGCTTTGAGACGTGTCCCAGAGTGGAGCAGGGACAGAAAGTTGATTGCACCTAAGAGGAAGTGTGGCAGGAGGAGAGCCACAAGCCAGAGACAAGAGGCGAAGAGAGCCTGTCTTGGCAGAGAAAGACTTAGCTTTACCAGACTTTGGTGTCTGAGGCTGGAAGGATTCCACATCCCCCAGCAGAGAACCAGTCCGCAAGGGACTATACATTCCTTGGCCTAAGAAGCCTGGAGGCCCTGCCACAACCGAAGGGACCAGTAAAGCCGTACAAGGCTGGGAGCAGAAAGGAACCCACGTCGCAGACCATACAGGCGAGAATACACGGAAAGCTCGGAAACGTGGGCTGTTATCCTACCAGGAGGAGATAGTCAGAAGGAGCGCAGAAAGCACGGTAGGCCTACACCCTCACCCTGACCAGGGCCAATTTCCCCGTTGCTCTCAGACATCCAGGTCCCCTCCTAGCTGGGACTGTTTGTGGGTCAGTTTACCTGTTTAGTAAAGACCCTGGACTGCAATCTGTTGTCTGTGTGCTCCTTGCTCCTCCAGCACTACCATCACTCCCACCATCCACTGTACTGCCCTGGGGCCGCACTCTTCCCGTGGGGAGTCACACTACCATAGCTGCACACCTCATCAGCCCCAGCGGTCTGCATGCAGCGGCGGTTCCTAATAACCGCAAATCCACGGGTGGCGTAGTCGGACATAATTAATAACTCATAACGGACTACCACTGGCCTGACCACCCTGAGCCACGGAACCGGGTTGCCACTACTACTCCCATCGTTCCCCCTATTGCCCGGATCCGAGTGCCCCACGGCCCAGGGGGCGAGTCATATACAGTACAGAGCACTATGCAGGGCCATGTATACAGTACAGAGCACTATACGGGGCCATGTGTATAGTAGGATGGAGCACTATGCGAGGCCATGTATACATTACGGAGCACTATGTGGGGCCATATATACAGTACGGAGCACTATACAGGGCCATATATATAGTATTACAGAGCACTATGTGGGGCCATATATACAGTACAGTGCACTATGCAGGGGCCGTGTATACAGTATGGATCACTTTGGGTGATGTATACTGTGTGCAGCACTATGGGGGGCCATGTATACAGTACGGAGCACTATGCGGGGCCATGTATAAAGTAGTATGGAGCACTATGCAGGGACGTGTATACAGTACGGAGCACTATGCGGGGCTATGTATATAGTAGGATGGAGCACTATGCGGAGCCATGTATACAGTACGAAGCACTATGCGGGGCCATGTATACAGTACGGAGCACTATGCGGGACATGTATACAGTACGGAGCACTATGCGGGACCATGTATACAGTATGGAGTACTATGCGGGGACATGTATACAGTACGAAGCACTATGCGGTGCCATGTATACAGTATGGAGAACTAGGCGGAGCCATGTATACAGTACGGAGCAATATGCGGGGTCATGTATACAGTACGGAGCACTATGCGGGACATGTATACAGTACGGAGTACTATGCGGGGACATGTATACAGTACGAAGCACTATGCGGTGCCATGTATACAGTACGGAGCACTATGCGGGACCATGTATACAGTATGGAGTACTATGCGGGGACATGTATACAGTACGAAGCACTATGCGGTGCCATGTATACAGTACGGAGCACTATGCGGAGCCATGTATACAGTACGGAGTACTATGCGGGGACATGTATACAGTACAGAGTACTATGCGGGGACATGTATACAGTACGAAGCACTATGCGGTGCCATGTATACAGTACGGAGCACTATGCGGAGCCATGTATACAGTACGGAGTACTATGCGGGGACATGTATACAGTACGGAGAACTAGGCGAAGCCATGTATACAGTACGGAGCACTATGCGGGGCCATGTATACAGTACGGAGCACTATGCGGGACCATGTATACAGTACGGAGCACTATGCGGGGCCATGTATACTGTGTAGACCACTATGCGGGTCCATGTATACAAAACAGCAGTATGCGGGGCCATGTATACAGTAGTTCGGAGCACTATGCGGGGCCATGTATACAGTACGGAGCACTATGCGGGGGACATGTATACAGTACAGAGTCCTATGCAGGGCCATGTATACATACGGAGCACTATGCGGGACCATGTATATAGTAGTACGGAGCACTATGCGGAGCCATGTATAGAGTGCGAAGCACTCTGCGGGTGACATGTATACAGTACGAAGTACTATGCAGGGCCATGTATACGGTACGGAGAACTATGCGGAGCCATGTATACTGTGTGCAGCACTATGCAGGGCCATATATACAGTATGGAGCACTATGCAGGGCCATGAATACAGTACGGAGCACTATGCGGGGCCATGTATACAGTAGAGAGCACTATGTGTGGCCATGTATTCAGTACGGAGCACTATGCATGGCCATGTATACAGTACGGAGCACTATGCCGGGCCATGTATACAATGTGGAGCACTATGCGAGGCCATGTATACAGTACGGAGCACTATGCGGGGCTATGTATACTGTATGCAGTACTATGCGGAGCCATATATACAAAACAGAACAGTATGCCATATATACAGTATGGAGTACTATGCGGGGCCATGTATACAGTATGGAGTACTATGCGGGGCCATATATACAGTATGGAGTACTATGCGGGGCCATATATACAGTATGGAGCTCTATGCAGGGCCATGAATACAGTATGGAGTACTATGCGGGGCCATATATACAGTATGGAGCACTATGCGGGGCCATGTATATAGTACGGAGTACTATGCGGGGCCATATATACAGTATGGAGTACTATGCGGGGCCATATATACAGTATGGAGCACTATGCGGGGCCATGTATACAGTACGGAGCACTATGCGGGGCCATATATACAGTATGGAGTACTATGCGGGGCCATATATACAGTATGGAGCTCTATGCAGGGCCATGAATACAGTACGGAGAACTATGCGGGGCCATGTATACAGTACAGAGCACTATGCGGGGTCATGTATAAAGTACGGAGCACTATGCAGGACCATTTATACAGTAGGTAGCACTATGCAGGGCCATGTATACAGTAGTACTTAGCACTATGCGGGGCCATGTATACAGTAATATGGAGCACTATGTGGGGCCATGTATAGAGTAGGGAGCACTATGCGGCGCCATGTATACAGTAAGGAGCACTATGCGGGGCATGTATACAGTACGAAGCACTATGCGGGTGACATGTATACAGTGCGGAGTACTATGCGGGACCATGTATACAGTAGGTAGCACTATGCGGGGCCATGTATACAGTATGGAGTACTATGCGGGGCCATGTATGCAGTACGGAGCACTATGCGGGGCCATGTATACAGTAGTACGGAGAACTATGCGGGACCATGTATACAGTAGGTAGCACTATGCGGGGCCATGTATACAGTATGGAGTACTATGCGGGGCCATGTATGCAGTACGGAGCACTATGCGGGGCCATGTATACAGTAGTACGGAGAACTATGCGCGGGCCGTGTATACAGTACGGAGCACTATGTGGGGCCATGTATACAGTATGGAGTACTATGCGGGGCCATGTTTGCAGTACGGAGCACTATGCGGGGCCATGTATACAGTAGTACGGAGCACTATGTAGGGCATATATACAGTACGGAGCACTATGCGGGGCATGTATACAGAACGGAGTACTATGAGGGACCATGTATACAGTAGGTAGCACTATGTGGGGCCGTGTATACAGTAGTACGGAGCACTATGCGCGGGCCGTGTATACAGTACGGAGCACTATGCGGGGCCATGTATACAGTAGTACGGAGCACTATGCGCGGGCCACGTATACAGTACTGAGCACTATGCGGGGCCATGTATACAGTATGGAGTACAATGCGGGGCCATCTATGCAGTACGGAGCACTATGCGGGGCGATGTATACAGTAGTACGGAGCACTATGCGCGGGCCGTGTATATGTAGCGCCCCGAGGGTTCGGCCGCTACAGGGGTATTGCACCTCTGCCAGAGGTGTGATATTCCACTCCCAGGTAAGGATGGAGTATGGACCAGGGCTCAGATAGCTGCATACAGCACACTCACCCCATTTCCGAGGGACAGCTCAACGGTGCTCCCATTAGACAGAAATGCAGGCACGACAGACCATGTCCCTGGCTGGAGTGGGGAGGGGGGAGGAATACCCAGTGATGTAGGAGCAGAAGGGGACGATTCCTGAGCGTAGGTAGGGGCCCATTGGTTGCTGGTCACCTGGGCTCATGTTTCTAAAGGGAGGTATAAAAGGTGGGCACCATCTTAGTTCTAGGAGTAGAAGAAGTGAAGTCCAGTCAGAGAAGACAGGGAGCAGAGGCTCTGTAGGAGCTCTGTTCAGAGGCAGGCCTAGAGAAAAGGCCGGAGTCTGAGAGGAGAAAGAGAAGTGGGCCTGGAGAAGAGGCCAAAGGAAGGAGGAGAAGAAGGAACAGGAAAGAAGGAGAAGAGAGAGAGAAACAGAGGGGCTCAGGAACAAGAAGGTGGAAGGGACCCTAAGAACCCACGAGAATACCGGATGAAGGGTCAGGCAGATTAAGGGTACCGGATCCCAAGTTGGTGGAAGAGAAACTACCCTCAGGAAAGACCGGAGGTCGTGATCATTTATTGGTGCGACACCTCATCAAACCTGCTAGGAAGGCACCATATAGGACAGCGGGGAACGGGGCCCACGTTTACCCGCGCAGATCCGCGGCAGCTAGACAAAAGTGGGTCACTGGTGAGGCAGGCCAGAGAAAGGACAGAAGGGGGTCTTGAGCCATACTTCTGAACTGCCTGGGAGTTGACCGAGCCCCACACCTGGTGGACGCAGCACGGCTCGGGCGGTCACTACTGGTGCCGAAGTGACCCGGAGCACATGAACTGTGAGTAAAAGACATTGGATTGCAGTACGTTGTCTGTGTACTTTCTCGCTCCTCCAGCACTACCGGTACTGGGACTCCCTGCACCACCACCCCCATCATCCACTGCACTGCCCTGGGGTACACTCTTCCCGTGGGGAGTTATCCAATCTCAGCTGCACACACCATCAGCCTCAGGGGATTACCTTGCAGCGGCGGTTCATAATAACCGCAATCCACGGGTGGCGTAGTCGGACATTATCAACGGTACATAGCAGACTACCATTGGTCTGACCACCCTGAGCCGCGGGACCGGGCCGCCACTACTACCCCCATCGTTTTCCTGTTGCCTGGATCCGCGTGCCCCACGGCCCAGGGGGCGAGTCAGCTTTGGCGTAGTCGGCAGGATCGTTCCCAGCCCGCCACAAGCGGGTATTGCGTGCCTGAAAGAGACTTTGCACTTACCTGAATGAAGTTTCCCGCCATCCGGAGCCGTTTCCCGCCATCTTCAGTCAGTTCCCGCCATCTTCAGCCGTTTTCCCGCCATCGGACGCCATCTTCAGAACGCTGCGCGGGAAGAAGAGGGGCGTGGACATCCAAAGCGCGCGAGACTTGAAGCTCCGTCCTACGCACCGACGCTGCGCAAGTTCTGGAAGGAGAGAGAGCGACGCTGATGTCACCAGGACGCGACGCAAGGTCCTTGCCCGGACCATCGCAAGCGGAGCCGCGGCCTACAGAAGAGGATCGCCGGAAGGTAGGTCACGGTTAACCGGGGGGGAGGAAGACATCAAGAACGGAGAGCAAGATGGCGGACCGGCAGCAGACTAAGCTGCTCAGCATCGGCAGTGCCCCAGCCGTCGCGGGCCCCGACCAGCGCCAGGAGAAGACGCGTGATGCAGCAGCGGTCGCGGGAGCAAGTAAGAGGAGTCTCCCTGTCCCGGACGCTGCCAGAGTCAGCCTGCTCCCGGGCCCCCTGGTGGGGCCGCCGATCCCGGGCGCTGCAAGCACCGACCTGCTCCAGACCCCGCAACAAGCCCTGCTGCCGAGCCCTCCAGCCCTGGGCGCTGCCACCACCAGCCCGCGCCCAGGCCCAAAGTCACAACCTCTGATCCCGGGCGTCATCAACAGCGGCTCTCTCCAGGCCCCGCCGCAAGGCCTGCTGCACAGGGGCGCAAAGGGACCGTACGCCCTCCATGTCCATCGGCTTACAGAGGAGGAACTGCAGCACTACCGCTGTGAGGAGAGCCAAGAGGACCCAGACGTGTCTGAAGGACAGTATGAGGAGGAAGGAGTGTCTGGAGGACACCACTACTAGTGAGTAGCAAAGTACCTGTGTATATAGTTATCCGTTAGGGTACAAGAACTGTTAAAGAGAACTGTTTTGGAACCGTATCCAGATTAAAAGTGTGGTCCCCGTTGGGACTGTTATGGAACTGTTGACCGTGTAAAAGTTGCCCCTCATTCCCTACCTGGCAGAGGACTGGGAGCAGCCATTCCCCCCCTTTTCTAACCGGCCGAGGACTGGGAACGGCCAATCCCCTGTAAATAGTTGCGCTTCCTAAAGCGCCCCCTACTGGTTTTATAACAAGACTGCAACGTCTACCTCAGGACGAATTTATTGGACTGTTGCACCCTTAAGAAGAAAGAACACCTGGTCACAAGTTGCACAGCGGCCAGAGTTCAAGAATGTGTTTTGAGAATGTTTTCCTTGCGAATGTTTTATATGAAAGAGTTTTATATGCTGCTAAATAGTAATGTGAGAGTTTTCTATGATGTTTTAGATGACAAAAGAGTTCCGGTAGTATTGACAATGCCAAAGAAAAATGTTTTTTCCCATAAAGGGAATTGAACTGTGTCGTCCGTTTTCTAAATGTGAAAAGTTTTGAAAAAGTTTTGCATATCCTGTACTTAATTGTTTTTGCTCTGTTCCAGCCCGGGGACGTGCTGTGCTTCACCGGGGGGGAATGTAGCGCCCCGAGGGTTCGGCCGCTACAGGGGTATTGCACCTCTGCCAGAGGTGTGATATTCCACTCCCAGGTAAGGATGGAGTATGGACCAGGGTTTAGGTAGCTGCATACAGCACACTCACCCCATTTCCGAGGGACAGCTCAACGGTGCTCCCATTAGATAGAAATGCAGGCACGACAGACCATGTCCCTGGCTGGAGTGGGGAGGGGGGAGGAATACCCAGGGACGTAGGAGCAGGAGGGGACGGTTCCTGAGCGTAGTTAGGAGCCCATTGGTTGCTGGTCACCTGGGCTCATGTTTCTAAAGGGAGGTATAAAAGGTGGGCACCATCTTAGTTCTAGGAGTAGAAGAAGTGAAGTCCAGTCAGAGAAGACAGGGAGCAGAGGCTCTGTAGGAGCTCTGCTCAGAGGCAGGCCTAGAGAAAAGGCCGGAGTTTGAGAGGAGAAAGAGAATTGGGCCTGGAGAAGAGGCCAAAGGAAGGAGGAGAAGAAGGAATAGGAAAGAAGGAGAAGAGAGAGAGAAACAGAGGGGCTCAGGAACAAGAAGGTGGAAGGGACCCTTAGAACCCACGAGAATACCGGGTGAAGGGTCAGGCAGATTAAGGGTACCGGATCCTAAGTTGGGGGAGGAGAAACTACCCTCAGCCAAAGACCGGAGGTCGTGATCATTTATTGGTGCGACACCTCATCAAATCTGCTAGGAAGGCACCATATAGGACAGCGGGGAACGGGGCCCACGTTTACCCGCGCAGATCCGCGGCAGCTGGACAAAAGTGGGTCACTGGTGAGGCAGGCCAGAGAAAGGACAGAAGGGGGTCCTGAGCCATACTTCTGAACTGCCTGGGAGTTGACCGAGCCCCACACCTGGTGGACGCAGCACGGCTCGGGCGGTCACTACTGGTGCCGAAGGAGCACATGAACTGTGAGTAAAAGACATTGGATTGCAGTACGTTGTCTGTGTACTTTCTCGCTCCTCCAGCACTACCGGTACTGGGACTCCCTGCACCACCACCCCCATCATCCACTGCACTGCCCTGGGGTACACTCTTCCCATGGGGAGTTATCCAATCTCAGCTGCACACACCATCAGCCTCAGGGGATTACCTTGCAGCGGCGGTTCATAATAACAGCAATCCACGGGTGGCGTAGTCGGACATTATCAACGGTACATAGTAGACTACCATTGGTCTGACCACACTGAGCCGCGGGACCGGGCCGCCACTACTACCCCCATCGTTACCCTGTTGCCCGGATCCACGTGCCCCACGGCCCAGCGGGCGAGTCATATACAGTGCGGAGCACTATGCGGGGCCATGTATATAGTACGAAGCACTATGAGGGGCACATGTATACAGTACGGAGTACTATGCGGGGCCATGTATACAGTACGGAGCACTATGCGGGGCCATGTATACAGTATGGAGCACTATGCGGGGCCATATATACAGTACGGAGCACTATACGGGACCATGTATACAGTAGGTAGCACTACGCGGGGCCATTTATACGATATTGAGCACTATGAGGGGACATGTATACAGTACGGAGTACTATGCGGGACCATGTATACAGTACTTAGCACTATGCGGGGCCATGTATACAGTATGGAGCACTATGCGGGGCCGTGTATACAGTACGGAGCACTATGCGGGGCCGTGTATACAGTACGGAGCACTATCCGGTGGCCATGTTTACAGTACAGAGCACTAGGCGGGGCCATGTATACAGTACGGTGCACTATGCGGGGCCATGTATACTGTGTGCAGCACTATGCGGGGCCATGTATACAAAACAGCAGTATGCGGGGCCATGTATACAGTATGGAGCTCTATGCGGGGCCATGTATACAGTATGGAGCTCTATGCGGGGCCATGTATACTGCGTGCAGCACAATGCGGGGCCATGTATACAAAACAGCAGTATGCGGGGCCATGTATACAGTACGGAGCACTCTGCGGGGCCATGTATACTGTATGCAGCACTATGCGGGGCCATGTATATGACTAGCCCAGGGGATGGGGATGACTCGGTACCTGGGCCTTTGCCTGGCCTTGGGGATGTCGCGGTGGTCAGCTCCCGGGCCCTCTCTTTGAAAGGGTGGATATTTGTTAATTCTATAAGAGTTCGTGACGCCACCTGTGGTTTCTGGTGAGAATCACCAGCGCTGCGGAGTCCACTGAGGCTGGTGATAAGGCAGCTTGATGGTGTTGCTCCCCACAGGTGGAGCTAGGCCTCAGGGCAGCGTATGAAGGGGGATGCAGGACAGGCGAGACCCAGCCGGGTCAGAGCAAGAACAGGGACAGACACGATAGTCACTTCACTACCTTTTACTGATGGAAATTCAGGCACGTCCCGGAGCACTGCAGGGTGAAGGGTGCCTGTCAGGATCCTCCCCAATGAGTGGGTTTTGGGCCTCCTGTTACTTGCCTCTGCGCAGTAAGTTTCTGACCTGCCTGGAGTTAGGCCTAACTTTGTCTCTGTCCTGCGCTGGCTGACTTTGTGGTAGGGCCTTCTCTTGGAGTGCACGCTCCCAGCTTACGGGGCTTATGTGTCTCCTGGCTCTGTTACATATCAGCACTTTAGCGATCCTGGGACTTGTAGTTCTCCAGGGATTCCGGTTATGCCTTACTGGGTCATATAGATACCTGAAGCTTTGGACCCAGTGTCTGGTAAAGCTTCGGGGTGAGCCAGTTAAGCTCCTCTGCCCCCTACATACTAACTCTCCCCTACCTTCGGCCTACTCGGGCCCTCAATAGGCTATACACACTAACGGCAGCTTGCCGCGCTTCACCGATCTTATGGCGCCGGCACAACTAAAGCTCGCTGCTCTGAGCTACACTGACTCTTGGTCTGAATGAGCTCCACTGCAGACTAGCAACTGCAGGAGCTGGAACAGGCTCTGTCCTCTGAGGTAACTCTTCTCAGACTGATCTGGACTCAACATCTAAACCAGACTGAACTGCTCCTAGGGTTCGGTCGCTACAGAGGTATTGCAGCTCACCCAGAGGTGTGATATCTCACTTCCAGGTAAGGATGGAGTGTGGCTCAGGACCCTAACACCCACATGCACTACACCACATTTCCAGGGGACAGGGCGACAATGCTCCCAAGGGTGAGCACAACTGTTCCTGTCCCTGGCTGGAGTGGGGGGAGGGAACACCTAGAAAGGGGGAACCCAATAGTGTCTGGGTGGGGAGAGTAGATCCCGGGTGCACTGTATAGGGGAGTATATATGGTGGGCACCATCTTAGAGTCGGAGAGAGAAGAAGAGAGAGAGCAGAGAGAGAGGGAGGCTGGGAGCAGGGGCTCTCTATGGGCTCTGCTCCGCAGGCAGGCCAAGTCTCAAGGCCTGGTCATGGAGGAGAGGAAAGGAGAGGAGAGGAATGGAGGAGGCTCCAGGAGTGGAGTGAAGGGACCCCAGGGGTGCGGACTGGCCAGCCGCCACCGCACGCCCGCCGCTACCAGAGTCAGGCCAAGAAAGGGAACCGGATCCCTCATCTAGTAGAGGAGAGCAACTACCCTCAGCTAGCAACCGGAGGCCGTGGCATTGTACGTGCACGGCCCCTCACTACAACCGATAGGAAGGCACCACATTGGACCCAGGGAAACGGAACATACGTTTGCCCGCCAAGGCCCGAGGCAGCTGGACAGAAACGCATGCATGCATGATAATGCCCCGTCTCATGCTGCACATAACACTTCTGCAACTCTGGCGGCTATGGGCATAAAAGGGGACAAACTTATGATGTGGCACCCATGCTCCCCATGACCTCAACCCCATTGAGAACCTCTGGAGCATCATCAAAAGGAGTGTCTATGATGGCGGGAGGCAGTTCACATCTAAGCAACAGCTCTGGGAGGGTATTCTGTCCTCATGCAAAACAATTAAAGCAGAAACCATCCAAAACCTGACAAATTCAATGAACGAGAAAGATCAGAAGCTTCTTTCGAACAAGGGGTCCTATGTGCAAATGTAACATCACCTAGAATAAACTTTTGAGTTGAAAACTGTTTGATTTCAGTTTGTAATAACCTGCTAATGCTTATAATTTCAAAAATGACAATTTTTTTGTTCTTTATTAAAATGAAAAGGTTGAAAACTCTGCTGTGCATAATAATTTGGAACATGCATTTTGAGTGCAGTTTGAGTTTTTAATTTTTTTAAAAATATACTGTTATCATAGGCAGTTTATACAAAAACCTTTCAATTGTACTCTAATAGTTATTTGACTGGAAAATTACAATGACTGCAATTCATATAGGTAATTTGGGAAAATCTGAGAAAATATTATTTGCATAATAATTTGGAACACAGTGTATATAGTAGGTAGCACTATGCGGGGCCATATATACAGTACGAAGCACTATGCGGGGGACATGTATACCGTACAGAGGAATATGCGGGGCCATGTATACAGTAGTACGGAGCACTATGCGCGGGCCGTGTATACAATACGGAGCACTATGTGGGGCCATGTACAGTATATAGTAGGATGGAGCACTATGCGGGGCATGTATACAGTGCGAAGCACTATGCGGGGCCATGTATACAGTACGGAGCACTATGCGGGGCCATGTATACAGTATGGAGCACTATGCGGGGCCATGTATACAGTATGGAGCACTATGCGAGGCCATGCATACAGTAGGAGAACTATGCGGGGCCATGTATACAGTACGAAGCACTATGAGGGTGACATGTATACAGTACGAAGTACTATGCGAGGCCATGTATGCAGCACAGAGGAATATGTGGGGCCATGTATACAGTAGTACGGAGCACTATGCGCGGGCCGTGTATACAATACGGAGCACTATGCGGGGCCATGAACAGTATATAGTAGGATGGAGCACTATGCGGGGCATGTTTACAGTGCGAAGCACTATGCGGGGCCATGTATACAGTATGGAGCACTATGCGGGGCCATGTATACAGTATGGAGCACTATGCGAGGCCATGTATACAGTACGGAGAACTATGCAGGGCAACTTATAGAGTACGGTGCACTATGCGGTGCCGGGTATACAATATGAAGCACAATGAGGGGCCGTGGATACAGTAAGGAGCACTTTGCGGGGCCATATATACAGTATGGAGCACTATGCGGGGCCATGTATACGTACGGAGCACTATGCGGGGCCATGTATACTGTATGCAGTACTATGCGGGGCCATATATACAAAGCAGAGCAGTATGCGGGACCATGTATACAGTATGGAGCACTATGCAAGGCCATGTATACAGTACGGAGCACTATGCGGGGCCATGTATACAGTACGGAGCACTATGCGGGGCCATGTATATAGTAGTACCGAGCACAATGCGGGGGCCATGTATACAGTATGGAGCACTATGCGGGGCCATGTATACAGTAGGATGGAACACCATGCGAGGCCATATATACAGTACGAAGCACTATGCGGGGGACATGTATACAATAGTACGGAGCACTATGCGGTGCCGTGTATACAGTACGGAGCACTATGCGGGGCCATGTATATAGTAGGATGAAGCACTATGCGGGGCCATATATACAGTACGAAGCACTATGCGGGGGACATGTATACAGTACGGAGTACTATGCGGGGCCATGTATACATACGGAGCACTATGCGGGACCATGTATACAGTACGGAGCACTATGCGGGACCATGTATATAGTATGGAGCACTATGCGGGGCCATGTATACAGTACGAAGCACTATGCGGGTGACATGTATACAGTACGAAGCACTATGCGGGACCATGTATATAGTATGGAGCACTATGCGGGGCCATGTATACAGTACGAAGCACTATGCGGGGTCATGTATACAGTACGAAGTACTATGCGGGACCATGTATGCAGTACGGAGGAATATGCAGGGCCATGTATACAGCAGTATGGAGCACTATGCGCGGGCCGTGTATACAATACGGAGCACTATGCGGGGCCATGTATATAGTAGGATGGAGCACTATGCGGGGCATGTATACAGTGCGAACCACTATGTGGGGGACATGTATACAGTACGGAGTACTATGCGGGGTCATGTATACAGTACGGAGCACTATGCGGGACCATGTATGCAGTAAGTAGCACTATGCGGGGCCTTGTATACAGTAGTACGGAGCACTATGCTGGGCCATGTATACAGTACGGAGCACTATGCGGGGCATGTATATGTAGCAAAGGCGAGAGAGCTTGCAAGGGAATTCCTACATGATGTTTCAAAAATGGAGAGAGGCTGCCATCTGCTGGCCTGACACAGTCAAGCGGAACCAAAATGTGTGACGCTGGAAGCCCTACCCTGGGAGATGGGGGCCTTGGAGCCGGGTCCTGTGTTGTAGATGGGGTGCAGTCGTGGCCCGGACCCGCTCCGTGCCCAGGGCCGTCACATTAAAAAAGGATGGTATGGGCTTATCCGGGTTGAGTGGCTGATCTCGACTACGCCACCTGTGGCACCTGGTGAAGGCCACCTGCGCTGCTGCAGTCTGCTGAGGCAGGATGTTATGGCAGCCGTCGTTGTTACTCATCCCCACAGGCGGAGCAGGGCCTCAGGGCAGAGAGACAGGATGGAGGGGGTTGTAGTGTAGGAGGTCTGGTGCTGCGTAGTGCGGTGTAATGCAGAATAAAGAGTCCGGAGGCCATAGGGGTTAACTTCCAGGGTTATTATTCACGGTGGAGATTGCAGTTGAAAGGCTTCTCCCTGCTTCTCGCGGAGATCTGCGGTCACCAGAGACGAGGGGGTCCGACAACCTCCGAGTAAGTCCAGTGTGCAATCAGGACCCCGCACCAGAGTGTTCCTAGACTTCAGACCGGGTCCTTTCCTGTCTGTGTGTGTGTAGATAGGCCGGGTCTCCCTCTGAACTTCACTCAGAAAAAGGGTACGGGTGGCACCTCCGCTCTGTCTGTTACTCGGTGGGATCCTCAGGGCCTACCGGACTTCCCTGACCAGCATGTAGAGTGGCAAGGTCAGGTGTCGGGGGCCGGTTCCCCTCTTGCAGCCAGAATCCCTCTGAATAGATCAGGTTGGCGAGGACAGGTGGCGTATACCGCTCCATCTGCATCCCCCTGGGATCCATTTGCGGTGGAGCTACACTCCTAAGCTCCGGGTCTTCTTGGTCATGGTCCTTGACCGGGCTGAGACATTCATTATCTGCGACCTGCCCCTCGACCCAAGGCCAGGGTACGAGGGCCGTGCCTCCATCCTCTGCAGGTCCACACAGGATCCACGTTCAGGGAGGAAGGTCACGATCAAAGAACCCAGACCCAAGATGGCTGTGTATTAAATATGAAATTTAAAGTGTCACTAAAATGTGAATCCTCCACCCTCACCCACTAGTTGGTTCCCCTATCTCTTGGTTCCCCAGTCTCCCGATTCCCAGTAGGGGCAGTGTGGCACCCCAGGGGTCTGGTTTCCACAGTAATAGCAATATTACATTTGTGAGCAGGTGGGAGGTTTCCTGGTCAGACATCCTATGCATGCCACACCTCCTGCCCAGTCCTGAGAGGGGAAGAACTTCCCCTATATAAAACTAGGGCTGAGGCAGGGTTAGTGAGAAGAGTAGAGTGAGAGAACACAGACAGAGACACAGTCTGGTCTGTAGTGGAGCAGCTTTAGGAACAGGAAAGATCAGGAGCTCTGTGGGAGCTGTGCTAAAAGAGGTCAGGGGCTGGAAGCTATAGAGCTCGCCCTGATTGAAGAGTTCTTACCGGACCCGGAGTCCGAGGCTGTGGGGACTAATCCTTACCCAGCAGCAGAAACCGACCGGCAGGGGATTTTAGGTCCTCTGGCCAAGAAACCCGAAGGCACGGTCACACGCAAGGGACCAGCACCGCGACGTGGAGCGGAAGCTACCAAAAGGCCCCGAGTCACCGGCCATACGGGTGAGCACCACACGGTACACTCAGGGACGTGGGCTACTTTTACCCGCCTCTAGCAAGGTAGCCAGAAGAGTACGATTAGTTGGGGAGGCCTACAACTCCGCCTGGCCAGGGGAGATTCCATCTGCTCATGGACTGACCAGGCCCCGATCGCTAGCCAGTACTCCGGGAGGGTCTACCTTGTCACCAGTAAAGACCCTGAACTACACCGCACCGTCTCTGAGTGGTTCCTGCTACCCCCCTTCAAACACGTCGGCTGCCCTGAGGCCATACCCCTCCCGTTGGGGGTTCTACCAGCTACGCTGCACAACCTTACCACCGGCCTCAGCGGTCTGCCCTGCAGCGGCGGCTTCATAGCCGCATTCAACGGGTGGCGTAGTCGAACACCGTACCATCTTCTGCTAAACTCTGCCACTCAGTTTGACTCCCTGGGCACGGACCGGGTCACCGCCACGAGACTACTACCCCCATCTGATCCGGCTCCGGGTAGGCTCCCGCGTGCGCAACGCTACTCAGCACAGGCCCAGGGGTGCGTCAGCAGCACCTAGTGCTTACTAGCCCCCTCTGGTGAGAGAAGTGTGGTGTTGGATGTGGAGGTAGGGTCCCGACCATCGCACTGTTCTTACCTCAAAGGAGGAACAATACACCCCGTTAAAGAGGTGCAGCATCCCTGTGGCGGTCGAACCCTCAGGTGCGCCACAAAGATATGCAAGGGAAGTTGAAGGGAGAGCAGATTTAGACGCTGGACCCGATCAGGTGACTCCCAAGAAAGAGTTCCGAGAGATAAGAGGCCAGCTCGCCAAACCTGAGTGGTCTTTGGCGCCAAGCAGCAGAAAGGAGCAGACATGTTTCCTGCGTGCTGGGAAGCCCCGCGTGACAGGACTAAGCCAGAGGCCTGTGAGGTGCCACAGCCGGGCACCGGTAGAAGAGCTCCGGATCCCTCACAGATGTGACCCTAGTGCTGAGCTTGCTGAGGAGACTCGGAACCTGCTTGCGATGCTGAGTGAGTTAGCGGAACCCGACGTCGCCCGCCGACAGACTAGGTCTGGACCCCCCTACCCAAGGCTTGAGAGACTGCCTCCAACGGCCAAGCAGAGAGGACTTGAGAGACGGCTGCCCCAGGAAAGTCACGCCAAGGAAAGCAGAGGAGCTGCATACGTGAACAGGGCTGTCACTTCTACTGTTCACCCACGGTACCGGGGACAATTGGGTTTAGGTACTCAGGTTGGGAGGGGAACGGTTGGGGCTAAAGAAGCTCAACGTGATTTAATTGAATTTATCCGGAAAAAGACTCACGGCCTAGCGGGAATAACCGGTGACCCCCGCTAGAGCCATATGCACAGTTAAGGAACTCACGTGGTGTCTCTCATGATCGAGGGCACCACATTACCTTGAGAGACTTCGCATTTTGCTAATACTTCAAATTACTGTTTATTAGCCTTGTTGCAACCCCTTGTTCAGCGTACCTGTTACATATATATATAAACTGTTTATATTCAACTCTTACTGTTCTCGCCTTGTGTCTCTGTGCGTTGCATCCCAGCACCTGCATTACATTTGGCGTAGTCGGCAGGATGCAACATTCAGACGCAGAGATGGCGGAGCAGCCTGTGACTGGGTCCGTCCGGAGCCATATATCTTTGGGGGCTATGCTCAGCCATCTACCCAAGTTCATGGGGGATGGCATGTCACTGTGGGACTGGGTAGAAAGACTGAGAAGTATGCTACGTATGTATCCCCTCGATCCCCTAGCCCAGGCGGAGCTGGCCCTCCTAACCCTTGATGTAGAGGCCCGGCAGATTGTGATGTACCGCCCACCTGGGGACCGTGACACCGTGGACAAAGTGATAAAAATTCTAGAGGACATGCACGGTGACACTACAGATTTGGGACACTTGCGCTTACGGTTGCTTCAGCGGGTCCAAGGGGAAAATGAGACAGTAAATCAGTATGTTAATGAATTACAGGAAGTGACGGCTCATATCACCAAGAAAGTTCGAGATGGGAACCGAGGACTGGGACCATTGGATGAGGTTTTGCGTGACCAACTGATTGCTGGCTTGAGAGACACTTCCCTGAGGCAGATCCTGAAGGAGCGGCTGTGACTGAGCCCTGATCTGGGCTTCCTGGAGGTAGGGCCTGAAGCTAGAGTCCTGGAGAGAGAAGTTGCTGCTCTCAAAGCCACAGTTAGAAGTCATGAGGCAATTGCCCCTGAATTCACCAACAAATAGCCTGATTGAGTACGGGAAACACGTCAGGAAATTCGAGACATTCGGGTGAGTTGAATGCTATTAGAAAGACCCCTACTGCCCCCTTGCCGACGGACCGTTCTGCCCAACGCGGACAGAGACCAGAGCGAGAAAAGCGTTCCTACCCGGCCCCAGCACAGCATGTACCCGACCTATCGGTAGAACGAGGACCAGAGTGCTGGACCTGCGGAGGAAGGGATCATATCTCCAAAGACTGTCCAAACCGAGAAAGGAGGAGGAGGAGACAGCCGTTAAACTAAAATGCCCCACGGTTGTGGAGCATACCGTGGGGTCTCAAGCTTCAGAGAGTGAAAGAGGGAGCACTGAAGACATTGTCTCCGAGAGGCCCATTATCTGGGCTGAATTAAATGGGCAGTGGATCCGCTGTTTAATGGACACTGGGTCTCAAGTGACCACTATGCCTGAGACTTATTTCCAAAGTCACTTTCCTGAAGTCGCTCGTTCCTGCTGGGAACCCACTGTCAAACTGGTGACGGCTAATCAACTACCTATCCCAATAGCGGGAGTAGTATGGATGTCCGTTCGGGCATGTGGAAAGGACCTCGGTCGGAAAGGGATCGTACTGACCACAGGGCCCGGAGGCAATGGGCCCATTGTAACCCTGGGCATGAATGTGCTGAAAGAGGTCGAACAGTTCCTGGCTGAGGGCTGTAACAAAAACAACTGGACCCGTGCCACTCAAGACCCAGCTAACAAGAGAGTATTCCAGCATCTCGTGCGGGTCAGTCAGATTCAAAAATTGCCCGCTACCTCTCAGTACCTTGGTAAGGTATCGATACCACCCGAAGCCACAATGACACTGCCAGTGGGACAGACTGTACTCACTCTACCGGTGCTGGCACATGTGTCCTTAGAGGGCGTGGACATTCAAATTGAACCAATGGAGGGAGAGGAAGCTCCCTCTGGACTCCTGGTTGCTCGGACCCTGGCCACCGTGCAGCACGGTAGAGTACCCGTGCGTTGCATCAATTTAAGTGGCACAAGTTTACAGTTGTTGCCCCGACAAGAGGTGGCGCAAGTGTGTATAATGCCAGAAGCCCTTACTAGAGCTGACGCTATAGGGCTGGCACCTGTGGAAGGAAAGCCAAGGACCCTGGAGGTGTCCCTCAATAGCCAAGAGAATGGAAGAGAACCGTTGGCTGGGCGCCACCTCTTGGAGGAAATGGAGGCTAATCTGACTGAGTTTTCTGCTGGACAAGTAAGGCAGATCGAACAACTTCTAAGCGATATCAGGGAGTGTTTGCACAGCATGAAGATGATTTCGGGTGCACTCGAGACATTCAGCACGAAATACCCACCGGAAATACTGCTCCCATCAGAGAGAGATATTGGCGAATCCCGCCAACAATGTACCAGGAGGTGAAAGAGCTGTTGGCCCACATGTTGCGGAACGGTGTGATCCGTGAAAGTCAGAGTCCTTGGGCGGCTCCGATCGTGCTGGTCCGGAAGAAGGCTGGTACCCTGAGATTCTGCGTAGACTATCGAAAGCTGAATGCCTGTACAGTACGGGACTCCTATCCACTCCCCCGAATTGAAGAGTCTCTATCTGCACTAGGGAGTGCCAAATTCTTCTCTTCCATCGACCTGGCCAGTGGCTATTGGCAGGTCCCAGTAGCTGAGAAGGATCGTCCGAAGACAGCTTTTGTTCTCCCTATGGGCCTGTTTGAGTTCAATCGGATGCAGTTCGGGCTAACAAATGCATCAGGAACCTTCCAACGACTGATGGAGAGATGCTTGGGGGACCTCAGCTTTGAAGCCACTTTAATATATCTGGATGATATAATTATCTATTCCGCTACGTTTGAAGATCATCTCCGCCGATTGGAACAAGTGTTAAAATGGCTTCAAAGGCACGGCCTGAAAATTAAGCCTAGTAAGTGTCGTCTCTTCAAACGAGGAATTGAATATCTGGGGCACACTGTGTCCAGTGCAGGAGTGCACCCCAATGCGGAGAAAGTAGCTGCCGTGCAGAAGTGGCCCACGCCCGTCAATCTAAGGGAACTGAGGGCGTTCCTGGGGCTCGCTGGATACTACCGCAGATTCATTAAAGACTTCGCTAAGATTGCGATCCCGCTCAATGAATTGCTGAGAGGAATGGCTGGGGGAGCCAAGCGGCAGCCCATTCAGTGGGGACCCCGACAAGAAGAGGCATTCTGAGCATTAAAAATGGCGCTAACGGATGCCCCAATCCTGGCCTACGCTGACTTTTTGCAGCCTTTTATGTTGTATACTGATGGAAGCTTGCATGGACTGGGAGCAGTGCTGGCTCAAGTACAAGGAAGAGAAGAGCGAATGATCTCGTATGCCAGCAGGTCACTCCGAGACACGGAGAAGAATCCGGACAACTACAGTTTGTTTAAGCTGGAGCTACTGGCACTGGTGTGGGCCATGACCGAGAAATTTGCTGAGTACTTGTCAGGGTCAGAAGTGCAAGTGCGGACAGATAACAACCCTTTGGCCCACTTGAAGAACGCCAAACTGGGCACGTTAGAACAGCGGTGGGTCGCAAGGATGTCCAAATACCAATATAAAATCGCCTATGGTCCAAGGCCCTGAACACTCATGCAGATGTCCTGTCCCGGGTCACTCAGGCAGGGCCGAAGAGGGACAGAGATGAGGAGCTCGAAGGCGACGAGATCCCGGATTTCAGCCAGTTCGCCGCTGTTGTGGTCGACGCCCAGGAGACCAGAGAGGAGCCGAGGCCCACTCAAATTCTGGGCCGTTCAAGAGACGAATGGCTACATCTGCAGCAGTCTGACCCAGAGTTAGCAAAGCTGAGAGAATGGGTCGCCCTTAGGCAAAGACCCGACCAGGAAGCCAGAGCCTCTTCACTTCCAACTACCCTACAAATCGTAGGCCAGTGGGAGAGGCTCTTCCTGAAGGACGGTTTTCTATGGCGAAGAATCCAGCTGCCTCGAGAGTTTGATGTTACCTGGCAGGTGGTAGTTCCAGGAGCGCTAGTAACCCAGCAAGCCCAAGAAGCGCATAGAAGAGGTGCTCACTTCGGTGTAGAAAAGACTTTTCGGTGGTTGCAATGGCTGGTGTATTGGCCTCAACTGTGGCAAGAAGTCGAGGGGGTCTGCCGAACATGTCAGTGTGAGTTGAACAAGCCCCCGGAACAAAGAGCTCCCATTCAGACTATCCGAACTTCTGCCCCCTTGGAAGTCTTGATGATTGACTAACTGATGATAGGAACTTTATACAATGGTTACGGACACTGTTTAGTCATGACTGATCACTTCACCAAGTTCGCAGTGGTGACGCCTACTAAAGACCAGACAGCAGAAGCCGCAGCTAAGGCCATCTGTCAGGATTTCATCCAGCTTTATGGGTGCCCGAAGCGAATACATTCTGACCAGGGGGCCTGCTTCCAACGACGAGTGATGGATGAGCTATACCGCATCTATGGGATCGACCAATCTCGAACAACACCCTACCACCCTCAAGGGAACGGCGCATGCGAGCGCTTCAACCGAACCCTGTTGCAAATGTTGCGAACGCTGGAAGTGGACAAAAAGATGAAGTGGCCCGAATTTGTGTCCGAGCTGGTGTGGGTGTATAATAATTGAGTTCATGCGACTACCGGCTACACCCATTGCATGTTGCTGTTTGGAAGAAGTGGGCGAGAAATTACTGAACTGGAGCTAGACTCAGAAGACTCCGGCCCGGGCAGTAGCCCAAGTACCTGGATTCGAGAACACCAGCGTCAGCTCCATACAGTGAGAAGACTGGTTGCTCAGAAGTTTCAGTAAGTAGAGCATGCAGATCGGCCCCCGACCGCAGGCGGATCACTTCAGCCAGGAGACCGAGTACTGGTAAGGGCCAAACGATTTGGGAGTAAACTGGACCATCGTTGGGAGGCGATACCATATCGAGTGGTGAAGAAGGTTCACCCAGACAACCCCGTCTACGAGGTTAGGCCCGAAGGGGATGACGCCGCGACACCCAGGGTGTTGCACCGCAATATGCTGGGACCTTGCTCCTCTGAAGCAGAAGTCTGTAACGAAGTTGGGCCTTCAAACGTATTGGCTGAAGTGCCACATGCAGGAACCTTGGGGGATGAAGAAGGATGGGCCACAATGCAGTTGGGCCCGTCAGAACCATTGAGGCCAACCCCGAGTGGAACCCAGAATGAGTCGAGAAACGACTTGCAATCCCTAGTAATTGATTCATCGGATCTCCCGGAGTCACCTCCGCAAGAGGAGCCCCGCAGAACTGAGCGGGCTAATGCCGGAATTCCTCCTAACCGGTATGCTCAAGAAGAGTTTATTTGGTCTCAAATCCAGCAGAAAATGTAGGAATGTGCCCAACTTCTGTCTGAACTTGCACTGCCTGGAAAGAGGCATCAATTATGCGAGAAGTCCACTAGCACGAGGAATGGCGAGCAAAAAGGAGGGAGGAATGTAACAAAGGCGAGAGAGCTTGCAAGGGAACTGCTACATGATGTTTAAAAAATAGAGAGAGGCTGCCATCTGCTGGCCAGACACAGTCAAGCGGAACCAAGATATGCAAGGGAGTTCAAGGGAGAGCAGATTTAGACGCTGGACCCGATCAGGTGACTTCCAGGAAGGAGTTCCGAGAGATAAGAGGCCAGCGCACCAAACCTGAGGGGTCTTTGGCGCCAAGCAGCAGAAAGGAGCAGACGTGTTCCCTGCGTGCTGGGAAGCCCCGCTTGACAGGCCTAAGCCAGAGGCCTGTGACGTGCCACAGCCGGGCACCGGTAGAAGAGCTCCGGATCCCTCACAGATGTGACCCTAGTGATGTGCCTGCTGAGGAGACTCGGAACCTGCTTGCGGTGCTGAGTGAGTTCGCGGAACCCAACATCACCCGCCGACAGACGAGGTCTGGACACCCCTACCCAAGGTTCGAGAGATTGCCTCCAACGGCCAAGCAGAGAGGACTTGAGAGACGGCTGCCCCAGGAAAGTCACGCCAGCGAAAGCAGAGGAGCTGCATACGTGAACAGGGCCGTCACTTCTACTGTTCACCCACGGTATCGGGGACAATTGGGTTTAGGTACTCAGGTTGGGAGGGGAACGTTTGGGGCTAAAGAAGCTCAACGTGATCTAATTGAATTTATCCAGAAAAAGACTCAAGGCCTAGCGGGAATAACCGGTGACCCCCGCTAGAGCCATATGCACAGTTAAGGAACTCACGTGGTGTCTCTCATGATCGAGGGCACCACATTACCTTGAGAGACTTCGCATTTTGCTAATACTTCAAATTACCGTTTATTACCCTTGTTGCAATCCCTTGTTCAGAGTACCTGTTACATATATATATATAAACTGTTTATATTCTACTCTTACTGTTCTCGCCTTGTGTCTCTGTGCGTTGCATCCCGGCACTTGCATTACATATACAGTACGGAGCACTGTGCGGGGGACATGTAAATGTGGCACCCCAGGTCTGGTCGCCACAGTGGCAGCAATGTCATGTCTGAGAGCAGGTGGGAGGTTCCCTGGTTGGGGACAATTAGCATGCAGCACCTCCTGCCTCAGTCCAGGGAGGGGAGAAACCTGCCCTTTATAATCTGGGGCGGGGTTAGTGAGAGAAGTGCCAGACAAGTTCTAGAGAAGTTGCAGATAAGGACAGGTCAGCAGCAGGCTGAGGAGTCCCTGTAGGCAGAGGAGGAACACGAGGCCAGGAGGGGAGCTAGAAGAGCTCATCCTGGCTAGAGACTTACAAAGCCGGACACTGGAGTCCGAGGCTGTGAGGGTTATAAGCCCAGCAGCAGAAAACCACCACGCACCCAAGGAAGCCTGGAGGCTCAGCCACGCAAGAGGGACCACTACTGCCCTGCAGGGGTGAGAAGTACGGAAGGCCCGAGTCGCCAGTCATACGGGTGAGAACAACACTCAGAGACGTGGGCTACCACTACACTACAGCGGGATAGCCAAGAAAGAGTGAAGTCAGCACGGTAGGCCTACAAACTCCCCCTGACCAGCGGGATCTCCCAGTTGCTCTCAGACTGACCAGGCCTCCATTGTTAACCTGTATTCCGGACAGGTCCCTTAATACCACCAACAGTAAAGACCCTGAATTGTTTGACAGACTCCGTGTAATTACTGCTGCTCCTGCGCACCATCACCACCAACATCCCTATTTACTGCCCTGAGGCTATACTCATCCCGTGGGGAGTTATACTACCCTCAGCTGCACCCACAACACTAGCCTCAGCGGTCGGCCCTGCAGCGGCGGTTCACTCTGACCGCAATCCACGGGTGGCGTAGTCGGACATTTAATCACAAAACCCTATAAATAGACTGCCATTTGGGTTGACCATCCTGAGCCACGGGACCGGGTCCCCGCCACGCAAGGACTACAACCCCCAGCATCCACAAAAGGTCCGGTTTCGGGTATCCACACACACACACGGCCCAGGGGGCGCGTCATATACAGTACGGAGTACTATGGGGGACCATGTATACAGTAGGGAGCAGTATGCGGGACCATGTATACAGTATGGAGTACTATGCGGGGCCATGTATACAGTACAGAGCACTATGCGGGGCCATGTATACAGTACGGAGCACTATGCGGGGCCATGTATACAGTACAGAGCACTATGCGGGGCCATGCATACAGTAGTACGGAGCACTATGCGTGGGCTGTGTATACAGTACGGAGCACTATGTGGGGCCATGTATATAGTAGTACGGAGTACTATGCAGTGCCATGTATACAGTACGGAGCACTAAGCGGGACCATGAATACAGTAGTACGGAGCACTATGCTGGGCCGTGTATACAGTACGGAGTACTATGCGGGGCCATGTATACAGTAGTACGGAGCACTATGCTGGGCCGTGTATACAGTACGGAGCACTATGCAGGGCCATGTATACAGTATGGAGCACTATGCGGGGCCATGTATACAGTACGGAGCACTATGCGTGGGCTGTGTATACAGTACGGAGTACTATGCGGGGCCATGTATATAGTAGTACGGAGTACTATGCAGGGCCATGTATACAATACGTAGCACTATGCGGGGCCATGTATACAGTAGTACGGAGCACTATGCTGGGCCGTGTATACAAAAAACCAGACAATGTGAACTGAGGTCTAAGATGGCAGACATACAAGAAACAGAGGCATGTTCACACTAGCAAAAAAGAAGCAAGACAAAAATATATCTCATACCCTACCATAATTATATATAAATGTAAAGCAAAATTGCATAATAAATATAGGGTACTTAGTGAACTATTTTTGATCAAAAAAAGTATACAAGCCGTCCCACCAGCGGCAAGGTGACCCTAAATTGGGACGGTACCTATACTGCCTATATTAAAAACCTTACTGTATATCAAAGTTGAAGTAATGCATATAAAAGGGTAGACAAATAGGACCGGGTCCCAACTCCAGACCACCTAGGCCCGTGGTAAGCTACATATATACCAATCAGCTCAACAAAGGGCATGCCACACCCTTAAATTGCACAGAATGCAAACAAGTCAAAAAACCAGACAATGTGAACTGAGGTCTAAGATGGCAGACATACAAGAAACAGAGGCATGTTCACACTAGCAAAAAAGAAGCAAGACAAAAATATATCTCATACCCTACCATAATTATATATAAATGTAAAGCAAAATTGCATAATAAATATAGGGTACTTAGTGAACTATTTTTGATCAAAAAAAGTATACAAGCCGTCCCACCAGCGGCAAGGTGACCCTAAATTGGGACGGTACCTATACTGCCTATATTAAAAACCTTACTGTATATCAAAGTTGAAGTAATGCATATAAAAGGGTAGACAAATAGGACCGGGTCCCAACTCCAGACCACCTAGGCCCGTGGTAAGCTACATATATACCAATCAGCTCAACAAAGGGCATGCCACACCCTTAAATTGCACAGAATGCAAACAAGTCAAAAAACCAGACAATGTGAACTGAGGTCTAAGATGGCAGACATACAAGAAACAGAGGCATGTTCACACTAGCAAAAAAGAAGCAAGACAAAAATATATCTCATACCCTACCATAATTATATATAAATGTAAAGCAAAATTGCATAATAAATATAGGGTACTTAGTGAACTATTTTTGATCAAAAAAAGTATACAAGCCGTCCCACCAGCGGCAAGGTGACCCTAAATTGGGACGGTACCTATACTGCCTATATTAAAAACCTTACTGTATATCAAAGTTGAAGTAATGCATATAAAAGGGTAGACAAATAGGACCGGGTCCCAACTCCAGACCACCTAGGCCCGTGGTAAGCTACATATATACCAATCAGCTCAACAAAGGGCATGCCACACCCTTAAATTGCACAGAATGCAAACAAGTCAAAAAACCAGACAATGTGAACTGAGGTCTAAGATGGCAGACATACAAGAAACAGAGGCATGTTCACACTAGCAAAAAAGAAGCAAGACAAAAATATATCTCATACCCTACCATAATTATATATAAATGTAAAGCAAAATTGCATAATAAATATAGGGTACTTAGTGAACTATTTTTGATCAAAAAAAGTATACAAGCCGTCCCACCAGCGGCAAGGTGACCCTAAATTGGGACGGTACCTATACTGCCTATATTAAAAACCTTACTGTATATCAAAGTTGAAGTAATGCATACAAAAGGGTAGACAAATAGGACCGGGTCCCAACTCCAGACCACCTAGGCCCGTGGTAAGCTACATATATACCAATCAGCTCAACAAAGGGCATGCCACACCCTTAAATTGCACAGAATGCAAACAAGTCAAAAAACCAGACAATGTGAACTGAGGTCTAAGATGGCAGACATACAAGAAACAGAGGCATGTTCACACTAGCAAAAAAGAAGCAAGACAAAAATATATCTCATACCCTACCATAATTATATATAAATGTAAAGCAAAATTGCATAATAAATATAGGGTACTTAGTGAACTATTTTTGATCAAAAAAAGTATACAAGCCGTCCCACCAGCGGCAAGGTGACCCTAAATTGGGACGGTACCTATACTGCCTATATTAAAAACCTTACTGTATATCAAAGTTGAAGTAATGCATATAAAAGGGTAGACAAATAGGACCGGGTCCCAACTCCAGACCACCTAGGCCCGTGGTAAGCTACATATATACCAATCAGCTCAACAAAGGGCATGCCACACCCTTAAATTGCACAGAATGCAAACAAGGCAAAAAACCAGACAATGTGAACTGAGGTCTAAGATGGCAGACATACAAGAAACAGAGGCATGTTCACACTAGCAAAAAAGAAGCAAGACAAAAATATATCTCATACCCTACCATAATTATATATAAATGTAAAGCAAAATTGCATAATAAATATAGGGTACTTAGTGAACTATTTTTGATCAAAAAAAGTATACAAGCCGTCCCACCAGCGGCAAGGTGACCCTAAATTGGGACGGTACCTATACTGCCTATATTAAAAACCTTACTGTATATCAAAGTTGAAGTAATGCATATAAAAGGGTAGACAAATAGGACCGGGTCCCAACTCCAGACCACCTAGGCCCGTGGTAAGCTACATATATACCAATCAGCTCAACAAAGGGCATGCCACACCCTTAAATTGCACAGAATGCAAACAAGTCAAAAAACCAGACAATGTGAACTGAGGTCTAAGATGGCAGACATACAAGAAACAGAGGCATGTTCACACTAGCAAAAAAGAAGCAAGACAAAAATATATCTCATACCCTACCATAATTATATATAAATGTAAAGCAAAATTTCATAATAAATATAGGGTACTTAGTGAACTATTTTTGATCAAAAAAAGTATACAAGCCGTCCCACCAGCGGCAAGGTGACCCTAAATTGGGACGGTACCTATACTGCCTATATTAAAAACCTTACTGTATATCAAAGTTGAAGTAATGCATATAAAAGGGTAGACAAATAGGACCGGGTCCCAACTCCAGACCACCTAGGCCCGTGGTAAGCTACATATATACCAATCAGCTCAACAAAGGGCATGCCACACCCTTAAATTGCACAGAATGCAAACAAGTCAAAAAACCAGACAATGTGAACTGAGGTCTAAGATGGCAGACATACAAGAAACAGAGGCATGTTCACACTAGCAAAAAAGAAGCAAGACAAAAATATATCTCATACCCTACCATAATTATATATAAATGTAAAGCAAAATTGCATAATAAATATAGGGTACTTAGTGAACTATTTTTGATCAAAAAAAGTATACAAGCCGTCCCACCAGCGGCAAGGTGACCCTAAATTGGGACGGTACCTATACTGCCTATATTAAAAACCTTACTGTATATCAAAGTTGAAGTAATGCATATAAAAGGGTAGACAAATAGGACCGGGTCCCAACTCCAGACCACCTAGGCCCGTGGTAAGCTACATATATACCAATCAGCTCAACAAAGGGCATGCCACACCCTTAAATTGCACAGAATGCAAACAAGTCAAAAAACCAGACAATGTGAACTGAGGTCTAAGATGGCAGACATACAAGAAACAGAGGCATGTTCACACTAGCAAAAAAGAAGCAAGACAAAAATATATCTCATACCCTACCATAATTATATATAAATGTAAAGCAAAATTGCATAATAAATATAGGGTACTTAGTGAACTATTTTTGATCAAAAAAAGTATACAAGCCGTCCCACCAGCGGCAAGGTGACCCTAAATTGGGACGGTACCTATACTGCCTATATTAAAAACCTTACTGTATATCAAAGTTGAAGTAATGCATATAAAAGGGTAGACAAATAGGACCGGGTCCCAACTCCAGACCACCTAGGCCCGTGGTAAGCTACATATATACCAATCAGCTCAACAAAGGGCATGCCACACCCTTAAATTGCACAGAATGCAAACAAGTCAAAAAACCAGACAATGTGAACTGAGGTCTAAGATGGCAGACATACAAGAAACAGAGGCATGTTCACACTAGCAAAAAAGAAGCAAGACAAAAATATATCTCATACCCTACCATAATTATATATAAATGTAAAGCAAAATTGCATAATAAATATAGGGTACTTAGTGAACTATTTTTGATCAAAAAAAGTATACAAGCCGTCCCACCAGCGGCAAGGTGACCCTAAATTGGGACGGTACCTATACTGCCTATATTAAAAACCTTACTGTATATCAAAGTTGAAGTAATGCATATAAAAGGGTAGACAAATAGGACCGGGTCCCAACTCCAGACCACCTAGGCCCGTGGTAAGCTACATATATACCAATCAGCTCAACAAAGGGCATGCCACACCCTTAAATTGCACAGAATGCAAACAAGTCAAAAAACCAGACAATGTGAACTGAGGTCTAAGATGGCAGACATACAAGAAACAGAGGCATGTTCACACTAGCAAAAAAGAAGCAAGACAAAAATATATCTCATACCCTACCATAATTATATATAAATGTAAAGCAAAATTGCATAATAAATATAGGGTACTTAGTGAACTATTTTTGATCAAAAAAAGTATACAAGCCGTCCCACCAGCGGCAAGGTGACCCTAAATTGGGACGGTACCTATACTGCCTATATTAAAAACCTTACTGTATATCAAAGTTGAAGTAATGCATATAAAAGGGTAGACAAATAGGACCGGGTCCCAACTCCAGACCACCTAGGCCCGTGGTAAGCTACATATATACCAATCAGCTCAACAAAGGGCATGCCACACCCTTAAATTGCACAGAATGCAAACAAGTCAAAAAACCAGACAATGTGGCCGTGTATACAGTACGGAGCACTATGCGGGGCCATGTATATAGTAGGATGGAGCACTATCCGCGGCCATGTATACAGTACGAAGCACTATGCGGGGGACATGTATACAGTACGGAGTACTATGCGGGGCCATGTATACGTATGGAGCACTATGCGGGACCATGTATATAGTAGTACGGAGCACTATGCGGGGCCATGTATACAGTATGATGCACTATGCGGGTGACATGTATACAGTACGAAGTACTATGCGGGGCCATGTATACAGCACGGAGCACTATGCGGGGTCATGTATACAGTAGTACGGAGCACTATGCGGGGCCATGTATACAGTACGGAGCACTATGCGGGGTCATGTATACAGTAGGTAGCACTATGCGGGTGACATGTATACAGCACGGAGCACTATGCGGGGCCATGTATACAGTATGATGCACTATGCGGGTGACATGTATACAGTACGAAGTACTATGCGGGGCCATGTATATAGTAGTACGGAGCACTATGCGGGCCCATGTATACAGTACGAAGCACTATGCGGGGCCATGTATACAGTAGTACGGAGCACTATGCGGGGCCATGTATACAGGACGGAGCACTATGCGGGACCATGTATACAGTAGGTAGCACTATGCGAGGCCATGTATACAGTAGTACGGAGCACTATGCGGGGCCATGAATACAGTACGGAGCACTATGCGGGGAACATGTATACAGTACGGAGTACTATGCGGGACCATGTATACAGTAGGTAGCAGTATGCGGGGCCATGTATACAGTAGTACGGAGCACTATGGGGGCCATGTATACAGTACGGAGCACTATGCGGGGCCATGCATACAGTAGTACGGAGCACTATGCGTGGGCTGTGTATACAGTACGGAGCACTATGCGGGGTCATGTATATAGTAGGATGTAGCACTATGCAGGGCCATGTATACAGTACGGAGCACTATGCGGGACCATGTATACAGTACGGAGCACTATGCTGGGCCATATATACAGTACGGAGCACTATGGGCGGGCCGTTTATACAATACGGAGCACTATGCGTGGCCATGTATATAGTAGGATGGAGCACTATGCGGGGCCATGTATACAGTGCGAAGCAAAATGTGGGGGACATGTATACAGTAAGGAGTACTATGCGGGGTATGTATACAGTGCGAAGCAAAATGTGGGGGACATGTATACAGTACGGAGCTCTATGTGGGACCATGTATACAGTAGGTAGCACTATGCGGGGCCATGAATACAGTATGGAGCACTATGCTGGGGACATGTATACAGTACGGAGCACTATGCGGAACCATGTATACAGTAGGTAGCAGTATGGGGGGCCATGTATACAGTATGGAGTACTCTGGGGGCCATGTATACAGTATGGAGCACTATGCGGGGCCATGTATACAGTAGTACGGAGCACTATGCGTGGGCTGTGTATACAGTACGGAGCACTATGTGGGGCCATGTATATAGTAGTACGGAGCACTATGCGGGGCCATGTATACAGTACGGAGCGCTATGCGGGACAATGTATATAGTAGGTAGCACTATGCGGGGCCATGTATACAGTAGTACGGAGCACTATGCGGGGCCATGAATACAGTACGGAGCACTATGCGGGACCATGTATACAGTAGGTAGCAGTATGCGGTTCCATGTATACAGTATGGAGTACTATGCGGGACCATGTATACAGTAGGTAGCAGTATGGGGGGGCCATGTATACAGTTTGGAGTACTCTGGGGGCCATGTATACAGTACGGAGCACTATGCGGGGCCATGCATACAGTAGTACGGAGCACTATGCGTGGGCTGTGTATACAGTACGGAGCACTATGTGGGGCCATGTATATAGTAGTACGGAGTACTATGCAGGGCCATGTATACAGTACGGAGCACTAAGCGGGACCATGAATACAGTAGGTAGCACTATGCGGGGCCATGTATACAGTAGTACAGAGCACTATGCTGGGCCGTGTATACAGTACGAAGCACTATGCGGGGGACATGTATACAGTACGGAGTACTATGCGGGACCATGTATACGTACGGAGCACTATGCGGGACCATGTATATAGTAGTACGGAACACTATGCGGGGCCATGTATACAGTACGAAGCACTATGCGGGGCCATGTATACAGTACGGAGCACTATGCGGGTGACATGTATACAGCACGAAGTACTATGCGGGGCCATGTATACAGTACGGAGCACTATGCGGGTGACATGTATACAGTACGAAGTACTATGCGGGGCCATGTATACAGTACGGAGCACTATGCGGGACCATGTATGGCCATGTATACAGTACGGAGCACTATGCGGAGCCATGTATACTGAGTGCAGCACTATGCTGGGTCATATATACAGTATGGGGCACTATGCAGGGCCATGTATACAGTACGGAGCACTATGAGGGGGACTTGTATACAGTATGGAGCACTATGCGGGGCCATGTATACAGTACGGAGCACTATGCAGGGCCACCTATAGAGTACGGAGCACTATGCGGTGGCCATGTATACAGTACAGAGCACTATTCGGGGGCCGTATACAGAGTACGGAGCACTATGCGGGGCCATGTATACAGTACGGAGCACTATGCGGGGCCCTGTATACGTATGGAGCACTATGCGGGGCCATGTATACTGTGTGCAGCACAATGCGGGGCCATATATACAAAGCAGAGCAGTATATGGGACCATGTAGACAGTAGGGAGCACTATGCGGGGCCATGTATACAGTACGGAGCACTATGCGGGGCCATGTATACAGTACGGAGCACTAAGCAGGGCCATGTATATAGTAGTACCGAGCACAATGCGGGGGCCGTGTATACAGTACGGAGCACTATGCGGGGCCATGTATACAGTACGAAGCACTATGGAGGGACATGTATACAGTACGAGCACTATGCGGGGCCATGTATACAGTACGGAGCACTATGCGGGGCCATGTATACTGAGTGCAGCACTATGCAGGGCCATTTATACTGTGTGCAGCACTATGCTGGCCATGTATACAGTATGTACAGTATGGAGCTCTATGCGGGGCCATATATATAGTACGGAGCACTATGCGGGACCATGTATACAGTAGGTAGCACTATGCGAGGACATGCATACAGTACGGAGCACTATGCGGGGCCATGTATACAGTACAGAGCACTATGCTGGGCAATGTATACAGTACGGAGCGCTATGCGGGGCCATGTACACTGAGTGCAGCACTATGCAGGGCCATTTATACTTTGTGCAGCACTATGCGGGGCCATGTATACAGTACGGAGCACTATGCGGAGCCATGTATACAGTATGGAGCACTATGCAGGGCCATGTATACTGAGTGCAGCACTATGCAGGGCCATTCATACTACAGTCATATGAAAAAGTTTGGGCACCCCTATTAATCTTAAGCTTAATGTTTTAAAAAAATTGGTGTTTTTGCAGCAGCTATTTCAGTTTGATATATGTAATAACTGTTGGACACAGTAATGTTTCTGCCTTGAAATGAGGTTTATTGTACTAACAGAAAATGTGCAATCTGCATTCAAACAAAATTTGACAGGTGCATAAGTATGGGCGCCTCACCAGAAAAGTGACATTAATATTTAGTAGATCCTCCTTTTGCAAAAATAACAGCCTCTAGTCGCTTCCTGTAGCTTTTAATGAGTTCCTGGATCCTGGATGAAGGTATTTTTGACCATTCCTCTTTACAAAACAATTCCAGTTCAGTTAAGTTTGATGGTCGCCGAGCATGGACAGCCCTCTTCAAATGATCCCACAGATGTTCAATGATATTCAGGTCTGGGGACTGGGATGGCCATTCCAGAACATTGTAATTGTTCCTCTGCATGAATGCCTAAGTAGATTTGGAGCAGTGTTTTGGATCATTGTCTTGTTGAAAGATCCATCCCCTGCGTAAATTCAACTTTATCACTGATTCTTGAATATTATTGCCAAGAATCTGCTGATACTGAGTGGAATCCATTCGTCCCTCAACTTTAACAAGATTCCCAGTGCCGGCATTGGCCACACAGCCCCAAAGCATGATGGAACCTCCACCAAATTTTACTGTGGGTAGCAAGTGTTTTTCTTGGAATGCTGTGTTTTTTTGCCGCCATGCATAACGCCTTTTTGTATGACCAAACAACTCAATCTTGGTTTCATCAGTCCACAGGACCTTCTTCCAAAATGAAATTGGCTTCTCCAAATGTGCTTTTGCATACCTCAGCCGACTCTGTTTGTGGCGTGCTTGCAGAAACGGCTTCTTTCGCATCACTCTCCCATACAGCTTCTCCTTGTGCAAAGTGCGTTGTATAGCTGACCGATGCACAGTGACACCATCTGCAGCAAGTTGATGCTGCAGCTCTCTGGAGGTGGTCTGAGGATTGTCCTTGACTGATCTCACCATTCTTCTTCTCTGCCTTTCTGATGTTTTTCTTGGCCTGCCACTTCTGGCCTTAACAAGAACAGTCCCTGTGTTCTTCCATTTCCTTACTATGTTCCTCACAGTGGAAACTGACAGGTTAAATCGCTGAGACAGCTTTTTGTATCCTTCCCCTGAACAACTATGTTTAATAATCTTTGTTTACAGATCATTTGACAGTTGTTTTGAGGAGCCCATGATGCCACTCTTCAGAGGAGATTCAAACAGGAGAACAACTTGCAAGAGGCCACTTTAAGTAGCTTTTCTCATGATTGCATACACCTGGCTATGAAGTTCAAAGCTCAATGAGGTTACAAAACCAAAAAGAGCGCTTTAGTAAGTCAGTAAAAAGTAGGTAGGAGTATTTAAAACAAGAAAATGATAAGGGTGCCTATACTTATGCACCTGTCAAATTTTGTTTGAATGCAGATTGCACATTTTCTGTTAGTACAATAAACCTCATTTCAAGGCAGAAACATTACTGTGTCCAACAGTTATTACATATATCAAACTGAAATAGCTGTTGCAAAAACACCAATTTTTATAAAACATTAAGCTTAAGATTAATAGGGGTGCCCAAACTTTTTCATATGACTGTATGTGCAGCACTATACGAGGCCATATATACAGTACGGAGCACTATGCGGAGCCATGTATACAGTACGGAGCACTATGCGGGGCCATGTAAACAATATGAAGCACTATGCGGGGCAATGTATACTGTGTGAAGCACTATGCGGGGCCATATATACAACACAGAGCAGGATGCATGGCCACGTATACAGTACGGAGCACTATGCGGGGCCATGTATATAGTAGTACCAAGCACATTGCAGGGGCCGTGTATACAGTACGGAGCACTATGCGGGGCCATGTATACAGTACGAAGCACAATACAGGGGACATGTATGCAGTACGGAGTACTATGCGGGGCCATGTATACATTACGGAGTACTATGCGGGGCCATGTATATAGTAGTACCGAGCACATAGCACGGGCCGTGTATACAGTACGGAGCACTATGCGGGGCCATGTATATAGTAGTACGGAGCATTATGCTGGGCCATGTATACAGTACGAAACACTATGCGGAGGACATGTATACAGTACGGAGCACTATGCGGGGCCATGTATACTGTACGGAGCACTATGCGGGGCCATGTATACAGTATGGAGCTCTATGCGGGGCCATGTATATAGTTCGGAGCACTATGCGGGGCCATGTATACAGTATGGAGCACTATGCGGGGCCATGTATATAGTTCGGAGCACTATGCAAGGCCATGTATACTGAGTGCAGCACTATGCAGGGCCATTATTATGTGTGCAGCACTCTGCGGGGCTATGTATACAGTATGGAGCAGTATACGGGGCCATGTATACAGTACGGAGCACTATGTGGGGCCATGTATACAGTACGGAGCACTATGCGGGGCCATGTATACAGTATGGAGCACTATGCGGGTTCATGTATACAGTAGGGAGCACTATACGGGGCCATGTATTCAGTAGGGAGCACTATGCGGGGCCATGTATTCAGTAGGAAGCACTATGCGGGCCATGTATTCAGTAGGGAGCCCTATGCGGGGCCATGTATACAGTACGGAACACTATGCGGTGGTCGTGTATACAGTACGGAGCACTATGCGGGGACGTGTATACACTACGGAGCACTATGCGGGGACGTGTATACAGTACGGAGCACTATGCGGAGCATGTATACAATACGAAGCTCTATGCGGGGCCATGTGTACAGTACGGAGCACTATGAGGAGGTCGTGTATACAGTACAGAGCACTATGTGGAGCCATGTATACAATACGAAGCTCTATGCGGGGCCATGTATACAGTACAGAGCACTATGAGGAGGTCGTGTATACAGTACGGAGCACTATGCGGGGACGTTTATACACTACGGAGCACTATGCGGGGACGTGTATACAGTACGGAGCACTATGCGGGGCCATGTGTACAGTACGGAGCACTATGAGGAGGTCGTGTATACAGTACGGAGCACTATGCGGGGGATGTGTGTACTATACGGAGCACTATGCAGGGGACTTACAGTACATACCAAAAGTTTAGACATACCTTCTCATTTAAAGAAAATTGTACATTCACACTGAATTCATCAAAACTATGAATTAACATATGTGGAATTATATACTTAACAAAAAAGTGTGAAACAACTGAAAATATGTCTTTTATTCTAGGTTCTTCAAAGTAGCCACCTTTTGCTTTGATGACTGCTTTGCACACTCTTGGCATTCTCTTGATGAGCTTTCACGACACTGAAAATGATTGCAATCAGAAATTCTTTGGTATTATTCTCTTCATTTAATTTGACTTCAATGAAAAAAACACAAAAAGAATTGTCCTAAAGCCAAATTGGATATAATTCCACACCAAACCTAAAAAAGTGGGTGGACAAAAGTATTGGCACCCTTTGAAAAATCATGTGATGCTTCTCTAATTCGTGTAATTAACAGCACCTGTAACTTACCTGTGGCACCTAACAGGTGTTGGCAATAACTAAATCACACTTGCAGCCAGTTAACATGGATTAAAGTTGACTCAACCTCTGTCCTGTGTCCTTGTGTGTACCACATTGAGCATGGAGAAAAGAAAGAAGACCAAAGAACTGTCTGAGGACTTGAGAAACCAAATTGTGAGGAAGTATGAGCAATCTCAAGGCTACAAGTCTATCTCCAAAGACCTGAATGTTCCTGTGTCTTCCGTGCACAGTGTCATCAAGAAGTTTAAAGCCCATGGCACTGTGGCTAACCTCCCTAGATGTCTACGGAAAAGAAAAATTGACGAGAGATTTCAACACAAGATTGTGCGGATGGTGGATAAAGAACCTCGACTAACATCTAAACAAGTTCAAGCTGCCCTGCAGTCCGAGGGTACAACAGTGTCGACCCGTACTATCCGTCGGCGTCTGAATGAAAAGGGACTGTATGGTAGGATACCCAGGAAGACCCCACTTCTTACCCTGAGACATAAAAAAGCCAGGCTGGAGTTTGCCAAAACTTACCTGAGAAAGCCTAAAATGTTTTGGAAGAATGTTCTCTGGTCAGATGAGACAAAAGTAGAGCTTTTTGGCAAAAAGCATCAACATAGAGTGTACAGGAAAAAAAAAGAGGCATTCAAAGAAAAGAACACGGTCCCTACAGTCAAACATGGCGGAGGATCCCTGATGTTTTGGGGTTGCTTTGCTGCCTCTGGCACTGGACTGCTTGACCGTGTGCATGGCATTATGAAGTCTGAAGACTACCAACAAATTTTGCAGCATAATGTAGGGACCAGTGTGAGAAAGCTGGGTCTCCCTCAGAGGTCATGGGCCTTCCAGCAGGACAATGACCGAAAACACACTTCCAAAAGCACTATAAAACGGTTTGAGAGAAAGCACTGTAGATTTCTAAGGTGGCCAGCCATGAGTCCAGACCTGAGTCCCATAGAACACCTGTGGAGAGATCTCAAAATGGCAGTTTGGAGAAGGCACCCTTCAAATATCAGGGACCTGGAGCAGTTTGCCAAAGAAGAATGGTCTACAATTCCAGCAGAGCATTGTAAGAAACTCATTGATGGTTACCGGAAGCGGTTGTTCGCAGTTATTTTGGCTAAAGTATTAGGCTGAGGGTGCCAATACTTTTGTCTGGCCCATTTTTGGAGTTTTGTGTGAAATGATCAATGATTTGATTTTTGCTTCATTCTCTGTTGTGTTTTTTCCTTGCAAGCAAATGAAATGAAGATAATAATACCAAAGAATTTGTGATTGCAATCATTTTCAGGAAGAAACTGAGTATTATCTGACAGAATTGCAGGGGTGTCAATACTTTTGGCCAGCACTGTATGGGGTCCATTATTCTGTAAGAAGCATTATATGGGGTCCATTATTCTATTATTCTCTATAGAGCATTATATGGGGCTCATTATTCTGTATGGAGAATTATATGGGGTCGATTATTCTCTATGGAGCATTATATGGGGTCCATTATTCTGTATGGAGCATAATATGGGGTGCATTAGTCTGTATGGAGCATTATATGGGGTCCATTATTCTGTATGGAGCATTATATGGGGTCCATTATTCTATTATTCTCTATAGAGCATTATATGGGGCTCATTATTCTGTATGGAGAATTATATGGGGTCCATTATTCTCTATGGAGCATTATATGGGGTCCATTATTCTGTATGGAGCATAATATGGAGTGCATTATTCTGTATGGAGCATTATATGGGGTCCATTATTCTGTATGGAGCATTATATGGGGTCCATTATTCTATTATTCTCTATAGAGCATTATATGGGGCTCATTATTCTGTATGGAGAATTATATGGGCTCCATTATTCTCTAGGGAGTATTATATGGGGTCCATTATTCTGTATGGAGCACAATATGGGGCCCATTATTCTGCATGGAGCATTGAATTGGAGTGCATTATTCTGTTTGAAGCAACATATGAGGTCCATTATTCTGTATGGAGCATTATATGGGGCCAATTATTCTGTATGAAGCAGTATACGGTATTGTTCTCATTATTCTGTATGTAGCATTATATGGGGCCCATTATACTGTATGGAGGACTATGAAGTTCCCATTATACCGTATGGGAGATTATATGGGGTCAGTAAACCGTATGGAGGACTATACTGTCCGGTCTGCACTGTGCACTGCCAGTTATCGTCGGTTTCTGAGCTATTGTAGAATTTACAATAGATATCACTCATGTAATGTAAGAAGTAAGTGAAATCTTTGGCCTTGTACTATATATATATATATTTCTCTGCCGTATCTGCACCATGGGGCCTACGAAAGCCTGGAGCCGACCCTGCTGTCTGCAACCAAAGAGAAAAAGGAGGAATTCTTCTCCTGTAGAGGCGAAAACTGGTGAAAATACAGGATAAAAGTAAAAAAAAATGACCAGGTATAGTGATATTCCAAAATGTACACACATGGCAGCTTATTCTTAAAAGTTACTTAAAATGATAATTTCCCTTTAAATATTGGAACCTCTCTCCAGCAGGGAACGGCAATCTCCATGAATAAAGTCCACTGCACTCGTTGTGATTATTATATTTAGCATACAAGGCAATATCGGTTTAGAATCGCCTCAGTCATTGTTATAAGATCGTTATGTTTCCGGGCATAAATCATACGCTTGTAACATTGTGTATTCCTTAGTGTTGCAAATCTGAAATATTGTAAATTACATACTCCAGTTTGCCTAAAAATATTCCTAAAAAATGCTAAGAGGAGAATTTTTACTCTGCTGTACAATATGTAGTGTGTCCCCTGCCCCCGCTGTGCCCCTTCACAGAGTATGGTGCCCCATAGTGCAATCCTCTACATAGTATGATGCCTTCACAGTGCCACCTCTACAGGGCCCCAACAATGATTTCCCTCTCACAGTAACGCACCCACAGTGATTCCTCATAGATTTTGGTGCCTCCACAGCACTTTCCCCCACACATTATAGTTCCCCCATGGAGCATTATTGAGTAATTTGATAAGACTACTATTGTGTACGGTACAAATGATCATAGAATCATAGAATGGCAGAGTTGGAAGGGACCTCCTGGGTCATCCGGTCCAACCCCCTGCTCAAAGCAGGATTCACTAAATCATCTCAGATAGATGTCTGTCCAGCCTCTGTTTGAAGACGTCCATTGAAGGGGAACTCACCACCTCTCGTGGCAGCCTGTTCCACTCATTGATCACAATAACTGTCAAAAAGTTTTTTCTAATATCTAATCTGTCTCCTCCCATTCAGTTTCATCCCATTGCTTCTAGTCTTTCCTTGTGCAAATGAGAATAAAGATGATCCTTCTACAATGTGACAGCCCTTGAGATATTTGTAGACAGCTATTAAGTCTCCTCTCAGTCTTCTTTTTTGCAAGCTAAACATTCCCAAATTCTGTAACCGTTCCTTATAGGACATGGTTTGCAGATCGGTCACCATTCTGGTCGCTCTTCTCTGAACTTGCTCCAGTTTGTCAATGTCTTTTTTTAAATGTGGTGCCCAAAACTGGACACAGTATTCCAGATGAGGTCTGACCAAAGAGGAGCAAAGTGTGAAAATGACTTCACGTGATCTAGACTCTATGCTTCTGTTAATACATCCCAGAATAGTATTTGCCTTTTTTGCTGCTGCATCACACTGTTGACTCATGTTCAGTCTATGATCTATTAGTATACCTAAGTCTTTTTTACTTGTGCTGTTGCTTAGCTGTATTCCTCCCATTCTGTATATGCTTTTTTCATTTTTATTGCCAAGATGTTGTACTTTGCATTTTTCCCTGATAAAAAAACATTCTGTTAGTTGCAGCCCACTGCTCCAGTTTATGTAGGTCTTTTTGAATCCTCTCTCTCTCTTCTCTGGTGTTAGCTATCCCTCCTAGCTTTGTGTCATCAGCAAATTTAATCAGTTTACCCTCAATTCCTTCATCTAAATCATTGATAAAGATGTTGAACAATACAGGTCCCAGGACAGAGCCCTGTGGTACCCCACTTGAGACATTCATCCAACTGGATGTGAAGCCATTTACGACCACTCTTTGAGTCCGATCACTAAGCCAGTTATGAATCCACCTAACAGTTGCCTTGTCCATTCCATACTTGGTCATTTTTTCAATAAGGATGGTGTGAGATACTTTGTCAAATGCTTTGCTGAAGTCAAGATATACTATATCTACAGCATTTCCCTGATCCACCCAGTCAGTGATTCTGTCATAGAAGGAAATTAAGTTAGTCTGACATGACTTTTTAGTTACAAACCCATGCTGACTCTGGTTAATCACTTCATTCTTATCCAGGTACTTACATACATGTTGTTTAATAATTTGTTCAAAGATCTTTCCTGGTATAGAAGTCAGACTCACCGGCCTATAGTTCCCTGGTCCACCTTCTTCCCCTTTTTGAAGATAGGAACAACATTTGCTCTTCTCCAGTCTTCTGGGACTTCTCCTGTTCTCCAAGAATTTTCAAAGATTATGGAGAGTGGTTCTAAAATTTCTTCTACGATCTCCTTCAGTACTCTGGGGTGTAATTCATCTGGACCTGGAGACTTGAACTCATTTATGTTAGCTAAATATTCCCTTACAATCTTTCTGTTTACAAATAAGGTGGATTCTTCTATTCCTTTAATAGGACAGTAAAGATCAGTTGATGTTACATTTTCTTTCTGAGAGAAAACTGATGCAAAATAGGAATTAAAAAGTTCTGCCTTCTCAACATTCTTTCTTACCATTTCACCATTTTCATCCTGTAAAAATCCTATAGCATCTTTGACTTTTCTTTTACTTTTGACATACCCCCAAAATCCTTTTTTATTGCTTTTGACATCTCTTGTAAGCCTTAATTCATTGTCAGCTTTAGCTAACCTGATACGTGCCCTACAGGATCTGCAGACTGCATTATAATCTTCTTTAGATATGCCTCCCTCTTTCCATTTGATAAACATTTCTTTCTTTATTTTTAGCATGTGTTTAATTTCTGTGTTCATCCATCCTGGTTTCATTAAATGCTTCCCATTTTTCCTACTTTTTGGGATTGTTAACGATTGTGCTTTGAGAATCTCATTTTTAAAAATTTCCCATCCTTCCAGGACATTTTTGTCCTTAAGGATATCCAGCCATTGGATCCCTCCTATTCTCTTTCTGAGTCGCTTAAAATCTGTATTTCTGAAATCTAACCTTGAAGTTTCAGTCTTCACATGTCTTCCTCCTCTAGTTATCCAAAATTCTATAATAGCATGATCGCTGCCTCCTAGCGCCCCAGCCACTTTTACCTCCTCAACCATTTCCTCCCTGTTTATAAGGATTAGATCCAAAGTAGCAGATCCCCTTGTTTTCTCTCCTACCTTTTGGAAGATAAAGTTGTCAGCAAGAGAGGATAAGAATTTGCTTGACCTGTTAGCTTTACTTGAGAGAGATTCCCAACAAATGTCTGGATAGTTGAAATCTCCCATGACCACTACGTCATATTTTTTGGAGAACTTGGTCATTTGATACATAAAGAGTTCATCCATATCTTCAGTTTGCCCAGGTGGCCTGTAGTAAATGCCTACAATGGTGTCCTTTCTGTTGTTCTCTCCTTGTATTCTTGCCCAAACAGTTTCCACAGAACTCCCAGTCTCTGCTTCAATCTCTGTGCAGATATACGCTTTTCTAACATACAATGCGACACCTCCTCCTCGTTTATCAAGTCTGTTTCTTGCAAATAAGTTGTATCCTTTTAGCCTTGTGTTCCAATCATGTGTATCGTCCCACCAAGTTTCAGTGATTCCAATGACATCATTTTTCTTTTCCTGCGTTAGTAGTTCCAATCAGAGGTGGATTAAGAGTAGCAAGGGCCCCGGACAGTTTAGAAGGCGCGGGCCCCCCCCCCACACCTGATTTATCACGTGACATGTCACATGATCCCCTGTGATAAATCATGTGATAGTTCACAGGAAATTAATTTGGCACAATATTAATTGTGCTGCCTCATCTGAGAGCAGCACAATATTGGGGCAGATACCCTGATTCCAGCGATGTGTCACTTTTTCAGCTGCTTGTTGTCATTTTGAGAAAATCACCGTTTTATCTGCTGCAGATCTAGCAGCTCTCTGAATGCTGCGCTCTGTATAGCCCCACCCACACCACTGATTGGCAGCTTTCTGCCCATGCTCAGTGTACACAGAAATCTACTGATCAGTGATGGGGGTGGGGTCCTACAGAACTTACTAGTCATCTAGTGATAATTACCTTCTGACAAATCAATGATTTTATCAAAACAGCACTAAGCAGCCCAGTAAGTGACACATTACTGGAATCAGTGCCTCTAACCCTACATTATGCTGCTCTCAGATTAGGTGGCAAAAAACTGATGACAGATTCCCTTTAAAGGAGCTGTAAAGACAAAAAAGTTTGTATTAAAAAAATACAAGCCATTTGTGAAATTAACTTTTTTTCATTGTTAATTCACATTAGACTGTATCTTCAATACTTTTGTCAGCAGGTCTTATTACAGACTCTGAATAGGGCAGCTCTCTCCCTCTCCCTCAGCAGAAAGTCACAGCATGGTTAAAAAACGGGATCTTTTATGATTTTCTCATAATAAATAAAAAAGGACATGCAAGTCCTCCAAACTATTTTCCGTTTCTCTATAGGGGAGGTCCCAAATCTTTCTTGTTCTTTAGTTGATCACATGTCAAAAAGGCAAAGCATTTACTATGAACTCGCCTAAAAAAAATATACACTTGGAGAGTAATATCATCATCTGCATGTAAATATTCCTTGACTCTAAGGGCTCGCTCACACTGTCGAATAACACGGCCGAATGCTATGTGATGTTTTATCGGATAGGACTCGGCCCTATGTTATACTATGGAACAGTGCAGATCTGCGATTATTGGCATGAGAAAATAATCTCATTCGATATTCGGACCATGTGCACCCATACAAGTCTATGGGTGCACGTAAAACATTGGACTGCAGTCAGATGTCATCCAAGTGCAGTCCGATGAACACTCACAGAGACTATGGAGAAGATGGAGAAATTAAGTTCTCCATCTTCTCCATATCTGTGCTGCGAGAGAATCGGATCACACTCAGTTGAAGCTCTGACAGAGTTTGAGCCGAGTGTCATTAGCATAATTGGCCCTATTCTCTTGCATGAGAGAATATATGGCTTAGTGAGTGGACCCTAAAACTGAATAGTAGTGACGGACAGGCACCTCACAAGCGGGATCCATGTAGCTCTCAGATGTCATGTAGGTAGGGCTTCATTCCATGGGGTAGGGCTTAATTTCAAGGTATATAAAAAAATGGACTTCAAATAAAAATTAAATGAACACAAAAAGCACTAATTGAATTATTTTTTTCGTATTTATGTTTGCAGCCCCTTTAAAAACCCTTTGAGGACCAAGGCACATATATGTCCCATAGTTTTAAACTGGAAAAAAATTTGATTGAATAAAATTTAAGGTCCTCGAAGGTTTAAGTAGGTCATAAATTCATATGAATACTTGCTCATACAATTGCACATGCCAAAAGATGAAGAAGAGCAGAATCAAAAATATGACATTAAGTGGAGCACTTACAGGTATTCAAGGTGAAAGAGACCAGCAAAGGCATCGTCTCGAATGACAGTAAATGAGTTAGAATTCAGCAAGCTGAAAATGAAGACAGCAGGTTAGAAGCGAACCAGACTTTATGGTGATCAGAATTAGTCAAGCAGAATTTATTGACTGCTCTTGCAAAGCACTGAGACTCCCGCTGTGTATAGATGACGCCATGCGGCCTCCCGCTGTGTATAAATGGCGCCGTGCGGCCTCCCGCTGTGTATAGATGGCACCGTATAGATGGCTATGTGCGGCCTCCTGCTGAGTATACGTGTATAGATGGCTACGTGCGGCCTCCTGCTGAGTATAGATGCCGCACGGCGCTCCCCCCAGAGACAGCAGGAGGCCGCACAGCGCCATCTATACTCAGCGGGAGGCCGCACGTAGCCATCTATACACAGCAGGAGGCCGCACGGTGCCATCTATACTCAGCGGGAGGCCGCACGTAGCCATCTATACACAGCAGGGGGCCACACGGCGCTCCCCCCAGAGACAGCAGGAGGCCGCACAGCGCCATCTATACTCAGCGGGAGGCCGCATGCAGTCATGCACACACACAAACATATACAGACACGCATAAACACATTTGAAACACAAAAATACATACAAACAGATATCACACAATGACATCTGCCCACACACGCACACAAACACACACACATACACAGACAGACAACACACACACACACCTGCCCACACACACACCTGCCCCCACACACACACACCTGCCCACACACACATCTGTGTGTGTGTATGTATAGTGTGTGTGTGTGTGTGTGTGTGTATATATGTATAGTGTGTGTGTGTGTGTTTAATTTGTGTGTGTGTATGTATAGTGTGTGTGTGTGTGTGTATGTATGTATAGTGTGTGTGTGTGTGTGTGTTTAATTTGTGTGTGTGTATTTTTTTTTAAGTTAAAAACAAGTAAAATGCATGTGGCATCAATATCAAGACTCCAGATATAAGGGCCTATTGACACTGAATTTTGCAATGCATTCATCTCCTCTTTCCAGGCTTCTATCTAAATCCCTGAAAAATGGCATTCAGATGTGCCTTGACATAGCCATTGATTTGAACAAAGGCAAACCGAGGCTAAAGTCTGAATCTTTAGGCTCCATTTGCTCTGCTTTCAGATGTCTCATTTCAGACAGCACAATCCTGAATTTCAGGGATTCAGTTGTAAGCCTTGTGTAAAGACCTGAATGCAGCGCTGAATGTAGTGTGAATAGGTCCTTACATCCTACACCACCTCAGGGGGGATTGTTGTTATGGAGTATTGCCCCTGGGTGGCTGCAGTTATGACCACTACCAGGGCTCGCGGTCACCCACCCTAGCTTTGGTATTCTGGGGAGCTGGTATAATGAATATCTGAGAAGAGCCCTAGAGAAGCAAGAACATTGGACAACCAAGAGGTGGTGGCCTCAAGTCAGGTGTAGTGTTCAACAGGGCAAGACTTTCTAACCTGCCCACACACACACACATCTGCCCACACAGACACACACACACTTCTGCCCACACAGACACACCCACACACCTGCCCACACAGACACACACCTGCCCACACACACACACACACACATATACACACACCTGCCCACACACACACACCTGCCCACACACACCTGCCCACACACACCTGCCCACACACACACACACACATCTGCCCACACACATACACACATATACACACACATCCACCCACACACACACCTGCCAACACACACACACACACCTGCCCACACAGACACAAACACACACCTGCCCACACACACACAAACCTGCCCACACACACACACCTGCCCACACATACACACCTGCCCACACAGACACACCTGCCCACACAGACACACACACACACCTGCCCACACACACACACACACACACCTGCCCACACACACACACCTGCCCACACAGACACACACACACACCTGCCCACACAGACACACACACACACACCTGCCCACACAGACACACACACACACCTGCCCACACAGACACACACACCTGCCCACACAGACACACCCACACACCCACACACACACACACCTGCCCACACACACACACACACACCTGCCCACACACACACACACACACACCTGCCCACACACACACACACACACCTGCCCACACACACACACACACCTGCCCACACACACACACACCTGCACACACACACCTGCCCACATACACACCTGCCCACACACATCTGCCCACACACACATCTGCCCACACACACATTTGCCCACACACACACATCTGCCCACACACACATCTGCCCACACACACACACACATCTGCCCACACACACACATCTGCCCACACACACACACACACACACATCTGCCCACACACACACATCTGCCCACACACACACACACACACACATCTGCCCACGCACACATCTGCCCACACACACATCTGCCCACACACACACATCTGCCCACACACACACATCTGCCCACACACACACACATCTGCCCACACACACACATCTGCCCACACACACATCTGCCCACACACACACATCTGCCCACACACACACACATCTGCCCACACACACACACATCTGCCCACACACACACACCTGCCCACACACACACACATCTGCCCACACACACACACATCTGCCCACACACACACACACATCTGCCCACACACACACACATCTGCCCACACACACACATCTGCCCACACACACACACACACATCTGCCCACACACACACATCTGCCCACACACACATCTGCCCACACACACATCTGCCCACACACACATCTGCCCACACACACACACATCTGCCCACACACACATCTGCCCACACACACACACATCTGCCCACACACACACACACCTGCCCACACACACACACACATCTGCCCACACACACACACATCTGCCCACACACACACACACCTGCCCACACACACACATCTGCCCACACACACACATCTGCCCACACACACACACATCTGCCCACATACACACACACATCTGCCCACACACACACACACATCTGCCCACACACACACATCTGCCCCCACACACACACACACACACATCTGCCCACACACACACATCTGCCCACACACACATCTGCCCACACACATCTGCCCACACACACACATCTGCCCACACACACACACATCTGCCCACACACACATCTGCCCACACACACACACATCTGCCCCCACACACACATCTGCCCACACACACACACATCTGCCCACACACACACATCTGCCCACACACACACACACCTGCCCACACACACACACACATCTGCCCACACACACACACACATCTGCCCACACACACACACATCTGCCCACACACACACACCTGCCCACACACACACACACCTGCCCCCCCCACACACACACACCTGCCCACACACACACCAGCCCACACACACACACACACACCTGCCCACACACACACACACACATCTGCCCACACACACACATCTGCCCACACACACACACACACCTGCCCACACACACACACATCTGCCCACACACACATCTGCCCACACACACACATCTGCCCACACACACACATCTGCCCACACACACATCTGCCCACACACACATCTGCCCACACACACACTCACCATCCCCCGGCTCCATTCCTCCTGCTTGCTCTCTCTCCTCTCCGATGGTAAGTAGCAGTACAGGCCGGGCGCGCACTGCGTGACGTCACAGCTTGGAGACACAGCCGCACACAGGGCCGTGTCTCCTAGCAGTGACGCGGCCGGGCCAGCACAGGGAAGTTAACTGCTGCAGTGCTGGCCCGGCCGATGAAGAAGTAGCGGCGGCCACTGCTGGGAGAGCGGTCCGGGCCCCCCCCTCCCGCCACTGCTACCGGTATGTGCCGCGGCGGCCCGCACATATAATGAGGGCAATCCGGCATTAGACACCCCGCCCGGAGCCGCGGGCCCCCTGCAGGCTCGGGGACCCGGGCGGTCGCCCGGATTGCCCTCATTATAATCCGCCTATTGTTCCAATTCTCCTTGTTTGTTTCCCATGCTTTGTGCATTTGTGCATTTGTACGACACTTTTACTCTTTAGGGTACTCACTCTGAGGTTCACTATTACCATCTGTTGGGCACAATTACTTTTAGGGGCACCATCTGTCTGGCACTGTTGGTTTCTGTGGCACTATCTGTGTAGATCTCTTTCAGTTGCTATTTCTAGTAAGTTTTGATGTATTGGCTATGTGCGCACGATCAGGAAAATTTCTGCAGCGTTCCTGCATCTATTGGCAGCAAAAACGCTGAGATAAATGCGCAGCGTTTTGATGCGTTTTCATGTGTTTTTTTATGTGGTTTTGCCTGCAGATTTGCCATGCGTTTTTCCAGTGCATTGTATAGGAAAAATGCAGGCAAAAACGCAAAAAGAATGGACATGCTGCTTCTTTTTCTGCACATGAAATTCAGTCAGGATAAATTCTGATCAAAGAACTTGCAAAATGTCATAGGAAACCATGGGAGAAGGTTTACAATGCATTTTTGGCCCATTTCTGTGCAGACAAAACGCACCAAAAACGCACTGTGTGCACTTTGGGTCACTGCGCTTCACTGCAAGTGCAGTAATGGGGAAAATGGGGCAACAATAAAGAATTAGTGATATCAAAATAGATGGATAAGGTGGTGGAAATGTGAGAAGTCAAACATGTCTGTGTTGAAATCCCTACAGATGAGTTGAGGCTAGAAGAAGTCGTAATGGTGGTCTGGACCAGACGGAAAAGATAAGAAAAGTGAATGGCTCCAACTAGAAAGAAGGTGAACATTAAGTCACTTAATATAACTGTATGACTATGTATGACTGTGAGACCTCTTATATGCTTGGCAGAACTGAGATCTAACACCATAAGGATGGAGTATAGTGGTAATGTTTAGTCTTTTTATAGTGTGTTTATTTTGTAACAGTTTGGTGGTGCAATTAAGTTACCTTAAGCTACATTGTCACATTATCATTTCACGCATTTTACTCCCATCTTTACACTAAATATCTTATCAAGTCTCCTCTGTGACCTCATCAGTGATTCTATATAATAATATGGCCCGTGTGTACCTCCCTATAGGAGTAGTGCTCTCCACTAGTGCCATCTCTGTGTCCCCATATAGTACTAGTGCCCTCTGTGCCTCCATACAGTACTAGTGCCCTCTCTGTGCCCCCATATAGTACTAGTGCCCTCTCTGTGCCCCCATATAGTACTATTGCTCTCTCTGTGCCCCCATATAGTAATAGTGCCCCTCTGCGTACCCATAAAGTACTAGTGCCCTCTCTGTGCCCCCACATAGTACTAGTGCCCTCTCTGTGCCTCCATATAGTACTAGCGCCCTCTCTGTGCCTCCATATAGTACTAGTGCCCTCTGTGTGCCCCCATATAGTACTAGGGCTCTCTCTGTGCACCCATATAGTAATAGTGCCCCCTCTCTGCACTCATAAGGTAATAGTGCCCTTTCTGTGCCTCCATACAGTACTAGTGCCCTCTCTGTGCCTCCATATAGTACTAGTGCCATCTCTGTGCCTCCATGTAGTACTAGTGCCCTCTCTGTACCCCCATATAGTACTAGTGCCCTCTCTGTGCCCTCATATAGTACTAGTGCTCTCTCTGTGCACCCATATAGTACTAGTGCCCTCTCTGTGCCCCCATATAGAACTAGTGCCCTCTCTGTGCCCCCATATATTACTAGTGCACTCTCTGTGCCCCTATATAGTACTAGTGCCCTCTCTGTGCCTCCTTATAGTATTAGTGCCCTCTCTGTGCTTCCATATAGTACTAGTGCCCTCTCTGTGCCCCTATATAATGCTAGTGCCCTCTCTGTGCCCCATATAGTAATAGTGCCCCCTCTGCATCCACATATAGTACTAGTGCCCTCTCTGTGCCCTCATATCGTACTAATACCCTCTCTGTGCCGCCATATAATACTAGTGCCCTCTCTGTTCCCCCATATAGTACTAGTGCCCTCTCTGTGCCCCCATATAGTACTAATGCCCTCTCTATGCCCCCATATAGTACTAGTGCCCTCTCTGTGCCTCCTTATAGTATTAATGCCCTTTCTGTGCTTCCATATAGTACTAATGCCCTCTCTGTGCCCCTATATAATGCTAGTGCCCTCTCTGTGCCCCCATATAGTAATAGTGCCCCCTCTGCATCCCCATATAGTACTAGTGCCCTCTCTGTGCCCTCATATAGTACTAATACCCTCTCTGTGCCACCATATAATACTAGTGCCCTCTCTGTGCCCCCATATAGTACTAATGCCCTCTCTGTGCCCCCATATAGTACTAGTGCCCTCTGTTCCCTCATATAGTACTAGTGCCCTCTCTGTGCCCCCATATAGTACTAATGCCCTCTCTATGCCCCATATAGTACTAGTGCCCTCTCTGTGCCTCCATATAGTGTTAGTGCCCTCTCTGTGCCCCCACATGGTGCTAGTGTCCTCTTTGTGCTCCCGTATAGTACTAGTGCCCTCTCTGTGCCCCTATATAGTACTAGTGCCCTCTCTGTGTCCCCATATAGTACTAGTGCCCTCTCTGTGCCCCCACATGGTGCTAGTGCCCTCTTTGTGCTCCCGTATAGTATTAGTGCCCTCTCTGTGCCCCCATCTAGTACTAGTGCCCTCTCTGTGTCCCCATATAGTACTAGTGCCCTCTCTGTGCCCCTGTATAGTACTATTGTCCTCTTTGTGCCCCCGTATAGTACTAGTGCCCTCTCTGTGCCCTCATATAGTACTAGTACCCTCTCTGTGGCTCCATGTAGCAATAGTGCCCCCTCTTTGTTTGTATAGAGTAATAAGACCCCCTTGTGACTCTGAATAGTATTAGTCCTGGCTCCGTGCCCCCATATAGTAATAGTGCCATCTCTGTGCCTGAGGATATGTATATTGTTATAGATAATGTGGACCCAAGTGTCCGAAAATCAGAAGAGCCAAATGATATTGGTCAGAATGTAAAGATGGGTGGTCCGGCACTGAATATAATATAACTGAACAGGAATATAGAGAACATTATTACATTCAATATTCTCAGTCTTTATATTCTCCCCATCTGTAAATACAATGTTCCTTTTACCCCTTACACCTATGTAGTAAAGGTCATAGTCGCCTCTATGTCTTATTCTAGAACAATGGGAATCTTCTTCTCCAGGCCCATGTAAATAGCGTTTTTCTGATACAAATGTGATGTGAGCAGAACATTAAAAATATTTTCAGTTCTTTACAATCCATTTTTATTGGGCCTCGTTCAGACGAGCGTATTATACAGACCTGTGCTCTCTGCACCACAGACCGCACCCGCGCCCAGTATAGCCAATGTCCAGATATTCCACACATGGACCAACAATGTGAGTGGAGACAATCACTTCATGGGCAAGACCTTCCTAAATGGTATCTAACAGGACTGACGGCTGCTGATTGACTGCAGCGCTTATGTGGCACAATGACACAAGATTGCCGGGGACACGGCGCTCGGGGCAGAGAAGCAGCATCAGTCCGACAGAAAATGTGCTTTTTTCTTATTTTATTCAGCACAATAGGGGCATTCAGAAGGAGATGTCAGTAGTAAAGACCCCTGTAACTCAGTCCAGTGTTTGGTGTAAAGCATGGAGGTAATAACCAAAAAGGTTCAGGTACATTTTAGAGCGGTTTTTTCGTTTTTTTCTCCCCTTCTTCCAAGACTCATATAACTTTTTTATTTTTCTGTCTACTTAGCCGTATGAGGGCTTGTATTTTGAGGAACGAGTTGTACTTTTCAAAAAAATAATTTATTTTATCATGTGATGTACTGGAAACAGGAAGAAATTGCAAAAAAAAAGTGCAATTTCACAATTTTTTTTTTAATTTTTTTATTTATCATATTCACTATATGGAAAAATGATCTGGCAATATAATTCTCCGCTCCACCTGCGGCTGTTAAAGGCACTTGATGGCTGATTAAATGAACTATCATCTGCAGAAAAAGATGCATGCTCAGCGCTGGAGCCTGCATCAAATACAGTGACACAACTTATGACGTAACTATGTCATATGTCGTGAAGGAGTTAACCTGTCCTATCAAAGACATTGAGAGTCACTCAAGTTAGGAGAGTTGGACTCCACTGGCTGAATATTTACCAGATATAAGCTCATCCACGGGCCAGAGAACGCCCATCAGGGACACTTGTACTGAAGCAGATGGGGTACGGCCATCACTGTGCATCCCTGTAACTGTGTTCAATAAGGTAACGAGCAGCCGGCACACTTTCTCATACAATCATATGTGACGTCCTCTTACTCGAAAAAGCCTGTGTTTACCCTGGGTGATGGGGGACTTGGTGTCGGGTCCTATAATGAAGAGATGGGGTGCAGCGGTGGCCCGGACCCGACCCGTGCTCAGGCCCGTCACATTAAAAAGAGATGGTGTGGGCTCATCCGGGTTGAGTGGCTGATTAACGACTACGCCACCTGTGGTGCCTGGTGAAGGGCCACCAGCGCCGCTACAGTCCGCTGAGGCCTGGTTTTACGGCTCCTTGAGTTCTTACTACTCCCCACAGGCGGAGCGTGGCCTCACGGCAGAGGGACAGGAGGATGGGGGTAGTAGTAGAGGGAGACGGGCGCCGCGTCGTGCGGTGTGGCGCAGAATAAACAGTCCGGAGGCCATAGGGGTGAACTTCCAAGGCTTTACTCACCAAAGATGGCTTTTTATTAAATATGAAATTTAAAGTGTAACTATCTTGTAAGTCCTCCACCCTCACCCACTAACTGGTTCCCCTAACTCTTGGTTCCCCAGTCTCCCTGTAACCAGGGGAGCAGCACCTAGTGCATATTAGCTCCCTCTGGTGGAGAAGTGTGGTGTTGGATGCAAGGTTTGGGTCACGACTATCACACTGGTCTTACCTCAGAGGAGGAACACCACACTCCATTAAAGAAGTGCAGCATCCCTGTGGCGGTCGAACCCTCAGGGGCGCCACACATATAACACTGACGACAGTGGAAACCAAACACTCCTGCACCCATGTCTGTGTCTATTCAGCACAGAAGTGTAAAATATCAAGTGCAGCCTGTGGAGTGAGGTGTGCGCAGCCAAGTGAGTAAGAATCACGTCCTGTTCTATATATTAGACTGGTACATGAGCATGAGATCTGCTGATTGTGCTACGTCCTGGCAGGTCTGTAAGGATGTGATGTCATTGTAGCATCGGCGTCTCTGCCCCCTTACAGGCAGAGACGTCGTCCCCCTTACCGCCGCGCTCTGGGTCCGTCATCTTCCGGCCCTCCTGCTGCTGCTGCCGGCACACGCAGCTTCCCTAGCACTGTGCTTAAGGCGCGCCCGTGCTCCCTCCTTCTTAAAGGGGCCATGCGCGCCATCCTAAGGAGTCCCCGGCCAATGGCGGGAGGATCTCTCATATAAAAGGCACCTCCTCCAAAATGGAGGTGCCCGTGCAAGGTTGTAGCTTTGTGTTATAAACCCTGCTTCAGCCCTCAGGTCCCGCTGCTAGTCTGACTACAAGTCCGCCAGCCTGACTACCAGTCCAGTCCGCCAGCCTGACTACCAGTCCAGTCCGCCAGCCTGACTACCAGTCCAGTCCGCCAGCCTGACTCCCTGTCTCCGCCAGCCAAGTACACTCTCCAGCCCGACGGTCTGCCTACGGTCCAAACCCGCCAATCTGTCTATGGGCAAGGCTTGCCTGCCTACCCGGAGAACTTACCAGTTACCTGCCAGTTACCTGCCGTGCCTACCAGCCAGCCTACCTGGAGGCTCCTGCCAGTTACCCGTGGTGTCTACCAGTCCGTCTCCCCGGATCACCTGTCAGCCTGCCTGCCGTGCTCATCCGCTGTACCGGTCAGTCCCTGCCTTCTGACCCGTGGAAGTCACCTGCTCTCATACAAGGACTGGCCCAGAGTTGCACCTGGTCCCTCTGCTCGGTCCTTCCTTGGTTCACGGAGTCGATTGAGCCGCCGTGCGACCTTGGTCAGTCCGAGTTGATACCTAGTCATGCCCCTCTGGTCCCTCCTTGCACCGCAGCACAGAGGTTCCACCACCCAGATCCGTAACAGTTTGCATGGGCCATGGAACCCAGTGGCCCCCAGGCTCCTTCGCTTGCTGACGTGTACCAGGAGGTTTCTCATCAGAGATCCCAACAGGAAACCATCCTGACCTACCTGCGGTCTGTCAACTCTTGCCTCGACACACTGCCTGTCACACCAGTGTCCACCTCGAGCCGAGCGACACCCGCTCCTGCGGCGCCTCTGCCTACCTGTGCTATAGCATCCAGCTCAGGACCCCGGGTCTCTGCGCCTCCTTGTTTTGGGGGTGACCCCGTCTTATGTCGGGGTTTTCTGAACCAGTGCACGTTGCACTTTTAACTACTGGCACATCAGTTTCCCTCCGACCGGGCCAAGGTGGCATTCATCATGTCTCACCTCACCGGGGAAGCATTGGCATGGCTAAACCCTCTATGGGAGAGAGGGGATCCCCTGGTGTCCAATCTTCCGGATTTCCTCACTGCCTTCCGGAAGGTCTTCGATGAGCCCGGATGAAGGACTTCTACTGCCTCCTCATTGCTCCAACTCCGCCAAGGGAGTCTCACCATGGGCCAGTATGCCATACAGTTCCGTACCCTTGCTTCTGAGCTTGCCTGGAATGACGAGGCCCTGGTGTCCACCTTCTGGGGTGGTCTTTCCGGATGGAAAAATAACGAGCTAGCCGGCCGGGACATTCCTACCACCCTGGATGACCTGGTGTCACTAGCTGCACGGATTGACATCCGTTTCCTGGAACGAGCTAAGGAGACTACCCGGGAGAGAAGATTTCCTCATCTTGCTCCTGTTTTCCAGAAACCTGCCTCCCACCCTGCAACTCCCCAGGCACGCTCGCCCAAACCCATGCAGATCAACCAGACGAAGATGGTCAAGTCTCGCCAAGAAATACTCCGTGCCGAGGGGAGCTGTTTCTACTGTGGTAGTAAGGAGCATCTGATCCGTTCCTGCCCGGAGAAGCGTCTAGGACCACTCGGAGAGGTCGTCCTAGGCAAGAGTAAATCCTCTCCGTTCTTGACTCTATCCGTTTCTATTTCCTGTGGAGAGAACCGCTTCTTTGAAACCGCCCACCTGGATTCCGGAGCCGCCGGGAATCTCATTTCTCAGTCCCTTGTAGAGAAGTATCAGATTCCCACCAAACCTCTGGCTGAACCATTGGCAGTCGCTTCCGTGGATGGAAGACTCCTTCCGGTGACCATCGTGCTCGTCACAGAGCCTGTGACCCTTCAGGTGGGAATGTTGCTGACGCGCCCCCTGGGAACCGGGACTTGTAGATGCTGGGGGTTGTAGTCACCGTGGCAGTGACCCGGTCTGTGACCCAGGGCGGTCAAACCAGGGTAGTTTATGTGAATCTGTTTGTATAGTCCGACTACGCCACCTGGGGAATGCGGTTATTGGGAACCGCCGCTGCGGAGCAGTCCGCTGAAGCTGGTGGTATGTGCAGCAATGTGATGTGACTCCCCACAGGAAGAGTGTAGCTTGAGGCAGCGTGTATGCATGATGGTGGTGATAGTGCCTGGATCAGTAATAATAACACGGAGTCTTTGCAGTGCAGTCCTAGGGTCTTTACTGGTGGTAATTATATAGGCCCAACGGGAGTACTTGCTAGGGATGAGGGCCTGGTCAGTCTGGGAGCAATCCTAAAATTCCCCTGGCCAGGTGGAGTTGTAGGCCTGCCGTTCTGACTGTACTCTTTTGGCTATCCCGCTTATAGTCGTGTTGTAGCCCACGTCCCTGAGTGTAATGTGCTGCTCACCCGTATGGCTGGCGACTCGGATTCTGTGTATTCCTCGCTCCTCTATGGCGGTACTGGTCCTTTCGTGTGGCTGAGCCTCCGGGCTTCTGTTGGCCAGGAGACCTACAATCTCCTGCCGTGCTGTTTCTGCTGCTGGGCTTGAAGGGTCCCACAGCCTCAGACTCCGGTGTCCGGTTCTCGGTGTGTGCTCTGGCTAGGACGAGCTCTGCCAGCTCCAGTCCTCAGCTCCTTGCTCCTTCGTGTCCTATCTGACTCCTGACACTGACTACACTCAGACTGACTAACCCCGCCTCCAGATCCAGTTATATAAGGCAGGATCCTCCCCTTTCTGGTCTGGAGCAGGAGGTGTTGCATGTAGTGTGTTCCCTGACCAGGAAACTCCTGTTTTGCTCCCAGACATGGTATTACTACCACTGTGGCAACCAGACCCCCTGGGGTGCCACATTGCACTCTGAGAGGATCTCCTTCCATGTGCTATCCGGACTCTCTCACTCCTTATTGCTAGGTCTACCCTGGCTACAGAGACATGAACCCATTCTGAATTGGCGATCCACTGAGGTGCTCCGTTGGGGGCAGGATTGCCATGAGACCTGCCTGGTTCCGGTTCGACCTCCGTCTACTCCGGCTAATTTACCTGGTCTACCGGCACCTTACTGGTCCTATGCAGATGTCTTCGACAAGAAGGAGGGGGAGACACAGCCACCCCATAGGCCATATGATTGCCCTATCGACCTGGTACCCAGTGCCACTCCACCCCGTGGGCGTATCTACCCCTTGTCGCTGGCCGAAACCTGGGCCATGTCGGAGTACATCGAAGAAAATCTGGCTAGGGGATTCATCCAGAAATCTACCTCCCCGGCTGGAGCTGGATTCTTCTTCGTAAAAAAGAAAGACGGCTCACTACGCCCCTGTATTGATTATAGGGGACTTAAGCAAATTACTATAAAAAATAAATACCCCCTGCCACTCATCTCAGAGCTGTTCGACCGCCTTAAAGGTGCGAAGATCTTCTCCAAACTCGATCTTCGTGGGGCGTATAACTTGGTCCGGATCCGCCAAGGAGACGAGTGGAAAACGGCATTCAATACCAGGGACGGCCACTATGAATACCGTGTGATGCCCTTCGGTCTCTGTAATGCTCCAGCCGTCTTCCAAGAACTAGTTAATGACATCTTCCGTGACCTCTTATATTCGTGCGTGGTGGCTTACCTGGATGACATCTTGGTCTTCTCTCCGGATCTACCCACACACCAAAGGGATGTTCGTCAGGTCCTGCATAGGCTCAGGCAGAATCACCTATACGCAAAATTTGAGAAATGTCTCTTCGAGCAGACCTCTCTTCCGTTCCTGGGCTATACTATCTCTAAAACCGGTCTACGGATGGACCCCGAGAAGGTCTCTGCCGTCTTAAAGTGGCCCCGACCGGAGGGGTTGAAGGCGATTCGGTGATTCCTGGGCTTCGCTAACTATTACCGCCTATTCATCCCGCATTTCTCTTCACGGACTGGACCCATCTCTGCGCTCACCTGTAAGGGTGCTAATCCTAAGGAATGGACGTCCGAAGCGGAGGAGGCCTTCCTCTCCTTAAAACTAGCCTTCTCTTCTGCCCCAGTGCTGCACCGTCCGGATTGCAACAAACAGTTCTTTCTGGAGGTTGATGCTTCCTCTTCCGGAGCCGGAGCTGTGCTCACCCAGAAATCTCCGTCCAGGAGAATGGTAATCGGCGGCTTCTTCTCCAAGCTTTTCTCCTCGTCCGAGCGCAACTATTTCATAGGAGACCGAGAACTGCTAGCCATCAAATTGGCGCTGGAGGAGTGGCGTTACCTGCTAGAGGGGGCTCTGCACCCGGTGGTCATCTATACTGACCACAAAAACCTGGCATATCTACAAAATGCCCAAAGACTCAATCCACGTCAGGCCCGGTGGTCTTTGTTCTTCGCCCGTTTCAACTTTACCCTTCATTACCGCCCTGCAGATAAGAACGTTAAAGCCGATGCTTTGTCCCGATCCTTCCTGTCTTCTGATCAAGAGGAGGAGCCTATGCATGTCATCGATCCCTCCAAAGTAATGAATGTGGCTCTGTTGGACCTGTCTCGTCTCCCACCCGGTAAGACGTTTGTAGTGGTTCTTCACTGGGGTCATTCATCTAAATTAGCCGGCCATGCTGGCCAGAGGAGGACCTTCCTGCTCATTACCCGGCATTACTGGTAGCCTTCCCTGCACAAGGATGTTGTAGACTTCGTCACGGCCTGTTCATCCTGTGCCCGCAACAAGGTTCCCAGACGTCTTCCAACCGGCCGTCTCCTGCCTTTTCCAGTACCTGCTGCCCCGTGGCAACACATTGCTATGGACTTTATTACTGATCTCCCTGTTACTGCCGGTTGTACTGTCATTTGGTGGTCGCTGACCACTTTTCTAAAATGGCCCACTTTATCCCTCTGCCTGGTCTCCCGTCTGCATCTGTGCTGGCTACGGACTTCATCCATCATATGTTTCGTCTCCACGGCCTACCCCTCCACATTGTGTCTGATCGAGGGGTCCAGTTTACTTCGCGCTTCTGGAGAGCTACGTGTAAGCTGCTGGATGTCTCTCTGGGTTTCTCCTTGGCTTATCATCCTCAGTCCAATGGACAAGTGGAACATATCAACCAGATCCTTACCAGCTTCCTCTGGCACTTCGTCAACGCTCACCATACCGATTGGGTAGAGCTCCTACCATGGGCCGAGTTCTCCTATAATAACCATGAGAGCGAATCTTCTTCCAAGTCCCCGTTCTTTGTGGTCTATGGTCAACACCCCCGGATTCTGTTTTCCGTCTCCACTTCAGTGGACAATCCTGCCGTGGAGTCTCTGGTCAGCGAATTTTCCACCATTTGGGAGGACACTAGATCCGCACTTCTTCAATCCTCCGAGCAGATGAAAAGACATGCTGATAAGAGACGTCTGGATCCGCCTCAATTCCATCCGGGAGACAAGGTTTGGCTCTCCTCCAAACATGTTCATCTCAAAATACCCTCCTATAAGTTGGATCCATGGTTCATCGGTCCATTTGAAGTCCTCAAGCAAATCAATCCAGTGGCCTACAAGTTAAAACTCCCGGCCACCTTACGGATTCCAAACTCCTTCCACGTATCTCTCCTCAAACCGGTTGTTGTTAATTCTATTTCCGACAATCCAAGTACCTCCCCAGCTCCGGTCTCCGCTGAGGACGTCTATGAGGTAGAGAACATTCTGGCCACCAAGAGGGTAAGAGGAAAAACCTTTTTTCTGGTGGATTGGAAGGGGTTTGGCCCAGAGGAGAGAACTTGGGAACCCAGGGAGAACATCGACGTCCCGCTTCTTCTTGAAAAAATTTTTTCGGACCTAAAGAAGAGGGGGCGTAAAGAGGGGGTACTGAATCATCGGCGTCTCTGCCCTCTGACAGGCAGAGATGCCGTCCCCCTTACCGCCACGCTCCGGGCCCTGCGTCTTCCGGCCCTCCTGCTGCTGCTGGAGTGCGCAGCTTCCCTAGCACTGTGCTTAGGGCACGCGCATGGTCCCTCCCTCTTAAAGGGGCCGCGCGCGCCGTCCTAAGGAGTCCCCGGCCAATGGCCGGAGGACCTCTCATAAAAAAGGCACCTCCTCCAAAATGGAGGTGCCCGTGCAAGGTTGTAGCTTTGTGTTCTAAACTCTTCTTCAGCCCTCAGGTCCTGCTGCTAGTCTGACTACCAGTCCACCAGCCTGACTACCAGTCCAGTCCACCAGCCTGACTACCAGTCCAGTCCGCCAGCCTGACTACCAGTCCAGTCTGCCAGCCTGACTACCAGTCTAAGCCAGCCAAGTACACTCTCCAGCCCGACGGTCTGCCTACGGTCCAAACCCACTAGACTGTCTATGGGCCAGGCTTGCCTGCCTACCCGGAGAACGTACCAGTTACCTGCCAGTTACCTGCCTACCAGCCAGCCTACCTGGAGGCTCTTGCCAGTTACCCGTGGTGTCTACCAGTCCGTCTACCCGGATCACCCGTCAGCCTGCCTGCCGTGCTCGTCCGCTGTACAGGTCAGTCCCTGCCTTCTGACCTATGGAAGTCACCTGCTCTCATACAAGGACTGGCCCAGAGTAACACCTGGTCCCTCTGCTCGGTCCTTCCCTGGTTCACGGAGTCGATTGAGCCGCCGTGCGACCTTGGTCAGTCCGAGTTGATACCTAGTCACGCCCCTCTGGTCCCTCCTTGCACCGCAGCACAGAGTTTCCACCACCCGGATCCGTAACAGTCATTAGTTATCTGCACTGCAAACCTCCTAATGTGGAAGTGAGCGGCAACAGATTACTCCTTTATGCCCCATCCCCCTGATGATGCCTGAGAGCCGGCGAAACATGTTGGGGGTCTATATATTTATAGATGGAGAGAGACAGGACCTGAATTACAATTACGGTGACAATCTACCTGTATATAACTAATGGCTGACTGCAGCAGTAAATCATACAGTGTATTCAGTGCCTGTGAATGTGATACAAATGCACAAAGGAGCATTAATAATGGGGTCACTCATTCATGGGGGTTTTATTGTTTTGTTTGGGTTATATGTAAATAATATTAATAAAAGCGACACTATAAAGAGAAAGAAGATTTCAGTGACCCCAGAGCTGAGTTATAATAAGGTAAAAAGCACAGCAGTGACCCGTCCTTCCCTGGGGTTGTGGTGGGATTACTGTATATCACATGTGATCGGCCATTGGTAACGGTACAACCTGTATTATATCTATCACTGATGGCTTTATTATATACTTCCCCAATATCACCATATTCCTGTCTTCATACATAGTATATTCTGTGTCAGAGCACATATAACACCCTTCATGCTTAGTACACATGTAATAATACTACTGTAACTACATAACATCACCATCTACAGCCGGCCACATGCTCATTACATGGTGCAAATGGCAGAACTGCACCAACCAGAGTGCCTTATACCAGTGCCAGTCAGGACCTCTATATAAGGGACTGCTCCATCATGTGTCCCCCGCACACAGTAACCACATACACAGTACAATAGTGCTATAAGACTCCATCCACACTGTACATATAACTGCCAATGACACCTGTCTGGTCTGGTGTTGGCTGTTTGGTAAAGTATATTATCCCCTTTCCCTTTCTCTATTGGGCACCAGTATATGTATATATATATATATATATATATATATATATATATATATATATATATATATATATATTGTAAATACACGCCCTCCATCCTGGTATATATGTCCCTCATCCTGGGCCCCATCCTGGTATACAGTGATACAGGGATGTGAAAAAGTGTTTTCCCCCTTCCTGATTTCTTATTCTTTTGCATGTTTGTCACACTTAAATGTTTCAGATCACAAAACAAATTTAGATATTAGACAAAGATAACAAAATGCAAAATGCAGTTTTTAAATGAAGGTTTTTATTATTAAGAGAAATAGAAATCTAAACCTACAATGCCCTGTGTGAAAAAAGTGATTGCCCCCTAAACCAAATAACTGGTTGGGCCATTCTTAGCAGCAACAACTGCAATCAAGAGTTTGCGATAACTGGCAATGAGTCTTTTACAATGAGGATTTCTCTGGAGGAATCTTGGCCCACTCATCTTCGCAAAAGTTTTGTAATTCACCCACACTGGAGAGTTTCCGAGCATGAACCGCCTTTTTAAAGTCATGCCACAGCATCTCAATCGGATTAAGGTCAGGACTTTGACTAGGCCACTCCAAAGTCTTAATTTTGTTTTTCTTAAGCCATTTAGAGGTGGACTTGCTGGTGTGTTTTGGATCATTGTCCTACTAATGCACCCCATAGTCATATATAGTAGTATAATGCATGCCTATAGTCATTCATAGTAGGATAATGCACCCCCATAGTCATATATAGTCATATATAGTAGTATAATGCACCATCATAGTCATACATACTAGTATAATGCACACCATAGTCATTCATAGTAGTATATTGCACCCCCATAGTCATATATAGTAGTATAATTCACTCCATAGTCAAATATAGTAGTATAATGAACCCCCATAGTCATATAAAGCAGTATAATTCACCCTGTAGTTATACTTTGGCAGTATAATGTACCCCCATAGTCATATACAGTAATATAATTCACCCTATAGTCATATATAATAATGCACCCCATATTCAAATAAAGTAGTATGATGCACCATCATAGTCATAAATAGTAGTATAATGCTTCCACATATTCATACATAGTAGTATAATGCACCACCATAGTCATATATAGTAATATAATGCACCCACATAGTCTTATATATTAGTATAATGCACCCTATAATCATATATACTGTATTAGTATAATGCATCACATAATCATATATAGTAGTAAAATGCACCCCTATAGTCATATATATTAGTATAAAGCACCACCATAGTCATACATAGTAGTATTATGTACCCGCATAGTCATATATATTGGTATAATGCACCCGCATAGTCATATATATTAGTATAATGCACCCCTGTAGTCATGCATAGTAATATAGTGCACCTTCATAGTCATATTCATTAGAATAATGCACCTCCATAGTCATATATATGACTGGCTCCCCATTGCCCAGAGACTCCAGTTCAAAACCCTAACCATGGCATACAAAGCCGTCCACAACCTGTCTCCTCCATACATCTGTGACCTAGTCTCCCGGTACTTACCTGCACGCAACCTCCGATCCTCATAAGATCTCCTTCTCTGCTCCCTTCTTATCTCCTCTTCCCACAATCGCATACAAGATTTCTCCCGTGCATCCCCCCTACTCTGGAACTCTGTACCCCAACACATCAGACTCTCGCCTACCATGGAAGCCTTCAAAAGAAACCTGAAGACCTACCTCTTCCGACAAGCCTACAACCTGCAGTAACCATCACTCCACCACATTACTGCATGACCTCCTCTACCCCCACCTACTGTATCCTCACCCATCCCTTGTAGAAAGTGAGACCTCGCGGGCAGGGTCCTCGCTCCTCCTGTACCAGTCGCTGACTCGCTTTGTTAAGATTATGTAAATGTTTTTGCTATGTATATTCCTATCACATGTAAAGTGCCATAGAATAAATGGCGCTATCATAATAAATAATAAATAAATAAATATATATTAGTATAATGCCGCCCCATAGTCATATATATTAGTGTAATGCACCCCCATAGTCATATACTGTATATTAGTATAATGCATTCCCATAGTCATATAGGGACGCACATCCAGTTGAAGTTTCTACTGGTGTCGCCTGCCTCCTGCATGAAGGGATTAATAGAATAATAATAAAAAAAAACCACTAGAAGTCGAAATGAAGTTCTCTGCCGTTCCTCTGGACTCTAAACTGTCACCCATGATGCCCACATCAGTGTATAGAGCAGAGCAGGTCCATGACCTGCTGCCTGGCAGGTGCCACCTGAGGTTCCATCACCTCTGACCTCACCTGCACACGACCAACTGCCGTTTACTTTCATCTGTCGGCTGAAGCGATCGGACGGAGGTTTGCGGTTTGGAAGATTTTGGAAGATATTTTTGCAAATGGCGTCTACTAGACATGGAGAACAGAGCGAGGAGAAGAAGAGGAAGAGAGAAGAGGACAGCGTGACCGGATTCAAGAAGATCACGAAGAAGAGGAAAGAAGCCAACAATGGATTGGAGGAGTCAACACCTGGATGCAGCGGAGACCCTGGATCATCCAGCCCCTATGCCAGGCTTAACATCAGCCGCTTCGACATCCACCAGGTCTTGGGTAGGGGCGCCTTTGGCAAAGTAAGTCCTACATATTTTATATTCATTTTAAACCTGAAGTTTTTATTATATCCTCATGTATTGTTCTCTGTTATCAGCCATGTCATGCTTTGTTGTTGCAGATTGTAGTGTTGTGTGAGATGACATAAGTCATCTCCATAGTTAGGTCTAGTGCTGCTATAACGTGGTATTCTTCTACACTGGATGGTTGATCTCAGGGGTCACAGCTGTAGGGAGCAGGGGACATTGTTTTTTTCCATGTCATCATCAATATTGGCTCCTATCAGGCGGCCATATTGTACATACGTTGCTCTCTGTTTTTTTATTAAACCTTAATAGACAATGATATTCAGACCACACTAATGCCAACTCAAAGCCTCCACTAATGCTTGTTATGTTTATTCCCATATGGTAACAGTGGAAAACCCTTTAAAGAGTCGCTGTTGTTTTAATTTTTATTTCATTAACAGCACACATGAAAATAAGCAACATAATAAATATTATTTGAGAAATCTGCTTCTTTCTCCACCAAGATTGATTTTTCATTTTCAAAGTCTCTATTTTCGTGTAAAATCTGTATTTAGTGAAGACAGATTGTTATGTTACTGAGATAGGAGATGACAGTTGGTGCTGATAATATTCTATGTAAAGGGGGAGAGGGAGGAGCTAAAGGCAGAATTCCTCCCTCCTCCTTCCACTTCTCTTCTACATAGAATATTATCAGTACCAACTGTCGCCTCCTTTCTCAGTAATGCAACAATCTTTTATCACTGAATACAGATTTTAACCGAAAATTGAGAATTTTAGAAAATGAAAAATCAGTCCTGGTAGAGAAAAAAAGCAGATTTCTGTGATTAGATTTATTACACATTGCTTATTTTCATGTGCATTATTGATTTATGAAATAAAAATGCTGACTATTTTTTATCACCTTTCCATAGCCCATCCCTGGAGTAGGCAGTGCATTATGCGCATAGATTTGCTCCTCTACATGGTCCTGGTTACCAGCAGATTGAGAAACCACTCAGTTTTATCATGTGGCTTAGTAGAAAATCCAGATCCCTTCCACTTCCTGCAGACACCTTCCAAGTATTCTTCATTTGTCTTTTTCAGGTGGTCCTGGCATCAGTCCCCGGCCGTAACATCAATGATTACCAAAAAAGAGGACAATGAGGACACCATTATGCGAGAGCGGCGGATACTCCTGGCGGCCAGATACTGCCCATTCTTCTGCCACCTCTATGCTGCACACCAGTCTCTGCAGAGGGCATATTTCATCACGGAGTATCTGTTCGGTGGCAGCCTGGAGGACTTGATAAGAATGTGCGACTGCCTGAACATCGGCAATGTGAGGTGAGAAAACGGAAAATGTATCTAAAGGAGAACTAAGGAGATGGAAAAAACCAGAGGTCTGGGTGTAGCTAAGGAAGCACTGGCAGGGCATATGTTTAGGGTGCTGGATGCAGGCAGTGGGGTGCCAGGATATTTGGGAATTGCTAGAGAAGGGTTTGATGTCATTGATACTACACTCTGTTCTCTCCGTCAGATTCTACACAGCAGAGATTGTATGTGGCCTCCAGTTCCTCCATGGACACAACATCGTCCACCGGTAAGGAGAACGTTCCTCCTTCTCTCTGTCTCCTTTACATTCTGGAGATATGACCCTCAGCATTCCTGCTGTCCTGCCCCCTATTCTACCTGGTCTTGTAGTGATCCATTTTCCATCTCTTGTATCACTGGACAGATTTCTAATTTTATTTTCTTCTTTCATTGCAGAGGCATAAAGCCGGAAAATATCATGTTGGATGCAGATGGCCACATCCGTATAATCGATCTAGGACTTGCCCAAGATGGCGTCACGTCCCCCAAAAACATGTCTGGAGTGACAGGCACTTTCCACTACATGGCTCCTGAGGTGTTTCGTAGAAAACCATACGGTGCAGCAGTGGACTGGTGGAGCCTCGGGATCATGGTATCCCGGATGGCAGCAGGACGATTCCCATTTTACAACGGCCCCGTCAAGCAAACGGCTTTCAAAGCTATCATCAACGAAAAGCCAAAATTTCCATCTTGGCTTGATGCTGACGTGAAACATCTCATCAAGAAGCTGCTGCGCAAAGACCCTCAGACGCGCCTGGGTGTGAGCGAGAACATCCGTTTTTTATCACCATTGGCTGGGAGGAACTGGAGAAAAGGAGTGCAGAGCCGCCATTTACACCATTCAGGCCAATTCTGGAGAACCATCATCTGCAGTGGCCGGAGCATACAGTCCTTCACCCCGTGGCCGGATTTACGTACGTGTCATCAAACTGGGCCCGGTAAGGATCTTTTCATCTGGGGATAACTCTCATTAGGTGTTCTCGCATTGTGGTAATCATCATCCATCTTGTCTTTTTTTACATTTTCTGCTAATGGCTTTATGTCTCTGTTTTTCTTAGGTGGATGAAAAGATCTGGACTGTGAAAGATTCCATGACCATCTGGTGAGTGACCGCTGTACAGACAGGACACCTATTATATCAGTACATTGTATCAGATGTTACATAGCGGAATGGTTCATTATAAAGACCATTCCCCTAATAACAGAAGATGCGGTAGACAGAATATTTCATGTCTTCCTCTTATGTCTTGCAGGATGAGTCCGTGCCAACTGTCCAGAACTCCATGCCTCCTGACCCGTACCTCGTCTCTGCTGCTGTACGTCACCTCGGCTGCCCTTCAACATCAGCTCTCTCTATAACATCTTCATGCTGGTCCACTGCCATTGTTTTGCCACCCCAGACCCTTGACCTGGCCTCCTCCAATCCTGGGCTGTAATTTGACATCCCTCCAGCCCGAAGATCTTCTACCCCAGGAGCGGCCTGTGTTAAGTTTCCATCTGGTGAGTTCAGGAAAAATCATCCTGGGGCAGCGGAGCAGCAGAATGTACACGGAGCGGCCATTATCCCTGAACTCACCTTAGCACAGGCCTGGTAAGTATCGCACCCATCACATCACCCACACTACATGATCAGTATAGGGGCACACACACTACATGATCAGTATAGGCACACACACTACATGATTAGTATAGGCACACACACTACATGATCAGTATAGGTAGACACTGCATGATCAGTATAGGCACACACACTACATGATCAGTATAGGCACACACACTACATGATCAGTATAGGCACACACTACATGATCAGTATAGGCACACACTACATGATCAGTATAGGCACACACACTACATGATAAGTATAGGCACACACACTGCATGATCAGTATAGGCACACACACTGCATGATCAGTATAGGCACACACACTACATGATCAGTATAGCTACACACACTACATGATTAGTATAGGCACACACAGTGCACACAGTAATTTGTGCACATAGATGTAGGACATAGTTCGGATTTTGATCGGGATTTAATCTGATCGCCATATTCGGGGTCAGGAAGGAATTTTTCCCCCTAATATGAGGATAATTGGCCCATTCTTCATAGGGGTTTTCGCCTTCCTCTGGATCTACACGGCCTTACATAGGTTTAGTATCATAAATTAATAAGTAGATTCACACAGAAGAAAGGAAATTATAAAAAATAAAATACAATTTTCTTAGTTAAAAAGAAAAATTAGTTTATTCAAATATAAATGATAATTAGTACTAGTAAATAATTTTTGTTACTTAGAAAATTACACAGCTTAGGTACATTACACAGGTTAGGTACATTACACAGGTCAGGTACATTACACAGGTTAGGTACATTACACAGGTCAGGTACATTACACAGGTCAGGTACATTACACAGCTTAGGTATATTACACAGGTCAGGTACATTACACAGCTTAGGTACATTACACAGGTCAGGTACATTACACAGCTTAGGTACATTACACAGGTCAGGTACATTACACAGGTCAGGTACATTACACAGCTTAGGTACATTACACAGGTCAGGTACATTACACAGCTTAGGTACATTACACAGGTCAGGTACATTACACAGGTCAGGTACATTTCACAGCTTAGGTACATTACACAGGTCAGGTACATTACACAGCTTAGGTACATTACACAGGTCAGGTACATTACACAGCTTAGGTACATTACACAGGTTAGGTACATTACACAGGTCAGGTATTGGCCTTTGATCTTGGGATTAGTTCTGATCGCCATATTTGGGGTCAGGAAGGAATTTTCCCCCCTGATATGAGGACAATTGGCTTATTCCTCACAGGGGGTTTTCGCCTTCCTCTGGATCAACACGGCCCCTACATACATTTAGTGTGAGAGGTTAATAAGTAGGTACATACTTTGAGAGTATAAGAATAAGGTATGAAATAAAATATTAGTTAAAAAAAATGTTAGCTAAGCCAAATATAGACATAAATTAGTGCACACATGCAAAAATCATTTGTTTCTGTTTGTTTTTAATTTGCACTTACTTTTCACAGGTTCGGTATCAGCCTTTGATCCTGGGATTTATTCTGACCGCCATTCTTTATTTGGGGTCAGGAAGGAATTTTCCCCCCTGATATGAGGACAATTAGCCTATTCCTCACAGGGGGTTTTCGCCTTCCTCTGGATCAACACGGCCCATAAATAGGATTAGTCTGATAGATGAATAATTTACACATACATGATATTATAATATAAAATAATCCCCATCTATAAATAAAATCTTCTTTTTACCCCTTATATCTTTGTGCTTGTTTTTATTCCATTGCTCTTCCACAAAGTCATTATTATACTCCAACCCTATGTTTTTTTGTGACATATTGTACTTTATGTTAGTGGTAAATTTAGGTCAATATTTTTTGCATCAATTTGTGAAGATATCAGAAATTTGGTGAAAAATTTTGAAACTTCAGCAATTTTCAAACTTTGAATTTTATGCTCTTAAACCAGAGAGTTATATCACACAAAATAGTTTCCCTAATTTCCCTAACATTTCCCACATGTCTACTTTACTTCTGCATAATTTTTTAAACAATTTATTTTTGTTAGAAAGTTAGAAGGGTTAAAGGTTTATCAGCAATTTCTAATTTTTCCAATAAAACTTTTAATTTTTTTTAAAGGAACCACATCACCTTTGAAGTGACTGAAAGGCCTATGTGACAGAAAATACCCGAAAGTGACACCCTCCTAAAAACTGCACCCCTCAAAGTGCTCAAAACCACATTCCAGAAGTTTATTAACCCTTCAGGTGCTTTTATATGCGATTAATGCTTCTATATTTCTCTTATACCGATGTTTGAAAAAGACCACTTTTGGTCGAAACGTCATGGCATATCGCTTTAAGCTCCTCCTTGTTGGTTTTCAACGGTGTGGTGAATGTATATATTTGAATAAACTGTTTCCACCTTTGCAAATATGTGTATTTTTTTATATTTCATCTATTTTAATGGGGGAAAACAGGTGATTTGAACTTTTGTATCATGACTGGCATGTGGGTCTTCAGCAGACTCCCGACCATGATGACAACCCTTTGACGCGCCATGATAACGTCTCGGGGTGCCATTGGGCGCCTAGAATAGTGAGCCCCCCTGCCGGCGCGCATTAAATGCTGCTGTCACAGACTGACAGCAGCATTTAACAGACGTAGACGGAGCTTCGCTGTTAGAGGCAGATGATGGCTGAATAACACACGTAGACAGTATTGATTGTAATGTACAACAAGGAAAAAATCCTAAACTGGATCCACATAGCAGTAACTGGGAAAACACTTTGACAAAATAAATATAAACCAAAATGAATGACATCCCCACATGATTAAAAGATATATTTATTAGAAAATAATAAAAAAATACATACAATTCAAGCAAGGTAACTCGAAAAGGAGGGATGAATGACAGTGATAGTTGTAGTAACCCAAGTTGAAGTTCTTTAGGTTTATATTGATTGTAATATGTTTAGCAAAAACCATCGCTTTCCAGAACAAAAATCCAAAACTAGAAAGAATTATATATATATTTTTTTATGTTTTTTATATTTAAATGTAAAAAAAAAAACAATGTTCAAATGTTCCACACCATATCCATCATATCCATTGCTGGGCAGCTCTGAAAAAACACATGTAGAGATTCTCCAGGTCTTGGAAACTGCTTCTGATCATGTTGTCAGCGCAGGTGGGTGCAGGTCTTCACCTCTTTCTAACAAGATGTCTCATGCCTGTATAGAAACAATAAGACGCCTTTCTCATTAATCTGAAAACAATTAAAATACATGTTTTTTAAAAAATTTTGAATATATACCGGTTATCAAATAAAACAAACTAAAGAGAAGTCATGGAGGAAAAACAAAATATTTACCTGGAAAATACATGTTGGAAGCTTTGTGTGAATCAGGATAGGTGGATTCTGAATGTTTGTTGTTAGCAGCTCGTGATGAAGACGTGTGCTGATTGTCTCCCTACGTGGTGAAAGAAAAGTAGTTACACTTTAAATGATATACGGCAATAAGAGACTAAATTAGAGACTTAAGATTCTCAATATTTTAAAAATAGCTTATTACTGATTGTTGATGATAGTGGAGGCTTCTTTCTCACCTTCATCTTAGGTAGATGAGATGATGATATTTAGACAAATCTCAATGTTCAAATAGTTCAAATAGTGAACCTGAAAATATAAAGAAAATATAAAGAAACATAATTACATCCAACTAAGCTTGAAATTATAAAAGGTTTTCAAAAGCATTGTAGATAATTGATGGAAATGATCAATCGTTCCATATCCAGCAAGTTATGGAAATGTATCCAGTATTAATATGGTAACCTATGAGGATGGATTCTGAATGTTTGCTGCTAATCGCTGGTGCTGGTGATGAGCACAAATACTCATTGTCTCGCTACTCAGGGGAAAATATATAAAAGTATCTGAACTTTAAATTATAAAGAAACAAAATTAGAGACTAAATATTCTGACGAATAGTTACATGTTTAGCTGATGGACAATTGACGTAATCGGCCTCCACACCGCCAGCAGTAAGATTTATTATCAGCTATTCTTTGAAAACGCCCAAGTCTACAAAGATAAGAGAAATATTGGTTACCAAACTGGAATGAACGTTGGTTAATACCATGGATCATGTTAAAAAGAACAAATTGAAACCAATATATTAAGGACTGGCCCCAGCACAGAAAATATAACATGTAGCATCCTAAGCCCTACAGTCCCCAGACGTCAGTCCGCTCTGATAGTAGTAAAGTATAAAAGCCTTATACCAACAGAACCGCCCTGACGTCTCTGCACGGTGATTGTGTTTCATGACGCGATGAATCATCAAATCTACTTACTTGTTATCACACAGGGAGCACTGGTAGTTGTACTTATAGCTGATGGTATAGCTGTGACACATCGTCACTTCCGGCAGCTCGGGATGGATGTCATTTACCCTTCTGGTATAAGTCTGCCATAACGGGCCATGGTTATCTCTGCCTTCACCGTCGATTATCCAACAGGCAGCATGGCACATCTCGTGCGCAAGTGTGGATCGTAGTCGCACTAAAAAAGAGTTTATACAGGCATAAGAAAATCTAAGTACACCCTGCTTGAACTCTTTGGTTTTACATATCAGGATTCAGGATATAATATAAAATATCTGGTCCTTAAAACGTCTTCAAATTAGGTAAATACATCCTGAGATGAAAAACACATGAAAAGTCACAACGTGCCATTACTTATTTACCAATAACTACTTCAAAATGCAGAAGCAGAGAGTGAAAAATAAGTACACCCCATGAATCACTAGCTTTTAGAATGATCTTTATCAATAATAACTTGAAGCTGCAGCAAGGGTGTACTTAATTTATCACACACTGCTTTTGCATTTTGCCCTTCTTTTTGTTAGATAAATAATTACACTCTATTATTTATCATGTTGCTTTCTGAGATTGTATTTTCTTACTTTTAAGATCTTCTAAGGACCTGATGCTTTTTTGATTTTGTCCTAATATGTAAAACATTAGATTCCAAAGAGGGTGTACTTAGTTTTTCCCATGACAGCATGTACGATGAATTTATAAGATGCATTACATCACAAGTAGCAGTTTTGCAACCTATAGAGGTTGTCTCATAAAGCTGCAGGATGGACGTGATATGAAACCTACTGGAAGAATCCAAGACCTTATCGGAAAGCTCAATAACTGAGGAACGGTGGTTGTTCTCCAACTTGTGACGGCATTGACCGGATGCTGATGTCAGCCTCTTATTCCAGACTACGTTCATTTTCCTCGGGAGCTAAAATAGAGGAAACAAATTCCACTAAATCTGTAAACTCTTTGACCCCATTCTAACAAAGCACCCAACTCTCCTGTGTGATTTACAGCACTAGTCTCCTTGTATGGGACATGGGGTCTACTGAGAAGTCCAACATGTGAGAACAAAAATAAAAATAAACCTTTCCTAAAATGTCCAGATGTCAACAAATTGGTTTTTATATGTAAATGTAAAATCCTGTGAACTACAAAAAGTTGCTAATCTCTATATGTCTGCATGATGGATCATGTAAGGTCTCCACTCATCCCACAGATAAGAAGAAGGTGATGGCATTTACCAAACTAAGTGAGTTTTGCCTGAGATTTCAGAACCATGACAAGGGAGTTAGGGTGCTCTTCAGAAACTTAGAATGATAGAAATGATTGTTTGAAGGTGGAGATAATGGATAAGTCATGTGTCGCCCAGATACCGATAATAAGATACCTTATTCTCGAAGACTGTCCTGTTGTATAGATGGTACAGTCGCTCCACCAGCTTCTCCTTTGTTACCTGAAAGTGGGTAACGTAGATGGAAGATGGAGAAATAATGTCTTCCAGGAAACAGCCGGGGATGTTACATAGTGGTGTCCTGGGAAAGATAAGGAATCAGAAATAAATCCAAAGGAAACATCTGACCTAGTTCATGGTTTTCCACAGAGGTAGATGCATCCGGCATAACTCACCTCTCCTCTGTAGCGGAGCTCTCCTCACTATCAGATGGTAAATTATCTGTACAGAAATATGGAAGAATGAAAATTTGTAATCAGACAGGTCAGAATGCAGATCCATGCTAGAGAGAAAACATAATAAATGCTGTAAAGTGAAAATACATCTAAATCAAAATGCCAGAATTGTGGGTTTTTTTTCTCTGCAACTACTCAAAAAATGCAATAAGAAGCAATTTAAATGTCACATCCACCCCATAATATTATCAATAAAAACATCGAGCCGCCTTATAAAAGAACAAGCCCTCATACGCCTCCATCAATAGCAAAATAAAAATGTTACAGATCTCAGAAAATGGCGACAAAATCAAATATACTTATTAATAATATCAGAATTGTTTTTGACACTTAAAAAGAAAAACTTTGCAAGTTTGGTATGGACATAATCATACTGGCCTGGAGAATCATATTTCCAGGTTCATTTTACTGTGCAATGAAGACCTTAAAAATCAAAAACCCTCCAAAAAATCCGTTGTTTTTTTTTTAAGTTTTCCCTTACTTGGAATTTTTTTGCATTTTGCAATACATTGTATGGTAATGTGAATTGTGCCATTGAGAAGAACATCTCATTGCACTAAAAGCAACCCATTATATGTCAATGTGGATGGAAATATAAAAACAGATAAGTCTCAAGGAAGAAGGAGAGGAAAAGACATAAGTAGACTACAAATTGACCAGTCCCTAAGGGGTTAAAGGTACAGACCCAACTGTAATTTGCGTTTAGTTGTTAGATTTGGAAACTGACAGTACAAAAAAACATTGTTCTTTCTACAATAACATAACCCTGGTTGTATCTAGAAATGATGACTTACCATGATATGTGGAAGATTCTCCAGTATTGGAATCGTCATCGTCAGTGATAACAATGATGTCATCATCGGAGCTGTGACATAAATGTAACAGAATATGAGCCACCATTAATCATTATTCCCCATCAGGTATCTAGTAATGGAGGAGATGTGAGTCTTACCAGGTGGTACTGTCCGGATCAGTATCTGAAGGTGGTAAAATCAGATCTGTGGGGGCAACACAACATAAATCTCTTATTAGAATATTGTAATAACAACGACAGAGGAACATCAAAGAAATAAATCCTAATACAGTATTCAGTGTACCCCTATATGTAGATTGGGAAATAGACCACATTCAGCTAAAGTAACCTGCACTGTGCATAGCCACCATGAGAAGAAATCCCCGAATCCCAATCCTGACCGACTATAGAGCGAATGCATGAATAATGTTCCTGACCAAATGCTGAAAAGAAATGTTGTTCTGCCACTATGGAAGTGTCCCAGACATAGGACTCACACCAATAAAGCTTATCTAAAATAGGATTACCCCTTTAACCCCTTAATAACATCTGACGTACTAATACGCGTCTGTACCCTGGGACATGACAACATCCGGGTCACCAGAGAGCAGGAAGATTGCTTGGACATGCGCAGTGCATCTCCAAGCAATCTTCACACTGTGCACTTCTGACAGCCTTCATGGCATAGGGATGGTGCTCCATTCCTGTGCCATGCAGGCGATCAGAAAAAAAAAAGTGAAAGTCCCAGAGTGGGACAAAGTAATAAAGTGTATAAACTGTGTGAAAGTGGAAAAAAAAAAAAAAAAAATGTGCAAAAATATTATAAAAAAATAAAAAAAATAATACACCAAAAATAAAAATATAATGTACCCATCAATAAATATTATTATAAAAAAAAAAAAAACAATAAAAGTACACATATTTGGTATCGCCGCGTCCGGAACAACCTGACCTATAAAACTGTCCCACTAGTTAACCCCTTCAGTGAACACGGTAAAAAAAAAAAAAAAAAAACGAAGCAAAAAACAATGCTTTATCACCATACCGCCAAACAAAAAGTGGAATAACACGCGATCAAAAAGACTCATATAAATAAAAATGATACCGCTGAAAACGTCATCTCGTCCCGCAAAAAACAAGCCACCATACACCTCCATCAGCCGAAAAATAAAAAAGTTATAGCTCTCAGAATAAAGCGATACTAAAAAATATTTTTTTCTATAAAATAGCTTTTATTGTGTATAAGCGCCAAAACATAGAAAAATGATACAAATGTGGTACCGCTGTAAACGTACTGACCCGAAGAATAAAGCTACCTCATCAATTTTACCACACGCGGAACAGAATAAAAAAAACAAAAAAAAACAATTCCTGAATTGTTGGTTTTTGTTTATTCTGCCTCCCAAAAATCGGAATAGAAAGCGATCAAAAAATGTCACGTGCCTGAAAATGGCACCAATAACAACGTCAAGTCATCCCGCAAAAAACGAGCCGTCACATGACTGTCTGCCAAAATCTGGAAAAATTATAGCTCTCAAAATATGGCGATGCAAAAACTAGATTTTACAAAAAATGCGTCTTTTAGTGTGTGACAGCTGTCAGTCATAAAAACCCCATATGATTCTGGCATTGCTGTAATCACACCGACCCGAAGAATAAAGTCGTCTAATCACTTATACCGCACAAGGAACGGCGTCAAAAATAAACTCTTGGGTTAGGATTGGGCTAGGGTTAGGGCTGGGTTTGGGGCTAGGGTTGTGCTAGGGCTAGGGTTGTGCTGGGGCTAGGGTTGTGCTGGGGCTAGGGTTGTGCTGGGGCTAGGGTTGTGCTGGGGCTAGGGTTGTGCTGGGGCTAGGGTTGTGCTAGGGCTAGGGTTGTGCTAGGGCTAGGGCTGGGGTTGGGATTTTTTTCAAAAGTAAGAAAAAAAGATGACGATATGGCGACTAGTGTTGAGAGCAAGTGCTCGCTACTTGAGTTTGCATCGGGTGCTCTGGTATGCATTGAGTATCGTGGGTATTTGAGTGACATGCTCAAGTCTCTGCCCCATATGCTTCGCGGCCAAAAAACTTTACGGGGATTGCCTGCCATGCACGAGCGATCCCCGCATGTTTTTTTTTGGGTGTCTAATAACCGTGAAACATGTGGAGCAGGGACTCGAGCATGTCACTCGAGCACACGCTGTACATGGTGCATACCTGAGTACCCGATGCAAACTCAAGTAGCGAGCACTTGCGCTCAAGAATAATGACAACTTATTCAATATGATGACCTAATGTAAACAAATTCTGTGCCGTACCTCTGGGTTCAAAATGTTCACTATACACCTTAATAAAATCCTTGAGGGGTATAGTTTCCAAAATGGGGACACTTGTGGGGGAGCTCCACTGTTTAGGCACATCACGGGCTCTCCAAACGCGACATGGTGTCCGCTAACAAATTGAATGGAAAATCGGCTCAAATTGTTAGCGGACGCCATGTTGCGTTTGGAGAGCCCCTGTGTGCCCAAACATTGGAGCTCCCCCACAAGTGACCCCATTTTGGAAACTAGACCCCCCAAGGCACCTATCTAGATGTATAGTGAGCACTTGGAACCCCCAGGTGCTTCACAAATTGATTCGTAAAAATGAAAAAGTGAAAAAAAAAACACTTTTTAATTTTTATGAATCAATTTGTGAAGCACCTGGGGTTCCAAGTGCTCACTATGAATCTAGATAGGTGCCTTGGGGGGTCTAGTTTCCAAAATGGGGTCACTTGTGGGGGAGCTCCAATGTTTGGGCACGCAGGGACTCTCTAAATGCAACATGGTATCCGCTAACAAATTGAATGGAAAATCGGCTCAAATTGTTAGCGGACACCACATTGCGTTTGGAGAGCCCCTCTGTGCCCAAACTTTGGAGCTCCCCCACAAGTGACCCCATTTTGGAAACTAGACCCCCCAAGGCACCTTTCTAGATGCATAGTGAGCACTTGGAACCCCCAGGTGCTTCACAAATTGATTCGTAATAATGAAAAAGTGAAAAAAAAAACACTTTTTCATTTTTATGAATCAATTTGTGAAGCACCTGGGGTTCCAAGTGCTCACTATGAATCTAGATAGGTGCCTTGGGGGGTCTAGTTTCCAAAATGGGGTCACTTGTGGGGGAGCTCCAATGTTTGGGCACACAGGGACTCTCCAAATGCAACATGATATCCACTAACAAATTGTCGGCTCAAATTGTTAGCGGATATCATGTTGCATTTGGAGAGTCCCTGTGTGCCCAAACATTGGAGCTCCCCCACAAGTGACCCCATTTTGGAAACTAGACCCCCCAAGGCACCTATCTAGATGAATAGTGAGCACTTGGAACCCCAGGTGCTTCACAAATTGATTCATAAAAATTAAAAAGTGTTTTTTTTTTCACTTTTTCATTATTACGAATCAATTTGTGAAGCACCTGGGGGTTCCAAGTGCTCACTATGCATCTAGAAAGGTGCCTTGGGGGGTCTAGTTTCCAAAATGGGGTCATTTGTGGGGGAGCTCCAAAGTTTGGGCACAGAGGGGCTCTCCAAACGCAATGTGGTGTCCGCTAACAATTTGAGCCGATTTTCCATTCAATTTGTTAGCGGATACCATGTTGCATTTAGAGAGTCCCTGTGTGCCCAAACATTGGAGCTCCCCCACAAGTGACCCCATTTTGGAAACTAGACCCCCCAAGGCACCTATCTAGATGCATAGTGAGCACTTGGAACCCCTAGGTGCTTCACAAATTGATTTGTAAAAATGAAAAAGTGTTTTTTTTTTCACTTTTTCATTATTACGAATCAATTTGTGAAGCACCTGGGGGTTCCAAGTGCTCACTATGCATCTAGAAAGGTGCCTTGGGGGGTCTAGTTTCCAAAATGGGGTCACTTGTGGGGGAGCTCCAATGTTTGGGCACACAGGGACTCTCCAAATGCAACATGATATCCGCTAACAAATTGTCGGCTCAAATTGTTAGCGGATATCATGTTGCATTTGGAGAGTCCCTGTGTGCCCAAACATTGGAGCTCCCCCACAAGTGACCCCATTTTGGAAACTAGACCCCCCAAGGCACCTATCTAGATGAATAGTGAGCACTTGGAACCCCAGGTGCTTCACAAATTGATTCATAAAAATGAAAAAGTGTTTTTTTTTTCACTTTTTCATTATTATGAATCAATTTTTGAAGCACCTGGGGGTTCCAAGTGCTCACTATGCATCTAGAAAGGTGCCTTGGGTGGTCTAGTTTCCAAAATGGGGTCATTTGTGGGGGAGCTCCAAAGTTTGGGCACAGAGGGGCTCTCCAAACGCAATGTGGTGTCCGCTAACAATTTGAGCCGATTTTAAATTCAATTTGTTAGCGGATACCATGTTGCATTTAGAGAGTCCCTGTGTGCCCAAACATTGGAGCTCCCCCACAAGTGACCCCATTTTGGAAACTAGACCCCCCAAGGCACCTATCTAGATGCATAGTGAGCACTTGGAACCCCTAGGTGCTTCACAAATTGATTTGTAAAAATGAAAAAGTGTTTTTTTTTTCACTTTTTCATTATTACGAATCAATTTGTGAAGCACCTGGGGGTTCCAAGTGCTCACTATGCATCTAGAAAGATGCCTTGGGGGGTCTAGTTTCCAAAATGGGGTCACTTGTGGGGGAGCTCCAAAGTTTGGGCACAGAGGGGCTCTCCAAACGCAATGTGGTGTCCGCTAACAATTTGAGCCGATTTTCCATTCAATTTGTTAGCGGATACCATGTTGCATTTAGAGAGTCTCTGTGTGCCCTAACATTGGAGCTCCCCCACAAGTGACCCCATTTTGGAAACTAGACCCCCCAAGGCACCTATCTAGATGCATAGTGACCACTTGGAACCCCTAGGTGCTTCACAAATTGATTCGTCAAAATGAAAAAGTGTTTTTTTTTTCACTTTTTCATTATTACGAATCAATTTGTGAAGCACCTGGGGGTTCCAAGTGCTCACTATGCATCTAGAAAGGTGCCTTGGGGGGTCTAGTTTCCAAAATGGGGTCATTTGTGGGGGAGCTCCAAAGTTTGGGCACAGAGGGGCTCTCCAAACGCAATGTGGTGTCCGCTAACAATTTGAGCCGATTTTCCATTCAATTTGTTAGCGGATACCATGTTGCATTTAGAGAGTCCCTGTGTGCCCAAACATTGGAGCTCCCCCACAAGTGACCCCATTTTGGAAACTAGACCCCCCAAGGCACCTATCTAGATGCATAGTGAGCACTTGGAACCCCTAGGTGCTTCACAAATTGATTCGTCAAAATGAAAAAGTGTTTTTTTTTTCACTTTTTCATTATTACGAATCAATTTGTGAAGCACCTGGGGGTTCCAAGTGCTCACTATGCATCTAGAAAGGTGCCTTGGGGGGTCTAGTTTCCAAAATGGGGTCACTTGTGGGGGAGCTCCAAAGTTTGGGCACAGAGGGGCTCTCCAAACGCAATGTGGTGTCCGCTAACAATTTGAGCCGATTTTCCATTCAATTTGTTAGCGGATACCATGTTGCATTTAGAGAGTCCCTGTGTGCCCAAACATTGGAGCTCCCCCACAAGTGACCCCATTTTGGAAACTAGACCCCCCAAGGCACCTATCTAGATGCATAGTGACCACTTGGAACCCCTAGGTGCTTCACAAATTGATTCGTCAAAATTAAAAAGTGTTTTTTTTTTCACTTTTTCATTATTACGAATCAATTTGTGAAGCACCTGGGGGTTCCAAGTGCTCACTATGCATCTAGAAAGGTGCCTTGGGGGGTCTAGTTTCCAAAATGGGGTCATTTGTGGGGGAGCTCCAAAGTTTGGGCACAGAGGGGCTCTCCAAACGCAATGTGGTGTCCGCTAACAATTTGAGCCGATTTTCCATTCAATTTGTTAGCGGATACCATGTTGCATTTAGAGAGTCCCTGTGTGCCCAAACATTGGAGCTCCCCCACAAGTGACCCCATTTTGGAAACTAGACCCCCCAAGGCACCTATCTAGATGCATAGTGAGCACTTGGAACCCCTAGGTGCTTCACAAATTGATTCGTCAAAATGAAAAAGTGTTTTTTTTTTCACTTTTTCATTATTACGAATCAATTTGTGAAGCACCTGGGGGTTCCAAGTGCTCACTATGCATCTAGAAAGGTGCCTTGGGGGGTCTAGTTTCCAAAATGGGGTCACTTGTGGGGGAGCTCCAAAGTTTGGGCACAGAGGGGCTCTCCAAACGCAATGTGGTGTCCGCTAACAATTTGAGCCGATTTTCCATTCAATTTGTTAGCGGATACCATGTTGCATTTAGAGAGTCCCTGTGTGCCCAAACATTGGAGCTCCCCCACAAGTGACCCCATTTTGGAAACTAGACCCCCCAAGGCACCTATCTAGATGCATAGTGACCACTTGGAACCCCTAGGTGCTTCACAAATTGATTCGTCAAAATGAAAAAGTGTTTTTTTTTTCACTTTTTCATTATTACGAATCAATTTGTGAAGCACCTGGGGGTTCCAAGTGCTCACTATGCATCTAGAAAGGTGCCTTGGGGGGTCTAGTTTCCAAAATGGGGTCATTTGTGGGGGAGCTCCAAAGTTTGGGCACAGAGGGGCTCTCCAAACGCAATGTGGTGTCCGCTAACAATTTGAGCCGATTTTCCATTCAATTTGTTAGCGGATACCATGTTGCATTTAGAGAGTCCCTGTGTGCCCAAACATTGGAGCTCCCCCACAAGTGACCCCATTTTGGAAACTAGACCCCCCAAGGCACCTATCTAGATGCATAGTGAGCACTTGGAACCCCTAGGTGCTTCACAAATTGATTTGTAAAAATGAAAAAGTGTTTTTTTTTTCACTTTTTCATTATTACGAATCAATTTGTGAAGCACCTGGGGGTTCCAAGTGCTCACTATGCATCTAGAAAGGTGCCTTGGGGGGTCTAGTTTCCAAAATGGGGTCACTTGTGGGGGAGCTCCAATGTTTGGGCACACAGGGGCTCTCTAAACGCAACATGGTGTCCGCTAATTATTCAAGCAAATTTTACAATCAAAAAGTCAAATGGTGCTCCTTCCCTTCCGAGCCCTACAGTGCGCCCAAACAGTGTTTTTTCCCCAAATATTGGGTATCTGCGTGCCCAGGGGAAATTGCACAACAAATTTTGCGGTCCATTTTTTCTTGTTACTCCTGTGAAAATAAAAAAAATTGGGTATGTTCATTTTTTTCTTCCACATTCTAAAAATTTCTATGAAGCACCTGAAGGGTTAATAAAGTTCTTGAATGTGGTTTTGAGCACCTTGAGGGGTGCAGTTTTTAGAATGGTGTCACTTTTGGGTATTTTCTGTCATAAAGACCTCTCAAAGTGACTTCAAATGTGATGTGGTCCCTAAAAAAATGGTTTTGTAAATTTTGTTGGAAAAATGAGAAATCGCTGGTCAACTTTTAACCCTTATAGCTCCCTAACAAAAAAAAATTTTGGTTCCAAAATTGTGCTGATATAAAGTAGATATGTGGGAAATGTTATTTATTAACTCTTTTGTGTGACATATCGCTCTGATTTCAGGGCTTAAAAATTCAAATTTTGAAAATTGCAAAATTTTCAAAATTTTCGCCAAATTTCCATTTTTTTCACAAATAAACGCAAGTGATATCGAAGAAATTTTTCCACAATCATGAAGTACAATATGTCACGAAAAAACAATCTCAGAATCAGGGGGATCCGTTGAAGCGTTCCAGAGTAATTACCTCATAAAGTGACAGTGGTCAGAATTGTAAAAATTGGCCCGGTCATTAACGTGCAAACCACCCGCGGGGCTTAAGGGGTTAATGTATCTTTAATTTAAAAATGCACAGACCCATTTATAATTTGCCTTTAATTGTTACATTTGGAAACTGATCTGTGACAGTACAGAAAATTCAATGTTGTGGGGGCAACACAACATAAATCTCTTATTAGAATATTGTCAAAATAAATAAAAGTGTACCCCTATATGTACATAAGCAAAACACCACATTCAGGTACAGTAACCTGCCCTGTACATGGCCACCATGAGAAGAAATCCCCAAATCTCATTTCTGTCTGACTTTATAACAACTGTATAAATATTCCTGACCAAATGCTGAAAAGAAATGTTTAATATGAACTCATTACCTTAGACGTACAATAGAGATAAATCCAAGCCCTGACCACAATGAGCTGCACCCAATGACTATAATGACACATCAATATATCAGAGCTGTTACTGGATCGGAGCACAGTACCTGGTAAATTCGGAGTCGGGCCCGAATTGAAGCCACTGATGATAACCTGGCCTGGAGACCTCGGTATTGGCTTCTTTCGTGGATGATACTGAAAAATTGTCAAACATGTCAGATAGAATCTATGAGCATGAACATCTCTAATTTATAATCTTCCTCCATTTTCCACTGACTTACAGGTAGATGCCTATATGAATATAGTTACCATTGGCCTGCGCTTACTTCATGTGCAGAGTAGGACGGGTGTGCGGGACACTTATGGTTAGGATATGGATAGGGGCGGTGGTGACATTTACGTGTCTTCATACAATATTATTATGTATCCTGTACATGGACATGTTGACACAAATACCACAACTAAAGGCAGTCATTACTCTGCAAACATGATCCAAACTATCACCCCATCATGCCTCTTCCTGGAGCTCTATTTTTGGTGCCACCATTTCTTTTTCTGGGCTTTTTATCCCAAATGTATTCTCATTATTTAAAAATATAAAAATGACGCTCACCTGATGGAAATCGTCATCATCACTGCTGTCCTCGGTGTCAGAGAGAACTATAATGCGCTTAAATCGCTTTTTTCTCATCATATTTGCAAAATTCACTTACAACACTCCTCTCTCCACAAACGCCTACAAAATCCCTCAGCGGAACTCTGGATGACGGGGCGTTCTATATCGTCCAGTCATTGTGGCATCATCGGAATGATGCGATTGTTTGTTTTTTTATTTAACTTTATTTAAATCTACAAAACGTACTGCAGAAATACAAAAAATAAATCCAGAAAAAAACAACAATCCTTCTAATTCCCTAACTCCTGCCCTTTTTTGAATTGTTCAGAAAAAAAATAATAATCAAAAAAGTCGACAAAAAACAAGATTTAAAAAAACAAAGAAACCCCGAAGAAAATAGGCGATTGATTATCCCTCTCCCCCAAGTTTTAAAGCTCTACGCTACATTTTTTGCAAAATCTTCTCCCAATTTTTTAAATTCTCTGAGGAGCAAAGCCACGCCCTCTTGTATTTTATTACTCTCTGAAAAAAATTCTTCCATTCTGTAGTATTCAATTTTTTTCCCTATCCATTTCCTAACCAAATCCACTCTTGCTGTATAAAGTCGCCTACTTACGAACTCTTCTTCCTCATTTCATCTCTTCCGTTCCAGAGAGCAGGTTACAATTGTTGATTTGACCTCAATGGAGATCTAAGTCCCCAGTTTCCCCTCTATATCTTTATACCCTATGATAAATGTATCAATTCTGCCCTTGTTTCTTACACAACTTACAAGTATTGTCAGCTATCTTCTCCATTCTGTATAATACCTGGTGAAAATAATAGAACTAATGGATCAATTGGATTAATTTATAGTTTGATTAATTGACATCCCACTTTTGTTTTTATATATATTGAGCCTCTGCAATATTTACTATTTACTTTCTCAACTAATCTTCTTCTTAAATATTAAATATATACGGAATCAAGGTTAATTTTTTATTAATATTATATTTATTATATTATAGAATATTGTAGAAAATATATAAGTTTATTAATATTAGATAGATTCTTTTTTAAATGGCAACCAATCAAAAAATACTCCATTCCTCAATTTGATTCCTTCATACTCTTCATCGCTTGTTGAATTTGACAATATCTAAAATCGTGCACTTTACTTAAGCTAAACTGTGTCTTCATCACATTAAATGGCAACAACTCATCTTCATGGATTAAATGTTTATCCAAATGCAACCTTTTCTCTTCCAAAACCCTGTATCTTAACAATTTTATATATATTTATATTATCCTATATATATTTATATTATCCAATTGACGTGTTAATATTTAATATCTTCTTTAAATAATCAAGTATAATTGCAGGAATAAAACAGTTGTCATCTCCTAGATTCCCGTGAAACAAAATCCCTGATTTCAAAAATTCATAAATGTTACAAAATCCCCTTTTCTCTTATTTAGTAAAAATCTTTCAAAATCAGAATTCCTGAAATTTAAGTAATTGGGCTTCCCAGAAATATCTGTCGAAATAAGGGACGGCCAAGCCTCCTTCTGTCTGAGACTTCAGAAGATAGTTACTTTTATTCTTACCCTCTCTCGCCAACAAATCAGGTCGTTCAGAAGAGTTTCTGTTTATTTAAAAATTTTCTCATTTACCCATACCGGGCAGACACTGAGGACATAACGAACTAGAGGCGAGAGACCATCATCTTAATCAGGGTTATTCTATCCACATTAGATATCGGCAGCAGCATCCACATCAACATCTATTTTAATTTCCTAATGAACAATATAATGTTAAGCGATACAAAACTCACAAGCTCCCATGTGATATTTATCCCTAAATATTCAAAGCCATCTTTTTACTAAAGTCTGTAAATCTCTTCACGCTTTTCTGATTTTTTCATCAAATGGTAATAAAACTCATATACTACAGTTGCTATCCAAGCCAAAGTGGGCACCAAAAGACACGGTCACCTCTATGGTCCACAGGAAAGATTTCCCCATCTCTAACAAAATCAGCAGAATATCATCTGCATAGATCAATATCTTTCCCCCTCTCCACTGCTGCCAAAACCGCTAATTTCCTCAAGGAAAATACAGTGAGAAGATAAGAGAGGGGGCATCACCGTTTTGTACCTCTGGCTTGGGGTGAATGGTATAATACTTTGATCCACCTGATAAAATTCTCCCTGAACCCAAACATCTTGAGTACCCTCCACAAGAACGCCTACACCACCCTGTTACAAGTCTTTGTGGCCTTTGATGCCATGATGGAGCGGTGGTCTCCGTTTCCTAATATTGTTAAACACTTTCCTCAAATGAATCAGTTCCACTCCCTGGTATAAAACCATTCTGGTAAGAAAGTAGTGGGGGCTTCAGAATTATTTAAACATGTCTTACATTTCATTGAGGATCCAGATACAAATGAAGAACAACTTCCTTTAGGTCCATGATCAGAGTTGACAATTCACACCAGCCACTTCCAATATTAAAGGAGATGTTCACCAATATTTGATGAAACAAAGAAGTTTAGCGTAGTCTTAAAATGAAAACGCAGATGTCTCTCTGATCACTTTCATTCATGTGCACCTCTGCTTGTGTCCTGTGTTAGTTTTCGCTCTTTTTCTGGCAAGGGGTGTCTTCCATCCAAGTTGGAATAGACCATGTCTAAATCTCTTTTCCTTCTTAGACGTCACCTCTCCAAGATTATCTTTTTTTTAATTCAAGTAATTGAGAGATTGCATAACAGGAAAAAAAGAATAACAATGGTTCCAGAATGAAAATACATAATTATTCAACAACATCATTTCTGTTATTAGCTCTTTATATACATCTCCATACACATCATGTCAGTCAAGTTTAAAGAATAAAGCAATACACATTACACAGGTGTTTATAGGGGAAATACAAGGAAAACTATTATCTCCCAGACTGAATTGAGAGGTAGGATCAGTAGGGTATGGGTCACACCAAAGCTTCCAAACCTTCTCAAATTTATTAGGACAGTGTCCACTCTTATATACTATCTTCTCATACAAAAAGCCAAAAAAGAGAATTCCCATGTACAAAAATCAGTCAATCTTTATTCAACAATCAATTAGACAACATTAAAAAAGTGATACTACAGAGATGGTGGATGAATGCAAATTAGCATGCTTGTCCTAGAAAGTTGGACAGGTTACAAATATAAATATAAATTGCACATGGAGCCACTAAAGACCAATATGAAGAAAAAACATATAAAGGATGAGAATCCAAATATATACATATAAATGCCCTGAACAGTAATGAACATCAAGGGGGATCCACCTGGCTGTATAAATATGTAATATAAATAGTGAAAGTTCACTCTTAGACCTAAGTAATAGTGCCAGAAGTACACAATGTGTGATCCACCTAGTGTTCATCAAATAGAAATACTATGGTCGCACAATAAAACTGTTCACAAAGATCAATATATAGAAAAAAGATTTTATATTCCCGTGGATTCACTCCATAAGGGTAGTGGCAACAGGATGAGACAATGCTGAGGAGTGGTACTCAGAAAAAAGTATAACTATAAACAGAACAAGTGCTCAATATAACCACATAGTCAGCAGACTGAAAAATCCTTAAAACAGTGCTATTGAACATAAATAAGTCTCAAAGGACAGCAAGCAATTCATATTCACTGCAGTAAACCCTCTAACGCGCGTTTCGCTTCAAAGCTTCTTCAAAAGGGTATACTAAGTAGACAGAGACTGGGTATTTATGTAATTGGACAGCTAATCCACTACGTTACACATCAAATGCTATTTAAAATGATTGCATGAGAATGTTACATGGAGATGTTAACCCTTTATAGAATGAGGAGTATATATCCCTATACACCAGATATCGATTGCGGTAAAAAACGCCAAGCTCACCTGCAGGGCGGGCTCCCTGTTGCACCTCGCTTCCTCGCCGTGCAGTCACATGCGAGAGGAGGGAGGAGCGAAGTTCAATCAGGGAGAGCGTGTGTTGCCCGGTCAACCCCAGATGCCAAATAGTGCATCCATTCCCGCCACGTGTGACAACACGTCAGAGGAAGGAGAGTCCATATGAAAGTGCGTGTTGCTTGGACTACTCCAGAGGTAGTATGGCCCGGACTGCATCCCCCCATAGGGGCCTTAAGAGGAGGGCCGCATGACTCAGGAGGTCTGCTAGGCCGTAATTTGGGGTGGTAAGGGGTTAATGTAAGGAATACAGTTTTGGGCGCGAATTTGTAGGGAAGGAGTATAGGGGCAGGGGGATAGTACGGGGTTATCTGATTGGCTAGTGGGAAGTATCTCTGTGGGGAGTATATAAGGTGAGGGGTGGTGGGGGTAGTCCATTCGGGAAAAGTTAACGAACCTGAATCTACGTCGGGTCCTGAGGAATGGAGGCTCTTTTCCAGGAGATCCGTTCGTTGGCTGAGAGCAGGGGACAGCTGTGGCTCCAGGATCACCTGCAGCGATGGAACACTGAAGGGACGGCCGGAGAGGTGGCTGCACCCGCATCACCTCAGAGAGGTGCAAGGAGGTCCAGGCCACCGGAGAGACTCAGCCCGGAAGGGACTCCCCGGACCAGGCACCGGTTGCAAAGCCTCTCCAGGGACCCCTCCGGATCACAGGCACAACCCCAGCCCCCATCTGCCGCACGCCGCTCTGGAAGAATCTCTCAGCATCAGCATCATTCAGAGGCCGGGGTGAGTGACATCATTGGCTCTGCCCCCCCTGTGAGGTCATCCCGGTCATGTGGCACCACTATCCAGGAAGTGCGGGCTGCTCAGGAGAGCAGGGCCTCTGCTGCTGCAGGAGGGAGAGATACATTATATGAACGGCCGGGGCATCCACTTCGGGCCCAGCGAGCAACCAGGGGAAGGAGAGCTGAGCCTGAAGGATGCCGGACCCAGGGAGCAGAAGGAGGCAGGAGGGTGAATAGGTCAGCCGGAGCTATTTCAGGTGAGCGGCAGGCACAGCCGCGCCGGGCCCATGCAGCGGGGAAAGCAAAGGAGTACCGGTCAGTTGGAGCTGACACAGAAGAACGGCAGGTGCAACCGTACCGGGCCCAGGCGTCAGGATCAGCAGGACCCCGGCGGCGGAGATCGGGAAGACCAGTGCGGCGGGGCAAGGAGACGGCACAATCGGGATGTCGGTAGCACCGAGGACCGGTGCAATGTCCATGGGAGAGGGCAGATTGCTGCTAGGGATGCGGGCTGCAGGCATGCAGCTGAAGTCTCTCCTCCTCCCAGACAGCACGCTATTGTGGATAGGAGGTCCAGGTCTAGCGGTGGGTTGACTCCGTCGGGTTTACCTGGCGATGTCCCCGAGCCTGACTCTGCCTCTGAAGAAGAGGGCCAGATTTCATCTGGCAGTGAAGAGAGTGGGGACGATCGCCGCGGAGGACACGAAACGGCTGTTTCGAGGCTTCCTCGTAGTCAGCCTAGTAAGTCACATGGTTTAAATGTGCCTCGGGGGAATGCGGATGATGTAGATCAGAGGAAGCGGTATTTTCAGAGGGGCTTGGCGGCTGACAGGGCGATGGGTAGTGAACGGGTGAGCGATGTTGTGTCGGAATTTCTTAGCATGGTGCGGGGTTTTTTGTCACCTGCGGCAGGTCCTAACGGAGTTTGGCAGGGTGGTGCTGGAGGTTCAGGGGCGGTTGCGGAGACCCCGGCAGTTGTGAGTGGAGGGATTCCCGCACCAGTTGCAGCTAATGAGACGGTTGCAGCACCAGCGGCTGCGGCGACTCCAGTGGATACAGTGCGGTTGGATGACAGAGCAAGGGGCAAGGTTTATATGTGCTTTGATGGCCCCTTGGGAGCTCATTTAAAGCAGGAGGTGTGAGAAAAAGTGAGTACGTGGAAATTTTTTCTTTGCTACCGTTGGAGAAGTTTAATTTGGGCAGGGTAAATCCAGATGAGAGTAAGAAGGATGAGGAGGAGCGCAGGCGTTATCGTCTGATTCCTTTTCAAAATTGGCTGCAGGCGTTTACCACACTAGCGAGTGTCATTGGGGAGAAAACTTTGGAGAACTGTTCTACATTATTTTGTTATTTAGATTCGATTAGTGAAGCATACCGTGTTTATGGCGGGATGGCCTGGCTGAGGTATGATGAACAGTTTAGGCAAAGAAAGGCAGTCCGTCCGAGTTTACGGTGGGACCACAAGGAGATTAGCTTGTGGTTGCGATTGATGACAGCACCAAAGTCGGCCTCGCAGTCCTTTCCTGGAAGTAGCGGGGGTTCTGCCAATTCGGCGGCATCCTCGTCAGACTCCAGGAAGGGGCTGTGCTGGCAGTTTAATGAGCGGGAATGCCGTTTTGGTACAGACTGTAAGTTTTAGCACGAATGTTCAGGCTGCGGAGGGTCTCACAGCCATTCCAAGTGCTTTAAAAAGAAAGAAAGAAAAAATCAAGCGACTCTTTTTCAAAACGGGAGGACACCAGTGAGAATAGATCGGATGCTTCCATTTCTAAGTAGGTATCCGGATAAGGAAGCAGCTGTGTTGTTGAGGGATGGTTTTAATTTTGGCTTCAGGATTCCGTCAGCAGTTGTGCCAAGTACGGTGCGGCCTAAGAATTTGATTTTGGCTCGGATGCATGCGGCAGTTGTTAAGGAAAAATAGGATACGGAAATTAAGTTCGGTGTTTATGTGTTTCTCCTCTGGGCGTTGTGCCCAAAAAGGAGCCTAACAAGTTTCGGTTAATCCATCACTTGTCTTATCCTCATGGTAGTTCAGTTAATGATGGTATTGATCCAGATTTGGCATCAGTATCGTATGTTTCTTTTGACAAGGCCGTGGACTGGGGGCGGAGACTGGGAAAAGGATCTCTCATGGCAAAAACGGACATTAAGTCCGCTTTTCGTCTGCTTCCTGTGCACCCAGACAGTTTTCATTTACTTGGTTGTTTTTGGGACGGTCATTATTACGTGGATTGTTGTCTACCGATGGGATGTTCGATCTCGTGTTCCTACTTTGAAAAATTTAGTTGTTTTATTGAATGGGTAGTTAGGGAGGAATCCGGCTTGGACTCCATATTGCACTATTTAGATGACTTTTTGTGTATTGGGCCAGCTGGGTCCTCAGTTTGTTCTTTGCTGCTTACGACGGTTGAACAGGTAGCATCTCGCTTTGGCATTCCGTTGGCCCCGGAGAAAACGGAGGGCCCCTCCACGGTTTTGAAGTTTTTGGGCATTGAATTGGATTCCATCAGGATGGAATGCCGCTTGCCAGAGGACAAATTGTTAGATCTGAAATCTTGTGTCCAAGAGGCTTTGCGGGCAAAGAAATTGCACCTGCGCCAACTGCAATCTTTTTTGGGTAAGTTAAATTTTGCGTGCAGGATTTTACCTATGGGAAGAGTTTTTTCACGTAGGTTGGTTCAGGCGACAGCAGGCATTAAACATCCGTTGCATTTTGTAAGATTGAATTCGGAACACAAGGCGGATTTGTCCATTTGGGCGGATTTTCTTCAATCTTATAATGGCAGGTCGGTTTGGATGGATCAAGTCGTTTCTAATGTGGATCTGGTTTTGTTTACAGACGCGTCAGGTTCTTATGGTTTTGGGGCCTATTTCGGTGGAAAATGGTGTGTGGGAGAGTGGCCGGAATCATGGAAGGATGCAGGTTTGACAAGAAACATGGCATTGCTGGAAATGTTTCCTATTGTGGTGGCTTTGGAGGTTTGGGGCTCTGAGCTGAGGAACAAGAAAGTGCGTTTCTTCTGTGACAACTTAAGTGTAGTGCATTGTATTAAAAACTTGTCAGCTGTTTCATTGCCAGTTCTGTCTCTTTTGCGCCATCTAGTGCTCAGGTGTTTGGATTTTAATGTCTGGTTTTGTGCTGTTCATGTACCGGGTGTTCAGAATTCAATAGCTGATGCATTGTCTCGCTTCCAGTGGGATCGTTTTCGGGAACTAGCGCCGGACGCGGAGCAGTTGGAGACCGATTGGCCCCGGTGGTTGTGGGATCTAGTGTCCGTGCAGCGTTGAATTTGGTGAGGTGTTCTGTTAACCCCAGTACTTGGTCTCGATATGTTTCTGCGTGGCGTCTTTGGCAGGAGCTAGAGGAGTCGGCAGGTGAGCAGGTGACGGAAGCGGACCGTCCCTATTTATTGTTGTATATGATCGGCAGGGCATTTCAGGAGGGTTTATCAGGCTCAGCTGTAGCTGGTAGGTTAGCAGGTTTGGCCTTCTTCTTTAAGTTAAGTGGTTGGAGGGACTTTACCAAGGATTTCTTGGTTCGCCAGGCGATGAAGGCATTTCGGAGGAGCTATCCGGTACGAGATTGGCGGCGCCCGGTATAGTTTGAAATACTGGGTCAGCTTTTGCGTTGCCTTAGCTGTGTGTTTAGTTCTGAATATGAATGTCGGCTATTTGGGGCGGCCTTTGTTCTGGCGTTTTTTGGGGCATTTAGGATAAGCGAATTGGTGAGCAGAAATGTTAAGTGTCATGGTGGGCTGTTATCACAGGATGTAGTGTTCTCGGAGGAGGCAGTACGGTGTTATTTGAGGCGGTCAGAAACCGATACAGCCGGTAAGGGTTGTTTGGTGGAATTGTGGGCTGTGGACGGTTTGTTTGAATGCCCTGTGAGATGGGTTTCTGCATTTCTGAAGGTGAGAGGTCCATCATCGGGTGCCTTTTTGTTACATCAAGATGGATCTGCATTATCAGTGTATCAGTTTATTACCATCTTCAGGCGGGGTTTAGCTAGTTGTGGTCTGAATGGTTTGGAGTTTGGTTCTCATCCGTTTCGGATTGGGGCTGCCACTGAGGCTGCTCGCTGGGGTTTGGGGGTTAAAGCTGTGAAAAAGATTGGTCGCTGGGAGTCGGCGAGGTATCGGTCTTAAGTCCGGCCTCATATGTTATAAGATTTTCCCCCAATTTTTTGATAGCGTTATTATTTGGTAACGATTTTCTTTTCTTTTTTACATTCCCCCCCTCCCCCTTTGTTTTATGTTTCAGGACCCCCTCGGTTGATCTGGGTGTTTGGTCACTCGTATGTATATTGGGGTTCCAGTCGGGCCAACGTAAGACAGGCGGGGCGCCAGTTGGGCACAACGAAGGAGGTTGCGATGGTTCGGTGTATCGGTATCAGGGATTTGCTGTGGATCCGGGTAATGCCCGAATTTCATTTTTATGCTAATTTAGGCCCCCGGATATACTCGTTTTGCATGCGGGTGGGAATGACTTGGGCTCTAGGACGTCTAGAGACTTGATCCGTGACGTCGTTTGACTGCTTGAGGCTTTTGGAAACCTAACCGGGATTAGTGCTCGTATGGTCGGACATCGTCGCACGCCTGGCATGGCGACACGCCTGGTCAGTCGAAAGGATAAATAAAGCTCGGAGCAAGGTGAATAGGGAGGTTTCCCGATTCATTGCTCTGCATGGGGGGGTTGTGGTTCGTCATCGGGATCTGGAAGTTCCGTCTAGGGAATTTCTGTGGTCTGATGGGGTCCATTTGAATGATATTGGCATCGATATGTGGGCATTAGCATTGATGGAGGGAGTTGAAAAGGCACTTTTGGTATGGCGGGACTCTCAGGCATAAGGTGTCATGCCTGCTCGCTATGGCGGAAAAGGAGGGGGGTTTTGAAGGCGGTTGCTTACATCGAAGGAGGACGGGGGAACCCACTGCAGGGATGGGTGACTCCCTTCGGTGTTAATCGGGTGTTAAAATTTAAAACGGGTCCCTACTGAGCGAGGTCTCAGCGGGACATTTCTGGATGGGCAACAGTCAGCTGGGTCCCCGTGGGCCGGTTGCGGTGCGGCTAGGGGTGGCATGGTGGAGCTGTTTGTTGCAGTTTTTCTCCAAAAATGGTGGAGCCTTCAATTCCCCTCCTCCTTTTTCAGAGTTAATTTAATGTTAATTAATGTTATTTATGTTTATGCTGTTATATAATAAATGAGGCTGCTGTGGCCATTATATCCAATGTCACAGTGTGGTGGTTTTTATTTATAGTAAGTGGGGGGTTTTCAGTGGGCTGCGTATAGTAGGCCGTATAGTCATACATTCCGAAGTCATGCACAGAGTATATATGTGCACCATCTGGGACACAGCATCACACAGGCAAATTCAGACGCCACACACAAAATATGTGTTAGAGTGTAGTAGGGGTCATAGGGAACCAACCAAAGGGAGATATTAATATGGAAAGATCCCATCCAAAAGATATATATAGATGTCCAGACAATCAAACCCAGAGTCTGGGCACACAAAACGGAAACACCACTGCATAGATTCGTAAGAGCTAAACCTGCATATACGGTATGTAAACCTACGGACATAGATACTTACTGAATCCCTAAAAGAAAATAAATGTTTTTTTGTTTTTTTTCCAAGTTTACACATGCATATGCTGAAGTTGTCAATTGGGAGTAAATATCATCTCATATAACTCATTCATACATCCATTCATCTGTCCCTAACCACACAAAATCATACCTCTCAAACACATTGCCTGCATGTGTGTACACAAGCAAAAAAATGTTTATTCATACATGTGCATGTGCACACACAAGTGCACACACACATATGTATATGGACACATAAAAACACATAACATTATTAATGTTCTTCACATATTAGTATTCAGCCACCAAATCAAGTGCAATGAGTGAAAATATTCAAAAACAGGGAAATGATGCACCGAAATCATACATCTCAAGTGAATCCTACAGTGTCATAAAAATACCCCTCAAGTGAATCCATTCAAATAAAAAGTGATAATAAAAAAGTTTTTTTTAAATATGGTGACACAAGAGTGTATAAAACCACCCTACACAATGAAAGTGAAAAAAGGGGTTCTTTATTAAATAGGACAGACACAGAAGAAAAAATCCATAGGACTATTCTAAAATTCTACAGGAGCCCATAGAATATTAAAGGACACATCGGTACCCAGAAGTGCAAAATAACACATAACAGTGAGTTTAATAATCATTATGGTACACATTATGTAGAAATTCCACCAATAATACATATTAAGTTGTGTAAATTTAAAGTGCAAAAGTGCTGATGTTGTGTAGACAATATAACTAATATAAAGTGCTAAAAAGCCAAAATAATGGCATTCATTGAGGGACGTATAAAGTTCAAAGAAGAGAAGTGCAGAATGCTAAAGTGCAAGTGTAGCACCCTGAGGACTCGGCTGCTACAGGGGTATTGCACCACAGCCAGAGGTGTGATATTCCACTCCCGGGTAAGGATGGAGTGTGGAACTGAGCTCAGTAGGCTGCATGCACTACATACATCCCATTTCCGGGGGACAGAACAATGGTACTCCCACTAGATATATGTGCAGGTACGACAGTGTCTGTCCCTGGCTGGAGTGGGAGGGGGGTGGAACATCCCAGTAGTGTAGGGGCAGATAGGGGGAGCAGTCTGGGTAAAGATAGGAGCTCATTGGGTGCTGGTCACCTGAGCTCACACATAGAGGGAGTATATAAGGTGGGAACCATCTTAGAACAGGGTCAGTCTTTTGTAGAGAGTCAGTCAGTCTGGAGAGAGGTCCAGGAGAGCCTGCAGAGAGAAGAGAGAGAGGAGAAAAGAAGGACCCAGAGGGGAAGAAGAAGGAACCCCAGGAGCCCAGAGTACAAGCAGAAGGGTGAAGGGTTGGCAACAAGGGTACCGGATCCCAAGCTGGTGGAGGCCACTGATCCTCAGCCAGAGACCGGAGGTCGTGGGCAGGATCTGCCACGACCCTCACTAAATCCACTAAGAAGGCACACCGAGTATAGGGTCAGGGAACCCAGAGAAAAGGGTTCAACCAACAAGAGGCCCGAGGGAGCTGGATATAAGTGGATCCCTGGTGGGAACGGCCAGAGAAAGGAGAGTCAGAAAGGGAGCTCAGGACCACGCTCCAGAATTGCTTGGGGGTTGGCCGAGTCCAGGACCTGGTGGACGTAGCACGGCTCGGGTGGTCACTCAAGGCCAGAGTGACCAAAAGAACAGCAGTAAGTAAAAACCCTGAACTGCAAAGCCCGACTCTGAGTCTTCTTACCATCCACACTGCACCTCCACAACCCCCATCCTCTACAACTGACCCCCTGAGGCTATACCCTTCCCATTGGGGGTTATACTACCAGAGCTGCACACACACCACCAGCCTCAGCGGACCCTTCTGCAGCGGCGGCCGTACTGACCGCAAATCAACGGGTGGCGTAGTCGACACAAAGAACATCCAGCAACATCTGTAGGACTGCCACACACTGAGTTTGACACCCTGGGCACGGACCGGGTCACCGCCACTCGGAGACTACAACCCCCATCTGATCCGGCTCCGGGTATTCCCCAAACAGCACTGGCCCAGGGGGTGCGTCACAAGTATTCAGAAAATGGTCACTGTGAAACAATAGACTGAAATAATCTAATCTAAGGTGCTACAGTGCTAACAGGACATATTCACTGTGAATCAGTAATGTGGAAAGTACCAGTCTAAAGTGCTAGAGTGCTAAAAGGACATTTAGTGAGAAGTAGTTCTGATAATACCGTGTGTCATACTCACTCGTTTACTTCTTAATAACTTTGGGATCCTACATGACTGGAAAACCCCCATATAGTAATAGTGCCCCCTCTGTGCCCCCATATAATACTAGTGCCTCTCTGTTCCCCCATATAGTACTAGTGCCTCCTCTGTGCCCCCATATAGTACTAGTGCCCCCTCTGTTCCCCCATAAAGTACTAGTGCCCTCTCTGAGCCCCAATATAGTGCTACTGCCCTCTCTGAGCCCCAATATAGTACTCTTGCCCTCTCTGAGCCCCAATATACTGCTAGTGCCTCCTCTGTGCCCCCATATAGTACTAGTGCCCCCTCTGTTCCCCCATATAGTAATAGTGCCCCCTCTGTGCCCCCATATAATACTAGTGCCTCTCTGTTCCCCCATATAGTACTAGTGCCTCCTCTGTGCCCCCATATAGTACTAGTGCCCCCTCTGTTCCCCCATATAGTAATAGTGCCCCCTCTGTGCCCCCATATAATACTAGTGCCTCTCTGTTCCCCCATATAGTACTAGTGCCTCCTCTGTTCCCCCATATAGTACTAGTGCCCTCTCTGAGCCCCAATATAGTACTAGTGCCCTCTCTGAGCCCCAATATAGTACTAGTGCCCTCTCTGAGCCCCAATATAGTACTAGTGCCCTCTCTGTTCCCCCATATAGTACTAGTGCCACCTCTGTGCCCCCATATAGTACTAGTGCCCCCTCTGTGCCCCTATATAGTACTAGTGCCCTCTCTGAGCCCCAATATAGTACTAGTGCCCTCTCTGAGCCCCAATATAGTACTAGTGCCCTCTCTGTTCCCCCATATAGTACTAGTGCCACCTCTGTGCCCCCATATAGTACTAGTGCCCCCTCTGTGCCCCCATATAGTACTAGTGCCCTCTCTGAGCCCAAATATAGTACTAGTGCCCTCTCTGTTCCCCCATATAGTACTAGTGCCACCTCTGTGCCCCCATATAGTACTAGTGCCCTCTCTGTGCCCCCATATAGTACTACTGCCCTCCCTGTGCCTCCATGGTCTGGGCATGATGGGAGGGCGCGTGGCCTGATGGGAGGGCGCGCGCAGAGGAGAGTGGCCGCGGCGCTAGAGAAAGGGGGAAGGCGCGTGTGCTGACAAGGGTGAGATGATGGTCCGTGGGCCCACAGGTAGGGATCAGCGTTGGAATGGCAGAGGTGAGTATTTATTTTTTTAATCTGGGGCCATGTATACAGTACGGAGCACTATGCGGGGCCGTGTATACAGTACAGAGCACTATGTGGTGGCCGTGTATACGGTACGGAGCACTATGAGGGGGACATGTATACGGTACGGAGCACTATGCGGGGCCGTGTATACAGTACGGAGCACTATGGGGTGGCCCTGTATACAGTACAGAGCACTATGCGGGGCCATATATATAGTATTACAGAGCACTATGTGGGGCCATATATACAGTACGGAGTACTATACAGGGCCATATATATAGTATTACAGAGCACTATGTGGGGCCATATATACAGTACGGAGCACTATGCAGGGGCCGTGTATACAGTATGGATCACTTTGGGTGATGTATGCTGTGTGCAACACTATGCAGGGCCGTGTATACAGTACAGAGCACTATGCGGGGCCATGTATACAGTACGGAGTACTATGCGGGGACATGTATACAGTATGGAGCACTAGGCGGAGCCATGTGTACAGTACGGAGCACTATGCGGGGCCATGTATACAAAACAGCAGTATGCGGTGCCATGTATACAGTAGTTCGGAGCACTATGCGGGGCCATGTATACAGTACGGAGCACTATGCGGGGGACATGTATACAGTATGGAGTCCTATGCGGGGCCATGTATACATACGGAGCACTATGCGGGACCATGTATATAGTAGTACGGAGCACTCTGGGGAGCCATGTATAGAGTACGAAGCACTATGTGGGGCCATGTATACAGTATGAAGCACTATGCGGGTGACATGTATACAGTACGAAGTACTATGCAGGGCCATGTATACAGTACGGAGCACTATGCGGGAACATTTATGGTCATGTATTCGGTACGGAGCACTATGCGGAGCCTTGTATACTGTGTGCAGCACTATGCGGGGCCATATATACAGTATGGAGCACTATGCAGGGCCATGAATACAGTACGGAGCACTATGCGGGGCCATGTATACAGTACAGAGCACTATGAGGGGCCATGTATACAGTACGCAGCACTATGCGTGGCCATGTATACAGTACGGAGCACTTTGCGGGGCCATGTATACAATATGGAGCACTATGCGAGGCCATGTATACAGTACGGAGCACTATGCGGGCCATGTATACAGTACGGAGCACTATGCGGGCCATGTATACAATATGGAGCACTATGCGGGGCCATGTATACAGTACGGAGCACTATGTGGGGCCATGTATACAGTACGGAGCACTATGCGAGGCCATGTATACAGTACGGAGAACTATGCAGGGCAACGTCTAGAGTACGGAGCACTATGCGGGGGCCATGTATGCAGTACAGAGCACTATGCGTGGGCCGTATATAGAGTACGGAGCACTATGCGGGGCCAGGTATACAATATGGAGCACTATGCGGAGCCGTGGATACAGTACGGAGCACTATGCGGGGCCATATATACAGTACGGAGCACTATGCGGGGCCATGTATACATACGGAGCACTATGCGGGGTCATGTATACGTACGGAGCACTATGCGGGGCCATGTTTACTGTATGCAGTACTATACGGAGCCATATATACAAAACAGAGCAGTATGCGAGTCCATGTATACAGTATGGAGCACTTTGCGAGGCCAAGCATACAGTACGGAGCACTATGCGGGGCCATGTATACAGTACGGAGCACTATGCGGGGGCCATGTATATAGTAGTACCGAGCACAATGCGAGGGCCGTGAATACAGTACGGAGCACTATGCGAGGGCCGTATATAGAGTACGGAGCACTATGCGGGGCCGGGTATACAATATGGAGCACTATGCGGGGCCATGTATACAGTAAGGAGCACTATGCGGGGCCATGTATGTAGTAGTACCGAGCACAATGCTGGGGACGTGAATACAGTACGGAGCACTATGCGGGACCATGTATATAGTAATACGGAGCACTATGCGGGGACATGTATACAGTACGGAGCACTATGCGGGGCCATGTATACAGTAGGTAGCACTATGCGGGGCCATGTATACAGTAATACGGAGCACTATGCGGGGCCGTATATACAGTACGGAGCACTATGCAGGGCCATGTATATAGTAGGATGGAGCACTATGCGGGGCCATGTATACAGTACGGAGTCCTATGCGGGGCCATGTATACAGTACAGACCAAAGTTTGGACACAGCTTCTCATTTCAAGATTTTTCTGTATTTTCATGACTATGAAAATTGTACATTCACACTGAAGGCATCAAAACTATGAAGCAACACATGTGGAATTATATACTTAACAAAAAAGTGTGAAACAACTGAAAATATGTCTTATATTTTAGGTTCTTCAAAGTAGCCACCTTTTGCTTTGATGACTGCTTTGCACACTCTTGGCATTGTCTTGATGATCTTCAAGAGGTAGTCACCGGAAATGGTTTTCACTTCTCAAGTGTGCCCTGACAGGTTTAATAAGTGGGATTTCTTGCCTTATAAATGGGGTTGGGACCATCAGTTGTGTTGTGCAGTAGTCTGGTGGTTACACAGCTGATAGTCCTACTGAATAGACTGTTCGAATGTGTATTATGGCAAGAAAAAAACAGCTAAGTAAAGAAAAACAAGTGGCCATCATTACTTTAAGAAATGAAGGTCAGTCAGTGCGAAAAATTGGGAAAACTTTAAAAATGTGTCCACAAGTGCAGTTGCAAAAACCATCAAGAGCTACAAAGAAACTGGCTCACATGAGGACCGCCCCAGGAAAGTAAGACCAAGAGTCACCTCTGCTTCTGAGGATAAGTTTATCCGAGTCACCAGCCTCAGAAATCGCAGGTTAACAGCAGCTCAGATTAGAGACCAGGTCAATGCCACACAGAGTTCTAGCAGCAGACACAGCTCTTCAACAACTGTTAAGAGGAGACTTTGTGCAGCAGGCCTTCATGGTAAAATAGCTGCTAGCAAACCACTGCTAAGGACAGGCAACAAGCAGAAGAGACTTGTTTGGGCTAAAGAACACAAGGAATGGACATTAGACCAGTGGAAATCTGTGCTTTGGTCTGATGAGTCCAAATTTGAGATCTTTGGTTCCAATCACCGTGTCTTTGTGCGACGCAGAAAATGTGAACGGATGGACTCTACGTGTCTGGTTCCCACCGTGAAGCATGGAGGAGGAGGTATGATGGTGTGGGGGTGCTTTGCTGGTGACACTGTTGGGGATTTATTCAAAATTGAAGGCATACTGAACCAGCATGGCTACCACAGCATCTTGCAGCGCATGCTATTCCATCTGGTTTGCGTTTAGTTGGACCATCATTTATTTTTCAACAGGACAATGACCCCAAACACACCTCCAGGCTGTGTAAGGGCCATTTGACCAAGAAGGAGAGCTATGGGGTGCTACGCAAGATGACCTTGGCTCCACAGTCACTAGACCTGAACCCAATCGAGATGGTTTGGGGTGAGCTGGACCGCAGAGTGAAGGCAAAAGGGCCAACAAGTGCTAAGCATCTCTGGGAACTCCTTCAAGATTGTTGGAAGACTATTTCCGGTGACTACCTCTTGAAGCTCATCAAGAGAATGCCAAGAGTGTGCAAAGCAGTTGACGCGCCCCCTGGGCCGTGTTCAGGGGATACCCGGAGCCGGATCTGGATGGGGGTAGTAGTCCTTGTGGCGGTGACCCGGTCCGTGCCCAGGGTGTCAAACTAAGTGGCAGTCTATAGCAGTAGATGTTAATTTGATTGTCGACTACGCTACCCGTTGAGTGCGGCTTTGAAGCCGCCGCTGCAGAGCAGTCCGCTGAGGCCGGTGGTATGTGTGCAGCAGTGATGGTATAACCCCCAACGGGAGGGGTATGGCCTCAGGGCAGCAGGTGTAGATGATGGGGGTTGTGACGGTGCTGTAAGAAGACTCAGAGTCGGGAGATGCAGTTCAGGGTTTTTACTTACTGATGTTCTTTTAGTCACTCTGGCCTTGAGTGAGCACCCGAGCCGTGCTGCGTCCACCAGGTCCTGGACTCGGCCAACCCCCAGGCAATTCTGGAGCGTGGTCCTGAGCTCCTTTCTGACTCTCCCTTTCTCTGGCCGTTCCCACCAGGGATCCACTTTTGGCCGGCTCCCTCGGGTCTCTTGGTGGTCAAACCTCCTCTGGGTTCCCTGACCCTATACTTGGTGTGCCTTTCTAGTGGATTTGGTGAGGGTCGTGGCAAATCTTGACCACGACCTCCGGTCTCTGGCTGAGGATTAGTGGCCTCCACCAGCTTGGGTTCCGGTACCCGTGTCCGCCAACCCTTCACCCTTCTTGGTCTGTTTCTGGGCTCTTGGGGTTCCCTCTGTCTTTCTCTCTGGGTCCTTCTTTTCTCCTCTCTCTCTCTCTGCAGGCTTTGCTCTGGAGCTGGGCCCAGCCGGAGCCACAGCTCCCTGTCAGCCCTCCTGGCTGAGCTCCTCTGCTCTGCTCAGGCTCTCCTGGACTCTTGTTCTCCCTGCAACTAGATGGTGCCCACCTTATATACTCCCTCTATGTGTGAGCTCAGGTGACCAGCACCCAATGAGCTCCTAGCTTTACCCAGACTACTCCCCCTATCTGCCCCTACACTACTGGGATGTTCCACCCCCCTCCCACTCCAGCCAGGGACAGACGCTGTCGTACCTGCACATATATCTGGTGGGAGTACCGTAGTTCTGTCCCCCGGAAATGGGATGTATGTAGTGCATGCAGCCTACTAAGCTCAGTTCCACACTCCATCCTTACCCGGGAGTGGAATACCACACCTCTGGCTTGAGGTGTAATACCCCTGTAGCAGCCGAATCCTCAGGGTGCTACATTCCCCCCTGGTAAATCACAGCACGTCCTCGGGCTGTAAAAGAATAAAAACATCCACAAGCATACAATTTTTTTCATAAAACATAAACATATAAAACATATAAACATTATCAGCAGCATAAAACTTTTCATTATAAATATTCTTGTTCCTCCGGCCACGGTGCAATTTGTGACCGGGTAAAGTGCAACAGTCTTTTCAAGAAAAACAGTTTCCTATAAAACCAGTAGGGGGCGCTTTAGGAAGCGCAACTATATACAAGGGGGATGTGGCCGCTCTCAGTCCTCGGCCAGTGGGGATTAGGGGAATGGCTGTTCACAGTCCTCAGCTTGGTAATGGATAGGGGACACACGGGTTACAGTTCACACTTGTCCCAACGGGGAACATATTTTAAGCAGTAACAGTTTTTGTACCCCGACGGGTAACTATTTTACAGTTTCACGATACCGTACTCTAATGACGGCGTCCTCCTGCTCCTTCTTGCAAGTAGGCTTCAGACCCATCCGGGTCCTCTTGCTTCTCCTCACACCGCAGCTCCTCCTCCGTCAGCCGGTGTACATGAAGGGCGTAGGGTCCTTTGGCACATTTGTGCCGGGTGAATGTGACCTCATCCCCTACGTATAGGTCACGACCTCTGTGTCCCTCCGGTAGGTGGGACTCGACATCCCTTCTGGTCACGAAGACGTCGCCGGGGGTGTGATGATCTCTGATGAAGCCCCAACCGTGCTGCAATTGAAATTTAATTACAGTCCCGGTGGCACGGGGACCGTGGGTTGCACGGGGGTTCCTCCGGGTCCGACTCTTCTGCTCTGCGCTCTGTATCTGCAGCCACTGCTCACGGACCCGCCTCTCTCTCCGTTCCCGGTCGAAGACCTCTAATTGCTGCCGGCAGCACTCCGCACGCTCAGCTGCGGCCGCCCGAGTTTCTTGGGTGAACCCCATGAGGTCTCCTCCAGTGGGGTCCCACTCAAACTGCGCCTCCTCCAGCGAGAGCGGGGTCCTCTTGATGGGCTTCGGAGCCGGAATCAGGGGCTCGCACAGGGGCCTTTCCTTTTGGAGTTCAAGTTGGTAATACTCCGGTGGCCATATAAAGGGCTGCCCATCCGGGCAAGTGTGCTGGGCAAACAAGTCTTCACCCAGGTGCGGCACTCTAGACGTTGAGGGCGCAGTGGTGGCAGCGGCGCCCGGGTTGACCAGGCCTTGCGACCAGGCTTGGGGCACCCTAAAGGTAAAGGGCACCGTAAGGACGGCGGCGCCCGGGGTTACTCGGCCCTGCGACCAGGCCGGTGGCTCGGTGGAGGTAGAAGGCGCTGTTGGCACTGCAGCGCCCGGGGGTACTAGACCTTGCAACCAGGCCTGTGGTGTTTCCTGTTTGGCCGCGCTCAGGGTTGAGGCGCGTGACGTCACAGGGGTCGCGGCCGCGGCTTCTGCTTGGGGCCTAGTCTGGAGCGGTGACGGTGCAGCGACGGGCACGGCAGGGGGAATTTCGGGCTCTGCGACGGGGAGCTGGGGCAGGCTCGCGGTTTCCCGGCTTGGGGTAGTGACGTCCCCTTTACCTGCCTCCGTCTCTTCAGCTCCTTCCTCGGCGTCGTCTCCGGCCTTCACTCCTCCTGCACCATCCTCAGAGGCGGTCTGACTCCTCGTCTCGGGTGGCGTGCTTCGCTGGCGGGTTCCAGTCTGCTGGGCCATCTCTCTGCTCCACTCCGTCAGCGTTTCTCGCTGCACCTGGGCCATCCTCCGTGCGAGGCCCTCCAGCGCGGTCTGTGCACACTCCCGGTCTCGGGGGAGCTGTGCCAGTATCTCCACCAGGCCTAGTGGGGTGGTCGCTTGCAGCAGGCTCCTGACCACAGGGTCGGTGCTGCCTGACTCTCCCTCCATCTCCGGGTGTGACTTCTCTAGACCCCTCTCCAGACTTCTCATCTCCGGGTGCGCTCTCTCCAGACTCCTCATCTCCGGGTGCGCTCTCTTCAGACTCCTCCAGGCGGCACCCATCTTCGCTCTTTTGTTCTGTCTCCGCCCACTTTGAGGGTGGTCCCGGGGCAACTTGGTGATTGTCAGTTCCAGGGGCAGTCCCCTCACGCTGATGGACATCTCAATCATCACAGTCTCTGCTGGTGGGGGCGGTTTCCGCTTTTGGCGCCATTCTTGGACCTGGCCCACGATGGGAGGTGGCCTCTTGCCACCCTCTGGCACGCCCATAATGGCGGCCGCTCTGCCAGGGCGGGAAATCTTCTCAAAATGGCGGGAATCGTCTCCCAGTGGCGGGAAACTCCGTGGATGGCGGGAATCTTCACCGATGGCGGGAAGAAGGCTGAAGATGGCGCCGGATGGCGGGAATCTTCACCACAGGTAAGTTTTAAAAGTCTCTTTTTCAGGCACGCAGTACCCGGTAGTTGCGGGCACAATATCCTGCCGACTACGCCAAAGTTGACGCGCCCCCTGGGCCGTGTTCAGGGGATACCCGGAGCCGGATCTGGATGGGGGTAGTAGTCCTTGTGGCGGTGACCCGGTCCGTGCCCAGGGTGTCAAACTAAGTGGCAGTCTATAGCAGTAGATGTTAATTTGATTGTCGACTACGCCACCCGTTGAGTGCGGCTTTGAAACCGCCGCTGCAGAGCAGTCCGCTGAGGCCGGTGGTATGTGTGCAGCAGTGATGGTATAACCCCCAACGGGAGGGGTATGGCCTCAGGGCAGCAGGTGTAGATGATGGGGGTTGTGACGGTGCTGTAAGAAGACTCAGAGTCGGGAGATGCAGTTCAGGGTTTTTACTTACTGATGTTCTTTTAGTCACTCTGGCCTTGAGTGACCACCCGAGCCGTGCTGCGTCCACCAGGTCCTGGACTCGGCCAACCCCCAGGCAATTCTGGAGCGTGGTCCTGAGCTCCTTTCTGACTCTCCCTTTCTCTGGCCGTTCCCACCAGGGATCCACTTTTGGCTGGCTCCCTCGGGTCTCTTGGTGGTCAAACCTCCTCTGGGTTCCCTGACCCTATACTTGGTGTGCCTTTCTAGTGGATTTGGTGAGGGTCGTGGCAAATCTTGACCACGACCTCCGGTCTCTGGCTGAGGATTAGTGGCCTCCACCAGCTTGGGTTCCGGTACCCGTGTCCGCCAACCCTTCACCCTTCTTGGTCTGTTTCTGGGCTCTTGGGGTTCCCTCTGTCTTTCTCTCTGGGTCCTTCTTTTCTCCTCTCTCTCTCTCTGCAGGCTTTGCTCTGGAGCTGGGCCCAGCCGGAGCCACAGCTCCCTGTCAGCCCTCCTGGCTGAGCTCCTCTGCTCTGCTCAGGCTCTCCTGGACTCTTCTTCTCCCTGCAACTAGATGGTGCCCACCTTATATACTCCCTCTATGTGTGAGCTCAGGTGACCAGCACCCAATGAGCTCCTAGCTTTACCCAGACTACTCCCCCTATCTGCCCCTACACTACTGGGATGTTCCACCCCCCTCCCACTCCAGCCAGGGACAGACGCTGTCGTACCTGCACATATATCTGGTGGGAGTACCGTAGTTCTGTCCCCCGGAAATGGGATGTATGTAGTGCATGCAGCCTACTAAGCTCAGTTCCACACTCCATCCTTACCCGGGAGTGGAATACCACACCTCTGGCTTGAGGTGTAATACCCCTGTAGCAGCCGAATCCTCAGGGTGCTACATTCCCCCCTGGTAAATCACAGCACGTCCTCGGGCTGTAAAAGAATAAAAACATCCACAAGCATACAATTTTTTTCATAAAACATAAACATATAAAACATATAAACATTATCAGCAGCATAAAACTTTTCATTATAAATATTCTTGTTCCTCCGGCCACGGTGCAATTTGTGACCGGGTAAAGTGCAACAGTCTTTTCAAGAAAAACAGTTTCCTATAAAACCAGTAGGGGGCGCTTTAGGAAGCGCAACTATATACAAGGGGGATGTGGCCGCTCTCAGTCCTCGGCCAGTGGGGATTAGGGGAATGGCTGTTCACAGTCCTCAGCTTGGTAATGGATAGGGGACACACGGGTTACAGTTCACACTTGTCCCAACGGGGAACATATTTTAAGCAGTAACAGTTTTTGTACCCCGACGGGTAACTATTTTACAGTTTCACGATACCGTACTCTAATGACGGCGTCCTCCTGCTCCTTCTTGCAAGTAGGCTTCAGACCCATCCGGGTCCTCTTGCTCCTCCTCACACCGCAGCTCCTCCTCCGTCAGCCGGTGTACATGAAGGGCGTAGGGTCCTTTGGCACATTTGTGCCGGGTGAATGTGACCTCATCCCCTACGTATAGGTCACGACCTCTGTGTCCCTCCGGTAGGTGGGACTCGACATCCCTTCTGGTCACGAAGACGTCGCCGGGGGTGTGATGATCTCTGATGAAGCCCCAACCGTGCTGCAATTGAAATTTAATTACAGTCCCGGTGGCACGGGGACCGTGGGTTGCACGGGGTTCCTCCGGGTCCGACTCTTCTGCTCTGCGCTCTGTATCTGCAGCCGCTGCTCACGGACCCGCCTCTCTCTCCGTTCCCGGTCGAAGACCTCTAATTGCTGCCGGCAGCACTCCGCACGCTCAGCTGCGGCCGCCCGAGTTTCTTGGGTGAACCCCATGAGGTCTCCTCCAGTGGGGTCCCACTCAAACTGCGCCTCCTCCAGCGAGAGCGGGGTCCTCTTGACGGGCTTCGGAGCCGGAATCAGGGGCTCGCACAGGGGCCTTTCCTTTTGGAGTTCAAGTTGGTAATACTCCGGTGGCCATATAAAGGGCTGCCCATCCGGGCAAGTGTGCTGGGCAAACAAGTCTTCACCCAGGTGCGGCACTCTAGACGTTGAGGGCGCAGTGGTGGCAGCGGCGCCCGGGTTGACCAGGCCTTGCGACCAGGCTTGGGGCACCCTAAAGGTAAAGGGCACCGTAAGGACGGCGGCGCCCGGGGTTACTCGGCCCTGCGACCAGGCCGGTGGCTCGGTGGAGGTAGAAGGCGCTGTTGGCACTGCAGCGCCCGGGGGTACTAGACCTTGCGACCAGGCCTGTGGTGTTTCCTGTTTGGCCGCGCTCAGGGTTGAGGCGCGTGACGTCACAGGGGTCGCGGCCGCGGCTTCTGCTTGGGGCCTAGTCTGGAGCGGTGACGGTGCAGCGACGGGCACGGCAGGGGGAATTTCGGGCTCTGCGACGGGGAGCTGGGGCAGGCTCGCGGTTTCCCGGCTTGGGGTAGTGACGTCCCCTTTACCTGCCTCCGTCTCTTCAGCTCCTTCCTCGGCGTCGTCTCCGGCCTTCACTCCTCCTGCACCATCCTCAGAGGCGGTCTGACTCCTCGTCTCGGGTGGCGTGCTTCGCTGGCGGGTTCCAGTCTGCTGGGCCATCTCTCTGCTCCACTCCGTCAGCGTTTCTCGCTGCACCTGGGCCATCCTCCGTGCGAGGCCCTCCAGCGCGGTCTGTGCACACTCCCGGTCTCGGGGGAGCTGTGCCAGTATCTCCACCAGGCCTAGTGGGGTGGTCGCTTGCAGCAGGCTCCTGACCACAGGGTCGGTGCTGCCTGACTCTCCCTCCATCTCCGGGTGCGACTTCTCTAGACCCCTCTCCAGACTTCTCATCTCCGGGTGCGCTCTCTCCAGACTCCTCATCTCCGGGTGCGCTCTCTCCAGACTCCTCCAGGCGGCACCCATCTTCGCTCTTTTGTTCTGTCTCCGCCCACTTTGAGGGTGGTCCCGGGGCAACTTGGTGATTGTCAGTTCCAGGGGCAGTCCCCTCACGCTGATGGACATCTCAATCATCACAGTCTCTGCTGGTGGGGGCGGTTTCCGCTTTTGGCGCCATTCTTGGACCTGGCCCACGATGGGAGGTGGCCTCTTGCCACCCTCTGGCACGCCCATAATGGCGGCCGCTCTGCCAGGGCGGGAAATCTTCTCAAAATGGCGGGAATCGTCTCCCAGTGGCGGGAAACTCCGTGGATGGCGGGAATCTTCACCGATGGCGGGAAGAAGGCTGAAGATGGCGCCGGATGGCGGGAATCTTCACCACAGGTAAGTTTTAAAAGTCTCTTTTTCAGGCACGCAGTACCCGGTAGTTGCGGGCACAATATCCTGCCGACTACGCCAAAGTTGACGCGCCCCCTGGGCCGTGTTCAGGGGATACCCGGAGCCGGATCTGGATGGGGGTAGTAGTCCTTGTGGCGGTGACCCGGTCCGTGCCCAGGGTGTCAAACTAAGTGGCAGTCTATAGCAGTAGATGTTAATTTGATTGTCGACTACGCCACCCGTTGAGTGCGGCTTTGAAGCCGCCGCTGCAGAGCAGTCCGCTGAGGCCGGTGGTATGTGTGCAGCAGTGATGGTATAACCCCCAACGGGAGGGGTATGGCCTCAGGGCAGCAGGTGTAGATGATGGGGGTTGTGACGGTGCTGTAAGAAGACTCAGAGTCGGGAGATGCAGTTCAGGGTTTTTACTTACTGATGTTCTTTTAGTCACTCTGGCCTTGAGTGACCACCCGAGCCGTGCTGCGTCCACCAGGTCCTGGACTCGGCCAACCCCCAGGCAATTCTGGAGCGTGGTCCTGAGCTCCTTTCTGACTCTCCCTTTCTCTGGCCGTTCCCACCAGGGATCCACTTTTGGCCGGCTCCCTCGGGTCTCTTGGTGGTCAAACCTCCTCTGGGTTCCCTGACCCTATACTTGGTGTGCCTTTCTAGTGGATTTGGTGAGGGTCGTGGCAAATCTTGACCACGACCTCCGGTCTCTGGCTGAGGATTAGTGGCCTCCACCAGCTTGGGTTCCGGTACCCGTGTCCGCCAACCCTTCACCCTTCTTGGTCTGTTTCTGGGCTCTTGGGGTTCCCTCTGTCTTTCTCTCTGGGTCCTTCTTTTCTCCTCTCTCTCTCTCTGCAGGCTTTGCTCTGGAGCTGGGCCCAGCCGGAGCCACAGCTCCCTGTCAGCCCTCCTGGCTGAGCTCCTCTGCTCTGCTCAGGCTCTCCTGGACTCTTCTTCTCCCTGCAACTAGATGGTGCCCACCTTATATACTCCCTCTATGTGTGAGCTCAGGTGACCAGCACCCAATGAGCTCCTAGCTTTACCCAGACTACTCCCCCTATCTGCCCCTACACTACTGGGATGTTCCACCCCCCTCCCACTCCAGCCAGGGACAGACGCTGTCGTACCTGCACATATATCTGGTGGGAGTACCGTAGTTCTGTCCCCCGGAAATGGGATGTATGTAGTGCATGCAGCCTACTAAGCTCAGTTCCACACTCCATCCTTACCCGGGAGTGGAATACCACACCTCTGGCTTGAGGTGTAATACCCCTGTAGCAGCCGAATCCTCAGGGTGCTACACAGTCATCAAAGCAACAGGTGGCTACTTTGAAGAACCTAGAATATAAGACATATTCTCAGTTGTTTCACACTTTTTTGTTAAGTATATAATTCCACATCTGTTAATTCATAGTTTTGATGCCTTCAGTGTGAATGTACAATTTTCGTTGCCATGAAAATACATAAAAATCTTTAAATGAGAAGGTGTGTCCAAACTTTTAGTCTGTACTGTACATACGGAGCACTATGCGGGACTATGTATATAGTAGTACGGAGCACTATGCGGGGCCGTGTATACAGTATGAAGCACTATGCGGGGCCATGTATAGAGTACGAAGCACTATGCAGGTGACATGTATACAGTACGAAGTACTATGCGGGGCCATGTATACAGTACGGAGCACTTGGGAGCCATGTATACTGTGTGCAGCACTATGCGGGGCCATATATACAGTATGGAGCACTATGCAGGGCCATGTATACAGTACGGAGCACTATGCAGGGCCATGTATACAGTACGGAGCACTATGCGTGGCCATGTATACAGTACGGAGAACTATGCGGGGCCATGTATACAGTATGGAGCACTATGCGAGGCCATGTATACAGTACGGAGAACTATGCAGGGCAACGTATAGCGTACGGAGCACTATGCGGGGGCCATTTATGCAGTACAGAGCACTATGTGGGGGCCGTATATAGTGTACGGAGCACTATGCGGGTCGGGTATACCATATGAAGCACTATGCGGGGCTGTGGATACAGTACGGAGCACTATGCGGGGCCATATATACAGTACGGAGCACTATGCGGGGCCATGTATACGTACGGAGCACTATGCGGGGTCATGTATACTGTATGCAGTAGTATGCGGAGCCATGTATAGAGTACGGAGCACTATGCGGGGCCATGTATACAGTATGGAGAAAAACCAGAAAAATATTCACCAAACTAAATTGGTAATAGGGTATATATATTTACCAGAGAACCATAGACAGAAAAAATACCCAATAAAAATTAACTTTTAATAATTATCCTTAAAAGTGTACTCTATAGTACAAGTGAGAAAAAACTACACATATATCTCAAAAACAGGATACCATGTAAGGAGAATATAATATGAAATTAGCAATTAATTCAGACAAACTTACCCTGGATAGCACCTAATAAGATTGCTCTCCCTACCTAACAGCGGAGTGTTTTTCACCCTAAGGTTCAGATGGTGTCCCCGCTCCTCGGAGGCTGTCCCTCTCCTTTCCCTAGGTATCCCTACACAGTCAAAAGATGCCACACACATACATATAAATGGACCAATTGTAGACTATTCATGTCATAATTGACATGCTCAATATAAAAAATTACAACAATACCATATCAGTGGGGAGTGGGCAAAAATAGATATAGTTGCACAAATAGAAGGTTTTTGATTTACAGTAGCCCACTAATATAAATAGATAGACATGTGTACCAGTCAGAGCAAGTCCGAAAAAAATATTAAGAATATTTTCGTCCCCAGTCAAACTAGGATTCAAGCAATGCCATAAATGATATCAATTAGTTGGCCTTTAGTACAATGACTAAATGTAGTCAATCCACAATACAAAATTTCCCAAAGCTATAATAGCAATATTCCAGACATCAATATTATAAGATTCCTCAGACTGGTGTAAAGTCATCCGCAAATAAGGTTATAATTAATCCCTTTGTCCCAACCCACTGGAATAGGTAAAAATGTGTACTAGTCAGACCAAATAAGAAATAGTAATACACTTATCTTAATCTCTAGTCCATCTGAGATTCACACAGTGCCTTGAGTGGTGTCCATTAGATGTCCTTTTTTATATACATAACTGAATATAGTCAATCCACAATTCAGAACTCCCCAAAATAGTAACAGCACTCCAGGCATCAATTTTCAAGGTCCCTCAGACTGGTGTAAAATCATCAGCAGTAAAGTTATTCCTTAGGATTAGTCCCTTCTTCCCTACGTGTTTCACCCCCTCCTCAATGTGGGGCTCATCAGGGGACAAGAAATATTAGAGGAGATGAGCCATAATAGATGCCCGCATAATAGCTCCTTGTATACCGGAGTCCAACCGCTTGTTCAATGGTGGGATTCATCCCTATATATCTGTGGAATGCCATGTGCCACGAGATTAATTTCACCTGTGATCAATCCCAGCGTTACCCTGACTACGAAACGCAAGCTTTAAGAAACTAGCGTACCACCGTGTTTAACATCACTTCCGGTCCCAACGTAATACGTCATTTCCGATTGCGTAGCCCAGGGTATTAGCTAAGGGATCGTACGAAGAATGCGTAAGCAAAGTACGTATCCTCCCGCTTTTTACGTCACTTCCTGGAACCACCAGGTGGAACGCAGACTGCGTTTCACTATCTGCATGGAGGATACCGCTACTCTCAGTTCAACAGGAAGATGCAAGAGACAATCACTACCACAAAACAATAGACCCGGAAAATCACAAGATGAGCTGAATATTCCACCATAATTAAAAAGATGTGCATCCATCCCCAAAGAAAAGGGGGGGGGGGAATAGGTAGCATATTATCCACTTATGTGTGAGTAACTAAGCCAGTATTACAGTCCACCAGTATGGTGAATACACACACCGGGACTATCTGTAGATATATAAAAAAGGCTGATCAGGATTTTTATCCGTAAGGCTAATTGAAACAACAGTAAGGCTATACAAAGCTAGAAAAGCTTAACTGTTCATTAATACCCCCGGGATTCAGAGATTCGAGCCAGAAAATCCATCTGGACTCCCGCTGCAGAACTGTTTTATCCCAGTCCCCCTGTCGCACTGAGGGACTCACCACTTCAATAGAACAAAATGTAATAGAATTTAAATCACCTCCATGGTGTGTATTGACGTGTTTCGCTAGAGGAGTATCTCGCTTGTTTCGGATGTCACCTAAGTGTTCACCAATACGTACTTTAAATTGTCTTCTGGTTTTTCCCACATAGTCTTTTGGGCAAGTGCATGTACATACATAGACGACACCTATTGTTTTACAATTAGCAAAATGTTTGTTCCTATAGGTGCGTCCAGTTACAGAGCTCACAAATGTATCTGAGATGGAGACATAACGACAATAAGTGCACTGTCCACATCTAAAAGTACCAGTAGACCTCCTATCCAACCAGGTCCCCTCCTTCTTGGGGGGCACAAAGTGACTATGTACTAGGTGATCTTTGACAGATCTGCCTCTCCTAAAGGTGACAGAGGGATAGTCTGCAATCCATTTGGAAACATCCGGATCTGTCCTCAAGATACCCCAATATTTTCTCAGGATTGTCATAATCCTAGGATGTTGATCATCATATGTTCCAATTAGCCTAGTAAGGGAGGTCTGTTCGGGCCTGAAGTGAGACACCAGTAATTTAGATCTATCCTGTTTAAAGGCATGATTAAATGCTCTATTGATCACCCTTGTTGGATAGTCCCGATCAGAAAAACGGTCCTTAAGGTCCCTAGCCTTATGAAAATAGTCAGAGGTAGAGGAGCAATTTCTCCTTAATCTTAAGAACTGGCCTTTAGGGATCCCTTGTTTCAAAGGAACCGGATGATAACTATCCCATTTTAATAGGCTATTTGCTGCTGATGGTTTTCTAAAGATAGATGATCTCAATGAGCCAGATTCATCAATTGATATTATAACATCCAAAAAGGCAATCTTCTTACCTCCTATCTCATAAGTAAATTTAAGGCCCAAATCATTTTCATTGAGGCGCTGTATGAACCCAATGAAGGACTCCTCATCTCCAGTCCAGAGGACGAGGATGTCGTCAATGTATCGGCCCCAAAATTGAATGTGGGGGCCCCCGACGACATCCTCGTCCCCAAAGACTATGTTGTCCTCCCACCAGCCAAGGAGCAAATTAGCATAAGTGGGGGCACAGGGGCTCCCCATCGCTGTGCCCCTAAGCTGGTGGTAGAATCTCCCATGAAAAAGAAAAAAATTATGCGTAAGAACATAATCAAGCAACCGAAGAATGAATTTGTTGTGTGGGATCAAGTGGTTTCCCCTTGTTTTCAAAAAGGACTCCACTGCCATCAGACCAGCCGTATGGTGGATACTAGAATACAATGCCTCCACGTCTATGGAAACCAAAATAGTACCAGGATCAACTGTAATGTCATCCAATTTTGTTAATAAATCTGTTGTGTCTCTCAGATAGGATGGGAGAGCTGTAACAAAAGATCTAAGCATCTGATCAAGATAGATGCTTGAGTTTTGACTTAATGCATCCACACCTGAAACTATTGGCCTCCCTTTCAATGGTGGATAGCCCTTATGAACCTTAGGAAGGGCATAAAAAGTTGCAATCACAGGAAATTTTGGAAGCAGAAAATTCAGTTCACTCAATGAAATCAGATTATTTTGTCTAGCTTGTTGCAGAATGTCAGATAAGGTCCTCATAAAAGCAGATGTAGGATCACCCTGTAATACCTGATATGTCATGGTATCTGAAAGAATATTCATACACATAGAAACATATTGATCACAATCTAGAAGCACTATGTTCCCTCCCTTATCGGAGGGTTTTATGATAAGGGAAGTGTCACCACTCAAATCCTGTAATGCTCTCCGTTCATCAAATGTAAAATTGGGGTTCACCCTATGTGCCCTTAGATTTATTCTCCTGATTTCCTCCGTGACTAACGACGAAAAAATATCTATACTACCAATATCTCCTACAGGTGGCATTTTACTACTTTTAGGTTTTAAATCCGAGAAAGGGCCCTCTCCCAATCCACGAGTGCCCTCGTTTTCAAGTTCAGCTAAGAGATGAACATCCTGGAGATCCTCCATTGAGATGCCCAATTGTAAACATTTATTTTTGTCATTGAGTGCAAAAAACTTTCTCCATCTCAACTTCCTCAAGAATAGGTGAATATCTTTAACCCACGAAAAAGGGTCAAAGCGAGTCGTTGGTACAAAGGACAGTCCTGTCCCTAAGACCCTTCGTTCAGTCTCTGTAAGAGTGTGTGAGGACAAATTGATCACATTCCTATCATTACCTGCATGTAATCGATGTGGTATTATCTTATTGGCTAACGATTGTAATTCACCATTCTTTCCCGCAAATGGTAGCGTGCTTCCCTGTTCTCTAAAAAAGAGGGAGTTGAAGTAGAGGATAATCCCATAGATGGTGATGTGGAGAAAGATGGACCCTGGCCTGAATAACCTCGATTTTGCCATCTTCTACCAAACCCTCTCCTTCCTTGCCCCCTAGATCTACTAGACAGTCTAGGGGTTTCCTTCGGAGTACGTTCAGTATCAGAGGACTCCAGATCAGAGGAGGAGATGTCCGTCGTTGGGCCACCCTTACTATTTAGGGCAGGATATGCTCGTTTTTCCCTAAAATCAGTCAAATCTCTAGTGAATCGTTTATGTTTTCTATCTTTCAGAACGAGTTGATATTTTTCTACTGACACCCTCAGTGCTTCTTCTCTTGTGGAGAAGTCCAATGCGGACTTAAAGTTAAGGGCCCTATCTATCTGCTCTTTAAGGGTGGCTGCAGACTTCTCAAAAGTGACCTTTTCTTCCTCTAGTAGGATTTGCATAAACCTCAGAGATGAGGCTGTAGATTCTTTCTCCCACTTAGATAAAAGTGAAACTGACCTGCTCCTATGTGCTGGTAACAAGTTAATCCTTAGGCCACGTGGCACTATCCCTTGTTTTATATAGTTGTCCAATGATTGGACCTCCCACCATGACTTGATGTTTTCTTTATAGACTTCTAATAAATCCGCAAAGACATTCTTAATACTGGGCTCTGTTGAAATATTGACCCCACACTCAGTCCCTGAAAAAACTTCCTTAGCTTCGTCCAACCATCTGTTAGTGTTTAAAGGTCCCGACAAAAATCCAGCCATAATACTCTCAAGAAAAACCAGAAAAATATTCACCAAACTAAATTGGTAATAGGGTATATATATTTACCAGAGAACCATAGACAGAAAAAATACCCAATAAAAATTAACTTTTAATAATTATCCTTAAAAGTGTACTCTATAGTACAAGTGAGAAAAAACTACACATATATCTCAAAAACAGGATACCATGTAAGGAGAATATAATATGGAGCACTATGCAAGGCCATGTATACAGTACAGAGCACTATGCGGGGCCATGTATACAGTACGGAGCACTATGCGGGGCCATGTATATAGTAGTACCGAGCACAATGCGGGGGCCGTGTATACAGTACGGAGCACTATGCGGGGCCGGGTATACCATATGAAGCACTATGCGTGGCTGTGGATACAGTACGGAGCACTATGCGGGGCCATATATACAGTATGATGCACTATGCGGGGCCATGTATACGTACGGAGCACTATGCGGGGTCATGTATACTGTATGCAGTAGTATGCGGAGCCATATATACTAAACAGAGCAGTATGCGGGACGATGTATACAGTATGGAGCACTATGCGAGGCCATGTATACAGTATGGAGCACTATGCAAGGCCATGTATGCAGTACGGAGCACTATGCGGGGCCATGTATACAGTACGGAGTACTATGCGGGGCTATGTATACAGTACGGAGCACTATGAGGGGCAGATGTATACAGTACGGAGTACTATGCGGGGCCATGTATACAGTACGGAGCACTATGCGGGGCCATGATCACAGTATGGGGCACTATGCGGGGCCATAAATACAGTACGGAGCACTATGCGGGACCTTGTATACAGTAGGTAGCACTATGCGGGGCCATGTATACGGTACGGAGCACTATGAGGGGGACATGTATACAGTACGGAGCACTATGCGGGGCCATGTATACAGTATGGAGCTCTATGCGGGGCCGTGTATACAGTACGGAGCACAATGCGGGGCCATGTATACAGTACGGAGCACTATGCGAGGCCATGTATATAGTAGTACCGAGCACAATGCGGGGGCCGTGTATACAGTACGGAGCACTATACGGGGTCATGTATATAGTAGTACGGAGCACTATGCGGGGCCATGTATACAGTACGAAGCACGATGCAGGGCCATGTATACAGTACGGAGCACTATGCAGGGCCATGTATACAGTAAGGAGCACTATGCTGGGCCATGTATACAGTATGGAGCACTATGCGGGACCATGTATACAGTAGGTAGCACTACGCGGGTCCATATATACGGTACGGAGCAATATGAGGGGGACATGTATACAGTACGGAGTACTATGCGGGGCCATGTATACAGTACTGAGTACTATGCGGGGCCATGTATACAGTACAGAGCACTATGCGGGGCCGTGTATACAGTACAGAGCACTATGCGGGGCCGTGTATACAGTACGGAGCACTATGCGGGGCCATGTATACTGTGTGCAGCACTATGCGGGGCCATGTATACAGTACAGAGCACTATGCGGGGCCGTGTATACAGTACGGAGCACTATGCGGGGCCATGTATACAGTATGGAGCACTATTGGAGTGCACGCTCCCGACCTACGGGGCCTATGTTGCTCCTGGCTCTGGTACGTATCAGCACTTTAGCGATCCTGGGACTTGTAGTTCTCCAGGGATTCCGGTTTATCTTACTGGGTCATCGAGATTCCGGTAAGCTTCGGACCCGGTGTCCGGTAACTGCTTCTTCTTCGGGGTGAGCTAGTTAAGCTCCTCTGCCCCTATGAACTAACTCTCTCTACTCGCCTTCGGCCTACTCGGGCCCTCCTAGGCTACTCACACTAACGGCAGCTTGCCGCGCTTCACCGATCTTATGGCGCCGGCACACCTAAGCTCACTTCTCTGAGCTACAACTGAGTCTAGAACATACTCCACTGCAGACTAACCTCTCTCAGGCTTCTACTGCAGGAACTCTCTCAACAGACTTCTGCTCTCTGTCGACTCCAGTCTAGACTAACTGCTGCCTGGCTCCACCTTCTCTATTTATCTATCCCTAACGGGCTCCATCTGGTGGTCTGAGGTGGAAGGTGGAGATGTGTGAATGGTTATGGGGGCCTCTTGTGGAGGAATCCTTCAATACACCCTTCTAGGATCTGTGATACCAAGCACAGCTGGGCTTCACATTCCCCCCTAGTTAAACTCATCACTCCCGGGCTGAAGTACTTTTTTTAAAACAACAGGAACATTGGAAAACATAAGCAATACAAGAACAATCTTCCCTTTATGGGAGGCACGAATCTTAAACGTTACATAACAATAACAAATACAGAGTGTCCTCAGAATCCAAGTCTCCTATGGCGAGGTTCCCAAGAAGGATGTCCATCCCACAAGGTAGAGTACTTGGTGATTTGGAGGGACCTGTCCTAAACCCCCCTACGTAGGCCCTGGGGTGGCTGCAGGGCATGAAGATCCCGAGTTGGACCTCCAAGAGAGCCACTCCAGACAGGTTTTCCTTCTGAGGTCACCTAAAAGGGCACTTCAGGGAGCGCAACTATATACAATAAGAGTTTTTGGGCTGCACATAGTCCTCAGCCACGAAGTTCATTATGTAGGCAATAAAGAATTAATAGGAAAAAGCACAAATTGATAAGCATGCATGAAAATAAACAATTATGCAGTACATTACAATTTAATATACAATACCCCAGGGGTAACTATCTACACTCCCAGAGATTTGACTACTTTATTCAGTGTACCTAGCAGGGGGTTTACCTCTCGTGCTACGTACTGATCTGCGTAGTGCTGTGGTTGGTCGAGTGTCAGTGTCTGTATCCTCAGTCACTCTACCAGTTCTACGTGTAACCATGTTGTAAAACTGCCTTAACCTCTCTCTTGGACTGGCAAGTCTACCATTGGCTGGGCCCTCTTGCTCTGCTCCTGCCGGGGATCCTTCATCCGGGGATACTTCTTGAGCTGGCTCTTCTGCAGCACTTACAGGTACAACTTGCTGTGGAGGGTTTTCTGGCTGTTCATAGAATTGGAGTACTGGAATAATTACTGCACCTCCTATCTGAGGCCAATCAGCTGGGAAGTCTCCAAGGTCAGTGTGTATCACCGCTTCTTTAGGTTCTTCTGGGATTGTGAAAGGCACTTGTTCTTGAGGTTTCAGTAAATCTGGACACAACTTTAAGTGGTCCCTGGACACTGTAGCTGATGTTTTTCCTCCATCACGACTGATTATGCATGTCTTTTTGTTGTCAAGCCTTGACGGTAACACAGTGTAGGGGTCTTTTTCCCACTGGTCATCAAGTTTGTGGTTACGTCTTTTCCTTTTTAGTACTGTTTCACCAGGTGTAAAAGGTTCTGCGGGTGCGTTTTTGTTGTATTGAACTTCCTGCTTTTCTCTCACCCGAGTAAGACTGTCCTTGACACAAGATTGTACCCTTCTGTACTGCTCTTGTCTGGTCTTGTCCCAGTCCTCAGTGGTCATATCAGCTTCAGGTTCAACTACACCAAGCTCCAAATCCATGGGCAGCTTTCCTGGCCTTGCCCGCATGAGATATGCCGGAGTGCAATTGGTGGAACTCACTGGTATATGATTATACAGATCCACTAGGTCAGGTAGTAGGTCTGGCCACTGGTTTCTCTCCTCAAGTGGTATAGTCTTTAGCAGGTCGATGATGATGTTGTTCATGTTTTCGCAGAGACCGTTGGTTTGTGGATGGTACGGTGTAGTTCTGATTTTTTTACAACCGTACAAATAGCAGAACTCCTTAAACAACTCAGCCTCAAAGGCCGGGCCTTGGTCCGTCAGAACCTGCTCAGGGTAACCATGGGGCCTGCAGAAATACGCTTCGAACGTCTTCGCTGCTGTCTCTGCCGTCAGGTCTTTGACAGGGGCGACCACCAGGAAACGTGAGTAGTGATCCACCATGGTCAGAGCATACGAGTACCCTGACCTGCTGGGGGACAGCTTGACATGGTCCAGGGCCACGATCTCCAGGGGTCGAGTCGTCTCGATGGGTTGCAGGGGTGCCTTCTGGCTGCTGAAGTCTTTCCTTCTTAGGCCGCAGGGTCCACAGTCCCGGCACCACCTCTCAATGGAGCTGCGCATTCCTACCCAGTAGAATCGACATTTCAGCAGGGTCTCTAGCTTTTTCCAGCCAAAGTGCCCCTCCTGATCGTGGTAAGCCTCTAATACCATCTGGATGTCTGTCTTCGGGACCACTATCTGCCATACCATCTCATGAGTTTTGGATTGACGTACCTCCGGCACAGCTTCTCACGGTAGATAAACAGCCGGCTTCTCTCGTTCCACAGTTGCTTTGCTTGGAGAGACGCATCCTTCTCCAGGGAGGCACCTTCTTGGGTTATCAGCTGTTTAATGCGGCTGACTACCGGGTCGCTGTCCTGGGTCTCTTTCCAGCTGTGGTGAGGCAGGGGGTTTAACGTCTTTCCACGCTGCTTCCTGGAGACTCTCTGCTCATGGATCATCCCATTCCGATGAAAGGCAGGTAGCTCAATCTCTTCCAAGTCATCCACTTCTTCTTCTGTGTCGGACTGGTGAGGCATCCTAGACAAGGCGTCGGCGTTGGCGTTCTTGCGGCACGCCCGGAATTTAATTGTAAATTGGTAGGTTGACAGCCGAGCCATCCATCGTTGTTCCAGAGCCCCCAACTTAGCTGTTTCAAGGTGGGTCAAGGGGTTGTTATCAGTAAAGGCAGTGAACTTGCTGGAAGCCAGATAGTGCTTGAATCTTTCAGTGATGGCCCAGACCAAGGCTAGGAACTCCAACTTGAAGCTGCTATAGTTCTCTGGGTTCCTCTCAGTCGGACGGAGCTTCCTGCTTGCGTATGCGATCACTTTCTCTTGCCCATTCTGCTTCTGACTTAGAACAGCACCCAGGCCTTCATGCTGGCATCTGTATACAGCAGGAACGGTTGGCTGTAGTCAGGGTAGGCTAGGATCTCATCACCTGTCAGGATCTCCTTCATCTCCTGAAACGACTCGGCTTGCTCCTTACCCCAGTGGAATGGGGGGTTTTTGCCTTTGGGGGACTGCCCTACCAGGAGGTCTTGCAGAGGAGCTGCTTTCTTAGTGTAGTCCTTTACGAACCTCCGGTAGTATCCTACTAGTCCCAGGAACTGACGCACCTCCTTGAGGTTCTTCTGCTCCGGCCACTTCTGGATGGCTGTGACTTTCTCCGGGTTTGATGCTACCCCTTCCGGACTGACAATGTGCCCCAGGTACTGTACCTTCCTCTTGAGCAGGTGGCACTTTGAGGGCTTCAACTTCATCTCGTACCGGGACAGTGACTCAAATACCTCTGCCAGGTGTTTCAAGTGGTAATCGTACGTTCTGGAGTACACAATTACGTCATCCAGGTAAAGTAACACAGTCTCGAAGTTGCGGTGTCCCCGGCAGCACTCAATCAATCTCTGGAACGTTCCGGGGGCATTGCAGAGTCCAAACGGCATGCTATTGAACTCGTAGAGTCCCATCGGGGTGGTGAAGGCCGTCTTCTCCCGATCCTCCTCAGCCACAGCTACTTGTCAGTACCCACTAGTGAGGTCAAGGGTGGAAAAGTAATTTGCAGACTTTAAGGCAGCTAGGGACTCCTCTATGCGTGGTAAAGGGTATGCATCTTTATGTGTAATGCGATTTACTTGACGGTAATCTACACACATTCTCATGCTCCCGTCCTTCTTCCTAACCAGCACTAGGGGAGCTGCCCAGGGACTACAACGATCCCTTATCACTCCCGCCTTCCTCATGTCATGCAGCATTTCTTTTGCCTTCTGGTAGTGAGCTGGGGGTATAGGCCTATAAAGTTCTATGATTGGGGAATGGTTGCCTGTGGGGATATGATGTTGAACCCCCTTAACTCTCCCGAAGTCTAGTGGATGTTTACTGAACACCTGCGAGTACTCTTGAACCACCCGGTGTACACCCTGTTTTTGATGGGTAGGAGTGGTGTCCGACCCAACATGGAGCTGTTGACACCAATCCTCCACCTGGGTTGCAGGGTCATTATCCTCCACTTCTTCTGGTGAAGTTAAGGACTCCGCCTCATAAATGCAGTTATTATTGACAGCATGTAATTTGGCAACAGTGGCATAACGTGGCAGTTTGACCTCATCTTCCCCTAAGTTGAGAAGACGGACGGGCACCCTCCCATTACGTACGTCTACCACTCCCCTGGCAGTTAAGAGCGTGGGTCTGTGCTCGGAGCAAAGGGGTTCTACTACCGCCTGATAGCTCTGTCCTCTAAGACCTATGGCAGCTCTACACCAGATGAGCATTTCACTCATTGGGGGGATGACAATGGGTATGGGGTCTGTTACCCGCACGTTACCGATTTCACCATCTGTTAACTTTACTTGCTGTTGATACATCAGGACGCGGATCTCCCTCTGCAGTGCCCTCCTCTGTCTCGGTCTGGCAGTGTCGGCTATCTGTTGGAGCAAGAACACAACTTCTCCCAAACAGTTACCAACAACGTTAGTGCCCAATACCATATACGGGTTGCTGTCATCAGGGTTAGTCTCCACTACAATTAATCCCTGGTCTTTCAGCTCCACTCTCCCCACCTTTACAGTCACATTTTTAACCCCGAGTAGGTTAAGGGGGAGTCCATTTGAAGCATATACAGACAAATTTGGAGCTGGCGGACGTAGATCGTCCATGGACCAGAACCTCTTGTAGAGGACTTCAGGCATGATGGTTACCTGAGATCCTGTGTCCAGCAGGGCATGCGTCAGGATCCCGTCCAACACAATGGACAGGAAAGGTCTTCCTCCGACAAACCTGTTGTACCAGTCTGATGGGCCTGGTGAGTCTACTCCTGGGTGTCGGCCCTCGGACCCAGGGTTTTCTCGTTTAAAGGACAATTCTGGATGATATGTCCGGTCTTGCGGCAGCGGTAGCAGGCTGGGTCCTTAGGTGGACGGCGCTGGTCACTGGTCCTCGGCGAGGGTGGTGTTGGCCTCCTCCTCCTTCGCATCCAGGGGACATCCTCAGGGCTATCGGCTAGCAGGATCTTCCCTCCTTCCTCAGGCTCCGTCCTCAGCTGTAGAGCACTCAGCACAGTGGTCAGGGTTTTGCTCAACTGACGCACTTCAGAGCGCAGACTGTCCAGCTCTCTAGGGGACGTTACTGGAACCTTAGCTTCAGCAGTCACTGGGGAAAAGGTGGGTGTTGCAGGTTCTGGGGTAGCCCCACCCTGGTAACGTTGGATGGCATTTGTTTCCAGGAGCTGCAGTCCTTTTATAGCCATGTCCTTGAGATTGTCAAAGGTGGCATCTGGATGATCCAGGGACCACCAACGCACAGTCCTGCTCTCCTCTGGAAACCTCAGTCCCCGGACAAACTGTTCCTTCAGCATTTTGTTCTCATTTTCAACGCTGGTTGGACAAACCTGGTTCAGAGCCCTCAGGGCCCTTTGGAGACGCCAGGCGTAGTCCCGAACATTGTCCTCTGGTTGTTGGGAACAGCTGTAGAACCTCATCCGGAGGTCCGCCTCAGTAAGGTCCTCAAAGACAGTCTGTAGTTTTTGGAATATTGCGGACACTGACTCCTGGTCTGCGGCCGACCATGTTTCCACTTCCCGTTCCGCAGCACCGGTCAGTTGTCCTAATACAACGGCGGCTCTTTGTTTACCTGTCATGGAGTACATGTCCAAGATAGCACATATCTTCCGTTTGAATCCAGACAGGGTATCTGGTTTGCCGTTGTACTGGGGTAGCCACTTTGCTCCAGGAATGTACGGTAAAGTCATAGGTATTACAGGTGTTATGGGCGCTGCTGGTAGAGCGGAGGCTTCGGCCTGCTCATCATCGGGCGCGGGCTGAACTTCAGGGACGTTGACCGGTAGGTCGGCGTTCTGCTGCTCGTCGGACATCTTGGCGCCCCCCTAGTTAACCGTGGCCTACCTTCTGGTTTTTCTTCCGGTAGGCCGCAGCTCCGCAGGTGACGGGTGTCTTCAGGACCTTGCGTCGCTTGCGTCCTACGTCAGTGTGTTCAGCGACGCTCCTTACAGGACCTGGCGCTTGTTGGTTTGACGTCAAAGCATGGGGCGTGTCCGGGACTTCGCGCTCTTTTGCAGGTACGCCCCTTATTATCCCGCGATTACGTCCTTCTTCTCGCTCAGCGACCCAACAATGGCGGCAACCTTCACCACAACTTCACGTACACAGTTCAGAATAAAGGCACACAGTACCCGGTGGCAACGGGCACAACACTCTGTCGCTGCAGCGGGCATCTGATCCTGTTCATGACCCCAGGAGAGATGACTAGCCCGGGGGATGGGGATGACTCGGTTACCCGGGCCTTTAGCCTTAAGGAGGTCGCGGTGGTCGGCTCCCGGGCCCGTACTCTGGGGTCTCTCTTTAAAAAGGCATTGATAGATGTTAAGTTTTATTAAAGAGTTTGTGACGCCACCTATGGTTTCTGATGATATTCACCAGTGCTGCGCAGTCCACTGAGGCCGGTGATAAGGCAGCTAGATGGTATGGCTCCCCACAGGTATGGACGGGGAATGGACGGGGAAAGCAGGACGGAGAGACTCAGCCGAGTCAGAGCAAGAACAGGGATGGACACAATAGTCACTTCAGTACCTTTTACTGATGGAAATTCAGGCACTTCCCGGAGCACTGTAGGGTGAAGGGTGTATGTCCGGATCCTCCCCAATGAGCGGGTTTTGGGCCTCCTGTTTCTTGCTTCTGCATAGTAAGTTTCTGACCTGCCTGAAGCTAGGCCTAACTTTGCCTCTGTCCTACGCTGGTTGACCTTGTGGTAGGGCCTTCTCTTGGAGTGCACGCTCCCGACCTACGGGGCCTATGTGTCTCCTGGCTCTGGTACGTATCAGCACTTTAGCGATCCTGGGACTTGTAATTCTCCAGGGATTCCGGTTTATCTTACTGGGTCATGGAGATCCCGGTAAGCTTCGGACCCGGTGTCCGGTAACTGCTTCTTCTACGGGGTGAGCTAGTTAAGCTCCTCTGCCCCTATGAACTAACCCTCTCTACTCGCCTTCGGCCTACTCGGGCCCTCCTAGGCTACTCACACTAACGGCAGCTTGCCGTGCTTCACCGATCTTATGGCGCCGGCACACCTAAGCTCACTTCTCTGAGCTACAACTGAGTCTAGAACATACTCCACTGCAGACTAACCTCTCTCAGGCTTCTACTGCAGGAACTCTCTCAACAGACTTCTGCTCTCTGTCGACTCCAGTCTAGACTAACTGCTGCTTTGCTCCACCTTCTCTATTTATCTATCCCTAACGGGCTCCCTCTGGTGGTCTGAGGTGGAAGGTGGAGATGTGTGAATGGTTATGGGGGCCTCTTGTGGAGGAATCCTTCAATACGCCCTTCTAGGATCTGTGATACCAAGCACAGCTGGGCTTCACATTTGCGGGGCCATGTATACAGTACGGAGCACTATGCGGGGCCATGTTTACAGCATGGAGCACTATGCGGGGCCATGTATACTGTACGGAGCACTATGCGGGGCCGTGCATACAGTACGGAGCACTATGCGGTGGCCATGTATACAGTACAGAGCACTATGCAGGGCCATGTATACAGTACGGAGCACTATGCGGGGCCATGTATATAGTAGTACAGAGCATTATGCGGGGGACGTGTATACAGTACCGAGCACTATGCGGGGCCATGTATATAGTAGTACGGAGCACTATGCGGGGGCCGTGTATACAGTATGGATCACTTTGCGGAGTGATGTATACTGTGTGCAGCACTATGCGGGGCCATGTATACAAAACAGCAGTATGTGGGGCCATGTATATGTAAGGTGCCCCAGCGAGGTAGTCGTGGGCGAGCTGTAGCCCCCTCTCGCTATGGCACCCTACAGACAATACGTGTCCTCCCTCTGAAGTGTGGCTGTGTATGTAGTGGTCTTCACTTACTTCAAGCCATCCGATCACGGCTGTCTCCAGGCAATTTTCTTCTGGGACCAGGGCAGCAATAATTTCAGAGGACATGAGGTTCTTAACCAGAACTTGGACTTTACTTGGGGAAGAGGAATATATACAATATTTACAGTCAGATATAATGGATAAGGCTCGACAGGCAATCATCTCTCTCACAGGCGCTGTTAACTGCTTCAGCCCTGGTTCCCTCTTTAAGCGGAGCATCTCTGTGGCTATAATCCCTGGCCCAAGAGACTCCTCTGCATTGACAGTGACCAGATCCGATATCTCTCCCCCACGTCTTAGCTTGGAGTCCTATTTAGCTTCCTCTGCTTCCTGCAGACTAGAAGTGCCCCGTGTCCTCACTACGCTTTGATGAGTTTCTCCGGCGAGCGAACAGGACTCGTGCTCTTGTGTGGGGAGACTTGCACACTGGGATCCCACTGTCTGAGGGTACGGAGCTCCCGTCTACCCTAGCAGCCACTATAATCAGGCTGTCTGAACAACTTGAGGTCTCAACTCGTACTGAAGAATCACTTCCTGATTCTGGAAACTAAACAGAGACTTTCCTAATATGCCCACCCTCAGTGAGCTGTCATCACAGAACTTTAACCCATCACTGTCTGTAACTTTGCTGGCAGACTCAACCTGACATCTGCACCCAGAACAGTGGCATCTTGTGGCTGTTTTCAGGTACTACAGCCCAGAAGGAATTATACCAGGAACAAGCTCTATATCTCTCTAGGCTTGATAAGGGCACTAAGTTCCCCCTCTACTCTACTAACTGGACCACTAAAGCTAACCCCCTTAGCTTGGTCTACCACAGTTAGGGAGGTCTGACCTCAGGGACACTTCCTTTAACTATCTCAGTACCAAGGGAAGGCTACGCCCTTCCCCATTATTACATTCCCCGACACTTTAATGTTGGTCGTCCCTGACCACACTAAGCAATAAACATTAATCAACAGCTTAAATTTTACTAAAACATTTTTAGTAAACGACTAGTCCTGAGGTCATCTTCTTGGATGGAAGACCGGCCCTTCTCGGTTAAGGGCCCTGGAACTGCAATTCAGGACAGTCCATTATCAACTTTTTTTCAGAGGCACCGGTCCTTCTTGGTAAGGACCCTGGAAACGAAGTGTCCACAGTTTTAAGTCAGGTCAACACCTCAATAGACCCCAATCCCCTCCTGGGGCTACATTCTGAGGCACACAGTCACAGGTAACACCCTGTGAGTCTCTTTCTTCTTGGCCCTAGCGGGGATCACCGGTTCTTCCCGCTAGGCCGCAAGTCTTTTTGATTTGGAGGATATCCATCCTCAAGGTGTGCCTCAGCATTTTAAATTCCAGCAGAAAAAGGCGCAACAAGCGCAACAAAAAGAAAACAAAAGTAAAAACAAAAAGAGCAGCTCTCCCGGGCACGCAACTTTTGGGTGCTGCTTAAGGCCTTCCTGGCCTGGGAGGTAGGGGAACAGTCCTCCATTTTAACTCAACATGCGGCACTCCGTTCCCATTGGGTACAAGTCCCAGAAACTGGACCACCGCTGGTGGGTCCTGATAAAGGAAGAGATGAAAGGTCAACGTACCCTTAACTAGTTAGCTTACTTCTTCCGGGCCTCCCCCCTTTCCTTCATGAAGGTGGCCCATGCTGCAGATGAAGGTGGCTTCCTCCACTTCCACGGCTGATCGGGGTATCTGCTAGGCCCAGGGTCCTCTTCCGACGATGTAGCACTGCCACAGCCGACCTGGGTAGGGCCGTAGCTGGTGACAGAAAAATGATGGACCTCCTGGCTAACACCAGCCTGAGTCTCTCTGGCAGCCCCCTGCTCAACTGCCTCAGCCCCTCCTGGGTGTTGTGGTGCCGACTCCTTTTCCGGCACCTCACTAAGGAAATCGGCTTCCTTGCTGCTTGCGACACCCTCCTCCTCGTCGCTCACAATATCTCCCCACTGCCGCCTCCCAGGCTCCTCTGTCGGTGGAGTACTGGCCTTAGGTGGGGACAGAAAGCCTTTAGGGGCTTCCCTAGCCCAGCGCTGCTTAGCCTCTCTTTTGGCCCTCCTCTCGAAGACCTGTCGGTCCTTCTCTAGGACGTCTTCCCATTTATATGGGCGGGTGACCGCAGCCGCATACCACCCGTTTTGCACTCACATTTTACAAAGTGCACGATGTCCCCCACGTGCAGGTTGTGTAAATGGCCAGGCAGATAGTCCCGCTTTACCGCTTCGCGGGACACGAACACCTCATGCCCGGTCCATTCCTCTTCCAGAAACCCGTACCCCTCACGGATACGGAATTCTATGACCCGCCCCGGGTCTGAGCTTCCTCCACTGACTCCCTTCTTGCCGCATTGGACCCCTCCAGCCAGCCTCTCAGGAAGGTATCGGTCCATCGCCGCCGTTCTCGCGCGGTCATCGGGGGGTCCCGGGTAGCCCACTTAGGACTCCCGGGCTCGGCGTACCGCTCTGCCGAGGGGGAATGTAGGGCCTCCAAGGCCAACGACCAGAAATTCTCCCGCGGGGCCTTTCTTTTAGGGGGCTTCCCTTCCGCACCGTCCCCTGAAGGCCTGGGGGCCTCTGTTGCCACAGAAGCTACTGGGGCAGGTACCGCTCACCTTCTGTAAGCTTCGCTGCAGCTATTGCTCTGGCCCCACCTGGATGTTCTCCTCCCTCACCCGAGGGGGACGTTTCCTCCGGCATCCGGCTCCAGCACCACATGTGAAGCTCGTGGACTAGCAGGCCCAGCTCCGGATCAGGCCTAGTGGCCCACTGGACAGCCACTGGGGGTAAGGGCAACGGTTCGCGGGCAGCGCCCGCCGGCAAACGACTTCCAGTCGCGACCCCTGGGGTGGTGATCTCCAGGGGTTCCTCCTCACCGCTTGTCTCGCGCACGTTGTCAGGCTCTGGGGCTGCCATCCTCTCAGGACGTCCGCTGCCGTACCTCCTTCTCCTTACGTGCCGGACAGAAAATGGCGCCCGTCGCTTACCGGTGACGCGCGTCCTGCACATCCAGCTCCGCCTCTTCCTCGGCCGGACCTCTGACGTGACCGCCGCATCACTCGTCACTCTCGGCCGCTCCGCCTTCAGCCGCGCCCCCTCTCTGTGCGCGCTGATACTCACGGGGCCGGGCTTCACCTTACGCCGCACCCTCTTCCTCTCTGGACGTCCCATCCTGGGACACATCTTCACCGCTGGGCCCCTCCCTCTTCGGGCCGGAATTCGCAGGGGCTGGACATCTTTTCGCGCTCTCCAGCGCCGTCCACTCCCACGATAGGCGGTTCTTCTCCCAGACTTTACCGCCGTCGTCACCATCTTGGAATCCATGCTTCGGGCCGCCATCTTGGGCCGCATGCCTAGCAAAACTTTCTCCTCAGTGTTCTGCGTCGGCTCTTCCCCGCTTTCTTCATGCGAGGAGCTCGCATCCAGCCGACTACGCCAAATGTAAGGTGTCCCAGCGAGGTAGTCGTGGGCGAGCTGTAGCCCCCTCTCGTTATGGCACCCTACAGACAATACGTGTCCTCCCTCTGAAGTGTGGCTGTGCATGTAGTGCTCTTCACTTACTTCAAGCCATCCGATCGCGGCTGTCTCCAGGCAATTTTCTTCTGGGACCAGGGCAGCAATAATTTCAGAGGACACGAGGTTCTTAACCAGAACTTGGACTTTACTTGGGGAAGAGGAATATATACAATATTTACAGTCAGATATAATGGATAAGGCCCGACAGGCAATCATCTCTCTCACAGGCGCTGTTAACTGCTTCAGCCCTGGTTCCCTCTTTAAGCGGAGCATCTCTGTGGCTATAATCCCTGGCCCAAGAGACTCCTCTGCATTGACAGTGACCGGATCCGATATCTCTCCCCCACGTCTTAGCTTGGAGTCCTATTTAGCTTCCTCTGCTTCCTGCAGACTAGAAGTGCCCCGTGTCCTCACTACGCTTTGATGAGTTTCTCCGGCGAGCGAACAGGACTCGTGCTCTTGTGTGGGGAGACTTGCACACTGGGATCCCACTGTTTGAGGGTACGGAGCTCCCGTCTACTCTAGCAGCCACTATAATCAGGCTGTCTGAACAACTTGAAGTCTCAACTCGTACTGAAGAATCACTTCCTGATTCTGGAAACAAAACAGAGACTTTCCTAATATGCCCACCCTCAGTGAGCTGTCATCACAGAATTTTAACCCATCACTGTCTATAACTTTGCTGGCAGACTCAACCTGACATCTGCACCCAGAACAGTGGCATCTTGTGGCTGTTTTCAGGTACTACAGGCCAGAAGGAATTATACCAGGAACAAGCTCTATATCTCTCTAGGCTTGATAAGGGCACTAAGTTCCCCCTCTACTCTACTAACTGGACCACTAAAGCTAACCCCCTTAGCTTGGTCTACCACAGTTAGGGAGGTCTGACCTCAGGGACACTTCCTTTAACTATCTCAGTACAAAGGGAAGGCTACGCCCTTCCCCACTATTACATATACAGTATGGAGTACTATGCGGGACCATGTAAACAGTAGTATGGAGTACTATGCAGGGCCATGCATACACTACGGAGCACTATGCGGGGCCATGTATACAGTACGGAGCACGATGCGGGGCCATGTATATAGTAGTATGGAGTACTATGCAGGGCCATGTATACAGTACGGAGCACGATGCAGGGCCATGTATATAGTAGTATGGAGTACTATGCGGGCCATGTATACAGTACGGAGCACTATGCGGGGCCATGTATACAGTATGGAGCTCTATGCGGGGCCATGTATACAGTACGGAGTACTATGCGGGGCCATGTATACAGTAGTACGGAGCACTATGCGCGGGACGTGTATACAGTATGGAGCACTATGCCGGGCCATGTATACTGTGTGCAGCACTATGCGGGGCCATGTATACAAAACAACAGTATGCGGGGCCATGTATACAGTATGGAGCTCTATGCGGGGCCATGTATACAGTATGGAGCTCTATGCTGGGCCATGTATACTGTGTGCAGCACTATGCGGGGCAATGTATACAAAACAGCAGTATGCGGGGCCATGTATACAAAACAGCAGTATGCGGGGCCATGTATACAGTAGGTAGCACTATGCGGGGCCATGTATACAGTATGAAGTACTATGCGGGGCCATGTATGCAGTACGGAGGAATATGCGGGGCCATGTATACAGTAGTACGGAGCACTATGCACAGGCCGTGTATACAGTACTGAGCACTATGTGGGGCCATGTATATAGTAGTACAGAGTACTATGCAGGGCCATGTATACAGTATGGTGCACTATGCGGGACCATGTATACAGTAGGGAGCACTATGTGGGGCCATGTATATAGTAGGATGGAGCACTATGCGGGGCCATATATACAGTACGAAGCACTATGCGGGGACATGTATACAGTAGTACGGAGCACTATGCGGGGCCATGTATACAGTACGGAGCACTATGCGGGGCCATGTATACAGTAGGTAGCAGTATGCGGGGCCATGTATACAATACGGAGTACTATGCGGGGTCATGTATACAGTACGGAGCACTATGCGGGACCATGTATACAGTAGGTAGCACTATGCGGGGCCATGTATACAGTAGTACGGAGCACTATGCGTGGCCATGTATACAGTACGGAGCACTATGCGGGGCCATGTATATAGTAGGATGGAGCACTATGCGGGGCCATGTATACAGTACGGAGCACTATGCGGGGGACATGTATACAGTACGGAGTACTATGCGGGACCATGTATACAGTAGGTAGCAGTATGTGGGGCCATGTATACAGTATGGAGTACTATGTGGGGCCATGTATATAGTAGTACGGAGCACTATGCTGGGCCGTGTATACAGTACTTAGCACTATGCGGGGCCATGTATATAGTAGGATGGAGCACTATGCAAGGACATGTATACAGTACGAAGCACTATGCGAGGGACATGTATACAGTAGGGAGTACTATGCGGGGCCATGTATACGTACGGAGCACTATGCGGGGCCATGTATAGAGTATGGAGCACTATGCGGGGCCATGTATACAGTATGGAGCACTATGCGAGGCCATGTATACGTACGGAGCACTATGCGGGGCCATGTATACAGTACGGAGCACTATGCGGGGCCATGTATATAGTAGGATGGAGCACTATGCAAGGCCATGTATACAGTACGAAGCACTATGTGGGGCCATGTATACAGTACGGAGCAATATGCGGGGCCATGTATATATGTAGCACCCCGAGGCCTCGGCTGCTACAGGGGTTTTGCACCTCAGTCCAGAGGTGTGATATTCCACTCCCGGGTAAGGATGGAGTGTGGACCAGGACTCAGTAAGCTGCATGCACCACACACACCCCATTTCCGAGGAACAGACCAACGGTGCTCCCACTAGACAGAGTGCAGGCACGACAGCTTCTGTTCCTGGCTGGAGTGGGGAGGGGGATGGAACACCCAGTGGTGTAGGAGCAGATAGGGGTGGTTTTCTGGGCATAGGTAGGAGTCCATTGGTTGCTAGTCACCTGGGCTCGGGTGTTAGAAGAAGGTATATAAGGTGGGCACCATCTTAGGACAGGAGCCAGTTCAGTCAGGAGGAGAAAATGAGAGGAGCTCAGCCAGAGAGGGCTGACAGGGAGCTGTGGCTCAGTCTGGGCCCAGCTCCAGAGGCAGGCCTGGAGTGGAGGCCAGAAGCAGCAGAGAGAGAGAGGAGGAGGAACAGAAAGGAAAGAAAGAAAGGAACTGGAACAGAGGAGAAAGGAAGCAAAGAACACAGGGAAAGGCCCAGAGACACGAAGGCAGAAGGAACCCCATATGCCCAGAGGAGATACTGGGTGAAGGGTTGGCAGAATAGGGTACCGGAACCCAAATTGGTGGAGGCGACTAATCCTCAGCCAAAACCGGAGGTTGTGACCACATCTTGGTGCGACCCCTCACTACATCCACCAGAAAGGCATACCGCATAGGGTCAGGGAAACCGGGAGAGGTTTCGCCAACAGAAGGCCCGAGGAAGCTGGACAAAGGTGGGTCACTGGTGGGGACGGCCAGTAGAAAGGAAGAGAGGGGAGCTTTGAACCACACTCTGGAATTGCCTGGGAGTTGACCGAGTCCCTCACCTGGTGGACGCAGCACGGCTTGGGCAGTCATCGCCTGCAGCATTGACCTGAATAACAACCGTGAGTAAAGCTTTGGAAACTGCAATTACAAGTCTCTGTGTTTCATCGCCGCACCAGCACCACCAGTACTGGGACACTCACACCATCACTACCACCATCATCCACATTAGCTGCCCTGAGGCAATACTCCTCCCATGGGGAGTTATCCCATACTCAGCTGCGCAACCAACATCAGCCTCAGCGGTCGGCAGCGCAGCGGCGGTCCCCACTGACCGCAATCCACGGGTGGCGTAGTCGGACACTTATTACAATACAAATAGACTGCCACTGGTTTGACCACCCTGGGCACGGACCGGGTCACCGCCACACGGAGACTACAACCCCCAGCATCTCAGCGATCCGGTTCCGGGTTCCCCTGCACAACACAGGCCCAGGGGGCGCGTCATATACAGTACGGAGCACTATGCGGGGCCATGTATAAAGTAGGATGGAGCACTATGCGGGGCCATGTATACAGTACGAAGCACTATGCGGGCGACATGTATACAGTACGGATCACTATGCGGGACCATGTATACAGTAGGTAGCACTATGCTGGGCCGTGTATATGTGGCACCCCAGGGGTCTGGTTGCCAGAGTAATAGAAATATTATGTCTGAGAGCAAGTGGGAGGTTTCTCTGGTCAGGAGCCCTAAGCATGCAACACTGCCCGCCCAGACCTGGGAGGGGAGGAATCTGCCCTTATAAACTGGGTCTGGGGCGGGATTAGGGAGTTAGAGCTTGGAGAGGGAAAGATACAGCAGGAGCTCTGTAGGAACAGTAGCTGAAGACCAAGGGCTGGAGCTGAGCAGAGCTCGCCCTGGCTGAGGACACTACAACCGGACACCGGAGTCCGAGGCTGTGGGGACTGATATACACCCAGCAGCAGAAACCAGCCGGCAGGGGATTCCAGGTCCTCTGGCCATAGAAGCCCGGAGGCTCAGTCACAAGAGAGGGACCGGCACCGCCATCCAGGAGCGGAGGCTAACAGAAGGCCCCAAGTCACCAGCCATACGGGTGAGCACCACACGGTATACTCAGGGACGTGGGCTACTTGTAACCGCTTACAGCAAGGTAGCCAGGAAAGAGTGCAGATAGACGGGGAGGCCTACAACTCCGCCTGGCCAGGGGAGAGCCTACTTGCTCACAGACTGACCAGGCCTCTACTGCTAACCAGTACTCCCGGGAGGGTCTGCTTTATACCATCAGTAAAGACCCTGAACTGCACCACACGTCTCTGTGTTTCATCGCCGCACCAGCACCATTAGTACTGGGACGCTCGCACCATCACTCCCATCATCCACACTAGCTGCCCTGAGGCAATACTTCTCCCGTGGGGAGTTATCCCATACTTGGCTGCGCTTACAACATCAGCCTCAGCGGTCTGCAGCGCAGCGGCGGTCCCCACTGACCGCAATCCACGGGTGGCGTAGTCGGACATTTGTTATTACACTAAGACTGCCACTGGTTTGACCACCCTGAGCCACGGACCGGGTCGCCGCCACACTGAGACTACCACCCCCAGCATCCCAACAGAGGCCCGGTTCCGGGTTCCCCACGCGGCCCAGGGGGCGAGTCATATACAGTACAGAGCACTATGCAGAGCCATGTACAGTGGTGGCCAAAAGTATTGGCACCCCTGCAATTCTGTCAGATAATACTCAGTTTCTTCCTGAAAATGATTATCTGACAGAATTGCAGGGGTGCCAATACTTTTGGCCAGCACTGTATATAGTAGGATGGAGCACTATGCAAGGCCATGTATACAGTACGAAGCACTATTCGAGGGACATGTATACAGTAGGGAGTACTATGCGGGGCCATGTATACAGTACGGAGCACTTAGGAGCCATGTATACTGTGTGCAGCACTAAGCGGGGCCATGTATACAGTACGGAGCACTATGCGGGACCATGTATACAGTAGGTAGCACTATGCGGGGCCATGTATACAGTACAGAGCACTATGAGGGGGACATGTATACAGTACGGGATACTATGCGAGGCCATGTATACAGTATGGAGCACTATGCAGGGCCGTGTATACAGTACAGAGCACTATGCGGTGGCCATGTATACAGTATGGAGCACTATGCAGGGCCGTGTATACAGTACAGAGCACTATGCGGTGGCCATGGATACAGTACGGAGCACTATGCGGGGCCATGTATATAGTAGTACAGAGCACTATGCGGGGGATGTGTATACAGTACCGAGCACTATGCGGGGCCATGTATACAGTACGGAGTAGTATGCGGGGTCATGTATAAAGTGCGGAGCACTATGCAGGACCATGTATACAGTAGGTAGCACTATGCGGGGCCATGTATACAGTACGGAGTAGTATGCGGGGTCATGTATAAAGTGCGGAGCACTATGCGGGACCATGTATACAGTAGGTAGCACTATGCTGAGCCATGTATACAGTAGTACGGAGCACTATGCGGGACCATGTATACAGTACGGAGCACTATGCGGAGCCGTGTATACAGTACGGAGCACTATGCGGGGCATGTATATGTGTCACCCTGGCCTGGATGCCACAAATATAATAAAGCTGTGTCTGAGAGCAAGGGGGAGGTTCTCTAGTCAGCGGAACATTAGCATGCAATACCTCCTGTCTCAGGCCAGTAGGGGGAGCAAGCTGCCCCTATAAATGCTGGAACTGGGGGCAGGATTAGGGAGAACTGGACAACCTGTGTCTGAAGAAAGAGGTGTCCGAGAGCAGGGACAGACAGTTGTGTTGCAGCCTAAGAGGCCGTGTGGCAGTGGGAGAGCCACAAGCCAGGGACATGAGGTGAAGTACGCCTGTCCTGGCAGACAAAGAGACTACTCTACCAGACTTTGGTGTCTGAGGCTGTGAGGATTCCACGTCCCACAGCAGAAACCAGTCCGCAGGGGACTGTATGTTCCTTGGCCTAAGAAGCCCGGAGGCTCCGCCACAGCAGAAGGGACCAGCAAAGCCGTACCAGGCCGGGAGTAGAAAGGGACCCACGTTGCAAACCATACGGGTGAGAGGACACGGTGAGCTCAGGAACGTGGGCTGTTACACTACCAGAAGGGAAATAGCCAGAAGGAGCGCAGAAAGCACGGTAGGCCTACACCCTCACCCTGGCCAGGGCCAGCATCCCACTTGTTCTCAGACATCCAGGCCCCCTCCTAGCCGGGCCTGTTTCTGGGTCGTTTTACCTGTTATAATAAAGACCCTGAACTGTTGAAGAGGCCTCCGTCTCCTGGCTATCGCGGTCGGAATCATCCCCTCCATCATCCATTATATATTCTGCCCTGGGGCCATACTCCTCCCGTGGGGAGTTGAACAATCCAGTGCTGCACATCTATATCAGCCCCGGCGGTCTGCACTGCACCGGCGGTTAACCCTGACCGCCAGGGGTGGATTAAGAGTAGCAAGGGCCCCGGGCAGTTTAGAAGGCGCGGGCCCCCCCCCCCACACACACACACCTGATGTATCACATGTCACATGATCCCCTGTGATAGATCATGTGCCAATTAATTTGGCACAATATTAATTATAATAATTTTTTTTAGGCTGTGTGCCCACTATGCGTTTTTTAAGCAATTCCTCTGCATAAAACGCTTAAAAAACGCTTGGTAGAAGGTCTGCCATGTTTCCCAATGATAATCCGCATGTGCTGTGCACTTGCTGCGGAGATTTCCGGTGCGGATTATCATTGTGGAAAAATCCACAGCACTACCAATTATTTTGCGGAAGCTCGGCGTTTTCGCCGCCATTGACTTGCATTGGAACGCATGTAATCCGCATCACTGGATCTGTACATGCAGAATCCATGCGATTCAATGTGCGGATGGTACTCAGGTTTGGAGAAGAGGAGACTCTCCTCCAGACCCGGGTACCATAGTACCTGTAAAAACAGAATAAAATAAAAAATAAATATTATACTTACCTTCTGATGGCCCCCGGTGTCTTTATCCGATGCGTCCTGGCTTGCTGGCAGCTCACGATGGTCTGAAAAGGATCTGCCATGACGTCATTTAGTCATGTGACGGGTCACGCGACCGCTGACGTTGGCAGGCCATCAGAAGGTAATTATATATTTATTTTTTACCATTCTTTTACGGTCACAGTATATAAATCCATGCCGGTTGCATGGATTTATATAGTGTGACCAGGTTGTTATCCACTTTCCAAGTGATGCTAAAATCGCTTGTCAACCCACATGCGGAATTGCAAGTGAAGAACGCTTCACATCCGCATGTCCCTGGCAGGAAAAACGCATGTAAAATCCGCATGCGTTTTTTCTGCCAGGGAGATGCAGAAACGCTCAAAAAAAATCCAAAGCATTTCTGCATCGTGGGCACATAGCCTTACATTAATTGCATGACTCAATATTGAGCACACGTAGCCATCTATACACGGCGGGAGGCCGCACGGCGCCATCTAGACACGGCGGGAGGCCGCACAGCGCCATCTATACACAGCAGGAGGCCGCACGGCGCCATCTACACACAGCAGGAGGCCACATGTAGCCATCTATACACAGCAGGAGGCCGCACGGCGCCATCTATACACAGCGGGAGGCCGCACGGCGCCATCTATACACAGCAGGAGGCCGCACGGCGCCATATACACTCAGCAGGAGGCCACATGTAGCCATCTATACACAACGGGAGGCCGCACGTAGCCATCTATACACAGCAGGAGGCCGCACGTAGCCATCTATACACAGTGGGAGGCCGCACGGTGCCATCTATACACAGCGGGAGGCCGCACATAGCTATCTATACACAGCAGGAGGCCGCACAGTGCCATCTATACACAGCGGGAGGCCGCACAGCGCCCCCCCAGAGAAAGCGGGAGGCCACACTCAGTCACGCACACACAAACATATACAGACATATACATACACGCATAAACACATTTGAAACACAAAAATACATATAAACAGACATCACACAATGATATCTGCCTGCACACACACACACACACTCAATCACACATACACACACTCACTCTCACACATACACACTCTCTCACACACTCACTCTCTCATACACACACACACTCTCACACACACAGACTCACCATCCCCCGGCTCGGCTCCAGTCCTCTCCGGTGCAGCACTGCAGGCCGGGCGAGCACTGCGTGACGTCACAGCTAGGAGACACGGCCACGCACAGGGCCTTGCCTCCTAGCAGTGACGCGGCCGAGCCAGCACACAGGGAAGTTAACTGCTGCAGTGCTGGCCCGGCCGGAGAAGAAGCAGCGGCCGTGCGCCGCTGCTGGGGGAGCGGTCCGGGGGCCCCCCCGCCACTGTCTGCCAGTATGTGCCGCAGCGCCGCACATATAATGAGGGCAATCCCTTCCATAGACACCCCGGATTGCCCTCATTATAATCCGCCTATGGGTGCGATGACTGGGGGGGGGGTGGAGCCATCCAGCCGGCTCGGGTCACGAACCAAAAAAAAACAACAACAAAAAAAAAACACGCTCAGGCGCCGCCCTCCCCGAATTCCAGCGCCCTAGGCACATGCCTACAAGTGCCTAAGGGCAAATACAGCCCTGAGTACACACCAAAAGTTTGGACACACCTTCTCATTTAAAGATTTTTCTGTATTTTCATGACTATGAAAATTGTACATTCACACTGAAGGCATCAAAACTATGAATTACCACATGTGGAATTATATACTTAACAAAAAAGTGTGAAACAACTGAAAATATGTCTTATATTCTAGGTTCTTCAAAGTAGCCACCTTTTGCTTTGATGACTGCTTTGCACACTCTTGGCATTCTCTTGATGAGCTTCAAGTGGTAGTCACCGGAAAAGGTTTTCACTTCACAGGTGTGCCCTGTCAGGTTTAATAAGTGGGATTTCTTGCCTTATAAATGGGGTTGGGACCATCAGTTGTGTTGTGCAGAAGTCTGGTGGATACACAGCTGATAGTTCTACTGAATAGACTGTTAGAATTTGTATTATGGCAAGAAAAAAGCAGTTAAGTAAAGAAAAACGAGTGGCCATCATTACTTTAAGAAATGAAGGTCAGTCAGTGCAAAAAATTGGGCAAACTTTGAAAGTGTCCCCAAGTGCAGTTGCAAAAACCATCAAGCGCTACAAAGAAACTGGCTCACATGAGGACCGCCCCAGGAAAGGAAGACCAAGAGTCACCTCTGCTTCTGAGGATAAGTTTATCCGAGTCACCAGCCTCAGAAATGGCAGGTTAGCAGCAGCTTAGATTAGAGACAAGGTCAATGCCACACAGAGTTCTAACAGCAGACACATCTCTTCAACAACTGTTAAGAGGAGACTTTGTGCAGCAGGCCTTCATGGTAAAATAGCTGCTAGGAAACCACTGCTAAGGACAGGCAACAAGCAGAAGAGACTTGTTTGGGCTAAAGAACACAAGGAATGGACATTAGACCAGTGGAAATCTGTGCTTTGGTCTGATGAGTCCAAATTTGAGATCTTTGGTTCCAACCACCATGTCTTTGTGCGACGCAGAAAAGGTGAACGGATGGACTCTACATGCCTGGTGCCCATCGTGAAGCATGGAGGAGGAGGTGTGATGGTGTGGGGGTGCTTTGCTGGTGACACTGTTGGGGATTTATTCAAAATTGAAGGCATACTGAACCAGCATGGCTACCACAGCAGCTTGCAGCGGCATGCTATTCCATCCGGTTTGCGTTTAGTTGGATCATCATTTATTTTTCAACAGGACAATGACCCCAAACACACCTCCAGGCTGTGTAAGGGCTATTTGACGAAGAAGGAGAGTGATGAGGTGCTACGCCAGATGACCTGGCCTCCACAGTCACCAGACCTGAACCCAATCGAGATGGTTTGGGATGAGCTGGACCGCAGAGTGAAGGCAAAAGGGCCAACAAGTGCTAAGCATCTCTGGGAACTCCTTCAAGATTGTTGGAAGACCATTTCCGGTGACTACCTCTTGACGCTCATCAAGAGAATGCCAAGAGAGTGCAAAGCAGTCATCAAAGCAAAAGGTGGCTACTTTGAAGAACCTAGAATATAAGACATATTTTCAGTTGTTTCACACTTTTTTGTTAAGTATATAATTCCACATGTGTTAATTCATAGTTTTGATGCCTTCAGTGTGAATGTACAATTTTCATAGTCATAAAAATACAGAAAAATCTTTAAATGAGAAGATGTGTCCAAACTTTTGGTCTGTACTGTATATTTGCAGTAGGTTAAGAAACATAGACATATGTTGAATTGATGTTTGTGAATTGCTGAATGGCTGCTGTTTACCTAATACAGTATATCAGCTCCTACAGCTTTCCTGACTGTCTTTGACAGGATAACAGTCAGGGAGAAATTTCCCCCAGTGCAATGGGCAGAGGTCCTAGCTCCATACCATACTGGGGAACTGCAGAAAGTGTACAGACGAAGAAGAGTTGGCAAGGTAAAGAGAACTTTTTTATTTTTTACTTTTTTGTGACAACTTTAAGCTCTTTTTCTTGTTTTTGTTTATTTTCTTTTTTTCAAGGAAGGTAATCACGCAATTCTAGTTTATTTATCTTATTTCTTTTACTCACTTATGGTTTTTCTATGTTTCTCTCTGAACAGCATTTACCATACATGTTAATTATATTTTCATAGATCAGACTTAGGCTAGGGTCACACCAACATATTTTCTCTCACCCAAGAGAAGATGGAGAGAAAAAAATTCTCCATCATCTCCATTCTGTCAGTCCACGGAAATTGGACTGCACTCAGATTTCATCCGAGTGCAGTCCAATGATTTCTACAGACTCATTGACTTTCATGGCCTCGTGCGATCTGAATATCAGATCAAACCTGGGCATACAGCAATTTTTTTTTCTTCTCGTATCGGCTTTGTCCAAGGAAAAAATTGGACATGTGCACGGCCCCTTAGGCTAAGTGCCCACGATGCAGAAATGCTGCAGATTTTTTCCACATCCCTCTGGCAGGAAAAACGCATGCGGATTATACATGCGTTTTTCCTGCCAGGTAGAAGCGTTTGTCAAGCGTTTTTCACATGGATTTCTGCATGCGGGTTATCAAACGCTTTTCCAAGCGATTTTAGCATCACTTGGAAAAGTGCTTGACAACTTGGTTACACTATATAAATCCATGCGACCGGCATAGATTTATATAGTGTGACCAAGTTAATAGTTGAAAAAAAGATTGAAAAAAAAAACATTATACTCACCTTCCGATGGCCCCCGATCTTTTCTCCACTGCGTCCGGTCTCTTGTACAGCTCGCGATGGTCTAAAAGGACCTTTCATGACGTCATTTAGTCATGTGACAGGTCACGCGACTGCCGACGTCAGGGGTCGTGAGACCTGTCAAATGACTTAATGACGTCATGGAAGGTCCTTTTAGACCATCGCGAGCCGTACAAGAGACCGGACGCATCATACAGGAGACGGGGGACATCGGAAGGTGAGTATATGTTTATTTTTTATTTTAAATTCTTTTTTTTTCAGGTACTATGGTACCCGGGTCTGGATGAAAGTCTCCTCTTCTTCAGACCCGGGTACCATCCGCACATTGAAACGCTTAATATCCGCGCGTGCACATGTAGTCATGTGGATATTAAGCGATTCAATGCAAGTCAATGGCGGCAATTACGCTGCGTGTCTGCAAAATTAATGGACATGCTGCGTATTTTTCCGCAATGATAATCCGCAGCAGAAATTTCCCCAGCATGTGCACAGCACATGAGGATTATCATTGGGGACCAGGGGGCACGTATTACCAAGCGTTTTCGCTGTGGAAATTCCGCGGCAAAAATGCTTGAAAAACGCATAGTGGGCACGACCCCATAGACTAATATTGGTCTGAGTGCGGTCTGATGTTTGTGTCGTCAACTGCACAATCCCTAACAAACCTTACAGACGTTGTGATGCCAATTATGATGATCTTTTATTTCTTTACTTTTAAAGGGGGAAAGGGCGGGTGACTTGGCCCTATTATTTATGCTCTGTATTTCCCTTGTCCTATCTGAGAACAGAGAGAAGCAGATCTGTTTGATATAAAGGTTTATATGATTAATATCACAGTCTGACAACTATTCCTCAATCAGTTTGTGTAGGGAAGGTTGTCCACTATGGCTTTTTTAGACCATGATTAAAATGCATTATCCTGAATATAAATTCTAAGCCGATATGCTGCTGCTTTCATACTTATATTATCATAGAGCTCGGATGCTACAATTTCAAGCCAATAATAATATCCTGTTAGTAACCTCTTAAGAAGGTGACAGTAGTGATTATTCACCCTTAGGTGCCACTAAGTTAGTAATATAAAATGGATATACAGTGCCTACAAGTAGTATTCAACCCCCTGCAGATTTAGCTGGTTGACACATGCGGAATTAACTTGGCATTGTGACATTTGTACTGTAGATCAGCCTGGAAGTGGGAAATGCACTGCAGCCAATTTTTTTTTTTTTTTTTTAAAACGTAAAAAGTTAATTCAGAGTGTCATTTATTATTCAACCCCTCAAACCACAAGAATTCTGTTTGGTCCCCCTAAAGTATTAAGAAGTAGTTCAGGCACCAAGAATAATGAGCTTCACATGTGTGGATTAAAGATCTCTTTTGCCAGCCTTTTCTGACAATTTAAGACCCTCCCCAAACTTGTGAACAGCACTCAGACATGGTCAACATGGGAAAGACAAAGGAGCATTCCAAGGCCATCAGAGACAAGATCGTGGAGGGTCACAAGGCTGGCAAGGGGTACAAAACCCTTTCCAAGGAGTTGGGCCTACCTGTCTCCACTGTTGGGAGCATCATCCATAAGTGGAAGGCTTATGGAACTACTGTTAGCCTTCCACGGCCAGGACAGCCTTTGAAAGTGTCCTCCCGTGCCAAGGCCAGGCTTGTCCGAAGAGTCAAGGCTAACCCAAGGACAACAAGGAAGGAGCTCCGGGAAGATCTCATGGCAGTGGGGACATTGGTTTCAGTCAATACCATAAGTAAAGTACTCCACCGCAATTGTCTCCGTTCCAGACGAGCCCGTAAGGTACCTTTACTTTCAAAGCGTCATGTCAAGGCTCGTCTACAGTTTGCTCATGATCACTTGGAGGACTCTGAGACAGACTGGTTCAAGGTTCTATGGTCTGATGAGACCAAGATCGAGATCTTTGGTGCCAACCACACACGTGACATTTGGAGACTGGATGGCACTGCATACGGCCCCAAGAATACCATCCCTACAGTCAAGCATGGTGGTGGCAGCATCATGCTGTGGGGCTGTTTCTCTGCCAAGGGGCCTGGCCATCTGGTCCACATCCATGGGAAGATGGATAGCATGGCATACCTGGAGATTTTGGCCAAGAACCTCCGCTCCTCCATCAAGGATCTTAAGATGGGTCGTAATTTCATCTTCCAACAAGACAACGACCCAAAGCACACAGCCAAGAAAACCAAGGCCTGGTTCAATAGGGAAAAAGTCAAGGTGTTGGAGTGGCCTAGTCAGTCTCCTGACCTTAACCCAATTGAAAACTTGTGGAAGGAGCTCAAGAATAAAGTCCACATGAGACACCCAAAGAACCTAGATAACTTGGAGAAGATCTGCATGGAGGAGTGGGCCAAGATAACTCCACAGACCTGTGCCGGCCTGATCAGGTCTTATAAAAGACGATTATTAGCTGTAATTGCAAACAAGGGTTATTCCACAAAATATTAAACATAGGGGTTGTATAATAATTGACCCACACTTTTATGTTTAAAATTTAATAAAATTCAACTGAGCAACATAACTTTTTGGTAAGATTTATGCTTCTGTTCATAAAACCTACTCTCGTTTGCAGTTTGAAGGCTCTAACTTATTTGCATCTTATCAAACCAGCTAAATCTGCAGGGGGTTGAATACTACTTGTAGGCACTGTATGTGCATCCAAAAGTCTTGCTTATTATGTAGTACAGCTAAGATAGAAATAGGTTACGTGATGCTGAACATTTAATCTTAAGCATATTTATTATAGATAACAATATAAACATTAAATTCATAATACAAAGCTAAACGCAGGCGGTTCTGATAAGTTTCCTATTGAATGTAAGTACAATGATACATTCGATGCCGCGGCAATGTGTAAATAGGCGGTGGCATAGCTCTATGTCGTTTCAGATACAGCGATTCGGCTGAGCTCTCATCCAATCACAATGCGTTGCATCATAATGACGAGCGTGTAGGAACTCCGAGAGTCCACAGGGGGGCGGAGTATTCACAGAGGAAATTGCCGTATCACATTATTCCGCATCATTATGCCGTGATGGCTGACGAGCGCAGCTCCTATTGGTCCATGTGGCGATGCAGACTGACCTGATTGGTAGTTCATTACTATGACAACGGTCCGTGAGGCGGTACTTGTTCGTGATTGGCTAATAGTGGTATGTCACAGCCCTAGGATTGGCTTGTACTGCGGTGAATGTTGCCCTATCAAAGTGTCAGACGTCATGGTGAGGTTTTGGGTGACGAGTGGACTCGTCATTGGGCTGTGTAGCACCGCAAGCTTTTGGGATTGGTAAGTTATTTCCATAGTAACATTGCTAATACGATGCTTGTGTGTGACGGATGATAGTGATACGTAGCAGCTTTAGGATTGGCATGGACTGTCGATCAACAGGACTGGTAATTGCAGATATATCACTCAGTATCTTATTGGTGGGTCTACACCTACATAAGCTATGTATGGGGGGGGTGACGGCCGGCGGCCATTATTGTTTGTGTCCCTGCCCCTGATGACGCCAAGTAAACGGTGAAACGCGTTGGGGGGACTTGCTATTTTAAATTGAATTGCCCTGTTTTGCCTGTGAATGATGGCACCCCGGGGTGCTATCACCTGATCAATAGAAGCAATGGCTCATTGCACATGAAATATAATAGCAAACCGGAGGCATGTGGTTTTTAAAGTTTCGCTTTCCATACCCTTATTCAATCTTATACTAATTAAAAGTTACCTTTTATGGCCTGTTAGGGAGGGATACCTGTTGGGGTTCTCCCCTTTTGTATTTGATTTATGTATATATCCCTCCCAGGTCATTTGTCCCCATTGGTTTTTCTGTGTTCAATAGTTATTTCACCCGCTGTCTGTATACTCCAATAAGAGGGGGATTTACTATTCTACAAGGGATATATGTAAAAATACTGTGAGGAGTGATATTAGTGCAAGCGTTGTGATTATATAACGGGGCAATAATACTACGGGGGTGTATCTGTGTATATAAGCCTGTGGGGGTGATTATTATACTACATAGGGGATATATTACTGCAAGATGTATATGTCTATGAGTACAGATAATGAATAATACCTGTGGCATATGCAATTATGTTACAGCAGGGGTGGTTATACTGCAGTGAGTGTATGAGGGGACTGTGTGTGATGATAGGGCAAGTGGGGCGATGTGATTATAAAACCTTGCTTGGGCAATCCCAATGGTAAACCACTATCAGGGACTGTCTTTTAATGGCAGCTGTAAATACATGAAGGGTTCGTGCCCACGATCAGTATTTAGAGCATTTTGGACACAGCTCAACTGTGCAGCATCCAAAACGCTGCATTGTACATTAGAAGCACAATGGATGGGATTTATAGAAATCCCATGCCCAATGTGCTTCTATTTGATGCAGCGTAAACTCACCAGTGGCATGGATTTATGAGCCGCGGGATGTCAATTTCTGTTGCAGAGACTAATTTTCACAATAAAATGTATAGGGTGTAGTAACTTCGCAGGTGTTCAATGAATACATGTGGATTTACCTGTGTGATCAGAACGCAGCGTTTTAAACGCAGCGAAAATACTCTGTGTCCAAAGCGCTGCTGGTTCCTGATTGTGGGAATATTTTTGACTTGCTGATTTGGTGCAAAAAATAATCTGCAGCATGTCAATTCTCTGTGCGATTTTGCCTGCGTTTTGCACTGAAAAAACGCAGTTAAAACGTGGCAAAATTGTGGCAAAAATGCAACGTTTTTGAGGCTGTGTTTTCCTGCCAAGAGATGCAGGAATGATGCAGAAATACTTAACATGTGCACATACTGTAAGGGGCTCATTCAGACATGAGTGATTTTTTTATCAGTATTTCATTCAATCACCATTCTGTGTATAGAGAACGGCGGCTGTAACCGCACCCCTGACAATGACTGACAGCCGGCCCTAATGCTGAGCTGGTAATGGCATTACAGCAGAGGGAGGAAGCTCCTGTGTGTGAACAGCAGCCACAGATGGGAAAGGGCTGCATTTGTCTCCCCTCTCCTCTGGGCTGGCTGTCTTGTTGCCCCCTACAGCCTTAGCCCACCCGCCTCCTTCCTCTACCTCCTCACAATGCTGTGCAGTCACTTTGCACATGAATGGATAAATCCTCTTCTGTAGTTGGCGCCGAAAAGGAGGACCAGGGTGCAGGTGGAGGATCTACAAGATGACAAGAGGCTGTGTCAGGCAAACCCTGTATGTGTGAGTGCCTGTGACGCGCCCCTGGGCCTTCTGTGTCGTGCGGCATCTCGCGCACGGGGGCTTACCCGGAGCCGGATCTGTTGAGGGTTGTAGTCTCGTGGCGGTGACCCGGTCCGTGCCCAGGGAGTCAAACTAAGTGGCAGTCTATGGCAGTAGATGTTAATTTTATCGACTACGCCACCCGTTGAGTGCGGCTTTGAAGCCGCCGCTGCAGAGCAGTCCGCTGAGGCCGGTGGTATGGGTGCAGCGATGATGGTATAACCCCCAACGGGAGGGGTATGGCCTCAGGGCAGCAGGGGTGTATGATGGAGGTGATGGTGGTACACGAGCGCAGCAAAGACAACTCGGAGTCCTGATGGTGCAGTTCAGGGTCTTTACTCACAGTTACTCGGTTACTGCTCCAGGCCACCGCTGCAGAGGTGGCCGCCTGTGTCGCGCTGTGCTCACCAGGTGAGGGGCTCGGTTAACTCCCAGGTCTTTCTGGAGTGCTTTGCAGGACCCCCTTTATGTCTCCTGTCTCTGGTCTTCAACCCCACTAGTGACCACGCTTATGTCCAGCTGCCTCGGACCTTCTTGGTGGGCAAACGTTGGCCTGTGTTTCCCAGGTCCTATGTGGTGCCTTTCTAGCGGGTTTGGTGAGGGGCTGCTCCACATGTAATGTCGCAGCCTCCGGTTCTTAGTTGAGGGTAGTTTCTCTCCTCCACTAATTTGGGATCCGGTTCCCTTCTTCTAGACCTGACCCCCCTACTCAGGTAGCGGCGGGCGTGTGGTGGCTACCAGCCAGTCCACACCCCTGGGGTCCCCTCTGTCCTTCTTGGAGCCCAGTCTGCTCCTCTTCCTCCTTCAGACTCAGGCCTCCTGACAGGGCCTGCCTGTGGAGCAGAGCCCATAAAGCAGCTCTGCTCCCTGTCTTCTCCTCTTGGCTCAGGCCTCCTGACAGGGCCTGCCTGTGGAGCAGAGCCCATAAAGCAGCTCTGCTCCCTGGCTTCTCCTCTCTGAACTCTCTCTCTTTCCAAAATGGTGCCTCCCTCTTATACTCCTATACAGAGTGCACCCAGGATCTACTTCCCCCACGCACACACTACCGGGTTCCCTTCTCTAGGTGTTCCCTCCCCCCACTCCAGCCAGGGACATGCTCACTCGTGCCTGCATAACTAATGGGAGCACCGTCGAGCTGTCCCCCGGAAATGTGGTGTAGTGCATGTGGGTGTTAGGGTCCTGAGCCACACTCCATCCTTACCTGGAAGTGAGATATCGCACATCTGGGTGAGATGCAATACCTCTGTAGCAACCGAACCCTCGGGGTGCTACACCTGTACAAAAGTTTATTCTAATTAAAAAAAAAAGAAAAAGCTAACTAGAAATTCGGGGCAGTGCACTCGTCATCCTGGCCCTGGATCTAAGAGCCTACCGACGCTCCTGTAACCGCGCATCTGCACTGACTGACAGCCGGATCTGTACTGATGCACGACTGAGCCGGCTGTCAGTCAGTGCCAGGGTGCGGTTACAGCTACTGCTCACTCTATACTAAGCAGTGACTGAAGTTGCACCGGAACCTTTAATGTTCTTGAACAGTGTAGAAAACCCAATATCCAAATGCCATTTTATGGGAATCTGAGGAAATAGAAGGGACCCCGTTTTGTATTCTCATCTATTAATCAGAAAGGAAACGACCAACAAGCAGCGTCTCCTGCTCTGGAGGACTCAACATATCCATGATTTCCATGGACAGCCCAATGATTACAGACCACCACGTGCAATACTTTCATCTTTGGAGGCGCTGTAGGGAAATTCAGCACTTGCTGCCGGGTGCTCGCTTACTGCACGAGGTTTGTGCAGAAGGGACCAATTTGGTTTTTCTTCACAGCACATTGGGGCTTTACCTCTGACCCATATGGAGAAACCTTACATGACACTAGACGACCCCATCAAGATCCATAGTGCTGGAGAATAAAGACTCAGGGGCTAAACCCACATTCACTACATGGACGTCCAATGAAATAATGACAAGAACAACGATGTAGGGGGTAAAAGAAAGATTTTATTTATAGACGGGGATATTATATATTTTACGTTTATGTATATGTGTACATTTTTCATCTATCAGACTAATCCTATTTATGGGCCGTGTTGATCCAGAGGAAGGCGAAAACCCCCTGTGAGGAATAAGCCAATTGTCCTCATATCAGGGGGGAAAATTCCTTCCTGACCCCAAATAAAAAATGGCGGTCAGAATAAATCCCAGGATCAAAGGCTGATACCAAACCTGTGGAATTAAATACATTTCTGAAACATTTATTAAACTATTTAACTTTTTCATATTTTTGTACTGAGCTACTGCATAAGTTATGTGTGTCAGCCATGACTTATCTGTAAACCTGCCTATATTTTAAAATATTTATATATATATATGTATTTATAATTAACCATATGTGAATTACTTTTACAACTATCATAGCTCATGTGTGATACAATTTTTTTTATTTAAATATTTAATTATTTTCTATTTTTGGACTAATATATTTATATATTTAGGTAAACTATTTTTTTAAGCCAAAAAATATATTTTTTTTTTCATAGATTTTTTCATTATAAATATGAGAACCTACTTATTTATTTTATTTTACTAGACCTATTTGTAGGCCGTGTTGATCCAGAGGAAGGCGAAAACCCCATGTGAGAAATGCGCCAATTGTTCTCATCACGGGGGAAAAATTCCTTCCTGACCCCACATATGGCGATCGTGATAAATCCCAGGATCAAAGGCTCATACCTAACCTGTAAGTAGTGAAAGTGAGATTTTTCTTATAAATATTTTAATTACCGGTAATTGTTATATATTTAGACTAAAAAATTTTTTTTTTGTGTCATTTAAAACTTTTTTTTTGCACTACTTTTGTGTGATTCTTACTTATTGATATATTACTAAACCTATTTAAGGCCGTGTAGATCCAGAGGAAGGCGAAAACCCCCCCCATGAGGAATGGGCCAATTATCCTCATATTAGGGGGAAAAATTCCTTCCTGACCCCAAATGTGGCGATCAGATTAAATCCCAGGATCAAAAGCCGAAATCTCTATCTACGTGCTATGTCTGTCTGTGCGGGTGCCTATACCTATCATGTAGTGGGGACCTAGAACTATCGTGTAGTGTGGGGCCTATAACTGTCATGTAGTGTGGGGTCTATAACTATCATGTAGTGTGGGGTCTATAACTATCATGTAGTGTGGGATCTATAACTATCATGTAGTGTGAGTGATGTGGATGTGAAATACTTACCACGCCTGTGCTTAGGTGAGTTCAGGGATAATAGCCTATATTACACTACTGTTCCTGAACTCACCAGATGGACACTAAGCACAGGCCACTCCCAGAGGCACAGAAGATCTTCGGGCTGGAGTGATGGCAAATGCCAGCCCAGAATTGGAGGATGCCAAGTCAAGGGCCTGGTGCAGCGACACGATGGCAATGGTCCAGCATGAAGATGTTATAGAGAGAGATGATGTTTTCAGGCAGCCGAGGTGACAAACAGCAGCAGAGACGAGGTACGGGTCAGGAGGCAAGAAGTTCTGAGCAGTTGGCACGGGCTATCCTGCAAGACATAAGAGAAAGACATTTCAACAACTTATATCTCCTGGATCTTCTGTTATCTTAGAGGAATGGTCATTATAATGAACCATTCCCCTGTGTAACATCAGATATAATGTACAAATATAATGATAAGTGTCCTGTGTGTACAGCGGTAACTCACCAGATGGTCTTGGATTCTTTCACAAGCCAGATATTCTCATCCACCTAAGAATAACAAAGACATGGTCATTGGCAGAAACAGTGGGAGAAGACAAGGATGGTGATAATGGCCACAAGGTGAGAAGAGCATTTGATGGGATTTATCTTTAGAGAAGAATTATCTTACCGGGCCCAGCTTGGTGACACGTAATTAAAGCCGGCCACGGGGTTAAAGGCTTTCTTTTCCTCCGGCCACTGCATAAGATGGTTCTCCAGAACTGGCCTGAATGGTATGAATGGTGGCTGTGCTCTCCTTTTCTCCAGATCCTCCCAGCCGATGGTGGTAAAGAATGGATGCTCTCTGATGTTCCCGCACACACCCAATCGCTTCTGAGGATTTTTGCACAGCAGCTTCTTGATGAGATCTTTCAAGTCAGCATCAAGCCAAGATGGAATTTCAGGCTTTCCTTTGGTCATAGCTCTGTGAGCCATTTTGCTGTCGGAGCCGGTGTAAAATGGGGAGCGTCCAGTAGCCATCTCGGATACCACAATCCCCAGGCTCCACCAATCCACTGCTGTGCCATATCCTTTTTCGCGAAGCACCTCAGGGGCCATGAAATGGAAAGTGCCCGTCACTCCAGTGATGTTATTGGAGGAGGTGACGCCATCTTGGGCGAGCCCCAGGTCGATTATACGGATGTGGCCATCTGCATCCAACATGATGTTTTCTGGCTTAATATCTCTGCAATGAAATAAGACAATAGAATAAGAAATCTGCCCAGTGATACAGGATATAGAAAATGGGTCACTGCAAGATCAGGTAGAATAGACAGACAGGGGCCCTGGAAAGTGGGGGGCAATATTTATAGAATGTAAAGGAAACAGAGAGGGAGGAACGTTCTGCTTACCGGTGGACGATGTTGTGTCCATGGAGGAACTGGAGGCCACATACAATCTCTGCTGTGTAGAATCTGATGGAGAGAACAGAGTGTAGTATCAATGTCATCGCTGGCACCTTCTTCCCACCTGGGTTACATGTCCTGCCAGCCCTCTCCCAGCTACATCCCAACCTCGCTTTTATTTCCACCCCTCTTCTCTCTTTTTGGTATAGTTTCCTCTTTCTCACCTTACGTTGTCGATGTTCAAGTAGCCGCACATCTCAATCAAAGCCTCGAGGCTGCCACCGGACAGATACTCCGTGATGAAATACGCGCGCTTACGAGACTGCTGTGCGGCATAGAAGTGACAAAGAAATGGGCAGTCTCTGGCGGCCAGGAGTATCCGCCGCTCTCTCATAATGATGTTTTCATTGACCTTCTTTTTCTTGACCATCTTTACAGCCATATAGATCTTTCGGCTGGGGATTGATGTCAGGACCACCTAAGGAAAGAAATAGGGAATGCTTAGAAAATGTGTATGGGAGGTGGAAAACAGCTGGGCTATCTACTGCATAAGAAACACATGGACTGAGTGGTTTGTGAGTCTGCTAGTAACCTGGACCTTATAGCAGAGCAAAGCTAAGCTATCTGCATAATGCACTGTCTACCCAATGACTGCTCTATGGAGAGGTCTTAAAGGGGTATTCCAACATCACCATATGGGAACAAATAGAACATACACTGGTTGGCACATTGAGCTGGTTTGGTCACTATTGGTTTTATATCAATGTGCAGCTGATTTAAAGTTTACTGAAACATGGAGGTCAAAGTATATATTGTATCCTGATAGCAGCATATATACCGTAAACCATGACATGAAAATAAACCATGTCCCCCCACTCAGCCTTTCGATGAATCAGGAAACCCATTTATAGCAGCACTACATCTAACTATGATGATCAGATGAAACAATATGTGAAATAATCTATATAGTAATAATGTACCCTCACTCACGCAAAAGTAGGAGATAAAATAAAACTAAAAGCAGCAAGTGGAAAAATACACCCGTTATTAGTGTATACAGCTGACCATAGGTATATAATTCTAAACAAAAACCACTGAGATTTATGTAAAACAGTTCAAGCTGCTATCGGTGGTAAACTGAATGAACGGTCGCTACTGATTATCACTACCTCACTTTTCCTCCAATTATTTTAAGTGTCAGTTGCTTTTTTATTTCGGTATCCATTTGAGCCGGCTTTAGGGGTTGCTCAGTTTAATCCTTCTAACGCACAACAAGGAAAGAAGGTATGTATGGAAAGACAGGGAGCACTAAATATATACCAACATGATTTTATTATTCATCAAGACCGGACAGATATGCAAAAATTAAAAACATTTAAAAAGCACAAAGCTTAAATCCAACAGTGTACCACATTGAAATATAATAGTGGTCAAGACCTCAAGACAATGTATGCACCACCAATAAACACACCCAATATATTTGTGTAAACCCACATAGGTCCAGATAAATAAATAAATGAGCACCTCTCCTATTTAAGGCACTGATAGTTAGTGCAAGCAATATTTAGTCAAAAGCTTTTTCTTTTTCTTTAATAGAAAAAGTGCTATCGGTATTCATCATAGACAAAATGCACAATTTACCAACAGGAGATAGGAGGGAGATGATTCCCCCAATACCAGCCTTATAGGCTCCTTAAATAAGACCTGTAGGCTAAAGGTGTATCGCCGCTACCACTGTGGCTTGATCAGGGGAAAGGTGGGGTGTTTAGGCAGCTGTCCCAGTCTTATATTTATGTCCCGAAGTGTAATTACCCAGATTTGTCCCGGCTGTAGTGAGCTCCGTTCGATATGGTTGCCATATTGCTCCGGCGCATGTGCTCCGAGGTTGGCCACGTGACAGCGGAGGAGAGAGAGTGTTTCCGGATCAAGCCTACAGGGCATCTGGACCTCGCGCATGTGCGAGATCGGGCCCTATGTAGGCGTGTACGAATACGTCCTTACGGGCACCCCAACTGTGAGTCCTGTCAGTACCTGTGGGCGGGATGCTCGAAGCATCATACGACACACTGGGTTGTGCAGATCAGCATGTCAGTGTGTGGGATAGCTGTGTGATCGCGCGCATCAGCATAACAGACCCCAAGTCAAGGTGTCAAGATCTCTGCAGAGGGCAGTCACAAGGAAGTGTAGCCCTAGCCCTATACACATATCCCAATAGGCTGGAAGCGCAGCATCTTACGTCCCTCAACGGCCACACATGACAAGAAATGATATTCAGAAAAACATATATTTGTAGCCGCTGTAGGGAAGAAAACCTACAGAAGATAACGAAAACCTACAGAAGATAACGAATGGAGATAAAATAGCAAATATGGGTAAAGAAATATATATTAAAACTTACTTTGCCAAAGCTGCCCCTACCCAAGATATCATGGATGGTAAAGTTGCTCATGTTAAGGCTGGGGTAGGGGCTGGATGTTCCGGGGTCTCTGCTGCAACCAGGTGTTGGCTCTTCATCCTCCAATCCATGGTCTTTGGCCTTTCCCCTCTTCTTCATGATCTTATTTAATCCAGGGGTATCACTATCCTCTTCTCTCTTCCTCTTTGCTTCTCTATTCTTCTCCTCGCTCTCTTGTCCGTGTCCAGTAGACGCCATTCTTAAAAAATATCTTCCTGTCTGTAGACTTCAGTCCGATCGCTTCAGCCGACAGATGAAAGTAAACGGCAGTTGGTCGCGTGCAGCTGAGGTCAGAGGTGACGGTGGCACCAGCCAGGCAGCGGCTCATGGCCCTGCTCTGCCCTATACACTGATGTGGGCATCATGGGTGGCAGTTTAGAATCCAGAGGAACGGCAGAGAACTTTATGGCGGCTTTTAGTTCTGTTTTTTTTATTTCATAATACATTTTTTTTATCCACATACAAGAGATATAATAATATGCCAAGCATTCATTAAAAGACTTAACATACTATAAAATACCAGCTCTTCCCATTACCAATGTAATTCTAGGGTTTCCATATATTTAAAAAATCATTACTTTTATCTTTTATGTTATAATCCTATTTCTCATATATCACAGTTACTAGAGATATTATTTTTAAAATATTTTGAGACCCATGTATCATTTCCTTTACACTTCACAAATACTTGCTACTTAGTGTTAATATCAAATACAATCCGAATATAATACATTTAGGTTTGTGGGTGCAACATGAATAAATGTGGAAAAGTTCATGGGGTCTGAATACTTTTTCAAGGCACTGTATTGCTGGCCATTTTCTGCAATGCTTAGTAATTCTCTTTTCGTGCTATATTGCCTCTGTTACATTGATATAAGAGTTTTTTGTACTTATTGAGTATTTTTTACTATTCTTGTCTCTTTCCTGAGAACCCGTATTTTCAGTATGGGGTGGATTGTCCATATGTCCATGACTTGGGACATGGATTGGCCATTTTGCACACATCGCTGTGCTTTTTTTGATTTTTCTAATCTGTGGATTTATTCTGCTTTTCTCTTGATAGAGTTCACAATAAAGATATCCTATTATTTCCTTGGCTCCTTTGTTTCTTTCTTGTTGACATATTGTAACTGTGCATTTTTGGCTGGCACTCTTTATTTAGGTTGCACCCACCCAACCTTAATGTCCAAATAATACAAGCAAAATCAGCATCCTGCTGTCATGTAGCACATTGTAATATAAGCAGTTGTCTTCTGTCATCTCCTGATGGAACTTGGTGGTACCTGCACTTTATATTACCAGCTAATTGTCAGTACTACAAGCATGGTGGCACAAAACCCAACAAAAATACAACCAATTAACTTAAAATGAATTTGTCACCAGGTTTGTTCTACCCCATCTGAGAGCAGCATGATGAAGGGGCAGAGACCCTAATTCCAGAGATATTTCATTTACTGGGCTGCTTGCTGCAGTTTTTAAATCACTGTTTTCTCTGCTGCAGATCTAGCATAGCTCAGAATGCTGAACCATGTATAACCCCGCCCACATCACTGATTGGCAGATTTCCGTGTACACTGTGCATAGGCAGAAAGCTGCCAATCAGTAGTGGGGGGCAGATTTATACAGAGCTCATAAATATGGAGGACTAACAGGCAGCAGGTTTACTAGTCTACTAGTGATAATTTCCTGTTGATAAAACAGTGATTTTATCAAAACGACAGCAAGCAGCCCAGAAAGTGACATCGCTGGCATCAGGGTCTCTCTTCCTGCATTATGCTGCTTTCAAATTAGGTGACCAAAACCTGGTGACAGGTTCTCTTTAACCTATTAATAAAAAAAGACTAGACTAGGTTAGTTTGGATAAAGAGTAGACTCACCATGTTTATTAAAGGTTAAAACATTAATTAATAAGTCCATAAATATTAAAAACCATGGACTTAGTGCTAAGCATCTCTGGGAACTCCTTCAAGATTGTTGGAAGACCATTTCCGGTGACTACCTCTTGAAGCTCATCAAGAGAATGCCAAGAGTGTGCAAAGCAGTCATCAAAGCAAAAGGTGGCTACTTTGAAGAACCTAGAATATAAGACATATTTTCAGTTGTTTCACACTTTTTTGTTAAGTATATAATTCCACATGTGTTAATTCATAGTTTTGATGGCTTCAGTGTGAATGTACAATTTTCATAGTCAAGAAAATACAGAAAAATCTTTAAATGAGAAGGTGTGTCCAAACTTTTGGTCTGTACTGTATATATAAAGGGAAGCCATCTTAGTTAGTTAGTGTTGTGAGCAATAAGGTGAGAGAGGAGAAGAGGAGGGGAGCAGAGTCTCTTCAGGAGCTCTGCTCCGGAGTGGAGCCTAGTAAGAGAGGCCCAGTAGTGAGAGGGGAGTCAGGAAGGAAGGCTCTGGTAACTGAAGGGATCCCAGGGGGTGCGGTGAGTGTAGGACGGCACCCGTACGCCCGAATCTGCCAGGCGTCAGAGGGATCTGACCGCAAGAAGGGAACCGATCCCTGGACTAGCCGAGTACTCCAGGTCTCGGCTGGAAAACCGGAGGCTTCTGCACTTCCATGGTGCTGTTGCCACAACCGCACCTAAGCCGCCGTGAAGGGCACCAAGTAAGGTCCGGGAACTACAAGTTGCCCAGAGGGATCTCAGAGTACCCGATAGGGACTTTGTGTGGCGGGGCGCAGGGCAGGAGGGAGAAGACCCAGTGTGGGAAGTCGGCTAAGGAAGGAACATAAAGAATGGGGGTCCTGTTAAGTGCTTCTGATATACGTGAGGGAGTGCTGAACCCCTGCCTGGCAAACACAGTGCGACGCGGGGGGGTGACACATGTACAGTGTACCCGAGGAACCTAAAGAACTGTGAGTAAACTCGGATGACTGCAATCCACTGTTTCTGTCAGTTATTTCTACCATGCTACCGCCCCTGCACTACAACGCCCAGCATCACCATCTGCACCTACACTGCCCTGGAGCTGTGCCCTGCCTGTGGAGAGCCGCACCAACCCAGCTGCCCTAACATCTGCTCTACAGGACTGCCGCAGCGCCGGTACCCATTACCAGAAACCACAGGTGTCGTCACGAGACAAAAACTGTTAACAAACCCCTTTTAAAGAGTGACCCCCAGGGTACGGGCCCGGGAGCCGACTACCGTGACATCCCAAGAGGGTAAAGGCCCGGGTACCGAGTCTCCCCCATATCCCCCTGGGCTAGTCATCTCTTCCTGGCATCACGAACAGGATTTCGTGCCCATTGCCACCGGGTACTGTGTGCCGTATTTGAACTGTGTTTGTACTGTGGTGAACATCGCCGCCATTACCGCGTCGCCGCGTGGGAAGAAGAGGGGTGTAACCGCGGGAACCAGAGAGGCATGACCGTTGGTAGCACGCGACGCCCAAGCCCCGCCTCGCGCTCTGACTCCGCAACAGGAAGCGTCAGGTCCTGGAAGGAGACCGTGATCTGCGGAGCTGCGGCCTTCCTGATAAACGCAAAGAAGGTAGGCTACGGTTTACTAGGGGGGCGCAGCCATGGCCGACGACCAGCAAGACACCGGAGCACCGGTTAACACTCCCGATGCTCAACTCGCGCCCGGCGCTGCTCAGGCCGGAGCGGCCGCCCCACCAGCAGGGGTCGTGACTCCAGTGATACTCATGGCCATCCCAACAGAAGCCTGTATCCCGGTGACCGTGTCACTTACACCAGACACCACGGGGAACGCGGGTGGTATGCCTTCCAAGTACATCGTATGGTCGAGAAGGGAGAGGACATGCCCCTGCAGCCTGAGGCTGATGACCCGGCTGGGTCAGTCGGCAAAAACCAGGAGTACCCCCCCCCAGGCAAGGACACCACTACTAAGTAACAATAGGTGGGACTGGACATTGTACAATAGTTACCCGTAAGGGTACAGTAGAGAAAATTTGTTTGTTTTTGTGTGAACTGAAAATAATGTGTGCCTATAGTTACCCGTGAGGGTATAAAGACTGTAGGTTATGGACGGTGAATAACCGAAAAACTTTCCGTTGTACATAGTTGCACTTATTAAAGTGCCCCCTATTGGTTTTATATTAAAAGACCACTGAACAAAAACTCGTTTGGCGTGGCCGAAGACGTGGTCCAACACCTGGATCACTTATGCCCTGTAGCCATGCCCAGGGCCTACGTTGAGGGTTTTTAGACGGGTCCCTCATGCTGCTCAAATTGCACCTTCACCAGTGAGATGGACACCTGGTTATGGGACTCACTGTAACTTTGAGAAGAATGTTTTATAAGTGAATAGGAAAATGTTATTTAAAAAGTTTTATAATGTTTTTGATAAATGTAACTGTGGCACCCTGCTACAACAGGTACCACAGGACCAAGGGTGCATGGACGGACTTCTCCACAAGAGGCCCTCACTACATACAAACACCTCCACCCTTCCACCTCATACCACCAGAGGGATCCCGTTAGGGATATATATATATGGAGGGTGGAGCCAGGCAGCCAGCCAGAAGGAGTCAGACAGAGAGAGAGTCTGAGAGCGTGCTGACGCTGAGAGCAGCGAAGACGCAGCTCATCTGCTGCTGGGTTCTGAGGGCCCCGAGTGTTGCCGATGGCAAGAGGAGAGGAGAGAGGAGTTGTAGGGGGCAGAGGAGCATCATAGGCTCACCCCGATATACAAATCGGACACCGGGTCCGCGCCTACAAAGTCCTTTTATACCCAGTAGGGATCACCGGCATTCCAGGAGAACTACAAGTCCCTGGCAGACCTGAAGCTAGACCCATTACAGGACCAGGAACCACAAGGCCCCAGCATCCAGGGAGAGTGGTTACCAGCAAAAGGTCCTACTACCGAGCGACAGGTGAAGGAACAGCACGACACATAAGCTAGGCCCAGTTGCAGGCTGGCCAGGAGCATACAGAGAGGCAGACACGGACCAGGAGGCCTTATACCCGCTCACTGGGGAGAAGTCCTGAAATGCACCCACCCTACTGAGTACCCTGGACCGTACCTGACATCCGCACCAGTAAAGGTATTGAAGCGAATCCCTTGTCTCTGTCAGTTACTCCTGCTGCGCCATCCGCCTGCACTACAAGTCCCAGCATCACCACCATCAAACTCCACACTTCCCCGGGGGCCTGTTCCATCCCATCACCCCCTGGAGGTCTGCAGCAGTGCTGGTAATCCTTACCAGGTACCACAGGTGGCGTCACAAACTATTTTATTTTTATCTCTATCCAAGTTCCAATCCCCTTTTTGGTTGACCGCCCTGGGCCACGGACCGGGCCAACCACTGTGACATATCCCCCACCAGCATCCATAGGCCCGGATGCCGAGTACCCCATTGTTCCGGGGGCGCGTCAACTTCTGGCGTCACGAACAGGATTCCGTGCCCGTTGCCACCAGGTACTGTGCGCCTTAAAAGACTGTAACACTTACTGTGGTGAAGATTTCCCGCCATTCCCGAGGTTTCCCGCCATTATCCGCCATTTTCCTGTCGCCGCACGGGAAGAAAAGGGGCGTAACCGCGAGAATCGGAGAGGCGTAACCGCTGGAAGCGCGCCAAGCCCTGGCCCCGCCTCGCACCTTGACGCCGAACCAGGAAGCGTCAGGTCCTAGAAGAAGACCGTTGTCAAGTGCACGCTATGACGTCAGCCGCGAGGGAGACGCAAGGTCCTGGAAGAAGATCGTCACCTGTGGAGCTGCGGCCTACCTGATCCAAGTAAAGAAGGTAGGCTACAGTTTACTAGGGGGGCGCAACCATGGCCGACGACCAGCAAGCCGCCTGAGCACCGGTTACCGCTCCTGATGCCCAACTTGTACCCGGCGCTGCACAGGCCGGAGCGGCCGCCGCACCAGCAGGGGTCGTGACTCCGCTGATACCCATGGCCCTGCTGTATATCCCTGGAGCGAAATGGCTTCCCCAGTATGATGGCAAACCAGACACCCTGTCTGGGTTCAAAAGGAAAATATACGGTGTACTGGACATGTATTCTATGACTGGTAAGCTAAAGAGCCGCTGTTGTGCTGGGACAATTGACTGGTGCCGCAGAGCGGGAAGTTGAAACCTGGCCAGCCGCAGACCAGGAATCAGTATCCATCATCTTAAAGAGACTGCAAACTGTCTTTGGAAACCGCACTGAGCCAGATCTCCGGATGAGGTTCTACCACTGTACCCAGAAACCTGAGGACAGTATCCGGGACTATGCCTGGCGCTTACAGGAAGCCCTGCGGGCCCTGAAACAGGTTAGTCAAGCCAGCATACAAGATGAGAATAAAATGCTGACGGTACAGTTCATCCGGGGGTTGAGGTCCCAGGAGGAGAGCACAACTGTACGGTGGTGGGCTTTAGATCATCCAGACGCCACCTTTGACACCCTGATGGACATGGCTATTAAGGGTCTACAGCACCTGGAAACATCAGGGACTGCTATCCAGTGTTACCAGGGTGGGGCCACCCCAGTGCCCGCAGCTCCCACTGCTCCTTCATTGACGGCTGAAACAGTGCCCCCTAGCGAGCTGGACAGCCTGCGCTCTGAAGTGCACCAGCTAAGTAAAACCCTGGCCACTGTCCTGAGCATCCTGCAGCTACAGACGGAGCCCGATCCGGAAGGAAGGATCCTACTCGCCGACAGCCCTGAGGATGTCCCCTGGATGAGGAGAAGAAAGAGGACTATGCCACCCCGTAGGAGGACAACGTCACCCCGGAGGAGGACAACGCCACCCCGTGGGAGGACCAACGACCAACGTCGCCCTCCAGGAGACTTCATTTGCTACCGCTGCCACAAGGCAGGCCACACAGCGCGGAGCTGTCCTTTAAACGGGCAAACCCTGGGGCCGAGGGCCGAAACCCAGGAGTAAATCAACCAGGCCCATCAAGCTGGTACCATCGGTTCGTAGGAGGAAGGCCTTTCCTGTCCATCGTGCTGGACGGCATAGCAACACCTGCGTTACTGGACACCGGCTCACAGGTAACCATCATACCTGATGTCCTCTACAAAAGGTACTGGTCCATAGATGAACTCCACCCGCCAACCCCGAACCTCTCTGTGTATGCCTCTAGCGGCCTTCCTCTTAACCTAGTAGGGGTTAAGGACGCGACCGTGAAGGTGGGGAGAGCAGAACTAAAGGACCAAGGACTGATTGTAGTGGAATCTAACCCTGGTGATACAGACTTGTATATGATACTTGGTACAAATATTGTTGGTAACTGTTTGGGAGAAGTGGTGTTTTTGCTCCAACAAATTGCTGACACGGCCAAACCAGGGCAGAGGAAGGTGCTCCAGAGAGAGATTCGAGCCCTCCTGTACCAGCAACAGGTAAAACTAACAGGTGGTGAGATTGGTAATGTATGGGTGACAGACCCGATACTCATTGTGATTCCCTCGATGAGTGAAATGCTGATTTGGTGTAGGGCAGCAATAGGTCTCGAGGGACAGAACTACCAGGCGGTAGTGGAGCCCATTAGCTCAGAGCAAAGACCTACACTCCTAACTGCTAGAGGGGTAGTTGACGTACGCAACGGGAGGGTGCCCGTACGACTCCTAAATTGTGGGGAGGAGGAAGTCAAATTGCCAAGGTATGCCACTGTTGCTAGATTGTATACTGTGAATAATGATGCCATACACACAGTGGAATCCTTGACCCCACCAGATACAGTGGAGGACAATGACTCCGAAGCTCAGCTGGAGGATTGGTGTCAACAGCTCCATGTTGGGACTAACGCCACTCCTGTCCATCAGAAACACGGTGTTCACAGAGTGGTTCAGGAATATGAACAAGTGTTTAGTAAACACCCACTTGGCTTTGGAAGGGTTAAAGGGGTACAACACCACATACCCACCGGTAACCATCCACCCATTAAGGAGCGTTACCGACCCATACCACCAGCACATTATCAGAAAGCCAAGGAAATGTTACATGACATGAAAAAGGCAGGGGTAGTAAGGGATAGCTGTAGCCCTTGGGCAGCTCCCCTGGTCCTGGTCAGGAAAAAGGACGGTAGCATGAGGATGTGTGTAGATTATAGACAGATTAATCGCATAACACATAAAGATGCATACCCTTTGCCCCGTATAGAGGAATCCCTGGCTGCACTAAAATCTGCCAATTACTTCTCTACACTGGATCTCACTAGCGGGTACTGGCAAATCTCTGTTGCTCAGGAAGACCGGGAGAAGACGGCCTTCACCACTCCGATGGGACTGTGTCGAGTTCAACAGTATGCCGTTTGGACTCTGCAATGCACCCGGAACGTTCCAGTGGCTGATGGAGTGTTGCTTGGGACATCGGAACTTCGAGACAGTGCTGCTGTACCTGGATGACGTTATCGTGTACTCGAGGACGTATGAGGACCATCTGAAGCACCTGGCGGAGGTATTTGAATCATAGTCCCGGTATGGGATGAAACTAAAGTCTTCTAAATGCCACTTGCTCAACAGAAGGTTCAGTACCTGGGGCACATAGTCAGCTCAGAGGGAGTAGCACCAGACCCGGAGAAAGTTACTGCCATCCAGAAGTGGCCTGAACCGAGAAGCATCAAAGAAGTACGGCAATTCCTGGGACTGGTCGGGTACTACAGGAGGTTCATAAAGGACTATGCCAAAAAGGTAGCACCTCTACAAGACCTCCTCGTAGGACAGTCCAAAAGAGGAAAGAGTCCCCCATTCCAGTGGGGCAAAGAACAGGCCAAATCCTTTGCAGTAATGAAGGAAATCCTGACTGGTGAAGAAATCCTGGCTTACCCTGATTACAGCCAGCCTTTCCTGCTGTACACCGACGCCAGCAATGAGGGACTAGGAGCTGTGTTGTCCCAGAAGCAGAATGGAAGAGAGAAGGTAATTGCATATGCCAGCAGGAAGCTACGCCCTACTGAGAGGAACCCGGAGAATTACAGCTCCTTCAAGCTGGAGTTCCTGGCCTTGGTCTGGGCTATCACCGAAAGGTTCAAGCATTACCTTGCATCAACTAAGTTTATAGCTTTTACTGACAACAATCCCTTGACACACCTGGAGACAGCCAGGTTGGGAGCCATGGAACAGAGTTGGGTGGCCAGACTGTCAAATTAACAGTTCACCATCAAGTACCGGGCAGGTCACAAGAACACCAATGCTGATGCCCTGTCAAGGATGCCCCACCAGTCTGACACCGAGGATGAAGTGGATGATTTTGAGGAAGTTGAATTACCTGCTTTCCACCGAAGCAGAGTGGTCCAAAAGCAACACGTCACCAGAAGACGTTAGGGAAGGACGCTGAATCCTCTACCCCACCACAGTTGGAAGGAGACCCAGGACAGTGATCCGGTTGTCAGCCTTATCAAAAGACTGATCACCCAGGAAGGTTCTCACCTGGAGAAGGATGCTCCTCCACAAGCCAAGCAACTGTGGAATGAGAGAAGCCCGCTGTTCATCTATAGAGAGAAGCTGTGCAGAAAATATGTCAACCCCAAGACCCATGAAATGGTGTGGCAGATTGTTGTACCCAGAACGGATATCCAGATGGTGTTGGAGACCTGCCACGATCAAGCAGGTCACTTTGGCTGGAAGAAGCTGGAAACCCTGCTGAAGGACCGGTTCTACTGGGTTGGAATGCGGAGCTCCATAGACAGGTGGTGCCGGAATTGTGTGCCCTGTAGCCTCAGAAGAAAAGACTACGGCAGCCAGAAAGCACCCTTGCAGTCCATCAAGACAACCCAGCCCCTGGAGATCGTCGCTCTGGATCACGTCAAGCTGTCACCCAGCAGGTCAGGCTACTCCTATGCACTGACCATGGTGGATCATTATTCCCGGTTCCTGGTGGTAGCCCTTGTCAAGGATATGACAGCAGAAACTGCAGCAAGAACGTTCCAAGCATACTTCTGCAGGCCCCATGGATACCCGGACAAAGTGCTGATGGATCAAGGCCCTGCCTTTGAAGCCGAGCTGTTTAAAGTATTCTGCCACCTGTACGGATGCAAAAAGATCCGGACTACGCCGTATCACCCTCAGACCAATGGGTTGTGTGAGAAAATGAACAACATCGTTATAGACCTGCTGAAAACCTTACCCTTGGAAGAAAGAAATCAGTGGCCAGACAAACTACCTGACCTGGTAGATCTGTACAATCACATACCTGTGAGTTCTACTAATTGTACTCCAGCGTACCTCATGAGAGCAAGACCCGGAAAGTTGCCCATGGACTTGGAACTCGGAGTGGTAGAACCGGAAGCAGATATGTCCACTGAAGACTGGGATACAAATTGGCAAGAGCAGTACAGGAGAGTAAGGGAAAAACAAGAAGAACAGTACAATAAACTTGCACCAGCAGAACCCTTGGCACCTGGAGAGATAGTGCTAAAGCGGAAGAGAAGAAGTCACAAGCTCGATGACCAGTGGGAAAGAGAGCCCTACACAGTGTTGAACTCCAAGTTTGACAACAGTAATACCTGCCTGATTAGCAAAGATGGAGGTAAAACAACTGCAACAGTCTCAAGAGACCATCTGAAAGTGTGCCCAGGTCTACTGAAGACAACAGAGCAAGAAGTACCTCCTATAGCACCGGAAGAACCCAAGGAAGAGGTGCTTCACACAGTTCTAGGAGATTTCCCTGCAGACTGGCCTCAACTGGATGGAGCAGTTATAGTACCGGTGATACACTTCTATCAACAACCAGAAGAACCTGTAAGTGTCCCGGAAGAGCCTGCTCAGGAACAGGAAGAGTCCCCAGAAAGAAGAGAAGCACCAGTTGAAGCAGAGCCTGCAGGCCTAGTGGACCGTGTACTTGCCAGTCCCATAGAGAGATTAAGGCAGTTCTATAATCTACCAGCACGTACACCTGCTAGATTAACAGAAAGGGTATGCACAGACACTAGTGACACTCCAGTGCTACGAAGGTCCACACGCAGCACACAAGGACAAATCCCTGCCCGGTTTAGGGAATAAGCAGGAAGTGCCTAAATTGTAAATAGTTACCCAGTGGGTATTGCTACTGTTATTGTTTATTGTGTAAACTGAAATTAAATGTGCCTTTAGTTACCCGTAAGGGTATACAGAGACTTGTAAGCTGAGGACTGTGAGCAGCCAAAAACTGTCCATATAAATAGTTGCACTCATCAAAAGTGCCCCCTTATTAGACCACAGAACAAAAACCCATTTGGCGTGGCCGAAGACGTGGTCCAGCACCTGGATCACTTATGCCCTGTAGCCACGACCAGGACCTATGTTGAGGGTTTTCAGGCGGGTCCCTCATGTTCTTTCTTCGTTGAAATGGACACCAGGTTACGGGACTTATTGTAACTTAATTAATGTTATTATAATTGTTATGATTGTTGTTATCGTTGTTAACCTGTTAGAAAATGCTTCAGTCCAGGAGTACTGAATTGTGCTAGGGGGGGAATGTGGCACCCTGCTACAACAGGTACCACAGGACCAAGGGTGCATGGACAGACTTCTCTACAAGAGGCCCTCACTACATACAAACACCTTCACCCTTCCACCTCATACCACCAGAGGGAGCCCGTTAGGGATATATATATATGGAGGGTGGAGCCAGGTAGCCAGCCAGAAGGAGTCAGACAGAGAGAGAGTCTGAGAGCGTGCTGACGCTGAGAGCAGCGAAGACGCAACTCGTCTGCTGCTGAGTTCTGAGGGCCCCGAGTGTGGCCGACGGCAAGAGGAGAGCAGAAAGGAATTGTAGGGGGCAGAGGAGCATCATAGGCTCACCCCGATATACAAACCGGACACCAGGTCTGCGCCTACAGGGTACTTTTATACCTAGTAGGGATCACCGGCATTCCAGGAGAACTACAAGTCCCTGGCAGACCTGAAGCTAGACCCATTACAGGACCAGGAATCACAAGGCCCCAGCGTCCAGGGAGAGTGGTTACCAGAAGAAGGTCCTACTACCGAGCGACAGGTGAAGGAACAGCACGACACATAAGCTAGGCCCAGTTGCAGGCTGGCCAGGAGCATACAGAGAGGGAGACACAGACCAGGAGGCCTTATACCCGCTCACTGGAGAGAAGTCCTGAAGTACACCCACCCTACTGAGTACCCTGGACCGTACCTGACATCCGCACCAGTAAAGGTATTGAAGCGATTCCCCTGTCTCTGTCAGTTACTCCTGCTACGCCATCCGCCTGCACTACAAGTCCCAGCATCACCACCATCAAACTCCACACTGCCCCGGGGACCCGCTCCACCTGTGGGAAGCAGAAACATCCCAGCTGCCATCCCATCACCCCCCGGAGGTCTGCAGCAGCGCTGGTAATCCTTACCAGGTACCACAGGTGGCGTCACAAACTATTTATTTTATTTTTATCTCTATCCAAGTTCCAATCCCCTTTTTGGTTGACCGCCCTGGGCCACGGACAGGGCCAGCCACTGTGACATATCCCCCACCAGCATCCATAGGCCCGGATGCCGAGCACCCCATTGCCCCGGGGGCGCGTTATTACCAGTAACGTTCAAGAAAAAGTGCCCCCCATAAAGGGAAGAAAGTGTTTGTTTGTTATCTTCTGTGCGAATGCATTCTAAAAATAGTATGTCTGTAATATACCGTGTTTTACTCTGTTCCAGCCCACGGACGTGCTGTGTTTTGTCGGGGGGTGGCGCCCCTGAGGGTTCAGTCGCCACAGAGGTACTGCACCTCACCCAGAGGTGTGGCATCTCCTTCTCTCAGGTAAGGATGGAGTACTGCCCGGGACCCCAACACCTGCACTCAACACTACACTACTCCAGGCCGGCTGGAAGGACATTATGCACTTCTTTTGCTGCTCTGTCCCTAGCTGGAGTGGGGGGAACCAGAAGTGAAGGGGAACCCAGTAGTGGGTGTGGGTGGAGGACGCAGACCAGGGGAGCACTTAGAGAATATATATATAAAGGGAAGCCATCTTAGTTAGTTAGTGCAGTGAGGAGTAAGGAGAGAGAGGAGAAGAGGAGTGCTCTGCTCTGGAGTGGGGCCTAGTAAGAGAGGCCCAGTAGTGAGAGGGGAGTCAGGGAGGAAGGCACCGGTAACTGAAGGGATCCCAGGGGGTACGGTGAGTGCAGGACGGCACCCTTACGCCCGAATCTGCCAGGCATCAGAGGGATCAGGCTGCAAGAAGAGAACCGGTCCCTGGACTAGCCGAGTACTCCAGGTCTCGGCTGGAAAACCGGAGGCTTCTGCACTCCCATGGTGCAGTTGCCACAACTGCACCTAAGCCGCCGTGAAGGGCACCAAGTAAGGTCCGGGAACTTCAAGTTGCCCAGAGGGAATTCAGAGTACCCAATCGGGACTTTGTGTGGCGGGGCGAAGGGTAGGAGGGAGAATACCCAGCGCGGGAAGTCAACTAAGGAAGGAACATAAAGAAAGGGGGTCCTGTTAAGTGCTTCTGATATACTTGAGGGAGTGCTGAACCCCTGCCTGGCAAACGCAGTGCGACGCGAGAGGCTGACACGTGGACAGTGTACCGAGGAACCTAAACAACTGTGAGTAAAATCGGATGACTGCACTCCACTGTTTCTGTCAGTTATTTCTACCACGCTACCGCCCCTGCACTACAACGCCCTGCATCACCATCTGCACCTACACTGCCCTGGAGCTGTGCCCTGCCTGTGGAGAGCTGCACCAACCCAGCTGCCCTAACATCTGCTCCAGAGGACTGCCGCAGCGCCGGTACCCATTACCGGAAACCACAGGTGGCGTCACGAGACAAAAACTGTTAACAAACCCCTTTTAAAGAGTGACCCCAGGGTACGGGCCCGGGAGCCGACTGCCGTGACATCCCAAGAGGGTAAAGGCCCGGGTACCGAGTCTCCCCCATATCCCCATGGACTAGTCACGTGTACTTTACATTACCAGCTAATTGTCAGTACTATAAGCATGGTGGCACAAAACCCAACAAAAATACAACCAATTAACTTAAAATGAATTTGTCACCAGGTTTCTTCTACCCCATCTGAGATCAGCATGATGAAGGGGCCGAGACCCTAATTCCAGAGATATTTCATTTACTGGGCTGCTTGCTGCAGTTTTTAAATCACTGTTTTCTCTGCTGCAGATCTAGCATAGCTCAGAATGCTGAACCATGTATAACCCCACCCACATCACTGATTGGCAGATTTCTGTGTACACTGTGCATAGGCAGAAAGCTGCCAATCAGTGGTGGGGGGCAGATTTATACAGAGCTCATAAATATGGAGGACTAACAGGCAGCAGGTTTACTAGTCTACTAGTGATAATTTCCTGTTGATAAAACAGTGATTTTATCAAAATTACAGCAAGCAGCCCAGAAAGTGACATCGCTGGCATCAGGGTCTCTCTTCCTGCATTATGCTGCTTTCAAATTAGGTGACCAAAACCTGGTGACAGGTTCTCTTTAACCTATTAATAAAAAAAGACTAGACTAGGTTAGTTTGGATAAAGAATAGACTCACCATGTTTATTAACCCCTTAACAACGCATGACGTCTTAGTACGCACATTTGGCCTCCCACCTGTTCAGTGAGGGCTGCTGCACTGAGCCCTCACTGAACCGAGCACATGTCAACTGATTCTTACAGCTGACATGTGCCCGCAACAGCCGCGGGTGGAATCGCGATCCACCCGCGGCTGTTAACATGTTAAATGCCGCTGTCAATCTCCGACAGCGGCATTTAACGCGCGCTTCCTGGAAGCGCATCCTAAGCCCCGCCCACCGGCGACCCCGTCACGTGATCGCGGGTCCCCGATGGGTGGGCATGACAACCCAGGGTCTGCAGCAGACGCCTGTGGTTGTCATGATCTGGTCGCTATGAGCGCCACCTAGTGGTCGGCGCTCATAGCTCATGCAGAGGTGATCAGTTAATTGCTGCTTCTAGTCTCCTATGGAGACTATTGAAGCATGCAAAAAGTGAAAAAAAAAAGTTTTTAAAAATATAAAAAAAATTAAAAAAATATAAAAGTTTAAATCACCCCCCTTTCGCCTCATTCAAAATAAAATAATAAAAAAAACAACCCACATAGACATATTTGGTATCTACGTGTTCAGAATCGCCCGATCTATCAATATAAAAAATAATTAATCCGATCGGTAACAGGCGTAACGAGAGAAAAATTCTAAACGCCAGAATTACGTTTTTTGGTCCCCGCAGCATTGCAATAAAATGCAATAACGGGCGATCAAAGCATCGTATCTACCCCAAAATGTTATCAATAAAAACTTCAGCTTGGTGCGCAAAAAATAAGCCCTCACCCAGCCCCAGATCCCAAAAACTGGAGACGCTACGGGTCTTAGAAAATGGCGCTATTTTTTTATTTATTTTTTTAACCAAATTTTGGAATTTTTTTTCACCACTTAAATAAAAAAGAACCTATACATGTTTGGTGTCGACGAACTCGTAATGACCTGGAGAATCAGAATGGCAGGTCAGTTTTAGCATTCAGTGAACGTGGTAAAAAAAAAAAATAAACTGTGGTATTGCACTTTTTTTGCAATTTCACCGCAATTGGAATTTTTTTTTCCGTTTTCCCGTACATGATATGGTAAAACTAGTAATGTCGTTGAAAAGTACAACTCGTCCCGCAAAGAATAAGCCCTCACATGGCCATATTGACCAAAAAATAAAAACGCTATGGCTCTGGGAACAAGGGGAGCAAAAAACGAAAATGCAAAAACGGAAAATGCTCCGGGGCTTAAGGGGTTAAAGGTTAAAACATTAATTAATAAGTCCATAAATATTAAAAACCATGGAATACATTAATCTGTCAGTAATCAAATAAATAATCAACTGTGACTATCAAAAATGGACCAAGTCTTGCCAGCTTTAGCCAACTTATAGGCATCGCAACAAAAAGAGGGTGGGTTGGCAGGACACTGATATATATATAAAGGGAAGCCATCTTAGTTAGTTAGTGCAGTGAGTAGTAAGGAGAGAGAGGAGAAGAGGAGGGAGGGGAGCAGAGTCTCTTCAGGAGCTCTGCTCCGGAGTTGGGCCTAGTAAGAGAGGCCCAGTAGTGAGAGGGGAGTCAGGGAGGAAGGCTCCGGTATCTGAAGGGATCCCAGGGGGGACGGTGAGTGCAGGACGGAGAGGTGTGGCATCTCCTTCTCTCAGGTAAGGATGGAGTACTGCCCGGGACCCCAACACCTGTACTCAACACTACTCCGGGCCTGCTGGAAAGGGCATTATGCACTTCTTTTGCTGCCCTGTCCCTGGCTGGAGTGGGGGGAACCAGAAGTGAGGGGGAACCCAGTAGTGGGTGTGGGTGGAGGACGCAGGACAGGGGAGCACTTAGAGAATATACAGTACAGACCAAAAATTTGGACACACCTTCTCATTTAAAGATTTTTCTGTATTTTCATGACTATGAAAATTGTACATTCACACTGAAGGCATCAAAACTATGAATTAACACATGTGGAATTATATACTTAACAAAAAAGTGTGAAACAACTGAAAATATGTCTTATATTCTAGGCTCTTCAAAGTAGCCACCTTTTGCTTTGATGACTGCTTTGCACACTCTTGGCATTCTCTTGATGAGCTTCAAGAGGTAGTCACCGGAAATGGTCTTCCAACAATCTTGAAGGAGTTCCCAGAGATGCTTAGCACTTGTTGGCCCTTTTGCCTTCACTCTGCGGTCCAGCTCAACCCAAACCATCTCGATTGGGTTCAGGTCTGGTGACTGTGGAGGCCAGGTCATCTGGCGTAGCACCCTATCACTCTCCTTCTTGGTCAAATAGCCCTTACACAGCCTGGAGGTGTGTTTGGGGTCATTGTCCTGTTGAAAAATAAATGATGGTCCAACTAATCGCAAACCGGATGGAATAGCATGCCGCTGCAAGATGCTGTGATAGCCGTGCTGGTTCAGTATGCCTTCAATTTTGAATAAATCCCCCACAGTGTCACCAGCAAAGCACCCCCACACCATCACATCTCCTCCTCCATGCTTCACAGTGGGAAGCAGGCATGTAGAGTCCATCCGTTCACCTATTCTGCGTCTCACTAAGACACGGTGGTTGGAACCAAAGATCTCAAATTTGGACTCATCAGACCAAAGCACAGATTTCCACTGATCTAATGTCCATTCCTTGTGTTCTTTAGCCCAAACAAGTCTCTTCTGCTTGTTGACTATCCTTAGCAGTGGTTTCCTAGCAGCTATTTTACCATGAAGGCCTGCTGCACAAAGTCTCCTCTTAACAGTTGTTGTAGAGATGTGTCTGCTGCTAGAACTCTGTGTGGCATTGACCTGGTCTCTAATCTAAGCTGCTGTTAACCTGCGATTTCTGACGCTGATTACTCGGATAAACTTATCCTCAGAAGCAGAGGTGACTCTTGGTCTTCCTTTTCCTGGGGCGGTCCTCATGTGAGCCAGTTTCTTTGTAGCTCTTGATGGTTTTTGCAACTGCACTTGGGGACACTTTCAAAGCTTGCTCAATTTTTCGAACTGACTGACCTTCATTTCTTAAAGTAATGATGGCCACTCGTTTTTCTTTACTTAGCTGCTTTTTTCTTGCCATAATACAAATTCTAACAGTCTATTCAGTAGGAATATCAGCTGTGTATCCACCAGACTTCTGCACAACACAACTGATGGTCCCAACCCCATTTATAAGGCAAGAAATCCCACTTATTAAACCTGACAGGGCACACCTGTGAAGTGAAAACCATTTCCGTGACTACCTCTTGAAGCTCATCAAGAGAATGCCAAGAGTGTGCAAAGCAGTCATCAAAGCAAAAGGTGGCTACTTTGAAGAACCTAGAATATAAGACATATTTTCAGTTGTTTCACACTTTTTTGTTAAGTATATAATTCCACATGTGTTAATTCATAGTTTTGATGCCTTCAGTGTGAATGTACAATTTTCAAAGTCATGAAAATAGAGAAAAATCTTTAAATGAGAAGGTGTGTCCAACTTTTGGTCTGTACTGTATATATAAAGGGAAGCCATCTTAGTTAGTGCAGTGAGGAGTAAGGAGAGAGAGGAGAAGAGGAGGGGAGCAGAGTCTCTTCAGGAGCTCTGCTCCAGAGTGGGGCCTAGTAAGAGAGGCCCAGTAGTGAGAGGGGAGTCAGGGAGGAAGGCTCTGGTAACTGAAGGGATCCCAGGGGGTACGGTGAGTGTAGGACGGCACCCGTACGCCCGAATCTGCTAGGCATCAGAAGGATCAGGCCGCAAGAAGGGAACCGGTCCCTGGACTAGCCGAGTACTCCAGGTCTCGGCTGGAAAACCGGAGGCTTCTGCACTTCCATGGTGCAGTTGCCACAACCGCACCTAAGCCGCCGTGAAGGGCACCAAGTAAGGTCCGGGAACTACAAGTTGCCCAGAGGGATCTCAGAGTACCCGATCGGGACTTTGTGTGGCGGGGCGCAGGGCAGGAGGGAGAAGACCCAGTGCGGGAAGTCGGCTAAGGAAGAAACATAAAGAATGGGGGTCCTGTTAAATGCTTCTGATATACTTGAGGGAGTGCTGAACCCCTGCGTGGCAAACGCAATGCGACGCAGGAGGCTGACACCTGGACAGTGTGCCCGAGGAACCTAAAGAACTGTGAGTAAACTCGGATGACTGCACTCCACTGTTTCTATCAGTTATTTATACCACGCTACCGCCCCTGCACTACAACGCCCAGCATCACCATCTGCACCTACACTGCCCTGGAGCTGTGCCCTGCCTGTGGAGAGCTGCACCAACCCAGCTGCCCTAACATCTGCTCCAGAGGACTGACGCAGTGCCGGTACCCATTACCGGAAACCACAGGTGGCGTCACGAGACAAAAACTGTTAACAAACCCCTTTTAAAGAGTGACCCCAGGGTACGGGCCCAGGAGCCGACTGCCGTGACATCCCAAGAGGGTAAAGGCCCGGGTACCGAGTTTCCCCCTTATCCCCCTGGGCTAGTCACGTGCACTTTACATTACCAGCTAATTGTCAGTACTACAAGCATGGTGGCACAAAACCCAACAAAAATGAATTTGTCACCAGGTTTCTGCTACCCCATCTGAGAGCAGCATGATGAAGGGGCAGAGACCCTAATTCCAGGGATATTTCATTTACTGGCCTGCTTGCTGCAGTTTTTAAATCACTGTTTTCTCTGCTGCAGATCTAGCATAGCTCAGAATGCTGAACCATGTATAACCCCGCCCACATCACTGATTGGCAGATTTCTGTGTACACTGTGCATAGGCAGAAAGCTGCCAATCAGTGGTGTGGGGCAGATTTATACAGAGCTCATAAATATGGAGGACTAACAGGCAGCAGGTTTACTAGTCTACTAGTGATAATTTCCTGTTGATAAAACAGTGATTTTATCAAAACGACAGCAAGCAGCCCAGAAAGTGACATCGCTGGCATCAGGGTCTCTCTTCCTGCATTATGCTGGAAATGCTGGTGACAGGTTCTCTTTAACCTATTAATAAAAAAAGACTAGACTAGGTTAGTTTGGATAAAGAATAGACTCACCATGTTTATTAAAGGTTAAAACATTAATTAATAAGTCCATAAATATTAAAAACCATGGAATACATTAATCTGTCAGTAATCAAATAAATAATCAACTGTGACTATCAAAACTGGACCAAGTCTTGCCAGCTTTAGCCAACTAATAGGCATCGCAACAAAAAGAGGGTGGGCTGGCAGGACACTGGTGACTTGCTGTGCACGGACTACCCCGGACTTTGGCGAAACTGGGGCTTTTATGCAGAAATATTCCCTTCATTAGCTCTAGTTCACCAATCAGGATAAAGATGCATCTTCTTTTCAAACAACAGAATCTTCTAAAACTTGCTCATAGAGGACCACAGCTGAAACAACATTGACTCTCAATTGTTAAGTACCATTGCGGGAAAGAGTAGGATGGGAAAACAGAAAGGGAAAGGGAGCACAAGCACAGCAATAATAGAGCAAAAATTCTTAAATATGTAATAAATAGTGTTGAGCGATACCTTCCGATATCAGGAAATATCGGATCGGATTGGATTGGGCCGATACTCAAAAAGTATCGGATATCGCCGATTCCGATACCGGAAACCAATGCAAGTCAATGGGACACAAATATCGGAATGAAAATAAACCCTTTCTTTCCTTGCAGGTTAATTCTACATGAAGGAAAACAACTAACAATAATGTAGAATGTATTGGGGGAGGTGGTTGCCCAAATCGATGGGAACAGTGCTCACAGTGAAACATGAAAAGCCGGCAATTCATCAGCGCATACACCGGTACCCGACAATTTAGAACAGAAAGAATAGAGCTTCACACATAGATTAGATAGATAGAAACATGTCAGTCACATATATAATAAGTACAGTGACAGTGTTGGTTACTGTACTTGTCATTTAGTGTTAAAATATAGGATTTATTAAAAAAAAAATTGGCGTGGGGTTCCCCGTAATTTTAGTCTCTAGCTGAGGTTAAGTAGACGGCTGGGGCAGATGTTTGAAGCCTGGGAAGGGGGTAATACCCACGAAGCTTCCCAAGCTACTAATATCTGCCCCCAGCTGAATACCTAGCCTTTACTAGCTATTAAAATGGGGGACCCCCCAAAAAAATGACGTGGGGTCCCCCTATTTTAATAGCTAGCAAAGGCTAGGCAGACAGCTGGGGGCTGATATTAATAGCCCAGAAAGGGTGCCATGAACATTGGCCCCCTCCCAGGCTAGAAACACCAGCCGTCAGCCACCCCAGAAATGGCGCATCCATAGGATGCACCAATTCTGGCACTTAGCCTCGCTCTTCCCACTGCCCTGTAGCGGTGGCAGTGGGGTAATAGGGCTGGGGTTGATGTCAGCTTATAATGCCAGCTGACATCAAGCCCAGGTTAGTAATGGAGAGTCGTCTATAAGACACCCCCATTACTAACCCCATAGTCAAAGACCCAGGATAAAGTCCTTTAATTGAAATAAACACGCAATTCTTTATTGTTCTAAATTAAACCATACTTACCGTATCGCCCATTCCAGCTGAAGCCAATGTCTTCTGCAATAAAAGTAAAATAATAAAGCAACATCATCCTTACCTTTCCATGGTTCCCAGGACAGCTCCAGCTCTGCTTCATCGAGATGGCAGGCTGGACCGAAGCCGAAAGCTGCCATCCAGCTTGCCATGCCGCAGAGACTGAGAAGCGCAGTTATGCTTGCGCTCCTCAGTGTCTGGCTGTGACGGCATCCAGATGAGCCGACAATGAACTCAGCTCACCTCATGCACGTCACTGACAGCGTGGGAGAATTCTCCTGCGCATGCGGTGAGCGTGAGAGAATTCTCCTGCTGAAGCGCTGAGCGCAGGAGAATTTTCCCACTCTGTCAGTGACATGCATGAGGTGAGCTGAGTTCATTGGACTTGACTTCGGCTCATCTGTCAGGGAGGACCGCCGCTGCAAGGCAGACCGCTGAGGCTGATGTAGATGTGCAACACAGGGATAGGATAACTCCCCACGGGAAGAGTGTAGCCTCAGGGCAGTGTAATAGGATACTGGGGGTGATGGTGCAGGCGCAGCAGAAATCACACAGAGTCCAATAATGCAGTCCAGGGTCTTTTACTGCAGATATTATCACTGACCCACCAGGAGTACAGGGTAGGAATAGACCTGGGTGTCTGAGGGCATTCGGGCGAGCTCCACTGGTCAGGGAGAGTGGGTAGGCCTACCGTTCTCTCTCCGCCCTTGCTGACTATCTCCCCCTTTAGTGGTGTGATAGCCCACGTCCCTGAGCTGGCCGTGTACTACGCCTGTATGGCTTGCGACTCGGGCCTTAGATACCTATAGCTTCTCCGTGCTGTACCTGTCCCTCTGTGTGGCGGAGCCTCCAGGCTTCTTAGACCAAGGGACCTGAAATCCCTCGCAGATAGGTGATCTGCTGCAGGACTTGCAACCCTGACAGCCTCGGACCCCAGTGTCCGGTTGTGTAGTTCTCTCTCTGCCAGGACCGGCTCTCGTCGCCTCTGTCCCTGGCTTGCTGTTCCTCCTTTGCCTCCTGGACTCCTTAGCTGCGGCTGACCTGTCCCTCTCTTCTGAGAACCCTTCTGGATGCTTCAGAAGTGGGTCCTGGTCACTCTAACCCTGCACTGAGTTCCAGCTTTTATAGGGGCAGCCTGCTCCCCCTTCTGGCCTGGGACAGGAGGTGCTGCATGCTAATGGTCCCTGACCAGAGAACCTCCCTCCTGCTCTCAGACACAGCCTTAAATGTTTGTGGCATCCAGGCCTGGGGTGACACATTCCCCCCTAGTAAAGCTTAGTACTCTGGGACTAAACAAGAAACACGAATACAGGGTATAAATTATAACATAAACACAACAGAGAAGAAAACAACAAACAACACCACATATTGAGTTCTTTAGGTCACAGTGTGGTCTGTGACCGGGTGTCCGTTTCACCCAGTAAGGCGAAGTCTTAAACGGTGCGGGGACCTGTCCAAAGCAAGCCCCAAGCGTTGGCCCTGGGCGTGGCTGCAAAACGAAGCTATCCACTTTAGACCACACGGGGCCACGCCAGACAGGTTTTTCTTCCATGGCCGTCTTCGCAAAAGGCACCAAGTGCAACTATTCACAATGTAGTTCCGGTTATCCAAAGTTCATAACCTGTCAGTCCATATATCTAGAAAAACTGGAGAAAACACTATTAGTTACAGGTAACAATCATATTAAATATATACATGGTACATTTAGATCTTGTACTTATATCCTCCAGCGAGCTGGTGTTTGACCCCTAGTGCTCCTGGTTGACCTCCTTAACCCACTGTCTGGTGGTGGACCAACCTGGCTTTCCCCACTATCATTGAGGGTACAGCTACTAGCTAGGTTCATAGGCAGGGCAGGCAGCTGTCCGCAGGTTCTTTGGCTTGCCGCAGGTATGGCAGGCTCACTGTCAGCAGAGGGTTGACTCTCCTGGGCTGCTGGCGTGGGTTCTTCTGCCTCTGGGGATGCTTGCTCTTCCTGCTCTTCCTGCTCTCCTGTAGGCCCCGGCTGGGTAGGCTGAAGGAAGTGTAGGATGGGTAACACTATTGCGCCATTTATCTGAGTCCAGGTCTGGGGGAACTCTCCGAGAACAGTGCTGATCATCTCTTCCTTGTCCTCTGCGGGTTCAAGGTCATCTTGATCTTCATTTGGACTCTGTAGTTGCTCGGGGCACCGTTTTAGGTGGTCTCTGGAGACGGTGCTAGTGGTTTCTCCTCCATCCTTGGTAATCACACATACCTTCGGGTTGTCGTGGTCGGACTGCAGTACTGTGTACGGGTCTCTCTCCCACTGGTCATCCAGCTTGTGTAGCCTTCTCTTCCACTTCAGGACCAGCTCACCAGGTTCCAGGGGACCAGCAGGGGCGTGTTGGTTGAAGAGCCTCTCTTGCTTTTCTCTCGCTTGAGCCAGACTCCTCTCCACACTCTCCTGTACCTTCTTGTACTGTAGCCGCCGTTCCGTATCCCAGTCTGCGTCTGGGGAGGTGTCCTCGGGTGTCAGGACTCCCATCTCCAGGTCTATCGGCAGCTTACCTGGTCTTGCTCGCATCAGGTAAGCCGGGGTGCAATTTGTAGCATTCACTGGGATATGGTTGTACAAGTCAATCAGGTCTGGCAGCTTCTCCGGCCACAGGCTGCGTTCTTCCAGGTGTAACGTCTTGAGGAGATCAATGACGATATTGTTCATTTTCTCACACAGCCCGTTGGTTTGCGGGTGGTAAGGCGTTGTCCGAATCTTCCTACAGCCGTAGAGGTTGCAGAACTCCTGGAATACTTCAGCCTCAAACGCTGGACCTTGATCTGTCAAGACCTGTTCCGGATACCCATGTGGACGGCAGAAGTGTTGCTGGAAGGCTCTGGCCGCTGTTTGGGCTTTCAGGTCTTTAACAGGAACCACTACCAGGAACCGGGAGTAATGGTCCACAATTGTCAGGGCATAGACGTAGCCCGACCGGCTTGGAGCCAATTTCACATGGTCCAGAGCTACCAGCTCAAGAGGCTGCCTGGTGACGATGGGCCTCAAGGGTGTCTGCTGGCTGGCACGGTCCTTCCTCCTGAGGTGACATGGGCCGCAGTCCCTGCTCCACTTCTCGATGGCCCTTCTCATGCTGACCCAGTAGAACCGCTCCCTCAGTAGGAACTCCAGTTTCTTCCACCCGAAGTGTCCCGCTCTGTCATGGTAGGCCTCCAGGACCATTGCTGCATCTCGCCTTGGGACCACTATCTGCCAGGTCAGCTTGTGCGTCCGGTGGTTGACAAGCCTTCTGCACAGCTTACCCTCGTAGAGGAATAGCCTGCTTTTCTCCTTCCATATCTGCTTGGCTTCCTCTGGAGCGTCCGGGCCAGGGCTAGCGTCTGCCTGGGTTAACAGGTTTTTCACCAGGCGAACTGCAGGGTCACTATCTTGCGTTGCAGCCCAGCCGTGGTGGGGTAAGGGGTTGAACATGACGGTGGTTAAGTCTTTGTCTCTTACCCGGTGAGAATACTGAGTGACCCCATACCGGTGGAACGCAGGGAGCTCTACTTCCTCCAGCTCTTCTGAGTCTTCCTCTCCTTCGGGTAGGTGGGGCATTCTTGATAGGGCGTCAGCATTGGCGTTGGTTCTGCCTGCTCGGTATTTGATTGTGAAGTCATAATTGGATAGCCGGGCCATCCACCGCTGTTCTAGGGCACCTAGTCTTGCATTGTCCAGATGCGTCAACGGGTTGTTGTCCGTGTACACAGTGAACTTTGCGGTGGCCAGGTAATGCTTAAACCGCTCTGTGATGGCCCACACCACTGCCAAGAATTCTAGCTTGAAGGAGCTGTAATTCTCCGGGTTTCTTTCAGTGGGCCTCAGCTTCCGGCTGGCATACGCGATCACCCTTTCTCTGCCCTGTTGGTTCTGTGACAGTACGGCTCCCAGCCCCACATTACTGGCATCTGTGTGGAGGATAAAAGGCTGGCCATAATCGGGGTAGTCCAGGATCTCATCCCCCGTAAGGGCCATCTTCAACTGGCGGAAGGACTCCTCTTCCGGCTTGTCCCACTTGAAGGGTGGCTTGTGACTTCTGGATTTAGACTGGCCTATCAGGAGGTCCTGCATTGGAGCTGCCATCTTTGTGAACCCGGGGATGAACCTTCGGTAGTAGCCTACCAACCCGAGGAATTGCCTCACTTCCTTGATGCTAGAGGGGCTTGGCCAGCTCTTGATGGCTGTGACTTTGTCGGGGTCGGGGGCTACTCCCTCTGCACTCACAACGTGTCCTAGGTATTGGACCTTTGGTTTTAACAGGTGGCACTTTGAAGGCTTCACTTTCAGGTCATAGCCTGCCAGGGCTTCGAACACCTCGGCCAGGTGCTTTAGATGGTCCTCGTAAGTCTTCGAATAGACGATCACGTCGTGCAGGTAAAGGAGGACCGTCTCGAAGTTTCGGTGCCCTAGACAGCATTCCATCAGCCTCTGGAAGGTCCTTGGTGCGTTGCAGAGCCCGAAGGGCATACAGTTGAACTCGCTCAATCCCATCGGGGTGGTGAAGGCGGTCATCTCCTTGTCAGCTTCTGCCACAGGAACCTGCCAGTATCCGCTAGTAAAGTCCAAAGTAGAGAAGAAATTAGCTGATTTTAGAGCTGCTAAAGACTCCTCTATCCTAGGTAACGGGTACGCATCTTTATGGGTGATACGATTGATTTGTCTATAGTCCACGCACATTCTCATGGTACCGTCTTTCTTTTTTACCAAAACTAAGGGTGCTGCCCAGGGGCTACAGCTATCTCTAATGACCCCAGCTTCTTTCATTTCTCTCAGCATACCCTTGGCGTTCTGATAATGTGCAGGGGGTACAGGCCTGTGTCTCTCTTTTATTGGTGGGTGGCTCCCCGTGGGGATATGGTGTTCTATCCCTCTTACTCTGCCGAAGTCCAGCGGGTGCTTACTAAAAATTCTCTCGTACTCCTGAACCACCCGGTAGACTCCTTGTTTTTGGTGCAGGGGAGTGGAGTCAGCACCCACATGGATTTTCTGGCACCAGTCCTCCTTTTGTGTCTGGGAGCCATTACCCTCCGCCTGTGGAGATGGAGGCAACGGTTCCACGGCCCTGATAGCTTTGTGCTGAACAGCAAACAGTTTGGCAGGTGTAGCGTACCTGGGTCTCTCCCCAATGTTGAGAATGCGAACGGGCACCCTCCCGTGACGGACATCAACCACCCCCAGGGCTGTCAAAATGGTGGGCCTGCTGACTGAGTACACGGGTTCTACCATGGCTTGGTAGTCTCTGCCTCTCAACCCGATTGCTGTCCGACACCAGATCATCATTTCACTTTTGGGAGGCATGGCAATGGGGAACGGGTCGCTCATCCTCACGCTACTGATCTCACCACCAGACAGTTCTACCTGTTGCCGTCTCATCAGGGCTCTTATCTCTTTCTGGAGGACCCTCTGTTGGCTGGAGCTCGCATTCATTGCCACCTGCTGCAAAATCATAATTACTTCTGAAAGACAGTTTTCAATCACATTAATACCCAAGGTTATTTTAGGGTGACTTTCACGACGGTCAATGTCCACAATAATCACTCCCTGTGCCGGCAGTTCCACCTTACCAATCTTGATGGTCATCTCTCTGAACCCCACCTGCGGCACGGGTTGGCCATTGCTGGCAATGATGCTTAAGTCATCATCTGGGTAGCGGGTTATGTCAGCGTCACTCCAGTACCGCTTGAAAAGTACGTAGGGGATGGTAGTCACTTGAGACCCGGTGTCCAGCAGTGCACTCATGTGGATACCGTCCAGCACTACGGGTAAGACCGGGCGTCCCCCCACGTACTTATCACGCCAATTGGACGGGCCTGATAACCTTATGCCTGGGGGTTGGCCCTCTTCCCCAGGTCGGACCCATTTAAAGTACAGTACCTTGCTATGTGTCCTGGCTGACTGCAATGGCGGCAAATCGGCTGTCCATCCTCAGTGTAGCGGTCGGCGGGCCTCCCTCTGAACGGTGGGATCCTCCTTTGTCAACGCCACGGGACATCCTCCGGACTGGAAGCCAGCTTGATGGGTCTTGACGGTTCCACCTGCAACGACTGTACGGTCCTGGTCAAATGCAGCCACACTCTTTGTTAGCTCCTGGACCTGATGGTGCAGGGCTGCAGGCTGGGATGGATTTAGGGCCTGTGCATCAGCCCCCACAAGGTCTGCGGGGTAGGGCGCGGCCCCCTGGTGGTAAGTGATGGCAGGGCGCCGGGAAGCTACAGCGCCACCTGGTGCAGGTTCTCTGAGCACCCGGATGGCCCTATCCTTGAACTGCACAAAAGTCAAATTGGAGTTCTGTAGGGCCATGAGGCGCAGTTGAGTCCTGTGGGCGCTGGACAGCAGACCTTCTATGAACTGGTCAGTCAACAGTTTATCAGTGTCCTGCACGCTACCAGGGTCAGCTTGTTTGATAGCTCTCAGGGCTTCTTGCAGGTTCAAGGCATAGTCTCTGATACTATCCTGGGCCCGCTGCTTACAGCCATAGAACCGCATTTTGATTTCTGCTGAGGTACGGGTATCAAAGGTACTCCGCAGCCGGGTCAGAATGTTCTTTACAGTCCTTTTCTCCTCATCTGACCATGATTTCACTTCCCGCTGGGCTGCACTGGTTAGCTGCCCCGTCAGAATGCTCACTTTCTGTTCTTCTGTCAGGGGATAAACTTTAAATAAACTGTGCAGTCTTTCCTTAAAGTCAGTTAAGGTATGGGATTCCCCTGAGTATTGGGGCAGCCAGGCTGCTCCGGGGATATATGGCATAGAGAACGGCATCACCGCTGCCGCAGCCCCGCTGGTTGTAGAAAGCCCCTCCGCGTCTGTCATCTTTCTCCCCCCTAGTTAAGCGTGGCCTACCTTCCGACGATCCTCTTCTGTAGGCCGCGGCTCCGCTGGTGCTGCTCCGGACGAGGACCTTGCGTCGCGTCCTGGTGACGTCAGCGTCGCTCTCTCTCCTTCCAGGACCTTGCGCAGCGTCGGTGCGTAGGGCGGGGCTTCAAGTCTCTCGCGTTTTTGACGTCCACGCCCCTCTTCTTCCCGCGTGGCGTTCTGAAGATGGCGTCCGATGGCGGGAAAACGGCTGAAGATGGCGGGAACCGACTGAAGATGGCGGGAAATGGCTCCGGATGGCGGGAACCTCTTTTTAAGGTACGTGTACAGTCTTTTTCATTCAAGCAATACCCGTTTGTGGCGGGTTGGTCACAATCCTGCCGACTACGCCAAAGCTGACTCGCCCCCTGGGCCCTGGGGCACTCGGAACCGGGCTTCAGGGCAATGATGGGAGTAGTAGTGGCAACCCGGTCCCGTGGCTCAGGGTGGTCAGACCAAATGCTGTGGCAGTGTATTTGTAGGTTTTGAAAGTCCGACTACGCCACCCGTGGATTGCGGTCAGGGAGGACCGCCGCTGCAAGGCAGACCGCTGAGGCTGATGTTGGTATGCAGCACAGGGATAGGATAACTCCCCACGGGAAGAGTGTAGCCTCAGGGCAGTGTAATAGGATGCTGGGGGTGATGGTGCAGGCGCAGCAAAAATCACAGAGAGTCCAATAATGCAGTCCAGGGTCTTTTACTGCAGATATTATCACTGACCCACCAGGAGTACAGGGTAGGAATGGACCTGGGTGTCTGAGGGCATTCGGGCGAGCTCCACTGGTCAGGGTGAGTGGGTAGGCCTACCGTTCTCTCTCTGCCCTTGCTGACTATCTCCCCCTTTAGTGGTGTGATAGCCCACGTCCCTGAGCTGGCCGTGTACTACGCCTGTATGGCTTGCGACTCGGGCCTTAGGTACCTGTAGCTTCTCCGTGCTGTACTGGTCCCTCTGTGTGGCGGAGCCTCCAGGCTTCTTAGGCCAAGGGACCTGAAATCCCTCGCAGGTAGGTGATTTGCTGCAGGACTTGCAACCCTGACAGCCTCGGACCCCAGGGTCTGGTTGTGTAGTTTTCACTCTGCCAGGACCGGCTCTCGTCGCCTCTGTCCCTGGCTTGCTGTTCCTCCTTTGCCTCCTGGACTCCTCAGCTGCGGCTAACCTGTCCCTCTCTTCTGGGAACCCTTCTGGATGCTTCAGAAGTGGGTCCTGGTCTATCTAACCCTGCCCTCAGTTCCAGCTTTTATAGGGGCAGCCTGCTCCCCCTACTGGCCTGGGACAGGAGGTGCTGCATGCTAATGGTCCCTGACCAGAGAACCTCCCTCCTGCTCTCAGACACAGCCTTAAATGTTTGTGGCATCCAGGCCTGGGGTTACACAATGTCAGCTGGCATTATAAGCTGACATCAACCCCAGCCCTATTACCCCACTGACACCGCTACAGGACAGTGGGAAGAGCGAGGCTAAGTGCCAGAATTGGCGAATCCTATGGATGCGCCATTTCTGGGGCGGCTGACGGCTGGTTTTTTTAGCCTGGGAGGGGGGCAATATTCATGGCACCCTTCCTGGGCTATTAATATCAGCCCCCAGCTGTCTGCTTAGCCTTTGCTAGCTATTAAAATAGGGGTGACCCCACGTCATTTTTTTGGGGGGTCCCCCATTTTAATAGCTAGTAAATGCTAGGTATTCAGCTGGGGGCTGATATTAGTAGCCTGGGAAGCTTCGTGGGTATTACCCCCTTCCCAGGCTTCAAACATCTGCCCCAGCCGTCTGCTTCACCTCCGCTAGAGACTAAAATTACAGGGAACCTCACGCCAATTTTTTTTTAAATAAATCCTTTATTTTAACACTAAATGACAAGTACAGTAAGCAACACTGTCACTGTACTTATTATATATGTGACTGACATGTTTCTATCTATCTAATCTATGTGTGATGCTCTATTCTTTCTATTCTAAATTGTCGGGTACCGCTGCTGAATTGCCAGCTTTTTTAAAGAGACGGTGCATGAAAACACTATTGTTTTTTTTAAATAAATCCTTTACACTAAATGACAAGTACAGTAACCAACACTGTCACTGTACTTCTTATATATGTGACTGACATGTTTCTATCTATCTAATCTATGTGTGAAGCTCTATTCTTTCTGTTCTAAATTGTCGGGTACCGGTATATGCCGCTGATGAATTGCCGGCTTTTTATGTTTCACTGTTTGCACTGTTCCCATCGATTTGGGCAACCACTGTAATGCCATAACCACCATGGCTATGGCTTTAACGTCTTAAAAAAATATTAATTCTTGCTATTCCATTTAATTGTAATGTAAGGGAGATAATGTAATGTCAGCGCTTGAGCAGGAGAATTCTCCCACGCTGGGATGGCATTCTGATGACAGGCTGGATCGCAGCTGAGCGCTGCCATCCAGCTTGTCATCCTTCAGAGACACTGCAGAGCGCAGGCATTATGTGAACTTCCGATTCCGGTATTCGATATTGTAAAAGTATCGGAACTCAGTATCGGAACTCCGATACAGCGAACATCGGTCGATACCCGTTATTTCAGTATCGGAATGCTCAACACTAGTAATAAATATTCTAATGGGCCTGTGAAGCTGTGTGTCCCCTACGCTAATCTCTCTGGGGGGTCCTTGACATTAGACTTGGCTCCTGTTATCGAATGATCTGTTTACCTTATGTTTTTGGCTATTTGACACTACAGACCAGGGACCACCTATTACCAGGTCCTGGAGGGTCCTGTGCCCAACTTCTACTACCTCATCTGAAAGAATCCACTTATTGAGTTAGATTTATACTCCTTAAATACAAGGACTTCTATATGTGCCTTTTTAATGGACTCTAAGGACTCTCATGGCTTTTCTCTCCTCTTCTCAGTTGCCTCTGGAACCGATGTCTTATCCTGCTTCAGCATCTGGCTTGTGAATAATATTGCCCCCCCATGTCAACACTTGATATGCCCAATGTGACAGCACAACATGTAATCTTAATTATGCCAGACATATATTTGCAGTAGGTTAAGAAACATGGACATATGTTCAATTGATGTTTGTGAATTGCTGAATGGCTGCTGTTTACCTAATACAGTATATCAGCTCCTACAGCTTTCCTGACTGTCTTTGACAGGATAACAGACAGGGAGAAATTTCCCCCAGTGCAATGGGCAGAGGTCCTAGCTCCATACCATACTGGGGAACCGCAGAAAGTGTACAGACGAAGAAGAGTTGGCAAGGTAAAGAGAACTTTTTTATTTTTTACTTTTTTGTGCCAACTTTAAGCTCTTTTTCTTGTTTTTGTTTATTTTCTTTTTTTCAAGGAAGGTAATCATGCAATTCTAGTTTATTTATTTTATTTCTTTTACTCACTTATGGTTTTTCTATGTTTCTCTCTGAACAGCATTTACCATACATGTTAATTATATTTTCATAGATCAGACTTAGGCTAGGGTCACACCAACATATTTTCTCTCATCCAAGAGAAGATGGAGAGAAAAAAATTCTCCATCATCTCCATTCTGTCAGTCCACGGAAATTGGACTGCACTCAGATGTCATCCGAGTGCAGTCCAATGATTTCTACAGACTCATTGACTTTCATGGCCTCGTGCGATCTGAATATCAGATGAAGCCTGGGCGTACAGCAATTTTTTTTTCTTCTCGTATCGGCTTTGTCCAAGGAAAATATTGGACATGTGCACGGCCCCTAAGGCTAAGTGCCCAAGATGCAGAAATGCTGCAGATTTTTTCCACATCCCTCTGGCAGGAAAAACGCATGCGGATTATACATGCGTTTTTCCTGCCAGGTAGAAGCGTTTGTCAAGCGTTTTTCACATGGATTTCTGCATGCGGGTTATCAAGCGCTTTTCCAAGCGATTTTAGCATCACTTGGAAAAGTGCTTGACAACTTGGTTACACTATATAAATCCATGCAACCGGCATAGATTTATATAGTGTGACCAAGTTAATAGTTGAAAAAAAGATTGAAAAAAAAAACATTATACTCACCTTCCGATGGCCCCCGATCTTTTCTCCACTGCGTCCGGTCTCTTGTACAGCTCGCGATGGTCTAAAAGGACCTTTCATGACGTCATTTAGTCATGTGACAGGTCACGCGACTGCCGACGTCTGCGGTCGCGTGACCTGTGATATGACTAAATGACGTTATGGAAGGTCCTTTTAGACCAGAGGTCCCCAACCGCCGGTCCGTTTTTCAGCCGGTCCGCGGCACCGCCACAGACAATCACTAAACATTGACAGTGTGCTCTGGTCTGCGGTGGCTCAGAGCACACTGTGTGGGGTGGATGCTGCCCGCTGTTCTAGACTCCCGCAGGGTAGACCTGTAGAGGACCTGTGATGACATCAAGGTACATAACTGTGATGTCACCACAGGTCCTGAAGCAGGATGAAGCAGGGGCGGAACTACCGCCCGTGCAGCCGGTTCATTGAACGGGGGCCCCGAGGGAGAGGGGGCCCCTCCAGCCTCCAGCAGGGCCGCCATCAGGGCATGACTGCCCTGACTCCAGTATGGGGCCCGGCCGGTAGGAGCCCCCTCGGAGCCCCCCTCTTGTGCGTCTCTCTCCTCATGGGGCCCCCGGCCCCATGCAAAGCGCCGGGTCCAGGACATCTCATAATTCCTCTGACTTCCGGTCATGTGACGGCGCCGTCACATGACCGGAAGGCAGGAGAACCTGGTGTCAGCGATTTGGACGAGCGCCAGGATTCTGCAGGGATCGCATGGGGGTAAGTATAACAAGTTTTATTTTTTTTTAAATACAATTAACTAGGAGTGGGGGGAATGGGAGATGCACATGGGGGAGGGGAGAGATGAGAGATGCACATGGGGGGAGGGGAGAGATGAGAGATGCACATGGGGGGGAGGGGAGAGATGAGAGATGCACATGGGGGGGAGGGGAGAGATGAGAGATGCACATGGGGGGGAGGGGAGAGATGAGAGATGCACATGGGGGGGAGGGGGGAGATGAATGATGCACATGGGGGGGAGGGGAGAGATGAGAGATGCACATGGGGGGGAGGGGAGAGATGAGAGATGCACATGGGGGGGAGGGGAGAGATGAGAGATGCACATGGGGGGAGGGGAGAGATGAGAGATGCACATGGGGGGCAGGGGAGAGATGCACATGGGGGGAGGGGAGAGATGAGAGATGCACATGGGGGGGAGGGGAGAGATGAGAGATGCACATGGGGGGAGGGGAGAGATGAGAGATGCACGGGGGGGATGAGAGATGCACGGGGGGGATGAGAGATGCACGGGGGGGATGAGAGATGCACGGGGGGATGAGAGATGCACGGGGGGATGAGAGATGCACGGGGGGGATGAGAGATGCACGGGGGGATGAGAGATGCACGGAGGGGATGAGAGATGCACGGGGGGGGTGAGAGATGCACGGGGGGGATGAGAGATGCACGGAGGGGGATGAGAGATGCACGGGGGGGTGAGAGATGCACGGGGGGATGAGAGATGCACGGGGGGTGGATGAGAGATGCACGGGGGGGTGAGAGATGCACGGAGGGGGATGAGAGATGCACGGGGGGTGAGCTGCACATGGGGGGGTGAGAGATGCACATGGGAGGGGTTATGTTTACATAACTTTGTTGCCTTATGAAGGGCGGGGGGGGCCCCCAAAAATTTCTTGCACAGGGGCCCACTACAGTCTGTGTCCGCCCCTGGGATGAAGTAAATGCAGCTGAACAGCAGCTGTCAGGACAGCTGCCCTGTCCTGCTGCAGGGCGTGATGGGGCCTCAGTGATGCGGCTCCTGGCACAGCACATTATGTGGGGCTCCTGGCATAGCTCCTGGCGGGGACCTGGTCTACACTATATGATAAGTATGCACTAAACTCCAAATCCCTCCATTACCCCGCCCCCATATGACCAAAGCCCCGCCCACCCCACCCCCTCCTTGCTGGGCCATGGAAAAATGATCTTGCTTCAAGCCGCTCCCTGGTGCAAAAAAGGTTGGGGACCACTGTTTTAGACCATCGCGAGCCGTACAAGAGACCGGACGCATCATACAGGAGACCGGGGACATCGGAAGGTGAGTATATGTTTATTTTTTATTTTAAATTCTTTTTTTTACAGGTACTATGGTACCCGGGTCTGGATGAAAGTCTCCTCTTCTTCAGACCCGGGTACCATCCGCACATTGAAACGCTTAATATCCGCGCGTGCACATGTAGTCATGTGGATATTAAGCGATTCAATGCAAGTCAATGGCGGCAATTGCGCTGCATGTCCGCAAAATTAATGGACATGCTGCGTATTTTTCCGCAATGATAATCCGCAGCAGAAATTTCCCCAGCATGTGCACAGCACATGAGGATTATCATTGGGGACCAGGGGGCACATATTACCAAGCGTTTTCACTGTGGAAATTCCGCAGCAAAAATGCTTGAAAAACGCATAGTGGGCACGACCCCATAGACTAATATTGGTCTGAGTGCGGTCTGATGTTTGTGCCGTCAACTGCACAATCCCTAACAAACCTTACAGACGTTGTGATGCCAATTATGATGATCTTTTATTTCTTTACTTTTAAAGGGGGAAAGGGCGGGTGACTTGGCCCTATTATTTATGCTCTGTATTTCCCTTGTCCTATCTGAGAACAGAGAGAAGCAGATCTGTTTGATATAAAGGTTTATATGATTAATATCACAGTCTGACAACTATTCCTCAATCAGTCTGTGTAGGGAAGGTTGTCCACTATGGCTTTTTTAGACCATGATTAAAATGCATTATCCTGAATATAAATTCTAAGCCGATATGCTGCTGCTTTCATACTTATATTATCATAGAGCTCGGATGCTACAATTTCAAGCCAATAATAATATCCTGTTAGTAACCTCTTAAGAAGGTGACAGTAGTGATTATTCACCCTTAGGTGCCACTAAGTTAGTAATATAAAATGGATCTATGTGCATCCAGAAGTCTTGCTTATTATGTAGTGCAGCTAAGATAGAAATAGGTTACGTGATGCTGAACATTTAATCTTAAGCATATTTATTATAGATAACAATATAAACATTAAATTCATAATACAAAGCTAAACGCAGGCGGTTCTGATAAGTTTCCTATTGAATGTAAGTACAATGATACATTCGATGCCGCGGCAATGTGTAAATAGGCGGTGGCATAGCTCTATGTCGTTTCAGATACAGCGATTCGGCTGAGCTCTCATCCAATCACAATGCGTTGCATCATAATGACGAGCGTGTAGGAACTCCGAGAGTCCACAGGGGGGCGGAGTATTCACAGAGGAAATTGCCGTATCACATTATTCCGCATCATTATGCCGTGATGGCTGACGAGCGCAGCTCCTATTGGTCCATGCGGCGATGCAAACTGACCTGATTGGTAGTTCATTACTATGACAACGGTCCGTGAGGCGGTACTTGTTCGTGATTGGCTAATAGTGGTATGTCACAGCCCTAGGATTGGCTTGTACTGCGGTGAATGTTGCCCTATCAAAGTGTCAGACGTCATGGTGAGGTTTTGGGTGACGAGTGGACTCGTCATTGGGCTGTGTAGCACCGCAAGCTTTTGGGATTGGTAAGTTATTTCCATAGTAACATTGCTAATACGATGCTTGTGTGTGACGGATGATAGTGATACGTAGCAGCTTTAGGATTGGCATGGACTGTCGATCAACAGGACTGGTAATTGCAGATATATCACTCAGTATCTTATTGGTGGGTCTACACCTACATAAGCTATGTATGGGGGGGGTGACGGCCGGCGGCCATTATTGTTTGTGTCCCTGTCCCTGATGACGCCAAGTAAGCGGTGAAACGCGTTGGGGGGACTTGCTATTTTAAATTGAATTGCCCTGATTTGCCTGTGAATGATGGCACCCCGGCAGGGGTGGATTAAGAGTAGCAAGGACCCCGGGCAGTTTAGACGGCATGGGCCCCCCCCCCACACACACACACACCTGATGTATCACATGACTTGTCACATGATCCCCCTTTGATAGATCATGTGATAGTTCACGTGAAATTAATTCTGCACAATATTAACGTATTAATTATAATTATTTTTTTATATTAATTGTATGACTTAATATTGAGCACAATTAAGTATGCGGACATCCCACTATGTATGTAGGGTCTCATACTGTATAATATGAGCTTTCACATAATCCTCCTATACACAGCAGGAGGCCGCACGGCGCCCCCCAAGATACAGCCGGAGGCCACACAGCGCCCCCCCAGATACAGCCGGAGGACACACAGCGCCCCCCCCAGATACAGCCGGAGGACGCACGGTGCCCCCCCCCAGATACAGCCGGAGGACGCACGGTGCCCCCCCCAGATACAGCCGAAGGACGCACGGTGCCCCCCCCCCAGATACAGCCGGAGGCCGCACACACACAAACAAACATATACAAAGATACATACACGCATAGGCTTCGTGCCCACTGTGCGTTTTTCAAGCGTTTTTGCCACGGAATTTCCGCAGCGAAAACGCTGAAAAAACGCTTGGTAATACGTGCCCCATGTTCCCCAATGATAATCCGCATGTGCTTTGCACATGCTGCGGAAGTTTCCAATGCGGATTATCATTGCAGAAAAAACGCAGCATGTCCATTAATTTTGCGGACGCGCAGCGTAATTGCCGCCATTGACTTGCATTGAATCGCTTAATATCCGCATGACTACATGTGCACACGCGGATATGAAGCGATTCAATGTGTGGATGGTACCCTGGTCTGGAGAAAAGGAGGCTCTCATCCATACCCGGGTACCATAGTACCTGTAAAAAAAAGAATTTAAAATAAAAAAAATAAAGATTATACTCACCTTCTGATGGCCCCTGGTCTCCTCAGCGATACGTCCGGTCTGTTGTATGCGTTGCGGTGGTATGAAAGGACCTGCCATGACGTCATTTAGTCATGTGACAGGTCACACGACAGCTGATATCGGCTGTCGCATGACCTGTCACATGACTAAATGACGTCACATGACGTCACATGACCGTGAGCCGCTCAACACACCGGACGCACCGGAGAGAAGACCGGGGGCCATCAGAAGGTAAGTATAATCTTTACTTTTTACCATTCTTATTCTTTTTTTTAACTATTACTTGGTCACACTATATATGCCGGTTGCATGGATTTATATAGTGTGACCAAGTTATCAAGCACTTTTCCAAGTGATGCTAAAATCGCTTGGAAAAGTGCTTGATAACCCGCATGCGGAAATGCATGCAAAAACGCTTGACAAACGCTTCTACCTGGTGGGAAAAACGCATGTAAAATCTGCATGCATTTTTCCTGCCAGGGAGAAGCGGAAAAAATATGCAGCATTTCTGCATCGTGGGCACTTAGCCATAAACACATTTGAAACACAAAAATACATATAAACAGACATATCACACAATGATATCTGCACACACTGACACATCACTCACCGTCCCCCTGCTCGGCTCCAGTCGTCCAGCTCCTCTATGGTGGTAAGAAGCAGTGCAGGGCACACTGCATGACGTCACGCTAGCAGACACTGGCGCGCACAGGGCCGTGTCTTCTAGCTGTGATGCGGCCAGGCCAGCACACGTGCGCACGCACGATATGCGCACACATGCACACGGTACGCAGATATGCGCACAGACACATGCATACGTACATATCTTATAAACACATAAAACTGTCCTGTCCAGCAGCTCCTCATGCATGTCTCAGTCCAGGGCCGCCGGTATGTCACAGACATGGCCCTGGACCATCAGAGGGGCCCACTCGCCGTTGGGGCCTGGGCTGCTTCTACAGCATCTGTGTAGGACCTCTGGCGCTGCTTGATTGCCGGCACTTCACCTGACATGGCCGTGCGCTGTGCGGTTGTGTCTGGTAGTAATGGCGCGGCAGGGGCAATACACAAGCACAATTATAGGCGCAGTGTCGCCCCTGCCGTGTCATTAATACCAGACACAGCCGCACAGATCACGGCCATGTCAGGTGAAGTGCCAGCGGTCCTGCACAGGGGAAGCAGCCTGGGCCACGACAGCGAGTGAGCCCCTATTATGGTCCACAAATACATAGATATAGATACATACACACACATATACATACATACACACATATATATATATATATATATGTATATATATATATATAAAACACACACACACACTGCACATGGACTTACCCTTTCTGTACATTATGCAGGTTCTTCCATCTTCTCTGTGGGGCAGCCTCTCCTCCTCTTGAGGCCCGACTGCAGAGCTCTGGTGTAATTGCAGGGTAGGAGGGGGAGAGCGGAGAGGTAACATTCAGTCCCGGGTAGGGGGCAGGGAGAGCAGTGGCCATGCTGTAGGCTGGCTCTGTGCTCTGCTGGAGGCCGGAGCAGGTGGCGGAGCCTCCTCTCCTGCACTTACACAGTCAGCAGCTTGTGAGTCATCCTCGCAGCGCCGCTGGACACAGCAGAGCAGATTCCATCTTCCGACTCACGGGCCCTCCTGTCACACATTATAATGAGGTCAATCCGGCCACAGGCCCCTGGGAGCCCCGGGCCCCATGGCAGCTCAGGGCCCCGGGCGGTAGCCCGGATTGACCTCATTATAATCCGCCTATGCTGACCGCAATCCACGGGAGGAGTAGTCGGACATCACTTAAAACTTATAAAGGACTACCACTGGTCTCACCACACTGAGTCACGGACCGGTTTGCCACTACTACCCCCATCTTCTCCCTATTGCCTGGTTCCGAGTGCCCCACGGCCCAGGGGGCGAGTCATATACAGTACGAAGCACTATGCGGGGGACATGTATACAATACGGAGTACTATGCGGGGCCGTGTATACAGTACGGAGCACTATGCGGGACCATGTATACAGTATGGAGTACTATGCAGGGCCATGTATACAGTACGGAGCATATGCGGGGCCATGTATACAGTACGGAGCACTATGCGGGACCATGTATACAGTACGGAGCATATGCGGGGCCATGTATACAGTACGGAGCACTATGCGGGACCATGTATACAGTACGGAGCATATGCGGGGCCATGTATACAGTACGGAGCACTATGCGGGACCATGTATACAGTACGGAGCACTATGCGGGACCATGTATACAGTACGGAGCACTATGCGGGGCCATGTATACAGTACGGAGCACTATGCGGGACCATGTATACAGTACGGAGCATATGCGGGGCCATGTATACAGTACGGAGCACTATGCGGGGCCGTGTATACAGTACGGAGCACTATGCGGGGCCATGTATACAGTACGGAGCACTATGCGGGGCCATGTATGCAGTACGGAGCACTATGCGGAGCCATGTATACAGTACGGAGCACTATGCGGGGCCATGTATGCAGTACGGAGCACTATGCGGTGCCATGTATATAGTAGGATGGAGCACCATGAGGGGCCATGTATACAGTACGTAGTACTATGCGGGGTCATGTATAAAGAACGGAGCACTATGCGGGTGACATGCATACAGTACGGAGTATTTATGTGGGACCATGTATACAGTAGGTAGCACTATGCGGGGCCATGTATACAGTAGTACTTAGCACTATGCGGCGCCATGTATACAGTACGGAGCACTATGCAGGGCATGTATACAGTACGGAGCACTATGCGGGGCATGTATACAGTACGGAGTACTATGCGGGACCATGTATACAGTAGGAAGCACTATGCGGGGCCATGTATACAATACGGAGTACTATGCGGGACCATGTATACAGTAGGTAGCACTATGCGGGGCCATGTATACAGTATTGAGTACTATGCGGGGCCATGTATGCAGTACGGAGCACTATGCGGGGCCATGTATACAGTATGGAGTACTATGCGGGACCATGTATACAGTAGGTAGCACTATGCGGGGCCATGTATACAGTATGGAGTACTATGCGGGGCCATGTATGCAGTACGGAGCACTATGCGGGGCCATGTATACAGTAGTACGGAGCACTATGCGCGGGCCGTGTATACAGTGCGGAGCACTATGCGGGGCCATGTATATAGTAGTATGGAGCACTATGCGGGGCCATGTATGCAGTACGGAGCACTATGCGGGGCCATGTATACAGTAGTACGGAGCACTATGCGCGGGCCGTGTATACAGTAGTACGGAGCACTATGCGCGGGCCGTGTATACAGTACGGAGCACTATGCGGGGCCATGTATACAGTAGTACGGAGCACTATGCGCGGGCCACGTATACAGTACGGAGCACTATGCGGGGCCATGTATACAGTATGGAGTACTATGCGGGGCCATGTATGCAGTACGGAGCACTATGCGGGGCCATGTATACAGTATGGAGTACTATGCGGGGCCATGTATACAGTATGGAGTACAATGCGGGGCCATCTATGCAGTACGGAGCACTATGCGGGGCCATGTATACAGTAGTACGGAGCACTATGCTGGGCCGTGTATACAGTACGGAGCACTATGCGGGGCCATGTATACAGTATGGAGTACTATGCGGGGCCATGTATACAGTATGGAGTACAATGCGGGGCCATCTATGCAGTACGGAGCACTATGCGGGGCCATGTATACAGTAGTACGGAGCACTATGCGGGGCCATGTATACAGTATGGAGTACTATGCGGGGGAATGTATGCAGTAGGAAGCACTATGCGGGGCCATGTATACAGTTGTACGGAGCACTATGCGCGGGCCGTGTATATATAGCGCCCCGAGGGTTCGGCCGCTACAGGGGTATTTCACCTCTGCCAGAGGTGTGATATTCCACTCCCAGGTAAGGATGGAGTATGGACCAGGGCTCAGGTAGCTGCATACAGCACACTCACCCCATTTCCGAGGGACAGCTCAACGGTGCTCCCATTAGACAGAAATGCAGGCACGACAGACCATGTCCCTGGCTGGAGTGGGGAGGGGGGAGGAATACCCAGTGATGTAGGAGCAGGAGGGGACGGTTCCTGAGCGTAGGTAGGAGCCCATTGGTTGCTGGTCACCTGGGCTCATGTTTCTAAAGGGAGGTATAAAAGGTGGGCACCATCTTAGTTCTGGGAGTAGAAGAAGTGAAGTCCAGTCAGAGAAGACAGGGAGCAGAGGCTCTGTAGGAGCTCTGCTCAGAGGCAGGCCTAGAGAAAAGGCCGGAGTCTGAGAGGAGAAAGAGAAGTGGGCCTGGAGAAGAGGCCAAAGGAAGGAGGAGAAGAAGGAACAGGAAAGAAGGAGAAGAGAGAGAGAAACAGAGGGGCTCAGGAACAAGAAGGTGGAAGGGACCCTAAGAACCCACGAGAATACCGGGTGAAGGGTCAGGCAGATTAAGGGTACCGGATCCCAAGTTGGTGGAGGAGAAACTACCCTCAGCCAAAGACCGGAGGTCGTGATCATTTATTGGTGCGACACCTCATCAAACCTGCTAGGAAGGCACCATATAGGACAGCGGGGAACGGGGCCCACGTTTACCCGCGCAGATCCGCGGCAGCTGGACAAAAGTGGGTCACTGGTGAGGCAGGCCAGAGAAAGGACAGAAGGGGGTCCTGAGCCATACTTCTGAACTGCCTGGGAGTTGACCGAGCCCCACACCTGGTGGACGCAGCACGGCTCGGGCGGTCACTACTGGTGCCGAAGTGACCAGGAGCACATGAACTGTGAGTAAAAGACATTGGATTGCAGTACGTTGTCTGTGTACTTTCTCGCTCCTCCAGCACTACCGGTACTGAGACTCCCTGCACAACCACCCCCATCATCCACTGCACTGCCCTGGGGTACACTCTTCCCGTGGGGAGTTATCCAATCTCAGCTGCACACACCATCAGCCTCAGGGGATTACCTTGCAGCGGCTGTTCATAATAACCGCAATCGACGGGTGGCGTAGTCGGACATTATCAACGGTACATAGCAGACTACCATTGGTCTGACCACCCTGAGCCGCGGGACCGGGCCGCCACTACTACCCCCATCGTTTCCCTGTTGCCCGGATCCGCGTGCCCCACGGCCCAGGGGGCGAGTCATATACAGTACGGAGCACTATGCGGGGCCATGTATATAGTAGTACGGAGTACTATGCAGGGCCATGTATACAGTACGAAGCACTATGCGGGGGACATGTATATAGTACGGAGTCCTATGCGGCACCATGTATACATACAGAGCACTATGCGGGACCATGTATATAGTAGTACGGAGCACTATGCGGGGCCATGTATAGAGTACAAAGCACTATGCGGGTGACATGTATACAGTACGAAGTACTATACGGGGCCATGTATACAGTACGGAGCACTATGCGGGAACATGTATGGCCATGTATACAGTACGGAGCACTATGCGGAGCCATGTATACTGAGTGCAGCACTATGCAGGTCTATGTATACTGTGTGCAGCACTATGCGGGGCCATGTATACAGTATGGAGTACTATGCGGGGCCATGTATACATGGGGGCTTGGGGATACAGCAGGGGCTACAGGACAGCATTACTAAATTTAAGTCACTCCTGAGGCGTAGGACACGCACATGGTGGAACAGGGCCTTCCTGACTAAATACATTGAGAAGGCCCTGATTCCACGTGGCTTGCGGGTGCAGATCTTCCCCTCCTTCCCCATTGAGGATGAGGCTTTTAAAGACAAATGGGAGGACCTAGCTAACACCTGCTCCTTTGGTTTCCTTAGCCTGTTGAAAGATCTGAATGACTCATCTCTTGATACAATGGAAAAGGAGATTGAGTCGATTCAAACGCAATTTAAAAAAGAATTGGATTCCACTAAATTGAAACAGCTGAACGACGAGATGGACCTGGAGTGCCAGAGATGGGTGAAAGATATCCACGCCAATAAACTTAAAAAACTACAACGTGACATTCACGATAAACAATCAAAGAGTGTATATAGGTGGCGGATCCCCCAAGATAGATCTCGAGTCAGGTCTCATTACGCCCGTCCCTTGCGCTCCAGGTCCTCCTCGCTAGCCTCAACGGCTTCTACAAGTGAACAGCCATCCTCTGAGAACCTAACCACCTGACGGGTCTCTGAGGTTCAGCAGATCTCGAGGATCAAGACGAGACCCTTCAACAGGAGGAAACCTACCACACCTTACCAGGTGAGTGTGTCCCAGGGAGGGCTCCGTGTCATTAATTTATCTTCACATACTCTTACCCGGGCACAGATGGAGGTCTTGAGCTTAGGCCTATCCTTTTCACCTACGAATGCCTTTGACTATTTCACTGCCCTCAAGGACCTCCACCTGTTTGCCCGGAAATTAATTTTACATAAATTGCATTCTAGAGCACCTGGTGAGGGATGTTCCCTGACTGTGACAGAGAGGGAGGCCCTACGAAACCTCGAAGATCTACTGTTGGAGCAGGAAGAATCACCTAGTACAGGTACACGATTACAATCTCGACACCCTAGATCAACGAAGTTCCCTCCCTTGTCTCTGAGTCCGGCAATTGAGATTTTTGTGCGCTTGGTAACTGAAGCTTTGGGGCGCCTTCCTACACGGAGACGCCGGGACAACCTCACGTATTACCAGCGCACGGCACTCCATCAACTACAATCTCTGCCGGACATTGTCATTAAACCGGCAGACAAGGGAGGGAACATCGTTCTTTGGCCCTGCTCCATGTATGAGAAAGAGGCAATGCGCCAATTAAGAGATATTCAGACCTACACTAAACTGTCATACAATCCCACGGCCTCCTTCTCTGCCACACTTCAGGGTATCCTTGGGCGGGCCTGTAATATAGGTATCATCGACCAACGAACTGTGGAGGCATTAACGGTCCGCTTCCCCAAGACGGCGACCTTTTACCTCTTGCCCAAGATTCACAAGGACGCTCTCAGCCCACCAGGACGTCCGATCGTGTCAGGAATTGAGGGGCTATGTGGCCCCATCTGTCAATATATAGACTACCATCTTCGCCCTCTTGTAAGCACTCTTCCTTCCTATGTGAAGGACACGATGGACGTCCTTACACGGGTTGACGGCGCCCTTGTGACAGATGATACCCTTATGGTCACGGCCGACGTCGAGAGCTTATACACATGCATCAGCCATGATCTGGGCCTCTCCGCAGTTCGCCTCTTCCTGGGGGGCTCTGACCTGGACGGACCCTCCAGGGAATTTATCCTTGAGCTCCTCCAATTCGTCCTCTGCCACAACTATTTTCTCTTCAATGACACGGTATATCTCCAGAGGCGTGGCACGGCCATGGGTGCGGCCTGTGCCCCCTCGTACGCCAACCTCTTCCTGGGAGCCTGGGAGAGAGAAATTTTTGGCGACGGGGGAGTGCAGGGCGCGGACCGGGTCGTGTCATGGGTGAGATATATAGATGACATTCTATTTTTCTGGCTGGGGACGGTGGAGGAGCTCGACGATTTTATGTCACGACTAAATTCCAATACTTATGCAATTAGGCTTACCTATACCTATCATCCTAAAAGGATCGACTTCCTGGATGTCACCCTTGAGGTGGATCCAGATGGTCGAATCCAGACAGATGTATTTAGGAAGCCTACTGCAGTAAATTCCCTGATTCATGCCTCATCGGCTCATGATTGCTCTACCATCAGAGCCGTTCCAGTTGGACAGTTCCTCAGGATGAGGCGTATCTGCTCCACTAACTCTAGTTTTGAGAAACAGGCTGCAGATCTGGCTGATCGCTTTAAACAACGTGGCTACAGTAATCGATGTATCGGCCGTGGCTATAAGAGGGCCCGCGACACGCCCAGGGACCATCTCATCCATCCCTCCCCTGTGCCTAGACATGGGATACCTGAGAGGATCCGCTACATATCCACATTCAATCATGAGTGGGGAGCTATGCGGCAGATCCTCTCTCGACATTGGAGTATACTTCATACGGAGCCCTCCCTTCGGGACTGCCTAGGCGATTTCCCTCACATGACGCCACGACGATCTAGGACGCTAGGGGATGTTCTGGTTTCCAGCCACTACGTCCCCCCGCGTCCCAATTTCTTTGGATCCCGCGGTCCCACGGTGGGCTCATTCCCCTGTGGCCACTGCGTCCTACGTTGCACGTCTTTCTCCAACTCTGATGGCTCCCGCCAATTTGACATTCGTCACCATATATCATGTGGCACCACACATGTGGTCTATTTGGCCACATGCGGGTGCCAATTAATTTATATAGGATTGACCAGCAGGGAGCTCAGAATCAGGGTTCGGGAACACGTCCGGGACATTGGCGCGGCTCGCACGGCCACGGATCCCCGGGAGCTGAAGACACTACCACGGCATTTTAAGGCTGTTCACAATTGTGACCCCCGCTCACTCAGAGTGCGGGGGATCGATAAGGTGTGTCTTGGCTCCCGGGGGGGAATGCTAAACGCCTCCTGGCCCAAAAAGAGGCGAGATGGATCATCACCCTTAACACCTTGGCACCGCGGGGTCTGAATGAAAGTTTGGGCTTCTCACCTTTTTTGTGATATATATCGTGCTTTTTTGTCCTGCGCCTCCTTTGGAATGACGGTTCCTCCAATTCCCTATTGGGTATTATGGAGGAACAAATTTAGATATTATGACCATATGATTATCCTCTTTCTGGATACTATTTACCATGCAGCCTATTTGTTAATCGCTGCATGCTCTCCTGTGGCCCCTTCTGTATATATTTCATCATGGCAGTGAGCCTCTGTGGCTCATGTTGTTTTAATGTGTATATTTATTAGTATGTTTATTTTTTAACTTCTTTTTTTCTTATACTTAATACATAGTGTCTTTCTCTTTGTGGCCTTCATACCTGCCGTGAAGCCTGCTTTCTGGTGATATACTCCCTCCCGTTGATAAGATTGAAGATAAGGAAATGGAATGATCATTGACATCTACGGACACTGCCCTCAGGCTGCTTTGGTGCCATGGACATCCTCACGTTTTTATATTAGCACCTATTGTCCCTATGTACTTCAATCTTTGTAGCTGTACCTACCTATATATGTACCATGTGAGATTTATTGTATCCGAGTATGGTGGCACAATGTATATGTGGACATTAGTACTTTGGTAACTATACCCGGCTCCCTGGTCGGGCGGTGCGCATGCGCGGGGCTACTCACCCTCCTGGCTTCCCATGCGTCTGTCTCCATGGTGTCGGCGCTGCCCCGGACTCTGCTCTTTAGCACTTCCGGGTTCGCGCCGACGTCATGACGGGCGTTCTGGGGGCGGGATGTTCTGACGATCCCTGCGCATGCGCCGCTCACGCCTTCCGGTCGGCGGCCATTTCCTTCCGGTCACATGCATGCACATGTGACCAATTTCTGGAGGGATATTTAAAAAGACGCCGGTGCTTTCATTGTGACGCCTCTTGACAAAGCGAACTTGCGAAATGCGCGTCGAGGCCCGCAGGTCCCACACTGGTCTGCTCCTGCCTTGTCCCCCTGCCCCCCCTTTGAGCGTCCCTTGGTGATTATACTGGTGAGTGTATCCTCTCTCATGGATTATAACTACTCTTGCCCCACTGTAGGAAAAGTGGGATACTTATTCAGTATTATTTGAATTATTGATATCCTTCTACATATACCTCTCCTACTTTGTCATCAACTAACATATGTTACCCTTGGGTCGCTCTTCCTTCTCCCCCTCTTTTTATTATCCTGCTATATTTTTTAGCTGTGGATACTTGTTACGTGTTTTCTTGCATCCGTATCGCCTCCCTATCTGCATCCATCTATTATACATGTAATATTATGTATTTATACTTTTACTAATAAAGTTTTTCATATATGCCGTACACTCAGCTTTTTCTTGTGTTTTTACACTCATTTTGAGTAGGCAGATTTTTCCTGCGACTATGGGGTGTGAGTTGCGGTTCTTCCGCACTCCATACTCGTGACCTCTATTACACTGGCCGAAGTGTTTACTACCATGTATACAGTAGTACGGAGTACTATGCAGGGCCATGTATACAGTACGGAGCACGATGCGGGGCCATGCATACAGTAGGGAGCACTATGCGGGGCCATGTATACAGTACGGAGCCCTATGCGGGGCCATGTATACAGTATGGAGCTCTATGCGGGACCATGTATACAGTATGGAGCACTATGCGGGGCCATGTATACAAAACAGCAGTATGCGGGGCCATGTATACAGTGGGGAGCACTATGCGGGGCCATGTATACAGTACGGAGCACTATGCGGGGCCATGTATATAGTAGTACCGAGCACTATGCGGGGGTCGTGTATACAGTACGGAGTACTATGCGGGACCTTGTATATAGTAGTACGGAGTACTATGCAGGGCCATGTATACAGTACGGAGCACGATGCGGGGCCATGTATATAGTAATACAGAGCACTATGCGGGGCCATGTATACAGTACGGAGCTCTATGCGGGGCCATGTATACAGTACGGAGCACTATGCGGGGCCATGTATACTGTGTGCAGCTCTATGCGGGGCCATGTATACAGTATGGAGCACGATGCGGGGCCATGTATACAGTACGGAGCACTATGCAGGACCATGTATACAGTATGGAGCTCTATGCGGGGCCATGTATACAGTATGGAGCTCTATGCGGGGCCATGTATACAGTACGGAGCACGATGCGGGGCCATGTATATAGTAATACAGAGCACTATGCGGGGCCATGTATACAGTATGGAGCTCTATGCGGGGCCATGTATACAGTATGGAGCTCTATGCGGGGCCATGTATACAGTATGGAGCTCTATGCGGGGCCATGTATACTGCGTGCAGCACAATGCGGTGCCATGTATATAGTAGTACGGAGCACTATGCGGGGCCATGTATACAGTACGGAGCACTATGCGGGGCCATGTATACAGTATGGAGCTCTATGCGGGGCCATGTATACTGTGTGCAGCACAATGCGAGGCCATGTATACAAAACAGCAGTATGCGGGGCCATGTACACAGTACGGAGCACTATGCGGGGCCATGTATACTGTATGCAGCACTATACAGGGCCATGTATATGACTAGCCCAGGGGATGGGGATGACTCGGTACCTGGACCTTTGCCTGGCCTTGGGGATGTCGCGGTGGTCGGCTCCCAGGCTCGTACCCTGGGGTCGCTCTTTGAAAGGGTGGATATTTGTTAATTCTATAAGAGTTCGTGACGCCACCTGTGGTTTCTGGTGAGAATCACCAGCGCTGCGGAGTCCACTGAGGCTGGTGATAAGGCAGCTTGATGGTGTTGCTCCCCACAGGTGGAGCTAGGCCTCAGGGCAGCGTATGAAGGGGGATGCAGGACAGGCGAGACCCAGCCGGGTCAGAGCAAGAACAGGGACAGACACGATAGTCACTTCACTACCTTTTACTGATGGAAATTCAGGCACGTCCCGGAGCGCTGCAGGGTGAAGGGTGCCTGTCAGGATCCTCCCCAATGAGCGGGTTTCGGGCCTCCTTTTACTTGCCTCTGCGTAGTAAGTTTCTGACCTGCCTGGAGCTAGGCCTAACTTTGTCTCTGTCCTGCGCTGGCTGACTTTGTGGTAGGGCCTTCTCTTGGAGTGCACGCTCCCAGCTTTCGGGGCCTATGTGTTTCCTGGCTCTGTTACGTATCAGCACTTTAGCGATCCTGGGACTTGTAGTTCTCCAGGGATTCCGGTTATGCCTAACTGGGTCATAGAGATACCTGAAGCTTTGGACCCAGTGTCTGGTAAAGCTTCGGGGTGAGCCAGTTAAGCTCCTCTGCCCCCTACGTACTAACTCTCCACTTGCCTTCAGCCTACTCGGGCCCTCACTAGGCTATACACACTAATGGCAGCTTGCCACGCTTCACCGATCTTATGGCGCCGGCACACCTAAAGCTCGCTGCTCTGAGCTACACTGAGTCTTGGTCTGAATGAACTCCACTGCAAACTAGCAACTGCTGGAGCTGGAACAGACTCTGTCCTCTGAGGTAACTCTTCTCAGACTGATCTGGACTCAACATCTAAACCAGACAGAACTGCCTGGCCCCACCTTCCCTATTTATATCCCTAACGGGCTCCCTCTGCTGGTCTGAGTTGGAAGGTGGAGATGTGTGTATGGTTATGGGGGCCTCTTGTGGAGGAATCCATCAATGCACTCTTCCAGATCTGTGATACCAAGCGCAGCTGGGCGTCACATATACAGTATGAAGGACTATGCGGGGCCATGTATGCAGTACGGAGGAATATGCGGGGCCATGTATACAGTAGTACGGAGCACTATGCGCGGGCCGTGTATACAGTACGGAGCACTATGTGGGGCCATGTATATAGTAGTACGGAGTACCATGCAGGGCCATGTATATGTAGCGCCCCGAGGGTTCGGTCGCTACAGAGGAATTGCAGCTCACCCAGAGGTGTGATATCTCACTTCCAGGTAAGGATGGAGTGTGGCTCAGGACCCTAACACCCACATGCACTACACCACATTTCCAGGGGACAGGGCAACAATGCTCCCAAGTGTGAGCACAACTGTCCCTGTCCCTGGCTGGAGTGGGGGGAGGGAACACCTAGAAAGGGGGAACCCAGTAGTGTCTGGGTGGGGAGAGTAGATCCCGGGTGCACTGTATAGGGGAGTATATATGGTGGGCACCATCTTAGAGTCGGAGAGAAAAGAAGAGAGAGAGCAGAGAGAGAGGGAGGCTGGGAGCAGGGGCTATCTATGGGCTCTGCTCCGCAGGCAGGCCAAGTCTCAAGGCCTGGTCCTGGAGAAGAGGAAAGGAGGAAAGGAGAGGAGAGGAACGGAGGAGGCTCCAGAAGTGGAGTGAAGGGACCCCAGGGGTGCGGACCGGCCGGCCGCCACCGCACGCCCGCCGCTACCAGAGTCAGGCCAAGAAAGGGAACCGGATCCCTCATCTAGTGGAGGAGAGCAACTACCCTCAGCTAGCAACCGGAGGCCGTGGCATTGTACGTGCACGCCCCCTCACTACACCCGTTAGGAAGGCACCACATTGGACCCAGGGAAACGGAACATACGTTTGCCCACCAAGGCCCGAGGCAGCTGGACAGAAACGCGGTCAATTGTGGGGTACGACAGGCCAGAGAAAGGACACACGAAGGGGGTCCTGAAAAGCATTCCAAAGGTACCTGGGAGTTGGCCGAGCCCCTCACCTGGTGAGCACAGCACGACGTGGGCAGCCGTTACCTGCAGAAGTGGCTTGGAGTGTAAAACTGTGAGTAAAGACCCTGGACTGCATCACTGGACTCTGAGTCATTACTGTTGCTCCCACGCACCATCACCCCCATCATCTACACTCGCTGCCCTGAGGCTATACTCCTCCCATGGGGAGTTATACTACCCTCTGCTGCGCACACAACATCAGCCTCAGCGGTCTGCCCCGCAGCGGCGGTTCTCAGTGACCGCAATCAACGGGTGGCGTAGTAGGACACTTGAACATTACAAACCAAGTAAACAGATCCGCCACTGGTTTGACCACCCTGAGCCACGGGACCGGGTCACCGCCACGGAGACTACAACCCCTAGCATCACACAGAGACCCGGCTCCGGGTATTCCCCCACACACACGGCCCAGGGGGCACGTCATATACCGTACGGAGCACTATGCGGGACCATGTACACTGTGTTCCAAATTATTATGCAAATAATATTTTCTCAGATTTTCCAAAATTACCTATATGAATTGCAGTCATTGTAATTTTCCAGTCAAATAACTATTAGAGTACAATTGAAAGGTTTTTGTACAAACTGCCTATGATAACAGTATATTTTCCAAAAAATAAAAAACTCAAATTGCACTCAAAATGCTTATTCCAAATTATTATGCACAGCAGAGTTTTCAACCTTTTCATTTTAACCACTTCGCACCAGAGCCTGTTTTTGCCTTCGTGCCAGGCCAATTTTTTCAATTCTGACCACTGTCACTTTATGAAGTAATTACTCTGGAACGCTTCAACGGATCCCCCTGATTCTGAGATTGTTTTTTCGTGACATATTGTACTTCATGATAGTGGTAAAATTTCTTTGATATCACTTGCGTTTATTTGTGAAAAAATCGGAAATTTGGCGAAAATTTTGAAAATTTTGCAATTTTCAAACTTTGAATTTTCATGCCCTTAAATCAGAGAGATATGTCGCACAAAATAGTTAATAAATAACATTTCCCACATGTCTACTTTACATCAGCACAATTTTGGAACCAAAATTTTTTTTTGTTAGGGAGCTATAAGGGTTAAAAGTTGACCATCGATTTCTCATTTTTCCAACAAAATTTACAAAAACATTTTTTTAAGGACCATATCATATTTGAAGTCACTTTGAGGGGTCTTTATGACAGAAAATACCCAAAAGTGACACCATTCTAAAAACTGCACCCCTCAAGGTGCTCAAAACCACATTCAAGAACTTTATTAACCCTTCAGGTGCTTCACAGGAATTTTTGGAATGTGGAAGAAAAAAATTAACATTTAACTTTTTTCACAAAAATGTTACTTTAGACCCAATTTTTTTTATTTTCACAGGGGTAACAGGAAAAATTGGACCCCAAATTTTTTTGTGCAATTTCTCTTGAGTGCGCTGATACCCCATATGTGAGGGAAAACCACTGTTTGGGCGCACAGCAGGGCTCGGAAGGGAAGGAGCGCCATTAGACTTTTTGAATGTAAAATTTGTCTGAATAATTAGCAGACGCCATGTTGCGTTTGGAGAGCCCCTGATGTTCCTAAACAGTGGAAACCCCCCACAAGTGACACCATTTTGGAAACTAGACTCCTTAGGGAACATATCTAGATGTGTGGTGAGCACCTTGATCCCCAAGGTGCTTCACAGAAGTTTATAAAATTGAGCTGTAAAAATAACATTTTCACATTTTTCCCACAAAAACATTTTTCATCCCTTAATTTTGCATTATCATAAGGGTAATAGGATAAATTGCACGATGAAATTTGTTGTGCAGTTTCTCCTGAACAAGCCGATACCCCATATGTGGAGGCAAACCACTGTTTGGGCACACGGCAGGGTTTGGAAGGGAAGGAGCGCCATTTGACTTTTTGAATGTAAAATTTGTTTGAATAATTAGCGGACGCCATGTTGCATTTGGGGAGCCCCTGATGTGCCTAAACAGTGGAAACCCCCCACAAGTGACACCATTTTGGAAACTAGACCCCTTAGGGAACTTATCTAGATGTGTGGTGAGCACCTTGAACCCCAAGGTGCTTCACAGAGGTTTATAATAATCAGCTGTAAAAATAAAATTTTCACATTTTTCCCACAAAAACGTATTTCATCCCTTAATTTTGCATTATCATAAGGGTAATAGGATAAATTGCACCATGAAATTTGTTGTGCAATTTCTCCTCAACACGCCGATACCCCATATGTGGAGGCAAACCACTGTTTGGGCGCACGGCAACATTTGAAAGGGAAGGAGCGCCATTTGACTTTTTGAATGTAAAATTTGTTTGAATAATTAGCGGACGCCATGTTGCATTTGGGGAGCCCCTGATGTGCCTAAACAGTGGAAACCCCCCACAAGTGACACCATTTTTGAAACTAGACCCCTTAGGGAACTTATCTAGATGTGTGGTGAGCACCTTGCACCCCCAGCTGCTTCACAGAAGTTTATAATATTGAGGCATAAAAATAAAATTTTCACAGTTTTCCCACAAAAAATGTTTTTCATTCCCTAATTTTGCATTATCATAAGGGTAACAGGATAAATTGCACCATGAAATTTGTTGTACAATTTCTCTTGAGTACGCTGATACCCCATATGTGGGGGGAAACCACTGCTTTGGTGTACGGCAGGGTTCAGAAGAGAAAGGAGCGCTATGTTGGCTGGGATAGGCAGCAGACACCATGTCACATTTGAAGAGTCTCTGACATGCCGAAACAGCAGAAACCCCCACAAGTGACCCCATTTTGTAAACTACACCTCTCAAGGAATTCATCTAGGGAAGTAGTGAGTATTTTTTAATTTTTAAATTTATACCATTGGGCAGTGATAAAAGCATAATTAGATTTTTACCACAAAAAAATGTTTTACCCTCAGATTTTACATTTTCACACAGGGCAATGGGTAAAAATGGTGCCGAAATGTGTCACACAATTTCTTCTAAAAGTGGCAATACCCCATATGTGGCTGTATCGTACCACTCAGCCATACGGCGAGATCTGGGGGGGATGGAGCGCTATTTGACAATTGGAGAACAAATTATTGTAGAATAGGCATTTGGATTTGGGAGCACAAAATTTTCTGAATTTCTTTTGGGGGGCAAGGGCCTTTTCGCTTTTCCAAAGCCTTTCTGCTACCAGTAACTTGGAAGTCCCTTATATTTTTAACAGATGACGGACCTGAGTGGGGACTAGCTTTTTTTGAGGACTGAGTTGAAGCTTTTATTGGGAACATTTTGCGTAACATTTATCCGGCGCTCTATGCTGAGCACTTACATCGGGGTTTCCATCTAAATTTCCAAGTGATGTAATTCAGATGAAACCCCTGCGGGATCCATTCACTGTAATGAGGCAGCAGAGTTACTCTGGACTCCGTCTGGCCTCTGTTTAGTGGTGTCCTTTTTTTCAGAAGTGCACAAAACTGTGGCCAACCGCACTTTTATGCACGCCTAAAACAAATGACACCGTGGGATCATAGGCCAGACGGCATCCACAGTGGCCTATATCTGCCTCATTACAGGGAATCTTCCGTCATGGGTTCCGGCTGAATCACATATTTTAGAGATTTACACGGAAACTCTGGCGTAAGTGCTCAGCGCAGAGCGCAGGATAATTGTGTGCCGAGCCATACTGCGATCTTTGGGAGACATAATAAACAAATCAGTAGCAGGTGAAGAATTGGTTTTATTTATTTTTTTACGCCGTTCCTAGTGTGATATAACTGATTAGATTACTTTATTCTTCGGGTCGGTTCGATTACAGAGATACCAGATTTATATCGGGTTTTTATGACTGACAGCTGTCACACACTAAGAGACGCTTTTTTTTGCAAAATCTAGTTTTTGCATCGCCATATTTTGAGAGCTATAATTTTTCCATATTTCGGCCGACAGAGTCATGTGATGGCTTGTTTTTTGCGGGACGAGTTGACATTTTTATTGGTACCATTTTTGCGTACGGGACATTTTTTGATCGCTTTCTATTCCGTTTTTTGGGAGGTAAAATTAACAAAAAACAACAATTCAAGAATTGTTTTTTGAGTTTTTTTTTTATGCCGTTCTGCGTGTGGTAAAAGTGATCAGGCAGCGTTATTCTTCGGGTCAGTACGTTTACAGCGATACTACACTTACTGTATATTTTTTTTATGTTTTGGCGCTTTTACACAATAAAACAATTTTATAGAAAAAATATTTTTTTTGCATTTCTTTATTCTGAGCGCTATAACTTTTTTATTTTTCGGCTGATGGAGCTGTATGGTGGCTTTTTTTTTGCGGAACAAGATGACGTTTTCAGCGGTACCTTTCTTATTTCCATTTTGCTTTTTGATCGCATTTTTTTCCACTTTTTGTTTGGCGATATGAGGAAAAAGCATAGTTTTTTTATCCGTTTTTTATTTATTTTTATTACGGTGTGCACAGAAGGAGTTAATTAGTGTGACAATTTTATAGCTCGGGTTGTTTCGGACGCGGCAATACCAAATATGTGTACTTTTTTTATTTTTGCATAAATATACAGATTTATCGGTTTAATATTTTATTTATTTATTTTAATTTATTTTGTAATTTTTTTTTAACAGTTTCAAAACATTTTTTTTTACTTTTTTTTACATTTTTACTTAGTCCCTGTATGGGACATTAATTTTTATTTTTCTGATAGACATATATTACATTACATGAGATCTTCACTGACTTTCACAGTCAGAGTCTCGTGCCAGGCTTCAGCTGCAGGCTGCAGGCTGAGCCAGGCAGGACACCATATATGGCAGAGCTGGAGGCGGTCATGTGACCTCCAGCTGCATTGAATTAGTCTCATGCTGCACATAACACATCTGCATCTCTGGCTGCTATGGGCATAAAAGGGGACAAACTTATGGTGTGGCACCCATGCTCCCCTGACCTCAACCCCATTGAGAACCTCTGGAGCATCATCAAAAGGAGTGTCTATGATGGCGGGAGGCAGTTCACATCTAAGCAACAGCTCTGGGAGGGTATTCTGTCCTCATGCAAAACAATTAAAGCAGAAACCATCCAAAACCTGACAAATTCAATGGACGAGAGAGTTCAGAAGCTCCTTTCGAACAAGGGGTCCTATGTGCAAATGTAACATCACCTAGAATAAAGTTTTGAGTTGAAAACTGTTTGATATCAGTTTGTAATAACCTGCTAATGCTTATAATTTCAAAAATGACCATTTTTTGTTCTTTATTTAAATGAAAAGGTTCAAAACTCTGCTGTACATAATAATTTGGAACATGCATTTTGAGTGCAATTTGAGTTTTTTATTTTTTGGAAAATATACTGTTATCATAGGCAGCTTGTACAAAAACCTTTCAATTGTACTCTAATAGCTATTTGACTGGAAAATTACAATGACTGCAATTCATATAGGTAATTTGGGAAAATCTGAGAAAATATTATTTGCATAATAATTTGGAACACAGTGTATATAGTAGGTAGCACTATGCGGGGCCATATATACAGTACGAAGCACTATGCGGGGGACATGCATACAGTAGTGCGGAGCACTATGCGGGGCCGTGTATACAGTATGAAGCACTATGCGGGTGACATGTATACAGTAGTATGGAGCACTATGCGGGGCCATGTATACAGTATGAAGCACTATGCGGGGGACATGCATACAGTAGTACGGAGCACTATGCGGGGCCGTGTATACAGTATGAAGCACTATGCGGATGACATGTATACAGTAGTATGGAGCACTATACGGGGCCATGTATACAGTATGAAGCACTATGCGGATGACATGTATACAGTAGTATGGAGCACTATGCGGGGCCATGTATACAGTATGAAGCACTATGCGGATGACATGTATACAGTAGTATGGAGCACTATGCGGGGCCATGTATACAGTATGAAGCACTATGCGGGTGACATGTATACAGTAGTATGGAGCACTATGCGGGGCCATGTATACAGTACGAAGCACTATGCGGGTGACATGTATACAGTAGTATGGAGCACTATGCGGGGCCATGTATACAGTACGAAGCACTATGCGGGGCCATGTATACAGTATGGAGCACTATGCGGGGCCATGTATACAGTACGGAGCACTATGCAGGACTCTGTATACAGTAAGGAGCACTATGCGGGGCCATGTATACGGTACGGCGCACTATGCGGGGGACATGCATACAGTACGGAGCACTATGCAGGACTCTGTATACAGTATGGAGCACTATGCGGGGCCATGTATACAGTACGAAGCACTATGCGGGGCCATGTATACAGTATGGAGCACTATGCGGGGCCATGTATACAGTACGAAGCACTATGCGGGTGACATGTATACAGTAGTACGGAGCACTATGCGGGACCATGTATACAGTATGAAGCACTATGCGGGTGACATGTATACAGTACGGAGGAATATGCGGGGCCATGTATACAGTATGGAGCACTATGCGGGGCCATGTATACAGTATGGAGCACTATGCGGGGCCATGTATACAGTACGAAGCACTATGCAGGACTCTGTATACAGTAAGGAGCACTATGCGGGGCCATGTATACAGTACGAAGCACTATGCGGGGGACATGCATACAGTAGTATGGAGCACTATGCGGGGCCATGTATACAGTACGGAGCACTATGCGGGTGACATGTATACAGTACGAAGTACTATGCGGGGCCATGTATACAGTACTACGGAGCACTATGCGGGACCATGTATACAGTATGAAGCACTATGCGGGTGACATGTATACAGTACGGAGGAATATGCGGGGCCATGTATACAGTACGAAGCACTATGCGGGACCATGTATACGTACGGAGCACTATGCGTGACCATATATATAGTAGTACGGAGCACTATGCGGGGCCATGTATACAGTATGAAGCACTATGCGGGGCCATGTATACAGTATGAAGCACTATGCGGGGGACATGCATACAGTACGGAGGAATATGCGGGGCCATGTATACAGTAGTACGGAGCACTATGTGGGGCCATATATACAGTACGGAGCACTATGCAGGGCATGTATACAGTGCGAAGCACTATGCGGGGCCATTTATACAGTACGGAGGAATATGCGGGGCCATGTATACAGTATGAAGTACTATGCGGGGCCCTGTATACAGTACGGAGGAATATGCGGGGCCATGGATACAGTAGTACGGAGCGCTTTGCGCGGGCCGTGTATACAATACGGAGCACTATGCGAGGCCATGTACAGTATATAGTAGGATGGAGCACTATGCGGGGCATGTATACAGTACGTAGCACTATGCGGGGCCATGTATACAGTACGGAGCACAATGCAGGGCCATGTATACAGTACGGAGCACTATGCGGTACCATGTATACAGTACGGAGCACTATGCGGGGCCATGTATACAGTATGGAGCACTATGCGGGGCCATGTATACAGTACGGAGCACTATGCGGGGCCATGTATACAGTATGGAGCACTGATGCGGGGCCATGTATACAGTACGGAGAACTATGCGGGGCCATGTATACAGTACAAAGCACTATGCGAGGCCATGTATGCAGTACGGAGGAATATGCTTGGCCATGTATACAGTAGTACGGAGCACTATGCGCGGGCCGTGTAAACAATACGGAGCACTATGCGGGGCCATGTACAGTATATAGTAGGATGGAGCACTATGCGGGGCATGTATACAGTGCGAAGCAGTATGCGGGGCCATGTATACAGTACGGAGCACTATGCGGGGCCATGTATACAGTATGGAGCACTATGCGGGGCCATGTATACAGTATGGAGCACTATGCAAGGCCATGTATACAGTACGGAGAACTATGCAGGGCAACGTATAGAGTACGGAGCACTATGCGGTGCCGGGTATACAATGTGAAGCACTATGCGGGACCGTGGATACAGTAAGGAGCACTATGCGGGGCCATATATACAAAACAGAGCAGTATGCGGGACCATGTATACAGTATGGAGCACTATGCAAGGCCATGTATACAGTACTGAGCACTATGCGGGGCCATGTATACAGTACGGAGCACTAGGCGGGGCCATGTATACAGTAGGGAGCACTATGCGGGGCCATGTATACAGTACGAAGCACTATGAGGGGCCATGTTCACAATATGGAGCACTATGCGGGGCCATATATACAGTACGGAGCACTATGCGGGACCATGTATACAGTAGGTAGCACTATGCGGGGCCATGTATACGGTACGGAGTACTATGAGGGGGACATGTATATAGTACGGAGCACTATGCGGGGCCATGTATACAGTACGGAGCACTATGCGGGGCCGTGTATACAGTACGGAGCACTATGCGAGGCCATGTATACAGTACGGAGCACTATGCGGGGCCATGTATATAGTAGTACCGAGCACAATGCGGGGGCCGTGTATATAGTAGTACGGAGCACTATGCGGGGCCATGTATACAGTAGGAAGCACTATGAGGGGCACATGTATACAGTAAGGAGTACTATGCGGGGCCATGCATATAGTACGGAGCATTATGTGGGGCCATGTATACAGTATAGAGCACTATGCGGGGCCATATATACCGTACGGAGCACTATGCGGGATCATGTATACAGTAGGTAGCACTACGCGGGGCCATGTATACGGTACGGAGCACTATGAGGGGGACATGTATACAGTACGGAGCACTATGCGGGGCCATGTATACAGTACGGAGCACTATGCGGGGCCATGTATATAGTAGTACCGAGCACAATGCGGGGGCCGTGTATATAGTAGTACGGAGCACTATGCGGGGCCATGTATACAGTACGAAGCACTATGAGGGGCACATGTATACAGTAAGGAGTACTATGCGGGGCCATGCATACAGTACGGAGCACTATGTGGGGCCATGTATACAGTATGGAGCACTATGCGGGGCCATATATACCGTACGGAGCACTATGCGGGATCATGTATACAGTAGGTAGCACTACGCGGGGCCATGTATACGGTACGGAGCACTATGAGGGGGACATGTATACAGTACGGAGTACTATGCGGGGCCATGTATACAGTACGGAGCACTATGCTTGGTCGTGTATACAGTATGGAGCACTATGCGGGGCCATGTATACAATACGGAGCACTATGTGGGGCCATGTATACAGTATGGAGCACTATGCGGTGCCATGTATACAGCACGGAGCACTATGTGGGGCCGTGTATACAGTACGGAGCACTATGCGGGGTCATGTATACAGTATGGAGCACTATGCAGGGCCTTGTATATATAGTATGGAGCACTATGCAGGGTCATGTATACAGTACGGAGCACTATGCGGGACCATGTATGCAGTAGGTAGCACTATGCGGGGCCATGTATACAGTAGTGCGGAGCACTATGCGGGGCCATGTATACAGTGCGGAGCACTATGCGGGGCATGTATATGTAGCAAAGGTGAGAGAGCTTGCAAGGGAATTCCTACATGATGTTTCAAAAATGGAGAGAGGCTGCCATCTGCTGGCCAGACACAGTCAAGCGGAACCAAGATGAGTGACGCTGGAAGCCCTACCCTGGGAGATGGGGGACTCGGAGCCGGGTCCTGTGTTGTAGATGGGGTGCAGCCGTGGCCCGGACCCACTCCGTGCCCAGGGCCGTCACATTAAAAAAGGATGGTATGGGCTTATCCGGGTTGAGTGGCTGATCTCGACTACGCCACCTGTGGCACCTGGTGAAGGCCACCAGAGCTGCTGCAGTCCGCTGAGGCAGGATGTTATGGCAGCCGTCGTTGTTACTCATCCCCACAGGCGGAGCAGGGCCTCAGGGCAGAGAGACAGGATGGAGGGGGTTGTAGTGTAGGAGGTCTGGTGCTGCGTAGTGCGGTGTAATGCAGAATAAAGAGTCCGGAGGCCATAGGGGTTAACTTCCAGGGTTTTTATTCACGGTGGAGATTGCAGTTGAAAGGCTTCTCCCTGCTCCTCGCGGAGTTCTGCGGTCACCAGAGACGGGGGGGGTCCGACAACCTCCGAGTAAGTCCAGTGTTCAATCAGGACCCCGCACCAGAGTGTTCCTAGACTTCAGACCGGGTCCTTTCCTGTCTGTGTGTGTGTAGATAGGCCGGGTCTCCCTCTGAACTTCACTCAGAAAAAGGGTACGGGTGGCAGCTCCGCTCCGTCCGTTACCCGGTGGGATCCTGAGGGCCTACCGGACTTCCCTGACCAGGACGTAGAGTGGCAAGGTCAGGTGTCGGGGGCCGGTTCCCCTCTTGCAGCCGGAATCCCTCTGAATAGATCAGGTTGGCGAGGACAGGTGGCGTATACCACTCCATCTGCACCCCCCTGGGATCCATTTGCGGTGGAGCTACACTCCTAAGCTCCGGGTCTTCTTGGTCATGGTCCTTGACCGGGCTGAGACATTCATTATCTGCGACCTGCCCCTCGACCCAAGGCCAGGGTACGAGGGCCGTGCCTCCATCCTCTGCAGGTCCACACAGGATCCACGTTCAGGGAGGAAGGTCACGATCAAAGAACCCAGACCCAAGATGGCTGTGTATTAAATATGAAATTTAAAGTGTCACTAAAATGTGAATCCTCCACCCTCACCCACTAGTTGGTTCCCCTATGTCTTGGTTCCCCAGTCTCCCGATTCCCAGTAGGGGCAGCACCTAGTGCTTACTAGCCCCCTCTGGTGGAAGAAGTGTGGTGTTGGATGTGGAGGTAGGGCCCCGACCATCGCACTGTTCTTACCTCAAAGGAGGAACACTACACCCCGTTAAAGAGGTGCAGCATCCCTGTGGCGGTCGAACCCTCAGGTGCGCCACAAAGATATGCAAGGGAAGTTGAAGGGAGAGCAGATTTAGACGCTGGACCCGATCAGGTGACTTCCAAGACGGAGTTCCGAGAGATAAGAGGCCAGCTCGCCAAACCTAAGGGGTCTTTGGCGCCAAGCAGCAGAAAGGAGCAGACGTGTTCCCTGCGTGCTGGGAAGCCCCGCGTGACAGGCCTAAGCCAGAGGCCTGTGAGGTGCCACAGCCGGGCACCGGTAGAAGAGCTCCGGATCCCTCACAGATGTGACCCTAGTGCTGTGCCTGCTGAGGAGACTCGGAACCTGCTTGCGATGCTGAGTGAGTTCGCGGAACCCGACGTCACCCGCCGACAGACGAGGTCTGGACCCCCCTACCCAAGGCTTGAGAGACTGCCTCCAACGGCCAAGCAGAGAGGACTTGAGAGACGGCTGCCCCAGAAAAGTCACGCCAAGGAAAGCAGAGGAGCTGCATACGTGAACATGGCCGTCACTTCTACTGTTCACCCACGGTACCGGGGACAATTGGGTTTAGGTACTCAGGTTGGGAGGGGAACGGTTGGGGCTAAAGAAGCTCAACGTGATCTAATTGAATTTATCTGGAAAAAGACTCACGGCCTAGCGGGAATAACCGGTGACCCCCGCTAGAGCCATATGCACAGTTAAGAAACTCACGTGGTGTCTCCCATGATCGAGGGCACCACATTACCTTGAGAGACTTCGCGTTTTGCTAATACTTCAAATTACTGTTTATTAGCCTTGTTGCAATCCCTTGTTCAGCGTACCTGTTACATATATATATAAACTGTTTATATTCAACTCTTACTGTTCTCGCCTTGTGTCTCTGTGCGTTGCATCCCGGCACATGCATTACATTTGGCGTAGTCGGCAGGATGCAACATTCAGACGCAGAGATGGCGGAGCAGCCTGTGACTGGGTCCGGCCGGAGCCATATATCTTTGGGGGCTATGCTCAGCCATCTACCCAAGTTTATGGGGGATGGCATGTCACTGTGGGACTGGGTAGAAAGACTGAGAAGTATGCTACGTATGTATCTCCTCGATCCCCTAGCCCAGGCGGAGCTGGCCCTCCTAACCCTTGATGGAGAGGCCCGGCAGACTGTGATGTACCGCCCACCTGGGGACCGTGACACCGTGGACAAAGTGATAAAAATTCTAGAGGACATGCACGGTGACACTACAGATTTGGGACACTTGCGCTTACAGTTGTTTCAGCGGGTCCAAGGGGAAAATGAGACAGTAAATCAGTATGTTAATGGATTACAGGAAGTGACGGCCCATATCACCAAGAAAGTTCGAGATGGGAACCGAGGACTGGGACCATTAGATGAGGTGTTGTGTGACCAACTGATTGCTGGCTTGAGAGACACTTGCCTGAGGCAGATCCTGAAGGAGCGGCTGCGACTGAGCCCTGATCTGGGCTTCCTGGAGGTAGGGGCTGAAGCTAGAGTCCTGGAGAGAGAAGTTCCTGTTCTCAAAGCCACAGTTAGAAGTCATGAGGCAATTGCCCCTGAATTCACCAACAAAGAGCCTGATTGAGTACGGAAAACACGTCAGGAAATTCGAGACATTCGGGTGAGTTGAATGCTATTAGAAAGACCCCTACTGCCCCCTTGCCGACGGACCGTACTGCCCAACACGGACGGAGACCAGAGCGAGAAAAGCGTTCCTACCCGGCCCCAGCACAGCATGTACCCGACCTATCGGTAGAACGAGGACCAGAGTGCTGGACCTGCGGAGGTAGAGATCATATCTCCAAAGACTGTCCAAACCGAGAAAGGAGGAGGAGGAGACAGCCGTTAAACTAAAATGCCCCACGGTTGTGGAGCATACCGTGGGGTCTCGAGCTTCAGAGAGTGGAAGAGGGAGCTCTGAAGACATTGTCTCCGAGAGGCCCATTATCTGGGCTGAACTCAATGGGCAGTGGATCCCCTGTTTAATGTACACTGGGTCTCAAGTGACCACTATGCCTGAGACGTATTTCCAAAGTCACTTTCCTGAAGTCGCTCGTTCCTGCCGGGAACCCACTGTCAAACTGGTGGCGGCTAATCAACTACCTATCCCAGTAGCGGGAGTAGTATGGATGTCCGTTCGGGCATGTGGAAAGGACCTCGGTCGGAAAGGGATCGTACTGACCACAGGGCCCGGAGGCAATGGGCCCATTGTAACCCTGGGCATGAATGTGCTGAAAGAGGTCGAACAGTTCCTGGCTGAGGGCTGTAACAAAAACAACTGGACCCGTGCCACTCGAGACCCAGCTAACAAGAGAGTATTTCAGCATCTCGTGCGGGTCAGTCAGATTCAAAAATTGCCCGCTACCTCTCAGTACCTTGGTAAGGTATCGATACCACCCGAAGCCACAATGACACTGCCAGTGGGACAGACTGTACTCACTCTACCGGTGCTGGCACATGTGTCCTTAGAGGGTGTGGCATTCAAATTGAACCAATGGAGGGAGAGGAAGCTCCCTCTGGACTCCTGGTTGCTCGGACCCTGGCCACTGTGCGGCACGGTAGAGTACCCGTGCGTTGCATCAATTTAAGTGGCACAAGTTTACAGTTGTTGCCCCGACAAGAGGTGGCGCGAGTGTGTATAATGCCAGAAGCCCTTACTAGAGCTGACGCTATAGGGCTGGTACCTGTGGAAGGAAAGCCATGGACCCTGGAGGTGTCCCTCAATAGCCAAGAGAATGGAAGAGAACCGTTGGCTGGGCGCCACCTCTTGAAGGAAATGGAGGCTAATCTGACTGAGTTTTCTGCTGGACAAGTAAGGCAGATCGAACAACTTCTACAGCGATATCAGGGAGTGTTTGCACAGCATGAAGATGATTTCGGGTGCACTCGGGACATTCAGCACGAAATATCCACCGGAAATACTGCTCCCATCAGAGAGAGATATTGGCGGATGCCGCCACAAATGTACCAGGAGGTGAAAGAGCTGTTGGCCCACATGTTACAGAACGGTGTGATCCTTGAAAGTCAGAGTCCTTGGGTGGCTCCGATCGTGCTGGTCCGGAAGAAGGCTGGTACCCTGAGATTCTGCATAGGCTATCGAAAGCTGAATGCCTGTACAGTACTGGACTCCTATCCACTCCCCCGAATTGAAGAGTCTCTATCTGCACTAGGGAGTGCCAAATTCTTCTCTTCCCTCGACCTGGCCAGTGGCTATTGGCAGGTCCCAGTAGCTGAGAAGGATCGTCCGAAGACAGCTTTTGTTCTCCCTATGGGCCTGTTTGAGTTCAATCGGATGCCTTTCAGGCTAACAAATGCGTCAGGAATCTTCCAACTGCTGATGGAGAGATGCTTGGGGGACCTCAGCTTTGAAGCCACTTTAATATATCTGGACGATATAATTATCTATTCCGCTACGTTTGAAGATCATCTCCGCCGATTGGAACAAGTGTTAGAACGGCTTCAAAGTCACGGCCTGAAAATTAAGCCTAGTAAGTGTCGTCTCTTCAAATGAGAAATTGAATATCTGGGGCACACTGTGTCCAGTGCAGGAGTGCACCCCAATGTGGAGAAAGTAGCTGCCGTGCAGAAGTGGCCCACGCCCATCAATCTAAGGGAACTGAGGGCGTTCCTGGGGCTCGCTGGATACTACCGCAGATTCATTAAAGACTTCGCTAAGATTGCGATCCCGCTCAATGAACTGCTGAGAGGAATGGCTGGGGGAGCCAAGCGGCAGCCCATTCAGTGGGGACCCCGACAAGAAGAGGCATTCTGAGCATTAAAAATGGCGCTAACGGATGCCCCAATCCTGGCCTACACTGACTTTTTGCGCCTTTTATGTTGTACACTGATGGAAGCTTGCATGGACTGGGAGCAGTGCTGGCTCAAGTACAAGGAGGAAAAGAGTGAGCGATCTCGTATGCCAGCAGGTCACTCTGAGACACGGAGAAGAATCCGGACAACTACAGTTCGTTTAAGCTGGAGCTACTGGCACTGGTGTGGGCCATGACCGAGAAATTTGCTGAGTACTTGTCAGGGTCAGAAGTGCAAGTGCGGACAGATAACAACCCTTTGGCCCACTTGGAGAACGCCAAACTGGGCACGTTAGAACAGCGGTGGGTCGCAAGGATGTCCAAATACCAATATAAAATCGCCTATCCGTCCATGGCCCTGAACACTCATGCAGATGCCCAGTCCCGGGTCACTCAGGCAGGGCCGAAGAGGGACAGAGTTGAGGAGCTCGAAGGCGACGAGATCCCGGATTTCAGCCAGTTCGCCGCTGTTGTGGTCGACGCCCAGGAGACCAGAGAGGAGCCGAGGCCCACTCAAATTCTGGTCCGTTCAAGAGACGAATGGATACATCTGCAGCAGTCCGACCCAGAGTTAGCAAAGCTGAGAGAATGGGTCGCCCTTAGGCAAAGACCCGACCAGGAAGCCAGAGCCTCTTCACTTCCAACTACCCTACAAATCCTAGGCCAGTGGAAGAGGCTCTTCCTGAAGGACGGCTTACTATGGCGAAGAATCCAGCTGCCTCGAGAGTTTGATGTTACCTGGCAGGTGGTAGTTCCAGGAGCGCTAGTAATGCCGCTAGCCGAAGAAGCTCATAGAAGAGGTGCTCACTTCGGTGTAGAAAAGACCTTTTGGTGGTTGCAACGGCTGGTGTATTGGCCTCAACTGCGGCAAGACGTCGAGGGGGTCTGCCGAACATGTCGTCAGTGTGAGTTGAACAAGCCCCCGGAACAAAGAGCTCCCATTCAGACTATCCGAACTTCTGGCCCCTTGGAAGTCTTGATGATTGACTACCTGATGATAGGAACTTCATACAATGGTTAGGGACACTGTTTAGTCATGACTGATCACTTCACCAAGTTCGCAGTAGTGACGCCTACTAAATACCAGACAGCAGAAGCCGCAGCTAAGGCCATCTGTCAGGATTTTATCTGGCTTTATGGGTGCCCGAAGCGAATACATTCTGACCAGGGGGCCTGCTTCCAAGGATGAGTGATGGATAAGCTATACTGCATCTATGGGATCGACCGATCTCGAACAACACCCTACCACCCTCAAGGGAACGGCGCATGCGAGCGCTTCAACCGAACCCTGTTGCAAATGTTGCGAACGCTGGAAGCGGACAAAAAGATGAAGTGGCCCGAATTTGTGTCAGAGATGGTGTGGGTAATAATTGAGTTCATGCGACTACCGGCTACACCCCTTGCATGTTGCTGTTTGGAAGAAGTGGGCGAGAAATTACTGAACTGGAGCTAGACTCAGAAGACTCCGGCCCGGGCAGTAGCCCAAGTACCTGGATTCGAGAACACCAGCGTCAGCTCCATACAGTGAGAAGACTGGTTGCTCAGAAGTTTCAGTAAGTAGAGCATGCAGATCGGCCCCCGACCGCAGGCGGATCATTTCAGCCAGGAGACCGAGTACTGGTAAGGGCCAAACGATTTGGGAGTAAACTTGACCATCGTTGGGAGGCGATACCATATCGGGTGGTGAAGAAGGTTCACCCAGACAACCCCGTCTACGAGGTTAGGCCCGAAGGGGAAGACGCCGCAACACCCAGGGTGTTGCACCGCAATATGCTGCGACCTTGCTCCTCTGAAGCAGAAGTCTGTAACGAAGTTGGGCCTTCAAACGTATTGGCTGAAGTGCCACATGCAGGAACCTTGGGGGATGAAGAAGGATGGGCCACAATGCAGTTGGGCCCGTCAGAACCATTGAGGCCAATCCCGAGTGGAACCCAGAATGAGTCGAGAAATGACTTGCAATCCCTAGTAATTGATTCATCGGATCTCCCGGAGTCACCTCCGCAAGAGGAGCCCCGCAGAACTGAGCGGGCTAATGCCGGAATTCCTCCTAACCGGTATGCTCAAGAAGAGTTTATCTGGTCTCAAATCCAGCAGAAAATGCAGGAGTGTGCCCAACTCCTGTCTGAACTTGCACTGCCTGGAAAGAGGCATCAATTATGCGAGAAGTCCACTCGCACGAGGACTGGCGAGCAAAAAGGAGGGAGGAATGTAGCAAAGGCGAGAGAGCTTGCAAGGGAACTCCTACATGATGTTTCAAAAATGGAGAGAGGCTGCCATCTGCTGGCCAGACACAGTCAAGCGGAACCAAGATATGCAAGGGAAGTTGAAGGGAGAGCAGATTTAGACGCTGGACCCGATCAGGTGACTTCCAGGAAGGAGTTCCGAGAGATAAGAGGCCAGTGCGCCAAACCTGAGGGGTCTTTGGCGCCAAGCAGCAGAAAGGAGCAGACGTGTTCCCTGCGTGCTGGGAAGCCCCGCGTGACAGGCCTAAGCCAGAGACCTGTGACGTGCCACAGCCCGGCACCGGTAGAAGAGCTCCAGATCCCTCACAGATGTGACCCGAGTGCTTTGCATGCTGAGGAGACTCGGAACCTGCTTGCGGTGCTGAGTGAGTTCGCGGAACCCGACATCACCCGCCGACAGACGAGGTCTGGACCCCCCTACCCAAGGCTCGAGAGATTGCCTCCAACGGCCAAGCAGAGAGGACTTGAGAGACGGCTGCCTCAGGAAAGTCACGCCAGCGAAAGCAGAGGAGCTGAATACTTGAACAGGGCCTTCACTTCTACTGTTCACCCACGGTATCGAGGACAATTGGGTTTAGGTACTCAGGTTGGGAGGGGAACGGTTGGGGCTAAAGAAGCTCAACGCGATCTAATTGAATTTATCCGGAAAAAGACTCAAGGCCTAGCGGGAATAACCGGTGACCACCGCTAGAGCCATATGCACAGTTAAGGAACTCACGTGGTGTCTCTCATGATCGAGGGCACCACATTACCTTGAGAGACTTCGCATTTTGCTAATACTTCAAATTACTGTTTATTACCCTTGTTGCAATCCCTTGTTCAGCGTACCTGTTACATATATATATATATATAAACTTACTGTTCTCGCCTTGTGTCTCTGTGCGTTGCATCCCGGCACCTGCATTACATATACAGTACGGAGCACTGTGCGGGGGACATTTAAATGTGGCACCCCAGGTCTGGTCGCCACAGTGGCAGCAATGTCATGTCTGAGAGCAGGTGGGAGGTTCCCTGGTTGGGGACAATTAGCATTCAGCACCTCCTGCCTCAGTCCAGGGAGGGGAGAAACCTGCCCTTTATAAACTGGATCTGGGGCGTGGTTAGTGAGAGAAGTGCCGGACAAGTTCCAGAGAAGTTGCAGATAGGGACAGGTCAGCAGCCGGCTGAGGAGTCCCTGTAGGCAGAGGAGGAACACGAGGCCAGGAGGGGAGCTGGAAGAGCTCATCCTGGCTAGAGACTTACAAAGCCGGACACTGGAGTCCGAGGCTGTGAGGGTTATAAGCCCAGCAGCAGAAAACCACCACACAGGGGACTTCAAGTCCTCTGGCCCAAGGAAGGCTGGAGGCTCAGCCACGCAAGAGGGACCACTACTGCCCTGGAGGGGTGAGAAGTACGGAAGGCCCGAGTCGCCAGTCATATGGGTGAGAACAACACTCAGAGACGTGGGCTACCACTACACTACAGCGGGATAGCCATGAAAGATTGAAGTCAGCACGGTAGGCCTACAAACTCCCCCTGACCAGCGGGATCTCCCAGTTGCTCTCAGACTGACCAGGCCTCCATTGTTAACCTGTATTCCGGACGGGTCCCTTAATACCACCAACAGTAAAGACCCTGAATTGTTTGACAGACTCCGTGTGGTTACTGCTGCTCCCGCGCACCATCACCACCAACATCCCTATTTACTGCCCTGAGGCTATACTCATCCCGTGGGGAGTTATACTACCCTCAGCTGCACCCACAACACCAGCCTCAGCGGTCGGCCCTGCAGCGGCGGTTCACTCTTATCGCAATCCACGGGTGGCGTAGTCGGACATTTAATCAGAAAACCCTATAAATAGACTGCCATTTGGGTTGACCATCCTGAGCCACGGGACCGGGTCCCCGCCACGCAAGGACTACAACCTCCAGCATCCACAAAAGGTCCGGTTCCAGGTATCCACACACACACACGGCCCAGGGGGCGCGTCATATACAGTACGGAGTACTATGCGGGACCATGTATACAGTAGGTAGCAGTATGCGGGACCATGTATACAGTATGGAGTACTATGCGGGGCCATGTATACAGTACGAAGTACTATGCGGGGCCATATATACAGTACGGAGCACTATGCGGGGCCATGTATACAGTACGAAGTACTATGCGGGGCCATGTATACAGTACGGAGCACGATGCGGGGCCATGTATACAGTACGGAGCACTATGCGCGGGCCGTGTATACAATACGGAGCACTATGCGGGGCCATGTATATAGTAGGATGGAGCACTATGCGGGGCATGTATACAGTGCGAAGCAAAATGTGGGGGACATGTATACAGTACGGAGTACTATGCGGGGTCATGTATACAGGACGGAGCACTATGCGGGACCATGTATACAGTAGGTAGCACTATGCGGGGCCATGTGTACAGTAGTACGGAGCACTATGCGGGGCCATGAATACAGTACGGAGCACTATGCGGGGCATGTATACAGTACGGAGCACTATGCGTGGTCATGTATACAGGACGGAGCACTATGCGGGACCATGTATACAGTAGGTAGCACTATGCTGGGCCATGTATACAGTAGTACGGAGCACTATGCGGGGCCATGAATACAGTACGGAGCACTATGCGGGGCATGTATACAGTACGGAGCACTATGCGGGGCCATGTATACAGTACGGAGCACTATGCGGGGCCATGTATACAGTATGGAGCTCTATGCATGACCATGTATACAGTAGGTAGCAGTATGCGGGGCCATGTATACAGTATGGAGTACTATGGGGGCCGTGTATACAGTACGGAGCACTATACGGGGCCATGTATACAGTACGGAGCACTATGCGGGGCCATGCATACAGTAGTAGGGAACACTATGCTGGGCGGTGTATACAATACGGAGCACTATGCGGGGCCATGTATATAGTAGGATGGAGCACTATGCGGGGTCATGTATACAGTACGAAGCATTATGCGGGGGACATGTATACAGTACGGAGTACTATGCGGGACCATGTATATAGTTGTACGGAGCACTATGCGGGAGCCTTGTATACAGTATGGAGTACTATGCGGGGCCATGTATACAGTACAGAACACTATGCGGGACCATGTATATAGTAGTACTGAGCACTATGCGGGAGCCTTGTATACAGTATGGAGTACTATGCGGGGCCATGTATACAGTAGTATGGAGCACTATGCGGGACCATGTATATAGTAGTACGGAGCACTATGCGGGGCCATGTATACAGTACGGAGAACTATGCAGGGCCATGTATATAGTAGTACGGAGCATTATGCGGGGCCATGTATACAGTATGAAGCACTATGCGGGTGACATGTATACAGTACGGAGCACTATGCGGAGCCATGAATACTGAGTGCAGCACTATGCTGGGTCGTATGTACAGTATGGAGCACTATACAGGGCCATGTATACAGTACGGAGCACTATGAGGGGGACATGTATACAGTACGGAGTACTTTGCGGGGCCATGTATACAGTACTGAGCACTATGCATGGCCATGTATATAGTATAGAGCACTATGCGGGGGCCATGTATACAGTACTGAGCACTATGCATGGCCATGTATATAGTATAGAGCACTATGCAGGGCCATGTATACAGTATGGAGCACTATGCGAGGCCATATATACAGTAGGGAGAACTATGCAGGGCCACGTATAGAGTACGGAGCACTATGCGGGGGCCATGTATGCAGTACAGAGCACTATGCGGGGGGCGTATATAGAGTAAGGAGCACTATGCGGGGCCATATATACAGTAAGGAGCACTATGCGGGGCCATGTATATGTAGGGGCACTATGCGGGGTCATGTTTGCGTACGGAGCACTATGCGGAGCCATGTATACTGTGTGCAGTACTATGCGGGGCCATATATACAAAACAGAGCAGTATGCAGGACCATGTATACAATATGGAGCACTATGCGGGGCCATGTATACAGTACGGAGCACTATGCGGGGCCATGTATACAGTACGGAGCACTATGCGAGGCCATGTATATAGTAGTACCGAGCACAATGCGGGGGCCGTGTATACAGTACGGAGCACTATGCGGAGCCATGTATACAGTACGAAGCACTATGAGGGGACATGTATACAATACGGAGCACTATGCGGGGGCCGTATATAGAGTACGGAGCACTATGCGGGGCTGGGTATACAATATGAAGCACTATGCGGGGCCGTGGATACAGTACGGAGCACTATGCGGGGCCATGTATACAGTACGAAGCACTATGAGGGGACATGTATACAATACGGAGCACTATGCGGGGGCCGTATATAGAGTACGGAGCACTATGCGGGGCTGGGTATACAATATGAAGCACTATGCGGGGCCGTGGATACAGTACGGAGCACTATGCGGGGCCATATATACAGTACGGAGCACTATGCGGGGCCATGTATACGTAGGTGCACTATGCGGGGTCATGTTTGCGTACGGAGCACTATGCGGGGCCATATATACAGTACGGAGCACTATACGGAAGCCATGTATACAGTACAGAGCAGTATGCGGGGGCCGCATATAGAGTACGGAGCAATATGCGGGCCCGTGTATACAATATGGAGCACTATGCTGGGCCGTGTATACAGTACGGAGCACTATGTGGGGCCATGTATACAGTAGGGAGCACTATGCTGGGCCATGTATACAGTACGGAGCGCTATGTGGGGCCATGGATACTGTGTGCAGCACTATGCGGGGCCATATATACAAAACAGAGCAGTATGCGGGGCCATGTATAGAGTACGAAGCACTATGCTGGGCCGTGTATACAGTACGGAGCACTATGCGGGGCCATGTATACAGTACGGAGCACTATGCGGGGCCATGTATACAGTAGGGAGCACTATGTGGGGCCATGTATAGAGTAGGGAGCACTATGCGGGGCCATGTATACAGTAGGGAGCACTATGCGGGGCCATTTATACTGTGTGCAGCACTATGCGGGGCCATCTATACAGTACGGAGCACTATGCGGTCCGTGTATAGAGTACGGAGCACTATGCTGGGCCATGTATACAGTACAGAGCACTATGCTGGGCCATGTATAGAGTAGGGAGCACTATGCGGGTCCATATATACAGTAGGGAGCACTATGCGGGGCCATTTATACTGTGTGCAGCACTATGCGGGGCCATCTATACAGTACGGAGCACTATGCGGTCCGTGTATAGAGTACGGAGCATTATGCGGGGCCATGTATACAGTACGGAGCACTATGCGGTCCGTGTATAGAGTACGGAGCACTATGCGGGGCCATGTATACAGTACGGAGCACTATGCGGGGCCATGTATACAGTACAGAGCACTATGCTGGGCCATGTATAGAGTAGGGAGCACTATGCGGGGCCATGTATACAGTAGGGAGCACTATGCGGGGCCATTTATACTGTGTGCAGCACTATGCGGGGCCATCTATACAGTACGGAGCACTATGCGGTCCGTGTATAGAGTACGGAGCACTATGCGGGGCCATGTATACAGTACAGAGCACTATGCTGGGCCATGTATACAGTATGGAGCACTATGCGGGGCCATGTATACAGTACGGAGCACTATGCGGGGACATGTATACAGTACAAAGCACTATGCGGGAGCCATGTATACAGTACGGAGCACTATGCGGGGCCATGTATACAGTATTACTGAGCACAATGCCGGGGCCGTGTATACAGTACGGAGTACTATTCGGGGCCATGTATATAGTAGTACGGAGCATTATGCGGGGCCATGTATACAGTACAGAGCACTATGCGGGGGACATGTATACAGTACGGAGTAATATGCGGGGCCATGTATACAGTATGGAGCTCTATGTGGGGCCATGTATACAGTACGGTGCACTATGCATAACCATGCATACAGTAGGTAGCACTATGCGGGGCCATGTATACAGTATGGAGCTCTATGTGGGGCCATGTATACTGTACAGAGCACTATGCGGGGGCCGTATATAGAGTACAGAGCACGATGCGGGCCCGTGTATACAATATGGAGCAGTATGAGGGGCCATGTATACAGTACGGAGCACTATGCGGGGCCATGTATACAGTATGGAGCTCTATGTGGGGCCATGTATACTGTACAGAGCACTATGCGGGGGCCGTATATAGAGTACAGAGCACGATGCGGGCCCGTGTATACAATATGGAGCAGTATGAGGGGCCATGTATACAGTACGGAGCACTATGCGGAGCCATCTGTACAGTACGAAGCAATATGCGGGGCCATGTATACAGTATGGAGCACGATGTAGGGCCACGTATAGAGTACGGAGCACTATGCGGGGGCCATGTATACAGTTCGGAGCACTACGCGGGCCCGTGTATACAATATGGAGCACTATGCGGAGCCGTGTATACAGTACGGAGCACTATGCGGGGCCATGAAAGCAGTAGAGAGCACTATGCGGGGGACATGTATACAGTACGGAGCACTATGCGGGGCCATTTTTACAGTACGGAGCACTATGCGGGGCCATGTATACTGTGTGCAGCACTATGCGGGGCCATATATACAAAACAGAGCAGTATGCGGGGCCATGTATATAGTAGTATGGAGCACTATGCGTTGGACATGTATACAGTACGGAGTACTATGCGGGGACATGTATATAGTACGGAGCACTCTGCGGGGCCAAGTATACAGTACGGAGCACTATGCGGGGCCATGTATACAGTACGGAGCACTATGCGGGGCCATGTATACAGTACGGAGCACTATGCTGGGCCATGCATACAGTACGGAGCACTATGCTGGGCCGTGTATACAGTACGGAGCGCTATGCGGGGCCATGTATACAGTACGGAGCACGATGCGAGGCCATGCATACAGTACGGAGCACTATGCGAGGCCATGCATACAGTACGGAGTACTATGCTGGGCCATGCATACAGTACAGAGCACTATGCTGGGCCGTGTATACAGTACGGAGCACTATGCAGGGCCATGTATACAGTACGGAGCACTATACGGGGCCATGTATACAGTACGGAGCACTATGCAGGGCCATGTATAGAGTACGGAGCACTATGCGGGGGCCATGTATACAGTACAGAGCACTATTCGGGGGCCGTATATAGAGTACGGAGCACTATGCGGGGCAGTGGATACAGTACGGAGCAGTATGCGGGGCCATGTATACGTATGGAGCACTGTGCGGGGCAATGTATACTGTGTGCAGCACTATGCGGGGCCATATATACAAAACAGATCAATATGCGGGGCCATGTATATTGTAGTATTGAGCACAATCCGGGGGCTGTGTATACAGTACGGAGCACTATGCGTGGCCATGTATATAGTAGTACGGAGCACTATGCGGGGCCATGTATACAGTACGAAGCACTATGTGGGGACATGTATACAGTACGGAGCACTATTCAGGGCCGTGTATACAGTACAGAGCACTATGCGGGTGCCATGTATACAGTACAGAGCACTATGCGGGTGCCATGTGTACATTACGGAGCACTATGCAGGGCCATGTATAGAGTACGGAGCACTATGCGAGGCCGTGTATACAATATGGAGCATTATGCGGGGCCATGTATACAGTACGGAGCACTATGCGGGGCCATGTATACAGTACGGAGCACTAAGCGGGGCCATGTATACAGTATGGAGCACTATGCTGGGCCATGTATACAGTAGGGACCACTATGTGGGGCCATGTATACAGTAGAGAGCACTATGCGGGGCCATGTATACAGTACGGAGCACTATGCGGGGCCATGTATACAGTAGGGAGCACTATGCGGCGCCATGTATACAGTACGGAGCACTATGCAGGGCCATGTATACTGAGTGCAGCACTATGCAGGGCCATGTATACAGTATGGAGCACTATACCGGGCCATGTATATAGTACGGAGCACTATGCGGGGAACATGTATATGGTACGGAGCACTATGCCGGGGACATGTATATAGTACAGAGCACTTTTCTGGGGTCCTATATAGAGTACGGAGCACGATGGAGGCCATGTATACAATATGGAGCAGTATGCGGGGCCATGTATACTGAGTGCAGCACTATGCAGGGCCATGTATACAGTATGGAGCACTATGCGGGGCCATGTATACAGTACAGAGCACTATGCGGGGGCAGTATATAGAGTACGGAGCACTATGCGGGCCCGTGTATACAATATGGAACACTATGCGAGGCCGTGTATACAGTACAGAGCACTATGCGGGGGATATGTATACAGTACGGAGCACTATGCGGGGCCATGTATACAGTACGGAGCACTATGCGGGGCCATGTATACTGTGTGCAGCACTCTGCGGGGCCATGTATACAAAACAGAGCAGTGTGCGGGGCAATGTATATAGTACGGAGCACTATGCGGGGCCATGTATATAGTAGTACGGAGCATTATGCGGGGCCATGTATACAGTAGGAATCACTATGCGGGGCCATGTATACGGTACGGAGCACTATGCGAGACCATGCATACAGTACAAAGCACTATGCGGGGCCATGCATACAGTACGGAGCACTATGCAGGGTCCATGTATACAGTATGGAGCACTATGCAGGGCCATGTATACAGTACTGAGCACTATGCAGGGCCACCTATAGAATACGGAGCACTATGCGGGGGCCATGTATACAGTACAGAGCACTATGCGGAGGCCGTGTACAGAGTACGAAGCACTATGCGGGGCCGTGGATACAGTACGGAGCACTATGCGGGGCCATGATTACAGTACGGAGCACTATTCGGGGGACATGTATACAGTACGGAGCACTATGCGGGGCCATATATACAAAACAGAGCAGTATATGGGACCATGTATACAGTAGGGAGCACTATGGGGGCCATGTATACAGTACGGAGTACGATTCTGGGCCATGTATACAGTACGGAGCACTAAGCAGGGCCATGTATAAAGTAGTACCGAGCACAATGCGGGGGCCGTGTATACAGTACGGAGCACTATGCGGGGCCATGTATACAGTACGGAGCACTATGCGGGGCCATGTATACAGTAGTACGGAGCACTATGCGGGGCCATGTATACAGTAGTACGGAGCACTATGCGGAGCCATGCATACAGTACGGAGCACTATGCGGGGCCATGTATACTGAGTGCAGCACTATGCAGGGCCATTTATAGTGTGTGCAGCACTATGCGGGGCCATGTATACAGTATGTACAGTATGGAGCTCTATGCGTGGCCATATATATAATACGGAGCACTATGCGGGACCATGTATACGGTAGGTAGCACTATGCGAGGACATGCATACAGTACGGAGCACTATGCGGGGCCATGTATACAGTACGGAGCACTAAGCAGGGCCATGTATATAGTAGTACCGAGCCCAATGCGGGGGCCATGTATACATTACGGAGCACTATGCGGGGCCATGTATACAGTAGTACGGAGCACTATGCGGGGCCATGTATACAGTAGTACGGAGCACTATGCGGAGCCATGCATACAGTACGGAGCACTATGCGGGGCCATGTATACTGAGTGCAGCACTATGCAGGGCCATTTATAGTGTGTGCAGCACTATGCGGGGCCATGTATAGAGTATGTACAGTATGGAGCTCTATGCGTGGCCATATATATAATACGGAGCACTATGCGGGGCCATGTATACGGTACGAGCACTATGCGAGGACATGCATACAGTACGGAGCACTATGCGGGGCCATGTATACAGTACGGAGCACTAAGCAGGGCCATGTATATAGTAGTACCGAGCCCAATGCGGGGGCCGTGTATACATTACGGAGCACTATGCGGGGCCATGTATACAGTACAAAGCACTATGGAGGGACATGTATACAGTACGAGCACTATGCGGGGCCATGTATACAGTACGGAGCACTATGCGGGGCCATGTAAATGTGGCACCCCAGGGGTCTGGTCTCCACAATAATAGCAATATTATGTCTGAGAGCAGGTGGGAGGTCTCTTGGTCAGGAATCCTATGCATGCCACACCTCCTGCCCAGTCCTGGGAGGGGAAGAACTTCCCCTATATAAACTTGGGGCTGAGGCAGGGTTAGGAGAACAGAGTAGAAGAAGAGTAGAGAAGAGAAGCAGCCATAGGAAGAAACAACAGGAGTTCTGTGGGAGCAGTGCTACAAGGAGTCAGGGGCTGGCAGCTGCAGAGCTCGCCCTGACTGAGAAGTTATCACCGGACCCGGAGTCCGAGGCTGTGGGGACTAATCCATACCCAGCAGCAGAAACCGACCGGCAGGGGATTTCAGGTCCTCTGGCCCAGAAACCCGAAGGCACGGTCACACGCGTGGGACCAGCACCGCCGTCGTGGAGCAGAAGCCATTAGAAGGCCCCGAGTCACCGGCCATACGGGTGAGCACCACACAGTACACTCAGGGACGTGGGCTACTTATACCCGCCTCTAGCAAGGTAGCCAGAAGAGTATCGTTAGTTTGGGAGGCCTACAACTCCGCCTGGCCAAGGGAAATCCCATCTGCTCAAGGACTGACCAGGCCCCGATCGCTAGCAAGTACTCCGGGAGGGTCTATCTTTGTCACCAGTAAAGACCCTGAACTACACCGCATCGTCTCTGAGTGGTTCCTGCTACCCCCATCATCCACGTCGGCTGCCCTGAGGCCATACCCCTCCCGTTGGGGGTTATACCATCCACGCTGCACCATCCTACCACCGGCCTCAGCGGTCTGCCCTGCAGCAGCAGCTCTAAAGCTGCATTCAACGGGTGGCGTAGTCATCTAACATCTACTGCTAATACAGTGCCACTTAGTCTGACTCCCTGGGCACGGACCGGGTCACCGCCACGAGACTACAACCCTCAACAGATCCGGCTCCGGGTAAGCTCCCGCGTGCGCAACGCAGCGCGACACAGGCCCAGGGGCGCGTCATATACAGTATGGAGCACTATGCAGGGCCATGAATACAGTACGGAGCACTATGCGGGGCCATGTATACAGTACAGAGCACTATGTGGGGCCATGTATACAGTACGCAGCACTATGCGTGGCCATGTATACAGTACGGAGCACTATGCGGGGCCATGTATACAATATGGAGCACTATGCAAGGCCATGTATACAGTACGGAGCACTATGCGGGCCATGTATACAGTACGGAGCACTATGCGGGCCATGTATACAATATGGAGCACTATGCGGGGCCATGTATACAGTACGGAGCACTATGTGGGGCCATGTATACAGTACGGAGCACTATGCGAGGCCATGTATACAGTACGGAGAACTATGCAGGGCAACGTCTAGAGTACGGAGCACTATGCGGGGGCCATGTATGCAGTACAGAGCACTATGCGGGGGCCGTATATAGAGTACGGAGCACTATGCGGGGCCAGGTATACAATATGGAGCACTATGCGGAGCCGTGGATACAGTACGGAGCACTATGCGGGGCCATATATACAGTACGGAGCACTATGCGGGGCCATGTATACGTACGGAGCACTATGCGGGGTCATGTATACGTACGGAGCACTATGCGGGGCCATGTTTACTGTATGTGTGGCACCCCAGGGGTCTGGTTTTCCACAGTAATGTAATGTTATGTCTGAGAGCAGGTGGGAGGTCCTTTGGTCAGGGATCCTGTGCATGCCACACCTCCTGCCCAGTCTTGGGAGGGGAAGAACTTCCCCTGTATAAACCCGGGGCTGAGGCAGGGTGAGTCAGACAAGTGGAGTAGAGACAAGAAGCAGCATAGGAAACAGCAGAGTTACAAGGAGTCAGGGGCTGGCAGCTGCAGAGCTCGCCCTGACTAAGAAGACTTCTTTCCGGACCCGGAGTCCGAGGCTGTGGGGACTAACTCTTGCCCAGCAGCAGAATCCGTCAGGCAGGGGATTTCAGGTCCTCTGGCCCAGAAGCCCGAAGGCACGGTCACACGCGTGGGACCAGCACCGCCATCGTGGAGCGGAAGCCATTAGAAGGCCCCGAGTCACCGGCCATACGGGTGAGCACCACACGGTACACTCAGGGACGTGGGCTACTTACATCAGCTTCTAGCAAGGTAGCCAGAAGAGTACAGTCAGTTTGGGAGGCCTACAACTACGCCTGGCCAGGGGAGATCCCATCTGCTCAAGGACTGACCAGGCCCCGTTCGCTAGCAAGTACTCCGGGAGGGTCTATCGTTGTTACCAGTAAAGACCCTGAACTACACCGTACCGTCTCTGAGTGGTTCCTGCTACCCCCATCATCCACGTCGGCTGTCCTGAGACCATACCCCTCCCGTTGGGGGTTATACTATCACGCTGCATAATCCTACCATCGGCCTCAGCGGTCTGCCCCGCAGCAGCAGCTCCCTGGCTGCACTCAACGGGTGGCGTAGTCATCAACTATTTACTACTAGTAGACTGCCGTCCAGTTTGACTCCCTGGGCACGGACCGGGTCACCGCCACGAGACTACAACCCTCCACGGATCCGGCTCCGGGTAAGCTCCCGCGTGCGCACCGCAGCGCGACACAGGCCCAGGGGCGCGTCATATGCAGTACTATACGGAGCCATATATACAAAACAGAGCAGTATGCGAGTCCATGTATACAGTATGGAGCACTTTGCGAGGCCAAGCATACAGTACGGAGCACTATGCGGGGCCATGTATACAGTACGGAGCACTATGCGGGGCCATGTATATAGTAGTACCGAGCACAATGCGAGGGCCGTGAATACAGTACGGAGCACTATGCGAGGGCCGTATATAGAGTACGGAGCACTATGCGGGGCCGGGTATACAATATGGAGCACTATGCGGGGCCATGTATACAGTAAGGAGTACTATGCGGGGCCATGTATGTAGTAGTACCGAGCACAATGCTGGGGACGTGAATACAGTACGGAGCACTATGCGGGACCATGTATATAGTAATACGGAGCACTATGCGGGGACATGTATACAGTACGGAGCACTATGCGGGGCCGTATATACAGTACGGAGTACTATGCGGGGCCATGTATATAGTAGGATGGAGCACTATGCGGGGCCATGTATACAGTACGGAGTCCTATGCGGGGCCATGTATAAAGTACAGACCAAAGTTTGGACACACCTTCTCATTTCAAGATTTTTCTGTATTTTCATGACTATGAAAATTGTACATTCACACTGAAGGCATCAAAACTATGAAGCAACACATGTGGAATTATATACTTAACAAAAAAGTGTGAAACAACTGAAAATATGTCTTATATTTTAGGTTCTTCAAAGTAGCCACCTTTTGCTTTGATGACTGCTTTGCACACTCTTGGCATTCTCTTGATGATCTTCAAGAGGTAGTCACCGGAAATATTTTTCACTTCTCAGGTGTGCCCTGACAGGTTTAATAAGTGGGATTTCTTGCCTTATAAATGGGGTTGGGACCATCAGTTGTGTTGTGCAGTAGTCTGGTGGTTACACAGCTGATAGTCCTACTGAATAGACTGTTCGAATGTGTATTATGGCAAGAAAAAAACAGCTAAGTAAAGAAAAACAAGTGGCCATCATTACTTTAAGAAATGAAGGTCAGTCAGTGCGAAAAATTGGGAAAACTTTAAAAATGTGTCCACAAGTGCAGTTGCAAAAACCATCAAGCACTACAAAGAAACTGGCTCACATGAGGACCGCCCCAGGAAAGTAAGACCAAGAGTCACCTCTGCTTCTGAGGATAAGTATATCCGAGTCACCAGCCTCAGAAATCGCAGGTTAACAGCAGCTCAGATTAGAGACCAGGTCAATGCCACACAGAGTTCTAGCAGCAGACACATCTCTTCAACAACTGTTAAGAGGAGACTTTGTGCAGCAGGCCTTCATGGTAAAATAGCTGCTAGAAAACCACTGCTAAGGACAGGCAACAAGCAGAAGAGACTTGTTTGGGCTAAAGAACACAAGGAATGGACATCAGACCAGTGGAAATCTGTGCTTTGGTCTGATGAGTCCAAATTTGAGATCTTTGGTTCCAATCACCGTGTCTTTGTGCGACGCAGAAAATGTGAACGGATGGACTCTACGTGTCTGGTTCCCACCGTGAAGCATGGAGGAGGAGGTATGATGGTGTGGGGGTGCTTTGCTGGTGACACTGTTGGGGATTTATTCAAAATTGAAGGCATACTGAACCAGCATGGCTACCACAGCATCTTGCAGCGCATGCTATTCCATCTGGTTTGCGTTTAGTTGGACCATCATTTATTTTTCAACAGGACAATGACCCCAAACACACCTCCAGGCTGTGTAAGGGCCATTTGACCAAGAAGGAGAGCTATGGGGTGCTACGCAAGATGACCTTGGCTCCACAGTCACTAGACCTGAACCCAATCGAGATGGTTTGGGGTGAGCTGGACCGCAGAGTGAAGGCAAAAGGGCCAACAAGTGCTAAGCATCTCTGGGAACTCCTTCAAGATTGTTGGAAGACTATTTCCGGTGACTACCTCTTGAAGCTCATCAAGAGAATGCCAAGAGTGTGCAAAGCAGTCATCAAACCAAAGGTGGCTACTTTGAAGAACCTAGAATATAAGACATATTCTCAGTTGTTTCACACTTTTTTGTTAAGTATATAATTCCACATCTGTTAATTCATAGTTTTGATGCCTTCAGTGTGAATGTACAATTTTCGTTGCCATGAAAATACATAAAAATCTTTAAATGAGAAGGTGTGTCCAAACTTTTAGTCTGTACTGTACATACGGAGCACTATGCGGGACCATGTATATAGTAGTACGGAGCACTATGCGGGGCCATGTATAGAGTACGAAGCACTATGCAGGTGACATGTATACAGTACGAAGTACTATGCGGGGCCATGTATACAGTACGGAGCACTTGGGAGCCATGTATACTGTGTGCAGCACTATGCGGGGCCATATATACAGTATGGAGCACTATGCAGGGCCATGTATACAGTACGGAGCACTATGCAGGGCCATGTATACAGTACGGAGCACTATGCGTGACCATGTATACAGTACGGAGAACTATGCGGGGCCATGTATACAGTATGGAGCACTATGCGAGGCCATGTATACAGTACGGAGAACTATGCAGGGCAACGTATAGCGTACGGAGCACTATGCGGGGGCCATTTATGCAGTACAGAGCACTATGTGGGGGCCGTATATAGTGTACGGAGCACTATGCGGGTCGGGTATACCATATGAAGCACTATGCGTGGCTGTGGATACAGTACGGAGCACTATGCGGGGCCATATATACAGTACGGAGCACTATGCGGGGCCATGTATACGTACAGAGCACTATGCGGGGTCATGTATACTGTATGCAGTAGTATGCGGAGCCATGTATAGAGTACGGAGCACTATGCGGGGCCATGTATACAGTATGGAGAAAAACCAGAAAAATATTCACCAAACTAAATTGGTAATAGGGTATATATATTTACCAGAGAACCATAGACAGAAAAAATACCCAATAAAAATTAACTTTTAATAATTATCCTTAAAAGTGTACTCTATAGTACAAGTGAGAAAAAACTACACATATATCTCAAAAACAGGATACCATGTAAGGAGAATATAATATGAAATTAGCAATTAATTCAGACAAACTTACCCTGGATAGCACCTAATAAGATTGCTCTCCCTACCTAACAGCGGAGTGTTTTTCACCCTAAGGTTCAGATGGTGTCCCCGCTCCTCGGAGGCTGTCCCTCTCCTTTCCCTAGGTATCCCTACACAGTCAAAAGATGCCACACACATACATATAAATGGACCAATTGTAGACTATTCATGTCATAATTGACATGCTCAATATAAAAAATTACAACAATACCATATCAGTGGGGAGTGGGCAAAAATAGATATAGTTGCACAAATAGAAGGTTTTTGATTTACAGTAGCCCACTAATATAAATAGATAGACATGTGTACCAGTCAGAGCAAGTCCGAAAAAAATATTAAGAATATTTTCATCCCCAGTCAAACTAGGATTCAAGCAATGCCATAAATGATATCAATTAGTTGGCCTTTAGTACAATGACTAAATGTAGTCAATCCACAATACAAAATTTCCCAAAGCTATAATAGCAATATTCCAGACATCAATATTATAAGATTCCTCAGACTGGTGTAAAGTCATCCGCAAATAAGGTTATAATTAATCCCTTTGTCCCAACCCACTGGAATAGGTAAAAATGTGTACTAGTCAGACCAAATAAGAAATAGTAATACACTTATCTTAATCTCTAGTCCATCTGAGATTCACACAGTGCCTTGAGTGGTGTCCATTAGATGTCCTTTTTTATATACATAACTGAATATAGTCAATCCACAATTCAGAACTCCCCAAAATAGTAACAGCACTCCAGGCATCAATTTTCAAGGTCCCTCAGACTGGTGTAAAATCATCAGCAGTAAAGTTATTCCTTAGGATTAGTCCCTTCTTCCCTACGTGTTTCACCCCCTCCTCAATGTGGGGCTCATCAGGGGACAAGAAATATTAGAGGAGATGAGCCATAATAGATGCCCGCATAATAGCTCCTTGTATACCGGAGTCCAACCGCATGTTCAATGGTGGGATTCATCCCTATATATCTGTGGAATGCCATGTGCCACGAGATTAATTTCACCTGTGATCAATCCCAGCGTTACCCTGACTACGAAACGCAAGCTTTAAGAAACTAGCGTACCACCGTGTTTAACATCACTTCCGGTCCCAACGTAATACGTCATTTCCGATTGCGTAGCCCAGGGTATTAGCTAAGGGATCGTACGAAGAATGCGTAAGCAAAGTACGTATCCTCCCGCTTTTTACGTCACTTCCTGGAACCACCAGGTGGAACGCAGACTGCGTTTCACTATCTGCATGGAGGATACCGCTACTCTCAGTTCAACAGGAAGATGCAAGAGACAATCACTACCACAAAACAATAGACCCGGAAAATCACAAGATGAGGTGAATATTCCACCATAATTAAAAAGATGTGCATCCATCCCCAAAGAAAAGGGGGGGGGGGAATAGGTAGCATATTATCCACTTATGTGTGAGTAACTAAGCCAGTATTACAGTCCACCAGTATTGTGAATACACACACCGGGACTATCTGTAGATATATAAAAAAGGCTGATCAGGATTTTTATCCGTAAGGCTAATTGAAACAACAGTAAGGCTATACAAAGCTAGAAAAGCTTAACTGTTCATTAATACCCCCGGGATTCAGAGATTTGAGCCAGAAAATCCATCTGGACTCCCGCTGCAGAATTCTTTTATCCCAGTCCCCCTGTCGCACTGAGGGACTCACCACTTCAATAGAACAAAATGTAATAGAATTTAAATCACCTCCATGGTGTGTATTGACGTGTTTCGCTAGAGGAGTATCTCGCTTGTTTCGGATGTCACCTAAGTGTTCACCAATACGTACTTTAAATTGTCTTCTGGTTTTTCCCACATAGTCTTTTGGGCAAGTGCATGTACATACATAGACGACACCTATTGTTTTACAATTAGCAAAATGTTTGTTCCTATAGGTGCGTCCAGTTACAGAGCTCACAAATGTATCTGAGATGGAGACATAACGACAATAAGTGCACTGTCCACATCTAAAAGTACCAGTAGACCTCCTATCCAACCAGGTCCCCTCCTTCTTGGGGGGCACAAAGTGACTATGTACTAGGTGATCTTTGACAGATCTGCCTCTCCTAAAGGTGACAGAGGGATAGTCTGCAATCCATTTGGAAACATCTGGATCTGTCCTCAAGATACCCCAATATTTTCTCAGGATTGTCATAATCCTAGGATGTTGATCATCATATGTTCCAATTAGCCTAGTAAGGGAGGTCTGTTCGGGCCTGAAGTGAGACACCAGTAATTTAGATCTATCCTGTTTAAAGGCATGATTAAATGCTCTATTGATCACCCTTGTTGGATAGTCCCGATCAGAAAAACGGTCCTTAAGGTCCCTAGCCTTATGAAAATAGTCAGAGGTAGAGGAGCAATTTCTCCTTAATCTTAAGAACTGGCCTTTAGGGATCCCTTGTTTCAAAGGAACCGGATGATAACTATCCCATTTTAATAGGCTATTTGCTGCTGATGGTTTTCTAAAGATAGATGATCTCAATGAGCCAGATTCATCAATTGATATTATAACATCCAAAAAGGCAATCTTCTTACCTCCTATCTCATAAGTAAATTTAAGGCCCAAATCATTTTCATTGAGGCGCTGTATGAACCCAATGAAGGACTCCTCATCTCCAGTCCAGAGGACGAGGATGTCGTCAATGTATCGGCCCCAAAATTGAATGTGGGGGCCCCCGACGACATCCTCGTCCCCAAAGACTATGTTGTCCTCCCACCAGCCAAGGAGCAAATTAGCATAAGTGGGGGCACAGGGGCTCCCCATCGCTGTGCCCCTAAGCTGGTGGTAGAATCTCCCATGAAAAAGAAAAAAATTATGCGTAAGAACATAATCAAGCAACCGAAGAATGAATTTGTTGTGTGGGATCAAGTGGTTTCCCCTTGTTTTCAAAAAGGACTCCACTGCCATCAGACCAGCCGTATGGTGGATACTAGAATACAATGCCTCCACGTCTATGGAAACCAAAATAGTACCAGGATCAACTGTAATGTCATCCAATTTTGTTAATAAATCTGTTGTGTCTCTCAGATAGGATGGGAGAGCTGTAACAAAAGATCTAAGCATCTGATCAAGATAGATGCTTGAGTTTTGACTCAATGCATCCACACCTGAAACTATTGGCCTCCCTTTCAATGGTGGATAGCCCTTATGAACCTTAGGAAGGGCATAAAAAGTTGCAATCACAGGAAATTTTGGAAGCAGAAAATTCAGTTCACTCAATGAAATCAGATTATTTTGTCTAGCTTGTTGCAGAATGTCAGATAAGGTCCTCATAAAAGCAGATGTAGGATCACCCTGTAATACCTGATATGTCATGGTATCTGAAAGAATATTCATACACATAGAAACATATTGATCACAATCTAGAAGCACTATGTTCCCTCCCTTATCGGAGGGTTTTATGATAAGGGAAGTGTCACCACTCAAATCCTGTAATGCTCTCCGTTCATCAAATGTAAAATTGGGGTTCACCCTATGTGCCCTTGGATTTATTCTCCTGATTTCCTCCGTGACTAACGACGAAAAAATATCTATACTACCAATATCTCCTACAGGTGGCATTTTACTACTTTTAGGTTTTAAATCCGAGAAAGGGCCCTCTCCCAATCCACGAGTGCCCTCGTTTTCAAGTTCAGCTAAGAGATGAACATCCTGGAGATCCTCCATTGAGATGCCCAATTGTAAACATTTATTTTTGTCATTGAGTGCAAAAAACTTTCTCCATCTCAACTTCCTCAAGAATAGGTGAATATCTTTAACCCACGAAAAAGGGTCAAAGCGAGTCGTTGGTACAAAGGACAGTCCTGTCCCTAAGACCCTTCGTTCAGTCTCTGTAAGAGTGTGTGAGGACAAATTGATCACATTCCTATCATTACCTGCATGTAATCGATGTGGTATTATCTTATTGGCTAACGATTGTAATTCACCATTCTTTCCCGCAAATGGTAGCGTGCTTCCCTGTTCTCTAAAAAAGAGGGAGTTGAAGTAGAGGATAATCCCATAGATGGTGATGTGGAGAAAGATGGACCCTGGCCTGAATAACCTCGATTTTGCCATCTTCTACCAAACCCTCTCCTTCCTTGCCCCCTAGATCTACTAGACAGTCTAGGGGTTTCCTTCGGAGTACGTTCAGTATCAGAGGACTCCAGATCAGAGGAGGAGATGTCCGTCGTTGGGCCACCCTTACTATTTAGGGCAGGATATGCTCGTTTTTCCCTAAAATCAGTCAAATCTCTAGTGAATCGTTTATGTTTTCTATCTTTCAGAACGAGTTGATATTTTTCTACTGACACCCTCAGTGCTTCTTCTCTTGTGGAGAAGTCCAATGCGGACTTAAAGTTAAGGGCCCTATCTATCTGCTCTTTAAGGGTGGCTGCAGACTTCTCAAAAGTGACCTTTTCTTCCTCTAGTAGGATTTGCATAAACCTCAGAGATGAGGCTGTAGATTCTTTCTCCCACTTAGATAAAAGTGAAACTGACCTGCTCCTATGTGCTGGTAACAAGTTAATCCTTAGGCCACGTGGCACTATCCCTTGTTTTATATAGTTGTCCAATGATTGGACCTCCCACCATGACTTGATGTTTTCTTTATAGACTTCTAATAAATCCGCAAAGACATTCTTAATACTGGGCTCTGTTGAAATATTGACCCCACACTCAGTCCCTGAAAAAACTTCCTTAGCTTCGTCCAACCATCTGTTAGTGTTTAAAGGTCCCGACAAAAATCCAGCCATAATACTCTCAAGAAAAACCAGAAAAATATTCACCAAACTAAATTGGTAATAGGGTATATATATTTACCAGAGAACCATAGACAGAAAAAATACCCAATAAAAATTAACTTTTAATAATTATCCTTAAAAGTGTACTCTATAGTACAAGTGAGAAAAAACTACACATATATCTCAAAAACAGGATACCATGTAAGGAGAATATAATATGGAGCACTATGCAAGGCCATGTATACAGTAAGGAGCACTATGCGGGGCCATGTATATAGTAGTACCAAGCACAATGCGGGGGCCGTGTATACAGTACGGAGCACTATGCGGGGCCATGTATATAGTAGTACCAAGCACAATGCGGGGGCCGTGTATACAGTACGGAGCACTATGCGGGGCCGGGTATACCATATGAAGCACTATGCGTGGCTGTGGATACAGTACGGAGCACTATGCGGGGCCACATATACAGTACGATGCACTATGCGGGGCCATGTATACGTACGGAGCACTATGCGGGGTCATGTATACTGTATGCAGTAGTATGCGGAGCCATATATACTAAACAGAGCAGTATGCGGGACGATGTATACAGTAAGGAGCAATATGCGAGGCCATGTATACAGTATGGAGCACTATGCAAGGCCATGTATGCAGTACGGAGCACTATGCGGGGCCATGTATACAGTACGGAGTACTATGCGGGGCCATGTATACAGTACGGAGCACTATGAGGGGCAGATGTATACAGTACGGAGTACTATGCGGGGCCATGTATACAGTATGGAGCACTATGCGGGGCCATGATCACAGTATGGGGCACTATGCGGGGCCATAAATACAGTACGGAGCACTATGCGGGACCTTGTATACAGTAGGTAGCACTATGCGGGGCCATGTATACGGTACGGAGCACTATGAGGGGGACATGTATACAGTACGGAGCACTATGCGGGGCCATGTATACAGTATGGAGCTCTATGCGGGGCCGTGTATACAGTACGGAGCACAATGCGGGGCCATGTATACAGTACGGAGCACTCTGCGGGGCCATGTATATAGTAGTACCGAGCACAATGCGGGGGCCTTGTATACAGTACGGAGCACTATGCGGGGTCATGTATATAGTAGTACGGAGCACTATGCGGGGCCATGTATACAGTACGAAGCACGATGCAGGGCCATGTATACAGTACGGAGCACTATGCAGGGCCATGTATACAGTAAGGAGCACTATGCTGGGCCATGTATACAGTATGGAGCACTATGCGGGACCATGTATACAGTAGGTAGCACTACGCGGGTCCATGTATACGGTACGGAGCAATATGAGGGGGACATGTATACAGTACGGAGTACTATGCGGGGCCATGTATACAGTACTGAGTACTATGCGGGGCCATGTATACAGTACAGAGCACTATGCGGGGCCGTGTATACAGTACGGAGCACTATGCGGGGCCGTGTATACAGTATGGAGCACTATGCGGGGCCATGTATACAGTACGGAGCACTATGCGGGGCCATGTATACAGTACAGAGCACTATGTGACTAGCCCAGGGGATGGGGATGACTCGGTTACCCGGGCCTTTAGCCTTAAGGAGGTCGCGGTGGTCGGCTCCCGGGCCCATTCTTTGGGGTCACTCTTAAAAAAGGCGTTGATAGATGTTAAGTTTTATTAAAGAGTTCGTGACGCCACCTATGGTTTCTGATGATATTCACCAGCGCTGCGTAGTCCACTGAGGCCAGTGATAAGGCAGCTAGATGGTATGGCTCCCCACAGGTGGAGCTAGGCCTCAGGGCAGCGTATGAACGGGGAAAGCAGGACGGAGAGACTCAGCCGAGTCAGAGCAAGAACAGGGACGGACACAATAGTCTCTTCAGTACCTTTTACTGATGGAAATTCAGGCACTTCCCGGAGCTCTGTAGGGTGAAGGGTGTATGTCCAGATCCTCCCCAATGAGCGGGTTTTGGGCCTCCTGTTTCTTGCTTCTGCGTAGTAAGTTTCTGACCTGCCTGAAGCTAGGCCTAACTTTGTCTCTGTCCTGCGCTGGCTGACCTTGTGGTAGGGCCTTCTCTTGGAGTGCACGCTCCCGACCTACGGGGCCTATGTGTCTCCTGGCTCTGGTACGTATCAGCACTTTAGCGATCCTGGGACTTGTAGTTCTCCAGGGATTCCGGTTTATCTTACTGGGTCATGGAGATTCCGGTAAGCTTCGGACCCGGTGTCCGGTAACTGCTTCTTCTTCGGGGTGAGCTAGTTAAGCTCCTCTGCCCCTATGAACTAACTCTCTCTACTCGTCTTCGGCCTACTCGGGCCCTCCTAGGCTACTCACACTAACGGCAGCTTGCCGCGCTTCACCGATCTTATGGCGCCGGCACACCTAAGCTCACTTCTCTGAGCTACAACTGAGTCTAGAACATACTCCACTGCAGACTAACCTCTCTCAGGCTTCTACTGCAGGAACTCTCTCAACAGACTTCTGCTCTCTGTCGACTCCAGTCTAGACTAACTGCTGCCTGGCTCCACCTTCTCTATTTATCTATCCCTAACGGGCTCCATCTGGTGGTCTGAGGTGGAAGGTGGAGATGTGTGAATGGTTATGGGGGCCTCTTGTGGAGGAATCCTTCAATACGCCCTTCTAGGATCTGTGATACCAAGCACAGCTGGTCTTCACATTTGCGGGGCCATGTATACAGTACGGAGCACTATGCGGGGCCATGTTTACAGCATGGAGCACTATGCGGGGCCATGTATACTGTACGGAGCACTATGCGGGGCCGTGCATACAGTACGGAGCACTATGCGGTGGCCATGTATACAGTACAGAGCACTATGCGGGGCCATGTATACAGTACGGAGCACTATGCGGGGCCATGTATATAGTAGTACAGAGCATTATCCGGGGGACGTGTATACAGTACCGAGCACTATGCGGGGCCATGTATATAGTAGTACGGAGCACTATGCGGGGGCCGTGTATACAGTATGGATCACTTTGCGGAGTGATGTATACTGTGTGCAGCACTATGCGGGGCCATGTATACAAAACAGCAGTATGTGGGGCCATGTATATGTAAGGTGCCCCAGCGAGGTAGTCGTGGGCGAGCTGTAGCCCCCTCTCGCTATGGCACCCTACAGACAATACGTGTCCTCCCTCTGAAGTGTGGCTGTGTATGTAGTGGTCTTCACTTACTTCAAGCCATCCGATCGCGGCTGTCTCCAGGCAATTTTCTTCTGGGATCAGGGCAGCAATAATTTCAGAGGACATGAGGTTCTTAACCAGAACTTGGACTTTACTTGGGGAAGAGGAATATATACAATATTTACAGTCAGATATAATGGATAAGGCTCGACAGGCAATCATCTCTCTCACAGGCGCTGTTAACTGCTTCAGCCCTGGTTCCCTCTTTAAGCGGAGCATCTCTGTGGCTATAATCCCTGGCCCAAGAGACTCCTCTGCATTGACAGTGACCAGATCCGATATCTCTCCCCCACGTCTTAGCTTGGAGTCCTATTTAGCTTCCTCTGCTTCCTGCAGACTAGAAGTGCCCCGTGTCCTCACTACGCTTTGATGAGTTTCTCCGGCGAGCGAACAGGACTCGTGCTCTTGTGTGGGGAGACTTGCACACTGGGATCCCACTGTCTGAGGGTACGGAGCTCCCGTCTACCCTAGCAGCCACTATAATCAGGCTGTCTGAACAACTTGAGGTCTCAACTCGTACTGAAGAATCACTTCCTGATTCTGGAAACTAAACAGAGACTTTCCTAATATGCCCACCCTCAGTGAGCTGTCATCACAGAACTTTAACCCATCACTGTCTATAACTTTGCCTTAACCCCCTTAGCTTGGTCTACCACAGTTAGGGAGGTCTGACCTCAGGGACACTTCCTTTAACTATCTCAGTACCAAGGGAAGTCTACGCCCTTCCCCATTATTACATTCCCCGACACTTTAATGTTGGTCGTCCCTGACCACACTAAGCAATAAACATTAATCAACAGCTTAAATTTTACTAAAACATTTTTAGTAAACGACTAGTCCTGAGGTCATCTTCTTGGATGGAAGACCGGCCCTTCTCGGTTAAGGGCCCTGGAACTGCAATTCAGGACAGTCCATTATCAACTTTTTTTCAGAGGCACCGGTCCTTCTTGGTAAGGACCCTGGAAACGAAGTGTCCACAGTTTTAAGTCAGGTCAACACCTCAATAGACCCCAATCCCCTCCTGGGGCTACATTCTGAGGCACACAGTCACAGGTAACACCCTGTGAGTCTCTTTCTTCTTGGCCCTAGCGGGGGTCACCGGTTCTTCCCGCTAGGTCGCAAGTCTTTTTGATTTGGAGGATATCCATCCTCAAGGTGTGCCTCAGCATTTTAAATTCCAGCAGAAAAAGGCGCAACAAGCGCAACAAAAAGAAAACAAAAGTAAAAACAAAAAGAGCAGCTCTCCCGGGCACGCAACTTTTGGGTGCTGCTTAAGGCCTTCCTGGCCTGGGAGGTAGGGAAACAGTCCTCCATTTTAACTCAACATGGGGCACTCCGTCCCCATTGGGTACAAGTCCCAGAAACTGGACCACCGCTGGTGGGTCCTGATAAAGGAAGAGATGAAAGGTCAACGTACCCTTAACTAGTTAGCTTACTTCTTCCGGGCCTCCCCCCGTTCCTTCATGAAGGCGGCCCATGCTGCAGATGAAGGTGGCTTCCTCCACTTCCACGGCTGATCGGGGTATCTGCTAGGCCCAGGGTCCTCTTCCGAGGACGTAGCACTGCCACAGCCGACCTGGGTAGGGCCGTAGCTGGTGACAGAAAAATGATGGACCTCCTGGCTAACACCAGCCTGAGTCTCTCTGGCAGCCCCCTGCTCAACTGCCTCAGCCCCTCCTGGGTGTTGTGGTGCCGACTCCTTTTCCGGCACCTCACTAAGGAAATCGGCTTCCTTGCTGCTTGCGACATCCTCCTCCTCGTCGCTCACAATATCTCCCCACTGCCGCCTCCCAGGCTCCTCTGTCGGTGGAGTACTGGCCTTAGGTGGGGACAGAAAGCCTTTAGGGGCTTCCCTAGCCCAGCGCTGCTTAGCCTCTCTTTTGGCCCTCCTCTCGAAGACCTGTCGGTCCTTCTCTAGGACGTCTTCCCATTTATATGGGCGGGTGACCGCAGCCGCATACCACCCGTTTTGCACTCACATTTTACAAAGTGCACGATGTCCCCCACCTGCAGGTTGTGTAAATGGCCAGGCAGATAGTCCCGCTTTACCGCTTCGCCGGACACGAACACCTCATGCCCGGTCCATTCCTCTTCCAGAAACCCGTACCCCTCACGGATACGGAATTCTATGACCCGCCCCCGGGTCTGAGCTTCCCCCACTGACTCCCTTCTTGCCGCATTGGACCCCTCCAGCCAGCCTCTCAGGAAGGTATCGGTCCATCGCCGCTGTTCTCGCGCGGTCATCGGGGGGTCCCGGGTAGAGATGAGCGGTGTTCGACTAGAACTGTTCGCCAATCTCAAATTCGAGCTGTTTTGGGCGGTGTTCGAGTTGTTCGACGAACCCGAACGATTTGCAAAAAATTCGGCTGTTCGAGGTTATGTTCGATAACTGTTCGTGCACCAAAAGAGTGTCCTGCATGTCTGGCGCTATTTAGAGCACCAATCATGCAGGCATTGTCTGCCACTCACTGTAATGCCACAGCCATGGTGGTTGCGGCATTAGAGTGATTGCCCAAATCGATGGGAACAGTGCCAACAGTGAAACATGAAAAGCCGGCAATTCAGCAGCGGCATACACCGGTACCCGACAATTTAGAACCGAAAGAATAGAGCTTCACACATAAATTAGATAGATATAAACATGTCAGCCACATATATACGAAGTACAGTGAAAGTGCTGCTTACTGTACTTGTCATTTAGCGTAAAGGATTTATCAAAAAAAATAATAGTGTTTTCATGCACCGTCTCTTTAAAAAAGCCGGCCGGCAATTCAGCAGCGGTACCCGACAATTTATAACAGACAGAATAGAGCTTCACACATAGATTAGATAGATAGAAACATGTCAGTCACATATATATGAAGTACAGTGATAGTGTTGGTTACTGTACTTGTCATTTAGTATTAAAATAAAGGATTTATTATTAAAAAAATTGGCGTGGGGTTCCCCTTAATTTTAGGCTCTAGCGGAGGTTAAGCAGACGGCTGGGGCAGATGTTTGAAGCCTGGGAAGGGGGTAATACCCACGGAGCTTCCCAGGCTACTAATATCAGCCCCCAGCTGAATACATAGCCTTTACTAGCTATTAAAATGGGGGACACCCCAAAAAAAATGACGTGGGGTCCCCCCTAATTTAATAGCTAGCAAAGGCTAGGCAGACAGCTGGGGGCTGATATTAATAGCCCAGGAAGGGAGCCATGAATATTGGCCCCCTCCCAGGCTAGAAACACCAGCCGTCAGCCGCCCCAGAAATGGCGCATTCATAGGATGCGCCAATTCTGGCACTTAGCCTCGCTCTTCCACGCTGCCCTGGTGCGGTGGCAGGGGGTAATAGGGTTGGGGTTGATGTCAGCTTATAATGCCAGCTGACATCAAGCCCAGGTTAGTAATGGAGAGGCGTCTATAAGACACCCCCATTACTAACCCCATAGTCAAAGTTAAAAAAAACACAAACACCCAGAATAAAGTCCTTTAATTGAAATAAAGACACAATCCTTTATTGTTCTAAATTAAACCATACTTACCGTCACGCCCATTCCAGCTGAAGCCAACGATCTCCTGCAATAAAAGAAAAATAATAAAGCAACCTCATCCTTACCTTTCCATGGTTCCCACGACAGCTTCAGCTCTGCTACATCGAGATGACAGGCTGGACCGCAGCAGAACGCTGCCATCCAGCCTCTCATCCCGCAGACACTGAGAAGCGCAGGCTTGCTTGCGCTGCTCAGCGTCTCTCTGTGACGACATCCAGATGAGCCGAGTTCATGTCCAATGAACTCGGCTCACCTCATGCACGTCACTGACAGCGTGGGAAAATTCTCACGCTGAAGCGGTGAGTGCAGGAGAATTCTCCCACGCTGTCAGTGACGTGCATAAGGTGAGCTCATGTCCAATGAACTCAGCTCACCTCCTGCACGTCACTGACAGCGTGGGAGAATTCTCCTGCACTCAGCGCTTCAGCGTGAGAATTCTCCCACGCTGAAGCGCTGAGTGCAGGAGAATTTTCCCACGCTGTCAGTGACGTGCATAAGGTGAGCTCATGTCCAATGAACTCAGCTCACCTCCTGCACGTCACTGACAGCGTGGGAGAATTCTCCTGCACTCAGCGCTTCAGTGTGAGAATTCTCCCACGCTGAAGCGCTGAGTGCAGGAGAATTTTCCCACGCTGTCAGTGACGTGCATGAGGTGAGCCGAGTTCATTGGACATTAACTCGGCTCATCTGGATGCCCTCACAGAGAGACACTGTGGAGCGCAAGCAAGCCTGCGCTTCTCAGTGTCTGCGGGATGAGAGGCTGGATGGCAGCGTTCTGCTGCGGTCCAGCCTGTCATCTCGATGTAGCAGAGCTGAAGCTGTCATGGGAACCATGGAAAGGTAAGGATGATGTTGCTTTATTATTTTTCTTTTATTTCAGGAGATCGTTGGCTTCAGCTGGAATGGGCGTGATGGTAAGTATGGTTTAATTTAGAACAATAAAGAATTGTGTGTTTATTTCAATTAAAGGACTTTATTCTGGGTGTTGTGTTTTTTTTAAATACTTTACTAGAAATTCATGGTGGTCATGTCTAAAATTGGCGTGACCCCATGAATTTCGGGCTTAGGGCCAGCTGATAATGCCAAGCTGGCCCTAACCCCTTTATTACCCAGTGAGCCACCGCATCAGGGCCCTGGATGAGTTGGGTACAGCGCCAGAAGATGGCGCTTCTATGAACGCGCCATTTTCCGGGGTGGCTGCGGACTGCAATTTGCAGCGGGGGGGGGCCCAGAAAGCTTGGGCCTCCCTGCGCTGCGGATTCCAGCCCCCAGCTGCCTAGTTGTACCTGGCTGGACACAAAAACAGGGCGAAGCCCCACGTCAATTTTCTTTAAATTATTTCATGAAATAATTAAGAAAAAAAGGGCTTCCCTATATTGTTGTGTCCGGCCAGGTACAAATAGGCAGCTGGTGGTTGGGGGCAGCCCGTTCCTGCCTGCTGTACCTGGCTGGACACAAATATAGTGCGAAGCCCCACGTCAATTTTTTTTAAATTATTTCATGAATTTCCTGAAATAATTTAAAAAAATTGAAGTGGGGCTTCGCACTATATTTGTGTCCAGCCAGGTACAGCAGGCAGGAACGGGCTGCCCCCATCCACCAGCTGCCTATTTGTACCTGGCCGGACACAACAATATAGGGAAGCCCTTTTTTTCTTAATTATTTCATGAATTTCATGAAATAATTAAAAAAAAAGTATGTGGGGCTTCGCCCTATTTTTGTGTCCAGCCAGGTACAACTAGGCAGCTGGGGGCTGGAATCTGCAGCGCAGGGAGGCCCAAGCTTTCTGGGCCCCCCCCCCCCGCTACAAATTGCAGTCCGCAGCCACCCCGGAAAATGGCGCGTTCATAGAAGCGCCATCTTCTGGCGCTGTACCCAACTCATCCAGGGCCCTGGTGCGGTGGCTCACTGGGTAATAAAGGGGTTAGGGCCAGCTTGGTATTATCAGCTGGCCCCAAGCCCAAAATTCATGGGGTCACGCCAGTATTAGACATGACCGCCATGAATTTCTAGTAAAGTATTTAAAAAAAACACAACACCCAGAATAAAGTCCTTTAATTGAAATAAAGACACAATTCTTTATTGTTCTAAATTAAACCATACTTACCATCACACCCATTCCAGCTGAAGCCAACGATCTCCTGCAATAAAAGAAAAATAATAAACCAACCTCATCCTTACCTTTCCATGGTTCCCACGACAGCTTCAGCTCTGCTACATCGAGATGACTGGCTGGACCGCAGCAGAACGCTGCCATCCAGTCTGTCATCCCGCAGACACTGAGAAGCGCAGGCATGCTTGCGCTCCTCACTGTCTCGCTGTGACGGCATCCAGATGAGCCGAGGTCATGTCCAATGAACTCGGCTCACCTCATGCACGTCACTGACAGCGTGGGAAAATTCTCACGCTGAAGTGCTGAGTGCAGGAGAATTCTCCCACGCTGTCAGTGATGTGCATGAGGTGAGCTCATGTCCAATGAACTCAGCTCACCTCCTGCACGTCACTGACAGCGTGGGAAAATTCTCCTGCAATCAGCGCTTCAGCGTGAGAATTTTCCCACGCTGTCAGTGACGTGCATGAGGTGAGCCGAGTTCATTGGACATGAACTCGGCTCATCTGGATGTCGTCACAGAGAGACACTGAGCAGCGCAAGCAAGCCTGCGCTTCTCAGTGTCTGCGGGATGAGAGGCTGGATGGCAGCGTTCTGCTGCGGTCCAGCCTGTCATCTCGATGTAGCAGAGCTGAAGCTGTCGTGGGAACCATGGAAAGGTAAGGATGAGGTTGCTTTATTATTTTTCTTTTATTGCAGGAGATCGTTGGCTTCAGCTGGAATGGGCGTGATGGTAAGTATGGTTTAATTTAGAACAATAAAGGATTGTGTCTTTATTTCAATTAAAGGACTTTATTCTGGGTGTTTGTGTTTTTTTTTACTTTGACTATGGGGTTAGTAATGGGGGTGTCTTATAGACGCCTCTCCATTACTAACCTGGGCTTGATGTCAGCTGGCATTATAAGCTGACATCAACCCCAACCCTATTACCCCCTGCCACCGCACCAGGGCAGCGTGGAAGAGCGAGGCTAAGTGCCAGAATTGGCGCATCCTATGAATGCGCCATTTCTGGGGCGGCTGACGGCTGGTGTTTCTAGCCTGGGAGGGGGCCAATATTCATGGCTCCCTTCCTGGGCTATTAATATCAGCCCCCAGCTGTCTGCCTAGCCTTTGCTAGCTATTAAATTAGGGGGGACCCCACGTCATTTTTTTGGGGGGGTCCCCCATTTTAATAGCTAGTAAAGGCTATGTATTCAGCTGGGGGCTGATATTAGTAGCCTGGGAAGCTCCGTGGGTATTACCCCCTTCCCAGGTTTCAAACATCTGCCCCAGCCGTCTGCTTAACCTCCGCTAGAGCCTAAAATTAAGGGGAACCCCACGCCAATTTTTTTAATAATAAATCCTTTATTTTAATACTAAATGACAAGTACAGTAACCAACACTATCACTGTACTTCATATATATGTGACTGACATGTTTCTATCTATCTAATCTATGTGTGATGCTCTATTCTTTCTGTTCTAAATTGTCGGGTACCGCTGCTGAATTGCCGGCCGGCTTTTTTAAAGAGACGGTGCATGAAAACACTATTATTTTTTTAAATAAATCCTTTACACTAAATGACAAGTGCAGTAACCAACACTGTCACTGTACTTCTTATATGTGTGACTGACATGTTTCTATCTATCTAATCTATGTGTGATGCTCTATTCCTTCTTGTCTAAATTGTCGGGTACCGGTGTATGCCGCTGCTGAATTTGCCGGCCGGCTTTTTTAAAGAGAGTGTCTTCTGAGCAGTTTGTCAGCTTTTGGACACCTTTGCAGGTGTTTTCTATGTGTTTCTATGTGTTTTTGTTTGCCTGCCATTGGTTTTAACGGTGTTCGACGGTGTTCTAAGGTGTTCGACGAACAGTTCCTCGAACATCCCGGTGTTCGACGAACCGAACCGAACCCGAACACTACGGGGGTGGCTCAACACTAGTCCCGGGTAGCCCACTTAGGACTCCCGGGCTCGGCGTACCGCTCTGCCGAGGGGGAATGTAGGGCCTCCAAGGCCAACGACCAGAAATTCTCCCGCGGGGCCTTTCTTTTAGGGGGCTTCCCTTCCGCACCGTCCCCTGAAGGCCTGGGGGCCTTTGTTGCCACAGAAGCTACTGGGGCAGGTACCGCTCACCTTCTGTAAGCTTCGCTGCAGCTATTGCTCTGGCCCCACCTGGATGTTCTCCTCCCTCACCCGAGGGGGATGTTTCCTCCGGCATCCGGCTCCAGCACCACATGTGAAGCTCGTGGACTAGCAGGCCCAGCTCCGGATCAGGCCTAGTGGCCCACTGGACAGCCACTGGGGGTAAGGGCAACGGTTCGCGGGCAGCGCCCGCCGGCAAACGACTTCCAGTCGCGACCCCTGGGGTGGTGATCTCCAGGGGTTCCTCCTCACCGCTTGTCTCGCGCACGTTGTCAGGCTCTGGGGCTGCCATCCTCTCAGGACGTCCGCTGCCGTACCTCCTTCTCCTTACGTGCCGGACAGAAAATGGCGCCGGTCGCTTACCGGTGACGCGCGTCCTGCACATCCAGCTCCGCCTCTTCCTCGGCCGGACCTCTGACGTGACCGCCGCGTCACTCGTCACTCTCGGCCGCTCCGCCTTCAGCCGCGCCCCCTCTCTGTGCGCGCTGATACTCACGGGGCCGGGCTTCACCTTACGCCGCACCCTCTTCCTCTCTGGACGTCTCATCCTGGCACGCATCTTCACCGCTGGGCCCCTCCCTCTTCGGGCCGGAATTCGCAGGGGCTGGACATCTTTTCGCGCTCTCCAGCGCCGTCCACTCCCACGATAGGCGGTTCTTCTCCCAGACTTTACCGCCGTCGTCACCATCTTGGAATCCATGCTTCGGGCCGCCATCTTGGGCCGCATGCCTTCCAACACTTTCTCCTCAGTGTTCTGCGTCGGCTCTTCCCCGCTTTCTTCATGCGAGGAGCTCGAATCCTGCCGACTACGCCAAATGTAAGGTGTCCCAGCGAGGTAGTCGTGGGCGAGCTGTAGCCCCCTCTTGCTATGGCACCCTACAGACAATACGTGTCCTCCCTCTGAAGTGTGGCTGTGCATGTAGTGCTCTTCACTTACTTCAAGCCATCCGATCGCGGCTGTCTCCAGGCAATTTTCTTCTGGGACCAGGGCAGCAATAATTTCAGAGGACACAAGGTTCTTAACCAGAACTTGGACTTTACTTGGGGAAGAGGAATATATACAATATTTACAGTCAGATATAATGGATAAGGCCCGACAGGCAATCATCTCTCTCACAGGCACTGTTAACTGCTTCAGCCCTGGTTCCCTCTTTAAGCGGAGCATCTCTGTGGCTATAATCCCTGGCCCAAGAGACTCCTCTGCATTGACAGTGACCGGATCCGATATCTCTCCCCCACGTCTTAGCTTGGAGTCCTATTTAGCTTCCTCTCCTTCCTGCAGACTAGAAGTGCCCCGTGTCCTCACTACGCTTTGATGAGTTTCTCCAGCGAGCGAACAGGACTCGTGCTCTTGTGTGGGGAGACTTGCACACTGGGATCCCACTGTTTGAGGGTACGGAGCTCCCGTCTACTCTAGCAGCCACTATAATCAGGCTGTCTGAACAACTTGAGGTCTCAACTCGTACTGAAGAATCACTTCCTGATTCTGGAAACTAAACAGAGACTTTCCTAATATGCCCACCCTCAGTGAGCTGTCATCACAGAATTTTAACCCATCACTGTCTATAACTTTGCTGGCAGACTCAACCTGACATCTGCACCCAGAACAGTGGCATCTTGTGGCTGTTTTCAGGTACTACAGGCCAGAAGGAATTATACCAGGAACAAGCTCTATATCTCTCTAGGCTTGATAAGGGCACTAAGTTCCCCCTCTACTCTACTAACTGGACCACTAAAGCTAATCCCCTTAGCTTGGTCTACCACAGTTAGGGAGGTCTGACCTCAGGGACACTTCCTTTAACTATCTCAGTACAAAGGGAAGGCTACGCCTTTCCCCACTATTACATATACAGTATGGAGTACTATGCGGGACCATGTAAACAGTAGTATGGAGTACTATGCAGGGCCATGTATACAGTACGGAGCACGATGCGGGGCCATGTATATAGTAGTATGGAGTACTATGCAGGGCCATGTATACAGTACGGAGCACGATGCGGGGCCATGTATATAGTAGTATGGAGTACTATGCGGGGCCATGTATACAGTACGGAGCACTATGCGGGGCCATGTATACAGTATGGAGCTCTATGCGGGGCCATGTATACAGTACGGAGTACTTTGCGGGGCCATGTATACAGTAGTACGGAGCACTATGCGCGGGACGTGTATACAGTATGGAGCACTATGCCGGGCCATGTATACTGTGTGCAGCACTATGCGGGGCCATGTATACAAAACAACAGTATGCGGGGCCATGTATACAGTATGGAGCTCTATGCGGGGCCATGTATACAGTATGGAGCTCTATGCTGGGCCATGTATACTGTGTGCAGCACTATGCGGGGCAATGTATACAAAACAGCAGTATGCGGGGCCTTGTATACAAAACAGCAGTATGCGGGGCCATGTATACAGTAGGTAGCACTATGCGGGGCCATGTATACAGTATGAAGTACTATGCGGGGCCATGTATGCAGTACGGAGGAATATGCGGGGCCATGTATACAGTAGTACGGAGCACTATGCACAGGCCGTGTATACAGTACGGAGCACTATGTGGGGCCATGTATATAGTAGTACAGAGTACTATGCAGGGCCATGTATACAGTATGGTGCACTATGTGGGACCATGTATACAGTAGGGAGCACTATGTGGGGCCATGTATATAGTAGGATGGAGCACTATGCGGGGCCATATATACAGTACGAAGCACTATGCGGGGACATGTATACAGTATTACGGAGCACTATGCGGGGCCATGTATACAGTACGGAGCACTATGCGGGGCATGTATACAGTAGGTAGCAGTATGCGGGGCCATGTATACAATGCAGAGTACTATGCGGGGTCATGTATACAGTACGGAGCACTATGCGGGACCATGTATACAGTAGGTAGCACTATGCGGGGCCATGTATACAGTAGTACGGAGCACTATGCGTGGCCATGTATACAGTACGGAGCACTATGCGGGGCCATGTATATAGTAGGATGGAGCACTATGCGGGGCCATGTATACAGTACGGAGCACTATGCGGGGGACATGTATACAGTACGGAGTACTATGCGGGACCATGTATACAGTAGGTAGCAGTATGCGGGGCCATGTATACAGTATGGAGTACTATGCGGGGCCATGTATATAGTAGTACGGAGCACTATGCTGGGCCGTGTATACAGTACTTAGCACTATGCGGGGCCATGTATATAGTAGGATGGAGCACTATGCAAGGACATGTATACAGTACGAAGCACTATGCGAGGGACATGTATACAGTAGGGAGTACTATGCGGGGCCATGTATACGTACGGAGCACTATGCGGGGCCATGTATAGAGTACGGAGCACTATGCGGGGCCATGTATACAGTATGGAGCACTATGCGAGGCCATGTATACGTACGGAGCACTATGCGTGCCATGTATACAGTACGGAGCACTATGCGGGGCCATGTATATAGTAGGATGGAGCACTATGCAAGGCCAAGTATACAGTACGAAGCACTATGTGGGGCCATGTATATAGTACGTAGCAATATGCGGGGCCATGTATATGTAGCACCCCGAGGCCTCGGCTGCTACAGGGGTATTGCACCTCAGTCCAGAGGTGTGATATTCCACTCCCGGGTAAGGATGGAGTGTGGACCAGGACTCAGTAAGCTGCATGCACCACACACACCCCATTTCCGAGGAACAGACCAACGGTGCTCCCACTAGACAGAGTGCAGGCACGACAGCTTCTGTTCCTGGCTGGAGTGGGGAGGGGGGTGGAAAACCCAGTGGTGTAGGAGCAGATAGGGGTGGGTTTCTGGGCATAGGTAGGAGCCCATTGGTTGCTAGTCACCTGGGCTCGGGTGTTAGAAGAAGGTATATAAGGTGGGCACCATCTTAGGACAGGAGCCAGTTCAGTCAGGAGGAGAAAAGGAGAGGAGCTCAGCCAGAGAGGGCTGACAGGGAGCTGTGGCTCAGTCTGGGCCCAGCTCCAGAGGCAGGCCTGGAGTGGAGGCCAGAAGCAGCAGAGAGAGAGAGGAGGAGGAACAGAAAGGAAAGAAAGAAAGGAACTGGAACAGAGAAGAAAGGAAGCAAAGAACACAGGGAAAGGCCCAGAGACACGAAGGCAGAAGGAACCCCATATGCCCAGAGGAGATACTGGGTGAAGGGTTGGCAGAATAGGGTACCGGAACCCAAATTGGTGGAGGCGACTAATCCTCAGCCAAAACCGGAGGTTGTGACCACATCTTGGTGCGACCCCTCACTACATCCACCAGAAAGGCATACCGCATAGGGTCAGGGAAACCGGGAGAGGTTTCGCCAACAGAAGGCCCGAGGAAGCTGGACAAAGGTGGGTCACTGGTGGGGACGGCCAATAGAAAGGAAGAGAGGGGAGCTCTGAACCACACTCTGGAATTGCCTGGGAGTTGACCGAGTCCCTCACCTGGTGGACGCAGCACGGCTTGGGCAGTCATCGCCTGCAGCATTGACCTGAATAACAACCGTGAGTAAAGCTTTGGAAACTGCAATTACAAGTCTCTGTGTTTCATCGCCGCACCAGCACCACCAGTACTGGGACACTCACACCATCACTACCACCATCATCCACATTAGCTGCCCTCAGGCAATACTCCTCCCATGGGGAGTTATCCCATACTCAGCTGCGCAACCAACATCAGCCTCAGCGGTCGGCAGCGCAGCGGCGGTCCCCACTGACCGCAATCCACGGGTAGCGTAGTCGGACACTTATTACAATACAAATAGACTGCCACTGGTTTGACCACCCTGGGCACGGACCGGGTCACCGCCACACGGAGACTACAACCCCCAGCATCTCAGCGATCCGGTTCCGGGTTCCCCTGCACAACACAGGCCCAGGGGGCGCGTCATATACAGTACGGAGTACTATGCGGGGCCATGTATAAAGTAGGATGGAGCACTATGCGGGGCCATGTATACAGTACGAAGCACTATGCGGGGGACATGTATACAGTACGGATCACTATGCGGGACCATGTATACAGTAGGTAGCACTATGCTGGGCCGTGTATATGTGGCACCCCAGGGGTCTGGTTGCCAGAGTAATAGAAATATTATGTCTGAGAGCAAGTGGGAGGTTTCTCTGGTCAGGAGCCCTAAGCATGCAACACTGCCCGCCCAGACCTGGGAGGGGAGGAATCTGCCCTTATAAACTGGGTCTGGGGCGGGATTAGGGAGTTAGAGCTTGGAGAGGGAAAGATACAGCAGGAGCTCTGTAGGAACAGTAGCTGAAGACCAAGGGCTGGAGCTGAGCAGAGCTCGCCCTGGCTGAGGACACTACAACCGGACACCGGAGTCCGAGGCTGTGGGGACTGATATACACCCAGCAGCAGAAACCAGCCGGCAGGGGATTCCAGGTCCTCTGGCCATAGAAGCCCGGAGGCTCAGTCACAAGAGAGGGACCGGCACCGCCATCCAGGAGCGGAGGCTAACAGAAGGCCCCAAGTCACCAGCCATACAGGTGAGCACCACACGGTATACTCAGGGACGTGGGCTACTTGTAACCGCTTACAGCAAGGTAGCCAGGAAAGAGTGCAGATAGACGGGGAGGCCTACAACTCCGCCTGGCCAGGGGAGAGCCTGCTTGCTCACAGACTGACCAGGCCTCTACTGCTAACCAGTACTCCCGGGAGGGTCTGCTTTATACCATCAGTAAAGACCCTGAACTGCACCACACGTCTCTGTGTTTCATCGCCGCACCAGCACCATTAGTACTGGGACGCTCGCACCATCACTCCCATCATCCACACTAGCTGCCCTGAGGCAATACTTCTCCCGTGGGGAGTTATCCCATACTTGGCTGCGCTTACAACATCAGCCTCAGCGGTCTGCAGCGCAGCGGCGGTCCCCACTGACCGCAATCCACGGGTGGCGTAGTCGGACATTTGTTATTACACTAAGACTGCCACTGGTTTGACCACCCTGAGCCACGGACCGGGTCGCCGCCACACTGAGACTACCACCCCCAGCATCCCAACAGAGGCCCGGTTCCGGGTTCCCCACGCGGCCCAGGGGGCGAGTCATATACAGTACGGAGCACTATGCAGAGCCATGTACAGTGGTGGCCAAAAGTATTGGCACCCCTGCAATTCTGTCAGATAATACTCAGTTTCTTCCTGAAAATGATTGCAATCACAAATTCTTTGGTATTATTATCTTCATTTAATTTGTCTTCAATGAAAAAACACAAAAATAATTGTCCTAAAGCCAAATTGGATACAATTCCACACTAAACCTAAAAAAGGGGGTGGACAAAAGTATTGGCACCCTTTGAAAAATCATGTGATGCTTCTCTAATTCGTGTAATTAACAGCACCTGTAACTTACCTGTGGCACCTAACAGGTGTTGGCAATAACTAAATCACACTTGCAGCCAGTTAACATGGATTAAAGTTGACTCAACCTCTGTCCTGTGTCCTTGTGTGTACCACATTGAGCATGGAGAAAAGAAAGAAGACCAAAGAACTGTCTGAGGACTTGAGAAACCAAATTGTGAGGAAGCATGAGCAATCTCAAGGCTACAAGTCCATCTTCAAAGACCTGAATGTTCCTGTGTCTTCCATGCGCAGTGTCATCAAGAAGTTTAAAGCCCATGGCACTGTGGCTAACCTCCCTAGATGTGGACGGAAAAGAAAAATTGACGAGAGATTTCAACGCAAGATTGTGCGGATGGTGGATAAAGAACCTCGACTAACATCCAAACAAGTTCAAGCTGCCCTGCAGTCCGAGGGTACAACAGTGTCAACCCGTACTATCCATCGGCGTATGAATGAAAAGGGACTGTATGGTAGGATACCCAGGAAGACCCCACTTCTTACCCCGAGACATAAAAAATCCAGGCTGTAGTTTGCCAAAACTTAACTGAGAAAGCCTAAATTGTTTTGAAAGAATGTTCTCTGGTCAGATGAGACAAAAGTAGAGCTTTTTGGCAAAAAGCATCAACATAGAGTGTACAGGAAAAAAAAAGAGGCATTCAAAGAAAAGAACACGGTCCCTAAAGTCAAACATGGCAGTGGTTCCCTGATGTTTTGGGGTTGCTTTGTTGCCTCTGGCACTGGACTGCTTGACCGTGTGCATGGCATTATGAAGTCTGAAGACTACCAACAAATTTTGCAGCATAATGTAGGGTCCAGTGTGAGAAAGCTGGGTCTCCCTCAGAGGTCATGGGTCTTCCAGCAGGACAATGACCCAAAACACACTTCCAAAAGCACTATAAAATGGTTTGAGAGAAAGCACTGGAGACTTCTAAGGTGGCCAGCAATGAGTCCAGACCTGAATCCCATAGAACACCTGTGGAGAGATCTCAAAATGGCAGTTTGGAGAAGGCACCCTTCAAATATCAGGGACCTGGAGCAGTTTGCCAAAGAAGAATGGTCTACAATTCCAGCAGAGCATTGTAAGAAACTCATTGATGGTTACCGGAAGCGGTTGTTCGCAGTTATTTTGGCTAAAGGTTGTGCAACCAAGTATTAGGCTGAGGGTGCCAATACTTTTGTCTGGCCCATTTTTGGAGTTTTGTGTGAAATGATCAATGATTTGATTTTTGCTTCATGCTCTTTTGTGTTTTTTCCTTGCAAGCAAATTAAATGAAGATAATAATACCAAAGAATTTGTGATTGCAATCATTTTCAGGAAGAAACTGAGTATTATCTGACAGAATTGCAGGGGTGCCAATACTTTTGGCCAGCACTGTATATAGTAGGATGGAGCACTATGCAAGGCCATGTATACAGTACGAAGCACTATTCGAGGGACATGTATACAGTAAGGAGTACTATGCGGGCCATGTATACAGTACGGAGCACTTGGGAGCCATGTATACTGTGTGCAGCACTAAGCGGGGCCATATATACAGTATGGAGCACTATGCAGGGCTGTGTATACAGTATGGAGCTCTATGCGGGGCCGTGTATACAGTAAGGAGCACTATGCGGGGCCATGTATACAGTACGGAGCACTATGCGGAGCCATGTATATAGTAGTACCGAGCACAAAAACGGGGGCCGTGTATACAGTACGGAGCACTATGCGGGGCCATGTATATAGTAGTACAGAGCACTATGTGGGGCCATGTATACAGTACGAAGCACTATGAGGGGCCGTGTATACAGTACGGAGTACTATGCGGGGCCATGCATACAGTACGGAGCACTATGTGGGGCCATGTATACAGTAGAGAGCACTATGCGGGGTCATGTATAAAGTACGGAGCACTATGCGGGACCATGTATACAGTAGGTAGCACCATGCGGGGCCATGTATACAGTATGGAGTACTATGCGGGGCCATGTATACAGTATGGAGCACTATGCGGGGCCATATATACAGTACGGAGCACTATGCGGGACCATGTATACAGTAGGTAGCACTATGCGGGGCCATGTATACAGTATGGAGTACTATGCGGGGCCATGTATACAGTATGGAGCACTATGCGGGGCCATATATACAGTACGGAGCACTATGCGGGACCATGTATACAGTAGGTAGCACTATGCGGGGCCATGTATACAGTACAGAGCACTATGAGGGGGACATGTATACAGTACGGGATACTATGCGAGGCCATGTATACAGCACGGAGCACTATGCTGGGCCGTGTATACAGTATGGAGCACTATGCAGGGCCGTGTATACAGTACGGAGCACTATGCGGGGCCGTGTATACAGTACAGAGCACTATGCGGTGGCCATGTATACAGTACGGAGCACTATGCGGGACCATGTATACAGTAGGTAGCACTATGCGGGGCCATGTATACAGCACAGAGCACTATGAGGGGGACATGTATACAGTACGGGATACTATGCGAGGCCATGTATACAGTATGGAGCACTATGCAGGGCCGTGTATACAGTATGGAGCACTATGCAGGGCCGTGTATACAGTACAGAGCACTATGCGGTGGTCATGTATACAGTACGGAGCACTATGCGGGGCCATGTATATAGTAGTACAGAGCACTATGCGGGGGACGTGTATACAGTACCGAGCACTATGCGGGGCCATGTATACAGTACGGAGTAGTATGCGGGGTCATGTATAAAGTGCGGAGCACTATGCGGGACCATGTATACAGTAGGTAGCACTATGCTGAGCCATGTATACAGTAGTACGGAACACTATGCGGGACCATGTATACAGTACGGAGCACTATGCGGGGCCGTGCATACAGTACGGAGCACTATGCGGGGCATGTATATGTGTCACCCTGGCCTGGATGCCACAAATATAATAAAGCTGTGTCTGAGAGCAAGGGGGAGGTTCTCTAGTCAGGGGAACATTAGCATGCAATACCTTCTGTCTCAGGCCAGTAGGGGGGGCAAGCTGCCCCTATAAATGCTGGAACTGGGGGCAGGATTAGGGAGAACTGGACAACCTGTGTCTGAAGAAAGAGGTGTCCGAGAGCAGGGACAGACAGTTGTGTTGCAGCCTAAGAGGCCGTGTGGCAGTGGGAGAGCCACAAGCCAGGGACATGAGGTGAAGTACGCCTGTCCTGGCAGACAAAGAGACTACTCTACCAGACTTTGGTGTCTGAGGCTGTGAGGATTCCACGTCCCACAGCAGAAACCAGTCCGCAGGGGACTGTATGTTCCTTGGCCTAAGAAGCCCGTAGGCTCCGCCACAGCAGAAGGGACCAGCAAAGCCGTACCAGGCCGGGAGTAGAAAGGGACCCACGTTGCAAGCCATACGGGCGAGAGGACACGGTCAGCTCAGGAACGTGGGCTGTTACACTACCAGAAGGGAAATAGCCAGAAGGAGCGCAGAAAGCACGGTAGGCCTACACCCTCACCCTGGCCAGGGCCAGCTTCCCACTTGTTCTCAGACATCCAGGCCCCCTCCTAGCCGGGCCTGTTTCTGGGTCGTTTTACCTGTTATAATAAAGACCCTGAACTGTTGAAGAGGCCTCCGTCTCCTGGCTATCGCGGTCGGAATCATCCCCTCCATCATCCATTATATATTCTGCCCTGGGGCCATACTCCTCCCGTGGGGAGTTGAACAATCCAGTGCTGCACATCTATATCAGCCCCGGCGGTCTGCACTGCACCGGCGGTTAACCCTGACCGCCAGGGGTGGATTAAGAGTAGCAAGGGCCCCGGGCAGTTTAGAAGGCGCGGGCCCCCCCCCCCACACACACACACACCTGATGTATCACATGTCACATGATCCCCTGTGATAGATCATGTGCCAATTAATTTGGCACAATATTAATTATAATAATTTTTTTTAGGCTGTGTGCCCACTATGCGTTTTTTAAGCAATTCCTCTGCAGAAAACGCTTAAAAAATGCTTGGTAGAAGGTCTGCCATGTTTCCGAATGATAATCCGCATGTGCTGTGCACTTGCTGCGGAGATTTCCGCTGCGGATTATCATTGTGGAAAAATCCACAGCACTACCAATTATTTTGCGGAAGCTCGGCGTTTTCGCCGCCATTGACTTGCATTGGAACGCATGTAATCCGCATCACTGGATCTGTACATGCAGAATCCATGCGATTCAATGTGCGGATGGTACTCAGGTTTGGAGAAGAGGAGACTCTCCTCCAGACCCGGGTACCATAGTACCTGTAAAAACAGAATAAAATAAAAAATAAATATTATACTTACCTTCTGATGGCCCCCGGTGTCTTTATCCGATGCGTCCTGGCTTGCTGGCAGCTCACGATGGTCTGAAAAGGATCTGCCATGACGTCATTTAGTCATGTGACGGGTCACGCAACCGCTGACGTTGGCAGGCCATCAAAAGGTAATTATATATTTATTTTTTACCATTCTTTTACGGTCACAGTATATAAATCCATGCCGGTTGCATGGATTTATATAGTGTGACCCGATTGTTATCCACTTTCCAAGTGATGCTAAAATCGCTTGTCAACCCACATGCGGAATTGCAAGTGAAGAACGCTTCACATCCGCATGTCCCTGGCAGGAAAAACGCATGTAAAATCCGCATGCGTTTTTTCTGCCAGGGAGATGCAGAAACGCTCAAAAAAAATCCAAAGCATTTCTGCATCGTGGGCACATAGCCTTACATTAATTGCATGACTCAATATTGAGCACACGTAGCCATCTATACACGGCGGGAGGCCGCACGGCGCCATCTAGACACGGTGGGAGGCCGCACAGCGCCATCTATACACAGCAGGAGGCCGCACGGCGCCATCTACACACAGCAGGAGGCCACATGTAGCCATCTATACACAGCAGGAGGCCGCACGGCGCCATCTATACACAGCGGGAGGCCGCACGGCGCCATCTATACACAGCAGGAGGCCGCACGGCGCCATCTACGCTCAGCAGGAGGCCACATGTAGCCATCTATACACAGCGGGAGGCCGCACGTAGCCATCTATACACAGCAGGAGGCCGCACGTAGCCATCTATACGCAGCAGGAGGCCGCACGTAGCCATCTATACACAGTTGGAGGCCGCACGGTGCCATCTATACACAGCGGGAGGCCGCACATAGCTATCTATACACAGCAGGAGGCCGCACAGTGCCATCTATACACAGCGGGAGGCCGCACAGCGCCCCCCCAGAGAAAGCGGGAGGCCGCACTCAGTCACGCACACACAAACATATACAGACATATACATACACGCATAAACACATTTGAAACACAAAAATACATATAAACAGACATCACACAATGATATCTGCCTGCACACACACACACACACACACTCAATCACACATACACACACTCACTCTCACACATACACACTCTCTCACACACTCACTCTCTCATACACACACACACTCTCACACACACAGACTCACCATCCCCCGGCTCGGCTCCAGTCCTCTCCGGTGCAGCACTGCAGGCCGGGCGAGCACCGCGTGACGTCACAGCTAGGAGACACGGCCACGCACAGGGCCTTGTCTCCTAGCAGTGACGCGGCCGAGCCAGCACACAGGGAAGTTAACTGCTGCAGTGCTGGCCCGGCCGGAGAAGAAGCAGCGGCCGTGCGCCGCTGCTGGGGGAGCGGTCCGGGGGCCCCCCCGCCACTGTCTGCCAGTATGTGCCGCAGCGCCGCACATATAATGAGGGCAATCCCCTCCATAGACACCCCGGATTGCCCTCATTATAATCCGCCTATGGGTGCGATGACTGGGGGGGGGGTGGAGCCACCCAGCCGGCTCGGGTCACGAACCAAAAAAAAAACAACAACAAAAAAAAAACACGCTCAGGAGCCGCCCTCCCCGAATTCCAGCGCCCTAGGCACGTGCCTACAAGTGCCTAAGGGCAAATACAGCCCTGAGTACACACCAAAAGTTTGGACACACCTTCTCATTTAAAGATTTTTCTGTATTTTCATGACTATGAAAATTGTACATTCACACTGAAGCCATCAAAACTATGAATTACCACATGTGGAATTATATACTTAACAAAAAAGTGTGAAACAACTGAAAATATGTCTTATATTCTAGGTTCTTCAAAGTAGCCACCTTTTGCTTTGATGACTGCTTTGCACACTCTTGGCATTCTCTTGATGAGCTTCAAGTGGTAGTCACCGGAAAAGGTTTTCACTTCACAGGTGTCAGGTTTAATAAGTGGGATTTCTTGCCTTATAAATGGGGTTGGGACCATCAGTTGTGTTGTGCAGAAGTCTGGTGGATACACAGCTGATAGTTCTACTGAATAGACTGTTAGAATTTGTATTATGGCAAGAAAAAAGCAGTTAAGTAAAGAAAAACGAGTGGCCATCATTACTTTAAGAAATGAAGGTCAGTCAGTTCAAAAAATTGGGCAAACTTTGAAAGTGTCCCCAAGTGCAGTTGCAAAAACCATCAAGCGCTGCAAAGAAACTGGCTCACATGAGGACCGCCCCAGGAAAGGAAGACCAAGAGTCACCTCTGCTTCTGAGGATAAGTTTATCCGAGTCACCAGCCTCAGAAATCGCAGGTTAGCAGCAGCTTAGATTAGAGACAAGGTCAATGCCACACAGAGTTCTAGCAGCAGACACATCTCTTCAACAACTGTTAAGAGGAGACTTTGTGCAGCAGGCCTTCATGGTAAAATAGCTGCTAGGAAACCACTGCTAAGGACAGGCAACAAGCAGAAGAGACTTGTTTGGGCTAAAGAACACAAGGAATGGACATTAGACCAGTGGAAATCTGTGCTTTGGTCTGATGAGTCCAAATTTGAGATCTTTGGTTCCAACCACCATGTCTTTGTGCGACGCAGAAAAGGTGAACGGATGGACTCTACATGCCTGGTGCCCATCGTGAAGCATGGAGGAGGAGGTGTGATGGTGTGGGGGTGCTTTGCTGGTGACACTGTTGGGGATTTATTCAAAATTGAAGGCATACTGAACCAGCATGGCTACCACAGCAGCTTGCAGCGGCATGCTATTCCATCCGGTTTGCGTTTAGTTGGATCATCATTTATTTTTCAACAGGACAATGACCCCAAACACACCTCCAGGCTGTGTAAGGGCTATTTGACGAAGAAGGAGAGTGATGGGGTGCTACGCCAGATGACCTGGCCTCCACAGTCACCAGACCTGAACCCAATCGAGATGGTTTGGGGTGAGCTGGACCGCAGAGTGAAGGCAAAAGGGCCAACAAGTGCTAAGCATCTCTGGGAACTCCTTCAAGATTGTTGGAAGACCATTTCCGGTGACTACCTCTTGACGCTCATCAAGAGAATGCCAAGAGAGTGCAAAGCAGTCATCAAAGCAAAAGGTGGCTACTTTGAAGAACCTAGAATATAAGACATATTTTCAGTTGTTTCACACTTTTTTGTTAAGTATATAATTCCACATGTGTTAATTCATAGTTTTGATGCCTTCAGTGTGAATGTACAATTTTCATAGTCATAAAAATACAGAAAAATCTTTAAATGAGAAGATGTGTCCAAACTTTTGGTCTGTACTGTATATTTGCAGTTGGTTAAGAAACATAGACATATGTTCAATTGATGTTTGTGAATTGCTGAATGGCTGCTGTTTACCTAATACAGTATATCAGCTCCTCCAGCTTTCCTGACTGTCTTTAACAGGATAACAGTCAGGGAGAAATTTCCCCCAGTGCAATGGGCAGAGGTCCTAGCTCCATACCATACTGGGGAACTGCAGAAAGTGTACAGACGAAGAAGAGTTGGCAAGGTAAAGAGAACTTTTTTATTTTTTACTTTTTTGTGACAACTTTAAGCTCTTTTTCTTGTTTTTGTTTATTTTCTTTTTTTCAAGGAAGGCAATCACGCAATTCTAGTTTATTTATTTTATTTCTTTTACTCACTTATGGTTTTTCTATGTTTCTCTCTGAACAGCATTTACCATACATGTTAATTATATTTTCATAGATCAGACTTAGGCTAGGGTCACACCAACATATTTTCTCTCACCCAAGAGAAGACCTGATTGGTAGTTCATTACTATGACAACGGTCCGTGAGGCGGTACTTGTTCGTGATTGGCTAATAGCGGTATGTCACAGCCCTAGGATTGGCTTGTACTGCGGTGAATGTTGCCCTATCAAAGTGTCAGACGTCATGGTGAGGTTTTGGGTGACGAGTGGACTCGTCATTGGGCTGTGTAGCACCGAAAGCTTTTGGGATTGGTAAGTTATTTCCATAGTAACATTGCTAATACGATGCTTGTGTGTGACGGATGATAGTGATACGTAGCAGCTTTAGGATTGGCATGGACTGTCGATCAACAGGACTGGTAATTGCAGATATATCACTCAGTATCTTATTGGTGGGTCTACACCTACATAAGCTATGTATGGGGGGGGTGACGGCCGGCGGCCATTATTGTTTGTGTCCCTGCCCCTGATGACGCCAAGTAAACGGTGAAACGCGTTGGGGGGACTTGCTATTTTAAATTGAATTGCCCTGTTTTGCCTGTGAATGATGGCACCCCGGGGTGCTATCACCTGATCAATAGAAGCAATGGCTCATTGCACATGAAATATAATAGCAAACCGGAGGCATGTGGTTTTTAAAGTTTCGCTTTCCATACCCTTATTCAATCTTATACTAATTAAAAGTTACCTTTTATGGCCTGTTAGGGAGGGATACCTGTTGGAGTTCTCCCCTTTTGTATTTGATTTATGTATATATCCCTCCCAGGTCATTTGTCCCCATTGGTTTTTCTGTGTTCAATAGTTATTTCACCCGCTGTCTGTATACTCCAATAAGAGGGGGATTTACTATTCTACAAGGGATATATGTAAAAATACTGTGAGGAGTGATATTAGTGCAAGCGTTGTGATTATATAACGGGGCAATAATACTACGGGGGTGTATCTGTGTATATAAGCCTGTGGGGGTGATTATTATACTACATAGGGGATATATTACTGCAAGATGTATATGTCTATGAGTACAGAGAATGAATAATACCTGTGGCATATGCAATTATGTTACAGCAGGGGTGGTTATACTGCAGTGAGTGTATGAGGGGACTGTGTGTGATGATAGGGCAAGTGGGGCGATGTGATTATAAAACCTTGCTTGGGCAATCCCAATGTTAAACCACTATCAGGGACTGTCTTTTAATGGCAGCTGTAAATACATGAAGGGTTCGTGCCCACGATCAGTATTTGGAGCATTTTGGACACAGCTCAACTGTGCAGCATCCAAAACGCTGCATTGTACATTAGAAGCACAATGGATGGGATTTATAGAAATCCCATGCCCAATGTGCTTCTATTTGATGCAGCGTAAACTCACCAGTGGCATGGATTTATGAGCCGCGGGATGTCAATTTCTGTTGCAGAGACTAATTTTCACAATAGAATGTATAGGGTGTAGTAACTTCGCAGGTGTTCAATGAATACATGTGGATTTACCTGTGTGATCAGAACGCAGCGTTTTAAACGCAGCGAAAATACTCTGTGTCCAAAGCGCTGCTGGTTCCTGATTGTGGGAATATTTTAGACTTGCTGATTTGGTGCAAAAAATAATCTGCAGCATGTCAATTCTCTGTGCGATTTTGCCTGCGTTTTTGCACTGAAAAAACGCAGTTAAAACGTGGCAAAATTGTGGCAAAAATGCAACGTTTTTGAGGCTGTGTTTTCCTGCCAAGAGATGCAGGAATGATGCAGAAATACTTAACATGTGCACATACTGTAAGGGGCTCGTTCAGACATGAGTGATTTTTTTTATCAGTATTTCATTCAATCACCATTCTGTGTATAGAGAACGGCGGCTGTAACCGCACCCCTGACAATGACTGACAGCCGGCCCTAATGCTGAGCTGGTAATGGCATTACAGCAGAGGGAGGAAGCTCCTGTGTGTGAACAGCAGCCACAGATGGGAAAGGGCTGCATTTGTCTCCCCTCTCCTCTGGGCTGGCTGTCTTGTTGCCCCCTACAGCCTTAGCCCACCCGCCTCCTTCCTCTACCTCCTCACAATGCTGTGCAGTCACTTTGCACATGAATGGATAAATCCTCTTCTGTAGTTGGCGCCGAAAAGGAGGACCAGGGTGCAGGTGGAGGATCTACAAGATGACATGAGGCTGTGTCAGGCAAACCCTGTATGTGTGAGTGCCTGTACAAAAGTTTATTCTAATTAAAAAAAAAAGAAAAAGCTAACTAGAAATTCGGGGCAGTGCACTCGTCATCCTGGCCCTGGATCTAAGAGCCTACCGACGCTCCTGTAACCGCGCATCTGCACTGACTGACAGCCGGATCTGTACTGATGCACTGCTGAGCCGGCTGTCAGTCAGTGCCAGGGTGCGGTTACAGCTACTGCTCACTCTATACTAAGCAGTGACTGAAGTTGCACCGGAACCTTTAATGTTCTTGAACAGTGTAGAAAACCCAATATCCAAATGCCATTTTATGGGAATCTGAGGAAATAGAAGGGACCCCGTTTTGTATTCTCATCTATTAATCAGAAAGGAAACGACCAACAAGCAGCGTCTCCTGCTCTGGAGGACTCAACATATCCATGATTTCCATGGACAGCCCAATGATTACAGACCACCACGTGCAATACTTTCATCTTTGGAGGCGCTGTAGGGAAATTCAGCACTTGCTGCCGGGTACTCGCTTACTGCACGAGGTTTGTGCAGAAGGGACCAATTTGTTTTTTCTTGACAGCACATTGGGGCTTTACCTCTGACCCATATGGAGAAACCTTACATGACACTAGACGACCCCATCAAGATCCATAGTGCTGGAGAATAAAGACTCAGGGGCTAAACCCACATTCACTACATGGACGTCCAATGAAATAATGACAAGAACAACGATGTAGGGGGTAAAAGAAAGATTTTATTTATAGACGGGGATATTATATATTTTACGTTTATGTATATGTGTACATTTTTCATCTATCAGACTAATCCTATTTATGGGCCGTGTTGATCCAGAGGAAGGCGAAAACCCCCTGTGAGGAATAAGCCAATTGTCCTCATATCAGGGGGGAAAATTCCTTCCTGACCCCAAATAAAAAATGGCGGTCAGAATAAATCCCAGGATCAAAGGCTGATACCGAACCTGTGGAATTAAATACATTTCTGAAACATTTATTAAACTATTTAACTTTTTCATATTTTTGTACTGAGCTACTGCATAAGTTATGTGTGTCAGCCATGACTTATCTGTAAACCTGCCTATATTTTAAAATATTTATATATATATATATGTATTTATAATTAACCATATGTGAATTACTTTTACAACTATCATAGCTCATGTGTGATACAATTTTTTTTATTTAAATATTTAATTATTTTCTATTTTTGGACTAATATATTTATATATTTAGGTAAACTATTTTTTTAAGCCAAAAAATATATTTTTTTTTTCATAGATTTTTTCATTATAAATATGAGAACCTACTTATTTATTTTATTTTACTAGACCTATTTGTAGGCCGTGTTGATCCAGAGGAAGGCGAAAACCCCATGTGGGAAATGTGCCAATTGTTCTCATCACGGGGGAAAAATTCCTTCCTGACCCCACATATGGCGATCGTGATAAATCCCAGGATCAAAGGCTCATACCTAACCTGTAAGTAGTGAAAGTGAGATTTTTCTTATAAATATTTTAATTACCGGTAATTGTTATATATTTAGACTTAAAAAATTTTTTTTTTGTGTCATTTAAAACTTTTTTTTTGCACTACTTTTGTGTGATTCTTACTTATTGATATATTACTAAACCTATTTAAGGCCGTGTAGATCCAGAGGAAGGCGAAACCCCCCCCCCATGAGGAATGGGCCAATTATCCTCATATTAGGGGGAAAAATTCCTTCCTGACCCCAAATGTGGCGATCAGATTAAATCCCAGGATCAAAAGCCGAAATCTCTATCTACATGCTATGTCTGTCTGTGCGGGTGCCTATACCTATCATGTAGTGGGGACCTAGAACTATCGTGTAGTGTGGGGCCTAGAACTGTCATGTAGTGTGGGGTCTATAACTATCATGTAGTGTGGGGCCTATAACTATCATGTAGTGTGGGATCTATAACTATCATGTAGTGTGAGTGATGTGGATGTGAAATACTTACCACGCCTGTGCTTAGGTGAGTTCAGGGATAATAGCCTATATTACACTACTGTTCCTGAACTCACCAGATGGACACTAAGCACAGGCCACTCCCAGAGGCACAGAAGATCTTCGGGCTGGAGTGATGGCAAATGCCAGCCCAGAATTGGAGGATGCCAAGTCAAGGGCCTGGTGCAGCGACACGATGGCAATGGTCCAGCATGAAGATGTTATAGAGAGAGATGATGTTTTCAGGCAGCCGAGGTGACAAACAGCAGCAGAGACGAGGTACGGGTCAGGAGGCAAGAAGTTCTGAGCAGTTGGCACGGGCTATCCTGCAAGACATAAGAGAAAGACATTTCAACAACTTATATCTCCTGGATCTTCTGTTATCTTAGAGGAATGGTCATTATAATGAACCATTCCCCTGTGTAACATCAGATATAATGTACAAATATAATGATAAGTGTCCTGTGTGTACAGCGGTAACTCACCAGATGGTCTTGGATTCTTTCAGAAGCCAGATATTCTCATCCACCTAAGAATAACAAAGACATGGTCATTGGCAGAAACAGTGGGAGAAGACAAGGATGGTGATAATGGCCACAAGGTGAGAAGAGCATTTGATGGGATTTATCTTTAGAGAAGAATTATCTTACCGGGCCCAGCTTGGTGACACGTAATTAAAGCCGGCCACGGGGTTAAAGGCTTTCTTTTCCTCCGGCCACTGCAGAAGATGGTTCTCCAGAACTGGCCTGAATGGTATGAATGGTGGCTGTGCTCTCCTTTTCTCCAGATCCTCCCAGCCGATGGTGGTAAAGAATGGATGCTCTCTGATGTTCCTGCACACACCCAATCGCTTCTGAGGATTTTTGCACAGCAGCTTCTTGATGAGATCTTTCAAGTCAGCATCAAGCCAAGATGGAATTTCAGGCTTTCCTTTGGTCATAGCTCTGTGAGCCATTTTGCTGTCGGAGCCGGTGTAAAATGGGGAGCGTCCAGTAGCCATCTCGGATACCACAATCCCCAGGCTCCACCAATCCACTGCTGTGCCATATCCTTTTTCGCGAAGCACCTCAGGGGCCATGAAATGGAAAGTGCCCATCACTCCAGTGATGTTATTGGAGGAGGTGACGCCATCTTGGGCGAGCCCCAGGTCGATTATACGGATGTGGCCATCTGCATCCAACATGATATTTTCTGGCTTAATATCTCTGCAATGAAATAAGACAATAGAATAAGAAATCTGCCCAGTGATACAGGATATAGAAAATGGGTCACTGCAAGATCAGGTAGAATAGACAGACAGGGGCCCTGGAAAGTGGGGGGCAATATTTATAGAATGTAAAGGAAACAGAGAGGGAGGAACGTTCTGCTTACCGGTGGACGATGTTGTGTCCATGGAGGAACTGGAGGCCACATACAATCTCTGCTGTGTAGAATCTGATGGAGAGAACAGAGTGTAGTATCAATGTCATCGCTGGCACCTTCTTCCCACCTGGGTTACATGTCCTGCCAGCCCTTTCCCAGCTACATCCCAACCTCGCTTTTATTTCCACCCCTCTTCTCTCTTTTTGGTATAGTTTCCTCTTTCTCACCTTACGTTGTCGATGTTCAAGTAGCCGCACATCTCAATCAAAGCCTCGAGGCTGCCACCGGACAGATACTCCGTGATGAAATACGCGCGCTTACGAGACTGCTGTGCGGCATAGAAGTGACAAAGAAATGGGCAGTCTCTGGCGGCCAGGAGTATCCGCCGCTCTCTCATAATGATGTTTTCATTGACCTTCTTTTTCTTGACCATCTTTACAGCCATATAGATCTTTCGGCTGGGGATTGATGTCAGGACCACCTAAGGAAAGAAATAGGGAATGCTTAGAAAATGTGTATGGGAGGTGGAAAACAGCTGGGCTATCTACTGCATAAGAAACACATGGACTGAGTGGTTTGTGAGTCTGCTAGTAACCTGGACCTTATAGCAGAGCAAAGCTAAGCTATCTGCATAATGCACTGTCTACCCAATGACTGCTCTATGGAGAGGTCTTAAAGGGGTATTCCAACATCACCATATGGGAACAAATAGAACATACACTGGTTGGCACATTGAGCTGGTTTGGTCACTATTGGTTTTATATCAATGTGCAGCTGATTTAAAGTTTACTGAAACATGGAGGTCAAAGTATATATTGTATCCTGATAGCAGCATATATACCGTAAACCATGACATGAAAATAAACCATGTCCCCCCACTCAGCCTTTCGATGAATCAGGAAACCCATTTATAGCAGCACTACATCTAACTATGATGATCAGATGAAACAATATGTGAAATAATCTATATAGTAATAATGTACCCTCGCTCACGCAAAAGTAGGAGATAAAATAAAACTAAAAGCAGCAAGTGGAAAAATACACCCGTTATTAGTGTATACAGCTGACCATAGGTATATAATTCTAAACAAAAACCACTGAGATTTATGTAAAACAGTTCAAGCTGCTATCGGTGGTAAACTGAATGAACGGTCGCCACTGATTATCACTACCTCACTTTTCCTCCAATTATTTTAAGTGTCAGTTGCTTTTTTATTTCGGTATCCATTTGAGCCGGCTTTAGGGGTTGCTCAGTTTAATCCTTCTAACGCACAACAAGGAAAGAAGGTATGTATGGAAAGACAGGGAGCACTAAATATATACCAACATGATTTTATTATTCATGAAGACCGGACAGACATGCAAAAATTAAAAACATTTAAAAAGCACAAAGCTTAAATCCAACAGTGTACCACATTGAAATATAATAGTGGTCAAGACCTCAAGACAATGTATGCACCACCAATAAACACACCCAATATATTTGTGTAAACCCACATAGGTCCAGATAAATAAATAAATGAGCACCTCTCCTATTTAAGGCACTGATAGTTAGTGCAAGCAATATTTAGTCAAAAGCTTTTTCTTTTTCTTTAATAGAAAAAGTGCTATCGGTATTCATCATAGACAAAATGCACAATTTACCAACAGGAGATAGGAGGGAGATGATTCCCCCAATACCAGCCTTATAGGCTCCTTAAATAAGACCTGTAGGCTAAAGGTGTATCGCCGCTACCACTGTGGCTTGATCAGGGGAAAGGTGGGGTGTTTAGGCAGCTGTCCCAGTCTTATATTTATGTCCCGAAGTGTAATTACCCAGATTTGTCCCGGCTGTAGTGAGCTCCGTTCGATATGGTTGCCATATTGCTCCGGCGCATGCGCTCCGAGGTTGGCCACGTGACAGCGGAGGAGAGAGAGTGTTTCCGGATCAAGCCTACAGGGCATCTGGACCTCGCGCATGTGCGAGATCGGGCCCTATGTAGGCGTGTACGAATACGTCCTTACGGGCACCCCAACTGTGAGTCCTGTCAGTACCTGTGGGCGGGATGCTCGAAGCATCATACGACACACTGGGTTGTGCAGATCAGCATGTCAGTGTGTGGGATAGCTGTGTGATCGCGCGCATCAGTATAACAGACCCCAAGTCAAGGTGTCAAGATCTCTGCAGAGGGCAGTCACAAGGAAGTGTAGCCCTAGCCCTATACACATATCCCAATAGGCTGGAAGCGCAGCATCTTACGTCCCTCAACGGCCACACATGACAAGAAATGATATTCAGAAAAACATATATTTGTAGCCGCTGTAGGGAACAAAACCTACAGAAGATAACGAAAACCTACAGAAGATAACGAATGGAGATAAAATAGCAAATATGGGTAAAGAAATATATATTAAAACTTACTTTGCCAAAGCTGCCCCTACCCAAGATATCATGGATGGTAAAGTTGCTCATGTTAAGGCTGGGGTAGGGGCTGGATGTTCCGGGGTCTCTGCTGCAACCAGGTGTTGGCTCTTCATCCTCCAATCCATGGTCTTTGGCCTTTCCCCTCTTCTTCATGATCTTATTTAATCCAGGGGTATCACTATCCTCTTCTCTCTTCCTCTTTGCTTCTCTATTCTTCTCCTCGCTCTCTTGTCCGTGTCCAGTAGACGCCATTCTTAAAAAATATCTTCCTGTCTGTAGACTTCAGTCCGATCGCTTCAGCCGACAGATGAAAGTAAACGGCAGTTGGTCGCGTGCAGCTGAGGTCAGAGGTGACGGTGGCACCAGCCAGGCAGCGGCTCATGGCCCTGCTCTGCCCTATACACTGATGTGGGCATCATGGGTGGCAGTTTAGAATCCAGAGGAACGGCAGAGAACTTTATGGCGGCTTTTAGTTCTGTTTTTTTTATTTCATAATACATTTTTTTTATCCACATACAAGAGATATAATAATATGCCAAGCATTCATTAAAAGACTTAACATACTATAAAATACCAGCTCTTCCCATTACCAATGTAATTCTAGGGTTTCCATATATTTAAAAAATCATTACTTTTATCTTTTATGTTATAATCCTATTTCTCATATATCACAGTTACTAGAGATATTATTTTTAAAATATTTTGAGACCCATGTATCATTTCCTTTACACTTCACAAATACTTGCTACTTAGTGTTAATATCAAATACAATCCGAATATAATACATTTAGGTTTGTGGGTGCAACATGAATAAATGTGGAAAAGTTCATGGGGTCTGAATACTTTTTCAAGGCACTGTATTGCTGGCCATTTTCTGCAATGCTTAGTAATTCTCTTTTCGTGCTATATTGCCTCTGTTACATTGATATAAGAGTTTTTTGTACTTATTGAGTATTTTTTACTATTCTTGTCTCTTTCCTGAGAACCCGTATTTTCAGTATGGGGTGGATTGTCCTTATGTCCATGACTTGGGACATGGATTGGCCATTTTGCACACATCGCTGTGCTTTTTTTGATTTTTCTAATCTGTGGATTTATTCTGCTTTTCTCTTGATAGAGTTCACAATAAAGATATCCTATTATTTCCTTGGCTCCTTTGTTTCTTTCTTGTTGACATATTGTAACTGTGCATTTTTGGCTGGCACTCTTTATTTAGGTTGCACCCACCCAACCTTAATGTCCAAATAATACAAGCAAAATCAGCATCCTGCTGTCATGTAGCACATTGTAATATAAGCAGTTGTCTTCTGTCATCTCCTGATGGAACTTGGTGGTACCTGCACTTTATATTACCAGCTAATTGTCAGTACTACAAGCATGGTGGCACAAAACCCAACAAAAATACAACCAATTAACTTAAAATGAATTTGTCACCAGGTTTGTTCTACCCCATCTGAGAGCAGCATGATGAAGGGGCAGAGACCCTAATTCCAGAGATATTTCATTTACTGGGCTGCTTGCTGCAGTTTTTAAATCACTGTTTTCTCTGCTGCAGATCTAGCATAGCTCAGAATGCTGAACCATGTATAACCCCGCCCACATCACTGATTGGCAGATTTCCGTGTACACTGTGCATAGGCAGAAAGCTGCCAATCAGTAGTGGGGGGCAGATTTATACAGAGCTCATAAATATGGAGGACTAACAGGCAGCAGGTTTACTAGTCTACTAGTGATAATTTCCTGTTGATAAAACAGTGATTTTATCAAAACGACAGCAAGCAGCCCAGAAAGTGACATCGCTGGCATCAGGGTCTCTCTTCCTGCATTATGCTGCTTTCAAATTAGGTGACCAAAACCTGGTGACAGGTTCTCTTTAACCTATTAATAAAAAAAGACTAGACTAGGTTAGTTTGGATAAAGAGTAGACTCACCATGTTTATTAAAGGTTAAAACATTAATTAATAAGTCCATAAATATTAAAAACCATGGACTTAGTGCTAAGCATCTCTGGGAACTCCTTCAAGATTGTTGGAAGACCATTTCCGGTGACTACCTCTTGAAGCTCATCAAGAGAATGCCAAGAGTGTGCAAAGCAGTCATCAAAGCAAAAGGTGGCTACTTTGAAGAACCTAGAATATAAGACATATTTTCAGTTGTTTCACACTTTTTTGTTAAGTATATAATTCCACATGTATTAATTCATAGTTTTGATGGCTTCAGTGTGAATGTACAATTTTCATAGTCAAGAAAATACAGAAAAATCTTTAAATGAGAAGGTGTGTCCAAACTTTTGGTCTGTACTGTATATATAAAGGGAAGCCATCTTAGTTAGTTAGTGTTGTGAGCAATAAGGTGAGAGAGGAGAAGAGGAGGGGAGCAGAGTCTCTTCAGGAGCTCTGCTCCGGAGTGGAGCCTAGTAAGAGAGGCCCAGTAGTGAGAGGGGAGTCAGGAAGGAAGGCTCTGGTAACTGAAGGGATCCCAGGGGGTGCGGTGAGTGTAGGACGGCACCCGTACGCCCGAATCTGCCAGGCGTCAGAGGGATCTGACCGCAAGAAGGGAACCGATCCCTGGACTAGCCGAGTACTCCAGGTCTCGGCTGGAAAACCGGAGGCTTCTGCACTTCCATGGTGCTGTTGCCACAACCGCACCTAAGCCGCCGTGAAGGGCACCAAGTAAGGTCCGGGAACTACAAGTTGCCCAGAGGGATCTCAGAGTACCCGATAGGGACTTTGTGTGGCGGGGCGCAGGGCAGGAGGGAGAAGACCCAGTGTGGGAAGTCGGCTAAGGAAGGAACATAAAGAATGGGGGTCCTGTTAAGTGCTTCTGATATACGTGAGGGAGTGCTGAACCCCTGCCTGGCAAACACAGTGTGACGCGGGGGGGTGACACATGTACAGTGTACCCGAGGAACCTAAAGAACTGTGAGTAAACTCGGATGACTGCAATCCACTGTTTCTGTCAGTTATTTCTACCATGCTACCGCCCCTGCACTACAACGCCCAGCATCACCATCTGCACCTACACTGCCCTGGAGCTGTGCCCTGCCTGTGGAGAGCCGCACCAACCCAGCTGCCCTAACATCTGCTCTACAGGACTGCCGCAGCGCCGGTACCCATTACCGGAAACCACAGGTGTCGTCACGAGACAAAAACTGTTAACAAACCCCTTTTAAAGAGTGACCCCCAGGGTACGGGCCCGGGAGCCGACTACCGTGACATCCCAAGAGGGTAAAGGCCCGGGTACCGAGTCTCCCCCATATCCCCCTGGGCTAGTCATCTCTTCCTGGCATCACGAACAGGATTTCGTGCCCATTGCCACCGGGTACTGTGTGCCGTATTTGAACTGTGTTTGTACTGTGGTGAACATCGCCGCCATTACCGCGTCGCCGCGTGGGAAGAAGAGGGGTGTAACCGCGGGAACCAGAGAGGCATGACCGTTGGTAGCACGCGACGCCCAAGCCCCGCCTCGCGCTCTGACGCCGCAACAGGAAGCGTCAGGTCCTGGAAGGAGACCGTGATCTGCGGACCTGCGGCCTTCCTGATAAACGCAAAGAAGGTAGGCTACGGTTTACTAGGGGGGCGCAGCCATGGCCGACGACCAGCAAGACACCGGAGCACCGGTTAACACTCCCGATGCTCAACTCGTGCCCGGCGCTGCTCAGGCCGGAGCGGACGCCCCACCAGCAGGGGTCGTGACTCCAGTGATACTCATGGCCATCCCAACAGAAGCCTGTATCCCGGTGACCGTGTCACTTACACCAGACACCACGGGGAACGCGGGTGGTATGCCTTCCAAGTACATCGTATGGTCGAGAAGGAAGAGGACATGCCCCTGCAGCCTGAGGCTGATGACCCGGCTGGGTCAGTCGGCAAAATCCAGGAGTACCCCCCCCCCAGGCGAGGACACCACTACTAAGTAACAATAGGTGGGACTGGACATTGTACAATAGTTACCCGTAAGGGTACAGTAGAGAAAATTTGTTTGTTTTTGTGTGAACTGAAAATAATGTGTGCCTATAGTTACCCGTGAGGGTATAAAGACTGTAGGTTATGGACGGTGAATAACCGAAAAACTTTCCGTTGTACATAGTTGCACTTATTAAAGTGCCCCCTATTGGTTTTATATTAAAAGACCACTGAACAAAAACTCGTTTGGCGTGGCCGAAGACGTGGTCCAAAACCTGGATCACTTATGCCCTGTAGCCATGCCCAGGGCCTACGTTGAGGGTTTTCAGACGGGTCCCTCATGCTGCTCAAATTGCACCTTCACCAGTGAGATGGACACCTGGTTACGGGACTCACTGTAACTTTGAGAAGAATGTTTTATAAGTGAATAGGAAAATGTTATTTAAAAAGTTTTATAATGTTTTTGATAAATGTAACTGTGGCACCCTGCTACAACAGGTACCACAGGACCAAGGGTGCATGGACGGACTTCTCCACAAGAGGCCCTCACTACATACAAACACCTCCACCCTTCTACCTCATACCACCAGAGGGATCCCGTTAGGGATATATATATATGGAGGGTGGAGCCAGGCAGCCAGCCAGAAGGAGTCAGACAGAGAGAGAGTCTGAGAGCGTGCTGACGCTGAGAGCAGCGAAGACGCAGCTCATCTGCTGCTGGGTTCTGAGGGCCCCGAGTGTTGCCGATGGCAAGAGGAGAGGAGAGAGGAGTTGTAGGGGGCAGAGGAGCATCATAGGCTCACCCCGATATACAAATCGGACACCGGGTCCGCGCCTACAAGGTCCTTTTATACCCAGTAGGGATCACCGGCATTCCAGGAGAACTACAAGTCCCTGGCAGACCTGAAGCTAGACCCATTACAGGACCAGGAACCACAAGGCCCCAGCATCCAGGGAGAGTGGTTACCAGCAAAAGGTCCTACTACCGAGCGACAGGTGAAGGAACAGCACGACACATAAGCTAGGCCCAGTTGCAGGCTGGCCAGGAGCATACAGAGAGGCAGACACGGACCAGGAGGCCTTATACCCGCTCACTGGGGAGAAGTCCTGAAATGCACCCACCCTACTGAGTACCCTGGACCGTACCTGACATCCGCACCAGTAAAGGTATTGAAGCGAATCCCTTGTCTCTGTCAGTTACTCCTGCTGCGCCATCCGCCTGCACTACAAGTCCCAGCATCACCACCATCAAACTCCACACTGCCCCGGGGGCCTGTTCCATCCCATCACCCCCTGGAGGTCTGCAGCAGCGCTGGTAATCCTTACCAGGTACCACAAGTGGCGTCACAAACTATTTATTTTATTTTTATCTCTATCCAAGTTCCAATCCCCTTTTTGGTTGACCGCCCTGGGCCACGGACCGGGCCAACCACTGTGACATATCCCCCACCAGCATCCATAGGCCCGGATGCCGAGTACCCCATTGTTCCGGGGGCGCGTCAACTTCTGGCGTCACGAACAGGATTCCGTGCCCGTTGCCACCAGGTACTGTGCGCCTTAAAAGACTGTAACACTTACTGTGGTGAAGATTTCCCGCCATTCCCGAGGTTTCCCGCCATTATCCGCCATTTTCCTGTCGCCGCACGGGAAGAAAAGGGGCGTAACCGCGAGAATCGGAGAGGCGTAACCGCTGGAAGCGTGCCAAGCCCTGGCCCCGCCTCGCACCTTGACGCCGAACCAGGAAGCGTCAGGTCCTAGAAGAAGACCGTTGTCAAGTGCACGCTATGACGTCAGCCGCGAGGGAGACGCAAGGTCCTGGAAGAAGACCGTCGCCTGTGGAGCTGCGGCCTACCTGATCCAAGTAAAGAAGGTAGGCTACGGTTTACTAGGGGGGCGCAACCATGGCCGACGACCAGCAAGCCGCCTGAGCACCGGTTACCGCTCCTGATGCCCAACTTGTACCCGGCGCTGCACAGGCCGGAGCGGCCACCGCACCAGCAGGGGTCGTGACTCCGCTGATACCCATGGCCCTGCTGTATATCCCTGGAGCGAAATGGCTTCCCCAGTATGATGGCAAACCAGACACCCTGTCTGGGTTCAAAAGGAAAATATACGGTGTACTGGACATGTATTCTATGACTGGTAAGCTAAAGAGCTGCTGTTGTGCTGGGACAATTGACTGGTGCCGCAGAGCGGGAAGTTGAAACCTGGCCAGCCGCAGACCAGGAATCAGTATCCATCATCTTAAAGAGACTGCAAACTGTCTTTGGAAACCGCACTGAGCCAGATCTCCGGATGAGGTTCTACCACTGTACCCAGAAACCTGAGGACAGTATCCGGGACTATGCCTGGCGCTTACAGGAAGCCCTGCGGGCCCTGAAACAGGTTAGTCAAGCCAGCATACAAGATGAGAATACAATGCTGACGGTACAGTTCATCCGGGGGTTGAGGTCCCAGGAGGAGAGCACAACTGTACGGTGGTGGGCTTTAGATCATCCAGACGCCACCTTTGACACCCTGATGGACATGGCTATTAAGGGTCTACAGCACCTGGAAACATCAGGGACTGCTATCCAGTGTTACCAGGGTGGGGCCACCCCAGTGCCCGCAGCTCCCACTGCTCCTTCATTGACGGCTGAAACAGTGCCCCCTAGCGAGCTGGACAGCCTGCACTCTGAAGTGCACCAGCTAAGTAAAACCCTGGCCACTGTCCTGAGCATCCTGCAGCTACAGACGGAGCCCGATCCGGAAGGAAGGATCCTACTCGCCGACAGCCCTGAGGATGTCCCCTGGATGAGGAGAAGAAAGAGGACTATGCCACCCCGTAGGAGGACAACGTCACCCCGGAGGAGGACAACGCCACCCCGTGGGAGGACCAACGACCAACGTCGCCCTCCAGGAGACTTCATTTGCTACCGCTGCCACAAGGCAGGCCACACAGCGCGGAGCTGTCCTTTAAACGGGCAAACCCTGGGGCCGAGGGCCGAAACCCAGGAGTAAATCAACCAGGCCCATCAAGCTGGTACCATCGGTTCGTAGGAGGAAGGCCTTTCCTGTCCATCGTGCTGGACGGCATAGCAACACCTGCGTTACTAGACACCGGCTCACAGGTAACCATCATACCTGATGTCCTCTACAAAAGGTACTGGTCCATAGATGAACTCCACCCGCCAACCCCGAACCTCTCTGTGTATGCCTCTAGCGGCCTTCCTCTTAACCTAGTAGGGGTTAAGGACGCGACCGTGAAGGTGGGGAGAGCAGAACTAAAGGACCAAGGACTGATTGTAGTGGAATCTAACCCTGGTGATACAGACTTGTATATGATACTTGGTACAAATATTGTTGGTAACTGTTTGGGAGAAGTGGTGTTTTTGCTCCAACAAATTGCTGACACGGCCAAACCAGGGCAGAGGAAGGTGCTCCAGAGAGAGATTCGAGCCCTCCTGTACCAGCAACAGGTAAAACTAACAGGTGGTGAGATTGGTAATGTATGGGTGACAGACCCGATACTCATTGTGATTCCCTCGATGAGTGAAATGCTGATTTGGTGTAGGGCAGCAATAGGTCTCGAGGGACAGAACTACCAGGCGGTAGTGGAGCCCATTAGCTCAGAGCAAAGACCTACACTCCTAACTGCTAGAGGGGTAGTTGGCGTACGCAACGGGAGGGTGCCCGTACGACTCCTAAATTGTGGGGAGGAGGAAGTCAAATTGCCAAGGTATGCCACTGTTGCTAGATTGTATACTGTGAATAATGATGCCATACACACAGTGGAATCCTTGACCCCACCAGATACAGTGGAGGACAATGACTCCGAAGCTCAGCTGGAGGATTGGTGTCAACAGCTCCATGTTGGGACTGACGCCACTCCTGTCCATCAGAAACACGGTGTTCACAGAGTGGTTCAGGAATATGAACAAGTGTTTAGTAAACACCCACTTGGCTTTGGAAGGGTTAAAGGGGTACAACATCACATACCCACCGGTAACCATCCACCCATTAAGGAGCGTTACCGACCCATACCACCAGCACATTATCAGAAAGCCAAGGAAATGTTACATGACATGAAAAAGGCAGGGGTAGTAAGGGATAGCTGTAGCCCTTGGGCAGCTCCCCTGGTCCTGGTCAGGAAAAAGGACGGTAGCATGAGGATGTGTGTAGATTATAGACAGATTAATCGCATAACACATAAAGATGCATACCCTTTGCCCCGTATAGAGGAATCCCTGGCTGCACTAAAATCTGCCAATTACTTCTCTACACTGGATCTCACTAGCGGGTACTGGCAAATCTCTGTTGCTCAGGAAGACCGGGAGAAGACGGCCTTCACCACCCCGATGGGACTGTGTCGAGTTCAACAGTATGCCGTTTGGACTCTGCAATGCACCCGGAACGTTCCAGAGGCTGATGGAGTGTTGCTTGGGACATCGGAACTTCGAGACAGTGCTGCTGTACCTGGATGACGTTATCGTGTACTCGAGGACGTATGAGGACCATCTGAAGCACCTGGCGGAGGTATTTGAATCATAGTCCCGGTATGGGATGAAACTAAAGTCTTCTAAATGCCACTTGCTCAACAGAAGGTTCAGTACCTGGGGCACATAGTCAGCTCAGAGGGAGTAGCACCAGACCCGGAGAAAGTTACTGCCATCCAGAAGTGGCCTGAACCGAGAAGCATCAAAGAAGTACGGCAATTCCTGGGACTGGTCGGGTACTACAGGAGGTTCATAAAGGACTATGCCAAAAAGGTAGCACCTCTACAAGACCTCCTCGTAGGACAGTCCAAAAGAGGAAAGAGTCCCCCATTCCAGTGGGGCAAAGAACAGGCCAAATCCTTTGCAGTAATGAAGGAAATCCTGACTGGTGAAGAAATCCTGGCTTACCCTGATTACAGCCAGCCTTTCCTGCTGTACACCGACGCCAGCAATGAGGGACTAGGAGCTGTGTTGTCCCAGAAGCAGAATGGAAGAGAGAAGGTAATTGCGTATGCCAGCAGGAAGCTACGCCCTACTGAGAGGAACCCGGAGAATTACAGCTCCTTCAAGCTGGAGTTCCTGGCCTTGGTCTGGGCTATCACCGAAAGGTTCAAGCATTACCTTGCATCAACTAAGTTTATAGCTTTTACTGACAACAATCCCTTGACACACCTGGAGACAGCCAGGTTGGGAGCCATGGAACAGAGTTGGGTGGCCAGACTGTCAAATTAACAGTTCACCATCAAGTACCGGGCAGGTCACAAGAACACCAATGCTGATGCCCTGTCAAGGATGCCCCACCAGTCTGACACCGAGGATGAAGTGGATGATTTTGAGGAAGTTGAATTACCTGCCGAAGCAGAGTGGTCCAAAAGCAACACGTCACCAGAAGACGTCAGGGAAGGACGCTGAATCCTCTACCCCACCACAGTTGGAAGGAGACCCAGGACAGTGATCCGGTTGTCAGCCTTATCAAAAGACTGATCACCCAGGAAGGTTCTCACCTGGAGAAGGATGCTCCTCCACAAGCCAAGCAACTGTGGAATGAGAGAAGCTCGCTGTTCATCTATAGAGAGAAGCTGTGCAGAAAATATGTCAACCCCAAGACCCATGAAATGGTGTGGCAGATTGTTGTACCCAGAACGGATATCCAGATGGTGTTGGAGACCTGCCACGATCAAGCAGGTCACTTTGGCTGGAAGAAGCTGGAAACCCTGCTGAAGGACCGGTTCTACTGGGTTGGAATGCGGAGCTCCATAGACAGGTGGTGCCGGAATTGTGTGCCCTGTAGCCTCAGAAGAAAAGACTACGGCAGCCAGAAAGCACCCTTGCAGTCCATCAAGACAACCCAGCCCCTGGAGATCGTCGCTCTGGATCACGTCAAGCTGTCACCCAGCAGGTCAGGCTACTCCTATGCACTGACCATGGTGGATCATTATTCCCGGTTCCTGGTGGTAGCCCTTGTCAAGGATATGACAGCAGAAACTGCAGCAAGAACGTTCCAAGCATACTTCTGCAGGCCCCATGGATACCCGGACAAAGTGCTGATGGATCAAGGCCCTGCCTTTGAAGCCGAGCTGTTTAAAGAGTTCTGCTACCTGTACGGATGCAAAAAGATCCGGACTACGCCGTATCACCCTCAGACCAATGGGTTGTGTGAGAAAATGAACAACATCGTTATAGACCTGCTGAAAACCTTACCCTTGGAAGAAAGAAATCAGTGGCCAGACAAACTACCTGACCTGGTAGATCTGTACAATCACATACCTGTGAGTTCTACTAATTGTACTCCAGCGTACCTCATGAGAGCAAGACCCGGAAAGTTGCCCATGGACTTGGAACTCGCAGTGGTAGAACCGGAAGCAGATATGTCCACTGAAGACTGGGATACAAATTGGCAAGAGCAGTACAGGAGAGTAAGGTAAAAACAAGAAGAACAGTACAATAAACTTGCACCAGCAGAACCCTTGGCACCTGGAGAGATAGTGCTAAAGCGGAAGAGAAGAAGTCACAAGCTCGATGACCAGTGGGAAAGAGAGCCCTACACAGTGTTGAACTCCAAGTTTGACAACAGTAAAACCTGCCTGATTAGCAAAGATGGAGGTAAAACAACTGCAACAGTCTCAAGAGACCATCTGAAAGTGTGCCCAGGTCTACTGAAGACAACAGAGCAAGAAGTACCTCCTATAGCACCGGAAGAACCCAAGGAAGAGGTGCTTCACACAGTTCTAGGAGATTTCCCTGCAGACTGGCCTCAACTGGATGGAGCAGTTATAGTACCGGTGATACACTTCTATCAACAACCAGAAGAACCTGTAAGTGTCCCGGAAGAGCCTGCTCAGGAACAGGAAGAGTCCCCAGAAAGAAGAGAAGCACCAGTTGAAGCAGAGCCTGCAGGCCCAGTGGACCGTGTACTTGCCAGTCCCATAGAGAGATTAAGGCAGTTCTATAATCTACCAGCACGTACACCTGCTAGATTAACAGAAAGGGTATGCACAGACACTAGTGACACTCCAGTGCTACGAAGGTCCACACGCAGCACACAAGGACAAATCCCTGCCCGGTTTAGGGAATAAGCAGGAAGTGCCTAAATTGTAAATAGTTACCCAGTGGGTATTGCTACTGTTATTGTTTATTGTGTAAACTGAAATTAAATATGTGCCTTTAGTTACCCGTAAGGGTATACAGAGACTTGTAAGCTGAGGACTGTGAGCAGCCAAAAACTGTCCATATAAATAGTTGCACTCATCAAAAGTGCCCCCTTATTAGACCACAGAACAAAAACCCGTTTGGCGTGGCCGAAGACGTGGTCCAGCACCTGGATCACTTATGCCCTGTAGCCACGACCAGGGCCTATGTTGAGGGTTTTCAGGCGGGTCCCTCATGTTCTTTCTTCGGTCAAATGGACACCAGGTTACGGGACTTACTGTAACTTAATTAATGTTATTATAATTGTTATGATTGTTGTTATCGTTGTTAACCTGTGATAAAATGCTTCTGTCCAGGAGTACTGAATTGTGCTAGGGGGGGAATGTGGCACCCTGCTACAACAGGTACCACAGGACCAAGGGTGCATGGACAGACTTCTCTACAAGAGGCCCTCACTACATACAAACACCTTCACCCTTCCACCTCATACCACCAGAGGGAGCCCGTTAGGGATATATATATGGAGGGTGGAGCCAGGTAGCCAGCCAGAAGGAGTCAGACAGAGAGAGAGTCTGAGAGCGTGCTGACGCTGAGAGCAGCGAAGACGCAACTCGTCTGCTGCTGAGTTCTGAGGGCCCCGAGTGTGGCCGACGGCAAGAGGAGAGCAGAAAGGAATTGTAGGGGGCAGAGGAGCATCATAGGCTCACCCCGATATACAAACCGGACACCGGGTCTGCGCCTACAGGGTACTTTTATACCCAGTAGGGATCACCGGCATTCCAGGAGAACTACAAGTCCCTGGCAGACCTGAAGCTAGACCCATTACAGGACCAGGAATCACAAGGCCCCAGCGTCCAGGGAGAGTGGTTACCAGCAGAAGGTCCTACTACCGAGCGACAGGTGAAGAAACAGCACGACACATAAGCTAGGCCCAGTTGCAGGCTGGCCAGGAGCATACAGAGAGGGAGACACAGACCAGGAGGCCTTATACCCGCTCACTGGAGAGAAGTCCTGAAGTGCACCCACCCTACTGAGTACCCTGGACCGTACCTGACATCCGCACCAGTAAAGGTATTGAAGCGATTCCCCTGTCTCTGTCAGTTACTCCTGCTACGCCATCCGCCTGCACTACAAGTCCCAGCATCACCACCATCAAACTCCACACTGCCCCGGGGACCCGCTCCACCTGTGGGAAGCAGAAACATCCCAGCTGCCATCCCATCACCCCCCGGAGGTCTGCAGCAGCGCTGGTAATCCTTACCAGGTACCACAGGTGGCGTCACAAACTATTTATTTTATTTTTATCTCTATCCAAATTCCAATCCCCTTTTTGGTTGACCGCCCTGGGCCACGGACCGGGCCAGCCACTGTGACATATCCCCCACCAGCATCCATAGGCCCGGATGCCGAGTACCCCATTGCACCGGGGGCGCGTTATTACCAGTAACGTTCAAGAAAAAGTGCCCCCATAAAGGGAAGAAAGTGTTTGTTTGTTATCTTCTGTGCGAATGCATTCTAAAAATAGTATGTCTGTAATATACCGTGTTTTACTCTGTTCCAGCCCACGGACGTGCTGTGTTTTGTCGGGGGGGAATGTGGCGCCCCTGAGGGTTCAGTCGCCACAGAGGTACTGCACCTCACCCAGAGGTGTGGCATCTCCTTCTCTCAGGTAAGGATGGAGTACTGCCCGGAACCCCAACACCTGCACTCAACACTACACTACTCCAGGCCGGCTGGAAGGACATTATGCACTTCTTTTGCTGCTCTGTCCCTAGCTGGAGTGGGGGGAACCAGAAGTGAAGGGGAACCCAGTAGTGGGTGTGGGTGGAGGACGCAGACCAGGGGAGCACTTAGAGAATATATATATAAAGGGAAGCCATCTTAGTTAGTTAGTGCAGTGAGGAGTAAGGAGAGAGAGGAGAAGAGGAGGGGAGCAGAGTCTCTTCAGGAGCTCTGCTCTGGAGTGGGGCCTAGTAAGAGAGGCCCAGTAGTGAGAGGGGAGTCAGGGAGGAAGGCACCGGTAACTGAAGGGATCCCAGGGGGTACGGTGAGTGCAGGACGGCACCCTTACGCCCGAGTCTGCCAGGCATCAGAGGGATCAGGCTGCAAGAAGAGAACCGGTCCCTGGACTAGCCGAGTACTCCAGGTCTCGGCAGGAAAACCGGAGGCTTCTGCACTCCCATGGTGCAGTTGCCACAACCGCACCTAAGCCGCCGTGAAGGTCACCAAGTAAGGTCCGGGAACTTCAAGTTGTCCAGAGGGAATTCAGAGTACCCAATCGGGACTTTGTGTGGCGGGGCGAAGGGTAGGAGGGAGAATACCCAGCGCGGGAAGTCAACTAAGGAAGGAACATAAAGAAAGGGGGTCCTGTTAAGTGCTTCTGATATACTTGAGGGAGTGCTGAACCCCTGCCTGGCAAACGCAGTGCGACGCGAGAGGCTGACACGTGGACAGTGTACCGAGGAACCTAAACAACTGTGAGTAAAATCGGATGACTGCACTCCACTGTTTCTGTCAGTTATTTCTACCACGCTACCGCCCCTGCACTACAACGCCCAGCATCACCATCTGCACCTACACTGCCCTGGAGCTGTGCCCTGCCTGTGGAGAGCTGCACCAACCCAGCTGCCCTAACATCTGCTCCAGAGGACTGCCGCAGCACCGGTACCCATTACCGGAAACCACAGGTGGCGTCACGAGACAAAAACTGTTAACAACCCTTTTAAAGAGTGACCCCAGGGTACGGGCCCGGGAGCCGACTGCCGTGACATCCCAAGAGGGTAAAGGCCCGGGTACCGAGTCTCCCCCATATCCCCATGGACTAGTCACGTGTACTTTACATTACCAGCTAATTGTCAGTACTACAAGCATGGTGGCACAAAACCCAACAAAAATACAACCAATTAACTTAAAATGAATTTGTCACCAGGTTTCTTCTACCCCATCTGAGATCAGCATGATGAAGGGGCCGAGACCCTAATTCCAGAGATATTTCATTTACTGGGCTGCTTGCTGCAGTTTTTAAATCACTGTTTTCTCTGCTGCAGATCTAGCATAGCTCAGAATGCTGAACCATGTATAACCCCACCCACATCACTGATTGGCAGATTTCTGTGTACACTGTGCATAGGCAGAAAGCTGCCAATCAGTGGTGGGGGGCAGATTTATACAGAGCTCATAAATATGGAGGACTAACAGGCAGCAGGTTTACTAGTCTACTAGTGATAATTTCCTGTTGATAAAACAGTGATTTTATCAAAATTACAGCAAGCAGCCCAGAAAGTGACATCGCTGGCATCAGGGTCTCTCTTCCTGCATTATGCTGCTTTCAAATTAGGTGACCAAAACCTGGTGACAGGTTCTCTTTAACCTATTAATAAAAAAAGACTAGACTAGGTTAGTTTGGATAAAGAATAGACTCACCATGTTTATTAACCCCTTAACAACGCATGACGTCTTAGTACGCACATTTGGCCTCCCCCCTGTTCAGTGAGGGCTGCTGCACTGAGCCCTCACTGAACCGAGCACATGTCAGCTGATTCTTACAGCTGACATGTGCCCGCAACAGCCGCGGGTGGAATCGCGATCCACCCGCGGCTGTTAACATGTTAAATGCCGCTGTCAATCTCCGACAGCGGCATTTAACGCGCGCTTCCTGGAAGCGCATCCTAAGCCCCGCCCACCGGCGACCCCGTCACGTGATCGCGGGTCCCCGATGGGTGGGCATGACAACCCAGGGTCTGCAGCAGACGCCTGTGGTTGTCATGATCTGGTCGCTATGAGCGCCACCTAGTGGTCGGCGCTCATAGCACAGGACCATTTCTGCTGCATGCAGAGGTGATCAGTTAATTGCTGCTTCTAGTCTCCTATGGAGACTATTGAAGCATGCAAAAAGTGAAAAAAAAAAGTTTTTAAAAATATAAAAAAAATAAAAAAAATATAAAAGTTTAAATCACCCCCCTTTCGCCTCATTCAAAATAAAATAATAAAAAAAACAACCCACATAGACATATTTGGTATCTACGTGTTCAGAATCGCCCGATCTATCAATATAAAAAATAATTAATCCGATCGGTAACAGGCGTAACGAGAGAAAAATTCTAAACGCCAGAATTACGTTTTTTGGTCCCCGCAGCATTGCAATTAAATGCAATAACGGGCGATCAAAGCATCGTATCTACCCCAAAATGTTATCAATAAAAACTTCAGCTTGGTGCGCAAAAAATAAGCCCTCACCCAGCCCCAGATCCCAAAAACTGGAGACGCTACGGGTCTTAGAAAATGGCGCTATTTTTTTATTTATTTTTTTAACCAAATTTTGGAATTTTTTTTCACCACTTAAATAAAAAAGAACCTATACATGTTTGGTGTCTACGAACTCGTAATGACCTGGAGAATCAGAATGGCAGGTCAGTTTTAGCATTCAGTGAACGTGGTAAAAAAAAAAAATAAACTGTGGTATTGCACTTTTTTTGCAATTTCACCGCAAATGGAATTTTTTTTTCCGTTTTCCCGTACATGATATGGTAAAACTAGTAATGTCGTTGAAAAGTACAACTCGTCCCGCAAAGAATAAGCCCTCACATGGCCATATTGACCAAAAAATAAAAACGCTATGGCTCTGGGAACAAGGGGAGCAAAAAACGAAAATGCAAAAACGGAAAATGCTCCGGGGCTTAAGGGGTTAAAGGTTAAAACATTAATTAATAAGTCCATAAATATTAAAAACCATGGAATACATTAATCTGTCAGTAATCAAATAAATAATCAACTGTGACTATCAAAAATGGACCAAGTCTTGCCAGCTTTAGCCAACTTATAGGCATCGCAACAAAAAGAGGGTGGGTTGGCAGGACACTGATATATATATAAAGGGAAGCCATCTTAGTTAGTTAGTGCAGTGAGTAGTAAGGAGAGAGAGGAGAAGAGGAGGGAGGGGAGCAGAGTCTCTTCAGGAGCTCTGCTCCGGAGTTGGGCCTAGTAAGAGAGGCCCAGTAGTGAGAGGGGAGTCAGGGAGGAAGACTCCGGTATCTGAAGGGATCCCAGGGGGTACGGTGAGTGCAGGACGGAGAGGTGTGGCATCTCCTTCTCTCAGGTAAGGATGGAGCACTGCCCGGGACCCCAACACCTGTACTCAACACTACTCCGGGCCTGCTGGAAAGGGCATTATGCACTTCTTTTGCTGCCCTGTCCCTGGCTGGAGTGGGGGGAACCAGAAGTGAGGGGGAACCCAGTAGTGGGTGTGGGTGGAGGACGCAGGACAGGGGAGCACTTAGAGAATATACAGTACAGACCAAAAATTTGGACACACCTTCTCATTTAAAGATTTTTCTGTATTTTCTTGACTATGAAAATTGTACATTCACACTGAAGGCATCAAAACTATGAATTAACACATGTGGAATTATATACTTAACAAAAAAGTGTGAAACAACTGAAAATATGTCTTATATTCTAGGCTCTTCAAAGTAGCCACCTTTTGCTTTGATGACTGCTTTGCACACTCTTGGCATTCTCTTGATGAGCTTCAAGAGGTAGTCACCGGAAATGGTCTTCCAACAATCTTGAAGGAGTTCCCAGAGATGCTTAGCACTTGTTGGCCCTTTTGCCTTCACTCTGCGGTCCAGCTCAACCCAAACCATCTCGATTGGGTTCAGGTCTGGTGACTGTGGAGGCCAGGTCATCTGGCGTAGCACCCTATCACTCTCCTTCTTGGTCAAATAGCCCTTACACAGCCTGGAGGTGTGTTTGGGGTCATTGTCCTGTTGAAAAATAAATGATGGTCCAACTAATCGCAAACCGGATGGAATAGCATGCCGCTGCAAGATGCTGTGATAGCCGTGCTGGTTCAGTATGCCTTCAATTTTGAATAAATCCCCCACAGTGTCACCAGCAAAGCACCCCCACACCATCACATCTCCTCCTCCATGCTTCACAGTGGGAAGCAGGCATGTAGAGTCCATCCGTTCACCTATTCGGCGTCTCACTAAGACACGGTGGTTGGAACCAAAGATCTCAAATTTGGACTCATCAGACCAAAGCACAGATTTCCACTGATCTAATGTCCATTCCTTGTGTTCTTTAGCCCAAACAAGTCTCTTCTGCTTGTTGACTATCCTTAGCAGTGGTTTCCTAGCAGCTATTTTACCATGAAGGCCTGCTGCACAAAGTCTCCTCTTAATAGTTGTTGTAGAGATGTGTCTGCTGCTAGAACTCTGTGTGGCATTGACCTGGTCTCTAATCTAAGCTGCTGTTAACCTGCGATTTCTGACGCTGATTACTCGGATAAACTTATCCTCAGAAGCAGAGGTGACTCTTGGTCTTCCTTTTCCTGGGGCGGTCCTCATGTGAGCCAGTTTCTTTGTAGCTCTTGATGGTTTTTGCAACTGCACTTGGGGACACTTTCAAAGCTTGCCCAATTTTTCGAACTGACTGACCTTCATTTCTTAAAGTAATGATGGCCACTCGTTTTTCTTTACTTAGCTGCTTTTTTCTTGCCATAATACAAATTCTAACAGTCTATTCAGTAGGAATATCAGCTGTGTATCCACCAGACTTCTGCACAACACAACTGATGGTCCCAACCCCATTTATAAGGCAAGAAATCCCACTTATTAAACCTGACAGGGCACACCTGTGAAGTGAAAACCATTTCCGGTGACTACCTCTTGAAGCTCATCAAGAGAATGCCAAGAGTGTGCAAAGCAGTCATCAAAGCAAAAGGTGGCTACTTTGAAGAACCTAGAATATAAGACATATTTTCAGTTGTTTCACACTTTTTTGTTAAGTATATAATTCCACATGTGTTAATTCATAGTTTTGATGCCTTCAGTGTGAATGTACAATTTTCAAAGTCATGAAAATAGAGAAAAATCTTTAAATGAGAAGGTGTGTCCAACTTTTGGTCTGTACTGTATATATAAAGGGAAGCCATCTTAGTTAGTGCAGTGAGGAGTAAGGAGAGAGAGGAGAAGAGGAGGGGAGCAGAGTCTCTTCAGGAGCTCTGCTCCGGAGTGGGGCCTAGTAAGAGAGGCCCAGTAGTGAGAGGGGAGTCAGGGAGGAAGGCTCTGGTAACTGAAGGGATCCCAGGGGGTACGGTGAGTGTAGGACGGCACCCGTACGCCCGAATCTGCTAGGCGTCAGAAGGATCAGGCCGCAAGAAGGGAACCGGTCCCTGGACTAGCCGAGTACTCCAGGTCTCGGCTGGAAAACCGGAGGCTTCTGCACTTCCATGGTGCAGTTGCCACAACCACACCTAAGCCGCCGTGAAGGGCACCAAGTAAGGTCCGGGAACTACAAGTTGCCCAGAGGGATCTCAGAGTACCCGATCGGGACTTTGTGTGGCGGGGCGCAGGGCAGGAGGGAGAAGACCCAGTGCGGGAAGTCGGCTAAGGAAGGAACATAAAGAATGGGGGTCCTGTTAAATGCTTCTGATATACTTGAGGGAGTGCTGAACCCCTGCGTGGCAAACGCAATGCGACGCAGGAGGCTGACACCTGGACAGTGTGCCCGAGGAACCTAAAGAACTGTGAGTAAACTCGGATGACTGCACTCCACTGTTTCTATCAGTTATTTATACCACGCTACCGCCCCTGCACTACAACGCCCAGCATCACCATCTGCACCTACACTGCCCTGGAGCTGTGCCCTGCCTGTGGAGAGCTGCACCAACCCAGCTGCCCTAACATCTGCTCCAGAGGACTGACACAGTGCCGGTACCCATTACCGGAAACCACAGGTGGCGTCACGAGACAAAAACTGTTAACAAACCCCTTTTAAAGAGTGACCCCAGGGTACGGGCCCGGGAGCCGACTGCCGTGACATCCCAAGAGGGTAAAGGCCCGGGTACCGAGTTTCCCCCTTATCCCCCTGGGCTAGTCACGTGCACTTTACATTACCAGCTAATTGTCAGTACTACAAGCATGGTGGCACAAAACCCAACAAAAATGAATTTGTCACCAGGTTTCTGCTACCCCATCTGAGAGCAGCATGATGAAGGGGCAGAGACCCTAATTCCAGGGATATTTCATTTACTGGCCTGCTTGCTGCAGTTTTTAAATCACTGTTTTCTCTGCTGCAGATCTAGCATAGCTCAGAATGCTGAACCATGTATAACCCCGCCCACATCACTGATTGGCAGATTTCTGTGTACACTGTGCATAGGCAGAAATCTGCCAATCAGTGGTGTGGGGCAGATTTATACAGAGCTCATAAATATGGAGGACTAACAGGCAGCAGGTTTACTAGTCTACTAGTGATAATTTCCTGTTGATAAAACAGTGATTTTATCAAAACGACAGCAAGCAGCCCAGAAAGTGACATCGCTGGCATCAGGGTCTCTCTTCCTGCATTATGCTGGAAATGCTGGTGACAGGTTCTCTTTAACCTATTAATAAAAAAGACTAGACTAGGTTAGTTTGGATAAAGAATAGACTCACCATGTTTATTAAAGGTTAAAACATTAATTAATAAGTCCATAAATATTAAAAACCATGGAATACATTAATCTGTCAGTAATCAAATAAATAATCAACTGTGACTATCAAAACTGGACCAAGTCTTGCCAGCTTTAGCCAACTAATAGGCATCGCAACAAAAAGAGGGTGGGCTGGCAGGACACTGGTGACTTGCTGTGCACGGACTACCCCGGACTTTGGCGAAACTGGGGCTTTTATGCAGAAATATTCCCTTCATTAGCTCTAGTTCACCAATCAGGATAAAGATGCATCTTCTTTTCAAACAACAGAATCTTCTAAAACTTGCTCATAGAGGACCACAGCTGAAACAACATTGACTCTCAATTGTTAAGTACCATTGCGGGAAAGAGTAGGATGGGAAAACAGAAAGGGAAAGGGAGCACAAGCACAGCAATAATAGAGCAAAAATTCTTAAATATGTAATAAATAGTGTTGAGCGATACCTTCCGATATCAGGAAATATCGGATCGGATTGGATTGGGCCGATACTCAAAAAGTATCGGATATCGCCGATTCCGATACCGGAAACCAATGCAAGTCAATGGGACACAAATATCGGAATGAAAATAAACCCTTTCTTTCCTTGCAGGTTAATTCTACATGAAGGAAAACAACTAACAATAATGTAGAATGTATTGGGGGAGGGGGTTGCCCAAATCGATGGGAACAGTGCTCACAGTGAAACATGAAAAGCCGGCAATTCATCAGCGCATACACCGGTACCCGACAATTTAGAACAGAAAGAATAGAGCTTCACACATAGATTAGATAGATAGAAACATGTCAGTCACATATATAATAAGTACAGTGACAGTGTTGGTTACTGTACTTGTCATTTAGTGTTAAAATATAGGATTTATTAAAAAAAAAATTGGCGTGGGGTTCCCCGTAATTTTAGTCTCTAGCTGAGGTTAAGTAGACGGCTGGGGCAGATGTTTGAAGCCTGGGAAGGGGGTAATACCCACGGAGCTTCCCAAGCTACTAATATCTGCCCCCAGCTGAATACCTAGCCTTTACTAGCTATTAAAATGGGGGACCCCCCAAAAAAATGACGTGGGGTCCCCCTATTTTAATAGCTAGCAAAGGCTAGGCAGACAGCTGGGGGCTGATATTAATAGCCCAGAAAGAGTGCCATGAATATTGGCCCCCTCCCAGGCTAGAAACACCAGCCGTCACGCACCCCAGAAATGGCGCATCCATAGGATGCACCAATTCTGGCACTTAGCCTCGCTCTTCCCACTGCCCTGTAGCGGTGGCAGTGGGGTAATAGGGCTGGGGTTGATGTCAGCTTATAATGCCAGCTGACATCAAGCCCAGGTTAGTAATGGAGAGTCGTCTATAAGACACCCCCATTACTAACCCCATAGTCAAAGACCCAGGATAAAGTCCTTTAATTGAAATAAACACGCAATTCTTTATTGTTCTAAATTAAACCATACTTACCGTATCGCCCATTCCAGCTGAAGCCAATGTCTTCTGCAATAAAAGTAAAATAATAAAGCAACATCATCCTTACCTTTCCATGGTTCCCAGGACAGCTCCAGCTCTGCTACATCGAGATGACAGGCTGGACCGAAGCCGAAAGCTGCCATCCAGCTTGCCATGCCGCAGAGACTGAGAAGCGCAGGTATGCTTGCGCTCCTCAGTGTCTGGCTGTGACGGCATCCAGATGAGCCGACAATGAACTCAGCTCACCTCATGCACGTCACTGACAGCGTGGGAGAATTCTCCTGCGCATGCGGTGAGCGTGAGAGAATTCTCCTGCTGAAGCGCTGAGCGCAGGAGAATTTTCCCACTCTGTCAGTGACATGCATGAGGTGAGCTGAGTTCATTGGACTTGACTTCGGCTCATCTGTCAGGGAGGACCGCCGCTGCAAGGCAGACCGCTGAGGCTGATGTAGATGTGCAACACAGGGATAGGATAACTCCCCACGGGAAGAGTGTAGCCTCAGGGCAGTGTAATAGGATACTGGGGGTGATGGTGCAGGCGCAGCAGAAATCACACAGAGTCCAATAATGCAGTCCAGGGTCTTTTACTGCAGATATTATCACTGACCCACCAGGAGTACAGGGTAGGAATAGACCTGGGTGTCTGAGGGCATTCGGGCGAGCTCCACTGGTCAGGGAGAGTGGGTAGGCCTACCGTTCTCTCTCCGCCCTTGCTGACTATCTCCCCCTTTAGTGGTGTGATAGCCCACGTCCCTGAGCTGGCCGTGTACTACGCCTGTATGGCTTGCGACTCGGGACTTAGGTACCTATAGCTTCTCCGTGCTGTACCTGTCCCTCTGTGTGGCGGAGCCTCCAGGCTTCTTAGACCAAGGGACCTGAAATCCCTCGCAGATAGGTGATCTGCTGCAGGACTTGCAACCCTGACAGCCTCGGACCCCAGTGTCCGGTTGTGTAGTTCTCTCTCTGCCAGGACCGGCTCTCGTCGCCTCTGTCCCTGGCTTGCTGTTCCTCCTTTGCCTCCTGGACTCCTTAGCTGCGGCTGACCTGTCCCTCTCTTCTGAGAACCCTTCTGGATGCTTCAGAAGTGGGTCCTGGTCACTCTAACCCTGCACTGAGTTCCAGCTTTTATAGGGGCAGCCTGCTCCCCCTTCTGGCCTGGGACAGGAGGTGCTGCATGCTAATGGTCCCTGACCAGAGAACCTCCCTCCTGCTCTCAGACACAGCCTTAAATGTTTGTGGCATCCAGGCCTGGGGTGACACATTCCCCCCTAGTAAAGCTTAGTACTCTGGGACTAAACAAGAAACACGAATACAGGGTATAAATTATAACATAAACACAACAGAGAAGAAAACAACAAACAACACCACATATTGAGTTCTTTAGGTCACAGTGTGGTCTGTGACCGGGTGTCCGTTTCACCCAGTAAGGCGAAGTCTTAAACGGTGCGGGGACCTGTCCAAAGCAAGCCCCAAGCGTTGGCCCTGGGCGTGGCTGCAAAACGAAGCTATCCACTTTAGACCACACGGGGCCACGCCAGACAGGTTTTTCTTCCATGGCCGTCTTCGCAAAAGGCACCAAGTGCAACTATTCACAATGTAGTTCCGGTTATCCAAAGTTCATAACCTGTCAGTCCATATATCTAGAAAAACTGGAGAAAACACTATTAGTTACAGGTAACAATCATATTAAATATATACATGGTACATTTAGATCTTGTACTTATATCCTCCAGCGAGCTGGTGTTTGACCCCTAGTGCTCCTGGTTGACCTCCTTAACCCACTGTCTGGTGGTGGACCAACCTGGCTTTCCCCACTATCATTGAGGGTACAGCTACTAGCTAGGTTCATAGGCAGGGCAGGCAGCTGTCCGCAGGTTCTTTGGCTTGCCGTAGGTATGGCAGGCTCACTGTCAGCAGAGGGTTGACTCTCCTGGGCTGCTGGCGTGGGTTCTTCTGCCTCTGGGGATGCTTGCTCTTCCTGCTCTTCCTGCTCTCCTGTAGGCCCCGGCTGGGTAGGCTGAAGGAAGTGTAGGATGGGTAACACTATTGCGCCATTTATCTGAGTCCAGGTCCGGGGGAACTCTCCGAGAACAGTGCTGATCATCTCTTCCTTGTCCTCTGCGGGTTCAAGGTCATCTTGATCTTCATTTGAACTCTGTAGTTGCTCGGGGCACCGTTTTAGGTGGTCTCTGGAGACGGTGCTAGTGGTTTCTCCTCCATCCTTGGTAATCACACATACCTTCGGGTTGTCGTGGTCGGACTGCAGTACTGTGTACGGGTCTCTCTCCCACTGGTCATCCAGCTTGTGTAGCCTTCTCTTCCACTTCAGGACCAGCTCACCAGGTTCCAGGGGACCAGCAGGGGCGTGTTGGTTGAAGAGCCTCTCTTGCTTTTCTCTCGCTTGAGCCAGACTCCTCTCCACACTCTCCTGTACCTTCTTGTACTGTAGCCGCCATTCCGTATCCCAGTCTGCGTCTGGGGAGGTGTCCTCGGGTGTCAGGACTCCCATCTCCAGGTCTATCGGCAGCTTACCTGGTCTTGCTCGCATCAGGTAAGCCGGGGTGCAATTTGTAGCATTCACTGGGATATGGTTGTACAAGTCAATCAGGTCTGGCAGCTTCTCCGGCCACAGGCTGCGTTCTTCCAGGTGTAACGTCTTGAGGAGATCAATGACGATATTGTTCATTTTCTCACACAGCCCGTTGGTTTGCGGGTGGTAAGGCGTTGTCCGAATCTTCCTACAGCCGTAGAGGTTGCAGAACTCCTGGAATACTTCAGCCTCAAACGCTGGACCTTGATCTGTCAAGACCTGTTCCGGATACCCATGTGGACGGCAGAAGTGTTGCTGGAAGGCTCTGGCCGCTGTTTGGGCTTTCAGGTCTTTAACAGGAACCACTACCAGGAACCGGGAGTAATGGTCCACAATTGTCAGGGCATAGACGTAGCCCGACCGGCTTGGAGCCAATTTCACATGGTCCAGAGCTACCAGCTCAAGAGGCTGCCTGGTGACGATGGGCCTCAAGGGTGTCTGCTGGCTGGCACGGTCCTTCCTCCTGAGGTGACATGGGCCGCAGTCCCTGCTCCACTTCTCGATGGCCCTTCTCATGCCGACCCAGTAGAACCGCTCCCTCAGTAGGAACTCCAGTTTCTTCCACCCGAAGTGTCCCGCTCTGTCATGGTAGGCCTCCAGGACCATTGCTGCATCTCGCCTTGGGACCACTATCTGCCAGGTCAGCTTGTGCGTCCGGTGGTTGACAAGCCTTCTGCACAGCTTACCCTCGTAGAGGAATAGCCTGCTTTTCTCCTTCCATATCTGCTTGGCTTCCTCTGGAGCGTCCGGGCCAGGGCTAGCGTCTGCCTGGGTTAACAGGTTTTTCACCAGGCGAACTGCAGGGTCACTATCTTGCGTTGCAGCCCAGCCGTGGTGGGGTAAGGGGTTGAACATGACGGTGGTTAAGTCTTTGTCTCTTACCCGGTGAGAATACTGAGTGACCCCATACCGGTGGAACGCAGGGAGCTCTACTTCCTCCAGCTCTTCTGAGTCTTCCTCTCCTTCGGGTAGGTGGGGCATTCTTGATAGGGCGTCAGCATTGGCGTTGGTTCTGCCTGCCCGGTATTTGATTGTGAAGTCATAATTGGATAGCCGGGCCATCCACCGCTGTTCTAGGGCACCTAGTCTTGCATTGTCCAGATGCGTCAACGGGTTGTTGTCCGTGTACACAGTGAACTTTGCGGTGGCCAGGTAATGCTTAAACCGCTCTGTGATGGCCCACACCACTGCCAAGAATTCTAGCTTGAAGGAGCTGTAATTCTCCGGGTTTCTTTCAGTGGGCCTCAGCTTCCGGCTGGCATACGCGATCACCCTTTCTCTGCCCTGTTGGTTCTGTGACAGTACAGCTCCCAGCCCCACATTACTGGCATCTGTGTGGAGGATAAAAGGCTGGCCATAATCGGGGTAGGCCAGGATCTCATCCCCCGTAAGGACCATCTTCAACTGGCGGAAGGACTCCTCTTCCGGCTTGTCCCACTTGAAGGGTGGCTTGTGACTTCTGGATTTAGACTGGCCTATCAGGAGGTCCTGCATTGGAGCTGCTATCTTTGTGAACCCGGGGATGAACCTTCGGTAGTAGCCTACCAACCCGAGGAATTGCCTCACTTCCTTGATGCTAGAGGAGCTTGGCCAGCTCTTGATGGCTGTGACTTTGTCGGGGTCGGGGGCTACTCCCTCTGCACTCACAACGTGTCCTAGGTATTGGACCTTTGGTTTTAACAGGTGGCACTTTGAAGGCTTCACTTTCAGGTCATAGCCTGCCAGGGCTTCGAATACCTCGGCCAGGTGCTTTAGATGGTCCTCGTAAGTCTTCGAATAGACGATCACGTCGTGCAGGTAAAGGAGGACCGTCTCGAAGTTTCGGTGCCCTAGACAGCATTCCATCAGCCTCTGGAAGGTCCTTGGTGCGTTGCAGAGCCCGAAGGGCATACAGTTGAACTCGCTCAATCCCATCGGGGTGGTGAAGGCGGTCATCTCCTTGTCAGCTTCTGCCACAGGAACCTGCCAGTATCCGCTAGCAAGGTCCAAAGTAGAGAAGAAATTAGCTGATTTTAGAGCTGCTAAAGACTCCTCTATCCTAGGTAACGGGTACGCATCTTTATGGGTGATACGATTGATTTGTCTATAGTCCACGCACATTCTCATGGTACTGTCTTTCTTTTTTACCAAAACTAAGGGTGCTGCCCAGGGGCTACAGCTATCTCTAATGACCCCAGCTTCTTTCATTTCTCTCAGCATACCCTTGGCGTTCTGATAATGTGCAGGGGGTACAGGCCTGTGTCTCTCTTTTATTGGTGGGTGGCTCCCCGTGGGGATATGGTGTTCTATCCCTCTTACTCTGCCGAAGTCCAGCGGGTGCTTACTAAAAATTCTCTCGTACTCCTGAACCACCCGGTAGACTCCTTGTTTTTGGTGCAGGGGAGTGGAGTCAGCACCCACATGGATTTTCTGGCACCAGTCCTCCTTTTGTGTCTGGGAGCCATTACCCTCCGCCTGTGGAGATGGAGGCAACGGTTCCACGGCCCTGATAGCTTTGTGCTGAACAGCAAACAGTTTGGCAGGTGTAGCGTACCTGGGTCTCTCCCCAATGTTGAGAATGCGAACGGGCACCCTCCCGTGACGGACATCAACCACCCCCAGGGCTGTCAAAATGGTGGGCCTGCTGACTGAGTACACGGGTTCTACCATGGCTTGGTAGTCTCTGCCTCTCAACCCGATTGCTGTCCGACACCAGATCATCATTTCACTTTTGGGAGGCATGGCAATGGGGAACGGGTCGCTCATCCTCACGCTACTGATCTCACCACCAGACAGTTCTACCTGTTGCCGTCTCATCAGGGCTCTTATCTCTTTCTGGAGGACCCTCTGTTGGCTGGAGCTCGCATTCATCGCCACCTGCTGCAAAATCATAATTACTTCTGAAAGACAGTTTTCAATCACATTAATACCCAAGGTTATTTTAGGGTGACTTTCACGACGGTCAATGTCCACAATAATCACTCCCTGTGCCGGCAGTTCCACCTTACCAATCTTGATGGTCATCTCTCTGAACCCCACCTGCGGCACGGGTTGGCCATTGCTGGCAATGATGCTTAAGTCATCATCTGGGTAGCGGGTTATGTCAGCGTCACTCCAGTACCGCTTGAAAAGTACGTAGGGGATGGTAGTCACTTGAGACCCGGTGTCCAGCAGTGCACTCATGTGGATACCGTCCAGCACTACGGGTAAGACCGGGCGTCCCCCCACGTACTTATCACGCCAATTAGACGGGCCTGATAACCTTATGCCTGGGGGTTGGCCCTCTTCCCCAGGTCGGACCCATTTAAAGTACAGTACCTTGCTATGTGTCCTGGCTGACTGCAATGGCGGCAAATCGGCTGTCCATCCTCAGTGTAGCGGTCGGCGGGCCTCCCTCTGAACGGCGGGATCCTCCTTTGTCAACGCCACGGGACATCCTCCGGACTGGAAGCCAGCTTGATGGGTCTTGACGGTTCCACCTGCAACGACTGTACGGTCCTGGTCAAATGCAGCCACACTCTTTGTTAGCTCCTGGACCTGATGGTGCAGGGCTGCAGGCTGGGATGGATTTAGGGCCTGTGCATCAGCCCCCACAAGGTCTGCGGGGTAGGGCGCGGCCCCCTGGTGGTAAGTGATGGCAGGGCGCCAGAAAGCTACAGCGCCACCTGGTGCAGGTTCTCTGAGCACCCGGATGGCCCTATCCTTGAACTGCACAAAAGTCAAATTGGAGTTCTGTAGGGCCATGAGGCGCAGTTGAGTCCTGTGGGCGCTGGACAGCAGACCTTCTATGAACTGGTCAGTCAACAGTTTATCAGTGTCCTGCACGCTACCAGGGTCAGCTTGTTTGATAGCTCTCAGGGCTTCTTGCAGGTTCAAGGCATAGTCTCTGATACTATCCTGGGCCCGCTGCTTACAGCCATAGAACCGCATTTTGATTTCTGCTGAGGTACGGGTATCAAAGGTACTCCGCAGCCGGGTCAGAATGTTCTTTACAGTCCTTTTCTCCTCATCTGACCATGATTTCACTTCCCGCTGGGCTGCACCGGTTAGCTGCCCCGTCAGAATGCTCACTTTCTGTTCTTCTGTCAGGGGATAAACTTTAAATAAACTGTGCAGTCTTTCCTTAAAGTCAGTTAAGGTATGGGATTCCCCTGAGTATTGGGGCAGCCAGGCTGCTCCGGGGATATATGGCATAGAGAACGGCATCACCGCTGCCGCAGCCCCGCTGGTTGTAGAAAGCCCCTCCGCGTCTGTCATCTTTCTCCCCCCTAGTTAAGCGTGGCCTACCTTCCGACGATCCTCTTCTGTAGGCCGCGGCTCCGCTGGTGCTGCTCCGGACGAGGACCTTGCGTCGCGTCCTGGTGACGTCAGCGTCGCTCTCTCTCCTTCCAGGACCTTGCGCAGCGTCGGTGCGTAGGGCGGGGCTTCAAGTCTCTCGCGTTTTTGACGTCCACGCCCCTCTTCTTCCCGCGTGGCGTTCTGAAGATGGCGTCCGATGGCGGGAAAACGGCTGAAGATGGCGGGAACCGACTGAAGATGGCGGAAAATGGCTCCGGATGGCGGCAACCTCTTTTTAAGGTACGTGTACAGTCTTTTTCATTCAAGCAATACCCGTTTGTGGCGGGTTGGTCACAATCCTGCCGACTACGCCAAAGCTGACTCGCCCCCTGGGCCCTGGGGCACTCGGAACCGGGCTTCAGGGCAATGATGGGAGTAGTAGTGGCAACCCGGTCCCGTGGCTCAGGGTGGTCAGACCAAATGCTGTGGCAGTGTATTTGTAGGTTTTGAAAGTCCGACTACGCCACCCGTGGATTGCGGTCAGGGAGGACCGCCGCTGCAAGGCAGACCGCTGAGGCTGATGTTGGTATGCAGCACAGGGATAGGATAACTCCCCACGGGAAGAGTGTAGCCTCAGGGCAGTGTAATAGGATGCTGGGGGTGATGGTGCAGGCGCAGCAAAAATCACACAGAGTCCAATAATGCAGTCCAGGGTCTTTTACTGCAGATATTATCACTGACCCACCAGGAGTACAGGGTAGGAATGGACCTGGGTGTCTGAGGGCATTCGGGCGAGCTCCACTGGTCAGGGTGAGTGGGTAGGCCTACCGTTCTCTCTCTGCCCTTGCTGACTATCTCCCCCTTTAGTGGTGTGATAGCCCACGTCCCTGAGCTGGCCGTGTACTACGCCTGTATGGCTTGCGACTCGGGCCTTAGGTACCTGTAGCTTCTCCGTGCTGTACTGGTCCCTCTGTGTGGCGGAGCCTCCAGGCTTCTTAGGCCAAGGGACCTGAAATCCCTCGCAGGTAGGTGATTTGCTGCAGGACTTGCAACCCTGACAGCCTCGGACCCCAGGGTCTGGTTGTGTAGTTTTCACTCTGCCAGGACCGGCTCTCGTCGCCTCTGTCCCTGGCTTGCTGTTCCTCCTTTGCCTCCTGGACTCCTCAGCTGCGGCTAACCTGTCTCTCTCTTCTGGGAACCCTTCTGGATGCTTCAGAAGTGGGTCCTGGTCTATCTAACCCTGCCCTCAGTTCCAGCTTTTATAGGGGCAGCCTGCTCCCCCTACTGGCCTGGGACAGGAGGTGCTGCATGCTAATGGTCCCTGACCAGAGAACCTCCCTCCTGCTCTCAGACACAGCCTTAAATGTTTGTGGCATCCAGGCCTGGGGTGACACAATGTCAGCTGGCATTATAAGCTGACATCAACCCCAGCCCTATTACCCCACTGCCACCGCTACAGGACAGTGGGAAGAGCGAGGCTAAGTGCCAGAATTGGCGAATCCTATGGATGCGCCATTTCTGGGGCGGCTGACGGCTGGTTTTTTTAGCCTGGGAGGGGGGCAATATTCATGGCACCCTTCCTGGGCTATTAATATCAGCCCCCAGCTGTCTGCTTAGCCTTTGCTAGCTATTAAAATAGGGGGGACCCCACGTCATTTTTTTGGGGGGTCCCCCATTTTAATAGCTAGTAAAGGCTAGGTATTCAGCTGGGGGCTGATATTAGTAGCCTGGGAAGCTTCGTGGGTATTACCCCCTTCCCAGGCTTCAAACATCTGCCCCAGCCGTCTGCTTCACCTCCGCTAGAGACTAAAATTACGGGGAACCTCACGCCAATTTTTTTTTAAATAAATCCTTTATTTTAACACTAAATGACAAGTACAGTAAGCAACACTGTCACTGTACTTATTATATATGTGACTGACATGTTTCTATCTATCTAATCTATGTGTGATGCTCTATTCTTTCTATTCTAAATTGTCGGGTACCGCTGCTGAATTGCCGGCTTTTTTAAAGAGACGGTATATGAAAACACTATTATTTTTTTTAAATAAATCCTTTACACTAAATGACAAGTACAGTAACCAACACTGTCACTGTACTTCTTATATATGTGACTGACATGTTTCTATCTATCTAATCTATGTGTGAAGCTCTATTCTTTCTGTTCTAAATTGTCGGGTACCGGTATATGCCGCTGATGAATTGCCGGCTTTTTATGTTTCACTGTTTGCACTGTTCCCATCGATTTGGGCAACCACTGTAATGCCATAACCACCATGGCTATGGCTTTAACGTCTTTAAAAAATATTAATTCTTGCTATTCCATTTAATTGTAATGTAAGGGAGATAATGTAATGTCAGCGCTTGAGCAGGAGAATTCTCCCACGCTGGGATGGCATTCTGATGACAGGCTAGATCGCAGCTGAGCGCTGCCATCCAGCTTGTCATCCTTCAGAGACACTGCAGAGCGCAGGCATTATGTGAACTTCCGATTCCGGTATTCGATATTGTAAAAGTATCGGAACTCAGTATCGGAACTCCGATACAGCGAACATCGGTCGATACCCGTTATTTCAGTATCGGAATGCTCAACACTAGTAATAAATATTCTAATGGGCCTGTGAAGCTGTGTGTCCCCTATGCTAATCTCTCTGGGGGGTCCTTGACATTAGACTTGGCTCCTGTTATCGAATGATCTGTTTACCTTATGTTTTTGGCTATTTGACACTACAGACCAGGGACCACCTATTACCAGGTCCTGGAGGGTCCTGTGCCCAACTTCTACTACCTCATCTGAAAGAATCCACTTATTGAGTTAGATTTATACTCCTTAAATACAAGGACTTCTATATGTGCCTTTTTAATGGACTCTAAGGACTCTCATGGCTTTTCTCTCCTCTTCTCAGTTGCCTCTGGAACCGATGTCTTATCCTGCTTCAGCATCTGGCTTGTGAATAATATTGCCCCCCCTATGTCAACACTTGATATGCCCAATGTGACAGCACAACATGTAATCTTAATTATGCCAGACATATATTTGTAGTAGGTTAAGAAACATGGACATATGTTCAATTGATGTTTGTGAATTGCTGAATGGCTGCTGTTTACCTAATACAGTATATCAGCTCTTACAGCTTTCCTGACTGTCTTTGACAGGAAAACAGACAGGGAGAAATTTCCCCCAGTGCAATGGGCAGAGGTCCTAGCTCCATACCATACTGGGGAACCGCAGAAAGTGTACAGACGAAGAAGAGTTGGCAAGGTAAAGAGAACTTTTTTATTTTTTACTTTTTTGTGCCAACTTTAAGCTCTTTTTCTTGTTTTTGTTTATTTTCTTTTTTTCAAGGAAGGTAATCACGCAATTCTAGTTTATTTATTTTATTTCTTTTACTCACTTATGGTTTTTCTATGTTTCTCTCTGAACAGCATTTACCATACATGTTAATTATATTTTCATAGATCAGACTTAGGCTAGGGTCACACCAACATATTTTCTCTCATCCAAGAGAAGATGGAGAGAAAAAAATTCTCCATCATCTCCATTCTGTCAGTCCACGGAAATTGGACTGCACTCAGATGTCATCCGAGTGCAGTCCAATGATTTCTACAGACTCATTGACTTTCATGGCCTCGTGCGATCTGAATATCAGATGAAGCCTGGGCGTACAGCAATTTTTTTTTCTTCTCGTATCGGCTTTGTCCAAGGAAAATATTGGACATGTGCACGGCCCCTAAGGCTAAGTGCCCAAGATGCAGAAATGCTGCAAATTTTTTCCACATCCCTCTGGCAGGAAAAACGCATGCGGATTATACATGCGTTTTTCCTGCCAGGTAGAAGCGTTTGTCAAGCGTTTTTCACATGGATTTCTGCATGCGGGTTATCAAGCGCTTTTCCAAGCGATTTTAGCATCACTTGGAAAAGTGCTTGACAACTTGGTTACACTATATAAATCCATGCGACCGGCATAGATTTATATAGTGTGACCAAGTTAATAGTTGAAAAAAAGATTGAAAAAAAAAACATTATACTCACCTTCCGATGGCCCCCGATCTTTTCTCCACTGCGTCCGGTCTCTTGTACAGCTCGCGATGGTCTAAAAGGACCTTTCATGACGTCATTTAGTCATGTGACAGGTCACGCGACTGCCGACGTCTGCGGTCGCGTGACCTGTGATATGACTAAATGACGTTATGGAAGGTCCTTTTAGACCAGAGGTCCCCAACCGCCGGTCCGTTTTTCAGCCGGTCCGCGGCACCGCCACAGACAATCACTAAACATTGACAGTGTGCTCTGGTCTGCGGTGGCTCAGAGCACACTGTGTGGGGTGGATGCTGCCCGCTGTTCTAGACTCCCGCAGGGTAGACCTGTAGAGGACTTGTGATGACATCAAGGTACATAACTGTGATGTCACCACAGGTCCTGAAGCAGGATGAAGCAGGGGCGGAACTACCGCCCGTGCAGCCGGTTCATTGAACGGGGGCCCCGAGGGAGAGGGGGCCCCGAGGGAGAGGGGGCCCCTCCAGCCTCCAGCAGGGCCGCCATCAGGGCATGACTGCCCTGACTCCAGTATGGGGCCCGGCCGGTAGGAGCCCCCTCGGAGCCCCCCTCTTGTGCGTCTCTCTCCTCATGGGGCCCCCGGCCCCATGCAAAGCGCCGCGTCCAGGACATCTCATAATTCCTCTGACTTCCGGTCATGTGACGGCGCCGTCACATGACCGGAAGGCAGGAGAACCCGGTGTCAGCGATTTGGACGAGCGCCAGGATTCTGCAGGGATCGCATGGGGGTAAGTATAACAAGTTTTATTTTTTTTTAAATACAATTAACTAGGAGTGGGGGGAATGGGAGATGCACATGGGGGAGGGGAGAGATGAGAGATGCACATGGGGGGGAGGGGAGAGATGAGAGATGCACATGGGGGGGAGGGGAGAGATGAGAGATGCACATGGGGGGGAGGGGAGAGATGAGAGATGCACATGGGAGGGAGGGGAGAGATGAGAGATGCACATGGGGGGGAGGGGAGAGATGAGAGATGCACATGGGGGGGAGGGGAGAGATGAATGATGCACATGGGGGGGAGGGGAGAGATGAGAGATGCACATGGGGGGGAGGGGAGAGATGAGAGATGCACATGGGGGGGAGGGGAGAGATGAGAGATGCACATGGGGGGAGGGGAGAGATGAGAGATGCACATGGGGGGCAGGGGAGAGATGCACATGGGGGGAGGGGAGAGATGAGAGATGCACATGGGGGGGAGGGGAGAGATGAGAGATGCACATGGGGGGAGGGGAGAGATGAGAGATGCACGGGGGGGATGAGAGATGCACGGGGGGGATGAGAGATGCACGGGGGGGATGAGAGATGCACGGGGGGATGAGAGATGCACGGGGGGATGAGAGATGCACGGGGGGATGAGAGATGCACGGGGGGATGAGAGATGCACGGAGGGGATGAGAGATGCACGGGGGGGATGAGAGATGCACGGGGGGATGAGAGATGCACGGAGGGGGATGAGAGATGCACGGGGGGGTGAGAGATGCACGGGGGGGATGAGAGATGCACGGGGGGTGGATGAGAGATGCACGGGGGGTGAGCTGCACATGGGGGGGTGAGAGATGCACATGGGAGGGGTTATGTTTACATAACTTTGTTGCCTTATGAAGGGCGGGGGGGGCCCCCAAAAATTTCTTGCACAGGGGCCCACTACAGTCTGTGTCCGCCCCTGGGACGAAGTAAATGCAGCTGAACAGCAGCTGTCAGGACAGCTGCCCTGTTCTGCTGCAGGGCGTGATGGGGCCTCAGTGATGCGGCTCCTGGCACAGCACATTATGTGGGGCTCCTGGCATAGCTCCTGGCGGGGACCTGGTCTACACTATATGATAAGTATGCACTAAACTCCAAATCCCTCCATTACCCCGCCCCCATATGACCAAAGCCCCGCCCACCCCACCCCCTCCTTGCTGGGCCATGGAAAAATGATCTTGCTTCAAGCCGCTCCCTGGTGCAAAAAAGGTTGGGGACCACTGTTTTAGACCATCGCGAGCCGTACAAGAGACCGGACGCATCATACAGGAGACCGGGGACATCGGAAGGTGAGTATATGTTTATTTTTTATTTTAAATTCTTTTTTTTACAGGTACTATGGTACCCGGGTCTGGATGAAAGTCTCCTCTTCTCCAGACCCGGGTACCATCCGCACATTGAAACGCTTAATATCCGCGCGTGCACATGTAGTCATGTGGATATTAAGCGATTCAATGCAAGTCAATGGCGGCAATTGCGCTGCATGTCCGCAAAATTAATGGACATGCTGCGTATTTTTCCGCAATGATAATCCGCAGCAGAAATTTCCCCAGCATGTGCACAGCACATGAGGATTATCATTGGGGACCAGGGGGCACGTATTACCAAGCGTTTTCACTGTGGAAATTCCGCAGCAAAAATGCTTGAAAAACGCATAGTGGGCACGACCCCATAGACTAATATTGGTCTGAGTGCGGTCTGATGTTTGTGCCGTCAACTGCACAATCCCTAACAAACCTTACAGACGTTGTGATGCCAATTATGATGATCTTTTATTTCTTTACTTTTAAAGGGGGAAAGGGCGGGTGACTTGGCCCTATTATTTATGCTCTGTATTTCCCTTGTCCTATCTGAGAACAGAGAGAAGCAGATCTGTTTGATATAAAGGTTTATATGATTAATATCACAGTCTGACAACTATTCCTCAATCAGTTTGTGTAGGGAAGGTTGTCCACTATGGCTTTTTTAGACCATGATTAAAATGCATTATCCTGAATATAAATTCTAAGCCGATATGCTGCTGCTTTCATACTTATATTATCATAGAGCTCGGATGCTACAATTTCAAGCCAATAATAATATCCTGTTAGTAACCTCTTAAGAAGGTGACAGTAGTGATTATTCACCCTTAGGTGCCACTAAGTTAGTAATATAAAATGGATCTATGTGCATCCAGAAGTCTTGCTTATTATGTAGTGCAGCTAAGATAGAAATAGGTTACGTGATGCTGAACATTTAATCTTAAGCATATTTATTATAGATAACAATATAAACATTAAATTCATAATACAAAGCTAAACGCAGGCGGTTCTGATAAGTTTCCTATTGAATGTAAGTACAATGATACATTCGATGCCGCGGCAATGTGTAAATAGGCGGTGGCATAGCTCTATGTCGTTTCAGATACAGCGATTCGGCTGAGCTCTCATCCAATCACAATGCGTTGCATCATAATGACGAGCGTGTAGGAACTCCGAGAGTCCACAGGGGGGCGGAGTATTCACAGAGGAAATTGCCGTATCACATTATTCCGCATCATTATGCCGTGATGGCTGACGAGCGCAGCTCCTATTGGTCCATGCGGCAATGCAGACTGACCTGATTGGTAGTTCATTACTATGACAACGGTCCGTGAGGCGGTACTTGTTCGTGATTGGCTAATAGCGGTATGTCACAGCCCTAGGATTGGCTTGTACTGCGGTGAATGTTGCCCTATCAAAGTGTCAGACGTCATGGTGAGGTTTTGGGTGACGAGTGGATTCGTCATTGGGCTGTGTAGCACCGCAAGCTTTTGGGATTGGTAAGTTATTTCCATAGTAACATTGTTAATACGATGCTTGTGTGTGACGGATGATAGTGATACGTAGCAGCTTTAGGATTGGCATGGACTGTCGATCAACAGGACTGGTAATTGCAGATATATCACTCAGTATCTTATTGGTGGGTCTACACCTACATAAGCTATGTATGGGGGGGGGTGACGGCCGACGGCCATTATTGTTTGTGTCCCTGCCCCTGATGACGCCAAGTAAGCGGTGAAACGCGTTGGGGGACTTGCTATTTTAAATTGAATTGCCCTGTTTTGCCTGTGAATGATGGCACCCCGGCAGGGGTGGATTAAGAGTAGCAAGGGCCCCGGGCAGTTTAGACGGCATGGGCCCCCCCCCCACACACACACACACCTGATGTATCACATGACTTGTCACATGATCCCCCTTTGATAGATCATGTGACAGTTCACGTGAAATTAATTCTGCACAATATTAACGTATTAATTATAATTATTTTTTTATATTAATTGTATGACTTAATATTGAGCACAATTAAGTATGCGGACATCCCACTATGTATGTAGGGTCTCATACTGTATAATATGAGCTTTCACATAATCCTCCTATACACAGCAGGAGGCCGCACGGCGCCCCCCCAAGATACAGCCGGAGGCCACACAGCGCCCCCCCCAGATACAGCCGGAGGACACACAGCGCCCCCCCCCAGATACAGCCGGAGGACGCACGGTGCCCCCCCCCAGATACAGCCGGAGGACGCACGGTGCCCCCCCCAGATACAGCCGGAGGACGCACGGTGCCCCCCCCCCAGATACAGCCGGAGGACACACAGCGCCCCCCCCCAGATACAGCCGGAGGACGCACGGTGCCCCCCCCCCAGATACAGCCGGAGGACGCACGGTGCCCCCCCCAGATACAGCCGAAGGACGCACGGTGCCCCCCCCCAGATACAGCCGAAGGCCGCACACACACAAACAAACATATACAAAGATACATACACGCATAGGCTTCGTGCCCACTGTGCGTTTTTCAAGCGTTTTTGCCACGGAATTTCCGCAGCGAAAACGCTGAAAAAACGCTTGGTAATACGTGCCCCATGTTCCCCAATGATAATCCTCATGTGCTTTGCACATGCTGCGGAAGTTTCCAATGCGGATTATCATTGCAGAAAAAACGCAGCATGTCCATTAATTTTGCGGACGCGCAGCGTAATTGCCGCCATTGACTTGCATTGAATCGCTTAATATCCGCATGACTACATGTGCACACGCGGATATGAAGCGATTCATTGTGCGGATGGTACCCTGGTCTGGAGAAAAGGAGGCTCTCATCCATACCCGGGTACCATAGTACCTGTAAAAAAAAGAATTTAAAATAAAAAAAATAAAGATTATACTCACCTTCCGATGGCCCCTGGTCTCCTCAGCGATACGTCCGGTCTGTTGTATGCGTTGCGGTGGTATGAAAGGACCTGCCATGACATCATTTAGTCATGTGACAGGTCACACGACAGCTGATATCGGCTGTCGCATGACCTGTCACATGACTAAATGACGTCACATGACGTCACATGACCGTGAGCCGCTCAACACACCGGACGCACCGGAGAGAAGACCGGGGGCCATCAGAAGGTAAGTATAATCTTTACTTTTTACCATTCTTATTCTTTTTTTTAACTATTACTTGGTCACACTATATATGCCGGTTGCATGGATTTATATAGTGTGACCAAGTTATCAAGCACTTTTCCAAGTGATGCTAAAATCGCTTGGAAAAGTGCTTGATAACCCGCATGCGGAAATGCATGCAAAAACGCTTGACAAACGCTTCTACCTGGTGGGAAAAACGCATGTAAAATCTGCATGCATTTTTCCTGCCAGGGAGAAGCGGAAAAAATATGCAGCATTTCTGCATCGTGGGCACTTAGCCATAAACACATTTGAAACACAAAAATACATATAAACAGACATATCACACAATGATATCTGCACACACTGACACATCACTCACCGTCCCCCTGCTCGGCTCCAGTCGTCCAGCTCCTCTATGGTGGTAAGAAGCAGTGCAGGGCACACTGCATGACGTCACGCTAGCAGACACTGGCGCGCACAGGGCCGTGTCTTCTAGCTGTGATGCGGCCAGGCCAGCACACGTGCGCACGCACGATATGCGCACACATGCACACGGTACGCAGATATGCGCACAGACACATGCATACGTACATATCTTATAAACACATAAAACTGTCCTGTCCAGCAGCTCCTCATGCATGTCTCAGTCCAGGGCCGCCGGTATGTCACAGACATGGCCCTGGACCATCAGAGGGGCCCACTCGCCGTTGGGGCCTGGGCTGCTTCTACAGCATCTGTGTAGGACCTCTGGCGCTGCTTGATTGCCGGCACTTCACCTGACATGGCCGTGCGCTGTGCGGTTGTGTCTGGTAGTAATGGCGCGGCAGGGGCAATACACAAGCACAATTATAGGCGCAGTGTCGCCCCTGCCGTGTCATTAATACCAGACACAGCCGCACAGATCACGGCCATGTCAGGTGAAGTGCCAGCGGTCCTGCACAGGGGAAGCAGCCTGGGCCACGACAGCGAGTGAGCCCCTATTATGGTCCACAAATACATAGATATAGATACATACACACACATATACATACATACACACATATATATATATATATATATATATATATATATATATGTATATATATATATATATATATATAAAACACACACACACACTGCACATGGACTTACCCTTTCTGTACATTATGCAGGTTCTTCCATCTTCTCTGTGGGGCAGCCTCTCCTCCTCTTGAGGCCCAACTGCAGAGCTCTGGTGTAATTGCAGGGTAGGAGGGGGAGAGCGGAGAGGTAACATTCAGTCCCGGGTAGGGGGCAGGGAGAGCAGTGGCCATGCTGTAGGCTGGCTCTGTGCTCTGCTGGAGGCCGGAGCAGGTGGCGGAGCCTCCTCTCCTGCACTTACATAGTCAGCAGCTTGTGAGTCATCCTCGCAGCGCCGCTGGACACAGCAGAGCAGATTCCATCTTCCGACTCACGGGCCCTCCTGTCACACATTATAATGAGGTCAATCCGGCCACAGGCCCCTGGGAGCCCCGAGCCCCATGGCAGCCCAGGGCCCCGGGCGGTAGCCCGGATTGACCTCATTATAATCCGCCTATGCTGACCGCAATCCACGGGAGGAGTAGTCGGATTCGAGTGCCCCACGGCCCAGGGGGCGAGTCATATACAGTCATGGCCAAAAGTATTGAGAATGAGACAAATAGTAATTTTTCCAAAGTTTACTGCTTCATTTTTTGTAATGACAATTTGCATATACTCCTGAATGTCAAAGAGTGATCAGCTTAACAGCAATTACTGTACTTGCAAAGTCAATATTTGCCCAGAAAATGAACTTTAACCCCCAAAACACATTTCAACATCATTGCAGTCCTGCCTTAAAAGGAGCAGCTAACATCGTTTTAGTGATTGATCCATTAACACAGGTGTGGGTGTTGATGAGGACAGGGCTGGCGATCAATCAGTCATGATTAAGTAAGAATGACATCACTGGACACTTTAAAAGGAGGCTGGTTCTTGGTATCATTGTTTCTCTTCAGTTAACCATGGTTATCTCTAAAGAAACACGTGCAGCCATCATTGCACTGCACAAAAATGACCTAACAGGGAAGAGTATCGCAGCTACAAAGATTGCACCTCAGTCAACAATCTATCGCATCATCAAGAACTTCAAGGAGAGAGCTTTCCATTGTTGTCAAAAAGGCTCCAGGGCGCCCAAGAAAGACCAGCAAGTGCCAGGACCGTATCTTAAAACTGTTTCAGCTGTGGGATCGGACTACCAGCAGTGCCGAGCTTGCCCAGGAATGGCAGCAGGCTGGTGTGAGTGCTTCTGCACGCACTGTGAGGCGGAGACTCTTTGAGCAAGGGCTGGTTTCAAGGAGGGCAGCAAAGAAGCCACTTCTCTCCAGAAAAAACATCAGGGACCGACTGATATTCTGCAAAAGGTACAGGGAGTGGACTGCTGAGGACTGGGGCAAAGTCATTTTCTCTGATGAATCCCCTTTTCGATTGTTTGGGACATCTGGAAAACAGCTTATTCGGAGAAGAAGAGGTGAGCGCTACCACCAGTCTTGTCTCATGCCAACTGTAAAGCATCCTGAAACCATTCATGTGTGGGGTTGCTTCTCAGCCAAGGGAATCGGCTCACTCACAGTCTTGCCTAAAAACACAGCCATGAATAAAGAATGGTACCAGAATGTCCTCCAAGAGCAACTTCTCCCAACCGTCCAAGAGCAGTTTGGCGCCCAACAATGCCTTTTCCAGCATGATGGAGCACCTTGCCATAAAGCAAAGGTGATAACTAAATGGCTCATGGAACAAAACATAGAGATTTTGGGTCCATGGCCTGGAAACTCCCCAGATCTTAATCCCATTGAGAATGGTGGTCAATCATCAAGAGACAGGTGGACAAACAAAAAGCAACAAATTCTGGCAAAATGCAAGCATTGATTATGCAAGAATGGACTGCTATCAGTCAGGATTTGGTCAAAAAGTTGATTGAGAGCATGCCAGGGAGAATTACAGAGGTCTTGAAGAAGAAGGGGCAACACTGCAAATATTGACTTGCCGCATTAACTCATTCTAACTGTCAATATAACCTATTGGTACTCATAATATGATTGCAATTATATTTCTGTATGTGATATAAACATCAGACAAACACTAATAAAAAACAGAGGCCAGCAGATCATGTGAAAATATAATTTTGGTGTCATTCTCAAAACTTTTGGCCATGACTGTACAGTACGAAGCACTATGCGGGGGACATGTATACAATACGGAGTACTATGCGGGGCCGTGTATACAGTACGGAGCACTATGCGGGACCATGTATACAGTATGGAGTACTATGCAGGGCCATGTATACAGTACGGAGCATATGCGGGGCCATGTATACAGTACGGAGCACTATGCGGGACCATGTATACAGTACGGAGCATATGCGGGGCCATGTATACAGTACGGAGCACTATGCGGGACCATGTATACAGTACGGAGCATATGCGGGGCCATGTATACAGTACGGAGCACTATGCGGGACCATGTATACAGTACGGAGCACTATGCGGGACCATGTATACAGTACGGAGCACTATGCGGGGCCATGTATACAGTACGGAGCACTATGCGGGACCATGTATACAGTAGTACGGAGCACTATGCGCGGGCCGTGTATACAGTAGTACGGAGCACTATGCGCGGGCCGTGTATACAGTACGGAGCACTATGCGGGGCCATGTATACAGTAGTACGGAGCACTATGCGCGGGCCACGTATACAGTACGGAGCACTATGCGGGGCCATGTATACAGTATGGAGTACTATGCGGGGCCATGTATGCAGTACGGAGCACTATGCGGGGCTATGTATACAGTATGGAGTACTATGCGAGGCCATGTATACAGTATGGAGTACAATGCGGGGCCATCTATGCAGTACGGAGCACTATGCGGGGCCATGTATACAGTAGTACGGAGCACTATGCTGGGCCGTGTATACAGTACGGAGCACTATGCGGGGCCATGTATACAGTATGGAGTACTATGCGGGGCCATGTATACAGTATGGAGTACAATGCGGGGCCATCTATGCAGTACGGAGCACTATGCGGGGCCATGTATACAGTAGTACGGAGCACTATGCGGGGCCATGTATACAGTATGGAGTACTATGCGGGGGAATGTATGCAGTAGGAAGCACTATGCGGGGCCATGTATACAGTTGTACGGAGCACTATGCGCGGGCCGTGTATATATAGCGCCCCGAGGGTTCGGCCGCTACAGGGGTATTTCACCTCTGCCAGAGGTGTGATATTCCACTCCCAGGTAAGGATGGAGTATGGACCAGGGCTCAGGTAGCTGCATACAGCACACTCACCCCATTTCCGAGGGACAGCTCAACGGTGCTCCCATTAGACAGAAATGCAGGCACGACAGACCATGTCCCTGGCTGGAGTGGGGAGGGGGGAGGAATACCCAGTGATGTAGGAGCAGGAGGGGACGGTTCCTGAGCGTAGGTAGGAGCCCATTGGTTGCTGGTCACCTGGGCTCATGTTTGTAAAGGGAGGTATAAAAGGTGGGCACCATCTTAGTTCTGGGAGTAGATGAAGTGAAGTCCAGTCAGAGAAGACAGGGAGCAGAGGCTCTGTAGGAGCTCTGTTCAGAGGCAGGCCTAGAGAAAAGGCCGGAGTCTGAGAGGAGAAAGAGAAGTGGGCCTGGAGAAGAGGCCAAAGAAAGGAGGAGAAGAAGGAACAGGAAAGAAGGAGAAGAGAGAGAGAAACACAGGGGCTCAGGAACAAGAAGGTGGAAGGGACCCTAAGAACCCACGAGAATACCGGGTGAAGGGTCAGGCAGCTTAAGGGTACCGGATCCCAAGTTGGTGGAGGAGAAACTACCCTCAGCCAAAGACCGGAGGTCGTGATCATTTATTGGTGCGACACCTCATCAAACCTGCTAGGAAGGCACCATATAGGACAGCGGGTAACGGGGCCCACGTTTACCCGCGCAGATCCGCGGCAGCTGGACAAAAGTGGGTCACTGGTGAGGCAGGCCAGAGAAAGGACAGAAGGGGGTCCTGAGCCATACTTCTGAACTGCCTGGGAGTTGACCGAGCCCCACACCTGGTGGACGCAGCACGGCTCGGGCGGTCACTACTGGTGCCGAAGTGACCAGGAGCACATGAACTGTGAGTAAAAGACATTGGATTGCAGTACGTTGTCTGTGTACTTTCTCGCTCCTCCAGCACTACCGGTACTGGGACTCCCTGCACAACCACCCCCATCATCCACTGCACTGCCCTGGGGTACACTCTTCCCGTGGGGAGTTATCCAATCTCAGCTGCACACACCATCAGCCTCAGGGGATTACCTTGCAGCGGCTGTTCATAATAACCGCAATCGACGGGTGGCGTAGTCGGACATTATCAACGGTACATAGCAGACTACCATTGGTCTGACCACCCTGAGCCGCGGGACCGGGCCGCCACTACTACCCCCATCGTTTCCCTGTTGCCCGGATCCGCGTGCCCCACGGCCCAGGGGGCGAATCATATACAGTACGGAGCACTATGCGGGGCCATGTATATAGTAGTACGGAGTACTATGCAGGGCCATGTATACAGTACAAAGCACTATGCGGGGGACATGTATATAGTACGGAGTCCTATGCGGCACCATGTATACATACGGAGCATTATGCGGGACCATGTATATAGTAGTACGGAGCACTATGCGGGGCCATGTATAGAGTACAAAGCACTATGCGGGTGACATGTATACAGTACGAAGTACTATACGGGGCCATGTATACAGTACGGAGCACTATGCGGGAACATGTATGGCCATGTATACAGTACGGAGCACTATGCGGAGCCATGTATACTGAGTGCAGCACTATGCAGGTCTATGTATACTGTGTGCAGCACTATGCGGGGCCATATATGCAGTATGGAGCACTATGCAGGGCCATGTATACAGTATGGAGCACTATGCGGGGCCATGTATACAGTACAGAGCACTATGTGGGACCTTGTATACAGTGCGGAGCACTATGCGTGGCCATGTATATAGTACGGAGCACTATGCGGGGCCATGTATACAATATGAAGCACTATGCGGGGCCATGTATACAGTATGGAGCACTATACAGGGCCACGTATACAGTACGGAGCACTATGCGGGGCCATGTATACAGTATGGAGCACTATGCGAGGCCATGTATACAGTTTGGAGAACTATGCAGGGCAACGTATAGAGTACGGAGCACTATGCGGGGGCCATGTATGCAGTACAAAGCACTATGCGGGGGCCGTATATAGAGTGCGGAGCACTATGCGGGGCCGGGTAAACAATCTGAAGCACTATGCGGGGCCGTGGATACAGTACGGAGCACTATGCGGGGCAATATATACAGTACGGAGCACTATGCGGGGCCATGTATACGTACGGAGCACTATGCGGGGCCATGTATACTGTATGCAGTACTATACGGGGCCATATATACAAAACAGAGCAGTATGCGGGACCATGTATACAGTACGGAGCACTATGCGGGGCAATATATACAGTATGGAGCACTATGCGAGGCCATGTATACAGTATGGAGCACTATGCGGGGCCATGTATACAGTACGGAACACTATGCGGGGTCATGTATATAGTAGTACCGAGCACAATGCGGGGGCCGTGTATACAGTACGAAGCACTATGCGGGGCCATATATATAGTAGTACGGAGCACTATGCGGCGCCATGTATACAGTACGAAGCACTATGAGGGGCACATGTATACAGTACGGAGTACTATGCGGCGCCATGTATACAGTACGAAGCACTATGAGGGGCACATGTATACAGTACGGAGCACTATGCGGGACCATGTATACAGTACGGAGCACTATGCGGGGCCATGTATACAGTAGGTAGCACTATGCGGGGCCATGTATACAGTAATACGGAGCACTATGCGGGACCATGTATACAGTAGGTAGCACTACGCGGGGCCATGTATACGATATTGAGCACTATGAGGGGGACATGTGTACAGTACGGAGTACTATGCGGGGCCATGTATACAGTACGGAGCACTATGTGGGGCCGTGTATACAGTATGGAGCACTATGCGGGGCCGTGCATACAGTACGGAGCACTATGCGGGGCCGTGTATACAGTACGGAGCACTATGCGGTGGCCATGTATACAGTACGGAGCACTATGCGGGGCCGTGTATACAGTACAGAGCACTATGCGGTGGCCATGTATACAGTACGGAGCACTTTGCGGGGCCATGTATATAGTAGTACAGAGCACTATGCGGGGGACGTGTATACAGTACCGAGCACTTTGCGGGGCCATGTATATAGTAGGTAGCACTACGCGGGGCCATGTATACGATATTGAGCACTATGAGGGGGACATGTATACAGTACGGAGCACTATGCGGGACCATGTATACAGTAGGTAGCACTACGCGGGGCCATGTATTCGATATTGAGCACTATGAGGGGGACATGTATACAGTACGGAGCACTATGTGGGGCCGTGTATACAGTATGGAGCACTATGCGGGGCCGTGCATACAGTACGGAGCACTATGCGGGGCCGTGTATACAGTACGGAGCACTATGCGGGGCCATGTATACAGTACGGAGCACTATGCGGGGCCGTGTATACAGTACAGAGCACTATGCGGTGGCCATGTATACAGTACGGAGCACTTTGCGGGGCCATGTATATAGTAGTACAGAGCACTATGCGGGGGACGTGTATACAGTACCGAGCACTTTGCGGGGCCATGTATATAGTAGTACGGAGCACTATGCGGGGCCATGTATATAGTAGTACGGAGTACTATGCATTGCCATGTATACAGTACGAAGCACTATGCGGGGGACATGTATATAGTACGGAGTCCTATGCGGCACCATGTATACATACGGAGCACTATGCGGGACCATGTATATAGTAGTACGGAGCACTATGCGGGGCCATGTATAGAGTACAAAGCACTATGCGGGTGACATGTATACAGTACGAAGTAATATACGGGGCCATGAATACAGTACGGAGCACTATGCGGGAACATGTATGGCCATGTATACAGTACGGAGCACTATGCGGAGCCATGTATACTGAGTGCAGCACTATGCAGGTCTATGTATACTGTGTGCAGCACTATGCGGGGCCATATATGCAGTATGGAGCACTATGCAGGGCCATGTATACAGTATGGAGCACTATGCGGGGCCATGTATACAGTACAGAGCACTATGTGGGGCCTTGTATACAGTGCGGAGCACTATGCGTGGCCATGTATATAGTACGGAGCACTATGCGGGGCCATGTATACAATATGAAGCACTATGCGGGGCCATGTATACAGTATGGAGCACTATGCAGGGCCACGTATACAGTACGGAGCACTATGCGGGGCCATGTATACAGTATGGAGCACTATGCGAGGCCATGTATACAGTTTGGAGAACTATGCAGGGCAACGTATAGAGTACGGAGCACTATGCGGGGGCCATGTATGCAGTACAAAGCACTATGCGGGGGCCGTATATAGAGTGCGGAGCACTATGCGGGGCCGGGTAAACAATCTGAAGCACTATGCGGGGCCGTGGATACAGTACGGAGCACTATGCGGGGCAATATATACAGTACGGAGCACTATGCGGGGCCTTGTATACGTACGGAGCACTATGCGGGGCCATGTATACTGTATGCAGTACTATGCGGGGCCATGTATACATGGGGGCTTGGGGATACAGCAGGGGCTACAGGACAGCATTACTAAATTTAAGTCACTCCTGAGGCGTAGGACACGCACATGGTGGAACAGGGCCTTCCTGACTAAATACATTGAGAAGGCCCTGATTCCACGTGGCTTGCGGGTGCAGATCTTCCCCTCCTTCCCCATTGAGGATGAGGCTTTTAAAGACAAATGGGAGGACCTAGCTAACACCTGCTCCTTTGGTTTCCTTAGCCTGTTGAAAGATCTGAATGACTCATCTCTTGATACAATGGAAAAGGAGATTGAGTCGATTCAAACGCAATTTAAAAAAGAATTGGATTCCACTAAATTGAAACAGCTGAACGACGAGATGGACCTGGAGTGCCAGAGATGGGTGAAAGATATCCACGCCAATAAACTTAAAAAACTACAACGTGACATTCACGATAAACAATCAAAGAGTGTATATAGGTGGCGGATCCCCCAAGATAGATCTCGAGTCAGATCTCATTACGCCCGTCCCTTGCGCTCCAGGTCCTCCTCGCTAGCCTCAACGGCTTCTACAAGTGAACAGCCATCCTCTGAGAACCTAACCACCTGACGGGTCTCTGAGGTTCAGCAGATCTCGAGGATCAAGACGAGACCCTTCAACAGGAGGAAACCTACCACACCTTACCAGGTGAGTGTGTCCCAGGGAGGGCTCCGTGTCATTAATTTATCTTCACATACTCTTACCCGGGCACAGATGGAGGTCTTGAGCTTAGGCCTATCCTTTTCACCTACGAATGCCTTTGACTATTTCACTGCCCTCAAGGACCTCCACCTGTTTGCCCGGAAATTAATTTTACATAAATTGCATTCTAGAGCACCTGGTGAGGGATGTTCCCTGACTGTGACAGAGAGGGAGGCCCTACGAAACCTCGAAGATCTACTGTTGGAGCAGGAAGAATCACCTAGTACAGGTACACGATTACAATCTCGACACCCTAGATCAACGAAGTTCCCTCCCTTGTCTCTGAGTCCGGCAATTGAGATTTTTGTGCGCTTGGTAACTGAAGCTTTGGGGCGCCTCCCTACACGGAGACGCCGGGACAACCTCACGTATTACCAGCGCACGGCACTCCATCAACTACAATCTCTGCCGGACATTGTCATTAAACCGGCAGACAAGGGAGGGAACATCGTTCTTTGGCCCTGCTCCATGTATGAGAAAGAGGCAATGCGCCAATTAAGAGATATTCAGACCTACACTAAACTGTCATACAATCCCACGGCCTCCTTCTCTGCCACACTTCAGGGTATCCTTGGGCGGGCCTGTAATATAGGTATCATCGACCAACGAACTGTGGAGGCATTAACGGTCCGCTTCCCCAAGACGGCGACCTTTTACCTCTTGCCCAAGATTCACAAGGACGCTCTCAGCCCACCAGGACGTCCGATCGTGTCAGGAATTGAGGGGCTATGTGGCCCCATCTGTCAATATATAGACTACCATCTTCGCCCTCTTGTAAGCACTCTTCCTTCCTATGTGAAGGACACGACGGACGTCCTTACACGGGTTGACGGCGCCCTTGTGACAGATGATACCCTTATGGTCACGGCCGACGTCGAGAGCTTATACACATGCATCAGCCATGATCTGGGCCTCTCCGCAGTTCGCCTCTTCCTGGGGGGCTCTGACCTGGACGGACCCTCCAGGGAATTTATCCTTGAGCTCCTCCAATTCGTCTTCTGCCACAACTATTTTCTCTTCAATGACACGGTATATCTCCAGAGGCGTGGCACGGCCATGGGTGCGGCCTGTGCCCCCTCGTACGCCAACCTCTTCCTGGGAGCCTGGGAGAGAGAGATTTTTGGCGACGGGGGAGTGCAGGGCGCGGACCGGGTCGTGTCATGGGTGAGATATATAGATGACATTCTATTTTTCTGGCTGGGGACGGTGGAGGAGCTCGACGATTTTATGTCACGACTAAATTCCAATACTTATGCAATTAGGCTTACCTATACCTATCATCCTAAAAGGATCGACTTCCTGGATGTCACCCTTGAGGTGGATCCGGATGGTCGAATCCAGACAGATGTATTTAGGAAGCCTACTGCAGTAAATTCCCTGATTCATGCCTCATCGGCTCATGATTGCTCTACCATCAGAGCCGTTCCAGTTGGACAGTTCCTCAGGATGAGGCGTATCTGCTCCACTAACTCTAGTTTTGAGAAACAGGCTGCAGATCTGGCTGATCGCTTTAAACAACGTGGCTACAGTAATCGATGTATCGGCCGTGGCTATAAGAGGGCCCGCGACACGCCCAGGGACCATCTCATCCATCCCTCCCCTGTGCCTAGACATGGGATACCTGAGAGGATCCGCTACATATCCACATTCAATCATGAGTGGGGAGCTATGCGGCAGATCCTCTCTCGACATTGGAGTATACTTCATACGGAGCCCTCCCTTCGGGACTGCCTAGGCGATTTCCCTCACATGACGCCACGACGATCTAGGACGCTAGGGGATGTTCTGGTTTCCAGCCACTATGTCCCCCCGCGTCCCAATTTCTTTGGATCCCGCGGTCCCACGGTGGGCTCATTCCCCTGTGGCCACTGCGTCCTACGTTGCACGTCTTTCTCCAACTCTGATGGCTCCCGCCAATTTGACATTCGTCGCCATATATCATGTGGCACCACACATGTGGTCTATTTGGCCACATGCGGGTGCCAATTAATTTATATAGGATTGACCAGCAGGGAGCTCAAAATCAGGGTTCGGGAACACGTCCGGGACATTGGCGCGGCTCGCACGGCCACGGATCCCCGGGAGCTGAAGACACTGCCACGGCATTTTAAGGCTGTTCACAATTGTGACCCCCGCTCACTCAGAGTGCGGGGGATCGATAAGGTGTGTCTTGGCTCCCGGGGGGGAATGCTAAACGCCTCCTGGCCCAAAAAGAGGCGAGATGGATCATCACCCTTAACACCTTGGCACCGCGGGGTCTGAATGAAAGTTTGGGCTTCTCACCTTTTTTGTGATATATATCGTGCTTTTTTGTCCTGCGCCTCCTTTGGAATGACGGTTCCTCCAATTCCCTATTGGGTATTATGGAGGAACAAATTTAGATATTATGACCATATGATTATCCTCTTTCTGGATACTATTAACCATGCAGCCTATTTGTTAATCGCTGCATGCTCTCCTGTGGCCCCTTCTGTATATATTTCATCATGGCAGTGAGCCTCTGTGGCTCATGTTGTTTTAATGTGTATATTTATTAGTATGTTTATTTTTTAACTTCTTTTTTTCTTATACTTAATACATAGTGTCTTTCTCTTTGTGGACTTCATACCTGCCGTGAAGCCTGCTTTCTGGTGATATACTCCCTCCCGTTGATAAGATTGAAGATAAGGAAATGGAATGATCATTGACATCTACGGACACTGCCCTCAGGCTGCTTTGGTGCCATGGACATCCTCACGTTTTTATATTAGCACCTATTGTCCCTTTGTACTTCAATCTTTGTAGCTGTACCTACCTATATATGTACCATGTGAGATTTATTGTATCCGAGTATGGTGGCACAATGTATATGTGGACATTAGTACTTTGGTAACTATACCCGGCTCCCTGGTCGGGCGGTGCGCATGCGCGGGGCTACTCACCCTCCTGGCTTCCCATGCGTCTGTCTCCATGGTGTCGGCGCTGCCCCGGACTCTGCTCTTTAGCACTTCCGGGTTCGCGCCGACGTCATGACGGGCGTTCTGGGGGCGGGATGTTCTGACGATCCCTGCGCATGCGCCGCTCACGCCTTCCGGTCGGCGGCCATTTCCTTCCGGTCACATGCATGCACATGTGACCAATTTCTGGAGGGATATTTAAAAAGACGCCGGTGCTTTCATTGTGACGCCTCTTGACAAAGCGAACTTGCGAAACGCGCGTCGAGGCCCGCAGGTCCCACACTGGTCTGCTCCTGCCTTGTTCCCCTGCCCCCCCTTTGAGCGTCCCTTGGTGATTATACTGGTGAGTGTATCCTCTATCATGGATTATAACTACTCTTGCCCCACTGTAGGAAAAGTGGGATACTTATTCAGTATTATTTGAATTATTGATATCCTTCTACATATACCTCTCCTACTTTGTCATCAACTAACATATGTTACCCTTGGGTCGCTCTTCCTTCTCCCCCTCTTTTTATTATCCTGCTATATTTTTTAGCTGTGGATACTTGTTACGTGTTTTCTTGCATCCGTATCGCCTCCCTATCTGCATCCATCTATTATACATGTAATATTATGTATTTATACTTTTACTAATAAAGTTTTTCATATATGCCGTACACTCAGCTTTTTCTTGTGTTTTTACACTCATTTTGAGTAGGCAGATTTTTCCTGCGACTATGGGGTGTGAGTTGCGGTTCTTCCGCACTCCATACTCGTGACCTCTATTACGCTGGCCGAAGTGTTTACTACCATGTATACAGTAGTACGGAGTACTATGCAGGGCCATGTATACAGTACGGAGCACGATGCGGGGCCATGCATACAGTAGGGAGCACTATGCGGGGCCATGTATACAGTACGGAGCCCTATGCGGGGCCATGTATACAGTATGGAGCTCTATGCGGGACCATGTATACAGTATGGAGCACTATGCGGGGCCATGTATACAAAACAGCAGTATGCGGGGCCATGTATACAGTGGGGAGCACTATGCGGGGCCATGTATACAGTACGGAGCACTATGCGGGGCCATGTATATAGTAGTACCGAGCACTATGCGGGGGTCGTGTATACAGTACGGAGTACTATGCGGGGCCTTGTATATAGTAGTACGGAGTACTATGCAGGGCAATGTATACAGTACGGAGCACGATGCGGGGCCATGTATATAGTAATACAGAGCACTATGCGGGGCCATGTATACAGTACGGAGCTCTATGCGGGGCCATGTATACAGTACGGAGCACTATGCGGGGCCATGTATACTGTGTGCAGCTCCATGCGGGGCCATGTATACAGTATGGAGCACGATGCGGGGCCATGTATACAGTACGGAGCACTATGCAGGACCATGTATACAGTATGGAGCACTATACAGGGCCATGTATACAGTACGGAGCACTATGCGGGGCCATGTATACAGTATGGAGCTCTATGCGGGGCCATGTATACAGTATGGAGCTCTATGCGGGGCCATGTATACAGTACGGAGCATGATGCGGGGCCATGTATATAGTAATACAGAGCACTATGGGGGGCCATGTATACAGTATGGAGCTCTATGCGGGGCCATGTATACAGTATGGAGCTCTATGCGGGGCCATGTATACAGTATGGAGCTCTATGCGGGGCCATGTATACTGCGTGCAGCACAATGCGGTGCCATGTATATAGTAGTACGGAGCACTATGCGGGGCCATGTATACAGTACGGAGCACTATGCGGGGCCATGTATACAGTATGGAGCTCTATGCGGGGCCATGTATACTGTGTGCAGCACAATGCGAGGCCATGTATACAAAACAGCAGTATGCGGGGCCATGTACACAGTACGGAGCACTATGCGGGGCCATGTATACTGTATGCAGCACTATACAGGGCCATGTATATGACTAGCCCAGGGGATGGGGATGACTCGGTACCTGGACCTTTGCCTGGCCTTGGGGATGTCGCGGTGGTCGGCTCCCAGGCTCGTACCCTTGGGTCGCTCTTTGAAAGGGTGGATATTTGTTAATTCTATAAGAGTTCGTGACGCCACCTGTGGTTTCTGGTGAGAATCACCAGCGCTGCGGAGTCCACTGAGGCTGGTGATAAGGCAGCTTGATGGTGTTGCTCCCCACAGGTGGAGCTAGGCCTCAGGGCAGCGTATGAAGGGGGATGCAGGACAGGCGAGACCCAGCCGGGTCAGAGCAAGAACAGGGACAGACACGATAGTCACTTCACTACCTTTTACTGATGGAAATTCAGGCACGTCCCGGAGCGCTGCAGGGTGAAGGGTGCCTGTCAGGATCCTCCCCAATGAGCGGGTTTCGGGCCTCCTTTTACTTGCCTCTGCGTAGTAAGTTTCTGACCTGCCTGGAGCTAGGCCTAACTTTGTCTCTGTCCTGCGCTGGCTGACTTTGTGGTAGGGCCTTCTCTTGGAGTGCACGCTCCCAGCTTACGGGGCCTATGTGTTTCCTGGCTCTGTTACGTATCAGCACTTTAGCGATCCTGGGACTTGTAGTTCTCCAGGGATTCCGGTTATGCCTTACTGGGTCATAGAGATACCTGAAGCTTTGGACCCAGTGTCTGGTAAAGCTTCGGGGTGAGCCAGTTAAGCTCCTCTGCCCCCTACGTACTAACTCTCCACTTGCCTTCAGCCTACTCTGGCCCTCACTAGGCTATACACACTAATGGCAGCTTGCCACGCTTCACCGATCTTATGGCGCCGGCACACCTAAAGCTCGCTGCTCTGAGCTACACTGAGTCTTGGTCTGAATGAACTCCACTGCAAACTAGCAACTGCTGGAGCTGGAACAGACTCTGTCCTCTGAGGTAGCTCTTCTCAGACTGATCTGGACTCAACATCTAAACCAGACAGAACTGCCTGGCCCCACCTTCCCTATTTATATCCCTAACGGGCTCCCTCTGCTGGTCTGAGTTGGAAGGTGGAGATGTGTGTATGGTTATGGGGGCCTCTTGTGGAGGAATCCATCAATGCACTCTTCCAGATCTGTGATACCAAGCGCAGCTGGGCGTCACATATACAGTATGAAGGACTATGCGGGGCCATGTATGCAGTACGGAGGAATATGCGGGGCCATGTATACAGTAGTACGGAGCACTATGCGCGGGCCGTGTATACAGTACGGAGCACTATGTGGGGCCATGTATATAGTAGTACGGAGTACCATGCAGGGCCATGTATATGTAGCGCCCCGAGGGTTCGGTCGCTACAGAGGAATTGCAGCTCACCCAGAGGTGTGATATCTCACTTCCAGGTAAGGATGGAGTGTGGCTCAGGACCCTAACACCCACATGCACTACACCACATTTCCAGGGGACAGGGCAACAATGCTCCCAAGGGTGAGCACAACTGTCCCTGTCCCTGGCTGGAGTGGGGGGAGGGAACACCTAGAAAGGGGGAACCCAGTAGTGTCTGGGTGGGGAGAGTAGATCCCGGGTGCACTGTATAGGGGAGTATATATGGTGGGCACCATCTTAGAGTCGGAGAGAAAAGAAGAGAGAGAGCAGAGAGAGAGGGAGGCTGGGAGCAGGGGCTCTCTATGGGCTCTGCTCCGCAGGCAGGCCAAGTCTCAAGGCCTGGTCCTGGAGAAGAGGAAAGGAGAGGAGAGGAACGGAGGAGGCTCCAGAAGTGGAGTGAAGGGACCCCAGGGGTGCGGACCGGCCAGCCGCCACCGCACGCCCGCCGCTACCAGAGTCAGGCCAAGAAAGGGAACCGGATCCCTCATCTAGTGGAGGAGAGCAACTACCCTCAGCTAGCAACCGGAGGCCGTGGCATTGTACGTGCACGGCCCCTCACTACACCCGTTAGGAAGGCACCACATTGGACCCAGGGAAACGGAATATACCTTTGCCCGCCAAGGCCCGAGGCAGCTGGAAAGAAACGCGGTCAATTGTGGGGTACGACAGGCCAGAGAAAGGACACACGAAGGGGGTCCTGAAAAGCATTCCAAAGGTACCTGGGAGTTGGCCGAGCCCCTCACCTGGTGAGCACAGCACGACGTGGGCAGCCGTTACCTGCAGAAGTGGCTTGGAGTGTAAAACTGTGAGTAAAGACCCTGGACTGCATCACTGGACTCTGAGTCATTACTGTTGCTCCCACGCACCATCACCCCCATCATCTACACTCGCTGCCCTGAGGCTATACTCCTCCCATGGGGAGTTATACTACCCTCTGCTGCGCACACAACATCAGCCTCAGCGGTCTGCCCCGCAGCGGCGGTTCTCAGTGACCGCAATCCACGGGTGGCGTAGTAGGACACTTGAACATTACAAACCAAGTAAACAGATCCGCCACTGGTTTGACCACCCTGAGCCACGGGACCGGGTCACCGCCACGGAGAGTAAAACCCCTAGCATCACACAGAGACCCGGCTCCGGGTATTCCCCCACACACACGGCCCAGGGGGCACGTCATATACAGTACGGAGCACTATGCGGGACCATGTACACTGTGTTCCAAATTATTATGCAAATAATATTTTCTCAGATTTTCCAAAATTACCTATATGAATTGCAGTCATTGTAATTTTCCAGTCAAATAACTATTAGAGTACAATTGAAAGGTTTTTGTACAAACTGCCTATGATAACAGTATATTTTCCAAAAAATAAAAAACTCAAATTGCACTCAAAATGCTTATTCCAAATTATTATGCACAGCAGAGTTTTCAACCTTTTCATTTTAACCACTTCGCACCAGAGCCTGTTTTTGCCTTCGTGCCAGGCCAATTTTTTCAATTCTGACCACTGTCACTTTATGAAGTAATTACTCTGGAACGCTTCAACGGATCCCCCTGATTCTGAGATTGTTTTTTCGTGACATATTGTACTTCATGATAGTGGTAAAATTTCTTTGATATCACTTGCGTTTATTTGTGAAAAAATCGGAAATTTGGCGAAAATTTTGAAAATTTTGCAATTTTCAAACTTTGAATTTTCATGCCCTTAAATCAGAGAGATATGTCGCACAAAATAGTTAATAAATAACATTTCCCACATGTCTACTTTACATCAGCACAATTTTGGAACCAAAATTTTTTTTTGTTAGGGAGCTATAAGGGTTAAAAGTTGACCATCGATTTCTCATTTTTCCAACAAAATTTACAAAAACATTTTTTTAAGGACCATATCATATTTGAAGTCACTTTGAGGGGTCTTTATGACAGAAAATACCCAAAAGTGACACCATTCTAAAAACTGCACCCCTCAAGGTGCTCAAAACCACATTCAAGAACTTTATTAACCCTTCAGGTGCTTCACAGGAATTTTTGGAATGTGGAAGAAAAAAATTAACATTTAACTTTTTTCACAAAAATGTTACTTTAGACCCAATTTTTTTTATTTTCACAGGGGTAACAGGAAAAATTGGACCCCAAATTTTTTTGTGCAATTTCTCTTGAGTGCGCTGATACCCCATATGTGAGGGAAAACCACTGTTTGGGCGCACAGCAGGGCTCGGAAGGGAAGGAGCGCCATTAGACTTTTTGAATGTAAAATTTGTCTGAATAATTAGCAGACGCCATGTTGCGTTTGGAGAGCCCCTGATGTTCCTAAACAGTGGAAACCACCCACAAGTGACACCATTTTGGAAACTAGACTCCTTAGGGAACATATCTAGATGTGTGGTGAGCACCTTGATCCCCAAGGTGCTTCACAGAAGTTTATAAAATTGAGCTGTAAAAATAACATTTTCACATTTTTCCCACAAAAACATTTTTCATCCCTTAATTTTGCATTATCATAAGGGTAATAGGATAAATTGCACCATGAAATTTGTTGTGCAGTTTCTCCTGAACACGCCGATACCCCATATGTGGAGGCAAACCACTGTTTGGGCACACGGCAGGGTTTGGAAGGGAAGGAGCGCCATTTGACTTTTTGAATGTAAAATTTGTTTGAATAATTAGCGGACGCCATGTTGCATTTTGGGAGCCCCTGATGTTCCTAAACAGTGGAAACCCCCCACAAGTGACACCATTTTGGAAACTAGACCCCTTAGGGAACATATCTAGATGTGTGGTGAGCACCTTGAACCCCCAAGGTGCTTCACAGAAGTTTATAATATTGAGCTGTAAAAATAAAATTTTCACATTTTTCCCACAAAAATGCTTTTCATCCCTTAATTTTGCATTATCATAAGGGTAATAGGATAAATTGCACCATGAAATTTGTTGTGCAGTTTCTCCTGAACACGCCGATGCCCCATATGTGGAGGCAAACCACTGTTTGGGCGCACGGCAGGGTTTGGAAGGGAAGGAGCGCCATTTGACTTTTTTAATGTAAAATTTGTTTGAATAATTAGCGGACGCCATGTTGCATTTGGGGAGCCCCTGATGTGCCTAAACAGTGGAAACCCCCCACAAGTGACACCATTTTTGAAACTAGACCCCTTAGGGAACTTATCTAGATGTGTGGTGAGCACCTTGCACCCCCAGCTGCTTCACAGAAGTTTATAATATTGAGGCATAAAAATAAAATTTTCACAGTTTTCCCACAAAAAATGTTTTTCATTCCCTAATTTTGCATTATCATAAGGGTAACAGGATAAATTGCACCATGAAATTTGTTGTACAATTTCTCTTGAGTACGCTGATACCCCATATGTGGGGGAAAACCACTGCTTTGGTGTACGGCAGGGTTCAGAAGAGAAAGGAGCGCTATGTTGGCTGGGATAGGCAGCAGACACCATGTCACATTTGAAGAGTCGCTGACATGCCGAAACAGCAGAAACCCCCACAAGTGACCCCATTTTGTAAACTACACCTCTCAAGGAATTCATCTAGGGAAGTAGTGAGTATTTTTTAATTTTTAAATTTATACCATTGGGCAGTGATAAAAGCATAATTAGATTTTTACCACAAAAAAATGTTTTACCCTCAGATTTTACATTTTCACACAGGGCAATGGGTAAAAATGGTGCCGAAATGTGTCACACAATTTCTTCTAAAAGTGGCAATACCCCATATGTGGCTGTATCGTACCACTCAGCCATACGGCGGGATCTGGGGGGGACAGAGCGCTATTTGACAATTGGAGAACAAATTATTGTAGAATAGGCATTTGGATTTGGGAGCACAAAATTTTCTGAATTTCTTTTGGGGGGCAAGGGCCATTTCGCTTTTCCAAAGCCTTTCTGCTACCAGTAACTTGGAAGTCCCTTATATTTTTAACAGATGACGGACCTGAGTGGGGACTAGCTTTTTTTGAGGACTGAGTTGAAGCTTTTATTGGGAACATTTTGCGTAACATTTATCCGGCGCTCTATGCTGAGCACTTACATCGGGGTTTCCATCTAAATTTCCAAGTGATGTAATTCAGATGAAACCCCTGCGGGATCCATTCACTGTAATGAGGCAGCAGAGTTACTCTGGACTCCGTCTGGCCTCTGTTTAGTGGTGTCCTTTTTTTCAGAAGTGCACAAAACTGTGGCCAACCGCACTTTTATGCACGCCTAAAACAAATGACACCGTGGGATCACAGGCCAGACGGCATCCACAGTGGCCTATATCTGCCTCATTACAGGGAATCTTCCGTCATGGGTTCCGGCTGAATCACATATTTTAGAGATTTACACGGAAACTCTGGCGTAAGTGCTCAGCGCAGAGCGCAGGATAAATGTGTGACGAGCCATACTGCGATCTTTGGGAGACATAATAAACAAATCAGTAGCAGGTGAAGAATTGGTTTTATTTATTTTTTTACGCCGTTCCTAGTGTGATATAACTGATTAGATTACTTTATTCTTCGGGTCGGTTCGATTACAGAGATACCAGATTTATATCGGGTTTTTATGACTGACAGCTGTCACACACTAAGAGACGCTTTTTTTTTGCAAAATCTAGTTTTTGCATCGCCATATTTTGAGAGCTATAATTTTTCCATATTTCGGCCGACAGAGTCATGTGATGGCTTGTTTTTTGCGGGACGAGTTGACATTTTTATTGGTACAATTTTTGCGTACGGGACATTTTTTGATCGCTTTCTATTCCGTTTTTTGGGAGGTAAAATTAACAAAAACCAACAATTCAAGAATTGTTTTTTGAGTTTTTTTTTATGCCGTTCTGCGTGTGGTAAAAGTGATCAGGCAGCGTTATTCTTCGGGTCAGTACGTTTACAGCGATACTACACTTACTGTATATTTTTTTTATGTTTTGGTGCTTTTACACAATAAAACAATTTTATAGAAAAAATATTTTTTTTGCATTGCTTTATTCTGAGCGCTATAACTTTTTTATTTTTCGGCTGATGGAGCTGTATGGTGGCTTTTTTTTTGCGGAACAAGATGACGTTTTCAGCGGTACCTTTCTTATTTCCATTTTGCTTTTTGATCGCATTTTTTTCCACTTTTTGTTTGGCGATATGAGGAAAAAGCATAGTTTTTTTATCCGTTTTTTATTTATTTTTATTACGGTGTGCACAGAAGGAGTTAATTAGTGTGACAATTTTATAGCTCGGGTTGTTTCGGACGCGGCAATACCAAATATGTGTACTTTTTTTTATTTTTGCATAAATATACAGATTTATCGGTTTAATATTTTATTTATTTATTTTAATTTATTTTGTAATTTTTTTTTAACAGTTTCAAAACATTTTTTTTTACTTTTTTTTACATTGTCCCTGTATGGGACATTAATTTTTATTTTTCTGATAGACATATATTACATTACATGAGATCTTCACTGACTTTCACAGTCAGAGTCTCCTGCCAGGCTTCAGCTGCAGGCTGCAGGCTGAGCCAGGCAGGACACCATATATTGCAGAGCTGGAGGCGGTCATGTGACCTCCAGCTGCATTGAATTAGTCTCATGCTGCACATAACACATCTGCATCTCTGGCTGCTATGGGCATAAAAGGGGACAAACTTATGGTGTGGCACCCATGCTCCCCTGACCTCAACCCCATTGAGAACCTCTGGAGCATCATCAAAAGGAGTGTCTATGATGGCGGGAGGCAGTTCACATCTAAGCAACAGCTCTGGGAGGGTATTCTGTCCTCATGCAAAACAATTGAAGCAGAAACCATCCAAAACCTGACAAATTCAATGGACGAGAAAGTTCAGAAGCTTCTTTCGAACAAGGGGTCCTATGTGCAAATGTAACATCACCTAGAATAAAGTTTTGAGTTGAAAACTGTTTGATTTCAGTTTGTAATAACCTGCTAATGCTTATAATTTCAAAAATGACCATTTTTTGTTCTTTATTAAAATGAAAAGGTTGAAAACTCTGCTGTACATAATAATTTGGAACATGCATTTTGAGTGCAGTTGAGTTTTTTATTTTTTTAAAAATATACTGTTATCATAGGCAGCTTGTACAAAAACCTTTCAATTGTACTCTAATAGTTATTTGACTGGAAAATTACAATGACTGCAATTCATATAGGTAATTTGGGAAAATCTGAGAAAATATTATTTGCATAATAATTTGGAACACAGTGTATATAGTAGGTAGCACTATGCGGGGCCATATATACAGTACGAAGCACTATGCGGGGGACATGCATACAGTAGTGCGGAGCACTATGCGGGGCCGTGTATACAGTATGAAGCACTATGCGGATGACATGTATACAGTAGTATGGAGCACTATGCGGGGCCATGTATACAGTATGAAGCACTATGCGGGGGACATGCATACAGTAGTATGGAGCACTATGCGGGGGACATGCATACAGTATGAAGCACTATGCGGATGACATGTATACAGTAGTATGGAGCACTATGCGGGGCCGTGTATACAGTATGAAGCACTATGCGGATGACATGTATACAGTAGTATGGAGCACTATGCGGGGCCATGTATACAGTACGGAGCACTATGCGGATGACATGTATACAGTAGTATGGAGCACTATGCGGGGCCTTGTATACAGTATGAAGCACTATGCGGATGACATGTATACAGTACAGAGCACTATGCGGGGGACATGCATACAGTAGTGCGACGCACTATGCGGGGCCGTGTATACAGTATGAAGCACTATGCGGATGACATGTATACAGTAGTATGGAGCACTATGCGGGGCCATGTATACAGTATGAAGCACTATGCGGATGACATGTATACAGTAGTATGGAGCACTATGCGGGGCCGTGTATACAGTATGAAGCACTATGCGGGTGACATGTATACAGTACAGAGCACTATGCGGGGCCATGTATACAGTAGAGAGCACTATGCGGGGCCGTGTATACAGTATGAAGCACTATGCGGATGACATGTATACAGTAGTATGGAGCACTATGCGGGGCCATGTATACAGTATGAAGCACTATGCGGATGACATGTATACAGTAGTATGGAGCACTATGCGGAGCCATATATACAGTACGAAGCACTATGCGGGGGACATGCATACAGTAGTGCGGAGCACTATGCGGGGCCGTGTATACAGTATGAAGCACTATGCGGATGACATGTATACAGTAGTATGGAGCACTATGCGGGGCCATGTATACAGTATGAAGCACTATGCGGATGACATGTATACAGTAGTATGGAGCACTATGCGGGGCCATGTATACAGTATGAAGCACTATGCGGGTGACATGTATACAGTAGTATGGAGCACTATGCGGGGCCATGTATACAGTACGAAGCACTATGCGGGGCCATGTATACCGTATGGAGCACTATGCGGGGCCATGTATACAGTACGGAGCACTATGCAGGACTCTGTATACAGTAAGGAGCACTATGCGGGGCCATGTATACAGTACGAAGCACTATGCGGGGGACATGCATACAGTACGGAGCACTATGCAGGACTCTGTATACAAGTATGGAGCACTATGCGGGGCCATGTATACAGTACGAAGCACTATGCGGGGCCATGTATACAGTATGGAGCACTATGCGGGGCCATGTATACAGTACGAAGCACTATGCGGGGGACATGCATACAGTAGTATGGAGCACTATGCGGGGCCATGTATACAGTACGGAGCACTATGCGGGTGACATGTATACAGTACGAAGTACTATGCGGGGCCATGTATACAGTAGTACGGAGCACTATGCGGGACCATGTATACAGTATGAAGCACTATGCGGGTGACATGTATACAGTACGGAGGAATATGCGGGGCCATGTATACAGTACGAAGCACTATGCGGAGCCATGTATACAGTAGTACGGAGCACTATGCAGGGCCATGTATACAGTACGAAGCACTATGCGGGACCATGTATACGTACGGAGCACTATGCGGGACCATATATATAGTAGTACGGAGCATTATGCGGGGCCATGTATACAGTATGAAGCACTATGCGGGGGACATGCATACAGTACGGAGGAATATGCGGGGCCATGTATACAGTAGTACGGAGCACTATGCGGGGCCATATATACAGTACGGAGCACTATGCAGGGCATGTATACAGTGCGAAGCACTATGCGGGGCCATGTATACAGTACGGAGGAATATGCGGGGCCATGTATACAGTATGAAGTACTATGCGGGGCCCTGTATACAGTACGGAGGAATATGCGGGGCCATGTATACAGTAGTACGGAGCGCTTTGCGCGGGCCGTGTATACAATACGGAGCACTATGCGAGGCCATGTACAGTATATAGTAGGATGGAGCACTATGCGGGGCATGTATACAGTACGGAGCACTATGCGGGGCCATGTATACAGTACGGAGCACAATGCAGGGCCATGTATACAGTACGGAGCACTATGCGGTACCATGTATACAGTACGGAGCACTATGCGGGGCCATGTATACAGTATGGAGCACTATGCGGGGCCATGTATACAGTACGGAGCACTATGCGGGGCCATGTATACAGTATGGAGCACCATGCGGGGCCATGTATAAAGTACGGAGAACTATGCGGGGCCATGTATACAGTACAAAGCACTATGCGAGGCCATGTATGCAGTACGGAGGAATATGCTTGGCCATGTATACAGTAGTACGGAGCACTATGCGCGGGCCGTGTATACAATACGGAGCACTATGCGGGGCCATGTACAGTATATAGTAGGATGGAGCACTATGCGGGGCATGTATACAATGCGAAGCAGTATGCGGGGCCATGTATACAGTACGGAGCACTATGCGGGGCCATGTATACAGTATGGAGCACTATGCGGGGCCATGTATACAGTATGGAGCACTATGCGGGGCCATGTATACAGTACGGAGAACTATGCAGGGCAACGTATAGAGTACGGAGCACTATGCGGTGCCGGGTATACAATATGAAGCACTATGCGGGACCGTGGATACAGTAAGGAGCACTATGCGGGGCCATATATACAAAACAGAGCAGTATGCGGGACCATGTATACAGTATGGAGCACTATGCAAGGCCGTGTATACAGTACTGAGCACTATGCGGGGCCATGTATACAGTACGGAGCACTATGCGGGGCCATGTATATAGTAGTACCGAGCACAATGCGGGGCCATGTATACAGTACGAAGCACTATGAGGGGCACATGTATACAGTACGGAGTACTATGCGGGGCCATGGATACAGTATGGAGCACTATGCGGGGCCATGTTCACAATATGGAGCACTATGCGGGGCCATATATACAGTACGGAGCACTATGCGGGACCATGTATACAGTAGGTAGCACTATGCGGGGCCATGTATACGGTACGGAGTACTATGAGGGGGACATGTATATAGTACGGAGCACTATGCGGGGCCATGTATACAGTACGGAGCACTATGCGGGGCCGTGTATACAGTACGGAGCACTATGCGGGGCCATGTATACAGTACGGAGCACTATGCGGGGCCATGTATATAGTAGTACCGAGCACAATGCGGGGGCCGTGTATATAGTAGTACGGAGCACTATGCGGGGCCATGTATACAGTACGAAGCACTATGAGGGGCACATGTATACAGTAAGGAGTACTATGCGGGGCCATGCATACAGTACGGAGCACTATGTGGGGCCATGTATACAGTATGGAGCACTATGCGGGGCCATATATACCGTACGGAGCACTATGCGGGATCATGTATACAGTAGGTAGCACTACGCGGGGCCATGTATACGGTACAGAGCACTATGAGGGGGACATGTATACAGTACGGAGTACTATGCGGGGCCATGTATACAGTACGGAGCACTATGCTTGGTCGTGTATACAGTATGGAGCACTATGCGGGGCCATGTATACAATACGGAGCACTATGTGGGGCCATGTATACAGTATGGAGCACTATGCGGTGCCATGTATACAGTACGGAGCACTATGTGGGGCCGTGTATACAGTACGGAGCACTATGCGGGGTCATGTATACAGTATGGAGCACTATGCAGGGCCTTGTATATATAGTACGGAGCACTATGCAGGGTCATGTATACAGTACGGAGCACTATGCGGGACCATGTATGCAGTAGGTAGCACTATGCGGGGCCATGTATACAGTAGTGCGGAGCACTATGCGGGGCCATGTATACAGTGCGGAGCACTATGCGGGGCATGTATATGTAGCAAAGGTGAGAGAGCTTGCAAGGGAATTCCTACATGATGTTTCAAAAATGGAGAGAGGCTGCCATCTGCTGGCCAGACACAGTCAAGCGGAACCAAGATGAGTGACGCTGGAAGCCCTACCCTGGGAGATGGGGGACTCGGAGCCGGGTCCTGTGTTGTAGATGGGGTGCAGCCGTGGCCCGGACCCACTCCGTGCCCAGGGCCGTCACATTAAAAAAGGATGGTATGGGCTTATCCGGGTTGAGTGGCTGATCTCGACTACGCCACCTGTGGCACCTGGTGAAGGCCACCAGAGCTGCTGCAGTCCGCTGAGGCAGGATGTTATGGCAGCCGTCGTTGTTACTCATCCCCACAGGCGGAGCAGGGCCTCAGGGCAGAGAGACAGGATGGAGGGGGTTGTAGTGTAGGAGGTCTGGTGCTGCGTAGTGCGGTGTAATGCAGAATAAAGAGTCCGGAGGCCATAGGGGTTAACTTCCAGGGTTTTTATTCACGGTGGAGATTGCAGTTGAAAGGCTTCTCCCTGCTCCTCGCGGAGTTCTGCGGTCACCAGAGACGGGGGGGGGTCCGACAACCTCCGAGTAAGTCCAGTGTTCAATCAGGACCCCGCACCAAAGTGTTCCTAGACTTCAGACCGGGTCCTTTCCTGTCTGTGTGTGTGTAGATAGGCCGGGTCTCCCTCTGAACTTCACTCAGAAAAAGGGTACGGGTGGCAGCTCCGCTCCGTCCGTTACCCGGTGGGATCCTCAGGGCCTACCGGACTTCCCTGACCAGGACGTAGAGTGGCAAGGTCAGGTGTCGGGGGCCGGTTCCCCTCTTGCAGCCGGAATCCCTCTGAATAGATCAGGTTGGCGAGGACAGGTGGCGTATACCACTCCATCTGCACCCCCCTGGGATCCATTTGCGGTGGAGCTACACTCCTAAGCTCCGGGTCTTCTTGGTCATGGTCCTTGACCGGGCTGAGACATTCATTATCTGCGACCTGCCCCTCGACCCAAGGCCAGGGTACGAGGGCCGTGCCTCCATCCTCTGCAGGTCCACACAGGATCCACGTTCAGGGAGGAAGGTCACGATCAAAGAACCCAGACCCAAGATGGCTGTGTATTAAATATGAAATTTAAAGTGTCACTAAAATGTGAATCCTCCACCCTCACCCACTAGTTGGTTCCCCTATGTCTTGGTTCCCCAGTCTCCCGATTCCCAGTAGGGGCAGCACCTAGTGCTTACTAGCCCCCTCTGGTGGGAGAAGTGTGGTGTTGGATGTGGAGGTAGGGTCCCGACCATCGCACTGTTCTTACCTCAAAGGAGGAACACTACACCCCGTTAAAGAGGTGCAGCATCCCTGTGGCGGTCGAACCCTCAGGTGCGCCACAAAGATATGCAAGGGAAGTTGAAGGGAGAGCAGATTTAGACGCTGGACCCGATCAGGTGACTTCCAAGACGAAGTTCCGAGAGATAAGAGGCCAGCTCGCCAAACCTAAGGGGTCTTTGGCGCCAAGCAGCAGAAAGGAGCAGACGTGTTCCCTGCGTGCTGGGAAGCCCCACGTGACAGGCCTAAGCCAGAGGCCTGTGAGGTGCCACAGCCGGGCACCGGTAGAAGAGCTCCGGATCCCTCACAGATGTGACCCTAGTGCTGTGACTCGGAACCTGCTTGCGATGCTGAGTGAGTTCGCGGAACCCGACGTCACCCGCCGACAGACGAGGTCTGGACCCCCCTACCCAAGGCTTGAGAGACTGCCTCCAACGGCCAAGCAGAGAGGACTTGAGAGACGGCTGCCCCAGAAAAGTCACGCCAAGGAAAGCAGAGGAGCTGCATACGTGAACATGGCCGTCACTTCTACTGTTCACCCACGGTACCGGGGACAATTGGGTTTAGGTACTCAGGTTGGGAGGGGAACGGTTGGGGCTAAAGAAGCTCAACGTGATCTAATTGAATTTATCTGGAAAAAGACTCACGGCCTAGCGGGAATAACCGGTGACCCCCGCTAGAGCCATATGCACAGTTAAGAAACTCACGTGGTGTCTCCCATGATCGAGGGCACCACATTACCTTGAGAGACTTCGTATTTTGCTAATACTTCAAATTACTGTTTATTAGCCTTGTTGCAATCCCTTGTTCAGCGTACCTGTTACATATATATATAAACTGTTTATATTCAACTCTTACTGTTCTCGCCTTGTGTCTCTGTGCGTTGCATCCTGGCACCTGCATTACATTTGGCGTAGTCGGCAGGATGCAACATTCAGACGCAGAGATGGCGGAGCAGCCTGTGACTGGGTCCGGCCGGAGCCATATATCTTTGGGGGCTATGCTCAGCCATCTACCCAAGTTTATGGGGGATGGCATGTCACTGTGGGACTGGGTAGAAAGACTGAGAAGTATGCTACGTATGTATCTCCTCGATCCCCTAGCCCAGGCGGAGCTGGCCCTCCTAACCCTTGATGGAGAGGCCCGGCAGACTATGATGTACCGCCCACCTGGGGACCGTGACACCGTGGACAAAGTGATAAAAATTCTAGAGGACATGCACGGTGACACTACAGATTTGGGACACTTGCGCTTACAGTTGTTTCAGCGGGTCCAAGGGGAAAATGAGACAGTAAATCAGTATGTTAATGGATTACAGGAAGTGACGGCCCATATCACCAAGAAAGTTCGAGATGGGAACCGAGGACTGGGACCATTAGATGAGGTGTTGTGTGACCAACTGATTGCTGGCTTGAGAGACACTTGCCTGAGGCAGATCCTGAAGAAGCGGCTGCGACTGAGCCCTGATCTGGGCTTCCTGGAGGTAGGGGCTGAAGCTAGAGTCCTGGAGAGAGAAGTTCCTGTTCTCAAAGCCACAGTTAGAAGTCATGAGGCAATTGCCCCTGAATTCACCAACAAAGAGCCTGATTGAGTACGGGAAACACGTCAGGAAATTCGAGACATTCGGGTGAGTTGAATGCTATTAGAAAGACCCCTACTGCCCCCTTGCCGACGGACCGTACTGCCCAACACGGACGGAGACCAGAGCGAGAAAAGCGTTCCTACCCGGCCCCAGCACAGCATGTACCCGACCTATCGGTAGAACGAGGACCAGAGTGCTGGACCTGCGGAGGTAGAGATCATATCTCCAAAGACTGTCCAAACCGAGAAAGGAGGAGGAGGAGACAGCCGTTAAACTAAAATGCCCCACGGTTGTGGAGCATACCGTGGGGTCTCGAGCTTCAGAGAGTGGAAGAGGGAGCTCTGAAGACATTGTCTCCGAGAGGCCCATTATCTGGGCTGAACTCAATGGGCAGTGGATCCCCTGTTTAATGTACACTGGGTCTCAAGTGACCACTATGCCTGAGACGTATTTCCAAAGTCACTTTCCTGAAGTCGCTCGTTCCTGCCGGGAACCCACTGTCAAACTGGTGGCGGCTAATCAACTACCTATCCCAGTAGCGGGAGTAGTATGGATGTCCGTTCGGGCATGTGGAAAGGACCTCGGTCGGAAAGGGATCGTACTGACCACAGGGCCCGGAGGCAATGGGCCCATTGTAACCCTGGGCATGAATGTGCTGAAAGAGGTCGAACAGTTCCTGGCTGAGGGCTGTAACAAAAACAACTGGACCCGTGCCACTCGAGACCCAGCTAACAAGAGAGTATTTCAGCATCTCGTGCGGGTCAGTCAGATTCAAAAATTGCCCGCTACCTCTCAGTACCTTGGTAAGGTATCGATACCACCCGAAGCCACAATGACACTGCCAGTGGGACAGACTGTACTCACTCTACCGGTGCTGGCACATGTGTCCTTAGAGGGTGTGGCATTCAAATTGAACCAATGGAGGGAGAGGAAGCTCCCTCTGGACTCCTGGTTGCTCGGACCCTGGCCACTGTGCGGCACGGTAGAGTACCCGTGCGTTGCATCAATTTAAGTGGCACAAGTTTACAGTTGTTGCCCCGACAAGAGGTGGCGCGAGTGTGTATAATGCCAGAAGCCCTTACTAGAGCTGACGCTATAGGGCTGGTACCTGTGGAAGGAAAGCCATGGACCCTGGAGGTGTCCCTCAATAGCCAAGAGAATGGAAGAGAACCGTTGGCTGGGCGCCACCTCTTGAAGGAAATGGAGGCTAATCTGACTGAGTTTTCTGCTGGACAAGTAAGGCAGATCGAACAACTTCTACAGCGATATCAGGGAGTGTTTGCACAGCATGAAGATGATTTCGGGTGCACTCGGGACATTCAGCACGAAATATCCACCGGAAATACTGCTCCCATCAGAGAGAGATATTGGCGGATGCCGCCACAAATGTACCAGGAGGTGAAAGAGCTGTTGGCCCACATGTTACAGAACGGTGTGATCCTTGAAAGTCAGAGTCCTTGGGTGGCTCCGATCGTGCTGGTCCGGAAGAAGGCTGGTACCCTGAGATTCTGCATAGGCTATCGAAAGCTGAATGTCTGTACAGTACTGGACTCCTATCCACTCCCCCGAATTGAAGAGTCTCTATCTGCACTAGGGAGTGCCAAATTCTTCTCTTCCCTCGACCTGGCCAGTGGCTATTGGCAGGTCCCAGTAGCTGAGAAGGATCGTCCGAAGACAGCTTTTGTTCTCCCTATGGGCCTGTTTGAGTTCAATCGGATGCCTTTCAGGCTAACAAATGCGTCAGGAATCTTCCAACTGCTGATGGAGAGATGCTTGGGGGACCTCAGCTTTGAAGCCACTTTAATATATCTGGACGATATAATTATCTATTCCGCTACGTTTGAAGATCATCTCCGCCGATTGGAACAAGTGTTAGAACGGCTTCAAAGTCACGGCCTGAAAATTAAGCCTAGTAAGTGTCGTCTCTTCAAATGAGAAATTGAATATCTGGGGCACACTGTGTCCAGTGCAGGAGTGCACCCCAATGCGGAGAAAGTAGCTGCCGTGCAGAAGTGGCCCACGCCCATCAATCTAAGGGAACTGAGGGCGTTCCTGGGGCTCGCTGGATACTACCGCAGATTCATTAAAGACTTCGCTAAGATTGCGATCCCGCTCAATGAATTGCTGAGAGGAATGGCTGGGGGAGCCAAGCGGCAGCCCATTCAGTGGGGACCCCGACAAGAAGAGGCATTCTGAGCATTAAAAATGGCGCTAACGGATGCCTCAATCCTGGCCTACACTGACTTTTTGCGCCTTTTATGTTGTACACTGATGGAAGCTTGCATGGACTGGGAGCAGTGCTGGCTCAAGTACAAGGAGGAAAAGAGTGAGCGATCTCGTATGCCAGCAGGTCACTCTGAGACACGGAGAAGAATCCGGACAACTACAGTTCGTTTAAGCTGGAGCTACTGGCACTGGTGTGGGCCATGACCGAGAAATTTGCTGAGTACTTGTCAGGGTCAGAAGTGCAAGTGCGGACAGATAACAACCCTTTGGCCCACTTGGAGAACGCCAAACTGGGCACGTTAGAACAGCGGTGGGTCGCAAGGATGTCCAAATACCAATATAAAATCGCCTATCCGTCCATGGCCCTGAACACTCATGCAGATGCCCAGTCCCGGGTCACTCAGGCAGGGCCGAAGAGGGACAGAGTTGAGGAGCTCGAAGGCGACGAGATCCCGGATTTCAGCCAGTTCGCCGCTGTTGTGGTCGACGCCCAGGAGACCAGAGAGGAGCCGAGGCCCACTCAAATTCTGGTCCGTTCAAGAGACGAATGGATACATCTGCAGCAGTCCGACCCAGAGTTAGCAAAGCTGAGAGAATGGGTCGCCCTTAGGCAAAGACCCGACCAGGAAGCCAGAGCCTCTTCACTTCCAACTACCCTACAAATCCTAGGCCAGTGGAAGAGGCTCTTCCTGAAGGACGGCTTGCTATGGCGAAGAATCCAGCTGCCTCGAGAGTTTGATGTTACCTGGCTGGTGGTAGTTCCAGGAGCGCTAGTAATGCCGCTAGCCGAAGAAGCTCATAGAAGAGGTGCTCACTTCGGTGTAGAAAAGACCTTTTGGTGGTTGCAACGGCTGGTGTATTGGCCTCAACTGCGGCAAGACGTCAAGGGGGTCTGCCGAACATGTCGTCAGTGTGAGTTGAACAAGCCCCCGGAACAAAGAGCTCCCATTCAGACTATCCGAACTTCTGGCCCCTTGGAAGTCTTGATGATTGACTACCTGATGATAGGAACTTCATACAATGGTTAGGGACACTGTTTAGTCATGACTGATCACTTCACCAAGTTCGCAGTAGTGACGCCTACTAAATACCAGACAGCAGAAGCCGCAGCTAAGGCCATCTGTCAGGATTTTATCTGGCTTTATGGGTGCCCGAAGCGAATACATTCTGACCAGGGGGCCTGCTTCCAAGGATGAGTGATGGATAAGCTATACTGCATCTATGGGATCGACCGATCTCGAACAACACCCTACCACCCTCAAGGGAACGGCGCATGCGAGCGCTTCAACCGAACCCTGTTGCAAATGTTGCGAACGCTGGAAGCGAACAAAAAGATGAAGTGGCCCGAATTTGTGTCAGAGATGGTGTGGGTGTATAATAATTGAGTTCATGCGACTACCGGCTACACCCCTTGCATGTTGCTGTTTGGAAGAAGTGGGCGAGAAATTACTGAACTGGAGCTAGACTCAGAAGACTCCGGCCCGGGCAGTAGCCCAAGTACCTGGATTCGAGAACACCAGCGTCAGCTCCATACAGTGAGAAGACTGGTTGCTCAGAAGTTTCAGTAAGTAGAGCATGCAGATCGGCCCCCGACTGCAGGCGGATCATTTCAGCCAGGAGACCGAGTACTGGTAAGGGCCAAACGATTTGGGAGTAAACTTGACCATCGTTGGGAGGCGATACCATATCGGGTGGTGAAGAAGGTTCACCCAGACAACCCCGTCTACGAGGTTAGGCCCGAAGGGGAAGACGCCGCAACACCCAGGGTGTTGCACCGCAATATGCTGCGACCTTGCTCCTCTGAAGCAGAAGTCTGTAACGAAGTTGGGCCTTCAAACGTATTGGCTGAAGTGCCACATGCAGGAACCTTGGGGGATGAAGAAGGATGGGCCACAATGCAGTTGGGCCCGTCAGAACCATTGAGGCCAATCCCGAGTGGAACCCAGAATGAGTCGAGAAATGACTTGCAATCCCTAGTAATTGATTCATCGGATCTCCCGGAGTCACCTCCGCAAGAGGAGCCCCGCAGAACTGAGCGGGCTAATGCCGGAATTCCTCCTAACCGGTATGCTCAAGAAGAGTTTATCTGGTCTCAAATCCAGCAGAAAATGCAGGAGTGTGCCCAACTCCTGTCTGAACTTGCACTGCCTGGAAAGAGGCATCAATTATGCGAGAAGTCCACTCGCACGAGGACTGGCGAGCAAAAAGGAGGGAGGAATGTAGCAAAGGCGAGAGAGCTTGCAAGGGAACTCCTACATGATGTTTCAAAAATGGAGAGAGGCTGCCATCTGCTGGCCAGACACAGTCAAGCGGAACCAAGATATGCAAGGGAAGTTGAAGGGAGAGCAGATTTAGACGCTGGACCCGATCAGGTGACTTCCAGGAAGGAGTTCCGAGAGATAAGAGGCCAGTGCGCCAAACCTGAGGGGTCTTTGGCGCCAAGCAGCAGAAAGGAGCAGACGTGTTCCCTGCGTGCTGGGAAGCCCCGCGTGACAGGCCTAAGCCAGAGACCTGTGACGTGCCACAGCCGGGCACCGGTAGAAGAGCTCCAGATCCCTCACAGATGTGACCCGAGTGCTTTGCATGCTGAGGAGACTCGGAACCTGCTTGCGGTGCTGAGTGAGTTCGCGGAACCCGACATCACCCGCCGACAGACGAGGTCTGGACCCCCCTACCCAAGGCTCGAGAGATTGCCTCCAACGGCCAAGCAGAGAGGACTTGAGAGACGGCTGCCTCAGGAAAGTCACGCCAGCGAAAGCAGAGGAGCTGAATACTTGAACAGGGCCTTCACTTCTACTGTTCACCCACGGTATCGGGGACAATTGGGTTTAGGTACTCAGGTTGGGAGGGGAACGGTTGGGGCTAAAGAAGCTCAACGCAATCTAATTGAATTTATCCGGAAAAAGACTCAAGGCCTAGCGGGAATAACCGGTGACCACCGCTAGAGCCATATGCACAGTTAAGGAACTCACGTGGTGTCTCTCATGATCGAGGGCACCACATTACCTTGAGAGACTTCGCATTTTGCTAATACTTCAAATTACTGTTTATTACCCTTGTTGCAATCCCTTGTTCAGCGTACCTGTTACATATATATATATATATATAAACTGTTTATATTCAACTCTTACTGTTCTCGCCTTGTGTCTCTGTGCGTTGCATCCCGGCACCTGCATTACATATACAGTACGGAGCACTGTGCGGAGGACATTTAAATGTGGCACCCCAGGTCTGGTCGCCACAGTGGCAGCAATGTCATGTCTGAGAGCAGGTGGGAGGTTCCCTGGTTGGGGACAATTAGCATTCAGCACCTCCTGCCTCAGTCCAGGGAGGGGAGAAACCTGCCCTTTATAAACTGGATCTGGGGCGTGGTTAGTGAGAGAAGTGCCGGACAAGTTCCAGAGAAGTTGCAGATAGGGACAGGTCAGCAGCCGGCTGAGGAGTCCCTGTAGGCAGAGGAGGAACACGAGGCCAGGAGGGGAGCTGGAAGAGCTCATCCTGGCTAGAGGCTTACAAAGCCGGACACTGGAGTCCGAGGCTGTGAGGGTTATAAGCCCAGCAGCAGAAAACCACCACACAGGGGACTTCAAGTCCTCTGGCCCAAGGAAGGCTGGAGGCTCAGCCACGCAAGAGGGACCACTACTGCCCTGGAGGGGTGAGAAGTACGGAAGGCCCGAGTCGCCAGTCATATGGGTGAGAACAACACTCAGAGACGTGGGCTACCACTACACTACAGCGGGATAGCCATGAAAGATTGAAGTCAGCACGGTAGGCCTACAAACTCCCCCTGACCAGCGGGATCTCCCAGTTGCTCTCAGACTGACCAGGCCTCCATTGTTAACCTGTATTCCGGACGGGTCCCTTAATACCACCAACAGTAAAGACCCTGAATTGTTTGACAGACTCCGTGTGGTTACTGCTGCTCCCGCGCACCATCACCACCAACATCCCTATTTACTGCCCTGAGGCTATACTCATCCCGTGGGGAGTTATACTACCCTCAGCTGCACCCACAACACCAGCCTCAGCGGTCGGCCCTGCAGCGGCGGTTCACTCTTACCGCAATCCACGGGTGGCGTAGTCGGACATTTAATCACAAAACCCTATAAATAGACTGCCATTTGGGTTGACCATCCTGAGCCACGGGACCGGGTCCCCGCCACGCAAGGACTACAACCCCCAGCATCCACAAAAGGTCCGGTTCCAGGTATCCACACACACACACGGCCCAGGGGGCGCGTCATATACAGTACGGAGTACTATGCGGGACCATGTATACAGTAGGTAGCAGTATGCGGGACCATGTATACAGTATGGAGTACTATGCGGGGCCATGTATACAGTACGAAGTACTATGCGGGGCCATATATACAGTACGGAGCACTATGCGGGGCCATGTATACAGTACGAAGTACTATGCGGGGCCATGTATACAGTACGGAGCACGATGCGGGGCCATGTATACAGTACGGAGCACTATGCGCGGGCCGTGTATACAATACGGAGCACTATGCGGGGCCATGTATATAGTAGGATGGAGCACTATGCAGGGCATGTATACAGTGCGAAGCAAAATGTGGGGGACATGTATACAGTACGGAGTACTATGCGGGGTCATGTATACAGGACGGAGCACTATGCGGGACCATGTATACAGTAGGTAGCACTATGCGGGGCCATGTGTACAGTAGTACGGAGCACTATGCGGGGCCATGAATACAGTACGGAGCACTATGCGGGGCATGTATACAGTACGGAGCACTATGCGTGGTCATGTATACAGGACGGAGCACTATGCGGGACCATGTATACAGTAGGTAGCACTATGCTGGGCCATGTATACAGTAGTACGGAGCACTATGCGGGGCCATGAATACAGTACGGAGCACTATGCGGGGCATGTATACAGTACGGAGCACTATGCGGGGCCATGTATACAGTACGGAGCACTATGCGGGGCCATGCATACAGTATGGAGCTCTATGCATGACCATGTATACAGTAGGTAGCAGTATGCGGGGCCATGTATACAGTATGGAGTACTATGGGGGCCATGTATACAGTACGGAGCACGATGCGGGGCCATGTATACAGTACGGAGCACTATGCGCGGGCCGTGTATACAATACGGAGCACTATGCGGGGCCATGTATATAGTAGGATGGAGCACTATGCGGGGCCTTGTATACAGTACGAAGCAAAATGTGGGGGACATGTATACAGTACGGAGTACTATGCGGGGTCATGTATACAGGACGGAGCACTATGCGGGACCATGTATACAGTAGGTAGCACTATGCGGGGCCATGTGTACAGTAGTACGGAGCACTATGCGGGGCCATGAATACAGTACGGAGCACTATGCGGGGCATGTATACAGTACGGAGCACTATGCGTGGTCATGTATACAGGACGGAGCACTATGCGGGACCATGTATACAGTAGGTAGCACTATGCTGGGCCATGTATACAGTAGTACGGAGCACTATGCGGGGCCATGAATACAGTACGGAGCACTATGCGGGGCCATGTATACAGTACGGAGCACTATGCGGGGCCATGTATACAGTACGGAGCACTATGCGGGGCCATGTATACAGTATGGAGCTCTATGCATGACCATGTATACAGTAGGTAGCAGTATGCGGGGCCATGTATATGACGCGCCCCTGGGCCTGTGTCGCGCAGCGTTGCGCACGCGGGAGCTTACCCGGAGCCGGATCTGTTGCGGGTTGTAGTCTCGTGGCGGTGATCCGGTCCGTGCCCAGGGAGTCAGACTAAGTGGCGATGTTATAGCAGTAGATGTTAGATGACTACGCCACCCGTTGAGTGCAGCCAGGGAGCTGCTGCTGCAGGGCAGACCGCTGAGGCCGGTGGTAGGATTGTGCAGCGTGATAGTATAACCCCCAACGGGAGGGGTATGGCCTCAGGGCAGCCGACGTGGATGATGGGGGTAGCAGGAACCACTCGGAGACGGTACTGTGTAGTTCAGGGTCTTTACTGGTGACAAAGATAGACCCTCCCGGAGTACTGGCTAGCGATTGGGGCCTGGTCAGTCCTTGAGCAGATGGGATCTCCCCTGGCCAGGCGGAGTTGTAGGCCTCCCAGACTAACTGTACTCTTCTGGCTACCTTGCTAGAGGCGGGTAAAAGTAGCCCACGTCCCTGAGTGTGCCGTGTGGTGCTCACCCGTATGGCCGGTGACTCGGGGCCTTCTAGTAGCTTCCGCTCCACGATGGCGGTGCTGGTCCCATGTGTGTGACCGTGCCTTCAGGTTTCTTGGCCAGAGGACCTGAAATCCCCTGCCTGATGGATTCTGCTGCTGGGTAGGAGTTAGTCCCCACAGCCTCGGACTCCGGGTCCGGTAAGAAATCTTCTCAGTCAGGGCGAGCTCTGCAGCTGCCAGCCCCTGACTCCTTGTACACTGCTCCCACAGAGCTCCTGTTGTTTCTTCCTATGCTGTTTCTCTGTCTCTACTTCTTCTCTACTCACTAACCCTGCCTCAGCCCCGGGTTTATATAGGGTAAGTCCTTCCCCTCCCAAGACTGGGCAGGAGGTGTGGCATGCACAGGATCCCTGACCAAAGGACCTCCCACCTGCTCTCAGACATAACATTACATTACTGTGGAAACCAGACCCCTGGGGTGCCACATATACAGTATGGAGTACTATGGGGGCCATGTATACAGTACGGAGCACTATGCGGGGCCATGCATACAGTAGTACGGAACACTATGCTGGGCGGTGTATACAATACGGAGCACTATGCGGGGCCATGTATATAGTAGGATGGAGCACTATGCGGGGCCATGTATACAGTACGAAGCATTATGCAGGGGACATGTATACAGTACGGAGTACTATGCGGGACCATGTATATAGTTGTACGGAGCACTATGCGGGGCCATGTATACAGTACAGAACACTATGCGGGACCATGTATATAGTAGTACTGAGCACTATGCGGGAGCCTTGTATACAGTATGGAGTACTATGCGGGGCCATGTATACAGTAGTATGGAGCACTATGCGGGACCATGTATATAGTAGTACGGAGCACTATGCGGGGCCATGTATACAGTACGGAGAACTATGCAGGGCCATGTATACTGAGTGCAGCACTATGCTGGGTCGTATGTACAGTATGGAGCACTATACAGGGCCATGTATACAGTACGGAGCACTATGAGGGGGACATGTATACAGTACGGAGTACTTTGCGGGGCCATGTATACAGTACTGAGCACTATGCATGGCCATGTATATAGTATAGAGCACTATGCGGGGCCATGTATACAGTACTGAGCACTATGCATGGCCATGTATATAGTATAGAGCACTATGCAGGGCCATGTATACAGTATGGAGCACTATGCGGGGCCATGTATACAGTACAGAGCACTGTGCGGGGCTATGTATACAGTATGGAGCACTATGCGGGACCATGTATACAGTACGGAGCACTATGCGAGGCCATGTATACAGTAGGGAGAACTATGCAGGGCCACGTATAGAGTACGGAGCACTATGCGGGGGCCATGTATGCAGTACAGAGCACTATGCGGGGGCCGTATATAGAGTAAGGAGCACTATGCGGGGCCATATATACAGTAAGGAGCACTATGCGGGGCCATGTATATGTAGGGGCACTATGCGGGGTCATGTTTGCGTACGGAGCACTATGCGGAGCCATGTATACTGTGTGCAGTACTATGCGGGGCCATATATACAAAACAGAGCAGTATGCAGGACCATGTATACAATATGGAGCACTATGCGGTTCCATGTATACAGTACGGAGCACTATGCGGGGCCATGTATACAGTACGGAGCACTATGCGGGGCCATGTATATAGTAGTACCGAGCACAATGCGGGGGCCATGTATACAGTACGAAGCACTATGAGGGGACATGTATACAATACGGAGCACTATGCGGGGGCCGTATATAGAGTACGGAGCACTATGCGGGGCTGGGTATACAATATGAAGCACTATGCGGGGCCGTGGATACAGTACGAAGCACTATGCGGGGCCATGTATATAGTGCGAAGCACTATGAGGGGACATGTATACAATACGGAGCACTATGCGGGGGCCGTATATAGAGTACGGAGCACTATGCGGGGCCATGTATACGTAGGTGCACTATGCGGGGTCATGTTTGCGTACGGAGCACTATGCGGGGCCATATATACAGTACGGAGCACTATACGGGAGCCATGTATACAGTACAGAGCAGTATGCGGGGGCCGCATATAGAGTACGGAGCAATATGCGGGCCCGTGTATACAATATGGAGCACTATGATGGGCCGTGTATACAGTAAGGAGAACTATGTGGGGCCATGTATACAGTAGGGAGCACTATGCTGGGCCATGTATACAGTACGGAGCGCTATGTGGGGCCATGGATACTGTGTGCAGCACTATGTGGGGCCATGTATACAGTACGGAGCACTATGCGGGGCCATGTATACTGTGTGCAGCACTATGCGGGGCCATATATACAAAACAGAGCAGTATGCGGGGCCATGTATAGAGTACGAAGCACTATGCTGGGCCGTGTATACAGTACGGAGCACTATGCGGGGCCATGTATACAGTACGGAGCACTATGCGGGGCCATGTATACAGTAGGGAGCACTATGTGGGGCCATGTATAGAGTAGGGAGCACTATGCGGGGCCATGTATACAGTAGGGAGCACTATGCGGGGCCATTTATACTGTGTGCAGCACTATGCGGGGCCATCTATACAGTACGGAGCACTATGCGGTCCGTGTATAGAGTACGGAGCACTATGCGGGGCCATGTATACAGTACAGAGCACTATGCTGGGCCATGTATAGAGTAGGGAGCACTATGCTGGGCCATGTATACAGTAGGGAGCACTATGCGGGGCCATTTATACTGTGTGCAGCACTATGCGGGGCCATGTATACAGTACGGAGCACTATGCGGAGCCATCTATACAGTACGGAGCACTATGTGGTCCGTGTATACAGTATGGAGCACTATGCGGGGCCATCTATACAGTACGGAGCACTATGCGGGGCCATGTATACAGTAGGGAGCACTATGCGGGGCCATTTATACTGTTTGCAGCACTATGCGGGGCCATGTATACAGTACGGAGCACTATGCGGAGCCATCTATACAGTACGGAGCACTATGCGGGACCATCTATACAGTACGGAGCACTATGCGGAGCCATCTATACAGTACGGAGCACTATGTGGTCCGTGTATACAGTATGGAGCACTATGCGGGGCCATCTATACAGTATGGAGCACTATGCGGGGCCATCTATACAGTACGGAGCACTATGTGGTCCGTGTATACAGTATGGAGCACTATGCGGGGCCATGTATACAGTACGGAGCACTATGCGGGGCCATGTATACAGTACAAAGCACTATGCGGGAGCCATGTATACAGTACGGAGCACTATGCGGGGCCATGTATACAGTATTACTGAGCACAATGCAGGGGCCGTGTATACAGTACGGAGTACTATGCGGGGCCATGTATATAGTAGTACGGAGCATTATGCGGGGCCATGTTTACAGTACAGAGCACTATGCGGGGGACATGTATACAGTACGGAGTAATATGCGGGGCCATGTATACAGTATGGAGCTCTATGTGGGGCCATGTATACAGTACGGAGCACTATGCGGGGTCATGTATACAGTACGGTGCACTATGCATGACCATGCATACAGTAGGTAGCACTATGCGGGGCCATGTATACAGTATGGAGCTCTATGTGGGGCCATGTATACTGTACAGAGCACTATGCGGGGGCCGTATATAGAGTACAGAGCACGATGCGGGCCCGTGTATACAATATGGAGCAGTATGAGGGGCCATGTATACAGTACGGAGCACTATGCGGAGCCATCTGTACAGTACGAAGCAATATGCGGGGCCATGTATACAGTATGGAGCACTATGTAGGGCCACGTATAGAGTACGGAGCACTATGCGGGGGCCATGTATACAGTTCGGAGCACTACGCGGGCCCGTGTATACAATATGGAGCACTATGCGGAGCCGTGTATACAGTACGGAGCACTATGCGGGGCCATGAATGCAGTAGAGAGCACTATGCGGGGGACATGTATACAGTACGGAGCACTATGCGGGGCCATTTTTACAGTACGGAGCACTATGCGGGGCCATGTATACTGTGTGCAGCACTATGCGGGGCCATATATACAAAACAGAGCAGTATGCGGGGCCATGTATATAGTAGTATGGAGCATTATGCGGGGCCATGTATATATTAGTATGGAGCATTATGCGGGGCCATGTATACAGTACGAAGCACTATGCGTTGGACATGTATACAGTACGGAGTACTATGCGGGGACATGTATATAGTACGGAGCACTATGCGGGGCCAAGTATACAGTACGGAGCACTATGCGGGGCCATGTATACAGTACGGAGCACTATGCGGGCCATGTATACAGTACGGAGCACTATGCTGGGCCATGCATACAGTACGGAGCACTATGCTGGGCCGTGTATACAGTACGGAGCGCTATGCGGGGCCATGTATACAGTACGGAGCACGATGCGAGGCCATGCATACAGTACGGAGCACTATGCGAGGCCATGCATACAGTACGGAGCACTATGCGGGGCCATGCATACAGTACAGAGCACTATGCGGGGTAGTGTATACAGTACGGAGCACTATGCAGGGCCATGTATAGAGTATGGAGCACTATGCGGGGGCCATGTATACAGTACAGAGCACTATTCGGGGGCCGTATATAGAGTACGGAGCACTATGCGGGGCAGTGGATACAGTACGGAGCACTATGCGGGGCCATGTATACGTATGGAGCACTGTGCGGGGCAATGTATACTGTGTGCAGCACTATGCGGGGCCATATATACAAAACAGATCAATATGCAGGGCCATGTATAGAGTACGGAGCACTATGCGAGGCCGTGTATACAATATGGAGCACTATGCGGGGCCATGTATACAGTACGGAGCACTATGCGGGGCCATGTATACAGTACGGAGCACTATGCGGGGCCATGTATACAGTATGGAGCACTATGCGGGGCCATGTATACAGTAGGGACCACTATGTGGGGCCATGTATACAGTAGAGAGCACTATGGGGGGCCATGTATACAGTACGGAGCACTATGCGGGGCCATGTATACAATAGGGAGCACTATGCGGCGCCATGTATACAGTACGGAGCACTATGCAGGGCTATGTATACTGAGTGCAGCACTATGCAGGGCCATGTATACAGTATGGAGCACTATACCGGGCCATGTATATAGTACGGAGCACTATGCGGGGAACATGTATATGGTACGGAGCACTATGCCGGGGACATGTATATAGTACAGAGCACTTTTCTGGGGTCCTATATAGAGTACGGAGCACGATGGGGGCCATGTATACAATATGGAGCAGTATGCGGGGCCATGTATACTGAGTGCAGCACTATGCAGGGCCATGTATACAGTATGGAGCACTATGCGGGGGCCATGTATACAGTACAGAGCACTATGCGGGGGCAGTATATAGAGTACGGAGCACTATGCGGGCCCGTGTATACAATATGGAACACTATGCGAGGCCGTGTATACAGTACAGAGCACTATGCGGGGGATATGTATACAGTACGGAGCACTATGTGGGGCCATGTATACAGTACTTAGCACTATGCGGGGCCATGTATACTGTGTGCAGCACTCTGCGGGGCCATGTATACAAAACAGAGCAGTGTGCGGGGCAATGTATATAGTACGGAGCACTATGCGGGGCCATGTATATAGTAGTACGGAGCATTATGCGGGGCCATGTATACAGTAGGAAGCACTATGCGGGGCCATGTATACGGTACGGAGCACTATGCGGGGCCATGTATACTGAGTGCAGCACTATGCAGGGCCATTTATAGTGTGTGCAGCACTATGCGGGGCCATGTATACAGTATGTACAGTATGGAGCTCTATGCGTGGCCATATATATAATACGGAGCACTATGCGGGACCATGTATACGGTAGGTAGCACTATGCGAGGACATGCATACAGTACGGAGCACTATGCGGGGCCATGTATACAGTACGGAGCACTAAGCAGGGCCATGTATATAGTAGTACCGAGCCCAATGCGGGGGCCGTGTATACATTACGGAGCACTATGCGGGGCCATGTATACAGTACAAAGCACTATGGAGGGACATGTATACAGTACGAGCACTATGCGGGGCCATGTATACAGTACGGAGCACTATGCGGGGCCATGTAAATGTGGCACCCCAGGTTTCTGGTCTCCACAATAATAGCAATATTATGTCTGAGAGCAGGTGGGAGGTCTCTTGGTCAGGAATCCTATGCATGCCACACCTCCTGCCCAGTCCTGGGAGGGGAAGAACTTCCCCTATATAAACTTGGGGCTGAGGCAGGGTTAGGAGAACAGAGTAGAAGAAGAGTAGAGAAGAGAAGCAGCCATAGGAAGAAACAACAGGAGCTCTGTGGGAGCAGTGCTACAATGAGTCAGGGGCTGGCAGCTGCAGAGCTCGCCCTGACTGAGAAGTTATCACCGGACCCGGAGTCCGAAGCTGTGGGGACTAATCCATACCCAGCAGCAGAAACCGACCGGCAGGGGATTTCGGGTCCTCTGGCCCAGAAACCCGAAGGCACGGTCACACGCGTGGGACCAGCACCGCCGTCGTGGAGCGGAAGCCATTAGAAGGCCCCGAGTCACCGGCTATACGGGTGAGCACCACACGGTACACTCAGGGACGTGGGCTACTTTTACCCGCCTCTAGCAAGGTAGCCAGAAGAGTACAGTTAGTTGGGAAGGCCTACAACTCCGCCTGGCCAGGGGAGATCCCATCTGCTCAAGGACTGACCAGGCCCCGATCTCTAGCAAGTACTCCGGGAGGGTCTACCTTTGTCACCAGTAAAGACCCTGAACTACACCGCATCGTCTCTGAGTGGTTCCTGCTACCCCCATCATCCACGTCGGCTGCCCTGAGGCCATACCCCTCCCGTTGGGGGTTATACCATCCACGCTGCACCATCCTTCCACCGGCCTCAGCGGTCTGCCCTGCAGCGGCAGCTCCATAGCTGCATTCAACGGGTGGCGTAGTCATCCAACATCTACTGCTAACATACCGCCACTTAGTCTGACTCCCTGGGCACGGACCGGGTCACCGCCACGAGACTACTATCCCTATCAGATCCGGCTCCGGGTAGGCTCCCGCGTGCGCAACGCTGCGCGACTCAGGCCCAGGGGCGCGTCAACTTTTGGCGTAGTCGGCAGGATTTCGTGCCCGCAACCACCGGGTACTGCGTGCCTGAAAAAGAGACTTTTAAAACTTACCTGTGGTGAAGATTCCCGCCATCCGGCGCCATCTTCGGCCTTCTTCCCGCCATCGGTGAAGATTCCCGCCATCCGGCGCCATCTTCAGCCTTCTTCCCGCCATCCGCGAAGTTTTCCCGCCATCCGGCGCCATCTTCAGCCTTCTTCCCGCCATCCCTGGAGTTTTCCCGCCGTTGGATGCCATCTTGAAGACGCCGCGCGGGAAGAAGAGGGGCGTGGACTCCGAAAGCGCGCGAGAACTGAAGCCCCGCCTCACGTCCGGACGTCGCGTAAGGTCCTGGAAGGAGCCCAGCAGACGCCGACGTCACAGGAGCGCGATGGAAGGTCCTCAACCCTGACGATCCACTGCGGAGCCGCGGCCTACGGAAGAGGATCATCGCAAGGTAGGCCACGGTCCACTAGGGGGGAGGAAGATGTCGGATACGGAGGAGAGCTTCACTGCCTCAACCCCCGCCAGCGCCACCGCTGCTGCAGTCATGCCTTTCACCATGCCCTATATCCCGGGAGCAGCTTGGCTACCCCAGTACTCAGGGGAGTCACATACCCTGAATGACTTTAGAGAAAAGCTGGATAGCCTCTTCCAGGTGTACCCCCACACAGAAGAGCAAAAAGTGAGCATCCTGGTGGCCCAACTAACCGGGGCAGCCCAAAGGGAGGTAAAGTCCTGGCCATCTGGGAGGAGGACTGTCGCAGGGATACTAACCCGGCTGAGGGACACCTTTGATACCCGCACCTCAGCCGAGATTAAGCTTAGATTCTATGGGTGCAAGCAGCGAGCACATGAGAGTATAAGGGACTATGCACTAAACCTACAAGAGGCCCTGAGAGCCATTAAGTAGACCGACCCTGACAGCGTGGGAAACGAGGACAGGCTGTTGACCGAACAATTTATAGAGGGACTATATTGCAATGTCCACCGAACCCAGTTGCGGGCCATAGCCTTACAGGATCCTCATCTAGACTTTGCACAGTTCAAGGACAGAGCCATCCGGGTGCTCCGAGAACCGGCACCGGGTGGCGTTGTGGCCCACAGGCGCCCTGCTACCGCTTACCACCAGGAGGCGGCACCCTTGTCGGCAGGGCCAGTGGGAGCTGATGCGCAGGCTTTGAACAATGACCCGGCTCCAGACTTGCACCATCAGGTCCAAGAGCTAGCTAAAAGCGTTGCTGCGCTAACCCGAACTGTGCAGTCTTTACAGGTTTCCACTCCAGGGAAGATCCAGCTGGCATCCGGACCGGAGGACATCCCGTGGCGTCGACCAAGGAGGACCCCACCGGCCAGAGGAAGACCCAGCGACCGATACAACGAGGACGGACAACCCATCTGCCGCCGCTGCAATCAACCCGGACATATGGCAAGGTACTGTCCTTTAAACTGGCACAACCTGGGGTAGAGGGCCAACCCCCAGGAAAAAGATCACCAGGCCCATCGAACTGGCGCGACAAATATGTGGGAGGACGTCCAGTCTTGCCTGTGGTACTGGATGGCATTCCTATGAGTGCCCTACTGGACACCGGGTCACAGGTCACCACCATCCTGTACGTGCTCTTCAAGCAGTACTGGAATGACTCGGATATAACCCGCTACCCTGACGACGACTTGAGTATCATCGCCAGTAATGGTCAGCCCGTGCCACAGATCGGATTTAAAGAGATGACCATTAAAATCGGTCGAGTCGAACTGGCAGCGCAGGGACTGATCATTGTAGACATTGACAAGCGCGAGAGTCACCCAAAGATAACTTTAGGAACTAATGTGATTGAAAATTGTCTTGCAGAGGTGATTTTCATTTTACAGCAGGTTGCCAAGAACGCCAGCTCCGGCCAGCAGCGAGTGCTCCAGAAAGAGATCCGGGCACTGATGCGACGGCAACAGGTGGAACTCTCCGGCGGTGAGATTGGTAGCGTAAGAATGTGTGACCCTTTCCCTATTGCCATGCCCCCGAAAAGTGAAATGATGATTTGGTGCCGGGCAGCTATTGGTCTGAGAGGTAGAGATTACCAGGCAATGGTAGAACCAGTCTATTCAGACAGTAGGCCCACCATTTTGACAGCCCGGGGGGTGGTTGATGTACGCCATGGGAGGGTGCCCGTTCGCATAATAAATATCGGGAAGAGGGAAGTGTACCTACCCCGGTATGCCACGCTAGCCAAATTATATACCATCAACCAAAACTCTATACAGTCTGTGGAACCCTTGCCTCCATCTCACCCGGAGGAAGGTAACGGCTCTAAGAAAATAATGGAGGATTGGTGTCAGCAACTACATTTGGGTACTGACTCCACTCCCTCCCACCAGAAACAGGGAGTCTACCGGGTGGTTCAAGAGTACGAGAGAGTGTTTAGTAAACACCCGTTAGACTTCGGGCGAGTCAAGGGGGTAGAACACCACATCCCCACGGGAGACCATCCTCCCATAAAAGAGAGGTATCGACCCGTACCCCCTGCACACTACCAACACGCCAAGGGGATGCTTAGAGACATGAAGGAGGCTGGGGTAATCAGGGATAGCTGTAGCCCCTGGGCAGCCCCACTAGTCTTAGTCAAAAAGAAAGACAACACCATGAGGATGTGTGTAGATTACCGGAAAATCAACCGTATCACACACAAGGATGCGTACCCCTTACCAAGGATAGAGGAGTCTTTGGCTGCTTTAAAATCTGCTAACTTCTTCTCTACCTTGGATCTCACTAGCGGGTACTGGCAGATTCCTGTAGCAGAGGCGGACCGGGAGAAGACCGCATTCACCACCCCGATGGGACTTAGCGAGTTTACTTGTATGCCGTTCGGACTCTGCAATGCACCAGGAACCTTCCAGCGATTAATGGAGTGCTGTCTGGGACACAGAAACTTCGAGACGGTCCTGTTGTACCTGGACGATGTCATCGTATATTCCAAGACTTATGAGGACCACCTGAAACACCTGGCGGAAGTGTTCGAAGCCCTGGCAAGTTACGGCCTGAAGGTGAAACCCTCTAAGTGTCACCTCCTGAAGCCAAAGGTGCAGTACCTGGGACACGTGGTGAGTGCTGACGGAGTGGCTCCCGACCCTGATAAGATCACCGCAATTAAGGAATGGCCAAGCCCCTCCAGCGTAAAGGAAGTGAGGCAGTTCCTCGGGTTGGTAGGCTACTACCGAAGGTTTATTCCCGGTTTCACCAAAAAGGCAGCTCCTATGCAGGACCTCCTGATAGGCCAGTCCAGGAAGGCCAAGAACCAGAAGCCACCCTTCAGATGGGAGAAGCTAGAGGAAGAGTCCTTCCGCCAGCTGAAGATGGCCCTCACGGGGGATGAAATCCTGGCGTACCCTGATTATAGCCAGCCCTTTATCCTCTACACCGACGCCAGTAACATCGGGCTAGGAGCCGTACTGTCACAGATCCAGCAGGGAAAAGAACGGGTAATTGCTTACACCAGCCGAAAACTGCGACCCACCGAAAGAAACCCTGAAAATTACAGCTCATTTAAGCTAGAGTTCCTGGCAGTGGTGTGGGCAGTCACCGAACGCTTTAAGCACTACCTCGCTTCTTCCCGGTTCACCGTGTACACGGATAACAACCCGTTGACACACCTGGACACAGCAAGACTCGGTGCCCTAGAGCAGAGATGGATGGCCCGCTTGTCCAACTATGAGTTCACAATCAAATACCGGGCAGGACGCTCCAATACCAACGCGGACGCCCTGTCCAGGATGCCAAATCTACCGGACGTAGGGGAAGATTCAGAGGGACTGGAAGAAGTTGAACTCCCCGCATTCCACCGTCATGGGACTATCCAGTATTCCCACCGTGTAAGGAGTAAATCCGCTACGTTCAACCCTTTACCTCATTATAACTGGGCGGAGACGCAAGACAGTGACCCTGCCGTCCGACTGGTAAAGGAGATGCTGACTCGGCCAGATGCACGCCTTGACCCAGACGCTCCGGAGGAAGCCAAGCAACTGTGGGCTGAGAAGAGTCGACTGTTCCTTTACAAGGGGAAGTTGTGCCGCAGAATGGTTAACTCCCGGACGCATGAACTAATCTGGCAAGTAGTGGTGCCAAGAAGAGACGCAGCTATGGTGATGGAGGCATACCACGACGGAGCTGGGCACTTCGGATGGAAGAAGCTGGAGTTCCTGCTGCGCGGGCGGTTCCATTGGGTAGGCATGAGAGGAACCATCGAGAGGTGGTGCAGAGACTGTGGCCCGTGCAACCTAAGAAGGAAGGACCGTGCCAGCCAGAAGACTCCCCTGCAGTCCATCGTCACCCGGCAGCCGTTGGAACTGGTAGCCTTGGATCATGTAAAACTGACCCCAAGCAGAAGTGGCTACGTCTACGCGCTAACCATCGTGGATCACTACTCCCGGTTCTTGGTTGTCGTCCCCATCAAGGACTTAACAGCTCGAACAGCAGCTAGAGCCTTCCAGCAGCATTTCTGCCGTCCACACGGGTACCCGGACCAAGTGTTGACGGACCAGGAACCTGCCTTTGAAGCGGAGGTCTTCCAAGAATTCTGCACTCTGTATGGTTGCCGGAAGATAAGGACGACACCCTATCATCCGCAAACTAATGGACTTTGTGAGAAAATGAACCAGGTGGTGATAGATCTTCTGAAAACATTGCCCCTGGAAGAACGCAGTCTGTGGCCCGAGAGGCTGCCCGACCTAGTGGACCTATACAACCACATCCCGGTAGGTTCCACCAACTGTACCCCGGCTTACCTGATGAGGGCAAGACCTGGTAAGCTACCTCTTGACCTGGAGATGGGAGTCCTGACACCGGAGGATACTTCACCAGAAGCAGACTGGGATACAGAGAGGCAGCAGCAGTACCGGAAAGTACAGGAGAGCGTGGAGCGAAGTCTCTGTCAAGCTAGGGAAAGACAAGAGAAAACTTACAACCAGTATGCTCCCGCTGTTCCCCTGGTGCCCGGAGAGCAGGTCTTGAAGAGGAAAAGACGGCTCCACAAGTTGGACGACCAGTGGGAGAAGGACCCGTACACCGTACTGCCCTCAAGCCACGACAACCCGAAGGTCTGTACCATCAGTAAAGACGGAGGGGAAACCACAGCCATTGTATCCCGGGATCACCTGAAGAAGTGTCCCGAACAGCTACGGAACCCTGAAGAGGAACAAGAAGACCCTCGACCCATAGAGGAAAGGGAAGATATGGTTAGTACTGTGCTCGGAGACTTCCCTCGGTCCTGGACTCAAGTCAATGGTGCAGTTGTGGTACCCGTCCTCACGTTCCTCCAACCAGCATCCCAAGTACTTACGGAGCAACCGGTAGAGCTGGAAGAACAGCCGGTCCAGGAGGCAGAAGACTCCACACAAGCAGATCAGGAGGATCAACCCTCTGCTTATAGTGAGCCTGCCATACCCCTAGTGAGCCAAAGGGTCCGTAGACGGCTGCCCAGTTTACCCTTGACAGCTCCCATACCCTGTAGCTCAGGACCAGTCAGCCAGCTCCGTAGGTCCACTAGGGTCACTAGAGGCCAATTGCCCGTACGGTGGAGGATCTAAGTGTTTAAGCTGTTTTTATTAATGTTTACCTGTTTATTGTTGCTTGTGTATAATTTTGTCTTTCTAGTTATTTATAGGAGTCTTTGGTGGATTTACCGGGAATCCTTTGTGTATAGTTGGAGCGTAACCCAGGATGGACTAAAGACTGTTAAGAACACGGGGCAGGACAGACCCCTACCTGGTTACGTCTCCCTGTTTTGGTGAAATGGACACCTTTGTTTTCTTCAAAGACTGCACCCGGTTGCGGACACGCCGTGACCATCTTTATGTGTTTCCTTATTGTATTGTTATTGTTATACCCTGTTATGTTTAAAAAATATGTTTAGTCCCGGAGTACTAAATTTCACTAGGGGGGAATGTGGCACCCCAGGGGTCTGGTCTCCACAATAATAGCAATATTATGTCTGAGAGCAGGTGGGAGGTCTCTTGGTCAGGAATCCTATGCATGCCACACCTCCTGCCCAGTCCTGGGAGGGGAAGAACTTCCCCTATATAAACTTGGGGCTGAGGCAGGGTTAGGAGAACAGAGTAGAAGAAGAGTAGAGAAGAGAAGCAGCCATAGGAAGAAACAACAGGAGCTCTGTGGGAGCAGTGCTACAAGGAGTCAGGGGCTGGCAGCTGCAGGGCTCGCCCTGACTGAGAAGTTATCACCGGACCCGGAGTCCGAGGCTGTGGGGACTAATCCATACCCAGCAGCAGAAACCGACCGGCAGGGGATTTCAGGTCCTCTGGCCCAGAAACCCGAAGGCACGGTCACACGCGTGGGACCAGCACCGCCGTCGTGGAGCGGAAGCCATTAGAAGGCCCCGAGTCACCGGCCATACGGGTGAGCACCACACGGTACACTCAGGGACGTGGGCTACTTTTACCCGCCTCTAGCAAGGTAGCCAGAAGAGTACAGTTAGTTGGGAAGGCCTACAACTCCGCCTGGCCAGGGGAGATCCCATCTGCTCAAGGACTGACCAGGCCCCGATCGCTAGCAAGTACTCCGGGAGGGTCTATCTTTGTCACCAGTAAAGACCCTGAACTACACCGCATCGTCTCTGAGTGGTTCCTGCTACCCCCATCATCCACGTCGGCTGCCCTGAGGCCATACCCCTCCCGTTGGGGGTTATACCATCCACGCTGCACCATCCTTCCACCGGCCTCAGCGGTCTGCCCTGCAGCGGCAGCTCCATAGCTGCATTCAACGGGTGGCGTAGTCATCCAACATCTACTGCTAACATACCGCCACTTAGTCTGACTCCCTGGGCACGGACCGGGTCACCGCCACGAGACTACTACCCCTATCAGATCCGGCTCCGGGTAGGCTCCCGCGTGCGCAACGCTGCGCGACTCAGGCCCAGGGGCGCGTCATATACAGTACGAGCACTATGTGGGGCCATGTATACAGTATGGAGCACTATGCGGGGCCATGTATACAGTACGAGCACTATGTGGGGCCATGTATACAGTACGAGCACTATGCGGGGCCATGTATACAGTACGTAGCACTATGCGGGGCCATGTATACTGAGTGCAGCACTATGCAGGGCCATTTATAGTGTGTGCAGCACTATGCGGGGCCATGTATACAGTATTTACAGTATGGAGCTCTATGCGGGGCCATATATATAGTACGGAGCACTATGCGGGACCATGTATACTGTAGGTAGCACTATGCGAGGACATGCATACAGTACAGATCACTATGAGGGGCCATGTATACAGTACGGAGCACTATGCAGGGCCATGTATACTGAGTGCAGCACTATTCAGGGCCATTCATACTATGTGCAGCACTATACGAGGCCATATATACAGTACGGAGCACTATGCGGAGCCATGTATTCAGTGCGGAGCACTATGCGGGGCCGTGTATACAATATGGAGCACTATGCGGGGCAATGTATACTGTGTGCAGCACGATGCGGGGCCATATATACAAAACAGAGCAGGATGCGGGGCCATGTATACAGTACCGAGCACTATGCGGGGGCCGAGTATACAGTGCGGAGCACTATACGGGGCCATGTATATAGTAGTACGGAGCAATATGCGGGGCCATGTATACAGTACGAAGCACTATGCGGGGCCATGTATACAGTACGGAGTACTATGCGGGGCCATGTATGCAGTACGGAGCACTATGCGGGGACGTGTATACACTACGGAGCACTATGCGGAGCCATGTATACAGTACGGAGCACTCTGCGGGGCCATGTATATAGTAGTACAGAGCATTATGCTGGGCCATGTATACAGTACGAAACACTATGCGGGGGACATGTTTACAGTACGGAGCACTATGCGGGGCCATGTATACAGTACGGAGCACTATGCGGGGCCATGTATACAGTATGGTGCACTATGTGGGGTCATGTATACAGTATGGAGCACTATGCGGGGCCATGTATATAGTTCAGAGCTCTTTGCAGGGCCATGTATACTGAGTGCAGCACTATGCAGGGCCATTTATACTGTGTGCAGCACTCTGTGGGGCTATGTATACATTATGGAGCACTATACGGGGCCATGTATACAGTACGGAGCACTATGTGGGGCCATGTATACAGTGCGGAGCACTATGCGGGGCCATGTATACAGTACGGAGCACTATGCGGGTTGATGTATACAGTATGGAGCACTATTCGAGGCCGTGTATACAATAGTGAGCACTATGCTGGGCCATGTATACAGTATGGAGCACTATGTGGGGCCATGTATACAGTATGGAGCACTATGCGGGGCCATGTATACAGTACAAAGCACTATGCGAGGCCGTGTATACAATAGTGAGCACTATGCTGGGCCATGTACACAGTATGGAGCACTATGCTGGGCCATGTATACAGTATGGAGCACTATGCGGGGCCATGTATACAGTATGGAGCACTATACGGGGCCATGTATACAGTACGGAGCACTATGCGGGGCCATGTATACAGTACGGAGCACTATGCAGGGCCATGTATACAGTACGAAGCACTATGCGGGTTCATGTATACAGTATGGAGCACTATGCGGGGCCACGTATACAGTAGGGAGCACTATGCGGTGGTCGTGTATACAGTACGGAGCACTATGCCAGGACGTGTATACAGTACTCAGCACTATGCGGAGCCATGTATACAGTACGAAGCTCTATGCGGAGCCATGTGTACAGTACGGAGCACTATGCGGAGCCATGCATACAGTACGAAGCTCTATGCGGGGCCATGTGTACAGTACGGAGCACTATGAGGAGGTCGTGTATACAGTACGGAGCACTATGCGGGGGATGTGTGTACTATACGAAGCACTATGCAGGGGACTTACAGTACATACCAAAAGTTTAGACATACCTTCTCATTTAAAGAAAATTGTACGTTCACACTGAATTCATCAAAACTATGAATTAACATATGTGGAATTATATACTTAACAAAAAAGTGTGAAACAACTGAAAATATGTCTTTTATTCTAGGTTCTTCAAAGTAGCCACCTTTTGCTTTGATGACTGCTTTGCACACTCTTGGCATTCTCTTGATGAGCTTTCACGACACTGAAAATGATTGCAATCAGAAATTCTTTGGTATTATTCTCTTCATTTAATTTGACTTCAATGAAAAAAACACAAAAAGAATTGTCCTAAAGCCAAATTGGATATAATTCCACACCAAACCTAAAAAAGGGGGTGGACAAAAGTATTGGCACCCTTTGAAAAATCATGTGATGCTTCTCTAATTCGTGTAATTAACAGCACCTGTAACTTACCTGTGGCACCTAACAGGTGTTGGCAATAACTAAATCACACTTGCAGCCAGTTAACATGGATTAAAGTTGACTCAACCTCTTTCCTGTGTCCTTGTGTGTACCACATTGAGCATGGAGAAAAGAAAGAAGACCAAAGAACTGTCTGAGGACTTGAGAAACCAAATTGTGAGGAAGCATGAGCAATCTCAAGGCTACAAGTCCATCTCCAAAGACCTGAATGTTCCTGTGTCTTCCGTGCACAGTGTCATCAAGAAGTTTAAAGCCCATGGCACTGTGGCTAACCTCCCTAGATGTCTACGGAAAAGAAAAATTGACGAGAGATTTCAACGCAAGATTGTGCGGATGGTGGATAAAGAACCTCGACTAACATCTAAACAAGTTCAAGCTGCCCTGCAGTCCGAGGGTACAACAGTGTCAACCCGTACTATCCGTCGGCCTCTGAATGAAAAGGGACTGTATGGTAGGATACCCAGGAAGACCCCACTTCTTACCCTGAGACATAAAAAAGCCAGGCTGGAGTTTGCCAAAACTTACCTGAGAAAGCCTAAAATGTTTTGGAAGAATGTTCTCTGGTCAGATGAGACAAAAGTAGAGCTTTTTGGCAAAAAGCATCAACATAGAGTGTACAGGAAAAAAAAAGAGGCATTCAAAGAAAAGAACACGGTCCCTACAGTCAAACATGGCGGAGGATCCCTGATGTTTTGGGGTTGCTTTGCTGCCTCTGGCACTGGACTGCTTGACCGTGTGCATGGCATTATGAAGTCTGAAGACTACCAACAAATTTTGCAGCATAATGTAGGGACCAGTGTGAGAAAGCTGGGTCTCCCTCAGAGGTCATGGGTCTTCCAGCAGGACAATGACCCAAAACACACTTCCAAAAGCACTATAAAATGGTTTGAGAGAAAGCACTGGAGACTTCTAAGGTGGCCAGCAATGAGTCCAGACCTGAATCCCATAGAACACCTGTGGAGAGATCTCAAAATGGCAGTTTGGAGAAGGCACCCTTCAAATATCAGGGACCTGGAGCAGTTTGCCAAAGAAGAATGGTCTACAATTCCAGCAGAGCATTGTAAGAAACTCATTGATGGTTACCGGAAGCGGTTGTTCGCAGTTATTTTGGCTAAAGTATTAGGCTGAGGGTGCCAATACTTTTGTCTGGCCCATTTTTGGAGTTTTGTGTGAAATGATCAATGATTTGATTTTTGCTTCATTCTCTTTTGTGTTTTTTCCTTGCAAGCAAATTAAATGAAGATAATACCAAAGAATTTGTGATTGCAATCATTTTCAGGAAGAAATTGAGTATTATCTGACAGAATTGCAGGGGTGCCAATACTTTTGGCCAGCACTGTATGGGGTCCATTATTCTGTATGAAGCATTATATGGGGTCCATTATTCTATTATTCTCTATTGAGCATTATATGGGGCTCATTATTCTGTATGGAGAATTATATAGGGTCGATTATTCTCTATGGAGCATTATATGGGGTCCATTATTCTGTATGGAGCATAATATGGGGTGCATTAGTCTGTATGGAGCATTATATGGGGTCCATTATTCTGTATGGAGCATTATATGGGGTCCACTATTTTATTATTCTCTATAGAGCATTATATGGGGCTCATTATTCTGTATGGAGAATTATATGGGGTCCATTATTCTCTATGGAGTATTATATGGGGTCCATTATTCTGTATGGAGCACAATATGGGGCCCATTATTCTGCATGGAGCATTGAATTGGAGTGCATTATTCTGTTTGAAGCAATATATGAGGTCCATTATTCTGTATGGAGCATTATATGGGGCCAATTATTCTGTATGAAGCAGTATACGGTATTGTTCTCATTATTCTGTATGTAGCATTATATGGGGCCCATTATACTGTATGGAGGACTATGAAGTTCCCATTATACCGTATGGGAGATTATATGGGGTCAGTATACCGTATGGAGGACTAAACTGTCCAGTCTGCACTGTGCGCTGCCAGTTATCGCCGGTTTCTGAGCTATTGTAGAATTTACAATAGATATCACTCATGTAATGTAAGAAGTAAGTGAAATCTTTGGCCTTGTACTATATATATATATATTTCTCTGCCGTATCTGCACCATGAATCCTGGTATGTATTAAAGGGGCCCACTGAGACTCTTTCGCCCGGGGCCTACGAAAGCCTGGAGCCGACCCTGCTGTCTGCAACCAAAGAGAAAAACAGGAATTCTTCTCCTGTAGAGGCGAAAACTGGTGAAAATACAGGATAAAAGTAAAAAAAAATGACCAGGTATAGTGATATTCCAAAATGTACACACATGGCAGCTTATTCTTAAAAGTTACTTAAAATGATAATTTCCCTTTAAATATTGGAACCTCTCTCCAGCAGGGAACGGCAATCTCCATGAATAAAGTCCACTGCACTCGTTCTGATTATTATATTTAGCATACAAGGCAATATCGGTTTAGAATCGCCTCAGTCATTGTTATAAGATCGCTATGTTTCCGGGCATAAATCATACGCTTGTAACATTGTGTATTCCTTAGTGTTGCAAATCTGAAATATTGTAAATTACATACTCCAGTTTGGCTAAAAATATTCCTAAAAAATGCTAAGAGGAGAATTTTTACTCTGCTGTACAATATGTAGTGTGTCCCCTGCCCCTGCTGTGCCCCTTCACAGAGTATGGTGCCCCATAGTGCAATCCTCTACATAGTATGATGCCTTCACAGTGCCACCTCTACAGGGCCCCAACAATGATTTCCCTCTCACAGTAACCACCCACAGTGATTCCTCATAGATTTTGGTGCCTCCACAGCACTTTCCCCCACACATTATAGTTCCCCCATGGAGCATTATTGAGGAAACTGATAAGACCATTATTGTGTAGGGCACAAATGATCATAGAATCATAGAATGGTAGAGTTGGAAGGGACCTCCTGGGTCATCTGGTCCAACCCCCTGCTCAAAGCAGGATTCACTAAATCATCTCAGATAGATGTCTGTCCAGCCTCTGTTTGAAGACGTCCATTGAAGGGGAACTCACCACCTCTCGTGGCAGCCTGTTCCACTCATTGATCACAATAACTGTCAAAAAGTTTTTTCTAATATCTAATCTGTCTCCTCCCATTCAGTTTCATTCCATTGCTTCTAGTCTTTCCTTGTGCAAATGAGAATAAAGATGATCCTTCTACAATGTGACAGCCCTTGAGATATTTATAGACAGCTATTAAGTCTCCTCTCAGTCTTCTTTTTTGCAAGCTAAACATTCCCAAATTCTGTAACCGTTCCTCATAGGACATGGTTTGCAGACCGGTCACCATTCTGGTCGCTCTTCTCTGAACTTGCTCCAGTTTGTCAATGTCTTTTTTAAAATGTGGTGCCCAAAACTGGACACAGTATTCCAGATGAGGTCTGACCAAAGAGGAGTAAAGTGTGATAATGACGTCACGTGATCTAGACTCTATGCTTCTGTTAATACATCCCAGAATAGTATTTGCCTTTTTTGCTGCTGCATCACACTGTTGACTCATGTTCAGTCTATGATCTATTAGTATACCTAAGTCTTTTTCACATGTGCTGCTGCTTAGCTGTATTCATCTCATTCTGTATATGCTTTTTTCATTTTTATTGCCAAGATGTTGTACTTTGCATTTTTCCCTGATAAAAAAACATTCTGTTAGTTGCAGCCCACTGCTCCAGTTTATGTAGGTCTTTTTGAATCCTCTCTCTCTCTTCTCTGGTGTTAGCTATCCCTCCTAGCTTTGTGTCATCAGCAAATTTAATCAGTTTACCCTCAATTCCTTCATCTAAATCATTGATAAAGATGTTGAACAATACAGGTCCCAGGACAGAGCCCTGTGGTACCCCACTTGAGACATTCATCCAACTGGATGTGAAGCCATTTACGACCACTCTTTGAGTCCGATCACTAAGCCAGTTATGAATCCACCTAACAGTTGCCTTGTCCATTCCATACTTGGTCATTTTTTCAATAAGGATGGTGTGAGATACTTTGTCAAATGCTTTGCTGAAGTCAAGATATACTATATCTACAGCATTTCCCTGTCCACCCAGTCAGTGATTCTGTCATAGAAGGAAATTAAGTTAGTCTGACATGACTTGTTAGTTGCAAACCCATGCTGACTCTGGTTAATCACTTCATTCTTATCCAGGTACTTACATACATGTTGTTTAATAATTTGTTCAAAGATCTTTCCTGGTATAGAAGTCAGACTCACCGGCATATAGTTCCCTGGGTCCACCTTCTTCCCCTTTTTGAAGATAGGAACAACATTTGCTCTTCTCCAGTCTTCTGGGACTTCTCCTGTTCTCCAAGAATTTTCAAAGATTATGGAGAGTGGTTCTAAAATTTCTTCTATGATCTCCTTCAGTACTCTGGGGTGTAATTCATCTGGACCTGGAGACTTGAACTCACTTATGTTAGCTAAATATTCCCTCACAATCTTTCTGTTTACAAATAAGGTGGATTTTTCTATTCCTTTAATAGGACAGTGAAGATCAGTTGATGTTACATTTTCTTTCTGAGAGAAAACTGATGCAAAATAGGAATTAAAAAGTTCTGCCTTCTCAACATCCTTTCTTACCATTTCACCATTTTCATCCTGTAAAAATCCTATAGCATCTTTGACTTTTTTTTTACTTTTGACATACCCCCAAAATCCTTTTTTATTGCTTTTGACATCTCTTGTAAGCCTTAATTCATTGTCAGCTTTAGCTAACCTGATACGTGCCCTGCAGGATCTGCAGACTGCATTATAATCTTCTTTAGATATGCCTCCCTCTTTCCATTTGATAAACATTTCTTTCTTTATTTTTAGCATGTGTTTAATTTCTGTGTTCATCCATCCTGGTTTCCTTAAATGCTTCCCATTTTTCCTACTTTTTGGGATTGTTAACGATTGTGGTTTGAGAATCTCATTTTTAAAAATTTCCCATCCTTCCAGGACATTTTTGTCCTTAAGGATATCCAGCCATTGGATCCCTCCTATTCTCTTTCTGAGTCGCTTAAAATCTGCCTTTCTGAAATCTAACCTTGAAGTTTCAGTCTTCACATGTCTTCCTCCTCTAGTTATCCAAAATTCTATAATAGCATGATCGCTGCCTCCTAGCGCCCCAGCCACTTTTACCTCCTCAATCATTTCCTCCCTGTTTATAAGGATTAGATCCAAAGTAGCAGATCCCCTTGTTTTCTCTCCTACCTTTTGGAAGATAAAGTTGTCAGCAAGAGAGGATAAGAATTTGCTTGACCTGTTAGCATTACTTGAGAGAGATTCCCAACAAATGTCTGGATAGTTGAAATCTCCCATGACCACTACGTCATATTTTTTGGAGAACTTGGTCATTTGATACATAAAGAGTTCATCCATATCTTCATTTTGCCCAGGTGGCCTGTAGTAAATGCCTGCAATGGTGTCCTTTCTGTTGTTCTCTCCTTGTATTCTTGCCCAAACAGTTTCCACAGAACTCCCAGTCTCTGCTTCAATCTCTGTGCAGATATACGCTTTTCTAACATACAATGCGACACCTCCTCCTCGTTTATCAAGTCTGTTTCTTGCAAATAAGTTGTATCCTTTTAGCCTTGTGTTCCAATCATGTGTATCGTCCCACCAAGTTTCAGTGATTCCAATGACATCATTTTTATTTTCCTGCGTTAGTAGTTCCAATTCTCCTTGTTTGTTTCCCATGCTTTGTGCATTTGTGCATTTGTATGACACTTTTACTCTTTAGGGTACTCACTCTGAGGTTCACTATTACCATCTGTTGGGCACAATTACTTTTAGGGGCACCATCTGTCTGGCACTGTTGGTTTCTGTGGCACTATCTGTGTAGATCTCTTTCAGTTGCTATTTCTAGTAAGTTTTGATGTATTGGCTATGTGCGCACGATCAGGAAAATTTCTGCAGCGTTCCTGCATCTATTGGCAGCAAAAACGCTGAGATAAATACGCAGCGTTTGATGCGTTTTCATGTGTTTTTTTATGTGGTTTTGCCTGCAGATTTGCCATGCGTTTTTCCAGTGCATTGTATAGGAAAAATGCAGGCAAAAACGCAAAAAGAATGGACATGCTGCTTCTTTTTCTGCACATGAAATTCAGTCAGGATAAATTCTGATCAAAGAACTTGCAAAATGTCATAGGAAACCATGGGAGAAGGTTTACAATGCATTTTTGGCCCATTTCTGTGCAGACAAAACGCACCAAAAACGCACTGTGTGCACTTTGGGTCACTGCGCTTCACTGCAAGTGCAGTAATGGGGAAAATGGGGCAACAGTAAAGAATTAGTGATATCAAAATAGATGGATAAGGTGGTGGAAATGTGAGAAGTCAAACATGTCTGTGTTGAAATCCCTACAGATGAGTTGAGGCTAGAAGAAGTCGTAATGGTGGTCTGGACCAGATGGAAAAGATAAGAAAAGTGAATGGCTCCAACTAGAAAGAAGGTGAACATTAAGTCACTTAATATAACTGTATGACTATGTATGACTGTGAGACCTCTTATATGCTTGGCAGAACTGAGATCTAACACCATAAGGATGGAGTATAGTGGTAATGTTTAGTCTTTTTATAGTGTGTTTATTTTGTAACAGTTTGGTGGTGCAATTAAGTTACCTTAAGCTACATTGTCACATTATCATTTCACGCATTTTACTCCCATCTTTACACTAAATATCTTATCAAGTCTCCTCTGTGACCTCATCAGTGATTCTATATAATAATATGGCCCGTCTGTACCTCCCTATAGGAGTAGTGCTCTCCACTAGTGCCATCTCTGTGCCCCCATATAGTACTAGTGCCCTCTGTGCCTCCATACAGTACTAGTGCCCTCTCTGTGCCCCAATATAGTACTAGTGCCCTCTCTGTGGCCCCATATAGTACTATTGCTCTCTCTGTGCCCCCATATAGTAATAGTGCCCCTCTGCGTGCCCATAAAGTACTAGTGCCCTCTCTGTGCCCCCATATAGTACTAGTGCCCTCTCTGTGCCTCCATATAGTACTAGTGCCCTCTCTGTGCCTCCATATAGTACTAGTGCCCTCTCTGTGCCCCCATATAGTACTAGTGCTCTCTCTGTGCACCCATATAGTAATAGTGCCCCCTCTGTGCACCCATAAAGTACTAGTGCCCTTTCTGTGCCTCCATACAGTACTAGTGCCCTCTCTGTGCCTCCATATAGTACTAGTGCCCTCTCTGTGCCTCCATGTAGTACTAGTGCCCTCTCTGTACCCCCATATAGTACTAGTGCCCTCTCTGAGCCCTCATATAGTACTAGTGCTCTCTCTGTGCACCCATATAGTACTAGTGCCCTCTCTGTGCCCCCATATAGAACTAGTGCCCTCTCTGTGCCCCCATATATTACTAGTGCACTCTCTGTGCTCCCATATAGTACCTGTGCCCTTTCTTTGCCTTCATATAGTACTAGTGCCCCTAAATAGTACTAGTGTCCCCTCTATGCCCCCATATAGTACTAGTGCCCTCTCTGTGTCTCCTTATAGTATTAGTGCCCTCTCTGTGCTTCCATATAGTACTAGTGCCCTCTCTGTGCCCCTATATAATGCTAGTGCCCTCCCTGTGCCCCCATATAGTAATAGTGCCCCCTCTGCATCCCCATATAGTACTAGTGCCCTCTCTGTGCCCTCATATAGTACTAATACCCTCTCTGTGCTGCCATATAATACTAGTGCCATCTCTGTGCCCCCATATAGTTCTAATGCTCTCTCTGTGCCCCCATATAGTACTAGTGCCCTCTGTGCCCTCATATAGTACTAGTGCCCTCTCTGTGCCCCCATATAGTACTAATGCCCTCTCTATGCCCCCATATAGTACTAGTGCCCTCTCTGTGCCTCCATATAGTATTAGTGCCCTCTCTGTGCTCCCACATGGTGCTAGTGCCCTCTTTGTGCTCCCGTATAGTACTAGTGCCCTATTTGTGCCCCTATATAGTACTAGTGCCCTCTCTGTGTCCCTATATAGTACTAGTGCCCTCTCTGTGCCCCCACATGGTGCTAGTGCCCTCTTTGTGCTCCTGTATAGTATTAGTGCCCTATCTGTGCCCCCATCTAGTACTAGTGCCCTCTCTGTGTCCCCATATAGTACTAGTGCCCTCTCTGTGCCCCCACATGGTGCTAGTGCCCTCTCTGTGCCCCTGTATAGTACTATTGTCCTCTTTGTGCCCCCGTATAGTACTAGTGCCCTCTCTGTGCCCTCATATAGTACTAGTACCCTCTCTGTGGCTCCATGTAGCAATAGTGCCCCCTCTTTGTTTGTATAGAGTAATAAGACCCCCTTCTGACTCTGAATAGTATTAGTCCTGGCTCCGTGCCCCCATATAGTAGTAGTGCCATCTCTGTGCCTGAGGATATGTATATTATTATAGATAATGTGGACCCAAGTGTCCGAAAATCAGAAGAGCCAAATGATATTGGTCAGAATGTAAAGATGGGTGGTCCGGCACTGAATATAATATAACTGAACAGGAATATAGAGAACATTATTACATTCAATATTCTCAGTCTTTATATTCTCCCCATCTGTAAATACAATGTTCCTTTTACCCCTTACACCTATGTAGTAAAGGTCATAGTCGCCTCTATGTCTTATTCTAGAACAATGGGAATCTTCTTCTCCAGGCCCATGTAAATAGCGTTTTTCTGATACAAATGTGATGTGAGCAGAAGATTAAAAATATTTTCAGTTCTTTACAGTCCATTTTTATTGGGCCTTGTTCAGACGAGCGTATTATACAGACCTGTGCTCTCTGCACCACAGACCGCACCCGCGCCCAGTATAGCCAATGTCCAGATATTCCACACATGGACCAACAATGTGAGTGGAGACAATCACTTCATGGGCAAGACCTTCCTAAATGGTATCTAACAGGACTGACGGCCGCTGATTGACTGCAGCGCTTATGTGGCACAATGACGCAAGATTGCCGGGGACACGGCGCTCGGGGCAGAGAAGCAGCATCAGTCCGACAGAAAATGTGCTTTTTTCTTATTTTATTCAGCACAATAGGGGCATTCAGAAGGAGATGTCAGTAGTAAAGACCCCTGTAACTCAGTCCAGTGTTTGGTGTAAAGCATGGAGGTAATAACCAAAAAGGTTCAGGTACATTTTAGAGCGGTTTTTTCGTTTTTTTCTCCCCTTCTTCCAAGACTCATATAACTTTTTTATTTTTCTGTCTACTTAGCTGTATGAGGGCTTGTATTTTGAGGAACGAGTTGTACTTTTCAAAAAAATAATTTATTTTATCATGTGATGTACTGGAAACAGGAAGAAATTGCAAAAAAAAGTGCAATTTCACAATTGTTTTTTAATTTTTTTATTTATCTTATTCACTATATGGAAAAATGATCTGGCAATATAATTCTCCGCTCCACCTGCGGCTGTTAAAGGCACATGATGGCTGATTAAATGAACTATCATCTGCAGAAAAAGATGCATGCTCAGCGCTGGAGCCCACATCAAATGCAGTGACACAACTTATGACGTAACTATGTCATGTGTCGTGAAGGAGTTAACCTGTCCTATCAAAGACATTGAGAGTCACTCAAGTTAGGAGAGTTGGACTCCACTGGCTGAATATTTACCAGATATAAGCTCATCCACGGGCCAGAGAACGCCCATCAGGGACTCTTGTACTGACGCAGATGGGGTACGGCCATCACTGTGCATCCCTGTAACTGTGTTCAATAAGGTAACGAGCAGCCGGCACACTTTCTCATACAATCATATGTGACGTCTTCTTACTCGAAAAAGCCTGTGTTTACCCTGGGTGATGGGGGACTCGGTGTCGGGTCCTATGATGAAGAGATGAGGTGCAGCCGTGGCCCAGACCCGACCCGTGCTCAGGCCCGTCACATTAAAAAGAGATGGTGTGGGCTCATCCGGGTTAAGTGGCTGATTAACGACTACGCCACCTGTGGTGCCTGGTGAAGGGCTACCAGTGCCGCTACAGTCCGCTGAGGCCTTGTTTTACGGCTGCCAGAGTTCTTACTACTCCCCACAGGCTGAGCGTGGCCTCACGGCAGAGGGACAGGAGGATGGGGGTAGTAGTAGAGGGAGACTGGCGCCGCGTCGTGCGGTGTGGCGCAGAATAAACAGTCCGGAGGCCATAGGGGTGAACTTCCAAGGCTTTACTCACTTTAGAGATGGCAGAAGGAAGGTGACTCCCTGCTCCTCGTGGAGTCCTGCGGTCACCATGCACGGGGGTCCGACAACCTCCGAGTAAGTCCAGCATTCAGTCGGGACCCTACTGCAGAGTGTTCCTGAACTACAGACCGAATCCTTTCCTGTCCGTGTGTGTGCAAATAGGCCGGGACTCCCTCTGAACTTCTCTCAGAACAAGGGCACGGGTGGCAGCTCCGCTCCGTCTGATACCCTGTGGGATCCTCTGGGCCTAACCGGGCTTTCCCGTCCAGGACGTAGAGTAGCAAGGTCGGGTGTCGGGGGCCGGTACCCCTCTTGCAGCCGGAGTCCCTCTGAATATATCAGCATGGCGAGGACAGGTGGCGTACACCGCTCCGTCTGCATCCTGCCTGGGATCCATTTGCTGTGGAGCCACACTCTTAAGCTCCGGGCCTTCTTGGTCCTGGTCATTGACCGGGTTGAGACATTCCTGGTCTACAACCTGCCCCTCGTCCCAAGGCCGGGGTACGAGGGCTGTGCCCCTTGCCGGTGCAGGCCCACACAGGATCTGCGCTCCCGGAGGGAGGTCACATTACACACAGTATTTGACAGCACAGTACAGCCGAAGACGACGACCAAGACCAAAGATGGCTTTTTATTAAATATGAAATTTAAAGTGTAACTAACTTGTAAGTCCTCCACCCTCACCCACTAACTGGTTCCCCTAACTCTTGGTTCCCCAGTCTCCCTGTAACCAGGGGAGCAGCACCTAGTGCATATTAGCTCCCTATGGTGGAGAAGTGTGGTGTTGGATGCAAGGTTTGGGTCACAACTATCACACTGGTCTTACCTCAGAGGAGGAACACCACACTCCATTAAAGAAGTGCAGCATCCCTGTGGCGGTCGAACCCTCAGGGGCGCCACACATACAACACTGACGACAGTGGAAACCAAACACTCCTGCACCCATGTCTGTGTCTATTCAGCACAGAAGTGTAAAATATCAAGTGCAGCCCGTGGAGTGAGGTGTGCGCAGCCAAGTGAGTAAGAATCACGTCCTGTTCTATATATTAGACTGGTACATGAGCATGAGATCTGCTGATTGTGCTACGTCCTGGCAGGTCTGTGCGGATGTGACGTTATTGTAGCATCGGCGTCTCTGCCCCCTTACAGGCAGAGACGTCGTCCCCCTTACCGCCGCGCTCCGGGCCCGTCATCTTCCGGCCCTCCTGCTGCTGCTGCCGGCACACGCAGCTTCCCTAGCACTGTGCTTAAGGCGCGCCCGTGCTCCCTCCTCCTTAAAGGGGCCATGCGCGCCATCCTAAGGAGTCCCCGGCCAATGGCGGGAGGACCTCTCATATAAAAGGCACCTCCTCCAAAATGGAGGAGCCCGTGCAAGGTTGTAGCTTTGTGTTATAAACCCTGCTTCAGCCCTCAGGTCTCGCTGCTAGTCTGACTACCAGTCCGCCAGCCTGACTACCAGTCCAGTCCGCCAGCCTGACTACTAGTCCAGTCCGCCAGCCTGACTACCTGTCCAGTCCGCCAGCCTGACTACCTGTCTCCGCCAGCCAAGTACACTCTCCAGCCCAACGGTCTGCCTACGGTCCAAACCCGCCAATCTGTCTATGGGCAAGGCTTGCCTGCCTACCCGGAGAACTTACCAGTTACCTGCCAGTTACCTGCCGTGACTACCAGCCAGCCTACCTGGAGGTTCCTGCCAGTTACCCGTGGTGTCTACCAGTCCGTCTCCCCGGATCACCTGTCAGCCTGCCTGCCGTGCTCATCCGCTGTACCGGTCAGTCCCTGCCTTCTGACCCGTGGAAGTCACCTGCTCTCATACAAGGACTGGCCCAGAGTAGCACCTGGTCCCTCTGCTCGGTCCTTCCTTGATTCACGGAGTCGATTGAGCCGCCGTGCGACCTTGGTCAGTCCGAGTTGATACCTAGTCATGCCCCTCAGGTCCCTCCTTGCACCGCAGCACAGAGGTTCCACCACCCAGATCCGTAACAGTTTGCATGGGCCATGGAACCCAGTGGCCCCCAGGCTCCTTCGCTTGCTGACGTGTACCAGGAGGTTTCTCATCAGAGATCCCAACAGGAAACCATCCTGACCTACCTGCGGTCTGTCAACTCTCGCCTGGACACGCTGCCTGTCACACCAGTGTCCACCTCGAGCCGAGGGACACCCGCTCCTGCGGCGCCTCTGCCTACCTGTGCTATAGCATCCAGCTCAGGACCCCGGCTCTCTGCGCCTCCTTGTTTTGGGGGTGACCCCGTCTTATGTCGGGGTTTTCTGAACCAGTGCACGTTGCACTTTTAACTACTGGCACATCAGTTTCCCTCTGACCGGGCCAAGGTGGCATTCATCATGTCTCACCTCACCGGGGAAGCATTGGCATGGCTAAACCCTCTATGGGAGAGAGGGGATCCCCTGGTGTCCGATCTTCCGGATTTCCTCACTGCCTTCCGGAAGGTCTTCGATGAGCCTGGACGAAGGACTTCTACTGCCTCCTCATTGCTCCAACTCCGCCAAGGGAGTCTCACCATGGGCCAGTATGCCATACAGTTCCGTACCCTTGCTTCTGAGCTTGCCTGGAATGACGAGGCCCTGGTGTCCACCTTCTGGGGGGGTCTTTCCGGATGGAAAAAGAATGAGCTAGCCGGCCGGGACATTCCTACCACCCTGGATGACCTGGTGTCACTAGCTGCACGGATTGACATCCGTTTCCTGGAACAAGCTAAGGAGACTACCCGGGAGAGAAGATTTCCTCATCTTGCTCCTGTTTTCCAGAAACCTGCCTCCCACCCTGCAACTCCCCAGGCACGCTCGCCCAAACCCATGCAGATCAACCAGACCAAGATGGTCAAGTCTCGCCAAGAAATACTCTGTGCCGAGGGGAGCTGTTTCTACTGTGGTAGTAAGGAGCATCTGATCCGTTCCTGCCCGGAGAAGCCGGGAAAATCCAGTGTCTAGGACCACTCGGAGAGGTCGTCCTAGGCAAGAGTAAATCCTCTCCGTTCTTGACTCTATCCGTTTCTATTTCCTATGGAGAGAACCGCTTCTTTGAAACCGCCCACCTGGATTCCGGAGCCGCCGGGAATCTCATTTCTCAGTCCCTTGTAGAGAAGTATCAGATTCCCACCAAACCTCTGGCTGAACCATTGGCAGTCGCTTCCGTGGATGGAAGACTCCTTCCGGTGCCCATCGTGCTCGTCACCGAGCCTGTGACCCTTCAGGTGGGAATGTTGCTGACGCGCCCCCTGGGAACTGGGCCTTGTAGATGCTGGGGGTTGTAGTCACCGTGGCAGTGACCTGGTCTGTGACCCAGGGCGGTCAAACCAGGGTAGTTTATGTGAATCTGTTTGTATAGTCTGACTACGCCACCTGTGGAATGCGGTTATTGGGAACCGCCGCTGCGGAGCAGTCCGCTGAAGCTGGTGGTATGTGCAGCAAGGTGATGTGACTCCCCACAGGAAGAGTGTAGCTTCAGGCAGCGTGTATGCATGATGGTGGTGATAGTGCCTGGATCAGTAATAATAACATGGAGTCTTTGCAGTGCAGTCCTAGGGTCTTTACTGGTGGTAATTATATAGGCCCAACGGGAGTACTTGCTAGGGATGAGGGCCTGGTCAGTCTGGGAGCAATCCTAGAATTCCCCTGGCCAGGTGGAGTTGTAGGCCTGCCGTTCTGACTGTACTTTTTTGGCTATCCCGCTTATAGTCGTGTTGTAGCCCACGTCCCTGAGTGTAACGTGCTGCTCACCCGTATGGCTGGCGACTCGGATCCCGTGTATTCCTCGCTCCTCTGTGGCGGTACTGGTCCTTTCGTGTGGCTGAGCCTCCGGGCTTCTGTTGGCCAGGAGACCTACAATCTCCTGCCGTGCGGTTTCTGCTGCTGGGCTTGAAGGGTCCCACAGCCTCGGACTCCGGTGTCCGGTTCTCGGTGTGTGCTCTGGCTAGGACGAGCTCTGCCAGCTCCAGTTCTCAGCTCCTTGCTCCTTCATGTCCTATCTGACTCCTGACACTGACTACACTCAGACTGACTAACACTGCCTCCAGATCCAGTTATATAGGGCAGGATCCTCCCCTTTCTGGTCTGGAGCAGGAGGTGTTGCTTGTAGTGTGTTCCCTGACCAGGAAACTCCTGTTTTGCTCCCAGACATGGTATTACTACCACTGTGGCAACCAGACCCCCTGGGGTGCCACATTGCACTCGGAGAGGATCTCCTTCCATGTGGTATCCGGACTCTCTCACTCCCTATTGCTAGGTCTACCCTGGCTACAGAGACATGAACCCTTTCTGAATTGGCGATCCACTGAGGTGCTCCGTTGGGGGCAGGATTGCCATGAGACCTGCCTGGTTCCGGTTCGCCCGGTTCGACCTCCATCTACTCCGGCTAATTTACCTGGTCTACCGGCACCTTACTGGTCCTATGCAGATGTCTTCGACAAGAAGGAGGCAGAGACACTGCCACCCCATAGGCCATATGATTGCCCTATCGACCTGGTACCCAGTGCCACTCCACCCTGTGGGCGTATCTACCCCTTGTCGCTGGCCGAAACCCGGGCCATGTCGGAGTACATCGAAGAAAATCTGGCTAGGGGATTCATCCAGAAATCTACCTCCCCGGCTGGAGCTGGATTCTTCTTCGTAAAAAGGAAAGACGGCTCACTACGCCCCTGTATCGATTATAGGGGACTTAAGCAAATTACTATAAAAAATAAATACCCCCTGCCACTCATCTCAGAGCTGTTCAACCGCCTTAAAGGTGTGAAGATCTTCTCCAAGCTCGATCTTCGTGGGGCGTATAACTTGGTTCGGATCCGCCAAGGAGACGAGTGGAAAACGGCATTCAATACCAGGGACGGCCACTATGAATACCGTGTGATGCCCTTCGGTCTCTGTAATGCTCCAGCCGTCTTCCAAGAACTAGTTAATGACATCTTCCGTGACCTCTTATATTCGTGCGTGGTGGTGTACCTGGATGACATCTTGGTCTTCTCTCCGGATCTACCCACACACCGGAGGGATGTTCGTCAGGTCCCGCATAGGCTCAGGCACAATCACCTATACGCAAAATTTGAGAAATGCCTCTTCGAGCAGACCTCTCTTCCGTTCCTGGGCTATATTATCTCTAAAACCGATCTACGGATGGACCCCGAGAAGGTCTCTGCCGTCTTAAAGTGGCCCCGACCGGAGGGGTTGAAGGCGATTTAACGATTCCTGGGCTTCGGTAACTATTACCGCCTATTCATCCCGCATTTCTCTTCCCGGACTGCACCCATCTCTGCGCTCACCCGTAAGGGTGCTAATCCTAAGGAATGGACGTCCGAAGTGGAGGAGGCCTTCCTCTCCTTAAAACAAGCCTTCTCTTCTGCCCCAGTGCTGCACCGTCCGGATTGCAACAAACAGTTCTTTCTGGAGGTTGATGCTTCCTCTTCCGGAGCCGGAGCTGTGCTCACCCAGAAATCTCCGTCCAGGAGAATGGTAACCGGCGGCTTCTTCTTCAAGCTTTTCTCCTCGTCCGAGCGCAACTATTCCATAGGAGACCGAGAACTGCTAGCCATCAAATTGGCGCTGGAGGAGTGGCGTTACCTGCTAGAGGGGACTCTGCACCCGGTGGTCATCTATACTGACCACAAAAACCTGGCATATCTACAAAATGCCCAAAGACTCAATCCACGTCAGGCCCGGTGGTCTTTGTTCTTCGCCCGTTTCAACTTTACCCTTCATTACCGCCCTGCGGATAAGAACGTTAAAGCCGACGTTTTGTCCCGATCCTTCCTGTCTTCTGATCAAGAGGAGGAGCCTATGCATGTCATCGATCCCTCCAAAGTAATGAATGTGGCTCCGTTGGACCTGTCTCGTCTCCCACCCGGCAAGACGTTTGTAGCGGTTCTTCACTGGGGTCATTCATCTAAATTAGCCGGCCATGCTGGCCAGAGGAGGACCTTCCTGCTCATTACCGGGCATTACTGGTGGCCTTCCCTGCACAAGGATGTTGTAGACTTCGTCACGGCCTGTTCATCCTGTGCCCGCAACAAGGTTCCCAGACGTCTTCCAGCCAGCCGTCTCCTGCCTTTTCCCGTACCTGCTGCCACGTGGCAACACATTGCTATGGACTTTATTACTGATCTCCCTGTTTCTGCCGGTTGTACTGTCATTTGGTGGTCACTGACCGCTTTTCGAAAATGGCCCACTTTATCCCTCTGCCTGGTCTCCCGTCTGCATCTGTGCTGGCTAAGGACTTCATCCATCATATCTTTCGTCTCCACGGCCTACCCCTCCACATTGTGTCTGATCGAGGGGTCCAGTTTACTTTGCGCTTCTGGAGAGCTACGTGTAAGCTGCTGGATGTCTCTCTGGATTTCTCCTTGGCTTATCATCCTCAGTCCAATGGACAAGTGGAACGTATCAACCAGATCCTTACCAGCTTCCTCCGGCACTTCGTCAACGCTCACCATACCGATTGGGTAGAGCTCCTACCATGGGCCGAGTTCTCCTATAATAACCATGAGAGCGAATCTTCTTCCAAGTCCCCGTTCTTTGTGGTCTACGGTCACCACCCCCGGATTCTGTTTCCCGTCTCCACTTCAGTGGACAATCCTGCCGTGGAGTCTCTGGTCAGCGAATTTTCCACCATTTGGGAGGACACTAGATCCGCGCTTCTTCAATCCTCCGAGCAGATGAAAAGACATGCTGATAAGAGAAGTCTGGATCCGCCTCAATTCCGTCCGGGAGACAAGGTTTGGCTCTCCTCCAAACATGTTCATCTCAAAATACCCTCCTATAAGTTGGGTCCATGGTTCATCGGTCCATTTGAAGTCCTCAAGCAAATCAATCCAGTGGCCTACAAGTTAAAACTCCCGGCCACCTTACGGATTCCAAACTCCTTCCACATATCTCTCCTCAAACCGGTTGTTCTTAATTCTATTTCCGACAATCCAGGTACCTCCCCAGCTCCGGTCTCCGCTGAGGACGTCTATGAGGTAGAGAACATTCTGGCCACCAAGAGGGTAAGAGGAAAAACCTTTTTCTGGTGGATTGGAAGGGGTTTGGCCCAGAGGAGAGAACTTGGGAGCCCAGGGAGAACATCGACGCCCCGCTTCTTCTTGAAAAAATTTTTTCGGACCTAAAGAAGAGGGGGCGTAAAGGGGGGGTACTGTATCATCGGCGTCTCTGCCCTCTGACAGGCAGAGATGCCGTCCCCCTTACCGCCGCGCTCCGGGCCCTGCTTCTTCCGGCCCTCCTGCTGCTGCTGGAGTGCGCAGCTTCCCTAGCACTGTGCTTAGGGCGCGCGCATGGTCCCTCCCTCTTAAAGGGGCCGCGCGCGCCGTCCTAAGGAGTCCCCGGCCAATGGCCGGAGGACCTCTCATAAAAAAGGCACCTCCTCCAAAATGGAGCTGCCCGTGCAAGGTTGTAGCTTTGTGTTCTAAACTCTTCCTCAGCCCTCAGGTCCCGCTGCTAGTCTGACTACCAGTCCACCAGCCTGACTACCAGTCCAGTCCACCAGCCTGACTACCAGTCCAGTCCGCCAGCCTGACTACCTGTCTAAGCCAGCCAAGTATACTCTCCAGCCCGACGGTCTGCCTACGGTCCGAACCCGCTAGACTGTCTATGGGCCAGGCTTGCCTGCCTACCTGGAGAACGTACCAGTTACCTGCCAGTTACCTGCCTACCAGCCAGCCTACCTGGAGGCTCTTGCCAGTTACCCATGGTGTCTACCAGTCCGTCTACCCGGATCACCCGTCAGCCTGCCTGCTGTGCTCGTCCGCTGTACAGGTCAGTCCCTGCCTTCTGACCCGTGGAAGTCACCTGCTCTCATACAAGGACTGGCCCAGAGTAACACCTGGTCCCTCTGCTCGGTCCTTCCCTGGTTCACGGAGTCGATTGAGCCGCCGTGCGACCTTGGTCAGTCCGAGTTGATACCTAGTCATGCCCCTCTGGTCCCTCCTTGCACCGCAGCACAGAGTTTCCACCACCCGGATCCGTAACAGTCATTAGTCATCTGTACTGCAAACCTCCTAATGTGGAAGTGAGCGGCAACAGATTACTCCTTTATGCCCCATCCCCCTGATGATGCCTGAGAGCCGGCGAAACATGTTGGGGGTCTATATATTTATAGATGGAGAGAGACAGGACCTGAATTACAATTACGGTGACAATCTACCTGTATATAACTAATGGCTGACTGCAGCAGTAAATCATACAGTGTATTCAGTGCCTGTGAATGTGATACAAATGCACAAAGGAGCATTAATAATGGGGTCACTCATTCATGGGGGTTTTATTGTTTTGTTTGGGTTATATGTAAATAATATTAATAAAAGCGACACTATAAAGAGAAAGAAGATTTCAGTGACCCCAGAGCTGAGTTATAATTAAATAAAAGGTACAGCAGTGACCCGTCCTTCCCTGGGGTTGTGGTGGGATTACTGTATATCACATGTGATCGGCCATTGGTAACGGTACAACCTGTATTATATATATTACTGATGGCTTTATTATATACTTCCCCAATCTCACCATATTCCTGTCTTCATACATAGTATATTCTGTGTCAGAGCACATATAACACCCTTCATGCTTAGTACACATGTAATAATACTACTGTGACTACATAACATCACCATCTACAGCCGGCCACATGCTCATTACATGGTGCAAATGGCAGAACAGCACCAACCAGAGTGCCTTATACCAGTGCCAGTCAGGACCTCTATATAAGGGACTGCTCCATCATGTGTCCCCCGCACACAGTAACCACATACACAGTACAATAGTGCTATAAGACTCCATCCACACTGTACATATAACTGCCAATGACTCCTGTCCGGTCTGGTGTTGGCTGTTTGGTAAAGTATATTATCCCCTTTCCCTTTCTCTATTGGGCACCAGTGTGTATATATATATATATATATATATATATATATATATATATATATATATATATATATATATATATATATTGTATATACACGCCCTCCATCCTGGTATATATGTCCCTCATCCTGGGCCCCATCCTGGTATATACAGTGATACAGGGATGTGAAAAAGTGTTTGCCCCCTTCCTGATTTCTTATTCTTTTGCATGTTTGTCACACTTAAATGTTTCAGATCACAAAACAAATTTAGATATTCGACAAATATAACAAAATACAGTTTTTAAATGAAGGTTTTTATTATTAAGAGAAATAGAAATCTAAACCTACAAGGCCCTGTGTGAAAAAGTGATTGCCCCCTAAACCAAATAACTGGTTGGGCCACCCTTAGCAGCAACAACTGCAATCAAGAGTTTGCGATAACTGGCAATGAGTCTTTTACAATGAGGATTTCTCTGTAGGAATCTTGGCCCACTCATCTTCGCAAAAGTTTTGTAATTCACCCACACTGGAGAGTTTCCGAGCATGAACCGCCTTTTTAAAGTCATGCCACAGCATCTCAATCGGATTAAGGCTTTGACTAGGCGACTACAAAGTCTTAATTTTGTTTTTCTTAAGCAATTTAGAGGTGGACTTGCTGGTGTGTTTTGGATCATTGTCCTACTAATGCACCCCATAGTCCTATATAGTAGTATAATGCATGCCTATAGTCATTCATAGTAAGATAATGCACCCCCATAGTCATATATAGTCATATATAGTAGTATAATGCACCATCATAGTCATACATACTAGTATAATGCACCCCATAGTCATTCATAGTAGTATATTGCACCCCCATAGTCATATATAGTAGTATAATTCACTCCATAGTCAAATATAGTAGTATAATGAACCCCCATAGTCATATAAAGCAGTATAATTCACCCTGTAGTTATACTTTGGCAGTATAATGCACCCCCATAGTCATATACAGTAATATAATTCACCCCATAGTCATATATAATAATGCACCCCATATTCAAATAAAGTAGTATGATGCACCATCATAGTCATAAATAGTAGTATAATGCTTCCACATATTCATACATAGTAGTATAATGCACCACCATAGTCATATATAGTAATATAATGCACCCACATAGTCATATATATTAGTATAATGCACCCTATAATCATATATACTGTATTAGTATAATGCATCCCATAATCATATATAGTAGTAAAATGCACCCCTATAGTCATATATATTAGTATAATGCACCACCATAGTCATACATAGTAGTATTATGCACCCGCATAGTCATATATATTGGTATAATGCACCCGCATAGTCATATATATTAGTATAATGCACCCCTGTAGTCATACATAGTAGTATAGTGCACCTCCATAGTCATATTCATTAGAATAATGCACCTCCATAGTCATATATATGACTGGCTCCCCATTGCCCAGAGACTCCAGTTCAAAACCCTAACCATGGCATACAAAGCCGTCCACAACCTGTCTCCTCCATACATCTGTGACCTAGTCTCCCGGTACTTACCTGCACGCAACCTCCGATCCTCATAAGATCTCCTTCTCTGCTCCCTTCTTATCTCCTCTTCCCACAATCGCATACAAGATTTCTCCCGTGCATCCCCCCTACTCTGGAACTCTGTACCCCAACACATCAGACTCTCGCCTACCATGGAAGCCTTCAAAAGAAACCTGAAGACCTACCTCTTCCGACAAGCCTACAACCTGCAGTAACCATCACTCCACCACATTACTGCATGACCTCCTCTACCCCCACCTACTGTATCCTCACCCATCCATTGTAGAATGTGAGCCCTCGCGGGCAGGGTCCTCGCTCCTCCTGTACTAGTCGCTGACTCGTTTTGTTAAGATTATGTAAATGTTTTTGCTATGTATATTCCTATCACATGTAAAGTGCCATGGAATAAATGGCGCTATAATAATAAATAATAAATAAATAAATATATATTAGTATAATGCCCCCCCATAGTCATATATATTAGTGTAATGCACCCCCATAGTCATATACTGTATATTAGTATAATGCATTCCCATAGTCATATAGGGACGCACATCCAGTTGAAGTTTCTACTGGCGTCGCCTGCCTCCTGCATGAAGGGATTAATAGAATAATAATAAAAAAAAACCACTAGAAGTCGAAATGAAGTTCTCTGCCGTTCCTCTGGACTCTAAACTGTCACCCATGATGCCCACATCAGTGTATAGAGCAGAGCAGGTCCATGACCTGCTGCCTGGCAGGTGCCACCTGAGGTTCCATCACCTCTGACCTCACCTGCACACGACCAACTGCCGTTTACTTTCATCTGTCGGCTGAAGCGATCGGACGGAGGTTTGCGGTTTGGAAGATTTTGGAAGATATTTTTGCAAATGGCGTCTACTAGACATGGAGAACAGAGCGAGGAGAAGAAGAGGAAGAGAGAAGAGGACAGTGTGACCGGATTCAAGAAGATCACGAAGAAGAGGAGAGAAGCCAACAATGGATTGGAGGAGTCAACACCTGGATGCAGCGGAGACCCTGGATCATCCAGCCCCTATGCCAGGCTTAACATCAGCCGCTTCGACATCCACCAGGTCTTGAGTAGGGGCGCCTTTGGCAAAGTAAGTCCTACATATTTTATATTCATTTTAAACCTGAAGTTTTTATTATATCCTCATGTATTGTTCTCTGTTATCAGCCATGTCATGCTTTGTTGTTGCACATTGTAGTGCTCTGTGAGATGACATAAGTCATCTCCATAGTTAGGTCTAGTGCTGCTATAACGTGGTATTCTTCTACACTGGATGGTTGATCTCAGGGGTCACAGCTGTAGGGAGCAGGGGACATTGTTTTTTTCCATGTCATCATCAATATTGGCTCCTATCAGGCGGCCATATTGTACATACGTTGCTCTCTGTTTTTTTATTAAACCTTAATAGACAATGATATTCAGACCACACTAATGCCAACTCAAAGCCTCCACTAATGCTTGTTATGTTTATTCCCATATGGTAACAGTGGAAAACCCTTTAAAGAGTCGCTGTTGTTTTAATTTTTATTTCATTAACAGCACACATGAAAATAAGCAACATAATAAATATTATTTGAGAAATCTGCTTCTTTCTCCACCAAGATTGATTTTTCATTTTCAAAGTCTCTATTTTCGTGTAAAATCTGTATTTAGTGAAGACAGATTGTTACGTTACTGAGATAGGAGATGACAGTTGGTGCTGATAATATTCTATGTAAAGGGGAAGAGGGAGGAGCTAAAGGCAGAATTCCTCCCTCCTCCTTCCACTTCTCTTCTACATAGAATATTATCAGTACCAACTGTCGCCTCCTTTCTCAGTAATGCAACAATCTTTTATCACTGAATACAGATTTTAACCGAAAATTGAGAATTTTAGAAAATGAAAAATCAGTCCTGGTAGAGAAAAAAAGCAGATTTCTGTGATTAGATTTATTACACATTGCTTTTTTTCATGTGTATTATTGATTTATGAAATAAAAATGCTGACTATTTTTTATCACCTTTCCATAGCCCATCCCTGGAGTAGGCAGTGCATTATGCGCAGAGATTTGCTCCTCTACATGGTCCTGGTTACCAGCAGATTGAGAAACCACTCAGTTTTATCATGTGCCTTAGTAGAAAATCCAGATCCCTTCCACTTCCTGCAGACACCTTCCAAGTATTCTTCATTTGTCTTTTTCAGGCGGTCCTGGCATCAGTCCCCGGCCGTAACATCAATGATTACCAAAAAAGAGGACAATGAGGACACCATTATGCGAGAGCGGCGGATACTCCTGGTGGCCAGAGACTGCCCATTCTTATGCCACCTCTATGCTGCACACCAGTCTCTGCAGAGGGCATATTTCATCACGGAGTATCTGTTCGGTGGCAGCCTGGAGGAATTGATCAGGATGTGCGACTGCCTGAACATCGGCAATGTGAGGTGAGAAAACGGAAAATGTATCTAAAGGAGAACTAAGGAGATGGAAAAAAACCGAGGTCTGGGTGTAGCTAAGGAAGCACTGGCAGGGCATATGTTTAAGGTGCTGGATGCAGGCAGTGGGGTGCCAGGATATTTGGGAATTGCTAGAGAAGGGTTTGATGACATTGATACTACACTCTGTTCTCTCTGTCAGATTCTACACAGCAGAGATTGTATGAGGCCTCCAGTTTCTCCATGGACACAACATCGTCCACCGGTAAGCAGAACGTTCCTCCTTCTCTCTGTCTCCTTTACATTCTGTAGATATGGCCCTCAGCATTCCTGCTGTCCTGCCCCCTATTCTACCTGGTCTTGTAGTGATCCATTTTCCATCTCTTGTATCACTGGACAGATTTCTAATTTTATTTTCTTCTTTCATTGCAGAGACATAAAGCCGGAAAACATCATGTTGGATGCAGATGGCCACATCCGTATAATCGATCTAGAACTTGCCCAAGATGGCGTCACCTCCTCCAAAAACATGTCTGGAGTGACGGGCACTTTCCACTACATGGCCCCTGAGGTGTTTCGTAGAAAACCATACGGTGCAGCAGTGGACTGGTGGAGCCTCGGGATCGTGGTATCCCGGATGGCAGCAGGACGATTCCCATTTTACAACGGCCCCGTCAAGCAAACGGCTTTCAAAGCTTTCATCAACGAAAAGCCAAAATTTCCATCCTGGCTTGATGCTTACGTGAAACATCTGTGGCACCCCAGGGGTCTGGTTTTCCACAGTAATGTAATGTTATGTCTGAGAGCAGGTGGGAGGTCCTTTGGTCAGGGATCCTGTGCATGCCACACCTCCTGCCCAGTCTTGGGAGGGGAAGAACTTCCCCTGTATAAACCCGGGGCTGAGGCAGGGTGAGTCAGACAAGGAGAGTGGAGACAAGAAGCAGCATAGGAAACAGCAGAGTTCCAAGGAGTCAGGGGCTGGTAGCTGCAGCGCTCGCCCTGACTAAGAAGATTCTTTACCGGACCCGGAGTCCGAGGCTGTGGGGACTAACTTCTACCCAGCAGCAGAATCCGTCAGGCAGGGGATTTCAGGTCCTCTGGCCCAGAAGCCCGAAGGCACGGTCACACGCGTGGGACCAGCACCGCCATCGTGGAGCGGAAGCCATTAGAAGGCCCCGAGTCACCGGCCATACGGGTGAGCACCACACGGTACACTCAGGGACGTGGGCTACTTACATCAGCTTCTAGCAAGGTAGCCAGAAGAGTACAGTCAGTTTGTGAGGCCTATAACTACGCCTGGCCAGGGGAGATCCCATCTGCTCAAAGACTGACCAGGCCCCGTTTGCTAGCAAGTACTCCGGGAGGGTCTATCGTTGTTACCAGTAAAGACCCTGAACTACACCGTACCGTCTCTGAGTGGTTCCTGCTACCCCCATCATCCACGTCGGCTGCCCTGAGGCCATACCCCTCCCGTTGGGGGTTATACTATCACGCTGCACAATCCTACCACCGGCCTCAGCGGTCTGCCCTGCAGCAGCAGCTCCCTGGCTGCACTCAACGGGTGGCGTAGTCATCAACTATTTACTACTAATAGACTGCCGTCTAGTTTGACTCCCTGGGCACGGACCGGGTCACCGCCACGAGACTACAACCCTCTACCGATCCGGCTCCGGGTAGGCTCCCGCATGCGCAACGCAGCGCGACACAGGCCCAGGGGCGCGTCAACTTTGGCGTAGTCGGCAGGATTTCGTGCCCGCAACCACCGGGTACTGCGTGCCTGAAAAGCAAAGACTGTTCAAACTTACCAGTGGTGAAGATTCCCGCTATCCGTGGAGGTTTCCCGCCATCCGGCGCCATCTTCTACCTTCTTCCCGCCATCGGTGAAGTTTCCCGCCATCCGGCGCCATCTTCGGCCTTCTTCCCGCCATCCGTGGAGTTTTCCCGCCGTTGGACGCCATCTTGGGGACGCCGCGCGGGAAGAAGAGGGGCGTGGACTCCGAAAGCGCGCGAGAACTGAAGCCCCGCCTCACGTCCGGACGTTGCGTAAGGTCCTGGAAGGAGCCCAGCAGACGCCGACGTCACAGGAGCGCGACGGAAGGTCCTCAACCCTGACGATCCACTGCGGAGCCGCGGCCTACGGAAGAGGATCATCGCAAGGTAGGCCACGGTCCACTAGGGGGGAGGAAGATGTCGGATACGGAGGAGAGCTTCACTGCCCCAACCCCCGCCAGCGCTACCGCTGCTGCAGTTATGCCCTTCACCATGCCCTATATCCCGGGAGCAGCTTGGCTACCCCAGTATTCAGGGGAGTCACATACCCTGCATGACTTTAGAGAAAAGCTGGATAGCCTCTTCCAGGTGTACCCCCTCACAGAAGAGCAAAAAGTGAGCATCCTGGTGGCCCAACTAACCGGGGCAGCCAAAAGGGAAGTAAAATCCTGGCCACCTGGGAGGAAGACTGTCGCAGGGATACTAACCCGGCTGAAGGACACCTTTGATACCCGCACCTCAGCCGAGATTAAGCTTAGATTCTACGGGTGCAAGCAGCGAGCGCATGAGAGTATAAGGGACTATGCACTAAACCTACAAGAGGCCCTGAGGGCCATAAAGCAGACCGACCCTGATGGGGTGGGAAACGAGGACAGGCTGTTGACTGAACAATTTATAGAGGGTTTATATTGCAATGCCCACCGAACCCAGTTGCGGGCAATGGCCTTACAGGATCCCCATCTGGACTTTGCACAGTTCAAGGACAGAGCCATCCGGGTGCTCCGAGAACTGGCACCAGGTGGCGTTGTGACCCACAGACGCCCCACTACCACTTACTACCAGGAGGCGGCGCCCTTGTCAGCAGGGCCTGTGGGAGCTGATGCGCAGGCTTTGGACAATGACCCGGCTCCAGACCTACACCATCAGGTCCAAGAGCTAGCTAAGAGCGTTGCTGCGCTAACCCGAACTGTGCAGTCTTTACAGGTTTCCACCCCAGGGAAGATCCAGCTGGCATCCGGACCGGAGGACATCCCGTGGCGTCGACCAAGGAGGACCCCACCGGCCAGAGGAAGACCCAGTGACCGATACAGCGAGGACGGACGACCCATCTGCCGCCGCTGCAATCAACCCGGACATATGGAAAGGTACTGTTCTTTAAACGGGCACAACCTGGGGTAGAGGGCCAACCCCCAGGAAAAAGATCACCAGGCCCATCGAACTGGCGCGACAGATATGTGGGAGGACGTCCAGTCTTGCCTGTGGTACTGGATGGCATTCCCATGAGTGCCCTACTGGATACCGGGTCACAGGTCACCACCATCCCGTACGTGCTCTTCAAGCAGTACTGGAATGACTCGGATATTACCCACTACCCTGACGACGACTTGAGTATCATCGCCAGCAATGGCCAGCCCGTGCCACAGATCGGATTTAAGGAGGTGGCCCTCAAAATCGGTAGAGTCGAACTGGCCGCACAGGGACTGATCATTGTAGATATTGATAAACATGAGAGTCACCCAAAAATAACTCTAGGAACTAACGTAATTGAAAATTGTCTTGCAGAGGTGATTTTCATTTTACAGCAGGTTGCCAAGAACGCCAGCTCCGGCGAGCAGCGGGTGCTCCAGAAAGAGATCCGGGCACTGATGCAACGGCAACAAGTGGAACTCTCCGGCGGTGAGATTGGTAGCGTAAGAATGTGTGACCCTTTTCCTATTGCCATGCCCCCAAAAAGTGAAATGATGATTTGGTGCCGGGCAGCTATTGGTCTGAGAGGAAGAGATTACCAGGCAATGGTAGAACCAGTTTACTCAGACAGTAGGCCCACCATTTTGACAGCACGGGGGGTGGTCAATGTACGCCATGGGAGGGTGCCCATTCGCATAATAAATATCGGGGAGAGGGAAGTGTACCTGCCCCGGTATGCCACGCTAGCCAAATTATATACCACTAATCAAGATTCTATACAATCTGTGGAACCCTTGCCTCCATCTCACCCGGAGGAAGGTAACGGCTCTAAGAAAGACATGGAGGACTGGTGTCAGCAACTACATTTGGGTACTGATTCCACTCCCTCACATCAGAAACAAGGAGTCTATCGGGTGGTTCAAGAGTATGAGAGAGTGTTTAGTAAACACCCGTTAGACTTCGGGCGAGTCAAGGGGGTAGAACACCGCATCCCCACGGGAGATCATCCTCCCATAAAAGAGAGGTATCGACCCGTACCCCCTGCACATTACCAACACGCCAAGGGGATGCTTAGAGACATGAAGGAGGCTGGGGTAATCCGGGATAGCTGTAGCCCCTGGGCAGCCCCACTAGTTTTAGTCAAAAAGAAAGATAACACCATGAGGATGTGTGTAGATTACCGGAAAATCAACCGTATCACACACAAGGATGCGTACCCCTTACCAAGGATAGAGGAGTCATTGGCTGCTTTAAGATCTGCTAACTTCTTCTCTACCTTGGATCTCACTAGCGGGTACTGGCAGGTTCCTGTAGCAGAGGCGGACCGGGAGAAGACCGCATTCACCACCCCGATGGGACTTAGTGAGTTCACCTGCATGCCGTTCGGACTCTGCAACGCCCCAGGAACCTTCCAACGATTAATGGAGTGCTGTCTGGGCCACAGAAACTTCGAGACGGTCCTGTTGTACCTGGACGATGTCATCGTATACTCCAAAACTTATGAGGACCACCTGAAACACCTGGCGGAGGTGTTCGAAGCTCTGGCGAGTTACGGCCTAAAGGTGAAACCCTCCAAGTGTCACCTCCTGAAACCAAAGGTGCAATACCTGGGACACGTGGTGAGCGCTGACGGAGTGGCTCCCGACCCCGATAAGATCACCGCAATTAAGGGATGGCCAAGCCCCTCCAGCGTAAAAGAAGTGCGGCAGTTCCTAGGGTTGGTAGGCTACTACCGAAGGTTTATTCCCGGTTTCACCAAAAAGGCAGCGCCTATGCAGGACCTCCTGATAGGCCAGTCCCGGAAGGCCAAGAACCAGAAGCCGCCCTTCAAATGGGAAGAGCTAGAAGAAGAGTCCTTCCGCCAGCTGAAGATGGCCCTCACGGGGGATGAAATCTTGGCGTACCCAGACTATAGCCAGCCCTTCATCCTCTACACCGACGCCAGTAACATCGGGCTAGGAGCCGTACTATCCCAGATTCAGCAGGGGAGAGAACGAGTGATCTCCTATGCCAGCCGAAAACTGCGACCCACCGAAAGGAACCCCGAGAATTACAGCTCATTTAAGCTAGAGTTCCTGGCCGTGGTATGGGCAGTCACCGAGCGCTTTAGGCATTACCTCGCTTCTTCCCGGTTCACCGTATACACGGATAACAACCCGTTGATACATCTGGACACGGCAAGACTCGGTGCCCTGGAGCAGAGGTGGATGGCCCGTCTGTCCAACTACGAGTTCACAATCAAATACCGGGCAGGACGCTCCAATACTAACGCGGATGCCCTGTCCAGGATGCCCAACCTGCCGGACGAAGGAGAAGATCCGGAGGGACTGGAAGAAGTTGAACTCCCTGCGTTCCACCGTCATGGGACTATCCAGTATTCCCACCGGGTAAGGGGTAAACAGGCTGCTACGTTGAACCCCTTACCCCACTACAACTGGGCGGAAACGCAAGACAGCGACCCTGCCGTCCGACTGGTGAAGGAGATGCTGACTCGGCCGGAGGCTCGACTTGAACCAGACGCTCCGGAGGAAGCCAAACAACTATGGGCGGAGAAGAGTCGACTATTCCTTTACAAGGGGAAGTTGTGCCACAGAATGGTCAACTCCCGGACGCATGAACTACTCTGGCAAGTAGTGGTGCCACGAAGAGACGCAGCCATGGTGATGGAGGCATACCACGACGGAGCTGGACACTTCGGGTGGAAAAAGCTGGAGTTCCTGCTGCGCGAGCGGTTCCACTGGGTAGGCATGAGGGGAACCATCGAGAAGTGGTGCAGAGACTGTGGCCCGTGCAATCTGAGAAGGAAGGACCGGGCCAGCCAGAAGACTCCCCTGCAGTCTATCGTCACCCGGCAACCGTTGGAACTGGTAGCCTTGGATCATGTAAAACTGACCCCAAGCAGAAGTGGCTACGTCTACGCGTTAACCATCGTGGATCATTACTCCCGGTTCTTGGTTGTCGTCCCCGTCAAGGACTTAACGGCTCAAACAGCAGCTAGAGCCTTCCAGCAGCACTTCTGCCGTCCACACGGGTACCCGGACCAAGTGCTGACGGACCAGGGACCTGCCTTTGAAGCGGAGGTCTTCCAGGAATTCTGCAATCTGTATGGCTGCCGGAAGATAAGGACGACACCCTACCATCCGCAAACTAATGGACTTTGTGAAAAAATGAACCAGGTGGTAATGGATCTGCTAAAAACATTGCCCCTGGAAGAACGCAGTCTGTGGCCTGAGAAGTTGCCCGATCTGGTGGACCTATACAACCACATCCCGGTAGGTTCCACCAACTGTACCCCGGCTTACCTAATGAGGGCGAGACCTGGTAAGTTACCTGTTGACCTGGAAATGGGAGTCCTGACACCTGAGGACACTTCACCAGAAACAGACTGGGACACAGAGAGGCAGCAGCAGTACCGGAGAGTACAAGAGAGCGTGGAGCGAAGTCTCTGTCAGGCTAGGGAAAGACAAGAGAAGACTTACAACCAGTATGCTCCCGCTGTTCCCCTGGTACCCGGAGAGCAGGTCTTGAAGAGGAAAAGACGGCTCCACAAGTTGGATGACCAGTGGGAGGAGGACCCGTACACCGTACTGCCCTCAAGCCACGAGAACCCGAAGGTCTGTACCATCAGTAAAGACGGAGGGGAAACCACAGCCATTGTATCCCGGGACCACCTGAAGAAGTGTCCCGAACAACTGAGGAACCCTGAAGAGGAACAAGAAGACCATCGACCCGTGGAAGAAAGGGAAGATATGGTTAGTACCGTGCTCGGGGACTTCCCTCAGTCTTGGACTCAAGTCAATGGTGCAGTTGTGGTACCCGTACTCACCTTCCTCCAACCATCATCCCAAGAACCTACGGAGCAACGGGTAGAGCTGGAAGAACAGCCGGTCCAGGAGGCAGAAGACTCCACACAAGCAGAACAGGAGAATCAACCCTCTGCTTATAGTGAGCCTGCCGTACCCCTAGTGAGACAAAGAGCCGGTAGACAGCTGCCCAGTTTACCCTTGACAGCTCCTACACCCTGTAGTTCAGGGCCAGACAGTCAGCTCCGTAGGTCCACTAGGGCCACTAGAGGCCAGTTACCCGCACGCTGGAGAATTTGAAGTGTAAAAATAGTTTTATTTATGTTTATCTGTGTATTGTTGCTTGTGTATAATTTTGTGTTTCCAGTTGTTTTTAGGAAACCTTGGTGGATTTACCGGGAATCCTTGTATATAGTTGGAGCGTAACCCAGGATGGACTAGAGACTGTTAAGGACTCGGGGTAGGACAGACCCCTACCTGGTTACGTCTCCCTGTGTTGGTGAAATGGACACCTTTGCTTTTCTTCAAAGACTGCATCCGGTTGCGGACACGCCGTAACCATCTTATGTGTTTTTATTGTTATTGTTATACTTTGTTATGTTTTTCTAAATGTGTTTAGTCCCGGAGTACTAAATTTCACTAGGGGGGAATGTGGCACCCCAGGGGTCTGGTTTTCCACAGTAATGTAATGTTATGTCTGAGAGCAGGTGGGAGGTCCTTTGGTCAGGGATCCTGTGCATGCCACACCTCCTGCCCAGTCTTGGGAGGGGAAGAACTTCCCCTGTATAAACCCGGGGCTGAGGCAGGGTGAGTCAGACAAGGAGAGTGGAGACAAGAAGCAGCATAGGAAACAGCAGAGTTCCAAGGAGTCAGGGGCTGGTAGCTGCAGCGCTCGCCCTGACTAAGAAGATTCTTTACCGGACCCGGAGTCCGAGGCTGTGGGGACTAACTTCTACCCAGCAGCAGAATCCGTCAGGCAGGGGATTTCAGTGTTAGAACCTTGCTGTTAGGTTTTTTTTCCTTTGCTGGTCACATGACCTTGTTGGCCTATTTAATCCTGCTCCGCCCTTCTGGCTTTGCTGGACTTCATTGTATATCTACTTTCTAGCTAGCCTGTGCTCTGTATCTAACTCTGTTAGTTTGCTTGGTCTACGGACCTCTAGGTTCTATCTATTTTGTTTGTTCGTCTGTCTGCTGCTATTTCTGTTAGGAGGTGTCCCATATTCCTCCCAGTCCTTAGTACTTGTAGGGATTCCCTCCCCAAATCTATAGGTCTCCGTACAGACTAGATTAGGACTTTAGCAGGTCTGATCGCAGGATCAGGTTCCCTGTTACATCGTAGGGATTCAGCTGAGTCTTATAGTAGGGACAGATCTCCTCTCTTTCCTTAGCTTTGGTAGCAGAACATAACAGTAAGTCCAGCCTGTAAATTCTCTAAGGAAAGATTTTTTTTTGTTCCATCATGGTGTCGGTTCAGGATTTGGCTAAACACCTGCAGGGACTCTCTCTGGAAGTGGCCGAGCTCCGTCAGCACGTGAGTAACTGTCCTGGAGCATATTTCTTGGAGCCTAAGGTATGTTTGCCGGATTTATTTTTTGGTGAACATCGAGAATTTTTTTCATTTAAAAATGCTTGCTTATTGTATTTTCGTTTGAGACCCAAGTCCTCTGGGGATGAATCCCAGCGCGGAGGGTTCATAATGTCACTTTTGCGCAAAGAGCCTCAGGAGTGGGCCTTTTCTTTGCAACCTAGTGATACATGCTTCAGATCAGTGGATAGTTTTTTTTCTGCTTTAGGACTATTATATGATGATCCTGACCGTGTGGCATCAGCTGAGACTGAGTTGAGACGTTTAAAACAAGGATCAGGTAATATGGAAAAATATTGTACACATTTTCGTCGTTGGTCCACTCAAACAGGGTGGAACGATTCTGCTCTGAAAAGTCTATTTCTTGCTGGGCTCAGTGAAAAGGTTAAAGACCTGCTAATTGCTTATCCTACACCTGAGGATTTGCAACAGGCTATGCAATTAGCTATACGGGTGGACAGAAGACTGCGTGCTAGGGTTAATGAGAGCAAATCCTCTGCTATGTCAGTTTCTGGTTATGATAATGTGTGTACTAACAGTGGTGAACCGATGGAGATTGGATCGGTGGCACCTCGCTCTCAAGAAAAACACCGTCGTTTTTCAGAAGGCTTGTGTTTCTATTGTGGAAAATCTGGTCATTTGATTAAAGGCTGTGAGCTTCGTATGAAGAAAGAAAAAAAAATGGTCAGTCACGCCCGTATTGCCTGTTTAAATTCCAAGGGTATATTTTTAGCTGCTTCCACGATTGCTCAGGAAAAATTAATGGAATTTCGGGTGTTTGTTGATTGCGGGTCTACACTGAATGTTATTGATGGGGGATTCGTGGAAAAACTCAATTTAAAACCTGAACCTTTATCATCCCCCATTGCTGTGGTTTCTGTGGATGGCTCCCCTTTGAAGAATATTACTCTCAAGGTCAGTGAATTTCCTCTCACTATTAATGGTGTTCACCATGAGAAATTGGATTTGGTAGTGTTGAATAACTTGCCTTCTCCAGTAATATTGGGTTTGCCCTGGTTGAAATTTCACAATCCTGTACTGGATTGGTCTACCAGTGAAATTAAATCCTGGAGCCATAAATGTTATGACAAGTGTTGTAACGGGCGTATTGCAGCTTTGGATAGGGGAGAATTGCCTGTTCCTATTCAGGATTTTTGGAGAGTTTTTTCTGAGAAAGAATCGCAGGTTTTGCCTCCCCATAGAGACTATGATTGTTCTATTGAATTTGTCCCTGGAGCGACTCTTCCTAAAAGTCGTTTATTTAACCTTACTATTCCTGAGAGGAAGGCTTTGGAGGAATACATACAGACAAGTTTGGCCGCCGGTCACATTAGGCCCTCTAAGTCTCCTGTGGCGGTTGGATTTTTTTTTGTAAAAAAAAAGGACGGCGGTTTACGTCCTTGTCTGGATTTTCGTGAGATTAACAAAATTACGGTACGCAATCCTTACCCACTGCCATTGATTCCTGATCTGTTTAACCAGTTATTGGGGGCCAAGTGGTTCTCTAAAATTGACCTTAAGGGGGCATACAATCTGTTGCGCATGAAGGAGGGTGATGAATGGAAGACTGCTTTTAACACTCCTGTGGGTCATTTTGAGAATCTGGTTATGCCTTTTGGTCTTACTAATGCTCCTGCATTTTTTCAGAATCTGATTAATGACATCCTTAGACCTTTGATCGGTAAAAATGTGGTTGTGTATTTGGATGACATTTTGATTTATTCGCCAGATCTGGAGTCTCATTGGCGGAGCGTGCGTGAGGTATTACAGTTATTAATGGACAATTCGCTTTTTGCTAAGCTGGAGAAATGTGAGTTCGCTGTACAGAGAATTAGTTTTTTGGGCTACATTATCTCCAGCAAAGGTTTTGAGATGGATCCGGTTAAGGTTCAGGCTGTGCAGGAATGGCCTAGGCCTATTGGTTTGAAATCAATACAGAGGTTTTTGGGTTTCGCCAATTACTATAGAAAATTCATAAAAAATTTTTCTAGTATTGTCAAACCTCTGACTGATCTCACCAGGAAAGGTGCTGATGCGGTTCAGTGGTCTTCTGAGGCCATTGAAGCTTTTGTGTATCTCAAGGAGAGGTTCACCTCTGCTCCCATCCTTATGCAGCCTGATGTTACTAGGCCGTTTTTGGTTGAGGTTGATGCTTCCTCTGTGGGGGTTGGCGCAGTATTGTCTCAGGATAACGGGGATGGATTACATCCCTGTGCATTTTTTTCAAAAAAATTTTCGGAGACTGAATTGAATTACGATATTGGTAATCGGGAATTATTGGCTATTAAACTCGCATTTGAACACTGGCGCCACTTCTTGGAAGGTGCGGAATTTCCCGTTCAGGTTCTTACGGATCATAAAAATCTGATATATCTTGACGCTGCCAAGCGCCTGAATGCCCGTCAGGCTAGGTGGGCACTGTTTTTCTCGCGGTTTAATTTCTCCGTTACTTACATCCCTGGTACTAAGAATGTTAAGGCGGATGCCTTGTCTCGCAGTTTTTCTCCCATAGTCGGTGCTGAGAAAGAGGAAAACATTTTACAAGAAGGTGTTGTGATAGCTGCTTTAGACTCCGTTTTGGAAGATGAGATTCTTAAAGCTCAGGAGAATGCCCCATCTAACACTCCTCATGGGAGGTTGTTTGTGCCTGGGACCTTTAGGAGAGATTTGTTTGTTGAGTGTCACGAATCTCGGTTGGCAGGTCATCCCGGAATCTCTGAGACCAAGAGACTGGTGGGTCGCAGTTTTTGGTGGCCTGGATGGCAGAAGGAAGTCATTAAGTGGGTGCGCCAATGTACTATATGTGCTAGATCTAAGTCCTCACATACTCCTGCTGCGGGGTTGCTTTGTCCTTTGGAGGTCCCCAGTGCTCCTTGGACACATTTGGCTATGGACTTTATAACTGACCTTCCCCCCTCTGAGGGTTTTACTGTCATCTGGGTGGTCGTGGACCGTTTTAGCAAGATGTGTCACTTGGTTCCCTTCATCAAACTGCCCTGCGCTAAAACTCTCGCTAAGGCCTTTGTCAAGGAAATTGTCAGACTTCATGGCGTTCCTACTGACATTGTTTCTGATAGGGGTCCTCAGTTCGTGGCTCGTTTTTGGCGTGCCTTTTGTGACAGGTTGGGAATTCATTTGTCGTTTTCGTCCGGATATCATCCTGAATCTAATGGCCAGACAGAAAGGAAAAACCAGGATGTTGAGCAGTTCTTGCGTTGTTTTGTGGCAGACAATCAAGAGGGGTGGTCTGAGTTTCTGCCACTTGCCGAATTTGCTCTGAACAATCATACATCTTCTTCTGCTGGTTGTTCGCCTTTTTTTTGTTGTTCTGGGAGACATCCGTCGTTTGGGTCGTTCTCCAAGTTGGGATCTGCCGTGCCTGAGGAGGAGAGTTTTTCCGGTGATTTGGAAAGAGTTTGGACGGATGTGCGTGGTAATCTTCAGGAGGCCAACAGAAAATCTAAAGACTACTTTGATAGGAAACGACAGGAGGTTTTGTTCGCTGTTGGTGACATGGTTTGGTTGTCCTCTAGGAATCTGCGGTTGAGGATTCCTTCTAAGAAATTGGGTCCCAAGTTTGTAGGGCCCTTTAAGGTGCTTCAGGTTGTCAACCAATCTGCTGTTAGGTTGGAGGTTCCTACCTCCTGGAGAATTAATCCGGTCTTTCATGTCTCTCTGTTAAAAAAAGCTGTTGTGTCGGATGGTGACGCCTCTGCCTCTGTTCCTCCGGTGGTGGAGGACGGGGAATATGAAATTTCTCGCATCCTTGACTCTAGACGGTATAGAGGTAGTTTGCAGTATCTTGTGGCCTGGAAAGGTTTCGGACCCGAGGATAACTCTTGGGTGAGGTCAGATGATGTTTCCGCGTCCAGACTTATCAGAGCGTTTCACAGGAGATTTCCTGATAAGCCTGGTCCTAGGGGATCCGGAGGATCCTCTTAGAAGGGGGGGTACTGTTAGAACCTTGCTGTTAGGTTTTTTTTCCTTTGCTGGTCACATGACCTTGTTGGCCTATTTAATCCTGCTCCGCCCTTCTGGCTTTGCTGGACTTCATTGTATATCTACTTTCTAGCTAGCCTGTGCTCTGTATCTAACTCTGTTAGTTTGCTTGGTCTACGGACCTCTAGGTTCTATCTATTTTGTTTGTTCGTCTGTCTGCTGCTATTTCTGTTAGGAGGTGTCCCATATTCCTCCCAGTCCTTAGTACTTGTAGGGATTCCCTCCCCAAATCTATAGGTCTCCGTACAGACTAGATTAGGACTTTAGCAGGTCTGATCGCAGGATCAGGTTCCCTGTTACATCGTAGGGATTCAGCTGAGTCTTATAGTAGGGACAGATCTCCTCTCTTTCCTTAGCTTTGGTAGCAGAACATAACATTCAGGTCCTCTGGCCCAGAAGCCCGAAGGCACGGTCACACGCGTGGGACCAGCACCGCCATCGTGGAGCGGAAGCCATTAGAAGGCCCCGAGTCACCGGCCATACGGGTGAGCACCACACGGTACACTCAGGGACGTGGGCTACTTACATCAGCTTCTAGCAAGGTAGCCAGAAGAGTACAGTCAGTTTGTGAGGCCTATAACTACGCCTGGCCAGGGGAGATCCCATCTGCTCAAAGACTGACCAGGCCCCGTTTGCTAGCAAGTACTCCGGGAGGGTCTATCGTTGTTACCAGTAAAGACCCTGAACTACACCGTACCGTCTCTGAGTGGTTCCTGCTACCCCCATCATCCACGTCGGCTGCCCTGAGGCCATACCCCTCCCGTTGGGGGTTATACTATCACGCTGCACAATCCTACCACCGGCCTCAGCGGTCTGCCCTGCAGCAGCAGCTCCCTGGCTGCACTCAACGGGTGGCGTAGTCATCAACTATTTACTACTAATAGACTGCCGTCTAGTTTGACTCCCTGGGCACGGACCGGGTCACCGCCACGAGACTACAACCCTCTACCGATCCGGCTCCGGGTAGGCTCCCGCATGCGCAACGCAGCGCGACACAGGCCCAGGGGCGCGTCACATCTCATCAAGAAGCTGCTGCGCAAAGACCCTCAGACGTGCCTGGGTGTGAGCGAGAACATCCGTTTTTTACCACCATTGGCTGGGAGGAACTGGAGAAAAGGAGTGCGGAGCCGCCATTTACACCATTCAGGCCAGTTCTGGAGAACCATCATCTGCAGTGGCCGGAGCATACAGTCCTTCACCCCGTGGCCGGATTTACGTACGTGTCATCAAACTGGGCCCGGTAAGGATCTTTTCATCTGGGGATAACTCCCATTAGGTGTTCTCACATTGTGGTAATCACCATCCATCTTGTCTTTTTTTACATTTTCTGCTAATGGCTTTATGTCTCTGTTTTTCTTAGGTGGATGAAAAGATCTGGACTGTGAAAGATTCCATGACCATCTGGTGAGTGACCGCTGTACAGACAGGACACCTATTATATCAGTACATTGTATCAAATGTTACATAGCGGAATGGTTAATTATAAAGACCATTCCCCTAATAACAGAAGATGCGGTAGACAGAATATTTCATGTCTTCCTCTTATGTCTTGCAGGATGAGTCCGTGCCAACTGCCCAGAACTCCATGCCTCCTGACCCGTACCTCGTCTCTGCTGCTGTACGTCACCTCGGCTGCCCTTCAACATCAGCTCTCTCTATAACATCTTCATGCTGGACCACTGCCATTGTTTTGCTGCCCCAGACCCTTGACCTGGCCTCCTCCAATCCTGGGCTGGAATTTGACATCCCTACAGCCCGAAGATCTTCTACCCCAGGAGCGGCCTGTGTTAAGTTTCCATCTGGTGAGTTCAGGAAAAATCATCCTGGGGCAGCGGAGCAGCAGAATGTACACGGAGCGGCCATTATCCCTGAACTCACCTTAGCACAGGCCTGGTAAGTATCGCACCCATCACATCACCCACACTACATGATAAGTATAGGCACACACACTACATGATCAGTATAGGCACACACACTACATGATCAATATAGGGGCACACACTGCATGATCAGTATAGGGGCACACACTACATGATCAGTATAGGCACACACACTACATGATCAGTATAGGCACACACACTACATGATCAGTATAGGCACACACACTACATGATCAGTATAGGCACACACACTACATGATCAGTATAGGCAGACACTGCATGATAAGTATAGGCACACACATTACATGATCAGTATAGGCACACACTACATGATAAGTATAGGCACACACACTACATGATCAGTATAGGCACACACACTACATGATCAGTATAGCTACACACACTACATGATTAGTATAGGCACACAGTGCACACAGTAATTTTGGCACATAGATGTAGGACATAGTTCGGCTTTTGATCGGGATTTAATCTGATCGCCATATTCGGGGTCAGGAAGGAATTTTTCCCCCTAATATGAGGATAATTGGCCCATTCTTCATAGGTGTTTTCGCCTTCCTCTGGATCTACACGGCCTTACATAGGTTTAGTATCATAAATTAATAAGTAGATTCACACAGAAGAAAAGAAATTATAAAAAATAAAATAACATTTTCTTAGTTAAAAAGAAAAATTAGTTTATTCAAATATAAATGATAATTAGTACTAGCAAATAATTTTTGTTACTTAGAAAATTACACAGGTCAGGTACATTACACAGCTTAGGTATATTACACAGGTCAGGTACATTACACAGCTTAGGTACATTACACAGGTCAGGTACATTACACAGCTTAGGTACATTACACAGCTTAGATACATTACACAGCTTAGGTACATTACACAGGTCATGTACATTACACAGCTTAGATACATTACACAGGTTAGGTACATTACACAGGTCATGTACATTACACAGCTTAGATACATTACACAGGTTAGGTACATTACACAGGTCAGGTATTGGCCTTTGATCTTGGGATTCGTTCTGATCGCCATATTTGGGGTCAGGAAGGAATTTTCCCCCCTGATATGAGGACAATTGGCTTATTCCTCACAGGGGGTTTTCGCCTTCCTCTGGATCAACACGGCCCCTACATACATTTAGTGTGAGAGGTTAATAAGTGGGTACATACTTTGAGAGTATAAGAATAAGGTATGAAATAAAATATTAGTTAAAAAAAATGTTAGCTAAGCCAAATATAGACATAAATTAGTGCACACATGCAAAGATCATTTGTTTCTGTTTGTTTTTAATTTGCACTTACATTTCACAGGTTCGGTATCAGCCTTTGATCCTGGGATTTATTCTGACCGCCATTCTTTATTTGGGGTCAGGAAGGAATTTTCCCCCCTGATATGAGGACAATTAGCCTATTCCTCACAGGGGGTTTTCGCCTTCCTCTGGATCAACACGGCCCATAAATAGGATTAGTCTGATAGATGAATAATTTACACATACATGATATTATAATATAAAATAATCCCCATCTATAAATAAAATCTTCTTTTTACCCCTTATATCTTTGTGCTTGTTTTTATTCCATTGCTCTTCCACAAAGTCATTATTATACTCCAACCCTATGTTTTTTTGTGACATATTGTACTTTATGTTAGTGGTAAATTTAGGTCAATATTTTTTGCATCTATTTGTGAAGATATCAGAAATTTGGTGAAAAATTTTGAAACTTCAGCAATTTTCAACTTTGAATTTTATGCTCTTAAAGCAGAGAGTTATATCACACAAAATAGTTTCCCTAATTTCTCTAACATTTCCCACATGTCTACTTTACTTCTGCATAATTTTTTAAACAATTTATTTTTGTTAGAAAGTTAGAAGGGTTAAAGGTTTATCAGCAATTTCTAATTTTACCAATAAAACTTTTAATTTTTTTGAATGGAACCACATCACCTTTGAAGTGACTGAAAGGCCTATGTGACAGAAAATACCCGAAAGTGACACCCTCCTAAAAACTGCACCCCTCAAGGTGCTCAAAACCACATTCCAGAAGTTTATTAACCCTTCAGGTGCTTTTATATGCGATTAATGCTTCTATATTTCTCTTATACCGATGTTTGAAAAAGACCACTTTTGGTCGAAACGTCATGGCATATCGCTTTAAGCTCCTCCTTGTTGGTTTTCAACGGTGTGGTGAATGTATATATTTGAATAAACTGTTTCCACCTTTGCAAATTACCTTTGAGTACGGCTGTTATCTATATCCTTACGGGGGATAGTATCCTATTCAGCCTGCACCAAATCTACAGCTGATTGCGCATCTTCTTCTATCAAATCCCCTATCCATGATGCAGGCGAAGTTGCCTCCGACCTGCACTTGCAACCAAGTGTTTGTCCCTACCCCAGTCCTTGGAACGCAAGCACAAATACGCAACCACTCACATACAGGCCAAAATACTAAACTGCCACATTTCCAGACTGCTTGCACTGGAAATGTTGTCTTTTAGGCTTGTGGAGACGGAAGCTTTCCGCAACCTCATGGCGGCTGTCCCTCGCTACTTGGTCCCCAACTGCCGCTATTTCTCCCGGTATGCTGTCCCCGCCTTACACGAGCACGTGTCCCATAACATTACCCGTGCCCTCACAATGCAGTTACTGGGAAGGTCCACCTAACCACGGACACGTGGACAAGTGCTTGTGGCCAGGGACACTACATTTCCCTGACGGCACACTGGGTAAATATTATGGAAGCCGGGACCCAGTCAACCCAGGGACGGAACATGTGCTACCGACACCGAGGATTGCGGGCCCTGGTTCAATCAGGGTTGCCCCCACCTTCTACAGCAGTTCCTGCACCTTCTCCTCACCCTCCATTTCCGGAACGTCAACATCAGTCTCAAGCTGTATGCACTGCAGCATTTTCTTTTTTCAGGACTTGGGTCTGTGCGAGGTCTGGTTTCTTGTACTCCGAGACATTGTTTTTACTGATATAACTTTGGGGTGGATAGGATGTTTTGATTACATTTTTTTGTGCAGTTGCGATGGCTGAAAAAATGCTATTTTGGCGTTTTGATTTTCTTCTTGCCATTTACTGATTGGAATAATTTATTCTATACATTGATAGATGGACTTTGATGATCGCAGTGATATCAAATATGTGTATTTTTTTATATTTCATCATTTTTAATGGGGTAAAACAGGTGATTTGAACTTTTGCATCATGACCGGCATGTGGGTCTTCAGCAGACTCCCGACCATGATGGCAACCCATTGACGCGCCATGATAACGTCTCGGGGGGCCATTGGGCGCCTAGAATAGTGAGCCCCCCTGCCGGCGCACATTAAATGCTGCTGTCACAGACTGACAGCAGCATTTAACAGACGTAGACGGAGCTTCGCTGTTAGAGGCAGATGAAGGCTGAATAACACACGTAGACAGTATTGATTGTAATATACAACAAGGAAAAAATCCTAAACTGGATCCACATAGCAGTAACTGGGAAAACACTTTGACAAAATAAATATAAACCAAAATGAATGACATCCCCACATGATTAAAAGATATATTTATTAGAAAATAATAAAAAAATACATACAATTCAAGCAAGGTAACTCGAAAAGGAGGGATGAATGACAGTGATAGTTGTAGTAACCCAAGTTGAAGTTCTTTAGGTTTATATTGATTGTAATATGTTTAGCAAAAACCATCGCTTTCCAGAACAAAAATCCAAAACTAGAAAGAATTATATATATTTTTTTTTATGTTTTTTATATTTAAATGTAAAAAAAAAAACAATGTTCAAATGTTCCACACCATATCCATCATATCCATTGCTGGGCAGCTCTGAAAAAACACATGTAGAGATTCTCCAGGTCTTGGAAACTGCTTCTGATCATGTTATCAGTGCAGGTGGGTGCAGGTCTTCACCTCTTTCTAACAAGATGTCTCATGCCTGTATAGAAACAATAAGACGCCTTTCTCATTAATCTGAAAACAATTAAAATACATGTTTTTTAAAAAATTTTGAATATATCCCTTTTATCAAATAAAACAAACTAAAGAGAAGTCATGGAGGAAAAACAAAATATTTACCTGGAAAATACATGTTGGAAGCTTTGTGTGAATCAGGATAGGTGGATTCTGAATGTTTGTTGTTAGCTGCTCGTGATGAAGACGTGTGCTGATTGTCTCCCTACGTGGTGAAAGAAAAGCAAAATATATAAAAGTAGTTACACTTTAAATGATATACGGCAATAAGAGACTAAATTAGAGACTTAAGATTCTCAATATTTTAAAAATAGCTTATTACTGATTGTTGATGATAGTGGAGGCTTCTTTCTTACCTTCATCTTAGGTAGATGAGATGATGATATTTAGACAAATCTTAATGTTCAAATAGTTCAAATAGTGAACCTGAAAATATAAAGAAACATAATTACATCCAACTAAGCTTGAAATTATAAAAGGTTTTCAAAAGCATTGTAGATAATTGATGGAAATTATCAATCGTTCCATATCCAGCAAGTTATGGAAATGTATCCAGTATTAATATGGTAACCTATGAGGATGGATTCTGAATGTTTGCTGCTAATCGCTGGTGCTGGTGATGAGCACAAATACTCATTGTCTCGCTACTCAGGGGAAAATATATAAAAGTATCTGAACTTTAAATTATAAAGAAACAACATTAGAGACTAAATATTCTGAGGAATAGTTACATGTTTAGCTGATGGACAATTGACGTAATCGGCCTCCACACCGGCGGCAATAAGATTTATTATCAGCTATTCTTTGAAAACGCCCAAGTCTACAAAGATAAGAGAAATATTGGTTACCAGACTGGAATGAACGTTGGTTAATACCATGGATCATGTTAAAAAGAACAAATTGAAACCAATATATTAAGGACTGGCCCCAGCACAGAAAATATAACATGTAGCATCCTAAGCCCTACAGTCCCCAGACGTCAGTCCGCTCTGATAGTAGTAAAGTATAAAAGCCTTATACCAACAGAACCGCCCTGACGTCTCTGCACGGCGATTGTGTTTCATGACGCGATGAATCATCAAATCTACTTACTTGTTATCACACAGGGAGCACTGGTAGTTGTACTTATAGCTGATGGTATAGCTGTGACACATCGTCACTTCCGGCAGCTCGGGATGGATGTCATTTACCCTTCTGGTATAAGTCTGCCATAACGGGCCATGGTTATCTCTGCCTTCACCGTCGATTATCCAACAGGCAGCATGGCACATCTCGTGCGCAAGTGTGGATCGTAGTCGCACTAAAAAAGAGTTTATACAGGCATAAGAAAATCTAAGTACACCCTGCTTGAACTCTTTGGTTTTACATATCAGGATTCAGGATATAATATAAAATATCTGAAACTTAAAACGTCTTCAAATTAGGTAAATACATCCTGAGATGAAAAACACATGAAAAGTCACAACTGCCATTACTTATTTACCAATAACTACTTCAAAATGCAGAAGCAGAGAGTGAAAAATAAGTACACCCCATGAATCACTAGCTTTTAGAATGATCTTTATCAATAATAACTTGAAGCTGCAGTAAGGGTGTACTTAATTTATCACACACTGCTTTTGCATAATTACACTATATTATTTATCATGTTGTTTTCTGAGATTGTATTTTCTTACTTTTAAGATCTTCTAAGGACCTGATGCTTTTTTGATTTTGTCCTAATATGTAAAACATTAGATTCCAAAGAGGGTGTACTTAGTTTTTCCCATGACAGCATGTACGATGAATTTATAAGATGTATTACATCACAAGTAGCAGTTTTGCAACCTATAGAGGTTGTCTCATAAAGCTGCAGGATGGACGTGATATGAAACCTACCGGAAGAATCCAAGACCTTATCGGAAAGCTCAATAACTGAGGAACGGTGGTTGTTCTCCAACTTGTGACGGCATTGACCGGATGCTGATGTCAGCCTCTTATTCCAGACTACGTCCATTTTCCTCGGGAGCTAAAATAGAGGAAACAAATTCCACTAAATCTGTAAACTCTTTGACCCCATTCTAACAAAGCACCCAACTCTCCTGTGTGATTTACAGCACTAGTCTCCTTGTATGGGACATGGGGTCTACTGAGAAGTCCAACATGTGAGAAAAAAAATAAAAATAAACCTTTCCTAAAATGTCCAGATGTCAACAAATTGGTTTTTATATGTAAATGTAAAATCCTGTGAACTACAAGAAGTTGCTAATCTCTATATGTCTGCATGATGGATCATGTAAGGTCTCCACTCATCCCACAGATAAGAAGAAGGTGATGGCATTTACCAAACTAAGTGAGTTTTGCCTGAGATTTCAGAACCATGACAAGGGAGTTAGGGTGCTCTTCAGAAACTTAGAATGATAGAAAAGATTGTTTGAAGGTGGAGATAATGGATAAGTCATGTGTCGCCCAGATACCGATAATAAGATACCTTATTCTCGAAGATTGTCCTGTTGTATAGATGGTACAGTCGCTCCACCAGCTTCTCCTTTGTTACCTGAAAGTGGGTAACGTAGATGGAAGATGGAGAAATAATGTCTTCCAGGAAACAGCCGGGGATGTTACATAGTGGTGTCCTGGGAAAGATAAGGAATCAGAAATAAATCCAAAGGAAACATCTGACCTAGTTCATGGTTTTCCACAGAGGTAGATGCATCCGGCATAACTCACCTCTCCTCTGTAGCGGAGCTCTCCTCACTATCAGATGGTAAATTATCTGTACAGAAATATGGAAGAAGGAAAATTTGTAATCAGACAGGTCAGAATGCAGATCCATGCTAGAGAGAAAACATAATAAATGCTGTAAAGTGAAAATACATCTAAATCAAAATGCCAGAATTGTGGGGTTTTTTCTTTCTGCAACTACTCAAAAAATGCAATAAGAAGCAATTTAAATGTCACATCCACCCCATAATATTATCAATAAAAACATCGAGCCGCCTTATAAAAGAACAAGCCCTCATACGCCTCCATCAATAGCAAAATAAAAATGTTACAGATCTCAGAAAATGGCGACAAAATCAAATATATTTATTAATAATATCAGAATTGTTTTTCACACTTAAAAAGAAAAACTTTGCACGTTTGGTATGGACATAATCATACTGGCCTGGAGAATCATATTTCCAGGTTCATTTTACTGTGCAATGAAGACCTTAAAAATCAAAAACCCTCCAAAAAATCCATTTTTTTTTTCAGTTTTCCCTTACTTTGAATTTTTTTGCATTTTGCAATACATTGTATGGTAATGTGAATTGTGCCATTGAGAAGAACATCTCATTGCACTAAAAACAACCCATTATATGTTAATGTGGATGGAAATATAAAACAGATAAGTCTCAAGGAAGAAGGAGAGGAAAAGACACAAGTAGACTACAAATTGACCAGTCCCTAAGGGGTTAAAGGTACAGACCCAACTGTAATTTGCGTTTAGTTGTTAGATTTGGAAACTGACAGTACAAAAAAACATTGTTCTTTCTACAATAACATAACCCTGGTTGTATCTAGAAATGATGACTTACCATGATATGTGGAAGATTCTCCAGTATTGGAATCGTCATCGTCAGTGATAACAATGATGTCATCATCGGAGCTGTGACATAAATGTAACAGAATATGAGCCACCATTAATCATTATTCCCCATCAGGTATCTAGTAATGGAGGAGATGTGAGTCTTACCAGGTGGTACTGTCCGGATCAATATCTGAAGGTGGTAAAATCAGATCTGTGGGGGCAACACAACATAAATCTCTTATTAGAATATTGTAATAACAACGACAGAGGAACATCAAAGAAATAAATCCTAATACAGTATTCAGTGTACCCCTATATGTAGATTAGGAAATAGACCACATTCAGCTAAAGTAACCTGCACTGTGCATGGCCACCATGAGAAGAAATCCCCGAATCCCAATCCTGACCGACTATAGAGCGAATGCATGAATAATGTTCCTGACCAAATGCTGAAAAGAAATGTTGTTCTGCCACTATGGAAGTGTCCCAGACATAGGACTCACACCAATAAAGCTTATCTAAAATAGGATTACCCCTTGAATGTATCTTTAATTTAAAAATGCACAGACCCATTTATAATTTGCCTTTAATTGTTACATTTGGAAACTGATCTGTGACAGTACAGAAAATTCAATGTTGTGGGGGCAACACAACATAAATCTCTTATTAGAATATTGTCAAAAGAAATAAAAGTGTACCCCTATATGTACATGGGGCAAAACACCACATTCAGGTACAGTAACCTGCCCTGTACATGGCCACCATGAGAAGAAATCCCCAAATCTCATTTCTGTCTGACTTTATAACACCTGTATAAATATTCCTGACCAACTGCTGAAGAGAAATGTTTAATATGAACTCATTACCTTAGACGTACAATAGAGATAAATCCAAGCCCTGACCACAATGAGCTGCACCCAATGACTATAATGACACATGAATATATCAGAGCTGTTACTGGATCGGAGCACAGTACCTGGTAAATTCGGAGTCGGGCCCGAATTGAAGCCACTGATGATAACCTGGCGTGGAGACCTCGGTATTGGCTTCTTTCGTGGATGATACTGAAAAATTGTCAAACATGTCAGATAGAATCTATGAGCATGAACATCTCTAATTTATAATCTTCCTCCATTTTCCACTGACTTACAGGTAGATGCCTATATGAATATAGTTACCATTGGCCTGCGCTTACTTCATGTGCAGAGTAGGACGGGTGTGCGGGACACTTATGGTTAGGATATGGATAGGGGCGGTGGTGACATTTTCGTGTCTTCATACAATATTATTATGTACCCTGTACATGGACATGTTGACACAAATACCACAACTAAAGGCAGTCATTACTCTGCAAACATGATCCAAACTACCACCCCATCATGCCTCTTCCTGGAGCTCTATTTTGTGCCACCATTTGTTTTTAATGGGATTTTTATCCCAAATGTATTCTCATTATTTAAAAATATAAAAATGACGCTCACCTGATGGAAATCGTCATCATCACTGCTGTCCTCGGTGTCAGAGAGAACTATAATGCGCTTAAATCGCTTTTTTCTCATCATATTTGCAAAAATCTCTTATAACACTCCTCTCTCCTCAAACGCCTACAAAATCCCTCAGCGGAACTCTGGATGACGGGGCGTTCTATATCGTCCAGTCATTGTGGCATCATCGGAATGATGCGATTGTTTGTTTTTTTATTTAACTTTATTTAAATCTACAAAACGTACTGCAGAAATACAAAACATAAATCCAGAAAAAAACAACAATCCTTCTAATTCCCTAACTCCTGCCCTTTTTTGAATTGTTCAGAAAAAAAATAATAATCAAAAAAGTCGACAAAAAACAAGATTTAAAAAAACAAAGAAACCCCGAAGAAAATAGGCGATTGATTATCCCTCTCCCCCAAGTTTTAATGCTCTACGCTACATTTTTTGCAAAATCTTCTCTCAATTTTTTAAATTCTCTGAGGAGCAAAGCCACGCCCTCTTGTATTTTATTACTCTCTGAAAAAAATTCTTCCATTCTGTAGTATTCAATTTTTTCCCTATCCATTTCCTAACCAAATCCACTCTTGCTGTATAAAGTCGCCTACTTACGAACTCTTCTTCCTCATTTCATCTCTTCCGTTCCAGAGAGCAGGTTACAATTGTTGATTTGACCTCAATGGAGATCTAAGTCCCCAGTTTCCCCTCTATATCTTTATACCCTATGATAAATGTATCAATTCTGCCCTTGTTTCTTACACAACTTACAAGTATTGTCAGCTATCTTCTCCATTCTGTATAATACCTGGTGAAAATAATAGAACTAATGGATCAATTGGATTAATTTATAGTTTGATTAATTGACATCCCACTTTTGTTTTTATATATATTGAGCCTCTGCAATATTTACTCTTTACTTTCTCAACTAATCTTCTTCTTAAACATTAAATATATAAGGAATCACGGTTAATTTTTTATTAATATTATATTTATTATATTATAGAATATTGTATAAAATATATAAGTTTATTAATATTAGATAGATTTTTTTTTAAATGGCAACCAATCAAAAAATAATCCATTCCTCAATTTGATTCCTTCATACTCTTCATCGCTTGTTGAATTTCACAATATCTAAAATCGTGCACTTTACTAAGCTAAACTGTGTCTTCATCACATTAAATGGCAACAACTCATCTTCATGGATTAAATGTTTAACCAAATGCAACCTTTTCTCTTCCAAAACCCTGTATCTTAACAATGTTATATATATTTATATTATCCTATGATGAGGCGTATCCAATTGACGTGTTAATATTTAATATCTTCTTTAAATAATCAAGTATAATTGCAAGAAAAAAACATTTGTCATCTCCTAGATTCCCGTGAAACAAAATCCCTGATTTCAAAAATTCATAAATGTTACAAAATCCCCTTTTTTCTTATTTAGTAAAAATCTTTCAAAATCAGAATTCCTGAAATTTAAGTAATTGGGCTTCCCAGAAATATCTGTGGAAATAAGGGACGGCCAAGCCTCCTTCTGTCTGAGACTTCAGAAGATAGTTACTTTTATTCTCACCCTCTCTCGCCAACAAATCAGGTCGTTCAGAAGAGTTTCTGTTTATTTAAAAATTTTCTCATTTACCCATACCGGGCAGACGCTGAGGACATAACGAACTAGAGGCGAGAGACCATCATCTTAATCAGGGTTATTCTATCCACATTAGATATCGGCAGCATCCACATCAACATCTATTTTAATTTCCTAATGAACAATATAATGTTAAGCGATACAAAACTCACAAGCTCCCATGTGATATTTATCCCTAAATATTCAAAGCCATCTTTTTACTAAAGTCTGTAAATCTCTTCATGCTTTTCTGATTTTTTCATCAAATGGTAATAAAACCCATATACTACAGTTGCTATCCAAGCCAAAGTGGGCACCAAAAGACACGGTCACCTCTATGGTCCACATGAAAGATTTCCCCATCTCTAACAAAATCAGCAGAATATCATCTGCATAGATCAATATCTTTCCCCCTCTCCACTGCTGCCAAAACCACTAATTTCCTCAAGGAAAATACAGTGAGAAGATAAGAGAGGGGGCATCACCGTTTTGTACCTCTGGCTTGGGGTGAATGGTATAATAGTTTGATCCACCTGATAAAATTCTCCCTGAACCCAAACATCTTGAGTACCCTCCACAAGAACTCCTACACCACCCTGTTACAAGTCTTTGTGGCCTTTGATGCCAGGATGGAGCGGTGGTCTCCGTCTCCTAATATTGTTAAACACTTTCCTCAAATGAATCAGTTCCACTCCCTGGTATAAAACCATTCTGGTAAGAAAGTAGTGGGGGCTTCAGAATTATTTAAACATGTCTTACATTTCATTGAGGATCCAGATACAAATGAAGAACAACTTCCTTTAGGTCCATGATCAGAGTTGACAATTCACACCAGCCACTTCCAATATTAAAGGAGATGTTCACCAATATTTGATGAAACAAAGGAGTTTAGCGTAATCTTAAAATTAAAACGCAGATATCTCTCTGATCACTTTCATTCATGTGCACCTCTGCTTGTGTCCTGTGTTAGTTTTCGCTCTTTTTCTGGCAAGGGGTGTCTTCCATCCAAGTTGGAATAGAACATGTCTAAATCTCTTTTCCTTCTTAGACGTCACCTCTCCAAGATTATCTTTTTTTTAATTCAAGTAATTGAGAGATTGCATAACAGGAAAAAAAGAATAACAATGGTTCCAGAATGAAAATACATAATTATTCAACAACATCATATCTGTTATTAGCTCTTTATATACATCTCCATACACATCATGTCAGTCAAGTTTAAAGAATACAGCAATACACATTACACAGGTGTTTATAGGGGAAATACAAGGAAAACTATTATCTCCCAGACTGAATTGAGAGGTAGGATCAGTAGGGTATGGGTCACACCAAAGCTTCCAAACCTTCTCAAATTTATTAGGACAGTGTCCACTCTTATATACTATCTTCTCATACAAAAAGCCAAAAAAGAGAATTCCCATGTACAAAAATCAGTCAATCTTTATTCAACAATCAATTAGACAACATTAAAAAAGTGATACTACAGAGATGGTGGATGAATGCAAATTAGCATGCTTGTCCTAGAAAGTTGGACAGGTTACAAATATAAATATAAATTGCACATGGAGCCACTAAAGACCAATATGAAGAAAAAACATATAAAGGATGAGAATCCAAATATATACATATAAATGCCCTGAACAGTAATGAACATCAAGGGGGATCCACCTGGCTGTATAAATATGTAATATAAATAGTGAAAGTTCACTCTTAGACCTAAGTAATAGTGCCAGAAGTACACAATGTGTGATCCACCTAGTGTTCATCAAATAGAAATACTATGGTCGCACAATAAAACTGTTCACAAAGATCAATATATAGAAAAAAGATTTTATATTCCCGTGGATTCACTCCATAAGGGTAGTGGCAACAGGATGAGACAGAATGCTGAGGAGTGGTACTCAGAAAAAAGTATAACTATAAACAGAACAAGTGCTCAATATAACCACATAGTCAGCAGACTGAAAAATCCTTAAAACAGTGCTATTGAACATAAATAAGTCGCAAAGGACAGCAAGCAATTCATATTCACTGCAGTAAACCCTCTAACGCGCGTTTCGCTTCAAAGCTTCTTCAAAAGGGTATACTGAGTAGACAGAGACTGGGTATTTATGTAATTGGACAGCTAATCCACTACGTTACACATCAAATGCTATTTAAAATGACTGCATGAGAATGTTACATGGAGATGTTAACCCTTTATAGAATGAGGAGTATATATCCCTATACACCAGATATCGATTGCGGTAAAAAACGCCAAGCTCACCTGCAGGCGGGCTCCCTGTTGCACCTCGCTTCCTCGCCGTGCAGTCACATGCGAGAGGAGGGAGGAGCGAAGTTCAATCAGGGAGAGCGTGTGTTGCCCGGTCAACCCCAGATGCCAAATAGTGCATCCATTCCCGCCACGTGTGACAACACGTCAGAGGAAGGAGAGTCCATATGAAAGTGCGTGTTGCCTGGACTACTCCAGAGGTAGTATGGCCCGGACTGCATCCCCCCATAGGGGCCTTAAGAGGAGGGCCGCATGACTCAGGAGGTCTGCTAGGCCGTAATTTGGGGTGGTAAGGGGTTAATGTAAGGAATAGAGTTTTGGGCGCGAATTTGTAGGGAAGGAGTATAGGGGCAGGGGGATAGTACGGGGTTATCTGATTGGCTAGTGGGAAGTATCTCTGTGGGGAGTATATAAGGTGAGGGGTGGTGGGGGTAGTCCATTCGGGAAAAGTTAACGAACCTGAATCTACGTCGGGTCCTGAGGAATGGAGGCTCTTTTCCAGGAGATCCGTTCGTTGGCTGAGAGCAGGGGACAGCTGTGGCTCCAGGATCAGCTGCAGCGATGGAACACTGAAGGGACGGCCGGAGAGGTGGCTGCACCCGCATCACCTCAGAGAGGTGCAAGGAGGTCCAGGCCGCCGGAGAGACTCAGCCCGGAAGGGACTCTCCGGCCAGGCACCGGTTGCAAAGCCACTCCAGGGACCCCTCCGGATCACAGGCACAACCCCAGCCCCCATCTGCCGCACGCCGCTCTGGAAGAATCTCTAAGCATCAGCATCATTCAGAGGCCGGGGTGAGTGACGTCGTTGGCTCTGCCCCCCCTGTGAGGTCATCCCGGTCATGTGGCACCACTATCCAGGAAGTGCGGGCTGCTCAGGAGAGCAGGGCCTCTGCTGCTGCAGGAGGGAGAGATACATTATATGAACGGCCGGGGCATCCACTTCGGGCCCAGCGAGCAGCCAGGGGAAGGAGAGCTGAGCCTGAAGGATGCCGAACCCAGGGAGCAGAAGGAGGCAGGAGGGTGAATAGGTCAGCCGGAGCTATTTCAGGTGAGCGGCAGGCACAGCCGCGCCGGGCCCATGCAGCGGGGAAAGCAAAGGAGTACCGGTCAGTTGGAGCTGACCCAGAAGAACGGCAGGTGGAACCGCACCGGGCCCAGGCGTCAGGATCAGCAGGACCCCGGCGGCGGAGATCGGGAAGACCAGTGTGGGGGGGCAAGGAGACGACCCACTCGGGATGTCGGTAGCACCGAGGACCGATGCAATGTCCATGGGAGAGGGCAGATTGCTGCTAGGGATGCGGGCTGCAGGCATGCAGCTGAAGTCTCTCCTCCTCCCAGACAGCACGCTATTGTGGATAGGAGGTCCAGGTCTAGCAGTGGGTTGACTCCGTCGGGTTTACCTGGCGATGTCCCCGAGCCTGACTCTGCCTCTGAAGAAGAGGGCCAGATTTCATCTGGCAGTGAAGAGAGTGGGGACGATCGCCGCAGAGGACACGAAACGGCTGTTCCAAGGCTTCCTCGTAGTCAGCCTAGTAAGTCACATGGTTTAAATGTGCCTCGGGGGAATGCGGATGATGTAGATCAGAGGGAGCGGTATTTTCAGAGGGGCTTGGCAGCTGACAGGGCGATGGGTAGTGAACGGGTGAGCGATGTTGTGTCGGAATTTGTTAGCATGGTGCGGGGTTTTTTGTCACCTGCGGCAGTTCCTAGCGGAGTTTGGCAGGGTGGTGCTGGAGGTTCAGGGGCGGTTGCGGAGACCCCGGCAGTTGTGAGTGGAGGGATTCCTGCACCAGTTGCAGCTAATGAGACGGTTGCAGCACCAGTGGCTGCGGCGACTCCAGTGGATACAGTGCGGTTGGATGACAGAGCAAGGGGCAAGGTTTATATGTGCTTTGATGGCCCCTTGGGAGCTCATTTAAAGCAGGAGGTGTGAGAAAAAGTGAGTACGTGGAAATTTTTTCTTTGCTACCGTTGGAGAAGTTTAATTTGGGCAGGGTAAATCCAGATGAGAGTAAGAAGGATGAGGAGGAGCGCAGGCGTTATCGTCTGATTCCTCGCACTTTTCAAAATTGGCTGCAGGCGTTTACCACACTAGCGAGTGTCATTGGGGAGAAAACTCTGGAGAACTGTTCTGCATTATTTTGATATTTAGATTCGATTAGTGAAGCATACCGTGTTTATGGCGGGATGGCCTGGCTGAGGTATGATGAACAGTTTAGGCAAAGAAAGGCAGTCCGTCCGAGTTTACGGTGGGACCACAAGGAGATTAGTTTGTGGTTGCGATTGATGACAGCACCAAAGTCGGCCTCGCAGTCCTTTCCTGGAAGTAGCGGGGGTTCTGCCAATTCGGCGGCATCCTCGTCAGGCTCCAGGAAAGGGCTGTGCTGGCGGTTTAATGAGTGGGAATGCCGTTTTGGCACAGACTGTAAGTTTTAGCACGAATGTTCAGGCTGCGGAGGGTCTCACAGCCATTCCAAGTGCTTTAAGAAAGGAAAGAAAAAAATCAAGCGACTCTTTTTCAAAAAGGGAGGACACCAGTGAGAATAGATCGGATGCTTCCATTTCTAAGTAGGTATCCGGATAAGGAAGCAGCTGTGTTGTTGAGGGATGGTTTTAATTTTGGCTTCAGGATTCCGTCGGCAGTTGTGCCACGTACGGTGCGGCCTAAGAATTTGATTTCGGCTCGGATGCATGCGGCAGTTGTTAAGGAAAAATAGGATACGGAAATTAAGTTCGCTGTTTATGTGTTTCTCCTCTGGGCGTTGTGCCCAAAAAGGAGCCTAACAAGTTTCGGTTAATCCATCACTTGTCTTATCCTCATGGTAGTTCAGTTAATGATGGTATTGATCCAGATTTGGCATCAGTATCGTATGTTTCTTTTGACAAGGCCGTGGACTGGGGGCGGAGGCTGGGAAAAGGATCTCTCATGGCAAAAACGGACATTAAGTCCGCTTTTCGTCTGCTTCCTGTGCACCCAGACAGTTTTCATTTACTTGGTTGTTTTTGGGACAGTCATTATTACGTGGATTGTTGTCTACCGATGGGATGTTCGATCTCGTGTTCCTACTTTGAAAAATTTAGTTGTTTTATTGAATGGGTAGTTAGGGAGGAATCCGGCTTGGACTCCATATTGCACTATTTAGATGACTTTATGTGTATTGGGCCAGCTGGGTCCTCAGTTTGTTCTTTGCTGCTTACGACGGTGGAACAGGTAGCATCTCGCTTTGGCATTCCGTTGGCCCCGGAGAAAACGGAGGGCCCCTCCACGGTTTTGAAGTTTTTGGGCATTGAATTGGATTCCATCAGGATGGAATGCCGCTTGCCAGAGGACAAATTGTTACATCTGAAATCTTGTGTCCAAGAGGCTTTGCGGGCAAAGAAATTGCGCCTGCGCCAACTGCAATCTTTTTTGGGTAAGTTAAATTTTGCGTGCAGGATTTTACCTATGGGAAGAGTTTTTTCACGTAGGTTGGTTCAGGCGACAGCAGGCATTAAACATCCGTTGCATTTTGTAAGATTGAATTCGGAACACAAGGCGGATTTGTCCATTTGGGCGGATTTTCTTCAATCTTATAATGGCAGGTCAGTTTGGATGGATCAAGTCGTTTCTAATGTGGATCTGGTTTGGTTTACAGACGTGTCAGGTTCTTATGGTTTTGGGGCCTATTTCGGTGGAAAATGGTGTGTGGGAGAGTGGCCGGAATCATGGAAGGATGCAGGTTTGACAAGAAACATGGCATTGCTGGAAATGTTTCCTATTGTGGTGGCTTTGGAGGTTTGGGGCTCTGAGCTGAGGAACAAGAAAGTGCGTTTCTTCTTTGACAACTTAAGTGTAGTGCATTGTATTAACAACTTGTCAGCTGTTTCATTGCCAGTTCTGTCTCTTTTGCGCCATCTAGTGCTCAGGTGTTTGGATTTTAATGTCTGGTTTTGTGCTGTTCATGTACCGGGTGTTCAGAATTCAATAGCTGATGCATTGTCTCGCTTCCAGTGGGATCGTTTTCGGGAACTAGCGCCGGACGCGGAGCAGTTGGAGACCGATTGGCCCCGGTGGTTGTGGGATCTAGTGTCCGTGCAGCGTTGAATTTTGTGAGGTGTTCTGTTAACCCCAGTACTTGGTCTCGATATGTTTCTGCGTGGCGTCTTTGGCAGGAGCTAGAGGAGTCGGCAGGTGAGCAGGTGACGGAAGCGGACCGTCCCTATTTATTGTTGTATATGATCGGCAGGGCATTTCAGGAGGGTTTATCAGTCTCAGCTGTAGCTGGTAGGTTAGCAGGTTTGGCCTTCTTCTTTAAGTTAAGTGGTTGGAGGGACTTTACCAAGGATTTCTTGGTTCGCCAGGCGATGAAGGCATTTCGGAGGAGCTATCCGGTACGAGATTGGCGGCGCCCGGTATAGTTTGAAATACTGGGTCAGCTTTTGCGTTGCCTTAGCTGTGTGTGTAGTTCTGAATATCAATGTCGGCTATTTGGGGCGGCCTTTGTTCTGGTGTTTTTTGGGGCATTTAGGATAAGCGAATTGGTGAGCAGAAATGTTAAGTGTCATGGTGGGCTGTTATCACAGGATGTAGTGTTCTCGGAGGAGGCAGTACGGTGTTATTTGAGGCGGTCAGAAACCGATACAGCTGGTAAGGGTTGTTTGGTGGAATTGTGGGCTGTGGACGGTTTGTTTGAATGCCCTGTGAGATGGGTTTCTGCATTTCTGAAGGTGAGAGGTCCATCATCGGGTGCCTTTTTGTTACATCAAGATGGATCTGCATTATCAGTGTATCAGTTTATTACCATCTTCAGGCGGGGTTTAGCTAGTTGTGGTCTGAATGGTTTGGAGCTTGGTTCTCATTCGTTTCGGATTGGGGCTGCCACTGAGGCTGCTCGCTGGGGTTTGGGGGTTAAAGCTGTGAAAAAGATTGGTCGCTGGGAGTCGGCGAGGTATCGGTCTTAAGTCCGGCCTCATATGTTACAAGATTTTCCCCCAATTTTTTGATAGCGTTATTATTTGGTAACGATTTTCTTTTCTTTTTTACATCCCCCCCCCCTTTGTTTTATGTTTCAGGACCCCCTCGGTTGATCTGGGTGTTTGGTCACTCGTATGTATATGGGAGTTCCAGTCGGGCCAACGTAAGACCGGCGGGGCGCCAGTTGGGCACAACGAAGGAGGTTGCGATGGTTCGGTGTATCGGTATCAGGGATTTGCTGTGGATCCGGGTAATGCCCGAATTTCATTTTTATGCTAATTTAGGCCCCCGAATATACTCGTTTTGCATGCGGGTGGGAATGACTTGGGCTCTAGGACGTCTAGAGACTTGATCCGTGACGTCGTTTGACTGCCTGAGGCTTTTGGAAACCTAACCGGGATTACTGCTCGTATGGTCGAACATCGTCGCACGCCTGGCATGGCGACACTCCTGGTCAGTCGAAAGTATAAATAAAGCTCGGAGCAAGGTGAATAGGGAGGTTTCCCGATTCATTGCTCTGCATGGGGGGGTTGTGGTTCGTCATCGGGATCTGGAAGTTCCGTCTAGGGAATTTCTGCGGTCTGATGGGGTCCATTTGAATGATATTGGCATAGATATGTGGGCATTAGCATTGATGGAGGGAGTTGAAAAGGCACTTTTGGTATGGCGGGACTCTCAGGCATAAGGTGTCATGCCTGCTCGCTATGGCGGAAAAGGAGGGGGGTTTTGAAGGCGGTTGCTTACATCGAAGGAGGACGGGGGAACCCACTGCAGGGATGGGTGACTCCCATCGGTGTTAATCGGGTGTTAAAATTTAAAACGGGTCCCTACTGAGCGAGGTCTCAGCGGGACATTTCTGGATGGGCAACAGTCAGCTGGGTCCCCGTGGGCCGGTTGCGGTGCGGCTAGGGGTGGCATGGTGGAGCTGTTTGTTGCAGTTTTTCAAAATGTATGGGCAACAGTCAGCTTAGTCCCCCTGGGCCGGTTGTGGTGCGGCTGGGGGTGGCATGGTGGAGCTGTTTGTTGCAGTTTTTCTCCAAAAATGGTGGAGCCTTCAATTCCCCTCCTCCTTTTTCAGAGTTAATTTAATGTTAATTAATGTTATTTATGTTTATGCTGTTATATAATAAATGAGGCTGCTGTGGCCATTATATCCAATGTCACAGTGTGGTGGTTTTTATTTATAGTAAGTGGGGGGTTTTCAGTGGGCTGCGTATAGTAGGCCGTATAGTCATACATTCCGAAGTCATGCACAGAGTATATATGTGCACCACCTGAGAAACAGCATCACACAGGCAAATTCAGACGGCACACACAAAATATGTGTTAGAGTGTAGTAGGGGTCATAGGGAACCAACCAAAGGGAGATATTAATATGGAAAGATCCCATCCAAAAGATATATATAGATGTCCAGACAATCAAACCCAGAGTCTGGGCACACAAAACGGAAACACCACTGCATAGATTCGTAAGAGCTAAACCTGCATATACGGTATGTAAACCTATGGACATAGATACTTACTGAATCCCTAAAAGAAAATAAATGTTTTTTTGTTTTTTTTCCAAGTTTACACATGCATATGCTGAAGTTGTCAATTGGGAGTAAATATCATCTGATATAACTCATTCATACATCCATTCATCTGTCCCTAACCACACAAAATCATACCTCTCAAACACATTGCCTGCATGTGTGTACACAAGCAAAAAAATGTTTATTCATACATGTGCATGTGCACACACAAGTGCACACACACATATGTATATGGACACATAAAAACACATAACATTATTAATGTTCTTCACATATTAGTATTCAGCCACCAAATCAAGTGCAATGAGTGAAAATATTCAAAAACAGGGAAATGATGCACCGAAATCATACATCTCAAGTGAATCCTACAGTGTCATAAAAATACCCCTCAAGTGAATCCATTCAAATAAAAAGTGAGAATAAAAAAGTTTTTTTAAAATATGGTGACACAAGAGTGTATAAAACCACCCTACACAATGAAAGTGAAAAAAGGGGTTCTTTATTAAATAGGACAGACACAGAAGAAAAAATCCATAGGACTATTATAAAATTCTACAAGAGTCCATAGAATATTAAAGGACACATCGGTACCCAGAAGTGCAAAATAATACATAACAGTGAGTTTAATAATCATTATGGTACACATTATGTAGAAATTCAACCAATAATACATATTAAGTTGTGTAAATTTAAAGTGCAAAAGTGCTGATGTTGTGTAGACAATATCTATAATATAACGGCAGAAGCGTGTCTCTGTCCGAAGCCTCGATAGACTGTGCATGCGTGACGCGCAGTCTGGCTCCAGACAGAAGACCCGCATCCAGCCGTTACAGGTAAGACGGCCACTGCTATGGGGCCCAGCCCGTGGCCGGAGGGGGCCCGTGAGGGCCCCAAGCAGCGTGGGAACGAGGAGGATAGGTGAGTAGGAGGTTGCGGCGGCAGAGGAGCGGGTTGCGGCAGTGGAGCAGCGGAGCACACAACCACGTGTGCCCGCTGCTAAAGGGACATGAATATTCCCTCTGAGGCCACTCCCATGGGCGTGGAGAAGACGGAATATTCATTCTCTTTAGTAGCGGCCACGGAGGAGCGCTGAGCCCCGGCTCCTGCTGTCAGTGGCCGCCGCTAAAGAGAAAGCATATTCACGCTTCTCCACGCCCATAGTCCCGGCGTGGAGAGGAGTGAATGTGTGGCAGCAGCTCACCTCTGTGTCTGAGAGCGCGCGCAGCTCAGATGCCGACATGAGCTGCTGCAGACAGGACTCAGCGCTGGAGCAGAGGTGAGGAAGGAAGGTGAGTATGAGTGTTTATTGTTTTATGTGCAGTGATTGGGGGATGAGGGGGCCACACATACCAGGATTGGGGGATTGAGGAGGCCACACATACCAGGGATGGGGGATTGAGGAGGCCACACATACCAGGGATGGGGGATTGTGGAGGCCACACATACCAGGAATGGGGGATTGAGGAGGCCACACATACCAGGAATGGGGGATTGAGGAGGGCATACATACCAGGAATGGGGGATTGTGGAGGCCACACATACCAGGGATGGGGGATTGTGGAGGCCACACATACCAGGAATGGGGGATTGAGGAGGCCACACATACCAGGAATGGGGGATTGAGGAGGGCATGCATACCAGGAATGGGGGATTGTGGAGGCCACACATACCAGAAATGGGGGATTGAGGAGGCAACACATACCAGGGATGGGGGATTGAGGAGGCCACACATACCAGGAATGGGGGATTGTGGAGGCCACACATACCAGGAATGGGGGATTGTGGAGGCCACACATACCAGGAATGGAGGATTGAGGAGGCAACACATACCAGGAATGGGGGATTGAGGGGGCCACACATACCAGGGATGGGGGATTGAGGAGGCCACACATACCAGGAATGGGGGATGAGGAAGCCACACATACCAGGGATTAGGTGATTTAGGGGGCCACACATACCAGGGATGGGGGATTGAGGAGGCAACACATACCAGGGATTAGGGGATTGAGGAGGCCACACACAGCAGGGATGGGGGATTGAGGAGGCCACACATACCAGGGATTAGGGGATTGAGGGGGCCACACATACCAGGGATGGGGGATTGAGGAGGCCACACATACCAGGGATGGGGGATTGTGGAGGCCACACATACTAGGGATTAGGGGATTGAGGAGGCCACACATACCAGGATACTTGGATTGAGGAGGCCACACATACCAGGAATGGGGGATTGTGGAGGCCACACATACCAGGAATGGGGGACTGAGGAGGCCACACATACCAGGAATGGGGGATTGAGGAGGCCACACATACCAGGAATGGGGGATTGAGGAGGGCATACATACCAGGAATGGGGGATTGTGGAGGCCACACATACTAGGGATTAGGGGATTGAGGAGGCCACACATACCAGGATACTTGGATTGAGGAGGCCACACATACCAGGAATGGGGGATTGTGGAGGCCACACATACCAGGAATGGGGGACTGAGGAGGCCACACAAACCAGGATTGGGGGTTGAGGAGGCCGCACATACCAGGATTGGAGGGTGAGGGGTGCCACGCATACCGAGATTTGGGGGGTGAGGGGTGCCACGCATACCGGGATTGGGGATGAGGGGTGCCATGCATATCGGGATTGGGAGTGAGGGATAGGGTGCCATGCATACCAGGATGAGGGATACCATACGCACCAGGATAGGGATGAGGGGTGCCACGCATACCAGGATTGGGGATGAGGGGAGCCACGCATACCGGAAATGGGGATGAGGGGAGCCACGCATACCGGAAATGGGGATGAGGGGAACCACGCATACCGGAAATGGGGATGAGGGGAGCCACACATACCGGAAATGGGGATGAGGGGAGCCACGCATACCGGAAATGGGGATGAGGGGAGCCACGCATACCAGAAATGGGGATGAGGGGAGCCACGCATACCGGAAATGGGGATGAGGGGAGCCATGCATACCGGGATCGGGGATGAGGGGAGCCACGCATATCGGGATCGGGGATGAGGGGAGAAACGCATACCGGGATCGGGGATGAGGGGAGCCACGCATACCGGGATCGGGGATGAGGGGAGCCACGCATACCAGGATCGGGGATGAGGGGAGCCACGCATACCGGGATCGGGGATGAGGGGAGCCACGCATACCGGGATCGGGGATGAGGGGAGCCATTCATACCGGGATTGGATGGTGGGGACAGGATGGAGGCAGCACATACCAGCATGGGAGACCATATACCAATAAAAATGCTCGCCACCCGGGTGTAGAACTGGTGGTTCAATAGCTAGTCTATAATATAACCGGGGATGCGTGTCTCTGTCTGAAGCCTCGATAGACTGCGCATGCGTGACGCGTAGTCCTGCTCCAGAGATGAGCACGCATCCAGTCGTTACAGGTAAAAGGAGTATATGGCGCCGGAGATCGTGGGATGCGTAGACACTGAACGCATACCGCAATCTCCGGCGCCATACTTACATACTTACCTGACCAGGAGGAGCATTGCCGTGGCGCCTCTCTTCGCTGGAGACCAGGGTCGGAGTGAAAGCGTTGGACCGGCGCGTGTGCATTGCGCTATCCGGTGCCATTTTACTGAAGACACAGTGTGTCTTCATCAAAATAGCGCCGGACAGCGCGGTGCTCCAGCGCTGCACTCCTCCCCCGGCCTCTGGCAGAAGAGGACGCAGCAGCGCTGGAGCACAGGGAAGAAAGGTGAGTATAACTGTTTATTTTTTTGTATGTGTGTACAGTGTGAAAGGGATGAGGGGGCCACACATAACAGGATTGTGGGGTGAGGGGTACCACACATACCAGGATTGGGGGTGAGGGGTACCACGCATACCAGGATTGGGGGTGAGGGGTACCACACATACCAGGATTGGGGGGTGAGGGGTACCACACATACCAGGATTGGGGGTGAGGGGTACCACGCATACCAGAATTGGGCGGTGAGGGGTGCCACACATACCAGGATTGGGGATGAGGGGTGCCACGCATACCGGGATTGGGCATGAGGGGTGCCACGCATACCGGGATTGGGGATGAGGGGTGCCACGCATACCGGGATTGGGGATGAGGGGTGACATGCACACCGGGATTGGGGATGAGGGGTGCCACACATACCGGGATTGGGGATGAGGGGTGTCAAACATACCGGGATTGGGGATGAGGGGTGCCACGCATACTAGGATTGGGGATGAGGGGTGACACACATACAAGGATTGGGGATGAGGGGTGCCACGCATGCCGGGATTGGGGATGAGGGGTGCCACGCATGCCAGGATTGGGGATGAGGGGTGCCACACATGCCGGAATTGGGGATGAGGGGTGCCACGCATGCCGGGATTGGGGATGAGGGGTGCCACGCATACCAGGATGAGGGATGGGGTACCATGCATACCAGGATGAGAGATATCATACACACCAGGATAGTGATGAGGGATGCCATGCATACCAGGATAGGGATGAGGGGTGCCACGCATACTGGGATTGGGGGTGAGGGGTGCCAAGCATAACGGGATTGGGGGTGAGGGGTGCCACGCATACCGGGATTGGGGGTGAGGGGTGCCACGCATACTAGGATTGGGGGTGAGGGGTGCCACGCTTACCGGGATTAGGGGTGAGGAGTGCCACGCATACCGGGATTGGGGGCGAGGGGTGCCACGGATACCGGGATTGGGGATGAGGGGTGGCAGGCATACTGGGATTGGGGATGAGGGGTGCCAGGCATACCGGGATTGGGGGTGAGGGGTGCCACGCATACCGGGATTGGAAGTGAGGGATAGGGTGCCATGCATACCAGGATAAGGGATACCATACACACCAGGATAGGGATGAGGGGTGCCACGTATACCGGGATTGGGGATGAGGGGTGCCACGCATACCGGGATTGGGAATGAGGGATGGGGTGCCATGCATAACAGGATGAGGGATACCATACACACCAGGATAGGGATGAGGGATGGGGTACCATGCATACCAGGATGAGGGATACCATACACAACAGGATAAGGATGAGGGGTGCCACGCATATCGGGATTGGGGGTGAGGAGTGCCACGCATACCGGGATTGGGGGTGAGGGGTGCCATGCATACGGGGATGAGTGGTGCCATGCATACCGGGATTGGGGGTGAGGGGTGCCACGCATACCGGGATTGGGAGTGAGGGATAGGGTGCCATGCATACCAGGATTGGGGGTGAGGGGTATCACGCATACCAGGATTGGGGGTGAGGGGTGCCACGTATACCAGGATTGGGGTGAGGGGTGCCACGCATACCAGGATTGGGGGTGAGGGGTATCACGCATACCAGGATTGGATGGTGGGGGCAGCACAAATACAAGGAGGGGGGCAGCACATAGCAGCATGGGAGACCATATACCAATAAAAAGGCTCGCCACCCGGGCGTAGAACGGGTTCAATAGCTAGTAACTAATATAAAGTGCTAAAAAGCCAAAATAATGGCATTCATTGAGGGACGTATAAAGTGCAAAGAAGAGAAGTGCAGAAAGCTAAAGTGCAAGTATTCAGAAAATGGTCACTGTGAAACAATAGACTGAAATAATCTAATCTAAGGTGCTACAGTGCTAACAGGACATATTCACTGTGAATCAGTAATGTGGAAAGTACCAATCTAAAGTGCTAGAGTGCTAAAAGGACATTTAGTGAGAAGTAGTTCTGATAATACCGTGTGTCATACTCACTCGTTTACTTCTTAATAACTTTGGGATTCTACATGTCTGGAAAACCCCCATATAGTACTAGTGCCCCCTCTGTGCCCCCATATAGTACTAGTGCCCCCTCTGTTCCCCCATATAGTACTAGTGCCCCCTCTGTTCCCCCATATAGTACTAGTGCCCTCTCTGAGCCCCAATATAGTGCTAGTGCCCTCTCAGTGCCCCCATATAGTACTACTGCCCTCCCGGTGCCTCCATGGCCTGGGCCTGGTGGAAGGGCGCATGGCCTGATGGGAGGGCGCGCGCAGAGGAGAGTGGCCGCGGCGCTAGAGAAAGGGGGATGACGCATGCGCTCACAAGGGTGAGATGATGGTCCGTGGACCCACAGGTAGGGATTAGTATTGGAATGGCAGAGGTGAGTATTTATTTTTTTAATCTGGGACCATGTATACAGTACGGAGCACTATGCTTGGCCGTGTATACAGTATGGAGCACTATACGGGGCTGTGTATACAGTACAGAGCACTATGCGGGGCCGTGTATACAGTACGGAGCACTATGCGGTGGCCGTGTATACAGTACAGAGCACTGTGCGGGGCCATGTATATAGTATTACAGAGCACTATGCGGGGCCATGTATACAGTATGGATCACTATGCGGGGCCATGTATATGTGACGCTCACAGCCCTGCCCTGAGAGATGGGGGTACTCGGAGCCGAGTCAGATGTTGAGGGTTGCAGTCATGGCCTGGACCCTTTCCGTGCCCAGGGCCGTCACATAAAAGATTTAATGGGCTATGAGGGTTGGTGGTAATCGAGTGGATTCAATGACTACGCCACCTGTGGTGCCTGGTGATTCGCAACCAGCGCTGCGGCAGTCCTCTGAGGTGGGATGATGTCGTGGCAGCAGCAGATGGTACTACTCCCCACAGGCGGAGCAGGGCCTCAGGGCAGAGAAGGACGGATGAGGGGAGTCGTAGTGGGTGGCGTGGTGTCGTGCTGAAATAAGGGACCGGAGGCAGGGATGCAGTCTTCCAAGCTTTACTCATGTTGTTAGGCGTCAGCTGCAAGGCTTCTCCTCGCTCCGCACAGCGCGCTGCGGCCACCAGAAAGGGGGTTCAACACACTCTGGGTAGTTCGGGTGCAAGAATCAGGACCCCCGCACTAGAGTGTTCCTAGACTTTCTCACTAGGTCCTCTCCTGTCCATATGTGGTGCGTGTGATAGGCTGGGTCTCCCTCTGGCTATACACAGAAAAAGGGAACAGGTGGCGTATGCCGCTCCGTCCGTTACCCGGTGGGATCCACTAATCCTCCGGAGCTTCTCCGACTAAGACGTGAAGTAGCGAAGTAAGATATCGGGGGCCGGTCCCCTCTTGCAGCAGGAGTCCCTCTGGCTTGGCCAGAATAAAGAGGACAGGTGGCGTATACCGCTCCATCTGTACCCCACTTGGGATCCTTTTGCCTATGGAACTTTTCTCCTCTACTCCCCTCCAGGCCTTCTTAGGTAGGGACCTTGACCGGGTAGAGACAACCGTTAACTCTAACCCGCTCCTCGCCTCAAGGCCAGAGCACGAGGACCATGTATCTTCAATCAGCTGCAGGTTCCACCGGAAAGCCACGTTCAGCAAAGAAGACCACAATCAAAGACCTTGAACCTAAGATGGCCGTAGTTTAAATATGAAGGAATAAGTGTAACCTAAAAGTGTGTCCTCCACCCTCACCCACTACATGGTTCCCCCTATCTTTGGTTCCCCCCATCTCCTCTATCCCGGACCGGAGCAGCACCCTGGTGCATTTAGGCCCCCTACAGGACAGGAGTGGTGTAGTGTTGAGTGATGAGGTGGGGTCCTGAGAGGTGCTCCATCCTTACCTCGGAGAGGAGATACCACACCTCAATCTGAGGTGCAGTACCCCTGTGGCGACTGAACTCTCAGGGGCGCCACATTTATAGTAGTAGTGAGCACTATGCGGGGGCCGTGTACACAGTATGGATCACTTTGCGGGGCGATGTATACTGTGTGCAGCACTATGCGGGGCTATGTATACAAAACAGCAGTATGAGGGGCCATGTATACAAAACAGCAGCATGCGGGGCCATGTATACAGTATGGAGTACTATGCAGGGCCATGTATGCAGTACGGAGGAATATGCGAGGCCATGTATACAGTAGTACAGAGCACTATGCTCGGGCCGTGTATACAGTACGCAGCACTATGCGGGGCCATGTATATATTAGGATGGAGCACTATGCGGGGCATGTATACAGTACGGAGTACTATGCGGGGTCATGTATACAGTACGGAGCACTATGTGGGGCCATGTATACAGTAGTACGGAGCACTATGCGGGGCCATGTATACAGTACGGAGCACTATGCGGGGCATGTATATGACTCGCCCCCAGGGCCGTGGGGTACTCGGCAGCTGGACCTCTGGCTGCTTGCAGGGGATTATCACGGGGACTGGCCCGGTCCGTGGCCCAGGGCGGTCGCTGAAAAGGGAAATTATTGGTTGGGGAAAATTGCCGTGACGCCACCTGTGGTGTTTGGTGAGGATCACCAGCGCTGCGGCAGTGCTCTGAGGCAGATGATAGGGCAGCTTAAGATGGTACGGCTCCCCACAGGTGGAGCAGGCCTCAGGGCAGTGTAGGAGAAAATGGAAGAGGTGCGCTGGGCGTTGTAGTGCAGGGAGGGAAATGGTACCGGCGAAATGAAGGAGCGGAGGCAGTTCAGTGCAGTCATCCGAGTTTACTCACAGTTCTGTTCAAGTTCCTCAGGTGCACAGTACTGGTGCAAGCCTCCCACGTCGCACTGCGTTCACCGGGCAGGGGTTCAGTCCTTCCTCAGGCAGCTCGGGTGCACCTGGCAGAACCCCACTTTCAAATGTACCTTCCTAGACCGACTTCACGCTGGGTCTTTACTCCCTCCTGCCCTGCGCTTCTCACTGTGAATCCTATTCGGGCGCTGCGAGGTCCCTCCTGTCCGTCGGAGTTGCTCAGACCTGCTCGACCTTACTGGGATTGAAGTGAGAGTTTGGCTCCTGCTATAGAAGTCAGAAGCCTCCGGTATTTTCCAGCCGAGGCTTGAAGCTGCACGACAGGGCCAGGGGCCGGTCCCCTTCTTGCGGCCTAGATCCTCCTGACACTTGGCAGGTTCAGGTGTACGGGTGCCGCCTGCACTCGCCGTACTCCCCTAGGATGTCTTCTGTAGAACGGAGCTTACTCCCTGCTCCCCTCCTGGGCCTCAGTCCTGGGCCCTTGTAGTGGAGCAGAGCTCCTAGAGAGACTCTGCTCCCAACTGCTCTCCAACTACTAGTCTCACTGTTCTGCCACCCTAAGATGGCTTCCCTATGTTATATCTTTACTGTATGAGTGCTCCCATGAACTACCTCCTCCACCCACACCCACTACTGGTTCCCGCTGCCTTTGGGTTCCCCCCACTCCAGCCAGGGTCAGGGCTCAGCAGAAACATACATTGCGTCTTGCCCCTTCAGCTGGCCTGAAGTAGTGTAGTGTTGGATGCAGGTGTTGGGGTTCCGTACAGCAGTCCCTTCTTACCTGAGAGAAAGGGAGACACCACACCTCTGGGTGAGGTGCAGTACCTCTGTGGCGACCGAACCCTCAGGGGCGCCACATTCCCCCCCGGTAAAACACAGCACGTCCGCGGGCTGGAACAAAGCAAAAACATGGATACTAGACATACAAAATTTTTGAATGCATTCGCATAGAAGACTGTAAAACATTCTTCCCTTTATGGGAGGCACATCATTTTAAACGTTGCATTGTAAAACATTCTAAGAGCATTTTTCATATATAAAACATTTTCACGAAAGTTCCTGCACCAAAGTGCAACAGCAGCAGAATGAGGGACCCGTCCACAAACCCTCAACGTAGGCCCTGGGCGTGGCTGCAGGGCATAGATGATCCAGATACTGGACCTCGTCTTTCGCCACGCCAAACGGGTTTTTGTTCTGCGGTAAAGATTGCGCTTATAAAACCAATAGGGTGCACTTTAAGAAGTGCTAAACTTATTTACAATGGAAAGTTTGTAGGGAGATCACTGTCCTCTTCCCTATTGTCTCTATACCCTTACGGGTACCTAAGAAAACATATTATAACAACAATATCCTAAACTCAGCAACCGGACGGGTGACTATACACAGTTCGGTGCAGTCTCAGTACTAAGCCTAGTACTGGGGACCCCTCCTGGGGTACTCTTCATTCTTCCCTGACCCAGCCAGGTCACGAGGGACTTCCTGCAGCGGTGCATCCTTGTTGGCATGGAACACTAGCAGGGCATACCAGCCACGCTCACCATGATGCCGGATGAACGTGACTCGGTCTCCCGGATACAGGTTCCGGTCGGGATGGCCTTCTTCCAGCTCAGGCTCCACATCCCGCCGGTTGACTAAAATGTCCCTGTTGAACTCGTGACTACGGATGAAGCCCCACCCAGGCTTGAGGTTAAACTTGACAATGAGGCCTTCCTCACAGGGGCTGGGGTTGGCTGTCTCCACCTGGCGGACGTGTGCCTTGGAGGCCTTGTCACGGGCCTCCAGGCGTTCACTGTGCGCTTTCCGCGCACGTCGCTCCCTCTCCAGTTGTCGGAGCTCCCGCCTGCAGAACTCCTTCCTCTGCAGGGTGGCGGACTCTGTTTCATAGGTGAGCCCCATCAGATCTCCCCCCCGGTTGTCCCAGCATAACTCCTCTCCGCGGGGGCAGGCAACCGGGGGTGCTGGCATTGGGAGGAGAGGGCACGGCTGCTGATCCTCGAAACGGGCGGACCAGTCAAAGACCGGCGCGCCGTAGATCCACTCCAGCAGCGGACGCGGAGGTGGCGGGAGGGCTCCTAGCAACAGACCCGTAGCTTCAGCGCCCGGGATTAGAGGGTCCGGCAGGACGCTGTATGGGGAACCTTCCTGTGCAGCGCTCAGAGGCGGGGGTTCCAGGAAGGCCCTTGGTGGGGGGTTTTTGGGTTCCGCGCCCAGGGGTGGAGGTTCCAGGCTGCATAATGGTTCCGGCCAGAGTGCGGCAGCATATGGCAGGGGCTGGGGCAGGAGGCTCAGGAGCAGGTCGGCGCTGGCAGCGCCCGGGGCTGGGGATTCTTTCCTACCTGCTCCTGTGTTCCACACGGCCTCCTGGTCTCCTGCGATCTCCGCCTGGGCTGGTGTGCGGCTGCTGGCATCTGGTCTCACTTTCCGGAGGGCTGCCAGTTTCTCCAGCAGCTCACTTTTCCACCGGGCGACGCCTGCCTGCTGGGTTTGCTCCTCTTGCTGGCCCAGCTCGAGGAGCTCGCTCTCGAGGAACTCCACATCCTCCGGGGATAGCTTCTCCATATCTTCCTCCATGGTAGAGGAGGTGGCTTGGTGCAGCGGCAGGCCAGAGGTAGAGGCTTTGTAATAATTATAATGGATACCACAGGAGTCTTTTTGCGTGGAACAAAGATACAACAGAACACAGCTTATAGGTGTCAAAGTGTATATTATAAACACACGGTGTTTCAAACAAGTGCAGACGAAAACTCAAAGTCCATAAACACTCAGGGGAAAATGCAATCAGCAGAGCAGTCTGTAAAGTGCAGTTCACACTAGAGGATGTTAGAAAACAAGGAAGTCTTTATCAAGTCCATACACAAATATATATATAGATGCAAGGAAGTCCAAACAATATATATTAGATAATCCAGGGAGGCCCGGGAAGGAAGTCCCAGATAATGCAGCACAGTCCCGTGCTCTAAATGCAAACAGCAAAGCAATCTGTAAAGCACAGTTCACACTAGAGGATGCTAGAAAACAAGGAAGTCCTTATCAAGTCCATGCAAGGAAGTTCATACAATATATATATTAGATAATCCAGGGAGGCCTGGGTAGGAAGTCCCTGATAGTGCAGCACAGTCCCGTGCTCTGCAGCTATCTAATGCAGGTGAGTCAGAGCAGAAACCAGCTTACTTGTTAGCAGAATGCAGGTGAAGACTGAGGCTCTGAGGTAGCAGCAGGAGCAGAAAGGAGAAGGAGGAATACAGGTAACAACTGAATGCAGCAGAATCTCTGAGAGCAGGTAACAGAAGATCCACACAAGGCTGCAGGGCAGAGCAGGGAACTAGGAAACCACCAGGAACAGGTCACAGGCAGGATACTCTAGCACTGATTAGAGGCTGGGGTGGAGTTATGAAGCAGGAAGACAAGGGGCACATGAGACAAACGACACCATCTTGAAAGAGGGCAAAAATGGCCAAAATGTAATTAAAAATATTCGCAGTCCTGACAGGCTTGGCTTTTGCTCCCTTCCATCTCGGCTGCCGGATGCGGTCTGGCTAGATGGACTGAGACCACACCCTGTCTCCATTCCTTTTCTCCTCCTCCTCTCCTCTTTTGGGGGTGGTCCCATGGCGATTTGCTGTCGGTCATTCCCTGTGACGGCGTTCCTGCCTTGACGGACACATCTATGCGGACAGTCATAGTTGCAAGGGGCAGGGTATGCTTTTGGCGCCATTCTGGGACCCGGCCCATGAGGGGAGGTTCCATATTGTTGTCTTTGATCACGCACATAATGGCGCCCGTTCTTCTGAGGCGGGCGCCACATTCAGTAACATAACACAGTTCTTTAGGCACACTTCACCCGACGGTACGGGCTGGTCACGCATCCTGTTCGTGATGCCAGAAAGCTGACTCGCCCCCAGGACCGTGGGGTACTCGGCAGCCGGGCCTCTGGCTGCTTGCAGGGGATTATCACGGTGGCTGGCCCGGTCCTTGGCCCTGGGCGGTCGCTGAAAAGGGAAATTATTGGTTGGGGAAAATTGTCGTGACGCCACCTGTGGTGTCTGGTGAGGATCACCAGCGCTGCGGCAGTCCTCTGAGGCAGATGATAGGGCAGCTTAAGATGGAACGGCTCCCCACAGGTGGAGCAGGCCTCAAGGCAGTGTAGGAGAAAATGGAAGAGGTGCGCTGGGCGTTGTAGTGCAGGGAGGGAAATGGTACCGGCGAAATGAAGGAGCGGAGGCAGTTCAGTGCAGTCATCCGAGTTTACTCACAGTTATGTTCAAGTTCCTCAGGTGCACAGTACTGGTGCAAGCCTCCCGCGTCGCACTGCGTTCACCGGGCAGGGGTTCAGTCCTTCCTCAGGCAGCTCGGGTGCATCTGGCAGAACCCCACTTTCATATGTACCTTCCTAGACCGACTTCACGCTGGGTCTTTACTCCCTCCTGCCCTGCGCTTCTCACTGTGAATCCTAATCGGGTGCTGCGAGGTCCCCCCTGTCCGTCGGAGTTGCTCAGACCTGCTCGACCTTACTGGGATTGAAGTAAGAGTTTGGCTCCTGCTATAGAAGTCAGAAGCCTCCGGTATTTTCCAGCCGAGGCTTGAAGCTGCATGACTGGGGCAGGGGCCGGTCCCCTTCTTGCGGCCTAGATCCTCCTGACACTTGGCAGGTTCGGGGTGTACGGGTGCCTCCTGCACTCGCCGTACTCCCCTAGGATCCCTTCTGTAGAATGGAGCTTACTCCCTGCTCCCCTCCTGGGCCTCAGTCCTGAGCCCTTGTAGTGGAGCAGAGCTGCTAGAGAGACTCTGCTCCCAACTGCTCTCCAACTACTAGTCTCACTGTTCTGCCACCCTAAGATGGCTTCCCTATTTTATATCTTTACTGTGTGAGTCCTCCCATGAACTACTTCCTACACCCACACCGACTACTGGTTCCCCCTGCCTTTGGGTTCCCCCCACTCCAGCCAGGGTCAGGGCTCAGCAGAAACATACATTGCGTCTTGCCCCTCCTGCTGCCCTGGGGTAGTGTAGTGTTGGATGCAGGTGTAGGGGTTCCGTGCAGCACTCCCTCCTTAACTGAGAGAAAGGGAGACACCACACCTCTGGGTGAGGTGCAGTACCTCTGTGGCGACCGAACCCTCAGGGGCGTCACATATACAGTACGAAGCACTATGCGGGGCACATGTATACAGTATGGAGTACTATGCGGGACCATGTGACGCGCCCCCTGGGCCGTGTTCAGGGGATACCTGGAGCCGGATCTGGATAGGGGTAGTAATCCTTGTGGCAGTGACCCGGTCCGTGCCCAGGGTGTCAAACTAAGTGGCAGTCTATGGCAGTAGATGTTAACTTGATTGTCGACTACGCCACCCGTTGAGTGCGGCTTTGAAGCCGCCGCTGCAGAGCAGTCCGCTGAGGCCGGTGGTGTGTGTGCAGCAATGATGGTATAACCCCCAACGGGAGGGGTATGGCCTCAGGGCAGCAGATGTGGATGATGGGTGCAGTAATGTTGTAGTAAGCAGACTCAGAGACGGGAGGTGCAGTTCAGGGTTTTTACTTACTGATGTTCTTTTGGTCACTCTGGCCTTGAGTGACCACCCGAGCCGTGCTGCGTCCACCAGGTCCTGGACTCGGCCAACCCCCAGGCAATTCCGGAGCGTGGTCCTGAGCTCCCTTCTGACCCTCTCTCTCTCTGGCCGTTCCCACCAGGGATCCACCTGTGTCCGGCTCCCTCGGGTCTCTTGTTGGTTGAACCTTCTCTGGCTTCCCTGACCCTATGCTCGGTGTGCCTTTCTGGTGGATTTGGTGAGGGTCGTGGCAAATCTTGACCACGACCTCCGGTTCCTGGCTAAGGTTTGCTTTGGCCTCTGCCAGCTTGGGATCCGGTACCCTTGTCCGCCAACCCTTCACCCTTCTGTCTTTATTCTGGGATCTTGGGGTTCCTTCTTCTTTCCTCTCTGGGCCTTCCTTTCTCCTCTCTCTCTCTCTGCAGACTTGGCCTTGGAGCTGGGCCCAGCCGGAGCCACAGCTCCCTGTCAGCCCTCCTGGCTGAGCTTCTCTGCTCCGCTCCTCTGAGCTGACTCACTGACAAGACAAGACCCTGTCCTAAGATGGTGCCCACCTTATATACTCCCTCTATGTGTGAGCTCAGGTGACCAGCACCCAATGAGCTCCTAGCCTTACCCAGACTGCTCCCCCTATCTGCCCCTACACTACTGGGATGTTCCACCCCCCTCCCACTCCAGCCAGGGACAGACGCTGTCGTACCTGCACATATATCTGGTGGGAGTACCGTAGTTCTGTCCCCCGGAAATGGGATGTATGTAGTGTATGCAGCTTACTGAGCTCAGTTCCACACTCCATCCTTACCCGGGAGTGGAATACCACACCTCTGGCTTGAGGCGTAATACCCCTGTAGCAGCCGAGTCCTCAGGGTGCTACATTCCCCCCTGGTAAATCACAGCACGTCCTCGGGCTGTAAAAGAATAAAAAAACACTCAAAAACATACAATTTTTTTCATAACATCATAAACATAGAAAACATCATATATATATTATCAGCATAAAAACTTTTTCATAATAAACTTTTCATTATCAACATTCTTGTCTTTCCGGCCATGGTGCAACTTGTGACCGGGTAAAGTGCGACAGTCTCTTTTAGAAAAAACACAGTTCTTTATAAAACCGATAGGGGGCGCTTTAGGAAGCGCAACTATGTACAAGGGGGATGTGGCCGCTCTCAGTCCTCGGCCAGGTATTAGGAAAGAATGACCGCTCTCAGTCCTCGGTCAGTGGGAATAGGGACACACGGGTTTCAGTTCACACTTGTCCCAACGGGAACATATTTTAGCTATTAACAGTTCTTGTACCCCAACGGGTAACTATTTTACAGTTCTCTTTACCGTACTCTAGTAACGGCGTCCTCCTGCTCTTTCTCGCGGGTAAGCTTCAGACCCATCCGGGTCCTCTTGCTCCTCCTCACACCGCAGCTCCTCCTCCGTCAGCCGGTGTACATGAAGGGCGTAGGGTCCTTTGGCACATTTGTGCCAGGTGAATGTGACCTCATCCCCTACGTATAGGTCACGTCCTCTGTGTCCCTCCGGTAGGTGGGACTCGACATCTCTTCTGGTCACGAAGACGTCGCCGGGGGTGCGGTGATCCCTGATGAAACCCCAACCGTGCTGCAGTTGGAATTTAATCACAGTCCCGGTGGCACGGGGACCATGAGCTGCACGGGGGTTCCTCCGGGTCCGGCTCTTCTGTTCTGCACTTTGTATTTGCAGCCGCTGCTCACGGACCCGCCTCTCTCTCCGCTCTTGCTCAAAGACTTCCAACTGCTGGCGACAGCACTCCGCACGCTCAGCTGCGGCCGCCCGAGTTTCTTGGGTGAACCCCATGAGGTCTCCTCCAGTGGGGTCCCACTCAAACTGCGCCTCCTCCAACGAGATCGGGGTCCTCTTGATGGGCTTCGGAGCCGGAATCAGGGGCTCGCACAGGGGCCTTTCCTTTTGGAGTTGAAGTTGGTAGTACTCCGGTGGCCATACAAAGGGCTGCCCATCCGGGCAAGTGTGCTGGGCAAACAAGTCTTCACCCAGGTGCGGCACTCTAGATGTTGAGGGCGCAGTGGTGGCAGTGGCGCCCGGGTTGACCAGGCCTTGCGACCAGGCTTGGGGCACCCTAAAGGTAAAGGGCACCGTAAGGACGGCGGCGCCCGGGGTTACTCGGCCCTGCGACCAGGCCGGTGGCTCGGTGGAGGTAGAAGGCGCTGTTGGCACTGCAGCGCCCGGGGGTACTCGACCTTGCGACCAGGCCGGTGGTGTTTCCTGCTTGGCCGCGCTCAGGGTTGAGGCGCGTGACGTCACAGGGGTCGTGGCCGCGGCTTCTACTTGAGGCCTAGTCTGGAGCGGTGACGGTGCAGCGACGGGCACGGCAGGGGGAATTTTGGGCTCTGCGACGGGAAGCTGGGGCAGGCACGCGGTTTCTCGGCTCGGGGTAGTAACATCCCCTTTACCTGCCTCCGTCTCTTCAGCTCCCTCCTCGGCGTCGTCTCCGGCCTTCATTCCTCCGGCACCATCCTCAGAGGCGGTCTGTCTCCTCGTCTCGGGTGGCGTGCTCCGCTGACGGGTTCCAGCCTGCAGGGCCATCTCTCTGCTCCATTCCGTCAGCGTTTCTCGCTGCACCTGGGCCATCCTCCTTGCGAGGCCCTCCAGCGCGGTCTGTGCACGCTCCCGGTCTTGGGGAAGCTGTGCCAGGATCTCCACCAGGCCTAGTGGGGTGGTTGCTTGCAGCAGGCTCCTGACCACAGGGTCGGTGCTGCCTGACTCTCCCTCCATCTCCGGGTGCGACTTCTCCAGACTCCTCTCCAGACTTCTCATCTCCGGGTGCGCTCTCTCCAGACTCCTCCAGGCTGCACCCATCTTCGCTCTTTTGTTCTGTATCCTCCCACATCGAGGGTGGTCCCGGGGCAACTTGGTGATTGTCAGCTCCAGGGGCAGTTCCCTCCCGCTGATGGACACTTCTATCACCACAGTCTCTGCTGGTGGGGGCGGTTTCCGCTTTTGGCGCCATTCTTTGACCTGGCCCACGATGGGAGGTGGCCTCTTGCCACCCTCTGGCAAGCCCATAATGGCGTCCGCTCTTCCAAGGCGGGAAATCTTCTCTGATGGCGGGAAACATCTCCCATTGGCGGGAAACTCCGTGGATGGCGGGAAAAAGCTGCAGATGGCGGGCAACCGGCGGGAACCGACCTGTGATGGGGTCCGATGGCGGGGACCCTCCGGAACCGGCGGGAGACTTCTTTTTGAGGTAAATGTGAACTTTTCTTCAGGCACGCAGTACCCGGTTGTTGCGGGCACGTTATCCTGCCGACTACGCCAAAGTTGACGCGCCCCCTGGGCCGTGTTCAGGGGATACCCGGAGACGATCTGGATAGGGGTAGTAGTCCTTGTGGCGGTGACCCGGTCCGTGCCCAGGGTGTCAAACTAAGTGGCAGTCTATGGCAGTAGATGTTAACTTGATTGTCGACTACGCCACCCGTTGAGTGCGGCTTTGAAGCCGCCGCTGCAGAGCAGTCCGCTGAGGCCGGTGGTGTGTGTGCAGCAATGATGGTATAACCCCCAACGGGAGGGGTATGGCCTCAGGGCAGCAGGTGTGGATGATGGGTGCAGTAATGTTGTAGTAAGCAGACTCAGAGACGGGAGGTGCAGTTCAGGGTTTTTACTTACTGATGTTCTTTTGGTCACTCTGGCCTTGAGTGACCACCCGAGCCGTGCTGCGTCCACCAGGTCCTGGACTCGGCCAACCCCCAGGCAATTCCGGAGCGTGGTCCTGAGCTCCCTTCTGACCCTCTCTCTCTCTGGCCGTTCCCACCAGGGATCCACCTGTGTCCGGCTCCCTCGGGTCTCTTGTTGGTTGAACCTTCTCTGGCTTCCCTGACCCTATGCTCGGTGTTCCTTTCTGGTGGATTTGGTGAGGGTCGTGGCAAATCTTGAACACGACCTCCGGTTCCTGGCTAAGGTTTGCTTTGGCCTCTGCCAGCTTGGGATCCGGTACCCTTGTCCGCCAACCCTTCACCCTTCTGTCTTTATTCTGGGATCTTGGGGTTCCTTCTTCTTTCCTCTCTGGGCCTTCCTTTCTCCTCTCTCTCTCTCTCTCTGCAGACTTGGCCTTGGAGCTGGGCCCAGCCGGAGCCACAGCTCCCTGTCAGCCCTCCTGGCTGAGCTTCTCTGCTCCGCTCCTCTGAGCTGACTCACTGACAAGACAAGACCCTGTCCTAAGATGGTGCCCACCTTATATACTCCCTCTATGTGTGAGCTCAGGTGACCAGCACCCAATGAGCTCCTAGCCTTACCCAGACTGCTCCCCCTGTCTGCCCCTACACTACTGGGATGTTCCACCCCCCTCCCACTCCAGCCAGGGACAGACGCTGTCGTACCTGCACATATATCTGGTGGGAGTACCGTAGTTCTGTCCCCCGGAAATGGGATGTATGTAGTGTATGCAGCTTACTGAGCTCAGTTCCACACTCCATCCTTACCCGGGAGTGGAATACCACACCTCTGGCTTGAGGCGTAATACCCCTGTAGCAGCCGAGTCCTCAGGGTGCTACACATGTATACAGTAGGCAGCAGTATGCGGGGCCATGTATACAGTATGGAGTACTATGCAGGGCCATGTATGCAGTACGGAGCACTATGCGGGGCCATGTAGACAGTAGTACGGAGCACTATGCGCGGGCCGTGTATTCAGTATGGAGCACTATGCGGGACCATGTATATAGTAGTACGGAGTACTATGCAGGGCCATGTATACAGTACGGAGCACTATGCGGGACCATGTATAGAGTAGGTAGCACTATACGGGGCCATGTATACAGTAGTACGAAGCACTATGCGGGGCCGTGTATACAGTAGGGAGCACTATGCGGGGCCATGTATATAGTAGGATGGAGCACTATGCGGGGCCATGTAAACAGTACGAAGCACTATGCGGGGGACATGTATACAGTACAGAGTACTATGCGGGGACATGTATACATACTGAGTACTATGCGGGGCCATGTATACTGAGTGCAGCACTATGCAGATCTATGTATACTATGTGCAGCACTATGCGGGGCCATATATATAGTATGGAGCACTATGCAGGGCTATGTATACAGTGCGGAGCACTATGCGGGGCCATGTATACTGTACAGAGCACTATGTGGGGCCATGTATACAGTACGGAGAACTATGCGTGGCCATGTATATAGTGCGGAGCACTATGCGGGGCCATGTTTACAATATGGAGCAGTATGCGGGGTCATGTATACAGTACGGAGCACTATGCGGGGCCATGTATACAGTACGGAGCACTATGCGGGGCCATGTATACAGTATGGACCACTATGCGGGGCCATGTATACAGTACGGAGAACTATGCTTGCCCACGTATACAGTACGGAGCACTATGCGGAGGCCATGTATGCCGTACAGAGCACTATGCGTGGGCCATGTATATAGTAGTACGGAGCACAATACGGGGCCATATATACAGTACGAAGCACTATGAGGGGGACATGCATACAGTACAGAGCACTATGCGGGGCCATGTATACAGTACGGAGCACTATGCGGGGCCAAGTATACAGTACGGAGCAGTATGCGCGGCCATGTATACTGAGTGCAGCACTATGCAGGACCATTCATACTGAGTGCAGCACTATGCAGGGCCATTTATACTGTGTGCAATACTATGCAGGGCCATGTATACAGTATGGAGCACTATGCGGGACATGCATACAGTACGGAGCACTATGCGGGGCCATGTATACAGTACAGAGCACTATGCAGGGCCTTGTATACAGTACAGAGCACTATGCGGACCATGTATACTGAGTGCAGCACTATGCAGGACCATTCAGACTGTGTGCAAAATTATGCAGGGCCATGTATACTGTACGGAGCACTATGCGAGGCCATGTATTCTGAGTGCAGCACTATGCAGGGCCATTTATACTGTGTGCAATACTATGCAGGGCCATGTATACAGTATGGAGCACTATGCGGGGCCATGTATACAGTACGGAGCACTATGCGGGGCCATGTATACAGTCCAGAGCACTATGCAGGGCCACGTATAGAGTACGGAGCAATAGGCATGCTTGCGTTCTGCAGTGTCTCTGAAGGATGGCATGCTGGATGGCAGCGTTCTGCTACCATCCAGCCTGCCATATCAATGGCATCCCAGCGTGAGAGAATTCCCTGCTCAAGCGGTGACGTCATTTGCCGGCACCGCATGCGCAGGAGAATTCTCCCACGTTGTCAGTGACGTGCATGAGGTAAGCTGAGTTCATTGGACATGAACTCGGCTCACCTGGATGCCGTCACAGCCAGACACTGAGGAGCTTCACTGAGGAGCTTCTCAGTGTCTGCAGCATGGCATGCTGGATGGCAGCGTTCTGCTGCGATCCAGCCTGTCATATCAATGTAGCAGAGCTGAAGCCGTCCTGGGAACCATGGAAAGGTAAGGATGAGGTTGGTTTATTATTTTACTTTTATTGCAGGAGATCATTGGCTTCAGCAGGAATGGGCGTGACGGTAAGTAGATTTTAATTTAGAACATTAAAGAATTGTGTCTTTATTTCAATTAAAGGAATTTATTCTGCGTGTTTGTGTTTTTTTTTTAACTTTCACTATGGGGTTAGTAATGGGGGTGTCTTATAGATGTCTCTCCATTACTAACCTGGGCTTGATGTCAGCTGGCATTATAAGCTGACATCAACCCCAACCCTATTACCCCACTGCCACCGCTACAGGGCAGTGGGAAGAGCGAGGCTAAGTGCCAGAATTGGCGCATCCTATGGATGTGCCATTTCTGGGGCGGCTGACAGCTGGTATTTCTAGCCTGGGAGGGGGCCAATATTCATGGCACCCTTCCTGTGCTATTAATATCATCCCCCAGCTGTCTGCCTAGCCTTTGCTAGCTATTAAAATAATGGGGACCCCACGTCATTTTTTTGGGGGTCACCCATTTTAATAGTTCGTAAAGGCTAGGTATTCAGCTGGGGGCTGATATTAGTAGCCTGGGAAGCTCCGTGGATATTACCCCCTTCCCAGGCTTTAAACATCTGCCCCAGCCATCTGCTTAACCTCCGCTAGAGACTAAAATTATGGGGAACCCCACGCCAAATTTTTTTTTAATAAATCCTTTATTTTAACACTAAATGACAAGTACAGTAACCAACACTGTCACTGCACTTATTATATATGTGACTGACATGTTTCTATTAGTGTTGAGCGAGCATGCTCGACACTGCTCGGTACTCGCCCAAGCATTTCCGGGTTACTCGGGCGGCAGCCCAGGTCACCGCCCTGCATGTTTGGCGCTCTTTACAGAGCCAATGAGCATGCAGGGATTGCCAGCCAATCACTGTAATGCCGCAGCCATGTTGGTTATGGGTATTACAGTGATTGTCTGGCCGCACAGCGTCACCTCGAGTATTTAAAACCGGGCGCCGCCATCTTGGACACAGTCGCTCCGGATCAGACAGTGTAGGGAGAGTGCTGCTGAGCTAGGGAGAGATTTATACTGCAAAATAGGTAGTGTAAGGTCTCTAAAGCCTGTAAAATCAAACAAACAGTCCTTCTGAGGACTAATATCCATCATAGATAGAAAAGGACTTGCAAGGGGATAGTTGCAAGTCTGCATCTTCTCATGCTGCAAGGATCACTTCTGATGGGCACACTTTTAGACAGTGACCTGGGTGTCAGAGATGCTTCTGACGCACCCCCTGGGCCATATTCTTTAGGGGAATACCCGGAGCCGGATCAGATGGGGGTTGTAGTCTCCGAGTGGCTGTGACCCGGTCTGTGCCCAGGGTGTCAAACTCAGTTGTATGTGGCAGTCCTACAGATGTTATTAAGTTCTTAATGTCGACTACGCCACCCGTTGTATTGCGGTCACTATGGCCGCCGCTGCAGCAGGGTCCGCTGAGGCTGATGGTGTTGGTGCAGCTTTTGGTGGTATAACCCCCAACGGGTGGGGTATAGCCTCAGGGGGTCAGGTGCAGAGGATGGGGGTTGTGGTGGTGCAGCATAGGTGTTAAAGGAAGACAGAGTCGGGTTATGCAGTTTAGGGTATTTACTCACTGCTGATGTTCCGGTCACTCCAGCTTCAAGTGACCTCCCGAGCCGTGCTGCATCCACCAGGTCCTGGATCCAGCCAACCCCCAAGCGAGTCCGGAGCGTGACCCTGAGCTCTCCTTCTGTCCTTTCTCTGGCCGTCCCCACTAGTGATCCACCCAGGTCCAGCTCCCTCGGGCCTTCTGTTGGGAGACCCTTGGCCTTGGGTTCCCTGACCCTCCACGTGGTATGCCTTCGTGGTGGATGTGGTGGGTGGCCGTGGCAGACGCTGCCCACGGCCTCCGGTCTCTGGCTGGGGTGTGTTTTTGCCCCCACCAGCTTGGGTTCCGGTACCCTGATGCCAACTCTTCACCCGCTGATGGACTTTGGGTTCTCAGAGTTCCTTTTCTGTTTCCCCCTCTGGGTCTTTCTGGCTTTCTCCTCTCTCTCTCTCTGGGGCTTCTCTGCTCCTCTTCCTCTGACTTCTCTGCAAAGACTCACAGACTGACTGACTGTGGCTGACTGACCCTGTTCTCTGATGGTGCCCACCTTATATACACCCTCTATGTGTGAGCTCAGGTGACCAGCACCCAATGAGCTCCTATCTTTACCCAGGCTGCTCCCCCTATCTGCCCCTACACTACTTGGGATGTACCACCCCCCTCCCACTCCAGCCAGGAACAGACTCGGTCGTACCTGCACATTTCTAAGTGGGAGTACCGTCGGTCTGCTCCTCGGAAATGGGATGTGTGTAGTGCATGCAGCCTACCGAGCTCAGTTCCACACTCCATCCTTACCCGGGAGTGGAATATCACACCTCTGGGTTGAGGTGCAATACCCCTGTAGCAGCCGAATCCTCAGGGTGCTACATTCCCCCCTGGTAAATCACAGCACGTCCTCGGGCTGTAAGACAAAACACCAAAACATACAAATTTTTGCATAAACATATAAAACATATAAAACATATAAAACATTATATATATATATTTCAATTTAAAACATTCTCGTCGCCTCTGGCTCCTCCTCCGGTCACTGTGCAACGTGTGACCGGGTAAAGTGCGACAGTCTCTCTGGAAAACTGGTTTTCCTGGAAAACCGGTAGGGGGCGCTTTAGGACGCGCAACTATATACAAGGATATGGCCGCTCTCAGTCCTCGGCCAGGTATTAGGGAGGAATGACCGCTCTCAGTCCTCGGTCAGTGGGAATTAAGGGAAACAGTTCACACATGCTGGTCCCAACGGGGACTATATTAGCAACAGCAACAGTTTCAGTTTCAGTTTCAGTTTCAGTTCCAGTTCACGGTTTCAGTTTCAGTTTCAGTTTCAGTTCACGGTGCCCCGACGGGCAACTATATACAGCTTCTGCTTCGCTGTCCTTAGCGACGGCGTCCTCCTGCTCTTGCTTTATGGACAGTTTCAGTTCTTGTTTCAGACCCGTCCAGGCACGTATGCTGGGCGAACAGGTCCTCTCCCAGATGCGGCACTCTTGGTCTTATGGGCGCGGTGGTGGTGGCGCCCGGGTTGCCCGGGCCTTGCGGCCAGGCCTGGGGTATCTGGAAGGTAAAGGGCACCGTAAGGACGGCGGCGCCCTGGGCTACTTGGCCCTGCGACCAGGCCGGGGGCTCCGCGGAGGTAGGGGGCGCTGTTGGTATTGCGGCGCCCGGGGGTACTAGGCCTTGCGACCAGGCTGGTGGTACTTCCTGCTTGGTCACGCTCGGGGTCGAGGCGTGTGACGTCACAGGGGTCGCGGCTCCCGTTTGAGGCCTAGTCTGCGGCGGTGACGTTGCAGCGACGGGCACGGCAGGATAGACTTCGGGCTCTGCGACGGGGAGCTGGGGCAGGTACGCGGTTTCCCGGTCTGGGGTATAGACGTCCCCTTTACCTGCCTCCACTCGTTCGGCTCCCATCTCGGCGCCGTCTCCGGCCTTCAGTCCTCCCGCGCCATCCTCAGAGGCGGTCTGTCTCCTCGTCTCGGGTGGCGTGCTCCGCTCACAGGTCTCGGTCTGCTGGGCCATCTCACGGCTCCACTCCGCCAACGTCTCTCGCTGCACCCGGGCCATCCTCCTTGCGAGGCCCTCCAGAGCGGTCTGTGCACACTCCCGGTCTCGGGGGAGCTGTGCTAGGACCTCCACTAGGCCTAGTGGGGTCGTTGTTTCCAGCAGGCTCCTGACCAACGGGTCGGTGCTGCTCTGCTCTCCTACAGTCGTCTCCAGCAGGCTCCTGGCCAGCGGGCCGGTGCTGCTCTGCTCTCCCTCCTCTGTTTCTAGCAGGCTCCTGGCCAACGGGCCGGTGCTGCTCTGCTTTCTCGCCATCTCCGGGTAAGCTCCTCCGATACTCTTCTCCAGGCTTCTTGCCTCCGGGTGCGCTCGCTCTAGACTGCTCCAGGCGGCACCCATCTTTGTTCTCTCCTTTCGTCTCCTCCCACCTCGAGGGCGGTTCCGGGGCCACTTGGTGACTGTCAGCTCCAGGGGTAGTTCTTTCACGCTGACAGACACCTCTAGCATCACAGTCTCTGTTGGTGGGGGCGGTTTCCACTTTTGGCGCCATTTTCGGTCCTGGCCCACGATGGGAGGTGGCCTCTCGCCACCCTCTGGCACGCCCATAATGGCGTCCGCTCTTCCAAGGCGGGAAACCTTTGGAAATGGCGGGAATCGCTTCCCAGTGGCGGGAAACTCTGCAGATGGCGGGAAAACGCGGTTAATGGCGGACAACCGGCTGGAATCGACTGGTGATGGGGTCCGATGGCGGGGACCCTCCGGAACCGGCAGGAGACTTCTTTTTGAGGTAAACTCGTTCTTTTCTTCAGGCACGCAGTACCCGGTTGTTGCGGGCACGTAATCCTGCCGACTACGCCAAAGTTGACGCGCCCCCTGGGCCATATTCTTTAGGGGAATACCCGGAGCCGGATCAGATGGGGGTTGTAGTCTCCGAGTGGCTGTGACCCGGTCCGTGCCCAGGGTGTCAAACTCAGTTGTATGTGGCAGTCCTACAGATGTTATTAAGTTCTTAATGTCGACTACGCCACCCGTTGTATTGCGGTCACTATGGCCGCCGCTGCAGCAGGGTCCGCTGAGGCTGATGGTGTTGGTGCAGCTTTTGGTGGTATAACCCCCAACGGGTGGGGTATAGCCTCAGGGGGTCAGGTGCAGAGGATGGGGGTTGTGGTGGTGCAGCATAGGTGTTAAAGGAAGACAGAGTCGGGTTATGCAGTTTAGGGTATTTACTCACTGCTGATGTTCCGGTCACTCCAGCTTCAAGTGACCTCCCGAGCCGTGCTGCATCCACCAGGTCCTGGATCCAGCCAACCCCCAAGCGAGTCCAGAGCGTGACCCTGAGCTCTCCTTCTGTCCTTTCTCTGGCCGTCCCCACTAGTGATCCACCCAGGTCCAGCTCCCTCGGGCCTTCTGTTGGGAGACCCTTGGCCTTGGGTTCCCTGACCCTCCACGTGGTATGCCTTCGTGGTGGATGTGGTGGGTGGCCGTGGCAGACGCTGCCCACGGCCTCCGGTCTCTGGCTGGGGTGTGTTTTTGCCCCCACCAGCTTGGGTTCCGGTACCCTGATGCCAACTCTTCACCCGCTGATGGACTTTGGGTTCTCAGAGTTCCTTTTCTGTTTCCCCCTCTGGGTCTTTCTGGCTTTCTCCTCTCTCTCTCTCTGGGGCTTCTCTGCTCCTCTTCCTCTGACTTCTCTGCAAAGACTCACAGACTGACTGACTGTGGCTGACTGACCCTGTTCTCTGATGGTGCCCACCTTATATACACCCTCTATGTGTGAGCTCAGGTGACCAGCACCCAATGAGCTCCTATCTTTACCCAGGCTGCTCCCCCTATCTGCCCCTACACTACTTGGGATGTACCACCCCCCTCCCACTCCAGCCAGGAACAGACTCGGTCGTACCTGCACATTTCTAAGTGGGAGTACCGTCGGTCTGCTCCTCGGAAATGGGATGTGTGTAGTGCATGCAGCCTACCGAGCTCAGTTCCACACTCCATCCTTACCCGGGAGTGGAATATCACACCTCTGGGTTGAGGTGCAATACCCCTGTAGCAGCCGAATCCTCAGGGTGCTACACTTCCAGGGGTCTTCCCCATGCTGTTCCCATGTCTTTTCACCACTGTATGCATGTGTCACACAGCACATGGCCAGATAAGGTTGTAAAATGTTAAAATGACATTCCCGGTGAATGCATTTGTCACGGTTGAAAGCAATACAAAAGTGCAAAAACGCATAAAAAATTCTACTTGTGAACATAGCCCAAGGTGTGGAGGAGTATTTTTGTTTTTGGTTATTTATTTTACCTTATACACAAGTCTTAATACCTCTGACCTTGTTGTTGACAGCAGTGACCTGGGGGTCATAAATGCTTCCTGGGGCGATCCCCATGTTGTCCCAATGTCATTTGAGCACTGTCACTATCGTTTTGGGCACTTTTTAGGCTTTCTACAGACTGCGGGGGTGCCGCCGCAAAAATGCTCGGGTCTCCCATAGACTAACATTGGGCTCGTTGCTCGGGTCGAGCACCCGAGCATCACGGTGAGCTCGGCCCGAGCTTCGAGCACCCGAGCATTTTAGTGCTCGATCAACACTAGTGCCTGATCATGCTGGTGGTGGTCAGGCTGGTAGTTTTGTCACCCCTGCTGATGCTGGCCTGGCAGGTGGTACAAATGGCCTTTTTGGGGTTATCAGCAGAGTCTTTAAAAAAATTCCAGACTCTGGAAGACCTACCGGTTGTACTGGCACCGTCCCTCGTGTTGGTGTTACGGGGAACGGTTGCCCGCCTTCTGTCTGTGGCCACCACACTGCTTCTTCCTGCCTGCCTGTTGGGGTACTCTGCCTCCCTCCCCCTGTGTGCTGCCGGGCTCGCTCTGCGTGTCCTCTTGCCACGTTGGGTCAGTTACTAGATCATCCACCACCTCCTCCTCTTCCACTTCCGCACCACGGTCCTCCTCCTCACTTCGTGGCAATTGTGTCTCGTCATCATCCACCTCTTGTGACAAATTGCCAGCGTCGCCTTCCTGTGGCCATGGCTGTTCAAATATTTGGCCATCACTACAAGGGATCTCCTCTTCCACCACTTCAAGCGGAGCAGGCGAGGGGCCCAAATATGGAAATGGACCATTGAACAGCTCTTCAGAGTGTCCAACTGTGGGATCAGTTGCTGTCCGACGACACTCTGCATGGTGGGAGGAAGGAGAATCAGGGTGAGGAGGAGTATGCGGTCGAGACTCACGGCTACTAAGACTTGACCGTGTGGAAGACAGACCGGGGGTGGTGGTGCCCAGGTGACTAGAAGTATTATCTGCTATCCAATTAATAACCTGTTCACACTGATCAGTTGGCAATAGTGGTGTTGTTCTGTGCTTCCCTAGTAATTCGGTCAAGAACTGGAAGAGAGAAGATGTGGCTGTTGGTTGTGGCACATTTTCACCTTGGCCATGGCCCCGTCCTCTGCACGCACCATCACCAGAACGTCCAGTTCCACGTCCCTTGCCACGCGCCTTGACTATTGTAAATTAAGTAAAATAGCTTACTCTCGCACTATCAATGGCAAAAGGGTAATAAAAAGGAAATTAGAACCGTGGAAGAGGAAAACCACAGCTCTATTTCTCTGGCCTACACCAGAATCTTTTAAACAGATATATTTGTGTCTGAACAGTCAGCGAGACACTCAAACTGTTTTTTTTATGTAAAAAAGGTGGATAACACCCAGATTTGAACCGTGGAAGAGGAAAACCACAGTTCTATTTCTCTGGCGTACACCAGAATCTTTTGAACAGATATATTTGTGTCTGAACAGTCAGCGAGACACTCAAACTGTTTTTTCATGGAAAAAAGGCATAAAAGTGGATAATACAGAGATTTGAACCATGGAACTGCAAAACCACAGTTCTAGTTATCTGGCCGAAACCAGACTCTTTTAAACAGATATATTTGTGTCTGAACACTCACGGACACACTTAATTATTTTTTTTTCGGGAGGGGGAAATACCAAAAGGCTAATAAGACGGGTATTTGTACAGTCTGACTGAGGAAAAAAGAAAAAAAGAGGATTTAGATGAAAAAAAAAGGATTTTTCCTGGCCCCTGAGACCTGGGGCTAAGTCTAGCAATTTGAGCAGCACCACACAGGACTGTAATGCAGTGTTTGTTGATATAACCACTGCATCTCCTACAGCCTGCCTGCCTGCCTGATATCTGGGATGGATATTAGTCCTCAGAAGGACTGTTTGTTTGATTTTGCAGGCTTTAGAGACCCTACACTACCTATTTCGCAGTATAAATCTCACCCTAGCTCAGCAGCACTCTTCCTACACTGTATGATCCGGAGCAACTGTGTCCAAGACGGCGGCGCCCGGTTTTAAATACTCGAGGTGACGCTGTGCAGCCAGCCAATCACTGTAATGCCCACAACACCCAAGGCTGCGGCATTACAGTGACTGGCTGGCAATCCCTGCATGTTCATTGGCTCTGTAAAGAGCGCCAAACATGCAGGGCGGAGACCCGAGCTCCCACCCGAGGAATCCCGAAAATGCTCGGTGCTCGCTGAGCATCCTGAGTAGTGAGATGCTCGGGCGAGTACCGAGCAGTGTCGAGCATGCTCGCTCAACACTAGACCTGACCTGACGATATGATTCTTTGGGATTGTACAAGTAATACCAAACTTGTGTTTTGTATTTTTTTTATTTGTTTTACTATAAAAAAAAATTTGGAAATTCATAAACTTGTATAAGTATTTTCTATTTTTTTTTATTTAACTGCTGAAAAGCAAATTCTGAATTTGGCCTAAGTCGCCGTTTCCGAAGACCTCTAATGTTCTTTTTTTCATTGATAGTAAATGCTACAGCTCACCATGCACTACTGATAACTATTTTGGGGTAAATACAACGCTTTGCATTTTATTGCTTTTTTTGGTGGTGGCTGGGGCAGGAGGGGGGTTCACTGAAAAATGTGAAAATTTGGCATTTTGATTGTTTTCCTGAGACTGTTTACCTTTTATGAGTTTGTGGTATGGTCAGACCATGTTCCTGTACGGTCAGACACAGCCATTACACAGTACATAGCAGGGGCACATTTATAAGATTATCTTATTGTGGAATCTATTAATATTCACAGATCTATTGATTAAAATGACCTTTTTGTTTGTGGGAAAACCCCTTTAACTGCTGCTGTCAGAGATATACAATGGCATTGAAGGGATTAAATAGCAATCGGAGCTACTGCTGATGTTGACTGTATAACACAACCGGCCTCTGCAAGATATGGGGCAGGCCAATCATCTGACCTCGCTCCATATACCTGTACCCAATGTGTGAAATACATCTCACATGTTGGAAAGGGGTTATACTTAAAAGGGTTCTCCAAGAATGTAATAAAGGTGTCCCTGTCATGTAATTGTAATGGCAGACCGTCCTAGTCACGTATGAGCCTGAAGTAAATCTGTTCCTGAGATCTTTGTCTCAACTAACAGACATGTTTCACAATTAAAACTGCATATATTAATAAATGGATTTCTTAGACCCGATGAGGGTGGTGTACTTATTTTGTCAGTATGGCAATATAACTCATTTCTGATGAAATTTTACACTGCTCAATACAAGATACAGTTGTCAGCCAGGCTGGGCATAGATTACATACACTTTGAATCATGGCTCTCACTCTTTAGCTGGACTCATAAAATGCTAATTTTAATATGTAAGTACTCCAGCCTCATCAGATCTATAACATCTATTTTATATTTGCACTAACTTTCTGACCTTCAGACAGACATGGGAGCTTGCAATGTACATTTGACATCTTTTTGCTTCCTTAACGACCCTTGACGTACATTTTTGCTTCATACGTGGCAGAGGCTGGCTGTGTTACATAGTCAGCATGTACCTAGAACAGTTCTCCTATCGCTGCTGTTAATCATTTAGATGCCTCTGTCAATCCTGCTATCTTCCGCTGCCAGTGCTCTCGCACACTTGGTCCCTTCGGCCCACAACATGGTGAGCCCATGGGTGCCTTTTTTTTTGTTAGTGTAGAAATCAGGCTCGGAAGCTGAGCATGGCGGACTGGCAGCGTTATACAGTTGTCACCCACTTCTATCTTCTAAGAGCTAAATTCTTTGGCAGCTGTTTAACTCCTTAGATGCAGTTGTCAAAATCCACCATAGCACTGACGCCCTCTGTCACCCCACTGACCCCCAATTCGTGACACAACTACAAGATGCCAATGAGTTGTCATGGTATCTGTGGCCTACTGAAAGCCCATATATTTACCATCATTGTGCTTCTGTGAAGCCCTGCCATAACAACCCCTCGCACACCTCAATCAATGGAAAAAAAGTGATGGCCCTTTGAACAAAGTTGGGGAGGGGAGGTGAAGACAAAAAAAAAAGTAAAAACAAGATGAGGTTAATAATAATATCAAAAACCTTTCACTAAAGGTGAGGCAAAAGGGCAATGACCTGCACACTGTGTATTCAGTAGTCACAGTGACGGGTATTACAGAGATGTCTTAGCAATCAGTTGGACTACCACCAATTTTATATTTGTGCCCGATCATACCCAGTGACAGCCCCCGATGAACCCAGGCAAGAGCTGGGAACTATGGCACCAGGGGGGCTCAGTCTGCCCATCTGTAATTTGCCACATCTATCGTACTTGTATAGCGGTTGGGTGCACTGTTAATAGAGTGGGTTCAGAACCTGAGCGCGCTCTATACTATATTGTGGGTGCCAGCTGTGCTGCTATACAACCGACACCCAAGACTAACTGCTGTAATAAAAGTTAGCCATGTTGCAGCAGTTTAAAGGGACTCTGTCAGCACAGGATGATTGTTCAGACCAAGTTCCACTGCTCAGTGCTTCATGGTGGGGCTAGTCATTTATATACACCTCTCCACCTGCTTGCTTTCCATCCATCTCTTAGAATCATACAATGTTAGAGTTGGAAGGGACCTCCAGGGTCATTGTGTCCAGCCCCCTGCTCAATGCAGGATTCACTATACCATCTCAGACAGATGTCTGTCCAGCCTCCGTTTGAAAACTTCCATTGAAGGAGAACTCACCACATCTCGTGGCAGCCTTTTCCACTAATTGATCACCCTCACTGTCAAAAGGTTTTTTCTAATATCTAATCTGTATATTCTCTCTTTCAGTTTCATTCATTGCTTCTAGTCTTTCTTTGTGCAAATGAGAATAAAGATGATCTCTCTACACTCTGACGTCCCTTCAGATATTTGTAGACCGCTATTAAGTCTCCTCTCAGTCTTCTCTTTTGCAAGCTAAACATTCACAAATCCTCTAACAGTTTCTCATAGGACATTGTTTGTAGACCTGTCACCATCCTGGTAGCTCTTCTCTGAACTTGCTCCAGTTTTTCAATGTCTTTTTTAAAATGTGGTACCCAGAACTGAACACAGTATTCCAGATGATGTCTGACCAAAGAGGAGTAGAGGGGGATAATTACTTCACGTGATCCAGTCTGTATGCTTCTGTTAATGCAACCCAGAATTGTGTTTGTCTTTTTTTGCTGCTGCATCACACTGTTGACTCATGTTATGTCTGTGATCTATTAGTATACCCAAGTATTTTTCACATGTGCTGTTGCTTAGCCATATTCCTACCATTCTGTATATGTTTTTTTTTTTTTTCATTTTTCTTGCCCAGATGTAGGACTTTACATTTCTCCCTGTTAAGAAAAACAGGAGAAACAGGGAGGATTTAATGATAAAAAATGAAGAAAATCTTTATTAAGTACATATAGGCACATATATAATAAATACCATAACCAAAACAATTAAAAACAGTGTGTGAAGAACAGATCTGATATACTGATGAGCCTCCAGCATTAAAGAGTAAACCGTGACATCATGACCTGAGAACAAGTACAGAAAAGATGCCCTTCATGACATACCGACCCCCACTTTGGAGCCAGTTTTAGGTCTGGAGCTCGTACCCTTATCCATCACACCATCTATTACACGTTTTTTCGGGGAACTTCAGGGCATACCCCCACCTCCCCTTTTCACTCTCTCCCCTATTTATTCTTGCTGAATTAACACTTTTATAATTATAGTCATCTCTGTACATATGCTAATATTGTATCTCATGTATTATACTGTATAGCACACATTTTGTATAATTTTTATATGCAATTAATCCTTCTATATTTCTCTTATACCGAGGTTTGAAAAAGAACACTTTTGGTCGAAACATCACGGCATATCGCTTTAAGCTCCTCCTTGTTGGTTTTCAACGGTGTGGTGAATGTATATATTTGAATAAACTGTTTCCACTTTGCAAATTACCTTTGAGTACGGCTGTTATCTATTTCCTTACCTGAGGATAGTATCCTATTCAGCCTGCACCAAATCTACAGCTGATTGCGCATCTTCTTCTATCAAATCCCCTGTTCATGATGCAGGTGAAGATGCCTCCCACCTGCACTTGCAACCATGGTCAGCAACCAAGTGCTTGTCCCTACCCCAGTCCTTGGAACGCAAGCACAAATACGCAACCACTCGCCTACAGGCCAAAATACTAAACTGCCACATTTCCAGACTGCTTGCACTGGAAATGTTGCCTTTTAGGCTTGTGGAGATGGAAGCTTTCCGCAACCTCATGGCGGCTGTCCCTCGGTACTCGGTCCCCAACCGCCGCTATTTCTCCCGGTGTGCTGTCCCCGCCTTACACAAGCACGAGTCCCATAACATTACCCATGTCCTCACAATGCAGTTACTGGGAAGGTCCACCTAACCACAGACACGTGGACAAGACGGTACACTGACAGCACACTGGGTGAATATTATGGAAGCTGGGACCTCGTCGACCCAGGGACGGTACATGTGCTACCGACACCGAGGATTGCGGGCCCTGGTTCAATCAGGGTTGCCCCCACCTTCTACAGCAGTTCCTGCACCTTCTCCTCACCCTCCATTTCCGGAATGTCAACATCAGCCTCAAGCTGTATGCACTGCAGCATTTTCTTTTTTCAGGACTTGGGTCTGTGCGAGGTCTGGTTTCTTGTACTCCGAGACATTGTTTTTACTGATATAACTTTGGGGTGGATAGGATGTTTTGATTACATTTTTTTGTGCTGTTGCGATGGCTGAAAAAATGCTATTTTGGCGTTTTGATTTTCTTCTTGCCATTTACTGATTGGAATAATTTATTCTATACATTGATAGATGGACTTTGATGATCGCAGTGATATCAAATATGTGTATTTTTTTTATATTTCATCATTTTTAATGGGGGAAAACAGGTGATTTGAACTTTTGTATCATGACCGGCATGTGGGTCTTCAGCAGACTCCCGACCATGATGACAACCCTTTGACGCGCCATGATAACGTCTCGGGGTGCCTCTGGGCACCTAGAATAGTGAGCCCCCCGGCGCGCATTAACTGCTGCTGTCACAGACTGACAGCAGCATTTAACAGACGTAGACGGAGCTTCGCTGTTAGAGGCAGATGATGGCTGAATAACACACGTAGACAGTATTGATTGTAATATACAACAAGGAAAAAATCCTAAACTGGATCCACATAGCAGTAACTGGGAAAACACTTTGACGAAATAAATATAAACCAAAATGAATGACATCCCCACATGATTAAAATATATATTTATTAGAAAATAATAAAAAAATACATACAATTCAAGCAAGGTAACTCGAAAAGGAAGGATGAATGACAGTGATAGTTGTAGTAACCCAAGTTGAAGTTCTTTAGGTTTATATTGATTGTAATATGTTTAGCAAAAACCATCGCTTTCCAGAACAAAAATCCAAAACTAGAAAGAATTATATATATATTTTTTTATGTTTTTTATATTTAAATGTAAAAAAAAAAACAATGTTCAAATGTTCCACACCATATCCATCATATCCATTGCTGGGCAGCTCTGAAAAAACACATGTAGAGATTCTCCAGGTCTTGGAAACTGCTTCTGATCATGTTGTCAGCGCAGGTGGGTGCAGGTCTTCACCTCTTTCTAACAAGATGTCTCATGCCTGTATAGAAACAATAAGACGCCTTTCTCATTAATCTGAAAACAATTAAAATACATGTTTTTTAAAAATTTTGAATATATACCGGTTATCAAATAAAACAAACTAAAGAGAAGTCATGGAGGAAAAACAAAATATTTACCTGGAAAATACATGTTGGAAGCTTTGTGTGAATCAGGATAGGTGGATTCTGAATGTTTGTTGTTAGCTGCTCGTGATGAAGACGTGTGCTGATTGTCTCCCTACGTGGTGAAAGAAAAGCAAAATATATAAAAGTAGTTACACTTTAAATGATATCCGGCAATAAGAGACTAAATTAGAGACTTAAGATTCTCAATATTTTAAAAATAGCTTATTACTGATTGTTGATGATAGTGGAGGCTTCTTTCTTACCTTCATCTTAGGTAGATGAGATGATGATATTTAGACAAATCTCAATGTTCAAATAGTTCAAATAGTGAACCTGAAAATATAAAGAAACATAATTACATCCAACTAAGCTTGAAATTCTAAAAGGTTTTCAAAAGCATTGTAGATAATTGATGGAAATTATCAATCGTTCCATATCCAGCAAGTTATGGAAATGTATCCAGTATTAATATGGTAACCTATGAGGATGGATTCTGAATGTTTGCTGCTAATCGCTGGTGCTGGTGATGAGCACAAATACTCATTGTCTCGCTACTCAGGGGAAAATATATAAAAGTATCTGAACTTTAAATTATAAAGAAACAAAATTAGAGACTAAATATTCTGAAGAATAGTTACATGTTTAGCTGATGGACAATTGACGTAATCGGCCTCCACACCGGCGGCAATAAGATTTATTATCAGCTATTCTTTGAAAACGCCCAAGTCTACAAAGATAAGAGAAATATTGGTTACCAGACTGGAATGAACGTTGGTTAATACCATGGATCATGTTAAAAAGAACAAATTGAAACCAATATATTAAGGACTGGCCCCAGCACAGAAAATATAACATGTAGCATCCTAAGCCCTACAGTCCCCAGACGTCAGTCCGCTCTGATAGTAGTAAAGTATAAAAGCCTTATACCAACAGAACCGCCCTGACGTCTCTGCACGGTGATTGTGTTTCATGACGCGATGAATCATCAAATCTACTTACTTGTTATCACACAGGGAGCACTGGTAGTTGTACTTATAGCTGATGGTATAGCTGTGACACATCGTCACTTCCGGCAGCTCGGGATGGATGTCATTTACCCTTCTGGTATAAGCCTGCCATAACGGGCCATGGTTATCTCTGCCTTCACCGTCGATTATCCAACAGGCAGCATGGCACATCTCGTGCGCAAGTGTGGATCGTAGTCGCACTAAAAAAGAGTTTATACAGGCATAAGAAAATCTAAGTACACCCTGCTTGAACTCTTTGGTTTTACATATCAGGATTCGGGATATAATATAAAATATCTGGTCCTTAAAACGTCTTCAAATTAGGTAAATACATCCTGAGATGAAAAACACATGAAAAGTCACAACGTGCCATTACTTATTTACCAATAACTACTTCAAAATGCAGAAGCAGAGAGTGAAAAATAAGTACACCCCATGAATCACTAGCTTTTAGAATGATCTTTATCAATAATAACTTGAAGCTGCAGCAAGGGTGTACTTAATTTATCACACACTGCTTTTGCATTTTGCCCTTCTTTTTGTTAGATAAATAATTACACTCTATTATTTATCATGTTGTTTTCTGAGATTGTATTTTCTTACTTTTAAGATCTTCTAAGGACCTGATGCTTTTTTGATTTTGTCCTAATATGTAAAACATTAGATTCCAAAGAGGGTGTACTTAGTTTTTCCCATGACAGCATGTACGATGAATTTATAAGATGTATTACATCACAAGTAGCAGTTTTGCAACCTATAGAGGTTGTCTCATAAAGCTGCAGGATGGACGTGATATGAAACCTACCGGAAGAATCCAAGACCTTATCGGAAAGCTCAATAACTGAGGAACGGTGGTTGTTCTCCAACTTGTGACGGCATTGACCGGATGCTGATGTCAGCCTCTTATTCCAGACTACGTCCATTTTCCTCGGGAGCTAAAATAGAGGAAACAAATTCCACTAAATCTGTAAACTCTTTGACCCCATTCTAACAAAGCACCCAACTCTCCTGTGTGATTTACAGCACTAGTCTCCTTGTATGGGACATGGGGTCTACTGAGAAGTCCAACATGTGAGAACAAAAATAAAAATAAACCTTTCCTAAAATGTCCAGATGTCAACAAATTGTTTTTTGTATGTAAATGTAAAATCCTGTGAACTACAAAAAGTTGCTAATCTCTATATGTCTGCATGATGGATCATGTAAGGTCTCCACTCATCCCACAGATAAGAAGAAGGTGATGGCATTTACCAAACTAAGTGAGTTTTGCCTGAGATTTCAGAACCATGACAAGGGAGTTAGGGTGCTCTTCAGAAACTTAGAATGATAAAAATGATTGTTTGAAGGTGGAGATAATGGATAAGTCATGTGTCGCCCAGATACCGATAATAAGATACCTTATTCTCGAAGACTGTCCTGTTGTATAGATGGTACAGTCGCTCCACCAGCTTCTCCTTTGTTACCTGAAAGTGGGTAACGTAGATGGAAGATGGAGAAATAATGTCTTCCAGGAAACAGCCGGGGATGTTACATAGTGGTGTCCTGGGAAAGATAAGGAATCAGAAATAAATCCAAAGGAAACATCTGACCTAGTTCATGGTTTTCCACAGAGGTAGATGCATCCGGCATAACTCACCTCTCCTCTGTAGCGGAGCTCTCCTCACTATCAGATGGTAAATTATCTGTACAGAAATATGGAAGAATGAAAATTTGTAATCAGACAGGTCAGAATGCAGATCCATGCTAGAGAGAAAACATAATAAATGCTGTAAAGTGAAAATACATCTAAATCAAAATGCCAGAATTGTGGGGTTTTTTTCTCTCTGCAACTACTCAAAAAATGCAATAAGAACCAATTTAAATGTCACATCCACCCCATAATATTATCAATAAAAACATCGAGCCGCCTTATAAAAGAACAAGCCCTCATACGCCTCCATCAATAGCAAAATAAAAATGTTACAGATCTCAGAAAATGGTGACAAAATCAAATATATTTATTAATAATATCAGAATTGTTTTTCACACTTAAAAAGAAAAACTTTGCACGTTTGGTATGGACATAATCATACTGGCCTGGAGAATCATATTTCCAGGTTCATTTTACTGTGCAATGAAGACCTTAAAAATCAAAAAAAAAAAAAAAAATCCATTTTTTTTTCAGTTTTCCCTTACTTGGAATTTTTTTGCATTTTGCAATACATTGTATGGTAATGTGAATTGTGCCATTGAGAAGAACATCTCATTGCACTAAAAACAAGCCATTATATGTTAATGTGGATGGAAATATAAAAACAGATAAGTCTCAAGGAAGAAGGAGAGGAAAAGACATAAGTAGACTACAAATTGACCAGTCCCTAAGGGGTTAAAGGTACAGACCCAACTGTAATTTGCGTTTAGTTGTTAGATTTGGAAACTGACAGTACAAAAAATCATTGTTCTTTCTACAATAACATAACCCTGGTTGTATCTAGAAATGATGACTTACCATGATATGTGGAAGATTCTCCAGTATTGGAATCGTCATCGTCAGTAATAACAATGATGTCATCATCGGAGCTGTGACATAAATGTAACAGAATATGAGCCACCATTAATCATTATTCCCCATCAGGTATCTAGTAATGGAGGAGATGTGAGTCTTACCAGGTGGTACTGTCCGGATCAATATCTGAAGGTGGTAAAATCAGATCTGTGGGGGCAACACAACATAAATCTCTTATTAGAATATTGTAATAACAACGACAGAGGAACATCAAAGAAATAAATCCTAATACAGTATTCAGTGTACCCCTATATGTAGATTGGGAAATAGACCACATTCAGCTAAAGTAACCTGCACTGTGCATAGCAACCATGAGAAGAAATCCCCGAATCCCAATCCTGACCGACTATAGAGCGAATGCATGAATAATGTTCCTGACCAAATGCTGAAAAGAAATGTTGTCCTGCCACTATGGAAGTGTCCCAGACATAGGACTCACACCAATAAAGCTTATCTAAAATAGGATTACCCCTTTAATGTAACTTTAATTTAAAAATGCACAGACCCATTTATAATTTGCCTTTAATTGTTACATTTTGTAACTGATCTGTGACAGTACAGAAAATTCAATGTTTTTTCTACAATAACATTACCCTGATTGTATCTAGAAATGATCACTTACTATTATATGCGGAAGTTCCTGCTCTATTGGAATCCTCATCATCATTAATAATGATGGCATCGGAGCTGTGAAATAAAGGTAACAAATAATGAGCTGACTATTAATCATTAATCCCCATCATATACCTAGTAATGGAGGAGACGTGGGTCTTACCAGGTGGTACTGTCCGGATCAGGATCTGAAGGTGGTAAAATCAGATCTGTGGGGGCAACACAACATAAATCTCTTATTAGAATATTGTCAAAAGAAATAAATCCTAATAATGCATCAAGTGTACGCCTATATGTACATGGGGCAAAACACCACATTCAGGTACAGTAACCTGCCCTGTATATGGCCACCATGAGAAGAAATCCCCAAATCTCATTTCTGTCTGACTTTATAATGCCTGCATAAATATTCCTGACCAAATGCTGAAAAGAAATGTTTAATATGAACTCATTACCTTAGACGTACAATAGAGATAAATCCAAGCCCTGACCACAATTAGCTGCACCCAATGACTATAATGACACATCAATATATCAGAGCTGTTACTGGATCGGAGCACAGTACCTGGTAAATTCGGAGTCGGGCCCGAATTGAAGCCGCTGATGATAACCTGGCCTGGAGACCTCGGTATTGGCTTCTTTCGTGGATGATACTGAAAAATTGTCAAACATGTCAGATAGAATCTATGAGCATGAACATCTCTAATTTATAATCTTCCTCCATTTTCCACTGACTTACAGGTAGATGTCTATATGAATATAGTTACCATTGGCCTGCACTTACTTCATGTGCAGAGTAGGACGGGTGTGCGGGACACTTATGGTTAGGATATGGATAGGGGCGGTGGTGACATTTTCGTGTCTTCATACAATATTATTATGTACCCTGTACATGGACATGTTGACACAAATACCACAACTAAAGGCAGTCATTACTCTGCAAACATGATCCAAACTATCACCCCATCATGCCTCTTCCTGGAGCTCTATTTTTGGTGCCACCATTTGTTTTTAATGGGATTTTTATCCCAAATGTATTCTCATTATTTAAAAATATAAAAATGAAGCTCACCTGATGGAAATCGTCATCATCACTGCTGTCCTCGGTGTCAGAGAGAACTATAATGCGCTTAAATCGCTTTTTTCTCATCATATTTGCAAAAATCTCTTACAACACTCCTCTCTCCACAAACGCCTACAAAATCCCTCAGCGGAACTCTGGATGACGGGGCGTTCTATATCGTCCAGTCATTGTGACATCATCGGAATGATGCGATTGTTTGTTTTTTTATTTAACTTTATTTAAATCTACAAAACGTACTGCAGAAATACAAAAAATAAATCCAGAAAAAAACAACAATCCTTCTAATTCCCTAACTCCTGCCCTTTTTTGAATTGTTCAGAAAAAAAATAATAATCAAAAAAGTCGACAAAAAACAAGATTTAAAAAAACAAAGAAACCTCGAAAAAAATAGGCGATTGATTATCCCTCTCCCCAAGTTTTAATGCTCTACGCTACATTTTTTGCAAAATCTTCTCCCAATTTTTTAAATTCTCTGAGGAGCAAAGCCACGCCCTCTTGTATTTTATTACTCTCTGAAAAAAATTCTTCCATTCTGTAGTATTCAATTTTTTTCCCTATCCATTTCCTAACCAAATCCACTCTTGCTGTATAAAGTCGCCTACTTACGAACTCTTCTTCCTCATTTCATCTCTTCCGTTCCAGAGAGCAGGTTACAATTGTTGATTTGACCTCAATGGAGATCTAAGTCCCCAGTTTCCCCTCTATATCTTTATACCCTATGATAAATGTATCAATTCTGCCCTTGTTTCTTACACAACTTACAAGTATTGTCAGCTATCTTCTCCATTCTGTATAATACCTGGTGAAAATAATAGAACTAATGGATCAATTGGATTAATTTATAGTTTGATTAATTGACATCCCACTTTTGTTTTTATATATATTGAGCCTCTGCAATATTTACTCTTTACTTTCTCAACTAATCTTCTTCTTAAAGATTAAATATATAAGGAATCACGGTTAATTTTTTATTAATATTATATTTATTATATAATAGAATATTGTATAAAATATATAAGTTTATTAATATTAGATAGATTCTTTTTTAAATGGCAACCAATCAAAAAATAATCCATTCCTCAATTTGATTCCTTCATACTCTTCATCGCTTGTTAAATTTGACAATATCTAAAATCGTGCACTTTACTTAAGCTAAACTGTGTCTTCATCACATTAAATGGCAACAACTCATCCTCATGGATTAAATGTTAACCAAATGCAACCTTTTCTCTTCCAAAACCCTGTATCTTAACAATTTTATATATATTTATATTATCCTATGATGAGGCGTATCCAATTGACGTGTTAATATTTAATATCTTCTTTAAATAATCAAGTATAATTGCAAGAATAAAACATTTGTCATCTCCTAGATTCCCGTGAAACAAAATCCCTGATTTCAAAAATTCATAAATGTTACAAAATCCCCTTTTTTCTTATTTAGTAAAAATCTTTCAAAATCAGAATTCCTGAAATTTAAGTAATTGGGCTTCCCAGAAATATCTGTGGAAATAAGGGACGGCCAAGCCTCCTTCTGTCTGAGACTTCAGAAGATAGTTACTTTTATTCTCACCCTCTCTCGCCAACAAATCAGGTCGTTCAGAAGAGTTTATGTTTATTTAAAAATTTTCTCAGTTACCCATACCGGGCAGACACTGAGGACATAACGAACTAGAGGCGAGAGACCATCATCTTAATCAGGGTTATTCTATCCATATTAGATATCAGCAGCAGCATCCACATCAACATCTATTTTAATTTCCTAATGAACAATATAATGTTAAGCGATACAAAACTCACAAGCTCCCATGTGATATTTATCCCTAAATATTCAAAGCCATCTTTTTACTAAAGTCTGTAAATCTCTTCACATTTTTCAGATTTTTTCTTCAAATGGTAATAAAACCCATATACTACAGTTGCTATCCAAGCCAAAGTGGGCACCAAAAGACACGGTCACCTCTATGGTCCACAGGAGAGATTTCCCCATCTCTAACAAAATCAGCAGAATATCATCTGCATAGATCAATATCTTTCCCCCTCTCCACTGCTGCCAAAACCACTAATTTCCTAAAGGAAAATACAGTGAGAAGATAAGAGAGGGGGCATCACCGTTTTGTACCTCTGGCTTGGGGTGAATGGTATAATAGTTTGATCCACCTGATAAAATTCTCCCTGAACCCAAACATCTTGAGTACCCTCCACAAGAACTCCTACACCACCCTGTTACAAGTCTTTGTGGCCTTTGTTGCCATGATGGAGCGGTGGTCTCCGTCTCCTAATATTGTTAAACACTTTCCTCAAATGAATCAGCTCCACTCCCTGGTATAAAACCATTCTGGTAAGAAAGTAGTGGGGGCTTCAGAATTATTTAAACATGTCTTACATTTCATTGAGGATCCAGATACAAATGAAGAACAACTTCCTTTAGGTCCATGATCAGAGTTGACAATTCACACCAGCCACTTCCAATATTAAAGGAGATGTTCACCAATATTTGATGAAACAAAGGAGTTTAGCGTAGTCTTAAAATTAAAACGCAGATGTCTCTCTGATCACTTTCATTCATGCGCACCTCTGCTTGTGTCCTGTGTTAGTTTTCGCTCTATTTCTGTCAAGGGGTGTCTTCCATCCAAGTTGGAATAGACCATGTCTAAATCTCTTTTCCTTCTTAGACGTCACCTCTCCAAGATTATCTTTTTTTTTTTTTAATTCAAGTAATTGAGAGATTGTGTGGCACCCCAGGGGTCTGGTTGCCACAGTAATAGGAATATTACGTCTGAGAGCAAGTGGGAGGTTTCTCTGGTCAGGAACCCTAAGCATGCAACACCGCCCACCCAGACCTGGGAGGGGAGGAATCTGCCCTTATAAACTGGGTCTGGGGCGGGATTAGGTCAGTCAGAGCCTGGAGACAGTTCCAGACACAGGGAAAGTGTCAGCAAGGAGCTCTGTAGGAGCAGGAGCGAGTGCCAGGGGCTGGAAGCTAGATAGCTCGCCCTGGCTGAAGACATTAAGACCGGACACGGAGTCCGAAGCTGTGGGGACATCCAGGTCCAGCAGCAGAATCCAACCGGCAGGGGATTCCAGGTCCTCTGGCCATAGAAGCCCGGAGGCACGGTCACAAGCAAGGGACCAGCACCGCCGTCGTGGAGCGGAGGCTAACAGAAGGCCCCAAGTCACCGGCCATACGGGTGAGCACCACACGGTATAATCAGGGACGTGGGCTACTTCTACCCGCATACAGCAAGGTAGCCAGGAAAGAGTGCAGATAGACGGGGAGGCCTACAACTCCACCTGGTCAGGGGAGATCCTACTTGCTCACAGACTGACCAGGCCCCTACTGCTAACCAGTACTCCCGGGAGGGTCTGCCTTATAACACCAGTAAAGACCCTGAACTGCACTGCACGGACTCTGAGTTATTCCTGCTGCACTCGTGCACCATCACTCCCATCATTCACACTAACTGTCCTGAGGCTGTACTCCTCCCGTGGAGAGTCATCCCATTCTTAGCTGCACACATAACACCGGCCTCAGCGGTCTGCCTTGCAGCAGCGGTCCCCACTGACCGCAATCCACGGGTGGCGTAGTCGGACTATCATCATACCAATAACCCTGCCTCTGATTTGACCACCCTGGGCATGGACCGGGTCATCACCACGAGGACTACAACCCCCAGCATTCATCCTAAAAAGGCCCGCTTCCGGGTTCCCCACAGACCCAGGGGGCGCGTCAACTTTGGCGTAGTCGGCAGGATTCAAACCAACCCGCCCCAACGGGTATTGCGTGCCTGAAAAAAGACTTTTGCATTTACCAGAGAGAAGTTTCCCGCCGTCCGGAGTTGTTTTCCGCCATCGGACGCCATCTTGGGTCGTTTCCCGCCATCTTCTGCCGTCTTCCCGCCATCCACAGCTGCTTCCCGCCATCGGACGCCATCTTCAGGACGCCGCATGGGAAGAAGAGGGGCGTGGACGCCGAAAGCGCCTGAGATCCGAAGCTCCGCCCCACGCACTGACGCTGCGTAAGGTCCTGGAAGGGAGGAAGAACGACGCTGACGTCACAGGAGCGCGACGCAAGGTCCTCGACCCCGACGATCGACTGTGGAGCCGCGGCCTACGGAAGAAGAGCATCGCAAGTTAGGCCACGGTCCACTAGGGGGGAAAGAGGATGTCGGACATCGAGGGGAGCTCCACCGCCACACCGGCCGCCAGCGCAACCGCTGCTACGGTCATGCCATTCACCATGCCCTATATCCCGGGGGCAACCTGGCTACCCCAGTACTCAGGGTAGTCACATACCCTAAGTGACTTTAGGGAAAGACTGGATAGCCTCTTCCAGGTATACCCCCTCACGGAAGAGCAAAAAGTGAGCATCCTGGTGGCCCAGTTAATCGGGGCAGCCCAAAGGGAGGTAAAGTCCTGGCCACCTAGGAAGAAGAGGACTGTCAGAGAAATACTAGCCCGGCTGAAAGACACATTTGATACCCGCACCTCAGCCGAAATAAAGCTCAGATTTTACGGGTGCAAACAATGGGCACATGAAAGTATAAGAGACTATGCTCTAAACCTACAAGAGGCCCTGAGAGCCATTAAGCAGGCAGACCTTGACAGCGTGGGGAATGAAGACAAGCTGTTGACCGAACAATTTATTGAGGGTCTACTGTGCAATGCCCACCGAACCCAGTTGCGGGCAATGGCCTTACAGGACCCTGACCTGGACTTTGCACAGTTCAGAGCCATCCGGGTGCTCCGAGAACCGGCACCAGGTGGCGCTGTGACCCACAGGCGTCCTGCTATCACTTATCACCAGGACGCTGGCCTGTGGGAGCTGATGCGCAGGCTTTGAACAATAACCCGGCTACAGACCTGCACCATCAGGTCCAAGAACTGACTAAGAGCGTTGCCGCGCTAACCAGAACTGTGCAGTCTTTACAGGTCTCTTCTCCAGAAAAGATCCAGCTGGCATCCGGAGGACTTCCCGTGGCGCCGACTGAGGAGGACTCCACCGGCCAGAAGAAGACCCAGCGACCGATACAACGAGGACGGACAACCCATCTGCCGCCGCTGCAATCAACCCGGACATATGGCAAGGTACTGTCATTTAAACGGGCACAACCTGGGGTAGAGGGCCAACCCCCAGGCATAAAATCATCAGGCCCATCGAGCTGGCATGACAAATACGTAGGGGGACGTCCGGTCTTGCCTGTGGTACTGGATGGCATTCCTATGAGTGCCCTACTAGACACTGGGTCACAGACTACCATCCCGTACGTGCTCTTCAAGCGGTACTGGAATGACTCGGACATAACCCGCTACCCAGATGACGACCTGAGCATTATCGCCAGCAATGGTCAGCCCGTGCCACAGATAGGATTTAAAGAGGTGACCATCAAGGTCGGTAAGGTTGAACTGCCGGCACAAGGACTGATCATTGTGGACATTGACCGTCGCGAGAGTCACCCAAAAATAACCCTAGGTACTAATGTAATCGAAAACTGTCTTGCAGAGGTGATTCTTATTTTGCAACAGGTTGCCAAGAACGCCAGTTCCAGTCAGCAGCGTGTCCTCCAAAAAGAGATCCGGGCACTGATGAAACGGCAACAGGTGGAACTATCTGGTGGTGAGATTGGTAGCGTGAGAATGTGTGACCCGTTCCCTATTGCCATGCCCCCAAAAAGTGAGATGATGATTTGGTGCCGGGCAGCTATTGGTCTAAGAGGTAGAGACTACCAAGCAATGGTAGAACCCGTCTACTCAGACAGTAGGCCCACCATTTTGACAGCACGGGGGGTAGTCGATGTACGCCATGGGAGGGTGCCCGTCCACATCATAAATATCGGGGAGAGAGTAGTATACCTGCCCCGGTATGCCACGCTAGCCAAATTGTTCACCATCAACCAGAACTCTGTACAGGCCGTGGAACCCTTGCCTCCATCTCAACCAGAGGAAGGTAAAGGCTCGGGTGGTTCAAGAGTACGAGAGAGTGTTTAGTAAACACCCGCTGGACTTTGGGCGAGTAAAGGGGGTAGAACATCACATCCCATAAAGGAGAGATACCGACCCGTACCCCCTGCACACTATCAACACGCCAAGGGGATGCTAAAAGACATGAAGGAGGCTGGGGTAATTAGGGACAGCTGTAGCCCCTGGGCAGCTCCACTAGTCTTAGTGAAAAAGAAAGACAACACCATGAGAATGTGTGTAGACTACAGGAAGGTCAACCGTATCACACACAAAGATGCGTACCCGTTACCAAGGATAGAAGAGTCCTTAGCTGCATTAAAATCTGCTAACTTCTTCTCTACTTTGGATCTCACTAGCGGGTACTGGCAGGTTCCTGTAGCAGAGGCAGACCGGGAGAAGACCGCATTCACCACCCCGACGGGACTCAGCGAATTTAACTGTATGCCGTTCGGGCTCTGCAACGCACCAGGAACCTTCCAACGGTTGATGGAATGCTGTCTGGGACACCGGAACTTCGAGACGGTCCTATTATACCTGGACGATGTCATCGTCTATTCCAAGACCTATGAGGACCATCTGGAACACCTGGCAGAAGTGTTTGAAGCCCTGGCAAACTATGGCCTAAAGGTAAAACCCTCAAAGTGTCATCTACTGAAGCAAAGGTACAGTACCTGGGACACGTGGTGAGTGCTGACGGAGTAGCCCCCGACCCTGACAAGATCACCGTGATTAAGGACTGGCCAAGACCATCCAGCATAAAGGAAGTGCGGCAGTTCCTCGGGTTGGTAGGCTACTACCGAAGATTCATTCCCGGTTTTTCCAAGAAGGCAGCTCCTATGCAGGACCTCCTGATAGGCCAGTCCAGGAAGGCCAAAAACCAGAAGCCACCCTTCAGATGGGAAAAGCTGGAAGAGGAGTCATTCCGCCAGCTGAAGATGGCCCTCACGGGGGATGAAATCCTGGCGTACCCTGATTACAGCCAGCCCTTTATCCTCCACACGGACGCAAGCAACATCGGGCTAGGAGCCGTACTGTCCCAGATCCAGCAGGGGAGAGAACGGGTAATTGCTTATGCTAGCCGAAAACTGCGACCCACGGAAAGAAATCCTGAGAATTACAGCTCGTTCAAGCTAGAGTTCCTGGCAGTGGTGTGGGCGGTAACTGAACGTTTTAAGTATTACCTTGCCTCTTCCAGGTTCACCGTGTACACGGACAACAACCCGTTGACACACCTGGACACTGCAAGACTGGGTGCCCTGGAGCAGAGATGGATGGCCCGCCTGTCCAATTATGAGTTCACAATCAAATACAGGGCAGGACGCTCCAATACCAACGCGGACGCCCTGTCCAGGATGCCAAACCTACCGGACGGAGGGGAAGATCCAGAAGAACTGGAAGAGGTCGAACTCCCTGCGTTCCACCGTCATGGGATTACCCAGTGTTCCCACCGTGTGAGGGGCCAGCGATCCGCTACGTTCAACCCCTTACCCCACTACAACTGGGCGGAGACGCAAGACAGTGACCCCGCAGTCCATCTGGTGAAGGAGATGCTGACCCAGGCTGACGCCCGCCTGTACCCAGATGCTCCGGAAGAGACCAAGCAACTGTGGACGGAAAAAAGCAGACTGTTTCTCTACAAGGAGAAGTTTTGCCGTAGAATGGTCAATTCCCGGACACATGAACTGATCAGGCAGGTTGTGGTACCGAGACGGGATGCAGCTATGGTGCTGGAGGCCTACTACAATGGGGCAGGGCACTTCGGATGGAAGAAGCTGGAGTTCCTGCTGCGTGAACGGTTCTACTGGATAGGCATGAGAGGAGCCATTGAGAGATGGTGTAGAGATTGTGGCCCGTGCAATCTAAGAAGGAGGGACCGTGCCAGCCAGAGGACTCCCCTGCAGCCCATCCTCACCAGGCAGCCGCTGGAACTGGTCGCTCTGGACCATGTTAAACTGGCTCCAAGCAGAAGCGGGTATGTCTACGCCCTAACCATCGTGGATCACTACTCCCGATTCCTGGTGGTGGTCCCTGCCAAAGACTTGATGGCTCAGACAGCAGCCAGAGCCTTCCAGCTGCACTTCTGCCACCCACACGGGTACCCGGACCAAGTGCTGACGGACCAAGGACCAGCCTTCGAAGCGGAGGTCTTCCAGGAGTTCTGCAACCTGTATGGCTGCAAGAAGATAAGAACAACACCCTATCACCCCCAAACCAATGGACTCGGCGAGAAGATGAACCAGGTGGTGATAGATCTGCTAAAAACATTGCCCCTGGAAGAACGCAGTGTGTGTCCTGAGAAACTGCCCGATCTGGTGGACCTGTATAACCACATCCCGGTAGGTTCCACCAACTGTACCCCGGCTTACCTAATGCGAGCAAGACCTGGTAAGCTGCCTGTTGACCTGGATATGGGAGTCCTGAGGACACCTCGCCAGAGGCAGACTGGGATACAGAACGGCAGCAGCAGTACCGGAAAGTACAGGAGAGCGTCGAGCGAAGTCTCTGTCAATCAAGAGAAAGGCAGGAGAGGACTTATAACCCACATGCTCCCGCTGTTCCCCTGGTACCTGGAGAGCAGGTCTTGAAAAGAAAAAGGCGGCTCCATAAGTTGGACGACCAGTGGGAAAAAGGACCCGTACACCGTACTGCCCTCAAGCCACAAAAATCCAAAGGTGTACGTCATCAGCAAGGATGGAGGAGAGACCACAGCCACTGTCTCCAGAGACCACCTGAAAAAGTGCCCCGAGAAGTTGCAAAGCACGGATGAAGATCAGGAAGACCCTCAACCCGTAGAGGAAAAGGAGGAAATGATCAGCACCGTACTCGGAGACTTTCCCCGGTTCTGGACACAAGTAAACAACGCTATCGTGGTGCCTGTCCTCACCTTTTTCCAGCCAGCCTCTCAAGTGCCTACAGAAGACCAGGTAGAGCTGGAAGAGCAGCCGGCCCAGGAGTTAGAAGAGTCCACACCAGCAGTGCAGGAGGATCAACCCTCTGCTAGTAGTGAGCCTGCCGTGCCCTTAGTGAGCCAAAGAGTACGCAGACAGCTGTCCAGCTTACCCATAACACCTCCTACACCCTGTAGTGCAGGACCAGTTAGTGAGCTCCGTAGGTCCACTAGAGTCACTAGAGGTCAGATGCCCGCTCGCTGGAGAATATAAAGTAATGCACTGTAAATTTACCTGTTTCTTGAAAATGTTTACGTTTTTTTTGTTGCCTGTTATTAATTATGTTTCTCAGTTACCCTGCAGATTTCTATGGACTAACAGGTTATGGACGCTGGATAACCGGAACAATTCTTGTAGATAGTTGCACATTGTGCCTCTTGCGAAGACGGCCGCGGAAGAGAAAACCTGTCTGGTGTGGCCTCCTTGCGGCCCAAAGTAGCTAGCTTCAGCCTTGCAGCCACGCCCAAGGCCAACGCAAGGGGTTTTCTTTGGACAGGTCCCCTACCTCGCTTAAGACTGCACCTTGGGTGACATGGACGCCCTCTTGTTTCACAAACTTCACCTTGGGTGATATGGACACCCGGTTACGGAAACTCCGTGACCACAAAATGTACTTTTTTCATGTTGACTTGTTATTGTTATACCCTGCATTTATGTTTCTTTAAAAATGTGTCCCGGAGTACTAAATTTTACTAGGGGGGAATGTGGCACCCCAGGGGTCTGGTTGCCACAGTAATAGGAATATTACGTCTGAGAGCAAGTGGGAGGTTACTCTGGTCAGGAACCCTAAGCATGCAACACCGCCCGCCCAGACCTGGGAGGGGAGGAATCTTCCCTTATAAACTGGGTCTGGGGCGGGATTAGGTCAGTCAGAGCCTGCAGACAGTTCCAGACACAGGGAAAGTGTCAGCAAGGAGCTCTGTAGGAGCAGGAGCGAGTGCCAGGGGCTGGAAGCTAGATAGCTCGCCCTGGCTGAAGAAATTAAGACCGGACACGGAGTCCGAAGCTGTGAGGACATCCAAGTCCAGCAGCAGAATCCAACCGGCAGGGGATTCCAGGTCCTCTGGCCATAGAAGCCCGGAGGCACGGTCACAAGCAAGGGACCAGCACCGCCGTCGTGGAGCGGAGGCTAACAGAAGGCCCCAAGTCACCGGCCATACGGGTGAGCACCACACGGTATACTCAGGAACGTGGGCTACTTATACCCGCATACAGCAAGGTAGCGAGGAAAGAGTGCAGATAGACGGGGAGGCCTACAACTCCACCTGGCCAGGGGAGTTCCTACTTGATCACAGACTGACCAGGCCCCTACTGCTAACCAGCACTCCCGGGAGGGTCTGCCTTATAACACCAGTAAAGACCCTGAACTGCACTGCACGGACTCTGAGTTATTCCTGCTGCGCTCGTGCACCATCACTCCCATCATTCACACTAACTGCCCTGAGGCTGTACTCCTCCCGTGGGGAGTCATCCCATTCTTAGCTGCACACATAACACCGGCCTCAGCGGTCTGCCATGCAGCGGCGGTCCCCACTGACCGCAATCCACGGGTGGCGTAGTCGGACTATCATCATACCAATAACCCTGCCTCTGATTTGACCACCCTGGGCACGGACCGGGTCATCGCCACGAGGACTACAACCCCCAGCATTCATCCTAAAAAGGCCCGCTTCCGAGTTCCTCACAGGCCCAGGGGGCGCGTCAACTTCATAACAGGAAAAAAAGAATAACAATGGTTCCAGAATGAAAATACATAATTATTCAACAACATCATTTCTGTTATTAGCTCTTTATATACATCTCCATACACATCATGTCAGTCAAGTTTAAAGAATACAGCAATACACATTACACAGGTGTTTATAGGGGAAATACAAGGAAAACTATTATCTCCCAGACTGAATTGAGAGGTAGGATCAGTAGGGTATGGGTCACACCAAAGCTTCCAAACCTTCTCAAATTTATTAGGACAGTGTCCACTCTTATATACTATCTTCTCATACAAAAAGCCAAAAAAGAGAATTCCCATGTACAAAAATCAGTCAATCTTTATTCAACAATCAATTAGACAACAATAAAAAAGTGATACTACAGAGATGGTGGATGAATGCAAATTAGCATGCTTGTCCTAGAAAGTAGGACAGGTTACAAATATAAATATAAATTGCACATGGAGCCACTAAAGACCAATATGAAGAAAAAACATATAAAGGATGAGAATCCAAATATATACATATAAATGCCCTGAACAGTAATGAACATCAAGGGGGATCCACCCGGCTGTATAAATATGTAATATAAATAGTGAAAGTTCACTCTTAGACCTAAGTAATAGTGCCAGAAGAACACAATGTGTGATCCACCTAGTGTTCATCAAATAGAAATACTATGGTCGCACAATAAAACTGTTCACAAAGATCAATATATAGAAAAAAGATTTTATATTCCCGTGGATTCACTCCATAAGGGTAGTGGCAACAGGATGAGACAGAATGCTGAGGAGTGGTACTCAGAAAAAAGTATAACTATAAACAGAACAAGTGCTCAATATAACCACATAGTCAGCAGACTGAAAAATCCTTAAAACAGTGCTATTGAACATAAATAAGTCTCAAAGGACAGCAAGCAATTCATATTCACTGCAGTAAACCCTCTAACGCGCGTTTCGCTTCAAAGCTTCTTCAAAAGGGTATACTGAGTAGACAGAGACTGGGTATTTATGTAATTGGACAGCTAATCCACTACCTTACACATCAAATGCTATTTAAAATGATTGCATGACAATGTTACATGGAGATGTTAACCCTTTATAGAATGAGGAGTATATAGCCCTATACACCAGATATCGATTGCGGTAAAAAACGCCAAGCTCACCTGCAGAGCGGGCTCCCTGTTGCACCTCGCTTCCTCGCCGTGCAGTCACATGCGAGAGGAGGGAGGAGCGAAGTTCAATCAGGGAGAGCGTGTGTTGCCCGGTCAACCCCAGACGCCAAATAGTGCATCCATTCCCACCACGTGTGACAACACGTCAGAGTAAGGAGAGTCCATATGAAAGTGCGTGTTGCCTGGACTACTCCAGAGGTAGTATGGCCCGGACTGCATACCCCCATAGGGGCCTTAAGGGGAGGGCCGCATGACTCAGGAGGTCTGCTAGGCCGTAATTTGGGGTGGTAAGGGGTTAATGTAAGGAATAGAGTTTTGAGCGCGAATTTGTAGGGGAGGATTATAGGGGCAGGGGGATAGTACGGGGTTATCTGATTGGCTAGTGGGAAGTATCTCTGTGGAGGGTATATAAAGTGAGGGGAGGTGGGGGTAGTCCATTCGGGAAAAGTTAAGGTACCTGAATCTACGTCGGATCCTGAGGAATGGAAGCTCTTTTCCAGGAGATCCGTTCCTTGGCTGAGAGCAGGGGACAGCTGTGGCTCCAGGATCAGCTGCAGCGATGGAACACTGAAGGGACGGCCGGAGAGGTGGCTGCACCCGCATCACCTCAGAGAGGTGCAAGGAGGTCCAGGCCGCCGGAGAAACTCAGCCCGGAAGGGACTCCCCGGACCAGGCGCCGGTTGCAAAGCCCCTCCAGGGACCCCTCCGGATCACAGGCTCAACCCCAGCCCCAATCTGCCGCACGCCGCTCTGGAAGAATCTCTCAGCGTCAGCATCGTCCAGAGGCTGGGGTGAGTGACGTCGTTGGCCCCGCCCCCCCATGAGGTCATCCCGGTCATGTGGCACCACTATCCAGGAAGTGCGGGCTGCTCAGGAGAGCAGGGCCTCTGCTGTTGCAGGAGGGAGAATTACATTATATGAACGGCCGGGGCATCCACTTCGGGCCCAGCGAGCAGCCAGGGGAAGGAGAGCTGAGCCTGAAGGATGCCGGACCCAGGGAGCAGAAGGAGGCAGGAGGGTGAACAGGTCAGCGGGAGCAATTTCAGGTGAGAGGCAGGCACAGCCGCGCCGGGCCCATGCAGCGGGGAAAGCAAAGGAGTACCGGTCAGTTGGAGCTGACCCAGAAGAACGGCAGGTGCAATCGCACCGGGCCCAGGTGTCAGGATCAGCAGGACCCCGGCGGCGGAGATCGGAAAGACCAGTGCGGGGGGGTCAGGAGACGACCCACCCGGGATGTCGGTAGCACCAAGGACCGGTGCAATGTCCATGGGAGAGGGCAGATTGCTGCTAGGGATGCGGGCTGCAGGCATGCAGCTGAAGTCTCTCCTCCTCCCAGACAGCGCGCTATTGTGGATAGGAGGTCCAGGTCTAGCGGTGGGTTGACTCCGTCGGATGTCCCCGAGCCTAACTCTGCCTCTGAAGAAGAGGGCCAGATTTCATCTGGCAGTGAAGAGAGTGGGGACGATCGCCGACGGCTGTTCCGAGGCTTCCTCGTAGTCGGCCTGGTAAGTCACATGGTTTAAATGCTCCTTGGGGGAATGCGGATAATGTAGATCAGAGGGAGCGGTATTTTCAGAGGGGCTTGGCGGCTGACAGGGCGATGGGTAGTGAACGGGTGAGCGATGTTGTGTCGGAATTTCTTAGCATGGTGCGGGGTTTTTTGTCACCTGCGGCAGGTCCTAGTGGAGTTTGGCAGGGTGGTACTGGAGGTTCAGGGGCGGTTGCGGAGACCCCGGCAGTTGTGAGTGGAGGGATTCCCGCACCAGTTGCAGCTAATGAGACGGTTGCAGCACCAGCGGCTGCGGCGACTCCAGTGGATACAGTGCGGTTGGATGACAGAGCGAGGGGCGAGGTTTATATGTGCTTTGATGGCCCCTTGGGAGCTCATTTAAAGCAGAAGGTGCGAGAAAAAATATGGAAGGATGAGTACGTGGAAATTTTTTCTTTGCTACCGTTGGAGATGTTTAATTAGGACAGGGTAAATCCAGATGAGAGTAAGAAGGATGAGGAGGAGCGCAGGCGTTATCGTCTGATTCCTCGCACTTTTCAAAATTGGCTGCAGGCGTTTACCACACTAGCGAGTGTCATTGGGGAGAAAGCTCTGGAGAACTGTTCTGCATTATTTTGTTATTTAGATTCCATTAGTGAAGCATACCGTGTTTATGGCGGGACGGCCTGGCTTAGGTATGATGAACAGTTTAGGCAAAGAAAGGCAGTCCGTCCGAGTTTACGGTGGGACCATAAGGAGATTAGTTTGTGGTTGCGATTGATGACAGCACCAAAGTCGGCCTCGCAGTCCTTTCCTGGGAGTAGCGGGGGTTCTGCCAATTCGGCGGCATCCTCTTCAGGCTCCAGGAAGGGGCTGTGCTGGCAGTTTAACGAGCGGGAATGCCGTTTTGGCACAGACTGTAAGTTTAAGCACGAATGTTCAGGCTGCGGAGCGTCTCACAGCCATTCCAAGTGCTTAAGAAAGGAAAGAAAAAATCAAGCGACTCTTTTTCAAAAAGGGAGGACACCAGTGAGAATAGATCGGATGCTTCCGTTTCTAAGTAGGTATCCGGATAAGGAAGCAGCTGTGTTGTTGAGGGATGGTTTTAATTTTGGCTTCAGTATTCCGTCGGAAGTTGTGCCACGTACGGTGCGGCCTAAGAATTTGATTTCGGCTCGGATGCATGCGGCAGTTGTTAAGGAAAAATTGGATAAGGAAATTAAGTTCGGTCGCATGGCTGGTCCTTTTTTGGAACCTCCGTTGCCGTGTTTATGTGTTTCTCCTCTGGGCGTTGTGCCCAAAAAGGAGCCTAACAAGTTTCGGTTAATCCATCACTTGTCGTATCCTCATGCTAGTTCAGTTAATGATGATATTGATCCAGATTTGGCATCAGTATCGTATGTTTCTTTTGACAAGGCCGTGGACTGGGTGCGGAGGCTGGGAAAAGGATCTCTCATGGTAAAAACGGACATTAAGTCCGCTTTTCGTCTGCTTCCTGTGCACCCAGACAGTTTTCATTTACTTGGTTGTTTTTGGGATGGTCATTATTACGTGGATTGTTGTCTACCGATGGGATGTTCTATCTCGTGTTCCTACTTTGAAAAGTTTAGTTGTTTTATTGAATGGGTAGTTAGGGAGGAATCCGGCTTGGACTCCGTATTGCACTATTTAGATGACTTTTTGTGTACTGGGCCAGCTGGGTCCTCAGTTTGTTCTTTGCTGCTTACGATGGTTGAACAGGTAGCATCTCGCTTTGGCATTCCGTTGGCCCCGTAGAAAACGGAGGGCCTCTCCACGGTTTTGAAGTTTTTGGGCATTGAATTGGATTCCGTCAGGATGGAATGGCGCTTGCCAGAGGACAAGTTGTTAGATCTGAAGTCTTGTGTCCAAGAGGCTTTGCGGGCAAAGAAATTGCGCCTGCGCCAACTGCAATCTCTTTTGGGTAAGTTAAATTTTGCGTGCAGGATTTTACCTATGGGAAGAGTTTTTTCATGTAGGTTGGCTCAGGCAACAGCAGGCATTAAACATCCGTTGCATTTTGTAAGATTGAATTCGGAACACAAGGCGGATTTGTCCATTTGGGCGGATTTTCTTCAATCTTATAATGGCAGGTCGGTTTGGATGGATCAAGTCGTTTCTAATGTGGATCTGGTTTTGTTTACAGACACATCAGGTTCTTATGGTTTTGGGGCCTATTTCGGTGGAAAATGGTGTGTGGGAGAGTGGCCGGAATCATGGAAGGATGCAGGTTTGACAAGAAACATGGCATTGCTGGAAATGTTTCCTATTGTGGTGGCTTTGGAGGTTTGGGGCTCTGAGCTGAGGAACAAGAAAGTGATTTTCTTCTGTGACAACTTAAGTGTAGTGCATTGTATTAACAACTTGTCAGCTGTTTCATTGCCAGTTCTGTCTCTTTTGCGCCATCTAGTGCTCAGGTGTTTGGATATTAATGTCTGGTTTTGTGCTGTTCATGTACCAGGTGTTCAGAATTCAATAGCTGATGCATTGTCTCGCTTCCAGTGGGATCGTTTTCGGGAACTAGCAGTTGGAGACCGATTGGCCCCGGTGGTTGTGGGATCTAGTGTCCGTGCAGCGTTGAATTTGGTGAGGTGTTCTGTTAACCCCAGTACTTGGTCTCGATATGTTTCTGCGTGGCGTCTTTGGCAGGAGCTAGAGGAGTCGGCAGGTGAGCAGGTGACGGAAGCGGACCGTCCCTATTTATTGTTGTATATGATCGGCAGGGCATTTCAGGAGGGTTTATCAGGCTCAGCTGTAGCTGGTAGGTTAGCAGGTTTGGCCTTCTTCTTTAAGTTAAGTGGTTGGAGGGACTTTACCAAGGATTTCTTGGTTCGCCAGGCGATGAAGGCATTTCAGAGGAGCTATCCGGTACGAGATTGGCGGCGCCCGGTATAGTTTGAAATACTGGGTCAGCTTTTGCGTTGCCTTAGCTGTGTGTTTAGTTCTGAATATGAATGTCGGCTATTTGGGGTGGCCTTTGTTCTGGCGTTTTTTGGGGCATTTAGGATAAGCGAATTGGTGAGCAGAAATGTTAAGTGTCATGGCGGGCTGTTATCACAGGATGTAGTGTGCTCGGAGGAGGCAGTACGGTGTTATTTGAGGCGGTCAAAAACCGATACAGCCGGTAAGGGTTGTTTGGTGGAATTGTGGGCTGTGGACGGTTTGTTTGAATGCCCTGTGAGATGGGTTTCTGCATTTCTGGAGGTGAGAGGTCCATCATAGGGTGCCTTTTAGTTACATCAAGACGGATCTGCATTATCGGTGTATCAGTTTATTACCATCTTCAGGCGGGGTTTAGCTAGTTGTGGTCTGAATGGTTTGGAGTTTGGTTCTCATTCGTTTCGGATTGGGGCTGCCACTGAGGCTGCTCGCTGGGGTTAGGGGGTTAAAGCTGTAAAAAAGATTGGTTGCTGGGAGTCGGCGAGGTATCGGTCTTATGTCCGGCCTCATATGTTATAAGATTTTCCCCCAATTTTTTGATAGCGTTATTATTTGGTAACGATTTTCTTTTCTTTTTTACATTCCCCCCCCCCTTTGTTTTATGTTTCAGGACCCCCTCGGTTGATCTGGGTGTTAGGTCACTCGTATGTATATTGGGGTTCCATTCGGGCCAACGCAATACCGGCGGGGCGCCAGTTGGGCACAACGAAGGAGGTTGCGATGGTTCGGTGTATCGGTGTCAGGGATTTGCTGTGGATCCGGGTAATGCCCGAATTTCATTTTTATGCTAATTTAGGCCCCCGGAAATACTCGTTTTGCATGCGGGTGGGAATGACTTGGGCTCCAGGACGTCTAGAGACTTGATCCGTGACGTCGTTTGACTGCCTGAGGCATTTGGAAACCTATCCGGGATTAGTGCTCGTATGGTCGGACATCGTTGCACGCCTGGCATGGCGACACGCCAGGTCAGTCGAAAGGATAAATAAAGCTCGGAGCAAGGTGAATAGGGAGGTTTCCCGATTCATTGCTCTGCATGGGGGGGTTGTGGTTCGTCATCGGGATCTGGAAGTTCCGTCTAGGGAATTTCTGCGGTCTGATGGGGTCCATTTGAATGATATTGGCATAGATATGTGGGCATTAGCATTGATGGAGGGAGTTGAAAAGGCACTTTTGATATGGCGGGACTCTCAGGCATAAGGTGTCATGCCTGCTCGTTATGGCGGAAAAGGAGGGGGGTTTTGAAGGCGGTTGCTTACATCGAAGGAGGACGGGAGAACCCACTACAGGCAAGAGTGACTCCCATCGGTGTTAAGCGGGTGTTAAAATTTAAAACGGGTCCCTACTGAGCGAGGTCTCAGCGGGACATTTCTGGATGGGCAACAGTCAGCTGGGTCCCTGTGGGCCGGTTGCGGTGCGGCTAGGGGTGGCATGGTGGAGCTGTTTGTTGCAGTTTTTCAAAATGTATGGGCAACAGTCAGCTGGGTCCCCCTGGGCCGGTTGTGGTGCGGCTGGGGGTGGCATGGTGGAGCTGTTTGTTGCAGTTTTTCTCCAAAAATGGTGGAGCCTTCAATTCCCCTCCTCCTTTTTCAGAGTTAATTTAATGTTAATTAATGTTATTTATGTTTACATGCTGTTATATAATAAATGAGGCTGCTGTGGCCATTATATCCAATGTCACAGTGTGGTGGTTTTTATTTATAGTAAGTGGGGGGTTTTCAGTGGGCTGCGTATAGTAGGCCGTATAGTCATACATTCCGAAGTCATGCACAGAGTATATATGTGCACCATCTGGGAAACAGCATCACACAGGCAAATTCAGACGCCACACACAAAATATGTGTTAGAGTGTAGTAGGGGTCATAGGGAACCAACCAAAGGGAGATATAAATATGGAAAGATCCCATCCAAAAGATATATATTGATGTCCAGACAATCAAACCCAGAGTCTGGGCACACAAAACGGAAACACCACTGCATAGATTCGTAAGAGCTAAACCTGCATATACGGTATGTAAACCTATGGACATAGATACTTACTGAATCCCTAAAAGAAAATAAATGTTTTTTTGTTTTTTTTCCAAGTTTACACATGCATATGCTGAAGTTGTCAATTGGGAGTAAATATCATCTGATATAACTCATTCATACATCCATTCATCTGTCCCTAACCACACAAAATCATATCTCTCAAACACATTGCCTGCATGTGTGTACACAAGCAAAAAAATGTTTATTCATACATGTGCATGTGCACACACAAGTGCACACACACATATGTATATGGACACATAAAAACACATAACATTATTAATGTTCTTCACATATTAGTATTCAGCCACCAAATCAAGTGCAATGAGTGAAAATATTCAAAAACAGGGAAATGATGCACCGAAATCATACATCTCAAGTGAATCCTACAGTGTCATAAAAATACCCCTCAAGTGAATCCATTCAAATAAAAAGTGATAATAAAAAAGTTTTTTTTAAATATGGTGACACAAGAGTGTATAAAACCACCCTACACAATGAAAGTGAAAAAAGGGGTTCTTTATTAAATAGGACAGACACAGAAGAAAAAATCCATAGGACTATTCTAAAATTCTACAGGAGCCCATAGAATATTAAAGGACACATCGGTACCCAGAAGTGCAAAATAATACATAACAGTGAGTTTAATAATCATTATGGTACACATTATGTAGAAATTCCACCAATAATACATATTAAGTTGTGTAAATTTAAAGTGCAAAAGTGCTGATGTTGTGTAGACAATATAACTAATATAAAGTGCTAAAAAGCCAAAATAATGGCATTCATTGAGGGACGTATAAAGTGCAAAGAAGAGAAGTGCAGAATGCTAAACTGCAAGTATTCAGAAAATGGTCACTGTGAAACAATAGACTGAAATAATCTAATCTAAGGTGCTACAGTGCTAACAGGACATATTCACTGTGAATCAGTAATGTGGAAAGTACCAGTCTAAAGTGCTAGAGTGCTAAAAGGACATTTAGTGAGAAGTAGTTCTGATAATACCGTGTGTCATACTCACTCGTTTACTTCTTAATAACTTTGGGATCCTACATGTCTAGAAAACCTCCATATAGTAATAGTGCCCTCTCTGTGCCCCCATATAATACTAGTGCCTCTCTGTTCCCCCATATAGTACTAGTGCCTCCTCTGTGCCCCCATATAGTACTAGTGCCCCCTCTGTTCCCCCATATAGTACTAGTGCCCTCTCTGAGCCCCAATATAGTGCTAGTGCCCTCTCTGAGCCCCAATATAGTACTAGTGCCCTCTCTGTTCTCCCATATAGTACTAGTGCCACCTCTGTGCCCCCATATAGTACTAGTGCCCCCTCTGTGCCCCCATATAGTACTAGTGCCCTCTCTGTTCTCCCATATAGTACTAGTGCCTCTCTATGCCCCCATATAGTACTAGTGCCACCTCTGTGCCCCCATATAGAACTAGTGCCGCCTCTGTGCCCCCATATAGTACTAGTGCCCTCTCTGAGCCCCAATATAGTGCTAGTGCCGTCTCAGTGCCCCCATATAGTACTACTGCCCTCCCTGTGCCTCCATGGTCTGGGTCTGATGGGAGGTTGTGTGGCCTGATGGGAGGGCGCGCACAGAGGAGAGTGGCCGCGGCGCTAGAGAAAGGGGGAAGGCGCGTGCGCTGACAAGGGTGAGTTGATGGTCCGTGGGCCCACAGGTAGGGATCAGCGTTGGAATGGCAGAGGTGACTATTTATTTTTTTAATCGGGGGCCATGTATACAGTACGGAGCACTATGCGGGGCCGTGTTCACAGTACGGAGCACTATGCGGGGCCGTGTATACAGTACGGAGCACTATGCGGTGGCCGTGTATACGGTACAGAGCACTATGAGGGGGACATGTATACGGTACAGAGCACTATGCGGGGCCGTGTATACAGTACGGAGCACTATGCGGGGCCGTGTATACAGTACGGAGCACTATGCGGTGGCCGTGTATACGGTACAGAGCACTATGAGGGGGACATGTATATGACGCGCCCCCTGGGCCAGTGCTGTAGTGCGGCGCACGTGTGCGCGGGGAAATACCCGGAGCCGGATCCGATGAGGGTTGTAGTCTCCGAGTGGCGGGGACCCGGTCCGTGCCCAGGGTGGTCAAACCGACGGCAGTCTATTTGTAAGGTGGTTATGACTACGCCACCCGTTGATTGCGGTACGAGACCGCCGCTGCCAAACAGTCCGCTGAGGCTGATGTTATGTGTATGCAGCGAAGATGAAATAACCCCCAACGGGAGAGGTATAGCCTCAGGGCAGCAGGTGCGGGGATGATGATGGGAGTGATGGTGTGGATGTCCCAGTACGGATGGTGCGACAAGAAAGCACGGAGACGTGAAGGTACAGTTCGGGGTACAAGGTAGACCCTCCCGGGAGTACTGGCTAGTAGTTGGGGCCTGGTTAGTCTGCGAGTAAGCCGGAGTTCCCCTGGCCAGGCGGAGTTGTAGGTCTTCCCGTTAGTCTGTACCCTTTCTGGCTACCCTGCTTTCGGCGGTTACAAGTAGCCCACGTCCCTGGGTATACCGTGTGGTGCTCACCCGTATGGCTGGTGACTTGGGGCCTCCTGTTAGCCTCCGCTCCGGGATGGCGGTGCTGGTCCCTTGGTTGTGACTGAGCCTCCGGGCTTTTATGGCCAGAGGACCTGGAATCCCCTGCCGGATGGATTCTGCTGCTGGGTAATCTTAGTCCCCACAGCCTCGGACTCCTGTGTCCGGTTTCAGTACTTTCTCCCAGGGCGAGCTCTGCACAGCTCCAGCCCCTGGCGCTTCTCCTTGGCTCCTCTCTTCTCTACTCACTCTCTACTCACTAACCCTGCCTCAGCCCCAGTTTTATATAGGGGAAGTTCTTCCCCTCCCAGGACTGGGCAGGAGGTGTGGCATGCTTAGGGTGCCTGACCAGGAAACCTCCCACCTGCTCACAGACGTAATATTGCTATTACTGTGGAAACCAGACCCCTGGGGTGCCACATATACGGTACGGAGCCCTATGCGGGGCCATGTATACAGTACGGAGCACTATGCGGTGGCCGTGTATACAGTACAGAGCACTATGCGGGGCCATATATATAGTATTACAGAGCACTATATGGGGCCATATATACAGTACAGAGTACTATACGGGGCCATATGTATAGTATTACAGAGCACTATGTGGGGCCATATATACAGTACGGTGCACTATGCAGGGGCCGTGTATACAGTATGAATCACTTTGGGTGATGTATACTGTGTGCAGCACTATGGGGGGCCATATATAAAGTAGTATGGAGCACTATGCGGGGCCATGTATAAAGTAGTATGGAGCACTATGCAGGGCCGTGTATACAGTACGGAGCACTATGCGGGGCCATGTAAACAGTACGAAGCACTATGCGGGACATGTATACAGTACGGAGTACTATGCGGGGACATTTATACAGTACGGAGAACAAGGCGGAGCCATGTATACAGTATGGAGCTCTATGCGGTGCCATGTATACTTTGTGCACCACTATGCTGGGCCATGTATACAAAACAGCAGTATTCGGGGCCATGTATACAGTAGTTCGGAGCACTATGCAGGGCCATGTATACAGTACGGAGCACTATGCGGGGCATATGTATACAGTACCGAGTCCTATGCAGGGCCATGTATACATATGGAGCACTATGTTGGACCATGTATATAGTAGTACGGAGCACTATGCGGAGCCATGTATAGAGTACGAAGCACTATGCGGGTGACATGTATACAGTACGAAGTACTATGCAGGGCCATGTATACAGTACAGAGCACTATGCGGAAACATTTATGGTCATGTATACGGTACGGAGAACTATGCGGAGCCATGTATACTGTGTGCAGCACTATGCGGGGCCATATATACAGTATGGAGCACTATGCAGGGCCATGAATACAGTACGGAGCACTATGCGGGGCCATGTATACAGTACAGAGCACTATGTGTGGCCATGTGTTCAGTACGGAGCACTATGCGTGGCCATGTATACAGTACGGAGCACTATGCAGGGCAACGTATAGAGTACGGAGCACTATGCGGGGGCCATGTATGCAGTACAGAGCACTATGTGGGGGCCGTATATAGTGTACGGAGCACTATGCGGGGCCAGGTTTACCATATGAAGCACTATGCGGGGCTATGGATACAGTACGGAGCACTATGCGGGGCCATATATACAGTACGGAGCACTATGCGGGGCCATGTATACGTACGGAGCACTATGCGGGGTCATGTATACTGTATGCAGTAGTATGCGAAGCCATATATACTAAACAGAGCAGTATGCGGGACCATGTATACAGTATGGAGCACTATGCGACGCCATGTATACAGTATGGAGCACTATGCAGGAACATTTATGGTCATGTATACGGTACAGAGAACTATGCGGAGCCATGTATACTGTGTGCAGCACTATGCGGGGCCATATATTCAGTATGGAGCACTATGCAGGGCCATGAATACAGTACGGAGCACTATGCGGGGTCCATGTATACAGTACGGAACACTATGCGGGGCCATATATACAGTATGGAGCACTATGCAGGGCCATGAATACAGTACGGAGCACTATGCAGGGCCATGTATACAGTATGGAGCACTATGCAGGGCCATGAATACAGTACGGAGCACTATGCTGCACATAACACATCTGCATCTCTGGCTGCTATGGGCATAAAAGGGGACAAACTTATGGTGTGGCACCCATGCTCCCCTGACCTCAACCCCATTGAGAACCTCTGGAGCATCATCAAAAGGAGTGTCTATGATGGCGGGAGGCAGTTCACATCTAAGCAACAGCTCTGGGAGGGTATTATGTCCTCATGCAAAACAATTAAAGCAGAAACCATCCAAAACCTGACAAATTCAATGGACGAGAGAGTTCAGAAGCTCCTTTCGAACAAGGGGTCCTATGTGCAAATGTAACATCACCTAGAATAAAGTTTTGAGTTGAAAACTGTTTGATTTCAGTTTGTAATAACCTGCTAATGCTTATAATTTCAAAAATGACCATTTTTTTCTTTATTAAAATGAAAAGGTTGAAAACTCTGCTGTACATAATAATTTGGAACATGCATTTTGAGTGAAGTTTGAGTTTTTAATTTTTTTAAAAATATACTGTTATCATAGGCAGTTTGTACAAAAACCTTTCAATTGTACTCTAATAATTATAATAATAATTTTTATTTACATAGCGCCAACATATTCCGCAGCACTTTACAATTAAGCGGGGACATGTACAAACAATAAATTCAATACAAGGTGAGACAGTTTAACAGTTACATCAGGAGTGAGGTCCCTGCTCGCAAGCTTACATTCTACAAGGAAATGGGGGGACACAATAGGTGGAAAGTGCTTGTTATTTCAGGTCAGGCAATTATAATAAGTCGGGATGGTCATATAAGGCTGTATGATCCGGTCATCAGCCTGTATGTTCAAGTGCAATACTCAATTACCGAGTGCAGTTATCGTGTGCATGGAGGGTGTAGAGACAGATGAACAGTAGGGAGTAGATTCTGAATAGTATTTAGGAGGGAACAGGGGAAAGTTAGTTTACTGGGTATTTGAGGTGGTAGGCTTGTTTAAAGAGATGGGTTTTTAAAGCGCGCTTGAAGACATCGGGGCTAGGCATCAATCGGATCGTCTGGGGTAGAGCATTCCAGAGAACTGGTGCAGTACGAGAGAAGTCTTGGAGACGGAGGTGCGAGGTTCGGATTATGGGGATGTTAGTCTTAGGTCATTTGTGGAACGGAGGGCACGTGTAGGACGATAGACTGAGATGAGAGAGTAGATATAAGGTGGTGCAGAACTGTGGAGAGCTTTGTGGGTGAGAGCAATGAGTTTATATTGGACCCTGTAGCGAATGGGTAACCAGTATAATGACTGGCACAAGGTGGAGGCATCGGTGAAGCGGCTGGTTAGAAATACGACCCTGGCTGCCGCATTCAGGACAGATTGGAGAGGGGAAATTTTGGTAAGAGGGAGACCGATCAGGAGAGAGTTGTAGTAGTCCAGACGAGAGTGAATAAGAGCGACAGTAAGAGTTTTAGCAGTAATAGCTAATAGCTAATAGTTATTTGACTGGAAAATTACAATGACTGCAATTCATATAGGTAATTTGGGAAAATCTGAGAAAATATTATTTGCATAATAATTTGGAACACAGTGTAGTAGTACCGAGCACAATGCGGGGGCCGTGTATACAGTACGGAGCACTATGCGGGGCCATGTAAATAGTAGTACGGAGCACTATGCGGGGCCATGTATACAGTACGAAGCACTATGAGGGGCAGATGTATACAGTACGGAGTACTATGCGGGGCCATGTATACAGTACAGAGCACTATGCGGGGCCGTGTACACAGTATGGAGCACTATGCGGGGCCATGTATACAGTACGAAGCACTATGAGGGGCAGATGTATACAGTACGGAGTACTATGCGGGGCCATGTATACAGTACGGAGCACTATGCGGGGCCGTGTACACAGTATGGAGCACTATGCGGGGCCATGTATACAGTACGGAGCACTATTCGGGGCCATGTATACTGTACAAAGCACTATGTGACTAGCCCAGGGGATGGGGATGACTCGGTTACCGGGGCCTTTAGCCTTAAGGAGGTCGCGGTGGTCGGCTCTCGGGCCCATTCTCTGGGGTCTCTCTTTAAAAAGGCGTTGATAGATGTTAAGTTTTATTAAAGAGTTCGTGTCGCCACCTATGGTTTCTGATGATATTCACCAGCGCTGCACAGTCCACTGAGGCCAGTGATAAGGCAGCTAGATGGTATGGCTCGCCACAGGTGGAGCTAGGCCTCAGGGCAGCGTATGGACGGGGAAAGCAGGACGGAGAGACTCAGCCGAGTCAGAGCAAGAACAGGGACGGACACAAAAGTCACTTCAGTACCTTTTACTGATGGAAATTCAGGCACTTCCCGGAGCACTGTAGGGTGAAGGGTGTATGTCCGGATCCTCCCCAATGAGCGGGTTTTGGGCCTCCTCTTTCTTGCTTCTGCGTAGTAAGTTTCTGACCTGCCTGAAGCTAGGCCTAACTTTGCCTCTGTCCTGCGCTGGCTGACCTTGTGGTAGGGCCTTCTCTTGGAGTGCACGCTCCCGACCTACGGGGCCTATGTGTCTCCTGGCTCTGGAACGTATCAGCACTTTAGCGATCCTGGGACTTGTAGTTCTCCAGGGATTCCAGTTTATCTTACTGGGTCATGGAGATCCCGGTAAGCTTCGGACTCGGTGTCCGGTAACTGCTTCTTCTTCAGGGTGAGCTAGTTAAGCTCCTCTGCCCCTATGAACTAACTCTCTCTACTCTCCTTCGGCCTACTCGGGCCCTCCTAGGCTACTCACACTAACGGCAGCTTGCCGCGCTTCACCGATCTTATGGCGCCGGCACACCTAAGCTCACTTCTCTGAGCTACAACTGAGACTAGAACATACTCCACTGCAGACTAACCTCTCTCAGGCTTCTACTGCAGGAACTCTCTCAACAGACTTCTGCTCTCTGTCGACTCCAGTCTAGACTAACTGCTGCCTGGCTCCACCTTCTCTATTTATCTATCCCTAACGGGCTCCCTCTGGTGGTCTGAGGTGGAAGGTGGAGATGTGTGAATGGTTATGGGGGCCTCTTGTGGAGGAATCCTTCAATACACCCTTCTAGGATCTGTGATACCAAGCACAGCTGGGCTTCACATTTGCGGGGCCATGTATACAGTACGGAGCACTATGCGGGGCCATGTTTACAGCATAGAGCACTATGCGGGGCCATGTATACAGTACGGAGCACTATGCGGGGCCGTGTATACAGTACGGAGCACTATGCGGTGGCCATGTATACAGTACAGAGCACTATGCGGGGCCATGTATATAGTATTACAGAGCACTATGCGGGGCCATGTATACAGTACGGAGCACTATGCGGGGCCATGTATATAGTAGTACAGAGCATTATGCGGGGGACGTGTATACAGTACCGAGCACTATGCGGGGCCATGTATATAGTAGTACGGAGCACTATGCGGGGGCCGTGTATACAGTATGGATCACTTTGCGGAGTGATGTATACTGTGTGTAGCACTATGCGGGGCCATGTATACAAAACAGCAGTATGTGGGGCCATGTATACAGTATGGAGTACTATGCGGGACCATGTAAACAGTAGTATGGAGCACTATGCGCGGGCCGTGTATACAGTACGGAGTACTATGCGGGGCCATGTATATAGTAGTGTGGAGTACTATGCAGGGCCATGTATACAGTACGGAGCACGATGCGGGGCCATGTATATAGTAGTATGGAGTACTATGCGGGCCGTGTATACAGTACGGAGCACTATGCGGGGCCATGTATACAGTACGGAGCACTATGTGGGGCCATGTATACAGTATGGAGCTCTATGCAGGGCCATGTATATAGTAGTATGGAGTACTATGCAGGGCCATGTATACGGTGCGGAGCACGATGCTTGGCCATGTATATAGTAGTACAGAGTACTATGCGGAGCCATGTATACAGTACGGAGCACTATGCGGGGCCATGTATACAGTATGGAGCTCTATGCGGGGCCATGTATACAGTACGGAGTACTATGCGGGGCCATGTATACAGTAGTACGGAGCACTATGCGCGGGCCGTGTATACAGTATGGAGCACTATGCGGGGCCATGTATACTGTGTGCAGCACTATGCAGGCCATGTATACAAAACAACAGTATGCGGGGCCATGTATACAGTATGGAGCTCTATGCTGGGCAATGTATACTGTGTGCAGCACTATGCGGGGCCATGTATACAAAACAGCAGTATGTGGGGCCATGTATACAAAACAGCAGTATGCGGGGCCATATATACAGTATGAAGTACTATGCGGGGCCATGTATGCAGTACGGAGGAATATGCGGGGCCATGTATATGTAGCACCCTGAGGATTCGGCTGCTACAGGGGTATTGCACCTCAACCCAGAGGTGTGGTATTCCACTCCCGGGTAAGGATGGAGTGTGGAACTGAGCTCAGTAGGCTGCATGCACTACATACATCCCATTTCCGGGGGACAGAACTACGGTACTCCCACTAGGTAAATGTGCAGGTACGACAGCGTCTGTCCCTGGCTGGAGTGGGAGGGGGGTGGAACATCCCAGTAGTGTAGGGGCAGATAGGGGGAGTACTCTGGGTAAAGCTAGGAGCTCATTGGGTGCTGGTCACCTGGGCTCACACATAGAGGGAGTATATAAGGTGGGCACCATCTTAGGACAGGGTCAGTCAGTCTTTTAGGAGAGAGTGAGTGCAGAGCAGAAGAGCTCAGCCAGGAGGGCTGACAGGGAGCTGTGGCTCCGGCTGGGCTCAGCTCCAGGGCCAAGTCTGCAGTGAGGAGAGAGGAGAAAGAAAGGCCCAGAGAGAAAGACAAGAGGGAACCCTGAGATCCCAGAATTAAGCCATAAGGGTGAAGGGTTGGCGGACACGGGTACCGGAACCCGAACTGGTGGAGGCCACTTATACTCAGCCAGGAACCGGAGGTCGTGGTCAAGATTTGCCACGACCCTCACCAAATCCACCAGAAAGGCACACCGAGAATAGGGTCAGGGAACCCAGAGAAGGTGCAACCATCAGGAGACCCGAGGGAGCCGGCCATAGGTGGATCCCTGGTGGGAACGGCCAGAGAGAGAGAGTCAGAAGGGAGCTCAGGACCACGCTCCGGAACTGCCTGGGGGTTAGCCGAGTCCAGGACCTGGTGGACGCAGCACGGCTCGGGTGGTCACTCAAGGCCAGAGTGACCGAGGAACACCCGTAAGTAAAAACCCCGAAACTGCATCTCGTGTCTCTGACTCTTCTTACTACACCATAACTACCCCCATCATCCACACCAGCTGCCCTGAGGCCATACCCCTCCCGTTGGGGGTTATACCATCATCGCTGCACCCATACCACCGGCCTCAGCGGACTGTTCTGCAGCGGCGGCTTCAAAGCCGCACTCAACGGGTGGCGTAGTCGATCAAGTTAACATCTACTGCCATAGACTGCCACTTAGTTTGACACCCTGGGCACGGACCGGGTCACCGCCACAAGGACTACTACCCCTATCTAGATCCGGCTCCGGGTATCCCCTGAACATGGCCCAGGGGGCGCGTCATATACAGTAGTACGGAGCACTATGCACAGGCCGTGTATACAGTACGGAGCACTATGTGAGGCCATGTATATAGTAGTACGGAGTACTATGGAGGGCCATGTATACAGTATGGTGCACTATGCGGGACCATGTATACAGTAGGGAGCACTATGTGGGGCCATGTATATAGTAGTGTGGCGCCCCTGAGGGTTCGAACGCCACAGGAATGCTGCTCTTCTTTAATGGAGTGTGGTGTTCCTCCTCTGAGGTAAGTCCGGTGTGATGGTAGTTACCTAGTTTTTGCATCCAACACCACATTTCCACCAGAGGGAGCTATTATGCACTAGGTGCTGCTCCCCTGTTTACAGGGAGACTGGGGAACACAAAGTGGTAGGAACCAGTTAGTGGGTGTGGGTGGAGGAACAGTTAGTTTGTGACACTTCTAATTTCATATTTAATAGAATGCCATCTTTGATCTTGGTTCTTTTTGGTCTCTTGCTGGTCCTTTTGGTTCTGTGTGGACCTGTCCTTCTAAGTGGTCGCACTGTGCTGTCAAAATACTGTGTGTTAAGTGACTTCCCTCCGGGAGCGCAGGTCCTGTGTGGGCCTGCACCGGCATGGGACACAGCCCTCGTACCCCGATCTATGGGATGAGAGGGAGGTTGCAGACAAGGAATGTCTCAACCCGGCCAAGGACCAGGATCGAGAAGGCCCGGGAGCTTTAGAGTGTGGCTCCCTAGCAAATGGGTCCCGAGGAGGATGCAGACGGAGCGGAGTACGCCACCTGTCCTCTTCTACCTGATCTATTCAGAGGGATTCCGGCTGCAAGAGGGGTACCGGCCCCCGACACCCGACCTAGTACTCTATGTCCAGGTCGGGAAAGCCCGGTTAGGCCCTGAGGATCCCGCCGGGCTTGGGATGGAGAGGAATTGCCACCCGAGCCATACACCTGAGAGGAGCTCAGAGGGAGACCCGGCCTCTCTACACACGCACAGACGGGAAGGGGTAAAGTCTGTAGTGCAGGAACACTCTGGTGTAGGGATGCTGCCTCACACTGGACTTCCTCGGAGGTAGTCGGACCCCCGTCCCTGGTGGCCGCAGGACTCCGCGAGGAGCAGGGAGAAGCCTTGCGCTGCTTATGAGAACTGTGAGTAAAGCCTTGGAAATTCATCCCTAAGGCCTCCGGACTGTTCATTACCCGCCATACCACGCGACAAGGTGCCCGCACTCCCACACTACTACCCCCCTTCATCCTGCCTTGCCTGCCCTGAGGCCGCGCTCCGCCTGTGGGGAGCAGCGAGAACTTTAGCCGCCATGACATCGGGCCTCAGCGGACTGTAAGCGGCGCTGGTGGCGCATCACCAGACACCACAGGTGGCGTAGTCGACAATTACCACTCAACCCGGAAAGCCCTAACATCATTTTCAATGTGACAGCCCTGGGCACTGACACGGGTCGAGGCCACGACTGCGTTCTCAACATCTGACCCGGCTCAGAGTACCCCATCTTCCCAGGGCAGGGCTTGCGAGCGTCACAGTAGGATGGAGCACTATGCGGGGCCATATATACAGTACGAAGCGCTATGCGGGGGACATGTATACAGTAGTACGGAGCACTATGCGGGGCCTTGTATACAGTACGGAGCACTATGCGGGATCATGTATATAGTAGGATGGAGCACTATGCGGGGCCATGTATACGTACGGAGCACTATGTGGGGCCATGTATACAATACGGAGTACTATGCGGGGTCATGTGTACAGTAGCACTATGCGGGGCCATGTATACAGTAGTACAGAGCACTATGCGTGGCCATGTATACAGTACGGAGCACTATGCGGGGCCATGTATATAGTAGGATGGAGCAGTATGCGGGGCCATCTATACAGTATGGAGCACTATGCGGGCGATATGTATACAGTACGGAGTACTATGCGGGACCATGTATACAGTAGGTAGCAGTATATGGGGCCATGTATACAGTATGGAGTACTATGCGGGGCCATGTCTGCAGTACGGAGCACTATGCATGGGCTGTATCTACAGTACGGAGCACTCTGTGAGGCCATGTATATAGTAGCACGGAGCACTATGCTGGGCCGTGTATACAGTACGGAGCACTATGCGGGGCCATGTATATAGTAGGATGGAGCACGATGCAAGGCCATGTATACAGTACGAAGCACTATGCGAGGGACATGTATACAGTAGGGAGTACTATGCGGGGCCATGTATACGTACAGAGCACTATGCGGGGCCATGTATAGAGTACGGAGCACTATGCGGGGCCATGTATATGACGCGCCCCTGGGCCTGCTGTGTCGCGTAGCGTCTCGCACACGGGGGCTTACCCGTAACCGGATCAGATGAGGGTTGTAGTCTCCGAGTGGCGGGACCCGGTCCGTGCCCAGGGAGTCAAGCTCAGTGTATGGCAGTCTTGATAGATGTTATTTGAGGGTCGACTACGCCACCCGTTGATTTGCAGCTATGGAGCTGCCGCTGCAGGGCAGACCGCTGAGGCCGGTGTAGAATTGTGCAGCGCGATAGTATAACCCCCAACGGGAGGGGTATGGCCTCAGGGCAGCCGACGTGGAAGATAGGGGTAGCAGGAACCACTCAGAGACGGTGCGGTGTAATTCAGGGTCTTTACTGGTAACAACGATAGACCCTCCCGGAGTACTTGCTAGCGATCGGGGCCTGGTCAGTCCTTGAGCAGATGGGATCTCCCCTGGCCAGGCAGAGTTGTAGGCCTTCCCAACTAACTGTACTCTTCTGGCTACCTTGCTAGAGGCGGGTATAAGTAGCCCACGTCCCTGAGTGTACCGTGTGGTGCTCACCCGTATGGCCGGTGACTCGGGGCCTTCTAATGGCTTCCGCTCCACGATGGCGGTGCTGGTCCCACGCTTGTGACCGTGCCTTCGGGTTTCTGGGCCAGAGGACCTGCAATCCCCTGCCGGTCGGTTTCTGCTGCTGGGTAGAGATTAGCCCCCACAGCCTCGGACTCCGGGTCCGGTGATACTCCTCAGTCAGGGCGAGCTCTGCAGCTGCCAGCCCCTGACTCTTTGTAACACTGCTCCCACAGAGCTCCTGTTGTTTCTTCCTATGCTGCTTCTCTGTCTCAACTTCTGCTCTTCTTCTACTCCAGGCTCAGGCCCCTGGACAGGGCCTGCCTGTGGAGCAGAGCCCATAGAGCAGCTCTGCTCCCTGTCTTCTCCTCTCTGAACTCCCTAACTCTGCCTCAGCCCCAGGTTTATATAGGGGAAGTTCTTCCCCTCCCAGGACTGGGCAGGAGGTGTGGCATGCATAGGATCCCTGACCAAGAGACCTCCCACCTGCTCTCAGACATAACATTGCTGTTACTGTGGAAACCAGACCCCTGGGGTGCCACATTCCCCCCTAGTGAATTTTAGTACTCCGGGACTAAACAAATTTTAGAAAAACATAACAAGATATAAACATTAATAGTACTACAAGAAAATCACATAAAGATGGTCACGGCGTGTCCGCAACCGGGTGCAGTCTCTGAAGAAAAGCAAGGTGTCCATTTCACCAAAACAGGGAGACGTAACCAGGTAGGGGCCTGTCCTGCCCCGAGTCCTTAACAGTCTTTAGTCCATCCTGGGTTACGCTCCAACTATGCACAGGGTGGCCGCTCTCAGTCCTCGGCCAGTGAGGATAAGGGATGGCTGCTCACAGTCCTCAGCCTGGTAAGGGATAGGGACACACGGGAAACAGTTCACACTTGTCCCAACGGGGACCATATTTTAATCAGCAGCAGTCCTTGTACCCTAACGGGTAACTATTTACAGTTTCAGTTTATGCTACTTCCCTTCAGCAGCGGTGTCCTCTCCTTGTCTCCTCCTGAGGATAGTCTTCAGACCCGTCCGGGTCCTCTTGTAGGTTCAGGGCATAGTCCCTTATACTCTCATGTGCCCGCTGTTTGCACCCGTAGAATCCAAGCTTGATCTCGGCTGAGGTGCGGGCATCAAAGGTGTCCCTCAGCCGGGTTAGTATCCCTGCGACAGTCTTCCTCCCAGGTGGCCAGGATTTTACTTCCCTTTTGGCTGCCCCGGTTAGCTGGGCCACCAGGATGCTCACTTTTTGCTCTTCTGTGAGGGGGTACACCTGGAAGAGGCTATCCAGCTTTTCTCTAAAGTCATGCAGGGTATGTGACTCCCCTGAGTACTGGGGTAGCCAAGCTGCTCCCGGGATATAGGGCATGGTGAAAGGCATAACTGCAGCAGCGGTGGCGCTGGCGGGGGTTGAGGCAGTGAAGCTCTCCTCCGTATCCGACATCTTCCTCCCCCCTAGTGGACCGTGGCCTACCTCGCGATGATCCTGTTCCATAGGCCGTGGCTCCGCAGTGGATCGTCAGGGTTGAGGACCTTCCGTCGCGCTCCGGTGACGTCGGCGTCTGCTGGGCTCCTTCCAGGACCTTACGCAACGTCCGGACGTGAGGCAGGGCTTCAGTTCTCGCGCGCTTTCGGAGTCCACGCCCCTCTTCTTCCCGCGCGGCGTCCTCAAGATGGCGTCCAATGGCGGGAAAACTCCACGGATGGCGGGAAGAAGGCAGAAGATGGCGCCGGATGGCGGGAAACTTCACCGATGGCGGGAAGAAGGCTGAAGATGGCGCCGGATGGCGGGAATCTTCACCACAGGTAAGTTTGAAAAGTCTCTTTTTCAGGCACGCAGTACCAGGTGGTTGCGGGCACAAAATCCTGCCGACTACGCCAAAGCTGACGCGCCCCTGGGCCTGCTGTGTCGCGTAGCGTCTCGCACACGGGGGCTTACCCGGAACCGGATCAGATGAGGGTTGTAGTCTCCGAGTGGCGGGACCCGGTCCGTGCCCAGGGAGTCAAGCTCAGTGTATGGCAGTCTTGATAGATGTTATTTGAGGGTCGACTACGCCACCCGTTGATTTGCAGCTATGGAGCTGCCGCTGCAGGGCAGACCGCTGAGGCCGGTGTAGAATTGTGCAGCGCGATAGTATAACCCCCAACGGGAGGGGTATGGCCTCAGGGCAGCCGACGTGGAAGATAGGGGTAGCAGGAACCACTCAGAGACGGTGCGGTGTAATTCAGGGTCTTTACTGGTAACAACGATAGACCCTCCCGGAGTACTTGCTAGCGATCGGGGCCTGGTCAGTCCTTGAGCAGATGGGATCTCCCCTGGCCAGGCGGAGTTGTAGGCCTTCCCAACTAACTGTACTCTTCTGGCTACCTTGCTAGAGGCGGGTATAAGTAGCCCACGTCCCTGAGTGTACCGTGTGGTGCTCACCCGTATGGCCGGTGACTCGGGGCCTTCTAATGGCTTCCGCTCCACGATGGCGGTGCTGGTCCCACGCTTGTGACCGTGCCTTCGGGTTTCTGGGCCAGAGGACCTGCAATCCCCTGCCGGTCGGTTTCTGCTGCTGGGTAGAGATTAGCCCCCACAGCCTCGGACTCCGGGTCCGGTGATACTCCTCAGTCAGGGCGAGCTCTGCAGCTGCCAGCCCCTGACTCTTTGTAACACTGCTCCCACAGAGCTCCTGTTGTTTCTTCCTATGCTGCTTCTCTGTCTCAACTTCTGCTCTTCTTCTACTCCAGGCTCAGGCCCCTGGACAGGGCCTGCCTGTGGAGCAGAGCCCATAGAGCAGCTCTGCTCCCTGTCTTCTCCTCTCTGAACTCCCTAACTCTGCCTCAGCCCCAGGTTTATATAGGGGAAGTTCTTCCCCTCCCAGGACTGGGCAGGAGGTGTGGCATGCATAGGATCCCTGACCAAGAGACCTCCCACCTGCTCTCAGACATAACATTGCTGTTACTGTGGAAACCAGACCCCTGGGGTGCCACATATACAGTATGGAGCACTATGCGGGGCCATGTATACATATGGAGCACTATGCGGGGCCATGTATACATTACGGAGCACTATGCGAGGCCATGTATATAGTAGGATGGAGCACTATGCAAGGCCATGTATACAGTACGAAGCACTATGCGGGGGACATGTATACAGTACGGAGCACTATGCGGGACCATGTATACAGTAGGTAGCACTATGCGGGGCCATGTATACAGTAGTACGGAGCACTATGCTGGGCCGTGTATACAGTACGGAGCACTATGCAGAGCCATGTATATAGTAGGATGGAGCACTATGCAAGGCCATGTATACAGTAAGAAGCACTATGCGAGGGACATGTATACAGTAGGGACTACTATGCGGGGCCATGTATACGTACGGAGCACTATGCGGGGCCATGTATACAGTTCGGAGCACTATGCGGGGCCATGTATACAGTATGGAGCACTATGCGAGGCCATGTATACAGTACAGAGAACTATGCAGGGCAACGTATAGAGTACGGAGCACTATGCGGGGGCCATGTATGCAGTACAGAGCACTATGTAGGGCCGTATATAGAGTACGGAGCACTATACGGGGCCGGGTATCCCATATGAAGCACTATGCGGGCTGTGGATACAGTACGGAGCACTATGCGGGGCCATATATACAGTACGGAGCACTATGCGAGGCCATGTATACTGTATGGAGCACTATGCGAGGCCATGTATATAGTACGGAGCACTATGTGGGCCCATGTATATAGTAGTACCGAGCACAATGCGTGGGCCGTGTTTACATTACGGAGCACTATGCGGGGCCATGTAAATAGTAGTACGGAGCACTATGCGGGGCCATGTATACAGTACGGAACACTATGCGGGGCCATGTTCACAGTATGGAGCACAGTGCGGGGCCATATATACAGTATGGAGCACTATGCGGGACCATGTATACAGTAGGTAGCACTATGCGGGGCCATGTATACGGTACGGAGCAATATGAGGGGTACATGTATACAGTTCGGAGCATTATGCGGGGCCATGTATACAGTATGGAGCACTATGCGAGGCCATGTATACAGTACAGAGAACTATGCAGGGCAACGTATAGAGTACGGAGCACTATGCGGGGGCCATGTATGCAGTACAGAGCACTATGTAGGGCCGTATATAGAGTACGGAGCACTATACGGGGCCGGGTATCCCATATGAAGCACTATGCGGGCTGTGGATACAGTACGGAGCACTCTGCGGGGCCATATATACAGTACGGAGCACTATGCGAGGCCATGTATACTGTATGGAGCACTATGCGAGGCCATGTATATAGTACGGAGCACTATGTGGGCCCATGTATATAGTAGTACCGAGCACAATGCGTGGGCCGTGTTTACATTACGGAGCACTATGCGGGGCCATGTAAATAGTAGTACGGAGCACTATGCGGGGCCATGTATACAGTACGGAACACTATGCGGGGCCATGTTCACAGTATGGAGCACAGTGCGGGGCCATATATACAGTATGGAGCACTATGCGGGACCATGTATACAGTAGGTAGCACTATGCGGGGCCATGTATACGGTACGGAGCAATATGAGGGGTACATGTATACAGTTCGGAGCATTATGCGGGGCCATGTATACAGTATGGAGCACTATGCGGGGCCGTGTATACAGTACGGAGCTCTATGCGGGGCCGTGTATACAGTACGGAGCACTATGCGGGGCCATGTATACAGTACGGAGCTCTATGCGGGGCCATGTATATAGTAGTATGGAGCACTATGCGGGGCCATGTATACAGTACGAAGCACTATGAGGGGCCGTGTATACAGTACGGAGTACTATGCGGGGCCATGTATACAGTACGGAGCACTATGCGGGACCATGTATACAGTAGGTAGCACTATGCGGGGCCAAGTATACGGTACGGAGCACTATGAGGGGGACATGTATAAAGTACGGAGTACTATGCGGGGCCATGTATACAGCACGGAGCACTATGCTGGGCCGTGTATACAGTATGAAGCACTATGCGGCGCCGTGTATACAGTACGGAGCACTATGCGGGGCCGTGTATACAGTACACAGCACTATGCGGTGGCCATGTATACAGTACGGAGCACTATGCAGGGCCATGTATATAGTAGTACAGAGCACTATGCTGGGGACGTGTATACAGTACCGAGCACTATGCGGGGCCATGTATACAGTACGGAGTAGTATGCGGGGTCATGTATAAAGTACGGTGAACTATGCGGGACCATGTATACAGTAGGTAGCACTATGCGCAGCCATGTATACAGTAGTACGGAGCACTATGCGGGGCCATGAATACAGTACGGAGCACTATGCGGGGCCATGTATACAGTAGTACGGAGCACTATGCGGGGCCATGAATACAGTACGGAGCACTATGCGGAGCCATGTATACAGTACTATGGAGCACTATGCGGGGCCATGTATACAGTACGGAGCACTATGCAGGGCCATGTATACAGTACGGAGCACTATGCGGAGCCATGTATACAGTACTATGGAGCACTATGCGGGGCCATGTATACAGTACGGAGCACTATGCAGGGCCATGTATACAGTACGGAGCACTATGCGGAGCCATGTATACAGTACTATGGAGCACTATGCGGAGCCGTGTATACAGTACGGAGCACTATGCGGGGCCATGTGTATGTGTCACCCTGGCCTGGATGCCACAAATTTAATAAAGCTGTGTCTGAGAGCAAGGGGGAGGTTCTCTAGTCAGGGGAACATTAGCATGCAATACCTCCTGTCTCAGGCCAGTAGGGGGAGCAAGCTGCCCCTATAAATGCTGGAACTGGGGGCAGGGTTAGGGAGAACTGGACAACCTGTGTCTGAAGAAAGAGGTGTCCGAGAGCAGGGACAGACAGTTGTGTTGCAGCCTAAGAGGCCGTGTGGCAGTGGGAGAGCCACAAGCCAGGGACATGAGGTGAAGTACGCCTGTCCTGGCAGACAAAGAGACTACTCTACCAGACTTTGGTGTCTGAGGCTGTGAGGATTCCACTTCCCACAACAGAAACCAGTCCGCAGGGGACTGTATGTTCCTTGGCCTAAGAAGCCCGGAGGCTCCGCCACAGCAGAAGGGACCAGCAAAGCCGTACCAGGCCGGGAGTAGAAAGGGACCCACGTTGCAAGCCATACGGGCGAGAGGACACGGTGAGCTCAGGAATGTGGGCTGTTACACTACCAGAAGGGAAATAGCCAGAAGGAGCGCAGAAAGCACGGTAGGCCTACACCCTCACCCTGGCCAGGGCCAGCTTCCCACTTGTTCTCAGACATCCAGGCCCCCTCCTAGCCGGGCCTGTTTCTGGGTCGTTTTACCTGTTATAATAAAGACCCTGAACTGTTGAAGAGGCCTCCGTCTCCTGGCTATCGCGGTCGGAATCATCCCCTCCATCATCCATTATATATTCTGCCCTGGGGCCATACTCCTCCCGTGGGGAGTTGAACAATCCAGTGCTGCACATCTATATCAGCCCCGGCGGTCTGCACTGCAGCAGCGGTTAACCCTGACCGCAATCCACGGGTGGCGTAGTCGGACGTCACTTAAAACTTATAAAGGACTACCACTGGTCTGACCACCCTGAGTCACGGACCGGGTTGTCACTACTACCCCCATCTTCTCCCTATTGCCCGGTTCCGAGTGCCCCACGGCCCAGGGGGCGAGTCATATACAGTACGAAGGTCTATGCGGGGGACATGTATACAATACGGAGTACTATGCGGGGCCGTGTATACAGTACGGAGCACTATGCGGGACCATGTATACAGTACAGAGTACTATGCGGGGCCATGTATGCAGTACGGAGCGCTATGCGGGGCAATGTATACAGTACGGAGCACTATGCGGGGCCATGTATAAAGTACGGAGCACTATGCGGGACCATTTATACAGTAGGTAGCACTATGCGGGGCCATGTATACAGTAGTACTTAGCACTATGCGGGGCCATGTATACAGTAAGGAGCACTATGAGGGGCATATATACAGTACGAAGCACTATGCGGGTGACATGTATACAGTACGGAGTACTATGCGGGGCCGTGTATACAGTACAGAGCACTATGCGGGACCATGTATACAGTATGGAGTACTATGCGGGGCCGTGTATACAGTACAGAGCACTATGCGGGACCATGTATACAGTATGGAGTACTATGCGGGGCCATGTATACAGTACAGAGCACTATGCGGGACCATGTATACAGTATGGAGTACTATGCGGGGCCATGTATGCAGTACGGAGCGCTATGCGGGGCAATGTATACAGTACGGAGCACTATGCGGGGCCATGTATAAAGTACGGAGCACTATGCGGGACCATTTATACAGTAGGTAGCACTATGCGGGGCCATGTATACAGTAGTACTTAGCACTATGCGGGGCCATGTATACAGTAAGGAGCACTATGAGGGGCATATATACAGTACGAAGCACTATGCGGGTGACATGTATACAGTAGGTAGCACTATGCGGGGCCATGTATACAGTATGGAGTACTACGCGGGGCCATGTATGCAGTACGGAGCACTATGCGGGGCCATGTATACAGTAGTACGGAGCACTATGCGCGGGCCGTGTATACAGTACGGAGCACTATGCGGGGCCATGTATGCAGTACGGAGCACTATGCGGGGCCATGTATACAGTAGTACGGAGCACAATGTGCGGGCCGTGTATATAGTAGGATGGAGCACTATGAGGGGCATGTATACAGTACGAAGCACTATGCGGGTGACATGTATACAGTACGGAGTACTATGCGGGACCATGTATACAGTAGGTAGCACTATGCGGGGCCATGTATACAGTATGGAGTACTATGCGGGGCCATGTATGCAGTACGGAGCACTATGCGGGGCCATGTATACAGTAGTACGGAGCACTATGCGCGGGCCGTGTATACAGTACGGAGCACTATGCGGGGCCATGTATACAGTATGGAGTACTATGCGGGGCCATGTATGCAGTACGGAGCACTATGCGGGGCCATGTATACAGTAGTACGGAGAACTATGCGCGGGCCGTGTATACAGTAGTACAGAGCACTATGCGCGGGCCGTGTATACAGTACGGAGCACTATGCGGGGCCATGTATACAGTAGTACGGAGCACTATGCGCGGGCCGTGTATATGTAGCGCCCCGAGGGTTCGGCCGCTACAGGGGTATTGCACCTCTGCCAGAGGTGTGATATTCCACTCCCAGGTAAGGATGGAGTATGGACCAGGGCTCAGATAGCTGCATACAGCACACTCACCCCATTTCCGAGGGACAGCTCAATGGTGCTCCCATTAGACAGAAATGCAGGCACGACAGACCATGTCCCTGGCTGGAGTGGGGAGGGGGGAGGAATACCCAGTGATGTAGGAGCAGGAGGGGACGATTCCTGAGCGTAGGTAGGAGCCCATTGGTTGCTGGTCACCTGGGCTCATGTTTCTAAAGGGAGGTATAAAAGGTGGGCACCATCTTAGTGCTGGGAGTAGAAGAAGTAAAGTCCAGTCAGAGAAGACAGGGAGCAGAGGCTCTGTAGTAGCTCTGCTCAGAGGCAGGCCTAGAGAAAAGGCCGGAGTCTGAGAGGAGAAAGAGATGTGGGCCTGGAGAAGAGGCCAAAGAAAGGAGGAGAAGAAGGAACAGGAAAGAAGGAGAAGAGAGAGAGAAACAGAGGGGCTCAGGAACAAGAAGGTGGAAGGGACCCTCAGAACCCACGAGAATACCGGGTGAAGGGTCAGGCAGATTAAGGGTACCGGATCCCAAGTTGGTGGAGGAGAAACTACCCTCAGCCAAAGACCAGAGGTCGTGATCATTTATTGGTGCGACACCTCATCAAACCTGCTAGGAAGGCATCATATAGGACAGCGGGGAACGGGGCCCACGTTTACCCGCGCAGATCCGCGGCAGCTGGACAAAAGTGGGTCACTGGTGAGGCAGGCCAGAGAAAGGACAGAAGGGGGTCCTGAGCCATACTTCTGAACTGCCTGGGAGTTGACCGAGCCCCACACCTGGTGGACGCAGCACGGCTTGGGCGGTCACTACTGGTGCCGAAGTGACCCGGAGCACATGAACTGTGAGTAAAAGACATTGGATTACAGTACGTTGTCTGTGTACTTTCTCGCTCCTCCAGCACTACCGGTACTGGGACTCCCTGCACCACCACCCCCATCATCCACTGCACTGCCCTGGGGTACACTCTTCCCGTGGGGAGTTATCCAATCTCAGCTGCACACATCATCAGCCTCAGGGGATTACTTTGCAGCGGCGGTTCATAATAACCGCAATCCACGGGTGGCGTAGTCGGACATTATCAACGGTACATAGCAGACTACCATTGGTCTGACCACCCTGATCTGCGGGACCGGGCCGCCACTACTACCCCCATCGTTTCCCTGTTGCCTGGATCCGTGTGCCCCATGGCCCAGGGGGCGAGTCAGCTTTGGTGTAGTCGGCAGGATCGTTCCCAGCCCACCACAAGCGGGTATTGCGTGCCTGAAAGAGACTTTGCACTTACCTGAATGAAGTTTCCCGCCATCCGGAGCCGTTTCCTGCCATCTTCAGTCGGTTCCCGCCATCTTCAGCCGTTTTCCCGCCATCGGACGCCATCTTCAGAACGCCGCGCGGGAAGAAGAGGGGCGTGGACATCCAAAGCGCGCGATACTTGAAGCCCCGTCCTACGCACCGACGCTGCGCAAGGTCCTGGAAGGAGAGAGAGCGATGCTGATGTCACCAGGACGCGACGCAAGGTCCTTGCCCGGACCATCGCAAGCGGAGCCGCGGCCTACAGAAGAGGATCGCCTGAAGGTAGGCCACGGTTAACCGGGGGGGAGTAAGACATCAAGAACGGAGAGCAAGATGGCGGACCGGCAGCAGACTAAGCTGCCCAGCATCGGCAGTGCCCCAGCCGTCGCGGGCCCCGACCAGCGCCAGGAGAAGACACGTGATGCAGGAGCGGTCGCGGGAGCAGGTAAGAGGAGTCTCCCTGTCCCGGACGCTGCCAGAGTCAGCCTGCTCCCGGGCCCCCTGGTGGGTCCGCCGATCCCAGGCGCTGCAAACACCGACCTGCTCCAGACCCAGCAACAAGCCCTGCTGCCGAGTCCTCCAGCCCTGGGCGCTGCCACCACCAGCCCGCGCCCAGGCCCAAAGTCGCACCCTCTGATCCCGGGCGTCATCAACAGCGGCTCTCTCCAGGCCCCGCCGCAAGGCCTGCTGCACAAGGGCGCAAAGGGACCATACGCCCTCCATGTCCATCGGCTTACAGAGGAGGAACTGCAGCACTACGGCTGTGAGGAGAGCCAAGAGGACCCGGACGGGTCTGAAGGACAGTATGAGGAGGAAGGAGTGTCTGGAGGACACCACTACTAGTGAGTAGCAAAGTACCTGTGTATATAGTTACCCGTTAGGGTACAAGAACTGTTAAAGAGAACTATTTTGGAACCGTATCCAGACTAAAAGTGTGGTCCCCGTTGGGACTGTTATGGAACTGTTGACCGTGTGAAAGTTGCCCCTCATTCCCTACCTGGCAGAGGACTGGGAGCAGCCACCCCCCCCCCTTTTCTAACCGGCCGAGGACTAGGAACGGCCAATCCCCTGTAAATAGTTGCGCTTCCTAAAGCGCCCCCTACTGGTTTTATAACAAGACTGCAACGTCTACCTCAGGACGAGTTTATTGGACTGTTGCACCCTTAAGAAGAAAGAACACCTGGTCACAAGTTGCACAGCGGCTAGAGTTCAAGAATGTGTTTTGAGAATGTTTTCCTTGCGAATGTTTTATATGAAAGAGTTTTATATGCTGCTAAATAGTAATGTGAGAGTTTTCTATGATGTTTTATATGACAAAAGAGTTCCGGTAGTATTGACAATGCCAAAGAAAAATGTTTTTTCCCATAAAGGGAATTGAACTGTGTCGTCCGTTTTCTAAATGTGAAAAGTTTTGAAAAAGTTTTGCATATCCTGTACTTAATTGTTTTTGCTCTGTTCTAGCCCGGGGGGAATGTAGCGCCCCGAGGGTTCGGCCGCTACAGGGGTATTGCACCTCTGCCAGAGGTGTGATATTCCACTCCCAGGTAAGGATGGAGTATGGACCAGGGCTCAGGTAGCTGCATACAGCACACTCACCCCATTTCCGAGGGACAGCTCAACGGTGCTCCCATTAGACAGAAATGCAGGCACGACAGACCATGTCCCTGGCTGGAGTCGGGAGGGGGGAGGAATACCCAGTGACGTAGGAGCAGGAGGGGACGGTTCCTGAGCGTAGGTAGGTAGGAGCCCATTGGTTGCTGGTCACCTGGGCTCATGTTTCTAAAGGGAGGTATAAAAGGTGGGCACCATCTTAGTTCTGGGAGTAGAAGAAGTGAAGTCCAGTCAGAGAAGACAGGGAGCAGAGGCTCTGTAGGAGCTCTGCTCAGAGGCAGGCCTAGAGAAAAGGCCGGAGTCTGAGAGGAGAAAGAGAAGTGGGCCTGGAGAAGAGGCCAAAGGAAGGAGGAGAAGAAGGAACAGGAAAGAAGGAGAAGAGAGAGAGAAACAGAGGGGCTCAGGAACAAGAAGGTGGAAGGGACCCTTAGAACCCACGAGAATACCGGGTGAAGGATCAGGCAGATTAAGGGTACCGGATCCCAAGTTGGTGGAGGAGAAACTACCCTCAGCCAAAGACCGGAGGTCATGATCATTTATTGGTGCGACACCTCATCAAACCTGCTAGGAAGGCACCATATAGGACAGCGGGGAACGGGGCCCACGTTTACCCGCGCAGATCCGCGGTAGCTGGACAAAAGTGGGTCACTGGTGAGGCAGGCCAGAGAAAGGACAGAAGGGGGTCCTGAGCCATACATCTGAACTGCCTGGGAGTTGACCGAGCCCCACACCTGGTGGACGCAGCACGGCTCGGGCGGTCACTACTGGTGCCGAAGTGACCCGGAGCACATGAACTGTGAGTAAAAGACATTGGATTGCAGTACGTTGTCTGTGTACTTTCTCGCTCCTCCAGCACTACCGGTACTGGGACTCCCTGCACCACCACCCCCATCATCCACTGCACTGCCCCGGGGTACACTCTTCCCGTGGGGAGTTATCCAATCTCAGCTGCACACACCATCAGCCTCAGGGGATTACCTTGCAGCGGCGGTTCACAATAACCGCAATCCACGGGTGGCGTAGTCGGACATGATCAACGGTATATAGCAGACTACCATTGGTCTGACCACACTGAGCCGCGGGACCGGGCCGCCACTACTTCCCCCATCGTTTCCCTGTTGCCCGGATCCGCGTGCCCCACGGCCCAGGGGGCGAGTCATATACAGTACGGAGCACTATGCGGGGCCATGTATATAGTAGTACGGAGTACTATGCAGGGCCATGTATACAGTACGAAGCACTATGCGGGGGACATGTATACAGTACGAAGCACTATGCAGGGCCATATATACAGTACGGAGCACTATGCGGGGCCATATATACAGTACGGAGCACTATGCGGGGCCATGTATACAGTACGAAGCACTATGCAGGGCCATGTATACAGTACGAAGCACTATGCGGGGGACATGTATACAGTACGAAGCACTATGAGGGGCACATGTATACAGTACGGAGCACTATGCGGGGCCATGTATACAGCATGGAGCACTATGCAAGGCCATGTATACAGTATGGAGCACTATGCGGGGGATGTGTATACAGTACCGAGCACTTTGTGGGGCCATGTATATAGTAGTACGGAGCACTATGCGGGGCCATGTATATAGTAGTACGGAGCACTATGCGGGGGCCGTGTATACAGTATGGATCACTTTGTGGGGTGATGTATACTGTGTGCAGCACTATGCGGGGCTATTGTAAAATAATACTCTTCCTGTATTATTTTTTCTACTGAGGACTTCGCAAAGTATCAATATCACGATATTCTTATAAAAAATGTATCTATTTATTCTTGGATTGTCCATTAAAAAGAATCAGATTGCAGCAGGTACATACAATAATTAGTTATAAAGTAATTGTCCATTTGTCCATAATTAGCTTAATTGTTGAGATTCACCCATCTTTCCTTGGATCCTGGCTGGTAAATCATGTCTTTGTCCAGCACGTGTCCAGGCCTACGTCAGCTTCTTCTCAGCATGAAGATTCTGTGTCTTGTGGGGTGGGCAGAGCAAGAGAGCCCCCCCTTTCTGTACCATGGGCTTTTATAGCCAGTCGTATGGCACACCTGTTCTACATATGGTAGTGAACCAAAAATACACACAAATAGCGCATGTCAACTAGACACGATGGCTGAGGCATAGAACTCAGAAAAATGATTATCGATTAACATTCCAAATGAATATCCACTATTAATTATTTAACATTTCCCCCTTTTTTGAGAATAAAAGGACTTTAACTGAAAATTCTCAAAAGAAGATACATTCATCAATCATTTTTTCTTTCCTTCTTCCTTGGCAATATCATTAAATTTCCATAATAATAATAGTAATAATATCGGATTATTGTTATATAATGATGTGAATTCATGTTATGGTAAGCCGTGACTAATATTCATTTAATATGTATAATTATACTTCCCTATATCTAAATTGAAGCAATCGCGGGTCCAATCGTCATCGTCTGATGTCATCGGGTCGTCGTCTCATCTTCTTCTTGGTTCTTTTATAAAACAGTCTTTAGATGAAAACTCCTTTGAAATAAATTATAACGTGTAGATATTGTACAGTCCATAATTGTGTTCATTATTGTGCAGTCCATAAACTGTACTCTTTATTAGAAAGATCATGTGTGTCAATGGATAAGAAAACAAAGTCCATGGATGAAATGTAGCTTTAATATCTGTGCGATGTCACCTGGGCTTACATTGTCTTTGGATCGTCTTTGGAATCTTCCGTGTGTCCGCACTGGTTTCGTGTCACTTTTGTAACAGATGTGACGTCTTTTGTCAGCAAAGCAAGGGTTAACTTGACACTTCCCTGCTTTATATAGCACCATAACCAGTACTCAGTCCTTTATATACAGGACACATATGTCAGGTATTACCTGCTCACCAGCTTTCATTGAAGCGTTGCAGGTGATAGGAAACCACTGGAACGTGATGAAACCTGAACACAACCCAGTACATATAGGATCATCGTTCTCTGCCGTCCTGGTGATCAGTGGTGTGAATTGTATTGTATGTAATGGACACAGTCTATGATCACTCTGCATTCACACCTGTTACCTTCTGAGACGTCCGGATATCGGTTGCTTCTTCTTGTAACTTTTGAGAATCTCTTTGATTTATAAATATGAAAAGTCTTTATTAAGATAGAATTCATAATTGCGATGTCTTGATTGAAGTCTTCATTCCCTAATCTGATACCAAATCTGGCAGTTTTTCCTAACCTATAATATCACAGCGTACCATAGCAATCAGTAATATCCATATAATTATTATCAAAACATTAAATAAATTATGTTTGGAATAATAAACAATAATAGATAGTAATTCAATCAAGTTCTCCATGTGATAAAATATTTTTGTGTCATAGTTGTAATTACCTTTTCCAACCCATAGGTGTCAGTGTGTTTTGAAACAAGTGTTTATATCTTTATTAAACCAATAATACCAAAGAATGTATACTCCTGAACCAAAATGAATAAATATATGAATGTATGAAGGAATGAATGAATGAATGAATTGTTGTGTTTACTCAGAAAATGTAAACATTTTTCTTATATTAATTCATATCATCATTATATTTGATGAAGCAATATTCTTGTACTTGACATTACCCCATTAAATATTAATGTGTTTTCTCAATTGAAATATTGAACTGAATTAAAATCAAAAATTGAAAATTAAAAATGAAAAATGGAAAAATAAGAAAATAAGTAAGAATAAAATTTTAAAAATGAAAAATAAAATTAAGAAGAAAAATAAGAATAAAAATAAGGCCTTTAAATTTTAATGACAAATGCAGAGTAATTATATTCTCCATAAAAATACCCTTATATCTCCATTATCTGGATGATTTCATATTTGTAATAACCTTGTATCACCAAAAAATTATTAAACTATGCAACTTTGCATGTAACACCCTTCTTAATTATATCATTGTACCTTATTATTGTTCCTTCTTTATTAAAATGTGTGGAAAATAAGTATTGATCAAAAGTGATTATGTAATCAGGATCAAAAACACATTTTCCCCTTAATACCAAAAAATATTATTTTATAAAATTTATGTATATATCAGAACCAAATTAAAAATAATTATTCTTCTAGAAATATTGTGCATAAATTTCATATCGATGAGTAGCCTAGATTTGTCTAAAGAGAGGCGTGTACCTATTTAGGTAGCCATTAAAAATAATATCATAGTTATTCAAGAATATTATCATGCGGAAAATTATTCTAAATATAAATTTGCTTTGTAAACCATTTTGATGTGTGGTTGCCCTTATCCACTATTAGTTAAATCAAGAAATAATAATTAATAAAGAAATATAGAAGTATATATATATATGTAGATAATACCTAATTATGTATTATAATTTTTCTCAGAATTAAATATATTTGTGTACCTTCACATAAAGAAACATTTTTTTTTTCCAAACATACAAACGTACGAGGCCTCTGTCACATCAATCGCACTTAGCAGCTGCTGATTTACTCATCTGTCACCTTCACTCTGACATTCACAGATCTGTTCAACTCAAACATTCCACATATGAAGTTATAGATATAGATATATATATATATATTTAACCCAAAATTGTTGTATCCCAATTTATTAATGCGCATTTAATATCTTAATATTTCTTTGAATATTCCCCAAGTACATATTATATAATATGAGAGTAAGTCACTGGAATTTCAGACACACTCTTGACTTAGATTGTTTTTTCACTGGCTGCCAGGTTTTAAGTTACATCAGCTGAAAATAGAATGAATGGGATCCTATACTATTAGCTCAAAGTTCAAAGGCCGCAGCTGTCACACGTCATGCTGTAAAGCTACTTGTTATAATGAACACTTCATGCACAGAAAATATTAGCAACACAAAAGAATTAATAAGTATTACATATATATATTATAGTCCAACTAGTTATATTGTTATTTTTTTTTTTAAATGTAACACACATAAATCATGCAATTTTTCCACTTCCTGTGTGAATAAAGAAATAAATCCATTTTAGAGTTGTTTGATCAAATCCTGCTTTGGAATGAAACCTCTAAGGAAATATAAGAAAGTAAAATTAAATATGAAATTCATACAGAAACAAATTATTTAAATATCTTATACATATATTGGTTGGTTCTAATGTAATTCAAAATATTGCTACTTAAATTTATATATGAAGTTCTAATTTATTAATTAATATATATATATTTTATAAACATATATATAAATACAATTATACACAATCTCTACTTAGACAAGTGTATATATATATATACATACATGAACTACTAGAAACTATGTAACTACAATTTTACTGCATAAGATTATAAATAAATATTGAGACATTGTATAACATTTTGATACAACATCATAATTACAGTTTTTCCTTAGCCACTCCCTAAACCAAATCTTCTGTCTCTCTCAAATATCTCCAGGAACGCCCTATTTAGGAAAGACATTTTTCTATCCTTCAAAACCTCAGAGAACTGCCTGTCCTTCAGTCCACATTCCATGATGTCACTGTGAGCTGGTCGTCTCACCTGACTCTGTCCATCAGTTTCAGCCATTTTCCTTTTTAGAGAATCCAAGTTCTGACTGAGAATTAACTCATTCTGTGGAGAGATGGATCTTTGCACTGGCTGATATGGCTTATAACAGATATGAAATCTCCTGCGTATTTGATAGAGTTCACTATGGGGATGACTCAGTCTAGGAGAGTTTGATATTGGCTTTTGGTAAGATTTTACCTTTTCTGGTTTTATAAAATTAACTTGATTTATTTTCTTTGCACGATTCTCATGTTTTCTAACAGAATCCAGCAACTGCGCACATTTGAATAGGGATTCTTTTTGTGACGCTATAACTCTAGATACTGGATCTAGGAATTTGAATTTTTGTACAAAAGTTTTTATCATATGTTGTACTTTTCCATTTTTGATGAGAGCTTTATACAACCGTTCAAATATGGACATGAATGTATATGTACATTCCTTCCTACCAATCCTTAGTTTCTGCAGATCTTCTATGTTGGGAAAATCCTTTGTGACACAATACATCAAATATCTTAATCTGTCCGAATCATTTTCCCATCCAATTAGGAGAGTCATTTTCACAGGGCATTAAATGTAAATGTCTGGACAATGTCACAGGAATCCATATTTTAAATAATTGATTCCTCTCCTCATTGGATAAATCAAACTTATCAGAGAAGCTCTCAAATGTCTCTGAATTTCTACAGGCATGGATTTTGACATCATATTTTGGCATGATTTTGTATAATTTCAGCAAATTTTTCCTCATTTTAATTTGGAGTTGAGCCTGGGTAATTCCTGAATTCTCTGATATTTTTAGTGGCTCTTGTACGTCCGTTCCTCCTACGTCACTCACGTCTCCTCCCACATCACCTAATATGTCGGTTTCTCGTATGTCAGTCATGTCTCCTCCCATGTCAGGTTTCTGTATGTCCGTCTCTTGGTCAGACCCAAGGTCACCTTCAGTTACAGACACGTGTCTCAAATCTTGTTCATTTTCCACATTACAGTCAGAATCAGTATCACCATCTGAAACTTCTACACTATTTTCCTGCTTAGAAATCTCTAACACAAGACTATGAAAAAAATCTACCAAATGTAGAATATTTCTCAATTTCTGTTTGTCTCTATTTACCAATTTAGAAGTTAACTGTAAATTCTGCAATTCACATTCTTTGTATAAACTGAGCCACAAAACTTCTATCTCGTCTCCTACATTAACTTTGAAATTAATATTACTTTGTTTAGCAAAAGAAGAAATTATATCCATATTTTGCTTACCTTAAGATTCCTTGGCTTCTCTTTATCAGCACGTCCTGTCTTCAGTTCGTCTGATTCTTTTCCTGTGTGATTCTGTTCCTTGTTAGTACCTCTGCTTCCTGTTAGTCCTCAGTCTGTAGATTCTTTCTGCTTCTCGTGACGAATTAGTGAATTTACTGACACGTGAACAACAGCTGTTCAGCTCGTCAGGACTTCCCCCCGTGTTCACGGAAGAAATTCACTTACTTAATTTAAAAAAAAACGAAAAACAGGACTGGCTGGCTCACCATTGTAAAATAATACTCTTCCTGTATTATTTTTTCTACTGAGGACTTCGCAAAGTATCAATATCACGATATTCTTATAAAAAATGTATCTATTTATTCTTGGATTGTCCATTAAAAAGAATCAGATTGCAGCAGGTACATACAATAATTAGTTATAAAGTAGTTGTCCATTTGTCCATAATTAGCTTAATTGTTGAGATTCACCCATCTTTCCTTGGATCCTGGCTGGTAAATCATGTCTTTGTCCAGCATGTGTCCAGGCCTACATGTCATCTGCTTCTCAGCATGAAGATTCTGTGTCTTGTGGGGTGGGCAGAGCAAGAGAGCCCCCCCTTTCTGTACCATGGGCTTTTATAGCCAGTCGTATGGCACACCTGTTCTACATATGGTAGTGAACCAAAAATACACACACAAATAGCGCATGTCAACTAGACACGATGGCTGAGGCATAGAACTCAGAAAAATGATTATCGATTAACATTCCAAATGAATTTCCATAATTAACCATTTAACAGCTATGTATACAAAACAGCAGTATGCGGGGCCATGTATACAGTATGGAGTACTATGCGGGGCCATGTATACAGTATGGAGTACTATGCGGGGCCATGCATACAGTAGTACGGAGCACTATGCGTGCGCCGTGTATACAGTACGGAGTACTATGCGGGGCCATGTATATAGTTGTACGGAGCACTATGCGGGGCCATGTATACAGTACGGAGCACTATGTGGGGGTCGTGTATACAGTACGGAGTACTATGCGGGGCCATGTATATAGTTGTACGGAGTACTATGCAGGGCCATGTATACAGTACGGAGCACTATGCGGGGCCATGTATACAGTATAAAGCAATATGCGGGTCCATGCATACAGTAGGGAGCAATATGCGGGTCCATGTATACAGTACGGAGCACTATGCGGGGCCATGTATACAGTATGGAGCTCTATGCGGGGCCATGTATACTGTGTGCAGCACTATGCGGGGCCATGTATACAAAACAGCAGTATGCGGGGCCATGAATACAGTAGGGAGCACTATGCGGGGCCATGTATATAGTTGTACGGAGCACTATGCGGGGGTCGTGTATACAGTATGGAGTACTATGCGGGGCCATGTATATAGTAGTACGGCGTACTTTGCAGGGCCATGTATACAGTACGGAGCACGATGCGGGGCCATGTATACAGTACGGAGCTCTATGCGGGGCCATGTATACAGTACGGAGCACTATGCAGGGCCATGTATACTGTGTGCAGCACTATGCGGGGCCATGTATACAAAACAGCAGTATGCTGGGCCATGTATACAGTATGGAGCTCTATGCGGGGCCATGTATACAGTATGGAGCTCTATGCGGGGCCATGTATACTGCGTGCAGCACAATGCGGGGCCATGTATACAAAACAGCAGTATACGGGGCCATGTATACAGTACGGAGCACTATGCGGGGCCATGTATACTGTATGCAGCACTATGCGGGGCCATGTATATGACTAGGGGATGGGGATGACTCGGTACCTGGGCCTTTGCCTGGCCTTGGGGATGTCGCGGTGGTCGGCTCCCGGGCCCTCTCTTTGAAAGGGTGGATATTTGTTAATTCTATAAGAGTTCGTGACGCCACCTGTGGTTTCTGGTGAGAATCACAAGCACTGCGGAGCCCACTGAGGCTGGTGATAAGGCAGCTTGATGGTGTTGCTCTCCACAGTTGGAGCTAGGCCTCAGGGCAGCGTATGAAGGGGGATGCAGGACAGGCGAGACCCAGCCGGGTCAGAGCAAGAACAGGGACAGACACGATAGTCACTTCACTACCTTTTACTGATGGAAATTCAGGCACGTCCCGGAGCACTGCAGGGTGAAGGGTGCATGTCAGGATCCTCCCCAATGAGCGGGTGTAGGGCCTCCTGTTACTTGCCTCTGCGTAGTAAGTTTCTGACCTGCCTGGAGCTAGGCCTAACTTTGTCTCTGTCCTGCGCTGGCTGACTTTGTGGTAGGGCCTTCTCTTGGAGTGCACGCTCCCAGCTTACGGGGCCTATGTGTCTCCTGGCTCTGTTACGTATCAGCACTTTAGCGATCCTGGGACTTGTAGTTCTCCAGGGATTCCGGTTATGCCTTACTGGGTCATATAGATACCTGAAGCTTTGGACCCAGTGTCTGGTAAAGCTTCGGGGTGAGCCAGTTAAGCTCCTCTGCCCCCTACGTACTAACTCTCCACTTGCCTTCGGCCTACTCGGGCCCTCACTAGGCTATACACACTAACGGCAGCTTGCCGCGCTTCACCGATCTTATGGCGCCGGCACACCTAAAGCTCGCTGCTCTGAGCTACACTGACTCTTGGTCTGAATGAGCTCCACTGCAGACTAGCAACTGCAGGAGCTGGAACAGGCTCTGTCCTCTGAGGTAACTCTTCTCAAACTGATCTGGACTCAACATCTAAACCAGACTGAACTGCCCCTAGGGTTCGGTCGCTACAGAGGTATTGCAGCTCACCCAGAGGTGTGATATCTCACTTCCAGGTAAGGATGGAGTGTGGCTCAGGACCCTAACACCCACATGCACTACACCACATTTCCAGGAGACAGGGCGACAATGCTCCCAAGGGTGAGCACAACTGTTCCTGTCCCTGGCTGGAGTGGGGGGAGGGAACACCTAGAAAGGGGGAACCCAGTAGTGTCTGGGTGGGGAGAGTAGATCCCGGGTGCACTGTATAGGGGAGTATATATGGTGGGCACCATCTTAGAGTTGGAGAGAGAAGAAGAGAGAGAGCAGAGAGAGAGGGAGGCTGGGAGCAGGGGCTCTCTATGGACTCTGCTCCGCAGGCAGGCCAAGTCTCAAGGCCTGGTCCTGGAGGAGAGGAAAGGAGAGGAGAGGAACGGAGGAGGCTCCAGGAGTGGAGTGAAGGGACCCCAGGGGTGCGGACCGGCCAGCCGCCACCATACGCCCGCCGCTACCAGAATAAGGCCAAGAAAGGGAACCGGATCCCTCATCTAGTGGAGGAGAGCAACTACCCTCAGCTAGCAACCGGAGGCCGTGGCATTGTACGTGCACGGCCCCTCACTACACCCGCTAGGAAGGCACCACATTGGACCCAGGGAAACGGAACATACGTTTGCCCGCCAAGGCCCGAGGCAGCTGGACAGAAACGCATGCATGCATGATAATGCCCCGTCTCATGCTGCACATAACACCTCTGCAACTCTGGCGGCTATGGGCATAAAAGGGGACAAACTTATGATGTGGCACCCATGCTCCCCATGACCTCAACCCCATTGAGAACCTCAGGAGCATCATCAAAAGGAGTGTCTATGATGGCGGGAGGCAGTTCACATCTAAGCAACAGCTCTGGGAGGGTATTCTGTCCTCATGCAAAACAATTAAAGCAGAAACCATCCAAAACCTGACAAATTCAATGGACGAGAAAGTTCAGAAGCTTCTTTCGAACAAGGGGTCCTATGTGCAAATGTAACATCACCTAGAATAAAGTTTTGAGTTGAAAACTGTTTGATTTCAGTTTGTAATAACCTGCTAATGCTTATAATTTCAAAAATGACCATTTTTTTGTTCTTTATTAAAATGAAAAGGTTGAAAACTCTGCTGTGCATAATAATTTGGAACATGCATTTTGAGTGCAGTTTGAGTTTTTAATTTTTTTAAAAATATACTGTTATCATAGGCAGTTTGTACAAAAACCTTTCAATTGTACTCTAATAGTTATTTCACTGGAAAATTACAATGACTGCAATTCATATAGGTAATTTGGGAAAATCTGAGAAAATATTATTTGCATAATAATTTGTAACACAGTGTATATAGTAGGTAGCACTATGCGGGGCCATATATACAGTACGAAGCACTATGCGGGGGACATGCATACAGTAGTACGGAGCACTATGCGGGGCCATGTATATAGTAGTATGGAGTAGTATGCGGGGCCATGTATACAGTATGAAGCACTATGCGGGTGACATGTATACAGTACGGAGGAATATGCGGGGCCATGTATACAGTAGTACGGAGCACTACGCGCGGGCCGTGTATACAATACGGAGCACTATGTGGGGCCATGTACAGTATATAGTAGGATGGAGCACTATGCGGGGCATGTATACAGTGCGAAGCACTATGCGGGGCCATGTATACAGTACGGAGCACTATGCGGGGCCATGTATACAGTATGGAGCACTATGCGAGGCCATGTATACAGTATGGAGCACTATGCGAGGCCATGTATACAGTAGGAGAACTATGCGGGGCCATGTATACAGTACGAAGCACTATGCGGGTGACATGTATACAGTACGAAGTACTATGCGAGGCCATGTATGCAGCACAGAGTATACAATACGGAGCACTATGTGGGGCCATGTACAGTATATAGTAGGATGGAGCACTATGCGGGGCATGTATACAGTGCGAAGCACTATGCGGGGCCATGTATACAGTACGGAGCACTATGCGGGGCCATGTATACGGTATGGAGCACTATGCTTGGCCATGTATACAGTATGGACCACTATGCGAGGCCATGTATACAGTACGGAGAACTATGCAGGGCAACGTATAGAGTACGGTGCACTATGCGGTGCCGGGTATACAATATGAAGCACTATGCGGGGCCGTGGATACAGTAAGGAGCACTTTGCGGGGCCATATATACAGTATGGAGCACTATGCAGGGCCATGTATACATACGGAGCACTATGTGGAGTCATGTATACGTACGGAGCACTATGCGGGGCCATGTATACTGTATGCAGTACTATGCGGGGCCATATATACAAAACAGAGCAGTATGCGGGACCATGTATACAGTATGGAGCACTATGCAAGGTCATGTATACAGTACGGAGCACTATGCGGGGCCATGTATACGGTACGGAGCACTATGCGGGGCCATATATGCAGTACGAAGCACTATGCGAGGGACATGTATACAGTAGTACGGAGCACTATGCGGTGCCGTGTATACAGTACGGAGCACTATGCTGGGCCATGTATATAGTAGAATGGAGCACTATGCGGGGCCATATATACAGTACGAAGCACTATGCGGGGGACATGTATACAGTATGGAGTACTATGCGGGGCCATGTATACATACGGAGCACTATGCGGGACCATGTATACAGTACGGAGCACTATGCGGGACCATGTATATAGTATGGAGCACTATGCGGGGCCATGTATACAGTACGAAGCACTATGCGGGTGACATGTATACAGTACGAAGTACTATGCGGGGCCATGTATGCAGTACGGAGGAATATGCAGGGCCATGTATACAGTAGTATGGAGCACTATGCGCGGGCCGTGTATACAATACGGAGCACTATGCGGGGCCATGTATATAGTAGGATGGAGCACTATGCGGGGCATGTATACAGTACGGAGCACTATGCGGGACCATGTATGCAGTAGGTAGCACGATGCGGGGCCATGTATACAGTAGTACGGAGCACTATGCGGGGCCATGTATACATTACGGAGCACTATGCGGGGCATGTATATGTAGCAAAGGCGAGAGAGCTTGCAAGGGAATTCCTACATGATGTTTCAAAAATGGAGAGAGGCTGCCATCTGCTGGCCTGACACAGTCAAGCGGAACCAAGATGTGTGACGCCGGAAGCCCTACCCTGGGAGATGGGGGACTTGGAGCCGGGTCCTGCGTTGTAGATGGGGTGCAGCCGTGGCCCGGACCCGCTCCGTGCCCAGGGCCGTCACATTAAAAAAGGATGGTATGGGCTTATCCGGGTTGAGTGGCTGATCTCGACTACGCCACCTGTGGCACCTGGTGAAGGCCACCAGCGCTGCTGCAGTCCGCTGAGGCAGGATGTTATGGCAGCCGTCGTTACTACTCCCCACAGGCGGAGCAGGGCCTCAGGGCAGAGAGACAGGATGGAGGGGGTTGTAGTGTAGGAGGTCTGGTGCTGCGTAGTGCTGTGTAATGCAGAATAAAGAGTCTGGAGGCCATAGGGGTGAACTTCCAGGGTTTTTATTCACGGTGGAGATTGCAGTTGAAAGGCTTCTCCCTGCTCCTCGCGGAGTTCTGCGGTCACCAGAGACGGGGGGGTCCGACAACCTCCGAGTAAGTCCAGTGTTCAATCAGGACCCCGCACCAGAGTGTTCCTAGACTTCAGACTGGGTCCTTTCCTGTCTGTGTGTGTGTAGATAGGCCGGGTCTCCCTCTGAACTTCACTCAGAAAAAGGGTACGAGTGGCAGCTCCGTCCGTTACCCGGTGGGATCCTCAGGGCCTACCGGACTTCCCTGACCAGGACGTAGAGCGGCAAGGTCAGGTGTCGGGGGCCGGTTCCCCTCTTGCAGCTAGAATCCCTCTGAATAGATCAGGTTGGCGAGGACAGGTGGCTTTTACCGCTCCATCTGCATCCCCCTGGGATCCATTTGCGGTGGAGCTACACTCCTAAGCTCCGGGTCTTCTTGGTCATGGTCCTTGACCGGGCTGAGACATTCATTATCTGCAACTTGTCCCTCGACCCAAGGCCAGGGTACGAGGGCCGTGCCTCCATCCTCTGCAGGTCCACACAGGATCCACGTTCAGGGAGGAAGGTCACAATCAAAGAACCCAGACCCAAGATGGCTGTGTATTAAATATGACATTTAAAGTGTCACTAAAATGTGAATCCTCCACCCTCACCCACTAGTTGGTTCCCCTATCTCTTGGTTCCCCAGTCTCCCGATTCCCAGTAGGGGCAGCACCTAGTGCTTACTAGCCCCCTCTGGTGGGAGAAGTGTGGTGTTGGATGTGGAGGTAGGGTCCCGACCATCGCACTGTTCTTACCTCAAAGGAGGAACACTACACCCCGTTAAAGAGGTGGAGCATCCCTGTGGCGGTCGAACCCTCAGGTGCGCCACAAAGATATGCAAGGGAAGTTGAAGGGAGAGAAGATTTAGACGCTGGACCCGATCAGGTGACTTCCAAGAAAGAGTTCCGAGAGATAAGAGGCCAAGCAGCAGAAAGGAGCAGACGTGTTCCCTGCGTGCTGGGAAGCCCAGCGTGACAGGCCTAAGCCAGAGGCCTGTGAGGTGCCACAGCCGGGCACTAGTAGAAGAGCTCCGGATCCCTCACAGATGTGACCCTAGTGCTGTGCCTGCTGAGGAAACTCGGAACCTGCTTGCGATGCTCAGTAAGTTCGCGGAACCCGACGTCGCCCGCCGACAGACTAGGTCTGGACCCCCCTATCCAAGGCTTGAGAGACTGCCTCCAACGGCCAAGCAGAGAGGACTTGAGAGACGGCTGCCCCAGGAAAGTCACGCCAAGGAAAGCAGAGGAGCGGCATACGTGAACAGGGCCATCACTTCTACTGTTCACCCACGGTACCGGGGACAATTGGGTTTAGGTACTCAGGTTGGGAGGGGAACGTTTGGGGCTAAAGAAGCTCAACGTGATCTAATTGAATTTATCCGGAAAAAGACTCACGGCCTAGCGGGAATAACCGGTGACCCCCGCTAGAGCCATTTGCACAGTTAAGGAACTCACGTGGTGTCTCCCATGATCGAGGGCACCACATTACCTTGAGAGACTTCGCATTTTGCTAATACTTCAAATTACTGTTTATTAGCTTTGTTGCAATCCCTTGTTCAGCGTACCTGTTACATATATATATAAACTGTTTATATTCAACTCTTACTGTTCTCGCCTTGTGTCTCTGTGCGTTGCATCCCGGCATCTGCATTACATTTGGCGTAGTTGGCAGGATGCAACATTCAGACGCAGAGATGGCGGAGCAGCCTGTGACTGGGTCCGTCCGGAGCCATATATCTTTGGGGGCTATGCTCAGCCATCTACCCAAGTTTATGGGGGATGGCATGTCACTGTGGGACTGGGTAGAAAGACTGAGAAGTATGCTACGTATGTATCCCCTCGATCCCCTAGCCCAGGCGGAGCTGGCCCTCCTAACCCTTGATGGAGAGGCCCGGCAGACTGTGATGTACCGCCCACCTGGGGACTGTGACACCGTGGACAAAGTGATAAAAATTCTAGATGACATGCACGGTGACACTACAGATTTGGGACACTTGCGCTTACAGTTGCTTCAGCGGGTCCAAGGGGAAAATGAGACAGTAAATTAGTATGTTAATGCATTACAGGAAGTGACGGCTCATATCACCAAGAAAGTTCGAGATGGGAACCGAGGACTGGGACCATTGGATGAGGTTTTGCGTGACCAACTGATTGCTGGCTTGAGAGACACTTCCCTGAGGCAGATCCTGAAGGAGCGTCTGCGACTGAGCCCTGATCTGGGCTTCCTGGAGGTAGGGCCTGAAGCTAGAGTCCTGGAGAGAGAAGTTCCTGTTCTCAAAGCCACAGTTAGAAGTCATGAGGCAATTGCCCCTGAATTCACCAACAAAGAGCCTGATTGAGTACGGGAAACACGTCAGGAAATTCGAGACATTCGGGTGAGTTGAATGCTATTAGAAAGACCCCTACTGCCCCCTTGCCAACGGACCGTACTGCCCAACGTGGACAGAGACCAGAGCGAGAAAAGCGTTCCTACCCGGCCCCAGCACAGCATGTACCCGACCTATCGGTAGAAAGAGGACCAGAGTGCTGGACCTGCGGAGGTAGGGATCATATCTCCAAAGACTGTCCAAACCGAGAAAGGAGGAGGAGGAGACAGCCGTTAAACTAAAATGCCCCACGGTTGTGGAGCATACCGTGGGGTCTCGAGCTTCAGAGAGTGGAAGACGGAGCTCTGAATACATTGTCTCCGAGAGGCCCATTATCTGGGCTGAATTCAATGGGCAGTGGATCCGCTGTTTAATGGACACTGGGTCTCAAGTGACCACTATGCCTGAGACGTATTTCCAAAGTCACTTTCCTGAAGTCGCTCGTTCCTGCTGGGAACCCACTGTCAAACTGGTGGCGGCTAATCAACTACCTATCCCAGTAGCGGGAGTAGTATGGATGTCCGTTCGGGCATGTGGAAAGGACCTCGGTCGGAAAGGGATCGTACTGACCACAGGGCCCAGAGGCAATGGGCCCATTGTAACCCTGGGCATGAATGTGCTGAAAGAGGTCGAACAGTTCCTGGCTGAGGGCTGTAACAAAAACAACTGGACCCGTGCCACTCAAGACCCAGCTAACAAGAGAGTATTCCAGAATCTCGTGCGGGTCAGTCAGATTCAAAAATTGCCCGCTACCTCTCAGTACCTTGGTAAGGTATCGATACCACCCGAAGCCACAATGACACTGCCAGTGGGACAGACTGTATTCACTCTACCGGTGCTGGCACATGTGTCCTTAGAGGGCGTGGACATTCAAATTGAACCTATGGAGGGAGAGGAAGCTCCCTCTGGACTCCTGGTTGCTCGGACCCTGGCCACCGTGCGGCACGGTAGAGTACCCGTGCGTTGCATCAATTTAAGTGGCACAAGTTTACAGTTGTTGCCCCGACAAGAGGTGGCGCAAGTGTGTATAATGCCAGAAGCCCTTACTAGAGCTGACGCTATAGGGCTGGCACCTGTGGAAGGAAAGCCATGGACCCTGGAGGTTTCCCTCAATAGCAAAGAGAATGGAAGAGAACCGTTGGCTGGGCGCCACCTCTTGGAGGAAATGGAGGCTAATCTGACTGAGTTTTCTGCTGGACAAGTAAGGCAGATCGAACAACTTCTAAGCGATATCAGGGAGTGTTTGCACAGCATGAAGATGATTTCGGGTGCACTCAGGACATTCAGCACGAAATACCCACCGGAAATACTGCTCCCATCAGAGAGAGATATTGGCGAATCCCGCCACAAATGTACCAGGAGGTGAAAGAGCTGTTGGCCCACATGTTGCGGAACGGTGTGATCCGTGAAAGTCAGACTCCTTCGGCGGCTCCGATCGTGCTGGTCCGGAAGAAGGCTGCTACCCTGAGATTCTGCATAGACTATCGAAAGCTGAATGCCTGTACAGTACGGGACTCCTATCCACTCCCCCGAATTGAAGAGTCTCTATCTGCACTAGGGAGTGCCAAATTCTTCTCTTCCCTCGACCTGGCCAGTGGCTATTGGCAGGTCCCAGTAGCTGAGAAGGACCGTCCGAAGACAGCTTTTGTTCTCCCTATGGGCCTGTTTGAGTTCAATCGGATGCCGTTAGGGCTAACAAATGCGTCAGGAACCTTCCAACGGCTGATGGAGAGATGCTTGGGGGACCTCAGCTTTGAAGCCACTTTAATATATCTGGACGATATAATTATCTATTCCGCTACGTTTGAAGATCATCTCCGCCGAGTGGAACAAGTGTTAGAACGGCTTCAAAGGCACGGCCTGAAAATTAAGCTTAGTAAGTGTCGTCTCTTCAAAGGAGGAATTGAATATGTGGGGCACACTGTGTCCAGTGCAGGAGTGCACCCCAATGCGGAGAAAGTAGCTGCCGTGCAGAAGTGGCCCACGCCCGTCAATCTAAGGGAACTGAGGGCGTTCCTGGGGCTCGCTGGATACTACCGCAGATTCATTAAAAACTTCGCTAAGATTGCGATCCCGCTCAATGAATTGCTGAGAGGAATGGCTGGGGGAGCCAAGCGGCAGCCCATTCAGTGGGGACCCCGACAAGAAGAGGCATTCTGAGCATTAAAAATGGCGCTAATGGATGCCCCAATCCTGGCCTACGCTGACTTTTTGCAGCCTTTTATGTTGTACACTGATGGAAGCTTGCATGGACTGGGAGCAGTGCTGGCTCAAGTACAAGGAGAAAAAGAGCGAGTGATCTCGAATGCCAGCAGGTCACTCCGAGACACGGAGAAGAATCCGGACAACTACAGTTCGTTTAAGCTGGAGCTACTGGCACTGGTGTGGGCCATGACCGAGAAATTTGCTGAGTACTTGTCAGGGTCAGAAGTGCAAGTGCGGACAGATAACAACCCTTTGGCCCACTTGGAGAACGCCAAACTGGGCACGTTAGAACAGCGGTGGGGCGCAAGGATGTCCAAATACCAATATAAAATCGCCTATCGGTCCAAGGCCCTGAACACTCATGCAGATGTCCTGTCCCGGGTCACTCAGGCAGGGCCGAACAGGGACAGAGATGAGGAGCTCGAAGGCGACGAGATCCCGGATTTCAGCCAGTTCGCCGCTGTTGTGGTCGACGCCCAGGAGACCAGAGAGGAGCCGAGGCCCACTCAAATTCTGGGCCGTTCAAGAGACGAATGGATACATCTGCAGCAGTCCGACCCAGAGTTAGCAAAGCTGAGAGAATGGGTCGCCCTTAGGCAAAGACCCGACCAGGAAGCCAGAGCCTCTTCACTTCCAACTACCCTACAAATCCTAGGCCAGTGGGAGAGGCTATTCCTGAAGGACGGCTTGCTATGGCGAAGAATCCAGCTGCCTCGAGAGTTTGATGCTACCTGGCAGGTGGTAGTTCCAGGAGCGCTAGTAACGCAGCAAGCCCAAGAAGCTCATAGAAGAGGTGCTCACTTCGGTGTAGAAAAGACCTTTCGGTGGTTGCAATGGCTGGTGTATTGGCCTCAACTGTGGCAAGAAGTCGAGGGGGTCTGCCGAACATGTCAGTGTGAGTTGAACAAGCCCCCGGAACAAAGAGCTCCCATTCAGACTATCCGAACTTCTGCCTCCTTGGAAGTCTTGATGATTGACTAACTGATGATAGGAACTTTATACAATGGTTACGGACCCTGTTTAGTCATTACTGATCACTTCACCAAGTTCGCAGTTGTGACGCCTACTAAAGATCAGACAGCAGAAGCCGCAGCTAAGGCCATCTGTCAGGATTTCATCCGGCTTTATTGGTGCCCGAAGCGAATACATTCTGACGAGGGGGCCTGCTTCCAAGGACGAGTGATGGATGAGCTATACCGCATCTATGGGATCGACCGATTTCGAACAACACCCTACCACCCTCAAGGGAACGGCGCATGCGAGCGCTTCAACCGAACCCTGTTGCAAATGTTGCGAACGCTGGAAGTGGACAAAAAGATGAAGTGGCCTGAATTTGTGTCCGAGCTGGTGTGGATGTATAATAATTGAGTTCATGCGACTACCGGCCTACACCCCTTGCATGTTGCTGTTTGGAAGAAGTGGGCGAGAAATTACTGAACTGGAGCTAGACTCAGAAGACTCCGGCCCGGGCAGTAGCCCAAGTACCTGGATTCGAGAACACCAGCGTCAGCTCCATACAGTGAGAAGACTGGTTGCTCAGAAGTTTCAGTAAGTAGAGCATGCAGATCGGCCCCCGACCACAGGCGGATCACTTCAGCCAGGAGACCGAGTACTGGTAAGGGCCAAACGATTTGGGAGTAAACTGGACCATCGTTGGGAGGCGATACCATATCGGGTTGTGAAGAAGGTTCACCCAGACAACCCCGTCTACAAGGTTAGGCCCGAAGGGGATGACGCCGCGACACCCAGGGTGTTGCACTGCAATATGCTGCGACCTTGCTCCTCTGAAGCAGAAGTCTGTAACGAAGTTGGGCCTTCAAACGTATTGGCTGAAGTGCCACATGCAGGAACCTTGGGGGATGAAGAAGGATGGGCCACAATGCAGTTGGGCCCGTCAGAACCATTGAGGCCAACCCCGAGTGGAACCCAGAATGAGTCGAGAAATGACTTGCAATCCCTAGTAATTGATTCATCGGATCTCCCGGAGTCACCTCCGCAAGAGGAGCCCCGCAGAACTGAGCGGGCTAATGCCGGAATTCCTCCTAACCTGTATGCTCAAGAAGAGTTTATCTGGCCTCAAATCCAGCAGAAAATGCAGGAGTGTGCCCAACTCCTGTCTGAACTTGCACTGCCTGGAAAGAGGCATCAATTATGCGAGAAGTCCACTCGCACGAGGACTGGCGAGCAAAAAGGAGGGAGGAATGTAACAAAGGCGAGAGAGCTTGCAAGGGAACTCCTACATGATGTTTCAAAAATGGAGAGAGGCTGCCATCTGCTGGCCAGACACAGTCAAGCGGAACCAAGATATGCAAGGTAGTTGAAGGGAGAGCAGATTTAGACGCTGGACCCGATCAGGTGACTTCCAGGAAGGAGTTCCGAGAGATAAGAGGCCAGCGCGCCAAACCTGAGGGGTCTTTGGCGCCAAGCAGCAGAAAGGAGCAGACGTCTTCCCTGCGTGCTGGGAAGCCCCGCGTGACAGGCCTAAGCCAGAGGCCTGTGAGGTGCCACAGCTGGGCCCCGGTAGAAGAGCTCCGGATCCCTCACAGATGTGAGTGATGTGCCTGCTGAGGAGACTCGGAACCTGTTTGCGGTGCTGAGTGAGTTTGCGGAACCCGACATCGCCCGCCGACAGACGAGGTCTGGACCCCCCTACCCAAGCCTCGAGAGATTGCCTCCAACGGCCAAGCAGAGAGGACTTGAGAGACGGCTGCCCCAGGAAAGTCACGTCAGCGAAAGCAGAGGAGCTGCATACGTGAACAGGGCCGTCACTTCTACTGTTCACCCACGGTATCGGGGTCAATTGGGTTTAGGTACTCAGGTTGGGAGGGGAACGGTTGGGGCTAAAGAAGCTCAACGTGATCTAATTGAATTTATCCGGAAAAAGACTCAAGGCCTAGCGGGAATAACCGGTGACCCCCGCTAGAGCCATATGCACAGTTAAGGAACTCACGTGGTGTCTCTCATGATCGAGGGCACCACATTACCTTGAGAGACTTCGCATTTTGCTAATACTTCAAATTACCGTTTATTACCCTTGTTGCAATCCCTTGTTCAGCGTACCTGTTACATATATACATATAAACTGTTTATATTCAACTCTTACTGTTCTCGCCTTGTGTCTCTGTGCGTTGCATCCCGGCACCTGCATTACATATACAGTACGGAGCACTGTGCGGGGGACATGTAAATGTGGCACCCCAGGTCTGGTCGCCACAGTGGCAGCAATGTCATGTCTGAGAGCAGGTGGGAGGTTCCCTGGTTGGGGACAATTAGCAAGCAGCACCTCCTGCCTCAGTCCAGGGAGGGGAGAAACTTGCCCTTTATAAACTGGATCTGGGGCGGGGTTAGTGAGAGAAGTGCCAGACAAGTTCCAGAGAAGTTGCAGATAGGGACAGGTCAGCAGCAGGCTGAGGAGTCACTGTAGGCAGAGTAGGAACACGAGGCCAGGAGGGGAGCTAGAAGAGCTCATCCTGGCTAGAGACTTACAAAGCCGGACACTGGAGTCCGAGGCTATGAGGGTTATAAGCCCAGCAGGAGAAAACAACCACGCACCCAAGGAAGCCTGGAGGCTCAGCCACGCAAGAGGGACCACTACTGCCCTGGAGGGGTGAGAAGTACGGAAGGCCCGAGTCGCCAGTCATACGGGTGAGAACAACACTCAGAGACGTGGGCTACCACTACACTACAGCGGGATAGCCAAGAGAGAGTGAAGTCAGCACAGTAGGCCTACAAACTCGCCCTGACCAGCGGGATCTCCCAGTTACTCTCAGACTGACCAGGCCTCCATTGTTAACCTGTATTCCGGACGGGTCCCTTAATACCACCAACAGTAAAGACCCTGAATTGTTTGACAGACTCCATGTGGTTACTGCTGCTCCCGCGCACCATCACCACCAACATCCCTATTTACTGCCCTGAGGCTATACTCATCCCGTGGGGAGTTATACTACCCTCAGCTGCACCCACAACACCAGCCTCAGCGGTCGGCCCTGCAGCGGCGGTTCACTCTGACCGCAATCCACGGGTGGCGTAGTCGGACATTTAATCACAAAACCCTATAAATAGACTGCCATTTGGGTTGACCATCCTGAGCCACGGGACCGGGTCCCCGCCACGTAAGGACTACAACCCCCAGCATCCACAAAAGGTCCGGTTCCGGGTTTCCACACACACACACGGCCCAGGGGGCGCGTCATATACAGTACGGAGTACTATGCGGGACCATGTATACAGTAGGGAGCAGTATGCGGGACCATGTATACAGTATGGAGTACTATGCGGGGCCATGTATACAGTATGGAGTACTATGCGGAGCCATGTATACATACGGAGCACTATGCGGGGCCATGTATACAGTATGGAGTACTATGCGGGGCCATGTATACAGTATGGAGCACTATGCGGGGCCATGTATACATACGGAGCACTATGCGGGGCCATGTATACAGTATGGAGTACTATGAAGGGGCCATGCATACAGTAGTACGGAGCACTATGCTGGGCAGTGTATACAGTACGGAGCACTATGCAGGGCCATGTATACAATATGTAGCACTATGCGGGGCCATGTATACAGTAGTACGGAGCACTATGCTGGGCAGTGTATACAGTACGGAGCACTATGCGGGGCCATGTATATAGTAGGATGGAGCACTATCCGCGGCCATGTATATGTAGCACCCTGAGGATTCGGCTGCTACAGGGGTATTGCACCTCAACCCAGAGGTGTGATATTCCACTCCCGGGTAAGGATGGAGTGTGGAACTGAGCTCAGTAAGCTGCATGCACTACACACATCCCATTTCCGGAGGGCAGACCAACGGTACTCCCACTTAGAAATGTGCAGGTACGACCGAGTCTGTCCTTGGCTGGAGTGGGAGGGGGGTGGAACATCCCAGTAGTGTAGGGGCAGATAGGGGGAGCAGCCTGGGTAAAGTTAGGAGCTCATTGGGTGCTGGTCACCTGAGCTCACACATAGAGGGAGTATATAAGGTGGGAACCATCTTAGATCAGGGTCAGTCAGCCAGTCAGTCCATCAGACTTTGTAGAGCAGTGGAGAAGAGCAGAGGAGCAGAGCAGCCCCAAGGCCCAGAGGGAGAGAGGAGAACGAAAGACCCAGAGGGGGAGAAAGAAGGAACTCTAAGAGCCCAAATTGAATCAAAGGGTGAAGAGTTGGCACAAGGGTACCGGATCCCAAACTGGTGGAGGGCACTTATCCTCAGCCAGAGACCGGAGGCCGTGGGCAGAATCTGCCACGGCCACTCACCATATCCACCCGGAAGGCAGACCACGCATAGGGTCAGGGAACCCAGAGACAAGGGTTTACCAACAAGAGGCCCGAGGGAGCCGGACTTAGGTGGATCCCTGGTGGGGAAGGCCAGAGACGAGGACAAGTCAGAAAGGGAGCTCAGGACCACGCTCCAGAATTACTTGGGGGTTGGCCGAGTCCAGGACCTGGTGGACGCAGCACGGCTCGGGTGGTCACTCAAGGCCGGAGTGACCGGTACAAAAACAGCAGTAAGTAAAAACCCTGAACTGCACAACCCGACTCTGACTCTCATTACCATCTTCACTGCACCTCCACAACCACCATCATCTGCACCTGACCCCCTGAGGCCATACCCCTCCCGTTGGGGGTTATACTACCTGGGCTGCACACACATCATCAGCCTCAGTGGACCCTGCTGCAGCGGCGGCCGTAGTGACCGCAAATCAACGGGTGGCGTAGTCGACACAAAGAACTTTGATAACATCTGTAGGACTGCCACACACTGAGCTTGACACCCTGGGCACGGACCGGGTCACAGCCACTCGGAGACTACAACCCCCATCTGATCCGGCTCCGGGTATTCCCCCAAACAACACTGGCCCAGGGGGCGCGTCAACTTTGGCGTAGTCGGCAGGATCACGTGCCCGCAACAACCGGGTACTGCGTGTCTGAAGAAAAGTACAAGTTTACCTCAAAAAGAAGTCTCCCGCCGGTTCCAGAGGGTCCCTGCTATCGGACGCCATCTCGGATCAGTTCCCGCCAGTTGCCCGTCATCAGCAGTCTTTTCCCGCCATCCACAGAGCTTCCCGCCACTGGGAGACGATTCCCGCCATTTCCAAAGATTTCCCGCCTTGGAAGAGCGGACGCCATTATGGGCGTGCCAGAGGGTGGCAAGAAGCCACCTCCCATCGTGGGCCAGGACCGAAAATGGCGCCAAAAGTGGAAACCGCCCCCACCAGCAGAGACTGTGATGATTGATGTGTCCATCAGCGTGAGAGAACTGCCCCTGGAACTGACAACCACTAAGTTGCCCGAAGACCACCCTCAATGTGGGCGGAGACAAAAGAAAAGAGCAAAGATGGGTGTCGCCTGGAGCAGTCTGGAGAGAGCGCACCCGGAGACAAGAAGCCTGGAGAAGAGTCCAGAAAGAACACACCCGGAGATGGAGGGAGAGTCAGGCAGCACCGACCCTGTGGTCAGGAGCCTGATGCGGGCCGCCACTCCAGGCAGCACCGACCCAGTGGTCAGGAGCCTGTTGCAGGTCGCCACTCCAGAAGGCCTGCTAGAGATTCTGGCGCAGCTCCCCGGAGATCGGGAGCGTGCACAGACTGCGCTGGAGGGCCTCGCACAGAGGATGGCCCGGGTGCAACGGGAGATGTTAGCAGAGTGGAGCCGTGAGATGGCCCAGCAGACCGAGACCCGTCAGCGGAGCACGCCACCCGAGACGAGGAGACAGACCGCCTCTGAGGATGGCGCAGGAGGACTGAAGGCCGGAGACGGCGCCGAGATGGGAGCCGAACGAATGGAGGCAGGTAAAGGGGACGTCTCTACCCCAAGCCGGGAAACCGCGTACCTGCCCCAGCTCCCCGTCGCAGAGCCCGAAGTACCCCCTGCCGTGCCCGTCACTGCAACGTCACCGCCGCAAACTAGGCCTCAAACGGAAGCCGCGACCCCTGTGACGTCACATGCCTCGACCCCGAGCGTGGCCAAGCAGGAAGTACCATCAGCCTGGTCGCAAGGCCTAGTACCCCCGGGCGCCGCAATACCAACAGCGCCCCCTACCTCCGCGGAGCCCCCGGCCTGGTCGCAGGGCCAAGTAACACAGGGCGCCGCCGTCCTTACGGTGCCCTTTACTTTCAAGGTGCCCCAAGCCTGGTCGCAAGGCCTGGGCAACCCGGGCGCCGCTACCACCACTGCGCCCATAAAAACAAGAGTGCCGCACCTGGGTGAAGACCTGTTCGCCCAGCATACGTGCCCGGATGGGCAGCCCTTTGTCTGGCCCCAAGAATACATCCAGCTGGAGCTGCAAAAAGCAAGGGCCATGTGCGAACCCCTGATCCCGGCTCCAAAGCCCGTAAAGAGGATCTCGCCCCCGCTAGAAGAGACCCAGTTTGAGTGGGACCCCACCGGAGAAGATCTCATGGGGTTCACTCAGGAGACTCGGGCAGCCGCAGCGGAGCGTGCGGAGTGCTGCCGGCAGCAGCTCGAGGTCTTTGAGAGGGAGCGGAGAGAGAGGCGGGTCCGGGAACAGCAAGCCCAAATAAGGAGCGCGGAGCAGAAGAGCCGGACCAGGAGAGACCCCCGTGCAGCGCATGGTCCCCGTACCATCGGGACTGTGATAAAGTTCAATCTGCAGCATGGGTGGGGTTTCATCAGGGATCACTGCACCCCAGGCGACGTCTTCGTGACCAGGAGAGACGTAGAATTCCATCTGCCGGAGGGACACAGAGGTCGTGACCTTTATATAGGGGACGAGGTCACCTTCACCCGGCACAAGTGTGCCAAAGGACCTTACGCCCTCCATGTGCATCGCCTGACGGAGGAGGAGCTGCGGTGTGAGGAGGAGCAAGAGGCCCCGGACGGGTCTGAAACTGAAACTGTCCACAAAGAAAGAGCAGGAGGACGCCGTCATTGAGTACGGTAGTGAAGAGACTGTAAATAGTTACCCGTCGGGGTACCAAAAACTGTTGCTGCTATTATAGTCCCCGTTGGGACCAGCGAATTGAACTGTTAACCCGTATTTCCCTTAATCCCACTGACCGAGGACTGAGAGCGGTCGTTCCTTCTTTATACCTGGCCGAGGACTGAGAGCGGCCACCTTCCCTTTTGTATATAGTTGCGCTTCCTAAAGCGCCCCCTACTGGTTTTATAGGAAAACCATTTTCTTAAAGAAACTGTTGCACTTTTCCCGGTCACAAGTTGCACCGTGACCGGAGGAACCAGAAGACAAGAATGTTATTTATGAAAAGTTTTATATGAAAAGTTTATGCTGGTATATCTGATGTTTTATAATGTTTTATATGTTTATGTTTTGAAAAAAAATTGTATGTTTTGGTGTTTTGTTTTCTTACAGCCCGAGGACGTGCTGTGATTTACCAGGGGGGAATGTAGCACCCTGAGGATTCGGCTGCTACAGGGGTATTGCACCTCAACCCAGAGGTGTGATATTCCACTCCCGGGTAAGGATGGAGTGTGGAACTGAGCTCAGTAGGCTGCATGCACTACACACATCCCATTTCCGGAGGGCAGACCAACGGTACTCCCACTTAGAAATGTGCAGGTACGACCGAGTCTGTCCTTGGCTGGAGTGGGAGGGGGGTGGAACATCCCAGTAGTGTAGGGGCAGATAGGGGGAGCAGCCTGGGTAAAGTTAGGAGCTCATTGGGTGCTGGTCACCTGAGCTCACACATAGAGGGAGTATATAAGGTGGGAACCATCTTAGATCAGGGTCAGTCAGCCAGTCAGTCCATCAGACTTTGTAGAGCAGTGGAGAAGAGCAGAGGAGCAGAGCAGCCCCAAGGCCCAGAGGGAGAGAGGAGAACGAAAGACCCAGAGGGGGAGAAAGAAGGAACTCTAAGAGCCCAAATTGAATCAAAGGGTGAAGAGTTGGCACAAGGGTACCGGATCCCAAACTGGTGGAGGGCACTTATCCTCAGCCAGAGACCGGAGGCCGTGGGCAGAATCTGCCACGGCCACTCACCATATCCACCCGGAAGGCAGACCACGCATAGGGTCAGGGAACCCAGAGACAAGGGTTTACCAACAAGAGGCCCGAGGGAGCCGGACTTAGGTGGATCCCTGGTGGGGAAGGCCAGAGACGAGGACAAGTCAGAAAGGGAGCTCAGGACCACGCTCCAGAATTACTTGGGGGTTGGCCGAGTCCAGGACCTGGTGGACGCAGCACGGCTCGGGTGGTCACTCAAGGCCGGAGTGACCGGTACAAAAACAGCAGTAAGTAAAAACCCTGAACTGCACAACCCGACTCTGACTCTCATTACCATCTTCACTGCACCTCCACAACCACCATCCTCTGCACCTGACCCCCTGAGGCCATACCCCTCCCGTTGGGGGTTATACTACCTGGGCTGCACACACATCATCAGCCTCAGTGGACCCTGCTGCAGCGGCGGCCGTAGTGACCGCAAATCAACGGGTGGCGTAGTCGACACAAAGAACTTTGATAACATCTGTAGGACTGCCACACACTGAGCTTGACACCCTGGGCACGGACCGGGTCACAGCAACTCGGAGACTACAACCCCCATCTGATCCGGCTCCGGGTATTCCCCCAAACAACACTGGCCCAGGGGGCGCGTCATATACAGTACGAAGCACTATGCGGGGGACATGTATACAGTACGAAGTACTATGCGGGGCCATGTATACAGTATGAAGCACTATGCGGGTGACATGTATACAGTACGAAGTACTATGCGGGGCCATGTATACAGTACGGAGCACTATGCGGGACCATGTATATAGTAGTACGGAGCACTATGCGGGGCCAAGTATACAGTACGAAGCACTATGCGGGGCCATGTATACAGTACGAAGCACTATGAGGGGACATGTATACAATACGGAGCACTATGCGGGACCATGTATATAGTAGGATGGAGCACTATGCGGGGCCATATATACAGTACGGAGCACTCTGCGGGGCCATGTATACCGTACGAAGTACTATGCGGGGCCATGTATACAGTACGGAGCACGATGCGGGGCCATGTATACAATACGGAGTACTATGCGGGGCCATGTATATAGTTGAATGGAGCACTATGCGGGGCATGTATACAGTGCGAAGCAAAATGTGGGGGACATGTATACAGTATGGAGCACTATGCGGGGTCATGTATGCTGGACGGAGCACTATGCGGGTCCATGTACACAGTAGGGGGCACTATGCGGGGCCATGTATACAGTAGTACGGAGCACTATGCGGGGCCATGAATACAGTACGGAGCACTATGAGGGGCATGTATACCGTACGGACACTATGCGGGGGACATGTATACAGTACGGAGTACTATGCGGGACCATGTATACAGTAGGTAGCACTATGCGGGGGACATGTATACAGTACGGAGCACTATGCGGGGGACATGTATACCGTACGGAGCACTATGCGGGGGACATGTATACAGTACGGAGTACTATGCGGGGCCATGTATACAGTAGGTAGCACTATGCGGGGGACATGTATACAGTACGGAGCACTATGCGGGGGCCATGTATACAGTACGGAGCACTATGCAGGGCCGTGTATACAGTATGGAGCACTATGCAGGGCCATGTATACAGTACGGAGCACTATGCGGGACCATGTATACAGTAGGTAGCACTATGCGGGGCCATGTATACAGTATGGAGCACTATGCGCGGGCCGTGTATACAATACGGAGACTATGCGGGGCCATGTATATAGTAGGATGGAGCACTATGCGGGGCCATGTATATAGTAGGATGGAGCACTATGCGGGGCCATGTATATAGTAGGATGGAGCACTATGCGGGGCATGTATACAGTGCGAAGCAAAATGTGGGGGACATGTATACAGAACGGAGTACTATGCGGGACCATGTATACAGTACGGAGCTCTATGCGGGACCATGTATACAGTAGTACGGAGCACTATGCGGGACCATGTATACAGTAGGTAGCGCTATGCGGGGCCATGTATACAGTAGAGAGCACTATGCGCAGCCATGTATACAGTACGGAGCACTATGCGTGGCCATGTATACAGTAGGTAGCACTATGCGGGGCCATGTATACAGTAGTACAGAGCACTATGCGGGGCCATGAATACAGTGCAGAGCACTATGGGGGGCATATATACAGTACGGAGCACTATGCGGGGGACATGTATACAGTACGGAGTACTATGCGGGACCATGTATACAGTAGGTAGTAGAATGGGGGGCCATGTATACAGTATGGAGCACTATGCGGGGCCATGCATACAGTAGTACGGAGCACTATGCGTGGTCTGTGTATACAGTACGGAGCACTATGTGGGGCCATGTATACAGTACGGAGCACTATGCGGGGCCATGCATACAGTAGTACGGAGCACTATGCGTGGTCTGTGTATACAGTACGGAGCACTATGTGGGGCCATGTATACAGTACGGAGCACTATGCGTGGGCTGTGTATACAGTACGGAGCACTATGCAGGGCCATGTATACAGTATGGAGCACTATGTGGGACCATGAATACAGTACGGAGCACTATGCGGGGCCATGTATACAGTACGGAGCACTATGCGGTGCCATGTATACAGTAGTACAGAGCACTATGCGCGGGCCGTGTATACAATACGGAGCACTATGCGGGGCCATGTATATAGTAGGATGGAGCACTATGCGGGGCATGTCTACAGTGCGAAGCAAAATGTGGGGGACATATATATAGTACGGAGTACTATGCGGGGTCATGTATACAGTACGGAGCACTATGCGGGACTATGTATACAGTAGGTAGCACTATGCGGGGCCATGTATACAGTAGTACGGAGCACTATGCGGGGCCATGAATACAGTACGGAGCACTATGCGGGGCATGTATACAGTACGGAGCACTAGGCGGGGGACATGTATACAGTATGGAGTACTATGCGGGACCATGTATACAGTAGGTAGCAGTATGGGGGGCCATGTATACATTATGGAGTACTCTGGGGGCCATGTATACAGTACGGATCACTATGCGGGGCCCTGCATACAGTAGTACGGAGCACTATGCATGGGCTGTGTATACAGTACGGAGCAGTATGTGGGGCCATGTATACAATATGGAGCACTATGCGGGGCCATGTATTTAGTAGGATGGAGCACTATGCGGGGCCATGTATACAGTAGGAAGCACTATGCGGGGGACATGTATACAGTACGGAGTACTATGCGGGACAATGTATACGTACGGAGCACTATGCGGGACCATGTAAATAGTATATAGTAGTACGGAGCACTATGCGGGGCCATGTATACAGTATGAAGCACTATGCGGGGCCATGTATACAGTAAAGAGCACTATGAGGGGGACATGTATACAGTATGGAGCACTATGCGGGGCCATGTATACAGTACGGAGAACTATGCGGAGCCATGTATACAGTAAAGAGCACTATGAGGGGGACATGTATACAGTATGGAGCACTATGCGGGGCCATGTATACAGTACGGAGCACTATGCGGAGCCATGTATACAGTAAAGAGCACTATGAGGGGGACATGTATACAGTATGGAGCACTATGCGGGGCCATGTATACAGTACGGAGCACTATGCGGAGCCATGTATACAGTAAAGAGCACTATGAGGGGGACATGTATACAGTATGGAGCACTATGCGGGGCCATGTATACAGTACGGAGAACTATGCGGGGGCCGTATACAGAGTACGGAGCACTATACGGGCCGTGGATACAGTACGGAGCACTATGCGGGGCCATGTATACGTATGGAGCACTATACGGGGCCATGTATACTGTGTGCAGCACTATGCGGGGCCATATATACAAAGCAGAGCAGTATATGCGACCATGTATACAGTAGGGAGCACTATGCGGGGCCATGTATACAGTACGGAGTACGATTCTGGGCCATGTATACAGTACGGAGCACTAAGCAGGGCCATGTATATAGTAGTACCGAGCACAATGCGGGGGCCGTGTATACATTATGGAGCACTATGCTGGGCCATGTATACAGTACGGAGCACTATGCGGGGCCATGTATACTGAGTGCAGCACTATGCAGGGCCATTTATACTGTGTGCAGCACTATGCTGGCCATGTATACAGTATGTACAGTATGGAGCTCTATGCGGGGCCATATATATAGTACGGAGCACTATGCGGGACCATGTATACTGTACGGAGCACTATGCTGGGCCATGTATACAGTACGGAGCGCTATGCGGGGCCATGTACACTGAGTGCAGCACTATGCAGGGCCATGTATACAGTACGGAGCACTGTGCGGAGCCATGTATACTGAGTGCAGCACTATGCAGGGCCATGTATACTGAGTGCAGCACTATGCAGGGCCATTCATACTATGTGCAGCACTATATGAGGCCATATATACAGTACGGAGCACTATGCGGAGCCATGTATACAGTACGGAGCACTATGCGGGGCAATGTATACTGTGTAAAGCACTATGCGGGGCCATATAAACAACACAGAGCAGGATGCGGGGCCACGTATACAGTACGGAGCACTATGCGGGGCCATGTATATAGTAGTACCAAGCACATTGCAGGGGCCGTGTATACAGTACGGAGCACTATGCGGGGCCATGTATATAGTAGTACGGAGCATTATGTGGGGCCATGTATACAATACGAAGCACAATGCGGGGGACATGTATGCAGTACTGAGTACTATGCGGGGCCATGTATACACTACGGAGCACTATGCGGGGCCATGTATACAGTACGGAGTACTATGCGGGGCCATGTATACAGTACGGAGCACTATACGAGGCCATGTATACAGTACGGAGTACTATGCGGGGCCATGTATACAGTACGGAGCACTATGCGGGGCCATGTATATAGTACGGAGCACAATGCGGGGGACATGTATGCAGTGCTGAGTACTATGCGGGGCCATGTATACAGTACGGAGTACTATGCGGGGCCATGTATGCAGTACGGAGCACTATGCGGGGCCATGTATACAGTACGAAGCACAATGCGGGGCCATGTATACAGTACGGAGTACTATGCGGGGCCATGTATACAGTATGGAGTACTATGCGGGGCCATGTATACAGTACGGAGCACTATGCGGGGCCATGTATATAGTAGTACCGAGCACATTGCACGGGCCGTGTATAAAGTACGGAGCACTATGCGGGGCCATGTATATAGTAGTACGGAGCATTATGCTGGTCCATGTGTACAGTACGAAACACTATGCGGGGGACATGTATACAGTACGGAGCACTATGCGGGGCCATGTATACAGTACGGAGCACTATGCGGGGCCATGTATACAGTACAGAGCACTATGCGGGGCCATGTATACAGTATGTAGCACTATGCGGGGCCATGTATATAGTACGGAGCACTATGCGGGGCCATGTATACAGTACGGAGCACTATGCGGGGCCATGTATACAGTACGGAGCACTATGCGGGGCCATGTATACAGTACGGAGCACTATGCGGGGCCATGTATACAGTAGTACGGAGCACTATGCGGGGCCATGTATACAGTACGGAGCACTATGCGGGGCCATGTATACTGTACGGAGCACTATGCGGGGCCATGTATACAGTACGGAGCACTATGCGGGGCCATGTATACAGTACGGAGCACTATGCGGGACCATGTATACAGTACAGAGCACTATGCGGGGCCATGTATACAGTATGGAGCACTATGCGGGGCCATGTATATAGTTCGGAGCACTATGCAGGGCCATCTATACTGTGTGCAGCACTCTGCGGGGCTATGTATACAGTATGGAGCACTATACGGGGCCATGTATACAGTACGGAGCACTATGCGGGGCCATGTATACAGTACGGAGCACTATGCGGGGCCATGTATACAGTAGGATGGAGCACTATGCGGGGCCATGTATACAGTAGGGAGCACTATGCGGGGCCATGTATTCAGTAGGGAGCACTATGCGGGGCCATGTATACAGTATGGAGCACTATGAGCTGTACGTGTATACAGTACGGAGCACTATGCGGGGCCATGTATATAGTAGAATGGAGTACTATGCGGCGCCATGTATGCAGTACGGAGCACTATGAGCTGTACGTGTATACAGTACGGAGCACTATGCGGGGACGTGTATACACTACGGAGCACTATGCGGGGACGTGTATACAGTACGGACCACTATGCGGAGCCATGTATACAGTACGAAGCTCTATGCTGGGCCATGTATACAGTACGGAGCACTATGCGGTGGTCGTGTATACAGTACGGAGCACTATGCGGGGACGTGTATACACTACGGAGCACTATGCGGGAACGTGTATACAGTACGGAGCACTATGCGGAGCCATGTATACAGTACGGAGCACTATGCGGGGCCCTGTATACAGTATGGAGTACTATGCAGGGCCATGTATACAGTATGGAGCACTATGCGGGGCCATGTATACAGTACGGAGCACTATGCGGGACCATGTACACAGTATGGAGCACTATGCGGGGCCACGTATACAATAGGGAGCACTATGCGGGGTCATGTATTCAGTAGGGAGCACTATGCGGGCCATGTATTCAGTAGGGAGCACTATGCGGCGCCATGTATACAGTACGGAGCACTATGAGCTGTACGTGTATACAGTACGGAGCACTATGCAGGGACGTGTATACACTACGAAGCACTATGCGGGGACGTGTATACAGTACGGAGCACTATGCGGAGCCATGTATACAGTACGAAGCTCTATGCGGGGCCATGTATACAGTACGGAGCACTATGCGGTGGTCGTGTATACAGTACGGAGCTCTATGCGGGGCCGTGTATACAATATGGAGCACTATGCGGGGCCATGTATACAGTACGAAGCACTATGCGAGGCCATGTATACAGTACGAAGCACTATGCGAGGCCATGTATACAGTACGGAGCACTATGCAAGGCCTTGTATACAGTACGGAGCTCTATGCGCGGGCCATGTATACAGTACGAAGCACTACGCGAGGCCATGTATACAGTACGGAGCACTATGCAGGACTCTGTATACAGTACGGAGCACTATGCTGGGCCGTGTATACTGTATGGAGCACTATGCGGGGCCATGTATATAGTACGAAGCACTATGCGGGGGAAATGTATACAGTACGGAGTACTATGCGGGGCCATGTATACGTATGGAGCACTATGCGGGACCATGTATATAGTAGTGGGGAGCACTATGCGGGGCCATGTATACAGTACGGAGCACTATGCGGGGCCATGCATACAGTAGTACGGAGCACTATGCTGGGCCATGTATACAATACGGAGCACTATGCGGGGCCATGTATATAGTAGGATGGAGCACTATGCGGGACCATGTATACAGTACGAAGCACTATGCGGGGGACATGTATACAGTACGGAGTACTATGCGGGACTCTGTATACAGTACGGAGCACTATGCGAGGCCATGTATACAGTATGGAGTACTATGGGGGCCATGTATACGTACGGAGCACTATGCGGGACCATGTATATAGTTGTACGGAGCACTATGCGGGGCCTTGTATACAGTACAGAGCACTATGCAGGGCCATGTATACAGTATGGAGCACTATGCGGGGCCATGTATACAGTACGGAGCACTATGCGGGGCCATGTATACAGTACGGAGCACTATGCGGGGCCATGTATACAGTACGGAGCACTATGCGGGGCCATGTATTCAGTACGGAGCACTATGCGGGGCCATGTATACAGTACGCAGCACTATGCGGGGCCATGTATACAGTACGGAGCATTATGCGGGGCCATGTATATAGTAGTACAGAGCACTATGCGGGGGACATGTATACAGTACCGAGCACTATGCGGGAGCCTTGTATACAGTATGGAGTACTATGCGGGGCCATGTATACAGTAGTATGGAGCACTATGCGGGACCATGTATATAGTAGTGCGGAGCACTATGCGGGGCCATGTATACAGTATGAAGTACTATGCGGGGCCATGTATACAGTACGGAGCACTATGAGGGGGACATGTATACAGTTCGGAGTACTTTGCGTGGCCATGTATATAGTATAGAGCACTATGCGGGGCCATGTATACAATATGGAGCACTATGCGGGGCCATGTATACAGTACGGAGCACTATGCATGGCCATGTATATAGTATAGAGCACTATGCGGGGCCATGTATACAATATGGAGCACTATGCGGGGCCATGTATACAGTACGGAGCACTATGCATGGCCATGTATATAGTATAGAGCACTATGCGGGGCCATGTATACGTATGGAGCACTATGCGGGACCATGTATATAGTAGTGGGGAGCACTATGCGGGGCCATGTATATAGTATGAAGCACTATGCGGGACCATGTATATAGTAGTACGGAGCACTATGCGGGGCCAGGTATACAGTACGGAGCACTATGCGGGACCATGTATATAGTAGTACGGAGCACTATGCGGGGCCATGTATACAGTACGGAGCACTATGCGGGGCCATGTATACAGTACGGAGCACTATGCGGGGCCATGTATACAGTAAGAAGCACTATGCGGCGCCGTGTATACAGTACGGAGCACTATGCGGGGCCATGTATACAGTACGAAGTACTATGCGGGGCCATGTATACAGTACGGAGCACGATGCGGGGCCATGTATACAGTAGTACGGAGCACTATGCGCGGGCCATGTATACAATACGGAGCACTATGAGGGGCCATGTATATAGTAGGATGGAGCACTATGCGGGGCATGTATACAGTGCGAAGCAAAATGTGGGGGACATGTATACAGTATGGAGTACTATGCGGGACCATGTATACAGTAGGTAGCACTATGCGGGGCCATGTATACAGTAGTACGGAGCACTATGTGGGGCCATGAATACAGTACGGAGCACTATGCGGGGCATGTATACAGTACGGAGCACTATGGGGGGTCATGTATACAGGACGGAGCACTATGCGGGACCATGTATACAGTAGGTAGCACTATGCGGGGCCATGTATACAGTAGTTTGGAGCACTATGCGGGGCCATGAATACAGTACGGAGCACTATGCGAGGCCATGTATACAGTACGTAGCACTATGCGGGGCCATGTATATAGTTGTACGGAGCACTATGCGGGGGACATGTATACAGTATGGAGTACTATGCGGGACCATGTATACAGTAGGTAGCAGTATGCGGTTCCATGTATACAGTATGGAGTACTATGCGGGACCATGTATACAGTAGGTAGCAGTATGCGGTTCCATGTATACAGTATGGAGTACTATGCGGGACCATGTATACAGTAGGTAGCAGTATGCGGTTCCATGTATACAGTACGGAGCACTATGCGGGGCCATGCATACAGTAGTACGGAGCACTATGCTGGGACATGTATACAATACGGAGCACTATGCGGGGCCATGTATATAGTAGGATGGAGCACTATGCGGGACCATGTATACAGTACGAAGCACTATGCGGGGGACATGTATACAGTACGGAGTACTATGCGGGACTCTGTATACAGTACGGAGCACTATGCGAGGCCATGTATACAGTATGGAGTACTATGGGGGCCATGTATACGTACTATGCGGGACCATGTATATAGTTGTACGGAGCACTATGCGGGGCCTTGTATACAGTACAGAGCACTATGCAGGGCCATGTATACAGTATGGAGCACTATGCGGGGCCATGTATACAGTACGGAGCACTATGCGGGGCCATGTATACAGTACGGAGCACTATGCGGGGCCATGTATACAGTACGGAGCACTATGCGGGGCCATGTATTCAGTACGGAGCACTATGCGGGGCCATGTATACAGTACGCAGCACTATGCGGGGCCATGTATACAGTACGGAGCATTATGCGGGGCCATGTATATAGTAGTACAGAGCACTATGCGGGGGACATGTATACAGTACCGAGCACTATGCGGGAGCCTTGTATACAGTATGGAGTACTATGCGGGGCCATGTATACACTAGTATGGAGCACTATGCGGGACCATGTATATAGTAGTGCGGAGCACTATGCGGGGTCATGTATACAGTATGAAGCACTATGCGGGTGACATGTATACAGTACGGAGCACTATACAGGGCCATGTATACAGTACGGAGCACTATGAGGGGGACATGTATACAGTTCGGAGTACTTTGCGGGGCCATGTATATAGTATAGAGCACTATGCGGGGCCATGTATACAATATGGAGCACTATGCGGGGCCATGTATACAGTACGGAGCACTATGCATGGCCATGTATATAGTATAGAGCACTATGCGGGGCCATGTATACAATATGGAGCACTATGCGGGGCCATGTATACAGTACGGAGCACTATGCATGGACATGTATATAGTATAGAGCACTATGCGGGGCCATGTATACAATATGGAGCACTATGCGGGGCCATGTATACAGTACGGAGCACTATGCAGGGCCATGTATACAGTACGGAGCACTATGCGGGGCCATGTATACAGTACAGAGCACTATGCGGGGGCATGAATATAGTATAGAGCACTATGCGGGGCCATGTATATAGTATAGAGCACTATGCGGGGCCATGTATATAGTATAGAGCACTATGCGGGGCCATGTATACAGTACGGAGCACTACGCGGGGCCATGTATACAGTACAGAGCACTGTGGGGCTATGTATACAGTATGGAGCACTATGCGAGGCCATTTATACAGTAGGGAGAACTATGCAGGGCCACGTATAGAGTACGGAGCACTGTGCGGGGGCCATGTATGCAGTACAGAGCACTATGCGGGGGGCGTATATAGAGTACGGAGCACTATGAGGGGCCATATATACAGTACGGAGCACTATGCGGGGCCATGTATACAGTACGGAGCACTATGCGGGACCATATATACAGTACGGAGCACTATGCGGGGCCATGTATACGTAGGGGCATTATGCGGGGTCTTGTTTGCGTACGGAGCACTATGCGGGGCCATGTATACTGTGTGCAGTACTATGCGGGGCCATATATACAAAACAGAGCAGTATGCAGGACCATGTATACAATATGGAGCACTATGCGGGGCCATGTATACAGTACGGAGCACTATGCGGGGCCATGTATACTGTACGGAGCACTATGCGGGGCCATGTATATAGTAGTACGAAGCACTATGAGGGGACATGTATACAATACGGAGCACTATGCGGGGGCCGTATATAGAGTACGGAGCACTATGCGGGGCTGGGTATACAATATGAAGCACTATGCCCGGCCGTGGATACAGTACGGAGCACTATGCGGGGCCATATATACAGTACGGAGCACTATGCGGGGCCATGTATACAGTACGGAGCACTATGCGGGGCCATATATACAGTACGGAGCACTATGCGGGGCCATATATACAGTACGGAGCACTATGCGGGGCCATGTATACGTAGGGGCATTATGCGGGGTCTTGTTTGCGTACGGAGCACTATGCGGGGCCATGTATACTGTGTGCAGTACTATGCGGGGCCATATATACAAAACAGAGCAGTATGCAGGACCATGTATACAATATGGAGCACTATGCGGGGCCATGTATACAGTACGGAGCACTATGCGGGGCCATGTATACTGTACGGAGCACTATGCGGGGCCATGTATATAGTAGTACGAAGCACTATGAGGGGACATGTATACAATACGGAGCACTATGCGGGGGCCGTATATAGAGTACGGAGCACTATGCGGGGCTGGGTATACAATATGAAGCACTATGCCCGGCCGTGGATACAGTACGGAGCACTATGCGGGGCCATATATACAGTACGGAGCACTATGCGGGGCCATGTATACAGTACGGAGCACTATGCGGGGCCATATATACAGTACGGAGCACTATGCGGGGCCATATATACAGTACGGAACACTATGCAGGGCCATGTATACTGAGTGGAGCACTATGCGGGGCCATGTATACGGTAAGGAGCACTATGCGGGACCATGCATACAGTACGGAGCACTATGCGGGGCCATGCATACAGTACGGAGTACTATGCGGGGTCCATGTATACAGTATGGAGCACTATGCGGGGCCATGTATACAGTACGGAGCACTATGCGGGACCATGCATACAGTACGGAGTACTATGCGGGGCCATGTATACAGTGCGGAGCACTATGCGGGGCCATGCATACCGTACGGAGCACTATGCGGGGTCCATGTATACAGTATGGAGCACTATGTGGGACCATGTATACAGTAGAGAGCACTATGTGGGGCCATGTATACAGTAGAGAGCACTATGCGGGGCCATGTATACAGTACGGAGCACTATGCGGGGCCATGTATACAGTAGGGAGCACTATGCGGCGCCATGTATACAGTACGGAGCACTATGCAGGGCCATGTATACTGAGTGCAGCACTATGCAGGGCCATTTATACTGTGTGCAGCACTATGCTGGCCATGTATACAGTATGGAGCACTATACCGGGCCATGTATATAGTACGGAGCACTATGCGGGGAACATGTATATGGTACGGAGCACTAAGCGGGGGACATGTATACAGTACAGAGCACTTTTCTGGGGTCCTATATAGAGTACGGAGCACCATGCGGACCCATGTATATAATATGGAGCAATATGCGGGGCCATGTATACTGAGTGCAGCACTATGCAGGGCCATGTATACAGTATGGAGCACTATGTGGGGCCATGTATAGAGTACGGAGCACTATGCGGGGGCCATGTATACAGTACAGAGCACTATGCGGGGGCAGTATATAGAGTACGGAGCACTATGCGGGCCCGTGTATACAATATGGAGCACTATGCGAGGCCGTGTATACAGTAAAGAGCACTATGCGGGGGATATGTATACAGTACGGAGCACTATGCGGGGCCATGTATACAGTACGGAGCACTATGCGGGGACATGTATACTGTGTGCAGCACTCTGCGGGGCCATGTATACAAAACAGAGCAGTGTGCGGGGCAATGTATATAGTAGGGAGCACTATGCGGGGCCATGTATATAGTAGTACGGAGCATTTTGCGGGGCCATGTATACAGTACGAAGCACTATGCGGGGCCATGTATACAGTACGGAGCACTATGCAGGACTATGCATACAGTACGGAGCACTATGCGGGGCCATGCCTACAGTACGGAGCACTATGTGGGGTCATGTATAGAGTAGGGAGCACTATGCGGGGCCATGTATACAGTCGGGAGCACTATGCGGGGCCATGTATACAGTACGGAGCACTATGCGGGGCTATGTATACAGTACAGAGCCCTATGCGGGGCCATGTATACAGAATGGAGCACTATGCAGGGCCATGTATACAGTACGGAGCACTATGCGGGGCCATGTATACTGAGTGCAGCACTCTGTAGGGCCCTTTATACTGTGTGCAGCACTATGCGGGGCCATGTATACAGTATGGAGTACTATACGGGGCCATGTATACAGTATTACTGAGCACAATGCAGGGGCCGTGTATACAGTACGGAGTACTATGCGGGGCCATGTATATAGTAGTATGGAGCATTATGCGGGGCCATGTATACAGTACAAAGCACTATGCGGGGGACATGTATACAGTTCGGAGCACTATGCGGGGCCATGTATACAGTACAGCGCACTATGCGGGGGCCGTAGATAGAGTACGGAGCACGATGCGGGCCCGTGTATACAATATGGAGCAGTATGTGGGGCCATGTATACTGTGTGCAGCACTATGCAGGGCCATTTATACTGTGTGCAGCAGTATGCGGGGCCATGTATACAGTACGGAGCGCTATGCGGAGCCATCTGTACAGTACGAAGCACTATGCGGGGTCATGTATACAGTACGGAGCACTATGCGGAGCCATCTGTACAGTACGAAGCACTATGCGGGGCCATGTATACAGTACAGAGCACTATGCGGGGCCATGTATACAGTTCGGAGCACTATGCGGGCCCGTGTATACAATATGGAGCACTATGCGGAGCCGTGTATACAGTACGGAACACTATGCGGAGCCATCTGTACAGTACGAAGCACTATGCGGGGCCATGTATACAGTACGGAGCACTATGCGGAGCCATCTGTACAGTACGAAGCACTATGCGGGGCCATGTATACAGTACAGAGCACTATGCGGGGCCATGTACAGTCATGGCCAAAAGTATTGAGAATGAGACAAATAGTAATTTTTCCAAAGTTACTGCTTCATTTTTTGTAATGGCAATTTGCATATACTCCTGAATGTCAAAGAGTGATCAGCTTAACAGCAATTACTGTACTTGCAAAGTCAATATTTGCCCAGAAAATGAACTTTAACCCCCAAAACACATTTCAACATCATTGCAGTCCTGCCTTAAAAGGAGCAGCTAACATCGTTTTAGTGATTGATCCATTAACACAGGTGTGGGTGTTGATGAGGACAGGGCTGGCGATCAATCAGTCATGATTAAGTAAGAATGACATCACTGGACACTTTAAAAGGAAGCTGGTTCTTGGTATCATTGTTTCTCTTCAGTTAACCATGGTTATCTCTAAAGAAACACGTGCAGCCATCATTGCACTGCACAAAAATGGCCTAACAGGGAAGAGTATCGCAGCTACAAAGATTGCACCTCAGTCAACAATCTATCGCATCATCAAGAACTTCAAGGAGAGAGCTTCCATTGTTGTCAAAAAGGCTCCAGGGCGCTCAAGAAAGACCAGCAAGCACCAGAACTGTATCTTAAATCTGTTTCAGCTGCGGGATCGGACTACCAGCAGTGCCGAGCTTGCTCAGGAATGGCAGCAGGCTGGGGTGAGTGCTTCTGCATGCACTGTGAGGCGGAGACTTTTTGAGCAAGGGCTGGTTTCAAGGAGGGCAGCAAAGAAGCCACTTCTCTCCAGAAAAAACATCAGGGACCGACTGATATTCTGCAAAAGGTACAGGGAGTGGACTGCTGAGGACTGGGGCAAAGTCATTTTCTCTAATGAATCCCCTTTTCGATTGTTTGGGACATCTGGAATACAGCTTATTAGGAGAAGAAAAGGTGAGCGCTACCACTAGTCTTGTCTCATGCCAACTGTAAAGCATCCTGAAACCATTAATGTGTGGGGTTGCTTCTCAGCCAAGGGAATCGGCTCACTCACAGTCTTACCTAAAAACACAGCCATGAATAAAGAATGGTACCAGAATGTCCTCCAAGAGCAACTTCTCCCAACCGTCCAAGAGCAGTTTGGCGCCCAACAATGCCTTTTCCAGCATGATGGAGCACCTTGCCATAAAGCAAAGGTGATAACTAAATGGCTCATGGAACAAAACATAGAGATTTTGGGTCCATGGCCTGGAAACTCCCCAGATCTTAATCCCATTGAGAACTTGTGGTCAATCATCAAGAGACGGGTGGACAAACAAAAACCAACAAATTCTGGCAAAATGCAAGCATTGATTATGCAAGAATGGACTGCTATCAGTCAGGATTTGGTCCAAAAGTTGATTGAGAGCATGCCAGGGAGAATTACAGAGGTCTTGAAGAAGAAGGGGCAACACTGCAAATATTGACTTGCTGCATTAACTCATTCTAACTGTCAATATAACCTATTGGTACTCATAATATGATTGCAATTATATTTCTGTATGTGATATAAACATCAGACAAACACTAATAAAAATCAGAGGCCAGCAGATCATGTGAAAATATAATTTTGGTGTTATTCTCAAAACTTTTGGCCATGACTGTATACAGTTCGGAGCACTATGCGGGCCCGTGTATACAATATGGAGCACTATGCGGAGCCGTGTATACAGTACGGAGCACTATGCGGGGCCAAGAATACAGTAGAGAGCACTATGCCGGGGACATGTATACAGTACGGAGCACTATGCGGGGCCATTTTTACAGTACGGAGCACTATGCGGGGCCATGTATACTGTGTGCAGCACTATGCGGGGCCATATATACAAAACAGAGCAATATGCGGGGCCATGTATATAGTAGTATGGAGCATTATGCGGGGCCTTGTATACAGTACGAAGCACTATGCGTTGGACATGCATACAGTACGGAGTACAAAGCGGGGCCGTGTATACAGTACGAAGCACTATGCGTTGGACATGCATACAGTATGGAGCACTATGAGGGACGTGTATACTGTGTGCAGCACTATGCGGGGCCGTGTATACAGTACGGAGCACTATGCAGGGCCATGTATACTGGGTGGAGCACTATGCGGGGCCGTTTATACTGTACGGAGCACTATGCGGGGCCATGTTAATAGTAGTACGGAGCACTATGCTGGGCCATGTATACAGTATGGAGCACTATGCGGGACCATGCATACAGTACGCAGCATTATTTTGGGCCATGCATACAGTACGGAGCACTATGCGGGGTCCATGTATACAGTATGGAGCACTATGCGGGGCCATGTATACAGTACGGAGCACTATGCGAGGCCGTGTATACAGTACGGAGCACTATGCGGGGTCCATGTATACAGTATGGAGCACTATGCGGGGTCCATGTATACAGTATGGAGCACTATGCGGGGCCATGTATACAGTACGGAGTACTATGCGGGGCCATGTATACAGTATGGAGCACTATGCGGGGCCATGTATACAGTAGAGAGCACTAAGCGGGGGACATGTATACAGTACGGAGCACTATGCGGGACCATGCATACAGTACGGAGCACTATGCGGGGCCATGCATACCGTACGGAGCACTATGCGGGGTCCATGTATACAGTATGGAGCACTATGCGGGGTCCATGTATACAGTATGGAGCACTATGCGGGGCCATGTATACAGTACGGAGTACTATGCGGGGCCATGTATACAGTATGGAGCACTATGTGGGGCCATGTATACAGTAGGGAGCACTATGTGGGGCCATGTATACAGTAGAGAGCACTATGCGGGGCCATGTATACAGTATGGAGCACTATGCGGGGCCATGTATACAGCAGGGAGCACTATGCGGCGCCATGTATACAGTACGGAGCAGTATGCAGGGCCATGTATACTGAGTGCAGCAATATGCAGGGCCATTTATACTGTGTGCAGCACTATGCTGGCCATGTATACAGTATGGAGCACTATACCGGGCCATGTATATAGTACGGAGCACTATTCAGGGCCATGTATACAGTACGGAGCACTATGCGTGGGCCATGTATAGAGTACGGAGCACTATGTGGGGCCGTGTATACAGTACGGAGCACTATGCGGGGCCATATATACAGTACGGAGTACTATGCGGGGCCATGTATACAGTACGGAGCACTATGCGGGGCCATGTATATGTGGCACCCCAGGGGTCTGGTTTCCACAGTAATGTAATGTTATGTCTGAGAGCAGGTGGGAGGTCTCTTGGTCAGGGATCCTGTGCATGCCACACCTCCTGCCCAGTCTTGGGAGGGGAAGAACTTCCCCTATATAAACCAGGGGCTGAGGCAGGGTTAGGAGTCAAGGAGAGTAGAGACGAGAAACAGTCATAGGAAGAGACAGCAGAAGCAATACTACTACGAGACAGGGGCTGGCAGCTGCAGAGCTCGCCCTGACTGAGAAGATTTCTTACCGGACCCGGAGTCCGAGGCTGTGGGGACTAACTCCTACCCAGCAGCAGAAACCGACCGGCAGGGGATTGCAGGTCCTCTGGCCCAGAAACCCGAAGGCACGGTCACACGCGTGGGACCAGCACCGCCATCGTGGAGCGGAAGCCATTAGAAGGCCCCGAGTCACCGGCCATACGGGTGAGCACCACACGGTACACTCAGGGACGTGGGCTACTTTTACCCGCCTCTAGCAAGGTAGCCAGAAGAGTACAGTTAGTTGGGAAGGCCTACAACTCCGCCTGGCCAGGGGAGATCCCATCTGCTCAAGGACTGACCAGGCCCCGATTGCTAGCAAGTACTCCGGGAGGGTCTATCTTTGTCACCAGTAAAGACCCTGAACTACACCGCATCGTCTCTGAGTGGTTCCTGCTACCCCCATCATCCACGTCAGCTGCCCTGAGGCTATACCCCTCCCGTTGGGGGTTATACCATCCACGCTGCACCATCCTTCCACCGGCCTCAGCGGTCTGCCCTGCAGCGGCAGCTCCATAGCTGCATTCAACGGGCTAATATACCGCCACTTAGTCTGACTCCCTGGGTACGGACCGGGTCACCGCCACGAGACTACTACCCCTATCGGATCCGGCTCCGGGTAGGCTTCCGCGTGCGCAACGCTGCGCGACTCAGGCCCAGGGGCGCGTCATATACAGTAGGGAGCACTATGTGGGGCCATGTATACAGTAGAGAGCACTATGCGGGGCCATGTATACAGTACGGAGCACTATGCGGGGCCATGTATACAGTAGGGAGCACTATGCGGCGCCATGTATACAGTACGGAGCACTATGCAGGGCCATGTATACTGAGTGCAGCAATATGCTGGCCATGTATACAGTATGGAGCACTATACCGGGCCATGTATATAGTACGGAGCACTATGCGGGGAACATGTATATGGTACGGAGCCCTAAGCGGGGGACATGTATACAGTACAGAGCACTTTTCTGGGGTCCTATATAGAGTACGGAGCACCATGCGGGCCCATGTATACAATATGGAGCAATATGCGGGGCCATGTATACTGAGTGCAGCACTATGCAGGGCCATGTATACAGTATGGAGCACTATGTGGGGCCATGTATAGAGTACAGAGCACTATGCGGGGGCCATGTATACAGTACAGAGCACTATGCGGGGGCAGTATATAGAGTACGGAGCACTATGCGGGCCCGTGTATACAATATGGAGCACTATGCGAGGCCGTGTATACAGTACAGAGCACTATGCGGGGCCATGAATACAGTACAGAGCACTATGCGGGGGATATGTGTACAGTACGGAGCACTATGCGGGGCCATGAATACAGTACGGAGCACTATGCGGGGCCATGAATACAGTACAGAGCACTATGCGGGGGATATGTATACAGTACGGAGCACTATGCGCGGCCATGTATACAGTACGGAGCACTATGCGGGGCCATGTATACAGTAGGGAGCACTATGCGGGACCATGTATACAGTACAGAGCGCTATGCGGGGCCATGTATACAGTACGGAGCACTATGCGGGGCCATGTATACAGTAGGGAGCACTATGCGGGACCATGTATACAGTACAGAGCACTATGCGGGGGATATGTATACAGTACGGAGCACTAAGCGGGGCCATGTATACAGTACGGAGCACTATGCGGGGCCATGTATACAGTAGGGAGCACTATGCGGGGCCATGTATACAGTACGGAGCACTATGCGGGGCCATGTATACAGTATGGAGCTCTATGCGGGGCCATGTATACAGTACGGAGCTCTATGCTGGCCATGTATACTGTGTGCAGCACTCTGCGGGGCCATGTATACAAAACAGAGCAGTGTGCGGGGCAATGTATATAGTACGGAGCACTATGCAGGGCCATGTATATAGTAGTACGGAGCATTATGCGTGGCCATGTATACAGTACGAAGCACTATGCGGGGCCATGTATACAGTACGGAGCACTATGCGGGGCCATGCCTACAGTACGGAGCACTATGTGGGGCCGTGTATACAGTAGGGAGCACTATGTGGGGCCATGTATACAGTAAGGAGCACTATGCGGTGGCCATGTATACAGCACGGAGCACTATGCAGGGCCATGTATACAGTACGGGGCACTATGCAGGGCCATGTATACAGTAGATAGCACTATGCGGGGCCATGTATACAGTACGGAGCACTATGCGGTGGCGATGTATACAGTAGGGAGCACTATGCAGGGCCATGTATACAGTAGGGAGCACTATGCGGGTCAATGTATACCGTACGGAGCACTATGCGGTGGCCATGTATACAGTAGTTAGCACTATGCGGCGCCATGTATACAGTACGGAGCACTATGCAGGGCCATGTATACAGTACGGAGCACTGTGCAGGGCCATGTATACAGTAGAGAGCACTATGCGGGGCCATGTATACAGTACGGAGCACTATGCGGTGGCCATGTATACAGTAGGGAGCACTATGCGACGCCATGTATACAGTACGGAGCACTATGCGGGGCCGTGTATACTGAGTGCAGCAATATGCAGGGCCATTTATTCTGTGTGCAGCACTATGCTGGCCATGTATACAGTATGGAGCACTATACCGGGCCATGTATACAGTACAGAGCACTTTTCTGGGGTCCTATATAGAGTACGGAGCACTATGCGTGGCCATGTATATAGTAGTACGGAGCATTATGCGGGGCCATGTATACAGTACGAAGCACTATGCGGGGCCATGTATACAGTACGGAGCACTATGCGGGGCCATGCCTACAGTACGGAGCACTATGCGGGACCATGTATACAGTACAGAGCGCTATGCGGGGCCATGTATACAGTACGGAGCACTATGTGGGGCCATGTATACAGTAGGGAGCACTATGTGGGGCCATGTATACAGTAGGGAGCACTATGCTGGGCCATTTATACTGTGTGCAGCACTATGTGGGGCCATGTATACAGTATGGAGCACTATGCAGGGCCATGTATACAGTACGGATCAATATGCGGGGCCATGTATACAGTACGGAGCACTTTGCAGGGCCATGTATATAGTAGTATCGAGCACAATGCTTGGGCTGTGTATACAGTACGAAGCACTATGGGGGGACATGTATACAGTACAGAGCACTATTCAGGGCCGTGTATACAGTACAGAGCACTATACGGCGCCATGTATACAGTACGGAGCACTATTCAGGGCCATGTATACAGTACGGAGCACTATGCGTGGGCCATGTATAGAGTGCGGAGCACTATGCGAGGCCGTGTATACAATATGGAGCACTATGCCGGGCTGTGTAACAGAACGGAGCACTATGCGGGACGTGTATACAGTACGGAGCACTATGCGGGGCCATATATACAGTACGGAGCACTATGCGGGGCCATGTATACAGTAGGGAGCACTATGCGGGTTCCATGTATACAGTATGGAGCACTATGCGAGGTCTATGTATACAGTATGGAGCACTATGCGGGGCCATATATACAGTAAGGAGCACTATGCGAGGCCATGTATGCAATATGGAGCACTATGCGGGGCCATGTATACAGTACGGAGCACTATGCAGGGCCATGTATACAGTAGTGAGCACTATGCACCGCCACGTATAGAGTACGGAGCACTATGCGGGGGCCATGTATACAGTACAGAGCACTATTCGGGGGCCGTATATAGAGTACGGAGCACTATGCGGGGCAGTGGATACAGTACGGAGCACTATGCGGGGCCATGTATACAGTAGGGAGCACTATTTGGGGCCATGTATACAGTACGGATCAATATGCGGGACCATGTATACAGTACGGAGCACTTTGCAGGGCCATGTATATAGTAGTATCGAGCACAATGCGGGGGCTGTGTATACAGTACGGAGCACTATGCGGGGCCATGTATATAGTACGAAGCAATATGGGGGGACATGTATACAGTACAGAGCACTATTCAGGGCCGTGTATACAGTACAGAGCACTATACGGGGCCATGTATACAGTACGGAGCACTATTCAGGGCCATGTATACAGTACGGAGCACTATGCGTGGGCCATGTATAGAGTACGGAGCACTATGCGAGGCCGTGTATACAATATGGAGCACTATGCCGGGCTGTGTAACAGAACGGAGCACTATGCGGGCCGTGTATACAGTACGGAGCACTATGCGGGGCCATGTATACAGTACGGAGTACTATGCGGGGCCATGTATACAGTATGGAGCACTATGCGGGGCCATGTATACAGTAGGGAGCACTATGTGGGGCCATGTATACAGTAGAGAGCACTATGCGGGGCCATGTATACAGTACGGAGCACTATGCAGGGCCATGTATACAGTACGGAGCACTATGCGGGGCCATGTATACAGTAGGGAGCACTATGCGGCGCCATGTATACAGTACGGAGCACTATGCGGGACCATGCATACAGTATGGAGCACTATGCGGGGCCATGCCTACAGTACGGAGCACTATGTGGGGCCATGTATACAGTAGGGAGCACTATGTGGGGCCATGTATAGAGTAGGGAGCACTATGCGGGGCCATGTATACAGTAGGGAGCACTATGCTGGGCCATGCATATAGTAGTATCGAGCACAATGCTTGGGCTGTGTATACAGTACGGAGCACTATGCGGGGCCATGTATATAGTAGTACGGAGCACTATGCGGGGCCTTGTATACAGTACGAAGCACTATGGGGGGACATGTATACAGTACAGAGCACTATTCAGGGCCGTGTATATAGTACAGAGCACTATACGGGGCCATGTATACAGTACGGATCAATATGCGGGGCCATGTATACAGTACGGAGCACTTTGCAGGGCCATGTATATAGTAGTATCGAGCACAATGCTTGGGCTGTGTATACAGTGTGGAGCACTATGCGGGGCCATGTATATAGTAGTACGGAGCACTATGTGGGGCCTTGTATACAGTACGAAGCACTATGGGGGGACATGTATACAGTACAGAGCACTATTGAGGGCCGTGTATACAGTACAGAGCACTATACGGGGCCATGTGTCAGGCAAAAGGTATTTTTGCCCGAGTTTTAAAAAATGAGAGATGTTTTTAAAAAAGAAAACCCCCCCACCCCCTATCCGTTTGTAAGAAGACATAAAGAACTGCAGTGCTGACCCCCACCCTAAGAATTTTTATTAGCGTCGTAAACTCTCAGTGTAGCACAGCTTCTAGCTCAAACTAGATTATTCCCTCCAAAATTGCCATTGTTTAAAAGCTTGTACAGTTAATGTAGAATTTAAAAAACGCACATGACGGTTACTAATCCAGGGAACACATTTTTGGAATGTTCACATCTGCCTGGTTACAATGATATATTTTTCATAACTGAGATACCCCCAGAAATCGAGGAATTGGTTTCTTAGCTTCTGAGCATCATAGAGAGGTCCTGTTTAATATCCATCTGCATGAAAATTAGTGACGGCCAACATGATGTCTCCATCTTGGATGTGGGATCCCCCCACACCAAGATATGAAATCTGAAGGTTTCTATGTTCTATGCAGCTGGGCGGTTTCACAAAACCGAGCCCCCGTGTGAGGTAGACAAAATGAGCGGTTCCTAATAATTTGGCCCTGTTACTAAAAAGCAAATCGGCCATTTTCAGGTCATTCTTCTTAGGGACGTCGAACGCACGCACATCACGCGGCGTAAGAAGAATCACCTCTAATTTCCGGGGAGCCGTCCCCCCCACAGAATCTGAGACCATCACCTTGTGAAGCAGGTTTTGCTATTACTTATCCCTTTTATTTTAATAACTGTTTATGCATACATGTAAATTGTCTCCTTTATAATATCTTGTATATATTTTGTAAACACTGCCCCCCTTTTGGGAGTAAATCATTAATTATTTACCAGTTTCTTTCTTCTTGTCCTATGTCGAGCAAACACGTTCCTCACTCGCTAATTCACGTTACCTACCAGGTACCCGATCCACCTGTTAAGCGATCGGTGGTGGCAGTATACCAGTATTTATGTGATATTGTGGTTTGAGGGTGGCTGGTCGGAGGTATATATACGTTCCTGGAAGGAACTGGTGGTATATATACGTCCTGTCACATCACGTGCCGCAATAGTCGACATAAATTAGAGCAGCGGCACCCGTGCTTATCCTCTGTCAATACCGTGTTTGACCAGCAGGATAAGGGGGCGCCAGAGAGCTGCAAGGTCTGACCCAAGAGTGGGTGTTGTTTTCATGACAAATTGGTGGCAAGCGGTGGGATCATAGGACATTAGTGATCTGGTTTGAGCAATCATTCCTCTCACTAAAAACTTGCACAAAAGTTTTGAAGATCGAACTCAGTGTTTATTAGATCTGAGACAATACTGTATGTGTAGCAGTTACCCCTACCCTTCTTCGTTTTTTCTTTTCTATTTTTATTTTGGTAATCATGGTCGTAGTTGGGGAGTCCTGGTACAGCCAGCAGAAAAAGGACACTCTTACTGGAATATGTATAATCAAAGGCATTGACCCCCACGGCAAAAGCAAAGAACAAATGATTTCTGAACTGTTACAAGATGCTGCAGAGCCCGTCCGACAGCAGAGCCCTGATGAGGGGGCGGCCAGCCAAGGCCCGGATGGCGCTGCTGCCGGGGTCCAACCGGTGATTGCCAGCCATACCCGCAACCAGGGTAGTTTGGACCCCCACCTGCAGATGGCCTTGGAGGAGCTCGCCACAGACGATCATGATGGACGACTGGAGCTGATCCTGAAATTCCAGGAGCGGGCTGAGCGACAAGCCCAAGCTGACCGAGAGGCTGCTGAGCGACAAGCTGACCGAGAGGCTGCTGAGCGACAAGCTGACCGAGAGGCGGCTGAGCGACAAGCCCAAGCTGACCGACAACACCAGCTGGAGCTAGCCCGGATTCAGAAGGAGTCGCCCTCTACGCAGACCCGTGAGTCCAACAGTGCCAGCTGCTTTAAACCTCGTCCTGAGCACTTCCCTGTGATGGAAAAGGATGGGGACTTGGACACATTTCTGCGAGGCTTTGAAAAGGCCTGCAGGCAGTATCAGCTGCCCATCGACCAATGGGCAAGATATTTGACTCCAGGGCTCCGAGGAAAAGCTTTGGAGGTGTTTGCTTCCCTCCCTCGAGAGCAGGATGGAGACTATGAGGCCGTCAAGCAGGCCCTGATAAAAAAGTACCAGCTGACTCCGGAGGTTTACCGGAAAAAATTCAGAACCCTCCAACGTGGACCACATGACACCTACAGCGATGTGGTAGACGGGCTCAGAACCAACTTTGAGCAGTTGATCCAAGGACTGTCAGCGACCACCTTTGAGCAGCTAAAGGACCTGATGGTGAAAGACCAGTTCCTGCATCTGTGTCCGACTGAGGTACGGCAGTTCGTGATGGATCGGGAGCCACCTGATGCCAATAAAGCAGCGCAGATCGCAGACACCTACGAGGCCAACCGGAGACCAGAGGTGCGGATGTGACACCCCAGGGGTCTGGTTGCCACAGTGATAGAGATATTATGTCTGAGAGCAGGTGGGAGGTCCTTTGGTCAGGGATCCTGTGCATGCCACACCTCCTGCCCAGTCTTGGGAGGGGAAGAACTTCCCCTGTATAAACCCGGGGCTGAGGCAGGGTGAGTCAGACAAGGAGAGTGGAGACAAGAAGCAGCATAGGAAACAGCAGAGTTACAAGGAGTCAGGGGCTGGCAGCTGCAGAGTTCGCCCTGACTAAGAAGATTCTTTACCGGACCCGGAGTCCGAGGCTGTGGGGACTAACTCCTACCCAGCAGCAGAATCCGTCAGGCAGGGGATTTCAGGTCCTCTGGCCCAGAAGCCCGAAGGCACGGTCACACGCGTGGGACCAGCACCGCCATCGTGGAGCGGAAGCCATTAGAAGGCCCCGAGTCACCGGCCATACGGGTGAGCACCACACGGTACACTCAGGGACGTGGGCTACTTACATCAGCTTCTAGCAAGGTAGCCAGAAGAGTACAGTCAGTTTGTGAGGCCTACAACTACGCCTGGCCAGGGGAGATCCCATCTGCTCAAAGACTGACCAGGCCCCGTTTGCTAGCAAGTACTCCGGGAGGGTCTGTCGTTGTTACCAGTAAAGACCCTGAACTACACCGTACCGTCTCTGAGTGGTTCCTGCTACCCCCATCATCCACGTCGGCTGCCCTGAGGCCATACCCCTCCCGTTGGGGGTTATACTATCACGCTGCACAATCCTACCACCGGCCTCAGCGGTCTGCCCTGCAGCAGCAGCTCCCTGGCTGCACTCAACGGGTGGCGTAGTCCTCAACTATTTACTACTAATAGACTGCCGTCTAGTTTGACTCCCTGGGCACGGACCGGGTCACCGCCACGAGACTACAACCCTCAAGAGATCCGGCTCCGGGTAGGCTCCCGCGTGCGCAACGCAGCGCGACACAGGCCCAGGGGCGCGTCAACTTTGGCGTAGTCGGCAGGATTTCGTGCCCGCAACCACCGGGTACTGCGTGCCTGAAAAGCAAAGACTGTTCAAACTTACCAGTGGTGAAGGTTTCCCGCCATCCGGCGCCATCTTCTACCTTCTTCCCGCCATCCGCGAAGTTTTCCCGCCATCCGGCGCCATCTTCGACCTTCTTCCCGCCATCCGTGGAGTTTTCCCGCCATTGGACGCCATCTTGAGGACGCCGCGCGGGAAGAAGAGGGGCGTGGACTCCGAAAGCGCGCGAGAACTGAAGCCCCGCCTCACGTCCGGACGTTGCGTAAGGTCCTGGAAGGAGCCCAGCAGACGCCGACGTCACAGGAGCGCGACGGAAGGTCCTCAACCCTGACGATTCACTGCGGAGCCGCGGCCTACGGAAGAGGATCATCGCAAGGTAGGCCACGGTCCACTAGGGGGGAGGAAGATGTCGGATACGGAGGAGAGCTTCACTGCCTCAACCCCCGCCAGCGCTACCGCTGCTGCAGTTATGCCCTTCACCATGCCCTATATCCCGGGAGCAGCTTGGCTACCCCAGTACTCAGGGGAGTCACATACCCTGCATGACTTTAGAGAAAAGCTGGATAGCCTCTTCCAGGTGTACCCCCTCACAGAAGAGCAAAAAGTGAGCATCCTGGTGGCCCAACTAACCGGGGCAGCCAAAAGGGAAGTAAAATCCTGGCCACCTGGGAGGAAGACTGTCGCAGGGATACTAACCCGGCTGAAGGACACCTTTGATACCCGCACCTCAGCCGAGATTAAGCTTAGATTCTACGGGTGCAAGCAGCGAGCGCATGAGAGTATAAGGGACTATGCACTAAACCTACAAGAGGCCCTGAGGGCCATAAAGCAGACCGACCCTGATGGGGTGGGAAACGAGGACAGGCTGTTGACTGAACAATTTATAGAGGGTTTATATTGCAATGCCCACCGAACCCAGTTGCGGGCAATGGCCTTACAGGATCCCCATCTGGACTTTGCACAGTTCAAGGACAGAGCCATCCGGGTGCTCCGAGAACCGGCACCAGGTGGCGTTGTGACCCACAGACGCCCCACTACCACTTACTACCAGGAGGCGGCGCCCTTGTCAGCAGGGCCTGTGGGAGCTGATGCGCAGGCTTTGGACAATGACCCGGCTCCAGACCTACACCATCAGGTCCAACAGCTAGCTAAGAGCGTTGCTGCGCTAACCCGAACAGTGCAGTCTTTACAGGTTTCCACCCCAGGGAAGATCCAGCTGGCATCCGGACCGGAGGACATCCCGTGGCGTCGACCAAGGAGGACCCCACCGGCCAGAGGAAGACCCAGTGACCGATACAGTGAGGACGGACGACCCATCTGCCGCCGCTGCAATCAACCCGGACATATGGCAAGGTACTGTTCTTTAAACGGGCACAACCTGGGGTAGAGGGCCAACCCCCAGGAAAAAGGTCACCAGGCCCATCGAACTGGCGCGACAGATATGTGGGAGGACGTCCAGTCTTGCCTGTGGTACTGGATGGCATTCCCATGAGTGCCCTACTGGACACCGGGTCACAGGTCACCACCATCCCGTACGTGCTCTTCAAGCAGTATTGGAATGACTCGGATATTACCCGCTACCCCGACGACGACTTGAGTATCATCGCCAGCAATGGTCAGCCCGTGCCACAGATCGGATTTAAAGAGGTGACCATCAAAATTGGTAGAGTCGAACTGGCCGCACAGGGACTGATCATTGTAGATATCGATAAACATGAGAGTCACCCAAAAATAACTCTAGGAACTAATGTAATTGAAAATTGTCTTGCAGAGGTGATTTTCCTTTTACAGCAGGTTGCCAAGAATGCCAGCTCCGGCGAGCAGCGGGTGCTCCAGAAAGAGATCCGGGCACTGATGCAACGGCAACAAGTGGAACTCTCCGGCGGTGAGATTGGTAGCGTAAGAATGTGTGACCCTTTTCCTATTGCCATGCCCCCAAAAAGTGAAATGATGATTTGGTGCCGGGCAGCTATTGGTCTGAGAGGTAGAGATTACCAGGCAATGGTAGAACCAGTTTACTCAGACAGTAGGCCCACCATTTTGACAGCACGGGGGGTGGTCAATGTACGCCATGGGAGGGTGCCCATTCGCATAATAAATATCGGAGAGAGGGAAGTGTACCTGCCCCGGTATGCCACGCTAGCCAAATTATATACCACTAATCAAAGTTCTATACAATCTGTGGAACCCTTGCCTCCATCTCACCCGGAGGAAGATAACGGCTCTAAGAAAGACATGGAGGACTGGTGTCAGCAACTACATTTGGGTACTGACTCCACTCCCTCACATCAGAAACAAGGAGTCTATCGGGTGGTTCAAGAGTATGAGAGAGTGTTTAGTAAACACCCGTTAGACTTCGGGCGAGTCAAGGGGGTAGAACATCGCATCCCCACGGGAGATCATCCTCCCATAAAAGAGAGGTATCGACCCGTACCCCCTGCACATTACCAACACGCCAAGGGGATGCTTAGAGATATGAAGGAGGCTGGGGTAATCCGGGATAGTTGTAGCCCCTGGGCAGCCCCATTAGTTTTAGTCAAAAAGAAAGACAACACCATGAGGATGTGTGTAGATTACCGGAAAATCAACCGTATCACACACAAGGATGCGTACCCCTTACCAAGGATAGAGGAGTCATTGGCTGCTTTAAGATCTGCTAACTTCTTCTCTACCTTGGATCTCACTAGCGGGTACTGGCAGGTTCCTGTAGCAGAGGCGGACCGGGAGAAGACCGCATTCACCACCCCGATGGGACTTAGCGAGTTCACCTGCATGCCGTTCGGACTCTGCAACGCACCAGGAACCTTCCAACGCCTAATGGAGTGTTGTCTGGGCCACAGAAACTTCGAGACGGTCCTGTTGTACCTGGACGATGTCATCGTATATTCCAAGACGTATGAGGACCACCTGAAACACCTGGCGGAAGTGTTCGAGGCTCTGGCGAGTTACGGCCTAAAGGTGAAACCCTCCAAGTGTCACCTCCTGAAACCAAAGGTGCAGTACCTGGGACACGTGGTGAGCGCTGACGGAGTGGCTCCCGACCCCGATAAGATCACCGCAATTAAGGGATGGCCAAGCCCCTCCAGCGTAAAAGAAGTGCGGCAGTTCCTCGGGTTGGTAGGCTACTACCGAAGGTTTATTCCCGGTTTCACCAAAAAGGCAGCACCTATGCAGGACCTCCTGATAGGCCAGTCCCGGAAGGCCAAGAACCAGAAGCCGCCCTTCAAATGGGAAGAGCTGGAAGAAGAGTCCTTCCGCCAGCTGAAGATGGCCCTCACGGGGGACGAAATCCTGGCGTACCCGGACTATAGCCAGCCCTTTATCCTCTACACCGACGCCAGTAACATCGGGCTAGGAGCCGTACTGTCCCAGATCCAGCAGGGGAAGGAACGAGTAATCGCCTACGCCAGCCGAAAACTGCGACCCACCGAAAGGAACCCCGAGAATTACAGCTCATTTAAGTTAGAGTTCCTGGCCGTAGTATGGGCAATCACTGAGCGCTTTAAGCATTACCTCGCTTCTTCCCGGTTCACCGTGTACACGGATAACAACCCGCTGACACACCTGGACACGGCAAGACTCGGTGCCCTGGAGCAGAGGTGGATGGCCCGTCTGTCCAACTACGAGTTCACAATTAAATACCGGGCAGGACGCTCCAATACCAACGCGGACGCCCTGTCCAGGATGCCCAAACTGCCGGACGGAGGAGAAGATCCGGAGGGACTGGAAGAAGTTGAACTCCCTGCGTTCCACCGTCATGGGACTATTCAGTATTCCCACCGGGTAAGGAGTAAGCAGGCTGCTACGTTGAACCCCTTACCCCACTACAACTGGGCGGAAACGCAAGACAGCGACCCTGCCGTCCGACTGGTGAAGGAGATGCTGACTCGGCCAGAGGCTCGCCTTGAACCAGACGCTCCGGAGGAAGCCAAACAACTATGGGCAGAGAAGAGTCGACTGTTCCTTTACAAAGGGAAGTTGTGCCGCAGAATGGTTAACTCCCGGACGCATGAATTACTCTGGCAAGTAGTGGTGCCACGAAGAGACGCAGCCATGGTGATGGAGGCATACCACGACGGAGCTGGACACTTTGGGTGGAAAAAGCTGGAGTTCCTGCTGCGCGAGCGGTTCCACTGGGTAGGCATGAGGGGAACCATCGAGAAGTGGTGCAGAGATTGTGGCCCGTGCAACCTGAGAAGGAAGGACCGAGCCAGCCAGAAGACTCCCCTGCAGTCCATCGTCACCCGGCAACCGGTGGAACTGGTAGCCTTGGATCATGTAAAACTGACCCCAAGCAGAAGTGGCTACGTCTACGCGTTAACCATCGTGGATCATTACTCCCGGTTCTTGGTTGTCGTCCCCGTCAAGGACTTAACGGCTCAAACAGCAGCTAGAGCCTTCCAGCAGCACTTCTGCCGTCCACACGGGTACCCGGACCAAGTGCTGACGGACCAGGGACCTGCCTTTGAAGCGGAGGTCTTTCAGGAATTCTGCAATCTGTATGGCTGCCGGAAGATAAGGACGACACCCTACCATCCGCAGACTAATGGACTTTGTGAAAAAATGAACCAGGTGGTAATGGATCTTCTAAAAACGTTGCCCCTGGAAGAACGCAGTCTGTGGCCTGAAAAGTTGCCCGATCTGGTGGACCTATACAACCACATTCCGGTAGGTTCCACCAACTGTACCCCGGCTTACCTAATGAGGGCGAGACCTGGTAAGTTACCTGTTGACCTGGAAATGGGAGTCCTGACCCCCGAGGACACTTCACCAGAAACAGACTGGGACACAGAGAGGCAGCAGCAGTACCGGAGAGTACAGGAGAGCGTGGAGCGAAGTCTCTGTCAGGCTAGGGAAAGACAAGAGAAAACTTACAACCAGTATGCTCCCGCTGTTCCCCTGGTACCCGGAGAGCAGGTCTTGAAGAGGAAGAGACGGCTCCACAAGTTGGACGACCAGTGGGAGAAGGACCCGTACACCGTACTGCCCTCAAGCCACGAGAACCCGAAGGTCTGTACCATCAGTAAAGACGGAGGGGAAACCACAGCCATTGTATCCCGGGACCACCTGAAGAAGTGTCCCGAACAACTGAGGAACCCTGAAGAGGAACAAGAAGACCATCGACCCGTGGAAGAAAGGGAAGATATGGTTAGTACCGTGCTCGGGGACTTTCCTCAGTCTTGGACTCAAGTCAATGGTGCAGTTGTGGTACCCGTACTCACCTTCCTCCAACCATCATCCCAAGAACCTACGGAGCAACGGGTAGAGCTGGAAGAACAGCCGGTCCAGGAGGCAGAAGACTCCACACAAGCAGAACAGGAGAATCAACCCTCTGCTTATAGTGAGCCTGCCGTACCCCTAGTGAGACAAAGAGCCGGTAGACAGCTGCCCAGTTTACCCTTGACAGCTCCTACACCCTGTAGTTCAGGGCCAGACAGTCAGCTCCGTAGGTCCACTCGGGCCACTAGAGGCCAGTTACCCGCACGCTGGAGAATTTAAAGTGTATAAATTGTTTTATTTATGTTTTTCTGTGTCTTGTTGCTTGTGTATAATTTTGTGTTTCTAGTTATTTTTAGGAAACCTTGGTGGATTTACCGGGAATCCTTGTATATAGTTGGAGCGTAACCCAGGATGGACTAGAGACTGTTAAGGACTCGGGGTAGGACAGACCCCTACCTGGTTACGTCTCCCTGTGTTGGTGAAATGGACACCTTTGCTTTTCTTCAAAGACTGCATCCGGTTGCGGACACGCCGTAACCATCTTATGTGTTTTTCTTATAGTATTGTTATTGTTATACTTTGTTATGTTTTTCTAAATGTGTTTAGTCCCGGAGTACTAAATTTCACTAGGGGGGAATGTGACACCCCAGGGGTCTGGTTGCCACAGTGATAGAGATATTATGTCTGAGAGCAGGTGGGAGGTCCTTTGGTCAGGGATCCTGTGCATGCCACACCTCCTGCCCAGTCTTGGGAGGGGAAGAACTTCCCCTGTATAAACCCGGGGCTGAGGCAGGGTGAGTCAGACAAGGAGAGTGGAGACAAGAAGCAGCATAGGAAACAGCAGAGTTACAAGGAGTCAGGGGCTGGCAGCTGCAGAGTTCGCCCTGACTAAGAAGATTCTTTACCGGACCCGGAGTCCGAGGCTGTGGGGACTAACTCCTACCCAGCAGCAGAATCCGTCAGGCAGGGGATTTCAGGTCCTCTGGCCCAGAAGCCCGAAGGCACGGTCACACGCGTGGGACCAGCACCGCCATCGTGGAGCGGAAGCCATTAGAAGGCCCCGAGTCACCGGCCATACGGGTGAGCACCACACGGTACACTCAGGGACGTGGGCTACTTACATCAGCTTCTAGCAAGGTAGCCAGAAGAGTACAGTCAGTTTGTGAGGCCTACAACTACGCCTGGCCAGGGGAGATCCCATCTGCTCAAAGACTGACCAGGCCCCGTTTGCTAGCAAGTACTCCGGGAGGGTCTGTCGTTGTTACCAGTAAAGACCCTGAACTACACCGTACCGTCTCTGAGTGGTTCCTGCTACCCCCATCATCCACGTCGGCTGCCCTGAGGCCATACCCCTCCCGTTGGGGGTTATACTATCACGCTGCACAATCCTACCACCGGCCTCAGCGGTCTGCCCTGCAGCAGCAGCTCCCTGGCTGCACTCAACGGGTGGCGTAGTCCTCAACTATTTACTACTAATAGACTGCCGTCTAGTTTGACTCCCTGGGCACGGACCGGGTCACCGCCACGAGACTACAACCCTCAAGAGATCCGGCTCCGGGTAGGCTCCCGCGTGCGCAACGCAGCGCGACACAGGCCCAGGGGCGCGTCACGGAAGCCGGTCGTCGCCAGCTGGAAAGGGGGTAAGCCATCAACCACCATCCCTGCCCCTGCCAGCCGACCTTCCGGAGGCCTTTTTCCCGTTGTCAAGGCCCTGCCTGCATCCGATGCCCGCAGGTGTTATTCCTGCAACCAGACTGGTCATCTCAGCGCCACTTGCCCAGAGAAGCAGAGGAAGAACCCCCCATCCAAGGCCCCAGGGCCTAATGCCTCAGTTCTTTTGGTGGGTGGGCCGGTTGGGAGGGCCTGTGAAAACTTTCAGTCTGTCAGGGTGGGGAACACTCTCACTGTAGGCCTCAAGGACACTGGGGCCGAACGAACCCTCATCCGACCTGAACTGGTGTCCCCTGAAGCGCTTATTCCAGGAAAGACCCTGACTGTCACTGGGATTGGGGGCGTCCGATGCCCCTTGCCCATGGCCCGGGTTTTTATTGATTAGGGTGCGGGGAGTGGGGTGAAGGAAGTGGGAGTATCCAAAAACCTACCTGCAAATGTTTTGTTGGGAACTGATTTGGGGAGGATGTTTGCTTATTATGTCCCTGACACCCCTCCCCGATCTGATACGGTTGGTAAGGTTAATGCTGATAATGTGAATGTCAATGCTTTACCTGATGATGATGATGATGATGATGATGATGATGATGATGTTGTTGTATTGGAAGGTGCAGGAGAACTCAGCCATGTCACTCTGCGGGGTGATGTTGCTGAGGATACCCTAGCAGGAGCAAAGGTCAGTGCCAAGGGTAATGGGGAGAGGCACGAGGACCATGGCGCAGGTGGTGCTGTGCCAGTGACCAGTGTCACAACAGATGGTGACCTGGCTGATAGTCGCTGCCCCATACGTAGCACTGTGCCTGAGGTAATGGAGGATGATGGAGAAGTAGTTCTCATGGCCTCGCAGGCTAATGAGACGGGGTTATTCCCCGGGGAGACGGCCTATATAGCCGCTGTTACCCGCAGTCAGAGTGCCCAGAACGCAAGTAACGCCCTGCCTTCTGGACCCTCCTCGAACAGAGGAATAACTGAATCAGGTATGGACCCAGAGCCGGTCCCAGAGGGTCCTAGTGAGGACGTGGCCTTAACCTCACTTCTGGCTTCCTCCAGCCAGGAGTTTCAGGCAGCTCTGCACTCAGATGCTAGCCTGGAGACGTTAAGGAGCCTCGCGGAGAAACCCACCTCCGAGTCGGATAAGGAGAGGGTATTCTGGGACCAAGGGAGGTTGTACCGGGAGACAGTTCCCTGTACACCCCAACAGGAGTGGCTGAGGGAAAGACAGCTGGTCGTCCCCTACCAATTCAGGGATGAGTTGTTGCGGATCGCCCATGAAATTCTACTCGCTGGACACTTGGGGGTCAGCAAAACCAAGGCCCGGCTGTCTCATCACTTTTATTGGCCCAAAATGAGGACAGATGTGGTGAACTACTGTCGATCCTGTACCACGTGTCAAAGAGTGGGAAAGTCAGGGCCGGCCCCCAAAGCCCCCCTGATCTCTTTGCCAGTGATAGAGGAGCCTTTCCAGAGGATTGCTGTGGACATTGTGGGACCACTGGCCATACCCAGCAGCTCTGGAAAACGATTCATCCTTACCGTGGTAGACTATGCTACCGGGTATCCGGAGGCAGTAGCCCTGTCCTCAATTAGGGCGGATAAGGTGGCGGACGCCCTCTTGGCCATCTTTTCGCGAGTAGGATTTCCCAGGGAGATGATTACCGACCAGGGGACTCAGTTCATGTCACGCTTAATGGAGGCCCTATGTAAGAAAATGCAGGTGCAGCATCTGGTATCGAGTGCGTATCACCCACAGACCAATGGTTTGTGTGAGCGATTCAACGGTACCCTCAAACAGATGTTAAAAATGCTTGTTGAAACCCAGGGTCGCGACTGGGAGCGTTACCTCCCACACCTGCTATTTGCTTACAGAGAGGTTCCACAGGCCTCGATGGGGTTCTCCCCCTTTGAGCTCCTGTATGGCAGGCGTGTCCGAGGACCCCTTGGGTTGATAAGGGAATTCTGGGAAGAAGAGCCGAGCTCCCCAGGAGTGTCCATCGTGGAGTATGTCATGCGCTTCCGTGACAAGATGCAGACCTTGACGCAGTTGGTGCATGACAACATGGCGCAAGCCCAGGCTGACCAGAAGCATTGGTACGACCAGAACGCCCGAGAACGGACCTACCAGGTGGGTCAGAAGGTGTGGGTGCTGGTCCCCGTACCAAAGGACAAGCTTCAGGCGGCCTGGGAAGGCCCGTACGTCATTCACCAACAGCTCAACCCGGTCACCTACGTGATCACACTTGACCACGAGCGGGGTAGGCGGAAGGCGTTTCACGTTAATATGATGAAGGCTCATCAAGAACGTGGAACCTGCGTCCTACCGGTCTGCAACCTGCCCGAGGATGGGGAGGATGACCCCCTCTTGGACATGCTCGCCCAAGCGAAGGCCAGCGGGTCCCTAGAGGATGTAGAGCTAAGCGACTTGCTATCCGCAGACCAGAGGTCTCAGATGCAAGCAGTGCTGAAACCCTTCCAAGCAGTGTTCACCAACCTGCCTGGCAGGACTGAAGTGGCGGTCCATGAAGTGGACACCGGGAATCATGCCCCACTCCGGCGGACAGCCTATCGAATCTCCGACGAGGTGCAGCATGTCATGCGCCAGGAGGTCGAGGAGATGCTGCAGTTGGGGGTGATTAAGCGGTCCAAGAGCGCGTGGGCCTCACCTGTAGTCCTGGTGCCTAAGAAGGACCGGACCACCCGGTTCTGTGTGGACTACAGGGGGCTCAACGCTATCACCGCCTCTGACGCACAACCAATGCCACGCATTGAGGAGCTGCTGGAGCGGTTAGCCAGCGCGAGCTATCTCTCCATTATGGATTTGAGTCGGGGATATTGGCAGATTCCCTTGAGCCCCGGGGCCCAGGAGAAGTCCGCCTTTATCACCCCCTTCGGATTGTATGAATCCACGGTCATGCCCTTTGGCATGAAAAATGCCCCTGTCACGTTCCAGCGAATGGTCAACCACCTGCTTGTAACATACCTGGCGGCGTCCTTGCATGGTGGTCCATCTCCCACTGTGCAAGAGCGCGCACTTGATCTCCAGTCCAGAATGTCTCTCTGGCTTCCCTCCATGCTGTCTGTTTGTGTCTGTTTCTGCTGCTTAAGGGCGGCGCCCGATCACTTCCTGCTTTTTGTACCTGCTGTGGGTCACACCCCTTGTGCGTCCTCAGCCTATTGCTGTCTGTCACCTGGTATATAGCTCATCTGCTTCCATCTATTCCTGCCTGAGCATAGTGTTTCATTCAGTGTGTGTTTGCACTCTGAAGGTGCCAGGTCCCGTTCTGTGTTCTCTTGTCTGCCTATCCTGGAGGCTGTATTTCCAGGCCTGTCTGAACACGCTCCTAGCCTGTTCCTCTCGCCTTCTAGGGGCTGATTTCCTAGACCCGCTCCTGTATCTTGTCTGTCCTGTCTGAACACGCTCCTAGCCTGTTCCTCCCGCCTTCTAGGGGCCGATTACCTAGACCCGCTCCTGTATCTTGTCTGTCCTGTCTGAACACGCTCCTTGCCTGTTCGTCCCGCCTCTCTGGGGGCCGTATTCCCAGACCCGCTCCTGTATCCCGCTGCAGTGTCGGTCTCCTCCGTACACTCAGTTCCAGTCTGAACTCTCTCCTATCCTTTACCTGTTTTGCCTCTATGTCCGTTCCCTTCCTTTTTCTGCAGAGTCTGAACTCGTACCTAACTCCTGCTTGTTGTCTCTGTACTCCCATTTGTGAGTTTGTGGTCCACTCGCTACTTCTCTGCAAGTACCCTGTGGGTGTCTGGCTCTGCCTTTCCCTTCCTGTCTGTTCCGTGTGAACAGAGCCCTGTCCCCCCTACTCAGCCTTGCCTGCTCTGACTCCTTTGCTCACCGCTCCGGCGGTTCTAGCCTGCTCTGACTCCTTTGCTCACCGCTCCGGCGGTTCTAGCCTGCTCTGACTCCTTGCTCACTGCTCCGCAGCCTTGCTCCGCTCTGACCCTTTTGCTCACTGCTCCGGCAGCCTTGCTCCGCTCTGACCCTTTTGCTCACTGCTCCGGCAGTCCTGTCCTGCCCTGCTTCTGCCCGCTGCTCCGGCAGTCCTGTCCTGCCCTGCTTCTGCCCGCTGCTCCGGCAGTCCTGTCCTGCCCTGCTTCTGCCCGCTGCTCCGGCAGTCCTGTCCTGCCCTGCTTCTGCCCGCTGCTCCGGCAGTCCTGTCCTGCCCTGCTTCTGCCCGCTGCTCCGGCAGTCCTGTCCTGCCCTGCTTCTGCCCGCTGCTCCGGCAGTCCTGTCCTGCCCTGCTTCTGCCCGCTGCTCCGGCAGTCCTGTCCTGCCCTGCTTGTGCTCGCTGCTCCTGCAGCCCCGTCCTGCTCTGTTCTTGCCCACCGCTTCGGGCGTTCCCTCTCTGCTGTGGTTGTCTACCGCATCTGCGGTTCTGTGACCCAGTCTGTACTGGGTCTTAACCTTTCTGTGCTCCAGCCCGTCCTTTCGGCCAGTACCTCCCTGCCTGCATACTCGCCTGTATCCACCCATCTGCATACCTGCCGTGTTTGCTTACATCCACCAGTTTGTGCCAGCCTAACCTGCCTGTTCCTGAGTCCCAGTGTGTACTGGGTCCTATCCCGCCTGTGTTCCTACCTGCTAGTGCCTCCCTGTCTGCACTCTAGCTGCGCTTGCCTTTACCCGCCTGCCTGCATACCAGTCGTGCCTGCCTATACCCTCCAGTCTGTGCGCCAGCCTAACCAGCCTGTTCCAGTAATCCCTGTGTGGGTCAACCCCCGTGTCCGGAGTTTGACCTGGAGTAGCACCTGGTCCCTCTGCCCGGTTTCTCCCTGGTGCACTGGCGTCGTATGCCGTCGTGCCATCTTGGTCGGATCGGCCAGATACTTAGTCACGCCCCTCCAGGCACTCTCCGGTTCATGGTCCAGTGGAACCACAACACCCGCACACGCCAGTCAGTCCGGGCGTGTGCATAACAGCATGCTCAGGCCATGGTTCCCGTTGAGCCCCACGGCCTTCGCTCTCTGAGAAGTTTTCCAGCGAATACATGCATTAAAATAAATAAATAAAATTTTTTTTTTTCCCTTTAGCTGAGTTCCAGGCGATTTACGCACCCGTCCAGATGGATCTATCTGCCCTCGTTCCTGCGGATCCGCTACGTTATTATGGGGATCCAAGACAAAGTCGTGCATTTGTGGAGCAATGCATGCTACACTTCAAGTTCTACCCTCTATGTTTTCCCACCGATCGGGTTAAGGTGGCATTCATTATGTCTTACCTGGCGGGTGATGCCTTGGAATGGATCAACCCCCTATATGAAACACAGGATCCGATCCTCCTGGACCTAATGGCCTTCCTGGTGGCCTTTCTAATGGTCTTCGATGATCCTAACCCGGAGGCTCCTGCTGAAGCTTCACCTCCCAATATCCCGGAGCAGCCCCGATGGGTAATGTGTGTGGGTAGCGCAATAGTCCTCCAGCCCAATGAGACTACTGCCCACCCAGAATCCTCACAGGGTGACTACGCTTTCCGGAATACTTCTCCCAACCTCAAGAGGCAGTCCAGACGTGCTAGACGTAGAGGCAAGCCGTCACGCCAAGGTCTGTCCTCCCTGAGACCTCCTGACCCCAACCTTGAAGTCCCTACTGAAGCTTCATCTCCCTGTATCCTGGAGAAGCCCCAACGGGTAATGTGCGTGGGTAGTGCACCAGTTCTCCTGCCCGAAGAGACTTCTGCCCATCCAGACTCCACACAGGAGAACTTCCTGCACCCGGCATCAGATGCTTCACCCACTTTAACCGGTGTGCATGTCCAAGGATGCTCCAAAGCTGTGGTTACCTCTGAGTCTGTGCACCTCTACTACCTGGTGGAGGACCCCCTGTTGCCTCCTGAATCCTCCGGGATACCACTCGATGACAAATGGAGAGAGACTTCTCTACACTCGGTACTCGATACTTTGTCCGCTTCGTCCTGTGAGCCTGACAATGGGTACCCCAAAGTGGTAGTTACCCCCGAGTCTCTACACCCCTCCGACCAGGCGGAGGACCTCCAGTTGTCTCCAGAACCCTTCGGGGTGCTACCTGGTAGTGAAAGGACAGAGACTCTCCTATACTCTGTACCTGATACCTCGCTCGCTTCGCCCAGTGAGTCCAACCTAGTGTACTCCGAAGCAGAGGTTACTCCCGAGTCTCTACACCCCTCCAACCAGGCGGAGGACCTCCAGTTGTCTCCAGAACCCTACGGGGTGCTACCTGGTAGCGAAAGGACAGAGACTCTCCTATACTCTGTACCTGATATCTCGCTCGCTTCGTCCAGTGAGTCCAACCTAGTGTACTCCGAAGCAGAGGTTACCCGTGAGTCTCTACCCCCCTCTGACCAGGCGGAGGACCGCCAGTTGTCTCCAGAACCCTTCGGGGTGCCACCTGGTGGTGAATGGACAGAGACTTTCCTATATCCTGGATCTGATACCTCGCTTCATCCAGTGAGTCCGACCTAGTGTACTCTGAAGCAGAGGTTACCCGTGAGTCTCTACACCCCTCTGACCAGGCGGAGGACCGCCAGTTGTCTCCAGAACCCTTCGGGGTGCCACCTGGTGGTGAATGGACAGAGACTTTCCTATATCCTGGATCTGATACCTCGCTCGCTTCGTCCAGTGAGTCCGACCTAGTGTACTCTGAAGCAGAGGTTACCCGTGAGTCTCTACACCCCTCTGACCAGGCGGAGGACCGCCAGTTGTCTCCAGAACCCTTCGGGGTGCCACCTGGTGGTGAATGGACAGAGACTTTCCTATACTCGGTACCCGATACCTCGCCTGCTTCGTCCAGTGAGTCCGACCTAGTGTACTCTGAAGCAGATGTTTTCTCTGAGCCTCTGCACTCTTCTGACCCGGCGGGGGATCTCCAGTTGTTTCCTGAATTCTCCGGGGTACCACCAGATAACAAAGAGACAGTGACTTTTTCTCATTATGTACCTGATAACCCGTCTATTTCTTCCTGTGAGCTTGACAAGATGTACCTCGAAGCAGAGATTACCCTCAAGTCTCTGTCCCCCTCCAACCCGGTGAAGGACTTCCAGTTGTCTCCTGTACCCTCTGGGGTGCCACCTGAAAATATGTGGAGAGAGACTTCCTTGTGTGCTGTTCCTGGTACTCCACCCGTTTCGTCTGTTGCTGAGGATGGCTGGATAGGAGGTAGCATCCTAGCTAACCAGATGAGATCAGTTTTTCCTGTGGACAGTGGAAGTGATCTCCTTGAAGTGAACGACTGGTCCTCGAATTCCCTGCGGAAGATTCTGGCAGGCCTGAAGAAGAGGGGGCGTAAGGGGGGGGGTACTGTAACATACCTGGCGGCGTCCTTGCATGGTGGTCCATCTCCCACTGTGCAAGAGCGCGCACTTGATCTCCAGTCCAGAATGTCTCTCTGGCTTCCCTCCATGCTGTCTGTTTGTGTCTGTTTCTGCTGCTTAAGGGCGGCGCCCGATCACTTCCTGCTTTTTGTACCTGCTGTGGGTCACACCCCTTGTGCGTCCTCAGCCTATTGCTGTCTGTCACCTGGTATATAGCTCAGCTGCTTCCATCTATTCCTGCCTGAGCATAGTGTTTCATTCAGTGTGTGTTTGCACTCTGAAGGTGCCAGGTCCCGTTCTGTGTTCTCTTGTCTGCCTATCCTGGAGGCTGTATTTCCAGGCCTGTCTGAACACGCTCCTAGCCTGTTCCTCTCGCCTTCTAGGGGCTGATTTCCTAGACCCGCTCCTGTATCTTGTCTGTCCTGTCTGAACACGCTCCTAGCCTGTTCCTCCCGCCTTCTAGGGGCCGATTACCTAGACCCGCTCCTGTATCTTGTCTGTCCTGTCTGAACACGCTCCTTGCCTGTTCGTCCCGCCTCTCTGGGGGCCGTATTCCCAGACCCGCTCCTGTATCCCGCTGCAGTGTCGGTCTCCTCCGTACACTCAGTTCCAGTCTGAACTCTCTCCTATCCTTTACCTGTTTTGCCTCTATGTCCGTTCCCTTCCTTTTTCTGCAGAGTCTGAACTCGTACCTAACTCCTGCTTGTTGTCTCTGTACTCCCGTTTGTGAGTTTGTGGTCCACTCGCTGCTTCTCTGCAAGTACCCTGTGGGTGTCTGGCTCTGCCTTTCCCTTCCTGTCTGTTCCGTGTGAACAGAGCCCTGTCCCCCCTACTCAGCCTTGCCTGCTCTGACTCCTTTGCTCACCGCTCCGGCGGTTCTAGCCTGCTCTGACTCCTTTGCTCACCGCTCCGGCGGTTCTAGCCTGCTCTGACTCCTTGCTCTCTGCTCCGCAGCCTTGCTCCGCTCTGACCCTTTTGCTCACTGCTCCGGCAGCCTTGCTCTGCTCTGACCCTTTTGCTCACTGCTCCGGCAGTCCTGTCCTGCCCTGCTTCTGCCCGCTGCTCCGGCAGTCCTGTCCTGCCCTGCTTCTGCCCGCTGCTCCGGCAGTCCTGTCCTGCCCTGCTTCTGCCCGCTGCTCCGGCAGTCCTGTCCTGCCCTGCTTCTGCCCGCTGCTCCGGCAGTCCTGTCCTGCCCTGCTTCTGCCCGCTGCTCCGGCAGTCCTGTCCTGCCCTGCTTCTGCCCGCTGCTCCGGCAGTCCTGTCCTGCCCTGCTTGTGCTCGCTGCTCCTGCAGCCCCGTCCTGCTCTGTTCTTGCCCACCGCTTCGGGCGTTCCCTCTCTGCTGTGGTTGTCTACCGCATCTGCGGTTCTGTGACCCAGTCTGTACTGGGTCTTAACCTTTCTGTGCTCCAGCCCGTCCTTTCGGCCAGTACCTCCCTGCCTGCATACTCGCCTGTATCCACCCATCTGCATACCTGCCGTGTTTGCTTACATCCACCAGTCTGTGCCAGCCTAACCTGCCTGTTCCTGAGTCCCAGTGTGTACTGGGTCCTATCCCGCCTGTGTTCCTACCTGCTAGTGCCTCCCTGTCTGCACTCTAGCTGCGCTTGCCTTTACCCGCCTGCCTGCATACCAGTCGTGCCTGCCTATACCCTCCAGTCTGTGCGCCAGCCTAACCAGCCTGTTCCAGTAATCCCTGTGTGGGTCAACCCCCGTGTCCGGAGTTTGACCTGGAGTAGCACCTGGTCCCTCTGCCCGGTTTCTCCCTGGTGCACTGGCGTCGTATGCCGTCGTGCCATCTTGGTCGGATCGGCCAGATACTTAGTCACGCCCCTCCAGGCACTCTCCGGTTCATGGTCCAGTGGAACCACAACACCCGCACACGCCAGTCAGTCCGGGCGTGTGCATAACACTGCTCCAGGGACTGGAGAGGTACGCAGTGGCGTACCTGGATGACATTGCCATCTTCAGTCCCACCTGGGAGGATCACCTCGAGCATCTGCAGCAGGTGCTCGGGCGCATTCACCAGGCGGGCTTGACCATCAAGCCGGGAAAGTGCCAGATGGGCATGAACGAGGTCCACTACCTGGGGCACCGGGTAGGTGGGGGTACTCTGAAGCCAGAGCCTGGGAAGGTGGACGCTATCGTGTCCTGGCCCACCCCCAGGACCAAGAAGCAGGTGCAGTCCTTCTTGGGCACCGCAGGGTACTATAGACGCTTTGTGCAGGACTATAGTAGCCTTGCGAAGCCCTTGACAGACCTCACCAGGAAGAGCCTACCCCATTCCGTCAAATGGACGGATGAATGCGAGGTTGCCTTTAGGGCTTTGAAGACTGCCCTGAGCAGGTCTCCTGTACTAAAGGCGGTCGACGGCACACGGCCACTCTTAGTACAGACCGACGCCAGTGAGTTTGGCCTCGGTGCTGTACTCAGCCAGGTCGACTCGGGGAACCAAGAACACCCCGTGTTGTACCTAAGCCGGAAACTGCTGCCGAGGGAAGTGGCCTATTCCACCATAGAGAAGGAGTGCCTGGCCATTGTATGGGCCCTCAACCGCTTACAGCCTTACTTGTACGGGCGCCCCTTCACTGTCGTGACTGACCACAACCCCCTGAGTTGGCTGCACACCATGTCAGGTGCCAACGGAAGGTTGTTACGCTGGAGCCTCACCCTCCAGCAGTACGACTTTACCGTTCAACACCGCAAGGGCAGCGAGCATGGCAATGCCGATGGGTTGTCCCGGCGAGGGGAGCCTCCAGACATACGCTTGGAGGAGTACCAGAAGGTCCTACCTCCATAGCGCAGTCTAAAAGGGGGAGGTGTCAGGCAAAAGGTATTTTTGCCCGAGTTTTAAAAAATGAGAGATGTTTTTAAAAAAGAAAACCCCCCCACCCCCTATCCGTTTGTAAGAAGACATAGAGAACTGCAGTGCTGACCCCCACCCTAAGAATTTTTATTAGCGTCATAAACTCTCAGTGTAGCACAGCTTCTAGCTCAAACTAGATTATTCCCTCCAAAATTGCCATTGTTTAAAAGCTTGTACAGTTAATGTAGAATTTAAAAAACGCACATGACGGTTACTAATCCAGGGAACACATTTTTGGAATGTTCACATCTGCCTGGTTACAATGATATATTTTTCATAACTGAGATACCCCCAGAAATCGAGGAATTGGTTTCTTAGCTTCTGAGCATCATAGAGAGGTCCTGTTTAATATCCATCTGCATGAAAATTAGTGACGGCCAACATGATGTCTCCATCTTGGATGTGGGACCCCCCCACACCAAGATATGAAATCTGAAGGTTTCTATGTTCTATGCAGCTGGGCGGTTTCACAAAACCGAGCCCCCGTGTGAGGTAGACAAAATGGGCGGTTCCTAATAATTTGGCCCTGTTACTAAAAAGCAAATCGGCCATTTTCAGGTCATTCTTCTTAGGGACGTCGAACGCACGCACATCACGCGGCGTAAGAAGAATCACCTCTAATTTCCGGGGAGCCGTCCCCCCCACAGAATCTGAGACCATCACCTTGTGAAGCAGGTTTTGCTATTACTTATCCCTTTTATTTTAATAACTGTTTATGCATACATGTAAATTGTCTCCTTTATAATATCTTGTATATATTTTGTAAACACTGCCCCCCTTTTGGGAGTAAATCATTAATTATTTACCAGTTTCTTTCTTCTTGTCCTATGTCGAGCAAACACGTTCCTCACTCGCTAATTCACGTTACCTACCAGGTACCCGATCCACCTGTTAAGCGATCGGTGGTGGCAGTATACCAGTATTTATGTGATATTGTGGTTTGAGGGTGGCTGGTCGGAGGTATATATACGTTCCTGGAAGGAACTGGTGGTATATATACGTCCTGTCACATCACGTGCCGCAATAGTCGACATAAATTAGAGCAGCGGCACCCGTGCTTATCCTCTGTCAATACCGTGTTTGACCAGCAGGATAAGGGGGCGCCAGAGAGCTGCAAGGTCTGACCCAAGAGTGGGTGTTGTTTTCATGACACCATGTATACAGTACGGAGCACTATTCAGGGCCATGTATACAGTACGGAGCACTATGCGTGGGCCATGTATAGAGTACGGAGCACTATGCGAGGCCGTGTATACAATATGGAGCACTATGCCGGGCCATGTATACAGTACGGAGCACTATGCGGGGCCATGTATACAGTACGGAGCACTATGCGGGGCCATGTATACAGTAGGGAGCACTATGTGGGGCCATGTATACAGTAGAGAGCACTATGTGGGGCCATGTATACAGTAGGGAGCACTATGCGGGGCCATGTATATGTAGCACCCTGAGGATTTGGCTGCTACAGGGGTATTGCACCTCAACCCAGAGGTGTGGTATTCCACTCCCGGGTAAGGATGGAGTGTGGAACTGAGCTCAGTAGGCTGCATGCACTACATACATCCCATTTCCGGGGGACAGATCAATGGTACTCCCACTAGAGAAATGTGCAGGTACGACAGTGTCTGTCCCTGGCTGGAGTGGGAGGGGGATGGAACATCCCAGTAGTGTAGGGGCAGATAGGGGGAGCAGTCTGGGTAAAGATAGGAGCTCATTGGGTGCTGGTCACCTGAGCTCACACATAGAGGGAGTATATAAGGTGGGAACCATCTTAGAACAGGGTCAGTCAGTCTTTTGTAGAGGTTTGGTCAGACAGTCAACAGCCAGTCTTTGTACAGAGGAAGAGAGCAGAGAGACTCAGCCAGCTCCAAGGCCAAGAGAGAGAAAGAGGAGAAGAGAAGGACCCAGAGGGGGAGAAGAAGGAACCCCAAGAGCCCAAATACAAGCAGAAGGGTGAAGGGTTGGCACAAGGGAACCGGATCCCAAGCTGGTGGAGGCCACTAATCCTCAGCCAGAGACCGGAGGTTGTGGGCAGGATCTGCCACGACCCCCCACTAAATCCACTGCGAAGGCACACCGAGTATAGGGTCAGGGAACCCAGAGACAAGGGTTTAACCACCAAGAGGCCCGAGGGAGCCGGACATAAGTGGATCCCTGGTGGGGAAGGCCAGAGAAAAGGCACGTCAGAAAGGGAGCTCAGGACCACGCTCCAGAATTACTTGGGGGTTGGCCGAGTCCAGGACCTGGTGGACGCAGCACGGCTCGGGTGGTCACTCAAGGCCAGAGTGACCAATACAACAGCAGTAAGTAAAAACCCTGAACTGCACAGCCCGACTCTGCGTCTTATTACCATCCTCCCTGCACCTCCACAACCACCATCCTCTACACCTGACCCCCTGAGGCTATACCCCTCCCGTTGGGGGTTATACTACCAGAGCTGCACACACACCATCAGCCTCAGCGGACCCTGCTGCAGCGGCGGCCGTATTGACCGCAAATCAACGGGTGGCGTAGTCGACACAAAGAACATTTATAACATCTGTAAAGACTGCCACACTCGGAGCTTGACACCCTGGGCACGGACCGGGTCACCGCCACTCGGAGACTACAACCCCCATCTGATCCGGCTCCGGGTATTCCCCCTAAGAACATGGCCCAGGGGGCGCGTCAACTTTGGCGTAGTCGGCAGGATTTCGTGCCCGCAACACCCGGGTACTGCGTGCCTGAAGAAAAGTACAAGTTTACCTCAAAAAGAAGTCTCCCGCCGGTCCCGGAGGGTCCCCGCCATCGGACCCCATCACAAGTCGATTCTCGCCGGTTGCCCGCTATCTGCAGCTTTTTCCCGCCATCTGCAGAGTTTCCCGCCACTGGGAGACGTTTCCCGCCATTTCCGAAGATTTCCCGCCTTGGAAGAGCGGACGCCATTATGGGCGTGCCAGAGGATGGCAAGAGGCCGCCTCCCATCGTGGGCCAGGACGAAGAATGGCGCCAAAAGCGGAAACCGCCCCCACCAACAGAGACTGTGATGCTGGAAGTGTCCATCAGCGTGAAGGAACTGCCCCTGGAGCTGACAATCACCAAGTTGCCCCGGGACCGCCCTCAAAGGGGGCGGATACAGAACAAAAGAAAGAAGATGGGTGCAGCCTGGAGAAGTCTGGAGAGAGCGCACCCGGAGACAAGAAGTCTGGAGAGGAGTATGGAGAGAACACACCCGGAGATGGAGGGAGAGACAGGCAGCACCGACCCAGTGGTCAGGAGCCTGCTACAAGCCACAACCCCACTAGGCCTAGTGGAGGTCCTGGCGCAGCTCCCCCGAGACCGGGAGTGTGCACAGACCGCGCTGGAGGGCCTCGCACGGAGGATGGCCCAGGTGCAGCGAGAGACGTTGGCGGAGTGGAGCCGAGAGATGGCCCAGCAGACCGAAACCCGTCAGCGGAGCACGCCACCCGAGACGAGGAGACAGACCGCCTCTGAGGATGGTGCAGGAGGAGTGAAGGCCGGAGACGGCGCCGAGAAGGGAGCTGAACGGACGGAGGCAGGTAAAGGGGACGTCTCTACCCCGAGCCGGGAAACCGCGTGCCTGCCCCAGCTCCCCGTCGCAGAGCCCGAAGTTCCCCCTGCCGTGCCCGTCGCTGCATCGTCACCGCCGCAGACTAGGCCTCAGCCGGAAGCCGCGGCCGCTGTGACGTCACGCGCTTCGATCCTGAGCGCGGCCAAGCAGGAAATACCATCGGCCTGGTCGCAAGGTCTAGCACACCCGGGCGCCGCAATTCCACCAGCGCCCCCTACCTCCGCGGAGCCACTGGCCTGGTCACAGGGCCGAGTAACCACGGGCGCCGCCATTCTTACGGTGCCCTTTTCCTTTAGGGTGCCCCAAGCCTGGTCGCAAGGCCTGGTGAACCCGGGCGCCGCTACCACCACTGCGCCCATAACATCTAGAGTGCCGCACCTGGGTGAAGACCTGTTCGCCCAGCATACGTGCCCGGATGGGCAGCCCTTCATATGGCCTCAGGAGTACTACGAACTGGAACTCCAAAGGGCAAGGCCCCTGTGTGAGCCCCTGATTCCGGCTCCGAAGCCCACTAGGAGGACCCCGCCCCCGCTGGAGGAGGCACAGTTCGAGTGGGACCCCACCGGAGAAGACCTCATGGGGTTCACTCAGGAAACTCGGGCGGCCGCAGCGGAGCGTGCAGAGTGCTGCCGGCAGCAGCTCGAGGTCTTCGAGAGGGAGCGGAGAGAGAGGCGGGTCCGGGAACAGCAAACGCAGATAAGGAGCGCGGAGCAGAAGAGCCAGACCAGGAGAGATCCCCGTGCAGCGCATGGTCCCCGTACCACCGGGACTGTGATAAAATTCAATATGCAGCACGGATGGGGCTTTATTAGAGACCATCATACCCCCGGCGACGTCTTTGTCACCCGCAGAGACGTAGAAAGCCATCTGCCGGAGGGACACAGAGGTCGTGACCTTTATGTAGGGGACGAGGTCACCTTCACCCGGCACAAGTGTGCCAAAGGACCCTACGCCCTCCATGTACATCGCCTGACGGAGGAGCTGCTGTGTGAGGAGGAGCAAGAGGACCCGGACGGGTCTGAAACCTACCAACAAGAAAGAGCAGGAGGACGCCGTCATTGAAGTACGGTAGAGAGAGACTGTAAATAGTTACCCGTCGGGGTACCAGAACTGTTGCTGAGTTAAATATGTTCCCCGTTGGGACAAAAGTGTGAACTGTTACGCGTATGTCCCTATTTCCTAATACCTGGCCGAGGACTGAGAGCGGCCACCTTCCCCTTGTATATAGTTGCGCTTCCTAAAGCGCCCCCTACTGGTTTTATAAGGAAACCGTTTTTCTCAAGAAAAGACTGTCGCACTTTGCCCGGTCACAAGTTGCACCGTGGCCGGAGGAACAAGAATGTTTACAAGAATATTTATGAAAAAGTTTTATTGATATATATATGATGTTTTATATGTTGATGTTGTTATGAAAAATTGTATGTTTTGGATGTTTTTATTCTCTTACAGCCCGAGGACGTGCTGTGATTTACCAGGGGGGAATGTAGCACCCTGAGGATTCGGCTGCTACAGGGGTATTGCACCTCAACCCAGAGGTGTGGTATTCCACTCCCGGGTAAGGATGGAGTGTGGAACTGAGCTCAGTAGGCTGCATGCACTACATACATCCCATTTCCGGGGGACAGATCAATGGTACTCCCACTAGAGAAATGTGCAGGTACGACAGTGTCTGTCCCTGGCTGGAGTGGGAGGGGGGTGGAACATCCCAGTAGTGTAGGGGCAGATAGGGGGAGCAGTCTGGGTAAAGATAGGAGCTCATTGGGTGCTGGTCACCTGAGCTCACACATAGAGGGAGTATATAAGGTGGGAACCATCTTAGAACAGGGTCAGTCAGTCTTTTGTAGAGGTTTGGTCAGACAGTCAACAGCCAGTCTTTGTACAGAGGAAGAGAGCAGAGAGACTCAGCCAGCTCCAAGGCCAAGAGAGAGAAAGAGGAGAAGAGAAGGACCCAGAGGGGGAGAAGAAGGAACCCCAAGAGCCCAAATACAAGTGTAGCACCCTGAGGATTCGGCTGCTACAGGGGTATTGCGCCTCAAGCCAGAGGTGTGATATTCCACTCCCGGGTAAGGATGGAGTGTGGAACTGAGCTCAGTAGGCTGCATGCACTACATACATCCCATTTCCGGGGGACAGACCAATGGTACTCCCACTAGATAAATGTGCAGGTACGACAGTGTCTGTCCCTGGCTGGAGTGGGAGGGGGGTGGAACATCCCAGTAGTGTAGGGGCAGATAGGGGAAGCAGTCTGGGTAGAGCTAGGAGCTCATTGGGTGCTGGTCACCTGAGCTCACACATAGAGGGAGTATATAAGGTGGGCACCATCTAAGGTCAGACAGGCAGACAGGCAGACAGTCACCAGTCAGCCTGTTGTAGAGGGAAGGTCAGAGAGCCAGTCCTGAGAGAAGAGAGAGAGGAGAAAGAAGGACCCAGAGGGGGAGAAGAAGGAACCCCAAGAGCCCAGAATACAAGCAAGGAGGGTGAAGGGTTGGCACGCAAGGGAACCGGATCCCAAATTAGTGGAGGAGAGAAACTACCCTCGACTAAGAACCGGAGGCTGCAACATCACCAGTGGAGCAGCCCCTCACTAAATCCACTCAGAAGGCAAACCAAGTATAGGGTCAGGGAACCCAGAGAAAAGGTTTACCCAACAAGAGGCCCGAGGGAGCCGGATATAAGTGGATCCCTGGTGGGGAAGGCCGTAGAAAGGACAGTGAGAAAGGGAGCTCAGGACCACGCTCCAGACCTGCTTGGGGGTTGGCCGAGTCCAGGACCTGGTGGACGCAGCACGGCTCGGGCGGTCACTCAAGACCGGAGTGACCAGTACAACAGCAGTAAGTAAAAACCCTGAACTGCACAGCCCGACTCTGAGTCTTCTTACCGTCCACACTGCACCACCACAACCACCCTCCTCTACACCTGACCCCCTGAGGCTATACCCCTCCCGTTGGGGGTTATACTACCAGAGCTGCACAGACACCACCAGCCTCAGCGGACCCTTCTGCAGCGGCGGCCCTTTGACCGCAAATCAACGGGTGGCGTAGTCGACACTAAAGAACATCCAGCAACATCTGTAGGACTGCCACACACTGAGCTTGACACCCTGGGCACGGACCGGGTCACCGCCACTCGGAGACTACAACCCCCATCTGATCCGGCTCCGGGTAATCCCCCAAACAACACTGGCCCAGGGGGCGCGTCAACTTTGGCGTAGTCGGCAGGATCACGTGCCCGCAACAACCGGGTACTGCGTGCCTGAAGAAAAGTTCACCTTTACCGCAAAAAGAAGTCTCCCGCCGGTTCCGGAGGGTCCCCGCCATCGGACCCCATCACAGGTCGTTTCCCGCCATTTGCAGCTTTTTCCCGCCATCCATGGAGTTTCCCGCCACTGGGAGACGTTTCCCGCCATTTCCGAAGATTTCCCGCCTTGGAAGAGCGGACGCCATTATGGGCGTGCCAGAGGGTGGCAAGAGGCCGCCTCCCATCGTGGGCCAGGACGAAGAATGGCGCCAAAAGCGGAAACCGCGCCTACCAACAGAGACTGTGATGCTAGAAGTGTCCATCAGCGTGAAAGAACTGCCCCTGGAACTGACAATCACCAAGTTGCCCCGGGACCACCCTCAATGTGGGCGGAGAGAGAGCAAAAGAGAGAAGATGGGTGCCGCCTGGAGCAGTCTAGAGAGAGCGCACCCGGAGACAAGAAGTCTGGAGAGGAGTATGGAGAGAACACACCCGGAGATGGAGGGAGAGACAGGCAGCACCGACCCAGTGGTCAGGAGCCTGCTACAAGCAACAACCCCACTAGGCTTAGTGGAGGTCCTGGCGCAGCTCCCCCGAGACCGGGAGTGTGCACAGACCGCGCTGGAGGGCCTCGCACGGAGGATGGCCCAGGTGCAGCGAGAGACGTTGGCGGAGTGGAGCCGAGAGATGGCCCAGCAGACCGGAACCCGTCGGCGGAGCACGCCACCCGAGACGAGGAGACAGACCGCCTCTGAGGATGGTGCAGGAGGAATCAAGGCCGGAGACGGCGCCGAGAAGGGAGCTGAACGGACGGAGGCAGGTAAAGGGGACGTCTCTACCCCGAGCCGGGAAACCGCGTGCCTGCCCCAGCTCCCCGTCGCAGAGCCCGAAATTCCCCCTGCCGTGCCCGTCGCTGCACCGTCACCGCCGCAGACTGGGCCTCAACCGGAAACCGCGGCCGCGACCCCTGTGACGTCACGCGCTTCAACCCTGAGCGCGGCCAAGCAGGAAATACCATCGGCCTGGTCGCAAGGTCTAGCACACCCGGGCGCCGCAATTCCAACAGCGCCCCCTACCTCCGCGGAGCCACCGGCCTGGTCGCAGGGCCGAGTAACCACGGGCGCCGCCGTTCTTACGGTGCCCTTTTCCTTTAGGGTGCCCCAAGCCTGGTCGCAAGGCCTGGTGAACCCGGGCGTCGCTACCACCACTGCGCCCATAACATCTAGAGTGCCGCACCTGGGTGAAGACCTGTTCGCCCAGCATACGTGCCCGGATGGGCAGCCCTTCATATGGCCTCAGGAGTACTACGAACTGGAACTCCAAAGGGCGAGGCCCCTGTGTGAGCCCCTGATTCCGGCTCCGAAGCCCGCTAGGAAGACCCAGCCCCCGCTAGAGGAGGCACAGTTCGAGTGGGACCCCACCGGAGAAGACCTCATGGGGTTCACTCAGGAAACTCGGGCGGCCGCAGCGGAGCGTGCAGAGTGCTGCCGGCAGCAGCTCGAGGTCTTCGAGAGGGAGCGGAGAGAGAGGCGGGTCCGGGAACAGCAAACGCAGATAAGGAGCGCAGAGCAGAAGAGCCGGACCAGGAGGAACCCCCGTGCAGCTCATGGTCCCCGTACCACCGGGACTGTGATTAAGTTCAACCTGCAGCATGGGTGGGGCTTCATAAGAGACCAACATACCCCCGGCGACGTCTTTGTCACCCGCAGAGGCGTAGAAAGCCATCTGCCGGAGGGACACAGAGGTCGTGACCTTTATGTAGGGGACGAGGTCACCTTCACCCGGCACAAGTGTGCCAAAGGACCCTACGCCCTCCATGTACATCGCCTGACGGAGGAGGAGCTGCGGTGTGAGGAGGAGCAAGAGGACCCGGACGGGTCTGAAACCAACCAACAAGAAAGAGCAGGAGGACGCCGTCATTGAAGTACGGTAGAGAGAGACTGTAAATAGTTACCCGTCGGGGTACCAGAACTGTTGCTGAGTTAAATATGTTCCCCGTTGGGACAAAAGTGTGAACTGTTACCCGTGTGTCCCTATTTCCTAATACCTGGCCGAGGACTGAGAGCGGCCACTTCCCCTTTGTACATAGTTGCGCTTCTTAAAGTGCCCCCTACTGGTTTTATAGGAAACTACAAGAGACTGTCGCACTTTACCCGGTCACAAGTTGCACCGTGGCCGGAGGAACAAGAAAGTTTACAAGAATATTTATGAAAAAGTTTTATGCTAATATATATGATGTTTTCTATGTTTATGTTTTGAAAAAAAAAAAAATTTGTATGTTTATGGATGTTTATTCTCTTACAGCCCGAGGATGTGCTGTGGTTTACCAGGGGGGAATGTAGCACCCTGAGGATTCGGCTGCTACAGGGGTATTGCGCCTCAAGCCAGAGGTGTGATATTCCACTCCCGGGTAAGGATGGAGTGTGGAACTGAGCTCAGTAGGCTGCATGCACTACATACGTCCCATTTCCGGGGGACAGACCAATGGTACTCCCACTAGATAAATGTGCAGGTACGACAGTGTCTGTCCCTGGCTGGAGTGGGAGGGGGTGGAACATCCCAGTAGTGTAGGGGCAGATAGGGGGAGCAGTCTGGGTAGAGCTAGGAGCTCATTGGGTGCTGGTCACCTGAGCTCACACATAGAGGGAGTATATAAGGTGGGCACCATCTAAGGTCAGACAGGCAGACAGGCAGACAGTCACCAGTCAGCCTGTTGTAGAGGGAAGGTCAGAGAGCCAGTCCTGAGAGAAGAGAGAGAGGAGAAAGAAGGACCCAGAGGGGGAGAAGAAGGAACCCCAAGAGCCCAGAATACAAGCAAGGAGGGTGAAGAGTTGGCACGCAAGGGAACCGGATCCCAAATTAGTGGAGGAGAGAAACTGCCCTCAACTAAGAACCGGAGGCTGCAACATCACCAGTGGAGCAGCCCCTCACTAAATCCACTCAGAAGGCAAACCAAGTATAGGGTCAGGGAACCCAGAGAAAAGGTTTACCCAACAAGAGGCCCGAGGGAGCCGGATATAAGTGGATCCCTGGTGGGGAAGGCCGTAGAAAGGACAGTGAGAAAGGGAGCTCAGGACCACGCTCCAGACCTGCTTGGTGGTTGGCCGAGTCCAGGACCTGGTGGACGCAGCACGGCTCGGGCGGTCACTCAAGGCCGGAGTGACCAGCAAAACAGCAGTAAGTAAAAACCCTGAACTGCACAGCCCGACTCTGAGTCTTCATACCGTCCACACTGCACCACCACAACCACCCTCCTCTACACCTGACCCCCTGAGGCTATACCCCTCCCGTTGGGGGTTATACTACCAGAGCTGCACAGACACCACCAGCCTCAGCGGACCCTTCTGCAGCGGCGGCCCTTTGACCGCAAATCAACGGGTGGCGTAGTCGACACTAAAGAACATCCAGCAACATCTGTAGGACTGCCACACACTGAGCTTGACACCCTGGGCACGGACCGAGTCACCGCCACTCGGAGACTACAACCCCCATCTGATCCGGCTCCGGGTAATCCCCCAAACAACACTGGCCCAGGGGGCGCGTCACAAGCAGAAGGGTGAAGGGTTGGCACAAGGGAACCGGATCCCAAGCTGGTGGAGGCCACTAATCCTCAGCCAGAGACCGGAGGTCGTGGGCAGGATCTGCCACGACCCCCCACTAAATCCACTGCGAAGGCACACCGAGTATAGGGTCAGGGAACCCAGAGACAAGGGTTTAACCACCAAGAGGCCCGAGGGAGCCGGACATAAGTGGATCCCTGGTGGGGAAGGCCAGAGAAAAGGCACGTCAGAAAGGGAGCTCAGGACCACGCTCCAGAATTACTTGGGGGTTGGCCGAGTCCAGGACCTGGTGGACGCAGCACGGCTCGGGTGGTCACTCAAGGCCAGAGTGACCAATACAACAGCAGTAAGTAAAAACCCTGAACTGCACAGCCCGACTCTGCGTCTTATTACCATCCTCCCTGCACCTCCACAACCACCATCCTCTACACCTGACCCCCTGAGGCTATACCCCTCCCGTTGGGGGTTATACTACCAGAGCTGCACACACACCATCAGCCTCAGCGGACCCTGCTGCAGCGGCGGCCGTATTGACCGCAAATCAACGGGTGGCGTAGTCGACACAAAGAACATTTATAACATCTGTAAAGACTGCCACACTCGGAGCTTGACACCCTGGGCACGGACCGGGTCACCGCCACTCGGAGACTACAACCCCCATCTGATCCGGCTCCGGGTATTCCCCCTAAGAACATGGCCCAGGGGGCGCGTCATATACAGTAGGGAGCACTATGTGGGGCCATGTATACAGTACGGAGCACTATGCGGAGCCATGTATACAGTACGGAGCACTATGCAGGGCCATGTATACTGAGTGCAGCAATATGCAGGGCCATTTATACTGTGTGCAGCACTATGCTGGCCATGTATACAGTATGGAGCACTATACCGGGCCATGTATATAGTACGGAGCACTATGCGGGGAACATGTATATGGTACGGAGCACTATGCGGGGTACATGTATACAGTACAGAGCACTTTTCTGGGGTCCTATATAGAGTACGGAGCACCATGCGGGCCCATGTATACAATATGGAGCAGTATGCGGGGCCATGTATACTGAGTGCAGCACTATGCAGGGCCATGTATACAGTATGGAGCACTATGTGGGGCCATGTATACAGTACGGAGCACTATGCGGGCCCGTGTATACAATATAGAGCACTATGCGAGGCCGTGTATGCAGTACAGAGCACTATGCGTAGCCATGAATACAGTACAGAGCACTATACGGGGGATATGTATACAGTACGGAGCACTATGCGGGGCCATGTATACAGTACGGAGCACTATGCGGGGCCATGTATACTGTGTGCAGCACTCTGCGGGGCCATGTATACAAAAACGAGCAGTGTGCGGGGCAATGTATATAGTACGGAGCACTATGCGGGGCCATGTATATAGTAGTACGGAGCATTATGCGGGGCCATGTATACAGTACGAAGCACTATGCAGGGCCATGCATACAGTACGGAGCACTATGGGGGGCCATGCCTACAGTACGGAGCACTATGCGGGGTCCATGTATACAGTATGGAGCACTATGCGGGGCCATGTATACAGTACGGAGCACTATGCAGGGCCATGTATACAGTATGGAGCACTATGCGGGGGCCGTATACAGAGTACGAAGCACTATGCGGGGCCGTGGATACAGTACGGAGCACTATGCGGGGCCATGATTACAGTACGGAGCACTATTCGGGGGACATGTATACAGTACGGAGCACTATGCGGGGCCATGTATACTGTGTGCAGCACTATGCGGGGCCATATATACAAAACAGAGCAGTATATGGGACCATGTATACAGTAGGGAGCACTATGCGGGGCCATGTATGCAGTACGGAGTACGATTCTGGGCCATGTATACAGTACGGAGCACTAAGCAGGGCCATGTATAAAGTAGTACCGAGCACAATGCGGGGGCTGTGTATACAGTACGGAGCACTATGCGGGGCCATGTATACAGTACGAAGCACTAAGGAGGGACATGTATACGGTACGAGCACTATGCGGGGCCACGTATACAGTACGGAGCACTATGCGGGGCCATGTATACAGTACGGAGCACTATGCAGGGCCATGTATACTGAGTGCAGCACTATGCGGGGCCATATATATAATACGGAGCACTATGCGGGACCATGTATACAGTAGGTAGCACTATGCGAGGACATGCATACAGTACGGAGCACTATGCGGGGCCATGTATACAGTACAGAGCTCTAAGCAGGGCCATGTATATAGTAGTACCGAGCACAATGCGGGGGCCGTGTATACAGTACGGATCACTATGCGGGGCCATGTATACAGTACGAAGCACTATGGAGGGACATGTATACAGTACGAGCACTATGCGGGGCCATGTATACAGTACGGAGCACTATGCGGGGCCATGTATACTGAGTGCAGCACTATGCAGGGCCATTTATAGTGTGTGCAGCACTATGCGGGGCCATGTATACAGTACGGAGCACTATGCGGGGCCATGTATACAGTACGTAGCACTATGCTGGGCCATGTATACAGTACAGAGCGCTATTCGGGGCCATGTACACTGAGTGCAGCACTATGCAGGGCCATTTATACTGTGTGCAGCACTATGCGGGGCCTTGTATACAGTACGGAGCACTATGCGGGGCCATGTATACAGTACGGAACACTATGCGGGGCCATGTATATGACGCGCCCCCTGGGCCGTGTTTCAGGGGATACCCGGAGCCGGATCAGATGGGGGTTGTAGTCTCCGAGTGGCGGGGACCCGGTCCGTGCCCAGGGAGTCAAGCTCAGTGTGTGGCAGTCTTGATAGATGTTATTTGAGTGTCGACTACGCCACCCATTGATTTGCAGTTATGGAGCTGCCGCTGCAGGGCAGACCGCTGAGGCCGGTGTAGAATTGTGCAGCGGGTAGTATAACCCCCAACGGGAGGGGTTTGGCCTCAGGGCAGCCGACGTGGAAGATGGGGTAACAGGAACCACTCAGAGACGGTGCGGTGTAATTCAGGGTCTTTACTGGTAACAACGGTAGACCCTCCCGGAGTACTTGCTAGCGAACGGGGCCTGGTCAGTCCTTGAGCAGATGGGATCTCCCTTGGCCAGGCGGAGTTGTAGGCCTCCCAAACTGACTGTACTCTTCTGGCTACCTTGCTAGAAGCGGGTATAAGTAGCCCACGTCCCTGAGTGTACCGTGTGGTGCTCACCCGTATGGCCGGTGACTTGGGGCCTCCTAGTGGCGTCCGCTCCACGTCGGCGGTGCTGGCCCCACACGTGTGACCGTGCCTTTGGGCTTCTGGGCCAGAGGACCTGAAATCCTCTGCCGGTCGGTTTCTGCTGCTGGGTAGGAGTTAGTCCCCACAGCCTCGGACTCCGGGTCCGGTAAGAAATCTTCTCAGTCAGGGCGAGCTCTGCAGCTGCCAGTCCCTGACTCGTAGTAGTATTGCTCCCACTGAGCTTCTGCTGTTTCTTCCTATGACTGTTTCTCGTCTCTACTCTCCTTGACTGACTAACCCTGCCTCAGCTCCGGGTTTATATAGGGGAAGTTCTTCCCCTCCCAAGACTGGGCAGGAGGTGTGGCATGCACAGGATCCCTGACCAAAGGACCTCCCACCTGCTCTCAGACATAACATTACATTACTGTGGAAACCAGACCCCTGGGGTGCCACATTCCCCCCTAGTAAAATTTAGTACTCCAGGACTAAACATATTTTTGTAAACATAACAGAGTACAACCAAAACATTATAATAAAGAGACACATAACGATGGTCACGGCGTGTCCGCAACCGGGTGCAGTCTTTGAGGGGAAGCAAGGTGTCCATTTCACCAAAACAGGGAGACGTAACCAGGTAGGGGTCTGTCCTGCCCCGAGTCCTTAACAGTCTTTAGTCCATCCTGGGTTACGCTCCAACTAATTGTACAAGGATTCCCGGTAAATCCACCAAAGACTCCTGTAAATAACTAGAAACACAAAATTATTCACAAGCAACAATACACAGGTAAACATAAATAAAACAATTTATACACTTCAAATCCTCCAGCGTGCGGGTAACTGGCCTCTAGTGGCTCTAGTGGACCTACGGAGCTGACTGTCTGGCCCCGAACTACAGGGTGTAGGAGCTGTCAAGGGTAAACTGGGCAGCTGTCTACGGGTTCTTTGGCTCACTAGGGATATGGCAGGCTCACTGCAAGCAGAGGATTGATCCTCCTGGTCTGCGGGTGTGGGGTCCTCTGCCTCCTGGACCGGCTGTTCTTCCAGCTCTACCCGTTGCTCCGTAGGTGCTTGGGATGATGGTTGGAGGAAGGTGAGTACGGGCACCACAACTGCACCATTGACTTGAGTCCAAGACCGAGGGAAGTCCCCGAGCACAGTACTAACCATATCTTCCCTTTCCTCTACGGGTCGATGGTCTTCTTGTTCCTCTTCAGGGTTCCTCAGTTGTTCGGGACACTTCTTCAGGTGGTCCCGGGATACAATGGCTGTGGTTTCCCCTCCGTCTTTACTGATGGTACAGACCTTCGGGTTCTCGTGGCTTGAGGGCAGTACGGTGTACGGGTCCTTCTCCCACTGGTCGTCCAACTTGTGGAGCCATCTTTTCCTCTTTAAGACCTGCTCTCCGGGTACCAGGGGAACAGCGGGAGCATACTGGTTGTAAGTTTTCTCTTGTCTTTCCCTAGCCTGACAGAGACTTCGCTCCACGCTCTCCTGTACTTTCCGGTACTGTTGCTGCCTCTCTGTGTCCCAGTCTGCTTCTGGTGAAGTGTCCTCGGGTGTCAGGACTCCCATTTCCAGGTCAACAGGTAACTTACCAGGTCTCACCCTCATTAGGTAAGCCGGGGTACAGTTGGTGGAACCTACCGGGATGTGGTTGTATAGGTCCACCAGATCGGGCAACTTCTCAGGCCACAGACTGCGTTCTTCCAGGGGCAACGTTTTTAGAAGATCCATTACCACCTGGTTCATTTTTTCACAAAGTCCATTAGTTTGCGGATGGTAGGGTGTCGTCCTTATCTTCCGGCAGCCATACAGATTGCAAAATTCCTGGAAGACCTCCGCTTCAAAGGCAGGTCCCTGGTCCGTCAGCACTTGGTCCGGGTACCCGTGTGGACGGCAGAAGTGCTGCTGGAAGGCTCTAGCTGCTGTTTGAGCCGTTAAGTCCTTGACGGGGACGACAACCAAGAACCGGGAGTAATGATCCACGATGGTTAACGCGTAGACGTAGCCACTTCTGCTTGGGGTCAGTTTTACATGATCCAAGGCTACCAGTTCCAACGGTTGCCGGGTGAGTATGGACTTTAGGGGAGTCTTCTGGCTGGCATGGTCCTTCCTTCTCAGGTTGCACGGGCCACAGTCTCTGCACCACTTCTCGATGGTTCCCCTCATGCCTACCCAGTGGAACCGCTCGCGCAGCAGGAACTCCAGCTTCTTCCACCCGAAGTGTCCAGCTCCGTCGTGGTATGCCTCCATCACCATGGCTGCGTCTCTTCGTGGCACCACTACTTGCCAGAGTAGTTCATGCGTCCGGGAGTTAACCATTCTGTGGCACAACTTCCCCTTGTAAAGGAACAGTCGACTCCTCTCTGCCCATAGTTGTTTGGCTTCCTCCGGAGCGTCTGGTTCAAGGCGAGCCTCCGGCCGAGTCAGCATCTCCTTCACCAGTCGGACGGCAGGGTCGCTGTCTTGCGTTTCCGCCCAGTTGTAGTGAGGTAAGGGGTTCAACGTAGCAGCCTGCTTACTCCTTACCCGGTGGGAATACTGGATAGTCCCATGACGGTGGAACGCAGGGAGTTCAACTTCTTCCAGTCCCTCCGGATCTTCTCCTTCGTCCGGCAGGTTGGGCATCCTGGACAGGGCGTCCGCGTTGGTATTGGAGCGTCCTGCCCGGTATTTGATTGTGAACTCGTAGTTGGACAGACGGGCCATCCACCTCTGCTCCAGGGCACCGAGTCTTGCCGTGTCCAGGTGTGTCAACGGGTTGTTATCCGTGTACACGGTGAACCGGGAAGAAGCGAGGTAATGCTTAAAGCGCTCGGTGACTGCCCATACCACGGCCAGGAACTCTAGCTTAAATGAGCTGTAATTCTCGGGGTTCCTTTCGGTGGGTCGCAGTTTTCGGCTGGCGTAGGCGATTACTCGTTCTTTCCCCTGCTGGATCTGGGACAGTACGGCTCCTAGCCCGATGTTACTGGCGTCGGTGTAGAGGATAAAGGGCTGGCTATAATCCGGGTACGCCAGGATTTCATCCCCCGTGAGGGCCATCTTCAGCTGGCGGAAGGACTCTTCTTCCAGCTCCTCCCATTTGAAGGGCGGCTTCTGGTTCTTGGCCTTCCGGGACTGGCCTATCAGGAGGTCCTGCATAGGTGCTGCCTTTCTGGTGAAACCGGGAATAAACCTTCGGTAGTAGCCTACCAACCCGAGGAACTGCCGCACTTCTTTTATGCTGGAGGGGCTTGGCCATTCCTTAATTGCGGTGATCTTATCAGGGTCGGGAGCCACTCCGTCAGCGCTCACCACGTGTCCCAGGTACTGCACCTTTGGTTTCAGGAGGTGACACTTGGAGGGTTTCACCTTTAGGCCGTAACTCGCCAGAGCTTCGAACACCTCCGCCAGGTGTTTCAGGTGGTCCTCATAAGTCTTGGAATATACGATGACATCGTCCAGGTACAACAGGACTGTCTCGAAGTTTCTGTGGCCCAGACAGCACTCCATTAATCGTTGGAAGGTTCCTGGTGCGTTGCAGAGTCCGAACGGCATGCAGGTGAACTCGCTAAGTCCCATCGGGGTGGTGAATGCGGTCTTCTCCCGGTCCGCCTCTGCTACAGGAACCTGCCAGTACCCGCTAGTGAGATCCAAGGTAGAGAAGAAGTTAGCAGATCTTAAAGCAGCCAATGACTCCTCTATCCTTGGTAAGGGGTACGCATCCTTGTGTGTGATACGGTTGATTTTCCGGTAATCTACACACATCCTCATGGTGTTGTCTTTCTTTCTGACTAAGACTAGTGGAGCTGCCCAGGGGCTACAGCTATCCCTGATCACCCCAGCCTCCTTCATGTCTCTAAGCATCCCCTTGGCGTGTTGGTAGTGGGCAGGGGGTACGGGTCGATACCTCTCTTTTATAGGAGGATGGTCTCCCGTGGGGATGTGGTGTTCTACCCCCTTGACTCGCCCGAAGTCTAACGGGTGTTTACTGAACACTCTCTCGCACTCTTGAACCACCCGATAGACTCCTTGTTTCTGGTGTGAGGGAGTGGAGTCAGTACCCAGATGTAGTTGCTGACACCAGTCCTCCATGTTTTTCTTAGAGCCGTTACCTTCCTCCGGGTGAGATGGAGGCAAGGGTTCCACAGATTGTATAGAATTTTGGTTAATGGTATATAATTTGGCTAGCGTGGCATACCGGGGCAGGTACACTTCCCTCTCCCCGATATTTATTATGCGAACGGGCACCCTCCCATGGCGTACATCAACCACCCCCCGTGCTGTCAAAATGGTGGGCCTACTGTCTGAGTAAACTGGTTCTACCATTGCCTGGTAATCCCTACCTCTCAGACCAATAGCTGCCCGGCACCAAATCATCATTTCACTTTTTGGGGGCATGGCAATAGGAAAAGGGTCACACATTCTTACGCTACCAATCTCACCGCCGGAGAGTTCCACCTGTTGCCGTCGCATCAGTGCCCGGATCTCTTTCTGGAGCACCCGCTGCTCGCCGGAGCTGGCGTTCTTGGCAACCTGCTGTAAAAGGAAAATCACCTCTGCAAGACAATTTTCAATTACATTAGTTCCTAGAGTTATTTTTGGGTGACTCTCATGTTTGTCAATATCTACAATGATCAGTCCCTGTGCTGCCAGTTCGACTCTACCGATTTTGATGGTCACCTCTTTAAATCAGATCTGTGGCACGGGTTGGCCATTGCTGGCGATGATACTCAAGTCGTCGTCAGGGTAGCGGGTAATATCCGAGTCATTCCAGTACTGCTTAAAGAGCACGTACGGGATGGTGGTGACCTGTGACCCGGTGTCCAGTAGGGCACTCATGGGAATGCCATCCAGTACCACAGGCAAGACTGGACGTCCTCCCACATATCTGTCGCGCCAGTTCGATGGGCCTGGTGATCTTTTTCCTGGGGGTTGGCCCTCTACCCCAGATTGTGCCCGTTTAAAGAACAGTACCTTGCCATATGTCCGGGTTGATTGCAGCGGCGGCAGATGGGTCGTCCGTCCTCGCTGTATCGGTCACTGGGTCTTCCTCTGGCCGGTGGGGTCCTCCTTGGTCGACGCCACGGGATGTCCTCCGGTCCGGATGCCAGCTGGATCTTCCCTGGGGTGGAAGCCTGTAAAGACTGCACAGTTCGGGTTAGCGCAGCAACGCTCTTAGCTAGCTCTTGGACCTGATGGTGTAGGTCTGGAGCCGGGTCATTGTCCAAAGACTGCGCATCAGCTCCCACAGGCCCTGCCGACAAGGGCGCCGCCTCCTGGTGGTAAGTGATAGCAGGGCGCCTGTGGGTCACAACGCCACCCGGTGCCGTTTCTCGGAGCACCCGGATGGCTCTGTCCTTGAACTGTGCAAAGCCCAGATGGGGATCCTGTAAGGCCATTGCCCGCAACTGGGTTCGGTGGGTATTACAATATAGTCCCTCTATAAACTGTTCGGTCAACAGCCTGTCCTCGTTTCCCACTCCATCAGGGTCGGTCTGCTTAATGGCCCTCAGGGCCTCTTGTAGGTTTAGTGCATAGTCCCTTATACTCTCATGCGCTCGCTGCTTGCACCCGTAAAATCTAAGCTTAATCTCGGCTGAGGTGCGGGTATCAAAGGTGTCCTTCAGCCGGGTTAGTATCCCTGCGACAGTCTTCCTCCCAGGTGGCCAGGATTTTACTTCCCTTTTGGCTGCCCCGGTTAGTTGGGCCACCAGGATGCTCACTTTTTGCTCTTCTGTGAGGGGGTACACCTGGAAGAGGCTATCCAGCTTTTCTCTAAAGTCATGCAGGGTATGTGACTCCCCTGAGTACTGGGGTAGCCAAGCTGCTCCCGGGATATAGGGCATGGTGAAGGGCATAACTGCAGCAGCGGTGGCGCTGGCGGGGGTTGAGGCAGTGAAGCTCTCCTCCGTATCCGACATCTTCCTCCCCCCTAGTGGACCGTGGCCTACCTTGCGATGATCCTGTTCCGTAGGCCGCGGCTCCGCAGTGGATCGTCAGGGTTGAGGACCTTCCGTCGCGCTCCGGTGACGTCGGCGTCTGCTGGGCTCCTTCCAAGACCTTACGCAACGTCTGGACGTGAGGCGGGGCTTCAGTTCTCGCGCGCTTTCGGAGTCCACGCCCCTCTTCTTCCCGCGCGGCGTCCTCAAGATGGCGTCCAATGGCGGGAAAACTCCACGGATGGCGGGAAGAAGGCAGAAGATGGCGCCGGATGGCGGGAAACTTCACCGATGGCGGGAAGAAGCCTGAAGATGGCGCCGGATGGCGGGAATCTTCACCACAGGTAAGTTTGAAAAGTCTCTTTTTCAGGCACGCAGTACCCGGTGGTTGCGGGCACGAAATCCTGCCGACTACGCCAAAGTTGACGCGCCCCCTGGGCCGTGTTTCAGGGGATACCCGGAGCCGGATCAGATGGGGGTTGTAGTCTCCGAGTGGCGGGGACCCAGTCCGTGCCCAGGGAGTCAAGCTCAGTGTGTGGCAGTCTTGATAGATGTTATTTGAGTGTCGACTACGCCACCCGTTGATTTGCAGTTATGGAGCTGCCGCTGCAGAGCAGACCGCCGAGGCCGGTGTAGAATTGTGCAGCGGGATAGTATAACCCCCAACGGGAGGGGTTTGGCCTCAGGGCAGCCGACGTGGAAGATGGGGTAACAGGAACCACTCAGAGACGGTGCGGTGTAATTCAGGGTCTTTACTGGTAACAACGGTAGACCCTCCCGGAGTACTTGCTAGCGAACGGGGCCTGGTCAGTCCTTGAGCAGATGGGATCTCCCTTGGCCAGGCGGAGTTGTAGGCCTCCCAAACTGACTGTACTCTTCTGGCTACCTTGCTAGAAGCGGGTATAAGTAGCCCACGTCCCTGAGTGTACCGTGTGGTGCTCACCCGTATGGCCGGTGACTTGGGGCCTCCTAGTGGCGTCCGCTCCACGTCGGCGGTGCTGGCCCCACACGTGTGACCGTGCCTTCGGGCTTCTGGGCCAGAGGACCTGAAATCCTCTGCCGGTCGGTTTCTGCTGCTGGGTAGGAGTTAGTCCCCACAGCCTCGGACTTCGGGTCCGGTAAGAAATCTTCTCAGTCAGGGCGAGCTCTGCAGCTGCCAGCCCCTGACTCGTAGTAGTATTGCTCCCACTGAGCTTCTGCTGTTTCTTCCTATGACTGTTTCTCGTCTCTACTCTCCTTGACTGACTAACCCTGCCTCAGCCCCGGGTTTATATAGGGGAAGTTCTTCCCCTCCCAAGACTGGGCAGGAGGTGTGGCATGCACAGGATCCCTGACCAAAGGACCTCCCACCTGCTCTCAGACATAACATTACATTACTGTGGAAACCAGACCCCTGGGGTGCCACATATACAGTACGGAGCACTATGCAGGGCCATGTATACTGAGTGCAGCACTATGCAGGGCCATTCATACTATGTGCAGCACTATACGAGGCCATATATACAGTACGCAGCACTATGCGGAGCCATGTATTCAGTACGGAGCACTATGCGGGGCCGTGTATACAATATGGAGCACTGTGCGGGGCAATATATACAAAACAGAGCAGGATGCGGGGCCATGTATACAGTACGGAGCACTATGCGGGGCCATGTATATAGTAGTACCAAGCACATTGCAGGGGCCGTGTATACAGTACGGAGCACTATACTGGGCCATGTATATAGTAGTACGGAGCATTATGCGGGGCCATGTATACAGTACGAAGCACTATGCGGGGGACATGTATGCAGTATGAAGTACTATGCGGGGCCATGTATACAGTACGGAGCACTATGCGGGGGACATGTATGCAGTACGAAGTACTATGCGGGGCCATGTATACAGTACGGAGCACTATGCGGGGCCATGTATACAGTACGGAGTACTTTGCGGGGCCATGTATGTTGTACGGAGCACTATGCGGGGACGTGTATACACTACGGAGCACTATGCGGAGCCATGTATACAGTACGGAGCACTATGCGGGGCCATGTATATAGTAGTACCGAGAACATTGCACGGGCCGTGCATACAGTACGGAGCACTATGCGGGGCAATGTATACAGTATGGAGCACTATGCGGGGCCATGTATATAGTTCGGAGCACTTTGCAGGGCCATGTATACTGAGTGCAGCACTATGCAGGGCCATTTATACTGTGTGCATCACTCTGCGGGGCTATGTATACAGTATGGAGCACTATACGGGGCTATGTATACAGTATGGAGCACTATGCGGGGCCATGTATACAGTATGGAGCACTATGCGAGGCCGTGTATACAATAGTGAGCACTATGCGGGGCCACGTATACAGTAGGGAGCTCTTTGCGGGGCCATGTATACAGTACGGAGCACTATGCGGGTTCATGTATACAGTATGGTGCACTATGCGAGGCCGTGTATACAGTAGTACGGAGCACTATGCTGGGCCGTGTATACAATAGTGAGCACTATGCGGGGCCACGTATTCAGTAGGGAGCACTATGCGGGGCCATGTATTCAGTAGGAAGCACTATGCGGGCCATGTATTCAGTAGGGAGCACTATGCGGCGCCATGTATACAGTACGGAGCACTATGCGGGTTCATGTATACAGTATGGTGCACTATGCGAGGCCGTGTATACAGTGGTACGGAGCACTATGCTGGGCCGTGTATACAATAGTGAGCACTATGCGGGGCCACGTATTCAGTAGGGAGCACTATGCGGGGCCATGTATTCAGTAGGAAGCACTATGCGGGCCATGTATTCAGTAGGGAGCACTATGCGGCGCCATGTATACAGTACGGAGCACTATGCGGTGGTCGTGTATACAGTGCGGAGCACTATGCGGGGACGTTTATACACTACGGAGCACTATGCGGTGCCATGTATACAGTACGGAGCACTATGCGGTGGTCGTGTATACAGTACGGAGCACTATGCGGGGACGTGTATATACTACGGAGCAACATGCAGGGACGTGTATACAGTACGGAGCACTATGCGGAGCCATGTATACAGTACGAAGCTCTATGCGGGGCCATGTATACAGTACGGAGCACTATGAGGAGGTCGTGTATACAGTACGGAGCACTATGCGGGAGATGTGTGTACAATACGAAGCACTATGCGGGGGACTTACAGTACATACCAAAAGTTTAGACATACCTTCTCATTTAAAGAAAATTGTACATTCACACTGAATTCATCAAAACTATGAATTAACATATGTGGAATTATATACTTAACAAAAAAGTGTGAAACAACTGAAAATATGTCTTTTATTCTAGGTTCTTCAAAGTAGCCACCTTTTGCTTTGATGACTGCTTTGCACACTCTTGGCATTCTCTTGATGAGCTTTCATGACACTGAAAATGATTGCAATCAGAAATTCTTTGGTATTATTCTCTTCATTTAATTTGACTTCAATGAAAAAAACACAAAAAGAATTGTCCTAAAGCCAAATTGGATATAATTCCACACCAAACCTAAAAAAGGGGGTGGACAAAAGTATTGGCACCCTTTGAAAAATCATGTGATGCTTCTCTAATTCGTGTAATTAACAGCACCTGTAACTTACCTGTGGCACCTAACAGGTGTTGGCAATAACTAAATCACACTTGCAGCCAGTTAACATGGATTAAAGTTGACTCAACCTCTGTCCTGTGTCCTTGTGTGTACCACATTGTGCATGGAGAAAAGAAAGAAGACCAAAGAACTGTCTGAGGACTTGAGAAACCAAATTGTGAGGAAGCATGAGCAATCTCAAGGCTACAAGTCCATCTCCAAAGACCTGAATGTTCCTATGTCTTCCGTGCACAGTGTCATCAAGAAGTTTAAAACCCATGGCACCGTGGCTAACCTCCCTAGATGTCTACGGAAAAGAAAAATTGACGAGAGATTTCAGCGCAAGATTGTGCGGATGGTGGATAAAGAACCTCGACTAACATCTAAACAAGTTCAAGCTGCCCTGCAGTCCGAGGGTACAACAGTGTCAACCCGTACTATCCGTCGGCGTCTGAATGAAAAGGGACTGTATGGTAGGATACCCAGGAAGACCCCACTTCTTACCCTGAGACATAAGAAAGCCAGGCTGGAGTTTGCCAAAACTTACCTGAGAAAGCCTAAAACGTTTTGGAAGAATGTTCTCTGGCCAGATGAGACAAAAGTAGAGCTTTTTGGCAAAAAGCATCAACATAGAGTGTACAGGAAAAAAAAAGAGGCATTCAAAGAAAAGAACACGGTCCCTACAGTCAAACATGGCGGAGGATCCCTGATGTTTTGGGGTTGCTTTGCTGCCTCTGTCACTGGACTGCTTGACCGTGAGCATGGCGTTATGAAGTCTGAAGACTACCAACAAATTTTGCAGCATAATGTAGGGCCCAGTGTGAGAAAGCTGGGTCTCCCTCAGAGGTCATGGGTCTTCCAGCAGGACAATGACCCAAAACACACTTCCAAAAGCACTATAAAATGGTTTGAGAGAAAGCACTGGAGACTTCTAAGGTGGCCAGCAATGAGTCCAGACCTGAATCCCATAGAACACCTGTGGAGAGATCTCAAAATGGCAGTTTGGAGAAGGCACCCTTCAAATATCAGGGACCTGGAGCAGTTTGCCAAAGAAGAATGGTCTACAATTCCAACAGAGCATTGTAAGAAACTCATTGATGGTTACCGGAAGCGGTTGTTCGCAGTTATTTTGGCTAAAGTATTAGGCTGAGGGTGCCAATACTTTTGTCTGGCCCATTTTTGGAGTTTTGTGTGAAATGATCAATGATTTGATTTTTGCTTCATTCTCTTTTGTGTTTTTTCCTTGCAAGCAAATTAAATGAAGATAATAATACCAAAGAATTTGTGATTGCAATCATTTTCAGGAAGAAACTGAGTATTATCTGACAGAATTGCAGGGGTGCCAATACTTTTGGCCAGCACTGTATGGGGTCCATTATTCTGTATGAAGCATTATATGGGGTCCATTATTCTATTATTCTCTATAGAGCATTATATGGGGCTCATTATTCTGTATGGAGAATTATATGGGGTCGATTATTCTCTATGGATCATTATATGGTGTCCATTATTCTGTATGGAGCATAATATGGGGTGCATTAGTCTGTATGGAGCATTATATGGGGTCCATTATTCTGTATGGAGCATTATATGTGGTCCATTATTCTATTATTCTCTATAGAGCATTATATGGGGCTCATTATTCTGTATGGAGAATCATATGGGGTCCATTATTCTCTATGGAGCATTATATGGGATCCATTATTCTGTATGGAGCATAATATGGAGTGCATTATTCTGTATGGAGCATTATATGGAGTCCATTATTCTGTATGGAACATTATATGGGGTCCATTATTCTATTATTCTCTATAGAGCATTATATGGGGCTCATCATTCTGTATGGAGAATTATATGGGGTCCATTATTCTCTAGGGAGTATTATATGGGGTCCATTATTCTGTATGGAGCACAATATGGGGCCCATTATTCTGCATGGAGCATTGAATTGGAGTGCATTATTCTGTTTGAAGCAATATATGAGGTCCATTATTCTGTATGGAGCATTATATGGGGCCAATTATTCTGTATGAAGCAGTATACGGTATTGTTCTCATTATTCTGTATGTAGCATTATATAGGGCCCATTATACTGTATGGAGGACTATACTGTCCGGTCTGCACTGTGCGCTGCCAGTTATCGCCGGTTTCTGAGCTATTGTAGAATTTACAATAGATATCACTCATGTAATGTAAGAAGTAAGTGAAATCTTTGGCCTTGTACTATATATATATATATTTCTCTGCCGTATCTGCACCATGAATCCTGGTATGTATTAAAGGGGCCCACTGAGACTCTTTCGCCGGGGCCTACGAAAGCCTGGAGCCGACCCTGCTGTCTGCAACCAAAGAGAAAAAGCAGGAATTCTTCTCCTGTAGAGGCGAAAACTGGTGAAAATACAGGATAAAAGTAAAAAAAAATGACCAGGTATAGTGATATTCCAAAATGTACACACACGGCAGCTTATTCTTAAAAGTTACTTAAAATGATAATTTCCCTTTAAATATTGGAACCTCTCTCCAGCAGGGAACGGCAATCTCCATGAATAAAGTCCACTGCACTCGTTCTGATTATTATATTTAGCATACAAGGCAATATCGGTTTAGAATCGCCTCAGTCATTGTTATAAGATCGTTATGTTTCCGGGCATAAATCATACGCTTGTAACATTGTGTATTCCTTAGTGTTGCAAATCTGAAATATTGTAAATTACATACTCCAGTTTGCCTAAAAATATTCCTAAAAAATGCTAAGAGGAGAATCTTTACTCTGCTGTACAATATGTAGTGTGTCCCCTGCCCCCGCTGTGCCCCTTCACAGAGTATGGTGCCCCATAGTGCTATCCTCTACATAGTATGATGCCTTCACAGTGCCACCTCTACAGGGCCCCAACAATGATTTCCCTCTCACAGTAACCACCCACAGTGATTCCTCATAGATTTTGGTGCCTCCACAGCACTTTCCCCCAAACATTATAGTTCCCCCATGGAGCAGTATTGAGTAATTTGATAAGACTATTATTGTGTACGGTACAAATGATCATAGAATCATAGAATGGTAGAGTTGGAAGGGACCTCCTGTGTCATCTGGTCCAACCCCCTGCTCAAAGCAGGATTCACTAAATCATCTCAGATAGATGTCTGTCCAGCCTCTGTTTGAAGACGTCCATTGAAGGGGAACTCACCACCTCTCGTGGCAGCCTGTTCCACTCATTGATCACAATAACTGTCAAAAAGTTTTTTCTAATATGTAATCTGTCTCCTCCCATTCAATTTCATCCCATTGCTTCTAGTCTTTCCTTGTGCAAATGAGAATAAAGATGATCCTTCTATAACGTGACAGCCCTTGAGATATTTGTAGACAGCTATTAAGTCTCCTCTCAGTCTTCTTTTTTGCAAGCTAAACATTCCCAAATTCTATAACCGATCCTTATAGGACATAGTTTGCAGACCGGTCACCATTCTGGTCGCTCTTCTCTGAACTTGCTCCAGTTTGTCAATGTCTTTTTTTAAATGTGGTGCCCAAAACTGGACACAGTATTCCAGATGAGGTCTGACCAAAGAGGATGTAATGCACACACCCGGACTGACTGGCGTGTGCGTGTTTATGTAGTGATTCCACTGTGCAATGAACCGGAGAGTGCCTGGAGGGGCATAACTAAGTATCTGCCCGATCTGACCAAGGTCACACGACGGCATACGACGCCAGTGCACCAGGGAGGAACCGAGCAGAGGAACCAGGGTCTACTCCAGGTCAGACTCCGGACACGGCTGTTGACCCACACCGGGGAATACAGGAACAGGCAGACTAGAGCGCAGGCTGGGTAGGGTCCAGTACAGACTGGGAGACAAATTCGAAACCGCAGATGCGCTGGGCAGAGCTGAGCAAAGCGAAAACCGCAGACGCGGTGGACAGAGCTGAGCAAAGCGAAAACCGCAGACGCGGTGGACAGAGCTGAGCAAAGCGAAAACCACAGACGCGGTGGACAGAGCTGAGCAAAGCGAAAACCGCAGACGCGGTGGACAGAGCTGAGCAAAGCGAAAACCGCAGACGCAGTGGACAGAGCTGAGCAAAGCGACAACCGCAGACGTGGTGGACAAAGCTGAGCAAAGCGAAAACCGCAGACGCGGGGGACAGAGCTGAGCAAAGCGAAAACCGCAGACGCGGTGGACAGAGCTGAGCAAAGCGAAAACCACAGATGCGGTGGACAGAGCTGAGCAAAGCGAAAACCGCAGACGCGGTGGGGACAGGGCTCTGTACACACGGAACACACTAGAAGGGAAAGGCAGAACCAGATACCCACAGGGTACTTGCAGAGAAGTAGCGAGTGGACCACAAACTCACACACGGAAGTACAGTGACAACGAGCAGGAGTTAGGTACGAGTTCAGACTCTGCAGAAAAAGGGAAAGTACGGACATAGAGAAAAACAAAACAGGCTAGGAGAGTATTCAGACAAGAACAGACAGAGCAGCAAGATACAGGAGCGGGTTCACACAGGCCTAGAAATACAGCCTCCAGGATAGGCAGAAGACAACAGGCCAGAAGACAATACAGACAGGACACAGTTCAGACACGGGAACTGATACCGAAGGCAGGAAACATAAACGGGACCTGGCATATCAGTGACCAAAGGCCAACTGACAGAACACAATGCTCAGGCAGGGATTCATTGGAGCAGCTGGGTTAAATACCAATATGGCAGACAGCAATAGGCTGAGGACGCACAAGGGGTGTGTCTGCAGCAGGTACAAAAAGCAGGAAGTGATCGGGCGCCGCCCTTAAGCAGCAGACACAGAGGCAAACAGACAGCATGGAGGGAACCCAGGCTAGCAAACTGGACTTGAGATCAAGTGCGCGCTCTTGCACAGTGGGAGATGGACCACTATGCAAGGACGCCGCCAGGTATGTTACAGTACCCCCCCCTTACGCCCCCTCTTCTTCAGGCGTGCCAGAATGTTCCGCAGGGAATTCGAGGGCCAATCCTTTGCTTCAAGGAGATCACTTCCACTGTCCACCGGAAAAACTGGTCTCCTCTGGTTCGCTAGGATGCTACCTCCTATCCAGCCATCCTCAGCAACAGAAGAAACGGGTGGAGTACCAGGAATAGCACACAAGGAAGTCTCTCTCCACTTATTATCAGGTAGCACCCCAGAGGGTTCAGGAGACAACTGAAAGCCCTCCGACGGGTTGGAGGGGTGCAGAGACTCGAGGGTAACCTCTGCTTCGGGGTACATCTTGTCAAGCTCACAGGATGAAATGGGCGAGGTATCAGGTACAAGGTGTAGAAAAGTCACTGTCTCTTTGTTATCAGGTGGTACCCCGGAGGATTCAGGAAACAACTGGGGGTCCTCCGCCGGGTCGGAAGAGTGCAGAGACTCGGGGGTAACCTCTGCTTCGGAGTACACTAGGTCGGACTCACTGGAAGAAGCGGGCGAGGTATCAGGTACCGAGTATAGGAGAGTCTCTGTCCATTCGCTATCAGGTAGCACCCCGAAGGGTTCAGGAGACAACTGGAGGTCCTCCGCCTGGTCGGAGGGGTGTAGAGACTCGGGGATAACCTCTGCTTCGGAGTACACTAGGTCGGACTCACTGGAAGAAGCGGGCGAGGTATCAGGTACCGAATATAGGAGAGTCTCTGTCCATTCGCTATCAGGTAGCACCCCGAAGGGTTCAGGAGACAACTGGAGGTCCTCCGCCTGGTCGGAGGGGTGTAGAGACTCGGGGGTAACCTCTGCTTCGGAGTACACTAGGTCGGACTCACTGAATGAAGCGGGCGAGGTATCAGATCCACGATATAGGAAAGTCTCTGTCCATTCACCACCAGGTGGCACCCCGAAGGGTTCTGGAGACAACTGGAGGTACTCCGCCTGGTCGGAGGGGTGTAGAGACTCGGGGGTAACCTCTGCTTCGGAGAACACTAGGTCGGACTCACTGGACGAAGTGAGCAAGGTATCAGGTACAGAGTATAGGAGAGTCTCTGTCCTTTCGCTACCAGGTAGCACCCCGAAGGGCTCAGGAGACAACTGGAGGTTCTCCGTCAGGTCGGAGGGGTGAAGAGACTCATGGGTAACCTCTGCTTCGGAGAACACTAGGTTGGACTCACTGGACGAAGCGGGCGAGGTAACAGGTGCAGAGTATAGGGAAGTCTCTCTCCAATAGTCATCAAGTGGTATCCCGGGGGATTCAGGAGGCAACAGGGGGTCCTCCGGTGTGGATTCTGGGTGGGCAGCAGTCTCTTCGGGCAGGAGAACTGGTGCACTACCCACGCACATTACCCGTTGGGGCTTCTCCAGGATACAGGGAGATGAAGCTTCAGTAGGGACTTCAAGGTTAGGGTCAGGAGGTCTCAGGGAGGACAAACCCTGGCGTGACGGCTTGCCTCTACGTCTAGCACGTCTGGACTGCCTCTTGAGGTTGGGAGAAGTATTCCGGAGAGTGTAGTCACCCTGTGAGGATTCTGGGTGGGCAGTAGTCTCATTGGGCTGGAGGACTATTGCGCTACCCACACACATTACCCATCGGGGCTGCTCCGGGATATTGGGAAGTGAAGCTTCAACAGGAGCCTCCGGGTTAGGATCATCGAAGACCATTAGAAAGGCCACCAGGAAGGCCATTATGTCCAGGACGATAGGATCCTGTGCGTCCCATAGGGGGGTGATCCAATTCAAGGCATCACCCGCTAGGTAAGACATCATGAATCCCACCTTAGCCCGATCTGTGGGAAAACATAGAGGGTAGAACTTGAAGTGTAGCATGCATTGCTCCACAAATGCACGACTCTGTCTTGGATCCCCATAGTAACGTGGCGGATCCGCAGGAACGAGTGCAGAAAGATCCATCTGGACGGGTGCGTAATTCGCCTGGAACTCAGCTAAGGAAAAAAAAAATTTTTTTATTTATTTATTTTTAATGCACGTATTCGCTGGAAAACGTCTCAGAGAGCGAAGGCCGTGGGGCTCAACGGGAACCATGGCCTGAGCATGCTGTAATGCACACACCCGGACTGACTGGCGTGTGCGTGTTTATGTAGTGATTCCACTGTGCAATGAACCGGAGAGTGCCTGGAGGGGCGTAACTAAGTATCTGCCCGATCCGACCAAGGTCGCACGATGGCATACGACGCCAGTGCACCAGGAAGGAACCGAGCAGAGGAACCAGGGTCTACTCCAGGTCAGACTCCGGACACGGCTGTTGACCCACACCGGGGAATACAGGAACAGGCAGACTAGAGCGCAGGCTGGGTAGGGTCCAGTACAGGCTGGGAGACAAATTCGAAACCGCAGACGCGGTGGACAGAGCTGAGCAAAGCGAAAACCGCAGACGGGGTGGACAGAGCTGAGCAAAGCGAAAACCGCAGACGCGGTGGACAGAGCTGAGCAAAGCGAAAACCGCAGACGCGGTGGACAGAGCTGAGCAAAGCGAAAACCGCAGACGCGGTGGACAGAGCTGAGCAAAGCGAAAACCGCAGACGCGGTGGACAGAGCTGAGCAAAGCGAAAACCGCAGACGCGGTGGACAGAGCTGAGCTAAGCGAAAACCGCAGACGCGGTGGACAGAGCTGAGCTAAGCGAAAACCGCAGACGCGGTGGACAGAGCAGAGCAAAGCGAAAACCGCAGACGCGGTGGACAGAGCTGAGCAAAGCGAAAACCGCAGACGCGGTGGACAGAGCTGAGCAAAGCGAAAACCGCAGACGCGGTGGACAGAGCTGAGCAAAGCGAAAACCGCAGACGCGGTGGACAGAGCTGAGCAAAGCGAAAACCGCAGACGCGGTGGGGACAGGGCTCTGTACACACGGAACAGACTAGAAGGGAAAGGCAGAACCAGATACCCACAGGGTACTTGCAGAGAAGTAGCGAGTGGACCACAAACTCACACACGGAAGTACAGTGACAACGAGCAGGAGTTAGGTACGAGTTCAGACTCTGCAGAAAAAGGGAAAGTACGGACATAGAGAAAAACAAAACAGGCTAGGAGAGTATTCAGACAAGAACAGACACAGCAGCAAGATACAGGAGCGGGTTCACACAGGCCTGGAAATACAGCCTCCAGGATAGGCAGAAGACAACAGGCCAGAAAACAATACAGACAGGACACAGTTCAGACACGGGAACTGATACCGAAGGCAGGAAACATAAACGGGACCTGGCATATCAGTGACCAAAGGCCAACTGACAGAACACAATGCTCAGGCAGGGATTCATTGGAGCAGCTGGGTTAAATACCAGATGGCAGACAGCAATAGGCTGAGGACGCACAAGGGGTGTGTCTGCAGCAGGTACAAAAAGCAGGAAGTGATCGGGCGCCGCCCTTAAGCAGCAGACACAGAGGCAAACAGACAGCATGGAGGGAAGCCAGGCTAGCAAACTGGACTGGAGATCAAGTGCGCGCTCTTGCACAGTGGGAGATGGACCACTATGCAAGGACGCCTCCAGGTATGTTACAGAGGAGTAAAGTGTGAAAATGACTTCACGTGATCTAGACTCTATGCTTCTGTTAATACATCCCAGAATAGTATTCGCCTTTTTTGCTGCTGCATCACACTGTTGACTCATGTTCAGTCTATGATCTATTAGTATACCTAAGTCTTTTTCACATGTGCTGTTGCTTAGCTGTATTCCTCCCATTCTGTATATGCTTTTTTCATTTTTATTGCCAAGATGTTGTACTTTGCATTTTTCCCTGATAAAAAAACATTCTGTTAGTTGCAGCCCACTGCTCCAGTTTATGTAGGTCTTTTCGAATCCTCTCTCTCTCTTCTCTGGTGTTAGCTATCCCTCCTAGCTTTGTGTCATCAGCAAATTTAATCAGTTTACCCTCATTTCCTTCATCTAAATCATTGATAAAGATATTGAACAATACAGGTCCCAGGACAGAGCCCTGTGGTACCCCACTTGAGACATTCATCCAACTGGATGTGAAGCCATTTACGACCACTCTTTGAGTCCGATCACTAAGCCAGTTATGAATCCACCTAACAGTTGCCTTGTCCATTCCATACTTGGTCATTTTTTCAATAAGGATGGTGTGAGATACTTTGTCAAATGCTTTGCTGAAGTCAAGATATACTATATCTACAGCATTTCCCTGATCCACCCAGTCAGTGATTCTGTCATAGAAGGAAATTAATTTAGTCTGACATGACTTGTTAGTTACAAACCCATGCTGACTCTGGTTAATCACTTCATTCTTATCCAGGTACTTACATACATGTTGTTTAATAATTTGTTCAAAGATCTTTCCTGGTATAGAAGTCAGACTCACCGGCATATAGTTCCCTGGGTCCACCTTCTTCCCCTTTTTGAAGATAGGAACAACATTTGCTCTTCTCCAGTCTTCTGGGACTTCTCCTGTTCTCCAAGAATTTTCAAAGATTATGGAGAGTGGTTCTAAAATTTCTTCTACGATCTCCTTCAGTACTCTGGGGTGTAATTCATCTGGACCTGGAGACTTGAACTCATTTATGTTAGCTAAATATTCCCTCACAATCTTTCTGTTTACAAATAAGGTGGATTCTTCTATTCCTTTAATAGGACAGTGAAGATCAGTTGATGTTACATTTTCTTTCTGAGAGAAAACTGATGCAAAATAGGAATTAAAAAGTTCTGCCTTCTCAACATCCTTTCTTACCATTTCACCATTTTCATCCTGTAAAAATCCTATAGCATCTTTGACTTTTCTTTTACTTTTGACATACCCCCAAAATCCTTTTTTATTGCTTTTGACATCTCTTGTAAGCCTTAATTCATTGTCAGCTTTAGCTAACCTGATACGTGCCCTGCAGGATCTGCAGACTGCATTATAATCTTCTTTAGATATGCCTCCCTCTTTCCATTTGATAAACATTTCTTTCTTTATTTTTAGCATGTGTTTAATTTCTGTGTTCATCCATCCTGGTTTCCTTAAATGCTTCCCATTTTTCCTACTTTTTGGGATTGTTAACGATTGTGCTTTGAGAATCTCATTTTTAAAAATTTCCCATCCTTCCAGGACATTTTTGTCCTTAAGGATATCCAGCCATTGGATCCCTCCTATTCTCTTTCTGAGTCGCTTAAAATCTGCCTTTCTGAAATCTAACCTTGAAGTTTCAGTCTTCACATGTCTTCCTCCAATAGTTATCCAAAATTCTATAATAGCATGATCCCTGCCTCCTAGCGCCCCAGCCACTTTTACCTCCTCAATCATTTCCTCCCTGTTTATAAGGATTAGATCCAAAGTAGCAGATCCCTTTGTTTTCTCTCCTACCTTTTGGAAGATAAAGTTGTCAGCAAGAGAGGATAAGAATTTGCTTGACCTGTTAGCATTACTTGAGAGAGATTCCCAACAAATGTCTGGATAGTTGAAATCTCCCATGACCACTACGTCATATTTTTTGGAGAACTTGGTCATTTGATACATAAAGAGTTCATCCATATCTTCAGTTTGCCCAGGTGGCCTGTAGTAAATGCCTACAATGGTGTCCTTTCTGTTGTTCTCTCCTTGTATTCTTGCCCAAACAGTTTCCACAAAACTCCCAGTCTCTGCTTCAATCTCTGTGCAGATATACGCTTTTCTAACATACTGTAGCATCGGCGTCTCTGCCCCGTACTAGGCAGAGACGCCGTCCCTCTCACCTCTCAGCTCCTGGCGCGGCGTCCTCCAGCGCTTCTCTCCCCGCTGCTTCCGGCACGCGCTCCTTCCCCGGCAGTGTGCTTATGGCGCGCGCGCGCTCCCCCTCTCTTAAAGGGACCGCGCGCGCTGTCCTAAGGAGTCCCCGGCCAATTGCCGGAGGACCTCCCATATATAAGGCACTTCCTCCAAAATGGAGGTGCCCGAGCAATGTTGTTGCAAAGCCTTCACTCTGCTTCAGCCCTCAGGTCCCGTTTCCAGTTACCTGCCAGTCACCTGCCAGATTCCTGCCTGTTTCCTGCCAGTCACCTGCCAGATTCCTGCTTGATACCCGCCTGATATCCGTTTACCTGCTTGCAAGCCAGCGGTCCGACGGTCTGCCTTCCGACACCTGTCAGTCTGTCTATGGACCAGCCTGCCCGCTCACCTGGGAGCGCTCATCTGCTACCTGCCTGCTAGCCTACCTGGAGGCTCCGCTGTCACTTGCCGTGACCACCTGCCTGTCCAGAGACTCTTGCCTGCTCACCTGGGAGCGCTCATCTGCTACCTGCCTGCTAGCCTACCTGGAGGCTCCGCCATCACTTGCCGTGACCACCTGCCTGTCCATAGACTCTTGCCTGCTCACCTGGGAGCGCTCACCTGCTACCTGCCCGCTAGCCTAACTGGAGGCTCTGCTGTCACTTGCCGTGACCACCTGCCTGTCCAAAGACGCTCGCCCGCTCACCTGGGAGCGCTCACCAGCCACCTGCCTGCTGTCCTTCTACCCAGAGACTGTCCCTGTCACTTGCCGTGACTACCTGCCCTTCTACCCAGAGACTGTCCCTGTTACTTGCCGTGACTACCTGCCCTTCTACCCAGAGACTGTCCCTGTCACTTGCCGTGACTACCTGCCCGTCTTCCCTGGGAGTCACCCGCTTCCTTACAAGGACCGCCCCCTTGTATAGTTGCTCAGAGGTTCCGCCTCCCAGACCCGTTACAGTTTGCTCGGGCCATGGAACCCGGTGGCCCCCAGATCTCCAATCTGCACCAGGAAGTCTTACGTCAGAAAACTCAGCAGGAGGTGGTACTGTCCTATCTACGGTCCGTTAACTCTCGTCTAGGCGCATTGTGTGACTTGTCTATGTCTACCTCTGGTCCAGCCGTGCCCATTCCTGTGGTACCGCAATCCAGTCCCTTCATGGTACCCGACTATGGACCTCGGCTTCTGGCACCTCCACGCTTTGCCGGCAAACCTACTTTAGCTCGGGGTTTCATAAACCAGTGCACCCTGCACTTTGAGCTATTGGCATACCAGTTCATCTCTGACCGGGCCAAGGTGGCCTTCATCATGTCCCATCTTACTGGGGAGGCACTGGCATGGCTAAATCCCCTGTGGGAGAGAGGGGATCCCCTGGTGTCCGACCTGCCGTCTTTCCTCGCTGCTTTCCGGAAAGTCTTCGATGAACCTGGACAGAAAACCTCTTCTGCCTCCTCTCTGCTACGTCTCCGCCAAGGGAGTCTCACCGTGGGCCAATATGCCATACGGTTCCGCACCCTCGCTTCTGAGCTTGCCTGGGAAAATGAGGCTCTGGTGTCCGTCTTCTGGGAGGGTCTTTCCGGTCGGATTAAGGACGAGTTAGCTGGTCGGGACATTCCTTCCACTCTGGATGACCTGGTGTCACTAGCTACCCGGATAGGCATCCGGTTCCAAGAACGTGCCAAAGAGACTACCTGGGAGAAAGACTTTTCTTGCTCTGCTCCTACTTCCCTGAGACCTGCCTCTCAATCAGTCACTCCGCGGGCGCCCTCGCCTGAACCTATGCAGATCGACCAGACCAAGATGGTCAGATCTCGCCAAGAATCTCGCCGAGCCGAGGGAAGCTGTTTGTATTGTGGCAGTATGGAGCACTTCATCCGTTCCTGCCCGGAGAAGCCGGGAAACGCCAGTGTCTAGGACCGCTCGGAGAGGTCATCCTAGACAAAAGTAAGCCCTCTCCGTCTCTGACTTTACCGGTCTCTATTGCTTGGGGAGAGAACCGTCACTTTGAACTTGCCCACCTGGATTCTGGAGCTGCTGGAAACCTCATCTCCCAGTCTCTGGTAGAGAGATACCGTATTCCCACCAAGTCCCTGGCTGAACCATTATCAGTCGCCTCCGTGGATGGAAGACTTCTCTCGGAGACCATCTTGCTCGTCACTGAACCCATAACCCTGCAGGTGGGAATGCTGCACTCTGAGGAAATCTCATTCCATGTGTTGTCCGGACTTTCTCACTCCCTGTTGCTAGGTCTACCTTGGCTCCAGACACACGAACCCGTATTGAACTGGCGATCCGGTGAAGTACTCCGATGGGGTCCAGATTGCCATAGGACCTGCCTGGTTCCGGTCCGCCCAGCTCGCCCTCTGCCTACTCCAGCTAATTTACCAGGTCTCCCGGCTCCTTACTGGCCCTATGCGGACGTCTTCGGTAAGAAGGAAGCAGAGACGTTGCCACCCCATAGGCCATATGACTGCCCGATCGACCTGGTACCTGGCACCACTCCTCCCCGTGGGCGTATCTACCCGTTGTCTGCAGCCGAGACCCGGGCCATGTCTGAGTACATTGAAGAGAATCTGGCTAGGGGATTTATCCGGAAATCTACCTCCCCGGCTGGAGCCGGATTCTTCTTTGTCAAAAAGAAAGACGGCTCTCTACGCCCCTGTATTGACTATAGAGGACTCAATCAGATCACGGTTAAAAATAAATACCCCCTTCCGCTCATCTCTGAGTTATTTGATCGTCTTAAAGGCGCCAGGATCTTCTCCAAGCTGGATCTACGTGGAGCGTATAACCTGGTCCGTATCCGTCAGGGAGACGAGTGGAAAACAGCATTTAATACCCGTGACGGACACTATGAGTACCGTGTGATGCCCTTCGGTCTCTGCAATGCTCCCGCCGTCTTCCAAGAACTGGTCAACGACATCTTCCGTGACCTTCTTTACTCCTGCGTGGTGGTATACTTGGACGACATCTTGGTCTTCTCTCCGGATCTTCCCACACACCGGAGGGATGTTCGTCAGGTCCTGCTTAGGCTCAGGCAGAACCACCTCTATGCTAAATACGAGAAGTGCCTTTTTGAGCAGACCTCTCTTCCTTTCCTGGGCTATGTTATCTCCCAGACAGGCTTGCGAATGGATTCCAAGAAGCTCTCTGCTGTCCTAAAGTGGCCCCGTCCGGAGGGCTTGAAGGCGATACAGCGATTCCTGGGCTTCGCTAATTACTATCGTCTCTTCATTCCTCACTTCTCGTCACGGACTGCGCCCATATCTGCGCTCACCCGTAAGGGAGCAAATCCCAAGGTATGGTCATCCGAAGCTGAGGAGGCCTTCCTTTCCCTGAAACAAGCCTTCTCCTCTGCCCCTGTGCTGCACCGTCCGGACTGCAACAAACAGTTCTACCTGGAGGTTGATGCCTCCTCCTCTGGAGCCGGAGCGGTGCTCACCCAGAAGTCTTCCTCCGGGAGAATGGTAACCTGTGGCTTTTTCTCTAAAATCTTCTCCTCCTCTGAGCGCAATTACTCCATAGGAGACCGAGAACTGCTTGCCGTTAAATTGGCGCTGGAGGAGTGGCTTTACCTGCTTGAAGGGGCTCTATACCCGGTGATCATCTATACGGATCACAAGAACCTGGCATATCTCCAAAATGCCCAGAGACTTAATCCACGTCAAGCCCGGTGGACTTTGTTCTTTGCCCGCTTCGATTTCATCCTTCATTTCCGCCCGGCGGACAAAAATGTCAAAGCTGATGCCTTGTCCCGATCCTTCCTGTCCTCCGACCAAGAGGAGGAGCCTATGCACATTATCGGCCCCTCCAAGGTGATGAATGTGGCCCCCTTGGATTTGACTCGTCTTCCACCCGGCAAGACGTTCGTGGCGCCTCCAGACCGTGAGAGGGTTCTTCGCTGTGGTCATTCTTCTAAACTAGCTGGCCATGCCGGCCAAAAGAAGACCTTCCTACTCATTTCCCGGTATTACTGGTGGTCTACCCTGCGTAAGGATGTGGTAGACTTCGTCTCTGCCTGTTCATCTTGTGGCCGCAACAAAATTCCCAGACACTTACCAGCTGGTCATCTCCTGCCGCTTCCCATACCTGTTGCCCCGTGGCAACACATCGCTATGGACTTCATTACCGATCTTCCTGTCTCTGCCGGGTGTACTGTCATTTGGGTGGTCGCGGACTGCTTCTCTAAAATGGCCCACTTCATTCCCCTGCCTGGTCTTCCGTCTGCACCTGAGCTGGCTAAGGACTTTATTCGCCATATCTTCCGTCTCCATGGCCTACCCCTCCACATCGTGTCGGATCGAGGGGTTAAGTTTACCTCACGCTTCTGGAGAGCCACATGTAAACTGCTGGACGTCACCCTGGACTTCTCCTCCGCTTACCACCCTCAGTCCAATGGTCAAGTGGAGCGGATCAATCAGATCCTTACCAGCTATCTCCGGCACTTTGTTAATGCCCACCATTCTGATTGGGTGGACCTCCTTCCTTGGGCCGAGTTCTCTTATAATAACCACGAGAGCGAATCCTCTTCCAAGTCCCCGTTCTTTATTGTCTATGGCCAGCACCTCCGGATTCCGCTCCCTGTCTCCGTTTCTGTGGACAACCCTGCTGCGAAGTCTCTTGTCAGCGAATTTTCTACTATTTGGGAGAGTACCAGGTCTGCTCTTCTTCTGTCCTCTGAGCGTATGAAGAGATATGCTGATAAGAGACGTCTGGATCCGCCTCAATTCCGTCCGGGAGACAAGGTTTGGCTCTCGTCCAAACATGTGCGGCTCAAAGTACCCTCCTTCAAGTTGGGCCCTCGATTCATCGGTCCCTTCGAAGTCCTCAGGCAAATTAACCCTGTGGCCTACAAATTAAAACTCCCGGCCACCCTACGGATTCCCAACTCCTTCCACGTATCTCTCCTCAAACCCGTTGTCTTTAACTCTTTTTCCAATAATCTAGGTACCCCTCCTGCTCCGGTTTCCGCTGATGACGTCTTTGAGGTAGAGAGTATTCTGGCCTCCAAGAGGGTAAGAGGAAAGACCTTTTTTTCTGGTAGATTGGAAGGGGTTTGGTCCTGAGGAGAGAACTTCGGAACCCAGGGAGAACATCAACGCCCCGCTTCTCCTTGAAAAATTTCTTTCTGGCCAAAAAAAGAGGGGGCCTAAAGGGGGGGGTACTGTAGCATCGGCGTCTCTGCCCCGTACTAGGCAGAGACGCCGTCCCTCTCACCTCCCCGCTCCTGGCGCGGCGTCCTCCAGCGCTTCTCTCCCCGCTGCTTCCGGCACGTGCTCCTTCCCCGGCAGTGTGCTTAGGGGGCGCGCGCGCGCGCTCCCCCTCTCTTAAAGCGACCGCGCGCGCCGTCCTAAGGAGTCCCCGGCCAATTGCCGGAGGACCTCCCATATATAAGGCACCTCCTCCAAAATGGAGGTGCCCGAGCAATGTTGTTGCAAAGCCTTCACTCTGCTTCAGCCCTCAGGTCCCGTTACCAGTTACCTGCCAGTCACCTGCCAGATTCCTGCTTGTTACCTGCCAGTCACCTGCCAGATTCCTGCTTGATACCCGCCTGATATCCGTTTACCTGCTTGCAAGCCTGCGGTCCGACGGTCTGCCTTCCGACACCTGTCAGTCTGTCTATGGACCAGCCTGCCCGCTCACCTGGGAGCGCTCATCTGCTACCTGCCTGCTAGCCTACCTGGAGGCTCCGCCGTCACTTGCCGTGACCACCTGCCTGTCCAGAGACTCTTGCCTGCTCACCTGGGAGCGTTCACCTGCTACCTGCCTGCTAGCCTACCTGGAGGCTCTGCCGTCACTTGCCGTGACCACCTGCCTGTCCAAAGACTCTCGCCCGCTCACCTGGGAGCGCTCACCAGCCACCTGCCTGCTGTCCTTCTACCCAGAGACTGTCCCTGTCACTTGCCGTGAGTACCCGTCCTTCTACTCAGAGACTGTCCCTGTCACTTGCCGTGACTACCTGCCATCCTACCCAGAGACTGTCCCTGTCACTTGCCGTGACTACCTGCCCTTCTACCCAGAGACTGTCCCTGTCACTTGCCGTGACTACCTGCCCGTCTTCCCTGGGAGTCACCAGCTTTCTTACAAGGACCGCCCCCTTGTATAGTTGCTCAGAGGTTCCGCCTCCCAGACCCGTTACACATACAATGCGACACCTCCTCCTCATTTATCAAGTCTGTTTCTTGCAAATAAGTTGTATCCTTTTAGCCTTGTGTTCCAATCATGTGTATCGTCCCACCAAGTTTCAGTGATTCCAATGACATCATTTTTCTTTTCCTGCGTTAGTAGTTCCAATTCTCCTTGTTTGTTTCCCATGCTTTGTGCATTTGTGCATTTGTATGACACTTTTACTCTTTAGGGTACTCACTCTGAGGTTCACTATTACCATCTGTTGGGCACAATTACTTTTAGGGGCACCATCTGTCTGGCACTGTTGGTTTCTGTGGCACTATCTGTGTAGATCTTTTTCAGTTGCTATTTCTAGTAAGTTTTGATGTATTGGCTATGTGCGCACGATCAGGAAAATTTCTGCAGCGTTCCTGCATCTATTGGTAGCAAAAACGCTGAAATAAATACGCAGCGTTTTGATGCGTTTTCATGTGTTTTTTTATGTGGTTTTGCCTGCAGATTTGCCATGCGTTTTTCCAGTGCATTGTATAGAAAAAATGCAGGCAAAAACGCAAAAAGAATGGACATGCTGCTACTTTTTCTGCACATGAAATTCAGTCAGGATAAATTCTGATCAAAGAACTTGCAAAATGTCATAGGAAACCATGGGAGAAGGTTTACAATGCATTTTTGGCCCATTTCTGTGCAGACAAAACGCACCAAAAACGCACTGTGTGCACTTTGGGTCACTGCGCTTCACTGCAAGTGCAGTAATGGAGAAAATGGGGCAACAGTAAAGAATTAGTGATATCAAAATAGATGGATAAGGTGGTGGAAATGTGAGAAGTCAAACATGTCTGTGTTGAAATCGCTACAGATGAGTTGAGGCTAGAAGAAGTCGTAATGGTGGTCTGGACCAGATGGAAAAGATAAGAAAAGTGAATGGCTCCAACTAGAAAGAAGGTGAACATTAAGTCACTTAATATAACTGTATGACTATGTATGACTGTGAGACCTCTTATATGCTTGGCAGAACTGAGATCTAACACCATAAGGATGGAGTATAGTGGTAATGTTTAGTCTTTTTATAGTGTGTTTATTTTGTAACAGTTTGGTGGTACAATTAAGTTACCTTAAGCTACATTGTCACATTATCATTTCACGCATTTTACTCCCATCTTTACACTAAATATCTTATCAAGTCTCCTCTGTGACCTCATCAGTGATTCTATATAATAATATGGCCCGTCTGTACCTCCCTATAGGAGTAGTGCTCTCCACTAGTGCCATCTTAGATGAAGGAATTGAGGGTAAACTGATTAAATTTGCTGATGACACAAAGCTCCTCTGTGACCTCATCAGTGATTCTATATAATAATATGGCCCGTCTGTACCTCCCTATAGGAGTAGTGCTCTCCACTAGTGCCACCTTAGATGAAGGAATTGAGGGTAAACTGATTAAATTTGCTGATGACACAAAGCTAGGAGGGATAGCTAATACTAGAGAAGAGAGAGAGAGGATTCAAAAAGACCTAAATAAACTGGAGCAGTGGGCAGCAACCAACAGAATGGTTTTTAACAGGGAAAAATGCAAAGTACTACATTTGGGCAATAAAAATGAAAAAAGCATATACAGAATGGGAGGAATAGAGCTAAGCAACAGTACATGTGAAAAAGACTTAGGTATACTAATAGATCATAGACTGAACATGAGTCAACAGTGTGATGCAGCAGCAAAAAAGGCAAATACAATTCTGGGATGTATTAACAGAAGCATACAGTCTAGATCACGTGAAGTCATTATCGGTCTTTACTCCTCTTTGGTCAGACCTCATCTGGAATACTGTGTACAGTTTTGGGCACCACATTTTAAAAAAGACATAGACAAACTGGAACAAGTTCAGAGAAGAGCGACCAGAATGGTGACTGGTCTGCAAACCATGTCCTATGAGGAAAGGTTGCAGGATTTGGGAATGTTTAGCTTGCAAAAAAGAAGACTGAGAGGAGACTTAATAGCTGTCTACAAATATGTCAAGGGCTGTCACATTGTAGAAGGATCATCTTTATTCTCATTTGCACAGGGAAAGACTAGAAGCAACGGGATGAAACTAAATGGAAGGAGACACAGATTAGATATTAGAAAAAACTTTTTGACAGTTAGGGTGATTAATGAGTGGAACAGGCTGCCACGAGAGGTGGTGAGTTCCCCTTCAATGGACGTCTTCAAACAGAGGCTGGACAGACGTCTGTCTGAGATGATTTAGTGAATCCTGCTTTGAGCAGGGGGTTGGACCAGATGACCCAGGAGGTCCCTTCCAACTCTACCATTCTATGATTCTATGATTCTATGATCTCTGTGCCCCCATATAGTACTAGTGCCCTCTGTGCCTCCATACAGTACTAGTGCCCTCTCTGTGCCCCCATATAGTATTAGTGCCATCTCTGTGCCCCCATATAGTACTATTGCTCTCTCTGTGCCCCCATATAGTAATAGTGCCCCTCTGCGTACCCATAAAGTACTAGTGCCCTCTCTGTGCCCCTATATAATACCAGTGCCCTCTCTGTGCCTCCATATAGTACTAGTGCCCTATCTGTGCCTCTATATAGTACTAGTGCCCTCTCTGTGCCCCCATATAGTACTAGTGCTCTCTCTGTGCACCCATATAGTAATAGTGCCCCCTCTGTGCACCCATAAAGTACTAGTGCCCTTTCTGTGCCTCCATACAGTACTAGTGCCCTCTCTGTGCCTCCATATAGTACTAGTGCCCTCTCTGTGCCTCCATGTAGTACTATTGCCCTCTCTGTACCCCCATATAGTACTAGTGCCCTCTCTGAGCCCTCATATAGTACTAGTGCTCTCTCTGTGCACCCATATAGTACTAGTGCCCTCTCTGTGCCCCCATATAGAACTAGTGCCCTCTCTGTGCCCCCATATGTTACTAGTGCTCTCTCTGTGCCCCCAAATAGTACCAGTGCCCTTTCTTTGCCTTCATATAGTACTAGTGCCCCTATATAGTACTAGTGTCCCCTCTATGCCCCCATATAGTACTAGTGCCCTCTCTGTGCCTCCTTGTAGTATTAGTGCCCTCTCTGTGCTTCCATATAGTACTAGCGCCCTCTCTGTGCCCCTATATAATGCAAGTGCCCTCTCTGTGCCCCCATATAGTAATAGCGCCCCCTCTGCATCCCCATATAGTACTAGTGCCCTCTCTGTGCCCTCATATAGTACTAATACCCTCTCTGTGCCGCCATATAATACTAGTGCCCTCTTTGTGCCCCCATATAGTACTAATGCCCTCTCTGTTCCCCCATATAGTACTAGTGCCCTCTGTGCCCTCAAATAGTACTAGTGCCCTCTCTGTGCCCCCATATAGTACTAATGCCCTCTCTATGCCCCCATATAGTACTAGTGCCCTCTCTGTGCCTCCATATAGTATTAGTGCCCTCTCTGTGCCCCCACATGGTGCTAGTGCCCTCTTTGTGCTCCCGTATAGTACTAGTGCTCTCTCTGTGCCCCTATATAGTACTAGTGCCCTCTCTGTGTCCCCATATAGTACTAGTGCCCTCTCTGTGCCCCCACATGGTGCTAGTGCCCTCTTTGTGCTCCCGTATAGTATTAGTGCCCTCTCTGTGCCCCCATCTAGTACTAGTGCCCTCTCTGTGTCCCCATATAGTACTAGCGCCCTCTCTGTGCCCCCACATGGTGCTAGTGCCCTCTCTGTGCCCCTGTATAGTACTATTGTCCTCTTTGTGCCCCCGTATAGTACTAGTGCCCTCTCTGTGCCCTCATATAGTACTAGTACCCTCTCTGTGGCTCCATGTAGCAATAGTGCCCCCTCTTTGTTTGTATAGAGTAATAAGACCCCCTTGTGACTCTGAATAGTATTAGTCCTGGCTCCGTGCCCCCATATAGTAATAGTGCCATCTCTGTGCCTGAGGATGTGTATATTGTTATAGATAATATGGACCCTAGTGTCCGAAAATCAGAAGAGCCAAATGATATTGGTCAGAATGTAAAGATGGGTGGTCTGGCACTGAATATAATATAACTGAACAGGAATATAGAGAACATTATTACATTCAATATTCTCAGTCTTTATATTCTCCCCATCTGTAAATACAATGTTCCTTTTACCCTTTACACCTATGTAGTAAAGGTCATAGTCGCCTCTATGTCTTATTCTAGAACAATGGGAATCTTCTTCTCCAGGCCCATGTAAATAGCGTTTTTCTGATACAAATGTGATGTGAGCAGAACATTAAAAATATTTTCAGTTCTTTACAATCCATTTTTATTGGGCCTCGTTCAGACGAGCGTATTATACCGACCTGTGCTCTCTGCACCACAGACCGCACCCGCGCCCAGTATAGCCAATGTCCAGATATTCCACACATGGACCAACAATGTGAGTGGAGACAATCACTTCATGGGCAAGACCTTCCTAAATGGCATCTAACAGGACTGACGGCCGCTGATTGACTGCAGCGCTTATGTGGCACAATGACACAAGATTGCCGGGGACACGGCGCTCGGGGCAGAGAAGCAGCATCAGTCCGACAGAAAATGTGCTTTTTTTCTTATTTTATTCAGCACAATAGGGGCATTCAGAAGGAGATGTCAGTAGTAAAGACCCCTGTAACTCAGTCCAGTGTTTGGTGTAAAGCATGGAGGTAATAACCAAAAAGGTTCAGGTACATTTTAGAGCGGTTTTTTTGTTTTTTTCTCCCCTTCTTCCAAGACTCATATAACTTTTTTATTTTTCTGTCTACTTAGCCGTATGAGGGCTTGTATTTTGAGGAACGAGTTGTACTTTTCAAAAAAATAATTTATTTTATCATGTGATGTACTGGAAACAGGAAGAAATTGCAAAAAAAAGTGCAATTTCACAATTGTTTTTTCATTTTTTTATTTATCATATTCACTATATGGAAAAATGATCTGGCAATATAATTCTCCACTCCACCTGCGGCTGTTAAAGGCACATGATGGCTGATTAAATGAACTATCATCTGCAGAAAAAGATGCATGCTCAGCGCTGGAGCCTGCATCAAATACAGTGACACAACTTATGACGTAACTATGTCATATGTCGTGAAGGAGTTAACCTGTCCTATCAAAGACATTGAGAGTCACTCAAGTTAGGAGAGTTGGACTCCACTGTCTGAATATTTACCAGATATAAGCTCATCCACGGGCCAGAGAACGCCCATCAGGGACACTTGTACTGAAGCAGATGGGGTACGGCCATCACTGTGCATCCCTGTAACTGTGTTCAATAAGGTAACGAGCAGCCGGCACACTTTCTCATACAATCATATGTGACGTCCTCTTACTCGAAAAAGCCTGTGTTTACCCTGGGTGATGGGGGACTCGGTGTCGGGTCCTATAATGAAGAGATGGGGTGCAGCCGTGGCCCGGACCCGACCTGTGCTCAGGGCCGTCACATTAAAAAGAGATGGTGTGGGCTCATCCGGGTTGAGTGGCTGATTAACGACTACGCCACCTGTGGTGCCTGGTGAAGGGCCACCAGCGCCGCTACAGTCCGCTGAGGCCTGGTTTTACGGCTGCCAGAGTTCTTACTACTCCCCACAGGCGGAGCGTTGCCTCACGGCAGAGGGACAGGAGGATGGGGGTAGTAGTAGAGGGAGACTGGCGCCGCGTCGTGCGGTGTGGCGCAGAATAAACAGTCCGGAGGCCATAGGGGTGAACTTCCAAGGCTTTACTCACTTTAGAGATGGCAGAAGGAAGGCGACTCCCTGCTCCTCGCGGAGTCCTGCGGTCACCATGGACGGGGGTCCGACAACCTCCGAGTAAGTCCAGCATTCAGTCGGGACCCTACTGCAGAGTGTTCCTGAACTACAGACCGAATCCTTTCCTGTCTGTGTGTGTGCAAATAGGCCGGGACTCCCTCTGAACTCCTCTCAGAACAAGGGCCCGGGTGGCAGCTCCGCTCCGTCCGATACCCTGTGGGATCCTCTGGGCCTAACCGGGCTTTCCCGTCCAGGACGTAGAGTAGCAAGGTCGGGTGTCGGGGGCCGGTACCCCTCTTGTAGCCGGAGTCCCTCTGAATATATCAGCATGGTGAGGACAGGTGGCGTACACCACTCCGTCTGCATCCTGCCTGGGATCCATTTGCTGTGGAGCCACACTCTTAAGCTTCAGGCCTTCTTGGTCCTGGTCATTGGCCTGGTTGAGACATTCCTGGTCTACAACCTGCCCCTCGTCCCAAGGCCGGGGTACGAGGGCTGTGTCCCTTGCTGGTGCAGGCCCACACAGGATCTGCGCTCCCGGAGGGAGGTCACATTACACACAGTATTTGACAGCACAGTACAGCCGAAGACGACGACCAAGACCAAAGATGGCTTTTTATTAAATATGAAATTTAAAGTGTAACTAACTTGTAAGTCCTCCACCCTCACCCACTAACTGGTTCCCATAACTCTTGGTTCCCCAGTCTCCCTGTAACCAGGGGAGCAGCACCTAGTGCATATTAGCTCACTCTGTTGGAGAAGTGTGGTGTTGGATGTAAGGTTTGGATCACGACTATCACACTGGTCTTACCTCAGAGGAAGAACACCACACTCCATTAAAGAAGTGCAGCATCCCTGTGGCGGTCGAACCCTCAGGGGCGCCACACATACAACACTGACGACAGTGGAAACCAAACACTCCTGCACCCATGTCTGTGTCTATTCAGCACAGAAGTGTAAAATATCAAGTGCAGCCTGTGGAGTGAGGTGTTCGCAGCCAAGTGAGTAAGAATCACGTCCTGTTCTATATAGTAGACTGGTACATGACCATGAGATCTGCTGATTGTGCTACGTCCTGGCAGGTCTGTGCGGATGTGACGTCATTGTAGCATCGGTGTCTCTGCCCCCTTACAGGCAGAGACGTTGTCCCCCTTACCGCCGCACTCCGGGCCCGTCATCTTCCGGCCCTGCTGCTGCTGCTGCCGGCACACGCAGCTTCCCTAGCACTGTGCTTAAAGCGCGCAAGTGCTCCCTCCTTCTTAAAGGGGCCGTGCGCGCCATCCTAAGGAGTCCCCGGCCAATGGCGGGAGGACCTCTCATATAAAAGGCACCTCCTCCAAAATGGAGGTGCCCGTGCAAGGTTGTAGCTTTGTGTTCTAAACCCTGCTTCAGCCCTCAGGTCCCGCTGCTAGTCTGACTACCAGTCCGCCAGCCTGACTACCAGTCCTGTCCGCCAGCCTGACTACCAGTCCAGTCCGCCAGCCTGACTACCAGTCCAGTCCGCCAGCCTGACTACCTGTCTCCGCCAGCCAAGTACACTCTCCAGCCCGACGGTCTGCCTACGGTCCAAACCCACCAGTCTGTCTATGGGCAAGGCTTGCCTGCCTACCCAGAGAACATACCAATTACCTGCCAGTTACCTGCCGTGCCTACCAGCCAGCCTACCTGGAGGCTCCTGCCAGTTACCCGTGGTGTCTACCAGTCCGTCTACCCGGATCACCTGTCAGCCTGCCTGCCGTGCTCATCCGCTGTACCGGTCAGTCCCTGCCTTCTGACCCGTGGAAGTCACCTGCTCTCATACAAGGACTGGCCCAGAGTAGCACCTGGTCCCTCTGCTCGGTCCTTCCTTGGTTCATGGAGTCGATTGAGCCGCTGTGCGACCTTGGTCAGTCCGAGTTGATACCTAGTCATGCCCCTCTGGTCCCTCCTTGCACCACTGTACAGAGGTTCCACCACCCAGATCCGTAACAGTTTGCACGGGCCATGGAACCCAGTGGCCCCCAGGCTCCTTCGCTTGCTGACGTGTACCAGGAGGTTTCTCGTCAGAGATCCCAACAGGAAACCATCCTGACCTACCTGCGGTCTGTCAACTTTCGCCTGGACACACTGCCTGTCACACCAGTGTCCGCCTCGAGCCGAGCGACACACGCTCCTGTGGCGCCTCTGCCTACCTGTGCTATAGCATCCAGCTCAGGACCACGGCTCTCTGCGCCTCCTTGTTTTGGGGGTGACCCCGTCTTATGTCGGGGTTTTCTGAACCAGTGCACGTTGCACTTTTAACTACTGGCACATCAGTTTCCCTCCGACCGGGCCAAGGTGGCATTCATCATGTCTCACCTCACCGGGGAAGCATTGGCATGGCTAAACCCTCTATGGGAGAGAGGGGATCTCCTGGTGTCCGATCTTCTGGATTTCCTCACTGCCTTCCGGAAGGTCTACGATGAGCCTGGATGAAGGATTTCTACTGCCTCCTCATTGCTCCGACTCCGCCAAGTGAGTCTCACTATGGGCCAGTATGCCATACAGTTCCGTACCCTTGCTTCTGAGCTTGCCTGGAATGACGAGGCCCTGGTGTCCACCTTCTGGGGGGGTCTTTCCGGATGGAAAAAGAACGAGCTAGCCTGCCGGGACATTCCTACCACCCTGGATGGCCTGGTGTCACTAGCTGCACGGATTGACATCCGTTTCCTGGAACGAGCTAAGGAGACAACTGGTAGAGAAGATTTCCTCGTCTTGCTCCGGTTTTCCAGAAACCTGTCTCCCACCCTGCAACTCCCCAGGCACGCTCGCCCAAAAACATGCAGATCAACCAGACCAAGATGGTCAAGTCTCGCCAAGAAATACGCCGTGCCGAGGTGAGCTGTTTCTACTGTGGTAGTAAGGAGCATCTGATCCGTTCCTGCCCGGAGAAGCCGGGAAACTCCAGTGTCTAGGACCACTCGGAGAGGTTGTCCTAGGCAAGAGTAAATCCTCTCCGTTCTTGACTCTATCCATTTCTATTTCCTGTGGAGAGAACCGCTTCTTTGAAACCGTCCACCTGGATTCTGGAGCCGCCGGGAATCTCATTTCTCAGTCCCTTGTAGAGAAGTATCAGATTCCCACCAAACCTCTGGCTGAACCATTGGCAGTCGCTTCCGTGGATGGAAGACTCCTTCCGGTGACCATCGTGCTCGTCACAGAGCCTGTGACCCTTCAGGTGGGAATGTTGCTGACGCGCCCCCTGGGAACCGGGCCTTGTAGATGCTGGGGGTTGTAGTCACCGTGGCAGTGACCCGGTCTGTGACCCAGGGCGGTCAAACCAGGGTAGTTTATGAGAATCTGTTTATATAGTCCGACTACGCCACCTGTGGAATGCGGTTATTGGGAACCGCCGCTGTGGAGCAGTCCCCTGAAGCTGGTGGTATGTGCAGCAAGGTGATGTGACTCCCCACAGGAAGAGTTTAGCTTCAGGCAGCGTGTATGCATGATGGTGGTGATAGTGCCTGGATCAGTAATAATAACACGGAGTCTTTGCAGTGCAGTCCTAGGGTCTTTACAGGTGGTAATTATATAGGCCCAACTGGAGTACTTGCTAGGGATGAGGGCCTGGTCAGTCTGGGAGCAATCCTAGAATTCCCCTGGCCAGGTGGAGTTGTAGGCCTGCCGTTCTGACTGTACTCTTTTGGCTATCCCGCTTATAGTCGTGTTGTAGCCCACGTCCCTGAGTGTAACGTGCTGCTCACCCGTATGGCTGGCGACTCGGATCCCGTGTATTCCTCGCTCCTCTGTGGCGGTACTGGTCCTTTCCTGTGGCTGAGCCTCCGGGCTTCTGTTGGCCAGGAGACCTACAATCTCCTGCCGTGCGGTTTCTGCTACTGGGCTTGAAGGGTTCCACAGCCTCGGACTCCGGTGTCCGGTTCTCGGTGTGTGCTCTGGCTAGGACGAGCTCTGCCAGCTCCAGTCCTCAGCTCCTTGCTCCTTCGTGTCCTATCTGACTCCTGACACTGACTACACTCAGACTGACTAACCCCGCCTCCAGATCCAGTTATATAGGGCAGGATCCTCCCCTTTCTGGTCTGGAGCAGGAGGTGTTGCTTGTAGTGTGTTCCCTGACCAGGAAACTCCTGTTTTGCTCCCAGACATGGTATTACTACCACTGTGGCAACCAGACCCCCTGGGGTGCCACATTGCACTCGGAGAGGATCTCCTTCTATGTGCTATCCGGACTCTCTCACTCCCTATTGCTAGGTCTACCCTGGCTACAGAGACATGAACCCGTTCTGAATTGGCGATCCACTGAGGTGCTCCGTTGGGGGCAGGATTGCCATGAGACCTGCCTGGTTCTGGTTCGCCCGGTTTGACCTCCGTCTACTCCGGCTAATTTACCTGTTCTACCGGCACCCATAGGCCATATGATTGCCCTATCGACCTGGTACCCAGTGCCACTCCACCCCGTGGGCGTATCTACCCCTTGTCGCTGGCCGAAACCCGGGCCATGTCGGAGTACATCGAAGAAAATCTGGCTAGGGGATTCATCCAGAAATCTACCTCCCCGGCTGGAGCTGGATTCTTCTTCGTAAAAAAGAAAGACGGCTCACTACGCCCCTGTATCGATTATAGGGGACTTAAGCAAATTATTATCAAAAATAAATACCCCCTGCCACTCATCTCAGAGCTGTTCGACCGCCTTAAAGGTGCGAAGATCTTCTCCAAGCTCGATCTTCGTGGGTCGTATAACTTGGTCCGGATCCGCCAAGGAGACGAGTGGAAAACGGCATTCAATACCAGGGACGGCCACTATGAATACCGTGTGATGCCCTTCGGTCTCTGTAATGCTCCAGCCGTCTTCCAAGAACTAGTTAATGACATCTTCCGTGACCTCTTATATTCGTGCGTGGTGGTGTACCTGGATGACATCTTGGTCTTCTCTCTGGATCTACCCACACACCGGAGGGATGTTCGTCAGGTCCTGCATAGGCTCAGGCAGAATCACTTATACGCAAAATTTGAGAAATGCCTCTTCGAGCAGACCTCTCTTCCGTTCCTGGGCTATATTATCTCTAAAACCGGTCTACGGATGGACCCCGAGAAGGTCTGTGCCGTCTTAAAGTGGCCCCAACCGGTGGGGTTGAAGGCGATTCAGCGATTCCTGGGCTTCGCTAACTATTACCACCTATTCATCCCTCATTTCTCTTCCCGGACTGCACCCATCTCTGCACTCACCCGTAAGGGTGCTAATCCTAAGGAATGGACGTCCGAAGCGGAGGAGGCCTTCCTCTCCTTAAAACAAGCCTTCTCTTCTGCCCCAGTGCTGCACCATCTGGATTGCAACAAACAGTTCTTTCTGGAGGTTGATGCTTCCTCTTCCGGAGCCGGAGCTGTGCTCACCCAGAAATCTCCGTCCAGGAGAATGGTAACCGGCGGCTTCTTCTCCAAGCTTTTCTCCTCGTCCGAGAGCAACTATTCCATAGGAGACCGAGAACTGCTAGCCATCAAATTGGCGCTGGAGGAGTGGCGTTACCTGCTAGAGGGGGCTCTGCACCCGGTGGTCATCTATACTGACCACAAAAACCTGGCATATCTACAAAATGCCCAAAGACTCAATCCACGTCAGGCCCGGTGGTCTTTGTTCTTCGCCCGTTTCAACTTTACCCTTCATTACCGCCCTGCAGATAAGAACGTTAAAGCCGACGCTTTGTCCCGATCCTTCCTGTCTTCTGATCAAGAGGAGGAGCCTATGCATGTCATCGATCCCTCCAAAGTAATGAATGTGGCTCCGTTGGACTTGTCTCGTCTCCCACACGGCAAGACGTTTGTAGCGGTTCTTCACTGGGGTCATTCATCTAAATTAGCCGGCCATGCTGGCCAGAGGAGGACCTTCCTGCTCATTACCCGGCATTACTGGTGGTCTTCACTGCTCAAGGATGTTGTAGACTTCGTCACGGCCTGTTCATCCTGTGCCCGCAACAAGGTTCCCAGACGTCTTCCAGCCGGCCGTCTCCTGCCTTTTCCCGTACCTGCTGCCCCGTGGCAACACATTGCTATGGACTTTATTACTGATCTCCCTGTTTCTGCCGATTGTACTGTCATTTGGTGGTCGCTGACTGCTTTTCTAAAATGGCCCATTTTATCCCTCTGCCTGGTCTCCCGTCTATATCTGTGCTGGCTAAGGACTTCATCCATCATATCTTTCGTCTCCACGGCTTACCCCTCCACATTGTGTCTGATCGAGGGGTCCAGTTTACTTCGCGCTTCTGGAGCGCTACGTGTAAGCTGCTGGATGTCTCTCTGGATTTCTCCTTGGCTTATCATCCTCAGTCCAATGGACAAGTGGAACGTATCAACCAGATCCTTACCAGCTTCCTCTGGTACTTCGTCAGCGCTCACCATACCGATTGGGTATAGCTCCTACCATGGGCCGAGTTCTCCTATAATAACCATGAGAGCGAATCTTCTTCCAAGTCCCCGTTCTTTGTGGTCTACGGTCAACACCCCCGGATTCTGTTTCCCGTCTCCACTTCAGTGGACAATCCTGCCGTGGAGTCTCTGGTCAGCGAATTTTCCACCATTTGGGAGGACACTAGATCCGCACTTCTTCAATCCTCCGAGCAGATGAAAAGACATGCTGATAAGAGACGTCTGGATCCGCCTCAGTTCCGTCCGGGAGACAAGGTTTGGCTCTCCTCCAAACATGTTCATCTCAAAATACCTTCCTATAAGTTGGGTCCATGGTTCATCGGTCCATTTGAAGTTCTCAAGCAAATCAATCCAGTGGCCTACAAGTTAAAACTCCCGGCCACCTTACGGATTCCAAACTCCTTCCACGTATCTCTCCTCAAACCGGTTGTTCTTAATTCTATTTCCGACAATCCAGGTACCTCCCCAGCTCCGGTCTCCGCTGAGGACGTCTATGAGGTAGAGAACATTCTGGCCACCAAGAGGGTAAGAGGAAAAACCTTTTTTCTGGTGGATTGGAAGGGGTTTGGCCCAGAGGAGAGAACTTGGGAACCCAGGGAGAACATCGACGCCCCGCTTCTTCTTGAAAAAATTTTTTTGGACCTAAAGAAGAGGGGGCGTAAAGGGGGGGTACTGTATCATCGGCGTCTCTGCCCTCTGACAGGCAGAGATGCCGTTCCCCTTACCGCCGCGCTCCGGGCCTTGCGTCTTCTGGCCCTCCTGCTGCTGCTGGAGTGCGCAGCTTCCCGAGCACTGTGCTTAGGGCGCGCGCATGGTCCCTCCCTCTTAAAGGGGCCGCGCGCGCCGTCCTAAGGAGTCCCCGGCCAATGGCCGGAGGACCTCTCATATAAAAGGCACCTCCTCCAAAATGGAGGTGCCCGTGCAAGGTTGTAGCTTTGTGTTCTAAACTCTTCTTCAGCCCTCAGGTCCCGCTGCTAGTCTGACTACCAGTCCACCAGCCTGACTACCAGTCCAATCCACCAGCCTGACTACCAGTCCAGTCCGCCAGCCTGAATACCAGTCCAGTCCGCCAGCCTGACTACCAGTCCAGTCCGCCAGCCTGACTACCTGTCTAAGCCAGCCAAGTACACTCTCCAGCCCGACGGTCTGCCTATGGTCCAAACCCGCTACACTGTCTATGGGCCAGGCTTGTCTGCCTACCCGGAGAACGTACCAGTTACCTGCCAGTTACCTGCTGTGCCTACCAGCCAGCCTACCTGGAGGCTCTTGCCAGTTACCCGTGATGTCTACCAGTCCGTCTACCCGGATCACACGTCAGCCTGCCTGTCGTGCTCATCCGCTGTACAGGTCAGTCCCTGCCTTCTGACCCGTGGAAGTCACCTGCTCTCATACAAGGACTGGCCCAGAGTAACACCTGGTCCCTCTGCTCGGTCTTTCCCTGGATCACGGAGTCGACTGAGCCGCCGTGCGACCTTGGTCAGTCCGAGTTGATACCTAGTCACGCCCCTCTGGTCCCTCCTTGCACCGCAGCACAGAGTTTCCACCACCCGGATCCGTAACAGTCATTAGTCATCTGCACTGCAAACCTCCTAATGTGGAAGTGAGCGGCAACAGATTACTCCTTTATGCCCCATCACCCTGATGATGCCTGAGAGCGGGCAAAACATGTTGGGAGTCTATATATTTATAGATGGAGAGAGACAGGACCTGAATTACAATTACGGTGACAATCTACCTGTATATAACTAATGGCTGACTGCAGCAGTAAATCATACAGTGTATTCAGTGCCTGTGAATGTGATACAAATGCACAAAGGAGCATTAATAATGGGGTCACTCATTCGTGGGGGTTTTATTGTTTTGTTTGGGTTATATGTAAATAATATTAATAAAAGCGACACTATAAAGAGAAAGAAGATTTCAGTGACCCCAGAGCTGAGTTATAATAAGGTAAAAGGCACAGCAGTGACCCGTCCTTCCCTGGGGTTGTGGTGGGATTACTGTATATCACATGTGATCGGCCATTGGTAACGGTACAACCTGTATTATATATATCACTGATGGCTTTATTATATACTTCCCCAATATCACCATATTCCTGTCTTCATACATAGTATATTCTGTGTCAGAGCACATATAACACCCTTCATGCTTAGTACACATGTAATAATACTACTGTGACTACATAACATCACCATCTACAGCCGGCCACATGCTCATTACATGGTGCAAATGGCAGAACTGCACCAACCAGAGTGCCTTATACCAGTGCCAGTCAGGACCTCTATATAAGGGACTGCTCCACCATGTGTCCCCCGCACACAGTAACCACATACACAGTACAATAGTGCTATAAGACTCCATCCACACTGTACATATAACTGCCAATGACACCTGTCCGGTCTGGTGTTGGCTGTTTGGTAAAGTATATTATCCCCTTTCCCTTTCTCTATTGGGCACCAGTATATATATATATATATATATATATATATATATATATATATTGTATATACGCGCCCTCCATCCTGGTATATATGTCCCTCATCCTGGGCCCCATCCTGGTATATACAGTGATACAGGGATGTGAAAAAGTGTTTGCAACCTTCCTGATTTCTTATTCTTTTGCATGTTTGTCACGCTTAAATGTTTCAGATCACAAAACAAATTTAGATATTAGACAAAGATAACAAAATGCAAAATGCAGTTTTTAAATGAAGGTTTTTATTATTAAGAGAAATAGAAATCTAAACCTACAAGGCCCTGTGTGAAAAAGTGATTGCCCCCTAAACCAAATAACTGGTTGGGCCACCCTTAGCAGCAACAACTGCAATCAAGAGTTTGCGATAACTGGCAATGAGTCTTTTACAATGAGGATTTCTCTGGAGGAATCTTGGCCCACTCATCTTCGCAAAAGTTTTGTAACTCACCCACACTGGAGAGTTTCTGAGCATGAACCGCCTTTTTAAAGTCATGCCTCAGCATCTCAATCGGATTAAGGTCAGGACTTTGACTAGGCCACTCCAAAGTCTTAATTTTGTTTTTCTTAAGCCATTTAGAGGTGGACTTGCTGGTGTGTTTTGGATCATTGTCCTACTAATGCACCCCATAGTCATATATAGTAGTATAATGCATGCCTATAGTCATTCATAGTAGGATAATGCACCCCCATAGTCATATGTAGTCATATATAGTAGTATAATGCACCATCATAGTCATACATACTAGTATAATGCACCCCATAGTCATTCATAGTAGTATATTGCACCCCCATAGTCATATATAGTAGTATAATTCACTCCATAGTCAAATATAGCAGTATAATGAACCCCCATAGTCATATAAAGCAGTATAGTTCACCCTGTAGTTATACTTTGGCAGTATAATGCACCCCCATAGTCATATACAGTAATATAATTCACCCCATAGTCATAAATAGTAGTATAATGCTTCCACATATTCATACATAGTAGTATAATGCACCACCATAGTCATATATAGTAATATAATGCTCCCACATAGTCATATATATTAGTATAATGCACCCTATAATCATATATACTGTATTAGTATAATGCATCCCATAATCATATATAGTAGTAAAATGCACCCCTATAGTCATATATATTAGTATAATGCACCACCATAGTCATATGACTCGCCCCCTGGGCCGTGGGGCACGCGGATCCGGGCGATAGGGGAACGATGGGGGGAGTAGTAGTGGCGGCCCGGTCCCGCGGCTCAGGGTGGTCAGGCCAATGGTAATCTGCTACGTGCTTCAGATAATGTCCGACTACCCCACCCGTGGATTGCGGTTATTAGGAACCGCCGCTGCATGCAGACCGCTGGGGCTGATGAGGTGTGCAGCTAGGGTAGTGTGACTCCCCACGGGAAGAGTGCGGCTCCAGGGCAGTGTAGTGGATGGTGGGAGTGATGGTGGTGAAGGTCCCAGTACCGGTAGTGCCGGAGGAGCGAAGGAGCACACGGACAACAAGTTACAGTCCAGGATCTTTACTCACAGTTCGTTTGTTCCGGGTCACTTCCGTCGGCAGTGACCGCCCGAGCCGTGCTGCGTCCACCAGGTGAGGGGCTCGGTCAACTCCCAGGCAGTTCAGGAGCATGGCACAGGACCCCCTTTAATCCTTTCTCTGGCCTGCCTCACCAGTGACCCACTTTTGTCCAGCTGCCGCGGACTCGTGCGGTTAAACGTGGGCCCCATCCTCCGCTGTCCTATATGGTGCTTTCCTAGCAGGTTTGATGAGGTGTCGCACCAATAGATGATCACGACGACCGGTCTTTGGCTGAGGGTAGTTTCTCCTCCACCAACTTGGGATCCGGTACCCTTAATCTGCCAGACCCTTCACCCTGGATTCTCGTGGGTTCTTAGGGTCCCTTCCACCTTCTTGTTCCTGAGCCCTTCTGTTTCTCTCTCTCTTTCTTTGCAGTTCCTTTCTGTTTCTGTTCCTTTCTGTTCTTTTCTCTTGGAGCTGAGATGAGCCAAAATCTCAGCTCCCCTTCACCTCCTCCTCGGCCTCTCACTAGGCCCTTCTGGAGTAGAGCTCCTACAGAGCCTCTACTCCCTGTCTTCTCCTCTCTGGACAGAACGAACCTAGATCTAAGATGGTGCCCACCTTTTATACCTCCCTCTGACCATGAGCCCAGGTGACCAGCAACCAATGAGCTTCTTCCTACGCTCAGGAACCAACCCCTATCTGCCCCTACAGCACTGGGTGTTCCACCCCCCCCTCCCCACTCCAGGCAGGGACATAGTCGGTCGTGCCTGCACTTATGTCTAGTGGGAGCACCGTTGAGCTGTCCCTTGGAAATGGGGTGTGTGTGCTGTATGCAGCTAACTGAGCCCTGGTCCATACTCCATCCTTACCTGGGAGTGGAATATCACACCTCTAGTCTGAGGTGCAAAACCCCTGTAGCGGCCGAACCCTCGGGGCGCTACATTCCCCCCTGGTAAAGCACAACACGTCCTCGAGCTGGAAAAGAGCAAAAACAGTTAATTACAGGACATGCAAAACTTTTTCAATAACTTTCCACATCAGAAAACAGGCAATACGGTACAATTCCCTTTATGGGAAACTCTTTTCTTTTCATGTCACTTTTATAAAACACTTTGCTAATGCCTCTGGAACTCTTTTGTCATATAAAACATCTTGTAAAACATTTGCATTATTACCTAGCAGCATATAAAACTTTTCTCATGTAAAACATTTTTAAGCAAGACACATTCTTGTATTCTTGGATCTCGACCAGGTAAAGGTGCAACAGTCTAGTAAATCTTGAGGTAGACGTTGCGGTTTTTGTATAAAACCAGTAGGGGGCACTTTAGGAATCGCAACTATGTACAAGGGATTGGCCGTTCCCAGTCCTCGGCCGGTTTTAGGGAGAGGAATGGCTGCTCACAGTCCTCAGCCTGTTAGGGGAAGAGGGATGGCTGCTCTCAGTCCTCAGCCAAGTTACTTAGGGGATAGGGCAACAATCAAACAGTCCTATATCAGTCCCAACGGGGACCACACTTTTCTGGAAACAGTCCCACACAGTTCCTTTGTACCCTGACGGGTAACTATATACACTGGTATGCTACTGTTCACTGGTGGCGATACCCTCCAGCCGCTCCTTGCTCCTCATAATCTTCAGGCCCATCCGGGTCCTCTTGATACTCAGCGTCCGAGTAGTGTTGTTCCTCCTCCTCTACTATTCTGTGGACGTGGAGGGCGTACCATCCCTTCACGCCTTTGTGTCGGGTGTAAGACACCACATCACCCGGAAATAGGTCCCGCCCACGATGGCCTTCCGGCAGGTGACTCTCCATATCTCTCCTTGTCACGAATATATCGCTGATGGTCTCAGGGTCTCGGATGAAACCCCAGCCGCGCTCCATCTGGAACTTCACAACAGTCCCGGTGACTCGGGGACTGCGGGCAGTTCGGGGATCTCGCCGAGCCTTCATTTTCTGCTCCGCGCTCTGGACCTGCAGCTTCTCTTGCTTCACCCGCCGCTCTCGCTGCTCTTTCTCAAACATTTCCAGCTGCTGGCGGCAGGCCTACCGCCGCTCTGCTGCGCCCGCTCGTGTTTCCTTCGTGAACCCCATCAGGTCCTCCCCTGTGGGATCTCATTCAAACTGGGCGTCCTCCAATAGCAGCTGGGGGATTTCCTGAGGCGCCGGAGCAGGTATGAGGGGCTCAGATGGTACTTCAACCTCCGCGGGCGGGCTCCTCTGGAAGCGGGGGTTGACAAATTCGGGGGGCCAGATGAATGGAAGCCCATCCGGACTGGTGTGTTGGGCGAAGAGATCTGCTCCCAGCGGTGGTACTGCAGCAGCAGGGGGCGCAAGCGGGTTGGCGGCGCCCGGGGGCACGTGGCCTTGCGACCAGGCCCGTGCTGGTCATTTCCTTGTTGCTCCCAAGGGTGGTACAGCAGGTGCAGGGGGTTCCGTCGGGACAGCGGCGCCCGGGGGCACTGGGCCTTGCGGCCGGGCCCATGATGGCGGTTGGCTGAGCACGCCCGGGGTCAGAGGGCACGGCGTGGGGCCAGGCTCACTGGCAGCGTCGACGGCCTGGGGGCCGGTTGATGGCAGTGGAGGCACGGTGTCGACGGCGGGTCCAGGTGCGTTGGGCTCCGCAACAGGGTGCAGGGGCAGGTCGGCGGCCCTAGGGTTCGGGGAAGGGGCATCTCCGTTACCTGCCTCTGCTGTCGCGGCCTCCTCCGCGGCGTCGTCTTCAGCCTCCGCTCTGCCTTCACTGCCCTCGGTGGCTGGTGTGCTGCTGGACGTCGATGGCGCCTCCTGCTGCAGGGTCACAGCCCGCCGGGCCACTTCCTCCTTCCACCCGGCAATCACATCCTGCTGCGCCCGGACCATCCTCCGGTCCAGCTCCTCCAACGCCGCCCGCGTATACTCGGGGTACTCCTTGGGGAGATGGGCTAGCAGCTCGGTGAGGCTGCATGGTGGTGTAGCTTGCAGCAGGCCCCTCGCCAAAGTACTGGAGCTGATTTCTTTCTCCATCTCCGGGTGCGGCCTGGCCAAACTGATCCAGACCACCCCCTGCCCCGCAGTTTTCTTCTCTTTCCGCCCCCATGGGGGGTGGTCCTGGGCGTTCTGCTGACAATCACTCTCAGGGGCAGCCCCCCCACGTTGACGAACATTTCTACCGCCGTGCTCATGGTTGTCGGGGGCGGGCTTCCTCTTTGGCGCCATTCTGGGACCCGGCCCACGATGGGAGGCGGCCTCCTGTGGTCTTTTGGCGCGCACATTATGGCGCTCGTTCTTCTGGGGCGGGCGCCATCTTTGGTACAATGAAACAGTCTCTTTTCAGGCGCGCAGTACCCGTTGTTAGCGGGCACGAAATTCTGCCGACTACGCCAAAGCTGACTCGCCCCCTGGGTCGTGGGGCACGCGGATCCGTGCGATAGGGGAACGATGGGGGAGTTGTAGTGGCGGCCCGATCCCGCGGCTCAGGGTGGTCAGGCCAATGGTAGTTTGCTACGTGCTTCAGATAATGTCCGACTACGCCACCCGTGGATTGCGGTTATTAGGAACCGCCGCTGCATGCAGACCGCTGGGGCTGATGAGGTGTGCAGCTAGGGTAGTGTGACTCCCCACGGGAAGAGTGCGGCCCCAGGGCAGTGTAGTGGATGGAGGGAGTGATGGTGGTGAAGGTCCCAGTACCGGTAGTGCCGGTGGAGCGAAGGAGCACACGGACAACAAGTTACAGTCCAGGGTCTTTACTCACAGTTCGTTTGTTCCGGGTCACTTCCGTCGGCAGTGACCGCCCGAGCCGTGCTGCGTCCACCAGGTGAGGGGCTCGGTCAACTCCCAGGCAGTTCAGGAGCATGGCACAGGACCCCCTTTAATCCTTTCTCTGGCCTGCCTCACCAATGACCCACTTTTGTCCAGCTGCCACGGACTCGTGCGGTTAAACGTGGGCCCCGTCCTCCGCTGTCCTATATGGTGCCTTCCTAGCAGGTTTGATGAGGTGTCGCACCAATAGATGATCATGACGACCGGTCTTTGGCTGAGGGTAGTTTCTCCTCCACCAACTTGGGATCCGGTACCCTTAATCTGCCAGACCCTTCACCGTGGATTCTCGTGGGTTCTTAGGGTCCCTTCCACCATCTTGTTCCTGAGCCCTTCTGTTTCTCTCTCTCTTTCTTTGCAGTTCCTTTCTGTTTCTGTTCCTTTCTCTTGGAGCTGAGATGAGCCAAAATCTCAGCTCCCCTTCACCTCCTCCTCGGCCTCTCACTAGGCCCTTCTGGAGTAGAGCTCCTACAGAGCCTCTACTCCCTGTCTTCTCCTCTCTGGACAGAACGAACCTAGATCTAAGATGGTGCCCACCTTTTATACCTCCCTCTGACCATGAGCCCAGGTGACCAGCAACCAATGAGCTTCTTCCTACGCTCAGGAACCAACCCCTATCTGCCCCTACAGCACTGGGTGTTCCACCCCCCCTCCCCACTCCAGGCAGGGACATAGTCGGTCGTGCCTGCACTTATGTCTAGTGGGAGCACCGTTGAGCTGTCCCTCGGAAATGGGGTGTGTGTGCTGTATGCAGCTAACTGAGCCCTGGTCCATACTCCATCCTTACCTGGGAGTGGAATATCACACCTCTGGTCTGAGGTGCAATACCCCTATAGCGGCCGAACCCTCGGGGCGCTATACATACATAGTAGTATTATGCACCCGCATAGTCATATATATTAGTATAATGCACCCGCATAGTCATATATATTAGTATAATGCACCCCTGTAGTCATACATAGTAGTATAGTGCACCTCCATAGTCATATTCATTAGAATAATGCACCTCCATAGTCATATATATGACTGGCTCCCCATTGCCCAGAGACTCCAGTTCAAAACCCTAACCATGGCATACAAAGCCGTCCACAACCTGTCTCCTCCATACATCTGTGACCTAGTCTCCCGTTACTTACATGCACGCAACCTCCGATCCTCATGAGATCTCCTTCTCTACTCCCCTCTTATCTCCTCTTCCCACAATCGCATACAAGATTTCTCCCGTGCATCCCCCCTAGTCTGGAACTCTGTACCCCAACACATCAGACTCTCGCCTACCATGGAAGCCTTCAAAAGAAACCTGAAGACCTACCTCTTCCGACAAGCCTACAACCTGCAGTAACCATCACTCCACCACATTACTGCATGACCTCCTCTACCCCCACCTACCCCCACCTACTGTATCCTCACCCATCCCTTGTAGAATGTGAGCCCTCGCGGGCAGGGTCCTCGTTCCTCCTGTACCAGTCGCTGACTCGTTTTGTTAAGATTATGTAAATGTTTTTGCTATGTATATTCCTATCACATGTAAAGTGCCATGGAATAAATGGCGCTATAATAATGAATAAATATATATTAGTATAATGCCCCCCCATAGTCATATATATTAGTGTAATGCACCCCCATAGTCATATACTGTATATTAGTATAATGCATTCCCACAGTCATATAGGGACGCACATCCAGTTGAAGTTTCTACTGGTGTCGCCTGCCTCCTGCATGAAGGGATTAATAGAATAATAATAAAAAAAAACCACTAGAAGTCGAAATGAAGTTCTCTGCCGTTCCTCTGGACTCTAAACTGTCACCCATGATGCCCACATCAGAGTATAGAGCAGAGCAGGTCCATGATCTGCTGCCTGGCAGGTGCCACCTGAGGTTCCATCACCTCTGACATCACCTCGGCTGAAGCGATCGGACGGAGGTTTGCGGTTTGGAAGATTTTGGAAGATATTTTTGCAAATGGCGTCTACTAGACATGGAGAACAGAGCGAGGAGAAGAAGAGAGAAGAGGACAGCGTGACCGGATTCAAGAAGATCACGAAGAAGAGGAGAGAAGCCAACAATGGATTGGAGGAGTCAACACCTGGATGTGACGCACCCCCTGGGCCATATTCTTTAGGGGAATACCCGGAGCCGGATCAGATGGGGGTTGTAGTCTCCGAGTGGCGGTGACCCGGTCCGTGCCCAGGGTGTCAAGCTCAGAGTATGTGGCAGTCCTACAGATGTTACAAAGTTCGTTATGTCGACTACGCCACCCGTTGGATTGCGGTCACTACGGCCGCCGCTGCAGCAGGGTCCGCTGAGGCTGATGGTGTTGGTGCAGCTTTAGATAGTATAACCCCCAACGGGAGGGGTATGGCCTCAGGGGGTCAGGTGCAGAGGATGGGGGTTGTGGTGGTGCAGCGTAGATGATAATTAAAGACAGAGTCGGGTTGTGCAGTTCAGGGTGTTTACTTACTGCAGATATTCCGGTCACTCCGGCCTTGAATGACCACCCGAGCCGTGCTGCGTCCACCAGGTCCTGGATTCAGCCAACCCCCAAGCAAGTCCGGAGCGTGTCCCTGAGCCCTCCTTCTTGTCCTTTCTTCTGGCCGTCCCCACCAGGGATCCACCTAGGTCCAGCTCCCTCGGGCCTTCTGTTGGGAGACCCTTGGCCTTGGGTTCCCTGACCCTACACGTGGTTTGCCTTCAGGGTGGATGTGGTGGGTGGCCGTGGCAGATCCTGCCCACGGCCTCCGGTCTCTGGCTGAGGTATGCTTTAGCCCCCACCAGTTTGGGATCCGGTACCCTGTTGCCAACTCTTCACCCTGGGGTTGTACTTGGGTTCTCAGAGTTCCTTCTGTCTCCCCCTCTGGGTCTTTCTTTCTTTCTCCTCTCTCTCTCTGGGCCTTGGAGCTGCTCTTCTGCTTTCTTCCTCTGACTTCTCTGCAAAGACTGGCTGACTGACCCTGATCTTAGATGGTGCCCACCTTTTATACTCCCTCTATGTGTGAGCTCAGGTGACCAGCACCCAATGAGCTCCTAGCACTACCCAGACTGCTCCCCCTATCTGCCCCTACACTACTTGGGATGTTCCACCCCCCTCCCACTCCAGCCAGGAACAGACTCGGTCGTACCTGCACATTTCTAAGTGGGAGTACCGTTGGTCTGTTCCTCGGAAATGGGATGTGTGTAGTGCATGCAGCTAACTGAGCTCAGTTCCACACTCCATCCTTACCCGGGAGTGGAATATCACACCTCTGGGTTGAGGTGCAATACCCCTGTAGCAGCCGAATCCTCAGGGTGCTACATTCCCCCCTGGTAAATCACAGCACGTCCTCGGGCTGTAAGATATAAAACAACACCAAAACATACAATTTTTTTTTTTGCATAAACAACATAATAAAAACATATAAAACATATATATCAGCAATAAAACTTTTTTCATAAATAACATTCTCGTAGCTTCTAGCTCCTCCTCCGGACACTGTGCAACGTGTGCCCGGGAAAAATGCAACAGTTTCTCTAGAAAAATGGTTTTCCTATAAAACCGGTAGGGGGCGCTTTAGGAAGCGCAACTATATACAAAGGGATATGGCCGCTCTCAGTCCTCGGCCAGGTATTTAGGAAAGGGATGACCGCTCTCAGTCCTCGGTCAGTGGGATTAAGGGAAATACGGGTAACAGTTCAATTCTCTGGTCCCAACGGGGACTATAACAGCAGCAACGTTTCACTGTGCCCCGACGGGCAACTATGTACAGCTTCTACTCTGCCGTACTTAACGACGACGTCCTCCTGTTCTCTCTTTGTGGACAGTTTCAATTCTTGTTTCAGACCCGTCCGGGCACGTATGCTGGGCAAATAGATCTTCACCCAGGTGCGGCACTCTAGGTGTTATGGGCGCGGTGGTGGTAGCGGCGCCCGGGTTAACCAGGCCTTGCGGCCAGGCCTGGGGCACCTGGAAAGTGAAGGGCACCGTAAGGACGGCGGCGCCCTGGGCTACTTGGCCCTGCGACCAGGCCGGTGGCTCCGCGGAGGTAGGGGGCGCTGTTGGTATTGCGGCGCCCGGGGGTACTAGGCCTTGCGACCAGGCCGATGGTACTTCCTGCTTGGTCACGCTCGGGGTCGAGGCGTGTGACGTCACAGGGGTCGCGGCTCCCGTTTGAGGCCTAGTCTGCGGCGGTGACGTTGCAGCGACGGGCACGGCAGGGGATACTTCGGGCTCTGCGACGGGGAGCTGGGGCAGGTACGCGGTTTCCCGGTTTGGGGTAGAGACGTCCCCTTTACCTGCCTCCTTTCGTTCGGCTCCCTTCTCGGCGCCGTCTCCGGCCTTCAGTCCTCCTGCGCCATCCTCAGAGGCGGTCTGTCTCCTCGTCTCGGGTGGCGTGCTCCGCTGACGAGTTCTTGTCTGCTGGACCATCTCACGGCTCCATTCTGCTAACGTCTCTCGCTGCACCCGGGCCATCCTCCGCGCGAGGCCCTCCAGCGCAGTCTGTGCACACTCCCGATCTCGGGGGAGCTGTGCTAGGACCTCCACTAGGCCTAGTGGGGTCGTTGCTTCTAGCAGGCTCCTGACCAATGGGTCGGTGCTGCTCTGCTCTCCTTCCGTTGTCTCCAGCAGGCTCCTGGCCAGCGGGCCGGTGCTGCTCTGCTCTTCTTCCATCTCCGGGTAAGCTCTTTCTGGACTCAGCTCTAGGCTTCTTGTCTCCGGGTGCGCTCTCTCCAGACTGCTCCAAGCGACACCCATCTTTGCTCTCTTGTTCTCAGTCCTCCCACTTCGAGGGCGGTCCCGGGGCAACTTGGTGATTGTCAGCTCCAGGGGCAGTTCTTTCACGCTGACAGACACCTCTAGCATCACAGTCTCTGTTGGTGGGGGCGGTTTCCACTTTTGGCGCCATTTTCGGTCCTGGCCCACGATGGGAGGTGGCATCTGGCCACCCTCTGGCACGCCCATAATGGCGTCCGCTCCCCCAAGGCGGGAAATCTTTGGAAATGGCGGGAATCGTCTCCCAGTGGCGGGAAACTCTGCAGATGGCGGGAAAAAGCTGTTAATGGCGGACAACCGGCGGGAATCGACCTGTGATGGAGTCCGATGGCGGGGACCCTCCGGAACCGGCAGGAGACTTCTTTTTGAGGTAAACTTGTTCTTTTCTTCAGGCACGCAGTACCCGGGTGTTGCGGGCACGTGATCCTGCCGACTACGCCAAAGTTGACGCACCCCCTGGGCCATATTCTTTAGGGGAATACCCGGAGCCGGATCAGATGGGGGTTGTAGTCTCCGAGTGGCGGTGACCCGGTCCGTGCCCAGGGTGTCAAGCTCAGAGTATGTGGCAGTCCTACAGATGTTACAAAGTTCGTTATGTCGACTACGCCACCCGTTGGATTGCGGTCACTACGGCCGCCGCTGCAGCAGGGTCCGCTGAGGCTGATGGTGTTGGTGCAGCTTTAGATAGTATAACCCCCAACGGGAGGGGTATGGCCTCAGGGGGTCAGGTGCAGAGGATGGGGGTTGTGGTGGTGCAGCGTAGATGATAATTAAAGACAGAGTCGGGTTGTGCAGTTCAGGATGTTTACTTACTGCAGATATTCCGGTCACTCCGGCCTTGAATGACCACCCGAGCCGTGCTGCGTCCACCAGGTCCTGGATTCAGCCAACCCCCAAGCAAGTCCGGAGCGTGTCCCTGAGCCCTCCTTCTTGTCCTTTCTTCTGGCCGTCCCCACCAGGGATCCACCTAGGTCCAGCTCCCTCGGGCCTTCTGTTGGGAGACCCTTGGCCTTGGGTTCCCTGACCCTACACGTGGTTTGCCTTCAGGGTGCATGTGGTGGGTGGCCGTGGCAGATCCTGCCCACGGCCTCCGGTCTCTGGCTGAGGTATGCTTTAGCCCCCACCAGTTTGGGATCCGGTACCCTGTTGCCAACTCTTCACCCTGGGGTTGTACTTGGGTTCTCAGAGTTCCTTCTGTCTCCCCCTCTGGGTCTTTCTTTCTTTCTCCTCTCTCTCTCTGGGCCTTGGAGCTGCTCTTCTGCTCTCTTCCTCTGACTTCTCTGCAAAGACTGGCTGACTGACCCTGATCTTAGATGGTGCCCACCTTTTATACTCCCTCTATGTGTGAGCTCAGGTGATCAGCACCCAATGAGCTCCTAGCACTACCCAGACTGCTCCCCCTATCTGCCCCTACACTACTTGGGATGTTCCACCCCCCTCCCACTCCAGCCAGGAACAGACTCGGTCGTACCTGCACATTTCTAAGTGGGAGTACCATTGGTCTGTTCCTCGGAAATGGGATGTGTGTAGTGCATGCAGCTAACTGAGCTCAGTTCCACACTCCATCCTTACCCGGGAGTGGAATATCACACATCTGGGTTGAGGTGCAATACCCCTGTAGCAGCCGAATCCTCAGGGTGCTACAGATGCAGAGGAGACCCTGGATCATCCAGCCCCTATGCCAGGCTTAACATCAGCCGCTTCGACATCCACCAGGTCTTGGGTAGGGGCGCCTTTGGCAAAGTAAGTCCTACATATTTTATATTCATTTTAAACCTGAAGTTTTTATTATATCCTCATGTATTGTTCTCTGTTATCAGCCATGTCATGCTTTGTTGTTGCACATTGTAGTGTTCTGTGAGATGACATAAGTCATCTCCATAGTTAGGTCTAGTGCTGCTATAACGTGGTATTCTTCTACACTGGATGGTTGATCTCAGGGGTCACAGCTGTAGGGAGCAGGGGACATTGTTTTTTTCCATGTCATCATCAATATTGGCTCCTATCAGGCGGCCATATTGTACATACGTTGCTCTCTGTTTTTTTATTAAACCTTAATAGACAATGATATTCAGACCACACTAATGCCAACTCAAAGCCTCCACTAATGCTTGTTATGTTTATTCCCATATGGTAACAGTGGAAAACCCTTTAAAGAGTCGCTGTTGTTTTAATTTTTATTTCATTAACAGCACACATGAAAATAAGCAACATAATAAATATTATTTGAGAAATCTGCTTCTTTCTCCACCAAGATTGATTTTTCATTTTCAAAGTCTCTATTTTCGTGTAAAATCTGTATTTAGTGAAGACAGACTGTTACGTTACTGAGATAGGAGATGACAGTTGGTGCTGATAATATTCTATGTAAAGGGGGAGAGGGAGGAGCTAAAGGCAGAATTCCTCCCTCCTCCTTCCACTTCTCTTCTACATAGAATATTATCAGTACCAACTGTCGCCTCCTTTCTCAGTAATGCAACAATCTTTTATCACTGAATACAGATTTTAAGCGAAAATTGAGAATTTTAGAAAATGAAAAATCAGTCCTGGTAGAGAAAAAAAGCAGATTTCTGTGATTAGATTTATTACACATTGCTTATTTTCATGTGTATTATTGATTTATGAAATAAAAATGCTGACTATTTTTTATCACCTTTCCATAGCCCATCCCTGGAGTAGGCAGTGCATTATGCGCATAGATTTGCTCCTCTACATGGTCCTGGTTACCAGCAGATTGAGAAACCACTCAGTTTTATCATGTGCCTTAGTAGAAAATCCAGATCCCTTCCACATCCTGCAGACACCTTCCAAGTATTCTTCATTTGTCTTTTTCAGGTGGTCCTGGCATCAGTCCCCGGCCGTAACATCAATGATTACCATAAAAGAGGACAATGAGGACACCATTATGCGAGAGCGGCGGATCCTCCTGGCGGCCAGAGACTGCCCATTCTTATGCCACCTCTATGCTGCACACCAGTCTCTGCAGAGGGCATATTTCATCACGGAGTATCTGTTCGGTGGCAGCCTGGAGGACTTGATCAGGATGTGCGACTGCCTGAACATCGGCAATGTGAGGTGAGAAAACGGAAAATGTACCTAAAGGAGAACTAAGGAGATGGAAAAAACTGAGGTCTGGGTGTAGCTAAGGAAGCACTGGCAGGGCATATGTTTAGGGTGCTGGATGCAGGCAGTGGGTGCCAGGATATTTGAGAATTGCTAGAGAAGGGTTTGATGACATTGATACTACACTCTGTTCTCTCCGTCAGATTCTACACAGCAGAGATTGTATGTGGCCTCCAGTTCCTCCATGGACACAACATCGTCCACCGGTAAGCAGAACGTTCCTCCTTCTCTCTGTCTCCTTTACATTCTGGAGATATGGCCCTCAGCATTCCTGCTGTCCTGCCCCCTATTCTACCTGGTCTTGTAGTGATCCATTTTCCATCTCTTGTATCACTGGACAGATTTCTAATTTTATTTTCTTCTTTCATTGCAGAGACATAAAGCCGGAAAACATCATGTTGGATGCAGATGGCCACATCCGTATAATCGATCTAGGACTTGCCCAAGATGGCGTCACCTCCTCCAAAAACATGTCTGGAGTGACGGGCACTTTCCACTACATGGCCCCTGAGGTGTTTCGTAGAAAACCATACGGTGCAGCAGTGGACTGGTGGAGCCTGGGGATCGTGGTATCCAGGATGGCAGCAGGACGATTCCCATTTTACAACGGCCCCGTCAAGCAAACGGCTTTCAAAGCTGTCATCAACGAAAAGCCAAAATTTCCATCTTGGCTTGATGCTGACGTGAAACATCTCATCAAGAAGCTGCTGCGCAAAGACCCTCAGACGCGCCTGGGTGTGAGCGAGAGCATCCGTTTTTTACCACCATTGGCTGGGAGGAACTGGAGAAAAGGAGTGCAGAGCCGCCATTTACACCATTCAGGCCAATTCTGGAGAACCATCATCTGCAGTGGCCGGAGCATACAGTCCTTCACCCCGTGGCCGGATTTACGTACGTGTCATCAAACTGGGCCCGGTAAGGATCTTTTCATCTGGGGATAACTCCCATTAGGTGTTCTCACATTGTGGTAATCATCATCCATCTTGTCTTTTTTTACATTTTCTGCTAATGGCTTTATGTCTCTGTTTTTCTTAGGTGGATGAAAAGATCTGGACTGTGAAAGATTCCATGACCATCTGGTGAGTGACCGCTGTACACACAGGACACCTATTATATCAGTACATTGTATCAAATGTTACATAGCGGAATGGTTCATTATAAAGACCATTCCCCTAATAACAGAAGATGCGGTAGACAGAATATTTCATGTCTTCCTCTTATGTCTTGCAGGATGAGTCCGTGCCAACTGCCCAGAACTCCATGCCTCCTGACCCGTTCCTCGTCTCTGCTGCTGTACGTCACCTCGGCTGCCCTTCAACATCAGCTCTCTCTATAACATCTTCATGCTGGACCACTGCCATTGTTTTGCTGCCCCAGACCCTTGACCTGGCCTCCTCCAATCCTGGGCTGGAATTTGACGGCCTGTGTTAAGTTTCCATCTGGTGAGTTCAGGAAAAATCATCCTGGGGCAGCGGAGCAACAGAATGTACACGGAGCGGCCATTATCCCTGAACTCACCTTAGCACAGGCCTGGTAAGTATCGCACCCATCACATCACCCACACTACATGATCAGTATAGGGGCACACACTGCATGATCAGTATAGGCACACACTGCATGATCCATGATCAGTATAGGCACACACACTGCATGATCAGTATAGGCACACACACTACATGATCAGTATAGGCACACACACTACATGATCAGTATAGGGGCACACACACTACATGATCAGTATAGGCACACACACTACATGATCAGTATAGGGGCACACACACTACATGATCAGTATAGGGGCACACACACACACTACATGATCAGTATAGGCACACACACTGCATGATTAGTATAGGCAGACACACTACATGATCAGTATAGGGGCACACACACACTACATGATCAGTATAGGCACACACACTACATGATCAGTATAGGCAGACACACTACATGATCAGTATAGGCACACACTACATGATCAGTATAGGCACACACACTACATGATCAGTATAGCTACACACACTACATGATCAGTATAGCTACACACACTACATGATCAGTATAGGCACACACACTACATGATCAGTATAGGCACACACACTACATGATCAGTATAGGCACACACACTACATGATCAGTATAGGCACACACACTGCATGATCAGTATAGGCACACACTGCATGATAAGTATAGGCACACACACTGCATGATCAGTATAGGCACACACTGCATGATAAGTATAGGCACACACACTACATGATCAGTATAGGGGCACACACTACACGATCAGTATAGGCACACACACTACATGATCAGTATAGGCACACACAGTGCATGATCAGTATAGGCACACACACTGCATGATCAGTATAGGCACACACACTACATGATCAGTATAGGCACACACACTACAGGATCAGTATAGGGGCACACACTACATGATCAGTATAGGCACACACACTGCATGATCAGTATAGGCACACACACTACATGATCAGTATAGGCACACACACTACATGATCAGTATAGGCACACACTACATGATCAGTATAGGCACACACACTGCATGATCAGTATAGGGGCACACACTACATGATCAGTATAGGCACACACACTACATGATAAGTATAGGCACACACACTACATGATCAGTATAGGGGCACACACTGCATGATCAGTATAGGCACACACACTACATGATCAGTATAGGCACACACACTACATGATCAGTATAGGCACACACTACATGATCAGTATAGGCACACACACTACATGATAAGTATAGGCACACACACTACATGATCAGTATAGCTACACACACTACATGATAAGTATAGGGGCACACACTACATGATCAGTATAGCTACACACACTACATGATCAGTATAGGCACACACACTACATGATAAGTATAGGCACACACACTACATGATAAGTATAGGCACACACACTACATGATCAGTATAGCTACACACACTACATGATCAGTATAGGGGCACACACTACATGATCAGTATAGCTACACACACTACATGATCAGTATAGGCACACACACTACATGATAAGTATAGGCACACACACTACATGATAAGTATAGGCACACACACTACATGATCAGTATAGGCACACACACTACATGATCAGTATAGGCACACACACTACATGATCAGTATAGGCACACACTGCATGATAAGTATAGGCACACACACTGCATGATCAGTATAGGCACACACTGCATGATAAGTATAGGCACACACACTACACAATCAGTATAGGCACACACACTACATGATCAGTATAGGCACACACTGCATGATAAGTATAGGCACACACACTACATGATCAGTATAGGCACACACTGCATGATAAGTATAGGCACACACACTACATGATCAGTATAGGCACACACAGCATGATAAGTATAGGCACACACACTACATGATCAGTATAGGGGCACACACTACATGATCAGTATAGGCACACACTACATGATCAGTATAGGCACACACACTACATGATCAGTATAGGCAGACACATTACATGATCAGTATAGGCACACACACTACATGATCAGCATAGGCACACACTCTGCATGATCAGTATAGGCACACACACTACATGATCAGTATAGGCACACACACTGCATGATCAGTATAGGCACACACTGCATGATAAGTATAGGCACACACACTGCATGATCAGTATAGGCACACACTGCATGATAAGTATAGGCACACACACTACATGATCAGTATAGGGGCACACACTACACGATCAGTATAGGCACACACACTACATGATCAGTATAGGCACACACAGTGCATGATCAGTATAGGCACACACACTGCATGATCAGTATAGGCACACACACTACATGATCAGTATAGGCACACACACTACAGGATCAGTATAGGGGCACACACTACATGATCAGTATAGGCACACACACTACATGATAAGTATAGGCACACACACTACATGATCAGTATAGGCACACACACTGCATGATCAGTATAGGCACACACACTACATGATCAGTATAGGCACACACTACATGATCAGTATAGGCACACACACTACATGATAAGTATAGGCACACACACTACATGATCAGTATAGCTACACACACTACATGATCAGTATAGGGGCACACACTACATGATCAGTATAGCTACACACACTACATGATCAGTATAGGCACACACACTACATGATAAGTATAGGCACACACACTACATGATAAGTATAGGCACACACACTACATGATCAGTATAGGCACACACACTACATGATCAGTATAGGCACACACACTACATGATCAGTATAGGCACACACTGCATGATAAGTATAGGCACACACACTGCATGATCAGTATAGGCACACACTGCATGATAAGTATAGGCACACACACTACACAATCAGTATAGGCACACACACTACATGATCAGTATAGGCACACACTGCATGATAAGTATAGGCACACACACTACATGATCAGTATAGGCACACACTGCATGATAAGTATAGGCACACACACTACATGATCAGTATAGGCACACACAGCATGATAAGTATAGGCACACACACTACATGATCAGTATAGGGGCACACACTACATGATCAGTATAGGCACACACTACATGATCAGTATAGGCACACACACTACATGATCAGTATAGGCAGACACATTACATGATCAGTATAGGCACACACACTACATGATCAGCATAGGCACACACTCTGCATGATCAGTATAGGCACACACACTACATGATCAGTATAGGCACACACACTGCATGATCAGTATAGGCACACACTGCATGATAAGTATAGGCACACACACTGCATGATCAGTATAGGCACACACTGCATGATAAGTATAGGCACACACACTACATGATCAGTATAGGGGCACACACTACACGATCAGTATAGGCACACACACTACATGATCAGTATAGGCACACACAGTGCATGATCAGTATAGGCACACACACTGCATGATCAGTATAGGCACACACACTACATGATCAGTATAGGCACACACACTACAGGATCAGTATAGGGGCACACACTACATGATCAGTATAGGCACACACACTACATGATAAGTATAGGCACACACACTACATGATCAGTATAGGCACACACACTGCATGATCAGTATAGGCACACACACTACATGATCAGTATAGGCACACACACTACATGATCAGTATAGGCACACACTACATGATCAGTATAGGCACACACACTACATGATAAGTATAGGCACACACACTACATGATCAGTATAGGGGCACACACTGCATGATCAGTATAGGCACACACACTACATGATCAGTATAGGCACACACACTACATGATCAGTATAGGCACACACACTACATGATCAGTATAGGCACACACACTACATGATCAGTATAGCTACACACACTACATGATAAGTATAGCTACACACACTACATGATAAGTATAGCTACACACACTACATGATCAGTATAGGCACACACACTACATGATCAGTATAGGCACACACACTACATGATCAGTATAGGCACACACTGCATGATAAGTATAGGCACACACACTACACGATCAGTATAGGCACACACACTACATGATCAGTATAGGCACACACACTACATGATCAGTATAGGCACACACTGCATGATAAGTATAGGCACACACACTACATGAGCAGTATAGGCACACACTGCATGATAAGTATAGGCACACACACTACATGATCAGTATAGGCACACACAGCATGATAAGTATAGGCACACACACTACATGATCAGTATAGGGGCACACACTACATGATCAGTATAGGCACACACTACATGATCAGTATAGGCACACACACTACATGATCAGTATAGGCAGACACATTACATGATCAGTATAGGCACACACACTACATGATCAGTATAGGCACACACTCTGCATGATCAGTATAGGCACACACACTACATGATCAGTATAGGCACACACACTGCATGATCAGTATAGGCACACACACTGCATGATCAGTATAGGCACACACTGCATGATAAGTATAGGCACACACACTGCATGATCAGTATAGGCACACACTGCATGATAAGTATAGGCACACACACTACATGATCAGTATAGGGGCACACACTACACGATCAGTATAGGCACACACACTACATGATCAGTATAGGCACACACAGTGCATGATCAGTATAGGCACACACACTGCATGATCAGTATAGGCACACACACTACATGATCAGTATAGGCACACACACTACAGGATCAGTATAGGGGCACACACTACATGATCAGTATAGGCACACACACTACATGATAAGTATAGGCACACACACTACATGATCAGTATAGGCACACACACTGCATGATCAGTATAGGCACACACACTACATGATCAGTATAGGCACACACACTACATGATCAGTATAGGCACACACTACATGATCAGTATAGGCACACACACTACATGATAAGTATAGGCACACACACTACATGATCAGTATAGGGGCACACACTGCATGATCAGTATAGGCACACACACTACATGATCAGTATAGGCACACACACTACATGATCAGTATAGGCACACTCACTACATGATCAGTATAGGCACACACACTACATGATCAGTATAGCTACACACACTACATGATAAGTGTAGCTACACACACTACATGATCAGTATAGGCACACACACTACATGATAAGTATAGGCACACACACTACATGATCAGTATAGGCACACACACTACATGATCAGTATAGGGGCACACACTGCATGATCAGTATAGGCACACACACTACATGATCAGTATAGGCACACACACTACATGATCAGTATAGGGGCACATACTGCATGATCAGTATAGGCACACACACTACATGATAAGTATAGGCACACACACTACATGATCAGTATAGCTACACACACTACATGATAAGTATAGCTACACACACTACATGATAAGTATAGCTACACACACTACATGATCAGTATAGGCACACACACTACATGATCAGTATAGGCACACACACTACATGATCAGTATAGGCACACACTGCATGATAAGTATAGGCACACACACTACACGATCAGTATAGGCACACACACTACATGATCAGTATAGGCACACACACTACATGATCAGTATAGGCACACACTGCATGATAAGTATAGGCACACACACTACATGAGCAGTATAGGCACACACTGCATGATAAGTATAGGCACACACACTACATGATCAGTATAGGCACACACAGCATGATAAGTATAGGCACACACACTACATGATCAGTATAGGGGCACACACTACATGATCAGTATAGGCACACACTACATGATCAGTATAGGCACACACACTACATGATCAGTATAGGCAGACACATTACATGATCAGTATAGGCACACACACTACATGATCAGTATAGGCACACACTCTGCATGATCAGTATAGGCACACACACTACATGATCAGTATAGGCACACACACTGCATGATCAGTATAGGCACACACACTGCATGATCAGTATAGGCACACACTGCATGATAAGTATAGGCACACACACTGCATGATCAGTATAGGCACACACTGCATGATAAGTATAGGCACACACACTACATGATCAGTATAGGGGCACACACTACACGATCAGTATAGGCACACACACTACATGATCAGTATAGGCACACACAGTGCATGATCAGTATAGGCACACACACTGCATGATCAGTATAGGCACACACACTACATGATCAGTATAGGCACACACACTACAGGATCAGTATAGGGGCACACACTACATGATCAGTATAGGCACACACACTACATGATAAGTATAGGCACACACACTACATGATCAGTATAGGCACACACACTGCATGATCAGTATAGGCACACACACTACATGATCAGTATAGGCACACACACTACATGATCAGTATAGGCACACACTACATGATCAGTATAGGCACACACACTACATGATAAGTATAGGCACACACACTACATGATCAGTATAGGGGCACACACTGCATGATCAGTATAGGCACACACACTACATGATCAGTATAGGCACACACACTACATGATCAGTATAGGCACACTCACTACATGATCAGTATAGGCACACACACTACATGATCAGTATAGCTACACACACTACATGATAAGTGTAGCTACACACACTACATGATCAGTATAGGCACACACACTACATGATAAGTATAGGCACACACACTACATGATCAGTATAGGCACACACACTACATGATCAGTATAGGGGCACACACTGCATGATCAGTATAGGCACACACACTACATGATCAGTATAGGCACACACACTACATGATCAGTATAGGGGCACATACTGCATGATCAGTATAGGCACACACACTACATGATCAGTATAGGCACACACACTACATGATCAGTATAGGCACACACACTACATGATCAGTATAGGCACACACACTACATGATCAGTATAGCTACACACACTACATGATAAGTATAGCTACACACACTACATGATCAGTATAGGCACACACACTACATGATCAGTATAGGCACACACACTACATGATAAGTATAGGCACACACTGCATGATCAGTATAGGCACACACACTACATGATCAGTATAGCTACACACACTACATGATCAGTATAGCTACACACACTACATGATAAGTATAGCTACACACACTACATGATCAGTATAGGCACACACACTACATGATAAGTATAGGCACACACACTACATGATCAGTATAGGCACACACACTACATGATCAGTATAGGCACACACTGCATGATAAGTATAGGCACACACACTGCATGATCAGTATAGGCACACACTGCATGATAAGTATAGGCACACACACTACATGATCAGTATAGGCACACACACTACATGATCAGTATAGGCACACACACTACACGATCAGTATAGGCAGACACTGCATGATAAGTATAGGCACACACACTACATGATCAGTATAGGGGCACACACTGCATGATCAGTATAGGCACACACTACATGATCAGTATAGGCACACACACTACATGATCAGTATAGGCAGACACTGTCACACTGTCACAGAATACTGGAGGTAGGGGGCCTAAGCTGACCCTAAGCTGGGGCCCTGACTAATCCCTCATCCTGGAGGTACTGTTAAAGGTACAGAGGTTCAGGCCGCCAGCGTAACCCCTACCTCCTGAGGATCCCTGCACCACAGTAATCTAGTCCTGAGAAGGACCCCGATCACAACAATTGGGAACCAGCGATAATATGCCCACACACAGTATTTAGACGAACGAGACAGTACAAGGGAAAAACCAAAACCACCTTGCATACAACTTCAACAAAACTACAACAGAGGGAACACCAACGGGAAAGGAGATAAATGATAAAGCGAGGAAAGGGAAATAACACTTTCAAATACACTTATCTCAGCAACTCCAAACACCACGATCCGCTCTGTAAGTCTGAATGAAAAGCTTTCACCGACACCTCACAAACAGACCTGCAGGAATATAAAGGAGTCTCGAAGCATTGATTGCAGCTGGGCGAGGCTGGACCTCAGCTAGCCCAGAGAGAGAGAGAATTAACTCCTTCACTGCCGAGAAAACACAAAGCACCAACAAGTCAGCTGCGAGAAGTCAGGCTGTGTACTCGTGACGATCTTCGTGGCAACACACCCGTGACAGTACCCCCCCTTCTACGAGGGGCCTCCGGACCCTCAGGGCCAGGTTTATCCGGGTGAGTCGTGTGGAAGGCCCGAACTAATCGGTCTGCGTTAATATCCGACGCAGGAACCCACATCCTCTCCTCAGGACCATACCCCTTCCAATGAACCAAGTACTGAAGGGACCGGCGATTAAAGCGTGAATCAATGACCCTCGATACCTGGAACTCCAAGTTACCATTGACAACCACAGGAGGGGGAGGTAAAGGTGACGGTACCACCGGCGCCACATACCTCTTAAGCAATGATCTGTGAAACACGTTGTGAATTTTAAACGTAGGGGGGAGGTCAAGACGGAATGCCACCGGATTAATAACAGAACTGATTCTGTACGGCCCGATGAACCTGGGACCCAGTTTCCAGGAGGGAACCTTAAGTTTAATATTCCTGGTAGACAACCATACCTGATCGTTCACACTTAGGTCCGGACCAGACACTCTCCTCCTATCAGCCATACGTTTGTATCGGTTCCCCATAGTATTCAGATTCTTCAGCACCCCTCTCCATACTGAAGCGAGAGATGAGGAAAATCGTTCCTCCTCCGGAACCCCCGAAGAGCCCCCCCTACTGAAAGTACAAAACTGGGGGTGAAAACCATATGCCCCAAAAAACGGGGACTTACCAGTGGACTCGCTTCGCCTATTATTGAGAGCAAACTCTGCCAGAGGTAGGAAAGAAGCCCAGTCCTCCTGGTTCTCTGACACAAAACACCGAAGATATGTCTCCAAGCTCTGGTTCATACGTTCCGTCTGACCATTGGTCTGAGGATGAAAAGCCGACGAGAATGACAAATGCATCCCCCGCCGTGCACAAAACGCCTTCCAGAACTTGGACACAAACTGAGACCCCCGATCAGACACCACCTCGGAGGGTACCCCGTGAAGCCTCACAATCTCCCCAATGAACACCTGCGCAAGAGTTTTAGCATTAGGGAGAGCCGGAAGAGCGATAAAATGTGCCATCTTGCTGAACCTGTCCACTACAACGAGTATGACCGTTTTACCCGAAGACGGAGGGAGGTCCGTAATAAAGTCCATAGACAGATGAGTCCAAGGACGCTCCGGGATCTTCAAAGGTAAGAGGGCCCCAGACGGACGGGTATGTGAGGTCTTAGAGCGCGCACAAACCCCACAGGACGCGACAAAAGTTACCACCTCTTTATGTAAGTTAGGCCACCAAAACCGACGCGAGAGGAGATCCACAGTTGCTTTACTCCCCGGGTGTCCTGCAAAAACTGAGTTATGGTGTGCCTCGATCACCTTTTGTCGCAACTGATCTGGAACGAACAGTCTCCCCGGAGGTCCAACAGGGGCGTCCCCCTGAGCCTCCAATATCTCCTCCTCCAGCTCAGAGCATACTGCCGAAACCACCACCCCCTCCTGAAGAACAGGAATCGGGTCGTCCGTATTCCCGGCCCCAGGGAAACTACGAGATAAGGCATCCGCCTTTACATTTTTAGACCCAGGACGATATGTAACGACGAAATTAAACCTGGTAAAAAACAATGACCACCTAGCTTGTCTGGGATTCAGACGTTTAGCGGACTCCAGATATAGCAGGTTCTTGTGATCGGTGATGACGGTGACCGGATGAACTGCCCCCTCCAAAAAATGGCGCCACTCCTCAAAAGCTAACTTAATGGCCAGGAGTTCCCTATTGCCGACATCGTAATTCCTCTCAGCGGACGACAATTTTTTAGAGAAAAAGGCGCACGGATGCCACTTACCAGGGGACGAACCCTGTGACAATACTGCTCCCACCCCTACCTCGGAAGCGTCTACCTCTACAAAGAATGGCTGAGACGCATCAGGTTGAATGAGTATGGGTGCCGAGGCAAAACATTTTTTCAAGGAGGAGAATGCTTGACAAGCCTTGTCAGACCACCTAGAAAAATCCGTCCCCTTTTTAGTCATGTCTGTGAGAGGCTTAACCACGGACGAGAAATTACGAATGAACTTCCGGTAATAGTTAGCAAACCCCAGGAAACGTTGTAGTGCCTTAAGATTCTCCGGCCGATCCCACTCAAGAACTGCCCGCACTTTCCCAGGGTCCATACGAAAACCGGACGCAGAAACCAGGAAGCCTAAAAACTGGAGTTCCTGTACGGCGAACACACACTTTTCCCACTTGGCATACAGTTTATTATCCCGCAAGATCTGTAACACCTGTCTAACGTGCTCCTGATGAGACACCAGATCCGGCGAGTAAATTAAGATATCATCCAGATATATGACAACAAACTGTCCCACCAGGTGGCGAAAAATATCATTAACAAAGTGTTGAAACACCGCCGGGGCATTAGTCAGACCGAATGGCATGACAAGGTTCTCATAATGCCCCTCCGGAGTGTTAAAAGCCGTCTTCCACTCATCCCCCTCCTTCATCCTAATCAAATTGTACGCCCCCCTGAGATCCAACTTAGAGAACCATTTGGCGCCCACGATCTGATTAAAGAGATCGGGAATAAGTGGGAGCGGATACGGATCTCGGACCGTAATCCGATTAAGTTCACGGAAATCCAGACAAGGGCGTAGGCCTCCATCTTTCTTCTTAACAAAGAAGAACCCCGCGGCCACCGGTGAAGATGAAGGTCTAATATGCCCCTTAGCCAGACTTTCAGAAATATAATCCTTCATGGCCTGCCTCTCAGGACCAGAAAGGTTATACAACCTAGCTTTAGGTAACTTGGCCTCAGGGAGCAGTTTAACAGAACAGTCATACTCGCGATGAGGAGGTAGTTCCTGACACCCATTCTCCGAGAATACATCCTCAAAGTCTGCCAGAAATGGAGGTAAGACCCAAGGAGTAACCGCACCGATGACCGTGTTCATGCAGTTTTTATTACAGAATTTACTCCATTGGCTTATCTCTCTGGTTTGCCAATTAATAACAGGGTTATGCTTAGCTAACCAAGGAAGGCCCAACACTATAGGAGTGGGAAGACCCTCCAACACGTAGCAAGACAACAGTTCTTTATGTATTGCCCCCACTTGAAGTTTTACGCCATGCACAGCTTGCAAAAAACTTCCCTGACCGAGAGGCCTGGCATCGATCGAGAATATGGGGATGGGTTTAGCCAACTCACTCAATCGCATACCTTGAACCCGGGCAAACCGAGCATCAACCAGATTAGCCCCGGCCCCACTATCCAGAAGAACAGATATCCTCTCAGTTCTCGTACCCACCACCACCTCCGCCGGTACGAGAAACTGAGACGAACCTAGGGACGAAATACCTACTCCCAGATTGCCGTCCACCACACAACCTGGGATCAACAGTTTTTTCGACGACTCTTTACTCAGCAAGGGGCGGGATGGACACCCCCCAATAAAATGTCCCTTTTTCCCGCAGAGGAAACACCTTCCTGTCTTATGGCGCACCACCGGTCCCCTTCCCCGAAATGATGTCCCTCCTAATTGCATAGGCTCCTCCGGACTGACCAGGGGAACCACCATATGAGGGGACCTTGTAAGAGGTGGAGACATTACAGGGGGTAGAGTTATCCCGCACCTCTCCCGAAGCCGTCTGTCAACGCGAATAGCAAGGGCCATAGCGGCTTCCAGTGACGCGGGAGAGTCATACTGTGCCAACACATCCTGTAATTTGTCGGATAAACCATGACAAAACTGGCTCCTAAGAGCCGGGTCATTCCACTGGGTGTCCGTGGCCCACCTACGGAACTCCGAACAGAATTCCTCCGCCGGACGATCTCCCTGCTGAATCCTACGTAACTTAGACTCAGCAAGGGAGATCCGATCTGGGTCATCATATACGAGTCCCAAAGCAGCGAAAAACCTATCCACTGACTGGAGAACTGGGGAGCTAGGGGGAAGAGAGAACGCCCAAGATTGTGGGTCCCCTTGTAGGAGCGAGATGACAATTCCCACCCTTTGTTCTTCACTGCCCGATGACCGAGGCCGCAGCCGAAAGTACAATTTGCATGCCTCCCGGAAAACAAAAAACTTGTCCCGCCCCCCAGTGAACCTGTCAGGGAGAGCTACTTTAGGTTCTGGTCTGGCTTGCTCCAGAGGATGCAAAACCTTGGACCTAACGTCCGCCAGCCCCATGGACAAACTCTGCAACTGCTGAGCTAGACCGGCTACTGGATCCATGGTAGCTGGAGAAAAACTAAGTTGGTCGGTGAAAATGTCACACTGTCACAGAATACTGGAGGTAGGGGGCCTAAGCTGACCCTAAGCTGGGGCCCTGACTAATCCCTCATCCTGGAGGTACTGTTAAAGGTACAGAGGTCCAGGCCGCCAGCGTAACCCCTACCTCCTGAGGATCCCTGCACCACAGTAATCTAGTCCTGAGAAGGACCCCGATCACAACAATTGGGAACCAGCGATAATATGCCCACACACAGTATTTAGACGAACGAGGCAGTACAAGGGAAAAACCAAAACCACCTTGCATACAACTTCAACAAAACTACAACAGAGGGAACACCAACGGGAAAGGAGATAAATGATAAAGCGAGGAAAGGGAAATAACACTTTCAAATACACTTATCTCAGCAACTCCAAACACCACGATCCGCTCTGTAAGTCTGAATGAAAAGCTTTCACCGACACCTCACAAACAGACCTGCAGGAATATAAAGGAGTCTCGAAGCATTGATTGCAGCTGGGCGAGGCTGGACCTCAGCTAGCCCAGAGAGAGAGAGAATTAACTCCTTCACTGCCGAGAAAACACAAAGCACCAACAAGTCAGCTGCGAGAAGTCAGGCTGTGTACTCGTGACGATCTTCGTGGCAACACACCCGTGACAGACACATTACATGATCAGTATAGGCACACACACTACATGATCAGTATAGGCACACACTCTGCATGATAAGTATAGGCACACACACTACATGATCAGTATAGGCACACACTACATGATCAGTATAGGCACACACACTGCATGATCAGTATAGGCAGACACTACATGATCAGTATAGGCACACACACTACATGATCAGTATAGCTACACACACTACATGATCAGTATAGGCACACACACTACATGATCAGTATAGGGGCACACACTACATGATCAGTATAGGCAGACACTGCATGATCAGTATAGGGGCACACACTACATGATCAGTATAGGCACACACACTACATGATCAGTATAAGCACACACACTACATGATCAGTATAGGCACACACACTACATGATCAGTATAGGCACACACACTACATGATCAGTATAGGCAGACACACTACATGATCAGTATAGGCAGACTCTGCATGATAAGTATAGGCACACACACTGCATGATCAGTATAGGCACACACTGTATGATAAGTATAGGCACACACACTACACGATCAGTATAGGCACACACACTGCATGATAAGTATAGGCACACACACTACATGATCAGTATAGGCACACACACTACATGATCAGTATAGGCAGACACTGCATGATAAGTATAGGCACACACACTGAATGATCAGTATAGGCACACACACTACATGATCAGTATAGGCACACACACTACATGATCAGTATAGGCACACACACTACATGATCAGTATAGGCAGACACTGCATGATAAGTATAGGCACACACACTGAATGATCAGTATAGACACACACACTACATGATCAGTATAGGCACACACACTGCATGATCAGTATAGGCACACACACTACATGATCAGTATAGGGGCACACACACTACATGATCAGTATAGGCACACACACTGCATGATCAGTATAGGCACACACACTACATGATCAGTATAGGCAGACACTACATGATCAGTATAGGCACACACACTGCATGATCAGTATAGGCACACACACTACATGATCAGTATAGGCAGACACTACATGATCAGTATAGGCACACACACTGCATGATCAGTATAGGCACACACACTACATGATCAGTATAGGCACACACACTGCATGATCAGTATAGGCAGACACTACATGATCAGTATAGGCACACACACTGCATGATAAGTATAGGCACACACACTGCATGATCAGTATTGGCAGACACTGCATGATAAGTATAGGCACACACACTACATGATCAGTATAGGCACACACACTACATGATCAATATAGGCACACACACTACATGATCAGTATAGGCAGACACTGCATGATAAGTATAGGCACACACACTACATGATCAGTATAGGCACACACACTACATGATCAGTATAGCTACACACACTGCATGATCAGTATAGGCACACCCACTACATGATCAGTATAGCTACACACACTGCATGATCAGTATAGGCACACACACTACATGATCAGTATAGCTACACACACTACATGATTAGTATAGGCACACACAGTGCACACAGTAATTTTGGCACATAGATGTAGGACATAGTTCGGCTTTTGATCGGGATTTAATCTGATCGCCATATTCGGGGTCAGGAAGGAATTTTTCCCCCTAATATGAGGATAATTGGCCCATTCTTCATAGGGGTTTTCGCCTTCCTCTGGATCTACACGACCTTACATAGGTTTAGTATCATAAATTAATAAGTAGATTCACACAGAAGAAAAGAAATTATAAAAAATAAAATAACATTTTCTTAGTTAAAAAGAAAAATTAGTTTATTCAAATATAAATGATAATTAGTACTAGTAAATAATTTTTGTTACTTAGAAAATTACACAGCTTAGGTATATTACACAGGTCAGGTACATTACACAGCTTAGGTACATTACACAGGTCAGGTACATTACACAGCTTAGGTACATTACACAGGTCAGGTACATTACACAGCTTAGGTACATTACACAGGTCAGGTACATTACACAGGTCAGGTACATTACACAGCTTAGGTACATTACACAGGTCAGGTATATTACACAGGTCAGGTACATTACACAGCTTAGGTACATTACACAGGTCAGGTACATTACACAGTGTAACGGGTCTGGGAGGCGGAACCTCTGAGCAACTATACAAGGGGGCGGCCCTTGTAAGAAAGCGGGTGGCGCCCAGGGAAGACGGGCAGGTAGTCACAGCAAGTGACAGGGACAGTCTCTGGGAAAACGGGCAGGTGGTCACGGCAAGTGACCGGGACAGTCTCTGGGTAAACGGGCAGGTGGTCACGGCAAGTGACCGGGACAGTCTCTGGGTAAACGGGCAGGTGGTCACGGCAAGTGACCGGGGCAGTCTCTGGGTAAACGGGCAGGTGGTCACGGCAAGTGACCGGGACAGTCTCTTGACAGGCGGGTGGTCACGGCAAGTGACGGCAGAGCCTCCAGGTAGGCAAGCAGGCTGGTAGCAGGTGGACGCTCCCAGGTGAGCGGGCAAGAGTCTTTGGACAGGCAGGTGGTCACAGCACGTGACGGCGGAGCCTCCAGGTAGGCTAGCAGACAGGTAGAAGGTGAGCGCTCCCAGGTGAGCGGGCAAGAGTCTCTGGACAGGCAGGTGGTCACAGCACGTGACGGCGGAGCCTCCAGGTAGGCTAGCAGACAGGTAGAAGGTGAGCGCTCCCAGGTGAGCGGGCAAGAGTCTCTGGACAGGCTGGTGGTCACAGCACGTGACGGTGGAGCCTCCAGGTAGGCTAGCAGGCAGGTAGCAGATGTGCGCTCCCAGGTGAGCGGGCAGACGGATCCATAGACAGACTGGCAGGGCTGGTAGGCAGACTGTCGGACCGCAGGAATAGTAGCAGGTTGACACGAGACAGGCAGGTATCAGACAGGAAGCTGGCAGGAAACTGGCAGGTAACTGGCAGGTAACTGGAAACGGGACCTGAGGGCTGAAGCAGAGTGATGAACTGTGCTACAACATTGCTCGCGCACCTCCATTTTGGAGGAGGTGCCTTACATATGGTGAAGTCCTCCGGCCATTGGCCGGGGACTCCTTAGGACGGCGCGCGCGGCCCCTTTAAGAGAGGGGGAGCGCGCGCGCGCCCTAAGCACCGTGGCCGGGAAGGAGCGCGCGCTGCTAGCAGAGCGGGAGGAAGACGCTGGGCACGGAGCGGAGAGGTGAGGGAAACAGCGTCCCTGCCTAGCAGGAGGCAGGGACGCCGACGCTACACACAGCTTAGGTACATTACACAGGTTAGGTACATTACACAGGTCAGGTACATTACACATCTTAGGTACATTACACAGCTTAGGTACATTACACAGTTCAGGTACATTACACAGCTTAGGTACATTACACAGGTTAGGTACATTACACAGGTCAGGTACATTACACAGGTCAGGTACATTACACAGCTTAGGTACATTACACAGGTCATGTACATTACACAGCTTAGATACATTACACAGGTTAGGTACATTACACAGGTCAGGTATTGGCCTTTGATCTTGGGATTCGTTCTGATCGCCATATTTGGGGTCAGGAAGGAATTTTCCCCCCTGATATGAGGACAATTGGCTTATTCCTCACAGGGGGTTTTCGCCTTCCTCTGGATCAACACGGCCCCTACATACATTTAGTGTGAGAGGTTAATAAGTGGGTACATACTTTGAGAGTATAAGAATAAGGTATGAAATAAAATATTAGTGAAAAAAAATGTTAGCTAAGCCAAATATAGACATAAATTAGTGCACACATGCAAAAATCATTTGTTTCTGTTTGTTTTTAATTTGCACTTACATTTCACAGGTTCGATTTCAGCCTTTGATCCTGGGATTTATTCTGACCGCCATTCTTTATTTGGGGTCAGTAAGGAATTTTCCCCCCTGATATGAGGACAATTGGCCTATTCCTCACAGGGGGTTTTCACCTTCCTCTGGATCAACACGGCCCATAAATAGGATTAGTCTGATAGATGAATAATTTACACATACATGATATTATAATATAAAATAATCCCCATCTATAAATAAAATCTTCTTTTTACCCCTTATATCTTTGTGCTTGTTTTTATTCCATTGCTCTTCCACAAAGTCATTATTATACTCCAACCCTATGTTTTTTGTGACATATTGTACTTTATGTTAGTGGTAAATTTAGGTCAATATTTTTTGCATCTATTTGTGAAGATATCAGAAATTTGGTGAAAAATATTGAAACTTCAGCAATTTTCAAACTTTGAATTTTATGCTCTTAAAGCAGAGAGTTATATCACACAAAATAGTTTCCCTAATTTCCCTAACATTTCCCACATGTCTACTTTACTTCTGCATAATTTTTTAAACAATTTATTTTTGTTAGAAAGTTAGAAGGGTTAAAGGTTTATCAGCAATTTCTAATTTTTCCAATAAAACTTTTAATTTTTTTGAAAGGAACCACATCACCTTTGAAGTGACTGAAAGGCCTATGTGACAGAAAATACCCGAAAGTGACACCCTCCTAAAAACTGCACCCCTCAAGGTGCTCAAAACCACATTCCAGAAGTTTATTAACCCTTCATGTGCTTTTATATGCGATTAATGCTTCTATATTTCTCTTATACCGATGTTTGAAAAAGACCACTTTTGGTCGAAACGTCATGGCATATTGCTTTAAGCTCCTCCTTGTTGGTTTTCAACGGTGTGGTGAATGTATATATTTGAATAAACTGTTTCCACCTTTGCAAATTACCTTTGAGTACGGCTGTTATCTATATCCTTACGGGGGATAGTATCCTATTCAGCCTGCACCAAATCTACAGCTGATTGCGCATCTTCTTCTATCAAATCCCCTGTCCATGATGCAGGCGAAGATGCCTCCGACCTGCATTTGCAACCAAGTGTTTGTCCCTACCCCAGTCCTTTGAACGCAAGCACAAATACGCAACCACTCACATACAGGCCAAAATACTAAACTGCCACATTTCCAGACTGCTTGCACTGGAAATGTTGTCTTTTAGGCTTGTGGAGACGGAAGCTTTCCGCAACCTCATGGCGGCTGTCCCTCGGTACTTGGTCCCCAACTGCCGCTATTTCTCCCGGTATGCTGTCCCCGCCTTACACGAGCACGTGTCCCATAACATTACCCGTGCCCTCACAATGCAGTTACTGGGAAGGTCCACCTAACCACGGACACGTGGACTAGTGCTTGTGGCCAGGGACACTACATTTCCCTGACGGCACACTGGGTGAATATTATGGAAGCCGGGACCCAGTCAACCCAGGGATGGAACATGTGCTACCGACACCGAGGATTGCGGGCCCTGGTTCAATCAGGGTTGCCCCCACCTTCTACAGCAGTTCCTGCACCTTCTCCTCACCCTCCATTTCCGGAACGTCAACATCAGTCTCAAGCTGTATGCACTGCAGCATTTTCTTTTTTCAGGACTTGGGTCTGTGCGGGGTCTGGTTTCTTGTACTCCGAGACATTGTTTTTACTGATATAACTTTGGGGTGGATAGGATGTTTTGATTACATTTTTTTGTGCTGTTGTGATGGCTGAAAAAATGCTATTTTGGCGTTTTGATTTTCTTCTTGCCATTTACTTATTGGAATAATTTATTCTATACATTGATAGATGGAATTTGATGATCGCAGTGATATCAAATATGTGTATTTTTTTATATTTCATCATTTTTAATGGGGGAAAACAGGTGATTTGAACTTTTGTATCATGACCGGCATGCGGGTCTTCAGCAGACTCCCGACCATGATTGCAACCCATTGACGCGCCATGATAACGTCTCGGGGGGCCATTGGGAATAGTGAGCCCCCCTGCCGGCGCGCATTAAATGCTGCTGTCACAGACTGACAGCAGCATTTAACAGACATAGACGGAGCTTCGCTGTTAGAGGCAGATGATGGCTGAATAACACACGTAGACAGTATTGATTGTAATGTACAACAAGAAAAAAATCCTAAACTGGATCCACATAGCAGTAACTGAGAAAACACTTTGACGAAATAAATATAAACCAAAATGAATGACATCCCCACATGATTAAAAGATATATTTATTAGAAAATAATAAAAAAATACATACAATTCAAGCAAGGTAACTCGAAAAGGAGGGATGAATGACAGTGATAGTTGTAGTAACCCAAGTTGAAGTTCTTTAGGTTTATATTGATTGTAATATGTTTAGCAAAAACCATCGCTTTCCAGAACAAAAATCCAAAACTAGAAAGAATTATATATATATTTTTTTATGTTTTTTATATTTAAATGTAAAAAAAAAACAATGTTCAAATGTTCCACACCATATCCATCATATCCATTGCTGGGCAGCTCTGAAAAAACACATGTAGAGATTCTCCAGGTCTTGGAAACTGCTTCTGATCATGTTATCAGTGCAGGTGGGTGCAGGTCTTCACCTCTTTCTAACAAGATGTCTCATGCCTGTATAGAAACAATAAGACGCCTTTCTCATTAATCTGAAAACAATTAAAATACATGTTTTTTAAAAATTTTGAATATACAGTAAAGACCAAAAGTTTGGACACACCTTCTCATTTAAAGATTTTTCTATATTTTCATGACTTTGAAAATTGTACATTCACACTGAAGGCATCAAAACTATGAATTAACACATATGGAATTATATACTTAACAAAAAAGTATGAAACAACTGAAAATATGTCTTATATTCTAGGTTCTTCAAAGTAGCCACCTTTTGCTTTGATGACTGCTTTGCACACTCTTGGCATTCTCTTGATGAGCTTCAAGAGGTAGTCACTGGAAATGGTCTTCCAACAATCTTGAAGGAGTTCCCAGAGATGCTTAGCACCTGTTGGCCCTTTTGCCTTCACTCTGCGGTCCAGCTCACCCCAAACCATCTCAATTGGGTTCAGGACTGGGACTGTGGAGGCCAGGTCATCTGGCGTAGCACCCAATCACTCTACTTCTTGGTCAAATAGCCCTTACATAGCCTGAAGGTGTGTTTGGGGTCATTGTCCTGTTGAGAAATAAATGATAGCCCAACTAAACGCAAACCGGATGGAATAGCATGACGCTGCAAGATGCTGTGGTAGCCATGCTGGTTCAGTATGCCTTCAATTTTGAATAAATCCCCAACAGTGTCACCAGCAAAGCCCCCCCCCCCAAACCATCACACCTCCTCCTCCATGCTTCACGGTGGGAACCAGGCACGTAGAGTCAAAGACACGGCGGTTGGAACCAAAGATCTTAAATTTGGACTCATCAGACCAAAGTACAGATTTCCACTGGTCTAATGCCCATTCCTTGTGTTCTTTAGCCCAAACAAGTCTCTTCTGCTTGTTGCCTTTCCTTAGCAGTGGTTTCCTAGCAGCTATTTTACCATGAAGGCCTACTGCACAAAGTCTCCTCTTAACAGTTGTTGTAGAGATGTGTCTGCTACTAGAACTCTGTGTGGCATTGACCTGGTCTCTAATCTGAGCTGCTGTTAACCTGCGATTTCTAAGGCTGGTGACTCGGAAAAACTTATCCTCAGAAGCAGAGGTGACTCTTGGTCATCCTTTCCTGGGGCGGTCCTCATGTGAGACTGTTTCTTTGTAGCGCTTGATGGTTTTTCCAACTGCACTTGGGGACACTTTCAAAGTTTTCCCAATTTTTCGGACTGACTGACCTTCATTTCTTAAAGTAATGATGGCCACTCGTTTTTCTTTACTTAGCTGCTTTTTTCTTGCCATAATTCAAATTCTAACAGTCTATTCAGTAGGACTATCAGTTGTGTATCCACCTGACTTCTGCACAACACAACTGATGGTCCCAACCACATTTATAAGGCAAGAAATCCCACTTATTAAACCTGACAGGGCACACCTGTGAAGTGAAAACCATTTCCGGTGACTACCTCTTGAATTTCATCAAGAGAAAGCCAAGAGTGTGCAAAACAGTCATGAAAGCAAACGGTGGCTACTTTGAAGAACCTAGAATATAAGACATATTTTCAGATGTTTCACACTTTTTTGTTAAGTATATAATTCAACATGTGTTAATTCATAGTTTTGATGCTTTCAGTGTGAATGTACAATTTTCAAAGTCATGAAAATACAGAAAAATATTTAAATGAGAAGGTGTGTCCAAACTTTTGGTCTGTACTGTATACCGGTTATCAAATAAAACAAACTAAAGAGAAGTCATGGAGGAAAAACAAAATATTTACCTGGAAAATACATGTTGGAAGCTTTGTGTGAATCAGGATAGGTGGATTCTGAATGTTTGTTGTTAGCTGCTCGTGATGAAGACGTATGCTGATTGTCTCCCTACCTGGTGAAAGAAAAGCAAAATATATAAAAGTAGTTACACTTTAAATGATATACGGCAATAAGAGACTAAATTAGAGACTTAAGATTCTCAACATTTTAAAAATAGCTTATTACTGATTGTTGATGATAGTGGAGGCTTCTTTCTTACCTTCATCTTAGGTAGATGAGATGATGATATTTAGACAAATCTCAATGTTCAAATAGTTCAAATAGTGAACCTGAAAATATAAAGAAACATAATTACATCCAACTAAGCTTGAAATTATAAAAGGTTTTCAAAAGCATTGTAGATAATTGATGGAAATTATCAATCGTTCCATATCCAGCAAGTTATGGAAATGTATCCAGTATTAATATGGTAACCTATGAGGATGGATTCTGAATGTTTGCTGCTAATCGCTGGTGCTGGTGATGAGCACAAATACTCATTGTCTCGCTACTCAGGGGAAAATATATAAAAGTATCTGAACTTTAAATTATAAAGAAACAAAATTAGAGACTAAATATTCTGAAGAATAGTTACATGTTTAGCTGATGGACAATTGACGTAATCGGCCTCCACACCGGCGGCAATAAGATTTATTATCAGCTATTCTTTGAAAACGCCCAAGTCTACAAAGATAAGAGAAATATTGGTTACCAGACTGGAATGAACGTTGGTTAATACCATGGATCATGTTAAAAAGAACAAATTGAAACCAATATATTAAGGACTGGCCCCAGCACAGAAAATATAACATGTAGCATCCTAAGCCCTACAGTCCCCAGACGTCAGTCCGCTCTGATAGTAGTAAAGTATAAAAGCCTTATACCAACAGAACCGCCCTGACGTCTCTGCACGGTGATTGTGTTTCATGACGCGATGAATCATCAAATCTACTTACTTGTTATCACACAGGGAGCACTGGTAGTTGTACTTATAGCTGATGGTATAGCTGTGACACATCGTCACTTCCGGCAGCTCGGGATGGATGTCATTTACCCTTCTGGTATAAGTCTGCCATAACGGGCCATGGTTATCTCTGCCTTCACCGTCGATTATCCAACAGGCAGCATGGCACATCTCGTGCGCAAGTGTGGATCGTAGTCGCACTAAAAAAGAGTTTATACAGGCATAAGAAAATCTAAGTACACCCTGCTTGAACTCTTTGGTTTTACATATCAGGATTCAGGAAATAATACAAAATATCTGGTCCTTAAAACGTCTTCAAATTAGGTAAATACATCCTGAGATGAAAAACACATGAAAAGTCACAACATGCCATTACTTATTTACCAATAACTACTTCAAAATGCAGAAGCAGAGAGTGAAAAATAAGTACACCCCATGAATCACTAGCTTTTAGAATGATCTTTATTGATAATAACTTGAAGCTGCAGCAAGGGTGTACTTAATTTATCACACACTGCTTTTGCATTTTGCCCTTCTTTTTGTTAGATAAATAATTACACTATATTATTTATCATGTTGTTTTCTGAGATTGTATTTTCTTACTTTTAAGATCTTCTAAGGACCTGATGCTTTTTTGATTTTGTCCTAATATGGAAAACATTAGATTCCAAAGAGGGTGTACTTAGTTTTTCCCATGACAGCATGTACGATGAATTTATAAGATGTATTACATCACAAGTAGCAGTTTTGCAACCTATAGAGGTTGTCTCATAAAGCTGCAGGATGGACGTGATATGAAACCTACCGGCAGAATCCAAGACCTTATCGGAAAGCTCAATAACTGAGGAACGGTGGTTGTTCTCCAACTTGTGACGGCATTGACCGGATGCTGATGTCAGCCTCTTATTCCAGACTACGTCCAGTTTCCTCGGGAGCTAAAATAGAGGAAACAAATTCCACTAAATCTGTAAACTCTTTGACCCCATTCTAACAAAGCACCCAACTCTCCTGTGTGATTTACAGCACTAGTCTCCTTGTATGGGACATGGGGTCTACTGAGAAGTCCAACATGTGAGAACAAAAATAAAAATAAACCTTTCCTAAAATGTCCAGATGTCAACAAATTGGTTTTTATATGTAAATGTAAAATCCTGTGAACTACAAAAAGTTGCTAATCTCTATATGTCTGCATGATGGATCATGTAAGGTCTCCACTCATCCCACAGATAAGAAGAAGGTGATGGCATTTACCAAACTAAGTGAGTTTTGCCTGAGATTTCAGAACCATGACAAGGGAGTTAGGGTGCTCTTCAGAAACTTAGAATGATAGAAATGATTGTTTGAAGGTGGAGATAATGGATAAGTCATGTGTCGCCCAGATACCGATAATAAGATACCTTATTCTCGAAGACTGTCCTGTTGTATAGATGGTACAGTCGCTCCACCAGCTTCTCCTTTGTTACCTGAAAGTGGGTAACGTAGATGGAAGATGGAGAAATAATGTCTTCCAGGAAACAGCCGGGGATGTTACATAGTGGTGTCCTGGGAAAGATAAGGAATCAGAAATAAATCCAAAGGAAACATCTGACCTAGTTCATGGTTTTCCACAGAGGTAGATGCATCCGGCATAACTCACCTCTCCTCTGTAGCGGAGCTCTCCTCACTATCAGATGGTAAATTATCTGTACAGAAATATGGAAGAATGAAAATTTGTAATCAGACAGGTCAGAATGCAGATCCATGCTAGAGAGAAAACATAATAAATGCTGTAAAGTGAAAATACATCTAAATCAAAATGCCAGAATTGTGGTTTTTTTTCTCTCTGCAACTACTCAAAAAATGCAATAAGAAGCAATTTAAATGTCACATCCACCCCATAATATTATCAATAAAAACATCGAGCCGCCTTATAAAAGAACAAGCCCTCATACGCCTCCATCAATAGCAAAATAAAAATGTTACAGATCTCAGAAAATGGCGACAAAATCAAATATACTTATTAATAATATCAGAATTGTTTTTCACACTTAAAAAGAAAAACTTTGCAAGTTTGGTATGGACATAATCACACTGGCCTGAAGAATCATATTTCCAGGTTCATTTTACTGTGCAATGAAGACCTTAAAAATCAAAAACCCTCCAAAAAATCCGTTGTTTTTTTCAGTTTTCCCTTACTTGGAATTTTTTTGCATTTTGCAATACATTGTATGGTAATGTGAATTGTGCCATTGAGAAGAACATCTCATTGCACTAAAAGCAACCCATTATATGTCTATGTGGATGGAAATATAAAAACAGATAAGTCTCAAGGAAGAAGGAGAGGAAAAGACATAAGTAGACTACAAATTGACCAGTCCCTAAGGGGTTAAAGGTACAGACCCAACTGTAATTTGCGTTTAGTTGTTAGATTTGGACACTGACAGTACAAAAAAACATTGTTCTTTCTACAATAACATAACCCTGGTTGTATCTAGAAATGATGACTTACCATGATATGTGGAAGATTCTCCAGTATTGGAATCGTCATCGTCAGTAATAACAATGATGTCATCATCGGAGCTGTGACATAAATGTAACAGAATATGAGCCACCATTAATCATTAATCCCCATCAGGTATCTAGTAATGGAGGAGATGTGAGTCTTACCAGGTGGTACTGTCCGGATCAATATCTGAAGGTGGTAAAATCAGATCTGTGGGGGCAACACAACATAAATCTCTTATTAGAATATTGTAATAACAACTACAGAGGAACATCAAAGAAATAAATCCTAATACAGTATTCAGTGTACCCCTATATGTAGATTGGGAAATAGACCACATTCAGCTAAAGTAACCTGCACTGTGCATGGCCACCATGAGAAGAAATCCCCGAATCCCAAGCCTGACCGACTATAGAGCGAATGCATGAATAATGTTCCTGTTGCTGAAAAGAAATGTTGTTCTGCCACTATGGAAGTGTCCCAGACATAGGACTCACACCAATAAAGCTTATCTAAACTAGGATTACCCCTTTAATGTATCTTTAATTTAAAAATGCACAGACCCATTTATAATTTGCCTTTAATTGTTACATTTTGTAACTGATCTGTGACAGTACAGAAAATTCAATGTTTTTTCTACAATAACATTCCCCTGATTGTATCTAGAAATGATCACTTACTATTATATGCGGAAGTTCCTGCTCTATTGGAATCCTCATCATAATTAATAATGATGGCATCGGAGCTGTGAAATAAAGGTAACAAATAATGAGCTGACTATTAATCATTAATCCCCATCATATACCTAGTAATGGAGGAGACGTGGGTCTTACCAGGTGGTACTGTCCGGATCAGGATCTGAAGGTGGTAAAATCAGATCTGTGGGGGCAACACAACATAAATCTCTTATTAGAATATTGTCAAAAGAAATAAATCCTAATAATGTATCCAGTGTACCCCTATATGTACAAGGAGCAAAACACCACATTCAGGTACAGTAACCTGCCCTGTACATGGCCACCATGAGAAGAAATCCCCAAATCTCATTTCTGTCTGACTTTATAATGCCTGCATAAATATTCCTGACCAAATGCTGAAAAGAAATGTTTAATATGAACTCATTACCTTAGACGTACAATAGAGATAAATCCAAGCCCTGACCACAATGAGCTGCACCCAATGACTATAATGACACATCAATATATCAGAGCTGTTACTGGATCGGAGCACAGTACCTGGTAAATTCGGAGTCGGGCACGAATTGAAGCCACTGATGATAACCTGGCCTGGAGACCTCGGTATTGGCTTCTTTCGTGGATGATACTGAAAAATTGTCAAACATGTCAGATAGAATCTATGAGCATGAGCATCTCAAATTTATAATCTTCCTCCATTTTCCACTGACTTACAGGTATAATAATAATACTAATTTTTATTTATATAGCGCCAACATATTCCGCAGCACTTTACAATTAAGCGGGGACATGTACAAACAATAAATTCAATACAAGGGGAGACAGTTTAAACAGTTACATCAGTAGTGAGGTCCCTGCTCGCAAGCTTACATTCTACAAACCCCAGGTAGATGCCTATATGAATATAGTTACCATTGGCCTGCGCTTACTTCATGTGCAGAGTAGGACGGGTGTGCGGGACACTTATGGTTAGGATATGGATGGGGGCGGTGGTGACATTTACGTGTCTTCATACAATATTATTATGTACTCTGTACATGGACATGTTGACACAAATACCACAACTAAAGGCAGTCATTACTCTGGAAACATGATCCAAACTATCGCCCCATCATGCCTCTTCCTGGAGCTCTATTTTTGGTTCCACCATTTGTTTTTAATGGGATTTTTATCGCAAATGTATTCTCATTATTTAAAAATATAAAAATGACGCTCACCTGATGGAAATCGTCATCATCACTGCTGTCCTCGGTGTCAGAGAGAACTATAATGCGCTTAAATCGCTTTTTTCTCATCATATTTGCAAAAATCACTTACAACACTCCTCTCTCCACAAACGCCTACAAAATCCCTCAGCGGAACTCTGGATGACGGGGCGTTCTATATCGTCCAGTCATTGTGGCATCATCGGAATGATGAGATTGTTTGTTTTTTTACTTAACTTTATTTAAATCTACAAAACGTACTGCAGAAATACAAAACATAAATCCAGAAAAAAACAACAATCCTTCTAATTCCCTAACTCCTGCCCTTTTTTGAATTGTTCAGAAAAAAAATAACAATCAAAAAAGTCGACAAAAAACAAGATTTAAAAAAACATAGAAACCCCGAAAAAAATAGGCGATTGATTATCCCTCTCCCCAAAGTTTTAATGCTCTACGCTACATTTTTTGCAAAATCTTCTCCCAATTTTTTGAATTCTCTGAGGAGCAAAGCCACGCCCTCTTGTATTTTATTACTCTCTGAAAAAAATTATTCCATTCTGTAGTATTCAATTTTTTTCCCTATCCATTTCCTAACCAAATCCACTCTTGCTGTATAAAGTCGCCTACTTACAAACTCTTCTTCCTCATTTCATCTCTTCCGTTCCAGAGAGCAGGTTACAATTGTTGATTTGACCTCAATGGAGATCTAAGTCCCCAGTTTCCCCTCTATATCTTTATACCCTATGATAAATGTATCAATTCTGCCCTTGTTTCTTACACAACTTACAAGTATTGTCAGCTATCTTCTCCATTCTGTATAGTACCCGGTGAAAATAATAGAACTAATGGATCAATTGGATTAATTTATAGTTTGATTAATTGACATCCCACTTTTGTTTTTATATATATTGAGCCTCTGCAATATTTACTCTTTACTTTCTCAACTAATCTTCTTCTTAAACATTAAATATATAAGGAATCACGGTTAACTTTTTATTAATATTATATTTATTATATAATAGAATATTGTATAAAATATATAAGTTTATTAATATTAGATAGATTCTTTTTTAAATGGCAACCAATCAAAAAATAATCCATTCCTCAATTTGATTCCTTCATACTCTTCATCGCTTGTTGAATTTGACAATATCTAAAATCGTGCACTTTACTTAAGCTAAACTGTGTCTTCATCACATTAAATGGCAACAACTCATCTTCATGGATTAGATGTTTAACCAAATGCAACCTTTTCTCTTCCAAAACCCTGTATCTTAACAATTTTATATATATTTATATTATCCTATATATATTTATATTATCCAATTGACGTGTTAATATTTAATATCTTCTTTAAATAATCAAGTATAATTGCAAGAATAAAACATTTGTCATCTCCTAGATTCCCCTGAAAAAAAATCCCTGATTTCAAAAATTCATAAATGTTACAAAATCCCCTTTTTTCTTATTTAGTAAAAATCTTTCAAAATCAGAATTCCTGAAATTTAAGTAATTGGGCTTCCCAGAAATATCTGTGGAAATAAGGGACGGCCAAGCCTCCTTCTGTCTGAGACTTCAGAAGATAGTTACTTTTATTCTCACCCTCTCTCGCCAAGAAATCAGGTCGTTCAGAAGAGCTTCTGTTTATTTAAAAATTTTCTCATTTACCCATACCGGGCAGACGCTGAGGACATAATGAACTAGAGGCGAGAGACCATCATCTTAATCAGGGTTATTCTATCCACATTAGATATCGGCAGCAGCATCCACATCAACATCTATTTTAATTTCCTAATGAACAATATAATGTTAAGCGATACAAAACTCACAAGCTCCCATGTGATATTTATCCCTAAATATTCAAAGCCATCTTTTTACTAAAGTCTGTAAATGTCTTCACGCTTTTCTGATTTTTTCATCAAATGGTAATAAAACCCATATACTACAGTTGCTATCCAAGCCAAAGTGGGCACCAAAAGACATGGTCACCTCTATGGTCCACAGGAAAGATTTCCCCATCTCTAACAAAATCAGCAGAATATCATCTGCATAGATCAATATCTTTCCCCCTCTCCACTGCTGCCAAAACCACTGATTTCCTCAAGGAAAATACAGTGAGAAGATAAGAGAGGGGGCATCACCGTTTTGTACCTCTGGCTTGGGGTGAATGGTATAATAGTTTGATCCACCGGATAAAATTCTCCCTGAACCCAAACATCTTGAGTACCCTCCACAAGAACTCCTACACCACCCTGTTACAAGTCTTTGTGGCCTTTGATGCCATGATGGAGCGGTGGTCTCCGTCTCCTAATATTGTTAAACACTTTCCTCAAATGAATCATTTCCACTCCCTGGTATAAAACCATTCTGGTAAGAAAGTAGTGGGGGCTTCAGAATTATTTAAACATGTCTTACATTTCATTGAGGATCCAGATACAAATGAAGAACAACTTCCTTTAGGTCCATGATCAGAGTTGACAATTCACACCAGCCACTTCCAATATTAAAGGAGATGTTCACCAATATTTGATGAAGCAAAGGAGTTTAGCGTAGTCTTAAAATTAAAACGCAGATGTCTCTCTGATCACTTTCATTCATGTGCACCTCTGCTTGTGTCCTGTGTTAGTTTTCGCTCTTTTTCTGGCAAGGGGTGTCTTCCATCCAAGTTGGAATAGACCATGTCTAAATCTCTTTTCCTTCTTAGACGTCACCTCTCCAAGATTATCTTTTTTTTAATTCAAGTAATTGAGAGATTGCATAACAGGAAAAAAAGAATAACAATGGTTCCAGAATGAAAATACATAATTATTCAACAACATCATATCTGTTATTAGCTCTTTATATACATCTCCATACACATTAAGTCAGTCAAGTTTAAAGAATACAGCAATACACATTACACAGGTGTTTATAGGGGAAATACAAGAAAAACTATTGCGGCACCCCAGGGGTCTGGTTTCCACAGTAACAGCAATGTTATGTCTGAGAGCAGGTGGGAGGTCCTTTGGTCAGGGATCCTGTGCATGCCACACCTCCTGCCCAGTCCTGGGAGGGGAAGGACTTCCCCTATATAAACCTGGGGCTGAGGCAGGGTTAGAGTTCAGAGAGGAGAAGACAGGGAGCAGAGCTGCTCTATGGGCTCTGCTCCACAGGCAGGCCCTGTCCTGGGGCCTGAGCCTGGAATAGAAAGAAGACAGAACAAGAGTAGAGAAGCAGCATAGCAAGAAACATCGGGAGCTCTGTGGGAGCAGTGTTACAAAGAGTCAGGGGCTGGCAGCTGCAGAGCTCGCCCTGACTGAGAAGATTTCTTACCGGACCCGGAGTCCGAGGCTGTGGGGACTAACTCCTACCCAGCAGCAGAATCCGTCAGGCAGGGGATTCCAGGTCCTCTGGCCAAGAAACCTGAAGGCACGGTCACACGCATGGGACCAGCACCGCCATCGTGGAGCGGAAGCTACTAGAAGGCCCCGAGTCACCGGCCATACGGGTGAGCACCACACGGCACACTCAGGGACGTGGGCTACTTTTACCCGCCTCTAGCAAGGTAGCCAGAAGAGTACAGTTAGTCTGGGAGGCCTACAACTCCGCCTGGCCAGGGGAGATCCCATCTGCTCAAGGACTGACCAGGCCCCAATCGCTAGCCAGTACTCCGGGAGGGTCTATCTTTGTCACCAGTAAAGACCCTGAACTACACAGTACCGTCTCCGAGTGGTTCCTGCTACCCCCATCATCCACGTCGGCTGCCCTGAGGCCATACCCCTCCCGTTGGGGGTTATACTATCACGCTGCACAATCCTACCACCGGCCTCAGCGGTCTGCCCTGCAGCAGCAGCTCCCTGGCTGCACTCAACGGGTGGCGTAGTCATCTAACATCTACTGCTATAACATCGCCACTTAGTCTGACTCCCTGGGCACGGACCGGGTCCCGCCACTCGGAGACTACAACCCTCATCTGATCCGGTTCCGGGTAAGCCCCGTGTGCGAGACGCTACGCGACACAGCAGGCCCAGGGGCGCGTCAACTTTGGCGTAGTCGGCAGGATTTCGTGCCCGCAACCACCGGGTACTGCGTGCCTGAAAAAGAGACTTTTCAAACTTACCTGTGGTGAAGATTCCCGCCATCCGGCGCCATCTTCAGCCTTCTTCCTGCCATCGGTGAAGTTTCCCGCCATCCGGCGCCATCTTCTTCCTTCTTCCCGCCCTCCGTGGAGTTTTCCCGCCATTGGACGCCATCTTGAGGACGCCGCGCGGGAAGAAGAGGGGCGTGGACTCCGAAAGCGCGCGAGAACTGAAGCCCCGCCTCACGTCCGGACGTTGCGTAAGGTCCTGGAAGGAGCCCAGCAGACGCCGACGTCACAGGAGCGCGACGGAAGGTCCTCAACCCTGACGATCCACTGCGGAGCCGCGGCCTACGGAACAGGATCATCGCAAGGTAGGCCACGGTCCTCTAGGGGGGAGGAAGATGTCGGATACGGAGGAGAGCTTCACTGCCTCAACCGCCGCCAGCGCCACCGCTGTTGCGGTCATGTCTTTCACCATGCCCTATATCCCGGGGGCAGCCAGGCTACCCCAGTACTCAGGGGAGTCACATACCTCGAATGACGTTAGAGAAAAGCTGGATAGCCTCTTCCAGGTGTACCCCCTTACAGAAGAGCAAAAAGTGAGCATCCTGGTGGCCCAACTAACCGGGGCAGCCCAAAGGGAGGTAAAGTCCTGGCCACCTGGGAGGAGGACTGTCGCAGAGATACTAACCCGGCTGAGGGACACCTTTGATACCCGCACCTCAGCCGAGATCAAGCTTAGATTCTACGGGTGCAAACAGCGGGCACATGAGAGTATAAGGGACTATGCCCTGAACCTACAAGAGGACCCGGACGGGTCTGAAGACTATCCTCAGGAGGAGACAAGGAGAGGACACCGCTGCTGAAGGGAAGTAGCAGAAACTGAAACTGTATATAGTTGCTAAGTAAAATATGGTCCCCGTTGGGATAAGTGTGAACTGTTATCCGTGTGTCCCTATCCCTTACCAGGCTGAGGACTGTGAACAGCCATCCCTTTTCCCCACTGGCCGAGGACTGAGAGCGGCCACCCTGTACATAGTTGGAGCGTAACCCAGGATGGACTAAAGACTGTTAAGGACTCGGGGAAGGACAAACCCCTACCTGGTTACGTCTCCCTGTTGTGGTGAAATGGACACCTTCACCCTGTTTTGGTGAAATGGACACCGTCTCCCTGTTTTGGTGAAATGGACACCTTGCTTTTCTTCAGAGACTGCACCCGGTTGCGGACATGCCGTGACCATCTTTATGTGATTTTCTTGTTGTATTATTAATGTTTATATCTTGTTATGTTTTTCTAAAATATGTTTAGTCCCGGAGTACTAAATTTTGCTAGGGGGGAATGTGGCACCCCAGGGGTCTGGTTTCCACAGTAACAGCAATGTTATGTCTGAGAGCAGGTGGGAGGTCCTTTGGTCAGGGATCCTGTGCATGCCACACCTCCTGCCCAGTCCTGGGAGGGGAAGGACTTCCCCTATATAAACCTGGGGCTGAGGCAGGGTTAGAGTTCAGAGAGGAGAAGACAGGGAGCAGAGCTGCTCTATGGGCTCTGCTCCACAGGCAGGCCCTGTCCTGGGGCCTGAGCCTGGAGTAGAAAGAAGACAGAACAAGAGTAGAGAAGCAGCATAGCAAGAAACATCGGGAGCTCTGTGGGAGCAGTGTTACAAAGAGTCAGGGGCTGGCAGCTGCAGAGCTCGCCCTGACTGAGAAGATTTCTTACCGGACCCGGAGTCCGAGGCTGTGGGGACTAACTCCTACCCAGCAGCAGAATCCGTCAGGCAGGGGATTCCAGGTCCTCTGGCCAAGAAACCTGAAGGCACGGTCACACGCATGGGACCAGCACCGCCATCGTGGAGCGGAAGCTACTAGAAGGCCCCGAGTCACCGGCCATACGGGTGAGCACCACACGGCACACTCAGGGACGTGGGCTACTTTTACCCGCCTCTAGCAAGGTAGCCAGAAGAGTACAGTTAGTCTGGGAGGCCTACAACTCCGCCTGGCCAGGGGAGATCCCATCTGCTCAAGGACTGACCAGGCCCCAATCGCTAGCCAGTACTCCGGGAGGGTCTATCTTTGTCACCAGTAAAGACCCTGAACTACACAGTACCGTCTCCGAGTGGTTCCTGCTACCCCCATCATCCACGTCGGCTGCCCTGAGGCCATACCCCTCCCGTTGGGGGTTATACTATCACGCTGCACAAGCCTACCACCGGCCTCAGCGGTCTGACCTGCAGCAGCAGCTCCCTGGCTGCACTCAACGGGTGGCGTAGTCATCTAACATCTACTGCTATAACATCGCCACTTAGTCTGACTCCCTGGGCACGGACCGGGTCACCGCCACGAGACTACAACCCTCAACAGATCCGGCTCCGGGTAAGCTCCCGCGTGCGCAACGCAGCGCGACACAGGCCCAGGGGCGTGTCACTATTATCTCCCAGACTGAATTGAGAAGTAGGATCAGTAGGGTATGGGTCACACCAAAGCTTCCAAACCTTCTCAAATTTATTAGGACAGTGTCCACTCTTATATACTATCTTCTCATACAAAAAGCCAAAAAAGAGAATTCCCATGTACAAAAATCAGTCAATCTTTATTCAACAATCAATTAGACAACATTAAAAAAGTGATACTACAGAGATGGTGGATGAATGCAAATTAGCATACTTGTCCTAGAAAGTTGGACAGGTTACAAATATAAATATAAATTGCACATGGAGCCACTAAAGACCAATATGAAGAAAAAACATATAAAGGATGAGAATCCAAATATATACATATAAATGCCCTGAACAGTAATGAACATCAAGGGGGATCCACCCGGCTGTATAAATATGTAATATAAATAGTGAAAGTTCACTCTTAGACCTAAGTAATAGTGCCAGAAGTACACAATGTGTGATCCACCTAGTGTTCATCAAATAGAAATACTATGGTCGCACAATAAAACTGTTCACAAAGATCAATATATAGAAAAAAGATTTTATATTCCCGTGGATTCACTCCATAAGGGTAGTGGCAACAGGATGAGACAATGCTGAGGAGTGGTACTCAGAAAAAAGTATAACTATAAACAGAACAAGTGCTCAATATAACCACATAGTCAGCAGACTGAAAAATCCTTAAAACAGTGCTATTGAACATAAATAAGTTTCAAAGGACAGCAAGCAATTCATATTCACTGCAGTAAACCCTCTAACGTGCGTTTCGCTTCAAAGCTTCTTCAAAAGGGTATACTGAGTAGACAGAGACTGGGTATTTATGTAATTGGACAGCTAATCCACTACCTTACACATCAAATGCTATTTAAAATTATTGCATGAGAATGTTACATGGAGATGTTAACCCTTTATAGAATGAGGAGTATATAGCCCTATACACCAGATATCGATTGCGGTAAAAAACGGCAAGCTCACCTGCAGGGCGGGCTCCCTGTTGCACCTCGCTTCCCCGCCGTGCAGTCACATGCGAGAGGAGGGAGAAGCGTGTGTTGCCCCGTCAACCCCAGACGCCAAATAGTGCATCCATTCCCACCACATGTGACAACACGTCAGAGGAAGGAGAGTCCATATGAAAGTAGGTGTTGCCTGGACTACTCCAGAGGTAGTATGGCCCGGACTGCATCCCCCCATAGGGGCCTTAAGGGGAGGGCCGCATGACTCAGGAGGTCTGCTAGGCCGTAATTTGGGGTGGTAAGGGGTTAATGTAAGGAATAGAGTTTTGGGCGCGAATTTGCAGGGGAGGAGTATAGGGGAAGGGGGATAGTACGGGGTTATCTGATTGGCTAGTGGGAAGTATCTCTGTGGGGCGTATATAAGGTGAGGGGTGGTGGGGGTAGTCCATTCGGGAAAAGTTAACGTACCTGAATCTACGTCGGGTCCTGAGGAATGGAGGCTCTTTTCCAGGAGATCCGTTCCTTGGCTGAGAGCAGGGGACAGCTGTGGCTCCAGGATCAGCTGCAGCGATGGAACACTGAAGGGACGGCCGGAGAGGTGGCTGCACCCGCAGCACCTCAGAGAGGTGCAAGGAGGTCCAGGCCGCCGGAGAGACTCAGCCCGGAAAGAACTCCCCGGACCAGGCGCCGGTTGCAAAGCCCCTCCAGGGACCCCTCCGGATCACAGGCACAACCCCAGCCCCCATCTGCCGCACGCTGCTCTGGAAGAATCTCTCAGCGTCAGCATCGTCCAGAGGCCGGGGTGAGTGACGTCGTTGGCTCCGCCCCACCCCTGTGAGGTCATCCCCGTCATGTGGCACCACTATCCAGGAAGTGCGGGCTGCTCAGGAGAGCAGGGCCTCTGCTGCTGCAGGAGGGAGAGATACATTATATGAACGGCCGGGGCATCCACTTCAGGCCCAGCGAGCAGCCAGGGGAAGGAGAGCTGAGCCTGAAGGATGCCGGACCCAGGGAGCAGAAGTAGGCAGGAGGGTGAATAGGTCAGCCGGAGCTATTTCAGTTGAGCGGCAGGCACAGCCGCGCCGGGCCCATGCAGCGGGGAAAGCAAAGGAGTACCGTTCAGTTGGAGCTGACCCAGAAGAACGGCAGGTGCAACCGCACCGGGCCCAGGCGTCAGGATCAGCAGGACCCCGGCGGCGGAGATCGGGAAGACCAGTGCGGGGGGGCCAGGAGACGACCCACCCGGGATGTCGGTAGCACTGAGGACCGGTGCAATGTCCATGGGAGAGGGCAGATTGCTGCTAGGGATGCGGGCTGCAGGCATGCAGCTGAAGTTTCTCCTCCTCCCAGACAGCTCGCTATTGTGGATAGGAGGTCCAGGTCTAGCGGTGGGTTGACTTCGTCTGGTTTACCTGGCGATGTCCCCGAGCCTGACTCTGCCTCTGAAGAAGAGGGCCAGATTTGCGATGTTGTGTCGGAATTTCTTAGCATGGTGCGGGTTTTTTTGTCACCTGCGGCAGGTCCTAGCGGAGTTTGGCAGGGTGGTGCTGGAGGTTCAGGGGCGGTTGCGGAGACCCCGGCAGTTGTGAGTGGAGGGATTCCCGCACCAGTTGCAGCTAATGAGACGGTTGCAGCACCAGCGGCTGCGGCCACTCCAGTGAATACAGTGCAGTTGGATGACAGAGCGAGGGGCGAGGTTTTTATGTGCTTTGATGGCCCCTTGGGAGCTCATTTAAAGCAGGAGGTGCGAGAAAAAATATGGAAGGATGAGTACGTGGAAATTTTTTCTTTGCTACCGTTGGAGAAGTTTAATTTAGACAGGGTAAATCCACATGAGAGTAAGAAGGATGAGGAGGAGCGTAGGCGTTATCGTCTGATTCCTCGCACTTTTCAAAATTGGCTGCAGGCGTTTACCACACTAGCGAGTGTCATTGGGGAGAAAGCTCTGGAGAACTGTTCTGCATTATTTTGTTATTTAGATTCGATTAGTGAAGCATACCGTGTTTATGGCGGGACGGCCTGGCTGAGGTATGATGAACAGTTTAGGCAAAGAAAAGCAGTCTGTCCGAGTTTACGGTGGGACCACAAGGAGATTAGTTTGTGGTTGCGATTGATGACAGCACCAAAGTCGGCCTCGCAGTCCTTTCCTGAGAGTAGCTGGGGTTCTGCCAATTCGGCGGCATCCTCGTCAGGCTCCAGGAAGGGGCTGTGCTGGCAGTTTAACGAGCGGGAATGCCGTTTTGGCACAAACTGTAAGTTTAAGCATTCCAAGTGCTTTAAGAAAAGAAAGAAAAAATCAAGCGACTCTTTTTCAAAAAGGGAGGACACCAGTGAGAATAGATCAGATGCTTCCGTTTCTAAGTAGGTATCCGGATAAGGAAGAAGCTGTGTTGTTGAGGGATGGTTTTAATTTTGGCTTCAGGATTCCGTCGGCAGTTGTGCCACGTACGGTGCTGCCTAAGAATTTGATTTAGGCTCGGATGCATGCGGCAGTTGTTAAGGAAAAATTGGATAAGGAAATTAAGTTCGGTCGCATGGCTGGTCCTTTTTTGGAACCTCCGTTGCCGTGTTTATGTGTTTCTCCTCTGGGCGTTGTGCCCAAAAAGGAGCCTAACAAGTTTTGTTTAATCCATCACTTGTCGTATCCTCATGGTAGTTCAGTTAATGGTATTGATCCAGATTTGGCATCAGTATAGTATGTTTCTTTTGACAAGGCCGTGGACTGGGTGCGGAGACTGGGAAAAGGATCTCTCATGGTAAAAACGGACATTAAGTCCGCTTTTCGTCTGCTTTCTGTGCACCCAGACAGTTTTCATTTACTTGGTTGTTTTTGGGACGGTCATTATTACGTGGATTGTTGTCTACCGATGGGATGTTCGATCTCGTGTTCCTACTTTGAAAAGTTTAGTTGTTTTATTGAATGGGTAGTTAGGGAGGAATCCGGCTTGGACTCCGTATTGCACTATTTAGATGACTTTTTGTGTATTGGGCCAGCTGGGTCCTCAGTTTGTTCTTTGCTGCTTATGACGGTTGAACAGGTAGCATCTCGCTTTGGCATTCCGTTGGCCCCGGAGAAAACGGAGGGCCTCTCCACGGTTTTGAAGTTTTTGGGCATTGAATTGGATTCCGTCAAGATGGAATGCCGCTTGCCAGAGGACAAATTGTTAGATCTGAAGTCTTGTGTCCAAGAGGGTTTGGGGGCAAAGAAATTGCGCCTGCAATCTCTTTTGGGTAAGTTAAATTTTGCGTGCAGGATTTTACCTATGGGAAGAGTTTTTTCACGTAGGTTGGCTCAGGCGACAGCAGGCATTAAACATCCGTTGCATTTTGTAAGATTGAATTCGGAACACAAGGCGGATTTGTCCATTTGGGCGGATTTTCTTCAATCTTATAATGGCAGGTCGGTTTGGATGGATCAAGTCGTTTCTAATGTGGATCTGGTTTTGTTTACAGACGCGTCAGGTTCTTATGGTTTTGGGACCTATTTCGGTGGAAAATGGTGTGTGGGAGAGTGGCCGGAATCATGGAAGGATGCAGGTTTGACAAGAAACATGGCATTGCTGGAAATGTTTCCTATTGTGGTGGCTTTGGAGGTTTGGGGCTCTGAGCTGAGGAGCAAGAAAGTGCGTTTCTTCTGTGACAACTTAAGTGTAGTGCATTGTATTAACAACTTGTCAGCTGTTTCATTGCCAGTTCTGTCTCTTTTGCGCCATCTAGTGCTCAGGTGTTTGGATTTTAATGTCTGGTTTTGTGCTGTTCATGTACCGGGTGTTCAGAATTCAATAGCTGATGCATTGTCTCGCTTCCAGTGGGATCGTTTTCGGGAACTAGCGCCGGACGCGGAGCAGTTGGAGACCGATTGGCCCCGATGGTTGTGGGATCTAGTGTCCGTGCAGCGTTGAATTTGATGAGGTGTTCTGTTAACCCCAGTACTTAGTCTCGATATGTTTCTATGTGACGTCTTTGGCAGGAGCTAGAGGAGTCGGCAGATGAGCAGGTGACGGAAGCGGACTGTCCCTATTTATTGTTGTATATGATCGGCAGGGCATTTCATGAGGGTTTATCAGGCTCAGCTGTAGCTGGTAGGTTAGCAGGTTTGGCCTTCTTCTTTAAGTTAAGTGGTTGGAGGGACTTTACCAAGGATTTCTTGGTTCGCCAGGCGATGAAGGCATTTCAGAGGAGCTATCCGGTACGAGATTGGCGGCGCCCGGTATAGTTTGAAATACTGGGTCAGCTTTTGCGTTGCCTTAGCTGTGTGTTTAGTTCTGAATATGAATGTCGGCTATTTGGGGTGGCCTTTGTTCTGGCGTTTTTTGGGGCATTTAGGATAAGCGAATTGGTGAGCAGAAATGTTAAGTGTCATGGCGGGCTGTTATCACAGGATGTAGTGTGCTCGGAGGAGGCAGTACGGTGTTATTTGAGGCGGTCAAAAACCGATACGGTCGGCAAGGGTTGTTTGGTGGAATTGAGGGCTGTGGACGGTTTGTTTGAATGCCCTGTGAGATGGGTTTCTGCATTTCTGGAGGTGAGAGGTCCATCATCGGGTGCCTTTTTGTTACATCAAGATGGATCTGCATTATCGGTGTATCAGTTTATTACCATCTTCAGGCGGGGTTTAGCTAGTTGTGGTCTGAATGGTTTGAAGTTTGGTTCTCATTAGTTTCAGATTGGGGCTGCCACTGAGGCTGCTCGCTGGGGTTTGGGGGTTAAAGCTGTGAAAAAGATTGGTCGCTGGGAGTCGGCGAGGTATCGGTCTTATGTCCGGCCTCATATGTTATAAGATTTTCCCCCAATTTTTTGATAGCGTTATTATTTGGTAACGATTTTCTTTTCTTTTTTACATTCCCCCCCCCTTTGTTTTATGTTTCAGGACCCCCTCGGTTGATCTGGGTGTTAGGTCACTCGTATGTATATTGAGGTTCCATTCGGGCCAACGCAAGACCGGCGGGGCGCCAGTTGGGCACAACGAAGGAGGTTGCGATGGTTCGGTGTATCGGTATCAGGGATTTGCTGTGGATCCGGGTAATGCCCGAATTTCATTTTTATGCTAATTTAGGCCCCCGGATATACTCGTTTTGCATGCGGGTGGGAATGACTTGGGCTCCAGGACGTCTAGAGACTTGATCCGTGACGTCGTTTGACTGCCTGAGGCTTTTGAAAACCTATCCGGGATTAGTGCTCGTATGGTCGGACATCGTCGCAAGCCTGGCATGGCGACACGCCAGGTCAGTCGAAAGGATAAATAAAGCTCGGAGCAAGGTGAATAGGGAGGTTTCCCGATTCATTGCTCTGCATGGGGGGGGGTTGTGGTTCGTCATCGGGATCTGGAAGTTCCGTCTAGGGAATTTCTGCGGTCTGATGGGGTCCATTTGAATGATATTGGCATAGATATGTGGGCATTAGCATTGATGGGGGAGTTGAAAAGGCACTTTTGGTATGGCGGGACTCTCAGGCTTAAGGTGTCATGCCTGCTTGCTATGGCGGAAAAGGAGGGGGGTTTTCAGTGGGCTGCGTATAGTAGGCCGTATAGTCATACATTCCGAAGTCATGCACAGAGTATATATGTGCACCATCTGGGAAACAGCATCACACAGGCAAATTCAGACGCCACACACAAAATATGTGTTAGAGTGTAGTAGGGGTCATAGGGAACCAACCAAAGGGAGATATTAATATGGAAAGATCCCATCCAAAAGATATATATTGATGTCCAGACAATCAAACCCAGAGTCTGGGCACACAAAACGGAAACACCACTGCATAGATTCGTAAGAGCTAAACCTGCATATACGGTATGTAAACCTATGGACATAGATACTTACTGAATCCCTAAAAGAAAATAAATGTTTTTTTGTTTTTTTTCCAAGTTTACACATGCATATGCTGAAGTTGTCAATTGGGAGTAAATATCATCTGATATAACTCATTCATACATCCATTCATCTGTCCCTAACCACACAAAATCATACCTCTCAAACACATTGCCTGCATGTGTGTACACAAGCAAAAAAATGTTTATTCATACATGTGCATGTGCACACACAAGTGCACACACACATATGTATATGGACACATAAAAACACATAACATTATTAATGTTCTTCACATATTAGTATTCAGCCACCAAATCAAGTGCAATGAGTGAAAATATTCAAAAACTGGGAAATGATGCACCGAAATCATACATCTCAAGTGAATCCTACAGTGTCATAAAAATACCCCTCAAGTGAATCCATTCAAATAAAAAGTGATAATAAAAAAGTTTTTTTTAAATATGGTGACACAAGAGTGTATAAAACCACCCTACACAATGAAAGTGAAAAAAGGGGTTCTTTATTAAATAGGACAGACACAGAAGAAAAAATCCATAGGACTATTCTAAAATTCTACAGGAGCCCATAGAATATTAAAGGACACATCGGTACCCAGAAGTGCAAAATAATACATAACAGTGAGTTTAATAATCATTATGGTACACATTATGTAGAAATTCCACCAATAATACATATTAAGTTGTGTAAATTTAAAGTGCAAAAGTGCTGATGTTGTGTAGACAATATCTATAATATAACCGGGGATGCGTCTCTCTGTCTGAAGCCTCGATAGACTGCGCATGCATGACGCTTAGTCTTGCTCCAGAGATGAGCACGCATCCAGCCGTTACAGGTAAGAGGAGTATATGGCGCCGGAGATCGCGGGATGCGTAGACACTGAACGCATACAGCGATCTCCGGCGCCATACTTACATATTTACCTGACCGGGAGGAGCATTGCCGCGGCGCCTCTCTTCGCTGGAGACCAGGGTTGGAGTGAAAGCGTCGGACCGGCGCGTGTGCATTGCGCTATCCGGTGCCATTTTACTGAAGACACAGTGTGTCTTCAGCAAAATGGCGCCGGACAGTGCGGTGCTCCAGCGCCACACTCCTCCCCCGGCCTCCGGCAGAAGAGGACGCAGCAGCGCTGGAGCACAGGGAAGAAAGGTGAGTATAACTGTTTATTTTTTTGTATGTGTGTACAGTGTGAAAGGGATGAGGGGGCCACACATAACAGGATTGTGGGGTGAGGGGTACCACACATACCAGGATTGGGGGTGAGGGGTACCACGCATACCAGGATTGGGGGTGAGAGGTACCACACATACCAGGATTGGGGGGTGAGGGGTACCACACATACCAGGATTGGGGGTGAGGGGTACCACGCATACCAGAATTGGGCGGTGAGGGGTGCCAAACATACCGGGATTGGGGATGAGGGGTGCCACGGATACCGAGATTGGGGATGAGGGGTGCCACGCATATCGGGATTGGGGATGAGGGGTGCCACACACACCGGGATTAAGGAGGAGGGGTGCCACACATACCGGAATTGGGGATGAGGAGTGCCAAGCATACCGGGATTGGGGATGAGGGGTGCCAAGCATACCAGGATTGGGGATGAGGGGTGCCACACATACAAGGATTGGGGATGAGGGGTGCCACGCATGCCGGGATTGGGGATGAGGGGTGCCACGCATGCCGGGATTGGGGATGAGGGGTGCCACGCATGCCGGGATTGGGAATGAGGGGTGCCATGCATGCCGGGATTGGGGATGAGGGGTGCCACGCATACCGGGATGAGGGATGGGGTACCATGCATACCAGGATGAGGGATATCATACACACCAGGATAGTGATGAGGGGTGCCACGCATACCAGGATAGGGATGAGGGGTGCCACGCATACCGGGATAGGGGGTGAGAAATGCCACGCATACTGGGATTTGGGGTGAGCGGTGTCACGCTCACCAGGATTAGGGGTGAGGAGTGCCACGCTTACCGGGATTGGGGGTGAGGGGTGCCACGCATACCGGGATTGGGGATGAGGGGTGGCAGGCATACTGGGATTGGGGATGAGGGGTGCCATGCATACCGGGATTGGGGATGAGGTGTGCCACGGATACCGGGATGAGGGGTGCCACACATACTGGGATTGGGGGTGAGGGGTGCCAAGCATACCGGGATTGGAAGTGAGGGATAGGGTCCCATGCATAGCAGGATGAGGGATACCATACACATCAGGATAGGGATGAGGGGTGCCACGTATACCGGGATTGGGGATGAGGGGTGCCACGCATACCGGAATTGGGAATGAGGGATGGGGTGCCATGCATACCAGGATGAGGGATACCATACACACCAGGATAGGGATGAGGGATGGGGTACCATGCATACCAGGATGAGGGATACCATACACAACAGGATAATGATGAGGGGTGCTGCGCATACCGGGATTGGGGGTGAGGGGTGCCACGCATACCGGGATTGGGGGTGAGGGGTGCCATGCATACCGGGATGAGGGGTGCCACGCATACTGGGATTGGGGGTGAGGGGCGCCACGCATACCGGGATTGGGAGTGAGGGATAGGATGCCATGCATACCAGGATGAGGGATACCATACACACCAGGATAGGGATGAGGGGTGCCACGTATACCAGGATTGGGGGTTAGGGGTGCCACGCATACCAGGATTGGGGGTGAGGGGTCCCACGTATACCAGGATTGGGGTGAGGGGTGCCACGCATACCAGGATTGGGGGTGAGGGGTATCATGCATACCAGGATTGGATGGTGGGGACAGGATGGGGGCAGCACAAATGCAAGGAGGGGGGCAGCACATACCAGCATGGGAGACCATATACCAATAAAAAGGCTCGCCACCTGGGCGTAGAACGGGTTCAATAGCTAGTAACTAATATAAAGTGCTAAAAAGCCAAAATAATGGCATTCATTGAGGGACGTATAATGTGCAAAGAAGAGAAGTGCAGAATGCTAAAGTGCAAGTATTCAGAAAATGGTCACTGTGAAGCAATAAATTGAAATAATCTAATCTAAGGTGCTACAGTGCTAACAGGACATATTCACTGTGAATCAGTAATGTGGAAAGTACCAATCTAAAGTGCTAGAGGGCTAAAAGGACATTTAGTGAGAAGTAGTTCTGATAATACCGTGTGTCATACTCACTCGTTTACTTCTTAATAACTTTGGGATCCTACATGTCTGGAAAACCCCCATATTGTACTAGTGCCCACTCTGTGCCCCCATATAGTACTAGTGCCCCCTCTGTTCCCCCATATAGTACTAGTGCCCTCTCTGAGCCCCAGTATAGTGCTAGTGCCCTCTCAGTGCCCCCATATAGTACTACTGCCCTCCCGGTGCCTCCATGGCCTGGGCCTGATGGAAGGGCGCGTGGCCTGATGGGAGGGCGTGCGCAGAGGAGAGTGGCCGCGGAGCTAGAGAAAGGGGGATGGCGCATGCGCTCACAAGGGTGAGATGATGGTCCGTGGACCCACAGGTAGGGATCAGCATTGGAATGGCAGAGGTGAGTATTTATTTTTTTAATCTAGGGCCATGTATACACTACGGAGCACTATGCGGGGCCGTGTATACAGTATGGAGCACTATGTGGGGCCGTGTATACAGTACGGAGCACTATGCGGTGGCCGTCTATACAGTACGGAGCACTATGTGCGGCCATGTATATGTGACGCTCACAGCCCTGCCCTGAGAGATGGGGGTACTCGGAGCCGGGTCAGATGTTGGGGGTTGCAGTCGTGGCCTGGACCCGTTCCGTGCCCAGGGCCGTCACATAAAAGATTTTATGGGCTATGAGGGTTGGTGGTAATCGAGTGGATTCAATGACTACACCACCTGTGGTGCCTGGTGATTCGCCACCAGCGCTGCAGCAGTCCTCTGAGGTGGGATGATGTCGTGGCAGCAGCAGATGGTACTACTCCCCACAGACGGAGCAGGGCCTCAGGGCAGAGAAGGACGGATGAGGGGAGTCGTAGTGGGTGGTGTGGTGTCGCGCTGAAATAAGGGACCGGGGCAGGGATGCAGTCTTCCAAGCTTTACTCATGTTGTTAGGCGTCAGCTGCAAGGCTTCTCCTCGCTCCTCACGGCGCGCTGCGGCCACCAGAAAGGGGGTTCAACACACTCTGGGTAGTTCGGGTGTAAGAATCAGGACCCCCGCACTAGAGTGTTCCTAGACTTTCCCACTATGTGGTGCGTGTGATAGGCTGGGTCTCCCTCTGGCAATACACAGAAAAAGGGAACAGGTGGCGTATGCCGCTCCATCCGTTACCCGGTGGGATCCACTAATCCTCCGGAGCTTCTCCGACTAAGACGTGAAGTAGCGAAGTAAGATATCGGGGGCCGGTCCCCTCTTGCAGCAGGAGTCCCTCTGGCTTGGCCAGAATAAAGAGGACAGGTGGCGTATACCGCTCCATCTGTACCCCCCTGGGATCCTTTTGCCTATGGAGCTTTTCTCCTCTACTCCCCTCCAGGCCTTCTTAGGTAGGGACCTTGACCGGTAGAGACAACCGTTAACTCTAACCCGCTCCTCGCCTCAAGGCCAGAGCACGAGGACCATGTATCTTCAATCAGCTGCAGGTTCCACCGGAAAGCCACGTTCAGTGAAGAAGACCACAATCAAAGACCTTGAACCTAAGATGGCCTTAGTTTAAATATGAATGAATAAGTGTAACCTAAAAGAGTGTCCTCCACCCTCACCCACTACATGGTTCCCCCTATCTTTGGTTCCCCCCATTACCTCTATCCCGGACCGGGGCAGCAACCTGGTGCATTTAGGCCCCCTACAGGACAGGAGTGGTGTAGTGTTGAGTGATGAGTTGGGGTCCTGAGAGGTGCTCCATCCTTACCTCGGAGAGGAGATACCACTCCTCAATCTGAGGTGCAGTATCCCTGTGGCGACTCAACTCTCAGGGGCGCCACATTTATAGTAGTACAGAGCACTTTGCGGGGCCACGTATACAGCAGGGAGCACTATGCGGGCCCATGTAAACAGCATGGAGGTCTATGCGGGGCCATGTATACTGTGTGCAGCACTATGCGAGTCCATGTATACAAAACAACAGTATGCGGGGCCATGTATACAGTATGGAGTACTATGCAGGGCCATGTATGCAGTACGGAGGAATATGCGAGGCCATGTATACAGTAGTACAGAGCACTATGCGCAGGCCGTGTATAAAGTACGCAGCACTATGCGGGGCCATGTATATAGTAGGATGGAGCACTATGCGGGGAATGTATATGACTCGCCCCCTGGGCCGTGGGGCACTCGGATCCGGGCAATAGGGAGCGATGGGAGTAGTAGTGGCAACCCGGTTCCGTGGCTCAGGGTGGTCAGACCAGTGGTAGTCCGTTATATTGATTATGTCCGACTACGCCACCCGTGGATTGCGGTTATTAGGAACCGCCGCTGCATGCAGACCGCTGGGGCTGATGAGGTGTGCAGCTATGGTAGTGTGACTCCCCACGGGAAGAGTGCGGCCCCAGGGCAGTATAGTGGATGGTGGGAGTGATGGTAGTGCTGGAGGAGCAAGGAGCACACAGACAACAGGTTGCAGTCCAGGGTCTTTACTAAACAGGTAAACTGACCCACAAACAGTCCCAGCTAGGAGGGGACCTGGATGTCTGAGAGCAACGGGGAAATTGGCCCTGGTCAGGGTGAGGGTGTAGGCCTACCGTGCTTTCTGCGCTCCTTCTGACTATCTCCTCCTGATAGGATAACAGCCCACGTTTCCGAGCTTTCCGTGCTTTCTCGCCTGTATGGCCTGCGACGTGGGTTCCTTTTTGCTCCCAGCCTTGTACGGCTTTACTGGTCCCTTCGGTTGTGGCAGGGCCTCCAGGCTTCTTAGGCCAAGGAATGTACAGTCCCTTGCGGACTGGTTCTCTGCTGGGGGATGTGGAATCCTTCCAGCCTCAGACACCAAAGTCTGGTAAAGTTAAGTCTTTCTCTGCCAAGACAGGCTCTCCTCGCCTCTTGTCTCTGGCTTGTGGCTCTCTCCTACTGCCACACTTCCTCTTAGGTGCAATCAACTTTCTGTCCCTGCTCCACTCTGGGACACGTCTCAGAGCTGAGACAGGCAATCCAGTTCTCACTAACCCTGCCCCCAGCACCAGCTTTTATAGGGGCAGCCTGCTCCCCCTACTGGCCTGAGACAGGAGGCATTGCATGCTAATGTTCCCCTGACTAGAGAACCTCCCCCTTGCTCTCAGACACAGCTTTATTACATTTTTTGGCATCCAGGCCAGGGTGACACATTCCCCCCTAGTGAAATTTAGTACTCCGGGACTAAACAATAAACAAAGACAATATGCATAACAATAAAACATTAATAGACAGACGACGCACAAATTGAGTTCTTTAGGTCACAGTGTGGTCTGTGACCAGGTGTCCATATCACCAAAACAACGGGGAGCCTTAACCAGGTGGGGGTCTGTCCTACCCCAAGTCCTTTACAGTCTTAGTTCATTCCTTGGTTAGGCTCCGAATGCAGTCCATACAAGGTCCCGGTTATAAAAAGTCCATAACCTTTGAGTCCTTACGGTAGCTGCAAGAAACTGAAACACACTATTAATAAACATGCAGGTAACTTTGGCAAACATTTTAACATTTGGCAACAGGGTTATTTACAATCTTATTGCACACTATATTCTCCAGCGAGCGGGTATCTGTCCCTTTGTGCTTCTGGTTGACCTCCTTAACCCACTGTCTGGTGGTGGACCAACCTGGCTTTCCCCACTAGCGTTAGGGGTACAGCTACCAGCTGAATGTACAGGTAGGGCAGGCAGCTGTCTGCGGGTTCTTTGGCTTACCGCAGGCATGGCAGGCTCACTGTCAGCAGAGGGTTGACTCTCCTGGGCTGCTGGAACAGGCTCTTCTGCCTCTGGAACCGCTTGCTCCTCTTCACCTTCCGGCTCTGGTGTTGGTTGTTGCTGTGCCGGTTGCAGGAAATGCAGGACAGGTACCACTATGACATCATTTATGCGAGTCCAGGACTGAGGGAACTCTCCGAGAATGGTGCTGATCATTTCTTCCTTGTCCTCTGCGGGTTCAAGGTCACTCTGATCCTCTTCTGCACTGCGGAGTTGCTCGGGGCACCTTTTGAGGTGGTCTCTGGAGACGACACTAGTGGTTTCTCCTCCGTCCTTGGTGATTACGCACACCTTTGGGTTGTCGCGGTCAGACTGCAGTACGGTGTAGGGTTCCCTTTCCCACTGGTCGTCCAACTTATGTAGCCTTCTTTTTCGCTTTAGGACTTTCTCACCAGGTTCTAGGGGACTAGCAGGGGCGTGTTGATTGAAGAGTCTTTCTTGCTTCTCTCTCACCTGGGCCAGGCTCTTCTCCACACTCTCCTGTACCTTCTTATACTGCAGTTGCCTTTCCGTATCCCAGTCCGCATCCGGGGAGGTGTCGTCAGGTATTAGGACTCCCATCTCCAGGTCTACGGGCAGCTTACCCGGTCTGGCTCGCATCAGGTAAGCCGGGGTGCAGTTTGTAGCATTCACCGGTATGTTGTTGTACATGTCTACCAGGTCCGGCAATTTTTCTGGCCACAGGCTGCGTTCCTCCAGGGGCAACGTCTTCAGGAGATCAATGACTATATTGTTCATCTTCTCACACATCCCGTTGGTTTGGGGGTGGTAAGGCGTTGTCCGTATTTTCTTACAGCCATAGAGGTTGCAGAACTCCTGGAAGATTTCAGCCTCGAATGCTGGACCCTGGTCTGTCAGGACCTGTTCCGGATACCCGTGTGGATGGCAGAAGTATTGCTGGAAGGCTCTGGCCGCTGTTTGGGCTGTCAAGTCCTTTACCGGGACCACCACTAGAAAACGGGAATAGTGGTCCACGATTGTCAGGGCATAGATGTATCCTGACCGGCTGGGAGCCAATTTGACATGGTCCAGAGCTACCAGCTCAAGAGGCTGCGTGGTGACGATGGGCCTCAAGGGTGTCTTCTGGCTGGTGCGGTCCTTCCTCCTTAGGTGACAAGGGCCACAGTCTCTGCACCACTTTTCCACAGCTCCTCTCATGCCGACCCAAAAGAACCTTCCTCTTAGTAGGAACTCCAGTTTCTTCCAACCGAAGTGTCCCGCTCTATCATGGTAAGCCCCCAGGACCATAGCTGCATCTCGCCTTGGGACCACGACTTGCCAGGTCAGCTCGTGCGTCCGGTGGTTAACAATCCTTCTGCACAACTTGCCTTCGTAGAGGAACAGCTTGCTCTTCTCCTTCCATAGCAGCTTGGCTTCCTCTGGGGCATCTGGATCTAGGTGGGCGTCTTCCCGGGTCAGCAGATCTTTCACCAGGCGGACTGCAGGGTCACTATCTTGGGTCTCGGCCCAGCTGTGGTGAGGTAGGGGATTCATCATCACAGTTGTTAGATCCTCCTCCTTCACGCGGTGAGAGTGTTGAGCGGCTCCATACCGGTGAAACGCGGGGAGTTCTACCTCCTCCAGCTCTTCTGGGTCTTCGTCACCTTCGGGTAAGTGAGGCATCCTTGATAGGGCGTCCGCGTCGGCGTTGGTTTTGCCTGCCTGATACTTGATCACGAAGTCATAGTTGGAGAGACGGGCCATCCACCGCTGTTCCAGGGCACCCAGTCTTGCATTGTCCAGGTGTGTCAACGGGTTGTTGTCCGTGTACACGGTGAACTTTGCGGAGGCCAGGTAATGCTTGAAGCGTTCTGTCACGGCCCACACCACCGCCAAGAATTCTAGCTTGAAGGAGCTGTAATTCTCCGGGTTCCTTTCGGTGGGCCTCAGCTTCCGGCTGGCGTATGCGATCACCCGTTCTCTGCCCTGTTGGTTTTGGGACAGTACGGCTCCCAGTCCCACATTACTGGCATCTGTGTGGAGAATGAAAGGCTGGCCATAATCAGGGTAGGCCAGGATCTCATCCCCAGTGAGGGCCAACTTTAGCTGGCGGAAGGACTCCTCTTCCGGTTTATCCCACTTAAAGGGTGGCTTTTGACTTCTGGACTTGGACTGTCCGATCAGGAGGTCCTGCATAGGAGCTGCCATCTTAGTGAACCCGGGGATGAACCTTCGGTAGTAGCCTACTAACCCGAGAAACTGTCTCACCTCTTTGATGTTCGAGGGGCTTGGCCAGCTCTTAATTGCCGTGACCTTGTCAGGGTCGGGGGCCACTCCTTCCGCGCTTACCACGTGCCCTAGGTACTGGACCTTTGGTTTCAGCAGGTGACACTTCGATGGTTTCACCTTCAGGCCATAGCCTGCCAGGGCTTCGAACACCTCGGCCAGGTGCCTTAGGTGGTCCTCGTAGGTCTTCGAATAGACGATCACGTCGTCCAGGTAAAGGAGGACCGTCTCGAAGTTTCGGTGCCCTAGACAGCATTCCATCAGCCGCTGGAAGGTCCCTGGTGCGTTGCAGAGCCCGAAAGGCATACAGTTGAACTCACTCAGTCCCATCGGGGTGGTGAAGGCGGTCTTCTCCTTGTCAGCCTCTGCCACAGGAACCTGCCAGTACCCGCTAGTAAGGTCCAAAGTAGAAAAGAAGTTAGCAGATTTTAGTGCGGCTAAAGACTCTTCTATTCTAGGCAGCGGATATGCGTCTTTGTGGGTGATACGGTTGATTTGTCTATAGTCCACGCACATTCTCATGGTGCCGTCTTTCTTTTTGACCAGAACCAAGGGGGCTGCCCAGGGGCTACAGCTGTCTCTAATGACCCCAGCTTCTTTCATCTCCCTTAGCATACCCTTGGCATTCTGATAATGTGCAGGGGGTACAGGTCTGTGCCTCTCTTTTATTGGTGGGTGGCTCCCGGTGGGGATGTGGTGTTCTATCCCTTTTACTCTGCCGAAGTCTAGCGGGTGCTTACTAAAGACTCTCTCGTACTCCCGTACCACCCGGTAGACTCCTTGTTTTTGGTGCAGGGGAGTGGAGTCAGCACCCACATGGAGTTTCTGGCACCAGTCCTCCTTTTGTTTCTGGGAGCCATTACCCTCCGCCTGTGGAGATGGAGGCAAGGGTTCCACGGCCCTGATAGCTTGGTGTTCGACGACAAACAGTTTGGCGAGTGTAGCGTACCTGGGTAAGTGTACTTCCCTCTCCCCAATGTTGAGGATGCGGACGGGCACCCTCCCATGACGGACATCAACCACCCCCTGGGCTGTCAAAATGGTGGGCCTGCTGTCTGAGTACACGGGTTCTACCATGGCTTGGTAGTCTCTACCTCTCAACCCGATTGCAGTCCGACACCAGATCATCATTTCACTTTTGGGAGGCATGGAAATGGGGAATGGATCACTGAGTCTTACGCTACCGATCTCACCACCAGACAGTTCTACCTGCTGCCGTCTCATCAGGGCTTTTATCTCCTTGTTGAGGACTCTCTGTTGGCTGGAACTAGCATTCACCGCCACCTGTTGTAGAATTACAATTACTTCTGAAAGACAATTTTCAATTATGTTAGTACCCACAGTTATTTTAGGGTGACTTTCATGACGGTCAATGTCCACAATAATCACTCCCTGTGCCGGCAGTTCAACTTTACCAATTTTAATGGTCATCTCCTTGAACCCCATCTGCGGCACGGGTAAGTCATTACTGGCGATGATGCTCAAGTTACTGTCTGGATACCGTGTGATATCAGCATCAGTCCAATACTGCTTAAAAAGTACATAAGGGATTGTGGTTACTTGCGACCCAGTATCCAGCAAGGCGCTCATGGGGATACCGTCCAGCACCACAGGTAAAACCGGGCGCCCCCCAACGTACTTATCACGCCAATTGTAAGGGCCTGGTGATCTTATGCCTGGGGGTCGGCCCTCTGCCCCAGGTTGGACCCGTTTAAATTACAGTACCTGGAAATGTGTCCGGGCTGGTTGCATCGACGGCAAATAGGCTGTCCATCCTCTGCGTAGCGGTCTGTGGGCCTCCCTCGGAACGACTGTTTCCTCCTCTGTCGATGCCACGGGACATCCTCCGGACTTGAAGCCAGCTCGATGGGTCTTGACGGGTCCACTTGCAACGCCTGGACGGTCCTGGTCAACGCCGCGACGCTCCTGGTCAGCTCCTGGACTTGGAGGTGCAGGCCTTTCGACGGGGCTTGGTTCAGGGCCTGTGCATCAGCCTCCACGGAGTCCATAGAGGAGGGCGCCGCCTCCTGGTGGTAGGTGATAGCAGGGCGCCGGGGGTTTATAGCGCCACTGGTTGTAGATTCACGGAGCACCCTTATGGCCCTGTCCTTAAATTGGGCAAAGGTCAGGTCGGGGTTCTGAAAGAACATGAGGCGCAGCTGGGCCCTGTGGGCGCTGGACAGCAGACCCTCTATGAATTGTTCTGTTAGCAGCTTATCGGTTTCCTGCACACTGCCAGGGTCAGTTTGTTGAATAGCCCTCAAGGCTTCCTGTAAATTTAAGGCATAGTCTCTGATGCTGTCCTGTGCCCGCTGCTTACATCCATAGAACCTCATTTTAATCTCAGCGGAGGTACGTGTATCAAAGGTACCCCGCAGCCGGGCCAGAATACCCTTCACAGTCCTTTTCTCCTCAGTGGGCCATGATTTTACCTCCCTTTGGGCTGCGCCAGTTAACTGCCCTGTCAATATTCTGACCTTCTGTTCCTCTGTCAGGGGGTAAACGTGGAACAAACTGTATAGCCTTTCCTTGAAATCAGTTAGGGCATGGGGCTCCCCTGAGTATTTGGGCAGCCAGGCCGTTCCAGGGATGTAAGGCAGGGAAAAGGGCATCACCGCTGCTGCAGCTGCGTTGGTGGTAGTGGGCGCCTCTGTGTCCGACATCTTCCTCCCCCCTAGTTAAGCGTGGCCTACCTTCCGACGATCCTCTTCTGTAGGCCGCGGCTCCGCTGCTGCTCCTATGGACGAGGACCTGGCGTCGCGTCCTGATGACGTCAGCATCGCTCTCTCTCCCTTCCAGGACCTTGCGCAGCGTCGGTGCGTGGGGCGGAGCTTCGGATCTCGCGCGGTTTTGACGTCCACGCCCCTCTTCTTCCCGCGCGGCGTCCTGAAGATGGCGTCCGATGGCGGGAAGACGGCAGAAGACGGCGGGAAACGGTCCAAGATGGCATCTGATGGCGGGAATCGCCTCCGGATGGCGGGAAACGACTCCGGACGGCGGGAAACGGTCTGAGATGGCGTCTGATGGCGGGAAACTTCTCCACAGGTAAGTTTACAACAGTCTTTTTCAGGCACGCAGTACCCGGTGGTTGCGGGCACGAAATCCTGCCGACTACGCCAAAGCTGACTCGCCCCCTGGGCCGTGGGGCACTCGGATCCGGGCAATAGGGAGCGATGGGAGTAGTAGTGGCAACCCGGTTCCGTGGCTCAGGGTGGTCAGGCCAGTGGTAGTCCATTATATTGATTATGTCCGACTACGCCACCCGTGGATTGCGGTTATTAGGAACCGCCGCTGCATGCAGACCGCTGGGGCTGATGAGGTGTGCAGCTATGGTAGTGTGACTCCCCACGGGAAGAGTGCGGCCCCAGGGCAGTATAGTGGATGGTGGGAGTGATGGTAGTGCTGGAGGAGCAAGGAGCACACAGACAACAGGTTGCAGTCCAGGGTCTTTACTAAACAGGTAAACTGACCCACAAACAGTCCCAGCTAGGAGGGGACCTGGATGTCTGAGAGCAACGGGGAAATTGGCCCTGGTCAGGGTGAGGGTGTAGGCCTACCGTGCTTTCTGCGCTCCTTCTGACTATCTCCTCCTGATAGGATAACAGCCCACGTTTCCGAGCTTTCCGTGCTTTCTCACCTGTATGGCCTGCGACGTGGGTTCCTTTTTGCTCCCAGCCTTGTACGGCTTTACTGGTCCATTCGGTTGTGGCAGGGCCTCCAGGCTTCTTAGGCCAAGGAATGTACAGTCCCTTGCGGACTGGTTCTCTGCTGGGGGATGTGGAATCCTTCCAGCCTCAGACACCAAAGTCTGGTAAAGTTAAGTCTTTCTCTGCCAAGACAGGCTCTCCTCGCCTCTTGTCTCTGGCTTGTGGCTCTCTCCTACTGCCACACTTCCTCTTAGGTGCAATCAACTTTCTGTCCCTGCTCCACTCTGGGACACGTCTCAGAGCTGAGACAGGCAATCCAGTTCTCACTAACCCTGCCCCCAGCACCAGCTTTTATAGGGGCAGCCTGCTCCCCCTACTGGCCTGAGACAGGAGGCATTGCATGCTAATGTTCCCCTGACTAGAGAACCTCCCCCTTGCTCTCAGACACAGCTTTATTACATTTTTTGGCATCCAGGCCAGGGTGACACATATACAGTACGGAGTACTATGCGGAGTCACGTATACAGTACGGAGCACTATGAGGGGCCATGCATACAGTAGTACGGAGCACTATGCGAGGCCATGTATACAGTACGGAGCACTATGCGGGGCATGTATATGACTCGCCCCCAGGGCCGTGGGGTACTCGGCAGCTGGACCTCTGGCTGCTTGCAGGGGATTATCACGGGGACTGGCCCGGTCCGTGGCCCAGGGCAGTCGCTGAAAAGGGAAATTATTGGTTGGGGAAAATTGTCGTGACGCCACCTGTTGTGTCTGGTGAGGATCACCAGCGCTGCGGCAGTGCTCTGAGACAGATGATAGGGCAGATTAAGATGGTACGGCTCCCCACAGGTGGAGCAGGCCTCAGGGCAGTGGAGGAGAAAATGGAAGAGGTGCGCTGGGCGTTGTAGTGCAGGGAGGGAAATGGTACCGGCGAAATGAAGGAGCAAAGGCCGTTCAGTGCAGTCATCCGGGTTTACTCACAGTTCTGTTCAAGTTCCTCAGGTGCACATTACTGGTGCAAGCCTCCCGCGTCGCACTGCATTCACCGGGCAGGGGTTCAGTCCTTCCTCAGGCAGCTCGGGTGCACCTGGCAGAACCCCACTTTCATATGTACCTTCCTAGACCGACTTCACGCTGGGTCTTTACTCCCTCCTGCCCTGCGCTTCTCACTGTGAATCCTATTCGGGTGCTGCGAGGACCCTCCTGTCTGTCGGAGTTGCTCAGACCTGCTCGACCTTACTGGGATTGAAGTGAGAGTTTGGCTCCTGCTATAGAAGTCAGAAGCCTCGGGTATTTTCCAGCCGAGGCTTGAAGCTGCACGACTGGGCCAGGGGCCGGTCACCTTCTTGCGGCCTAGATCCTCCTGACACTTGGCAGGTTACAGGGTGTACGGGTGCCGCCTGCACTCGCCGTACTCCCCTAGGATCCCTTCTGTAGAATGGAGCTTAATCCTTGCTCCCCTCCTGGGCCTCAGTCCTGGGCCCTTGTAGTGGAGCAGAGCTCCTAGAGAGACTCTGCTCCCAGCTGCTCTCCAACTACTAGTCTCACTGTTCTGCCACCCTAAGATGGCTTCCCTATGTTATGTCTTTACTGTATGAGTGCTCCCATGAACTACCTCCTTCACCCACACCCACTACTGGTTCCACCTGCCTTTGGGTTCCCCCCACTCCAGCCAGGGTCAGGGCTCAGCAGAAACATACATTGCGTCTTGCCCCTTCAGCTGGCCTGGAGTAGTGTAGTGTTGGATGCAGGTGTTGGGGTTCTGTACAGCTGTCCCTCCTTACCTGAGAGAAAGGGAAACATCACACCTCTGGGTGAGGTGCAGTACCTCTGTGGCGACCGAACCCTCAGGGGCGCCACATTCCCCCCCGGTAAAACACAGCACGTCCGCGGGCTGGAACAAAGCAAAAACATGGATACTAGACATACAAAATTTTTGAATGCATTTGCATAGAAGACTGTAAAACATTCTTCCCTTTATGGGAGGCACATCATTTTAAACGTTGCATTGTAAAACATTATAAGAGTATTTTTCATAAATAAAACATTTTCACAAAAGTTCCTGCACCAAGGTGCAACAGCAGCAGAATGAGGGACCCGTCCGCAAACCCTCAACGTAGGCCCTGGGCGTGGCTGCAGGGCATAGATGATCCAGATACTGGACCTCGTCTTCCGCCACGCCAAACGGGTTTTTGTTCTGCGGTAAAGATTGCACTTATAAAACCAATAGGGTGCACTTTAAGAAGTGCTAAACTTATTTACAATGGAAAGTTTGTAGGGAGATCACTGTCCTCTTCCCTATTGTCTCTATACCCTTACGGGTACCTAAGAAAACATATTATAACAACAACATCATAAACTCAGCAACCGGACGGGTGACTATACACAGTTCGGTGCAGTCCCAGTACTAAGCCTAGTACTGGGGACCCCTCCTGGGGTACTCTTCGTTCTTCCCTGACCCAGCCAGGTCACGAGGGACATCCTGCAGCGGTGCATCCTTGTTGGCATGGTGCACTAGCAGGGCATACCAGCCACGCTCACCATGATGCCGGGTGAACGTGACTTGGTCTCCCGGATACAGGTTCCGGTCGGGATGGCCTTCTTCCAGCTCAGGCTCTACATCCCGCCGGTTGACTAAAATATCCCTGTTGAACGCAGGACTACGGATGAAGCCCCACCCAGCCTTGAGGTTAAACTTGACAATGAGGCCTTCCTCACAGGGGCTGGGGTTGGCTGTCTCCGCCTGGCGGACTTGTGCCTTGGTGGCCTTGTCACGGGCCTCCAGGCGTTCACTGCGCGCTTCCCGCGCGCGTCGCTCCCTCTCCAATTGTCGGAGCTCCCGCCTGCAGAACTCCTTCCTCTGCAGGGCGGCGGACTCTGTTTCATAGGTGAGCCCCATCAGATCTCCCCCCCGGTTGTCCCAGCATAACTCCTCTCTGCCGGGGCAGGCAACCGGGGGTGCTGGCATTGGGAGGAGCGGGCACGGCTGCTGATCCTCGAAGCGGGCGGACCAGTCGAAGACCGGCGCGCCGTAGATCCACTCCAGCATCGGAGGTGGAGGTAGCGGGAGGGCTCCTAGCAACAGGCCCGTAGCTTCAGCGCCCGGGATTAGAGGTTCCAGCAGGACGCTGTATGGGGAACCTTCCGGTGCAGCGCTCAGAGGCGGGGGTTCCGGGAAGGCCCTTGGTGGGGGGTTTTCAGGTTCCGCGCCCGGGGGTGGAGGTTCCAGGCTGCATAATGGTTCCGGCCAGAGTGCGGCAGCATATGGCAGGGGCTGGGGCAGGAGGCTCAGGAGCAGGTCGGCGCTGGCAGCGCCCGGGGCTGGGGATTCTCTCCTACCTGCTCCTGTGTTCCACAAGGCCTCCTGGTCTCCTGCGATCTAAGCCGGGACTGGTGTGCGGCTGCTGGCTTCTGGTCTCACTTTCCAGAGGGCTGCCAGTTTCTCCAGCAGCTCACTTTTCCACCGGGCGACCGCTGCCTGCGGGGCTCACTGCTCTTGCTTGCCCAGCTCGAGGACCTCGCTCTCGAGGAACTCCACATCCTCCGGGGATAGCTTCTCCATATCTTCCTCCATGGTAGAGGAGGTGGCTTGGTGCAGCGGCAGGCCAGAAGTAGAGGCTTTGTAATAATTATAATGGATACCACAGGAGTCTTTTTGCGTGGAACAAAGATACAACAGAACACAGCTTATAGGTGTCAAAGTGTATATTATAAACACACGGTGTTTCAAACAAGTGCAGACGAAAACTCAAAGTCCATAAACACTCAGGGGAAAATGCAATCAGCAGAGCAGTCTGTAAAGTGCAGTTCACACTAGAGGATGTTAGAAAACAAGGAAGTCTTTATCAAGTCCATACACAAATATATATATAGATGCAAGGAAGTCTAAACAATATATATTAGATAATCCAGGGAGGCCTGGGAAGGAAGTCCCTGATAATGCAGCACAGTCCCGTGCTCTAAATGCAAACAGCAAAGCAATCTGTAAAGCACAGTTCACACTAGAGGATGCTAGAAAACAAGGAAGTCCTTACCAAGTCCATGCAAGGATGTGCATACAATATATATATATTAGATAATCCAGGGAGGCCTGGGTAGGAAGTCCCTGATAGTGCAGCACAGTCCTGTGCTCTGCAGCTATCTAATGCAGGTGAGTCAGAGCAGAAACCAGCTTACTTGTTAGCAGAATGCAGGTGAAGACTGAGGCTCAGAGGTAGCAGCAGGAGCAGAAAGGAGAAGGAGGAATACAGGTAACAACTGAATGCAGCAGAATCTCTGAGAGCAGGTAACAGAAGATCCACACAAGGCTGCAGGGCAGAGCAGGGAACTAGGAAACCACCAGGAACAGGTCACAGGCAGAATACTCTAGCACTGATTAGAGGCTGGGGTGGAGTTATGAAACAGGAAGACAAGGGGCACATGAGACAAACGACACCATCTTGAAAGAGGGCAAAAATGGCCAAAATGTAATTAAAAATATTCGCAGTCCTGACAGGCTTGGCTTTTGCTCCCTTCCATCTCGGCTGCCGGATGCGGTCTGGCTAGACGGGTTGAGACCACACCCTGTCTCCATTCCTTTTCTCCTCCTCCTCTCCTCTTTTGGGCGCGGTCCCATGGCGATTTGCTGTCGGTCATTCCCTGTGACGGCCTTCCTGCCTTGACGGACATGTGGCACCCCAGGGGTCTGGTTTCCACAGTAATGTAATGTTATGTCTGAGAGCAGGTGGGAGGTCCTTTGGTCAGGGATCCTGTGCATGCCACACCTCCTGCCCAGTCTTGGGAGGGGAAGGACTTCCCCTATATAAACCCGGGGCTGAGGCAGGGTTAGTGAGTAGAAGAAGAGCAGAAGTAGAGACAGAGAAGCAGCATAGGAAGCAACAACAGGAGCTCTGTGGAGCAGTGTTACAAAGAGTCAGGGGCTGGCAGCTGCAGAGCTCGCCCTGACTGAGGAGTATCACCGGACCCGGAGTCCGAGGCTGTGGGGACTAATCTCTACCCAGCAGCAGAAACCGACCGGCAGGGGATTGCAGGTCCTCTGTCCCAGAAACCCGAAGGCACGGTCACAAGCGTGGGACCAGCACCGCCATCGTGGAGCAGAAGCCATTAGAAGGCCCCGAGTCACCGGCCATACGGGTGAGAACCACACGGTACACTCAGGGACGTGGGCTACTTATACCCGCCTCTAGCAAGGTAGCCAGAAGAGTACAGTTAGTTGGGAAGGCCTACAACTCCGCCTGGCCAGGGGAAATCCCATCTGCTCAAGGACTGACCAGGCCCCGATCGCTAGCAAGTACTCCGGGAGGGTCTATCGTTGTTACAAGTAAAGACCCTGAATTACACCGCACCGTCTCTGAGTGGTTCCTGCTACCCCTATCTTCCACGTCGGCTGCCCTGAGGCCATACCCCTCCCGTTGGGGGTTATACCATCGCGCTGCACAATTCTACACCGGCCTCAGCGGTCTGCCCTGCAGCGGCAGCTCCATAGCTGCAAATCAACGGGTGGCGTAGTCGACCCTCAAATAACATCTATCAAGACTGCCATACACTGAGCTTGACTCCCTGGGCACGGACCGGGTCCCGCCACTCGGAGACTACAACCCTCATCTGATCCGGTTCCGGGTAAGCCCCGTGTGCGAGACGCTACGCGACACAGCAGGCCCAGGGGCGCGTCAGACACATCTATGCGGACAGTCACAGTTGCAAGGGGCAGGGTATGCTTTTGGCGCCATTCTGGGACCCGGCCCACGAGGGGAGGTTCCATATTGTTGTCTTTGATCACGCACATAATGGCGCCCGTTCTTCAGTAACATAACACAGTTCTTTAGGCACACTTCACCCGACGGTACGGGCTGGTCACGCATCCTGTTCGTGACGCCAGAAAGCTGACTCGCCCGCAGGGCCGTGGGGTACTCGGCAGCCGGGCCTCTGGCTACTTGCAGGGGATTATCACGGTGGCTGGCCCGGTCCGTGGCCCAGGGCGGTCGCTGAAAAGGGAAATTATTGGTTGGGGAAAATTGTCATGACGCCACCTGTGGTGTCTGGTGAGGATCACCAGCGCTGCGGCAGTCCTCTGAGGCAGATGATAGGGCAACTTAAGATGGAACGGCTCCCCACAGGTGGAGCAGGCCTCAAGGCAGTGTAGGAGAAAATGGAAGAGGTGCTCTGGGCGTTGTAGTGCAGGGAGGGAAATGGTACCGGCGAAATGAAGGAGCGGAGGCAGTTCAGTGCAGTCATCCGAGTTTACTCACAGTTATGTTCAAGTTCCTCAGGTGCACAGTACTGGTGCAAGCCTCCCGCGTCGCACTGCGTTCACCGGGCAGGGGTTCAGTCCTTCCTCAGGCAGCTCGAGTGCGCCTGGCAGAACCCCACTTTCATATGTACCTTCCTAGACCGACTGACGCTGGGTCTTTACTCCCTCCTGCCCTGCGCTTCTCACTGTGAATCCTAATCGGGTGCTGCGAGGTCCCCCCTGTCCGTCGGAGTTGCTCAGACCTGCTCGACCTTACTGGGATTGAAGTGAGAGTTTGGCTCCTGCTATAGAAGTCAGAAGCCTCCGGTATTTTCCAACCGAGGCTTGAAGCTGCATGACTGGGTCAGGGGCCGGTCCCCTTCTTGCGGCCTAGATCCTCCTGACACTTGGCAGGTTCGGGGTGTACGGGTGCCTCCTGCACTCGCCGTACTCCCCTAGGATCCCTTCTGTAGAACGGAGCTTACTCCCTGCTCCCCTCCTGGGCCTCAGTCCTGGGCCCTTGTAGTGGAGCAGAGCTCCTAGAGAGACTCTGCTCCAAACTGCTCTCCAACTACTAGTCTCACTGTTCTGCCACCCTAAGATGGCTTCCCTATTTTATATCTTTACTGTATGAGTGCTCCCATGAACTACCTCCTACACCGACACCGACTACTGGTTCCCCCTGCCTTTGGGTTCCCCCCACTCCAGCCAGGGTCAGGGCTCAGCAGAAACATACATTGCGTCTTGCCCCTCCTGCTGGCCTGGGGTAGTGTAGTGTTGGATGCAGGTGTTGGGGTTCGGTGCAGCACTCCCTCCTTACCTGAAAGAAAGGGAGTCACCACACCTCTGGGTGAGGTGCAGTACCTCTGTGGCGACCGAACCCTCAGGGGCGCCACATGTATACAGTAAGGAGTACTATGCGGGACCATGTATACAGTACGGAGTACTATGCAGGGCCATGTATGCAGTACGGAGCACTATGCGGGGCCATGTATACAGTAGTACGGAGCACTATGCGGGGCCATGTATACAGTACGGAGCACTATGCGGGACCATGTATACAGTAGGTAGCACTATACGGGGCCATGTATACAGTAGTACGAAGTACTATGCGGGGCCGTGTATACAGTAGGGAGCACTATGCGCGGCCATGTATATAGTAGGATGGAGCACTATGTGGGGCCATGTAAACAGTACGAAGCACTATGCGGGGGACATGTATACAGTACAGAGTACTATGCGGGGCCATGTATACGTACGGAGCACTATGCGGGACCATGTATATAGTAGTACGGAGCACTATGCAGGGCCATGTATATAGTACGAAGCACTATGCGGGTGACATGTATACAGAACGAAGTACTATGCGGGGCCATGTATACAGTATGGAGCACTATGCGGGACCATGTATGGCCATGTATACAGTATGGAGCACTATGCGGAGCCATGTATACTGAGTGCAGCACTATGCAGATCTATGTATACTGTGTGCAGCACTATGCGGGGCCATATATATAGTATGGAGCACTATGCAGGGCTATGTATACAGTACGGAGCACTATGCGGGGCCATGTATACAGTACAGAGCACTATGTGGGGCCATGTATACAGTACGGAGAACTATGTGTGTCACCCTGGCCTGGATGCCACAAGTGTAAATAAAGCTGTGTCTGAGAGCAAGGGGGAGGTTCTCTAGTCAGGGGAACATTAGCATGCAGTACCTCCTGTCTGAGGCCAGTAGGGGGAGCAGGCTGCCCCTATAAAAGCTGGTACTGGGGCAGGGTTAGAGAGAACTGGATGACCTGTCTCAGTACTGAGACGTGTCCCGGAGCAGAGCAGGGACAGAAAGTTGTATTGCACCTAAGAGAAAGTGTGGCAGGAGGAGAGCCACAAGCCAGAGACAAGAGGCGAATAGAGCCTGTCTTGGCAGATAACGGACTTAATTTACCAGACTTTGGTGTCTGAGGCTGGGAGGATTCCACATCCAACAGCAGATAACCAGTCCGCAGGGGACTGTATATTCCTTGGCCTAAGAAGCTTGGAAGCTCTGCCACAACAGAAGGGACCAGTAAAGCCGCACCTGGCCGGGAGCAGAAAGGAACCCACGTCGCAGGCCATACAGGCGAGAGTACACGGAAAGCTCGGAAACGTGGGCTGTTACCCTATCAGAAGGAGATAGCCAGAAGGAGCGCAGAAAGCACGGTAGGCCTACACCCTCACCCTGACCAGGGCCAATTTCCCCATTGCTCTCAGACATCCAGGTCCCCTCCTAGCCGGGACTGTTTATGGGTCAGTTTAACTGTTTTAGTAAAGACCCTGGACTGCAACCTGTTGTCTGTGTGCTCCTTCGCGCCTCCAGCACTACCGGTACTGGGACTCTCACCACCATCACTCCCACCATCCATTATACTGCCCTGGGGTTGCACTCTTCCCGTGGGGAGTCATACTACCCTAGCTGCACACCTCATCAGCCCCAGCGGTCTGCATGCAGCGGCGGTTCCTAATAAACGCAATCCACGGGTGGCGTAGTCGGACATAATCAACAGCACATAACGGACTACCACTGGCCTGACCACCCTGAGCCACGGAACCGGGTTGCCACTACTACTCCCATCGTTCCCCTACTGCCCGGATCCGAGTCATATGCGTGGCCATGTATATAGTACGGAGCACTATGCGGGGCCATGTTTACAATATGGAGCACTATGCAGGGTCATGTATGCAGAACAGAGCACTATGCGTGGGCCGTATATAGAGTACGGAGCACTATGCGGGGCCGGGTATACAATATGAAGCACTATGCGGGGCCGTGGATACAGTACGGAGCACTATGCGGGGCCATGTATAGAGTACGGAGCACTATGTGGGGCCATGTATATAGTAGTACGGAGCACAATGCGGGGCCATGTATACAGAACGAAGCACTATGAGGGGGACATGCATACAGTACAGAGCACTATGCGGGGCCATGTATACAGTACGGAGCACTATGCGGGGCCAAGTATACAGTACGGAGCAGTATGCGGGGCCATGTATACTGAGTGCAGCACTATGCAGGACCATTCATACTGAGTGCAGTACTATGGAGGGACATTTATACTGTGCGCAGCACTATGCGGGGACATGCATACAGTACGGAGCACTATGCGTGGCCAAGTATACAGTACGGAGCACTATGCGGGGCCAAGTATACAGTACGGAGCAGTATGCGGGGCCAAGTATACAGTACGGAGCAGTATGCGGGGCCATGTATACTAAGTGCAGCACTATGCTGGACCATTCATACTGAGTGCAGCAAGGGCCATTTATACTGTGTGCAGCACTATGCGGGGACATGCATACAGTACGGAGCACTATGCGGGGCCATGTATACAGTACGTCGCACTATGCCGGGCCTTGTATACAGTACAGAGCACTATGCGGGCCATGTATACTGAGTGCAGCACTATGCAGGACCATTCATACTGTGTGCAATACTATGCAGGGCCATGTAACCAGTATGGAGCACTATGCGGGGCCATGTATACAGTACGGAGCACTATGCGGGGCCATGTATACAATACGGAGCACTATGCATGGCCATGTATAGAGTACGGAGCACTATGCGGGGGCCATGTATACAGTCCAGAGCACTATGCAGGGCCACGTATAGAGTATGGAGCACTAGGCATGCTTGCGCTCTGCTGTGTCTCTGAAGGATGGCATGCTGGATGGCAGCGTTCCGCTACCATCCAGCCTGCCATATCAATGGCATCCCAGCGTGAGAGAATTCCCTGCTCAAGCGGTGACGTCATTTGCTGACACCGCATGCGCAGGAGAATTCTCCCACGTTGTCAGTGACGTGCATGAGGTAAGCTGAGTTCATTGGACATGAACTCGGCTCACCTGGATGCCGTCACAGCCAGACACTGAGGAGCTTCACTGAGGAGCTTCTCAGTGTCTGCAGCATGGCATGCTGGATGGCAGCGTTCTGCTGCGATCCAGCCTGTCATATCAATGTAGCAGAGCTGAAGCCGTCCTGGGAACCATGGAAAGGTAAGGATGAGGTTGGTTTATTATTTTACTTTTATTGCAGGAGATCATTGGCTTCAGCAGGAATGGGCGATACGGTAAGTAGGGTTTAATTTAGAACATTAAAGAATTGTGTCTTTATTTCAATTAAAGGACTTTATTCTGCGTGTTTGTGTTTTTTTTTTAACTTTCACTATGGGGTTAGTAATGGGGGTGTCTTATAGATGTCTCTCCATTACTAACCTGGGCTTGATGTCAGCTGGCATTATAAGCTGACATCAACCCCAACCCTATTACCCCACTGCCACCGCTACAGGGCAGTGGGAAGAGCGAGGCTAAGTGCCAGAATTGGCGCATCCTATGGATGCGCCATTTCTGGGGCGGCTGACGGCTGGTGTTTCTAGCCTGGGAGGGGGCCAATATTCATGGCACCCTTCCTGTGCTATTAATATCATCCCCCAGCTGTCTGCCTAGCCTTTGCCCTAAGTTATTTTTTTTGGGGTCCCCCATTTTAATAGTTTGTAAAGGCTAGGTATTCAGCTGGGGGCTGATAATAGTAGCCTGGGAAGCTCCGTGGATATTACCCCCTTCCCAGGCTTTAAACATCTGCCCCAGCCATCTGCTTAACCTCCGCTAGAGACTAAAATTATGGGGAACCCCACGCCAATTTTTTTTGTTTATAAATCCTTTATTTTAACACTAAATGACAAGTACAGTAACCAACACTGTCACTGTACTTATTATATATGTGACTGACATGTTTCTATTAGTGTTGAGCGAGCATGCTCGACACTGCTCGGTACTCGCCCAAGCATTTTCGGGTTACTCGGGCGGGAACCCGGGTCACCGCCCTGCATGTTTGGTGCTCTTTACAGAGCCAATGAGCATGCAGGGATTGCCAGCCAGTCACTGTAATGCTGCAGCCATGTTGGTTATGGGCATTACAGTGATTGGCTGGCCGCACAGCGTCACCTTGAGTATTTAAAACCGGGCGCCGCCATCTTGGACACAGTCGCTCCGGATCAGACAGTGTAGGGAGAGTGCTGCTGAGCTAGGGAAAGATTTATACTGCAAAATAGGTAGTGTAGGGTCTCTAAAGCCTGCAAAATCAAACAAACAGTCCTTCTGAGGACTAATATCCATCAGAGATAGACAAGGACTTGCAAGGGGATAGTTACAAGTCTGCATCTTCTGATGCAGCAAGGATCACTTCTGATGGGCACACTTTTAGGCAGTGACCTGGGTGTCAGAGATGCTTCCTGGGGCGATCCCCATGTTGTCCCAATGTCATTTGAGCACTGTCACTATTGTTTTGGGCACTTTTTAGGCTTTCTACAGACTGCGGGGGTGCCGCCGCAAAAATGCTCGGGTCTCCCATAGACTAACATTGGGCTCGTTGCTCGGGTCGAGCACCCGAGTATCACTGTGAGCTCGGCCCGAGCTTCGAGCACTTTAGTGCTCGCTCATCACTAGTGCCTGATCATGCTGGTGGTGGTCAGGCTGGTAGTTTTGTCACCCCTGCTGATGCTGGCCTGGCAGGTGGTACAAATGGCCTTTTTGGGGTTATCAGCAGAGTCTTTAAAAAAATTCCAGACTCTGGAAGACCTACCGATTGTACTGGCACCGTCCCTCGTGTTGCTGTTACGGGGAATGGTTGCCCGCCTTCTGTCTGTGGCCACCACACTGCTTCTTCCTGCCTGTTGGGGTACTCTGCCTCCCTCCCCCTGTGTGCTGCTGGCCTCGCTCTGCATGTCCTCTTGCCACGTTGGGTCAGTTACTAGATCATCCACCACCTCTTCCACTTCCGCACCACGGTCCTCCTCCTCACTTCGTGGCAATTGTGTCTCGTCATCGTCCACCTCTTGTGACAAATTGCCAGCGTCGCCTTTCTGTGGCCGTGGCTGTTCAAATATTTGGCCATCGCTACAAGGGATCTCCTCTTCCACCACTTCAAGCGGAGCAGGTGAGGGGCCCAAATATGGAAATGGACCAGTGAACAGCTCTTCAGAGTGTTCAACTGTGGGATCAGTTGCTGTCTGACGACACTCTGCATGGTGGGAGGAAGGAGCATCAGGGTGAGGAGGAGTATGCGGTCAAGACTCACGGCTACTAAGACTTGACCGTGTGGAAGACAGACCGAGGGTGGTGGTGCTCAGGTGACTGGAAGTATTATCTGCTATCCAATTAATAACCTGTTCACACTGATCAGTTGGCAATAGTGGTGTTGTTCTGTGCTTCCCTAGTAATTCGGTCAAGAACTGGAAGAGAGAAGATGTAGCTGTTGGTTGTGGCACATTTTCACCTTGGCCATGGCCCCGTCCTCTGCACGCATCATCACCAGAACGTCCAGTTCCACGTCCCTTGCCACGCGCCTTGCCTATTGTAAATGAAGTAAAATAGCTTACTCTCGCACTATCAATGGCAAAATGGTAATAAAAAGGAGATTAGAACCGTGGAAGAGGAAAACCACAGCTCTATTTCTCTGGCCTACACCAGAATCTTTTAAACAGATATATTTGTGTCTGAACGGTCAGCGAGACACTCAAACTGTTTTTTTTATGTAAAAAAGGCAAAAAGGTGGATAATACAGAGATTTGAACCATGCAAGAGGAAAAGCACAGTTCTATTTCTCTGGCCTACACCAGAATCTTTTGAACAGATATATTTGTGTCTGAACAGTCAGCGAGACACTGAAACTGTTTTTTAATGGAAAAAGGCAAAAAGGTGGATAACACTCAGATTTAAACCGTGGAAGAGGAAAACCACAGTTCTATTTCTCTGGCCTACACCAGAATCTTTTAAACAGATATATTTGTGTCTGATCAGTCAGCGAGAAACTCAAACTGTTTTTTTTATGGAAAAAAGGCAAAAAGGTGGATTACACCCAGATTTAAACCGTGAAAGAGGAAAACCACAGTTCTAATTTCCTGGCGTATACCAGACTTTTTTAAGCAGATATATTTGTGTCTGAACAGTCAGCGAGACACTCAAACTGTTTTTTCATGGAAAAAAGGCATAAAAGTGGATAATACAGAGATTTGAACCATGGAACTGCAAAACCACAGTTCTAGTTATCTGGCCGAAACCAGACTCTTTTAAACAGATATATTTGTGTCTGAACACTCACAGACACACTTAATTATTTTTTTTTCGGGAGGGGGAAATACCAAAAGGTTAATAAGACGGGTATTTGTACAGTCTGACTGAGGAAAAAAGAAAAAAAAGAGGATTTAGATGAAAAAAAAAGGATTTTTCCTGGCCCCTGAGACCTGGGGCTAAGTCTAGCAATTTGATCAGCACCACACAGGACTGTAATGCAGTGTTTGTTGGTATAACCACTGCGTCTCCTACAGCCTGCCTGCCTGCCTGCCTGATATCTGGGATGGATATTAGTCCTCAGAAGGACTGTTTGTTTGATTTTGCAGGCTTTAGAGACCCTACACTACCTATTTCGCAGTATAAATCTCTCCCTAGCTCAGCAGCACTCTCCCTACATTGTATGATCCGGAGCAACTGTGTCCAAGACGGCGGCGCCCGGTTTTAAATACTCGAGGTGACTCTGTGCTGCCAGCCAATCACTGTAATGCCCACAACACCCATGGCTGCGGCATTACAGTGACTGGCTGGCAATCCCTGCATGTTCATTGGCTCTGTAAAGAGCGCCAAACATGCAGGGCGGAGACCCGAGCTCCCACCCGAGGAATCCTGAAAATGCTCGGTGCTCGCTGAGCATCCTGAGTAGTGAGATGCTCGGGCGAGTACCGAGCAGTGTCGAGCATGCTCGCTCAACACTAGACCTGACCTGACGATATGATTCTTTGGGATTGTACAAGTAATACCAAACTTGTGTTTTGTATTTTTTTTATTTGTTTTACTATAAAAAAAAATTTGGAAATTCATAAACTTGTATAAATATTTTCTATTTTTTTTTATTTAACTGCTGAAAAGCAAATTCTGAATTTGGCCTAAGTCGCCGTTTCCGAAGACCTCTAACGTTCTTTTTTTCATTGATAGTAAATGCTACAGCTCACCATGCACTACTGATAACTATTTTGGGGTAAATACAACGCTTTGCATTTTATTGCTTTTTTTGGTGGTGGCTGGGGCAGGAGGGGGGTTCACTGAAAAATGTGAAAATTTGGCATTTTGATTGTTTTCCTGAGACTGTTTACCTTTTATGAGTTTGTGGTATGGTCAGACCATGTTCCTGTACGGTCAGACACAGCCATTACACAGTACATAGCAGGGGCACATTTATAAGATTATCTTATTGTGGAATCTATTACTATTCACAGATCTATTGATTAAAATGACCTTTTTGTTTGTGGGAAAACCCCTTTAACTGCTGCTGTCAGAGATATACAATGGCATTGAAGGGATTAAATAGCAATCGGAGCTACTGCTGATGTTGACTATATAACACAACCGGCCTCTGCAAGATATGGGGCAGGCCAATCATCTGACCTCGCTCCATATACCTGTACCCAATGTGTGAAATACATCTCACATGTTGGAAAGGGGTTATACTTAAAAGGGTTCTCCAAGAATGTAATAAAGGTGTCCCTGTCATGTAATTGTAATGGCAGACCGTCCTAGTCACGTATGAGCCTGAAGTAAATCTGTTCCTGAGATCTTTGTCTCAACTAACAGACATGTTTCACAATTAAAACTGCATATATTAATAAATGGGTTTCTTAGACCCGATGAGGGTGGTGTACTTATTTTGTCAGTATGGCAATATAACTCATTTCTGATGAAATTTTACACTGCTCAATACAAGATACAGTTGTCAGCCAGGCTGGGCATAGATTACATACACTTTGAATCATGGCTCTCACTCTTTAGCTGGACTCATAAAATGCTAATTTTAATATGTAAGTACTCCAGCCTCATCAGGTCTATAACATCTATTTTATATTTGCACTAACTTTCTGACCTTCAGACAGAGATGGGAGCTTGCAATGTACATTTGACATCTTTTTGCTTCCTTAACGACCCTTGACGTACATTTTTGCTTCATACGTGGCAGAGGCTGGCTGTGTTACATAGTCAGCATGTACCTAGAACAGTTCTCCTATCGCTGCTGTTAATCATTTAGATGCCTCTGTCAATCCTGCTATCTTCCGCTGCCAGTGCTCTTGTAGCACCCCGAGGGCTCGGCTGCTACAAGGGTATTGCACCTCAAACCAGAGGTGTGATATTCCACTCCCGGGTAAGGATGGAGTGTGGACTAGGGCTCAGTAAGCTGCATGCACCACACTCACCCCATTTCCGAGGGACAGCTCAACGGTGCTCCCACTAGACAGAAGTGCAGGCATGACAGCATCTGTCCCTGGCTGGAGTGGGGCGGGGGGTGGAATACCCAGTGGTGTAGGAGCAGATAGGTGTGGGTTTCTGGGCATAGGTAGGAGCCCATTGGTTGCAAGTCACCTGGGCTCGGGTGTTAGAGGGAGGTATAAAAGGTGGGCACCATCTTAGGTCAGTCAGTTCAGTCAGGAGTCAGTTCAGAGAGGAGTGGTGACGGGGAGCAGAGCTGCTGCATGGGCTCTGCTCCACGGGCAGACCTTGTCAGGAGGCCGGGGCCCAAGAGAGAGAGAGAGGAGAAGGAACAGAAAGGAAAGTAAGAAAGGAACTGGAACAGAGGAGAAAGGAAGCAAGGAACAGGAACACAGAGAAAGGCCCAGAGACATGAGAGAAGAAGGAACCCTAAGAACCCACGAGATAACGGATGAAGGGTTGGCAGAGCAGGGTACCGGAACCCAAATTGGTGGAGGCGACTAATCCTCAGCCAAAACCGGAATCTTGGTGCGACCCCTCACTACATCCACCAGGAAAGCATACCGCATAGGGTCAGGGAATCCGGAGATATGTTTCGCCAACAGAAGGCACGAGGAAGCTGGACAAAGGTGGGTCACTGGTGGGGACGGCCAGAGAAAGGAAAGAAAGGGAGTCCTGTGCCACGCTCTGGAATTGCCTGGGAGTTGGTCGAGCCCCTTGCCTGGTGGACGCAGCACGGCTTGGGCAGTCACCGCCGGTACCGAGGTGACTAGGACCAGTAAAGAACTGTGAGTAAAGCATTGGAAACTGCAACCACACGTCTCTGTGTTTCATCGCCGCACCAGCACCATTAGTACTGGGACGCTCACACCATCACTCCCATCAACTACTCTAGCTGCCCTGAGGCAATACTTCTCCCGTGGGGAGTTATCCCATACTTGGCTGCACATACAACACCAGCCTCAGCGGTCTGCAGCGCAGCGGCGGTCCCCATTGACCGCAATCCACGGGTGGCGTAGTCGGACACTTGTCACAACATTAAGACTGCCACTGGTTTGACCGCCCTGGGCACAGACCGGGTCACCGCCACACGGAGGCTACAACCCCCAGCATCTAACAGAAGGCCCGGCTCCGTGTTCCCCACGCGGCCCAGGGGGCGAGTCAACTTTGGCGTAGTCGGCAGGATCGAGACCAACCCGCCACAAACGGGTATTGCGTGCCTGAAGAAGATTGTACATATACCTTGAAAAGAAGTCTCCCGCCATTTCCAGAAGTTTCCCGCCATCCGGAGCCGATTCCCGCCATCAGACGCCATTTTGGACCGTTTCCCGCCATCTTCATCCGTTTTTCCCGCCCTGGCAGAGCGGACGCCAAGATGTGCGCACCAAAGGACAGCAGGAAGCCGCCTCCCATCGTGGGCCAGGTCCCAGAATGGCGCCAATGAAGGAGCCCGCCCCCACCAGCCATGAATACAGCAGTGGGGATGTCCATTAACGTGGGGGGGCTGCCCCTAAAGGTGATTGTCAGCAGATGCCCCCAAGACCACCCCCCATGGGGGTGGATAGGAAAGAAAACTGTGGGGCCGGGTGCGGCCTGGATCAGTCTGGAACTACTGCACCCGGAGATGGAGGGAGCAGCGAACCCCACCAGCACCCTGGCCCGCAGCCTGCTGCAAGCTGAGCCACCCTGCAGCCTGACAGAGTTGCTGGCCCAGCTGCCTAGAGACCCGGACTGCGCGCGTGCGGCGCTGGAAGACCTGAACAGAAGGATAGTCCGGGCGCAGCGGGATGTGTTTGCCGGGTGGAGAGAGGAGTTGGCCCGGCAGCACGTAACCGGCCAGCAGGAGACACCGCAAGGACCGAGCAGTGCGCCTGCCTCTGAGGGCGGAGAAGATGGACCGGCGGCTGCGGACGACGCCGCGGAGGCCGAGGCAGGTAACGGGGACGTCATCACCCCAAGCCCTGAGACCACCAGCCTGCCCCCACCCTCCGTTGCGGGACCCGAAGCCCCGGGGACCGTACCTGATACCACACCTCCACCACCGCCAGCTAGGCCTCAGGCTGCAGGCGTCGCTGACACGCCCCGCGCTGTGCCCTCTGAACCCGGATGCTGTAAAGCAGGAGACGTCACAGGCCGGGACACAAGGCCTAGTACACCCGGGCGCCGCTGCCTCACCAGCGCCCCCTGCCTTGGCGGTGCCACCCCCGGGCGCGACCAACAGACGACCACCGGCCTGGTCGCAAGGCCGAGTGCCCCCGGGCGCTGCTCCACACCCGGGGCCCCCTGCCATACCACCCCTGGGCAGGGACCTGTATGCTCAATTGGCAGGTCCGGAGGAGGAGCGGGCACGGCGTCGGAAGAGGGAGCAGCTGCAGGCCCGAAGCGCGGAGGAGAAGACGCGCACCCCCCGGAACCCCCATGCAGCACGCGGTCCTAAAACACCTGGGACCGTGGTGAAGTTCCACCTGAAGAAAGGGTGGGGGTTCATTCGGGACTCTGCCACCGCCACAGACATCCATGTTGACAGAAGGGATGTGGAGGGTCACCTGCCTGAGGGCCATCCGGAACGGGATCTGTTTCCAGGAGACTTGGTGTCCTACGCCCGACACCGAGGCCTAGAGGGATGGTATGCCCTTCATGTCCAGAGGATAAGAGGAGGAGCGGTACCACTCGGACCCTGAGTGCCAAGAGGGCCCGGACCGGTCTGAAGATTATGAGGAAGGTGCGCAAGGAGGACATCGCCACTGAAAGGTGATGGTACACAAACTGTATATAGTTACCCGTAAGGGTACAAGAACTGTTGCTGAGTGAAGTGTGGTCCCCGTTGGGACTAGTGTGAAACTGTTAAAGGGACTGTTACCTGTGTGCCCCTTATCCCTAACCAGGCTGAGGACTGTGAGCAGCCACCCCCTTATCCCCACTGGCCGAGGACTGAGAGCGGCCAATCCCTTGTATATAGTTGCGCTTCTTAAAGCGCCCCCTACTGGTTTTATACGAAACTGCAACGTCTACCTCAGGACGAATTAAATGGACTGTTGCACCTTTGAGAGAAAGTGAACACCTGGTCGCAAGTTGCACAGCGGCCAGAACTCAAGAATATGTTTTGAAAATGTTTTACTTGAAAATGCCTTAATGTTTTCCTTGCAAGTGTTCTATAATCAAAAAGTTTTATATGCTGCTAGAATAATAATGCAAATGTTTTATGTGATGTTTTATATGCTAAAAGAGTTCCGGTAGTTTTGACCATAGCTAGTGACAGAAGAATGTTAAAGAAAAGAAAAAGAGTACCAGTAACGTTAAAAAGAAAAGAGCACCTCCCATAAAGGGATGAGTTTTTGGTTAAATGTCTTGTATGCGAATGCATTCTAAAAATTTTGTACGTCGAAAATTGTTTTATTCTTTTCCAGCCCGAGGACGTGCTGTGATTTACCAGGGGGGAATGTAGCACCCCGAGGGCTCGGCTGCTACAGGGGTATTGCACCTCAAACCAGAGGTGTGATATTCCACTCCCGGGTAAGGATGGAGTGTGGACTAGGGCTCAGTAAGCTGCATACACCACACACACCCCATTTCCGAGGGACAGCTCAACGGTGCTCCCACTAGACAGAAGTGCACGCATGACAGCATCTGTCCCTGGCTGGAGTGGGGCGGGGGGTGGAATACCCAGTGGTGTAGGAGCAGATAGGTGTGGGTTTCTGGGCATAGGTAGGAGCCCATTGGTTGCAAGTCACCTGGGCTCGGGTGTTAGAGGGAGGTATAAAAGGTGGGCACCATCTTAGGTCAGTCAGTTCAGTCAGGAGTCAGTTCACAGAGGAGTGGTGACAGGGAGCAGAGCTGCTGCATGGGCTCTGCTCCACGGGCAGGCCTTGTCAGGAGGCCGGGGCCCAAGAGAGAGAGAGAGGAGAAGGAACAGAAAGGAAAGTAAGAAAGGAACTGGAACAGAGGAGAAAGGAAGCAAGGAACAGGAACACAGAGAAAGGCCCAGAGACATGAGTGAAGAAGGAACCCTAAGAACCCACGAGATAACGGGTGAAGGGTTGGCAGAGCAGGGTACCGGAACCTAAATTGGTGGAGGCGACTAATCCTCAGCCAAAACCGGAGGTTGTGACCACATCTTGGTGCGACCCCTCACTACATCCACCAGGAAAGCATACCGCATAGGGTCAGGGAAACCGGAGATAGGTTTCGCCAACAGAAGGCCCGAGGAAGCTGGACAAAGGTGGGTCACTGGTGGGGACGGCCAGAGAAAGGAAAGGAAGGGAGTCCTGTGCCACGCTCTGGAATTGCCTGGGAGTTGGTCGAGCCCCTTGCCTGGTGGACGCAGCACAGCTTGGGCAATCACCGCCGGTACCGAGGTGACTAGGACCAGTAAAGAACTGTGAGTAAAGCATTGGAAACTGCAACCACACGTCTCTGTGTTTCATCGCCGCACCAGCACCATTAGTACTGGGACGCTCACACCATCACTCCCATCATCTACTCTAGCTGCCCTGAGGCAATACTTCTCCCGTGGGGAGTTATCCCATACTTGGCTGCGCATACAACACCAGCCTCAGCGGTCTGCAGCGCAGCGGCGGTCCCCATTGACCGCAATCCACGGGTGGCGTAGTCGGACACTTGTCACAACATTAAGACTGCCACTGGTTTGACCGCCCTGGGCACGGACCGAGTCACCGCCACACGGAGACTACAACCCCCAGCATCTAACAGAAGGCCCGGCTCCGTGTTCCCCACGCGGCCCAGGGGGCGAGTCACTCTCGCACACTTGGTCCCTTCGGCCCACAACATGGTGAGCCCATGGGTGCCTTTTTTTTTGTTAGTGTAGAAATCAGGCTCGGAAGCTGAGCATGGCGGACTGGCTGCGTTATACAGTTGTCACCCACTTCTATCTTCTAAGAGCTAAATTCTTTGGCAGCTGTTTAACTCCTTAGATACAGTTGTCAAAATCCACCATAGCACTGACGCCCTCTGTCACCCCACTGACCCCCAATTCGTGACACAACTACAAGATGCCAATGAGTTGTCATGGTATCTGTGGCCTACTGAAAGCCCATATATTTACCATCATTGTGCTTCTGTGAAGCCCTGCCATAACAACCCCTCGCACACCTCAATCAATGGAAAAAATAAATGTTATGTGTCTCAGAAAATTGCAACACAAATCAAAGGGTTGTCCTCTCCTGGACAACGCCCTAATAATGGATCCTGGGAGATGAGAGAAAAAAATTATACCTCTCAGTCTGACGTCAGACCTCAATACTTGAGTCCCATGTGTGCTGCAGCCAATCAGTGCAGTGGGTGATGATTGGCTGCAATGTTCACACTGTGTCCAAGCGGGAGACACAGTGCTGCGCATGGTGGAGCATCGTTGGTATACTGTATATTCTCTTATTTTTTCCTTGGGCCTATTAACAAGGGGTTGTCACATAGTGGACAACCACATTAAAAAAAAATGTGCAAACAATTTTGTTTGTAAAAGCAGTAAAGCACAAAAACTATGGCAAATCTGGCATCATTATAATCGTGCAGAGTAGCAGAATAAAGATAATTCTACTGTAAATTTTTATTCACAAAAGATGGGCAGAATTGATGTGTTTATTTCTGTGTTTTGATACATTATATAATAAATGATAATGTCAGAAAAAAATATCCCATCCCGCACTAAAAGCCTCCACCCCCAAAAAAGTGATGGCCCTTTGAACAAAGTTCGGGGAGGGGGAGGAGCTGAAGATAAAAAAAAAAGTAAAAACAAGATGAGGTTAATAATAATATCAATAACCTTTCACTAAAGGTGAGGCAAAAGGGCAATGACCTGCACACTGTGTATTCAGTAGTCACAGTGACGGGTATTACAGAGATGTCTTAGCAATCAGTTGGACTACCACCAATTTTATATTTGTGCCCGATCATACCCAGTGCCAGCCCCCGATGAACCCAGGCAAGAGCTGGGAACTATGGCACCAGGGGGGCACACTCTGCCCATCTGTAATTTGCCACATCTATCGTACTTGTATAGCGGTTGGGTGCACTGTTAATAGAGTGGGTTCAGAACCTGAGCGCGCTCTATACTATATTGTGGGTGCCAGCTGTGCTGCTATACAACCGACACCCAAGACTAACTGCTGTAATAAAAGTTAGCCATGTTGCAGCAGTTTAAAGGGACTCTGTCAGCACAGGATGATTGTTCAGACCAAGTTCCACTGCTCAGTGCTTCATGGTGGGGCTAGTCATTTATATACACCTCTCCACCTGCTTGCTTTCCATCCATCTCTTAGAATCATACAATGTTAGAGTTGGAAGGGACCTCCAGGGTCATTGTGTCCAGCCCCCTGCTCAATGCAGGATTCGCTATACCATCTCAGACAGATGTCTGTCCAGCCTCCGTTTGAAAACTTCCATTGAAGGAGAACTCACCACATCTCGTGGCAGCCTTTTCCACTAATTGATCACCCTCACTGTCAAAAGGTTTTTTCTAATATCTAATCTGTATCTTCTCCCTTTCAGTTTCATTCATTGCTTCTAGTCTTTCTTTGTGCAAATGAGAATAAAGATGATCTCTCTACACTGTGACGTCCCTTCAGATATTTGTAGACCGCTATTAAGTCTCCTCTCAGTCTTCTCTTTTGCAAGCTAAACATTCACAAATCCTCTAACAGTTCCTCATAGGACATTGTTTGTAGACCTGTCACCATCCTGGTAGCTCTCCTCTGAACTTGCTCCAGTTTTTCAATGTCTTTTTTAAAATGTGGTACCCAGAACTGAACACAGTATTCCAGATGATGTCTGACCAAAGAGGAGTAGAGGGGGATAATTACTTCACGTGATCCAGTCTGTATGCTTCTGTTAATGCAACCCAGAATTGTGTTTGTCTTTTTTTGCTGCTGCATCACACTGTTGACTCATGTTCTGTCTGTGATCTATTAGTATACCCAAGTATTTTTCACATGTGCTGTTGCTTAGCCCTATTCCTACCATTCTGTATATGTTTTTTTTTTTTTCATTTTTCTTGCCCAGATGTAGGACTTTACATTTCTCCCTGTTAAGAAAAACAGGAGAAACAGGGAGGATTTAAGGATAAAAAATGTAGAAAATCTTTATTAAGTACATATAGGCACATATATAATAAATACCATAACCAAAACAATTAAAAACAGTGTGTGAAGAACAGAGCTGATATACTGATGAGCCTCCAGCATTAAATAGTAAACCGTGACATCATGACCTGAGAACAAGTACAGAAAAGATGCCCTTCATGACATGCCGACCCACACTTTGGAGCCAGTTTTAGGTCTGGAGCTCGTACCCTTATCCATCACACCATCTATTACACGTTTTTTCGGGGAACTTCAGGGCATACCCCCACCTCCCCTTTTCACTCTCTCCCCTATTTATTCTTGCTGAATTAACAATTTTATAATTATAGTCATCTATGTACATACATCACGGCATATCGCTTTAAGCTCCTCCTTGTTGGTTTTCAACGGTGTGGTGAATGTATATATTTGAATAAACTGTTTCCACTTTGCAAATTACCTTTGAGTACGGCTGTTATCTATTTCCTTACCTGAGGATAGTATCCTATTCAGCCTGCACCAAATCTACAGCTGAATGCGCTTCTTCTTCTATCAAATCCCCTGTCCATGATGCAGGTGAAGATGCCTCCCACCTGCACTTGCAACCATGGTCAGCAACCAAGTGCTTGTCCCTACCCCAGTCCTTGGAACGCAAGCACAAATACGCAACCACTCGCCTACAGGCCAAAATACTAAACTGCCACATTTTAGACTGCTTGCACTGGAAATGTTGCCTTTTAGGCTTGTGGAGATAGAAGCTTTCCGCAACCTCATGGCGGCTGTCCCTCGGTACTCGGTCCCCAACCGCCGCTATTTCTCCCGGTGTGCTGTCCCCGCCTTACACAAGCACGAGTCCCATAAAATTACCCGTGTCCTCACAATGCAGTTACTGGGAAGGTCCACCTAACCACGGACACGTGGACTAGTGCTTGTGGCCAGGGACACTACATTTCCCTGACGGCACACTGGGTGAATATTATGGAAGCCGGGACCCAGTCAACCAAGGGACGGAACATGTGCTACCGACACCGAGGATTGCGGGCCCTGGTTCAATCAGGGTTGCCCCCACCTTCTACAGCAGTTCCTGCACCTTCTCCTCACCCTCCATTTCCGGAACGTCAACATCAGCCTCAAGCTGTATGCACTGCAGCATTTTCTTTTTTCAGGACTTGGGTCTGTGCGAGGTCTGGTTTCTTGTACTCCGAGACATTGTTTTTACTGATATAACTTTGGGGTGGATAGGATGTTTTGATTACATTTTTTTGTGCTGTTGCGATGGCTGAAAAAATGCTATTTTGGCGTTTTGATTTTCTTCTTGCCATTTACTGATTGGAATAATTTATTCTATACATTGATAGATGGACTTTGATGATCGCAGTGATATCAAATATGTGTATTTTTTTATATTTCATCATTTTTAACGGGGGAAAACAGGTGATTTGAACTTTTGTATCATGACCGGCCTGTGAGTCTTCAGCAGACTCTCCACCATGATGGCAACCCATTGACGCGCCATGATAACGTCTCGGGGGGGCCATTGGGCGCCTAGAATAGTGTGCCCCCCTGCCGGCGCGCATTAAATGCTGCTGTCACAGACTGACAGCAGCATTTAACAGACGGAGACGGAGCTTCGCTGTTAGAGGCAGATGATGGCTGAATAACACATGTAGACAGTATTGATTGTAATATACAACAAGGAAAAAATCCTAAACTGGATCCACATAGCAGTAACTGGGAAAACACTTTGACGAAATAAATATAAACCAAAATGAATGACATCCCCACATGATTAAAAGATATATTTATTAGAATATAATAAAAAAATACATACAATTCAAGCAAGGTAACTTGAAAAGGAGGGATGAATGACAGTGATAGTTGTAGTAACCCAAGTTGAAGTTCTTTAGGTTTATATTGATTGTAATATGTTTAGCAAAAACCATCGCTTTCCAGAACAAAAATCCAAAACTAGAAAGAATTATATATATATTTTTTTATGTTTTTTATATTTAAATGTAAAAAAAAAAACAATGTTCAAATGTTCCACACCATATCCATCATATCCATTGCTGGGCAGCTCTGAAAAAACACATGTAGAGATTCTCCAGGTCTTGGAAACTGCTTCTGATCATGTTGTCAGCGCAGGTGGGTGCAGGTCTTCACCTCTTTCTAACAAGATGTCTCATGCCTGTATAGAAACAATAAGACGCCTTTCTCATTAATCTGAAAACAATTAAAATACATGTTTTTTTAAAAATTTTGAATATATACCGGTTATCAAATAAAACAAACTAAAGAGAAGTCATGGAGGAAAAACAAAATATTTACCTGGAAAATACATGTTGGAAGCTTTGTGTGAATCAGGATAGGTGGATTCTGAATGTTTGTTGTTAGCTGCTCGTGATGAAGACGTGTGCTGATTGTCTCCCTACGTGGTGAAAGAAAAGCTAAATATATAAAAGTAGTTACACTTTAAATGATATCCGGCAATAAGAGACTAAATTAGAGACTTAAGATTCTCAATATTTTAAAAATAGCTTATTACTGATTGTTGATGATAGTGGAGGCTTCTTTCTTACCTTCATCTTAGGTAGATGAGATGATGATATTTAGACAAATCTCAATGTTCAAATAGTTCAAATAGTGAACCTGAAAATATAAAGAAACATAATTACATCCAACTAAGCTTGGAATTATAAAAGGTTTTCAAAAGCATTGTAGATAATTGATGGAAATTATCAATCGTTCCATATCCAGCAAGTTATGGAAATGTATCCAGTATTAATATGGTAACCTATGAGGATGGATTCTGAATGTTTGCTGCTAATCGCTGGTGCTGGTGATGAGCACAAATACTCATTGTCTCGCTACTCAGGGGAAAATATATAAAAGTATCTGAACTTTAAATTATAAAGAAACAAAATTAGAGACTAAATATTCTGAGGAATAGTTACATGTTTAGCTGATGGACAATTGACGTAATCGGCCTCCACACCGGCGGCAATAAGATTTATTATCAGCTATTCTTTGAAAACGCCCAAGTCTACAAAGATAAGAGAAATATTGGTTACCAGACTGGAATGAACGTTGGTTAATACCATGGATCATGTTAAAAAGAACAAATTGAAACCAATATATTAAGGACTGGCCCCAGCACAGAAAATATAACATGTAGCATCCTAAGCCCTACAGTCCCCAGACGTCAGTCCGCTCTGATAGTAGTAAAGTATAAAAGCCTTATACCAACAGAACCGCCCTGACGTCTCTGCACGGTGATTGTGTTTCATGACGCGATGAATCATCAAATCTACTTACTTGTTATCACACAGGGAGCACTGGTAGTTGTACTTATAGCTGATGGTATAGCTGTGACACATCGTCACTTCCGGCAGCTCGGGATGGATGTCATTTACCCTTCTGGTATAAGTCTGCCATAACGGGCCATGGTTATCTCTGCCTTCACCGTCGATTATCCAACAGGCAGCATGGCACATCTCGTGCGCAAGTGTGGATCGTAGTCGCACTAAAAAAGAGTTTATACAGGCATAAGAAAATCTAAGTACACCCTGCTTGAACTCTTTGGTTTTACATATCAGGATTCAGGATATAATATAAAATATCTGGTCCTTAAAACGTCTTCAAATTAGGTAAATACATCCTGAGATGAAAAACACATGAAAAGTCACAACGTGCCATTACTTATTTACCAATAACTACTTCAAAATGCAGAAGCAGAGAGTGAAAAATAAGTACACCCCATGAATCACTAGCTTTTAGAATGATCTTTATCAATAATAACTTGAAGCTGCAGCAAGGGTGTACTTACTTTATCACACACTGCTTTTGCATTTTGGCCTTCTTTTTGTTAGATAAATAATTACACTATATTATTTATCATGTTGTTTTCTGAGATTGTATTTTCTTACTTTTAAGATCTTCTAAGGACCTGATGCTTTTTTGATTTTGTCCTAATATGTAAAACATTAGATTCCAAAGAGGGTGTACTTAGTTTTTCCCATGACAGCATGTACGATGAATTTATAAGATGTATTACATCACAAGTAGCAGTTTTGCAACCTATAGAGGTTGTCTCATAAAGCTGCAGGATGGACGTGATATGAAACCTACTGGAAGAATCCAAGACCTTATCGGAAAGCTCAATAACTGAGGAACGGTGGTTGTTCTCCAACTTGTGACGGCATTGACCGGATGCTGATGTCAGCCTCTTATTCCAGACTACGTCCATTTTCCTCGGGAGCTAAAATAGAGGAAACAAATTCCACTAAATCTGTAAACTCTTTGACCCCATTCTAACAAAGCACCCAACTCTCCTGTGTGATTTACAGCACTAGTCTCCTTGTATGGGACATGGGGTCTACTGAGAAGTCCAACATGTGAGAACAAAAATAAAAATAAACCTTTCCTAAAATGTCCAGATATCAACAAATTGGTTTTTATATGTAAATGTAAAATCCTGTGAACTCCAAAAAGTTGCTAATCTCTATATGTCTGCATGATGGATCATGTAAGGTCTCCACTCATCCCACAGATAAGAAGAAGGTGATGGCATTTACCAAACTAAGTGAGTTTAGCCTGAGATTTCAGAACCATGACAAGGGAGTTAGGGTGCTCTTCAGAAACTTAGAATGATAGAAATGATTGTTTGAAGGTGGAGATAATGGATAAGTCATGTGTCGCCCAGATACCGATAACAAGATACCTTATTCTCGAAGACTGTCCTGTTGTATAGATGGTACAGTCGCTCCACCAGCTTCTCCTTTGTTACCTGAAAGTGGGTAACGTAGATGGAAGATGGAGAAATAATGTCTTCCAGGAAACAGCCGGGGATGTTACATAGTGGTGTCCTGGGAAAGATAAGGAATCAGAAATAAATCCAAAGGAAACATCTGACCTAGTTCATGGTTTTCCACAGAGGTAGATGCATCCGGCATAACTCACCTCTCCTCTGTAGCGGAGCTCTCCTCACTATCAGATGGTAAATTATCTGTACAGAAATATGGAAGAATGAAAATTTGTAATCAGACAGGTCAGAATGCAGATCCATGCTAGAGAGAAAACATAATAAATGCTGTAAAGTGAAAATACATCTAAATCAAAATGCCAGAATTGTGGGTTTTTTTCTCTCTGCAACTACTCAAAAAATGCAATAAGAAGCAATTTAAATGTCACATCCACCCCATAATATTATCAATAAAAACATCGAGCCGCCTTATAAAAGAACAAGCCCTCATACGCCTCCATCAATAGCAAAATAAAAATGTTACAGATCTCAGAAAATGGCGCCAAAATCAAATATATTTATTAATAATATCAGAATTGTTTTTCACACTTAAAAAGAAAAACTTTGCAAGTTTGGTATGGACATAATCATACTGGCCTGGAGAATCATATTTCCAGGTTCATTTTACTGTGCAATGAAGACCTTAAAAATCAAAAACCCTCCAAAAAATCCGTTGGTTTTTTTTTTCAGTTTTCCCTTACTTGGAATTTTTTTGCATTTTGCAATACATTGTATGGTAATGTGAATTGTGCCATTGAGAAGAACATCTCATTGCACTAAAAGCAACCCATTATATATTAATGTGGATAGAAATATAAAAACAGATAAGTCTCAAGGAAGAAGGAGAGGAAAAGACATAAGTAGACTACAAATTGACCAGTCCCTAAGGGGTTAAAGGTACAGACCCAACTGTAATTTGCGTTTAGTTGTTAGATTTGGAAACTGACAGTACAAAAAAACATTGTTCTTTCTACAATAACATAACCCTGGTTGTATCTAGAAATGATGACTTACCATGATATGTGGAAGATTCTCCAGTATTGGAATCGGCATCGTCAGTAATAACAATGATGTCATCATCGGAGCTGTGACATAAATGTAACAGAATATGAGCCACCATTAATCATTATTCCCCATCAGGTATCTAGTAATGGAGGAGATGTGAGTCTTACCAGGTGGTACTGTCCGGATCAATATCTGAAGGTGGTAAAATCAGATCTGTGGGGGCAGCACAACATAAATCTCTTATTAGAATATTGTAATAACAACGACAGAGGAACATCAAAGAAATAAATCCTAATACAGTATTCAGTGTACCCCTATATGTACATGAGGCAAAACACCACATTCAGGTACAGTAACCTGCCCTGTACATGGCCACCATGAAAAGAAATCCCCAAATCTCATTTCTGTCTGACTTTATAATGCCTGCATAAATATTCCTGACCAAATGCTGAAAAGAAATGTTTAATATGAACTCATTACCTTAGACATACAATAGAGATAAATCCAAACCCTGACCACAATGAGCTGCACCCAATGACTATAATGACACATCAATATATCAGAGTTGTTACTGGATCGGAGCACAGTACCTGGTAAATTCGGAGTCGGACCCGAATTGAAGCCACTGATGATAACCTGGCCTGGAGACCTCGGTATTGGCTTCTTTCGTGGATGATACTGAAAAATTGTCAAACATGTCAGATAGAATCTATGAGCATGAACATCTCTAATTTATAATCTTCCTCCATTTTCCACTGACTTACAGGTATAATAATAATATAAATTTTTATTTATATAGCGCCAACATATTCCGCAGCACTTTACAATTAAGCGGGGACATGTACAAACAATAAATTCAATACAAGGGAAGACAGTTTAACAATTACATCAGTAGTGAGGTCCCTGCTCGCAAGCTTACATTCTACAAACCCCAGGTAGATGCCTATATGAATATAGTTACCATTGGCCTGCGCTTACTTCATGTGCAGAGTAGGACGGGTGTGCGGGACACTTATGGTTAGGATATGGATGGGGGCGGTGGTGACATTTTCGTGTCTTCATACAATATTATTATGTACCCTGTACATGGACATGTTGACACAAATACCAGAACTAAAGGCAGTCATTACTCTGGAAACATGATCCAAACTATCAGCCCATCATGCCTCTTCCTGGAGCTCTATTTTTGGTGCCACCATTTGTTTTTAATGGGATTTTTATCGCAAATGTATTCTCACTATTTAAAAATATAAAAATGACGCTCACCTGATGGAAATCGTCATCATCACTGCTGTCCTCGGTGTCAGAGAGAACTATAATGCGCTTAAATCGCTTTTTTCTCATCATATTTGCCAAAATCACTTACAACACTCCTCTCTCCACAAACGCCTACAAAATCCCTCAGCGGAACTCTGGATGACGGGGCGTTCTATATCGTCCAGTCATTGTGACATCATCGGAATGATGCGATTGTTTGTTTTTTTATTTAACTTTATTTAAATCTACAAAACGTACTGCAGAAATACAAAAAATAAATCCAGAAAAAAACAACAATCCTTCTAATTCTCTAACTCCTGCCCTTTTTTGAATTGTTCAGAAAAAAAATAATAATCAAAAAAGTCGACAAAAAACAAGATTTAAAAAAACAAAGAAACCCCGAAAATATAGGCGATTGATTATCCCTCTCTCCCAAGTTTTAATGCTCTACGCTACATTTTTTGCAAAATCTTCTCCCAATTTTTTAAATTCTCTGAGGAACAAAGCCACGCCCTCTTGTATTTTATTACTCTCTGAAAAAAATTCTTCCATTCTGTAGTATTCAATTTTTTTCCCTATCCATTTCCTAACCAAATCCACTCTTGCTGTATAAAGTCGCCTACTTACGAACTCTTCTTCCTCATTTCATCTCTTCCGTTCCAGAGAGCAGGTTACACTTGTTGATTTGACCTCAATGGAGATCTAAGTCCCCAGTTTCCCCTCTATATCTTTATACCCTATGATAAATGTATCAATACTGCCCTTGTTTCTTACACAACTTACAAGTATTGTCAGCTATCTTCTCCATTCTGTATAATACCTGGTGAAAATAATAGAACCAATGGATCAATTGGATTAATTTATAGTTTGATTAATTGACATCCCACTTTTGTTTTTATATATATTGAGCCTCTGCAATATTTACTCTTTACTTTCTCAACTAATCTTCTTCTTAAACATTAAATATATAAGGAATCACGGTTAATTTTTTATTAATATTATATTTATTATATAATAGAATATTGTATAAAATATATAAGTTTATTAATATTAGATAGATTCTTTTTTAAATGGCAACCAATCAAAAAATAATCCATTCCTCAATTTGATTCCTTCATACTCTTCATCGCTTGTTGAATTTGACAATATCTAAAATCGTGCACTTTACTTAAGCTAAACTGTGTCTTCATCACATTAAATGGCAACAACTCATCTTCATGGATTAAATGTTTAACCAAATGCAACCTTTTCTCTTCCAAAACCCTGTATCTTAACAATTTTATATATATTTATATTATCCTATGATGAGGCGTATCCAATTGACGTGTTAATATTTAATATCTTCTTTAAATAATCAAGTATAATTGCAAGAATGAAACATTTGTCATCTCCTAGATTCCCCTGAAAAAAAATCCCTGATTTCAAAAATTCATAAATGTTACAAAATCCCCTTTTCTCTTATTTAGTAAAAATCTTTCAAAATCAGAATTCCTGAAATTTAAGTAATTGGGCTTCCCAGAAATATCTGTGGAAATAAGGGACGGCCAAGCCTCCTTCTGTCTGAGACTTCAGAAGATAGTTACTTTTATTCTCACCCTCTCTCGCCAACAAATCAGGTCGTTCAGAAGAGTTTCTGTTTATTTAAAAATTTTCTCATTTACCCATACCGGGCAGACACTGAGGACATAACGAACTAGAGGCGAGAGACCATCATCTTAATCAGGGTTATTCTATCCACATTAGATATCGGCAGCAGCATCCACATCAACATCTATTTTAATTTCCTAATGAACAATATAATGTTAAGCGATACAAAACTCACAAGCTCCCATGTGATATTTATCCCTAAATATTCAAAGCCATCTTTTTACTAAAGTCTGTAAATCTCTTCACGCTTTTCTGTTTTTTTCATCAAATGATAATAAAACCCATATACTACAGTTGCTATCCAAGCCAAAGTGGGCACCAAAAGACACGGTCACCTCTATGGTCCACAGGAAAGATTTCCCCATCTCTAACAAAATCAGCAGAATATCATCTGCATAGATCAATATCTTTCCCCCTCTCCACTGCTGCCAAAACCACTGATTTCCTCAAGGAAAATACAGTGAGAAGATAAGAGAGGGGGCATCACCGTTTTGTACCTCTTGCTTAGGGTGAATGGTATAATAGTTTGATCCACCTGATAAAATTCTCCCTGAACCCAAACATCTTGAGTACCCTCCACAAGAACTCCTACACCACCCTGTTACAAGTCTTTGTGGCCTTTGATGCCAGGATGGAGCGGTGGTCTCCGTCTCATAATATTGTTAAACACTTTCCTCAAATGAATCAGTTCCACTCCCTGGTACAAAACCATTCTGGTACGAAAGTAGTGGGGGCTTCAGAATTATTTAAACATGTCTTACATTTCATTGAGGATCCAGATACAAATGAAGAACAACTTCCTTTAGGTCCATGATCAGAGTTGACAATTCACACCAGCCACTTCCAATATTAAAGGAGATGTTCACCAATATTTGATGAAACAAAGGAGTTTAGCGTAGTCTTAAAATGAAAACGCAGATGTCTCTCTGATCACTTTCATTCATGTGCACCTCTGCTTGTGTCCTGTGTTAGTTTTCGCTCTTTTTCTGGCAAGGGGTGTCTTCCATCCAAGTTGGAATAGACCATGTCTAAATCTCTTTTCCTTCTTAGACGTCACCTCTCCAAGATTATCTTTTTTTTTAATTCAAGTAATTGAGAGATTGCATAACAGGAAAAAAAGAATAACAATGGTTCCAGAGTGAAAATACATAATTATTCAACAACATCATATCTGTTATTAGCTCTTTATATACATCTCCATACACATCATGTCAGTCAAGTTTAAAGAATACAGCAATACACATTACACAGGTGTTTATAGGGGAAATACAAGGAAAACTATTATCTCCCAGAATGAATTGAGAGGTAGGATCAGTAGGGTATGGGTCACACCAAAGCTTCCAAACCTTCTCAAATTTATTAGGACAGTGTCTACTCTTATATACTATCTTCGCATACAAAAAGCCAAAAAAGAGAATTCCCATGTACAAAAATCAGTCAATCTTTATTCAACAATCAATTAGACAACATTAAAAAAGTGATATTACAGAGATGGTGGATGAATGCAAATCAGCATGCTTGTCCTAGAAAGTTGGACAGGTTACAAATATAAATATAAATTGCACATGGAGCCACTAAAGACCAATATGAAGAAAAAACATATAAAGGATGAGAATCCAAATATATACATATAAATGCCCTGAACAGTAATGAACATCAAGGGGGATCCACCCGGCTGTATAAATATGTAATATAAATAGTGAAAGTTCACTCTTAGACCTAAGTAATAGTGCCAGAAGTACACAATGTGTGATCCACCTAGTGTTCATCAAATAGAAATACTATGGTCGCACAATAAAACTGTTCACAAAGATCAATATATAGAAAAAAGATTTTATATTCCCGTGGATTCACTCCATAAGGGTAGTGGCAACAGGATGAGACAGAATGCTGAGGAGTGGTACTCAGAAAAAAGTATAACTATAAACAGAACAAGTGCTCAATATAACCACATAGTCAGCAGACTGAAAAATCCTTAAAACAGTGCTATTGAACATAAATAAGTCTCAAAGGACAGCAAGCAATTCATATTCACTGCAGTAAACACTCTAACGCGCGTTTCGCTTCAAAGCTTCTTCAAAAGGGTATACTGAGTAGACAGAGACTGGGTATTTATGTAATTGGACAACTAATCCACTACGTTACACATCAAATGCTATTTAAAATGATTGTATGAGAATGTTACATGGAGATGTTAACCCTTTATAGAATGAGGAGTATATAGCTCTATACACCAGATATCGATTGCGGTAAAAAACGCCAAGCTCACCTGCAGGGCGGGCTCCCTGTTGCACCTTGCTTCCTCGCCGTGCAGTCACATGCGAGAGGAGGGAGGAGCGCAGTTCAATCAGGGAGAGCGTGTGTTGCCCGGTCAACCCCAGATGCCAAATAGTGCATCCATTCCCACCACGTGTGACAACACGTCAGAGGAAGGAGAGTCCATATGAAAGTGCGTGTTGCCTGGACTACTCCAGAGGTAGTATGGCCCGGACTGCATCCCCCCATAGGGGCCTTAAGGGGAGGGCCGCATGACTCAGGAGGTCTGCTAGGCCTTAATTTGGGGTGGTAAGGGGCTAATGTAAGGAATAGAGTTTTGAGCGCGAATTTGTAGGGGAGGAGTATAGGGGCAGGGGGATAGTATGGGGTTATCTGATTGGCTAGTGGGAAGTATCTCTGTGGGGGGTATATAAGGTGAGGGGTGGTGGGGGTAGTCCATTCGGGAAAAGTTAACGTACCTGAATCTACGTCGGGTCCTGAGGAATGGAGGCTCTTTTCCAGGAGATCCATTCCTTGGCTGAGAGCAGGGGACAGCTGTGGCTCCAGGATCAGCTGCAGCGATGGAACACTGAAGGGACGGCCGGACAGGTGGCTGCACCCGCAGCACCTCAGAGAGGTGCAAGGAGGTCCAGGCCGCCGGAGAGGCTCAGCCCGGAAGGGACTCCCCGGACCAGGCGCCGGTTGCAAAGCCCCTCCAGGGACCCCTCCGGATCACAGGCACAACCCCAGCCCCCATCTGCCGCACGCCGCTCGGGAAGAATCTCTCAGCGTCAGCATCGTCCAGAGGCCGCGGTGAGTGACGTCGTTGGCTCCGCCCCCCCCCCCCCCCGTGAGGTCATCCCGGTCATGTGACACCACTATCCAGGAAGTGCGGGCTGCTCAGGAGAGCAGGGCCTCTGCTGCTGCAGGAGGGAGAGATACATTATATGAACGGCCGGGGCATCCACTTCGGGCCCAGAGAGCAGCCAGGGGAAGGAGAGCTGAGCCTGAAGGATGCCGGACCCAGGGAGCAGAAGGAGGCAGGAGGGTGAATAGGTCAGCCGGAGCTATTTCAGGTGAGCGGCAGGCACAGCCGCGCCGGGCCCATGCAGCGAGGAAAGCAATGGAGTACCGGTCAGTTGGAGCTGACCCAGAAAAACGGCAGGTGCAACCGCATCGGGCCCAGGCACCAGGATCAGCAGGACCCCGGCGGCGGAGATCGGGAAGACCAGTGCGGGGGGCCAGGAGACGACCCACCCGAGATGTCGGTAGCACCGAGGACCGGTGCAATGTCCATGGGAGAGGGCAGATTGCTGCTAGGGATGCGGGCTGCAGGCATGCAGCTGAAGTCTCTCCTCCTCCCAGACAGCGCGCTATTGTGGATAGAAGGTCCAGGTCTAGCGGTGGGTTGACTCCGTCGGGTTTACCTGGCACTGTCCCCGAGCCTGACTCTGCCTCTGAAGAAGAGGGCCAGATTTCATCTGGCAGTGAAGAGAGTGGGGACGATCGCCGCGGAGGACACGAAACGGCTGTTCCGAGGCTTCCTCGTAGTCGGCCTGGTAAGTCACATGGTTTAAATGCGCCTCGGGGGAATGCGGATGATGTAGATCAGAGGGAGCGGTATTTTCAGAGAAGCTTGGCGGCTGACAGGGTGATGGGTAGTGAACGGGTGAGCGATGTTGTGTCTGAATTTGTTAGCATGGTGCGGGGTTTTTTGTCACCTGCGGCAGGTCCTAGCGGAGTTTGGCAGGGTGGTGCTGGAGGTTCAGGGGCGGCTGCGGAGACCCCTCAGTTGTGAGTGGAGGGATTCCCGCACCAGTTGCAGCTAATGAGACGGTTGCAGCACCAGCGTCTGCGGCGACTCCAGTGGATACAGTGCGGTTGGATGACAGAGCAAGGGGCGAGGTTTATATGTGCTTTGATGGCCCCTTGGGAGCTCATTTAAAGCAGGAGGTGCGAGAAAAAATATGGAAGGATGAGTACGTGGAAATTTTTTCTTTGCTACCGTTGGAGAAGTTTAATTTGGACAGGGTAAATCCAGATGAGAGTAAGAAGGATGAGGAGGAGCGCAGGCGTTATCTTCTGATTCCTCGCACTTTTCAAAATTGGCTGCAGGCGTTTACCACACTAGCGAGTGTCATTGAGGAGAAAGCTCTGAAGAACTGTTCTGCATTATTTTGTTATTTAGATTCAATTAGTGAAGCATACCGTGTTTATGGCGGGACGGCCTGGCTGAGGTATGATGAGCAGTTTAGGCAAAGAAAGGCAGTCCATCCGAGTTTATGGTGGGACCACAAGGAGATTAGTTTGTGGTTGCGATTGATGACAGCACCAAAGTCGGCCTCGCAGTCCTTTCCTGGGAGTAGCGGGCGTTCTGCCAATTCGGCGGCATCCTCGTCAGGCTCCAGGAAGGGGCTGTGCTGGCAGTTTAACGAGCGGGAATGCCTTTTTGGCACAGACTGTAAGTTTACGCACGAATGCTCAGGCTGCGGAGGGTCTCATAGCCATTCCAAGTGCTTTAAGAAAGGAAAGAAAAAATCAAGCGACTCTTTTTCAAAAAGGGAGGACACCAGTGAGAATAGATCAGATGCTTCCGTTTCTAAGTAGGTATCCGGATAAGGAAGCAGCTGTGTTGTTGAGGGATGGTTTTTGTAATGCACACGCCCGGGCTGAGCGGCGTGTGCGTGTGATTCCACTGGACCGTGCTGGAGAGTGAATGCCTGGAGGGGCGTAACTAGGTATTCACCCGATCCGACCAGGGTCGCACGACGGCATGCGACGCCAGTGCACCAAGGAGGAACCGAGCAGAGGGACCAGGTGCTACTCCAGGACAGACCCCGGACACGGCTGTTGACCCACACAGGGGAATAGAGGAACAGACTGGTTAGGCTGGCACACAGACTGGTGGGTATAGGCAGGCACGACTGGTATGCAGGCAGGCGGGTATGCAGGCAGGGGGGTACAGGCAAGCACGGCTAGAGTGCAGACAGGGAGGCACTAGCAGGTAGGAACACAGGCGGGATAGGACCCAGTACACACTGGGACTTAGGAACAGAACTACAGATGTGGTGGACAAACACAGTGAGGCCGCCCAGAGAGGTGAGCGAGAGCAGGGCAGGACGAGACCGCCTGGAGCGGTGAGCAAGAGTAGAGCAGGACGAGGCCGCCTGGAGCGGTGAGCAAGAGTATAGCAGGACAAGGCCGCCTGGAGCGGTGAGCAAAGAGTCAGAGCTGAGCGAGACTGCCGGAGCAGTGAGCAAGGAGTCAGAGCAGAACGAGACTGTCGGGGCAGTGTGCAAAGGAGTCACAGCAGAGCGAGACTGCCGGAGCGGTGAGCAAAGGCAGAGCAGGCTAGAACCGCCGGAGTGGTGAGCAAAGGCAGAGCAGGCTAGAACCGCTGGAGTGGTGAGCAAAGGCAGAGCAGGCTAGACCCGCCGGAGCGGTGAGCAAAGGCAGAGCAGGCTAGAACCGCCGGAGCGGTGAGCAAAGGCAGAGCAGGCTAGAACCGCCGGAGCGGTGAGCAAAGGCAGAGCAGGCTAGAACTGCCAGAGCGGCGAGCAAAGGCAGAGCAGGCTAGAACCGCCGGAGCGGTGAGCAAAGGCAGAGCAGGCTAGAACCGCCGGAGCGGTGAGCAAAGGCAGAGCAGGCTAGAACCGCCAGAGCGGTGAGCAAAGGCAGAGCAGGCCAGAACCGCCGGAGCGGTGAGCAAAGGCAGAGCAGGCTAGAACCGCCGGAGCGGTGAGCAAAGGCAGAGCAGGCTAGAACCGCCGGAGCGTTGAGGAAAGGCAGAGCAGGCTAGAACCGCCGGAGCGATGAGCAAAGGCAGAGCAGGCTAGAAACGCCGGAGCGGTGAGCAAAGGCAGAGCAGGCTAGAACCGCTGGAGCGGTGAGCAAAGGCAGAGCAGGCTAGAACCGCCGGAGTGGTGAGCAAAGGCAGAGCAGGCTAGAACCGCCGGAGCGGTGAGCAAAGGCAGAGCAGGCTAGAACCGCCGGAGCGGTGAGCAAAGGCAGAGCAGGCTAGAACCGTCGGAGCGGTGAGCAAAGGCAGAGCAGGCTAGAACCGCCGGAGCGGTGAGCAAAGGCAGAGCAGGCTAGAACCGCCGGAGCGGTGAGCAAAGGCAGAGCAGGCTAGAACCGCCAGAGCGGTGAGCAAGGCAGAGCAGGCTAGAACCACCAGAGCGGTGAGCAAGGCAGAGCAGGCTAGAACCGCCGGAGCGGTGAGCAAGGCAGAGCAGGCTAAAACCGCCGGAGCGGTGAGCAAGGCAGAGCAGGCTAGAACCACCGAAGTGGTGAGCAAGGCAGAGCAGGGGGGACAGGGCTCTGTTCACATGGAACAGACAGGAAGGGAAAAGCAGAACCAGATACTCACAGGGTACTTGCAGTGAAGTAGCGAGTAGACCACAAACTCACAAACGGGAGTACAGTGACAACGAGGAGGAGTTAGGTACGAGTTCAGACTCTGCAGAAAAAGGAAAGGTACGGACATAAAGAAACACGGGAAACAGGCTAGAAGAGTATACAGACAAGAACAGACACAGTAGCAAGATACAGGAGCGGGTCTAGGTAGCAGCCCCTAGAAGGCGGGAGGAACAGGCTAGGAGCGTGTTCAGACAGGACAGACAAGATACAGGAGCGGGTCTAGGTAATTGGCGCCTAGAAGGCGGAAGGAACAGGCTAGGAGCGTGTTCAGACAGGACAGACTAGATACAGGAGTGGGTCTAGGAATGCAGCCCCTAGAGGGTGAGAGGAACAGGCTAGGAGCGTGTTCAGACAGGCCTTGAAATACAGCCTCCAGGATAGGCAGACAAGAGAACACAGAAGGGACCTGGCACATTCAGAGTGCAAGAGCACACTAAATGAAACACAATGCTCAGGCAGGGATTCATTGGTGCAGCTGGGTTAAATACCAGGTGACAGACAGCAATAGGCTGAGGACGCACAAGGGGTGTGCCTGCAGCAGGTGCAAAAAGCAGGAGGTGATTGGGCGCTGCCCTTAAGCAGCAGCACACAGAAGCAAACAGACAGCATGGAGGGAAGCCAGAGAGACATTCTGGATTGGAGATCAAGTGCGCGCTCTTGCACAGTGGGAGATGGACCACTATGCAAAGACGCCGCCAGGTATGTTACAGTTTTAATTTTGGCTTCAGGATTCCGTCGGCAGTTGTGCCACGTACGGTGCGGCCTAAGAATTTGATTTCGGCTCGGATGCATGCGGCAGTTGTTAAGGAAAAATTGGATAAGGAAATTAAGTTTGGTCGCATGGCTGGTCCTTTTTTGAAACCTCCGTTGCCGTGTTTATGTGTTTCTCCTCTGGGAGTTGTGCCCAAAAAGGAGCCTAACAAGTTTCGGTTAATCCATCACTTGTCGTATCCTCATGGTAGTTCAGTTAATGATGGTATTGATCCAGATTTGGCATCAGTATCGTATGTTTCTTTTGACAAGGCCGTGGACTGGGTGCGGAGGCTGGGAAAAGGATCTCTCATGGTAAAAACGGACATTAAGTCCGCTTTTCGTCTGCTTCCTGTGCACCCAGACAGTTTTCATTTACTTGGTTGTTTTTGGGACTGTCATTATTATGTGGATTGTTGTCTACCGATGGGATGTTCGATCTCGTGTTCCTACTTTGAAAAGTTTAGTTGTTTTATTGAATGGGTAGTTAGGGAGGAATCCGGCTTGGACTCCGTATTGCACTATTTAGATGACTTTTTGTGTATTGGGCCAGCTGGGTCCTCAGTTTGTTCTTTGCTGCTTACGATGGTTGAACAGGTAGCATCTCGCTTTGGCATTCCGTTGGCCCCGGAGAAAACGGAGGGCCCCTCCACGGTTTTGAAGTTTTTGGCCATTGAATTGGATTCCGTCAGGATGGAATGCCGCTTGCCAGAGGACAAGTTGTTAGATCTGAAGTCTTGTGTCCAAGAGGCTTTGCGGGCAAAGAAATTGCACCTGCGCCAACTGCAATCTCTTTTGGCTAAGTTAAATTTTGCGTGCAGGATTTTACCTATGGGAAGAGTTTTTTCACGTAGGTTGGCTCAGGCGACAGCAGGCATTAAACATCCGTTGCATTTTGTAAGATTGAATTCGGAACACAAGGCGGATTTGTCCATTTGGGCGGATTTTCTTCAATCTTATAATGGCAGGTCGGTTTGGATGGATCAAGTCGTTTCTAATGTGGATCTGGTTCTATTTACAGACGCGTCAGGTTCTTATGGTTTTGGGGCCTATTATGGTGGAAAATGGTGTGTGGGAGAGTGGCCGGAAACATGGAAGGATGCAGGTTTGACAAGAAACATGGTATTGCTGGAAATGTTTCCTATTGTGGTGGCTTTGGAGGTTTGGGGCTCTGAGCTGAGGAACAAGAAAGTGCGTTTCTTCTGTGACAACTTAAGTGTAGTGCATTGTATTAACAAATTGTCAGCTGTTTTATTGCCAGTTCTGTCTCTTTTGCGCCATCTAGTGCTCAGGTGTTTGGATTTTAATGTCTGGTTTTGTGCTGTTCATGTACCGGGTGTTCAGAATTCAATAGCTGATGCATTGTCTCGCTTCCAGTGGGATCGTTTTCGGGAACTAGCGCCGGACGCGGAGCAGTTGGAGACCGATTGGCCCCGGTGGTTGTGGGATCTAGTGTCCGTGCAGCTTTGAATTTGGTGAGGTGTTCTGTTAACCCCAGTACTTGGTCTCGATATGTTTCTGCGTGACATCTTTGGCAGGAGCTAGAGGAGTCGGCAGGTGAGCAGGTGACGGAAGCGGACCGTCCCTATTTATTGTTGTATATGATCGGCAGGGCATTTCAGGAGGGTTTATCAGGCTCAGCTGTAGCTGGTAGGTTAGCAGGTTTGGCTTTCTTCTTTAAGTTAAGTGGTTGGAGGGACTTTACCAAGGATTTCTTGGTTCGCCAGGCGATGAAGGCATTTCGGAGGAGCTATCCGGTACGAGATTGGCGGCGCCCGGTATAGTTTGAAATACTGGGTCAGCTTTTGCGTTGCCTTAGCTGTGTGTGTAGTTCTGAATATGAATGTCGGCTATTTGGGGCGGCCTTTGTTCTGGCGTTTTTTGGGGCATTTAGGATAAGCGAATTGGTGAGCAGAAATGTTAAGTGTCATGGCGTGCTGTTATCACAGGATGTAGTGTGCTCGGAGGAGGCAGTACGGTGTTATTTGAGGCGGTCAAAATACAGCCGGTAAGGGTTGTTTGGTGGAATTGTGGGCTGTGGACGGTTGTTTGAATACCCTGTGAGATGGGTTTCTGCATTTCTGGAGGTGAGAGGTCCATCATCGGGTGCCTTTTTGTTACATCAAGATGGATCTGCATTATCGGTGTATCAGTTTATTACCATCTTCAGGCGGGGTTTAGCTAGTTGTGGTCTGAATGGTTTGGAGTTTGGTTCTCATTCGTTTCGGAATGGGGCTGCCACTGAGGCTGCTCGCTGTGGTTTGGGGGTTAAAGCTGTGAAAAAGATTGGTCGCTGGGAGTCGGCGAGGTATCGGTCTTATGTCCGGCCTCATATGTTATAAGATTTTCCCCCAATTTTTTCATAGAGTTATTATTTGGTAACGATTTTCTTTTCTTTTTTACATCCCCCCCCCCCCTTGTTTTATGTTTCAGGACCCCCTCGGTTGATCTGGGTGTTAGGTCACTCGTATGTATATTGGGGTTCCATTTGGGCCAACGCAAGACCGGCGGGTCGCCAGTTGGGCACAACGAAGGAGGTTGCGATGGTTCGGTGTATCGGTATCAGGGATTTGCTGTGGATCTGGGTAATGCCCGAATTTCATTTTTATGCTAATTTAGGTCCCTGGATATACTCGTTTTGCATGCGGGTGGGAATGACTTGGGCTCCAGGACGTCTAGAGACTTGATCAGTGACGTAATTTGACTGCCTGAGGCTTTTGGAAACCTAACCGGGATTAGTGCTCGTATGGTCGGACATTGTCGCACGCCTGGCATGGCGACACGCCAGGTCAGTCGAAAGGATAAATAAAGCTAGGAGCAAGGTGAATAAGGAGGTTTCCCGATTCATTGCTCTGCATGGGGGGGGTTGTGGTTCGTCATCAGTATCTGGAAGTTCCGTCTAGGGAATTTCTGCGGTCTGATGGGGTCCATTTGAATGATATTGGCATAGATATGTGGGCATTAGCATTGATGGAGGGAGTTGAAAAGGCACTTTTGGTATGGCGGGACTCTCAGGCTTAATGTGTCATGCCTGCTCGCTATCGCGGAAAAGGAGGGGGGTTTTGAAGGAGGTTACTTACATCGAAGGAGGACGGGGGAACCCACTGCAAGGATGGGTGACTCCCATCGGTGTTAAGCGGGTGTTAAAATTTAAAACGGGTCCCTACTGAGCGAGGTCTCAGCGGGACATTTCTGGATGGGCAACAGTCAGCTGGGTCCCCGTGGGCCGGTTGCGGTGCGGCTAGGGGTGGCATGGTGGAGCTGTTTGTTGCAGTTTTTCAAAATGTATGGGCAACAGTCAACTGGGTCCCCCTGGGCCGGTTGTGGTGCGGCTGGGGGTGGCATGGTGGAGCTGTTTGTTGCAGTTTTTCTCCAAAAATGGTGGAGCCTTCAATTCCCCTCCTCCTTTTTGAGAGTTAATTTAATGCTAATTAATGTTATTTATGTTTACATGCTGTTATATAATAAATGAGGCTGCTGTGGCCATTATATCCAATGTCACAGTGTGGTGTTTTTTATTTATAGTAAGTGGGGGGTTTTCAGTGGGCTGCGCATAGTAGGCCGTATAGTCTTACATTCCGAAGTCATGCACAGAGTATATATGTGCACCATCTGGGAAACAGCATCACACAGGCAAATTCAGACGCCACACACAAAATATGTGTTAGAGTGTAGTAGGGGTCATAGGGAACCAACCAAAGGGAGATATTAATATGGAAAGATCCCACCCAAAAGATATATATAGATGTCCAGACAATCAAACCCAGAGTCTGGGCACACAAAACGGAAACACTACTGCATAGATTCGTAAGAGCTAAACCTGCATATACGGTATGTAAACCTATGGACATAGATACTTACTGAATCCCTAATAGAAAATAAATGTTTTTTTGTTTTTTTTCCAAGTTTACACATGCATATGCTGAAGTTGTCAATTGGGAGTAAATATCATCTGATATAACTCATTCATACATCCATTCATCTGTCCCTAACCACACAAAATCATACCTCTCAAACACATTGCCTGCATGTGTGTACACAAGCAAAAAAATGTTTATTCATACATGTGCATGTGCACACACACATACAGTACAGACCAAAAGTTTGAACACACCTTCTCATTTAAAGATTTTTCTGTTTTTTCATCACTATCAAAATTGTACATTCACACTGAAGGCATCAATACTATGAATTAACACATGTGGAATTATATACTTAACAAAAAAGTGTGAAACAACTGAAAATACGTCTTATATTCTAGGTTCTTCAAAGTAGCCACCTTTTGCTTTGATGACTGCTTTGCACACTCTTGGCATTCTCTTGATGAGCTTCAAGGGGTAGTCACCGGAAATGGTCTTCCAACTATCTTGAAGGAGTTCCCAGAGATGCTTAACACTTGTTGGCCCGTTTGCCTTCATTCTGCGGTCCAGCTCACCCCAAACCATCTTGATTGGCTTCAGGTCTGGTGACTGTGGAGGCCAGGTCATCTGGCGTAGCACCCCATCACTCTCTTTCTTGGTCAAATAGCCCTTACACAGCCTGGAGGTGTGTTTGGGGTCATTGTCCTGTTGAAAAATAAATGATGGTCCAACTAAACGCAAACCGGATGGAATAGCATGCCGCTGCAAGATGCTGTGGTAGCCATGTTGGTTCAGTATGCCTTCAATTTTGAATAAATCCCCAACAGTGTCACCAGCAAAGCACCCCCACACCATCACACCTCCTCCTCCATGCTTCACGGTGGGAACCAGGCATGTACAGTCCATCCATTCTCCTTTTCTGCGTCTCACAAAGACACGGTGGTTGGAACCAAAGATCTCAAATTTGGACTCATCAGACCAAAGCACAGATTTCCACTGGTCCAATGTCCATTCCTTGTGTTCTTTAGCCCAAACAAGTCTCTTCTGCTTGTTGCCTGTCCTTAGCAGTGGTTTCCTAGCAGCTATTTTACCATGAAGGCCTGCTGCACAAAGTCTCCTCTTAACAGTTGTTGAAGAGATGTGTCTGCTGCTAGAACTCTGTGTGGCATTGACCTGGTCTCTAATCTGAGCAGCTGTTAACCTGCGATTTCTGAGGCTGGTGACTCGGATAAACTTATCCTCAGAAGCAGAGGTGACTCTTGGTCTTCCTTTCCTGGGGTGGTCCTCATGTGAGCCAGTTTCTTTGTAGCGCTTGATGGTTTTTGCAACTGCACTTGGGGACACTTTCAAAGTTTTCCCAATTTTTCGCACTGACTGACCTTCATTTCTTAAAGTAATTATGGCCACTCATTTTTCTTTACTTAGAATTTGTATTATGGCAAGAAAAAAGCAGCTAGCAGTCTATTCAGTAGGACTATCAGCTGTGTATCCACCAGACTTTTGCACAACACAACTAATGGTCCCAACCCCATTTATAAGGCAAGAAATCCCACTTATTAAACCTTACAGGGCACACCTGTGAAGTGAAAACCATTTCCGGTGACTACCTCTTGAAGCTCATCAAGAGAATGCCAAGTGTGTGCAAAGCAGTCATGAAAGCAAAAAGTGGCTACTTTGAAGAACCTAGAATATCAGACATATTTTCAGTTGTTTCACACTTTTTTGTTAAGTATATAATTCCACATGTGGTAATTCATAGTTTTGATGCCTTCAGTGTGAATGTACAATTTTCATAGTCATGAAAATACAGAAAAATCTTTAAATGAGAAGGTGCGTCCAAACTTTTGGTCTGTACTGTATGTATATGGACACATAAAAACACATAACATTATTAATGTTCTTCACATATTAGTATTCAGCCACCAAATCAAGTGCAATGAGTGAAAATATTCAAAAACAGGGAAATGATGCACCTAAATCATACATCTCAAGTGAATCCTACAGTGTCATAAAAATACCCCTCAAGTGAATCCATTCAAATAAAAAGTGATAATAAAAAAGTTTTTTTAAAATATGGTGACACAAGAGTGTATAAAACCACCCTACACAATGAAAGTGAAAAAAGGGGTTCTTTATTAAATAGGACAGACACAGAAGAAAAAATCCATAGGACTATTATAAAATTCTACAAGAGTCCATAGAATATTAAAGGACACCTCGGTACCCAGAAGTGCAAAATAATACATAACAGTGAGTTTAATAATCATTATGGTACACATTATGTAGAAATTCCACCAATAATACATATTAAGTTGTGTAAATTTAAAGTGCAAAAGTGCTGATGTTGTGTAGACAATATCTATAATATAACGGCAGAAGCGTGTCTCTGTCCGAAGCCTCGATAGACTGCGCATGCGTGATGCGCAGTCTGGCTCCAGACAGAAGACCCGCATCCAGCCGTTACAGGTAAGACGGCCACTGCTATGGGGCCCGGCCCGTGGCCGGAGGGGGCCCGTGAGGGCCCCAAGCAGCGTGGGAACGAGGAGGATAGGTGAGTAGGAGGTTGCGGCGGCAGAGGAGCGGGTTGTGGCAGTGGAGCAGCGGAGCACACAACCACGTGTGCCCGCTGCTAAAGGGACATGAATATTCCCTCTGAGGCCACTCCCATGGGCGTGGAGAAGACGGAATATTCATTCTCTTTAGTAGCGGCCACGGAGGAGCGCTGAGCCCCGTCTCCTGCTGTAAGTGGCCGCCGCTAAAGAGAAAGCATATTCACGCTTCTCCACGCCCATAGTCCCGGCGTGGAGAGGAGTGAATGTGTGGCAGCAGCTCACCTCTGTGTCTGAGAGTGCGCGCAGCTCAGATGCCGACATGAGCTACTGCAGACAGGACTCAGCGCTGGAGCAGAGGTGAGGAAGGAAGGTGAGTATAAGTGCTTATTGTTTTATGTGCAGTGATTGGGGGATGAGGGGGCCACACATACCAGGAATGGGGGATTGAGGAGGCCACACATACCAGGAATGGGGGATTGAGGAGGCCAGACATACCAGGGATGGGGGATTGAGGAGGCCACACATACCAGGGATGGGGGATTGTGGAGGCCACACATTCCAGGAATGGGGGATTGAGGAGGCCACACATACCAGGAATGGGGGATTGAGGAGGGCATACATACCAGGAATGGGGGATTGTGGAGGCCACACATACCAGGGATGGGGGATTGTGGAGGCCACACATACCAGGAATGGGGGATTGAGGAGGCCACACATACCAGGAATGGGGGATTGAGGAGGGCATACATACCAGGAATGGGGGATTGTGGAGGCCACACATACCAGAAATGGGGGATTGAGGAGGCAACACATACCAGGGATGGGGGATTGAGGAGGCCACACATACCAGGAATGGGGGATTGTGGAGGCCACACATACCAGGAATGGGGGATTGTGGAGGCCACACATACCAGGAATGGGGGATTGAGGAGGCAACACATACCAGGAATGGGGGATTGAGGAGGCCACACATACCAGGGATGGGGGATTGAGGAGGCCACACATACCAGGAATGGGGGATGAGGAAGCCACACATACCAGGGATTAGGGGATTTAGGGGGCCACACATACCAGGGATGGGGGATTGAGGAGGCAACACATACCAGGGATTAGGGGATTGAGGAGGCCACACATACCAGGGATGGGGGATTGAGGAGGCCACACACACCAGGGATGGGGGATTGAGGAGGCCACACATACCAAGGATTAGGGGATTGAGGGGGCCACACATACCAGGGATGGGGGATTGAGGAGGCCACACATACCAGGGATGGGGGATTGTGGAGGCCACACATACCAGAGATTAGGGGATTGAGGAGGCCACACATACCAGGATACATGGATTGTGGAGGCCACACATACCAGGAATGTGGGATTGTGGAGGCCACACATACCAGGAATGGGGGACTGAGGAGGCCACACATACCAGGATTGGGGGGTGAGGGGTGCCACGCATACCGGGATTTGGGGGGTGAGGGGTGCCACGCATACCGGGATTGGGGATGAGGGGTGCCACGCATACCGGAATTGGGAGTGAGGGATAGGGTGCCATGCATACCAGGATGAGGGATACCATACGCACCAGGATAGGGATGAGGGGTGCCACGCATACCAGGATTGGGGATGAGGGGAGCCACGCATACCGGAAATGGGGATGAGGGGAGCCACGCATACCGAAAATGGGGATGAGGGGAGCCACGCATACCGGAAATGGGGATGAGGGGAGCCACGCATACCGGAAATGGGGATGAGGGGAGCCACGCATACTGGAAATGGGGATGAGGGGAGCCACGCATACCAGAAATGGGGATGAGGGGAGCCACGCATAACGGAAATGGGGATGAGGGGAGCCATGCATATCCGGGATCGGGGATGAGGGGAGCCACGCATATCGGGATCGGGGATGAGGGGAGAAACGCATACCGGGATCGGGAATGAGGGGAGCCACGCATACCGGGATCGGGGATGAGGGGAGCCACGCATACCGGGATCGGGGATGAGGGGAGCCACGCATACCGGGATCGGGGATGAGGGGAGCCACGCATACCGGGATCGGGGACGAGGGGAGCCACGCATACCGGGATTGGATGGTGGGGACAGGATGGGGGCAGCACATACCAGCATGGGAGACCATATACCAATAAAAATGCTCGCCACCCGGGCGTAGAACGTGTGGTTCAATAGCTAGTCTATAATATAACTGGGGATGCGTGTCTCTGTCTGAAGCCTCGATAGACTGCGCATGCGTGACGCGTAGTCCTGCTCCAGAGATGAGCACACATCCAGCCGTTACAGGTAAGAGGAGTATATGGCTCCGGAGATCGTGGGATGCGTAGACACTGAATGCATACCGCGATCTCCGGCGCCATACTTGCATACTTACCTGACCAGGAGGAGCGTTGCCGCGGCGCCTCTCTTCGCTGGAGACCAGGGTCGGAGTGAAAGCGTCGGACCGGCGCGTGTGCATTGCGCTATCCGGTGCCATTTTACTGAAGACACATTGTGTCTTCAGCAAAATAGCGCCGGACAGCGCGGTGCTCCAGCGCCGCACTCCTCCCCCGGCCTCTGGCAGAAGAGGACGCAGCAGCGCTGGAGCACAGGGAAGAAAGGTGAGTGTAACTGTTTATTTTTTTTGTATGTGTGTACAGTGTGAAAGTGATGAGGGGGCCACACATAACAGGATTGTGGGGTGAGGGGTACCACACATACCAGGATTGGGGGTGAGGGGTACCACGCATACCAGGATTGGGGGTGAGGGGTACCACACATACCAGGATTGGGGGGTGAGGGGTACCACACATACCAGGATTGGGGGTGAGGGGTACCACTCATACCAGAATTGGGCGGTGAGGGGTGCCACACATACCAGGATTGGGGATGAGGGGTGCCACGCATACCGGGATTGGGGATGAGGGGTGCCACGCATACCGGGATTGGGGATGAGGGGTGCCACGCATACCGGGATTGGGGATGAGGGGTGACACACACACCGGGATTGGGGATGAGGGGTGCCACACATACCGGGATTGGGGATGAGGGGTGTCAAACATACCGGGATTGGGGATGAGGGGTGCCACGCATACCAGGATTGGGGATGAGGGGTGACACACACACCGGGATTGGGGATGAGGGGTGCCACACATACCGGGATTGGGGATGAGGGGTGTCAAACATACCGGGATTGGGGATGAGGGGTGCCACGCATACCAGGATTGGGGATGAGGGGTGACACACATACAAGGATTGGGGATGAGGGGTGCCACTCATGCCGGGATTGGGGATGAGGGGTGCCACGCATGCCGGGATTGGGGATGAGGGGTGACACGCATGCCGGGATTGGGGATGAGGGGTGCCACGCATACCGGGATGAGGGATGGGGTACCATGCATACCAGGATGAGAGATATCATACACACCAGGATAGTGATGAGGGATGCCATGCATACCAGGATAGGGATGTGGGGTGCCACGCATACTGGGATTGGGGGTGAGGGGTGCCAAGCATAACGGGATTGGGGGTGAGGGGTGCCACGCATACCGGGATTGGGGGTGAGGAGTGCCACGTATACTAGGATTGGGGGTGAGGGGTGCCACGCTTACCGGGATTAGTAGTGAGGAGTGCCACGCATACCGGGATTGGGGGCGAGGGGTGCCACGGATACCGGGATTGGGGATGAGGGGTGGCAGGCATACTGGGATTGGGGATGAGGGGTGCCACGCATACCGGGATGAGGGATGGGGTACCATGCATACCAGGATGAGAGATATCATACACACCAGGATAGTGATGAGGGATGCCATGCATACCAGGATAGGGATGAGGGGTGCCACGCATACTGGGATTGGGGGTGAGGGGTGCCAAGCATAACGGGATTGGGGGTGAGGGGTGCCACGCATACCGGGATTGGGGGTGAGGAGTGCCACGTATACTAGGATTGGGGGTGAGGGGTGCCACGCTTACCGGGATTAGTAGTGAGGAGTGCCACGCATACCGGGATTGGGGGCGAGGGGTGCCACGGATACCGGGATTGGGGATGAGGGGTGGCAGGCATACTGGGATTGGGGATGAGGGGTGCCATGCATACCGGGATTGGGGGTGAGGGGTGCCACGCATACCGGGATTGGAAGTGAGGGATAGGGTGCCATGCATACCAGGATGAGGGATACCATACACACCAGGATAGGGATGAGGGGTGCCACGTATACCGGGATTGGGGATGAGGGGTGCCACGCATACCGGGATTGGGAATGAGGGATGGGGTGCCATGCATAACAGGATGAGGGATACCATACACACCAGGATAGGGATGAGGGATGGGGTACCATGCATACCAGGATGAGGGATACCATACACAACAGGATAAGGATGAGGGGTGCCACGCATACCAGGATTGGGGGTGAGGGGTGCCACGCATACCGGGATTGGGGGTGAGGGGTGCCATGCATACCGGGATGAGGGGTGCCACGCATACCGGGATTGGGGGTGAGGGGTGCCACGCATACCGGGATTGGGAGTGAGGGATAGGGTGCCATGCATACCAGGATGAGGGATACCATACACACCAGGATAGGGATGAGGTGTGCCACGTATACCAGGATTGGGGGTGAGGGGTGCCACGCATACCAGGATTGGGGGTGAGGGGTGCCACGTATACCAGGATAGGGGTGAGGGGTGCCACGCATACCAGGATTGGGGGTGAGGGGTATCACGCATACCAGGATTGGATGGTGGGGGCAGCACAAATACAAGGAGGGGGGCAGCACATGCCAGCATGGGAGACCATATACCAATAAAAAGGCTCGCCACCCGGGCGTAGAATGGGTTCAATAGCTAGTAACTAATATAAAGTGCTAAAAAGCCAAAATAATGGCATTCATTGAGGGACGTATAAAGTGCAAAGAAGACTAGTGCAGAATGCTAATGTGCAAGTATTCAGAAAATGGTCAATGTGAAACAATAAATTGAAATAATCTAATCTAAGGTGCTACAGTGCTAACAGGACATATTCACTGTGAATCAGTAATGTGGAAAGTACCAATCTAAAGTGCTAGAGTGCTAAAAGGACATTTAGTGAGAAGTAGTTCTGATAATACCGTGTGTCATACTCACTCGTTTACTTCTTAATAACTTTGGGATTCTACATGTCTGGAAAACCCCCAATATAGTACTAGTGCCCCCTCTGTGCCCCCATATAGTACTAGTACCCCCTCTGTTCCCCCATATAGTACTAGTGCCCTCTCTGAGCCCCAATATAGTACTAGTGCCCTCTCAGTGCCCCCATATAGTACTACTGCCCTCTCGGTGCCTCCATGGCCTGGGCCTGATGGAAGGGCGCGTGGCCTGATGGGAGGGCGCGAGCAGAGGAGAGTGGCCGCGGCGCTAGAGAAAGGGGGATGGCGCATGCGCTCACAAGGGTGAGATGATGGTCCGTGGACCCACAGGTAGGGATTAGCATTGGAATGGCAGAGGTGAGTATTTATTTTTTTAATCTGGGACCATGTATACAGTACGGAGCACTATGCTTGGCCGTGTATACAGTATGGAGCACTATGCGGGGCTGTGTATACAGTACAGAGCACTATGCGGGGCTGTGTATACAGTACGGAGCACTATGCGGGGCCATGTATATAGTATTACAGAGCACTATGCGGGGCCATGTATACAGTACGGATCACTATGCTGGGCCATGTATATGTGACGCTCACAGCCCTACCCTGAGAGATGGGGGTACTCGGAGCCGAGTCAGATGTTGAGGGTTGCAGTCATGGCCTGGACCCTTTCCGTGCCCAGGGCCGTCACATAAAAGATTTAATGGGCTACGAGGGTTGGTGATAATCGAGTGGATTCAATGACTACGCCACCTGTGGTGCCTGGTGATTCGCAACCAGCGCTGCGGCAGTCCTCTGAGGTGGGATGATGTCGTGGCAGCAGCAGATGGTACTACTCCCCACAGGCGGAGCAGGGCCTCAGGGCAGAGAAGGACGGATGAGGGGAGTCGTAGTGGGTGGCGTGGTGTCGTGCTGAAATAAGGGACCGGAGGCAGGGATGCAGTCTTCCAAGCTTTACTCATGTTGTTAGGCGTCAGCTGCAAGGCTTCTCCTCGCTCCGCATGGCGCGCTGCGGCCACCAGAAAGGGGGTTCAACACACTCTGGGTAGTTCGGGTGCAAGAATCAGGACCACCGCACTAGAGTGTTCCTAGACTTTCTCACTAGGTCCTCTCCTGTTCATATGTGGTGCGTGTGATAGGCTGGGTCTCCCTCTGGCTATACACAGAAAAAGGGAACGGGTGGCGTATGCCGCTCCGTCCGTTACCCGGTGGGATCCACTAATCCTCCGGAGCTTCTCCGACTAAGACGTGAAGTAGCGAAGTAAGATATCGGGGGCCGGTCCCCTCTTGCAGCAGGAGTCCCTCTGGCTTGGCCAGAATAAAGAGGACAGGTGGCGTATACCGCTCCATCTGTACCCCACTTGGGATCCTTTTGCCTATGGAGCTTTTCTCCTCTACTCCCCTCCAGGCCTTCTTAGGTAGGGACCTTGACCGGGTAGAGACAACCGTTAACTCTAACCCGCTCCTCGTCTCAAGGCCAGAGCACGAGGACCATGTATCTTCAATCAGCTGCAGGTTCCACCGGAAAGCCACGTTCAGTGAAGAAGACCACAATCAAAGACCTTGAACCTAAGATGGCCGTAGTTTAAATATGAATGAATAAGTGTAACGTAAAAGTGTGTCCTCCACCCTCACCCACTACATGGTTCCCCCTATCTTTGGTTCCCCCCATCTCCTCTATCCCGGACCGGATCAGCACCCTGGTGCATTTAGGCCCCCTACAGGACAGGAGTGGTGTAGTGTTGAGTGATGAGGTGGGGTCCTGAGAGGTGCTCCATCCTTACCTCGGAGAGGAGATACCACACCTCAATCTGAGGTGCAGTACCCCTGTGGCGACTAAACTCTCAGGAGCGCCACATTTATAGTAGTAGTGAGCACTATGCGGGGGCCGTGTACACAGTATGGATCACTTTGCGGGGCGATGTATACTGTGTGCAGCACTATACGGGGCTATGTATACAAAACAGCAGTATGAGGGGCCATGTATACAAAACAGCAGCATGCGGGGCCATGTATACAGTATGGAGTACTATGCAGGGCCATGTATGCAGTACGGAGGAATATGCGAGGCCAAGTATACAGTAGTACAGAGCACTATGCTCGGGCCGTGTATACAGTACGCAGCACTATGCGGGGCCATGTATATATTAGGATGGAGCACTATGCGGGGCATGTATACAGTACGGAGCACTATGCGGGGTCATGTATACAGTACGGAGCACTATGTGGGGCCATGTATACAGTAGTATGGAGCACTATGCGGGGCCATGTATACAGTACGGAGCACTATGCGGGGCATGTATATGACTCGCCCCCAGGGCCGTGGGGTACTCGGCAGATGGTCCTCTGGCTGCTTGCAGGGGATTATCACGGGGACTGGCCCGGTCCGTGGCCCAGGGCGGTCGCTGAAAAGGGAAATTATTGGTTGGGGAAAATTGTCGTGACGCCACCTGTGGTGTCTGGTGAGGATCACCAGCGCTGCAGCAGTGCTCTGAGGCAGATGATAGGGCAGCTTAAGATGGTACGGCTCCCCACAGGTGGAGCAGGCCTCAGGGCAGTGTAGGAGAAAATGGAAGAGGTGCGCTGGGCGTTGTAGTGCAGGGAGGGAAATGGTACAAGCGAAATGATGGAGCGGAGGCAGTTCAGTGCAGTCATCCGAGTTTACTCACAGTTCTGTTCAAGTTCCTCAGGTGCACAGTACTGTTGCAAGCCTCCCACGTCGCACTGCATTCACCGGGCAGGGGTTCAGTCCTTCCTCAGGCAGCTCGGGTGCACCTGGCAGAACCCCACTTTCATATGTACCTTCCTAGACCGACTTCACGCTGGGTCTTTACTCCCTTCTGCCCTGCGCTTCTCACTGTGAATCCTATTCGGGCGCTGCGAGGTCCCTCCTGTCCGTCGGAGTTGCTCAGACCTGCTCGACCTTACTGGGATTGAAGTGAGAGTTTGGCTCCTGCTATAGAAGTCAGAAGCCTCCGGTATTTTCCAGCCGAGGCTTGAAGCTGCACGACAGGGCCAGGGGCCGGTCCCCTTCTTGCGGCCTAGATCCTCCTGACACTTGGCAGGTTCAGGTGTACGGGTGCCGCCTGCACTCGCCGTACTCCCCTAGGATCTCTTCTGTAGAACGGAGCTTACTCCCTGCTCCCCTCCTGGGCCTCAGTCCTGGGCCCTTGTAGTGGAGCAGAGCTCCTAGAGAGACTCTGCTCCCAACTGCTCTCCAACTACTAGTCTCACTGTTCTGCCACCCTAAGATGGCTTCCCTATGTTATATCTTTACTGTATGAGTGCTCCCATGAACTACCTCCTCCACCCACACCCACTACTGGTTCCCCCAGCCTTTGGGTTCCCCCCACTCCAGCCAGGGTCAGGGCTCAGCAGAAACATACATTGCGTCTTGCCCCTTCAGCTGGCCTGGAGTAGTGTAGTGTTGGATGCAGGTGTTGGGGTTCCGTACAGCAGTCCCTTCTTACCTGAGAGAAAGGGAGACACCACACCTCTGGGTGAGGTGCAGTACCTCTGTCGCGACCGAACCCTCAGGGGCGCCACATTCCCCCCCGGTAAAACACAGCACGTCCGCGGGCTGGAACAAAGCAAAAACATGGATACTAGACATACAAAATTTTTGAATGCATTCGCATAGAAGACTGTAAAACATTCTTCCCTTTATGGGAGGCACATCATTTTAAACGTTGCATTGTAAAACATTATAAGAGCATTTTTCATATATAAAACATTTTCACGAAAGTTCCTGCACCAAAGTGCAACAGCAGCAGAATGAGGGACCCGTCCGCAAACCCTCAACGTAGGCCCTGGGCGTGGCTGCAGGGCATAGATGATCCAGATACTGGACCTCGTCTTCCGCCACGCCAAACGGGTTTTTGTTCTGCGGTAAAGATTGCGCTTATAAAACCAATAGGGTGCACTTTAAGAAGTGCTAAACTTATTTACAATGGAAAGTTTGTAGGGAGATCACTGTTCTCTTCCCTATTGTCTCTATACCCTTACGGGTACCTAAGAAAACATATTATAACAACAATATCCTAAACTCAGCAACCGGATGGGTGACTATACACAGTTCGGTGCAGTCCCAGTACTAAGCCTAGTACTGGGGACCCCTCCTGGGGTACTCTTCATTCTTCCCTGACCCAGCCAGGTCATGAGGGACTTTTTGCAGCGGTGCATCCTTGTTGGCATGGTACACTAGCAGGGCATACCAGCCACGCTCACCATGATGCCGGGTGAACATGACTCGGTCTCCCGGATACAGGTTCCGGTCGGGATGGCCTTCTTCCAGCTCAGGCTCCACATCCCGCCGGTTGACTAAAATGTCCCTGTTGAACTCGTGACTACGGATGAAGCCCCACCCAGCCTTGAGGTTAAACTTGACAATGAGGCCTTCCTCACAGGGGCTGGGGTTGGCTGTCTCCACCTGGCGGACTTGTGCCTTGGAGGCCTTGTCACGGGCCTCCAGGCGTTCACTGCGCGCTTTCCGCGCGCGTCGCTCCCTCTCCAATTGTCGGAGCTCCCGCCTGCAGAACTCCTTCCTCTGCAGGGTGGCGGACTCTGTTTCATAGGTGAGCCCCATCAGATCTCCCCCCCGGTTGTCCCAGCATAACTCCTCTCCGCCGGGGTAGGCAACCGGGGGTGCTGGCATTGGGAGGAGCGGGCACGGCTGCTGATCCTCGAAACGGGCGGACCAGTCGAAGACCGGCGCGCCGTAGATCCACTCCAGCATCGGACGCGGAGGTGGCGGGAGGGCTCCTAGCAACAGACCCGTAGCTTCAGCGCCCGGGATTAGAGGTTCCGGCAGGACGCTGTATGGGGAACCTTCCGGTGCAGCGCTCAGAGGCGGGGGTTCCAGGAAGGCCCTTGGTGGGGGGTTTTCGGGTTCCGCGCCCAGGGGTGGAGGTTCCAGGCTGCATAATGGTTCTGGCCAGAGTGCGGCAGCATATGGCAGGGGCTGGGGCAGGAGGCTCAGGAGCAGGTCGGCGCTGGCAGCGCCCGGGGCTGGGGATTCTTTCCTACCTGCTCCTGTGTTCCACACGGCCTCCTGGTCTCCTGCGATCTCCGCCTGGGCTGGTGTGCGGCTGCTGGCATCTGGTCTCACTTTCTGGAGGGCTGCCAGTTTCTCCAGCAGCTCACTTTTCCACCGGGCGACCGCTGCCTGCTGGGTTTGCTCCTCTTGCTGGCCCAGCTCGAGGAGCTCGCGCTCGAGGAACTCCACATCCTCCGGGGATAGCTTCTCCATATCTTCCTCCATGGTAGAGGAGGTGGCTTGGTGCAGCGACAGGCCAGAGGTAGAGGCTTTGTAATAATTATAATGGATACCACAGGAGTCTTTTTGCGTGGAACAAAGATACAACAAAACACAGCTTATAGGTGTCAAAGTGTATATTATAAATACACGGTGTTTCAAACAAGTGCAGACGAAAACTCAAAGTCCATAAACACTCAGGGGAAAATGCAATTAGCAGAGCAGTCTGTAAAGTGCAGTTCACACTAGAGGATGTTAGAAAACAAGGAAGTCTTTATCAAGTCCATACACAAATATATATATAGATGCAAGGAAGTCCAAACAATATATATTAGATAATCCAGGGAGGCCCGGGAAGGAAGTCCCAGATAATGCAGCACAGTCCCGTGCTCTAAATGCAAACAGCAAAGCAATCTGTAAAGCACAGTTCACACTAGAGGATGCTAGAAAACAAGGAAGTCCTTATCAAGTCCATGCAAGGAAGTTCATACAATATATATATTAGATAATCCAGGGAGGCCTGGGTAGGAAGTCCCTGATAGTGCAGCACAGTCCCGTGCTCTGCAGCTATCTAATGCAGGTGAGTCAGAGCAGAAACCAGCTTACTTGTTAGCAGAATGCAGGTGAAGACTGAGGCTCTGAGGTAGCAGCAGGAGCAGAAAGGAGAAGGAGGAATACAGGTAACAACTGAATGCAGCAGAATCTCTGAGAGCAGGTAACAGAAGATCCACACAAGGCTGCAGGGCAGAGCAGGGAACTAGGAAACCACCAGGAACAGGTCACAGGCAGGATACTCTAGCACTGATTAGAGGCTGGGGTGGAGTTATGAAGCAGGAAGACAAGGGGCACATGAGACAAACGACACCATCTTGAAAGAGGGCAAAAATGGCCAAAATGTAATTAAAAATATTCGCAGTCCTGACAGGCTTGGCTTTTGCTCCCTTCCATCTCGGCTGCCGGATGCGGTCTGGCTAGATGGACTGAGACCACACCCTGTCTCCATTAATTTTCTCCTCCTCCTCTCCTCTTTTGGGGGTGGTCCCATGGCGATTTGCTGTCGGTCATTCCCTGTGACGGCCTTCCTGCCTTGACGGACACATCTATGCGGACAGTCATAGTTGCAAGGGGCAGGGTATGCTTTTGGCGCCATTCTGGGACCCGGCCCACGATGGGAGGTTCCATATTGTTGTCTTTGATCACGCACATAATGGCGCCCGTTCTTCTGAGGCGGGCGCCACATTCAGTAACATAACACAGTTCTTTAGGCACACTTCACCCGACGGTACGGGCTGGTCACGCATCCTGTTCGTGATGCCAGAAAGCTGACTCGCCCCCAGGGCCGTGGGGTACTCGGCAGCCGGGCCTCTGGCTGCTTGCAGGGGATTATCACGGTGGCTGGCCCGGTCCTTGGCCCAGAGCGGTCGCTGAAAAGGGAAATTATTGGTTGGGGAATATTGTCGTGACGCCACCTGTGGTGTCTGGTGAGGATCACCAGCGCTGCGGCAGTCCTCTGAGGCAGATGATAGGGCAGCTTAAGATGGAACGGCTCCCCACAGGTGGAGCAGGCCTCAAGGCAGTGTAGGAGAAAATGGAAGAGGAGGTGCGCTGGGCGTTGTAGTGCAGGGAGGGAAATAGTACCGGCGAAATAAAGGAGCGGAGGCAGTTCAGTGCAGTCATCCGAGTTTACTCACAGTTATGTTCAAGTTCCTCAGGTGCACAGTACTGGTGCAAGCCTCCCGCGTCGCACTGCGTTCACCGGGCAGGGGTTCAGTCCTTCCTCAGGCAGCTCGGGTGCATCTGGCAGAACCCCACTTTCATATGTACCTTCCTAGACCGACTTCACGCTGGGTCTTTACTCCCTCCTGCCCTGCGCTTCTCACTGTGAATCCTAATCGAGTGCTGCGAGGTCCCCCCTGTCCGTCGGAGCTGCTCAGACCTGCTCGACCTTACTGGGATTGAAGTAAGAGTTTGGCTCCTGCTATAGAAGTCAGAAGCCTCCGGTATTTTCCAGCCGAGGCTTGAAGCTGCATGACTGGGGCAGGGGCCGGTCCCCTTCCTGCGGCCTAGATCCTCCTGACACTTGGCAGGTTCGGGGTGTACGGGTGCCTCCTGCACTCGCCGTACTCCCCTAGGATCCCTTCTGTAGAACGGAGCTTACTCCCTGCTCCCCTCCTGGGCCTCAGTCCTGAGCCCTTGTAGTGGAGCAGAGCTCCTAGAGAGACTCTGCTCCCAACTGCTCTCCAACTACTAGTCTCACTGTTCTGCCACCCTAAGATGGCTTCCCTATTTTATATCTTTACTGTATGAGTGCTCCCATGAACTACCTCCTACACCCACACCGACTACTGGTTCCCCCTGCCTTTGGGTTCCCCCCACTCCAGCCAGGGTCAGGGCTCAGCAGAAACATACATTGCGTCTTGCCCCTCCTGCTGGCCTGGGGTAGTGTAGTGTTGGATGCAGGTGTTGGGGTTCCGTGCAGCACTCCCTCCTTACCTGAGAGAAAGGGAGACACCACACCTCTGGGTGAGGTGCAGCACCTCTGTGGCGACCGAACCCTCAGGGGCGCCACATATACAGTACGAAGCACTATGCGGGGCACATGTATACAGTATGGAGTACTATGCGGGACCATGTATACAATAGGCAGCAGTATGCAGGGCCATGTATACAGTATGGAGTACTATGCAGGGCCATGTATGCAGTACGGAGCACTCTGCAGGGCCATGTATACAGTAGTACGGAGCACTATGCGCGGGCCGTGTATTCAGTATGGAGCACTATGCGGGGCCATGTATATAGTAGTACGGAGTACTATGCAGGGCCATGTATACAGTACGGAGCACTATGCGGGACCATGTATACAGTAGGTAGCACTATACGGGGCCATGTATACAGTAGTACGAAGCACTATGCGGGGCCGTGTATACAGTAGGGAGCACTATGCGGGGCCATGTATATAGTAGGATGGAGCACTATGCGGGGCCATGTAAACAGTACGAAGCACTATGCGGGGGACATGTATACAGTACAGAGTACTATGCGGGAACATGTATACAGTATGGAGTACTATGCGGGGCCATGTATACTGAGTGCAGCACTATGCAGATCTATGTATACTATGTGCAGCACTATGCGGGGCCATATATATAGTATGGAGCACTATGCAGGGCTATGTATACAGTACGGAGCACTATGCGGGGCCATGTATACAGTACAGAGCACTATGTGGGGCCATGTATACAGTACGGAGAACTATGCGTGGCCATGTATATAGTACGGAGCACTATGCGGGGCCATGTTTACAATATGGAGCACTATGCGGGGTCATGTATACAGTACGGAGCACTATGCGGGGCCATGTATACAGTACGGAGCACTATGCGGGGCCATGTATATGTAGCACCCTGAGGACTCAGCTGCTACAGGGGTATTGCACCTCAACCCAGAGGTGTGGTATTCCACTCCCGGGTAAGGATGGAGTGTGGAACTGAGCTCAGTAGGCTGCATGCACTACATACATCCCATTTCCGGGGGACAGAACTACGGTACTCCCACCAAGTATATGTGCAGGTACGACAGCGTCTGTCCCTGGCTGGAGTGGGAAGTGGGGTGGAACATCCCAGTAGTGTAGGGGCAGATAGGGGGAGTACTCTGGGTAAAGCTAGGAGCTCATTGGGTGCTGGTCACCTGGGCTCACACATAGAGCTAGTATATATGGTGGGCACCATCTAGTTACAGGGAGAGTCCAGGAGAGTGAGTGCAGAGCAGAAGAGCTCAGCCAAGAGGGCTGACAGGGAGCTGTGGCTCCGTCTGGGCCCAGCTCCAGGGCCAAGCCTGCAGTGAAGAGAGAGAGGAGGAAGAAAGGCCCAGAGTGGAAGACAAGAGGGAACCCTGAGATCCCAGAATTAAGCCAGAAGGGTGAAGGGTTGGCGGACACGGGTACCGGAACCCGAACTGGTGGAGGCTAATGATCCTCAGCCAGGAACCGGAGGTCGTGGTCAAGTTTTGCCACGGCCCTCACCAAATCCACCAGAAAGGCACACCACGAGTAGGGTCAGGGAAGCCAGAGAAGGTTCAACCACCAAGAGACCCGAGGGAGCCGGCCAAAGGTGGATCCCTGGTGGGGACGGCCAGAAAGAGAGAGAGAGAGAAGGGAGCTCAGGACCACGCTCCGGAACTGCCTGGGGGTTAGCCGAGTCCAGGACCTGGTGGACGCAGCACGGCTCGGGTGGTCACTCAAGGCCAAAGTGACTGAGAGAACACCCGTGAGTAAAAACCCTGAAACTGCATCTCGTGTCTCTGACTCTTCTTACTACACCATAACTACCCCCATCATCCGCACCAGCTGCCCTGAGGCCATACCCCTCCCGTTGGGGGTTATACCATCATCGCTGCACCCATACCACCGGCCTCAGCGGACTGTTCTGCAGCGGCGGCTTCAAAGCCGCACTCAACGGGTGGCGTAGTCGATCAAGTTAACATCTACTGCCATAGACTGCCACTTAGTTTGACACCCTGGGCACGGACCGGGTCACCGCCACAAGGACTACTACCCCTATCCAGATCCGGCTCCGGGTATCCCCTGAACATGGCCCAGGGGGCGCGTCAATTTTGGCGTAGTCGGCAGGATCACGTGCCCGCAACTACCGGGTACTGCGTGCCTGAAGAAAAGTTCACATTTACCTCAAAAAGAAGTCTCCCGCCGGTTCCGGAGGGTCCCCGCCATCGGACGCCATCACGGGTCGTTTCCCGCCGATTGCCCGCCATCTGCAGCTTTTTCCCGCCATCCACGGAGTTTCCCGCCACTGGGAGACGATTCCCGCCATCTGAGAAGATTTCCCGCCCTGGCAGAGCGGACGCCATTATGGGCGTGCCAGAGGGTGGCAAGAGGCCACCTCCCATCGTGGGCCAGGTCCAAGAATGGCGCCAAAAGCGGAAACCGCCCCCACCAGCAGAGACTGTAATGATCGAGATGTCCATCAGCAAGAGGGGACTGCCCCTGGAACTGACAATCACCAAGTTGCCCCGGGACCACCCTGAATGGGGGCGGATACAGAACAAAAGAGAGAGGATGGGTGCAGCCTGGAGGAGTCGGGAGAGGTCGCACCCGGAGATGGAGGGAGAGTCAGGCAGCACCGACCCTGTGGTCAGGAGCCTGTTGCAAGCAACCACCCCACTAGGCCTGGTGGAGATCCTGGCACAGCTCCCCCGAGACCGGGAGCGTGCACAGACCGCGCTGGAGCGCCTCGCACGGAGGATGGCCCAGGTGCAGCGAGAAACGCTGACGGAGTGGAGTAGAGAGATGGCCCGGCAGGCTGGCACCCGCCAGCGGAGCACGCCACCCGAGACGAGGAGTCTGACCGCCTCTGAGGATGGTGCAGGAGGAATGAAGGCCGGAGACGCCGCCGAGGAAGGAGCTGAAGAGACGGAGGCAGGTAAAGGGGACGTCACTACCCCAAGCCTAGAAACCGTGAGCCTGCCCCAGCTCCCCGTCGCAGAGCCCGAAATTCCCCCTACCGTGCCCGTCGCTGCACCGCCACCGCTCCAAACTAGGCCTCAAGCGGCAGGAGCCGAGGCCACGCCCCCTGTGACGTCACGCGCCTCAACCCTGAGCGCGGCCAAGCAGGAGACGCCACCGGCCTGGTCGCAGGGCCGAGTACCCCCGGGCACCGCAGTTCCAACAGCGCCCTCTACCTCCACTGAGCCACCGGCATGGTCGCAAGGTCAAGTACCCCCGGGCGCCGCCGTCTCCACAGTGCCCTTTACCTTCAGGGTGCCCCAAGCCTGGTCGCAAGGCCTGGTGAACCCGGGCGCCGCTGCCACCACCGCGCCCTCAACTTCCACAGTGCCGCACCTGGGTGAAGACCTATTCGCCCAACACACTTGCCCGGATGGGCAGCCCTTTGTGTGGCCACCGGAGTTCATCAATCCCCGACTCCAGAAGGAAAGACCCCTGTGTGAGCCCCTGATCCCGGCTCCGGCGCCTACCAAGATCACCCCACTCTCGTTGGAGGAGGCGCAGTTCGAGTGGGACCCCACTGGAGGAGACCTCATCGGGTTCACTCAAGAAACCCGGGCGGCCGCAGCTGAGCGTGCGGAGTGCTGCCGGCAGCAATTAGAGGTCTTCGACCGGGAACGGAGAGAGAGGCGGGTCCGCGAGGAGCGGCTGCAAGTACAGAGTGCAGAACAGAAGAGCCGGACCCGACGGAACCCCCGTGCAGCCCACGGTCCCCGTGCCACCGGGACTGTAATCAAATTCCAACTGCAGCACGGTTGGGGCTTCATCCGGGATCACCGCACCCCCGGCGACGTCTTCGTGACCCGCAGAGATGTCGAGTCTCATCTGCCGGAGGGACACAGAGGACGTGACCTATACCTGGGTGACGAGGTCACATTCACCCGGCATCAATGTGCCAAAGGACCCTACGCCCTTCATGTGCACCGATTGACAGAGGAAGAGCTGCGGTGTGAGGAGGAACAAGAGGACCCGGACGGGTTTGAAGCCTACCCGCGAGAAGGAGCAGGAGGACGCCGTTACTAAAGTACGGTAGAATGGGACTGTAAATAGTTACCCGTAGGGTACAAGAGCTGTTACTAATTAAAATATGTTCCCCGTTGGGACAAGAGTGAACTGTTACCCGTGTGTCCCCTATCCTTAAACAGGCTGAGGACTGTGAACAGCCATTCCCTATCCCCACTGGCCGAGGACTGAGAGCGGCCATACCCTTGTACATAGTTGCGCTTTCTAAGGCGCCCCCTACCGGTTTTATAGAAAAACTGTTTTTCTTCAGCTGACTGTTGCACTTTTACCTGGTCACAAGTAGTGTTGAGCCACCCCCGTAGTGTTCGAGTTCGGTTCGGTTCGTCGAACACCCGTGTGTTCGCCGAACTGTTCGTCGAACACCTTCGAACACCGTTAAAACCAATGGCAGGCAAACAAAAACACATAGAAACACATAGAAAACACCTTCAAAGGTGTCCAAAAGCTGACAAACTGCTCAGAAGACACAACTAACACATGGAAAAGTGACAAGTACATATAGTCATGCGAAAAAAAAAGAGGTGGAGGAGTAAAAGGAGGGGGAGACACAGATATAGGCATGTCATGCCCTTCTAAAATCCAAAAAGTGAGAAGCCGAGACGGCCAGTCCGCTCCTGCTGTGCCACCTCCGTGTCGCCGGGTTTGTGCCAGAGCCGCGGTGAACCCTGACGGCCAGCCCCCCTCTCCCAATACTGGTGCCTGTCCGCTGGTGGGTCGAGAGAGCCCCCCTGTGGTGGAGGCAGCTCTAAGCTTTTTAATTTAAATTGTCCCTCTAATTTGAATGAATACACTTTAAATCCATTTACAAGGATCTATTGGAGGGCAAGTCTCATGCCAGCAGCCGCGTAATTCCAGCTCCAGTAGCGTCCACTAAAGCTGCTGCAGTTAAAAAGCTTTTATAAGGATCGAGCTCGGCTGTCCACCGCAAGGCATCCTAGTGCCAGTCCCAGCCCCTATGCCTTGGGGTGCCTCCTGATGCTCTTCACTAAGTATCCCGTGGTCCCGAAGCATTTCCTTTGAAAAAATTAAGTGTCCAAACTACAGGTGGTGTAGCTTGCTTAACAGCCGGGATAATCCGCTGACTAGCAGACACTGCTACTAGGCACAAGTATTTCCTGGGCTAGATGCAGTTAAAAATTTGTAAGTAGATACTCTCGTTGGATGCTGAGAAAGCATTCCATAGAGTCTCCTGGCACGCCATATATGATTCTCTTAAAAAGCTTGGGGTAGGGGTCTAGGGGACCCTTTTATAGCCAAAATCACGGCCCTGTATCACAATACGTCACCTAGGCTGAAGATAAATGGAACTGTAGCACCGAGGGCTCGGTTGCTACAGACGTATTGCACCTCACCCAGAGGTGTGATATCTCACTCTCAGATAAGGATGGAGTGTGGATCAGGACCCGACACCTGCATGCATTACACCACATTGCCGTGGGGCAGGGCGACCAATATGCCCCTGAGATGGGCACGACAGTCCCTGTCCCTGGCTGGAGTGGGGGGAGGGAACACTGAGGAAGGGGAACCCTGCAGTGCAGGAGCAGGGAGGAAGCAGTTCCTGGGTGCATTGAGAAAGGAGTATAAAAGGTGGGCACCATCTTAGTTCAGTGCAGAGAAGTCTGAGCAGAAGTGGCAGGGAGCAGGGGCTCTGCATGAGCTCTGCTCCGGAGGCGGGCCTAGTAACAGAGGCCCAGGCCTGCAAGAGGGAGAAGGAAGGAAGAGGAGCGGAGAAGGCTCCAGGAACGAGGAATGAAGGGATCCCAGGGGTGCGGACGGGCGACTCGCCACCGCACGCCCGAATCCACCTGCGTGGAGGGGTCAGGCCAAAGGGGGAGACCGGTCCCCGAACTAGTGGAGGCAGGAAACGACCCTCAGCTAGAAACCGGAGGCTCTGACATTTTATGTGGCGCAGCCCCTTGCTCCACCCGCTAGGAAGGCACGACATAGGGTCAGGGAAACTGGCGCCAAGTTTACCAAGAGGAGGCCCGAGGCAGCCGGACAGAAGTGTTGGTAAGAAAGGCCAGACAAAGGACACACAAAGGGGGTCCTGTGAAGCGCTCCAAAGTTATCTGGGAGTTGTCTGAGCCCCTCACCTGGTGAGCACAGTACGACGTGGGCAGCCGTTACCTGCAGACGTGGTCTGGATAATAAGAACTGTGAGTAAAGGCCCTGAACTGCATCACTGACTCCGTGTCGTTACTGCTGCTGCCCTGCACCATCACCCCCATCCTCCGCATACACTGCCCTGAGGCTATACTCCTCCCGTGGGGAGTTATGCTACGCTCTGCTGCACCCACAACACCAGCCTTAGCGGTCTGCCCTGTAGCGGCGGTTCACTCTGACCGCAATCCACGGGTGGCGTAGTCGGACATTTAAACATCAAAACCACATAAATAGTTCCGCCACTGGTTTGACCGCCCTGAGCCACGGAACCGGATCGCCGCCACGAAGACTACAACCACCAGCATCCACCAAAAAGGGTCCGGCTCCGGGTGTCCCAAGGCCCAGGGGGTGCGTCAGAACATTTTCATCACCTTTCACAATCACCAATGGGACAAGGCAGGGATGTCCTCTGTCCCCTCTCTTATACATCCTAGTGACGGAGCACCTGCTCTCATCAATTCGCCATAACCCCAATATTAGGTGGATTGAGGTGGGAGGCACCGAGTACAAGTGCTCTCTATTTGCTGATGATGTCCTAGTATATATCACTCAATCACATATATCCATCCCTGCTGTTATGGCTGAAATAGATCACTTTGTTACATGGTAAAATTTTAAAATCAATGCAGCGAAGTCTGAGGCCCTCGATGTCTCCCTCCCTAAATCCATATAGGATTCCATCCAGTCCAACTTTCCCTTTGCCTGGCCCTCACAGGGTATCAAATACTTAGGAATTCCTATTCATAGAGACCTCTCCCATCTATGTTATCTTAATTTTGGGCCCTTTATTGAACAATTCCATACAGACCACGGTTGGCAAGTTAGAACTGTAAGATTCACTACGTGAACCACTGGTGTTTTGTGGAAAAGCACATGTACACCGCGTTCCAAATTATTATGCAAAAAGTGTTTAGGAGTGATAAGGGAAGAATTTGTTTGTTTGTCAGTTAAACTCATTGATGGTGATGTGTGTCAGGGCTCTTTATATCACTGTAAGCAATTGCAGACACCTGTGCTAATTAGTTTGGCAGGTGTGTCCAATGAAAGGCAAGACTACTTAAGAAGGCTCTCTCACATTATTAAGCAGCCTACATTTTCTGCCAAAATGGGAAAGAAAAAGGATGTGTCGGCTGCTGAGAAGCAACAAATTGTGGAGTGTTTAGGTCAAGGCATGACTACAATCAACATTGTGCGATGATCAGGATGAAGTGTCTTGGCAATCAAGAAGTATGTAGCTGATTCACAGTACACACGTGTGCGTGCTGATAAGGGCAAATTGAGGACTCTTTCCTACAGGCAATTACGTCAGGTTGAAAGAGCAGCGGCAAAAAAGCCTTGTCATAGCAGCAGACAAGTTTTTGAAGCTGCTTGTGCCTCCAACGTCCCCCGAACAACAAGATGCAGGGTCCTTCAGAGGTTTGCAGCTGTGCATACGCCATCCTGTCGACCTCCTCTATCCACTTCACACAAGCAGAAACGGCTCCAGTGGGCCAAACATTACATGAAGACTGATTTCAAAACTGTTTTGTTCACGGATGAGTGCCGTGCAGCGCTCGATGGTCCAGATGAATGGAGTGGAGGATGGCTGGTTGATGGACACCCCACGCAAACACGGCTACAGCGCCAACAAGGAGGAGGTGGAGTAATGTTTTGGGCTGGAATCATGGGGAGAGAGATTGTCGGCCCCTTTAGGATCCCTGAAGGCGCTAAAGATGAACTCCATAATGTATGTGGATTTTCTCAAACAGCACTTCCTGCCATGGTTCAAGAAGAAGAACCGTGTATTTCACAGCAAGATCATTTTTCTGCATGATAATGCACCATCTCATGCTGCACATAAAACATCTGCATCTCTGGCTGATATGGGCATAAAAGGGGACAAACTTATGGTGTGACCCCCATGCTCCCCTGACCTCTACCCCATTCAGAACCTTTGGAGCATCATTAAAAGGAGTGTCTATGATGGCGGGAGGCAGTTCACATCTAAGCAACAGCTCTGGGAGGGTATTCTGTCCTCATGCAAAACAATTGAAGCAGAAACCATCCAAAACCTGACAAATTCAATGGACGAGAGAGTTCAGAAGCTCCTTTCGAACAAGGGGTCCTATGTGAAAATGTAACATCACCTAGAATAAAGTTTTGAGTTGAAAACTGTTTGATTTCAGTTTCTAACAACCTGCTAATGCTTATAATTTCAAAAATGACCATTTTTTTGGTCTTTATTAAAATGAAAAGGTTGATCGAAAAGTTTGGGGGATCTAAGAGTGTGGCAACCCAGTAGTCATGATTACTTCGAATTCTGACAATATGAGGGTCATGCTGCAGGTAGTGCAGCAAGAAGGCACTTATGTGTCTTGCGCATCTCGGAGCCCCAAAATTATTTTCCGGGCTAGATGCAGCTAAAAATTATTTTTAATTTTAAATCTGGTGAAGCTTATTATAGATGGCCTAATAGGATCAGTGCTGCACACTGCTACAAAGCCCAAATTATTTTCCAGTCAAGATACAGATAAACATGATTAGTAATTTGAAAGCTTAAAACGGTTGGTAGGGTGATTTTAACCAATCATCAAGCTTTTACTCTCCCCAGGATGACACAGGGGTAGAAAAGTCGTTTCGGATCCATGATTTGTTCATCTTTATGAACGTGAGTCTGTCTACATTATCAGTGGAGAGCCGCGTGCGCTTATCTGTCAGCACACCACCAGCAGCGCTGAACACACGTTCAGACAGAACGCTGGCTGCGGGGCATGACAAGATCTCCAAGGCGTAAGTGGCTAGCTCCGGCCATTTATCCAGATTGGAAGCCCAAAAAGAGCAAGGGTCCAGTGACACAGTCGTGGCTTCAATGTTTACTTGGAGATACTCCTGTACCATCGTCTCTAGGCATTGACTATGTGTCAGACTTCTTGTCTCCTGTGGCCTTGCAAAGGATGGGCTAAAAAAGTGTTGAAATGATTCCGCAAAATTGATGTTACCAGCAGATACTGTGGTTCTGTTACGGTTTGAGTGCTGAACACTTGACGGTCCCACGGTTGGCAAGTTGGAACTGTGAGATTCACTACGTGCACCACTGGTATTTTGTGGAAAAGCACATGTAAGATTCTGCAACAGTCTCTGCTGATACTCCTGCATGCGTGCATCCCTTTCTATGGCAGGAATAATTTCTGCAAATTTACTTTTGTACCGGGGATCTAACAGTGTGGCAACCCAGTAGTCAGGATTATTTCTAATTCTCACAATTCGAGGGTCATGTTGCAGGTAGTGCAGCAAGAAGGCACTCATGTGTGTTGCGCATCCAGGAGCACCAAGTCCCTGTTGTGTTGGTGGCGAGGTAACAATCATGCTTCCTTCCTCTGTCCTCTCCCCCCAACCTCGCACAACAGAAATGTGATCAAGGTCTCCCACATCTGATGAGTCTTCCATCAGTTTGTCCTCCACTTCTTCCTGGGCTCCTGCACCTTCCTCACTAGTTTGGCTGCTACCATGCGCCCTGGTAAAATCATCTCCCCCACCCTCACATGCCTGCCGCCCTGGTGCTGCCGACCGTCTGGACCTTGCAGATGTTAGCCCTTCCGCATACAACTTCTCCTCCTCTACTTCCTCCACCTCCTCTTGTGCCACCACCTGACTCCGAATTCTGTTTAACATGTGCTCCAGCATGTAAATCACCGGAATAGTCATGCTGATAATGGCATCGTCAGCACTAAACATCTTCGTCGCCATTTCAAAACTGTGCAGAAGGGTGCATAGGTCCCTGATCTGAGACCACTCCTCCAGCGTGATTTGCCCCACCTCTGAATCTCGTTGGCCCAGGCTATACGTCAGAACGTATTGCACCAGGGCTTGTCGGTGCTGCCACAGTCGCTGCAACATGTGCAGAGTTGAATTCCACCGGGTAGGCACATCGCATTTTAGCCGGTGAAGTGGCAGGCCCAACGACTTCTGTAGAGATGTAAGTCGCTGAGCTGCGGGATGCGAACGGCGGAAGTGAGCACACAGCGACCGTGCCCTCTGCAGAAGGCCATCTAGTCTGGGATAGTGGGCTAAAAATTGCTGGACAACCAGGTTCAACACGTGAGCCATACAAGGCACGTGTGTGACATTGCCCCGGCGAAGGGCCGCACCCAGGTTTGCAGCATTGTCGCACACGGCCTTCCCTGGTTTCAGGTCCAGTGGAGACAACCATTCATGAAATTGGTTCTCCAGAGCTGACCACAACTCCTCAGCTGTGTGACTCACATTTCCCAGACATTTCAATGTAAAAACCGCCTGATGACGTTGAGCCCTACTGCCAGCATAGTAAGGAGGTGTGCAGGATCCCTTCTGCGCAGTTAGAAAGCTTGTGGCATGACCAGACAGGCTTTGGGTGCAGGTGGAAGACCGAGAGGAGGTTGAGGAGGCAGAAGCAGTGGAGGAAAAATGACATAAAGAGGATTGACGCACAACTCGTGGGGACGGCAAGACTTGGACAGCAGCCCCTTGTCCTGCTGTCACCATAGTTACCCAGTGCCCAGTCAGCGACATGTAACGCCCCTGTCCATGCCTACTCGTCCAAGTGTCTGTGGTGAAATGCACCCTGTCACACACAGAGTTTCTCAAAGAAGCGGTGATGTTGTGTGCGACATGCTGGTGGAGCGCAGGCACACCTTTCTTTGAGAAGTAGTGCCGACTGGGCATCTGGTACTGGGGCACTGCGACGGACATAAGGTCTCGAAAATCCTCTGTGTCCACCAGGCGGAAAGGCAGCATTTCTGTAGCCAAGAGCTTGCAGATGGTGAAATTCAACCTCTTAGCTTTCTCATGGCTAGGATGAAATGGTCTTTTACTTGTCCACATCTGAGGGACCGAGGGCTGGCTATTGTGCTTAGACGGGGTTGATAAGGGTGTCCCCGGCAAACTGCCGGTCTGTGAGGAAGATGCAGGCGGACATGTTAGGTTGCCTTGATCCAAAGGTGGTGCTATCAATGTCGGACAGCGCTCAACACCAGCTGGTGTTACCACCTCCAAAGAAAATGATGACCTGCCAATCACGCTGGCTGTTGCGGGTAAAGAGGTGGCAGGTCTGCGCCCCAAAACAGGTGTGACTGCTGTCCCCCCAGTCACAGAGGATGAAGAGGCCGCGGATGCACAAGATATGGCAGACGGTGGTTGGCCCGGCCGGCTAGACCGCATTGTAGCACACTGAGCTTCCCACTGCAACTTATGCTTCATGTCCATGTGCCGGTTCATGCATGAAGTACTCAAACTATGTATTTTTTGGCCTCTACTTAGCTTTTGCTGACAAATGTTACAGATAACACGAGTTGGGTCATCTTTATCGATCTGAAAAAATGCCCAGGCTATGCAAGGCTTAGCACCCATGCGACCTGAAGAGCCACCACGACTTGTGGTGAGAGGCAGAGTTGTGTTTGAGGATGCAGTTGTTGACGTGCTTCCAGTACTACGTCTCTGTCCAGGAAGGCGCAACCTGACCTCGTCGTCACTAGCATCTTCCTCCACCTCCTCTGCTGACCTCATCTCTTGGCTGACTGTGGGTTGACAGTAAGTGGGATCTCCGACCTCATCATCATCACCCTGTGCGTTATCACACCCGTCGTCCTCAGAGCCAACCTGTTCCTGCCCTGACAAAAAACTAAAGTTGTCGCTCCAATCAGGTATTTGAGTCTTATCATCGTCTTCCTCATTGTCTCCACCAACAGGAGTTACAGTTTGGGAATGAGGGTCTACATTATGGTCAGAACCTTCTGCTTCTGGTCCTGGATCCGACTCATAAAGATTCTGGGCATCAGTGCAGATCATTTCCTCGTCTGGATTCACAGAAGCGCTGGAGTCGACCTCTGATTCCCAGGCTATAGTATGAGTAAACAGCTCTGCAGACTCAACCATCTGTTCTACCTCATACTCAGACGGGCAGCTGGAGATTTGGGAGCTGTGAGGAAGCAAGTGCGATTTGGGTGACACCTTTGAGGACTGGAGTATTTGTGATGTTGAAGTTGATGTGGAGGAGAGCCCACTTAAAGGAGCACTTGATATCCGTTGAAGCACCTGCTGTTTTTGTGCCTCATCTGGAATTTGTAGCGATTGGCGTGGCCGTAAGAAAGGGATCTTATCACATTGTCCGCTAAAAGAAGTAGACATTTTAGTTTGGCTGGAAGATGGTCTTTCTTCTGCACCTACCCCACGGACACAACCTTTTTTCCCCTTCCCAACACGCCTATTCCCCTTTCCACCAGCAGCAGGCCTTTTTCCACTCATTTTGGTGGTTAACTAATTCACAACTCTGGAGTTGTTTGCACAAAAAAACAATGGATGAGAACCGAGCAGAGCTGAGTGGCCAAACTGTGGTATTAGGCCAAAACTATTGGCTGGGTTAGATGCAGAAAAAAATTATTTTTAATTTGCAACCTGATGGAGGTCAGTATAGATGGACTAATAGACCAAGTCCCACACACCGCTAGAAGCCCAAATATTTTTTCAGAGCTAGATGCAGAAATTTTTTTTATTCAATTTGCAACCTGATGGAGGTCAGTATAGATGGACTAATAGACCAAGTCCCACACACTGCTAGAAGCCCAAATATTTTTTCAGAGCTAGATGCAGAAAAAAAATATTTTTAATTTGCAACCTGATGGAGGTCAGTATAGATGGACTAATAGACCAAGTCCCACACACCGCTAGAAGCCCAAATATTTTTTCAGAGCTAGATGCAGAAAAAAATTATTTTTAATTTGCAACCTGATGGAGGTCAGTATAGATGGACTAATAGACCAAGTCCCACACACCGCTAGAAGCCCAAATATTTTTTCAGAGCTAGATGCAGAAAAAAATTATATTCAATTTGCAACCTGCTGGAGGTCAGTATAGAAGGACTAATAGAACAAGTCCCACACACTGCTAGAAGCCCAAATATTTTTTCAGAGCTAAATGAAGAAAAAAATTATTTTTAATTTGCAACCTGATGGAGGTCAGTATAGATGGACTAATAGACCAAGTCCCACACACTGCTAGAAGCCCAAATATTTTTTCAGAGCTAGATGCAGAAAAAAATTATTTTTAATTTGCAACCTGATGGAGGTCAGTATAGATGGACTAATAGACCAAGTCCCACACACTGCTAGAAGCCCAAATATTTTTTCAGAGCTAGATGCAGAAAAAAATTATTTTTAATTTGCAACCTGATGGAGGTCAGTATAGATGGACTAATAGACCAAGTCCCACACACCGCTAGAAGCCCAAATATTTTTTCAGAGCTAGATGCAGAAAAAAATTATATTCAATTTGCAACCTGCTGGACGTCAGTATAGAAGGACTAATAGAACAAGTCCCACACACTGCTAGAAGCCCAAATATTTTTTCAGAGTTAGATGCAGAAATTTTTTTTATTCAATTTGCAACCTGATGGAGGTCAGTATAGATGGACTAATAGACCAAGTCCCACACACCGCTAGAAGCCCAAATATTTTTTCAGAGCTAGATGCAGAAATTTTTTTTATTCAATTTGCAACCTGATGGAGGTCAGTATAGATGGACTAATAGACCAAGTCCCACACACTGCTAGAAGCCCAAATATTTTTTCAGAGCTAGATGCAGAAAAAAATTATTTTTAATTTGCAACCTGATGGAGGTCAGTATAGATGGACTAATAGACCAAGTCCCACACACTGCTAGAAGCCCAAATATTTTTTCAGAGCTAGATGCAGAAAAAAATTATTTTTAATTTGCAACCTGATGGAGGTCAGTATAGATGGACTAATAGAACAAGTCCCACACGCTGCTAGAAGCCCAAATATTTTTTCAGAGATAAATGAAGAAAAAAATTATTTTTAATTTGCAACCTGATGGAGGTCAGTATAGATGGACTAATAGACCAAGTCCCACACACTGCTAGAAGCCCAAATATTTTTTCAGAGCTAGATGCAGAAAAAAATTATTTTTAATTTGCAACCTGATGGAGGTCAGTATAGATGGACTAATAGACCAAGTCCCACACACCGCTAGAAGCCCAAATATTTTTTCAGAGCTAGATGCAGAAAAAAATTATATTCAATTTGCAACCTGCTGGAGGTCAGTATAGAAGGACTAATAGAACAAGTCCCACACACTGCTAGAAGCCCAAATATTTTTTCAGAGCTAAATGAAGAAAAAAATTATTTTTAATTTGCAACCTGATGGAGGTCAGTATAGATGGACTAATAGACCAAGTCCCACACACTGCTAGAAGCCCAAATATTTTTTCAGAGCTAGATGCAGAAAAAAATTATATTCAGTTTGCAACCTGATGGAGGTCAGTATAGATGGACTAATAGAATGATGCTATGCCCAAAAGATTTTACTTCACTAGGTGCAGTAAAAAAATTGGTATTCTATACACAGGTGGTATATCTTGCAACACAGATAGGCTACTCCACTGACTAACACACTCTGCAATAGGCCAAAAAGGATTAGCTTTGCTAGATTCAGCCAAATGCTGTGAAAAAAACTTGCACAGCACTGGCACAGACCTGCCTGGCAAAAACTGATAGGAACTGATGTAACCTAGTCCTGAAAAGGACTCCAATTACAATTAGTCTTTACTCCCACAATCTATCTATTTAAGAGCACAGACCTGCCTGATAAAAGTCGTAGGAAATGCTGTAACCTAGTCCTTAAAAGGACTGCAATCACAACTATTCCCTACTCCCAAGCTATCTGTATATTTGTGCGAAAATTGGCTTGAAATTAACAAGGTATAGCGCACACAGCAACAGCGGTGCCGTCTAACACGCAGCTGCAGCAGTGAGAAAATGGTGGCGACGGGGAAAATGGCTTGGTCTTATAGGGCAAGGACATGTGACATACACTGCCAATCACACATGCCCTTGCTTGTGTGAAAAAAAGCACTTCGCTCCGTGTGTGCGCTGCTGATAGGCTGACAGATTGCACCTCCCCACTGCAAATGCGGGAAAGAGAAAAAAAAATGGAGATCTTCATTGTTCCTGCAGAGATCCATCCCCTGCCCCTCCCCCCGCCCCTCTGTACACTCAAACTGCGTATTAACATTAATTTTCATCATTACTGAGAAAAAATCCAGTTATGATTTTGGTGCACGAACAGTTATCGAACATAACCTCGAACAGCCGAATTTTTCTCAAATTGTTCGTGTTCGCCGACCGGCTCGAACACCGCCCAAAACAGCTCGAATTTGAGATTGGCGAACAGTTCGAGTAGAACAACGCTCATCTCTAGTCACAAGTGCACAGTGGCCAGAAACTCAAGAACATTTATATAACAGAGTTTTATATGAAAGAAAAAGTTTACCTTGCTTAAATTTGATAATGTATAATGTTTTATATGTTCATGGATGTTTTGAAAAAAAATTGTATGTTTTGGTATGTTTTTATTCTTTTACAGCCCGAGGACGTGCTGTGATTTACCAGGGGGGAATGTAGCACCCTGAGGACTCGGCTGCTACAGGGGTATTGCACCTCAACCCAGAGGTGTGGTATTCCACTCCCGGGTAAGGATGGAGTGTGGAACTGAGCTCAGTAGGCTGCATGCACTACATACATCCCATTTCCGGGGGACAGAACTACGGTACTCCCACCAAGTATATGTGCAGGTACGACAGCGTCTGTCCCTGGCTGGAGTGGGAAGGGGGGTGGAACATCCCAGTAGTGTAGGGGCAGATAGGGGAGTACTCTGGGTAAAGCTAGGAGCTCATTGGGTGCTGGTCACCTGGGCTCATACATAGAGGGAGTATATATGGTGGGCACCATCTAGTTACAGGGAGAGTCCAGGAGAGTGAGTGCAGAGCAGAAGAGCTCAGCCAAGAGGGCTGACAGGGAGCTGTGGCTCCGTCTGGGCCCAGCTCCAGGGCCAAGCCTGCAGTGAAGAGAGAGAGGAGGAAGAAAGGCCCAGAGTGGAAGACAAGAGGGAACCCTGAGATCCCAGAATTAAGCCAGAAGGGTGAAGGGTTGGCGGACACGGGTACCGGAACCCGAACTGGTGGAGGCTAATGATCCTCAGCCAGGAACCGGAGGTCGTGGTCAAGTTTTGCCACGGCCCTCACCAAATCCACCAGAAAGGCACACCACGAGTAGGGTCAGGGAAGCCAGAGAAGGTTCAACCACCAAGAGACCCGAGGGAGCCGGCCAAAGGTGGATCCCTGGTGGGGACGGCCAGAAAGAGAGAGAGAGAGAAGGGAGCTCAGGACCACGCTCCGGAACTGCCTGGGGGTTAGCCGAGTCCAGGACCTGGTGGACGCAGCACGGCTCGGGTGGTCACTCAAGGCCAAAGTGACTGAGAGAACACCCGTGAGTAAAAACCCTGAAACTGCATCTCGTGTCTCTGACTCTTCTTACTACACCATAACTACCCCCATCATCCGCACCAGCTGCCCTGAGGCCATACCCCTCCCGTTGGGGGTTATACCATCATCGCTGCACCCATACCACCGGCCTCAGCGGACTGTTCTGCAGCGGCGGCTTCAAAGCCGCACTCAACGGGTGGCGTAGTCGATCAAGTTAACATCTACTGCCATAGACTGTCACTTAGTTTGACACCCTGGGCACGGACCGGGTCACCGCCACAAGGACTACTACCCCTATCCAGATCCGGCTCCGGGTATCCCCTGAACATGGCCCAGGGGGCGCGTCATATACAGTATGGACCACTATGCGGGGCCATGTATGCAGTACGGAGAACTATGCTTGCCCACATATACAGTACGGAGCACTATGCGGAGGCCATGTATGCCGTACAGAGCACTATGCGTGGGCCATGTATATAGTAGTACGGAGCACAATACGGGGCCATATATACAGTACGAAGCACTATGAGGGCGACATGCATACAGTACAGAGCACTATGCGGGGCCATGTATACAGTACGGAGCACTATGCGGGGCCAAGTATACAGTACGGAGCAGTATGCGGGGCCATGTATACTGAGTGCAGCACTATGCAGGACCATTCATACTGAGTGCAGCACTATGCAGGGCCATTTATACTGTGTGCAATACTATGCAGGGCCATGTATACAGTATGGAGCACTATGCGGGGACATGCATACAGTACGGAGCACTATGCGGGGCCATGTATACAGTACGGAGCACTATGCAGGGCCTTGTATACAGTACAGAGCACTATGCGGACCATGTATACTGAGTGCAGCACTATGCAGGACCATTCAGACTGTGTGCAAAATTATGCAGGGCCATGTATACTGTACGGAGCACTATGCGAGGCCATGTATTCTGAGTGCAGCACTATGCAGGACCATTCATACTGTGTGCAATACTATGCAGGGCCATGTATTCAGTATGGAGCACTATGCGGGGCCATGTATACAGTACGGAGCACTATGCGGGGCCATGTATACAGTACGGAGCACTATGCATGGCCACTTATAGAGTACGGAGCACTATGCGTGGGCCATGTATACAGTCCAGAGCACTATGCAGGGCCACGTATAGAGTACGGAGCACTAGGCATGCTTGCGTTCTGCAGTGTCTCTGAATGATGGCATGCTGGATGGCAGCGTTCTGCTACCATCCAGCCTGCCATATCAATGGCATCCCAGCGTGAGAGAATTCCCTGCTCAAGCGGTGACGTCATTTGCCGGCACCGATGCGCTGGAGAATTCTCCCACGTTGTCAGTGACGTGCATGAGGTGAGATGAGTTCATTGGACATGAACTCGGCTCACCTGGATGCCGTCACAGCCTGACACTGAGGAGCTTCACTGAGAAGCTTCTCAGTGTCTGCAGCATGGCATGCTGGATGGCAGCGTTCTGCTGCGATCCAGCCTGTCATATCAATGTAGCAGAGCTGAAGCTGTCTTGGGAACCATGGAAAGGTAAGGATGAGGTTGGTTTATTATTTTACTTTTATTGCAGGAGATCATTGGCTTCAGCAGGAATGGGCGTGACGGTAAGTAGATTTTAATTTAGAACATTAAAGAATTGTGTCTTTATTTCAATTAAAGGACTTTATTCTGCGTGTTTGTGTTTTTTTTTTAACTTTCACTATGGGGTTAGTAATGGGGGTGTCTTATAGATGTCTCTCCATTACTAACCTGGGCTTGATGTCAGCTGGCATTATAAGCTGACATCAACCCCAACCCTATTACCCCACTGCCACCGCTACAGGGCAGTGGGAAGAGCGAGGCTAAGTGCCAGAATTGGCGCATCCTATGACGGCTGGTATTTCTAGCCTGGGAGGGGGCCAATATTCATGGCACCCTTCCTGTGCTATTAATATCATCCCCCAGCTGTCTGCCTAGCCTTTGCTAGCTATTAAAATAAGGGGGACCCCACGTCATTTTTTTGGGGGTCACCCATTTTAATAGTTCGTAAAGGCTAGGTATTCAGCTGGGGGCTGATATTAGTAGCCTGGGAAGCTCCGTGGATATTACCCCCTTCCCAGGCTTTAAACATCTGCCCCAGCCGTCTGCTTAACCTCCGCTAGAGACTAAAATTATGGGGAACCCCACGCCAAATTTTTTTTTAATAAATCCTTTATTTTAACACTAAATGACAAGTACAGTAACCAACACTGTCACTGCACTTATTATATATGTGACTATTAGTGTTGAGCGAGCATGCTCGACACTGCTCGGTACTCGCCCAAGCATTTCCGGGTTACTCGGGCGGGAGCCCAGGTCACCGCCCTACGTGTTTGGCGCTCTTTACAGAGCCAATGAGCATGCAGGGATTGCCAGCCAGTCACTGTAATGCCGCATCCATGTTGGTTATGGGCATTACAGTGATTGGCTGGCCGCACAGCGTCACCTCGAGTATTTAAAACCGGGCGCCGCCATCTTGGACACAGTCGCTCTGGATCAGACAGTGTAGGGAGAGTGCTGCTGAGCTAGGGAGAGATTTATACTGCAAAATAGGTAGTGTAGGGTCTCTAAAGCCTGTAAAATCAAACAAACAGTCCTTCTGAGGACTAATATCCATCAGAGATAGACAAGGACTTGCAAGGGGATAGTTGCAAGTCTGCATCTTCTGATGCAGCAAGGATCACTTCTGATGGGCACACTTTTAGACAGTGACCTGGGTGTCAGAGATGCTTCCAGGGGTCTTCCCCATGCTGTTCCCATGTCTTTTCACCACTGTATGCATGTGTCACACAGCACATGGCCAGATAAGGTTGTAAAATGTTAAAATGACATTCCCGGTGAATGCATTTGTCACTGTTGAAAGCAATACAAAAGTGCAAAAACGCATAAAAAATGCTACTTGTGAACATAGCCCAAGGTGTGGAGAAGTATTTTTGTTTTTGGTTATTTATTTTACCTTATACACAAGTCTTAATACCTCTGACCTTGTTGTTGACAGCAGTGACCTGGGGGTCATAAATGCTTCCTGGGGCATTCCCCATGTTGTCCCAATGTCATTTGAGCACTGTCACTATCGTTTTTTGGCACTTTTTAGGCTTTCTACAGACTGCGGGGGTGCCGCCGCAAAAATGTTCGGGTCTCCCATAGACTAACATTGGGCTCGTTGCTCGGGTCGAGCACCCGAGCATCACTGTGAGCTCGGCCCGAGCTTCGAGCACCCGAGCATTTTAGTGCTCGCTCAACACTAGTGCCTGATCATGCTGGTGGTGGTCAGGCTGGTAGTTTTGTCACCCCTGCTGATGCTGGCCTGGCAGGTGGTACAAATGGCCTTTTTGGGGTTATCAGCAGAGTCTTTAAAAAAATTCCAGACTCTGGAAGACCTACCGGTTGTACTGGCACCGTCCCTCGTGTTGGTGTTACGGGCAACGGTTGCCCGCCTTCTGTCTGTGGCCACCACACTGCTTCTTCCTGCCTGTTGGGGTACTCTGCCTCCCTCCCCCTGTGTGCTGCTGGGCTCACTCTGCGTGTCCTCTTGCCACGTTGGGTCAGTTACTAGATCATCCACCACCTCCTCCTCTTCCACTTCCGCACCACGGTCCTCCTCCTCACTTTGTGGCAATTGTGTCTCGTCATCATCCACCTCTTGTGACAAATTGCCAGCGTCGCCTTCCTGTGGCCGTGGCTGTTCAAATATTTGGCCATCACTACAAGGGATCTCCTCTTCCACCACTTCAAGCGGAGCAGGCGAGGGGCCCAAATATGGAAATGGACCATTGAACAGCTCTTCAGAGTGTCCAACTGTGGGATCAGTTGCTGTCCGACGACACTCTGCATGGTGGGAGGAAGGAGCATCAGGGTGAGGAGGAGTATGCGGTCGAGACTCACGGCTACTAAGACTTGACCGTGTGGAAGACAGACCGGGGGTGGTGGTGCCCAGGTGACTAGAAGTATTATCTGCTATCCAATTAAAAACCTGTTCACACTGATCAGTTGGCAATAGTGGTGTTGTTCTGTGCTTCCCTAGTAATTCGGTCAAGAACTGGAAGAGAGAAGATGTGGCTGTTGGTTGTGGCACATTTTCACCTTGGCCATGGCCCCGTCCTCTGCACGCACCATCACCAGAACGTCCAGTTCCACATCCCTTGCCACGCGCCTTGACTATTGTAAATGAAGTAAAATAGCTTACTCTCGCTCTATCAATGGCAAAAGGGTAATAAAAAGGAGATTAGAACCGTGGAAGAGGAAAACCACAGCTCTATTTCTCTGGCCTACACCAGAATCTTTTAAACAGATATATTTGTGTCTGAACAGTCAGCGAGACACTCAAACTGTTTTTTTTTATGTAAAAAAGGTGGATAACACCCAGATTTGAACCGTGGAAGAGGAAAACCACAGTTCTATTTCTCTGGCGTATACCAGAATCTTTTGAACAGATATATTTGTGTCTGAACAGTCAGCGAGACACTCAAACTGTTTTTTCATGGAAAAAAGGCATAAAAGTGGATAATACAGAGATTTGAACCATGGAACTGCAAAACCACAGTTCTAGTTATCTGGCCGAAACCAGACTCTTTTAAACAGATATATTTGTGACTGAACACTCACAGACACACTTAATTATTTTTTTTTCGGGAGGGGGAAATACCAAAAGGCTAATAAGACGGGTATTTGTACAGTCTGACTGAGGAAAAAAGAAAAAAAAGAGGATTTAGATGAAAAAAAAAGGATTTTTCCTGGCCCCTGAGACCTGGGGCTAAGTCTAGCAATTTGAGCAGCACCACACAGGACTGTAATGCAGTGTTTGTTGGTATAACCACTGCGTCTCCTACAGCCTGCCTGCCTGCCTGCCTGATATCTGGGATGGATATTAGTCCTCAGAAGTAGAGATGAGCGTTGTTCTACTCGAACTGTTCGCCAATCTCAAATTCGAGCTGTTTTGGGCGGTGTTCGAGCCGTTCGGCGAACACGAACAATTTGAGAAAAATTCGGCTGTTCGAGGTTATGTTCGATAACTGTTCGTGCACCAAAATCATAACTGGATTTTTTCTCAGTAATGATGAAAATTAATGTTAATACGCAGTTTGAGTGTACAGCGGGGTGGGGGGAGGGGCAGGGGATGGATCTCTGCAGGAACAATGAAGATCTCCATTTTTTTTTTCTCTTTCCCGCATTTACAGTGGGGAGGTGCAATCTGTCAGCCTATCAGCAGCGCACACACGGAGCGAAGTGCTTTTTTTCACACAAGCAAGGGCATGTGTCATTGGCAGTGTATGTCACATGTCCTTGCCCTATAAGACCAAGCCATTTTCCCCGTCGCCACCATTTTCTCACTGCTGCAGCTGCGTGTTAGACGGCACCGCTGTTGCTGTGTGCGCTATACCTTGTTAATTTCAAGCCAATTTTCGCACAAATCTACAGATAGCTTGGGAGTAGGGAATAGTTGTGATTGCAGTCCTTTTAAGGACTAGGTTACAGCATTTCCTACGACTTTTATCAGGCAGGTCTGTGCTCTTAAATAGATAGATTGTGGGAGTAAAGACTAATTGTAATTGGAGTCCTTTTCAGGACTAGGTTACATCAGTTCCTATCAGTTTTTGCCAGGCAGGTCTGTGCCAGTGCTGTGCAAGTTTTTTTCACAGCATTTGGCTGAATCTAGCAAAGCTAATCCTTTTTGGCCTATTGCAGAGTGTGTTAGTCAGTGGAGTAGACTATCTGTGTTGCAAGATATACCACCTGTGTATAGAATACCAATTTTTTTACTGCACCTAGTGAAGTAAAATCTTTTGGGCATAGCATCATTCTATTAGTCCATCTATACTGACCTCCATCAGGTTGCAAATTGAATATAATTTTTTTCTGCATCTAGCTCTGAAAAAATATTGGGCTTCTAGCTGTGTGTAGGACTTGTTGTATTAGTCCATCTATACTGACCTCCATCAGGTTGCAAACTGAATATATTTTTTTCTGCATCTACCTCTGAAAAAATATTGGGCTTCTAGCTGTGTGTGGGACTTGTTGTATTAGTCCATCTATACTGACCTCCATCAGGTTGCAAACTGAATATATTTTTTTCTGCATCTACCTCTGAAAAAATATTGGGCTTCTAGCTGTGTGTGGGACTTGTTCTATTAATCCATCTATACAGACCTCCATCAGGTTGCAAACTGAATATATTTTTTTCTGCATCTACCTCTGAAAAAATATTGGGCTTCTAGCTGTGTGTGGGACTTGTTGTATTAGTCCATCTATACTGACCTCCATCAGGTTGCAAACTGAATATATTTTTTTCTGCATCTACCTCTGAAAAAATATTGGGCTTCTAGCTGTGTGTGGGACTTGTTCTATTAATCCATCTATACAGACCTCCATCAGGTTGCAAACTGAATATATTTTTTTCTGCATCTACCTCTGAAAAAATATGTGGCCTTCTAGCAGTGTGTGGGACTTTCTCTATTAGTCCATCTATACTGACCTCCATCAGGTTGCAAACTGAATATAATTTTTTTCTGCATCTAGCTCTGAAAAAATATGTGGCCTTCCAGCAGTGTGTGGGACTTTCTCTATTAGCCCATCTATACTGACCTCCATCAGGTTGCAAACTGAATATAATTTTTTCTGCATCTAGCTCTGAAAAAATATTTGGCCTTCTAGCAGTGTGTGGGACTTTCTCTATTAGTCCATCTATACTGACCTCCATCAGGTTGCAAATTAAAAATAATTTTTATCTGCATCTACAGTACCTCTGAAAAAATATTTGGGCTTCTAGCTGTGTGTGGGACTTGTTCTATTAGTCCATCTATACTGACCTCCATCAGGTTGCAAATTGAATATAATTTTTATCTGCATCTAGCTCTGAAAAAATATTTGGCCTTCTAGCAGTGTGTGGGACTTTCTCTATTAGTCCATCTATACTGACCTCCATCAGGTTGCAAATTGAATATAATTTTTATCTGCATCTAGCTCTGAAAAAATATTTGGCCTTCTAGCAGTGTGTGGGACTTTCTCTATTAGTCCATCTATACTGACCTCCATCAGGTTGGAAATTAAAAATAATTTTTATCTGCATCTACCTCTGAAAAAATATTTGGGCTTCTAGCTGTGTGTGGGACTTGTTCTATTACTCCATCTATACTGACCTCCATCAGGTTGCAAACTGAATATATTTTTTTCTGCATCTACCTCTGAAAAAATATTGGGCTTCTAGCTGTGTGTGGGACTTGTTGTATTAGTCCATCTATACCGACCTCCATCAGGTTGCAAATTAAAAATAATTTTTATCTGCATCTACAGTACCTCTGAAAAAATATTTGGGCTTCTAGCTGTGTGTGGGACTTGTTCTATTAGTCCATCTATACTGACCTCCATCAGGTTGCAAATTGAATATAATTTTTATCTGCATCTAGCTCTGAAAAAATATTTGGCCTTCTAGCAGTGTGTGGGACTTTCTCTATTAGTCCATCTATACTGATCTCCATCAGGTTGCAAATTAAAAATAATTTTTATCTGCATCTAGCTCTGAAAAAATATTTGGCCTTCTAGCAGTGTGTGGGACTTTCTCTACTAGTCCATCTATACTGACCTCCATCAGGTTACAAATTAAAAATAATTTTTATCTGCATCTACAGTACCTCTGAAAAAATATTTGGGCTTCTAGCTGTGTTTGGGACTTGTTCTATTAGTCCATCTATACTGACCTCCATCAGGTTGCAAATTGAATATAATTTTTATCTGCATCTAGCTCTGAAAAAATATTTGGCCTTCTAGCAGTGTGTGGGACTTTCTCTATTAGTCCATCTATACTGACCTCCATCAGGTTGCAAATTAAAAATAATTTTTATCTGCATCTACCTCTGAAAAAATATTTGGGCTTCTAGCTGTGTGTGGGAGTTGTTCTATTACTCCATCTATACTGACCTCCATCAGGTTGCAAACTGAATATATTTTTTTCTGCATCTACCTCTGAAAAAATATTGGGCTTCTAGCTGTCGGTGGGACTTGTTGTATTAGTCCATCTATACTGACCTCCATCAGGTTGCAAATTAAAAATAATTTTTATCTGCATCTACAGTACCTCTGAAAAAATATTTGGGCTTCTAGCTGTGTGTGGGACTTGTTCTATTAGTCCATCTATACTGACCTCCATCAGGTTGCAAATTGAATATAATTTTTATCTGCATCTAGCTCTGAAAAAATATTTGGCCTTCTAGCAGTGTGTGGGACTTTCTCTATTAGTCCATCTATACTGACCTCCATCAGGTTGCAAATTAAAAATAATTTTTATCTGCATCTAGCTCTGAAAAAATATTTGGCCTTCTAGCAGTGTGTGGGACTTTCTCTATTAGTCCATCTATACTGACCTCCATCAGGTTGCAAATTAAAAATAATTTTTATCTGCATCTACCTCTGAAAAAATATTTGGGCTTCTAGCTGTGTGTGGGACTTGTTCTATTAATCCATCTATACAGACCTCCATCAGGTTGCAAACTGAATATAATTTTTTTCTGCATCTAGCTCTGAAAAAATATTTGGCCTTCTAGCAGTGTGTGGGACTTGTTCTATTAGTCCACCTATACTGACCTCCATCAGGTTGCAAATTCAAAATAATTTTTTGTCTGCATCTAGCTCTGAAAAAATATTTGGCCTTCTAGCAGTGTGTGGGACTTTCTCTATTAGTCCATCTATACTGACCTCCATCAGGTTGCAAACTGAATATATTTTTTTTCTGCATCTACCTCTGAAAAAATATTGGGCTTGTAGCTGTGTGTGGGACTTGTTCTATTAATCCATCTATACAGACCTCCATCAGGTTGCAAACTGAACAAAAATTTTTTCTGCATCTACCTCTGAAAAAATATTTGGGCTTCTAGCTGTGTGTGGGACTTGTTCTATTAGTCCATCTATACTGACCTCCATCAGGTTGCAAATTGAATATAATTTTTTTCTGCATCTAACCCAGCCAATAGTTTTGGCCTAATACCACAGTTTGGCCACTCAGCTCTGCTCGGTTCTCATCCATTGTTTTTTTGTGCAAACAACTCCAGAGTTGTGAATTAGTTAACCACCAAAATGAGTGGAAAAAGGCCTGCTGCTGGTGGAAAGGGGAATAGGCGTGTTGGGAAGGGGAAAAAAGGTTGTGTCCGTGGGGTAGGTGTTAAAGCAACAGTAACATCTGCAGAAGAAAGACCATCTTCCAGCCAAACTAAAATGTCTACTTCTTTTAGCGGACAATGTGATAAGATCCCTTTCTTACGGCCACGCCAATCGTTACAAATTCCAGATGAGGCACAAAAACAGCAGGTGCTTCAACGGATATCAAGTGCTCCTTTAAGTGGGCTCTCCTCCACATCAACTTCAACATCACAAATACTCCAGTCCTCAAAGGTGTCACCCCAATCGCACTTGCTTCCTCACAGCTCCCAAATCTCCAGCTGCCCGTCTGAGTATGAGGTAGAACAGATGGTTGAGTCTGCAGAGCTGTTTACTCATACTATAGCCTGGGAATCAGAGGTCGACTCCAGCGCTTCTGTGAATCCAGACGAGGAAATGATCTGCACTGATGCCCAGAATCTTTATGAGTCGGATCCAGGACCAGACGCAGAAGGTTCTGACCATAATGTAGACCCTCATTCCCAAACTGTAACTCCTGTTGGTGGAGACAATGAGGAAGACGATGATAAGACTCAAATACCTGATTGGAGCGACAACTTTAGTTTTTTGTCAGGGCAGGAACAGGTTGGCTCTGAGGACGACGGGTGTGATAACGCACAGGGTGATGATGATGAGGTTGGAGATCCCACTTACTGTCAACCCACAGTCAGCCAAGAGATGAGGTCAGCAGAGGAGGTGGAGGAAGATGCTAGTGACGACGGGGTCAGGTTGCGCCTTCCTGGACAGAGACGTAGTACTGGAAGCACGTCAACAACTGCATCCTCAAACACAACTCTGCCTCTCACCACAAGTCGTGGTGGCTCTTCAGGTCGCATGGGTGCTAAGCCTTGCATAGCCTGGGCATTTTTTCAGATCGATAAAGATGACCCAACTCGTGTTATCTGTAACATTTGTCAGCAAAAGCTAAGTAGAGGCCAAAAAATACATAGTTTGAGTACTTCATGCATGAACCGGCACATGGACATGAAGCATAAGTTGCAGTGGGAAGCTCAGTGTGCTACAATGCGGCCTAGCCGGCCGGGCCAACCACCGTCTGCCATATCTTGTGCATCCGCGGCCTCTTCATCCTCTGTGACTGGGGGGACAGCAGTCACACCTGTTTTGGGGCGCAGACCTGCCACCTCTTTACCCGCAACAGCCAGTGTGATTGGCAGGTCATCATTTTCTTTGGAGGTGGTAACACCAGCTGGTGTTGAGCGCTGTCCGACATTGATAGCACCACCTTTGGATCAAGGCAACCTAACATGTCCGCCTGCATCTTCCTCACAGACCGGCAGTTTGCCGGGGACACCCTTATCAACCCCGTCTAAGCACAATAGCCAGCCCTCGGTCCCTCAGATGTGGACAAGTAAAAGACCATTTCATCCTAGCCATGAGAAAGCTAAGAGGTTGAATTTCACCATCTGCAAGCTCTTGGCTACAGAAATGCTGCCTTTCCGCCTGGTGGACACAGAGGATTTTCGAGACCTTATGTCCGTCGCAGTGCCCCAGTACCAGATGCCCAGTCGGCACTACTTCTCAAAGAAAGGTGTGCCTGCGCTCCACCAGCATGTCGCACACAACATCACCCCTTCTTTGAGAAACTCTGTGTGTGACAGGGTGCATTTCACCACAGACACTTGGACGAGTAGGCATGGACAGGGGCGTTACATGTCGCTGACTGGGCACTGGGTAACTATGGTGACAGCAGGACAAGGGGCTGCTGTCCAAGTCTTGCCGTCCCCACGAGTTGTGCGTCAATCCTCTTTATGTCAAAGTTCCTCCACTGCTTCTGCCTCCTCAACCTCCTCTCGGTCTTCCACCTGCACCCAAAGCCTGTCTGGTCATGCCACAAGCTTTCTAACTGCGCAGAAGGGATCCTGCACACCTCCTCACTATGCTGGCAGTAGGGCTCAACGTCATCAGGCGGTTTTTACATTGAAATGTCTGGGAAATGTGAGTCACACAGCTGAGGAGTTGTGGTCAGCTCTGGAGAACCAATTTCATGAATGGTTGTCTCCACTGGACCTGAAACCAGGGAAGGCCGTGTGCGACAATGCTGCAAACCTGGGTGCGGCCCTTCGCCGGGGCAATGTCACACACGTGCCTTGTATGGCTCACGTGTTGAACCTGGTTGTCCAGCAATTTTTAGCCCACTATCCCAGACTAGATGGCCTTCTGCAGAGGGCACGGTCGCTGTGTGCTCACTTCCGCTGTTCGCATCCCGCAGTTCAGCGACTTACATCTCTACAGAAGTCGTTGGGCCTGCCACTTCACCGGCTAAAATGCGATGTGCCTACCCGGTGGAATTCAACTCTGCACATGTTGCAGCGACTGTGGCAGCACCGACAAGCCCTGGTGCAATACGTTCTGACGTATAGCCTGGGCCAACGAGATCCAGAGGTGGGGCAAATCACGCTGGAGGAGTGGTCTCAGATCAGGGACCTATGCACCCTTCTGCACAGTTTTGAAATGGCGACGAAGATGTTTAGTGCTGACGATGCCATTATCAGCATGACTATTCCGGTGATTTACATGCTGGAGCACATGTTAAACAGAATTCGGAGTCAGGTGGTGTCACAAGAGGAGGTGGAGGAAGTAGAGGAGGAGGAGTTGTATGCGGAAGGGCTAACATCTGCAAGGTCCAGACGGTCGGCAGCACCAAGGCGGCAGGCATGTGAGGGTGGGGGAGATGGTTTTACCAGGGCGCATGGTAGCAGCCAAACTAGTGAGGAAGGTGCAGGAGCCCAGGAAGAAGTGGAGGACGAACTGATGGAAGACTCATCAGATGAGGGAAACCTTGATCACATTTCTGTTGTGCGAGGTTGGGGGGAAAGGACAGAGGAAGGAAGCATGATTGTTACCTCGCCACCAACACAACAGGGACTTGGTGCTCCTGGATGCGCAATACACATGAGTGCCTTCTTGCTGCACTACCTGCAACATGACCCTCGAATTGTGAGAATTAGGAATAATCCTGACTACTGGGTTGCCACACTGTTAGATACCCGGTACAAAAGTAAATTTGCAGAAATTATTCCTGCCATAGAAAGGGATGCACGCATGCAGGAGTATCAGCAGAGACTGTTGCAGAATCTTACATGTGCTTTTCCACAAAATACCAGTGGTGCACGTAGTGAATCTCACAGTTCCAACTTGCCAACCGTGGGACCGTCAAGTGTTCAGCACTCAAACCGTAACAGAACCACAGTATCTGCTGGTAACATCAATTTTGCGGAATCATTTCACCACTTTTTTGGCCATCCTTTGCAAGGCCACCGGAGACAAGAAGTCTGACACATAGTCAACGCCTAGAGACGATGGTACAGGAGTATCTCCAAGTAAACATTGAAGCCATGACTGTGTCACTGGACCCTTGCTCTTTTTGGGCGTCCAATCTGGATAAATGGCCGGAGCTAGCCACTTACGCCTTGGAGATCTTGTCATGCCCCGCAGCCAGCATTCTGTCTGAACGTGTGTTCAGCGCTGCTGGTGGTGTGCTGACAGATAAGCGCACGCGGCTCTCCACTGATAATGTAGACAGACTCACGTTCATAAAGATGAACAAATCATGGATCCGAAACGACTTTTCTACCCCTGTGTCATCCTGGGGAGAGTAAAAGATTGATAATTGGTTAAAATCACCCTACCAACCGTTTTAAGCTTTCAAATTACTAATCATGTTTATCTGTATCTTGGCTGGAAAATAATTTGGGCTTTGTAGCAGTGTGCAGCACTGATTCTATTAGGCCATCTATAATAAGCTCCACCAGATTTAAAATTACTAATCATATTTATCTGTATCTTGACTGGAAAATAATTTGGGCTTTGTAGCAGTGTGCAGCACTGATCCTATTAGGCCATCTATACTAAAGCTTCACCAGATTTAAAATTAATAATAATTTTTAGCTGCATCTAGCCCAGAAAATAATTTTGGGGCTCCGAGATGCGCAAGACACATAAGTGCCTTCTTGCTGCACTACCTGCAGCATGACCCTCATATTGTCAGAATTCGAAGTAATCATGACTACTGGGTTGCCACACTCTTAGATCCCCCAAACTTTTCGATCAACCTTTTCATTTTAATAAAGACCAAAAAAATGGTCATTTTTGAAATTATAAGCATTAGCAGGTTGTTAGAAACTGAAATCAAACAGTTTTCAACTCAAAACTTTATTCTAGGTGATGTTACATTTGCACATAGGACCCCTTGTTCGAAAGGGGCTTCTGAACTCTCTCGTCCATTGAATTTGTCAGGTTTTGGATGGTTTCTGCTTCAATTGTTTTGCATGAGGACAGAATACCCTCCCAGAGCTGTTGCTTAGATGTGAACTGCCTCCCGCCATCATAGACACTCCTTTTAATGATGCTCCAAAGGTTCTGAATGGGGTAGAGGTCAGGGGAGCATGGGGGTCACACCATAAGTTTGTCCCCTTTTATGCCCATATCAGCCAGAGATGCAGATGTTTTATGTGCAGCATGAGATGGTGCATTATCATGCAAAAAAATGATCTTGCTGTGAAATACACGGTTCTTCTTCTTGAACCATGGCAGGAAGTGCTGTTTGAGAAAATCCACATACATTATGGAGTTCATCATTAGCGCCTTCAGGGATCCTAAAGGGGCCGACAATCTCTCTCCCCATGATTCCAGCCCAAAACATTACTCCACCTACTCCTTGTTGGCGCTGTAGCCGTGTTTGCGTGGGGTGTCCATCAACCAGCCATCCTCCACTCCATCCATCTGGACCATCGAGCGCTGCACGGCACTCATCCGTGAACAAAACAGTTTTGAAATCAGTCGTCATGTAATGTTTGGCCCACTGGAGCCGTTTCTGCTTGTGTAAAGTGGATAGAGGAGGTCGACAGGATGGCGTATGCACAGCTGCAAACCTCTGAAGGACCCTGAATCTTGTTGTTCGGGGGACGTTGGAGGCACCAGCAGCTTCAAAAACTTGTCTGCTGCTATGACAAGGCTTTTTTGCCGCTGCTCTTTCAACCTGACGTAATTGCCTGTAGGAAAGAGTCCTCAATTTGCCCTTATCAGCACGCACACGTGTGTACTGTGAATCAGCTACATACTTCTTGATTGCCAAGACACTTCATCCTGATCATCGCACAATGTTGATTGTAGTCATGCCTTGACCTAAACACTCCACAATTTGTTGCTTCTCAGCAGCCGACACATCCTTTTTCTTTCCCATTTTGGCAGAAAATGTAGGCTGCTTAATAATGTGAGACAGCCTTCTTAAGTAGTCTTGCCTTTCATTGGACACACCTGCCAAACTAATTAGCACAGGTGTCTGCAATTGCTTACAGTGATATAAAGAGCCCTGACACACATCACCATCAATGAGTTTAACTGACAAACAAACAAATTCTTCCCTTATCACTCCTAAACACTTTTTGCATAATAATTTGGAACACAGTGTACATGTGCTTTTCCACAAAACACCAGTGGTTCACGTAGTGAATCTTACAGTTCTAACTTGCCAACCGTGGTCTGTATGGAGTTGTTCAATAAAGGGCCCAAAATTAAGATAACATAGATGGGAGAGGTCTCTATGAATAGGAATTCCTAAGTATTTGATACCCTGTGAGGGCCAGGCAAAGGGAAAGTTGGACTGGATGGAATCCTATATGGATTTGGGGAGGGAGACATCGAGGGCCTCAGACTTCGCTGCATTGATTTTAAAATTTGACCATGTAACAAAGTGATCTATTTCAGCCATAACAGCATGGATGGATATATGTGATTGCGTGATATATACTAGGACATCATCAGCAAATAGAGAGCACTTGTACTCGGTGCCTCCCACCTCAATCCACCTAATATTGGGGTTATGGCGAATTGATGAGAGCAGGTGCTCCGTCACTAGGATGTATAAGAGAGGGGACAGAGAACATCCCTGCCTTGTCCCATTGGTGATTGTGAAAGGTGATGAAAATGTTCTGACGCGCCCCCTGGGCCTTGGGACACCCGGAGCCGGACCCTTTTTGGTGGATGCTGGTGGTTGTAGTCTCCGTGGCGGCGACCCGGTTCCGTGGCTCAGGGCGGTCAAACCAGTGGCGGAACTATTTATGTGGTTTTGATGTTTAAATGTCCGACTACGCCACCCGTGGATTGCGGTCAGAGTGAACCGCCGCTCCAGGGCAGACCGCTGAGGCTGGTGTTGTGGGTGCAGCAGAGCGTAGCATAACTCCCCACGGGAGGAGTATAGCCTCAGGGCAGTGTATGCGGAGGATGGGGGTGATGGTGCAGGGCAGCAGCAGTAACGACACGGAGTCAGTGATGCAGTCCAGGGCCTTTACTCACAGTTCTTATTATCCAGACCACGTCTGCAGGTAACGGCTGCCCACGTCGTACTGTGCTCACCAGGTGAGGGGCTCAGACAACTCCCAGATAACTTTGGAGCACTTCACAGGACCCCCTTTGTGTGTCCTTTGTCTGGCCTTTCTTACCAACCCTTCTGTCCGGCTGCCTCGGGCCTCCTCTTGGTAAACTTGGCGCCAGTTTCCCTGACCCTATGTGGTGCCTTCCTAGCGGGTGTAGCGAGGGGCTGCGCCACATAAAATGTCACAGCCTCCTGTTTCTAGCTGAGGGTCGTTTCCTGCCTCCACTAGTTTCGGGGACCGGTCTCCCCCTTTGGCCTGACCCCTCCACGCAGGTGGATTCGGGCGTGCGGTGGCGACTCGCCCGTCCGCACCCCTGGGATCCCTTCGTTCCTCGTTCCTGGAGCCTTCTCCGCTCCTCTTCCTTCCTTCTCCCTCTTCCAGGCCTGGGCCTCTGTTACTAGGCCCGCCTCCGGAGCAGAGCTCATGCAGAGCCCCTGCTCCCTGCCACTTCTGCTCAGACTTCTCTGCACTGAACTAAGATGGTGCCCACCTTTTATACTCCCTTCTCAATGCACCCAGGAACTGCTTCCTCCCTGCTCCTGCACTACAGGGTTCCCCTTCCTCAGTGTTCCCTCCCCCCACTCCAGCCAGGGACAGGGACTGTCGTGCCCATCTCAGGGGCATATTGGTCGCCCTGCCCCACGGCAATGTGGTGTAATGCATGCAGGTGTCGGGTCCTGATCCACACTACATCCTTACCTGAGAGTGAGATATCACACCTCTGGGTGAGGTGCAATACCTCTGTAGCAACCGAGCCCTCAGGGTGCTACAGTTCCATTTATCTTCAGCCTAGGTGACGTATTGCGATACAGGGCCGTGATTTTGGCTATAAAAGGGTCCCCTAGACCCCTACCCCAAGCTTTTTAAGAGAATCATATATGGCGTGCCAGGAGACTCTATGGAATGCTTTCTCAGCATCCAACGAGAGTATCTAATTACAAATTTTTAACTGCATCTAGCCCAGGAAATACTTTGTGCCTAGTAGCAGTGTCTGCTAGTCAGCGGATTATCCCGGCTGTTAAGCAAGCTACACCACCTGTAGTTTGGACACTTAATTTTTTCAAAGGAAATGCTTTGGGACCACGGGATACTCAGTGAAGAGCATCAGGAGGCACCCCAAGGCATAGGGGCTGGGACTGGCAGTAGGATGCCTTGCGGTGGACAGCCGAGCTCGATCCTTAAAAAAGCTGTTTAACTGCAGCAGCTTTAGTGGACGCTACTGGAGCTGGAATTACGCGGCTGCTGGCATGAGACTTGCCCTCCAATAGATCCTTGTAAATGGATTTAAAGTGTATTCATTCAAATTAGAGAGACAATTTAAATTAAAAAGCTTAGAGCTGCTCCACCACAGGGGGGCTCGCTCGACCCACCAGCGGACAGGCACCAGTATTGGGAGAGGGGGGCTGGCCGTCAAGGTTCACCGCGGCTCTGGCACAAACCCGGCGACACGGAGGTGGCACGGGCAGGAGCGGACTGAACGTGTCGGCTTCTCACTTTTTGGATTTTAGAAGGGCATGACATGCCTATATCTGTGTCTCCCCCTCCTTTTACTCCTCCACCTCTTTTCTTTTCGCATGACTATATGTACTTGTCACTTTTCCATGTGTTAGTTGTGTCTTCTGAGCAGTTTGTCAGCTTTTGGACACCTTTGAAGGTGTTTTCTATGTGTTTCTATGTGTTTTTGTTTGCCTGCCATTGGTTTTAACGGTGTTCGAAGGTGTTCAACGAACAGTTCGACGAACAGTTCGGCGAACACACGGGTGTTCGGCGAACACACGGGTATTCGACGAACCGAACCGAACTCGAACACTACGGGGGTGGCTCAACAATACTCAGAAGGACTGTTTGTTTGATTTTGCAGGTTTTAGAGACCTTACACTACCTATTTCGCAGTATAAATCTCTCCCTAGCTCAGCAGCACTCTCCCTACACTGTATGATCCGGAGCAACTGTGTCCAAGACGGCGGCGCCCGGTTTTAAATACTCGAGGTAACGCTGTGCGGCCAGCCAATCACTGTAATGCCCACAACACCCATGGCTGCGGCATTACAGTGACTGGCTGGCAATCCCTGCATGTTCATTGGCTCTGTAAAGAGTGCCAAACATGCAGGGCGGAGACCCGAGCTCCCACCCGAGGAATCCCGAAAATGCTCGATGCTCGATGAGCATCCTGAGTAGTGAGATGCTCGGGCGAGTACCGAGCAGTGTCGAGCATGCTCGCTCAACACTAGACCTGACCTGACGATATGATTCTTTGGGATTGTACAAGTAATACCAAACTTGTGTTTTGTATTTTTTTTATTTGTTTTACTATAAAAAAAAATGTGGAAATTCATAAACTTGTATAAATATTTTCTATTTTTTTTTGATTTAACTGCTGAAAAGCAAATTCTGAATTTGGCCTAAGTCGCCGTTTCCGAAGACCTCTAACGTTCTTTTTTCCATTGATAGTAAATGCTACAGCTCACCATGCACTACTGATAACTATTTTGGGGTAAATACAACGCTTTGCATTTTATTGCTTTTTTTGGTGGTGGCTGGGGCAGGAGGGGGGTTCACTGAAAAATGTGAAAATTTGGCATTTTGATTGTTTTCCTGAGACTGTTTACCTTTTATGAGTTTGTGGTATGGTCAGACCATGTTCCTGTACGGTCAGACACAGCCATTACACAGTACATAGCAGGGGCACATTTATAAGATTATCTTATTGTGGAATCTATTACTATTCACAGATCTATTGATTAAAATGACCTTTTTGTTTGTGGGAAAACCCCTTTAACTGCTGCTGTCAGAGATATACAATGGCATTGAAGGGATTAAATAGCAATCGGAGCTACTGCTGATGTTGACTATATAACACAACCGGCCTCTGCAAGATATGGGGCAGGCCAATCATCTGACCTCGCTCCATATACCTGTACCCAATGTGTGAAATACATCTCACATGTTGGAAAGGGGTTATACTTAAAAGGGTTCTCCAAGAATGTAATAAAGGTGTCCCTGTCATGTAATTGTAATGGCAGACCGTCCTAGTCACGTATGAGCCTGAAGTAAATCTGTTCCTGAGATCTTTGTCTCAACTAACAGACATGTTTCACAATTAAAACTGCATATATTAATAAATGGATTTCTTAGACCCGATGAGGGTGGTGTACTTATTTTGTCAGTATGGCAATATAACTAATTTCTGATGAAATTTTACACTGCTCAATACAAGATACAGTTGTCAGCCAGGCTGGGCATAGATTACATACACTTTGAATCATGGCTCTCACTCTTTAGCTGGACTCATAAAATGCTAATTTTAATATGTAAGTACTCCAGCCTCATCAGGTCTATAACATCTATTTTATATTTGCACTAACTTTCTGACCTTCAGACAGAGATGGGAGCTTGCAATGTACATTTGACATCTTTTTGCTTCCTTAACGACCCTTGACGTACATTTTTGCTTCATACGTGGCAGAGGCTGGCTGTGTTACATAGTCAGCATGTACCTAGAACAGTTCTCCTATCGCTGCTGTTAATCATTTAGATGCCTCTGTCAATCCTGCTATCTTCCGCTGCCAGTGCTCTCGCACACTTGGTCCCTTCGGCCCACAACATGGTGAGCCCATGGGTGCCTTTTTTTTTGTTAGTGTAGAAATCAGGCTCGGAAGCTGAGCATGGCGGACTGGCTGCGTTATACAGTTGTCACCCACTTCTATCTTCTAAGAGCTAAATTCTTTGGCAGCTGTTTAACTCCTTAGATGCAGTTGTCAAAATCCACCATAGCACTGACGCGCTCTGTCACCCCACTGACCCCCAATTCGTGACACAACTACAAGATGCCAATGAGTTGTCATGGTATCTGTGGCCTACTGAAAGCCCATATATTTACCATCATTGTGCTTCTGTGAAGCCCTGCCATAACAACCCCTCGCACACCTCAATCAATGGAAAAAAAGTGATGGCCCTTTGAACAAAGTTGGGGGGGGGGGAGGTGAAGACAAAAAAAGAAGTAAAAACAAGATGAGGTTAATAATAATATCAATAACCTTTCACTAAAGGTGAGGCAAAAGGGCAATGACCTGCACACTGTGTATTCAGTAGTCACAGTGACGGGTATTACAGAGATGTCTTAGCAATCAGTTGGACTACCACCAATTTTATATTTGTGCCCGATCATACCCAGTGCCAGCCCCCGATGAACCCAGGCAAGAGCTGGGAACTATGGCACCAGGGGGGCACACTCTGCCCATCTGTAATTTGCCACATCCATCGTACTTGTATAGCGGTTGGGTGCACTTTTAATAGAGTGGGTTCAGAACCTGAGTGCGCTCTATACTATATTGTGGGTGCCAGCTGTGCTGCTATACAACCGACACCCAAGACTAACTGCTGTAATAAAAGTTAGCCATGTTGCAGCAGTTTAAAGGGACTCTGTCAGCACAGGATGATTGTTCAGACCAAGTTCCACTGCTCAGTGCTTCATGGTGGGGCTAGTCATTTATATACACCTCTCCACCTGCTTGCTTTCCATCCATCTCTTAGAATCATACAATGTTAGAGTTGGAAGGGACCTCCAGGGTCATTGTGTCCAGCCCCCTGCTCAATGCAGGATTCACTATACCATCTCAGACAGATGTCTGTCCAGCCTCCGTTTGAAAACTTCCATTGAAGGAGAACTCACCACATCTCGTGGCAGCCTTTTCCACTAATTGATCACCCTCACTGTCAAAAGGTTTTTTCTAATATCTAATCTGTATCTTCTCCCTTTCAGTTTCATTCATTGCTTCTAGTCTTTCTTTGTGCAAATGAGAATAAAGATGATCTCTCTACACTCTGACGTCCCTTCAGATATTTGTAGACCGCTATTAAGTCTCCTCTCAGTCTTCTCTTTTGCAAACTAAACATTCACAAATCCTCTAACAGTTCCTCATAGGACATTGTTTGTAGACCTGTCACCATCCTGGTAGCTCTTCTTTGAACTTGCTCCAGTTTTTCAATGTCTTTTTTAAAATGTGGTACCCAGAACTGGACACAGTATTCCTGATGATGTCTGACCAAAGAGGAGTAGAGGGGGATAATTACTTCACGTGATCCAGTCTGTATGCTTCTGTTAATGCAACCCAGAATTGTGTTTGTCTTTTTTGCTGCTGCATCACACTGTTGACTCATGTTCTGTCTGTGATCTATTAGTATACCCAAGTATTTTTCACATGTGCTGTTACTTAGCCCTATTCCTACCATTCTGTATATGTTTTTTTTTTTTCATTTTTCTTGCCCAGATGTAGGACTTTACATTTCTCCCTGTTAAGAAAAACAGGAGAAACAGGGAGGATTTAAGGATAAAAAATGAAGAAAATCTTTATTAAGTACATATAGGCACATATATAATAAATACCATAACCAAAACAATTAAAAACAGTGTGTGAAGAACAGAGCTGATATACTGATGAGCCTCCAGCATTAAATAGTAAACCGTGACATCATGACCTGAGAACAAGTACAGAAAAGATGCCCTTCATGACATACCGACCCCCACTTTGGAGCCAGTTTTAGGTCTGGAGCTCGTACCCTTATCCATCACACCATCTATTACTCGTTTTTTCGGGGAACTTCAGGGCATACCCCCACCTCCCCTTTTCACTCTCTTCCCTATTTATTCTTGCTGAATTAACACTTTTATAATTATAGTCATCTCTGTACATATGTTAATATTGTATCTCATGTATTATACTGTATAGCACACATTTTGTATAATTTTTATATGCGATTAATGCTTCTATAGTTCTCTTATACCGATGTTTGAAAACGACCACTTTTGGTCGAAACATCACGGCATATCGCTTTAAGCTCCTCCTTGTTGGTTTTCAACGGTGTGGTGAATGTATATATTTGAATAAACTGTTTCCACTTTGCAAATTACCTTTGAGTACGGCTGTTATCTATTTCCTTACCTGAGGATAGTATCCTATTCAGCCTGCACCAAATCTACAGCTGAGTGCGCATCTTCTTCTATCAAATCCCCTGTCCATGATGCAGGCGAAGATGCCTCCCACCTGCACTTGCAACCATGGTCAGCAACCAAGTGCTTGTCCCTACCCCAGTCCTTGGAACTCAAGCACAAATACGCAACCACTCGCCTACAGGCCAAAATACTAAACTGCCACATTTCCAGACTGCTTGCACTGGAAATGTTGCCTTTTAGGCTTGTGGAGATGGAAGCTTTCCGCAACCTCATGGCGGCTGTCCCTCGGTACTCGGTCCCCAACCGCCGCTATTTCTCCCGGTGTGCTGTCCCCGCCTTACACAAGCACGAGTCCCATAACATTACCCGTGCCCTCACAATGCAGTTACTGGGAAGGTCCACCTAACCACAGACACGTGGACAAGACGGTACACTGACAGCACACTGGGTGAATATTATGGAAGCTGGGACCCAGTCGACCCAGGGACGGTACATGTGCTACCGACACCGAGGATTGCGGGCCCTGGTTCAATCAGGGTTGCCCCCACCTTCTACAGCAGTTCCTGCACCTTCTCCTCACCCTCCATTTCCGGAACGTCAACATCAGCCTCAAGCTGTATGCACTGCAGCATTTTCTTTTTTCAGGACTTGGGTCTGTGCGAGGTCTGGTTTCTTGTACTCCGAGACATTGTTTTTACTGATATAACTTTGGGGTGGATAGGATGTTTTGATTACATTTTTTTGTGCTGTTGCGATGGCTGAAAAAATGCTATTTTGGCGTTTTCATTTTTTTCTCGCCGTTTACTGATTGGAATAATTTACTCTATACATTGATAGATGGACTTTGATGATCGCAGTGATATCAAATATGTGTATTTTTTATATTTCATCATTTTTAATGGGGGAAAACAGGTGATTTGAACTTTTGTATCATGACCGGCATGTGGGTCTTCAGCAGACTCCCGACCATGATGGCAACCCATTGACGCGCCATGATAACGTCTCGGGGGGCCATTGGGCGCCTAGAATAGTGAGCCCCCCTGCCGGCGCGCATTAAATGCTGCTGTCACAGACTGACAGCAGCATTTAACAGACGGAGACGGAGCTTCGCTGTTAGAGGCAGATGATGGCTGAATAACACACGTAAACAGTATTGATTGTAATATACAACAAGGAAAAAATCCTAAACTGGATCCACATAGCAGTAACTGGGAAAACACTTTGACGAAATAAATATAAACCAAAATGAATGACATCCCCACATGATTAAAAGATATATTTATTAGAAAATAATAAAAAAATACATACAATTCAAGCAAGGTAACTCGAAAAGGAGGGATGAATGACAGTGATAGTTGTAGTAACCCAAGTTGAAGTTCTTTAGGTTCATATTGATTGTAATATGTTTAGCAAAAACCATCGCTTTCCAGAACAAAAATCCAAAACTAGAAAGAATTATATATATATATTTTTTATGTTTTTTATATTTAAATTTAAAAAAAAAAACAATGTTCAAATGTTCCACACCATATCCATCATATCCATTGCTGGGCAGCTCTGAAAAAACACATGTAGAGATTCTCCAGGTCTTGGAAACTGCTTCTGATCATGTTGTCAGCGCAGGTGGGTGCAGGTCTTCACCTCTTTCTAACAAGATGTCTCATGCCTGTATAGAAACAATAAGACGCCTTTCTCATTGATCTGAAAACAATTAAAATACATGTTTTTTAAAAATTTTGAATATATACCGGTTATCAAATAAAACAAACTAAAGAGAAGTCATGGAGGAAAAACAAAATATTTACCTGGAAAATACATGTTGGAAGCTTTGTATGAATCAGGATAGGTGGATTCTGAATGTTTGTTGTTCGCTGCTCGTGATGAAGACGTATGCTGATTGTCTCCCTACGTGGTGAAAGAAAAGTAGTTACACTTTAAATGATATACGGCAATAAGAGACTAAATTAGAGACTTAAGATTCTCAATATTTTAAAAATAGCTTATTACTGATTGTTGATGATAGTGGAGGCTTCTTTCTTACCTTCATCTTAGGTAGATGAGATGATGATATTTAGACAAATCTCAATGTTCAAATAGTTCAAATAGTGAACCTGAAAATATAAAGAAACATAATTACATCCAACTAAGCTTGAAATTATGAAAGGATTTCAAAAGCATTGTAGATAATTGATGGAAATGATCAATCGTTCCATATCCAGCAAGTTATGGAAATGTATCCAGTATTAATATGGTAACCTATGAGGATGGATTCTGAATGTTTGCTGCTAATCGCTGGTGCTGGTGATGAGCACAAATACTCATTGTCTCGCTACTCAGGGGAAAATATATAAAAGTATCTGAACTTTAAATTATAAAGAAACAAAATTAGAGACTAAATATTCTGAAGAATAGTTACATGTTTAGCTGATGGACAATTGACGTAATCGGCCTCCACACCGGCGGCAATAAGATTTATTATCAGCTATTCTTTGAAAACGCCCAAGTCTACAAAGATAAGAGAAATATTGGTTACCAGACTGGAATGAACGTTGGTTAATACCATGGATCATGTTAAAAAGAACAAATTGAAACCAATATATTAAGGACTGGCCCCAGCACAAGAAATATAACATGTAGCATCCTAAGCCCTACAGTCCCCAGACGTCAGTCCGCTCTGATAGTAGTAAAGTATAAAAGCCTTATACCAACAGAACCGCCCTGACGTCTCTGCACGGTGATTGTGTTTCATGACGCGATGAATCATCAATTCTACTTACTTGTTATCACACAGGGAGCACTGGTAGTTGTACTTATAGCTGATGGTATAGCTGTGACACATCGTCACTTCCGGCAGCTCGGGATGGATGTCATTTACCCTTCTGGTATAAGTCTGCCATAACGGGCCATGGTTATCTCTGCCTTCACCGTCGATTATCCAACAGGCAGCATGGCACATCTCGTGCGCAAGTGTGGATCGTAGTCGCACTAAAAAAGAGTTTATACAGGCATAAGAAAATCTAAGTACACCCTGCTTGAACTCTTTGGTTTTACATATCAGGATTCAGGATATAATATAAAATGTCTGGTCCTTAAAACGTCTTCAAATTAGGTAAATACATCCTGAGATGAAAAACACATGAAAAGTCACAACATGCCATTACTTATTTACCAATAACTACTTCAAAATGCAGAAGCAGAGAGTGAAAAATAAGTCCACCCCATGAATCACTAGCTTTTAGAATGATCTTTATCAATAATAACTTGAAGCTGCAGCAAGGGTGTACTTAATTTATCACACACTGCTTTTGCATTTTGCCCTTCTTTTTGTTAGATAAATAATTACACTATATTATTTATCATGTTGTTTTCTGAGATTGTATTTTCTTACTTTTAAGATCTTCTAAGGACCTGATGCTTTTTTGATTTTGTCCTAATATGTAAAACATTAGATTCCAAAGAGGGTGTACTTAGTTTTTCCCATGACAGCATGTACGATGAATTTATAAGATGTATTACATCACAAGTAGCAGTTTTGCAACCTATAGAGGTTGTCTCATAAAGCTGCAGGATGGACGTGATATGAAACCTACCGGAAGAATCCAAAACCTTATCGGAAAGCTCAATAACTGAGGAACGGTGGTTGTTCTCCAACTTGTGACGGCATTGACCGGATGCTGATGTCAGCCTCTTATTCCAGACTACGTCCATTTTCCTCGGGAGCTAAAATAGAGGAAACAAATTCCACTAAATCTGTAAACTCTTTGACCCCATTCTAACAAAGCACCCAACTCTCCTGTGTGATTTACAGCACTAGTCTCCTTGTATGGGACATGGGGTCTACTGAGAAGTCCAACATGTGACAACAAAAATAAAAATAAACCTTTCCTAAAATGTCCAGATATCAACAAATTGGTTTTTATATGTAAATGTAAAATCCTGTGAACTACAAAAAGTTGCTAATCTCTATATGTCTGCATGATGGATCATGTAAGGTCTCCACTCATCCCACAGATAAGAAGAAGGTGATGGCATTTACCAAACTAAGTGAGTTTAGCCTGAGATTTCAGAACCATGACAAGGGAGTTAGGGTGCTCTTCAGAAACTTAGAATGATAGAAATGATTGTTTGAAGGTGGAGATAATGGATAAGTCATGTGTCGTCCAGATACCGATAATAAGATACCTTATTCTCGAAGACTGTCCTGTTGTATAGATGGTACAGTCGCTCCACCAGCTTCTCCTTTGTTACCTGAAAGTGGGTAACGTAGATGGAAGATGGAGAAATAATGTCTTCCAGGAAACAGCCGGGGATGTTACATAGTGGTGTCCTGGGAAAGATAAGGAATCAGAAATAAATCCAAAGGAAACATCTGACTTAGTTCATGGTTTTCCACCGAGGTAGATGCATCCGGCATAACTCACCTCTCCTCTGTAGCGGAGCTCTCCTCACTATCAGATGGTAAATTATCTGTACAGAAATATGGAAGAATGAAAATTTGTAATCAGACAGGTCAGAATGCAGATCCATGCTAGAGAGAAAACATAATAAATGCTGTAAAGTGAAAATACATCTAAATCAAAATGCCAGAATTGTGGGGTTTTTTCTCTCTGCAACTACTCAAAAAATGCAATAAGAAGCAATTTAAATGTCACATCCACCCCATAATATTATCAATAAAAACATCGAGCCGCCTTATAAAAGAACAAGCCCTCATACGCCTCCATCAATAGCAAAGTAAAAATGTTACAGATCTCAGAAAATGGCGACAAAATCAAATATATTTATTAATAATATCAGAATTGTTTTTCACACTTAAAAAGAAAAACTTTGCAAGTTTGGTATGGACATAATCATACTGGCCTGGAGAATCATATTTCCAGGTTCATTTTACTGTGCAATGAAGACCTTAAAAATCAAAAACCCTCCAAAAAATCCGCTGTTTTTTTTTTTTTCAGTTTTCCCTTACTTGGAATTTTTTTGCATTTTGCAATACATTGTATGGTAATGTGAATTGTGCCATTGAGAAGAACATCTCATTGCACTAAAAACAACCCATTATATGTCTATGTGGATGGAAATATAAAAACAGATAAGTCTCAAGGAAGAAGGAGAGGAAAAGACATAAGTAGACTACAAATTGACCAGTCCCTAAGGGGTTAAAGGTACAGACCCAACTGTAATTTGCGTTTAGTTGTTAGATTTGGAAACTGACAGTACAAAAAATCATTGTTCTTTCTACAATAACATAACCCTGGTTGTATCTAGAAATGATGACTTACCATGATATGTGGAAGATTCTCCAGTATTGGAATCGTCATCGTCAGTAATAACAATGATGTCATCATCGGAGCTGTGACATAAATGTAACAGAATATGAGCCACCATTAATCATTATTCCCCATCAGGTATCTAGTAATGGAGGAGATGTGAGTCTTACCAGGTGGTACTGTCCGGATCAGGATCTGAAGGTGGTAAAATCAGATCTGTGGGGGCAACACAACATAAATCTCTTATTAGAATATTGTAATAACAACTACAGAGGAACATCAAAGAAATAAATCCTAATACAGTATTCAGTGTACCCCTATATGTAGATTAGGAAATAGACCACATTCAGCTAAAGTAACCTGCACTGTGCAAAGCCACCATGAGAAGAAATCCCCGAATCCCAATCCTGACTGACTATAGAGCGAATGCATGAATAATGTTCCTGATCAAATGCTGAAAAGAAATGTTGTTCTGCCACTATGGAAGTGTCCCAGACATAGGACTCGCACCAATAAAGCTTATCTAAAATAGGATTACCCCTTTAATGTATCTTTAATTTAAAAATGCACAGACCCATTTATAATTTGCCTTTAATTGTTACATTTGGAAACTGATCTGTGACAGTACAGAAAATTCAATGTTGTTTCTACAATAACATTACCCTGGTTGTATCTAGAAATGATCACTTACTATTATATGCGGAAGTTCCTGCTCTATTGGAATCCTCATCATAATTAATAATGATGGCATCGGAGCTGTGAAATAAAGGTAACAAACAATGAGCTGACCATTAATCATTAATCCCCATCATATACCTAGCAATGGAGGAGACGTGGGTCTTACCAGGTGGTACTGTCCGGATCAGGATCTGAAGGTGGTAAATTCAGATCTGTGGGGGCAACACAACATAAATCTCTTATAAGAATATTGTAATAACAATGACTGAAGGACATCAAAGAAAAAAATCCTAATAATGTATCTAGTGTAACCCTATATGTACATGGGGCAAAACACCACATTCAGGTACAGTAACCTGCCCTGTACATGGCCACCATGAGAAGAAATCCCCAAATCTCATTTCTGTCTGACTTTATGATGCCTGCATAAATATTCCTGACCAAATGCTGAAAAGAAATGTTTAATATGAACTCATTACCTTAGACGTACAATAGAGATAAATCCAAGCCGTGACCACAATGAGCTGCACCCAATGACTATAATGACACATCAATATATCAGAGCTGTTACTGGATCGGAGCACAGTACCTGGTAAATTCGGAGTCGGGCCCGAATTGAAGCTGCTGATGATAACCTGGCCTGGAGACCTCGGTATTGGCTTCTTTCGTGGATGATACTGAAAAATTGTCAAACATGTCAGATAGAATCTATGAGCATGAACATCTCTAATTTATAATCTTCCTCCATTTTCCACTGACTTACAGGTAGATGCCTATATGAATATAGTTACCATTGGCCTGCGCTTACTTCATGTGCAGAGTAGGACGGGTGTGCGGGACACTTATGGTTAGGATATGGATAGGGGCGGTGGTGACATTTTCGTGTCTTCATACAATATTATTATGTACCCTGTACATGGACATGTTGACACAAATACCACAACTAAAGGCAGTCATTACTCTGCAAACATCATCCAAACTATCACCCCATCATGCCTCTTCCTGGAGCTCTATTTTTGGTTCCACCATTTGTTTTTAATGGGATTTTTATCCCAAATGTATTCTCATTATTTAAAAATATAAAAATGACGCTCACCTGATGGAAATCGTCATCATCACTGCTGTCCTCGGTGTCAGAGAGAACTATAATGCGCTTAAATCGCTTTTTTCTCATCATATTTGCAAAAGTCACTTACAACACTCCTCTCTCCACAAACGCCTACAAAATCCCTCAGCGGAACTCTGGATGACGGGGCGTTCTATATCGTCCAGTCATTGTGGCATCATCGGAATGATGCAATTGTTTGTTTTTTTATTTAACTTTATTTAAATCTACAAAACGTACTGCAGAAATACAAAAAATAAATCCAGAAAAAAACAACAATCCTTCTAATTCCCTAACTCCTGCCCTTTTTTGAATTGTTCAGAAAAAAAATAATAATCAAAAAAGTCGACAAAAAACAAGATTTAAAAAAACAAAGAAACCCCGAAAAAAATAGGCGATTGATTATCCCTCTCCCCAAAGTTTTAATGCTCTACGCTACATTTTTTGCAAAATGTTCCCCCAATTTTATAAGTTCTCTGAGGAGCAAAGCCACGCCCTCTTGTATTTTATTACTCTCTGAAAAAAATTATTCCATTCTGTAGTATTAAATTTTTTTCCCTATCCATTTCCTAACCAAATCCACTCTTGCTGTATAAAGTCGCCTACTTACGAACTCTTCTTCCTCATTTCATCTCTTCCGTTCCAGAGAGCAGGTTACAATTGTTGATTTGACCTCAATGGAGATCTAAGTCCCCAGTTTCCCCTCTATATCTTTATACCCTATGATAAATGTATCAATTCTGCCCTTGTTTCTTACACAACTTACAAGTATTGTCAGCTATCTTCTCCATTCTGTATAATACCTGGTGAAAATAATAGAACTAATGGATCAATTGGATTAATTTATAGTTTGATTAATTGACATCCCACTTTTGTTTTTATATATATTGAGCCTCTGCAATATTTACTCTTTACTTTCTCAACTAATCTTCTTCTTAAACATTAAATATATAAGGAATCACGGTTAATTTTTTATTAATATTATATTTATTATATTATAGAATATTGTATAAAATATATAAGTTTATTAATATTAGATAGATTCTTTGTTAAATGGCAACCAATCAAAAAATAATCCATTCCTCAATTTGATTCCTTCATACTCTTCATCGCTTGTTGAATTTGACAATATCTAAAATCGTGCACTTTACTTAAGCTAAACTGTGTCTTCATCACATTAAATGGCAACAACTCATCTTCATGGATTAAATGTTTAACCAAATGCAACCTTTTCTCTTCCAAAACCCTGTATCTTAACAATTTTATATATATTCATATTATCCTATATATATTTATATTATCCAATTGACGTGTTAATATTTAATATCTTCTTTAAATAATCAAGTATAATTGCAAGAATAAAACATTTGTCATCTCCTAGATTCCCGTGAAACAAAATCCCTGATTTCAAAAATTCATAAATGTTACAAAATCCCCTTTTTTCTTATTTAGTAAAAATCTTTCAAAATCAGAATTCCTGAAATTTAAGTAATTGGGCTTCCCAGAAATATCTGTGGAAATAAGGGACGGCCAAGCCTCCTTCTGTCTGAGACTTCAGAAGATAGTTACTTTTATTCTCACCCTCTCTCGCCAACAAATCAGGTCGTTCAGAAGAGTTTCTGTTTATTTAAAAATTTTCTCATTTACCCATACCGGGCAGACGCTGAGGACATAACGAACTAGAGGCGAGAGACCATCATCTTAATCAGGGTTATTCTATCCACATTAGATATCGGCAGCAGCATCCACATCAACATCTGTTTTAATTTCCTAATGAACAATATAATGTTAAGCGATACAAAACTCACAAGCTCCCATGTGATATTTATCCCTAAATATTCAAAGCCATCTTTTTACTAAAGTCTGTAAATCTATTCACGCTTTTCTGATTTTTTCATCATATGGTATTAAAACCCATATACTACAGTTGCTATCCAAGCCAAAGTGGGCACCAAAAGACACGGTCACCTCTATGGTCCACAGGAAAGATTTCCCCATCTCTAACAAAATCAGCAGAATATCATCTGCATAGATCAATATCTTTCCCCCTCTCCACTGCTGCCAAAACCACTGATTTCCTCAAGGAAAATACAGTGAGAAGATAAGAGAGCGGGCATCACCGTTTTGTACCTCTGGCTTGGGGTGAATGGTATAATAGTTTGATCCACCTGATAAAATTCTCCCTGAACCCAAACATCTTGAGTACCCTCCACAAGAACTCCTACACCACCCTGTTACAAGTCTTTGTGGCCTTTGATGCCAGGATGTAGCGGTGGTCTCCGTCTCCTAATATTGTTAAACACTTTCCTCAAATGAATCAGTTCCACTCCCTGGTACAAAACCATTCTGGTAAGAAAGTAGTGGGAGCTTCAGAATTATTTAAACATGTCTTACATTTCACTGAGGATCCAGATACAAATGAAGAACAACTTCCTTTAGGTCCATGATCAGAGTTGACAATTCACACCAGCCACTTCCAATATTAAAGGAGATGTTCACCAATATTTGATGAAACAAAGGAGTTTAGCGTAGTCTTAAAATGAAAACGCAGATGTCTCTCTGATCACTTTCATTCATGTGCACCTCTGCTTGTGTCCTGTGTTAGTTTTCGCTCTTTTTCTGGCAAGGGGTGTCTTCCATCCAAGTTGGAATAGACCATGTCTAAATCTCTTTTCCTTCTTAGACGTCACCTCTCCAAGATTATCTTTTTTTTTAATTCAAGTAATTGAGAGATTGCATAACAGGAAAAAAAGAATAACAATGGTTCCAGAATGAAAATACATAATTATTCAACAACATCATATCTGTTATTAGCTCTTTATATACATCTCCATACACATCATGTCAGTCAAGTTTAAAGAATACAGCAATACACATTACACAGGTGTTTATAGGGGAAATACAAGGAAAACAATTATCTCCCAGACTGAATTGAGAGGTAGGATCAGTAGGGTATGGGTCACACAAAAGCTTCCAAACCTTCTCAAATTTATTAGGACAGTGTCCAGTCTTATATACTATCTTCTTATACAAAAAGCCAAAAAAGAGAATTCCCATGTACAAAAATCAGTCAATCTTTATTCAACAATCAATTAGACAACATTAAAAAAGTGATACTACAGAGATGGTGGATGAATGCAAATTAGCATGCTTGTCCTAGAAAGTTGGACAGGTTACAAATATAAATATAAATTGCACATGGAGCCACTAAAGACCAATATGAAGAAAAAACATATAAAGGATGAGAATCCAAATATATACATATAAATGCCCTGAACAGTAATGAACATCAAGGGGGATCCACCCGGCTGTATAAATATGTAATATAAATAGTGAAAGTTCACTCTTAGACCTAAGTAATAGTGCCAGAAGTACACAATGTGTGATCCACCTAGTGTTCATCAAATAGAAATACTATGGTCGCACAATAAAACTGTTCACAAAGATCAATATATAGAAAAAAGATTTTATATTCCCGTGGATTCACTCCATAAGGGTAGTGGCAACAGGATGAGACAGAATGCTGAGGAGTGGTACTCAGAAAAAAGTATAACTATAAACAGAACAAGTGCTCAATATAACCACATAGTCAGCAGACTGAAAAATCCTTAAAACAGTGCTATTGAACATAAATAAGTCTCAAAGGACAGCAAGCAATTCATATTCACTGCAGTAAACCCTCTAACGCGCGTTACGCTTCAAAGCTTCTTCAAAAGGGTATACTGAGTAGACAGAGACTGGGTATTTATGTAATTGGACAGCTAATCCACTACGTTACACATCAAATGCTATTTAAAATTATTGCATGAGAATGTTACATGGAGATGTTAACCCTTTATAGAATGAGGAGTATATAGCCCTATACACCAGATATCGATTGCGGTAAAAAAAGGCCAAGCTCACCTGCAGGACGGGCTCCCTGTTGCACCTCGCTTCCTCGCCGTGCCGTCACATGCCAGAGGAGGGAGGAGCGAAGTTCAATCAGGGAGAGCGTGTGTTGCCCGGTCAACCCCAGATGCCAAATAGTGCATCCATTCCCACCACATGTGACAACACGTCAGAGGAAGGAGAGTCCATATGAAAGTGCGTGTTGCCTGGACTACTCCAGAGGTAGTATGGCCCAGACTGCTTCCCTCCATAGGGGCCTTAAGGGGAGTGCCGCATGACTCAGGAGGTCTGCTAGGCCGTAATTTGGGGTGGTAAGGGGTTAATGTAAGGAATAGAGTTTTGGGCGCGAATTTGTAGGGGAGGAGTATAGGGGCAGGGGGATAGTACGGGGTTATCTGATTGGCTAGTGGGAAGTATCTCTGTGGGGGGTATATAAGGTGAGGGGTGGTGGGGGTAGTCCATTCGGGAAAAGTTAACGTACCTGAATCTACGTCGGGTCCTGAGGAATGGAGGCTCTTTTCCAGGAGATCCGTTCCTTGGCTGAGAGCAGGGGACAGCTGTGGCTCCAGCATCAGCTGCAGCGATGGAACACTGAAGGGACGGGCGGAGAGGTGGCTGCACCCGCAGCACCTCAGAGAGGTGCAAGGAGGTCCAGGCCGCCGGAGAGACTCAGCTCGGAAGGGACTCCCCGGACCAGGCGCCGGTTGCAAAGCCCCTCCAGGGACCCCTCCGGAACACAGGCACAACCCCAGCCCCCATCTGCCGCACGCCGCTCTGGAAGAATCTCTCAGCGTCAGCATCGTCCAGAGGCCGGGGTGAGTGACGTCGTTGGCTCTGCCCCCCCACCTGTGAGGTCATCCCGGTCATGTGACACCGCTATCCAGGAAGTGCAGGCTGCTCAGGAGAGCAGGGCCTCTGCTGCTGCAGGAGGGAGAGATACATTATATGAACGGCCGGGGCATCCACTTCGGGCCCAGAGAGCAGCCAGGGGAAGGAGAGCTGAGCCTGAAGGATGCCGTACTCAGGGAGCAGAAGGAGGCAGGAGGGTGAATAGGTCAGCCGGAGCTATTTCAGGTGAGCGGCAGGCACAGCAGCGCCGGGCCCATGCAGCGGGGAAAGCAATGGAGTACCGGTCAGTTGGAGCTGACCCAGAAGAACGGCAGGTGCAACCGCATCGGGCCCAGGCATCAGGATTAGCAGGACCCCGGCAGCGGAGATCGGGAAGACCAGTGCGGGGGGGCCAGGAGACGACCCACCCGGGATGTCGGAAGCACCGAGGACCGGTGCAATGTCCATGGGAGAGGGCAGATTGCTGCTAGGAATGCGGGCTGCAGGCATGCAGCTGAAGTCTCTCCTCCTCCCAGACAGCGCGCTATTGTGGATAGAAGGACCAGGTCTAGCGGTGGGTTGACTCCGTCGGGTTTACCTGGCGATGTCCCCGAGCCTGACTCTGCCTCTGAAGAAGAGGGCCAGATTTCATCTGGCAGTGAAGAGAGTGGGGACGATCGCCGCGGAGGACACGAAACGGCTGTTCCGAGGCTTCCTCGTAGTCGGCCTGGTAAGTCACATGGTTTAAATGCGCCTCGGGGGAATGCGGATGATGTAGATCAGAGGGAGCGGTATTTTCAGAGGGGCTTGGCGGCTGACAGGGCGATGGGTAGTGAACGGGTGAGCGATGTTGTGTCGGAATATCTTAGCATGGTGCGGGGTTTTTTGTCACATGCGGCAGGTCCTAGCGGAGTTTGGCAGGGTGGTGCTGGAGGTTCAGGGGCGGTTGCGGAGACCCCGGCAGTTGTGAGTGGAGGGATTCCAGCACCAGTTGCAGCTAATGAGACGGTTGCAGCACCAGCGGCTGCGGCGACTCCAGTGGATACAGTGCGGTTGGATGACAGAGCAAGGGGCGAGGTTTATATGTGCTTTGATGGCCCCTTGGGAGCTCATTTAAAGCAGGAGGTGCGAGAAAAAATATGGAAGGATGAGTACGTGGAAATTTTTTCTTTGCTACCGTTGGAGAAGTTTAATTTGGACAGGGTAAATCCAGATGAGAGTAAGAAGGATGAGGATAAGCGCAGGCGTTATCGTCTGATTCCTCGCACTTTTCAAAATTGGCTGCAGGCGTTTACCACACTAGCGAGTGTCATTGGGGAGAAAGCTCTGGAGAACTGTTCTGCATTATTTTGTTATTTAGATTCAATTAGTGAAGCATACCGTGTTTATGGCGGGACGGCCTGGCTGAGGTATGATGAACAGTTTAGGCAAAGAAAGGCAGTCCGTCCGAGTTTACGGTGGGACCACAAGGAGATTAGTTTGTGGTTGCGATTAATGACAGCACCAAAGTCGGCCTCGCAGTCCTTTCCTGGGATTAGCGGGCGTTCTGCCAATTCGGCGGCATCCTCGTCAGGCTCCAGGAAGGGGCTGTGCTGGCAGTTTAACGAGCGGGAATGCCGTTTTGGCACAGACTGTAAGTTTAAGCACGAATGCTCAGGCTGCGGAGGGTCTCACAGCCATTCCAAGTGCTTTAAGAAAGGAAAGAAAAAATCAAGCGACTCTTTTTCAAAAAGGGAGGACACCAGTGAGAATAGATCGGATGCTTCCGTTTCTAAGTAGGTATCCGGATAAGGAATCAGCTGTGTTGTTGAGGGATGGTTTTAATTTTGCATTCAGGATTCCGTCGGCAGTTGTGCCACGTACGGTGCGGCCTAAGAATTTGATTTCGGCTCGGATGCATGTGACTCGCCCCCTCGGCCATGGGGCACTCGGACCCGGGCAATAGGGAAACGGTGGGGGTAGTAGTGGCAACCCGGTTCCGTGGCTCAGGGTGGTCAGGCCAGTGGTAGTCCGTTATGTGCTGATGATTATGTCCGACTACGCCACCCGTGGATTGCGGTTATTAGGAACCGCCGCTGCATGCAGACCGTTGGGGCTGATGAGGTGTGCAGCTAGGGTAGTGTGACTCCCCACGGGAAGAGTGCGGCCCCAGGGCAGTATAATGGATGTTAGGAGTGATGGTAGTGAGAGTCCCAGTGCTGATAGTGCTGGAGGAGCAAGGAGCACGCAGACAACAGGTTGCAGTCCAGGGTCTTTACTAGAACAGGTAAATTGACCCACAAACAGTCCCAGCTAGGAGGGGACCTGGATGTCTGAGTGCAACGGGGAAATTGGCCCTGGGCAAGGGTGAGGGTATAGGCCTACCGTGCTTTCTGTGCTCCTTCTGGCTATCTCCTCGTTATAGGGTAACAGCCCACGTTTCCGAGCTTTCCGTGTATTCTCGCCTGTATGGCCTGCGACGTGGGTTCCTTTCTGCTCCCAGCCTTGTACGGCTTTGCTGGTCCCTTCTGTTGTGGCAGGGCCTCCAGGCTTCTTAGGCCAAGGAATATACAGTCCCCTGTGGACTGGTTATCTGCTGGGGGATGTGGAATCCTCCCAGCCTCAGACACCAAAGTCTGGTAAATTAAGTCCGTTATCTGCCAAGACAGGCTCTCTTCGCCTCTTGTCTCTGGCTTGTGGCTCTCCTCCTGCCACACTTCCTCTTAGGTGCAATACAACTGTCCCTCTCTGCTCTGGAACCTGAATCCTGAGACAGGTCGTCCAGCTCTCTCTAACCCTGCCCCCAGTACCAGCTTTTATAGGGGCAGCCAGCTCCCCCTACTGGCCTGAGACAGGAGGCATTGCATGCTAATGTTACCCTGACTAGAGAACCTCCCCCTTGCTCTCAGACACAGCTTTATTACATTTTGTGGCATCCAGGCCAGGGTGACACATTCCCCCCTAGTAAAATTTAGTACTCCGGGACTAAACAATAAACAAAGACAATATGCATAACCATAAAACATTAACAGACAGACGACGCACAGCTTGAGTTCTTAAGGTCACAGTGTGGTCTGTGACCGGGTGTCCATATCACCAACCCAACGGGGAGCCTTAACCAGGTGGGGGTCTGTCCTACCCCAAGTCCTTTACAGTCTTAGTTCATTCCTGGGTTAGGCTCCGAACGCAGTCCATACAAGGTCGCGGTTATAAAAAGTCCATAACCTTTGAGTCCTTACGGTAGCTGCAAGAAACTGAAACACAGAATTACCAAACATGCATGTAACTTGGCAAACATTTCAACATTTGGTAACAGGGTTATTTACAATTTTAGTGCACCCTATATTCTCCAGCGAGCGGGTATCTGTCCCTTTGTGCTCCTGGTTGACCTCCTTAACCCACTGTCTGGTGGTGGACTGACTTGGCTTTCCCCACTAGCGTTAGGGGTGCAGCTACCAGCAGGGTGTACAGGTAGGGCAGGCAGCTGTCTGCGGGTCCTTTTGCTTACCGCAGGCATGGCAGGCTCACTGTCAGCAGAGGGTTGACTCTCCTGGGCTGCTGGTACAGGCTCTTCTGCCTCTGGAACCGCTTGCTCCTCTTCACCTTCCGGCTCTGGTGTTGGTTGTTGCTGTGCCGGTTGCAGGAAATGCAGGACGGGTACCACTATAGCATCATTTATGCGAGTCCAGGACTGAGGGAACTCTCCGAGAACGGTGCTGATCATTTCTTCCTTGTCCTCTGCGGGTTCAAGGTCACTCTGATCCTCTTCTGCACTACGGAGTTGCTCGGGGCATCTTTTGAGGTGGTCTCTGGAGACGGTGCCAGTGGTTTCTCCTCCGTCCTTGGTGATCGCGCGCACCTTCGGGTTGTCGTGATCAGACTGCAGTACGGTGTAGGGTTCCCTTTCCCACTGGTCGTCCAACTTATGTAGCCTTCTCTTCCGCTTCAGTACCTGTTTACCAGGTTCTAGGGTACCAGCAGGGGCGTGTTGGTTGAAGAGTCTTTCTTACCTTTCTCTCACCTGGGCAAGGCTCTTCTCCACACTCTCCTGTACCTTCTTGTACTGCAGTTGCCTTTCCGTATCCCAGTCCACATCCAGGGAGGTGTCCTCAGGCGTTAGGACTCCCATCTCCAGGTCTACGGGCAGCTTACCTGGTCTGGCTCGCATCAGGTAAGCCGCGGTGCAGTTTGTAGCATTCACCGGGATATTGTTGTATAGGTCTATCAGGTCCGGCAGTTTTTCTGGCCACAGGCTGCGTTCCTCCAGGGGCAACGTCTTCAGGAGATCAATGACTATATTGTTCATCGTCTCACACATCCCGTTGGTTTGGGGGTGGTAAGGCATTGTACGAATCTTCTTACAGCCATAGAGGTTGCAGAACTCCTGGAAGATTTCAGCCTCGAACGCTGGACCCTGGTCTGTCAGGACCTGTTCTGGATACCCGTGTGGACGGCAGAAATATTGCTGGAAGGCTCTGGCCGCTGTTTGGGCTGTCAAGTCCTTTACCGGGACCACCACTAGAAAACGGGAATAGTGGTCAACGATTGTCAGGGCATAGATGTATCCAGACCGGCTTGGAGCCAATTTGACGTGGTCCAGAGCTACCAGCTCAAGAGGCTGCGTGGTGACGAGGGGCCTCAAGGGTGTCTTCTGGCTGGTGCGGTCCTTCCTCCTCAGGTGACAAGGGCCACAGTCTCTGCACCACTTTTCTACAGCTCCTCTCATGCCGACCCAAAAGAACCTTCCTCTTAGCAGGAACTCCAGTTTCTTCCAACCGAAGTGCCCCGCTCTGTCATGGTAAGCCCCCAGGACCATAGCTGCATCCCGCCTTGGGACCACGACTTGCCAGGTCAGCTTGTGCGTCCGGTGGTTGACAATCCTTCTGCACAACTTGCCTTCGTAGAGGAACAGCTTGCTCTTCTCTTTCCATAGCTGCTTGGCTTCCTCTGGGGCATCCGGATCCATGCGGGCGTCTTCCTGGGTCAGCAGATCTTTCACCAGGCGGATGGCAGGGTCACTATCTTGGGTCTCAGCCCAGCTGTGGTGAGGTAGGGGATTGATCATCACGGTTGTTAGATCCTCCTCCTTCACGCGGTGGGAGTATTGAGCGGCTCCATACCGGTGAAACGCGGGGAGTTCTACCTCCTCCAGCTCTTCTGGGTCTTCGTCACCTTCAGGTAAGTGAGGCATCCTAGATAGGGCGTCAGCGTTGGCATTGGTTTTGCTGGCCCGGTACTTGATCACGAAGTCATAGTTGGAGAGACGGGCCATCCACCGCTGTTCTAGGGCACCCAGTCTTGCATTGTTCAGGTGTGTCAACGGGTTGTTATCCGTGTACACGGTGAACTTTGCGGAGGCCAGGTAATGCTTGAAGCGTTCCGTCACGGCCCACACCACCGCCAAGAATTCTAGCTTGAAGGAGCTGTAATTCTCCGGGTTCCTCTCGGTGGGCCTCAGCTTCCGGCTGGCGTACGCGATCACCCTTTCTCTGCCCTGTTGGTTTTGGGACAGTACGGCTCCCAGTCCCACATTACTGGCGTCCTTGTGGAGAATAAAAGGCTGACCATAATCAGGGTAGGCCAGGATCTCATCCCCCGTGAGGGCCATCTTCAACTGGCGGAAGGACTCCTCTTCCGGTTTATCCCACTTGAAGGGTGGCTTTTGACTTCTGGACTTAGACTGTCCGATCAGGAGGTCCTGCATAGGAGCTGCCATCTTAGTGAACCTGGGGATGAACCTTCGGTAGTAGCCTACCAACCCGAGAAACTGTCTCACCTCTTTGATATTCGAGGGGCTTGGCCAGCTCTTGATTGCCGTGACCTTGTCAGGGTCGGGGGCTACTCCTTCCGCGCTTACCACGTGCCCTAGGTACTGGACCTTCGGTTTCAGCAGGTGACACTTCGATGGTTTCACCTTCAGGCCGTAGCCTGCCAGGGCTTCGAACACCTCGGCCAGGTGCTTTAGATGGTCCTCGTAGGTCTTTGAATAGACGATCACGTCGTCCAGGTAAAGGAGGACCGTCTCGAAGTTTCGGTGCCCTAGACAGCATTCCATCAGCCTCTGGAAGGTCCCTGGTGCGTTGCAGAGCCCGAAGGGCATACAGTTGAACTCACTCAGTCCCATCGGGGTGGTGAAGGCGGTCTTCTCCTTGTCAGCCTCTGCCACAGGAACCTGCCAGTACCCGCTAGTAAGGTCCAAAGTAGAAAAGAAGTTAGCTGATTTTAGTGCGGCTAAAGACTCCTCTATTCTAGGCAGCAGATATGCGTCTTTGTGGGTGATACGGTTGATTTGTCTATAGTCCACGCACATTCTCATGGTGCCGTCTTTCTTTTTCACCAGAACCAAGGGGGCTGCCCAGGGGCTACAGCTATCTCTAATGAGCCCAGCTTCTTTCATTTCTCTTAGCATGCCCTTTGCGTTCTGGTAATGTGCAGGGGGTACACGTCGGTGTCTTTCTTTTATCGGTGGGTGGCTCCCTGTGGGGATGTGGTGTTCTATCCCTTTTACTCTGCCGAAGTCTAGCGGGTGCTTACTAAAGACTCTCTCGTACTCCTGTACCACCCGGTAGACTCCTTGTTTTTGGTGCAGGGGAGTGGAGTCAGCACCCACATGGAGTTTCTGGCACCAGTCCTCCTTTTGTTTCTGGGAGCCATTACCCTCCGCCTGTGGAGATGGAGGCAAGGGTTCCACGGCCCTGATAGCTTTGTGTTCGACAACAAACACTTTGGCAAGTGTAGCGTACCTGGGTAAGTGTACCTCTCTCTCCCCAATGTTGAGAATGCGAACGGGCATCCTCTCATGGCGGACATCAACCACCCCCCTGGCTGTCAAAATGGTGGGCCTGCTGTCTGAGTACACAGGTTCTACCATGGCTTGGTAGTCTCTACCTCTCAACCCGATTGCAGTCCGACACCAGATCATCATTTCACTTTTGGGAGGCATGGAAATGGGGAATGGGTCATTCAGTCTTACGCTACCGATCTCACCACCAGACAGTTCTACCTGCTGCCGTCTCATCAGGGCTTTTATCTCCCTGTTGAGGACTCTCTGTTGGCTGGAACTAGCATTCACCGCCACCTGTTGTAGAATTACAATTACCTCTGAAAGACAATTTTCAATTACTTTAGTACCCACAGTTATTTTAGGGTGACTTTCACGACGGTCAATGTCCACAATAATTACTCCCTGTGCTGGCAGTTCAACTTTACCAATTTTAATGGTCATCTCCTTGAACCCCATCTGCGGCACGGGCAAGCCATTACTGGCGATGATGCTCAAGTTACTGTCTGGATACTGTGTGATATCAGCATCAGTCCAATACTGCTTAAAAAGTACATAAGGGATAGTGGTTACTTGCGACCCAGTATCCAGCAAGGCGCTCATAAGGATACCGTCCAGCACCACGGGTAAAACCGGGCGCCCCCCAACGTACTTATCACGCCAATTATAAGGGCCTGGTGATCTTATGCCTGGGGGTCGGCCCTCTGCCCCAGGTTGGACCCGTTTAAATTACAGTACCTGGAAATGTGTCCGGGCTGGTTGCATCGGCGGCAAATGGGCTGTCCATCCTCTGCGTAGCGGTCTGTGGGCCTCCCTCGGAACGACGGGATCCTCCTCTGTCGACGCCACGGGACATCCTCCTGACTTGAAGCCAGCTCGATGGGTCTTGACGGGTCCACTTGCAACGCCTGGACGGTCCTGGTCAACGCCGCGACGCTCCTGGTCAGCTCCTGGACTTGGTGGTGCAGATCTTTTGATGGGGCTTGGTTCAGGGCCTGTGCATCGGCCCCCATAGAGTCCATAGAGGAGGGCGCCGCCTCCTGGTGGTAGGTGAGAGCAGGGCGCCGGGGGTTTATAGCGCCACTTGTTGCGGGTTCACGGAGCACCCTTATGGCCCTGTCCTTGAATTGGGCAAAGGTCAGATCAGGGTTCTGAAAGAACATGAGGCGCAGCTGGGTCCTGTGGGCGCTAGACAGCAGACCTTCTATAAACTGTTCTGTTAGTAGCTTATCCGTTTCCTGCACGCTGCCAGGGTCAGCCTGTTTGATAGCCCTCAAGGCTTCCTGCAGATTTAGGGCATAGTCTCTGATGCTGTCCTGTGCCCGCTGCTTACATCCATAGAACCTCATTTTAATTTCAGCGGAGGTACGTGTGTCAAAGGTACCCCGCAGCCGGGCCAGAATACCCTTCACGGTCCTTTTCTCCTCAGTGGGCCATGATTTTACCTCCCTTTGGGCTGCACCAGTTAACTGCCCTGTTAATATGCTAATCTTCTGTTCCTCTGTCAGGGGGTAGACTTGGAACAAACTGTACAGCCTTTCCTTAAAGTCAGTTAGGGCATGGGGCTCCCCTGAGTACTTGGGCAGCCAGGCCGCTCCAGGGACGTAGGGCAGGGAAAAGGGCATCACCGCTACTGCAGCTGCATTGGTGGTAGTGGGCGCCATCTTCCTCCCCCATAGTAGAGCGTGGCCTACCTTCCGACGATCCTCTTCTGTAGGCCGCGGCTCCGCTGCTGCTGCTCTGGACGAGGACCTTGCGTCGCGTCCTGGTGACGTCAGCGTCGCTCTCTCTCCCTTCCAGGACCTTGCGCAGCGTCGGTGCTTGGGGCGGAGCTTCAGGTCTCGCGCGCTTTCGGCATCCACGCCCCTCTTCTTCCCGCGCGGCGTCCTGAAGATGGCGTCCGATGGCGGGAAAACGACTTCATATGGCGGGAAAACAGCTGAAGATGGCGGGAACCGACTGAAGATGGCGGGAAACGGCTCCGGATGGTGGGAACCTTCACCACGGCAGGTATGACAGTCTTTTGAAGGCACGTAGTACCCGGTGGCTGCGGGCATGAAATCCTGCCGACTACGCCAAAGCTGACTCGCCCCCTGGGCCGTGGGGCACTCGGATCCGGGCAATAGGGAAACGGTGGGGGTAGTAGTGGCAACCCGGTTCCGTGGCTCAGGGTGGTCAGGCCAGTGGTAGTCCGTTATGTGCTGATGATTATGTCCGACTACGCCACCCGTGGATTGCGGTTATTAGGAACCGCCGCTGCATGCAGACCGTTGGGGCTGATGAGGTGTGCAGCTAGGGTAGTGTGACTCCCCACGGGAAGAGTGCGGCCCCAGGGCAGTATAATGGATGTTGGGAGTGATGGTAGTGAGAGTCCCAGTGCTGATAGTGCTGGAGGAGCAAGGAGCACGCAGACAACAGGTTGTAGTCCAGGGTCTTTACTAGAACAGTTAATTGACCCACAAACAGTCCCAGCTAGGAGGGGACCTGGATGTCTGAGAGCAACGGGGAAATTGGCCCTGGTCAGGGTGAGGGTGTAGGCCTACCGTGCTTTCTGTGCTCCTTCTGGCTATCTCCTCGTTATAGGGTAACAGCCCACGTTTCCGAGCTTTCCGTGTATTCTCGCCTGTATGGCCTGCGACGTGGGTTCCTTTCTGCTCCCAGCCTTGTACGGCTTTGCTGGTCCCTTCTGTTGTGGCAGGGCCTCCAGGCTTCTTAGGCCAAGGAATATACAGTCCCCTGCGGACTGGTTATCTGCTGGGGGATGTGGAATCCTCCCAGCCTCAGACACCAAAGTCTGGTAAATTAAGTCCGTTATCTGCCAAGACAGGCTCTCTTCGCCTCTTGTCTCTGGCTTGTGGCTCTCCTCCTGCCACACTTCCTCTTAGGTGCAATACAACTGTCCCTCTCTGCTCTGGGACCTGAATCCTGAGACAGGTCGTCCAGCTCTCTCTAACCCTGCCCCCAGCACCAGCTTTTATAGGGGCAGCCAGCTCCCCCTACTGGCCTGAGACAGGAGGCATTGCATGCTAATGTTCCCCTGACTAGAGAACCTCCCCCTTGCTCTCAGACACAGCTTTATTACATTTTGTGGCATCCAGGCCAGGGTGACACACATGCGGCAGTTGTTAAGGAAAAATTGGATAAGGAAATTAAGTTTGGTCGCATGGCTGGTCCTTTTTTGGAACCTCCGCTGCCGTGTTTATGTGTTTCTCCTCTGGGCGTTGTGCCCAAAAAGGAGCCTAACAAGTTTCGGTTAATCCATCACTTGTCGTATCCTCATGCTAGTTCAGTTAATGATGATATTGATCCAGATTTGGCATCAGTATCGTATGTTTCTTTTGACAAGGCCGTGGACTGGGTGCGGAGGCTGGGAAAAGGATCTCTCATGGTAAAAACGGACATTAAGTCCGCTTTTCGTCTGCTTCCTGTGCACCCAGACAGTTTTAATTTACTTGGTTGTTTTTGGGACGGTCATTATTACGTGGATTGTTGTCTACCGATGGGATGTTCGATCTCGTGTTCCTACTTTGAAAAGTTTAGTTGTTTTATTGAATGGGTAGTTAGGGAGGAATCCGGCTTGGACTCCGTATTGCACTATTTAGATGACTTTTTGTGTATTGGGCCAGCTGGGTCCTCAGTTTGTTCTTTGCTGCTTACGACGGTTGAGCAGGTAGCATCTCGCTTTGGCATTCCGTTGGCCCCGGAGAAAACGGAGGGCCCCTCCACGGTTTTGAAGTTTTTGGCCATTGAATTGGATTCCGTCAGGATGGAATGCCGCTTGCCAGAGGACAAGTTGTTAGATCTGAAGTCTTGTGTCCAAGAGGCTTTGCGGGCAAAGAAATTGCGCCTGCGCCAACTGCAATCTCTTTTGGGTAAGTTAAATTTTGCGTGCAGGATTTTACCTATGGGAAGTGTTTTTTCACGTAGGTTGGCTCAGGTGACAGCAGGCATTAAACATCCGTTGCATTTTGTAAGATTGAATTCGGAACACAAGGCGGATTTGTCCATTTGGGCGGATTTTCTTCAGTCTTATAATGGCAGGTCGGTTTGGATGGATCAAGTAGTTTCTAATGTGGATCTGGTTCTGTTTACAGACTCTTCAGGTTCTTATAGTTTTGGGGCCTATTTCGGTGGAAAATGGTGTGTGGGAGAGTGGCCGGAATCATGGAAGGATGCAGGTTTGACAAGAAACATGGCATTGCTGGAAATGTTTCCTATTGTGGTGGCTTTGGAGGTTTGGGGCTCTGAGCTGAGGAACAAGAAAGTGCGTTTCTTCTGTGACTACTTAAGTGTAGTGCATTGTATTAACAACTTGTCAGCTGTTTCATTGCCAGTTCTGTCTCTTTTGCGCCATCTAGTGCTCAGGTGTTTGGATTTTAATGTCTGGTTTCGCGCTGTTCATGTACCGGGTGTTCAGAATTCAATAGCTGATGCATTGTCTTGCTTCCAGTGGGATCGTTTTCGGGAACTAGCGCCGGACGCGGAGCAGTCGGAGACCGATTGGCCCTGGTGGTTGTGGGATCTAGTGTCCGTGCAGCGTTGAATTTGGTGAGGTGTTCTGTTAACCCCAGTACTTGGTCTCGATATGTTTCTGCGTGGCGTCTTTGGCAGGAGCTAGAGGAGTCGGCAGGTGAGCAGGTTACGGAAGCGGACCGTCCCTATTTATTGTTGTATATGATCGTCAGGGCATTTCAGGAGGGTTTATCAGGCTCAGCTGTAGCTGGTAGGTTAGCAGGTTTGGCCTTCTTCTTTAAGTTAAGTGGTTGGAGGGACTTTACCAAGGATTTCTTGGTTCGCCAGGCGATGAAGGCATTTTGGAGGAGCTATCCGGTACGAGATTGGCGGCGCCCGGTATAGTTTGAAATACTGGGTCAGCTTTTGCGTTGCCTTAGCTGTGTGTGTAGTTCTGAATATGAATGTCGGCTATTTGGGGCGGCCTTTGTTCTGGCGTTTTTTGGGGCATTTAGGATAAGCGATTTGGTGAGCAGAAATGTTGTGTCATGGCGGGCTGTTATCACAGGATGTAGTGTGCTCGGAGGAGGCAGTACGGTGTTATTTGAGGCGGTCAAAAACCGATACAGCCGGTAAGGGTTGTTTGGTGGAATTGTGGGCTGTGGACGGTTTGCTTGAATGCCCTGTGAGATGGGTTTCTGCATTTCTGGAGGTGAGAGGTCCATCATCGGGTGCCTTTTTGTTACATCAAGATGGATCTGCATTATCGGTGTATCAGTTTATTACCATCTTCAGGCGGGGTTTAGCTAGTTGTGGTCTGAATGGTTTGGAGTTTGGTTCTCATTCGTTTCGGATAGGGGCTGCCACTGAGGCTGCTCGCTGGGGTTTGGGGGTTAAAGCTGTGAAAAAGATTGGTCGCTGGGAGTCGGCGAGGTATCGGTCTTATGTCCGGCCTCATATGTTATAAGATTTTCCCCCAATTTTTTGATAGCGTTATTATTTGGTAACGATTTTCTTTTCTTTTTTACATCCCCCCTCCCTTTGTTTTATGTTTCAGGACCCCCTCGGTTGATCTGGGTGTTAGGTCACTCGTATGTATATTGGGGTTCCATTCGGACCAACGCAAGACCAGCGGGGCGCCAGTTGGGCACAACGAAGGAGGTTGCGATGGTTCGGTGTATCGGTATCAGGGATTTGCTGTGGATCCGGGTAATGCCCTAATTTCATTTTTATGCTAATTTAGGCCCCCGGATATACTTGTTTTGCATGCGGGAGGGAATGACTTGGGCTCCAGGACGTCTAGAGACTTGATCCGTGACGTCATTTGACTGCCTGAGGCTTTTGGAAACCTAACCGGGATTAGTGCTCGTATGGTCGGACATCGTCGCACGCCTGGCATGGCGACACGCCAGGTCAGTCGAAAGGATAAATAAAGCTCGGAGCAAGGTGAATAGGGAGGTTTCCCGATTCATTGCTCTGCATGGGGGGGTTGTGGTTCGTCATCGGGATCTGGAAGTTCCGTCTAGGGAATTTATGCAGTCTGATTGGGTCCATTTGAATGATATTGGCATAGATATGTGGGCATTAGCATTGATGGAGGGAGTTGAAAAGGCAATTTTGGTATGGCGGGACTCTCAGGCTTAAGGTGTCATGCCTGCTCGCTATCGCGGAAAAGGAGGGGGGTTTTGAAGGCGGTTGCTTACATTGAAGGAGGACGGGGGAACCCACTGCAGGGATGAGTGACTCCCATCGGTGTTAAGCGGGTGTTAAAATTTAAAACGGGTCCCTACTGAGCGAGGTCTCAGCGGAACATTTCTGGATGGGCAACAGTCAGCTGGGTCCCCGTGGGCCGGTTGCGGTGCGGCTAGGGGTGGCATGGTGGAGCTGTTTGTTTCAGTTTTTCAAAATGTATGGGCAACAGTCAGCTGGGTCCCCCTGGGCCGGTTGTGGTGCGGCTGGGGGTGGCATGGTGGAGCTGTTTGTTGCAGTTTTTCTCCAAAAATGGTGGAGCCTTCAATTCCCCTCCTCCTTTTTCAGAGTTAATTTAATGTTAATTAATGTTATTTATGTTTACATGCTGTTATATAATAAATGAGGCTGCTGTGGCCATTATATCCAATGTCACAGTGTGGTGGTTTTTATTTATAGTAAGTGGGGGGTTTTCAGTGGGCTGCGTATAGTAGGCCGTATAGTCATACATTCCGAAGTCATGCACAGAGTATATACTGTATGTGCACCATCTGGGAAACAGCATAACACAGGCAAATTCAGACGCCACACACAAAATATGTGTTAGAGTGTAGTAGGGGTCATAGGGAACCAACCAAAGGGAGATATTAATATGGAAAGATCCCACCCAAAAGATATATATAGATGTCCAGACAATCAAACCCAGAGTCTGGGCACACAAAACGGAAACACTACTGCATAGATTCGTAAGAGCTAAACCTGCATATACGGTATGTATACCTATGGACATAGATACTTACTGAATCCCTAAAAGAAAATAAATGTTTTTTTGTTTTTTTTCCAAGTTTACACATGCATATGCTGAAGTTGTCAATTGGGAGTAAATATCATCTCATATAACTCATTCATACATCCATTCATCTGTCCCTAACCACACAAAATCATACCTCTCAAACACATTGCCTGCATGTGTGTACACAAGCAAAAAAATGTTTATTCATACATGTGCATGTGCACACACACATACAGTACAGACCAAAAGTTTGAACACACCTTCTCATTTAAAGATTTTTCTGTATTTTCATCACTATCAAAATTGTACATTCACACTGAAGGCATCAAAACTATGAATTAACACATGTGGAATTATATACTTAACAAAAAAGTGTGAAACAACTGAAAATATGTCTTATATTCTAGGTTCTTCAAAGTAGCCACCTTTTGCTTTGATGACTGCTTTGCACACTCTTGGCATTCTCTTGATGAGCTTCAAGGGGTAGTCACCGGAAATGGTCTTCCAACTATCTTGAACGAGTTCCCAGAGATGCTTAGCACTTGTTGGCCCGTTTGCCTTCATTCTGCGGTCCAGCTCACCCCAAACCATCTTGATTGGCTTCAGGTCTGGTGACTGTGGAGGCCAGGTCATTTGGCGTAGCACCCCATCACTCTCTTTCTTGGTCAAATAGCCCTTACACAGCCTGGAGGTGTGTTTGGGGTCATTGTCCTGTTGAAAAATAAATGATGGTCCAACTAAACGGAAACCGGATGGAATAGCATGCCGCTGCAAGATGCTGTGGTAGCCATGTTGGTTCAGTATGCCTTCAATTTTGAATAAATCCCCAACAGTGTCACCAGCAAAGCACCCCCACACCATCACACCTCCTCCTCCATGCTTCACGGTGGGAACCAGGCATGTAGAGTCCATCCGTTCTCCTTTTCTGCGTCTCACAAAGACACGGTGGTTGGAACCAAAGATCTCAAATTTGGACTCATCAAACCAAAGCACAGATTTCCACTGGTCCAATGTCCATTCCTTGTGTTCTTTAGCCCAAACAAGTCTCTTCTGCTTGTTGCCTGTCCTTAGCAGTGGTTTCCTAGCAGCTATTTTACCATGAAGGCCTGCTGCACAAAGTCTCCTCTTAACAGTTGTTGAAGAGATGTGTCTGCTGCTAGAACTCTGTGTGGCATTGACCTGGTCTCTAATCTGAGCTGCTGTTAACCTGCGATTTCTGAGGCTGGTGACTCGGATAAACTTATCCTCAGAAGCAGAGGTGACTCTTGGTCTTCCTTTCCTGGGGTGGTCCTCATGTGAGCCAGTTTCTTTGTAGCGCTTGATGGTTTTTGCAACTGCACTTGGGGACACTTTCAAAGTTTTCCCAATTTTTCGCACTGACTGACCTTCATTTCTTAAAGTAATTATGGCCACTCATTTTTCTTTACTTAGAATTTGTATTATGGCAAGAAAAAAGCAGCTAACAGTCTATTCAGTAGGACTATCAGCTGTGTATCCACCAGACTTTTGCACAATACAACTAATGGTCCCAACCCCATTTATAAGGCAAGAAATCCCACTTATTAAACCTGACAGGGCACACCTGTGAAGTGAAAACCATTTCCGGTGACTACCTCTTGAAGCTCATCAAGAGAATGCCAAGAGTGTGCAAAGCAGTCATCAAAGCAAAAGGTGGCTACTCTGAAGAACCTAGAATATCAGACATATTTTCAGTTGTTTCACACTTTTTTGTTAAGTATATAATTCCACATGTGGTAATTCATAGTTTTGATGCCTTCAGTGTGAATGTACAATTTTCATAGTCATGAAAATACAGAAAAATCTTTAAATGAGAAGGTGTGTCCAAACTTTTGGGCTGTACTGTATTTATATGGACACATAAAAACACATAACATTATTAATGTTCTTCACATATTAGTATTCAGCCACCAAATCAAGTGCAATGAGTGAAAATATTCAAAAACAGGGAAATGATGCACCTAAATCATACATCTCAAGTGAATCCTACAGTGTCATAAAAATACCCCTCAAGTGAATCCATTCAAATAAAAAGTGAGAATAAAAAAGTTTTTTAAAATATGGTGACACAAGAGTGTATAAAACCACCCTACACAATGAAAGTGAAAAAAGGGGTTCTTTATTAAATAGGACAGACACAGAAGAAAAAATCCATAGGACTATTCTAAAATTCTACAGGAGCCCATAGAATATTAAAGGACACATCGGTACCCAGAAGTGCAAAATAATACATAACAGTGAGTTTAATAATCATTATGGTACACATTATGTAGAAATTCCACCAATAATACATATTAAGTTGTGTAAATTTAAAGTGCAAAAGTGCTGATGTTGTGTACACAATATCTATAATATAACGGCAGAAGCGGGTCTCTGTCCGAAGCCTCAGCTAGACTGCGCATGCATGACACGCAGTCTGGCTCCAGACAGAAGACCCGCATTCAGCCGTTACAGGTAAGACGGCCACTGCTATGGGGCCCGGCCCGTGGCCGGAGGGGGCCCGTATGGGCCCCAAGCAGCGTGGGAACGAGGAGGATAGGTGAGTAGGAGGTTGCGGCGGCAGAGGAGCGGGTTGCGGCAGTGGAGCAGCGGAGCACACTACCACGTGTGCCCGCTGCTAAAGGGACATGAATATTCCCTCTGAGGCCACTCCCATGGGCGTGGAGAAGACGGAATATTCATTCTCTTTAGTAGCGGCCACGGAGGAGCGCTGAGCCCCGGCTCCTGCTGTCAGTGGCCGCCGCTAAAGAGAAAGCATATTCACGCTTCTCCACGCCCATAGTCCCGGCGTGGAGAGGAGTGAATGTGTGGCAGCAGCTCACCTCTGTGTCTGAGAGCGCGCGCAGCTCAGATGCCGACATGAGCTGCTGCAGACAGGACTCAGCGCTGGAGCAGAGGTGAGGAAGGAAGGTGAGTATAAGTGTTTATTGTTTTATGTGCAGTGATTGGGGGATGAGGGGGCCACACATACCAGGAATGGGGGATTGAGGAGGCCACACATACCAGGAATGGGGGATTGAGGAGGCCACACATACCAGGGATGGGGGATTGAGGAGGCCACACATACCAGGGATGGGGGATTGTGGAGGCCACACATACCAGGAATGGGGGATTGAGGAGGCCACACATACCAGGAATGGGGGATTGAGGAGGGCACACATACCAGGAATGGGGGATTGTGGAGGCCACACATACCAGGAATGGGGGATTGAAGAGGCAACACATACCAGGGATGGGGGATTGAGGAGGCCACACATACCAGGAATGGGGGATTGTGGAGGCCACACATACCAGGAATGGGGGATTGTGGAGGCCACACATACCAGGAATGGAGGATTGAGGAGGCAACACATACCAGGAATGGGGGAGTGAGGAGGCCACACATACCAGAGATGGGGGATTGAGGAGGCCACACATACCAGGAATGGGGGATGAGGAAGCCACACATACCAGGGATTAGGGGATTTAGGGGGCCACACATACCAGGGATGGGGGATTGAGGAGGCAACACATACCAGGGATTAGGGGATTGAGGAGGCCACACATACCAGGGATGGGGGATTGAGGAGGCCACACATACCAGGGATGGGGGATTGAGGAGGCCACACATACCAGGGATTAGGGGATTGAGGGGGCCACACATACCAGGGAAGGGGGATTGAGGAGGCCACACATACCAGGGATGGGGGATAGTGGAGGCCACACATACCAGGGATTAGGGGCTTGAGGAGGCCACACATACCAGGATAGTTGGATTGAGGAGGCCACACATACCAGGAATTTGGGATTGTGGAGGCCACACATACCAGGAATGGGGGTTTGAGGAGGCCACACATACCAGGATTGGGGGGTTGAGGAGGCCGCATATAACAGGATTGGGGGTTGAGGGGTGCCACGCATACCGGGATTTGGAGGGTGAGGGGTGCCACGCATACCGGGATTGGGGGTGAGGGGTGCCACGCATACCGGGATTGGGAGTGAGGGATAGGGTGCCATGCATACCAGGATGAGGGATACCATACGCACCAGGATAGGGATGAGGGGTGCCACGCATACCAGGATTAGGGATGAGGGGAGCCACGCATACCGGAAATGGGGATGAGGGGAGCCACGCATACCGGAAATGGGGATGAGGGGAGCCACGCATGCCGGAAATGGGGATGAGGGGAGCCACGCATACCGGAAATGGGGATGAGGGGAGCCACGCATACCGGAAATGGGGATGAGGGGAGCCACGCATACCGGAAATGGGGATGAGGGGAGCCACGCATACCGGAAATGGGGATGAGGGGAGCCACGCATACCGGAAATGGGGATGAGGGGAGCCACGCATACCGGGATCGGGGATGAGGGGAGCCACGCATACCGGGATCGGGGATGAGGGGAGAAACGCATACCGGGATCGGGGATGAGGGGAGCCACGCATACCGGGATCGGGGATGAGGGGAGCCACGCATACCGGGATCGGGTATGAGGGGAGCCACGCATACCGGGATAGGGGATGAGGGGAGCCACGCATACCGGGATCGGGGATGAGGGGAGCCACGCATACCGTGATTGGATGGTGGGGACAGGATGGGGGCAGCACATACCAGCATGGGAGACCATATACCAATAAAAATGCTCGCCACCCGGGCGTAGAACGGGTGGTTCAATAGCTAGTCTATAATATAACCGGGGATGCGTGTCTCTGTCTGAAGCCTCGATAGACTGCGCATGCGTGACGCGTAGTCCTGCTCCAGAGATGAGCACGCATCCAGCCGTTACAGGTAAGAGGAGTATATGGCGCCGGAGATCGTGGGATGCGTAGACACTGAACGCATACCGTGATCTCCGGCGCCATACTTACATACTTACCTGACCGGGAGGAGCGTTGCCGCGGCGCCTCTCTTCGCTGGAGACCAGGGTCGGAGTGAAAGCGTCGGACCGGCGCGTGTGCATTGCGCTATCCGGTGCCATTTTACTGAAGACACAGTGTGTCTTCAGCAAAATGGCGCCGGACAGCGCGGTGCTCCAGCGCCGCTCTCCTCCCCCGGCCTCCGGCAGAAGAGGACGCAGCAGCGCTGGAGCACAGGGAAGAAAGGTCAGTATAACTGTTTATTTTTTTTGTATGTGTGTACAGTGTGAAAGGGATGAGGGGGCCACACATAACAGGATTGTGGGGTGAGGGGTACCACACATACCAGGATTGGGGGTGAGGGGTACCACGCATACCAGGATTGGGGGTGAGGGGTACCACACATACCAGGATTGGGGGGTGAGGGGTACGACACATACAAGGATTGGGGGTGAGGGGTACCACGCATACCAGAATTGGGCGGTGAGGGGTGCCACACATACCGGGATTGGGGATGAGGGGTGCCACGCATACCGGGATTGGGGATGAGGGGTGCCACGCATACCGGGATTGGGGATGAGGGGTGAAACGCATACCGGGATTGGGGATGAGGGGTGACACACACACCGGGATTGGGGATGAGGGGTGCCACACATACCGGGATTGGGGATGAGGGGTGTCAAACATACCTGGATTGGGGATGAGGGGTGCCACGCATACCAGGATTGGGGATGAGGGGTGACACACATACAAGGATTGGGGAAGAGGGGTGCCACGCATGCCGGGATTGGGGATGAGGGGTGCCACGCATGCCGGGATTGGGGATGAGGGGTGCCATGCATGCCGGGATTGGGGATGAGGGGTGCCACGCATGCCGGGATTGGGGATGAGGGGTGCCACGCATGCCGGGATTGGGGATGAGGGGTGCCATGCATGCCGGGATTGGGGATGAGGGGTGCCACGCATACCGGGATGAGGGATGGGGTACCATGCATACCAGGATGAGAGATATCATACACACCAGGATAGTGATGAGGGGTGCCATGCATACCAGGATAGGGATGAGGGGTGCCACGCATACCGGGATTGGGGGTGAGGGGTGCCAAGCATAATGGGATTGGGGGTGAGGGGTGCCACGCATACCGGGATTGGGGGTGAGGAGTGCCACGCATACTAGGATTGGGGGTGAGGGGTGCCACGCTTACCGGGATTAGGGGTGAGGAGTGCCACGCATACCGGGATTGGGGGTGAGGGGTGCCACGGATACCGGGATTGGGGATGAGGGGTGGCAGGCATACTGGGATTGGGGATGAGGGGTGCCATGCATACCGGGATTGGGGGTGAGGGGTGCCACGCATACCGGGATTGGAAGTGAGGGATAGGGTTCCATGCATACCAGGATGAGGTATACCATACACACCAGGATAGGGATGAGGGGTGCCACGTATACCAGGATTGGGGATGAGGGGTGCCACGCATACCGGGATTGGGAATGAGGGATGGGGTGCCATGCATAACAGGATGAGGGATACCATACACAACAGGATAAGGATAAGGGGTGCCACGCATACCGGGATTGGGGGTGAGGGGTGCCACGCATACCGGGATTGGGGGTGAGGGGTGCCATGCATACCGGGATGAGGGGTGCCACGCATACCGGGATTGGGGGTGAGGGGTGCCACGCATACCGGGATTGGGAGTGAGGGATAGGGTGCCATGCATACCAGGATGAGGGATACCATACACACCAGGATAGGGATGAGGTGTGCCACGTAAACCAGGATTGGGGGTGAGGGGTGCCACGCATACCAGGATTGGGGGTGAGGGGTGCCACGTATACCAGGATTGGGGTGAGGGGTGCCACGCATACCAGGATTGGGGGTGAGGGGTATCACGCATACCAGGATTGGATGGTGGGGGCAGCACAAATACAAGGAGGGGGGCAGCACATACCAGCATGGGAGACCACATACCAATAAAAAGGCTCGCCACCCGGGCGTAGAACGGGTTCAATAGCTAGTAACTAATATAAAGTGCTAAAAAGCCAAAATAATGGCATTCATTGAGGGACGTATAAAGTGCAAAGAAGAGAAGTGCAGAATGCTAAAGTGCAAGTATTCAGAAAATGGTCAATGTGAAACAATAAATTGAAATAATCTAATCTAAGGTGTTACAATGCTAACAGGACATATTCACTGTGAATCAGTAATGTGGAAAGTACCAATCTAAAGTGCTAGAGTGCTAAAAGGACATTTAGTGAGAAGTAGTTCTGATAATACCGTGTGTCATACTCACTTGTTTACTTCTTAATAACTTTGGGATCCTACATGTCTGGAAAACCCCCATATAGTACTAGTGCCCCCTCTGTGCCCCCATAGAGTACTAGTGCCCCCTCTGTTCCCCCATATAGTACTAGTGCCCTCTCTGAGCCCCAATATAGTGCTAGTGCCCTCTCTGAGCCCCCATATAGAACTACTGCCCTCCCGGTGCCTCCATGGCCTGGGCCTGATGGAAGGGCGCGTGGCCTGATGAGAGGGCGCGCGCAGAGGAGAGTGGGCGCGGCGCTAGAGAAAGGGGGATGGCGCATGCGCTCACAAGGGTGAGATGATGGTCCGTGGACCCACAGGTAGGGATTAGCATTGGAATGGCAGAGGTGAGTATTTATTTTTTTAATCTGATCTGGGACCATGTATACAGTACGGAGTACTATGCGGGGCCGTGTATACAGTATGGAGCACTATGCGGGGCTGTGTATACAGTACAGAGCACTATGCGGGGCCGTGTATACAGTACGGAGCACTATGCGGTGGCCGTGTATACAGTACAGAGCACTATGCGGGGCCATGTATATAGTATTACCGAGCACTATGCGGGGCCATGTATTCAGTACGGAGCACTATGCGGGGCCATGTATATAAAACAACAGTAGCGGGGCCATGTATACAGTATGGAGCTCTATGCTGGGCCATGTATATGTGACGCTCACAGCCCTACCCTGAGAGATGGGGTACTCGGAGCTGTGTCAGATGTTGAGGGTTGCAGTCATGGCCTGGACCCTTTCCATGCCCAGGGCCGTCACATAAAAGATTTAATGGGCTATGAGGGTTGGTGGTAATCGAGTGGATTCAATGACTATGCCACCTGTGGTGCCTGGTGATTCGCCACCAGCGCTGCGGCAGTCCTCTGAGGTGGGATGATGTCGTGGCAGCAGCAGATGGTACTACTCCCCACAGGCGGAGCAGGGCCTCAGGGCAGAGAAAGACGGATGAGGGGAGTCGTAGTGGGTGGTGTGGTGTCGCGCTGAAATAAGGGACCGGAGGCAGGGATGCAGTCTTCCAAGCTTTACTCATGTTGTTAGGCGTCAGCTGCAAGGCTTCTCCTCACTCCGCACGGCGCGCTGCGGCCACCAGAAAGGGGGTTCAACACACTCTGGGTAGTTCGGGTGCAAGAATCAGGACCCCCGCACTAGAGTGTTCCTAGACTTTCCCACTAGGTCCTCTCCTGTCCATATGTGGTGCGTGTGATAGGCTGGGTCTCCCTCTGGCTATACACAGAAAAAGGGAACGGGTGGCGTATGCCGCTCCGTCCGTTACCCGGTGGGATCCACTAATCCTCCGGAGCTTCTCCGACTAAGACGTGAAGTAGCGAAGTAAGATATCGGGGGCCGGTCCCCTCTTGCAGCAGGAGTCCCTCTGGCTTGGCCAGAATAAAGAGGACAGGTGGCATATACCGCTCCATCTGTACCCCACCTGGGATCCTTTTGCCTATGGAGCTTTTCTCCTCTACTCCCCTCCAGGCCTTCTTAGGTAGGGACCTTGACTGGGTAGAGACAACCATTAACTCTAACCCGCTCCTCGCCTCAAGGCCAGAGCACGAGGACCATGTATCTTCAATCAGCTGCAGGTTCCACCGGAAAGCCACGTTCAGTGAAGAAGACCACAATCAAAGACCTTGAACCTAAGATGGCCGTAGTTTAAATATGAATGAATAAGTGTAACCTAAAAGTGTGTCCTCCACCCTCACCCACTACACGGTTCCCCCTATCTTTGGTTCCCCCCATCACCTCTATCCCGGACCGGGGCAGCACCCGGGTGCATTTAGGCCCCCTACAGGACAGGAGTGGTGTAGTGTTGAGTAATGAGTTGGGGTCGTGAGAGGTGCTCCATCCTTACCTCGGAGAGGAGATACCACACCTCAATCTGAGGTGCAATATCCCTGTGGCGACTGAACTCTCAGGGGCACCACATTTATAGTAGTACAGAGCACTATGCGGGGGCCATGTACACAGTATGGATCACTTTGCGGGGCGATGTATACTGTGTGCAGCACTATGCGGGGCTATGTATACAAACAGCAGTATGAGGGGCCATGTATACAAAACAGCAGTATGAGGGGCCATGTATACAGTATGGAGTACTATGCGTGGCCATGTATACAGTACGGAGCACGATGCGGGGCCATGTATATAGTAGTACAGAGCACTATGCGGGGCCATGTATACAGTACGGAGCACTATGCGGGGCCATGTATACAGTACGGAGCTCTATGCGGGGCCATGTATACTGTGTGCAGCACTATGCGAGTCCATGTATACAAAACAGCAGTATGCGGGGCCATGTATACAGTATGGAGTACTATGCAGGGCCATGTATGTAGTACGGAGGAATATGCGGGGCCATGTATACAGTACGGAGCACTATGCGGGGCATTTATATGTAGCAAAGGCGAGAGAGCTTGCAAGGGAATTCCTACATGATGTTCCAAAAATGGAGAGAGGCTGCCATCTGCTGGCCAGACACAGTCAAGCGGAACCAAGATGTGTGACGCTGGAAGTTCTACCCTGGGAGATGGGGGACTCGGAGCCGGGTCCTGTGTTGTAGATGGGGTGCAGCCGTGGCCCGGACCCGCTCCGTGCCCAGGGATGTCACATTAAAAAAGGATGGCATGGGCTTATCCGGTTTGAGTGGCTGATCTCGACTACGCCACCTGTGGCACCTGGTGAAGGCCACCAGCGCTGCTGCAGTCCACTGAGGCAGGATGTAATGGCAGCCGTCGTTGTTACTACTCCCCACAGGCGGAGCAGGGCCTCAGGGCAGAGAGACAGGATGGAGGGGGTTGTAGTGTAGGAGGTCTGGTGCTGCGTAGTGTGGTGTAATGCAGAATAAAGAGTCCGGAGGCCATAGGGGTTAACTTCCAGGGTTTTTATTCACGGTGGAGATTGCAGTTGAAAGGCTTCTCCCTGCTCCTCGCGGAGTTCTGCGGTCACCAGAGACGGGGGGGTCCGACAACCTCCGAGTAAGTCCAGTGTTCAATCAGGACCCCGCACCAGAGTGTTCCTAGACTTCAGACCGGGTCCTTTTCTGTCTGTGTGTGTGTAGATAGGCCGGGTCTCCCTCTGAACTTCACTCAGAAAAAGGGTACGGGTGGCAGCTCCGCTCCGTCCGTTACCCGGTGGGATCCTCAGGGCCTACCGGACTTCACTGACCAGGACGTAGAGTGGCAAGGTCAGGTGTCGGGGGCCGGTTCCCCTCTTGCAGCCGGAATCCCTCTGAATAGATCAGGTTGGCGAGGACAGGTGGCTCCATCTGGGATCCATTTGCGGTGGAGCTACACTCCTAAGCTCCGGGTCTTCTTGGTCATGGTCCTTGACCGGGCTGAGACATTCATTATCTGCAACCTGCCCCTCGACCCAAGGCCAGGGTACGAAGGCCGTGCCTCCATCCTCTGCAGGTCCACACAGGATCCACGTTCAGGGAGGAAGGTCACGATCAAAGAACCCAGACCCAAGATGGCTGTGTATTAAATATGAAATTTAAAGTGTCACAAAAATGTGAATCCTCCACCCTCACCCACTAGTTGGTTCCCCTATCTCTTGGTTCCCCAGTCTCCGATTCCCAGTAGGGGCAGCACCTAGTGCTTACTAGCCCCCTCTGGTGGGAGAAGTGTGGTGTTGGATGTGGAGGTAGGGTCCCGACCATCGCACTGTTCTTACCTCAAAGGAGGAACACTACACCCCGTTAAAGAGGTGCAGCATCCCTGTGGCGGTCGAACCCTCAAGTGCGCCACAAAGATGTGCAAGGGAAGTTGAAGGGAGAGCAGATTTAGACGCTGGACCCGATCAGATGACTTCCAAGAAGGAGTTCCGAGAGATAAGAGGCCAGCTCGCCAAACCTGAGGGGTCTTTGGCGCCAAGGAGCAGAAAGGAGCTGGGAAGCCCCGCGTGACAGGCCTAAGCCAGAGGCCTGTGAGGTGCCACAGCTGGGCACCGGTAGAAGAGCTCCGGATCCCTCACAGATGTGACCCTAGTGCTGTGCCTGCTGAGGAGACTCGGAACCTGCTTGCGATGCTGAGTGAGTTCGGGGAACCCGACATCGCCCGCCGACAGACGAGGTCTGGACCCCCCTACCCAAGGCTTGAGAGACTGCCTCCAGCGGCCAAGCAGAGAGGACTTGAGAGACGGCTGCCCCAGGAAAGTCACGCCAGCGAAAGCAGAGGAGCTGCATACGTGAACAGGGCCATCACTTCTACTGTTCACCCATGGTACCGGGGACAATTGGGTTTAGGTACTCAGGTTGGGAGGGGAAAGGTTGGGGCTAAAGAAGCTCAACGTGATCTAATTGAATTTATCCGGAAAAAGACTCACGGCCTAGCGGGAATAACCGGTGACCCCCGCTAGAGCCATATGCACAGTTAAGGAACTCACGTGGTGTCTCCCATGATCGAGGGCACCACATTACCTTGAGAGACTTCGCATACCTGTTACATATATATATTAACTGTTTATATTCAACTCTTACTATTCTCGCCTTGTGTCTCTGTGCGTTGCATCCCGGCACCTGCATTACATTTGGCGTAGTCAGCAGGATGCAACATTCAGACGCAGAGATGGCGGAGCAGCCTGTGACTGGGTCCGTCCGGAGCCATATATCTTTGGGGGCTATGCTCAGCCATCTACCCAAGTTTATGGGGGATGGCATGTCACTGTGGGACTGGGTAGAAAGACTGAGAAGTATGCTACGTATGTATCCCCTCGATCCCCTAGCCCAGGCGGAGCTGGCCCTCCTAACCCTTGATGGAGAGGCCCAGCAGACTGTGATGTACCGTCCACCTGGGGACCGTGACACCATGGACAAAGTGATAAAAATTCTAGAGGACATGCACGGTGACACTACAGATTTGGGACACTTGCGCTTACGGTTGTTTCAGCGGGTCCAAGGGGAAAATGAGACAGTTAGAAGTCATGAGGCAATTGCCCCTGAATTCACCAACAAAGAGCCTGATTGAGTACTGGAAACACGTCAGGAAATTCGAGACATTCGGGTGAGTTGAATGCTATTAGAAAGACCCCTACTGCCCCCTTGCCGACGGACCGTACTGCCCAACGCGGACAGAGACCAGAGCGAGAAAAGCGTTCCTACCCGGCCCCAGCACAGCATGTACCCGACCTATCGGTAGAACGAGGACCAGAGTGCTGGACCTGCGGAGGTAGGGATCATATCTCCAAAGACTGTTCAAAAAGGGAAAGGAGGAGGAGGAGACAGCCGTTAAACTAAAATCCCCCACGGTTGTGGAGCATACCGAGGGGTCTCGAGCTTCAGAGAGTGGAAGAGGGAGCTCTGAAGACATTGTCTCCGAGAGGCCCATTATCTGGGCTGAATTCAATGGGCAGTGGATCCACTGTTTAATGTACACTGGGTCTCAAGTGGCTACTATGCCTGAGACGTATTTCCAAAGTCACTTTCCTGAAGGCGCTCGTTCTTGCCGGGAACCCACTGTCAAACTGGTGGCGGCTAATCAACTACCTATCCCAGTAGCGGGAGTAGTATGGATGTCCGTTCGGGCATGTGGAAAGGACCTCGGTCGGAAAGGGATCGTACTGACCACAGGGCCCGGAGGCAATGGGCCCATTGTAACCCTGGGCATGAATGTGCTGAAAGAGGTCGAACAGTTCCTGGCTGAGGGCTGTAACAAAAACAACTGGACCCGTGCCACTCGAGACCCAGCTAACAAGAGAGTATTCCAGCATCTCGTACGGGTCAGTCAGATTCAAAAATTGCCCGCTACCTCTCAGTACCTTGGTAAGGTATCGATACCACCCGAAGCCACAATGACACTGCCAGTGGGACAGACTGTACTCACTCTACCGGTGCTGGCACATGTGTCCTTAGAGGGCGTGGACATTCAAATTGAACCAATGGAGGGAGAGGAAGCTCCCTCTGGACTCCTGGTTGCTCGGACCCTGGCCACCGTGCGGCACGGTAGAGTACCCGTGCGTTGCATCAATTTAAGTGGCACAAGTTTACAGTTGTTGCCCCGACAAGAGGTGGCGCAAGTGTGTATAATGCCAGAAGCCCTTACTAGAGCTGACAATATAGGGCTGGAACCTGTGGAAGGAAAGCCATGGACCCTGGAGGTGTCCCTCAATAGCCAAGAGAATGGAAGAGAACCGTTGGCTGGGCGCCACCTCTTGGAGGAAATGGAGGCTAATCTGACTGAGTTTTCTGCTGGACAAGTAAGGCAGATCGAACAACTTCTACAGCGATATCAGGGAGTGTTTGCACAGCATGAAGATGATTTCGGGTGCACTCGGGACATTCAGCACGAAATACCCACCGGAAATACTGCTCCCATCAGAGAGAGATATTGGCGGATGCCGCCACAAATGTGCCAGGAGGTGAAAGAGCTGTTGGCCACATGTTGCAGAACGGTGTGATCCTTGAAATTCAGAGTCCTTGGGCGGCTCCGATCGTGCTGGTCCGGAAGAAGGCTGGTACCCTGAGATTCTGCGTAGACTATCGAAAGCTGAATGCCTGTACAGTACGGGACTCCTATCCACTCCCTCGAATTGAAGAGTCTCTATCTGCACTAGGGAGTGCCAAATTCTTCTCTTCCCTCGATCTGGCCAGTGGCTATTGGCAGGTCCCAGTAGCTGAGAAGGATCGTCCGAAGACAGCTTTTGTTCTCCCTATGGGCCTGTTTGAGTTCAATCGGATGCCGTTCGGGCTAACAAATGCATCAGGAACCTTCCAACGGCTGATGGAGAGATGCTTGGGGGACCTCAGCTTTGAAGCCACTTTAATATATCTGGACGATATAATTATCTATTCCGCTACGTTTGAAGAGCATCTCCACCTATTGGAACAAGTGTTAGAACGGCTTCAAAGTCACGGCCTGAAAAATAAAGCCTAGTAAGTGTCGTCTCTTCAAACGAGAAATTGAATATCTGGGGCACACTGTGTCCAGTGCAGGAGTGCACCCCAATGCGGAGAAAGTAGCTGCTATGCAGAAGTGGCCCACGCCTGTCAATCTAAGGGAACTGAGGGCGTTCCTGGGGCTCGCTGGATACTACCACAGATTCATTAAAGACTTCGCTAAGATTGCGATCCCGCTCAATGAATTGCTGAGAGGAATGGCTGGGGGAGCCAAGCGGCAGCCCATTCAGTGGGGACCCCGACAAGAAGAGGCATTCTGAGCATTAAAAATGGCGCTAACGGATGCCCCAATCCTGGCCTACGCTGACTTTTTGCGCCTTTTATGTTGTACACTGATGGAAACTTGCATGGACTGGGAACAGTACTGGCTCAAGTACAAGGAGGAAAAGAGTGAGTGATCTCGTATGCCAGCAGGTCACTCCGAGACACGGAGAAGAATCCGGACAACTACAGTTCGTTTAAGCTGGAGCTACTGGCACTGGTGTGGGCCATGACCGAGAAATTTGCTGAGTACTTGTCAGGGTCAGAAGTGCAAGTGCGGACAGATAACAACCCTTTGGCCCACTTGGAGAATGACAAACTGGGCACGTTAGAACAGCGGTGGGTCGCAAGGATGTCCAAATACCAATATAAAATCGCCTATCCGTCCAAGGCCCTGAACACTCATGCAGATGCCCTGTCCCGGGTCACTCAGGCAGGGCCGAAGAGGGACAGAGATGAGGAGCTCGAAGGCAACGAGATCCCGGATTTCAGCCAGTTCGCCGCTGTTGTGGTCGACGCCCAGGAGACCAGAGAGGAGCCGAGGCCCACTCAAATTCTGGGCCGTTCAAGAGACGAATGGATACATCTGCAGCAGTCCGACCCAGAGTTAGCAAAGCTGGGAGAATGGGTCGCCCTTAGGCAAAGACCCGACCAGGAAGCCAGAGCCTCTTCACTTCCAACTACCCTACAAATCCTAGGCCAGTGGGAGAGGCTCTTCTTGAAGGACGGCTTGCTATGGCGAAGAATCCAGCTGCCTCGAGAGTTTGATGTTACCTGGCAGGTGGTAGTTCCAGGAGCGCTAGTAACGCAGCTAGCCCAAGAAGCTCATAGAAGAGGTGCTCACTTCGGTGTAGAAAAGACCTTTCGCTGGTTGCAACGGCTGGTGTATTGGCCTCAACTGTGGCAAGAAGTCGAGGGGGTCTGCCAAACATGTCGTCAGTGTGAGTTGAACAAGCCCCCGGAACAAAGAGCTCCCATTCAGACTATCCGAACTTCTGCCCCCTTGGAAGTCTTGATGATTGACTACCTGATGATAGGAACTTCATACAATGGTTACGGACACTGCTTAGTCATGACTGATCACTTCACCAAGTTCGCAGTAGTGACGCCTACTAAAGACCAGACAGCAGAAGCCGCAGCTAAGGCCATCTGTCAGGATTTTATCTGGCTTTATGGGTGCCCGAAGCGAATACATTCTGACCAGGGACCTGCAGGGGGCCTGCTTCCAAGGACGAGTGATGGATGAGCTATACCGCATCTATAGGATCGACCGATCTCGAACAACACCCTACCACCCTCAAGGGAACGGCGCATGCGAGCGCTTCAATGGAACTCTGTTGCAAATGTTGCGAATGCTGGAAGCGGACAAAAAGATGAAGTGGCCCGAATTTGTGTCCGAGCTGGTGTGGGTGTATAATAATTGAGTTCATGCGACTACCGGCTACACCCCTTGCATATTGCTGTTTGGAAGAAGTGGGCGAGAAATTACTGAACTGGAGCTAGACTCAGAAGACTCCGGCCCGGGCAGTAGCCCAAGTACCTGGATTCGAGAACACCAGCGTCAGCTCCATACAGTGAGAAGACTGGTTGCTCAGAAGTTTCAGTAAGTAGAGCATGCAGATCGGCCCCCGACTGCAGGCGGATCACTTCAGCCAGGAGACCGAGTACTGGTAAGGGCCAAACGATTTGGGAGTAAACTGGACCATCGTTGGGAGGCGATACCATATCGGGTGGTGAAGAAGGTTCACCCAGACAACCCCGTCTACGAGGTTAGGCCCGAAGGGGATGACGCCGCGACACCCAGGGTGTTGCACCGCAATATGCTGCGACCTTGCTCCTCTGAAGCAGAAGTCTGTAACGAAGTTGGGCCTTCAAACGTATTGGCTGAAGTGCCCCACGCAGTAACCTTGGGGGATGAAGAAGGATGGGCCACAGTGCAGTTGGACCCGTCAGAACCATTGAGGCCAATCCCGAGTGGAACCCAGAATGAGTCGAGAAATGACTTGCAATCCCTAGTAATTGATTCATCGGATCTCCCGGAGTCACCTCCGCAAGAGGAGCCCCGCAGAACTGAGCGGGCTAATGCCGGAATTCCTCCTAACCGGTATGCTCAAGAAGAGTTTATCTGGTCTCAAATCCAGCAGAAAATGCAGGAGTGTGCCCAACTCCTGTCTGAACTTGTACTGCCTGGAAAGAGGCATCAATTATGCGAGAAGTCCACTCGCACGAGGACTGGCGAACAAAAAGGAGGGAGGAATGTAGCAAAGGCGAGAGAGCTTGCAAGGGAACTCCTACATGATGTTTCAAAAATGGAGAGAGGCTGCCATCTGCTGGCCAGACACAGTCAAGCGGAACCAAGATATGCAAGGGAAGTTGAAGGGAGAGCCGATTTAGACGCTGGACCCGATCAGGTGACTTCCAGGAAGGAGTTCGAAGAGATAAGAGGCCAGCGCGCCAAACCTGAGGGGTCTTTGGCGCCAAGCAGCAGAAAGGAGCAGACGTGTTCCCTGCGTGCTGGGAAGCCCCGCGTGACAGGCCTAAGCCAGAGGCCTGTGACGTGCCACAGTCGGGCACCGGTAGAAGAGCTCCAGATCCCTCACAGATGTGACCCGAGTGCTTTGCGTGCTGAGGAGACTCGGAACCTGCTTGCGGTGCTGAGTGAGTTTGCGGAACCCGACATCGCCCGCCGACAGACAAGGTCTGGACCCCCCTACCCAAGGCTCGAGAGATTGCCTCCAACGGCCAAGCAGAGAGGACTTGAGAGACGGCTGCCCCAGGAAAGTCACGCCAGAGAAAGCAGAGGAGCTGCATACGTGAACAGGGCCGTCACTTCTACTGTTCACCCACCGTATCGGGGACAATTGGGTTTAGGTACTCAGGTTGGGAGGGGAACGGTTGGGGCTAAAGAAGCTCAACGCGATCTAATTGAATTTATCTGGAAAAAGACTCAAGGCCTAACGGGAATAACCGGTGACCCCGGCTAGAGCCATATGCACAGTTAAGGAACTCACGTGGTGTCTCTCATGATCGAGGGCACCACATTACCTTGAGAGACTTCGCATTTTGCTAATACTTCAAATTACTGTTTATTACCCTTGTTGCAATCCCTTGTTCAGCGTACCTGTTACATATATATACGGTATATATAAACTGTTTATATTCAACTCTTACTGTTCTCGCCTTGTGTCTCTGTGCGTTGCATCCCGGCACCTGCATTACATATACAGTACGGAGCACTGTGTGGGGGACATGTAAATGTGGCACCCCAGGTCTGGTCGCCACAGTGGCAGCAATGTCATGTCTGAGAGCAGGTGGGAGGTTCCCTGGTTGGGGACAATTAGCATGCAGCACCTCCTGCCTCAGTCCAGGGAGGGGAGAAACCTGCCCTTTATAAACTGGATCTGGGGCGGGGTTAGTGAGAGAAGTGCCAGACAAGTTCCAGAGAAGTTGCAGATAGGGACAGGTCAGCAGCAGGCTGAGGAGTCCCTGTAGGAAGAGGAGGAACATGAGGCCAGGAGGGGAGCTGGAAGAGCTCATCCTGGCTAGAGACTTACAAAGCCGGACATTGGAGTCCGAGGCTGTGAGGGTTATAAGCCCAGCAGCAGAAAACCACCACGCAGGGGACTTCAAGTCCTCTGGCCCAAGGAAGGCTGGAGGCTCAGCCACGCAAGAGGGACCACTACTGCCCTGGAGGGGTGAGAAGTACGGAAGGCCCGAGTCGCCAGTCATATGGGTGAGAACAACACTCAGAGACGTGGGCTACCACTACACTACAGCGGGATAGCCATGAAAGATTGAAGTCAGCACGGTAGGCCTACAAACTCCCCCTGACCAGCGGGATCTCCCAGTTGCTCTCAGACTGACCAGGCCTCCATTGTTAACCTGTATTCCGAACGGGTCCCTTAATACCACCAACAGTAAAGACCCTGAATTGTTTGACAGACTCCGTGTGGTTACTGCTGCTCCCGCGCACCATCACCACCAACATCCCTATTTACTGCCCTGAGGCTATACTCATCCCGTGGGGAGTTATACTACCCTCAGCTGCACCCACAACACCAGCCTCAGCGGTCGGCCCTGCAGCGGCGGTTCACTCTGACAGCAATCCACGGGTGGCGTAGTCGGACATTTAATCACAAAACCCTATAAATAGACTGCCATTTGGGTTGACCATCCTGAGCCACGGGACCGGGTCCCCGCCACGCAAGGACTACAACCCCCAGCATCCACAAAAGGTCCGGTTCCAGGTATCCACACACACACACGGCCCAGGGGGCGCGTCATATACAGTACTGAGTACTATGCGGGACCATGTATACAGTAGGTAGCAGTATGCGGGACCATGTATACAGTATGGAGTACTATGCGGCGCCATGTATACAGTATGGAGTACTATGCGGGGCCATGTATACAGTACAGAGCACTATGCGGGGCCATGTATACAGTATGGAGTACTATGCGGGGCCATGCATACATTAGTACGGAGCACTATGCGTGGACTGTGTATACAGTACGGAGCACTATGTGGGGCCATGTATAAAGTAGGGAGCACTATGTGGGGCCATGTATAGAGTAGGTAGCACTATGCGGGGCCATGTATACAGTAGGGAGCACTATGCGGGGCCATTTATACTGTGTGCAGCACTATGCGGGGCCATGTATACAGAACGGAGCACTATACGGTCCGTGTATAGAGTACGGAGCACTATGCAGGGCCATGTATACAGTACAGAGCACTATGCGGGGCCATGTATACAGTATGGAGCACTATGCGGGGCCATGTATACAGTACGGAGCACTATGCGGGGCCATGTATACTGAGTGCAGCACTCTGCAGGGCCCTTTATACTGTGTGCAGCACTATGCGGGGCCATGTATACAGTATGGAGTACTATACGGGGCCATGTGTACAGTATTACTGAGCACAATGCAGGGGCCGTGTATACAGTACGGAGTACTATCCGGGGCCATGTATATAGTAGTACGGAGCATTATGCGGGGCCATGTAAATGTGGCACCCCAGGGGTCTGGTTACCACAGTAATAGAGATATTATGTCTGAGAGCAAGTGGGAGGTTTCTCTGGTCAGGAGCCCTAAGCATGCAACACGGCCCACCCAGACCTGGGAGGGGAGGAATCTGCCCTTATAAACTGGGTCTGGGGCGGGATTAAGTGAGAAAGAGTTGAGTTCCAGACACAGGGAAAGTAACAACAGGAGCTCTGTAGGAGCAGGAGCGAGTGCCAGAGACTGGAAGCTAGATAGCTCGCCTTGGCTGAAGACACTAACCCGGACACGGAGTCCGAGGCTGTGGGGACATCCAGGTCCAGAAGCAGAATCCAACCGGCAGGGGATTCCATGTCCTCTGGCCTTAGAAACCCGAAGGCATGGTCACAAGCAAGGGACCAGCACCGCCATCGTGAAGCGAAGGCTGACAGAAGGCCCCAAGTCACCGGCCATACGGGTGGGCACCACACGGTATACTCAGGGACGTGGGCTACTTCTACCCACATAGAGCAAGGTAGCCAGGAAAGTGTGCAGATAGTCGGGGAGGCCTACAACTCCACCTGGCCAGGGGAGATCCTGCTTGCTCACAGACTGACCAGGCCCCTACTGCTAACCAGTACTCCCGGGAGGGTCTGCTTTATACCATCAGTAAAGACCCTGAACTGCACCACACGTCTCTGTGTTTCATCGCCGCACCAGCACCATTACTACTGGGACGCTCACACCATCACTCCCATCATCCACATTAGCTGCCCTGAGGCAATACTTCTCCCGTGGGGAGTTATCCCATACTGAGCTGCGCAAACAACATCAGCCTCAGCGGTCTGCAGCGCAGCGGCGGTCCCCACTGACCGCGATCCACGGGTGGCGTAGTTGGACAATTACAATACCAATAGACTGCCACTGGTTTGACCGCCCTGGGCACGGACCGGGTCACCGCCACATTGAGACTACAACCCCCAGCGATCCGGCTCCAGGCCCCCAGGCCCAGGGGGCGCGTCATATACAGTACAAAGCACTATGCGGGGGACATGTATACAGTACGGAGTACTATGCGGGGCCATGTATACAGTACGGTGCACTATGCATGACCGTGCATACAGTAGGTAGCACTATGCGGGGCCATGTATACAGTACGGAGCACTACGCGGGGCCATGTATACTGTACAGAGCACTATGCGGGGGCCGTATATAGAGTGCGGAGCACGATGCGGGCCCGTGTATACAATATGGAGCAGTATGAGGGGCCATGTATACTGAGTGCAGCACTATGCAGGGCCATTTATACTGTGTGCAGCACTATGCGGGGCCATGTATACAGTACGGAGCACTATGCGGAGCCATCTGTACAGTACGAAGCACTATGCGGGGCCATGTATACAGTATGGAGCACTATGCAGGGCCACGTATAGAGTACGGAGCACTATGCGGGGGCCATGTATACAGTTTGGAGCACTATGCGGGCCCGTGTATACAATATGGAGCACTATGCGGAGCCGTGTATACAGTACGGAGCACTATGCGGGGCCATGAATACAGTAGAGAGCACTATGCGGGGGACATGTATACAGTACGGAGCACTATGCGGGGCCATTTTTACAGTATGGAGCTCTATGCGGGGCCATGTATACTGTGTGCAGCACTATGCGGGGCCATATATACAAAACAGAGCAGTATGTGGGGCCATGTTTATAGTAGCATGGAGCACTATGCGGGGCCATGTATATAGTAGTATGGAGCATTATGCAGGGCCATGTATACAGTACGAAGCACTATGCGGGGGACATGTATACAGTACGGAGTACTATGCGGGGCCATGTATACAGTACGGAGTACTATGCGGGGCCAAGTATACAGTACGGAGCACTATGCGGCGCCATGTATACAGTACGGAGCACTATGCAGGGCCATGTATACAGTACGGAGCACTATGCGGGACCATGCATACAGTACGGAGCACTATGCGGGGCCATGCATACCGTACGGAGCACTATGCGGGGTCCATGTATACAGTATGGAGCACTATGCGGGGCCATGTATACTGAGTGCATCACTATGCAGGGCCATTTATACCGTGTTCAGCACTATACAGGGCCATATATACAGTAAGGAGCACTATGCGAGGCCATGTATACAATATGGAGCACTATACGGGGCCATGTATACAGTGCTTAGCACTATGCGGGGCCATGTATATAGTACGGAGCACTATGCAGGGCCATGTATACAGTAGGGAGCACTATGCAGCGCCACGTATAGAGTACGGAGCACTATGCGGGGGCCATGTATACAGTACAGAGCACTATTCGGGGGCCGTATATAGAGTACGGAGCACTATGCGGGGCAGTGGATACAGTACGGAGCACTATGCGGGGCCATGTATACGTTTGGATCACTGTGCGGGGCCATGTATACTGTGTGCAGCACTATGCGGGGCCATATATACAAAACAGAGCAGTATGCGGGACCATGTATACAGTAGGGAGCACTATGTGGGGCCATGTATACAGTACGGATCAATATGCGGGGCCATGTATACAGTACGGAGCACTTTGTAGGGCCATGTATATAGTAGTATCGAGCACAATGCGGGGGCTGTGTATACAGTACGGAGCACTATGCGGGGCCATGTATATAGTAGTACGGAGCACTATGAGGGGCCATGTATACAGTACGAAGCACTATGGGGGGACATGTATACAGTACGGAGCACTATTCAGGGCCCTGTATACAGTACAGAGAACTATGCGGGTGCCATGTATACAGTACGGAGCACTATTCAGGGCCCTGTATACAGTACAGAGAACTATGTGGGTGCCATGTATACAGTACGGAGCACTATTCAGGGCCCTGTATACAGTACAGAGAACTATGCGGGTGCCATGTATACAGTACGGAGCACTATACGGTCCGTGTATAGAGTACGGAGCACTATGCAGGGCCATGTATACAGTACAGAGCACTATGCGGGGCCATGTATACAGTATGGAGCACTATGCGGGGCCATATATACAGTACGGAGCACTATGCGGGGCCATGTATACAGTACGGAGCACTATGCGGGGCCATGTATACAGTACGGAGCACTATGCGGGGCCCTGTATACAGTACGGAGCACTATGTGGGGCCATGTATACAGTAGAGAGCACTATGCGGGGCCATGTATACAGTATGGAGCACTATGCGGGGCCATGTATACAGTATGGAGCACTATGCAGGGCCATGTATACTGAGTGCAGCACTATGCAGGGCCATTTATACTGTGTGCAGCACTATGCTGGCCATGTATACAGTACGGAGCACTATGCGGGGAACATGTATATGGTACGGAGCACTATGCGGGCCCGTGTATACAATATGGAGCACTATGCGAGGCCGGGTATACAGTACAGAGCACTATGTGGGGCCATGAATACAGTACAGAGCACTATGCGGGGGATATGTATACAGTACGGAGCACTATGCGGGGCCATGTATACAGTACGGAGCACTATGCGGGGCCATGTATATAGTAGTACGGAGCATTATGCGGGGCCATGTATACAGTACGAAGCACTATGCGGGGCCATGTATACAGTACGGAGCACTATGCGGGACCATGCATACAGTACGGAGCACTATGCGGGGCCATGCATAAAGTACGGAGCACTATGCGGGGTCCATGTATACAGTATGGAGCACTATGCGGGGTCATGTATACAGTACCGAGCACTATGCAGGGCCACCTATAGAGTACGGAGCACTATGCGGGGGCCATGTATACAGTACAGAGCACTATGCGGGGGCCGTATACAGAGTACGAAGCACTATGCGGGGCCGTGGATACAGTACGGAGCACTATGCGGGGCCATGATTACAGTACGGAGCACTATTCGGGGGACATGTATACAGTACGGAGCACTATGCGGGGCCATGTATACTGTGTGCAGCACTATGCGGGGCCATATATACAAAACAGAGCAGTATATGGGACCATGTATACAGTAGGGAGCACTATGCGGGGCCATGTATACAGTACGGAGCACTATGCGGGGCCATGTATACTGTGTGCAGCACTATGCGGGGCCATATATACAAAACAGAGCAGTATATGGGACCATGTATACAGTAGGTAGCACTATGCGGGGCCATGTATACAGTACAGAGTACGATTCTGGGCCATGTATACAGTACGGAGCACTATGCGGGGCCATGTATACAGTACGAATCACTATGGAGGGACATGTATACAGTACGAGCACTATGCGGGGCCATGTATACAGTACGAGCACTATGCGGGGCCATGTATATGACGCGCCCCTGGGCCTGAGTCGCGCAGCGTTGCGCACGCGGGAGCCTACCCGGAGCCGGATCTGATAGGGGTAGTAGTCTCGTGGCGGTGACCCGATCCGTGCCCAGGGAGTCAGACTAAGTGGCGGTATATTAGCAGTAGATGTAGGACGACTACGCCACCCGTTGAATGCAGCTATGGAGCTGCCGCTGCAGGGCAGACCGCTGAGGCCGGTGGAAGGATGGTGCAGCGTGGATGGTATAACCCCCAACGGGAAGGGTATGGCCTCAGGGCAGCCGACGTGGATGATGGGGGTAGCAGGAACCACTCAGAGACGATGCGGTGTAGTTCAGGGTCTTTACTGGTGACAAAGATAGACCCTTCCGGAGTACTGGCTAGCGGTCGGGGCCTGGTCAGTCTTTGAGCAGATGGGAATCCCCCTTGGCCAGGCGGAGTTGTAGGCCTCCCCAACTACTTGTACTCTTCTGGCTACCTTGCTAGAGGCGGGTAAAGGTAGCCCACGTCCCTGAGTGTACCGTGTGGTGCTCACCCGTATGGCCGGTGACTCGGGGCCTTCTAGTGGCTTCCGCTCCACGACGGCGGTGCTGGTCCCACGCGTGTGACCGTGCCTTCGGGTTTCTTGGCCAGAGGACCTGAAATCCCCTGCCGGACGGTTTCTGCTGCTGGGTAATGATTAGTCCCCACAGCCTCGGACTCCGGGTCCGGTGGTAACTCTTCAATCAGGGCGAGCTCTTCAGCTGCCAGCCCCTGATTCCTGTTAGCACGACTTCCTCAGAGCTCCTGATCTCTCTTTCCTATAGCTGCTTCTCCTCTTCTCTACTCTTCTCTTCTCTCTAACCCTGCCTCAGCCCCAGTTTTATATAGGGGAAGTTCTTCCCCTCCCAGGACTGGGCAGGAGGTGTGGCATGCATAGGATTCCTGACCAAGAGACCTCCCACCTGCTCTCAGACATAACATTGCTATTACTGTGGAGACCAGACCCCTGGGGTGCCACATTCCCCCCTAGTGAAATTTAGTACTCCGGGACTAAACATACTTTTGTAAACATAACAAGGTGTAAACAATAACATTCTGATAGAGACAACACATAAGGTGGTCACGGAGTGTCCGCAACCGGGTGTAACTTTTGAGGAAAACAAGGGTGTCCATTTCACCAACACAGGGAGACGTAACCAGGTAGGGGTCTGTCCTGCCCCGAGTCCTTAACAGTCTTTTAGTCCGTCCTGGGTTACGCTCCAACTATATGCACAAAGGATTCCCTGTAAATCCACCAAAGACTCCTATAAATAACTAGAAACACATAATTATACACAAGCAACAATAAACAGGTAAACATTAATAAAACAGTTTGAACATTTAGATCCTCCACCGTATGGGCAACTGGCCTCTAGTGACCCTAGTGGACCTACGGAGCTGGCTGACTGGTCCTGAGCTACAGGGTATAGGAGCTGTCAGGGGTAAACTGAGCAGCCGTCTACGGACTCTTTGGGTCACTAGGGGTATGGCAGGCTCACTATAAGCAGAGGGTTGATTTTCCTGGTCTGCTTGTGTGGGGCCTTCTGCCTCCTGGACCGGCTGTTCTTCCCGCTCTACCTGTGTCTCCGTAGGCACTTGGGATGCTGGTTGGAGGAACGTGAGGACGGGTACCACAACAGCACCATTAACTTGAGTCCAAGACCGAGGGAAGTCTCCGAGCACAGTACTAACCATATCTTCCCTTTCCTCTACGGGTCGAGGGTCCTCTTGTTCCTCTTCAGGGTTCCGTAGCTGTTCGGGACACTTCTTCAGGTGATCCCCGAATACAATGGCTGTGGTTTCCCCTCCGTCTTTACTGATTGTACAGGTCTTTGGGTTGTCGTGGCTTGAGGGCAGTACAGTGTACGGGTCCTTCTCCCACTGGTCGTCCAACTTGTGGAGCCGTCTTTTCCTCTTCAAGACCTGCTCTCCGGGCACCAGGGGAACAGCGGGAGCATACTGGTTGTAAGTTTTCTCTTGTCTTTCCCTAGCTTGACAGAGACTACGCTCCACGCTCTCCTGTACTTTCCGGTACTGCTGCTGCCTCTCTGTGTCCCAGTCTGCTTCTGGTGAAGTGTCCTCGGGTGTCAGGACTCCCATCTCCAGATCAACAGGAAGCTTACCAGGTCTTGCCCTCATCAGGTAAGCCGGGGTACAGTTGGTGGAACCTACAGGGATGTGGTTGTATAGGTCCACCAGGTCGGGCAGCTTCTCAGGCCACAGACTGCGTTCTTCCAGGGGCAACGTTTTCAGAAGATCTATCACCACCTGGTTCATTTTCTCACAAAGTCCATTAGTTTGCGGGTGATAGGGTGTTGTTCTTATCTTCCGGCAGCCATACAGGGTGCAGAACTCCTGGAAGACCTCCGCTTCAAAGGCAGGCCCCTGGTCCGTCAGCACCTGCTCCGGGTATCCGTGCGGACGGCAGAAGTGCTGCTGGAAGGCTCTAGCTGCTGTTTGAGCCGTTAAGTCCTTGACGGGGACGACAACCAAGAACCGGGAGTAGTGATCCACGATGGTTAACGCGTAGACGTAGCCACTTCTGCTTGGGGTCAGTTTTACATGATCCAAGGCTACCAGTTCCAACGGCTGTCTGGTGATGATGGACCGCAGGGGAGTCTTCTGGCTAGCACGGTCCCTCCTTCTTAGGTTGCATGGGCCACAGTCTCTGCACCACCTCTCGATGGTTCCTCTCATGCCTACCCAATGGAACCGCCCGCGCAGCAGGAACTCCAGCTTCTTCCATCCGAAGTGCCCAGCTCCGTCGTGGTATGCCTCCATCACCATAGCTGCGTCTCTTCTTGGCACCACTACTTGCCAGATTAGTTCATGCGTCCGGGAGTTAACCATTCTGCGGCACAACTTCCCCTTGTAAAGGAACAGTCGACTCTTCTCAGCCCACAGTTGCTTGGCTTCCTCCGGAGCGTCTGGGTCAAGGCGTGCATCTGGCCGAGTCAGCATCTCCTTTACCAGTCGGACGGCAGGGTCACTGTCTTGCGTCTCCGCCCAGTTGTAATGAGGTAAGGGGTTGAACGTAGCGGATTGCTTACTCCTTACACGGTGGGAATACTGGATAGTCCCATGACGGTGGAACGCGGGGAGTTCAACTTCTTCCAGTCCCTCTGAATCTTCCCCTACGTCCGGTAGGTTTGGCATCCTGGACAGGGCGTCCGCGTTGGTATTGGAGTGTCCTGCCCGGTATTTGATTGTAAACTCATAGTTGGACAAGCGGGCCATCCATCTCTGCTCTAGGGCACCGAGTCTTGCAGTGTCCAGGTGTGTCAACGGGTTGTTATCCGTGTACACGGTGAACCGGGAAGAAGCGAGGTAGTGCTTAAAGCGTTCGGTGACTGCCCACACCACTGCCAGGAACTCTAGCTTAAATGAGCTGTAATTCTCAGGGTTTCTTTCGGTGGGTCGCAGTTTTCGGCTGGCGTAAGCAATTACCCGTTCTTTCCCCTGCTGGATCTGGGACAGTACGGCTCCTAGCCCGATGTTACTGGCGTCGGTGTAGAGGATAAAGGGCTGGCTATAATCAGGGAACGCCAGGATTTCATCCCCCGTGAGGGCCATCTTCAGCTGACGGAAGGACTCTTCTTCCAGCTTCTCCCATCTGAAGGGTGGCTTCTGGTTCTTGGCCTTCCTGGACTGGCCTATCAGGAGGTCCTGCATAGGAGCTGCCTTTTTGGTGAAACCGGGAATGAACCTTCGGTAGTAGCCTACCAACCCGAGGAACTGCCTCACTTCCTTTACGCTGGAGGGGCTTGGCCATTCCTTAATTGCGGTGATCTTATCAGGGTCGGGAGCCACTCCGTCAGCACTCACCACGTGTCCCAGGTACTGCACCTTTGGCTTCAGGAGGTGACACTTGGAAGGTTTCACCTTTAGGCCGTAACTTGCCAGAGCTTCGAACACTTCCGCCAGGTGCTTCAGGTGGTCCTCGTAGGTCTTGGAGTAGACGATGACATCGTCCAGACATAACAGGACCGTCTCAAAGTTTCGGTGTCCCAGACAGCATTCCATCAATCGCTGCAAGGTTCCTGGTGCGTTGCAGAGTCCAAACGGCATGCAGGTAAATTCGCTAAGTCCCATCGGGGTGGTGAATGCGGTCTTCTCCCGATCCGCCTCTGCTACAGGAACCTGCCAGTACCCGCTAGTGAGATCCAAGGTGGAGAAGAAGTTAGCAGATTTTAAAGCAGCCAAAGAGTCCTCTATTCTTGGTAAGGGGTACGCATCTTTGTGTGTGATACGGTTAATTTTCCGGTAATCTACACACATTCTCATGGTGTTGTCTTTCTTTTTGACCAAGACTAGTGGAGCTTCCCAGGGGCTACAGCTATCCCTGATTACCCCAGCCTCCTTCATGTCTCTAAGCATCCCCTTGGCGTGTTGGTAGTGTGCAGGGGGTACGGGTCGATACCTCTCTTTTATGGGAGGATGGTCTCCCGTGGGGATGTGGTGTTCTACCCCTTGACTCGCCCGAAGTCTAACGGGTGTTTACTAAACACTCTCTCGTACTCTTGAACCACCCAGTAGACTCCCTGTTTCTGGTGGGAGGGAGTGGAGTCAGTACCCAAATGTAGTTGCTGACACCAATCCTCCATTATTTTCTTAGAGCCGTTACCTTCCTCCGGGTGAGATGGAGGCAAGGGTTCCACAGACTGTATTTTGGTTGATAGTATATAATTTGGCTAGCGTAGCATACCGGGGCAGGTATACTTCCCTTTTCCCGATATTTATTATGCGAACGGGCACCCTCCCATGGCGTACATCAACTACCCCCCGGGCTGTCAAAATGGTGGGCCTACTGTCTGAGTAGACTGGTTCTACCATGGCCTGGTAATCTCTACCTCTCAGACCAATAGCTGCCCGGCACCAAATCATCATTTCACTTTTCGGGGGCATGGCAATAGGGAAAGGGTCACACATTCTTACGCTACCAATCTCACCACCGGAGAGTTCCACCTGTTGCCGTCGCATCAGTGCCCGGATCTCTTTCTGGAGCACTCGCTGCTGGCCGGAGCTGGCGTTCTTGGCAACCTGCTGTAAAATGAAAATCACCTCTGCAAGACAATTTTCAATCACATTAGTTCCTAGAGTTATCTTTGGGTGACTCTCGCGCTTGTCAATGTCTACAATGATCAGTCCCTGTGCTGCCAGTTCGACTCTACCGATTTTAATGGTCATCTCTTTAAATCCAATCTGCGGCACGGGTTGACCATTGCTGGCGATGATACTCAAGTCGTCATCAGGGTAGCGGGTTATATCCGAGTCATTCCAGTACTGCTTGAAGAGCACGTACGGGATGGTGGTGACCTGTGACCCGGTGTCCAGTAGGGCACTCATAGGAATGCCATCCAGTACCACAGGCAAGACTGGACGTCCTCCCACATATTTGTCGCGCCAGTTCGATGGGCCTGGTGATCTTTTTCCTGGGGGTTGGCCCTCTACCCCAGGTTGTGCCAGTTTAAAGGACAGTACCTTGCCATATGTCCGGGTTGATTGCAGCGGCGGCAGATGGGTTGTCCGTCCTCGTTGTATCGGTCGCTGGGTCTTCCTCTGGCCGGTGGGGTCCTCCTTGGTCGACGCCACGGGATGTCCTCCGGTCTGGATGCCAGCTGGATCTTCCCTGGAGTGGAAACCAGAAAGACTGCACAGTTCGGGTTAGCGCAGCAACGCTTTTAGCTAGCTCTTGGACCTGATGGTGCAGGTCTGGAGCCGGGTCATTGTTCAAAGCCTGCGCATCAGCCCCCACAGGCCCTGCCGACAAGGGCGCCGCCTCCTGGTGGTAAGTGATAGCTGGGCGCCTGTGGGTCACAACGCCACCCGGTGCCGGTTCTCGGAGCACCCGGATGGCTCTGTCCTTGAACTGTGCAAAGTCCAGATGAGGATCCTGTAAGGCTATGGCCCGCAACTGGGTTCGGTGGACATTGCAATATAGTCCCTCTATAAATTGTTCGGTCAACAGCCTGTCCTCGTTTCCCACACTGTCAGGGTCGGTCTGCTTAATAGCTCTCAGGGCCTCTTGTAGGTTTAGTGCATAGTCCCTTATACTCTCATGTGCTCGCTGCCTGCACCCATAGAATCTAAGCTTAATCTCGGCTGAGGTGCGGGTATCAAAGGTGTCCCTCAGCCGGGTTAGTATCCCTGCGACAGTCGTCCTCCCAGGTGGCCAGGACTTTACCTCCCTTTGGGCTGCCCCGGTTAGTTGGGCCACCAGGATGCTCACTTTTTGCTCTTCTGTGAGGGGGTACACCTGGAAGAGGCTATCCAGCTTTTCTCTAAAGTCATTCAGGGTATGTGACTCCCCTGAGTATTGGGGTAGCCAGGCTGCTCCCGGGATATAGGGCATGGTGAAAGGCATGACTGCAGCAGCGCTGGCGCTGGCGGGGGTTGAGGCAGTGAAGCTCTCCTCCAGATCCGACATCTTCCTCCCCCCTAGTGGACCGTGGCCTACCTTGCGATGATCCTCTTCCGTAGGCCGCGGCTCCGCAGTGGATCGTCAGGGTTGAGGACCTTCCGTCGCGCTCCTGTGACGTCGGCGTCTGCTGGGCTCCTTCCAGGACCTTACGCAACGTCCGGACGTGAGGCGGGGCTTCAGTTCTCGCGCGCTTTCGGAGTCCACGCCCCTCTTCTTCCCGCGCGGCGTCTTCAAGATGGCGTCCAACGGCGGGAAAACTTCACGGATGGCGGGAAGAAGGCTGAAGATGGCGCCGGATGGCGGAAATCTTCACCGATGGCGGGAAGAAGGCTGAAGATGGCGCCGGATGGCGGGAAACTTCACCACTGGTAAGTTTGAACAGTCTTTTTCAGGCACGCAGTACCCGGTGGTTGCGGGCACGAGATCCTGCCGACTACGCCAAAAGTTGACGCGCCCCTGGGCCTGAGTCGCGCAGCGTTGCGCACGCGGGAGCCTACCCGGAGCCGGATCTGATAGGGGTAGTAGTCTCGTGGCGGTGACCCGGTCCGTGCCCAGGGAGTCAGACTAAGTGGCGGTATATTAGCAGTAGATGTAGGACGACTACGCCACCCGTTGAATGCAGCTATGGAGCTGCCGCTGCAGGGCAGACCGCTGAGGCCGGTGGAAGGATGGTGCAGCGTGGATGGTATAACCCCCAACGGGAGGGGTATGGCCTCAGGGCAGCCGACGTGGATGATGGGGGTAGCAGGAACCACTCAGAGACGATGCGGTGTAGTTCAGGGTCTTTACTGGTGACAAAGATAGACCCTCCCGGAGTACTGGCTAGCAGTCGGGGCCTGGTCAGTCTTTGAGCAGATGGGATCCCCCTTGGCCAGGCGGAGTTGTAGGCCTCCCCAACTACTTGTACTCTTCTGGCTACCTTGCTAGAGGCGGGTAAAGGTAGCCCACGTCCCTGAGTGTACCGTGTGGTGCTCACCCGTATGGCCGGTGACTCGGGGCCTTCTAGTGGCTTCCGCTCCACGACGGCGGTGCTGGTCCCACGCGTGTGACCGTGCCTTCGGGTTTCTTGGCCAGAGGACCTGAAATCCCCTGCCGGACGGTTTCTGCTGCTGGGTAATGATTAGTCCCCACAGCCTCGGACTCCGGGTCCGGTGGTAACTCTTCAATTAGGGCGAGCTCTTCAGCTGCCAGCCCCTGATTCCTGTTAGCACGACTTCCTCAGAGCTCCTGATCTCTCTTTCCTATAGCTGCTTCTCCTCTTCTCTACTCTTCTCTTCCCTCTAACCCTGCCTCAGCCCCAGTTTTATATAGGGGAAGTTCTTCCCCTCCCAGGACTGGGCAGGAGGTGTGGCATGCATAGGATTCCTGACCAAGAGACCTCCCACCTGCTCTCAGACATAACATTGCTATTACTGTGGAGACCAGACCCCTGGGGTGCCACATATACAGTACGGAGCACTCTGCGGGGCCATGTATACTGAGTGCAGCACTATGCAGGGCCATTTATAGTGTGTGCAGCACTATGCGGGGCCATGTATACAGTATGTACAGTATGGAGCTCTATGCGTGGCCATATATATAATACGGAGCACTATGCGGGACCATGTATACAGTAGGTAGCACTATGCGAGGACATGCATACAGTACGGAGCACAATGCGGGGCCATGTATACAGTACGGAGCACTAAGCAGGGCCATGAATATAGTAGTACCGAGTACAATGCGGGGGCCGTGTATACAGTACGGAGCACTATGCGGAGCCATGTATACAGTACGGAGCACTATGAGGGGGACATGTATACAGTATGGAGCACTATGCGGGGCCATGTATATGTAGCACCCTGAGGATTCGGCTGCTACAGGGGTATTGCACCTCAGCCAGAGGTGTGATATTCCACTCCCGGGTAAGGATGGAGTGTGGAACTGAGCTCAGATAGCTGCATGCACTACATACATCCCATTTCCGAGGGACAGACCTATGGTACTCCCACTAGGAAAATGTGCAGGTACAACCGTGTCTGTCCCTGGCTGTAGTGGGAGGGGGGTGGAACATCCCAGTAGTGTAGGGGCAGATAGGGGGAGCAGTCTGGGTAGTGCTAGGAGCTCATTGGGTGCTGGTCACCTGAGCTCACACATAGAGGGAGTATATAAGGTGGGAACGATCTTAGAACAGGGTCTTTTGTAGAGGTTTGGTCAGTCAGTCAGAGTCAGCCAGTCAGTCCATCAGACTTTGCAGAGCAGTGGGAGAAAGCAGAAGAGCAGAGCAGCCCCAGGCCCAGAGAGAGAGAGGAGAACGAAGGACCCAGAGGGGGAGAAAGAAGGAACTCTGAGAGCTCAAACTAAATCAAAGGGTGAAGAGTTGGCACAAGGGTACCGGAGCCCAAACTGGTGGAGGGCACTAATCCTCAGCCAGAGACCGGAGGCCGTGGGCAGAATCTGTCACGGCCACCCACTATATCCACCCGGAAGGCAGACCACGCATAGGGTCAGGGAACCCAGAGACAAGGGTTTACCAACAAGAGGCCCGAGGGAGCCGGACATAGGTGGAACCCTGGTGGGGACGGCCAGAGAAGAGGACAGGACAGAAAGGGAGCTCAGGACCACGCTCCAGAACTACTTGGGGGTTGGCCGAGTCCAGGACCTGGTGGACGCAGCACGGCTCGGGTGGTCACTCAAGGCCGGAGTGACCGGAACAACAGCAGTAAGTAAAAACCCTGAACTGCACAACCCGACTCTGAGTCTCATTACCATCCTCTCTGCACCTCTACAACCACCATCCTCTGCACCTGACCCCCTGAGGCTATACACCTCCCGCTGGGGGTTATACTACCTGAGCTGCGCACACACCATCAGCCTCAGCGGACCCTGCTGCAGCGGCTGCCGTAGTGACCGCAATTCAACGGGTGGCGTAGTCGACATAAAGAACTTTCAGTAACATCTGTAGGACTGCCACACACTGAGCTTGACACCCTGGGCACGGACCGGGTCACAGCCGCTCGGAGACTACAACCCCCATCTGATCCGGCTCCGGGTATTCCCCTAAAGAATATGGCCCAGGGGGCGCGTCAACTTTGGCGTAGTCGGCAGGATAACGTGCCCGCAACAACCGGGTACTGCGTGCCTGAAGAAAAGTACAAGTTTACCTCAAAAAGAAGTCTCCCGCCGGTTCCGGAGGGTCCCCACCATCGGACCCCATCACAGGTCGATTCCCGCCGGTTGTCCGCCATTTGCAGCTTTTTCCCGCCATCTGCAGAGTTTCCCGCCACTGGGAGACGATTCCCGCCATTTCCAAAGATTTCCCGCCTTGGAAGAGCGGACGCCATTATGGGCGTGCCAGAGGATGGCAAGAGGCCGCCTCCCATCGTGGGCCAGGTCGAAGAATGGCGCCAAAAGCGGAAACCGCCCCCACCAACAGAGACTGTGATGCTAGAGGTGTCCATCAGCGTGAAAGAACTGCCCCTGGAGCTGACAATCACCAAGTTGCCCCGGGACCGCCCTCGATGTGGGCGGAGACAGAACAAAAGAACAAAGATGGGTGCCGCCTGGAGCAGTCTGGAGAGAGCGCACCCGGAGACAAGAAGCCTGGAGCAGAGTCCAGAGAAAGCCTACCCGGAGATGGAAGGCGGGCAGCACCGACCCAGTGGTCAGGAGCCTGCTGGAAGCAACAAGTCCACTAGGCTTAGTGGAGATCCTAGCACAGCTCCCCCGAGATCGGGAGTGTGCACAGACTGCGCTGGAGGGCCTCGCACGGAGGATGGCCCGGGTGCAGCGAGATACGTTGGCGGAGTGGAGCCGAGAGCTGGCCCAGCAGACAAGAACCCGTCAGCGGAGCACGCCACCCGAGACGAGGAGACAGACCGCCTCTGAGGATGGCGCAGGAGGACTGAAGGCCGGAGACGGCGCCGAGAAGGGAGCCGAACGAATGGAGGCAGGTAAAGGGGACGTCTCTACCCCAAGCCGGGAAACCGCGTGCCTGCCCCAGCTCCCCGTCGCAGAGCCCGAAGTACCCCCTGCCGTGCCCGTCGCTGCAACGTCACCGCCGCAGACTAGGCCTCAAACGGAAGCCGCGACCCCTGTGACGTCACGCGCCTCGACCCCGAGCGTGGCCAAGCAGGAAGTACCATCAGCCTGGTCGCAGGGCCTAGTACCCCCGGGCGCCGCAATACCAACAGCGCCCCCTACCTCCGCGGAGCCCCCGGCCTGGTCGCAGGGCCAAGTAACCCAGGGCGCCGCCGTTCTTACGGTGCCCTTTACTTTCAAGGTGCCCCAAGCCTGGTCGCAAGGCCTGGGCAACCCGGGCGCCGCTACCACCACTGCGCCCATAAAATCAAGAGTGCCGCACCTGGGTGAAGACCTGTTCGCCCAGCATACGTGCCCGGATGGGCAGCCCTTTGTCTGGCCCGAAGAATACATCCAGCTGGAGCTTCAAAAAGCAAGGACCATGTGCGAACCCCTGATCCCGGCTCCAAAGCCCGTAAAGAGGATCTCGCCCCCGCTAGAAGAGACCCAGTTTGAGTGGGACCCCACCGGAGAAGACCTCATGGGGTTCACTCAGGAGACTCGGGCAGCCGCAGCGGAGCGTGCAGAGTGCTGCCGCCAGCAACTCGAAGTCTTTGAGAGGGAGCGGAGAGAGAGGCGGGTCCGGGAACAGCAAGCCCAAATAAGGAGCGCGGAGCAGAAGAGCCGGACCAGGAGAGACCCCCGTGCAGCGCATGGTCCCCGTACCACCGGGACTGTGATAAAATTCAACATGCAGCACGGATGGGGCTTTATCAGAGACCACCATACCCCCGGCGACGTCTTTGTCACGCGCAGAGACGTAGAAAGTCATCTGCCGGAGGGACACAGGGGTCGTGACCTGTATGTAGGGGACGAGGTCACCTTCACCCGGCACAAGTGTGCCAAAGGACCCTACGCCCTCCATGTGCATCGCCTGACGGAGGAGGAGCTGCGGTGTGAGGAGGAGCAAGAGGACCCGGACGGGTCTGAACCTGAAACGAACCAACCAAGAAAGAGCAGGAGGAAGCCGTAATTGAAGTACGGTATTGTGAGACTGTAAAATAGTTACCCGTCGGGGTACCAAAAACTGTTGCTGCTATTATAGTCCCCGTTGGGACCAGCGAATTGAACTGTTAACCCGTGTGTCCCTTACCTAATACCTGGCCGAGGACTGAGAGCGGCCATATCCCTTTTGTATATAGTTGCGCTTCCTAAAGCGCCCTCTACTGGTTTTATAGGAAAGCCGTATTTATTCTTCAAGAGACAATTGCACTTTTCCCGGTCACAAGTTGCACCGTGACCGGAGGAACCAGAAGCAAGAAGAGTTTGCCAGAATGTTGTTTATGAAAAGTTTTTATGCTGCTAATATATGACGTTTTATATGTTTTATTATGTTGATGTTTATGCAAAAATTGTATGTTTTGGTGTTTTGTTTCCTTACAGCCCGAGGACGTGCTGTGATTTACCAGGGGGGAATGTAGCACCCTGAGGATTCGGCTGCTACAGGGGTATTGCACCTCAGCCAGAGGTGTGATATTCCACTCCCGGGTAAGGATGGAGTGTGGAACTGAGCTCAGATAGCTGCATGCACTACATACATCCCATTTCCGAGGGACAGACCTATGGTACTCCCACTAGGAAAATGTGCAGGTACAACCGTGTCTGTCCCTGGCTGTAGTGGGAGGGGGGTGGAACATCCCAGTAGTGTAGGGGCAGATAGGGGGAGCAGTCTGGGTAGTGCTAGGAGCTCATTGGGTGCTGGTCACCTGAGCTCACACATAGAGGGAGTATATAAGGTGGGAACGATCTTAGAACAGGGTCTTTTGTAGAGGTTTGGTCAGTCAGTCAGAGTCAGCCAGTCAGTCCATCAGACTTTGCAGAGCAGTGGGAGAAAGCAGAAGAGCAGAGCAGCCCCAGGCCCAGAGAGAGAGAGGAGAACGAAGGACCCAGAGGGGGAGAAAGAAGGAACTCTGAGAGCCCAAACTAAATCAAAGGGTGAAGAGTTGGCACAAGGGTACCGGAGCCCAAACTGGTGGAGGGCACTAATCCTCAGCCAGAGACCGGAGGCCGTGGGCAGAATCTGTCACGGCCACCCACTATATCCACCCGGAAGGCAGACCACGCATAGGGTCAGGGAACCCAGAGACAAGGGTTTACCAACAAGAGGCCCGAGGGAGCCGGACATAGGTGGATCCCTGGTGGGGACGGCCAGAGAAGAGGACAGGACAGAAAGGGAGCTCAGGACCATGCTCCAGAACTACTTGGGGGTTGGCCGAGTCCAGGACCTGGTGGACGCAGCACGGCTCGGGTGGTCACTCAAGGCCGGAGTGACCGGAACAACAGCAGTAAGTAAAAACCCTGAACTGCACAACCCGACTCTGAGTCTCATTACTAGAGATGAGCGTTGTTCTACTCGAAGTGTTCGCCAATCTCAAATTCGAGCTGTTTTGGGTGGTGTTCGAGCCGGTCGGCGAACACGAACAATTTGAGAAAAATTCGGCTGTTCGAGGTTATGTTCGATAACTGTTCGTGCACCAAAATCATAACTGGATTTTTTCTCAGTAATGATGAAAATTAATGTTAATACGCAGTTTGAGTGTACAGCGGGGTGGGGGGAGGGGCAGGGGATGGATCTCTGCAGGAACAATGAAGATCTCCATTTTTTTTTCTCTTTCCCGCATTTGCAGTGGGGAGGTACAATCTGTCAGCCTATCAGCAGCGCACACACGGAGCGAAGTGCTTTTTTTCACACAAGCAAGGGCATGTGTGATTGGCAGTGTATGTCACATGTCCTTGCCCTATAAGACCAAGCCATTTTCCCCGTCGCCACCATTTTCTCACTGCTGCAGCTGCGTGTTAGACGGCACCGCTGTTGCTGTGTGCGCTATACCTTGTTAATTTCAAGCCAATTTTCGCACAAATATACAGATAGCTTGGGAGTAGGGAATAGTTGTGATTGCAGTCCTTTTAAGGACTAGGTTACAGCATTTCCTACGACTTTTATCAGGCAGGTCTGTGCTCTTAAATAGATAGGTTGTGGGAGTAAAGACTAATTGTAATTGGAGTCCTTTTCAGGACTAGGTTACATCAGTTCCTATCAGTTTTTGCCAGGCAGGTCTGTGCCAGTGCTGTGCAAGTTTTTTTCACAGCATTTGGCTGAATCTAGCAAAGCTAATCCTTTTTGGCCTATTGCAGAGTGTGTTAGTCAGTGGAGTAGCCTATCTGTGTTGCAAGATATACCACCTGTGTATAGAATACCAATTTTTTTACTGCACCTAGTGAAGTAAAATCTTTTGGGCATAGCATCATTCTATTAGTCCATCTATACTGACCTCCATCAGGTTGCAAACTGAATATAATTTTTTTCTGCATCTAGCTCTGAAAAAATATTTGGGCTTCTAGCAGTGTGTGGGACTTGGTCTATTAGTCCATCTATACTGACCTCCATCAGGTTGCAAATTAAAAATAATTTTTTTCTTCATTTAGCTCTGAAAAAATATTTGGGCTTCTAGCAGCGTGTGGGACTTGTTCTATTAGTCCATCTACACTGACCTCCATCAGGTTGCAAATTAAAAATAATTTTTTTCTGCATCTAGCTCTGAAAAAATATTTGGGCTTCTAGCAGTGTGTGGGACTTGGTCTATTAGTCCATCTATACTGACCTCCATCAGGTTGCAAATTAAAAATAATTTTTTTCTGCATCTAGCTCTGAAAAAATATTTGGGCTTCTAGCAGTGTGTGGGACTTGGTCTATTAGTCCATCCATACTGACCTCCATCAGGTTGCAAATTGAATAAAAAAAATTTCTGCATCTAGCTCTGAAAAAATATTTGGGCTTCTAGCGGTGTGTGGGACTTGGTCTATTAGTCCATCTATACTGACCTCCATCAGGTTGCAAATTGAATAAAAAAAATTTCTGCATCTAGCTCTGAAAAAATATTTGGGCTTCTAGCAGTGTGTGGGACTTGTTCTATTAGTCCTTCTATACTGACGTCCAGCAGGTTGCAAATTGAATATAATTTTTTTCTGCATCTAGCTCTGAAAAAATATTTGGGCTTCTAGCGGTGTGTGGGACTTGGTCTATTAGTCCATCTATACTGACCTCCATCAGGTTGCAAATTAAAAATAATTTTTTTCTTCATTTATCTCTGAAAAAATATTTGGGCTTCTAGCAGCGTGTGGGACTTGTTCTATTAGTCCATCTATACTGACCTCCATCAGGTTGCAAATTAAAAATAATTTTTTTCTGCATCTAGCTCTGAAAAAATATTTGGGCTTCTAGCAGTGTGTGGGACTTGGTCTATTAGTCCATCTATACTGACCTCCATCAGGTTGCAAATTAAAAATAATTTTTTTCTGCATCTAGCTCTGAAAAAATATTTGGGCTTCTAGCAGTGTGTGGGACTTGGTCTATTAGTCCATCTATACTGACCTCCATCAGGTTGCAAATTAAAAATAATTTTTTTCTGCCTCTAGCAGCCGACACATCCTTTTTCTTTCCCATTTTGGCAGAAAATGTAGGCTGCTTAATAATGTGAGAGAGCCTTCTTAAGTAGTCTTGCCTTTCATTGGACACACCTGCCAAACTAATTAGCACAGGTGTCTGCAATTGCTTACAGTGATATAAAGAGCCCTGACACACATCACCATCAATGAGTTTAACTGACAAACAAACAAATTCTTCCCTTATCACTCCTAAACACTTTTTGCATAATAATTTGGAACGCGGTGTACATGTGCTTTTCCACAAAACACCAGTGGTTCACGTAGTGAATCTTACAGTTCTAACTTGCCAACCGTGGTCTGTATGGAATTGTTCAATAAAGGGCCCAAAATTAAGATAACATAGATGGGAGAGGTCTCTATGAATAGGAATTCCTAAGTATTTGATACCCTGTGAGGGGCAGGCAAAGGGAAAGTTGGACTGGATGGAATCCTATATGGATTTAGGGAGGGAGACATCGAGGGCCTCAGACTTCGCTGCATTGATTTTAAAATTTTACCATGTAACAAAGTGATCTATTTCAGCCATAACAGCAGTGATGGATATATGTGATTGAGTGATATATACTAGGACATCATCAGCAAATAGAGAGCACTTGTACTCGGTGCCTCCCACCTCAATCCACCTAATATTGGGGTTATGGCGAATTGATGAGAGCAGGTGCTCCGTCACTAGGATGTATAAGAGAGGGGACAGAGGACATCCCTGCCTTGTCCCATTGGTGATTGTGAAAGGTGATGAAAATGTTCTGACGCACCCCCTGGGCCTTGGGACACCCGGAGCCGGACCCTTTTTGGTGGATGCTGGTGGTTGTAGTCTTCGTGGCGGCGATCCGGTTCCGTGGCTCAGGGCGGTCAAACCAGTGGCGGAACTATTTATGTGGTTTTGATGTTTAAATGTCCGACTACGCCACCCGTGGATTGCGGTCAGAGTGAACCGCCGCTACAGGGCAGACCGCTAAGGCTGGTGTTGTGGGTGCAGCAGAGCGTAGCATAGCTCCCCACGGGAGGAGTATAGCCTCAGGGCAGTGTATGCGGAGGATGGGGGTGATGGTGCAGGGCAGCAGCAGTAACGACACGGAGTCAGTGATGCAGTTCAGGGCCTTTACTCACAGTTCTTATTATCCAGACCACGTCTGCAGGTAACGGCTGCCCACGTCGTACTGTGCTCACCAGGTGAGGGGCTCAGACAACTCCCAGATAACTTTGGAGCGCTTCACAGGAACCCCTTTGTGTGTCCTTTGTCTGGCCTTTCTTACCAACACTTCTGTCCGGCTGCCTCGGGCCTCCTCTTGGTAAACTTGGCGCCAGTTTCCCTGACCCTATGTGGTGCCTTCCTAGCGGGTGGAGCAAGGGGCTGCGCCACATAAAATGTCAGAGCCTCCGGTTTCTAGCTGAGGGTCGTTTCCTGCCTCCACTAGTTCGGGGACCGGTCTCCCCCTTTGGCCTGACCCCTCCACGCAGGTGGATTCGGGCGTGCGGTGGCGACTCGCCCGTCCGCACCCCTGGGATCCCTTCATTCCTCGTTCCTGGAGCCTTCTCCGCTCCTCTTCCTTCCTTCTCCCTCTTGCAGGCCTGGGCCTCTGTTACTAGGCCCGCCTCCGGAGCAGAGCACATGCAGAGCCCCTGCTCCCTGCCACTTCTGCTCAGACTTCTCTGCACTGAACTAAGATGGTGCCCACCTTTTATACTCCCTTCTCAATGCACCCAGGAACTGCTTCCTCCCTGCTCCTGCACTGCAGGGTTCCCCTTCCTCAGTGTTCCCTCCCCCCACTCCAGCCAGGGACAGGGACTGTCGTGCCCATCTCAGGGGCATATTGGTCGCCCTGCCCCACGGCAATGTGGTGTAATGCATGCAGGTGTCGGGTCCTGATCCACACTCCATCCTTATCTGAGAGTGAGATATCACACCTCTGGGTGAGGTGCAATACGTCTGTAGCAACCGAGCCCTCGGTGCTACAGTTCCATTTATCTTCAGCCTAGGTGACGTATTGTGATACAGGGCAGTGATTTTGGCTATAAAAGGGTCCCCTAGACCCCTACCCCAAGCTTTTTAAGAGAATCATATATGGCGTGCCAGGAGACTCTATGGAATGCTTTCTCAGCATCCAACGAGAGTATCTACTTACAAATTTTTAACTGCATCTAGCCCAGGAAATACTTTGTGCCTAGTAGCAGTGTCTGCTAGTCAGCGGATTATCCCGGCTGTTAAGCAAGCTACACCACCTGTAGTTTGGACACTTAATTTTTTCAAAGGAAATGCTTCGGGACCACGGGATACTTAGTGAAGAGCATCAGGAGGCACCCCAAGGCATAGGGGCTGGGACTGGCACTAGGATGCCTTGCAGTGGACAGCCGAGCTCGATCCTTATAAAAGCTTTTTAACTGCAGCAGCTTTAGTGGACGCTACTGGAGCTGGAATTACGCGGCTGCTGGCATGAGACTTGCCCTCCAATAGATCCTTGTAAATGGATTTAAAGTGTATTCATTCAAATTAGAGGGACAATTTAAATTAAAAAGCTTAGAGCTGCCTCCACCACAGGGGGGCTCTCTCGACCCACCAGCGGACAGGCACCAGTATTGGGAGAGGGGGGCTGGCCGTCAGGGTTCACCGCGGCTCTGGCACAAACCCGGCGACACGGAGGTGGCACGGGCAGGAGCGGACTGGCCGTCTCGGCTTCTCACTTTTTGGATTTTAGAAGGGCATGACATGCCTATATCTGTGTCTCCCCCTCCTTTTACTCCTCCACCTCTTTTCTTTTCGCATGACTATATGTACTTGTCACTTTTCCATGTGTTAGTTGTGTCTTCTGAGCAGTTTGTCAGCTTTTGGACACCTTTGAAGGAGTTTTCTATGTGTTTCTATGTGTTTTTGTTTGCCTGCCATTGGTTTTAACGGTGTTCGAAGGTGTTCGACGAACAGTTCGACGAACAGTTCGGCGAACACACGGGTGTTCGACGAACCGAACCGAACTCGAACACTACGGGGGTGGCTCAACACTACTCATTACCATCCTCTCTGCACCTCTACAACCACCATCCTCTGCACCTGACCCCCTGAGGCTATACCCCTCCCGTTGGGGGTTATACTACCTGAGCTGCGCACACACCATCAGCCTCAGCGGACCCTGCTGCAGCGGCGGCCGTAGTGACCGCAATTCAACGGGTGGCGTAGTCGACATAAAGAACTTTCAGTAACATCTGTAGGACTGCCACACACTGAGCTTGACACCCTGGGCACGGACCGGGTCACAGCCACTCGGAGACTACAACCCCCATCTGATCCGGCTCCGGGTATTCCCCTAAAGAATATGGCCCAGGGGGCGCGTCATATACAGTACGGAGCACTATGCGGCGCCATGTATACTGAGTGCAGCACTATGCAGGGCCATTTATAGTGTGTGCAGCACTATGCGGGGCCATGTATACAGTATGTACAGTATGGAGCTCTATGCGGGGCCATATATATAGTACGGAGCACTATGCGAGGACATGCATACAGTACGGAGCACTATGCGGGGCCATGTATACAGTGCGGAGCACTATGCTGGGCCATGTATACAGTACGGAGCGCTATGCGGGGCCATGTACACTGAGTGCAGCACTATGCAGGGCCATTTATACTGCGTGCAGCACTATGCGGGGCCATGTATACAGTATGGAGCACTATGCGGGGACATGTATACAGTACGGAGCACTATGTGGGGCCATGTATACAGTACGGAGCACTATGCAGGGCCATGTATACTGAGTGCAGCACTATGCAGGGCCATTCATGCTATGTGCAGCACTATACGAGGCCATATATACAGTACGGAGCACTATGCGGAGCCATGTATGCAGTACGGAGCACTATGCGGGGCCGTGTATACAATATGGAGCACTATGCGGGGCACTGTATACTGTGTGCAGCACTCTGCGGGGCCATGTATACAAAACAGAGCAGGATGCGGGGCCACGTATAAAGTACGGAGCACTATGCGGGGCCATGTATATAGTAGTACCAAGCACAATGCAGGGGCCGTGTATACAGTACGGAGCACTATGCAGGGCCATGTATATAGTAGTACGGAGCATTATGCGGGGCCATGTATACAGTATGAAGCACTATGCGGGGGACATGTTTGCATTACGAAGTACTATGCGGGGCCATGTATATAGTAGTACGGAGCATTATGCGGGGCCATGTATACAGTACGAAGCACTATGCGGGGCCATGTATACAGTACGGAGCACTATGCGGGACCATGCATAGAAAACAGAGCAGTGTGCGGGGCAATGTATATAGTAAGGAGCACTATGCGGGGCCATGTATATAGTAGTACGGAGCACTATGCGGGGCCATGTATACAGTAGGGAGCACTATGCGAGGCCATGTATACAGTATGGAGCACTATGCGGGGCCGTGTATACAGTAGAGAGCACTATGCGGGGCCATGTATACAGTACGGAGCACTATGCGGGACCATGCATACAGTACGGAGCACTATGCGGGGCCATGCATAAAGTACGGAGCACTATGCGGGGTCCATGTATACAGTATGGAGCACTATGCGGGGCCATGTATACAGTACGGAGCTCTATGCGGGGCCATGTATACAGTACGGAGAACTATGCGGGGGCCGTATACAGAGTACGAAGCACTATGCGGGGCCGTGGATACAGTACGGAGCACTATGCGGGGCCATGATTACAGTACGGAGCACTATGCGGGGGCCATGTATACAGTACAGAGCACTATGCGGGGGCCGTATACAGAGTACGAAGCACTATGCGGGGCCGTGGATACAGTACGGAGCACTATGCGGGGCCATGATTACAGTACGGAGCACTATTCAGGGGACATGCATACAGTACGGAGCACTATGCGGAGCCATGTATACTGTGTGCAGCACTCTGCGGGGCCATGTATACAAAACAGAGCAGTGTGCGGGGCAATGTATATAGTACGGAGCACTATGCGGGGCCATGTATATTGTAGTACGGAGGATTATGCGGGGCCATGTATACAGTACGAAGCACTATGCGGGGCCATGTATACAGTACGGAGCACTATGCGGGACCATGCATACAAAACAGAGCAGTGTGCGGGGCAATGTATATAGTACGGAGCACTATGCGGGGCCATGTATATAGTAGCACGGAGCATTATGCGGGGCCATGTATACAGTACGAAGCACTATGCGGGGCCATGTATACAGTACGGAGCACTATGCGGGACCATGCATACAGTACGGAGCACTATGCGGGGCCATGCATAAAGTACGGAGCACTAAGCGGGGTCCATGTATACAGTATGGAGCACTATGCGGGGCCATGTATACAGTACGGAGCTCTATGCGGGGCCATGTATACAGTACGGAGAACTATGCGGGGGCCGTATACAGAGTACAAAGCACTATGCGGGGCCGTGGATACAGTATGGAGCACTATGCGGGGCCATGATTACAGTACGGAGCACTATGCGGGGGCCATGTATACAGTACAGAGCACTATGCGGGGGCCGTATACAGAGTACGAAGCACTATGCGGGGCCGTGGATACAGTACGGAGCACTATGCGGGGCCATGATTACAGTACGGAGCACTATTCGGGGGACATGTATACAGTACGGAGCACTATGCGGAGCCATGTATACTGTGTGCAGCACTCTGCGGGGCCATGTATACAAAACAGAGCAGTGTGCAGGGCAATGTATATAGTACGGAGCACTATGCGGGGCCATGTATACAGTACGGAGCACTATGCGGGACCATGCATACAAAACAGAGCAGTGTGCGGGGCAATGTATATAGTACAGAGCACTATGCGGGGCCATGTATATAGTAGTACGGAGCATTATGCGGGGCCATGTATACAGTACGAAGCACTATGCGGGGCCATGCATACAGTACGGAGCACTATGCGGGGCCATGCATAAAGTACGGAGCACTATGCGGGGTCCATGTATACAGTATGGAGCACTATGCGGGGCCATGTATACAGTACGTAGCTCTATGCAGGGCCACCTATAGAGTACGGATCACTATGCGGGGCCCATTTATACAGTACAGAGCACTATGCGGGGGCAGTATACAGAGTACGAAGCACTATGCGGGGCCGTGGATACAGTACGGAGCACTATGCGGGGCCATGATTACAGTACGGAGCACTATTCGGGGGACATGTATACAGTACGGAGCACTATGCGGGGCCATGTATACTGTGTGCAGCACTATGCGGGGCCATATATACAAAACAGAGCAGTATATGGGACCATGTATACAGTAGGGAGCACTATGCAGGGCCATGTATACAGTACGGAGCACTATGCGGGACCATGTATACCAAACGAATCACTATGGAGGGACATGTATACAGTACGAGCACTATGCGGGGCCATGTGTACAGTAGTACGGAGCACTATGCTGGGCCATGTATACAGTACGGAGCACAATGCGGGGCCATGTATACAGTACGGAGCACTAAGCAGGGCCATGTATATAGTAGTACGGAGCACTATGCGGGGCCATGTATACAGTACGAAGCACTATGGAGGGACATGTATACAGTACGAGCACTATGCGGGGCCATGTATACAGTACGGAGCACTATGCGGGGCCATGTATACTGAGTGCAGCACTATGCAGGGCCATTTATAGTGTGTGCAGCACTATGCGGGGCCATGTATACAGTATGTACAGTATGGAGCTCTATGCGGGGCCATATATATAGTACGGAGCACTATGCGGGACCATGTATACAGTAGGTAGCACTATGCGAGGACATGAATAAAGTACGGAGCACTATGCGGGGCCATGTATACAGTACGGAGCACTATGCTGTGCCATGTATACAGTACGGAGCGCTATGCGGGGCCATGTATACAGTATGGAGCACTATGCGGGGCCATGTATACAGTACGGAGCACTATGCGGGGCCATGTATACAGTACGGAGCACTATGCAGGGCCATGTATACAGTACGGAGCACTATGCAGGGCCATGTATACTGAGTGCAGCACTATACGAGGCCATATATATAGTACGGAGCACTATGCAGGGCCATTCATACTATGTGCAGCACTATACGAGGCCATATATATAGTACGGAGCACTATGCATAGCCATGTATTCAGTACGGAGCACTATGCGGGGCCGTGTATACAATATGGAGCACTATGCGGGGCAATGTATACTGTGTGCAGCACTATGCGGGGCCATATATACAAACCAGAGCACTATGCGGGGCCATGTATATAGTAGTACCAAGCACATTGCAGGGGCCGTGTATACAGTACGGAGCACTATACGGGGCCATGTATATAGTAGTACGGAGCATTATGCGGGGCCATGCATGCAGTACGGAGCACTATGCGGGGACGTGTATACACTACGGAGCACTATGCGGAGCCATGTATACAGTACGGAGCACTATGCGGGGGACGTGTATACACTACGGAGCACTATGCGGGGCCATGTATACAGTACGGAGCACTATGCGCGGGCCGTGTATACAGTACGGAGCACTATGCGGGGCCATGTATATAGTAGTACCGAGCACATTGCACGGGCCGTGCATACAGTACGGAGCACTATGCGGTGCCATGTATATAGTAGTACGGAGCATTATGCTGGGCCATGTATACAGTACGAAACAGTATGCGGGGGACATGTTTACAGTACGGAGCACTATGCGGGGCCATGTATACAGTACGGAGCACTATGCGGGGCCATGTATATAGTTTGGAGCACTTTGCTTGGCCATGTATACTGAGTGCAGGGCCATTTATACTGTGTGCAGCACTCTGTGGGGCTATGTATACAGTATGGAGCACTATACGGGGCCATGTATACAGTATGGAGCACTATGCGGGGCCATGTTTACAGTACGGAGCACTATGCGGGTTCATGTATACAGTATGGAGCTCTATGCGGGGCCATGTATACAGTACGGAGCACTATGCGGGGCTATGTATACAGTACGGAGCACTATGCGGGGCTATGTATACAGTATGGAGCACTATGCGGGGCCACGTATACAGTAGGGAGCACTATGCCGCGCCATGTATACAGTACGAAGCACTATGCGGTGGTCGTGTATACAGTACGGAGCACTATGCGAGGCCGTGTATAGAATAGTGAGCACTATGCGAGGCCATGTATACAGTACGGAGCACTATGCGGGGCCACGTATACAGTAGGGAGCACTATGCGGGCCATGTATTCAGTAGGGAGCACTATGCGGCGCCATGTATACAGTACGAAGCACTATGCGGTGTTCGTGTATACAGTACGGAGCACTATGCGGGGCCATGTATACAGTACGGAGCACTATGCGGGGCCGTGTATACAGTACGGAGCACTATGCGGAGCCATGTATACAGTAAGAAGCACTATGCGGGGCCATGTATACAGTACGGACCACTATGCTGGGGCATGTATACAGTAAGAAGCACTATGCGGAGCCATGTATACAGTAAGAAGCACTATGCGGGGCCATGTATACAGTACGGAGCACTATGCGGGGCCATGTATACAGTAAGAAGCACTATGCGGGGCCATGTATACAGTACGGAGCACTATGCGGAGCCATGTATACAGTAAGAAGCACTATGCGGGGCCATGTATACAGTACGGAGCACTATGCGGTGGTCGTGTATACAGTACGGAGCACTATGCGGGGACGTGTATATACTACGGAGCAATATGCAGGGACGTGTATACACTACGGAGCACTATGCGGGGACGTGTATACACTACTGAGCACTATGCGGGGCCATGAATACAGTACGGAGCACTATGCGGGGCCATGTATACAGTACGGAGCACTATGAGGGGGACATGTATACAGTACGGAGCACTATGCGGGGGATGTGTGTACAGTACGGAGCACTATGCAGGGGACTTACAGTACATACCAAAAGTTTAGACATACCTTCTCATTTAAGGAAAATTGTACATTCACACTGAATTCATCAAAACTATGAATTAACATATGTGGAATTATATACTTAACAAAAAAGTGTGAAACAACTGAAAATATGTCTTTTATTCTAGGTTCTTCAAAGTAGCCACCTTTTGCTTTGATGACTGCTTTGCACACTCTTGGCATTCTCTTGATGAGCTTTCACGACACTGAAAATGATTGCAATCAGAAATTCTTTGGTATTATTCTCTTCATTTAATTTGACTTCAATGAAAAAAACACAAAAAGAATTGTCCTAAAGCCAAATTGGATATAATTCCACACCAAACCTAAAAAAGGGGGTGGACAAAAGTATTGGCACCCTTTGAAAAATCATGTGATGCTTCTCTAATTCGTGTAATTAACAGCACCTGTAACTTACCTGTGGCACCTAACAGGTGTTGGCAATAACTAAATCACACTTGCAGCCAGTTAACATGGATTAAAGTTGACTCAACCTCTGTCCTGTGTCCTTGTGTGTACCACATTGAGCATGGAGAAAAGAAAGAAGACCAAAGAACTGTCTGAGGACTTGAGAAACCAAATTGTGAGGAAGCATGAGCAATCTCAAGGCTACAAGTCCATCTCCAAAGACCTGAATGTTCCTGTGTCTTCCGTGCACAGTGTCATCAAGAAGTTTAAAGCCCATGGCACTGTGGCTAACCTCCCTAGATGTCTACGGAAAAGAAAAATTGACGAGAGATTTCAACGCAAGATTGTGCGGATGGTGGATAAAGAACCTCGACTAACATCTAAACAAATACAAGCTGCCCTGCAGTCCGAGGGTACAACAGTGTCAACCCGTACTATCCGTCGGCGTCTGAATGAAAAGGGACTGTATGGTAGGATACCCAGGAAGACCCCACTTCTTACCCTGAGACATAAAAAAGCCAGGCTGGAGTTTGCCAAAACTTACCTGAGAAAGCCTAAAACGTTTTGGAAGAATGTTCTCTGGTCAGATGAGACAAAAGTAGAGCTTTTTGGCAAAAAGCATCAACATAGAGTGTGCAGGAAAAAAAAAGAGGCATTCAAAGAAAAGAACACGGTCCCTACAGTCAAACATGGCGGAGGATCCCTGATGTTTTGGGGTTGCTTTGTTGCCTCTGGCACTGGACTGCTTGACCGTGTGCATGGCATTATGAAGTCTGAAGACTACCAACAAATTTTGCAGCATAATGTAGGGACCAGTGTGAGAAAGCTGGGTCTCCCTCAGAGGTCATGGGTCTTCCAGCAGGACAATGACCCAAAACACGCTTCCAAAAGCACTATAAAATGGTTTGAGAGAAAGCACTGGAGACTTCTAAGGTGGCCAGCAATGAGTCCAGACCTGAATCCCATAGAACACCTGTGGAGAGATCTCAAAATGGCAGTTTGGAGAAGGCACCCTTCAAATATCAGGGACCTGGAGCAGTTTGCCAAAGAAGAATGGTCTACAATTCCAGCAGAGCATTGTAAGAAACTCATTGATGGTTACCGGAAGCGGTTGTTCGCAGTTATTTTGGCTAAAGTATTAGGCTGAGGGTGCCAATACTTTTGTCTGGCCCATTTTTGGAGTTTTGTGTGAAATGATCAATGGTTTGATTTTTGCTTCATTCTCTTTTGTGTTTTTTCCTTGCAAGCAAATTAAATGAAGATAATAATACCAAAGAATTTGTGATTGCAATCATTTTCAGGAAGAAACTGAGTATTATCTGACAGAATTGCAGGGGTGCCAATACTTTTGGCCAGCACTATATGGGGTCCATTATTCTGTATGAAGCATTATATGGGGTCCATTATTCTATTATTCTCTATAGAGCATTATATGGGGCTCATTATTCTGTATGGAGAATTATATGGGGTCGATTATTCTCTATGGAGCATTATATGGGGTCCATTATTCTGTATGGAGCATAATATGAGGTGCATTAGTCTGTATGGAGCATTATATAGGGTCCATTATTCTGTATGGAGCATTATATGGGGTCCATTATTCTATTATTCTCTATAGAGCATTATATGGGGCTCATTATTCTGCATGGAGCATTATATGGGGTCCATTATTCTGTATGGAGCATAATATGGAGTGCATTATTCTGTATGGAGCATTATATGGGGTCCATTATTCTGTATGGAGCATTATATGGGGTCCATTATTCTATTATTCTCTATAGAGCATTATATGGGGCTCATTCTGTATGGAGAATTATATGGGGTCCATTATTCTCTAGGGAGTATTATATGGGGTCCATTATTCTGTATGGAGCACAATATTGGGCCCATTATTCTGCATGGAGCATTGAATTGGAGTGCATTATTCTGTTTGAAGCAATATATGAGGTCCATTATTCTGTATGGAGCATTATATGGGGCCAATTATTCTGTATGAAGCAGTATACGGTATTGTTCTCATTATTCTGTATGTAGCATTATATGGGGCCCATTATACTGTATGGAGGACTATGAAGTTCCCATTATACCGTATGGGAGATTATATGGGGTCAGTATACCGTATGGAGGACTATACTGTCCGGTCTGCACTGAGGGCTGCCAGTTATCGCCGGTTTCTGAGCTATTGTAGAATTTACAATAGATATCACTCATGTAATGTAAGAAGTAAGTGAAATCTTTGGCCTTGTACTATATATATATATATTTCTCTGCCGTATCTGCACCATGAATCCTGGTATTTATTAAAGGGGCCCACTGAGACTCTTTCGCCCGGGGCCTACGAAAGCCTGGAGCTGGCCCTGCTGTCTGCAACCAAAGAGAAAAAGCAGGAATTCTTCTCCTGTAAAGGCGAAAACTGGTGAAAATACAGGATACAAGTAAAAAAAATGACCAGGTATAGTGATATTCCAAAATGTACACACACGGCAGCTTATTCTTAAAAGTTACTTAAAATGATAATTTCCCTTTAAATATTGGAACCTCTCTCCAGCAGGGAACGGCAATCTCCATGAATAAAGTCCACTGCACTCGTTGTGATTATTATATTTAGCATACAAGGCAATATCGGTTTAGAATCGCCTCAGTCATTGTTATAAGATCGTTATGTTTCCGGGCATAAATCATACGCTTGTAACATTGTGTATTTCTTAGTGTTGCAAATCTGAAATATTGTAAATTACATACTCCAGTTTGCCTAAAAATATTCCTAAAAAATGCTAAGAGGAGAATTTTTACTCTGCTGTACAATATGTAGTGTGTCCCCTGCCCCTGCTGTGCCCCTTCACAGAGTATGGTGCCCCATAGTGCTATCCTCTACATAGTATGATGCCTTCACAGTGCCACCTCTACAGGGCCCCAACAATGATTTCCCTCTCACAGTAACCACCCACAGTGATTCCTCATAGATTTTGGTGCCTCCACAACGCTTTCCCCCACACATTATAGTTCCCCCATGGAGCATTATTGAGGAAACTGATAAGACTATTATTGTGTAGGGCACAAATGAACATAGAATCATAGAATGGTAGAGTTGGAAGGGACCTCCTGGGTCATCTGGTCCAACCCCCTGCTCAAAGCAGGATTCACTAAATCATCTCAGATAGATGTCTGTCCAGCCTCTGTTTGAAGACGTCCATTGAAGGGGAACTCACCACCTCTCGTGGCAGCCTGTTCCAGTCATTGATCACAATAACCGTCAAAAAGTTTTTTCTAATATCTAATCAGTCTCCTCCCATTCAGTTTCATCCCATTGCTTCTAGTCTTTCCTTGTACAAATGAGAATAAAGATGATCCTTCTACAATGTGACAGCCCTTGAGATATTTGTAGACAGCTGTTAAGTCTCCTCTCAGTCTTCTTTTTTGAAAGCTAAACATTCCCAAATTCTGTAACCGTTCCTCATAGGACATGGTTTGCAGACCGGTCACCATTCTGGTCGCTCTTCTCTGAACTTGCTCCAGTTTGTCAATGTCTTTTTTTAAAGTGTGGTGCCCAAAACTGGACACAGTATTCCAGATGAGGTCTGACCAAAGAGGAGTAAAGTGTGATAATGACTTCACGTGATCTAGACTCTATGCTTCTGTTAATACATCCCCGAATAGTATTTGCCTTTTTTGCTGCTGCATCACACTGTTGACTCATGTTCAGTCTATGATCTATTAGTATACCTAAGTCTTTTTCACATGTGCTGTTGCTTAGCTGTTTTCATCCCATTCTGTATATGCTTTTTTCATTTTTATTGCCAAGATGTTGTTCTTTGCATTTTTCCCTGACAAAAAAACATTCTGTTAGTTGCAGCCCACTGCTCCAGTTTATGTAGGTCTTTTTGAATCCTCTCTCTCTCTTCTCTGGTGTTAGCTATCCCTCCAAGCTTTGTGTCATCAGCAAATTTAATCAGTTTACCCTCAATTCCTTCATCTAAATCATTGATAAAGATGTTGAACAATACAGGTCCCAGGACAGAGCCCTGTGGTACCCCACTTGAGACATTCATCCAACTGGATGTGAAGCCATTTACGACCACTCTTTGAGTCCGATCACTAAGCCAGTTATGAATCCACCTAACAGTTGCCTTGTCCATTCCATACTTGGTCATTTTTTCAATAAGGATGGTGTGAGATACTTTGTCAAATGCTTTGCTGAAGTCAAGATATACTATATCTACAGCATTTCCCTGATCCACCCAGTCAGTGATTCTGTCATAGAAGGAAATTAAGTTAGTCTGACATGACTTGTTAGTTACAAACCCATGCTGACTCTGGTTAATCACTTCATTCTTATCCAGGTACTTACATATATGTTGTTTAATAATTTGTTCAAAGATCTTTCCTGGTATAGAAGTCAGACTCACCGGCATATAGTTCCCTGGGTCCACCTTCTTCCCCTTTTTGAAGATAGGAACAACATTTGCTCTTCTCCAGTCTTCTGGGACTTCTCCTGTTCTCCAAGAATTTTCAAAGATTATGGAGAGTAGTTCTAAAATTTCTTCTACGATCTCCTTCAGTACTCTGGGGTGTAATTCATCTGGACCTGGAGACTTGAACTCATTTATGTTAGCTAAATATTCCCTCACAATCTTTCTGTTTACAAATAAGGTGGATTCTTCTATTCCTTTAATAGGACAGTGAAGATCAGTTGATGTTACATTTTCTTTCTGAGAGAAAACTGATGCAAAATAGGAATTAAAAAGTTCTGCCTTCTCAACTTCCTTTCTTACCATTTCACCATTTTCATCCTGTAAAAATCCTATAGCATCTTTGACTTTTCTTTTACTTTTCACATACCCCCAAAATCCTTTTTTATTGCTTTTGACATCTCTTGTAAGCCTTAATTCATTGTCAGCTTTAGCTAACCTGATACGTGCCCTACAGGATCTGCAGACTGCATTATAATCTTCTTTAGATATGCCTCCCTCTTTCCATTTGATAAACATTTCTTTCTTTATTTTTAGCATGTGTTTAATTTCTGTGTTCATCCATCCTGGTTTCCTTAAATGCTTCCCATTTTTCCTACTTTTTGGGATTGTTAACGATTGTGCTTTGAGAATCTCATTTTTAAAAATTTCCCATCCTTCCAGGACATTTTTGTCCTTAAGGATATCCAGCCATTGGATCCCTCCTATTCTCTTTCTGAGTCGCTTAAAATCTGCCTTTCTGAAATCTAACCTTGAAGCTTCAGTCTTCACATCTCTTCCTCCTCTAGTTATCCAAAATTATATAATAGCATGATCGCTGCCTCCTAGCGCCCCAGCCACTTTTACCTCCTCAACCATTGCCTCCCTGTTTATAAGGATTAGATCCAAAGTAGCAGATCCCCTTGCTTTCTCTCCTACCTTTTGGAAGATAAAGTTGTCAGCAAGAGAGGATAAGAATTAGCTTGACCTGTTAGCATTACTTGAGAGAGATTCCCAACAAATGTCTGGATAGTTGAAATCTCCCATGACCACTACGTCTTATTTTTTGGAGAACTTGGTCATTTGATACATAAAGAGTTCATCCATATCTTCGGTTTGCCCAGGTGGCCTGTAGTAAATGCCTACAATGGTGTCCTTTCTGTTCTTCTCTCCTTGTATTCTTGCCCAAACAGTTTCCACAGAACTCCCAGTCTCTGCTTCAATCTCTGTGCAGATATACTCTTTTCTAACGTACAATGCGACACCTCCTCCTCGTTTATCAAGTCTGTTTCTTGCAAATAAGTTGTATCCTTTTAGCCTTGTGTTCCAATCATGTGTATCGTCCCACCAAGTTTCAGTGATTCCAATGACATCATTTTTCTTTTCCTGCGTTAGTAGTTCCAATTCTCCTTGTTTGTTTCCCATGCTTTGTGCATTTGTGCATTTGTATGACACTTTTACTCTTTAGGGTACTCACTCTGAGGTTCACTATTACCATCTGCTGGGCACAATTACTTTTAGGGGCACCATCTGTCTGGCACTGTTGGTTTCTGTGGCACTATCTGTGTAGATCTCTTTCAGTTGCTATTTCTAGTAAGTTTTGATGTATTGGCTATGTGCGCACGATCAGGAAAATTTCTGCAGCGTTCCTGCTTCTATTGGCAGCAAAAATGCTGAGATAAATACGCAGTGTTTTGATGCGTTTTCATGTGTTTTTTTATGTGGTTTTGCCTGCAGATTTGCCATGCGTTTTTCCAGTGCATTGTATAGGAAAAATGCAGGCAAAAACGCAAAAAGAATGGACATGCTGCTTCTTTTTCTGCACATGAAATTCAGTCAGGATAAATTCTGATCAAAGAACTTGCAAAATGTCATAGGAAACCATGGGAGAAGGTTTACAATGCATTTTTGGCCCATTTCTGTGCAGACAAAACGCACCAAAAACGCACTGTGTGCACTTTGGGTCACTGCGCTTCACTGCAAGTGCAGTAATAGGGAAAATGGGGCAACAGTAAAGAATTAGTGATATCAAAATAGATGGATAAGGTGGTGGAAATGTGAGAAGTCAAACATGTCTGTGTTGAAATCCCTACAGATGAGTTGCGGCTAGAAGAAGTCGTAATGGTGGTCTGGACCAGATGGAAAAGATAAGAAAAGTGAATGGCTCCAACTAGAAAGAAGGTGAACATTAAGTCACTTAATATAACTGTATGACTATGTATGACTGTGAGACCTCTTATATGCTTGGCAGAACTGAGATCTAACACCGTAAGGATGGAGTATAGTGGTAATGTTTAGTCTTTTTATAGTGTGTTTATTTTGTAACAGTTTGGTGGTGCAATTAAGTTACCTTAAGCTACATTGTCACATTATCATTTCACGCATTTTACTCCCATCTTTACACTAAATATCTTATCAAGGCTCCTCTGTGACCTCATCAGTGATTCTATATAATAATATGGCCCGTCTGTACCTCCCTATAGGAGTAGTGCTCTCCACTAGTGCCATCTCTGTGCCCCCGTATAGTACTAGTGCCCTCTGTGCCTCCATACAGTACTAGTGCCCTCTCTGTGCCCCCCATATAGTACTAGTGCCCTCTCTGTGCCCCCATATAGTACTATTGCTCTCTCTGTGCCTCCATACAGTACTAGTGCCCTCTCTGTGCCCCCATATAGTACTAGTGCCCTTTCTGTGCCCCCATATAGTACTATTGCTCTCTCTGTGCCCCCATATAGTAATAGTGCCCTCTCTGTGCACCCATAAAGTACTAGTGCCCTTTCTGTGCCTCCATACAGTACTAGTGCCCTCTCTGTGCCTCCATATAGTACTAGTGCCCTCTCTGTGCCTCCATGTAGTACTAGTGCCCTCTCTGTACCCCCATATAGTACTAGTGCCCTCACTGAGCCCTCATATAGTACTAGTGCTCTCTCTGTGCACCCATATAGTACTAGTGCCCTCTCTGTGCCCCCATATAGAACTATTGCCCTCTCTGTGCCCCCATATATTACTAGTGCTCTCTCTGTGCCCCCATATAGTACTAGTGCCCTTTCTTTGCCTTCATATAGTACTAGTGCCCCTATATAGTACTAGTGTCCCCTCTATGCCCCCATATAGTACTAGCGCCCGCTCTGTGCCTCCTTATAGTATTAGTGCCCTCTCTGTGCTTCCATATAGTACTAGTGCCCTCTCTGTGCCCCTATATAATGCTAGTGCCCTCTCTGTGCCCCCATATAGTAATAGTGCCCCCTCTGCATCCCCATATAGTACTAGTGCCCTCTCTGTGCCCTCATATAGTACTAATACCCTCTCTGTGCCGCCATATAATACTAGTGCCCTCTCTGTGCCCCCATATAGTACTAATGCCCTCTCTGTGCCTCTGACGCGCCCCCTGGGCCATATTCTTTAGGGGAATACCCGGAGCCGGATCAGATGGGGGTTGTAGTCTCCGAGTGGCTGTGACCCGGTCCGTGCCCAGGGTGTCAAGCTCAGTGTGTGGCAGTCCTACAGATGTTGTTGATGTTCTTTAGTGTCGACTACGCCACCCGTTGATTTGCGGTCAATACGGCCGCCGCTGCAGCAGGGTCCGCTGAGGCTGGTGGTGTTTGTGCAGCTCTGGTAGTATAACCCCCAACGGGAGGGGTATAGCCTCAGGGGGTCAGGTGTAGAGGATGGTGGTTGTGGAGGTGCAGTGAGGATGGTAATGAGACTCAGAGTTGGGCTGTGCAGTTCAGGGTTTTTACTTACTGCTGTTGTGCTGGTCACTCCGGCCTTGAGTGACCGCCCGAGCCGTGCTGCGTCCACCAGGTCCTGGACTCGGCCAACCCCCAAGTAGTTCTGGAGCGTGGTCCTGAGCTCCCTTTCTGACGTGCCTCCTCTCTGGCCTTCCCCACCAGGGATCCACCTATGTCCGGCTCCCTCGGGCCTCTTGTTGGTAAAACCCTTGTCTCTGGGTTCCCTGACCCTATGCTCGGTTTGCCTTCCGGGTGGATGTAGTGGGTGGTCGTGGCAGATCCTGCCCACGACCTCCGGTCTCTGGCTGAGGATTAATGCCCTCCACCAGTTTGGGATCCGGTACCCTTGTGCCAACTCTTCACCCTCTGGTCTAATTTTGGGTTCTTGGAGTTCCTTCTTCTCCCCCTCTGGGTCCTTCTCTCTCCTCTCTCTCTCTTGGCCTTGGGGCTGCTCTTCTCTTCTACTTTCCTCCACTGACTCTGCAAAAGACTGACTTTTCCTCTACAACAGACTGACCGACCAGCCCCCTACAAAAGACCCTGTTTTAAGATGGTTCCCACCTTATATACTCCCTCTATGTGTGAGCTCAGGTGACCAGCACCCAATGAGCTCCTAGCACTACCCAGACTGCTCCCCCTATCTGTCCCTACACTACTGGGATGTTCCACCCCCCTCCCACTCCAGCCAGGGACAGACACTGTCGTACCTGCACATTTACACTAGTGGGAGTACCATTGATCTGTCCCCCGGAAATGGGATGTATGTAGTGTATGCAGCCTACTGAGCTCAGTTCCACACTCCATCCTTACCCGGGAGTGGAATATCACACCTCTGGCTGAGGTGCAATACCCCTGTAGCAACCGAGTCCTCAGGGTGCTACATTCCCCCCTGGTAAATCACAGCACGTCCTCGGGCTGTAAGAGAAACAAAAACATACCAAAACATACAATTTTTTTTTTTTTTCATAAAACATCAACATATAAAACATATCAAACATCATACATTAGCAGCATCATAAAACTTTTCATATAAACATTCTTGTAAACTTTTCTTGCTCCTCCGGTCACGGTGCAACTTGTGACCGGGTAAAGTGCGACAGTCTCTTTTCTTGGAAAAACATGGTTTCCTATAAAACCAGTAGGGGGCGCTTTAGGAAGCGCAACTATGTACAAGGGGAAGGTGGCCGCTCTCAGTCCTCGGCCAGGTATTAGTTAATAGGGTCACACGGGTAACAGTTCAATTCGCTGGTCCCAACGGGGACTATAATAGCAACAGTTCACTGTACCCCGACGGGTAACTATATACAGTCTCATCTCTACCGTACTCAATGACGGCGTCCTCCTGCTCTTTCTTGGTGGATAGTTTCTGTTTCAGACCCGTCCGGGTCCTCTTGCTCCTCCTCACACCGCAGCTCCTCCTCCGTCAGGCGATGCACATGGAGGGCGTAGGGTCCTTTGGCACACTTGTGCCGGGTGAAGGTGACCTCGTCCCCTACATACAGGTCACGACCCCTGTGTCCCTCCGGCAGATGGCTTTCTACGTCTCTGCGTGTGACAAAGACGTCGCCGGGGGTATGATGGTCTCTTATAAAGCCCCATCCGTGCTGCATGTTGAATTTTATCACAGTCCCGGTGGAAGGGGGACCATGAGCTGCACGGGGATTCCTCCTGGTCCGGCTCTTCAGCTCCGCGCTTCTTATCTGCATCTGTTGTTCCCGGACCCGCCTCTCTCTCCGCTCCCTCTCGAAGACCTCGAGCTGTTGCCGGCAGCACTCTGCACGCTCCGCTGCAGCTGCCCGAGTCTCCTGAGTGAACCCCATAAGGTCTTCTCCGGTGGGGTCCCACTCGAACTGGGTCTCTTCCAGCGGGGGCGGGGTCCTCTTTACGGGCTTCGGAGCCGGAATCAGGGGCTCGCACATGGGCCTTGCTCTCTGGAGTTCCAGCTGAATGTACTCTTCGGGCCAGACAAAGGGCTGCCCATCCGGGCACGTATGCTGGGCGAACAGGTCTTCACCCAGGTGCGGCACTCTTGATGTTGAGGGCGCGTTGATGGTAGCGGCGCCCGGGTTGACCAGGCCTTGCGACCAAGCTTGGGGCACCCTAAAGGCAAAGGGCACCGTAAGAACGGCGGCGCCCTGGGTTACTCGGCCCTGCGACCAGGCCGGGGGCTCCGCGGAGGTAGGGGGCGCTGTTGGTATTGCGGCGCCCGGGGGTACTAGGCCTTGCGACCAGGCCGATGGTGTTTCCTGCTTGGCCGCGCTCGGGGTCGAGGCGCGTGACGTCACAGGGGTCGCGGCCGCGGCTTCCGGTCGAGGCCCAGTCTGCGGCGGTGACGTTGCAGCGACGGGCACGGCAGGGGGAACTTCGGGCTCTGCGACGGGGAGCTGGGGCAGGCACGCGGTTTCCCGGCTCGGGGTAGAGACGTCCCCTTTACCTGCCTCCGTCCGCTCAGCTCCCTTCTCGGCGCCGTCTCCGGCCTTGAGTCCTCCTGCACCATCCTCAGAGGCGGTCTGTCTCCTCGTCTCGGGTGGCGTGCTCCGCTGACGGGTTTCGGTCTGCTGGGCCATCTCTCGGCTCCACTCCGCCAACGTCTCCCGCTGCACCTGGGCCATCCTCCGTGCGAGGCCCTCCAGCGCGGTCTGTGCACACTCCCGATCTCGGGGGAGCTGTGCCAGGATCTCCACTAAGCCTAGTGGGTTTGTGGCTTGTAACAGGATCCTGACCACTGGGTCGGTGCTGCCTGACTCTCCCTCCATCTCCGGGTGGGCTTTCTCTGGACTGCTTGCTAGACTTCTTGTCTCCGGGTGCGCTCTCTCCAGACTGCTCCAGGCGGCACCCATCTTCGTTCTTTTGTTCTGTCTCCTCCCACTTCGAGGGCGGTCCCGGGGCAACTTGGTGATTGTCAGCTCCAGGGGCAGTTCTTTCACGCTGATGGACACCTCTAGCATCACAGTCTCTGTTGGTGGGGGCGGTTTCCGCTTTTGGCGCCATTCTTCGACCTGGCCCACGATGGGAGGCGGCCTCTTGCCATCCTCTGGCACGCCCATAATGGCGTCCGCTCTTCCAAGGCGGGAAATCTTTGGAAATGGCGGGAATCGTCTCCCAGTGGCGGGAAACTCTGCAGATGGCGGGAAAAAGCTGCAAATGGCGGACAACCAGCGGGAATCGATCTGTGATGGGGTCCGATGGCGGGGAACCTCCGGAACCGGCGGGAGACTTCTTTTTGAGGTAACGGTGAACTTTTCTTCAGGCACGCAGTACCCGGTTGTTGCGGGCACGTTATCCTGCCGACTACGCCAAAGTTGACGCGCCCCCTGGGCCATATTCTTTAGGGGAATACCCGGAGCCGGATCAGATGGGGGTTGTAGTCTCCGAGTGGCTGTGACCCGGTCCGTGCCCAGGGTGTCAAGCTCAGTGTGTGGCAGTCCTACAGATGTTGTTGATGTTCTTTAGTGTCGACTACGCCACCCGTTGATTTGCGGTCAATACGGCCGCCGCTGCAGCAGGGTCCGCTGAGGCTGGTGGTGTTTGTGCAGCTCTGGTAGTATAACCCCCAACGGGAGGGGTATAGCCTCAGGGGGTCAGGTGTAGAGGATGGTGGTTGTGGAGGTGCAGTGAGGATGGTAATGAGACTCAGAGTCGGGCTGTGCAGTTCAGGGTTTTTACTTACTGCTGTTGTGCTGGTCACTCCGGCCTTGAGTGACCGCCCGAGCCGTGCTGCGTCCACCAGGTCCTGGACTCGGCCAACCCCCAAGTAGTTCTGGAGCGTGGTCCTGAGCTCCCTTTCTGACGTGCCTCCTCTCTGGCCTTCCCCACCAGGGATCCACCTATGTCCGGCTCCCTCGGGCCTCTTGTTGGTAAAACCCTTGTCTCTGGGTTCCCTGACCCTATGCTCGGTTTGCCTTCCGGGTGGATGTAGTGGGTGGTCGTGGCAGATCCTGCCCACGACCTCCGGTCTCTGGCTGAGGATTAATGCCCTCCACCAGTTTGGGATCCGGTACCCTTGTGCCAACTCTTCACCCTCTGGTCTAATTTTGGGTTCTTGGAGTTCCTTCTTCTCCCCCTCTGGGTCCTTCTCTCTCCTCTCTCTCTCTTGGCCTTGGGGCTGCTCTTCTCTTCTGCTTTCCTCCACTGACTCTGCAAAAGACTGACTTTTCCTCTACAACAGACTGACCGACCAGCCCCCTACAAAAGACCCTGTTCTAAGATGGTTCCCACCTTATATACTCCCTCTATGTGTGAGCTCAGGTGACCAGCACCCAATGAGCTCCTAGCACTACCCAGACTGCTCTCCCTATCTGCCCCTACACTACTGGGATGTTCCACCCCCCTCCCACTCCAGCCAGGGACAGACACTGTCGTACCTGCACATTTACACTAGTGGGAGTACCATTGATCTGTCCCCCGGAAATGGGATGTATGTAGTGTATGCAGCCTACTGAGCTCAGTTCCACACTCCATCCTTACCCGGGAGTGGAATATCACACCTCTGGCTGAGGTGCAATACCCCTGTAGCAACCGAGTCCTCAGGGTGCTACACCTCCATATAGTACTAGTGCCCTCTGTGCCCTCAAATAGTACTAGTGCCCTCTCTGTGCCCCCATATAGTACTAATGCCCTCTCTATGCCCCCATATAGTACTAGTGCCCTATCTGTGCCTCCATATAGTATTAGTGCCCTCTCTGTGCCCCCACATGGTGCTAGTGCCCTCTTTGTGCTCCCGTATAGTACTAGTGCCCTCTCTGTGCCCCTATATAGTACTAGTGCCCTCTCTGTGTCCCCATATAGAACTAGTGCCTTCTCTGTGCCCCCACATGGTGCTAGTGCCCTCTTTGTGCTCCCGTATAGTATTAGTGCCCTCTCTGTGCCCCCATCTAGTAATAGTGCCCTCTCTGTGTCCCCATATAGTACTAGTGCCCTCTCTGTGCCCCCACATGGTGCTAGTGCCCTCTCTGTGCCCCTGTATAGTACTATTGCCCTCTTTGTGCCCCCGTATAGTACTAGTGCCCTCTCTGTGCCCTCATACAGTACTAGTACCCTCTCTGTGGCTCCATGTAGCAATAGTGCCCCCTCTTTGTTTGTATAGAGTAATAAGACCCCCTTGTGACTCTGAATAGTATTAGTCCTGGCTCCGTGCCCCCATATAGTAATAGTGCCATCTCTGTGCCTGAGGATATGTATATTGTTATAGATAATGTGGACCCAAGTGTCCGAAAATCAGAAGAGCCAAATGATATTGGTCAGAATGTAAAGATGGGTGGTCCGGCACTGAATATAATATAACTGAACAGGAATATAGAGAACATTATTACATTCAATATTCTCAGTCTTTATATTCTCCCCATCTGTAAATACAATGTTCCTTTTACCCCTTACACCTATGTAGTAAAGGTCACAGTCGCCTCTATGTCTTATTCTAGAACAATGGGAATCTTCTTCTCCAGGCCCATGTAAATAGCGTTTTTCTGATACAAATGTGATGTGAGCAGAACATTAAAAATATTTTCAGTTCTTTACAATCCATTTTTATTGGGCCTTGTTCAGACGAGCGTATTTTACTGACCTGTGCTCTCTGCACCACAGACCGCACCCGCGCCCAGTATAGCCAATGTCCAGCTATTCCACACATGGACCAACAATGTGAGTGGAGACAATCACTTCATGGGCAAGACCTTCCTAAATGGCATCTAACAGGACTGACAGCCGCTGATTGACTGCAGCGCTTATGTGGCACAATGACACAAGATTGCCGAGGAAACGGCGCTCGGGGCAGAGAAGCAGTATCAGTCCGACAGAAAATGTGCTTTTTTCTTATTTTATTCAGCACAATAGGGGCATTCAGAAGGAGATGTCAGTAGTAAAGACCCCTGTAACTCAGTCCAGTGTTTGGTGTAAAGCATGGAGGTAATAACCAAAAAGGTTCAGGTACATTTTTGAGCAGTTTTTTCGTTTTTTTCTCCCCTTCTTCCAAGACTCATATAACTTTTTTATTTTTCTGTCTACTTAGCCGTATGAGGGCTTGTATTTTGAGGAACGAGTTGTACTTTTCAAAAAAATAATTTATTTTATCATGTGATGTACTGGAAACAGGAAGAAATTGCAAAAAAAGTGCAATTTCACAATTGTTTTTTAATTTTTTTATTTATCATATTCACTATATGGAAAAATGATCTGGCAATATAATTCTCCTCTCCACCTGCTGCTGTTAAAGGCTCATGATGGCTGATTAAATGAACTATCATCTGCAGAAAAAGATGCATGCTCAGCGCTAGAGCCCACATCAAATGCAGTGACAAAACTTATGACGTAACTATGTCATATGTCGTGAAGGAGTTAACCTGTCCTATCAAAGACATTGAGAGTCACTCAAGTTAGGAGAGTTGGACTCCACTGTCTGAATATTTACCAGATATAAGCTCATCCACGGGCCAGAGAACGCCCATCAGGGACACTTGTACTGACGCAGATGGGGTACGGCCATCACTGTGCATCCCTGTAACTGTGTTCAATAAGGTAACGAGCAGCCGGCACACTTTCTCATACAATCATATGTGACGTCCTCTTACTCGAAAAAGCCTGTGTTTACCCTGGGTGATGGGGGACTCGGTGTCGGGTCCTATGATGAAGAGATGGGGTGCAGCCGTGGCCCGGACCCGACCCGTGCTCAGGGCCGTCACATTAAAAAGAGATGGTGTGGGCTCATCCGGGTTGAGTGGCTGATTAACGACTACGCCACCTGTGGTGCCTGGTGAAGGGCCACCAGCGCCGCTACAGTCCGCTGAGGCCAGGTTTTACAGCTGCCAGAGTTCTTACTACTCCCCACAGGCGGAGCGTGGCCTCACGGCAGAGGAAAAGGAGGATGGGGGTAGTAGTAGAGGGAGACTGGCGCCGCGTCGTGCGGTGTGGCGCAGAATAAACAGTCCGGAGGCCATAGGGGTGAACTTCCAAGGCTTTACTCACTTTAGAGATGGCAGAAGGAAGGCGACTCCCTGCTCCTCGCGGAGTCCTGCGGTCACCATGGACGGGGGTCCGACAACCTCCGAGTAAGTCCAGCATTCAGTCGGGACCCTACTGCAGAGTGTTCCTGAACTGCAGACCGAATCATTTCCTGTCCGTGTGTGTGCAAATAGGCCGGGACTCCCTCTGAACTCCTCTCAGAACAAGGGCACGGGTGGCAGCTCCGCTCCGTCCGATACCCTGTGGGATCCTCTGGGCCTAGCCGGGCTTTCCCGTCCAGGACGTAGAGTAGCAAGGTCGGGTGTCGGGGGCCGGTACCCCTCTTGCAGCCGGAGTCCCTCTGAATATATCAGCATGGCGAGGACAGGTGGCGTACACCGCTCCGTCTGCATCCTGCCTGGGATCCATTTGCTGTGGAGCCACACTCTTAAGCTCTGGGCCTTCTTGGTCCTGGTCATTGGCCGGGTTAAGACATTACTGGTCTACAACCTGCCCCTCGTCCCAAGGCCGGGGTACGAGGGCTGTGTCCCTTGCCGGTGCAGGCCCACACAGGATCTGCGCTCCCGGAGGGAGGTCACATTACACACAGTATTTGACAGCACAGTACAGCCTAAGACGACGACCAAGACCAAAGATGGCTTTTTATTAAATATGAAATTTAAAGTGTAACTAACTTGTAAGTCCTCCACCCTCACCCACTTACTGGTTCCCCTAACTCTTGGTTCCCCGGTCACCCTGTAACCAGGGGAGCAGCACCTAGTGCATATTAGCTCCCTCTGGTGGAGAAGTGTGGTGTTGGATGCAAGGTTTGGGTCACGACTATCACACTGGTCTTACCTCAGAGGAGGAACACCACACTCCATTAAAGAAGTGCAGCATCCCTGTGGCGGTCGAACCCTCAGGGGCGCCACACATACAACACTGATGACAGTGGAAACCAAACACTCCTGCACCCATGTCTGTGTCTATTCAGCACAGAAGTGTAAAATATCAAGTGCAGCCTGTGGAGTGTGGTGTGCGCAGCCAAGTGAGTAAGAATCACGTCCTGTTCTATATATTAGACTGGTACATGAGCATGAGATCTGCTGATTGTGCTACGTCCTGACAGGTCTGTGCGGATGTGACATCATTGTAGCATCGGTGTCTCTGCCCCCTTACAGGCAGAGACGTCGTCCCCCTTACCGCCGCACTCCGGGCCCGTCATCTTCCGGCCCTCCTGCTGCTGCTGCCGGCACACGCAGCTTCCCTAGCACTGTGCTTAAGGCGCGCCCGTGCTCCCGCCTTCTTAAAGGGGCCGTGCGCGCCATCCTAAGGAGTCCCCGGCCAATGGCGGGAGGACCTCTCATATAAAAGGCACCTCCTCCAAAATGGAGGTGCCCGTGCAAGGTTGTAGCTTTGTGTTATAAACCCTGCTTCAGCCCTCAGGTCCCGCTGCTAGTCTGACTACCAGTCCGCCAGCCTGACTACCAGTCCAGTCCGCCAACCTGAGTACCAGTCCAGTCCGCCAGCCTGACTACCAGTCCAGTCCGCCAGCCTGACTACCTGTCTCCGCCAGCCAAGTACACTCTCCAGCCCGACGGTCTGCCTATGGTCCAAACCCGCCAGTCTGTCTATGGGCAAGGCTTGCCTGCCTACCCAGAGAACGTACCAGTTACCTGCCAGCTACCTGCTGTGCCTACCAGCCTGCCTACCTGGAGGCTCTTGCCAGTTACCCGTGGTGTCTACCAGTCCGTCTACCCGGATCACCCGTCAGCCTGCCTGCCGTGCTCATCCGCTGTACAGGTCAGTCCCTGCCTTCTGACCCGTGGAAGTCACCTGCTCTCATACAAGGACTGGCCCAGAGTAACACCTGGTCCCTTTGCTCGGTCTTTCCCTGGTTCACGGAGTCGATTGAGCCGCCGTGCGACCTTGGTCAGTCCGAATTGATACCTAGTCACGCCCCTCTGGTCCCTCCTTGCACCGCAGCACAAAGTTTCCAACACCCGGATCCGTAACAGTCATTAGTCATCTGCACTGCAAACCTCCTAATGTGGAAGTGAGCGGCAACAGATTACTCCTTTATGCCCCATCCCCCTGATGATGCCTGAGAGCCGGCGAAACATGTTGGGAGTCTATATATTTATAGATGGAGAGAGACAGGAACTGAATTACAATTACGGTGACAATCTACCTGTATATAACTAATGGCTGACTGCAGCAGTAAATCATACAGTGTATTCAGTGCCTGTGAATGTGATACAAATGTACAAAGAAGCATTAATAATGGGGTCACTCATTCATGGGGGTTTTATTGCTTTGTTTGGGTTATATGTAAATAATAGTAATAAAAGCGACACTATAAAGAGAAAGAAGATTTCAGTGACCCCAGAGCTGAGTTATAATAAGGTAAAAGGCACAGCAGTGACCCGTCCTTCCCTGGGGTTGTGGTGGGATTACTGTATATCACATGTGATCGGCCATTGGTAACAGTACAACCTGTATTATATATATCACTGATGGCTTTATTATATACTTCCCCAATCTCACCATATTCCTGTCTTCATACATAGTATATTCTGTGTCAGAGCACATATAACACCCTTCATGCTTAGTACACATGTAATAATACTACTGTGACTACATAACATCACCATCTACAGCCGGCCACATGCTCATTACATGGTGCAAATGGCAGAACAGCACCAACCAGAGTGCCTTATACCAGTGCCAGTCAGGACCTCTATATAAGGGACTGCTCCATCATGTGTCCCCCGCACACAGTAACCACATACACAGTACAATAGTGCTATAAGACTCCATCCACACTGTACATATAACTGCCAATGACACCTGTCCGGTCTGGTGTTGGCTGTTTGGTAAAGTATATTATCCCCTTTCCCTTTCTCTATTGGGCACCAGTATATGTATATATATATATATATATATATATATAAATATATATATATATATATATATATATATACACTGCTCAAAAAAATAAAGGGAACACTCAAATAACACATCCTAGATCTGAATGAATGAAATATTCTCATTGAATACTTTGTTCTTTACAAAGTTGAATGTACTTACAACAAAATCACACAAAAATCATCAATGGAAATCAAATTTATTAACCAATGGAGGCCTGGATTTGGAGTCACCCCCAAAATGAAAGTGAAAAAAGACAGTACAGGCTGATCCAACTTTGAAGTAATGTCCTTAAAACAGGTCAAAATGAGGCTCAGTATTGTGTGTGGCCTCCACGTGCCTGTATGACCTCCCTACAATGCCTGGGCATGCTCCTGATGAGGTTGCGGATGGTATCCTGTGGGATCTCCTCCCAAACCTGGACTAAAGCATCCGCCAACTCCTGGACAGTCTGTGGTGCAACGTGACGTTGGTGGATGGAGCGAGACATGATGTCCTAGATGTGCTCAATCGGACTCAGGTCTGGGGAACGGGCGGGTCAGTCCATAGCTTCAATGCCTTCATCTTGCAGGAACTGCTGACACACTCCAGCCACATGAGGTCTGGCATTGTCCTGCATTATGAGGAACACAGGGCCACCCGCACCAGCATATGGTCTCACAAGGGGTCTGAGGATCTCATCTCGGTACTTTATGGCAGTCAGGCTACCTCTGGCGAGCTCATGGAGGGCTGTGCGGCCCTCCAAAGAAATGCCACCCCACACCATTACTGACTTACTGCCAAACCGGTCATGCTGAATGATGTTGCAGGCAGCTGATCGCTCTCCATGGCGTCTCCAGACTTTGTTACGTCTGTCACCTGTGCTCAGTGTGAACCTGCTTTCATCTGTGAAGAGCACAGGGCGCCAGTGGCGACTTTGCCAATCCTGGTGTTCAGTGGCAAATGGCAAGCGTCCTGCACGATGTTGGGCTGTGAGCACAACCCTCATCTGTGAACGTCGGGCCCTCATGCCACCCTCATGGAGTCAGTTTCTAACCATTTGTGCAGACACATGCACATTTGTGGCCTGCTGGAGGTCATTTTGCAGGGTTCTGGCAGTGCTCCTGCTGTTCCTCCTTGCACAAAAGTGGAGGTAGCGGTTCTGCTGCTGGGTTGTTTCCCTCCTATGGCCCCCTCCACGTCTCCTGGTGTACTGGCCTGTCTCCTGTTAGTGCCTCCAGCCTCTGGACATTACGCCGACAGACACAGCAAACCTTCTTGCAACAGCTTGCATTGATGTACCATCCTGGATGAGCTGTACTACCTGAGCAACTTCTGTGGGTTGTAGAGTCCGTCTCATGCTACCACGAGTGTGAAAGCACAACCAACATTCAAAAGTGACCAAAACATCAGCCAGAAAGCATTGGTACTGAGATGTGGTCTGTGATCCCCACCTGCAGAACCACTCCTTTATTGAGGTTGTCTTGATAATTGCCAATGATTTCCATCTATTGTCTATTCCATTTGCACAACAGCTTGTGAAATTGATTGTCAATCAGTGTTGCTTCCTAAGTGGTCAGTTTGATTTCACAGAAGTTTGATTTACCTGGAGTTATATTCTGTTGTTCAAGTGTTCCCTTTATTTTTTTGAGCAGTGTATATATATATATATTGTATATACGCGCCCTCCATCCTGGTATATATGTCCCTCATCCTGGGCCCCATCCTGGTATATACAGTGATACAGGGATGTGAAAAAGTGTTTGCCCCCTTCCTGATTTCTTATTCTTTTGCATGTTTGTCACACTTAAATGTTTCAGATCACAAAACAAATTTAGATATTAGACAAAGATAACAAAATGCAAAATGCAGTTTTTAAATGAAGGTTTTTATTATTAAGAGAAATAGAAATCTAAACCTACAAGGCCCTGTGTGAAAAAGTGATTGCCCCCTAAACCAAATAACTGGTTGGGCCATTCTTAGCAGCAACAACTGCAATCAAGAGTTTACGATAACTGGCAATGAGTCTTTTACAATGAGGATTTCTCTAGAGGAATCTTGGCCCACTCATCTTCGCAAAAGTTTTGTAATTCACCCACACTGGAGAGTTTCCGAGCATGAACCACCTTTTTAAAGTCATGCCACAGCATCTCAATCGGATTAAGGTCAGGACTTTGACTAGGCCACTCCAAAGTCTTAATTTTGTTTTTCTTAAGCCATTTAGAGGTGGACTTGCTGGTGTGTTTTGGATCATTGTCCTACTAATGCACCCCATAGTCATATATAGTAGTATAATGCATGCCTATAGTCATTCATAGTAGGATAATGCACCCCCATAGTCATATATAGTCATATATAGTAGTATAATGCACCATCATAGTCATACATACTAGTATAATGCACCCCATAGTCATTCATAGTAGTATATTGCACCCCCATAGTCATATATAGTAGTATAATTCACTCCATAGTCAAATATAGTAGTATAATGAACCCCCATAGTCATATAAAGCAGTATAATTCACCCTGTAGTTATACTTTGGCAGTATAATGTACCCCCATAGTCATATACAGTAATATAATTCACCCTATAGTCATATATAATAATGCACCCCATATTCAAATATAGTAGTATGATGCACCATCGTAGTCATAAATAGTAGTATAATGCTTCCACATATTCATACATAGTAGTATAATGCACCACCATAGTCATATATAGTAATATAATGCACCCACATAGTCATATATATTAGTATAATGCACCCTATAATCATATATACTGTATTAGTATAATGCATCACATAATCATATATAGTAGTAAAATGCACCCCTATAGTCATATATATTAGTATAATGCACCACCATAGTCATACATACTAGTATTATGCACCCGCATAGTCATATATATTGGTATAATGCACCCGCATAGTCATATATATTAGTATAATGCACCCCTGTAGTCATACATAGTAGTATAGTGCACCTCCATAGTCATATTCATTAGAATAATGCACCTCCATAGTCATATATATGACTGGCTCCCCATTGCCCAGAGACTCCAGTTCAAAACCCTAACCATGGCATACAAAGCCATCCACAACCTGTCTCCTCCATACATCTGTGACCTAGTCTCCCGGTACTTACCTGCACGCAACCTCCGATCCTCATAAGATCTCCTTCTCTACTCCCCTCTTATCTCCTCTTCCCACAATCGCATACAAGATTTCTCCCGTGCATCCCCCCTACTCTGGAACTCTGTACCCCAACATATCAGACTCTCGCCTATCATGGAAGCCTTCAAAAGAAACCTGAAGACCTACCTCTTCTGACAAGCCTACAACCTGCAGTAACCATCACTCCACCACATTACTGCATGACCTCCTCTACCCCCACCTACTGTATCCTCACCCATCTCTTGTAGAATGTGAGCCCTCGCGGGCAGGGTCCTCGCTCCTCCTGTACCAGTCGCTGACTCGTTTTGTTAAGATTATGTAAATGTTTTTGCTATGTATATTCCTATCACATGTAAAGTGCCATAGAATAAATGGCGCTATAATAATAAATAATAAATAAATACATATATATATATTAGTATAATGCCCCCCCATAGTCATATATATTAGTGTAATGCACTCCCATAGTCATATACTGTATATTAGTATAATGCATTCCCATAGTCATATAGGGACGCACATCCAGTTGAAGTTTCTACTGGCGTCGTCTGCCTCCTGCATGAAGGGATTAATAGAATAATAATAAAAAAAACACTAGAAGTCGAAATGAAGTTCTCTGCCGTTCCTCTGGACTCTAAACTGTCACCCATGATGCCCACATCAGTGTATAGAGCAGAGCAGGTCCATGACCTGCTGCCTGGCAGGTGCCACCTGAGGTTCCATCACCTCTGACCTCACCTGCACACGACCAACTGCCGTTTACTTTCATTTGTCGGCTGAAGCGATCGGATGGAGGTTTGCGGTTTGGAAGATTTTGGAAGATATTTTTGCAAATGGCGTCTACTAGACATGGAGAACAGAGCGAGGAGAAGAAGAGGAAGAGAGAAGAGGACAGCGTGACCGGATTCAAGAAGATCACGAAGAAGAGGAGAGAAGCCAGCAATGGATTGGAGGAGTCAACACCTGGATGCAGCGGAGACTCTGGATCATCCAGCCCCTATGCCAGGCTTAACATCAGCCGCTTCGACATCCACCAGGTCTTGGGTAGGGGCGCCTTTGGCAAAGTAAGTCCTACATATTTTATATTCATTTTAAACCTGAAGTTTTTATTATATCCTCATGTATTGTTCTCTGTTATCAGCCATGTCATGCTTTGTTGTTGCACATTGTAGTGTTCTGTGAGATGACATAAGTCATCTCCATAGTTAGGTCTAGTGCTGCTATAACGTGGTATTCTTCTACACTGGATGGTTGATCTCAGGGGTCACAGCTGTAGGGAGCAGGGGACATTGTTTTTTTCCATGTCATCATCAATATTGGCTCCTATCAGGCGGCCATATTGTACATACGTTGCTCTCTGTTTTTTTATTAAACCTTAATAGACAATGATATTCAGACCACACTAATGCCAACTCAAAGCCTCCACTAATGCTTGTTATGTTTATTCCCATATGGTAACAGTGGAAAACCCTTTAAAGAGTCGCTGTTGTTTTAATTTTTATTTCATTAACAGCACACATGAAAATAAGCAACATAATAAATATTATTTGAGAAATCTGCTTCTTTCTCCACCAAGATTGATTTTTCATTTTCAAAGTCTCTATTTTCGTGTAAAATCTGTATTTAGTGAAGACAGATTGTTACGTTACTGAGATAGGAGATGACAGTTGGTGCTGATAATATTCTATGTAAAGGGGGAGAGGGAGGAGCTAAAGGCAGAATTCCTCCCTCCTCCTTCCACTTCTCTTCTACATAGAATATTATCAGTACCAACTGTCGCCTCCTTTCTCAGTAATGCAACAATCTTTTACCACTGAATACAGATTTTAACCGAAAATTGAGAATTTTAGAAAATGAAAAATCAGTCCTGGAAGAGAAAAAAAGCAGATTTCTGTGATTAGATTTATTACACATTGCTTATTTTCATGTGTATTATTGAGTTATGAAATAAAAATGCTGACTATTTTTTATCACCTTTCCATAGCCCATCCCTGGAGTAGGCAGTGCATTATGCGCATAGATTTGCTCCTCTACATGGTCCTGGTTACCAGCAGATTGAGAAACCACTCAGTTTTATCATGTGCCTTAGTAGAAAATCCAGATCCCTTCCACTTCCTGCAGACACCTTCCAAGTATTCTTCATTTGTCTTTTTCAGGTGGTCCTGGCATCAGTCCCCGGCCGTAACATCAATGATTACCAAAAAAGAGGACAATGAGGACACCATTATGCGAGAGCGGCGGATACTCCTGGCGGCCAGAGACTGCCCATTCTTATGCCACCTCTATGCTGCACACCAGTCTCTGCAGAGGGCATATTTCATCACGGAGTATCTGTTCGGTAGCAGCCTGGAGGACTTGATCAGGATGTGCGACTGCCTGAACATCGGCAATGTGAGGTGAGAAAACGGAAAATGTACCTAAAGGAGAACTAAGGAGATGGAAAAAAACTGAGGTCTGGGTGTAGCTAAGGAAGCACTGGCAGGGCATATGTTTAGGGTGCTGGATGCAGGCGGTGGGGTGCCAGGATATTTGGGAATTGCTAGAGAAGGGTTTGATGACATTGATACTACACTTTGTTCTCTCCGTCAGATTCTACACAGCAGAGATTGTATGTGGCCTCCAGTTCCTCCATGGACACAACATCGTCCACCGGTAAGCAGAACGTTCCTCCTTCTCTCTGTCTCCTTTACATTCTGGAGATAGGACCCTCAGCATTCCTGCTGTCCTGCCCCCTATTCTACCTGGTCTTGTAGTGATCCATTTTCCATCTCTTGTATCACTGGACAGATTTCTAATTTTATTTTCTTCTTTCATTGCAGAGACATAAAGCCGGAAAACATCATGTTGGATGCAGATGGCCACATCCGTATAATCGATCTAGGACTTGCCCAAGATGGCGTCACCTCCTCCAAAAACATGTCTGGAGTGACGGGCACTTTCCACTACATGGCCCCTGAGGTGTTTCGTAGAAAACCATACGGTGCAGCAGTGGACTGGTGGAGCCTGGGGATCGTGGTATCCAGGATGGCAGCAGGACGATTCCCATTTTACAACGGCCCCGTCAAGCAAACGGCTTTCAAAGCTATCATCAACGAAAAGCCAAAATTTCCATCTTGGCTTCATGCTGACGTGAAACATCTCATCAAGAAGCTGCTGCGCAAAGACCCTCAGACGCGCCTGGGTGTGAGCGAGAACATCCGTTTTTTACCACCATTGGCTGGGAGGAACTGGAGAAAAGGAGTGCAGAGCCGCCATTTACACCATTCAGGCCAATTCTGGAGAACCATCATCTGCAGTGGCCAGAGCATACAGTCCTTCACCCCGTGGCCGGATTTACGTACGTGTCATCAAACTGGGCCCAGTAAGGATCTTTTCATTTGGGGATAACTCCCATTAGGTGTTCTCACATTGTGGTAATCATCATCCATGTTGTCTTTTTTTACATTTTCTGCTAATGGCTTTATGTCTCTGTTTTTCTTAGGTGGATGAAAAGTTTTGGACTGTGAAAGATTCCATGACCATCTGGTGAGTGACCGCTGTACACACAGGACACCTATTATATCAGTACATTGTATCAAATGTTACATAGCGGAATGGTTCATTATAAAGACCATTCCCCTAATAACAGAAGATGCGGTAGACAGAATATTTCATGTCTTCCTCTTATGTCTTGCAGGATGAGTCCGTGCCAACTGCCCAGAACTCCATGCCTCCTGACCCGTACCTCGTCTCTGCTGCTGTACGTCACCTCGGCTGCCCTTCAACATCAGCTCTCTCTATAACATCTTCATGCTGGTCTACTGCCATTGTTTTGCTGCCCCAGACCCTTGACCTGGCCTCCTCCAATCCTGGGCTGAAATTTGACATCCCTCCAGCCCGAAGATCTTCTACCCCAGGAGCGGCCTGTGTTAAGTTTCCATCTGGTGAGTTCAGGAAAAATCATCCTGGGGCAGCGGAGCAGCAGAATGTACACGGAGCGGCCATTATCCCTGAACTCACCTTAGCACAGGCCTGGTAAGTATCGCACCCATCACATCACCCACACTACATGATCAGTATAGGGGCACACACTGCATGATCAGTATAGGGGCACACACTGCATGATCAGTATAGGCAGACACTGCATGATAAGTATAGGCACACACACTACATGATCAATATAGGCACACACACTACATGATCAGTATAGGCACATACAGTGCACACAGAAATTTTGGCACATAGATGTAGGACATAGTTCGGCTTTTGATCGGAATTTAATCTGATCGCCATATTCGGGGTCAGGAAGGAATTTTTCCCCCTAATATGAGGATAATTGGCCCATTCTTCATAGGGGTTTTCGCCTTCCTCTGGATCTACACGGCCTTACATAGGTTTAGTATCATAAATTAATAAGTAGATTCACACAGAAGAAAAGAAATTATAAAAAATAAAATAACATTTTCTTAGTTAAAAAGAAAAAATAGTTTATTCAAATATAAATGATAATTAGTACTAGAAAATAATTTTTGTTACTTAGAAAATTACACAGCTTAGGTACATTACACAGCTTAGGTACATTACACAGGTTAGGTACATTACACATTTTAGGTACATTACACAGGTCAGGTACATTACACAGGTCAGGTACATTACACAGCTTAGGTACATTACACAGGTCAGGTACATTACACAGCTTAGGTACATTACACAGCTTAGGTACATTACACAGGTCAGGTATTGGCCTTTGATCTTGGGATTCGTTCTGATCGCCATATTTTGGGTCAGGAAGGAATTTTCCCCCCTGATATGAGGACACAGGGGGTTTTCACCTTCCTCTGGATCAACACGGCCCATAAATAGGATTAGTCTGATAGATGAATAATTTACACATACATGATATTATAATATAAAATAATCCCCATCTATAAATAAAATCTTCTTTTTACCCCTTATATCTTTGTGCTTGTTTTTATTCCATTGCTCTTCCACAAAGTCATTATTATACTCCAACCCTATGTTTTTTTGTGACATATTGTACTTTATGTTAGTGGTAAATTTAGGTCAATATTTTTTGCATCTATTTGTGAAGATATCAGAAATTTGGTGAAAAATATTGAAACTTCAGCAATTTTCAAACTTTGAATTTTATGCTCTTAAACCATTGAGTTATATCACACAAAATAGTTTCCCTAATTTCCCTAACATTTCCCACATGTCTACTTTACTTCTGCAGAATTTTTTAAACAATTTATTTTTGTTAGAAAGTTAGAAGGGTTAAAGGTTTATCAGCAATTTCTAATTTTTCCACTAAAACTTTTTTTTTTTTTGAAAGGAACCACATCACCTTTGAAGTGACTGAAAGGCCTATGTGACAGAAAATACCCGAAAGTGACACCCTCCTCGAAATGCACCCCTCAAAACCACATTCCAGAAGTTTATTAACCCTTCAGGTGCTTTTATATGCGATTAATGCTTTTATATTTCTCTTATACTGATGTTTGAAAAAGACCACTTTTGGTCGAAACGTCATGGCATATCGCTTTAAGCTCCTCCTTGTTGGTTTTCAATGGTGTGGTGAATGTATATATTTGAATAAACTGTTTCCACCTTTGCAAATTACCTTTGAGTACGGCTATTATCTATATCCTTACGGGGGATAGTATCCTATTCAGCCTGCACCAAATCTACAGCTGATTGCGCATCTTCTTCTATCAAATCCCCTGTCCATGATGCAGGCGAAGATGCCTCCCATCTGCACTTGCAACCAAGTGCTTGTCCCTACCCCAGTTCTTGGAACGCAAGCACAAATACGCAACCACTCGCATACAGGCCAAAATACTAAACTGCCACATTTCCAGACTGCTTGCACTGGAAATGTTGTCTTTTAGGCTTGTGGAGATGGAAGCTTTCCGCAACCTCATGGTGGCTGTCCCTCGGTACTCGGTCCCCAACCGCCGCTATTTCTCCCGGTGTGCTGTCCCCGCCTTACACAAGCACGAGTCCCATAACATTACCCGTGTCCTCACAGTGCAGTTACTGGGAAGGTCCACCTAACCACGGACATGTGGACAAGACGGTACACTGACAGCACACTGGGTGAATATTATGGAAGCTGGGACCCAGTCGACCCAGGGATGGTCCATGTGCTACCGACACCGAGGATTGCGGGCCCTGGTTCAATCAGGGTTGCCCCCACCTTCTACAGCAGTTCCTGCACCTTCTCCTCACCCTCCATTTCCGGAACGTCAACATCAGCCTCAAGCTGTATGCACTGCAGCATTTTCTTTTTTCAGGACTTGGGTCTGTGCGAGGTCTGGTTTCTTGTACTCCGAGACATTGTTTTTAGTGATATAACTTTGGGGTGGATAGGATGTTTGATTACATTTTTTTGTGCTGTTGTGATGGCTGAAAAAATGCTATTTTGGCGTTTTGATTTTCTTCTTGCCATTTACTGATTGGAATAATTTATTCTATACATTGATAGATGGACTTTGATGATCGCAGTGATATCAAATATGTGTATTTTTTTATATTTCATTTTTAATGGGGGAAAACAGGTGATTTGAACTTTTGTATCATGACCGGCATGTGGGTCTTCAGCAGACTCCCGACCATGATGGCAACCCATTGACACACCATGATAACGTCTCGGGGTGCCATTGGGAGCCTAGAATAGTGAGCCCCCCTGCCGGCGCGCATTAAATGCTGCTGTCACAGACTGACAGCAGCATTTAACAGACGTAGACGGAGCTTCGCTGTTAGAGGCAGATGATGGCTGAATAACACACGTAGACAGTATTGATTGTAATATACAACAAGGAAAAAACCCTAAACTGGATCCACATAGCAGTAACTGGGAAAACACTTTGACGAAATAAATATAAACCAAAATGAATGACATCCCCACATGATTAAAAGATATATTTATTAGAAAATAATAAAAAAATACATACAATTCAAGCAAGGTAACTCGAAAAGGAGGGATGAATGACAGTGATAGTTGTAGTAACCCAAGTTGAAGTTCTTTAGGTTTATATTGATTGTAATATGTTTAGCAAAAACCATCGCTTTCCAGAACAAAAATCCAAAACTAGAAAGAATTATATATATATTTTTTTTTATGTTTTTTTATATTTAAATGTAAAAAAAAAAAAAACAATGTTCAAATGTTCCACACCATATCCATCATATCCATTGCTGGGCAGCTCTGAAAAAACACATGTAGAGATTCTCCAGGTCTTGGAAACTGCTTCTGATCATGTTGTCAGCGCAGGTGGGTGCAGGTCTTCACCTCTTTCTAACAAGATGTCTCATGCCTGTATAGAAACAATAAGACGCCTTTCTCATTAATCTGAAATCAATTAAAATACATGTTTTTTAAAAATTTTGAATATATACCGGTTATCAAATAAAACAAACTAAAGAGAAGTCATGGAGGAAAAACAAAATATTTACCTGGAAAATACATGTTGGAAGCTTTGTGTGAATCAGGATAGGTGGATTCTGAATGTTTGTTGTTCGCTGCTCGTGATGAAGACGTATGCTGATTGTCTCCCTACGTGGTGAAAGAAAAGCAAAATATATAAAAGTAGTTACACTTTAAATGATATACGGCAATAAGAGACTAAATTAGAGACTTAAGATTCTCAATATTTTAAAAATAGCTTATTACTGATTGTTGATCACAGTGGAGGCTTCTTTCTTACCTTCATCTTAGGTAGATGAGATGATGATATTTAGACAAATCTCAATGTTCAAATAGTTCAAATAGTGAACCTGAAAATATAAAGAAACATAATTACATCCAACTAAGCTTGAAATGATAAAAGGTTTTCAAAAGCATTGTAGATAATTGATGGAAATTATCAATCGTTCCATATCCAGCAAGTTATGGAAATGTATCCAGTATTAATATGGTAACCTATGAGGATGGATTCTGAATGTTTGCTGCTAATCGCTGGTGCTGGTGATGAGCACAAATACTCATTGTCTCGCTACTCAGGGGAAAATATATAAAAGTATCTGAACTTTAAGTTATAAAGAAACAAAATTAGAGACTAAATATTCTGAGGAATAGTTACATGTTTAGCTGATGGACAATTGACGTAATCGGCCTCCACACCGGCGGCAATAAGATTTATTATCAGCTATTCTTTGAAAACGCCCAAGTCTACAAAGATAAGAGAAATATTGGTTACCAGACTGGAATGAACGTTGGTTAATACCATGGATCATGTTAAAAAGAACAAATTGAAACCAATATATTAAGGACTGGCCCCAGCACAGAAAATATAACATGTAGCATCCTAAGCCCTACAGTCCCCAGACGTCAGTCCGCTCTGATAGTAGTAAAGTATAAAAGCCTTATACCAACAGAACCGCCCTGACGTCTCTGCACGGTGATTGTGTTTCATGACGCGATGAATCATCAAATCTACTTACTTGTTATCACACAGGGAGCACTGGTAGTTGTACTTATAGCTGATGGTATAGCTGTGACACATCGTCACTTCCGGCAGCTCGGGATGGATGTCATTTACCCTTCTGGTATAAGTCTGCCATAACGGGCCATGGTTATCTCTGCCTTCACCGTCGATTATCCAACAGGCAGCATGGCACATCTCGTGCGCAAGTGTGGATCGTAGTCGCACTAAAAAAGAGTTTATACAGGCATAAGAAAATCTAAGTACACCCTGCTTGAACTCTTTGGTTTTACATATCAGGATTCAGGATATAATATAAAATATCTGGTCCTTAAAACGTCTTCAAATTAGGTAAATACATCCTGAGATGAAAAACACATGAAAAGTCACAACGTGCCATTACTTATTTACCAATAACTACTTCAAAATGCAGAAGCAGAGAGTGAAAAATAAGTACACCCCATGAATCACTAGCTTTTAGAATGATCTTTATCAATAATAACTTGAAGCTGCAGCAAGGGTGTACTTAATTTATCACACACTGCTTTTGCATTTTGCCTTTCTTTTTGTTAGATAAATAATTACACTATATTATTTATCATGTTGTTTTCTGAGATTGTATTTTCTTACTTTTAAGATCTTCTGAGGACCTGATGCTTTTTTGATTTTGTCCTAATATGTAAAACATTAGATTCCAAAGAGGGTGTACTTAGTTTTTCCCATGACAGCATGTACGATGAATTTATAAGATGTATTACATCACAAGTAGCAGTTTTGCAACCTATAGAGGTTGTCTCATAAAGCTGCAGGATGGACGTGATATGAAACCTACCGGAAGAATCCAAGACCTTATCGGAAAGCTCAATAACTGAGGAACGGTGGTTGTTCTCCAACTTGTGACGGCATTGACCGGATGCTGATGTCAGCCTCTTATTCCAGACTACGTCCATTTTCCTCGGGAGCTAAAATAGAGGAAACAAATTCCACTAAATCTGTAAACTCTTTGACTCCATTCTAACAAAGTACCCAACTCTACTGTGTGATTTACAGCATTAGTCTCCTTGTATGGGACATGGGGTCTACTGAGAAGTCCAACATGTGAGAAAAAAAATAAAAATAAACCTTTCCTAAAATGTCCAGATGTCAACAAATTGGTTTTTATATGTAAATGTAAAATCCTGTGAACTACAAAAAGTTGCTAATCTCTATTGTAGCACCCCGAGGACTCGGCTGCTACAGGGGTATTGCACCTCGAACCAGAGGTGTGGTATTCCACTCCCGGGTAAGGATGGAGTGTGGAACGGGGCTCAGTTAGCTGCATGCACTACACTCACCCCATTTCCGGGGGACAGATCAACGGTACTCCCACCAGATAGATATGCAGGTATGACAGCGTCTGTCCCTGGCTGGAGTGGGGGGGGGGGAGGAATATCCCAGTGGTGTAGGAGCAGAGAGGGGAGGGACTCTGGGCATAGGTAGGAGCCCATTGGGTTCTGGTCACCTGGGCTCGGGTGTCAGAGGGAGTATAAAAGGTGGGCACCATCTTAGATCAGGGCGCAGAGCAAAGGAGTGCAGTCTGAGAGAGTTCAGCCAGAGAGGGCTGACAGGGAGCTGTGGCTCAGTCCGGGCCCAGCTCCAGAGCCAGGCCTGGAGTGGAGGCCTGAAGCAGAGAGAGGGAGAGAGAGAAGTAAGAGGAAGAAGGAACAGAAACACCAGGAAAGGCCCAGAGACGCAAGAAAAGAGGGAACCCTAAGATCCCACAGAATATCGGGTGAAGGGTTGGCAGAACAGGGTACCGGATCCCAAACTGGTGGAGGCAAATCATCCTTAGCCAGGAACCGGAGGTCGTGGTCAAGTTTTGGCGCGACCCCCCACCACATCCACCAGGAAGGCATACCGTATAGGGTCAGGGAAACCGGAGAGAGGTTTCGCCACCAGAAGGCCCGAGGGAGCCGGACAAAGGTGGGTCCCTGGTGGGGACGGCCAGTAGGAAGGAAGAGAGGGGAGCTCTGGACCACGCTCTGGAATTGCCTGGGAGTTGGCCGAGTCCCTGACCTGGTGGACGCAGCATGACTCGGGTGGTCCTTACTGCGCACAAGTGACCTGATAAAGAACTGTGAGTAAAGCATTGAAAACTGCAGCTGCATGTCTCACTGAGTCCTTGTCACACTCGCACCATCACTACCACCATCATCCACACTAGCTGCCCTGAGGCAATACTCCTCCCGTGGGGAGTCATCTCATACTGAGCTGCACAAACAACATCAGCCTCAGCGGTCTGCAGTGCAGCGGCGGTCCCCACTGACCGCAATCCACGGGTGGCGTAGTCGAACAATATAAACATCTGCCACTAAAACATCGCCACTTAGTTTGACACCTTGGGCACGGACCGGGTCACCGCCACGAGGACTACTACCCCCAACAGATCCGGCTCCGGGTATTCCCCGCGTGCGCAACGCTACACCACAACATGGCCCAGGGGGCGCGTCACTATATGTCTGCATGATGGATCATGTAAGGTCTCCACTCATCCCACAGATAAGAAGAAGGTGATGGCATTTACCAAACTAAGTGAGTTTTGCCTGAGATTTCAGAACCATGACAAGGGAGTTAGGGTGCTCTTCAGAAACTTAGAATGATAGAAATGATTGTTTGAAGGTGGAGATAATGGATGAGTCATGTGTCGCCCAGATACCGATAATAAGATACCTTATTCTCGAAGACTGTCCTGTTGTATAGATGGTACAGTCGCTCCACCAGCTTCTCCTTTGTTACCTGAAAGTGGGTAACGTAGATGGAAGATGGAGAAATAATGTCTTCCAGGAAACAGCCGGGGATGCTACATAGTGGTGTCCTGGGAAAAATAAGGAATCAGAAATAAATCCAAAGGAAACATCTGACCTAGTTCATGGTTTTCCACAGAGGTAGATGCATCCGGCATAACTCACCTCTCCTCTGTAGCGGAGCTCTCCTCACTATCAGATGGTAAATTATCTGTACAGAAATATGGAAGAATGAAAATTTGTAATCAGACAGGTCAGAATGCAGATCCATGCTAGAGAGAAAACATAATAAATGCTGTAAAGTGAAAATACATCTAAATCAAATTGCCAGAATTGTGGGTTTTTTTTCTCTCTGCAACTACTCAAAAAATGCAATAAGAAGCAATTTAAATGTCACATCCACCCCATAATATTATCAATAAAAACATCGAGCCGCCTTATAAAAGAACAAGCCCTCATACGCCTCCATCAATAGCAAAATAAAAATGTTACAGATCTCAGAAAATGGTGACAAAATCAAATATATTTATTAATAATATCAGAATTGTTTTTCACACTTAAAAAGAAAAACTTTGCAAGTTTGGTATGGACATAATCATACTGGCCTGGAGAATCATATTTCCAGGTTCATTTTACTGTGCAATGAAGACCTTAAAAATCAAAAACCCTCCAAAAAATCCGTTTTTTTTTTTTTCAGTTTTCCCTTACTTGGAATTTTTTTGCATTTTGCAATACATTGTATGGTAATGTGAATTGTGCCATTGAGAAGAACATCTCATGGCACTAAAAACAACCCATTATATGTTAATGTGGATGGAAATATAAAAACAGATAAGTCTCAAGGAAGAAGGAGAGGAAAAGACATAAGTAGACTACAAATTGACCAGTCCCTAAGGGGTTAAAGGTACAGACCCAACTGTAATTTGCGTTTAGTTGTTAGATTTGGAAACTGACAGTACAAAAAAGCATTGTTCTTTCTACAATAACAAAACCCTGGTTGTATCTAGAAATGATGACTTACCATGATATGTGGAAGATTCTCCAGTATTGGAATCGTCATCGTCAGTAATAACAATGATGTCATCATCGGGGCTGTGACATAAATGTAACAGAATATGAGCCACCATTAATCATTAATCCCCATCAGGTATCTAGTAATGGAGGAGATGTGAGTCTTACCAAGTGGTACTGTCCGGATCAATATCTGAAGGTGGTAAAATCAGATCTGTGGGGGCAACACAACATAAATCTCTTATTAGAATATTGTAATAACAACTACAGAGGAACATCAAAGAAATAAATCCTAATACAGTATTCAGTGTACCCCTATATGTAGATTGGGAAATAGACCACATTCAGCTAAAGTAACCTGCACTGTGCATGGCCACCATGAGAAGAAATCCCCGAATCCCAATCCTGACCGACTATAGAGCGAATGCATGAATAATGTTCCTGATCAAATGCTGAAAAGAAATGTTGTTCTGCCACTATGGAAGTGTCCCAGACATAGGACTCACACCAATAAAGCTTATCTAAAATAGGATTACCCCTTTAATGTATCTTTAATTTAAAAATGCACAGACCCATTTATAATTTGCCTTTAATTGTTACATTTGGAAACTGATCTGTGACAGTACAGAAAATTCAATGTTGTGGGGGCAACACAACATAAATCTCTTATTCGAATATTGTCAAAAGAAATAAAAGTGTACCCCTATATGTACATGGGGCAAAACACCACATTCAGGTACAGTAACCTGCCCTGTACATGGCCACCATGAGAAGAAATCCCCAAATCTCATTTCTGTCTGACTTTATAACACCTGTATAAATATTCCTGACCAAATGCTGAAAAGAAATGTTTAATATGAACTCATTACCTTAGACGTACAATAGAGATAAATCCAAGCCCTGACCACAATGAGCTGCACCCAATGACTATAATGACACATCAATATATCAGAGCTGTTACTGGATCGGAGCACAGTACCTGGTAAATTCGGAGTCGGGCCCGAATTGAAGCCACTGATGATAACCTGGCCTGGAGACCTCGGTATTGGCTTCTTTCGTGGATGATACTGAAAAATTGTCAAACATGTCAGATAGAATCTATGAGCATGAACATCTCTAATTTATAATCTTCCTCCATTTTCCACTGACTTACAGGTAGATGCCTATATGAATATAGTTACCATTGGCCTGCGCTTACTTCATGTGCAGAGTAGGACGGGTATGCGGGACACTTATGGTTAGGATATGGATAGGGGCGGTGGTGACATTTACGTGTCTTCATACAATATTATTATGTACCCTGTACATGGACATGTTGACACAAATACCACAACTAAAGGCAGTCATTACTCTGGAAACATGATCCAAACTATCACCCCATCATGCCTCTTCCTGGAGCTCTATTTTTGGTGCCACCATTTCTTTTTCTGGGCTTTTTATCCCAAATGTATTCTCATTATTTAAAAATATAAAAATGACGCTCACCTGATGGAAATCGTCATCATCACTGCTGTCCTCGGTGTCAGAGAGAACTATAATGCGCTTAAATCGCTTTTTTCTCATCATATTTGCAAAAATCAATTACAACACTCCTCTCTCCACAAACGCCTACAAAATCCCTCAGCGGAACTCTGGATGACGGGGCGTTCTATATCGTCCAGTCATTGTGACATCATCGGAATGATGCGATTGTTTGTTTTTTTATTTAACTTTATTTAAATCTACAAAACGTACTGCAGAAATACAAAACATAAATCCAGAAAAAAACAACAATCCTTCTAATTCCCTAACTCCTGCCCTTTTTTGAATTGTTCAGAAAAAAAATAATAATCAAAAAAGTCGACAAAAAACAAGATTTAAAAAAAACAAAGAAACCCCGAAAAAAATAGGCGATTGATTATCCCTCTCCCCCAAGTTTTAATGCTCTACGCTACATTTTTTGCAAAATGTTCTCCCAATTTTTTAAGTTCTCTGAGGAGCAAAGCCACGCCCTCTTGTATTTTTTTACTCTCTGAAAAAAATTCTTCCATTCTGTTGTATTTAATTTTTTTCCCTATCCATTTCCTAACCAAATCCACTCTTGCTGTATAAAGTCGCCTACTTACGAACTCTTCTTCCTCATTTCATCTCTTCCGTTCCAGAGAGCAGGTTACAATTGTTGATTTGACCTCAATGGAGATCTAAGTCCCCAGTTTCCCCTCTATATCTTTATACCCTATGATAAATGTATCAATTCTGCCCTTGTTTCTTACACAACTTACAAGTATTGTCAGCTATCTTCTCCATTCTGTATAATACCTGGTGAAAATAATAGAACCAATGGATCAATTGGATTAATTTATAGTTTGATTAATTGACATCCCACTTTTGTTTTTATATATATTGAGCCTCTGCAATATTTACTCTTTACTTTCTCAACTAATCTTCTTCTTAAATATTAAATATATAAGGAATCACGGTTAATTTTTTATTAATATTATATTTCTTATATTATAGAATATTGTAGAAAATATATAAGTTTATTAATATTAGATAGATTCTTTTTTAAATGGCAACCAATCAAAAAATAATCCATTCCTCAATTTGATTCCTTCATACTCTTCATCGCTTGTTGAATTTGACAATATCTAAAATCGTGCACTTTACTAAGCTAAACTGTGTCTTCATCACATTAAATGGCAACAACTCATCTTCATGGATTAAATGTTTAACCAAATGCAACCTTTTCTCTTCCAAAACCCTGTATCTTAACAATTTTATATATATTTATATTATCCTATGATGAGGCGTATCCAATTGACGTGTTAATATTTAATATATTCTTTAAATAATCAAGTATAATTGCAAGAATAAAACATTTGTCATCTCCTAGATTCCCGTGAAACAAAATCCCTGATTTAAAAAATTCATAAATGTTACAAAATCCCCTTTTTTCTTATTTAGCAAAAATCTTTTAAAATCAGAATTCCTGAAATTTAAGTAATTGGGCTTCCCAGAAATATCTGTGGAAATAAGGGACGGCCAAGCCTCCTTCTGTCTGAGACTTCAGAAGATAGTTACTTTTATTCTCACCCTCTCTCGCCAACAAATCAGGTCGTTCAGAAGAGTTTCTGTTTATTTAAAAATGTTCTCATTTACCCATACCGGGCAGACGCTGAGGACATAACGAACTAGAAGCTAGAGACCATCATCTTAATCAGGGTTATTCTATCCACATTAGATATCGGCAGCAGCATCCACATCAACATCTATTTTAATTTCCTAATGAACAATATAATGTTAAGTGATACAAAACTCACAAGCTCCCATGTGATATTTATCCCTAAATATTCAAAGCCATCTTTTTACTAAAGTCTGTAAATCTCTTCATGCTTTTCTGATTTTTTCATCAAATGGTAATAAAACCCATATACTACAGTTGCTATCCAAGCCAAAGTGGGCACCAAAAGACACGGTCACCTCTATGGTCCACAGGAAAGATTTCCCCATCTCTAACAAAATCAGCAGAATATCATCTGCATAGATCAATATCTTTCCCCCTCTCCACTGCTGCCAAAACCACTAATTTCCTCAAGGAAAATACAGTGAGAAGATAAGAGAGGGGGCATCACCGTTTTGTACCTCTGGCTTGGGGTGAATGGTATAATAGTTTGATCCACCTGATAAAATTCTCCCTGAACCCAAACATCTTGAGTACCCTCCACAAGAACTCCTACACCACCCTGTTACAAGTCTTTGTGGCCTTTGATGCCAGAATGGAGCCGTGGTCTCCGTCTCCTAATATTGTTTAACACTTTCCTCAAATGAATCAGTTCCACTCCCTGGTATAAAACCATTCTGGTAAGAAAGTAGTGGGGGCTTCAGAATTATTTAAACATGTCTTACATTTCATTGAGGATCCAGATACAAATGAAGAACAACTTCCTTTAGGTCCATGATCAGAGTTGACAATTCACACCAGCCACTTCCAATATTAAAGGAGATGTTCACCAATATTTGATGAAACAAAGGAGTTTAGCGTAGTCTTAAAATTAAAACGCAGATGTCTCTCTGATCACTTTCATTCATGTGCACCTCTGCTTGTGTCCTGTGTTAGTTTTCGCTCTTTTTCTGTCAAGGGGTGTCTTCCATCCAAGTTGGAATAGACCATGTCTAAATCTCTTTTCCTTCTTAGACGTCACCTCTCCAAGATTATCTTTTTTTTAATTCAAGTAATTGAGAGATTGCATAACAGGAAAAAAAGAATAACAATGGTTCCAGAATGAAAATACATAATTATTCAACAACATCATTTCTGTTATTAGCTCTTTATATACATCTCCATACACATCATGTCAGTCAAGTTTAAAGAATACAGCAATACACATTACACAGGTGTTTATAGGGGAAATACAAGGAAAACTATTATCTCCCAGACTGAATTGAGAGGTAGGATCAGTAGGGTATGGGTCACACCAAAGCTTCCAAACCTTCTCAAATTTATTAGGACAGTGTCCACTCTTATATACTATCTTCTCATACAAAAAGCCAAAAAAGAGAATTCCCATGTACAAAAATCAGTCAATCTTTATTCAACAATCAATTAGACAACATTAAAAAAGTGATACTACAGAGATGGTGGATGAATGCAAATTAGCATGCTTGTCCTAGAAAGTTGGACAGGTTACAAATATAAATATAAATTGCACATGGAGCCACTAAAGACCAATATGAAGAAAAAACATATAAAGGATGAGAATCCAAATATATACATATAAATGCCCTGAACAGTAATGAACATCAAGGGGGATCCACCTGGCTGTATAAATATGTAATATAAATAGTGAAAGTTCACTCTTAGACCTAAGTAATAGTGCCAGAAGTACACAATGTGTGATCCACCTAGTGTTCATCAAATAGAAATACTATGGTCGCACAATAAAACTGTTCACAAAGATCAATATATAGAAAAAAGATTTTATATTCCCGTGGATTTGTAGCACCCTGAGGACTCGGCTGCTACAGGGGTATTACGCCTCAAGCCAGAGGTGTGGTATTCCACTCCCGGGTAAGGATGGAGTGTGGAACTGAGCTCAGTAGGCTGCATGCACTACATACATCCCATTTCCGGGGGACAGATCAATGGTACTCCCACTAGAGAAATGTGCAGGTACGACAGTGTCTGTCCCTGGCTGGAGTGGGAGGGGGGTGGAACATCCCAGTAGTGTAGGGGCAGATAGGGGGAGCAGTCTGGGTAAAGCTAGGAGCTCATTGGGTGCTGGTCACCTGAGCTCACACATAGAGGGAGTATATAAGGTGGGAACCATCTAAGATCAGGGTCAGTCTTTGTAGAGTCAGACAGGCAGACATTGATCAGTCAGCCTGTTGTAGAGGGAAGGTCAGAGAGCCAGTCCTGAGAGAAGAGAGAGAGAGGAGAAAGAAGGACCCAGAGGGGGAGAAGAAGGAACCCCAAGAGCCCAGAATACAAGCAGAAGGGTGAAGGGTTGGCACGCAAGGGAACCGGATCCCAAATTAGTGGAGGAGAGAAACTACCCTCGACTAAAAACCGGAGGCTGCAACATCACCAGTGGAGCAGCCCTTCACTAAATCCACTCAGAAGGCAAACCAAGTATAGGGTCAGGGAACCCAGAGAAAAGGTTTACCCAACAAGAGGCCCGAGGGAGCCGGATATAAGTGGATCCCTGATGGGGAAGGCCGTAGAAAGGACAGTGAGAAAGGGAGCTCAGGACCACGCTCCAGACTTGCTTGGGGGTTGGCCGAGTCCAGGACCTGGTGGACGCAGCACGGCTCGGGCGGTCACTCAAGGCCGGAGTGACCAGCAAAACAGCAGTAAGTAAAAACCCTGAACTGCACAGCCCGACTCTGAGTCTTCTTACCGTCCACACTGCACCACCACAACCACCCTCCTCTACACCTGACCCCCTGAGGCTATACCCCTCCCGTTGGGGGTTATACTACCAGAGCTGCACAGACACCACCAGCCTCAGCGGACCCTGCTGCAGCGGCGGCCCTTTGACCGCAAATCAACGGGTGGCGTAGTCGACACTAAAGAACATCCAGCAACATCTGTAGGACTGCCACACACTGAGCTTGACACCCTGGGCATGGACCGGGTCACAGCCGCTCGGAGACTACAACCCCCATCTGATCCGGCTCCGGGTAATCCCCCAAACAACACTGGCCCAGGGGGCGCGTCAACTTTGGCGTAGTCGGCAGGATAACGTGCCCGCAACAACCGGGTACTGCGTGCCTGAAGAAAAGTACACCGTTACCTCAAAAAGAAGTCTCCCGCCGGTTCCGGAGGGTCCCCGCCATCGGACTCCATCACAGGTCGATTCCCGCCGGTTGCCCGCCATTTGCAGCTTTTTCCCGCCATCCATGGAGTTTCCCGCCACTGGGAGACGATTCCCGCCATTTCCAAAGATTTCCCGCCTTGGAAGAGTGGACGCCATTATGGGCGTGCCAGAGGGTGGCAAGAGGCCACCTCCCATCGTGGGCCAGGACGAAGAATGGCGCCAAAAGCGGAAACCGCGCCCACCAACAGAGACTGTGATGCTAGAGGTGTCCATCAGCGTGAAAGAACTGCCCCTGGAACTGACAATCACCAAGTTTCCCCGGGACCACCCTCAATGTGGGCGGGGACAGAACAAAAGAGAGAAGATGGGTGCCGCCTGGAGCAGTCTAGAGAGAGCGCACCCGGAGACAAGAAGTCTAGCGAGGAGCATGGAGAGAACACACCCGGTGATGGAGGGAGAGACAGGCAGCACCGACCCAGTGGTCAGGAGCCTGCTACAAGCCACAACCCCACTAGGCTTAGTGGAGATCCTGGCGCAGCTCCCCCGAGATCGGGAGTGTGCACAGACCGCGCTGGCGGGCCTCGCATGGAGGATGGCCCAGGTGCAGCGAGAGACGTTGGCGGAGTGGAGCCGAGAGATGGCCCAGCAGACCGAAACCCGTCAGCGGAGCACGCCACCCGAGACGAGGAGACAGACCGCCTCTGAGGATGGTGCAGGAGGACTCAAGGCCGGAGACGGCGCCGAGAAGGGAGCTGAACGGACGGAGGCAGGTAAAGGGGACGTCTCTACCCCGAGCCGGGAAACCGCGTGCCTGCCCCAGCTCCCCGTCGCAGAGCCCGAAATTCCCCCTGCCGTGCCCGTCGCTGCACCGTCACCGCGCCAGACTAGGCCTCAAGTAGAAGCCGCGGCCGCGACCCCTGTGACGTCACGCGCCCCAACCCTGAGCGCGGCCAAACAGGAAACACCATCGGCCTGGTCGCAAGGTCTAGTACCCCCGGGCGCCGCAATTCCAACAGCGCCCCCTACCTCCGCGGAGCCACCGGCCTGGTCGCAGGGCCTAGTAACCCCGGGCGCCGCCGTCCTAACGGTGCCCTTCACCTTCAGGGTGCCCCAAGCCTGGTCGCAAGGCCTGGTCAACCCGGGCGCCGCTACCACCACAGCGCCCTCAACATCTCGAGTGCCGCACCTGGGTGAAGACCTGTTCGCCCAGCATACGTGCCCGGATGGGCAGCCCTTTGTATGGCCCCAGGAGTATATTCAGCTAGAACTCCAAAAAGCAAGGCCCATGTGCGAGCCCCTGATTCCGGCTCCGAAGCCCGTAAAGAGGACCCCGCCCCCGCTGGAGGAGACACAGTTCGAGTGGGACCCCACTGGAGAAGACCTCATGGGGTTCACTCAGGAAACTCGGGCGGCTGCAGCGGAGCGTGCAGAGTGCTGCCGGCAGCAGCTCGAGGTCTTCGAGAGGGAGCGGAGAGAGAGGCGGGTCCGGGAACAGCAAACGCAGATAAGGAGCGCAGAGCAGAAGAGCCGGACCAGGAGGAACCCCCGTGCAGCTCATGGTCCCCCTACCACCGGGACTGTGATAAAGTTCAATATGCAGCACGGATGGGGCTCTATTAGAGACCATCATACCCCCGGCGACGTCTTTGTCACCCGCAGAGACGTAGAAAGCCATCTGCCGGAGGGACACAGAGGTCGTGACCTTTATGTAGGGGACGAGGTCACCTTCACCCGGCACAAGTGTGCCAAAGGACCCTACGCCCTCCATGTACATCGCCTGACGGAGGAGGAGCTGCGGTGTGAGGAGGAGCAAGAGGACCCGGACGGGTCTGAAACCTACCAACAAGAAAGAGCAGGAGGACGCCGTCATTGAAGTACAGTAGAGAGAGACTGTAAATAGTTACCCGTTGGGGTACAGTGAACTGTTGCTGATTTAAAGATGTTCCCCGTTGAGACAAGAGTGAACTGTTAACCCGTGTGTCCCTTAATCCCACTGACCGAGTACTGAGAGCGGTCATTCCTCCCTTAATATACCTGGCCGAGAACTGAGAGCGGCCACCTTCCCCCTTGTATATAGTTGCGCTTCCTAAGGCGCTCCCTACTGGTTTTATAAAGGAACTGTTTTCTTCTAAAGACTGTCGCACCTTACCCGGTCACAAGTTGCACCGTGGCCGGAGGAACAAGAAAGTTTATGATGAGAAAGTGATTGCTGCTAATGTATATATATAATGTTTGATATGTTTTATATGTTGATGTTTTATGAAAAAAAAAAAAATTGTATGTTTTGATGTTTTATTCTCTTACAGCCCGAGGACGTGCTGTGGTTTACCAGGGGGGAATGTAGCACCCTGAGGACTCGGCTGCTACAGGGGTATTACGCCTCAAGCCAGAGGTGTGGTATTCCACTCCCGGGTAAGGATGGAGTGTGGAACTGAGCTCAGTAGGCTGCATGCACTACATACATCCCATTTCCGGGGGACAGATCAATGGTACTCCCACTAGAGAAATGTGCAGGTACGACAGTGTCTGTCCCTGGCTGGAGTGGGAGGGGGGTGGAACATCCCAGTAGTGTAGGGGCAGATAGGGGGAGCAGTCTGGGTAAAGCTAGGAGCTCATTGGGTGCTGGTCACCTGAGCTCACACATAGAGGGAGTATATAAGGTGGGAACCATCTAAGATCAGGGTCAGTCTTTGTAGAGTCAGACAGGCAGACATTGATCAGTCAGCCTGTTGTAGAGGGAAGGTCAGAGAGCCAGTCCTGAGAGAAGAGAGAGAGAGGAGAAAGAAGGACCCAGAGGGGGAGAAGAAGGAACCCCAAGAGCCCAGAATACAAGCAGAAGGGTGAAGGGTTGGCACGCAAGGGAACCGGATCCCAAATTAGTGGAGGAGAGAAACTACCCTCGACTAAAAAACGGAGGCTGCAACATCACCAGTGGAGCAGCCCTTCACTAAATCCACTCAGAAGGCAAACCAAGTATAGGGTCAGGGAACCCAGAGAAAAGGTTTACCCAACAAGAGGCCCGAGGGAGCCGGATATAAGTGGATCCCTGGTGGGGAAGGCCGTAGAAAGGACAGTGAGAAAGGGAGCTCAGGACCACGCTCCAGACTTGCTTGGGGGTTGGCCGAGTCCAGGACCTGGTGGACGCAGCACGGCTCGGGCGGTCACTCAAGGCCGGAGTGACCAGCAAAACAGCAGTAAGTAAAAACCCTGAACTGCACAGCCCGACTCTGAGTCTTCTTACCGTCCACACTGCACCACCACAACCACCCTCCTCTACACCTGACCCCCTGAGGCTATACCCCTCCAGTTGGGGGTTATACTACCAGAGCTGCACAGACACCACCAGCCTCAGCGGACCCTGCTGCAGCGGCGGCCCTTTGACCGCAAATCAACGGGTGGCGTAGTCGACACTAAAGAACATCCAGCAACATCTGTAGGACTGCCACACACTGAGCTTGACACCCTGGGCACGGACCGGGTCACAGCCGCTCGGAGACTACAACCCCCATCTGATCCGGCTCCGGATAATCCCCCAAACAACACTGGCCCAGGGGGCACGTCAACTTCACTCCATAAGGGTAGTGGCAACAGGATGAGACAATGCTGAGGAGTGGTACTCAGAAAAAAGAATAACTATAAACAGAACAAGTGCTCAATATAACCACACAGTCAGCAGACTGAAAAATCCTTAAAACAGTGCTATTGAACATAAATAATGAAAAAACAAGGGGAAAGGGAAAGGGAAGACGTAAGTCAGCTCACCATGTAATAGCCAGACTCATCCAGTCCCAACAAAGTCTTGCAGCGGAGACGCCCAGGTCACGGGCTACCAAAGTTCAAGTAATGAGAAAGCAAGCAAAGATGTCTCCAGCAGGACCAGGGTTGTATATATCTTGTTAAAACTTCACTTTTAATTTCAAATTATAAAAGCCAAGGATGAGTTACAGAATGAGCAATATAGCGGCTCTTAGGTACAGCACATTCCAACGCGTTTCGGCTAAACCTTATTCATGGAATAATGTGAGAACTAAGCCTACTAGCGGAAGTTAAATAAAAAACACTTCTTGGTGATTGCTTCAGGTGTTGGACCACAGCCCAGAGGAGAATTAACCCATTATTGGCAGCTAAAATTAACTACAGCAAAAAAGCACAAAAACTACATAAAATTGGACATGAGATAGAATGGAATACAAAATTAGTGGAAAAACAAAATGAGTGAGAGATACATGCAGAAACAAAAACAAAAAGATCTTTTATGCCGTGGAGCAGTAAAACACATAATAATGATCATAATAATCACTAAGCATCCTTTATGTCTGGTGAGCATGACTGTTTAAACACCATTAGAGTATAAATATAGTTAGTATATGTAGTCCCATTTAAAAAAAAAAAAAAAAAAATATCTTTGAAAAAAAAATAAAAAAAACAGAAAAAAAATTTCCTTTTTTTTTTTTTTTCCCTTTCTTTTTTTCCTTCCCTTTTATGGAAAAAGGATGCAAAAGTCATAAATATAAGCATTGAACAATAAAGCAGTTAAACAGTTAGACAGTGCATTCTATTATGACCACAAAGGAAATATATTATCAAAGTACTGTCGAACATGAATACGTGAGACTAAGTGTATTGTAAAATGAGATCCTGTCTCACATTCAAACCTTGCGGAAATCTAGTACACAAGAGAAAAATCCAGAATGATTCTCGGTTCAGGATTTTTCTCCTGTGGTCACCACCTCTCTCCGGCTTAAAAACTTTTTCTATTGCTTTAAATCTGAAGTTATTTAGATCTCCATGGTGAACATTTGCAAAGTGTTTTGAAACTGCCGATTTGTTTAGGCTGTTAGGATTACATGCATCCGACATATGACGACGGATGCGTATTTTTAAAGGTCCTGTGGTACAGCCTACATACTGTAGCTTACAAGCAATACATTCTGCAAGGTATATAACCCCTTCTGAATTGCAGTTTAAGAAGGTGCTGATTTTGTATATTTTTTTGGTGATTTCAGACTGAAAGGAAACACTTTTGTGTGCGTATTTGCAAGAAATGCACCTACTATGGCCACAATTATAAAACCCTTTTAAACTGAGCCAGGTTTCTGATGGAAAATGAGAATTTTTTGTACAAAAAAGACTCGGAGAAACCAGTGAACCTATAGTGGGAGCTTTTTTAGAAATATATTTTATGGAACAATTGTCCATGATTTTCACTAGAGTGGGGTCCTGATTTAGCATGGGTATATATTTTTTTATGATATTGACAATACTGTTGAACTGTGGGCTAAATTGTGTAGTAAACACAACCGTATTTTTCGTATTTTTAAATCTGCTTGGTTCTTTTTTGGATCGATTTTTCAATAAATCCTTTCTGTCTATATTAGCTACTATTTTTTCTGCTCTGTTTAGAATGCCTTTAGAGTATCCTCTTAAAGCTAGTCTGTTTTTAGTGCTGGAGGCTGCCTCTTGATAACTCTTTTCTGTTGAGGAGTTCCTCTTTAACCTGATCATTTCTCCCACTGGGATATTTTTAATATTGTGGGGAGGATGGCAAGAGCTTGCTTGCAGAATGCTATTACCTGACGTTTTTTTCCTAAATGGTGAGATCAAAACTCGCTTCATATCATCATTACCTTCAAGTGTTACATCTAAAAAGTTAATAGATTTTTTGTCAGTGTGAGATGTAAATTTAAGATTATAATTATTTTTATTGATATATTTGACAAAATCTGTGATAAGATGGGGAGAGCCTGTCCAAACAAGAAGTAAATCATCTATATATCGCCCATACCAAGCAATATATTTCAAAAACGGGTTTGAATCTGAAAAAACATCGGTCTCTTCCCAGGTGGCCATGACAATATTAGCCAATGATGGGGAGAATTTTCCCCCCATGCTGACTCCCCGTTTTTGCAGATAATAGCGACCATCAAAGGTGAAAAAATTATCATTCAACAAAAATCCTACTGCTGAAATAAGAAAATTTTGTATATTGGTTTCATAAGAGCTATATTTTTCAAGGAACTTATCTAAACAGCGAATGGCAATATCGTGCGGTATAGAGGGGTATAACCCCTCTACATCGCATATAAGCCATTGAAAATCCCTGTTCCACTCAAATCCATCAAAAGTATTGGCGATAGTTTTAGAATCTCTAATATATCCTGGTATATCAGCAACCAAAGGTTGTAAGTAATGATCCACCCATTCTCCAAGTCTCTCACCAAGAGAGCCAATTCCTGAGATGATGGGTCTAAGCGGAGGGGGAAAGACATCTTTATGTATTTTAGGAAGTGAGTGGAGAATGGGAATAACAGGATGTTCTATAGCAAGATATTCAAAGATTTTTTTATCCAGTGCTCCCAAACTTAGGCCTTCATTCAATAAAGAAAAAAATTTTTTTTGAATAATACTAGTTGGATTAGTTGGCAAATTTTGGCTCAATAAATTCTTATGGGCACAATGAAGAAATTACAGCATTAAACAAAGAAATCTTTCAAAAAATTGAAAAACTGGAAAATGAACTGATTTGTTTTTGAAATATATTGCTTGGTATGGGCGATATATAGATGATTTACTTCTTGTTTGGACAGGCTCTCCCCATCTTATCACAGATTTTGTCAAATATATCAATAAAAATAATTATAATCTTAAATTTACATCTCACACTGACAAAAAATCTATTAACTTTTTAGATGTAACACTTGAAGGTAATGATGATATGAAGCGAGTTTTGATCTCACCATTTAGGAAAAAAACGTCAGGTAATAGCATTCTGCAAGCAAGCTCTTGCCATCCTCCCCACAATATTAAAAATATCCCAGTGGGAGAAATGATCAGGTTAAAGAGGAACTCCTCAACAGAAAAGAGTTATCAAGAGGCAGCCTCCAGCACTAAAAACAGACTAGCTTTAAGAGGATACTCTAAAGGCATTCTAAACAGAGCAGAAAAAATAGTAGCTAATATAGACAGAAAGGATTTATTGAAAAATCGATCCAAAAAAGAACCAAGCAGATTTAAAAATACGAAAAATACGGTTGTGTTTACTACACAATTTAGCCCACAGTTCAACAGTATTGTCAATATCATAAAAAAATATATACCCATGCTAAATCAGGACCCCACTCTAGTGAAAATCATGGACAATTGTTCCATAAAATATATTTCTAAAAAAGCTCCCACTATAGGTTCACTGGTTTCTCCGAGTCTTTTTTGTACAAAAAATTCTCATTTTCCATCAGAAACCTGGCTCACTTTAAAAGGGTTTTATAATTGTGGCCATAGTAGGTGCATTTCTTGCAAATACGCACACAAAAGTGTTTCCTTTCAGTCTGAAATCACCAAAAAAATATACAAAATCAGCACCTTCTTAAACTGCAATTCAGAAGGGGTTATATACCTTGCAGAATGTATTGCTTGTAAGCTACAGTATGTAGGCTGTACCACAGGACCTTTAAAAATACGCATCCGTCGTCATATGTCGGATGCATGTAATCCTAACAGCCTAAACAAATCGGCAGTTTCAAAACACTTTGCAAATGTTCACCATGGAGATCTAAATAACTTCAGATTTAAAGCAATAGAAAAAGTTTTTAAGCCGGAGAGAGGTGGTGACCACAGGAGAAAAATCCTGAACCGAGAATCATTCTGGATTTTTCTCTTGTGTACTAGATTTCCGCAAGGTTTGAATGTGAGACAGGATCTCATTTTACAATACACTTAGTCTCACGTATTCATGTTCGACAGTACTTTGATAATATATTTCCTTTGTGGTCATAATAGAATGCACTGTCTAACTGTTTAACTGCTTTATTGTTCAATGCTTATATTTATGACTTTTGCATCCTTTTTCCATAAAAGGGAAGGAAAAAAGAAAGGAAAAAAAAAAAAAAAGGAAATTTTTTTTTTTTGTTTTTTTTTCAAAGATATATATATTTTTTTTAAATGGGACTACATATACTAACTATATTTATACTCTAATGGTGTTTAAACAGTCATGCTCACCAGACATAAAGGATGCTTAGTGATTATTATGATCATTATTATGTGTTTTACTGCTCCACGGCATAAAAGATCTTTTTGTTTTTGTTTCTGCATGTATCTCTCACTCATTTTGTTTTTCCACTAATTTTGTATTCCATTCTATCTCATGTCCAATTTTATGTAGTTTTTGTGCTTTTTTGCTGTAGTTAATTTTAGCTGCCAATAATGGGTTAATTCTCCTCTGGGCTGTGGTCCAACACCTGAAGCAATCACCAAGAAGTGTTTTTTATTTAACTTCAGCTAGTAGGCTTAGTTCTCACATTATTCCATGAATAAGGTTTAGCCGAAACGCGTTAGAATGTGCTGTACCTAAGAGCCGCTATATTGCTCATTCTGTAACTCATCCTTGGCTTTTATAATTTGAAATTAAAAGTGAAGTTTTAACAAGATATATACAACCCTGGTCCTGCTGGAGACATCTTTGCTTGCTTTCTCATTAATTGAACATAAATAAGTCTCAAAGGACAGCAAGCAATTCATATTCACTGCAGTAAACCCTCTAACGCGCGTTTCGCTTCAAAGCTTCTTCAAAAGGGTATACTGAGTAGACAGAGACTGGGTATTTATGTAATTGGACAGCTAATCCACTACGTTACACATCAAATGCTATTTAAAATGATTGCATGAGAATGTTACATGGAGATGTTAACCCTTTATAGAATGAGAAGTATATAGCCCTATACACCAGATATCGATTGCGGTAAAAAACGCCAAGCTCACCTGCAGGGCGGGCTCCCTGTTGCACCTTGCTTCCTCGCCGTGCAGTCACATGCGAGAGGAGGGAGGAGCGAAGTTCAATCAGGGAGAGCGTGTGTCGCCCGGTCAACCCCAGACGCCAAATAGTGCATCCATTCCCACCACGTGTGACAACACGTCAGAGGAAGGAGAGTCCATATGAAAGTGCGTGTTGCCTGGACTACTCCAGAGGTAGTATGGCCAACTGCATCCCCCCATAGGGGCCTTAAGGGGAGGGCCGCATGACTCAGGAGGTCTGCTAGGCCGTAATTTGGGGTGGTAAGGGGTTAATGTAAGGAATAGAGTTTTGGGCGCGAATTTGTAGGGGAGCAGTAAAGGGGCAGGGGGATAGTAAGGGGTTATCTGATTGGCTAGTGGGAAGTATCTCTGTGGGCGGTATATAAGGTGAGGGATGGTGGGGGTAGTCCATTCGGGAAAAGTTAAGGTACCTGAATCTACGTCGGGTCCTGAGGAATGGAGGCTCTTTTCCAGGAGATCCGCTCCTTGGCTGAGAGCAGGGGACAGCTGTGGCTCCAGGATCAGCTGCAGCGATGGAACACTGAAGGGACGGCCGGAGAGGTGGCTGCACCCGCAGCACCTCAGAGAGGTGCAAGGAGGTCCCGGCCGCCGGAGAGACTCAGCCCGGAAGGGATTCCCCGGACCAGGCGCCGGTTGCAAAGCCCCTCCAGGGACCCCTCCGGATCACAGGCACAACCCCAGCCCCCATCTGCCGCACGCCGCTCTGGAAGAATCTCTCAGCGTCAGCATGGTCCAGAGGCCGGGGTGAGTGACGTCGTTGGCTCCGCCCCCCTCCCTGTGAGGTCATCCCGTCATGTGGCACCACTATCCAGGAAGTGCGGGCTGCTCAGGAGAGCAGGGCCTCTGCTGCTGCAGGAGGGAGAGATACATTATATGAACGGCCGGGGCATCCACTTCGGGCCCAGCGAGCAGCCAGGGGAAGGAGAGCTGAGCCTGAAGGATGCCGGACCCAGGGAGCAGAAGGAGGCAGGAGGATGAATAGGTCATCCGGAGCTATTTCAGGTGAGCGGCAGGCACAGCCGCGCCGGGCCCATGCAGCGGGGAAAGCAAAGGAGTATCGGTCAGTTGGAGCTGACCCAGAAGAACGGCAGGTGCAACCGCTCCGGGCCCAGGCGTCAGGATCAGCAGGACCCCGGCGGCGGAGATCGGGAAGACCAGTGCAGTGGGGCCAGGAGACGACCCACCCGGGATGTTGGTAGCACCGAGGACCGGTGCAATGTCCATGGGAGAGGGCAGATTGCTGCTAGGGATGCAGGCTGCAGGCATGCAGCTGAAGTCTCTCCTCCTCCCAGACAGCCCGCTATTGTGGATAGGAGGTCCAGGTCTAGCGGTGGGTTGACTCCGTCGGATGTCCCCGAGCCTGACTCTGCCTCTGAAGAAGAAGGCCAGATTTCATCTGACAGTGAAGAGAGTGGGGACGATCGCCACGGAGAACACGAAACGGCTGTTCCGACGCTTCCTCGTAATCGTCCTGGTAAGTCACATGGTTTAAATGCGCCTCGGGGGAATGCAGATGATGTAGATCAGAGGGAGCGGTATTTTCAGAGGGGCTTGGCGGCTGACAGGGCGATGGGTAATGAACGGGTGAGCGATGTTGTGTCGGAATTTCTTAGCATGGTGCGGGGTTTTTTGTCACCTGCGGCAGGTCCTAGCGGAGTTTGGCAGGGTGGTGCTGGAGGTTCAGGGGCGGTTGCGGAGACCCCGGCAGTTGTGAGTGGAGGGATTCCCGCACCAGTTGCAGCTAATGAGACGGTTGCAGCACCAGCGGCTGCGGTGACTCCAGTGGATACAGTGCGGTTGGATGACAGAGCAAGGGGCGAGGTTTATATGTGCTTTGATGGCCCCTTGGGAGCTCATTTAAAGCAGGAGGTGCGAGAAAAAATATGGAAGGATGAGTACGTGGAAATTTTTTCTTTGCTACCATTGGAGAAGTTTAATTTAGACAGGGTAAATCCAGATGAGAATAAGAAGGATGAAGAGGAGCGCAGGCGTTATCGTCTGATTCTTCGCACTTTTCAAAATTGGCTGCAGGCGTTTACCACACTAGCGAGTGTCATTGGGGAGAAAGCTCTGGAGAACTGTTCTGCATTATTTTGTTATTTAGATTCGATTAGTGAAGCATACCGTGTTTATGGCGGGATGGCCTGGCTGAGGTATGATGAACAGTTTAGGCAAAGAAAGGCAGTCCGTCCGAGTTTACGGTGGGACCACAAGGAGATTAGTTTGTGGTTGCGATTGATGACAGCACCAAAGTCGGCCTCGCAGTCCTTTCCTGGGAGTAGCTGGGGTTCTGCCAATTCGGCGGCATCCTCGTCAGGCTCCAGGAAGGGGCTGTGCTGGCAGTTTAACGAGCGGGAATGCCGTTTTGGCACAGACTGTAAGGTTAAGCACGAATGTTCAGGCTGCGGAGGGTCTCACAGCCATTCCAAGTGCTTTAAGAAAGGAAAGAAAAAATCAAGCGACTCTTTTTCAAAAAGGGAGGACACCAGTGAGAATAGATCGGATGCTTCCGTTTCTAAGTAGGTATCCGGATAAGGAAGCAGCTGTGTTGTTGAGGGATGGTTTTAATTTTGGCTTCAGGATTCCGTCGGCAGTTGTGCCACGTACGGTGCGGCCTAAGAATTTGATTTCGGCTCGGATGTGACGCACCCCCTGGGCCAGTGCTGTTTGGGGAATACCCGGAGCCGGATCAGATTGGGGTTGTAGTCTCCGAGTGGCGGTGACCCGGTCCGTGCCCAGGGTGTCAAGCTCAGTGTGTGGCAGTCCTTACAGATGTTGCTGGATGTTCTTTGTGTCGACTACGCCACCCGTTGATTTGCGGTCAATACGGCCGCCGCTGCAGCAGGGTCCGCTGAGGCTGGTGGTGTGTGTGCAGCTCTGGTAGTATAACCCCCAACGGGAGGGGTATAGCCTCAGGGGGTCAGTTGTAGAGGATGGTGGTTGTGGAGGTGCAGTGAGGATGGTAAGAAGACTCAGAGTCGGGCTGTGCAGTTCAGGGTTTTTACTTACTGCTGTTCTTTTGGTCACTCTGGCCTTGAGTGACCGCCCGAGCCGTGCTGCGTCCACCAGGTCCTGGACTCGGCCAACCCCCAAGTAATTCTGGAGCGTGATCCTGAGCTCCCTTTCTGACGTTCCTTACTACGGCCGTTCCCACCAGGGATCCACTTATGTCCGGCTCCCTCGGGTCTCTTGTTGGTTAAACCCTTTTCTCTGGGTTCCCTGACCCTATACTCGGTGTGCCTTCGCAGTGGATTTAGTGGGGGGGTCGTGGCAGATCCTGCCCACGACCTCCGGTCTCTGGCTGAGGATTAGTGGCCTCCACCAGCTTGGGATCCGGTACCCTTGTGCCAACCCTTCACCCCTCTGGTCTAATTTTAGGTTCTTGGGGTTCCTTCTTCTTTTCCCCTCTGGGTCCTTCTCTTCTCCTCTCTCTCTTTCTTGGCCTTGGAGCTGGCTGAGCCTCTCTGCTCTTCCTCTGCTCTACACAAGACTGACTGATGACTGTCTGCCTGTCTGACCGAACCTCTACAAAAAGACCCTGTTCTAAGATGGTGCCCACCTTATATACTATCTCTATGTGTGAGCTCAGGTGACCAGCACCCAATGAGCTCCTAGCCTTACCCAGACTGCTCCCCCTATCTGCCCCTACACTACTGGGATGTTCCACCCCCCTCCCACTCCAGCCAGGGACAGACACTGTCGTACCTGCACATTTATCTAGTGGGAGTACCATCGATCTGTCCCCCGGAAATGGGATGTATGTAGTGCATGCAGCCTACTGAGCTCAGTTCCACACTCCATCCTTACCCGGGAGTGGAATACCACACCTCTGGTTTGAGGTGCAATACCCCTGTAGCAGCCGAATCCTCAGGGTGCTACAGATGCATGCTGCAGTTGTTAAGGAAAAATTGGATAAGGAAATTAAGTTTGGTCGCATGGCTGGTCCTTTTTTGGAACCTCCGCTGCCGTGTTTATGTGTTTCTCCTCTGGGCGTTGTGCCCAAAAAGGAGCCTAACAAGTTTCGGTTAATCCATCACTTGTCGTATCCTCATGCTAGTTCAGTTAATGATGATATTGATCCAGATTTGGCATCAGTATCGTATGTTTCTTTTGACAAGGCCGTGGACTGGGTGCGGAGGCTGGGAAAAGGATCTCTCATGGTAAAAACGGACATTAAGTCCGCTTTTCGTCTGCTTCCTGTGCACCCAGACAGTATTCATTTACTTGGTTGTTTTTGGGACGGTCATTATTACGTGGATTGTTGTCTACCGATGGGATGTTCGATCTCGTGTTCCTACTTTGAAAAGTTTAGTTGTTTTATTGAATGGGTAGTTAGGGAGGAATCCGGCTTGGACTCCGTATTGCACTATTTAGATGACTTTTTGTGTATTGGGCCAGCTGGGTCCTCAGTTTGTTCTTTGCAGCTTACGACGGTTGAACAGGTAGCATCTCGCTTTGGCATTCCGTTGGCCCCGGAGAAAACGGAGGGACCCTCCATGGTTTTGAAGTTTTTGGGCATTGAATTGGATTCCGTCAGGATGGAATGGCGCTTGCCAGAGGACAAATTGTTAGATCTGAAGTCTTGTGTCCAAGAGGCTTTGCGGGCAAAGAAATTGCGCCTGCGCCAACTGCAATCTCTTTTGGGTAAGTTAAATTTTGCGTGCAGGATTTTACCTATGGGAAGAGTTTTTTCACGTAGGTTGGCTCAGGCGACAGCAGGCATTAAACATCCGTTGCATTTTGTAAGATTGAATTCAGAACACAAGGCGGATTTGTCCATTTGGGCGGATTTTCTTCAATCTTATAATGGCAGGTCGGTTTGGATGGATCAAGTCGTTTCTAATGTGGATCTGGTTTTGTTTACAGACGCGTCAGGTTCTTATGGTTTTGGGGCCTGTTTCGGTGGAAAATGGTGTGTGGGAGAGTGGCCGGAATCATGGAAGGATGCAGGTTTGACAAGAAACATGGCATTGCTGGAAATGTTTCCTATTGTGGTGGCTTTGGAGGTTTGGGGCTCTGAGCTCAGGAACAAGAAAGTGCGTTTCTTCAGTGACAACTTAAGTGGAGTGCATTGTATTAACAACTTGTCAGCTGTTTCATTGCCAGTTCTGTCTCTTTTGCGCCATCTAGTGCTCAGGTGTTTGGATTTTAATGTCTGGTTTTGTGCTGTTCATGTACCGGGTGTTCAGAATTCAATAGCTGATGCATTGTCTTGCTTCCAGTGGGATCGTTTTCGGGAACTAGCGCCGGACGCGGAGCAGTTGGAGACCGATTGGCCCCGGTGGTTGTGGGATCTAGTGTCCGTGCAGCGTTGAATTTGGTGAGGTGTTCTGTTAACCCCAGTACTTGGTCTCGATATGTTTCTGCGTGGCGTCTTTGGCAGGAGCTCGAGGAGTCGGCAGGTGAGCAGGTGACGGAAGCGGACCGTCCGTATTTATTGTTGTATATGATCGGCAGGGCATTTCAGGAGGGTTTATCAGGCTCAGCTGTAGCTGGTAGGTAAGCAGGTTTGGCCTTCTTCTTTAAGTTAAGTGGTTGGAGGGACGTTACCAAGGATTTCTTGGTTCGCCAGGCGATGAAGGCATTTCGGAGGAGCTATCGGTACGAGATTGGCGGCGCCCGGTATAGTTTGAAATACTGGGTCAGCTTTTGCGTTGCCTTAGCTGTGTGTGTAGTTCTGAATATGAATGTCGGCTATTTGGGGCGGCCTTTGTTCTGGCGTTTTTTGGGGCATTTAGGATAAGCGAATTGGTGAGCAGAAATGTTAAGTGTCATGGCGGGCTGTTATCACAGGATGTAGTGTGTAGTGTTGAGCCACCCCCGTAGTGTTCGAGTTCGGTTCGGTTCGTCGAACACCCGTGTGTTCGCCGAACTGTTCGTCGAACTGTTCGTCGAACACCTTCGAACACCGTTAAAACCAATGGCAGGCAAACAAAAACACATAGAAACACATAGAAAACACCTTCAAAGGTGTCCAAAAGCTGACAAACTGCTCAGAAGACACAACTAACACATGGAAAAGTGACAAGTACATATAGTCATGCGAAAAGAAAAGAGGTGGAGGAGTAAAAGGAGGGGGAGATACAGATATAGGCATGTTATGCCCTTCTAAAATCCAAAAAGTGAGAAGCCGACACGGCCAGTCCGCTCCTGCCCGTGCCACCTCCGTGTCGCCGGGTTTGTGCCAGAGCCGCGGTGAACCCTGACGGCCAGCCCCCCTCTCCCAATACTGGTGCCTGTCCGCTGGTGGATCGAGCGAGCTCCCCTGTGGTGGAGGCAGCTCTAAGCTTTTTAATTTAAATTGTCTCTCTAATTTGAATGAATACACTTTAAATCCATTTACAAGAATCTATTGGAGGGCAAGTCTCATGCCAGCAGCCGCGTAATTCCAGCTCCAGTAGCGTCCACTAAAGCTGCTGCAGTTAAAAAGCTTTTATAAGGATCGAGCTCGGCTGTCCACCGCAAGGCATCCTACTGCCAGTCCCAGACCCTATGCCTTGGGGTGCCTCCTGATGCTCTTCACTGAGTATCCCGTTGTCCCAAAGCATTTCCTTTGAAAAAATTAAGTGTCCAAACTACAGGTGGTGTAGCTTGCTTAACAGCCGGGATAATCTGCTGACTAGCAGACACTGCTACTAGGCACAAATTATTTCCTGGGCTAGATGCAGTTAAAAATTTGTAATTAGATACTCTCGTTGGATGCTGAGAAAGCATTCCATAGAGTCTCCTGGCACGCCATATATGATTCTCTTAAAAAGCTTGGGGTAGGGGTCTAGGGGACCCTTTTATAGCCAAAATCACGGCCCTGTATCACAATACGTCACCTAGGCTGAAGATAAATGGAACTGTAGCACCCTGAGGGCTCGGTTGCTACAGAGGTATTGCACCTCACCCAGAGGTGTGATATCTCACTCTCAGGTAAGGATGGAGTGTGGATCAGGACCCGACACCTGCATGCATTACACCACATTGCCGTGGGGCAGGGCGACCAATATGCCTCTGAGATGGGCACGACAGTCCCTGTCCCTGGCTGGAGTGGGGGGAGGGAACACTGAGGAAGGGGAACCCTGTAGTGCAGGAGCAGGGAGGAAGCAGTTCCTAGGTGCATTGAGAAGGGAGTATAAAAGGTGGGCACCATCTTAGTTCAGTGCAGAGAAGTCTGAGCAGAAGTGGCAGGGAGCAGGGGCTCTGCATGAGCTCTGCTCCGAAGGCGGGCCTAGTAACAGAGGCCCAGGCCTGGAAGAGGGAGAAGGAAGGAAGAGGAGCGGAGAAGGCTCCAGGAACGAGGAATGAAGGGATCCCAGGGATGCGGACGGGCGAGTCGCCACCGCACGCCCGAATCCACCTGCGTGGAGGGGTCAGGCCAAAGGGGGAGACCGGTCCCCGAAACTAGTAGAGGCAGGAAACGACCCTCATCTAGAAACCGGAGGCTGTGACATTTTATGTGGCGCAGCCCCTCGCTACACCCGCTAGGAAGGCACCACATAGGGTCAGGGAAACTGGCGCCAAGTTTACCAAGAGGAGGCCCGAGGCAGCCGGACAGAAGGGTTGGTAAGAAAGGCCAGACAAAGGACACACAAAGGGGGTCCTGTGAAGCGCTCCAAAGTTATCTGGGAGTTGTCTGAGCCCCTCACCTGGTGAGCACAGTACGACGTGGGCAGCCGTTACCTGCAGACGTGGTCTGGATAATAAGAACTGTGAGTAAAGGCCCTGGACTGCATCACTGACTCCGTGTCGTTACTGCTGCTGCCCTGCACCATCACCCCCATCCTCCGCATACACTGCCCTGAGACTATACTCCTCCCGTGGGGAGTTATGCTACGCTCTGCTGCACCCACAACACCAGCCTCAGCGGTCTGCCCTGCAGCGGCGGTTCACTCTGACCGCAATCCACGGGTGGCGTAGTCGGACATTTAAACATCAAAACCACATAAATAGTTCCGCCACTGGTTTGACCACCCTGAGCCACGGAACCGGTTCGCCGCCATGAAGACTACAACCACCAGCATCCACCAAAAAGGGTCCGGCTCCGGGTGTCCCAAGGCCCAGGGGGTGCATCAGAACATTTTCATCACCTTTCACAATCACCAATGGGACAAGGCAGGGATGTCCTCTGTCCCCTCTCTTATACATCCTAGTGACGGAGCACCTGCTCTCATCAATTCGCCATAACCCCAATATTAGGTGGATTGAGGTGGGAGGCACCGAGTACAAGTGCTCTCTATTTGCTGATGATGTCCTAGTATATATCACTCAATCACATATATCTATCCATGCTGTTATGGCTGAAATAGATCACTTTGTTACATGGTCAAATTTTAAAATCAATGCAGCGAAGTCTGAGGCCCTCGATGTCTCCCTCCCCAAATCCATATAGGATTCCATCCAGTCCAACTTTCCCTTTGCCTGGCCCTCACAGGGTATCAAATACTTAGGAATTCCTATTCATAGAGACCTCTCCCATCTATGTTATCTTAATTTTGGGCCCTTTATTGAACAACTCCATACAGACCACGGTTGGCAAGTTAGAACTGTAAGATTCACTACGTGAACCACTGGTGTTTTGTGGAAAAGCACATGTACACTGTGTTCCAAATTATTATGCAAAAAGTGTTTAGGAGTGATAAGGGAAGAATTTGTTTGTTTGTCAGTTAAACTCATTGATGGTGATCTGTGTCAGGGCTCTTTATATCACTGTAAGCAATTGCAGACACCTGTGCTAATTAGTTTGGCAGGTGTGTCCAATGAAAGGCAAGACTACTTAAGAAGGCTGTCTCACATTATTAAGCAGCCTACATTTTCTGCCAAAATGGGAAAGAAAAAGGATGTGTCGGCTGCTGAGAAGCAGCAAATTGTGGAGTGTTTAGGTCAAGGCATGACTGCAATCAACATTGTGCGATGATCAGGATGAAGTGTCTTGGCAATCAAGAAGTATGTAGCTGATTCGCAGTACACACGTGTGCGTGCTGATAAGGGCAAATTGAGGACTCTTTCCTACAGGCAATTACGTCAGGTTAAAAGAGCAGCGGCAAAAAAGCCTTGTCATAGCAGCAGACAAGTTTTTGAAGCTGCTGGTGCCTCCAACGTCCCCCGAACAACAAGATGCAGGGTCCTTCAGAGGTTTGCAGCTGTGCATACGCCATTCTGTCGACCTCCTCTATCCACTTCACACAAGCAGAAACGGCTCCAGTGGGCCAAACATTACATGAAGACTGATTTCAAAACTGTTTTGTTCACGGATGAGTGCCGTGCAGCGCTCGATGGTCCAGATGGATGGAGTGGAGGATGGCTGGTTGATGGACACCCCACGCAAACACGGCTACAGCGCCAACAAGGAGGAGGTGGAGTAATGTTTTGGGCTGGAATCATGGGGAGAGAGATTGTCGGCCCCTTTAGGATCCCTGAAGGCGCTAAAGATGAACTCCATAATGTATGTGGATTTTCTCAAACAGCACTTCCTGCCATGGTTCAAGAAGAAGAACCGTGTATTTCCCAGCAAGATAATTTTTTTGCATGATAATGCACCATCTCATGCTGCACATAAAACATCTGCATCTCTGGCTGATATGGGCATAAAAGGGGACAAACTTATGGTGTGACCCCCATGCTCCCCTGACCTCTACCCCATTCAGAACCTCTGGAGCATCATCAAAAGGAGTGTCTATGATGGCGGGAGGCAGTTCACATCTAAGCAACAGCTCTGGGAGGGTATTCTGTCCTCATGCAAAACAATTGAAGCAGAAACCATCCAAAACCTGACAAATTCAATGGACGAGAGAGTTCAGAAGCTCCTTTCGAACAAGGGGTCCTATGTGAAAATGTAACATCACCTAGAATAAAGTTTTGAGTTGAAAACTGTTTGATTTCAGTTTCTAATAACCTGCTAATGCTTATAATTTCAAAAATGACCATTTTTTTGGTCTTTATTAAAATGAAAAGGTTGATCGAAAAGTTTGGGGGATCTAAGAGTGTGGCAACCCAGTAGTCATGATTACTTCGAATTCTGACAATATGAGGGTCATGTTGCAGGTAGTGCAGCAAGAAGGCACTTATGTGTCTTGCGCATCTCGGAGCCCCAAAATTATTTTCCGGGCTAGATGCAGCTAAAAATTATTATTAATTTTAAATCTGGTGGAGTTTAGTATAGATGGCCTAATAGGATCAGTGCTGCACACTGCTACAAAGCCCAAATTATTTTCCAGTCAAGATACAGATAAACATGATTAGTAATTTTAAATCTGGTGGAGCTTATTATAGATGGCCTAATAGAATCAGTGCTGCACACTGCTACAAAGCCCAAATTATTTTCCAGCCAAGATACAGATAAACATGATTAGTAATTTGAAAGCTTAAAACGGTTGGTAGGGTGATTTTAACCAATCATCAAGCTTTTACTCTCCCCAGGATGACACAGGGGTAGAAAAGTCGTTTCGGATCCATGATTTGTTCATCTTCATGAACGTGAGTCTGTCTACATTATCAGTGGAGAGCCGCATGCGCTTATCTGTCAGCACACCACCAGCAGCGCTGAACACACGTTCAGACAGAACACTGGCTGCGGGGCATGACAAGATCTCCAAGGCGTAAGTGGCTAGCTCCGGCCATTTATCCAGATTGGAAGCCCAAAAAGAGCAAGGGTCCAGTGACACAGTCATGGCTTCAATGTTTACTTGGAGATACTCCTGTACCATCGTCTCTAGGCGTTGACTATGTGTCAGACTTCTTGTCTCCTGTGGCCTTGCAAAGGATGGGCTAAAAAAGTGGTGAAATGATTCCGCAAAATTGATGTTACCAGCAGATACTGTGGTTCTGTTACGGTTTGAGTGCTGAACACTTGACGGTCCCACGGTTGGCAAGTTGGAACTGTGAGATTCACTACGTGCACCACTGGTGTTTTGTGGAAAAGCACATGTAAGATTCTGCAACAGTCTCTGCTGATACTCCTGCATGCGTGCATCCCTTTCTATGGCAGGAATAATTTCTGCAAATTTACTTTTGTACCGGGGATCTAACAGTGTGGCAACCCAGTAGTCAGGATTATTTCTAATTGTCCCAATTTGAGGGTCATGTTGCAGGTAGTGCAGCAAGAAGGCACTCATGTGTGTTGCGCATCCAGGAGCACCAAGTCCCTGTTGTGTTGGTGGCGAGGTAACAATCATGCTTCCTTCCTCTGTCCTCTCCCCCCAACCTCGCACAACAGAAATGTGATCAAGGTCTCCCTCATCTGATGAGTCTTCCATCAGTTCGTCCTCCACTTCTTCCTGGGCTCCTGCACCTTCCTCACTAGTTTGGCTGCTACCATGCGCCCTGGTAAAACCATCTCCCCCACCCTCACATGCCTGCCGCCTTGGTGCTGCCGACCGTCTGGACCTTGCAAATGTTAGCCCTTCCGCATACAACTCCTCCTCCTCTACTTCCTCCACCTCCTCTTGTGCCACCACCTGACTCCGAATTCTGTTTAACATGTGCTCCAGCATGTAAATCACCGGAATAGTCATGCTGATAATGGCATCGTCAGCACTAAACATCTTCGTCGCCATTTCAAAACTGTGCAGAAGGGTGCATAGGTCCCTGATCTGAGACCACTCCTCCAGCGTGATTTGCCCCACCTTTGGATCTCGTTGGCCCAGGCTATACGTCAGAACGTATTGCACCAGGGCTTGTCGGTGCTGCCACAGTCGCTGCAACATGTGCAGAGTTGAATTCCACCGGGTAGGCACATCGCATTTTAGCCGGTGAAGTGGCAGGCCCAACGATTTCTGTAGAGATGTAAGTCGCTGAGCTGCGGGATGCGAACGGCGGAAGTGAGCACACAGCGACCGTGCCCTCTGCAGAAGGCCATCTAGTCTGGGATAGTGGGCTAAAAATTGCTGGACAACCAGGTTCAACACGTGAGCCATACAAGGCACGTGTGTGACATTGCCCCGGCGAAGGGCCGCACCCAGGTTTGCAGCATTGTCGCACACGGCCTTCCCTGGTTTCAGGTCCAGTGGAGACAACCATTCATGAAATTGGTTCTCCAGAGCTGACCACAACTCCTCAGCTGTGTGACTCACATTTCCCAGACATTTCAAAGTAAAAACTGCCTGATGACGTTGAGCCCTACTGCCAGCATAGTAAGGAGGTGTGCAGGATCCCTTCTGCGCAGTTAGAAAGCTTGTGGCATGACCAGACAGGCTTTGGGTGCAGGTGGAAGACCGAGAGGAGGTTGAGGAGGCAGAAGCAGTGGAGGAACTTTGACATAAAGAGGATTGACGCACAACTCGTGGGGACGGCAAGACTTTGACAGCAGCCCCTTGTCCTGCTGTCACCATAGTTACCCAGTGCCCAGTCAGCGACATGTAACGCCCCTGTCCATGCCTACTCGTCCAAGTGTCTGTGGTGAAATGCACCCTGTCACACACAGAGTTTCTCAAAGAAGCGGTGATGTTGTGTGCGACATGCTGGTGGAGCGCAGGCACACCTTTCTTTGAGAAGTAGTGCCGACTGGGCATCTGGTACTGGGGCACTGCGACGGACATAAGGTCTCGAAAATCCTCTGTGTCCACCAGGCGGAAAGGCAGCATTTCTGTAGCCAAGAGCTTGCAGATGGTGAAATTCAACCTCTTAGCTTTCTCATGGCTAGGAGGAAATGGTCTTTTACTTGTCCACATCTGAGGGACCGAGGGCTGGCTATTGTGCTTAGACGGGGTTGATAAGGGTGTCCCCGGCAAACTGCCGGTCTGTGAGGAAGATGCAGGCGGACATGTTAGGTTGTCTTGATCCAAAGGTGGTGCTATCGATGTCGGACAGCGCTCAATACCAGCTGGTGTTACCACCTCCAAAGAAAATGATGACCTGCCAATCACGCTGGCTGTTGCGGGTAAAGAGGTGGCAGGTCTGCGCCCCAAAACAGGTGTGACTGCTGTCCCCCCAGTCACAGAGGATGAAGAGGCCGCGGATGCACAAGATATGGCAGACGGTGGTTGGCCCGGCCGGCTAGGCCGCATTGTAGCACACTGAGCTTCCCACTGCAACTTATGCTTCATGTCCATGTGCCGGTTCATGCATGAAGTACTCAAACTATGTATTTTTTGGCCTCTACTTAGCTTTTGCTGACAAATGTTACAGATAACACGAGTTGGGTCATCTTTATCGATCTGAAAAAATCTTAGCACCCATGCGACCTGAAGAGCCACCACGACTTGTGGTGAGAGGCAGAGTTGTGCTTGAGGATGCAGTTGTTGATGTGCTTCCAGTACTACGTCTCTGTCCAGGAAGGCGCAACCTGACCTCGTCTTCACTAGCATCTTCCTCCACCTCCTCTGCTGACCTCATCTCTTGGCTGACTGTGGGTTGACAGTAAGTGGGATCTCCAACCTCATCATCATCACCCTGTGCGTTATCACACCCGTCGTCCTCAGAGCCAACCTGTTCCTGCCCTGACAAAAAACTAAAGTTGTCGCTCCAATCAGGTATTTGAGTCTCATCATCGTCTTCCTCATTGTCTCCACCAACAGGAGTTACAGTTTGGGAATGAGGGTCTACATTATGGTCAGAACCTTCTGCGTCTGGTCCTGGATCCGAATCATAAAGATTCTGGGCATCAGTGCAGATCATTTCCTCGTCTGGATTCACAGAAGCGCTGGAGTCGACCTCTGATTCCCAGGCTATAGTATGAGTAAACAGCTCTGCAGACTCAACCATCTGTTCTACCTCATACTCAGACGGGCAGCTGGAGATTTGGGAGCTGTGAGGAAGCAAGTGAGATTGGGGTGACACCTTTGAGGACTGGAGTATTTGTGATGTTGAAGTTGATCTGGAGGAGAGCCCACTTAAAGGAGCACTTGATATCCGTTGAAGCACCTGCTGTTTTTGTGCCTCATCTGGAATTTGTAGCGATTGGCGTGGCCGTAAGAAAGGGATCTTATCACATTGTCCGCTAAAAGAAGTAGACATTTTAGTTTGGCTGGAAGATGGTCTTTCTTCTGGAGATGTTACTGTTGCTTTAACACCTACCCCACGGACACAACCTTTTTTCCCCTTCCCAACAAGCCTATTCCCCTTTCCACCAGCAGCAGGCCTTTTTCCACTCATTTTGGTGGTTAACTAATTCACAACTCTGGAGTTGTTTGCACAAAAAAACAATGGATGGGAACCGAGCAGAGCTGAGTGGCCAAACTGTGGTATTAGGCCAAAACTATTGGCTGGGTTAGATGCAGAAAAAAATTATATTCAATTTGCAACCTGATGGACGTCAGTATAGATGGACTAATAGAACAAGTCCTACACACAGCTAGAAGCCCAAATATTTTTTCAGAGGTAGATGCAGAAAAAAAAAATATTCAGTTTGCAACCTGATGGAGGTCAGTATAGATGGACTAATAGAGAAAGTCCCACACACTGCTAGAAGGCCAAATATTTTTTCAGAGCTAGATGCAGACAAAAAATTATTTTTAATTTGCAACCTGATGGAGGTCAGTATAGATGGAGTAATAGAACAAGTCCCACACACAGCTAGAAGCCCAAATATTTTTTCAGAGGTAGATGCAGAAAAAAATTGTATTCAGTTTGCAACCTGATGGAAGTCAGTATAGATGGACTAATAGAACAAGTCCTACACACAGCTAGAAGCCCAAATATTTTTTCAGAGGTAGATGCAGAAAAAAAAAATATTCAGTTTGCAACCTGATGGAGGTCAGTATAGATGGACTAATAGAGAAAGTCCCACACACTGCTAGAAGGCCAAACATTTTTTCAGAGCTAGATGCAGACAAAAAATTATTTTTAATTTGCAACCTGATGGAGGTCAGTATAGATGGAGTAATAGAACAAGTCCAACACAGCTAGAAGCCCAAATATTTTTTCAGAGGTAGATGCAGAAAAAAATTGTATTCAGTTTGCAACCTGATGGAGGTCAGTATAGATGGACTAATAGAACAAGTCCTACACACAGCTAGAAGCCCAAATATTTTTTCAGAGGTAGATGCAGAAAAAAAAATATTCAGTTTGCAACCTGATGGAGGTCAGTATAGATGGACTAATAGAGAAAGTCCCACACACTGCTAGAAGGCCAAATATTTTTTCAGAGCTAGATGCAGACAAAAAATTATTTTTAATTTGCAACCTGATGGAGGTCAGTATAGATGGAGTAATAGAACAAGTCCCACACACAGCTAGAAGCCCAAATATTTTTTCAGACGTAGATGCAGAAAAAAATTGTATTCAGTTTGCAACCTGATGGAGGTCAGTATAGATGGACTAATAGAACAAGTCCTACACACAGCTAGAAGCCCAAATATTTTTTCAGAGGTAGATGCAGAAAAAAAAATATTCAGTTTGCAACCTGATGGAGGTCAGTATAGATGGACTAATAGAGAAAGTCCCACACACTGCTAGAAGGCCAAATATTTTTTCAGAGCTAGATGCAGATATAAATTATTTTTAATTTGCAACCTGATGGAGGTCAGTATAGATGGACTAATAGAGGTAGTCCCACACACTGCTAGAAGGCCAAATATTTTTTCAGAGCTAGATGCAGAAAGAAATTATATTCAGTTTGCAACCTGATGGAGGTCAGTATAGATGGACTAATAGAACAAGTCCCACACACAGCTAGAAGGCCAAATATTTTTTCAGAGGTAGATGCAGATAAAAATTATTTTTAATTTGCAGCCTGATGGAGGTCAGTATAGATGGACAAATAGAGAAAGTCCCGCACACTGCTAGAAGGCCAAATATTTTTTCAGAGCTAGATGCAGACAAAAAATTATTTTGAATTTGCAACCTGATGGAGGTCAGTATAGATGGACAAATAGAGAAAGTCCCACACACTGCTAGAAGGCCAAATATTTTTTCAGAGCTAGATGCAGATAAAAAATTATTTTTAATTTGCAACCTGACGGAGGTCAGTATAGATGGACTAATAGAGAAAGTCCCACACACTGCTAGAAGGCCAAATATTTTTTCAGAGCTAGATGCAGAAAAAAATTATATTCAGTTTGCAACCTGATGGAGGTCAGTATAGATGGACTAATAGAGAAAGTCCCACACACTGCTAGAAGGCCAAACATTTTTTCAGAGCTAGATGCAGACAAAAAATTATTTTTAATTTGCAACCTGATGGAGGTCAGTATAGATGGAGTAATAGAACAAGTCCAACACAGCTAGAAGCCCAAATATTTTTTCAGAGGTAGATGCAGAAAAAAATTGTATTCAGTTTGCAACCTGATGGAGGTCAGTATAGATGGACTAATAGAACAAGTCCTACACACAGCTAGAAGACCAAATATTTTTTCAGAGGTAGATGCAGAAAAAAAAATATTCAGTTTGCAACCTGATGGAGGTCAGTATAGATGGACTAATAGAGAAAGTCCCACACACTGCTAGAAGGCCAAATATTTTTTCAGAGCTAGATGCAGACAAAAAATTATTTTTAATTTGCAACCTGATGGAGGTCAGTATAGATGGAGTAATAGAACAAGTCCCACACACAGCTAGAAGCCCAAATATTTTTTCAGACGTAGATGCAGAAAAAAATTGTATTCAGTTTGCAACCTGATGGAGGTCAGTATAGATGGACTAATAGAACAAGTCCTACACACAGCTAGAAGCCCAAATATTTTTTCAGAGGTAGATGCAGAAAAAAAAATATTCAGTTTGCAACCTGATGGAGGTCAGTATAGATGGACTAATAGAGAAAGTCCCACACACTGCTAGAAGGCCAAATATTTTTTCAGAGCTAGATGCAGATATAAATTATTTTTAATTTGCAACCTGATGGAGGTCAGTATAGATGGACTAATAGAGGTAGTCCCACACACTGCTAGAAGGCCAAATATTTTTTCAGAGCTAGATGCAGAAAGAAATTATATTCAGTTTGCAACCTGATGGAGGTCAGTATAGATGGACTAATAGAACAAGTCCCACACACAGCTAGAAGGCCAAATATTTTTTCAGAGGTAGATGCAGATAAAAATTATTTTTAATTTGCAGCCTGATGGAGGTCAGTATAGATGGACAAATAGAGAAAGTCCCGCACACTGCTAGAAGGCCAAATATTTTTTCAGAGCTAGATGCAGACAAAAAATTATTTTGAATTTGCAACCTGATGGAGGTCAGTATAGATGGACAAATAGAGAAAGTCCCACACACTGCTAGAAGGCCAAATATTTTTTCAGAGCTAGATGCAGATAAAAAATTATTTTTAATTTGCAACCTGACGGAGGTCAGTATAGATGGACTAATAGAGAAAGTCCCACACACTGCTAGAAGGCCAAATATTTTTTCAGAGCTAGATGCAGAAAAAAATTATATTCAGTTTGCAACCTGATGGAGGTCAGTATAGATGGACTAATAGAGAAAGTCCCACACACTGCTAGAAGGCCAAACATTTTTTCAGAGCTAGATGCAGACAAAAAATTATTTTTAATTTGCAACCTGATGGAGGTCAGTATAGATGGAGTAATAGAACAAGTCCAACACAGCTAGAAGCCCAAATATTTTTTCAGAGGTAGATGCAGAAAAAAATTGTATTCAGTTTGCAACCTGATGGAGGTCAGTATAGATGGACTAATAGAACAAGTCCTACACACAGCTAGAAGACCAAATATTTTTTCAGAGGTAGATGCAGAAAAAAAAATATTCAGTTTGCAACCTGATGGAGGTCAGTATAGATGGACTAATAGAGAAAGTCCCACACACTGCTAGAAGGCCAAATATTTTTTCAGAGCTAGATGCAGACAAAAAATTATTTTTAATTTGCAACCTGATGGAGGTCAGTATAGATGGAGTAATAGAACAAGTCCCACACACAGCTAGAAGCCCAAATATTTTTTCAGACGTAGATGCAGAAAAAAATTGTATTCAGTTTGCAACCTGATGGAGGTCAGTATAGATGGACTAATAGAACAAGTCCTACACACAGCTAGAAGCCCAAATATTTTTTCAGAGGTAGATGCAGAAAAAAAAATATTCAGTTTGCAACCTGATGGAGGTCAGTATAGATGGACTAATAGAGAAAGTCCCACACACTGCTAGAAGGCCAAATATTTTTTCAGAGCTAGATGCAGATATAAATTATTTTTAATTTGCAACCTGATGGAGGTCAGTATAGATGGACTAATAGAGGTAGTCCCACACACTGCTAGAAGGCCAAATATTTTTTCAGAGCTAGATGCAGAAAGAAATTATATTCAGTTTGCAACCTGATGGAGGTCAGTATAGATGGACTAATAGAACAAGTCCCACACACAGCTAGAAGGCCAAATATTTTTTCAGAGGTAGATGCAGATAAAAATTATTTTTAATTTGCAGCCTGATGGAGGTCAGTATAGATGGACAAATAGAGAAAGTCCCGCACACTGCTAGAAGGCCAAATATTTTTTCAGAGCTAGATGCAGACAAAAAATTATTTTGAATTTGCAACCTGATGGAGGTCAGTATAGATGGACAAATAGAGAAAGTCCCACACACTGCTAGAAGGCCAAATATTTTTTCAGAGCTAGATGCAGATAAAAAATTATTTTTAATTTGCAACCTGACGGAGGTCAGTATAGATGGACTAATAGAGAAAGTCCCACACACTGCTAGAAGGCCAAATATTTTTTCAGAGCTAGATGCAGAAAAAAATTATATTCAGTTTGCAACCTGATGGAGGTCAGTATAGATGGACTAATAGAACAAGTCCCACACACAGCTAGAAGCCCAAATAATTTTTCAGAGGTAGATGCAGAAAAAAAATATATTCAGTTTGCAACCTGATGGAGGTCTGTATAGATGGATTAATAGAACAAGTCCCACACACAGCTAGAAGCCCAAATATTTTTTCAGAGGTAGATGCAGAAAAACATTATATTCAGTTTGCAACCTGATGGAGGTCTGTACAGATGGATTAATAGAACAAGTCCCACACACAGCTAGAAGCCCAATATTTTTTCAGAGGTAGATGCAGAAAAAAAATATATTCAGTTTGCAACCTGATGGAGGTCAGTATAGATGGACTATTAGAGAAAGTCCCACACACAGCTAGAAGGCCAAATATTTTTTCAGAGCTAGATGCAGATATAAATTATTTTTAATTTGCAACCTGATGGAGGTCAGTATAGATGGACTAATAGAGAAAGTCCCACACACTGCTAGAAGGCCAAATATTTTTTCAGAGCTAGATGCAGAAAAAAATTATCTTCAGTTTGCAACCTGATGGAGGTCAGTATAGATGGACTAATAGAACAAGTCCCACACACAGCTAGAAGCCCAAATATTTTTTCAGAGGTAGATGCAGAAAAAAATTATATTCAGTTTGCAACCTGATGGAGGTCTGTATAGATGGATTAATAGAACAAGTCCCACACACAGCTAGAAGCCCAATATTTTTTCAGAGGTAGATGCAGAAAAAAAATATATTCAGTTTGCAACCTGATGGAGGTCAGTATAGATGGACTAATAGAGAAAGTCCCACACACTGCTAGAAGGCCAAATATTTTTTCAGAGCTAGATGCAGACAAAAAATTATTTTTAATTTGCAACCTGATGGAGGTCAGTATAGATGGACTAATAGAGAAAGTCCCACACACTGCTAGAAGGCCAAATATTTTTTCAGAGCTAGATGCAGATATAAATTATTTTTAATTTGCAACCTGATGGAGGTCAGTATAGATGGACTAATAGAGAAAGTCCCACACACTGCTAGAAGGCCAAATATTTTTTCAGAGCTAGATGCAGAAAAAAATTATATTCAGTTTGCAACCTGATGGAGGTCAGTATAGATGGACTAATAGAACAAGTCCCACACACAGCTAGAAGGCCAAATATTTTTTCAGAGGTAGATGCAGATAAAAATTATTTTTAATTTGCAGCCTGATGGAGGTCAGTATAGATGGACTAATAGAGAAAGTCCCACACACTGCTAGAAGGCCAAATATTTTTTCAGAGCTAGATGCAGACAAAAAATTATTTTGAATTTGCAACCTGATGGAGGTCAGTATAGATGGACTAATAGAGAAAGTCCCACACACTGCTAGAAGCCCAAATATTTTTTCAGAGCTAGATGCAGACAAAAAATTATTTTTAATTTGCAACCTGATGGAGGTCAGTATAGATGGACTAATAGAGAAAGTCCCACACACTGCTAGAAGGCCAAATATTTTTTCAGAGCTAGATGCAGAAAAAAATTATATTCAGTTTGCAACCTGATGGAGGTCAGTATAGATGGACTAATAGAACAAGTCCCACACACAGCTAGAAGCCCAAATATTTTTTCAGAGGTAGATGCAGAAAAAATTTATATTCAGTTTGCAACCTGATGGAGGTCTGTATAGATGGATTAATAGAACAAGTCCCACACACAGCTAGAAGCCCAAATATTTTTTCAGAGGTAGATGCAGAAAAACATTATATTCAGTTTGCAACCTGATGGAGGTCTGTACAGATGGATTAATAGAACAAGTCCCACACACAGCTAGAAGCCCAATATTTTTTCAGAGGTAGATGCAGAAAAAAAATATATTCAGTTTGCAACCTGATGGAGGTCAGTATAGATGGACTAATAGAGAAAGTCCCACACACTGCTAGAAGGCCAAATATTTTTTCAGAGCTAGATGCAGAAAAAAATTATATTCAGTTTGCAACCTGATGGAGGTCAGTATAGATGGACTAATAGAACAAGTCCCACACACAGCTAGAAGCCCAAATATTTTTTCAGAGGTAGATGCAGAAAAAATTTATATTCAGTTTGCAACCTGATGGAGGTCTGTATAGATGGATTAATAGAACAAGTCCCACACACAGCTAGAAGGCCAAATATTTTTTCAGAGCTAGATGCAGAAAAAAATTATATTCAGTTTGCAACCTGATGGAGGTCAGTATAGATGGACTAATAGAACAAGTCCCACACACAGCTAGAAGCCCAAATATTTTTTCAGAGGTAGATGCAGAAAAAAATTATATTCAGTTTGCAACCTGATGGAGGTCTGTATAGATGGATTAATAGAACAAGTCCCACACACAGCTAGAAGCCCAATATTTTTTCAGAGGTAGATGCAGAAAAAAAATATATTCAGTTTGCAACCTGATGGAGGTCAGTATAGATGGACTAATAGAGAAAGTCCCACACACTGCTAGAAGGCCAAATATTTTTTCAGAGCTAGATGCAGACAAAAAATTATTTTTAATTTGCAACCTGATGGAGGTCAGTATAGATGGACTAATAGAGAAAGTCCCACACACTGCTAGAAGGCCAAATATTTTTTCAGAGCTAGATGCAGAAAAAAATTATATTCAGTTTGCAACCTGATGGAGGTCAGTATAGATGGACTAATAGAACAAGTCCCACACACAGCTAGAAGCCCAAATATTTTTTCAGAGGTAGATGCAGAAAAAATTTATATTCAGTTTGCAACCTGATGGAGGTCTGTATAGATGGATTAATAGAACAAGTCCCACACACAGCTAGAAGGCCAAATATTTTTTCAGAGCTAGATGCAGAAAAAAATTATATTCAGTTTGCAACCTGATGGAGGTCAGTATAGATGGACTAATAGAACAAGTCCCACACACAGCTAGAAGCCCAAATATTTTTTCAGAGGTAGATGCAGAAAAAAATTATATTCAGTTTGCAACCTGATGGAGGTCTGTATAGATGGATTAATAGAACAAGTCCCACACACAGCTAGAAGCCCAATATTTTTTCAGAGGTAGATGCAGAAAAAAAATATATTCAGTTTGCAACCTGATGGAGGTCAGTATAGATGGACTAATAGAGAAAGTCCCACACACTGCTAGAAGGCCAAATATTTTTTCAGAGCTAGATGCAGACAAAAAATTATTTTTAATTTGCAACCTGATGGAGGTCAGTATAGATGGACTAATAGAGAAAGTCCCACACACTGCTAGAAGGCCAAATATTTTTTCAGAGCTAGATGCAGATATAAATTATTTTTAATTTGCAACCTGATGGAGGTCAGTATAGATGGACTAATAGAGAAAGTCCCACACACTGCTAGAAGGCCAAATATTTTTTCAGAGCTAGATGCAGAAAAAAATTATATTCAGTTTGCAACCTGATGGAGGTCAGTATAGATGGACTAATAGAACAAGTCCCACACACAGCTAGAAGGCCAAATATTTTTTCAGAGGTAGATGCAGATAAAAATTATTTTTAATTTGCAGCCTGATGGAGGTCAGTATAGATGGACTAATAGAGAAAGTCCCACACACTGCTAGAAGGCCAAATATTTTTTCAGAGCTAGATGCAGACAAAAAATTATTTAGAATTTGCAGCGTGATGGAGGTCAGTATAGATGGACTAATAGAACAAGTCCCACACACTGCTAGAAGGCCAAATATTTTTTCAGAGCTAGATGCAGAAAAAAATTATATTCAGTTTGCAACCTGATGGAGGTCAGTATAGATGGACTAATAGAACAAGTCCCACACACTGCTAGAAGCCCAAATATTTTTTCAGAGCTAGATGCAGAAAAAAATTATATTCAGTTTGCAACCTGATGGAGGTCAGTAATAATAATAATAATAATAATAATAGTTTATTTTTATAGCGCCAACATATTCCGCAGCACTTTACAAATTTTAGGGGGGACATATACAGACAATACAGAATAAGCATATCTCATATCGAAAGGAGTGAGGGCCCTGCTCGCAAGCTTACAGTCTATGAGGAAGTGGGGGAGACAAAAGGTAAAAAGTACATATATTGTATAATGCAGCCTTGATATACTGAATAGGATAAATAATAATACATGGACTGGTCGCCAGCCAGTATGTGTGCAGCCCTGACAGAGGCTTTTATGTGCATGGTTGGTTTGAACCCGAAGTTGAAGAAGATTTTAATATGGGGGAAAGCTGGGATGGACAGAGTGTGTTTAGGTGATACGCCAGTCTAAAGAAATGTGTTTTTAGGGTTCGCTTGAAACTGTGGGTATTGGGAATTAATCGAACTGTCCTGGGTAGTGCATTCCAGAGAATTGGCGCAGCACGCGAGAAATCTTGGAGACGGGAGTGGGAAGTTCGGATTATGGAGGATTTTAGTTTCAAGTCATTTGCAGAACGGAGGGCACGTGTAGGGTGGTAGACTGAGACAAGGGAGGAGATGTAGGGGGGTACTGAAGCATGGAGCGCTTTGTGGGTAAGCGTGATAAGTTTAAAACGAACTCTATATTGGATGGGCAACCAATGCAATGACTGGCACAGGGAAGAGGCATCTGAGTAGCGGTTGGCGAGGAATATGATCCTGGCTGCTGCGTTCAGGACGGATTGGAGAGGGGAGAGTTTAGTAAGAGGGAGACCGATTAGTAGAGCGTTGCAATAGTCAAGACGAGAATGAATAAGAGCGACAGTAAGAGTTTTTGCCGAGTCAAAGGTGAGAAAAGTCCTGATTCTTGAGATGTTTTTGAGGTGTAGATGACATGAACGAGCGAGTGATTTTATGTGAGGAGTGAAAGAAAGATCTGAATCAAAAATGACCCCAAGACAGCGGGCTTGTAGCTGGGGAGTAATGGTTGAGCCACAAACGGAGATGGCAATATCGGGCACAGGTAGGTTAGTGGAGGGAGGAAAGACGAGTAGTTCAGTTTTTGACAGATTCAGTTTTAGGTAGAGGGAGGACATAATGTTAGACACAGCAGAAAGACAATCACTGGTCTTTTGTAGTAATGCAGGGGTGATGTCCGGAGCAGAGGTGTATAATTGGGTGTCATCAGCATAGAGATGGTACTGAAAACCGAATCTACTGATTGTTTGTCCAATAGGAGCGGTGTATAAGGAGAAAAGAAGGGGGCCTAGGACTGATCCTTGAGGAACCCCGACAGTAAGAGGAAGTAGGGAGGAGGAGCCGGCAAAAGACACAGAGAAGGAGCGGTCAGAGAGATAAGAGGAGAACCAGGAGAGAACCGTGTCCTTGAGGCCAATAGTGCGGAGCATAGTGAGGAGGAGCTGGTGATCCACAGTGTCGAATGCTGCAGAGAGATCCAGGAGAATCAGCAGGGAGTAATGACCATTAGATTTAGCTGTTAGTAGATCATTAGAGACTTTAGTGAGGGCAGTTTCAGTAGAATGTAAAGAGCGGAAACCAGATTGTAAAGGGTCAAGAAGAGAATTGTCTGAGAGATAGCGGATTAGACGGGAGTGGACCAGGCGTTCCAGGAGTTTAGAGATAAAGGGAAGATTGGAAACAGGTCTGTAGTTGGCCGTGCAGTTCTGGTCGAGGGATGGTTTTTTAAGTAATGGTTGTATGCTGGCGTGTTTAAAAGAAGAGGGAAAGATACCAGATGAGAGGGAAAGGTTGAAAATTTTAGTTAGGTGAGAGGTGACAGCTGGAGCAAGGGACTGAAGGAGATGTGAGGGAATAGGGTCGCTGGTGCAGGTGGTAGGGCGAGAAGATGCAAGGAGCCTGATCACTTCATCTTCCGTGACTGGTTCGAAGTCAGAAAATGAGCAAGATACAATGTGGCGGGGGGGAGCATGCATAACATTTGGGGATTGGGAGAAAATTTCCTGTCGGATATGGTCAATTTTTTCTTTGAAATAGTTAGCCAGATCGTCAGCGCTGAGGTCGGTGGTCGGGGCCTGTGCTGTTTGATTGAGGAGAGAATGAAACGTGTCAAAGAGTCGTTTAGGATTATTGGAAAGTGAGATGATGAGGTTGTTAAAGTAGGTTTGTTTGGAGAGGTGAAGGGCAGAGTTATATGTTTTCAGCATAAATTTATAGTGGAGGAAATCTTCGGGCAGATTTGATTTTCTCCACAGTCGTTCAGCGCACCTGGAGTACCTCTGGAGAAGACGTGTTTGAGGCGTGTGCCAGGGTTGTCGCCGTCTATGCCGAATTGTTCTTTGTGTAGGAGGTGCGGCTTCATCCAGGGCGCATAGCATTATTTTGTTATAATGCTTCAATGCAGAGTCGGGACATGAGAGGGAGGAGATTGGGGCCAATGATGATTGCAACCTTTTTATAAATTTCTGGGTGTTAATGGCGCGTAAATTTCTATAAGTGTGGACGGTGGGAGTGTCTTGAGTAGAGTCACAGTTCTTGACAGAGAATGAAAGAAGATTATGGTCAGAGAGTGGAAGGGGAGAGTTAGTAAAGTCATGTACTGAGCAAAGCCGGGAGAAGATCAGGTCCAATGTGTTCCCGTCCTCATGTGTAGGAGAATTAGCAAGCTGTGAAAGGCCGAAGGAGGAGGTTAATGATAAAAGATGCGTGGCAGATGGGGAAAGAGGATCGCCAATTGGGATGTTAAAGTCTCCCATGATTATCGTGGGGATGTCGCAGGATAGAAAATTTGTAAGCCAGGCAGCAAAGTGATCCAGGAATTGACGGGGGGGACCTGGGGGGCGATAGACAACCGCCACTCGCAGGGAGAAGGGCCGGTAGAGTCTGACTGTGTGGGCCTCAAAGGACGGGAAGATAAGGGAGGGTACAGGGGGGATAACCTGAAAAGTACATTTTGTTGAAAGAAGCAGACCAACACCTCCACCTGATCTGTTGTCAGGTCGCGGGGTATGAGAGAAATGTAGGCCACCATAGGAGAGAGCTGCAGCGGCGGTGGTGTCCGACTGCTGGATCCAGGTTTCAGTGAGAGCCAGAAGGTTGAGGGAATTAGAGAGGAAAAAGTCATGGATGTAAGAGAGTTTATTACGAGCTGAGCGCGCATTCCAAAGGGCACAGTTGAATGAGACAGAAGATATGCAGGGAATATTAATGAGATTAGCAGGGTTTCTGAATGTAACAGGGAAAGAGTTAGTGTTATTATTACTGGAGGGTCCTGGGTTGGGAGAAATATCACCTGCGACTAATAGAAGGAAGATACAGAGAGTGAGCAGATGATTGAGTGATTTGTGAGAGCGTTTCCTGTGTTGTATGGTGGGAATGAATGGATCTGCGTGGTATAACATTGTGAAGAGAGCATGACAACTGTACATAGGAGAAGAGAGGAGTGAGGGATTAATATGGATGAAGTGTGCCGCATTTGTGGGAGAACGGTGAATGTGGATGATTGTAGCAACCAGAGTATAAATGGCACAGATACAAATGGTGAATACTGTTTGCCAAAAAGATGACCTGGAAGCAAGTTTGTTGGTTTGTCTTGCATGTCTTACCTGTCTCCTGCCCTGTCCAACTGCCATTTTCTAACTGCCAGGGCACTTTGCTAAATTATGGCACTTCGATAAAGTATGCATAAATGCTATATGCATAAATGCCCCCGCATAAATGCTGCCCCTTAGCAAAGTCTCAATATATAGGGACGTATCTGCTTAGATCTGCACAGATTTAACTCATTAACAATCAATCACTAGCTTAAAAGACAACAGGAGACCATAAAGTGCAGGGAAAAAAAAAAAAAACAGACTAGTAAACTCGGCATGGATCATAAACTCTTAAAGTAAGTGTGATGACCTTTAAGTATCATGGAATAAAAAAGCTAGGAGTGAAAAAATATATACCAGAAATTGATAGGCTGCAGAGCATTGCATGGAGATATAATGCAGTTTTCAGGACAGATCACACAAGCAGTGAAAAATATATACCAGAAATTGATAGGCAGTATAGATGGACTAATAGAACAAGTCCCACACACTGCTAGAAGCCCAAATATTTTTTCAGAGCTAGATGCAGAAAAAAATTATATTCAATATGCAACCTGATGGAGGTCAGTATAGATGGACTAATAGAATGATGCTATGCCCAAAAGATTTTACTTCACTAGGTGCAGTAAAAAAATTGGTATTCTATACACAGGTGGTATATCTTGCAACACAGATAGGCTACTCCACTGACTAACACACTCTGCAATAGGCCAAAAAGGATTAGCTTTGTTAGATTCAGCCAAATGCTGTGAAAAAAACTTGCACAGCACTGGCACAGACCTGCCTGGCAAAAACTGATAGGAACTGATGTAACCTAGTCCTGAAAAGGACTGCAACTACAATTAGTCTTTACTCCCACAATCTATCTATTTAAGAGCACAGACCTCCCTGATAAAAGTCGTAGGAAATGCTGTAACCTAGTCCTTAAAAGGACTGCAATCACAACTATTCCCTACTCCCAAGCTATCTGTAGATTTGTGCGAAAATTGGCTTGAAATTAACAAGGTATAGCGCACACAGCAACAGCGGTGCCGTCTAACACGCAGCTGCAGCAGTGAGAAAATGGTGGCGACGGGGAAAATGGCTTGGTCTTATAGGGCAAGGACATTTGACATACACTGCCAATGAAACATGCCCTTGCTTGTGTGAAAAAAAGCACTTCGCTCTGTGTGTGCGCTGCTGATAGGCTGACAGATTGCACCTCCCCACTGTAAATGCGGGAAAGAGAAAAAAAAATGGAGATCTTCATTGTTCCTGCAGAGATCCATCCCCTGCCCCTCCCCCCGCCCCGCTGTACACTCAAACTGCGTATTAACATTAATTTTCATCATTACTGAGAAAAAATCCAGTTATGATTTTGGTGCACGAACAGTTATCGAACATAACCTCGAACAGCCGAATTTTTCTCAAATCGTTTGTTTTCGCCGAACGGCTCGAACACCGCCCAAAACAGCTCGAATTTGAGATTGGCGAACAGTTCGAGTCGAACAACGCTCATCTCTAATACACAGTACAATAGTGCTATAAGACTCCATCCACACTGTACATATAACTGCCAATGACACCTGTCCGGTCTGGGGTTTGCTGTTTGGTAAAGTATATTATCCCCTTTCCCTTTCTCTATTGGGCACCAGTATATGTATATATATATATATATATATATATATATATATATATATATATATATATTGTACATACGCGCCCTCCATCCTGGTATATATGTCCCTCATCCTGGGCCCCATCCTGGTATATACAGTGATACAGAGATGTGAAAAAGTGTTTGCCCCCTTCCTGATTTCTTATTCTTTTGCATGTTTGTCACACTTAAATGTTTCAGATCACAAAACAAATTTAGATATTAGACAAAGATAACAAAATGCAAAATGCAGTTTTTAAATGAAGGTTTTTATTATTAAGAGAAATAGAAATCTAAACCTACAAGGCCCTGTGTGAAAAAGTGATTGCCCCCTAAACCAAATAACTGGTTGGGCCACCCTTAGCAGCAACAACTGCAATCAAGAGTTTGCGATAACTGGCAATGAGTCTTTTACAATGAGGATTTCTCTGGAGGAATCTTGGCCCACTCATCTTCGCAAAAGTTTTGTAATTCACCCACACTGGAGAGTTTCCGAGCATGAACCGCCTTTTTAAAGTCATGCCTCAGCATCTCAATCGGATTAAGGTCAGGACTTTGACTAGGCCACTCCAAAGTCTTAATTTTGTTTTTCTTAAGCCATTTAGAGGTGGACTTGCTGGTGTGTTTTGGATCATTGTCCTACTAATGCACCCCATAGTCATATATAGTAGTATAATGCATGCCTATAGTCATTCATAGTAGGATAATGCACCCCCATAGTCATATATAGTCATATATAGTAGTATAATGCACCATCATAGTCATACATACTAGTATAATGCACCCCATAGTCATTCATAGTAGTATATTGCACCCCCATAGTCATATATAGTAGTATAATTCACTCCATAGTCAAATATAGTAGTATAATGAACCCCCATAGTCATATAAAGCAGTATAATTCACCCTGTAGTTATACTTTGGCAGTATAATGCACCCCCATAGTCATATACAGTAATATAATTCACCCCATAGTCATAAATAGTAGTATAATGCTTCCACATATTCATACATAGTAGTATAATGCACCACCATAGTCATATATAGTAATATAATGCTCCCACATAGTCATATATATTAGTATAATGCACCCTATAATCATATATACTGTATTAGTATAATGCATCCCATAATCATACATATTAGTATAATGCACCACCATAGTCATATGACTCGCCCCCTGGGCCGTGGGGCACGCGGATCCGGGCGATAGGGGAACGATGGGGGGAGTAGTAGTGGCGGCCCGGTCCCGCGGCTCAGGGTGGTCAGGCAAATGGTAGTCTGCTATGTGCTTCAGACAATGTCCGACTACGCCACCCGTGGATTGCGGTTATTAGGAACCGCCGCTGCATGCAGACCGCTGGGGCTGATGAGGTGTGCAGCTAGGGTAGTGTGACTCCCCACGGGAAGAGTGCGGCCCCAGGGCAGTGTAGTGGATGGTGGGAGTGATGGTGGTGAAGGTCCCAGTACCAGTAGTGCCGGAGGAGCGAAGGAGCACACGGACAACAAGTTACAGTCCAGGGTCTTTACTCACAGTTTGTTTGTTCCGGGTCACTTCCGTCGGCAGTGACCGCCCGAGCCGTGCTGCGTCCACCAGGTGAGGGGCTCGGTCAACTCCCAGGCAGTTCAGGAGCATGGCACAGGACCCCCTTTAATCCTTTCTCTGGCCTGCCTCACCAGTGACCCACTTTTGTCCAGCTGCCGCGGACTCATGCGGTTAAACGTGGGCCTCGTCCTCCGCTGTCCTATATGGTGCCTTCCTAGCAGGTTTGATGAGGTGTCGCACCAATAGATGATCACGACGACCGGTCTTTGGCTGAGGGTAGTTTCTCCTCCACCAACTTGGGATCCGGTACCCTTAATCTGCCAGATCCTTCACCCTGGATTCTCGTGGGTTTTTAGGGTCCCTTCCACCTTCTTGTTCCTGAGCCCTTCTGTTTCTCTCTTTCTTTGCAGTTCCTTTCTGTTTCTGTTCCTTTCTGTTCCTTTCTCTTGGAGCTGAGATGAGCCAAAATCTCAGCTCCCCTTCACCTCCTCCTCGGCCTCTCACTAGGCCCTTCTGGAGTAGAGCTCCTACAGAGCCTCTACTCCCTGTCTTCTCCATTCTGGACAGAACGAACCTAGATCTAAGATGGTGTCCACCTTTTATACCTCCCTCTGACCATGAGCCCAGGTGACCAGCAACCAATGAGCTCCTTCCTACGCTCAGGAACCAACCCCTATCTGCCCCTACAGCACTGGGTGTTCCACCCCCCCCTCCCCACTCCAGACAGGGACATAGTCGGTCGTGCCTGCACTTATGTCTAGTGGGAGCACCGTTGAGCTGTGCCTCGGAAATGGGGTGTGTGTGCTGTATGCAGCTAACTGAGCCCTGGTCCATACTCCATCCTTACCTGGGAGTGGAATATCACACCTCTGGTCTGAGGTGCAATACCTCTGTAGCGGCCGAACCCTCGGGGCGCTACATTCCCCCCTGGTAAAGCACAGCACGTCCTCGGGCTGTAAAAAAGCAAAAACAGTTAATTACAGGACATGCAAAACTTTTTCAATAACTTTCCACATCAGAAAACAGGCAATACGGTTCAATTCCCTTTATGGGAAACTCTTTTCTTTTCTTGTTTCTTTTATAAAACACTTTGCTAATGCCTCTGGAACTCTTTTGTCATATAAAACATCTTGTAAAACATTTGCATTATTACCTAGCAGCATATAAAACTTTTCTCATGTAAAACATTTTTAAGCAAGACACATTCTTGTATTCTTGGATCTCGACCAGGTAAAGGTGCAACAGTCCAGTAAATCTTGAGGTAGACGTTGCGGTTTTTGTATAAAACCAGTAGGGGGCGCTTTAGGAAGCGCAACTATGTACAAGGGATTGGCCGTTCCCAGTCCTCGGCCGGTTTTAGGGATAGGAATGGCTGCTCACAGTCCTCAGCCTGTTAGGGGAAGAGGGATGGCTGCTCTCAGTCGTCAGCCAAGTTACTTAGGGGATAGGGCAACAATCAAACAGTCCTATATCAGTCCCAACGGGGACCACACTTTTCTGGAAACAGTCCCACACAGTTCCTTTGTACCCTGACGGGTAACTATATACACTGGTATGCTACTGTTCACTGGTAGCGATACCCTCCAGCCGCTCCTTGCTCCTCATAATCTTCAGGCCCATCCGGGTCCTCTTGATACTCAGCGTCCGAGTAGTGTTGTTCCTCCTCCTCTACTACTCTGTGGACGTGGAGGGTGTACCATCCCTTCACGCCTTGGTGTCGGGTGTAAGACACCACATCACCCGGAAATAGGTCCCGCCCACGATGGCCTTCCGGCAGGTGACTCTCCACATCTCTCCTTGTCACGAATATATCGCTGATGGTCTCAGGGTCTCGGATGAAACCCCAGCCGCGCTCCATCTGGAACTTCACAACAGTCCCGGTGACTCGGGGACTGCGGGCAGTTCGGGGATCTCGCCGAGCCTTCATTTTCTGCTCCGCGCTCTGGACCTGCAGCTTCTCTTGCTTCACCCGCCGCTCTCGCTGCTCTTTCTCAAACATTTCCAGCTGCTAGCGGCAGGCCTCCCGCCGCTCGGCTGCGCCCGCTCGTGTTTCCTTCGTGAACCCCATCAGGTCCTCCCCTGTGGGGTCCCATTCAAACTGGGCGTCCTCCAATAGCAGCTGGGGGATTTCCTGAGGCGCAGGAGCAGGTATGAGGGGCTCAGATGGTACTTCAACCTCCGCGGGCGGGCTCCTCTGGAAGCGGGGGTTGACAAATTCGGGGGGCCAGATGAATGGAAGCCCATCCGGACTGGTGTGTTGGGCGAAGAGATCTGCTCCCAGCGGTGGTACTGCAGCAGCAGGGGGCGCAAGCGGGTTGGCGGCGCCCGGGGGCACGTGGCCTTGCGACCAGGCCCGTGCTGGTCGTTTCCTTGTTGCTCCCAAGGGTGGTACAGCAGGTGCAGGGGGTTCCGTCGGGGCAGCGGCGCCCGGGGGCGCTGGGCCTTGCGGCCGGGCCTGCGATGGCGGTTGGCTGAGCATGCCCGGGGTCAGAGGGCACGGCGTGGGGCGGGGCTCACTGGCAGCGTCGACGGCCTGGGGGCCGGTTGATGGCGGTGGAGGCACGGTGTCGATGGCGGGTCCAGGTGCGTTGGGCTCCGCAACAGGGTGCAGGGGCAGGTCGGCGGCCCTAGGGTTCGGGGCAGGGGCGTCTCCGTTACCTGCCTCTGCTGTCGCGGCCTCCTCCGCGGCGTCGTCTTCAGCCTCCGCTCTGCCTTCACTGCCCTCGGTGGCTGGTGTGCTGCTGGACGTCGATGGCGCCTCCTGCTGCAGGGTCACAGCCCGCCGGGCCACTTCCTCCTTCCACCCGGCGATCACGTCCTGCTGCGCCCGGACCATCCTCCGGTCCAGCTCCTACAACGCCGCCCGCGTATACTCGGGGTCCTCCTTGGGGAGATGGGCTAGCAGCTCGGTGAGGCTGCATGGTGGTGTAGCTTGCAGCAGGCCCCTCGCCAAAGTACTGGAGCTGATTTCTTTCTCCATCTCCGGGTGCGGCCTGGCCAAACTGATCCAGACCACCCCCTGCCCCGCAGTTTTCTTCTCTTTCCGCCCCCATGGGGGGTGGTCCTGGGGCGTTCTGCTGACAATCACTCTCAGGGGCAGCCCCCCCACGTTGACGGACATTTCTACCGCCGTGCTCATGGTTGTCGGGGGCGGGCTTCCTCTTTGGCGCCATTCTGGGACCCGGCCCACGATGGGAGGCGGCCTCCTGTGGTCTTTTGGCGCGCACATTATGGCGCTCATTCTTCTGGGGCGGGCGCCATCTTTGGTACAATGAAACAGTCTCTTTTCAGGCGCACAGTACCCGTTGCTAGCGGGCACGAAATCCTGCCGACTACGCCAAAGCTGACTCGCCCCCTGGGCCGTGGGGCACGCGGATCCGGGCGATAGGGGAATGATGGGGGGAGTAGTAGTCGCGGCCCGGTCCCGCGGCTCAGGGTGGTGAGGCCAATGGTAGTCTGCTACGTGCTTCAGAAAATGTCCGACTACGCCACCCGTGGATTGCGGTTATTAGGAACCGCCGCTGCATGCAGACCGCTGGGGCTGATGAGGTGTGCAGCTAGGGTAGTGTGACTCCCCATGGGAAGAGTGCGGCCCCAGGGCAGTGTAGTGGATGGTGGGAGTGATGGTGGTGAAGGTCCCAGTACCGGTAGTGCCGGAGGAGCGAAGGAGCACACGGACAACAAGTTACAGTCCAGGGTCTTTACTCACAGTTCGTTTGTTCCGGGTCACTTCCGTCGGCAGTGACCGCCCGAGCCGTGCTGCGTCCACCAGGTGAGGGGCTCGGTCAACTCCCAGGCAGTTCAGGAGCATGGCACAGGACCCCCTTTAATCCTTTCTCTGGCCTGCCTCACCAGTGACCCACTTTTGTCCAGCTGCCGCGGACTCGTGCGGTTAAACGTGGGCCCCGTCCTCCGCTGTCCTATATGGTGCCTTCCTAGCAGGTTTGATGAGGTGTCGCACCAATAGATGATCACGACGACAGGTCTTTGGCTGAGGGTAGTTTCTCCTCCACCAACTTGGGATCCGGTACCCTTAATCTGCCAGACCCTTCACCCTGGATTCTCGTGGGTTCTTAGGGTCCCTTCCACCTTCTTGTTCCTGAGCCCTTCTGTTTCTCTCTCTCTTTCTTTGCAGTTCCTTTCTGTTTCTGTTCCTTTCTGTTCCTTTCTCTTGGAGCTGAGATGAGCCAAAATCTCAGCTCCCCTTCACCTCCTCCTCGGCCTCTCACTAGGCCCTTCTGGAGTAGAGCTCCTACAGAGCCTCTACTCCCTGTCTTCTCGTCTCTGGACAGAACGAACCTAGATCTAAGATGGTGTCCACCTTTTATACCTCCCTCTGACCATGAGCCCAGGTGACCAGCAACCAATGAGCTCCTTCCTACGATCAGGAAACAACCCCTATCTGCCCCTACAGCACTGGGTGTTCCACCCCCCCCCTCCCCACTCCAGGCAGGGACATAGTCGGTCGTGCCTGCACTTATGTCTAGTGGGAGCACCGTTGAGCTGTCCCTCGTAAATGGGGTGTGTGTGCTGTATGCAGCTAACTGAGCCCTGGTCCATACTCCATCCTTACCTGGGAGTGGAATATCACACCTCTGGTCTGAGGTGCAATACCCCTGTAGCGGCCGAACCCTCGTGGCGCTACACATACATAGTAGTATTATGCACCCGCATAGTCATATATATTGGTATAATGCACCCGCATAGTCATATATATTAGTATAATGCACCCCTGTAGTCATACATAGTAGTATAGTGCACCTCCATAGTCATATTCATGCTTGTTATGTTTATTCCCATATGGTAACAGTGGAAAACCCTTTAAAGAGTCGCTGTTGTTTTAATTTTTATTTCATTAACAGCACACATGAAAATAAGCAACATAATAAATATTATTTGAGAAATCTGCTTCTTTCTCCACCAAGATTGATTTTTCATTTTCAAAGTCTCTATTTTCGTGTAAAATCTGTATTTAGTGAAGACAGATTGTTACGTTACTGAGATAGGAGATGACAGTTGGTGCTGATAATATTCTATGTAAAGGGGGAGAGGGAGGAGCTAAAGGCAGAATTCCTCCCTCCTCCTTCCACTTCTCTTCTACATAGAATATTACCAGTACCAACTGTCGCCTCCTTTCTCAGTAATGCAGCAATCTTTTATCACTGAATACAGATTTTAACCAAAAATTGAGAATTTTAGAAAATGAAAAATCAGTCCTGGTAGAGAAAAAAAGCAGATTTCTGTGATTAGATTTATTCCACATTGCTTATTTTCATGTGTATTATTGATTTATGAAATAAAAATGCTGACTATTTTTTATCACCTTTCCATAGCCCATCCCTGGAGTAGGCAGTGCATTTTGCGCATAGATTTGCTCCTCTACATGGTCCTGGTTACCAGCAGATTGAGAAACCACTCAGTTTTATCATGTGCCTTAGTAGAAAATCCAGATCCCTTCCACGTCCTGCAGACACCTTCCAAGTATTCTTCATTTGTCTTTTTCAGGTGGTCCTGGCATCAGTCCTCGGCCGTAACATCAATGATTACCAAAAAAGAGGACAATGAGGACACCATTATGCGAGAGCAGCGGATACTCCTGGCGGCCAGAGACTGCCCATTCTTATGCCACCTCTATGCTGCACACCAGTCTCTGCAGAGGGCATATTTCATCACGGAGTATCTGTTCGGTGACAGCCTGGAGGACTTGATCAGGATGTGCGACTGCCTGAACATCGGCAATGTGAAGTGAGAAAACGGAAAATGTACCTAGAGGAGAACTAAAGAGATGGAAAAAAACTGAGGTCTGGGTGTAGCTAAGGAAGCACTGGCAGGGCATATGTTTAGGGTGCTGGATGGAGGCAGTGGGGTGCCAGGATATTTGGTAATTGATAGAGAAGGGTTTGATGACATTGATACTACACTCTGTTCTCTCCGTCATATTCTACACAGCAGAGATTGTATGTGGCCTCCAGTTCCTCCATGGACACACCGGTAAGCAGAACGTTCCTCCTTCTCTCTGTCTCCTTTACATTCTGGAGATATGGCCCTCAGCATTCCTGCTGTCCTGCCCCCTATTCTACCTGGTCTTGTAGTGATCCATTTTCCATCTCTTGTATCACTGGACAGATTTCTAATTTTATTTTCTTCTTTCATTGCAGAGACATAAAGCCGGAAAACATCATGTTGGATGCAGATGGCCACATCCGTATAATCGATCTAGGACTTGCCCAAGATGGCGTCACCTCCTCCAAAAACATGTCTGGAGTGACGGGCACTTTCCACTACATGGCCCCTGAGGTGTTTCGTAGAAAACCATACGGTGCAGCAGTGGACTGGTGGAGCCTGGGGATCGTGGTATCCAGGATGGCAGCAGGACGATTCCCATTTTACAACTGCCCCATCAAGCAAACGGCTTTCAAAGCTATCATCAACGAAAAGCCAAACTTTCCATCTTGGCTTGATGCTGACGTGAAACATCTCATCAAGAAGCTGCTGCGCAAAGACCCTCAGACGCGCCTGGGTGTGAGCGAGAACATCCGTTTTTTACCACCATTGCCTGGGAGGAACTGGAGAAAAGGAGTGCAGAGCCGCCATTTACACCATTCAGGCCAATTCTGGAGAACCATCATCTGCAGTGGCCGGAGCATACAGTCCTTCACCCCGTGGCCGGATTTAGGTACGTGTCATCAAACTGGGCCCGGTAAGGATCTTTTCATCTGGGGATAACTCCCATTAGGTGTTCTCACATTGTGGTAATCATCATCCATCTTGTCTTTTTTTACATTTTCTGCTAATGGCTTTGTAGCACCCTGAGGATTCGGCTGCTACAGGGGTATTGCACCTCAGCCAGAGGTGTGATATTCCACTCCCGGGTAAGGATGGAGTGTGGAACTGAGCTCAGTAGGCTGCATGCACTACATACATCCCATTTCCGGGGGACAGATCAATGGTACTCCCACTAGAGAAATGTGCAGGTACGACAGTGTCTGTCCCTGGCTGGAGTGGGAGGGGGGTGGAACATCCCAGTAGTGTAGGGGCAGATAGGGGGAGCAGTCTGGGTAGTGCTAGGAGCTCATTGGGTGCTGGTCACCTGAGCTCACACATAGAGGGAGTATATAAGGTGGGAACCATCTAAGATCAGGGTCAGTCTTTTGTAGAGTCAGACAGGCAGAGAGTCACCAGTCAGCCTGTTGTAGAGGGAAGGTCAGAGAGCCAGTCCTGAGAAGAGAGAGAGAGGAGAAAGAAGGACCCAGAGGGGGAGAAGAAGGAACCCCAAGAGCCCAGAATACAAGCAGGAGGGTGAAGGGTTGGCACGCAAGGGAACCGGATCCCAAATTAGTGGAGGAGAGAAACTACCCTCGACTAAGAACCGGAGGCTGCAACATTACCAGTGGAGCAGCCCCTCACTAAATCCACTCAGAAGGCAAACCAAGTATAGGGTCAGGGAACCCAGAGAAAAGGTTCACCCAAGTTGCCCGAGGGAGCCGGATATAAGTGGATCCCTGGTGGGGAAGGCCGTAGAAAGGACAGTGAGAAAGGGAGCTCAGGACCACGCTCCAGACCTGCTTGGGGGTTGGCCGAGTCCAGGACCTGGTGGACGCAGCACGGCTCGGGCGGTCACTCAAGGCCGGAGTGACCAGCAAAACAGCAGTAAGTAAAAACCCTGAACTGCACAGCCCGACTCTGAGTCTTCTTACCGTCCACACTGCACCACCACAACCACCCTCCTCTACACCTGACCCCCTGAGGCTATACCCCTCCCGTTGGGGGTTATACTACCAGAGCTGCACAAATACCACCAGCCTCAGCGGACCCTTCTGCAGCGGCGGCCGTATTGACCGCAAATCAACGGGTGGCGTAGTCGACACTAAAGAACATCCAGCAACATCTGTAGAACTGCCACACACTGAGCTTGACACCCTGGGCACGGACCGGGTCACCGCCACTCGGAGACTACAACCCCCATCTGATCCGGCTCCGGGTAATCCCCCAAACAACACTGGCCCAGGGGGCGCGTCAGCTTTATGTCTCTGTTTTTCTTAGGTGGATGAAAAGTTTTGGACTGTGAAAGATTCCATGACCATCTGGTGAGTGACCGCTGTACACACAGGACACCTATTATATCAGTACATTGTATCAAATGTTACATAGCGGAATGGTTCATTACAAAGACCATTCCCCTAATAACAGAAGATGCAGTAGACAGAATATTTCATGTCTTCCTCTTATGTCTTGCAGGATGAGTCCGTGCCAACTGCCCAGAACTCCATGCCTCCTGACCCGTACCTCGTCTCTGCTGCTGTACGTCACCTCGGCTGCCCTTCAACATCAGCTCTCTCTATAACATCTTCATGCTGGTCCACTGCCATTGTTTTGCTGCCCCAGACCCTTGACCTGGCCTCCTCCAATCCTGGGCTGGAATTTGACATTCCTCCAGCCCGAAGATCTTCTACCCCAGGAGCGGTCTGTGTTAAGTTTCCATCTGGTGAGTTCAGGAAAAATCATCCTGGGGCAGCGGAGCAACAGAATGTACACAGAGCGGCCATTATCCCTGAACTCACCTTAGCACAGGCCTGGTAAGTATCGCACCCATCACATCACCCACACTACATGATCAGTATAGGGGCACACACTGCATGATCAATATAGGGGCACACACTGCATGATCAGTATAGGCACACACACTACATGATCAGTATAGGCAGACACTGCATGATAAGTATAGGCACACACACTGCATGATCAGTATAGGCACACACACTACATGATCAGTATAGGCACACACACTACATGATCAGTATAGCTACACACACTACATGATCAGTATAGGCACACACACTACATGATCAGTATAGCTACACACACTACATGATTAGTATAGGCACACACAGTGCACACAGTAATTTTGGCACATAGATGTAGGACATAGTTCGGCTTTTGATCGGGATTTAATCTGATCGCCATATTCAGGGTCAGGAAGGAATTTTTCCCCCTAATATGAGGATAATTGGCCCATTCTTCATAGGAGTTTTCGCCTTCCTCTGGATCTACACGGCCTTACATAGGTTTAGTATCATAAATTAATAAGTAGATTCACACAGAAGAAAAGAAATTATCAAAAATAAAATAAAATTTTCTTAGTTAAAAAGAAAAATTAGTTTATTCAAATATAAATGATAATTAGAACTAGTAAATAATTTTTGTTACTTAGAAAATTACACAGCTTAGGTATATTACACAGGTCAGGTACATTACACAGCTTAGGTACATTACACAGGTTAGGTACATTACACAGGTCAGGTACATTACACAGCTTAGGTACATTACACAGCTTAGGTACATTACACAGTTCAGGTACATTACACAGCTAAGGTATATTACACAGGTTAGGTACATTACACAGGTCAGGTACATTACACAGGTCAGGTACATTACACAGCTTAGGTACATTACACAGGTCATGTATATTACACAGCTTAGATACATTACACAGGTTAGGTGCATTACACAGGTCAGGTATTGGCCTTTGATCTTGGGATTCGTTCTGATCGCCATATTTGGGGTCAGGAAGGAATTTTCCCCCCTGATATGAGGACAATTGGCTTATTCCTCACAGGGGGTTTTCACCTTCCTCTGGATCAACACGGCCCATAAATAGGATTAGTCTGATAGATGAATAATTTACACATACATGATATTATAATATAAAATAATCCCCATCTATAAATAAAATCTTCTTTTTACCCCTTATATCTTTGTGCTTGTTTTTATTCCATTGCTCTTCCACAAAGTCATTATTATACTCCAACCCTATGTTTTTTGTGACATATTGTACTTTATGTTAGTGGTAAATTTAGGTCAATATTTTTTGCATCTATTTGTGAAGATATCAGAAATTTGGTGAAAAATTTTGAAACTTAAGCAATTTTCAAACTTTGAATTTTATGCTCTTAAACCAGAGAGTTATATCACACAAAATAGTTTCCCTAATTTCCCTAACATTTCCCACATGTCTACTTTACTTCTGCAGAATTTTTTAAACAATTTATTTTTGTTAGAAAGTTAGAAGGGTTAAAGGTTTATCAGCAATTTCTAATTTTTCCAATAAAACTTTTAATATTTTTTAAAGGAACCACATCACCTTTGAAGTGACTGAAAGGCCTATGTGACAGAAAATACCCGAAAGTGACACCCTCCTAAAAACTGCACCCCTCAAGGTGCTCAAAACCACATTCCAGAAGTTTATTAACCCTTCAGGTGCTTTTATATGCGATTAATGCTTCTATATTTCTCTTATACCGATGTTTGAAAAAGACCACTTTTGGTCGAAACGTCATGGCATATTGCTTTAAGCTCCTCCTTGTTGTTTTCAACGGTGTGGTGAATGTATATATTTGAATAAACTGTTTCCACCTTTGCAAATTACCTTTGAGTACGGCTGTTATCTATATCCTTACAGGGGATAGTATCCTATTCAGCCTGCACCAAATCTACAGCTGATTGCGCATCTTCTTCTATCAAATCCCCTGTCCATGATGCAGGCGAAGATGCCTCCCACCTGCACTTGCAACCAAGTGTTTGTCCCTACCCCAGTCCTTTGAACGCAAGCACAAATACGCAACCACTCACATACAGGCCAAAATACTAAACTGCCACATTTCCAGACTGCTTGCACTGGAAATGTTGTCTTTTAGGCTTGTGGAGACGGAAGCTTTCCGCAACCTCATGGCGGCTGTCCCTCGGTACTTGGTCCCCAACTGCCGCTATTTCTCCCGGTATGCTGTCCCCGCCTTACACGAGCACGTGTCCCATAACATTACCCGTGCCCTTACAATGCAGTTACTGGGAAGGTCCACCTAACCACGGACACGTGGACAAGTGCTTGTGGCCAGGGACACTACATTTCCCTGACGGCACACTGGGTGAATATTATGGAAGCCGGGACCCAGTCAACCCAGGGATGGAACATGTGCTACCGACACCGAGGATTGCGGGCCCTGGTTCAGTCAGGGTTGCCCCCACCTTCTACAGCAGTTCCTGCACCTTCTCCTCACCCTCCATTTCCGGAACGTCAACATCAGCCTCAAGCTGTATGCACTGCAGCATTTTCTTTTTTCAGGACTTGGGTCTGTGCGAGGTCTGGTTTCTTGTACTCCGAGACATTGTTTTTACTGATATAACTTTGGGGTGGATAGGATGTTTTGATTACATTTTTTTGTGCTGTTGTGATGGCTGAAAAAATGCTATTTTGGCGTTTTGATTTTCTTCTTGCCATTTACTGATTGGAATAATTTATTCTATGCATTGATAGATGGACTTTGATGATCGCAGTGATATCAAATATGTGTATTTTTTTATATTTCATCATTTTTAATGGGGGAAAACAGGTGATTTGAACTTTTGTATCATGACCGGCATGTGGGTCTTCAGCAGACTCCCGATCATGATGGCAACCCATTGACACGCCATGATAACGTCTCGGGGGGCCATTGGGCGCCTAGAATAGTGAGCCCCCCTGCCGGCGCACATTAAATGCTGCTGTCACAGACTGACAGCAGCATTTAACAGACGTAGACGGAGCTCCGCTGTTAGAGGCAGATGATGGCTGAATAACACACGTAGACAGTATTGATTGTAATATACAACAAGGAAAAAATCCTAAACTGGATCCACATAGCAGTAACTGGGAAAACACTTTGACGAAATAAATATAAACCAAAATGAATGACATCCCCACATGATTAAAAGATATATTTATTAGAAAATAATAAAAAAATACATACAATTCAAGCAAGGTAACTCGAAAAGGAGGGATGAATGACAGTGATAGTTGTAGTAACCCAAGTTGAAGTTCTTTAGGTTTATATTGATTGTAATATGTTTAGCAAAAACCATCGCTTTCCAGAACAAAAATCCAAAACTAGAAAGAATTATATATATTTTTTTTATGTTTTTTATATTTAAATGTAAAAAAAAAACAATGTTCAAATGTTCCACACCATATCCATCATATCCATTGCTGGGCAGCTCTGAAAAAACACATGTAGAGATTCTCCAGGTCTTGGAAACTGCTTCTGATCATGTTGTCAGCGCAGGTGGGTGCAGGTCTTCACCTCTTTCTAACAAGATGTCTCATGCCTGTATAGAAACAATAAGACGCCTTTCTCATTAATCTGAAAACAATTAAAATACATGTTTTTTAAAAATTTTGAATATACAGTAAAGACCAAAAGTTTGGACACACCTTCTCATTTAAAGATTTTTCTGTATTTTCATGACTTTGAAAATTGTACATTCACACTGAAGGCATCAAAACTATGAATTAACACATGTGGAATTATATACTTAACAAAAAAGTATGAAACAACTGAAAATATGTCTTATATTCTAGGTTCTTCAAAGTAGCCACCTTTTGCTTTGATGACTGCTTTGCACACTCTTGGCATTCTCTTGATGAGCTTCAAGAGGTAGTCACTGGAAATGGTCTTCCAACAATCTTGAAGGAGTTCCCAGAGATGCTTAGCACTTGTTGGCCCTTTTGCCTTCACTCTGCGGTCCAGCTCACCCCAAACCATCTCAATTGGGTTCAGGACTGGGACTGTGGAGGCCAGGTCATCTGGCGTAGCACCCCATCACTCTCCTTCTTGGTCAAATAGCCCTTACATAGCCTGAAGGTGTGTTTGGGGTCATTGTTCTGTTGAGAAATAAATGATAGCCCAACTAAACGCAAACCGGATGGAATAGCATGCTGCTGCAAGATGCTGTGGTAGCCATGCTGGTTCAGTATGCCTTCAATTTTGAATAAATCCCCAACAGTGTCACCAGCAAAGCCCCCCCCCCCCCCCACACCATCACACCTCCTCCTCCATGCTTCACGGTGGGAACCAGGCACGTAGAGTCAAAGACACGGCGGTTGGAACCAAAGATCTCAAATTTGGACTCATCAGACCAAAGCACAGATTTCCATTGGTCCAATGTCCATTCCTTGTGTTCTTTAGCCCAAACAAGTCTCTTCTGCTTGTTGCCTGTCCTTAGCAGTGGTTTCCTAGCAGCTATTTTACCATGAAGGCCTGCTGCACTAAGTCTCCTCTTAACAGTTGTTGAAGAGATGTGTCTGCTGCTAGAACTCTGTGTGGCATTGACCTGGTTTCTAATCTGAGCTGCTGTTAACCTGCGATTTCTGAGGCTGGTGACTCGGATAAACTTATCCTCAGAAGCAGAGGTGACTCTTGGTCTTCCTTTCCTGGGGTGGTCCTCATGTGAGCCAGTTTCTTTGTAGCGCTTGATGGTTTTTGCAACTGCACTTGGGGACACTTTCAAAGTTTTCCCAATTTTTCGGACTGACTGACCTTCATTTCTTAAAGTAATGATGCCCACTCGTTTTTCTTTACTTAGCTGCTTTTTTCTTGCCATAATTCAAATTCTAACAGTCTATTCAGTAGGTCTATCAGCTGTGTATCCACCTGACTTCTGCACAACACAACTGATGGTCCCAACCACATTTATAAGGCAAGAAATCCCACTTATTAAACCTGACAGGGTACACCTGTGAAGTGAAAACCATTTCCGGTGACTACCTCTTGAACTTCATCAAGAGAAAGCCAAGAGTGTGCAAAACAGTCATGAAAGCAAATGGTGGCTACTTTGAAGAACCTAGAATATAAGACATATTTTCAGTTGTTTCACACTTTTTTGTTAAGTATATAATTCAACATGTGTTAATTCATAGTTTTGATGCCTTCAGTGTGAATGTACAATTTTCAAAGTCATGAAAATACAGAAAAATCTTTAAATGAGAAGGTGTGTCCAAACTTTTGGTCTGTACTGTATACCGGTTATCAAATAAAACAAACTAAAGAGAAGTCATGGAGGAAAAACAAAATATTTACCTGGAAAATACATGTTGGAAGCTTTGTGTGAATCAGGATAGGTGGATTCTGAATGTTTGTTGTTAGCTGCTCGTGATGAAGACGTATGCTGATTGTCTCCCTACGTGGTGAAAGAAAAGCTAAATATATAAAAGGAGTTACACTTTAAATGATATACGGCAATAAGAGACTAAATTAGAGACTTAAGATTCTCAATATTTTAAAAATAGCTTATTACTGATTGTTGATGATAGTGGGGGCTTCTTTCTTACCTTCATCTTAGGTAGATGAGATGATGATATTTAGACAAATCTCAATGTTCAAATAGTTCAAATAGTGAACCTGAAAATATAAAGAAACATAATTACATCCAACTAAGCTTGAAATTATAAAAGGTTTTCAAAAGCATTGTAGATAATTGATGGAAATTATCAATCGTTCCATATCCAGCAAGTTATGGAAATGTATCCAGTATTAATATGGTAACCTATGAGGATGGATTCTGAATGTTTGCTGCTAATCGCTGGTGCTGGTGATGAGCACAAATACTCATTGTCTCGCTACTCAGGGGAAAATATATAAAAGTATCTGAACTTTAAATTATAAAGAAACAAAATTAGAGACTAAATATTCTGAGGAATAGTTACATGTTTAGCTGATGGACAATTGACGTAATCGGCCTCCACACCGGCGGCAATAAGATTTATTATCAGCTATTCTTTGAAAACGCCCAAGTCTACAAAGATAAGAGAAATATTGGTTACCAGACTGGAATGAACGTTGGTTAATACCATGGATCATGTTAAAAAGAGCAAATTGAAACCAATATATTAAGGACTGGCCCCAGCACAGAAAATATAACATGTAGCATCCTAAGCCCTACAGTCCCCAGACGTCAGTCCGCTCTGATAGTAGTAAAGTATAAAAGCCTTATACCAACAGAACCGCCCTGACGTCTCTGCACGGTGATTGTGTTTCATGACGCGATGAATCATCAAATCTACTTACTTGTTATCACACAGGGAGCACTGGTAGTTGTACTTATAGCTGATGGTATAGCTGTGACACATCGTCACTTCCGGCAGCTCGGGATGGATGTCATTTACCCTTCTGGTATAAGTCTGCCATAACGGGCCATGGTTATCTCTGCCTTCACCGTCGATTATCCAACAGGCAGCATGGCACATCTCGTGCGCAAGTGTGGATCGTAGTCGCACTAAAAAAAGAGTTTATACAGGCATAAGAAAATCTAAGTACACCCTGCTTGAACTCTTTGGTTTTACATATCAGGATTCAGGATATAATATAAAATATCTGGTCCTTAAAACGTCTTCAAATTAGGTAAATACATCCTGAGATGCAAAACACATGAAAAGTCACAACGTGCCATTACTTATTTACCAATAACTACTTCAAAATGCAGAAGCAGAGAGTGAAAAATAAGTACACCCCATGAATCACTAGCTTTTAGAATGATCTTTATCAATAATAACTTGAAGCTGCAGCAAGGGTGTACTTAATTTATCACACACTGCTTTTGCATTTTGCCCTTCTTTTTGTTAGATAAATATTTACACTATATTATTTATCATGTTGTTTTCTGAGATTGTATTTTCTTACTTTTAAGATCTTCTAAGGACCTGATGCTTTTTTGATTTTGTCCTAATATGTAAAACATTAGATTCCAAAGAGGGTGTACTTAGTTTTTCCCATGACAGCATGTACGATGAATTTATAAGATGTATTACATCACAAGTAGCAGTTTTGCAACCTATAGAGGTTGTCTCATAAAGCTGCAGGATGGACGTGATATGAAACCTACCGGCAGAATCCAAGACCTTATCGGAAAGCTCAATAACTGAGGAACGGTGGTTGTTCTCCAACTTGTGACGGCATTGACCGGATGCTGATGTCAGCCTCTTATTCCAGACTACGTCCATTTTCCTCGGGAGCTAAAATAGAGGAAACAAATTCCACTAAATCTGTAAACTCTTTGACCCCATTCTAACAAAGCACCCAACTCTCCTGTGTGATTTACAGCACTAGTCTCCTTGTATGGGACATGTGGTCTACTGAGAACTCCAACATGTGAGAACAAAAATAAAAATAAACCTTTCCTAAAATGTCCAGATGTCAACAAATTGGTTTTTATATGTAAATGTAAAATCCTGTGAACTACAAAAAGTTGCTAATCTCTATATGTCTGCATGATGGATCATGTAAGGTCTCCACTCATCCCACAGATAAGAAGAAGGTGATGGCATTTACCAAACCAAGTGAGTTTTGCCTGAGATTTCAGAACCATGACAAGGGAGTTAGGGTGCTCTTCAAAAACTTAGAATGATAGAAATGATTGTTTGAAGGTGGAGATAATGGATAAGTCATGTGTCTCCCAGATACCGATAATAAGATACCTTATTCTCGAAGACTGTCCTGTTGTATAGATGGTACAGTCGCTCCACCAGCTTCTCCTTTGTTACCTGAAAGTGGGTAACGTAGATGGAAGATGGAGAAATAATGTCTTCCAGGAAACAGCCGGGGATGTTACATAGTGGTGTCCTGGGAAAGATAAGGAATCAGAAATAAATCCAAAGGAAACATCTGACCTAGTTCATGGTTTTCCACAGAGGTAGATGCATCCGGCATAACTCACCTCTCCTCTGTAGCGGAGCTCTCCTCACTATCAGATGGTAAATTATCTGTACAGAAATATGGAAGAATGAAAATTTGTAATCAGACAGGTCAGAATGCAGATCCATGCTAGAGAGAAAACATAATAAATGCTGTAAAGTGAAAATACATCGAAATCAAAATGCCAGAATTGTGTTTTTTTTTTTCTCTCTGCAACTACTCAAAAAATGCAATAAGAAGCAATTTAAATGTCACATCCACCCCATAATATTATCAATAAAAACATTGAGCCGCCTTATAAAAGAACAAGCCCTCATACGCCTCCATCAATAGCAAAATAAAAATGTTACAGATCTCAGAAAATGGCGACAAAATCAAATATATTTATTAATAATATCAGAATTGTTTTTCACACTTAAAAAGAAAAACTTTGCAAGTTTGGTATGGACATAATCATACTGGCCTGGAGAATCATATTTCCAGGTTCATTTTACTGTGCAATGAAGACCTTAAAAATCAAAAACCCTCCAAAAAATCCGTTGTTTTTTTTTTTCAGTTTTCCCTTACTTGGAATTTTTTTGCAATTTGCAATACATTGTATGGTAATGTGAATTGTGCCATTGAGAAGAACATCTCATTGCACTAAAAGCAACCCATTATATGTCAATGTGGATGGAAATATAAAAACAGATAAGTCTCAAGGAAGAAGGAGAGGAAAAGACATAAGTAGACTACAAATTAACCAGTCCCTAAGGGGTTAAAGGTACAGACCCAACTGTAATTTGCGTTTAGTTGTTAGATTTGGAAACTGACAGTACAAAAAAACATTGTTCTTTCTACAATAACATAACCCTGGTTGTATCTAGAAGTGATGACTTACCATGATATGTGGAAGATTCTCCAGTATTGGAATCGTCATCGTCAGTAATAACAATGATGTCATCATCGGAGCTGTGACATAAATGTAACAGAATATGAGCCACCATTAATCATTAATCCCCATCAGGTATCTAGTAATGGAGGAGATGTGAGTCTTACCAGGTGGTACTGTCCGGATCAGGATCTGAAGGTGGTAAAATCAGATCTGTGGGGGCAACACAACATAAATCTCTTATTAGAATATTGTAATAACAACGACAGAGGAACATCAAAGAAATAAATCCTAATACAGTATTCAGTGTACCCCTATATGTAGATTGGGAAATAGACCACATTCAGCTAAAGTAACCTGCACTGTGCATAGCCACCATGAGAAGAAATCCCCGAATCCCAATCCTGACCGAATATAGAGCGAATGCATGAATAATGTTCCTGATCAAATGCTGAAAAGAAATGTTGTTCTGCCACTATGGAAGTGTCCCAGACATAGGACTCACACCAATAAAGCTTATCTAAAATAGGATTACCCCTTTAATGTATCTTTAATTTAAAAATGCACAGACCCATTTATAATTTGCCTTTAATTGTTACATTTGGAAACTGATCTGTGACAGTACAGAAAATTCAATGTTGTTTCTACAATAACATTACCCTGGTTGTATCTAGAAATGATCACTTACTATTATATGCGGAAGTTCCTGCTCTATTGCAATCCTCATCATAATTAATAATGATGGCATCGGAGCTGTGAAATAAAGGTAACAAATAATGAGCTGACCATTAATCATTAATCCCTATCATATACCTAGTAATGGAGGAGACGTGGGTCTTACCAGGTGGTACTGTCCGGATCAGGATCTGAAGGTGGTAAAATCAGATCTGTGGGGGCAACACAACATAAATCTCTTATTAGAATATTGTCAAAAGAAAAAAATCCTAATAATGTATCCAGTGTACCCCTATATGTACATGGGGCAAAACACCACATTCAGGTACAGTAACCTGCCCTGTACATGGCCACCATGAGAAGAAATCCCCAAATCTCATTTCTGTCTGACTTTATAATGCCTGCATAAATATTCCTGACCAAATGCTGAAAAGAAATGTTTAATATGAACTCATTACCTTAGACGTACAATAGAGATAAATCCAAGCCCTGACCACAATGAGCTGCACCCAATGACTATAATGACACATCAATATATCAGAGCTGTTACTGGATCGGAGCACAGTACCTGGTAAATTCGGAGTCGGGCCCGAATTGAAGCCGCTGATGATAACCTGGCCTGGAGACCTCGGTATTGGCTTCTTTCGTGGATGATACTGAAAAATTGTCAAACATGTCAGATAGAATCTATGAGCATGAACATCTCTAATTCATAATCTTCCTCCATTTTTCACTGACTTACAGGTAGATGCCTATATGAATATAGTTACCATTGGCCTGCGCTTACTTCATGTGCAGAGTAGGACGGGTGTGCGGGACACTTATGGTTAGGATATGGATAGGGGCGGTGGTGACATTTACGTGTCTTCATACAATATTATTATGTACCCTGTACATAGACATGTTGACACAAATACCACAACTAAAGGCAGTCATTACTCTGGAAACATGATCCAAACTATCACCCCATCATGCCTCTTCCTGGAGCTCTATTTTTGGTGCCACCATTTGTTTTTAATGGGATTTTTATCCCAAATGTATTCTCATTATTTAAAAATATAAAAATGACGCTCACCTGATGGAAATCGTCATCATCACTGCTGTCCTCGGTGTCAGAGAGAACTATAATGCGCTTAAATCGCTTTTTTCTCATCATATTTGCAAAATTCACTTACAACACTCCTCTCTCCACAAACGCCTACAAAATCCCTCAGCGGAACTCTGGATGACGGGGCGTTCTATATCGTCCAGTCATTGTGACATCATCGGAATGATGCGATTGTTTGTTTTTTTATTTAACTTTATTTAAATCTACAAAACGTACTGCAGAAATACAAAAAATAAATCCAGAAAAAAACAACAATCCTTCTAATTCCCTAACTCCTGCCCTTTTTTGAATTGTTCAGAAAAAAAATAATAATCAAAAAAGTCGACAAAAAACGATTTAAAAACACAAAGAAACCCCGAAAAAAATAGGCGATTGATTATCCCTCTCCCCCAAGTTTTAATGCTCTACGCTACATTTTTGGCAAAATCTTCTCCCAATTTTTTAAATTCTCTGAGGAGCAAAGCCACGCCCTCTTGTATTTTATTACTCTCTGAAAAAAAATTCTTCCATTCTGTAGTATTCAATTTTTTTCCCTATCCATTTCCTAACCAAATCCACTCTTGCTGTATAAAGTCGCCTACTTACGAAACTCTTCTTCCTCATTTCATCTCTTCCGTTCCAGAGAGCAGGTTACAATTGTTGATTTGATCTCAATGGAGATATAAGTCCCGAGTTTCCCCTCTATATCTTTATACCCTATGATAAATGTATCAATTCTGCCCTTGTTTCTTACACAACTTACAAGTATTGTCAGCTATCTTCTCCATTCTGTATAATACCTGGTGAAAATAATAGAACTAATGGATCAATTGGATTAATTTATAGTTTGATTAATTGACATCCCACTTTTGTTTTTATATATATTGAGCCTCTGCAATATTTACTCTTTACTTTCTCAACTAATCTTCTTCTTAAAGATTAAATATATAAGGAATCACGGTTAATTTTTTATTAATATTATATTTATTATATTATAGAATATTGTATAAAATATATAAGTTTATTAATATTAGATAGATTCTTTTTAAATGGCAACCAATCAAAAAATAATCCATTCCTCAATTTGATTCCTTTATACTCTTCATCGCTTGTTGAATTTGACAATATCTAAAATCGTGCACTTTACTTAAGCTAAACTGTGTCTTCATCACATTAAATGGCAACAACTCATCTTCATGGATTAAATGTTTAACCAAATGCAACCTTTTCTCTTCCAAAACCCTGTATCTTAACAATTTTATATATATTTATATTATCCTATGATGAGGCGTATCCAATTGACGTGTTAATATTTAATATCTTCTTTAAATAATCAAGTATAATTGCAAGAATAAAACATTTGTCATCTCCTAGATTCCCGTGAAACAAAATCCCTGATTTCAAAAATTCATAAATGTTATAAAATCCCCTTTTTTCTTATTTAGTAAAAATCTTTCAAAATCAGAATTCCTGAAATTTAAGTAATTGGGCTTCCCAGAAATATCTGTGGAAATAAGGGACGGCCAAGCCTCCTTCTGTCTGAGACTTCAGAAGATAGTTACTTTTATTCTCACCCTCTCTCGCCAACAAATCAGGTCGTTCAGAAGAGTTTCTGTTTATTTAAAAATTTTCTCATTTACCCATACCGGGCAGACACTGAGGACATAACGAACTAGAGGCGAGAGACCATCATCTTAATCAGGGTTATTCTATCCACATTAGATATCGGCAGCAGCATCCACATCAACATCTATTTTACTTTCCTAATGAACAATATAATGTCAAGCAATACAAAACTCACAAGCTCCCATGTGATATTTATCCCTAAATATTCAAAGCCATCTTTTTACTAAAGTCTGTAAATCTCTTCACGCTTTTCTGATTTTTTCATCAAATGGTAATAAAACCCATATACTACAGTTGCTATCCAAGCCAAAGTGGGCACCAAAAGACATGGTCACCTCTATGGTTCACAGGAAAGATTTCCCCGTCTCTAACAAAATCAGCAGAATATCATCTGCATAGATCAATATCTTTCCCCCTCTCCACTGCTGCCAAAACCACTAATTTCCTCAAGGAAAATACAGTGAGAAGATAAGAGAGGGGGCATCACCGTTTTGTACCTCTGGCTTGGGGTGAATGGTATAATAGTTTGATCCACCTGATAAAATTCTCCCTGAACCCAAACATCTTGAGTACCCTCCACAAGAACTCCTACACCACCCTGTTACAAGTCTTTGGGGCCTTTGATGCCAGGATGGAGCGGTGGTCTCCGTCTCCTAATATTGTTAAACACTTTCCTCAAATGAATCAGTTCCACTCCCTGGTATAAAACCATTCTGGTAAGAAAGTAGTGGGGGCTTCAGAATTATTTAAACATGTCTTACATTTCACTGAGGATCCAGATACGAATGAAGAACAACTTCCTTTAGGTCCATGATCAGAGTTGACAATTCACACCAGCCACATCCAATATTAAAGGAGATGTTCACCAATATTTGATGAAACAAAGGAGTTTAGCGTAGTCTTAAAATTAAAACGCTGATGTCTCTCTGATCACTTTCATTCATGTGCACCTCTGCTTGTGTCCTGTGTTAGTTTTCGCTCTTTTTCTGGCAAGGGGTGTCTTCCATCCAAGTTGGAATAGACCATGTCTAAATCTCTTTTCCTTCTTAGACGTCACCTCTCCAAGATTATCTTTTTTTTTAATTCAAGTAATTGAGAGATTGCATAACAGGAAAAAAAGAATAACAATGGTTCCAGAGTGAAAATACATAATTATTCAACAACATCATATCTGTTATTAGCTCTTTATATACATCTCCATACACATCATGTCAGTCAAGTTTAAAGAATATAGCAATACACATTACACAGGTGTTTATAGGGGAAATACAAGGAAAACAATTATCTCACAGACTGAATTGAGAGGTAGGATCAGTAGGGTATGGGTCACACCAAAGCTTCCAAACCTTCTCAAATTTATTAGGACAGTGTCCACTCTTATATACTATCTTCTCATACAAAAAGCCAAAAAAGAGAATTCCCATGTACAAAAATCAGTCAATCTTTATTCAACAATCAATTAGACAACATTAAAAAAGTGATACTACAGAGATGGTGGATGAATGCAAATTTGCATGCTTGTCCTAGAAAGTTGGACAGGTTACAAATATAAATATAAATTGCACATGGAGCCACTAAAGACCAATATGAAGAAAAAACATATAAAGGATGAGAATCCAAATATATACATAAAAATGCCCTGAACAGTAATGAACATCAAGGGGGATCCACCCGGCTGTATAAATATGTAATATAAATAGTGAAAGTTCACTCTTAGACCAAAGTAATAGTGCCAGAAGTACACAATGTGTGATCCACCTAGTGTTCATCAAATAGAAATACTATGGTCGCACAATAAAACTGTTCACAAAGATCAATATATAGAAAAAAGATTTTATATTCCCGTGGATTCACTCCATAAGGGTAGTGGCAACAGGATGAGACAGAATGCTGAGGAGTGGTACTCAGAAAAAAGTATAACTATAAACAGAACAAGTGCTCAATATAACCACATAGTCAGCAGACTGAAAAATCCTTAAAGCTGTGCTATTGAACATAAATAAGTCTCAAAGGACAGCAAGCAATTCATATTCACTGCAGTAAACCCTCTAACGCGCGTTTCGCTTCAAAGCTTCTTCAAAAGGGTATACTGAGTAGACAGAGACTGGGTATTTATGTAATTGGACAGCTAATCCACTACGTTACACATCAAATGCTATTTAAAATGATTGCATGAGAATGTTACATGGAGATGTTAACCCTTTATAGAATGAGGAGTATATAGCCCTATACACCAGATATCGATTGCGGTAAAAACCGCCAAGCTCACCTGCAGGGCGGGCTCCCTGTTGCACCTCGCTTCCTCGCCGTGCAGTCACATGCGAGAGGAGGGAGGAGCGAAGTTCAATCAGGGAGAGCGTGTGTCGCCCGGTCAACCCCAGACGCCAAATAGTGCATCCATTCCCACCACGTGTGACAACACGTCAGAGGAAGGAGAGTCAATATGAAAGTGCGTCTTGCCTGGACTACTCCAGAGGTAGTATGGCCAACTGCATCCCCCCATAGGGGCCTTAAGGGGAGGGCCGCATGACTCAGGAGGTCTGCTAGGCCGTAATTTGGGGTGGTAAGGGGTTAATGTAAGGAATAGAGTTTTGGGCGCGAATTTGTAAGGGAGGAGTATAGGGGCAGGGGGATAGTAAGGGGTTATCTGATTGGCTAGTGGGAAGTATCTCTGTGGGGGGTATATAAGGTGAGGGGTGGTGGGGTAGTCCATTCGGGAAAAGTTAACGAACCTGAATCTATGTCGGGTCCTGAGGAATGGAGGCTCTTTTCCAGGAGATCTGTTCCTTGACTGAGAGCAGGGGACAGCTGTGGCTCCAGCATCAGCTGCAGCGATGGAACACTGAAGGGACGGCCGGAGAGGTGGCTGCACCCGCAGCACCTCAGAGAGGTGCAAGGAGGTCCAGGCCGCCGGAGAGACTCAGCCCGGAAGGGACTCCCCGGAACAGGCGCCGGTTGCAAAGCCCCTCCAGGGACCCTCCGGATCACAGGCACAACCCCAACCCCCATCTGCCGCACGCCGCTTTGGAAGAATCTATCAGCGTCAGCATCGTCCAGATGCCGGGGTGAGTGACGTCGTTGGCTCCGCCCCCCTCCCTGTGAGGTCATCCCCGTCATGTGGCACCACTATCCAGGAAGTGCGGGCTGCTCAGGAGAGCAGGGCCTCTGCTGCTGCAGGAGGGAGAGATACATTATATGAACGGCCGGGGCATCCACTTCGGGCCCATCGAGCAGCCAGGGGAAGGAGAGCTGAGCCTGAAGGATGCCGGACCCAGGGAGCAGAAGGAAGCAGGAGGGTGAATAGGTCAGCCGGAGCTATTTCAGGTGAGCGGCAGGCACAGCCGCGCCGGGCCCATGCAGCGGGGAAAGCAAAGGAGTACCGGTCAGTTGGAGCTGACCAAGAAGAAAGGCAGGTGTAACCGCACCGGGCCCAGGCATCAGGATCAGCAGGACCCCGGCGGCGGAGATCGGGAAGACCAGTGTGGGGGTGCCAGGAGACGACCCACCCGGGATGTCGGTAGCACCGAGGACAGGTGCAATGTCCATGGGAGAGGGCAGATTGCTGCTAGGGATGCGGGCTGCAGGTATGCAGCTGAAGTCTCTCCTCCTCCCAGACAGCGCGCTATTGTGGATAGGAGGTCCAGGTCTAGAGGTGGGTTGACTCCGTCGGGTTTACCTGGTGATGTCCCCGAGCCTGACTCTGCCTCTGAAGAAGAGGGCCAGATTTCATCTTGCAGTGAAGAGAGTGGGGACGATCGCCGCGGAGGACACGAAACGGCTGTTCCGAGGTTTCCTCGTAGTCGGCCTGGTAAGTCACATGGTTTAAATGCGCCTCGGGGGAATGCGGATGATGTAGATCAGAGGGACCGGTATTTTCAGAGGGGCTTGGCAGCTGACAGGGCGATGGGTAGTGAACGGGTGAGCGATGTTGTGTCGGAATTTCTTAGCATGGTGCGGGGTTTTTTGTCACCTGCGACAGGTCCTAGCGGAGTTTGGCAGGGTGGTGCTGGAGGTTCAGGGGCGGTTGCGGAGACCCCGGCAGTTGTGAGTGGAGGGATTCCCGCACCAGTTGCAGCTAATGAGACGGTTGCAGCACCAGCGGCTGCGGCGACTCCAGTGGATACAGTGCGGTTGGATGACAGAGCGAGGGGCGAGGTTTATATGTGCTTTGATGGCCCCTTGGTAGCTCATTTAAAGCAGGAGGTGCGAGAAAAAATATGGAAGGATGAGTACGTGGAAATTTTTTCTTTGCTACCGTTGGAGAAGTTTAATTTGGACAGGGTAAATCCAGATGAGAGTAAGAAGGATGAGGAGGAGCGCAGGCTTTATCGTCTGATTCCTCGCACTTTTCAAAATTGGCTGCAGGCGTTAACCACACTAGCGAGTGTCACTGGGGAGAAAGCTCTGGAGAACTGCTCTGCATTATTTTGTTATTTAGATTCGATTAGTGAAGCATACCGTGTTTATGGCGGGACCACAAGGAGATTAGTTTGTGGTTGCCATTGATGACAGCACCAAAGTCGGCCTCGCAGTCCTTTCCTGGGAGTAGTGGGGGTTCTGCCAATTCAGGCTCCAAGAAGGGGCTGTGCTGGCAGTTTAACGAGCGGGAATGCTGTTTTTGCACAGACTGTAAGTTTAAGCACGAATGTTCAGGCTGCGGAGGGTCTCACAGCCATTCCAAGTGCTTTAAGAAAGGAAAGAAAAAATCAAGCGACTCTTTTTCAAAAAGGGAGGACACCAGTGAGAATAGATCGGATGCTTCCGTTTCTAAGTAGGTATCCGGATAAGGAAGCAGCTGTGGTGTTGAGGGATGGTTTTAATTTTGGCTTCAGGATTCCGTCGGCTGTTGTGCCACGAACGGTGCGGCCTAAGAATTTGATTTCGGCTCGGATGCATGCGGCAGTTGTTAAGGAAAAATTGGATAAGGAAATTAAGTTCGGTCGCATGGCTGGTCCTTTTTTGGAACCTCCGTTGCCGTGTTTATGTGTTTCTCCTCTGAGCGTTGTGCCCAAAAAGGAGCCTAACAAGTTTCGGTTAATCCATCACTTGTCGTATCCTCATGGTAGTTCAGTTAATGATGGTATTGATCCAGATTTGGCATCAGTGTCGTATGTTTCTTTTGACAAGGCCGTGGACTGGGTGCGGAGACAGGGAAAAGGATCTCTCATGGTAAAAACGGACATTAAGTCCGCTTTTCGTCTGCTTCCTGTGCACCCAGACAGTTTTCATTTACTTGGTTGTTTTTGGGACGGTCATTTTTACGTGGATTGTTGTCTACCGATGGGATGTTCGATCTCGTGTTCCTACTTTGAAAAGTTTAGTTGTTTTATTGAATGGGTAGTTAGGGAGGAATCCGGCTTGGACTCCGTATTGCACTATTTAGATTACTTTTTGTGTATTGGGCCAGCTTGGTCCTCAGTTTGTTCTTTGCTGCTTACGAAGGTTGAACAGGTAGCATCTCGCTTTGGCATTCCGTTGGCCCCGGAGAAAACGGAGGGCCCCTCCACGGTTTTGAAGTTTTTGGGCATTGAATTGGATTCCGTCAGGATGGAATGCCGCTTGCCAGAGGACAAGTTGTTAGATCTGAAGTCTTGTGTCCAAGAGGCTTTGCGGGCAAAGAAATTGCGCCTGCGCCAACTGCAGTCTCTTTTGGGTAAGTTAAATTTTGTGTGCAGGATTTTACCAATGGGAAGAGTTTTTTCACGTAGGTTGGCTCAGGCGACAGCAGGCATTAAACATCCGTTGCATTTTGTAAGATTGACTTCGGAACACAAGGCGGATTTGTCCATTTGGGTGGATTTTCTTCAATCTTATAATGGCAGGTCGGTTTGGATGGATCAAGTCGTTTCTAATGTGGATCTGGTTTTGTTTACAGACGCGTCAGGTTCTTATGGTTTTGGGAGCTATTTCGGTGGAAAATGGTGTGTGGGAGAGTGGCCGGAATCATGGAAGGATGCAGGTTTGACAAGAAACATGGCATTGCTGGAAATGTTTCCTATTGTGGTGGCTTTGGAGGTTTGGGGCTCTGAGCTGAGGAACAAGAAAGTGCGTTTCTTCTGTGACAACTTAAGTGTAGTACATTGTATTAACAACTTGTCAGCTGTTTCATTGCCAGTTCTGTCTCTTTTGCGCCATCTAGTGCTCAGGTGTTTGGATTTTAATGTCTGGTTTTGTGTTGTTCATGTACCGGGTGTTCAGAATTCAGTAGCTGATGCATTGTCTCGCTTCCAGTGGGATTGTTTTCGGGAACTAGCGCCGGAAGCGGAGCAGTTGGAGACCGATTGGCCCCGGTGGTTGTGGGATCTAGTGTCCGTGCAGCGTTGAATTTGTTGAGGTGTTCTGTTAACCACAGTACTTGGTCTCGATATGTTTCTGCGTGGCGTCTTTGGCAGGAGCTAGAGGAGTCGGCAGGTGAGCAGGTGACGGAAGCGGACCGTCCCTATTTATTGTTGTATATGATCGGCAGGGCATTTCAGGAGGGTTTATCAGGCTCAGCTGTAGCTGGTAGGTTAGCAGGTTTGGCCTTCTTCTTTAAGTTAAGTGGTTGGAGGGACTTTACCAAGGATTTCTTGGTTCGCCAGGCGATGAAGGCATTTCGGAGGAGCTATCCGGTACGAGATTGGCGGCGCCCGGTATAGTTTGAAATACTGGGTCAGCTTTTGCGTTGCCTTAGCTGTGTGTGTCGTTCTGAATATGAATGTCAGCTATTTGGGGCGGACTTTGTTCTGGCGTTTTTTGGGGCATTTAGGATAAGCGAATTGGTGAGCAGAAATGTTAAGTGTCATGGCGGGCTGTTATCACAGGATGTAGTGTGCTTGGAGGAGGCAGTACGGTGTTATTTGAGGCGGTCAAAAACCGATACAGCCGGTAAGGGTTGTTTGGTGGAATTGTGGGCTGTGGACGGTTTGTTTGAATGCCCTGTGAGATGGGTTTCTGCTTTTCTGGAGGTGAGAGGTCCATCATCGGGTGCCTTTTTGTTACATCAAGATGGATCTGCATTATCGGTGTATCAGTTTATTACCATCTTCAGGCGGGGTTTAGCTAGTTGTGGTCTGAATGGTTTGGAGTTTGGTTCTCATTCGTTTCGGATTGGGGCTGCCACTGAGGCTGCTCGCTGGGGTTTGGGGGTTAAAGCTGTGAAAAAGATTGGTCGCTGGGAGTCGGCGAGGTCTCGGTCTTATGTCCGGCCTCATATTTTATAAGATTTTCCCCCAATTTTTTGATAGCGTTATTATTTGGTAACGATTTTCTTTTCTTTTTTACATCCCCCCCCCCCCTTTGTTTTATATTTCAGGACCCCCTCGGTTGATCTGGGTGTTAGGTCACTCGTATGTATATTGGGGTTCCGGCACGCCCGGTATTTAATTGTAAATTGGTAGGTTGACAGCCGAGCCATCCTTCGTTGTACCAGAGCCCCCAACTTAGCTGTTTCAAGGTGGGTCAAGGGGTTGTTATCAGTAAAGGCAGTGAACTTGCTGGAAGCCAGATAGTGCTTGAATCTTTCAGTGATGGCCCAGACCAAGGCCAGGAACTCCAACTTGAAGCTGCTATAGTTCTCTGGGTTCCTCTCAGTCGGGCGGAGCTTCCTGCTTGCGTATGCGAACACTTTCTCTTGCCCATTCTGCTTCTGACTTAGAACAGCACCCAGGCCTTCGTTGCTGGCATCTGTATACAGCAGGAACGGTTGGCTGTAGTCAGGGTAGGCTAGGATCTCATCACCTGTCAGGATCTCCTTCATCTCCTGAAATGACTCGGCTTGCTCCTTACCCCAGTGGAGTGGGGTTTTTTTTGCCTTTGGGGGACTGCCCTACCAGGAGGTCTTGCAGAGGAGCTGCTTTCTTAGTGTAGTCCTTTGCGAACCTCCGGTAGTATCCTACTAGTCCCAGGAACTGACGCACCTCCTTGAGGTTCTTCGGCTCCGGCCACTTCTGGGTGGCTGTGACTTTCTCCGGGTTTGATGCTACCCCTTCCGGACTGACAATGTGTCCCAGGTACTGTACCTTCCTCTTGAGCAGGTGGCACTTTGAGGGCTTCAACTTCATCCCGTACCGGGACAGTGACTCAAATACCTCTGCCAGGTGTTTCAAGTGGTCCTCGTACGTTCTGGAGTACACAATTACGTCATCCAGGTAAAGTAACACAGTCTCGAAGTTGCGGTGTCCCCTCAGCACTCCATCAATCTCTGGAACGTTCCGTGGGCATTGCAGAGTCCAAACGGCATACTGTTGAAATCTATTATACACACAAGCTCAAGCTGTATAGGCTCAGCTTTTAAGGAAGAAACAAAAACTATGACTAAAAATTAATTATTTATTACAGATCTTTAAAAACAACAATGACAAAAATTAAAAATTAAAAAGCAGAGACCTTCCAGTTCCATATATCAAATGATACATGAAGTATAATGAAGGACACAGCTCGGTCACAGACCTGAGTAAAGTAGCATAGATAAACAGAGCCCCATAATTTACCTCATAAACCAAAGTGGATATGTCAGCAAAGAGATCTCCAAAAAAGAAAAAGCTGAGCCTATACAGCTTGAGCTTGTGTGTATAATATGTGAACTTGGGAAGTATCTATAATGACCTCTTGCGATTTATACTGTTGTCCCATCGGGGTGGTGAAGGCCGTGTTCTCCCGAACCTCCTCAGCCACAGCTACTTGCCAGTACCCACTAGTGAGGTCAAGGGTTGAAAAGTAATTTGCAGACTTTAAGTCAGCTAGGGACTCCTCTATGCGTGGTAAAGGGTATGCATCTTTAGGTGTAATGCGATTTACTTGACGGTAATCTACACACATTCTCATGCTCCCGTCCTTCTTCCTAAACAGCACTAGGGGAGCTGCCCAGGGACTACAACTATCCCTTATCACTCCCGCCTTCCTCATGTCATGCAGCATTTCTTTTGCCTTCTGGTAGTGAGCTGGGGGTATAGGCCTATAACGTTCTTTGATTGGGGAATGGTTGCCTGTGGGGATATGATGTTGAACCCCCTTAACCCTCCCGAAGTCTAGTGGATGTTTACTGAACACCTGCGAGTACTCTTGAACCACCCGGTGTACACCCTGTTTTTGATGGGTAAGAGTGGTGTCCGACCCAACATGGAGCTGTTGACACCAATCCTCCACCTGGGTTGCAGGGTCATTATCCTCCACTTCTTCTGGTGAAGTTAAAGGACTCCGCCTCATAAATGCAGTTATTATTGACAGCATGTAATTTAGCAACAGTGGCATAACGTGGCAGTTTGACCTCATCTTCCCCTAAGTTGAGAAGACGGACGGGCACCCTCCCATTACGTACGTCTACCACTCCCTTGGCAGTTAAGAGCGTGGGTCAGTGCTCGGAGCAAAGGGGTTCTACTACCGCATGATAGCTCTGTCCTCTAAGACCTATGGCAGCTCTACACCAGATGAGCATTTCACTCATTGGGGGGATGACAATGGGTATGGGGTCTGTTACCCGCACGTTACCGATTTCACCATCTGTTAACTTTACTTGCTGTTGATACATCAGGATGCGGATCTCCCTCTGCAGTGCCCTCCTCTGTCTCGGTCTGGCAGTGTCGGCTATCTGTTGGAGCAAGAACACAACTTCTCCCAAACAGTTACCAACAACGTTAGTGCCCAATACCATATACGGGTTGCTGTCATCAGGGTTAGTCTCCACTACAATTAATCCCTGGTCTTTCAGCTCCACTCTCCCCACCTTTACAGTCACATTTTTAACCCCGAGTAGGTTAAGGGGGAGTCCATTTGAAGCATATACAGACAAATTTGGAGCTGGCAGACGTAGATCGTCCATGGACCAGAACCTCTTGTAGAGGACTTCAGGCATGATGGTTATCTGAGATCCTGTGTCCAGCAGGGCATGCGTCGGGATCCCGTCCAACACAATGGACAGAAAAGGTCTTCCTCCGACGAACCTTTTGTACCAGTCTGATGGGCCTGGTGAGTCTACTCCTGGGTGTCGGCCCTCGGACCCATGGTTTTCTCATGTCAAGGACAATTCTGGACGATATGTCCGGTCTTGCGGCAGTGGTAGCAGGCTGGGTCCTTAGGTGGATGGCGCTGGTCACTGGTCCTCGGCGAGGGTGGTGTTGGCCTCCTCCTCCTTCGCATCCAGGGGACATCCTCAGGGCTATCGGCTAGCAGGATCTTCCCTCCTTCCTCAGGCTCCGTCCGCAGCTGTAGAGCACTCAGCATAGTGGTCAGGGTTTTGCTCAACTGACGCACTTCAGAGCGCAGACTGTCCAGCTCTCTAGGGGACGTTACTGGAACCTTAGCTTCAGCAGTCACTGGGGAAAAGGTGGGTGTTGCAGGCTCTGGGGTAGCCCCACCCTGGTAACGTTGGATGGCATTTGTTTCCAGGGGCCGCAGTCCTTTTATAGCCATGTCCTTGAGATTGTCAAAGGTGGCATCTGGATGATCCAGGGACCACCAACGCACAGTCCTGCTCTCCTCTGGAGACCTAAGTCCCCGGACAAACTGTTCCTTCAGCGTTTTGTTCTCATTTTCAACGCTGGTTGAACTAACCCCCTTGGAGACGCCAGGCGTAGTCCCGAACATTGTCCTCTGGTTGTTGGAAACAGCTGTAGAACCTCATCCGGAGGTCCGCCTCAGTAAGGTCCTCAAAGACAGTCTGTAGTTTTTGGAATCTTGCGGACACTGACTCCAGATCTGGGGCCGACCATGTTTCCACTTCCCGTTCCGCAGCACCGGTCAGTTGTCCTAATACAACGGCGGCTCTTTGTTTACCTGTCATGGAGTACATGTCCAAGATACCACATATCTTCCGTTTGAATCCAGACAGGGTATCTGGTTTGCCGTTGTAATGGGCGAGCCACTTTGCTCCAGGAATGTACGGTAAAGTCATAGGCATTACAGGTGTTATGGGCGCTGCTGGTGGAGCTGCGGCTTCGGCCTGCTCATCATCGGGCGCGGGCTGAACTTCAAGGACGTTGACCGGTAGGTCGGCGTTCTGCTGCTCGTCGGACATCTTGGCACCCCCCTAGTTAACCGTGGCCTACCTTCTGGTTTTTCTTCCGGTAGGCCGCAGCTCCGCAGGTGACCTGGCGCTTGTTGGTTTGACATCAAAGCGTGTGGCGTGTCCGGGACTTCGTGCTCTTTTGCTGATGCGCCCCTTATTTTCCCGCGATTACGCCCTTCTTCTCGCTCAGCGACCCAACAATGGCAGCAACCTTCACCACAACTTCACGTACACAGTTCAGAATAAAGGCACACAGTACCCGGTGGCAACGGGCACAACACTCTGTCGTTGCAGCGGGCATGTGATCCTGTTCATGATGCCAGAAGAGATGACTAGCCCAGGGGATGGGGATGACTCGGTTACCCGGGCCTTTAGCCTTGAGGAGGTCGCGGTGGTCGGCTCCCGGGCCCGTACTCTGGGGTCTCTCTTTAAAAAGGCGTTGATAGATGTTAAGTTTTATTAAAGAGTTTGTGACGCCACCTATGGTTTCTGATGATATTCACCAGCGCTGCGCAGTCCACTGAGGCCGGTGATAAGGCAGCTAGATGGTATGGCTCCCCACAGGTGGAGCTAGGCATCAGCGCAGGGTATGGACGGGGAAAGCAGGACGGAGAGACTCAGCCCAGTCAGAGCAAGAACAGGGATGGACACAATAGTCACTTCAGTACCTTTTACTGATGGAAATTCAGGCACTTCCCGGAGCACTGTAGGGTGAAGGGTGTATGTCCGGATCCTCCCCAATGAGCGGGTTTTGGGCCTCCTGTTTCTTGCTTCTGCGTAATAAGTTTCTGACCTGCCTGAAGCTAGGCCTAACTTTGTCTCTGTCCTGCGCTGGCTGACCTTTGTGGTAGGGCCTTCTCTTGGAGTGCACGCTCCCGACCTACGGGGCCTATGTGTCTACTGGCTCTGGTACGTATCAGCACTTTAGCGATCCTGGGACTTGTAGTTCTCCAGGGATTCCGGTTTATCTTACTGGGTCATGGAGATCCCGGTAAGCTTCGGACCCGGTGTCCGGTAACTGCTTCTTCTTCGGGGTGAGCTAGTTAAGCTCCTCTGCCCCTATGAACTAACTCTCTCTACTCGCCTTCGGCCTACTCGGGCCCTCCTAGGCTACTCACACTAACGGCAGCTTGCGGCACTTCACCGATCTTATGGCGCCGGCACACCTAAGCTCACTTCTCTGAGCTACAACTGAGTCTAGAACATACTCCACTGCAGACTAACCTCTCTCAGGCTTCGACTGCAGGAACTCTCTCAACAGACTTCTGCTCTCTGTCGACTCCAGTCTAGACTAACTGCTGCCTGGCTCCACCTTCTCTATTTATCTATCCCTAACGGGCTCCCTCTGGTGGTCTGAGGTGGAAGGTGGAGATGTGTGAATGGTTATGGGGGCCTCTTGAGGAGGAGGAATCCTTCAATACACTGCTCTAGGATCTGTGATATCAAGCACAGCTGGGCATCACATTTGCGGGGCCATGTATACAGTACGGAGCACTATGCGGGGCCATGTTTACAGCATGGAGCACTATGCGGGGCCATGTATACAGTACGGAGCACTATGCGGAGCCGTGTATACATTACGGAGCACTATGCGGTGGCCATGTATACAGTACAGAGCACTATGCGGGGCCATGTTTATAGTATTACAGAGCACTATGCGGGGCCATGTATACAGTACGGAGCACTATGCGGGGCCATGTATATAGTAGTACAGAGCATTGTGCGGGGGACATGTATACAGTACCGAGCACTATGCGGGGCCATGTATATAGTAGTACGGAGCACTATGCGGGGGCCGTGTAAACAGTATGGATCACTTTGCGGAGTGATGTATACTGTGTGCAGCACTATGCGGGGCCATGTATACAAAACAGCAGTATGTGGGGCCATGAATACAGTATGGAGTACTATGCGGGACCTTGTAAACAGTAGTACGAAGCACTATGCGCGGGCCGTGTATACAGTACGGAGTACTATGCGGGGCCATGTATATAGTAGTATGGAGTACTATGCAGGGCCATGTATACAGTATGGAGCACGATGCGGGGCCATGTATATAGTAGTATGAAGTAATATGCGGGGCCATGTATACAGTACGGAGCACTATGCGGGGCCATGTATACAGTATGGAGCACGATGCGGGGCCATGTATATAGTAGTATGAAGTACTATGCGGGGCCATGTATACAGTACGGAGCACTATGCGGGGCCATGTATATAGTACGGAGCTCTATGCGGGACCATGTAAACAGTAGTACGAAGCACTATGCGCGGGCCGTGTATACAGTACGGAGTACTATGCGGGGCCATGTATATAGTAGTATGGAGTACTATGCAGGGCCATGTATACAGTATGGAGCACGATGCGGGGCCATGTATATAGTAGTATGAAGTACTATGCGGGGCCATGTATACAGTACGGAGCACTATGCGGGGCCATGTATACAGTATGGAGCACGATGCGGGGCCATGTATATAGTAGTATGAAGTACTATGCGGGGCCATGTATACAGTACGGAGCACTATGCGGGGCCATGTATACAGTACGGAGCTCTATGCGGGGCCATGTAAATAGTAGTATGGAGTACTATGCAGGGCCATGTATACGGTACGGAGCACGATGCTTGGCCATGTATATAGTAGTACAGAGTACTATGCGGGGCCATGTATACAGTACGGAGCACTATGCGGGGCCATGTATACAGTATGGAGCTCTATGCGGGGCCATGTATACAGTACGGAGTACTATGCGGAGCCGTGTATACAGTACGGAGCACTATGCGGTGGCCATGTATATAGTACAGAGCACTATGCGGGGCCATGTTTATAGTATTACAGAGCACTATGCGGGGCCATGTATACAGTACGGAGCACTATGCGGGGCCATGTATATAGTAGTACAGAGCATTGTGCGGGGGACATGTATACAGTAGCGAGCACTATGCGGGGCCATGTATATAGTAGTACGGAGCACTATGCGGGGGCCGTGTATACAGTATGGATCACTTTGCGGAGTGATGTATACTGTGTGCAGCACTATGCGGGGCCATGTATACAAAACAGCAGTATGTGGGGCCATGAATACAATATGGAGTACTATGCGGGACCATGTAAACAGTAGTACGAAGCACTATGCGCGGGCCGTGTATACAGTATGGAGTACTATGCGGGGCCATGTATATAGTAGTATGGAGTACTATGCAGGGCCATGTATACAGTATGGAGCACGATGCGGGGCCATGTATATAGTAGTATGAAGTACTATGCGGGGCCATGTATACAGTACGGAGCACTATGCGGGGCCATGTATATAGTACGGAGCTCTATGCGGGACCATGTAAACAGTAGTACGAAGCACTATGCGCGGGCCGTGTATACAGTATGGAGTACTATGCGGGGCCATGTATATAGTAGTATGGAGTACTATGCAGGGCCATGTATACAGTATGGAGCACGATGCGGGGCCATGTATATAGTAGTATGAAGTACTATGCGGGGCCATGTATACAGTACGGAGCACTATGCGGGGCCATGTATACAGTACGAAGCACTATGCGGGGCCATGTATATAGTAGTATGAAGTACTATGCGGGGCCATGTATACAGTACGGAGCACTATGCGGGGCCATGTATACAGTACGGAGCTCTATGCGGGGCCATGTAAATAGTAGTATGGAGTACTATGCAGGGCCATGTATATAGTAGTATGGAGTACTATGCAGGGCCATGTATACAGTATGGAGCACGATGCGGGGCCATGTATATAGTAGTATGAAGTACTATGCGGGGCCATGTATACAGTACGGAGCACTATGCGGGGCCATGTATACAGTACGGAGCTCTATGCGGGGCCATGTAAATAGTAGTATGGAGTACTATGCGGGGACATGTATACAGTACGAAGCACTATGCGGTGCCATGTATACAGTACGGAGCACTATGCGGGGCCATGTATACAGTACGGAGCACTATGCGGGGCCATGTATACAGTACGGAGCACTATGCGGGGCCATGTATACGGTACGGAGCACGATGCTTGGCCATGTATATAGTAGTACAGAGTACTATGCGGGGCCATGTATACAGTACGGAGCACTATGCGGGGCCATGTATACAGTATGGAGCTCTATGCGGGGCCATGTATACAGTACGGAGTACTATGCGGAGCCGTGTATACAGTACGGAGCACTATGCGGTGGCCATGTATACAGTACAGAGCACTATGCGGGGCCATGTTTATAGTATTACAGAGCACTATGCGGGGCCATGTATACAGTACGGAGCACTATGCGGGGCCATGTATATAGTAGTACAGAGCATTGTGCGGGGGACATGTATACAGTACCGAGCACTATGCGGGGCCATGTATATAGTAGTACGGAGCACTATGCGGGGCCATGTATACAAAACAGCAGTATGTGGGGCCATGAATACAGTACGGAGCACTATGCGGGACCATGTAAACAGTAGTACGAAGCACTATGCGCGGGCCGTGTATACAGTACGGAGCACTATGCGGGGCCATTTATACAGTACGGAGCACTATGCAGGGCCATGTATACAGTATGGAGCACGATGCGGGGCCATGTATATAGTAGTATGAAGTACTATGCGGGGCCATGTATACAGTACGGAGCACTATGCGGGGCCATGTATACAGTATGGAGCACGATGCGGGGCCATGTATATAGTAGTATGAAGTACTATGCGGGGCCATGTATACAGTACGGAGCACTATGCGGGGCCATGTATATAGTACGGAGCTCTATGCGGGGCCATGTAAATAGTAGTATGGAGTACTATGCAGGGCCATGTATACGGTACGGAGCATGATGCTTGGCCATGTATATAGTAGTACAGAGTACTATGCGGGGCCATGTATACAGTACGGAGCACTATGCGAGGCCATGTATACAGTATGGAGCTCTATGCGGGGCCATGTATACAGTACGGAGTACTATGCGGGGCCATGTATACAGTAGTACGGAGCACTATGCGCGGGCCGTGTATACAGTACGGAGCACTATGCGGGGCCATGTATGTAGTAAGATGGAGCATTATGCGGGGCCATGTATACTGTGTGCAGCACTATGCGGTGCTATGTATACAAAACAACAGTATGCGGGGCCATGTATAGAGTATGGAGCTCTATGCTGGGCCATGTATACTGTGTGCAGCACTATGCAGGGCCATGTATACAAAACAGCAGTATGCGGGGCCATGTATACAGTATGAAGTACAGTCATGGCCAAAAGTTTTGAGAATGACACCAAAATTATATTTTCACATGATCTGCTGGCCTCTGGTTTTTATTAGTGTTTGTCTGATGTTTATATCACATACAGAAATATAATTGCAATCATATTATGAGTACCAATAGGTTATATTGACAGTTAGAATGAGTTAATGCAGCAAGTCAATATTTGCAGTGTTGCCCCTTCTTCTTCAAGACCTCTGTAATTCTCCCTGGCATGCTCTCAATCAACTTTTGGACCAAATCCTGACTGATAGCAGTCCATTCTTGCATAATCAATGCTTGCATTTTGCCAGAATTTGTTGGTTTTTGTTTGTCCACCCGTCTCTTGATGATTGACCACAAGTTCTCAATGGGATTAAGATCTGGGGAGTTTCCAGGCCATGGACCCAAAATCTCTATGTTTTGTTCCATGAGCCATTTAGTTATCACCTTTGCTTTATGGCAAGGTGCTCCATCATGCTGAAAAAGGCATTGTTGGGCGCCAAACTGCTCTTGGACGGTTGGGAGAAGTTGCTCTTGGAGGACATTCTGGTACCATTCTTTATTCATGGCTGTGTTTTTAGGCAAGACTGTGAGTGAGCCGATTCCCTTGGCTGAGAAGCAACCCCACACATGAATGGTTTCAGGATGCTTTACAGTTGGCATGAGACAAGACTGGTGGTAGCGCTCACCTCTTCTTCTCCGAATAAGCTGTTTTCCAGATGTCCCAAACAATCGAAAAGGGGATTCATCAGAGAAAATGACTTTGCCCCAGTCCTCAGCAGTAGAGATGAGCGTTGTTCTACTCGAACTGTTCGCCAATCTCAAATTCGAGCTGTTTTGGGCGGTGTTCGAGCCGGTCGGCGAACACGAACAATTTGAGAAAAATTCGGCTGTTCGAGGTTATGTTCGATAACTGTTCGTGCACCAAAATCATAACTGGATTTTTTCTCAGTAATGATGAAAATTAATGTTAATACGCAGTTTGAGTGTACAGCGGGGCGGGGGGAGGGGCAGGGGATGGATCTCTGCAGGAACAATGAAGATCTCCATTTTTTTTTTCTCTTTCCCGCATTTACAGTGGGGAGGTGCAATCTGTCAGCCTATCAGCAGCGCACACACGGAGCGAAGTGCTTTTTTTCACACAAGCAAGGGCATGTGTCATTGGCAGTGTATGTCACATGTCCTTGCCCTATAAGACCAAGCCATTTTCCCCGTCGCCACCATTTTCTCACTGCTGCAGCTGCGTGTTAGACGGCACCGCTGTTGCTGTGTGCGCTATACCTTGTTAATTTCAAGCCAATTTTCGCACAAATCTACAGATAGCTTGGGAGTAGGGAATAGTTGTGATTGCAGTCCTTTTAAGGACTAGGTTACAGCATTTCCTACGACTTTTATCAGGGAGGTCTGTGCTCTTAAATAGATAGGTTGTGGGAGTAAAGACTAATTGTAATTGGAGTCCTTTTCAGGACTAGGTTACATGAGTTCCTATCAGTTTTTGCCAGGCAGGTCTGTGCCAGTGCTGTGCAAGTTTTTTTCACAGCATTTGGCTGAATCTAGCAAAGCTAATCCTTTTTGGCCTATTGCAGAGTGTGTTAGTCAGTGGAGTAGCCTATCTGTGTTGCAAGATATACCACCTATGTATAGAATACCAATTTTTTTACTGCACCTAGTGAAGTAAAATCTTTTGGGCATAGCATCATTCTATTAGTCCATCTATACTGACCTCCATCAGGTTGCAAACTGAATATAATTTTTTTCTGCATCTAGCTCTGAAAAAATATTTGGGCTTCTAGCTGTGTGTGGGACTTGTTGTATTAGTCCATCTATACTGACCTCCATCAGGTTGCAAATTAAAAATAATTTTTTTCTTCATTTAGCTCTGAAAAAATATTTGGGCTTCTAGCAGTGTGTGGGACTTGTTCTATTAGTCCTTCTATACTGACCTCCAGCAGGTTGCAAATTGAATATAATTTTTTTCTGCATCTAGCTCTGAAAAAATATTTGGGCTTCTAGCGGTGTGTGGGACTTGGTCTATTAGTCCATCTATACTGACCTCCAGCAGGTTGCAAATTGAATATAATTTTTTTCTGCATCTAGCTCTGAAAAAATATTTGGGCTTCTAGCGGTGTGTGGGACTTGGTCTATTAGTCCATCTATACTGACCTCCATCAGGTTGCAAATTAAAAATAATTTTTTTCTGCATCTAGCTCTGAAAAAATATTTGGGCTTCTAGCAGTGTGTGGGACTTGGTCTATTAGTCCATCTATACTGACCTCCATCAGGTTGCAAATTAAAAATAATTTTTTTCTTCATTTAGCTCTGAAAAAATATTTGGGCTTCTAGCAGTGTGTGGGACTTGTTCTATTAGTCCTTCTATACTGACCTCCAGCAGGTTGCAAATTGAATATAATTTTTTTCTGCATCTAGCTCTGAAAAAATATTTGGGCTTCTAGCGGTGTGTGGGACTTGGTCTATTAGTCCATCTATACTGACCTCCATCAGGTTGCAAATTAAAAATAATTTTTTTCTGCATCTAGCTCTGAAAAAATATTTGGGCTTCTAGCAGTGTGTGGGACTTGGTCTATTAGTCCATCTATACTGACCTCCATCAGGTTGCAAATTGAATTAAAAAATTTTCTGCATCTAGCTCTGAAAAAATATTTGGGCTTCTAGCAGTGTGTGGGACTTGGTCTATTAGTCCATCTATACTGACCTCCATCAGGTTGCAAATTAAAAATAATTTTTTTCTTCATTTAGCTCTGAAAAAATATTTGGGCTTCTAGCAGTGTGTGGGACTTGTTCTATTAGTCCTTCTATACTGACCTCCAGCAGGTTGCAAATTGAATATAATTTTTTTCTGCATCTAGCTCTGAAAAAATATTTGGGCTTCTAGCGGTGTGTGGGACTTGGTCTATTAGTCCATCTATACTGACCTCCATCAGGTTGCAAATTAAAAATAATTTTTTTCTGCATCTAACCCAGCCAATAGTTTTGGCCTAATACCACAGTTTGGCCACTCAGCTCTGCTCGGTTACCATCCATTGTTTTTTTGTGCAAACAACTCCAGAGTTGTGAATTAGTTAACCACCAAAATGAGTGGAAAAAGGCCTGCTGCTGGTGGAAAGGGGAATAGGCGTGTTGGGAAGGGGAAAAAAGGTTGTGTCCGTGGGGTAGGTGCAGAAGAAAGACCATCTTCCAGCCAAACTAAAATGTCTACTTCTTTTAGCGGACAATGTGATAAGATCCCTTTCTTACGGCCACGCCAATCGCTACAAATTCCAGATGAGGCACAAAAACAGCAGGTGCTTCAACGGATATCAAGTGCTCCTTTAAGTGGGCTCTCCTCCACATCAACTTCAACATCACAAATACTCCAGTCCTCAAAGGTGTCACCCAAATCGCACTTGCTTCCTCACAGCTCCCAAATCTCCAGCTGCCCGTCTGAGTATGAGGTAGAACAGATGGTTGAGTCTGCAGAGCTGTTTACTCACACTATAGCCTGGGAATCAGAGGTCGACTCCAGCGCTTCTGTGAATCCAGACGAGGAAATGATCTGCACTGATGCCCAGAATCTTTATGAGTCGGATCCAGGACCAGACGCAGAAGGTTCTGACCATAATGTAGACCCTCATTCCCAAACTGTAACTCCTGTTGGTGGAGACAATGAGGAAGACGATGATAAGACTCAAATACCTGATTGGAGCGACAACTTTAGTTTTTTGTCAGGGCAGGAACAGGTTGGCTCTGAGGACGACGGGTGTGATAACGCACAGGGTGATGATGATGAGGTCGGAGATCCCACTTACTGTCAACCCACAGTCAGCCAAGAGATGAGGTCAGCAGAGGAGGTGGAGGAAGATGCTAGTGACGACGAGGTCAGGTTGCGCCTTCCTGGACAGAAACGTAGTACTGGAAGCACGTCAACAACTGCATCCTCAAACACAACTCTGCCTCTCACCACAAGTCGTGGTGGCTCTTCAGGTCGCATGGGTGCTAAGCCTTGCATAGCCTGGGCATTTTTTCAGATCGATAAAGATGACCCAACTCGTGTTATCTGTAACATTTGTAGGCAAAAGCTAAGTAGAGGCCAAAAAATACATAGTTTGAGTACTTCATGCATGAACCGGCACATGGACATGAAGCATAAGTTGCAGTGGGAAGCTCAGTGTGCTACAATGCGGCCTAGCCAGCCGGGCCAACCACCTTCTGCCAAATCTTGTGCATCCGCGGCCTCTTCATCCTCTGTGACTGGGGGGACAGCAGTCACACCTGTTTTGGGGCGCAGACCTGCCACCTCTTTACCCGCAACAGCCAGCGTGATTGGCAGGTCATCATTTTCTTTGGAGGTGGTAACACCAGCTGGTGTTGAGCGCTGTCCGACATCGATAGCACCACCTTTGGATCAAGGCAACCTAACATGTCCGCCTGCATCTTCCTCACAGACCGGCAGTTTGCCGGGGACACCCTTATCAACCCCGTCTAAGCACAATAGCCAGCCCTCGGTCCCTCAGATGTGGACAAGTAAAAGACCATTTCCTCCTAGCCATGAGAAAGCTAAGAGGTTGAATTTCACCATCTGCAAGCTCTTGGCTACAGAAATGCTGCCTTTCCGCCTGGTGGACACAGAGGATTTTCGAGACCTTATGTCCGTCGCAGTGCCCCAGTACCAGATGCCCAGTCGGCACTACTTCTCAAAGAAAGGTGTGCCTGCGCTCCACCAGCATGTCGCACACAACATCACCGCTTCTTTGAGAAACTCTGTGTGTGACAGGGTGCATTTCACCACAGACACTTGGACGAGTAGGCATGGACAGGGGCGTTACATGTCGCTGACTGGGCACTGGGTAACTATGGTGACAGCAGGACAAGGGGCTGCTGTCCAAGTCTTGCCGTCCCCACGAGTTGTGCGTCAATCCTCTTTATGTCAAAGTTCCTCCACTGCTTCTGCCTCCTCAACCTCCTCTCGGTCTTCCACCTGCACCCAAAGCCTGTCTGGTCATGCCACAAGCTTTCTAACTGCGCAGAAGGGATCCTGCACACCTCCTTACTATGCTGGCAGTAGGGCTCAACGTCATCAGGCGGTTTTTACATTGAAATGTCTGGGAAATTTGAGTCACACAGCTGAGGAGTTGTGGTCAGCTCTGGAGAACCAATTTCATGAATGGTTGTCTCCACTGGACCTGAAACCAGGGAAGGCCGTGTGCGACAATGCTGCAAACCTGGGTGCGGCCCTTCGCCGGGGCAATGTCACACACGTGCCTTGTATGGCTCACGTGTTGAACCTGGTTGTCCAGCAATTTTTAGCCCACTATCCCAGACTAGATGGCCTTCTGCAGAGGGCACGGTCGCTGTGTGCTCACTTCCGCCGTTCGCATCCCGCAGCTCAGCGACTTACATCTCTACAGAAGTCGTTGGGCCTGCCACTTCACCGGCTAAAATGCGATGTGCCTACCCGGTGGAATTCAACTCTGCACATGTTGCAGCGACTGTGGCAGCACCGACAAGCCCTGGTGCAATACGTTCTGACGTATAGCCTGGGCCAACGAGATTCAGAGGTGGGGCAAATCACGCTGGAGGAGTGGTCTCAGATCAGGGACCTATGCACCCTTCTGCACAGTTTTGAAATGGCGACGAAGATGTTTAGTGCTGACGATGCCATTATCAGCATGACTATTCCGGTGATTTACATGCTGGAGCACATGTTAAACAGAATTCGGAGTCAGGTGGTGGCACAAGAGGAGGTGGAGGAAGTAGAGGAGGAGGAGTTGTATGCGGAAGGGCTAACATCTGCAAGGTCCAGACGGTCGGCAGCACCAAGGCGGCAGGCATGTGAGGGTGGGGGAGATGATTTTACCAGGGCGCATGGTAGCAGCCAAACTAGTGAGGAAGGTGCAGGAGCCCAGGAAGAAGTGGAGGACGAACTGATGGAAGACTCATCAGATGAGGGAGACCTTGATCACATTTCTGTTGTGCGAGGTTGGGGGGAGAGGACAGAGGAAGGAAGCATGATTGTTACCTCGCCACCAACACAACAGGGACTTGGTGCTCCTGGATGCGCAACACACATGAGTGCCTTCTTGCTGCACTACCTGCAACATGACCCTCGAATTGTGAGAATTAGAAATAATCCTGACTACTGGGTTGCCACACTGTTAGATCCCCGGTACAAAAGTAAATTTGCAGAAATTATTCCTGCCATAGAAAGGGATGCACGCATGCAGGAGTATCAGCAGAGACTGTTGCAGAATCTTACATGTGCTTTTCCACAAAATACCAGTGGTGCACGTAGTGAATCTCACAGTTCCAACTTGCCAACCGTGGGACCGTCAAGTGTTCAGCACTCAAACCGTAACAGAACCACAGTATCTGCTGGTAACATCAATTTTGCGGAATCATTTCACCACTTTTTTAGCCCATCCTTTGCAAGGCCACAGGAGACAAGAAGTCTGACACATAGTCAACGCCTAGAGACGATGGTACAGGAGTATCTCCAAGTAAACATTGAAGCCACGACTGTGTCACTGGACCCTTGCTCTTTTTGGGCTTCCAATCTGGATAAATGGCCGGAGCTAGCCACTTACGCCTTGGAGATCTTGTCATGCCCCGCAGCCAGCGTTCTGTCTGAACGTGTGTTCAGCGCTGCTGGTGGTGTGCTGACAGATAAGCGCACGCGGCTCTCCACTGATAATGTAGACAGACTCACGTTCATAAAGATGAACAAATCATGGATCCGAAACGACTTTTCTACCCCTGTGTCATCCTGGGGAGAGTAAAAGCTTGATGATTGGTTAAAATCACCCTACCAAACGTTTTAAGCTTTCAAATTACTAATCATGTTTATCTGTATCTTGACTGGAAAATAATTTGGGCTTTGTAGCAGTGTGCAGCACTGATCCTATTAGGCCATCTATAATAAGCTCCACCAGATTTAAAATTAAAAATAATTTTTAGCTGCATCTAGCCCGGAAAATAATTTTGGGGCTCCGAGATGCGCAAGACACATAAGTGCCTTCTTGCTGCACTACCTGCAGCATGACCCTCATATTGTCAGAATTCGAAGTAATCATGACTACTGGGTTGCCACACTCTTAGATCCCCCAAACTTTTCGATCAACCTTTTCATTTTAATAAAGACCAAAAAAATGGTCATTTTTGAAATTATAAGCATTAGCAGGTTGTTAGAAACTGAAATCAAACAGTTTTCAACTCAAAACTTTATTCTAGGTGATGTTACATTTTCACATAGGACCCCTTGTTCGAAAGGAGCTTCTGAACTCTCTCGTCCATTGAATTTGTCAGGTTTTGGATGGTTTCTGCTTCAATTGTTTTGCATGAGGACAGAATACCCTCCCAGAGCTGTTGCTTAGATGTGAACTGCCTCCCGCCATCATAGACACTCCTTTTAATGATGCTCCAAAGGTTCTGAATGGGGTAGAGGTCAGGGGAGCATGGGGGTCACACCATAAGTTTGTCCCCTTTTATGCCCATATCAGCCAGAGATGCAGATGTTTTATGTGCAGCATGAGATGGTGCATTATCATGCAGAAAAATGATCTTGCTGTGAAATACACGGTTCTTCTTCTTGAACCATGGCAGGAAGTGCTGTTTGAGAAAATCCACATACATTATGGAGTTCATCTTTAGCGCCTTCAGGGATCCTAAAGGGGCCGACAATCTCTCTCCCCATGATTCCAGCCCAAAACATTACTCCACCTCCTCCTTGTTGGCGCTGTAGCCGTGTTTGCGTGGGGTGTCCATCAACCAGCCATCCTCCACTCCATCCATCTGGACCATCGAGCGCTGCACGGCACTCATCCGTGAACAAAACAGTTTTGAAATCAGTCTTCATGTAATGTTTGGCCCACTGGAGCCGTTTCTGCTTGTGTGAAGTGGATAGAGGAGGTCGACAGGATGGCGTATGCACAGCTGCAAACCTCTGAAGGACCCTGCATCTTGTTGTTCGGGGGACGTTGGAGGCACAAGCAGCTTCAAAAACTTGTCTGCTGCTATGACAAGGCTTTTTTGCCGCTGCTCTTTCAACCTGACGTAATTGCCTGTAGGAAAGAGTCCTCAATTTGCCCTTATCAGCACGCACACGTGTGTACTGTGAATCAGCTACATACTTCTTGATTGCCAAGACACTTCACCCTGATCATCGCACAATGTTGATTGTAGTCATGCCTTGACCTAAACACTCCACAATTTGTTGCTTCTCAGCAGCCGACACATCCTTTTTCTTTCCCATTTTGGCAGAAAATGTAGGCTGCTTAATAATGTGAGAGAGCCTTCTTAAGTAGTCTTGCCTTTCATTGGACACACCTGCCAAACTAATTAGCACAGGTGTCTGCAATTGCTTACAGTGATATAAAGAGCCCTGACACACATCACCATCAATGAGTTTAACTGACAAACAAACAAATTCTTCCCTTATCACTCCTAAACACTTTTTGCATAATAATTTGGAACGCGGTGTACATGTGCTTTTCCACAAAACACCAGCGGTTCACGTAGTGAATCTTACAGTTCTAACTTGCCAACCGTGGTCTGTATGGAATTGTTCAATAAAGGGCCCAAAATTAAGATAACATAGATGGGAGAGGTCTCTATGAATAGGAATTTCTAAGTATTTGATACCCTGTGAGGGCCAGGCAAAGGGAAAGTTGGACTGGATGGAATCCTATATGGATTTAGGGAGGGAGACATCGAGGGCCTCAGACTTCGCTGCATTGATTTTAAAATTTTACCATGTAACAAAGTGATCTATTTCAGCCATAACAGCAGGGATGGATATATGTGATTGAGTGATATATACTAGGACATCATCAGCAAATAGAGAGCACTTGTACTCGGTGCCTCCCACCTCAATCCACCTAATATTGGGGTTATGGCGAATTGATGAGAGCAGGTGCTCCGTCACTAGGATGTATAAGAGAGGGGACAGAGGACATCCCTGCCTTGTCCCATTGGTGATTGTGAAAGGTAATGAAAATGTTCTGATGCACCCCCTGGGCCTTGGGACACCCGGAGCCGGACCCTTTTTGGTGGATGCTGGTGGTTGTAGTCTTCGTGGCGGCGATCCGGTTCCGTGGCTCAGGGCGGTCAAACCAGTGGCGGAACTATTTATGTGGTTTTGATGTTTAAATGTCCGACTACGCCACCCGTGGATTGCGGTCAGAGTGAACCGCCGCTACAGGGCAGACCGCTAAGGCTGGTGTTGTGGGTGCAGCAGAGCGTAGCATAACTCCCCACGGGAGGAGTATAGCCTCAGGGCAGTGTATGCGGAGGATGGGGGTGATGGTGCAGGGCAGCAGCAGTAACGACACGGAGTCAGTGATGCAGTTCAGGGCCTTTACTCACAGTTCTTATTATCCAGACCACGTCTGCAGGTAACGGCTGCCCACGTCGTACTGTGCTCACCAGGTGAGGGGCTCAGACAACTCCCAGATAACTTTGGAGCGCTTCACAGGACCCCCTTTGTGTGTCCTTTGTCTGGCCTTTCTTACCAACACTTCTGTCCGGCTGCCTCGGGCCTCCTCTTGGTAAACTTGGCGCCAGTTTCCCTGACCTTATGTGGTGCCTTCCTAGCGGGTGTAGCAAGGGGCTGCGCCACATAAAATGTCAGAGCCTCCGGTTTCTAGCTGAGGGTCGTTTCCTGCCTCCACTAGTTCGGGGACCGGTCTCCCCCTTTGGCCTGACCCCTCCACGCAGGTGGATTCGGGCGTGCGGTGGCGACTCGCCCGTCCGCACCCCTGGGATCCCTTCATTCCTCGTTCCTGGAGCCTTCTCCGCTCCTCTTCCTTCCTTCTCCCTCATGCAGGCCTGGGCCTCTGTTACTAGGCCCGCCTCCGGAGCAGAGCTCATGCAGAGCCCCTGCTCCCTGCCACTTCTGCTCAGACTTCTCTGCACTGAACTAAGATGGTGCCCACCTTTTATACTCCCTTCTCAATGCACCCAGGAACTGCTTCCTCCCTGCTCCTGCACTGCAGGGTTCCCCTTCCTCAGTGTTCCCTCCCCCCACTCCAGCCAGGGACAGGGACTGTCGTGCCCATCTCAGGGGCATATTGGTCGCCCTGCCCCACGGCAATGTGGTGTAATGCATGCAGGTGTCGGGTCCTGATCCACACTCCATCCTTATCTGAGAGTGAGATATCACACCTCTGGGTGAGGTGCAATACGTCTGTAGCAACCGAGCCCTCGGTGCTACAGTTCCATTTATCTTCAGCCTAGGTGACGTATTGTGATACAGGGCCGTGATTTTGGCTATAAAAGGGTCCCCTAGACCCCTACCCCAAGCTTTTTAAGAGAATCATATATGGCGTGCCAGGAGACTCTATGGAATGCTTTCTCAGCATCCAACGAGAGTATCTACTTACAAATTTTTAACTGCATCTAGCCCAGGAAATACTTTGTGCCTAGTAGCAGTGTCTGCTAGTCAGCGGATTATCCCGGCTGTTAAGCAAGCTACACCACCTGTAGTTTGGACACTTAATTTTTTCAAAGGAAATGCTTCGGGACCACGGGATACTCAGTGAAGAGCATCAGGAGGCACCCCAAGGCATAGGGGCTGGGACTGGCAGTAGGATGCCTTGCGGTGGACAGCCGAGCTCGATCCTTATAAAAGCTTTTTAACTGCAGCAGCTTTAGTGGACGCTACTGGAGCTGGAATTACGCGGCTGCTGGCATGAGACTTGCCCTCCAATAGATCCTTGTAAATGGATTTAAAGTGTATTCATTCAAATTAGAGAGACAATTTAAATTAAAAAGCTTAGAGCTGCCTCCACCACAGGGGGGCTCTCTCGACCCACCAGCGGACAGGCACCAGTATTGGGAGAGGGGGGCTGGCCGTCAGGGTTCACCGCGGCTCTGGCACAAACCCGGCGACACGGAGGTGGCACGGGCAGGAGCGGACTGGCCGTGTCGGCTTCTCACTTTTTGGATTTTAGAAGGGCATGACATGCCTATATCTGTGTCTCCCCCTCCTTTTACTCCTCCACCTCTTTTCTTTTCGCATGACTATATGTACTTGTCACTTTTCCATGTGTTAGTTGTGTCTTCTGAGCAGTTTGTCAGCTTTTGGACACCTTTGAAGGTGTTTTCTATGTGTTTCTATGTGTTTTTGTTTGCCTGCCATTGGTTTTAACGGTGTTCGAAGGTGTTCGACGAACAGTTCGACGAACAGTTCGGCGAACACACGGGTGTTCGACGAACCGAACCGAACTCGAACACTACGGGGGTGGCTCAACACTACTCAGCAGTCCACTCCCTGTACCTTTTGCAGAATATCAGTCGGTCCCTGATGTTTTTTCTGGAGAGACGTGGCTTCTTTGCTGCCCTCCTTGAAACCAGCCCTTGCTCAAAGAGTCTCCACCTCACAGTGCGTGCAGAAGCACTCACACCAGCCTGCTGCCATTCCTGAGCAAGCTCGGCACTGCTGGTTGTCCAATCCCGCAGCTTAAACAGTTTTAAGATACAGTCCTGGCGCTTGCTGGTCTTTCTTGGGCGCCCTGGAACCTTTTAGACAACAATGGAAGCTCTCTCCTTGAAGTTCTTGATGATGCGATAGATTGTTGACTGAGGTGCAATCTTTGTAGCTGTGATACTCTTCCCTGTTAGGCCATTTTTGTGCAGTGCAATGATGGCTGCACGTGTTTCTTTAGAGATAACCATGGTTAACTGAAGAGAAACAATGATACCAAGAACCAGCCTCCTTTTAAAGTGTCCAGTGATGTCATTCTTACTTAATCATGACTGATTGATCGCCAGCCCTGTCCTCATCAACACCCACACCTGTGTTAATGGATCAATCACTAAAACGATGTTAGCTGCTCCTTTTGAGGCAGGACTGCAATGATGTTGAAATGTGTTTTGGGGGTTAAAGTTCATTTTCTGGGCAAATATTGACTTTGCAAGTACAGTAATTGCTGTTAAGCTGATCACTCTTTGACATTCAGGAGTATATGCAAATTGCCATTACAAAAAATGAAGCAGTAAACTTTGGAAAAATTACTATTTGTCTCATTCTCAATACTTTTGGCCATGACTGTACTATGCGGTACCATGTATGCAGTACGGAGGAATATGCGCGGCCATGTATACAGTAGTACGGAGCACTATGCACAGGCCATGTATACAGTACGGAGCACTATGTGGGGCCATGTATATAGTAGTACGGATTACTATGCAGGGCCATGTATACTGTACGGTGCACTATGCGGGACCATGTATACAGTAGGGAGCACTATGTGGGGCCATGTATATAGTAGGATGGAGCACTATGCGGGGCCATATATACAGTACGAAGCACTATGCGGGGGACATGAATACAGTAGTACGGAGCACTATGCGGGGCCTTGTATACAGTACGGAGCACTATGCGGGATCATGTATATAGTAGGATTGAGCACTATGTGGGGCCATGTATACGTAAGGAGCACTATGCTGGGCCATGTATACAGTACGGAGCACTATGCGGGGCATGTATACAGTAGGTAGCAGTATGCGGGGCCATGTATACAAGACGGAGTACTATGCGGGGTCATGTATACAGTACGGAGCACTATGCGGGACCATGTATGCAGTAGTACGGAGCACTATGCGTGGCCATGTATACAGTACGGAGCACTATGCGGGGCACATGTATACAGTACGGAGTATTATGCGGGGCCATGTATACAGTACTGAGCACTATGTGGGGCCATGTATACAGTACGGAGCACTATGCGGTACCATGTATACAATAGGTAGCACTATGCGGGGCCATGTATACAGTAGTACGGAGCACTATGCACAGCAGAGTTTTCAACCTTTTCATTTTAATAAAGAACAAAAAAATGGTCATTTTTGAAATTATAAGCATTAGCAGGTTATTAGAAACTGAATTCAAACAGTTTTCAACTCAAAACTTTATTCTAGGTGATGTTACATTTGCACATAGGACCGCTTGTTCGAAAGGAGCTTCTGAACTCTCTCGTCCATTGAATTTATCAGGTTTTGGATGGTTTCTGCTTCAATTGTTTTGCATGAGGACAGAATACCCTCCCAGAGCTGTTGCTTAGATGTGAACTGCCTCCCGCCATCATAGACACTCCTTTTGATGATGCTCCAGAGGTTCTCAATGGGGTTGAGGTCAGGGGAGCATGGGTGCCACACCATCAGTTTGTCCCCTTTTATGCCCATAGCAGCCAGAGATGCAGATGTGTTATGTGCAGCATGAGACGGGGCATTATCATGCATGAAATGATCTTGCTGCAGAATGCACGGTTCTTCTTCTTGAACCATGGAAGGAAATGCTGTTTGAGAAACTCAACATACATTATGGACATCATCTTTACCCCTTCAGGGATCCTAAAAGGACCCACAATCTCTCTTCCCATGATTCCAGCCCAAAACATTACTCCACCTCCTCCTTGTTAGCGCCGTAGCCGTGTTTGCATGGGGTGTCCATCAACCAGCCTTCCTCCACTCCATCCATCTGGACCATCGAGATCATTTCATGCATGATAATGCCCTGTCTCATGCTGCACATAACACCTCTGCAACTCTGGGGCTATGGGCATAAAAGGGGACAAACTTATGGTGTGGCACCCATGCTCCCCTGACCTCAACCCCATTGAGAACCTCTGGAGCATCATCAAAAGGAGTGTCTATGATGGCGGGAGGCAGTTCACATCTAAGCAACAGCTCTGGGAGGGTATTCTGTCCTCATGCAAAACAATTAAAGCAGAAACCATCCAAAACCTGACAAATTCAATGGACGAGAGAGTTCAGAAGCTCCTTTCGAACAAGGGGTCCTATGTGCAAATGTAACATCACCTAGAATAAAGTTTTGAGTTGAAAACTGTTTGATTTCAGTTTGTAATAACCTGCTAATGCTTATAATTTCAAAAATGACCATTTTTTTGTTCTTTATTAAAATGAAAAGGTTGAAAACTCTGCTGTACATAATAATTTGGAACATGCATTTTGAGTGAAGTTTGAGTTTTTTATTTTTTGAAAAATATACTGTTATCATAGGCAGCTTGTGCAAAAACCTTTCAATTGTACTCTAATAGTTATTTGACTGGAAAATTACAATGACTGCAATTCATATAGGTAATTTGGGAAAATCTAAGAAAATATTATTTGCATAATAATTTGGAACACAGTGTATATAGTAGGTAGCACTATGCGGGGCCATATATACAGTACGAAGCACTATGCAGGGGACATGTATAAAGTAGTACGGAGCACTATGCGGGGCCATGTATACAGTATGAAGCACTATGCGGATGACATGTATACAGTGCGAAGTACTATGCGGGGCCATGTATACAGTAGTATGGAGCACTATGCGCGGGCCGTGTATACAATACGGAGCACTATGCGGGGCCATGTATATAGTAGTACGGAGCATTATGCGGGGCCATGTATACAGTACGAAGCACTATGCGGGACCATGCATACAGTACGTAGCACTATGTTGGGCCATGCATACAGTACGGAGCACTATGCGGGGTCCATGTATACAGTATGGAGCACTATGCGGGGCCATGTATATAGTACGGAGCACTATGCAGGGCCACCTATAGAGTACGGAGCACTATGCGGGGGCCATGTTTACAGTACAGAGCACTATGCGGGGGCCGTATTCAGAGTACGAAGCACTATGCGGGGCCCTGGATACAATACGGAGCACTATGCGGGGCCATGATTACAGTACGGAGCACTATTCGGGGGACATGTATACAGTACGGAGCACTATGCGGGGCCATGTATACAGTACGGTGTACGATTCTGGGCCATGTATACAGTACGGAGCACTAAGCAGGGCCATGTATACAGTACCGAGCACAATGCGGGGGCTGTGTAAACAGTACCGAGCACTATGCGGGGCCATGTATACAGTACGAATCACTATGGAGGGACATGTATACAGTACGAGCACTATGCGGGGCCATGCATACAGTATGGAGCACTAAGCAGGGCCATGTATAAAGTACGGAGCACTATGCGGGGCCATGTATACAGTATGTACAGTATGGAGCTCTATGCGGGGCCATATATATAATACGGAGCACTATGCGGGACTATGTATACAGTAGGTAGCACTATGCGAGGACATGCATACAGTACGGAGCACTATGCGGGGCCATGTATACAGTATGTACAGTATGGAGCTCTATGCGGGGCCATATATATAATACGGAGCACTATGCGGGACTATGTATACAGTAGGTAGCACTATGCGGGGCCATGTATACAGTACGGAGCACTAAGCAGGGCCATGTATATAGTAGTACCGAGCACAATGCGGGGGCCGTGTATACAGTACGGAGCACTATGCGGGGCCATGTATACAGTACGAAGCATTATGGAGGGACATGTATTCAGTACGGAGCACTATGCGGGGCCATGTATACAGTACGGAGCACTATGCGGGGCCGTGTATACAGTACGGAGTACTATGCGGGGCCGTGTATACAGTACGGAGCACTATGCGGGGCCATGTATACAGTACAAAGCACTATAGAGGGACATGTATACAGTACGAGTACTATGCGGGGCCATGTACACTGAGTGCAGCACTATGCGGTGCCAGTACGAATCACTATGGAGGGACATGTATACAGTACGAGCACTATGCGGGGCCATGTATACAGTACGGAGCACTATGGGGGGCCATGTATACAGTACGGAGCACTGTGAAGGTCCATGTATACTGAGTGCAGCACTATGCAGGGCCATTTATAGTGTGTGCAGCACTATGCGGGGCCATGTATACAGTACGGAGCACTATGCGGGGCCATATATATAATACGGAGCACTATGCGGGACCATGTATACAGTAGGTAGCACTATGCGAGGACATGCATACAGTACGGAGCACTATGAGGGGCCATGTATACAGTACGGAGCACTATGCGGGGCCATGTATATAGTAGTACCGAGCACAATGCGGGGGCCGTGTATACAGTACGGAGCACTATGCGGGGCCATGTATACAGTACGAAGCACTATGGAGGGACATGTATACAGTACGAGCACTATGCGGGGCCATGTATACAGTACGGAGCACTATGCGGGGTCCATGTATACAGTACGAGCACTATGCGGGGCCATGTATACAGTACGTACACTATGCGGGGCCATGTACACTGAGTGCAGCACTATGCGGGGCCATGTATACTGAGTGCAGCACTATGCAGGGCCATTTATAGTGTGTGCAGCACTATGTGGGGCCATGTATACAGTATGTACAGTATGGAGCTCTATGCGGGGCCATATATATAGTACGGAGCACTATGCGGGACCATGTATACAGTAGGTAGCACTATGAGGGGCCATGCATACAGTACGGAGCACAATGCGGGGCCATGTATACAGTACGGAGCACTATGCTGGGCCATGTATACAGTACGGAGCGCTATGCGGGGCCATGTACACTGAGTGCAGCACTATGCAGGGCCATTTATACTGTGTGCAGCACTATGCGGGGCCATGTATACAGTATGGAGCACTATACGGGGCCATGTATACAGTACGGAGCACTATGCGGGGCCATGTATACAGTACGGAGAACTATGCAGGGCCATGTATACTGAGTGCAGCACTATGCAGGGCCATTCATACTATGTGCAGCACTATACAAGACCATATATACAGTAAGGAGCACTATGCGGAGCTATGTATTCAGTACGGAGCACTATGCGGGGCCGTGTATACAATATGGAGCACTATGCGGGGCCATGTATACAAAACAGAGCAGGATGCGGGGCCACGTATACGGTACGGAGCACTATGAGGTGGACATGTATACAGTACGGAGCACTATGCGGGACCAGGTATACAGTATGGAGCACTATGCGGGGCCGTGCATACAGTACGGAGCACTATGCGGGGCCATGTATATGTAGCACCCTGAGGATTCGGCTGCTACAGGGGTATTGCACCTCAAGCCAGAGGTGTGGTATTCCACTCCCGGGTAAGGATGGAGTGTGGAACTGAGCTCAGTAGGCTGCATGCACTACATACATCCCATTTCCGGGGGACAGATCAATGGTACTCCCACTAGAGAAATGTGCAGGTACGACAGTGTCTGTCCCTGGCTGGAGTGGGAGGGGGGTGGAACATCCCAGTAGTGTAGGGGCAGATAGGGGGAGCAGTCTGGGTAGTGCTAGGAGCTCATTGGGTGCTGGTCACCTGAGCTCACACATAGAGGGAGTATAAAAGGTGGGCACCAACTAGAGATCAGGGTCAGTCAGTCAGAGAGTAAGACGTCAGAAAGTCATACAGAGGACAGGCAGACAGTCATCAGTCAGCCTTGTGTAGAGGGTCGGCAGTCCTGAGAAGAGAGAGGAGAAAGAAGGACCCAGAGGGGGAGAAGAAGGAACCCCAAGAACCCAAAATTAGACCAGAGGGTGAAGAGTTGGCACAAGGGTACCGGATCCCAAGCTGGTGGAGGGCACTAATCCTCAGCCAGAGACCGGAGGTCGTGGGCAGGATCTGCCACGACCACCCACTATATCCACCCGGAAGGCAAACCGAGTATAGGGTCAGGGAACCCAGAGACAAGGGTTTTACCAACAAAAGGCCCGAGGGAGCCGGACATAGGTGGATCCCTGGTGGGGAAGGCCAGAGAAGAGGACAAGTCAGAAAGGGAGCTCAGGACCACGCTCCAGAATCACCTGGGGGTTGGCCGAGTCCAGGACCTGGTGGACGCAGCACGGCTCGGGTGGTCACTCAAGGCCGGAGTGACCAACACAAAAGCAGTAAGTAAAAACCCTGAACTGCACAGCCCGGCTCGGAGTCTTCTTAACATCCACACTGCACCACCACCACCACCCTCTACACCTGACCCCCTGAGGCTATACCCCTCCCGTTGGGGGTTATACTACCAGAGCTGCACAAACACCACCAGCCTCAGCGGACCCTGCTGCAGCGGCGGCCGTATTGACCGCAAATCAACGGGTGGCGTAGTCGACACTATTATAACATCTGTAAAGACTGCCACACTCGGAGCTTGACACCCTGGGCACGGACCGGGTCACAGCCACTCGGAGACTACAACCCCCATCTGATCCGGCTCCGGGTATTCCCCTTAAGAATATGGCCCAGGGGGCGCGTCATATACAGTATGGAGTACTATGCGGGGCCATGTATATAGTAGTACCAAGCACATTGCAGGGGCCGTGTATACAGTACGGAGCACTATATGGGGCCATGTATATAGTAGTACGGAGCATTATGCGGGGCTATGTATACAGTATGAAGCACTATGCGGGGGACATGTATGCAGTACGGAGTACTATGCGGGGCCATGTATGCAGTACGGAGCACTATGCGGGGACGTGTATACACTACGGAGCACTATGCAGGGCCATGTATATAGTAGTACCGAGCACATTGCACGGGCCGTGCATACAGTATGGAGCACTATCCGGGGCCATGTATATAGTAGTACGTAGCATTATGCTGGGCCATGTATACAGTACGAAACACTATGCGGGGGACATGTTTACAGTACGGAGCACTATGCGGGGCCTTGTATACAGTATGGAGCACTATGCGGGGCCATGTATATAGTTCGGAGCACTTTGCAGGGCCATGTATACAGTACCGAGCACTATGCGGGGCCATGTATACTGAGTGCAGCACTATGCAGGCCCATTTATACTGTGTGCAGCACTCTGCGGGGCTATGTATACAGTACGGAGCACTATGCGGGACCATGTATACAGTATGGAGCACTATGCGGGGCCATGTATACAGTAGGGAGCACTATACGGGGCCATGTATACAGTACGGAGCACTAAGCGGGGCCATGTATACAGTACGGAGCACTATGCGGGTTCATGTATACAGTATGGAGTACTATGCGGGGCCATGTATATAGTAATACGTAGCATTATGCTGGGCCATGTATAAAGTACGAAACACTATGCGGGGCCATGTATACTGAGTGCAGCACTATGCAGGCCCATTTATACTGTGTGCAGCACTCTTCGGGGCTATGTATACAGTACGGAGCACTATGCGGGACCATGTATACAGTATGGAGCACTATGCGGGGCCATGTATACAGTAGGGAGCACTATACGGGGCCATGTATACAGTACGGAGCACTAAGCGGGGCCATGTATACAGTACGGAGCACTATGCGGGTTCATGTATACAGTAGGGAGCACTATACGGGGCCATGTATACAGTACGGAGCACTAAGCGGGGCCATGTATACAGTACGGATCACTATGCGGGACCATGTATACAGTATGGAGCACTATGCGGGGCCATGTATACAGTAGGGAGCACTATACGGGGTCATGTATACAGTACGGAGCACTAAGCGGGGCCATGTATACAGTACGGAGCACTATGCGGGTTCATGTATACAGTATGGAGTACTATGCGGGCCTTGTATTCAGTAGGGAGCACTATGCGGGGCCATGTATTCTGTACAGAGCACTATGCGGGGCCATGTATACAGTAGGGAGCACTATGCGGGGCCATGTATTCAGTAGGAAGCACTATGCGGGGCCATGTATTCAGTAGGGAGCACTATGCGGCGCCATGTATACAGTACGGAGCACTATGCGGTGGTCGTGTATACAGTACGGAGCACTATGCGGGGACGTGTATACACTACGGAGCACTATGCGGGGCCATATATATGTAGCACCCTGAGGATTCGGCTGCTACAGGGGTATTGCACCTCAACCCAGAGGTGTGATATTCCACTCCCGGGTAAGGATGGAGTGTGGGACTGAGCTCAGTTAGCTGCATGCACTACATACATCCCATTTCCGGGGAACAGACCGATGGTACTCCCACTAGAGAAATGTGCAGGTACGACAGTGTCTGTTCCTGGCTGGAGTGGGAGGGGGGTGGAACATCCCAGTAGTGTAGGGGCAGATAGGGGGAGCAGTCTGGGTAATGCTAGGAGCTCATTGGGTGCTGGTCACCTGAGCTCACACATAGAGGGAGTATATAAGGTGGGAACCATCTAAGGTCAGTCGGTCAGTCAGTCAGTCAGTCAGCCAGTCTTTGCAGAGAAGTCAGAAGAAGAGAGCAGAAGAGCAGAGCAGCCCCAGGCCCAGAGAGAGAGAGAGGAGAACGAAGGACCCAGAGGGGGAGAAAGAAGGAACTCTGAGAACCCAAACTAAATCAAAGGGTGAAGAGTTGGCAACAGGGTACCGGATCCCAAGCTGGTGGAGGCTACAGCACACCTCAGCCAGAGACCGGAGGTCGTGGGCAGCATCTGCCACGACCACCCACTAAATCCACCCGGAAGGCAGACCACGAATAGGGTCAGGGAACCCAGAGACAAGGGTTTACCACCAAAAGGCCCGAGGGAGCCGGACATAGGTGGATCCCCGGTGGGGACGGCCAGAGACGAGGACAGGACAGAAAGGGAGCTCAGAACCACGCTCCAGAACTACTTGGGGGTTGGCCGAGTCCAGGACCTGGTGGACGCAGCACGGCTCGGGTGGTCACTCAAGGCCGGAGTGACCGGAACATCTGCAGTAAGTAAAAACCCTGAACTGCACAACCCGACTCTGAGTCTCATTACCATCCTCTCTGCACCTCTACTACCACCATCCTCTGCACCTGACCCCCTGAGGCTATACCCCTCCCGTTGGGGGTTATACTACCTGAGCTGCGCACACACCATCAGCCTCAGTGGACCCTGCTGCAGCGGCGGCCGTATTGACCGCAATTCAACGGGTGGCGTAGTCGACATAAAGAACTTTAATAACATCAGTAAGGACTGCCACACACTGAGCTTGACACCCTGGGCACGGACCGGGTCACAGCCACTCGGAGACTACAACCCCCATCTGATCCGGCTCCGGGTATTCCCCTAAAGAATATGGCCCAGGGGGTGCGTCAAGTTTGGCGTAGTCGGCAGGATCACGTGCCCGCAACACCCGGGTACTGCGTGCCTGAAGAAAAGAACAAGTTTACCTCAAAAAGAAGTCTCCCGCCGGTTCCGGAGGGTCCCCGCCATCGGACTCCATCACAGATCGATTCCCGCCGGTTGTCTGCCATTAACAGCTTTTTCCCGCCATCTGCACAGTTTCCCGCCACTGGGAGACGATTCCCGCCATTTCCAAAGGTTTCCCGCCTTGTCAGAGCGGACGCCATTATGGGCGTGCCAGAGGATGGCAAGAGGCCGCCTCCCATCGTGGGCCAGGACCGAAAATGGCGCCAAAAGTGGAAACCGCCCCCACCAACAGTGACTGTGATGCTAGAGGTGTCTGTCAGCGTGAAAGAACTGCCCCTGGAGCTGACAATCACCAAGTTGCCCCGGGACCGCCCTCGAAGTGGGAGGACTGAGAACAAGAGAGCAAAGATGGGTGTCGCCTGGAGCAGTCCAGAAAGAGCGCACCCGGAGACAAGAAGCCTGGAGCAGAGTCCAGAGAAAGCCTACCCGGAGATGGAGGGAGAGCCAGGCAGCACCGACCCAGTGGTCAGGAGCCTGATGCGGGCCGCCACTCCAGGCAGCACCGACCCAGTGGTCAGGAGCCTGTTGCCGGTCGCCACTCCAGAAAGCCTGCTGGAGATTTTAGCACAGCTCCCCCAAGATCGGGAGTGTGCACAGACTGCGCTGGAGGGCCTCGCACGGAGGATGGCCCGGGTGCAGCGAGAGACGTTAGCAGAGTGGAGCCGTGAGATGGCCCAGCAGACAAGAACCCGTCAGCGGAGCACGCCACCCGAGACGAGGAGACAGACCGCCTCTGAGGATGGCGCAGGAGGACTGAAGGCCGGAGACGGCGCCGAGAAGGGAGCCGAACGAAAGGAGGCAGGTAAAGGGGACGTCTCTACCCCAAGCCGGGAAACCGCGTACCTGCCCCAGCTCCCCGTCGCAGAGCCCGAAGTATCCCCTGCCGTGCCTGTCGCTGCAACGTCACCGCCGCAGACTAGGCCTCAAACAGAAGCCGCGACCCCTGTGACGTCACACGCCTCGACCTCGAGCGTGACCAAGCAGGAAGTACCATCGGCCTGGTCGCAAGGCCTAGTACCCCCGGGCGCCGCAATACCAACAGCGCCCCCTACCTCCGCGGAGCCACCGGCCTGGTCGCAGGGCCAAGTAACACAGGGCGCCGCCGTCCTTACGGTGCCCTTTACTTTCAAAGTGCCCCAAGCCTGGTCGCAAGGCCTGGGCAACCCGGGCGCCACTACCATCAACGCGCCATCAACATCAAGAGTGCAGCACCTGGGTGAAGACCTGTTCGCCCAACATACGTGCCCGGATGGGCAGCCCTTCGTATGGCCCCAGGAATACATCCAGCTGGAGCTGCAAAAAGCAAGGGCCATGTGCGAACCCCTGATCCCGGCTCCAAAGCCCGTAAAGAGGATCTCGCCCCCGCTAGAAGAAGCGCAGTTTGAGTGGGACCCCACCGGAGAAGACCTCATGGGGTTCACTCAGGAGACTCGGGCAGCCGCAGCGGAGCGTGTAGAGTGCTGCCGCCAGCAGCTCGAGGTCTTTGAGAGAGAGCGGAGAGAGAGGCGGGTCCGGGAACAGCAAGCCCAAATAAGGAGCGCGGAGCAGAAGAGCCGGACCAGGAGAGACCCCCGTGCAGCGCATGGTCCCCGTACCATTGGGACTGTGATAAAGTTTAATCTGCAGCATGGGTGGGGTTTCATCAGGGATCACCGCACCCCAGGCGACGTCTTCGTGACCAGGAGAGACGTTGAGTCCCACCTACCGGAGGGACACAGAGGTCGTGACCTTTATATAGGGCACGAGGTCACCTTCACCCGGCACAAGTGTGCCAAAGGACCCTACGCCCTCCATGTGCATCGCCTGACGGAGGAGGAGCTGCGGTGTGAGGAGGAGCAAGAGGACCCGGACGGGTCTGAAACTGAAACTGTCCACAAAGAAAGAGCAGGAGGACGCCGTCGTTGAGTACGGTAGAGAAGAGACTGTATAAAGTTGCCCGTCGGGGTACCAAAAACTGTTGCTGCTTAAAATATGTCCCCGTTGGGACAAGAGTGAACTGTTAACCTGTGTGTCCCTAGTTCTTAATACCTGGCCGAGGACTGAGAGCGGCCATATCCCCTTTGTATATAGTTGCGCTTCCTAAAGCGCCCCCTACCGGTTTTATAGGAAACTGTTTTCTTCCTAGAAAAGACTGTCGCACTTTACCCGGTCACAAGTTGCACCGTGACCGGAGGAACCAGAAACAAGCAAAGTTTACAAGAATGTTATTTATGAAAAGTTATATGATGCTGCTAATATATGATGTTTTATATGTTTTATATGTTGATGTTGTTATGCAAAAATTGTATGTTTTGGATGTTTTATATCTTACAGCCCGAGGACGTGCTGTGATTTACCAGGGGGGAATGTAGCACCCTGAGGATTCGGCTGCTACAGGGGTATTGCACCTCAACCCAGAGGTGTGATATTCCACTCCCGGGTAAGGATGGAGTGTGGGACTGAGCTCAGTTAGCTGCATGCACTACATACATCCCATTTCCGGGGAACAGACCGATGGTACTCCCACTAGAGAAATGTGCAGGTACGACAGTGTCTGTTCCTGGCTGGAGTGGGAGGGGGGTGGAACATCCCAGTAGTGTAGGGGCAGATAGGGGGAGCAGTCTGGGTAATGCTAGGAGCTCATTGGGTGCTGGTCACCTGAGCTCACACATAGAGGGAGTATATAAGGTGGGAACCATCTAAGGTCAGTCGGTCAGTCAGTCAGTCAGTCAGCCAGTCTTTGCAGAGAAGTCAGAAGAAGAGAGCAGAAGAGCAGAGCAGCCCCAGGCCCAGAGAGAGAGAGAGGAGAACGAAGGACCCAGAGGGGGAGAAAGAAGGAACTCTGAGAACCCAAACTAAATCAAAGGGTGAAGAGTTGGCAACAGGGTACCGGATCCCAAGCTGGTGGAGGCTACAGCACACCTCAGCCAGAGACCGGAGGTCGTGGGCAGCATCTGCCACGACCACCCACTAAATCCACCCGGAAGGCAGACCACGAATAAGGTCAGGGAACCCAGAGACAAGAGTTTACCACCAAAAGGCCCGAGGGAGCCGGACATAGGTGGATCCCTGGTGGGGACGGCCAGAGACGAGGACAGGACAGAAAGGGAGCTCAGAACCACGCTCCAGAACTACTTGGGGGTTGGCCGAGTCCAGGACCTGGTGGACGCAGCACGGCTCGGGTGGTCACTCAAGGCCGGAGTGACCGGAACATCTGCAGTAAGTAAAAATCCTGAACTGCACAACCCGACTCTGAGTCTCATTACCATCCTCTCTGCACCTCTACTACCACCATCCTCTGCACCTGACCCCCTGAGGCTATACCCCTCCCGTTGGGGGTTATACTACCTGAGCTGCGCACACACCATCAGCCTCAGTGGACCCTGCTGCAGCGGCGGCCGTAGTGACCGCAATTCAACGGGTGGCGTAGTCGACATAAAGAACATCCAGTAACATCATAGGACTGCCACACACTGAGCTTGACACCCTGGGCACGGACCGGGTCACAGCCGCTCGGAGACTACAACCCCCATCTGATCCGGCTTCGGGTATTCCCCTAAAGAATATGACCCAGGGGGTGCGTCATATACAGTATGGAGCACTATGCGTAGCCATGTATACAGTATGGAGCACTATGCGGAGCCATGTATACAGTACGGAGCACTATGCGGGGCCATGTATACAGTACGGAGCACTATGAGGAGGTCGTGTATACAGTACGGAGCACTATGCGGGGATGTGTATACAGTACGGAACAATATGCGGAGTCATGTATACAGTACGAAGCTCTATGCGGGGCCATGTGTACAGTACGGAGCACTATGAGGAGGTCGTGTATACAGTACGGAGCACTATGCGGGGATGTGTATACAGTACGGAGCAATATGCGGAGTCATGTATACAGTACGAAGCTCTATGCGGGGCCATGTGTACAGTACGGAGCACTATGAGGAGATCGTGTATACAGTACGGAGCACTATGCGGGGGATGTGTGTACAATACGAAGCACTATGCAGGGGACTTACAGTACATACCAAAAGTTTAGATATACCTTCTCATTTAAAGAAAATTGTACATTCACACTGAATTCATCAAAACTATGAATTAACATATGTGGAATTATATACTTAACAAAAAAGTGTGAAACAACTGAAAATATGTCTTTTATTCTAGGTTCTTCAAAGTAGCCACCTTTTGCTTTGATGACTGCTTTGCACACTCTTGGCATTCTCTTGATGAGCTTTCACGACACTGAAAATGATTGCAATCAGAAATTCTTTGGTATTATTCTCTTCATTTAATTTGACTTCAATGAAAAAAACACAAAAAGAATTGTCCTAAAGCCAAATTGGATACAATTCCACACCAAACCTAAAAAAGGGGGTGGACAAAAGTATTGGCACCCTTTGAAAAATCATGTGATGCTTCTCTAATTCGTGTAATTAACAGCACCTGTAACTTACCTGTGGCACCTAACAGGTGTTGGCGATAACTAAATCACACTTGCAGCCAGTTAACATGGATTAAAGTTGACTCAACCTCTGTCCTGTGTCCTTGTGTGTACCACATTGAGCATGGAGAAAAGAAAGAAGACCAAAGAACTGTCTGAGGACTTGAGAAACCAAATTGTGAGGAAGCATGAGCAATCTCAAGGCTACAAGTCCATCTCCAAAGACCTGAATGTTTCTGTGTCTTCCGTGCACAGTGTCATCAAGAAGTTTAAAGCCCATGGCACTGTGGCAAACCTCCCTAGATGTCTACGGAAAAGAAAAATTGACGAGAGATTTCAACGCAAGATTGTGCGGATGGTGGATAAAGAACCTCGACTAACATCTAAACAAGTTCAAGCTAACCTGCAGTCCGAGGGTACAACAGTGTCAACCCGTACTATCCGTCGGCGTCTGAATGAAAAGGGACTGTATGATAGGATACCCAGGAAGACCCCACTTCTTACCCTGAGACATAAAAAATCCAGGCTGGAGTTTGCCAAAACTTACCTGAGAAAGCCTAAAATGTTTTGGAAGAATGTTCTCTGGTCAGATGAGACAAAAGTAGAGCTTTTTGGCAAAAGCATCAACATAGAGTGTACAGGGAAAAAAAAGAGGCATTCAAAGAAAAGAACACGGTCCCTACAGTCAAACATGGTGGAGGATCCCTGATGTTTTGGGGTTGCTTTGCTGCCTCTGGCACTGGACTGCTTGACCGTGTGCATGGCATTATGAAGTCTGAAGACTACCAACAAATTTTGCAGCATAATGTAGGGCCCAGTGTGAGAAAGCTGGGTCTCCCTCAGAGGTCATGGGTCTTCCAGCAGGACAATGACCCAAAACACACTTCCAAAAGCACTATAAAATAGTTTGAGAGAAAGCACTGGAGACTTCTAAGGTGGCTAGTAATGAGCCCAGACCTGAGTCCCATAGAACACCTGTGGAGAGATCTCAAAATGGCAGTTTGGAGAAGGCACCCTTCAAATATCAGGGACCTGGAGCAGTTTGCCAAAGAAGAATGGTCTACAATTCCAGCAGAGCATTGTAAGAAACTCATTGATGGTTACCGGAAGCGGTTGTTCGCAGTTATTTTTGCTAAAGTATTAGGCTGAGGGTGCCAATACTTTTGTCTGGCCCATTTTTGGAGTTTTGTGTGAAATGATCAATGATTTGATTTTTGCTTCATTCTCTTTTGTGTTTTTTCCTTGCAAGCGAATCAAATGAAGATAATAATACCAAAGAATTTGTGATTGCAATCATTTTCAGGAAGAAACTGAGTATTATCTGACAGAATTGCAGGGGTGCCAATACTTTTGGCCAGCACTGTATGGGGTCCATTATTCTGTATGAAGCATTATATGGGGTCCATTATTCTATTATTCTCTATAGAGCATTATATGGGGCTCATTATTCTGTATGGAGAATTATATGGGGTCGATTATTCTCTATGGAGCATTATATGGGGTCCATTATTCTGTATGGAGCATAATATGGGGTGCATTAGTCTGTATGGAGCATTATATGGGGTCCATTATTCTGTATGGAGCATTACATGGGGTCCATTATTCTATTATTCTCTATAGAGCATTATATGGGGCTCATTATTCTGTATGGAGAATTATATGGGGTCCATTATTCTGTATGGAGCATTATATGGGGCCAATTATTCTGTATGAAGCAGTATACGGTATTGTTCTCATTATTCTGTATGTAGCATTATATAGGGCCCATTATACTGTATGGAGGACTATGAAGTTCCCATTATACCGTATGGGAGATTATATGGGGTCAGTAAACCGTATGGAGGACTATACTGTCCGGTCTGCACTGTGCGCTGCCAGTTATCGCCGGTTTCTGAGCTATTGTAGAATTTACAATAGATATCACTCATGTAATGTAAGAAGTAAGTGAAATCTTTGGCCTTGTACTATATATATATATATTTCTCTGCCGTATCTGCACCATGAATCCTGGTATTTATTAAAGGGGCCCACTGAGACTCTTTCGCCCGGGGCCTACGAAAGCCTGGAGCCGACCCTGCTGTCTGCAACCAAAGAGACAAAGCAGGAATTCTTCTCCTGTAGAGGCGAAAACTGGTGAAAATACAGGATAAAAGTAAAAAAAAATGACCAGGTATAGTGATATTCCAAAATGTACACACACGGCAGCTTATTCTTAAAAGTTACTTAAAATGATAATTTCCCTTTAAATATTGGAACCTCTCTCCAGCAGGGAACGGCAATCTCCATGAATAAAGTCCACTGCACTCGTTCTGATTATTATATTTAGCATACAAGGCAATATCGGTTTAGAATCGCCTCAGTCATTGTTATAAGATCGCTATGTTTCCGGGCATAAATCGTACGCTTGTAACATTGTGTATTCCTTAGTGTTGCAAATCTGAAATATTGTAAATTACATACTCCAGTTTGGCTAAAAATATTCCTAAAAAATGCTAAGAGGAGAATTTTTACTCTGCTGTACAATATGTAGTGTGTCCCCTGCCCCCGCTGTGCCCCTTCACAGAGTATGGTGCCCCATAGTGCAATCCTCTACATAGTATGATGCCTTCACAGTGCCACCTCTACAGGGCCCTAACAATGATTTCCCTCTCACAGTAACCACCCACAGTGATTCCTCATAGATTTTGGTGCCTCCACAGCGCTTTCCCCCACACATTATAGTTCCCCCATGGAGCATTATTGAGGAAACTGATAAGACCATTATTGTGTAGGGCACAAATGATCATAGAATCATAGAATGGTAAAGTTGGAAGGGACCTCCTGGGTCATCTGGTCCAACCCCCTGCTCAAAGCAGGATTCACTAAATCATCTCAGATAGATGTCTGTCCAGCCTCTGTTTGAAGACGTCCATTGAAGGGGAACTCACCACCTCTCGTGGCAGCCTGTTCCACTCATTGGTCACAATAACTGTCAAAAAGTTTTTTCTAATATCTAATCTGTCTCCTCCCATTCAGTTTCATCCCATTGCTTCTAGTCTTTCCTTGTGCAAATGAGAATAAAGATGATCCTTCTATAATGTGACAGCCCTTGAGATATTTGTAGACAGCTATTAAGTCTCCTCTCAGTCTTCTTTTTTGCAAGCTAAACATTCCCAAATTCTGTAACCGTTCCTTTTAGGACATGGTTTGCAGACCGTTCACCATTCTGGTCGCTCTTCTCTGAACTTGCTCCAGTTTGTCAATGTCTTTTTTTAAATGTGGTGTCCAAAACTGGACACAGTATTCCAGATGAGGTCTGACCAAAGAGGAGTAAAGTGTGAAAATGACTTCACGTGATCTAGACTCTATGCTTCGGTTAATACATCCCAGAATAGTATTTGCCTTTTTTGCTGCTGCATCACACTGTTGACTCATGCTCAGTCTATGATCTATTAGTATACCTAAGTCTTTTTACTTGTGCTGTTGCTTAGCTGTATTCCTCCCATTCTGTATATGCTTTTTTCATTTTTATTGCCAAGATGTTGTACTTTGCATTTTTCCCTGATAAAAAAACATTCTGTTAGTTGCAGCCCACTGCTCCAGTTTATGTAGGTCTTTTTGAATCCTCTCTCTCTCTTCTCTGGTGTTAGCTATCCCTCCTAGCTTTGTGTCATCAGCAAATTTAATCAGTTTACCCTCAATTCCTTCATTTAAATCATTGATAAAGATGTTGAACAATACAGGTCCCAGGACAAAGCCCTGTGGTACCCCACTTGAGACATTCATCCAACTGGATGTGAAGCCATTTACGACCACTCTTTGAGTCCGATCACTAAGCCAGTTATGAATCCACCTAACAGTTGCCTTGTCCATTCCATACTTGGTCATTTTTTCAATAAGGATGGTGTGAGATACTTTGTCAAATGCTTTGCTGAAGTCAAGATATACTATATCTACAGCATTTCCCTGATCCACCCAGTCAGTGATTCTGTCATAGAAGGAAATTAAGTTAGTCTGGCATGACTTTTTAGTTACAAACCCATGCTGACTCTGGTTAATCACTTCATTCTTATCCAGGTACTTACATACATGTTGTTTAATAATTTGTTCAAAGATCTTTCCTGGTATAGAAGTCAGACTCACCAGCCTATAGTTCCCTGGACCACCTTCTTCCCCTTTTTGAAGATAGGAACAACATTTGCTCTTCTCCAGTCTTCTGGGACTTCTCCTGTTCTCCAAGAATTTTCAAAGATTATGGAGAGTGGTTTTAAAATTTCTTCTACAATCTCCTTCAGTACTCTGGGGTGTAATTCATTTGGACCTGGAGACTTGAACTCATTTATGTTAGCTAAATATTCCCTCACAATCTTTCTGTTTACAAATAAGGTGGATTCTTCTATTCCTTTAATAGGACAGTGAAGATCAGTTGATGTTACATTTTCTTTCTGAGAGAAAACTGATGCAAAATAGGAATTAAAAAGTTCTGCCTTCTCAACATCCTTTCTTACCATTTCACCATTTTCATCCTGTAAAAATCCTATAGCATCTTTGACTTTTCTTTTACTTTTGACATACCCCCAAAATCCTTTTTTATTGCTTTTGACATCTCTTGTAAGCCTTAATTCATTGTCAGCTTTAGCTAACCTGATACGTGCCCTACAGGATCTGCAGACTGCATTATAATCTTCTTTACATATGCCTCCCTCTTTCCATTTGATAAACATTTCTTTCTTTATTTTTAGCATGTGTTTAATTTCTGTGTTCATCCATCCTGGTTTCCTTAAATGCTTCCCATTTTTCCTACTTTTTGGGATTGTTAATGATTGTGCTTTGAGAATCTCATTTTTAAAAATTTCCCATCCTTCCAGGACATTTTTGCCCTTAAGGATATCCAGCCATTGGATCCCTCCTATTCTCTTTCTGAGTCGCTTAAAATCTGCCTTTCTGAAGTCTAACCTTGAAGTTTGAGTCTTCACATGTCTTCCTCCTCTAGTTATCCAAAATTCTATAATAGCATGATCGCTGCCTCCTAGCGTCCCAGCCACTTTTACCTCCTCAATCATTTCCTCCCTGTTTATAAGGATTAGATCCAAAGTAGCAGATCCCCTTGTTTTCTCTCCTACCTTTTGGAAGATAAAGTTGTCAGCAAGAGAGGATAAGAATTTGCTTGACCTGTTAGCATTACTTGAGAGAGATTCCCAACAAATGTCTGGATAGTTGAAATCTCCCATGACCACTACGTCATATTTTTTGGAGAATTTGGTCATTTGATACATAAAGAGTTCATCCATATCTTCAGTTTGCCCAGGTGGCCTGTAGTAAATGCCTACAATGGTGTCCTTTCTGTTGTTCTCTCCTTCTATTCTTGCCCAAACAGTTTCCACAGAACTCCCAGTCTCTGCTTCAATCTCTGTGCAGATATACGCTTTTCTAACATACAATGCGACACCTCCTCCTCGTTTATCAAGTCTGTTTCTTGCAAATAAGTTGTATCCTTTTAGCCTTGTGTTCCAATCATGTGTATCGTCCCACCAAGTTTCAGTGATTCCAATGACATCATTTTTCTTTTCCTGCGTTAGTAGTTCCAATTCTCCTTGTTTGTTTCCCATGCTTTGTGCATTTGTGCATTTGTATGACACTTTTACTCTTTAGGGTACTCACTCTGAGGTTCACTATTACCATCTGTTGGGCACAATTACTTTTAGGGGCACCATCTGTCTGGCACTGTTGGTTTCTGTGGCACTATCTGTGTAGATCTCTTTCAGTTGCTATTTCTAGTAAGTTTTGATGTATTGGCTATGTGCGCACGATCAGAAAAATTTCTGCAGCGTTCCTGCATCTATTGGCAGCAAAAACGCTGAGATAAATACGCAGCGTTTTGATGCGTTTTCATGTGTTTTTTTATGTGATTTTGCCTGCAGATTTGCCATGCGTTTTTCCAGTGCATTGAATAGGAAAAATGCAGGCAAAAACGCAAAAAGAATGGACATGCTGCTTCTTTTTCTGCACATGAAATTCAGTCAGGATAAATTCTGATCAAAGAACTTGCAAAATGTCATAGGAAACCATGGGAGAAGGTTTACAATGCATTTTTGGCCCATTTCTGTGCAGACAAAACGCACCAAAAACGCACTGTGTGCACTTTGGGTCACTGCGCTTCACTGCAAGTGCAGTAATGGGGAAAATGGGGCAACAGTAAAGAATTAGTGATATCAAAATAGATGGATAAGGTGGTGGAAATGTGAGAAGTCAAACATGTCTGTGTTGAAATCCCTACAGATGAGTTGAGGCTAGAAGAAGTCGTAATGGTGGTCTGGACCAGATGGAAAAGATAAGAAAAGTGAATGGCTCCAACTAGAAAGAAGGTGAACATTAAGTCACTTAATATAACTGTATGACTATGTATGACTGTGAGACCTCTTATATGCTTGGCAGAACTGAGATCTAACACCATAAGGATGGAGTATAGTGGTAATGTTTAGTCTTTTTATAGTGTGTTTATTTTGTAACAGTTTGGTGGTGCAATTAAGTTACCTTAAGCTACATTGTCACATTATCATTTCACGCATTTTACTCCCATCTTTACACTAAATATCTTATCAAGTCTCCTCTGTGACCTCATCAGTGATTCTATATAATAATATGGCCCGTCTGTACCTCCCTATAGGAGTAGTGCTCTCCACTAGTGCCATCTCTGTGCCCCCATATAGTACTAGTGCCCTCTGTGCCTCCATACAGTACTAGTGCCCTCTCTGTGCCCCCATATAGTACTAGTGTCCTCTCTGTGCCCCCATATAGTACTATTGCTCTCTCTGTGCCCCCATATAGTAATAGTGCCCCTCTGCGTACCCATAAAGTACTATTGCCCTCTCTGTGCCCCCATATAGTACTAGTGCCCTCTCTGTGCCTCCATATAGTACTAGTGCTCTCTCTGTGCCCCCATATAGTACTAGTGCTCTTTCTGTGCACCCATATAGTAATAGTGCCCCCTCTGTGCACCCATAAAGTACTAGTGCCCTTTCTGTGCCTCCATACAGTACTAGTGCCCTCTCTGTGCCTCCATATAGTACTAGTGCCCTCTCTGTGCCTCCATGTAGTACTAGTGCCCTCTCTGTACCCCCATATAGTACTAGTGCCCTCTCTGAGCCCTCATATAGTACTAGTGCTCTCTCTGTGCACCCATACAGTACTAGTGCCCTCTCTGTGCCCCCATATAGAACTAGTGCCCTCTCTGTGCCCCCATATATTACTAGTGCTCTCTCTGAGCCCCCATATAGTACCAGTGCCCTTTCTTTGCCTTCATATAGTACTAGTGCCCCTATATAGTACTAGTGTCCCCTCTATGCCCCCATATAGTACTAGTGCCCTCTCTGTGCCTCCATATAGTACTAGTGCCCTCTCTGTGCCCCCATATAGTACTAGTGCTCTCTCTGTGCACCCATATAGTAATAGTGCCCCCTCTGTGCACCCATAAAGTACTAGTGCCCTTTCTGTGCCTCCATACTGTACTAGTGCCCTCTCTGTGCCTCCATATAGTACTAGTGCCCTCTCTGTGCCTCCATGTAGTACTAGTGCCCTCTCTGTGCCCCCATATAGTACTAGTGCCCTCTCTGAGCCCTCATATAATACTAGTGCTCTCTCTGTGCACCCATATAGTACTAGTGCCCTCTCTGTGCCCCCATATAGAACTAGTGCCCTCTCTGTGACCCCATATATTACTAGTGCTCTCTCTGTGCCCCCATATAGTACCACTGCCCTTTCTTTGCCTTCATACAGTACTACTGCCCCTATATAGTACTAGTGTCCCCTCTATGCCCCCATATAGTACTAGTGCCCTCTCTGTACCTCCTTATAGTATTAGTGCCCTCTCTGTGCTTCCATATAGTACTAGTGCCCTCTCTGTGCCCCTATATAATGCTAGTGCCCTCTCTGTGCCCCCATATAGTAATAGTGCCCCTCTGCATCCCCATATAGTACTAGTGCCCTCTCTGTGCCCTCATATACTACTAATACCCTCTCTGTGCTGCCATATAATACTAGTGCCCTCTCTGTGCCCCCATATAGTACTAAAGCCCTCTCTGTGCCCCCATATAGTACTAGTGCCCTCTGTGCCCTCAAATAGTACTAGTGCCCTCTCTGTGCCCCCATATAGTACTAATGCCCTCTCTATGCCCCCTTATAGTACTAGTGCCCTCTCTGTGCCTCCATATAGTATTAGTGCCCTCTCTGTGACCCCACATGGTGCTAGTGCCCTCTCTGTGCTTCCATATAGTACTAGTGCCCTCTCTGTGCCCCTATATAATGCTAGTGCCCTCTCTGTGCCCCCATATAGTAATAGTGCCCCTCTGCATCCCCATATAGTACTAGTGCCCTCTCTGTGCCCTCATATAGTACTAATACCCTCTCTGTGCTGCCATATAATACTAGTGCCCTCTCTGTGCCCCCATATAGTACTAAAGCCCTCTCTGTGCCCCCATATAGTACTAGTGCCCTCTGTGCCCTCAAATAGTACTAGTGCCCTCTCTGTGCCCCCATATAGCACTAATGCCCTCTCTATGCCCCCTTATAGTACTAGTGCCCTCTCTGTGCCTCCATATAGTACTAGTGCCCTCTCTGTGCCCCTATATAGTACTAGTGCCCTCTCTGTGTCCCCATATAGTACTAGTGCCCTCTCTGTGCCCCCACATGGTGCTAGTGCCATCTCTGTGCCCCTGCATAGTACTATTGTCCTCTTTGTGCCCCCGTATAGTACTAGAGCCCTCTCTGTGCCCTCATATAGTACTAGTACCCTCTCTGTGGCTCCATGTAGAAATAGTGCCCCCTCTTTGTTTGTATAGAGTAATAAGACCCCCTTGTGACTCTGAATAGTATTAGTCCTGGCTCCGTGCCCCCATATAGTAATAGTGCCATCTCTGTGCCTGAGGATATGTATATTGTTATAGATAATGTGGACCCAAGTGTCCGAAAATCTGAAGAGCCAAATGATATTGGTCAGAATGTAAAGATGGGTGGTCCGGCACTGAATATAATATAACTGAACAGGAATATAGAGAACATTATTACATTCAATATTCTCAGTCTTTATATTCTCCCCATCTGTAAATACAATGTTCCTTTTACCCCTTACACCTATGTAGTAAAGGTCACAGTCGCCTCTATGTCTTATTCTAGAACAATGGGAATCTTCTTCTCCAGGCCCATGTAAATAGCGTTTTTCTGATACAAATGTGATGTGAGCAGAACATTAAAAATATTTTCAGTTCTTTACAATCCATTTTTATTGGGCCTCGTTCAGACGAGCGTATTATACAGACCTGTGCTCTCTGCACCACAGACCGCACCCGCGCCCAGTATAGCCAATGTCCAGCTATTCCACACATGGACCAACAATGTGAGTGGAGACAATCACTTCATGGGCAAGACCTTCCTAAATGGCATCTAACAGGACTGACAGCCGCTGATTGACTGCAGCGCTTATGTGGCACAATGACACAAGATTGCCGGGGACACGGCGCTCGGGGCAGAGAAGCAGCATCAGTCCGACAGAAAATGTGCTTTTTTCTTATTTTATTCAGCACAATAGGGGCATTCAGAAGGAGATGTCAGTAGTAAAGACCCCTGTAACTCAGTCCAGTGTTTGGTGTAAAGCATGGAGGTAATAACCAAAAAGGTTCAGGTACATTTTTGAGCAGTTTTTTCGTTTTTTTCTCCCCTTCTTCCAAGACTCATATAACTTTTTTATTTTTCTGTCTACTTAGCTGTATGAGGGCTTGTATTTTGAGGAACGAGTTGTACTTTTCAAAAAAATAATTTATTTTATCATGTGATGTACTGGAAACAGGAAGAAATTGCAAAAAAAAGTGCAATTTCACAATTGTTTTTTAATTTTTTTATTTATCATATTCACTATATGGAAAAATGATCTGGCAATATAATTCTCCGCTCCACCTGCGGCTGTTAAAGGCACATGATGGCTGATTAAATGAACTATCATCTGCAGAAAAAGATGCATGCTCAGAGCTGGAGCCCGCATCAAATGCAGTGACACAACTTATGACGTAACTATGTCATATGTCGTGAAGGAGTTAACCTGTCCTATCAAAGACATTGAGAGTCACTCAAGTTAGGAGAGTTGGACTCCACTGGCTGAATATTTACCAGATATAAGCTCATCCACGGGCCAGAGAACGCCCATCAGGGACACTTGTACTGACGCAGATGGGGTACGGCCATCACTGTGCATCCCTGTAACTGTGTTCAATAAGGTAACGAGCAGCCGGCACACTTTCTCATACAATCATATGTGACGTCCTCTTACTCGAAAAAGCCTGTGTTTACCCTGGGTGATGGGGGACTCGGTGTCGGGTCCTATGATGAAGAGATGGGGTGCAGCCGTGGCCCGGACCCGACCCGTGCTCAGGGCCGTCACATTAAAAAGAGATGGTGTGGGCTCATCCGGGTTGAGTGGCTGATTAACGACTACGCCACCTGTGGTGCCCGGTGAAGGGCCACCAGCGCCGCTACAGTCCGCTGAGGCCTGGTTTTACGGCTGCCAGAGTTCTTACTACTCCCCACAGGCGGAGCGTGGCCTCACGGCAGAGGGACAGGAGGATGGGGGTAGTAGTAGAGGGAGACTGGCGCCGCGTCGTGCGGTGTGGCGCAGAATAAACAGTCCGGAGACCATAGGGGTGAACTTCCAAGGCTTTACTCACTTTAGAGATGGCAGAAGGAAGGCGACTCCCTGCTCCTCGTGGAGTCCTGCGGTCACCATGGACGGGGGTCCGACAACCTCCGAGTAAGTCCAGCATTCAGTCGGGACCCTACTGCAGAGTGTTCCTGAACTACAGACCGAATCCTTTCCTGTCCGTGTGTGTGCAAATAGGCCGGGACTCCCTCTGAACTCCTCTCAGAACAAGGGCACGGGTGGCAGCTCCGCTCCGTCCGATACCCTGTGGGATCCTCTGGGCCTAACCGGGCTTTCCCGTCCAGGACGTAGAGTAGCAAGGTCGGGTGTCGGGGGCCGGTACCCCTCTTGCAGCCGGAGTCCCTCTGAATATATCAGCATGGCGAGGACAGGTGGCGTACACCGCTCCGTCTGCATCCTGCCTGGGATCCATTTGCTGTGGAGCCACACTCTTAAGCTCCGGGCCTTCTTGGTCCTGGTCATTGGCCGGGTTGAGACATTCCTGGTCTACAACCTGCCCCTCGTCCCAAGGCCGGGGTACGAGGGCTGTGTCCCTTGCCGGTGCACGCCCACACAGGATCTGCGCTCCCGGAGGGAGGTCACATTACACACTGTATTTGACAGCACAGTACAGCCGAAGACGACGACCAAGACCAAAGATGGCTTTTTATTAAATATGAAATTTAAAGTGTAACTAACTTGTAAGTCCTCCACCCTCACCCACTAACTGGTTCCCCTAACTCTTGGTTCCCCAGTCTCCCTGTAACCAGGGGAGCAGCACCTAGTGCATATTAGCTCCCTCTGGTGGAGAAGTGTGGTGTTGGATGCAAGGTTTGGGTCACGACTATCACACTGGTCTTACCTCAGAGGAGGAACACCACACTCCATTAAAGAAGTGCAGCATCCCTGTGGCGGTCGAACCCTCGGGGGCGACACACATACAACACTGACGACAGTGGAAACCAAACACTCCTGCACCCATGTCTGTGTCTATTCAGCACAGAAGTGTAAAATATCAAGTGCAGCCTGTGGAGTGTGGTGTGCGCAGCCAAGTGAGTAAGAATCACGTCCTGTTCTATATATTAGACTGGTACATGAGCATGAGATCTGCTGATTGTGCTACGTCCTGGCAGGTCTGTGCGGATGTGACGTCATTGTAGCACCGGCGTCTCTGCCCCCTTACAGGCAGAGACGTCGTTCCCCTTATGGCCGCACTCCGGGCCCGTCATCTTCCGGCCCTCCTGCTGCTGCTGCCGGCACACGCAGCTTCCCTAGCACTGTGCTTAAGGCGCGCCCGTGCTCCCTCCTTCTTAAAGGGGCCATGCGCGCCATCCTAAGGAGTCCCCGGCCGATGGCGGGAGGACCTCTCTTATAAAAGGCACCTCCTCCAAAATGGAGGTGCCCATGCAAGGTTGTAGCTTTCTGTTATAAACCCTGCTTCAGCCCTCAGGTCCCGCTGCTAGTCTGACTACCAGTCCGCCAGCCTGACTACCAGTCCAGTCCGCCAGCCTGACTACCAGTCCAGTCCGCCAGCCTGACTACCAGTCCAGTCCGCCAGCCTGACTACCTGTCTCCGCCAGCCAAGTACACTCTCCAGCCCGACGGTCTGCCTACGGTCCAAACCCACCAGTCTGTCTATGGGCAAGGGTTGCCTGCCTACCCAGAGAACGTACCAATTACCTGCCAGTTACCTGCCGTGCCTACCAGCCCTCCTACCTGGAGGCTCCTGCCAGTTACCCGTGGTGTCTACCAGTCCGTCTACCCGGATCACCTGTCAGCCTGCCTGCCGTGCTCATCCGCTGTACCGGTCAGTCCCTGCCTTCTGACCCATGGAAGTCACCTGCTCTCATACAAGGACTGGCCCAGAGTAGCACCTGGTCCCTCTGCTCGGTCCTTCCTTAGTTCACGGAGTCGATTGAGCCGCCGTGCGACCTTGGTCAGTCCGAGTTGATACCTAGTCATGCCCCTCTGGTCCCTCCTTGCACCACAGCACAGATGTTCCACCATCCAGATCCGTAACAGTTTCCACGGGCCATGGAACCCAGTGGCCCCCAGGCTCCTTCGCTTGCTGACGTGTACCAGGAGGTTTCTCGTCAGAGATCCCAACAGGAAACCATCCTGACCTACCTGCGGTCTGTCAACTCTCGCCTGGACATGCTGCCTGTCACACCAGTGTCCGCCTCAAGCCGAGCGACACCAGCTCCTGTGGCGCCTCTGCCTACCTGTGCTATAGCATCCAGCTCAGGACCCCGGCTCTCTGCGCCTCCTTGTTTTGGGGTTGACCCCGTCTTATGTCGGGGTTTTCTGAACCAGTGCACGTTGCACTTTTAACTACTGGCACATCAGTTTCCCTCCGACCGGGCCAAGGTGGCATTCATTATGTCTCACCTCACCGGGGAAGCATTGGCATGGCTAAACCCTCTATGGGAGAGAGGGGATCCCCTGGTGTCCGATCTTCCGGATTTCCACACTGCCTTCCGGAAGGTCTTCGATGAGCCTAGACGAAGGACTTCTACTGCCTCCTCATTGCTCCGACTCCGCCAAGGGAGTCTCACCATGGGCCAGTATGCCATACAGCTCCGTACCCTTGCTTCTGAGCTTGCCTGGAATGACGAGGCCCTGGTGTCCACCTTCTAGGGGGGTCTTTCCGGATGGAAAAAGAACGAGCTAGCCGGCCGGGACATTCCTACCACCCTGGATGACCTGGTGTCACTAGCTGCACGGATTGACATCCGTTTCCTGGAACGAGCTAAGGAGACAACTGGTAGAGAAGATTTCCTCGTCTTGCTCCGGTTTTCCAGAAACCTGCCTCCCACCCTGCAACTCCCCAGGCACGCTTGCCCAAAAACATGCAGATCAACCAGACCAAGATGGTCAAGTCTCGCCAAGAAATACGCCGTGCCGAGGGGAGCTGTTTCTACTGTGGTAGTAAGGAGCATCTGATCCGTTCCTGCCTGGAGAAGCCGGGAAACTCCAGTGTCTAGGACCACTCGGAGAGGTTGTCTTAGGCAAGAGTAAATCCTCTCCGTTCTTGACTCTATCCGTTTCTATTTCCTGTGGAGAGAACCGCTTCTTTGAAACCGCCCACCTGGATTCTGGAGCCGTCGGGAATCTCATTTCTCAGTCCCTTGTAGAGAAGTATCAGATTCCCACCAAACCTCTGGCTGAACCATTGGCAGTCGCTTCCGTGGATGGAAGACTCCTTCCGGTGACCATCGTGCTCGTCACAGAGCCTGTGACCCTTCTGGTGGGAATGTTGCTGACGCACCCCCTGGGAACCGGGCCTTGTAGATGCTGGGGGTTGTAGTCACCTTGGCAGTGACCCGTTCTGTGACCCAGGGCGGTCAAACAGGGTAGTTTATGTGAATCTGTTTGTATAGTCCGACTACGCCACCTGTGGAATGCGGTTATTGGGAACCGCCGCTGCGGAGCAGTCCCCTGAAGCTGGTGGTATGTGCAGCAAAGTGATGTGACTCCCCCAGGAAGAGTGCAGCTTCAGGCAGCGAGTATGCATGATGGTGGTGATAGTGCCTGGATCAGTAATAATAACACGGAGTCTTTGCAGTGCAGTCCTAGGGTCTTTACTGGTGGTAATTATATAGGCCCAACGGGAGTACTTGCTAGGAATGAGGGCCTGGTCAGTCTGGGAGCAATCCTAGAATTCCCCTGGCCAGGTGGAGTTGTAGGCCTGCCGTTCTGACTGTACTCTTTTGGCTATCCCGCTTATAGTCGTGTTGTAGCCCACGTCCCTGAGTGTAACGTGCTGCTCACCCGTATGGCTGGCGACTCGGATCCCGTGTATTCCTCGCTCCCCTGTGGCGGTACTGGTCCTTTCGTGTGGCTGAGCCTCCGGGCATCTGTTGGCCAGGAGACCTACAATCTCCTGCCGTGCGGTTTCTGCTGCTGGGCTTGAAGGGTCCCACAGCCTCGGACTCCGGTGTCCGGTTCTCGGTGTGTGCTCTGGCTAGGACGAGCTCTGCCAGCTCCAGTCCTCAGCTCCTTGCTCCTTCGTGTCCTATCTGACTCCTGACACTGACTACACTCAGACTGACTAACCCCGCCTCCAGATCCAGTTATATAGGGCAGGATCTTCCCCTTTCTGGTCTGGAGCAGGAGGTGTTGCTTGTAGTGTGTTCCCTGACCAGGAAACTCCTGTATTGCTCCCAGACATGGTATTACTACCACTGTGGCAACCAGACCACCTGGGGTGCCACATTGCACTCGGAGAGGATCTCCTTCCATGTGCTATGCGGACTCTCTCACTCCCTATTGCTAGGTCTACCCTGGCTACAGAGACATGAACCCGTTCTGAATTGGCGATCCACTGAGGTGCTCAGTTGGGAGCAGGATTGCCATGAGACCTGCCTGGTTCCGGATCGCCCGGTTCGACCTCCGTCTACTCCGGCTAATTTACCTGGTCTACCGGCACCTTACTGGTCCTATGCAGAAGTCTTCAACAAGAAGGAGGCAGAGACACTGCCACCCCATAGGCCATATGATTGCCCTATCGACCTGGTACCCAGTGCCACTCCACCCCGTGGGCGTATCTACCCCTTGTCGCTGGCCGAAACCCGGGCCATGTCGGAGTACATCGAAGAAAATCTGGCTAGGGGATTCATCCAGAAATCTACCTCCCCAGCTGGAGCTGGATTCTTCTTCGTAAAAAAGAAAGACGGCTCACTACGCCCCTGTATCGATTATAGGGGACTTAAGCAAATTACTATCAAAAATAAATACCCCCTGCCACTCATCTCAGAGCTGTTCGACCGCCTTAAAGGTGCGAAGATCTTCTCCAAGCTCGATCTTCGTGGGGCGTATAACTTGGTCCGGATCCGCCAAGGAGACGAGTGGAAAACGGCATTCAATACCAGGGACGGCCACTATGAATACCGTGTGATGCCCTTCGGTCTCTGTAATGCTCCAGCCGTCTTCCAAGAACTAGTTAATGACATCTTCCGTGACCTCTTATATTCGTGCGTGGTGGTGTACCTGGATGACATCTTGGTCTTCTCTCCGGATCTACCCACACACCGGAGGGATGTTCGTCAGGTCCTGCATAGGCTCAGGCAGAATCACCTATACGCAAAATTTGAGAAATGCCTCTTCGAGCAGACCTCTCTTCCGTTCCTGGGCTATATTATCTCTAAAACCGGTCTACAGATGGACCCCGAGAAGGTCTCTGCCGTCTTAAAGTGGCCCCGACCGGAGGGGTTGAAGGCGATTCAGCGATTCCTGGGCTTCGCTAACTATTACCGCCTATTCATCCCGCATTTCTCTTCCCGGACTGCACCCATCTCTGCGTTCACCCGTAAGGGTGCTAATCCTAAGGAATGGACGTCCGAAGCGGAGGAGGCCTTCCTCTCCTTAAAACAAGCCTTCTCTTCTGCCCCAGTGCTGCACCATCCGGATTGAAACAAACAGTTCTTTCTGGAGGTTGATGCTTTCTCTTCCAGAGCCGGAGCTGTGCTCACCCAGAAATCTCCGTCTAGGAGAATGGTCACCGGCGGCTTCTTCTCCAAGCTTTTCTCCTCGTCCGAGCGCAACTATTCCATAGGAGACCGAGAACTGCTAGCCATCAAATTGGCGCTGGAGGAGTGGCGCTACCTGCTAGAGGGGGCTCTGCACCCGGTGGTCATCTATACTGACCACAAAAACCTGGCATATCTACAAAATGCCCAAAGACTCAATCCACGTCAGGCCCGGTGGTCTTTGTTCTTCGCTCTTTTCAACTTTACCCTTCATTACCGCCCTGCGGATAAGAACGTTAAAGCCGACACTTTGTCCCGATCCTTCCTGTCTTCTGATCAAGAGGAGGAGCCTATGCATGTCATCGATTCCTCCAAAGTAATGAATGTGGCTCCGTTGGACCTGTCTCGTCTCCAACCCGGTAAAACGTTTGTAGCGGTTCTTCACTGGGGTCATTCATCTAAATTAGCCGGCCATGCTGGCCAGAGGAGGCCCTTCCTGCTCATTACCTGGCATTACTGGTGGCCTTCCCTGCGCAAGGATGTTGTAGACTTCGTCACGGCCTGTTCATCCTGTGCCCGCAACAAGGTTCCCAGACGTCTTCCAGCCGGCCGTCTCCTGCCTTTTCCCGTACCTGCTGCCCCGTGGCAACACATTGCTATGGACTTTATTACTGATCTCCCTGTTTCTGCTGGTTGTACTGTTATTTGGTGGTCGCTGACCGCTTTTCTAAAATGGCCCACTTTATCCTTCTGCCTGGTCTCTCGTCTACATCTGTGCTGGCTAAGGACTTCATCCATCATATCTTTCGTCTCCACGGCTTACCCCTCCACATTGTGTCTGATCGAGGGGTCCAGTTTACTTCGCTTTTCTGGAGAGCTACGTGTAAGCTGCTGGATGTCTCTCTGGATTTCTCCTTGGCTTATCATCCTCCGTCCAATGGACAAGTGGAACGTATCAACCAGATCCTTACCAGCTTCCTTCGGCACTTCGTCAACGCTCACCATACCGATTGGGTAGAGCTCCTACCATGGGCCGAGTTCTCCTATAATAACCATGAGAGCGAATCTTCTTCCAAGTCCCCGTTCTTTGTGGTCTACGGTCAACACCCCCGGATTCTGTTTCCCGTCTCCACTTCAGTGGACAATCCTGCCGTGGAGTCTCTGGTCAGCGAATTTTCCACCATTTGGGAGGACACTAGATCCGCACTTCTTCAATCCTCCGAGCAGATGAAAAGACATGCTGATAAGAGACGTCTGGATCCGCCTCAATTCCGTCCGGAAGACAAGGTTTGGCTCTCCTCCAAACATGTTCATCTCAAAATACCCTCCTATAAGTTGGGTCCATGGTTCATCGGTCCATTTGAAGTCCTCAAGCAAATCAATCCAGTGGCCTACAAGTTAAAACTCCCAGCCACCTTACGGATTCCAAACTCCTTCCACGTATCTCTCCTCAAACCTGTTGTTTTTAATTCTATTTCCGACAATCCAGGTACCTCCCCAGCTCCGGTCTCCGCTGAGGACGTCTATGAGGTAGAGAACATTCTGGCCACCAAGAGGGTAAGAGGAAAAACCTTTTTTCTGGTGGATTGGAAGGGGTTTGGCCCAGAGGAGAGAACTTGGGAACCCAGGGAGAACATCGACGCCCCGCTTCTTTTTGAAAAAATTTTTTCGGACCTAAAGAAGAGGGGGCGTAAAGGGGGGGTACTGTATCATCGGCGTCTCTGCCCTCTGACAGGCAGAGATGCCGTCCCCCTTACCGCCGCACTCCGGGCCCGGCGTCTTCCGGCCCTCCTGCTGCTGCTGGAGTGCACAGCTTCCCTAGCACTGTGCTTAGGGCGCGCGCATGGTCCCTCCCTCTTAAAGGGGCCGAGCGCCATCCTAAGGAGCCCCCGGCCAATGGCCGGAGGACCTCTCATAAAAAAGGCACCTCCTCCAAAATGGAGGTGCCCGTGCAAGTTTGTAGCTTTGTGTTCTAAACTCTTCTTCAGCCCTCAGGTCCTGCTGCTAGTCTGACTACCAGTCCACCAGCCTGACTACCAGTCCAGTCCGCCAGCCTGACTACCTGTCTAAGCCAGCCAAGTACACTCTCCAGCCCGACGGTCTGCCTACGGTCCAAACCCGCTAGACTGTCTATGGGCCAGGCTTGCCTGCCTACCCGGAGAGCGTACCAGTTACCTGCCAGTTACCTGCCTACCAGCCAGCCTACCTGGAGGCTCTTGCCAGTTACCCGTGGTGTCTACCAGTCCGTCTACCCAGATCACCCGTCAGCCTGCCTGCCGTGCTCATCCGCTGTACAGGTCAGTCCCTGCCTTCTGACCCGTGGAAGTCACCTGCTCTCATACAAGGACTGGCCCAGAGTAACACCTGGTCCCTTTGCTCGGTCTTTCCCTGGTTCACGGAGTCGATTGAGCCGCCGTGCGACCTTGGTCAGTCCGAATTGATACCTAGTCACGCCCCTCTGGTCCCTCCTTGCACCGCAGCACAGAGTTTCCACCACCCGGATCCGTAACAGTCATTAGTCATCTGCACTGCAAACCTCCTAATGTGGAAGTGAGCGGCAACAGATTACTCCTTTATGCCCCATCCCCCTGATGATGCCTGAGAGCCGGCGAAACATGTTGGGAGTCTATATATTTATAGATGGAGAGAGACAGGAACTGAATTACAATTACGGTGACAATCTACCTGTATATAACTAATGGCTGACTGCAGCAGTAAATCATACAGTGTATTCAGTGCCTGTGAATGTGATACAAATGCACAAAGGAGCATTAATAATGGGGTCACTCATTCATGGGGGTTTTATTGTTTTGTTTGGGTTATATGTAAATAATAGTAATAAAAGCGACACTATAAAGAGAAAGAAGATTTCAGTGACCCCAGAGCTGAGTTATAATAAGGTAAAAGGCACAGCAGTGACCCGTCCTTCCCTGGGGTTGTGGTGGGATTACTGTATATCACATGTGATCGGCCATTGGTAACGGTACAACCTGTATTATATATATCACTGATGGCTTTATTATATACTTCCCCAATATCACCATATTCCTGTCTTCATACATAGTATATTCTGTGTCAGAGCACATATAACACCCTTCATGCTTAGTACACATGTAATAATACTACTGTGACTACATAACATCACCATCTACAGCCGGCCACATGCTCATTACATGGTGCAAATGGCAGAACAGCACCAACCAGAGTGCCTTATACCAGTGCCAGTCAGGACCTCTATATAAGGGACTGCTCCATCATGTGTCCCCCGCACACAGTAACCACATACACAGTACAATAGTGCTATAAGACTCCATCCACACTGTACATATAACTGCCAATGACACCTGTCCGGTCTGGTGTTGGCTGTTTGGTAAAGTATATTATCCCCTTTCCCTTTCTCTATTGGGCACCAGTATATATATATATATATATATATATATATATATATATATATTGTATGTACGCGCCCTCCATCCTGGTATATATGTCCCTCATCCTGGGCCCCATCCTGGTATATACAGTGATACAGGGATGTGAAAAAGTGTTTGCCCCCTTCCTGATTTCTTATTCTTTTGCATGTTTGTCACACTTAAATGTTTCAGATCACAAAACAAATTTAGATATTAGACAAAGATAACAAAATGCAAAATGCAGTTTTTAAATGAAGGTTTTTATTATTAAGAGAAATAGAAATCTAAACCTACAAGGCCCTGTGTGAAAAAGTGATTGCCCCCTAAACCAAATAACTGGTTGGGCCACCCTTAGCAGCAACAACTGCAATCAAGAGTTTGCGATAACTGGCAATGAGTCTTTTACAATGAGGATTTCTCTGGAGGAATCTTGGCCCACTCATCTTCGCAAAAGTTTTGTAATTCACCCACACTGGAGAGTTTCCGAGCATGAACCGCCTTTTTAAAGTCATGCCACAGCATCAATCGGATTAAGGTCAGGACTTTGACTAGGCCACTCCAAAGTCTTAATTTTGTTTTTCTTAAGCCATTTAGAGGTGGACTTGCTGGTGTGTTTTGGATCATTGTCCTACTAATGCACCCCATAGTCATATATAGTAGTATAATGCATGCCTATAGTCATTCATAGTAGGATAATGCACCCCCATAGTCATATATAGTCATATATAGTAGTATAATGCACCATCATAGTCATACATGCTAGTATAATGCACCCCATAGTCATTCATAGTAGTATATTGCACCCCCATAGTCATATATAGTAGTATAATTCACTCCATAGTCAAATATAGTAGTATAATGAACCCCCATAGTCATATAAAGCAGTATAATTCACCCTGTAGTTATACTTTGGCAGTATAATGCACCCCCATAGTCATATACAGTAATATAATTCACCCCATAGTCATATATAATAATGCACCCCATATTCAAATATAGTAGTATGATGCACCATCATAGTCATAAATAGTAGTATAATGCTTCCACATATTCATACATAGTAGTATAATGCACCACCATAGTCATATATAGTAATATAATGCACCCACATAGATATATATATTAGTATAATGCACCCTATAATCATATATACTGCATTAGTATAATGCATCCCATAATCATATATAGTAGTAAAATGCACCCCTATAGTCATATATATTAGTATAATGCACCACCATAGTCATACATAGTAGTATTATGCACCCGCATAGTAATATATATTGGTATAATGCACCCGCATAGTCATATATATTAGTATAATGCACCCCTGTAGTCATACATAGTAGTATAGTGCACCTCCATAGTCATATTCAGTAGAATAATGCACCTCCATAGTCATATATATGACTGGCTCCCCATTGCCCAGAGACTCCAGTTCAAAACCCTAACCATGGCATACAAAGCCATCCACAACCTGTCTCCTCCATACATCTGTGACCTAGTCTCCCGGTACTTACCTGCACGCAACCTCCGATCCTCATAAGATCTCCTTCTCTACTCCCCTCTTATCTCCTCTTCCCACAATCGCATACAAGATTTCTCCCGTGCATCCCCCCTACTCTGGAACTCTGTACCCCAACACATCAGACTCTCGCCTACCATGGAAGCCTTCAAAAGAAACCTGAAGACCTACCTCTTCCGACAAGCCTACAACCTGCAGTAACCATCACTCCACCACATTACTGCATGACCTCCTCTACCCCCACCTACTGTATCCTCACCCATCCCTTGTAGAATGTGAGCCCTCGCGGGCAGGGTCCTCGCTCCTCCTGTACTAGTCGCTGACTCGTTTTGTTAAGATTATGTAAATGTTTTTGCTATGTATATTCCTATCACATGTAAAGTGCCATGAAATAAATGGCGCTATAATAATAAATAATAAATAAATAAATATATATTAGTATAATGCCGCCCCATAGTCATATATATTAGTGTAATGCACCCCCATAGTCATATACTGTATATTAGTATAATGCATTCCCACAGTCATATAGGGACGCACATCCAGTTGAAGTTTCTACTGGGGTCGCCTGCCTCCTGCATGAAGGGATTAATAGAATAATAATAAAAAAAAAACACTAGAAGTCGAAATGAAGTTCTCTGCCGTTCCTCTGGACTCTAAACTGTCACCCATGATACCCACATCAGTGTATAGAGCAGAGCAGGTCCATGACCTGCTGCCTGGCAGGTGCCACCTGAGGTTCCATCACCTCTGACCTCACCTGCACACGACCAACTGCCGTTTACTTTCATCTGTCGGCTGAAGCGATCGGACGGAGGTTTGCGGTTTGGAAGATTTTGGAAGATATTTTTGCAAATGGCGTCTACTAGACATGGAGAACAGAGCGAGGAGAAGAAGAGAAAGAGAGAAGAGGACAGCGTGACCGGATTCAAGAAGATCACGAAGAAGAGGAGAGAAGCCAACAATGGATTGGAGGAGTCAACACCTGGATGCAGCGGAGACCCTGGATCATCCAGCCCCTATGCCAGGCTTAACATCAGCCGCTTCGACATCCACCAGGTCTTGGGTAGGGGCGCCTTTGGCAAAGTAAGTCCTACATATTTTATATTCATTTTAAACCTGAAGTTTTTATAACATCCTCATGTATTGTTCTCTGTTATCAGCCATGTCATGCTTTGTTGTTGCACATTGTAGTGTTGTGTGAGATGACATAAGTCATCTCCATAGTTAGGTCTAGTGCTGCTATAACGTGGTATTCTTCTACACTGGATGGTTGATCTCAGGGGTCACAGCTGTAGGGAGCAGGGGACATTGTTTTTTTCCATGTCATCATCAATATTGGCTCCTATCAGGCGGCCATATTGTACATACGTTGCTCTCTGTTTTTTTATTAAACCTTAATAGACAATGATATTCAGACCACACTAATGCCAACTCAAAGCCTCCACTAATGCTTGTTATGTTTATTCCCATATGGTAACAGTGGAAAACCCTTTAAAGAGTCGCTGTTGTTTTAATTTTTATTTCATTAACAGCACACATGAAAATAAGCAACATAATAAATATTATTTGAGAAATCTGCTTCTTTCTCCACCAAGATTGATTTTTCATTTTCAAAGTCTCTATTTTCGTGTAAAATCTGTATTTAGTGAAGACAGATTGTTACGTTACTGAGATAGGAGATGACAGTTGGTGCTGATAATATTCTATGCAAAGGGGGAGAGGGAGGAGCTAAAGGCAGAATTCCTCCCTCCTCCTTCCACTTCTCTTCTACATAGAATATTATCAGTACCAACTGTCGCCTCCTTTCTCAGTAATGCAACAATCTTTTATCACTGAATACAGATTTTAAGCGAAAATTGAGAATTTTAGAAAATGAAAAATCAGTCCTGGTAGAGAAAAAAAGCAGATTTCTGTGATTAGATTTATTACACATTGCTTATTTTCATGTGTATTATTGATTTATGAAATAAAAATGCTGACTATTTTTTATCACCTTTCCATAGCCCATCCCTGGGGTAGGCAGTGCATTATGCGCATAGATTTGCTCCTCTACATGGTCCTGGTTACCAGCAGATTGAGAAACCACTCAGTTTTATCATGTGCCTTAGTAGAAAATCCAGATCCCTTCCACTTCCTGCAGACACCTTCCAAGTATTCTTCATTTGTCTTTTTCAGGTGGTCCTGGCATCAGTCCCCGGCCGTAACATCAATGATTACCAAAAAAGAGGACAATGAGGACACCATTATGCGAGAGCGGCGGATACTCCTGGCGGCCAGAGACTGCCCATTCTTATGCCACCTCTATGCTGCACACCAGTCTCTGCAGAGGGCATATTTCATCACGGAGTATCTGTTCGGTAGCAGCCTGGAGGACTTGATCAGGATGTGCGACTGCCTGAACATCGGCAATGTGAGGTGAGAAAACGGAAAATGTACCTAAAGGAGAACTAAGGAGATGGAAAAAAACTGAGGTCTGGGTGTAGCTAAGGAAGCACTGGCAGGGCATATGTTTAGGGTGCTGGATGCAGGCAGTGGGGTGCCAGGATATTTGGGAATTGCTAGAGAAGGGTTTGATGACATTGATACTACACTCTGTTCTCTCCGTCAGATTCTACACAGCAGAGATTGTATGAGGCCTCCAGTTTCTCCATGGACACAACATCGTCCACCGGTAAGCAGAACGTTCCTCCTTCTCTCTGTCTCCTTTACATTCTGGAGATATGGCCCTCAGCATTCCTGCTGTCCTGCCGCCTATTCTACTTGGTCTTGTAGTGATCCATTTTCCATCTCTTGTATCACTGGACAGATTTCTAATTTTATTTTCTTCTTTCATTGCAGAGACATAAAGCCGGAAAACATCATGTTGGATGCAGATGGCCACATCCGTATAATCGATCTAGGACTTGCCCAAGATGGCGTCACCTCCCCAAAAACATGTCTGGAGTGACGGGCACTTTCCACTACATGGCCCCTGAGGTGTTTCGTAGAAAACCATACGGTGCAGCAGTGGACTGGTGGAGCCTGGGGATCGTGGTATCCAGGATGGCAGCAGGACGATTCCCATTTTACAACGGCCCCGTCAAGCAAACGGCTTTCAAAGCTATCATCAACGAAAAGCCAAAATTTCCATCTTGGCTTGATGCTGACGTGAAACATCTCATCAAAAAGCTGCTGCGCAAAGACCCTCAGACGTGGGTGTGAGCGAGAACATCCGTTTTTTACCACCATTGGCTGGGAGGAACTGGAGAAAAGGAGTGCAGAGCCGCCATTTACACCATTCAGGCCAATTCTGGAGAACCATCATCTGCAGTGGCCGGAGCATACAGTCCTTCACCCCGTGGCCGAATTTACGTACGTGCCATCAAACTGGGCCCGGTAAGGATCTTTTCATCTGGGGATAGCTCCCATTAGGTGTTCTCACATTGTGGTAATCATCATCCATCTTGTCTTTTTTTACATTTTCTGCTAATGGCTTTATGTCTCTGTTTTTCTTAGGTGGATGAAAAGATCTGGACTGTGAAAGATTCCATGACCATCTGGTGAGTAACCGCTGTACACACAGGACACCTATTATATCAGTACATTGTATCAAATGTTACATAGCGGAATGGTTCATTATAAAGACCATTCCCCTAATAACAGAAGATGCGGTAGACAGAATATTTCATGTCTTCCTCTTATGTCTTGCAGGATGAGTCCGTGCCAACTGCCCAGAACTCCATGCCTCCTGACCCGTACCTCGTCTCTGCTGCTGTACGTCACCTCGGCTGCCCTTCAACATCAGCTCTCTCTATAACATCTTCATGCTGGACCACTGCCATTGTTTTGCTGCCCCAGACCCTTGACCTGGCCTCCTCCAATCCTGGGCTGGAATTTGACATCCCTCCAGCCCGAAGATCTTCTACCCCAGGAGCGGCCTGTGTTAAGTTTCCATCTGGTGAGTTCAGGAAAAATCATCCTGGGGCAGCGGAGCAGCAGAATGTACACGGAGCGGTCATTATCCCTGAACTCACCTTAGCACAGGCCTGGTAAGTATCGCACCCATCACATCACCCACACTACATGATCAGTATAGGGGCACACACTGCATGATCAATATAGGGGCACACACTGCATGATCAGTATAGGCACACACTACATGATCAGTATAGCTACACACACTACATGATCAGTATAGGGGCACACACTGCATGATCAGTATAGGCACACACACTACATGATCAATATAGGCACACACACTACATGATCAGTATAGGCAGACACTGCATGATAAGTATAGGCACACACTACATGATCAGTATAGCTACACACACTACATGATCAGTATAGGGGCACACACTGCATGATCAGTATAGGGGCACACACTACATGATCAGTATAGGCACACACACTACATGATCAGTATAGGCACACACACTACATGATCAGTATAGGCACACACACTACATGATCAGTATAGGCACACACACTACATGATAAGTATAGGCACACACACTACATGATCAGTATAGGCACACACACTACATGATCAGTATAGGCACACACACTACATGATCAGTATAGGCACACACACTGCATGATAAGTATAGGCACACACACTACATGATAAGTATAGGCACACACACTACATGATCAGTATAGGCACACACACTACATGATCAGTATAGGCACACACACTACATGATCAGTATAGGCACACACACTACATGATCAGTATAGGCACACACAGTGCACACAGTAATTTTGGCACATAGATGTAGGACATAGTTCGGCTTTTGATCGGGATTTAATCTGATCGCCATATTCGGGGTCAGGAAGGAATTTTTTCCCCTAATATGAGGATAATTGGCCCATTCTTCATAGGGGTTTTCGCCTTCCTCTGGATCTACACGGCCTTACATAAGTTTAGTATCATAAATTACTAAGTAGATTCACACAGAAGAAAAGAAATTATAAAAAATAAAATAACATTTTCTTAGTTAAAAAGAAAAATTAGTTTATTCAAATATAAATGATAATTAGTACTAGTAAATAATTTTTGTTACTTAGAAAATTACACAGCTTAGGTACATTACACAGGTTAGGTACATTACACAGGTCAGGTACATTACACAGCTTAGGTACATTACACAGCTTAGGTACATTACACAGGTTAGGTACATTACACAGGTCAGGTACATTACACAGCTTAGGTACATTACACAGCTTAGGTACATTACACAGGTCAGGTACATTACACAGCTTAGGTACATTACACAGGTTAGGTACATTACACAGGTCAAGTATTGGCCTTTGATCTTGGGATTCGTTCTGATCACCATATTTGGGGTCAGGAAGGAATTTTCCCCCCTGATATGAGGACAATTGGCTTATTCCTCACAGGGGGTTTTCGCCTTCCTCTGGATCAACACTGCCCCTACATACATTTAGTGTGAGAGGTTAATAAGTGGGTACATACTTTGAGAGTATAAGAATAAGGTATGAAATAAAATATTAGTTAAAAAAAATGTTAGCTAAGCCAAATATAGACATAAATTAGTGCACACATGCAAAAATCATTTGTTTCTGTTTGTTTTTAATTTGCACTTACATTTCACAGGTTCGGTATCAGCCTTTGATCCTGGAATTTATTCTGACCGCCATTCTTTATTTGGGGTCAGGAAGGAATTTTCCCCCCTGATATGAGGACAATTGGCCTATTCCTCACAGGGGGTTTTCACCTTCCTCTGGATCAACACGGCCCATAAATAGGATTAGTCTGATAGATGAATAATTTACACATACATGATATTATAATATAAAATAATCCCCATCTATAAATAAAATCTTCTTTTTACCCCTTATATCTTTGCGCTTGTTTTTATTCCATTGCTCTTCCACAAAGTCATTATTATACTCCAACTCTATGTTTTTTGTGACATATTGTACTTTATGTTAGTGGTAAATTTAGGTCAATATTTTTTGCATCTATTTGTGAAGATATCAGAAATTTGGTGAAAAATATTGAAACTTCAGCAATTTTCAAACTTTGAATTTTATGCTCTTAAACCATTGAGTTTTATCACACAAAATAGTTTCCCTAATTTCCTTAACATTTCCCACATGTCTACTTTACTTCTGCATAATTTTTTAAACAATTTATTTTTGTTAGAAAGTTAGAAGGGTTAAAGGTTTATCAGCAATTTCTAATTTTTCCAATAAAACTTTTAATTTTTTTGAAATAAACCACATCACCTTTGAAGTGACTGAAAGGCCTATGTGACAGAAAATACCCGAAAGTGACACCCTCCTAAAAACTGCACCCCTCAAGGTGCTCAAAACCACATTCCAGAAGTTTATTAACCCTTCAGGTGCTTTTATATGCGATTAATGCTTCTATATTTCTCTTATACCGATGTTTGAAAAAGACCACTTTTGGTTGAAACGTCATGGCATATTGCTTTAAACTCCTCCTTGTTGGTTTTCAACGGTGTGGTGAATGTATATATTTGAATAAACTGTTTCCACCTTTGCAAATTACCTTTGAGTACGGCTGTTATCTATATCCTTACGGGGGATAGTATCCTATTCAGCCTGCACCAAATCTACAGCTGATTGCTCATCTTCTTCTATCAAATCCCCTGTCCATGATGCAGGCGAAGATGCCTCCCACTTGCACTTGCAACCAAGTGTTTGTCCCTACCCCAGTCCTTGGAACGCAAGCACAAATACGCAACCACTCGCCTACAGGCCAAAATACTAAACTGCCACATTTCCAGACTGCTTGCACTGGAAATGTTGTCTTTTAGGCTTGTGGAGACGGAAGCTTTCCGCAACCTCATGGCGGCTGTCCCTCGGTACTTGGTCCCCAACTGCCGCTATTTCTCCCGGTATGATGTCCCCGCCTTACACGAGCACGAGTCCCATAACATTACCCATGCCCTCACAATGCAGTTACTGGGAAGGTCCACCTAACCACGGACACGTGGACAAGTGCTTGTGGCCAGGGACACTACATTTCCCTGACGGCACACTGAATATTATGGAAGCCGGGACCCAGTCAACCCAGGGACGGAACATGTGCTACCGACACCGAGGATTGCGGGCCCTGGTTCAATCAGGGTTGCCCCCACCTTCTACAGCAGTTCCTGCACCTTCTCCTCACCCTCCATTTCCGGAACGTCAACATCAGCCTCAAGCTGTATGCACTGCAGCATTTTCTTTTTTCAGGACTTGGGTCTGTGCGAGGTCTGGTTTCTTGTACTCCGAGACATTGTTTTTAGTGATATAACTTTGGGGTGGATAGGATGTTTTGATTACATTTTTTTGTGCTGTTGTGATGGCTGAAAAAATGCTATTTTGGCGTTTTGATTTTTTTCTTGCCATTTACTGATTGGAATAATTTATTCTATACATTGATAGATGGACTTTGATGATCGCAGTGATATGTGTATTTTTTTTATATTTCATCATTTTTAATGGGGGAAAACAGGTGATTTGAACTTTTGTATCATGACCGGCATGTGGGTCTTCAGCAGACTCCCGACCATGATGGCAACCCATTGACGCGCCATGATAACGTCTCGGGGTGCCATTGGGCGCCTAGAATAGTGAGCCCCCCTGCCGGCGCGCATTAAATGCTGCTGTCACAGACTGACAGCAGCATTTAACAGACGTAGACGGAGCTTCGCTGTTAGAGGCAGATGATGGCTGAATAACACACGTAGACAGTATTGATTGTAATATACAACAAGGAAAAAATCCTAAACTGGATCCACATAGCAGTAACTGGGAAAACACTTTGACGAAATAAATATAAACCAAAATGAATGACATCCCCACATGATTAAAAGATATATTTATTAGAAAATAATAAAAAAATACATACAATTCAAGCAAGGTAACTCGAAAAGGAGGGATGAATGACAGTGATAGTTGTAGTAACCCAAGTTGAAGTTCTTTAGGTTTATATTGATTTTAATATGTTTAGCAAAAACCATCGCTTTCCAGAACAAAAATCCAAAACTAGAAAGAATTATATATATATTTTTTTTATGTTTTTTATATTTAAATGTAAAAAAAAAAACAATGTTCAAATGTTCCACACCATATCCATCATATCCATTGCTGGGCAGCTCTGAAAAAACACATGTAGAGATTCTCCAGGTCTTGGAAACTGCTTCTGATCATGTTGTCAGCGCAGGTGGGTGCAGGTCTTCACCTCTTTCTAACAAGATGTCTCATGCCTGTATAGAAACAATAAGACGCCTTTCTCATTAATCTGAAAACAATTAAAATACATGTTTTTTTAAAAATTTTGAATATATACCGGTTATCAAATAAAACAAACTAAAGAGAAGTCATGGAGGAAAAACAAAATATTTACCTGGAAAATACATGTTGGAAGCTTTGTGTGAATCAGGATAGGTGGATTCTGAATGTTTGTTGTTAGCTGCTCGTGATGAAGACGTATGCTGATTGTCTCCCTACGTGGTGAAAGAAAAGCAAAATATATAAAAGTAGTTACACTTTAAATGATATACGGCAATAAGAGACTAAATTAGAGACTTAAGATTCTCAATATTTTAAAAATAGCTTATTACTGATTGTTGATGATAGTGGAGGCTTCTTTCTTACCTTCATCTTAGGTAGATGAGATGATGATATTTAGACAAATCTCAATGTTCAAATAGTTCAAATAGTGAACCTGAAAATATAAAGAAACATAATTACATCCAACTAAGCTTGAAATTATAAAAGGTTTTCAAAAGCATTGTAGATAATTGATGGAAATTATCAATCGTTCCATATCCAGCAAGTTATGGAAATGTATCCAGTATTAATATGGTAACCTATGAGGATGGATTCTGAATGTTTGCTGCTAATCGCTGGGGCTGGTGATGAGCACAAATACTCATTGTCTCGCTACTCAGGGGAAAATATATAAAAGTATCTGAACTTTAAATTATAAAGAAACAAAATTAGAGACTAAATATTCTGAAGAATAGTTACATGTTTAGCTGATGGACAATTGACGTAATCGGCCTCCACACCGGCGGCAATAAGATTTATTATCAGCTATTCTTTGAAAACGCCCAAGTCTACAAAGATAAGAGAAATATTGGTTACCAGACTGGAATGAACGTTGGTTAATACCATGGATCATGTTAAAAAGAACAAAGTGAAACCAATATATTAAGGACTGGCCCCAGCACAGAAAATATAACATGTAGCATCCTAAGCCCTACAGTCCCCAGACGTCAGTCCGCTCTGATAGTAGTAAAGTATAAAAGCCTTATACCAACAGAACCGCCCTGACGTCTCTGCACGGTGATTGTGTTTCATGACGCGATGAATCATCAAATCTACTTACTTGTTATCACACAGGGAGCACTGGTAGTTGTACTTATAGCTGATGGTATAGCTGTGACACATCGTCACTTCCGGCAGCTCGGGATGGATGTCATTTACCCTTCTGGTATAAGTCTGCCATAACGGGCCATGGTTATCTCTGCCTTCACCGTCGATTATCCAACAGGCAGCATGGCACATCTCGTGCGCAAGTGTGGATCGTAGTCGCACTAAAAAAGAGTTTATACAGGCATAAGAAAATGCGGTTGGATGACAGAGCGAGGGGCGAGGTTTATATGTGCTTTGATGGCCCCTTGGGAGCTCATTTAAAGCAGGAGGTGCGAGAAAAAATATGGAAGGATGAGTACGTGGAAATTTTTTCTTTGCTACCATTGGAGAAGTTTAATTTGGACAGGGTAAATCCAGATGAGAGTAAGAAGGATGAGGAGGAGTGCAGGAGTTATCGTCTGATTCCTCGCACTTTTCAAAATTGGCTGCAGGCGTTTACCACACTAGCGAGTGTCACTGGGGAGAAAGCTCTGGAGAACTGTTCTGCATTATTTTGTTATTTAGATTCGATTAGTGAAGCATACCGTGTTTATGGCGGGACGGCCTGGCTGAGGTATGATGAACAGTTTAGGCAAAGAAAGGCAGTCTGTCCGAGTTTACGGTGGGACCACAAGGAGATTAGTTTGTGGTTGCGATTGATGACAGCACCAAAGTCGGCCTCGCAGTCCTTTCCTGGGAGTAGCTGGGGTTCTACCAATTCGGCGGCATCCTCGTCAGGCTCCAGGAAGGGGCTGTACTGGCAGTTTAACGAGCGGGAATGCCGTTTTGGCACAAACTGTAAGTTTAAGCATGAATGTTCAGGCTGCGGAGGGTCTCACAGCCATTCCAAGTGCTTTAAGAAAGGAAAGAAAAAATCAAGCGACTCTTTTTCAAAAAGGGAGGACACCAGTGAGAATAGATCGGATGCTTCCGTTTCTAAGTAGGTATCCGGATAAGGAAGCAGCTGTGTTGTTGAGGGATGGTTTTAATTTTGGCTTCAGGATTCCGTCGGCAGTTGTGCCATGTACGGTGCGGCCTAAGAATTTGATTTCGGCTCGGATGCATGCTGCATGTAATGCACACGCCCGAACTGACTGGCGTGTGCGTGTTTATGTAGTGATTCCACTGTGCCATGAACTGGAGAGTGCCTGGAGGGGTGTAACTAAGTATCTGCTCGATCCGACCAAGGTCGCACGACGGCATACGACGCCAGTGCACCAGGGAGGAACCGAGCAGAGGAACCAGGGTCTACTCCAGGTCAGACTCCGGACACGGCTGTTGACCCACACCGAGGAATACAGGAACAGGCAGACTAGAGCGCAGGCTGGGTAGGGTCCAGTACAGACTGGGAGAAAAATTCAAAACCGCAGACGCGGCGGACAGGGCCTAGCAAAGCGAAAACCGCAGACGCGGCGGACAGAGCCGAGCAAAGCGAAAACCGCAGACGCGGCGGACAGAGCTGAACAAAGCAAAAACCGCAGACGCGGCGGACAGAGCTGAGCAAAGTGAAAACCGCAGACACGGCGGACAGAGCTGAGCAAAGCAAAAACCGCAGACGCGGCAGACAGAGCTGAGCAAAGCGAAAACCGCAGACGCGGCGGACAGAGCTGAGCAAAGCGAAAACCGCAGACGCGGCGGACAGAGCTGAGCAAAGCGAAAACCGCAGACGCGGCGGACAGAGCTGAGCAAAGCGAAAACCGCAGACGCGGCGGACAGAGCTGAGCAAAGCGAGAACCGCAGACGCGGAGGGGACAGGGCTCTGTTCACACGGAACAGACTAGAAGGGAAAGGCAGAACCAGATACCCACAGGGTACTTGCAGAGAAGTAGCGAGTGGACCACAAACTCACAAACGGAAGTACAGTGACAACGAGCAGGAGTTAGGTACGAGTTCAGACTCTGCAGAAAAAGGGAAGGTACGGACATAGAGAAAAATAGGAAAGGGGCTAGGAGAGTATTCAGACAAGAACAGACACAGCAGCAAGATACAGGAGCAGGTCTAGGTATGAACGAACAGGCTAGGAGCGTGTTCACACAAGCCTGGAAATACAGCCTCCAGGATAGGCAGAAGACAACAGGCTAGAGAGCGTGTACAGACTGCAGATTAGAGTACACAGGTAGGACACAGTACAGACATGGAAACAGATACTGCAAGACAGGTAACATACACAGGACCTGGCATGTCAGAGACAAAAAGCCAACTGACAGGGCAAGATGCTCAGGCATGGGTTAATTGGAGCAGCTGGTTTAAATACCAGGTGACAGACAGCAATAGGCTGAGGACGCACAAGGGGTGTGCCTGCAGCAGGTACAAAAAGCAGGAAGTGATCGGGCACCGCCCTTAAGCAGCAGACACAGAGGCAAACAGACAGCATGGAGGGAAGCCAGAGAGACATTCTGGACTGGAGATCAAGTGCGCGCTCTTGCACAGTGGGAGATGGACCACTATGCAAGGACGCCACCAGGTATGTTACAGTACCCCTCCTTTACGCCCCCTCTTCTTCAGGCTTGCCAGAATGTTCCGCAGGGAATTCGAGGGCCAATCCTTCACTTCAAGTAGATAACTTCCACTGTCCACTGGAGAAACTGGTCTCATCTGGTTAGCTAGGATGCTACCTCCTATCCAGCCATCCTCAGCAACAGACGAAACGGGTGGAGTACCAGGAACAGCACACAGGGAAGTCTCTCTCCACTTATTATCAGGTAGCAGCCCAGAGGGTTCAGGAGACAACTGGAAGTCCTCCGCCGGGTTGGAGGGGTGCAGAGACTCGGGGGTAACCTCTGCTTCGGGGTACATCTTGTCAAGCTCCCAGGATGAAATGGGCGAGGTATCAGGTACAAGGTGTAGAAAAGTCCCTGTTACCTTGTTATCTGGTGGTACCCATTAGGATTCAGGAAACAACTGGGGGTCCTCCGCCGGGTCGGAATAGTGCAGAGACTCGGGGGTAACCTCTGCTTCGGAGTACACTAGGTCGGACTCGCTAGATGAAGCGGGCGAGGTATCAGGTACCGAGTATAGGAAAGTACCTGTCCATTCGTTATCAGGTAGCACCCTGAAGGGTTCAGGAGACAACTGGAGCTCCTCCGCCTGGTTGGAGGGGTGTAGAGACTCGGGGATAACCTCTGCTTCGGAGTACACTAAGTCGGACTCACTGGAAGAAGCGGCGGAGGTAACAGGTACCGAGTATAGGAGAGTCTCAGTCCATTCGCTATCAGGTAGCACCCAGAAGGGTTCAGGAGACAACTGGAGGTCCTCCGCCTGGTCGGAGGGGTGTAGAGACTCGGGGATAACCTCTGCTTCGGAGTACACTAGGTCGGACTCACTGGAAGAAGCGGCCGAGTTAACAGGTACCGAGTATAGGAAAGTCTCAGTCCATTCGCTATCAGGTAGCACCCCGAAGGGTTCAGGAGACAACTGGAGGTCCTCCGCCTGGTCGGAGGGGTGTAGAGACTCGGGGATAACCTCTGCTTTGGAGTACACTAGGTCAGACTCACTGGAAGAAGCGGCCGAGGTATCAGGTACCGAGTATAGGAGAGTCTCTGTCCATTCGCTATCAGGTAGCACCCCAAAGGGTTCAGGAGACAACTGGAGGTCCTCCGCCTGGTCGGAGGGGTGTAGAGACTCGGGGGTAACCTCTGCTTTGGAGTACACTAGGTCGGACTCACTGGAAGAAGTGGATGAAGCATCTGATGCCGGGTGCAGGAAGATCTCCTGTGTGGAGTCTGGATGGACAGTAGTCTCTTCGGGCAGGAGAACTGGTGCACTACCCATGCACATTACCCATTGGGGATTCTCCGGGATACAGGGAGATGAAGCTTCAGTAGGGACTTCAAGTTTGGGGTCAGGAGGTCTCAGGGAGGACAGACCCTGGCGTGACGGCTTGCCTCTACGTCCAGCACGTCTGGACTGCCTCTTGAGGTTGGGAGAAGTATTCCGGAGAGCGTAGTCATCCTGTGTGGATTCTGGGTGGGCAGTAGTCTCATTGGGCTGGAGGACTATTGCGCTACCCACACACATTACCCATCGGGGCTGCTCCGGGATATTGGGAAGTGAAGCTTCAGCAGGAGCCTCCGGGTTAGGATCATCGAAGACCATTAGAAAGGCCTCCAGGAAGGCCATTATGTCCAGGACGATAGGATCCTGTGTTTCACATAGGGGGTTGATCCATTCCAAGGCATCACCCGCTAGGTTAGACATAATGAATCCCACCTTAACCCGATCGGTGGGAAAACAAAGAGGGTATAACTTGAAATGTAGCATGCATTGCTCCACAAATGCACGACTCTGTCTTGGATCCCCATAGTAACGTGGCGGATCCGCAGGAACGAGAGCTGATAGATCCATCTGGACGGGTGCGTAATTCGCCTGGAACTCAGCTAGAGAAAAAAAAATTTTTTTATTTATTTTTAATGCATGTATTCGCTGGAAAAAGTCTCAGAGAGCGAAGGCCGTGGGGCTCAACGGGAAACATGGCCTGAGCATGCTGTAATGCACACGCCCGAACTGACTGGCGTGTGCGTGTTTATGTAGTGATTCCACTGTGCCATGAACCGGAGAGTGCCTGGAGGGGCGTAACTAAGTATCTGCCGATCCGACCAAGGTCGCACGACGGCATACGACGCCAGTGCACCAGGGAGGAACCGAGCAGAGGAACCAGGGTCTACTCCAGGTCAGACTCCGGACACGGCTGTTGACCCACACCGGGGAATACAGGAACAGGTAGACTAGAGCGCAGGCTGGGTAGGGTCCAGTACAGACTGGGAGAAAAATTCGAAACCGCAGACGCGGCGGACAGGGCCTAGCAAAGCGAAAACCGCAGACGCGGCGGACAGAGCCGAGCAAAGCGAAAACCGCAGACGCGGCGGACAGAGCCGAGCAAAGCGAAAACCGCAGACGCGGCGGACAGAGCCGAGCAAAGCGAAAACCGCAGACGCGGCGGACAGAGCCGAGCAAAGCGAAAACCGCAGACGCGGCAGACAGAGCTGAGCAAAGCGAAAACCGCAGACAGAGCTGAGCAAAGCGAAAACCGCAGACGCGGCAGACAGAGCCGAGCAAAGCGAAAACCGCAGACGCGGCGGACAGAGCCGAGCAAAGCGAAAACCGCAGACGCGGCGGACAGAGCCGAGCAAAGCGAAAACCGCAGACGCGGCAGACAGAGCTGAGCAAAGCGAAAACCGCAGACAGAGCTGAGCAAAGCGAAAACCGCAGACGCGGCAGACAGAGCTGAGCAAAGCGAAAACCGCAGACGCGGCGGACAGAGCTGAGCAAAGCGAAAACCGCAGACGCGGCGGACAGAGCCGAGCAAAGCGAAAACCGCAGACGCGGCGGACAGAGCCGAGCAAAGCGAAAACCGCAGACGCGGCAGACAGAGCTGAGCAAAGCGAAAACCGCAGACAGAGCTGAGCAAAGCGAAAACCGCAGACGCGGCAGACAGAGCTGAGCAAAGCGAAAACCGCAGACGCGGCGGACAGAGCTGAGCAAAGCGAAAACCGCAGACGCGGCGGACAGAGCTGAGCAAAGCGAAAACCGCAGACGCGGCGGACAGAGCTGAGCAAAGCGAAAACCGCAGACGCGGCGGACAGAGCTGAGCAAAGCGAAAACCGCAGACGCGGCGGACAGAGCTGAGCAAAGCGAAAACCGCAGACGCGGAGGGGACAGGGCTCTGTACACACGGAACAGACTAGAAGGGAAAGGCAGAACCAGATACCCACAGGGTACTTGCAGAGAAGTAGCGAGTGGACCACAAACTCACAAACGGAAGTACAGTGACAACGAGCAGGAGTTAGGTACGAGTTCAGACTCTGCAGAAAAAGGGAAGGTACGGACATAGAGAAAAATAGGAAAGGGGCTAGGAGAGTATTCAGACAAGAACAGACACAGCAGCAAGATACAGGAGCAGGTCTAGGTATGAACGAACAGGCTAGGAGCGTGTTCACACAAGCCTGGAAATACAGCCTCCAGGATAGGCAGAAGACAACAGGCTAGAGAGCGTGTACAGACTGCAGATTAGAGTACACAGGTAGGACACAGTACAGACACGGAAACAGATACTGCAAGACAGGTAACATACACAGGACCTGGCATGTCAGAGACAAAAAGCCAACTGACAGGGCAAGATGCTCAGGCATGGGTTAATTGGAGCAGCTGGTTTAAATACCAGGTGACAGACAGCAATAGGCTGAGGACGCACAAGGGGTGTGCCTGCAGCAGGTACAAAAAGCAGGAAGTGATCGGGCGCCGCCTTTAAGCAGCAGACACAGAGGCAAACAGACAGCATGGAGGGAAGCCAGAGAGACATTCTGGACTGGAGATCAAGTGCACGCTCTTGCACAGTGGGAGATGGACCACTATGCAAGGACGCCACCAGGTATGTTACACTGCAGTTGTTAAGGAAAAATTGGATAAGGAAATTAAGTTCGGTCGCATGGCTGGTCCTTTTTTGGAACCTCCGTTGCCGTGTTTATGTGTTTCTCCTCTGGGCGTTGTGCCCAAAAAGGAGCCTAACAAGTTTTGGTTAATCCATCACTTGTCGTATCCTCATGGTAGTTCAGTTAATGATGGTATTGATCCAGATTTGGCATCAGTATCGTATGTTTCTTTTGACAAGGCTGTGGACTGGGTGCGGAGACTGGGAAAAGAATCTCTCATGGTAAAAACGGACATTAAGTCCGCTTTTCGTCTGCTTCCTGTGCACCCAGACAGTTTTCATTTACTTGGTTGTTTTTGGGACGGTCATTATTACGTGGATTGTTGTCTACCGATGGGATGTTCGATCTCGTGTTCCTACTTTGAAAAGTTTAGTTGTTTTATTGAATGGGTAGTTAGGGAGGAATCCGGCTTGGACTCCGTATTGCACTATTTAGATGACTTTTTGTGTATTGGGCCAGCTGGGTCCTCAGTTTGTTCTTTGCTGCTTACGACGGTTGAACAGGTAGCATCTCGCTTTGGCATTCCGTTGGCCCTGGAGAAAACGGAGGGCCCCTCCACGGTTTTGAAGTTTTTGGGCATTGAATTGGATTCCGTCAGGATGGAATGCCGCTTGCCAGAGGACAAATTGTTAGATCTGAAGTCTTGTGTCCAAGAGGCTTTGCGGGCAAATAAATTGCGCCTGCGCCAACTGCAATCTCTTTTGGGTAAATTAAATTTTGCGTGCAGGATTTCACCTATGGGAAGAGTTTTTTCACGTAGGTTGGCTCAGGCGACAGCAGGCATTAAACATCCGTTGCATTTTGTAAGATTGAATTCGGAACACAAGGCAGATTTGTCCATTTGGGCGGATTTTCTTCAATCTTATAATGGCAGGTCGGTTTGGATGGATCAAGTCGTTTCTAATGTGGATCTGGTTTTGTTTACAGACGCGTCAGGTTCTTATGGTTTTGGGGCCTATTTTGGTGGAAAATGGTGTGTGGGAGAGTGGCCGGAATCATGGAATGATGCAGGTTTGACAAGAAACATGGCATTGCTGGAAATGTTTCCTATTGTGGTGGCTTTGGAGGTTTGGGGCTCTGAGCTGAGGAATAAGAAAGTGCGTTTCTTCTGTGACAACTTAAGTGTAGTGCATTGTATTAACAACTTGTCAGCTGTTTCATTGCCAGTTCTGTCTCTTTTGCGCCATCTAGTGCTCAGGTGTTTGGATTTTAATGTCTGGTTTTGTGCTGTTCATGTACCGGGTGTTCAGAATTCAATAGCTGATGCATTGTCTCGCTTCCAGTGGGATCGTTTTCGGGAACTAGCGCCGGACGCGGAGCAGATGGAGACCGATTGGCCCCGATGGTTGTGGGATCTAGTGTCCGTGCAGCGTTGAATTTGGTGAGGTGTTCTGTTAACCCCAGTACTTGGTCTCGATATGCTTCTGCGTGACGTCTTTGGCAGGAGCTAGAGGAGTCGGCAGATGAGCAGGTGACGGAAGCGGACCGTCCCTATTTATTGTTGTATATGATCGTCAGGGCATTTCAGGAGGGTTTATCAGGCTCAGCTGTAGCTGGTAGGTTAGCAGGTTTGGCCTTCTTCTTTAAGTTAAGTGGTTGGAGGGACTTTACCAAGGATTTCTTGGTTCGCCAGGCGATAAAGGCATTTCGGAGGAGCTATCCGGTACGAGATTGGCGGCGCCCGGTATAGTTTGAAATACTGGGTCAGCTTTTGCGTTGTCTTAGCTGTGTGTGTAGTTCTGAATATGAATGTCGGCTATTTGGGGCGGCCTTTGTTCTGGTGTTTTTTGGGGCATTTATGATAAGCGAATTGGTGAGCAGAAATGTTAAGTGTCATGGCGGGCTGTTATCACAGGATGTAGTGTGCTCGGAGGAGGCAGTACGGTGTGATTTGAGGCGGTCAAAAACCGATACAGCCGGCAAGGGTTGTTTGGTGGAATTGTGGGCTGTGGACGGTTTGTTTGAATGCCCTGTGAGATGGGTTTCTGCATTTCTGGAGGTGAGAGGTCCATCATCGGGTGCCTTTTTGTTACATCAAGATGGATCTGCATTATCGGTGTATCAGTTTATTACCATCTTCAGTTGGGGTTTAGCTAGTTGTGGTCTGAATGGTTTGGAGTTTGGTTCTCATTCGTTTCGGATTGGGGCTGCCACTGAGGCTGCTCGCTGGGGTTTGGGGGTTAAAGCTGTGAAAAAGATTGGTCGCTGGGAGTTGGCGAGGTATCGGTCTTATGTCCCGCCTCATATGTTATAAGATTTTCCCCCAATTTTTTGATAACGTTATTATTTGGTAACGATTTTCTGTTCTTTTTTACATCCCCCCCCCCTTTGTTTTATGTTTCAGGACCCCCTCGGTTGATCTGGGTGTTAGGTCACTCGTATGTATATTGGGGTTCCATTCGGGCCAACGCAAGACCGGCGGGGCGCCAGTTGGGCACAACGAAGGAGGTTGCGATGGTTCGGTGTATCGGTATCAGGGATTTGCTGTGGATCCGGGTAATGACCGAATTTCATTTTTATGCTAATTTAGGCCCCCGGATATACTCGTTTTGCATACGGGTGGGAATGACTTGGGCACTAGGACGTCTAGAGACTTGATCCGTGACGTCGTTTGACTGCCTGAGGCTTTTGGAAACCTATCCGGGATTAGTGCTCGTATGGTCGGACATCGTCGCACGCCTGGCATGGTGACACGCCAGGTCAGTCGAAAGGATAAATAAAGCTCGAAGCAAGGTGAATAAGGAGGTTTCCCGATTCATTGCTCTGCATGGGGGGGGTTGTGGTTCGTCATCAGGATCTGGAAGTTCCGTCTAGGGAATTTCTGCGGTCTGATGGGGTCCATTTGAATGATATTGGCATAGATATGTGGGCATTAGCATTGATGGAGGGAGTTGAAAAGGCACTTTTGGTATGGCCGGACTCTCAGGCATAAGGTGTCATGCCTGCTCGCTATGGCGGAAAAGGAGGGGGGTTTTGAAGGCCGTTGCTTACATCGAAGGAGGACGGGGGAACCCACTGCAGGGATGGGTGACTCCCATCGGTGTTAAGCGGGTGTTAAAATTTAAAACGGGTCCCTACTGAGCGAGGTCTCAGCGGGACATTTCTGGATGGGCAACAGTCAGCTGGGTCCCCGTGGGCAGATTGCGGTGCGGCTAGGGGTGGCATGGTGAAGCTGTTTGTTGCAGTTTTTCAAAATGTATGGGCAACAGTCAGCTGGGTCCCCCTGGGCCGGTTGTGGTGCGGCTGGGGGTGGCATGGTGGAGCTGTTTGTTGCAGTTTTTCTCCAAAAATGGTGGAGCCTTCATTCCCCTCCTCCTTTTTCAGAGTTAATTTAATGTTAATTAATGTTATTTATGTTTATGCTGTTATATAATAAATGGGGCTGCTGTGGCTATTATATCCAATGTCACAGTGTGGTGGTTTTTATTTATAGTAACTGGGGGGTTTTCAGTGGGCTGCGTATAGTAGGCCGTATAGTCATACATTCCGAAGTCATGCACAGAGTATATATGTGCACCATCTGGGAAACAGCATCACACAGGCAAATTCAGACGCCACACACAAAATATGTGTTAGAGTGTAGTAGGGGTCATAGGGAACCAACCAAAGGGAGATATTAATATGGAAAGATCCCATCCAAAAGATATATATAGATGTCCAGACAATCAAACCCAGAGTCTGGGCACACAAAACGGAAACACCACTGCATAGATTCGTAAGAGCTAAACCTGCATATACGGTATGTAAACCTATGGACATAGATACTTACTGAATCCCTAAAAGAAAATAAATGTTTTTTTGTTTTTTTTCCAAGTTTACACATGCATATGCTGAAGTTGTCAATTGGGAGTAAATATCATCTGATATAACTCATTCATACATCCATTCATCTGTCCCTAACCACACAAAATCATACCTCTCAAACACATTGCCTGCATGTGTGTACACAAGCAAAAAAATGTTTATTCATACATGTGCATGTGCACACACAAGTGCACACACACATACAATACAGACCAAAAGTTTGGACACACCTGCTCATTTAAAGATTTTTCTGTATTTTTATGACTATGAAAATTGTACATTCACACTGAAGGCATCAAAACTATGAATTAACAGATGTGGAATTATATACTTAACAAAGAAGTGTGAAACAACTGAAAATATGTCTTATATTCTAGGTTCTTCAAAGTAGCCACCTTTTGCTTTGATGACTGCTTTGCACACTCTTGGCATTCTCTTGATGAGCTTCAAGAGGTAGTCACCGGAAATGGTCTTACAACTATCTTGAAGGAGTTCCCAGAGGTGCTTAGCACTTGTTGGCCCATTTGCCTTCACTCTGCGGTACAGCTCACCCCAAACCATCTTGATTGGCTTCAGGTCTGGTGACTGTGGAGGCCAGGTCATCTGGCGTAGCACCCCATCACTCTCTTTCTTGGTCAAATAGCCCTTACACAGCCTGGAGGTGTGTTTGGGGTCATTGTCCTGTTGAAAAATAAATGATGGTCCAACTAAACGCAAACCGGATGGAATAGCATGCCGCTGCAAGATGCTGTGGTAGCCATGCTGGTTCAGTATGCCTTCAATTTTGAATAAATCCCCAACAGTGTCACCAGCAAAGCACCCCCACACCATCACACCTCCTCCTCCATGCTTCACGGTGGGAACCAGGCATGTAGAGTCCATCCGTTCTCCTTTTCTGCGTCTCACAAAGACACGGTTGTTGGAACCAAAGATCTCAAATTTGGACTCATCAGACCAAAGCACAGATTTCCACTGGTCCAATGTCCATTCCTTGTGTTCTTTAGCCCAAACAAGTCTCTTCTGCTTGTTGCCTGTCCTTAGCAGTGGTTTCCTAGCAGCTATTTTACCATGAAGGCCTGCTGCACTAAGTCTCCTCTTAACAGTTGTTGAAGAGATGTGTCTGCTGCTAGAACTCTGTGTGGCATTGACCTGGTCTCTAATCTGAGCTGCTGTTAACCTGCGATTTCTGAGGCTGGTGACTCGGATAAACTTATCCTCAGAAGCAGAGGTGACTCTTGGTCTTCCTTTCCTGGGGTGGTCCTCATGTGAGCCAGTTTCTTTGTAGCGCTTGATGGTTTTTGCAACTGCACTTGGGGACACTTTCAAAGTTTTCCCAATTTTTCGCACTGACTGACCTTCATTTCTTAAAGTAATTATGGCCACTCATTTTTCTTTACTTAGAATTTGTATTATGGCAAGAAAAAAGCAGCTAACAGTCTATTCAGTAGGACTATCAGCTGTGTATCCACCAGACTTTTGCACAACACAACTAATGGTCCCAACCCCATTTATAAGGCAAGAAATCCCACTTATTAAACCTTACAGGGCACACCTGTGAAGTGAAAACCATTTCCGATGACTACCTCTTTAAGCTCATCAAGAGAATGCCAAAAGTGTGCAAAGCAGTCATCAAAGCAAAAGGTGGCTACTTTGAAGAACCTAGAATATGAGACATATTTTCAGTTGCTTCACACTTTTTTGTTAAGTATATAGTTCCACATGTGGTAATTCATAGTTTTGATGCCTTCAGTGTGAATGTACAATTTTCACAGTCATGAAAATACAGAAAAATCTTTAAATGAGAAGGTGTGTCCAAACTTTTGGTCTGTACTGTATGTATATGGACACATAAAAACACATAACATTATTAATGTTCTTCACATATTAGTATTCAGCCACCAAATCAAGTGCAATGAGTGAAAATATTCAAAAACAGGGAAATGATGCACCGAAATCATACATCTCAAGTGAATCCTACAGTGTCATAAAAATACCCCTCAAGTGAATCCATTCAAATAAAAAGTGATAATAAAAAAGTTTCTTTTAAATATGGTGACACAAGAGTGTATAAAACCACCCTACACAATGAAAGTGAAAAAAGGGGTTCTTTATTAAATAGGACAGACACAGAAGAAAAAATCCATAGAACTATTATAAAATTCTACTGGAGCCCATAGAATATTAAAGGACACATCGGTACCCAGAAGTGCAAAATAATACATAACAGTGAGTTTAATAATCATTATAGTACACATTATGTAGAAATTCCACCAATAATACATAATAAGTTGTGTAAATTTAAAGTGCAAAAGTGCTGATGTTGTGTAGACAATATCTATAATATAACCGGGGATGCGTGTCTCTGTCTGAAGCCTCGATAGACTGCGCATGCGTGATGCTTAGTCTTGCTCCAGAGATGAGCACACATCCAGCCGTTACAGGTAAGAGGAGTATATGGCGCCGGAGATCGCGGGATGCGTAGACACTGAACGCATACAGCGATCTCCGGCGCCATACTTACATACTTACCTGACCGGGAGGAGCGTTGCCGCAGTGCCTCTCTTCGCTGGAGACCAGGGTCGGAGTGAAAGCGTCGGACCGGCGCGTGTGCATTGCGCTATCCGGTGCCATTTTACTGAAGACACAGTGCTCCAGCGCCACACTCCTCCCCCGGCCTCCGGCAGAAGAGGACGCAGCAGCGCTGGAGCACAGGGAAGAAAGGTGAGTATAACTGTTTATTTTATGTGTGTACAGTGTGAAAGGGATGAGGGGGCCACACATAACAGGATTGTGGGGTGAGGGGTACCACACATACCAGGATTGGGGGTGAGGGGTACCACGCATACCAGGATTGGGGGTGAGGGGTACCACACATACCAGGATTGGGGGGTGAGGGGTACCACACATACCAGGATTGGGGGTGAGGGGTACCACGCATACCAGAATTGGGCGGTGAGGGTTGCCACACATACCGGGATTGGGGATGAGGGGTGCCACGCATACTGGGATTGGGGATGAGGGGTGCCACGCATACCGGGATTGGGGGTGAGGGGTGCCACGCATACCGGGATTGGGGATGAGGGGTGCCACGCATACCGGGATTGGGGATGAGGGGTGCCACACACACCGGGATTGGGGATGAGGGGTGCCACACATACCGGAATTGGGGATGAGAGGTGCCAAACATACCGGGATTGGGGATGAGGGGTGCCACGCATACCAGGATTGGGGATGAGGGGTGCCACACATACAAGGATTGGGGATGAGGGGTGCCACGCATGCCGGGATTGGGGGTGAGGGGTGCCACGCATGCCGGGATTGGGGATGAGGGGTGCCACTCATGCTCGGATTGGGGATGAGGGGTGCCATGCATGCTGGGTTTGGGGATGAGGGGTGCCACGCATACCGGGATGAGGGATGGGGTACCATGTATACCAGGATGAGGGATATCATACACACCAGGATAGTGATGAGGGGTGCCACGCATACCAGGATAGGGATGAGGGGTGCCACGCATACCGGGATTGGTGGTGAGGGGTGCCAAGCATAACGGGATTGGGGGTGAGGGGTGCCACGCATACCGGGATTGGGGGTGAGGAGTGCCACGCATACCGGGATGAGGGGTGCCACGCATACCGGGATTGGGGATGAGGTGTGCCACGCATACCGGGATGAGGGGTGCCACACATACCGGGATTGGGGGTGAGGGGTGCCACACATACCGGGATTGGAAGTGAGGGATCGGGTGCCATGCATACCAGGATGAAGGATACCATACACACCAGGATAGGGATGAGGGGTGCCATGTATTGCGGGATTGGGGATGAGGGGTGCCACGCATACCGGGATTGGGAATGAGGGATGGGGTGCCATGCATACCAGAATGAGGGATACCATACACCAGGATAGGGATGAGGGATGGGGTACCATGCATACCAGGATGAGGGATACCATACACAACAGGATAATGATGAGGGGTGCCACGCATACCAGGATTGGGGGTGAGGGGTGCCACGCATACCAGGATTGGGGGTGAGGGGTGCCATGCATACCGGGATGAGGGGTGCCACGCATACCGGGATTGGGGGTGAGGGGTGCCACGCATACCGGGATTGGGAGTGAGGGATAGGGTGCCATGCATACCAGGATGAGGGATACCATACACACCAGGATAGGGATGAGGGGTGCCACATATACCAGGCTTGGGGGTGAGGGGTGCCACGCATACCAGGATTGGGGGTGAGGGGTCCCACGTATACCATGATTGGGGTGAGGGGTGCCACGCATACCAGGACTGGGGGTGAGGGGTATCATGCATACCAGAATTGGATGGTGGGGACAGGATGGGGGCAGCACAAATACAAGGAGGGGGGCAGCACATACCAGCATGGGAGACCATATACCAATAAAAAGGCTCGCCACCTGGGCGTAGAACGGGTTCAATAGCTAGTAACTAATATAAAGTGCTAAAAAGCCAAAATAATGGCATTCATTGAGGGACGTATAAAGTGCAAAGAAGAGAAGTGCAGAATGCTAAAGTGCAAGTATTCAGAAAATGGTCACTGTGAAACAATAAATTGAAATAACCTAATCTAAGGTGCTACAGTGCTAACAGGACATATTCACTGTGAATCAGTAATGTGGAAAGTACCAATCTAAAGTGCTAGAGTGCTAAAAGGACATTTAGTGAGAAGTAGTTCTGATAATACCGTGTATCATACTCACTCGTTTACTTCTTAATAACTTTGGGATCCTACATGTCTGGAAAACCCCCATATAGTACTAGTGCCCCCTCTGTGCCCCCATATAGTACTAGTGCCCCCTCTGTTCCCCCATATAGTACTAGTGCCCTCTCTGAGCCCCAATATAGTGCTAGTGCCCTCTCAGTGCCCCCATATAGTACTATTGCCCTCCCGGTGCCTCCATGGCCTGGGCCTGATGGAAGGGCGCGTGGCCTGATGGGAGGGCACGCGCAGAGGAGAGTGGCCGCGGCGCTAGAGAAAGGGGGATGGCGCATGCGCTCACAAGGGTGAGATGATGGTCCGTGGACCCACAGGTAGGGATCAGCATTGGAATGGCAGAGGTGAGTATTTATTTTTTTAATCTGGGGCCGTGTATACAGTACGGAGCACTATGCGGTGGCCGTGTATACAGTACGGAGCACTATGCGGGGCCATGTATATGTGACGCTCACAGCCCTACCCTGAGAGATGGGGGTACTCGGAGCCGGGTCAGATGTTGGGGGTTGCAGTCGTGGCCTGGACCCGTTCCGTGCCCAGGGCCGTCACATAAACGATTTAATGGGCTATGAGGGTTGGTGGTAATCGAGTGGATTCAATGACTACGCCACCTGTGGTGCCTGGTGATTCGCCACCAGCGCTGCGGTAGTCCTCTGAGGTGGGATGATGTCGTGGCAGCAGCAGATGGTACTACTCCCCACAGACGGAGCAGGGCCTCAGGGCTGAGAAGGACGGATGAGGGGAGTCGTAGTGGGTGGTGTGGTGTCGCGCTGAAATAAGGGACCGGGGTAGGGATGCAGTCTTCCAAGCTTTACTCATGCTGTTAGGCGTCAGCTGCAAGGCTTCTCCTCGCTCCGAACGGCGCGCTGCGGCCACCAGAAAGGGGGTTCAACACACTCTGGGTAGTTCGGGTGCAAGAATCAGGACCCCCGCACTAGAGTGTTCCTAGACTTTCCCACTAGGTCCTCTCCTGTCCGTATGTGGTGCGTGTGATAGGCTGGGTCTCCCTCTGGCTATACACAGAAAAAGGGAACGGGTGGCGTATGCCGCTCCGTCCGTTACCCGGTGGGATCCACTAATCCTCCAGAGCTTCTCCGACTAAGACGTGAAGTAGCAAAGTCAGATATCGGGAGCCGGTCCCCTCTTGCAGCAGGAGTCCCTCTGGCTTGGCCAGAATAAAGAGGACAGGTGGCATATACCGCTCCATCTGTACCCCACCTGGGATCCTTTTGCCTATGGAGCTTTTCTCCTCTACTCCCCTCCAGGCCTTCTTAGGTAGGGACCTTGACCGGGTAGAGACAACCGTTAACTCTAACCCGCTCCTCGCCTCAAGGCCAGAGCACGAGGACTATGTATCTTCAATCAGCTGCAGGTTCCACCGGAAAGCCACGTTCAGTGAAGAAGACCACAATCAAAGACCTTGAACCTAAGATGGCCGTAGTTTAAATATGAATGAATAAGTGTAACCTAAAAGTGTGTCCTCCACCCTCACCCACTACATGGTTCCCCCTATCTTTGGTTCCCCCCATCACCTCTATCCTGGACCGGGGCAGCACCCTGGTGCATTTAGGCCCCCTACAGGACAGGAGTGGTGTAGTGTTGAGTGATGAGTTGGGATCCTGAGAGGTGCTCCATCCTTACCTCGGAGAGGAGATACCACACCTCTATCTGAGGTGCAGTATCCCTGTGGCGACTGAACTCTCAGGGGCGCCACATTTATAGTAGTACAGAGCACTATGCGGGGGCCGTGTACACAGTATGGATCACTTTGCGGGGCGATGTATACTGTGTGCAGCACTATGCGGGGCTATGTATACAAAACAGCAGTATGAGGGGCCATGTATACAAAACAGCAGTATGAGGGGCCATGTATACAGTATGGAGTACTATGCGGGGCCATGTATACAGTACGGAGCACGATGTGGGGCCATGTATATAGTAGTACAGAGCACTATGCGGGGCCATGTATACAGTACGGAGCACTATGCGGGGCATGTATATGACTCGCCCCCAGGGCCGTGGGTACTCGGCAGCTGGACCTCTGGCTGCTTGCAGGGGATTATCACGGGGACTGGCCCGGTCCGTGGCACAGGCCGGTCGCTGAAAAGGGAAATTATTGGTTGGGGAAAATTGTCATGACGCCACCTGTGGTGTCTGGTGAGGATAACCAGCGCTGCGGCAGTCCTCTGAGGCAGATGATAGGGCAACTTAAGATGGAACGGCTCCCCACAGGTGGAGCAGGCCTCAAGGCAGTGTAGGAGAAAATGGAAGAGGTGCGCTGGGCGTTGTAGTGCAGGGAGGGAAATGGTACCGGCGAAATGAAGGAGCGGAGGCAGTTCAGTGCAGTCATCCGAGTTTACTCACAGTTATGTTCAAGTTCCTCAGGTGCACAGTACTGGTGCAAGCCTCCTGTGTCGCACTGCGTTCACCGGGCAGGGGTTCAGTCCTTCCTCAGGCAGCTTGGGTGCGCCTGGCAGAACCCCACTTTCATATGTACCTTCCTAGACCGACTTCACGCTGGGTCTTTACTACCTCCTGCCCTGCGCTTCTCACTGTGAATCCTAATCGGGTGCTGCGAGGTCCCCCCTGTCCGTCGGAGTTGCTCAGACCTGCTCGACCTTACTGGGATTGAAGTAAGAGTTTGGCTCCTGCTATAGAAGTCTGAAGCCTCCGGTATTTTCCAGCCGAGGCTTGAAGCTGCATGACTGGGGCAGGGGCCGGTCCCCTTCTTGCCGCCTAGATCCTCCTGACACTTGGCAGGTTCGGGGTGTACGGGTGCCTCCTGCACTCGCCGTACTCCCCTAGGATCCCTTCTGTAGAACAGAGTTTACTCCCTGCTCCCCTCCTGGGCCTCAGTCCTGAGCCCTTGTAGTGGAGCAGAGCTCCTAGAGAGACTCTGCTCCAAACTGCTCTCCAACTACTAGTCTCACTGTTCTGCCACCCTAAGATGGCTTCCCTATTTTATATCTTTACTGTATGAGTGCTCCCATGAACTACCTCCTACACCCACACCGACTACTGGTTCCCCCTGCCTTTGGGTTCCCCCCACTCCAGCCAGGGTCAGGGCTCAGCAGAAACATACATTGCTTCTTGCCCCTCCTGATGGCCTGGGGTAGTGTAGTGCTGGATGCAGGTGTTGGGGTTCGGTGCAGCACTCCCTCCTTACCTGAGAGAAAGGGAGACACCACACCTCTGGGTGAGGTGCAGTACCTCTGTGGCGACCGAACCCTCAGGGGCGCCACATGTATACAGTACGGAGTACTATGCGGGACCATGTATACAGTACGGAGTACTATGCAGGGCCATGTATGCAGTACGGAGCACTATGCGGGGCCATGTATACAGTAGTACGGAGCACTATGCGGGGCCATGTATACAGTACGGAGCACTATGCGGGACCATGTATACAGTAGGTAGCACTATACGGAGCCATGTATACAGTAGTACGAAGCACTATGCGGGGCCGTGTATACAGTAGGGAGCACTATGCGGGGCCATGTATATAGTAGGATGGAGCACTATGCGGGGCCATGTAAACAGTACGAAGCACTATGCGGGGGACATGTATACAGTACAGAGTACTATGCGGGGCCATGTATACGTACGGAGCACTATGCGGGACCATGTATATAGTAGTACGGAGCACTATGCGGGGCCATGTATATAGTACGAAGCACTATGCGGGTGACATGTATACAGTACGAAGTACTATGCGGGGCCATGTATACAGTACGGAGCACTATGCGGGACCATGTATGGCCATGTATACAGTATGGAGCACTATGCGGAGCCATGTATACTGAGTGCAGCACTATGCAGATCTATGTATACTGTGTGCAGCACTATGCGGGGCCATATATATAGTATGGAGCACTATTCAGGGCTATGTATACAGTACAGAGCACTATGCGGGGCCATATATATGTGGCACCCCAGGGGTCTGGTCTCCACAGTAATAGCAATGTTATGTCTGAGAGCAGGTGGGAGGTCTCTTGGTCAGGAATCCTATGCATGCCACACCTCCTGCCCAGTCCTGGGAGGGGAAGAACTTCCCCTATATAAAACTGGGGCTGAGGCAGGGTTAGAGGAGAAGAGTAGAGAGAGAAGAGGAGAAGCAGCTATAGGAAAGAGAGATCAGGAGCTCTGAGGAAGTCGTGCTAAAAGGAATCAGGGGCTGGCAGCTGAAGAGCTCGCCCTGATTGAAGAGTTACCACCGGACCCGGAGTCCGAGGCTGTGGGGACTAACCCTGACCCAGCAGCAGAACCCGACCGGCAGGGGATTTCAGGTCCTCTGGCCAAGAAACCCGAAGGCACGGTCACACGCGTGGGACCAGCACCGCCGTCGTGGAGCGGAAGCCACTAGAAGGCCCCGAGTCACCGGCCATACGGGTGAGCACCACACGGTACACTCAGGGACGTGGGCTACCTTTACCCGCCTCTAGCAAGGTAGCCAGAAGAGTACAATTAGTTGGGGAAGCCTACAACTCCGCCTGGCCAAGGGGGATCCCATCTGGTCAAGGACTGACCAGGCCCAGACCGCTAGCCAGTACTCCGGGAGGGTCTATCTTTGTCACCAGTAAAGACCCTGAACTACACCGCATCGTCTCTGAGTGGTTCCTGCTACCCCCATCATCCACGTCGGCTGCCCTGAGGCCATACCCCTCCCGTTGGGGGTTATACGATCCACGCTGCACCATCCTTCCACCGGCCTCAGCGGTCTGCCCTGCAGCGGCAGCTCCATAGCTGCATTCAACGGGTGGCGTAGTCGTCCTACATCTGCTGCTAATACACCGCCACTTAGTCTGACTCCCTGGGCACGGACCGGGTCACCGCCACGAGACTACTACCCCTATCAGATCCGGCTCCGGGTAGGCTCCCGCGTGCGCAACGCTGCGCGACTCAGGCCCAGGGGTGCGTCAACTTTTGGCGTAGTCGGCAGGATCTCGTGCCCGCAACCACCGGGTACTGCGTGCCTGAAAAAGACTGTTCAAACTTACCAGTGGTGAAGTTTCCCGCCATCCGGCGCCATCTTCTACCTTCTTCCCGCCATCCGCAAAGTTTTCCCGCCATCCGGCGCCATCTTCTGCCTTCTTCACGCCATACGTGGAGTTTTCCCGCCATTGGACGCCATCTTGAAGACGCCGCGTGGGAAGAAGAGGGGCGTGGACTCCGAAAGCGCGCGAGAAATGAAGCCCCGCCTCACGTCCGGACGTTGCGTAAGGTCCTGGAAGGAGCCCAGCAGACGCCGACGTCACAGGAGCGCGACGGGAGGTCCTCAACCCTGACGATCCACTGAGGAGCCGCGGCCTACGGAAGAGGATCATCGCAAGGTAGGCCACGGTCCACTAGGGGGGAGGAAGATGTCGGATACGGAGGAGAGCTTCACTGCCTCAACCCCCGCCAGCGCCAGCGCTGCTGCAGTCATGCCTTTCACCATGCCCTATATCCCGGGAGCAGCCTGGCTACCCCAATACTCAGGGGAGTCACATACCCTGAATGACTTTAGAGAAAAGCTGGATAGCCTCTTCCAGGTGTACCCCCTCACAGAAGAGCAAAAAGTGAGCATCCTGGTGGCCCAACTAACCGGGGCAGCCCAAAGGGAGGTAAAGTCCTGGCCACCTGGGAGGAGGACTGTCGCAGGGATACTAACCCGGCTGAGGGACACCTTTGATACCCGCACCTCAGCCGAGATTAAGCTTAAATTCTATGGGTGCAAGCAGCGAGCACATGACAGTATAAGGGACTATGCACTAAACCTACAAGAGGCCCTGAGAGCCATTAAGCAGAACGACCCCGACAGCGTGGGAAACGAGGACAGGCTGTTGACCGAACAATTTATAGAGGGACTATATTGCAATGTCCACCGAACCCAGTTGCGGGCCATAGCCTTACAGGATCCTCATCTGGACTTTGCACAGTTCAAGGACAGAGCCATCCGGGTGCTCCGAGAACCGGCACCGGGTGGCGTTGTGACCCACAGGCGCCCAGCTATCACTTACCACCAGGAGGCGGCGCCCTTGTCGGCAGGGCCTGTGGGGGCTGATGCGCAGGCTTTGAACAATGACCCGGCTCCAGACCTGCACCATCAGGTCCAAGAGCTAGCTAAAAGCGTTGCTGCGCTAACCCGAACTGTGCAGTCTTTACAGGTTTCCACTCCAGGGAAGATCCAGCTGGCATCCGGACCGGAGGACATCCCGTGGCGTCGACCAAGGAGGACCCCACCGGCCAGAGGAAGACCCAGCGACCGATACAACGAGGACGGACAACCCATCTGCCGCCGCTGCAATCAACCCGGACATATGGCAAGGTACTGTCCTTTAAACTGGCACAACCTGGGGTAGAGGGCCAACCCCCAGGAAAAAGATCACCAGGCCCATCGAACTGGCGCGACAAATATGTGGGAGGACGTCCAGTCTTGCCTGTGGTACTGGATGGCATTCCTATGAGTGCCCTACTGGACACCGGGTCACAGGTCACCACCATCCCGTACGTGCTCTTCAAGCAGTACTGGAATGACTCGGATATAACCCGCTACCCTGACGACGACTTGAGTATCATCGCCAGCAATGGTCAACCCGTGCCGCAGATCGGATTTAAAGAGATGACCATTAAAATCGGTAGAGTCGAACTGGCAGCACAGGGACTGATCATTGTAGACATTGACAAGCGCGAGAGTCACCCAAAGATAACTCTAGGAACTAATGTGATTGAAAATTGTCTTGCAGAGGTGATTTTCATTTTACAGCAGGTTGCCAAGAACGCCAGCTCCGGCCAGCAGCGAGTGCTCCAGAAAGAGATCCGGGCACTGATGCGACGGCAACAAGTGGAACTCTCCGGCGGTGAGATTGGTAGCGTAAGAATGTGTGACCCTTTCCCTATTGCCATGCCCCCGAAAAGTGAAATGATGATTTGGTGCCGGGCAGCTATTGGTCTGAGAGGTAGAGATTACCAGGCCATGGTAGAACCAGTCTACTCAGACAGTAGGCCCACCATTTTGACAGCCCGGGGGGTAGTTGATGTACGCCATGGGAGGGTGCCCGTTCGCATAATAAATATCGGGAAAAGGGAAGTATACCTGCCCCGGTATGCTACGCTAGCCAAATTATATACTATCAACCAAAATTCTATACAGTCTGTGGAACCCTTGCCTCCATCTCATCCGGAGGAAGGTAACGGCTCTAAGAAAATAATGGAGGATTGGTGTCAGCAACTACATTTGGGTACTGACTCCACTCCCTCCCACCAGAAACAGGGAGTCTACCGGGTGGTTCAAGAGTACGAGAGAGTGTTTAGTAAACACCCGTTAGACTTCGGGCGAGTCAAGGGGGTAGAACACCACATCCCCACGGGAGACCATCCTCCCATAAAAGAGAGGTATCGACCCGTACCCCCTGCACACTACCAACACGCCAAGGGGATGCTTAGAGACATGAAGGAGGCTGGGGTAATCAGGGATAGCTGTAGCCCCTGGGCAGCTCCACTAGTCTTGGTCAAAAAGAAAGACAACACCATGAGAATGTGTGTAGATTACCGGAAAATTAACAGTATCACACACAAAGATGAGTACCCCTTACCAAGAATAGAGGAGTCTTTGGCTGCTTTAAAATCTGCTAACTTCTTCTCCACCTTGGATCTCACTAGCAGGTACTGGCAGGTTCCTGTAGCAGAGGCGGATCGGGAGAAGACCGCATTCACCACCCCGATGGGACTTAGCGAGTTTACCTGCATGCCGTTTGGACTCTGCAACGCACCAGGAACCTTCCAGCGATTGATGGAATGCTGTCTGGGACACCGAAACTTTGAGACGGTCCTGTTATACCTGGACCATGTCATCGTCTACTCCAAGACCTACGAGGACCACCTGAAGCACCTGGCGGAAGTGTTTGAAGCTCTGGCAAGTTACGGCCTAAAGGTGAAACCTTCCAAGTGTCACCTCCTAAAGCCAAAGGTGCAGTACCTGGGACACGTGGTGAGTGCTGACGGAGTGGCTCCCGACCCTGATAAGATCACCGCAATTAAGGAATGGCCAAGCCCCTCCAGCGTAAAGGAAGTGAGGCAGTTCCTCGGGTTGGTAGGCTACTACCGAAGGTTCATTCCCGGTTTCACCAAAAAGGCAGCTCCTATGCAGGACCTCCTGATAGGCCAGTCCAGGAAGGCCAAGAACCAGAAGCCACCCTTCAGATGGGAGAAGCTGGAAGAAGAGTCCTTCCGCCAGCTGAAGATGGCCCTCACGGGGGATGAAATCCTGGCGTACCCTGATTATAGCCAGCCCTTTATCCTCTACACCGACGCCAGTAACATCGGGCTAGGAGCCGTACTGTCCCAGATCCAGCAGGGGAAAGAACGGGTAATTGCTTACGCCAGCCGAAAACTGCGACCCACCGAAAGAAACCCTGAGAATTACAGCTCATTTAAGCTAGAGTTCCTGGCAGTGGTGTGGGCAGTCAACGAACGCTTTAAGCACTACCTCGCTTCTTCCCGGTTCACCGTGTACACGGATAACAACCCGTTGACACACCTGGACACTGCAAGACTCGGTGCCCTAGAGCAGAGATGGATGGCCCGCTTGTCCAACTATGAGTTTACAATCAAATACCGGGCAGGACGCTCCAATACCAACGCGGACGCCCTGTCCAGGATGCCAAACCTACCGGACGTAGGGGAAGATTCAGAGGGACTGGAAGAAGTTGAGCTCCCCGCGTTCCACCGTCATGGGACTATCCAGTATTCCCACCGGGTAAGGAGTAAGCAATCCGCTACGTTCAACCCCTTACCTCATTACAACTGGGTGGAGACGCAAGACAGTGACCCTGCAGTCCGACTGGTAAAGGAGATGCTGACTCGGCCAGATGCACGCCTTGACCCGGACGCTCCGGAGGAAGCCAAACAACTGTGGGCTGAGAAGAGTCGACTGTTCCTTTACAAGGGGAAGTTGTGCCGCAGAATGGTTAACTCCCGGACGCATGAACTAATCTGGCAAGTGGTGGTGCCAAGAAGAGACGCAGCTATGGTGATGGAGGCGTACCACGACGGAGCTGGGCATTTCGGATGGAAGAAGTTGGAGTTCCTGCTGCGCGGGCAGTTCCATTGGGTAGGCATGAGAGGAACCATCGAGAGGTGGTGCAGAGACTGTGGCCCATGCAACCTAAGAAGGAGGTACCGTGCCAGCCAGAAGACTCCCCTGCGGTCCATCATCACCAGACAGCCGTTGGAACTGGTAGCCTTGGATCATGTAAAACTGACCCCAAGCAGAAGTGGCTTCGTCTACGCGTTAACTATCGTGGATCTCTACTCCCGGTTCTTGGTTGTCATCCCCGTCAAGGACTTAACGGCTCAAACAGCAGCTAGAGCCTTCCAGCAGCACTTCTGCCGTCCGCACGGATACCCGGAACAGGTGCTGACGGACCAGGGGCCTGCCTTTGAAGCGGAGGTCTTCCAGGAGTTCTGCACCCTGTATGGCTGCCGGAAGATAAGAACAACACCCTATCACCCTCAAACTAATGGACTTTGTGAGAAAATGAACCAGGTGGTGATAGATCTTCTGAAAACATTGCCCCTGGAGGAACGCAGTCTGTGGCCTGAGAAGCTGCCCGACCTGGTGGACCTATACAACCACATCCCTGTAGGTTCCACCAACTGTACCCCGGCTTACCTGATGAGGGCAAGACCTGGTAAGCTTCCTGTTGATCTGGAGATGGGAGTCCTGACACCCGAGGACACTTCACCAGAAGCAGACTGGGACACAGAGAGGCAGCAGCAGTACCGAAAAGTACAGGAGAGCGTGGAGCGTAGTCTCTGTCAAGCTAGGGAAAGACAAGAGAAAACTTACAACCAGTATGCTCCCGCTGTTCCCCTGGTGCCCGGAGAGCAGGTCTTGAAGAGGAAAAGACGGCTCCACAAGTTGGACGACCAGTGGGAGAAGGACCCGTACACAGTACTGCCCTCAAGCCACGACAACCCAAAGATCTGTACGATCAGTAAAGACGGAGGGGAAACCACAGCCATTGTATCCCGGGATCACCTGAAGAAGTGTCCCGAACAGCTACGGAACCCTGAAGAGGGACAAGAGGACCCTCGACCCGTAGAGGAAAGGGAAGATATGGTTAGTACTGTGCTCGGAGACTTCCCTCGGTCTTGGACTCAAGTCAATGGTGCTGTTGTGGTACCCGTCCTCACGTTCCTCCAACCAGCATCCCAAGTGCCTACGGAGACACAGGTAGAGCGGGAAGAACAGCCGGTCCAGGAGGCAGAAGGCCCCACACAAGCAGACCAGGAAAATCAACCCTCTGCTTATAGTGAGCCTGCCATACCCCTAGTGACCCAAAGAGTCCGAAGACGGCTGCCCAGTTTACCCTTGACAGCTCCTATACCCTGTAGCTCAGGACCAGTCAACCAGCTCCGTAGGTCCACTAGGGTCACTAGAGGCCAGTTGTCCATACGGTGGAGGATCTAAATGTTCAAGCTGTTTTATTAATGTTTACCTGTTTATTGTTGCTTGTGTATAATTATGTGTTTCTAGTTATTTATAGGAGTCTTTGGTGGATTTACCGGGAATCCTTTGTGCATATAGTTGGAGCGTAACCCAGGACGGACTAAAAGACTGTTAAGGACTCGGGGCAGGACAGACCCCTACCTGGTTACGTCTCCCTGTGTTGGTGAAATGGACACCCTTGTTTTCCTCAAAAGTTACACCCGGTTGCGGACACACCGTGACCACCTTACGTGTTGTCTCTATCAGAATGTTATTGTTTACACCTTGTTATGTTTACAAAAGTATGTTTAGTCCCGGAGTACTAAATTTCACTAGGGGGGAATGTGGCACCCCAGGGGTCTGGTCTTCACAGTAATAGCAATGTTATGTCTGAGAGCAGGTGGGAGGTCTCTTGGTCAGGAATCCTATGCATGCCACACCTCCTGCCCAGTCCTGGGAGGGGAAGAACTTCCCCTATATAAAACTGGGGCTGAGGCAGGGTTAGAGGAGAAGAGTAGAGAGAGAAGAGGAGAAGCAGCTATAGGAAAGAGAGATCAGGAGCTCTGAGGAAGTCGTGCTAAAAGGAATCAGGGGCTGGCAGCTGAAGAGCTCGCCCTGATTGAAGAGTTACCACCGGACCCGGAGTCCGAGGCTGTGGGGACTAACCCTGACCCAGCAGCAGAACCCGACCGGCAGGGGATTTCAGGTCCTCTGGCCAAGAAACCCGAAGGCACAGTCACACGCGTGGGACCAGCACCGCCGTCGTGGAGCGGAAGCCACTAGAAGGCCCCGAGTCACCGGCCATACGGGTGAGCACCACACGGTACACTCAGGGACGTGGGCTACCTTTACTCGCCTCTAGCAAGGTAGCCAGAAGAGTACAATTAGTTGGGGAGGCCTACAACTCCGCCTGGCCAAGGGGGATCCCATCTGCTCAAGGACTGACCAGGCCCCGACCGCTAGCCAGTACTCCGGGAGGGTCTATCTTTGTCACCAGTAAAGACCCTGAACTACACCGCATCATCTCTGAGTGGTTCCTGCTACCCCCATCATCCACGTCGGCTGCCCTGAGGCCATACCCCTCCCGTTGGGGGTTATACGATCCATGCTGCACCATCCTTCCACCGGCCTCAGCGGTCTGCCCTGCAGCGGCAGCTCCATAGCTGCATTCAACGGGTGGCGTAGTCGTCCTACATCTACTGCTAATACACCGCCACTTAGTCTGACTCCCTGGGCACGGACCGGGTCACCGCCACGAGACTACTACCCCTATCAGATCCGGCTCCGGGTAGGCTCCCGCGTGCGCAACGCTGCGCAACTCAGGCCCAGGGGTGCGTCATATACAGTACAGAGCACTATGTGGGGCCATGAATACAGTACGGAGAACTATGCGTGGCCATGTATATAGTACGGAGCACTATGCGGGGCCATGTTTACAATATGGAGCACTATGCGGGGTCATGTATACAGTACGGAGCACTATGCGGGGCCATGTATACTGTACGGAGCACTATGCGGGGCCATGTATACAGTATGGAGCACTATGCGGGGCCATGTATACAGTACGGAGAACTATGCAGGGCCACGTATACAGTACAGAGCACTATGCATGGGCCGTATATAGAGTTCGGAGCACTATGCGGGGCCGGGTATACAATAAGAAGCACTATGCGGGGCCGTGGATACAGTACGGAGCACTATGCGGGGCCATGTATAGAGTACGGAGCACTATGCGGGGCCATGTATATAGTAGTACGGAGCACAATGCGGGGCATGTATACAGTGCGAAGCAAAATGTGGGGGACATGTATACAGTATGGAGTACTATGCGGGACCATGTATACAGTAGGTAGCACTATGCGGGGCCATGTATACAGTAGTACGGAGCACTATGTGGGGCCATGAATACAGTACGGAGCACTATGCGGGGCATGTATACAGTACGGAGCACTATGCGGGGTCATGTATACAGGACGGAGCACTATGCGGGACCATGTATACAGTAGGTAGCACTATGCGGGGCCATGTATACAGTAGTACGGAGCACTATGCGGGGCCATGAATACAGTACGGAGCACTATGCGAGGCATGTATACAGTACTGAGCACTATGCGGGGGACATGTATACTGTATGGAGTACTATGCAGGACCATGTATACAGTAGGTAGCAGTATGCGGGGCCATGTATACAGTATGGAGTACTATGGGGGCCATGTATACAGTACGGAGCACTATGCGGGGCCATGTATGCAGTACGGAGCACTATGCTGGGCCATGTATACAATACGGAGCACTATGCGGGGCCATGTATATAGTAGGATGGAGCACTATGCGGGACCATGTATACAGTACGAAGCACTATGCGGGGGACATGTATACAGTACGGAGTACTATGTGGGACTCTGTATACAGTACGGAGCACTATGCGAGGCCATGTATACAGTATGGAGTACTATGGGGGCCATGTATACGTACGGAGCACTATGCGGGGCCATGTATATAGTTGTACGGAGCACTATGCGGGGCCATGTATACAGTACAGAGCACTGTATACTGTGTGCAGTACTATGCGGGGCCATATATACAAAACAGAGCAGTATGCAGGACCATGTATACAATATGGAGCACTATGCGGGGCCATATATACAGTATGGAGCACTATGCGGGGCCATGTATACAGTATGGAGCACTATGCGGGGCCATGTATATAGTAGTACCGAGCACAATGCGGGGGCCGTGTATACAGTACGGAGCACTATGCGGGGCCATGTATACAGTACGAAGCACTATGAGGGGACATGTATACAATACGGAGCACTATGCGGGGGCCGTATATAGAGTACGGAACACTATGCGGGGCTGGGTATACAATATGAAGCACTATGCCCGGCCGTGGGTACAGTATGGAGCACTATGCGGGGCCATATATACAGTACGGAGCACTATGCGGGGCCATGTATACAGTACGGAGCACTATGCGGGGCCATATATACAGTACGGAGCACTATGCGGGGCCATAAATACAGTACGGAGCACTATGCGGGGCCGTGTATACAGTACGGAGCACTATGCAGGGCCATGTATACTGAGTGGAGCTCTATGCGGGGCCGTGTATACTGTACGGAGCACTATGCGGGGCCATGTATACGGTATGGAGCACTATGCGGGGCCATGCATACAGTACGGAGCACTATGCGGGGTCCATGTATACAGTATGGAGCACTATGCGGGGCCATGTATACAGTACGGAGCACTATGCGGGGCCATGCATACCGTACGGAGCACTATGCGGGGTCCATGTATACAGTATGGAGCACTATGCGGGGCCATGTATACAGTAGGGAGCACTATGTGGGGCCATGTATACAGTACGGAGCACTATGCGGGGCCATGTATACAGTACGGAGAACTATGCGGGGCCATGTATACAGTAGGGAGCACTATGCGGGGGCATGTATACAGTAGAGAGCACTATGTGGGGCCATGTATACAGTACGGAGCACTATGTGGGGCCATGTATACAGTAGGGAGCACTATGCGGGGGCATGTATACAGTAGAGAGCACTATGTGGGGCCATGTATACAGTACGGAGCACTATGCGGCGCCATGTATACAGTACGGAGCACTATGTGGGGCCATGTATACAGTACGGAGCACTATGCGGGGCCATGTATACAGTAGGGAGCACTATGCGGCGCCATGTATACAGTACGGAGCACTATGCGGGGCCATGTATACAGTACGGAGCACTATGCGGGGCCATGTATACAGTACGGAGCACTATGCGGGGCCATGTATACAGTAGGGAGCACTATGCGGCGCCATGTATACAGTACGGAGCACTATGCGGGGCCATGTATACAGTATGGAGCACTATACCGGGCCATGTATATAGTACGGAGCCCTGTGCGGGGAACATGTATATGGTACGGAGCACTAAGCGGGGGACATGTATACAGTACAGAGCACTTTTCTGGGGTCCTATATAGAGTACGGAGCACCATGCTGGCCCATGTATACAATATGGAGCAGTATGCGGGGCCATGTATACTGAGTGCAGAACTATGCAGGGCCATGTATACAGTATGGAGCACTATGTGGGGCCATGTATAGAGTACGGAGCACTATGCGGGGGCCATGTATACAGTACAGAGCACTAGGCGGGGCCATGTATACAGTATGGAGCACTATGTGGGGCCATGTATACAGTACGGAGCACTATGCGGGGCCATGTATACAGTATGGAGCACTATGTGGGGCCATGTATAGAGTACGGAGAACTATGCGGGGGCAGTATATAGAGTACGGAGCACTATGCGGGCCCGTGCATACAATATGGAGCACTATGCGAGGCCGTGTATACAGTACAGAGCACTATGCGGGGTCATGAATACAGTACAGAGCACTATGCGGGGGATATGTATACAGTACGGAGCACTATGCGGCGCCATGTATACAGTACGAAGCACTCTGCGGGGCCATGTATACAAAACAGAGCAGTGTGCGGGGCAATGTATATAGTAGGGAGCACTATGCGGGGCCATGTATATAGTACGGAGCATTATGCGGGGCCATGCATACAGTACGAAGCACTATGCGGGGCCATGTATACAGTACGGAGCACTATGCGGGACCATGCATACAGTACGGAGCACTATGCGGGGCCATGTATACAGTAGGTAGCACTATGTGGGGCCATGTATAGAGTACGGAGAACTATGCGGGGGACATGTATACAGTACAGAGTACTATGCGGGGGCAGTATATAGAGTACGGAGCACTATGCGGGCCCGTGCATACAATATGGAGCACTATGCGAGGCCGTGTATACAGTACGGAGCACTATGCGGGGCCATGTATAGAGTACGGAGCACTATGCGGGGGCCATGTATACAGTACAGAGCACTAGGCGGGGCCATGTATACAGTATGGAGCACTATGTGGGGCCATGTATACAGTACGGAGCACTATGCGGGGCCATGTATACAGTATGGAGCACTATGTGGGGCCATGTATAGAGTACGGAGAACTATGCGGGGGCAGTATATAGAGTACGGAGCACTATGCGGGCCCGTGCATACAATATGGAGCACTATGCGAGGCCGTGTATACAGTACAGAGCACTATGCGGGGTCATGAATACAGTACAGAGCACTATGCGGGGGATATGTATACAGTACGGAGCACTATGCGGCGCCATGTATACAGTACGAAGCACTCTGCGGGGCCATGTATACAAAACAGAGCAGTGTGCGGGGCAATGTATATAGTAGGGAGCACTATGCGGGGCCATGTATATAGTACGGAGCATTATGCGGGGCCATGCATACAGTACGAAGCACTATGCGGGGCCATGTATACAGTACGGAGCACTATGCGGGACCATGCATACAGTACGGAGCACTATGCGGGGCCATGCCTACAGTACGGAGCACTATGTGGGGCCATGTATAGAGTAGGGAGCACTATGTGGGGCCATGTATACAGTACGGAGCACTATGCGGGGCCATGTATACAGTATGGAGCACTATGTGGGGCCATGTATAGAGTACGGAGAACTATGCGGGGGACATGTATACAGTACAGAGTACTATGCGGGGGCAGTATATAGAGTACGGAGCACTATGCGGGCCCGTGCATACAATATGGAGCACTATGCGAGGCCGTGTATACAGTACGGAGCACTATGCGGGGCCATGTATACAGTACGAAGCACTATGAGGAGACATGTATACAATACGGAGCACTATGCGGGGGCCGTATATAGAGTACGGAACACTATGCGGGGCTGGGTATACAATATGAAGCACTATGCCCGGCCGTGGGTACAGTACGGAGCACTATGCGGGGCCATATTTACAGTACGGAGCACTATGCGGGGCCATGTATACAGTACGGAGCACTATGCGGGGCCATATATACAGTACGGAGCACTATGTGGGGCCATAAATACAGTACGGAGCACTATGCGGGGCCGTGTATACAGTACGGAGCACTATGCAGGGCCATGTATACTGAGTGGAGCTCTATGCGGGGCCGTGTATACTGTACGGAGCACTATGCGGGGCCATGTATACGGTATGGAGCACTATGCGGGACCATGCATACAGTACGGAGCACTATGCGGGGCCATGCATACAGTACGGAGCACTATGCGGGGTCCATGTATACAGTATGGAGCACTATGCGGGGCCATGTATACAGTACGGAGCACTATGCGGGGCCATGCATACCGTACGGAGCACTATGCGGGGTCCATGTATACAGTATGGAGCACTAAGCGGGGCCATGTATACAGTAGGGAGCACTATGTGGGGCCATGTATACAGTACGGAGCACTATGCGGGGCCATGTATACAGTACGGAGCACTATGCGGGGCCATGTATACAGTAGGGAGCACTATGCGGGGGCATGTATACAGTAGAGAGCACTATGTGGGGCCATGAATACAGTACGGAGCACTATGTGGGGCCATGTATACAGTAGGGAGCACTATGCGGGGGCATGTATACAGTAGAGAGCACTATGTGGGGCCATGTATACAGTACGGAGCACTATGCGGCGCCATGTATACAGTACGGAGCACTATGTGGGGACATGTATACAGTAGAGAGCACTATGTGGGGCCATGTATACAGTACGGAGCACTATGCGGGGCCATGTATACAGTACGGAGCACTATGCGGGGCCATGTATACAGTAGGGAGCAGTATGCGGCGCCATGTAAACAGTACGGAGCACTATGCAGGGCCATGTATACTGAGTGCAGCAATATGCTGGCCATGTATACAGTATGGAGCACTATACCGGGCCATGTATATAGTACGGAGCCCTATGCGGGGAACATGTATATGGTACGGAGCACTAAGCGGGGGACATGTATACAGTACAGAGCACTTTTCTGGGGTCCTATATAGAGTACGGAGCACCATGCTGGCCCATGTATACAATATGGAGCAGTATGCGGGGCCATGTATACTGAGTGCAGAACTATGCAGGGCCATGTATACAGTATGGAGCACTATGTGGGGCCATGTATAGAGTACGGAGCACTATGCGGGGGCTATGTATATGTAGCACCCTGAGGATTCGGCTGCTACAGGAGTATTGCACCTCAGCCAGAGGTGTAATATTCCACTCCCGGGTAAGGATGGAGTGTGGAACTGAGCTCAGTAGGCTGCATGCACTACACACATCCCATTTCCGAGGGACAGACCAACGGTACTCCCACTTAGAAATGTGCAGGTACGACCGAGTCTGTCCTTGGCTGGAGTGGGAGGGGGGGTGGAACATCCCAGTAGTGTAGGAGCAGATAGGGGGAGCAGTCTGGGTAATGCTAGGAGCTCATTGGGTGCTGGTCACCTGAGCTCACACATAGAGGGAGTATATAAGGTGGGAACCATCTTAGATCAGGGTCAGTCAGCCAGTCAGTCCATCAGACTTTGTAGAGCAGTGGAGAAGAGCAGAGGAGCAGAGCAGCCCCAAGGCCCAGAGGGAGAGAGGAGAACGAAAGACCCAGAGGGGGAGAAAGAAGGAATTCTAAGAGCCCAAATTAAATCAAAGGGTGAAGAGTTGGCACAAGGGTACCGGATCCCAAACTGGTGGAGGGCACTTATCCTCAGCCAGAGACCGGAGGCCGTGGGCAGAATCTGCCACGGCCACTCACCATATCCACCCGGAAGGCAGACCACACATAGGGTCAGGGAACCCAGAGACAAGGGTTTACCAACAAGAGGCCCGAGGGAGCCGGACTTAGGTGGATCCCTGGTGGGGAAGGCCAGAGACGAGGACAAGTCAGAAAGGGAGCTCAGGACCACGCTCCAGAATTACTTGGGGGTTGGCCGAGTCCAGGACCTGGTGGACGCAGCACGGCTCGGGTGGTCACTCAAGGCCGGAGTGACCGGTACAAAAACAGCAGTAAGTAAAAACCCTGAACTGCACAACCCGACTCTGACTCTCATTACCATCTTCACTGCACCTCCACAACCACCATCCTCTGCACCTGACCCCCTGAGGCTATACCCCTCCCGTTGGGGGTTATACTACCTGGGCTGCACACACATCATCAGCCTCAGTGGACCCTGCTGCAGCGGCGGCCGTAGTGACCGCAAATCAACGGGTGGCGTAGTCGACACAAAGAACTTTGATAACATCTGCAGGACTGCCACACACTGAGCTTGACACCCTGGGCACGGACCGGGTCACAGCCACTCGGAGACTACAACCCCCATCTGATCCGGCTCCGGGTATTCCCCTAAAGAATATGGCCCAGGGGGTGCGTCATATACAGTACAGAGCACTAGGCGGGGCCATGTATACAGTATGGAGCACTATATGGGGCCATGTATACAGTACGGAGCACTATGCGGGGCCATGTATACAGTATGGAGCACTATGTGGGGCCATGTATAGAGTACGGAGAACTATGCGGGGGACATGTATACAGTACAGAGTACTATGCGGGGGCAGTATATAGAGTACGGAGCACTATGCGGGCCCGTGCATACAATATGGAGCACTATGCGAGGCCGTGTATACAGTACAGAGCACTATGCGGGGTCATGAATACAGTACAGAACACTATGCGGGGGATATGTATACAGTACGGAGCACTATGCGGCGCCATGTATACAGTACGAAGCACTCTGCGGGGCCATGTATACAAAACAGAGCAGTGTGCGGGGCAATGTATATAGTAGGGAGCACTATGCGGGGCCATGTATATAGTACGGAGCATTATTCTGGGCCATGCATACAGTACGAAGCACTATGCGGGGCCATGTATACAGTACGGAGCACTATGCGGGACCATGCATACAGTACGGAGCACTATGCGGGGCCATGCCTACAGTACGGAGCACTATGTGGGGCCATGTATAGAGTAGGGAGCACTATGCGGGGCCATGTATACAGTAGGGAGCACTATGCGGGGCCATTTATACTGTGTGCAGCACTATGCGGGGCCATGTATACTGTACGGAGCACTATGCGGTCCGTGTATAGAGTACGGAGCACTATGCGGGGCTATGTATACAGTACAGAGCACTATGCGGGGCCATGTATACAGAATGGAACACTATGCAGGTCCATGTATACAGTACGGAGCACTATGCGGGGCCATGTATACAGTATTACTGAGCACAATGCAGGGCCGTGTATACAGTGCGGAGTACTATGCGGGGCCATGTATATAGTAGTACGGAGCATTATGCGGGGCCATGTATACAGTACAAAGCACTATGCGGGGGACATGTATACAGTTCGGAGTACTATGTGGGGCCATGTATACTGTACAGAGCACTATGCGGGGGCCGTATATAGAGTACGGAGCACGATGCGGGCCCGTGTATACAACATGGAGTAGTATGTGGGGCCATGTATACTGAGTGCAGCACTATGCAGGGCCATTTATACTGTGTGCAGCACTATGCGGGGCCATGTATACAGTACGGAGCGCTATGCGGAGCCATCTGTACAGTACGAAGCACTATGCGGGGCCATGTATATGACTCGCCCCCTGGGCCGTGGGGCACGCGGATCCGGGCGATAGGGAGATGCTGGGAGTAGTAGTGGCGGCCCGGTCCCGCTGCTCAGGGTGGTCAGACCAATGGTAGTCTGCTACTGTACTTTAGATAATGTCCGACTACGCCACCCGTGGATTGCGGTTATTAGGAACCGCCGCTGCAAGGCAGTCCGCTGGGGTTGATGATGGGTGCAGCTGAGGTGATGTGACTCCCCACGGGAAGAGTGCAGCCCCAGGGCAGTGTAGTGGATGGTGGGAGTGATGGTAGTGCGAGTCCCGGTGCTGATAGTGCTGGAGGCGCGAAGGAGCACACAGACAACAAGTTACAGTCCAGGGTCTTTACTCACAGTTCGTTTGTTCCGGGTCACTTCTGTCAGCAGTGACCGCCCGAGCCGTGCTGCGTCCACCAGGTGAGGGGCTCGGTCAACTCCCAGGCAGTTCAGGAGCATGGCACAGGACCCCCTTTAATCCTTTCTCTGGCCTGCCTCACCAGTGACCCACTTTTGTCCAGCTGCCGCGGACTTGTGCGGTTAAACGTGGGCCCCGTCCTACGCTGTCCTATATGGTGCCTTCCTAGCAGGTTTGATGAGGTGTCGCACCAATAGATGATCACGACGACCGGTCTTTGGCTGAGGGTTGTTTCTCCTCCACCAACTTGGGATCCGGTACCCTTAATCTGCCCGACCCTGCACCCTGGATTCTCCTGGGTTCTTAGGGTTCCTTCCACCTTCTTGTTCCTGAGCCCTTCTGTTTCTCTGTCTCTCCTTCTTTGCAGTTCCTGTTCTGTTCCTTTCTCCTGGAGCTGAGATGAGCCAGAATCTCAGCTCCCCTTCACCTCCTCCTCGGCCCTCACTAGGCCCTCCTGGAGTAGAGCTCCTACAGAGCCTCTACTCCCTGTCTTCTCCTCTGGCTGAACTGACCCAGAACTAAGATGGTGCCCACCTTTTATACCTCCTTCTAGCCATGAGCCCAGGTGACCAGCAACCAATGGGCTCCTACCTACGCTCAGAAACCGCCCCCTATCTGCTCCTACAGCACTGGGTGTTCCACCCCTCCCTCCCCACTCCAGCAGGGACATGGTCGGTCGTGCCTGCACTTATGTCTAGTGGGAGCACCGTTGAGCTGTCCCTCGGAAATGGGGTGTGTGTGCTGCATGCAGCTAACTGAGCCCTGGTCCATACTCCATCCTTACCCGGGAGTGGAATACCACACCTCTGGCAGAGGTGCAATACCCCTGTAGCGGCCGAGCCCTCGGGGCGCTACATTCCCCCCTGGTAAAGCACAGCACGTCCTCGAGCTGGAAAAGAGCAAAAACAGATAATTACAGGACATGCAAAACTTTTTTCAATAACTTTTCACATCAGAAAACAGGTAACATGGTTCAATTCCCTTTATGGGAAACAATCCTCTTCTCTTGCCACTACCACAAAACACTTTGCTAATGCCTCTGGAACTCTTTTGTCACTTATCATATAAAACGGTCTCAAAATTATGTAAAACATTTTCTAGCAGCATATAAAACTTTCTCATGTAACACATTTTTAAGTAAAGCACATTCTTGGATTCTTGGCTGCGGTGCAACTTGCAACCAGATGTTCATTCTTCTTAAAGGTGCAACGCTCTAGCGAACTTGTCTTGAGGTAGACGTTGCAGTTCTTTTATAAAACCAGTAGGGGGCGCTTTAGGAAGCGCAACTATATACAAGGGATTGGCCGTTCCCAGTCCTCGGCCGGTTGAAAAGGGGGAATGGCTGCTCACAGTCCTCAGCCTGTTAGGGGATGAGGGACACACAGGTAACAGTTCAATATTTGTCCCAACGGGGACCACACTTTCAAGACGGGAACAGTCCCAAAAACGATTCGGATGTCCTGACGGGTAACTATGTACACAGGTACTTTGCTACTTACTAGTAGCGGTGTCCTCCATAGGCTCCTTCTTCCTCCTCATATGGCTCTTCAGACCCGTCCGGGTCCTCTTGGCTCTCCTCATAGCCGCGGTATTGTAGCTCCTCCTCGGTGAGCCGATGGACATGTAGGGCGTATGGTCCTTTGCACCTACGTGGCAGGTGAAGGTGACCACATCACCAGGGTACAGGTCACGGCCACGATGCCCCTCAGGTAGATGACTTTCGACGTCCCTGCGGGTCACAAAGACGTCGCCTGCTGTTTCTGGGCCCCTGATGAAGCCCCAGCCGTTCTCCATGTGGAACTTGACTATGGTCCCGGTGATTCGGGGACCACGGGCTGCTTGGGGGTCTTGGCGGGCCTTGCGCTTTTGTTCAGCACTCTGGGCCTGGAGCCGTTCCTCTCTGACGTGCCCCTCTCGTCGCTCCCGCTCAAAGGTCGCCAGTTGCTGGTGACAGGCCTCCAGACGACGGACCGCGTCTGCCCGGGTCTCTTGAGAGAACCCCATCAGGTTCTCGCCGTTGGAGTCCCACGCAAATTGGACGTCTTCTAGTGGGGGTAGGGTGACCTCGACGGGTTCAGGAGCCCGTATCAAAGGCTCGCGCGGGGGCTGGGCCTTCCATGGCTGATTGCCGGTCACTTCAGCCGGCCACTCCAGCGGCAGTCCATCCGGACCGGTGTGATGGGCAAACAGGTCCACGCCCAGCGATGGTATGGTGGGGGGACGTGATCTGGGAGCAGCGCCCGGGGGCACTCGGCCTTGTGACCAGGCCGGGGGTCTTGTGGCTGCGCTAGGTGGCAGTCCCATCCGGGACAGGGGCGCAGGCTTGGCGATGGCGCCATGGTCATCCAGGCCTTGCGACCGGGCCGATGATGCTTCCTGCTTTACGGCACCCGGGGTCAAGGGGCGTGGCGCTGGGTGGGGCGTGGCCGCGGCGCTCGCCGCTTGAGGCCTAGCCGGGAGCAGTGGCGGCGCGGCAACAGGTGCGGTGAGTGGGGCTTCTGGTGCTGCGACGGGAGGCTGGGGCAGGCTTGCGGGTGCTGGGCTTGGGGTGGTGACGTGCCCTTCACTTGCCTCAGTCCTCGTGGCTCCCTCTGCGGCGTCGCCTCCGGTCCTCTCTCCTCCTGCGCCGTCCTCCGAGGCAGGCAAACCGCGGGGTGCGGCTGAAGCCTGTCGCTGGTGGGTCTCGGCCTGCCGGGCCAGTTCCTCTCTCCACTCGGTGAGTGCACTCCGCTGCGCCCGGACCATCCTCCGCTCCAGGTCCTCCAGTGCAGCTTGCGCACGCTCCGGATCTCTGGGGAGCTGCGCCAGGACTTCTGCTAGGCTGCAGAGCGGTTCGGCCTACAGCAGGCTTCGGGCCAGGAGGCTGGTGCTGCTCAGGGCGTCCATTCCCGGGTGCGGTCTGTCTGGACTGATCCAGACCACCCCCTGCCCCGCAGTTTTCTTTCCTATCCGCCCCCATGGGGGGTGGTCCTGGGGCATTCTGCTGACAATCACTCTCAGGGGCAGCCCCCCCACGTTGACGGACATTTCCACAGCAGTGCTCATCGTTGTTGGGGGCGGGCTTCCTCTTTGGCGCCATTCTGGGACCCGGCCCACGATGGGAGGCGGCCTCCTGTGGTCTTTTGGCGCGCACATTATGGCGCTCGTTCTTCTGGGGCGGGTGCCATCTTTAGTACCGTGAAACAGTCTCTTTTCAGGCGCGCAGTACCCGTGGTTAGCGGGCACGAAATCCTGCTGACTACGCCAAAGCTGACTCGCCCCCTGGGCCGTGGGGCACGCGGATCCGGGCGATAGGGAGATGCTGGGAGTAGTAGTGGCGGCCCGGTCCCGCGGCTCAGGGTGGTCAGACCAATGGTAGTCTGCTACTGTACTTTAGATAATGTCCGACTACGCCACCCGTGGATTGCGGTTATTAGGAACCGCCGCTGCAAGGCAGTCCGCTGGGGCTGATGATGGGTGCAGCTGAGGTGATGTGACTCCCCACGGGAAGAGTGCAGCCCCAGGGCAGTGTAGTGGATGGTGGGAGTGATGGTAGTGCGAGTCCCGGTGCTGATAGTGCTGGAGGCGAGAAGGAGCACACAGACAACAAGTTACAGTCCAGGGTCTTTACTCACAGTTCGTTTGTTCCGGGTCACTTCTGTCAGCAGTGACCGCCCGAGTCGTGCTGCGTCCACCAGGTGAGGGGCTCGGTCAACTCCCAGGCAGCTCAGGAGCATGGCACAGGACCCCCTTTAATCCTTTCTCTGGCCTGCCTCACCAGTGACCCACTTTTGTCCAGCTGCCGCGGACTTGTGCGGTTAAACGTGGGCCCCGTCCTACGCTGTCCTATATGGTGCCTTCCTAGCAGGTTTGATGAGGTGTCGCACCAATAGATGATCACGACGACCGGTCTTTGGCTGAGGGTTGTTTCTCCTCCACCAACTTGGGATCCGGTACCCTTAATCTGCCTGACCCTGCACCCTGGATTCTCGTGGGTTCTTAGGGTCCCTTCCACCTTCTTGTTCCTGAGCCCTTCTGTTTCTCTGTCTCTCCTTCTTTGCAGTTCCTGTTCTGTTCCTTTCTCCTGGAGCTGAGATGAGCCAGAATCTCAGCTCCCCTTCACCTCCTCCTCGGCCTCTCACTAGGCCCTCCTGGAGTAGAGCTCCTACAGAGCCTCTACTCCCTGTCTTCTCCTCTGGCTGAACTGACCCAGAACTAAGATGGTGCCCACCTTTTATACCTCCTTCAAGCCATGAGCCCAGGTGACCAGCAACCAATGGGCTCCTACCTACGCTCAGAAACCGCCCCCTATCTGCTCCTACAGCACTGGGTATTCCACCCCTCCCTCCCCACTCCAGCAGGGACATGGTCGGTCGTGCCTGCACTTATGTCTAGTGGAAGCACCGTTGAGCTGTCCCTCGGAAATGGGGTGTGTGTGCTGCATGCAGCTAACTGAGCCCTGGTCCATACTCCATCCTTACCCGGGAGTGGAATACCACACCTCTGGCAGAGGTGCAATACCCCTGTAGCGGCCGAGCCCTCGGGGCGCTACATATACAGTACGGAGCACTATGCGGAGCCATCTGTACAGTACGAAGCACTATGCGGGGCCATGTATACAGTACAGAGCACTATGCGGGACCATGTATACAGTTCGGAGCACTATGCGGGCCCGTGTATACAATATGGAGCACTATGCGGAGCCGTGTATACAGTACGGAACACTATGCGGAGCCATCTGTACAGTACGAAGCACTATGCGGGGCCATGTATACAGTACGGAGCACTATGCGAAGCCATCTGTACAGTACGAAGCACTATGCGGGGCCATGTATACAGTACAGAGCACTATGCGGGGCCATGTATACAGTTCGGAGCACTATGCGGGCCCGTGTATACAATATGGAGCACTATGCGGAGCCGTGTATACAGTACGGAGCACTATGCAGGGCCAAGAATACAGTAGAGAGCACTATGCGGGGGACATGTATACAGTACGGAGCACTATGCGGGGCCATTTTTACAGTACGGAGCACTATGCGGGGCCATGTATACTGTGTGCAGCACTATGCGGGGACATATATACAAAACAGAGCAATATGCGGGGCCATGTATATAGTAGTATGGAGCATTATGAGGGGCCGTGTATACAGTACGAAGCACTATGCGTTGGACATGTATACAGTACGGAGCACTATGCGGGGACATGTATACAGTACGGAGAACTATGCGGTGGACATGCATACAGTACGGAGTACTATGCGGGGCCATGTATACAGTACGGAGCACTATGCGGGGCCGTGTATACTGTGTGCAGCACTATGCGGGGCCGTGTATACAGTACGGAGCACTATGCAGGGTCATGTATACTGAGTGGAGCACTATGCGGGGCCGTGTATACAGTACGGAGCACTATGCGGAACCATGTTAATAGTAGTACGGAGCACTATGCTGGGCCGTGTATACAGTATGGAGCACTATGCGGGACCATGCATACAGTACGGAGCACTATGCGGGGTCCATGTATACAGTATGGAGCACTATGCGGGGCCATGTATACAGTACGCAGCACTATGCGAGGCCGTGTATACAGTACAGAGCACTATGCGGTGCCATGTACACGGTACGGAGCACTATGTGGGACCATGCATACAGTACGGAGCACTATGCGGGGCCATGCATACCGTACGGAGCACTATGCGGGGTCCATGTATACAGTATGGAGCACTATGCGGGGTCCATGTATACAGTATGGAGCACTATGCGGGGCCATATATACTGTAAGGAGCACTATGCGAGGCCATGTATGCAATATGGAGCACTATACGGGGCCATGTATACAGTGCGGAGCACTATGCGGGGCCATGTATACAGTACGGAGCACTATGCAGGGCCATGTATACAGTAGGGAGCACTATGCAGCGCCACGTATAGAGTACGGAGCACTATGCGGGGGCCATGTATACAGTACAGAGCACTATTCGGGGGCCGTATATAGAGTACGGAGCACTATGCGGGGCAGTGGATACAGTACGGAGCACTATGCGGGGCCATGTATACGTATGGAGCACTGTGCGGGGCCATGTATACTGTGTGCAGCACTATGCGGGGCCATAAATACAAAACAGAGCAATATGCGGGACCATGTATACAGTAGGGAGCACTATGTGGGGCCATGTATACATTTCGGATCAATATGCGGGGCCAGGTATACAGTACGGAGCACTTTGCAGGGCCATGTATATAGTAGTATCGAGCACAATGCGGGGGCTGTGTATACAGTACGGAGCACTATGCGGGGCCATGTATATAGTAGTACGGAGCACTATGCGGGGCCTTGTATACAGTACGAAGCACTATGCTGGGCCATGTATACAGTACAGAGCACTATTCAGGGCCGTGTATACAGTACAGAGCACTATACGGGGCCATGTATACAGTACGGAGCACTATGCTGGGCCATGTATACAGTACGGAGCACTATGCGAGGCCGTGTATACAATATTGAGCACTATGCCGGGCTGTGTAACAGAACGGAGCACTATGCGGGCTGTGTATACAGTACAGAGCACTTTTCTGGGGTCCTATATAGAGTACGGAGCACCATGCGGGCCCATGTATACAATATGGAGCAATATGCGGGGCCGTGTATACAGTACGGAGCACTATGCAGGGCCATGTATACAGTATGGAGCACTATGTGGGGCCATGTATACAGTGCGGAGCACTATGCGGGGGCCATGTATACAGTACAGAGCACTATGCGGGGGCAGTATATAGAGTACGGAGCAGTATGCGGGCCCGTGTATACAATATGGAGAACTATGCGAGGCCGTGTATACAGTACAGAGCACTATGCGGGGCCATGAATACAGTACAGAGCACTATGCGGGGGATATGTATACAGTACGGAGCACTATGCGGGGCCATGTATACAGTACGGAGCACTATGCGGGGCCATGAATACAGTACAGAGCACTATGCGGGGGATATGTATACAGTACGGAGCACTATGCGGGGCCATGTATACAGTACGGAGCACTATGCGGGGCCATGTATACTGTGTGCAGCACTCTGCGGGGCCATGTATACAAAACAGAGCAGTGTGCGGGGCAATGTATATAGTACGGAGCACTATGCGGGGCCATGTATATAGTAGTACGGAGCATTATGCGGGGCCATGTATACAGTACGAAGCACTATGCGGGGCCATGTATACAGTACGGAGCACGATGCGGGACCATGCCTACAGTACGGAGCACTATGTGGGGCCATGTATACAGTAGGGAGCACTATGTGGGGCCATGTATAGAGTAGGGAGCACTATGCGGGGCCATGTATACAGTAGGGAGCACTATGCGGTGGCCATGTATACAGTAGGGAGCACTATGCGGCGCCATGTATACAGTACGGAGCACTATGCAGGGCCATGTATACAGTACGGAGCACTATGCAGGGCCATGTATACAGTAGAGAGCACTATGCGGGGCCACGTATACAGTACGGAGCACTATGCGGTGGCCATGTATACAGTAGGGAGCACTATGCAGGGCCATGTATACAGTAGAGAGCATTATGCGGGGCCATGTATACCGTACGGAGCACTATGCGGAGCCATGTATACAGTAGGGAGCACTATGCAGGGCCATGTATACAGTAGAGAGCACTATGCGGCGCCATGCATACAGTACGGAGCACTACGCAGGGCCATGTATACAGTACGGAGCACTATGCAGGGCCTTGTATACAGTACGGAGCACTATGCGGGGCCATGTATACAGTAGAGAGCACTATGCGGGGCCATGCATACAGTACGGAGCACTATGCAGGGCCATGTATACAGTACGGAGCACTATGCAGGGCCATGTATACAGTAGAGAGCACTATGCGGGGCCATGTATACAGTACGGAGCACTATGCGGTGGCCATGTATTCAGTAAGGAGCACTATGCAGGGCCATGCATACAGTATGGAGCACTATGCGGTGGCCATGTATACAGTAGGGAGCACTATGCGGCGCCATGTATACAGTACGGAGCACTATGCAGGGCCATGTATATAGTACGGAGCACTATGCGGGGAACATGTATATGGTACGGAGCACTAAGCGGGGGACATGTATACAAAACAGAGCACTTTTCTGGGGTCCTATATAGAGTACGGAGCACTATGCGGGGCCATGTATATAGTAGTACGGAGCATTATGCGGGGCCATGTATACAGTACGAAGCACTATGCGGGGCCATGTATACAGGACGGAGCACTATGCGGGACCATGCATACAGTACGGAGCACTATGCGGGGCCATGCCTACAGTACGGAGCACTATGTGGGGCCATGTATACAGTAGGGAGCACTATGCAGGGCCATGTATACAGTAGGGAGCACTATGCTGGGCCATTTATACTGTGTGCAGCACTATGTGGGGCCATGTATACAGTACGGATCAATATGCGGGGCCATGTATACAGTACGGAGCACTTTGCAGGGCCATGTATATAGTAGTATCGAGCACAATGCTTGGGCTGTGTATACAGTACGGAGCACTATGCGGGACAATGTATATAGTAGTACGGAGCACTATGCGGGGCCTTGTATACAGTACGAAGCACTATGGGGGGACATCTATACAGTACAGAGCACTATTCAGGGCCGTGTATACAGTACAGAGCACTATACGGGGCCATGTATACAGTACGGAGCACTATTCAGGGCCATGTATACAGTACGGAGCACTATGCGTGGGCCATGTATAGAGTACGGAGCACTATGCGAGGCCGTGTATACAATATGGAGCACTATGCCGGGCTGTGTAACAGAACGGAGCACTATGCGGGGCCATGTATACAGTAGGGAGCACTATGCGGGGCCATGTATACAGTAGGGAGCACTATGTGGGGCCATGTATACAGTAGAGAGCACTATGCGGGGCCATGTATACAGTACGGAACACTATGCGGGGCCATGTATACAGTACGGAGCACTATGCGGGGCCATGTATACAGTAGGGAGCACTATACGGCGCCATGTATACAGTACGGAGCACTATGCAGGTCCATGTATACTGAGTGCAGCAATATGCTGGCCATGTATACAGTATGTAGCACTATACCGGGCCATGTATATAGTACGGAGCACTATGCGGGGAACATGTATATGGTACGGAGCACTATGCGGGGTACATGTATACAGTACAGAGCACTTTTCTGGGGTCCTATATAGAGTACGGAGCACGCTGCGGGCCCATGTATACAACATGGAGCAGTATGCGGGGCCATGTATATATGGAGGGACATGTATACAGTACGAGCACTATGCGGGGCCATGTATACAGTAGTACGGAGCAGTATGCGGAGCCATGTATACAGTACGGAGCACTATGCGGGGCCATGTATACTGAGTGCAGCACTATGCAGGGCCATGTATACAGTATGGAGCACTATGTGGGGCCATGTATAGAGTACGGACCACTATGCTGGGGCAGTATATAGAGTTCGGAGCACTATGCGGGCCCGTGTATACAATATAGAGCACTATGCGAGGCCGTGTATACAGTACAGAGCACTATGCGGGGCCATGAATAGAGTACAGAGCACTATGCGGGGGATATGTATACAGTACGGAGCACTATGCGGGGCCATGTATACAGTACGGAGCACTATGCGGGGCCATGTATACTGTGTGCAGCACTCTGCGGGGCCATGGATACAAAAACAGAGCAGTGTGCGGGGCAATGTATATAGTACGGAGCACTATGCGGGGCCATGTATATAGTAGTACGGAGCATTATGCGGGGCCATGTATACAGTACGAAGCACTATGCAGGGCCATGTATACAGTACGGAGCACTATGCGGGGCCATGTATACAGTACGAAGCACTATGCAGGGCCATGTATACAGTACGGAGCACTATGCGGGACCATGCATACAGTACGGAGCACTATGCGGGGCCATGCCTACAGTGCGGAGCACTATGCGGGGTCCATGTATACAGTACGGAGCACTATGCAGGGCCACCTATAGAGTACGGAGCACTATGCGGGGGCCATGTATACAGTACAGAGCACTATGCGGGGGCCGTATACAGAGTACGAAGCACTATGCGGGGCCGTGGATACAGTACGGAGCACTATGCGGGGCCATGATTACAGTACGGAGCACTATTCGGGGGACATGTATACAGTACGGAGCACTATGAGGGGCCATGTATACTGTGTGCAGCACTATGCGGGGCCATATATACAAAACAGAGCAGTATATGGGACCATGTATACAGTATGGAGCACTATGCGGGGCCATGTATGCAGTACGGAGTACGATTCTGGGCCATGTATACTGAGCGGGGGCTGTGTATGCAGTACGGAGCACTATGCGGGGCCATGTATACAGTACAAAGCACTATGGAGGGACATGTATACAGTACGAGCACTATGCGGGGCCATGTATACAGTAGTACGGAGCAGTATGCGGAGCCATGTATACAGTACGGAGCACTATGCGGGGCCATGTATACTGAGTGCAGCACTATGCAGGGCCATTTATAGTGTGTGCAGCACTATGCGGGGCCATGTATACAGTAGTACGGAGCACTATGCTGAGCCATGTATACAGTACGGAGCACTATGCAGGGCCATGTACACTGAGTGCAGCACTATGCGGGGCCATATATATAATACGGAGCACTATGCGGGACCATGTATACAGTAGGTAGCACTATGCGAGGACATGCATACAGTACGGAGCACTATGCAGGGCCATGTATACAGTACAGAGCTCTAAGCAGGGCCATGTATATAGCAGTACCGAGCACAATGCTGGGGCCGTGTATACAGTACGGAGCACTATGCGGGGCCATGTATACAGTACGAAGCACTATGCGGGGCCATGTATATAGTAGTACGGAGCAGTATGCGGAGCCATGTATACAGTACGGAGCACTATGCGTGGCCATGTATACTGAGTGCAGCACTATGCAGGGCCATGTATACAGTACGGAGCACTATGCGGGGCCATGTATACAGTACGGAGCACTATGCGGGGCCATGTATACTGAGTGCAGCACTATGCAGGGCCATGTATACAGTACGGAGCACTATGCGGGGCCATGTATACTGAGTGCAGCACTATGCAGGGCCATGTATACAGTACGGAGCACTATGCGGGGCCATGTATACAGTACGGAGCACTATGCGGGGCCATGTATACAGTACGGAGCACTATGCGGGGCCATGTATACAGTACGGAGCACTATGCGGGGCCATGTATACTGAGTGCAGCACTATGCAGGGCCATGTATACAGTACGAAGCACTATGTGGGGCCATGTATACAGTAGTACGGAGCAGTATGCGGAGCCATGTATACAGTACGGAGCACTATGCTGGGCCATGTATACTGAGTGCAGCACTATGCAGGGCCATTTATAGTGTGTGCAGCACTATGCGGGGCCATGTATACAGTAGTACGGAGCACTATGCGGAGCCATGTATACAGTACGGAGCACTATGCAGGGCCATGTATACAGTAGGTAGCACTATGCGAGGACATGCATACAGTACTGAGCACTATGCAGGGCCATGTACACTGAGTGCAGCACTATGCAGGGCCATTTATAGTGTGTGCAGCACTATGCGGGGCCATGTATACAGTACGGAGCACTATGCGGGGCCATGTATACAGTACGGAGCACTATGCGAGGACATGCATACAGTACTGAGCACTATGCAGGGCCATGTACACTGAGTGCAGCACTATGCAGGGCCATTTATAGTGTATGCAGCACTATGCGGGGCCATGTATACAGTACGGAGCACTATGCGGGGCCATGTATACAGTACGGAGCACTATGCGAGGACATGCATACAGTACTGAGCACTATGCAGGGCCATGTATACAGTAGGTAGCACTATGCGAGGACATGCATACAGTACTGAGCACTATGCAGGGCCATGTACACTGAGTGCAGCACTATGCAGGGCCATTTATAGTGTGTGCAGCACTATGCGGGGCCATGTATACAGTACGGAGCACTATGCGGGGCCATGTATACAGTACAGAGCTCTAAGCAGGGCCATGTATATAGTAGTACCGAGCACAATGCTGGGGCCGTGTATACAGTACGGAGCACTACGCGGGGCCATGTATACAGTAGTACCGAGCACAATGCTGGGGCCGTGTATACAGTATGGAGCACTATGCGGGGCCATGTATACAGTACGAAGCACTATGGAGGGACATGTATACAGAACGAGCACTATGCGGGGCCATGTATACAGTACGGAGCACTATGCGGGGCCATGTATACTGAGTGCAGCACTATGCAGGGCCATTTATACTGTGTGCAGCACTATGCGGGGCCATGTATACAGTACGGAGCACTATGCGGGGCCATGTATACAGTACGGAGCACTATGCTGGGCCATGTATACAGTACGGAGCACTATGTGGAGCCATGTATACAGTACAGAGCGCTATTCGGGGCCATGTACACTGAGTGCAGCACTATGCAGGGCCATTTATACTGTGTGCAGCACTATGCGGGGCCATGTATACAGTACGGAGCACTATGCGGGGCCATGTATACAGTACGGAACACTATGAGGGGCCATGTATACAGTATGGAGCACTATGCAGGGCCATGTATACTGAGTGCAGCACTATGCAGGGCCATTAATACTATGTGCAGCACTATACGAGGCCATATATACAGTACGCAGCACTATGCGGAGCCATGTATTCAGTACGGAGCACTATGCGGGGCCGTGTATACAATATGGAGCACTGTGCGGGGCAATATATACAAAACAGAGCAGGATGCGGGGCCATGTATACTGTGTGCAGCACTATGCAGGGCCATATATACAAAACAGAGCAGGATGCGGGGCCATGTATACAGTACGGAGCACTATGCGGGGCCATGTATACAGTACGGAGTACTTTGCGGGGCCATGTATGTTGTACGGAGCACTATGCGGGGACGTGTATACACTACGGAGCACTATGCGGAGCCATGTATACAGTACGGAGCACTATGTGGGGCCATGTATATAGTAGTACCGAGCACATTGCACGGGCCGTGCATACAGTACGGAGCACTATGCGGGGCCATGTATATAGTAGTGCGGAGCATTATGCTGGACCATGTATACAGTACAAAACACTATGCGGGGGACATGTTTACAGAACGGAGCACTATGCGGGGCCATGTATACAGTACGGAGCACTATGCGGGGCAATGTATACAGTATGGAGCACTATGCGGGGCCATGTATATAGTTCGGAGCACTTTGCAGGGCCATGTATACTGAGTGCAGCACTATGCAGGGCCATTTATACTGTGTGCAGCACTCTGCTGGCCCTGTATACAGTATGGAGTACTATACCGGGCCATGTATACAGTACGGAGCACTATTCGGGGCCATGTATACAGTACGGAGCACTATGCGGGGCCATGTATGTAGTAGGAATCACTATGCGGGCCATGTATTCAGTAGGGAGCACTATGCGGGGCCATGTATACAGTACGGAGCACTATGCGGGTTCATGTATACAGTATGGTGCACTATGCGAGGCCGTGTATACAATAGTGAGCACTATGCGGGGCCACGTATTCAGTAGGGAGCACTATGCGGGGCCATGTATTCAGTAGGAAGCACTATGCGGGCCATGTATTCAGTAGGGAGCACTATGCGGCGCCATGTATACAGTACGGAGCACTATGCGGTGGTCGTGTATACAGTGCGGAGCACTATGCGGGGACGTTTATACACTACGGAGCACTATGCGGGGACGTGTATACAGTACGGAGCACTATGCGGAGCCATGTATACAGTACGAAGCTCTATGCGGGGCCATGTGTACAGTACGGAACACTATGAGGAGGTCGTGTATACAGTACGGAGCACTATGCGGGGGATGTGTGTACAGTACGGAGCACTATGAGGAGGTCGTGTATACAGTACGGAGCACTATGCGGGGGATGTGTTTACAATACGAAGCACTATGCAGGTGACTTACAGTACATACCAAAAGTTTAGACATACCTTCTCATTTAAAGAAAATTGTACATTCACCCTGAATTCATCAAAACTATGAATTAACACATGTGGAATTATATACTTAACAAAAAAGTGTGAAACAACTGAAAATATGTCTTTTATTCTAGGTTCTTCAAAGTAGCCACCTTTTGCTTTGATGACTGCTTTGCACACTCTTGGCATTCTCTTGATGAGCTTTCACGACACTGAAAATGATTGCAATCAGAAATTCTTTGGTATTATTCTCTTCATTTAATTTGACTTCAATGAAAAAAACACAAAAAGAATTGTCCTAAAGCCAAATTGGATATAATTCCACACCAAACCTAAAAAAGGGGGTGGACAAAAGTATTGGCACCCTTTGAAAAGTCATGTGATGCTTCTCTATTTCGTGTAATTAACAGCACCTGTAACTTACCTGTGGCACCTAACAGGTGTTGGCAATAACTAAATCACACTTGCAGCCAGTTAACATGGATTAAAGTTGACTCAACCTCTGTCCTGTGTCCTTGTGTGTACCACATTGAGCATGGAGAAAAGAAAGAAGACCAAAGAACTGTCTGAGGACTTGAGAAACCAAATTGTGAGGAAGCATGAGCAATCTCAAGGCTACAAGTCCATCTCCAAAGACCTGAATGTTCCTGTGTCTTCCGTGCACAGTGTCATCAAGAAGTTTAAAACCCATGGCACTGTGGCTAACCTCCCTAGATGTCTACGGAAAAGAAAAATTGACGAGAGATTTCAACGCAAGATTGTGCGGATGGTGGATAAAGAACCTCGACTAACATCTAAACAAGTTCAAGCTGCCCTGCAGTCCGAGGGTACAACAGTGTCAACCCGTACTATCCGTCGGCATCTGAATGAAAAGGGACTGTATAGTAGGATACCCAGGAAGACCCCACTTCTTACCCTGAGACATAAGAAAGCCAGGCTGGAGTTTGCCAAAACTTACCTGAGAAAGCCTAAAACGTTTTGGAAGAATGTTCTCTGGTCAGATGAGACAAAAGTAGAGCTTTTTGGCAAAAAGCATCAACATAGAGTGTACAGGAAAAAAAAAGAGGCATTCAAAGAAAAGAACACGGTCCCTACAGTCAAACATGGCGGAGGATCCCTGATGTTTTGGGGTTGCTTTGCTGCCTCTGGCACTGGACTGCTTGACCGTGTGCATGGCATTATGAAGTCTGAAGACTACCAACAAATTTTGCAGCATAATGTAGGGCCCAGTGTGAGAAAGCTGGGTCTTCCTCAGAGGTCATGGGTCTTCCAGCAGGACAATGACCCAAAACACACTTCCAAAAGCACTATAAAATGGTTTGAGAGAAAGCACTGGAGACTTCTAAGGTGGCCAGCAATGAGTCCAGACCTGAATCCCATAGAACACCTGTGGAGAGATCTCAAAATGGCAGTTTGGAGAAGGCACCCTTCAAATATCAGGGACCTGGAGCAGCTTGCCAAAGAAGAATGGTCTACAATTCCAGCAGAGCATTGTAAGAAACTCATTGATAGTTACCGGAAGCGGTTGTTCGCAGTTATTTTGGCTAAAGTATTAGGCTGAGGGTGCCAATACTTTTGTCTGGCCCATTTTTGGAGTTTTGTGTGAAATGATCAATGATTTGATTTTTGCTTCATTCTCTTTTGTGTTTTTTCCTTGCAAGCAAATTAAATGAATATAATAATACCAAAGAATTTGTGATTGCAATCATTTTCAGGAAGAAACTGAGTATTATCTGACAGAATTGCAGGGGTGCCAATACTTTTGGCCAGCACTGTATGGGGTCCATTATTCTGTATGAAGCATTATATGGGGTCCATTATTCTATTATTCTCTATAGAGCATTATATGGGCTCATTATTCTGTATGGAGAATTATATGGGGTCGATTATTCTCTATGTAGCATTATATGGGGTCCATTATTCTGTATGGAGCATAATATGGGGTGCATTCGTCTGTATGGAGCATTATATGGGGTCCATTATTCTGTATGGAGCATTATATGGGGTCCATTATTCTATTATTCTCTATAGAGCATTATGTGGGGCTCATTATTCTGTATGGAGAATCATATGGGGTCCATTATTCTCTATGGAGCATTATATGGGGTCCATTATTCTGTATGGAGCATAATATGGAGTGCATTATTCTGTATGGAGCATTATATGGGGTCCATTATTCTGTATGGAGCATTATATGGGGTCCATTATTCTATTATTCTCTATAGAGCATTATATGGGGCTCATTATTCTGTATGGAGAATTATATGGGGTCCATTATTCTCTAGGGAGTATTATATGGGGTCCATTATTCTGTATGGAGCACAATATGGGGCCCATTATTCTGCATGGAGCATTGAATTGGAGTGCATTATTCTGTTTGAAGCAATATATGAGGTCCATTATTCTGTATGGAGCATTATATGGGGCCAATTATTCTGTATGAAGCAGTATACGGTATTGTTCTCATTATTCTGTATGTAGCATTATATGGGGTCCATTATTCTGTATGGAGCATAATATGGGGTGCATTAGTCTGTATAGAGCATTATATGGGGTCAATTATTCTGTATGGAGCATTATATGGGGTCCATTATTCTATTATTCTCTATAGAGCATTATATGGGGCTCATTATTCTGTATGGAGAATCATATGGGGTCCATTATTCTCTATGGAGCATTATATGGGGTCCATTATTCTGTATAGAGCATAATATGGAGTGCATTATTCTGTATGGAGCATTTTATGGGGTCCATTATTCTGTATGGAGCATTATATGGGGTCCATTATTCTATTATTCTCTATAGAGCATTATATGGGGCTCATTATTCTGTATGGAGAATTATATGGGGTCCATTATTCTCTAGGGAGTATTATATGGGGTCCATTGTCCTGTATGGAGCACAATATGGGGCCCATTATTCTGCATGGAGCATTGAATTGGAGTGCATTATTCTGTTTGAAGCAATATATGAGGTCCATTATTCTGTATGGAGCATTATATGGGGCCAATTATTCTGTATGAAGCAGTATACGGTATTGTTCTCATTATTCTGTATGTAGCATTATATGGGGTCCATTATTCTGTATGGAGCATATTATGGGGTGCATTAGTCTGTATGGAGCATTATATGGGGTCCATTATTCTGTATGGAGCATTATATGGGGTCCATTATTCTATTATTCTCTATAGAGCATTATATGGGGCTCATTATTCTGTATGGAGAATCATATGGGGTCCATTATTCTCTATGGAGCATTATATGGGGTCCATTATTCTGTATGGAGCATAATATGGAGTGCATTATTCTGTATGGAGCATTTTATGGGGTCCATTATTCTGTATGGAGCATTATATGGGGTCCATTATTCTATTATTCTCTATAGAGCATTATATGGGGCTCATTATTCTGTATGGAGAATCATATGGGGTCCATTATTCTCTAGGGAGTATTATATGGGGTCCATTATTCTGTATGGAGCACAATATGGGGCCCATTATTCTGCATGGAGCATTGAATTGGAGTGCATTATTCTGTTTGAAGCAATATATGAGGTACATTATTCTGTATGGAGCATTATATGGGGCCAATTATTCTGTATGAAGCAGTATACGGTATTGTTCTCATTATTCTGTATGTAGCATTATATGGGGCCCATTATACTGTATGGAGGACTATGAAGTTCCCATTATACCGTATGGGAGATTATATGGGGTCAGTATACCGCATGGAGGACTATACTGTCCGGTCTGCACTGTGCGCTGCCAGTTATCGCCAGTTTCTGAGCTATTGTAGAATTTACAATAGATATCACTCATGTAATGTAAGAAGTAAGTGAAATCTTTGGCCTTGTACTATATATATATATATTTCTCTGCCGTATCTGCACCATGGGGCTTACGAAAGCCTGGAGCCGACCCTGCTGTCTGCAACCAAAGAGAAAAAGCAGGAATTCTTCTCCTGTAGAGGCGAAAACTGGTGAAAATACAGGATAAAAGTAAAAAAAAATGACCAGGTATAGTGATATTCCAAAATGTACACACATGGCAGCTTATTCTTAAAAGTTACTTAAAATGATAATTTCCCTTTAAATATTGGAACCTCTCTCCAGCAGGGAACGGCAATCTCCATGAATAAAGTCCACTGCACTCGTTCTGATTATTATATTTAGCATACAAGGCAATATCGGTTTAGAATCGCCTCAGTCATTGTTATAAGATTGTTATGTTTCCGGGCATAAATCGTACGCTTGTAACATTGTGTATTCCTTAGTGTTGCAAATCTGAAATATTGTAAATTACATACTCCAGTTTGCCTAAAAATATTCCTAAAAAATGCTAAGAGGAGAATCTTTACTCTGCTGTACAATATGTAGTGTGTCCCCTACCCCCGCTGTGCCCCTTCACAGAGTATGGTGCCCCATAGTGCAATCCTCTACATAGTATGATGCCTTCACAGTGCCACCTCTACAGGGCCCCAACAATGATTTCCCTCTCACAGTAACCACCCACAGTGATTCCTCATAGATTTTGGTGCCTCCACAGCACTTTCCCCCAAACATTATAGTTCCCCCATGGAGCATTATTGAGTAATTTGATAAGACTATTATTGTGTACGGTACAAATGATCATAGAATCATAGAATGGTAGAGTTGGAAGGGACCTCCTGGGTCATCTGGTCCAACCCCCTGCTCAAAGCAGGATTCACTAAATCATCTCAGATAGATGTCTGTCCAGCCTCTGTTTGAAGACGTCCATTGAAGGGGAACTCACCACCTCTCGTGGCAGCCTGTTCCACTCATTGATCACAATAACTGTCAAAAAGTTTTTTCTAATATCCAATCTGTCTCCTCCCATTCAGTTTCATCCCATTGCTTCTAGTCTTTCCTTGTGCAAATGAGAATAAAGATGATCCTTCTATAACGTGACAGCCCTTGAGATATTTGTAGACAGCTATTAAGTCTCCTCTCAGTCTTCTTTTTTGCAAGCTAAACATTCCCAAATTCTGTAACCGATCCTTATAGGACATGGTTTGCAGACCGGTCACCATTCTGGTCGCTCTTCTCTGAACTTGCTCCAGTTTGTCAATGTCTTTTTTTAAATGTGGTGCCCAAAACTGGACACAGTATTCCAGATGAGGTCTGACCAAAGAGGATGTAATGCACACACCCGGACTGACTGGCGTGTGCGTGTTTATGTAGTGATTCCACTGTGCAATGAACCGGAGAGTGCCTGGAGGGGCGTAACTAAGTATCTGCCCGATCCGACCAAGGTCGTACGACGGCATACGACGCCAGTGCACCAGGGAGGAACCGAGCAGAGGAACCAGGGTCTACTCCAGGTCAGACTCCGGACACGGCTGTTGACCCACACCGGGGAATACAGGAACAGGCAGACTAGAGCGCAGGCTGGGTAGGGTCCAGTACAGACTGGGAGACAAATTCGAAACCGCAGATGCGGTGTACAGAGCTGAGCAAAGCGAAAACCGTAGACGCGGTGGACAGAGCTGAGCAAAGCGAAAACCGCAGACGCGGTGGACAGAGCTGAGCAACGCGAAAACCGCAGACGCGGTGGACAGAGCTGAGCAAAGCGAAAACCGCAGACGCGGTGGACAGAGCTGAGCAAAGCGAAAACCGCAGACGCGGTGGACAGAGCTGAGCAAAGCGAAAACCGCAGACGCGGTGGACAGAGCAGAGCAAAGCGAAAACCGCAGACGCGGTGGACAGAGCTGAGCAAAGCGAAAACCGCAGACGCGGTGGACAGAGCTGAGCAAAGCGAAAACCGCAGACGCGGTGGGGACAGGGCTCTGTACACACGAAACAGACTAGAAGGGAAAGGCAGAACCAGATACCCACAGGGTGCTTCCAGAGAAGTAGCGAGTGGACCACAAACTCACAAACGGAAGTACAGTGACAACGAGCAGGAGTTAGGTACGAGTTCAGACTCTGCAGAAAAAGGGAAAGTACGGACATAGAGAAAAACAAAACAGGCTAGGAGAGTATTCAGACAAGAACAGACACAGCAGCAAGATACAGGAGCAGGTTCACACAGGCCTGGAAATACAGCCTCCATGATAGGCAGAAGACAACAGGCCAGAAGACAATACAGACAGGACACAGTTCAGACACGGGAACTGATACCGAAGGCAGGAAACATAAACGGGACCTGGCATATCAGTGACCAAAGGCCAACTGACAGAACACAATGCTCAGGCAGGGATTCATTGGAGCAGCTGGGTTAAATACCAGATGGCAGACAGCAATAGGCTGAGGACGCACAAGGGGTGTGTCTGCAGCAGGTACAAAAAGCAGGAAGTGATCGGGCGCCGCCCTTAAGCAGCAGACACAGAGGCAAACAGACAGCATGGAGGGAAGCCAGGCTAGCAAACTGGACTGGAGATCAAGTGCGCGCTCTTGCACAGTGGGAGATGGACCACTATGCAAGGACGCCGCCAGGTACGTTACAGTACCCCCCCCTTACGCCCCCTCTTCTTCAGGCCTGCCAGAATGTTCGGCAGGGAATTCGAGGGCCAATCCTTTACTTCAAGGAGATCACTTCCACTGTCCACCGGAAAAACTGGTCTCCTCTGGTTAGCTAGGATGCTACCTCCTATCCAGCCATCCTCAGCAACAGAAGAAACGGGTGGAGTACCAGGAATAGCACACAAGGAAGTCTCTCTCCACTTATTATCAGGTAGCACCCCAGAGGGTTCAGGAGACAACTGAAAGCCCTCCGACGGGTTGGAGGGGTGCAGAGACTCGAGGGAAACCTCTGCTTCGGGGTACATCTTGTCAAGCTCACAGGATGAAATGGGCGAGGTATCAGGTACAAGGTGTAGAAAAGTCACTGTCTCTTTGTTATCAGGTGGTACCCCGGAGGATTCAGGAAACAACTGGGGGTCCTCCGCCGGGTCGGAAGAGTGCAGAGACTCGGGGTTAACCTCTGCTTCGGAGTACACTAGGTCGGACTCACTGGAAGAAGCGGGCGAGGTATCAGGTACCGAGTATAGGAGAGTCTCTGTCCATTCGCTATCAGGTAGCACCCCGAAGGGTTCAGGAGACAACTGGAGGTCCTCCGCCTGGTCGGAGGGGTGTAGAGACTCGGGGATAACCTCTGCTTCAGAGTACACTAGGTCGGACTCACTGGAAGAAGCGGGCGAGGTATCAGGTACCGAGTATAGGAGAGTCTCTGTCCATTCGCTATCAGGTAGCACCCCGAAGGGTTCAGGAGACAACTGGAGGTCCTCCGCCTGGTCGGAGGGGTGTAGAGACTCGGGGGTAACCTCTGCTTCGGAGTACACTAGGTTGGACTCACTGAATGAAGCGGGCGAGGTATCAGATCCAGGATATAGGAAAGTCTCTGTCCATTCTCCACCAGGTGGCACCCCGAAGGGTTCTGGAGACAACTGGAGGTACTCCGCCTGGTCGGAGGGGTGTAGAGACTCAGGGGTAACCTCTGCTTCGGAGAACACTAGGTCGGACTCACTGGACGAAGTGAGCAAGGTATCAGGTACAGAGTATAGGAGAGTCTCTGTCCTTTCGCTACCAGGTAGCACCCTGAAGGGCTCAGGAGACAACTGGAGGTTCTCCGCCAGGTCGGAGGGGTGAAGAGACTCATGGGTAACCTCTGCTTCGGAGTACACTAGGTCGGACTCACTGGATGAAGCAGCCGAGGTATCAGGTACCGGGTATAGGAAAGTCTCTGTCCATTCGCTACCAGGTAGCACCCCAAAGGGTTCAAGAGACAACTGGAGATCCTCCGCCTGATCGGAGGGGTGTAGAGACTCGGGGGTAACCTCTGCTTCGGAGAACACTAGGTCGGACTCACTGGACGAAGTGAGCAAGGTATCAGGTACAGAGTATAGGAGAGTCTCTGTCCTTTCGCTACCAGGTAGCACCCTGAAGGGCTCAGGAGACAACTGGAGGTTCTCCGCCAGGTCGGAGGGGTGAAGAGACTCATGGGTAACCTCTGCTTCGGAGTACACTAGGTCGGACTCACTGGATGAAGCAGCCGAGGTATCAGGTACCGGGTATAGGAAAGTCTCTGTCCATTCGCTACCAGGTAGCACCCCAAAGGGTTCAAGAGACAACTGGAGATCCTCCGCTTGATCGGAGGGGTGTAGAGACTCAGGGGTAACCTCTGCTTCGGAGAACACTAGGTCGGACTCACTGGACAAAGCGGGCGAGGTAACAGGTGCAGAGTATAGGGAAGTCTCTCTCCAATAGTCATCAAGTGGTATCCCGGGGGATTCAGGAGGCAACAGGGGGTCCTCCGGTGTGGATTCTGGGTGGGTAGCAGTCTCTTCGGGCAGGAGAACTGGTGCACTACCCACGCACATTACCCGTTGGGGCTTCTCCAGGATACAGGGAGATGAAGCTTCAGTAGGGACTTCAAGGTTAGGGTCAGGAGGTCTCAGGGAGGACAAACCCTGGCGTGACGGCTTGCCTCTACGTCTAGCACGTCTGGACTGCCTCTTGAGGTTGGGAGAAGTATTCCGGAGAGTGTAGTCACCCTGTGAGGATTCTGGGTGGGCAGTAGTCTCATTGGGCTGGAGGTCTATTGCGCTACCCACACACATTACCCATCGGGGCTGCTCCGGGATATTGGGACGTGAAGCTTCAACAGGAGCCTCCGGGTTAGGATCATCGAAGACCATTAGAAAGGCCACCAGGAAGGCCATTATGTCCAGGACGATAGGATCCTGTGCGTCCCATAGGGGGGTGATCCAATTCAAGGCATCACCCGCTAGGTAAGACATCATGAATCCCACCTTAGCCCGATCTGTGGGAAAACATAGAGGGTAGAACTTGAAGTGTAGCATGCATTGCTCCACAAATGCACGACTCTGTCTTGGATCCCCATAGTAACGTGGCGGATCCGCAGGAACGAGTGCAGAAAGATCCATCTGGACGGGTGCGTAATTCGCTTGGAACTCAGCTAAGGAAAAAAAAATTTTTTTATTTATTTATTTTTAATGCACGTATTCGCTGGAAAACGTCTCAGAGAGCGAAGGCCGTGGTGCTCAACGGGAACCATGGCCTGAGCATGCTGTAATGCACACACCCGGACTGACTGGCGTGTGCGTGTTTATGTAGTGATTCCACTGTGCAATGAACCGGAGAGTGCCTGAAGGGGCGTAACTAAGTATCTGCCCGATCCGACCAAGGTCGTACGACGGCATACGACGCCAGTGCACCAGGGAGGAACCGAGCAGAGGAACCAGGGTCTACTCCAGGTCAGACTCCGGACACGGCTGTTGACCCACACCGGGGAATACAGGAACAGGCAGACTAGAGCGCAGGCTGGGTAGGGTCCAGTACAGACTGGGAGACAAATTCGAAACCGCAGATGCGGTGGACAGAGCTGAGCAAAGCGAAAACCGCAGATGCGGTGGACAGAGCTGAGCAAAGCGAAAACCGCAGACGCGGTGGACAGAGCTGAGCAAAGCGAAAACCGCAGACGCGGTGGACAGAGCTGAGCAAAGCGAAAACCGCAGACGCGGTGGACAGAGCTGAGCAACGCGAAAACCGCAGACGCGGTGGACAGAGCTGAGCAAAGCGAAAACCGCAGACGCGGTGGACAGAGCTGAGCAAAGCGAAAACCGCAGACGCGGTGGACAGAGCTGAGCAAAGCGAAAACCGCAGACGCGGTGGACAGAGCAGAGCAAAGCGAAAACCGCAGACGCGGTGGACAGAGCTGAGCAAAGCGAAAACCGCAGACGCGGTGGACAGAGCTGAGCAAAGCGAAAACCGCAGACGCGGTGGACAGAGCTGAGCAAAGCGAAAACCGCAGACGCGGTGGACAGAGCAGAGCAAAGCGAAAACCGCAGACGCGGTGGACAGAGCTGAGCAAAGCGAAAACCGCAGACGCGGTGGACAGAGCTGAGCAAAGCGAAAACCGCAGACGCGGTGGGGACAGGGCTCTGTACACACGAAACAGACTAGAAGGGAAAGGCAGAACCAGATACCCACAGGGTGCTTCCAGAGAAGTAGCGAGTGGACCACAAACTCACAAACGAAAGTACAGTGACAACGAGCAGGAGTTAGGTACGAGTTCAGACTCTGCAGAAAAAGGGAAAGTACGGACATAGAGAAAAACAAAACAGGCTAGGAGAGTATTCAGACAAGAACAGACACAGCAGCAAGATACAGGAGCGGGTTCACACAGGCCTGGAAATACAGCCTCCAGGATAAGCAGAAGACAACAGGCCAGAAGACAATACAGACAGGACACAGTTCAGACACGGGAACTGATAAGGCAGGAAACATAAACGGGACCTGGCATATCAGTGACCAAAGGCCAACTGACAGAACACAATGCTCAGGCAGGGATTCATTGGAGCAGCTGGGTTAAATACCAGATGGCAGACAGCAATAGGCTGAGGATGCACAAGGGGTGTGTCTGCAGCAGATACAAAAAGCAGGAAGTGATCGGGTGCCGCCCCTAAGCAGCAGACACAGAGGCAAACAGACAGCATGGAGGGAAGCCAGGCTAGCAAACTGGACTGGAGATCAAGTGCGCGCTCTTGCACAGTGGGAGATGGACCACTATGCAAGGACGCCGCCAGGTATGTTACAGAGGAGTAAAGTGTGAAAATGACTTTACATGATCTAGACTCTATGCTTCTGTTAATACATCCCAGAATAGTATTTGCCTTTTTTGCTGCTGCATCACACTGTTGACTCATGTTCAGTCTATGATCTATTAGTATACCTAAGTCTTTTTCACATGTGCTGTTGCTTAGCTGTATTCCTCCCATTCTGTATATGCTTTTTTCATTTTTATTGCCAAGATGTTGTACTTTGCATTTTTCCCTGATAAAAAAACATTCTGTTAGTTGCAGCCCACTGCTCCAGTTTATGTAGGTCTTTTTGAATCCTCTCTCTCTCTTCTCTGGTGTTAGCTATCCCTCCTAGCTTTGTGTCATCAGCAAATTTAATCAGTTTACCCTCAATTCCTTCATCTAAATCAATGATAAAGATGTTGAACAATACAGGTCCCAGGACAGAGCCCTGTGGTACCCCACTTGAGACATTCATCCAACTGGATGTGAAGCCGTTTACGACCACTCTCTGAGTCCGATCACTAAGCCAGTTATGAATCCACCTAACAGTTGCCTTGTCCATTCCATACTTGGTCATTTTTTCAATAAGGATGGTGTGAGATACTTTGTCAAATGCTTTGCTGAAGTCAAGATATACTATATCTACAGCATTTCCCTGATCCACCCAGTCAGTGATTCTGTCATAGAAGGAAATTAAGTTAGTCTGACATGACTTGTTAGTTACAAACCCATGCTGACTCTGGTTAATCACTTCATTCTTATCCAGGTATTTACATACATGTTGCTTAATAATTTGTTCAAAGATCTTTCCTGGTATAGAAGTCAGACTCACCGGCATATAGTTCCCTGGGTCCACCTTCTTCCCCTTTTTGAAGATAGGAACAACATTTGCTCTTCTCCAGTCTTCTGGGACTTCTCCTGTTCTCCAAGAATTTTCAAAGATTATGGAGAGTGGTTCTAAAATTTCTTCTACGATCTCCTTCAGTACTCTGGGGTGTAATTCATCTGGACCTGGAGACTTGAACTCATTTATGTTAGCTAAATATTCCCTCACAATCTTTCTGTTTACAAATAAGGTGGATTCTTCTATTCCTTTAATAGGACAGTGAAGATCAGTTGATGTTACATTTTCTTTCTGAGAGAAAACTGATGCAAAATAGGAATTAAAAAGTTCTGCCTTCTCAACATCCTTTCTTACCATTTCACCATTTTCATCCTGTAAAAATCCTATAGCATCTTTGACTTTTCTTTTACTTTTGACATACCCCCAAAATCCTTTTTTATTGCTTTTGACATCTCTTGTAAGACTTAATTCATTGTCAGCTTTAGCTAACCTGATACGTGCCCTGCAGGATCTGCAGACTGCATTATAATCTTCTTTAGATATGCCTCCCTCTTTCCATTTGATAAACATTTCTTTCTTTATTTTTAGCATGTGTTTAATTTCTGTGTTCATCCATCCTGGTTTCCTTAAATGCTTCCCATTATTCCTACTTTTTGGGATTGTTAACGATTGTGCTTTGAGAATCTCATTTTTAAAAATTTCCCATCCTTCCAGGACATTTTTGTCCTTAAGGATATCCAGCCATTGGATCCCTCCTATTCTCTTTCTGAGTCGCTTAAAATCTGCCTTTCTGAAATCTAACCTTGAAGTTTCAGTCTTCACATGTCTTCCTCCTCTAGTTATCCAAAATTCTATAATAGCATGATCGCTGCCTCCTAGCGCCCCAGCCACTTTTACCTCCTCAATCATTTCCTCCCTGTTTATAAGGATTAGATCCAAAGTAGCAGATCCCTTTGTTTTCTCTCCTACCTTTTGGAAGATAAAGTTGTCAGCAAGAGAGGATAAGAATTTGCTTGACCTGTTAGCATTACTTGAGAGAGATTCCCAACAAATGTCTGGATAGTTGAAATCTACCATGACCACTACGTCATATTTTTTGGAGAACTTGGTCATTTGATACATAAAGAGTTCATCCATATCTTCAGTTTGCCCAGGTGGCCTGTAGTAAATGCCTACAATGGTGTCCTTTTGTTGTTCTCTCCTTGTATTCTTGCCCAAACCGTTTCCACAGAACTCCCAGTCTCTGCTTCAATCTCTGTGCAGATATACGCTTTTCTAACATACTGTAGCATCGGCGTCTCTGCCCCTTACTAGGCAGAGATGCCGTCCCTCTCACCTCTCCGCTCCTGGCGCGGCGTCCTCCAGCGCTTCTCTCCCCGCTGCTTCCGGCACGCGCTCCTTCCCCGGCAGTGTGCTTATGGCGCGCGCGCGCTCCCCCTCTCTTAAAGGGACCGCGCGCGCCGTCCTAAGGAGTCCCCGGCCAATTGCCGGAGGACCTCCCATATTTAAGGCACCTCCTTCAAAATGGAGGTGCCCGAGCAATGTTGTTGCAAAGCCTTCACTCTGCTTCAGCCCTCAGGTCCCGTTACCAGTTACCTGCCAGTCACCTGCCAGATTCCTGCCTGTTTCCTGCCAGTCACCTGCCAGATTCCTGCTTGATACCCGCCTGATATCCATTTACCTGCTTGCAAGCCAGCGGTCCGACGGTCTGCCTTCCGACACCTGTCAGTCTGTCTATGGACCAGCCTGCCCGCTCACCTGGGAGCGCTCATCTGCTACCTGCCTGCTAGCCTACCTGGAGGCTCCACCATCACTTGCCGTGACCACCTGCCGGTCCAGAGACTCTTGCCTGCTCACCTGGGAGCGCTCATCTGCTACCTGCCTGCTAGCCTACCTGGAGGCTCCGCCGTCACTTGTCGTGACCACCTGCCTGTCCAGAGACTCTTGCCTGCTCACCTGGGAGCGCTCACCTGCTACCTGCCTGCTAGCCTACCTGGAGGCTCTGCCGTCACTTGCCGTGACCACCTGCCTGTCCAAAGACGCTCGCCCGCTCACCTGGGAGCGCTCACCAGCCACCTGCCTGCTGTCCTTCCACCCAGAGACTGTCCCTGTCACTTGCCGTGACTACCTGCCCTTCTACCCAGAGACTGTCCCTGTCACTTGCCGTGACTACCTGCCCTTCTACCCAGAGACTGTCCCTGTCACTTGCCGTGACTACCTGCCCTTCTACCCAGAGACTGTCCCTGTCACTTGCCGTGACTACCTGCCCTTCTACCCAGAGACTGTCCCTGTCACTTGCCGTGACTACCTGCCCTTCTACCCAGAGACTGTCCCTGTCACTTGCCGTGACTACCTGCCCGTCTTCCCTGGGAGTCACCCGCTTCCTTACAAGGACCACCCCCTTGTATATTTGCTCAGAGGTTCCGCCTCCCAGACCCGTTACAGTTTGCTCGGGCCATGGAACCCGGTGGCCCCCAGATCTCCGATCTGCACCAGGAAGTCTTATGTCAGAAAACTCAGCAGGAGGTGGTACTGTCCTATCTACGGTCCGTTAACTCTCGTCTAGGCGCATTGTGTGACTTGTCTATGTCTACCTCTGGTCCAGCCGTGCCCATTCCTGCGGTACCGCAATCCAGTCCCTTCATGGTACCCGACTATGGACCTCGGCTTCTGGCACCTCCACGCTTTGCCGGCGAACCTACTTTAGCTCGGGGTTTCATAAACCAGTGCACCCTGCACTTTGAGCTATTGGCATACCAGTTCATCTCTGACTGGGCCAAGGTGGCCTTCATCATGTCCCATCTTACTGGGGAGGCACTGGCATGGCTAAATCCCCTGTGGAAGAGAGGGGATCCCCTGGTGTCCGACCTGCCGTCTTTCCTCACTGCTTTCCGGAAAGTCTTCGATGAACCTGGACGGAAAACCTCTTCTGCCTCCTCTCTGCTACGTCTCCGCCAAGGGAGTCTCACCGTGGGCCAATATGCCATACGGTTCCGCACCCTCGCTTCTGAGCTTGCCTGGGAAAATGAGGCTCTGGTGTCCGTCTTCTGGGAGGGTCTTTCCGGTCGGATTAAGGACGAGTTAGCTGGTCGGGACATTCCTACCACTCTGGATGACCTGGTGTCACTAGCTACCCGGATTGGCATCCGGTTCCAAGAACGTGCCAAAGAGACTACCTGGGAGAAGACTTTTCTTGCTCTGCTCCTACTTCCCTGAGACCTGCCTCTCAATCAGTCACTCCGCGGGCGCCCTCGCCTGAACCTATGCAGATCGACCAGACCAAGATGGTCAGATCTCGCCAAGAATCTCGCCGAGCCGAGGGAAGCTGTTTCTATTGTGGCAGTATGGAGCACTTCATCCGTTCCTGCCCGGAGAAGCCGGGAAACGCCAGTGTCTAGGACCGGTCGGAGAGGTCGTCCTAGACAAAAGTAAGCCCTCTCCGTCTCTGACTTTACCGGTCTCTATTGCTTGGGGAGAGAACCGTCACTTTGAACTTGCCCACCTGGATTCTGGAGCTGCTGGAAACCTCATCTCCCAGTCTCTGGTAGAGAGATACTGTATTCCCACCAAGTCCCTGGCTGAACCATTATCAGTCGCCTCCGTGGATGGAAGACTTCTCTCGGAGACCATCTTGCTCGTCACTGAACCCATAACCCTGCAGGTGGGAATGCTGCACTCTGAGGAAATCTCATTCCATGTGTTGTCCGGACTTTCTCACTCCCTGTTGCTAGGTCTACCTTGGCTCCAGACACACGAACCCGTATTGAACTGGCGATCCGGTGAAGTACTCCGATGGGGTCCAGACTGCCATAGGACCTGCCTGGTTCCGGTCCGCCCAGCTCGCCCTCCGCCTACTCCAGCTAATTTACCAGGTCTCCCGGCTCCTTACTGGCCCTATGAGGACGTCTTCGGTAAGAAGGAAGCAGAGACGTTGCCACCCCATAGGCCATATGACTGCCCGATCGACCTGGTACCTGGCACCACTCCTCCCCGTGGGCGTATCTACCCGTTGTCTGCAGCCGAGACCCGGGCCATGTCTGAGTACATTGAAGAGAATCTGGCTAGGGGATTTATCCGGAAATCTACCTCCCCGGCTGGAGCCGGATTCTTCTTTGTCAAAAAGAAAGACGGCTCGCTACGCCCCTGTATTGACTATAGAGGACTCAATCAGATCACGGTTAAAAATAAATACCCCCTTCCGCTCATGTCTGAGTTATTTGATCGTCTTAAAGGCGCCAGGATCTTCTCCAAGCTGGATCTACGTGGAGCGTATAACCTGGTCCGTATCCGTCAGGGAGACGAGTGGAAAACAGCATTTAATACCATAAGTTTGTCCCCTTTTATGCCCATATCAGCCAGAGATGCAGATGTTTTATGTGCAGCATGAGATGGTGCATTATCATGCAGAAAAATGATCTTGCTGTGAAATACACGGTTCTTCTTCTTGAACCATGGCAGGAAGTGCTGTTTGAGAAAATCCACATACATTATGGAGTTCATCTTTAGCGCCTTCAGGGATCCTAAAGGGGCCGACAATCTCTCTCCCCATGATTCCAGCCCAAAACATTACTCCACCTCCTCCTTGTTGGCGCTGTAGCCGTGTTTGCGTGGGGTGTCCATCAACCAGCCATCCTCCACTCCATCCATCTGGACCATCGAGCGCTGCACGGCACTCATCCGTGAACAAAACAGTTTTGAAATCAGTCTTCATGTAATGTTTGGCCCACTGGAGCCGTTTCTGCTTGTGTGAAGTGGATAGAGGAGGTCGACAGGATGGCGTATGCACAGCTGCAAACCTCTGAAGGACCCTGCATCTTGTTGTTCGGGGGACGTTGGAGGCACCAGCAGCTTCAAAAACTTGTCTGCTGCTATGACAAGGCTTTCTTGCCGCTGCTCTTTTAACCTGACGTAATTGCCTGTAGGAAAGAGTCCTCAATTTGCCCTTATCAGCACGCACACGTGTGTACTGTGAATCAGCTACATACTTCTTGATTGCCAAGACACTTCATCCTGATCATCGCACAATGTTGATTGTAGTCATGCCTTGACCTAAACACTCCACAATTTGTTGCTTCTCAGCAGCCGACACATCCTTTTTCTTTCCCATTTTGGCAGAAAATGTAGGCTGCTTAATAATGTGAGAGAGCCTTCTTAAGTAGTCTTGCCTTTCATTGGACACACCTGCCAAACTAATTAGCACAGGTGTCTGCAATTGCTTACAGTGATATAAAGAGCCCTGACACACATCACCATCAATGAGTTTAACTGACAAACAAACAAATTCTTCCCTTATCACTCCTAAACACTTTTTGCATAATAATTTGGAACGCAGTGTACATGTGCTTTTAAACAAAACACCAGTGGTTCGCGTAGTGAATCTTACAGTTCTAACTTGCCAACCGTGGTCTGTATGGAATTGTTCAATAAAGGGCCCAAAATTAAGATAACATAGATGGGAGAGGTCTCTATGAATAGGAATTCCTAAGTATTTGATACCCTGTGAGGGCCAGGCAAAGGGAAAGTTGGACTGGATGGAATCCTATATGGATTTGGGGAGGGAGACATCGAGGGCCTCAGACTTCGCTGCATTGATTTTAAAATTTTACCATGTAACAAAGTGATCTATTTCAGCCATAACAGCAGGGATGGATATATGTGATTGAGTGATATATACTAGGACATCATCAGCAAATAGAGAGCACTTGTACTCGGTGCCTCCCACCTCAATCCACCTAATATTGGGGTTATGGCGAATTGAGGAGAGCAGGTGCTCCGTCACTAGGATGTATAAGAGAGGGGACAGAGGACATCCCTGCCTTGTCCCATTGGTGATTGTGAAAGGTGATGAAAATGTTCTGACGCACCCCCTGGGCCTTGGGACACCCGGAGCCGGACCCTTTTTGGTGGATGCTGGTGGTTGTAGTCTTCGTGGCGGCGACCCGGTTCCGTGGCTCAGGGCGGTCAAACCAGTGGCGGAACTATTTATGTGGTTTTGATGTTTAAATGTCCGACTACGCCACCCGTGGATTGCGGTCAGAGTGAACCGCCGCTACAGGGCAGACCGCTGAGGCTGGTGTTGTGGGTGCAGCAGAGCGTAGCATAACTCCCCACGGGAGGAGTATAGCCTCAGGGCAGTGTATGCGGAGGATGGGGGTGATGGTGCATGGCAGCAGCAGTAACGACACGGAGTCAGTGATGAAGTCCAGGGCCTTTACTCACAGTTCTTATTATCCAGACCACGTCTGCAGGTAACGGCTGCCCACGTCGTACTGTGCTCACCAGGTGAGGGGCTCAGACAACTCCCAGATAACTTTGGAGCACTTCACAGGACCCCCTTTGTGTGTCCTTTGTCTGGCCTTTCTTACCAACACTTCTGTCCGGCTGCCTCGGGCCTCCTCTTGGTAAACTTGGCGCCAGTTTCCCTGACCCTATGTGGTGCCTTCCTAGCGGGTGTAGCGAGGGGCTGCGCCACATAAAATGTCAGAGCCTCCGGTTTCTAGCTGAGGGTCATTTCCTGCCTCCACTAGTTCGGGGACCGGTCTCCCCCTTTGGCCTGACCCCTCCACGCAGGTGGATTCGGGCGTGCGGTGGCGACTCGCCCGTCCGCACCCCTGGGATCCCTTCATTCCTCTTTCCTGGAGCCTTCTCCGCTCCTCTTCCTTCCTTCTCCCTCTTCCAGGCCTGGGCCTCTGTTACTAGGCCCGCCTCCGGAGCAGAGCTCATGCAGAGCCCCTGCTCCCTGCCACTTCTGCTCAGACTTCTCTGCACTGAACTAAGATGGTGCCCACCTTTTATACTCCCTTCTCAATGCACCCAGGAACTGCTTCCTCCCTGCTCCTGCACTACAGGGTTCCCCTTCCTCAGTGTTCCCTCCCCCCACTCCAGCCAGGGACAGGGACTGTCGTGCCCATCTCAGAGGCATATTGGTCGCCCTGCCCCACGGCAATGTGGTGTAATGCATGCAGGTGTCGGGTCCTGATCCACACTCCATCCTTACCTGAGAGTGAGATATCACACCTCTGGGTGAGGTGCAATACGTCTGTAGCAACCGAGCCCTCAGGGTGCTACAGTTCCATTTATCTTCAGCCTAGGTGACGTATTGCGATACAGGGCCGTGATTTTGGCTATAAAAGGGTCCCCTAGACCCCTACCCCAAGCTTTTTAAGAGAATCATATATGGCGTGCCAGGAGACTCTATGGAATGCTTTCTCAGCATCCAACGAGAGTATCTAATTACAAATTTTTAACTGCATCTAGCCCAGGAAATACTTTGTGCCTAGTAGCAGTGTCTGCTAGTCAGCGGATTATCCCGGCTGTTAAGCAAGCTACACCACCTGTAGTTTAGACACTTAATTTTTTCAAAGGAAATGCTTCGGGACCATGGGATACTTAGTGAAGAGCATCAGGAGGCACCCCAAGGCATAGGGGCTGGGACTGGCAGTAGGATGCCTTGCGGTGGACAGCCGAGCTCGATCCTTATAAAAGCTTTTTAACTGCAGCAGCTTTAGTGGACGCTACTGGAGCTGGAATTACCGCGGCTGCTGGCATGAGACTTGCCCTCCAATAGATCCTTGTAAATGGATTTAAAGTATATTCATTCAAAATTAGAGAGACAATTTAAATTAAAAAGCTTAGAGCTGCCTCCACCACAGGGGGGCTCGCTCGACCCACCAGCGGACAGGCACCAGTATTGGGAGAGGGGGGCTGGCCGTCAGGGTTCACCGCGGCTCTGGCACAAACCTGGCGACACGGAGGTGGCACGGGCAGGAGCGGACTGGCCGTGTCGGCTTCTCACTTTTTGGATTTTAGAAGGGCATGACATGCCTATATCTGTGTCTCCCCCTCCTTTTACTCCTCCACCCCTTTTATTTTCGCATGACCTTTGAAGGTGTTTTCTATGTGTTTCTATGTGTTTTTGTTTGCTTGCCATTGGTTTTAACGGTGTTCGAAGGTGTTCGACGAACAGTTCGACGAACAGTTCGGCGAACACACGGGTGTTCGACGAACCGAACCGAACTCGAACACTACGGGGGTGGCTCAACACTAGTAACTATGTCATATGTCGTGAAGGAGTTAACCTGTCCTATCAAAGACATTGAGAGTCACTCAAGTTAGGAGAGTTGGACTCCACTGTCTGAATATTTACCAGATATAAGCTCATCCACGGGCCAGAGAACGCCCATCAGGGACACTTGTACTGACGCAGATGGGGTACGGCCATCACTGTGCATCCCTGTAACTGTGTTCAATAAGGTAACGAGCAGCCGGCACACTTTCTCATACAATCATATGTGACGTCCTCTTACTCGAAAAAGCCTGTGTTTACCCTGGGTGATGGGGGACTCGGTGTCGGGTCCTATGATGAAGAGATGGGGTGCAGCCGTGGCCCGGACCCGACCCGTGCTCAGGGCCGTCACATTAAAAAGAGATGGTGTGGGCTCATCCGGGTTGAGTGGCTGATTAACGACTACGCCACCTGTGGTGCCTGGTGAAGGGCCACCAGCGCCGCTACAGTCCGCTGAGGCCTGGTTTTACGGCTGCCAGAGTTCTTACTACTCCCCACAGGCGGAGCGTGGCCTCACGGCAGAGGGACAGGAGGATGGGGGTAGTAGTAGAGGGAGACTGGCGCCGCGTCGTGCGGTGTGGCGCAAAATAAACAGTCCGGAGGCCATAGGGGTGAACTTCCAAGGCTTTACTCACTTTAGAGATGGCAGAAGGAAGGCGACTCCCTGCTCCTCGCGGAGTCCTGCGGTCACCATGGACGGGGGTCCGACAACCTCCGAGTAAGTCCAGCATTCAGTCGGGACCCTACTGAAGAGTGTTCCTGAACTACAGACCGAATCCTTTCCTGTCCGTGTGTGTGCAAATAGGCCGGAACTCCCTCTGAACTCCTCTCAGAACAAGGGCCCGGGTGGCAGCTCCGCTCCGTCCGATACCCTGTGGGATCCTCTGGGCCTAACCGGGCTTTCCCGTCCAGGAGGTAGAGTAGCAAGGTCGGGTGTCGGGGGCCGGTACCCCTCTTGCAGCCGGAGTCCCTCTGAATATATCAGCATGGCGAGGACAGGTGGCGTACACCGCTCCGTCTGCATCCTGCCTGGGATCCATTTGCTGTGGAGCCACACTCTTAAGCTTCGGGCCTTCTTGGTCCTGGTCATTGGCCTGGTTGAGACATTCCTGGTCTACAACCTGCCCCTCGTCCCAAGGCCGGAGTATGAGGGCTGTGTCCCTTGCCGGTGCAGGCCCACACAGGATCTGCGCTCCCGGAGGGAGGTCACATTACACACAGTATTTGACAGCACAGTACAGCCGAAGACGACGACCAAGACCAAACATGGCTTTTTATTAAATATGAAATTTAAAGTGTAACTAACTTGTAAGTCCTCCACCCTCACCCACTAACTGGTTCCCATAACTCTTGGTTCCCCAGTCTCCCTGTAACCAGGGGAGCAGCACCTAGTGCATATTAGCTCCCTCTGGTGGAGAAGTGTGGTGTTGGATGCAAGGTTTGGATCACGACTATCACACTGGTCTTACCTCAGAGGAGGAACACCACACTCCATTAAAGAAGTGCAGCATCCCTGTGGCGGTCGAACCCTCAGGGGCGCCACACATACAACACTGACGACAGTGGAAACCAAACACTCCTGCACCCATGTCTGTGTCTATTCAGCACAGAAGTGTAAAATATCAAGTGCAGCTTGTGGAGTGAGGTGTGCGCAGCCAAGTGAGTAAGAATCACGTCCTGTTCTATATATTAGACTGGTACATGACCATGAGATCTGCTGATTGTGCTACGACCTCACAGGTCTGTGCGGATGTGACGTCATTGTAGCATCGGCGTCTCTGCCCCCTTACAGGCAGAGACGTCGTCCCCCTTACCGCCGCACTCCGGGCCCGTCATCTTCCGGCCCTCCTGCTGCTGCTGCCGGCACACGCAGCTTCCCTAGCACTGTGCTTAAAGCGCGAAAGTGCTCCCTCCTTCTTAAAGGGGCCGTGCGCGCCATCCTAAGGAGTCCCCGGCCAATGGCGGGAGGACCTCTCATATAAAAGGCAACTCCTCCAAAATGGAGGTGCCCGTGCAAGGTTGTAGCTTTGTGTTCTAAACCCTGCTTCAGCCCTCAGGTCCCGCTGCTAGTCTGACTACCAGTCCTCCAGCCTGACTACCAGTCCTGTCCGCCAGCCTGACTACCAGTCCAGTCCGCCAGCCTGACTACCAGTCCAGTCCGCAAGCCTGACTACCTGTCTCCGCCAGCCAAGTACACTCTCCAGCCTGACGGTCTGCCTACGGTCCAAACCCGCCAGTCTGTCTATGGGCAAGGCTTGCCTGCCTACCCAGAGAACATACCAATTACCTGCCAGTTACCTGCCGTGCCTACCAGCCAGCCTACCTGGAGGCTCCTGCCAGTTACCCGTGGTGTCTACCAGTCCGTCTACCCGGATCACCTGTCAGCCTGCCTGCCGTGCTCATCCGCTGTACCGGTCAGCCCCTGCCTTCTGACCCATGGAAGTCACCTGCTCTCATACAAGGACTAGCCCAGAGTAGCACCTGGTCCCTCTGCTCGGTCCTTCCTTGGTTCACGGAGTCGATTGAGCCGCCATGCGACCTTGGTCAGTCCAAGTTGATACCTAGTCATGCCCCTCTGGTCCCTCCTTGCACCACTGTACAGAGGTTCCACCACCCAGATCCGTAACAGTTTGCACGGGCCATGGAACCCAGTGGCCCCCAGGCTGCTTCGCTTGCTGACGTGTACCAGGAGGTTTCTCGTCAGAGATCCCAACAGGAAACCATCCTGACCTACCTGCGGTCTGTCAACTTTCACCTGGACACGCTGCCTGTCACACCAGTGTCCGCCTCGAGCCGAGCGACACCCGCTCCTGTGGCGCCTCTGCCTACCTGTGCTATAGCATCCAGCTCAGGACCCCCGCTCTCTGCGCCTCCTTGTTTTGGGGGTGACCCCGTCTTATGTCGGGGTTTTCTGAACCAGTGCACGTTGCACTTTTAACTACTGGCACATCAGTTTCCCTCCGACCGGGCCAAGGTGGCATTCATCATGTCTCACCTCACCGGGGAAGCATTGGCATGGCTAAACCCTCTATGGGAGAGAGGGGATCCCCTGGTGTCCGATCTTCCGGATTTCCTCACTGCCTTCCGGAAGGTCTTCGATGAGCCTGGATGAAGGATTTCTACTGCCTCCTCATTGCTCCGACTCCGCCAAGTGAGTCTCACCATGGGCCAGTATGCCATACAGTTCCGTACCCTTGCTTCTGAGCTTGCCTGGAATGACGAGGCCCTGGTGTCCACCTTCTGGGGGGGTCTTTCCGGATGGAAAAAGAACGAGCTAGCCTGCCGGGACATTCCTACCACCCTGGATGACCTGGTGTCACTAGCTGCACGGATTGACATCCGTTTCCTGGAATGAGCTAAGGAGACAACTGGTAGAGAAGATTTCCTCGTCTTGCTCCGGTATTCCAGAAACCTGCCTCCCACCCTGCAACTCCCCAGGCACGCTCGCCCAAAAACATGCAGATCAACCAGACCAAGATGGTCAAGTCTCGCCAAGAAATACGCCGTGCCGAGGGGAGCTGTTTCTACTGTGGTAGTAAGGAGCATCTGATCCGTTCCTGCCCGGAGAAGCCGGGAAACTCCAGTGTCTAGGACCACTCGGAGAGGTTGTCCTAGACAAGAGTGAATCCTCTCCGTTCTTGACTCTATCCATTTCTATTTCCTGTGGAGAGAACCGCTTCTTTGAAACCGCCCACCTGGATTCCGGAGCCGCCGGGAATCTCATTTCTCAGTCCCTTGTAGAGAAGTATCAGATTCCCACCAAACCTCTGGCTGAACCATTGGCAGTCGCTTCCGTGGATGGAAGACTCCTTCCGGTGACCATCGTGCTCGTCACAGAGCCTGTGACCCTTCAGGTGGGAATGTTGCTGACGCGCCCCCTGGGAACCGGGCCTTGTAGATGCTGGGGGTTGTAGTCACCGTGGCAGTGACCCGGTCTGTGACCCAGGGCGGTCAAACCAGGGTAGTTTATGTGAATCTGTTTGTATATTCCGACTACGCCACCTGTGGAATGCGGTTATTGGGAACCGCCGCTGCGGAGCAGTCCGCTGAAGCTGGTGGTATGTGCAGCAAGGTGATGTGACTCCCCACAGGAAGAGTGTAGCTTCAGGCAGCGTGTATGCATGATGGTGGTGATAGTGCCTGGATCAGTAATAATAACACGGAGTCCTTGCAGTGCAGTCCTAGGGTCTTTACTGGTGGTAATTATATAGGCCCAACGGGAGTACTTGCTAGGGATGAGGGCCTGGTCAGTCTGGGAGCAATCCTAGAATTCCCCTGGCCAGGTGGAGTTGTAGGCCTGCCGTTCTGACTGTACTCTTTTGGCTATCCCGCTTATAGTCGTGTTGTAGCCGACGTCCCTGAGTGTAACGTGCTGCTCACCCGTTTGGCTGGCGACTCGGATCCCGTGTATTCCTCGCTCCTCTGTGGCGGTACTGGTCCTTTCGTGTGGCTGAGCCTCCGGGCTTCTGTTGGCCTGGAGACCTACAATCTCCTGCCGTGCGGTTTCTGCTACTGGGCTTGAAGGGTCCCACAGCCTCGGACTCCGGTGTCCGGTTCTCGGTGTGTGCTCTGGCTAGGACGAGCTCTGCCAGCTCCAGTCCTCAGCTCCTTGCTCCTTTGTGTCCTATCTGACTCCTGACACTGACTACACTCAGACTGACTAACCCCGCCTCCAGATCCAGTTATATAGGGCAGGATCCTCCCCTTTCTGGTCTGGAGCAGGAGGTGTTGCTTGTAGTGTGTTCCCTGACCAGGAAACTCCTGTTTTGCTCCCAGACATGGTATTACTACCACTGTGGCAACCAGACCCCCTGGGGTGCCACATTGCACTCGGAGAGGATCTCCTTCCATGTGCTATCCGGACTCTCTCACTCCCTATTGCTAGGTCTACCCTGGCTACAGAGACATGAACCCGTTCTGAATTGGCGATCCACTGAGGTGCTCCGTTGGGGGCAGGATTGCTATGAGACCTGCCTGGTTCTGGTTCGCCCGGTTCGACCTCCATCTACTCCGGCTAATTTACCTGGTCTACCGGCACCCATAGGCCATATGATTGCCCTATCGACCTGGTACCCAGTGCCACTCCACCCCGTGGGCGTATCTACCCCTTGTCGCTGGCCGAAACCCGGGCCATGTTGAAGTACATAGAAGAAAATCTGGCTAGGGGATTCATCCAGAAATCTACCTCCCCGGCTGGAGCTGGATTCTTCTTCGTAAAAAAGAAAGACGGCTCACTACGCCCCTGTATCGATTATAGGGGACTTAAACAAATTATTATCAAAAATAAATACCCCCTGCCACTCATCTCAGATCTGTTCGACCGCCTTAAAGGTGCGAAGATCTTCTCCAAGCTCGATCTTCGTGGGGCGTATAACTTGGTCCGGATCCGCCAAGGAGACGAGTGGAAAACGGCATTCAATACCAGGGACGGCCACTATAAATACCGTGTGATGCCCTTCCGTCTCTGTAATGCTCCAGCCGTCTTCCAAGAACTAGTTAATGACATCTTCCGTGACCTCTTATATTCGTGCGTGGTGGTGTACCTGGATGACATCTTGGTCTTCTCTCCGGATCTACCCACACACCGGAGGGATGTTCGTCAGGTCCTGCATAGGCTTAGGCAGAATCACTTATACGCAAAATTTGAGAAATGCCTCTTCGAGCAGACCTCTCTTCCGTTCCTGGGCTATATTATCTCTAAAACCGGTCTACGGATGGACCCCGAGAAGGTCTCTGCCGTCTTAAAGTGGCCCCGACCGGAGGGGTTGAAGGCGATTCAGCGATTCCTGGGCTTCGCTAACTATTACCGCCTATTCATCCCGCATTTCTCTTCCCGGACTGCACCCATCTCTGCACTCACCCGTAAGGGTGCTAATCCTATGGAATGGACGTCCGAAGCGGAGGAGGCCTTCCTCTCCTTAAAACAAGCCTTCTCTTCTGCCCCAGTGCTGCACCATCTGGATTGCAACAAACAGTTCTTTCTGGAGGTTGATGCTTCCTCTTCCGGAGCCGGAGCTGTGCTCACCCAGAAATCTCCGTCCAGGAGAATGGTAACCGGCGGCTTCTTCTCCAAGCTTTTCTCCTCGTCCGAGCGCAACTATTCCATAGGAGACCGAGAACTGCTAGCCATCAAATTGGCGCTGGAGGAGTGGCGTTACCTGCTAGAGGGGGCTCTGCACCCGGTGGTCATCTATACTGACCACAAAAACCTGGCATATCTACAAAATGCCCAAAGACTCAATCCACGTCAGGCCCGGTGGTCTTTGTTCTTCGCCCGTTTCAACTTTACCCTTCATTACCGCCCTGCGGATAAGAACGTTAAAGCCGACGCTTTGTCCCAATCCTTCCTGTCTTCTGATCAAGAGGAGGAGCCTATGCATGTCATCGATCCCTCCAAAGTAATGAATGTGGCTCCGTTGGACTTGTCTCGTCTCCCACACGGTAAGACGTTTGTAACGGTTCTTCACTGGGGTCATTCATCTAAATTAGCCGGCCATGCTGGCCAGAGGAGGACCTTCCTGCTCATTACCCAGCATTACTGGTGGCCTTTACTGCGCAAGGATGTTGTAGACTTCGTCACGGCCTGTTCATCCTGTGCCCGCAACAAGGTTCCCAGACGTCTTCCAGCCGGCCGTCTCCTGCCTTTTCCCGTACCTGCTGCCCCGTGGCAACACATTGCTATGGACTTTATTACTGATCTCCCTGTTTCTGCCGATTGTACTGTCATTTGGTGGTCGCTGACTGCTTTTCTAAAATGGCCCACTTTATCCCTCTGCCTGGTCTCCCGTCTACATCTGTGCTGGCTAAGGACTTCATCCATCATATCTTTCGTCTCCACGGCTTACCCCTCCACATTGTGTCTGATCGAGGGGTCCAGTTTACTTCGCGCTTCTGGAGAGCTACGTGTAAGCTGCTGGATGTCTCTCTGGATTTCTCCTTGGCTTATCATCCTCAGTCCAATGGACAAGTGGAACGTATCAACCAGATCCTTACCAGCTTCCTCCGGTACTTCGTCAACGCTCACCATACCGATTGGGTAGAGCTCCTACCATGGGCCGAGTTCTCCTATAATAACCATGAGAGCGAATCTTCTTCCAAGTCCCCGTTCTTTGTGGTCTACGGTCAACACCCCCGGATTCTGTTTCCCGTCTCCACTTCAGTGGACAATCCTGCCGTGGAGTCTCTGGTCAGCGAATTTTCCACCATTTGGGAGGACACTAGATCCGCACTTCTTCAATCCTCCGAGCAGATGAAAAGACATGCTGATAAGAGACGTCTGGATCCGCCTAAATTCCGTCCGGGAGACAAGGTTTGGCTCTCCTCCAAACATGTTCATCTCAAAATACCCTCCTATAAGTTGGGTCCATGGTTCATCGGTCCATTTGAAGTTCTCAAGCAAATCAATCCAGTGGCCTACAAGTTAAAACTCCCGGCCACCTTACGGATTCCAAACTCCTTCCACGTATCTCTCCTCAAACCGGTTGTTCTTAATTCTAATTCTATTTCCGACAATCCAGGTACCTCCCCAGCTCCGGTCTCCGCTGAGGACGTCTATGAGGTAGAGAACATTCTGGCCACCAAGAGGGTAAGAGGAAAAACCTTTTTTCTGGTGGATTGGAAGGGGTTTGGCCCAGAGGAGAGAACTTGGGAACCCAGGGAGAACATCGACGCCCCGCTTCTTCTTGAAAAAAAATTTTTGGACCTAAAGAAGAGGGGGCGTAAAGGGGGGGTACTGTATCATCGGCGTCTCTGCCCTCCGACAGGCAGAGATGCCGTTCCCCTTACCGCCGCGCTCCGGGCCTTGCGTCTTCTGGCCCTCCTGCTGCTGCTGGAGTGCGCAGAGTCCCTAGCACTGTGCTTAGGGCGCGCGCATGGTCCCTCCCTCTTAAAGGGGCCGCGCGCGCCGTCCTAAGGAGTCCCCGGCCAATGGCCGGAGGACCTCTCATATAAAAGGCACCTCCTCCAAAATGGAGGTGCCCGTGCAAGGTTGTAGCTTTGTGTTCTAAACTCTTCTTCAGCCCTCAGGTGCCGCTGCTAGTCTGACTACCAGTCCACCAGCCTGACTACCAGTCCAATCCACCAGCCTGACTACCAGTCCAGTCCGCCAGCCTGACTACCAGTCCAGTCCGCCAGCCTGACTACCTGTCTAAGCCAGCCAAGTACACTCTCCAGCCCGCTAGACTGCTTATGGGCCAGGCTTGCCTGCCTACCCGGAGAACGTACCAGTTACCTGCCAGTTACCTGCTGTGCCTACCAGCCAGCCTACCTGGAGGCTCTTGCCAGTTACCCGTGGTGTCTACCAGTCCGTCTACCCGGATCACCCGTCAGCCTGCCTGCCGTGCTCATCCGCTGTACAGGTCAGTCCCTGCCTTCTGACCCGTGGCAGTCACCTGCTCTCATACAAGGACTGGCCCAGAGTAACACCTGGTCCCTCTGCTCGGTCTTTCCCTGGATCACGGAGTCGATTGAGCCGCCATTCGACCTTGGTCAGTCCGAGTTGATACCTAGTCACGCCCCTCTGGTCCTTCCTTGCACCGCAGCACAGAGTTTCCACCACCCGGATCCGTAACAGTCATTAGTCATCTGCACTGCAAACCTCCTAATGTGGGAGTGAGCGGCAACAGATTACTCCTTTATGCCCCATCCCCCTGATGATGCCTGAGAGCCGGCGAAACATGTTGGGAGTCTATATATTTATAGATGGAGAGAGACAGGACCTGAATTACAATTACGGTGACAATCTACCTGTATATAACTAATGGCTGACTGCAGCAGTAAATCATACAGTGTATTCAGTGCCTGTGAATGTGATACAAATGCACAAAGGAGCATTAATAATGGGGTCACTCATTCATGGGGGTTTTATTGTTTTGTTTGGGTTATATGTAAATAATAGTAATAAAAGCGACACTATAAAGAGAAAGAAGATTTCAGTGACCCCAGAGCTGAGTTATAATAAGGTGAAAAGCACAGCAGTGACCCGTCCTTCCCTGGGGTTGTGGTGGGATTACTGTATATCACATGTGATCGGCCATTGGTAACGGTACAACCTGTATTATATATATCACTGATGGCTTTATTATATACTTCCCCAATCTCACCATATTCCTGTCTTCATACATAGTATATTCTGTGTCAGAGCACATATAACACCCTTCATGCTTAGTACACATGTAATAATACTACTGTAACTACATAACATCACCATCTACAGCCGGCCACATGCTCATTACATGGTGCAAATGGCGGAACAGCACCAAACAGAGTGCCTTATACCAGTGCCAGTCAGGACCTCTATATAAGGGACTGCTCCATCATGTGTCCCCCGCACACAGTAACCACATACACAGTACAATAGTGCTATAAGACTCCATCCACACTGTACATATAACTGCCAATGACACCTGTCCGGTCTGGTGTTGGCTGTTTGGTAAAGTATATTATCCCCTTTCCCTTTCTCTATTGGGCACCAGTATATGTATATATATATATATATATATATATATATATATATATATATATATTGTATATACGCGCCCTCCATCCTGGTATATATGTCCCTCATCCTGGGCCCCATCCTGGTATATACAGTGATACAGGGATGTGAAAAAGTGTTTGCAACCTTCCTGATTTCTTATTCTTTTGCATGTTTGTCACACTTAAATGTTTCAGATCACAAAACAAATTTAGATATTAGACAAAGATAACAAAATGCAAAATGCAGTTTTTAAATGAAGGTTTTTATTATTAAGAGAAATAGAAATCTAAACCTACAAGGCCCTGTGTGAAAAAGTGATTGCCCCCTAAACCAAATAACTGGTTGGGCCACCCTTAGCAGCAACAACTGCAATCAAGAGTTTGCGATAACTGGCAATGAGTCTTTTACAATGAGGATTTCTCTGGAGGAATCTTGGCCCACTCATCTTCGCAAAAGTTTTGTAATTCACCCACACTGGAGAGTTTCCGAGCATGAACCGCCTTTTTAAAGTCATGCCTCAGCATCTCAATCGGATTAAGGTCAGGACTTTGACTAGGCCACTCCAAAGTCTTAATTTTGTTTTTCTTAAGCCATTTAGAGGTGGACTTGCTGGTGTGTTTTGGATCATTGTCCTACTAATGCACCCCATAGTCATATATAGTAGTATAATGCATGCCTATAGTCATTCATAGTAGGATAATGCACCCCCATAGTCATATATAGTCATATATAGTAGTATAATGCACCATCATAGTCATACATACTAGTATAATGCACCCCATAGTCATTCATAGTAGTATATTGCACCCCCATAGTCATATATAGTAGTATAATTCACTCCATAGTCAAATATAGTAGTATAATGAACCCCCATAGTCATATAAAGCAGTATAATTCACCCTGTAGTTATACTTTGGCAGTATAATGCACCCCCATAGTCATATACAGTAATATAATTCACCCCATAGTCATAAATAGTAGTATAATGCTTCCACATATTCATACATAGTAGTATAATGCACCACCATAGTCATATATAGTAATATAATGCTCCCACATAGTCATATATATTAGTATAATGCACCCTATAATCATATATACTGTATTAGTATAATGCATCCCATAATCATATATAGTAGTAAAATGCACCCCTATAGTCATATATATTAGTATAATGCACCACCATAGTCATATGACTCGCCCCCTGGGCCGTGGGGCACGCGGATCCGGGCGATAGGGGAACGATGGGGGGAGTAGTAGTGGCGGCCCACTCCCGCGGCTCAGGGTGGTCAGGCCAATGGTAGTCTGCTACGTGCTTCAGATAATGTCCAACTACGCCACCCGTGGATTGCGGTTATTAGGAACCGCCGCTGCATGCAGACCGCTGGGGCTGATGAGGTGTGCAGCTAGGGTAGTGTGACTCCCCACGGGAAGAGTGCGGCCCCAGGGCAGTGTAGTGGATGGTGGGAGTGATGGTGGTGAAGGTCCCAGTACCGGTAGTGCCGGAGGAGCGAAGGAGCACACGGACAACAAGTTACAGTCCAGGGTCTTTACTCACAGTTCGTTTGTTCCGGGTCACTTCCGTCGGTAGTGACCGCCCAAGCCGTGCTGCGTCCACCAGGTGAGGGGCTCGGTCAACTCCCAGGCAGTTCAGGAGCATGGCACAGGACCCCCTTTAATCCTTTCTCTGGCCTGCCTCACCAGTGACCCACTTTTGTCCAGCTGCCGCGGACTCGTGCGGTTAAACGTGGGCCCCGTCCTCCGCTGTCCTATATGGTGCCTTCCTAGCAGGTTTGATGAGGTGTCGCACCAATAGATGATCACGACGACCGGTCTTTGGCTGAGGGTAGTTTCTCCTCCACCAACTTGGGATCCGGTACCCTTAATCTGCCAGACCCTTCACCCTGGATTCTCATGGGTTCTTAGGGTCCCTTCCACCTTCTTGTTCCTGAGCCCTTCTGTTTCTCTCTCTCTTTCTTTGCAGTTCCTTTCTGTTTCTGTTCCTTTCTGTTCCTTTCTCTTGGAGCTGAGATGAGCCAAAATCTCAGCTCCCCTTCACCTCCTCCTCGGCCTCTCACTAGGCCCTTCTGGAGTAGAGCTCCTACAGAGCCTCTACTCCCTGTCTTCTCCTCTCTGGACAGAACGAACCTAGATCTAAGATGGTGCCCACCTTTTATACCTCCCTCTGACCATGAGCCCAGGTGACCAGCAACCAATGAGCTCCTTCCTACGCTCAGGAACCAACCCCTATCTGCCCATACAGCACTGGGTGTTCCACCCCCCCCTCCCCACTCCAGGCAGGGACATAGTCGGTCGTGCCTGCACTTATGTCTAGTGGGAGCACCGTTGAGCTCTCCCTCGGAAATGGGGTGTGTGTGCTGTATGCAGCTAACTGAGCCCTGGTCCATACTCCATTCTTACCTGGGAGTGGAATATCACACCTCTGGTCTGAGGTGCAATACCCCTGTAGCGGCCGAACCCTCGGGGCGCTACATTCCCCCCTGGTAAAGCACAGCACGTCCTCGGGCTGGAAAAGAGCAAAAACAGTTAATTACAGGACATGCAAAACTTTTTCAATAACTTTCCACATCAGAAAACAGGCAATACGGTTCAATTCCCTTTATGGGAAACTCTTTTCTTTTCTTGTCACTTTTATAAAACACTTTGCTAATGCCTCTGGAACTCTTTTGTCATATAAAACAACTTGTAAAACATTTGCATTATTACCTAGCAGCATATAAAACTTTTCTCAAGTAAAACATTTTTAAGCAAGACACATTCTTGTATTCTTGGATCTCGACCAGGTAAAGGTGCAACAGTCCAGTAAATCTTGAGGTAGACGTTGCGGTTTTTGTATAAAACCAGTAGGGGGCGCTTTAGGAAGCGCAACTATGTACAAGGGATTGGCAGTTCCCAGTCCTCGGCCGGTTTTAGGGAGAGGAATGGCTGCTCACAGTCCTCAGCCTGTTAGGGGAAGAGGGATGGCTGCTCTCAGTCCTCAGCCAAGTTACTTAGGGGATAGGGCAACAATCAAACAGTCCTATATCAGTCCCAACGGGGACCACACTTTTCTGGAAACAGTCCCACACAGTTCCTTTGTACCCTGACGGGTAACTATATACACTGGTATGCTACTGTTCACTGGTAGCAATACCCTCCAGCCGCTCCTTGCTCCTCATAATCTTCAGGCCCATCCGGGTCCTCTTGATACTCAGCGTACGAGTAGTGTTGTTCCTCCTCCTCTACTACTCTGTGGACGTGGAGGGCGTACCATCCCTTCACGCCTTGGTGTCGGGTGTAAGACACCACATCACCCGGAAATAGGTCCCGCCCACGATGGCCTTCCGGCAGGTGACTCTCCACATCTCTCCTTGTCACGAATATATCGCTGATGGTTTCAGGGTCTCGGATGAAACCCCAGCCGCGCTCCATCTGGAACTTCACAACAGTCCCGGTGACTCGGGGACTGCGGGCAGTTCAGGGATCTCGCCGAGCCTTCATTTTCTGCTCCGCGCTCTGGACCTGCAGCTTCTCTTGCTTCACCCGCCGCTCTCGCTGCTCTTTCTCAAACATTTCCAGCAGCTGGCGGCAGGCCTCCCGCCGCTCAGCTGCGCCCGCTCGTGTTTCCTTCGTGAACCCCATCAGGTCCTCCCCTGTGGGGTCCCATTCAAACTGGGCATCCTCCAATAGCAGCTGGGGGATTTCCTGAGGCGCCGGAGCAGGTATGAGGGGCTCAGATGGTACTTCAACCTCCGCGGGCGGGCTCCTCTGGAAGCGGGGGTTGACAAATTCGGGGGGCCAGATGAATGGAAGCCCATCCGGACTGGTGTGTTGGGCGAAGAGATCTGCTCCCAGCGGTGGTACTGCAGCAGCAGGGGGCGCAAGCGGGTTGGCGGCGCCCGGGGGCACGTGGCCTTGCGACCAGGCTCGTGCTGGTCGTTTCCTTGTTGCTCCCAAGGGTGGTACAGCAGGTGCAGGGGGTTCCGTCGGGGCAGCGGCGCCCGGGGGCGCTGGGCCTTGCGGCCGGGCCTGCGATGGCGGTTGGCTGAGCACGCCCGGGGTCAGAGGGCACGGCGTGGGGCCGGGCTCACTGGCAGCGTCGACGGCCTGGGGGCCGGTTGATGGCAGTGGAGGCACGGTGTCGACGGCGGGTCCAGGTGCGTTGGGCTCCGCAACAGGGTGCAGGGGCAGGTCGGCGGCCCTAGGGTTCGGGGCAGGGGCGTCTCCATTACCTGCCTCTGCTGTCGCGGCCTCCTCCGCGGCGTCGTCTTCAGCCTCCGCTCTGCCTTCACTGCCCTCGGTGGCTGGTGTGCTGCTGGACGTCGATGGCGCCTCCTGCTGCAGGGTCACAGCCCGCCGGGCCACTTCCTCCTTCCACCCGGCGATCACGTCCTGCTGCGCCCGGACCATCCTCCGGTCCAGCTCCTCCAACGCCGCCCGCGTATACTCGGGGTCCTCCTTGGGGAGATGGGCTAGCAGCTCGGTGAGGCTGCATGGTGGTGTAGCTTGCAGCAGGCCCCTCGCCAAAGTACTGGAGCTGATTTCTTTCTCCATCTCCGGGTGCGGCCTGGCCAAACTGATCTAGACCACCCCCTGCCCCGCAGTTTTCTTCTCTTTCCGCCCCCATGGGGGGTGGTCCTGGGGCGTTCTGCTGACAATCACTCTCAGGTGCAGCCCCCCCACGTTGACGGACATTTCTACCGCCGTGCTCATGGTTGTCGGGGGCGGGCTTCCTCTTTGGCGCCATTCTGGGACCCGGCCCACGATGGGAGGCGGCCTCCTGTGGTCTTTTGGCGCGCACATTATGGCGCTTGTTCTTCTGGGGCGGGCGCCATCTTTGGTACAATGAAACAGTCTCTTTTCAGGCGCGCAGTACCCGTTGTTAGCGGGCACTAAATCCTGCCGACTACGCCAAAGCTGACTCGCCCCCTGGGCCGTGGGGCACGCGGATCCGGGCGATAGGGGAACGATGGGGGGAGTAGTAGTGGCGGCCCGGTCCCGCGGCTCAGGGTGGTCAGGCCAATGGTAGTCTGCTACGTGCTTCAGATAATGTCCGACTACGCCACCCGTGGATTGCGGTTATTAGGAACCGCCGCTGCATGCAGACCGCTGGGGCTGATGAGGTGTGCAGCTAGGGTAGTGTGACTCCCCACGGGAAGAGTGCGGCCCCAGGGCAGTGTAGTGGATGGTGGGAGTGATGGTGGTGAAGGTCCCAGTACCGGTAGTGCCGGAGGAGCGAAGGAGCACACGGACAACAAGTTACAGTCCAGGGTCTTTACTCACAGTTTGTTTGTTCCGGGTCACTTCCGTCGGCAGTGACCTCCCGAGCCGTGCTGCGTCCACCAGGTGAGGGTCTCGGTCAACTCCCAGGTAGTTCAGGAGCATGGCACAGGACCCCCTTTAATCCTTTCTCTGGCCTGCCTCACCAGTGACCCACTTTTGTCCAGCTGCCGCGGACTCGTGCGGTTAAGCGTGGGCCCCGTCCTCCGCTGTCCTATATGGTGCCTTCCTAGCAGGTTTGATGAGGTGTCGCACCAATAGATGATCACGACGACCGGTCTTTGGCTGAGGGTAGTTTCTCCTCCACCAACTTGGGATCCGGTACCCTTAATCTGCCAGACCCTTCACCCTGGATTCTCGTGGGTTCTTAGGGTCCCTTCCACCTTCTTGTTCCTGAGCCCTTCTGTTTCTCTCTCTCTTTCTTTGCAGTTCCTTTCTGTTTCTGTTCCTTTCTGTTCCTTTCTCTTGGAGCTGAGATGAGCCAAAATCTCAGCTCCCCTTCACCTCCTCCTCGGCCTCTCACTAGGCCCTTCTGGAGTAGAGCTCCTACAGAGCCTCTACTCCCTGTCTTCTCCTCTCTGGACAGAACGAACCTAGATCTAAGATGGTGCCCACCTTTTATAACTCCCTCTGACCATGAGCCCAAGTGACCAGCAACCAATGAGCTCCTTCCTACGCTCAGGAACCAACCCCTATCTGCCCCTACAGCACTGGGTGTTCCACCCCCCCCTCCCCACTCCAGGCAGGGACATAGTCGGTCGTGCCTGCACTTATGTCTAGTGGGAGCACCGTTGAGCTGTCCCTCGGAAATGGGGTGTGTGTGCTGTATGCAGCTAACTGAGCCCTGGTCCATACTCCATCCTTACCTGGGAGTGGAATATCACACCTCTGGTCTGAGGTGCAATACCCCTGTAGCGGCTGAACCCTCGGGGCGCTACACATACATAGTAGTATTATGCACCCGCATAGTCATATATATTAGTATAATGCACCCCTGTAGTCATACATAGTAGTATAGTGCACCTCCATAGTCATATTCATTAGAATAATGCACCTCCATAGTCATATATATGACTGGCTCCCCATTGCCCAGAGACTCTAGTTCAAAACCCTAACCATGGCATACAAAGCCGTCCACAACCTGTCTCCTCCATACATCTGTGACCTAGTCTCCCGTTACTTACATGCACGCAACCTCCGATCCTCATGAGATCTCCTTCTCTACTCCCCTCTTATCTCCTCTTCCCACAATTGCATACAAGATTTCTCCCGTGCATCCCCCCTACTCTGAAACTCTGTACCCCAACACATCAGACTCTCGCCTACCATGGAAGCCTTCAAAAGAAACCTGAAGACCTACCTCTTCCGACAAGCCTACAACCTGCAGTAACCATCACTCCACCACATTACTGCATGACCTCCTCTACCCCCACCTACTGTATCCTCACCCATCCCTTGTAGAATGTGAGCCCTCGCGGGCAGGGTCCTCGTTCCTCCTGTACCAGTCGCTGACTCGTTTCGTTAAGATTATGTAAATGTTTTTGCTATGTATATTCCTATCACATGTAAAGTGTCATGGAATAAATGGCGCTATAATAATAAATAATAAATAAATAAATATATATTAGTATAATGCCCCCCCATAGTCATATATATTAGTGTAATGCACCCCCATAGTCATATACTATATATTAGTATAATGCATTCCCATAGTCATATAGGGACGCACATCCAGTTGAAGTTTCTACTGGCGTCGCCTGCCTCCTGCATGAAGGGATTAATAGAATAATAATAAAAAAAAACAGTAGAAGTCAAAATGAAGTTCTCTGCCGTTCCTCTGGACTCTAAACTGTCACCCATGATGCCCACATCAGTGTATAGAGCAGAGCAGGTCCATGACCTGCTGCCTGGCAGGTGCCACCTGAGGTTCCATCACCTCTGACCTCACCTGCACACGACCAACTGCCGTTTACTTTCATCTGTCGGCTGAAGCGATCGGACGGAGGTTTGCGGTTTGGAAGATTTTGGAAGATATTTTTGCAAATGGCGTCTACTAGACATGGAGAACAGAGCGAGGAGAAGAAGAGAGAAGAGGACAGCGTGACCGGATTCAAGAAGATCACGAAGAAGAGGAGAGAAGCCAACAATGGATTGGAGGAGTCAACACCTGGATGCAGCGGAGACCCTGGATCATCCAGCCCCTATGCCAGGCTTAACATCAGCCGCTTCGACATCCACCAGGTCTTGGGTAGGGGCGCCTTTGGCAAAGTAAGTCCTACATATTTTATATTCATTTTAAACCTGAAGTTTTTATTATATCCTCATGTATTGTTCTCTGTTATCAGCCATGTCATGCTTTGTTGTTGCACATTGTAGTGTTCTGTGAGATGACATAAGTCATCTCCATAGTTAGGTCTAGTGCTGCTATAACGTGGTATTCTTCTACACTGGATGGTTGATCTCAGGGGTCACAGCTGTAGGGAGCAGGGGACATTGTTTTTTTCCATGTCATCATCAATATTGGCTCCTATCAGGCGGCCATATTGTACATACGTTGCTCTCTGTTTTTTTATTAAACCTTAATAGACAATGATATTCAGACCACACTAATGCCAACTCAAAGCCTCCACTAATGCTTGTTATGTTTATTCCCATATGGTAACAGTGGAAAACCCTTTAAAGAGTCGCTGTTGTTTTAATTTTTATTTCATTAACAGCACACATGAAAATAAGCAACATAATAAATATTATTTGAGAAATCTGCTTCTTTCTCCACCAAGATTGATTTTTCATTTTCAAAGTCTCTATTTTCGTGTAAAATCTGTATTTAGTGAAGACAGATTGTTACGTTACTGAGATAGGAGATGACAGTTGGTGCTGATAATATTCTATGTAAAGGGGAAGAGGGAGGAGCTAAAGGCAGAATTCCTCCCTCCTCCTTCCACTTCTCTTCTACATAGAATATTATCAGTACCAACTGTCGCCTCCTTTCTCAGTAATGCAGCAATCTTTTACCACTGAATACAGATTTTAAACGAAAATTGAGAATTTTAGAAAATGAAAAATCAGTCCTGGAAGAGAAAAAAAGCAGATTTCTGTGATTAGATTTATTACACATTGCTTATTTTCATGTGTATTATTGATTTATGAAATAAAAATGCTGACTATTTTTTATCACCTTTCCATAGCCCATCCCTGGAGTAGGCAGTGCAGTATGCGCATAGATTTGCTCCTCTACATGGTCCTGGTTACCAGCAGATTGAGAAACCACTCAGTTTTATCATGTGCCTTAGTAGAAAATCCAGATCCCTTCCACTTCCTGCAGACACCTTCCAAGTATTCTTCATTTGTCTTTTTCAGGTGGTCCTGGCATCAGTCCCCGGCCGTAACATCAATGATTACCAAAAAAGAGGACAATGAGGACACCATTATGCGAGAGCGGCGGATACTCCTGGTGGCCAGAGACTGCCCATTCTTATGCCACCTCTATGCTGCACACCAGTCTCTGCAGAGGGCATATTTCATCACGGAGTATCTGTTCGGTAGCAGCCTGGAGGACTTGATCAGGATGTGCGACTGCCTGAACATCGGCAATGTGAGGTGAGAAAACGGAAAATGTACCTAAAGGAGAACTAAGGAGATGGAAAAAAACTGAGGTCTGGGTGTAGCTAAGGAAGCACTGGCAGGGCATATGTTTAGGGTGCTGGATGCAGGCAGTGGGGTGCCAGGATATTTGGGAATTGCTAGAGAAGGGTTTGATGACATTGATACTACACTCTGTTCTCTCCGTCAGATTCTACACAGCAGAGATTGTATGTGGCCTCCAGTTCCTCCATGGACACAACATCGTCCACCGGTAAGCAGAACGTTCCTCCTTCTCTCTGTCTCCTTTACATTCTGGAGATATGACCCTCAGCATTCCTGCTGTCCTGCCCCCTATTCTACCTGGTCTTGTAGTGATCCATTTTCCATCTCTTGTATCACTGGACAGATTTCTAATTTTATTTTCTTCTTTCATTGCAGAGACATAAAGCCGAAAAACATCATGTTGGATGCAGATGGCCACATCCGTATAATCGATCTAGGACTTGCCCAAGATGGCGTCACCTCCCCCAAAAACATGTCTGGAGTGACGGGCACTTTCCACTACATGGCCCCTGAGGTGTTTCGTAGAAAACCATACGGTGCAGCAGTGGACTGGTGGAGCCTGGGGATCGTGGTATCCAGGATGGCAGCAGGACGATTCCCATTTTACAACGGCCCCGTCAAGCAAACAGCTTTCAAAGCTATCATCAACGAAAAGCCAAAATTTCCATCTTGGCTTGATGCTGACGTGAAACATCTCATCAAGAAGCTGCTGCGCAAAGACCCTCAGACGTGGGTGTGAGCGAGAACATCCGTTTTTTACCACCATTGGCTGGGAGGAACTGGAGAAAAGGAGTGCAGAGCCGCCATTTACACCATTCAGGCCAATTCTGGAGAACCATCATCTGCAGTGGCCGGAGCATACAGTCCTTCACCCCGTGGTCGAATTTACGTGCGTGTCATCAAACTGGGCCCGGTAAGGATCTTTTCATCTGGGGATAACTCCCATTAGGTGTTCTCATATTGTGGTAATCATCATCCATCTTGTCTTTTTTTACATTTTCTGCTAATGGCTTTATGTCTCTGTTTTTCTTAGGTGGATGAAAAGATCTGGACTGTGAAAGATTCCATGACCATCTGGTGAGTGACCGCTGTACAGACAGGACACCTATTATATCAGTACATTGTATCAAATGTTACATAGCGGAATGGTTCATTATAAAGACCATTCCCCTAATAACAGAAGATGCGGTAGACAGAATATTTCATGTCTTCCTCTTATGTCTTGCAGGATGAGTCCGTGCCAACTGCCCAGAACTCCATGCCTCCTGACCCGTACCTCGTCACAGCTGCTGTACGTCACCTCGGCTGCCCTTCAACATCAGCTCTCTCTATAACATCTTCATGCTGGTCCACTGCCATTGTTTTGCTGCCCCAGACCCTTGACCTGGCCTCCTCCAACCCTGGGCTGGAATTTGACATCCCTCCAGCCCGAAGATCTTCTACCCCAGGAGCGGCCTGTGTTAAGTTTCCATCTGGTGAGTTCAGGAAAAATCATCCTGGGGCAGCGGAGCAGCAGAATGTACACGGAGCGGCCATTATCCCTGAACTCACCTTAGCACAGGCCTGGTAAGTATCGCACCCATCACATCACCCACACTACATGATCAGTATAGGGGCACACACTGCATGATCAATATAGGGGCACACACTGCATGATCAGTATAGGGGCACACACTGCATGATCAATATAGGGGCACACACTGCATGATCAATATAGGGGCACACACTGCATGATCAGTATAGGCACACACTGCATGATCAGTATAGTCAGACACTGCATGATAAGTATAGGCACACACACTACATGATCAGTATAGGCACACACACTACATGATTAGTATAGGCACACACACTACATGATCAGTATAGCTACACACACTACATGATTAGTATAGGCACACACAGTGCACACAGTAATTTTGGCACATAGATGTAGGACATAGTTCGGCTTTTGATCGGGATTTAATCTGATCGCCATATTCGGGGTCAGGAAGGAATTTTTCCCCCTAATATGAGGATAATTGGCCCATTCTTCATAGGGGTTTTCGCCTTCCTCTGGATCTACACGGCCTTACATAGGTTTAGTATCATAAATTAATAAGTAGATTCACACAGAAGAAAAGAAATTATAAAAAATAAAATAACATTTTCTTAGTTAAAAAGAAAAATTAGTTTATTCAAATATAAATGATAATGAGTACTAGTAAATAATTTTTGTTACTTAGAAAATGACACAGCTTAGGTATATTACACAGGTCAGGTACATTACACAGCTTAGGTACATTACACAGGTTAGGTACATTACACAGGTCAGGTACATTACACAGCTTAGGTACATTACACAGCTTAGGTACATTACACAGGTTAGGTACATTACACAGGTCAGGTACATTACACAGCTTAGGTACATTACACGGGTTAGGTACATTACACAGGTCAGGTATTGGCCTTTGATCTTGGGATTCATTCTGATCACCATATTTGGGGTCAGGAAGGAATTTTCCCCCCTGATATGAGGACAATTGGCTTATTCCTCACAGAGGGTTTTCGCCTTCCTCTGGATCAACACGGCCCCTACATACATTTAGTGTGAGAGGTTAATAAGTGGGTACATACTTTGAGAGTATAAGAATAAGGTATGAAATAAAATATTAGTTAAAAAAAATGTTAGCTAAGCCAAATATAGACATAAATTAGTGCACACATGCAAAAATCATTTGTTTCTGTTTGTTTTTAATTTGCACTTACATTTCACAGGTTCGGTATCAGCCTTTGATCCTGGGATTTATTCTGACCGCCATTCCTTATTTGGGGTCAGGAAGGAATTTTCCTCCCTGATATGAGGACAATTGGCCTATTCCTCACAGGGGGTTTTCACCTTCCTCTGGATCAACACGGCTCATAAATAGCATTAGTCTGATAGATGAATAATTTACACATACATGATATTATAATATAAAATTATCCCCATCTATAAATAAAATCTTCTTTTTACCCCTTATATCTTTGTGCTTGTTTTTATTCCATTGCTCTTCCACAAAGTCATTATTATACTCCAACTCTATGTTTTTTGTGACATATTGTACTTTATGTTAGTGGTAAATTTAGGTCAATATTTTTTGCATCTATTTGTAAAGATATCAGAAATTTGGTGAAAAATATTGAAACTTCAGCAATTTTCAAACTTTGAATTTTATGCTCTTAAAGCAGAGAGTTATATCACACAAAATAGTTTCCCTAATTTCCCTAACATTTCCCACATGTCTACTTTACTTCTGCATAATTTTTTAAACAATTTATTTTTGTTAGAAAGTTAGAAGGGTTAAAGGTTTATCAGCAATTTCTAATTTTTCCAATAAAACTTTTAATTTTTTTGAAAGAAACCACATCACCTTTGAAGTGACTGAAAGGCCTATGTGACAGAAAATACCCGAAAGTGACACCCTCCTAAAAACTGCACCCCTCAAGGTGCTCAAAACCACATTCCAGAAGTTTATTAACCCTTCAGGTGCTTTTATATGCGATTAATGCTTCTATATTTCTCTTATACCGATGTTTGAAAAAGACCACTTTTGGTTGAAACGTCATGGCATATTGCTTTAAGCTCCTCCTTGTTGGTTTTCAACGGTGTGGTGAATGTATATATTTGAATAAACCGTTTCCACCTTTGCAAATTACTTTTGAGTACGGCTGTTATCTATATCTTTACAGGGGATAGTATCCTATTCAGCCTGCACCAAATCTACAGCTGATTGCGCATCTTCTTCTATCAAATCCCCTGTCCATGATGCAGGCGAAGATGCCTCCCACCTGCACTTGCAACCAAGTGCTTGTCCCTACCCCAGTCCTTGGAGCGCAAGCACAAATACGCAACCACTCGCCTACAGGCCAAAATACTAAACTGCCACATTTCCAGACTGCTTGCACTGGAAATGTTGTCTTTTAGGCTTGTGGAGACGGAAGCTTTCCGCAACCTCATGGCGGCTGTCCCTCGGTACTTGGTCCCCAACTGCCGCTATTTCTCCCGGTATGCTGTCCCCGCCTTACACGAGCACGTGTCCCATAACATTACCCATGCCCTCACAATGCAGTTACTGGGAAGGTCCACCTAACCACGGACACGTGGACAAGTGCTTGTGGCCAGGGACACTACATTTCCCTGACGGCACACTAGGTGAATATTATGGAAGCCGGGACCCAGTCAACCCAGGGACGGTACATGTGCTACCGACACCGAGGATTGGGGGCCCTGGTTCAATTAGGGTTGCCCCCACCTTCTACAGCAGTTCCTGCACCTTCTCCTCACCCTCCATTTCCGGAACGTCAACATCAGCCTCAAGCTGTATGCACTGCAGCATTTTCTTTTTTCAGGACTTGGGTCTGTGCGAGGTCTGGTTTCTTGTACTCCGAGACATTGTTTTTAGTGATATAACTTTGGGGTGGATAGGATGTTTTGATTACATTTTTTTGTGCTGTTGCGATGGCTGAAAAAATGCTATTTTGGCGTTTTGATTTTCTTCTTGCCATTTACTGATTGGAATAATTTATTCTATACATTGATAGATGGACTTTGATGATCGCAGTGATATCAAATATGTGTATTTTTTTATATTTCATCATTTTTAATGGGGGAAAACAGGTGATTTGAACTTTTGTATCATGACCGGCATGTGGGTCTTCAGCAGACTCCCGACCATGATGGCAACCCATTGACGCGCCATGATAACGTCTCGGGGTGCCATTGGGCGCCTAGAATAGTGAGCCCCCCTGCCGGCGCGCATTAAATGCTGCTGTCACAGACTGACAGCAGCAATTAACAGACGTAGACGGAGCTTCGCTGTTAGAGGCAGATGATGGCTGAATAACACACGTAGACAGTATTGATTGTAATATACAACAAGGAAAAAATCCTAAACTGGATCCACATAGCAGTAACTGGGAAAACACTTTGACGAAATAAATATAAACCAAAATGAATGACATCCCCACATGATTAAAAGATAAATTTTTTAGAAAATAATAAAAAAATACATACAATTCAAGCAAGGTAACTCGAAAAGGAGGGATGAATGACAGTGATAGTTGTAGTAACCCAAGTAGAAGTTCTTTAGGTTTATATTGATTGTAATATGTTTAGCAAAAACCATCGCTTTCCAGAACAAAAATCCAAAACTAGAAAGAATTATATATATTTTTTTTATGTTTTTTATATTTAAATGTAAAAAAAAAAAACAATGTTCAAATGTTCCACACCATATCCATCATATCCATTGCTGGGCAGCTCTGAAAAAACACATGTAGAGATTCTCCAGGTCTTGGAAACTGCTTCTGATCATGTTGTCAGCGCAGGTGGGTGCAGGTCTTCACCTCTTTCTAACAAGATGTCTCATGCCTGTATAGAAACAATAAGACGCCTTTCTCATTAATCTGAAAACAATTAAAATACATGCTTTTTAAAAATTTTGAATATATACCGGTTATCAAATAAAACAAACTAAAGAGAAGTCATGGAGGAAAAACAAAATATTTACCTGGAAAATACATGTTGGAAGCTTTGTGTGAATCAGGATAGGTGGATTCTGAATGTTTGTTGTTAGCTGCTCGTGATGAAGACGTGTGCTGATTGTCTCCCTACGTGGTGAAAGAAAAGCAAAATATATAAAAGTAGTTACACTTTAAATGATATACGGCAATAAGAGACTAAATTAGAGACTTAAGATTCTCAATATTTTAAAAATAGCTTATTACTGATTGTTGATGATAGTGGAGGCTTCTTTCTTACCTTCATCTTAGGTAGATGAGATGATGATATTTAGACAAATCTCAATGTTCAAATAGTTCAAATAGTGAACCTGAAAATATAAAGAAACATAATTACATCCAACTAAGCTTGAAATTATAAAAGGTTTTCAAAAGCATTGTAGATAATTGATGGAAATTATCAATCGTTCCATATCCAGCAAGTTATGGAAATGTATCCAGTATTAATATGGTAACCTATGAGGATGGATTCTGAATGTTTGCTGCTAATCGCTGGTGCTGGTGATGAGCACAAATACTCATTGTCTCGCTACTCAGGGGAAAATATATAAAAGTATCTGAACTTTAAATTATAAAGAAACAAAATTAGAGACTAAATATTCTGAAGAATAGTTAAATGTTTAGCTGATGGACAATTGACGTAATCGGCCTCCACACCGGCGGCAATAAGATTTATTATCAGCTATTCTTTGAAAACGCCCAAGTCTACAAAGATAAGAGAAATATTGGTTACCAGAGTGGAATGAACGTTGGTTAATACCATGGATCATGTTAAAAAGAACAAATTGAAACCAATATATTAAGGACTGGCCCCAGCACAGAAAATATAACATGTAGCATCCTAAGCCCTACAGTCCCCAGACGTCAGTCCGCTCTGATAGTAGTAAAGTATAAAAGCCTTATACCAACAGAACCGCCCTGACGTCTCTGCACGGTGATTGTGTTTCATGACGCGATGAATCATCAAATCTACTTACTTGTTATCACACAGGGAGCACTGGTAGTTGTACTTATAGCTGATGGTCACTTCCGGCAGCTCGGGATGGATGTCATTTACCCTTCTGGTATAAGTCTGCCATAACGGGCCATGGTTATCTCTGCCTTCACCGTTGATTATCCAACAGGCAGCATGGCACATCTCGTGCGCAAGTGTGGATCGTAGTCGCACTAAAAAAGAGTTTATACAGGCATAAGAAAATGCGGTTGGATGACAGAGCGAGGGGCGAGGTTTATATGTGCTTTGATGGCCCCTTGGGAGCTCATTTAAAGCAGGAGGTGCGAGAAAAAATATGGAAGGATGAGTACGTGGAAATTTTTTCTTTGCTACCGTTGGAGAAGTTTAATTTGGACAGGGTAAATCCAGATGAGAGTAAGAAGGATGAGGAGGAGCGCAGGCGTTATCGTCTGATTCCTCGCACTTTTCAAAATTGGCTGCAGGCATTTACCACACTAGCGAGTGTCACTGGGGAGAAAGCTCTGGAGAACTGTTCTGCATTATTTTGTTATTTAGATTCGATTAGTGAAGCATACCGTGTTTATGGCGGGACGGCCTGGCTGAGGTATGATGAACAGTTTAGGCAAAGAAAGGCAGTCCGTCCGAGTTTACGGTGGGACCACAAGGAGATTAGTTTGTGGTTGCGATTGATGACAGCACCAAAGTCGGCCTCGCAGTCCTTTCCTGGGAGTAGCTGGGGTTCTACCAATTCGGCGGCATCCTCGTCAGGCTCCAGGAAGGGGCTGTGCTGGCAGTTTAACGAGCGGGAATGCCGTTTTGGCACAAACTGTAAGTTTAAGCATGAATGTTCAGGCTGCGGAGGGTCTCACAGCCATTCCAAGTGCTTTAAGAAAGGAAAGAAAAAATCAAGCGACTCTTTTTCAAAAAGGGAGGACACCAGTGAGAATAGATCGGATGCTTCCGTTTCTAAGTAGGTATCCGGATAAGGAAGCAGCTGTGTTGTTGAGGGATGGTTTTAATTTTGGCTTCAGGATTCCGTCGGCAGTTGTGCCACGTACGGTGCGGCCTAAGAATTTGATTTCGGCTCGGATGCATGCTGCATGTAATGCACACACCCGAACTGACTGGCGTGTGCGTGTTTATGTAGTGATTCCACTGTGCCATGAACCAGAGAGTGCCTGGAGGGGCGTAACTAAGTATCTGCCCGATCCGACCAAGGTCGCACGACGGCATACGACGCCAGTGCACCAGGGAGGAACCGAGCAGAGGAACCAGGGTCTACTCCAGGTCAGACTCCGGACACGGCTGTTGACCCACTCCGGGGAATACAGGAACAGGCAGACTAGAGCGCATTCTGGGTAGGGTCCAGTACAGACTGGGAGACAAATTCGAAACCGCAGACGCGGCGGACAGGGCCGAGCAAAGCGAAAACCGCAGACGCGGCGGACAGAGCCGAGCAAAGCGAAAACCGCAGACGCGGCGGACAGAGCCGAGCAAAGCGAAAACCGCAGACGCGGCGGACAGAGCCGAGCAAAGCGAAAACCGCAGACGTGGCGGACAGAGCCGAGCAAAGCGAAAACCGCAGACGCGGCGGACAGAGCCGAGCAAAGCGAAAACCGCAGACGCGGCGGACAGAGCTGAGCAAAGCGAAAACCGCAGACGCGGAGGGGACAGGGCTCTGTTCACACGGAACAGACTAGAAGGGAAAGGCAGAACCAGATACCCACAGGGTACTTGCAGAGAAGTAGCGAGTGGACCACAAACTCACAAACGGAAGTACAGTGACAACAAGCAGGAGTTAGGTACGAGTTCAGACTCTGCAGAAAAAGGGAAGGTACGGACATAGAGAAAAATAGGAAAGGGGCTAGGAGAGTATTCAGACAAGAACAGACACAGCAGCAAGATACAGGAGCAGGTCTAGGTATGAACGAACAGGCTAGGAGCGTGTTCACACAAGCCTGGAAATGCAGCCTCCAGGATAGGCAGAAGACAACAGGCTAGAGAGCGTGTACAGACTGTAGATTAGAGTACACAGGTAGGACACAGTACAGACACGGAAACAGATACTGCAAGACAGGTAACATACACAGGACCTGGCATATCAGAGACAAAAAGCCAACTGACAGGGCAAGATGCTCAGGCATGGGTTAATTGGAGCAGCTGGTTTAAATACCAGGTGACAGACAGCAATAGGCTGAGGACGCACAAGGGGTGTGCCTGCAGCAGGTACAAAAAGCAGGAAGTGATCGGGCGCCGCCCTTAAGCAGCAGAAACAGAGGCAAACAGACAGCATGGAGGGAAGCCAGAGAGACATTCTGGACTGGAGATCAAGTGCGCGCTCTTGCACAGTGGGAGATGGACCACTATGCAAGGACACCACCAGGTATGTTACAGTACCCCCCCCTTTACGCCCCCTCTTCTTCAGGCCTGCCAGAATGTTCCGCAGGGAATTCGAGGGCCAATCCTTCACTTCAATGAGATCACTTCCACTGTCCACTGGAGAAACTGGTCTCATCTGGTTAGCTAGGATGCTACCTCCTATCCAGCCATCCTCAGCAACAGACGAAACGGGTGGAGTACCAGGAACAGCACACAGGGAAGTCTCTCTCCACTTATTATCAGGTAGCAGCCCAGAGGGTTCAGGAGACAACTGGAAGTCCTCCGGCGGGTTGGAGGGGTGCAGAGACTCGGGGGTAACCTCTCCTTCAGGGTACATCTTGTCAAGCTCACAGGATGAAATGGGCGCGGTATCAGGTACAAGGTGTAGAAAAGTCCCTGTTACCTTGTTACCTGGTGGTACCCAGGAGGATTCAGGAAACAACTGGGGGTCCTCCGCCGGGTCGGAATAGTGCAGAGACTCGGGGGTAACCTCTGCTTCGGAGTACACTAGGTCGGACTCGCTAGATGAAGCGGGCGAGGTATCAGGTACCGAGTATAGGAAAGTACCTGTCCATTCGTTATCAGGTAGCACCCCGAAGGGTTCAGGAGACAACTGGAGCTCCTCCGCCTGGTTGGAGGGGTGTAGAGACTCGGGGATAACCTCTGCTTCGGAGTACACTAAGTCGGACTCACTGGAAGAAGCGGCCGAGGTAACAGGTACCGAGTATAGGAGAGTCTCAGTCCATTCGCTATCAGGTAGCACCCCGAAGGGTTCAGGAGACAACTGGAGGTCCTCCGCCTGGTCGGAGGGGTGTAGAGACTCGGGGATAACCTCTGCTTTGGAGTACACTAGGTCGGACTCACTGGAAGAAGCGGCCGAGGTAACAGGTACCGAGTATAGGAAAGTCTCAGTCCATTCGCTATCAAGTAGCACCCCGAAGGGTTCAGGAGACAACTGGAGGTCCTCCGCCTGGTCGGAGGGGTGTAGAGACTCGGGGATAACCTCTGCTTTGGAGTACACTAGGTCGGACTCACTGGAAGAAGCGGCCGAGGTATCAGGTACCGAGTATAGGAGAGTCTCTGTCCATTCGCTATCAGGTAGCACCCCAAAGGGTTCAGGAGACAACTGGAGGTCCTGCGCCTGGTCGGAGGGGTGTAGAGACTCGGGGGTAACCTGTGCTTTGGAGTACACTAGGTCGGACTCACTGGAAGAAGCGGGCGAGGTATCAGATACCGAGTATAGGAGAGTCTCTGTCCATTCGCTATCAGGTAGCACCCCGAAGGGTTCAGGAGACAACTGGAGGTCCTCCGCCTGGTCGGAGGGGTGTAGAGACTCGGGGATAACCTCTGCTTTGGAGTACACTAGGTTGGACTCACTGGAAGAAGTGGATGAAGCATCTGATGCCGGGTGCAGGAAGTTCTCCTGTGTGGAGTCTGGATGGACAGTAGTCTCTTCGGGCAGGAGAACTGGTGCACTACCCACGCACATTACCCGTTGGGGCTTCTCCGGGATACAGGGAGATGAAGCTTCAGTAGGGACTTCAAGTTTGGGGTCAGGAGGTCTCAGGGAGGACAGACCCTGGCGTGACGGCTTGCCTCTACGTCCAGCACGTCTGGACTGCCTCTTGAGGTTGGGAGAAGTATTCCGGAGAGCGTAGTCATCCTGTGTGGATTCTGGGTGGGCAGTAGTCTCATTGGGCTGGAGGACTATTGCGCTACCCACACACATTACCCATCGGGGCTGCTCCGGGATATTGGGAAGTGAAGCTTCAGCAGGAGCCTCCGGGTTAGGATCATCGAAGACCATTAGAAAGGCCACCAGGAAGGCCATTATGTCCAGGACTATAGGATCCTGTGTTTCCCATAGGGGGTTGATACATTCCAAGGCATCACCCGCTAGGTTAGACATAATGAATCCCACCTTAACCCGATCGGTAGGAAAACAAAGAGGGTAGAACTTGAAATGTAGCATGCATTGCTCCACAAATGCACGACTCTGTCTTGGATCCCCATAGTAACGTGGCGGATCCGCAGGAACGAGAGCTGATAGATCCATCTGGACGGGTGCGTAATTCGCCTGGAACTCAGCTAGAGAAAAAAAAAATGTTTTATTTATTTTTAATGCACGTATTCGCTGGAAAAAGTCTCAGAGAGCGAAGGCCGTGGGGCTCAACGAGAACCATGGCCTGAGCATGCTGTAATGCACACGCCCGAACTGACTGGCGTGTGCGTGTTTATGTAGTGATTCCACTGTGCCATGAACCGGAGAGTGCCTGGAGGGGCGTAACTAAGTATCTGCCCGATCCGACCAAGGTCGCAAGACGGCATACGACGCCAGTGCACCAGGGAGGAACCGAGCAGAGGAACCAGGGTCTACTCCAGGTCAGACTCCGGACACGGCTGTTGACCGACACCGGGGAATACAGGAACAGGCAGACTAGAGAGCAGGCTGGGTGGGGTCCGGTACAGACTGGAAGACAAATTCGAAACCGCAGACGCGGCGGACAGGGCCGAGCAAAGCGAAAACCGCAGACGCGGCGGACAGAGCCAAGCAAAGCGAAAACCGCAGACGCGGCGGACAGAGCCGAGCAAAGCGAAAATTGCAGACGCGGCGGACAGAGCCGAGCAAAGCGAAAACCGCAGACGCGGCGGACAGAGCCGAGCAAAGCGAAAACCGCAGACGCGGCGGACAGAGCCGAGCAAAGCGAAAACCGCAGACGTGGCGGACAGAGCCGAGCAAAGCGAAAACCGCAGACGCGGCGGACAGAGCCGAGCAAAGCGAAAACCGCAGACGCGGCGGACAGAGCCAAGCAAAGCGAAAACCGCAGACGCGGCGGACAGAGCCGAGCAAAGCGAAAACCGCAGACGCGGCGGACAGAGCCGAGCAAAGCGAAAACCGCAGACGCGGCGGACAGAGCCGAGCAAAGCGAAAACCGCAGACGCAGCGGACAGAGCCGAGCAAAGCGAAAACCGCAGACGCGGCGGACAGAGCCGAGCAAAGCGAAAACCGCAGACGCGGCGGAGAGAGCCGAGCAAAGCAAAAAACCGCAGACGCGGCGGACAGAGCCGAGCAAAGCAAAAACCGCAGACGCGGCGGACAGAGCCGAGCAAAGCAAAAACCGCAGACGCGGCGGACAGAGCCGAGCAAAGCAAAAACCGCAGACGCGGCGGCAGAGCCAAGCAAAGCAAATACCGCAGACGCGGCGGACAGAGCCGAGCAAAGCGAAAACCGCAGACGCGGTGGACAGAGCTGAGCAAAGCGAAAACCGCAGACGCGGCGGACAGAGCTGAGCAAAGCGAAAACCGCAGACGCGGCGGACAGAGCTGAGCAAAGCGAAAACCGCAGACGCGGAGGGGACAGGGCTCTGTTCACACGGAACAGACTAGAAGGGAAAGGCAGAACCAGATACCCACAGGGTACTTGCAGAGAAGTAGCGAGTGGACCACAAACTCACAAACGGAAGTACAGTGACAACGAGCAGGAGTTAGGTACGAGTTCAGACTCTGCAGAAAAAGGGAAGGTACGGACATAGAGAAAAATAGGAAAGGGGCTAGGAGAGTATTCAGACAAGAACAGACACAGCAGCAAGATACAGGAGCAGGTCTAGGTATGAACGAACAGGCTAGGAGCGTGTTCACACAAGCCTGGAAATACAGCCTCCATGATAGGCAGAAGACAACAGGCTAGAGAGCGTGTACAGACTGCAGATTAGAGTACACAGGTAGGACACAGTACAGACACGGAAACAGATACTGCAAGACAGGTAACATACACAGGACCTGGCATGTCAGAGACAAAAAGCCAACTGACAGGGCAAGATGCTCAGGCATGGGTTAATTGGAGCAGCTGGTTTAAATACCAGGTGACAGACAGCAATAGGCTGAGGACGCACAAGGGGGTGTGCCTGCAGCAGGTACAAAAAGCAGGAAGTGATCGGGCGCCGCCCTTAAGCAGCAGACACAGAGGCAAACAGACAGCATGGAGGGAAGCCAGAGAGACATTCTGGACTGGAGATCAAGTGCGCGCTCTTGCACAGTGGGAGATGGACCACTATGCAAGGACGCCACCAGGTATGTTACACTGCAGTTGTTAAGGAAAAATTGGATAAGGAAATTAAGTTCGGTCGCATGGCTGGTCCTTTTTTAGAACCTCCGTTGCCGTGTTTATGTGTTTCTCCTCTGGGCGTTGTGCCCAAAAAGGAGCCTAACAAGTTTTGGTTAATCCATCACTTGTCGTATCCTCATGGTAGTTCAGTTAATGATGGTATTGATCCAGATTTGGCATCAGTATCGTATGTTTCTTTTGACAAGGCCGTGGACTAGGTGCGGAGACTGGGAAAAGAATCTCTCATGGTAAAAACGGACATTAAGTCCGCTTTTCGTCTGCTTCCTGTGCACCCAGACAGTTTTCATTTACTTGGTTGTTTTTGGGACGGTCATTATTACGTGGATTGCTGTCTACCGATGGGATGTTCGATCTCGAGTTCCTACTTTGAAAAGTTTAGTTGTTTTATTGAATGGGTAGTTAGGGAGGAATCCGGCTTGGACTCCGTATTGCACTATTTAGATGACTTTTTGTGTATTGGGCCAGCTGGGTCCTCAGTTTGTTCTTTGCTGCTTACGACGGTTGAACAGGTAGCATCTCGCTTTGGCATTCCGTTGGCCCCGGAGAAAACGGAGGGCCCCTCCACGGTTTTGAAGTTTTTGGGCATTGAATTGGATTCCATCAGGATGGAATGCCGCTTGCCAGAGGACAAATTGTTAGATCTGAAGTCTTGTGTCCAAGAGGCTTTGCGGGCAAAGAAATTGCGCCTGCGCCAACTGCAATCTCTTTTGGGTAAGTTAAATTTTGCGTGCAGGATTTTACCTATGGGAAGAGTTTTTTCACGTAGGTTGGCTCAGGCGACAGCAGGCATTAAACATCCGTTGCATTTTGTAAGATTGAATTCGGAACACAAGGCAGATTTGTCCATTTGGGCGGATTTTCTTCAATCTTATAATGGCAGGTCGGTTTGGATGGATCAAGTCGTTTCTAATGTGGATCTGGTTTTGTTTACAGACGCGTCAGGTTCTTATGGTTTTGGGGCCTATTTCGGTGGAAAATGGTGTGTGGGAGAGTGGCCGGAATCATGGAAGGATGCAGGTTTGACAAGAAACATGGCATTGCTGGAAATGTTTCCTATTGTGGTGGCTTTGGAGGTTTGGGGCTCTGAGCTGAGGAATAAGAAAGTGCGTTTCTTCTGTGACAACTTAAGTGTAGTGCATTGTATTAACAACTTGTCAGCTGTTTCATTGCCAGTTCTATCTCTTTTGCGCCATCTAGTGCTCAGGTGTTTGGATTTTAATGTCTGGTTTTGTGTTGTTCATGTACCGGGTGTTCAGAATTCAATAGCTGATGCATTGTCTCGCTTCCAGTGGGATCGTTTTCGGGAACTAGCGCCGGACGCGGAGCAGTTGGAGACCGATTGGCCCCGATGGTTGTGGGATCTAGTGTCCGTGCAGCGTTGAATTTGGTGAGGTGTTCTGTTAACCCCAGTACTTGGTCTCGATATGCTTCTGCGTGACGTCTTTGGCAGGAGCTAGAGGAGTCGGCAGATGAGCAGGTGACGGAAGCGGACCGTCCCTATTTATTGTTGTATATGATCGGCAGGGCATTTCAGGAGGGTTTATCAGGCTCAGCTGTAGCTGGTAGGTTAGCAGGTTTGGCCTTCTTCTTTAAGTTAAGTGGTTGGAGGGACTTTACCAAGGATTTCTTGGTTCGCCAGGCGATGAAGGCATTTCGGAGGAGCTATCCGGTACGAGATTGGCGGCGCCCGGTATAGTTTGAAATACTGGGTCAGCTTTTGCGTTGTCTTAGCTGTGTGTGTAGTTCTGAATATGAATGTCGGCTATTTGGGGCGGCCTTTGTTCTGGCGTTTTTTGGGGCATTTAGGATAAGCGAATTGGTGAGCAGAAATGTTAAGTGTCATGGCGGGCTGTTATCACAGGATGTAGTGTGCTCGGAGGAGGCAGTACGGTGTTATTTGAGGCGGTCAAAAACCGATACAGCCGGCAAGGGTTGTTTGGTGGAATTGTGGGCTGTGGACGGTTTGTTTGAATGCCCTGTGAGATGGGTTTCTGCATTTCTGGAGGTGAGAGGTCCATCATCGGGTGCCTTTTTGTTACATCAAGATGGATCTGCATTATCGGTGTATCAGTTTATTACCATCTTCAGGCGTGGTTTAGCTAGTTGTGGTCTGAATGGTTTGGAGTTTGGTTCTCATTCGTTTCGGATTGGGGCTGCCACTGAGGCTGCTCGCTGGGGTTTGGGGGTTAAAGCTGTGAAAAAGATTGGTCGCTGGGAGTTGGCGAGGTATCGGTCTTATGTCCGACCTCATATGTTATAAGATTTTCCCCCAATTTTTGATAGCGTTATTATTTGGTAACGATTTTCTTTTCTTTTTTACATTCCCCCCCCCTTTGTTTTATGTTTCAGGACCCCCTCGGTTGATCTGGGTGTTAGGTCACTCGTATGTATATTGGGGTTCCATTCGGGCCAACGCAAGACCGGCGGGGCGCCAGTTGGGCACAACGAAGGAGGTTGCGATGGTTCGGTGTATCGGTATCAGGGATTTGCTGTGGATCCGGGTAATGCCCGAATTTCATTTTTATGCTAATTTAGGCCCCCGGATATACTCGTTTTGCATGCGGGTGGGAATGACTTGGGCACCAGGACGTCTAGAGACTTGATCCATGACGTCGTTTGACTGCCTGAGGCTTTTGGAAACCTATCCGGGATTAGTGCTCGTATGGTCGGACATCGTCGCTAGCCTGGCATGGCGACACGCCAGGTCAGTCGAAAGGATAAATAAAGCTCGGAGCAAGGTGAATAGGGAGGTTTCCCGATTCATTGCTCTGCATGGGGGGGTTGTGGTTCGTCATCAGGATCTGGAAGTTCCGTCTAGGGAATTTCTGCGGTCTGATGGGGTCAATTTGAATGATATTGGCATAGATATGTGGGCATTAGCATTGATGGAGGGAGTTGAAAAGGCACTTTTGGTATGGCCGGACTCTCAGGCATAAGGTGTCATGCCTGCTCGCTATGGCGGAAAAGGAGGGGGGTTTTGAAGGCCGTTGCTTACATCGAAGGAGGACGGGGGAACCCACTGCAGGGATGGGTGACTCCCATCGGTGTTAAGCGGGTGTTAAAATTTAAAACGGGTCCCTACTGAGCGAGGTCTCAGCGGGACATTTCTGGATGGGCAACAGTCAGCTGGGTCCCCGTGGGCAGGTTGCGGTGTGGCTAGGGGTGGCATGGTGGAGCTGTTTGTTGCAGTTTTTCAAAATGTATGGGCAACAGTCAGCTGGGTCCCCCTGGGCCGGTTGTGGTGCGGCTGGGGGTGGCATGGTGGAGCTGTTTGTTGCAGTTTTTCTCCAAAAATGGTGGAGCCTTCAATTCCCCTCCTCCTTTTTCAGAGTTAATTTAATGTTAATTAATGTTATTTATGTTTATGCTGTTATATAATAAATGGGGCTGCTGTGGCCATTATATCCAATGTCACAGTGTGGTGGGTTTTATTTATAGTAAGTGGGGGGTTTTCAGTGGGCTGCGTATAGTAGGCCGTATAGTCATACATTCCGAAGTCATGCACAGAGTATATATGTGCACCATCTGGGAAACAGCATCACACAGGCAAATTCAGACGCCACACACAAAATATGTGTTAGAGTGTAGTAGGGGTCATAGGGAACCAACCAAAGGGAGATATTAATATGGAAAGATCCCATCCAAAAGATATATATTGATGTCCAGACAATCAAACCCAGAGTCTGGGCACACAAAACGGAAACACCACTGCATAGATTCGTAAGAGCTAAACCTGCATATACGGTATGTAAACCTATGGACATAGATACTTACTGAATCCCTAATAGAAAATAAATGTTTTTTTGTTTTTTTTCCAAGTTTACACATGCATATGCTGAAGTTGTCAATTGGGAGTAAATATCATCTCATATAACTCATTCATACATCCATTCATCTGTCCCTAACCACACAAAATCATACCTCTCAAACACATTGCCTGCATGTGTGTACACAAGCAAAAAAATGTTTATTCATACATGTGCATGTGCACACACAAGTGCACACACACATACAATACAGACCAAAAGTTTGGACACACCTTTTCATTTAAAGATTTTTCTGTATTTTCAAAATTGTACATTCACACTGAAGGCATCAAAACTATGAATTAACACATGTGGAATTATATACTTAACAAAAAAGTGTGAAACAACTGAAAATATGTCTTATATTCTTGGTTCTTCAAAGTAGCCACCTTTTGCTTTGATGACTGCTTTGCACACTCTTGGCATTCTCTTGATGAGCTTCAAGAGGTAGTCAACGGAAATGGTCTTACAACTATCTTGAAGGAGTTCCCAGAGATGCTTAGCACTTGTTGGCCCGTTTGCCTTCATTCTGCGGTACAACTCACCCCAAACCATCTTGATTGGCTTCAGGTCTGGTGACTGTGGAGGCCAGGTCATCTGGCGTAGCACCCCATCACTCTCTTTCTTGGTCAAATAGCCCTTACATAGCCTGGAGGTGTGTTTGGGGTCATTGTCCTGTTGAAAAATAAATGATGGTCCAACTAAACGCAAACCGGATGGAATAGCATGCCGCTGCAAGATGCTGTGGTAGCCATGCTGGTTCAGTATGCCTTCAATTTTGAATAAATCCCCAACAGTGTCACCAGAAAAGCACCCCCACACCATCACACCTCCTCCTCCATGCTTCACGGTGGGAACCAGGCATGTAGAGTCCATCCGTTCTCCTTTTCTGCGTCTCACAAAGACACGGTGGTTGGAACCAAAGATCTCAAATTTGGACTCATCAGACCAAAGCACAGATTTCCACTGGTCCAATGTCCATTCCTTGTGTTCTTTAGCCCAAACAAGTCTCTTCTGCTTGTTGTCTGTCCTTATCAGTGGTTTCCTAGCAGCTATTTTACCATGAAGGCCTGCTGCACTAAGTCTCCTCTTAACAGTTGTTGAAGAGATGTGTCTGCTGCTAGAACTCTGTGTGGCATTGACCTGGTCTCTAATCTGAGCTGCTGTTAACCTGCGATTTCTGAGGCTGGTGACTCGGATAAACTTATCCTCAGAAGCAGAGGTGACTCTTGGTCTTCCTTTCCTGGGGTGGTCCTCATGTGAGCCAGTTTCTTTGTAGCGCTTGATGGTTTTTGCAACTGCACTTGGGGACACTTTCAAAGTTTTCCCAATTTTTCGCACTGACTGACCTTCATTTCTTAAAGTAATTATGGCCACTCATTTTTCTTTACTTAGAATTTGTATTATGGCAAGAAAAAAGCAGCTAACAGTCTATTCAGTAGGACTATCAGCTGTGTATCCACCAGACTTCTGCACAACACAACTAATGGTCCCAACCCCATTTATAAGGCAAGAAATCCCACTTATTAAACCTTACAGGGCACACCTGTGAAGTGAAAACCATTTCCGATGACTACCTCTTGAAGCTCATCAAGAGAATGCCAAGAGTGTGCAAAGCAGTCATCAAAGCAAAAGGTGGCTACTTTGAAGAACCTAGAATATCAGACATATTTTCAGTTGCTTCACACTTTTTTGTTAAGTATATAGTTCCACATGTGGTAATTCATAGTTTTGATGCCTTCAGTGTGAATGTACAATTTTCACAGTCATGAAAATACAGAAAAATCTTTAAATGAGAAGGTGTGTCCAAACTTTTGGTCTGTACTGTATGTATATGGACACATAAAAACACATAACATTATTAATGTTCTTCACATATTAGTATTCAGCCACCAAATCAAGTGCAATGAGTGAAAATATTCAAAAACAGGGAAATGATGCACCTAAATCATACATCTCAAGTGAATCCTACAGTGTCATAAAAATACCCCTCAAGTGAATCCATTCAAATAAAAAGTGATAATAAAAAAGTTTTTTTTAAATATGGTGACACAAGAGTGTATAAAACCACCCTACACAATGAAAGTGAAAAAAGGGGTTCTTTATTAAATAGGACAGACACAGAAGAAAAAATCCATAGGACTATTATAAAATTCTACTGGAGCCCATAGAATATTAAAGGACACATCGGTACCCAGAAGTGCAAAATAATACATAACAGTGAGTTTAATAATCATTATGGTACACATTATGTAGAAATTCCACCAATAATACATATTAAGTTGTGTAAATTTAAAGTGCAAAAGTGCTGATGTTGTGTAGACAATATCTATAATATAACCGGGGATGCGTGTCTCTGTCTGAAGCCTCGATAGACTGCGCATGCATGACGCTTAGTCTTGCTCCAGAGATGAGCACACATCCAGCCGTTACAGGTAAGAGGAGTATATGGCGCCGGAGATCGCGGGATGCGTAGACACTGAACGCATACCACGATCTCCAGCGCCATACTTACATACTTACCTGACCGGGAGGAGCGTTGCCGCAGTGCCTCTCTTCGCTGGAGACCAGGGTCGGAGTGAAAGCGTCGGACCGGCGCATGTGCATTGCGCTATCCGGTGCCATTTTACTGAAGACACAGTGTGTCTTCAGCAAAATGGCGCCGGACAGCGCGGTGCTCCAGCGCCACACTCTTCCCCCGGCCTCCGGCAGAAGAGGACGCAGCAGCACTGGAGCACAGGGAAGAAAGGTGAGTATAACTGTTTATTTTTTTGTATGTGTGTACAGTGTGAAAGGGATGAGGGGGCCACGCATAACAGGATTGTGGGGTGAGGGGTACCACACATACCAGGATTGGGGGTGAGGGGTACCACGCATACCAGGATTGGGGGTGTGGGGTACCACACATACCAGGATTGGGGGGTGAGGGGTAGCACACATACCAGGATTGGGGGTGAGGGGTACCACGCATACCAGGATTGGGGGTGTGGGGTACCACACATACCAGGATTGGGGGGTGAGGGGTAGCACACATACCAGGATTGGGGGTGAGGGGTACCACGCATACCAGAATTGGGCGGTGAGGGTTGCCACACATACCGGGATTGGGGATGAGGGGTGCCACGCATACTGGGATTGGGGATGAGGGGTGCCACGCATACCGGAATTGGGGATGAGGGGTGCCACGCATACCGGGATTGGGGATGAGGGGTGCCACGCATACCGGGATTGGGGATGAGGGGTGCCACACACACCGGGATTGGGGATGAGGGGTGCCACACATACCGGAATTGGGGATGAGGGGTGCCAAACATACCGGGATTGGGGATGAGGGGTGCCACGCATACCAGGATTGGGGATGAGGGGTGCCACACATACAAGGATTGGGGATGAGGGGTGCCACGCATGCCGGGATTGGGGATGAGGGGTGCCACGCATGCCGGGATTGGGGATGAGGGGTGCCACGCATGCTGGGATTGGGGATGAGGGGTGCCATGCATGCTGGGATTGGGGATGAGGGGTGCCACGCATGCCAGGATGAGGGATATCATACACACCAGGATAGTGATGAGGGGTGCCACGCATACCAGGATAGGGATGAGGGGTGCCACGCATACCGGGATTGGTGGTGAGGGGTGCCAAGCATAACGGGATGGGGGGTGAGGGGTGCCACGCATACCGGGATTGGGGGTGAGGAGTGCCACGCATACCGGGATGAGGGGTGCCACGCATACCGGGATTGGGGATGAGGTGTGCCACGCATACCGGGATGAGGGGTGCCACACATACCGGGATTGGGGGTGAGGGGTGCCACACATACCGGGATTGGAAGTGAGGGATAGGGTGCCATGCATACCAGGATGAGGGATACCATACACACCAGGATAGGGATGAGGGGTGCCATGTATTGCGGGATTGGGGATGAGGGGTGCCACGCATACCGGGATTGGGAATGAGGGATGGGGTGCCATGCATACCAGGATGAGATATACCATACACCAGGATAGGGATGAGGGATGGGGTACCATGCATACCAGGATGAGGGATACCATACACAACAGGATAATGATGAGGGGTGCCACGCATACCAGGATTGGGGGTGAGGGGTGCCACGCATACCAGGATTGGGGGTGAGGGGTGCCATGCATACCGGGATGAGGGGTGCCACGCATACCGGGATTGGGGGTGAGGGGTGCCACGCATACCGGGATTGGGAGTGAGGGATAGGGTGCCATGCATACCAGGATGAGGGATACCTTACACACCAGGATAGGGATGAGGGGTGCCACGTATACCAGGATTGGGGGTGAGGGGTGCCACGCATACCAGGATTGGGGGTGAGGGGTCCCACGTATACCAGGATTGGGGTGAGGGGTGCCACGCATACCAGGATTGGGGGTGAGGGGTATCATGCATACCAGAATTGGATGGTGGGGACAGGATGGGGGCAGCACAAATACAAGGAGGGGGGCAGCACATACCAGCATGGGAGACCATATACCAATAAAAAGGCTCGCCACCTGGGCGTAGAACGGGTTCAATAGCTAGTAACTAATATAAAGTGCTAAAAAGCCAAAATAATGGCATTCATTGAGGGACGTATAAAGTGCAAAGAAGAGAAGTGCAGAATGCAAAAGTGCAAGTATTCAGAAAATGGTCACTGTGAAACAATAAATTGAAATAACCTAATCTAAGGTGCTACAGTGCTAACAGGACATATTCACTGTGAATCAGTAATGTGGAAAGTACCAATCTAAAGTGCTAGAGTGCTAAAAGGACATTTAGTGAGAAGTAGTTCTGATAATACCGTGTGTCATACTCGCTCGTTTACTACTTAATAACTTTGGGATCCTACATGTCTGGAAAACCCCCATATAGTACTAGTGCCCCCTCTGTGCCCCCATATAGTACTAGTGCCCCCTCTGTTCCCCCATATAGTACTAGTGCCCTCTCTGAGCCCCAATATAGTGCTAGTGCCCTCTCAGTGCCCCCATATAGTACTATTGCCCTCCCGGTGCCTCCATGGCCTGGGCCTGATGGAAGGGCGTGTGGCCTGATGGGAGGGCACGCGCAGAGGAGAGTGGCCGCGGCGCTAGAGAAAGGGGGATGGCGCATGCGCTCACAAGGGTGAGATGATGGTCCGTGGACCCACAGGTAGGGATCAGCATTGGAATGGCAGAGGTGAGTATTTATTTTTTTAATCTGGGGCCATGTATACAGTACGGAGCACTATGCGGGGCCATGTATACAGTATGGAGCACTATGCTTGGCCGTATATACAGTACGGAGCACTATGCGGTGGCCGTGTATACAGTACGGAGCACTATGCGGGGCCATGTATATGTGACGCTCACAGCCCTACCCTGAGAGATGGGGGTACTCGGAGCCGGGTCAGATGTTGGGGGTTGCAGTCGTGGCTTGGACCCGTTCCGTGCCCAGGGCCGTCACATAAAAGATTTAATGGGCTATGAGGGTTGGTCGTAATCGAGTGGATTCAATGACTACACCACCTGTGGTGCCTGGTGATTCGCCACCAGCACTGCGGTAGTCCTCTGAGGTGGGATGATGTCGTGGCAGCAGCAGATGGTACTACTCCCCACAGACGGAGCAGGGTGTAGCACCCTGAGGATTCGGCTGCTACAGGGGTATTGCACCTCAACCAGAGGTGTGATATTCCACTCCCGGGTAAGGAAGGAGTGTGGAACTGAGCTCAGATAGACTGCATGCACTACATACATCCCATTCCAGAGGAGCAGGCCGACGGTACTCCCACTTAGAAATGTGCAGGTACAACCGAGCCTGTTCCTGGCTGGAGTGGGAGGGGGGTGGTACATCCCATGTAGTGTAGGGGCAGATAGGGGGAGCAGTCTGGGTAGTGATAGGAGCTCATTGGGTGCTGGTCACCTGAGCTCACACATAGAGGGATATATAAGGAGGGCACCAACTTAGATCAGGGTCAGACGCTGAGAACAAGTCAGTTGGAGAGGAGAGAGAAGGAAACAGCAGCCCTGGAGAGAGAGAGAGTGGAGCAGAGAAAGACCCAGAGGGGGAAGACTGAAGGGACCCAAGAACCCAAATTAGAGCACCGGGTGAGGAGTCAGCAAGAGGGTACCGGAACCCAAGCTGGTGGGGGCAAAGACATTCCCCAGCCAGAGACCGGAGACCGTGGGCAGTGTCTGTCACGGTCACCCACCACATTCACCCCGAAGGCACACCACATGAAGGGTCAGGGAACCCAGGGCCAAGGGTGTCCCAAAAGAAGGCCCGAGGGAGCTGGACCTAGGTGAATCACTGGTGGGGACGGCTGAAGAAAGGACAGAGGGAGAGCTCAGGGCCACGCTCTGGACTTGTTTGGGGGTTGGCTGGATCCAGGACCTGGTGGACGCAGCACGGCTCGGGTGGTCACAAGCAGCTGGAGTGACCGGGACATCAGCAGTAAGTAAACACCCTTAACTGCACAACCCGAGTCTGTCTTCATTGCCGGCTGCACCGCACCACCACAACCCCCATCCTCTGCGCCTGTCCCCTCTGAGGCTATACCCCTCCCGTTGGGGGTTATCCCACCAAGCTGCGCATCCACCATCAGCCTCAGCGGACCCTGCTGCAGCGGCGGCCACAGTGACCGCATTACAACGGGTGGCGTAGTCGACACAAAAGAACTTTAGTAACATCTGTAAAGCTGCCACATAACACTGAGCTTGACGCCCTGGGCACGGGACCGGGTCACAGCCGCTCGGAGACTACAACCCCCCCCCATCTGATCCGGTGCCGGGTATTCCCCTCAAAAAGGAATATGTCCCAGGGGGCGCGTCAACTTTGGCGTAGTCGGCAGGATTACGTGCCCGCAACACCCGGGTACTGCGTGCCTGAAGAAAAGTGCAAGTTTACCTCGGAAAGAAGACTCCTGCCGGTTCCGGAGGGTCCACGCCATCGGACTCCATCACCAGTCGTTTCCCGCCGATTGTCCGCCATTTCCAGCTTGTTCCCGCCATCTGCAGAGTTTCCCGCCACTGGGCGACGATTCCCGCCAAAACCGCAGATTTCCCGCCTTGGAAGAGCAGCGGACGCCATTATGGGCGTGCCAAAGGAGGGCAAGAGGCCACCTCCCATCGTGGGCCAGGACAGAAAATGGCGCCAAAAGTGGAAACCGCCCCCACCAACAGAGACTGTGATGCTGGAGGTGTCTGTCAGCGTGAAAGAACTCCCCCTGGAGCTGACAGTCACCGAGTTGCCCCGGGACCGCCCTCTAAGTGGGAGGAGACGAAAGAGAAGAACACAGATGGGTGTCGCTTGGAGCAGTCTGGAACGAGCGCACCCGGAGGCAAGAGGTCTAACAAGGAGGAGCGGAGAAGCTCACCCGGAGATGGAGAGAAAGCAGAACAGCACCGGCCCGCTGGCCAGGAGTCTGCTAGAGACCGAGGAAGGAGGGCAGAGCAGCACCGGCCCGCTGGCCAGGAGCCTGCCGGAAGCAGAGCAGAGCAGCACCGACCCGATGGTCAGGAGCCTGCTAGAGTCCACAACCCCGCTAGGTCTAGCGGAGATCCTAGCGCAGCTCCCCCGAGACCGGGAGTGTGCACAAACTGCCCTGGAGGGCCTCGCAAGGAGGATGGCCCGGGTACAGCGCGAGATACTGGCGGAGTGGAGCCGGGAGATGGCCCAGCAAGCAGAGACCAGTCAACGGAGCACGCTACCCTGGAAGAGGAAGCAGACCGCCTCTGAGGATGGCGCGGGAGGACCCAAGGCCGGAGACGGCGCCGAGGAGGGAGCCGAACGCATGGAGGCAGGTAAAGGGGACGCCTATACCCCAAGCCGTGACACCGCTTACCTGCCCCAGCTCCCCGTCGCAGAGCCCGAAAGTCCCCCTGCTGTGCCCGTAGCCGCCAGGTCACCGCCATGGACTAGGCCCCGACCGGAAGCCGCCGCCGCGACCCCTGTGACGTCACGCGCCTCGACCCGGAGCGTGACAAAGCAGGAATTACCACCAGCCTGGTCGCAAGGCCTAGTACCCCCGGGCGCCGCATCACCAACAGCGCCCCCTACCTCCGCGGAGCCTCCGGCCTGGCCGCAAGGCCAGGTAGCCCAGGGTGCCGCCGTCCTAACGGTGCCCTTCACCTTCCAGGTGCCCCAGGCCTGGCCGCAAGGCCTGGGCAACCCGGGCGCCACCACCACCGCGCCCGCGCCCGTAAAACCAAGGGTGCCACACCTGGGGGAGGACTTGTTCAGCCAGCTCACATGGCCGGACGGGTCTGAAGAAACATCATATCAAGAAAGAGCAGGAGGGAGCCGTCGTTGAGGACGGGAGTAGAGACTGTATATAGTTGCCTGTCGGGGCACAGTGAACCGTTGCTGCTAAAATAGTCCCCGTTGGGACCAGGGAACTGTTTACCCGTTAACCCCTTCATCCTACAGGCTGAGGACTGTGAGCAGCCATTCCCTTCCCTCTACCTGGCCGAGGACTGAGAGCGGCCAACTTCCCCTGTATATAGTTGCGCGTCCTAAAGCGCCCCCTACCGGTTTTATAAGAAAACCAGATTTTTCTAAGAGATTGTCGCACTTTTCCCGGACACACGTTGCACAGTGTCCGGAGGAGGAACCAGAGACAAGAGAAGTCTACGAGAATGTTTATATAAAAAGTTTTATATATATATAATGTTTATATGTTTTATATGTTCATATAAAAATTTTGTATGTTTTGGTGTTTTATGTCTTACAGCCCGAGGACGTGCTGTGATTTACCAGGGGGGAATGTAGCACCCTGAGGATTCGGCTGCTACAGGGGTATTGCACCTCAACCAGAGGTGTGATATTCCACTCCCGGGTAAGGAAGGAGTGTGGAACTGAGCTCAGATAGACTGCATGCACTACATACATCCCATTCCAGAGGAGCAGGCCGACGGTACTCCCACTTAGAAATGTGCAGGTACAACCGAGCCTGTTCCTGGCTGGAGTGGGAGGGGGGTGGTACATCCCATGTAGTGTAGGGGCAGATAGGGGGAGCAGTCTGGGTAGTGATAGGAGCTCATTGGGTGCTGGTCACCTGAGCTCACACATAGAGGGATATATAAGGAGGGCACCAACTTAGATCAGGGTCAGACGCTGAGAACAAGTCAGTTGGAGAGGAGAGAGAAGGAAACAGCAGCCCTGGAGAGAGAGAGAGTGGAGCAGAGAAAGACCCAGAGGGGGAAGACTGAAGGGACCCAAGAACCCAAATTAGAGCACCGGGTGAGGAGTCAGCAAGAGGGTACCGGAACCCAAGCTGGTGGGGGCAAAGACATTCCCCAGCCAGAGACCGGAGACCGTGGGCAGTGTCTGTCACGGTCACCCACCACATTCACCCCGAAGGCACACCACATGAAGGGTCAGGGAACCCAGGGCCAAGGGTGTCCCAAAAGAAGGCCCGAGGGAGCTGGACCTAGGTGAATCACTGGTGGGGACGGCTGAAGAAAGGACAGAGGGAGAGCTCAGGGCCACGCTCTGGACTTGTTTGGGGGTTGGCTGGATCCAGGACCTGGTGGACGCAGCACGGCTCGGGTGGTCACAAGCAGCTGGAGTGACCGGGACATCAGCAGTAAGTAAACACCCTTAACTGCACAACCCGAGTCTGTCTTCATTGCCGGCTGCACCGCACCACCACAACCCCCATCCTCTGCGCCTGTCCCCTCTGAGGCTATACCCCTCCCGTTGGGGGTTATCCCACCAAGCTGCGCATCCACCATCAGCCTCAGCGGACCCTGCTGCAGCGGCGGCCACAGTGACCGCATTACAACGGGTGGCGTAGTCGACACAAAAGAACTTTAGTAACATCTGTAAAGCTGCCACATAACACTGAGCTTGACGCCCTGGGCACGGGACCGGGTCACAGCCGCTCGGAGACTACAACCCCCCCCCATCTGATCCGGTGCCGGGTATTCCCCTCAAAAAGGAATATGTCCCAGGGGGCGCGTCAAGGGCCTCAGGGCTGAGAAGGACGGATGAGGGGAGTCGTAGTGGGTGATGTGGTGTCGCGCTGAAATAAGGGACCGGGGTAGGGATGCAGTCTTCCAAGCTTTACTCATGCTGTTAGGCGTCAGCTGCAAGGCTTCTCCTCTCTCCGCACGGCGCGCTGCGGCCACCAGAAAGGGGGTTCAACACACTCTGGGTAGTTCGGGTGCAAGAATCAGGACCCCCGCACTAGAGTGTTCCTAGACTTTCCCACTAGGTCCTCTCCTGTCCGTATGTGGTGCGTGTGATAGGCTGGGTCTCCCTCTGGCTATACACAGAAAAAGGGAACGGGTGGCGTATGCCGCTCCGTCCGTTACCCGGTGGGATCCACTAATCCTCCGGAGCTTCTCCGACTAAGACGTGAAGTAGCAAAGTCAGATATCGGGGGCCGGTCCCCTCTTGCAGCAGGAGTCCCTCTGGCTTGGCCAAAATAAAGAGGACAAGTGGCGTATACCGCTCCATCTGTACCCCCCTGGGATCCTTTTGCCTATGGAGCTTTTCTCCTCTACTCCCCTCCAGGCCTTCTTAGGTAGGGACCTTGACCGGGTAGAGACAACCGTTAACTCTAACCCGCTCCTCGCCTCAAGGCCAGAGCACGAGGACCATGTATCTTCAATCAGCTGCTGGTTCCACCGGAAAGCCACGTTCAGTGAAGAAGACCACAATCAAAGGCCTTGAACCTAAGATGGCCGTAGTTTAAATATGAATGAATAAGTGTAACCTAAAAGTGTGTCCTCCACCCTCACCCACTACATGGTTCCCCCTATCTTTGGTTCCCCCCATCATCTCTATCCCGGACCGGGGCAGCACCCTGGTGCATTTAGGCCCCCTACAGGACAGGAGTGGTGTAGTGTTGAGTGATGAGTTGGGGTCCTGAGAGGCGCTCCATCCTTACCTCAGAGAGGAGATACCACACCTCAATCTGAGGTGCAGTATCCCTGTGGCGACTGAACTCTCAGGGGCGCCACATTTATAGTAGTAGTGAGCACTATGCGGGGGCCGTGTACACAGTATGGATCACTTTGCGGAGCGATGTATACTGTGTGCAGCACTATGCGGGGCTATGTATACAAAACAGCAGTATGAGGGGCCATGTATACAAAACAGCAGTATGAGGGGCCATGTATACAGTATGGAGTACTATGCGGGGCCATGTATACAGTACGGAGCACGATGTGGGGCCATGTATATAGTAGTACAGAGCACTATGTGGGGCCATGTATACAGTACGGAGCACTATGCGGGGCCATGTATACAGTACGGAGCTCTATGCGGGGCCATGTATACTGTGTGCAGCACTATGCGAGTCCATGTATACAAAACAGCAGTATGCGGGGCCATGTATACAGTATGGAGTACTATGCAGGGCCATGTATGCAGTACGGAGGAATATGCGAGGCCATGTATACAGTAGTACAGAGCACTATGCGGGGCCATGTATATAGTAGGATGGAGCACTATGCGGGCCCATGTAAACAGTACGAAGCACTATGCGGGACCATGTATACGTACGGAGCACTATGCGGGACCATGTATATAGTAGTACGGAGCACTATGCGGGGCCATGTATATAGTACGAAGCACTATGCGGGTGACATGTATACAGTACGAAGTACTATGCGGGGCCATGTATACAGTACGGAGCACTATGCGGGACCATGTATGGCCATGTATACAGTATGGAGCACTATGCGGAGCCATGTATACTGAGTGCAGCACTATGCAGATCTATGCATACTGTGTGCAGCACTATGCGGGGCCATATATATAGTATGGAGCACTATGCAGGGCTATGTATACAGTACGGAGCACTATGTGGGGCCATGTATTCAGTACAGAGCACTATGTGGGGCCATGAATACAGTACGGAGAACTATGCGTGGCCATGTATATAGTACGGAGCACTATGCGGGGCCATGTATACAATATGGAGCACTATGCAGGGTCATGTATACAGTACGGAGCACTATGCGGGGCCATGTTTACAATATGGAGCACTATGCGGAGTCATGTATACAGTACGGAGCACTATGCGGGGCCATGTATACAGTACGGAGCACTATGCGGGGCCATGTGTACAGTATGGAGCACTATGCGGGGCCATGTATACAGTACGGAGAACTATGCAGGGCCACGTATAGAGTATGGAGCACTATGCGGAGGCCATGTATGCAGTACAGAGCACTATGCGTGGGCCGTATATAGAGTACGGAGCACTATGCGGGGCCGGGTATACAATATGAAGCACTATGTGGGGCCGTGGATACAGTACGGAGCACTATGCGGGGCCATGTATAGAGTACCGAGCACTATGCGGGGCCATGTATATAGTAGTAAGGAGCACAATGCGGGGCCCTGTATACAGTACGAAGCACTATGCGGGGCCAAGTATACAGTACGGAGCAGTATGCGGGGCCATGTATACTGAGTGCAGCACTATGCAGGACCATTCATACTGAGTGCAGCACTATGGAGGGCCATTTATACTGTGCGCAGCACTATGCGGGGACATACATACAGTACGGAGCACTATGCGGGGCCATGTATACAGTACGGAGCACTATGCAGGGCCTTGTATACAGTACAGAGCACTATGCGGGCCATGTATACTGAGTGCCGCACTATGCAGGACCATTCATACTGTGTGCAATACTATGCAGGGCCATGTATACAGTATGGAGCACTATGCGGGGCCATGTATAAAATACGGAACACTATGCGGGGCCATGTATACAGTACGGAGCACTATGCATGGCCACGTATAGAGTACGGAGCACTATGCGGGGGCCATGTATACAGTCCAGAGCACTATGCAGGGCCACGTATAGAGTATGGAGCACTAGGCATGCTTGCGCTCTGCTGTGTCTCTGAAGGATGGCATGCTGGATGGCAGCGTTCTGCTACCATCCAGCCTGCCATATCAATGGCATCCCAGCGTGAGAGAATTCTCTGCTCAAGCGGTGACGTCATTTGCCGGCACCGCATGCACAGGAGTATTCTCCCACGTTGTCAGTGACGTGCATGAGGTGAGCTGAGTTCATTGGACATGAACTCGGCTCACCTGGATGCTGTCACAGCCAGACACTGAGGAGCTTCACTGAGGAGCTTCTCAGTGTCTGCAGCATGGCATGCTGGATGGCAGCGTTCTGCTGCGATCCAGCCTGTCATATCAATGTAGCAGAGCTGAAGCCGTCCTGGGAACCATGGAAAGGTAAGGATGAGGTTGGTTTATTATTTTACTTTTATTGCAGGAGATCATTGGCTTCAGCAGGAATGGGCGTGACGGTAAGTAGATTTTAATTTAGAACATTAAAGAATTGTGTCTTTATTTCAATTAAAGGACTTTATTCTGGGTGTTTGTGGTTTTTTTTTAACTTTCACTATGGGGTTAGTAATGGGGGTGTCTTATAGACGCCTCTCCATTACTAACCTGGGCTTGATGTCAGCTGGCATTATAAGCTGACATCAACCCCAACCCTATTACCCCACTGCCACCGCTACAGGACAGTGGGAAGAGCGAGGCTAAGTGCCAGAATTGGCGCATCCTGTGGATGCGCCATTTCTGGGGCGGCTGACGGCTGGTGTTTCTAGCCTGGGAGGGGGCCAATATTCATGGCACCCTTCCTGTGCTATTAATATCATCCCCCAGCTGTCTGCCTAGCCTTTGCTAGCTATTAAAATAAGGGGGACCCTACGTCATTTTTTTTGGGGTCCCCCATTTTAATAGTTCGTAAAGGCTATGTATTCAGCTGGGGGCTGATATTAGTAGCCTGGGAAGCTCCGTGGGTATTACCCCCTTCCCAGGCTTTAAACATCTGCCCCAGCCGTCTGCTTAACCTCCGCTAGAGACAAAAATTATGGGGAACCCCACGCCAATTTTTTTTGTTAATAAATCCTTTATTTTAACACTAAATGACAAGTACAGTAACCAACACTGTCACTGTACTTATTATATATGTGACTGACATGTTTCTATTAGTGTTGAGCGAGCATGCTCGACACTGCTCGGTACTCGCCCAAGCATTTTCGGGTTACTCGGGCGGGAGCCCGGGTCACCGCCCTGCATGTTTGGCGCTCTTTACAGAGCCAATGAGCATGCTGGGATTGCCAGCCAGTCACTGTAATGCCGCAGCCATGTTGGTTATGGGCATTACAGTGATTGGCTGGCCGCACAGCGTTACCTCGAGTATTTAAAACCGGGCGCCGCCATCAAGGACACAGTCGCTCCGGATCAGACAGTGTAGGGAGAGTGCTGCTGAGCTAGGGAGAGATTTATACTGCAAAATAGGTAGTGTAGGGTCTCTAAAGCCTGCAAAATCAAATAAACAGTCCTTCTGAGGACTAATATCCATCAGAGATAGACAAGGACTTGCAAGGGGATAGTTGCAAGTCTGCATTTTCTGATGCAGCAAGGATCACTTCTGATGGGCACACTTTTAGGCAGTGACCTGGGTGTCAGAGATGCTTCCAGGGGTCTTCCCCATGCTGTTCCGATGTCTTTTCAGCACTGTATGCATGTGTCACACAGCACATGGCCAGATAATGTTGTAAAATGTTAAAATGACATTCCCGGTGAATGCATTTGTCACGGTTGAAAGCAATACAAAAGTGCAAAAACGCATAAAAAATGCTACTTGTGAACATAGCCCAAGGTGTGGAGGAGTATTTTTGTTTTTGGTTATTTATTTTACCTTATACACAAGTCTTAATACCTCTGACCTTGTTGTTGACAGCAGTGAGCTGGGGATCATAAATGCTTCCTGGGGCGATCCCCATGTTGTTCCAATGTCATTTGAGCACTGTCACTATCGTTTTGGGCACTTTTTAGGCTTTCTACAGACTGCGGCGGTGCCGCCGCAAAAATGCTCGGGTCTCCCATAGACTAACATTGGGCTCATTGCTCGGGTCGAGCATCCGAGTATCACTGTGAGCTCGGCCCGAGCTTCGAGCACCCGAGCATTTTAGTGCTCGATCAACACTAGTGCCTGATCATGCTGGTGGTGGTCAGGCTGGTAGTTTTGTCACCCCTGCTGATGCTGGCCTGGCAGGTGGTACAAATGGCCTTTTTGGGGTTATCAGCAGAGTCTTTAAAAAAATTCCAGACTCTGGAAGACCTACCGATTGTACTGGCACCGTCCCTCGAGTTGGTGTTGCGGGGAACGGTTGCCCGCCTTCTCTCTGTGGCCACCACACTGCTTCTTCCTGCCTGTTGGGGTACTCTGCCTCCCTCCCCCTGTGTGCTGCTGGCCTCGCTCTGCGTGTCCTCTTGCCACGTTGGGTCAGTTACTGGATCATACACCACCTCCTTCTTTTCCACTTCCGCACCACGGTCCTCCTCCTCACTTCGTGGCAATTGTGTCTCGTCATCGTCCACCTCTTGTGACAAATTGCCAGCGTCGCCTTCCTGTGGCCGTGGCTGTTCAAATATTTGGCCATCGCTACAAGGGATCTCCTCTTCCACCACTTCAAGCGGAGCAGGCGAAGGGCCCAAATATGGAAATGGACCAGTGAACAGCTCTTCAGAGTGTCCAACTGTGGGATCAGTTGCTGTCTGACGACACTCTGCATGGTGGGAGGAAGGAGCATCAGGGTGAGGAGGAGTATGCGGTCGAGACTCACGGCTACTAAGACTTGACCGTGTGGAAGACAGACCGGGGGTGGTGGTGCCCAGGTGACTGGAAGTATTATCTGCTTTCCAATTAATAACCTGTTCACACTGATCAGTTGGCAATAGTGGTGTTGTTCTGTGCTTCCCTAGTAATTCGGTCAAGAACTGGAAGAGAGAAGATGTGGCTGTTGGTTGTGGCACATTTTCACCTTGGCCATGGCCCCGTCCTCTGCACGCACCATCACCAGAACGTCCAGTTCCACGTCCCTTGCCACGCGCCTTGCCTATTGTAAATGAAGTAAAATAGCTTACTCTCACACTATCAATGGCAAAAGGGTAATAAAAAGGAGATTAGAACCGTGGAAGAGGAAAACCACAGTTCTATTTCTCTGGCCTACACCAGAATCTTTTAAACAGATATATTTGTGTCTGAACAGTCAGCGAGACACTGAAACTGTTTTTTTTATGGAAAAAAGGCAAAAAGGTGGATTACACCCAGATTTAAACCGTGAAAGAGGAAAACCACAGTTCTAATTTCCTGGCGTATACCAGACTTTTTTAAGCAGATATATTTGTGTCTGAACAGTCAGCGAGACACTCAAACTGTTTTTTCATGGAAAAAAGGCATAAAAGTGGATAATACAGAGATTTGAACCATGGAACTGCAAAACCACAGTTCTAGTTATCTGGCCGAAACCAGACTCTTTTAAACAGATATATTTGTGTCTGAACACTCACAGACACACTTAATTATTTTTTTTTCGGGAGGGGGAAATACCAAAAGGTTAATAAGACGGGTATTTGTACAGTCTGACTGAGGAAAAAAGAAAAAAAGAGGATTTAGATGAAAAAAAAAGGATTTTTCCTTGCCCCTGTGACCTGGGGCTAAGTCTAGCAATTTGAGCAGCACCACACAGGACTGTAATGCAGTGTTTGTTGATATAACCACTGCGTCTCCTACAGCCTGCCTGCCTGATATCTGGGATGGATATTAGTCCTCAGAAGGACTGTTTGTTTGATTTTGCAGGCTTTAGAGACCCTACACTACCTATTTCGCAGTATAAATCTCTCCCTAGCTCAGCAGCACTCTCCCTACACTGTATGATCCGGAGCAACTGTGTCCAAGACGGCGGCGCCCGGTTTTAAATACTCGAGGTGACGCTGTGCGGCCAGCCAATCACTGTAATGCCCACAACACCCATGGCTGCGGCATTACAGTGACTGGCTGGCAATCCCTGCATGTTCATTGGCTCTGTAAAGAGCGCCAAACATGCAGGGCGGAGACCTGAGCTCCCACCCGAGGAATCCCGAAAATGCTCGGTGCTCACTGAGCATCCTGAGTAGTGAGATGCTCGGGCGAGTACCGAGCAGTGTCGAGCATGCTCGCTCACACTAGACCTGACCTGACGATATGATTCTTTGGGATTGTACAAGTAATACCAAACTTGTGTTTTGTATTTTTTTTATTTGTTTTACTATAAAAAAAAATGTGGAAATTCATAAACTTGTATAAATATTTTCTATTTTTTTTTTATTTAACTGCTGAAAAGCAAATTCTGAATTTGGCCTAAGTCGCCGTTTCCGAAGACCTCTAACGTTCTTCTTTTCATTGATAGTAAATGCTACAGCTCACCATGCACTACTGATAACTATTTTGGGGTAAATACAACGCTTTGCATTTTATTGCTTTTTTTGGTGGTGGCTGGGGCAGGAGGGGGGTTCACTGAAAAATGTGAAAATTTGGCATTTTGATTGTTTTCCTGAGACTGTTTACCTTTTATGAGTTTGTGGTATGGTCAGACCATGTTCCTGTACGGTCAGACACAGCCATTACACAGTACATAGCAGGGGCACATTTATAAGATTATCTTATTGTGGAATCTATTACTATTCACAGATCTATTGATTAAAATGACCTTTTTGTTTGTGGGAAAACCCCTTTAACTGCTGCTGTCAGAGATATACAATGGCATTGAAGGGATTAAATAGCAATCGGAGCTACTGCTGATGTTGACTATATAACACAACCGGCCTCTGCAAGATATGGGGCAGGCCAATCATCTGACCTCGCTCCATATACCTGTACCCAATGTGTGAAATACATCTCACATGTTGGAAAGGGGTTATACTTAAAAGGGTTCTCCAAGAATGTAATAAAGGTGTCCCTGTCATGTAATTGTAATGGCAGACCGTCCTAGTCACGTATGAGCCTGAAGTAAATCTGTTCCTGAGATCTTTGTCTCAACTAACAGACATGTTTCACAATTAAAACTGCATATATTAATAAATGGATTTCTTAGACCCGATGAGGGTGGTGTACTTATTTTGTCAGTATGGCAATATAACTCATTTCTGATGAAATTTTACACTGCTCAATACAAGATACAGTTGTCAGCCAGGCTGGGCATAGATTACATACACTTTGAATCATGGCTCTCACTCTTTAGCTGGACTCATAAAATGCTAATTTTAATATGTAAGTACTCCAGCCTCATCAGGTCTATAACATCTATTTTATATTTGCACTAACTTTCTGACCTTCAGACAGAGATGGGAGCTTGCAATGTACATTTGACATCTTTTTGCTTCCTTAACGACCCTTGACGTACATTTTTGCTTCATACGTGGCAGAGGCTGGCTGTGTTACATAGTCAGCATGTACCTAGAACAGTTCTCCTATCGCTGCTGTTAATCATTTAGATGCCTCTGTCAATCCTGCTATCTTCCGCTGCCAGTGCTCTCGCACACTTGGTCCCTTCGGCCCACAACATGGTGAGCCCATGGGTGCCTTTTTTTTTGTTAGTGTAGAAATCAGGCTCGGAAGCTGAGCATGGCGGACTGGCTGCGTTATACAGTTGTCACCCACTTCTATCTTCTAAGAGCTAAATTCTTTGGCAGCTGTTTAACTCCTTAGATACAGTTGTCAAAATCCACCATAGCACTGACGCCCTCTGTCACCCCACTGACCCCCAATTCGTGACACAACTACAAGATGCCAATGAGTTGTCATGGTATCTGTGGCCTACTGAAAGCCCATATATTTACCATCATTGTGCTTCTGTGAAGCCCTGCCATAACAACCCCTCGCACACCTCAATCAATGGAAAAAATAAATGTTATGTGTCTCAGAAAATTGCAACACAAATCAAAGGGTTGTCCTCTCCTGGACAACGCCCTAATAATGGATCCTGGGAGATGAGAGAAAAAAATTATACCCCTCAGTCTGACGTCAGACCTCAATACTTGAGTCCCATGTGTGCTGCAGCCAATCAGTGCAGTGGGTGATGATTGGCTGCAATGTTCACATTGTGTCCAAGCGGGAGACACAGTGCTGCGCATGGTGGAGCATCGTTGGTATACTGTATATTCTCTTATTTTTTCCTTGGGCCTATTAACAAGGGGTTGTCACATAGTGGACAACCACATTAAAAAAAATGTGCAAACAATTTTGTTTGTAAAAGCAGTAAAGCACAAAAAACTATGGCAAATCTGGCATCATTATAATCGTACAGAGTAGCAGAATAAAGATAATTCTACTGTAAATTTTTATTCACAAAAGATGGGCAGAATTGATGTGTTTATTTCTGTGTTTTGATACATTATATAATAAATGATAATGTCAGAAAAAAAATATCCCATCCCGCACTAAAAGCCTCCACCCCCAAAAAAGTGATGGCCCTTTGAACAAAGTTCGGGGGGGGGGGGGGGAGCTGAAGATAAAAAAAAAAGTAAAAACAAGATGAGGTTAATAATAATATCAATAACCTTTCACTAAAGGTGAGGCAAAAGGGCAATGACCTGCACACTGTGTATTCAGTAGTCACAGTGACGGGTATTACAGAGATGTCTTAGCAATCAGTTGGACTACCACCAATTTTATATTTGTGCCCGATCATACCCAGTGCCAGCCCCCGATGAACCCAGGCAAGAGCTGGGAACTATGGCACCAGGGGGGCACACTCTGCCCATCTGTAATTTGCCACATCCATCGTACTTGTATAGCGGTTGGGTGCACTGTTAATAGAGTGGGTTCAGAACCTGAGCGCGCTCTATACTATATTGTGGGTGCCAGCTGTGCTACTATACAACCGACACCCAAGACTAACTGCTGTAATAAAAGTTAGCCATGTTGCAGCAGTTTAAAGGGACTCTGTCAGCACAGGATGATTGTTCAGACCAAGTTCCACTGCTCAGTGCTTCATGGTGGGGCTAGTCATTTATATATGTAGCACCCTGAGGATTCGGCTGCTACAGGGGTATTGCACCTCAACCCAGAGGTGTGATATTCCACTCCCGGGTAAGGATGGAGTGTGGAACTGAGCTCAGATAGACTGCATGCACTACATACATCCCATTTCAGAGGAGCAGGCCGACGGTACTCCCACTTAGAAATGTGCAGGTACAACCGAGCCTGTTCCTGGCTGGAGTGGGAGGGGGGTGGTACATCCCATGTAGCGTAGGGGCAGATAGGGGGAGCAGCCTGGGTAAAGATAGGAGCTCATTGGGTGCTGGTCACCTGAGCTCACACATAGAGGGTGTATATAAGGTGGGCACCATCAAAGAACAGGGTCAGACGCAGAGGGTCAGTCAGCTGCAGAGGACAAGTCAGATGCAGAGAGCAGGAAACAGCAGCCCTGGAGAGAGAGAGAGTGGAGCAGAGAAAGACCCAGAGGGGGAAGACTGAAGGGACCCAAGAACCCAAATTAGAACACCGGGTGAGGAGTCAGCATCAGGGTACCGGAACCCAAGCTGGTGGGGGCAAAAACAATCCCCAGCCAGAGACCGGAGATCGTGGGCAGCGTTTGCCACGGTCACCCACCACATTCACCCTGAAGGCAAACCACATGAAGGGTCAGGGAACCCAAGGCCAAGGGTGTCCCAAAAGAAGGCCCGAGGGAGCTGGACCTAGGTGAATCACTGGTGGGGACGGCTGAAGAAAGGACAGAGGGAGAGCTCAGGGCCACGCTCCGGACTTGTTTGGGGGTTGGCTGGATCCAGGACCTGGTGGACGCAGCACGGCTCGGGTGGTCACTAGCAGCTGGAGTGACCAGTACAACATCTGCAGTAAGTAAACACCCTTAACTGCACAACCCGAGTCTGTCTTCATTGCCGGCTGCACCGCACCACCACAACCCCCATCCTCTGCGCCTGTCCCCTCTGAGGCTATACCCCTCCCGTTGGGGGTTATCCCACCAAGCTGCGCATCCACCATCAGCCTCAGCGGACCCTGCTGCAGCGGCGGCCACAGTGACCGCATCACAACGGGTGGCGTAGTCGACACAAAAGAACTTTAGTAACATCTGTAGAACTGCCACACATAACACTGAGCTTGACGCCCTGGGCACGGGGCCGGGTCACAGCCGCTCGGAGACTACAACCCCCCATCTGATCCGGTGCCGGGTATTCCCCTAAAAAAAGGAATATGTCCCAGGGGGCGCGTCATATACACCTCTCCACCTGCTTGCTTTCCATCCATCTCTTAGAATCATACAATGTTAGAGTTGGAAGGGACCTCCAGGGTCATTGTGTCCAGCCCCCTGCTCAATGCAGGATGCACTATACCATCTCAGACAGATGTCTGTCCAGCCTCCGTTTGAAAACTTCCATTGAAGGAGAACTCACCACATCTCGTGGCAGCCTTTTCCACTAATTGATCACCCTCACTGTCAAAAGGTTTTTTCTAATATCTAATCTGTATCTTCTCCCTTTCAGTTTCATTCATTGCTTCTAGTCTTTCTTTGTGCAAATGAGAATAAAGATGATCTCTCTACACTGTGACGTCCCTTCAGATATTTGTAGACCGCTATTAAGTCTCCTCTCAGTCTTCTCTTTTGCAAGCTAAACATTCACAAATCCTCTAACAGTTCCTCATAGGACATTGTTTGTAGACCTGTCACCATCCTGGTAGCTCTCCTCTGAACTTGCTCCAGTTTTTCAATGTCTTTTTTAAAATGTGGTACCCAGAACTGAACACAGTATTCCAGATGATGTCTGACCAAAGAGGAGTAGAGGGGGATAATTACTTCACGTGATCCAGTCTGTATGCTTCTGTTAATGCAACCCAGAATTGTGTTTGTCTTTTTTGCTGCTGCATCACACTGTTGACTCATGTTCTGTCTGTGATCTATTAGTATACCCAAGTATTTTTCACATGTGCTGTTGCTTAGCCCTATTCCTACCATTCTGTATATGTTTTTTTTTTTTCATTTGTCTTGCCCAGATGTAGGACTTTACATTTCTCCCTGTTAAAAAAACATTCTATTAGTTGCTGCCCACAGTTCAAGTTTGTTTAGATCTTTCTGAATCTTCCCTCTCTTCTCTAGTATTAGCTATCCCTCCTAACTTTGCGTCATCAGCAAATTTAATCAGTTTACCCTCAATTCCTTCATCTAAATCATTGATAAAGATGTTGAACAACACATGGCCCAGGACAGAGTCTTGTGGTACCCCACTTGAGACATTGTTCCATCTGGATGTTCAACCATTAGTAACAGAATTCCCAAAAGCATGATAATGGAAGGCACAACCACTTCACACCTGCGAGAGTGTGCCCACATAGGAAATCACTCCATAACAGATAAGAAAAACAGGAGAAATAGGGAGGATTTAAGGATAAAAAATGTAGAAAATCTTTATTAAGTACATATAGGCACATATATAATAAATACCATAGCCAAAACAATTAAAAACAGTGTGTGAAGAACAGAGCTGATATACTGATGAGCCTCCAGCATTAAATAGTAAACCGTGACATCATGACCTGAGAACAAGTACAGAAAAGATGCCCTTCATGACATACCGACCCCCACTTTGGAGCCAGTTTTAGGTCTGGAGCTCGTACCCTTATCCATCACACCATCTATTACACGTTTTTTCGGGGAACTTCAGGGCATACCCCCACCTCCCCTTTTCACTCTCTCCAATATATATTCTTGCTGAATTAACACTTTTATAATTATAGTCATCTCTGTACATATGTTAATATAGTATCTCATGTATTATACTGTATAGCACACATTTTGTATAATTTTTATATGCGATTAATGCTTCTATATTTCTCTTATACCGATGTTTGAAAAAGACCACTTTTGGTCGAAACGTCACGGCATATCGCTTTAAGCTCCTCCTTGTTGGTTTTCAACGGTGTGGTGAATGTATATATTTGAATAAACTGTTTCCACTTTTGCAAATTACCTTTGAGTACGGCTGTTATCTATTTCCTTACCTGAGGATAGTATCCTATTCAGCCTGCACCAAATCTACAGCTGAGTGCGCATCTTCTTCTATCAAATCCCCTGTCCATGATGCAGGCGAAGATGCCTCCCACCTGCACTTGCAACCATGGTCAGCAACCAAGTGCTTGTCCCTACCCCAGTCCTTGGAACGCAAGCACAAATACGCAACCACTCGCCTACAGGCCAAAATACTAAACTGCCACATTTCCAGACTGCTTGCACTGGAAATGTTGCCTTTTAGGCTTGTGGAGATGGAAGCTTTCCGCAACCTCATGGCGGCTGTCCCTCGGTACTCGGTCCCCAACCGCCGCTATTTCTCCCGGTGTGCTGTCCCCGCCTTACACAAGCACGAGTCCCATAACATTACCCGTGTCCTCACAATGCAGTTACTGGGAAGGTCCACCTAACCACAGACACGTGGACAAGACGGTACACTGACAGTACACTGGGTGAATATTATGGAAGCTGGGACCCAGTCGACCCAGGGACGGTACATGTGCTACCGACACCGAGGATTGCGGGCCCTGGTTCAATCAGGGTTGCCCCCAGCTTCTACAGCAGTTCCTGCACCTTCTCCTCACCCTCCATTACCGGAACATCAACATCAGCCTCAAGCTGTATGCACTGCAGCATTTTATTTTTTCAGGACTTGGGTCTGTGCGAGGTCTGGTTTCTTGTACTCCGAGACATTGTTTTTAGTGATATAACTATGGGGTGGATAGGATGTTTTGATTACATTTTTTTGTGCTGTTGTGATGGCTGAAAAAATGCTATTTTGGCGTTTTGATTTTCTTCTTGCCATTTACTGATTGGAATAATTTATTCTATACATTGATAGATGGACTTTGATGATCGCAGTGATATCAAATATATGTATTTTTTTATATTTCATCATTTTTAATGGGGGAAAACAGGTGATTTGAACTTTTGTATCATGACCGGCATGTGGGTCTTCAGCAGACTCCCGACCATGATGGCAACCCATTGACGCGCCATGATAACCTCTCGGGGTGCCATTGGGCGCCTAGAATAGTGAGCCCCCCTGCCGGCGCGCATTAAATGCTGCTGTCACAGACTGACAGCAGCATTTAACAGACGTAGACGGAGCTTCGCTGTTAGAGGCAGATGATGGCTGAATAACACACGTAGACAGTATTGATTGTAATATACAACAAGGAAAAAATCCTAAACTGGATCCACATAGCAGTAACTGGGAAAACACTTTGACGAAATAAATATAAACCAAAATGAATGACATCCCCACATGATTAAAAGATATATTTATTAGAAAATAATAAAAAAATACATACAATTCAAGCAAGGTAACTCGAAAAGGAGGGATGAATGACAGTGATAGTTGTAGTAACCCAAGTTGAAGTTCTTTAGGTTTATATTGATTGTAATATGTTTAGCAAAAACCATCGCTTTCCAGAACAAAAATCCAAAACTAGAAAGAATTATATATATATTTTTTTTATGTTTTTTATATTTAAATGTAAAAAAAAAAACAATGTTCAAATGTTCCACACCATATCCATCATATCCATTGCTGGGCAGCTCTGAAAAAACACATGTAGAGATTCTCCAGGTCTTGGAAACTGCTTCTGATCATGTTGTCAGCGCAGGTGGGTGCAGGTCTTCACCTCTTTCTAACAAGATGTCTCATGCCTGTATAGAAACAATAAGACGCCTTTCTCATTAATCTGAAAACAATTAAAATACATGTTTTTTAAAAATTTTTGAATATATACCGGTTATCAAATAAAACAAACTAAAGAGAAGTCATGGAGGAAAAACAAAATATTTACCTGGAAAATACATGTTGGAAGCTTTGTGTGAATCAGGAGAGGTGGATTCTGAATGTTTGTTGTTAGCTGCTCGTGATGAAGACGTATGCTGATTGTCTCCCTACGTGGTGAAAGAAAAGCAAAATATATAAAAGTAGTTACACTTTAAATGATATACGGCAATAAGAGACTAAATTAGAGACTTACGATTCTCAATATTTTAAAAATAGCTTATTACTGATTGTTGATGATAGTGGAGGCTTCTTTCTTACCTTCATCTTAGGTAGATGAGATGATGATATTTAGACAAATCTCAATGTTCAAATAGTTCAAATAGTGAACCTGAAAATATAAAGAAACATAATTACATCCAACTAAGCTTGAAATTATAAAAGGTTTTCAAAAGCATTGTAGATAATTGATGGAAATTATCAATCGTTCCATATCCAGCAAGTTATGGAAATGTATCCAGTATTAATATGGTAATGACGCACCCCTGGGCCTTCGTCGCGCGGCATCGCGCGCACGGGAGCTTACCCGGAGCCGGATCTGTTGAGGGTTGTAGTCTCGTGGCGGTGACCCGGTCCGTGCCCAGGGAGTCAAACTGAGCGGCGATGTATTAGCGGTAGATGTTGGACGACTACGCCACCCGTTGAATGCAGCGACGGAGCTGCCGCTGCAGGGCAGACCGCTGAGGCCGGTGGTAGGATTGTGCAGCGTGATAGTATCACCCCCAACGGGAGGGGTATGGCCTCAGGGCAGCCGACGTGGATGATGGGGGTAGCAGGAATCACTCAGAGACGATGCGGTGTAATGCAGGGTCTTTACTGGTGATAAAGATAGACCCTCCCGGAGTACTGGCTAGCGTTCGGGGCCTGGTCAGTCCTTGAGCAGATGGGATCTCCCCTGGCCAGGCGGAGTTGTAGGCCTCCCAAACTGACTGTACTCTTCTGGCTACCTTGCTAGAGGCGGGTATAAGTAGCCCACGTCCCTGAGTGTACCGTGTGGTGCTCACCCGTATGGCCGGTGACTCAGGGCCTTCTAGTGGCGTCCGCTCCACGACGGCGGTGCTGGTCCCACGCATGTGACCGTGCCTTCGGGTTTCTTGGCCAGAGGACCTGAAATCCCCTGCCGAGCGGTTTCTGCTGCTGGGTAAAGATTAGTCCCCACAGCCTCGGACTCCGGGTCCGGTGATAGCTTCTCAGTCAGGGCGAGCTCTGCAGCTGCCAGCCCCTGACTCCTTATAGCACCGCTCCCACAGAGCTCCTGATGTTCTTTTCCTAGATCTGCTTCTCTTCTCTGTCTCTACTTCTTCTCTACTCACTAACCCTGCCTCAGCCCTAGGTTTATATAGGGGAAGTTCTTCCCCTCCCAGGACTGGGCAGGAGGTGTGGCATGCATAGGATCCCTGACCAAGAGACCTCCCACCTGCTCTCAGACATAACATTGCTGTTACTGTGGAAACCAGACCCCTGGGGTGCCACATTCCCCCCTAGTGAAATTTAGTACTCCGGGACTAAACATAACAAGGTATAAACAATAATAATACAATAAGAAAAACACAATAAGATGGTTACGGCGTGTCCGCAACCGGGTGCAGTTTTGAAGAAAACAAAGGTGTCCATTTCACCAAAACAGGGAGACGTAACCAGGTAGGGGTCTGTCCTGCCCCGAGTCCTTAACAGTCTTTAGTCCATTCCTGGGTTACGCTCCAACCAATTGTACAAGGATTCCCGGTAAATCCACCAAGGACTCCTAAAAATAACTAGAAACACATAATTATTTACAAGTAACAGACAGGTGACCACAAGTAAAACAATTTAAACACTTCAAATCCTCCAACGTGCGGGTAACTGGCCTCTAGTGGCCCTAGTGGACCTACGGAGTAGACTGTCTGGCCCTGAACTACAGGGTGTAGGAGCTGTCAAGGGTAAACTGGGCAGCTGTCTACGGGCTCTTTGGCTCACTAGGGGTACGGCAGGCTCACTATGAGCAGAGGGTTGATCCTCCTGTTCTGCTTGTGTGGAGTCTGCTGCCTCCTGGACCGGCTGCTCTTCCAGCTCTACCTGTTGCTCCGTAGGCACTTGGGATGCTGGTTGGAGGAACGTGAGGACGGGTACCACAACTGCACCATTGACTTGAGTCCAGGATCGAGGGAAGTCTCCGAGCACAGTACTAACCATATCTTCCCTTTCCTCTACGGGTCGAGGGTCTTCTTGCTCTCCTTCTGGGTTCCGTAGCTGTTCGGGACACTTCTTCAGGTGATCCCGGGATACAATGGCTGTGGTTTCCCCTCCGTCTTTACTGATGGTACAAACCTTTGGGTTGTCGTGGCTTGAGGGCAGTACGGTGTACGGGTCCTTCTCCCACTGGTCGTCCAACTTGTGGAGCCGTCTCTTCCTCTTCAAGACCTGCTCTCCGGGTACCAGGGGAACAGCGGGAGCATACTGGTTGTAATTTTTCTCTTGTCTTTCCCTAGCGAGACAGAGACTTCGCTCCAAGCTCTCCTGTACTTTCCGGTACTGCTGCTGCCTCTCTGTGTCCCAGTCTGCTTCCGGTGAAGTGTCCTCGGGTGTCAGGACTCCCATCTCCAGGTCAACAGGTAGCTTACCAGGCCTTGCCCTCATTAGGTAAGCCGGGGTACAGTTGGTGGAACCTACAGGGATGTAGTTATATAGGTCCACCAGGTCGGGCAGCTTCTCAGGCCACAGACTGCGTTCTTCCAGGGGCAACGTTTTCAGAAGATCCATTACCACCTGGTTCATTTTCTCACAAAGTCCATTAGTTTGCGGATGATAGGGTGTCGTCCTTATCTTCCGGCAGCCATACAGATTGCAGAATTCCTGGAAGACCTCCGCTTCAAAGGCAGGTCCCTGGTCCGTCAGCACTTGGTCCGGGTACCCGTGTGGACGGCAGAAGTGCTGCTGGAAGGCTCTAGCTGCTGTTTGAGCTGTTAAGTCCTTAACGGGGACGACAACCAAGAACCGGGAGTAATGATCCACAATGGTTAACGCGTAGACGTAGCCACTTCTGCTTGGGGTCAGTTTTACATGATCCAAGGCTACCAGTTCCAACGGCTGCTTGGTGACGATGGACTGAAGGGGGGTCTTCTGGCTGGCACGGTTCTTCCTTCTTAGGTTGCACGGCCCACAGTCTCTGCACCACCTCTCGATGGTTCCCCTCATGCCTACCCAGTGGAACCGCCCGCGCAGCAGGAACTCCAGCTTCTTCCATCCGAAGTGTCCAGCCCCGTCGTGGTATGCCTCCATCACCATGGCTGCGTCTCTTCGTGGCACCACTACTTGCCAGATTAGTTCATGCGTCCGGGAGTTAACCATTCTGCGGCACAACTTCCCCTTGTAAAGGAACAGTCGACTCTTCTCAGCCCACAGTTGTTTGGCTTCCTCCGGAGCGTCTGGGTCAAGGCGAGCCTCTGGCCGGGTCAGCATCTCCTTCACCAGTCGGACGGCAGGGTCACTGTCTTGCGTTTCCTCCCAGTTGTAGTGAGGCAAGGGGTTAAACGTAGCGGCTTGCTTACTCCTTACCCGATGGGAATACTGGATAGTCCCATGACGGTGGAACGTGGGGAGTTCGACTTCTTCCAATCCCTCTGGATCTTCTCCTACGTCCGGTAGGTTTGGCATCCTGGACAGGGCGTCCGCGTTGGTATTGGAGCGTCCTGCCCGGTATTTGATTGTGAACTCGTAGTTGGACAGACGGGCCATCCATCTCTGCTCTAGGGCACCGAGTCTTGCCGTGTCCAGGTGTGTCAACGGGTTGTTATCCGTGTACACGGTAAACCGGGAAGAAGCGAGGTAGTGCTTAAAGCGTTCGGTGACTGCCCACACCACTGCCAGGAACTCTAGCTTAAATGAGCTGTAATTCTCAGGGTTTCTTTCGGTGGGTCGCAGTTTTCGACTGGCGTAAGCGATTACTCGTTCTTTCCCCTGCTGGATCTGGGACAGTACGGCTCCTAGCCCGATGTTACTTGCGTCGGTGTAGAGGATAAAGGGCTGGCTGTAATCAGGGTACGCCAGGATTTCATCCCCCGTGAGGGCCATCTTCAGCTGGCGGAAGGACTCTTCTTCTAACTTCTCCCATTTGAAGGGCGGCTTCTGGTTCTTGGCCTTCCGGGACTGGCCTATCAGGAGGTCCTGCATAGGAGCTGCCTTTTTGGTGAAACCGGGGATGAATCTGCGGTAATAGCCTACCAACCCGAGGAACTGCCGCACTTCCTTTACACTGGAGGGACTTGGCCATTCCTTAATTGCGGTGATCTTATCAGGGTCGGGAGCCACTCCGTCAGCGCTCACCACGTGTCCCAGGTACTGCACCTTTGGTTTTAGGAGGTGACACTTGGAGGGTTTTACCTTTAGGCCGTAGTTTGCCAGAGCTTCGAACACTTCCGCCAGGTGTTTCAGGTGGTCCTCATAAGTCTTGGAATATACGATGACATCGTCCAGGTACAACAGGACCGTCTCGAAGTTTCTGTGGCCCAGACAGCACTCCATTAATCGTTGAAAGGTTCCTGGTGCGTTACAGAGTCCGAACGGCATGCAGGTAAACTCGCTAAGTCCCATCGGGGTGGTGAATGCGGTCTTCTCCCGGTCCGCCTCTGCTACAGGAACCTGCCAGTACCCGCTAGTGAGATCCAAGGTAGAGAAGAAGTTAGCAGATCTTAAAGCAGCCAAAGACTCCTCTATCCTTGGTAAGGGGTACCCATCCTTGTGTGTGATACGGTTGATTTTCCGGTAATCTACACACATCCTCATGGTGTTGTCTTTCTTTTTGACTAAGACTAGTGGAGCTGCCCAGGGGCTACAGCTATCCCTGATCACCCCAGCCTCCTTCATGTCCCTAAGCATCCCCTTGGCGTGTTGGTAGTGTGCAGGGGGTACGGGTCGATACCTCTCTTTTATGGGAAGATGGTCTCCCGTGGGGATGTGGTGTTCTACCCCCTTGACTCGCCCGAAGTCTAACGGGTGTTTACTAAACACTCTCTCGTACTCTTGAACCACCCGATAGACTCCCTGTCTCTGGTGTGAGGGAGTGGAGTCAGTACCCAAATGTAGTTGCTGACACCAGTCCTCCATTGTTTCCTTAGAGCCGTTACTTTCCTCCGGGGAAGATGGAGGCAAGGGTTCTACGGACTGTATGGAATTTTGATTGATGGTATACAATTTGGCTAGCGTGGCATACCGGGGCAGGTACACTTCCCTCTTCCCGATATTTATTATGCGAACGGGCACCCTCCCATGGCGTACATTGACCACCCCCCGTGCTGTCAAAATGGTGGGCCTACTGTCTGAGTAAACTGGTTCTACCATTGCCTGGTAATCTCTACCTCTCAGACCAATAGCTGCCCGGCACCAAATCATCATTTCACTTTTTGGGGGCATGGCAATAGGATAAGGGTCACACATTCTTACGCTACCAATCTCACCACCGGAGAGTTCTATCTGTTGCCGTCGCATCAGTGCCCGGATCTCTTTCTGGAGCACTCGCTGCTGGCCGGAGCTGGCGTTCTTGGCAACCTGCTGTAAAAGGAAAATCACCTCTGCAAGACAATTTTCAATTACATTAGTTCCTAGAGTTATCTTTGGGTGACTCTCGTGCTTGTCAATGTCTACAATGATCAGTCCCTGTGCCGCCAATTCGACTCTACCGATTTTAATGGTCACCTCTTTAGATCCAATCTGTGGCACGGGCTGACCATTGCTGGCGATGATACTCAAGTCGTCGTCAGGGTAGCGGGTGATATCCGAGTCATTCCAGTACTGCTTGAAGAGCACGTACGGGATAGTGGTAACCTGTGACCCGGTGTCCAGTAGGGCACTCATGGGGATGCCATCCAGTACCACAGGCAAGACTGGACATCCTCCCACATATTTGTCGCGCCAGTTCGATGGGCCTGATGATCTTTTTCCTGGGGTTTGGCCCTCTACCCCAGGTTGTGCCAGTTTAAAGGACAGTACCTTGCCATATGTCCGGGTTGATTGCAGCGGCGGCAGATGGGTTGTCCGTCCTCGTTGTATCGGTCGCTGGGTCTTCCTCTGGCCGGTGGGGTCCTCCTTGGTCGGCGCCACGGGATGTCCTCCGGTCCGGATGCCAGCTGGATCTTCCCTGGAGTGGAAACCTGTAAAGACTGCACAGTTCGGGTTAGCGCGGCAACGCTTTTAGCTAGCTCTTGGACCTGATGGTGCAGGTCTGGAGCCGGGTCATTGTTCAAAGCCTGCGCATCAGCTCCCACAGGCCCTGCCGACAAGGGTGCCGCCTCCTGGTGGTAAGTGGTAGTGGGGCATCTGTGGGTCACAACGCCACCTGGTGCCGGTTCTCGGAGCACCCGGATGGCTCTGTCCTTGAACTGTGCAAATCCCAGATGAGGGTCCTGTAAGGCCATTGCCCGCAACTGGGTTCGGTGGGCATTGCAATATAAACCCTCTATAAATTGTTCAGTCAACAGCCTGTCCTCGTCTCCCACGCCGTCAGGGTCGGTCTGCTTAATGGCTCTCAGGGCCTCTTGTAGGTTCAGGGCATAGTCCCTTATACTCTCGTGTGCTCGCTGCTTGCACCCGTAGAACCTAAGCTTGATCTCGGCTGAGGTGCGGGTATCAAAGGTGTCCCTCAGCCGGGTTAGTATCCCTGCAACAGTCCTTCCCCCAGGTGGCCAGGACTTTACCTCCCTTTGGGCTGCCCCGGTTAATTGGGCCACCAGGATGCTCACTTTTTGCTCTTCTGTGAGGGGATACACCTGGAAGAGGCTATCCAGCTTTTCTCTAAAGTCATGCAGGGTATGTGACTCCCCTGAGTACTGGGGTAGCCAGGCCGCTCCCGGGATATAGGGCATGGTGAAAGGCATGACTGCAGCAGCGGTGGCGCTGGCGGGGGTTGAGGCAGTGAAGCTCTCCTCCGTATCCGACATCTTCCTCCCCCCTAGTGGACCGTGGCCTACCTTGCGATGATCCTCTTCCGTAGGCCGCGGCTCCGCAGTGGATCGTCAGGGTTGAGGACCTTCCGTCGCGCTCCTGTGACGTCAGCGTCTGCTGGGCTCCTTCCAGGACCTTACGCAACGTCCGGACGTGAGGCGGGGCTTCAGTTCTCGCGCGCTTTCGAAGTCCACGCCCCTCTTCTTCCCGCGCGGCGTCTTCAATATGGCGTCCAACGGCGGGAAAACTCCACGGATGGCGGGAAGAAGGCAGAAGATGGCGCCGGATGGCGGGAAAACTTCGCGGATGGCGGGAAGAAGGCAGAAGATGGCGCCGGATGGCGGGAAAACTTCGCGGATGGCGGGAAGAAGGCAGTAGATGGCGCCGGATGGCGGGAATCTTCACCACTGGTAAGTTTGAACAGTCTTTTTCAGGCACGCAGTACCCGGTGGTTGCGGGCACGAAATCCTGCTGACTACGCCAAAAGTTGACGCACCCCTGGGCCTTCGTCGCGCGCACGGGAGCTTACCCGGAGCCGGATCCGTTGAGGGTTGTAGTCTCGTGGCGGTGACCCGGTCCGTGCCCAGGGAGTCAAACTGAGCGGCGATGTATTAGCGGTAGATGTTGGACGACTATGCCACCCGTTGAATGCAGCGACGGAGCTGCCGCGGCAGGGCAGACCGCTGAGGCCGGTGGTAGGATTGTGCAGCGTGATAGTATCACCCCCAACGGGAGGGGTATGGCCTCAGGGCAGCCCACGTGGATGATGGGGGTAGCAGGAATCACTCAGAGACGATGCGGTGTAATGCAGGGTCTTTACTGGTGATAAAGGTAGACCCTCCCGGAGTACTGGCTAGCGTTCGGGGCCTGGTCAGTCCTTGAGCAGATGGGATCTCCCCTGGCCAGGCGGAGTTGTAGGCCTCCCAAACTGACTGTACTCTTCTGGCTACCTTGCTAGAGGCGGGTATAAGTAGCCCACGTCCCTGAGTGTACCGTGTGGTGCTCACCCGTATGGCCGGTGACTCAGGGCCTTCTAGTGGCGTCCGCTCCACGACGGCGGTGCTGGTCCCACGCATGTGACCGTGCCTTCGGGTTTCTTGGCCAGAGGACCTGAAATCCCCTGCCGGGCGGTTTCTGCTGCTGGGTAAAGATTAGTCCCCACAGCCTCGGACTCCGGGTCCGGTGATAGCTTCTCAGTCAGGGCGAGCTCTGCAGCTGCCAGCCCCTGACTCCTTATAGCACCGCTCCCACAGAGCTCCTGATGTTCTTTTCCTAGATCTGCTTCTCTTCTCTGTCTCTACTTCTTCTCTACTCACTAACCCTGCCTCAGCCCTAGGTTTATATAGGGGAAGTTCTTCCCCTCCCAGGACTGGGCAGGAGGTGTGGCATGCATAGGATCCCTGACCAAGAGACCTCCCACCTGCTCTCAGACATAACATTGCTGTTACTGTGGAAACCAGACCCCTGGGGTGCCACAGTAACCTATGAGGATGGATTCTGAATGTTTGCTGCTAATTGCTGGTGCTGGTGATGAGCACAAATACTCATTGTCTCGCTACTCAGGGGAAAATATATAAAAGTATCTGAACTTTAAATTATAAAGAAACAAAATTAGAGACTAAATATTCTGAGGAATAGTTATATGTTTAGCTGATGGACAATTGACGTAATCGGCCTCCACACCGGCGGCAATAAGATTTATTATCAGCTATTCTTTGAAAACGCCCAAGTCTACAAAGATAAGAGAAATATTGGTTACCAGACTGGAATGAACGTTGGTTAATACCATGGATCATGTTAAAAAGAACAAATTGAAACCAATATATTAAGGACTGGCCCCAGCACAGAAAATATAACATGTAGCATCCTAAGCCCTACAGTCCCCAGACGTCAGTCCGCTCTGATAGTAGTAAAGTATAAAAGCCTTATACCAACAGAACCGCCCTGACGTCTCTGCATGGTGATTGTGTTTCATGACGCGATGAATCATCAAATCTACTTACTTGTTATCACACAGGGAGCACTGGTAGTTGTACTTATAGCTGATGGTATAGCTGTGACACATCGTCACTTCCGGCAGCTCGGGATGGATGTCATTTACCCTTCTGGTATAAGTCTGCCATAACGGGCCATGGTTATCTCTGCCTTCACCGTCGATTATCCAACAGGCAGCATGGCACATCTCGTGCGCAAGTGTGGATCGTAGTCGCACTAAAAAAGAGTTTATACAGGCATAAGAAAATCTAAGTACACCCTGCTTGAACTCTTTGGTTTTACATATCAGGATTCAGGATATAATATAAAATGTCTGGTCCTTAAAACGTCTTTAAATTAGGTAAATACATCCTGAGATGAAAAACACATGAAAAGTCACAACGTGCCATTACTTATTTACCAATAACTACTTCAAAATGCAGAAGCAGAGAGTGAAAAATAAGTACTCCCCATGAATCACTAGCTTTTAGAATGATCTTTATCAATAATAACTTGAAGCTGCAGCAAGGGTGTACTTAATTTATCACACACTGCTTTTGCATTTTGCCCTTCTTTTTGTTAGATAAATAATTACACTATATTATTTATCATGTTGTTTTCTGAGATTGTATTTTCTTACTTTTAAGATCTTCTAAGGACCTGATGCTTTTTTTTGATTTTGTCCTAATATGTAAAACATTAGATTCCAAAGAGGGTGTACTTAGTTTTTCCCATGACAGCATGTACGATGAATTTATAAGATGTATTACATCACAAGTAGCAGTTTTGCAACCTATAGAGGTTGTCTCATAAAGCTGCAGGATGGACGTGATATGAAACCTACCGGCAGAATCCAAGACCTTATCGGAAAGCTCAATAACTGAGGAACGGTGGTTGTTCTCCAACTTGTGACGGCATTGACCGGATGCTGATGTCAGCCTCTTATTCCAGACTACGTCCATTTTCCTCGGGAGCTATAATAGAGGAAACAAATTCCACTAAATCTGCAAACTCTTTGACCCCATTCTAACAAAGCACCCAACTCTCCTGTGTGATTTACAGCACTAGTCTCCTTGTATGGGACATGGGGTCTTCTGAGAAGTCCAACATGTGAGAAAAAAAATAAAAATAAACCTTTCCTAAAATGTCCAGATATCAACAAATTGGTTTTTATATGTAAATGTAAAATCCTGTGAACTACAAAAAGTTGCTAATCTCTATATGTCTGCATGATGGATCATGTAAGGTCTCCACTCATCCCACAGATAAGAAGGAGGTGATGGCATTTACCAAACTAAGTGAGTTTTGTCTGAGATTTCAGAACCATGACAAGGGAGTTAGGGTGCTCTTCAGAAACTTAGAATGATAGAAATGATTGTTTGAAGGTGGAGATAATGGATAAGTCATGTGTCGCCCAGATACCGATAATAAGATACCTTATTCTCGAAGACTGTCCTGTTGTATAGATGGTACAGTCGCTCCACCAGCTTCTCCTTTGTTACCTGAAAGTGGGTAACGTAGATGGAAGATGGAGAAATAATGTCTTCCAGGAAACAGCCGGGGATGTTACATAGTGGTGTCCTGGGAAAGATAAGGAATCAGAAATAAATCCAAAGGAAACATCTGACCTAGTTCATGGTTTTCCACAGAGGTAGATGCATCCGGCATAACTCACCTCTCCTCTGTAGCGGAGCTCTCCTCTCTATCAGATGGTAAATTATCTGTACAGAAATATGGAAGAATGAAAATTTGTAATCAGACAGGTCAGAATGCAGATCCATGCTAGAGAGAAAACATAATAAATGCTGTAAAGTGAAAATACATCTAAATCAAAATGCCAGAATTGTGTTTTTTTTTCTCTCTGGAACTATTCAAAAAATGCAATAAGAAGCAATTTAAATGTCACATCCACCCCATAATATTATCAATAAAAACATCGAGCCGCCTTATAAAAGAACAAGCCCTCATACGCCTCCATCAATAGCAAAATAAAAATGTTACAGATCTCAGAAAATGGCGACAAAATCAAATATATTTATTAATAATATCAGAATTGTTTTTCACACTTAAAAAGAAAAACTTTGCAAGTTTGGTATGGACATAATCACACTGGCCTGGAGAATCATATTTCCAGGTTCATTTTACTGTGCAATGAAGACCTTAAAAATCAAAAACACTCCAAAAAATCCGTTGTTTTTTTTTTCAGTTTTCCCTTACTTGGAATTTTTTTGCATTTTGCAATACATTGTATGGTAATGTGAATTGTGCCATTGAGAAGAACATCTCATTGCACTAAAAGCAACCCATTATATGTCAATGTGGATGGAAATATAAAAACAGATAAGTCTCAAGGAAGAAGGAGAGGAAAAGACATAAGTAGACTACAAATTGACCAGTCCCTAAGGGGTTAAAGGTACAGACCCAACTGTAATTTGCGTTTAGTTGTTAGATATGGAAACTGACAGTACAAAAAAACATTGTTCTTTCTACAATAACATAACCCTGGTTGTATCTAGAAATGATGACTTACCATGATATGTGGAAGATTCTCCAGTATTGGAATCGTCATCGTCAGTAATAACAATGATGTCATCATCGGAGCTGTGACATAAATGTAACAGAATATGAGCCACCATTAATCATTAATCCCCATCAGGTATCTAGTAATGGAGAAGATGTGAGTCTTACCAGGTGGTACTGTCCGGATCAATATCTGAAGGTGGTAAAATCAGATCTGTGGGGGCAACACAACATAAATCTCTTATTAGAATATTGTAATAACAACGACAGAGGAACATCAAAGAAATAAATCCTAATACAGTATTCAGTGTACCCCTATATGTAGATTGGGAAATAGACCACATTCAGCTAAAGTAACCTGCACTGTGCATGGCCACCATGAGAAGAAATCCCCGAATCCTAATCCTGACCGACTATAGAGCGAATGCATGAATAATGTTCCTGACCAAATGCTGAAAAGAAATGTTGTTCTGCCACTATGGAAGTGTCCCAGACATAGGACTCACACCAATAAAGCTTATCTAATATAGGATTACCCCTTTAATGTGTCTTTAATTTAAAAATGCACAGACCCATTTATAATTTGCCTTTAATTGTTACATTTGGAAACTGATCTGTGACAGTACAGAAAATTCAATGTTTTTTCTACAATAACATTACCCTGATTGTATCTAGAAATGGTCACTTACTATTATATGCGGAAGTTCTTGCTCTACTGGAATCCTCATCATAATTAATAATGATGGCATCGGAGCTGTGAAATAAAGGTAACAAATAATGAGCTGACCATTAATCATTAATCACCATCATATACCTAGTAATGGAGGAGACGTGGGTCTTACCAGGTGGTACTGTCCGGATCAGGATCTGAAGGTGGTAAAATCAGATCTGTGGGGGCAACACAACATAAATCTCTTATTAGAATATTGTCAAAAGAAATAAATCCTAATAATGTATCCAGTGTACCCCTATATGTACATGGGGCAAAACACCACATTCAGGTACAGTAACCTGCCCTGTACATGGCCACCATGAGAAGAAATCCCCAAATCTCATTTCTGTCTGACTTTATAACACCTGTATAAATATTCCTGACCAAATGCTGAAAAGAAATGTTTAATATGAACTCATTACCTTAGACGTACAATAGAGATAAATCCAAGCCCTGACCACAATGAGCTGCACCCAATGACTATAATGACACATCAATATATCAGAGCTGTTACTGGATCGGAGCACAGTACCTGGTAAATTCGGAGTCGGACCCGAATTGAAGCCACTGATGATAACCTGGCCTGGAGACCTCGGTATTGGCTTCTTTCGTGGATGATACTGAAAAATTGTCAAACATGTCAGATAGAATCTATGAGCATGAACATCTGTAATTTATAATCTTCCTCCATTTTTCACTGACTTACAGGTAGATGCCTATATGAATATAGTTACCATTGGCCTGCACTTACTTCATGTGCAGAGTAGGACGGGTGTGCGGGACACTTATGGTTAGGATATGGATAGGGGCGGTGGTGACATTTTTGTGTCTTCATATAATATTATTATGTACCCTGTACATGGACATATTGTCACAAATACCACAACTAAAGGCAGTCATTACTCTGGAAACATGATCCAAACTATCACCCCATCATGCCTCTTCCTGGAGCTCTATTTTGTGCCACCATTTGTTTTTAATGGGATTTTTATCCCAAATGTATTCTCATTATTTAAAAATATAAAAATGACGCTCACCTGATGGAAATCGTCATCATCACTGCTGTCCTCGGTGTCAGAGAGGACTATAATGCGCTTAAATCGCTTTTTTCTCATCATATTTGCAAAATTCACTTACAACACTCCTCTCTCCACAAACGCCTACAAAATCCCTCAGCGGAACTCTGGATGACGGGGCGTTCTATATCGTCCAGTCATTGTGGCATCATCGGAATGATGCGATTGTTTGTTTTTTTATTTAACTTTATTTAAATCTACAAAACGTACTGTAGAAATAAAAAACATAAATCCAGAAAAAAACAACAATCCTTCTAATTCCCTAACTCCTGCCCTTTTTTGAATTGTTCAGAAAAAAAAATAATCAAAAAAGTCGACAAAAAACAAGATTTAAAAAAACAAAGAAACCCCGAAAATATAGGCGATTGATTATCCCTCTACCCCAAGTTTTAATGCTCTTCGCTACATTTTTTGCAAAATCTTCTCCCAATTTTTTAAATTCTCTGAGGAGCAAAGCCACGCCCTCTTGTATTTTATTACTCTCTGAAAAAAATTCTTCCATTCTGTAGTATTCAATTTTTTTCCCTATCCATTTCCTAACCAAATCCACTCTTGCTGTATAAAGTCGCCTACTTACGAACTCTCCTTCCTCATTTCATCTCTTCCGTTCCAGAGAGCAGGTTACAATTGTTGATTTGACCTCAATGGAGATCTAAGTCCCCAGTTTCCCCTCTATATCTTTATACCCTATGATAAATGTGTCAATTCTGCCCTTGTTTCTTACACAACTTACAAGTATTGTCAGCTATCTTCTCCATTCTGTATAATACCTGGTGAAAATAATAGAACTAATGGATCAATTGGATTAATTTATAGTTTGATTAATTGACATCCCACTTTTGTTTTTATATATATTGAGCCTCTGCAATATTTACTCTTTACTTTCTCAACTAATCTTCTTCTTAAAGATTAAATATATAAGGAATCACGGTTAATTTTTTATTAATATTATATTTATTATATTATAGAATATTGTATAAAATATATAAGTTTATTAATATTAGATAGATTCTTTTTTAAATGGCAACCAATCAAAAATAATCCATTCCTCAATTTGGTTCCTTCATACTCTTCATCGCTTGTTGAATTTGACAATATCTAAAATCGTGCACTTTACTTAAGCTAAACTGTGTCTTCATCACATTAAATGGCAACAACTCATCTTCATGGATTAAATGTTTAACCAAATGCAACCTTTTCTCTTCCAAAACCCTGTATCTTAACAATTTTATATATATTTATATTATCCTATATATATATTTATATTATCCAATTGACGTGTTAATATTTAATATCTTCTTTAAATAATCAAGTATAATTGCAAGAATAAAACATTTGTCATCTCCTAGATTCCCCTGAAAAAAAATCCCCGATTTCAAAAATTCATAAATGTTACAAAATCCCCTTTTTTCTTATTTAGTAAAAATCTTTCAAAATCAGAATTCCTGAAATTTAAGTAATTGGGCTTCCCAGAAATATCTGTGGAAATAAGGGACGGCCAAGCCTCCTTCTGTCTGAGACTTCAGAAGATAGTTACTTTTATTCTCACCCTCTCTCGCCAACAAATCAGGTCGTTCAGAAGAGTTTCTGTTTATTTAAAAATTTTCTCATTTACCCATACCGGGCAGACGCTGAGGACATAACGAACTAGAGGCGAGAGACCATCATCTTAATCAGGGTTATTCTATCCACATTAGATATCGGCAGCAGCATCCACATCAACATCTATTTTAATTTCCTAATGAACAATATAATGTCAAGCAATACAAAACTCACAAGCTCCCATGTGATATTTATCCCTAAATATTCAAAGCCATCTTTTTACTAAAGTCTGTAAATCTCTTCACGCTTTTCTGATTTTTTCATCAAATGGTAATAAAACCCATATACAACAGTCGCTATCCAAGCCAAAGTGGGCACCAAAAGACACAGTCACCTCTATGGTCCACAGGAAAGATTTCCCCATCTCTAACAAAATCAGCAGAATATCATCTGCATAGATCAATATCTTTCCCCCTCTCCACTGCTGCCAAAACCACTAATTTCCTAAAGGAAAATACAGTGAGAAGATAAGAGAGGGGGCATCACCGTTTTGTACCTCTGGCTTGGGGTGAATGGTATAATAGTTTGATCCACCTGATAAAATTCTCCCTGAACCCAAACATCTTGAGTACCCTCCACAAGAACTCCTACACCACCCTGTTACAAGTCTTTGTGGCCTTTGATGCCAGGATGGAGCGGTGGTCTCCATCTCCTAATATTGTTAAACACTTTCCTCAAATGAATCAGTTCCACTCCCTGGTATAAAACCATTCTGGTAAGAAAGTAGTGGGGGCTTCAGAATTATTTAAACATGTCTTACATTTCACTGAGGATCCAGATACAAATGAAGAACAACTTCCTTTAGGTCCATGATCAGAGTTGACAATTCACACCAGCCACTTCCAATATTAAAGGAGATGTTCACCAATATTTGATGAAACAAAGGAGTTTAGCGTAGTCTTAAAATTAAAACGCAGATGTCTCTCTGATCACTTTCATTCATGTGCACCTCTGCTTGTGTCCTGTGTTAGTTTTCGCTCTTTTTCTGGCAAGGGGTGTCTTCCATCCTAGTTGGAATAGACCATGTCTAAATCTCTTTTCCTTCTTAGACGTCACCTCTCCAACATTATCTTTTTTTTTAATTCAAGTAATTGAGAGATTGCATAACAGGAAAAAAAGAATAACAATGGTTCCAGAATGAAAATACATAATTATTCAACAACATCATATCTGTTATTAGCTCTTTATATACATCTCCATACACATCATGTCAGTCAAGTTTAAAGAATACAGCAATACACATTACACAGGTGTTTATAGGGGAAATACAAGGAAAACTATTATCTCCCAGACTGAATTGAGAGGTAGGATCAGTAGGGTATGGGTCACACCAAAGCTTCCAAACCTTCTCAAATGTGGACAGTGTCCACTCTTATATACTATCTTCTCATACAAAAAGCCAAAAAAGAGAATTCCCATGTACAAAAATCAGTCAATCTTTATTCAACAATCAATTAGACAACATTAAAAAAGTGATACTACAGAGATGGTGGATGAATGCAAATTAGCATGCTTGTCCTAGAAAGTAGGACAGGTTACAAATATAAATATAAATTGCACATGGAGCCACTAAAGACCAATATGAAGAAAAAACATATAAAGGATAAGAATCCAAATATATACATATAAATGCCCTGAACAGTAATGAACATCAAGGGGGATCCACCCGGCTGTATAAATATGTAATATAAATAGTGAAAGTTCACTCTTAGGCTGAGTTCACACGATGCGTTTTTCATGCGTTTCCGCGGTGTTTTTGCAGTTGCGGAAACGCAGTAAAAACGCATGGTAGAAGGGCAGCAATGTTCCCCAATTGAAATCCGCATGTGCTGTGCCCATGATGCGGATTTTTCCGCAGCGTAAACGCTGCGGTCAAAAATCCGCAGCATGTCAATTAGTTTTGCGGAAACGCTGCTCTTTTGCTGCCATTGACTTGCATTAGACCGCATGGAATCCGCATCACTGTATATGTTGATGCGCTTTTCATGCGGTCTAATGTGCGGATGGTACCCGGGTGTGGATGAGAGGACTCTCATCCAGACCCAGGTACCATTAAAAAAAAAAGAATAAAATAAAAAATATATATATTCTCACCTTCTGACGGCCCGCTCAGCGCTCCTGCTTGATTCCCCGCACTTCGCGGTTGAATGAAGAAGGACCTTCGCTGACGTCAGAGTCATGTGACGAGTCACGTGACTCTGACGTCGGAAGGTCCTAAAGTCTTCACTGCCGGCAGCCGGGACCGAGCGAAGCCGGACACCGGGGGCTATCAGAGGGTAAAGTATATATTTATTTTTTATTTTTTGACATTCACACACTATATAAATCCATGCCGGTTGCATGGATTTATATGGTGTGAAGTTGACAAGCACTTTCCAAGTGATGCTAAAATCGATTGGGAAGCGCTTGTCAACCCGCATGCGGAAATGAAAGTGAAGACCGCTTCACTTCCGCATGTCCCTGGCAGGAAACCGCATGTACAATCCGCATGCGTTTTTTCCTGCCAGAGAGATGCAGAAACGCTCAGGAAAAAATCCTGAGCATTTCTGCATCGTGTGCACATACCCTTAGACCTAAGTAATAGTGCCAGAAGTACACAATGTGTGATCCACCTAGTGTTCATCAAATAGAAATACTATGGTCGCACAATAAAACTGTTCACAAAGATCAATATATAGAAAAAAGATTTTATATTCCCGTGGATTCACTCCATAAGGGTAGTGGCAACAGGATGAGACAGAATGCTGAGGAGTGGTACTCAGAAAAAAGTATAACTATAAACAGAACAAGTGCTCAATATAACCACATAGTCAGCAGACGGAAAAATCCTTAAAACAGTGCTATTGAACATAAATAAGTCTCAAAGGACAGCAAGCAATTCATATTCACTGATGTAAACCCTCTAACGCGCGTTTCGCTTCAAAGCTTCTTCAAAAGGGTATACTGAGTAGACAGAGAATGGGTATTTATGTAATTGGACAGCTAATCCACTACATTACACATCAAATGCTATTTAAAATGATTGCATGAGAATGTTACATGGAGATGTTAACCCTTTATAGAATGAGGAGTATATAGCCCTATACACCAGATATCGATTGCGGTAAAAAACGCCAAGCTCACCTGCAGGGCGGGCTCCCTGTTGCACCTCGCTTCCTCGCCGTGCAGTCACATGCGAGAGGAGGGAGGAGCGAAATTCAATCAGGGAGAGCGTGTGTCGCCCGGTCAACCCCAGACGCCAAATAGTGCATCCATTCCCACCACGTGTGACAACACGTCAGAGGAAGGAGAGTAGATATGAAAGTGCGTGTTGCCTGGACTACTCCAGAGGTAGTATGGCCAACTGCATCCCCCCCTAGGGGCCTTAAGGGGAGGGCCGCATTACTCAGGAGGTCTGCTAGGCCGTAATTTGGGGTGGTAAGGGGTTAATGTAAGGAATAGAGTTTTGGGCGCGAATTTGTAGGGGAGGAGTATAGGGGCAGGGGGATAGTAAGGGGTTATCTGATTGGCTAGTGGGAAGTATCTCTGTGGGGAGTTTATAAGGTGAGGGTTGGTGGGGGTAGTCCATTCGGGAAAAGTTGACGAACCTGAATGTACGTCGGGTCCTGAGGAATGGAGGCTCTTTTCCAGGAGATCCGTTCCTTGGCTGAGAGCAGGGGACAGCTGTGGCTCTAGGATCAGCTTCAGCGATGGAACACTGAAGGGACGGCCGCAGAGGTGGCTGCACCCGCAGCACCTCAGAGAGGAGCAAGGAGGTCCAGGCCGCCGGAGAGACTCAGCCCGGAAGGGACTCCCCGGAACAGGCGCCGGTTGCAAAGCCCCTCCAGGGACCCCTCTGGATCACAGGCACAACCCCTGCCCCCATCTGCCGCACGCCGCTCTGGAAGAATCTTTCAGCGTCAGCATCGTCCAGAGGCCGGGGTGAGTGACGTCGTTGGCTCCGCCCCCCTCCCTGTGAGGTCATCCCCGTCATGTGGCACCACTATCCAGGAAGTGCGAGCTGCTCAGGAGAGCAGGGCCTCTGCTGCTGCAGGAGGGAGAGATACATTATATGAACGGCCGGGGCATCCACTTCGGGCCCAGCGAGCAGCCAGGGGAAGGAGAGCTGAGCCTGAAGGATGCCGGACCCAGGGAGCAGAAGGAGGCAGGAGGGTGAATAGGTCAGCCGGAGCTATTTCAGGTGAGCGGCAGGCACAGCCGCGCCGGGCCCATGCAGCGGGGAAAGCAAAGGAGTACCGGTCAGTTGGAGCTGACCCAGAAGAAAGGCAGGTGCAACCGCACCGGGCCCAGGGGTCAGGATCAGCAGGACCCCGGCGGCGAAGATCGGGAAGACCAGTGCGGGGGGTGCCAGGAGTCGACCCACCCGGGATGTCGGTAGCACCGAGGACCGGTGCAATGTCCATGGGAGAGGGCAGATTGCTGCTAGGGATGCGGGCTGCAGGCATGCAGCTGAAGTCTCTCCTCCTCCCAGACAGCGCGCTATTGTGGATAGGAGGTCCAGGTCTAGAGGTGGGTTGACTCCGTTGGGTTTACCTGGCGATGTCCCCGAGCCTGACTCTGCCTCTGAAGAAGAGGGCCAGATTTCATCTGGCAGTGAAGAGAGTGGGGACGATCGCCGCGGAGGACACGAAACGGCTGTTCTGAGGTTTCCTCGTAGTCGGCCTGGTAAGTCACATGGTTTAAATGCGCCTCGGGGGAATGCGGATGATGTAGATCAGAGGGAGCGGTATTTTCAGAGGGGCTTGGCAGCTGACAGGGCGATGGGTAGTGAACGGGTGAGCGATGTTGTGTCGGAATTTCTTAGCATGGTGCGGGGTTTTTTGTCACCTGCGGCAGGTCCTAGCGGAATTTGGCAGGGTGGTGCTGGAGGTTCAGGGGCGGTTGCGGAGACCCCGGCAGTTGTGAGTGGAGGGATTCCCGCACCAGTTGCAGCTAATGAGACGGTTGCAGCACCAGCGGCTGCGGCGACTGCAGTGGATACAGTGCAGTTGGATGACAGAGCGAGGGGCGAGGTTTATATGTGCTTTGATGACCCCTTGGGAGCTCATTTAAAGCAGGAGGTGCGAGAAAAAATATGGAAGGATGAGTACGTGGAAATTTTTTCTTTGCTACCGTTGGAGAAGTTTAATTTGGACTGGGTAAATCCAGATGAGAGTAAGAAGGATGAGGAGGAGCGCAGGCGTTATCGTCTGATTCCTCGCACTTTTCAAAATTGGCTGCAGGCATTTACCACACTAGCGAGAGTCACTGGGGAGAAAGCTCTGGAGAACTGCTCTGCATTATTTTGTTATTTAGATTCGATTAGTGAAGCATACCGTGTTTATGGCGGGATGGCCTGGCTGAGGTATGATGAACAGTTTAGGCAAAGAAAGGCAGTCCGTCCGAGTTTACGGTGGGACCACAAGGAGATTAGTTTGTGGTTGCGATTGATGACAGCACCAAAGTCGGCCTCGCAGTCCTTTCCTGGGAGTAGTGGGGGTTCTGCCAATTCAGGCTCCAGGAAGGGGCTGTACTGGCAGTTTAACGAGCGGGAATGCTGTTTTGGCACAGACTGTAAGTTTAAGCACGAATGTTCAGGCTGTGGAGGGTCTCACATCCATTCCAAGTGCTTTAAGAAAGGAAAGAAAAAATCAAGCGACTCTTTTTCAAAAAGGGAGGACACCAGTGAGAATAGATCGGATGCTTCCGTTTCTAAGTAGGTATCCGGATAAGGAAGCAGCTGTGTTGTTGAGGGATGGTTTTAATTTTGGCTTCAGGATTCCGTCGGCAGTTGTGCCACGTACGGTGCGGCCTAAGAATTTGATTTCGGCTCGGATGCTTGCTGCAGTTGTTAAGGAAAAATTGGATAAGGAAATTAAGTTCGGTCGCATGGCTGGTCCTTTTTTGGAACCTCTGTTGCCGTGTTTATGTGTTTCTCCTCTGAGCATTGTGCCCAAAAAGGAGCCTAACAAGTTTCGGTTAATCCATCACTTGTCGTATCCTCCTGGTAGTTCAGTTAATGATGGTATTGATCCAGATTTGGCATCAGTATCGTATGTTTCTTTTGACAAGGCCGTGGACTGGGTGCGGAGACTGGGAAAAGGATCTCTCATGGTAAAAACGGACATTAAGTCCGCTTTTCGTCTGCTTCCTGTGCACCCAGACAGTTTTCATTTACTTGGTTGTTTTTGGGATGGTCATTATTACGTGGATTGTTGTCTACCGATGGGATGTTCGATCTCGTTTTCCTACTTTGAAAAGTTTAGTTGTTTTATTGAATGGGTAGTTAGGGAGGAATCCGGCTTGGACTCCATATTGCACTATTTAGATGACTTTTTGTGTATTGGGCCAGCTTGGTCCTCAGTTTGTTCTTTGCTGCTTACGACGGTTGAACAGGTAGCATCTCGCTTTGGCATTCCGTTGGCCCCGGAGAAAACGGAGGGCCCCTCCACGGTTTTGAAGTTTTTGGGCATTGAATTGGATTCCGTCAGGATGGAATGCCGCTTGCCAGAGGACAAGTTGTTAGATATGAAGTCTTGTGTCCAAGAGGCTTTGCGGGCAAAGAAATTGCGCCTGCGCCAACTGCAGTCTCTTTTGGGTAAGTTAAATATTGCGTGCAGGATTTTACCTATGGGAAGAGTTTTTTCACGTAGGTTGGCTCAGGCGACAGCAGGCATTAAACATCCGTTGCATTTTGTAAGATTGAATTCGGAACACAAGGCGGATTTGTCCATTTGGGCGGATTTTCTTCAATCTTATAATGGCAGGTCGGTTTGGATGGATCAAGTCGTTTCTAATGTGGATCTGGTTTTGTTTACAGACGCGTCAGGTTCTTATGGTTTTGGGGCCTATTTCGGTGGAAAATGGTGTGTGGGAGAGTGGCCGGAATCATGGAAGGATGCAGGTTTGACAAGAAACATGGCATTGCTGGAAATGTTTCCTACTGTGGTGGCTTTGGAGGTTTGGGGCTCTGAGCTGAGGAACAAGAAAGTGCGTTTCTTCTGTGACAACTTAAATGTAGTGCATTGTATTAACAACTTGTCAGCTGTTTCATTGCCAGTTCTGTCTCTTTTGCACCATCTAGTGCTCAGGTGTTTGGATTTTAATGTCTGGTTTTGTGCTGTTCATGTACCGGGTGTTCAGAATTCAATAGCTGATGCATTGTCTCGCTTCCAGTGGGATCGTTTTTGGGAACTTGCGCCGGACGCGGAGCAGTTGGAGACCGATTGCCCCCGGTGGTTGTGGGATCTAGTGTCCGTGCAGCGTTGAATTTGTTGAGGTGTTCTGTTAACCACAGTACTTGGTCTCGATATGTTTCTGCGTGGCGTCTTTGGCAGGAGCTAGAGGAGTCAGCAGGTGAGCAGGTGACGGAAGCGGACCGTCCCTATTTATTGTTGTATATGATCGGCAGGGCATTTCAGGAGGGTTTATCAGGCTCAGCTGTAGTTGGTAGGTTAGCAGGTTTGACCTTCTTCTTTAAGTTAAGTGGTTGGAGGGACTTTACCAAGGATTTCTTGGTTCGCCAGGCGATGAAGGCATTTCGGAGAAGCTATCCGGTATGAGATTGGCGGCGCCCGGTATAGTTTGAAATACTGGGTCAGCTTTTGCGTTGCCTTAGCTGTGTGTGTAGTTCTGAATATGAATGTCGGATATTTGGGGCGGCCTTTGTTCTGGCGTTTCTTGGGGCATTTAGGATAAGCGAATTGGTGAGCAGAAATGTTAAGTGTCATGGCCGGCTGTTATCACAGGATGTAGTGTGCTTGGAGGAGGCAGTACGGTGTTATTTGAGGCGGTCAAAAACCGATACAGCCGGTAAGGGTTGTTTGGTGGAATTGTGGGCTGTGGACGGTTTGTTTGAATGCCCTGTGAGATGGGTTTCTGCTTTTCTGGAGGTGAGAGGTCCATCATCTGTGCCTTTTTGTTACATCAAGATGGATCTGCATTATCAGTGTATCAGTTTATTACCATCTTCAGGCGGGGTTTAGCTAGTTGTGGTCTGAATGGTTTGGAGTTTGGTTCTCATTCGTTTCGGATTGGGGCTGCCACTGAGGCTGCTCGCTGGGGTTTGGGGGTTAAATCTGTGAAAAAGATTGGTCGCTGGGAGTCGGCGAGGTATCGGTCTTATGTTCGGCCTCATATTTTATAAGATTTTCCCCCAATTTTTTGATAGCGTTATTATTTGGTAACGATTTTCTTTTCTTTTTTACATTCCCCCCCCCCCCTTTGTTTTATGTTTCAGGACCCCCTCGGTTGATCTGAGTGTTAGGTCACTCGTATGTATATTGGGGTTCCGGCACGCCCGGTATTTAATTGTAAATTGGTAGGTTGACAGCCGAGCCATCCATCGTTGTTCCAGAGCCCCCAACTTAGCTGTTTCAAGGTGGGTCAAGGGGTTGTTATCAGTAAAGGCAGTGAACTTGCTGGAAGCCAGATAGTGCTTGAATCTTTCAGTGATGGCCCAGCCCAAGGCCAGGAACTCCAACTTGAAGCTGCTATAGTTCTCTGGGTTCCTCTCGGTCGGGCGGAGCTTCCTGCTTGCGTATGCGATCACTTTCTCTTGCCCATTCTGCTTCTGACTTAGAAGAGCACCCAGGCCTTCGTTGCTGGCATCTGTATACAGCAGGAACGGTTGGCTGTAGTCAGGGTAGGCTAGGATCTCATCACCTGTCAGGATCTCCTTCATCTCCTGAAATGACTCGGCTTGCTGCTTACCCCAGTGGAATGGGGGGTTTTGCCTTTGGGGGACTGCCCTACCAGGAGGTCTTGCAGAGGAGCTGCTTTCTTAGTGTAGTCCTTTGCGAACCTCCGGTAGTATCCTACTAGTCCCAGGAACTGACGCACCTCCTTGAGGTTCTTCGGCTCCGGCCACTTCTGGATGGCTGTGACTTTCTCCAGGATTGATGCTACCCCTTACGGACTGACAATGTGCCCCAGGTACTGTACCTTCCTCTTGAGCAGGTGGCACTTTGAGGGCTTCAACTTCATCCCGTACCGGGACAGTGACTCAAATACCTCTGCCAGGTGTTTCAAGTGGTCCTCGTACGTTCTGGAGTACACAATTACATCATCCAGGTAAAGTAACACAGTCTCGAAGTTGCGGTGTCCCGTTGTGGCACCCCAGGGGTCTGGTTTCCACAGTAACAGCAATGTTATGTCTGAGAGCAGGTGGGAGGTCTCTTGGTCAGGGATCCTATGCATGCCACACCTCCTGCCCAGTCCTGGGAGGGGAAGGACTTCCCCTATATAAACCTAGGGCTGAGGCAGGGTTAGTGAGTAGAGAAGAAGTAGAGACAGAGAAGAGAAGCAGATCTAGGAAAAGAACATCAGGAGCTCTGTGGGAGCAGTGCTATAAGGAGTCAGGGGCTGGCAGCTGCAGAACTCGCCCTGACTGAGAAGCTATCACCGGACCCGGAGTCCGAGGCTGTGGGGACTAATCTTTACCCAGCAGCAGAAACCGCCCGGCAGGGGATTTCAGGTCCTCTGGCCAAGAAACCCGAAGGCACGGTCACACGCGTGGGACCAGCACCGCCGTCGTGGAGCGGACGCCACTAGAAGGCCCCGAGTCACCGGCCATACGGGTGAGCACCACACGGTACACTCAGGGACGTGGGCTACTTATACCCGCCTCTAGCAAGGTAGCCAGAAGAGTACAGTCAGTTTGGGAGGCCTACAACTCCGCCTGGCCAGGGGAGATCCCATCTGCTCAAGGACTGACCAGGCCCCGATCGCTAGCCAGTACTCCGGTAGGGTCTATCTTTATCACCAGTAAAGACCCTGAATTACACCGCATCGTCTCTGAGTGATTCCTGCTACCCCCATCATCCACGTCGGCTGCCCTGAGGCCATACCCCTCCCGTTGGGGGTGATACTATCACGCTGCACAATCCTACCACCGGCCTCAGCGGTCTGCCCTGCAGCGGCAGCTCCTTCGCTGCATTCAACGGGTGGCGTAGTCGTCCAACATCTACCGCTAATACCTCGCCGCTCAGTTTGACTCCCTGGGCACGGACCGGGTCACCGCCACGAGACTACAACCCTCAACAGATCCGGCTCCGGGTAAGCTCCCGTGCGCGCGATGCCGCGTGACGAAGGCCCAGGGGTGCGTCAACTTTTGGCGTAGTCGGCAGGATTTCGTCCCCGCAACCACCGGGTACTGCGTGCCTGAAAAAGACTGTTCAAACTTACCAGTGGTGAAGTTTTCCCGCCATCCGGCGCCATCTTCTGCCTTCTTCCCGCCATCCGCGAAGTTTTCCCGCCATCCGGCGCCATCTTCTGCCTTCTTCCCGCCATCCGTGGAGTTTTCCCGCCGTTGGACGCCATCTTGAAGACGCCGCGCGGGAAGAAGAGGGGCGTGGACTCCGAAAGCGCGCGAGAACTGAAGCCCCGCCTCACGTCCGGACGTTGCGTAAGGTCCTGGAAGGAGCCCAGCAGACGCCGACGTCACAGGAGCGCGACGGAAGGTCCTCAACCCTGACGATCCACTGCGGAGCCGCGGCCTACGGAAGAGGATCATCGAAAGGTAGGCCACGGTCCACTAGGGGGGAGGAAGATGTCGGATACGGAGGAGAGCTTCACTGCCTCAATCCCCGCCAGCGCCACCGCTGCTGCAGTCATGCCTTTCACCATGCCCTATATCCCGGGAGCGGCCTGGCTACCCCAGTACTCAGGGGAGTCACATACCCTGCATGACTTTAGAGAAAAGCTGGATAGCCTCTTCCAGGTGTATCCCCTCACAGAAGAGCAAAAAGTGAGCATCCTGGTGGCCCAATTAACCGGGGCAGCCCAAAGGGAGGTAAAGTCCTGGCCACCTGGGGGAAGGACTGTTGCAGGGATACTAACCCGGCTGAGGGACACCTTTGATACCCGCACCTCAGCTGAGATCAAGCTTAGATTCTACGGGTGCAAGCAGCGAGCACACGAGAGTATAAGGGACTATGCCCTGAACCTACAAGAGGCCCTGAGAGCCATTAAGCAGACCGACCCTGACGGCGTGGGAGACGAGGACAGGCTGTTGACTGAACAATTTATAGAGGGTTTATATTGCAATGCCCACCGAACCCAGTTGCGGGCAATGGCCTTACAGGACCCTCATCTGGGATTTGCACAGTTCAAGGACAGAGCCATCCGGGTGCTCCGAGAACCGGCACCAGGTGGCGTTGTGACCCACAGACGTCCCACTACCACTTACCACCAGGAGGCGGCACCCTTGTCAGCAGGGCCTGTGGGAGCTGATGCGCAGGCTTTGAACAATGACCCGGCTCCAGACCTGCACCATCAGGTCCAAGAGCTAGCTAAAAGCGTTGCCGCGCTAACCCGAACTGTGCAGTCTTTACAGGTTTCCACTCCAGGGAAGATCCAGCTTGCATCCGGACCGGAGGACATCCCGTGGCGTCGACCAAGGAGGACCCCACCGGCCAGTGGAAGACCCAGCGACCGATACAACGAGGACGGACAACCCATCTGCCGCCGCTGCAATCAACCCGGACATATGGCAAGGTACTGTCCTTTAAACTGGCACAACCTGGGGTAGAGGGCCAAACCCCAGGAAAAAGATCATCAGGCCCATCGAACTGGCGCGACAAATATGTGGGAGGACGTCCAGTCTTGCCTGTGGTACTGGATGGCATCCCCATGAGTGCCCTACTGGACACCGGGTCACAGGTTACCACTATCCCGTACGTGCTCTTCAAGCAGTACTGGAATGACTCGGATATCACCCGCTACCCTGACGATGACTTGAGTATTATCGCCAGCAATGGTCAGCCCGTGCCACAGATTGGATTTAAAGAGGTGACCATTAAAATCGGTAGAGTCGAATTGGCGGCACAGGGACTGATCATTGTCGACATTGACAAGCACGAGAGTCACCCAAAGATAACTCTAGGAACTAATGTAATTGAAAATTGTCTTGCAGAGGTGATTTTCCTTTTACAGCAGGTTGCCAAGAACGCCAGCTCCGGCCAGCAGCGAGTGCTCCAGAAAGAGATCCGGGCACTGATGCGACGGCAACAGATAGAACTCTCCGGTGGTGAGATTGGTAGCGTAAGAATGTGTGACCCTTTTCCTATTGCCATGCCCCCAAAAAGTGAAATGATGATTTGGTGCCGGGCAGCTATTGGTCTGAGAGGTAGAGATTACCAGGCAATGGTAGAACCAGTTTACTCAGACAGTAGGCCCACCATTTTGACAGCACGGGGGGTGGTCAATGTACGCCATGGGAGGGTGCCCGTTCGCATAATAAATATCGGGAAGAGGGAAGTGTACCTGCCTCGGTATGCCATGCTAGCCAAATTGTATACCATCAATCAAAATTCCATACAGTCCGTAGAACCCTTGCCTCCATCTTCCCCGGAGGAAAGTAACGGCTCTAAGGAAACAATGGAGGACTGGTGTCAGCAACTACATTTGGGTAAAGACTCCACTCCCTCACACCAGAGACAGGGAGTCTATCGGGTGGTTCAAGAGTACGAGAGAGTGTTTAGTAAACACCCGTTAGACTTCGGGCGAGTCAAGGGGGTAGAACACCACATCCCCACGGGAGACCATCTTCCCATAAAAGAGAGGTATCGACCCGTACCCCCTGCACACTACCAACACGCCAAGGGGATGCTTAGGGACATGAAGGAGGCTGGGGTGATCAGGGATAGCTGTAGCCCCTGGGCAGCTCCACTAGTCTTAGTCAAAAAGAAAGACAACACCATGAGGATGTGTGTAGATTACCGGAAAATCAACCGTATCACACACAAGGATGCGTACCCCTTACCAAGGATAGAGGAGTCTTTGGCTGCTTTAAGATCTGCTAACTTCTTCTCTACCTTGGATCTCACTAGCGGGTACTGGCAGGTTCCTGTAGCAGAGGCGGACCGGGAGAAGACCGCATTCACCACCCCGATGGGACTTAGCGAGTTTACCTGCATGCCGTTCGGACTCTGTAACGCACCAGGAACCTTTCAACGATTAATGGAGTGCTGTCTGGGCCACAGAAACTTCGAGACGGTCCTGTTGTACCTGGACAATGTCATCGTATATTCCAATACTTATGAGGATCACCTGAAACACCTGGCGGAAGTGTTCGAAGCTCTGGCAAACTACGGCCTAAAGGTAAAACCCTCCAAGTGTCACCTCCTAAAACCAAAGGTGCAGTACCTGGGACACGTGGTGAGCGCTGACGGAGTGGCTCCCGACCCTGATAAGATCACCGCAATTAAGGAATGGCCAAGTCCCTCCAGTGTAAAGGAAGTGCGGCAGTTCCTCGGGTTGGTAGGCTATTACCGCAGATTCATCCCCGGTTTCACCAAAAAGGCAGCTCCTATGCAGGACCTCCTGATAGGCCAGTCCCGGAAGGCCAAGAACCAGAAGCCGCCCTTCAAATGGGAGAAGTTAGAAGAAGAGTCCTTCCGCCAGCTGAAGATGGCCCTCACGGGGGATGAAATCCTGGCGTACCCTGATTACAGCCAGCCCTTTATCCTCTACACCGACGCAAGTAACATCGGGCTAGGAGCCGTACTGTCCCAGATCCAGCAGGGGAAAGAACGAGTAATCGCTTACGCCAGTCGAAAACTGCGACCCACCGAAAGAAACCCTGAGAATTACAGCTCATTTAAGCTAGAGTTCCTGGCAGTGGTGTGGGCAGTCACCGAACGCTTTAAGCACTACCTCGCTTCTTCCCGGTTCACCGTGTACACGGATAACAACCCGTTGAGACACCTGGACACGGCAAGACTCGGTGCCCTAGAGCAGAGATGGATGGCCCGTCTGTCCAACTACGAGTTCACAATCAAATACCGGGCAGGACGCTCCAATACCAACGCGGACGCCCTGTCCAGGATGCCAAACCTACCGGACGTAGGAGAAGATCCAGAGGGATTGGAAGAAGTCGAACTCCCCGCGTTCCACCGTCATGGGACTATCCAGTATTCCCATCGGGTAAGGAGTAAGCAAGCCGCTACGTTTAACCCCTTGCCTCACTACAACTGGGAGGAAACGCAAGACAGTAACCCTGCCGTCCGACTGGTGAAGGAGATGCTGACCCGGCCAGAGGCTCGCCTTGACCCAGACGCTCCGGAGGAAGCCAAACAACTGTGGGCTGAGAAGAGTCGACTGTTCCTTTACAAGGGGAAGTTGTGCCGCAGAATGGTTAACTCCCGGACGCATGAACTAATCTGGCAAGTAGTGGTGCCACGAAGAGACGCAGCCATGGTGATGGAGGCATACCACGACGGGGCTGGACACTTCGGATGGAAGAAGCTGGAGTTCCTGCTGCGCGGGCGGTTCCACTGGGTAGGCATGAGGGGAACCATCGAGAGGTGGTGCAGAGACTGTGGCCCGTGCAACCTAAGAAGGAAGGACCGTGCCAGCCAGAAGACTCCCCTGCAGTCCATCGTCACCCGGCAGCCGTTGGAACTGGTAACCTTGGATCATGTAAAACTGACCCCAAGCAGAAGTGGCTACGTCTACGCGTTAACCATTGTGGATCATTACTCACGGTTCTTGGTTGTCGTCCCCGTTAAGGACTTAACAGCTCAAACAGCAGCTAGAGCCTTCCAGCAGCACTTCTGCCGTCCACACGGGTACCCGGACCAAGTGCTGACGGACCAGGGACCTGCCTTTGAAGCGGAGGTCTTCCAGGAATTCTGCAATCTGTATGGCTGCCGGAAGATAAGGACGACACCCTATCATCCGCAAACTAATGGACTTTGTGAGAAAATGAACCAGGTGGTAATGGATCTTCTGAAAACGTTGCCCCTGGAAGAACGCAGTCTGTGGCCTGAGAAGCTGCCCGACCTGGTGGACCTATATAACTACATCCCTGTAGGTTCCACCAACTGTACCCCGGCTTACCTAATGAGGGCAAGGCCTGTTAAGCTACCTGTTGACCTGGAGATGGGAGTCCTGACACCCGAGGACACTTCACTGGAAGCAGACTGGGACACAGAGAGGCAGCAGCAGTACCGGAAAGTAGAGGAGAGCGTGGAGCGAAGTCTCTGTCTCGCTAGGGAAAGACAAGAGAAAAATTACAACCAGTATGCTCCCGCTGTTCCCCTGGTACCCGGAGAGCAGGTCTTGAAGAGGAAGAGACGGCTCCACAAGCTGGATGACCAGTGGGAGAAGGACCCGTACACCGTACTGCCCTCAAGCCACGACAACCCAAAGGTTTGTACCATCAGTAAAGACGGAGGGGAAACCACAGCCATTGTATCCCGGGATCACCTGAAGAAGTGTCCCGAACAGCTACGGAACCCAGAAGGAGAGCAAGAAGACCCTCGACCCGTGGAGGAAAGGGAAGATATGGTGAGTACTGTGCTCGGAGACTTCCCTCGATCCTGGACTCAAGTCAATGGTGCAGTTGTGGTACCCGTCCTCACGTTCCTCCAACCAGCATCCCAAGTGCCTACGGAGCAACAGGTAGAGCTGGAAGAGCAGCCGGTCCAAGAGGCAGCAGACTCCACACAAGCAGAACAGGAGGATCAACCCTCTGCTCATAGTGAGCCTGCCGTACCCCTAGTGAGCCAAAGAGCCCGTGGACAGCTGCCCAGTTTACCCTTCACAGCTCCTACACCCTGTAGTTCAGGGCCAGACAGTCAACTCCGTAGGTCCACTAGGACCACTAGAGGCCAGTTACCCGCACGTTGGAGGATTTGAAGTGTTTAAATTGTTTTTTTTGTGGTCACCTGTCTGTTACTTGTAAATAATTATGTGTTTCTAGTTATTTTTAGGAGTCCTTGGTGGATTTACCGGGAATCCTTGTACAATTGGTTGGAGCTTAACCCAGGAATGGACTAAAGACTGTTAAGGACTCGGGGCAGGACAGACCCCTACCTGGTTACGTCTCCCTGTTTTGGTGAAATGGACACCTTTGTTTTCTTCAAAACTGCACCCGGTTGCGGACACACCGTAACCATCTTATTGTGTTTTTCTTATTGTATTATTATTGTTTATACCTTGTTATGTTTAGTCCCGGAGTACTAAATTTCACTAGGGGGGAATGTGGCACCCCAGGGGTCTGGTTTCCACAGTAACAGCAATGTTATGTCTGAGAGCAGGTGGGAGGTCTCTTGGTCAGGGATCCTATGCATGCCACACCTCCTGCCCAGTCCTGGGAGGGGAAGGACTTCCCCTATATAAACCTAGGGCTGAGGCAGGGTTAGTGAGTAGAGAAGAAGTAGAGACAGAGAAGAGAAGCAGATCTAGGAAAAGAACATCAGGAGCTCTGTGGGAGCAGTGCTATAAGGAGTCAGGGGCTGGCAGCTGCAGAGCTCGCCCTGACTGAGAAGCTATCACCGGACCCGGAGTCCGAGGCTGTGGGGACTAATCTTTACCCAGCAGCAGAAACCGCCCGGTAGGGGATTTCAGGTCCTCTGGCCAAGAAACCCGAAGGCACGGTCACACGCGTGGGACCAGCACCGCCGTCGTGGAGCGGACGCCACTAGAAGGCCCCGAGTCACCGGCCATACGGGTGAGCACCACACGGTACACTCAGGGACGTGGGCTACTTATACCCGCCTCTAGCAAGGTAGCCAGAAGAGTACAGTCAGTTTGGGAGGCCTACAACTCCGCCTGGCCAGGGGAGATCCCATCTGCTCAAGGACTGACCAGGCCCCGATCGCTAGCCAGTACTCCGGGAGGGTCTATCTTTATCACCAGTAAAGACACTGAATTACACCGCATCGTCTCTGAGTGATTCCTGCTACCCCCATCATCCACGTCGGCTGCCCTGAGGCCATACCCCTCCCGTTGGGGGTGATACTATCACGCTGCACAATCCTACCACCGGCCTCAGCGGTCTGCCCTGCAGCGGCAGCTCCTTCGCTGCATTCAACGGGTGGCGTAGTCGTCCAACATCTACCGCTAATACCTCGCCGCTCAGTTTGACTCCCTGGGCACGGACCGGGTCACCGCCACGAGACTACAACCCTCAACAGATCCGGCTCTGGGTAAGCTCCCGTGCGCGCGATGCCGCGCGACGAAGGCCCAGGGGTGCGTCACCGTCAGCACTCCATCAATCTCTGGAACGTTCCGGGGGCATTGCAGAGTCCAAACGGCATACTGTTGAACTCTATTATACACACAAGCTCAAGCTGTATAGGCTCAGCTTTTAAGGAAGAAACAAAAACTATGACTAAAAATTAATTATTTATTACAGATCTTTAAAAACAACAATGACAAAAATTAAAAATTAAAAAGCAGAGACCTTCCGGTTCCATACATCAAATGATACATGAAGTATAATGAAGGACACAGCTCGGTCACAGACCTGAGTAAAGTAGCATAGATAAACAGAGCCCCATAATTTACCTCATGAACCAAAGTCAGCAAAGAGATCTCCAAAAAAGAAAAAGCTGAGCCTATACAGCTTGAGCTTGTGTGTATAATATGTGAACTTGGGAAGTATCTATAATGACCTCTTGCGATTTAAACTGTTGTCCCACCGGGGTGGTGAAGGCCGTCTTCTCCCGATCCTCCTCAGCCACAGCTACTTGCCAGTACCCACTAGTGAGGTCAAGGGTTGAAAAGTAATTTGCAGACTTTAAGGCAGCTAGGGACTCCTCTATGCGTGGTAAAGGGTATGCATCTTTATGTGTAATGCGATTTACTTGACGGTAATCTACACACATTCTCATGCTCCCGTCCTTCTTCCTAACCAGCACTAGGGGAGCTGCCCAGGGACTACAACTATCCCTTATCACTCCCGCCTTCCTCATGTCATGCAGCATTTCTTTTGCCTTCTGGTAGTGAGCTGGGGGTATAGGCCTATAACGTTCTTTGATTGGGGAATGGTTGCCTGTGGGGATATGATGCTGAACCCCCTTAACCCTCCCGAAGTCTAGTGGATGTTTACTGAACACCTGCGAGTACTCTTGAACCACCCGGTGTACACCCTGTTTTTGATGGGTAAGAGTGGTGTCCGACCCAACATGGAGCTGTTGACACCAATCCTCCACCTGGGTTGCAGGGTCATTATCCTCCACTTCTTCTGGTGAAGTTAAAGGACTCCGCCTCATAAATGCAGTTATTATTGACAGCATGTAATTTGGCAACAGTGGCATAACGTGGCAGTTTGACTTCATCTTCCCCTAAGTTGAGAAGACGGACGGGCACCCTCCCATTATGTACGTCTACCACTCCCTTGGCAGTTAAGAGCGTGGGTCTGTGCTCGGAGCAAAGGGGTTCTACTACCGCATGATAGCTCTGTCCTCTAAGACCTATGGCAGCTCTACACCAGATGAGCATTTCACTCATTGGGGGGATGACAATGGGTATGGGGTCTGTTACCCGCACGTTACCGATTTCACCATCTCTTAACTTTACTTGCTGTTGATACATCAGGACGCGGATCTCCCTCTGCAGTGCCCTCCTCTGTCTCGGTCTGGCAGTGTCGGCTATCTGTTGGAGCAAGAACACAACTTCTCCCAAACAGTTACCAACAACGTTAGTGCCCAATACCATATACGGGTTGCTGTCATCAGGGTTAGTTTCCACTACAATTAATCCCTGGTCTTTCAGCTCCACTCTCCCCACCTTTACAGTCACATTTTTAACCCCGAGTAGGTTAAGGGGGAGTCCATTTGAAGCATATACAGACAAATTTGGAGCTGGCGGACGTAGATCGTCCATGGACCAGAACCTCTTGTAGAGGACTTCAGACATGATGGTTATCTGAGATCCTGTGTCCAGCAGGGCATGCGTCGGGATCCCGTCCAACACAATGGACAGAAAAGGTCTTCCTCCGACGAACCTGTTGTACCAGTCTGATGGGCCTGGTGAGTCTACTCCTGGGTGTCGGCCCTCGGACCCAGGGTTTTCTCGTTTCAAGGACAATTCTGGACGATATGTCCGGTCTTGCGGCAGTGGTAGCAGGCTGGGTCCTTAGGTGGATGGCGCTGGTCACTGGTCCTCGGCGAGGGTGGTGTTGGCCTCCTCCTCCTTCGCATCCAGGGGACATCCTCAGGGATATCGGCTAGCAGGATCTTCCCTCCTTCCTCAGGCTCCGTCCGCAGCTGTAGAGCACTCAGCACAGTGGTCAGGGTTTTGCTCAACTGACGCATTTCAGAGCGCAGACTGTCCAGCTCTCTAGGGGACGTTACTGGAACCTTAGCTTCAGCAGTCACTGGGGAAAAGGTGAGTGTTGCAGGCTCTGGGGTAGCCCCACCCTGGTAACGTTGGATGTCATTTGTTTCCAGGGGCTGCAGTCCTTCTATAGCCATGTCCTTGAGATTGTCAAAGGTGGCATCTGGATGATCCAGGGACCACCAACGCACAGTCCTGCTCTCCTCTGGAGACCTCAGTCCCCGGACAAACTGTTCCTTCAGCATTTTGTTCTCATTTTCAATGCTGGTTGGACTAACCCCCTTGGAGACGCCAGGCGTAGTCCCGAACATTGTCCTCTGGTTGTTGGAAACAGCTGTAGAACCTCATCCGGAGGTCCGCCTCAGTAAGGTCCTCAAAGACAGTCTGTAGTTTTTGGAATATTGCGGACACTGACTCCAGGTCTGCGGCCGACCATGTTTCCACTTCCCGTTCCGCAGCACCGGTCAGTTGTCCTAATACAACGGCGGATCTTTGTTTACCTGTCATGGAGTACATGTCCAAGATACCACATATCTTCCGTTTGAATCCAGACAGGGTATCTGGTTTGCCGTTGTACTGGGGGAGCCACTTTGCTCCAGGAATGTACGGTAAAGTCATAGGCATTACAGGTGTTATGGGCGCTGCTGGTGGAGCTGCGGCTTCGGCCTGCTCATCATAGGGCGCGGGCTGAACTTCAGGGACGTTGACCGGTAGGTCGACGTTCTGCTGCTCGTCGGACATCTTAGCACCCCCCTAGTTAACCGTGGCCTACCTTCTGGTTTTTCTTCCGGTAGGCCGCAGCTCCGCAGGTGACGGGTGTCTTCAGGACCTTGCTTCGCTTGCGTCCTACATCAGCGCGTTCAGCGACGCTCCTTACACGACCTGGCGCTTGTTGGTTTGACGTCAAAGCGTGTGGCGTGTCCGGGACTTCGCGCTCTTTTGCTGATACGCCCCTTATTTTCCCGCGATTACGCCCTTCTTCTCGCTCAGCGACCCAACAATGGCGGCAACCTTCACCACAACTTCACGTACACAGTTCAGAATAAAGGCACACAGTACCCGGTGGCAACGGGCACAACACTCTGTCGTTGCACCGGGCATGTGATCCTGTTCATGACGCCAGAAGAGATGACTAGCCCAGGGGATGGGGATGACTCGGTTACCCGGGCCTTTAGCCTTGAGGAGGTCGCGGTGGTCGGCTCCCGGGCCCGTACTCTGGGGTCTCTCTTTAAAAAGGCGTTGATAGATGTTAAGTTTTATTAAAGAGTTCGTGACGCCACCTATGGTTTCTGATGATATTCACCAGCGCTGCGCAGTCCACTGAGGCCGGTGATAAGGCAGCTAGATGGTATGGCTCCCCACAGGTGGAGCTAGGCATCAGCGCAGGGTATGGACGGGGAAAGCAGGACGGAGAGACTCAGCCGAGTCAGAGCAAGAACAGGGACGGACACAATAGTCACTTCAGTACCTTTTACAGATGGAAATTCAGGCACTTCCCGGAGCACTGTAGGGTGAAGGGTGTATGTCCGGATCCTCCCCAATGAGCGGGTTTTGGGCCTCCTGTTTCTTGCTTCTGCGTAGTAAGTTTCTGACCTGCCTGAAGCTAGGCCTAACTTTGTCTCTGTCCTGCGCTGGCTGACCTTGTGGTAGGGCCTTCTCTTGGAGTGCACGCTCCCGGCCTATGTGTCTACTGGCTCTGGTACGTATCAGCACTTTAGCGATCCTGGGACTTGTAGTTCTCCAGGGATTCCGGTTTATCTTACTGGGTCATGGAGATCCCGGTAAGCTTCGGACCCGGTGTCCGGTAACTGCTTCTTCTTCGGGGTGAGCTAGTTAAGCTCCTCTGCCCCTATGAACTAACTCTCTCTACTCGCCTTCGGCCTACTCGGGCCCTCCTAGGCTACTCACACTAACGGCAGCTTGCCGGGCTTCACCGATCTTATGGCGCCGGAACACCTAAGCTCACTTCTCTGAGCTACAACTGAGTCTAGAACATACTCCACTGCAGACTAACCTCTCTCAGGCTTCGACTGCAGAAACTCTCTCAACAGACTTCTGCTCTCTGTCGACTCCAGTCTAGACTAACTGCTGCCTGGCTCCACCTTCTCTATTTATCTATCCCTAACGGGCTCCCTCTCGTGGTCTGAGGTGGAAGGTGGAGATGTGTGAATGGTTATGGGGGCCTCTTGAGGAGGAATCCTTCAATACACTGTTCTAGGATCAGTGATACCAAGCACAGCTGGGCTTCACATTTGCGGGGCCATGTATACAGTACGGAGCACTATGCGGGGCCATGTATACAGTACAGAGCACTATGCAGGGCCATGTATATAGTATTACAGAGCACTATGCGGGGCCATGAATACAGTACGGAGCACTATTGCGGGGCCATGTATATAGTAGTACAGAGCATTATGCGGGGGACGTGTATACAGTACCGAGCACTATGCGGGGCCATGTATATAGTAGTACGGAGCACTATGCGGGGGCCGTGTATACAGTATGGATCACTTTGCGGAGTGATGTATACTGTGTGCAGCACTATGCGGGGCCATGTATACAAAACAGCAGTATGTGGGGCCATGAATACAGTATGGAGTACTATGCGGGACCATGTAAACAGTAGTACGGAGCACTATGCGTGGGCCGTGTATACAGTACGGAGTACTATGCGGGGCCATGTATATAGTAGTATGGAGTACTATGCAGGGCCATGTATACAGTATGGAGCACGATGCGGGGCCATGTATATAGTAGTATGGAGTACTATGCGGGGCCATGTATACAGTACGGAGCACTATGCGGGGCCATGTATACAGTATGGAGCTCTATGCGGGGCCATGTATATAGTAGTATGGAGTACTATGCAGGGCCATGTTTACGGTACGGAGCACTATGCGGGGCCATGTATACAGTATGGAGCTCTATGCGGGGCCATGTATATAGTACGGAGTACTATGCGGGGCCATGTATACAGTAGTACGGAGCACTATGCGCGGGCCGTGTATACAGTACGGAGCACAATGCGGGGTCATGTATACTGTGTGCAGCACTATGCGGGGCCATGTATACAAAACAACAGCATGCGGGGCCATGTATACAGTATGGAGCTCTATGCGGGCCCATGTATACTGTGTGCAGCACTATGCGGGGCCATGTATACAAAACAACAGTATGCGGGGCCATGTATACAGTATGGAGCTCTATGCTGGTCCATGTATACTGTGTGCAGCACTATGCGGGGCCATGTATACAAAACAGCAGTATGCGGGGTCATGTATACAGTATGAAGTACTATGCGGGACCATGTATGCAGTACGGAGGAATATGCGGGGCCATGTATACAGTAGTACGGAGCACTATGCACAGGCCGTGTATACAGTACGGAGCACTATGTGGGGCCATGTATATAGTAGTACGGATTACTATGCGGGACCATGTATACAGTAGGGAGCACTATGTGGGGCCATGTATATAGTAGGATGGAGCACTATGCGGGGCCATATATATGTGGCACCCCAGGGGTCTGGTTTCCACAGTAATGTAATGTTATGTCTGAGAGCAGGTGGGAGGTCCTTTGGTCAGGGATCCTGTGCATGCCACACCTCCTGCCCAGTCTTGGGAGGGGAAGAACTTCCCCTATATAAACCCGGGGCTGAAGCAGGGTTAGGAGTCAAGGAGAGTAGAGACAAGAAACAGTCATAGGAAGAAACAGCAGAAGCTCAGTGGGAGCAATACTACTACGAGTCAGGGGCTGGCAGCTGCAGAGCTCGCCCTGACTGAGAAGCTTTCTTACCGGACCCGGCGTCCGAGGCTGTGGGGACTAACTCTTACCCAGCAGCAGAAGCCGACCGGCAGGGGATTTCAGGTCCTCAGGCCCAGAAACCCGAAGGCACGGTCACACGCGTGGGACCAGCACCGCCATCGTGGAGCGGAAGCCATTAGAAGGCCCCGAGTCACCGGCTATACGGGTGAGCACCACACGGTACACTCAGGGACGTGGGCTACTTATATCCGCTTCTAGCAAGGTAGCCAGAAGAGTACAGTCAGTTTGGGAGGCCTACAACTCCGCCTGGCCAGGGGAGATCCCATCTGCTCAAGGACTGACCAGGCCCCGTTCGCTAGCAAGTACTCCGGGAGGGTCTGTCGTTGTTACCAGTAAAGACCCTGAATTACACCGCACCGTCTCTGAGTGTTTCCTGCTACCCCCATTTTCCACGTCGGCTGCCCTGAGGCCATACCCCTCCCGTTGGGGGTTATACTATCACGCTGCACAATTCTACACCGGCCTCAGCGGTCTGCCCTGCAGCGGCAGCTCCATAGCTGCAAATCAACGGGTGGCGTAGTCGACACTCAAATAACATCTATCAAGACTACCACACACCGAGTTTGACTCCCTGGGCACGGACCGGGTCCCCGCCACTCGGAGACTACAACCCTCATCTGATCCGGTTCCGGGTAAGCCCCGTGCGCGAGACGCTGCGCGACACAGCAGGCCCAGGGGCGCGTCAACTTTGGCGTAGTCGGCAGGATTTCGTGCCCGCAACCACCGGGTACTGCGTGCCTGAAAGAGAGACTTTTCAAACTTACCTGTGGTGAAGATTCCCGCCATCCGGCGCCATCTTCTGCCTTCTTCCCGCCATCCGTGGAGTTTTCCCGCCATTGGACGCCATCTTGAGGACTCCGCGCGGGAAGAAGAGGGGCGTGGACTCCGAAAGCGCGCGAGAACTGAAGCCCCGCCTCACGTCCGGACGTTGCGTAAGGTCCTGGAAGGAGCCCAGCAGACGCCGACGTCACCGGAGCGCGACGGAAGGTCCTCAACCCTGACGATCTACTGCGGAGCCGCGGCCTACGGAACAGGATCATCGCAAGGTAGGCCACGGTCCACTAGGGGGGAGGAAGATGTCGGATACGGAGGAGAGCTTCACTGCCTCAACCCCCGCCAGCGCCACCGCTGCTGCAGTTATGCCCTTCACCATGCCCTATATCCCGGGAGCAGCTTGGCTACCCCAGTACTCAGGGGAGTCACATACCCTGCATGACTTTAGAGAAAAGCTGGATAGCCTCTTCCAGGTGTACCCCCTCACAGAAGAGCAAAAAGTGAGCATCCTGGTGGCCCAACTAACCGGGGCAGCCAAAAGGGAAGTAAAATCCTGGCCACCTGGGAGGAAGACTGTCGCAGGGATACTAACCCGGCTGAAGGATACCTTTGATACCCGCACCTCAGCCGAGATTAAGCTTAGATTCTACGGGTGCAAGCAGCGAGCGCATGAGAGTATAAGGGACTATGCACTAAACCTACAAGAGGCCCTGAGGGCCATTAAGCAGACCGACCCTGATGGAGTGGGAAACGAGGACAGGCTGTTGACCGAACAATTTATAGAGGGACTATATTGTAATGCCCACCGAACCCAGTTGCGGGCGATGGCCTTACAGGATCCCCATCTGGGATTTGCACAGTTCAAGGACAGAGCCATCCGGGTGCTCCGAGAACCGGCACCGGGTGGCGTTGTGACCCACAGGCGCCCACCTATCACTTACCACCAGGAGGCGGCGCCCTTGTCGGCAGGGCCTGTGGGAGCTGATGCGCAGGCTTTGAACAATGACCCGGCTCCAGACCTGCACCATCAGGTCCAAGAGCTAGCTAAAAGCGTTGCCGCGCTAACCCGAACTGTGCAGTCCTTACAGGTTTCCACTCCAGGGAAGATCCAGCTGGCATCCGGACCGGAGGACATTCCGTGGCGTCGACCAAGGAGGACCCCACCGGCCAGAGGAAGACCCAGTGACCGATACAGCGAGGACGGACGACCCATCTGCCGCCGCTGCAATCAACCCGGACATATGGCAAGGTACTGTTCTTTAAACGGGCACAACCTGGGGTAGAGGGCCAACCCCCAGGAAAAAGATCACCAGGCCCATCGAACTGGCGCGACAGATATGTGGGAGGACGTCCAGTCTTGCCTGTGGTACTGGATGGCATTCCCATGAGTGCCCTACTGGACACCGGGTCACAGGTCACCACCATCCCGTACGTGCTCTTTAAGCAGTACTGGAATGACTCGGATATTACCCGCTACCCTGACGACGACTTGAGTATCATCGCCAGCAATGGCCAGCCCGTGCCACAGATCGGATTTAAAGAGGTGACCATCAAAATCGGTAGAGTCGAACTGGCAGCACAGGGACTGATCATTGTAGATATTGACAAACATGAGAGTCACCCAAAAATAACCCTAGGAACTAATGTAATTGAAAATTGTCTTGCAGAGGTGATTTTCCTTTTACAGCAGGTTGCCAAGAACGCCAGCTCCGGCGAGCAGCGGGTGCTCCAGAAAGAGATCCGGGCACTGATGCGACGGCAACAGGTGGAACTCTCCGGCGGTGAGATTGGTAGCGTAAGAATGTGTGACCCTTTTCCTATTGCCATGCCCCCAAAAAGTGAAATGATGATTTGGTGCCGGGCAGCTATTGGTCTGAGAGGTAGGGATTACCAGGCAATGGTAGAACCAGTTTTCTCGGACAGTAGGCCCACCATTTTGACAGCACGGGGGGTGGTTGATGTACGCCATGGGAGGGTGCCCGTTCGCATAATAAATATCGGGGAGAGGGAAGTGTACCTGCCCCGGTATGCCACGCTAGCCAAATTATATACCATTAACCAAAATTCTATACAATCTGTGGAACCCTTGCCTCCATCTCACCCGGAGGAAGGTAACGGCTCTAAGAAAAACATGGAGGACTGGTGTCAGCAACTACATCTGGGTACTGACTCCACTCCCGCACACCAGAAACAAGGAGTCTATCGGGTGGTTCAAGAGTACGAGAGAGTGTTCAGTAAACACCCGTTAGACTTCGGGCGAGTCAAGGGGGTAGAACACCACATCCCCACGGGAGACCATCCTCCTATAAAAGAGAGGTATCGACCCGTACCCCCTGCCCACTACCAACACGCCAAGGGGATGCTTAGAGACATGAAGGAGGCTGGGGTGATCAGGGATAGCTGTAGCCCCTGGGCAGCTCCACTAGTCTTAGTCAGAAAAAAAGACAACACCATGAGGATGTGTGTAGATTACCGGAAAATCAACCGTATCACACACAAGGATGCGTACCACTTACCAGGGATAGAGGAGTCATTGGCTGCTTTAAGATCTGCTAACTTCTTCTCTACCTTGGATCTCACTAGCGGGTACTGGCAGGTTCCTGTAGCAGAGGCGGACCGGGAGAAGACCGCATTCACCACCCCGATGGGACTTAGCGAGTTCACCTGCATGCCGTTCGGACTCTGCAACGCACCAGGAACCTTCCAACGACTAATGGAGTGTTGTCTGGGCCACAGAAACTTCGAGACGGTCCTGTTGTACCTGGACGATGTCATCGTATATTCCAAGACGTATGAGGACCACCTGAAACACCTGGCGGAAGTGTTCGAAGCTCTGGCGAGTTACGGCCTAAAGGTGAAACCCTCCAAGTGTCACCTCCTGAAACCAAAGGTGCAGTACCTGGGACACGTGGTGAGCGCTGACGGAGTGGCTCCCGACCCTGATAAGATCACCGCAATTAAGGAATGGCCAAGCCCCTCCAGCGTAAAAGAAGTGCGGCAGTTCCTCGGGTTGGTAGGATACTACCGAAGGTTTATTCCCGGTTTCACCAAAAAGGCAGCACCTATGCAGGACCTCCTGATAGGCCAGTCCCGGAAGGCCAAGAACCAGAAGCCGCCCTTCAAATGGGAGGAGCTGGAAGAAGAGTCCTTCCGCCAGCTGAAGATGGCCCTCACGGGGGACGAAATCCTGGCGTACCCGGATTATAGCCAGCCCTTTATCCTCTACACCGACGCCAGTAACATCAGGCTAGGAGCCGTACTGTCCCAGATCCAGCAGGGGAAGGAACGAGTAATCGCCTACGCCAGCCGAAAACTGCGACCCACCGAAAGGAACCCCGAGAATTACAGCTCATTTAAGCTAGAGTTCCTGGCCGTAGTATGGGCAGTCACCGAGCGCTTTAAGCATTACCTCGCTTCTTCCCGGTTCACCGTGTACACGGATAACAACCCGTTGACACACCTGGACACGGCAAGACTCGGTGCCCTGGAGCAGAGGTGGATGGCCCGTCTGTCCAACTACGAGTTCACAATCAAATACCGGGCCGGACGCTCCAATACCAACGCGGACGCCCTGTCCAGGATGCCCAACCTGCCGGACGAAGGAGAAGATCCGGAGGGACTGGAAGAAGTTGAACTCCCTGCGTTCCACCGTCATGGGACTATCCAGTATTCCCACCGGGTAAGGAGTAAGCAGGCTGCTACGTTGAACCCCTTACCTCACTACAACTGGGCGGAAACGCAAGACAGCGACCCTGCCGTCCGACTGGTGAAGGAGATGCTGACTCGCCCGGAGGCTTGCCTTGAACCAGACGCTCCGGAGGAAGCCAAACAACTATGGGCAGAGAAGAGTCGACTGTTCCTTTGCAAGGGGAAGTTGTGCCGCAGAATGGTTAACTCCCGGACGCATGAACTACTCTGGCAAGTAGTGGTGCCACGAAGAGACGCAGCCATGGTGATGGAGGCATACCACGACGGGGCTGGACACTTCGGGTGGAAGAAGCTGGAGTTCCTGCTGCGCGAGCGATTCCACTGGGTAGGCATGAGGGGAACCATCGAGAGGTGGTGCAGAGACTGTGGGCCGTGCAACCTAAAAAGGAAGGACCGTGCCAGCCAGAAGACCCCCCTTCAGTCCATCGTCACCAAGCAGCCGTTGGAACTGGTAGCCTTGGATCATGTAAAACTGACCCCAAGCAGAAGTGGCTACGTCTACGCGTTAACCATTGTGGATCATTACTCCCGGTTCTTGGTTGTCGTCCCCGTTAAGGACTTAACAGCTCAAACAGCAGCTAGAGCCTTCCAGCAGCACTTCTGCCATCCACACGGGTACCCGGACCAAGTGCTGACGGACCAGGGACCTGCCTTTGAAGCGGAGGTCTTCCAGGAATTCTGCAATCTGTATGGCTGCCGGAAGATAAGGACGACACCCTACCATCCGCAAACTAATGGACTTTGTGAGAAAATGAACCAGGTGGTAATGGATCTTCTAAAAACGTTGCCCCTGGAAGAACGCAGTCTGTGGCCTGAGAAGTTGCCCGATCTGGTGGACCTATACAACCACATCCCGGTAGGTTCCACCAACTGTACCCCGGCTTACCTAATGAGGGCAAGACCTGGTAAGTTACCTGTTGACCTGGAAATGGGAGTCCTGACACCCGAGGACACTTCACAGAGAGGCAGCAGAGAGGCAGCAGCAGTACCGGAGAGTACAGGAGAGCGTGGAGCGAAGTCTCTGTCAGGCTAGGGAAAGACAAGAGAAAACTTACAACCAGTATGCTCCCGCTGTTCCCCTGGTACCCGGAGAGCAGGTCTTGAAGAGGAAGAGACGGCTCCACAAGTTGGACGACCAGTGGGAGAAGGACCCGTACACCGTACTGCCCTCAAGCCACGAGAACCCGAAGGTTTGTACCATCAGTAAAGACGGAGGGGAAACCACAGCCATTGTATCCCGGGACCACCTGAAGAAGTGTCCCGAACAACTGAGGAACCCTGAAGAGGAACAAGAAGACCATCGACCCGTAGAGGAAAGGGAAGAAATGGTTAGTACTGTGCTCGGGGACTTCCCTCGGTCTTGGACTCAAGTCAATGGTGCAGTTGTGGTACCCGTACTCACCTTCCTCCAACCAGCATCCCAAGCACCTACGGAGCAACAGGTAGAGCTGGAAGAACAGCCGGTCCAGGAGGCAGAAGACCCCACACCCGCAGACCAGGAGGATCAACCCTCTGCTTGCAGTGAGCCTGCCATATCCCTAGTGAGCCAAAGAGCCGGTAGACAGCTGCCCAGTTTACCCTTGACAGCTCCTACACCCTGTAGTTCAGGGCTAGGCAGTCAGCTCCGTAGGTCCACTAGGGCCACTAGAGGCCAGTTACCCGCACGGTGGAGGATTTGAAGTGTATAAATTGTTTTATTTATGTTTACCTGTGTATTGTTGCTTGTGTATAATTTTGTGTTTCTAGTTATTTGTAGGAGTCCTTGGTGGATTTACCGGGAATCCTTGTACATAGTTGGAGCGTAACCCAGGACGGACTAAAGACTGTTAAGGACTCGGGGCAGGACAAACCCCTACCTGGTTACGTCTCCCTGTTTTGGTGAAATGGACACCTTGCTTTTCTTCAAAGACTGCACCCGGTTACGGACATGCCGTAACCATCTTTATATGTTTTTCTTATTGTATTATTATTGTTTTTACCTTGTTATGTTTTTCTAAAATATGTTTAGTCCTGGAGTACTAAATTTCACTAGGGGGGAATGTGGCACCCCAGGGGTCTGGTTTCCACAGTAATGTAATGTTATGTCTGAGAGCAGGTGGGAGGTCCTTTGGTCAGGGATCCTGTGCATGCCACACCTCCTGCCCAGTCTTGGGAGGGGAAGAACTTCCCCTATATAAACCCGGGGCTGAAGCAGGGTTAGGAGTCAAGGAGAGTAGAGACAAGAAACAGTCATAGGAAGAAACAGCAGAAGCTCAGTGGGAGCAATACTACTACGAGTCAGGGGCTGGCAGCTGCAGAGCTCGCCCTGACTGAGAAGCTTTCTTACCGGACCCGGCGTCCGAGGCTGTGGGGACTAACTCTTACCCAGCAGCAGAAGCCGACCGGCAGGGGATTTCAGGTCCTCAGGCCCAGAAACCCGAAGGCACGGTCACACGCGTGGGACCTGCACCGCCATCGTGGAGCGGAAGCCATTAGAAGGCCCCGAGTCACCGGCCATACGGGTGAGCACCACACGGTACACTCAGGGACGTGGGCTACTTATATCCGCTTCTAGCAAGGTAGCCAGAAGAGTACAGTCAGTTTGGGAGGCCTACAACTCCGCCTGGCCAGGGGAGATCCCATCTGCTCAAGGACTGACCAGGCCCCGTTCGCTAGCAAGTACTCCGGGAGGGTCTGTCGTTGTTACCAGTAAAGACCCTGAATTACACCACACCGTCTCTGAGTGGTTCCTGCTACCCCCATTTTCCACGTCGGCTGCCCTGAGGCCATACCCCTCCCGTTGGGGGTTATACTATCACGCTGCACAATTCTACACCGGCCTCAGCGGTCTGCCCTGCAGCGGCAGCTCCATAGCTGCAAATCAACGGGTGGCGTAGTCGACACTCAAATAACATCTATCAAGACTACCACACACCGAGTTTGACTCCCTGGGCACGGACCGGGTCCCCGCCACTCAGAGACTACAACCCTCATCTGATCCGGTTCCGGGTAAGCCCCGTGCGCGAGACGCTGCGCGACACAGCAGGCCCAGGGGCGCGTCATATACAGTACGAAGCACTATGCGAGGGACATCAATACAGTAGTACGGAGCACTATGCGAGGCCATGTATACATTACGGAGCACTATGCGGGATCATGTATATAGTAGGATGGAGCACTATGCGGGGCCATGTATACGTAAGGAGCACTATGCGGGGCCATGTATACAGTACGGAGCACTATGCGGGGCATGTATACAGTAGGTAGCAGTATGCGGGGCCATGTATACAAGACGGAGTACTATGCGGGGTCATGTATACAGTACGGAGCACTATGCGGGACCATGTATAAAGTAGTACTGAGCACTATGCGTGGCCATGTATACAGTACGGAGTACTATGCAGGGCCATGTATACAGTACTGAGCACTATGTGGGGCCATGTATACAGTACGGAGCACTATGCAAGACCATGTATACAGTAGGTAGCACTATGCGGGGCCATGTATACAGTAGTACGGAGCACTATGCACAGCAGAGTTTTCAACCTTTTCATTTTAATAAAGAACAAAAAAATGGTCATTTTTGAAATTCTAAGCATTAGCAGGTTATTAGAAACTGAAATCAAACAGTTTTCAACTCAAAACTTTATTCTAGGTGATGTTACATTTGCACATAGGACCGCTTGTTCGAAAGGAGCTTCTGAACTCTCTAATCCATTGAATTTGTCAGGTTTTGGATGGTTTCTGCTTCAATTGTTTTGCATGAGGACAGAATACCCTCCCAGAGCTGTTGCTTAGATGTGAACTGCCTCCCGCCATCATAGACACTCCTTTTGATGATGCTCCAGAGGTTCTCAATGGGGTTGAGGTCAGGGGAGCATGGGTGCCACACCATAAGTTTGTCCCCTTTTATGCCCATAGCAGCCAGAGATGCAGATGTGTTATGTGTAGCATGAGACGGGGCATTATCATGCATGAAATGATCTTGCTGCAGAATGCACGGTTCTTCTTCTTGAACCATGGAAGGAAGTGCTGTTTGAGAAACTCAACATACATTATGGACTTCATCTTTACCCCTTCAGGGATCCTAAAAGGACCGACAATCTCTCTTCCCATGATTCCAGCCCAAAACATTACTCCACCTCCTCCTTGTTAGCGCCGTAGCCGTGTTTGCATGGGGTGTCCATCAACCAGCCTTCCTCCACTCCATCCATCTGGACCATCGAGACCATTTCATGCATGATAATGCCCTGTCTCATGCTGCACATAACACCTCTGCAACTCTGGCGGCTATGGGCATAAAAGGGGACAAACTTATGGTGTGGCACCCATGCTCCCCTGACCTCAACCCCATTGAGAACCTCTGGAGCATCATCAAAAGGAGTGTCTATGATGGCGGGAGGCAGTTCACATCTAAGCAACAGCTCTGGGAGGGTATTCTGTCCTCATGCAAAACAATTAAAGCAGAAACCATCCAAAACCTGACAAATTCAATGGAGGAGAGAGTTCAGAAGCTCCTTTCGAATAAGGGGTCCTATGTGCAAATGTAACATCACCTAGAATAAAGTTTTGAGTTGAAAACTGTTTGATTTCAGTTTGTAATAACCTGCTAATGCTTGTAATTTCAAAAATGACCATTTTTTTGTTCTTTATTAAAATGAAAAGGTTGAAAACTCTGCTGTGTATAATAATTTGGAACATGCATTTTGAGTGCAGTTTGAGTTTTTTATTTTTTGAAAAATATACTGTTATCATAGGCAGTTTGTACAAAAACCTTTCAATTGTACTCTAATAGTTATTTGACTGGAAAATTACAATGACTGCAATTCATATAGGTAATTTGGGAAAATCTGAGAAAATATTATTTGCATAATAATTTGGAACACAGTGTATATAGTAGGTAGCACTATGCGGGGCCATATATACAGTACGAAGCACTATGTGGGGGACATGCATACAGTAGTATGGAGCACTTTGCGCGGGCCGTGTATACAATACGGAGCACTATGCGGGGCCATGTACAGTATATAGTAGGATGGAGCACTATGCGGGGCCATGAATACAGTACGGAGCACTATGCGGGGCCATGTATACAGTACGGAGCACTATGCGGGGCCATGTATACAGTATGGAGCACTATGCGGGGACATGTATACAGTATGGAGCACTATGCGAGGCCATGTATACAGTACGGAGAACTCTGCGGGGCCATGTATACAGTACGAAGCACTATGCGAGGCCATGTATGCAGTACGGAGGAATATGCGGGGCCATGTATACAGTAGTACGGAGCACTATGCGCGGGCCGTGTTTACAATACGGAGCACTATGCGGGGCCATGTACAGTATATAGTAGGATGGAGCACTATGCGGGGCATGTATACAGTGCGAAGCACTATGCGGGGCCATGTATACAGTACGGAGCACTATGCGGGGCCATGTATACAGTATGGAGCACTATGCGGGGCCATATATACAGTATGGAGCACTATGCAGGGCAACGTATAGAGTACGGTGCACTATGCGGTGCCGGGTATACAGTACAGAGCACTATGCGGAACCGTGGATACAGTACGGAGCACTATGCAGGGCCATGTATACGTACGTAGCACTATGCGGAGTCATGTATACGTACGGAGCACTATGCGGGGCCATGTATACTGTATGCAGTACTATGCGGGGCCATATATACAAAACAGACCAGTATGCTTGACCATGTATACAGTATGGAGCACTATGCAAGGCCATGTATACAGTATGGAGCTCTATGCTGGGCCATGTATACAGTACGGAGGAATATGCAGGGCCATGTATACAGTATGGAGCACTATGCGCGAGCCGTGTATACAATACGGAGCACTATGCGGGACCATGTATATAGTAGGATGGAGCACTATGCGGGGCATGTATACAGTGCGAAGCACTATGTGGGGGACATGTATACAGTACGGAGTACTATGCGGGGTCATGTATACAGTACGGAGCACTATGCGGGACCATGTATGCAGTAGGTAGCACTATGCGGGGCCATGTATACAGTAGTACGGAGCACTATGCGGGGCCATGTATACAGTACGGAGCACTATGCGGGGCATGTATATGTAGCAAAGGCGAGAGAGCTTGCAAGGGAATTCCTACATGATGTTTCAAAAATGGAGAGAGACTGCCATCTGCTGGCCAGACACAGTCAAGCGGAACCAAGATGTGTGACGCTGGAAGCCCTACCCTGGGAGATGGGGGACTCGGAGCCGGGTCCTGTGTTGTAGATGGGGTGCAGCCGTGGCCCGGACCCGCTCCGTGCCCAGGGCCTTCACATTAAAAAAGGATGGTATGGGCTTATCCGGGTTGAGTGGCTGATCTCGACTACGCCACCTGTGGCACCTGGTGAAGGCCACCAGCGCTGCTGCAGTCCACTGAGGCAGGATGTTATGGCAGCCGTCGTTATTACTTCTCCCCTCAGGCGGAGCAGGGCCTCAGGGCAGAGAGACAGGATGGAGGGGGTTGTAGTGTAGGAGGTCTGGTGCTGCGTAGTGCAGTGTAATGCAGAATAAAGAGTCCGGAGGCCATAGGGGTTAACTTCCAGGGTTTTTATTCACAGTGGAGATTGCAGCTGAAAGGCTTCTCCCTGCTCCTCGCGGAGTTCTGCGGTCACCAGAGACGGGGGGGTCCGACAACCTCCAAGTAAGTCCAGTGTTCAATCAGGACCCCGCACCAGAGTGTTCCTAGACTTCAGACCGGGTCCTTTCCTGTCTGTGTGTATGTAGATAGGCCGGGTCTCCCTCTGAACTTCACTCAGAAAAAGGGTACGGGTGGCAGCTCCGCTCCGTCCGTTACCCGGTGGGATCCTCAGGGCCTACCGGACTTCCCTGACCAGGACGTAGAGTGGCAAGGTCAGGTGTCGGGGGCCGGTTCCCCTCTTGCAGCCGGAATCCCTCTGAATAGATCAGGTTGGCGAGGACAGGTGGCGTATACCGCTCCATCCGCATCCCCCTGGGATCCATTTGCGGTGGAGCTACACTCCTAAGCTCCGGGTCTTCTTGGTCATGGTCCTTGACCGGGCTGAGACATTCATTATCTGCAACCTGCCCCTCGACCAAAGGCCAGGGTACAAAGGCCGTGCCTCCATCCTCTGCAGGTCCACACAGGATCCACGTTCAGGGAGGAAGGTCACGATCAAAGAACCCAGACCCAAGATGGCTGTGTATTAAATATGAAATTTAAAGTGTCACTAAAATGTGAATCCTCCACCCTCACCCACTAGTTGGTTCCCCTATCTCTTGGTTCCCCAGTCTCCGATTCCCAGTAGGGGCCGCACCTAGTGCTTACTAGCACCCTCTGGTGGAGAAGTGTGGTGTTGGATGTGGAGGTAGGGTCCCGACCATCGCACTGTTCTTACCTCAAAGGAGGAACACTATACCCCGTTAAAGAGGTGCAGCATCCCTGTGGCGGTCGAACCCTCAGGTGCGCCACAAAGATATGCAAGGGAAGTTGAAGGGAGAGCAGATTTAGACGCTGGACCGGATCAGATGACTTCCAAGAAGGTGTTCCGAGAGATAAGAGGCCAGCTCGCCAAACTTCAGGGGTCTTTGGCGCCAAGCAGCAGAAAGGAGCTGGGAGGCCCCGCGTGACAGGCCTAAGCCAGAGGCCTGTGAGGTGCCACAGCCAGGCACCGGTAGAAGAGCTCCGGATCCCTCACAGATGTGACCCTAGTGCTGTGCCTGCTGAGGAGACTCGGAACCTGCTTGCGATGCTGAGTGAGTTCGGGGAACCCGACATCGCCCGCCGACAGACGAGGTCTGGACCCCCCTACCCAAGGCTTGAGAGACTGCCTCCAACGGCCAAGCAGAGAGGACTTGAGAGACGGCTGCCCCAGGAAAGTCACGCCAAGGAAAGCAGAGGAGCTGCATACGTGAACAGGGCCGTCACTTCTACTGTTCACCCATGTTACCGGGGACAACTGGGTTTAGGTACTCAAGTTGGGAGGCGAAAGGTTGGGGCTAAAGAAGCTCAACGTAATCTAATTGAATTTATCCGGAAAAAGACTCACGGCCTAGCGGGAATAACTGGTGACCCCCGCTAGAGCCATATGCACAGTTAAGGAACTCACGTGGCGTCTCCCATGATCGAGGGCACCACATTACCTTGAGAGACTTCGCAGTTTGCTAATACTTCAAATTACTGTTTATTAGCCTTGTTGCAACCCCTTGTTCAGCGTACCTGTTACATATATATATAAACTGTTTATATTCAACTCTTACTGTTCTCGCCTTGTGTCTCTGTGCGTTGCATCCCGGCACCTGCATTACATTTGGCGTAGTCGGCAGGATGCAACATTCAGACGCAGAGATGGCGGAGCAGCCTGTGACTGGGTCCGTCCGAAGCCATATATCTTTGGGGGCTATGCGCAGCCATCTACCCAAGTTTATGGGGTATGGCATGTCACTGTGGGACTGGGTAGAAAGACTGAGAAGTATGCTACGTATGTATCCCCTCGATCCCCTAACCCCGGCGGAGCTGGCCCTCCTAACCCTTGATGGAGAGGCCCGGCAGACTGTGATGTACCGCCCACCTGGGGACCGTGACACCGTGGACAAAGTGATAAAAATTCTAGAGGACATGCACGGTGACACTACAGATTTGGGACACTTGCGCTTACGGTTGTTTCAGCGGGTCCAAGGGGAAAATGAGACAGTAGATCAGTATGTTAATGCATTACAGGAAGTGACGGCCCATATCACCAAGAGTGTTCGAGATGGGAACCGAGGACTGGGACCATTGGATGAGGTGTTGCGTGACCAACTGATTGCTGGCTTGAGAGACACTTCCCTGAGGCAGATCCTGAAGGAGCGGCTGCGACTGAGCCCTGATCTGGGCTTCCTGGAGGTAGAGGCTGAAGCTAGAGTCTTGGAGAGAGAAGTTCCTGTTCTCAAAGCCACAGTTAGAAGTCATGAGGTAATTGCCCCTGAATTCACCAACAAAGAGCCTGATTGAGTACGGGAAACACGTCAGGAAATTCGAGACATTCAGGTGAGTTGAATGCTATTAGAAAGACCCCTACTGCCCCCTTGCCAACGGACCGTACTGCCCAACGCGGACAGAGACCAGAGCGAGAAAAGCGTTCCTACCTGGCCCCAGCACAGCATGTACCCGACCTATCGGTAGAACTAGGACCAGAGTGCTGGACCTGCGGAGGTAGGGATCATATCTCCAAAGACTGTCCAAACCGAGAAAGGAGGAGGAGGAGACAGCCGTTAAACTAAAATGCCCCACGGTTGTGGAGCATACCGTGGGGTCTCGAGCTGAAGAGAGTGGAAGAGGGAGCTCTGAAGACATTGTCTCCGAGAGGCCCATTATCTGGGCTGAATTCAATGGGCAGTGGATCCGCTGTTTAATGGACACTGGGTCTCAAGTGACCACTATGCCTGAGACGTATTTCCAAAGTCACTTTCCTGAAGTCGCTCGTTCCTGCCGGGAACCCACTGTCAAACTGGTGGCGGCTAATCAACTACCTATCCCAGTAGCGGGAGTAGTATGGATGTCCGTTCGGGCATGTGGAAAGGACCTCGGTCGGAAAGGGATCGTACTGACCACAGGGCCCGGAGGCAATGGGCCCATTGTAACCCTGGGCATGAATGTGCTGAAAGAGGTCGAACAGTTCCTGGCTGAGGGCTGTAACAAAAACAACTGGACCCGTGCCACTCGAGACCCAGCTAACAAGAGAGTATTCCAGCATCTCGTGCGGGTCAGTCAGATTCAAAAATTGCCCGCTACCTCTCAGTACCTAGGTAAGGTATCGATACCACCCGAAGCCACAATGACACTGCCAGTGGGACAGACTGTACTCACTCTACCGGTGCTAGCACATGTGTCCTTAGAGGGCGTGGACATTCAAATTGAACCAATGGAGGGAGAGGAAGCTCGCTCTGGACTCCTGGTTGCTCGGACCCTGGCCACCGTGCGGCACGGTAGAGTACCCGTGCGTTGCATCAATTTAAGTGGCACAAGTTTACAGTTGTTGCCTGGACAAGAGGTGACGCGATGTGTAAAATGCCAGAAGCCCTTACTAGAGCTGACGCTATAGGGCTGGCACCTGTGGAAGGAAAGCCATGGACCCTGGAGGTGTCCCTCAATAGCCAAGAGAATGGAAGAGAACCGTTGGCCGGGCGCCACCTCTTGGAGGAAATGGAGGCTAATCTGACTGAGTTTTCTGCTGGACAAGTAAGGCAGATCGAACAACTTCTACAGCGATATCAGGGAGTGTTTGCACAGCATGAAGATGATTTCGGGTGCACTCGGGACATTCAGCACGAAATAGCCACCGGAAATACTGCTCCCATCAGAGAGAGATATTGGCAGATCCCGCCACAAATGTACCAGGAGGTGAAAGAGCTGTTGGCCCACATGTTGCGGAACGGTGTGATCCGTGAAAGTCAGAGTCCTTGGGCGGCTCCGATCGTGCTGGTCCAGAGGAAGGCTGGTACCCTGAGATTCTGCGTAGACTATCGAAAGCTGAATGCCTGTACAGTACAGGACTCCTATCCACTCCCCCGAATTGAAGAGTCTCTATATGCACTAGGGAGTGCCAAATTCTTCTCTTCCCTCGACCTGGCCAGTGGCTATTGGCAGGTCCCAGTAGCTGAGAAGGATCGTCCGAAGACAGCTTTTGTTCTCCCTATGGGCCTGTTTGAGTTCAATCGGATGCTGTTCGGGCTAACAAATGCGCCAGGAACCTTCCAACGGCTGATGGAGAGATGCTTGGGGGAACTCAGCTTTGAAGCCACTTTAATATATCTGGACGATATAATTATCTATTCCGCTACGTTTGAAGATCATCTCCGCCGATTGAAACAAGTGTTAGAACGGCTTCAACGGCACGGCCTGAAAATTAAGCCTAGTAAGTGTCGTCTCTTCAAACGAGAAATTGAATATCTGGGGCACACTGTGTCCAGTGCAGGAGTGCACCCCAATGCGGAGAAAGTAGCTGCCGTGCAGAAGTGGCCCACGCCCGTCAATCTAAGGGAACTGAGGGCGTTCCTGGGGCTCGCTGGATACTACCGCAGATTAATTAAAGATTTTGCTAAGATTGCGATCCCGCTCAATGAATTGCTGAGAGGAATGGCTGGGGGAGCCAAGCGGCAGCCCATTCAGTGGGGACCCCGACAAGAAGAGGCATTCTGAGCATTAAAAATGGCGCTAACGGATGCCCCAATCCTGGCCTACGCTGACTTTTTGCAGCCTTTTAAGTTGTACACTGATGGAAGCTTGCATGGACTGGGACTGGGAGCAGTGCTGGCTCAAGTACAAGGAGGAAAAGAGCGAGTGATCTCGTATGCCAGCAGGTCACTCCGAGACACGGAGAAGAATCCGGACAACTACAGTTCGTTTAAGCTGGAGCTACTGGCACTGGTGTGGGCCATGACCGAGAAATTTGCTGAGTACTTGTCAGGGTCAGAAGTGCAAGTGCGGACAGATAACAACCCTTTGGCCCACTTGGAGAACGCCAAACTGGGCACGTTAGAACAGCGGTGGGTCGCAAGGATGTCCAAATACCAATATAAAATCGCCTATCGGTCCAAGGCCCTGAACACTCATGCAGATGCCCTGTCCCGTGTCACTCAGGCAGGGCTGAAGAGGGACAGAGATGAGGAGCTCGAAGGCGACGAGATCCCGGATTTCAGCCAGTTCGCCGCTGTTGTCGTCGACGCCCAAGAGACCAGAGAGGAGCCGAGGCCCACTCAAATTCTGGGCCATTCAAGAGACGAATGGATACATCTGCAGCAGTCCGACCCAGAGTTAGCAAAGCTGAGAGAATGGGCCGCCCTTAGGCAAAGACCCGACCAGGAAGCCAGAGCCTCTTCACTTTCAACTACCCTACAAATCCTAGGCCAGTGGGAGAGGCTCTTCCTGAAGGACAGCTTGCTATGGCGAAGAATCCAGCTGCCTCGAGAGTTTGATGTTACCTGGCAGGTGGTAGTTCCAGGAGCGCTAGTAACGCAGCTAGCCCAAGAAGCTCATAGAAGAGGTGCTCACTTCGGTGTAGAAAAGACCTTTCGGTGGTTGGAACGGCTGGTGTATTGGCCTCAACTGCGGCAAGAAGTCGAGGGGGTCTGCCGAACATGTCGTCAGTGGGAGTTGAACAAGCCCCCGAAACAAAGAGCTCCCATTCAGACTATCCGAATTTCTGCCCCCTTGGAAGTCTTGATGATTGACTACCTGATGATAGGAACTTCATACAATGGTTACGGACACTGTATAGTCATGACTGATCACTTCACCAAGTTCGCAGTAGTGACGCCTACTAAAGACCAGACAGCAGACGCCGCAGCTAAGGCCATCTGTCAGGATTTCATCCGGCTTTATGGGTGCCCAAAGCGAATACATTCTGACCAGGGGGCCTGCTTCCAAGGACGAGTGATGGATGAGCTATACCGCATCTATGGGATCGACCGATCTCGAACAACACCCTACCACCCTCAAGGAAACGGCGCATGCAAGCGCTTCAACCGAACCCTGTTGCAAATGTTACGAACGCTGGAAGCGGACAAAAAGATGAAGTGGCCCGAATTTGTGTCCGAGCTGGTGTGGGTGTATAATAATTGAGTTCATGCGACTACCGGCTACACCCCTTGCATGTTGCTGTTTGGAAGAAGTGGGCGAGAAATTACTGAACTGGAGCTAGACTCAGAAGACTCCGGCCCGGGCAGTAGCCCAAGTACCTGGATTCGAGAACACCAGCGTCAGCTCCATACAGTGAGAAGACTGGTTGCTCAGAAGTTTCAGTAAGTAGAGCATGCAGATCGGCCCCCGACAGCAGGCGGATCACTTCAGCCAGGAGACCGAGTACTGGTAAGGGCCAAACGATTTGGGAGTAAACTGGACCATCGTTGGGAGGCGATACCATATCGGGTGGTAAAGAAGGTTCACCCAGACAACCCCGTCTGCGAGGTTAGGCCCGAAGGGGATGACGCCGCGACACCCAGGGTGTTGCACCGCAATATGCTGCGACCTTGCTCCTCTGAAGCAGAAGTCTGTAACGAAGTTGGGCCTTCAAACGTATTGGCTGAAGTGCCACATGCAGCAACCTTGGGGGATGAAGAAGGATGGGCCACAATGCACTTGGGCCCGTCAGAACCATTGAGGCCAACCCCAAGTGGAACCCAGAATGAGTCGAGAAATGACTTGCAATCCCTAGTAATTGATTCATCGGATCTCCCGGAGTCACCTCCGCAAGAGGAGCCCCACAGAACTGAGCGGGCTAATGCCGGAATTCCTCCTAACCGGTATGCTCAAGTAGAGTTTATCTGGTCTCAAATCCAGCAGAAAATGCAGGAGTGTGCCCAACTCCTGTCTGAACTTGCACTGCCTGGAAAGAGGCATCAATTATGCAAGAAGTCCACTCGCACGAGGACTGGCGAGCAAAAAGGAGGGAGGAATGTAGCAAAGGCGAGAGAGCTTGCAAGGGAACTCCTACATGATGTTTCAAAAATGGAGAGAGGCTGCCATCTGCTGGCCAGACACAGTCAAGCGGAACCAAGATATGCAAGGGAAGTTGAAGGGAGAGCAGATTTAGACGCTGGACCCGATCAGGTGACTTTCAGGAAGGAGTTCCGAGAGATAAGAGGCCAGCGCGCCAAACCTGAGGGGTCTTTGGCGCCAAGCAGCAGAAAGGAGCAGACGTGATCCCTGCATGCTGGGAAGCCCCGAGTGACAGGCCTAAGCCAGAGGCCTGTGACGTGCCACAGCCGGGCACCTGTAGAATAGCTCCGGATCCGTCACAGATGTGACCCGAGTGCTGTGCCTGCTGAGGAGACTCGGAACCTGCTTGCGGTGCTGAGTGAGTTCGCGGAACCTGACATCGCCCGCCGACAGACGAGGTCTGGACCCCCCTACCCAAGGCTCGAGAGATTGCCTCCAACGGCCAAGCAGAGAGGACTTGAGAGACGGCTGCCCCAGGAAAGTCACGCCAGCGAAAGCAGAGGAGCTGCATACGTGAACAGGGCGGTCACTTCTACTGTTCACCCACGGTATCGGGGACAATTGGGTTTAGGTACTCAAGTTGGGAGGGGAAAGGTTGGGGCTAAAGAAGCTCAACGTGATCTAATTGAATTTATCCAGAAAAAGACTCAAGGCCTAGTGGGAATAACCGGTGACCCCCGCTAGAGCCATATGCACAGTTAAGGAACTCACGTGGTGTCTCTCATGATCGAGGGCACCACATTACCTTGAGAGACTTCGCATTTTGCTAATACTTCAAATTACCGTTTATTACCCTTGTTGCAATCCATTGTTCAGCGTACCTGTTACATATATATATATATAAACTGTTTATATTCAACTCTTACTGTTCTCGCCTTGTGTCTCTGTGCGTTGCATCCCGGCACCTGCATTACATATACAGTAGGGAGCACTGTGCGGGGCACATGTAAATATGGCACCCCAGGTCTGGTCGCCACAGTGGCAGCAATGTCATGTCTGAGAGCAGGTGGGAGGTTCCCTGGTTGGGGACAATTAGCACGCAGCAGCTTCTGCCTCAGTCCAGGGAGGGGAGAAACTTGCCCTTTATAAACTGGATCTGGGGCGGGGTTAGTGAGAGAAGTGCCATACAAGTTCCAGAGAAGTTGCAGATAGGGACAGGTCAGCAGCAGGCTGAGGAGTCACTGTAGGCAGAGGAGGAACATGAGGCCAGGAGGGGAGCTAGAAGAGCTCATCCTGGCTAGAGACTTACAAAGCCGGACACTGGAGTCCGAGGCTGTGAGGGTTATAAGCCCAGCAGCAGAAAACCACCACGCACCCAAGGAAGCCTGGAGGCTCAGCCACGCAAGAGGGACCACTACTGCCCTGGAGGGGTGAGAAGGATGGAAGGCCCGAGTCGCCAGTCATACGGGTGAGAACAACACTCAGAGACGTGGGCTACCACTACACTACAGCGGGATAGCCAAGAAAGAGTGAAGTCAGCACGGTAGGCCTACAAACTCCCCCTGACCAGCGGGATCTCCCAGTTGCTCTCAGACTGACCAGGCCTCCACTGTTAACCTGTATTCCGGACGGGTCCCTTAATACCACCAACAGTAAAGACCCTGAATTGTTTGACAGACTCCGTGTGGTTACTGCTGCTGCCGCGCACCATCACCACCAACATCCCTATTTACTGCCCTGAGGCTATACTCATCCCGTGGGGAGTTATACTACCCTCAGCTGCACCCACAACATCAGCCTCAGCGGTCGGCCCTGCAGCGGCGGTTCACTCTGACCGCAATCCACGGGTGGCGTAGTCGGACATTTAATCACAAAACCCTATAAATAGACTGCCATTTGGGTTGACTATCCTTAGCCATGGGACCGGGTCCCCGCCACGCAAGGACTACAACCCCCAGCATCCACAAAAGGTCCGGTTCCAGGTATCCACACACACACACGGCCCAGGGGGCGCGTCATATACAGTACGGAGTACTATGCAGGACCATGTATACAGTAGGTAGCAGTATGCGGGACCATGTATACAGTATGGAGTACTATGCGGGGCCATGTATAGAGTGCAGAGCACTATGCGGGGCCATGTATGCAGAATGGAGTACTATGCGGGGCCATGCATACAGTAGTACGGAGCACTATGCAAGGCCATGTATACTGAGTGCAGCACTATGCAGGGCCATTTATACTGTGTGCAGCACTCTGCGGGGCTATGTATACAGTATGGAGCACTATACGGGGCCATGTATACAGTACGGAGCACTATGCGGGGCCATGTATACAGTACGGAGCACTATGCGGGGCCATATATACAGTACGGAGCACTATGCGGGGCCATGTATATAGTATGGAGCACTATGCGGGTTCATGTATACAGTATGGAGCACTATGCGGGGCCACGTATACAGTAGGGAGCACTATGCGGGGCCATGTATTCAGTAGGGAGCACTATGCGAGCCATGTATTCAGTAGGGAGCACTATGCGGCGCCATGTATACAGTACGGAGCACTATGAGCTGTACGTGTATACAGTACGGAGCACTATGCGGGGACGTGTATACACTACGGAGCACTATGCGGGGACGTGTATACAGTACGGAGCACTATGCGGAGCCATGTATACAGTACGAAGCTCTATGCTGGGCCATGTGTACAGTACGGAGCACTATGAGGAGGTCGTGTATACAGTACGGAGCACTATGCGGGGGATGTGTGTACTATACGAAGCACTATGCAGGGGACTTTCAGTACATACCAAAAGTTTAGACATACCTTCTCATTTAAAGAAAATTGTACATTCACACTGAATTCATCAAAACTATGAATTAACATATGTGGAATTATATACTTAACAAAAAAGTGTGAAACAACTGAAAATATGTCTTTTATTCTAGGTTCTTCAAAGTAGCCACCTTTTGCTTTGATGACTGCTTTGCACACTCTTGGCATTCTCTTGATGAGCTTTCACGACACTGAAAATGATTGCAATCAGAAATTCTTTGGTATTATTCTCTTCATTTAATTTGACTTCAATGAAAAAAACACAAAAAGAATTGTCCTAAAGCCAAATTGGATATAATTCCACACCAAACCTAAAAAAGGGGGTGGACAAAAGTTTTGGCATCCTTTGAAAAATCATGTGATGCTTCTCTAATTCTTGTAATTAACAGCACCTGTAACTTACCTGTGGCACCTAACAGGTGTTGGCAATAACTAAATCACACTTGCAGCCAGTTAACATGGATTAAAATTGACTCAACCTCTGTCCTGTGTCCTTGTGTGCATCACATTGAGCATGGAGAAAAGAAAGAAGACCAAAGAACTGTCTGAGTACTTGAGAAACCAAATTGTGAGGAAGCATGAGCAATCTCAAGGCTACAAGTCCATCTCCAAAGACCTGAATGTTCCTGTGTCTTCCGTGCACAGTGTCATCAAGAAGTTTAAATCCCATGGCACTGTGGCTAACCTCCCTAGATGTCTACGGAAAAGAAAAATTGACGAGAGATTTCAACGCAAGATTGTGCGGATGGTGGATAAAGAACCTCGACTAACATCTAAACAAGTTCAAGCTGCCCTGCAGTCCGAGGGTGCAACAGTGTCAACCCGTACTATCCGTCGGCCTCTGAATGAAAAGGGACTGTATGGTAGGATACCCAGGAAGACCCCACTTCTTACCCTGAGACATAAAAAAGCCAGGCTGGAGTTTGCCAAAACTTACCTGAGAAAGCCTAAAACGTTTTGGAAGAATGTTCTCTGGTCAGATGAGACAAAAGTAGAGCTTTTTGGCAAAAAGCATCAACATAGAGTCTACAGGAAAAAAAAAGAGGCATTCAAAGAAAAGAACACGGTCCCTAGAGTCAAACATGGCGGAGGATCCCTGATGTTTTGGGGTTGCTTTGCTGCCTCTGGCACTGGACTGCTTGACCGTGTGCATGGCATTATGAAGTCTGAAGACTACCAACAAATTTTGCAGCATAATGTAGGGACCAGTGTGAGAAAGCTGGGTCTCCCTCAGAGGTCATGGGCCTGCCAGCAGGACAATGACCCAAAACACACTTCCAAAAGCACTATAAAATGGTTTGAGAGAAAGCACTGGAGACTTCTAAGGTGGCCAGCAATGAGTCCAGACCTGAATCCCATAGAACACCTGTGGAGAGATCTCAAAATGGCAGTTTGGAGAAGGCACTCTTCAACTATCAGGGACCTGGAGCAGTTTACCAAAGAAGAATGGTCTACAATTCCAGCAGAGCATTGTAAGAAACTCATTGATGGTTACCGGAAGCGGTTGTTCGCAGTAATTTTGGCTAAAGTATTAGGCTGAGGGTGCCAATACTTTTGTCTGGCCCATTTTTGGAGTTTTGTGTGAAATGATCAATGATTTGATTTTTGCTTCATTCTCTTTTGTGTTTTTTCCTTGCAAGCAAATTAAATGAAGATAATAATACCAAAGAATTTGTGATTGCAATCATTTTCAGGAAGAAACTGAGTATTATCTGACAGAATTGCAGGGGTGCCAATACTTTTGGCCAGCACTGTATGGGGTCCATTATTCTGTATGAAGCATTATATGGGGTCCATTATTCTATTATTCTCTATAGAGCAATATATGGGGCTCATTATTCTGTATGGAGAATTATATGGGGTCGATTATTCTCTATGGAGCATTATATGGGGTCCATTACTCTGTATGGAGCATAATATGGAGTGCATTATTCTGTATGGAGCATTATATGGGGTCCATTATTCTGTATGGAGCATTATATGGGGTCCATTATTCTATTATTCTCTATAGAGCATTATATGGGGCTCATTATTCTGTATGGAGAATTATATGGGGTCAATTATTCTCTATGGAGCATTATATGGGGTCCATTATTCTGTATGGAGCATAATATGGGGTGCATTAGTCTGTATGGAGCATTATATGGGGTCCATTATTCTGTATGGAGCATTATATGGGGTCCATTATTCTATTATTCTCTACAGAGCATTATATGGGGCTCATTATTCTGTATGGAGAATTATATGGGGTCCATTATTCTCTATGGAGCATTATATGGGGTCCATTATTCTGTATGGAGCATAATATGGAGTGCATTATTCTGTATGGAGCATTATATGGGGTCCATTATTCTTTATGGAGCATTATATGGGGTGCATTATTCTATTATTCTCTATAGAGCATTATATGGGGCTCATTATTCTGTATGGAGAATTATATGGGGTCCATTATTCTCTAGGGAGTATTATATGGGGTCCATTATTCTGTATGGAGCACAATATGGGGCCCATTATTCTGCATGGAGCATTGAATTGGAGTGCATTATTCTGTTTGAAGCAATATATGAGGTCCATTATTCTATATGGAGCATTATATGGGGCCAATTATTCTGTATGAAGCAGTATACGGTATTGTTCTCATTATTCTGTATGTAGCATTATATGGGGCCCATTATACTGTATGGAGGACTATGAAGTTCCCATTATACCGTATGGGAGATTATATGGGGTCAGTATACCGTATGGAGGACTATACTGTCCGGTCTGCACTGTGTGCTGCCAGTTATCGCCGGTTTCTGAGCTATTGTAGAATTTACAATAGATATCACTCATGTAATGTAAGAAGTAAGTGAAATCTTTGGCCTTGTACTACATATATATATATTTCTCTGCCGTATCTGCACCATGAATCCTGGTATTTATTAACCCCTTTAGAGCCAATGCCGTAGTAGTACGCACATTTGCGTACTGCCCGTTCAGTGAGGGCTGCTGCGCTGAGCCCTCACTGAACGGAGCACATGTCAGCTGATTATTACAGCTGACATGTGCCCGCAACAGCCGTCGGTGGAATCGCGTTCCACCCGCGGCTGTTAACCTGTTAAATGCCGCTGTCAATCTCCGACAGCGGCATTTAACGCGCGCTTCCTGGAAGCGCGTCCTAAGCCACGGCCACCGGCGACCCCGTCACGCCGATGGGCGTGCATGACAACCCAGGGTCTGTGGTTGTCATGATCTGGTCGCTATGAGCGCCACCTAGTGGTCGGCGCTCATAGCACAGGACCAATTCTGCTATATGCAGGGGATCTGCTGGTCCCCTGTATGTAGCAGAGCCGATCAGACAACTGCTGCTTCTAGTCTCCTATGGAGACTATTGAAGCATGGAGTAAGTGAAAAAAAAAGTTTTTGAAAAAATAAAAAAAATTAAAAAAATATAAAAGTTTAAATCACCCCCCATTCGCCCCATTCAAAATAAAATAATAAAAAATAAATCCCACATACACATATTTGGTATCGCCGCGTTCAGAATTGCCCAATCTATCAATATAAAAAAATTATTAATCCGATCGGTAAACGGCGTAACGAGAAAAAAAATTCTAAACGCCAGAATTACGTTTTTTGGTCGCCGCAAAATTGCAATAAAATGCAATAACGGGCGATCAAAACATCAGATCTGTACCAAAATGTTATCAATAAAATCGTCAGCCCGGCGTGCAAAAAATAAGCCCTCACCCAGCCCCAGATCTCGAAAAATGGAGACGCTACATGTCTCGGAAAATGGCGCTATTTTTCTTACCAAATTTTGGAATTTTTTTTCACCACTTAAATATAAAAGAACCTATACATGTTTGGTGTCTATGAACTCGTAATGACCTGTAGAATAAGAATGGCAAGTCAGTTTTAGCATTCAGTGAACGGGGTAAAAAAATGAAAAAAAAAAACAACTGTGGTATTGCGCTTTTTTTGCAATTTTACCGCACTTGGAATTTTTTTCCCGTTTTCCCGTACATGATATGGTAAAACTAGTAATGACGTTGAAAAGTACAACTCGTCCTGCAAAAAATAAGCCCTCACATGGCCATATTGACCAAACAATAAAAACGCTATGGCTCTGGGAACATGGGGAGCAAAAAATGAAAAAGCAAAAACGACAAAACCCAAGGTTGCGAAAGGGTTAAAGGGGCCCACTGTGACTCTTTCGCCCGGGGCCTACGAAAGCCTGGAGCCGACCCTGCTGTCTGCAACCAAAGAGACAACGCAGGAATTCTTCTCCTATAGAGGCGAAAACTGGTGAAAATACAGGATAAAAGTAAAAAAAAAATGACCAGGTATAGTGATATTCCAAAATGTACACACACGGCAGCTTATTCTTAAAAGTTACTTAAAATGATAATTTCCCTTTAAATATTGGAACCTCTCTCCAGCAGGGAACGGCAATCTCCATGAATAAAGTCCACTGCACTCGTTCTGATTATTATATTTAGCATACAAGGCAATATCGGTTTAGAATCGCCTCAGTCATTGTTATAAGATCGCTATGTTTCCGGGCATAAATCATACGCTTGTAACATTGTGTATTCCTTAGTGTTGCAAATCTGAAATATTGTAAATTACATACTCCAGTTTGGCTAAAAATATTCCTAAAAAATGCTAAGAGGAGAATTTTTACTCTGCTGTACAATATGTAGTGTGTCCCCTGCCCCCGCTGTGCCCCTTCACAGAGTATGGTGCCCCATAGTGCAATCCTCTACATAGTATGATGCCTTCACAGTGCCACCTCTACAGGGCCCCAACAATGATTTCCCTCTCACAGTAACCACCCACAGTGATTCCTCATGGATTTTGGTGCCTCCACAGCGCTTTCCCCCAAACATTATAGTTTCCCCATGGAGCATTATTGAGTAATTTGATAAGACTATTATTGTGTAGGGTACAAATGATCATAGAATCATAGAATGGTAGAGTTGGAAGGGACCTCCTGGGTCATCTGGTCCAACCTCCTGCTCAAAGCAGGATTCACTAAATCATCTCAGATAGATGTCTGTCCAGCCTCTGTTTGAAGACGTCCATTGAAGGGGAACTCACCACCTCTCGTGGCAGCCTGTTCCACTCATTGATCACAATAACTGTCAAAAAGTTTTTTATAATATCTAATCTGTCTCCTCCCATTCAGTTTCATCCCATTGCTTCTAGTCTTTCCTTGTGCAAATGAGAATAAAGATGATCCTTCTATAATGTGACAGCCCTTGAGATATTTGTAGACAGCTATTAAGTCTCCTCTCAGTCTTCTTTTTTGCAAGCTTAACATTCCCAAATTCTGTAACCGTTCCTTATAGGACATGGTTTGCAGACCGGTCACCATTCTGGTCGCTCTTCTCTGAACTTGCTCCAGTTAGTCAATGTCTTTTTTTAAATGTGGTGCCCAAAACTGGACACAGTATTCCAGATGAGGTCTGACCAAAGAGGAGTAAAGTGTGAAAATGACTTCACGTGATCTAGACTCTATGCTTCTGTTAATACATCCCAGAATAGTATTTGCCTTTTTTGCTGCTGCATCACACTGTTGACTCATGTTCAGTCTATGATCTATTAGTATACCTAAGTCTTTTTCACATGTGCTGTTGCTTAGCTGTATTCCTCCCATTCTGTATATGCTTTTTGCATTTTTATTGCCAAGATGTTGTACTTTGCATTTTTCCCTGATAAAAAAACATTCTGTTAGTTGCAGCCCACTGCTCCAGTTTATGTAGGTCTTTTTGAATCCTCTCTCTCTCTTCTCTGGTGTTAGCTATCCCTCCTAGCTTTGTGTCATCAGCAAATTTAATCAGTTTACCCTCAATTCCTTCATCTAAATCATTGATAAAGATCTTGAACAATACAGGTCCCAGGACAGAGCCCTGTGGTACCCCACTTGAGACATTCATCCAACTGGATGTGAAGCCATTTACGACCACTCTTTGAGTCCGATCACTAAGCCAGTTATGAATCCACCTAACAGTTGCCTTGTCCATTCCATACTTGGTCATTTTTTCAATAAGGATGGTGTGAGATACTTTGTCAAATTCTTTGCTGAAGTCAAGATATACTATATCTACAGCATTTCCCTGATCCACCCAGTCAGTGATTCTGTCATAGAAGGAAATTAAGTTAGTCTGACATGACTTTTTAGTTACAAACCCATGCTGACTCTGGTTAATCACTTCATTCTTATCCAGGTACTTACATACATGTTGTTTAATAATTTGTTCAAAGATCTTTCCTGGTATAGAAGTCAGACTCACCGGCCTATAGTTCCCTGGTCCACCTTCTTCCCCTTTTTGATGATAGGAACAACATTTGCTCTTCTCCAGTCTTCTGGGACTTCTCTGTTCTCCAAGAATTTTCAAAGATTATGGAGAGTGGTTCTAAAATTTCTTCTACGATCTCCTTCAGTACTCTGGGGTGTAATTTATCTGGACCTGGAGACTTGAACTCATTTATGTTAGCTAAATATTCCCTCACAATCTTTCTGTTTACAAATAAGGTGGATTCTTCTATTCCTTTAATAGGACAGTGAAGATCAGTTGATGTTACATTTTCTTTCTGAGAGAAAACTGATGCAAAATAGGAATTAAAAAGTTCTGCCTTCTCAACATCCTTTCTTAACATTTCACCATTTTCATCCTGTAAAAATCCTATAGCATCTTTGACTTTTCTTTTACTTTTGACATACCCCCAAAATCCTTTTTTATTGCTTTTGACATCTCTTGTAAGCCTTAATTCATTGTCAGCTTTAGCTAACCTGATACGTGCCCTACAGGATCTGCAGACTGCATTATAATCTTCTTTAGATATGCCTCCCTCTTTCCATTTGATAAACATTTCTTTCTTTATTTTTAGCATGTGTTTAATTTCTGTGTTCATCCATCCTGGTTTCCTTAAATGCTTCCCATTTTTCCTACTTTTTGGGATTGTTAACGATTGTGCTTTGAGAATCTCATTTTTTAAAATTTCCCATCCTTCCAGGACATTTTTGTCCTTAAGGATATCCAGCCATTGGATCCCTCCTATTCTCTTTCTGAGTCGCTTAAAATCTGCCTTTCTGAAATCTAACCTTGAAGTTTCAGTCTTCACATGTCTTCCTCCTCTAGTTATCCAAAATTCTATAATAGCATGATCGCTGCCTCCTAGCGCCCCAGCCACTTTTACCTCCTCAACCATTTCCTCCCTGTTTATAAGGATTAGATCCAAAGTAGCAGATCCCCTTGTTTTCTCTCTTACCTTTTGGAAGATAAAGTTGTCAGCAAGAGAGGATAAGAATTTGCTTGACCTGTTAGCATTACTTGAGAGAGATTCCCAACAAATGTCTGGATAGTTGAAATCTCCCATGACCACTACGTCATATTTTTTGGAGAACTTGGTCATTTGATACATAAAGAGTTCATTCATATCTTCAGTTTGCCCAGGTGGCCTGTAGTAAATGCCTACAATGGTGTCCTTTCTGTTGTTCTCTCCTTGTATTCTTGCCCAAACAGTTTCCACAGAACTCCCAGTCTCTGCTTCAATCTCTGTGCAGATATACGCTTTTCTAACGTACAATGCGACACCTCCTCCTCGTTTATCAAGTCTATTTCTTGCAAATAAGTTGTATCCTTTTAGCCTTGTGTTCCAATCATGTGTATCGTCCCACCAAGTTTCAGTGATTCCAATGACATCATTTTTCTTTTCCTGCGTTAGTAGTTCCAATTCTCCTTGTTTGTTTCCCATGCTTTGTGCATTTGTGCATTTGTATGACACTTTTACTCTTTAGGGTACTCACTCTGAGGTTCACTATTACCATCTGTTGGGCACAATTACTTTTAGGGGCACCATCTGTCTGGCACTGTTGGTTTCTGTGGCACTATCTGTGTAGATCTCTTTCAGTTGCTATTTCTAGTAAGTTTTGATGTATTGGCTATGTGCGCACGATCAGGAAAATTTCTGCAGCGTTCCTGCATCTATTGGCAGCAAAAACGCTGAGATAAATACGCAGCTTTTTGATGCGTTTTCATGTGTTTTTTTATGTGGTTTTGCCTGCAGATTTGCCATGCGTTTTTCCAGTGCATTGTATAGGAAAAATGCAGGCAAAAACGCAAAAAGAATGGACATGCTGCTTCTTTTTCTGCACATGAAATTCAGTCAGGATAAATTCTGATCAAAGAACTTGCAAAATGTCATAGGAAACCATGGGAGAAGGTTTACAATGCATTTTTGGCCCATTTCTGTGCAGACAAAACGCACCAAAAACGCACTGTTTGCACTTTGGGTCACTGCGCTTCACTGCAAGTGCAGTAAAGGGGAAAATGGGGCAACAGTAAAAAATTAGTGATATCAAAATAGATGGATAAGGTGGTGGAAATGTGAGAAGTCAAACATGTCTGTGTTGAAATCGCTACAGATGAGTTGAGGCTAGAAGAAGTCGTAATGGTGGTCTGGACCAGATGGAAAAGATAAGAAAAGTGAATGGCTCCAACTAGAAAGAAGGTGAACATTAAGTCACTTAATATAACTGTATGACTATGTATGACTGTGAGACCTCTTATATGCTTGGCAGAACTGAGATCTAACACCATAAGGATGGAGTATAGTGGTAATGTTTAGTCTTTTTATAGTGTGTTTATTTTGTAACAGTTTGGTGGTGCAATTAAGTTACCTTAAGCTACATTGTCACATTATCATTTCACGCATTTTACTCCCATCTTTACACTAAATATCTTATCAAGTCTCCTCTGTGACCTCATCAGTGATTCTATATAATAATATGGCCCGTCTGTACCTCCCTATAGGAGTAGTGCTCTCCACTAGTGCCATCTCTGTGCCCCCATATAGCACTAGTGCCCTCTGTGCCTCCATACAGTACTAGTGCCCTCTCTGTGCCCCCATATAGTACTAGTGCTCTCTCTGTGCCTCCATATAGTACTAGTGCTCTCTCTGTGCCTCCATATAGTACTAGTGCTCTCTGTGCCTCCATACAGTACTAGTGCCCTCTCTGTGCCCCCATATAGTACTAGTGCCCTCTCTGTGCCCCCATATAGTACTATTGCTCTCTCTGTGCCCCCATATAGTAATAGTGCCCCTCTGCGTACCCATAAAGTACTAGTGCCTTCTCTGTGCCCCCATATAGTACTAGTGCCCTCTCTGTGCCTCCATATAGTACTAGCGCCCTCTCTGTGCCTCCATATAGTACTAGTGCCCTCTCTGTGCCCCCATATAGTACTAGTGCTCTCTCTGTGCCTCCATATAGTACTAGTGCTCTCTGTGCCTCCATACAGTACTAGTGCCCTCTCTGTGCCCCCATATAGTACTAGTGCCCTCTCTGTGCCCCCATATAGTACTATTGCTCTCTCTGTGCCCCCATATAGTAATAGTGCCCCTCTGCGTACCCATAAAGTACTAGTGCCTTCTCTGTGCCCCCATATAGTACTAGTGCCCTCTCTGTGCCTCCATATAGTACTAGCGCCCTCTCTGTGCCTCCATATAGTACTAGTGCCCTCTCTGTGCCCCCATATAGTACTAGTGCCCTCTCTGAGCCCTCATATAGTACTAGTGCTGTCTCTGTGCACCCATATAGTACTAGTGCCCTCTCTGTGCCCCCATATAGAACTAGTGCCCTCTCTGTGCCCCCATATATTACTAGTGCACTCTCTCTGCCCCCATATAGTACCAGTGCCCATTCTTTGCCTTCATATAGTACTAGTGCCCCTATATAGTACTAGTGTCCCCTCTATGCCCCCATATAGTACTAGTGCCCTCTCTGTGCCTCCTTATAGTATTAGTGCCCTCTCTGTGCTTCCATATAGTACTAGTGCCCTCTCTGTGCCCCTATATAATGCTAGTGCCCTCTCTGTGCCCCCATATAGTAATAGTGCCCCCTCTGCATCCCCATATAGTACTAGTGCCCTCTCTGTGCCCTCATATAGTACTAATACCCTCTCTGTGCCGCCATATAATACTAGTGCCCTCTCTGTGCCCCCATATAGTACTAATGCCCTCTCTGTGCCCCCATATAGTACTAGTGCCCTCTGTGCCCTCATATAGTACTAGTGCCCTCTGTGCCCTCATATAGTACTAGTGCCCTCTCTGTGCCCCCATATAGTACTAATGCCCTCTCTATGCCCCCATATAGTACTAATGCCCTCTCTATGCCCCCATATAGTACTAGTGCCCTCTCTGTGCCTCCTTATAGTATTAGTGCCCTCTCTGTGCTTCCATATAGTACTAGTGCCCTCTCTTTGCCCCTATATAATGCTAGTGCCCTCTCTGTGCCCCCATATAGTAATAGTGCCCCCTCTGCAACCCCATATAGTACTAGTGCCCTCTCTGTGCCCTCATATAGTACTAATACCCTCTCTGTGCCGCCATATAATACTAGTGCTCTCTCTGTGCCCCCATATAGTACTAATGCCCTCTCTGTGCCCCCATATAGTACTAGTGCCCTCTCTGTGTCCCCATATAGTACTAGTGCCCTCTCTGTGCCCCCATATGGTGCTAGTGCCCTCTTTGTGCTCCCGTATAGTATTAGTGCCCTCTCTGTGCCCCCATATAGTACTAATGCCCTCTCTATGCCCCCATATAGTACTAGTGCCCTCTCTGTGTCTCCATATAGTATTAGTGCCCTCTCTGTGCCCCCACATGGTGCTAGTGCCCTCTTTGTGCTCCCGTATAGTACTAGTGCCCTCTCTGTGCCCCTATATAGTACTAGTGCACTCTCTGTGTCCCCATATAGTACTAGTGCCCTCTCTGTGCCCCCACATGGTGCTAGTGCCCTCTTTGTGCTCCCGTATAGTATTAGTGCCATCTCTGTGTCCCCATATAGTACTAGTGCCCTCTCTTTGTCCCCATATAGTACTAGTGCCCTCTCTGTGCCCCCACATGGTGCTAGTGCCCTCTCTGTGCCCCTGTATAGTACTATTGTCCTCTTTGTGCCCCCGTATTGTACTAGTGCCCTCTCTGTGCCCCCATATAGTACTAATGCCCTCTCTATGCCCCCATATAGTACTAGTGCCCTCTCTGTGCCTCCTTATAGTATTAGTGCCCTCTCTGTGCTTCCATATAGTACTAGTGCCCTCTCTGTGCCCCTATATAATGCTAGTGCCCTCTCTGTGCCCCCATATAGTAATAGTGCCCCCTCAGCATCCCCATATAGTACTAGTGCCCTCTCTGTGCCGTCATATAGTACTAATACCCTCTCTGTGCCGCCATATAATACTAGTGCCCTCTCTGTGCCCCCATATAGTACTAATGCCCTCTCTGTGCCCCCATATAGTACTAGTGCCCTCTCTGTGTCCCCATATAGTACTAGTGCCCTCTCTGTGCCCCCACATGGTGCTAGTGCCCTCTTTGTGCTCCCGTATAGTATTAGTGCCCTCTCTGTGCCCCCATATAGTACTAATGCCCTCTCTATGCCCCCATATAGTACTAGTGCCCTCTCTGTGCCTCCATATAGTATTAGTGCCCTCTCTGTGCCCTCACATGGTGCTAGTGCCCTCTTTGTGCTCCCGTATAGTACTAGTGCCCTCTCTGTGCCCCTATATAGTACTAGTGCACTCTCTGTGTCCCCATATAGTACTAGTGCTCTCTCTGTGCCCCCACATGGTGCTAGTGCCCTCTTTGTGCTCCCGTATAGTATTAGTGCCATCTCTGTGCCCCCATCTAGTACTAGTGCCCTCTCTGTGTCCCCATATAGTACTAGTGCCCTCTCTGTGCCCCCACATGGTGCTAGTGCCCTCTCTGTGCCCCTGTATAGTACTATTTTCCTCTTTGTGCCCCTGTATAGTACTAGTGCCCTCTCTGTGCCCTCATATAGTACTAGTACCCTCTCTGTGGCTCCATGTAGCAATAGTGCCCCCTCTTTGTTTGTATAGAGTAATAAGACCCCCTTGTGACTCTGAATAGTATTAGTCCTGGCTCCGTGCTCCCATATAGTAATAGTGCCATCTCTGTGCCTGAGGATATGTATATTGTTATAGATAATGTGGACCCAAGTGTCCGAAAATCAGAAGAGCCAAATGATATTGGTCAGAATGTAAAGATGGGTGGTCCGGCACTGAATATAATATAACTGAACAGGAATATAGAGAACATTATTACATTCAATATTCTCAGTCTTTATATTCTCCCCATCTGTAAATACAATGTTCCTTTTACCCCTTACACCTATGTAGTAAAGGTCATAGTCGCCTCTATGTCTTATTCTAGAACAATGGGAATCTTCTTCTCCAGGCCCATGTAAATAGCGTTTTTCTGATACAAATGTGATGTGAGCAGAACATTAAAAATATTTTCAGTTCTTTACAATCCATTTTTATTGGGCCTCGTTCAGACGAGCGTATTATACCGACCTGTGCTCTCTGCACCACAGACCGCACCCGCGCCCAGTATAGCCAATGTCCAGATATTCCACACATGGACCAACAATGTGAGTGGAGACAATCACTTCATGGGCAAGACCTTCCTAAATGGCATCTAACAGGACTGACGGCCGCTGATTGACTGCAGCGCTTATGTGGCACAATGACGCAAGATTGCCGGGGACACGGCGCTCGGGGCAGAGAAGCAGTATCAGTCCGGCAGAAAATGTGCTTTTTTCTTATTTTATTCAGCACAATAGGGGCATTCAGAAGGAGATGTCAGTAGTAAAGACCCCTGTAACTCAGTCCAGTGTTTGGTGTAAAGCATGGAGGTAATAACCAAAAAGGTTCAGGTACATTTTTGAGCAGTTTTTTCGTTTTTTTCTCCCCTTCTTCCAAGACTCATGTAAATTTTTTATTTTTCTGTCTACTTAGCCGTATGAGGGCTTGTATTTTGAGGAACGAGTTGTACTTTTCAAAAAAATAATTTATTTTATCATGTGATGTACTGGAAACAGGAAGAAATTGCAAAAAAAAGTGCAATTTAACAATTGTTTTTTACTTTTTTTATTTATCATATTCATTATATGGAAAAATGATCTGGCAATATAATTCTCCGCTCCACCTGCGGCTGTTAAAGGCACATGATGGCTGATTAAATGAACTATCATCTGCAGAAAAAGATGCATGCTCAGCGCTGGAGCCCGCATCAAATGCAGTGACACAACTTATGACGTAACTATGTCATATGTCGTGAAGGAGTTAACCTGTCCTATCAAAGACATTGAGAGTCACTCAAGTTAGGAGAGTTGGACTCCACTGGCTGAATATTTACCAGATATAATCTCATCCACGGGCCAGAGAACGCCCATCAGGGACACTTGAACTGACGCAGATGGGGTACGGCCATCACTGTGCATCCCTATAACTGTGTTCAATAAGGTAACGAGCAGCCGGCACACTTTCTCATACAATCATATGTGACGTCCTCTTACTCGAAAAAGCCTGTGTTTACCCTGGGTGATGGGGGACTCGGTGTCGGGTCCTATGATGAAGAGATGGGGTGCAGCCGTGGCCCGGACCCGACCCATGCTCAGGGCCATCACATTAAAAAGAGATGGTGTGGGCTCATCCGGGTTGAGTGGCTGATTAACGACTACGCCACCTGTGGTGCCTGGTGAAGGGCCACCAGCGCCGCTACAGTCCGCTGAGGCCTGGTTTTACGGCTGCCAGAGTTCTTACTACTCCCCACAGGCGGAGCGTGGGCTCACGGCAGAGGGACAGGAGGATGGGGGTAGTAGTAGAGGGAGACGGGCGCCGCGTCGTGCGGTGTGGCGCAGAATAAACAGTCCGGAGGCCGTAGGGGTGAACTTCCAAGGCTTTACTCACTTTAGAGATGGCAGAAGGAAGGCGACTCCCTGCTCCTCGCGGAGTCCTGCCGTCACCATGGACGGGGGTCCGACAACCTCCGAGTAAGTCCAGCATTCAGTCGGGACCCTACTGCAGAGTGTTCCTGAACTACAGACCGAATCCTTTCCTGTCCGTGTGTGTGCAAGTAGGCTGGGACTCCCTCTGAACTCCTCTCAGAACAAGGGCACGGGTGGCAGCTCCGCTCCGTCCGATACCCTGTGGGATCCTCTGGGCCTAACCGGGCTTTCCCGTCCAGGACGTAGAGTAGCAAGGTCGGGTGTCGGGGGCCGGTACCCCTCTTGCAGCCGGAGTCCCTCTGAATATATCAGCATGGCGAGGACAGGTGGCGTACACCGCTCCGTCTGCATCCTGCCTGGGATCCATTTGCTGTGGAGCCACACTCTTAAGCTCCGGGCCTTCTTGGTCCTGGTCATTGGCCGGGTTGAGACATTCCTGGTCTACAACCTGCCCCTCGTCCCAAGGCCGGGGTACGAGGGCTGTGTCCCTTGCCGGTGCAGGCCCACACAGGATCTGCGCTCCCGGAGGGAGGTCACATTACACACAGTATTTGACAGCACAGTACAGCCGAAGACGACGACCAAGACCAAAGATGGCTTTTTATTAAATATGAAATTTAAAGTGTAACTAACTTGTAAGTCCTCCACCCTCATCCACTAACTGGTTCCCCTAACTCTTGGTTCCCCAGTCTCCCTGTAACCAGGGGAGCAGCACCTAGTACATATTAGCTCCCTCTGGTGGAGAAGTGTGGTGTTGGATGCAAGGTTTGGGTCACGACTATCACACTGGTCTTACCTCAGAGGAGGAACACCACACTCCATTAAAGAAGTGCAGCATCCCTGTGGCGGTCGAACCCTCAGGGGCGCCACACATACAACACTGACGACAGTGGAAACCAAACTCTCCTGCACCCATGTCTGTGTCTATTCAGCACAGAAGTGTAAAATATCAAGTGCAGCCTGTGGAGTGAGGTGTGCGCAGCCAAGTGAGTAAGAATCACGTCCTGTTCTATATATTAGACTGGTACATGAGCATGAGATCTGCTGATTGTGCTACGTCCTGGCAGGTCTGTGTGGATGTGACGTCATTGTAGCATCGGCGTCTCTGCCCCCTTACAGGTAGAGACGTCGTCCCCCTTACCGCCGCGCTCCGGGCCCGTCATCTTCCGGCCCTCCTGCTGCTGCTGCCGGCACACTCAGCTTCCCTAGCACTGTGCTTAAGGTGCGCCCGTGCTCCCTCCTTCTTAAAGGGGCCATGCGCGCCATCCAAAGGAGTCCCCGCCAATGGCGGGAGGACCTCTCATATAAAAGGCACCTCCTCCAAAATGGAGGTGCCCGTGCAAGGTTGTAGCTTTGTGTTATAAACCCTGCTTCAGCCCTCAGGTCCCACTGCTAGTCTGACTACCAGTCCAGGCCGCCAGCCTGACTACCAGTCCTGTCCGCCAGCCTGACTACCAGTCCAGTCCGCCAGCCTGACTACCAGTCCAGTCCGCCAGCCTGACTACCTGTCTAAGCCAGCCAAGTACACTCTCCAGCCCGACGGTCTGCCTACGGTCCAAACCCGCCAATCTGTCTATGAGCCAGGCTTGCCTGCCTACCCGGAGAACGTACCAGTTACCTGCCAGTTACCTGCCTACCAGCCAGCCTACCTGGAGGCTCTTGCCAGTTACCCGTGGTGTCTACCAGTCCGTCTACCCGGATCACCCGTCAGCCTGCCTGCCGTGCTCGTCCGCTGTACAGGTCAGTCCCTGCCTTCTGACCCGTGGAAGTCACCTGCTCTCATACAAGGACTGGCCCAGAGTAACACATGGTCCCTCTGCTCGGTCCTTCCCTGGTTCACGGAGTCGATTGAGCCGCCGTGCGACCTTGGTCAGTCCGAGTTGATACCTAGTCACGCCCCTCTGGTCCCTCCTTGCACCGCAGCACAGAGTTTCCACCACCCGGATCCGTAACAGTCATTAGTCATCTGCACTGCAAACCTCCTAATGTGGAAGTGAGCGGCAACAGATTACTCCTTTATGCCCCATCCTCCTGATGATGCCTGAGAGCCGGCGAAACATGTTGGGAGTCTATATATTTATAGATGGAGAGAGACAGGACCTGAATTACAATTACGGTGACAATCTACCTGTATATAACTAATGGCTGACTGCAGCAGTAAATCATACAGTGTATTCAGTGCCTGTGAATGTGATACAAATGCACAAAGGAGCATTAATAATGGGGTCACTCATTCATGGGGGTTTTATTGTTTTGTTTGGGTTATATGTAAATAATAGTAATAAAAGCGACACTATAAAGAGAAAGAAGATTTCAGTGACCCCAGAGCTGAGTTATAATAAGGTAAAAAGCACAGCAGTGACCCGTCCTTCCCTGGGGTTGTGGTGGGATTACTGTATATCACATGTGATCGGCCATTGGTAACGGTACAACCTGTATTATATATATCACTGATGGCTTTATTATATACTTCCCCAATCTCACCATATTCCTGTCTTCATACATAGTATATTCTGTGTCAGAGCACATATAACACCCTTCATGCTTAGTACACATGTAATAATACTACTGTGACTACATAACATCACCATCTACAGCCAGCCACATGCTCATTACATGGTGCAAATGGCAGAACAGCACCAACCAGAGAGCCTTATACCAGTGCCAGTCAGGACCTCTATATAAGGGACTGCTCCATCATGTGTCCCACCCTTAGCAGCAACAACTGCAATCAAGAGTTTGCGATAACTGGCAATGAGTCTTTTACAATGAGGATTTCTCTGGAGGAATCTTGGCCCACTCATCTTCGCAAAAGTTTTGTAATTCACCCACACTGGAGAGTTTCCGAGCATGAACCGCCTTTTTAAAGTCATGCCACAGCATCAGTCTGATTAAGGTCAGGACTTTGACTAGGCCACTCCAAAGTCTTAATTTTGTTTTTCTTAAGCCATTTAGAGGTGGACTTGCTGGTGTGTTTTGGATCATTGTCCTACTAATGCTCCCCATAGTCATATATAGTAGTATAATGCATGCCTATAGTCATTCATAGTAGGATAATGCACCCCCATAGTCATATATAGTCATATATAGTAGTATAATGCACCATCATAGTCATACATACTAGTATAATGCACCCCATAGTCATTCATAGTAGTATATTGCACCCCCATAGTCATATATAGTAGTATAATTCACTCCATAGTCAAATATAGTAGTATAATGAACCCCCATAGTCATATAAAGCAGTATAATTGACCCTGTAGTTATACTTTGGCAGTATAATGCACCCCCATAGTCATATACAGTAATATAATTCACCCCATAGTCATATATAAGAATGCACCCCATATTCAAATACAGTAGTATGATGCACCATCATAGTCATAAATAGTAGTATAATGCTTCCACATATTCATACATAGTAGTATAATGCACCACCATAGTCATATATAGTAATATAATGCACCCACATAGTCATATATATTAGTATAATGCACCCTATAATCATATATACTGTATTAGTATAATGCATCCCATAATCATATATAGTAGTAAAATGCACCCCTATAGTCATATATATTAGTATAATGCACCACCATAGTCATACATAGTAGTATTATGCACCCGCATAGTCATATATATTGGTATAATGCACCCGCATAGTCATATATATTAGTATAATGCACCCCTGTAGTCATACATAGTAGCAAAATCAAACCCAAAAACATTATTGCTGGAGGCACGCCAGTGCCCATGGAAATCCACAAGCACACACGTGTCAAACCAGCAACATAGCTCCAAAACACATGGACAACAAAAGACAGGAATGGAGCTTTACAAAATGCAAATAGAAAAGAAATTTTATTATTGGTATAAATACATTAAAAGATACATATAGGATCCATAAGAGGAAACATGAATCATGATGTGTGCAAAAGGAGCAGAAAACCCCCCCAAAAACAGGCCTCAGGTAGGCATAATTAAAATACAAGATATGATGTACAGCAAGTAGTAAACACTAAGCACACCCAACCACTCAAGACATGAACAGGGGAGCAAAAAATATTGCTACAGTACACCATAATCTATACAAAATCTAGAAGCAATAGTGGGCAAAAGGCAATGCAAGTGGATACACATAAGGCTGAATAATAAAACATCAAAAAAGTAGTAAAGACACTAACCCAAGGGCTGAAAGTTCCCCGAATGGGGAAAGGGAAGGTACAAAAAGTGCAAAAGACACCTACCCATACATAGTAGTATAGTGCACCTCCATAGTCATATTCATTAGAATAATGCACCTCCATAGTCATATATATGACTGGCTCCCCATTGCCCAGAGACTCCAGTTCAAAACCCTAACCATGGCATACAAAGCCGTCCACAACCTGTCTCCTCCATACATCTGTGACCTAGTCTCCTGGTACTTACCTGCACGCAACCTCCGATCCTCATAAGATCTCCTTCTCTACTCCCCTCTTATCTCCTCTTCCCACAATCGCATACAAGATTTCTCCCGTGCATCCCCCCTACTCTGGAACTCTGTACCCCAACACATCAGACTCTCGCCTACCATGGAAGCCTTCAAAAGAAACCTGAAGACCTACCTCTTCCGACAAGCCTACAACCTGCAGTAACCATCACTCCACCACATTACTGCATGACCTCCTCTACCCCCACCTACTGTATCCTCACCCATCCCTTGTAGAATGTGAGCCCTCGCGGGCAGGGTCCTCGCTCCTCCTGTACCAGTCGCTGACTCGTTTTGTTAAGATTATGTAAATGTTTTTGCTATGTATATTCCTATCACATGTAAAGTGCCATGGAATAAATGGCGCTATAGTAATAAATAATAAATAAATAAATATATATTAGTATAATGCCCCCCCATAGTCATATATATTAGTGTAATGCACTCCCATAGTCATATACTGTATATTAGTATAATGCATTCCCATAGTCATATAGGGACGCACATCCAGTTGAAGTTTCTACTGGCGTCGCCTGCCTCCTGCATGAAGGGATTAATAGAGTAATAATAAAAAAAAACACTAGAAGTCGAAATGAAGTTCTCTGCCGTTCCTCTGGACTCTAAACTGTCACCCATGATGCCCACATCAGTGTATAGAGCAGAGCAGGTCCATGACCTGCTGCCTGGCAGGTGCCACCTGAGGTTCCATCACCTCTGACCTCACCTGCACACGACCAACTGCCGTTTACTTTCATCTGTCGGCTGAAGCGATCGGACGGAGGTTTGCGGTTTGGAAGATTTTGGAAGATATTTTTGCAAATGGCGTCTACTAGACATGGAGAACAGAGCGAGGAGAAGAAGAGGAAGAGAGAAGAGGACAGCGTGACCGGATTCAAGAAGATCACGAAGAAGAGGAGAGAAGCCAACAATGGATTGGAGGAGTCAACACCTGGATGCAGCGGAGACCCTGGATCATCCAGCCCCTATGTCAGGCTTAACATCAGCCGCTTCGACATCCACCAGGTCTTGGGTAGGGGCGCCTTTGGCAAAGTAAGTCCTACATATTTTATATTCATTTTAAACCTGAAGTTTTTATTATATCCTCATGTATTGTTCTCTGTTATCAGCCATGTCATGCTTTGTTGTTGCACATTGTAGTGTTCTGTGAGATGACATAAGTCATCTCCATAGTTAGGTCTAGTGCTGCTATAACGTGGTATTCTTCTACACTGGATGGTTGATCTCAGGGGTCACAGCTGTAGGGAGCAGGGGACATTGTTTTTTTCCATGTCATCATCAATATTGGCTCCTATCAGGCGGCCATATTGTACATACGTTGCTCTCTGTTTTTTTATTAAACCTTAATAGACAATGATATTCAGACCACACTAATGCCAACTCAAAGCCTCCACTAATGCTTGTTATGTTTATTCCCATATGGTAACAGTGGAAAACCCTTTAAAGAGTCGCTGTTGTTTTAATTTTTATTTCATTAACAGCACACATGAAAATAAGCAACATAATAAATATTATTTGAGAAATCTGCTTCTTTCTCCACCAAGATTGATTTTTCATTTTCAAAGTCTCTATTTTCGTGTAAAATCTGTATTTAGTGAAGACAGATTGTTACGTTACTGAGATAGGAGATGACAGTTGGTGCTGATAATATTCTATGTAAAGGGGGAGAGGGAGGAGCTAAAGGCAGAATTCCTCCCTCCTCCTTCCACTTCTCTTCTGCATAGAATATTATCAGTACCAACTGTCGCCTCCTTTCTCAGTAAAGCAACAATCTTTTATCACTGAATACAGATTTTAACCGAAAATTGGGAATTTTAGAAAATGAAAAATCAGTCCTGGTAGAGAAAAAAAGCAGATTTCTGTGATTAGATTTATTACACATTGCTTATTTTCATGTGTATTATTGATTTATGAAATAAAAATGCTGACTATTTTTTATCACCTTTCCATAGCCCATCCCTGGAGTAGGCAGTACATTATGCGCATAGATTTGCTCCTCTACATGGTCCTGGTTACCAGCAGATTGAGAAACCACTCAGTTTTATCATGTGCCTTAGTAGAAAATCCAGATCCCTTCCGCTTCCTGCAGACACCTTCCAAGTATTCTTCATTTGTCTTTTTCAGGTAGTCCTGGCATCAGTCCCCGGCCGTAACATCAATGATTACCAAAAAAGAGGACAATGAGGACACCATTATGCGAGAGCGGCGGATACTCCTGGAGGCCAGAGACTGCCCATTCTTATGCCACCTCTATGCTGCACACCAGTCTCTGCAGAGGGCATATTTCATCACGGAGTATCTGTTCGGTGGCAGCCTGGAGGACTTGATCAGGATGTGCTACTGCCTGAACATCGGCAATGTGAGGTGAGAAAACGGAAAATGTACCTAAAGGAGAACTAAGGAGATGGAAAAAAACTGAGGTCTGGGTGTAGCTAAGGAAGCACTGGCAGGGCATATGTTTAGGGTGCTGGATGCAGGCAGTGGGGTGCCAGGATATTTGGGAATTGCTAGAGAAGGGTTTGATGACATTGATACTACACTCTGTTCTCTCCGTCAGATTCTACACAGCAGAGATTGTATGTGGCCTCCAGTTCCTCCATGGACACAACATCGTCCACCGGTAAGCAGAACGTTCCTCCTTCTCTCTGTCTCCTTTACATTCTGGAGATATGACCCTCAGCATTCCTGCTGTCCTGCCCCCTATTCTACCTGGTCTTGTAGTGATCCATTTTCCATCTCTTGTATCACTGGACAGATTTCCAATTTTATTTTCTTCTTTCATTGCAGAGACATAAAGCCGGAAAACATCATGTTGGATGCAGATGGCCACATCCGTATAATCGATCTAGGACTTGACCAAGATGGCGTCACCTCCTCCAAAAACAAGTCTGGAGTGACAGGCACTTTCCACTACATGGCCCCTGAGGTGTTTCGTAGAAAACCATACGGTGCAGCAGTGGACTGGTGGAGCCTGGGGATCGTGGTATCCAGGATGGCAGCAGGACGATTCCCATTTTACAACGGCCCCGTCAAGCAAACGGCTTTCAAAGCTATCATCAACGAAAAGCCAAAATTTCCATCTTGGCTTGATGCTGACGTGAAACATCTCATCAAGAAGCTGCTGCGCAAAGACCCTCAGACGCACCTGGGTGTGAGCGAGAACATCCGTTTTTTACCACCATTGGCTGGGAGGAACTGGAGAAAAGGAGTGCAGAGCCGCCATTTACACCATTCAGGCCAATTCTGGAGAGCCATCATCTGCAGTGGCCGGAGCATACAGTCCTTCACCCCGTGGCCGGATTTACGTACGTGTCATCAAACTGGGCCCGGTAAGGATCTTTTCATCTGGGAATAACTCCCATTAGGTGTTCTCACATTGTGGTAATCATCATCCATCTTGTCTTTTTTTACATTTTCTGCTAATGGCTTTATGTCTCTGTTTTTCTTAGGTGGATGAAAAGATCTGGACTGTGAAAGATTCCATGACCATCTGGTGAGTGACCGCTGTACAGACAGGACACCTATTATATCAGTACATTGTATCAAATGTTACATAGCGGAATGGTTCATTATAAAGACCATTCCCCTAATAACAGAAGATGCGGTAGACAGAATATTTCATGTCTTCCTCTTATGTCTTGCAGGATGAGTCCGTGCCAACTGCCCAGAACTCCATGCCTCCTGACCCGTACCTCGTCTCTGCTGCTGTACGTCACCTCGGCTGCCCTTCACCATCAGCTCTCTCTATAACATCTTCATGCTGGTCCACTGCCATTGTTTTGCTGCCCCTGACCCTTGACCTGGCCTCCTCCAATCCTGGGCTGGAATTTGACATCCCTCCAGCCCGAAGATCTTCTACCCCAGGAGCGGCCTGTGTTAAGTTTCCATCTGGTGAGTTCAGGAAAAATCATCCTGGGGCAGCGGAGCAGCAGAATGTACACAGAGCGGCCATTATCCCTGAACTCACCTTAGCACAGGCCTGGTAAGTATCGCACCCATCACATCACCCACACTACATGATCAGTATAGGGGCACACACTGCATGATCTGTATAGGCACATGTGGCACCCCAGGGGTCTGGTTTCCACAGTAATAGCAATATTACGTCTGTGAGCAGGTGGGAGGTTTCCTGGTCAGACATCCTATGCATGCCACACCTCCTGCCCAGTCCTGGGAGGGGAAGAACTTCCCCTATATAAAACTAGGGCTGAGGCAGGGTTAGAGGAGAAAGAGCAGAGAACACAGACAGAGACACATTCTGGTCTGTAGTGGAGCAGCTTTAGGAACAAGAAAGATAAGGAGCTCTGTGGGAGCTGTGCTAAAAGAGAATCAGGGGCTGGAAGCTGTAGAGCTCGCCCTGATTGAAGAGTTCTTACCGGACCCGGAGTCCGAGGCTGTGGGGACTAATCCTTACCCAGCAGCAGAAACTGCCCGGCAGGGGATTTCAGGTCCTCTGGCCAAGAAACCCAAAGTCACGGTCACACGCAAGGGACCAGCACCGCGACGTGGAGCAGAAGCTACCAAAAGGCCCCGAGTCACCGGCCATACGGGTGAGCACCACACGGTACACTCAGGGACGTGGGCTACTTTTACCCGCCTCTAGCAAGGTAGCCAGAAGAGTACGATTAGTTGGGGAGGCCTACAACTCCGCCTGGCCAGGGGAGATCCCATAAGCTCACGGACTGACCAGGCCCCGATCGCTAGCTAGTACTCCGGGAGGGTCTACCTTGTCACCAGTAAAGACCCAGAACTACACCGCACCGTCTCTGAGTGGTTCCTGCTACCCCCTTCAAACACGTCGGCTGCCCTGAGGCCATACCCCTCCCGTTGGGGGTTCTACCAGCTACACTGCACAACCTTACCACCGGCCTCAGCGGTCTGCCCTGCAGCGGCGGCTTCATAGCCACGTTCAACGGGTGGCGTAGTCGAACACCGTACCATCTTCTGCTAAACTCTGCCGCTCAGTTTGACTCCCTGGGCACGGACCGGGTCACCGCCACGAGACTACTACTCCTATCTGATCCGGATCCGGGTAGGCTCCCGCGTGCGCAACGCTGCGCGACACAGGCCCAGGGGCGCGTCAACTTTGGCGTAGTCGGCAGGATTCCGTGCCCGCAACCACCGGGTACTGCGTGCCTGAAAAAGAGACTTTTAAACTTACCTGTGGAGAAGATTCCCGCCATCCGACGCCATCTTCTACCTTCTTCCCGCCATCCGTGGAGTTTTCCCGCCGTTGGACGCCATCTTCTGCCTTCTTCCCGCCATCCGTGGAGTTTTCCCGCCGTTGGACGCCATCTTGAAGACGCCGCGCGGGAAGAAGAGGGGCGTGGACTCCGAAAGCGCGCGAGAACTGAAGCCCCGCCTCACGTCCGGACGTTGCGTAAGGTCCTGGAAGGAGCCCAGCAGACGCCGACGTCACAGGAGCGCGACGGAAGGTCCTCGACCCTGACGATCCACTGCGGAGCCGCGGCCTACGGAAGAGGATCATCGCAAGGTAGGCCACGGTCCACTAGGGGGGAGGAGGATGTCGGATACGGAGGAGAGCTTCACTGCCACAGCCACCGCCAGCGCCACCGCTGCAGCGGTCATGCCTTTCACGATGCCCTATATCCCGGGGGCAGCCTGGCTACCCCAGTACTCAGGGGAGTCACATACCCTGAATGACTTTAGAGAAAAGCTGGATAGCCTCTTCCAGGTGTACCCCCTCACAGAAGAGCAAAAAGTGAGCATCCTGGTGGCCCAACTAACCGGGGCAGCCCAAAGGGAGGTAAAGTCCTGGCCACCTGGGAGGAGGACTGTCGCAGGGATATTAACCCGGCTGAAGGACACCTTTGATACCCGCACCTCAGCCGAGATTAAGCTTAGATTCTACGGGTGCAAACAGCGAGCACATGAGAATATAAGGGACTATGCACTAAACCTACAAGAGGCCCTGAGAGCCATTAAGCAGACCGACCCTGACGGCGTGGGAAACGAGGACAGGCTGTTGACCGAACAATTTATAGAGGGACTATATTGCAATGCCCACCGAACCCAGTTGCGGGCAATGGCCTTACAGGATCCTCATCTGGACTTTGCACAGTTCAAGGACAGAGCCATCCAGGTGCTCCGAGAACCGGCACCGGGTGGCGTTGTGACCCACAGGCGCCCTACTACCGCTTACCACCAGGAGGCGGTGCCCTTGTCGGCAGGGCCTGTGGGAGCTGATGCGCAGGCTTTGAACAATGACCCGGCTCCAGACCTGCACCATCAGGTCCAAGAGCTAGCTAAAAGCGTTGCTGCGCTAACCCGAACTGTGCAGTCTTTACAGGTTGCTGCTCCAGGGAAGATCCAGCTGGCATTCGGACCGGAGGATATCCCGTGGCGTCGACCAAGGAGGACCCCACCGGCCAGAGGAAGGCCCAGCGACCGATACAACGAGGACGGACAACCCATCTGCCGCCGCTGCAATCAACCCGGACATATGGCAAGGTACTGTCCTTTAAACTGGCACAACCTGGGGTAGAGGGCCAACCCCTAGGAATAAGATCACCAGGCCCATCAAACTGGCGTGACAAATACGTGGGAGGACGTCCAGTCTTGCCTGTGGTACTGGATGGCATTCCTATGAGTGCCCTACTTGACACCGGGTCACAGGTCACCACCATCCCGTACGTGCTCTTCAAGCAGTACTGGAATGACTCGGATATAACCCGCTACCCTGACGATGACTTGAGTATCATCGCCAGCAATGGTCAACCCGTGCCACAGATCGGATTCAAAGAGATGACCATTAAAATCGGTAGAGTCGATCTGGCAGCACAGGGACTGATCATTGTAGACATTGACAAGCGTGAGAGTCACCCAAAGATAACTCTAGGAACTAATGTGATGGAAAATTGTCTTGCAGAAGTGATTTTCATTTTACAGCAGGTTGCCAAGAACGCCAGCTCCGGCCAGCAGCGAGTGCTCCAAAAAGAGATCCGGGCACTGATGCGGCGGCAACAGGTGGAACTCTCCGGTGGTGAGATTGGTAGCGTGAGAATGTGTGACCCTTTCCCTATTTCCATGCCCCCAAAAAGTGAAATGATGATTTGGTGCCGGGCAGCTATTGGTCTAAGAGGTAGAGACTACCAAGCAATGGTAGGACCCGTCTACTCAGACAGTAGGCCCACCATTTTGACAGCACGGGGGGTGGTTGACGTACGCCATGGGAGGGTGCCCGTTCGCATAATAAACATCGGGAAGAGAGAAGTACACCTGCCCCGGTATGCCACGCTAGCTAAATTGTTCACCATAAACCAGAATGCTGTACAGGCCGTGGAACCCTTGCCTCCATCTCAACCAGAGGAAGGTAACGGCTCTAACAAACCAATGGAGGACTGGTGTCAGCAACTACATCTGGGTACTGACTCCACTCCCTCACACCAGAAACAAGGAGTCTATCGGGTGGTTCAAGAGTATGAGAGAGTGTTTAGTAAACACCCGTTAGACTTCGGGCGAGTAAAGGGGGTGTAGCGCTGGCGTCCCTGCCCTCTGCTAGGCAGGGACGCTGCTCCCCTCACCGCTCTGCTCCGTGCCCGGCGTCCTCTCCCCGCTCTGCTGTCAGCGCGCACTCCTTCCCGGCGTCCTCCTCCCGCTCTGCTCTCAGCGCGCGCTCCTTCCCGGCCCCTGTGCTTAGGGCGCGCGCGCGCGCGCTCCCCTCCTCTTAAAGGGGCCGCGCGCGCCGTCCTAAGGAGTCCCCGGCCAATGGCCGGAGGACTTCATCATATATAAGGCACCTCCTCCAAAATGGAGGTGCCCGAGCAATGTTGTTTGCACCTGTGTCTCACCTGTGCTTCAGCCCTCAGGTCCCGTTGCCAGTTACCTGCCAGTTACCTGCCAGTTTCCTGCCAGTTTCCTGCTAGTTACCTGCCTGATTCCTGCCTGAATACTTGTTACCTGTCTGCCAGTCTGAGGTCCGACGGTCTGCCTTACTACTCCTGTCAGTCTGTCTAAAGGACCAGCCTGCCCGCTCACCTGGGAGCGCATATCAGCTACCTGCCTGCTTGCCTGAGGTCCGACGGTCTGCCTTACTACTCCGGTCAGTCTGTCTATGGACCAGCTTGCCCGCTCACCTGGGAGCGCTTCTCCGTTATCTGCCTGCTTGCCAGCCCGGAGGCTCCGTTGTCACGTGCTGTGACCACCAGCTATCTCAGAGACTCTTGCCCGCTCACCTGGGAGCGCATCTCCGTTACCTGCCTACTTGCCAGCCCGGAGGTCCCGTTGTCACGTGCGGTGACCACCAGCTATTCCAGAGACTCTTGCCCGCTCACCTGGGAGCGCTTCTCCGTTACCTACCTGCCTGCCAGCCCGGAGGTTCCGCCGTCACGTGCCGTGACCACCTGCTATTCCAGAGACTCTCGCTTGCTCACCTGGGAGCACACATCTACCATCTGCCTGCTAGCCTACCCGGAGGCTCTGCCATCACAGGTCGTACCTACCCCTTACCCACAGACTGCCCTGATCACTTGCCGTAACTCCCTGTCCGTTCACCCAGAGACTGCCACCCGCTCCCTTACAAGGGCCGCCCCCTTGTATAGTAGCTCAGAGGTTCCGCCTCCCGGACCCGTTACAGTTTGCTCGGGCCATGGAACCCGGTGGCACCCAAGCTCCCTCGCTCTCGGACCTCCGTCTTGAACTGTCCCGTCAGAGGTCCCAACAGGAGGCCATCCTGGGTCACCTGCGGAATGTTAATACTCGCCTGAACACTCTGTCTGATCCACCAACAACTTCCGCCAGTGCCATATCTTGCAATCCGGCAGCTCCGCTGCCCACTAATACTATGGTATCCTACCCCGGACCCCGGCTTTCTGCACCTCCTCGCTTCGGAGGCGACCCCGTCCAGGCTCGGGGCTTCATAAATCAGTGCACCCTGCACTTTGAACTTTTGTCCCATCAGTTTAATTCCGACCGGGCCAAAATTGCCTTTATCATGTCCCATCTCACCGGGGAGGCCCTGGCCTGGCTCAATCCTCTATGGGAGAGAGGAGACCCCCTGGTGTCCAACTTGCCTGCTTTTCTCTCGGCTTTCCGGAAAGTCTTCGACGAACCCGGACGGAAGACCTCATCCGCATCCTCTCTGCTACGCCTCCGTCAGGAGGGTCTCACCGTGGGCCAATATGCCATACGGTTCCGCACCCTTGCCTCGGAGCTGGCCTGGGATAACGACGCTCTGGTATCCGTCTTCTGGGAGGGTCTGTCCGGTCGTATTAAAGATGAACTTGCTGGTCGGGACATTCCTACCTCTCTCGATGATCTAATAACCCTTGCCACCCGGATTGACCTACGGTTCCAGGAGCGTGCCAAAGAGGTCACCCGTGAGAGAAGGATTCCACGTTTAGCTCCTACTTTCCAGAAACCCGTCATTCCCTCCATCTCTCCCCAGGTACACTCTCCTGAGCCTATGCAGGTCGACCAGACCAAGATGGTCAAAACCCGTCAGGACTCACGCCGTGCCGAGGGGAGCTGCTTCTACTGTGGCAGTAAGGAGCACCGGATCCGTGCCTGCCCGGAGAGGTCGGGAAACGCCTGTGTCTAGGTTCGCTCAGAGAGGTCCACCTAGACAAGAATAAATCCTCTCCATCCCTGCTGTTGTCAGTTTCGATCATCTACGGGGAGAACCGTTATTTCAAACTAGCCCAACTTGACTCTGGAGCAGCCGGGAACCTTATTTCACAGTCCCTGGTTGAGAAATACCGCATCCCTACCAAACCTCTGGCTGTACCCTTGTCTGTCGCTGCCGTGGATGGGGGCCTCTTACCTCGCCCCATTCAACTCATCACCGAATCCATTACCCTGCAGGTGGGAATGCTGCATTCTGAAAGTATCTCCTTTCATGTTCTGCCTGGACTCTCTCACGCCCTCTTGCTAGGTCTGCCCTGGCTCGGGTGCTAGACTGGCAAACCGGAGAGGTCCTTCGCTGGGGACAAGACTGTCATAAAACCTGCCTGGTTCCCGTCCATCCCGTCCGTCCCTCTCCTACCCCAGCTAATCTACCTGGACTTCCGATTCCTTTTTGGTCTTATGCAGATGTCTTTAATAAAAAGGAGGCAGAGACATTACCACCACATAGACCATACGACTGTCCCATCGATCTGCTACCCGGTACTACTCCTCCCCGTGGGCGTATCTATCCTTTATCCGCTGCTGAGACCCGGTCAATGTCCGAATATATTGAGGAGAATCTGGCCAGAGGATTCATCCGGAAATCTACCTCCCCGGCGGGAGCAGGCTTCTTTTTCGTCAAAAAGAAGGACGGCTCTCTCCGTCCCTGTATAGACTATAGAGGCCTAAACCTGATCACGGTGAAGAATAAGTACCCCCTTCCGCTCATTCCAGAATTATTTGATCGCCTGAGGGGGGCTAGGATCTTCACCAAACTGGACCTTCGTGGGGCGTACAACCTGGTTCGTATTCGTCAGGGGGATGAATGGAAGACGGCATTCAACACCCGGGACGGCCACTATGAATACCTGGTAATGCCCTTTGGTCTCTGTAACGCTCCTGCCGTCTTTCAAGAGTTGGTCAATGACATCTTCCGGGACCTTCTCTACTCCTGCGTAGTGGTGTACCTGGACGACATCTTGGTCTTCTCTCCGGATCTCCAGACTCACCGGAGGGACGTTCGTCAGGTCCTGCTCAGGCTAAGGCAGAACCATCTCTACGCTAAATTTGAGAAGTGCCTCTTTGAGCAGACCTCGCTTCCGTTTCTGGGCTACATTATCTCTCAGACCGGCCTACAAATGGATCCTGAGAAACTGTCTGCCATCGAGAAATGGCCCCGACCGGAGGGGTTGAAGGCCATTCAGCGATTCCTGGGCTTCGCCAACTACTACCGCCTCTTCATACCACACTTCTCTTCCCGGACGGCCCCAATTTCTGCGCTCACCCGTAAAGGTACTAATCCCAAAGAGTGGCCACCCGAAGCAGAGGAGGCCTTTCTTTCCCTTAAACAGGCCTTCTCTTCCGCCCCGGTGCTGCATCGCCCAGATGGCAACAAACAGTTCTTCCTGGAAGTTGACGCCTCCTCCTCTGGAGCCGGAGCGGTACTTACTCAAAAATCATCTTCCGGGAGGATGGTAACTTGTGGCTTCTTCTCTAAACTCTTCTCCTCCTCTGAGCGCAACTATTCCAAAGGAGACCGAGAGTTATTGGCCATCAAACTGGCATTGGAGGAGTGGCGTTACCTGCTCGAGGGGGCTCTTCACCCGGTAATAATTTACACTGACCACAAGAACTTGGCTTACCTCCAGCATGCCCAGAGACTTAACCCGCGCCAAGCCCGGTGGTCCTTGTTTTTTGCTCGTTTTGATTTTGTCCTTCATTTTCGCCCGGCTGACAAAAACGTCAAGGCGGACGCCTTGTCTCGGTCCTTTCTGGTGTCTGATCTCGAGGAGGATCCGAAACATATCATCGATCCCGCCAGAGTAATGCAGGTGGCTCCCGTGAGTCTAAATCGTCTTCCTCCTGGTAAGACGTTCGTACCAGTACCTGATCGGGAGAAGATCCTACACTGGGGTCATTCGTCTAAACTAGCTGGTCACGCCGGTCAGAAAAAGACCCTCCAGCTTATTACCCGGCACTACTGGTGGCCTAACCTGCACAAGGATGTAATAGACTTTGTTTCTGCCTGTGTGTCCTGCGCCCGCAACAAAGTTCCGAGACACCTGCCGGCCGGCCGCCTCCTACCTCTGCCAGTACCTGCTGCCCCCTGGCAGCATATAGCGATGGACTTCATTACTGATCTACCCGTCTCTGCCGGTTGTACGGTCATTTGGGTGGTCGCTGACCGCTTCTCCAAGATGGCTCACTTCATTCCACTGCCAGGTCTTCCGTCTGCACCCGAGCTGGCTAAAGACTTTATCCGCCACATCTTCCGTCTTCATGGCCTGCCCCGTCACATCGTGTCGGATCGTGGGGTACAGTTCACTTCCCGTTTCTGGAGAGCCACTTGTAAATTGCTGGACGTCACCCTGGACTTCTCCTCCGCTTACCACCCACAGTCTAATGGTCAAGTGGAGCGGATCAATCAGAACCTGACCAGTTACCTTCGGCACTTCGTTAATGCCCACCATTCTGACTGGGTGGATCTCCTGCCATGGGCCGAATTCTCGTACAACAATCACGAGAGCGAGTCTTCCTCCAAATCCCCGTTTTTTGTAGTCTACGGTCAGCATCCTCGGATCCCGTTTCCCGTCTCCACCTCGGCGGACAATCCGGCTGCGGAATCTCTTGTTAACAAATTTTCCTCCATATGGGAGAGTACCCGGTCCGCACTCCTTCTGTCATCCGAGCGTATGAAAAGACACGCTGACAAAAAACGTCTGGACCCTCCTCAATTCCGCCCTGGGGATAAAGTCTGGCTCTCGTCCAAATATGTCCGGCTCAAGATCCCTTCCTATAAGTTAGGGCCTCGGTTCATCGGCCCACTGGAGGTCATCAGTCAGATCAACCCGGTGGCCTATAAATTGAAACTCCCGGCCAACTTACGGATCCCTAACTCCTTCCATGTGTCTCTCCTCAAACCTGTAGTGCTTAACTCTTTTTCCAAGTCTACAGGTACGCCTCCTGCTCCGGTTTCTGCTGAGGACGAGTTTGAGGTAGAGAACATTCTTGCCACCAAAAGGGTAAGAGGAAAGACCTTTTTTCTGGTAGATTGGAAGGGGTTTGGTCCTGAGGAGAGAACGTGGGAGCCCCGGGAGAACATCCATGCCCCTCTCATCCTAGCTAAATTTCTGTCTGGCCTAAAAAAGGGGGGGCCTAAAGGGGGGGGTACTGTAGCGCTGGCGTCCCTGCCCTCTGCTAGGCAGGGACGCTGCTCCCCTCACCGCTCTGCTCCGTGCCCGGCGTCCTCTCCCCGCTCTGCTGTCAGCGCGCACTCCTTCCCGGCGTCCTCCTCCCGCTCTGCTCTCAGCGCGCGCTCCTTCCCGGCCCCTGTGCTTAGGGCGCGCGCGCGCGCGCTCCCCTCCTCTTAAAGGGGCCGCGCGCGCCGTCCTAAGGAGTCCCCGGCCAATGGCCGGAGGACTTCATCATATATAAGGCACCTCCTCCAAAATGGAGGTGCCCGAGCAATGTTGTTTGCACCTGTGTCTCACCTGTGCTTCAGCCCTCAGGTCCCGTTGCCAGTTACCTGCCAGTTACCTGCCAGTTTCCTGCCAGTTTCCTGCTAGTTACCTGCCTGATTCCTGCCTGAATACTTGTTACCTGTCTGCCAGTCTGAGGTCCGACGGTCTGCCTTACTACTCCTGTCAGTCTGTCTAAAGGACCAGCCTGCCCGCTCACCTGGGAGCGCATATCAGCTACCTGCCTGCTTGCCTGAGGTCCGACGGTCTGCCTTACTACTCCGGTCAGTCTGTCTATGGACCAGCTTGCCCGCTCACCTGGGAGCGCTTCTCCGTTATCTGCCTGCTTGCCAGCCCGGAGGCTCCGTTGTCACGTGCTGTGACCACCAGCTATCTCAGAGACTCTTGCCCGCTCACCTGGGAGCGCATCTCCGTTACCTGCCTACTTGCCAGCCCGGAGGTCCCGTTGTCACGTGCGGTGACCACCAGCTATTCCAGAGACTCTTGCCCGCTCACCTGGGAGCGCTTCTCCGTTACCTACCTGCCTGCCAGCCCGGAGGTTCCGCCGTCACGTGCCGTGACCACCTGCTATTCCAGAGACTCTCGCTTGCTCACCTGGGAGCACACATCTACCATCTGCCTGCTAGCCTACCCGGAGGCTCTGCCATCACAGGTCGTACCTACCCCTTACCCAGAGACTGCCCTGATCACTTGCCGTAACTCCCTGTCCGTTCACCCAGAGACTGCCACCCGCTCCCTTACAAGGGCCGCCCCCTTGTATAGTAGCTCAGAGGTTCCGCCTCCCGGACCCGTTACAGGGGGTAGAACACCACATCCCCACGGGAGACCATCCTCCCATAAAGGAGAGATACCGACCCGTACCCCCTGCACACTACCAACACGCCAAGGGGATGCTTAGAGACATGAAGGAGGCTGGGGTAATCAGGGATAGCTGTAGCCCCTGGGCAGCTCCACTAGTCTTGGTTAAAAAGAAAGACAACACCATGAGGATGTGTGTAGATTACCGGAAAATCAACCGTATCACACACAAAGATGCGTACCCCTTACCAAGGATAGAGGAGTCTTTGGCTGCTTTAAGATCTGCTAACTTCTTCTCTACTTTGGATCTCACTAGCGGGTACTGGCAGGTTCCTGTAGCAGAGGTGGACCGGGAGAAGACCGCATTCACCACCCCGATGGGACTTAGCGAGTTTACCTGCATGCCGTTCGGACTCTGCAACGCACCAGGAACCTTCCAACGGTTGATGGAATGCTGTCTGGGACACCGAAACTTCGAGACGGTCCTGTTATACCTGGACAATGTCATCGTCTACTCCAAGACCTACGAGGACCACCTGAAACACCTGGCAGAAGTGTTCGAAGCCCTGGCAAACTACGGCCTAAAGGTGAAACCGTCGAAGTGTCACCTGCTAAAACCAAAAGTGCAGTACCTGGGACACGTGGTGAGTGCTGACGGAGTGGCTCCCGACCCTGATAAGATCACCGCAATTAAGGAATGGCCAAGCCCCTCCAGCGTAAAGGAAGTGAGGCAGTTCCTCGGGTTGGTAGGCTACTACCGAAGATTCATTCCCGGTTTCACCAAAAAGGCAGCTCCTATGCAGGACCTCCTGATAGGTCAGTCCAGGAAGGCCAAGAACCAGAAGCCGCCCTTCAGATGGGAGAAGCTGGAAGAAGAGTCCTTCCGCCAGCTGAAGATGGCCCTCACGGGGGATGAAATCCTGGCGTACCCTGATTACAGCCAGCCCTTTATCCTCTACACCGATGCAAGTAACATCGGGCTAGGAGCCGTACTGTCCCAGATCCAGCAGGGGAAAGAACGGGTAATTGCTTACGCCAGCCGAAAACTGCGACCCACCGAAAGAAACCCTGAGAATTACAGCTCATTCAAGCTAGAGTTCCTGGCAGTGGTGTGGGCAGTCACCGAACGCTTTAAGCACTACCTCGCCTCTTCCCGGTTTACTGTGTACACGGATAACAACCCGTTGACACACCTGGACAGAGCAAGACTCGGTGCCCTGGAGCAGAGATGGATGGCCCGCCTGTCCAACTTTGAGTTCACAATCAAATACCGAGCATGACGCTCCAATACCAATGCGGATGCCTTGTCCAGAATGCCAAACCTACCGGACGTGGGGGAAGATCCAGAGGAACTGGAAGAAGTTGAACTTCCCGCGTTCCACCGGCATGGGACTATCCAGTATTCCCACCGTGTAAGGAGTAAGCAATCCGCTACGTTCAACCCCTTACCTCATTACAACTGGGCGGAAACGCAAGACAGTGACCCCGCCGTCCGACTGGTGAAGGAGATGCTGACTCAGCCAGATGCCCGCCTTGACCCAGACGCTCCGGAGGAGGCCAAGCAACTGTGGATTGAGAAGAGTCGACTGTTCCTTTATAAGGGGAAGTTGTGCCGCAGAATGGTTAACTCCCGGACGCATGAACTGATCTGGCAAGTAGTGGTGCCAAGAAGAGACGCGGCTATGGTGCTGGAGGCATACCACAACGGAGCTGGGCACTTTGGATGGAAGAAGCTGGAGTTCCTGCTGCGTGCGCGGTTCCACTGGGTAGGCATGAGAGGAACCATCGAGAGGTGGTGCAGAGACTGTGGCCCATGCAACCTAAGAAGGAAGGACCGTGCCAGCCAGAAGACTCCCCTGCAGTCCATCGTCACCAGGCTCTGCGAGAAAATGAACCAGGTGGTGATAGATCTTCTGAAAACATTGCCCCTGGAAGAACGCAGTCTGTGGCCTGAGAAACTGCCTGATCTGGTGGACCTATACAACCACATCCCGGTAGGTTCTACCAACTGTACCCCGGCTTACCTAATGAGAGCAAGACCTGGTAAGCTTCCTGTTGATCTGGAGATGGGAGTCCTGACACCCGAGGACACTTCACCAGAAGCAGACTGGGACACAGAAAGACAGCAGCAGTACCGGAAAGTACAGGAGAGCGTGGAGCGAAGTCTCTGTCAAGCTAGAGAAAGACAGGAGAAGACTTACAACCAGTATGCTCCCGCTGTTCCCCTGGTACCTGGAGAGCAGGTCTTGAAGAGGAAGAGACGCCTCCACAAGTTGGACGACCAGTGGGAGAAGGACCCGTACACCGTACTGCCCTCGAGCCATGAGAACCCGAAAGTCTGCATAATCAGTAAGGACGGAGGAGAAACCACAGCCATTGTATCCCGAGATCATCTGAAGAAGTGTCCCGAGCAGTTACAAAACCCTGAAGAAGATCAAGAAAATCCTCAACCCGTAGAGGGAAGGGAGGAGATGGTCAGTACTGTGCTCGGAGACTTCCCTCGGTCTTGGACTCAAGTCAATGGCGCCGTTGTGGTACCCGTCCTCACCTTCCTCCAACCAGCATCTCAAGTACCTACGGAGAGACAGGTAGAGCTGGAAGAGCAGCCGGTCCAGGAGGCAGAAGACCCCACAGAAGCAGACCAGGAGGATCAACCCTCTGCTTATAGTGAGCCTGCCGTACCCTAGTGAGCCAAAGAGCCCGTAGACAGCTGCCCAGTTTATCTTTGACAGCTCCTGCACCCCGTAGCTCAGGACCATTCAGTTAGCTCCGTAGGTCCACTAGGGTCACTAAAGGCCAGTTACCCGTACGTTGGAGGATCTAAGTGTTTAAGCTGTTTATTTGTATTTACCTGTTTATTGTTACTTGTAAATAATTGTGTATTTTTAGTTATTTTATAGGTGTCGTTTAGGGATTATCCGGAATCCTTTGGACATATGTTGGAGCGTAACCCAGGAATGGACCAAAGACTGTTAAGGACTCGGGGCAGGACAGACCCCTACCTGGTTACGGCTCCCGGTCTCTTGGTGAAATGGACACCTTTGTTTTCTTCAAAGACTGCACCCGGTTGCGGACATGCCGTGACCATCCTAATGTGTTTTTCTTTATTGTACTGTTTCTGTTTTTACTTGTTATGTTTTACAAAAACATGTTTAGTCCCGGAGTACTAAATTTCACTAGGGGGGAATGTGGCACCCCAGGCGTCTGGTTTCCACAGTAATAGCAATATTACGTCTGTGAGCAGGTGGGAGGTTTCCTGGTCAGACATCCTATGCATGCCACACCTCCTGCCCAGTCCTGGGAGGGGAAGAACTTCCCCTATATAAAACTAGGGCTGAGGCAGGGTTAGAGGAGAAAGAGCAGAGAACACAGACAGAGACACAGTCTGGTCTGTAGTGGAGCAGCTTTAGGAACAAGAAAGATCAGGAGCTCTGTGGGAGCTGTGCTAAAAGAGAATCAGGGGCTGGAAGCTGTAGAGCTCGCCCTGATTGAAGAGTTCTTACTGGACCCGGAGTCCGAGGCTGTGGGGACTAATCCTTACCCAGCAGCAGAAACCGCCCGGCAGGGGATTTCAGGTCCTCTGGCCAAGAAACCCGAAGGCACGGTCACACGCAAGGGACCAGCACCGCGACGTGGAGCGGAAGCTACCAAAAGGCCCCGAGTCACCGGCCATACGGGTGAGCACCACACGGTACACTCAGGGACGTGGGCTACTTTTACCCGCCTCTAGCAAGGTAGCCAGAAGAGTACGATTAGTTGGGGAGGCCTACAACTCCGCCTGGCCAGGGGAGATCCCATAAGCTCACGGACTGACCAGGCCCCGATCGCTAGCTAGTACTCCGGGAGGGTCTACCTTGTCACCAGTAAAGACCCAGAACTACACCGCACCGTCTCTGAGTGGTTCCTGCTACCCCCTTCAAACACGTAGGCTGCCCTGAGGCCATACCCCTCCCGTTGGGGGTTCTACCAGCTACGCTGCACAACCTTACCACCGGCCTCAGCGGTCTGCCCTGCAGCGGCGGCTTCATAGCCGCGTTCAACGGGTGGCGTAGTCGAACACCGTACCATCTTCTGCTAAACTCTGCCGCTCAGTTTGACTCCCTGGGCACGGACCGGGTCACCGCCACGAGACTACTACTCCTATCTGATCCGGATCCGGGTAGGCTCCCGCGTGCGCAACGCTGCGCGACACAGGCCCAGGGGCGCGTCACACACACACTGCATGATCAGTATAGGCACACACACTACATGATCAGTATAGGCAGACACTGCATGATAAGTATAGGCACACACACTACATGATCAGTATAGGGGCACACACTGCATGATCAATATAGGCACACACACTACATGATAAGTATAGGCACACACACTACATGATAAGTATAGGCAGACACTGCATGATAAGTATAGGCACACACACTACATGATCAGTATAGGCACACACACTACATGATCAGTATAGGCACACACACTGCATGATAAGTATAGGCACACACACTACATGATCAGTATAGGCACACACACTACATGATCAGTATAGGCACACACACTACATGATCAGTATAGGGGCTCACACTACATGATCAGTATAGGCACACACACTACATGATCAGTATAGGGGCACACACTACATGATCAATATAGGGGCACACACTACATGATCAGTATAGGCAGACACTGCATGATAAGTATAGGCACACACACTACATGATCAGTATAGGCACACACACTACATGATAAGTATAGGCACACACACTACATGATCAGTATAGGCACACACACTACATGATCAGTATAGCTACACACACTACATGATTAGTATAGGCACACACAGTGCACACAGTAATTTTGGCACATAGATGTAGGACATAGTTCGGCTTTTGATCGGGATTTAATCTGATCGCCATATTCGCGGTCAGGAAGGAATTTTTCCCCCTAATATGAGGATAATTGGCCCATTCTTCATAGGGGTTTTCGTCTTCCTCTGGATCTACACGGCCTTACATAAGTTTAGTATCATAAATTAATAAGTAGATTCACACAAAAGAAAAGAAATTATAAAAAATAAAATAACATTTTCTTAGTTAAAAAGAAAAATTAGTTTATTCAAATATAAATGATAATTAGTACTAGTAAATAATTTTTGTTACTTAGAAAATGACACAGCTTAGGTACATTACACAGGTCAGGTACATTACACAGCTTAGGTACATTACACAGCTTAGGTACATTACACAGGTCAGGTACATTACACAGGTTAGGTACATTACACAGGTCAGGTACATTACACAGCTTAGGTACATTAAACAGCTTAGGTACATTACACAGGTTAGGTACATTACACAGCTTAGGTACATTACACAGGTTAGGTACATTACACAGGTCAGGTACATTACACAGCTTAGGTACATTACACAGGTTAGGTACATTACACAGGTCAGGTACATTACACAGGTCAGGTACATTACACATCTTAGGTACATTACACAGGTCAGGTACATTACACAGCTTAGGTACATTACACAGGTTAGGTACATTACACAGGTCAGGTATCGGCCTTTGATCTTGGGATTCGTTCTGATCGCCATATTTGGGGTCAGGAAGGAATTTTCCCCCCTGATATGAGGACAATTGGCTTATTCCTCACAGGGGGTTTTCGCCTTCCTCTGGATCAACACGGCCCCTACATACATTTAGTGTGAGAGGTTAATAAGTGGGTACATTCTTTGAGAGTATAAGAATAAGGTATGAAATAAAATATTAGTTAAAAAAAATGTTAGCTAAGCCAAATATAGACATAAATTAGTGCACACATGCAAAAATCATTTGTTTCTGTTTGTTTTTAATTTGCACTTACATTTCACAGGTTCGGTATCAGCCTTTGATCCTGGGATTTATTCTGACCGCCATTCTTTATTTGGGGTCAGGAAGGAATTTTCCCCCCTGATATGAGGACAATTAGCCTATTCCTCACAGGGGGTTTTCACCTTCCTCTGGATCAACACGACCCATAAATAGGATTAGTCTGATAGATGAATAATTTACACATACATGATATTATAATATAAAATAATCCCCATCTATAAATAAAATCTTCTTTTTACCCCTTATATCTTTGTGCTTGTTTTTATTCCATTGCTCTTCCACAAAGTCATTATTATACTCCAACCCTATGTTTTTTTGTGACATATTGTACTTTATGTTAGCGGTAAATTTAGGTCAATATTTTTTGCATCTATTTGTGAAGATATCAGAAATTTGGTGAAAAATTTTGAAACTTCAGCAATTTTCAAACTTTGAATTTTATGCTCTTAAACCAGAGAGTTATATCACACAAAATAGTTTCCCTAATTTCCCTAACATTTCCCATATGTCTACTTTACTTCTGCATAATTTTTTAAACAATTTATTTTTGTTAAAAAGTTAGAAGGGTTAAAGGTTTATCAGCAATTTCTAATTTTTCCAATAAAACTTTTAACTTGTTTGAAAGGAACCACATCACCTTTGAAGTGACTGAAAGGCCTATGTGACAGAAAATACCCGAAAGTGACACCCTCCTAAAAACTGCACCCCTCAAGGTGCTCAAAACCACATTCCAGAAGTTTATTAACCCTTCAGGTGCTTTTATATGCGATTAATGCTTCTATATTTCTCTTATAACGATGTTTGAAAAAGACCACTTTTGGTCGAAACGTCATGGCATATCGCTTTAAGCTCCTCCTTGTTGGTTTTCAACGGTGTGGTGAATGTATATATTTGAATAAACTGTTTCCACCTTTGCAAATTACCTTTGAGTACGGCTGTTATCTATATCCTTACGGGGGATAGTATCCTATTCAGCCTGCACCAAATCTACAGCTGATTGCGCATCTTCTTCTATCAAATCCCCTATCCATGATGCAGGCGAAGTTGCCTCCCACCTGCACTTGCAACCAAGTGTTTGTCCCTACCCCAGTCCTTGGAACGCAAGCACAAATACGCAACCACTCACATACAGGCCAAAATACTAAACTGCCACATTTCCAGACTGCTTGCACTGGAAATGTTGTCTTTTAGGCTTGTGGAGACGGAAGCTTTCCGCAACCTCATGGCGGCTGTCCCTCGGTACTTGGTCCCCAACTGCCGCTATTTCTCCTGGTATGCTGTCCCCGCCTTACACGAGCACAAGTCCCATAACATTACCCGTGCCCTCACAATGCAGTTACTGGGAAGGTCCACCTTACCACGGACATGTGGACAAGTTCTTGTGGCCAGGGACACTACATTTCCCTGACGGCACACTGGGTAAATATTATGGAAGTAGGGACCCAGTCATCCCAGGGACGGAACATGTGCTACCGACACCGAGGATTGCGGGCCCTGGTTCAATCAGGGTTGCCCCCACCTTCTACAGCAGTTCCTGCACCTTCTCCTCACCCTCCATTTCCGGAACATCAACATCAGCCTCAAGCTGTATGCACTGCAGCATTTTCTTTTTTCAGGACTTGGGTCTGTGCGAGGTCTGGTTTCTTGTACTCCGAGACATTGTTTTTAGTGATATAACTTTGGGGTGGATAGGATGTTTTGATTACATTTTTTTGTGCTGTTGCGATGGCTGAAAAAATGCTATTTTGGCGTTTTGATTTTCTTCTTGCCATTTACTGATTGGAATAATTTATTCTATACATTGATAGATGGACTTTGATGATCGCAGTGATATCAAATATGTGTATTTTTTTATATTTCATCATTTTTAATGGGGGAAAACAGGTGATTTGAACTTTTGTATCATGACCGGCATGCGGGTCTTCAGCAGACTCCCGACCATGATGGCAACCCATTGACGCGCCATGATAACGTCTCGGGGTGCCATTGGGCGCCTAGAATAGTGAGCCCCCCTGCCGGCGCGCATTAAATGCTGCTGTCACAGACTGACAGCAGCATTTAACAGACGGAGACGGAGCTTCGCTGTTAGAGGCAGATGATGGATGAATAACACACGTAGACAGTATTGATTGTAATATCCAACAAGGAAAAAATCCTAAACTGGATCCACATAGCAGTAACTGGGAAAACACTTTGACAAAATAAATATAAACCAAAATGAATGACATCCCCACATGATTAAAAGATATATTTATTAGAAAATAATAAAAAAATACATACAATTCAAGCAAGGTAACTCGAAAAGGAGGGATGAATGACAGTGATAGTTGTAGTAACCCAAGTTGAAGTTCTTTAGGTTTATATTGATTGTAATATGTTTAGCAAAAACCATCGCTTTCCAGAACAAAAATCCAAAACTAGAAAGAATTATATATTTTTTTTTTTTATGTTTTTTATATTTAAATGTAAAAAAAAAAACAATGTTCAAATGTTCCACACCATATCCATCATATCCATTGCTGGGCAGCTCTGAAAAAACACATGTAGAGATTCTCCAGGTCTTGGAAACTGCTTCTGATCATGTTGTCAGCGCAGGTGGGTGCAGGTCTTCACCTCTTTCTAACAAGATGTCTCATGCCTGTATAGAAACAATAAGACGCGTTTCTCATTAATCTGAAAACAATTAAAATACATGTTTTTTAAAAATTTTTGAATATATACCGGTTATCAAATAAAACAAACTAAAGAGAAGTCATGGAGGAAAAACAAAATATTTACCTGGAAAATACATGTTGGAAGCTTTGTGTGAATCAGGATAGGTGGATTCTGAATGTTTGTTGTTAGCTGCTCGTGATGAAGACGTATGCTGATTGTCTCCCTACGTGGTGAAAGAAAAGCAAAATATATAAAAGTAGTTACACTTTAAATGATATCCAGCAATAAGAGACTAAATTAGAGACTTAAGATTCTCAATATTTTAAAAATAGCTTATTACTGATTGTTGATGATAGTGGAGGCTTCTTTCTTACCTTCATCTTAGGTAGATGAGATGATGATATTTAGACAAATCTCAATGTTCAAATAGTTCAAATAGTGAACCTGAAAATATAAAGAAACATAATTACATCCAACTAAGCTTGAAATTATGAAAGGATTTCAAAAGCATTGTAGATAATTGATGGAAATTATCAATCGTTCCATATCCAGCAAGTTATGGAAATGTATCCAGTATTAATATGGTAACCTATGAGGATGGATTCTGAATGTTTGCTGCTAATCGCTGGTGCTGGTGATGAGCACAAATACTCATTGTCTCGCTACTCAGGGGAAAATATATAAAAGTATCTGAACTTTAAATTATAAAGAAACAAAATTAGAGACTAAATATTCTGAGGAATAGTTACATGTTTAGCTGATGGACAATTGACGTAATCGGCCTCCACACCGGCGGCAATAAGATTTATTATCAGCTATTCTTTGAAAACGTCCAAGTCTACAAAGATAAGAGAAATATTGGTTACCAGACTGGAATGAACGTTGGTTAATACCATGGATCATGTTAAAAAGAACAAATTGAAACCAATATATTAAGGACTGGCCCCAGCACAGAAAATATAACATGTAGCATCCTAAGCCCTACAGTCCCCAGACGTCAGTCCGCTCTGATAGTAGTAAAGTATAAAAGCCTTATACCAACAGAACCGCCCTGACGTCTCTGCACGGTGATTGTGTTTCATGACGCGATGAATCATCAAATCTACTTACTTGTTATCACACAGGGAGCACTGGTAGTTGTACTTATAGCTGATGGTATAGCTGTGACACATCGTCACTTCCGGCAGCTCGGGATGGATGTCATTTACCCTTCTGGTATAAGTCTGCCATAACGGACCATGGTTATCTCTGCCTTCACCGTCGATTATCCAACAGGCAGCATGGCACATCTCGTGCGCAAGTGTGGATCGTAGTCGCACTAAAAAAGAGTTTATACAGGCATAAGAAAATCTAAGTACACCCTGCTTGAACTCTTTGGTTTTACATATCAGGATTCAGGATATAATATAAAATATCTGGTCCTTAAAACGTCTTCAAATTAGGTAAATACATCCTGAGATGAAAAACACATGAAAAGTCACAACGTGCCATTACTTATTTACCAATAACTACTTCAAAATGCAGAAGCAGAGAGTGAAAAATAAGTACACCCCATGAATCACTAGCTTTTAGAATGATCTTTAGCAATAATAACTTGAAGCTGCAGCAAGGGTGTACTTAATTTATCACACACTGCTTTTGCATTTTGCCCTTCTTTTTGTATTTTCTTACTTTTAAGATCTTCTAAGGACCTGATGCTTTTTTGATTTTGTCCTAATATGTAAAACATTAGATTCCAAAGAGGGTGTACTTAGTTTTTCCCATGACAGCATGTACGATGAATTTATAAGATGTATTACATCACAAGTAGCAGTTTTGCAACCTATAGAGGTTGTCTCATAAAGCTGCAGGATAGACGTGATATGAAACCTACCGGAAGAATCCAAGACCTTATCGGAAAGCTCAATAACTGAGGAACGGTGGTTGTTCTCCAACTTGTGACGGCATTGACCGGATGCTGATGTCAGCCTCTTATTCCAGACTACGTCCATTTTCCTCGGGAGCTAAAATAGAGGAAACAAATTCCACTAAATCTGTAAACTCTTTGACCCCATTCTAACAAAATACCCAACTCTACTGTGTGATTTACAGCACTAGTCTCCTTGTATGGGACATGGGGTCTACTGAGAAGTCCAACATGTGAGAAAAAAAATAAAAATAAACCTTTCCTAAAATGTCCAGATGTCAACAAATTGGTTTTTATATGTAAATGTAAAATCCTGTGAACTACAAAAAGTTGCTAATCTCTATATGTCTGCATGATGGATCATGTAAGGTCTCCACTCATCCCACAGATAAGAAGAAGGTGATGGCATTTACCAAACTAAGTGAGTTTTGCCTGAGATTTCAGAACCATGACAAGGGAGTTAGGGTGCTCTTCAGAAACTTAGAATGATAGAAATGATTGTTTGAAGGTGGAGATAATGGATAACTCATGTGTCGCCCAGATACCGATAATAAGATACCTTATTCTCGAAGACTGTCCTGTTGTATAGATGGTACAGTCGCTCCACCAGCTTCTCCTTTGTTACCTGAAAGTGGGTAACGTAGATGGAAGATGGAGAAATAATGTCTTCCAGGAAACAGCCGGGGATGTTACATAGTGGTGTCCTGGGAAAGATAAGGAATCAGAAATAAATCCAAAGGAAACATCTGACCTAGTTCATGGTTTTCCACAGAGGTAGATGCATCCGGCATAACTCACCTCTCCTCTGTAGCGGAGCTCTTCTCACTATCAGATGGTAAATTATCTGTACAGAAATATGGAAGAAGGAAAATTTGTAATCAGACAGGTCAGAATGCAGATCCATGCTAGAGAGAAAACATAATAAATGCTGTAAAGTGAAAATACATCTAAATCAAAATGCCAGAATTGTGTTTTTTTTTCTCTCTGGAACTACTCAAAAAATGCAATAAGAAGCAATTTAAATGTCACATCCACCCCATAATATTATCAATAAAAACATCGAGCCGCCTTATAAAAGAACAAGCCCTCATACGCCTCCATCAATAGCAAAATAAAAATGTTACAGATCTCAGAAAATGGCGACAAAATCAAATATATTTATTAATAATATCAGAATTGTTTTTCACACTTAAAAAGAAAAACTTTGCAAGTTTGGTATGGACATAATCATACTGGCCTGGAGAATCATATTTCCAGGTTCATTTTACTGTGCAATGAAGACCTTAAAAATCAAAAACCCTCCAAAAAATCCGTTTTTGTTTTTTTTTTCAGTTTTCCCTTACTTGGAATTTTTTTGCATTTTGCAATACATTGTATGGTAATGTGAATTGTGCCATTGAGAAGAACATCTCATTGCACTAAAAACAACCCATTATATGTTAATGTGGATGGAAATATAAAAACAGATAAGTCTCAAGGAAGAAGGAGAGGAAAAGACATAAGTAGACTACAAATTGACCAGTCCCTAAGGGGTTAAAGGTACAGACCCAACTGTAATTTGCGTTTAGTTGTTAGATTTGGAAACTGACAGTACAAAAAAACATTGTTCTTTCTACAATAACATAACCCTGGTTGTATCTAGAAATGATGACTTACCATGATATGTGGAAGATTCTCCAGTATTGGAATCGTCATCGTCAGTGATAACAATGATGTCATCATCGGAGCTGTGACATAAATGTAACAGAATATGAGCCACCATTAATCATTATTCCCCATCAGGTATCTAGTAATGGAGGAGATGTGAGTCTTACCAGGTGGTACTGTCCGGATCAATATCTGAAGGTGGTAAAATCAGATCTGTGGGGGCAACACAACATAAATCTCTTATTAGAATATTGTAATAACAACGACAGAGGAACATCAAAGAAATAAATCCTAATACAGTATTCAGTGTACCCCTATATGTAGATTGGGAAATAGACCACATTCAGCTAAAGTAACCTGAACTGTGCATGGCCACCATGAGAAGAAATCCCCGAATCCCAAGCCTGACCGACTATAGAGCGAATGCATGAATAATGTTCCTGACCAAATGCTGAAAATAAATGTTGTTCTGCCACTATGGAAGTGTCCCAGACATAGGACTCACACCCATAAAGCTTATCTAAAATAGGATTACCCCTTTAATGTATCTTTAATTTAAAAATGCACAGACCCATTTATAATTTGCCTTTAATTGTTACACTTGGAAACTGATCTGTGACAGTACAGAAAATTCAATGTTGTGGGGGCAACACAACATAAATCTCTTATTAGAATATTGTCAAAAGAAATAAAAGTGTACCCCTATATGTACATGGGGCAAAACACCACATTCAGGTACAGTAACCTGCCCTGTACATGGCCACCATGAGAAGAAATCCCCAAATCTCATTTCTGTCTGACTTTATAACACCTGTATAAATATTCCTGACCAAATGCTGAAAAGAAATGTTTAATATGAACTCATTACCTTAGACGTACAATAGAGATAAATCCAAGCCCTGACCACAATGAGCTGCACCCAATGACTATAATGACACATCAATATATCAGAGCTGTTACTGGATCGGAGCACAGTACCTGGTAAATTCGGAGTCGGGCCCGAATTGAAGCCACTGATGATAACCTGGCGTGGAGACCTCGGTATTGGCTTCTTTCGTGGATGATACTGAAAAATTGTCAAACATGTCAGATAGAATCTATGAGCATGAACATCTCTAATTTATAATCTTCCTCCATTTTTCACTGACTTACAGGTAGATGCCTATATGAATATAGTTACCATTGGCCTGCGCTTACTTCATGTGCAGAGTAGGACGGGTGTGCGGGACACTTATGGTTAGGATATGGATAGGGGCGGTGGTGACATTTACGTGTCTTCATACAATATTATTATGTACCCTGTACATGGACATGTTGACACAAATACCACAACTAAAGGCAGTCATTACTCTGGAAACATGATCCAAACTATCACCCCATCATGCCTCTTCCTGGAGCTCTATTTTTGGTGCCACCATTTCTTTTTCTGGGCTTTTTATCCCAAATGTATTCTCATTATTTAAAAATATAAAAATGACGCTCACCTGATGGAAATCGTCATCATCACTGCTGTCCTCGGTGTCAGAGAGAACTATAATGCGCTTAAATCGCTTTTTTCTCATCATATTTGCAAAAATCAATTACAACACTCCTCTCTCCACAAACGCCTCCAAAATCCCTCAGCGGAACTCTGGATGACGGGGCGTTCTATATCGTCCAGTCATTGTGGCATCATCGGAATGATGCGATTGTTTGTTTTTTTATTTAACTTTATTTAAATCTACAAAACGTACTGCAGAAATACAAAACATAAATCCAGAAAAAAACAACAATCCTTCTAATTCCCTAACTCCTGCCCTTTTTTGAATTGTTCAGAAAAAAAATAATAATCAAAAAAGTCGACAAAAAACAAGATTTAAAAAAACAAAGAAACCCCGAAGAAAATAGGCGATTGATTATCCCTCTCCCAAGAGTTTTAATGCTCTATGCTACATTTTTTGCAAAATCTTCTCCCAATTTTTTAAATTCTCTGAGGAGCAAAGCCACGCCCTCTTGTATTTTATTACTCTCTGAAAAAAATTCTTCCATTCTGTAGTATTCAATTTTTTTCCCTATCCATTTCCTAACCAAATCCACTCTTGCTGTATAAAGTCGCCTACTTACGAACTCTCCTTCCTCATTTCATCTCTTCCGTTCCAGAGAGCAGGTTACAATTGTTGATTTGACCTCAATGGAGATATAAGTCCCCAGTTTCCCCTCTATATCTTTATACCCTATGATAAATGTATCAATTCTGCCCTTGTTTCTTACACAACTTACAAGTATTGTCAGCTATCTTCTCCATTCTGTATAATACCTGGTGAAAATAATAGAACCAATGGATCAATTGGATTAATTTATAGTTTGATTAATTGACATCCCACTTTTGTTTTTATATATATTGAGCCTCTGCAATATTTACTCTTTACTTTCTCAACTAATCTTCTTCTTAAATATTAAATATATAAGGAATCATGGTTATTTTTTTATTAATATTATATTTATTATATTATAGAAAATATATAAGTTAATTAATATTAGATAGATTCTTTTTTAAATGGCAACCAATCAAAAAATAATCCATTCCTCTATTTGATTCCTTCATACTCTTCATCGCTTGTTGAATTTGACAATATCTAAAATCGTGCACTTTACTTAAGCTAAACTGTGTCTTCATCACATTAAATGGCAACAACTCATCTTCATGGATTAAATGTTTAACCAAATGCAACCTTTTCTCTTCCAAAACCCTGTATCTTAACAATTTTATATATATTTATATTATCCTATATATATTTATATTATCCAATTGACGTGTTAATATTTAATATCTTCTTTAAATAATCAAGTATAATTGCAAGAATAAAACATTTGTCATCTCCTAGATTCCCCTGAAAAAAAATCCCTGATTTCAAAAATTCATAAATGTTACAAAATCCCCTTTTTTCTTATTTAGTAAAAATCTTTCAAAATCAGAATTCCTGAAATTTAAGTAATTGGGCTTCCCAGAAATATCTGTGGAAATAAGGGACGGCCAAGCCTCCTTCTGTCTGAGACTTCAGAAGATAGTTACTTTTATTCTCACCCTCTCTCGCCAACAAATCAGGTCATTCAGAAGAGTTTCTGTTTATTTAAAAATTTTCTCATTTACCCATACCGGGCAGACGCTGAGGACATAACGAACTAGAGGCGAGAGACCATCATCTTAATCAGGGTTATTCTATCCACATTAGATATCGGCAGCAGCATCCACATCAACATCTATTTTAATTTCCTAATGAACAATATAATGTTAAGCGATACAAAACTCACAAGCTCCCATGTGATATTTATCCCTAAATATTCAAAGCCATCTTTTTACTAAAGTCTGTAAATCTCTTCACGCTTTTCTGATTTTTTCAGTAATAAAACCCATATACTACAGTTGCTATCCAAGCCAAAGTGGGCACCAAAAGACACGGTCACCTCTATGGTCCACAGGAAAGATTTCCCCATCTCTAAAAAAATCAGCAGAATATCATCTGCATAGATCAATATCTTTCCCCCTCTCCACTCATGCCAAAACCACTAATTTCCTCAAGGAAAATACAGTGAGAAGATAAGAGAGGGGGCATCACCATTTTGTACCTCTGGCTTGGGGTGAATGGTATAATAGTTTGATCCACCTGATAAAATTCTCCCTGAACCCAAACATCTTGAGTACCCTCCACAAGAACTCCTATGTTATGCACACGCCCGGACTGACTGGCGTGTGCGGGTGTTGTGGTTCCACTGGACCATGGACCGGAGAGTGCCTGTAGGGGCGTGACTAAGTATCTGGCCGATCCGACCAAGGTGGCACGACGGCATACGATGCCAGGGCACCAGCGAGAAACCGGGCAGAGGGACCAGGTGCTACTCCAGGTCAAACTCCGGACACGGGGGTTGACCCACACTGGGATTACTGGAACAGGCAGGTTAGGCTGGCACAGACTGGTGGATGTAAGCAAACACGGCAGGTATGCAGATGAGTGGATACAGGCGAGTATGCAGGCAGGGAGGTACTGGCCGAAAGGACGGGCTGGAGCACAGAGAGGTTAAGACCCAGTACAGACTGGGTCACAGAACCGCAGATGCGGTAGACAACCACAGCAGAGAGGGAACGCCCGAAGCGGTGGGCAAGAACAGAGCAGGACGGGGCTGCAGGAGCAGCGAGCACAAGCAGGGCAGGACAGGACTGCCGGAGCAGCGGGCAGAAGCAGGGCAGGGCGGAAACCGCAGAAGCAGTAAGCAAGATAAGAGCAGAGCAGAAACCACAGGAGCGGCAAGTTAAGCAGGAGCAGAGCGGACACCACAGAGCGGTAAACAAGGCAGGAGCAGAGTAGAAACCGCAAGAGCGGCAAGCTAAGCAGGAGCAGAGCGGACACCGCAGAGCGGTAAACAAGGCAGGAGCAGAGTAGAAACCGCAAGAGCGGCAAGCTAAGCAGGAGCAGAGCGGACACCGCAGAGCGGTAAACAAGGCAGGAGCAGAGCAGAAACCGCAAGAGCGGCAAGCTAAGCAGGAGCAGAGCGGACACCGCAGAGCGGTAAACAAGGCAAGAGCAGAGCAGAAACCGCAAGAGCGGCAAGCTAAGCAGGAGCAGAGCTGACACCGCAGAGCGGTAAACAAGGCAGGAGCAGAGCAGAAACCGCAAGAGCGGCAAGCTAAGCAGGAGCAGAGCGGACACCGCAGAGCGGTAAACAAGGCAGGTGCAGAGCAGAAACCGCAAGAGCGGCAAGCTAAGCAGGACCAGAGCGGACACCGCAGAGCGGTAAACAAGGCAGGAGCAGAGCAGAAACCGCAAGAGCGGCAAGCTAAGCAGGAGCAGAGCGGACACCGCAGAGCGGTAAACAAGGCAGGAGCAGAGCAGAAACCGCAAGAGCGGCAAGCTAAGCAGGAGCAGAGCGGACACCGCAGAGCGGTAAACAAGGCAAAGGGATAGGACTCTGTTCACAAAGAACAGACGGAGAAGGAAAGGCAGAACCAGAAGCACGCACAGTACTTACATAGAAGTAGCGAGCGTACACTAAATTCACAACAGAGGTACAGAGACGACGAGAAGGAATTTAGGAGCGGGTTCAGACTCTGCAGAAAGACGCAGAAAACAGACATAGAGGGAAAAGGGAGACAAGGTTAAAGTAGAAACGAGGCACAGACAACAGGGAACAGAGGAACGGGAACAGAGACAGCAAGGCAGGAACACAAACAGGACTCTGTTCAGACGGGAACAGATACCGCAAGGCAGGAACACAAACAGGACTCTGTTCAGACGGGAACAGATACCGCAAGGCAGGAACACAAACAGGACTCTGTTCAGACGGGAACAGATACCACAAGGCAGGGACACAAACAGGACTCTGTTCAGACGGGAACAGATACCGCAAGGCAGAGACACAAACAGGACTCTGTTCAGATGGGAACAGATACCGCAAGGCACAGACAGGCAGATCTAGGAATACGGCCCCTAGAAGGCGAAAGAACAGGTAAGAAGCGTGTTCACAAGAACAGACCACAGTTCAGACACAGAACTGGAAAACAGGCAGGAAAACAGGATAGGACCTGGCATGTCAGAGACAAAAAGCCAACTGACAAGAAACAATGCTCAGGCGCCATCTTGAGGAAGAAGGTGGTATAACTACCCAAAGATGGACAGCAATAGGCTGAAGGTGCAACAGGGGCGTCTCCGCAGCAGGTACAAGAAACAGGAAGTTCAGCGGGCGTCGCCCTATGCAGCCAAAGTGGAGCAGAGCAGAGCACAAGGAAAGAAGCCAGACCAGGAAGCTGGGCGGGAGATGAAGTTTGCGATCTTGCATGATGAGAGATGGAACACCATGCAAGAACGCCGCCAGGTATGCTATAGTACCCCCCCCCCCTTGCGCCCCCTCTTCTTCAGGCCTGCAAGGATCTTCCGCAGGGAATTTGGGGGCCAATCCCGCTCTTCAAGGAGATTACTTCTATTGTCCACAGGAGGAGACAAAACTGGTCTCATAATCTGGATGGCTAGGATGCGACTTCCCATCCAGCCATCTTCAGCAATAGATGAAACGGGTGAAGTACCAGAAACAGCACACAAAAAAGTCTCTCTACATTTATTTTTAGGCAGCACCCCAAAAAGTTCAGGAGACAACTGGAGGTCCTCTGCCGGGTTGGAGGGGTGCAGAGACTCGGGGGTAGCCTCTGCTTCGGGGTACATCTTGTCAAGCTCACAGGATGAAATGGGCAAAGTATCAGGTACAAGGTGTAGAGAAGACACTGCCTCTTTGTTATGTGGTGGTACCCCGGAGGATTCAGGAAACAACTGGGGGTCCTCCGCCAGGTTCGAGGGATACCGAGACTCGAAGGTAACCTCTGCTTCGGAGTACACAAGGTCAGACTCACTGGAAGAAGCGGGCGAGGTATCAGGTACCGAGTAAAGGAGAGTCTCTGTCTATTCGCTATCAGGTAGCACCCCGGAGGGTTCAGGAGACGACTGGAGGTCCTCCGCCTGGTCGGAGGGGTGTAGAGACTCGGGGGTAACCTCTGCTTCGGAGTACACTAGGTCGGACTCACTGGAAGAAGCGGGCGAGGTATCAGGTACAGAGAATAGGAGAGTCTCTGTCCTTTCGCTACCAGGTAGCACCCCGAAGGGTTCTGGAGACAACTGGAGGTCCTCCGCCTGGTCAGAGGGGTGTAGAGACTCGGGAGTAACTACCACTTTGAGGCACCCATTGTCAGGCCCACAGGACTGAGCGGACGAAGTATCGGGTACCGGGTGTAGGGAAGTCTCTCTCCAATTGTCATCGAGTGGTATCCCGGAGGATTCAGGAGGCAACAAGGGGTCCTCCGCCAGGTAGTAGAGGTGTACAGACTCGGAGGTAAACACAGCTTCGGAGCATCCTTGGACATGCACACTGGTTAAAGTGGGTGTAGAATCTGATGCCAGGTGCAGGAAGCTCTCCTGTGTGGACTCTGGATGGGTAGCAGTCTCTTCTGGCTGGAGAACTGGTGCACCACCCACGCACATCACCCGCTGGGGCTTCTCCGGGATACAGGAAGATGAAGCTTCAGTAGGGACTTCAAGGTTGGGGTCAGGAGGTCTCAGGGAGGACAGACCCTGGCGTGACGGCTTGCCTCTGCGTCTAGCACGTCTGGACTGCCTCTTGAGGTTGGGAGCAGTATTCCGGAGAGTGTAGTCATCCTGAGTGGATTCAGGGCAAGCAACAGTCTTTTCGGGCAGTAGAACTTGTGCGCTACCTATGCACATTACCCGTCGGGGCTGCTCCGGGATACAGGGAAGTGAAGCTTCAGCAGGGGCTTCAGGGTTAGGATCATCGAAAGCCAAAAGGAAGGCCACCAGGAAGGCCTGTAGGTCAAGAATGATAGGATCCTGTGCTTCCCATAGGGGGTTGATCCATTCCAAGGCATCACCCGCTAGGTTGGACATTATAAATCCCACCTTAACCCGATCAGAAGAATAAGCATTAGCATAGAACCGGAACTGCAGCAAGCATTGCCACACAAACGCACGGCATTGTTTTGGATCCCCGTAGTACCGTGGTGGATCCGCGGGAGCAGGTGCAGCTTCAGCAGGGACTCCAGGGTTGGGGTCATCGAAGACCATTAGGAAGGCCACCAGGAAGGCCTGCAGGTCAAGGACGATAGGATCCCAAGCTTCCCATAGGGGGGTGACCCACTTCAATGCATCCCCCGCTAGGTAGTCAATTATAAATGCCACTTTAGACCAATCAGAAGGAAAAGAAAGAGGGTAGAACTTGAAGTGCAGCATGCATTGCTCCACAAATGCACGACTTTGTTTTGGATCCCCATAGTACTGGGGCGGATCCGCAGGAATGGGTGCAGAAAGCTCCATCTGGACGGATGCGAAATTAGCCTGGAACTCAGCTAGAGAAAAAAAAAATAAATAAATTATTTATTTATTTTTAATGCACGTATTAGCTGGAAAACGTCTCAGAGAGCGAAGGCCGTGGGGCTCAACGGGAACCATGGCCTGAGCATGCTGTTATGCACACGCCCGGACTGACTGGCATGTGCGGGTGTTGTGGTTCCACTGGACCATGGACCGGAGAGTGCCTGGAGGGGCGTGACTAAGTATCTGGCCGATCCGACCAAGGTGGCACGACGGCATACGACGCCAGGGCACCAGCGAGAAACCGGGCAGAGGGACCAGGTGCTACTCCAGGTCAAACTCCGGACACGGGGGTTGACCCACACTGGGATTACTGGAACAGGCAGGTTAGGCTGGCACAGACTGGTGGATGTAAGCAAACACGGCAGGTATGCAGATGAGTGGATACAGGCGAGTATGCAGGCAGGGAGGTACTGGCCGAAAGGACAGGCTGGAGCACAGAGAGGTTAAGACCCAGTACAGACTGGGTCACAGAACCGCAGATGCGGTAGACAACCACAGCAGAGAGGGAACGCCCGAAGAGAGGTAAACAAGGCAAGAGCAGAGCAGAAACCGCAAGAGCGGCAAGCTAAGCAGGAGCAGAGCTGACACCGCAGAGCGGTAAACAAGGCAGGAGCAGAGCAGAAACCGCAAGAGCGGCAAGCTAAGCAGGAGCAGAGCGGACACCGCAGAGCGGTAAACAAGGCAGGTGCAGAGCAGAAACCGCAAGAGCGGCAAGCTAAGCAGGACCAGAGCGGACACCGCAGAGCGGTAAACAAGGCAGGAGCAGAGCAGAAACCGCAAGAGCGGCAAGCTAAGCAGGAGCAGAGTGGACACCGCAGAGCGGTAAACAAGGCAGGAGCAGAGCAGAAACCGCAAGAGCGGCAAGCTAAGCAGGAGCAGAGCGGACACCGCAGAGCGGTAAACAAGGCAAGGGGATAGGACTCTGTTCACAAAGAACAGACGGAGAAGGAAAGGCAGAACCAGAAGCACGCACAGTACTTACATAGAAGTAGCGAGCGTACACTAAATTCACAACAGAGGTACAGAGACGACGAGAAGGAATTTAGGAGCGGGTTCAGACTCTGCAGAAAGACGCAGAAAACAGACATAGAGGGAAAAGGGAGACAAGGTTAAAGTAGAAACGAGGCACAGACAGCAGGGAACAGAGGAACGGGAACAGAGACAGCAAGGCAGGAACACAAACAGGACTCTGTTCAGACGGGAACAGATACCGCAAGGCAGGAACACAAACAGGACTCTGTTCAGACGGGAACAGATACCGCAAGGCAGGAACACAAACAGGACTCTGTTCAGACGGGAACAGATACCGCAAGGCAGGGACACAAACAGGACTCTGTTCAGACGGGAACAGATACCGCAAGGCAGAGACACAAACAGGACTCTGTTCAGACGGGAACAGATACCGCAAGGCACAGACAGGCAGATCTAGGAATACGGCCCCTAGAAGGCGAAAGAACAGGCAAGAAGCGTGTTCACAAGAAGAGACCACAGTTCAGACACAGAACTGGAAAACAGGCAGGAAAACAGGATAGGACCTGGCATGTCAGAGACAAAAAGCCAACTGACAAGAAACAATGCTCAGGCGCCATCTTGAGGAAGAAGGTGGTATAAATACCCAAAGATGGACAGCAATAGGCTGAAGGTGCAACAGGGGCGTGTCCGCAGCAGGTACAAGAAACAGGAAGTTCAGCGGGCGTCGCCCTATGCAGCCAAAGTGGAGCAGAGCAGAGCACAAGGAAAGAAGCCAGACCAGGAAGCTGGGCGGGAGATGAAGTTTGCGATCTTGCATGATGAGAGATGGAACACCATGCAAGAACGCCGCCAGGTATGCTATAGTACCCCCCCCCCCCTTGCGCCCCCTCTTCTTTAGGCCTGCAAGGATCTTCCGCAGGGAATTTGGGGGCCAATCCCTCTCTTCAAGGAGATTACTTCTATTGTCCACAGGAGGAGACAAAACTGGTCTCATAATCTGGATGGCTAGGATGCGACTTCCCATCCAGCCATCTTCAGCAACAGATGAAACGGGTGAAGTACCAGAAACAGCACACAAAAAAGTCTCTCTACATTTATTTTTAGGCAGCACCCCAAAAAGTTCAGGAGACAACTGGAGGTCCTCTGCCGGGTTGGAGGGGTGCAGAGACTCGGGGGTAGCCTCTGCTTCGGGGTACATCTTGTCAAGCTCACAGGATGAAATGGGCAAAGTATCAGGTACAAGGTGTAGAGAAGACACTGCCTCTTTGTTATGTGGTGGTACCCCGGAGGATTCAGGAAACAACTGGGGGTCCTCCGCCAGGTTGGAGGGATACCGAGACTCGAGGGTAACCTCTGCTTCGGAGTACACAAGGTCAGACTCACTGGAAGAAGCGGGCGAGGTATCAGGTACCGAGTAAAGGAGAGTCTCTGTCTATTCGCTATCAGGTAGCACCCCGGAGGGTTCAGGAGACGACTGGAGGTCCTCCGCCTGGTCGGAGGGGTGTAGAAACTCGGGGGTAACCTCTGCTTCAGAATACACTAGGTCGGACTCACTGGAAGAAGCGGGCGAGGTATCAGGTACCGAGTAAAGGAGAGTCTCAGTCCATTCTCTATCAGGTAGCACCCCGAAGGGTTCAGGAGACGACTGGAGGTCCTCCGCCTGGTCGGAGGGGTGTAGAGACTCGGGGGTAACCTCTGCTTCGGAGTACACTAGGTCGGACTCACTGAAAGAAGCGGGCGAGGTATCAGGTACAGAGAATAGGAGAGTCTCTGTCCTTTCGCTACCAGGTAGCACCCCGAAGGGTTCTGGAGACAACTGGAGGTCCTCCGCCTGGTCAGAGGGGTGTAGAGACTCGGGAGTAACTACCACTTTGAGGCACCCATTGTCAGGCCCACAGGACTGAGCGGACGAAGTTTCGGATACCGGGTGTAGGGAAGTCTCTCTCCAATTGTCATCGAGTGGTATCCCGGAGGATTCAGGAGGCAACAAGGGGTCCTCCGCCAGGTAGTAGAGGTGTACAGACTCGGAGGTAAACACAGCTTCGGAGCATCCTTGGACATGCACACTGGTTAAAGTGGGTGTAGAATCTGATGCCAGGTGCAGGAAGCTCTCCTGTGTGGACTCTGGATGGGTAGCAGTCTCTTTTGGCTGGAGAACTGGTGCACCACCCACGCACATCACCCGCTGGGGCTTCTCCGGGATACAGGAAGATGAAGCTTCAGTAGGGACTTCAAGGTTGGGGTCAGGAGGTCTCAGGGAGGACAGACCCTGGCGTGACGGCTTGCCTCTGCGTCTAGCACGTCTGGACTGCCTCTTGAGGTTGGGAGCAGTATTCCGGAGAGTGTAGTCATCCTGAGTGGATTCAGGGCAAGCAACAGTCTTTTCGGGCAGTAGAACTTGTGCGCTACCTATGCACATTACCCGTCGGGGCTGCTCCGGGATACAGGGAAGTGAAGCTTCAGCAGGGGCTTCAGGGTTAGGATCATCGAAAGCCAAAAGGAAGGCCACCAGGAAGGCCTGTAGGTCAAGAACGATAGGATCCTGTGCTTCCCATAGGGGGTTGATCCATTCCAAGGCATCACCCGCTAGGTTGGACATTATAAATCCCACCTTAACCCGATCAGAAGAATAAGCATTAGCATAGAACCGGAACTGCAGCAAGCATTGCCACACAAACGCACGGCATTGTTTTGGATCCCCGTAGTACCGTGGTGGATCCGCGGGAGCAGGTGCAGCTTCAGCAGGGACTCCAGGGTTGGGGTCATCGAAGACCATTAGGAAGGCCACCGGGAAGGCCTGCAGGTCAAGGACGATAGGATCCCAAGCTTCCCATAGGGGGGTGACCCACTTCAAGGCATCCCCCGCTAGGTAGTCAATTATAAATGCCACTTTAGACCAATCAGAAGGAAAAGAAAGAGGGTAGAACTTGAAGTGCAGCATGCATTGCTCCACAAATGCACGACTTTGTTTTGGATCCCCATAGTACTGGGGCGGATCCGCAGGAATGGGTGCAGAAAGCTCCATCTGGACGGGTGCGAAATTAGCCTGGAACTCAGCTAGAGAAAAAAAAATAAAATAAATTATTTATTTATTTTTAATGCACGTATTAGCTGGAAAACGTCTCAGAGAGCGAAGGCCGTGGGGCTCAACGGGAACCATGGCCTGAGCATGCTGTTATGCACACGCCCGGACTGACTGGCATGTGCGGGTGTTGTGGTTCCACTGGACCATGGACCGGAGAGTGCCTGGAGGGGCGTGACTAAGTATCTGGCCGATCCGACCAAGGTGGCACGACGGCATACGACGCCAGTGCACCAGGGAGAAACCGGGCAGAGGGACCAGGTGCTACTCCAGGTCAAACTCCGGACACGGGGCTTGACCCACACTGGGATTACTGGAACAGGCAGGTTAGGCTGGCACAGACTGGTGGATGTAAGCAAACACGGCAGGTATGCAGATGGGTGGATACAGGCGAGTATGCAGGCAGGGAGGTACTGGCCGAAAGGACGGGCTGGAGCACAGAGAGGTTAAGACCCAGTACAGACTGGGTCACAGAACCGCAGATGCGGTAGACAACCACAGCAGAGAGGGAACGCCCGAAGCGGTGGGCAAGAACAGAGCAGGACGGGGCTGCAGGAGCAGCGAGCACAAGCAGGGCAGGACAGGACTGCCGGAGCAGCGGGCAGAAGCAGGGCAGGGCGGAAACCGCAGAAGCAGTAAGCAAGATAAGAGCAGAGCAGAAACCGGAGGAGCGGCAAGTTAAGCAGGAGCAGAGCGGACACCACAGAGCGGTAAACAAGGCAGGAGCAGAGTAGAAACCGCAAGAGCGGCAAGCTAAGCAGGAGCAGAGCGGACACCGCAGAGCGGTAAACAAGGCAGGAGCAGAGTAGAAACCGCAAGAGCGGCAAGCTAAGCAGGAGCAGAGCGGAAACCGCAGAGCGGTAAACAAGGCAGGAGCAGAGCAGAAACCGCAAGAGCGGCAAGCTAAGCAGGAGCAGAGCGGACACCGCAGAGCGGTAAACAAGGCAGGAGCAGAGCAGAAACCGCAAAAGCGGCAAGCTAAGCAGGAGCAGAGCGGACACCGCAGAGCGGTAAACAAGGCAGGAGCAGAGCAGAAACCGCAAGAGCGGCAAGCTAAGCAGGAGCAGAGCGGACACCGCAGAGCGGTAAACAAGGCAAGGGGATAGGACTCTGTTCACAAAGAACAGACGGAGAAGGAAAGGCAGAACCAGAAGCACGCACAGTACTTACATAGAAGTAGCGAGCGTACACTAAATTCACAACAGAGGTACAGAGACGACGAGAAGGAATTTAGGAGCGGGTTCAGACTCTGCAGAAAGACGCAGAAAACAGACATAGAGGGAAAAGGGAGACAAGGTTAAAGTAGAAACGAGGCACAGACAACAGGGAACAGAGGAACGGGAACAGAGACAGCAAGGCAGGAACACAAACAGGACTCTGTTCAGACGGGAACAGATACCGCAAGGCAGGAACACAAACAGGACTCTGTTCAGACGGGAACAGATACCGCAAGGCAGGAACACAAACAGGACTCTGTTCAGACGGGAACAGATACCGCAAGGCAGGAACACAAACAGGACTCTGTTCAGACGGGAACAGATACCGTAAGGCAGGGACACAAACAGGACTCTGTTCAGACGGGAACAGATACCGCAAGGCAGAGACACAAACAGGACTCTGTTCAGACGGGAACAGATACCGCAAGGCACAGACAGGCAGATCTAGGAATACGGCCCCTAGAAGGCGAAAGAACAGGCAAGAAGCGTGTTCACAAGAACAGACCACAGTTCAGACACAGAACTGGAAAACAGGCAGGAAAACAGGATAGGACCTGGCATGTCAGATTCAAAAAGCCAACTGACAAGAAACAATGCTCAGGCGCCATCTAGAGGAAGAAGGTGGTATAAATACCCAAAGATGGACAGCAATAGGCTGAAGGTGCAACAGGGGCGTGTCCGCAGCAGGTACAAGAAACAGGAAGTTCAGCGGGCGTCGCCCTATGCAGCCAAAGTGGAGCAGAGCAGAGCACAAGGAAAGAAGCCAGACCAGGAAGCTGGGCGGGAGATGAAGTTTGCGATCTTGCATGATGAGAGATGGAACACCATGCAAGAACGCCGCCAGGTATGCTACATCCTACACCACCCTGTTACAAGTCTTTGTGGCCTTTGATGCCAGGATGGAGCGGTGGTCTCCGTCTCCTAATATTGTTAAACACTTTCCTCAAATGAATCAGTTCCACTCCCTGGTATAAAACCATTCTGGTAGGAAAGTAGTGGGGGCTTCAGAATTATTTAAACATGTCTTACATTTCACTGAGGATCCAGATACAAATGAAGAACAACTTCCTTTAGGTCCATGATCAGAGTTGACAATTCACACCAGCCACTTCCAATATTAAAGGAGATGTTCACCAATATTTGATGAAACAAAGGAGTTTAGCGTAATCTTAAAATTAAAACGCAGATGTCTCTCTGATCACTTTCATTCATGTGCACCTCTGCTTGTGTCCTGTGTTAGTTTTCGCTCTTTTTCTGGCAAGGGGTGTCTTCCATCCAAGTTGGAATAGACCATGTCTAAATCTCTTTTCCTTCTTAGACGTCACCTCTCCAACATTATCTTTTTTTTTAATTCAAGTAATTGAGAGATTGCATAACAGGAAAAAAAGAATAACAATGGTTCCAGAGTGAAAATACATAATTATTCAACAACATCATATCTGTTATTAGCTCTTTATATACATCTCCATACACATCATGTCAGTCAAGTTTAAAGAATAGAGCAATACACATTACACAAGTGTTTATAGGGGAAATACAAGGAAAACTATTATCTCCCAGACTGAATTGAGAGGTAGGATCAGTAGGGTATGGGTCACACCAAAGCTTCCAAACCTTCTCAAATGTATTAGGACAGTGTCCACTCTTATATACTATCTTCTCATACAAAAAGCCAAAAAAGAGAATTCCCATGTACAAAAATCAGTCAATCTTTATTCAACAATCAATTAGACAACATTAAAAAAGTGATACTACAGAGATGGTGGATGAATGCAAATTAGCATGCTTGTCCTAGAAAGTTGGACAGGTTACAAATATAAATATAAATTGCACATGGAGCCACTAAAGACCAATATGAAGAAAAAACATATAAAGGATGAGAATCCAAATATATACATATAAATGCCCTGAACAGTAATGAACATCAAGGGGGATCCACTCGGCTGTATAAATATGTAATATAAATAGTGAAAGTTCACTCTTATACCTAAGTAATAGTGCCAGAAGTACACAATGTATGATCCACCTAGTGTTCATCAAATAGAAATACTATGGTCGCACAATAAAACTGTTCACAAAGATCAATATATAGAAAAAAGATTTTATATTCCCGTGGATTCACTCCATAAGGGTAGTGGCAACAGGATGACACAGAATGCTGAGGAGTGGTACTCAGAAAAAAGTATAACTATAAACAGAACAAGTGCTCAATATAACCACACAGTCAGCAGACTGAAAAATCCTTAAAACAGTGCTATTGAACATAAATAAGTCTCAAAGGACAGCAAGCAATTCATATTCACTGCAGTAAACCCTCTAACGCGCGTTTCGCTTCAAAGCTTCTTCAAAAGGGTATACTGAGTAGACAGAGACTGGGTATTTATGTAATTGGACAGCTAATCCACTACGTTACACATCAAATGCTATTTAAAATGATTGCATGAGAATGTTACATGGAGATGTTAACCCTTTATAGAATGAGGAGTATATAGCCCTATACACCAGATATCGATTGCGGTAAAAAACGCCACGCTCACCTGCAGGGCGGGCTCCCTGCTGCACCTCGCTTTCTCGCCGTGCAGTCACATGCGAGAGGAGGGAGGAGCGAAATTCAATCAGGGAGAGCGTGTGTTGCCCGGTCAACCCCAGATGCCAAATAGTGCATCCATTCCCGCCACATGTGACAACACGTCAGAGGAAGGAGAGTCCATATGAAAGTGCGTGTTGCCTGGACTACTCCAGAGGTAGTATGGCCCGGACTGCATCCCCCCATAGGGGCCTTAAGGGGAGGGCCGCATGACTCAGGAGGTCTGCTAGGCCGTAATTTGGGGTGGTAAGGGGTTAATGTAAGGAATAGAGTTTTGGGCGCGAATTTGTAGGGAAGGAGTATAGGGGCAGGGGGATAGTACGGGGTTATCTGATTGGCTAGTGGGAAGTATCTCTGTGGGGAGTATATAAGGTGAGGGGTGGTGGGGGTAGTCCATTCGGGAAAAGTTAACATACCTGAATCTACGTCAGGTCCAGATGAATGGAGGCTCTTTTCCAGGAGATCCGTTCCTTGGCTGAGAGCAGGGGACAGCTGTGGCTCCAGGATCAGCTGCAGCGATGGAACACTGAAGGGACGGCCGGAGAGGTGGCTTCACCCGCAGCACCTCAGAGAGGTGCAAGGAGGTCCAGGCCGCCGGAGAGACTCAGCCCGGAAGGGACTCCCCGGAACAGGCGCCGGTTGCAAAGCCCCTCCAGGGACCCCTCCGGATCACAGGCACAACCCCCGTCCCCATCTGCCGCACGCCGCTCTGGAAGAATCTCTCAGCATCAGCATCGTTCAGAGGCCGGGGTGAGTGACGTCGTTGGCTCTGCCCCCCCTGTGAGGTCATCCCGGTCATCTGGCACCACTATCCAGGAAGTGCGGGCTGCTCAGGAGAGCAGGGCCTCTGCTGCTGTGGGAGGGAGAGATACATTATATGAACGGCCGGGGAATCCACTTCGGGCCCAGCGACCTAGGGAGCAGAAGGAGGCAGGAGGGTGAATAGGTCAGCCGGAGCTATTTCAGGTGAGCGGCAGGCACAGTCGCGCCGGGCCCATGCAGCGGGGAAAGCAAAGGAGTACCAGTCAGTTGGAGCTGACCCAGAAGAACGGCAGGTGCAACCGCACCGGGCCCAGGCGTCAGGATCAGCAGGACCCCGGCGGAGATCGGGAAGACCAGTGCGGGGGGGCAAGGAGACGACCCACCCGGGATGTCGGTAGCACCGAGGACCGGTGCAATGTCCATGGGAGAGGGCAGATTGCTGCTAGGGATGCGGGCTGCAGGCATGCAGCTGAAGTCTCTCCTCCTCCCAGACAGCACGCTATTGTGGATAGGAGGTCCAGGTCTAGCGGTGGGTTGACTCCGTCGGGTTTACCTGGCGATGTCCCCGAGCCTGACTCTGCCTCTGAAGAAGAGGGCCAGATTTCATCTGGCAGTGAAGAGAGTGGGGACGATCGCCGCGGAGGACACGAAACGGCTGTTCCGAGGCTTCCTCGTAGTCGGCCTAGTAAGTCACATGGTTTAAATGCGCCTCGGGGGAATGCGGATGATGTAGATCAGAGGGAGCGGTATTTTCAGAGGGGCTTGGCGGCTGACAGGGCGATGGGTAGTGAACGGGTGAGCGATGTTGTGTCGGAATTTCTTAGCAAGGTGCGGGGTTTTTTGTCACCTGCGGCAGGTCCTAGCGGAGTTTGGCAGGGTGGTGCTGGAGGTTCAGGGGCGGTTGCGGAGACCCCGGCAGTTGTGAGTAGAGGGATTCCCGCACCAGTTGCAGCTAATGAGACGGTTGCAGCACCAGCGACTGCGGCGACTCCAGTGGATACAGTGCGGTTGGATGACAGAGCGAGGGGCGAGGTTTATATGTGCTTTGATGGCCCCTTGGGAGCTCATTTAAAGCAGGAGGTGTGAGAAAAAATATGGAAGGATGAGTACGTGGAAATTTTTTCTTTGCTACCATTGGAAAAGTTTCATTTGGACAGGGTAAATCCAGATGAGAGTAAGAAGGATGAGGAGGAGCGCAGGCGTTATCGTCTGATTCCTCGCACTTTTCAAAATTGGCTGCAGGCGTTTACCACACTAGCGAGTGTCATTGGGGAGAAAACTCTGGAGAGCTTGTGAGGGTCGTGATGACATTCCACTCGTCCTCCAGTCACTCCAAATTAAGGCTATGAGCATGGGTCAACCATTCAAAGAATGAGTCAGACAACAAGCTGGTTCAAACTCAGAGCACGCTCAAAAGACTACTACAGACAACGTTCTCAGCAATGTTCTGTGTTTATTCCTACATACACAAACCTAAATACACTACATAATGGGGAGGGGCAAAACCTACAAAAGACAAAAATATATCTCATACCCTACCATCATTATATATAAATGTAAAGCAAAGTTGCATAATAAATATAGGGTACTTAGTGAACTATTTTTGATCAAAAAAAGTATACAAGCCGTCCCACCAGCGGCAAGGTGACCCTAAATTGGGACGGTACCTATACTGCCTATATTAAAAACCGTACTGTATATCAAAGTTGAAGTAATGCATATAAAAGGGTAGACAAATAGGACCAGGTCCCAACTCCAGACCACCTAGGCCCGTGGTAAGCTACATATATACTAATCAGCTCAACAAAGGGGATGCCACACCCTTAAATTGCACAGAATGCAAACAAGACAAAAAACCAAGCAATGTGAACTGAGGTCTAAGATGGTAGACATGCAAGAAATAGGAGCATGTTCACACTAGCAAAAAGAAGCAAAACCTACAAAAGACAAAAATATATCTCATACCCTACCATCATTATATATAAATGTAAAGCAAAGTTGCATAATAAATATAGGGTACTTAGTGAACTATTTTTGATCAAAAAAAGTATACAAGCCGTCCCACCAGCGGCAAGGTGACCCTAAATTGGGACGGTACCTATACTGCCTATATTAAAAACCTTACTGTATATCAAAGTTGAAGTAATGCATATAAAAGGGTAGACAAATAGGACCAGGTCCCAACTCCAGACCACCTAGGCCCGTGGTAAGCTACATATATACTAATCAGCTCAACAAAGGGGATGCCACACCCTTAAATTGCACAGAATGCAAACAAGACAAAAAACCAAGCAATGTGAACTGAGGTCTAAGATGGTAGACATGCAAGAAATAGGAGCATGTTCACACTAGCAAAAAGAAGCAAAACCTACAAAAGACAAAAATATATCTCATACCCTACCATCATTATATATAAATGGAAAACAAAGTTGCATAATAAATATAGGGTACTTAGTGAACTATTTTTGATCAAAAAAAGTATACAAGCCGTCCCACCAGCGGCAAGGTGACCCTAAATTGGGATGGTACCTATACTGCCTATATTAAAAACCTTACTGTATATCAAAGTTGAAGTAATGCATATAAAAGGGTAGACAAATAGGACCAGGTCCCAACTCCAGACCACCTAGGCCCGTGGTAAGCTACATATATACTAATCAGCTCAACAAAGGGGATGCCACACCCTTAAATTGCACAGAATGCAAACAAGACAAAAAACCAAGCAATGTGAACTGAGGTCTAAGATGGTAGACATGCAAGAAATAGGAGCATGTTCACACTAGCAAAAAGAAGCAAAACCTACAAAAGACAAAAATATATCTCATACCCTACCATCATTATATATAAATGTAAAGCAAAGTTGCATAATAAATATTGGGTACTTAGTGAACTATTTTTGATCAAAAAAAGTATACAAGCCGTCCCACCAGCGGCAAGGTGACCCTAAATTGGGACGGTACCTATACTGCCTATATTAAAAACCTTACTGTATATCAAAGTTGAAGTAATGCATATAAAAGGGTAGACAAATAGGACTGATATACAGTAAGGTTTTTAATATAGGCAGTATAGGTACCGTCCCAATTTAGGGTCACCTTGCCGCTGGTGGGACGGCTTGTATACTTTTTTTGATCAAAAATAGTTCACTAAGTACCCTATATTTATTATGCAACTTTGCTTTACATTTATATATAATGATGGTAGGGTATGAGATATATTTTTGTCTTTTGTAGGTTTTGCTTCTTTTTGCTAGTGTGAACATGCTCCTATTTCTTGCATGTCTACCATCTTAGACCTCAGTTCACATTGCTTGGTTTTTTGTCTTGTTTGCATTCTGTGCAATTTAAGGGTGTGGCATCCCCTTTGTTGAGCTGATTAGTATATATGTAGCTTACCACGGGCCTAGGTGGTCTGGAGTTGGGACCTGGTCCTATTTATCTACCCTTTTATATGCATTACTTCAACTTTGATATACAGTAAGGTTTTTAATATAGGCAGTATAGGTACCGTCCCAATTTAGGGTCACCTTGCTCTGGTGGGACGGCTTGTATACTTTTTTTGATCAAAAATAGTTCACTAAGTACCCTATATTTATTATGCAACTTTGCTTTACATTTATATATAATGATGGTAGGGTATGAGATATATTTTTGTCTTTTGTAGGTTTTGCTTCTTTTTGCTAGTGTGAACATGCTCCTATTTCTTGCATGTCTACCATCTTAGACCTCAGTTCACATTGCTTGGTTTTTTGTCTTGTTTGCATTCTGTGCAATTTAAGGGTGTGGCATCCCCTTTGTTGAGCTGATTAGTATATATGTAGCTTACCACGGGCCTAGGTGGTCTGGAGTTGGGACCTGGTCCTATTTGTCTACCCTTTTATATGCATTACTTCAACTTTGATATACAGTAAGGTTTTTAATATAGGCAGTATAGGTACCGTCCCAATTTAGGGTCACCTTGCCGCTGGTGGGACGGCTTGTATACTTTTTTTGATCAAAAATAGTTCACTAAGTACCCTATATTTATTATGCAACTTTGCTTTACATTTATATATAATGATGGTAGGGTATGAGATATATTTTTGTCTTTTGTAGGTTTTGCTTCTTTTTGCTAGTGTGAACATGCTCCTATTTCTTGCATGTCTACCATCTTAGACCTCAGTTCACATTGCTTGGTTTTTTGTCTTGTTTGCATTCTGTGCAATTTAAGGGTGTGGCATCCCCTTTGTTGAGCTGATTAGTATATATGTAGCTTACCACGGGCCTAGGTGGTCTGGAGTTGGGACCTGGTCCTATTTGTCTACCCTTTTATATGCATTACTTTAACTTTGATATACAGTAAGGTTTTTAATATAGGCAGTATAGGTACCGTCCCAATTTAGGGTCACCTTGCCGCTGGTGGGACGGCTTGTATACTTTTTTTGATCAAAAATAGTTCACTAAGTACCCTATATTTATTATGCAACTTTGCTTTACATTTATATATAATGATGGTAGGGTATGAGATATATTTTTGTCTTTTGTAGGTTTTGCTTCTTTTTGCTAGTGTGAACATGCTCCTATTTCTTGCATGTCTACCATCTTAGACCTCAGTTCACATTGCTTGGTATAATGGGGAGGGGATAGGGGTTGTCCGGGGCGGGGTAAGCCATGAAAGTCCAGTGTCTGGCCACTCCTGATTGGTCCACATCTCCTTATCTCAGTCTCTGGGCAGATATTGCAGCCGTCAGCTTATAATCTTGTTTCGTTTCTCTGAAATAAGTCTTGGCAACACTGGAACTGTCTTAGTTTAAGTTTCGATTTGAGTAATACGTAGCAAGGAAAGCTTATTGTTATAAGACACAAAATGGTGTTTAGTACATTAGCAAAAAAGCGTATAAAAGTTACAAAAGTATAAAAGTTACAAAAATATATATTCTCTTTTACCCCGACATTCCCCCCTAAACACTAAGCTTTCCCTTGCTTCGGGGCCTTTGAGACTGTCCATGTGTGGGGAGAGGGAAGGTGGATTTCTTCACCCAATCATCTTAGAAGCTGCCCCCTTATGGGACGCCCCCGAACAATTGAGCCCTACCCTGGGTGACACATGGAGTTCTCCCAACTGACCCTAAACTAAATCTCTCAATTAAACTTTATCATGGGGGGGCTGGTCAGGCTTGTTCAAAGGAGTGTATTTCTCCATATCTTCTCTTGATTCAGAAAGGTCCCGGAGATTGGGACAGCATTGGTTATAGCTTTCCTGTTATAAGGGGACTATGCAGCACAGGACCACCAGGCCCAATACTAGTAGACCTCCCATTACTAGACAAACTTGTTGGAGGAATCCCTTGAACCCTCCCAACCAACCTGAGAAGAAGGAGGTATCTACCCCTGTGTGGTAGCTGTCCACCCTGGGACAGACAGTAAGCATATGGAAAGGATATAGAAGAAGGTAGTCATCTTTTATAGACTCGTTCTGTCTCTCTTGCAGTGGGAGGCGTGAATCCAGGTGCTCTTGCCCTCAAGCTTCAGAGCCGTCGGGGTGGTGAGAAGCACAGTGTACGGTCCCTCGAACCGCGGCTGGAGGCAGTCTTTCCGGACAAACTTCTTCACATACACTAGATCGCCTGGGATGAAATCATGTACTGCATCACCTGTAGATTCTGGGAGAGAAGCAGATACTGGAGAGCGGGTGTTAGTCAATTCTCTAGACAAGGCAATCACAAATTTTACCACTCTATCATGTGTTTCAGACAACTCTTGGGGCCTAATCTCTCCTATCTTGGGTGGGGTCCCAAACAAAATTTTATAGGGAGTCAGCCCATGTTTGGCCTGAGGAGTGTGTGTGATATGATACAATACTATAGGGAGTAGGTCGGGCTAGGGGAGGGGATGATCTTAGGTCATTTTCAAGAGCTGGGTCTTGAGTGTGGAATTCATTCTCTCCACTTTGCCTGAACTGGCAGGATGGTATGGAGTGTGGAGGCCCAAATCTGTTCCCAACATGTTCCAGAGTTCTTCGTAGATATTTGCTGTGAAAGCTGGTCCTTGATCCGATTCTATGACTTGGGGAACTCCAAATCTGCAGGCAATTTCGGTGATCAGTTTCTTGGCTGTGACTTTAGCAGTCATGTTGACAACCGGGTAGGCCTCGGGCCAGGCTGAGAACATATCCACGGCTACCAAAACGTACTCCTATTTTCCTGCTTTAGGCATTTGGATATGGTCGACTTGCATTCTCTGCCAAGGGTAGTCTGGTTTAGCCAGGTGTTGGAGAGGGACCCGTGCCGTACACGTTGGGTTGCAGGTAGCGCAGACAGAGCAGGATTTTGAGTACGCAGTCACAGTGGAAGAGATTCCGTGTGCAAAGTACAGTTTCTTGATACATGCCAAGGCTTGATTCTTTCCTCTGTGTGTAGGCCCGTGAGCCCATGCTGCCACAGCTGAGTACATGCGTCTAGGCAAGCAAAGCTTCCCATCCACTTGGTAAAGAGTCGAGTTGACCTTTGAATCTTTGCGACCTGCCAGCACAGCTCCTGCCGCTTTCCATTGCTTGACTTCTTCAGTGGGGGGTCTTCCTTTGTTCCTCACACAATTTTTCTTCAGGCATCCTGACCCCCCTGGATTCCACTCGTGTCTCCGCTGGACTTGTATGGTCTTCCGCCGGCTGTTCTTTGGCTCTTGCTCTAGTGAGCGCCACAGCTACGGTTAGCAGGGTCTCCCCCATCTCTTCTTCCTTTTTCTGCCACTTTGATGACACATTCTCCACTGCTGCAGTCTTGGCTGCTTGGTCAGCTAGGTGGTTGCCCCTGGCTTCTCTGGATTCTAGTCTTCCATGAGCCTTGACCTTGATAACAGCAACCTGAATGGGTAGTTCCAGGGCCTTCATTAGGGCCTTAATCCATGAGACATGTTTCACTGGTGTACCTGCAGCTGTGATGAATGCTCTAGACTTCCACAAGAGTCCAGAATCATTGCAAATTCCATGTCCATACCTGGAATCGGTATATATATATTCGCCTTTGTTCCTGCTGCCAGGTGGCAGGCCTCTGTGAGAGCCACAAGTTCAGCTTCTTGTGCAGACATGTATGGTGGTAGAGCTTCAGCCTTGAGGACTGTTAGGTCCGTTGTGACAGCATATCCCGTGTGGAACTTCCCTTGAGGGTCTGCGAAACGGATGTGCCACCATATTCTCTGGAGCAGAAGTCTCTTCCTGCAAAATTTTTATACAATCATGAGGTTCCACCAATGGACCTTCACCCTCTTCACCTTCCCCCCTAGAAGGTGGAAGCAAAGTGGCAGGATTGATAGTCAGACATCTGGTAAATGTTATATTGGAGGGCAACAATAGGGAACACTGCAGCCGCAGGTGTCTTTGGTTGGTTAGATGTTTCGGAGATGTTTGTTGCAGAACAGCTGAGAGATCATGGCCGGCCTGTATAACTAGATCATGTCCAAGGATGATATCAGCTGACTTGTCAAGGAGGATGTGAGCAGCGTGGACCGCCTTAAGGCACGTGGGGGCAGTTCGGGCGACAGGGTCCAGGCGGGCTGAGTAGTAGCCCAAAGGCCGATACTTAAGATCATAGCGTTGTGCTAGAACTCCAGAGGCATGACCTTCCGATTCCGAGACAAAAAGGTGAAATGGCTGAGTATAGTCTGGTAAGCCCAAGGCCGGGGCAGAGACAACAGCCTGTTTAAAGCGGTCAAAACATAGTCTGTGTTGATGAGAAACACGTGGATCTTCAGCATGAAGCCAAACTGAGCCTTCATTCTTGAGACAGTCGTACAGAGGTTGCATGAGCTTTGAGGCATCAGGGATCCATTGCCTGCAGTAAGTGATGAGGCCAAGGAAAGTCTGCATAGCGGAATAGGTGGTTGGGAAGGTGATATCCATGATGGCTTGTTTTCTTTCTTCAGTCAGATGTCTAGCACCTTGTGATATACAATGTCCGAGGAAAATGACCTTGGGCAGACACCATTGGACTTTGCCTTTCGAGACTTTACAGTTAGCTGAGTGAAGAAACCAGAGAAGGGATGCTGACATCTCTGGCAAATTTTCTTCAGTGCCACAGAGTAAAAGATCATCCACATACTGTAGAAGGGTGACCTGAGGGTTCTCTTGAACCCATGGCTCCAGAATAGACTTCATAGAATGAGTGAATTGGTTAGGAGAGTTCTGGGCTCTTTGCGGAGTCCTGGTCCATGTAAGCTGTGCTCCTTGAAAGGTGAAGGCAGAAAGAAACCACGAATCTTCATATAAGGGTATACTGAAGAAGGCGTTGGCCAGATCTAACACCGTAAACAAAGTGGCCGTTGGAGGCAGCTGAGACAAGAGGGTGTTTGGGTTAGGTACCACTGGAGTTTCTAAAATGGTAGCTGCATTGACGGCTCTGAGATCCTGAACCAACTGGTATCTTGGAGACTCTCCCGGAACGGTTTTCTTTTTTACAGGAAAGAGGGGTGTATTGCATGGAGATACACATCTGACAAGGACTCCTGATTCCAGGAGGGAAGCGATTTGGGTACCCAAGCTTTGTTCTTGTGCAGCCTTGAGGGGGCAACGGTGGGTACCTGTGTCCAGGCTTGAGGTGTACTCGGACCGGGGGAACCTGCAGGAGGCCGACGTCCTCTGGCCCACTGGACCACAGAGAGTGAGGGAACTGTGAGGTATCAAGAAGAGTGTGAGGTTGTATGGTCATCATCATGAGAGGGAAGGCTTTAAGAACACAGCGGTCTTCAGTCCCTTGTTCGGAATGAGGGTCCCGCAAAAGAAGCTCCATACCATGGTTTCCGAAGGTAATTGTTGCCTTCATCCGCTCTAAGAGATCGGCTCCCAACAGATTGACAGGGCAAGTTTCAGAGACCAAGAATCTTGTGAGTACTCCGGTGAACGGTCCTGCAGACACAGGGACTGTGAGTGGAGAGGAAATATGTTGGCCTTCCACCCCAACACAGGTGAGGGTATCCGGTGATAGGGATACAGAAGGAGGGAGCTGTGCAGAGGAAATGACAGATGTGGCCGCCCCAGTGTCCACCAGGAACTCCAGTGGTTGATGGTCCACCTGTAAAGTGACAGTCCCACAGGCGGCCGTGAGATGCGTAGCCGGGAAAGTGGACACTGGTTGACCGAGCCGTCATTGGCGTGGATGAGATGGTTCACGGGAAGGTCCATGGTTGTGTGGACCGTCACGGAACGACCGGTCATGGTACTGTCTGCGGGTTGGACAGTCTCTGAGGATGTGGTCAAGGCTACCACACTCCCAATACAACATTCGTCCTTCAGAATCACGAGATTGTCTTCTGTTTCTAGATGGTCCCTTGTCATCTCTTCTGTCTTGTTTTCTATATGTGGGAGGAGTATCATCACCTGTGCCTTTAACCATTACCCACTTGATTCCATGTTGGTTGCCAAGGGGTGGGTAGCTTTCTTGAGCTTGATATACCATGGCAGGAGCGGTTTTCTTCTTTGGCTTAGTATCCTTTTTAATTTTTAGCATTGATTTTTGGAAAGCTTTAACGATGTCCACCGCGTTGTTGAAAGAAGAGGAACGAATCTCGGGCCGTACTCTCAGGACTTCATCTCTGAGAGCGTCTTGTAGGCCATCTACTAGGGCCTGAACCAACAGGGCGGCCTGCGTCTTGACGTGAGGACTGTATCCGAGATCCTCAAAATGCATGCTGAGTCTTGCAGCATATCTTTCCACAGATTCATCAGGGTCTTGTTGAACATCTTGTACAGACCCAGCTTGATCTGACAAGCGATTCTGAGCCCAGGCTTTTAACTGTTTCATGTATTCTAGGCCGGATTCATACGTACTAAGGGATCCTGCTTTTGTGGAATCCATGGCCTTTTCGATAGTAGGCAAGAAATATTCCTTGGCCTTCACAGATGTGATACCTGCCAAATCAGCCCAGGTTGCACCATAAATGGCTCTGGTTGTGTCCAAGCGTCTAGCATACTGCATGGGAGATTTATCGGGATCAGGAAGCTTTGAGACCAGAGTGTCTACTTGTACTGGGGTAAAGGGTTGATATTTAATCATCCCTAAAGGTCCAGGAACTTGTTGAGGACCGGGCAGCGTCGCTTGTTCCTTGGTGGTGTTTGGGGTGGCCGCTAGGGAGGATTCTTCAGGCAACAGAACCGCATTGGGAATCGGTGTCGGGGAGGAGGTTGCCACTAGTAGCTCAAGAGCCAAAGGCATAGCAACATGAACTGCTGGACTACGGACACAGACAATGCGTATCGAGTCCAATCCATGAGGGAGGGTCTCTATGCCTTCCTTGAGGGCCAGTACGTGTTCCTCCATGCACGGCCCGAGTGGGTAGCCGAAAATTCCAGAAGATATGAGTGGTATCGCTAAAGTGCGTCTGGGCATATCCTGATGACTCAATTTTCCTGCATGAAGGAGTACTGAACGGATGGTAGATGCGAGAGTGGAACGTGACTTTTCAGGATTCCGGGAGTCATAAATAGGACCCACTGCATGTATGATGACATCAGCGGGCAGTCTACCCGCACGGGTGACTAAGGTCTGGCCTTGTGAAAGCTCTCCGTTTTCGGCTAAGTGAGCCTGGCATTCTGCAGCCAGAGTAGAACCAGCAGCAAGGGAAATTTTGCAAGCCAATCCTCCAACATGGCTCATACAGGTGTTTGCAGGGTTGACTATGGCCCCCACCCGATGTGTAAGGATGTCACCATAGCCTATTGACAGAGTGACAGGGCGTCCTGATGGGTCTACTAGATTACGGGAGCGGCAGGGGTCCCAAACTTCTGAGAGGCTGGGGGGTGGTGTTCTTTCAGCAGTTGCTTGGAGCAAGGGCCGGAGTACGGGTAATGGATGTGGGGTGGAGGATGCCATAGGAGACGTATGGGGTAAAGGAGGGGGGGCTGGAGTATCTTGAGCCCATCCCTCATCTGGCTCCGTATCGTCTTGAGTAACAGTATGTTGGCGGAGGGAGAGCAGTCTGGCCTGAAATTCTGTGGAGTTGAGGAGGATATCCCCAGGGTTGTGGGTGACTCCCATAGGAAACAGGGGAAGCGTCTCAGCATCGTGGACTGGAGCAGAGGGTGTCACATTAGTTTCAGATGGGTGCTCTGGGACTGCAGGCTTTTCCACCTGTGCTGGTGGCTGGTAATATGCACCGGACGGATCTAGTAGTGGATATAGGCCGGATTGGGGCTTTCCGGGCCCCCCACAACAAGTAAGAGGTGTAGCAAGATGGCCGTTGGAGGGAGGAGGTGGAGTGGGATTGTTCTTGGAGGCAGGCTGGGCATCGTGCCATGGGCGGCCCGCCCCAGAGACACAGCAGAACTCCGCCCAGGGTGGGTTTTGCTCTCCACACACCCGACACGTCCACCCCTCCGGTGATTTGTTGTTGGCACCATTATAGGGCGGTGGCTGAGGGCTCGGTGTAGTGACAGGCATCAAAGGTGCAACGGCCATTTTGGGGGCACATAACAAATCACAGTCTGCAGCTTTCATGTATCCGAACAAAGGCTCGGCATTCTCTGTCCCCCCCACACCATCTACCTCTTTCCAGCCTTCAGACTTCAAATCACTCGCTACTCTAAGATGTGCTTGAGCCTGGTGCAAAAGTCCTCACCCAGCTTTCCCAATTTCTGTGTGACATATTCGTTCTACACTGAAAACTAAAGCCTGCCTGTACTGGATAAGCTTATCATGTTATACAAATTCCTAACATTCTTCTTGCCTTCTTGCCTTCCCGTAACTCCACTAATTGGCTTAACTCCCACAGCAGCATTCCGCAACTTACGAGATCTTTCAAATTTGAATATACGCAACATTTTCTTATAGAATGCAATGATCTGTCGCGACTCAGATCACTGGTGCAGTCTACAGGTCGCCACCCGTCAGTGTAGAGTACTCCTCAATACACTGATAAGACAGAGACCCCTCATCTATCCCTTTTTCCTAACCTTGAATGGCGACTTTACAGTACGACTCACCATGGCACCCTGACTGACAGCAGAACCCCTCCTTATGAGGTTTCTCTGTATAAGACGAAGAGTACACCTCAATTCGTCACAGATCCTGACAGCAGAACCCCTCCTTATGAGGTTTCTCTGTATAAGACGAAGAGTACACCTCAATTCGTCACAGATCCTTTCTCCCTTACACTACAATTCAGGAATGCTTTGAAACCTCGACTATCAGTTACGGGAGGCAGCTATCTAAAGAGAGTTCAGTGACCGGAGGAGGAGGAGATGGTGTTCACACGAGCACGCGCAGGCATGCGACGTCACTCGTTTTAACACTTGCTGGTTCAGGACGTGGTGCGGGACGCCTGAGGTCTCACCACTCGACCGATCACCCACCCAGATCCAACCTGACAACCCAACAGGAACCGCTGCGGCTGACACACAGGCAAGTGAGACATATAAAATACATCTCAACTTACCGTGTTCGATGGAGGTTGATCAGGCCTCAAATTCAGCCGCCGTGGTCACCACCAGGGAAATCAGCGATATGGGTCCGGGAGGGCGGCGTACCACTAGCCACGCCCCACGTTGGGCGCCATTTGTGAGGGTCGTGATGACATTCCACTCGTCCTCCAGTCACTCCAAATTAAGGCTATGAGCATGGGTCAACCATTCAAAGAATGAGTCAGACAACAAGCTGGTTCAAACTCAGAGCACGCTCAAAAGACTACTACAGACAACGTTCTCAGCAATGTTCTGTGTTTATTCCTACATACACAAACCTAAATACACTACATAATGGGGAGGGGATAGGGGTTGTCCGGGGTGGGGTAAGCCATGAAAGTCCAGTGTCTGGCCACTCCTGATTGGTCCACATCTCCTTATCTCAGTCTCTGGGCAGATATTGCAGCCGTCAGCTTATAATCTTGTTTCGTTTCTCTGAAATAAGTCTTGGCAACACTGGAACTGTCTTAGTTTAAGTTTCGATTTGAGTAATACGTAGCAAGGAAAGCTTATTGTTATAAGACACAAAATGGTGGTTAGTACATTAGCAAAAAAGCGTATAAAAGTTACAAAAGTATAAAAGTTACAAAAATATATATTCTCTTTTACCCCGACAAACTGTTCTGCATTATTTTGTTATTTAGATTCGATTAGTGAAGCTTACCGTGTTTATGGCGGGATGGCCTGGCTGAGGTATGATGAACAGTTTAGGCAAAGAAAGGCAGTCCGTCCGAGTTTACGGTGGGACCACAAGGAGATTAGTTTGTGGTTACGATTGATGACAGCACCAAAGTCGGCCTCGCAGTCCTTTCCTGGGAGTAGCGGGGGTTCTGCCAATTCGGCGGCATCCTCGTCAGGCTCCAGGAAGGGGCTGTGCTGGCAGTTTAATGAGCGGGAATGCCGTTTTGGCACAGACTAAGTTTAAGCACGAATGTTCAGGCTGCGGAGGGTGTCACAGCCATTCCAAGTGCTTTAAGAAAGGAAAGAAAAAATCAAGTGACTCTTTTTCAAAAAGGGAGGACACCAGTGAGAATAGATTGGATGCTTCCATTTCTAAGTAGGTATCCAGATAAGGAAGCAGCTGTGGTGTTGAGGGATTGTTTTAATTTTGGCTTCAGAATTCCGTCGGCAGTTGTGCCACGTACGGTGCGGCCTAAGAATTTGATTTCGGCTCGGATGCATGCGGCAGTTGTTAAGGAAAAATTGGATAAGGAAATTAAGTTGGGTCGCATGGCTGGTCCTTTTTTAGAACCTCCGTTGCCGTGTTTATGTGTTTCTCCTCTGGACGTTGTGCCCAAAAAGGAGCCTAACAAGTTTCCGTTAATCCATCACTTGTCTTATCCTCATGGTAGTTCAGTTAATGATGGTATTGATCCAGATTTGGCATCAGTATCGTATGTTTCTTTTGACAAGGCCGTGGACTGGGGGCGGAGGCTGGGAAAAGGATCTCTCATGGCAAAAACGGACATTAAGTCCGCTTTTCGTCTGCTTCCTGTGCACCCAGACAGTTTTCATTTACTTGGTTGTTTTTGGGACGGTAATTATTACGTGGATTGTTGTCTACCGATGGGATGTTCGATCTCGTGTTCCTACTTTGAAAAGTTTAGTTGTTTTATTGAATGGGTAGTTAGGGAGGAATCCGGCTTGGACTCCGTATTGCACTATTTAGATGACTTTTTGTGTATTGGGCCAGCTGGGTCCTTAGTTTGTTCTTTGCTGCTTACGACGGTTGAACAGGTAGCATCTCGCTTTGGCATTCCGTTGGCCCCGGAGAAAACGGAGGGCCTCTCCACGGTTTTGAAGTTTTTGGGCATTGAATTGGATTCCATCAGGATGGAATGCCGCTTGCCAGAGGACAAATTGTTAGATCTGAAGTCTTGTGTCCAAGAGGCTTTGCGGGCAAAGAAATTGCGCCTGCGCCAACTACAATCTCTTTTGGGTAAGTTAAATTTTGCATGCAGGATTTTACCTATGGGAAGAGTTTTTTCACGTAGGTTGGTTCAGGCGACAGCAGGCATTAAACATCCGTTGCATTTTGTAAGATTGAATTCGGAACACAAGGCGGATTTGTCCATTTGGGCGGATTTTCTTCAATCTTATAATGGCAGGTCGGTTTGGATGGATCAAGTCGTTTCTAATGTGGATCTGGTTTTGTTTACAGACGCGTCAGGTTCTTATGGTTTTGGGGCCTATTTCGGTGGAAAATGGTGTGTGGGAGAGTGGCCGGAATCATGGAAGGATGCAGGTTTGACAAGAAACATGGCATTGCTGGAAATGTTTCCTATTGTGGTGGCTTTGGAGGTTTGGGACTCTGAGCTGAGGAACAAGAAAGTGCGTTTCTTCTGTTACAACTTAAGTGTAGTGCATTGTATTAACAACTTGTCAGCTGTTTCATTGCCAGTTCTGTCTCTTTTGCGCCATCTAGTGCTCAGCTGTTTGGATTTTAATGTCTGGTTTTGTGCTGTTCATGTACCGGGTGTTCAGAATTCAATAGCTGATGCATTGTCTCGCTTCCAGTGGGATCGTTTTCGGGAACTAGCGCCGGACGCGGAGCAGTTGGAGACCGATTGGCCCCGGTGGTTGTGGGATCTAGTGTCCGTGCAGCGTTGAATTTGGTGAGGTGTTCTGTTAACCCCAGTACTTGGTCTCGATATGTTTCTGCATGGCGTCTTTGGCAGGAGCTAGAGGAGTCGGCAGGTGAGCAGGTGACGGAAGCGGACCGTCCCTATTTATTGTTGTATATGATCGGCAGGGCATTTCAGGAGGGTTTATCAGGCTCAGCTGTAGCTGGTAGGTTAGCAGGTTTGGCCTTCTTCTTTAAGTTAAGTGGTTGGAGGGACTTTACCAAGGATTTCTTGGTTCGCCAGGCGATGAAGGCATCTCGGAGGAGCTATCCGGTACGAGATTGGCGGCACCCGGTATAGTTTGAAATACTGGGTCAGCTTTTGCATTGCCTTAGCTGTGTGTGTAGTTCTGAATATGAATGTCGGCTATTTGGGGCGGCCTTTGTTCTGGCGTTTTTTGGGGCATTTAGGATAAGCGAATTGGTGAGCAGAAATGTTAAGTGTCATGGCGGGCTGTTATCACAGGATGTAGTGTGCTCGGAGGAGGCAGTACGGTGTTATTTGAGGCGGTCAAAAACCGATACAGCCGGTAAGGGTTGTTTGGTGGAATTGTGGGCTGTGGACGGTTTGTTTGAATGCCCTGTGAGATGGTTTTCTGCATTTCTGGAGGTGAGAGGTCCATCATCGGGTGCCTTTTTGTTACATCAAGATGGATCTGCATTATCAGTGTATCAGTTTATTACCATCTTCAGGCGGGGTTTAGCTAGTTGTGGTCTGAATGGTTTGGAGTTTGGTTCTCATTCGTTTCGGATTGGGGCTGCCACTGAGGCTGCTCGCTCGGGTTTGGGGGTTAAAGCTGTGAAAAAGATTGGTCGCTGGGAGTCGGCGAGGTATCGGTCTTATGTCCGGCCTCATATGTTATAAGATTTTCCCCCAATTTTTTGATAGCGTTATTATTTGGTAACGATTTTCTTTTCTTTTTTACATTCCCCTCACCTTTGTTTTATGTTTCAGGACCCCCTCGGTTGATCTGGGTGTTAGGTCACTCGTATCTATATTGGGGTTCCATTCGGGCCAACGTAAGACCGGCGGGGCGCCAGTTGGGCACAACGAGGGAGGTTGCGATGGTTCGGTGTATCGGTATCAGGGATTTGCTGTGGATCCGAGTAATGCCCGAATTTCATTTTTATTCTAATTTAGGCCCCCGGATATACTCGTTTTGCATGTGGGTGGGAATGACTTGGGCTCTAGGACGTCTAGAGACTTGATCCGTGACGTCGTTTGACTGCCTGAGGCTTTTGGAAACCTAACCGGATTAGTGCTCGTATGGTCGGACATCGTCGCACGCCTGGCATGGCGACACGCCAGGTCAGTCGAAAGGATAAATAAAGCTCGGAGCAAGGTGAATAGGGAGGTTTCCTGATTCATTGCTCTGCATGGGGGGGTTGTGGTTCGTCATTGGGATCTGGAAGTTCCGTCTAGGGAATTTCTGCGGTCTGATGGGGTCCATTTGAATGATATTGGCATAGATATGTGGGCATTAGCATTGATGGAGGGAGTTGAAAAGGCACTTTTGGTATGGCGGGACTCTCAGGCATAAGGTGTCATGCCTGCTCGCTATGGCGTAAATGGAGGGGGGTTTTGAAAGCGGTTGCTTACATCGAAGGAGGACGGGGGAACCCACTGCAGGGATGGGTGACTCCCATCGGTGTTAAGCGGGTGTTAAAATTTAAAACGGGTCCCTACTGAGCGAGGTCTCAGCGGGACATTTCTGGATGGGCAACAGTCAGCTGGGTCCCCGTGGGCAGATTGCGGTGCGGCTAGGGGTGGCATGGTGGAGCTGTTTGTTGCAGTTTTTCAAACTGTATGGGCAACAGTCAGCTGGGTCCCCCTGGGCCGGTTGTGGTGCGGCTGGGGGTGGCATGGTGGAGCTGTTTGTTGCAGTTTTTCTCCAAAAATGGTGGAGCCTTCAATTCCCCTCCTCCTTTTTCAGAGTTAATTTAATATTAATTAATGTTATTTATGTTTACATGCTGTTATATAATAAATGAGGCTGCTGTGGCCATTATATCCAATGTCACAGTGTGGTGGTTTTTATTTATAGTAAGTGGGGGGTTTTCAGTGGGCTGCGTATAGTAGGCCGTATAGTCATACATTCCGAAGTCATGCACAGAGTATATATGTGCACCATCTGGGAAACAGCATCACACAGGCAAATTCAGACGCCACACACAAAATATGTGTTAGAGTGTAGTAGGGGTCATAGGGAACCAACCAAAGGGAGATATTAATATGGAAAGATCCCATCCAAAAGATATATATAGATGTCCAGACAATCAAACCCAGAGTCTGGGCACACAAAACGGAAACACCACTGCATAGATTCGTAAGAGCTAAACCTGCATATACGGTATGTAAACCTATGGACATAGATACTTACTGAATCCCTAATAGAAAATAAATGTTTTTTTGTTTTTTTTCCAAGTTTACACATGCATATGCTGAAGTTGTCAATTGGGAGTAAATATAATCTCATATAACTCATTCATACATCCATTCATCTGTCCCTAACCACACAAAATCATACCTCTCAAACACATTGCCTGCAAGTGTGTACACAAGCAAAAAAATGTTTCTTCATACATGTGCATGTGCACACACAAGTGCACACACACATATGTATATGGGCACATAAAAACACAACATTATTAATGTTCTTCACATATTAGTATTCAGCCACCAAATCAAGTGCAATGAGTGAAAATATTCAAAAACAGGGAAATGATGCACCGAAATCATACATCTCAAGTGAATCCTACAGTGTCATAAAAATACCCCTCAAGTGAATCCATTCAAATAAAAAGTGATAATAAAAAAGTTTTTTAAAATATGGTGACACAAGAGTGTATAAAACCACCCTACACAATGAAAGTGAAAAAAGGGGTTCTTTATTAAATAGGACAGACACAGAAGAAAAAATCCATAGAACTATTATAAAATTCTACAGGAGCCCATAGAATATTAAAGGACAGTGAGTTTAATAATCATTATGGTACACATTATGTAGAAATTCCACCAATAATACATATTAAGTTGTGTAAATTTAAAGTGCAAAAGTGCTGATGTTGTGTAGACAATATAACTAATATAAAGTGCTAAAAAGCCAAAATAATGGCATTCATTGAGGGACGTATAAAGTGCAAAGAAGAGAAGTGCAGAATGCTAAAGTGCAAGTATTCAGAAAATGGTCACTGTGAAACAATAGACTGAAATAATCTAATCTAAGGTGCTACAGTGCTAACAGGACATATTCACTGTGAATCAGTAATGTGGAAAGTACCAGTCTAAAGTGCTAGAGTGCTAAAAGGACATTTAGTGAGAAGTAGATCTGATAATACCGTGTGTCATACTCACTCGTTTACTTCTTAATAACTTTGGGATCCTACATGTCTGGAAAACCCCCATATAGTAATAGTGCCCCCTCTGTGCCCCCATAAAATACTAGTGCCTCTCTGTTCCCCCATATAGTACTAGTGCCTCCTCTGTGCCTCCATATAGTACTAGTGCCCCCTCTGTTCCCCCATATTGTACTAGTGCCCTCTCTGAGCCCCAATATAGTGCTACTGCCCTCTCTGAGCCCCAATATAGTACTAGTGCCCTCTCTGAGCCCCAATATAGTGCTAGTGCCTCCTCTGTGCCCCCATATAGTACTAGTGCCCCCTCTGTTCCCCCATATAGTAATAGTGCCCCCTCTGTGCCCCCATATAATACTAGTGTCTCTCTGTTCCCCCATATAGTACTAGTGCCTCCTCTGTTCCCCCATATAGTACTAGTGCCCTCTCTGAGCCCCAATATAGTACTAGTGCCCTCTCTGAGCCCCAATATAGTACTAGTGTCCTCTCTGTTCCCCCATATAGTACTAGTGCCACCTCTGTGCCCCCATATAGTACTAGTGCCCCCTCTGTGCCCCCATATAGTACTAGTGCCCTCTCTGAGCCCCAATATAGTGCTAGTGCCCTCTCAGTGCCCCCATAAAATACTAGTGCCTCTCTGTTCCCCCATATAGTACTAGTGCCTCCTCTGTGCCTCCATATAGTACTAGTGCCCCCTCTGTTCCCCCATATAGTACTAGTGCCCTCTCTGAGCCCCAATATAGTGCTACTGCCCTCTCTGAGCCCCAATATAGTACTAGTGCCCTCTCTGAGCCCCAATATAGTGCTAGTGCCTCCTCTGTGCCCCCATATAGTACTAGTGCCCCCTCTGTTCCCCCATATAGTAATAGTGCCCCCTCTGTGCCCCCATATAATACTAGTGCCTCTCTGTTCCCCCATATAGTACTATTGCCTCCTCTGTTCCCCCATATAGTACTAGTGCCCTCTCTGAGCCCCAATATAGTACTGGTACCCTCTCTGAGCCCCAATATAGTACTAGTGCCCTCTGAGCCCCAATATAGTGCTAGTGCCTCCTCTGTGCCCCCATATAGTACTAGTGCCCCCTCTGTTCCCCCATATAGTAATAGTGCCCCCTCTGTGCCCCCATAAAATACTAGTGCCTCTCTGTTCCCCCATATAGTACTAGTGCCTCTTCTGTGCCTCCATATAGTACTAGTGCCCCCTCTGTTCCCCCATATAGTAATAGTGCCCCCTCTGTGCCCCCATATAATACTAGTGCCTCCCTGTTCCCCCATATAGTACTAGTGCCTCCTCTGTTCCCCCATATAGTACTAGTGCCCTCTCTGAGCCCCAATATAGTACTAGTGCCCTCTCTGAGCCCCAATATAGTACTAGTGCCCTCTCTGAGCACCCAATATAGTACTAGTGCCCTCTCTGAGCACCCAATATAGTACTAGTGCCACCTCTGTGCCCCCATATAGTACTAGTGCCCCCTCTGTGCCCCCATATAGTACTAGTGCCCTCTCTGAGCCCCAATATAGTGCTAGTGCCCTCTCAGTGCCTCCATATAGTACTACTGCCCTCCCTGTGCCTCCATGGTCTGGGCATGATGGGAGGGCGCGTGGCCTGATGGGAGGGCGCGCGCAGAGGAGAGTGGCCGCGGCGCTAGAGAAAGGGGGAAGGCGCGTGTGCTGACAAGGGTGAGATGATGGTCCGTGGGCCCACAGGTAGGGATCAGCGTTGGAATGGCAGAGGTGAGTATTTATTTTTTTAATCTGGGGCCATGTATACAGTACGGAGCACTATGCGGGGCCGTGTATACAGTACGGAGCACTATGCGGGGCCATGTATACAGTACGGAGCACTATGCTGTGGCCGTGTATACGGTACGGAGCACTATGAGGGGGACATGTATACGGTACGGAGCACTATGCGGGGCCGTGTATACAGTACGGAGCACTATGGGGTGGCCGTGTATACAGTACAGAGCACTATGCGGGGCCATATATATAGTATTACAGAGCACTATGTGGGGCCATATATACAGTACGGAGTACTATACGGGGCCATATATATAGTATTACAGAGCACTATGTGGGGCCATATATACAGTACGGAGCACTATGCAGGGGCCGTGTATACAGTATGCATCACTTTGGGTGATGTATACTGTGTGCAACACTATGCAAGGCCGTGTATACAGTACGGAGCACTATGCGTGGCCATGTATACAGTACGGAGCACTATGCGGGACATGTATACAGTACGGAGTACTATGCGGGGACATGTATACAGTACGGAGCACTAGGCAGAGCCATATATACAGTACGGAGCTCTATGCAGTGCCATGTATACTGTGTGCACCACTATGCGGAGCCATGTATACAAAACAGCAGTATGCGGGGCCATGTATACAGTAGTTCGGAGCACTATGCGGGGCCATGTATATGTAGCACCCTGAGGATTCGGCTGCTACAGGGGTATTGCACCTCAACCCAGAGGTGTGATATTCCACTCCCGGGTAAGGATGGAGTGTGGATCTGAGCTCGGTAGGCTGCATGCACTACATACATCCCATTTCCGAGGAGCAGACCGACGGTACTCCCACTTAGAAATGTGCAGGTACGACCGAGTCTGTTCCTGGCTGGAGTGGGAGGGGGGTGGAACATCCCAAGTAGTGTAGGGGCAGATAGGGGGAGCAGCCTGGGTAAAGATAGGAGCTCATTGGGTGCTGGTCACCTGAGCTCACACATAGAGGGTGTATATAAGGTGGGCACCAACTAAGAACAGGGTCAGATGCAGAGAACAAGTCAGCGAGCAGAGGAGAAGAGAGACCCAGAGTGAGAGAGGAGAAGAGAGAGAGAGACCCAGAGGGGGAAACAGCAGAAAAGGACTCCAAGAACCCAACTTAAATCCCCGGGTGAAGAGTCGGCATCAGGGTACCGGAACCCAAGCTGGTGGGGGCAAAAACACTCCCCAGCCAGAGACCGGAGACCGTGGGCAGCGTTTGCCACGGTCACCCACCACATCCACCACGAAGGCATACCACGAGGAGGGTCAGGGAACCCAAGGCCAAGGGTCTCCCAACAGAAGGCCCGAGGGAGCTGGACCTGGGTGGATCAATAGTGGGGACGGCCAGAGAACGGGACAGAAGGAGAGCTCAGGGTCACGCTCCGGACTTGTTTGGGGGTTGGCTGGATCCAGGACCTGGTGGACGCAGCACGGCTCGGGTGGTCACTCGAAGCTGGAGTGACCAGTACAACATCTGCAGTAAGTAAACACCCTTAACTGCACAACCCGACTCTGTCTTCATTGCCGTCTGCACTGCACCACCACAACCCCCATCCTCTGCACCTGTCCCCCCTGAGGCTATACCCCACCCGTTGGGGGTTATATCACCAAAGCTGCACCTGCACCATCAGCCTCAGCGGACCCTGCTGCAGCGGCGGCCACAGTGACCGCATCACAACGGGTGGCGTAGTCGACACAAAAGAACTCTTAATAACATCTGTAGGACTGCCACATAACACTGAGTTTGACGCCCTGGGCACGGGCCGGGTCACAGCCGCTCGGAGACTACAACCCCCCCATCTGATCCGGTGCCGGGTATTCCCCTCAAAAAGGAATATGTCCCAGGGGGCGCGTCAACTTTGGCGTAGTCGGCAGGATTACGTGCCCGCAACACCCGGGTACTGCGTGCCTGAAGAAAAGTGCAAGTTTACCTCAGAAAGAAGTCTCCCGCCGGTTCCGGAGGGTCCACGCCATCGGACCCCATCACAGGTCGTTTCCCGCCGATTGTCCGCCATTTCCAGCTTGTTCCCGCCATCTGCAGAGTTTCCCGCCACTGGGCGACGCTTCCCGCCAAATCCGAAGATTTCCCGCCTTGGAAGAGCAGCGGACGCCATTATGGGCGTGCCAAAGGAGGGCAAGAGGCCGCCTCCCATCGTGGGCCAGGACAGAAAATGGCGCCAAAAGTGGAAACCGCCCCCACCAACAGAGACTGTGATGCTGGAGGTGTCTGTCAGCGTGAAAGAACTACCCCTGGAGCTGACAGTCACCGAGTTGCCCCGGGACCGCCCTCGAAGTGGGAGGAGACGAAAGAAAAGAACGAAGATGGGTGCCGCCTGGAGCAGTCTGGAGCGAGCGCACCCGGAGGCAAGAAGCCTGGAGAGGAGTAGCGGAGGAGCTTACCCGGAGATGGAGAGAAAGCAGAACAGCACCGGCCCGCTGGCCAGGAGCCTGCTGGAAGAAGAGCAGAGCAGCACCGACCCGTTGGTCAGGAGCCTGCTAGACACCACGACCCCACTAGGCCTAGTGGAGGTCCTTGCACAGCTCCCCCGAGACCGGGAGTGTGCACAGACTGCCCTGGAGGGCCTCGCACGGAGGATGGCCCGGGTACAGCGCGAGATATTGGCGGAATGGAGCCGGGAGATGGCCCAGCAAGCTGAGACCAGTCAACGGAGCACGCTACCCTGGAAGAGGAAACAGACCGCCTCTGAGGATGGCGCGGGAGGACCAAAGGCCGGAGACGGCGCCGAGAAGGGAGCCGGACGCAAGGAGGCAGGTAAAGGGGACGCCTATACCCCAAGCCGGGAAACCGCCCACCTGCCCCAGCTCCCCGTCGCAGAGCCCGAAAGTCCCCCTGCTGTGCCCGTAGCCGCCATGTCACCGCTATGGACTAGGCCCCGACCGGAAGCCGCCGCAGCGACCCCTGTGACGTCACGCGCCTCGACCCGGAGCGTGACAAAGCAGGAAATACCACCAGCCTGGTCGCAAGGCCTAGTACCCCCGGGCGCCGCATCACCAACAGCGCCCCCTACCTCCGCGGAGCCTCCGGCCTGGTCGCATGGCCAGGTAGCCCAGGGCGCCGCCGTATTAACGGTGCCCTTCACCTTCCAGGTGCCCCAGGCCTGGCCGCAAGGCCTGGGCAACCCGGGCGCCACCACCACCGCGCCCGCGCCCGTAAAACCAAGGGTGCCACACCTGGAGGAGGACTTGTTCAGCCAGCTCACATGGCCGGACGGGCGGCCCTTCATCTGGCCCGAAGAATTCCATGAGCTGGAACGGCAGCAGAGACTAGGGCCCTTGTGTGAGCCCCTGATTCCGGCTCCGAAGCCCGTGGCACGGGTCTCGCCTCCTCTGGAAGAAGCCCAATTTGCGTGGGACCCCACGGGAGAAGATCTAATGGGGTTCACCGGAGAAACCCGGGCAGCTGCAGCAGAGCGCGCTGAGTGCTGCCGTCAGCAGCTCGCGGAGTTCGCAAGGGAGCGGAGAGAGAGGCGGGTCCGAGAGCAACAGGCCCAAGTACGGAGTGCCGAGCAGAAGAGCCGGACCAGGAGGGACCCCCGTGCAGCGCATTGTCCCCGCACCATCGGGACAGTGATCAAGTTCAACCAGCAGCATGGGTGGGGCTTCATCCGAGACCGCAACACCTTCGGTGACGTTTTTGTAACGCGCAGAGACGTTGAATCCCATCTGCCGGAGGGTCACAGAGGTCGTGACCTCTACATCGGAGACGAGGTCACCTTCACCCGGCACAAGTGTGCCAAAGGACCTTACGCCCTCCACGTACACCGCCTGACGGAGGAGGAGTTGCGGTGCGAGGAGGAGGAGCAAGAGGACCCGGACGGGTCTGAAGTTACAACCAGCTACAAGCAAAGAGCAGGAGGAAGACGCCGTTGAGTGCGGCAGAGCAGTAGATGTAAATAGTTACCCGACCGGGTACCAAAGAAACTGTTGCTACATATATATAGTCCCCGTTGGGACCAGCTGCGTGAACTGTTTACCCGTTATTCCGTATCCATACCAGGCCGAGGACTGAGAGCGGCCAACTTCCCCTGTATATAGTTGCGCTTCCTAAAGCGCCCCCTACTGGTTTTACAGGAAAACCAGTTTTCCAGAGAGACTGTCGCACTTTACCCGGTCACACGTTGCACAGTGACCGGAGGAGGAAACAAGAGACGACGAGAATGTTTTATATGCTAATATATGTTGTTTTATATGTTTTATATGTTATGCAAAAATTTGTATGTTTTGGTGTTATGTCTTACAGCCCGAGGACGTGCTGTGATTTACCAGGGGGGAATGTAGCACCCTGAGGATTCGGCTGCTACAGGGGTATTGCACCTCAACCCAGAGGTGTGATATTCCACTCCCGGGTAAGGATGGAGTGTGGATCTGAGCTCGGTAGGCTGCATGCACTACATACATCCCATTTCCGAGGAGCAGACCGACGGTACTCCCACTTAGAAATGTGCAGGTACGACCGAGTCTGTTCCTGGCTGGAGTGGGAGGGGGGTGGAACATCCCAAGTAGTGTAGGGGCAGATAGGGGGAGCAGCCTGGGTAAAGATAGGAGCTCATTGGGTGCTGGTCACCTGAGCTCACACATAGAGGGTGTATATAAGGTGGGCACCAACTAAGAACAGGGTCAGATGCAGAGAACAAGTCAGCGAGCAGAGGAGAAGAGAGACCCAGAGTGAGAGAGGAGAAGAGAGAGAGAGACCCAGAGGGGGAAACAGCAGAAAAGGACTCCAAGAACCCAACTTAAATCCCCGGGTGAAGAGTCGGCATCAGGGTACCGGAACCCAAGCTGGTGGGGGCAAAAACACTCCCCAGCCAGAGACCGGAGACCGTGGGCAGCGTTTGCCACGGTCACCCACCACATCCACCACGAAGGCATACCACGAGGAGGGTCAGGGAACCCAAGGCCAAGGGTCTCCCAACAGAAGGCCCGAGGGAGCTGGACCTGGGTGGATCAATAGTGGGGACGGCCAGAGAACGGGACAGAAGGAGAGCTCAGGGTCACGCTCCGGACTTGTTTGGGGGTTGGCTGGATCCAGGACCTGGTGGACGCAGCACGGCTCGGGTGGTCACTCGAAGCTGGAGTGACCAGTACAACATCTGCAGTAAGTAAACACCCTTAACTGCACAACCCGACTCTGTCTTCATTGCCGTCTGCACTGCACCACCACAACCCCCATCCTCTGCACCTGTCCCCCCTGAGGCTATACCCCACCCGTTGGGGGTTATATCACCAAAGCTGCACCTGCACCATCAGCCTCAGCGGACCCTGCTGCAGCGGCGGCCACAGTGACCGCATCACAACGGGTGGCGTAGTCGACACAAAAGAACTCTTAATAACATCTGTAGGACTGCCACATAACACTGAGTTTGACGCCCTGGGCACGGGCCGGGTCACAGCCGCTCGGAGACTACAACCCCCCCATCTGATCCGGTGCCGGGTATTCCCCTCAAAAAGGAATATGTCCCAGGGGGCGCGTCATATACAGTACGGAGCACTATGCGGGGTACATGTATACAGTACGGAGTCCTATGCGGGGCCATGTATACATACGGAGCACTATGCGGGACCATGTATATACTAGTACGGAGCACTATGCGGGTGACATGTATACAGTACGAAGTACTATGCAGGGCCATGTATACAGTACGGAGCACTATGCGGGAACATTTATGATCATGTATACGGAATGGAGCACTATGCGGAGCCATGTATACTGTGTGCAGCACTATGCGGGGCCATATATACAGTATGGAGCACTATGCAGGGCCATGAATACAGTACGGAGCACTATGCGGGGCCATGTATACAGTACAGAGCACTATGTGGGGCCATGTATACAGTACGGAGCACTATGCGGGGCCATGTATACAATATGGAGCACTATGCGAGGCCATGTATACAGTACGGAGCACTATGCGGGGCCATGTATACAGTACGGAGCACTATGCGGGCCATGTATACAATATGGAGCACTATGCGGGGCCATGTATACAGTAAGGAGCACTATGTGGGGCCATGTATACAGTACGGAGCACTATGCGGGTCCATGTATACAGCATGGAGCACTGTGCGAGGCCATGTATACAGTACGGAGAATTATGCAGGGCAACGTATAGAGTACGGAGCACTATGCGGGGGCCATGTATGCAGTACAGAGTACTATGCGGGGGCCGTATATAGAGTTCGGAGCACTATGCGGGGCCAGGTATACAATATGGAGCACTATGCGGGGCCGTGGATACAGTACGGAGCAGTATGCGGGGCCATATATACAGTATGGAGCACTATGCGGGGCCATATATACGTACGGAGCACTATGTGGGGTCATGTATACGTACGGAGCACTATGCGGGGCCATGTATACTGTATGCAGTACTATAGGGAGCCATATATACAAAACAGAGCAGTATGCGAGTCCATGTATACAGTATGGAGCACTATGCGAGGCCATGTATACAGTACAGAGCACTATGCGGGGCCATGTATACAGTACGGAGCACTATGCGGGGCCATGTATACAGTACGGAGCACTATGCGGGGCCGTGAATACAGTATGGAGTACTATGCAAGGCCATGTATACAGTACGGAGCACTATGCGGGGTCCGTATATAGAGTACGGAGCACTATGCGGGGCCGGGTATACAATATGGAGCACTATGCTGGGCCATGTATATAGTACGGAGCACTATGCGGGGAACATGTATATAGTACAGAGTACTATGCGGGGCCATGTATACAGTACCGAGCACTATGCGGGGCCATGTATATAGAAGTACCGAGCACAATGCGGGGGCCGTGAATACAGTACGGAGCACTATGCGGGGCCATGTATATAGTAGGATGGAGCACTATGCGGGACCATGTATACAGTATGGAGCACTATGGGGGGCCATGTATATAGTAGGATGGAGCACTATGCGGGGCCATGAATACAGTACTAAGCACTATGCGCGGGACATGTATGCAGTACGGAGTCCTATGCGGGGCCATGTATACATACGGAGCAGTATGCGGGACCATGTATATAGTAGTACGGAGCACTATGCGGGGCCATGTATAGAGTACAAAGCACTATGGGGGGACATGTATACAGTACGAAGTACTATGCGGGTGACATGTATACAGTACGAAGTACTATAAGGGGCCATGTATACAGTATGGAGCACTATGCGGGGCGCCGTATATAGAGTACGGAGCACTATGCGGGGCCGAGTATACAATATGGAGCACTATGCGGGGCCGTGGATACAGTACGGAGCACTATGCGGGGCCATATATACAGTACGGAGCACTATGCGGGGCCATGTATACGTACGGAGCACTATGCGGGGTCATGTATACGTACGGAGCACTATGCGGGGCCATGTATACTGTATGCAGCACTATGCGGAGCCATATATACAAAACAGAACAGTATGCCAGTCCATGTATACAGTATGGAGCACTATGCGAGGCCATGTATACAGTACGGAGCACTATGCGGGGCCATGTATATAGTAGTACCGAGCACAATGCGGTAGCCGTGAATACAGTACGGAGCACTATGCGAGGGCCGTATATAGAGTACGGAGCACTATGCGGGGCCGGGTATACCATATGAAGCACTATGCGGGGCTGTGGATACAGTACGGAGCACTATGCGGGGCCATATATACAGTACGGAGCACTATGCGGGGCCATGTATACGTACGGAGCACTATGCGGGGCCATGTATACTGTATGCAGTAGTATGCGGAGCCATGTATACAGTATGGAGCACTATGCGGGGCCATGTATACAGTACGGAGCACTATACGGGGCCATGTATATAGTAGTACCGAGCACAATGTGGGGACCGTGTATACAGTACGGAGCACTATGCGGGGCCGGGTATACCATATGAAGCACTATGCGGGGCCATATATACAGTACGGAGCACTATGCGGGGCCATGTATACGTACGGAGCACTATGCGGGGTCATGTATACTGTATGCAGTAGTATGCGGAGCCATATATACAAAACAGAGCAGTATGCGGGACGATGTATACAGTATGGAGCACTATGCGAGTCCATGTATACAGTATGGAGCACTATGCAAGGCCATGTATACAGTACGGAGCACTATGCGGGGCCATGTATACAGTACGGAGCACTATGCAGGGCCATGTATATAGTAGTACCGAGCACAATTCGGGGGCCGTGTATATAGTACGGAGCACTATGCGGGGCCATGTAAATAGTAGTACGGAGCACTATGCGGGGCCATGTATACAGTACGAAGCACTATGAGGGGCAGATGTATACAGTACGGAGCACTATGCGGGGCCATGTATACAGTACGGAGCACTATGCGGGGCCATGTTCACAGTATGGGGCACTATGCGGGGCCATAAATACAGTAAGGAGCACTATGCGGGACCATGTATACAGTAGGTAGCACTATGCGGGGCCATGTATATGGTACGGAGCACTATGAGGGGGACATGTATACAGTACGGATCATTATGCGGGGCCATGTATACAGTATGGAGCACTATGTGGGGCCGTGTATACAGTACGGAGCACTATGCGGGGGCCATGTATACAGTACGGAGCACTATGCGGGGCCATGTATATAGTAGTACCGAGCACAATGCGGGGCCATGTATACAGTAAGGAGCACTATGGGGGGCCATGTATGTAGTAGTACCGAGCACAATGCGGGGGACGTGAATACAGTACGGAGCACTATGCGGGACCATTTATATAGTAGTACGGAGCTCTATGCGGGGCCATGTATACAGTAATACGGAGCACTATGCGGGGCCGTATATACAGTACAGAGCACTATGCGGGGCCATGTATATAGTAGGATGGAGCTCTATGCGGGGCCATGTATACAGTACGGAGTCCTATGCGGGGCCATGTATACATACGGAGCACTATGCGGGACCATGTATATAGTAGTACGGAGCACTATGCGGGGCCATGTATAGAGTACAAAGCACTATGCAGGTGACATGTATACAGTACGAAGTACTATGAGGGGCCATGTATACAGTACGGAGCACTTGGGAGCCATGTATACTGTGTGCAGCACTATGCGGGGCCATGTATACAATACGGAGCACTATGCAGGGCTATGTATACAGTATGGAGCACTATGCGTGGCCATGTATACAGTACGAAGAACTATGCGGGGCCATGTATACAGTATGGAGCACTATGCGAGGCCATGTATACAGTACGGAGAACTATGCAGGGCAACGTATAGCGTACGGAGCACTATGCGGGGGCCATGTATGCAGTACAGAGCACTATGTGGGGGCCGTATATAGTGTACGGAGCACTATGCGGGGCCGGGTATACCATATGAAGCACTATGCGGGGCTGTGGATACAGTACGGAGCACTATGCGGGGCCATATATACAGTATGGAGCACTATGCGGGGCCATGTATACGTACGGAGCACTATGCGGGGCCATGTATACTGTATGCAGTAGTATGCGGAGCCATGTATACAGTATGGAGCACTGTGCGGGGCCATGTATACAGTATGGAGCACTATGCAAGGCCATGTATACAGTACGGAGCACTATGCGGGGCCATGTATACAGTACGGAGCACTATGCGGGGCCATGTATATAGTAGTACCGAGCACAATGTGGGGGCCGTGTATACAGTACGGAGCGCTATGCGGGGCCAGGTATACCATATGAAGCACTATGCGGGGCCATATATACAGTACGGAGCACTATGCGGGGCCATGTATACGTACGGAGTACTATGCGGGGTCATGTATACTGTATGCAGTAGTATGCGGAGCCATATATACAAAACAGAGCAGTATGCGGGACGATGTATACAGTATGGAGCACTATGCGAGGCCATGTATACAGTATGGAGCACTATGCAAGGCCATGTGTAGCACCCTGAGGGCTCGGCTGCTACAGGGGTATTGCACCTCATGCCAGAGGTGTGGTATTCCACTCCCGGGTAAGGATCGAGTGTGGGACTGAGCTCAGTAGGCTGCATGCACTACATACATCCCATTTCCGGGGGACAGAACTACGGTACTCCCACCAAGTAAATGTGCAGGTACGACAGCGTCTGTCCCTGGCTGGAGTGGGAGGGGGGGTGGAACATCCCAGTAGTGTAGGGGCAGATAGGGGGAGTACTCTGGGTAAAGCTAGGAGCTCATTGGGTGCTAGTCACCTGGGCTCACACATAGAGGGAGTATATATGGTGGGCACCATCTTAGAATAGGGTCTTTTGGTCAGTCAGTCTGAGGAGGAGCAGAGCAGAGGAGCTCAGCCAGGAGGGCTGACAGGGAGCTGTGGCTCCGGCTGGGCCCAGCTCCAGGGCCAAGCATGAAGAGAGGAGGAAGAAGGACCCAGAGAGGCAGAGTCAGAGGGAACCCCGAGATCCCAGAATTAAGCCAAAAGGGTGAAGGGTTGGCAGAAGAGGGCACCGGATCCCAAACTGACGGAGGCAAAACATCCTTAATCAGGAACCGGAGGTCGTGGTCAAGTTTTGCCACGACCCTCACCATATCCACCAGGAAGGCACACCACGAGTAGCGTCAGGGAAGCCAGAGAAGGTTTAACCACCAAGAGACCCGAGGGAGCCGGACTAAGGTGGATCCCTGGTGGGGACGGCCAGCAGAAAGAGAGAGAGAGGGGAGCTCAGGACCACGCTCCGGAACTGCATGGAGGTTAGCCGAGTCCCACACCTGGTGGACGCAGCACGGCTCGGGCGGTCACTCAAGGCCGGAGTGACCAAAGCAACACCAGTGAGTAAAAACCCTGAAACTGCACCATACGTTTCTGACTCTCCTTGCTGCACCATCACAACCTCCATCATCTACACCTGCTGCCCTGAGGCCATACCCCTCCCGTTGGGGGTTATACCATCCCTGCTGCACACATACCACCGGCCTCAGCGGACTGTTCTGCAGCGGCGGCCTTGTGACCGCAAATCAACGGGTGGCGTAGTCGACACACCTTCTAACATCTACTGCTAATAGACTCGCCGCTTAGTTTGACTCCCTGGGCACGGACCGGGTCACCGCCACGAGACTGCTACCCCCATCTGATCCGGCTCCGGGTAAGCCCCCGTGCGCGCGATGCCGCACGACACAGAAGGCCCAGGGGTGCGTCAACTTTGGCGTAGTCGGCAGGATAACGTGCCCGCAACCACCGGGTACTGCGTGCCTGAAGAAAAGTTCATATTTACCGTAAAAAGGAGTCTCCCGCCAATTCCGGAGGGTCCCCGCCATCGGACGCCATCTCGGATCGGTTCCCGCCGTTTGCCCGCCATCTGCAGTCTTTTCCCGCCATCCACAGAGTTTCCCGCCACTGGGAGACAATTCCCACCATCTGAGAAGATTTCCCGCCCTGGCAGAGCGGACGCCATTATGGGCGTGCCAGAGGGTGGCAAGAGGCCACCTCCCATCGTGGGCCAGGACCAAGAATGGCGCCAAAAACGAAGACCGCCCCCACCAGCAGAGACTGCAATGGTTGAGATGTCCGTCAGCGTGGGGGGTCTGCCCCTGGAACTGACAATCACCAAGTTGCCCCGGGACCGCCCTGAGTGTGGGCGGATCAAGAACAAAAGAGAGAGGATGGGTGCAGCCTGGAGGAGTCTGGAGAAGCCGCACCCGGAGATGGAGGGAGAATCAGGCAGCACCGACCCTGTGGTCAGGAGCCTGTGGCAAGCCACCACCCCACAAGGCCTGGTGGAGATCCTGGCACAGCTCCCCCGAGACCGGGAGCGTGCACAGACCGCCCTGGAGGGCCTCGCACGGAGGATGGCCCAGGTGCAGCGAGAAACGCTGACTGAGTGGAGTAGGGAGATGGCCCAGCAGGCTGGAACCCGCGAGCGGAGCACGCCACCCGAGACGAGGAGTCCGACCGCCTCTGAGGATGGTGCAGGAGGAATGAAGGCCGGAGACGACGCAGTGGAAGGAGCTGAAGAAACGGAGGCAGGTAAAGGGGACGTCACTACCCCAAGCCGAGAAACCGTGAGCCTGCCCCAGCTCCCCGTCGCAGAGCCCGAAATTCCCCCTACCGTGCCCGTCGCTGCACCGCCACCGCTCCAGACTAGGCCTCAAGCAAGAGCCGCGACCACGCCCCTTGTGACGTCACGCGCCTCGACCCCGAGCGCGGCGAAGCAGGAGACGCCACCGGCCTGGTCGCAGGGCCGAATACCCCCGGGCGCCGCAGTTCCAACAGAGCCCTCTACCTCCACCAAGTCACTGGCCTGGTCGCAAGGTCAAGTACCCCCGGGCGCCGCCGTCTCAACAGTGCCCTTTTCCTTCAGGGTGCCCCCAGCCTGGTCGCAAGGCCTGGTGAACCCCGGCGCCGCTGCCACCACCGCGCCCTCAACCTCCACAGTGCCGCACCTGGGTGAGGATTTGTTCGCCCAGCACACTTGCCCGGATGGGCAGCCCCTTGAGTGGCCACCGGAGTACTACCATCCCCGACTCCGGAAGGAAAGGCCCCTGGATGAGCCCCTGATTCCGGCTCCGGCGCCTGTCAAGATCGTCCCGCTCCCGTTGGAGGAGGCCCAATTTGAATGGGACCCCACCGGGGAAAACCTCATCGGCTTCACCCAAGAGACCCGGGCGGCCGCAGCCCAGCGAGCAGAGTGCTGCCGGCAACAGCTGGAGGTCTTCGATCGGGAACGGCGAGAAAGGCGGGTCCGCGAGGAGCGACTGCAAGTACAGAGTGCAGAACAGAAGAGCCGGACCCGACGGAACCCCCGTGCAGCCCACGGTCCCCGTGCTACCGGGACTGTAATTAAATTCCAACTGCAGCACGGATGGGGCTTCATCCGGGATCACCGCACCCCCGGCGACGTCTTCGTGACCCGCAGGGACGTCGAGAGCCATCTGCCGGAGGGACACAGAGGACGAGATCTTTACCTGGGTGATGAGGTCACCTTCACCCGGCATCAATGTGCCAAAGGTCCATATGCTCTCCATGTGCACCGACTGACCGAGAGAGAGCTACAGTGTGAGGAGGAACAAGAGAACCCGGACGGGTTTGAAGATTGTCCTCAAGAAGGAGCAGGAGGACGCCGTTACTGAAGTACGGTAAAGTGGAACTGTACATAGTTACCCGTAAAGGGTACAGGAACTGTTGCCAGTCAAGTATAGTCCCCGTTGGGACCAGCAGACTGTTACCCGTGTGTCCCTATCCCTAAACAGGCTGAGGACTGTGAGCAGCCATCCCTTATCCCCACTGGCCGAGGACTGAGAGCGGCCACCCCTGTAAATAGTTGCGCTTCCTAAGGCGCCCCCTACCGGTTTTATAAGGAACTGTTTTTGTGACTGTTGCACTTTTACCTGGTCACAAGTGCACAGTGGCCAGAGGCTCAAGAATATTTATCTGAAAGAGTTTTATATGAAGAAGTTTTTATTGCTAGAGTCTGATAATGTTATAGTGTTTTATACCTGTTGTGTATGTTTTTGCAAAAATTTTGTATGTTTATATTGTTTTGCTCTTTTACAGCCCGAGGACGTGCTGTGATTTACCAGGGGGGAATGTAGCACCCTGAGGGCTCGGCTGCTACAGGGGTATTGCACCTCATGCCAGAGGTGTGGTATTCCACTCCCGGGTAAGGATGGAGTGTGGGACTGAGCTCAGTAGGCTGCATGCACTACATACATCCCATTTCCGGGGGACAGAACTACGGTACTCCCACCAAGTAAATGTGCAGGTACGACAGCGTCTGTCCCTGGCTGGAGTGGGAGGGGGGGGTGGATCATCCCAGTAGTGTAGGGGCAGATAGGGGGAGTACTCTGGGTAAAGCTAGGAGCTCATTGGGTGCTAGTCACCTGGGCTCACACATAGAGGGAGTATATATGGTGGGCACCATCTTAGAATATGGTTTTTTGGTCAGTCAGTCTGAGGAGGAGCAGAGCAGAGGAGCTCAGCCAGGAGGGCTGACAGGGAGCTGTGGCTCCGGCTGGGCCCAGCTCCAGGGCCAAGCATGAAGAGAGGAGGAAGAAGGACCCAGAGAGGCAGAGTCAGAGGGAACCCCGAGATCCCAGAATTAAGCCAAAAGGGTGAAGGGTTGGCAGAAGAGGGCACCGGATCCCAAACTGACGGAGGCAAAACATCCTTAATCAGGAACCGGAGGTCGTGGTCAAGTTTTGCCACGACCCTCACCATATCCACCAGGAAGGCACACCACGAGTAGGGTCAGGGAAGCCAGAGAAGGTTTAACCACCAAGAGACCCGAGGGAGCCGGACTAAGGTGGATCCCTGGTGGGGACGGCCAGCAGAAAGAGAGAGAGAGGGGAGCTCAGGACCACGCTCCGGAACTGCCTGGGGGTTAGCCGAGTCCCACACCTGGTGGACGCAGCACGGCTCGGGCGGTCACTCAAGGCCGGAGTGACCAAAGCAACACCAGTGAGTAAAACCCTGAAACTGCACCATACGTTTCTGACTCTCTTTGCTGCACCATCACAACCTCCATCATCTACACCTGCTGCCCTGAGGCCATACCCCTCCCGTTGGGGGTTATACCATCCCTGCTGCACACATACCACCGGCCTCAGCGGACTGTTCTGCAGCGGCGGCCTTGTGACCGCAAATCAACGGGTGGCGTAGTCGACACACCTTCTAACATCTACTGCTAATAGACTCGCCGCTTAGTTTGACTCCCTGGGCACGGACCGGGTCACCGCCACGAGACTACTACCCCCATCTGATCCGGCTCCGGGTAAGCCCCCGTGCGCGCGATGCCGCACGACACAGAAGGCCCAGGGGTGCGTCACATGTATACAGTACGGAGCACTATGCGGGGCCATGTATACAGTACGGAGCACTATGCAGGGCCATGTATATAGTAGTACCGAGCAAAATTCGGGGGCCGTGTATATAGTACGGAGTACTATGCGGGGCCATGTAAATAGTAGTACGGAGCACTATGCGGGGCCATGTATACAGTACGAAGCACTATGAGGGGCAGATGTATACAGTACGGAGTACTATGCGGGGCCATGTATACAGTACGGAGCACTATGCGGGGCCATGTTCACAGTATGGGGCACTATGCGGGGCCATAAATACAGTAAGGAGCACTATGAGGGACCATGTATACAGTAGGTAGCAATATGCGGGGCCATGTATACGGTACGGAGCACTATGAGGGGGACATGTATACAGTACGGATCACTATGCAGGGCCATGTATACAGTATGGAGCACTATGTGGGGCCGTGTATACAGTATGGAGCTCTATGCGGGGCCGTGTATACAGTACGGAGCACTATGCGGGGGCCATGTATACAGTACGGAGCACTATGCGGGGTCATGTATATAGTAGTACGGAGCACTATGCGGGGCCATGTATACAGTACGAAGCACTATGAGGGGCACACGTATACAGTACGGAGTACTATGCGGGGCCATGTATACAGTACGGAGCACTATGCAGGGCCATGTATACAGTATGGAGCACTATGCTGGGCCATATATACAGTATGGAGCACTATGCGGGACCATGTATACAGTAGGTAGCACTACGCGGGGCCATGTACACGGTACGGAGCAATATGAGGGGGACATGTATGCAGTAAGGAGTACTATGCGGGGCCATGTATACAGTACTGAGTACTATGCGGGGCCATGTATACAGTACAGAGCACTATGCGGGGCCGTGTATACAGTACAGAGCACTATGCGGGGCCGTGTATACAGTATGGAGCACTATGCGGGGCCATGTATACAGTACGGAGCACTATTCGGGGCCATGTATACAGTACTGAGTACTATGCGGGGCCGTGTATACAGTACGGAGCACTATGCGGGGCCGTGTATACAGTATGGAGCACTATGCGGGGCCATGTATCCAGTACGGAGCACTATTCGGGGCCATGTATACAGTACAGAGCACTATGTGACTAGCCCAGGGGATGAGGATGACTCGGTTACCCGGGCCTTTAGCCTTAAGGAGGTCGCGGTGGTCGGCTCCCGGGCCCGTACTCTGGGGTCTCTCTTTAAAAAGGCATTGATAGATGTTAAGTTTTATTAAAGAGTTCGTGACGCCACCTATGGTTTCTGATGATATTCACCAGCGCTGCGCAGTCCACTGAGGCCAGTGATAAGGCAGCTAGATGGTATGGCTCCCCACAGGTGGAGCTAGGCATCAGCGCAGGGTATGGACGGGGAAAGCAGGACGGAGAGACTCAGCAGAGTCAGAGCAAGAACAGGGACGGGCTCAATAGTCACTTCAGTACCTTTTACTGATGGAAATTCAGGCACTTCCCGGAGCACTGTAGGGTGAAGGGTGTATGTCCGGATCCTCCCCAATGAGCGGGTTTTGGGCCTCCTGTTTCTTGCTTCTGCGTAGTAAGTTTCTGACCTGCCTGAAGCTAGGCCTAACTTTGTCTCTGTCCTGCGCTGGCTGACCTTGTGGTAGGGCCTTCTCTTGGAGTGCACGTTCCTGACCTACGGGGCCTATGTGTCTCCTGGCTCTGGTACGTATCAGCACTTTAGCGATCCTGGGACTTGTAGTTCTCCAGGGATTCCGGTTTATCTTACTGGGTCATGGAGATCCCGGTAAGCTTCGGACCCGGTGTCCGGTAACTGCTTCTTCTTCGGGGTGAGCTAGTTAAGCTCCTCTGCCCCTATGAACTAACTCTCTCTACTCGCCTTCGGCCTACTAGGGCCCTCCTAGGCAACTCACGCTAACGGCAGCTTGCCGTGCTTCACCTATCTTATGGCGCCGGCACACCTAAGCTCACATCTCTGAGCTACAACTGAGTCTAGAACATACTCCACTGCAGACTAACCTCTCTCAGGCTTCTACTGCAGGAACTCTCTCAACAGACTTCCGCTCTCTGTCGACTCCAGTCTAGACTAACTGCTGCCTGGCTCCACCTTCTCTATTTATCTATCCCTAACGGGCTCCCTCTGGTGGTCTGAGGTGGAAGGTGGAGATGTGTGAATGGTTATGGGGGCCTCTTGTGGAGGAATCCTTCAATACACCCTTCTAGGATCTGTGATACCAAGCACAGCTGGGCTTCACATTTGCGGGGCCATGTATACAATACGGAGCACTATGCGGGGCCATGTTTACAGCATGGAGCACTATGCGGGGCCATGTATACAGTACGGAGCACTATGCGGGGCCGTGTATACAGTACGTAGCACTATGCGGTGGCCATGTATACAGTACAGAGCACTATGCGGGGCCATGTATATAGTATTACAGAGCACTATGCGGGGCCATGTATACAGTACGGAGCACTATGCGGGGCCATGTATATAGTAGTACAGAGCATTATGCGGGGGACGTGTATACAGTACCGAGCACTATGCGGGGCCATGTATATAGTAGTACGGAGCACTATGCGGGGGCCGTGTATACAGTATGGATCACTTTGCGGAGTGATGTATACTGTGTGCAGCACTATGCGGGGCCATGTATACAAAACAGCAGTATGTGGGGCCATGTATACAGTATGGAGTACTATGCGGGACCATGTAAACAGTAGTACGGAGCACTATGCGCGGGCCGTGTATACAGTATGGAGTACTATGCGGGGCCATGTATATAGTAGTATGGAGTACTATGCAGGGCCATGTATACAGTACGGAGCACGAAGCGGGGCCATGTATATAGTAGTATGGAGTACTATGCGGGGCCATGTATACAGCACGGAGCACTATGCGGGGCCATATATACAGTATGGAGCTCTATGTGGGGCCATGTATATAGTAGTATGGAGTACTATGCAGGGCCATGTATACGGTACGGAGCACGATGCTTGGCCATGTATATAGTAGTACAGAGTACTATGCGAGGCCATGTATACAGTACGGAGCACTATGCGGGGCCATGTATACAGTATGGAGCTCTATGCGGGGCCATGTATACAGTACGGAGTACTATGCGGGCCATGTATACAGTAGTACGGAGCACTATGCGCGGGCCGTGTATACAGTACGGAGCACTATGCGGGGCCATGTATACTGTGTGCAGCACTATGCGGGGCCATGTATACAAAACAACAGTATGCGGGGCCATGTATACAGTATGGAGCTCTATGCTGGGCCATGTATACTGTGTGCAGCACTATGCGGGGCCATGTATACAAAACAGCAGTATGCGGGGCCATGTATACAGTATGAAGTACTATGCGGGGCCATGTATGCAGTACGGAGAAATATGCGAGGACATGTATACAGTACGGAGCACTATGCGGGGCCGTGTATACAGTACAGAGCACTATGCGGGGCCGTGTATACAGTACAGAGCACTATGCGGTGGCCATGTATACAGTACAGAGCACTATGTGGGGCTATGTATATAGTATTACAGAGCACTATGCGGGGCCATGTATACAGTACGGAGCACTATGCGGGGCCATGTATATAGTAGTACAGAGCATTATGCGGGGGACGTGTATACAGTACCGAGCACTATGCGGGGCCATGTATATAGTAGTACGGAGCACTATGCGGGGGCCGTGTATACAGTATGGATCACTTTGCGGAGTGATGTATACTGTGTGCAGCACTATGCGGGGCCATGTATACAAAACAGCAGTATGTGGGGCCATGTATACAGTAGGAAGTACTATGCTTGGCCATGTAAACAGTAGTACGGAGCACTATGCGCGGGCCGTGTATACAGTACGGAGTACTATGCGGGGCCATGTATATAGTAATATGGAGTACTATGCAGGGCCATGTATACAGTACGGAGCACGATGCGGGGCCATGTATACAGTATGGAGCACTATGAGGGGCCATGTATGCAGTAGGGAGCACTATGAGGGGCCATGTATACAGTATGGAGCTCTATGCGGGGCCATGTATATAGTAGTATGGAGTACTATGCAGGGCCATGTATACGGTACGGAGCACGATGCTTGGCCATGTATATAGTAGTACAGAGTACTATGCGGGGCCATGTATACAGTACGGAGCACTATGCGGGGCCATGTATACAGTACGGAGTACTATGCGGGGCCATGTATACAGTAGTACGGAGCACTATGCGCGGGCCGTGTATACAGTACGGAGCACTATGCGGGGCCATGTATACTGTGTGCAGCACTATGCGGGGCCATGTATACAAAACAACAGTATGCGGGGCCATGTATACAGTATGGAGCTCTATGCGGGGCCATGTATACAGTATGGAGCTCTATGCTGGGCCATGTATACTGTGTGCAGCACTATGCGGGGCCATGTATACAAAACAGCAGTATGCGGGGCCATGTATACAAAACAGCAGTATGCGGGGCCATGTATACAGTATGAAGTACTATGCGGGGTCATGTATGCAGTACGGAGGAATATGCGGGGCCATGTATACAGTAGTACGGAGCACTATGCACAGGCCGTGTATACAGTACGGAGCACTATGTGGGGCCATGTATATAGTAGTACGGAGTACTATGCGGGGCCATGTATACAGTAGGGAGCACTATGTGGGGCCATGTATATAGTAGGATGGAGCACTATGCGGGGCCATATATACAGTACGAAGCACTATACGGGGACATGTATACAGTAGTACGGAGCACTATGCGGGGCCATATATACAGTACGAAGCACTATGCAGGGCCATGTATACAGTACGGAGCACTATGAGGGATCATGTATATAGTAGGATGGAGCACTATGCGGGGCCATGTATACGTACTGAGCACTATGCGGGGCCATGTATACAGTACGGAGCACTATGCGGGGCATGTATACAGTAGGTAGCAGTATGCGGGGCCATGTATACAATACGGAGTACTATGCGGGGTCATGTATACAGTACAGAGCACTATGCGGGACCATGTATACAGTAGGTAGCACTATGCGGGGCCATGCATACAGTAGTACGGCGCACTATGCGGGGCCATGTATATAGTAGGATGGAGCACTATGCGGGACCATGTATACAGTAGGTAGCAGTATGCGGGGGCCATGTATACAGTATGGAGTACTATGCGGGGCCAAGTATATAGTAGTACGGAGCACTATGCGTGGGCTGTGTATACAGTACGGAGCACTATGTGGGGCCATGTATATAGCAGTACGGAGCACTATGCTGGGCCGTGTATAGAGTACGGAGCACTATGCAGGGCCATGTATATAGTAGGATGGAGCACTATGCAAGGCCATGTATACAGTACGAAGCACTATGCGATGGACATGTATACAGTAGGGAGTACTATGCGGGGCCATGTATACGTACGGAGCACTATGCGGGGCCATGTATAGAGTACGGAGCACTATGCGGGGCCATGAATACAGTATGGAGCACTATGCGAGGCCATGTATACGTATGGAGCAATATGCAGGGCCATGTATACATATGGAGCACTATGCGGGGCCATGTATACAGTACGGAGCACTATGCGGGGCCATGTATATAGTAGGATGGAGCACTATGCAAGGCCATGTATACAGTACGGAGCACTATGCGGGACCATGTATACAGTAGGTAGCACTATGCTGGGCCGTGTATATGTGGCACCCCAGGGGTCTGGTTGCCACAGTAATAGAAATATTATGTCTGAGAGCAAGTGGGAGGTTTCTCTGGTCAGGAGCCCTAAGCATGCAACACTGCCCGCCCAGACCTGAGAAAGGAGTAATCTGCCCTTATAAACTGGGTCTGGGGCGGGATTAGAGAGTTAGAGCTTGGAGAGGGAAAGATACAGCAGGAGCTCTGTAGGAACAGTAGCTGAAGACCAGGGGCTGGAGCTGAGCAGAGCTCGCCCTGGCTGAGGACACTACAACCGGACACCGGAGTCCGAGGCTGTGGGGACTGATATACACCCAGCAGCAGAAACCAGCCGGCAGGGGATTCCAGGTCCTCTGGCCATAGAAGCCCGGAGGCTCAGTCACAAGAGAGGGACCGGCGCCGCCATCCATGAGCGGAGGCTAACAGAAGGCCCCAAGTCACCAGCCATACGAGTGAGCACCACACGGTATACTCAGAGACGTGGGCTACTTGTAACCGCTTACAGCAAGGTAGCCAGGAAAGAGTGCAGATAGACAGGGAGGCCTACAACTAAGCCTGGCCAGGGGAGATCCTGCTTGCTCACAGACTGACCAGGCCTCTACCGCTAACCAGTACTCCCGGGAGGGTCTGCTTTATACCATCAGTAAAGACCCTGAACTGCACCACACGTCTCTGTGTTTCATCGCCGCATCAGCACCATTAGTACTGGGACGCTCACACCATCACTCCCATCATCCACACTAGCTGCCCTGAGGCAATACTTCTCCCGTGGGGAGTTATCCCATACTTGGCTGCGCTTACAACATCAGCCTCAGCGGTCTGCAGCGCAGCGGCGGTCCCCACTGACCGCAATCCACGGGTGGCGTAGTCGGACATTTGTTATTACACTAAGACTGCCACTGGTTTGACCACCCTGAGCCACGGACCGGGTCGCCGCCACACTGAGACTACCACCCGCAGCATCCCACCAGAGGCCCGGTTCCGGGTTCCCCACGCGGCCCAGGGGGCGAGTCAACTTTGGCGTAGTCGGCAGGATTTCGTGCCCGCAACCACCGGGTACTGCGTGCCTGAAAAAGACTTTTGTACTTACCTGTGGCGAAGTTTCCCCCCATCCCCAGCCGTTTCCCGCCATCGGACGCCATCTTGGGTCGTTTCCCGCCGTCTTCCCGCCATCCGCAGCTGCTACCCGCCATCGGACGCCATCTTCAGGACGCCGCACGGGAAGAAGAGTGGCATGGACGCCGAAAGCGAGCGAGATTCGAAGCTCCGCCCCACGCTCCGAAGCTGCGTAAAGTCCTGGAAGGGAGGAAGAGCGACGCTGACGTCACAGGAGCGCGACGCAAGGTCCTCGACCCCGACGATCGACTGCGGAGCCGCGGCCTACGGAAGAAGAGCATCGCAAGGTAAGCCACGGTCCACTAGGGGGGGAAGGAGGATGTCGGACACTGAGGGAGCTCCACCGCCACACCGGCCGCCAGCGCAACCGCTGCTGCGGTCATGCCATTCACCATGCCCTATATCCCGGGGGCGACCTGGCTGCCCCAGTACTCAGGGGAGTCACATACCCTAAGTGACTTTAGGGAAAGATTGGATAGCCTCTTCCAGGTATACCCCCTCACGGAAGAGCAAAAAGTAAGCATCCTGGTGGCCCAGTTAATCGGGGCAGCCCAAAGGGAGGTAAAGTCCTGGTCACCTGGGAAGAAGAGGACTGTCAGAGAAATACTAGCCCGGCTGAAAGACACATTTGATACCCGAACCTCAGCCGAAATAAAGCTCAGATTTTACGGGTGCAAACAGCGGGCACATGAAAGTATAAGAGACTATGCTCTAAACCTACAAGAGGCCCTGAGAGCCATTAAACAGGCAGACCCTGACAGCGTGGGGAATGAAGACAAGCTGTTGACTGAACAATTTGAGGGTCTACTGTGCAATGCCCACCGAATCCAGTTGCGGGCAATGGCCTTACAGGACCCTGACCTGGACTTTGCACAGTTCAAGGACAGAGCCATCCGGGTGCTCCGAGAACCGGCACCAGGTGGCGCTGTGACCCACAGGCGCCCTGCTATCACTTATCACCAGGACGCGGCGCCCTTGTCTGCAGGGCCTGTGGGAGCTGATGCGCAGGCTTTGAACAATAACCCGGCTACAGACCTGCACCATCAGGTCCAAGAGATGACTAAGAGCGTTGCCGCGCTAACCAGAACTGTGCAGTCTTTGCAGGTCTCTTCTCCAGGAAAGATCCAGCTGGCATCTGGACCGGAGGACGTCCCGTGGTGCCTACTGAGGAGGACCCCACCAGCCAGAGGAAGACCCAGCGACTGGTACAACGAGGACGGACGACCCATCTGCCGCCGCTGCAATCAACCCGGACATATGGCAAGGTACTGTCATTTAAACGGGCACAACCTGGGGTAGAGGGCCGTGACAAGTACGTAGGGGGACGTCCGGTTTTGCCTGTGGTACTGGACGGCATTCCTATGAGTGCCCTACTGGACACCGGGTCACAGGTCACCACCATCCCGTACGTGCTCTTCAAGCGGTACTGGAATGACTCGGACATAACCCGCTACCCAGATGACGACCTGAGCATTATCGCCAGCAATGGTCAGCCCGTGCCACAGATAGGATTTAAAGAGGTGACCATCAAGGTCGGTAGAGTTGAACTGCCGGCACAAGGACTGATCGTTGTGGACATTGACTGTCGCGAGAGTCACCCAAAAATAACCCTAGGTACTAACGTAATTGAAAACTGTCTTGCAGAGGTGATTCTTATTTTGCAGCAGGTTGCCAAGAATGCCAGTTCCAGCCAGCAGCGTGTGCTCCAAAAAGAGATCCGGGCACTGATGAAGCGGCAACAAGTGGAACTATCTGGTGGTGAGATAGGTAGCGTGAGAATGTGTGACCCGTTCCCTATTGCCATGCCCCCAAAACGTGAGATGATGATTTGGTGCCGGGCAGCTATTGGTCTAAGAGGTACAGACTACCAAGCAATGGTAGAACCCGTCTACTCAGACAGTAGGCCCACCATTTTGACAGCACGGGGGGTGGTCGATGTACGTCATGGGAGGGTGCCCGTCCGCATCATAAATATCGGGGAGAGAGAAGTATACCTGCCCCGGTATGCCACACTAGCCAAATTGTTCACCATAAACCAGAACTCTGTACAGGCCGTGGAACCCTTGCCTCCATCTCAACCAGAGGAAGGTAACGGCTCTAAGAAACCAATGGAGGACTGGTGTCAGCAACTGCATTTGGGTACTGACTCCACTCCCTCACACCAAAAACAGGGAGTCTACTGGGTGGTTCAGGAGTACGAGAGAGTGTTTAGCAAACACCCGCTAGACTTTGGGCGAGTAAAGGGGGTGGAACATCACATCCCAACGGGAGACCATCCTCCCATAAAGGAGAGATACCGACCCGTACCCCCTGCACACTATCAGCACGCCAAGGGGATGTTAAAGGACATGAAGGAGGCTGGGGTAATTAGGGACAGCTGTAGCCCCTTTCTTAGTGAAAAAGAAAGACAACACCATGAGAATGTGTGTAGACTACAGGAAGCTCAACCGTATCACACACAAAGATGCGTACCCGTTACCAAGGATAGAAGAGTCCTTAGCTGCATTAAAATCTGCTAACTTCTTCTCTACTTTGGACCTCACTAGCGGGTACTGGCAGGTTCCTGTAGCAGAGGCGGACAGGGAGAAGACCGCATTCACCACCCCGATGGGTCTCAGTGAATTTAACTGTATGTCGTTCAGGCTCTGCAACGCACCAGGAACCTTCCAACGGTTGATGGAATGCTGTCTGGGACACCGGAATTTCGAGACGGTCCTGTTATACCTGGACGATGTCATCGTTTATTCCAAGACTTACGAGGACCACCTGAAACACCTGGCAGAAGTGTTTGACGCCCTGGCAAGCTACGGCCTAAAGGTGAAACCCTCCAAGTGTTACCTCCTGAAACCAAAGGTGCAATACCTGGGACACGTGGTGAGTGCTGACGGAGTGGCTCCTGACCCCGATAAGATCACCGTGATTAAAGACTGGCCAAGACCCTCCAGCATAAAGGAAGTGCGGCAGTTCCTCGGGTTGGTAGGCTACTACCGAAGATTCATTCCCGGTTTCACCAAAATGGCAGCCCCTATGCAGGACCTCCTGATAGGTCAATCTCGGAAAGCCAAAAACCAGAAGCCGCCCTTCAGGTGGGAAAAGCTGGAAGAGGAGTCCTTCTGCCAGCTGAAGATGGCCCTCACGGAGGATGAAATCCTGGCATATCCTGACTACAGCCAGCACTTTATCCTCCACACGGACGCAAGCAACATCGGGCTAGGAGCCGTACTGTCCCAGATCCAGCAGGGGAAAGAACGGGTAATCGCTTACGCCAGCCGAAAGCTACGGCCCACGGAGAGAAACCCTGAGAATTATAGCTCATTCAAGCTGGAGTTCCTGGCAGTGGTGTGGGCAGTGACCGAACGTTTCAAGCATTACCTTGCCTCTTCCAAGGTCACCGTGTACACGGATAACAACCCGTTGACACACCTGGACACTGCAAGGCTCGGTGCCCTGGAGCAGAGATGGATGGCCCGCCTGTCCAACTATGAATTCACCATCAAATACCGGGCGGGACGCTCAAATGCCAACGCGGATGCCCTGTCTAGAATGCCAAACTTACCGGACGTAGGGGAAGATCCAGAAGATCTGGAAGAAGTCGAGCTCCCAGCGTTCCACCGTCATGGGATTACCCTGTATTCCCACGTGGGAAGGACAGGCGCTCTGTGACGTTCAATCCCTTGCCCCACTACAGCTGGGCGAAAACGCAAGACAGTGATCCCGCAGTCCGTCTGGTGAAGGAAATGCTGACACAGGCCGATGCCCGTCTTGACCCAGACGCTCCAGAGGAGACCAAGCAACTGTGGAAGGAGAAAAGTAAGCTGTTCCTCTACAGAGAGAAGCTGTGCCGAAGAATGGTTAACTCTCGAACACATGAGTTGACCTGGCAGGTACTGGTCCCAAAACGAGACGCGGCTATGGTTCTGGAGGCATACCACAACGGAGCAGGACATTTTGGATGGAAGAAGCTGGAGTACTTGTTGCGTGAACGGTTCTACTGGGTAGGCATGAGAGGAGCCATCGAGAGGTGGTGCAGAGACTGTGGCCTGTGCAACCTAAGAAGAAAGGACCGTGCCAGCCAGAAGACTCCCCTGCAGCCCATCATCACCAGACAGCCACTGGAACTGGTAGCCCTGGACCATGTGAAACTGGCTCCGAGCAGATCTGGGTATGTCTACGCCCTCACAATCGTAGATCACTACTCCCGGTTCCTGGTGGTGGTTCCCGTCAAGGACTTAACGGCTCAAACAGCAGCTAGAGCCTTCCAGCAGCACTTCTGCCGTCCACACGGGTACCCGGAGTAAGTGTTGACAGACCAAGGACCAGCCTTCGAAGCAGAGGTCTTCCAGGAGTTCTGCAACCTGTATGGCTGCAAGAAGATAAGAACAACGCCCTATCACCCGCAAAACAATGGACTCTGCGAGAAGATGAACCAGGTGGTGATAGATCTGCTAAAATCATTGCCCCTGGAAGAACGCAGCCTGTGGCCTGAGAAACTGCCCGATCTGGTGGACCTGTACAACCACATCCCGGTAGGTTCCACCAACTGTACCCCGGCTTGCCTAATGAGAGCAAGACCTGGTGCGCTGCCTATTGACCTGGATGTGGGAGTCCTGACACCTGAGGACACCTCGCCAGAGGCAGACTGGGATACAGAACGGCAGCAGCAGTACCGGAAAGTACAGGAGAGCGTCGAGCAAAGTCTCTGTCAATCAAGAGAAAGGCAGGAGAGGACTTATAACCAACATGCTCCCGCTGTTCCCCTGGTACCTGGAGAGCAGGTCTTGAAAAGAAAAAGGCGGCTCCATAAGTTGGACGACCAGTGGGAAAAGGACCAATACACCGTACTGCCCTCAAGCCACAATAATCCAAAGGTGTACGTCATCAGCAAGGATGGAGGAGAGACCACAGCCACCGTCTCCAGAGACCACCTGAAAAAGTGCCCCGAGAAGTTGCAAAGCACGGATGAAGATCAGGAAGACCCTCAACCCGTAGAGGAAAAGGAGGAAATGATCAGCACCGTACTCGGAGACTTTCCCCGGTCCTGGACACAAGTAAATAACGCTATCGTGGTGCCCGTCCTCACCTTTCTCCAGCCAGCCTCTCAAGTGCCTACAGAAGATCAGGTAGAGCTGGAAGAGCAGCCGGCCCAGGAGGCAGAAGAATCCATACCAGCAGACCAGGAGAATCAACCCTCTGCTAGTAGTGAGCCTGCCGTGCCCCTAGTGTGCCAAAGAGTGCGCAGACAGCTGCCCAGCCTACCCGCAACATGCCCTACACCCTGTAGTGCAGAACCAGTTAGTGAGCTCCGTAGGTCCACTAGAGTCACTAGAGGTCAGACGCCCGCTCGCTGGAAAATATAAAGTAATGCACTGTAAATTTACCTGTTTCTTGAAAATGTTTATGGTTTTTGTTGTTGCCTGTTATTAATTATGCTTCTCAGTTACCCTGCAGATTTCTATGGACTAACAGGTTATGGACGCTGGATAACCGGAACAATCTTGTAGATAGTTGCACATTGTGCCTCTTGCGAAGACGGCCGCGGAAGAGAAAACCTGTCTGGCGTGGCCTCCTTGCGGCCCAGAGTAGCTAGCTTCAGCCTTGCCGCCACGCCCAAGGCCAACGCAAGGGGTTTTCTTTGGACAGGTCCCCTACTTCGCTTAAAGCTTCACCTTGGGTGACATGGACACCCTCTTGTTTCACAAACTTCACCTTGGGTGATATGGACACCCGGTTGCGGACACGCCGTGACCTTTAAAGAACTAAAGCTTCTTGTAAATATGTTATTGTATTATCGTTTATACACTTGTATTTATGTTTCTTTAAAAATGTGTTTAGTCCCGGAGTACTAAAATTTACTAGGGGGGAATGTGGCACCCCAGGGGTCTGGTTGCCACAGTAATAGAAATATTATATCTGAGAGCAAGTGGGAGGTTTCTCTGGTCAGGAGCCCTAAGCATGCAACACTGCCCACCCAGACCTGGGAGAGGAGGAATCTGCCCTTATAAACTGGGTCTGGGGCGGGATTAGGGAGTTAGAGCTTGGAGAGGGAAAGATACAGCAGGAGCTCTGTAGGAACAGTAGCTGAAGACCAGGGGCTGGAGCTGAGCAGAGCTCGCCCTGGCTGAGGACACTACAACCGGACACCGGAGTCCGAGGCTGTGGGGACTGATATACACCCAGCAGCAGAAACCAGCCGGCAGGGGATTCCAGGTCCTCTGGCCATAGAAGCCCGGAGGCTCAGTCACAAGAGAGGGACCGGCGCCGCCATCCAGGAGCAGAGGCTAACAGAAGGCCCCAAGTCACCAGCCATACGGGTGAGCACCACACAGTATACTCAGGGACGTGGGCTACTTGTAACCGCTTACAGCAAGGTAGCCAGGAAAGAGTGCAGATAGACGGGGAGGCCTACAACTCCGCCTGGCCAGGGGAGATCCTGCTTGCTCACAGACTGACCAGGCCTCTACTGCTAACCAGTACTCCCGGGAGGGTCTGCTTTATACCATCAGTAAAGACCCTGAACTGCACCACACGTCTCTGTGTTTCATCGCCGCATCAGCACCATTAGTACTGGGACGCTCACACCATCACTCCCATCATCCACACTAGCTGCCCTGAGGCAATACTTCTCCCGTGGGGAGTTATCCCATACTTGGCTGCGCTTACAACATCAGCCTCAGCGGTCTGCAGCGCAGCGGCAGTCCCCACTGACCGCAATCCATGGGTGGCGTAGTCGGACATTTCTTATTACACTAAGACTGCCACTGGTATGACCACCCTGAGCCACGGACCGGGTCGCCGCCACACTGAGACTACCACCCCCAGCATCCCACCAGAGGCCTGGTTCCGGGTTCCCCACGCGGCCTAGGGGGCGAGTCATATACAGTAAGGAGCACTATGCAGAGCCATGTACAGTGGTGGCCAAAAGTATTGGCACCCCTGCAATTCTGTCTGATAATACTCAGTTTCTTCCTGAAAATGACTGCAATCACAAATTCTTTGGTATTATTATCTTCATTTAATTTGTCTTCAATGAAAAAACACAAAAAGAATTGTCCTAAAGCCAAATTGGATACAATTCCACACCAAACCTAAAAAAGGGGGTGGACAAAAGTATTGGCACTGTTTGAAAAATCATGTGATGCTTCTCTAATTCGTGTAATTAACAGCACCTGTAACTTACCTGTCGCACCTAACAGGTGTTGGCAATAACTAAATCACACTTGCAACCAGTTAACATGGATTAAAGTTGACTGAACCTCTGTCCTGTGTCCTTGTGTGTACCACATTGAGCATGGAGAAAAGAAAGAAGACCAAAGAACTGTCTGAGGACTTGAGAAACCAAATTGTGAGAAAGCATGAGCAATCTCAAGGCTACAAGTCCATCTTCAAAGACCTGAATGTTCCTGTGTCTTCCATGCGCAGTGTCATCAAGAAGTTTAAAGCCCATGGCACTGTGGCTAACCTCCCTAGATGTGGACGGAAAAGAAAAATTGACGAGAGATTTCAAAGCAAGATTGTGCGGATGGTGGATAAAGAACCTCGACTAACATCCAAACAAGTTCAAGCTGCCCTGCAGTCCGAGGGTACAACAGTGTCAACCCGTACTATCCGTCGGCGTCTGAATGAAAAGGGACTGTATGGTAGGATACCCAGGAAGACCCCACTTCTTACCCCGAGACATAAAAAATCCAGGCTGTAGTTTGCCAAAACTTAACTAAGAAAGCCTAAATTGTTTTGAAAGAATGTTCTCTGGTCAGATGAGACAAAAGTAGAGCTTTTTGGCAAAAAGCATCAACATAGAGTGCACAGGAAAAAAAAAGAGGCATTCAAAGAAAAGAACACGGTCCCTACAGTCAAACATGGCAGAGGTTCCCTGATGTTTTGGGGTTGCTTTGTTGCCTCTGGCACTGGACTGCTTGACCGTGTGCATGGCATTATGAAGTCTGAAGACTACCAACAAATTTTGCAGCATAATGTAGGGTCCAGTGTGAGAAAGCTGGGTCTCCCTCAGAGGTCATGGGTCTTCCAGCAGGACAATGACCCAAAACACACTTCCAAAAGCACTATAAAACGGTTTGAGAGTAAGCACTGGAGACTTCTAAGGTGGCCAGCAATGAGTCCAGACCTGAATCCCATAGAACACCTGTGGAGAGATCTCAAAATGGCAGTTTGGAGAAGGTACCCTTCAAATATCAGGGACCTGGAGCAGTTTGCCAAAGAAGAATGGTCTACAATTCCAGCAGAGTATTGTAAGAAACTCATTGATGGTTACCAGAAGCGGTTGTTAGCAGTTATTTTGGCTAAAGGTTGTGCAACCAAGTATTAGGCTGAGGGTGCCAATACTTTTGTCTGGCCCATTTTTGGAGTTTTGTGGGAAATGATCAATGATTTGATTTTTGCTTCATGCTCTTTTGTGTTTTTTCCTTGCAAGCAAATTAAATGAAGATAATAATACCAAAGAATTTGTGATTGCAATCATTTTCAGGAAGAAACTGAGTATTATCTGACAGAATTGCAGGGGTGCCAATACTTTTGGCCACCACTGTATATAGTAGGATGGAGCACTATGCAAGGCCATGTATACAGTACGAAGCACTATTCGAGGGACATGTATACAGTAGGGAGTACTATGCTGGGCCATGTATACGTACGGAGCACTATGCGGGGCCATGTATACAGTACGGAGCACTATGCGGGGCCATGTATACAGTATGGAGCACTATGCGAGGCCATGTATACAGTATGGAGAACTATGCAGGCAACGTATAGAGTACGGAGCACTATGCGGGGGCCATGTATGCAGTACAGAGCACTATGTGGGGGCCGTATATAGAGTACGGAGCACTATGCGGGGCCGGGTATACCATATGAAGCACTCTGCGGGCTGTGGATACAGTTCGGAGCACTATGCGGGGCCATATATACAGTACGGAGCACTATGCGGGGCCATGTATACGTACGGAGCACTATGCGGGGTCATGTATACTGTACGGAGCACTATGCGAGGCCATGTATACAGTACGGAGCACTATGCGGGGCCATGTATATAGCAGTACCGAGCACAATGCGGGGGCCGTGTATACATTACGGAGCACTATACGGGGCCATGTAAATAGTAGTACGGAGCACTATGCGGGGCCGTGTATACAGTACGAAGCACTATGCGGGGCCATGTATACAGTACGGAACACTATGCGGGGCCATGTTCACAGTATGGAGCACTATGCGGGGCCATATATACAGTACGGAGCACTATGCGGGACCATGTATACAGTAGGTAGCACTATGCAGGGCCATGTATACGGTACGGAGCACTATGAGGGGTACATGTATACAGTTCGGAGCATTATGCGGGGCCAGGTATACAGTATGGAGCACTATGCGGGGCCGTGTATACAGTATGGAGCTCTATGCGGGGCCGTGTATACAGTACGGAGCACTATGCGGGGCCATGTATATAGCAGTACCGAGCACAATGCGGGGGCCGTGTATACAGTACGGAGCACTATGCGGGGCCATGTATATAGTAGTACGGAGCACTATGCGGGGCCATGTATACAGTACGAAGCACTATGAGGGGCCATGTATACAGTACGGAGAACTATGCGGGGCCATGTATACAGTACGGAGCACTATGTGGGGCCATGTATACAGTATGGAGCACTATGCGGGGCCATATATACAGTACGGAGCACTATGCGGGACCATGTATACAGTAGGTAGCACTACACGGGGCTATGTATTCGGTACGGAGCACTATGAGGGGGACATGTATACAGTACGGAGTACTATGCGAGGCCTTGTATACAGTACTGAGTACTATGCGGGGCCATGTATACGGTACGGAGTACTATGCGGGGCCATGTATACAGCACGGAGCACTATGCGGGGCCGTGTATACAGCACGGAGCACTATGCTGGGCCGTGTATACAGTACGGAGCACTATGCAGGGCCGTGTATACAGCACGGAGCACTATGCGGGGCTATGTATATAGTAGTACAGAGCACTATGCGGGGGACGTGTATACAGTACCGAGCACTATGGGGTACCATGTATACAGTACTGAGTAGTATGCGGGGTCATGTATAAAGTACGGAGCACTATGCAGGACCATGTATACAGTAGGTAGCACTATGCGGAGCCATGTATACAGTAGTATGGAGCACTATGAGGGGGTCATGTATACAGTACGGAGCACTATGCGGGGCATGTATATGTGTCACCCTGGCCTGGATGCCACAAATATAATAAAGCTGTGTCTGAGAGCAAGGGGGAGGTTCTCTAGTCAGGGGAACATTAGCCTGCAATACCTCCTGTCTCAGGCCAGTAGGGGGAGCAAGCTGCCACTATAAATGCTGGAACTGGGGGCAGGGTTAGCGAGAACTGGACAACCTGTGTCTGAAGAAAGAGGTGTCCGAGAGCAGGGACAGACAGTTGTGTTGCAGCCTATGAGGCCGTGTGGCAGTGGGAGAGCCACAAGCCAGGGACAAGAGGTGAAGTACGCCTGGCCTGGCAGACAAAGAGACTACTCTACCAGACTTTGGTGTCTGAGGCTGTGAGGATTCCACGTCCCACAGCAGAAACCAGTCCGCAGGGGACTGTATGTTCCTTGGCCTAAGAAGCCCGGAGGCTCCACCACAGCAGAAGGGACCAGCAAAGCCGTACCAGGCCAGGAGTAGAAAGGGACCCACGTTGCAAGCCATACGGGCGAGAGGACACGGTGAGCTCAGGAACGTGGGCTGTTACACTACCAGAAGGGAAATAGCCAGAAGGAGCGCAGAAAGCACGGTAGGCCTACACCCTCACCCTGGCCAGGGCCAGCTTCCCACTTGTTCTCAGACATCCAGGCCCCCTCCTAGCCGGGCCTGTTTCTAGGTCATTTTACCTGTTATAATAAAGACCCTGAACTGTTGAAGAGGCCTCCGTCTCCTGGCTATCGCGGTCGGAATCATCCCCTCCATCATCCATTATATATTCTGCCCTGGGGCCATACTCCTCCCGTGGGGAGTTGAACAATCCAGTGCTGCACACTATATCAGCCCCGGCAGTCTGCACTGCAGCGGCGGTTAACCCTGACCGCAATCCACGGGTGGCGTAGTCGGACATCACTTAAAACTTATAAACGACTACCACTGGTCTGACCACCCTGAGTCACGGACCGGGTTGCCACTACTACCCCCATCGTCTCCCTATTGCCCGGTTCCGAGTGCCCCACGGCCCAGGGGGCGAGTCATATACAATACGAAGCACTATGCGGGGGACATGTATACAATACGGAGTACTATGCGGGGCCGTGTATACAGTACGGAGCACTATGCGGGACCATGTATGCAGTACGGAGCACTATGCGGGACCATGTATACAGTACGGAGCACTATGCGGTGCCATGTATGCAGTAAGGAGCACTCTGCGGGGCAATATATACAGTACGGAGCACTATGCGGGGCCATGTATGCAGTACGGAGCACTATGCAGAGCCATGTATACAGTACGGAGCACTATGCAGAGCCATGTATGCAGTATGGAGCACTATGCGGGGCCATGTATACAGTAGTACGGAGCACTATGCGCGGGCCGTGTATACAGTACGGAGCACTATGTGGTGCCATGTATATAGTAGGATGGAGCACCATGAGGGGCCATGTATACAGTACGGAGTACTATGCGGGGTCATGTATAAAGAACGGAGCACTATGCAGCACCATTTATACAGTAGGTAGCACTATGCGTGGCTATGTATACAGTATGGAGTACTATGCGGGGCCATGTATGCAGTACGGAGCACTATGCGGGGCCATGTATACAGTAGTACGGAGCACTATGCGCGAGCCGTGTATATGTAGCGCCCCGAGGGTTCGGCCGCTACAGGGGTATTGCACCTCTGCCAGAGGTGTGATATTCCACTCCCAGGTAAGGATGGAGTATGGACCAGGGCTCAGGTAGCTGCATACAGCACACTCACCCCATTTCCGAGGGACAGCTCAACGGTGCTCCCATTAGACAGAAATGCAGGCACGACAGACCATGTCCCTGGCTGGAGTGGGGAGGGGGGAGGAATACCCAGTGATGTAGGAGCAGGAGGGGACGATTCCTGAGCGTAGGTAGGAGCCCATTGGTTGCTGGTCACCTGGGCTCATGTTTCTAAAGGGAGGTATAAAAGGTGGGCACCATCTTAGTTCTGGGAGTAGAAGAAGTGAAGTCCAGTCAGAGAAGACAGGGAGCAGAGGCTCTGTAGGAGCTCTGCTCAGAGGCAGGCCTAGAGAAAAGGCCGGAGTCTGAGAGGAGAAAGAGAAGTGGGCCTGGAGAAGAGGCCAAAGGAAGGAGGAGAAGAAGGAACAGGAAAGAAGGAGAAGACAGAGAGAAACAGAGGGGCTCAGGAACAAGAAGGTGGAAGGGACCCTAAGAACCCACGAGAATACCGGGTGAAGGGTCAGGCAGATTAAGGGTACCGGATCCCAAGTTGGTAGAGGAGAAACTACCCTCAGCCAAAGAATGGAGGTCGTGATCATTTATTGGTGCGACACCTCATCAAACCTGCTAGGAAGGCACCATATAGGACAGCGGGGCACGGGGCCCACGTTTACCCGCACAGATCCGCGGCAGCTGGACAAAAGTGGGTCACTGGTGAGGCAGGCCAGAGAAAGGACAGAAGGGGGTCCTGAGCCATACTTCTGAACTGCCTGGGAATTGACCGAGCCCCACACCTGGTGGACGCAGCTCGGGTGGTCACTACTGGTGCCGAAGTGACCCGGAGCACATGAACTGTGAGTAAAAGACATTGGATTGCAGTACGTTGTCTGTGTACTTTCTCGCTCCTCCAGCACTACCGGTACTGGGACTCCCTGCACCACCACCCCCATCATCCACTGCACTGCCCTGGGGTACACTCTTCCCGTGGGGAGTTATCCAATCTCAGCTGCACACACCATCAGCCTCAGGGGATTACCTTGCAGCGGCGGTTCATAATAACCGCAATCCACGGGTGGCGTAGTCGGACATTATCAACGGTACATAGCAGACTACCATTGGTCTGACCACCCTGAGACGCGGGACCGAGCCGCCACTACTACCTCCATCGTTTCCCTGTTGCCCGGATCCGCGTGACCCACGGCCCAGGGGGCGAGTCATATACAGTACGGAGCACTATGCAGGGCCATGTATACATACGGAGCACTATGCGGGACCATGTATATAGTAGTACGGAGCACTATGCGGGGCCATGTATAGAGTACAAAGCACTATGCGGGTGACATGTATACAGTACGAAGTACTATGCGGGAACATGTATGGCCATGTATACAGTATGGAGCACTATGCGGAGCCATGTATACTTAGTGCAACACTATGCAGGTCTATGTATACTGTATGCAGCACTATGCGGGGCCATATATGCAGTATGGAGCACTATGCAGGGCCATGTATACAGTATGGAGCACTATGCGGGGCCATGTATACAGTAAAGAGCACGATGTGGGGCCATGTATACAGTACGGAGCACTATGCGTGGCCATGTATATAGTACGGAGCACTATGCGGGGCCATGTATACAATATGAAGCACTATGCGGGGCCATGTATACAGTACGGAGCACTATACAGGGCCACGTATACAGTACGGAGCACTATGCGGGGCCATGTATACAGTATGGAGCACTATGCGAGGCCATGTATACAGTTTGGAGAACTATGCAGGGCAACGTATAGAGTACGGAGCACTATGCGGGGGCCAAGTATATAGTAAGGAGCACTATGCGGGGCCATGTATACAATATGAAGCACTATGCGGGGCCATGTATACAGTACGGAGCACTATGCAGGGCCACGTATACAGTACGGAGCACTATGCGTGGCCATGTATATAGTACGGAGCACTATGCGGGGCCATGTATACAGTACGGAGCACTATGCAGGGCCACGTATACAGTACGGAGCACTATGCGGGGCCATGTATACACTATGGAGCACTATGCGAGGCCATGTATACAGTACAAAGCACTATGCGGGGGCCATGTATACAGTACAAAGCACTATGCGGGGGCCGTATATAGAGTACGGAGCACTATGCGGGGCCGGGTAAACAATATGAAGCACTATGCGGGGCCGTGGATACAGTACGGAGCACTATGCGGGGCAATATATACAGTACGGAGCACTATGCGGGGCCATGTATACGTACGGAGCACTATGCGGTCCCATGTATACTGTATGCAGTACTATACGGGGCCATATATACAAAACAGAGCAGTATGCGGGACCATGTATACAGTACGGAGCACTATGCGGGGCAATATATACAGTATGGAGCACTATGCGGGGCAATATATACAGTACGGAGCACTATGCGGGGCATGTATAGAGTACGGAACACTATGCGGGGCCATGTATACAGTACGGAGCACTATGCGGGGCCATGTATACAGTACGGAACACTATGCGGGGCCATGTATATAGTAGTACCGAGCACAATGCAGGGGCCGTGTATACAGTACGAAGCACTATGCGGCGCCATGTATATAGTAGTACAGAGCACTATGCGGCGCCATGTATACAGTACGAAGCACTATGAGGGGCACATGTATACAGTACGGAGTACTATGCGGGGCCATGTATACAGTACGGAGCACTATGCGGGGCCATGTATACAGTATGGAGCACTATGCGGGGCTATGTATACAGTACGGAGCACTATGCGGGGCTATATATACAGTACGGAGCACTATGCGGGACCATGTATACAGTAGGTAGCACTACGCGGGGCCATGTATACGATATTGAGCACTATGAGGGGGACATGTATATAGTACGGAGTACTATGCGGGGCCATGTATACAGTACGGAGCACTATGCGGGGCCGTGTATTCAGTATGGAGCACTATGCGGGGCCGTGTATACAGTACGGAGCACTATGCGGGGGCCTTATATAGAGTACGGAGCACTATGCGGGGCCGGGTAAACAATATGAAGCACTATGCGGGGCCGTGGACACAGTACGGAGCACTATGCGGGGCCATGTATACGTACGGAGCACTATGCGGGGCCATGTATACGTACGGAGCACTATGCGGGGTCATGTATACGTACGGAGCACTATGCGGGGCCATGTATGCTGTATGCAGTACTATACGGGGCCATATATACAAAACAGAGCAGTATGCGGGGCCATGTATACAGTACGGAGCACTATGCGGGGCCATGTATACAGTACGGAGCACTATGCGGGGCCATGTATATAGTAGTACCGAGCACAATGCGGGGCCATGTATATGTGACACCCCAGGGGTCTGGTTGCCACAGTAACGTAATGTTATGTCTGAGAGCAGGTGGGAGGTCCTTTAGTCAGGGATCCTGTGCATGCCACACCTCCTGCCCAGTCTTGGGAGGGGAAGAACTTCCCCTATATAAACCTGGGGCTGAGGCAGGGTGAGTGAGTAGAAGAGGAGAAGAAGTAGAGACAGCATAGGAAGAAACAGCATTTACAAGGAGTCAGGGGCTGGCAGCTGCAGAGTTCGCCCTGACTAAGAAGACTTTTTACCGGACCCGGAGTCCGAGGCTGTGGGGACTAATTCCTGCCCAGCAGCAGAATCCGTCAGGCAGGGGATTTCGGGTCCTCTGGCCCAGAAGCCCGAAGGCACGGTCACACGCGTGGGACCAGCACCGCCATCGTGGAGCGGAAGCCATTAGAAGGCCCCGAGTCACCGGCCATACGGGTGAGCACCACACGGTACACTCAGGGACGTGGGCTACTTACATCAGCTCCTAGCCAGGTAGCCAGAAGAGTACAGTCAGTTTGGGAGGCCTACAACTACGCCTGGCCAGGGGAGATCCCATCTGCTCAAGGACTGACCAGGCCCCATCCGCTAGCAAGTACTCCGGGAGGGTCTTTTGTTGTTACCAGTAAAGACCCTGAACTACACCGTACCGTCTCTGAGTGGTTCCTGCTACCCCCATCATCCACGTCGGCTGCCCTGAGGCCATACCCCTCCCATTGGGGGTTATACTATCACGCTGCACAATCCCACCATCGGCCTCAGCGGTCTGCCCTGCAGCAGCAGCCCCCTGGCTGCACTCAACGGGTGGCGTAGTCATCAACCATTTACTACTAATGGACTGCCGTCTAGTTTGACTCCCTGGGCACGGACCGGGTCACCGCCACGAGACTACAACCCTCCACAGATCCGGCTCCGGGTAAGCTCCCGCATGCGCAGCGCAGCGCGACACAGGCCCAGGGGCGCGTCAACTTTGGCGTAGTCGGCAGGATTTCGTGCCCGCAACCACCGGGTACTGCGTGCCTGAAAAGCAAAGACTGTTCAAACTTACCAGTGGTGAAGATTCCCGCTATCCGTGGAGGTTTCCCGCCATCCGGCGCCATCTTCTACCTTCTTCCCGCCATCCGCGAAGTTTTCCCGCCATCCGGCGCCATCTTCGACCTTCTTCCCGCCATCCGTGGAGTTTTCCCGCCATTGGACGCCATCTTGAGGACGCCGCGCGGGAAGAAGAGGGGCGTGGACTCCGAAAGCGCGCGAGAACTGAAGCCCCGCCTCACGTCCGGACGTTGCGTAAGGTCCTGGAAGGAGCCCAGCAGACGCCGACGTCACAGGAGCGCGACGGAAGGTCCTCAACCCTGACGATCCACTGCGGAGCCGCGGCCTACGGAAGAGGATCATCGCAAGGTAGGCCACGGTCCACTAGGGGGGAGGAAGATGTCGGATACGGAGGAGAGCTTCACTGCCTCAACCCCCGCCAGCGCTACCGCTGCTGCAGTTATGCCCTTCACCATGCCCTATATCCCGGGAGCAGCTTGGCTACCCCAGTACTCAAGGGAGTCACATACCCTGCATGACTTTAGAGAAAAGCTGGATAGCCTCTTCCAGGTGTACCCCCTCACAGAAGAGCAAAAAGTGAGCATCCTGGTGGCCCAACTAACCGGGGCAGCCAAAAGAGAAGTAAAATCTTGGCCACCTGGGAGGAGGACTGTCGCAGAGATACTAACCCGGCTGAGGGACACCTTCGATACCCGCACCTCAGCCGAGATCAAGCTTAGATTCTACGGGTGCAAGCAGCGAGCGCATGAGAGTATAAGGGACTATGCACTAAACCTACAAGAGGCCCTGAGGGCCATAAAGCAGACCGACCCTGATGGGGTGGGAAACGAGGACAGGCTGTTGACTGAACAATTTATAGAGGGTTTATATTGCAATGCCCACCGAACCCAGTTGCGGGCAATGGCCTTACAGGATCCCCATCTGGACTTTGCACAGTTCAAGGATAGAGCTATCCGGGTGCTCCGAGAACCAGCACCGGGTGGCGTTGTGACCCACAGGCGCCCAGCTATCACTTACCACCAGGAGGCGGCGCCCTTGTCGACAGGGCCTGTGGGAGCTCATGCGCAGGCTTTGGACAATGACCCGGCTCCAGACCTACACCATCAGGTCCAAGAGCTAGTTAAGAGCGTTGCTGCGCTAACCCGAACTGTGCAGTCTTTACAGGTTTCCACCCCAGGGAAGATCCAGCTGGCATCCGGACCGGAGGACATCCCGTGGCGTCGACCAAGGAGGACCCCACCGGCCAGAGGAAGACCCAGTGACCGATACAGCGAGGACGGACGACCCATCTGCCGCCGCTGCAATCAACCCGGACATATGGAAAGGTACTGTTCTTTAAACGGGCACAACCTGGGGTAGAGGGCCAACCCCCAGGAAAAAGATCACCAGGCCCATCGAACTGGCGCGACAGATATGTGGGAGGACGTCCAGTCTTGCCTGTGGTACTGGATGGCATTCCCATGAGTGCCCTACTGGATACCGGGTCACAGGTCACCACCATCCCGTACGTGCTCTTCAAGCAGTACTGGAATGACTCGGATATTACCCGCTACCCTGACGACGACTTGAGTATCATCACCAGCAATGGCCAGCCCGTGCCACAGATCGGATTTAAAGAGGTGACCCTCAAAATCGGTAGAGTCGAACTGGCCGCACAGGGACTGATCATTGTAGATATTGATAAACATGAGAGTCACCCAAAAATAACTCTAGGAACTAACGTAATTGAAAATTGTCTTGCAGAGGTGATTTTCCTTTTACAGCAGGTTGCCAAGAACGCCAGCTCCGGCGAGCAGCGGGTGCTCCAGAAAGAGATCCGGGCACTGATGCAATGGCAACAAGTGGAACTCTCCGGCGGTGAGATTGGTAGCGTAAGAATGTGTGACCCTTTTCCTATTGCCATGCCCCCAAAAAGTGAAATGATGATTTGGTGCCGGGCAGCTATTGGTCTGAGAGGTAGAGATTACCAGGCAATGGTAGAACCAGTTTACTCAGACAGTAGGCCCACCATTTTGACAGCACGGGGGGTGGTCAATGTACGCCATGGGAGGGTGCCCGTTCGCATAATAAATATCGGGGAGAGGGCAGTGTACCTGCCCCGGTATGCCACGCTAGCCAAATTATATACCACTAATCAAAATTCTATACAATCTGTGGAACCCTTGCCTCCATCTCACCCGGAGGAAGGTAACGGCTCTAAGAAAGACGTGGAGGACTGGTGTCAGCAACTACATCTGGGTACTGACTCCACTCCCTCACATCAGAAACAAGGAGTCTATCGGGTGGTTCAAGAGTATGAGAGAGTGTTTAGTAAACACCCGTTAGACTTCGGGCGAGTCAAGGGGGTAGAACACCGCATCCCCACGGGAGATCATCCTCCCATAAAAGAGAGGTATCGACCCGTACCCCCTGCACATTACCAACACGCCAAGGGGATGCTTAGAGACATGAAGGAGGCTGGGGTAATCCGGGATAGCTGTAGCCCCTGGGCAGCCCCACTAGTTTTAGTCAAAAAGAAAGACAACACCATGAGGATGTGTGTAGATTACCGGAAAATCAACCGTATCACACACAAGGATGCGTACCCCTTACCAAGGATAGAGGAGTCATTGGCTGCTTTAAGATCTGCTAACTTCTTCTCTACCTTGGATCTCACTAGCGGGTACTGGCAGGTTCCTGTAGCAGAGGCGGACCGGGAGAAGACCGCATTCACCACCCCGATGGGACTTAGCGAGTTCACCTGTATGCCGTTCGGACTCTGCAACGCCCCAGGAACCTTCCAACGATTAATGGAGTGCTGTCTGGGCCACAGAAACTTCGAGACGGTCCTGTTGTACCTGGACGATGTCATCGTATACTCCAAAACTTATGAGGACCACCTGAAACACCTGGCGGAGGTGTTCGAAGCTCTGGCGAGTTACGGCCTAAAGGTGAAACCCTCCAAGTGTCACCTCCTGAAACCAAAGGTGCAATACCTGGGACACGTGGTGAGCGCTGACGGAGTGGCTCCCGACCCCGATAAGATCACCGCAATTAAGGGATGGCCAAGCCCCTCCAGCGTAAAAGAAGTGCGGCAGTTCCTAGGGTTGGTAGGCTACTACCGAAGGTTTATTCCCGGTTTCACCAAAAAGGCAGCACCTATGCAGGACCTCCTGATAGGCCAGTCCCGGAAGGCCAAGAACCAGAAGCCGCCCTTCAAATGGGAAAAGCTAGAAGAAGAGTCCTTCCGCCAGCTGAAGATGGCCCTCACGGGGGATGAAATCTTGGCGTACCCGGACTATAGCCAGCCCTTCATCCTCTACACCGACGCCAGTAACATCGGGCTAGGAGCCGTACTGTCCCAGATTCAGCAGGGGAGAGAACGAGTAATCTCCTATGCCAGCCGAAAACTGCGACCCACCGAAAGGAACCCCGAAAATTACAGCTCATTTAAGCTAGAGTTCCTGGCCGTGGTATGGGCAGTCACCGAGCGCTTTAGGCATTACCTCGCTTCTTCCCGGTTCACCGTATACACGGATAACAACCCGTTGACACACCTGGACACGGCAAGACTCGGTGCCCTGGAGCAGAGGTGGATGGCCCGTCTGTCCAACTACGAGTTCACAATCAAATACCGGGCAGGACGCTCCAATACTAACGCGGACGCCCTGTCCAGGATGCCCAACCTGCCGGACGAAGGAGAAGATCCGGAGGGACTGGAAGAAGTTGAACTTCCTGCGTTCCACCGTCATGGGACTATCCAGTATTCCCACCGGGTAAGGGGTAAGCAGGCTGCTACGTTGAACCCCTTACCCCACTACAACTGGGCGGAAACGCAAGACAGCGACCCTGCCGTCCGACTGGTGAAGGAGATGCTGACTCGGCCGGAGGCTCGCCTTGAACCAGACGCTCCGGAGGAAGCCAAACAACTATGGGCGGAGAAGAGTCGACTATTCCTTTACAAGGGGAAGTTGTGCCGCAGAATGGTCAACTCCCGGACGCATGAACTACTCTGGCAAGTAGTGGTGCCCCGAAGAGACGCAGCCATGGTGATGGAGGCATACCACGACGGAGCTGGACACTTCGGGTGGAAAAAGCTGGAGTTCCTGCTGCGCGAGCGGTTCCACTGGGTAGGCATGAGGGGAACCATCGAGAAGTGGTGCAGAGACTGTGGCCCGTGCAATCTGAGAAGGAAGGACCGGGCCAGCCAGAAGACTCCCCTGCAGTCCATCGTCACCCGGCAACCGTTGGAACTGGTAGCCTTGGATCATGTAAAACTGACCCCAAGCAGAAGTGGCTACGTCTACGCGTTAACCATCGTGGATCATTACTCCCGGTTCTTGGTTGTCGTCCCCGTCAAGGACTTAACGGCTCAAACAGCAGCTAGGGCCTTCCAGCAGCACTTCTGCCGTCCACACGGGTACCCGGACCAAGTGCTGACGGACCAGGGACCTGCCTTTGAAGCGGAGGTCTTCCAGGAATTCTGCAATCTGTATGGCTGCCGGAAGATAAGGACGACACCCTACCATCCGCAAACTAATGGACTTTGTGAAAAAATGAACCAGGTGGTAATGGATCTTCTAAAAACATTGCCCCTGGAAGAACGCAGTCTGTGGCCTGAGAAGTTGCCCGATCTGGTGGACCTATACAACCACATCCCGGTAGGTTCCACCAACTGTACCCCGGCTTACCTAATGAGGGCGAGACCTGGTAAGTTACCTGTTGACCTGGAAATGGGAGTCCTGACACCTGAGGACACTTCACCAGAAACAGACTGGGACACAGAGAGGCAGCAGCAGTACCGGAGAGTACAGGAGAGCGTGGAGCGAAGTCTCTGTCAGGCTAGGGAAAGACAAGAGAAGACTTACAACCAGTATGCTCCCGCTGTTCCCCTGGTACCCGGAGAGCAGGTCTTGAAGAGGAAAAGATGGCTCCACAAGTTGGATGACCAGTGGGAGAAGGACCCGTACACCGTACTGCCCTCAAGCCACGAGAACCCGAAGGTCTGTACCATCAGTAAAGACGGAGGGGAAACCACAGCCATTGTATCCCGGGACCACCTGAAGAAGTGTCCCGAACAACTAAGGAACCCTGAAGAGGAACAAGAAGACCATCGACCCGTGGGAGAAAGGGAAGATATGGTTAGTACCGTGCTCGGGGACTTCCCTCGGTCTTGGACTCAAGTCAATGGTGCAGTTGTGGTACCCGTACTCACCTTCCTCCAACCATCATCCCAAGAACCTACGGAGCAACGGGTAGAGCTGGAAGAACAGCCGGTCCAGGAGGCAGAAGACTCCACACAAGTAGAACAGGAGAATCAACCCTCTGCTTATAGTGAGCCTGCCGTACCCCTAGTGAGACAAAGAGCCGGTAGACAGCTGCCCAGTTTACCCTTGACAGCTCCTACACCCTGTAGTTCAGGGCCAGACAGTCAGCTCCGTAGGTCCACTAGGGCCACTAGAGGCCAGTTACCCGCACGTTGGAGGATCTAAATGTTTAAGCTATTTTATAATGTTTACCTGTCTATAGTTGCTTGTGTGTAATTTTGTATTTCTAGTTGTTTTTAGGAATCCTTGGTGGATTTACCGGGAATCCTTGTATATAGTTGGAGCGTAACCCAGGATGGACTAAAGACTGTCAAGGACTCGGGGTAGAACAGACCCCTACCTGGTTACGTCTCCCTGTGTTGGTGAAATGGACACCTTGCTTTCTTCAGAGACTGCACCCGGTTGCGGACACGCCGTAACCATCTTTATGTGTTTTCTTATTGTATTATTAATGTTTTGCCTTGTTATGTTTTCTAAATGTGTTTAGTCCCGGAGTACTAAATTTTAGTAGGGGGGAATGTGACACCCCAGGGGTCTGGTTGCCACAGTAACGTAATGTTATGTCTGAGAGCAGGTGGGAGGTCCTTTAGTCAGGGATCCTGTGCATGCCACACCTCCTGCCCAGTCTTGGGAGGGGAAGAACTTCCCCTATATAAACCTGGGGCTGAGGCAGGGTGAGTGAGTAGAAGAGGAGAAGAAGTAGAGACAGCATAGGAAGAAACAGCATTTACAAGGAGTCAGGGGCTGGCAGCTGCAGAGTTCGCCCTGACTAAGAAGACTTTTTACCGGACCCGGAGTCCGAGGCTGTGGGGACTAATTCCTGCCCAGCAGCAGAATCCGTCAGGCAGGGGATTTCGGGTCCTCTGGCCCAGAAGCCCGAAGGCACGGTCACACGCGTGGGACCAGCACCGCCATCGTGGAGCGGAAGCCATTAGAAGGCCCCGAGTCACCGGCCATACGGGTGAGCACCACACGGTACACTCAGGGACGTGGGCTACTTACATCAGCTCCTAGCAAGGTAGCCAGAAGAGTACAGTCAGTTTGGGAGGCCTACAACTACGCCTGGCCAGGGGAGATCCCATCTGCTCAAGGACTGACCAGGCCCCATCCGCTAGCAAGTACTCCGGGAGGGTCTTTTGTTGTTACCAGTAAAGACCCTGAACTACACCGTACCGTCTCTGAGTGGTTCCTGCTACCCCCATCATCCACGTCGGCTGCCCTGAGGCCATACCCCTCCCGTTGGGGGTTATACTATCACGCTGCACAATCCCACCATCGGCCTCAGCGGTCTGCCCTGCAGCAGCAGCCCCCTGGCTGCACTCAACGGGTGGCGTAGTCATCAACCATTTACTACTAATGGACTGCCGTCTAGTTTGACTCCCTGGGCACGGACCGGGTCACCGCCACGAGACTACAACCCTCCACAGATCCGGCTCCGGGTAAGCTCCCGCATGCGCAGCGCAGCGCGACACAGGCCCAGGGGCGCGTCATATACAGTACGAAGCACTATGAGGGGCCATGTATATAGTAGTACGGAGCACTATGCGGGGCCACGTATACAGTACGAAGCACTATGAGGGGCACATGTATACAGTACGGAGTACTATGCGGGGCCATGTATACAGTGCGGAGCACTATGCGGGGCCATGTATACAGTATGGAGCACTATGCGGGGCCATGTATACAGTACGGAGCACTATGCGGGACCATGTATACAGTAGGTAGCACTACGCGGGGCCATGTATACGATATTGAGCACTATGAGGGGGACATGTATACAGTACGGAGTACTTTGCGGGGCCATGTATACAGTACGGAGCACTATGCGGGGCCGTGTATACAGTACGGAGCACTATGCGGGGCCGTGTATACAGTACGGAGCACTATGCGGGGCCGTGTATACAAAACAGCAGTATGCAGGGCCATGTATACAGTATGGAGTACTATGCGGGGCCATGTATACAGTATGGAGTACTATGCGGGGCCATGTATACAGTACGGAGCACTATGCAGGGCCATGTATACAGTACGGAGCACGATGCGGGGCCATGTATATAGTAATACGGAGCACTATTCGGGGCCATGAATACAGTAGTACGGAGTACTATGCAGGGCCATGTATACAGTACGGAGCACTATGCAGGGCCATGTATACAGTACGGAGCTCTATGCGGGGCCATGTATACAGTGCGGACCACTATGCAGGGCCATGTATACTGTGTGCAGCATTATGCGGGGCCATGTATACAAAACAGCAGTATGCGGAGCCATGTATACAGTATGGAGTACTATGCGGGGCCATAAATACAGTAGTACGGAGTACTATGCAGGGGCCTTGTATAATGTACGGAGTACTATGCGGGGCCATGTATACAGTACGGAGCTCTATGCGGGACCATGTATACAGTACTGAGCACTATGCGGGGCCATGTATACTGTGTGCAGCACTATGCGGGGCCATGTATATAAAACAGCAGTATGCGGGGCCATGTATACAGTATGGAGCTCTATACGTGACCATGTATACAGTATAGAGCTCTATGCGGGGCCATGTATACAGTACGGAGCACTATGCGGGGCCATGTATACAGTACGGAGTACTATGCGGGGCCATGTATACAGTGCGGAGCACTATGCGGGGCCATGTATACAGTACGGAGTACTATGCGGGGCCATGTATACAGTACGGAGTACTATGCGGGGCCATGTATACAGTACGGAGCACTATGCGGGGCCATATATACAGTACGGAGCACTATGCGGGACCATGTATACAGTAGGTAGCACTACGCGGGGCCATGTATACGATATTGAGCACTATGAGGGGGACATGTATACAGTACTGAGTACTTTGCGGGGCCATGTATACAGTACGGAGCACTATGCGGGGCCGTGTATACAGTATGGAGCACTATGCGGGGCCGTGTATACAGTACGGAGCACTATGCGGGGCCGTGTATACAGTACAGAGCACTATGCGGTGGCCATGTATACAGTACGGAGCACTAGCCGGGCCATGTATACAGTACAGAGCACTATGCGGGGCCATGTATACAGTAGTACGGAGCACTAGGCGGGGCCATGTATACAGTATGGAGCACTATGCGGGGTCATTTATACAGTACGGAGCACTATGCGGGGTCATTTATACAGTACGGAGCACTATGCGGGGCCATGTATATAGTAGTACAGAGCACTATGCGGGGGATGTGTATACAGTACCGAGCACTTTGCGGGGCCATGTATATAGTAGTACGGAGCACTATGCGGGGACCGTGTATACAGTATGGATCACTTTGCGGGGTGATGTATACTGTGTGCAGCACTATGCGGGGCCATGTATACAAAACAGCAGTATGCAGGGCCATGTATACAGTATGGAGTACTATGCGGGGCCATGTATACAGTATGGAGTACTATGCGGGGCCATGTATACAGTATGGAGTACTATGCGGGGCCATGAATACAGTATGGAGCACTATGCAGGGCCATGCATACAGTACGGAGCACTATGCAGGGCCATGTATATAGTAATACGGAGCACTATGCGGGGCCATGAATACAGTAGTACGGAGTACTATGGGGGGACATGTATACAGTACGGAGCACTATGCAGGGCCATGTATACAGTACGGAGCTCTATGCGGGGCCATGTATACAGTACGGACCACTATGCAGGGCCATGTATACTGTGTGCAGCACTATGCGGGGCCATGTATACAAAACAGCAGTATGCGGGGCCATGTATACAGTATGGAGTACTATGCGGGGCCATGAATACAGTAGTACGGAGTACTATGCAGGGGCCTTGTATAATGTACGGAGTACTATGCGGGGCCATGTATACAGTACGGAGCACGATGCGGGGCCATGTATATAGTAATACAGAGCACTATGCGGGGCCATGTATACAGTACGGAGCTCTATGCGGGGCCATGTATACAGTACTGAGCACTATGCGGGGCCATGTATACTGTGTGCAGCACTATGCGGGGCCATGTATATAAAACAGCAGTATGCGAGGCCATGTATACAGTATGGAGCTCTATGCGTGACCATGTATAGAGTATAGAGCTCTATGCGGGGCCATGTATACAGTACGGAGCACGATGAGGGCCATGTATATAGTAATACAGAGCACTATGCGGGGCCATGTATACAGTACGGAGCACGATGCGGGGCCATGTATACAGTAATACAGAACACTATGCGGGGCCATGTATACAGTATGGAGCTCTATGCGGGGCCATGTATACAGTATGGAGCTTTATGCGGGGCCATGTATACAGTATGGAGCTCTATGCGGGGCCATGTATACTGCGTGCAGCACAATGCGGGGCCATGTATATAGTAGTACGGAGCACTATGCGGGGCCATGTATACAGTACGGAGCACTATGCGGGGCCATGTATACAGTATGGAACTCTATGCGGGGCCATGTATACTGTGTGCAGCACAATGCGGGGCCATGTATACAAAACAGCAGTATGCGGGGCCATGTATACAGTACGGAGCACTATGCGGGGCCATGTATACTGTATGCAGCACTATACAGGGCCATGTATATGACTAGCCCAGGGGATGGGGATGACTCGGTACCTGTACCTTTGCCTGGCCTTGGGGATGTCGCGGTGGTCGGCTCCCGGGCTCGTACCCTGGGGTCGCTCTTTGAAAGGGTGGATATTTGTTAATTCTATAAGAATTCGTGACGCCACCTGTGGTTTCTGGTGAGAATCACCAGCGCTGCGGAGTCCACTGAGGCTGGTGATAAGGCAGCTTGATGGTGTTGCTCCCCACAGGTGGAGCTAGGACTCAGGGCAGCGTATGAAGGGGGATGCAGGACAGGCGAGACCCAGCCGGGTCAGAGCAAGAACAGGGACAGATGTAGCACCCTGAGGATTCGGCTGCTACAGGGGTATTGCACCTCAACCCAGAGGTGTGATATTCCACTCCCGGGTAAGGATGGAGTGTGGAACTGAGCTCGGTAGGCTGCATGCACTACACACATCCCATTTCCGAGGAGCAGACCGACGGTACTCCCACTTAGAAATGTGCAGGTACGACCGAGTCTGTTCCTGGCTGGAGTGGGAGGGGGGTGGTACATCCCAAGTAGTGTAGGGGCAGATAGGGGGAGCAGCCTGGGTAAAGATAGGAGCTCATTGGGTGCTGGTCACCTGAGCTCACACATAGAGGGTGTATATAAGGTGGGCACCAACTAAGAACAGGGTCAGTTGCAGAGAGAAAGTCAGCGAGCTGAGGAGAAGAGAGACCCAGAGTGAGAGAGGAGAAAGAGAGACCCAGAGGGGGAAACAGAAGAAAAGGACTCCAAGACCCCAAACTAAATCCCCGGGTGAAGAGTCGGCACAGGGTACCGGAACCCAAGCTGGTGGGGGCAAAAACACTCCCCAGCCAGAGACCGGAGACCGTGGGCAGCGTTTGCCACGGTCACCCACCACATCCACCACGAAGGCATACCACGAGGAGGGTCAGGGAACCCAAAGGCCAAGGGTCTCCCAACAGAAGGCCCGAGGGAGCTGGACCTGGGTGGATCAATAGTGGGGACGGCCAGAGAAAGGACAGAAGGAGAGCTCAGGGTCACGCTCCGGACTTATTTGGGAGTTGGCTGGATCCAGAACCTGGTGGACGCAGCACGGCTCGGGAGGTCACTCGAAGCTGGAGTGACCAGAACATCAGCAGTGAGTAAACATCCTAAACTGCATAACCCGACTCTGTCTCTGATTGCCGTCTACACTGCATCACCACAACTCCCATCCTCTGCACCTGATCCCCCTGAGGCTATACCCCTCCCGTTGGGGGTTATATCACCAAAGCTGCACCTACACCACCAGCCTCAGCGGACCCTGCTGCAGCGGCGGCCACAGTGACCGCAACACAACGGGTGGCGTAGTCGACATTAAGAACTTAGTAACATCTGTAGGACTGCCACATACAACTGAGTTTGACACCCTGGGCACGGACCGGGTCACAGCCACTCGGAGACTACAACCCCCATCTGATCCGGCTCCGGATATTCCCATAAAGAATATGGCCCAGGGGGCGCGTCAACTTTGGCGTAGTCGGCAGGATTACGTGCCCGCAACACCCGGGTACTGCGTGCCTGAAGAAAAGTGCAAGTTTACCTCAAGAAGAAGTCTCCTGCCGGTTCCGGAGGGTCCCCGCCATCGGACCCCATCACCAGTCGATTCTCGCCGGTTGTCCGCCATTAACAACTTTTTCCCGCCATCTGCAGAGTTTCCCGCCACTGGGAAGCGATTCCCGCCATTTCCAAAGGTTTCCCGCCTTGGAAGAGCGGACGCCATTATGGGCGTGCCAGAGGGTGGCGAGAGGCCACCTCCCATCGTGGGCCAGGACCGAAAATGGCGCCAAAAGTGGAAACCGCCCCCACCAACAGAGACTGTGATGCTAGAGGTGTCTGTCAGCGTGAAAGAACCGCCCCTGGAGCTGACAGTCACCCAGTGGCCCCGGGACCGCCCTCGAAGTGGGAGGAGACGAAAGAAAAGAACGAAGATGGGTGCCGCCTGGAGCAGTCTGGAGCGAGCGCACCCGGAGGCAGGAAGCCTGGAGAAGAGTAGCAGAGAAGCTCACCCGGAGATGGCGAGAGAGCAGAGCAGCACCGGCCCGCTGGCCAGGAGCCTGCTGGAAGAAGAGCAGAGCAGCACCGACCCGTTGGTCAGGAGCCTGCTGGAAACCACGACCCCACTAGGCCTAGTGGAGGTCCTTGCACAACTCCCCCGAGACCGGGAGTGTGCACAGACTGCCCTGGAGGGCCTCGCACGGAGGATGGCCCGGGTACAGCGAGAGACATTGGCGGAGTGGAGCCGAGAGATGGCCCAGCAAACCAAGACCCGGAGCACGCCAGCCAAGATGAGGAGACAGACCGCCTCTGAGGACGGCGCGGGAGGACCCAAGGCCGGAGACGGCGCCGAGAAGGGAGCCGAACGCCTGGAGGCAGGTAAAGGGGACGTCTATACCCCAAACCAGGACACCGCTTACCTGCCCCAGCTCCCCGTCGCAGAGCCCGAAAGTCCCCCTGCTGTGCCCGAAAACGCCATGTCACCGACGCAGACTAGGCCCCAACCGGAAGCCGCCGCCGCGACCCCTGTGACGCCATGCGCACCGACCCCGAGCGTGGCAAAACAGGAAGTGACACCAGCCTGGTCGCAGGGCCTAGAATTCCCGGGCGTCGCAGCACCAACAGCGCCCCCTACCTCCGCGGAGCCTCCGGCCTGGCCGCAAGGCCAGGTAGCCCAGGGCGCCGCCGTCCTAACGGTGCCCTTCACCTTTCAGGTGCCCCAGGCCTGGCCGCAAGGCCTGGGCAACCCGGGCGCCACCACCACCGCGCCCGCGCCCGTAAAACCAAGGGTGCCGCGTCTGGGAGAGGACTTGTTTGCACAGCACACGTGGCCGGACGGGCAGCCTTTCATCTGGCCCCAGGAATATTATGGACTGGAGCACCAGAGGAGGGTTGGGGCCATGTGTGCACCCCTGATTCCGGCTCCGAAGCCCGTGATAAGGATCTCGCCCCCGCTTGAAGAGACCCAATTTGAGTGGGACCCCACCGGAGAAGATCTAATGGGGTTCACTCAAGAAACCCGGGCAGCTGCAGCGGAGCGTGCTGAGTGCTGCCGACAGCAGCTCGAGGAGTTTGCGAAGGAGCGGAGAGAGAGGCGGGTCCGGGAACAACAGGCCCAAATAAGGAGCGCCGAGCAGAAGAGCCGAACCAGGAGGGACCCCCGTGCAGCGCACAGTCCCCGCACCACCGGGACTGTAATAAAGTTTAACCTGCAGCATGGGTGGGGCTTCATCAGAGACCACAACACCCCCGGCGACGTCTTTGTCACGCGCAGAGATGTGGAGTCCCATCTGCCGGAGGGGCACAGAGGTCGTGACCTTTATATCGGTGACGAGGTCACCTTTACCCGGCACAAGTGTGCCAAAGGACCTTACGCCCTCCATGTGCATCGCCTGACAGAGGAGGAGCTGCGATGTGAGGAGGAAGAGCAAGAGGATCCGGACGGGTCTGAAGCTGAGATCCCCAAAGAAGGAGCAGGAGGAAGACGCTGTTGAGTACAGCGGAGCAGGTGCTGTAAATAGTTACCCGATCGGGGTATAAAGAAACTGTTACTGCAAATATAGTCCCCGTTGGGACCAGCTGATGTGAACTGTTCACCCGTTTACCCTTAATCCCACAGGCTGAGGACTGTGAGCAGCCATTCCCTTTCCCTCCTTACCTGGCCGAGGACTGAGAGCGGCCATACCCTTGTACATAGTTGGGCTTCCTAAAGCGCCCCCTACCGGTTTTATAGGAAAACCATTTTTCTAGAAAGACTGTCGCACTGTACCCGGTCACACGTTGCACAGTGACCGGAGGAGGAGCCAGAGGCGACGAGAAAGTTTTATATATATAATGTTTTATATATTTTATATGTTTATGAAAAATTTTGTATGTTATGTGATGTTTTTGTCTTACAGCCCGAGGACGTGCTGTGATTTACCAGGGGGGAATGTAGCACCCTGAGGATTCGGCTGCTACAGGGGTATTGCACCTCAACCCAGAGGTGTGATATTCCACTCCCGGGTAAGGATGGAGTGTGGAACTGAGCTCGGTAGGCTGCATGCACTACACACATCCCATTTCCGAGGAGCAGACCGACGGTACTCCCACTTAGAAATGTGCAGGTACGACCGAGTCTGTTCCTGGCTGGAGTGGGAGGGGGGTGGTACATCCCAAGTAGTGTAGGGGCAGATAGGGGGAGCAGCCTGGGTAAAGATAGGAGCTCATTGGGTGCTGGTCACCTGAGCTCACACATAGAGGGTGTATATAAGGTGGGCACCAACTAAGAACAGGGTCAGTTGCAGAGAGAAAGTCAGCGAGCTGAGGAGAAGAGAGACCCAGAGTGAGAGAGGAGAAAGAGAGACCCAGAGGGGGAAACAGAAGAAAAGGACTCCAAGACCCCAAACTAAATCCCCGGGTGAAGAGTCGGCACAGGGTACCGGAACCCAAGCTGGTGGGGGCAAAAACACTCCCCAGCCAGAGACCGGAGACCGTGGGCAGTGTTTGCCACGGTCACCCACCACATCCACCACGAAGGCATACCACGAGGAGGGTCAGGGAACCCAAAGGCCAAGGGTCTCCCAACAGAAGGCCCGAGGGAGCTGGACCTGGGTGGATCAATAGTGGGGACGGCCAGAGAAAGGACAGAAGGAGAGCTCAGGGTCACGCTCCGGACTTATTTGGGAGTTGGCTGGATCCAGAACCTGGTGGACGCAGCACGGCTCGGGAGGTCACTCGAAGCTGGAGTGACCAGAACATCAGCAGTGAGTAAACATCCTAAACTGCATAACCCGACTCTGTCTCTGATTGCCGTCTACACTGCATCACCACAACTCCCATCCTCTGCACCTGATCCCCCTGAGGCTATACCCCTCCCGTTGGGGGTTATATCACCAAAGCTGCACCTACACCACCAGCCTCAGCGGACCCTGCTGCAGCGGCGGCCACAGTGACCGCAACACAACGGGTGGCGTAGTCGACATTAAGAACTTAGTAACATCTGTAGGACTGCCACATACAACTGAGTTTGACACCCTGGGCACGGACCGGGTCACAGCCACTCGGAGACTACAACCCCCATCTGATCCGGCTCCGGATATTCCCATAAAGAATATGGCCCAGGGGGCGCGTCACAGACACGATAGTCACTTCACTACCTTTTACTGATGGAAATTCAGGCACGTCCCGGAGCACTGCAGGGTGAAGGGTGCCTGTCAGGATCCTCCCCAATGAGCGGGTGTAGGGCCTCCTGTTTCTTGCCTCTGCGTAGTAAGTTTCTGACCTGCCTGAAGCTAGGCCTAACTTTGTCTCTGTCCTGCGCTGGCTGACTTTGTGGTAGGGCCTTCTCTTGGAGTGCACGCTCCCAGCTTACGGGGCCTATGTGTCTCCTGGCTCTGTTACGTATCAGCACTTTAGCGATCCTGGGACTTGTAGTTCTCCAGGGATTCCGGTTATGCCTTACTGGGTCATAGAGATACCCGAAGCTTTGGACCCAGTGTCTGGTAAAGCTTCGGGGTGAGCCAGTTAAGCTCCTCTGCCCCCTACATACTAACTCTCCACTTGCCTTCGGCCTACTCGGGCCCTCACTAGGCTATACACACTAACGGCAGCTTGCCATGCTTCACCGATCTTATGGCGCCGGCACACCTAAAGCTCGCTGCTCTGAGCTACACTGAGTCTTGGTCTGAATGAACTCCACTGCAAACTAGCAACTGCAGAAGCTGGAACAGACTCTGTCCTCTGAGGTAACTCTTCTCAGACTGATCTGGACTCAACATCTAAACCAGACTGAACTGCCTGGCCCCACCTTCCCTATTTATATCCCTAACGGGCTCCCTCTGCTGGTCTGAGGTGGAAGGTGGAGATGTGTGTATGGTTATGGGGGCCTCTTGTGGAGGAATCCATCAATGCACTCTTCCAGATCTGTGATACCAAGCGCAGCTGGGCGTCACATATACAGTATAAAGGACTATGCGGGGCCATGTATGCAGTACGGAGGAATATGCAGGGCCATGTATACAGTAGTACGGAGCACTATGCGCGGGCCGTGTATACAGTACGGAGCACTATGTGGGGCCATGTATATAGTAGTACGGAGTACCATGCAGGGCCATGTATATGTAGCGCCCCGAGGGTTCGGTCGCTACAGAGGTATTGCAGCTCACCCAGAGGTGTGATATCTCACTTCCAGGTAAGGATGGAGTGTCTCGCAGGACCCTAACACCCACATGCACTACACAACATTTCCAGGGGACAGGGCGACAATGCTCCCAAGGGTGAGCAAAACTGTCCCTGTCCCTGGCTGGAGTGGGGGGAGGGAACACCTAGAAAGGGGGAACCCAGTGGTGTCTGCGTGGGGAGAGTAGATCCCGGGTGCACTGTATAGGGGAGTATATATGGTGGGCATCATCTTAGAGTCGGAGAGAGAAGAAGAGAGAGAGCAGAGAGAGAGGGAGGCTGGGAGCAGGGGCTCTCTATGGGCTCTGCTCCGCAGGCAGGCCAAGTCTCAAGGCCTGGTCCTGGAGGAGAGGAAAGGAGAGGAGAGGAACGGAGGAGGCTCCAGGAGTGGAGTGAAGGGACCCCAGGGGTGCGGACCGGCCAGCCGCCACCGCACGCCCGCCGCTATCAGAGTCAGGCCAAGAAAGGGAACCGGATCCCTCATCTAGTGGAGGAGAGCAGCTACCCTCAGCTAGCAACCGGAGGCCGTGGCATTGTACGTGCACGGCCCCTCACTACACCCGTTAGGAAGGCACCACATTGGACCCAGGGAAACGGAACATACGTTTTCCCGCCAAGGCCCGAGGCAGCTGGACAGAAACGCGGTCAATTGTGGGGTACGACAGGCCAGAGAAAGGACACACGAAGGGGGTCCTGAAAAGCATTCCAAAGGTACCTGGGAGTTGGCCGAGCCCCTCACCTGGTGAGCACAGCACGACGTGGGCAGCCATTACCTGCAGAAGTGGCTTGGAGTGTAAAACTGTGAGTAAAGACCCTGGACTGCATCACTGGACTCTGAGTCATTACTGTTGCTCCCGCGCACCATCACCCCCATCATCTACACTCGCTGCCCTGAGGCTATACTCCTCCCATGGGGAGTTATACTACCCTCTGCTGCGCACACAACATCAGCCTCAGCGGTCTGCCCCGCAGCGGCGGTTCTCAGTGACCGCAATCCACGGGTGGCGTAGTAGGACACTTAAACATTACAAACCAAGTAAACAGATCCGCCACTGGTTTGACCACCCTGAGCCACGGGACCGGGTCACCGCCACGGAGACTACAACCCCTAGCATCACACAGAGACCCGGCTCCGGGTATTCCCCACCACACACGGCCCAGGGGGTGCGTCATATACAGTACGGAGCACTATGCGGGACCATGTACACTGTGTTTCAAATTATTATGCAAATAATATTTTCTCAGATTTTCCAAATTTACCTATATGATTTGCAGTCATTGTAATTTTCCAGTCAAATAACTATTAGAGTACAATTGAAAGGTTTTTGTACAAACTGCCTATGATAACAGTATATTTTCCAAAAAATAAAAAACTCAAATTGCACTCAAAATGCATGTTCCAAATTATTATGCACAGCAGAGTTTTCAACCTTTTCATTTTAACCACTTCGCACCAGAGCCTGTTTTTGCCTTTGTGACCTGGCCAATTTTTTCAATTCTGACCACTGTCACTTTATGAAGTAATTACTCTGGAACGCTTCAACGGATTCCCCTGATTCTGAGAAGGTTTTTTCGTGACATATTGTACTTCATGATAGTGGTAAAATTTCTTCGATATCACTTGCGTTTATTTGTGAAAAAATCAGAAATTTGGCGAAAATTTTGAAAATTTTTGCAATTTTCAAACTTTGAATTTTCATGCCCTTAAATCAGAGAGAGATGTCACACAAAATAGTTAATAAATAACATTTCCCACATGTCTACTTGACATCAGCACAATTTTGGAACCAAAATTTTTTTTTGTTAGGGAGCTATAAGGGTTAAAAGTTGACCAGCGATTTCTCATTTTTCCAACAAAATTTACAAAAACATTTTTTTAGGGACCATATCATATTTGAAGTCACTTTGAGGGGTCTTTATGACAGAAAATACCCAAAAGTGACACCATTCTAAAAACTGCACCCCTCAAGGTGCTCAAAACCACATTCAAGAACTTTATTAACCCTTCAGGTGCTTCACAGGAATTTTTGGAATGTGGAAGAAAACAATGAACATTTAACTTTTTTAACAAAAATGTTACTTTAGACCCAATTTTTTTTTATTTTCACAGGGGTAACAGGAAAAAATGGACCCCAAATTTTTTTGTGCAATTTCTCTTGAGCGCGCTGATACCCCATATGTGGGGGAAAACCACTGTTTGGGCGCACAGCAGGGCTCGGAAGGGAAGGAGCGCCATTAGACTCCTTAGGGAACATACCAGACAATGTGAACTGAGGTCTAAGATGGCAGACATACAAGAAACAGAGGCATGTTCACACTAGCAAAAAAGAAGCAAGACAAAAATATATCTCATACCCTACCATAATTATATATAAATGTAAAGCAAAATTGCATAATAAATATAGGGTACTTAGTGAACTATTTTTGATCAAAAAAAGTATACAAGCCGTCCCACCAGCGGCAAGGTGACCCTAAATTGGGACGGTACCTATACTGCCTATATTAAAAACCTTACTGTATATCAAAGTTGAAGTAATGCATATAAAAGGGTAGACAAATAGGACCGGGTCCCAACTCCAGACCACCTAGGCCCGTGGTAAGCTACATATATACCAATCAGCTCAACAAAGGGCATGCCACACCCTTAAATTGCACAGAATGCAAACAAGTCAAAAAACCAGACAATGTGAACTGAGGTCTAAGATGGCAGACATACAAGAAACAGAGGCATGTTCACACTAGCAAAAAAGAAGCAAGACAAAAATATATCTCATACCCTACCATAATTATATATAAATGTAAAGCAAAATTGCATAATAAATATAGGGTACTTAGTGAACTATTTTTGATCAAAAAAAGTATACAAGCCGTCCCACCAGCGGCAAGGTGACCCTAAATTGGGACGGTACCTATACTGCCTATATTAAAAACCTTACTGTATATCAAAGTTGAAGTAATGCATATAAAAGGGTAGACAAATAGGACCGGGTCCCAACTCCAGACCACCTAGGCCCGTGGTAAGCTACATATATACCAATCAGCTCAACAAAGGGCATGCCACACCCTTAAATTGCACAGAATGCAAACAAGTCAAAAAACCAGACAATGTGAACTGAGGTCTAAGATGGCAGACATACAAGAAACAGAGGCATGTTCACACTAGCAAAAAAGTAGCAAGACAAAAATATATCTCATACCCTACCATAATTATATATAAATGTAAAGCAAAATTGCATAATAAATATAGGGTACTTAGTGAACTATTTTTGATCAAAAAAAGTATACAAGCCGTCCCACCAGCGGCAAGGTGACCCTAAATTGGGACGGTACCTATACTGCCTATATTAAAAACCTTACTGTATATCAAAGTTGAAGTAATGCATATAAAAGGGTAGACAAATAGGACCGGGTCCCAACTCCAGACCACCTAGGCCCGTGGTAAGCTACATATATACCAATCAGCTCAACAAAGGGCATGCCACACCCTTAAATTGCACAGAATGCAAACAAGTCAAAAAACCAGACAATGTGAACTGAGGTCTAAGATGGCAGACATACAAGAAACAGAGGCATGTTCACACTAGCAAAAAAGAAGCAAGACAAAAATATATCTCATACCCTACCATAATTATATATAAATGTAAAGCAAAATTGCATAATAAATATAGGGTACTTAGTGAACTATTTTTGATCAAAAAAAGTATACAAGCCGTCCCACCAGCGGCAAGGTGACCCTAAATTGGGACGGTACCTATACTGCCTATATTAAAAACCTTACTGTATATCAAAGTTGAAGTAATGCATATAAAAGGGTAGACAAATAGGACCGGGTCCCAACTCCAGACCACCTGGGCCCGTGGTAAGCTACATATATACCAATCAGCTCAACAAAGGGCATGCCACACCCTTAAATTGCACAGAATGCAAACAAGTCAAAAAACCAGACAATGTGAACTGAGGTCTAAGATGGCAGACATACAAGAAACAGAGGCATGTTCACACTAGCAAAAAAGAAGCAAGACAAAAATATATCTCATACCCTACCATAATTATATATAAATGTAAAGCAAAATTGCATAATAAATATAGGGTACTTAGTGACCTATTTTTGATCAAAAAAAGTATACAAGCCGTCCCACCAGCGGCAAGGTGACCCTAAATTGGGACGGTACCTATACTGCCTATATTAAAAACCTTACTGTATATCAAAGTTGAAGTAATGCATATAAAAGGGTAGACAAATAGGACCGGGTCCCAACTCCAGACCACCTAGGCCCGTGGTAAGCTACATATATACCAATCAGCTCAACAAAGGGCATGCCACACCCTTAAATTGCACAGAATGCAAACAAGTCAAAAAACCAGACAATGTGAACTGAGGTCTAAGATGGCAGACATACAAGAAACAGAGGCATGTTCACACTAGCAAAAAAGAAGCAAGACAAAAATATATCTCATACCCTACCATAATTATATATAAATGTAAAGCAAAATTGCATAATAAATATAGGGTACTTAGTGAACTATTTTTGATCAAAAAAAGTATACAAGCCGTCCCACCAGCGGCAAGGTGACCCTAAATTGGGACGGTACCTATACTGCCTATATTAAAAACCTTACTGTATATCAAAGTTGAAGTAATGCATATAAAAGGGTAGACAAATAGGACCGGGTCCCAACTCCAGACCACCTAGGCCCGTGGTAAGCTACATATATACCAATCAGCTCAACAAAGGGCATGCCACACCCTTAAATTGCACAGAATGCAAACAAGTCAAAAAACCAGACAATGTGAACTGAGGTCTAAGATGGCAGACATACAAGAAACAGAGGCATGTTCACACTAGCAAAAAAGTAGCAAGACAAAAATATATCTCATACCCTACCATAATTATATATAAATGTAAAGCAAAATTGCATAATAAATATAGGGTACTTAGTGAACTATTTTTGATCAAAAAAAGTATACAAGCCGTCCCACCAGCGGCAAGGTGACCCTAAATTGGGACGGTACCTATACTGCCTATATTAAAAACCTTACTGTATATCAAAGTTGAAGTAATGCATATAAAAGGGTAGACAAATAGGACCGGGTCCCAACTCCAGACCACCTAGGCCCGTGGTAAGCTACATATATACCAATCAGCTCAACAAAGGGCATGCCACACCCTTAAATTGCACAGAATGCAAACAAGTCAAAAAACCAGACAATGTGAACTGAGGTCTAAGATGGCAGACATACAAGAAACAGAGGCATGTTCACACTAGCAAAAAAGAAGCAAGACAAAAATATATCTCATACCCTACCATAATTATATATAAATGTAAAGCAAAATTGCATAATAAATATAGGGTACTTAGTGAACTATTTTTGATCAAAAAAAGTATACAAGCCGTCCCACCAGCGGCAAGGTGACCCTAAATTGGGACGGTACCTATACTGCCTATATTAAAAACCTTACTGTATATCAAAGTTGAAGTAATGCATATAAAAGGGTAGACAAATAGGACCGGGTCCCAACTCCAGACCACCTGGGCCCGTGGTAAGCTACATATATACCAATCAGCTCAACAAAGGGCATGCCACACCCTTAAATTGCACAGAATGCAAACAAGTCAAAAAACCAGACAATGTGAACTGAGGTCTAAGATGGCAGACATACAAGAAACAGAGGCATGTTCACACTAGCAAAAAAGAAGCAAGACAAAAATATATCTCATACCCTACCATAATTATATATAAATGTAAAGCAAAATTGCATAATAAATATAGGGTACTTAGTGACCTATTTTTGATCAAAAAAAGTATACAAGCCGTCCCACCAGCGGCAAGGTGACCCTAAATTGGGACGGTACCTATACTGCCTATATTAAAAACCTTACTGTATATCAAAGTTGAAGTAATGCATATAAAAGGGTAGACAAATAGGACCGGGTCCCAACTCCAGACCACCTAGGCCCGTGGTAAGCTACATATATACCAATCAGCTCAACAAAGGGCATGCCACACCCTTAAATTGCACAGAATGCAAACAAGTCAAAAAACCAGACAATGTGAACTGAGGTCTAAGATGGCAGACATACAAGAAACAGAGGCATGTTCACACTAGCAAAAAAGAAGCAAGACAAAAATATATCTCATACCCTACCATAATTATATATAAATGTAAAGCAAAATTGCATAATAAATATAGGGTACTTAGTGAACTATTTTTTGTTCCTTAGGGAACATATCTAGATGTGTGGTGAGCACCTTGATCCCCAAGGTGCTTCACAGAAGTTTATAATATTGAGCTGTAAAAATTAAATTTTCACATTTTTCCCACAAAAACGTTTTTCATCCCTTAATTTTGTATTATCATAAGGGTAATAGGATAAATTGCACCATGAAATTTGTTGTGCAGTTTCTCCTGAACACGCCGATACACCATATGTGGAGGCAAACCAGAGATGCAGATGTGTTATGTGCAGCATGAGATGGGGCATTATCATGCATGAAATGATCTTGCTGCAGAATGCACGGTTCTTCTTTTTGAACCATGGAAGGAAGTGCTGTTTGAGAAACTCAACATCCATTATGGACTTCATCTTTACCCCTTCAGGGATCCTAAAAGGACCGACAATCTCTCTCCCCATGATTCCAGCCCAAAACATTACTCCACCTCCTCCTTGTTAGCGCCGTAGCCGTGTTTGCATGGGGTGTCCATCAACCAGCCATCCTCCACTCCATCCATCTGGACCATCGAGATCATTTCATGCATGATAATGCCCCGTCTCATGCTGCACATAACACCTCTGCAACTCTGGCAGCTATGGGCATAAAAGGGGACAAACTTATGGTGTGGCACCCATGCTCCCCTGACCTCAACCCCATTGAGAACCTCTGGAGCATCATCAAAAGGAGTGTCTATGATGGCGGGAGGCAGTTCACATCTAAGCAATAGCTCTGGGAGGGTATTCTGTCCTCATGCAAAACAATTGAAGCAGAAACCATCCAAAACCTGACAAATTCAATGGACGAGAGAGTTCAGAAGCTCCTTTCGAACAAGGGGTCCTATGTGCAAATGTAACATCACCTAGAATAAAGTTTTGAGTTGAAAACTGTTTGTTTTCAGTTTGTAATAACCTGCTAATGCTTATAATTTCAAAAATGACCATTTTTTTGTTCTTTATTAAAATGAAAAGGTTGAAAACTCTGCTGTGCATAATAATTTAGAACATGCATTTTGAGTGCAGTTTGAGTTTTTTATTTTTTTAAAAATATACTGTTATCATAGGCAGTTTGTACAAAAACCTTTCAATTGTACTCTAATAGTTATTTGACTGGAAAATTACAATGACTGCAATTCATATAGGTAATTTGGGAAAATCTGAGAAAATATTATTTGCATAATAATTTGGAACACAGTGTATATAGTAGGTAGCACTATGCGGGGCCATATATACAGTACAAAGCACTATGCGGGGGACATGCATACAGTAGTACGGAGCACTATGCGGGGCCATGTATACAGTATGAAGCACTATGCGGGTGACATGTATACAGTAAGAAGTACTATGCGAGGCCATGTATGCAGTACGGAGGAATATGGGGGGCCATGTATACAGTAGTACGGAGCACTATACGCGGGCCGTGTATACAATACGGAGCACTATGCGAGGCCATGTACAGTATATAGTAGGATGGAGCACTATGCGGGGCATGTATACAGTGCGAAGCACTATGCGGGGCCATGTATACAGTACGGAGCACTATGCGGGGCCATGTATACAGTATGGAGCACTATGCGGGGCCATGTATACAGTATGGAGCACTATGCGAGGCCATGTATATGTGGCACCCCAGGGGTCTGGTTTCCACGGTAATGTAATGTTATGTCTGAGAGCAGGTGGGAGGTCCTTTGGTCAGGGATCCTGTGCATGCCACACCTCCTGCCCAGTCTTGGGAGGGGAAGAACTTCCCCTATATAAACCCGGGGCTGAAGCAGGGTTAGGAGTCAAGGAGAGTAGAGACAAGAGAAGCAGCATAGGAAGAAACAACAGGAGCTCTGTGGGAGCAGTGTTACAAGGAGTCAGGGGCTGGCAGCTGCAGAGCTCGCCCTGACTGAGAAGATTTCTTACCGGACCCGGAGTCCGAGGCTGTGGGGACTAACTCCTACCCAGCAGCAGAATCCGTCAGGCAGGGGATTTCAGGTCCTCTGGCCAAGAAACCCGAAGGCACGGTCACACGCATGGGACCAGCACCGCCGTCGTGGAGCGGAAGCCACTAGAAGGCCCCGAGTCACCGGCCATACGGGTGAGCACCACACGGTACACTCAGGGACGTGGGCTATTTTTACCCGCCTCTAGCAAGGTAGCCAGAAGAGTATCGTTAGTTTGGGAGGCCTACAACTCCGCCTGGCCAGGGGAGATCCCATCTGCTCAAGGACTGACCAGGCCCCAATCGCTAGCCAGTACTCCGGGAGGGTCTATCGTTGTCACCAGTAAAGACCCTGAACTACACCGTACCGTCTCCGAGTGGTTCCTGCTACCCCCATCATCCACGTCGGCTGCCCTGAGGCCATACCCCTCCCGTTGGGGGTTATACCATCCCCGCTGCACCATCCTTCCACCGGCCTCAGCGGTCTGCCCTGCAGCGGCAGCTCCAAAGCTGCATTCAACGGGTGGCGTAGTCATCCAACATCCACTGCTATTTTACCGCCACTTAGTCTGACTCCCTGGGCACGGACCGGGTCACCGCCCCAAGACTACTACCCCCATCTGATCCGGCTCCGGGTAAGCCCCCGTGTACGCGATGCCGCACGGCACAGAAGGCCCAGGGGCGCGTCAACTTTTGGCGTAGTCGGCAGGATTTCGTGCCCGCAACCACCGGGTACTGCGTGCCTGAAAAAGAGAGTTTTCAAACTTACCTGTGGTGAAGATTCCCGCCATCCGGCGCCATCTTCAGCCTTCTTCCCGCCATCGGTGAAGTTTCCCGCCATCCGGCGCCATCTTCTGCCTTCTTCCCGCCATCCGTGGAGTTTTCCCGCCATTGGACGCCATCTTGAGGACGCCGCGCGGGAAGAAGAGGGGCGTGGACTCCGAAAGCGCGCGAGAACTGAAGCCCCGCCTCACGTCCGGACGTTGCGTAAGGTCCTGGAAGGAGCCCAGCAGACGCCGACGTCACAGGAGCGCGACGGAAGGTCCTCAACCATCCACTGCGGAGCCGCGGCCTACGGAAGAGGATCATCGCAAGGTAGGCCACGGTCCACTAGGGGGGAGGAAGATGTCGGATACGGAGGAGAGCTTCACTGCCTCAACCCCCGCCAGCGCTACCGCTGCTGCAGTTATGCCCTTCACCATGCCCTATATCCCGGGAGCAGCTTGGCTACCCCAGTACTCAGGGGAGTCACATACCCTGCATGACTTTAGAGAAAAGCTGGATAGCCTCTTCCAGGTGTACCCCCTCACAGAAGAGCAAAAAGTGAGCATCCTGGTGGCCCAACTAACCGGGGCAGCCAAAAGGGAAGTAAAATCCTGGCCACCTGGGAGGAAGACTGTCGCAGGGATACTAACCCGGCTGAAGGACACCTTTGATACCCGCACCTCAGCCGAGATTAAGCTTAGATTCTACGGGTGCAAGCAGCGAGCGCATGAGAGTATAAGGGACTATGCACTAAACCTACAAGAGGCCCTGAGGGCCATTAAGCAGACCGACCCTGATGGAGTGGGAAACGAGGACAGGCTGTTGACCGAACAGTTTATAGAGGGACTATATTGTAATACCCACCGAACCCAGTTGCGGGCAATGGCCTTACAGGATCCCCATCTGGGCTTTGCACAGTTCAAGGACAGAGCCATCCGGGTGCTCCGAGAACCGGCACCGGGTGGCGTTGTGACCCACAGGCGCCCTGCTATCACTTACCACCAGGAGGCAGCGCCTTTGTCGGCAGGGCCTGTGGGAGCTGATGCGCAGGCTTTGGACAATGACCCGGCTCCAGACCTACACCATCAGGTCCATGAGCTAGCTAAGAGCGTTGCTGCGCTAACCCGAACTGTGCAGTCTTTACAGGCTTCCACCCCAGGGAAGATCCAGCTGGCATCCGGACCGGAGGACATCCCGTGGCGTCGACCAAGGAGGACCCCACCGGCCAGAGGAAGACCCAGTGACCGATACAGCAAGGACGGACGACCCATCTGCCGCCGCTGCAATCAACCCGGACATATGGCAAGGTACTGTTCTTTAAACGGGCACAACCTGGGGTAGAGGGCCAACCCCCAGGAAAAAGATCACCAGGCCCATCGAACTGGCGCGACAGATATGTGGGAGGACGTCCAGTCTTGCCTGTGGTACTGGATGGCATTCCCATGAGTGCCCTACTGGACACCGGGTCACAGGTCACCACCATCCCGTACGTGCTCTTTAAGCAGTACTGGAATGACTCGGATATTACCTGCTACCCTGACGACGACTTGAGTATCATCGCCAGCAATGGCCAGCCCGTGCCACAGATCGGATTTAAAGAGGTGACCATCAAAATCGGTAGAGTCGAACTGGCAGCACAGGGACTGATCATTGTAGATATTGACAAACATGAGAGTCACCCAAAAATAACTCTAGGAACTAATGTAATTGAAAATTGTCTTGCAGAGGTGATTTTCCTTTTACAGCAGGTTGCCAAGAACGCCAGCTCCGGCGAGCAGCGGGTGCTCCAGAAAGAGATCCGGGCACTGATGCGACGGCAACAGGTGGAACTCTCCGGCGGTGAGATTGGTAGCGTAAGAATGTGTGACCCTTTTCCTATTGCCATGCCCCCAAAAAGTGAAATGATGATTTGGTGCCGGGCAGCTATTGGTCTGAGAGGTAGGGATTACCAGGCAATGGTAGAACCAGTTTACTCGGACAGTAGGCCCACCATTTTGACAGCACGGGGGGTGGTTGATGTACGCCATGGGAGGGTGCCCGTTCGCATAATAAATATCGGGGAGAGGGAAGTGTACCTGCCCCGGTATGCCACGCTAGCCAAATTATATACCATTAACCAAAATTCTATACAATCTGTGGAACCCTTGCCTCCATCTCACCCGGAGGAAGGTAACGGCTCTAAGAAAAACATGGAGGACTGGTGTCAGCAACTACATCTGGGTACTGACTCCACTCCCGCACACCAGAAACAAGGAGTCTATCGGGTGGTTCAAGAGTACGAGAGAGTGTTCAGTAAACACCCGTTAGACTTCGGGCGAGTCAAGGGGGTAGAACACCACATCCCCACGGGAGACCATCCTCCTATAAAAGAGAGGTATCGACCCGTACCCCCTGCCCACTACCAACACGCCAAGGGGATGCTTAGAGACATGAAGGAGGCTGGGGTGATTAGGGATAGCTGTAGCCCCTGGGCAGCTCCACTAGTCTTAGTCAGAAAAAAAGACAACACCATGAGGATGTGTGTAGATTACCGGAAAATCAACCGTATCACACACAAGGATGCGTACCCCTTACCAAGGATAGAGGAGTCATTGGCTGCTTTAAGATCTGCTAACTTATTCTCTACCTTGGATCTCACTAGCGGGTACTGGCAGGTTCCTGTAGCAGAGGCGGACCGGGAGAAGACCGCATTCACCACCCCGATGGGACTTAGCGAGTTCACCTGCATGCCGTTCGGACTCTGCAACGCACCAGGAACCTTCCAACGACTAATGGAGTGTTGTCTGGGCCACAGAAACTTCGAGACGGTCCTGTTGTACCTGGACGATGTCATCGTATATTCCAAGATGTATGAGGACCACCTGAAACACCTGGCGGAAGTGTTCGAAGCTCTGGCGAGTTACGGCCTAAAGGTGAAACCCTCCAAGTGTCACCTCCTGAAACCAAAGGTGCAGTACCTGGGACACGTGGTGAGCGCTGACGGAGTGGCTCCCGATCCTGATAAGATCACCGCAATTAAGGAATGGCCAAGCCCCTCCAGCGTAAAAGAAGTGCGGCAGTTCCTCGGGTTGGTAGGCTACTACCGAAGGTTTATTCCCGGTTTCACCAAAAAGGCAGCACCTATGCAGGACCTCCTGATAGGCCAGTCCTGGAAGGCCAAGAACCAGAAGCCGCCCTTCAAATGGGAGGAGCTGGAAGAAGAGTCCTTCCGCCAGCTGAAGATGGCCCTCACGGGGGACGAAATCCTGGCGTACCCGGATTATAGCCAGCCCTTTATCCTCTACACCGACGCCAGTAACATCGGGCTAGGAGCCGTACTGTCCCAGATCCAGCAGGGGAAGGAACGAGTAATTGCCTACGCCAGCCGAAAACTGCGACCCACCGAAAGGAACCCCGAGAATTACAGCTCATTTAAGCTAGAGTTACTGGCCGTAGTATGGGCAGTCACCGAGCGCTTTAAGCATTACCTCGCTTCTTCCCGGTTCACCGTGTACACGGATAACAACCCGTTGACACACCTGGACACGGCAAGACTCGGTGCCCTGGAGCAGAGGTGGATGGCCCGTCTGTCCAACTACGAGTTCACAATCAAATACCGGGCCGGACGCTCCAATACCAACGCGGATGCCCTGTCCAGGATGCCCAACCTGCCGGACGAAGGAGAAGATCCGGAGGGACTGGAAGAAGTTGAACTCCCTGCGTTCCACCGTCATGGGACTATCCAGTATTCCCACCGGGTAAGGAGTAAGCAGGCTGTTACATTGAACCCCTTACCTCACTACAACTGGGCGGAAACGCAAGACAGCGACCCTGCCGTCCGACTGGTGAAGGAGATGCTGACTCGCCCGGAGGCTTGCCTTGAACCAGACGCTCCGGAGGAAGCCAAACAACTATGGGCAGAGAAGAGTCGACTGTTCCTTTACAAGGGGAAGTTGTGCCGCAGAATGGTTAACTCCCGGACGCATGAACTACTCTGGCAAGTAGTGGTGCCACGAAGAGACGCAGCCATGGTGATGGAGGCATACCACGACGGAGCTGGACACTTCGGGTGGAAGAAGCTGGAGTTCCTGCTGCGCGAGCGATTCCACTGGGTAGGCATGAGGGGAACCATTGAGAAGTGGTGCAGAGACTGTGGCCCGTGCAACCTGAGAAGGAAGGACCGTGCCAGCCAGAAGACTCCCCTGCAGTCCATCGTCACCCGGCAACCGTTGGAACTGGTAGCCTTGGATCATGTAAAACTGACCCCAAGCAGAAGTGGCTACATCTACGCGTTAACCATCGTGGATCATTACTCCCGGTTTTTGGTTGTCGTCCCCGTCAAGGACTTAACGGCTCAAACAGCAGCTAGAGCCTTCCAGCAGCACTTTTGCCGTCCACACGGGTACCCGGACCAAGTGCTGACGGACCAGGGACCTGCCTTTGAAGCGGAGGTCTTCCAGGAATTCTGCAATCTGTATGGCTGCCGGAAGATAAGGACGACACCCTACCATCCGCAAACTAATGGACTTTGTGAGAAAATGAACCAGGTGGTAATGGATCTTCTAAAAACGTTGCCCCTGGAAGAACGCAGTCTGTGGCCTGAGAAGTTGCCCGATCTGGTGGACCTATACAACCACATCCCGGTAGGTTCCACCAACTGTACCCCGGCTTACCTAATGAGGGCAAGACCTGGTAAGTTACCTGTTGACCTGGAAATGGGAGTCCTGACACCCGAGGACACTTCACCAGAAACAGACTGGGACACAGAGAGGCAGCAGCAGTACCGGCGAGTACAGGAGAGCGTGGAGCGAAGTCTCTGTCAGGCTAGGGAAAGACAAGAGAAAATTTACAACCAGTATGCTCCCGCTGTTCCCCTGGTACCCGGAGAGCAGGTCTTGAAGAGGAAGAGACGGCTCCACAAGTTGGACGACCAGTGGGAGAAGGACCCGTACACCGTACTGCCCTCAAGCCACGAAAACCCGAAGGTTTGTACCATCAGTAAAGATGGAGGGGAAACCACAGCCATTGTATCCCGGGACCACCTGAAGAAGTGTCCCGAACAACTGAGGAACCCTGAAGAGGAACAAGAAGACCATCGACCCGTAGAGGAAAGGGAAGATATGGTTAGTACTGTGCTCGGGGACTTCCCTCGGTCTTGGACTCAAGTCAATGGTGCAGTTGTGGTACCCGTACTCACCTTCCTCCAACCAGCATCCCAAGCACCTACGGAGCAACAGGTAGAGCTGGAAGAACAGCCGGTCCAGGAGGCAGAAGACCCCACACCCGCAGACCAGGAGGATCAACCCTCTGCTTGCAGTGGGCCTGCCATATCCCTAGTGAGCCAAAGAGCCGGTAGACAGCTGCCCAGTTTACCCTTGACAGCTCCTACACCCTGTAGTTCAGGGCTAGGCAGTCAGCTCCGTAGGTCCACTAGGGCCACTAGAGGCCAGTTACCCGCACGCTGGAGGATTTAAAGTGTATAAATTGTTTTATTTATGTTTACCTGTGTATTGTTGCTTGTGTATAATTTTGTGTTTCTAGTTATTTTTAGGAGTCCTTGGTGGATCTACCGGGAATCCTTGTACAATTAGTTGGAGCGTAACCCAGGATGGACTAGAGACTGTTAAGGACTCGGGGTAGGACAGACCCCTACCTGGTTACGTCTCCCTGTTTTGGTGAAATGGACACCTTGCTTCCCCTCAAAGACTGCACCCGGTTGCGGACACGCCGTGACCATTGTTATGTGTCTCTTTATTATAATGTTTTGGTTGTACTCTGTTATGTTTACAAAAATGTGTTTAGTCCCGGAGTACTAAATTTCACTAGGGGGGAATGTGGCACCCCAGGGGTCTGGTTTCCACGGTAATGTAATGTTATGTCTGAGAGCAGGTGGGAGGTCCTTTGGTCAGGGATCCTGTGCATGCCACACCTCCTGCCCAGTCTTGGGAAGGGAAGAACTTCCCCTATATAAACCCGGGGCTGAAGCAGGGTTAGGAGTCAAGGAGAGTAGAGACAAGAGAAGCAGCATAGGAAGAAACAACAGGAGCTCTGTGGGAGCAGTGTTACAAGGAGTCAGGGGCTGGCAGCTGCAGAGCTCGCACTGACTGAGAAGATTTCTTACCGGACCCGGAGTCCGAGGCTGTGGGGACTAACTCCTACCCAGCAGCAGAATCCGTCAGGCAGGGGATTTCAGGTCCTCTGGCCAAGAAACCCGAAGGCACGGTCACACGCATGGGACCAGCACCGCCGTCGTGGAGCGGAAGCCACTAGAAGGCCCCGAGTCACCGGCCATACGGGTGAGCACCACACGGTACACTCTGGGACGTGGGCTACTTTTACCCGCCTCTAGCAAGGTAGCCAGAAGAGTATCGTTAGTTTGGGAGGCCTACAACTCCGCCTGGCCAGGGGAGATCCCATCTGCTCAAGGACTGACCAGGCCCCAATCGCTAGCCAGTACTCCGGGAGGGTCTATCGTTGTCACCAGTAAAGACCCTGAACTACACCGTACCGTCTCCGAGTGGTTCCTGCTACCCCCATCATCCACGTCGGCTGCCCTGAGGCCATACCCCTCCCGTTGGGGGTTATACCATCCCCGCTGCACCATCCTTCCACCGGCCTCAGCGGTCTGCCCTGCAGCGGCAGCTCCAAAGCTGCATTCAACGGGTGGCGTAGTCATCCAACATCCACTGCTATTTTACCGCCACTTAGTCTGACTCCCTGGGCACGGACCGGGTCACCGCCACAAGACTACTACCCCCATCTGATCCGGCTCCGGGTAAGCCCCCGTGTACGCGATGCCGCACGGCACAGAAGGCCCAGGGGCGCGTCATATACAGCACGGAGAACTATCCGGGGCCATGTATACAGTACGAAGCACTATGCTGGTGACATGTATACAGAACAAAGTACTATGCGAGGCCATGTATACAGTATGAAGCACTATGCGGGTGACATGTATACAGCAAGAAGTACTATGCGAGGCCATGTATGCAGCACGGAGGAATATGCGGGGCCATGTATACAGTAGTACGGAGCACTATGCGCGGGCCGTGTATAATAATAATATGGTACAAGAGAACCAAAGGTATACCTCCGGTGGTGAATAGTATAATTATATATATTTACAATAATCTGTAATGAATAGTATTACGCCATCCGGAGTAGAGGACAAATAAGGGGTAACGGGACAATCGGAAAAACCATATAGCAAACAAGAGGGAGAACGACCGATCATAAAGTCCCAAATATCAAGGTATAATGAATAATTTTTATTAATGAACAGGTAATGACAACAAAAAAATAAAAATATTAAAAACAGGGGCGAATGTCTGGGTATAAAGTAATGACAAATTGTACATGCGGGAGGCGACAGATAGAGGGGGGGGTGTGGTGTAATGAGTACTAAAAAATGGAGGAAAAAAATTTATACATTTTATAGACTAGTGAATAGTGAATTGAATAAATAGTAGAAAATACAAATAATGTGTATAGAGAAATCGTTATCATACAAACATATACAGTACAGACCAAAAGTTTGGACACACCTTCTCATTTAAAGATTTTTCTGTATTTTCATGACTATGAAAATTGTACATCAACACTGAAGGCATCAAAACTATGAATTAACACATGTGGAATTATATACTTAACAAAAAAGTGTGAAACAACTGAAAATATGTCTTATATTCTAGGTTCTTCAAAGTAGCCAACTTTTGCTCTGATGACTGCTTTGCACACTCTTGGCATTCTCTTGATGAGCTTCAAGAGGTAGTCACTGGAAATGGTTTTCACTTCACAGGTGTGCCCTGTCAGGTTTAATAAGTGGGATTTCTTGCCTTATAAATGGGGTTGGGACCATCAGTCGTGTTGTGCAGGAGTTTGGTGGATACACAGCTGATAGTCCTACTGAATAGACTGTTAGAATTTGTATTATGGCAAGAAAAAAGCAGCTAAGTAAAGAAAAACGAGTGGCCATCATTATTTTAAGAAAATAAGATAAGTCGGTCCGAAAAATTGGGAACACTTTGAAAGTGTCCCTAAGTGCAGTTGCAAAAACCATCAAGCGCTACAAAGAAACTGGCTCACATGAGGACCGCCCTACGAAAGGAAGACCAAGAGTCACCTCTGCTTCTGAGGATAAGTTTATCCGAGTCTCCAGCCTCAGAAATCTCAGGTTAACAGCAGCTCAGATTAGAGACCAGGTCAATGCCACACAGAGTTGTAGCAGCAGACACATCTCTACAACAACTGTTAAGAGGAGACTTTGTGCAGCAGGCCTTCATGGTAAAATAGCTGCTAGGAAACCACTGCTAAGGACAGGCAACAAGCAGAAGAGACTTGTTTGGGCTAAAGAACACAAGGAATGGACATTAGACCAGTGGAAATCTTTGCTTTGTTTTGATGAGTCCAAATTTGAGATATTTGGTTCCAACCACCGTGTATTTGTGTGACGCAAAAGAGGTGAAAGGATGGACTCTACACGCCTGGTTCCCACCGTGAAGCATGGAGGAGGAGGTGTGATGGTGTGGGGGTGCTTTGCTGGTGACACTCTTGGGGATTAATTCAAAATTAAAGGCATACTGAACCAGCATGGCTACCACAGCATCTTGCAGCGGCATGCTATTCCATCCGGTTTGCGTTTAGTTGGACCATCATTTATTTTTCAACAGGACAATGACCCCAAACACACCTCCAGGCTGTGTAAGGGCTATTTGACCAAATAGGAGAGTGATGGGGTGCTACGCCAGATGACCTGGCCTCCACAGTCACCAGACCTGAACCCAACCGAGATGGTTTGGGGTGAGCTGAACCGCAGAGTGAAGGCAAAAGGGCAAACAAGTGCTAAGTATCTCTGGGAACTCCTTCAAGATTGTTGGAAGACCATTTCGGGTGACTACCTCTTGAAGCTCATCAAGAGAATGCCAAGAGTGGGCAAAATAGTCATCAAAACAAAAGGTGGCTACTTTGAAGAACCTAGAATATAAGACATATTTTCAGTTGTTTCACACTTTTTTGTTAAGTATATAATTCCACATGTTTTAATTCATAGTTTTGATGCCTTCAGTGTGAATGCACAATTTTCATAGTCAAGAAAATGCAGAAAAATCTTTAAATGAGAAGGTGTGTCCAAACTTTTGGTCTGTACTGTATATAATATGTAATGTAAAGGGAGGACAGCAAAAAATGAACAGTATATTAGTCCAAACCCATAGCAAGGATATCATAATAATATACAATAAGGATTCAAGAAGAGAGTAGAAAAACGAAAAGCAGAAAAAGTGAACAAGAATGTAAAGCAATTGTGTTAAATGATCCTCCAATATGAATAGATATGTGCAATGAGGTAATGGAAAGAAAAAGTCACTTACAATGGTATAGATGCCTCCCGCACGTCAGACAGACGTCCACGGGCCGTGTATACAATACGGAGCACTATGCGGGGCCATGTACAGTATATAGTATGATGGAGCACTATGCGGGGCATGTATACAGTGCGAAGCAATATGCGGGGCCATGTATACAGTACGGAGCACTATGCGGGGCATGTATACAGTGCGAAGCAATATGCGGGGCCATGTATACAGTACGGAGCACTATGCGGGGCCATGTATACGGTACGGAGTACTATGCGGGTCATGTATACAGTACGGAGCACTATGCGGGGGACATGTATATAGTACGGAGCACTATGCGGGGCCATGTATACAGTACGGAGCATTATGAGGGGGACATGTATATAGTACGGAGCACTATGCGGGGCCATGTATACAGTACGGAGCACTATGCGGGGCCGTGTATACAGTACGGAGCACTATGCGGGATCATGTATACATAGTAACATAGTAACATAGTTTGTAAAGCCGAATAAAGACTTGCGTCCATCAAGTTCGACCTGTTAGTTCTGTAATTGCTAAAGTTGATCCAGAGGAGGGCAAAAACCCCAAATGATTTGGCCAATCTTCACCTGAGGAAAAATTCCCTCCCGACTCTGAAACCAGCAGTCAGAATAAATCCCTGTATCAACTTACTATTTTATTTTATTTTTAAGTATATGCTGAAATCTGCCTGGTATCTAGAAATGCATCCAGTCCCCGCTTGAACTGGTGTAGTGAATCCGACATTACCGTCTCCTCACTCAGTGAATTCCATATTCTCACTGCTCTTACCGTAAAGAACCCCTTCCTATGCTGGTGCTGAAACCTTTTCTCTTCCAGTCTTAGTGAATGCCCTCTTGTTACCGTAATATCCCTCCTTTTGAACAAATCCCGGGCAAGATCTCTATACTGTCCCCTAACATATTTGTACACATTTATTATGTCCCCCCTCAACCTTCTCTTTTCCAGGCTGAATAGTCCTAGTTTTGCCAACCTCTCTGGGTATTGCAGTCCCTCCATTCCCTTTATTAATTCTGTTGCCCTCCTTTGTACCTTTTCAAGCTCATTTATATCCTTTCTATATATTGGGGCCCATAACTGAGCACAGTATTCCAAGTGTGGTCTGACCAGTGCTTTGTACAGTGGAAGAACAATGTTCTCATCCTTTGCAGCTATACCTCTTCTGATACATCCCATTACCCTGTTTGCCCTTACAGCAGCGGCCTGACTTTGGGCACTCCAATTTAGTTTGCTATCAATCAAGATGCCCAAGTCCTTCTCCATCTCTGAATTCCCCAATGATTTCCCATTCAGTGAGTACTGGTGACTTCCATTTTTCCTTCCCATATGTATGACCTTACATTTCTCCTCGTTAAACCTCATTTGCCATTTAATGCTCCACCTACCCAGCTTATCCAAATCCCTCTGTAGGTCTGCACTGTCCTCTTTTGTATTAATTGTTTTACATAACTTTGTGTCATCTGCAAATATTGATATTTTACTATTTATCCCGTTGACTATGTCGTTAATAAAGATATTAAATAACATTGGGCCTAGTACAGACCCCTGTGGTACCCCACTAGTGACGCTTACCCAATCTGAGTATATTCCATTTATAACCACCCTCTGCCTTCTATCCTTTAGCCAGTTAGCTACCCACTTGCAGACATTTTCCCCCAGCCCCATCATTCTCATTTTGTATACCAACCTATTATGTGGCACGCTATCAAACGCTTTTGAGAAGTCGAGATACACGACATCCACTGGTTCCCCCTGATCTACTCGAGAGCTAACCTCCTCGTAGAAGTCAATCAGGTTTGTTTGGCAGGAGCGATTCCTCACGAATCCATGTTGGTTCGGGATTAAAAGATTATTAGCATCAAGATGCTCCGTAATTGCCTCTTTAATGAAGCTTTCAAAAATTTTGCCCACAACGGACATCAGACTCACCGGCCGATAGTTTCCGGCGTCACTTTTCGCTCCCTTTTTGAATATTGGCACTACATTCGCCTGTCGCCAATCAAGTGGCACAGACCCAGTCTCAACAGAGTCCTTAAATATAAGATATAACGGTCTGTCTATCACATTACTTAGTTCCCTTAGTACCCGTGGGTGTATGCCATCAGGTCCTGGTGATTTGTTTATTTTAATGTTACTGAGGCGTTTCTGTACCCCAGCTTGGGTTAGATTTGTCATACTTAGTGGAGGATTAAGTTTGTCACTTCTCATTTCTCCTGTTAGTTCTATTTCCTTTGTGAAAGTTGTCGAAAAAAAATTATTTAATAGATTAGCTTTATCCTCATCTTTCTCTATGATTTTGCCTTCCTCACTTTTTATCGGTCCAATATTATCCGATTTAATCCTTTTACTATTTATATACGTAAAGAACAGTTTGGGATTTGATCTACTTTCCCTAGCAATACGTCTCTCTGTTTCCTCCTTCGCTATTTTTATTTGTTTTTTACAGGTTCTCGTTTTTTCCTTGTAACACATTAGTGCCTCCTTACTGTTTTCCTGTTTTAATCTCTTGAATGCCTCTTTTTTGCTATTTAACGCCCCTTTTACGTTCTTGTTCAACCATATTGGTTTCCTCTTATTTCTGGCCCTTTTATTCCCATACGGTATATATCTCTCGCACTGAGTATTCAGAATTCTTTTGAAGGTTTCCCATTTACTATTCGTATTCCTTTGATTAAGTACTTTGTCCCAGTCAATAAGTTGAAGGCTTTCTTTCAGCTGATCAAACTTCACCCTCCTAAAGTTTAATGTTTTTGTTGTTCCCTTATTGATAACCCTACTGAAGGGCATTTTGAAGTCGATAATATTATGGTCGCTATTACCTAGGTGCCCCCCTATCTGTACCTCAGTTATTCTATCAGGCCTATTAGTCAATATTAAGTCCAACACGGCCTTCCCTCTCGTTGGTTCCTGCACTAGTTGGGAGAGATAATTATCCTTAATATTTGTCAAGAACCTTTTTCCTTTCTGAGATCTACAGGTTTCTGTTTCCCAGTCAATATCCGGGTAGTTGAAATGCCCCATTACAGTCACTTCATTATGTTTTGCTACTTTGTCTATTTGTTCTAATAGCAGATTCTCATTCTCCTCTGTTATATTGGGTGGCTTATAGCAGACCCCCAGTAATATTTTATTATTATTTTTAGTTCCCTCTATCTCTACCCACATGGACTCGACCCCCTCTTCTCCCTCTCCTATATCTTCCCTTAGTCTGGGTTTTAGACATGACTTTATAGAATCATAGAATCATAGAATGGTAGAGTTGGAAGGGACCTCCTGGGTCATCTGGTCCAACCCCCTGCTCAAAGCAGGATTCACTAGATCATCTCAGACAGATGTCTGTCCAGCCTCTGTTTGAAGACGTCCATTGAAGGGGAACTCACCACCTCTCGTGGCAGCCTGTTCCACTCATTAATCACCCTAACTGTCAAAAAGTTTTTTCTAATATCTAATCTGTGTCTCCTCCCATTTAGTTTCATCCCATTGCTTCTAGTCTTTCCTTGTGCAAATGAGAATAAAGATGATCCTTCTACAATGTGACAGCCCTTGACATATTTGTAGACAGCTATTAAGTCTCCTCTCAGTCTTCTTTTTTGCAAGCTAAACATTCCCAAATCCTGCAACCGTTCCTCATAGGACATGGTTTGCAAACCAGTCACCATTCTGGTCACTCTTCTCTGAACTTGCTCCAGTTTGTCTATGTCTTTTTTAAAATGTGGTGCCCAAAACTGTACACAGTATTCCAGATGAGGTCTGACCAAAGAGGAGTAAAGACCGATAATGACTTCACGTGATCTAGACTGTATGCTTCTGTTAATACATCCCAGAATTGTATTTGCCTTTTTTGCTGCTGCATCACACTGTTGACTCATGTTCAGTCTATGATCTATTAGTATACCTAAGTCTTTTTCACATGTACTGTTGCTTAGCTCTATTCCTCCCATTCTGTATATGCTTTTTTCATTTTTATTGCCCAGATGTAGTACTTTGCATTTTTCCCTGTTAAAAACCATTCTGTTGGTTGCTGCCCACTGCTCCAGTTTATTTAGGTCTTTTTGAATCCTCTCTCTCTCTTCTCTAGTATTAGCTATCCCTCCTAGCTTTGTGTCATCAGCAAATTTAATCAGTTTACCCTCAATTCCTTCATCTAAATCATTGATAAAGATGTTGAACAATACAGGTCCCAGGACGGAGCCCTGTGGTACCCCACTTGAGACATTCATCAAGCTGGATGTGAAGCCATTTACAACCACCCTTTGAGTCCGATCACTAAGCCAGTTATGAATCCACCTAACAGTTGCCTGGTCCATTGCATACTTGGTCATTTTTTCAATAAGGATGGTGTGAGATACTTTGTCAAATGCTTTGCTGAAGTCAAGATATACTATATCTACAGCATTTCCCTGATCCACCCAGTCAGTGATTCTGTCATAGAAGGAAATTAAGTTAGTCTGACATGACTTGTTAGTTACAAACCCATGCTGACTCTGGTTAATCACTTCATTCTTATCCATGTACTTACATACATGTTGTTTAATAATTTGTTCAAAGATCTTTCCTGGTATAGAAGTCAGACTCACCGGCCTATAGTTCCCTGGGTCCACCTTCTTCCCCTTTTTGAAGATAGGAACAACATTTGCTCTTCTCCAGTCTTCTGGGACTTCTCCTGTTCTCCAAGAATTTTCAAAGATTATGGAGAGTGGTTCTAAAATTTCTTCTACGATCTCCTTCAGTACTCTGGGGTGTAATTCATCTGGACCTGGAGACTTGAACTCATTTATGTTAGCTAAATATTCCCTCACAATCTTTCTGTTTACAGATAACTTGGATTCCTCTATTCCTTTAAAAGGACAGTGGAGATCAGTTGATGTTACATTTTCTTTCTGAGAGAAAACAGATGCAAAATAAGAATTAAAACGTTCGGCCTTCTCAACATCCTCTCTTACCATTTCTCCATTTTCATCCTGTAAAAATCCTATAGCATCTTTGACTTTTCTTTTACTTTTGACATACCCCCAAAATCCTTTTTTATTGCTTTTGACATCTCTTGTAAGCCTTAATTCATTGTCAACTTTAGCTAACCTGATACGTGCCCTGCAGGATCTGCAGACTGCATTATAATCTTCTTTAGATATGCCTCCCATATAAGCAGACTCCTCCGCCTTTCCCCTGTAGTAGGTAGCACTACGCGGGGCCATGTATACGGTACGGAGCACTATGAGGGGGACATGTATACAGTACGGAGTACTATGCGGGGCCATGTATACAGTACTTAACACTATGCGGGGTCATGTATACAGGATGGAGCACTATGCGGGGCCATGTATACAGTACGGAGCACTATGTGGGGCCGTGTATACAGTACGGAGCACTATGCGGGGTCGTGTATACAGTATGGAGCACTATGTAGGGCCGTGTATACAGTACGGAGCACTATGCGGGGTCATGTATACAGTACGGAGCACTATGCGGGACCATGTATGCAGTAGGTAGCACTATGCGGGGCCATGTATACAGTAGTACGGAGCACTATGCGGGGCCATGTATACAGTACGGAGCACTATGCGGGGCATGTATATGTAGCAAAGGCGAGAGAGCTTGCAAGGGAATTCCTACATGATGTTTCAAAAATGGAGAGAGGCTGCCATCTGCTGGCCAGACACAGTCAAGCGGAACCAAGATGAGTGACGCTGTAAGCCCTACCCTGGGAGATGGGGGACTCGGAGCCGGGTCCTGTGTTGTAGATGGGGTGCAGCCGTGGCCCGGACCCACTCTGTGCCCAGGGCCGTCACATTAAAAAAGGATGGTATGGGCTTATCCGGGTTGAGTGGCTGATCTCGACTACGCCACCTGTGGCACCTGGTGAAGGCCACCAGCGCTGCTGCAGTCCGCTGAGGCAGGATGTTATGGCAGCCGTCGTTGTTACTACTCCCCACAGGCGGAGCAGGGCCTCAGGGCAGAGAGACAGGATGGAGGGGGTTGTAGTGTAGGAGGTCTGGTGCTGCGTAGTGCGGTGTAATGCAGAATAAAGAGTCCGGAGGCCATAGGGGTTAACTTCCAGGGTTTTTATTCACGGTGGAGATTGCAGTTGAAAGGCTTCTCCCTGCTCCTCGCGGAGTTCTGCGGTCACCAGAGACGGGGGGGGGGGTCCGACAACCTCCGAGTAAATCCAGTGTTCAATCAGGACCCCGCACCAGAGTGTTCCTAGACTTCAGACTGGGTCCTTTCCTGTCTGTGTGTGTGTAGATAGGCCGGGTCTCCCTCTGAACTTCACTCAGAGAAAGGGTACGGGTGGCAGCTCCGCTCCGTCAGTTACCCGGTGGGATCCTCAGGGCCTACGGGACTTGCCTGACCAGGATGTAGAGTGGCAAGGTCAGGTGTCGGGGGCTGGTTCCCCTCTTGCAGCCGGAATCCCTCTGAATAGATCAGGTTGGCGAGGACAGGTGGCGTATACCACTCCATCTGCATCCCCCTGGGATCCATTTGCGGTGGAGCTACACTCCTAAGCTCCGGATCTTCTTGGTCATGGTCCTTGACCGGGCTGAGACATTCATTATCTGCGACCTGCCCCTCGACCCAAGGCCAGGGTACGAGGGCCGTGCCTCCATCCTCTGCAGGGCCACACAGGATCCACGTTCAGGGAGGAAGGTCACGATCAAAGAACCCAGACCCAAGATGGCTGTGTATTAAATATGAAATTTAAAGTGTCACTAAAATGTGAATCCTCCACCCTCACCCACTAGTTGGTTCCCCTATCTCTTGGTTCCCCAGTCTCCCGATTCCCAGTAGGGGCAGCACCTAGTGCTTACTAGCCCCCTCTGGTGGGAGAAGTGTGGTGTTGGATGTGGAGGTAGGGTCCCGACCATCGCACTGTTCTTAACTCAAAGGAGGAACACTACACCCCGTTAAAGAGGTGCAGCATCCCTGTGGCGGTCGAACCCTCAGGTGAGCCACAAAGATATGCAAGGGAAGTTGAAGGGAGAGCAGATTTAGACGCTGGACCCGATCAGGTGACTTCCAAGAAGGAGTTCCGAGAGATAAGAGGCCAGCTCGCCAAACCTAAGGGGTCTTTGGCGCCAAGCAGCAGAAAGGAGCAGACGTGTTCCCTGCGTGCTGGGAAGCCCCACGTGACAGGCCTAAGCCAGAGGCCTGTGAGGTGCCACAGCCGGGCACCGGTAGAAGAGCTCCGGATCCCTCACAGATGTGACCCTAGTGCTGTGCCTGCTGAGGAGATTCGGAACCTGCTTGCGATGCTGAGTAAGTTCGCGGAACCCGACATCGCCCGCCGACAGACGAGGTCTGGACCCCCCTACCCAAGGCTTGAGAGACTGCCTCCAACGGCCAAGCAGAGAGGACTTGAGAGACGGCTGCCCCAGGAAAGTCACGCCAAGGAAAGCAGAGGAGCTGCATACGTGAACAGGGCCGTCACTTCTACTGTTCACCCATGTTACCGGGGACAACTGGGTTTAGGTACTCAAGTTGGGAGGCGAAAGGTTGGGGCTAAAGAAGCTCAACGTAATCTAATTGAATTTATCCGGAAAAAGACTCACGGCCTAGCGGGAATAACTGGTGACCCCCGCTAGAGCCATATGCACAGTTAAGGAACTCACGTGGCGTCTCCCATGATCGAGGGCACCACATTACCTTGAGAGACTTCGCAGTTTGCTAATACTTCAAATTACTGTTTATTAGCCTTGTTGCAACCCCTTGTTCAGCGTACCTGTTACATATATATATAAACTGTTTATATTCAACTCTTACTGTTCTCGCCTTGTGTCTCTGTGCGTTGCATCCCGGCACCTGCATTACATTTGGTGTAGTCGGCAGGATACAACATTCAGACGCAGAGATGGCGGAGCAGCCTGTGACTGGGTCCGGCCGGAGCCATATATCTTTGGGGGCTATGCTCAGCCATCTACCCAAGTTTATGGGGGATGGCATGTCACTGTGGGACTGGGTAGAAAGACTGAGAAGTATGCTACGTATGTATCCCCTCGATCCCCTAGCCCAGGCGGAGCTGGCCCTCCTAACCCTTGATGGAGAGGCCCGGCAGACTGTGATGTACCGCCCACCTGGGGACCGTGACACCGTGGACAAAGTGATAAAAATTCTAGAGGACAGTAAATCAGTATGTTAATGCATTACAGGAAGTGACGGCCCATATCACCAAGAAAGTTCGAGATGGGAACCGAGGACTGGGACCATTAGATGAGGTGTTGTGTGACCAACTGATTGCTGGCTTGAGAGACACTTCCCTGAGGCAGATCCTGAAGGAGCGGCTGCGACTGAGCCCTGATCTGGGCTTCCTGGAGGTAGGGGCTGAAGCTAGAGTCCTGGAGAGAGAAGTTCCTGTTCTCAAAGCCACAGTTAGAAGTCATGAGGCAATTGCCCCTGAATTCACCAACAAAGAGCCTGATTGAGTACGGGAAACACGTCAGGAAATTCGAGACATTCGGGTGAGTTGAATGCTATTAGAAAGACCCCTACTGCCCCCTTGCCGACGGACCGTACTGCCCAACACGGACGGAGACCAGAGCGAGAAAAGCGTTCCTACCCGGCCCCAGCACAGCATGTACCCGACCTATCGGTAGAACGAGGACCAGAGTGCTGGACCTGCGGAGGTAGGGATCATATCTCCAAAGACTGTCCAAAGCGAGAAAGGAGGAGGAGGAGACAGCCGTTAGACTAAAATGCCCCACGGTTGTGGAGCATACTGTGGGGTCTCGAGCTTCAGAGAGTGGAAGAGGGAGCTCTGAAGACATTGTCTCCGAGAGGCCCATTATCTGGGCTGAATTCAATGGGCAGTGGATCCCCTGTTTAATGTACACTGGGTCTCAAGTGACCACTATGCCTGAGACGTATTTCCAAAGTCACTTTCCTGAAGTCGCTCGTTGCTGCCGGGAACCCACTGTCAAACTGGTGGCGGCTAATCAACTACCTATCCCAGTAGCGGGAGTAGTATGGATGTCCGTTCGGGCATGTGGAAAGGACCTCGGTCGGAAAGGGATCGTACTGACCACAGGGCCCGGAGGCAATGGGCCCATTGTAACCCTGGACATGAATGTGCTGAAAGAGGTCGAACAGTTCCTGGCTGAGGGCTGTAACAAAAACAACTGGACCCGCGCCACTCGAGACCCAACTAACAAGAGAGTATTCCAGCATCTCGTGCGGGTCAGTCAGATTCAAAACTTGCCCGCTACCTCTCAGTACCTTGGTAAGGTATCGATACCACCCAAAGCCACAATGACACTGCCAGTGGGACAGACTGTACTCACTCTACCGGTGCTGGCACATGTGTCCTTAGAGGGCGTGTACATTCAGATTGAACCAATGGAGGGAGAGGAAGCTCCCTCTGGACTCCTGGTTGCTCGGACCCTGGCCACTGTGCGGCACGGTAGAGTACCCATGCGTTGCATCAATTTAAGTGGCACAAGTTTACAGTTGTTGCCCCGACAAGAGGTGGCGCGAGTGTGTATAATCCCAGAAGCCCTTACTAGAGCTGATGCTATAGGGCTGGCACCTGTGGAAGGAAAGCCATGGACCCTGGAGGTGTCCCTCAATAGCCAAGAGAATGGAAGAGAACCGTTGGCTGGGAGCCACCTCTTGGAGGAAATGGAGGCTAATCTGACTGAGTTTTCTGCTGGACAAGTAAGGCAGATCGAACAACTTCTAAGCGATATCAGGGAGTGTTTGCACAGCATGAAGATGATTTCGGGTGCACTCGGGACATTCAGCACGAAATACCCACCGGAAATACTGCTCCCATCAGAGAGAGATATTGGCGGATGCCGCCACAAATGTACCAGGAGGTGAAAGAGCTGTTGGCCCACATGTTGCAGAACGGTGTGATCCTTGAAAGTCAGAGTCCTTGGGCGGCTCCGATCGTGCTGGTCCGGAATAAGGCTGGTACCCTGAGATTCTGCGTAGACTATCGAAAGCTGAATGCCTGTACAGTACGGGACTCCTATCCACTCCCCCGAATTGAAGAGTCTCTATCTGCACTAGGGAGTGCCAAATTCTTCTCTTCCCTCGACCTGGCCAGTGGCTATTGGCAGGTCCCAGTAGCTGAGAAGGATCGTCCGAAGACAGCTTTTGTTCTCCCTATGGGCCTGTTTGAGTTCAATCGGATGCCGTTCGGGCTAACAAATGCGTCAGGAACCTTCCAACGGCTGATGGAGAGATGCTTGGGGGACCTCAGCTTTGAAGCCACTTTAATATATCTGGACGATATAATTATCTATTCCGCTACGTTTGAAGATCATCTCCGCCGATTGGAACAAGTGTTAGAACGGCTTCAAAGTCACGGCTGTAGCGCCGGCGTCCCTGCCCTCTGCTAGGCAGGGACGCTGTTCCCCTCACCTCTCTGCTCCGTGCCCGGCGTCCTCCTCCCGCTCTGCTGGCAGCGCGCGCTCCTTCCCGGCCACTGTGCTTAGGGCGCGCGCGCGCGCTCTCCCTCCCTCTTAAAGGGGCCGCGCGCGCCATCCTAAGGAGTCCCCGGCCAATGGCCGGAGGACTTCACCATATATAAGGCACCTCCTCTAAAATGGAGGTGCCCGAGCAATGTTGTTGCACTGTTCTCTACTCTGCTTCAGCCCTCAGGTCCCGTTGCCAGTTACCTGCCAGATTCCTGCCAGCTTGCTGTCTTATTCCTGCCTGATTATCTGCTACCTGCCTGCTAGTCTGAGGTCCGACGGTCTGCCTTACTACTCCTGTCAGTTTGTCTAAGGACCAGCCTGTCCGCTCACCTGGGAGCGCACTTCAGCCACCTGCCTGCTTGCCTGAGGTCCGACGGTCTGCCTTCCAACTCCTGTCAGTCTGTCTATGGACCAGCTTGCCTGCTCACCTGGGAGCACACATCTGCTACCTGCCTGCTAGCCTACCTGGAGGCTCCGCCGTCACGTGCTGTGATCACCTGCCTGTCCAGTGACTCCTGCCCGCTCACCTGGGAGCTCTCATCTGCTGCCTGTCTGCTAGCCTACCTGGAGGCTCTGCCGTCACGTGCTGTGACCACCCGCCTGTCCAGAGACTTCTGCCCGCTCACCTGGGAGCGCTCATCTGCCGCCTGTCTGTTGGTCTTCCTGGAGGCTCCGCCGTCACATGCTGTGACCACCCGTTCATCCAGAGACTCTCGCCTGCTCACCTGGGAGCTCACGTCTATCATCAGCCGCCACAGGTCGTACCAACCCTTTACCCAGAGACTGCCCCGGTCACTTGCCGTGACCATCTGCCCGTTCATCCAGAGACTGCCCCGGTCACTTGCCGTGACCATCTGCCCGTTCATTCAGAGACTGCCCCGGTCACTTGCCGTGACCATCTGCCCTTTCATTCAGAGACTGCCCCGGTCACTTGCTGTGACCATCTGCCCGTTCATCCAGAGACTGCCCCGGTCACTTGCCGTGACCTCCAGCCCGTTCACTCAGAGACTGTCCCGGTCACCTGCTGTGACTTCCTGCCCGTCTTCCCTGGTCGCCACCCGCTCCCTTACAAGGACCGCCCCCTTGTATAGTAGCTCAGAGGTTCCGCCTCCCAGACCCGTTACAGTTTGCTCGGGCCATGGAACCCGGTGGCACCCAAGCTCCCTCGCTCTCGGACCTGTGTCATGAACTGTCCCGTCAAAGGTCCCAACAGGAGTCCATCCTGGGTCACCTGCGGAATGTCAATACTCGCCTGGACACTCTGACTGCTCCACCAGCAACCTCCGCCAGTGCCATGTCTCGCAATCCGGCAGCTCCGCTGCCCACTAATACCATGGTATCCTACCCCGGACCCCGGCTTTCTGCACCTTCTCGCTTCGGAGGCGACTCCGCCCAGGCTCGGGGCTTCATAAATCAGTGCACCCTGCACTTTGAACTATTGTCCCACCAGTTTAACTCCGACCGAGCCAAAATTGCATTCATCATGTCCCATCTCACCGGGGAGGCCCTGGCCTGGCTAAATCCTCTATGGGAGAGAGGAGACCCCCTGGTGTCCAACTTGCCTGCTTTTCTCACGGCTTTCCGGAAAGTCTTCGACGAACCCGGACGGAAGACCTCATCCGCATCATCACTGCTACGCCTCCGTCAGGGAAGTCTCACCGTGGGCCAATATGCTATACGGTTCCGTACCCTTGCCTCGGAGCTGGCCTGGGATAACGACGCTCTGGTATCCGTCTTCTGGGAGGGTCTGTCCGGCCGTATTAAAGATGAACTTGCCGGTCGGGACATCCCTACCACTCTCGATGACCTAATAACTCTTGCCACCCGGATTGACCTACGGTTCCAGGAGCGTGCCAAAGAAGTCACCCGTGAGAGGAGGTTACCACGTCTAGCTCCTACTTTTCAGAAACCCGTCACTCCCTCCGTCTCTACCCAGGTACACTCTCCTGAGCCTATGCAGGTCGACCAGACCAAGATGGTCAAAACCCGTCAGGACTTACGCCGTGCCGAGGGGAGCTGCTTCTACTGTGGCAGTAAGGAGCACCAGATCCGTACCTGCCCGGAGAGGTCGGGAAATGCCTGTGTCTAGGTTCGCTCAGAGAGGTCGACCTAGACAAGAATAAATCCTCTCCATCTCTGCTGTTGTCAGTCTCAATCGTCTGCGGGGAGAACCGTTATTTCGAACTAGCCCAACTTGACTCTGGAACAGTCGGGAATCTTATTTCACAGTCCCTGGTAGAGAAATACCGCATCCCCACCAAACCTCTGGCTGTACCCTTGTCTGTTGCTGCCGTGGATGGGGGTCTCTTACCACGCCCCATCCAACTCATCACCGAATCCATTACCCTGCAGGTGGGAATGCTGCATTCTGAGAGTATCTCCTTTCATGTTCTGCCTGGACTCTCCCACGCCCTCTTGCTAGGCCTACCTTGGCTCCAGAGACATGCACCCTTGCTTGACTGGCAGACCGGAGAAGTCCTTCGCTGGGGACAGGACTGCCATAAGACCTGTCTGGTTCCCGTCCATCCCGTCCGTCCTTCTCCTACCCCAGCTAATCTACCTGGACTTCCGATTCCTTATTGGTCTTATGCTGATGTCTTTAATAAAAAGGAAGCAGAGACACTACCCCCTCATAGACCATACGACTGCCCTATCGACCTGTTACCTGGTACTACTCCTCCCCGTGGGCGTATTTATCCATTATCCGCTGCTGAGACCCGGTCGATGTCCGAATATATTGAGGAGAATCTGGCCAGGGGATTCATCCGGAAATCTACATCCCCGGCGGGAGCAGGCTTCTTTTTCGTCAAAAAGAAGGACGGCTCTCTCCGTCCCTGTATAGACTATAGAGGCCTTAACCAGATCACGGTGAAGAATAAGTACCCCCTTCCGCTCATTCCGAAGTTATTTGATCGTCTGAGGGGGGCTAGAATCTTCACCAAACTGGACCTCCGTGGGGCGTACAACCTGGTTCGTATCCGTCAGGGGGATGAATGGAAGACGGCATTCAACACCCGGGACGGCCACTATGAATATCTGGTAATGCCCTTTGGTCTCTGTAACGCTCCTGCCGTCTTTCAAGAGTTGGTCAATGACATCTTCCGGGACCTTCTCTACTCCTGCGTAGTGGTGTACCTGGACGACATCTTGGTCTTCTCTCCGGATCTCCAGACTCACCGGAGGGACGTTCGTCAGGTCCTGCTCAGGCTCAGGCAGAATCACCTCTTCGCTAAATACGAGAAGTGCCTCTTTGAGCAGACCTCGCTTCCGTTTTTGGGCTACATAATTTCTCAGACCGGCCTACGAATGGGTCCAGAGAAACTGTCTGCCATCGAGAAATGGCCTCGACCGGAGGGGTTAAAGGCCATTCAACGATTCCTGGGCTTCGCTAACTACTACCGCCTCTTCATACCACACTTCTCTTCCCGGACTGCCCCAATTTCCGCGCTCACCCGTAAGGGTACTAATCCCAAAGAGTGGCCGCCCGAAGCAGAGGATGCCTTTCTTTCCCTAAAACAGGCCTTCTCTTCCGCCCCGGTGCTGCATCGCCCGGACGGCAACAAGCAGTTCTTCCTGGAAGTTGACGCCTCCTCCTCTGGAGCCGGAGCGGTACTTACTCAAAAATCATCTTCCGGGAGAATGGTAACTTGTGGCTTCTTCTCCAAACTCTTCTCCTCTTCTGAGCGCAACTATTCCATAGGAGACCGAGAGTTATTGGCCATCAAGCTGGCGTTGGAGGAGTGGCGTTACCTACTCGAGGGGGCTCTTCACCCGGTAATAATTTACACTGACCACAAGAACTTGGCTTACCTCCAGCATGCCCAGAGACTTAACCCGCGCCAAGCCCGGTGGTCCTTGTTTTTTGCTCGCTTTGATTTTGTTCTTCATTTTCGCCCGGCTGACAAAAACGTCAAAGCAGACGCCTTGTCCCGATCCTTTCTGGTGTCCGATCTCGAGGAAGAACCTAAACATATCATCGATCCCGCCAGAGTAATGCAGGTGGCTCCCGTGAGTCTAAATCGTCTCCCTCCCGGTAAGACGTTTGTTTCAGTACCTGATCGGAAGAAGATCCTACACTGGGGCCATTCGTCTAAACTAGCTGGCCACGCCGGTCAGAAAAAGACCCTCCAGCTTATTGCCCGGCACTACTGGTGGCCTACCCTGCACAAGGACGTAATAGACTTTGTTTCTGCCTGTGTGTCCTGCGCCCGCAACAAAGTCCCGAGACATCTGCCAGCCGGTCACCTCCTTCCGCTTCCTGTGCCTGCTGCCCCCTGGCAGCATATTGCTATGGACTTCATAACTGATCTCCCCGTCTCCGCCGGTTGTACGGTCATTTGGGTGGTCGCTGATCGCTTTTCCAAGATGGCTCACTTTATTCCCCTGCCAGCCCTCCCGTCTGCACCCGAACTGGCTAAAGACTTTATCCGCCACATCTTCCGTCTTCATGGCCTGCCCCTGCACATCGTGTCGGATCGTGGGGTACAGTTCACCTCACGTTTCTGGAGAGCCACTTGTAAACTGCTAGACGTCACCCTGGACTTCTCTTCCGCTTACCACCCACAGTCCAATGGTCAAGTGGAGCGGATCAATCAGAACCTGACCAGTTACCTCCGGCACTTCGTTAATGCCCATCATTCAGACTGGGTGGATCTCCTACCATGGGCCGAGTTCTCTTATAACAATCACGAGAGCGAATCCTCCTCCAAATCCCCGTTTTTTGTAGTCTTCGGTCAGCATCCTCGGATTCCTTTTCCTGTCTCCACCTCTGTGGACAACCCGGCTGCGGAATCTCTCGTTAGCAAATTTTCCTCCATTTGGGAGAGTACCCGATCCGCACTCCTTCAGTCGTCCGAACGGATGAAAAGACACGCTGACAAAAAACGCCTGGATCCTCCACAATTTCGTCCTGGAGATAAAGTCTGGCTCTCATCTAAATATGTCCGACTCAAGATACCTTCTTACAAGTTAGGGCCTCGGTTCATCGGTCCCCTGGAGGTCATCAGTCAGATCAACCCGGTGGCCTATAAATTGAAACTCCCGGCCAACTTACGGATCCCTAACTCCTTCCATGTATCTCTCCTCAAACCTGTGGTACTTAACTCTTTTTCCAAGTCTACAGGTACGCCTCCTGCTCCGGTTTCTGCTGAGGACGAGTTTGAGGTAGAGAACATTCTTGCCACCAAAAGGGTAAGAGGAAAGACCTTTTTTCTAGTAGATTGGAAGGGGTTTGATCCTGAGGAGAGAACGTGGGAGCCCCAGGAGAACATCCATGCCCCTCTTATCCTAGCTAAATTTCTGTCTGGCCTAAAAAGGGGGGGCCTAAAGGGGGGGTACTGTAGCGCCGGCGTCCCTGCCCTCTGCTAGGCAGGGACGCTGTTCCCCTCACCTCTCTGCTCCGTGCCCGGCGTCCTCCTCCCGCTCTGCTGGCAGCGCGCGCTCCTTCCCGGCCACTGTGCTTAGGGCGCGCGCGCGCGCTCTCCCTCCCTCTTAAAGGGGCCGCGCGCGCCGTCCTAAGGAGTCCCCGGCCAATGGCCGGAGGACTTCACCATATATAAGGCACCTCCTCTAAAATGGAGGTGCCCGAGCAATGTTGTTGCACTGTTCTCTACTCTGCTTCAGCCCTCAGGTCCCGTTGCCAGTTACCTGCCAGATACCTGCCAGATTCCTGCCAGCTTGCTGTCTTATTCCTGCCTGATTATCTGCTACCTGCCTGCTAGTCTGAGGTCCGACGGTCTGCCTTACTACTCCTGTCAGTCTGTCTAAGGACCAGCCTGTCCGCTCACCTGGGAGCGCACTTCAGCCACCTGCCTGCTTGCCTGAGGTCCGACGGTCTGCCTTCCAACTCCTGTCAGTCTGTCTATGGACCAGCTTGCCTGCTCACCTGGAAGCACACATCTGCTACCTGCCTGCTAGCCTACCTGGAGGCTCCGCCGTCACATGCTGTGACCACCTGCCTGTCCAGTGACTCCTGCCCGCTCACCTGGGAGCGCTCATCTGCTGCCTGTCTGCTAGCCTACCTGGAGGCTCTGCCGTCACGTGCTGTGACCACCCGCCTGTCCAGAGACTTCTGCCCGCTCACCTGGGAGCGCTCATCTGCCGCCTGTCTGTTGGTCTTCCTGGAGGCTCCGCCGTCACATGCTGTGACCACCCGTTCATCCAGAGACTCTCGCCTGCTCACCTGGGAGCTCACGTCTATCATCAGCCGCCACAGGTCGTACCAACCCTTTACCCAGAGACTGCCCCGGTCACTTGCCGTGACCATCTGCCCGTTCATCCAGAGACTGCCCCGGTCACTTGCCGTGACCATCTGCCCGTTCATTCAGAGACTGCCCCGGTCACTTGCCGTGACCATCTGCCCTTTCATTCAGAGACTGCCCCGGTCACTTGCCGTGACCATCTGCCCGTTCATCCAGAGACTGCCCCGGTCACTTGCCGTGACCTCCAGCCCGTTCACTCAGAGACTGTCCCGGTCACCTGCTGTGACTTCCTGCCCGTCTTCCCTGGTCGCCACCCGCTCCCTTACAAGGACCGCCCCCTTGTATAGTAGCTCAGAGGTTCCGCCTCCCAGACCCGTTACAACGGCCTGAAAAATAAGCCTAGTAAGTGTCGTCTCTTCAAACGAGAAATTGAATATCTGGGGCACACTGTGTCCAGTGCAGGAGTGCACCCCAATGCGGAGAAAGTAGCTGCCATGCAGAAGTGGCCCACGCCCGTCAATCTAAGGGAGCTGAGGGTGTTCCTGGGGCTCGCTGGATACTACCGCAGATTCATTAAAGACTTCGCTAAGATTGCGATCCCGCTCAATGAATTGCTGAGAGGAATGGCTGGGGGAGCCAAGCGGCAGGCCATTCAGTGGGGACCCCGACAAGAAGAGGCATTCTGAGCATTAAAAATGGCGCTAATGGATGCCCCAATCCTGGCCTACGCTGACTTTTTGCGCCTTTTATGTTGTACACTGATGGAAGCTTGCATGGACTGGGAGCAGTGCTGGCTCAAGTACAAGGAGGAAAAGAGTGAGTGATCTCGTATGCCAGCAGGTCACTCCGAGACACGCAGAAGAATCCGGACAACTACAGTTCGTTTAAGCTGGAGCTACTGGCACTGGTGTGGGCCATGACCGAGAAATTTGCTGAGTACTTGTCAGGGTCAGAAGTGCAAGTGCGGACAGATAACAACCCTTTGGCCCACTTGGAGAACGCCAAACTGGGCACGTTAGAACAGCGGTGGGTCGCAAGGATGTCCAAATACCAATATAAAATCGCCTATCCGTCCAAGGCCCTGAACTCTCATGCAGATGCCCTGTCCCGGGTCACTCAGGCAGGGCCGAAGAGGGACAGAGATGAGGAGCTCGAAGGCGACGAGATCCCGGATTTCAGCCAGTTCACCGCTGTTGTGGTCGACGCCCAGGAGACTAGAGAGGAGCCGAGGCCCACTCAAATTCTGGGCCGTTCAAGAGACGAATGGATACATCTGCAGCAGTCCGACCCAGAGTTAGCAAAGCTGAGAGAATGGGTCGCCCTTAGGCAAAGACCCGACCAGGAAGCCAGAGCCTCTTCACTTCCAACTACCCTACAAATCCTAGGCCAGTGGGAGAGGCTCTTCCTGAAGGACGGCTTGCTATGGCGAAGAATCCAGCTGCCTCGAGAGTTTGATGTTACCTGGCAGGTGGTAGTTCCAGGAGCGCTAGTAACGCAGCTAGCCCAAGAAGCTCATAGAAGAGGTGCTCACTTCGGTGTAGAAAAGACCTTTCGGTGGTTGCAACGGCTGGTGTATTGGCCTCAACTGCGGCAAGAAGTCGAGGGGGTCTGCCGAACATGTCGTCAGTGTGAGTTGAACAAGCCCCCGGAACAAAGAGCTCCCATTCAGACTATCCGAACTTCTGCCCCCTTGGAAGTCTTGATGATTGACTACCTGATGATAGGAACTTCATACAATGGTTACGGACACTGTTTAGTCATGACTGATCACTTCACCAAGTTCGCAGTAGTGACGCCTACTAAAGACCAGACAGCAGAAGCCGCAGCTAAGGCCTTCTGTCAGGATTTTATCTGGCTTTATGGGTGCCCGAAGCGAATACATTCTGACCAGGGGGCCTGCTTCCAAGGACGAGTGATGGATAAGCTATACTGCATCTATGGGATCGACCGATCTCGAACAACACCCTACCACCCTCAAGGGAACGGCGCATGCGAGCTCTTCAACCGAACCCTGTTGCAAATGTTGCGAACGCTGGAAGCGGACAAAAAGATGAAGTGGCCCGAATTTGTGTCCGAGCTGGTGTGGGTGTATAATAATTGAGTTCATGTGACTACCGGCTACACCCCTTGCATGTTGCTGTTTGGAAGAAGTGGGCGAGAAATTACTGAAGTGGAGCTAGACTCAGAAGACTCCGGCCCGGGCAGTAGCCCAAGTACCTGGATTCGAGAACACCAGCGTCAGCTCAATACAGTGAGAAGACTGGTTGCTCAGAAGTTTCAGTAAGTAGAGCATGCAGATAGGCCCCCGACCGCAGGCGGATCACTTCAGCCAGGAGACCGAGTACTGGTAAGGACCAAACGATTTGGGAGTAAACTGGACCATCGTTGGGAGGCGATACCATATCGGGTGGTGAAGAAGGTTCACCCAGACAACCCCGTCTACGAGGTTAGGCCCGAAGGGGATGACGCCGCGACACCCAGGGTGTTGCACCGCAATATGCTGCGACCTTGCTCCTCTGAAGCAGAAGTCTGTAACGAAGTTGGGCCTTCAAACGTATTGGCTGAAGTGCCACATGCAGGAACCTTGGGGGATGAAGAAGGATGGGCCACAATGCAGTTGGGCCCGTCAGAACCATTGAGGCCAATCCCGAGTGGAACCCAGAATGAGTCGAGAAATGACTTGCAATCCCTAGTAATTGATTCATCCGGTCTCCCGGAGTCACCTCCGCAAGAGGAGCCCTGCAGAACTGAGCGGGCTAATGCCGGAATTCCTCCTAACCGGTATGCTCAAGAAGAGTTTATCTGGTCTTAAATCCAGCAGAAAATGCAGGAGTGTGCCCAACTCCTGTCTGAACTTGCACTGCCTGGAAAGAGGCATCAATTATGCGAGAAGTCCACTCGCACGAGGACTGGCGAGCAAAAAGGAGGGAGGAATGTAGCAAAGGCGAGAGAGCTTGCAAGGGAACTCCTACATGATGTTTCAAAAATGGAGAGAGGCTGCCATCTGCTGGCCAGACACAGTCAAGCGCAACCAAGATATGCAAGGGAAGTTGAAGGGAGAGCAGATTTAGACACTGGACCCGATCAGGTGACTTCCAGGAAGGAGTTCCGAGAGATAAGAGGACAGCGCGCCAAACCTGAGGGGTCTTTGGCGCCAAGCAGCAGAAAGGAGCAGACGTGTTCCCTGCGTGCTGGGAAGCCCCGCGTGACAGGCCTAAGCCAGAGGCCTGTGACGTGCCACAGCCGGGCACCGGTAGAAGAGCTCCAGATCCCTCACAGATGTGACCCGAGTGCTTTGCCTGCTGAGGAGACTCGGAACCTGCTTGCGGTGCTGAGTGAGTTTGCGGAACCCGACATCGCCCGCCGACAGACGAGGTCTGGACCCCCCTACCCAAGGCTCGAGAGATTGCCTCCAACGGCCAAGCAGAGAGGACTTGAGAGACGGCTGCCCCAGGAAAGTCACGCCAGCGAAAGCAGAGGAGCTGAATACGTGAACAGGGCCGTCACTTCTACTGTTCACCCACGGTATCGGGGACAATTGGGTTTAGGTACTCAGGTTGGGAGGGGAACGGTTGGGGCTAAACAAGGTCAACGCGATCTAATTGAATTTATCCGGAAAAAGACTCAAGGGCTAGCGGGAATAACCGGTGACCCCCGCTAGAGCCATATGCACAGTTAAGGAACTCACGTGGTGTCTCTCATGATCGAGGGCACCACATTACCTTGAGAGACTTCGCATTTTGCTAATACTTCAAATTACTGTTTATTACCCTTGTTGCAATACCTTGTTCAGTGTACCTGTTACATATATATATATAAACTGTTTATATTCAACTCTTACTGTTCTCGCCTTGTGTCTCTGTGCGTTGCATCCCGGCACCTGCATTACATATACAGTACGGAGCACTGTGCGGGGGACATGTAAATGTGGCACCCCAGGTCTGGTCGCCACAGTGGCAGCAATGTCAGGTCTGAGAGCAGGTGGGAGGTTCCCTGGTTGGGGACAATTAGCATGCAGCACCTCCTGCCTCAGTCCAGGGAGGGGAGAAACCTGCCCTTTATAAAGTGGATCTGGGGCGGGGTTAGTGAGAGAAGTGCCAGACAAGTTCCAGAGAAGTTGCAGATAGGGACAGGTCAGCAGCAGGCTGAGGAGTCCCTGTAGGCAGAGGAGGAACACGAGGCCAGGAGGGGAGCTGGAAGAGCTCATCCTGGCTAGAGACTTACAAAGCCGGACACTGGAGTCCGAGGCTGTGAGGGTTATAAGCCCAGCAGCAGAAAACCACCACGCAGGGGACTTCAAGTCCTCTGGCCCAAGGAAGGCTGGAGGCTCAGCCACGCAAGAGGGACCACTACTGCCCTGGAGGGGTGAGAAGTACGGAAGGCCCGAGTCGCCAGTCATATGGGTGAGAACAACACTCAGAGACGTGGGCTACCACTACACTACAGCGGGATAGCCAAGAAAGATTGAAGTCAGCACGGTAGGCCTACAAACTCCCCCTGACCAGCGGGATCTCCCAGTTTCTCTCAGACTGACCAGGCCTCCATTGTTAACCTGTATTCCGGACGGGTCCCTTAATACCACCAACAGTAAAGACCCTGAATTGTTTGACAGACTCCGTGTGGTTACTGCTGCTGCCGCGCACCATCACCATCAACATCCCTATTTACTGCCCTGAGGCTATACTCATCCCGTGGGGAGTTATACTACCCTCAGCTGCACCCACAACACCAGCCTCAGCGGTCAGCCCTGCAGCGGCGGTTCACTCTGACCGCAATCCACGGGTGGAGTAGTCGGACATTTAATCACAAAACCCTATAAATAGACTGCCATTTGGGTTGACCATCCTGAGCCACGGGACCGGGTCCCCGCCACGCAAGGACTACAACCCCCAGCATCCACAAAAGGTCCGGTTCCAGGTATCCACACACACACACGGCCCAGGGGGCGCGTCATATACAGTACGGAGTACTATGCGGGACCATGTATACAGTAGGTAGCAGTATGCGGGACCATGTATACAGTATGCAGCACTATGCGGGGCATGTATACAGTACGGAGCACTATGCAGGACCATGTATACAGTAGGTAGCAGTATGCGGGACCATGTATACAGTATGGAGTACTATGCGGGGCCATGTATACAGTATGGAGTACTATGCGGGGCCATGTATACAGTACAGAGCACTATGCGGGGCCATGTATACAGTATGGAGTACTATGCGGGGCCATGCATACAGTAGTACGGAGCACTAGGTGTGGGCTGTGTATACAGTACGGAGCACTATGTGGGGCCATGTATATAGTAGTACCGAATACTATGCAGGGCCATGTATACAGTACGGAGCACTATGCGGGGCCATGTATACAGTAGTACGGAGCACTATGCTGGGCCGTGTATACAGTACGGAGCACTATGCGGGGCCATGTATATAGTAGGATGGAGCACTATGCGGGGCCATGTATACAGTACGAAGCACTATGCGGGAGACATGTATACAGTACGGAGTACTATGCGGGGCCATGTATACGTATGGAGCACTATGCGGGACCATGTATATAGTAGTACGGAGCACCTTGCGGGGCCATGTATACAGTATGAAGCACTATGCGGGTGACATGTATACAGTACGAAGTACTATGCTGGGCCATGTGTACAGTACAGAGCACTATGCGGGGTCATGTATACAGTACGGAGCATTATGCGGGGTCATGTATACAGTACGGAGCATTATGCGGGGCCATGTATATAGTAGTACAGAGCACTATGCTGGGGACATGTATACAGTACCAAGCACTATGCGGGACCATGTATATAGTAGTACGGAGCACTATGCGGGGCCATGTATACAGTACGAAGCACTATGCGGGACCATGTATATAGTAGAATGGAGCACTATGCGGGGCCATATATACAGTACGGAGCACTATCGGGGCCATGTATACAGTATGAAATACTATGCGGGGCCATGTATACAGTACGGAGCACGATGCGGGGCCATGTATACAGTAGTACGGAGCACTATGCGCGGGCCGTGTATACAATACGGAGCACTATGCGGGGCCATGTATATAGTAGGATGGAGCACTATGCGGGGCATGTATACAGTGCGAAGCAAAATGTGGGGGACATGTATACAGTACGGAGTACTATGCGGGGTCATGTATACAGGACGGAGCACTATGCGGGACCATGTATACAGTAGGTAGCACTATGCGGGGCCATGTATACAGTAGTACGGAGCACTATGCGGGGCCATGAATACAGTACGGAGCACTATGCGGGGCATGTATACAGTACGGAGCACTATGCGGGGTCATGTATACAGGACAGAGCACTATGCATGACCATGTATACAGTAGGTAGCACTATGCGGGGCCATGTATACAGTAGTACGGAGCACTATGCGGGGCCATGAATACAGTACGGAGCACTATGCGGGGCATGTATACAGTACGGAGCACTATGCGGGGGACATGTATACAGTATGGAGTACTATGCGGGACCATGTATACAGTAGGTAGCAGTATGCGGGGACATGTATACAGTATGGAGTACTATGGGGGCCATGTATACAGTACTGAGCACTATGCGGGGCCATGTATACAGTACGGAGCACTATGCGGGGCCATGTATACGTAGGGGCACTATGCGGGATCATGTTTGCATACGGAGCACTATGCGGGGCCATGTATACTGTGTGCAGTACTATGCGGGGCCATATATACAAAACAGAGCAGTATGCAGGACCATGTGTACAATATGGAGCACTATGCGAGGCCATGTATACAGTACAGAGCACTATGCGGGGCCACGTATACATATGGAGCACTATGCGGGGGCCATGTATACAGTATGGAGCACTATGCGGGGCCATGTATACAGTACGGAGCACTATGCGGGGCCATGTATATAGTAGTACCGAGCACAATGCGGGGGCCGTGTATACAGTACGGAGCACTATGCGGGGCCATGTATACAATACTGAGCACTATGCGGGGCCATGTATACAATACGGAGCACTATGCGGGGCCATGTATACAATACGGAGCACTATGCGGGGCCATGTATACAGTACGGAGCACTATGCAGGGCCATGTTTACAGTACAGAGCGCTATGCGGGGCCATGTATACAGTACGGAGCACTATGCGGGGCCATGTATACAATACGGAGCACTATGCGGCGCCATGTATACATATGGAGCACTATGCGGGACCATGTATATAGTAGGATGGAGCACTATGCGGGGCCATGTATACAGTACGAAGCACTATGCGGGGGACATGTATACAGTACGGAGTACTATGCGGGACCATGTATACGTACGGAGCACTATGCGGGACCATGTATATAGTTGTACGGAGCACTATGCGGGGCCATGTATACAGTACAGAGCACTATGCAGGGCCATGTATACAGCATGGAGCACTATGCGGGGCCATGTATACAGTACAGAGCACTATGCGGGGCCATGTATACAGTACGGAGCACTATGCGGGGCCATGTATACAGTACGGAGCATTATGCGGGGCCATGTATATAGTAGTACAGAGCACTATGCGGGGGACATGTATACAGTATGGAGTACTATGCGGGCTCATATATACAGTAGTATGGAGCACTATGCAAGGCCATGTATACAGTACGGAGCACTATGCGGGACCATGTATACAGTAGGTAGCACTATGCGGGACCATGTATATAGTAGTACGGAGCACTATGCGGGGCCATGTATACAGTATGGAGTACTATGCGGGGCCATGTATACAGTATTATGGAGCACTATGCGGGACCATGTATATAGTAGTACGGAGCACTATGCGGGGCCATGTATATAGTAGTACGGAGCACTATACAGGGCCATGTATACAGTACGGAGCACTATGAGGGGGACATGCATACAGTACGGAGCACTATGCGGGACCATGTATACAGTAGGTAGCACTATGCGGGACCATGTATATAGTAGTATGGAGCACTATGCGGGGCCATGTATACAGTATGGAGTACTATGCGGGGCCATGTATACAGTAGTATGGAGCACTATGCGGGACCATGTATATAGTAGTACGGAGCACTATGCGGGGCCATGTATACAGTATGAAGCTCTATGCGGGTGACATGTATACAGTACAGAGCACTATGCTGAGCCATGTATACTGAGTGCAGCACTATGCTGGGTCGTATATACAGTATGGAGCACTATACAGGGCCATGCATATGTGGCACCCCAGGGGTCTGGTTTCCACAGTAACAGCAATGTTATGTCTGAGAGCAGGTGGGAGGTCTCGTGGTCAGGGTTCCTATGCATGCCACACCTCCTGCCCAGTCCTGGGAGGGGAAGAACTTCCCCTATATAAACCTACGGCTGAGGCAGGGTTGGGGAGTAGAGAAGAAGTAGAGACAGAGAAGAGAAGCAGATCTAGGAAAAGAACATCAGGAGCTCTGTGGGAGCGGTGCTATAAGGAGTCAGGGGCTGGCAGCTGCAGAGCTCGCCCTGACTGAGAAGCTATCACCGGACCCGGAGTCCGAGGCTGTGGGGACTAATCTTTACCCAGCAGCAGAAACCGCCCGGCAGGGGATTTCAGGTCCTCTGGCCAAGAAACCCGAAGGCACGGTCACACGCGTGGGACCAGCACCGCCGTCGTGGAGCGGACGCCACTAGAAGGCCCCGAGTCACCGGCCATACGAGTGAGCACCACACGGTACACTCAGGGACGTGGGCTACTTATACCCGCCTCTAGCAAGGTAGCCAGAAGAGTACAGTCAGTTTGGGAGGCCTACAACTCCGCCTGGCCAGGGGAGATCCCATCTGCTCAAGGACTGACCAGGCCCCGATCGCTAGCCAGTACTCCGGGAGGGTCTATCTTTATCACCAGTAAAGACCCTGAATTACACCGCATCGTCTCTGAGTGATTCCTGCTACCCCCATCATCCACGTCGGCTGCCCTGAGGCCATACCCCTCCCGTTGGGGGTGATACTATCACGCTGCACAATCCTACCACCGGCCTCAGCGGTCTGCCCTGCAGCGGCAGCTCCGTCGCTGCATTCAACGGGTGGCGTAGTCGTCCAACATCTACCGCTAATACATCGCCGCTCAGTTTGACTCCCTGGGCACGGACCGGGTCACCGCCACGAGACTACAACCCTCAACAGATCCGGCTCCGGGTAAGCTCCCGTGCGCGCGATGCCGCGCGACGAAGGCCCAGGGGTGCGTCAACTTTTGGCGTAGTCGGCAGGATTTCGTGCCCGCAACCACCGGGTACTGCGTGCCTGAAAAAGACTGTTCAAACTTACCAGTTGTGAAGATTCCCGCCATCCGGCGCCATCTTCTGCCTTCTTCCCGCCATCCGCGAAGTTTTCCCGCCATCCGGCGCCATCTTCTGCCTTCTTCCCGCCATCCGCGAAGTTTTCCCGCCATCCGGCGCCATCTTCTGCCTTCTTCCCGCCATCCGTGGAGTTTTCCCGCCGTTGGACGCCATCTTGAAGATGCCGCGCGGGAAGAAGAGGGGCGTGGACTCCGAAAGCGCGCGAGAACTGAAGCCCCGCCTCACGTCCGGACGTTGCGTAAGGTCCTGGAAGGAGCCCAGCAGACGCCGACGTCACAGGAGCGCGACGGAAGGTCCTCAACCCTGACGATCCACTGCGGAGCCGCGGCCTACGGAAGAGGATCATCGCAAGGTAGGCCACGGTCCACTAGGGGGGAGGAAGATGTCGGATACGGAGGAGAGCTTCACTGCCTCAACCCCCGCCAGCGCCACCGCTGCTGCAGTCATGCCTTTCACCATGCCCTATATCCCGGGAGCGGCCTGGCTACCCCAGTACTCAGGGGAGTCACATACCCTGCATGACTTTAGAGAAAAGCTGGATAGCCTCTTCCAGGTGTATCCCCTCACAGAAGAGCAAAAAGTGAGCATCCTGGTGGCCCAATTAACCGGGGCAGCCCAAAGGGAGGTAAAGTCCTGGCCACCTGGGGGAAGGACTGTTGCAGGGATACTAACCCGGCTGAGGGACACCTTTGATACCCGCACCTCAGCCGAGATCAAGCTTAGGTTCTACGGGTGCAAGCAGCGAGCACACGAGAGTATAAGGGACTATGCCCTGAACCTACAAGAGGCCCTGAGAGCCATTAAGCAGACCGACCCTGACGGCGTGGGAGACGAGGACAGGCTGTTGACTGAACAATTTATAGAGGGTTTATATTGCAATGCCCACCGAACCCAGTTGCGGGCAATGGCCTTACAGGACCCTCATCTGGGATTTGCACAGTTCAAGGACAGAGCCATCCGGGTGCTCCGAGAACCGGCACCAGGTGGCGTTGTGACCCACAGACGCCCCACTACCACTTACCACCAGGAGGCGGCACCCTTGTCGGCAGGGCCTGTGGGAGCTGATGCGCAGGCTTTGAACAATGACCCGGCTCCAGACCTGCACCATCAGGTCCAAGAGCTAGCTAAAAGCGTTGCCGCGCTAACCCGAACTGTGCTGTCTTTACAGGTTTCCACTCCAGGGAAGATCCAGCTGGCATCCGGACCGGAGGACATCCCGTGGCGTCGACCAAGGAGGACCCCACCGACCAGAGGAAGACCCAGCGACCGATACAACGAGGACGGACAACCCATCTGCCGCCGCTGCAATCAACCCGGACATATGGCAAGGTACTGTCCTTTAAACTGGCACAACCTGGGGTAGAGGGCCAAACCCCAGGAAAAAGATCATCAGGCCCATCGAACTGGTGCGACAAATATGTGGGAGGACGTCCAGTCTTGCCTGTGGTACTGGATGGCATCCCCATGAGTGCCCTACTGGACACCGGGTCACAGGTTACCACTATCCCGTACGTACTCTTCAAGCAGTAGTGGAATGACTCGGATATCACCCGCTACCCTGACGACGACTTGAGTATCATCGCCAGCAATGGTCAGCCCGTGCCACAGATTGGATTTAAAGAGGTGACCATTAAAATCGGTAGAGTCGAATTGGCGGCACAGGGACTGATCATTGTAGACATTGACAAGCACGAGAGTCACCCAAAGATAACTCTAGGAACTAATGTAATTGAAAATTGTCTTGCAGAGGTGATTTTCCTTTTACAGCAGGTTGCCAAGAACGCCAGCTCCGGCCAGCAGCGAGTGCTCCAGAAAGAGATCCGGGCACTGATGCGACGGCAACAGATAGAACTCTCCGGTGGTGAGATTGGTAGCGTAAGAATGTGTGACCCTTTTCCTATTGCCATGCCCCCAAAAAGTGAAATGATGATTTGGTGCCGGGCAGCTATTGGTCTGAGAGGTAGAGATTACCAGGCAATGGTAGAACCAGTTTACTCAGACAGTAGGCCCACCATTTTGACAGCACGGGGGGTGGTCAATGTACGCCATGGGAGGGTGCCCGTTCGCATAATAAATATCGGGAAGAGGGAAGTGTACCTGCCCCGGTATGCCACGCTAGCCAAATTGTATACCATCAATCAAAATTCCATACAGTCCGTAGAACCCTTGCCTCCATCTTCCCCGGAGGAAAGTAACGGCTCTAAGGAAACAATGGAGGACTGGTGTCAGCAACTACATTTGGGTACTGACTCCACTCCCTCACACCAGAGACAGGGAGTCTATCGGGTGGTTCAAGAGTACGAGAAAGTGTTTAGTAAACACCCGTTAGACTTCGGGCGAGTCAAGGGGGTAGAACACCACATCCCCACGGGAGACCATCTTCCCATAAAAGAGAGGTATCGACCCGTACCCCCTGCACACTACCAACACGCCAAGGGGATGCTTAGGGACATGAAGGAGGCTGGGGTGATCAGGGATAGCTGTAGCCCCTGGGCAGCTCCACTAGTCTTAGTCAAAAAGAAAGACAACACCATGAGGATGTGTGTAGATTACCGGAAAATCAACCGTATCACACACAAGGATGCGTACCCCTTACCAAGGATAGAGGAGTCTTTGGCTGCTTTAAGATCTGCTAACTTCTTCTCTACCTTGGATCTCACTAGCGGGTACTGGCAGGTTCCTGTAACAGAGGCGGACCGGGAGAAGACCGCATTCACCACCCCGATGGGACTTAGCGAGTTTACCTGCATGCCGTTCGGACTCTGTAACGCACCAGGAACCTTTCAACGATTAATGGAGTGCTGTCTGGGCCACATAAACTTCGAGACGGTCCTGTTGTACCTGGACGATGTCATCGTATATTCCAAGACTTATGAGGACCACCTGAAACACCTGGCGGAAGTGTTCGAAGCTCTGGCAAACCTACCGGACGTAGGAGAAGATCCAGAGGGATTGGAAGAAGTCGAACTCCCCGCGTTCCACCGTCATGGGACTATCCAGTATTCCCATCGGGTAAGGAGTAAGCAAGCCGCTACGTTTAACCCCTTGCCTCACTACAACTGGGAGGAAAAGCAAGACAGTGACCCTGCCGTCCGACTGGTGAAGGAGATGCTGACCCGGCCAGAGGCTCGCCTTGACCCAGACGCTCCGGAGGAAGCCAAACAACTGTGGGCTGAGAAGAGTCGACTGTTCCTTTACAAGGGGAAGTTGTGCCGCAGAATGGTTAACTCCCAGACGCATGAACTAATCTGGCAAGTAGTGGTGCCACGAAGAGACGCAGCCATGGTGATGGAGGCATACCACGACGGGGCTGGACACTTCGGATGGAAGAAGCTGGAGTTCCTGCTGCGCGGGCGGTTCCACTGGGTAGGCATGAGGGGAACCATCGAGAGGTGGTGCAGAGACTGTGGCCCGTGCAACCTAAGAAGGAAGGACCGTGCCAGCCAGAAGACCCCCCTTCAGTCCATCGTCACCAAGCAGCCGTTGGAACTGGTAGCCTTGGATCATGTAAAACTGACCCCAAGCAGAAGTGGCTATGTCTACGCGTTAACCATTGTGGATCATTACTCCCGGTTCTTGGTTGTCGTCCCCGTTAAGGACTTAACAGCTCAAACAGCAGCTAGAGCCTTCCAGCAGCACTTCTGCCGTCCACACGGGTACCCGGACCAAGTGCTGACGGACCAGGGACCTGCCTTTGAAGCGGAGGTCTTCCAGGAATTCTGCAATCTGTATGGCTGCCGGAAGATAAGGACGACACCCTATCATCCGCAAACTAATGGACTTTGTGAGAAAATGAACCAGGTGGTAATGGATCTTCTGAAAACGTTGCCCCTGGAAGAACGCAGTCTGTGGCCTGAGAAGCTGCCCGACCTGGTGGACCTATATAACTACATCCCTGTAGGTTCCACCAACTGTACCCCGGCTTACCTAATGAGGGCAAGGCCTGGTAAGCTACCTGTTGACCTGGAGATGGGAGTCCTGACACCCGAGGACACTTCACCGGAAGCAGACTGGGACACAGAGAGGCAGCAGCAGTACCGGAAAGTACAGGAGAGCGTGGAGCGAAGTCTCTGTCTCGCTAGGGAAAGACAAGAGAAAAATTACAACCAGTATGCTCCCGCTGTTCCCCTGGTACCCGGAGAGCAGGTCTTGAAGAGGAAGAGACGGCTCCACAAGTTGGACGACCAGTGGGAGAAGGACCCGTACACCGTACTGCCCTCAAGCCACGACAACCCAAAGGTTTGTACCATCAGTAAAGACGGAGGGGAAACCACAGCCATTGTATCCCGGGATCACCTGAAGAAGTGTCCCGAACAGCTACGGAACCCAGAAGGAGAGCAAGAAGACCCTCGACCCGTAGAGGAAAGGGAAGATATGGTTAGTACTGTGCTCGGAGACTTCCCTCGATCCTGGACTCAAGTCAATGGTGCAGTTGTGGTACCCGTCCTCACGTTCCTCCAACCAGCATCCCAAGTGCCTACGGAGCAACAGGTAGAGCTGGAAGAGCAGCCGGTCCAGGAGGCAGCAGACTCCACACAAGCAGAACAGGAGGATCAACCCTCTGCTCATAGTGAGCCTGCCGTACCCCTAGTGAGCCAAAAAGCCCGTAGACAGCTGCCCAGTTTACCCTTAACAGCTCCTACACCCTGTAGTTCAGGGCCAGACAGTCAACTCCGTAGGTCCACTAGGGCCACTAGAGGCCAGTTACCCGCACGTTGGAGGATTTGAAGTGTTTAAATTGTTTTATTTGTGGTCACCTGTCTGTTACTTGTAAATAATTATGTGTTTCTAGTTATTTTTAGGAGTCCTTGGTGGATTTACCGGGAATCCTTGTACAATTTGTTGGAGCGTAACCCAGGAATGGACTAAAGACTGTTAAGGACTCGGGGCAGGACAGACCCCTACCTGGTTACGTCTCCCTGTTTTGGTGAAATGGACACCTTTGTTTTCTTCAAAACTGCACCCGGTTGCGGACACGCCGTAACCATCTTATTGTGTTTTTCTTATTGTATTATTATTGTTTATACCTTGTTATGTTTAGTCCCGGAGTACTAAATTTCACTAGGGGGGAATGTGGCACCCCAGGGGTCTGGTTTCCACAGTAACAGCAATGTTATGTCTGAGAGCAGGTGGGAGGTCTCGTGGTCAGGGATCCTATGCATGCCACACCTCCTGCCCAGTCCTGGGAGGGGAAGAACTTCCCCTATATAAACCTAGGGCTGAGGCAGGGTTGGGGAGTAGAGAAGAAGTAGAGACAGAGAAGAGAAGCAGATCTAGGAAAAGAACATCAGGAGCTCTGTGGGAGCGGTGCTATAAGGAGTCAGGGGCTGGCAGCTGCAGAGCTCGCCCTGACTGAGAAGCTATCACCGGACCCGGAGTCCGAGGCTGTGGGGACTAATCTTTACCCAGCAGCAGAAACCGCCCGGCAGGGGATTTCAGGTCCTCTGGCCAAGAAACCCGAAGGCACGGTCACACGCGTGGGACCAGCACCGCCATTGTGGAGCGGACGCCACTAGAAGGCCCCGAGTCACCGGCCATACGGGTGAGCACCACACGGTACACTCAGGGACGTGGGCTACTTATACCCGCCTCTAGCAAGGTAGCCAGAAGAGTACAGTCAGTTTGGGAGGCCTACAACTCCGCCTGGCCAGGGGAGATCCCATCTGCTCAAGGACTGACCAGGCCCCGATCGCTAGCCAGTACTCCGGGAGGGTCTATCTTTATCACCAGTAAAGACCCTGAACTACACCGCATCGTCTCTGAGTGATTCCTGCTACCCCCATCATCCACGTCGGCTGCCCTGAGGCCATACCCCTCCCGTTGGGGGTGATACTATCACGCTGCACAATCCTACCACCGGTCTCAGCGGTCTGCCCTGCAGCGGCAGCTCCATCGCTGCATTCAACGGGTGGCGTAGTCGTCCAACATCTACCGCTAATACATTGCCGCTCAGTTTGACTCCCTGGGCACGGACCGGGTCACCGCCACGAGACTACAACTCTCAACAGATCCGGCTCCGGGTAAGCTCCCGTGCGCGCGATGCCGCGCAACGAAGGCCCAAGGGTGCGTCACATACAGTACTGAGCACTATGAGGGGGACATGTATGCAGTACGGAGCACTATGCAGGGCCATGTATACAGTACGGAGCACTATGCGGGGCCATGTATACAGTATGGAGCACTATGCGGGTCCATGTATACAGTATGGAGCACTATGCGGGGCCATGTATACAGTATGGAGCACTATGCGGGGCCATGTATACAGTATGGAGCACTATGCGAGGCCATGTATACAGTATGGAGCACTATGCGGGGCCATGTATACAGTATGGAGCACTATGCGGGGCCATGTATACAGTACGGAGCACTATGCGGGGCCATGTATACAGTATAGAGCACTATGCGGGGCCATGTATACAATATGGAGCACTATGCGGGGCCATGTATACAGTACGGAGCACCATGCGGGGCCATGTATACAGTATGGAGCACTATGCGGGGCCATGTATACAGTATGGAGCACTATGCGGGGCCATGTATACAGTACAGAGCACTGTGCGGGGCTATGTATACAGTATGGAGCACTATGCGAGGCCATGTATGCCATAGGGAGAACTATGCAGGGCCACGTATAGAGTACGGAGCACTATGCGGGGGCCATGTATGCAGTACAGAGCACTATGCGGCGGCCGTATATAGAGTACGGAGCACTATGCGGGGCTGGGTATACAATATGAAGCACTATGCGGGGCCGTGGATACAATACGGAGCACTATGCGGGGCCATATATACAGTACGGAGCACTATGCAGGGCCATGTATACGTAGTGGCACTATGCGGGGTCATGTTTGCGTACGGAGCACTATCCGGGGCCATGTATACGTAGGAGCACTATGCGGGGTCATGTTTGCGTACGGAGCACTATGCGGGGCCATGTATACTGTGTGCAGTACTATGCGGGGCCATATATACAAAACAGAGCAGTATGCAGGACCATGTATACAATATGGAGCACTATGCGGGGCCATGTATACAGTACGGAGCACTATGCAGGACCATGTATACAATATGGAGCACTATGCGGGGCCATGTATACAGTACGGAGCACTATGCGGGTGTTAAATAATTAATTATGGATAATCATTTTTCTTAAATCTGAGTTCTATGCATCAGCCATTGTGTCTAGTTGACATGCGCTATTTGTGTGTATTTTTGGTTCACTACCATATGTAGAACAGGTGTGCCATACGACTGGCTATAAAAGCCCATGGTACAGAAAGGGGGGTCTCTCTTGCTCTGCCCACCCCACAAGAAGAATCTTCATGCTGAGAAGTATCTGACATGTAGGCCTGGACACATGCTGGACAAAGACATGATTTACCAGCCAGGATCCAAGGAAAGATGGGTGAATCTCAACAATTAAGCTAATTATGGACAAATGGACAATTACTTTATAACTAATTATTGTATGTACCTGCTGCAATCTGATTCTTTTTAATGGACAATCCAAGAATAAATAGATACATTTTTTTATAAGAATATCGTGATATTGATACTTTGCGAAGTCCTCAGTAGAGAAAAATAATACAGGAAGAGTATTCTTTTACAATGGTGAGCCAGCCAGTCCTGTTTTTTCGTTTTTTAAATTAAGTAAGTGAATTTCTTCCGTGAACAAGGGGGGAAGTCCTGACGAGCTGAACAGCTGTTGTTCAAGTGTCAGTAAATTCACTAATTTGTCACGAGAAGCAGAAAGAATCTACAGACTGAGGAAAGACAGGAAGCAGAGGTACTAACAAGGAACAGAATCACACAGGAAAAGAATCAGACGAACTGAAGACAGGACGTGCTGATAAAGAGAAGCCAAGGAATCTTAAGGTAAGCAAAATATGGATATAATTTCTTCTTTTGCTAAACAAAGTAATATTAATTTCAAAGTTAATGTAGGAGATGACATAGAAGTTTTGTGGCTCAGTTTATACAAAGAATGTGAATTGCAGAATTTACAGTTAACTTCTAAATTGGTAAATAGAGACAAACAGAAATTGAGAAATATTCTACATTTGGTAGATTTTTTTCATAGTCTTGTGTTAGAGATTTCTAAGCAGGAAAATAGTGTAGAAGTGTCAGATGGTGATAATGATTCTGACTGTAATGTGGAAAATGAACAAGAGGTAAGACACGTGTCTGTAACTGAAGGTGACCTTGGGTCTGACCAAGAGACGGACATACAGAAACCTGACATGGGAGGAGACATGACTGTCATACGAGAAACCGACATATTAGGTGATGTGGGAGGAGACGTGAGTGACGTAGGAGGAACGGACGTACAAGAGCCACTAAAAATATCAGAGAATTCAGGAATTACTCAGGCTCAACTACAAATTAAAATGAGGAAAAATTTGCTGAAATTATACAAAATCATGCCAAAATATGATGTCAAAATCCATGCCTGTAGAAATTCAGAGACATTTGAGAGCTTCTCTGATAAGTTTGATTTATCCAATGAGGAGAGGAATCAATTATTTAAAATATGGATTCCTGTGACATTGTCCAGACGTTTACATTTAATGCCCTGTGAAAATGACTCTCCTAATGGATGGGAAAATGATTCGGACAGATTAAGATATTTGATTTATTGTGTCACAAAGGATTTTCCCAACATAGAAGATCTGCAGAAGCTAAGGATTGGTAGGAAGGAATGATTTTGGCTGTTGGAGCTGAAAAGAGGACATCTGTAAACCAGGGGAGGAGTCCTGAGGAGATAATTTGCATATTCCCACTGCATTTTGGGGTAAGTGAAGAGTCTCCGCGAGCTCAAAGAACACTGGATTTTGGCTGTTGGAGCTGAAAAGAGGACATCGGTAAACCAGGGGAGGAGTCCTGAGGAGATAATTTGCATATTCCCACTGCATTTTGGGGTAAGTGAAGAGTATCCGCGAGCTCAAAGAACACTGGATTTTGGCTGTTGGAGCTGAAAAGAGGACATCAGTAAACCGCATTTTGAAGCTTTTTTTTTTAAGCTTTTTTCACTGTTTTCAGAACATTAACAATAAGAACATGGAAGAGTCCAGGAGCCATTTGGTGAGCTGCATATCCTGCTACATGTTCACAGACTTGCCAGTGGAAAAGCCAAACTTCACATGCCAGAAATGCAAGCTTGTGTCCCTGTTGGAGGAAAAGTTGCGAAATCTAGAAGAGAGGTTAACTACCTTGAAAATCATTAAGGAAGGTGAAGAGTTCTTAGACAGAGCAGAATTATCTCTTCATGATTCAGAAAGAGAAGAAATTCGAACTGCACCTGACGAAACAGAGGAATGGAAGCATGTGACCCACAGAAGCAGGAGGATCGAGAGGCAGTCAGCACCCATACTGCTCAGGAACCAGTACCAGGCTCTCACGCAGGAGAACCATGAAGAAATACAGCAAAATAAGACTTTGCCAGCAATGAATAACCTTGTAAGCCCTCAGAATACTCCTGGATGGAGAACGAAGAATGTTGTGAAGAAAAAACGGAGAGTGGTGGTTATGGGGGATTCCCTGTTAAGAGGAACAGAGGCCGCTATCTGCAGACCAGACATAACCTCAAGAGAAATGTGCTGTCTTCCAGGAGCAAAAATTAAAGATGTGTCTGACAGGATATCAAGACTCTTCAGACCTACAGATCACTACCCATTCCTGCTAATACATGTGGGGACAAATGACACCGCAAGAAAGGACCTGGAAACCATCTGCAGTGACTTTGAAGACTTAGGCAAGAAAGTGAAAGAATTGGGAGCGCAGGTGGTCTTCTCATCCATCCTCCCAGTGGATGGCCATGGAACAATGAGGTGGAATAAGATTCTACAGGTGAACAACTGGCTACGTCGATGGTGCCGTCAACAAGGATTTGGATTTCTGGATCACGGAATGAATTACCTATACGATGGACTACTTGCTAGAGATGGGGTGCACCTTACGAAGACTGGAAAACATGTATTTGGAAGTCGCCTTGCTACACTCATCAGAAGAGCTTTAAACTAGAACAATGTGGGAAGGGAAGCAAAAGGCCAGAAAAAGCCATACAGCTGACAAATACTATTGATATCTCTGCTACTGGAAGTGGAAAGGAAGAACAAAGACAAAACAATTTAAATAATAAAAATATGGGAGGAAGAGAAACCAATCACAAACTAAAATGTTTTTATACAAATGCACAAAGCATGGGCAACAAACAAGGAGAATTGGAACTACTAATGCAGGAAAAGGAATATGATGTCATTGGAATCACTGAAACTTGGTGGGACGATACACATGATTGGAATAAAAGGCTAAAAGGATACAACTTATTTGCAAGAAACAGACTTGATAAACGAGGAGGAGGTGTTGCATTGTATGTTAGAAAAGCGTATATCTGCACAGAGATTGAAGCTTCAGAGACTGGGAGTTCTGTGGAAACTGTTTGGGTAAGAATACAAGGAGAGAACAACGGAAAGGACACCATTGTAGGCATTTACTACAGGCCACCTGGGCAAGCTGAAGATATGGATGAACTCTTTATGTATCAAATGACCAAGTTCTCCAAAAAATATGACGTAGTGGTCATGGGAGATTTCAACTATCCAGACATTTGTTGGGAATCTCTCTCAAGTAAAACTAACAGGTCAAGCAAATTCTTATCCTCTCTTGCTGACAACTTTATCTTCCAAAAGGTAGGGGAGAAAACAAGGGGATCTGCTACTTTGGATCTAATCCTTATAAACAGGGAGGAAATGGTTGAGGAGGTAAAGGTGGCTGGGACCCTAGGAGGCAGCGATCATGCTATTATAGAATTTTGGATAACTAGAGGAGGAAGACATGTGAAGACTCAAACTTCAAGGTTAGATTTTAGAAAGGCAGATTTTAAGAGACTCAGAAAGAGAATAGGAGGGATCCAATGGCTGGATGTCCTTAAGGACAAAAATGTCCAGGAAGGATGGGAAATTTTTAAAAATGAGATTCTCAAAGCACAATCGTTAACAATCCCGAAAAGTAGGAAGAATGGGAAGCATTTAAGGAAACCAGGATGGATGAACACAGAACTTAAACACATGCTAAAAAGAAAGAAAGAAATGTTTATTAAATGGAAAGAGGGAGGCATATCTAAAGAAGATTATAATGCAGTTGTAACGGGTCCGGGAGGCGGACTGTAACGGGTCCGGGTGGCGGAACCTCTGAGCTACTATACAAGGGGGCGGCCCTTGTAAGGGAGCGGGTGGCAGTCTCTGGGTGAACGGACAGGGAGTTACGGCAAGTGATCAGGGCAGTCTCTGGGTAAGGGGTAGGTACGACCTGTGATGGCTGAACCTCCGGGTAGGCTAGCAGGCAGGTGGTAGATGTGTGCTCCCAGGTGAGCAAGCGAGAGTCTCTGGAATAGCAGGTGGTCATGGCACGTGACGGCGGAACCTCCGGGCTGGCAGGCAGGTAGGTAACGGAGAAGCGCTCCCAGGTGAGCGGGCAAGAGTCTCTGGAATAGCTGATGGTCACCGCACGTGACAACGGGACCTCCGGGCTGGCAAGCAGGCAGGTAACGGAGATGCGCTCCCAGGTGAGCGGGCAAGAGTCTGGAGTAGCTGGTGGTCACAGCACGTGACAACGGAGCCTCCGGGCTGGCAAGCAGGCAGATAACGGAGAAGCGCTCCCAGGTGAGCGGGCAAGCTGGTCCATAGACAGACTGACCGGAGTAGTAAGGCAGACCGTCGGACCTCAGGCAAGCAGGCAGGTAGCTGATATGCGCTCCCAGGTGAGCGGGCAGGCTGGTCCTTTAGACAGACTGACAAGAGTAGTAAGGCAGACCGTCGGACCTCAGACTGGCAGACAGGTAACAAGTATTCAGGCAGGAATCAGGCAGGTAACTGGCAGGTACTGGCAGGTAACTAGCAGGAAACTGGCAGGTAACTGGCAGGTAACTGGCAACGGGACCTGAGGGCTGAAGCACAGGTGAGACACAGGTGCAAACAACATTGCTCGGGCACCTCCATTTTGGAGGAGGTGCCTTATATATGATGAAGTCCTCCGGCCATTGGCCGGGGACTCTTTAGGGCGGCGCGCGCGGCCCCTTTAAGAGGAGGGGAGCGCGCGCGCGCGCGCCCTAAGCACAGGGGCCGGGAAGGAGCGCGCGCTGAGAGCAGAGCAGGAGGAGGACGCCGGGACGGAGCGCGCGCTGACAGCAGAGCGGGGGGAGGAAGCCGGGCACGGAGCAGAGCGGTGAGAGGAGCAGCGTCCCTGCCTAGCAGAGGGCAGGGACGCCGGCACTACAGTACCCCCCCCTTTAGGCCCCCCCTTTTTTAGGCCAGACAGAAATTTAGCTAGGATGAGAGGGGCATGGATGTTCTCCCGGGGCTCCCACGTTCTCTCCTCAGGACCAAACCCCTTCCAATCTACCAGGAAAAAGGTCTTTCCTCTTACCCTTTTGGTGGCAAGAATGTTCTCTACCTCAAACTCGTCCTCAGCAGAAACCGGAGCAGGAGGCGTACCTGTAGACTTGGAAAAAGAGTTAAGTACCACAGGTTTGAGGAGAGATACATGGAAGGAGTTAGGGATCCGTAAGTTGGCCGGGAGTTTCAATTTATAGGCCACCGGGTTGATCTGACTGATGACCTCCAGTGGGCCGATGAACCGAGGCCCTAACTTATAGGAAGGGATCTTGAGCCGGACATATTTGGACGAGAGCCAGACTTTATCCCCAGGGCGGAATTGAGGAGGGTCCAGACGTTTTTTGTCAGCGTGTCTTTTCATACGCTCGGATGACAGAAGGAGTGCGGACCGGGTACTCTCCCATATGGAGGAAAATTTGTTAACAAGAGATTCCGCAGCCGGATTGTCCGCCGAGGTGGAGACGGGAAACGGGATCCGAGGATGCTGACCGTAGACTACAAAAAACGGGGATTTGGAGGAAGACTCGCTCTCGTGATTGTTGTACGAGAATTCGGCCCATGGCAGGAGATCCACCCAGTCAGAATGGTGGGCATTAACGAAGTGCCGAAGGTAACTGGTCAGGTTCTGATTGATCCGCTCCACTTGACCATTAGACTGTGGGTGGTAAGCGGAGGAGAAGTCCAGGGTGACGTCCAGCAATTTACAAGTGGCTCTCCAGAAACGGGAAGTGAACTGTACCCCACGATCCGACACGATGTGACGGGGCAGGCCATGAAGACGGAAGATGTGGCGGATAAAGTCTTTAGCCAGCTCGGGTGCAGACGGAAGACCTGGCAGTGGAATGAAGTGAGCCATCTTGGAGAAGCGGTCAGCGACCACCCAAATGACCGTACAACCGGCAGAGACGGGCAGATCAGTAATGAAGTCCATCGCTATATGCTGCCAGGGGGCAGCAGGTACTGGCAGAGGTAGGAGGCGGCCGGCCGGCAGGTGTCTCGGAACTTTGTTGCGGGCGCAGGACACACAGGCAGAAACAAAGTCTATTACATCCTTGTGCAGGTTAGGCCACCAGTAGTGCCGGGTAATAAGCTGGAGGGTCTTTTTCTGACCGGCGTGGCCAGCTAGTTTAGACGAATGACCCCAGTGTAGAATCTTCTCCCGATCAGGTACTGGTACGAATGTCTTACCAGGAGGAAGACGATTTAGACTCACGGGAGCCACCTGCATTACTCTGGCGGGATCGATGATATGTTTCGGATCCTCCTCGAGATCAGACACCAGAAAGGATCGAGACAAGGCATCCGCCTTGACGTTTTTGTCAGCCGGGCGAAAATGAAGGACAAAATCAAAACGAGCAAAAAACAAGGACCACCGGGCTTGGCGCGGGTTAAGTCTCTGGGCATGCTGGAGGTAAGCCAAGTTCTTGTGGTCAGTGTAAATTATTACCGGGTGAAGAGCCCCCTCGAGCAGGTAACGCCACTCCTCCAATGCCAGTTTGATGGCCAATAACTCTCGGTCTCCTATGGAATAGTTGCGCTCAGAGGAGGAGAAGAGTTTAGAGAAGAAGCCACAAGTTACCATCCTCCCGGAAGATGATTTTTGAGTAAGTACCGCTCCGGCTCCAGAGGAGGAGGCGTCAACTTCCAGGAAGAACTGTTTGTTGCCATCTGGGCGATGCAGCACCGGGGCGGAAGAGAAGGCCTGTTTAAGGGAAAGAAAGGCCTCCTCTGCTTCGGGTGGCCACTCTTTGGGATTAGTACCTTTACGGGTGAGCGCAGAAATTGGGGCCGTCCGGGAAGAGAAGTGTGGTATGAAGAGGCGGTAGTAGTTGGCGAAGCCCAGGAAACGCTGAATGGCCTTCAACCCCTCCGGTCGGGGCCATTTCTCGATGGCAGACAGTTTCTCAGGATCCATTTGAAGGCCGGTCTGAGAGATAATGTAGCCCAGAAATGGAAGCGAGGTCTGCTCAAAGAGGCACTTCTCAAATTTAGCGTAGAGATGGTTCTGCCTTAGCCTGAGCAGGACCTGACGAACGTCCCTCCGGTGAGTCTGGAGATCCGGAGAGAAGACCAAGATGTCGTCCAGGTACACCACTACGCAGGAGTAGAGAAGGTCCCGGAAGATGTCATTGACCAACTCTTGAAAGACGGCAGGAGCGTTACAGAGACCAAAGGGCATTACCAGGTATTCATAGTGGCCGTCCCGGGTGTTGAATGCCGTCTTCCATTCATCCCCCTGACGAATACGAACCAGGTTGTACGCCCCACGAAGGTCCAGTTTGGTGAAGATCCTAGCCCCCCTCAGACGATAAAATAATTCTGGAATGAGCGGAAGGGGGTACTTATTCTTCACCGTGATCAGGTTTAGGCCTCTATAGTCTATACAGGGACGGAGAGAGCCGTCCTTCTTTTTGACGAAAAAGAAGCCTGCTCCCGCCGGGGAGGTAGATTTCCGGATGAATCCTCTGGCCAGATTCTCCTCAATATATTCGGACATTGACCGGGTCTCAGCAGCGGATAAAGGATAGATACGCCCACGGGGAGGAGTAGTACCGGGTAGCAGATCGATGGGACAGTCGTATGGTCTATGTGGTGGTAATGTCTCTGCCTCCTTTTTATTAAAGACATCTGCATAAGACCAATAAGGAATCGGAAGTCCAGGTAGATTAGCTGGGGTAGGAGAGGGACGGACGGGATGGACGGGAACCAGGCAGGTTTTATGACAGTCTTGTCCCCAGCGAAGGACCTCTCCGGTTTGCCAGTCTAGCACGGGTGCATGTCTCTGGAGCCAGGGCAGACCTAGCAAGAGGGCGTGAGAGAGTCCAGGCAGAACATGAAAGGAGATACTTTCAGAATGCAGCATTCCGACCTGCAGGGTAATGGATTCGGTGATGAGTTGAATGGGGCGAGGTAAGAGGCCCCCATCCACGGCAGCGACAGACAAGGGTACAGCCAGAGGTTTGGTGGGGATGCGGTATTTCTCAACCAGGGACTGTGAAATAAGGTTCCCGGCTGCTCCAGAGTCAAGTTGGGCTAGTTCGAAATAACGGTTCTCCCCGTAGATGATCGAAACTGACAACAGCAGGGATGGAGAGGATTTATTCTTGTCTAGGTGGACCTCTCTGAGCGAACCTAGACACAGGCGTTTCCCGACCTCTCCGGGCAGGCACGGATCCGGTGCTCCTTACTGCCACAGTAGAAGCAGCTCCCCTCGGCACGGCGTGAGTCCTGACGGGTTTTGACCATCTTGGTCTGGTCGACCTGCATAGGCTCAGGAGAGTGTACTTGGGGAGAGATGGAGGGAATGACGGGTTTCTGGAAAGTAGGAGCTAAACGTGGAATCCTTCTCTCACGGGTGACCTCTTTGGCACGCTCCTGAAACCGTAGGTCAATTCGGGTGGCAAGAGTTATTAAGTCATCGAGAGTGGTAGGAATGTCCCGACCGGCAAGTTCATCTTTAATACGGCCGGACAGACCCTCCCAGAAGACGGAAACCAGAGCGTCGTTATCCCAGGCCAGCTCCGAGGCAAGGGTACGGAACCGTATGGCATATTGGCCCACGGTGAGACTCCCCTGACGGAGGCGTAGCAACGATGATGCAGATGAGGTCTTCCGTCCGGGTTCGTCGAAGACTTTCCGGAAAGCCGTGAGAAAAGCAGGCAAGTTGGACACCAGGGGGTCTCCTCTCTCCCATAGAGGATTCAGCCAGGCCAGGGCCTCCCCGGTGAGATGGGACATGATGAAGGCAATTTTGGCCCGGTCGGAGTTAAACTGGTAGGACAAAAGTTCAAAATGCAGGGTGCACTGATTCAAGAAGCCCCGAGCCTGGACGGGGTCGCCTCCGAAGCGAGGAGGTGCAGAAAGCCGGGGTCCGGGGTAGGATACCATAGTATTAGTGAGCAGCGGAGCCGCCGGATTGCAAGATATGGCACTGGCGGAGGTTGTTGGTGGATCAGACAGAGTGTTCAGGCGAGTATTAACATTCCGCAGGTGACCCAGGATGGCCTCCTGTTGGGACCTCTGACGGGACAGTTCAAGACCGAGGTCCGAGAGCGAGGGAGCTTGGGTGCCACCGGGTTCCATGGCCCGAGCAAACTGTAACGGGTCCGGGAGGCGGACTGTAACGGGTCCGGGAGGCGGAACCTCTGAGCTACTATACAAGGGGGCGGCCCTTGTAAGGGAGCGGGTGGCAGTCTCTGGGTGAACGGACAGGGAGTTACGGCAAGTGATCAGGGCAGTCTCTGGGTAAGGGGTAGGTACGACCTGTGATGGCTGAACCTCCGGGTAGGCTAGCAGGCAGGTGGTAGATGTGTGCTCCCAGGTGAGCAAGCGAGAGTCTCTGGAATAGCAGGTGGTCACGGCACGTGACGGCGGAACCTCCGGGCTGGCAGGCAGGTAGGTAACGGAGAAGCGCTCCCAGGTGAGCGGGCAAGAGTCTCTGGAATAGCTGATGGTCACCGCACGTGACAACGGGACCTCCGGGCTGGCAAGCAGGCAGGTAACGGAGATGCGCTCCCAGGTGAGCGGGCAAGAGTCTGGAGTAGCTGGTGGTCACAGCACGTGACAACGGAGCCTCCGGGCTGGCAAGCAGGCAGATAACGGAGAAGCGCTCCCAGGTGAGCGGGCAAGCTGGTCCATAGACAGACTGACCGGAGTAGTAAGGCAGACCGTCGGACCTCAGGCAAGCAGGCAGGTAGCTGATATGCGCTCCCAGGTGAGCGGGCAGGCTGGTCCTTTAGACAGACTGACAAGAGTAGTAAGGCAGACCGTCGGACCTCAGACTGGCAGACAGGTAACAAGTATTCAGGCAGGAATCAGGCAGGTAACTGGCAGGTACTGGCAGGTAACTAGCAGGAAACTGGCAGGTAACTGGCAGGTAACTGGCAACGGGACCTGAGGGCTGAAGCACAGGTGAGACACAGGTGCAAACAACATTGCTCGGGCACCTCCATTTTGGAGGAGGTGCCTTATATATGATGAAGTCCTCCGGCCATTGGCCGGGGACTCTTTAGGGCGGCGCGCGCGGCCCCTTTAAGAGGAGGGGAGCGCGCGCGCGCGCGCCCTAAGCACAGGGGCCGGGAAGGAGCGCGCGCTGAGAGCAGAGCAGGAGGAGGACGCCGGGACGGAGCGCGCGCTGACAGCAGAGCGGGGGGAGGAAGCCGGGCACGGAGCAGAGCGGTGAGAGGAGCAGCGTCCCTGCCTAGCAGAGGGCAGGGACGCCGGCACTACAGCAGTCTGCAGATCCTGTAGGGCACGTATCAGGTTAGCTAAAGCTGACAATGAATTAAGGCTTGCAAGAGATGTCAAAAGCAATAAAAAAGGATTTTGGGGGTATGTCAAAAGTAAAAGAAAAGTCAAAGATGCTATAGGATTTTTACAGGATGAAAATGGAGAAATGGTAAGAGAGGATGTTGAGAAGGCCGAACTTTTTAATTCCTATTTTGCATCTGTTTTCTCTCAGAAAGAAAATGTAACATCAACTGATCTTCACTGTCCTTTTAAAGGAATAGAGGAATCCAAGTTATCTGTAAACCGAAAGATTGTGAGGGAATATTTAGCTAACATAAATGAGTTCAAGTCTCCAGGTCCAGATGAATTACACCCCAGAGTACTGAAGGAGATCGTAGAAGAAATTTTAGAACCACTCTCCATAATCTTTGAAAATTCTTGGAGAACAGGAGAAGTCCCAGAAGACTGGAGAAGAGCAAATGTTGTTCCTATCTTCAAAAAGGGGAAGAAGGTGGACCCAAGGAACTATAGGCCGGTGAGTCTGACTTCTATACCAGGAAAGATCTTTGAACAAATTATTAAACAACATGTATGTAAGTACATGGATAAGAATGAAGTGATTAACCAGAGTCAGCATGGGTTTGTAACTAACAAGTCATGTCAGACTAACTTAATTTCCTTCTATGACAGAATCACTGACTGGGTGGATCAGGGAAATGCTGTAGATATAGTATATCTTGACTTCAGCAAAGCATTTGACAAAGTATCTCACACCATCCTTATTGAAAAAATGACCAAGTATGCAATGGACCAGGCAACTGTTAGGTGGATTCATAACTGGCTTAGTGATCGGACTCAAAGGGTGGTTGTAAATGGCTTCACATCCAGCTGGATGAATGTCTCAAGTGGGGTACCACAGGGCTCCATCCTGGGACCTGTATTGTTCAACATCTTTATCAATGATTTAGATGAAGGAATTGAGGGTAAGCTGATTAAATTTGCTGATGACACAAAGCTAGGAGGGATAGCTAATACTAGAGAAGAGAGAGAGAGGATTCAAAAAGACCTAAATAAACTGGAGCAGTGGGCAGCAACCAACAGAATGGTTTTTAACAGGGAAAAATGCAAAGTACTACATCTGGGCAATAAAAATGAAAAAAGCATATACAGAATGGGAGGAATAGAGCTAAGCAACAGTACATGTGAAAAAGACTTAGGTATACTAATAGATCATAGACTGAACATGAGTCAACAGTGTGATGCAGCAGCAAAAAATGCAAATACAATTCTGGGATTTATTAACAGAAGCATACAGTCTAGATCACGTGAAGTCATTATCGGTCTTTACTCCTCTTTGGTCAGACCTCATCTGGAATACTGTGTACAGTTTTGGGCACCACATTTTAAAAAAGACATAGACAAACTGGAGCAAGTTCAGAGAAGAGCGACCAGAATGGTGACTGGTCTGCAAACCATGTCCTATGAGGAACGGTTGCAGGATTTGGGAATGTTTAGCTTGCAAAAAAGAAGACTGAGAGGAGACTTAATAGCTGTCTACAAATATGTCAAGGGCTGTCACATTGTAGAAGGATCATCTTTATTCTCATTTGCACAAGGAAAGACTAGAAGCAATGGGATGAAACTAAATGTGAGGAGACACAGATTAGATATTAGAAAAAACTTTTTGACAGTTAGGGTGATTAATGAGTGGAACAGGCTGCCACGAGAGGTGGTGAGTTCCCCTTCAATGGACGTCTTCAAACAGAGGCTGGACAGACATCTGTCTGAGATGATCTAGTGAATCCTGCTTTGAGCAGGGGGTTGGACCAGATGACCCAGGAGGTCCCTTCCAACTCTACCATTCTATGATTCTATGTCCATATTTGAACGGTTGTACAAAGCTCTCATCAAAAATGGAAAAGTACAACATATGATAACAACTTTTGTACAAAAATTCAAATTCCTAGATCCAGTATCTAGAGTTATAGCGTCACAAAAAGAATCCCTATTCAAATGTGCGCAGTTGCTGGATTCTGTTAGAAAACATGAGAATCGTGAAAAGGAAATAAATCAAGTTAAATTTATAAAACCAGGAAAGGTAAAATCTTACCAAAAGCCAATATCAAACTCTCCTAGACTGAGTCATCCCCATAGTGAACTCTATCAAATACGCAGGAGATTTCATATCTGTTATAAGCCATATCAGCCAGTGTAAAGATCCATCTCTCCACAGAATGAGTTAATTCTCAGTCAGAACTGGGATTCTCTAAAAAGGAAAATGGCTGAAACTGATGGACAGAGTCAGGTGAGACGACCAGCTGAGAGTGACGTCATGGAATGTGGACTGAAGGACAGGCAGTTCTCTGAGGTTTTGAAGGATAGAAAAATGTCTTTCCTAAATAGGGCGTTCCTGGAGATATTTGAGAGAGACAGAAGATTTGGTTTAGGGAGTGGCTAAGGAAAAACTGTAATTATAATGTAGCATAGAAGTGTTATAATGTCTCAATATTTATTTATAATCTTATACAGTAAAATTGTAGTTACATCGTTTCTAATAGTTCATATATATATATATATATATATATATATATACACTTGTCTAAGTAGAGATTGTGTATAATTGTATTTATGTATATGTTTATAAAATATATATATATATTAATTAATAAATTAGAACTTCATATATATAAATTTAAGTAGCAATATTTTGAATTACATTAGAACCAACCAATATATGTATAAGATATTTAAATAATTCTGTTTCTGTATGAATTTGATATTTAATTTTATTTTCTTATATTTCCTTAGAGTTTTCATTCCAAAGCAGGATTTGATCAAAGAACTCTAAAATGGATTTATTTCTTTATTCACACAGGAAGTGGAAAAATTGCATGATTTTATGTGTATAACATTTTAAAATAATAACAATATATCTAGTTGGACTATAATATATATGTAATACTTATTAATTCTTTTGTGTTGCTAATATTTTCTGTGCATGAAGTGTTCGTGCAAATTAAAGTAGCTTTACAGCATGACGTGTGACAGCTGCGGCCTTTGAACTTTGAGCTAATAGTATTGAATCCCATTCATTCTATTTCCAGCTGATGTAACTTAAAAGCTGGCAGCCAGTGAGTAAAAAAAAAAAAAAAAAGGTACCTAAGGACATTTCTATTTTTGCAAGTTTTTTCAAGTGTCTGAAATTCCAGTGACTTACTCTCATATTATATAATATGTACTTGGGGAATATTCAAAAAATATTAAGATATTAAATGCGCATTAATAAATTGGGATACAACAATTTTGGGTTAAATATATATATATATATATATCTAAAACTTCATATGTGGAATGTTTGAGTTGAACAGATCTGTGAATGTCAGAGTGAATGTGACAGATGAGTAAATCAGCAGCTGCTAAGCGTGATTGATGTGACAGAGGCCTCGTACGTTTGCATGTTTGGAAAAAAATGTTTCTTTATGAGAAGGTACAAAAATATATTTAATTCTGAGGAAATTATAATACATAATTATTTATTATCTACATATATAGATTTCTATATTTCTTTAATAATTATTATTTCTTGATTTAACTAATAGTGGATAAGGGCAACCACACATCAAAATGGTTTATAAAGCAAATTTATATTTAGAATAATTTTCCACATGATAATATTCTTGAATAACTATAATATTATTTTTAATGGCTACCTAAATAGGTACACGCCTCTCTTTAGACAAATCTATGCTACTCATCGATATGAAATTTATGCACAATATTTCTAGAAGAATAATTATTTTTAATTTGGTTCTGATATATACATACATTTTATAAAATAATATTTTTGATATTAAAGGGGAAAATGTGTTTTTGATCCTGATTACATAATCACTTGTGATCAATACTTATTTTCCACACATTTTAATAAAGAAGAAACAATAATAAGGTACAATGATATAATTAAGAAGGGTGTTACATGCAAAGTTGCATAGTTTATTAATTTTTTGGTGATACAAGGTTATTACAAATATGAAATCATCCAGATAATGGAGATATAAGGGTATTTTTTATGGAGAATATAATTACTCTGCATTTGTCATTAAAATTTAAAGGCCTTATTTTTGTTTTTATTCTCATTTTTACTCTTAATTTTATTTTTCATTTTTAAAATTTTATTCTTACTTATTTTCTTATTTTTCCATTTTTCATTTTTAATTCTCATTTGATTTTATTTCAGTTCAATATCTCAATTGAGAAAACACATTAATATTTAATAAAGTAATGTCTAATACAAGAGTATTGCTTCATTAAATATATATTGTTAAGGAAAAAAATGTTTACATTTTCTGAGTAAACACAACAATTCATTCATTCATTTATTCATTCATTCATTCATTCATACATTCATATATTTATTCATTTTGGTTCAGGAGTATACATTCTTTGATATTATTGGTTTAATAAAGATATAAAAACTTGTTTTTTCAAAACACACTGACACCTATGGGTTGGAAAAGGTAATTACACCTATGACATAATGTTCTATCATATGGAGAACTTGATTGATAATGAATTATTATCTATTATTGTTTATTATTCCAAACATAATTTATTTTAATATTTTGATAATAATTAGATGGATATTATTGATTGCTATGGTACGCTGTGATATTATAGGTTAGGAAAGTTGCCAGATTTGGTATCAGATTAGGGAATGAAGACTTCAATCAAGACATCGCAATTATGAATTCTATCTTAATAAAGACTTTTCATATTTATAAATCAAAGAGATTCTCAAAAGTTACAAGAAGAAGCAACCGATATCCGGACGTCTCAGAAGGTAACAGGTGTGAATGCAGAGTGATCATAGACTGTGTCCATTACATACAATACAATTCACACCACTGATCACCAGGACGGCAGAGAACGATGATCCTATATGTACTGGGTTGTGTTCAGGTTTCATCACGTTCCAGTGGTTTCCTATCACCTGCAACACTTCAATGAAAGCTGGTGAGCAGGTAATACCTGACATATGTGTCCTGTATATAAAAGACTGAGTACTGGTTATGGTGCTATATAAAGCAGGGAAGTGTCAAGTTAACCCTTGCTTTACTGACCAAAGACGTCACATCTGTTACAAAAGTGACACGAAACCAGTGCGGACACACGGAAGATTCCAGAATATCGCACAGATATTAAAGCTACATTTCATCCATGGACTTTGTTTTCTTATCCATTGACACACATGATCTTTCTAATAAAGAGTACAGTTTATGGACTGCACAATAATGAATCCAATTATGGACTGTACAATATCTACACGCTGTCATTTATTTCAAAGGAGTTTTCATCTAAAGACTGTTTTATAAAAGAACCAAGAAGAAGATGAGACGACGACCCGATGACATCAGACGATGACGATTGGACCCACGATTGCTTCAATTTAAAGATAGGGAAGTATAATTATACATATTAAATGAATATTAGTCACGGCTTACCATAACATGAATTCACATCATTATATAACAATAATCCGATATTGATACTATTATTATTATTATGGAAATTTAATGATATTGCCAAGGAAGAAGGAAAGAAAAAATGATTGATGAATGTATCTTCTTTTGAGGATTTTTCAGTCCTTTTTATCCTCAAAAAGGGGGGAATGTTAAATAATTAATTATGGATAATCATTTTTCTTAAATCTGAGTTCTATGCCTCAGCCATCGTGTCTAGTTGACATGCGCTATTTGTGTGTATTTTTGGTTCACTACCATATGTAGAACAGGTGTGCCATACGACTGGCTATAAAAGCCCATGGTACAGAAAGGGGTGTCTCTCTTGCTCTGCCCACCACACAAGAAGAATTTTCATGCTGAGAAGCAGATGACATGTAGGCCTGGACACATGCTGGACAAAGACATGATTTACCAGCCAGGATCCAAGGAAAGATGGGTGAATCTCAACAATTAAGCTAATTATGGACAAATGGACAATTACTTTATAACTAATTATTGTATGTACCTGCTGCAATCTGATTCTTTTTAATGGACAATCCAAGAATAAATAGATACATTTTTTTTATAAGAATATCGTGATATTGATACTTTGGGCAGTCCTCAGTAGAGAAAAATAATACAGGAAGAGTATTATTTTACAGCGGGGCCATGTATACAGTACGGAGCACTATGCGGGGCCATGTACAGTACAGACCAAAAGTTTGGACACACCTTCTCATTTAAAGATTTTTCTGTATTTTCATGACTTTGAAAATTGTACATTCACACTGAAGGCATCAAAACTATGAATTAACACATGTGGAATTATATACTTAACAAAAAAGTGTGAAACAACTGAAAATATGTCTTATATTCTAGGTTCTTCAAAGTAGCCACCTTTTGCTTTGATGACTGCCTTGCACACTTTTGCCATTCTCTTGATGAGCTTCAAGAGGTAGTCACCAGAAATGGTCTTCCAACAATCTTGAAGGAGTTCCCAGAGATGCTTAGCACTTGTTGGCCCTTTTGCCTTCACTCTGCGGTCCAGCTCACCCCAAACCATCTCGATTGGGTTCAGGTCTGGTGACTGTGGAGGCCAGGTCATCTGGCGTAGCACCCCATCACTCTCCTTCTTGGTCAAATAGCCCTTACACAGCCTGGAGGTGTTTGGGGTCATTTTCCTGTTGAAAAATAAATGATGGTCCAATTAAACGCAAACCGGATGGAATAGCATGCTGCTGCAAGATGCTGTGGTAGCCATGCTGGTTCAGTATGCCTTCAATTTTGAATAAATCTCCAACAGTGTCACCAGCAAAGCACCCCCACACTATCACACCTCCTCCATGCTTCACGGTGGGAACCAGGCATGTAGAGTCCATCCGTTTACCTTTTCTGTGTCGCACAAAGACACGGTGGTTGGAACCAAAGATCTCAAATTTGGACTCATCAAACCAAAGCACAGATTTCCACTGGTCTAATGTCCATTCCTTGTGTTCTTTAGCCCAAACAAGTCTCTTCTGCTCGTTGCCTGTCCTTAGCTGTGGTTTCCTAGCAGCTATTTTACCATGAAGGCCTGCTGCACAAAGTCTCCTCTTAACAGTTGTTGAAGAGATGTGTCTGCTGCTAGAACTCTGTGTGGTCTCTAATCTGAGCTGCTGTTAACCTGCGATTTCTGAGGCTGGTGACTCAGATAAACTTATCCTCAGAAGCAGAGGTGACTCTTGGTCTTCCTTTCCTGGGGCGGTCCTCATGTGATCCAGTTTCTTTGTAGCGCTTGATGGTTTTTGCAACTGCACTTGGGGACACTTTCAAAGTTTTCCCAATTTTTCGGACTGACTGACCTTCATTTCATAAAGTAATGATGGCCACTCGTTTTTCTTTACTTAGCTGCTTTTTTCTTGCCATAATACAAATTCTAACAGTCTATTCAGTAGGACTATCAGCTGTGTATCCACCAGACTTCTGCACAACACAACTGATGGTCCCAACCCCATTTATAAGGCAAGAAATCCCACTTATTAAACCTGACAGGGCACACCTGTGAAGTGAAAACCATTTCCGGTGACTGCCACTTGAAGCTCATTAAGAGAATGCCAAGAGTGTGCAAAGCAGTCATCAAAGCGAAAGGTGGCTACTTTGAAGAACCTAGAATATAAGACATATTTTCAGTTGTTTCACACTTTTTTGTTAAGTATATAATTCCACATGTGTTAACTCATAGTTTTGATGCGTTCAGTGGTAATGTACAATTTTCATAGTCAAAATACAGAAAAATCTTTAAATTAGAAGGTGTGTCCAAACTATTGGTCTGTACTGTAAATAGTAGTACCGAGCACAATGCGGGGGCCGTGTATACAGTACGGAGCACTATGCGGGGCCATGTATACAGTACGGAGCACAATGCGGGATCATGCATACAGTAGGTAGCACTACGCGGGGCCATGTATACGGTACGGAGCACTATGAGGGGGACATGTATACAGTACGGAGTACTATGCGGGGCCTTATATACAGCACGGAGCACTATGCGAGGCCGTGTATACAATACGGAGCACTATGCGGGCCGTGTATACAGTACGGAGCACTATGCGGGGCCATGTATACAGTACGGAGCACTATGCGGGGCCATGAATACAGTGCGGAGCACTATGCGGGGCCATGTATACAGTACGGAGCACTATGCGGGGCCATGAATACAGTACGGAGCTCTATGCGGGGCCATGTATACTGTGTGCAGCACTATGCGGGACCATGTATACAGTACGGAGCACTATGCGGGGCCATGTATACAGTAGGGAGCACTATGCGGGGCCATGAATACAGTACGGAGCACTATACAGGGCCATGTATACAGTAGGGAGCACTATGTGGGGCCATGTATAGAGTAGGGAGCACTATGCGGGGCCATGTATACAGTAGGGAGCACTATGCGGGGCCATTTATACTGTGCAGCACTATGCGGGGCCATATTTACAGTACGGAGCGCTATGCGGGGCCATGTATACAGTATGAAGCACTATGCGGGGCTGTGTATACAGTACGGAGCACTATGCGGGGCCATGTATACAGTACGGAGCACTATGCGGTCCGTGTATAGAGTACGGAGCACTATGCGGGGCCATGTATACTGTACAGAGCACTATGCGGGGCCATGTATACTGTGTGCAGCACTATGCTGGGCCATGTATACAGTATGGAGTACTATACGGGGCCATGTATAGAGTAGGGAGCACTATGCGGGGCCATGTATACAGTAGGGAGCACTATGCGGGGCCATTTATACTGTGCAGCACTATGCGGGGCCATGTATACAGTACGGAGCACTATGCGGTCCGTGTATAGAGTACGGAGCACTATGCAGGGCCATGTATACTGTACAGAGCACTATGCGGGGCCATGTATACTGTACAGAGCACTATGCGGGGCCATGTATACTGAGTGCTGCACTCTGCAGGGCCCTTTATACTGTGTGCAGCACTATACGGGGCCATGTATACAGTATTACTGAGCACAATGCAGGGGCCGTGTATACAGTGCGGAGTACTATGCGGGGCCATGTATATAGTAGTACGGAGCATTTTGCGGGGCCATGTATACAGTACAAAGCACTATGCGGGGGACATGTATACAGTACGGAGTACTATGCGGGGCCAAGTATACAGTACGGTGCACTATGCATGACCATGTATACAGTAGGTAACACTATGCGGGGCCATGTATACAGTATGGAGCACTATGCGGGGCCATGTATACAGTAGGTAGCACTATGCGGGGCCATGTATACAGTATGGAGCACTATGCGGGGCCATGTATACTGTACAGAGCACTATGCGGGGGACATGTATACATTACGGAGTACTATGCGGGGCCAAGTATACAGTACGGTGCACTATGCATGACCATGTATACAGTAGGTAACACTATGCGGGGCCATGTATACAGTATGGAGCACTATGCGGGGCCATGTATACAGTAGGTAGCACTATGCGGGGCCATGTATACAGTATGGAGCACTATGCGGGGCCATGTATACTGTACAGAGCACTATGCGGGGGCCGTATATAGAGTACGGAGCACGATGCGGGCCCGTGTATACAATATGTAGCAGTATGATGGGCCATGTATACTGAGTGCAGCACTATGCAGGGCCATTTATACTGTGTGCAGCACTATGCGGGGCCATGTATACAGTACGGAGCACTATGTGGAGCCATCTGTACAGTACGAAGCACTATGCGGGGCCATGTATACAGTATGGAGCACTATGCGGGGGCCATGTATACAGTTCGGAGCACTATGCGGGCCCGTGTATACAATATGGAGCACTATGCGGAGCCGTGTATACAGTACGGAGCACTATGCGGGGCCATGAATACAGTAGAGAGCACTATGCGGGGGACATGTATACAGTACGGAGCACTATGCGGGGCCATGTATACAAAACAGAGCAGTATGCGGGGCCATGTATATAGTAGTATGGAGCATTATGCGGGGCCATGTATATAGTAGTATGGAGCATTATGCGGGGCCATGTATACAGTACGAAGCACTATGCGTTGGACATGTATACAGTACGGAGTACTATGCGGAGCCATGTATACAGTAGGGAGCACTATGCGGCGCCATGTATACAGTACGGAGCACTATGCAGGGCCATGTATACTGAGTGCAGCACTATGCAGGGCCATTTATACTGTGTGCAGCACTATGCTGGCCATATATACCGTATGGAGCACTATACCGGGCCATGTATATAGTACGGAGCACTATGCGGGGAACATGTATATGGTACGGAGCACTATGCGGGACCATGTATACAGTACGGAGCACTATGCGGGATCATGCATACAGTAGGTATCACTACGCGGGGCCATGTATACGGTACGGAGCACTATGCGGGGCCATGTATACAGTACGAAGCACTATGGGGGGACATGTATACAGTACTGAGCACTATTCAGGGCCGTATATACAGTACGGAGCACTATGCGTGGGCCATGTATAGAGTACGGAGCACTATGCGAGGCCGTGTATACAGTACAGAGCACTATGCGGGAGGTGTATACAGTACGGAGCACTATGCGGGGCCATGTATACAGTATGGAGCACTATGCGGGGCCATGTATACAGTATGGAGCACTATGCGGGGCCATGTATACAGTAGGGAGCACTATGTGGGGTCATGTATACAGTAGAGAGCACTATGCGGGGCCATGTATACAGTACGGAGCACTATGCGGGGCCATGTATACAGTAGGGAGCACTATGCGGTGCCATGTATACAGTACGGAGCACTATGCAGGGCCATGTATACTGAGTGCAGCACTATGCTGGCCATATATACAGTATGGAGCACTATACCGGGCCATGTATATAGTACGGAGCACAATGCGGGGAACATGTATATGGTACGGAGCACTATGCGGGGGACATGTATACAGTACGGAGCACTTTTCTGGGGTCCTATATAGAGTACGGAGCACGATGCGGGCCCATGTATACAATATGGAGCACTATGCGGGGCCATGTATACTGAGTGCAGCACTATGCAGGGCCATGTATAGAGTACGGAGCACTATGCGGGGGCCATGTATACAATACAGAGCACTATGCGGGGGCAGTATATAGAGTACGGAGCACTATGCGGGGCCATGTATACAATATGGAGCACTATGCGGGGGCAGTATATAGAGTACGGAGCACTATGCGGGCCCATGTATACAATATGGAGCAGTAAGCGAGGCCATGTATACAGTACAGAGCACTATGCGGGGCCATGAATACAGTACAGAGCACTATGCGGGGCCATGTATACAGTACGGAGCACTATGCGGGGCCATGTATACTGTGTGCAGCACTCTGCGGGGCCATGTATACAAAACAGAGCAGTGTGCGGGGCAATGTATATAGTACAGAGCACTATGCGGAGCCATGTATATAGTAGTACGGAGCATTATGCAGGGCCATGTATACAGTACGAAGCACTATGCGGGGCCATGTATACAGTACGGAGCACTATGCGGGACCATGCATACAGTACGGAGCACTATGCGGGGCCATGCATGCAGTACGGAGCACTATGCGGGGTCCATCTATACAGTATGGAGCACTATGCGGGGCCATGTATACAGTACGGAGCACTATGCAGGGCCATGTATACAGTACGGAGCACTATGCGGGGGCCATGTATACAGTACAGAGCACTATGCGGGGGCCGTATACAGAGTACGAAGCACTATGCGGGGCCGTGGATACAGTACGGAGCACTATGCGGGGCCATGATTACAGTACGGAGCACTATTCGGGGGACATGTATACAGTACGGAGCACTTTGCGGGGCCATGTATACTGTGTGCAGCACTATGCGGGGCCATATATACAAAACAGAGCAGTATATGGGACCATGTATACAGTAGGGAGCACTATGCGTGGCCATGTATACAGTATGGAGCACTATGCGGGGCCATGTATACAGTACGGAGTACGATTCTGGGCCATGTATACTGTACGGAGCACTAAGCAGGGCCATGTATATAGCAGTACCGAGCACAATGCGGGGGCGGTGTATACAGTGCGGAGCACTATGCGGGGCCTTGTATACAGTACGAAGCACTATGGAGGGACATGTATACAGTACGAGCACTATGCGGGGCCATGTATACAGTAGTACGGAGCACTATGCGGAGCCATGTATACAGTACGGAGCACTATGCGGGGCCATGTATACAGTAGTACGGAGCACTATGCGGAGCCATGTATACAGTACGGAGCACTATGCGGGGCCATGTATACTGAGTGCAGCACTATGCAGGGCCATTTATAGTGTGTGCAGCACTATGCGGGGCCATGTATACAGTACGGAGCACTATGCGGGGCCATGTATACAGTACGGCGCACTATGCAGGGCCATGTACACTGAGTGCAGCACTATGCAGGGCCATTCATACTATGTGCAGCAGTATACGAGGCCATATATACAGTACGGAGCACTATGCGGAGCCATGTATTCAGTACGGAGCACTATGCGGGGCCGTGGATACAATATGGAGCACTATGAGGGGCAATGTATACTGTGTGCAGCACTATGCGGGGCCATATATACAAAACAGAGCAGGATGCAGGGCCACGTATACAGTGCGGAGCACTATGCGGGGCGATGTATATAGTAGTACCAAGCACATTGCTGGGGCCGTGTTTACAGTACGGAGCACTATACGGGGCCATGTATATAGTAGTACGGAGCATTATGCGGGGCCATGTATACAGTACGACGCACTATGCGGGGGACATGTATGCAGTACGAAGTACTATGCGGGGCCATGTATACAGTACGGAGTACTATGTGGGGCCATGTATGCAGTACGGAGCACTATGCGGGGACGTGTATACACTACGGAGCACTATGCGGAGCCATATATACAGTACGGAGCACTCTGCGGGACCATGTATATAGTAGTACCGAGCACATTGCACGGGCCGTGCATACAGTACGGAGCACTATGCGGGGCCATGTATATAGTAGTATGGAGCATTATGCTGGGCCATGTATACAGTACGAAACACTATGCGGGGGACATGTTTACAGTACGGAGCACTATGCGGGGCCATGTATACAGTACGGAGCACTATGCGGGGCCATGTATACAGTATGGAGCACTATGCGGGGCCATGTATATAGTTCGGAGCACTTTGCAGGGCCATGTATACTGAGTGCAGCACTATGCAGGGCCATTTATACTGTGTACAGCACTCTGGGGGGCTATGTGTACAGTATGGAGCACTATAATGGGCCATGTATACAGTACGGAGCACTATGCGGGGCCATGTATACAGTACGGAGCACTATGCGGGTTCATGTATACAGTATGGAGCACTATGCGAGGCCGTGTATACAATAGTGAGCACTATGCGGGGCCACGTATACAGTAGGGAGCACTATGCGGGCCATGTATACAGTACGGAGCACTATGCGGGGCCATGTATTCTGTAGGGAGCACTATGCGGCGCCATGTATACAGTACGGAGGACTATGCGTGGCCATGTATACAGTACAGAGCACTATGCGGAGCCATGTATTCAGTAGGGAGCACTATGCGGCTCCATGTATACAGTACGGAGCACTATGCGGGGACGTGTATGCACTACGGAGCACTATGCGGGGACGTGTATACAGTACGGAGCACTATGCGGAGCCACGTATACAGTACGAAGCTCTATGCGGGGCCATGTGTACAGTACGGAGCACTATGAGGAGGTCGTGTATACAGTACGGAGCACTATGCGGGGACGTGTATACACTACGGAGCTCTATGCGGAGCCATGTATACAGTACGGAGCACTATGCGGGGCCATGTGTACAGTACGGAGCACTATGAGGAGGTCGTGTATACAGTACGGAGCACTATGCGGGGACGTGTATACACTACGGAGCACTATGCGGAGCCATGTATACAGTACGGAGCACTATGCGGGGCCATGTGTACAGTACGGAGCACTATGAGGGGGACATGTATACAGTACGGAGCACTATGCGGGGGATGTGTGTACAATACGAAGCACTGTGCAGGGGACTTACAGTACATACCAAAAGTTTAGACATACCTTCTCATTTAAAGAAAATTGTACATTCACACTGAATTCATAAAAACTATGAATTAACATATGTGGAATTATATACTTAACAAAAAAGTGTGAAACAACTGAAAATATGTCTTTTATTCTAGGTTCTTCAAAGTAGCCACCTTTTGCTTTGATGACTGCTTTGCACACTCTTGGCATTCTCTTGATGAGCTTTCACGACACTGAAAATGATTGCAATCAGAAATTCTTTGGTATTATTCTCTTTATTTAATTTGAGTTCAATGAAAAAAACACAAAAAGAATTGTCCTAAAGCCAAATTGGATATAATTCCACACCAAACCTAAAAAAGGGGTGGACAAAAGTATTGGCACCCTTTGAAAATCATGTGATGCTTCTCTAATTCGTGTAATTAACAGCACCTGTAACTTACCTGTGGCACCTAACAGGTGTTGGCAATAACTAAATCATACTTGCAGCCAGTTAACATGGATTAAAGTTGACTCAACCTCTGTCCTGTGTCCTTGTGTGTACCACATTGAGCATGGAGAAAAGAAAGAAGACCAAAGAACTGTCTGAAGATTTGAGAAACCAAATTGTGAGGAAGCATGAGCAATCTCAAGGCTACAAGTCCATCTCCAAAGACCTGAATGTTCCTGTGTCTTCCGTGCACAGTGTCATCGAGAAGTTTAAATCCCATGGCACTGTGGCTAACCTCCCTAGATGTCTACGGAAAAGAAAAATTGACGAGAGATTTCAACGCAAGATTGTGCGGATGGTGGATAAAGAACCTCGACTAACATCTAAACAAGTTCAAGCTGCCCTGCAGTCCGAGGGTACAACAGTGTCAACCCGTACTATCCGTCGGCGTCTGAATGAAAAGGGACTGTATGGTAGGATACCCAGGAAGACCCCACTTCTTACCCTGAGACATAAAAAAGCCAGGCTGGAGTTTGCCAAAACTTACCTGAGAAAGCCTAAAACGTTTTGGAAGAATGTTCTCTGGTCAGATGAGACAAAAGTAGAGCTTTTTGGCAAAAAGCATCAACATAGAGTGTACAGGGAAAAAAAGAGGCATTCAAAGAAAAGAACACGGTCCCTACAGTCAAACATGGCGGAGGATCCCTGATGTTTTGGGGTTGCTTTGCTGCCTCTGGCACTGGACTGCTTGACCGTGTGCATGGCATTATGAAGTCTGAAGACTACCAACAAATTTTGCAGCATAATGTAGGGACCAGTGTGAGAAAGCTGGGTCTCCCTCAGAGGTCATGGGCCTTCCAGCAGGACAATGACCCAAAACACACTTCCAAAAGCATTATAAAATGGTTTGAGAGAAAGTACTGGAGACTTCTAAGGTGGCCAGCAATGAGTCCAGACCTGAATCCCATAGAACACCTGTGGAGAGATCTCAAAATGGCAGTTTGGAGAAGGCACCCTTCAAATATCAGGGACCTGGAGCAGTTTGCCAAAGAAGAATGGTCTACAATTCCAGCAGAGCATTGTAAGAAACTCATTGATGGTTACCGGAAGCGGTTGTTCGCAGTTATTTTGGCTAAAGTATTAGGCTGAGGGTGCCAATACTTTTGTCTGGCCCATTTTTGGAGTTTTGTGTGAAATGATCAATGATTTGATTTTTGCTTCATTCTCTTTTGTGTTTTTTCCTTGCAAGCAAATTAAATGAAGATAATAATACCAAAGAATTTGTGATTGCAATCATTTTCAGGAAGAAACTGAGTATTATCTGACAGAATTGCAGGGGTGCCAATACTTTTGGCCAGCACTGTATGGGGTCCATTATTCTGTATGAAGCATTATATGGGGTCCATTATTCTATTATTCTCTATAGAGCATTATATGGGGCTCATTATTCTGTATGGAGAATTATATGGGGTCGATTATTCTCTATGGAGCATTATATGGGATCCATTATTCTGTATGGAGCATAATATGGGGTGCATTAGTCTGTATGGAGCATTATATGGGGTCCATTATTCTGTATGGGGCATAATATGGGGTGCATTAGTCTGTATGGAGCATTATATGGGGTCCATTATTCTGTATGGAGCATTATATGGGGTCCATTATTCTATTATTCTCTATAGAGCGTTATATGGGGCTCATTATTCTGTATGGAGAATTATATGGGGTCCATTATTCTCTATGGAGCATTATATGGGGTCCATTATTCTCTATGGAGCATTATATGGGGTCCATTATTCTATTATTCTCTATAGAGCATTATATGGAGCTCATTATTCTGTATGGAGAATTATATGGGGTCCATTATTCTCTAGGGAGTATTATATGGGGTCCATTATTCTGTATGGAGCACAATATGGGGCCCATTATTCTGCATGGAACATTGAATTGGAGTGCATTATTCTGTTTGAAGCAATATATGAGGTCCATTATTCTGTATGGAGCATTATATGGGGCCAATTATTCTGTATGAAGCAGTATACGGTATTGTTCTCATTATTCTGTATGTAGCATTATATGGGGCCCATTATACTGTATGGAGGACTATGAAGTTCCCATTATACCGTATGGGAGATTATATGGGGTCATTATACCGTATGGAGGACTATACTGTCCGGTCTGCACTGTGCGCTGCCAGTTATCGCCGGTTTCTGAGCTATTGTAGAATTTACAATAGATATCACTCATGTAATGTAAGAAGTAAGTGAAATCTTTGGCCTTGTACTATATATATATATATATATTTCTCTGCCGTATCTGCACCATGAATCCTGGTATGTATTAAAGGGGCCCACTGAGACTCTTTCGCCCGGGGCCTACGAAAGCCTGGAGCTGGCCCTGCTGTCTGCAACCAAAGAGAAAAAGCAGGAATTCTTCTCCTGTAGAGGCGAAAACTGGTGAAAATACAGGATAAAAGTAAAAAAAAATGACCCGGTATAGTAATATTCCAAAATGTACACACATGGCAGCTTATTCTTAAAAGTTACTTAAAATGATAATTTCCCTTTAAATATTGGAACCTCTCTCCAGCAGGGAACGGCAATCTCCATGAATAAAGTCCACTGCACTCGTTCTGATTATTATATTTAGCATACAAGGCAATATCGGTTTAGAATCGCCTCAGTCATTGTTTTAAGATCGTTATGTTTCCGGGCATAAATCATACGCTTGTAACATTGTGTATTTGTCACGGGTGTGTCGCCACGAAGATCGTCACGATTACACAGCCTGACTTCTCGCAGCTGACTTTTTGGTGCTTTGTGTTTTTCGGCAGTGAGGGAGTTAATTCTCTCTCTCTCTGTGCTAGACGAGGTATAGCCTCGCCCAGCTGCAATCAATGCTGCTGTAGTGAGACTCCTTCAAATGCCTGCTGGTCTGTTAGGGAAGTGTCGGTGAAAGCATTTCATGCAGACTAACAGAGCGGATCGTGGTATTTGGAGTTTCAGAGATAAGTGTATTCGGAGAGTTTTTTCCCTTCCTCGCTTTATCATTTATCTCCTTTCCCGTTGGTGTTCCCTCTGTTGTAGTTGTGTAGTTTTTGTATGCAAGGTGGTTTTGGTTTTTCCCTTGTACTGTCTCGTTCGTCTAAGTACTGTGTGTGGGTATATTATTACTTGTCCCCTTTTGTTGTGATCGGGGTCCTTCTCAGGACTAGATTACTTAGGTGCAGGGATCCTCAGGAGGTAGGGGTTACGCTGGCGGCCTGGACCTCTGTACCTTTAACAGTACCTCCAGGTAGAGGGATTAGTCAGGGCCCCAGCTTAGGGTCAGCTTAGGCCCCCTACCTCCAGTATACAGAGACAGCGTGACATTTTCACCGACCACTTAGTTTTTCTCCAGCTACCATGGATCCAGTAGCCGGTCTAGCTCGGCAGTTGCAGAGTTTGTCCATGGAGCTGGCGGACGTTAGGTCCAAGGTTTTGTATCCTCAGGAGCAAGCCGGACCAGAACCTAAAGTAGCTCTCCCTGACAGGTTCACTGGGGGGCGGGACAAGTTTTTTGTTTTCCGGGAGGCATGCAAGTTGTACTTTCGGCTGCGGCCTCGGTCATCGGGGAGTGAAGAACAAAGGGTGGGAATTGTCATCTCGCTCCTACAAGGGGACCCACAATCTTGGGCGTTCTCTCTTCCCCCGGGCTCCCCGGCTCTCCAGTCAGTGGATAGGTTTTTCGCTGCTCTGGGACTCGTATATGATGACCCAGATCGGATCTCCCTTGCTGAGTCTAAGTTACGTAGGATCCAGCAGGGAGATCGTCCGGCGGAGGAATTCTGTTCGGAGTTCCGTAGGTGGGCCACGGACACCCAGTGGAATGACCCGGCTCTTAGGAGCTAGTTTTGTCAAGGTTTATCTGACAAATTACAGGATGTGTTGGCACAGTATGACTCTCCCGCGTCACTGGAAGCCGCTATGGCCCTTGCTATTCGCGTTGACAGACGGCTTCGGGAGAGGTGCGGGATAACTCTACCCCCTGTGATGACTCCACCTCCTACAAGGTCCCCTCATATGGTGGTTCCCCTGGTCAGTCCAGAGGAGCCTATGCAATTAGGAGGGACATCATTTCGGGGGAGGGGACCGGTGGTGCGCCATAAGACAGGAAGGTGTTTCTTCTGCGGGAGAAAGGGACATTTTATTGGGGGGTGTCCATCCCGTCCCTTGCAGAGTGAAGAGTCGTCGGAAAACTGTTGATCCCAGGTTGTGTGGTGGACGGCAATCTGGGAGTAGGTATTTCGTCCCTAGGTTCGTCTCAGTTTCTCGTACCGGCGGAGGTGGTGGTGGGTACGAGAACTGAGAGGATATCTGTTCTTCTGGATAGTGGGGCCGGGGCTAATCTGGTTGATGCTCGGTTTGCCCGGGTTCAAGGTATGCGATTGAGTGAGTTGGCTAAACCCATCCCCATATTCTCGATCGATGCCAGGCCTCTCGGTCAGGGAAGTTTTTTGCAAGCTGTGCATGACGTAAAACTTCAAGTGGGGGCGATACATAAAGAACTGTTGTCTTGCTACGTGTTGGAGGGTCTTCCCACTCCTATAGTGTTGGGCCTTCCTTGGTTAACTAAGCATAACCCGGTTATTAATTGGCAAACCAGAGAGATAAGCCAATGGAGTAAATTCTGTAATAAAAACTGCATGAACACGGTCATCGGTGCGGTTACTCCTTGGGTCTTACCTCCATTTCTGGCGGACTTTGAGGATGTATTCTCGGAGAAAGGGTGTCAGGAACTACCTCCTCATCGCGAGTATGACTGTTCTGTAAAACTGCTCCCTGAGGCCAAGTTACCTAAAGCTAGGTTGTATAACCTTTCTGGTCCTGAGAGGCAGGCCATGAAGGATTATATTTCAGAAAGTCTGGCTAAGGGGCATATTAGACCTTCATCTTCACCGGTGGCTGCGGGGTTCTTCTTTGTTAAGAAGAAAGATGGAGGCCTACGCCCTTGCCTGGATTTCCGTGAACTTAATCGGATTACGGTCCGAGATCCGTATCCGCTCCCACTTATTCCCGATCTCTTTAATCAGATCGTGGGCGCCAAATGGTTCTCTAAGTTGGATCTCAGGGGGGCGTACAATCTGATTAGGATGAAGGAGGGGGATGAGTGGAAGACGGCGTTTAACACTCCGGAGGGGCATTATGAGAACCTTGTCATGCCATTCGGTCTGACTAATGCCCCGGCGGTGTTCCAACACTTTGTTAATGACATTTTTCGCCGCCTGGTGGGACAGTTTGTTGTCATATATCTGGATGATATCTTAATTTACTCGCCGGATCTGGTGTCTCATCAGGAGCACGTTAGGCAGGTGTTACAGATCTTGCGGGATAATAAACTGTATGCCAAATGGGACAAGTGTGTGTTCGCCGTACAGGAACTCCAGTTTTTAGGCTTCCTGGTTTCAGCGTCCGGTTTTCGTATGGACCCTGGGAAAGTGCGGGCAGTTCTTGAGTGGGATCGGCCAGAGAATCTTAAGGCACTACAATGTTTCCTGGGGTTTGCTAATTATTACCGGAAGTTCTCGTCCATGGTTAAGCCTCTCACAGACATGACTAAAAAGGGGACGGATTTTTCTAGGTGGTCTGACAAGGCTTGTCAAGCATTCTCCTCCTTGAAAAAATGTTTTGCCTCGGCACCCATACTCATTCAACCGGATGCGTCACAGCCATTCATTGTAGAGGTAGACGCTTCCGAGGTAGGGGTGGGAGCAGTATTGTCACAAGGTTCGTCCCCTGGTAAGTGGCATCCGTGTGCCTTTTTCTCTAAAAAATTGTCGTCCGCTGAGAGGAATTACGATGTCGGCAATAGGGAACTCTTGGCCATTAAGTTAGCTTTTGAGGAGTGGCGCCATTTTTTGGAGGGGGCAGTCCATCCGGTCACCGTCATCACCGATCACAAGAACCTGCTATATCTGGAGTCCGCGAAACGTCTGAATCCCAGACAAGCTAGGTGGTCATTGTTTTTTACCAGGTTTAATTTTGTCGTTACATATCGTCCTGGGTCAAAAAATGTAAAGGCGGATGCCTTATCTCGTAGTTTCCCTGGGGCCGGGAATACGGACGACCCGATTCCTATCCTTCAGGAGGGGGTGGTGGTTTCGGCAGTATGCTCTGAGCTGGAGGAGGAGGTATTGGAGGCACAGGGGGACGCCCCTGTTGGACCTCCGGGGAGACTGTTTGTTCCAGATCAGTTGCGACAAAAGGTGATCGAGGCACACCATAACTCAGTTTTTGCAGGACACCCGGGGAGTAGAGCAACTGTGGATCTCCTCTCGCGTCGGTTTTGGTGGCCTAACTTACATAAGGAGGTGGTAACTTTTGTCGCGTCCTGTGGGGTTTGTGCGCGCTCTAAGACCTCACATACCCGTCCGTCTGGGGCCCTCTTACCTTTGAAGATCCCGGAGCGTCCTTGGACTCATCTGTCTATGGACTTTATTACGGACCTCCCTCCGTCTTCGGGTAAAACGGTCATACTCGTTGTAGTGGACAGGTTCAGCAAGATGGCACATTTTATCGCTCTTCCGGCTCTCCCTAATGCTAAAACTCTTGCGCAGGTGTTCATTGGGGAGATTGTGAGGCTTCACGGGGTACCCTCCGAGGTGGTGTCTGATCGGGGGTCTCAGTTTGTGTCCAAGTTCTGGAAGGCGTTTTGTGCACGGCGGGGTATGCATTTGTCGTTCTCATCGGCTTTTCATCCTCAGACCAATGGTCAGACGGAACGTATGAACCAGAGCTTGGAGACATATCTCCGGTGTTTTGTGTCAGAGAACCAGGAGGACTGGGCTTCTTTCTTACCTCTGGCAGAGTTTGCTCTTAATAATAGGCGGAGCGAGTCCACTGGTAAGTCCCCGTTTTTTGGGGCATATGGTTTTCACCCCCAGTTTTGTACTTTCAGTAGGGGGGGCTCTTCGGGGGTTCCTGAGGAGGAACGATTTTCCTCATCACTCGCTTCAGTATGGAGAGGGGTGCTGAAGAATCTGAATACTATGGGGAACCGATACAAACGTATGGCTGATAGGAGGAGAGTGTCTGGTCCGGACTTAAGTGTGAACGATCGGGTATGGTTGTCTACCAGGAATATAAAACTTAAGGTTCCCTCCTGGAAACTGGGTCCCAGGTTCATCGGGCCGTACAGAATCAGTTCTATTATTAATCCGGTGGCATTCCGTCTTGACCTCCCCCCTACGTTTAAAATTCACAACATGTTCCACAGATCGTTGCTTAAGAGGTATGTGGCGCCGGTGGTACCGTCACCTTTACCTCCCCCTCCAGTGGTGGTCAAGGGTAACTTGGAGTTCCAGGTATCGAGGGTCATCGATTCACGCTTTAATCGCCGGTCCCTTCAGTACCTGGTTCATTGGAAAGGGTATGGTCCTGAGGAGAGGATGTGGGTTCCTGCGTCGGATATTAACGCAGACCGATTAGTTCGGGCCTTCCACACGACTCACCCGGATAAACCTGGCCCTGAGGGTCCGGAGGCCCCTCGTAGAAGGGGGGGTACTGTCACGGGTGTGTCGCCACGAAGATCGTCACGATTACACAGCCTGACTTCTCGCAGCTGACTTTTTGGTGCTTTGTGTTTTTCGGCAGTGAGGGAGTTAATTCTCTCTCTCTCTGTGCTAGACGAGGTCCAGCCTCGCCCAGCTGCAATCAATGCTGCTGTAGTGAGACTCCTTCAAATGCCTGCTGGTCTGTTAGGGAAGTGTCGGTGAAAGCATTTCATGCAGATTAACAGAGCGGATTGTGGTATTTGGAGTTTCAGAGATAAGTGTATTCGGAGAGTTTTTTCCCTTCCTCGCTTTATCATTTATCTCCTTTCCCGTTGGTGTTCCCTCTGTTGTAGTTGTGTAGTTTTTGCATGCAAGGTGGTTTTGGTTTTTCCCTTGTACTGTCTCGTTCGTCTAAGTACTGTGTGTGGGCATATTATTACTTGTCCCCTTTTGTTGTGATCGGGGTCCTTCTCAGGACTAGATTACTTAGGTGCAGGGATCCTCAGGAGGTAGGGGTTACGCTGGCGGCCTGGACCTCTGGACCTTTAACAGTACCTCCAGGTAGAGGGATTAGTCAGGGCCCCAGCTTAGGGTCAGCTTAGGCCCCCTACCTCCAGTATACAGAGACAGCGTGACAGTATTCCTTAGTGTTGCAAATCTGAAATATTGTAAATTACATACTCCAGTTTGCCTAAAAATATTCCTAAAAAATGCTAAGAGGAGAATTTTTACTCCGCTGTACAATATGTAGTGTGTCCCCTGCCCCCGCTGTGCCCCTTCACAGAGTATGGTGCCCCATAGTGCAATCCTCTACATAGTATGATGCCTTCACAGTGCCACCTCTACAGGGCCCCAACAATGATTTCCCTCTCACAGTGACCACCCACAGTGATTCCTCATAGATTTTGGTGCCTCCACAGAGCTTTCCCCCACACATTATAGTTCCCCCATGGAGCATTATTGAGGAAACTGATAAGACTATTATTGTGTAGGGCACAAATGATCATAGAATCATAGAATGGTAGAGTTGGAAGGGACCTCCTGGGTCATCTGGTCCAACCCCCAGCTCAAAGCAGGATTCACTAAATCATCTCAGATAGATGTCTGTCCAGCCTCTGTTTGAAGACGTCAATTGAAGGGGAACTCACCACCTCTCGTGGCAGCCTGTTCCACTCATTGATCACAATAACCGTCAAAAAGTTTTTTCTAACATCTAATCAGTCTCCTCCCATTCAGTTTCATCCCATTGCTTCTAGTCTTTCCTTGTGCAAATGAGAATAAAGATGATCCTTCTACAATGTGACAGCCCTTGAGATATTTGTAGACAGCTATTAAGGCTCCTCTCAGTCTTCTTTTTTGCAAGCTAAACATTCCCAAATTCTGTAACCGTTCCTCATAGGACATGGTTTGCAGACCGGTCACCATTCTGGTCGCTCTTCTCTGAACTTGCTCCAGTTTGTCAATGTCTTTTTTTAAAATGTGGTGCCCAAAACTGGACACAGTATTCCAGATGAGGTCTGACCAAAGAGGAGTAAAGTGTGATAATGACTTCACGTGATCTAGACTCTATGCTTCTGTTAATACATCCCAGAATAGTATTTGCCTTTTTTGCTGCTGCATCACACTGTTGACTCATGTTCAGTCTATGATCTATTAGTATACCTAAGTCTTTTTCACATGTGCTGTTGCTTAGCTGTATTCCTCCCATTCTGTATATGCTTTTTTCATTTTTATTGCCAAGATGTTGTACTTTGCATTTTTCCCTGATAAAAAAACATTCTGTTAGTTGCAGCCCACTGCTCCAGTTTATGTAGGTCTTTTTGAATCCTCTCTCTCTCTTCTCTGGTGTTAGCTATCCCTCCTAGCTTTGTGTCATCAGCAAATTTAATCAGTTTACCCTCAATTCCTTCATCTAAATCATTGATAAAGATGTTGAACAATACAGGTCCCAGGACAGAGCCCTGTGGTACCCCACTTGAGACATTCATCCAACTGGATGTGAAGCCATTTACGACCACTCTTTGAGTCCGATCACTAAGCCAGTTATGAATCCACCTAACAGTTGCCTTGTCCATTCCATACTTGGTCATTTTTTCAATAAGGATGGTGTGAGATACTTTGTCAAATGCTTTGCTGAAGTCAAGATATACTATATCTACAGCATTTCCCTGATCCACCCAGTCAGTGATTCTGTCATAGAAGGAAATTAAGTTAGTCTGACATGACTTGTTAGTTACAAACCCATGCTGACTCTGGTTAATCACTTCATTCTTATCCAGGTACTTACATACATGTTGTTTAATAATTTGTTCAAAGATCTTTCCTGGTATAGAAGTCATACTCACCGGCATATAGTTCCCTGGGTCCACCTTCTTCCCCTTTTTGAAGATAGGAACAACATTTGCTCTTCTCCAGTCTTCTGGGACTTCTCCTGTTCTCCAAGAATTTTCAAAGATTATGGAGAGTGGTTCTAAAATTTCTTCTACGATCTCATTCAGTACTCTGGTGTGTAATTCATCTGGACCTGGAGACTTGAACTCATTTATGTTAGCTAAATATTCCCTCACAATCTTTCTGTTTACAAATAAGGTGGATTCTTCTATTCCTTTAATAGGACAGTGAAGATCAGTTGATGTTACATTTTCTTTCTGAGAGAAAACTGATGCAAAATAGGAATTAAAAAGTTCTGCCTTCTCAACATCCTTTCTTACCATTTCACCATTTTCATCCTGTAAAAATCCTATAGCATCTTTGACTTTTCTTTTACTTTTGACATACCCCCAAAATCCTTTTTTATTGCTTTTGACATCTCTTGTAAGCCTTAATTCATTGTCAGCTTTAGCTAATCTGATACGTGCCCTGCAGGATCTGCAGACTGCATTATAATCTTCTTTAGATATGCCTCCCTCTTTCCATTTGATAAACATTTCTTTCTTTATTTTTAGCATGTGTTTAATTTCTGTGTTCATCCATCCTGGTTTCCTTAAATGCTTCCCATTTTTCCTACTTTTTGGAATTGTTAACGATTGTGCTTTGAGAATCTCATTTTTAAAAATTTTCCATCCTTCCAGGACATTTTTGTCATTAAGGATATCCAGCCATTGGATCCCTCCTATTCTCTTTCTGAGTCGCTTAAAATCTGCCTTTCTGAAATCTAACCTTGAAGTTTCAGTCTTCACATGTCTTCCTCCTCTAGTTATCCAAAATTCTATAATAGCATGATCGCTGCCTCCTAGCGCCCCAGCCACTTTTACCTCCTCAACCATTTCCTCCCTGTTTATAAGGATTAGATCCAAAGTAGCAGATCCCCTTGTTTTCTCTCCTACCTTTTGGAAGATAAAGTTGTCAGCAAGAGAGGATAAGAATTTGCTTGACCTGTTAGCATTACTTGAGAGAGATTCCCAACAAATGTCTGAATAGTTGAAATCTCCCATGACCACTACGTCATATTTTTTGGAGAACTTGGTCATTTGATACATAAAGAGTTCATCCATATCTTCAGTTTGCCCAGGTGGCCTGTAGTAAATGCCTACAATGGTGTCCTTTCTGTTGTTCTCTCCTTGTATTCTTGCCCAAACAGTTTCCACAGAACTCCCAGTCTCTGCTTCAATCTCTGTGCAGATATACGCTTTTCTAACGTACAATGCGACACCTCCTCCTCGTTTATCAAGTCTGTTTCTTGCAAATAAGTTGCATCCTTTTAGCCTTGTGTTCCAATCATGTGTATCGTCCCACCAAGTTTCAGTGATTCCAATGACATAATTTTTCTTTTCCTGCGTTAGTAGTTCCAATTCTCCTTGTTTGTTTCCCATGCTTTGTGCATTTGTATGACACTTTTACTCTTTAGGGTACTCACTCTGAGGTTCACTATTACCATCTGTTGGGCACAATTACTTTTAGGGGCACCATCTGTCTGGCACTGTTGGTTTCTGTGGCACTATCTGTGTAGATCTCTTTTAGTTGCTATTTCTAGTAAGTTTTGATGTATTGGCTATGTGCGCACGATCAGGAAAATTTCTGCAGCGTTCCTGCATCTATTGGCAGCAAAAACGCTGAGATAAATACGCAGCGTTTTGATGCGTTTTCATGTGTTTTTTTATGTGGTTTTGCCTGCAGATTTGCCATGCGTTTTTCCAGTGCATTGTATAGGAAAAATGCAGGCAAAAACGCAAAAAGAATGGACATGCTGCTTCTTTTTCTGCACATGAAATTCAGTCAGGATAAATTCTGATCAAAGAACTTGCAAAATGTCATAGGAAACCATGGGAGAAGGTTTACAATGCATTTTTGGCCCATTTCTGTGCAGACAAAACGCACCAAAAACGCACTGTTTGCACTTTGGGTCACTGCGCTTCACTGCAAGTGCAGTAATGGGGAAAATGGGGCAACAGTAAAGAATTAGTGATATCAAAATAGATGGATAAGGTGGTGGAAATGTGAGAAGTCAAACATGTCTGTGTTGAAATCCCTACAGATGAGTTGAGGCTAGAAGAAGTTGTAATGGTGGTCTGGACCAGATGGAAAAGATAAGAAAAGTGAATGGCTCCAACTAGAAAGAAGGTGAACATTAAGTCACTTAATATAACTGTATGACTATGTATGACTGTGAGACCTCTTATATGCTTGGCAGAACTGAGATCTAACACCATAAGGATGGAGTATAGTGGTAATGTTTAGTCTTTTTATAGTGTGTTTATTTTGTAACAGTTTGGTGGTGCAATTAAGTTACCTTAAGCTACATTGTCACATTATCATTTCACGCATTTTACTCCCATCTTTACACTAAATATCTTATCAAGTCTCCTCTGTGACCTCATCAGTGATTCTATATAATAATATGGCCCGTGTGTACCTCCCTATAGGAGTAGTGCTCTCCACTAGTGCCATCTCTGTGCCCCCATATAGTACTAGTGCCCTCTGTGCCTCCATACAGTACTAGTGCCCTCTCTGTGCCCCCATATAGTACTAGTGCCCTCTCTGTGCCCCCACATAGTACTAGTGCCCTCTCTGTGCCCCCATATAGTACTAGTGCCCTCTCTGTGCCCCCATATAGTACTATTGCTCTCTCTGTGCCCCCATATAGTAATAGTGCCCCTCTGCGTACCCATAAAGTACTAGTGCCCTCTCTGTGCCCCCATATAGTACTAGTGCCCTCTCTGTGCCTCCGTATAGTACTAGTGCCCTCTCTGTGCCTCCATATAGTACTAGTGCCCTCTCTGTACCTCCATATAGTACTAGTGCCCTTTCTGTGCCTCCATATAGTACTAGTGCCCTCTCTGTGCCACCATATAGTACTAGTGCCCTCTCTGTGCCTCCATGTAGTACTAGTGCCCTCTCTGTACCCCCATATAGTACTAGAGCCCTCTCTGAGCCCTCATATAGTACGAGTGCTCTCTCTGTGCACCCATATAGTAATAGTGCCCCCTCTGTGCACCCATAAAGTACTAGTGCCCTTTCTGTGCCTCCATACAGTACTAGTGCCCTCTCTGTGCCTCCATATAGTACTAGTGCCCTCTCTGTGCCTCCATGTAGTACTAGTGCCCTCTCTGTACCCCCATATAGTACTAGTGCCCTCTCTGAGTCCTCATATAGTACTAGTGCTCTCTCTGTGCACCCATATAGTACTAGTGCCCTCTCTGTGCCCCCATATAGAACTAGTGCCCTGTCTGTGCCCCCATATATTACTAGTGCTCTCTCTGTGCCCCCATATAGTACTAATGCCCTCTGTATGCCCCCATATAGTACTAGTGCCCTCTCTGTGCCTCCATATAGTATTAGTGCCCTCTCTGTGCCCCCACATGTTGCTAGTGCCCTCTTTGTGCTCCCGTATAGTACTAGTGCCCTCTCTGTGCCCCTATATAGTACTAGTGCCCTCTCTGTGTCCCCATATAGTACTAGTGCCCTCTCTGTGCCCCCGTATAGTATTAGTGCCCTCTCTGTGCCCCCATCTAGTACTAGTGCCCTCTCTGTGTCCCCATATAGTACTAGTGCCCTCTCTGTGCCCCCACATGGTGCTAGTGCCCTCTCTGTGCCCCTGTATAGTACTATTGTCCTCTTTGTGCCCCCGTATAGTACTAGTGCCCTCTCTGTGCCCTCATATAGTACTAGTGCCCTCTCTGTGCCCTCATATAGTACTAGTACCCTCTCTGTGGCTCCATGTAGCAATAGTGCCCCCTCTTTGTTTGTATAGAGTAATAAGACCCCCTTGTGACTCTGAATAGTATTAGTCCTGGCTCCGTGCCCCCATATAGTAATAGTGCCATCTCTGTGCCTGAGGATATGTATATTGTTATAGATAATGTGGACCCAAGTGTCCGAAAATCAGAAGAGCCAAATGATATTGGCCAGAATATAAAGATGGGTGGTCCGGCACTGAATATAATATAACTGAACAGGAATATAGAGAACATTATTACATTCAATATTCTCAGTCTTTATATTCTCCCTATCTGTAAATACAATGTTCCTTTTACCCTTTACACCTATGTAGTAAAGGTCATAGTCGCCTCTATGTCTTATTCTAGAACAATGGGAATCTTCTTCTCCAGGCCCATGTAAATAGCGTTTTTCTGATAGAAATGTGATGTGAGCAGAACATTAAAAATATTTTCAGTTCTTTACAATCCATTTTTATTGGGCCTCGTTCAGACGAGCGTATTATACAGACCTGTGCTCTCTGCACCACAGACCGCACCCGCGCCCTGTATAGCCAATGTCCAGATATTCCACACATGGACCAACAATGTGAGTGGAGACAATCACTTCATGGGCAAGACCTTCCTAAATGGTATCTAACAGGACTGATGGCCGCTGATTGACTGCAGCACTTATGTGGCACAAAGACACAAGATTGCCGGGGACACGGCGCTCGGGCAGAGAAGCAGCATCAGTCCGACAGAAAATGTGCTTTTTTCTTATTTTATTCAGCACAATAGGGGCATTCAGAAGGAGATGTCAGTAGTAAAGACCCCTGTAACTCAGTCCAGTGTTTGGTGTAAAGCATGGAGGTAATAACCAAAAAGGTTCAGGTACATTTTTGAGCAGTTTTTTCGTTTTTTTCTCCCCTTCTTCCAAGACTCATATAACTTTTTTATTTTTCTGTCTACTTAGCCATATGAGGGCTTGTATTTTGAGGAACGAGTTGTACTTTTCAAAAAAATAATTTATTTTATCATGTGATGTACTGGAAACAGGAAGAAATTGCAAAAAAAAGTGCAATTTCACAATTGTTTTTTAATTTTTTTATTTATCATATTCACTATATGGAAAAATGATCTGGCAATATAATTCTCCGCTCCACCTGCGGCTGTTAAAGGCACATGATGGCTGATTAAATGAACTATCATCTGCAGAAAAAGATGCAAGCTCAGCGCTGGAGCCCGCATCAAATGCAGTGACACAACTTATGACGTAACTATGTCATATATCGTGAAGGAGTTAACCTGTCCTATCAACGACATTGAGAGTCACTCAAGTTAGGAGAGTTGGACTCCACTGGCTGAATATTTACCAGATATAAGCTCATCCACGGGCCAGAGAACGCCCATCAGGGACACTTGTACTGACGCAGATGGGGTACGGCCATCACTGTGCATCCCTATAACTGTGTTCAATAAGGTAACGAGCAGCCGGCACACTTTCTCATACAATCATATGTGACGTCCTCTTACTCGAAAAAGCCTGTGTTTACCCTGGGTGATGGGGGGCTCGGTGTCGGGTCCTATGATGAAGAGATGGGGTGCAGCCGTGGCCCGGACCCGACCCGTGCTCAGGGCCGTCACATTAAAAAGAGATGGTGTGGGCTCATCCGGGTTGAGTGGCTGATTAACGACTACGCCACCTGTGGTGCCTGGTGAAGGGCCACCAGCGCCACTACAGTCCGCTGAGGCCTGGTTTTACGGCTGCCAGAGTTCTTACTACTCCCCACAGGTGGAGCATGGCCTCACGGCAGAGGGACAGGAGGATGGGGGTAGTAGTAGAGGGAGACTGGCGCCGCGTCGTGCGGTGTGGCGCAGAATAAACAGTCCGGAGGCCATAGGGGTGAACTTCCAAGGCTAAACTCACTTTAGAGATGGCAGAAGGAAGGCGACTCCCTGCTCCTCGCGGAGTCCTGCGGTCACCATGGACGGGGGTCCGACAACCTCCGAGTAAGTCCAGCATTCAGTTGGGACCCTACTGCAGAGTGTTCCTGAACTACAGACCCAATCCTTTCCTGTCCGTGTGTGTGCAAATAGGCCGGGACTCCCTCTGAACTCCTCTCAGAACAAGGGCACGGGTGGCAGCTCCACTCCGTCCGATACCCTGTGGGATCCTCTGGGCCTAACCGGGCTTTCCCGTCCAGGACGTAGAGTAGCAAGGTCGGGTGTCGGGGGCCGGTACCCCTCTTGCAGCCGGAGTCCCTCTGAATATATCAGCATGGCGAGGACAGGTGGCGTACACCGCTCCGTCTGCATCCTGCCTGGGATCCATTTGCTGTGGAGCCACACTCTTAAGCTCCGGGCCTTCTTGGTCCTGCTCATTGGCCGGGTTGAGACATTCCTGGTCTACAACCTGCCCCTCGTCCCAAGGCCGGGGTACGAGGGCTGTGTCCCTTGCCGGTGCAAGCCCACACAGGATCTGCGCTCCCGGAGGGAGGTCACATTACACACAGTATTTGACAGCACAGTACAGCCGAAGACGACGACCAAGACCAAAGATGGCTTTTTATTAAATATGAAATTTAAACTGTAACTAACTTGTAAGTCCTCCACCCTCACCCACTAACTGGTTCCCCTAACTCTTGGTTCCCCAGTCTCCCTGTAACCAAGGGAGCAGCACCTAGTGCATATTAGCTCCCTCTGGTGGAGAAGTGTGGTGTTGGATGCAAGGTTTGGGTCACGACTATCACACTGGTCTTACCTCAGAGGAGGAACACCACACTCCATTAAAGAAGTGCAGCATCCCTGTGGCGGTCGAACCCTCAGGGGCGCCACGCATACAACACTGACGACAGTGGAAACCAAACACTCCTGCACCCATGTCTGTGTCTATTCAGCACAGAAGTGTAAAATATCAAGTGCAGCCTGTGGAGTGAGGTGTGCGCAGCCAAGTGGGTAAGAATCACGTCCTGTTCTATATATTAGACTGGTACATGAGCATGAGATCTGCTGATTGTGCTATGTCCTGGCAGGTCTGTGCGGATGTGACGTCATTGTAGCATCGGCGTCTCTGCCCCCTTACAGGCAGAGACGTCGTCCCCCTTACCGCCGCACTCCGGGCCCGTCATCTTCCGGCCCTCCTGCTGCTGCCGGCACACGCAGCTTCCCTATCACTGTGCTTAAGGCGCGCCCGTCCTCCCTCCTTCTTAAAGGGGACGTGCGCGCCATCCTAACGAGTCCCCGGCCAATGGCGGGAGGACCTCTCATATAAAAGGCACCTCCTCCAAAATGGAGGTGCCCGTGCAAGGTCGTAGCTTTGTGTTATAAACCCTGCTTCAGTCCTCAGGTCCCGCTGCTAGTCTGACTACCAGTCCGCCAGCCTGACTACCAGTCCAGTCCGCCAGCCTGACTACCAGTCCAGTCCGCCAGCCTGACTACCAGTCCAGTCCGCCAGCCTGACTACCTGTCTCCGCCAGCCAAGTACACTCTCCAGCCCGACGGTCTGCCTACGGTCCAAACCCGCCAGTCTGTCTATGGGCAAGGCTTGCCTGCCTACCCAGAGAACGTAGCAATTACCTGCCAGTTACCTGCCGTACCTACCAGCCAGCCTACCTGGAGGCTCCTGCCAGTTACCCGTTGTGTCTACCAGTCCGTCTACTCGGATCACCTGTCAGCCTGCCTGCCGTGCTCATCCGCTGTACCGGTCAGTCCCTGCCTTCTGACCCGTGGAAGTCACCTGCTCTCATACAAGGACTGGCCCAGAGTAGCACCTGGTCCCTCTGCTCGGTTCTTCCTTGGTTCACGGAGTCGATTGAGCCGCCGTGCGACCTTGGTCAGTCCGAGTTGATACCTAGTCATGCCCCTCTGGTCCCTCCTTGCATCGCAGCACAGAGGTTCCACCACCCAGATCCGTAACAGTTTGCACGGGCCATGGAACCCAGTGGCCCCCGGGCTCCTTCGCTTGCTGACGTGTACCAGGAGGTTTCTCGTCAGAGATCCCAACAGTAAACCATCCTGACCTACCTGCGGTCTGTCAACTCTCGCCTGGACACGCTGCCTGTCACACCAGTGTCTGCCTCGAGCCGAGCGACACCCGCTCCTGTGGCGCCTCTGCCTACCTGTGCTATAGCATCCAGCTCAGGACCCCGGCTCTCTGCGCCTCCTTGTTTTGGGGGTGACCCCGTCTTATGTCGGGGTTTTCTGAACCAGTGCACGTTGCACTTTTAACTACTGGCACATCAGTTTCCCTCCGACCGGGCCAAGGTGGCATTCATCATGTCTCACCTCACCGGGGAAGCATTGGCATGGCTAAACCCTCTATGGGAGAGAGGGGATCCCCTGGTGTCCGATCTTCCGGATTTCCTCACTGCCTTCCGGAAGGTCTTCGATGAGCCTGGACGAAGGACTTCTACTGCCTCCTCATTGCTCCGACTCCGCCAAGGGAGTCTCACCATGGGCCAGTATGCCATACAGTTCCGTACCCTTGCTTCTGAGCTTGCCTGGAATGACGAGGCTCTGGTGTCCACCTTCTGGGGGGGTCTTTCCGGATGGAAAAAGAACGAGCTAGCCGGCCGGGACATTCCTACCACCCTGGATGACCTGGTGTCACTAGCTGCACGGATTGACATCCGTTTCCTGGAACGAGCTAAGGAGACAACTGGTAGAGATAATTTCCTCGTCTTGCTCCGGTTTTCCAGAAACCTGCCTCCCACCCTGCAACTCCCCAGGCACGCTCGCCCAAAAACATGCAGATCAACCAGACCAAGATGGTCAAGTCTCGCCAAGAAATACGCCGTGCCGAGGGGAGCTGTTTCTACTGTGGTAGTAAGGAGCATCTGATCCGTTCCTGCCCGGAGAAGCCGGGAAACTCCAGTGTCTAGGACCACTCGGAGAGGTTGTCCTAGGCAAGAGTAAATCCTCTCCGTTCTTGACTCTATCCGTTTCTATTTCCTGTGGAGAGAACAGCTTCTTTGAAACTGCCCACCTGGATTCCGGAGCCACCGGGAATCTCATTTCTCAGTCCCTTGTAGAGAAGTATCAGATTCCCACCAAACCTCTGGCTGAACCATTGGCAGTCGCTTCCATGGATGGAAGACTCCTTCTGGTGACCATCGTGCTCGTCACAGAGCCTGTGACCCTTCAGGTGGGAATGTTGCTGACGTGCCCCCTGGGAACCGGGCCTTGTAGATGCTGGGGGTTGTAGTCACCGTGGCAGTGACCCGGTCTGTGACCCAGGGCGGTCAAACCAGGGTAGTTTATGTGAATTTGTTTGTATAGTCCGACTACGCCACCTGTGGAATGCGGTTATTGGGAACCGCCGCTGCGGAGCAGTCCCCTGAAGCTGGTGGTATGTGCAGCAAGGTGATGTGACTCCCCACAGGAAGAGTGTAGCTTCAGGCAGCGTGTATGCATGATGGTGGTGATAGTGCCTGGATCAGTAATAATAACATGGAGTCTTTGCAGTGCAGTCCTAGGGTCTTTACAGGTGGTAATTATATTGGCCCAACGGGAGTACTTGCTAGGGATGAGGGTGACGCGCCCCCTGGGCCTGTGTTGTGTAGCGTTGCGCACGCGGGGAATACCCGGAGCCGGATCTGTCGGGGTTAGTAGTCCTCGTGGCGGTGACCCGGTCCGTGCCCAGGGTGTCAAACTAAGTGGCGGAATTTAGCAGAAGATGTTATAGTGTTCGACTACGCCACCCGTTGAATGCGGTTATGAAGCAGCCGCTGCAGGGCAGACCGCTGAGGCCGGTGGTACAGTTGTGCAGCGTGGGTAGTATAACCCCCAACGGGAGGGGTATGGCCTCAGGGCAGCAGACGTGGATGATGGGGATAGCAGAATTGCACGCAGGCACCAGGAACCACTCAGAGACGGTGCGGTGTAGTTCAGGGTCTTTACTGGTGGCAAAGGTAGACCCTCCCGGGAGTACTGGCTAGCGATCGGGGCCTGGTCAGTCCGTGAGCAGATAGGATCTCCCCCGGCCAGGCGGAGTTGTAGGCCTCCCCAACTAATTGTACTCTTCCTGGCTACCTTGCTAGAAGCGGGTAAAAGTAGCCCACGTCCCTGAGTGTACCGTGTGGTGCTCACCCGTATGGCCTGTGACTCGGGGCCTTCTGGTAGCCTCCGCTCCACGACGGCGGTGCTGGTCTCTTGCGTGTGACCGTGCCTTCGGGTTTCTTGGCCAGAGGACCTGAAATCCCCTGCCGGACGGTTTCTGCTGCTGGGTATGGAACAGTCCCCACAGCCTCGGACTCCGTGTCCGGTGAGATCTCTTCAGTCAGGACGAGCTCTACAGCTTCCAGTCCTGGACCCCTTTTATCACTGCTCCCACAGAGCTCCTGATCTTGCTCTCCCTGCATCTGCTCCACTCCAGACCAGACTGTGTCTCTGTCTGGGACTCCTCTTCTTCTCTTCTTTTTTTTAACCCCACCTCAGCCCCAGTTTATATAGGGGAAGTTCTTCCCCTCCCAGGACTGGGCAGGAGGTGTGGCATGCTTAGGGTTCCTGACCAGGAGACCTCCCACCTGCTCACAGACGTAATATTGCTATTACTGTGGTAACCAGAACCCTGGGGTGCCACATTCCCCCCTAGTAAAATTTAGTACTCCGGGACTAAACATATTTTTGAAAACATAACAGGGTATAAACAGGAACAATACAATAAGGAAAAACACGTTAGGGTGGTCACGGAGTGTCCGCAACCGGGTGCAATTTTTGAAGCAAAAAGGGTGTCCATTTCACCAAAGAACGGGGAGCCGTAACCAGGTAGGGGTCTGTCCTGCCCCGAGTCTTTAACAGTCTATAGTCCGTTCCTGGGTTACGCTCCAAACATATATACAACAGAGTTCCGGTTAATCCACAAAAGACACCTATAAAATAACTGGAAAAACATAATTATTTACAAGCAACAGTAAACAGGTAAATACCAATAAGACAGTCGGAACACTTTAGATCCTCCAACGTACGGGCAACTGGCCTCTATTGGCCCTAGTAGACCTACGGAGCTTACTGACCGATCCTGAGCTACAGGGTGTAGGAGCTGTCAAAGGTAAGCTGGGCAGCTGTCTACGGACTCTTTGGCTCACTAGGGGCACGGCAGGCTCACTATAAGCAGAGGGTCGATTCTCCTGGTCTGCTTGTGTGGGGTCTTCTGCCTCCTGGACCGGCTGCTCTTCCAGCTCTACCTGTTTTTCCGTAGGCACTTGGGATGCTGGCTGGAGGAAGGTGAGGACGGGTACCACAACAGCGCCATTTACCTGTGTCCAAGACCGAGGGAAGTCTCCGAGTACAGTACTGACCATCTCTTCCCTTTCCTCTGCGGGTCGAGGGTTTTCTTGATCTTCTTCAGGGTTTCGTAGCTGCTCGGGACACTTCTTCAGGTGATCTCGGGAGACAATGGCTGTGGTTTCTCCTCCATCCTTACTGATTGTGCAGATTTTGGGGTTTTCATGGCTTGATGGCAGTACGGTGTACGGGTCCTTCTCCCACTGGTCGTCCAACTTGTGGAGCCGTCTTTTCCTCTTCAAGACCTGCTCTCCAGGTACCAGGGGAACAGCGGGAGCACACTGGTTGTAAGTCTTCTCCTGTCTTTCTCTTGCTTGACGGAGACTTCGCTCAACGCTCTCCTGTACTTTCCGGTACTGCTGCTGCCTCTCTGTGTCCCAGTCTGCTTCTGGTGAAGTGTCCTCGGGTGTCAGGACTCCCATATCCAGATCAACAGGCAGCTTACCGGGTCTTGCTCTCATTAGGTAAGCCGGGGTACAGTTGGTAGAACCTACAGGGATGTGGTTGTATAGGTCCACCAGATCAGGCAGTTTCTCAGGCCACAGACTGCGTTCTTCCAGGGGCAATGTTTTCAGAAGGTCTATCACCACCTGGTTCATCTTCTCGCAAAGTCCATTGGTTTGCGGATGATAGGGTGTTGTTCTTATCTTCCGGCAGCCATACAGAGTGCAGAACTCCTGGAAGACTTCCGCTTCAAAGGCAGGTCCTTGGGCCGTCAGCACCTGCTCTGGGTATCCGTGTGGACGACAGAAGTGCTGCTGGAAGGCTCTAGCTGCTGTTTGAGCCGTTAAGTCCTTGACGGGGACTACAACCAAGAACCGGGAGTAGTGATCCACGATGGTTAACGCATAGACGTAGCCACTTCTGCTGGGGGTCAGTTTTACATGGTCCAAGGCTACCAGTTCCAACGGCTGCCTGGTGACGATGGGCTGCAGGGGAGTCTTCTGGCTGGCACGGTCCTTCCTTCTTAGGTTGCATGGGCCACAGTCTCTGCACCACCTCTCGATGGTCCCTCTCATGCCTACCCAGTGGAACCGCCCGCGCAGCAGGAACTCCAGCTTCTTCCATCCGAAGTGCCCAGCTCCGTCGTGGTATGCCTCCAGTACCATAGCCGCGTCTCTTCTTGGCACCACTACTTGCCAGATCAGTTCATGCGTCCGGGAGTTAACCATTCTGCGGCACAACTTCCCCTTGTAAAGAAACAGTCGACTCTTCTCAGCCCACAGTTGCTTGGTCTCCTCCGGAGCGTCTGGGTCAAGGCGGGCATCTGGCCGAGTCACTGTCTTGTGTTTCCGCCCAGTTGTAATGAGGTAAGGGGTTGAACGTAGCGGATTGCTTACCCCCTACACGGTGGGAATACTGGGTAGTCCCATGACGGTGAAACGCGGGGAGTTCAACTTCTTCCAGTTCCTCTGGATCTTCCCCTACGTCCGGTAGGTTTGGCATTCTGGACAAGGCATCCGCGTTGGTATTGGAGCGTCCTGCCCGGTATTTGATCATGAACTCATAGTTGGACAGGCGGGCCATCCATCTCTGCTCCAGGGCACCGAGTCTTGCAGTGTCCAGGTGTGTCAACGGGTTGTTATCCGTGTACACGGTGAACCGCGAAGAGGCGAGGTAGTGCTTAAAGCGTTCGGTGACTGCCCACACCACTGCCAGGAACTCTAGCTTGAATGAGCTGTAATTCTCAGGGTTTCTTTCGGTGGGTCGCAGTTTTCGGCTGGCGTAAGCAATTACCCGTTCTCTCCCCTGCTGGATCTGGGACAGTACGGCTTCTAGCCCGATGTTACTTGCGTCGGTGTAGAGGATAAAGGGCTGGCTGTAATCAGGGTACGCCAGGATTTCATCCCCCGTGAGGGCCATCTTCAGCTGGCGGAAGGACTCTTCTTCCAGCTTCTCCCATCTGAAGGGCGGCTTCTGGTTCTTGGCCTTCCTGGACTGGCCTATCAGGAGGTCCTGCATAGGAGCTGCCTTTTTGGTGAAACCGGGAATGAATCTTCGGTAGTAGCCTACCAACCCGAGGAACTGCCGCACTTCCTTTACGCTGGAGGGTCTTGGCCATTCCTTAATCGCGGTGATCTTATCAGGGTCGGGAGACACTCTGTCAGCACTCACCACGTGTCCCAGGTACTGCACTTTTGGTTTTAGCAGGTGACACTTCGACGGTTTCACCTTCAGACCGTAGTTTGCCAGGGCTTCGAACACTTCCGCCAGGTGTTTCAAGTGGTCCTCGTAGGTTTTGGAATAAACTATAACATCGTCCAGGTACAGCAGGACCGTCTCAAAGTTCCGGTGTCCCAGACAGCATTCCATCAATCGTTGGAAGGTTCCTGGTGCGTTGCAGAGTCCGAACGGCATGCAGGTAAACTCGCTAAGTCCCATCGGGGTGGTGAATGCGGTCTTCTCCCGGTCCGCCTCTGCGACAGGAACCTGCCAGTACCCGCTAGTGAGATCCAAAGTGGAGAAGAAGTTAGCAGATTTTAAAGCAGCCAAAGACTCCTCTATCCTTGGTAAGGGGTACGCATCTTTGTGTGTGATACGGTTGATTTTCCGGTAATCTACACACATTCTCATGGTGTTGTCTCTCTTTTTAACCAAGACTAGTGGAGCTGCCCAGGGGCTACAGCTATCCCTGATTACCCCAGCCTCCTTCATGTCTCTAAGCATCCCCTTGGCGTGTTGGTAGTGTGCAGGGGGTACGGGACGATACCTTTCCTTTATGGGAGGATGATCTCCCGTGGGGATGTGATGTTCCACTCCCTTTACTCGCCCGAAGTCCAGCGGGTGTTTACTGAACACTCTCTCGTATTCCTGGATCACCCGGTAGACTCCCTGCTTTTGGTGAGCAGGTGTGGAGTCAGTACCCAAATGCAGTTGCTGACACCAGTCCTCCATTTGTTGCTTAGAGACGTTACCTTCCTCTGGATGAGATGGAGGCAAGGGTTCCACGGACTGTACAGAATTTTGGTTGATGGTATACAATTTGGCTAGCGTAGCATACCGGGGCAGCTACACTTCCCTCTTTCCGATATTTATTATGCGAACGGGCACCCTCCCATGGCGTACATCAACCACCCCCCGTGCCGTCAAAATGGTGGGCCTACTATCTGAGTAGACTGGTTCTACCATTGCCTGGTAATCTCTACCTCTCAGACCAATAGCTGCCCGGCACCAAATCATCATTTCACTTTTCGGGGGCATGGCAATAGGGAAAGGGTCACACATTCTCACGCTACCAATCTCACCACCGGAGAGTTCCACCTGTTGCCGTCGCATCAGTGCCCGGATCTCTTTTTGGAGCACTAGCTGCTGGCCGGAGCTGGCGTTCTTGGCAACCTGCTGTAAAATGAGAATCACCTCTGCAAGACAATTTTCAATCACATTAGTTCCTAGAGTTATCTTTGGGTGACTCTCGCGCTTGTCAATGTCTACAATGATCAGTCCCTATGCTGCCAGTTCGACTTTACCGATTTTAATGGTCATCTCTTTAAATCCGATCTGTGGCACGGGCTGACCATTGCTGGCGATGATACTCAAGTCGTCGTCTGGGTAGCGGGTTATATCCGAGTCATTCCAGTACTGCTTGAAGAGCACGTACGGGATGGTGGTGACCTGTGACCCGGTGTCAAGTAGGGCACTCATAGGAATGCCATCCAGTACTACAGGCAAGACTGGACGTCCTCCCACGTATTTGTCACGCCAGTTCGATGGGCCTGGTGATCTTATTCCTAGGGGTTGGCCCTCTACCCCAGGTTGTGCCAGTTTAAAGGACAGTACCTTGCCATATGTCCGGGTTGATTGCAGCGGCGGCAGATGGGTTGTCCGTCCTCGTTGTATCGGTCGCTGGGTCTTCCTCTGGCCGGTGGGGTCCTCCTTGGTCGGCGCCACGGGATATCCTCCGATCCGGATGCCAGCTGGATCTTCCCTGGAGTAGAAACCTGTAAAGACTGCACAGTTCGGGTTAGCGCAGCAACGCTTTTAGTTAGCTCTTGGACCTGACGGTGCAGGTCTGTAGCCGGGTCATTGTTTAAAGCCTGCGCATCAGCTCCCACAGGCCCTGCCGACAAGGGCGCCGTCTCCTGGTGGTAAATGGTAGCAGGGCGTTTGTGGGTCACAGCGCCACCTGGTGCCGGTTCTCGGAGCACCCGGATGGCTCTGTCCTTGAACTGTGCAAAGTCCAGATGAGGGTCCTGTAAGGCCATTGCTCGCAACTGGGTTCGGTGGGCATTGCAATGTAGACCCTCTATAAATTGTTCAGTCAACAACTTGTCTTCGTTTCCCACGCCGTCAGGGTCGGCCTGCTTAATGGCTCTCAGGGCCTCTTGTAGGTTTAGTGCATAGTCCCTTATATTCTCATGTGCTCGCTGCTTGCACCCGTAGAATCTAAGCTTGATCTCGGCTGAGGTACGGGTATCAAAGGTGTCCTTCAGCCGGGCTAATATCTCTGCGACAGTCCTCCTCCTCCCAAGTGGCCAGGACTTTACCTCCCTTTGGGCTGCCCCTGTTAATTGAGCCACCAGGATGCTCACTTTTTGCTCTTCTGTGAGGGGGTACACCTGGAAGAGGCTATCCAGCCTTTCTCTGAAGTCATTTAGGGTATGGGACTCCCCTGAGTACTGGGGTAGCCAGGCTGCCCCCGGGATGTAGGGCATGGTGAAAGGCATGACCGCAGCAGCGGTGGTGCTGGCGGTGGCTGTAGCAGTGAAGCTCTCCTCCGTATCCGACATCCTCCTCCCCCCTAGTGGACCGTGGCCTACCTTGCGATGATCCTCTTCCGTAGGCCGCGGCTCCGCAGTGGATCGTCAGGGTTGAGGACCTTCCGTCGCGCTCCTGTGACGTCGGCGTCTGCTGGGCTCCTTCCAGGACCTTACGCAACGTCCGGACGTGAGGCGGGGCTTCAGTTCTCGCGCGCTTTCGGAGTCCACGCCCCTCTTCTTCTCGCGCGGCGTCCTCGAGATGGCGTCCAATGGCGGGAAAACTCCACGGATGGCGGGAAGAAGGCAAAAGATGGCGTCGGATGGCGGGAAAACTCCACGGATGGCGGGAAGAAGGCAAAAGATGGCGTCGGATGGCGGGAATCTTCACCACAGGTAAGTTTAACAGTCTTTTTCAGGCACGCAGTACCCGGTGGTTGCGGGCACAAGATCCTGCCGACTACGCCAAAGTTGACGCGCCCCCTGGGCCTGTGTTGTGTAGTGTTGCGCACGCGGGGAATACCCGGAGCCGGATCTGTCGGGGTTAGTAGTCCTCGTGGCGGTGACCCGGTCCGTGCCCAGGGTGTCAAACTAAGTGGCGGAATTTAGCAGAAGATGTTATAGTGTTCGACTACGCCACCCGTTGAATGCGGTTATGAAGCCGCCGCTGCAGGGCAGACCGCTGAGGCCGGTGGTACAGTTGTGCAGCGTGGGTAGTATAACCCCCAACGGGAGGGGTATGGCCTCAGGGCAGCAGACGTGGATGATGGGGATAGCAGAATTGCACGCAGGCACCAGGAACCACTCAGAGACGGTGCGGTGTAGTTCAGGGTCTTTACTGGTGGCAAAGGTAGACCATCCCGGGAGTACTGGCTAGCGATCGGGGCCTGGTCAGTCCGTGAGCAGATAGGATCTCCCCCGGCCAGGCGGAGTTGTAGGCCTCCCCAACTAATTGTACTCTTCCTGGCTACCTTGCTAGAAGCAGGTGAAAGTAGCCCACATCCCTGAGTGTACCGTGTGGTGCTCACCCGTATGGCCGGTGACTCGGGGCCTTCTGGTAGCCTCCGCTCCACGACGGCGGTGCTGGTCCCTTGCGTGTGACCATGCCTTCGGGTTTCTTGGCCAGAGGACCTGAAATCCCCTGCCGGACGGTTTCTGCTGCTGGGTATGGAACAGTCCCCACAGCCTCGGACTCCGTGTCCGGTGAGATCTCTTCAGTCAGGACGAGCTCTACAGCTTCCAGTCCTGGACCCCTTTTATCACTGCTCCCACAGAGCTCCTGATCTTGCTCTCCCTGCATCTGCTCCACTCCAGACCAGACTGTGTCTCTGTCTGGGACTCCTCTTCTTCTCTTCTTTTTTTTAACCCCACCTCAGCCCCAGTTTATATAGGGGAAGTTCTTCCCCTCCCAGGACTGGGCAGGAGGTGTGGCATGCTTAGGGTTCCTGACCAGCAGACCTCCCACCTGCTCACAGACGTAATATTGCTATTACTGTGGTAACCAGAACCCTGGGGTGCCACAAGGGCCTGGTCAGTCTGGGAGCAATCCTAGAATTCCCCTGGCCAGGTGGAGTTGTAGGCCTGCCGTTCTGACTGTACTCTTTTGGCTATCCCGCTTATAGTCGTGTTGTAGCCCACGTCCCTGAGTGTAACGTGCTGCTCACCCGTATGGCTGGCGACTCGGATCCCGTGTATTCCTCGCTCCTCTGTGGCGGTACTGGTCCTTTCGTGTGGCTGAGCCTCCGGGCTTCTGTTGGCCAGGAGACCTACTATCTCCTGCCGTGCGGTTTCTGCTGCTGGGCTTGAAGGGTCCCACAGCCTCGGACTCCGGTGTCCGGTTCTCGGTGTGTGCTCTGGCTAGGACGAGCTCTGCCAGCTCCAGTCCTCAGCTCCTTGCTCCTTCGTGTCCTATCTGACTCCTGACACTGACTACACTCAGACTGACTAACCCCGCCTCCAGATCCAGTTATATAGGGCAGGATCCTCCCCTTTCTGGTCTGGAGCAGGAGGTGTTGCATGTAGTGTGTTCCCTGACCAGGAAACTCCTGTTTTGCTCCCAGACATGGTATTACTACCACTGTGGCAACCAGACCCCCTGGGGTGCCACATTGCACTCGGAGAGGATCTCCTTCCATGTGCTATCCGGACTCTCTCACTCCCTATTGCTAGGTCTACCCTGGCTACAGAGACATGAACCCGTTCTGAATTGGCGATCCACTGAGGGGCTCTGTTGGGGGCAGGATTGCCATGAGACCTGCCTGTTTCTGGTTCGCCCGGTTCGACCTCCGTCTACTCCGGCTAATTTACCTGGTCTACCGGCACCTTACTGGTCCTATGCAGATGTCTTCGACAAGAAGGAGGCAGAGACATTGCCACCCCATAGGCCATATGATTGCCCTATCGACCTGGTAACCAGTGCCACTCCACCCCGTGGGCGTATCTACCCCTTGTCGCTGGCCGAAACCCGGGCCATGTCGGAGTACATCGAAGAAAATCTGGCTAGGGGATTCATCCAGAAATCTACCTCCCCGGCTGGAGCTGGATTCTTCTTCGTAAAAAAGAAAGACGGCTCACTACGTCCCTGTATCGATTATAGGGGACTTAAGCAAATTATTATCAAAAATAAATACCCCTGCCACTCATCTCAGAGCTGTTCGACCGCCTTAAAGGTGCAAAGATCTTCTCCAAGCTCGATCTTCGTGGGGCGTATAACTTGGTCCGGATCCGCCAAGGAGACGAGTGGAAAACGGCATTCAATACCAGGGACGGCCACTATGAATACCGTGTGATGCCCTTCGGTCTCTGTAATGCTCCAGCCGTCTTCCAAGAACTAGTTAATGACATCTTCCGTGACCTCTTATATTCGTGCGTGGTGGTGTACCTGGATGACATCTTGGTCTTCTCTCCGGATCTACCCACACACCGGAGGGATGTTCGTCAGGTCCTGCATAGGCTCAGGCAGAATCACCTATACGCAAAATTTGAGAAATGCCTCTTCGAGCAGACCTCTCTTCCGTTCCTGGGCTATATTATCTCTAAAACCGGTCTACGGATGGACCCCGAGAAGGTCTCTGCCGTCTTAAAATGGCCCCGACCGGAGGGGTTGAAGGCGATTCAGCGATTCCTGGGCTTCGCTAACTATTACCGCCTATTCATCCCGCATTTCTCTTCCCGGACTGCACCCATCTTTGCGCTCACCCGTAAGGGTGCTAATCCTAAGGAATGGACGTCCGAAGCGGAGGAGGCCTTCCTCTCCTTAAAACAAGCCTTCTCTTCTGCCCCAGTGCTGCACCATCCGGATTGCAACAAACAGTTCTTTCTGGAGGTTGATGCTTCCTCTTCCGGAGCCGGAGCTGTGCTCACCCAGAAATCTCCGTCCAGGAGAATGGTAACCGGCGGCTTCTTCTCCAAGCTTTTCTCCTCGTCCGAGCGCAACTATTCCATAGGAGACCGAGAACTGCTAGCCATCAAATTGGCACTGGAGGAGTAGCGTTACCTGCTAGAGGGGGCTCTGCACCCGGTGGTCATCTATACTGACCACAAAAACCTGGCATATCTACAAAATGCCCAAAGACTCAATCCACTTTAGGCCCGGTGGTCTTTGTTCTTCACCCGTTTCAACTTTACCCTTCATTACCGCCCTGCGGATAAGAACGTTATAGCCGACGCTTTGTCCCGATGTTCCTGTCTTCTGATCAAGAGGAGGAGCCTATGCATGTCATCGATCCCTCCAAAGTAATGAATGTGGCTCCGTTGGACCTGTCTCGTCTCCCACCCGGTAAGACGTTTGTAGCGGTTCTTCACTGGGGTCATTCATCTAAATTAGCCGGCCATGCTGGCCAGAGGAGGACCTTCCTGCTCATTACCCGGCATTACTGGTGGCCTTCCCTGCGCAAGGATGTTGTAGACTTCGTCACGGCCTGTTCATCCTGTGCCCGCAACAAGGTTCCCAGACGTCTTCCAGCCGGCCGTCTCCTGCCTTTTCCCGTACCTGCTGCCCCGTGGCAACACATTGCTATGGACTTTATTACTGATCTCCCTGTTTCTGCCAGTTGTTCTGTCATTTGGTGGTCATTGACCGCTTTTCTAAAATGGCCCACTTTTTCCTCTGCCTGGTCTCCCGTCTACATCTGTGCTGGCTAAGGACTTCATCCATCATATCTTTCGTCTCCACGGCTTACCCCTCCACATTGTGTCTGATCGAGGGGTCCAGTTTACTTCGTGCTTCTGGAGAGCTACGTGTAAGCTGCTGGATGTCTCTCTGGATTTCTCCTTGGCTTATCATCCTCAGTCCAATGGACAAGTGGAACGTATCAACATGATCCTTACCAGCTTCCTCCGGCACTTCATCAACGCTCACCATACCGATTGGGTAGAGCTCCTACCATGGGCCGAGTTCTCCTATAATAACCATGAGAGCGAATCTTCTTCCAAGTCCCCGTTCTTTGTGGTCTACGGTCAACACCACCGGATTCTGTTTCCCGTCTCCACTTCAGTGGACAATCCTGCCGTGGAGTCTCTGGTCAGCGAATTTTCCACCATTTGGGAGGACACTAGATCCGCACTTCTTCAATCCTCCGAGCAGATGAAAAGATATGCTGATAAGAGACGTCTGGATCCGCCTCAATTCCGTCCGGGAGACAAGGTTTGGCTCTCCTCCAAACATGTTCATCTCAAAATACCCTCCTATAAGTTGGGTCCATGGTTCATCGGTCCATTTGAAGTCCTCAAGCAAATCAATCCAGTGGCCTACAAGTTAAAACTCCCGGCCACCTTACGGATTCCAAACTCCTTCCACGTATCTCTCCTCAAACCGGTTGTTCTTAATTCTATTTCCGACAATCCAGGTACCTCCCCAGCTCCGGTCTCCGCTGAGGACGTCTATGAGGTAGAGAACATTCTGGCCACCAAGAGGGTAAGAGGAAAAACCTTTTTTCTGGTGGATTGGAAGGGGTTTGGCCCAGAGGAGAGAACTTGGGAACCCAGGGAGAACATCGACGCCCCGCTTCTTCTTGAAAAAAATTTTTGGGACCTAAAGAAGAGGGGGCGTAAAGGGGGGGTACTGTATCATCGGCGTCTCTGCCCTCTGACAGGCAGAGATGCCGTCCCCCTTACCGCCGCGCTCCGGGCCCGGGGTCTTCCGGCCCTCCTGCTGCTGCTGGAGTGCGCAGCTTCCCTAGCACTGTGCTTAGGGCGCGCGCATGGTCCCTCCCTCTTAAAGGGGCCGCGCGCGCCGTCCTAAGGAGTCCCCGGCCAATGGCCGGAGGACCTCTCATAAAAAAGGCACCTCCTCCAAAATGGAGGTGCCCGTGCAGGGTTGTAGCTTTGTGTTCTAAACTCTTCTTCAGCCCTCCGGTCCCGCTGCTAGTCTGACTACCAGTCCACCAGCCTGACTACCAGTCCAGTCCACCAGCCTGACTACCAGTCCAGTCCGCCAGCCTGACTACCAGTCCAGTCCGCCAGCTTGACTACCTGTCTAAGCCAGCCAAGTACACTCTCCAGCCCTACGGTCTGCCTACGGTCCAAACCTGCTAGACTGTCTATGGGCCAGGCTTGCCTGCCTACCCGGAGAACGTACCAGTTACCTGCCAGTTACCTGCTGTGCCTACTAGCCAGCCTACCTGGAGGCTCTTGCCAGTTACCCGTGGTGTCTACCAGTCCGTCTACCCGGATCACCCGTCAGCCTGCCTGCCGTGCTCATCCGCTGTACAGGTCAGTCCCTGCCTTCTGACCCGTGGAAGTCACCTGCTCTCATACAAGGACTGGCCCAGAGTAACACCTGGTCCCTCTGCTCGGTCTTTCCCTGGTTCACGGAGTCGATTGAGCCGTCGTGCGACCTTGGTCAGTCCGTGTTGATACCTAGTCAGAACTTTGACTAGGCCACTCCAAAGTCTTAATTTTGTTTTTCTTAAGCCATTTAGAGGTGAACTTGCTGGTGTGTTTTGGATCATTGTCCTACTAATGCACCCCATAGTCTTATATAGTAGTATAATGCATGCCTATAGTCATTCATAGTAGGATAATGCACCCCCATAGTCATATATAGTCATATATAGTAGTATAATGCACCATCATAGTCATACATACTAGTATAATGCACCCCATAGTCATTCATAGTAGTATATTGCACCCCCATAGTCATATATAGTAGTATAATTCACTCCATAGTCAAATATAGTAGTATAATGAACCCCCATAGTCATATAAAGCAGTATAATTCACCCTGTAGTTATACTTTGGCAGTATAATGCACCCCCATAGTCATATACAGTAATATAATTCACCCCATAGTCATATATAATAATGCACCCCATATTCAAATATAGTAGTATGATGCATCATCATAGTCATAAATAGTAGTATAATGCTTCCACATATTCATACATAGTAGTATAATGCACCACCATAGTCATATATAGTAATATAATGCACCCACATAGTCATATATATTAGTATAATGCACCCTATAATCATATATACTGTATTAGTATAATGCATCCCATAATCATATATAGTAGTAAAATGCACCCCTATAGTCATATATATTAGTATAATGCACCACCATAGTCAAACATAGTAGTATTATGCACCCGCATGGTCATATATATTGGTATAATGCACCCGCATAGTCATATATATTAGTATAATGCACCCCTGTAGTCATACATAGTAGTATAGTGCACCTCCATAGTCATATTCATTAGAACAATGCACCTCCATAGTCATATATATAACTGGCTCTCCATTGCCCAGAGACTCCAGTTCAAAACTCTAACCATGGCATACAAAGCCATCCACAATCTGTCTCCTCCATACATCTGTGACCTAGTCTCCCGGTACTTACCTGCACGCAACCTCCGATCCTCATAAGATCTCCTTCTCTACTCCCCTCTTATCTCCTCTTCCCACAATCGCATACAAGATTTCTCCCGTGCATCCCCCCTACTCTGGAACTCTGTACCCCAACACATCAGACTCTCGCCTACCATGGAAGCCTTCAAAAGAAACCTGAAGACCTACCTCTTCCGACAAGCCTACAACCTGCAGTAACCATCACTCCACCACATTACTGCATGACCTCCTCTACCCCCGCCTACTGTATCCTCACCCATCCCTTGTAGAATGTGAGACCTCGCGGGCAGGGTCCTCGCTCCTCCTGTACCAGTCGCTGACTCGTTTTGTTAAGATTATGTAAATGTTTTTGCTATGTATATTCCTATCACATGTAAAGTTCCATGGAATAAATGGCACTATAATAATAAATAAATAAATATATATTAGTATAATGCCTCCCCATAGTCATATATATTAGTGTAATGCACCTCCATAGTCATATACTGTATATTAGTATAATGCATTCCCATAGTCATATAGGGACGCACATCCAGTTGAAGTTTCTACTGGCGTCGCCTGCCTCCTGCATGAAGGGATTAATAGAATAATAATAAAAAAAAAACACTAGAAGTCGAAATGAAGTTCTCTGCCGTTCCTCTGGACTCTAAACTGTCACCCATGATGCCCACATCAGTGTATAGAGCAGAGCAGGTCCATGACCTGCTGCCTGGCAGGTGCCACCTGAGGTTCCATCACCTCTGACCTCACCTGCACACGACCAACTGCCGTTTACTTTCATCTGTCGGCTGAAGCGATCGGATGGAGGTTTGCGGTTTGGAAGATTTTGGAAGATATTTTTGCAAATGGCGTCTACTAGACATGGAGAACAGAGCGAGGAGAAGAAGAGGAAGAGAGAAGAGGACAGCGTGATCGGATTCAAGAAGATCACGAAGAAGAGGAGAGAAGCCAACAATGGATTGGAGGAGTCAACACCTGGATGCAGCGGAGACCCTGGATCATCCAGCCCCTATGCCAGGCTTAACATCAGCCGCTTCGACATCCACCAGGTCTTGGGTAGGGGCACCTTTGGCAAAGTAAGTCCTACATATTTTATATTCATTTTAAACCTGAAGTTTTTATTATATCCTCATGTATTGTTCTCTGTTATCAGCCATGTCATGCTTTGTTGTTGCACATTGTAGTGTTCTGTGAGATGACATAAGTCATCTCCATAGTTAGGTCTAGTGCTGCTATAACGTGGTATTCTTCTACACTGGATGGTTGATCTCAGGGGTCACAGCTGTAGGGAGCAGGGGACATTGTTTTTTTCCATGTCATCATCAATATTGGCTCCTATCAGGTGGCCATATTGTACATACGTTGCTCTCTGTTTTTTTATTAAACCTTAATAGACAATGATATTCAGACCACACTAATGCCAACTCAAAGCCTCCACTAATGCTTGTTATGTTTATTCCCATATGGTAACAGTGGAAAACCCTTTAAAGAGTCGCTGTTGTTTTAATTTTTATTTCATTAACAGCACACATGAAAATAAGCAACATAATAAATATTATTTGAGAAATCTGCTTCTTTCTCCACCAAGATTGATTTTTCATTTTCAAAGTCTCTATTTTCATGTAAAATCTGTATTTAGTGAAGACAGATTGTTACGTTACTGAGATAGGAGATGACAGTTGGTGCTGATAATATTCTATGTAAAGGGGGAGAGGGAGGAGCTAAAGGCAGAATTCCTCCCTCCTCCTTCCACTTCTCTTCTACATAGAATATTATCAGTACCAACTGTCGCCTCCTTTCTCAGTAATGCAACAATCTTTTATCACTGAATACAGATTTTAACCGAAAATTGAGAATTTTAGAAAATGAAAAATCAGTCCTGGTAGAGAAAAAAAGCAGATTTCTGTGATTAGATTTATTACACATTGCTTATTTTCATGTGTATTATTGATTTATGAAATAAAAATGCTGACTATTTTTTATCACCTTTCCATATCCCATCCCTGGAATAGGCAGTGCATTATGCGCATAGATTTGCTCCTCTACATGGTCCTGGTTACCAGCAGATTGAGAAACCACTCAGTTTTATCATGTGCCTTAGTAGAAAATCCAGATCCCTTCCACTTCCTGCAGACACCTTCCAAATATTCTTCATTTGTCTTTTTCAGGTGGTCCTGGCATCAGTTCCCGGCCGTAACATCAATGATTACCAAAAATCAATGAGGGCACCATTATGCGAGAGCAGCGGATACTCCTGGTGGCCAGAGACTGCCCATTCTTATGCCACCTCTATGCTGCACACCAGTCTCTGCAGAGGGCATATTTCATCACGGAGTATCTGTTCGGTGGCAGCCTGGAAGACTTGATCAGGATGTGCGACTGCCTGAACATCGTCAATGTGAGGTGAGAAAACGGAAAATGTACCTAAAGGAGAACTAAGGAGATGGAAAAAAAACTGAGGTCTGGGTGTAGCTAAGGAAGCACTGGCAGGGCATATGTTTAGGGTGCTGGATGCAGGCAGTGGGGTGCCAGGATATTTGGGAATTGCTAGAGAAGGGTTTGATGACATTGATACTACACTCTGTTCTCTCCGTCATATTCTACACAGCAGAGACTGTATGTGGCCTTCAGTTCCTCCATGGACACAACATCGTCCACCGGTAAGCAGAACGTTCCTCCTTCTCTCTGTCTCCTTTACATTCTGGAGATATGGCCCTCAGCATTCCTGCTGTCCTGCCCCCTATTCTACCTGGTCTTGCAGTGATCCATTTTCCATCTCTTGTATCACTGGACAGATTTCTAATTTTATTTTCTTCTTTCATTGCAGAGACATAAAGCCGGAAAACATCATGTTGGATGCAGATGGCCACATCCATATAATCGATCTAGGACTTGCCCAAGATGGCGTCACCTCCTCCAAAAACATGTCTGGAGTGACGGGCACTATCCACTACATGGCCCCTGAGGTGTTTCGTAGAAAACCATACGGTGCAGCAGTGGACTGGTGGAGCCTGGGGATCGTGGTATCCAGGATGGCAGCAGGATGATTCCCATTTTACAACGGCCCCGTCAAGCAAATGGCTTTCAAAGCTATCATCAACGAAAAGCCAAAATTTCCATCTTGGCTTGATGCTGACGTGAAACATCTCATCAAGAAGCTGCTGCGCAAAGATCCTCAGACGCACCTGGGTGTGAGCGGGAACATCCGAGAACATCCGTTTTTTACCACCATTGGCTGGGAGGAACTGGAGAAAAGGAGTGCAGAGCCGTCATTTACACCATTCAGGCCAATTCTGGAGAGCCATCTTCTGCAGTGGCCGGAGCATACAGTCCTTCACCCCGTGGCCGGATTTACGTACGTGTCATCAAACTGGGCCCGGTAAGGATCTTTTCATCTGGGGATAACTCCCATTAGGTGTTCTCACATTGTGGTAATCATCATCCATCTTGTCTTTTTTTACATTTTCTGCTAATGGCTTTATGTCTCTGTTTTTCTTAGTTGGATGAAAAGATCTGGACTGTGAAAGATTCCATGACCATCTGGTGAGTGACCGCTGTACAGACAGGACACCTATTATATCAGTACATTGTATCAGATGTTACATAGCGGAATGGTTCATTATAAAGACCATTCCCCTAATAACAGAAGATGCGGTAGACAGAATATTTCATGTCTTCCTCTTATGTCTTGCAGGATGAGTCCGTGCCAACTGCCCAGAACTCCATGCCTCCTGACCCGTACCTCGTCTCTGCTGCTGTACGTCACCTCGGCTGCCCTTCAACATCAGCTCTCTCTATAACATCTTCATGCCGGACCACTGCCATTGTTTTTCTGCCCCAGACCCTTGACCTGGCCTCCTCCAATCCTGGGCTGGAATTTGACATCCCTCCAGCCCGAAGATCTTCTACCACAGGAGCGGCCTGTGTTAAGTTTCCATCTGGTGAGTTCAGGAAAAATCATCCTGGGGCAGCGGAGCAGCAGAATGTACACGGAGCGGCCATTATCCCTGAACTCACCTTAGCACAGGCCTGGTAAGTATCGCACCCATCACATCACCCACACTACATGATCAGTATAGGGGCACACACTGCATGATCAGTATAGGGGCACACACACTGCATGATCAATATAGGGGCACACACTGCATGATCAGTATAGGCACACACACTGCATGATCAGTATAGGGGCACACACTGCATGTTCAGTATAGGCACACACACTACATGATCAGTATAGCTACACACACTACATGATCAGTATAGGCAGACACTGCATGATAAGTATAGGCACACACACTACATGATCAGTATAGCTACACACACTACATGATTAGTATAGGCACACACACTACATGATCAGTATAGCTACACACACTACATGATTAGTATAGGCACACAACATGTTCGGGGTCAGGAAGGAATTTTTCCCCCTAATATGAGGATAATTGGCCCATTCTTCATAGGGGTTTTCGCCTTGCTCTGGATCTACACGGCCTTACATAGGTTTAGTATCATAAATTAATAAGCAGATTCACACAGAAGAAAAGAAATTATAAAAAATAAAATAACATTTTCTTAGTTAAAAAGAAAAATTAGTTTATTCAAATATAAATGATAATTAGTACTAGTAAATAATTTTTGTTACTTAGAAAATTACACAGCTTAGGTATATTACACAGGTCAGGTACATTACACAGGTCAGGCACATTACACAGGTCAGGTACATTACACAGGTCAGGTACATTACACAGGTCAGGTACATTACACAGCTTAGGTACATTACACAGCTTAGGTACATTACACAGCTTAGGTACATTACACAGGTTAGGTACATTACACAGGTCAGGTATTGGCCTTTGAACTTGGGATTCGTTCTGATCGCCATATTTGGGGTCAGGAAGGAATTTTCCCCCCTGATATGAGGACAATTGGCTTATTCCTCACAGGGGGTTTTCGCCTTCCTCTGGATCAACACGGCCCCTACATACATTTAGTGTGAGAGGTTAATAAGTGGGTACATACTTTGAGAGTATAAGAATAAGGTATGAAGTAAAATATTAGTTAAAAAAAATGTTAGCTAAGCCAAATATAGACATAAATTAGTGCACACATGCAAAAATCATTTGTTTCTGTTTGTTTATAATTTGCACTTACATTTCACAGGTTCGGTATCAGCCTTTGATCCTGGGATTTATTCTGACCGCCATTCTTTATTTGGGGTCAGGAAGGAATTTTCCCCCCTGATATGAGGACAATTGGCTTATTCCTCACAGGGGGTTTTCACCTTCCTCTGGATCAACACGACCCATAAATAGGATTAGTCTGATAGATGAATAATTTACACATACATGATATTATAATATAAAATAATCCCCATCTATAAATAAAATCTTCTTTTTACCCCTTATATCTTTGTGCTTGTTTTTATTCCATTGCTCTTCCACAAAGTCATTATTATACTCCAACCCTATGTTTTTTTGTGACATATTGTACTTTATGTTAGTGGTAAATTTAGGTCAATATTTTTTGCATCTATTTGTGAAGATATCAGAAATTTGGTGAAAAATTTTGAAACTTCAGCAATTTTCAAACTTTTTTGAAAAAAACAACTGAATTTTATGCCCTTAAACCAGAGAGTTGTATTACACAAAATAGTTTCCCTAATTTCCCTAACCTTTCCCACATGTCTACTTTACTTCTGCATAATGTTTTAAACAATTTCTTTTTGTTAGGAAGTTAGAAGGGTTAAAGGTTTATCAGCAATTTCTAATTTTTCCAATAAAACTTTTAATTTTTTTGAAAGGAACCACATCACCTTTGAAGTGACTGAAAGGCCTATGTGACAGAAAATACCCGAAAGTGACACCCTCCTAAAAACTGCACCCCTCAAGGTGCTCAAAACCACATTCCAGAAGTTTATTAACCCTTCAGGTGCTTTTTCCCACAAAAATATTGCTTTAGCCCCAATTTTTTTTATTTCCATAAGGGTAACAGGAGAAAATGGACCACCCAATTTATTGTCCAGTCTCTCCTGAGTACACCAATACCACATATGTGGGAGTAAACTAATGTTTGGGCATGGGCACACAGCCGGGCTCAGAAGGGAAGGAGCGCCATTTTACTTTTGAAGCACAAAATTGGCTAGAATAGGTAGCGGACACCATGTCACATTTGCAGAGCCCCTGATGTGCCTAAACAGTGGAAACTCCCAATAAGTGACCCCATTTTGGAAGCTATACCTCTCGAGGAATTCATCTAGAGGTGTAGTGAGCATTTTTAACCCTCAGGCAGTTCAAACAATTGTATAACACTGGGTTGAGTAAATGAAAATTATCATTTTTTTCCACTGAAATGTTGCTTTGGCCCTAAATTTTTAATTTTCAAAAGGACTAGTAGGTGAAAACGAAAGGTACAATTTGTTACGCAATTTCTCCTGAGTGCACCAATACTCCATTTATGAGGTTGAAAACTACTTTTGAGGCACAGTGGAAAGCTCAGAAGGGAAGGAGCGCCATATTGGAGTTCAGATTTTGTTATGGTTTCAGAGTGCCATGTCACATTGGTAGAGCCCCTGAGGTTCCAGAATAGCAGAACCCCCATAAGTGACCCCATTTTACAAACTACACCTCTCAATTAATTAATCTAGGGGTGCAAAGATCATATTAACACTACAGGTGTGTCACAGAACATTATACCATTGGGCAGTGAAGAAAAAAATAATTACATTTTTACCACAAAATGTTTGTTTTAGCCCCAGATTTTACATTTTCACAGTGGGAAATGGGCAAAAATGGCACCAAAGTTTGTCACACAATTTCTTCCGTACGTGGTAATACCCCATATGTGGCAGTACAGTGCTGTTTAGCCATACGGCCAGACTCAGGAGGGATGGAGCACTATTTGCCTCCTGGAGCGCAGATTTTCCTAGAATAGTTTGCAGATTCCATATACAGGGTCCCTAAGAGCCAGAAGAGCAGAATCCCCCTCAAGTGACCCCATTTTGGAAATGACACCCCCCTGGGAATTTACCTACAGGTGTAGTGACGATTTTGACTCCATGAGTGAAAATTGCATAACTGACATTGTGGTGCCCAGTACGTTGTAGCGCCCGCACATTGTAGTGCCCAGCTTTAACTTCCGGAGACATGTACTCGTAAATTAAAGGGAATCTGTCAGATCATTTTTGCATTCATACAGATAGTATCCTGAAATAGTGATGAGATCCCGCTTATAGGGAATCTCAGGTCATTTTTGCACACCATACTAACAGTAACCGGAAATAATGCTTGAGCAGCACCTTCTGGATATGTAACTTTTATTGCTGTATGTTGCCCCGCTGTGTTGCTGTAAGCCCCGGAAAATGCATAGTTGCGCGATCCTCTGGCGAGTAATACGGCAGTCTGACAATCAATGATGCCGGTGCAAGGGGGTGAATATTCATTTCACATTTACGTATGCTTGACAATCCGCTGCGCGACTATACATTTTCTGGGGCTTACAGCAACACAATGGGGCAGCGTACAGCAATAAAAGTTACATATCCAGAAAGGCATGCTCAAGTACTATTTCAGGTTACTGTTAGTATGGTATGCAAAAGTGACCTGAGATTCCCTATAAGCGGGGTCTCATCGCAACAGCGATGCAAAACATGTGGACACTAAATGAGGTTTAAGCACATTGTGGGGCTCAGCATGAATCACGTGAAAAGGTTCTCTATAAATTGTAGGTACACCTTAAGTTACTAAGGGAGATGATGGATGCAAAGTCATTCTTTTATTTTCCGTGAGAAAAAAAAGTACACTTTAAAGGCATTGGCCAGGTGTATCACAAAAGTCTACAGTCACTATGCATGAATTCTCCAGTGTCGGTGGCAAGACTGAGGATTCCCTGGTTCTGGCGCATACAGACTAGACGTGCGTGGCCTCGCTAAATTCACTTGTACTGAGCAAGGTGGTGCACGATTAGTCGGAATGTCGCTGGGAGTATGTATATCACATACTTAATAATGTCTGTAAAGTGTTGTGGAATTAATGGTGCTATATAATCCGAATAAAAAATACTTACAATCACACGACCGCTCGGTCTCGCTGCCGGCACCGGAGAATCCTCACAGCACACACGATGTGAGGACTCACAAGTCTGTAGTCACAAGGAGCAACTGCAGACTTGTCAAAAACTTGGACAACCCCTTCAATGCATGTGGACATAATACATTTACCCATCTTTACATGTAGGGTCACTAAGGTTTTCAGTGCTTTCTTCTACATTGAAGATTTGTGTGAACATGATGCCACCAAGCGTGTCAGACTGATGAAGAATGCTAGTGAGGAGAAAACAGACTTCATGCAATATATTTTAAGGTCATATTTGATCCAAAAGACTTTATGAAAACACACAGTGGTTGTAAGCATCCAGCAGTACACGGCAGAGGACAGAAGGCAGACGCCTTCTTTATAGATAAATGTCGAGCACCGGGCTAAATCCCAACTAACTGTAAGAATTATAAAAAGCCCACACCTATTTATGGATTGTCAGTAAATCCACAGAAGATAGATCGGTTGTACCCCGCCGTCGTGTCATTTACACCATTGCTTTACAGGTTCTCCATGGTCTCACACACTGATGGTACGAAACACATTGAAGCCAGACAAAGCTGTGCTGATGATGACCCCCGGGCACTGAGGGTGCCAGAGTAACTTCTTAATGTCCTTTTCACCTTGGTGAACAAACAGCAGCTGTGGTGGGATGGCTTGTAGAGTGGGATCTTCTGTGTCGCCCTCCTGATCCTGATCTCTCTCCACTGAGTTATCTGATCATCAGCACCGGCAGCGGCAAACACCCCGCTGTCTGTAGGATGCCACTCAACAGAGGGGATCGGGGCCGTGTGCTGACTCCTTTCTACGAGGAGGATGGGGTAAAGGAAAAGAAACAACAGCTTTAAGTCAAACAAATTCTGGTAATACTTTTGTTTTATAAAATGAAGCAAACCGATTAAAAAAGGGGTTGTTTCAATAGTAAAAGCAAGCAACTTTGCAATTAACTTATTAAAAATCATCTTTTCTTAATCATCTTTTTAATCTTATAGTGTACAGCTAGTTGGCAAAGTTACCAGCCACCCTGCAGTCTCAGAGTGGCCAGTTACCTAGGTATTGTACATAAGCCATTTGAACTGCTCTGAAATCAGCTGGATTAGGCCATGTTCTGTCCCCCATGCTCCAGAGGTAACGTTACCTCTGCTGGCAGCTGTGAGAGCACAGTTCGGATCTGCAGAGAGACCAAGCAGCTGCTCCAAATTTTCAAATCTTCAGGAGAGCATCAATCCTGGCTACAAGCAAGCCGTTGCAGGGGAAATGTGTGCTTAGACTAGACATCTGCTCAAAAATGATTGCTGAGGGTGAAAAAAAAGCTGTATCATCACACAGGCTTCGTTCTATGAAAATTATATTTTCATGCGACAACCCCTTTAAGAATCAATTGAGAAGAGAAATTAAAAAAATGAAAAATAAGATCTGCAATCTCTAGAGCACAATGTGGGAATGTAATAACCAAAAATGACCCATCTAATGAGTGATGCTAAGTGCTCTTAAAGAATTGTCTTAGCCCATCAGCTAAAGACAAGGGGTCACATAATCATAAGACCCAGTACACACTATGATGTGTGCCAGCTGAAAATATGTCGTATCTCAAAAAACTCCCAGCATATACTTTAAAAGTGTTTTCCACTTTCAGCAAAGTGGACACAAAACACTTGCATGTAAAATAAAGGCGGATGGTACTCGCCTCTCTGCCACTGTTCCGGTCTCTGTTTTGGCTGCAGTGGTGACATCACATCAACATCGTGCATCACCGCTCTGCTGATGTAGATTGCACGAGCCACTGAGTACTATGCTATCAACACAGTGTGAACGCACCCTTACTGAATGGCAGCCATGAGTATACATCATTCATATTCACTTACTATACATGTATATATGATGTAATAAGCCAAATGTCTACTGACAGAGACTGACCTGAAACTGGCACAAGCCCCAAATCTTGAGGACGCCATCATCTCCACCGCTGACAATAAAAGGCTGATGTTGGTTCCAGTTGATCACCTGTGATTGTCATTTTAGATTTCGTATATGTATCAATTAAGAAAAAGCTTAATTATTCTGGAAGGAAAACAAAATGAAACTTTCTCCTTATTTTAAGATAATACTTGACCTGATTATCCTGATTATCCAATTCTGTGGGCAGCAGGGGCCCCTTTATGGCTGTAAAAGACACCACTACACAAATGAGAACATTGCTATTTGGATATTTCAAGGAAGAATAGCTCAATGTTAGGCTATGTGCCCACGTTGCGGAAATGAAGCATATTTTTTACGCTTCTCCCTGGCGGGAAAATCGCATGCGGATTTTACATGCGGTTTTCCCGCCAGGTAGAAGCGTTTGTGAGGCGTCTTTGCAGCGTCTTTGCATGCATTTCCACATGCGGGTTATCAAGCACTTCTCCAAATGATTTAAGCATCACTTGGAAAAGTGCTTGACAACTTGTTCACACTATATAAATCCATGCAACCGGCATGGATTTATATAGTGTGACCAAGTAATAGTTAAAAAAAAAGAATCAGAATGGTAAAAAATAAAAAAATAAAGTTTATACTCACCTTCCGATGCATTCTCTGCCCCGTCCGGAGTCTTGAGCAGCTCACGCTGTTGTGTGCAGGACCTTCGGTGACGTCATTGAGTCATGTGATGGGTCACATGACTCAATGACGTGGCAGGTCCTTCACACAACAGCGCGACGGAGGGAAAACATCAGAAGATAAGTATAAACTTTATTTTTTCTTTTTTTTACAGGTTCTTTGGTACCCAGGTCTGGATGAGAGTCTCCTCTCCTCCAGACTTGGGTACCATCCGCACATTGATTCCGCAAGCGGAAACGCAAAATTAATGAACATGCTGCGGATTTTTGACCGCAGCATATACGCTGCGGAAAAATCCGCAGCATGGGCATTGACATTGCGGAATGCCATTGGGGACCATGGGGTGCGGATATACATGCATTTTACAAGCGTTTACACTGCGGAAATTCCGCAGCATATACGCTTGTAATACGCAACGTGGGCACGCAGCCTTAAAGGACTTGTCTGCTACTAATAAACACTTCAAAATGTGCTAATGACGATTCTACAGACACAAAACTTCACCTGCCGGACCCCCGCAGCTCATCCATAGCTTTACCAGTGTCCCCTGGCGGTCACGTGACTTCCTTTTCCATAGATGGGTTAGGTGATTGGCTATGAGACCGTATATTCTAGCCAAGACGCTGACTGACTGCAGCGGTCACCTGACTTCACTTCTTCCTCCTAGAAGAGCACGTCAAGAGACCGTTTAGCACCCTGGCAGCAGTATGGAGGAGAAGCAAGGATTGCTAGTTTTCTTGCAGTGGAGAACCTCTTTAAATCGTGATAAACCCCATGAGATATCTCAATGTGAGGTTAAATAGTTGATAAGCAGAGCTGAGTGTGACCAGATCTACAGGATGGAAAGTATTCTTTCTCTCATATCAGAAGTCTCACTTACCTGAGATGTTGAGGGATATATTGCACCATCACTGCCTGGGTTACAGGTCTGTGTGTTACCACAGTTGAACATTCATTTTTTGAGAAATATGAAGCAATAATTTGAATACAATTTTCATTCCAATATTAAATACATACCTATAGTTATAGATTGTACTAACAAGTCAGACACAGAGCAGTAATATCACGGGTTTACCGCGACAGGTTGGAGCCAGGAGACCTCAGCGCCAGAGGGCTCTTGCTCCAGCTCCGAGAAGAAGCACTTCTCCATCATTTTAAATGTGTTTATTTTCTTCCAGCAGAACAGGGGTTAAGCGGCCATGTTGGATTTCTCTGTGCTCACAGCTGAGCTCGGTTAGCCACTCCTTTTCCCTATATAATCTGGGCTCTGTTATTAATCCTTGTCAGAGATAGCTTTTGCTGCATGACTAGGAGGGAGTGGAGTATCTAATGAGAAGGAGGTTTGGAGAAATAACTTGGGACTGGTGTCTGGTTTGTATGCGTGGTTATTCCATATCCTTCTCCATTTTGGCTTATCCCTCTACCTTCACACTCCAGTGTTTCCCTCTGTTATATGTGTGATAATATTTTGTGTGCCTGGAGTTTTCTGTTAACCCTTGTCCGTGTTGCCCTGTTTGTCGGGTTGGTGTACTACGGTGCACAGTAGTGCCCCTCTTCCCTGAGTGGGGGAGGTGATCAAGCGGAGGGCTAACTCAGGAGTTTGGGAGAGGGCGGACGCCACGGCATCCTCACCTTCAGAGGTATCCCGTGGAATAGGGAGAGCTAGGGTGCCCCCTAGTGTTAGGGTCAGGGTAGGTGCCCCTGATCCCTGGTCACCCGACAGCTGTGTCGTGACAAGTAAGTGCAGGTGTCTATTTACCGTGGCTTTGGTTGGTGACCACTGCAGGTCCTTCACAGACTTTGTGTGACCAGTGAATGGCCTTTGGTCCACATTCCAGGACCCTCATTCTTTAGGGTTCCACTAATGAATGTTCTTGTTACAATAACCAGTAATCAATCGGCCTGGAGAAGAAAAGCACAAGAAGTGGTAAAACAGCAGTAAAAATTAGGATGCCCAGAGCCAATGTTTAGCTACTGTAATGGATACGTCTGGTAAAGGCTCAGTTATATGTATGTCCACCTCTTACCTGTTATCTTTGGAGACCACAACAAATCCCTCAGTCATATGACCAGAGAAAGAAAAGACGGGATTGATCTTTGCTTGTTCATCTTTTAGAAACGCCGCTAACATCTGTGAGTCAGACACTGCCGCCAGCTGTCACATGCCTCTCCCTCTCTAAACAGTGTTCATGCTGAATTGTGACTGTTATTATATGTGGAATGTATAGAGTTCTATGAGCACTAATGTGGTCAGTTAATGTATTGTAATGTAGTGAATGTATAATGTTCTTTATGTAAAACATATACGGTTAAGTGTAGGACAGTGGTATAGCATAGGGTTCATAGTTTAGGTTCCTAATGGGAAAGGGCACTGTAGTCCAGGAAGTTAGTTAAGTTCAGTACAGAAGTAGTTATGCATTACACCCACAGCACAAGGGAAATTCCGAATTGGGAGGAGTTACAGCATTAGAGCAGTTTTATAGAAAATCATTTCTGGGTTGCAGACAGTCTAGGAGGGGAGAGTGAGTAGTAATGAACATTAGGCAGTGTACGTCTGCCGTTAGGGGAGGCCTGTGTCAGGCCACTCCATTCCTGGGTTCAAGACCAGAGTGCACAGAACCGGGGTAGGTTCTGTTCCATATACAGAAAGAGACGGATGTGGAGGACGACTGAGCAGAAAGGAAAGCAGACTCCAACAGCAGTATCAACAGTGAAAAAGTATTTTACTAGTGCAAGTTATCAGAACAGAATGAGGACACATTTGAGACAGAATCTGGATGCTGGCATTGTCCTAGGCTCATGGCCTGTTAAAGGTGCTCAAGGTGAGGCCTCTGTTTCCCTAGAGAGGAGTCTCTCAGCCGGGTCCCAGAAGATGTGGAAGATGTTGAGTCTCAGGAAAGAACGAGAACAGACACTGGAAAGGCACATTACCAAGGGGGCTTCACTAATCAAAGCTCTTGTCTTGATCTGTATACTGCAGCTCTGTATGGAAGAATTGCACAGTAAAAGTGAGTCTGTTAACCCGTCTCTACGATCTCCTGGCTTGCTTGCGGTCGGTGCCGGTCCTTGTCCAAGGGACAGCGTAACAGTGACTACAGCAAATCCTCCATTGCAGCACACACTCCGGTCTCAGTCCTTGATAGTAGAGGGGGCATTGGGCAAAAAGATAGTACCAGCACACAGCGTGATTGTAGCGGCCTTGGTGGCTCCCCTCTACATACCAAACAGCGGCCACCGGAGTGTCCATAAGTGTAGAGACTTGAGAACATATGAAAAGTACTGGTGTCATCACCAGATCCAAGTTCTGTCCTGTAGTGTGACTTATCTGATGAGTGATTCCACAATGTGAACAATGCGCTCTACTATAGCAAGCACTGAAAATAACCTTTCATGTACCAAAAAGAAAAAAAAATCTCAAATACAAAGGATCTACCGTGATTTTACAATTTTGGAAACATCAAACAGAATATTCGAAAACCTAGGATAAAAACAAAATGAGCAAATACCCTGTGGTAAGCAAATAGTAACAGTTTATGTAGAATAACAAAGGAAACTTGGTTCACCCTACTTTGTTCAAAAAGAATAAAAACTATCCTACTGCGACAATGTGTACCCAATCAGGATGGTCCTATCTCTAGCATTAAACCTCTCTATGTGCCAGCAAGCCTTAATAGACACGGTAGAGCACACCTCTCAGGGAGATATTGAGGAATATTGAAAGTCTGACATAGATATTGGTCATTTCTCTCAGGCCTTTTCTTCATCCCCTCCCTTATCCATCTTTTGAGAGCTGTCTCCTTGAAAATCTACAGTATCTTCCTGAAAATGATCACCCACAGCAAAGAGACCTTATACAAACAAATGCCAGCCAACAGGTGTCACCAAACTTCGTTAAGATGCGAGCCTCTTGTCCCTGGCACACGCAGGGGGGTAATTACTGGCAGGATTGCACTAATTTGCTTATAACTGGGAAAGTTGGTTTCCCGAGCTTAACAAAGAAATCTCCAGACAATCCGACTATGAAACGAAATATGAAATTTTGTAAGTTCCATGCGTCTGACAATAATGGGACCCATATTTCTAGTGACAGAAACAGCTGAGGAATGCATACAAAGTTGTTCATTGTTGCAAGCCAAATCAGAGAGCTGTAGCGCAAAAAACCCAGAATAGAAGACTGCAGCTATGCGATATGTGGTCTCTAAATAAAGATAAAATCATAAGGGAAAAAATGGTGTTGTATGCACGCTCCAGCGATCAATGAGCGATGAGTTAATGCAGAAGTAAGCGTTTTTAATAAAAATGTACAGGCTGGAGATCGGCTCACATGAAGTCACCACAGGGGGCGTGTGGCCAGATCTCCCCTTAGGTATAGGAGAACCCATGGAGAATACAGGAGCACTCATTGCCAGGCGGGCATAAGGATTATAAGCAATGGGTCGCATTCGATAACGCTCAAATCAACTGGGGAGCCCCTCCTCCACCGATGCTGATTCCTCCCTGCGAACTGTATAGGGTAAGATTTTCTTCATTTATCCTGTTTATTTTATATAACTGCTTATGTATTTTAATGTCTCTTTTGTAACATCCTTGTATATATTTTTCCTAAACACGACCTCCCTTTTGGATTAAATATAAAATTGAATAGTTCTGTTTCTTTTGTTCTGTAATCGTTCCCTTCCCCGAAGTCATACATGCTACCAAATCGCAGGCGTCTGGCCAGGCCTGTACTATATTTCAAACTCGGCCAGTGGTGGCAGAGAATAATAATAATTGGGCTATCGTGAAGCTGACGGTGACAGTAAGGGGGCGTAAACACGGATTCCAGGCTTTGGAACCCAGAGGTGTGACAACCATACGCTCACTGGTCGCGTGCCGATATCCACGTAGCGAGTAGTCTGGATTGCGTGCTCGCGATTCTGGACAAAATACTGGCAGCGTGATGGCACGGTGAGATATTGTGTGATCTCCCTGATGTCGTCCCTGTGGGAATCCCTGACAACGACCCAGACCTGGCTGTTTTACACCTGCCTGGGGAAAGCAATATAGACTAAATGCACACCCCAAAATGGGGGAGCCACTACCCTCTATGTATGAAGTACAAAAAAACTAAAACGAAGCCAAAGAAATGAACTGGAACACATGTTAGTATCAGTGCAACGTGTAGGTACACGTTCACACTGTGGCCATTAACAAACGCAGCCTAGGATAAAAACAAAAAGTTTTCCCCGGTCATGTGCAAAACAGCCAGGCCTGGGTTCCGCTCTGCTCCGTCTATTGAGGCCGGCTGGCACATAGAAAGGTTTAATACTAGAGATCGGGACCATCCTCATGGGGTACATCTTGTCGTGGTGGGAGCTTTTAAACTTCTTTTTAGATCAAAATAGTGTCAACTAAGTCCCCAATATTATTTACATGTTCTATTACTATTTACTTACTGCAGGGTATTTGCTCATTAGTTTTCATCCTACATTCCGTTATCTAACGGCCACAGTGTGAACGTGCTCCTACACAATGCACTTATATTAACATGTGCTCCATCTCATTTCTTTGGATTGAGTTGAAGAACTTAAATAAATTAACTTTCTCCATCTTGTGGTGATATCATTAATCATATGCTATACAATATACAAGTGCATCTCACAAAATTAGAATATCATCAAAAAGTTAATTTATTTCAGTTCTTCAATACAAAAAGTGAAACTCATATATTATATAGAGTCATTAAAAACAGAGTGATCTATTTCAAGTGTTTCTGTTAATGTTGATGATTATGGCTTACAGACTGTAGCGCTGGCGTCCCTGCCCTCTGCTAGGCAGGGACGCTGCTCCCCTCACCGCTCTGCTCCGTGCCCGGCGTCCTCTCCCCGCTCTGCTCTCAGCGCGCGCTCCTTCCCGGCCCCTGTGCTTAGGGCGCGCGCGCGCTCCCCTCCTCTTAAAGGGGCCGCGCGCGCCGTCCTAAGGAGTCCCCGGCCAATGGCCGGAGGACTTCATCATATATAAGGCACCTCCTCCAAAATGGAGGTGCCCGAGCAATGTTGTTTGCACCTGTGTCTCACCTGTGCTTCAGCCCTCAGGTCCCGTTGCCAGTTTCCTGCCAGTTACCTGCCTGATTCCTGCCTGAATACTTGTTACCTGTCTGCCAGTCTGAGGTCCGACGGTCTGCCTTACTACTCCTGTCAGTCTGTCTAAAGGACCAGCCTGCCCGCTCACCTGGGAGCGCACATCAGCTACCTGCCTACTTTCCTGAGGTCCGACGGTCTGCCTTACAACTCCGGTCAGTCTGTCTATGGACCAGCTTGCCCGCTCACCTGGGAGCGCTTCTCCGTTACCTGCCTGCTTGCCAGCCCGGAGGCTCCGTTGTCACGTGCTGTGACCATCAGCTACTTCAGACTCTTGTCCGCTCACCTGGGAGCGCTTCTCCGTTACCTGCCTGCTTGCCAGCCCGGAGGCTCCGTTGTCACGTGCTGTGACCATCAGCTACTTCAGACTCTTGTCCGCTCACCTGGGAGCGCTTCTCCGTTACCTGCCTGCTTGCCAGCCCGGAGGCTCCGTTGTCACGTGCTGTGACCATCAGCTACTTCAGAGACTCTTGCCCGCTCACCTGGGAGCGCTTCTCCGTTACCTGCCTGCTTGCCAGCCCGGAGGTTCCGCCGCCACGTGCCGTGACCACCTGTTATTCCAGAGACTCTCGCTTGCTCACCTGGGAGCACACATCTACCATCTGCCTGCTAGCCTACCCGGAGGCTCTGCCATCACAGGTCGTACCTACCCTTTACCCAGAGACTGCCCTGATCACTTGCCGTATCTCCCTGTCCGTTCATCCAGAGACTGCCGCCCGCTCCCTTACAAGGGCCGCCCCCTTGTATAGTAGCTCAGAGGTTCCGCCTCCCAGACCCGTTACACAGACAATGAAAACACAAACGTCATTATCTCAGTAAATTAGAATACTTTATAACAACAGCTTGAAAAATGTTTTTAAAATTCAAAATGTTGGCCTACTGAAATGTATGTTCAGTAAATGCCCTCAATACTTGGTCGGGGCTCCTTTTGCATCAATTGCTGCATCAATGAGGCGTGACATGGAGGCGATCAGCCTGTGGCCCTGCTGAGGTGTTATGGAAGCCCAGGTTGCTTTGACAACAGCCTTCAGCTCGTCTGCATTGTTGGGTCTGGTGTCTCTCATCTTCCTCTTGACAATACCCCATTGATTCTCTATGGAGTTAAGATCAGGTGAGTTTGCTGGCCAATCAAGCACGGTGATACTGTTGTTTTTAAACCAGGTATTGGTACTTTTGGCAGTGTGGACAGGTGCCAAGTCCTGCTGGAGAATGACATTTCCATCTCCAAAAAGCTTGTCGGCAGAGGGAAGCATGAAGTGCTCTAAAATATTCTGGTAGACGCTGCTGACTTTGGTCTTGATAAAACACAGTGGACCTACACCAGAAGATGACAAGGCTGCCAAACCATCACTGATTGTGGAAACTTCACACTAGACCTCAAGCAGCTTGAATTGTGGCCTCTCCACTCTTCCTCCAGACTCTGGAACCTTGATTTCCAAACGAAATGCAAAATTTACTTTGCATTTACTTAGTGTCAATGACTGCCTTCTGGACATCTGTCAAGTCAGCAGTCTTCCCCATGATTGTGGAGCCTACTGAAACAGACTAAGGGACATTTTTAAACCCGTAGGAAGCCTTTGCAGGTGTTTTTTGTTAATTATTCTACTGTAGGTTACTGAGATAATGACTTTTGTTTGGCTGTAAGTAGTGATGAGCGAGCACTAAAATGCTCGGGTACTCGTTGTTCAAGTCGAGCAAATTGGAATGCTCGCGTGCTCGGACTGAGTAATGAGCCCAATGTAAGTCTATGGCAAACTCGAGCATTTTTCCGGCGGCTCCCCCCGGCGGTCTGCAGAGGGCCTAAAAATTGCCCAAATCGATGGGAACAGTGCTCAAATGACATGGGATCAGCATGGGGAAGACCCATGGAAGCATTTCGGATGCCCAGGTCACTGCTGTCAACAATGTTGTAAGAGGTATTACGCCACTTTTACGGACTCACAATAAAACATGCAAAAACTAAACCAAAATGGATTTTCCTGGGAAATATGTTAAGGAACATCCTTTCCAGGGTAATGACTTGTATATAAGGCAAAATAAATATACAAAAAACAAAAATGCTCCTCCACACCTTGGGGTATGTTCACACGTAGTGTTTTTGATGCGTTTTTGCACTTTTGCATTGCTTTCAGCCAAGACAAATGCATTCACTGGGAAATGTCATTTTAACATTTTACAACCTTATCTGGCCATGAGGTGTGTGACACATCATCAAACACATGCATACAGTGCTGAAAAGACATGGGAACAGCATGGGGAAGACCTCTGGAAGCATCTCTGACTCCCAGGTCACTGCCTAAAAGTGTGCCCATTACAAGTGATCCTTGGCGCATGGGAAGATGCCTCCAGCCATGCACCTGTCATTGCAGACTTGCAACAATCACCGTCCACGTCCTTGTCCCAGCGCAGTGTTCAGTTGACCCTACCCCATTCCTTGGAATGCAAGCGCAAGTATGCAGCCAGCCATCCACCCACCCACAGGCCGCAATAGTAAACTGACAGATATCTGGGCAGCTGCTTGCACTTGAAATGTGGCCTTCTAGGCTCGTGGAGGCGGAAGCTGTCCACAACCTCATGGCGGCGGCAACCGGGTGTCCATACTCGGTCCCCAGCCACCACTATTTCTCCCGGTGTCGTCTCCGCCTTCCAAAAGCACGGGTCCCACAACATTACCTGTGCCCTCCCCAGTGCACTTACTGGGAAGGACCGCCTAATCACAAACACATGGACAGGTGAATGCGGCCAGAGATGGTACAGAGGCAGTCCACATTAAAAATGCAGCCATAGAGTGTCCGGGAACCTTCCCACACACTTTTCTTACCCAGGACTGCTTCTCAGCAGGGTTGGACGGTCCCACCAGAGAATCCTTGGGTGGGCCCTGGCTTCTCCATGGAGAGTTCATGATAGCGCAAACTTTGCAGCTGCTATGGGGCTCTTGAGTGGGGGAGAAAGGTGAGCCCTCAGAATCAAATCCTCTGGTGGGCCCAATGTTTTTCAGTTTGAAACTGCTTCTCAGTGCGAGTTGTATTTCACCACAGCCATATTCTTTAGTTTGGTGAAAGGACTGGTATAGAGGGAAACCGTATCTACTCCAGCTGTCATTTCTCCACCACCAGGTTCCACCCATTGTCATACACGACCATGCCTGGCTGTATGCTCAGCGGTGAGAGCGACAGATCAGGCTGCTGTGTTACAGCTTTCAACAACTCTGCAGCGATGGGTGGTTTGTCACCTAAGCATTAATCATGTTATCTTCAGCACAGTGTGTTGTCGTTTGGCCAAGGCAGTGCTGCAGTGCTTTCAGCTTGTGACTGGTGTGGTCATTTCGGAGATGGAGGCCGAACTGGAAGAATAGGTGCAGGAGCTGAACAATGTGATTACATTGAGGTTACATTGGCAAGTCTGGTTTTTATACTAAACAAAGATCCTACTGTTTTTATTTTATTTTTACGTTATTTTTTAAGACAAATGCATTCACCGGGAAATGTCATTTTAACATTTTACAACCTTATCTGGCCATGTGGTGTGTGACACATCATCAGACACATCCTGTTTCAATTATAATGGAGGGACTCTGAAAGTCACAAAGCCTATTCTTTATAGGGCCATCAGGCGGCCCTTACTATTCTTAAGGGGCAAGCAGTCGGCCCTCGCTATTGTTAGAGAGCCATCAGCTGGCTATGCTTTGTTGTTCCCATTATTAACGAGTCGGTCTCCTATACTCTTATTGCATATGCAGTGACTGCAAGGGCTGCCAAAAATTTGCACGCAACCCAATACCCCTTTGAAGAGACATAGAGGAGGGTCTCAGTAAAAAAAAAATGTTTCCATAATAAAGTAGCGGGTCTCCTATAGTGGTAATGCCCATGCTGTGACTGCAAGGGCTGCCAAAATTTGGGAAAAACCCTACTAACAATTTAAAGACACATAGAGCTGGGCCACAGTAACGACATGTTCCCATTAGAAAGGAGAGGATCTGCTATACAGTTAAAGGGTCTGCAGTGAAGCAACGGCTGCCAAAAATTTAGAGGAATTCCAATGTCCCTTGCAAGAGACGTTGATATGGTTCATATGGTGGTGATATGGTGGTGGAGGATGAGGATGCGGAGAAGGAGGAGGACAAGAGCAAATAGACAAAATCAGGAAGCTTATACCCATGTCTGGGTGTGAAGACAGAGGTGCATGGGAATAGAGTTAGACCTGCCAAAAAAAAGACACTGTATTTGAGTTTATGTTACGCTGCTATCATTCGGAGGTGTTGAGAAGTCTGGCCCAATCCAGCTCTTGGTCATTTTTATAAGAGTCAGCCTGTCTGTAACATCCCTGGTGGCGTGCTTGCATGGCTTTCCACCTCCCACCATGCAAGACCGCAATCTTACCTATCAGGCCAGGCTGCACACTTTGCTCCAGTACCTGCTGTTTGTATGTCTCTTGTCTGCTGGCTTAGGGTGGTGGCGCTGTTGCTTCCTGATTCTTAAAGCTACAGTGTGCGCAGTCCTAATGCGTCCCCAGCCTATTGCTGTGAGTCACTAGATACTTAAACCCCCTCCACCCAGTAGGAGGTGCCTGAGCAACACTTTCCATCTGTGTGTTCCTTGCAACTGAGTTGCCAGGTCCTGTCCTGTATCTAGTCTGTTTCTGCCACCCTGGGGGCTGTATACCCAGGCCTGTTACCTGCACCTGTGACTTCTAGTCAGTTTCTGCCACCCTGGGGGCTGAGTTCCGAGGCTCGTTCCTGTATCTTGCTCCTGGTTCAGATCCTGTCTGAACAGTGTCCTAGTCCGTTACCTGTTTGTCTCTATGTCTGTACCTTCCCCTTTTCCTGCAGTATCTGAACCAGCACCTAACTCCAACTTGTTGTCTCTGTACTTCTGTTTGTGAGTTTTGTGTCCACTCGCTACTTCATTGCAAGTACTTTTTGTGTATCTGGTTCTGCTTGTTCTGTTTCCCTGCCTCCGTATCTAACTCCTGTGTTCCAGCTATCTTCTTGTGTTTTTCAGTCTGTTCCATGTGAACAGAGCCCTGTCCTGTCTACCGCATCTGCGGGTTTTGCTCTGCTCTGCTTGTCTATCGCATCTGCGGGTTTTGCTCTGCTCTACTTGTCTACCGCATCTGCGGGTTTTGCTCTGCTCTGCTTGTCTACCGCATCTGCGGGTTTTGCTCTGCTCTGCTTGTCTACCGCTTCTGCGGGTTTTGCTCTGCTCTGCTTGTCTACCGCTTCTGCGGGTTTTGCTCTGCTCTGCTTGTCTACCGCTTCTGCGGGTTTTGCTCTGCTCTGCTTATCTACCGCACCTGTGGGTTTTGCTCTGCTCTGCTTGTCTACCGCATCTGCGGGTTTTGCTCTGTTCTGCTTGTCTACGGCATCTGCGGGTTTTGTTCTGCTCTGCTTGTCTACTGCACCTGTGGGTTTTGCTCTGCTCTGCTTGTCTACCGCATCTGCGGGTTTTGCTCTGTTCTGCTTGTCTACCGCACCTGCGGGTTTTGCTCTGCTCTGCTTGTCTACCGCACCTGCGGGTTTTGCTCTGCTCTACTTGTCTACCGCACCTGCGGGTTTTGCTCTGCTTGTCTACCGCACCTGCGGCCCTGTTCCTGTATCCTAGTTTGTACTGGTTCCTGTCCTGCCTGTGTTCCTACCTGCCAGTACCCACCTGTCTGCATATCAGCTGTGCTTGCCAGTACCCACCTGTTTGCATACCAGCCGTGTCTGCCAGTTTCCACCTGTCTGTATGCCAGCCTAACCTGCCTGTTCCTGCATTCCCCAGTGTGGGTCAACAGCTGTGACCCGGGTCTGACCTGGAGTAGCACCTGGTCCCTCTGCTCAGTTCCTCCCTGGTTCACGGAGTCGATTGAGCCGCCGTGCGACCTTGGTCGGACCGGGTTGATACTTAGTCATGCCCCTCCAGGCACTCCTCGGTTCATGGTCCAGTGGGATCACTAATCACGCTCACGCCAGTCTGCCCGGGCGTGTGCGCAACACTGTCAGCATTTTCAGTTGACAGGCGGATGTGCCTATCGGTTATAATTCCACCGGCGGCTCTAAAAACCCACTCTGACAAAACGCTAGCGGCAGGGCAGGCCAGGATCTCCAAGGCATAGAGAGCCAGTTCATGCCACGTGTCCAACTTGGATAACCAATAATTAAAAGACAGAGGAATCATGGAGGACGTTGGTACGGTCGGCAAGGTACACCCTCAGCATCTTCCGCAACTTTTCCCTCCTTGGGAGAGTATCCCGTGCATCAGGGCTTGTGCAATGGGAGGGTCTGAGAAAACTGCCTCAGAACTTTGACAGTGTTCCTCTGCCTCTGCTGGATTGCATTTGTGTCTCTCTAGCCTGTACTCCTTGGTTGTCCAACGAATGGAAGGAGACACAGATTAGATATTCGAAAAAACTTTTTGACAGTTAGGGTGATCAATGAGTGGAACAGGCTGCCATGAGAGGTGGTGAGTTCCCCTTCAATGGACGTCTTCAAACAGAGGCTGGACAGACATCTGTCTGAGATGATTTAGTGAATCCTGCTTTGAGCAGGGGGTTGGACCAGATGACCCAGGAGGTCCCCTCCAACTCTACCATTTTAGGATTCTATGATTCTATGAACTGTGACCTCTGCCGCCAGCGTTTTCAGATGGGAATTTTTTTAATAATTCCGCAACAAGGGCCTTCTCGTACTGCCCCATTTTATTAGGCCTGTCCTGCGCGGGAATAAGAGACAGAAAGTTCTCCTTGTAGTGTGGGTCTAGAAGTGTCACCAACCAATAATGACTGTCACCCAAAATTTGGACAACGCGAGGGTCACTGGAAAGGCAGCGTAACATGAACTCAGCCATGTGTGCCAGACTGCAAACAGGCAAGACTTCCGTGTCCTCATCAAGAGGACGACTGACCATGCTCTCCTCCTCATCCTCCACCTCTTCCTCCTCCTCCCTGTCCTCAGGCCATCCACGCTGAACAAACGGTATGACAGTTGTGCAGGTAGTACTGTCTATAGTGCAGGAAACTAGCTCCTGTTCTTCCTCCTCCTCTTCCTCATTGTCATCCAATCCATGTTGGGATGAGATGAGGAATCACCCTGTATGGTTCCTTGCTCCATCTCATCGTGCTCCGTCTGTAATGCATACTCTTTAATTGTGAGCAGAGAGCGTTTCAGAAGACAGAGAAGCGGGATGGTGAAGCTAATTATGGCATCATCGCCGCTCACCATCTTGGTGGAGTCCTCAAAGTTTTGGAGGATGGTACATATGTCTGACATCCATGTCCACTCCTGAGGTCATGTGTGGAGTGTGGACTGAACACCGATGACCTTGTTGATGCTGGTAGTCAATAACAGCCCTCTTCTGCTCACAAATCCTTCTCAACATCTGTAATGCAGTTTTCCAACACGTGGGGACATCGCAGATCAGTCGGTGAGCTGGAAGCTGCTAACGCTGCTGAAGCACGGCAAGAGTGGCGGGAGCTGTAGCTGACTTTCTAAAATGGGCACACAGGCGTACTTTGACAGGCAGATCCGACAGATCCGGGTAGGTTTTGAGAAACTGCTGAACCACGAGGTTACGCACATGGGTCAGGCATGGTACGTGTGTGAGCTCTCCTCGCCTCAGAGCCACCACCAGGTTCTGGCCATTGTCACATATGACCATGCCTGACTGTAGGTTCAGCGGTGTCAGCCACAGATCTGCCTGCTCTTTCAGAGCTGTCCACAACTCTTCAACGTTGTGTGGTTTGTCACCTAAGCATATTAGCTTCAGCACAGCCTGTTGCCGCTTGGCCGAGGCAGTGCTGGAGTGCCTCCAGCTTGCGACTGATGTGGTAATTTCGGAGATGGAGGATGGAGACTGAAGGCTGAAGAGGAGGAGGAGGTGCAGGAGCTGTAGAATGTGGGGGCAACCCTGATTGACCCAGGGCCCACAATCCTCGGTGTCGGGAGGACGTGTTCCGTCTCAAGGTCCAACTGGGTCCCGGCTTCCACTATATTAACCCAGTGTGCCGTCAGCGAGATGTACCATCCCTGCCTATAAGCACTTGTCCACGTGTTTGTGATTAGGTGGACTTTCCCAGTAACACGTCTAATGTTGTGGGACACGTGCTCGTGTAATGCAGGGATGGCACACCGGGAGAAATAGTGGCGGCTGGGGACCGAGTACCGAGGGATGGCCACCGCCATCAGGTTGCGTAAAGCTTCGGTCTCCACGAGCCTAAATGGCAACATTTCGAGCGCAATCATTCACGAAATGTGTGACTTTAGTAGTGTGGCCTGTGGGGCATTGGCTGCGTATTTGCGCTTGCGTTCCAAGGACTGAGGTAGGGACAACTGAACGCTGCACTGGGACAACGACATGGACGTGCTTGCTGACTGTGCTACTTGAGAGTGTGCAATGACAGGTGCAGGGCGGGAGGCATCTTGGCATGCGCCATGCACAGGGGATTGGAGTCCAGTGGTGTCACCCGCAGACACTGTTGCTGGACCCTGGGGTTCGGCCCACTTAGTCGGGTGCTTTGCTTTCATGTGCCTGATCATGCTTGTGGTGGTCAGGCTGCTAGTTTTTCTACCCCTGCTGATGTTGGCCTGGCAGGTGGTGCAAATGGCCTTTTTTACTGGCAACTTCCATCGTGTTGGCATTATGAGGAACGCTTTCCCGCCTTGGGTTTGCGGTCACCACACTGCTTCTTCCTGCCTGTTGTGGTGCTACGCCTCCCTCCCCCTGTGTGCTGCTGTCCTCGCTCCGTATGTCCCCCTGCCAGGTTGGATCAGTTACTATATCATCCACCACCTCGTCGTCCACTTCCGCAGCCTGGTCCTCCTCCTGACTTTCTGGCAATTGTGTCTCATCATCATCATCCTCCTCTTGTGACAGTAATTGCACTTTACCATCATCGCCTTCGTGTGACCATGGCTGCTCAAATATTTGGACATCGCAACATGCGTTCTCCTCTTGACTCGCTTGAAGCTGGCTGGGCAAGAGGCCTGAATCTACAAATGGAAAAGTGAACAGCTCATCTGAGTGTCCAATTGTGGGATAAGTTGTCTCCGAGCACTCGGAATGGTGGGAAGAAGGAGGATCAGGGTGAGGAATGTGCGGTCCTGACTCACGGCTACTGAGACTTGACCGCGTGGAAGACAGTGTCGAGGTGGTGGTAGCAAAGTGCCTGGAAGCATTATCTGCTTTCTAACCAATAACCATTTGACACTGCTCTGTGTTCAATAGTGGTGTTCTGTGGTCCCCTAGTAATTGAGACAGGAAGGTTGAGCGACAAGATGTGGGTGTTTGTTGTGGCACAATTTCACCTTGCCCAAGGCCACGTCCTTGGCCTCTGCATGCACCATCACCATCACGTCCACTTCCCCGTCCCTTGCCACGCACCTTGCCCATTTTAAATGGAGGACAATGTTTTCCACGTTCACGAGAAATGGCTGATTTTGGAACGCAATTATATGTGATACGCCTGACCGAGAACCACGATTTTAAATAGCAGGCCTGTAATTTACTAATATTATTCTACACAGAGACCTAGTGTGAATAGCTTCACCGACACACTGCAATGGAATGAAAATGGAAGAAATGTATGATATTTGAACAGTCTTATAGGTGATATGTCTGATTAAGAACCACGGTTTTAAGTAGGAGGCCTGTAATTTACTAATATTCTACACAGAGACCTAGTGTGAATATCTTCACTGACACACTGCAATGGAATGAAAATGGAAGAAATGTATGATTTTTGAACAGTCTTTAAGGTGATATGTCTGACAGAGAACCACGGTTTTAAGTAGGAGGCCAGCAATTTACTAATATTCTACACAGAGACCTAGTGTGAATAGCTTCACTGACACACTGCGATGGAGTGAAAATGGAAGAAATGTATGATTTTTGAACAGTGTTTTAGGTGATATGTCTGACAGAGAACCACGGTTTTAAATAACAGGCCTGTAATTTAATAATATTATTCTTCAGATTATTATACTTGATACAAAATCTGAGTTTATCAGATTTATTATATGCATCGCTAATGCCCATACAAGTAAGTATGCATCGGACTAGATCAATTCGGAAAACATAAACTAACCAACAGAGAACTACCAAACAAAAGAGATCAAAGAGTAGACAATATTCCTTAAAAAACCTTTAATGAATCATGGTTAGGCCATTAGGTGGCACTGCATAGAGAGCCGCTCACACAACAATGATGTATATTGGGGGAAGTACATTACCCCTGTATGTTACGAACATGACATATATATCAATACAAAATGTAGGCAGCATGGTACATAATCATCTGGGCAAAAGTAATCACATCTTTCATAGTACAAATGTAACGGTACAACAATTAATTTAAATCAAGCTATAATAGCTGTAAGCTGTAAAAGTGCCTTAGTGCAATAAATACTGAAGCAATGAAGTACCATTTCCTAGTATGAATATAGAAGCACAAACAATTGATCAATCAGAGTCGTAATATCCATAAGCTGCAAAAGTGCCTTAGTGTAATACATACCGGATCAATACAGTGTCATGTAAATTCATAACTGTCAGGCTAAATGACACAAGATGGAGGTAAACCAGTATATCTATTTGTATATGATATAGTGACCTGTACTGTCTATATAGATCAACAGAAAGTACAAGTAACATGGCACATAATTGACCAAAAGGTATATATGGTGTATATTGATTGGTATTATGTCTCATAGCACATATGAAACAGTACAAATCATTCTCTGGTCCAACCCATAATTGGACTGAACAAAAGTGCAATTGACAAAGTGCCATATAGACTTATAAATACCAGACTACAGATCTTTAGCTTGAATAAAAACAACATACAAGTTTTCTTTTTTTTTATATATATATATATATATATATATATATATATATATATTTGTAACATGTGCTTCCTTCTGTAGCGTCGGCGTCCCTGCCTCCTGCTAGGCAGGGACGCTGTTCCCCTCACCTCTCCGCTCCGAGCCCGGCGCCCTCCTCCTGCTCTGCTGGCAGCGCGTGCTCCTTCCCGGCCACGGTGCTTAGGGCGCGCGCGCTCCCCCCCTCTTAAAGGGGCCGCGCGCGCCGTCCTAAGGAGTCCCCGGCCAATGGCCGGAGAACTTCACCATATATAAGGCACCTCCTCCAAAATGGAGGTGCCCGAGCAATGTTGTTGCACTGTTCACTAATCTGCTTCAGCCCTCAGGTCCCGTTTCCAGTTACCTGCCAGTTTCCTGCCAGTTTGCTGTCTGATTCCTGCCTGTTATCCGCTTACCTGCTTGCTAGCCTGAGGTCCGACGGTCTGCCTTCCGACACCTGTCAGTCTGTCTATGGACCAGCTTGCCCGCTCACCTGGGAGCGCTCACCTGCTACCTGTCTGCTAGCCTACCTGGAGGCTCCGCCGTCACGTGCTGTGACCACCTGCCAGTCCAGAGACTCTTGCCCGCTCACCTGGGAGCACTCATCTGCTACCTGTCTGCTAGCCTACCTGGAGGCTCCGCCGTCACGTACCGTGACCACCTGCCAGTCCAGAGACTCTTGCCCGCTCACCTGGGAGCGCTCATCTGCTATCTGCCTGTTAGCCTACCTGGAGGCTCCGCCGTCACGTGCTGTGACCACCTGCCAGTCCAGAGACTCTTGCCCGCTCACCTGGGAGCGCTCATCTGCTACCTGCCTGTTAGCCTACCTGGAGGCTCCGCCGTCACATGCTGTGACCACCTGCTTATCCAGAGACTCTCGCCTGCTCACCTGGGAGCACACATCTGCCATCTGCCTGCTAGCCTACCTAGAGGCTCAGCCGTCACAGGTCGTACCTACCCTTTACCCAGAGACTGTCCCGGTCACTTGCCGTGACCTCCCGCCCATTTACCCAGAGACTGTCCCGGTCACTTGCCGTGACCTCCTGCCCGTTCACCCAGAGACTGTCCCGGTCACTTGCTGTGACCTCCTGCCCGTTTACCCAGAGACTGTCCCGGTCACTTGCTGTGACCTCCTGCCCGTTTACCCAGAGACTGTCCCGGTCACCTGCTGTGACTGCCTGCCTGTCTTCCCTGGTCGCCACCCGCTTCCTTACAAGGACCGCCCCTTGTATAAGTTGCTCAGAGGTTCCGCCTCCCTGACCCGTTACATCTTCCACTGGCATGTACCTACCTATGTGATCCACCAGAGTTGTGTGGCGCCTACCCTGACGCGTGTTTCGGCGTAACACCTTCGTCAGGGGGTAGCGCTAAAAATGAACAGGGGGGGTTTAAAAATGCCTCCGCAGCCAATCAGTATGTCCAGGGGATCCATGTGACGCGCGCGCTGACTAGGAGACACAGGAATACATCGGGCAGCCGCGTCACGTGCGCGCCGCATCAGGTCATGTGACCCGATGATGCACGCTACGTACAGATACAGGTGTCGGAGCTTCCGGATCCAGGACAGCGCACGCGTGCTAGTCCCAGTAGAGTGAGGGCGGAAATAGCCGAGCGTCCATATTTGGAGCGGGCATTCAAATAGATAATAAATAATATTATATGTAGGCAATAGCATTCATGAATTGATTTTCAAAGGGGATGTTGCACAAGGGATCCATACCACAGCCAGCACCCACAGCATATAAAAACGCGCTCCATAATACTCAATAATTTTCCTTATGCACACATTGCAGTATCAGATTATATATAAATGAGGTATAGAATCAGCACAATATAATTCCTTTGTGGGGGACAGATTGCAGGGTGTTATCCCTCAAAGTAAATCAGGACATAGATTCCATATACTAAACTTAAATCAAACGTATACCCTCATGGAAACTCAAGAGAGTTACATAGACAATACTACACACATTAGTAGTCCATCTAAAATTTGGAAAAAAGTCATATTGTTGACATAACCATCTACGATTGTCCAAGAGTATAGCCACAATTTTTAATATATATTTTTGTGCTACAATCTCAATGTTTCCACTAAGGTTCACACCTGAAATAAGTGTACAATGCTTAACAATTTACATAGTAATTTAAAAGTGACATGTATCAATACACTATTCACATTGCATGCAATATAAATGTCTTTTGGCGGGAAGTTGTAAAGATGCCAATCCAATATGCGCAGATCAAACCAGCGAACGTACAGCACATGAATGCAATTCCAATATGTCTGGATAACAATCCTAGCCACCTGATGGTTAGGGGTGTCTGGATAATCCGCCCCACTCTAACATCTTTGGGTAAAACTCTAAGATTCATGATGATTAAAAGTGTCCATATCATCCGTCCACTCCAATTGTAAGAAGGGCAAGGTCATACAATACCCCCACATCTCAAATTGACGCTGCGGATAGAATATATTATTAAAATCACCGAAAAATTAAAATATAATAACTATCCCAAACTAAAACTGGAAAGAAAGATTTTCACAGGAATGGAACGAAGCTGAGGTTTTCGTTGAGACCCCGGGGACATACAGTGTCGAGTGTCCAAATCCACTTTGCCTCAAGTCTAGCTAAACGATTGCTGATATTGCCACCATGTTCATTCGGCAGTATCATGTCAATACCTCGTACTTGTAGCTGTGTGGCATCGCAATCGTGAAACTTCTTAAAATGTCTTGGTATTGTTTTGAGCAGTGAGGCATCCACAATTTCTTTAGCGGCAATAATGCCATTCACGTGCTCCCTTATCCGAACCTTAAGTTGGCGTGTAGTGAGTCCAATGTAGACCATAGGACAGGGGCACGTGGCATGGTACATCACCGCCTTAGAGGTACATGTAATGGATTGTCTGATTTCAAAATTTCTAGACCCATCAGCATTGGAAAAGGAATCAGTACGCACCACATTTGGGCAGGCCATGCATCTCCCACAGGGCTTACATCCCCACATGGGTCTCAAGTTGTCTAAGAAGGTTATTGGATTATTAGTATAATGGCTTTTTACAAGGCTGTCACCCAAATTACGTGATCTCCGAAATGTAATATTTGGTGACTCCCCTATATATTTGGAAATAATGGGATCAGCCAAGAGTAAAGGCCAAAACTTATTTAAACTTTCCCGTACTGCCGCCGTTTGCCCGTGATGTGATAAATCTTATTTGTTTTGGTGATGAGGATATTGTCTTCTCATATAAGAGTTTCTCTCGAGGTGTATGCCTGGCCCGATTATACGCTCTCTTGATTGCACGGTTGCTATATCCTCTCTCAACAAATCTTTGCTTCAACTCAAGGGCCTGTTGTTCAAAATCATCGATGGTGAAACATATCCTGCGAATACGGAGAAATTGGCCTGTTGGGATTGATCTAATCATGGCCTGTGGATGTGATGATGATGCTTGAAGGAGTGCATTGACAGCCGTAGTTTTGCAAAAAAGGTTTGTTTGTAAGTAGTTATTAGAGTCTCTTGTCACCAGTACATCCAAAAATTCTATAGCTGTCTTATCATAGTGATAAGTCAAGTGTATGTTTAATGAGTTCTGGTTCAACTGTGTCATAAACAATTCAAGGGATTCGATGGAATCCTGCCAGATCAAAAATACATCATCAATATACCGCACCCAAAGCGGGATGCGATCCATTGATGTGTACCAATCTGACAGGAAGAGGTCCCTCTCGCACAGCCCCAGAAATAGATTAGCATAGGTCGGTGCAAAGGAGGCCCCCATGGCCGTACCCTGGAGCTGTAGGTAGAAGGACCCCTTAAATAAAAAGAAATTATGTGACAACACAAATTGTAAAAGTTGAACCAGAAAATCATTAAAGACAGAGGGATTGGGTGATGTGTCAAGAAAGAATTTGACCGCCCCCACACCATCCGTATGACGAATGTTGGTGTACAGGGACTCAACATCACACGTTACTAGTATAGCATTTTCATCAATGTGGAGTCCATCTATTCTCTTAAGGAAGTCTCCAGTATCTTTGATATATGACGGCAACAATCCCACAAGGGGCTGCAACTGAGCATCAATATATCTATTCACCTTTTCCAGGTAGTTACCCCTACTTGAAATTATTGGCCTCCCTGGTGGTACACTGCTGTTCTTGTGTATCTTGGGTAACAGGTATAAAGTAGAAATTGTTGGTTCCTCCCCTGTTAATGCTGAATATACTGCCTGGGTTATAGTTTCATCATCTTTTGCTTGTAGTAATAATTTAGAAAGTTCACCCTGGAATTTAGAGAGGGGGTTATAAGTTAATCTCAAATAACATGTTTTGTTCTTCAATTGTTTGAAAGCCTCTGTCTCATACATGCTTTTGGGCCATACCACCAAATTCCCCCCCTTTATCTGCCGACTTGAACACCACATCTCTCAGATTCTGTAATCGCTTTAAACTCTGTCTCTCATTCCAAGTTAGATTGTTATTTCGAACATGTTTTGGTATTTTGCCAAATTCTTGGCTCACCATTTGAACGGACAGATCTATATTAGCGCAAATAGACAAGGGGGGGGAATTTCCTGGACCTTTGTCTAATAGATGGAGGTATCTTACCTCCCGGTCCCTAGTCATGCTCTGATGCCAGGCATTCCAGATCGGCTAATGCCTCCTGTTCCACCTCTGTGGGAAACAAATTAGAGACAGTTTCATTATGAAAGAATTTTTTAAAAGTTAGAGTCCGAGCAAATAAATGTAAATCCTTGATTATAGAGAATTCGTCAAATTGTGCCACTGGGCAAAACATCAAACCTTTTTATAATACTGCCAGTTCAGGTGGGGTAAATGAGTATGTACTCAGATTAATTACCTTCGAGTTAGTGATGCCGCCATCCACAGATCCATATGTTCGTTTGTTGGGTTGGAATCGTAGACTCCTTTTCCGTTTAGGTGTCATATTTTTCACACTAGAGTTAGTCAAAGATGAGTCGGAAAGATCACTGGCGGATGGGATCGAGACTAAGGATGTACTTAGACTTTTTGTCATATCCTGGGGGGATGTCTTCCTCCATTTATATATACTTTCAGAGCTAAAATCCTTTTGGTAGGCGCCACACAACTCTGGTGGATCACATAGGTATGTACATGCCAGTGGAAGGCAGCACATTTTACAATATATATATATATATATATATATATATATATATATATATATATATATATATATATATACAGTACAGACCAAAAGTTTGGACACACCTTCTTATTTAAAGATTTTTCTGTATTTTCTTGACTATGAAAATTGTACATTCACACTGAAGGCATCAAAACTATGAATTAACACATGTGGAATTATATACTTAACAAAAAAGTGTGAAACAACTGAAAATATGTCTTATATTCTAGGTTCTTCAAAGTAGCCACCTTTTGCTTTGATGACTGCTTTGCACATTCTTGGCATTCACTTGATGAGCTTCAAGAGGTAGTCACCGGAAATGGTTTTCACTTCACAGGTGTGCCCTGTCAGGTTTAATAAGTGGGATTTCTTGCCTTATAAATGGGGTTGGGACCATCAGTTGTGTTGTGCAGAAGTCAGGTGGATACACAGCTGATAGTCCTACTGAATAGACTGTTAGAATTTGTATTATGGCAAGAAAAAAGCAGCTAAGTAAAGAAAAACGAGTGGCCATCATTACTTTAAGAAATGAAGGTCAGTCAGTCCGAAAAATTGGGAAAAATTTGAAAGTGTCCCCAAGTGCAGTTGCAAAAACCATCGAGCCCTACAAAGAAACTGGCTCACATGAGGACTGCCCCAGGAAAAGAAGACCAAGAGTCACCTCTGTTTCTGAGGATAAGTTTATCTGAGTCACCAGCCTCAGAAATCGCAGGTTAACAGCAGCTCAGATTAGAGACCAGGTCAATGCCACACAGAGTTTTAGCAGCAGACACATCTCTTCAACAACTGTTAAGAGGAGACTTTGTGCAGCAGGCCTTCATGGTAAAATAGCTGCTAGGAAACCACTGCTAAGGACAGGCAACAAGCAGAAGAGACTTGTTTGGGTTAAAGAACACAAGGAATGGACATTAGACCAGTGGAAATCTGTGCTTTGGTCTGATGAGTCCAAATTTGAGATCTTTGGTTCCAACCACTGTGTCTTTGTGCAACACAGAAAAGGCGAACGGATGGACTCTACATGCCTGGTTCCCACCGTGAAGCATGGAGGAGGAGGTGTGATGGTGTGGGGGTGCTTTGCTGGTGACACTGTTTAGGATTTATTCAAAATTGAAGGCATACTGAACCTGCATGGCTACCACAGCATCTTGCAGCGGCATGCTATTCCATCCGGTTTGCATTTAGTTGGACCATCATTTATTTTTCAACAGGACAATGACCCCAAACACACCTCCAGGCTGTGTAAGGGCTATTTGACCAAGAAGGAGAGTGATGGGGTGCTACGCCAGATGACCTGGCCTCCACAATCACCAGACCTGAACCCAATTGAGACGGTTTGGGATGAGCTGGACCGCAGAGTGAAGGCAAAAGGGCCAACAAGTGCTAAGCATCTCTGGGAACTCATTCAATACCATTTCCAGTGACTGCCTCTTGAAGTTCATCAAGAGAATGCCAAGTGTGTGCAAAGCAGTCACCAAAGCAAAAGGTGGCTACTTTGAAGAACCTAGAATATAAGACATATTTTCAGTTGTTTCACACTTTTTTGTTAAGTATATAATTCCACACGTGTTAATTCATAGTTTTGATGCCTTCAGTGTGAATGTACAATTTTCATAGTCAAGAAAATACAGAAAAATCTTTAAATAAGAAGGTGTGTCCAAACTTTTGGTCTGTACTGTATATATAAAAAACTTGTATGTTGTTTTTATTCCAGCTAAAGATCTGTAGTCTGGTATCTATAAGTCTATATGGCACTTTGTCAACTGCACTATGGCACTTTTGCTCAATCCAATTATGGGTTGGACCAGAGAATGATTTGTACTGTTTCATATGCGCTATGAAACATAATACCAATATACACTATATATACCTTTTGGTCAATTATGTGCCATGTTACTTGTACTTTCTGTTGATATATATAGACAGTACAGGTCACTATATCATATACAAATAGATACAGTATCTCCCTGCAAATTATCACCCACAGCTGAAACAACTTACACAAACAAATGCCAGCCAAGAAGTGTTACAACCTAATTAAAATGTGAGCATCTTTCCCCCTGGCAGATGCAGGAGATGATTAGATGCAGGCTTGCAATAATTTACATGTAACTGTTGAAGCGTGCTCCCCGAGCTTCAAAAGGAATTCTGTGGTCAGGTCGGCACCGGTGCGAAACATGGAATATTGTAAGTTCCAAAATTCCGATAATAATGGGTCCTATATTTTTGGTGGCAGGGACAGCCAAGGAGCGATATGCTCATTTTTTCCGTAGCCGTAAACCCCTCTGTGCAGCTGTAGCGCAAAAGCACCAGAATAACAGATTGAAACTGCGCCATACGTGGTCTCTAAATGAAGATAAAATCATAACAGAAAGATGGCGTCATTTGCGGGCTTCTGTGATCAACGAGCGATACGTTATCCCAAAAAACAGTTTTTTAATACAAACATGAAGGGTGGGGACCAACCCACATGATGTCATCACAAAGGTGTGTGGGCCGATCTCCCCCTTCAGCATAAGAGAGCCAACGGAAGGTTGATCAATGTTCTTTGCCTGGGAGTATATGTTTATCATAGCGAAGGATCGCGTTGGATAACGCTCAAATCAAGCGGAGAGTCTCCCCTCCACCTATATTGAATCATCCAAGCGATGGTATAGTAAGTCTTCCTTAATCCTGTTTTATTTTATGTAACTGTCTATTCTGTACTGTAAATGTCTCCTTTGTAACATCCTTGTATATATTTTTCCTAAACACTGCCACCCTTTTGGATTAAATATAAAATTTAATAGTTCTCTTTCTTTTGTCCTGTAATTGTTCCCTCCCCCGAAGCCATATACGCTACCAAAACGCAGGCGTCCGTCCAGGCTTGTATTATATTTCAAAGCTGGACGGTGGTGGCAGCGAATAATATTAATAATCGGGCTATCATGAAACTGACAGTGACCGTACAGAGGGCGTAAACACATATTCCATGCATTGGAATCCAGAGGTGTGACGCCATACGCTCACTGGTTGCTTGCCGATACCTAAGTAGTGAGTAGTCTGGATCGTGTGCTTGCGATCCCAGATGAAATCCCTGACATAGTGACAGCATGGTGAGATATTGCGTGATCTCCCCGGTGTCGTCGCTGTGGCCGTCCTGACAAATTGGTGGCAAGCGGTGGGATATTACAGAACATGAGTGACTGGATTGAGCAATCATTCCTGTCGCTGAAAGTTTGCACGGTTCTTGCGAGAATTCTATGCAGAGTTTTAAGAAATCAGATTCAGTGTTTTAATATTTTTTTATCTGGGACATTACTGTACGTACAGCAGTTGAATCCGCTCCCTTCTCTTGTTTTTCTGTCCTTTTATTTGGCAATGATGGCTACATGTGAAGAGCCCAGGTATCACCAGCAGTCAAAGGACGCGCTCACTGCCCTCTGTGAGCTGAGATGGATTGACCCCACGGGCAAGACCAGGCACCAAATGATTACTGAACTGTTGCAAGTGTCACGAGTGTGCCAAAGGTGACAGAAAGTCGCCCTGCAGTGGGTTGCAGGAGATCTCTATGTTTGGCATTGCAGACAGCCTCTTAGATAAGAGGCTGCCTTTAGGATCAAGCGGCTACCTCTCTCTTGCTAATTAGCTCTCTGCCTGGGTGTATATATACCTGGTGTGTCTGAGAGGGAGTCGCCGGCTATAGCCATTTCTATTTGTGAAGCTTAGCAGGAGCAGTACTTCGTCCTCTCTGGAGCTTGAGACCGTGTGCTTATTTGGAGTACATCAAAAGCTAAGCCATTTCCCCTGTTTTGTCCACCCTTGTTGTCTATAGAGTTTAGTGGAGGTTGACTAGTGCTCATCTCCTTCCATCCCTAGCTGTAGAGATATGCCAGAGAGAGTAGGGCGAGGCATGCATGCGGCGATTGCTGAGGAGGCAATATAGGGATGTTAGGGGAGACAGGGTGACGCTAGACCAGACTAGGAGGTCTCCACTTCCCCCTTTCCCTAGTGTTTGGTCTCCCTTTCCCTTTGTGTTGCACTAAGTCTTTCCCACAGCTGGCGTGACAACAAGGTGCTGTAGAGCCTGTCCGACAGTAGAGCCCTGATGATGCGGCGGCCAGCCAAGGCCTGGATGGCGCTGCTGCAGGCGTCCCACCTGTGATTGCCAGCCATACCCGCAGCCAGTGTAGTGTGAACCCCCACCTGCAGATGGCCTTGGAGCTGCGCACCGCAGACGATCGTGATGGACGACTGCAGCTGATACTGAAATTCCAGGAGTGAGAGGCTGCTGAGCGTAAGGCCAAAGCTGACCGAGAGGCGGCTGAGCACCAGGCCCAGGCTGAGAGAGCTGAACACCAGGCCCAAGCTGACCTAGAGGAGCGCCAGGCCCAAGCTGACTGACAGGCTGCTGAGCAGCAGCGACAGTACCAGTTGGAGCTAGCCTGGATTCAGAAGGAGCCATCCACTATGCAGATCCGTGATTCCAGCAGCACCAACAGCTTTAAACCCTGTCCTGAGCATTTTCCTGTAATGGAAAATCAGTGATACTGTTCAGTTGTCCTTTAGCACCACCACAGAATGGATTTATTATACAGCACTTATTCATATGCATGGATTGTGCAGGAGATAACAACCGTCTGGAGGCAACAGCAAGACCTGTTCTCTGTAACCACACTGACCACGAGGATCAGGGACAAAGGACACCCCTATATTCCCTAGTATTCTTCAAGAGGCTATATCAGAATATTTTGTTTTTTTAGCTGGAGAACCCCCATAATTCAGACCACAAATTCTCTCCCATTGGCAACAGACTTGTCTCTAATCGCCCATCTCAAAATCAGCAGAATTATGCTAAAGGCTACAATATGTTTCCACAGTGATTATTTGGTGAGTTTTTGACGCTGCAGATTTTCTGCAGCATTTCATGCTTCAGTTAGCTACATTAGGTTACTTGTGGGGGTTTTTTGTTGCATTTTTGAGTGCTGATTTTATGTGCTTTTATTACTTTTTTTTATTATTCATTTTTGGTTTTGTTTCTTTTTATACATCGTGTTTTAAATAAAACTACTTTGTTTTGTAAACTTCCTGTCTGCTGAGCTCTGATAAAGCTTTATTGATAATGTTGTGTGGATTAAATCCATTTTTGCCGCAGAAACTTAATAGAAACATATTGCATTAAAAAATATATATATTTCTGTATCTCATTAAAGTCTATGGGGAAAACTCGTAAGTAAAACACATATTAACCACAAGAGAAAGTGACGCTGCAGATTTCAAAAACTCAATGCATTTCAAATTCTTTAGTCTTAAAAAAAGGCACAGGGGCGTGAGATTTACATACATGTCAGAGGCAAAAACATGCAATGATTAAGACAGTCATTTGAAATGTGTTTTAGAGATGAAGTTGTGACTTCCTTTCTCTATTTTTGCACAATAAAGTATGGCTTTTAATAGACAATTCTGATGCTGGATCAGTGTTGTTTGCTTCTGTCTTCCTCTTGCCGCATTACAAGTCTCCGTGCATGGATCTTCTGATGGGTGAGCTGACTTTTTTTGCCTTTTTGATTATATAGATGTCATCCACTTTCCTAGAACTGTAATGTGTTGTAATAGGTTTTGTTAAGAAATTCTGCAGCCGCTTAGCCTAAATGAGTGCGTCTCATACTCAGATGCAGTAGCTGGTTGTAAGTGAGGTGAGGATACGGAGGCCGTTATAGAAGTGATCATATGCTGCACAGTCGTTCCTGGGGAGGGTGAGGAAAGTACTGTTTGTTTCTGTTTAAAATGACAAGAGGGGGACAGGGATTTTTGAAACTGGAAAACTCCTTTAACGCTGCAATCTATACTGCTTGACTGCAACTCAACCTGTCACATTAGTCAGTAAGGATTTAGGGCACTTTTACATGGCAATATTTTGCATCAGTATTTGTTAACAGACGCCAGGAGTAGATCCAAAACACAAAAGAGGTGAAAGTGACTCAGTTATTATTTTTCTCTGTGTTTGTTCCCCTCTGGATTTTAGCTTAAAAATACTGATGTAAATTACTGCCCAAAAATACTCCTTGTGTGAATGAGGCGAGGAAGCTCCTTGTAACACTGGAATAGAAGTAAGTCCTTATACTGAGGATGAGTGCACACTTGCAGGTGCTGTGCTGTAATGCTTGTCTTCTCTGCTCCAACATACTCCCCAGAGCAGGGGCGACCCCTGGGGCAAAACTGTGGCTGGCAGATATCCAGCCATATGACTCAGTGATATGTGATGGACCCCGACTCCCAAACAAAATGAATCAGATAGAAGCACAGAAAATACACAAAGCATTGCAATTAGGTGTCAAACGTTCTCAATTTTATTTAAATTCACATGACACCAAAAATAGAACAACCCCCGACTCACGAAGAGTCACCCCCCAGCACTCAGGAGAGGAAAACCCCCTGTGGAGGAAACCTCTAGGGAACCATGGCTTGAGGGCTGCCCTTCCCTTGGACTTAGAGAGTTAGTGCTGATATGTACAGTGCTGGCCAAAAGTATTGGCACCCCTGCAATTCTGTCAGATAATACTCGGTTTCTTCCTGAAAATGATTGCAATCACAAATTCTTTGGTATTATTATCTTCATTTAATTTGTCTTCAATGAAAAAAGCACAAAAAGAATTGTCCTAAAGCCAAATTGGATATAATTCCACACCAAACCTAAAAAAGGGGGTGGACAAAACTATTGGCACCGTTTGAAAAATCATGTGATGCTTCTCTAATTTGTGCAATTAACAGCACCTGTAACTTACCTGTGGCACCTAACAGGTGTTGGCAATATCTAAATCACACTTGCAGCCAGTTAACATGGATTAAAGTTGACTCAACCTCTGTCCTGTGTCCTTGTGTGTACCACATTGAGCATGGAGCAAAGGAAGAAGACCAAAGAACTGTCTGAGGACTTGAGAAACCAAATTGTGAGGAAGCATGAGCAATCTCAAGGCTATAAGTCCATCTCCAAAGACCTGAATGTTCCTGTGTCTTCCGTGCGCAGTGTCATCAAGAAGTTTAAAGCCCATGACACTGTGGCTAACCTCCCTAGATGTGGACGGAAAAGAAAAATTGACGAGAGATTTCAATGCAAGATTGTGCGGATGGTGGATAAAGAACCTTGACTAACATCCAAACAAGTTAAAGCTGCCCTGCAGTCCAAGGGTAAAACAGTGTCAACCCGTACTATCTGTCGGTGTCATTATGAAAAGGGACTGTATGGTAGGAAACCCAGGAAGACCCCACTTCTTACCCCCAGACATAAAAAAGCCAGGCTGGAGTTTGCCAAAACTTACCTGAGAAAGCCTAAAATGTTTTAGAAGAATGTTCTCTGGTCAGATGAGACAAAAGTAGAGCTTTTTGGCAAAAAGCATCAACATAGAGTGTACAGGGAAAAAAAAGAGGCATTCAAAGAAAAGAACACAGTCCCTAAAGTCAAACATGGCAGTGGTTCCCTGATGTTTTGGGGTTGCTTTGCTGCCTCTGGCACTGGACTGCTTGACCGTGTGCATGGCATTATGAAGTCTGAAGACTACCAACAAATTTTGCAGCATAATGTAGGGCCCAGTGTGAGAAAGCTGGGTCTCCCTCAGAGGTCATGGGTCTTCCAGCAGGACAATGACCCAAAACACACTTCCAAAAGCACTATAAAATGGTATGAGAGAAAGCACTGGAGACTTCTAAGGTAGCCAGTAATTAGTCCAGACCTGAATCCCATAGAACACCTGTGGAGAGATCTCAAAATGGCAGTTTGGAAAAGGCACCCTTCAAATATCAGGGACCTGGAGCAGTTTGCCAAAGAAGAATGGTCTACAATTCCAGCAGAGCAGTGTAAGAAACTCATTGATGGTTACCGGAAGCGGTTGTTCGTAGTTATTTTGGCTAAAGGTTGTGCAACCAAGTATTAGGCTGAGGGTGCCAATACTTTTGTCCGGCCCTTTGTCCGGAGTTTTGTGTGAAATGATCAATGATTTGATTTTTGCTTCATTCTCTTTTGTGTTTTTTCCTTGAAAGCAGATTAAATGAAGAGAATAATACCAAAGAATTTGTGATTGCAATCATTTTCAGGAAGAAACTGAGTATTATCTGACAGAATTGCAGGGGTGCCAATACTTTTGGCCAGTACTGTAACTGCAGAGTTTTACAATTTGTACATTTTACCAAATTTTCAGAGAACGGCATAAAAAATATAAACTATAAATGTAATAAACTGGATGTGGGAGAGATCTGGCTGTGATATCTGTCACCACATTGACTGCTAGAATGAATTTGATCTGATTGCACAGGTAGATGTATCGTTTCTCCCTTACAGATCCAGGTCCAAGTCTCAAGAAGTTGGACACTTGGTTAAAAGGTTTGTTAATAGGATAAATATCCCCTCCCCCTCCCAATTTATCACCCATTAAAGTCATAGATCCGTCCATGAACTATTAAAGGAGAGCTGCTCTTTGCAGAGGGTAACCGGTGGAATCCTGTGCTAGGGACCCTCCTCTATTACCTCTAAAGCAGACAGCCCCTTTCCCTGCTAGAACCTCCAAATTACACCAAGGTCGGCACAGTACGTGAGGTGGTCAAGCTCAAGGTCCTCAGGAGCATCAGTAATGGCGCTGATTGTGGCAGAGCGCCCTTCTTTCATGGAATCTTCATTATAACACTTTTTTATGACCTCATAACAGTTGTAATGGTCATTACATGGGCAATTACTGATGCAGGGCCCAAGTATTAACCCTTTCATCATTGGTAATTCGCTTTCATTATAGAGGCAAATAACTGCATTTGTTACCAAACAGGCACCTTTCATTATGGATTCATAAGGCACCATAAGAAATACAGATTAAGGCCGGTTTCACATGTCCTGATTTTTACAGTACCGGAAAAAATGGTACCAGAGATATCCGTGTCCGTGTGTGGCACACGTGTGGCAACTGTGTGCTGCATCAGGAGCACATGTACCGGCGCCTGGGAATCAGTGTATAGTTAGGGCTGTTCCCAAGTGCCAGGTGCTGAACGCTACCCTCATCATTGTCAATTGCTAGCGCTGTGATCAGCACGAGCATAGGACAATGTTGGGAGTAGTAGTGTTTGCTCCCGCAGTGTTCTGGTGTAAAAATAAGAATAACATAATAAAATCCTTATACTCATCTGTCCGGAGATTTCCTCCGCTGTAATTATCTGACCGCTGACACCAAGGAGCCGGGGAGAATAAGCCGCTCCAGCGAGTGGGCCCTGGAACTGCGCTGAGCTCAGGAGTGGTATCCTGTCACTCAGTGAGCTCCGCTCAGTGCAGGGCCCGCTCGCTGCAGCGAGTCATTCTCCCCTGCTCCTCAGCGTCACGGTCCATGCAAACACACTGACATAGATTTGAATGAGCCTGTGTGTGTCAGTGTTTCCAGTACATGTGGAAACTGTCAACACACGTACCGGACACAATGACATGTGAAAGAGCCCTAAAAGTGCAAGTGTTTCAGGAGTGACTTGCACTTTTTAGATGCAGAAATAGGAGTTATAACTAGCACTTTACAAAGAAAAAATTAAGAGGAAATTACTTGTAAATAATATTATAGAGAATTGCATTTCAAGCAATTTCCTAGTATACATAGTCCTCCATACAGTATTATGTGCACCACATAGTCCTCCATACAGAATAATGAACCCCATATAATGCTCCATACAGGATGGACCCATATAATATAATGCTCCACACAGAATGGACCCCATATAATGCTCCATACAGAATAATGGACCCCATATAATGCTCCATACAGAATAATGGACCCCATATAATGCTCCATACAGAATAATGGACCCCATATAATGCTCCATACAGAATAATGGACCCCATATAATGCCCCCGACTTACAGGCCCCATAGCATGCTGGTGTCACCGATGGCAAGTGGGCCCCCCTCTTGCTCAGGCCCCCAGCACTTACCCGAGTACGCCGTGTGGTGACGCTGCTCCTGGTACCCAAAATCTGGTAACAAAAAAGTTGTGCAGACAGAACTGTTTGGTCCAGCTAAAAAAATGGTTTCAACTGGATCCGTTTTTTTAACAATGAAGTCTGCGTTTTTATGAGATTTTTTCCTGTTCTTTAGAATGGATGAAAAACGCTGCAAAAATGCTGAAAGAATAGAAGCTGCAGACATGAAACTGCTGCACATCTGAAAGGAAAAGGTAAGCTGCTTTTCCATGAGATGTCAGGCGTCTCATTCACCTTTCTGCTGCTATCACACATAGCGCTTTTGGCATCATGGACCTCTATATTACAAATACGTCCGTCCGTCCAGATGAAAGAAATTAACATTTTCCTGGAGGGAAATTTCTATTCTACATTACGTCAGTCACTTTTGTCTGTGTATGATAACGTGCAGTTTACAGGAACTTGTATTTTATATATGTGACATAATAATACCTCAAATCAGCCATAACCCACAAGTGCAGGAAAACCTGACACATTCACCACACACCAGGTGAGCCTGTGTGCTCGCACATGCCGGGGCTGAGGGTCAGGACCAGGACAGCCCGATATTAGGGACCTGAGTGTCCTGATACCAGAAAGCTAAAAGCCGCTGTTCTATGTGACTGCAGAAGAAAGCGTGTAGCGCGGTGTGCACACCTTCCGGTATTGCCCTGGTACAAGCACAGCACAGAGCCGTCACACGGAGGGAGCGCCGCGCTCTGTCACGTATCTGCGCTGTGTACCGTGTGTTATGGAAACAGCTGCGTCCTGACAGTGGGCGGGGCCGGGCACTGGGCACCTCTGATTGGCTGCTCAGTGTTTGTTTTCCTGCTGTTTCCCTTGGGGTCATAAAGATAACCCTTGTCCAGTTATTTACTCACAGCCAAAGTCATATCAAAGAAACCCGTAGGTGACGCTAGAGAGCACGCTGAGAGGCGCCCGCCGCCATCTTTCTTCCTGGACTGGTGTAGCCATGGCTGCTCTCCTGAGTGCCGAGGCGCGGTATGGCTGTGGCCGTATAATCACTGTGTCACGGTGATCCTTGTATCTGGTTTGCATTTTACCAGCTGACGCCTCAATTTACTCGACTTCTAGCACACAGATGGTTTGCCCACATAAAGTATGGCCGCCATTGGCCTCCCAGTCCTGTATGATGACTCCGCCCTCCACCATTTCGCGGAAGTGTTTCCACAGCTTCTTGACCCTAGAAAGACACTGTAGCCTGTACATTAGCAGCGCCCTCTGCTGGCGAGTTCTGTTTCGCGGAAGTATTTGGAGGTTTCTTGTCCCTGAAAAGGCACCGTAGCCCCTGCCGAACACTCCGGGACAACCTGTTTCGTTTATCGTTGGAGGAAGAGAAAGGAGAGAATCGGGTTACAAGATGGCGGCTGTGTGATCTCCCAGTAAAACCGGAGGAGGCGGAGGTGGGGGATCGCCGCTGGCGGGAGAAGGACGGGGACAACGCATCGAGCGGGGAGAAGAGAAAGCCGCGGCCCAAGTCTCAGCCCGCGGAGAGCGAGCGACCTCCGGCCCCGAGCAGAGCGGCGAAGGATGAGCCACGGCCGGGGCTGCTCGTGAAGAAAGCGACGACGAGCGGCATCATGTCTGACACCAGGCGGCGGGTCAAGGTCTACACCCTGAATGAGGAGCGCCAGTGGGACGACAGGGGCACCGGCCATGTGTCCTCCACCTACGTGGACCGGCTGAAGGGGATGTCGCTGCTGGTGCGAGCCGAGGCTGACGGTGAGCGGGGCGGGCGGAGGGCAGGGGGCTCGGTGCTGTACACGTGTGCCCGGCCGTACACGGAGAACTACAAGCCCCAGAAGGGCCTCCAATCCTGGCCAAGGGAGACGTGTGCAGTGACAGTGTGACACCCCCCTGACCACTAGTGGAACGTCCTGCTGTCTGGGAGACCTCACCCCTATTACTGAGCGCGTAGTGGGCAGTGCCTGGACTGCGCTATTCTGTGTTATTGGGGGTCTTATTTCTGATAAAGGCGTAAAAGTGCCGCAGTTCCGGCTCCGTAACACGAGGGGCGCCGGTGACACCGGATAGGCTCCGTACTTTACACAGGAAGAATAGAGGCAGGAGACGGCGTGCGTGTGTGAACGCTGCTCCACCACAATGGCGGGAAGGATTAGAGCGGTGCGCCGCCGTATTCCTGTCACCAAAACAAGGTGGAAATATCACACGCTTCTTGTCTGCCCTGATGCATAACGTTATTCCGTGGACACGGCCGTCCGAGGACTCGGGTTATGTGAGACGAGGTTGTGGTTCTTAATGACGGCTTTTATTCCACCGTATAATGGACGGGAAAACCAAAGATCGTGAGGTGAAATTGTGAAAATCAAAGGTCTTGCGTCCCCCCTCCCACCGCTGTTCTTGGGGTCTCCTTCCTGCTGTTTCCTGTGGCAGTAAGTAAACCCTAAGCTGCAGTGGGGGAGGGGGGGATGCAGGATATTTGGTTTTCACAATTTCACCTCCCGATCTTTGGTCTTCCCGTCCATTATACAGTGGAAGCACGGAGCTGACCTGACTACAGGCCGGGCGATCACATCGGTGCCAAACTTATTGTCTGAATGTCTTAGGGGGCTAAAGAAATTACTAAAAACATTTGGTTTGTCGTCATTTACCAAGATTAATAACATTTCCAATCAATTGAGCAGTGTGAGGTCTTGGGCTCATTGATGTTACTTTGGGGCACACAGGAGGCGGTTGCCTATTACAAAAAGGGGGTCAAAAACTGCATTAAAAAAAAAAAAGTTGCGCGGTTTAGTGTGTGGGTTAACCTTTTAATGACTGTACATTTTCCGTCACGTGGGGTGTACGGAGCGGGCTGCACAGATACCGGCTGTTATATGACCGGCATCTATCTATAAGGCCACGGCCCCACTATCAGTATTCGATCAGTATTTTTTCCCAGGAGTGGGTGATAAATGCATAATTGGTGATGTATTTCTATTCTACCTTTTCTCTGATTGTTCCTCATCTGGTTTTGTCTCCCACTCCTGAGAAAAAATACTGACCTAATACTGATAGTGGGGCTGTGGCCTAACACTATATACTGCAGTAGTGTGGTGTATAGAACAAGACGCAGAGAGACTGAAAAAAAAGTCAAAATGAAAGTTTAAAAAATGATTTTTTTTTTTCCCCCATTCTGAAATAAACTAAAAAAATGCACTTATTTAGATTTGCAGTGTTTGATAAAGCGCAAGCTATCAAAATATAAAATTATTAAAATCAAACATAAATGCCAAATAGGAAAAATTAAATTCCAGAATTGCCTTGTTTTTGTTCACGGAATTTCTCTTCAAAACTGCCATAACAAGGATCCTTACATGTACAGTACAAACCAAAAGTTTGGACACACCTTCTCATTTAAAGATTTTTCTGTATTTTCATGACTATGAAAATTGTACATTCACACTGAAGTCATCAAAACTATGAATTAACACATGTGGAATTATATACTTAACAAAAAAGTGTGAAACAACTTAAAATATGTCTTATATTCTAGGTTCTTCAAAGTAGCCACCTTTTGCTTTGATGACTGTTTTGCACACTCTTGGCATTCTCTTGATGAACTTCAAGAGGTAGTCACCGGAAATGGTCTTCCAACAATCTTGAAGGAGTTCCCAGAGATGCTTAGCACTTGTTGGCCCTTTTGCCTTCACTCTGCGGTCCAGCTCACCCCAAACCATCTCGATTGGGTTCAGGTCTGGTGACTGTGGAGGCCAGGTCATCTGGCGTAGCACCCCATCACTCTCCTTCTTGGTCAAATAGCCCTTACACAGCCTGGAGGTGTGTTTGGGGTCATTGTCCTGTTGAAAAATAAATGATGGTCCAACTAAACTCAAACCGGATGGAATAGCATGACGCTGCAAGATGCTGTGGTAGCCATGCTGGTTCAGTATGACCAGCAAAGCACCCCCACTCCATCACACCTCCTTCTCCATGCTTCACGATGGGAACCAGGCATGTAGAGTCCATCCCTTCACCTTTTCTGCGTCGCACAAAGACACAGTGGTTGGAACCAAAGATCTCATATTTGGACTCATCAGACCAAAGCACAGATTTCCACTAGTCTAATGTCCATTCCTTGTGTTCTTTAGCCCAAACAAGTCTCTTCTGCTTGTTGCCTGTCCTTAGCAGTGGTTTCCTAGCAGCTCTTTTACCATGAAGGCCTGCTGCACTCCTCTCCTCTTAACAGTTGCTGTAGAGATATGTCTGCTGCTTGAACTCTGTGTGGCATTGACCTGGTCTCTAATCTGAGCTGCTGTTAACCTGCGATTTCTGAGGCTGGTGACTCGCATAAACTTATCCTCAGAAGCAGAGGTGACTCTTGGTCTTCCTTTCCTGGGGCGGTCCTCATGTGAGCCAGTGTCTTTGTAGCGCTTGATGGTTTTTGCAACTGCACTTGGGGACACTTTCAAAGTTTTCCCAATTTTTCGTAATGATGGCCACTCGTTTTTCTTTACTTAGCTGCTTTTTTCTTGCCATAATACAAATTCTAACAGTCTATCCAGTAGGACTATCAGCTGTGTATCCACCTGACTTCTGCACAACACAACTGATGGTCCCAACCTCATTTATAAGGCAAGAAATCCCACTTATTAAACCTGACAGGGCACACCTGTGAAGTGAAAACCATTTCCGGTGACTACCTCTTGAAGCTCATCAACAGAATGCCAAGAGTGTGCAAAGCAGTCATCAAAGCAAAAGGTGGCTACTTTGAAGAACCTAGAATAAAAGACATATTTTCAGTTGTTTCACACTTTTTTGTTAAGTATATAATTCCACATGTGTTAATTCATAGTTTTGATGCCTTCAGTGTGAATGTGCAATTTTCATAGTCATGAAAATACAGAAAAATCTTTAAATGAGCAGGTGTGTCCAAACTTTTGGTCTGTACTGTATGTCAAAAGGTTTTCAATAAAAAGTACAGCTCAGTGCACAAAAATACAAGTCCTCACACCACTCCGACAATGGGAAAATAGGCGTTATGGGTCTAAGAACACGGCAACTGTGTGTGTGTATAATGTCTTTAAGTTTGGCATTGTCGTAGTCATACTGACCTGGAGAACTATGTTGCTGGGTCATTTTTGCTGCTCAATGAACACTTTAAAAACACCCGCCTCACCCCAAAAAAAAAAAAGTTAAGGAATTGTTTTTTTAATTTCACATAATTGAAGTTTTGCCCATTTCTCGGTACATTGAATGGTAAAATGTCATTCAAAGTTGCGAATCGTCACGTGTAAAGCAAGCCCTCGTGCCCATGATAACGAAAAAAATCAAACCTTTTTATAGCTCCTGAAAGAAAGGGTATAAGATAGTAAAAAATTGCCAGCTCTTGGAAGGGGTTAATTGACTTTTATATTTACATTAAAAAAAAAAAAAAAAAAAAAATCATCAGATGCAGAAATATAATTTTTTTTTTTTTTGTTCGGTACAAGGAGGTTTTATATATTTTTTTTAAAACTTTAATGCTACTAGCCATGGCAGCTATTAAACACTGCGGTCATGGGGAAGGCTGGGGGAGCGTTGTTGGGTCAGACACCCACACCACTTATAAGTTCACACTGAGGGTTTTTTGGGGGGGTTTCCAGCAGGGCTGTGGAGTCAGTAAGCCAAACCTCTGACTCCACGACTCCGTGTCCCTCATTCATGGCTCATGTTTAAGTGATGAATTTACTGTAGCACAGATTCATCTCAGCTAAAAGTCTAGACCAGTGTTTCCCAAACCCCATCCTCACGGACCCCAACGCATCGTGTTTTCAGGATCTCCTTAGTATTGCACATGTGGCCGTTTGTGATGCTTTAATAATAATTCGATCACCTGTGCAATACTAAGGAAATCCTGAAAACATGACGTGTGGGGGGCCGTGAGGACTGGAGTTTGGGAAACACTGGTCTAGACCCTTAGATCAGGAATAGGACATTTCATAACTTTCCCAAATTCTTACGAAAAAATATTCCCCACAAACTGCGTTCAACTACTGCACCCAATTTATTATATATTTTAGGAGTTGGAGTTGGTCCATTTTATACCGACTCCACCAAAATGGGCTCCGACTCCACAGCCCTGGTGTCCAGAGTAGAAACTCTTAAAACGTTTAGAAATAAAAAGCAAAAAAAACCTTTGAGATTTTATTGGAGAGTTTCAGCTCTGGAAATTCTGGGGAAAAAACTGTGTGAACCTACCCTAAATGCTGGTGTTCTAGATTGACAGTGGCATTTTAGTGGTTAAACAGCAGTGATCAGGGCCCTTCTGGTCACTCTGGTTAGCCGCAGCCCTGGCTGTATATTACCGCCTGCACCTGCTTTGTATGGGGACGGCTCCGCTTCTGTACTGCTGTGTCCTGTATTAGGAAGGGGTTAGAGGTGAGCCCATCTTAATAACTGCCACAAGAAAAGCTGAATCTTATTCAGTGTGGGCTGTCACTCTTGAGTTGGGTGAGCCGCCAATGTCTTTTTGAGCCCTTAATTTTAACATGGTTTCTAGGCCTGTACAGCAGCTGTAGCTCCCAATTTTGGTTATACGTTAAAAAAAATTCCAATTAATGTGTACTTTTTTTTTTTTTTCTTTGCACAAGGTCAGCAAAAGACATTTAGTATATAATCTGTTTTTTTTTTTTTTGTGTTTTCTCCTGGAGATGGGGGTAATATGGCCACCACAGATCTTAGTCCTATCTTCTATAACCTTATGGGGACACAATGTGTAAAGTAAGAGCCCTCCAGCCCTCTGACGCAACTCCTGCTGTTTCCTGACACCCAGCAATCATGTGATCGCTGGGACAGGAGAAGAAGGCGCGACTCCTGCTTTCCTGTACTGTGTACACCGCGCTCATGCTGAGGGGCTAATAAGCCAGCTGGGACCACTTCTGTTAGTGTCCCTTCCCACAAAATATTGCAATAGAGTAAAGCAGTGTATATACCCTAAACTGGTAGTAATAAAACCTACAGCTCCCAACACACCAAACAAGCCCTCCCGCAGCTTTCAGTGATGGAAAACAAAGTTATAGGTTAAAAAAAAAAAAAAAAAAAAAAGAGGCAACTCAAATTTTTTTGTTTATCCTTCTAGTTCACTGCACTTGTAATTTTCTCCCATTTTTTTCCAGTACAAATATATGTGTAAAAGATGGGAACGCCTCATCATGCAAAATACTTTTATTAAAGCTCATGCCCGAAAAATAAAGCTTTGGGGGTGTGGGGGGGATAAAGCCCAAAAATTGGCCCTGTCAGGAAGGGGTTAACGCTTATTATTTTTGTTAGAGGGCAGTTCCTCCATTATTTGTTGGTTTTGTGTTTTTATGGGTTCCATATGACAGTCATAAATAGTTGTACAGGTTACCCCAACAATGAAGAGAAAAAGGCAAAAAAGTCCAGCGACCGCAAAAAGTTTTTTTTTTTTTTTTTGTTTTGTTTTTTTTTAGAAAAACAAGTGAAAAATATTAAAAACATAATTTATTTCAATGCTCTAAAAACAAGAGAAAATATAGCCTTAACCTTCTACGCTTTTCGAGCACTGCTATGCTTTTAATCATGGCTATGATTAAGTGTGGTAATGCTCGAAATGCGTAGTAGGCCTAATGCTATTGAAATAAATGATGTTTTTAATATTTTTTCACTTGCTCGTCGTTTTTTTCTTTTACTTGCCACAACAATACCAAAGCTGTGTATATATGTATATATATATATATATATATATATATATTTATTTAATTTTGCCAGAGATTTTCTGCAAAGTAATAAATATTCTAGTTTGATCCACTTTGTCGCTCAAACCTCTTAATAGCCTCGTATATTAAAGAAAGCTAAACCAAGGATAGCACGCAGATGTCGTCTGTCTCTCTTCTGTCCCCAAAAAGGTAGAAGATAAGATGGTTGTAGATTGAATAACAGATGCAAGAAGTATTATAAAAAGTGACAGCAAACAAAAATGGATCCAGCACTCCGAAAAAAAAAAACAGACTATGAGAACCAACTGGATGTGTGAATTTGTTTTTCTCCCACCCACTAACTTAGCGCTTTTCCATAGTCTCATGACTTTAGGTAGGTCTTCCCATGCTGTAGTAATGTTTGCTGGGTTGTGTGACCCAGTGGCAGATTGCATATCCCAGGCTCGCATGCTAGTATAGATTTTCCTACAATGTCTGCATTGTCTCTATTCATATCCATGTATTTCTGCATCTGTTGTTTGACCCCATAGTTATGAAGTTTTTGGATTACATAAATGGATCCTTTGTATGATAAACTGTTCCGTGAACACTTTCTGGTCTTGCTCGGCAAGTATTACCAGTCGTCACTACTCCTGTATCTGACATAGAGTTCAGGATGGCTTCACATGGGAACCAATGTCCCCAATTTGAATGGGGGTTACTCAGAATCCTATATCAATCATAGGCCAGTCAGAGCAGCCTGGGACCAAGTACAAGTCAAATATTTCTGCTCTTGGGACAGATTGCTGTTCCACCAACACACAAATCAATGTAACGCTGAGCTGTTAGTGTACCTGAAATGAAGACTAGCCGGCTCTGGCTACTGAACTTCATTCGATCCCACACCATAATCTCGGGAGGGAGTAGGGCTGGTATGATGCACCCTCGTGAAGACCTCTTCATGGCATTGCAAACATGGTCTCCAGGACAATGTCTGGTTATAGCGTCCAAGACAAAAGCAGGATGACTCCTTGAAGAGGATAGACCTCCATTGAAGTCTTCCTCTGCACTATATCATTTGAGAGCCGTGACATGTCCTTGGAGCACCTGTAGCTGGACAGGGCAAATGCCTTCTGATGGCTTGTGCAGTCATTGTTTGACACCTTAGGCTTGGTATATAATATCCTAATTGACTTTCAGCGCAGAATGGATCAATCGTGGAACCAGGGATACAGCCATTTTTTATAGTGTATCCCAGGAGCCGTTTTTCAACATGACAATGCCATGCCACATGTTGCTGGTGCTAGTGTGAGCAGCCTATGTTGCCTAAATGTCCTATCATGGCCTGCAGGGTCTCCTGGCTTGTCTATCATTAAGCACATCTGGGACATCCTTGTTTGGCCATTGCAAAGAGAGCTGCCAGCAGTGGATCTTGATTTGCCCAAGTGCATTCAGTGCGTCAGAACAGTCCTGTGATTGGTGGCAGCTCTAAGTGTGGGGATTTCGGTGTAACTGGGTAATGACTCGCGTTCACTGTCGTCCAGGTACTCGGACTCCGGCAATCAGCCATTGTGACTCCAGGATTTACTGTGGACTGGTCGTTTTCTGTTACCGCTTCTAGTAGCCTCTCGCCTCTGGCTAATATAGCCCATAATAAGCCGCATGGGGAAAATGTGAGGATATAATTACACCACTCGCTTCTGCTGTAATTACTTAGGATTCTGCAATTTTATCAATGCTTTACACATCTGCTGTAAAGTCTTTAGCTCATGACCTTTCTTATGGTGATCGCTCTGTATTAAGGTCTGTAGTAGAAAAATTGGAAAGCCAGCAATGAGCTCCTATGCAGATCTGTGCCCATGGCTACAGATTAGTAAACCCTGTATAGGAAGATCAGTCAATCACCATTTCTTTCATTCCCTTTTTGTTAACCCTTCCAAATATAGGGTTAGTAAGATATAAGGGGCAGATCATGTCAAATTTGACTCCATGTGTGTTTTTGTGTTTTTTTTTTTTTTTTTTTTTTTTGTTGTTGTTTTTTTCATAAACGTTAATGAAGCGCCTGAAGCAATTTTTGAGTCAAATTTATAAAGGCACCCAATTTTTTCATTTGTCAGTGGGAAGGGGATAGGGCATCAATAAAATGTTATGGGGGCTGTGGAGGTGAAGGCATAGCACATACCTTATCTATGAGGTGCAGATTTTACACCTATATAATTGGCATAGGGTGACGTGCACTGACATCTGCCCTGACATGCTCTACATCTGAAATCTGCAACATAAGGCAATTTTTGCTGCAGAATTTTTTTTTTCCCCGCAGCTCGAGAATGGGATTTGGCGAAGTTTGATTCACAACACTAATATGCAAGAGAGTTTTATTTCTGCAAACAAAACTTCTTCAGACATTGTCTGATCTTGCGCTACGTTGGAACATGCCCTAAGAACCGCACTGCACAAATCTTTTTTTTTTTTTTTCCATTGTTATGCTTGGATGCTATTAAAAAATAGAGAATGATATAGAAAATGGTGGTCTGAAGTTTGATTTTTGCTTTATTCTAATTTATTTATTTTTTTGTCTCTTCCTACTCAGGTTCGTTGCTTTTAGAGTCGAAAATAAATCCGAATACTGCGTATCAGAAGCAGCAGGTGTGTACCGGTGTGCCTGCGGTAGGAGCACATGCACTGGGACGGGAGTTCGCACCTTACCATAAGACCGTTTAGATATCAAAGTAGGAAAAAGATGTTTCCTTCTAATTAAAACTTCCCTGGCGGTGTAAAGTGGAGTGGACAATACCACTAATTTTAATGCACTAGGGAAGAATAGCGAAGTAATAGATGTATATTTATTGGTTATCTGCAGCATATGTATTATACATACAGCACACATATGTACACAACACTCCTATATAGTCGTGGCCGAAAGTGTTGGCACCCTTGTAATTGTTCAGAAAATGGAGTACTTCTCCCAGAAAATTATTGCAATTACACGTGTGTATTGAAACAACACAAAAGAAAGCAGGAAAAAAATGCAAATTGGCCATAATTTCACTCAAAACTCCAAAAATGGTCCAGACGAAATTGTTGGCACCGTCAACATATTTGTTGCACGCCCTTTGGTATAACTGCAATCAATTACTTCCTATAATCATCAACAAGCTTCTTACAGCTCTCAACTGGAATTTTGGACCACTCTACTGCTCTTCTGCACTCAAACTGCTCCAGGTCTTTCATATCTGAAGGGTGCCTTTTCCCAACAGCAATTTTTAAGATCTCTACACAGATGTTCAATGGGATTTAGATCTGGACTCCTTTCTGGATACTTCATAACTCTTCAGCGCTTTGTTTCTATCTATTTCTGGGTGCTTCTTGAAGTGTGTTTGAGGTCATTGTCCTGCTGGAAGACCATGACCTAGGACGCAAACCCAGATTTCTGACACTGGGCACTACATTGCAATCCAAAATCCTTTGATGATCTTCAGATTTCATGATGCCTTACACACTGTCATGGCTCCCAGTGGCAGAGGCAGCAAAACAACCCCAAAACATCTTTGAACCTCCACCATATTTTACTGTAGGTGCAGTGTTTTTTCTTTGTAGGCCTCATTCCATTTTCAGTTAACAGAATGATTTGCTGTACCAAAAAAGCTCTATCTTGTTCTCAGCTGTCCACAAGACGCTTTCCTAGAAGGATGTTGGCTTGCGTACATTTTCACAAACTGCAGTCTAGCTTTTTATGTCTGTCAGCTGTGGGGTCCTCCTTGGTTTCCTGCCATAGTATTTCATTCATATATCGACAGATAGCTTTTACTGACACTGATGCACCCTGAGCCTGCAGGATAGCTTGAATTTCTTTGGAATTTGATTGGCGCTGCTTATCCACCATCCGGACTATCCTGCGTTCAACCTTTTGTCAACTTTTCTTTGCCGTCCACGTCCAGGGAGATTAGCTACAGTGGCATGGGTTGTAAACTTTTTGATTTATGTTGCCTACCATGGACAAAGGAACATCAAGATCTCTGGAGATGGACTTGTAATTGTGAGATTTTGATATTGTTCATCAACTTTGGTTCTCAAGTCCTCACAGTTCTCTTCTCCTCTTTCTGTTCTCCATTCTTAGTGTGGCACACACAATGCAAAGATTGAGCCAGCTTCTGTCCTGTTTATCTGCAGGTGTGATTTTCATATTGCCCACACCTGTTACTTGCCACAGGTGAGTTTGAACAAGCATCACATGCTTGAAGCAAAGTTGTTTACCCACATTTTTAGAAAGGCGGCACAACCAGTTTGTCCAGCCCATTTTTGGGGTTTTGTCTTGATTTTTTTTTTTTTTTTTTCCAATACACATGACTGAATTAAACCTGTGTAACAAATGTGTAATTGCAATTATTTTCTGGGAGAAATGCTTCATTTTCTGGAACAATTTAAAGGGTGCCAACAATTTTATCCTATAAAGTAAAATGTAGATAACCTGGCGCTCCAGAATAGTATGTGAAAAACACTTTATTTAGTGCAGGCAAATGACAGATTTTGATTTGTGTCTATAATATATGTACTCGTATCAGTTTTGTTGTAGCCAAGTCATGTGCTCGTCTTTTCCTAGGACACATTGATAGTTTGGTCTGAAGCAGAAAACTATGATTTGGCTCTCAGCTTTCAAGAAAAAGCCGGCTGTGATGAAATATGGGAAAAGATTTGTCAGGTAATGTCGTGTCGGAAGTGTGTATTTTATTTATTTATTTTTTTCCGTTCTTCTTTGGTTTGACCTCTGTATTCCAGCTGAAGTCATTGGAGACCAACACAGACTTAGGACTTTTCCAGGTCACTTGCAGTTAAGATGAGCCAAGGATGTTTAAAAAATAATAATGCTCAGCTTGATTTGTGTGAAGTATTATGGATACAGCAGATATATTTGTGGGACTTGGAAACAGCGGTGTGGCCAAAAGCTGCACAGACCTGTGTTATTGCCATAAATCAGATGGTTTTTATTGATTTCTGGGCAATACGGTTCTGAAGTTTACCTAAAACCATGTAACTAAACCACTTTTATTTGTAAAAAACCAAGCAATGTGAACTGAGGTCTAAGATGGTACACATGCAAGAAATAGGAGCATGTTCACACTAGCAAAAAGAAGCAAAACCTACAAAAGACAAAAATATATCTCATACCCTACCATCATTATATATAAATGTAAAGCAAAGTTGCATATTAAATATAGGGTACTTAGTGAACTATTTTTGATCAAAAAAAGTATACAAGCCGTCCCACCAGCGACAAGGTGACCCTAAATTGGGACGGTACCTATACTGTCTATATTAAAAACCTTACTGTATATCAAAGTTGAAGTAATGCATATAAAAGGGTAGACAAATAGGACCGGGTCCCAACTCCAGACCACCTAGGCCCGTGGTAAGCTACATATATACTAACCAGCTCAACAAAGGGGATGCCACACCCTTAATTTGCACAGAATGCAAACAAGACAAAAAACTAAGCAATGTGAACTGAGGTCTAAGATGGCACACATGCAAGAAATAGGAGCATGTTCATACTAGCACTTTTATTTGTGCAGTTTTTTTGCTGTCATCCTTTTTAGACTACCCATTTTTCTAGATCTTGTTGGGTAATTCTGAATCAATATAGGAGTCCTAGTATCGGGATTGTCAGCTCTTGTTCCCCGTTATAAACTAGTCTCTCCTGGAGACTCTGTCCTGCGTTACACAGGCAGCACATATCAGTAGGCACTGTGTAGTCTGATAAATTAATGAACCAGATCCACATAGGATCTCTTAATTGAACAGTTAGACACCTAGAAAATTCTTCAATGAAAGCTCTTGTCTCACTGGAGTGTAAGTAATCAGGACATGGCTCTAGCACGCACTATTCAGTCTCTTCTGCTTGGTCTTATTGCCCCATATTGAGGCTGGTATGGTTTTATATATTTCTAGGTCCAAGGAAAAGACCCCTCTGTGGAAGTCACACAAGACCCCATTGATGAATCTGAGGAGGAACGCTTTGAGGAGATGCCTGACACAAGCAGCTTGATTGATCTTCCCAATTGTGAACTCGGTAAACTTGAAGAGATTGCTGACCTTGTTACCTCAGTCCTATCATCACCCATCCGTAGAGAGAAGCTCGCACTCGCCCTGGAGAACGAGGGCTATATAAAGAAACTGCTGCAGCTCTTCCAAACCTGTGAGAACCTGGATAATGCCGAAGGTTTGCATCACTTGTACGAGATTATCCGCGGGATCTTGTTTCTCAATAAAGCGACTCTGTTTGAGGTGATGTTTTCGGACGAGTGTATTATGGATGTTGTGGGCTGCTTAGAGTATGACCCAGCCTTGGCCCAGCCAAAGAGACACCGGGAGTTCCTGACCAAAACTGCAAAGTTCAAGGAAGTAATCCCCATAACAGACTCCGAACTTAGACAAAAGATTCACCAAACTTACAGGGTACAGTACATTCAAGATGTCATCTTGCCCACGCCATCAGTCTTTGAAGACAATTTTCTCTCTACACTTACGTCTTTCATTTTCTTCAACAAAGTGGAGATAGTCAGCATGCTGCAAGTAAGTAATATCCCTGTGCTTGGAGACCGCACACTGCTCACTCTTGTTTTATACTTTTAAGTGAGAGTAATTTTTATAGTCATTTTACTCCTTTTTATTTATTTTTTTATTTTGTATGTGTATGTTCCTTGCTGGATCAATGCTAGTTCCAGGCCTCTGATGTTTCATCCATAGTGACGCCCCGAGGCCTATTGAACTTGCAGTGCGATTGGGAACAGACATTCAGCAGGCGTGGTCAGAAATTGTTTTTGTTTTGGATGATTCTAGTGGTTGGTATAGGTCAGAGAATATAGTATGTTGTTTGCACAATACCTCTAGCCAGTGAATTGCACTTATGACAGTTTAAAAGCTACAATTTTTTTTATTTTATTAAGTCAAAACAGGTCACTATGCAAACCCATAAACTGTTTAGGTGTGATATAGCAATGTTATGACGCTTACAGCCCCAGCTGAAATATGAGGAACCTGTGTGAATCGGTAGAACGGGCACTTTTATCCCTGTTAGACTGGGGCGCACGTGCACATGGCTTGTCCACTGCTCCATTCTTTCTAGGGGTCTGCCGAGTGCTGCACTTGGCTTTTCTGGCCACCTCATTGAGAATGGATGAATGGAGCGGTGAATGGGTATCTGACCTGCTACTTTGTTTTGTAATGGGGATAAAAATTCTCCTATGTGCCGATCAGTCCAGGTCACCCACTGATCAGCAAGGCATCTATCCTGTGAGTAGGTGATCACTAGTGTTGAGCGAGTATGCTCGGGCCGAGCTCCGAGTATTTACAGCTGCTCGGTAATAAGGTTAAATCGCTCCCGTGTGCATGATTTGCAACTGTTTGGCAGCTTTATTACATGTGAGGAATGTGTTAGGCTATGTGTCCACGATGCAGAAATGCTCAGGATTTTTTTCCTGAGCGTTTCTGCATCTCCCTGGCAGAAAAAAACGATTAGCATCACTTGGAAAGTGCTTGTTACAACTAGGTCACACTATATAAATCCATGCAAACTGCATGGATTTATATAGTGTGACCCGAGAGAGTGGTTAAAAATAAATGTATACTTACCCTCCGATGGCCCCGGTGTCCTGCTTTACACTCCGTTCTCCCTTGCCGGCATCGGTGGATTGAAAGACCTGCCGACGTCAGCATCGCGTGACCCGTCACATGACTCTGACGTCGGCGCAGGTCCTTCAACCCACTGTGAAGTGGCGGGAAGCAAGGAGGAGCGCAGCGCGGGCCGCCGGAAGGTAAATATACATTTATTTTTTATTTTATTCTTTTTTTTTTTTTTTTTCTACAGATTTTTTTTTTATGGTACCTGGGTGTGGAGGAGACTCTCCTCTCCTCCACACCCGGATACCATCCGCACATTAGAACGCACCAATTATGCAAGCACAGATGCAGTCTTGCGGAATTGGCGCGTTCTAATGCAAGTCAATGGCAGCGAAAACGCAGCACTTCCGCAAAATAATTGGTAGTGCTGCATTTTTTTCCGCAATGATAATCCGCAGCGGAAATTTCCGCAGCATGTGCACAGCACGTGCGGATTATCATTGGGGAACATTGCTGCCCTTCTACCATGCGTTTTTAATGCGTTTCCGCAGCTGCAGAAACGCATTAAAAACGCATCGTGGGCACACAGCCTAAGAAATAGACATTCCTCACATGTAATAAAACTGTCAAACAGTCACAAATCATGCACACGGAGCGATTCAACCATATCACCGAGCAGCTATAAATACTCGGTGCTCGGCTGAGCGTTCTCTGCGAAAGTGTTAACCGAACATACTCGCTCAACACTAGTGATCACTTGTTTTCACCAGACAACATCTTTTTAAATGTTGTAGCTTATTTCGTTGTTCCTTGCACACAATACCACAGTGTTCAGTAAGATCTCCCTGTCCCACAAAGCATAACTCTCAGGGAGAAGCTGCTGCCATCCGGGCGTGAATGGCCTTCCATATAGGACAAAGCCAGCTGACAGTCTGCCAGACCGGTAGCAGCTTGAGAGCATCTCTCCACTCTGGTTTGTAGATGGACACATGGTCAAGGTGGAGATCTCCAAATCCACTGCAAATTCTACACGTTCAGTATGGACTATTAGAGCAGAACCATTAATTTAAAGGGAATCTGTCACCCCCTGGGACCTATCAGACCGCTAATATGGGCATACAGGTGATAGACATGTGAATTTATACTTGCCTGTATGGCCCATATTAGAGGTCCAGTTTCTGTGTAATAGATTTGTATTAAATTATTTCTGCTAAGCTCGGCGTCCGCCTACTAGCCCCATTTCATGCTCACCCCACCTCCCCTACACGTCACAGGGCCCTGTGACATGCAGTTTCCCCTGTACGGACGGCACTCTTCTTCCTGCCGTCTGTATAGCTTTGTGCAGCAGGGATCTTGTGCGCAGGCGCTGGTGTGTCACTCTGCCTTCCCAGCGCCTACGTAGAAGATCCCTGCTGCACAACACTACACAGATGGCAGGAAGAAGAGTGCCGACCATACAGGGGAAACTGCGCAGGTGCGGGATCCGGCCGGGAACTGCATGTCACAGAGCCCTGTGACGTGCAAGGGAGGTGCGGTGAGTATGGAAGTAGGGCTAGTAGGCGGGGATTTCTTGGCGTCCCCAGGACGCCAAACTTACACAGAAACTGGACTGCTAATATGGGCCATACAGGTAAGTATAGATTCAGATTTCTATCACCTGTATACCCATGTTAGCGGTCTGATAGGTCCCAGGGGGTGACAGATTCCCTTTAAGATCGCTCCTCAAAAAAAAAAAGTGTGTTTTTCTTAGAAAAAAAAATTCTCAATGGAGAAATGTACAGTACTGAAAACTGAACAAGAAGCGGCAGCACAGATGCCACAAAACCATCATGAATAATGATATTTTGTGTTTTTTCTGGTTTATCTGTCATATTATTTAGCCAGAGCCTGTACATCTCTCCCAAATAAGCTAATCGGCAGGAGGCAGAACTGTGATCTGCTACATGGTAACTGGCAGTAGCTGTGCAGTCGTCATCAGTAATGTGCACCCAACCCCGAGGAGGAAGGAGTTCAGTGCATACAGTCCAGGCAGTCCTGGTAACTGCGGAAACATGAAGGTGTATAATTCCCATGATAGCATGACACAAATGAGAAGGGTACCATGACCTAACAGATATAAAGGAGCAATTACATAGGGCGATGCTCGCTGACTTTATAAAATCGAACTCCTTATGACGTTACATCTTGTCAGTCTGGCCATTAAGTGAATTGCCTAAGTTACTGTTCTGTACGCAGCCTGCTGGGCTTAATTTTGGTTTGTCTTTCCAATCCTGGGTCCCCTTTCTCTATAAGCCTCCACTATTCTGAACTTGAAATAAAATGTCACTTTATCCCTATTTTGTGAATTTGGTCCTTTCCCTTATTCTCCATAGTGAATGTGGTGATGTTTTAGGCATTGTTCTGTAGGGGAGCATAGCCGAGGAGCTGTCTCGTCCAGTGTCTCGTACATTGCTATTTGCAGCCGTCCTTGGTAGTGTGGGTTTTTTTCTTTTGAGAGTGGGCATGAAAAGTTAGTTATAGTCACAATCAGTGTGCTGTGTACGAGTATGAGGTTTTCTAAGGTGAGAGAAGAATGTGACAAACAAAGCCTGCGGACATCCAGGGATTATGTAACCTGATTGCTGCAATTACTGGGTAGGCGACGCGTCCAGTAACGAATACAATGTACACACTCCTTCTGCCTCACCCAAACACGAGCCTCAAAGTATAAAAAAAAAAAATCAGTAAGTAGAGGTCCTTCAGTGGTCTGATCCTAGCAGCACTGATAGGGTGCTGTGTCCTCATCTAAAGCTTTAACCCCTTTCTGATTTATGACCTAATAGTACGTCATGGTGACCTGGGCAGATTGGAGCAATGACGTATTAGGTCATACGGCGATCGCGCCCGCACATGTCACAGCTGACACCCGGTACTATGTGCAGGGAACTGTCCTGCACCGCTCCCGGCACATTAACCCCCCTCAATGCTTTGATCGCAGCATTGCGGTGGCAAGGGGAGGTGATCGGGATACTCGCCTCCTCTTCCAGCCTCCAGCGCTGTCTGCCACGGCTTCGTCATGGCAACATCCGGGTCACCAGACTGCAGGAAGATTCTTTGGTCATCGCAGTGCATCTCCAAACTATCTTCTCACTGTGCGGCATTGACAGCCTGTATAGCACAGGGATGGTGCTGCATTCCTGTGCTATACAGGCGATCAGAATAAAAAAAAGTGAAAGTCCCTGAGTGGGACACAGAATAAAAGTCCACAAAGTGTTAAAAATTAAAAAAAAAAAATCCACCAAAAATAAAAATATATACCAATCAATAAATATTATTATGAAAAAAAAAACAATAAAAGTACACATATTTGGTATCGCCGCGTCCGGAACGACCTGACCTATAAAACTGTCCCACTAGTTACCCCTTTAGTGAACACTGTAAAAAAAATAAAAAACGAAGCAAAGCACGATGCTTTATCATCATACCGCCAAACAAAAAATGGAATAACACGCAATCAAATAGGCGAATATAAATAAAAATGGTACCGCTGAAAACGTCATCTTGTCTTGCAAAAAAACAAGCCGCCAAACAGCTCCATCAGCCGAAAAATAAAAAAGTTATAGCTCTCAATAAAGCGATACAAAAAAAATATTTTTTTCTATAAAATAGCTTTTATTGTATAAAAGCGCCAAAACATAGAAAAACGATATAAATGTGGTACTGCTGGAAACGTACTGACCCGAAGAATAACGCTGCTTTATCAATTTTACCACACGCGGAACAGCATAAAAAAAAAAAAAAAAACATAAAAAAAATTCTGAAAATGCTGATTCTTGTTTATTCTGCCTCCCAAAAATTGGAATAGAAAGTGATCAAAAAATGTCAAGTGCCTGAAAATGGCACCAATAAAAACGTCAACTCATCCCGCAAAAAAAACAAGCAGTCATATGACGGTCGGCCAAAATATGGAAAAATTGTAGCTCTCAAAATATGGCGATGCAAAAACTAGATTTTGCAAAAAAATGCTTCTTTTAGGGTGTGACAGCTGTCAATCATAAAAACCCGAAATGATTCTGGTATCTCTGTAATCGCACCGTCCCGAAGAATAAAGTAATCTCATCACTTATACCGCACGAGGAACGGCATAAAAAATAAACTCTAGGGCTATGGTTGGGATTTTTTTCAAAGTAAAAAAAAGATGACGATATGGCGACTAGTGTTGAGCACAAGTGCTCGCTACTTGAGTTTGCATCGGGTGCTTGGGTATGAATTGAGTATCGCGGGTGCTCAAGTGACATGCTCGAGTCTCTGCCCCATATGCTTCGTGGCCAAAAAAACCTTGCGGGGATTGCCTGCCATGCACGAGCGATTCCTGCATGGTTTTTTTTGGGTGTCTGATAACCATGAAACATGCGAGCGGGGACTCGAGCACCCGCGATACATGGTGCATACCTGAGTACCTGATGCAAAGTCAAGTAGCGAGCACTTGCGCTGAAGACTAATGACAACTTATTCAGTATGATGACCTGATGTTATCAAATTCTGTCGTACCTCTGGGTTCAAAATGTTCACTATACCCCTTGATAAAATCCTTGAGGGGTGTAGTTTCCAAAAATGGGGTCACTTGTGGGGGGTTTCCACTGTTTAGGCACATCAGGGGCTCTCCAAACACGACATGGGGTCCGCTCTCGATTCCAGCCAATTTTGCGTTCAAAAAGTCACACAATGCTCCTTCCGTTCTGAACTCTGCCGTGTGCCCAAACACTGTATTTTCCCCACATATGGGTGTATTGGCGTACTCAGGAGAAATTGCACAACAGTTTTTGGGGTCCATTTTCTCCTCTTACCCTTGTGAAAATAAAAAAATTGGGGCTAAAACATTATTTTTGTGGAAAAATTATTATTTTTTTTATTTACACAGCTCCATGTTATAAACTTCTGCAAAGCACTTGGGGGTTCAGGGTGCTCACCACACATCTAGATAAGTTCCCTGAGGGGTCTAGTTTCCAAAATGGTGTCACTTGTGGGGGGTTTCCACTGTTTGGGCACATCAGGGGCTCTCCAAACGCAACATGGTTTCCGCTAATTATTCAAGCAAATTTTACATTCAAAAAGTCAAATAGTGCTCCTTCTATTCCGAGCCCTGCCGTGCGCCCAAACAGTGTTTTTTCCCCACATATGGGGTATCTGCGTGCTCAGGAGAAATTGCACAACAAATTTTGGGGTTTATTTTTTCCTGTTACCCCTGCGAAAATAAAAAAAATTGGGTCTAAAGTAACATTTTTGTGAAAAAAGTTAAATGTTAATTTTTTTCTTCCACATTCCAAAAATTCCTGTGAAGCACCTGAAGGGTTAATAAAGTTCTCAAATGTACTTTTGAGCACTTTGAGGGGTGCAGTTTTTAGAATGGTGTCACTTTTAGGTATTTTCTGTCATAAAGACCCCTCAAAGTTACTTCAAATGTGATGTGGTCCCTAAAAAATGGTTTTGTAAATTTTGTTGGAAAAATGAGAAATCGCTGATCAACTTTTACCCTTTTATAGCTCCCTAATAAAAAAAAAAAAAAAGATTGGCTCCAAAATTGTGCTGATGTAAAGTAGACATGTGGGAAATGTTATTTATTAACTATTTTGTGTGACAGCTCTCTCTGATTTAAGGGCATAAAAATTCAAATTTTGAAAATTGCAAAATTTTCACCAAATTTCCATTTTTTTTCACAAATAAACACAAGTGATATCGAAGAAATTTTACCACAATCATGAAGTACAATCTCAGAATCAGTGGGATCCGTTGAAGCGTTCCAGAGCTATTACTTCATCAAGTGACAGTGTTCAGAATTGTAAAAATTGGCCCGGTCATTAACGTGCAAACTACCCTCGGGGGTAAAGGGGTTAAGAACTGCAGGCAACCTCATTCACATAATGTGAAGGGAAAACTGCTACACCAACGCTGCTTCCTAACCAGTCTTGGATTTTTTTGAGATTTCAGAGGTTGGTTTTCCCCCACAACTGTAGATGACACAACCTAGATGTGTCTCCAAGACTAATCCACCCCCGTGATGACCTCCACCGGTCACTATAATGTCACCACGTGACTGTACAAGACTGAGCTTGTCGTTTATTGGCGAATAGGAAGGAACTTTACTGTCTCAGTGATATTTCAGGAGTTGTCAGATGTTGCCTTTTATCTTTCAGTGACCTACACTTAAAGGTGCAGGAAAATGAGAGATGAGTGGCTTTATGGATTCCTCACTAGGAATGGAGCTGTTGCTTCCATATACTGTCCTTATCATTTCTAGCTACAGCTCCATGATAGTCATGGACGAAGAAATTATCATGGGAGGCCCACTACTAATGGTACATGGACTCTGCTAAATGTCTCTTTATTCCTCCTGAAAGAAGAAAAGTTGACTGATTTTAAAAAAGACAAATACTCAGGGGCGCAGTGGGAATCCAGTAAGAGCAAAAACTCTCTTTTAACCACTTCACACCAGAGCCTGTTTTTGCCTTCGTGACCGGGCCAATTTTTTCAATTCTGACCACTGTCACTTTATGAAGTCATTACTCTGGAACGCTTCAATGGATTCCCTTGATTCTGAGATTGTTTTTTCGTGACATATTGTACTTCATGATAGTGGTAAAATTTCTTTGATATCACTTGCTTTTATTTGTGAAAAAATTGGAAATTTGGTGAAGATTTTGCAATTTTCAAACTTTGAATTTTCATGCCCTTAAATCAGAGAGAGATGTCACACAAAATAGTTAATAAATAACATTTCCCACATGTCTACTTTACATCAGCACAATTTTGGAACCAAATGTTTTTTTTGTTAGGGAGCTATAAGGGTTAAAAGTTGACCAGTGATTTCTCATTTTTCCAACAAAATTTACAAAAACATTTTTTTAGGGACCACATCACATTTGAAGTCACTTTGAGGGGTCTTTGACAGAAAATGCCCAAAAGTGACACCATTCTAAAAACTGCACCCCTCAAGGTGCTCAAAACCACATTCAAGAACTTTATTAACCCTTCAGGTGCTTCACAGGAATTTTTGGAATGTGGAAGAAAAAAATTAACATTTAATTTTTTTCACAAAAATGTTACTTTAGACCCAATTTTTTTTATTTTCACATGGGTAACAGGAAAAAATGGACCCCAAAATTTTTTGTGCAATTTCTCTTGAGCGCGCTGATGCCCCATATGTGAGGGAAAACCACTGTTTGGGCGCACAGCAGGGCTCGGAAGGGAAGGAGCTCCATTAGACTTTTTGAATGTAAAATTTGTCTGAATAATTAGCAGACGCCATGTTGCGTTTGGAGAGCTCCTGATGTGCCTAAACAGTGGAAACCCCCCACAAGTGACACCATTTTGGAAACTAGACCCCTTAGGGAACATATCTAGATGTGTGGTGAGCACCTTGTACTCCAAGGTGCTTCACAGAAGTTTATAATATTGAGCCATAAAAATAAAATTTTCACATTTTTCCCACAAAAAAATGTTTTTCATTCCCTAATTTTGCATTATCATAAGGGTAACAGGATAAATTGCACCATGAAATTTGTTGTACAATTTCTCCGGAGTATGCCGATACCCCATATGTGGGGGAAAACCACTGTTTTGGTGTACGGCAGGGTTCAGAAGGGAAGGAGCGCTATGTTGGCTGGGATAGGCAGCAGACACCATGTCACATTTGAAGAGTCGCTGACATGCCGAAACAGCAGAAACCCCCACAAGTGACCCCATTTTGTAAACTACACCTCACAAGGAATTCATCTAGGGAAGTAGTGAGTATTTTTTAATTTTTTAATTTATACAATTAGGCAGTAAAAAAAGCATAATTATATTTTTACCACAAAAAAATGTCTTACCCTCAGATTTTACATTTTCACACAGGGCAATGGGTAAAAATGGTGCCGAAATGTGTCACACAATTTCTTCTAAAAGTGGCAATACCCCATATGTGGCTGTATCGTACCGCTTAGCCATACGGCGAGATCTGGGGGGGACGGAGCGCTATTTGACAATTGGAGAACAAATTATTGTAGAATAGGCATTTGGATTTGGGAGCACAAAATTTTCTGAATTTCTTTTGGGGGGCAAGGGCCATTTTGCTTTTCCAGAGCCTTTCTGCTACCAGTAACATGGAAGTCCCTTATATTTTTAACAGATGACGGACCTGAGTGGGGACTAGCTTTTTTTGAGGACTGAGTTGAAGCTTTTATTGGGAACATTTTACGTAACATTTATCCGGCGCTCTAGGCTGAGCACTTACATCGGGGTTTCCATCTAAATTTCCAAGTGATGTAATTCATATGAAACCCCTGCGGGATCCATTCACTGTAATGAGGCAGCAGAGTTACTCTGGACTCCGTCTGGCCTCTGTTTAGCGGTGTCCTTTTTTTCAGAAGTGCACAAAACTGTAGCCAACCGCACTTTTATGCACGCCTAAAACAAATGACACCGTGGGATCACAGGCCAGACGGCATCCACAGTGGCCTATATCTGCCTCATTACAGGGAATCTTCCGTCATGGGTTCCATCTGAATCACGTATTTCAGAGATTTACACGGAAACTCTGGCGTAAGTACTCAGCGCAGAGCGCAGGATAAATGTGTGCCGAGCCATACTGTGATCTTTGGGAGACATAATAAACAAATCAGTAGCAGGTGAAGAATTGGTTTTATTTATTTTTTACGCCGTTCCTAGTGTGATATAACTGATTAGATTACTTTATTCTTCGGGTCGGTGCGATTACAGAGATACCAGATTTATATTGGGTTTTTATGACTGACAGCTGTCACACACTAAGACGCTTTTTTTTTGCAAAATCTAGTTTTTGCATCGCCATATTTTGAGAGCTATAATTTTTCCATATTTCGGCCGACAGAGTCATGTGATGGCTTGTTTTTTGCGGGACGAGTTGACATTTTTATTGGTACCATTTTTGGGTACGGGACATATTTTGATCGCTTTCTATTCCGTTTTTTGGGAGGTAAAATTAACAAAAACCAACAATTCAGGAATTGTTTTTTGAGGGTTTTTTTTTTATGCCGTTCTGCGTGTGGTAAAAGTGATAAGGCAGCATTAGGGTATGTGCACACGATGCAGAAATGCTCAGGATTTTTTCCTGAGCATTTCTGCATCTCCCTGTGGTTTCCTGCCAGGGACATGCGGAAATGAAGCGGTCTTCACTTTCATTTCCGCATGCGGGTTGACAAGCGCTTCCCAAGCGATTTTAGCATCACTTGGAAAGTGCTTGTCAACTTCACACTATATAAATCCATGCAGCCGGCATGGATTTATATAGTGTGTGTGAATGTCAAAAAATAAAAAATAAATATATACTTTACCCTCTGATGGCCCCCGGTGTCTTGCTTCGCTCGGTCCCGGCTACCGGCAGTGAAGACTGAAGGACCTGCCGACGTCAGCGTCACGTGACCCGTCACATGACTGACGTCAGCGAAGGTCCTTCTTCATTCAACCGCGAAGTGCGGGGAACCAAGCAGGAGCGCTGCGCCTGCCGTCAGAAGGTGAGTATGTATATATTTTTTATTTTATTCTTTTTTTTTAATGGTACCTGGGTCTGGATGAGAGTCCTCTCATCCACACCCGGGTGCCATCCGCACATTAGACCGCATGAAAAGCGCATCAACATATACAGTGATGCGGATTCCATGCGGTCTAATGCAAGTCAATGGCGGCAAAAAAGCAGCGTTTCCGCAAAATTAATTGACATGCTGCGGATTTTTGAGCGCAGCGTTTACGCTGCGGAAAAATCCGCATCATGGGCACAGCACATGCGGATTTCAATTGGGGAACATTGCTGCCCTTCTACCATGTGTTTTTCATGCGTTTCCGCAACTGCGGAAACGCATGAAAAACGCATCGTGTGAATTCAGCCTTATTCTTCGGGTCAGTACGTTTACAGCGATACTACACTTACTGTATTTTTTTAATGTTTTGGCTCTTTTGCACTAAAACAATTTTATAGAAAAAATATTTTTTTTGCATTGCTTTATTCTGAGCGCTATAACTTTTTTATTTTTCGGCTGATGGAGCTGTATGGCGGCTTATTTTTTGCGGAACAAGATGATGTTTTCAGCGGTACCATTTTTATTTCCATTTTGCTTTTTGATCGCATTTTTTTCCACTTTTTGTTTAGCGATATGAGGAAAAAGCATAGTTTTTTGCTCCGTTTTTTATTTATTTTACGGTGTACACAGAAGGAGTTAATTAGTGTGACAGTTTTATAGCTCGGGTTGTTTCGGACGCGGCAATACCAAATATGTGTACTTTTTTTATTTTTGCATAAATATACGGATTTATCGGTTTAATATTTTATTTATTTTAATTTATTGTAATTTTTTTATTTAACAGTTTCAAAACATTTTTTTTTTTACTTTTTTTTGCATTTTTACTTAGTCCCTGTATGGGACATTAATTTTTATTTTTCTGATCCCTGATCTCATGTAATGTAATAGACATATATTACATTACATGAGATCTTCCCTGACTGTTTCACAGTCAGTCTCCTGCCTGGCTTCAGCTGCAGGCTGAGCCAGACAGGACACCATATATGGCAGAGCTGGAGGCGGTCATGTGACCTCCAGCTGCCATAGCAACCCAAGGTCCTGGAAGGTATCAGGGGTCGTCGGAGAGGTAAGTGGACGACCCCCTCTCCTCCTGCTGTCTTCTATATGCCGCGATCATTATAGATCGCGGCATATAGAAGACAGCAAAGCTTTGGATCAGGTCCCAGTGATGTTAATCAGGTCCCGATGATCCCTGTCAGAGCTATCGCTCTGCACCGCTCCTGCAGTGCTTGCAGGACCCTGGGGGTCCTGAGCGCTGCGGGATCACCCACCGTTTTTAAACGTCCGCGCTGCACAGAGCCCAGGCAGCGCGGACGTTTATCTACAGTGGGCGGTCGGGAAGCGGTTAAAGGGATATTCTGGGGAATAAAAACAAAAACTTATGCTCTTTGTCTCTACCATTTGAAAATATCTGCCTGTAGAGGAAATGAATCTGCTCCATCTCGAGAGTGCGTGAGACATAGAAAAGAGCCAAACCTCTTCAATCGCTTGATGCGCTGATGTCTGGACGTTGGGACAGTCTCCTTCCATGATGACAGAACAGAGTTTTGGGTGTAAAAATAAAGGGCATAACGTGGTCAAACCCAGCTGAATCTTAAGCATGGGATGGTTTGGTTTAAAAAATTGCTACTATTACTCCTTATATATATTTTTTTTTTTTCTGTTTACATACAAAAGTAAAATACCAGAACATCCTTATAACCCAAGTCCCTAATTATAAACCCACCCCCTTACCAAGAGCACCAGAACTAATATGGTAATTGGCAGCCTATAGGTGACCCCTGGCCTGGTAAGTATTGTCCTATACTTCTAGCCGCTACAGAATGTAATCTTGGTTAGAACCGGGTTCTGTTTTGATATAAAGGTGCTAGTGGAGGTAGAAGGGCTTCCTTGGATAGCCCTTTTAATGATTCTAATTCTTACCGTGTAACTTGGGATGTCATACGCATAGGAAAAATCCAGAGCATTTCTGCATCGTGGGCACATAGCCTAAAGCATCTTGTCATCCAAGTTGTTGGTGACCAGTGTGACCTCTTCTTGTAGCGGTTTCATGCAGGGATTATTTGTATTTAGAAATATTAACTTTAGCAAGATTGTGATAACTTGATGAGTGGGGGTCTGACTGCTGCGACCTGCACTGATCGACAGAGCAGGGAATATTTATTGCCGGTAGACTTTCTGCTTCATTTTCTGATACCTGGAAAAGCCAGCCCCATGGAGAATGAATGGCCCAGCAGTGGAGCATGTGCACTGCTGCTCCATTGTAACGGGGGTTAGGTTATTGCAGGACGGAACCCCCTCCGATCAGTAAGCTACCTATCCTGAAGAGTGGAGAGGTGTATGCAGAAGATATCTTCCTGGAAAAAGAACAGTGTTTTGCTGACCAGATCAATTCTTTTCTGCATCAAGCCCTTCTAATCGTATTGCTTTGTGTTTTGGAGAAGTAAGAATCGGTAACTGTACAGTTTTGACGTTTATTTCTTCACTGCAGGAAGATGAAAAGTTTTTGTCAGAAGTTTTTGCACAGTTGACGGATGAAGCCACAGATGAGGATAAAAGACGGGAACTGGTAAGAGATGTCCCAAGTCTAAGGTCCTTCATGCCGAAACTACCATGATATGCTCACATATCCTAACCCTACCGACAGTAATTGTATTAAACACTAGTGTCTATTTAGTCTCTGCCTCTTCTCAAATGGTTACAGAGCAGCTGGTTTGTATCCATCTGTAGAGCGTAAGGACGGCCACGTGCCCACAGTCAGTATTTGAGTTTTTTACATCAGTATTTTTAAGCCAAAATTGTAAATGGGCGAAAAACACAGATCTGGTGACGTGTTTCTGTTATACTTTTCTTCTGATTTTGGCTTACAAATACTGATGAAAAATACTGAACTTGTGAATGTGGCCTAAAAGAAAAACTACACACCCATCTCCTACCCCTTATTCCTTTTTTTTTTTTTTTTTTTTTTTTATATAAATACGCCCCCCACCTCTTCTCCTCCACAGTTGTACTCTGCTTGTCTTTTATTGGTAGTCTGCATATGATCACTGCTGCCAATCAATGGCTTTCTTGCCTTACTACTGGCATCGCCACTCATTAATGGAATCAACGGCTTCCATTGCCAAGGCATGTGAACTCGTAGGCCGCTGAATGCAAGCAATCAGTATATGACCGTGGCCACTGAGGACCAGAGAGACTCTCCGTGCTGGATCTGCGGGGGCTAAATGCAACTGTTTTTTTATTTTTTTTTATTTTCCCCCTTCTTTCTCTTTACAGATATAATCCACCTTAACACCGAACCCTCCATATAAACTTTTATTTTTTTTTTTTTGCAGGTAAATTTTTTTAAGGAATTCTGTGCGTTTTCACAGACATTACAGCCTCAAAATAGAGATGCTTTTTTTAAAACTTTGGCAAATCTAGGAATTCTTCCTGCCCTGGAAATTGTCATGGTATGTAAACATTCAGATTTACTGTAATGCATGTTGTTCTATGTACAGTGCCATGTGCATACACACACTCTCATTACTTATTAAAGGGGATCTCTCACCAGAACAATCATTGATGCCACTGTTTTGTGAATTAGTCCATGGTGTCGGTCCATGACAACACTCAGTTTCAGTACCTGAGAATGGCCATGGCTCCATACACTGCGTTCTTTCGGAAGCTGTGGGAACTATGTGTTTTACCCCCACCAATCTATAAGGTTATAAGAGGATGAATATATTTCTTACATCTAATCACTCTTCTAAAGTCTCATGTTTTCCAAATAATTTACTGACCCAAAAGGATTTTAGGCGATTTACACACAAGACTTATTTGCAGTGGAGATTATGAAATCTCATCCATGTGAAATGGAAGTGGGGGGTGACGCACTGTAAGGCCCACGATGAGTTTTTGCCGCTGCATATTTTCACCATCAAAATCTCATCGTGGGACTGTAGCCTAAATTCACCACCGCTGCACACTTGACATCCCCAATAAATTCACTTATGCTGCAGATATTCACCGTGGCGGTATATGCACACTAGCTGCACTCATATCTGCACAATAATTATTTTAATGGCTGTGGATATTGCGGCGGTGAATCCGTTTCTTTTATTGTAGGTGATTTGTGATTCCAGTGTGAAGTCCCTGCAGGTGCCGCCATGTCTCCTATTGTATTCTAGCTAAGTAATATTGTCCTGCTCTTTTTAGGGTATGGACGACTTGCAAGTTAGAGCAGCTGCAACCGATATATTTTCATATCTGGTAGAATTTAGTCCATCTATGGTCCGGGAGTTTGTCATGCAGGAGGCTCAGCAGAGCGATGATGTAAGTAGCCCACCTCTAGGATGCCTTTCTTGATCTATATGAAGCGGAATATGTTGCTGCCTTAATTGGATTCTGTCCCTTTTATTTCTTCTCTTTAGAAATCTAGGAATTGCATAAATAAGTTGTATAACACATGCATCCTATTGATAACCTGCACCACGCCGGTGCTTAGAGCTGCTCTTCCTCCATACATCGGGCCAGCACACCTAGAGTACTGGCTGATCTCTGCCATGGATTGCCTAACTGATCCTCGTGTGAATTGGCCCCAATATAGGTCCCTGTTTTTTGTGTTGATCCATGGCCAGAATGAACATGCTGCAGATTTTGTGGGGTTAATTATACCACACTATACACAGACATGGTATTTAATGCCCTCTTTATTTAGATGCAAAACCTGCCATTTCTTATCCTTTAAACTTGCTAAAGACATCCAAGTGTGCATCTCTGTAACGTGATTTTTCTTTTCCGGCCACAGGACATTCTGCTGATAAATGTTGTGATTGAGCAGATGATTTGTGATACCGACCCTGAGCTCGGAGGAGCAGTACAGCTGATGGGACTCCTGCGGACTCTGATCGATCCTGAGAACATGTTAGCAACAGCTAATGTAAGAACATGCAAATGGGTAAAAGCATCACTTTTTTTTTTTTAATTTTTGCAAAAGAGGCATAGTGCACACATGTAACACATACTTACACATGCACCTTATGGCAGGCTTAATTGTTTTCTAAGAAACCTGTGTATTAGGCTCTGTTATGTAAAACCCTTGCACACAAACAGCTATAAAGTCAGCGCTTAATGCTTGTCATAATACTAGGCAGAATTTTTTTTTTTTTTTAAACTGTCATCTTGTATATATTATTGCTATATGTAATATATATATTGTTTCTCCTTTTTGGCTGATAGAAAACTGAAAAAAGCGAGTTCTTGAATTTCTTCTATAACCATTGTATGCAAGTCCTCACTGCACCACTTCTGGCCAACACATCGGAAGATAAACCAGATAAAGGTATGGTAGGAGCACCTACCACATATATCCACTTATACTTAAGTTCCTGTTGGAGTTTTGCTTCCCCCCCCCCCCCCCCCCATTCCGTTTAGGGCAATTTTTCAATTTTGCGCTTTCGTTGTTTCATCTTCCTCACTACTCATTTTGCTATACAATGTACTGAATAAGAAAAGAAAACTTCCAAACGAGGGTAAAATGGTGAAATATATGCAATTCCACCATTGCGTTCCAAGACTGGTTAAAATATCTTTTTCTCTAATCCCCTCCACTCCCTATCCTAATTGGGGACAGGAAACACAAGAGGTTAAATAGCCCTCCCCTTCCCTCCATCCTCAGTGTTTTCCTGTCCCTAATGGGATGAAGAGGTTTCCTTCTTGGGGCTGTGGCCTGCCAGCTGTTCCCCCGGCACACATACCTTAGCCGGGCAGCCGTGGAACGATCACCCCGGTCTTCCTCCACGCTGCTGCTCCCGCTTCCCTGTGGGACCGCACCATCCTCCGGCGCTTTGGCAACGCTGGATGGTGAGCGGAGGAGACGGCTGGGGCCTCCCATAGCTCCCCAGCCAGTTACAAAAATCTTACTCATCCATCCCCCCCCCCCCCTTCCCATCCGCCCACAAAAGGGCTGTCAGTCGTGAACTGAAAAAATCATACGTGAAGAACAACCCTCCTTAATGGATGAAGTCAGAGGAATAGTGCGCCAGGAGATCCAATCGTCCTTGGCCACCTTTTCACAATCCTTTTCTGGGGGTCCCTCAGTATCCAGGAAGAGGAAGTACGAGGCAGAAAATTCAGCCCCTGAGGAATGGTCGCACGGTTCAGGACGAGATGTTTGGGGGATTGAGATCAAGGAAGAAGATGGTGTTCCCTATTCATAATAACGTCCAGAATTTAATTCTAGATGAATGGGAATTTCCGGAAAGGAAGCTGAAAATTCCATCTGACCTAAAGGATCGCTTTCCCTTAGATGAGGACGTCTCTAAATGCTGGAAAGTCGACATCCAGGTGGCCAGAGTGGGGAAGAAAACTACCTTACCCTTTGTAGACTCTTCTCAGCTTAAGGATCCAGTTGACCGCAAGATGGATAGTCTACTTAGAAAGTCATGGGAAACGTCAGCTTCCGCCCTGATGAAGACTAACGTCGCTTCCACCTGTGTCACAAGAACACTGTTCCGCTGGTTACATCAGTTAGGATCATATTCAGGGTGGCTGGTACCTCGAGAGAAGATCTTCTGGCCTCCCTGCCCCTCTTACAAAAGGCAGCAAGTTTCCTGGCAGAAGCCTCCACTGCATCTGTCCGGATTGCAGCAAGAACTTCGGTTCTCTCCAATACCGCAAGAAGGGCACTGTGGTTAAAGATGTGGAGCGGTGACATCCTATCTAAAACCAAATTATGTTCCATACCCTTCAAAGGAGAATGTCTTTTGTCTGGCACTGGATGAATTATTGGAGAAAGGATCTGATAAAAAGAAGTCTCTCCCAGAACCAAAGAGAGGCTATTTCGTCGTCCTCGGACACAAAATCCATCATACAGAGGAAAGGGTAATCTAGTAGCTGGAGCTACCCCAAAGGAGGAAGAGGTAGAAGCATTTTTCAATCCCAACGTTCTGATAGGCAATGATGCCAGACAGGTGGGAGGCAGAATCTCAGGATTCTTCAGGGCAATGGCGGAGAATAACATCAAACCACAAGATCCTAGACTGGGTGAGGTCAGGAATAAAAATAGAATGTTCCTCCTTTCCCTCTCAGAGACTGGAAGTAATATCTCTCCCATCAGCAAAACTCAAGAAGGTCCTAACATCAGAACTCCAGCCGATGCTATCTTCAGCAGTAATTGTTGCCATGCCAGAAGGAGAACAAGGCAAGGGCCATTATTCAAGATTATTCCTAGTTAAAAAAAAAAAAAAAAAAGAACAAACGGAACCCATCGGGTTATCATCAGCCTGAATCGGCTAAATCAATACATTCTTTACCAAAGATTCAAAATGGAGTCAGTAAAAACCACAGTCCCACTGATCGGAAAAAACGTTGTCATGGCTACCGTAGACCTAAAAAACCCATATTACCATGTGCCCATTCACCCAGATTACCAGTAATATCTGAGGTTTGCGGTCTCACTAAATCAGACGGTATGCCATTTCCAGTTCAGGGTCCTTCCCTTTGGCATCTCCTCAGTGCCCCATACCTTTACGAAAATTATGGCGGAAGTAGTCGCATACATCAGGGGAAAAAATATCTGCATCGTACCTTACCTAGACGACTTCCTCATCACTGCTCCTTCTAGTCCCGTCAAAGAGCTACTTCAAATAGTCTTACAGACGCTGGGGTCCTTGGGCTGGGTCATAATTTGGGAAAAATGAGACCTTACCCCATCAACACACAGTCTCCTTAGGAAACCCCTTAGATTCTCAAGATAAGAGGTCCTTTCTACTAACATCCAAACAATTAAATGTGAGATCAGGTGTCCAGATACTAAAGAACCAAAAGACTGTATCCATAAGGTTCGCGATGTCTGTTCTGGGATCAATGACAGCATGTATCCAGGCGTTCCCCTGGGCCCAGGCTCACACAAGAATCCTTCAGAACTTTGTCCTCTCTCGCTGGGACAAATCTCCAGAGATACTCAACTCAAAAATATCTCTTCCCCAACATGTGAAAGGATCTCTCAACTGGTGGCTCAACCCGGAAAATTTGACCAAGGGTATTTTTTGGATTCAGCACCCAATCTCTTCTCTAACAGACGCCAGCAAAAGAGGTTGGGGAGCAGTCCTATCCTGGAAGATCTTCCAGGGCATCTGGCCCAAAGAGATGGACCACCAATCCTCGAATTTCAGAGAATTGAAGGCAGCAGGTCCCATTCTCCAGGGAACTCGAGTCATGATTTATTCCGACAACATGACAACGGTGGCCAATCTTTGTCATCGGGCAGTACAAGGTTCAGAAGCCTACAAAAAGTCTCGGCAAGAATTTTTTCTTCTGGGCAGAACATCATCTCCTGTTTCTATCAGCCCTTCATCTGAGAGGAGCTGACAATATTCAGGCAGACTTCCTAAGCAGGATGCAAATAAATCTGGGAGAATGGAGCCTCAGTTCAAAGATGTTTCAGCTAATCACCAGGAAATGAGGTCACCCAGATGTAAACCTGTTTGCAAGTCGACAGAATACAAAGGTGAATCAATATTTCTCCATAAACCCCAGAGAGACCCATTCAAGGATATATGCGTTCTCTCACCGATGGAACTTCGGATTGGCCGACGCATTCCCTCCAATTCCATTGCTACCGAGGACCTTACAAAAAATCAGAGTGGACAGGGTCAGGACCATTCTGATCGCCCCTCTTTAGCCAAAGAGAAGTTGGTTTGGGGCTCTGAACCGCCTAAACCCAAAGGGCCCTCTTATTCTGCCTCCCGAATGCGATCTACTCAGTCATGGTCCAATATTTCATCCAGCTCCCCACAGCTTATGCTTGGCAGCCTGGCTTCTGAGGCCTTAATCCTGAAGGCCAAAGGTCTCTCAGATGTTGTAATAGACACTCTACAAAAAAGCAGGAAGCCGGTCACTAATGCCATTTATTTAAAAATATGGAAGACCTTCTCCACATGGTATGGATCTATTCCCATCAATCCCTTTCATCCTGATATTGCCAGGATATTAGACTTTTTGCAGGATGATCTAAAGGATTAAAACCCAGCACCCTAAAAGTCCAGGTCTCTGCTCATTCTTTGACCAAAACCTGGCTGACCACTGGTGGATAAAGAGGTTCATAACAGCAGCCTCTAGAATATGTCCAAGAAGGCCCATCACGGTTCCAACCTGGGACCTGAATATAGTCCTAAAGGGTCCAACTATCCCGCCCTTCGAACCTATGTCTCAAACTTAGATCGACAAATTATCTTGGAAGGCAGCTCTATTAGTAGCCATCACAACAGCAAGAAGAGTCTGCGAGATCCAGGCACTTTCCATCAGGGATCCTTATCTGAGAATCCTGGATGACAGAATAATCCTCCGCCTAGACCCTTCTTTTCTTCCAAAGGTATCTTCTCATTTCCACATGTCCCAGGAGATAATGCTCTCATTGTGTTGTCAGAATCCAAAAGACGATAGAGAATCTGAATTCCATTCTCTTGATGTCCGGAAAATCATCCTTTACTACCTACAACAGATGGAGCCTTGGAGAAAAGATCAGAACCTTTTTGTCCAGTACTGGGGACCAAGCAAAGGGAAGAAAGCCTCCAAGAGTTCTCTAGCTAACTGGATCAAAAAAGCAATCACAGAGGCATATAAAAGCCAAGATCTGCCTCCTCCTGTGTCGCTAAAAGCTCATTCCACCAGAGCCATGTCAGCCTCATGCGCTGGCACTTTCGGCCCTTCCATCGAGCAGATCTGCAAAGCTGCCACCTGGTCCTCAGTTCATACCTTTACCAAGCATTACAGATTAGATTTGATATCTGTGAAAGATTTAACCTTTGGCAGAAAAGTTCTGCATAATATAGTCCCTCTCTAACGATATTCTGGCATTTCTCCTGTTGGTGCTGTCGTGGAGGGGATTAGAGAAAATAAGTCTAATTCTAACGGTAATTCGGTTTCTAAGACCCTCCACGACAACATGGGTAATTTCCCCCCAATAAGTCTTTGTTCCTTGGTGTTTAATAAATAATTTATACTGTGTGTTCCTTGGAAAACACTGCGGATGGAGGTAAGGGGAGGGCTATTTAACCTCTTGTGTTTCCTGTCCCTAATTATGATGGGGAGGCAACCTCCTGTTGGTGCTGTCGTGGATGGTCTTAGGCTGCGTGCCCATTATGCGTTTATTAAGCATTGCCGCAACGGAAACGCTTGGTAGGAGGTCTACAATGGTCCCCAATGATAATCCGCATGTGCTGTACACATGCTGCGGAAATTTTCGCTGTGGATTATCATTGCGTAAAAATCCGCAGCACGTCCATTGATTTTGCGGAAACGCCGCGTAATTGCTGCTATTGAATCGCATAATATCCGCATGACTACATGTGCACATGCGGATATTAAGAGATTCAATGCGCGGATGGTACCCGGGTCTGGAGAAGAAGACTCTCCTCCAGACCCGGGTACCATAGTACCTGTAGTTAAAAAAGAATAAAAAAATAAATAAATAATAATAATTATACTCCCCTTCTGATGGCCCCCGGTCTCCTGTACGGTGCGTCCGGTGTCTTCAGCGGCTTGTGGTAGTGTAAAAGGACCTTCCATGACTTCATTTAGTCATGTGACAGGTCACGCGACCCCCGACGTCAGCGGTCGCATGACCTGTCACATGACTAAATTACGTCATGGAAGGTCCTTTTACACCACCGTGAGCCGTTGAAGACACCGGGGGCCATCTGAAGGGGAGTATAATGGTGGTGTGTGTGTGTGTGTGTGTTTTTTTTTTTTTTTTAACTATTGATGCTGCATTTGCAGCATCGTAACTTGGTCACACTATATAAATCCATGCCGTTTGCATGGATTTATATAGTGTGACCAAGTTGTCAAGCACTTTCCAAGTGATGCTAAAATCGCTTGGAGAAGCGCTTGATAACCCGCATGCGGAAATGCATGTGAAAAACGCTTGACAAACGCTTCTACCAGGCAGGAAAAACGCATGTAAAATCCGCATGTGTTTTTTCTGCCAGGGAGATGCAGAAAAAATCCGGAGCATTTCTGCATCGTGGTCACTTAGCCTTAGAAACCGAATTATCGGTAAGTCTAATTCTATTTTTTTTCTCAATACAGCTTTGTACGTGTCAAGCTGATGGTTTCATTGATGTCTATTTCCTTACTTTGTCAGTCCAGTGTTTACAGATCGGGTTTATTCATTTTTTTTTCTAGCAGACTTTTATGAATGTGTCAGTTCCAAATATGGTGTGTGGATTTGTTTTTTATGGGGGCAAAAAGAGGGGTGCTTCGAATTGTCAAACTTTTATCTTTTAGTGCCTTTTTAACCCCTTCATGTCCTGGCCATTTTCAGTTTTTGCATTTTCGTTTTTTGCGCCCCTTCTTCCCAGAGCCATAACTTTATTTTTCGGTTAATATGGCCGTGTGAGGGCTTATATTTCGTGGAATGAGTTGTACTTTTGAACGACATCACTGGTTTTACCATATTGTGTACTGGAAACGGGGAAAAAATTCTAAGTGCAGTGAAATTGCGAAAAAAGTGCAATTCCTCAATTATTTTTTTTCACCATGTAAACTAAATGCTAAAACTGACCTTCCATTCTGATTTACCTGTAGCGTCTCCATTTTTCGGTATCAGGGGCTGGGTAAGAACTTATTTTTTGCACGCCGAGCTGATGTTTTTATTTATACCATTTTGAGGTATATCCAATGTTTTAATTGCAATAGCAGGCAATGTACCGGGACCAAAAAATGGGAAAAAAAATGTAATTCTGGCGTTGAATTTTTTTTTCTCATTACAGCGTTTACCGATCGGATTAATTCTTTTTATATATTGGTAGATTGAGCGTAGATTTGATTTTGGTAGATGTGTAGATTTTGATTTTTTTTTTATTTATTTATTTTTTATTTTATTTTGAATGGGGTGAAAGGAGGGTGTCTTAAACTTTTTTTTATATTTTTTTTAAATTGTTTTAAACCTTTTTTTTTTTTTTTTTTTTTTTTTTTTTTTTTTTAAATCGCCTTTGTGTAGCAGATTTGCTCACTTGCTATGAGCGCCAACCGCTGGGCGGCACTCATAGCTATCTGGCAGTGACAACTGCAAGGGTCTCCTGCAGACCCCGGGTTGTCATGCCAACCCATCGACGACCTGCGGTCATGTGACTGGGTTGCCGATGGGCGGAGCCAGTGACACGTCTCCAGTAAGTGCGAATTAAATGCCGCTGTCAGTCACTAGTGGATCGTGATTCCACCCGCAGCTGTCAGATCAGCTGTCATGTGACCGGAAAGGTGCGGGCTCAGCGCCGGAGCCCGCACCCAAGGGAAGCGACCTTACGTGTTTGTAATAGTACCGCACATGTCAGAAAGGGGTTAAAGACTCTACAGTGCAAGTGAACAATTCCATGTGTAGTATGGTACAATACACCAGTATTGCAATGTATAGTGAATGCGCTGTCTTGTTTGAAGCTCCGCATGTAGCTGAGCTTTAGAGGAGGACCAAGATGGCAGTGATGGGGGGCTTTTAGGAGTCACAGTAACCCATCAGTGCGCTGCCCTCGCGTCATAGACTATGATGTAATTTATGTGCTGCGGTCAGTGATTGACGGCACCCTCCAAGTGGACAGATACCGGCTTCAGTCATGTGTAGGGTCGGATGTACACGTATGTCCATATGAACTTCTTTCTGGCCATTTTGCAAAAAAACAAAACTGAGTAAGAATCTATTCAGAAATGAAAGACACACTACTCTTGTTACTTTAAGAAGGGCAAAAAATAAAAATGTATCAATGAGTTACAAGTGGAACCCATCTGACCTTCCTACCCCCATAAGATATTCAGTAACAATGTCTCTCATGTGAAGCACGATATCTGCAGCAAAGCAATTCCTAAAAACTAAATATTTTTGCCATTTTATGAGGTAATGCCTGAAGGCTGCAAACGTGCAGCATTGTAGAGGCAATCCACTTCCATAGGTTACACTCCCATCCCCCGCCTGTAGGTGGTGCTGTGGAGTCGGGCAGGTAATGTGGTCACTCATGTAGTACATGTGTCAGTGCTTGCTGCTTAGCTTCACATGTAATGTATGTGTTCCCCCTTCCACTCCAGTAGCTGTGCTGGAAATTGTTAAAAGTAAATGTAGTTCTACTCGACTGAACTGCTATACAAACTGGGGAAAGAGATATGTCAGCAGGTTTAGGCTTTTCCATCCATGAGCGGCATAAAGCATCCCTGAGACCTGATCGCATTGCTTCTGTGTTTTTGCATTGCTTTGTATGACCTTCCTAATTAGCTGCAGCGTGAGTCCAGCGCTTAGCCCTCTTATTCCTGACCGCTGGGCCGGCCTTGCAACCATCGCTGGTTGACCGCTCTGATCCTATACTTTTTTCATAGGATGGATAGCTGTCAGTCAGCTGGTAGGGGGCACTGGTTCAGGAATATAGGACCCCATGTGCTTATCATTAAGAGGACTTGAGTGCTGCCATATAAGAAATAGTTTAGCAAGGCGACCCTGAGATCAGAGCCTGTGCTTCTGACACTTTTTACTGATCTTAAAGAAGTTGTCCACTACTTTTTACATTGATGACCTATCCTTAGGATAGGTCATCAATGTCTGATCGCCTGGGGTCTGACACCTGGCACCACCGCTGATCAGCTGTCATCGGTCATGGCCACCAGCCAGAAGTACTCACTTGCAGAGCTGACCATCTACTTGTAGTGGCCGCCACAGGGTACTGCTCATCCGCTTCCTATTGATGACCTATCCCTATTCAAATCAATGTAAAAGTAGTGAACAGCCTCTTTTAAGTTGAAAAAAATAAATCTAATGACTAAGGTTCTTTTTTTTTTTTTTCTCCTTAGATTCTAGTATTGGACCTACGAAGAGCAGCACGATTTGTCCAGGTAAGTGTATTTTATGTCCGTACACACCTTAACACAGGTTCTTGTGAATGTACATGATTGTGAAGGATGTTGGCAGGGGGATGAGGGTCCTCAACACTTGTCTGATGCCTGCTATGTTAGTGGATGGAGTTCAGCAGTTAAACATTCAAATGCTAATATCAGTCTCTGGCAGCCCTGTTTAAAAGCACAGATGTGTAGATGGGTTACTATACTATGGCAGCAATTGTGGTCCTGTGAAGCTCCGCCACAGACCGAACTTCATAGGAGATGGAGATTTTCACTGTATACTGCAATACTGTGATAGAGCAGTATGTAATACAAGGCAAGAGTGGGCAATTAATGTCCCCAAATGGCAACGGGAGACTGACTGACTGTTGTGGAAGGTAAACATTTAGTTGTTGTTCCCTTGTACCTTGATCAACAGCCCCAACCCCGACCCCTCCCCATGCAGTACTGACAATTAGAACAAATAAGGAAATCCTTTCTTGCATAACCCCATTCCCTGTGCTCCGGGCTGTGCAGTGTACTGGGGCACAGCGGGCATGATTTGTAGTCACTTCTCCCGGTTCCATTATTGTATTTATTGGTAAGATGCCTGCCAAGGACGTCGGCAGGGGTAGCTGCATGGTTTAGGACGCCGCTGTTTCCAGCTCTTTGGCTCTCCCAGTCCATGGGGGCCACACTTTTTCCAATCCCTTATACCAGAGATGCGGGCAAACACAGATTCACATTACCTAAAAGGACCTATTAAAAAAAAGCAAATAATTTTAAGGCTGTGTGCCCACGATGCTGCAGCAGAAACGCTTAAACGCATGGTAGAAGGCCTGCTATGTTCCCCAATGATAACCCGCATGTGCTGTGCACATGCTGCGGAAATTTCCACTGCGGGTTATCATTGCGGAAAAAAAACAACTCAGCACTACCAATTATTTTGCGGAAGCGCTGCGTTTTCGCCGCCATTGACTTGCATTGGAACACATGGAATCCACATCACTGCATCTGTACATGCGGAATCCAAGCTTTTCAATCTGCGGATGGTACCCGGGTCTGGAGAAGAGGAGACTTTCCTCCGGACCCGGGTACCATAGAACCTGTAAAAAAAAAAAAGAATAAAATAAAAAATATTTTACCTTCTGATGGCCCCCGGTCTCCTTGTCTTTGCTTGCCGGCAGATCGTGGTGGACTGAAGGACCTGCTCTGACGTCAGTCATGTGACGGCAGGTCCTTCAGTGTAGTGTACCGCGAGCTGCCGGCAAGCCAGGACGGAGCGAAGCAAGACTCCGGAGGCCATCGGAAGGTAAGTATAGATTTATTTTTTAACGCTTCATATCCGCATGTCCCTGGCAGGAAAAACGCATGTACAATCCGCATGTACAATCCGCATGTACAATCCGCATGTACAATCCGCATGTACAATCCGCATGTACAATCCGCATGTACAATCCGCATGTATTTTTTCTGCCAGGGAGATGCAGAAACGCTCAGGAAAAAATCCCGAGCATTTCTGCATCGTGGGCACATAGCCTAAATTGATGTCAATAAAACTAATTGTCATGCAGAAAACAAGCCCTCACCCAGTTTTGACTACAGCGAATCAAAGTGAAAGGATCTGGCCAGTTTAAAACTACAAGTCTGCAGTTACTGCAGACTTGTGAATCCACACTACGTGCACAGCTGTGAGGATGCTCCGGTGATGTGCATATTTCCAGCCAAACCCAGACTAGACTGTTTCCCGCTTCGCTCGAAACGCTTGCATTGAGCAAGGCCGGACACAGTCGTAATGTGGTCAGGAGAATGCAAATCGCATACTTGCGCCACGGGATAATCATTGAAGCACCCACTGATTACAATGTCAGCATTCACATAGTGACTGCAGACTTGTAACTTTAGACCAGACAACTCCTTTAAGTCTCTGTGAAGAAGGAAATTACAAAAGTGAAAAAAAAGGAAAAATCATTGTCCTTAAGGGATTGAACACTAGGATATTTAGTCAACCATGTATGAAATGAAAGTTATTGGTGCCTTTTTGGGGTACTTTTTGGAGTAATGTAATTTAGCCCCTGAAGGCTGCATAGACCAAGCCGTGGGGCCTGCGTTCTCCTCAGTTTGATGAATGTGCTGGTGTTTCCTGCGGCCACCATTGTGCCGACTTCAAACTGATTTCTGGAGTTTCCAGTAATCTATAAACTAAGAATTTTAACATCTGACAGTAAGGGTATGTGCACACGATGCAGAAATGAAGCAGAAAATTTCTGCATCTCCCTGGCAGAAAAAACGCATGCAGACTGTGCATGCGTTTTTCCTGCAGAATACATGCGGATCCACATGCAGATTCACATGCGTTTCCGCATGCAGATTCACAAGCGCTTTCCAGGCGATTTTAGCATCACCTGGAAAGTGCTTGACAACTAGGTCACACTATATAAATCCATGCAAACAGCATGGATTTATATAGTGTGACCCGAGAGAATGTATATACTTACCTCCGATGGCCCGCGCTGTCCTGCTTTACAAAGTTCCCGGCTGCCGGCAACTTTGAATTGAAAGACCTGCCGACGTCAGCGTCACGTGACCCGTCACATGACTCTGACGTCAGCGCAGGTCCTACAACTCACTGCAAGTGCCGGGAACCAAGCGGGAGCGCTGTGCGGGCCGACAGAAGGTAAGAATACATTTATTTTTTATTTTATTCTTTTTTTACAGCTTTTTTAATGGTACCTGGGTGTGGATGAGACTCTCCTCTCCTCCACACTCGGGTACCATCCGCATATTAGAACGCGCCAATAGCGCAAGTACAGATGCAGTCTTGCGGAATTGGCGCGTTCTAATGCAAGTCAATGGCGGCGAAATCGCCGCGTTTCCGCAAAATTAATTGACATGCTGCGGATTTTTGACCGCAGCGTTAACGCTGCGGAAAAATCCGCATCATGGGCACAGCACATGCGGATTTCCATTGGGGAACATTGCTTCCCTTCTACCATGCGTTTTTCATGCGTTTCCGCGGCATTTACGCAACTGCAAAAACGCCGCGGAAACGCATGAAATACGCATCGTGTGAACTCCGCCTAAAGGAAAACTGGAGGTACCTTCTGGAATTGGCACAAAGTTTTGGCTCGAACAGTTCAGTTGGAGGAAGCTTGAAGCAGTTTCCATGTGATGTATCTGATTACAGATGTTTGTTCTGTATTATAAAGATGTCTTCCCTTGCTTTATGAAGGGGTCCATGGTGAAGGCTGAAACTGAGGGTCTCTTTCCTGTATTTCAGATAACTATCAGACCGCCCAGCTGCTTGCTTTGATCCTGGAGTTGCTGACGTTTTGTGTGGAGCATCACACCTACCACATCAAGAACTACATCATGAACAAGGATTTGCTCCGAAGAGTCTTAATATTGATGAACTCAAAGCATACTTTTTTGGCACTTTGTAAGTCCCCTTCTCTTTAGCTGCACAATAAAGTGAATAATTTTTCACATAGGAGAAAGTGTGAATCCCGCCTAATATCTTTGTAATATCCATCCTGCTCATACAATGTTTGTATTTTAGGTGCTTTACGTTTCATGAGGCGAATAATTGGCTTGAAAGATGAGTTTTACAACCGTTACATTATAAAGGGAAACCTTTTTGAGCCGGTTATTAATGCTCTTGTGGATAATGGAACCAGATACAACCTGCTGAACTCTGCAATAATAGAGCTGTTCGAGTTCATCCGAGTGGTAAGTATCTGCTCACCGCGGCGCAGACTGCGCGCTGCCAGTCACCTGCATAGTAAGGTATCACGGGGAATGTGAGTGGTTGGGGTAGAGTTTCTATACTGTTATTTATTAGATCTGCTGAGACTTGTAGTCCCACAGTCAATGTTGAGTAGCTTCTGTTAAAGAGGAAGTGTCCAGAAGTAGTTTTCAGTACGAAAATGACTGATGTTGGAGCCCTTTTAACAGTGGTGCTCTGATCAGGTCTTTGCAATGTTTAATTGTATAGTGTGAACAGGCAGTAGCTGGGCTGGGAAAATCTAGAAGCCAAATCCCTGTATTGTAGAAGCAAAATTCCCCTGGTTTAATGTTGGGAGCCTGATCTAAGATCCATCTTTTCTCTCACGTTGCAGGAGGACATAAAGTCTCTGACTGCGCATATAGTGGATAACTTCTATAAGGATCTCGAATCCATTGAATATGTTCAGACGTTCAAAGGGCTGAAGACCAAGTACGAGCAAGAAAAGGACCGCCAGAGTCAGAAATTAAACAGGTGAGACCTCCGCATGAGATCTAGTGTCATGTATGCGATTTTCCTTTAGTCGCTCTTGTAAGGCATGGAGCCTGTGTGGCAGTCTGCTACCGACTTACCGCTCCCTGCACAGGATCCAGGCCTGACCCTTACACAGCCTCTTTGTACTCTGCCTACAGAGGTTTTTTTTCTCCTGAACATATTGCTCGTTTTCAGACTTGGACATAGCTCGGTGTTGGTTTTATTCATGAATACGATTAACTCCCACTATTGTAATATTTGTGGCTTACTGGATTAGATAATGCATACTAAAGATAATGTCAATGGTTTTTAACCCCTTTACAGCCTGTGCTATATTAGTACGCACAGGCTGTAATCTCCCGGTTCAGTGAGGGCTCCGGCGCTGAGCCCGCACTGAACTGGGCACATGTCAGCTGATTATTACAGCTGACATGTGCCCGCAACAGCCGCGGGTGGAATCGCGATCCACCCGTGGCTGTTAACATGTTAAATGCCGCTGTCAAACTCTGACAGCGGCATTTAACAGCGCCGCGCCGGAAGTGACCCCCGTCACGTGATCGTGGGTCACCGATGGGTGGGCATGACAACCCAGGGTCTGCAGCAGACACCAGTGGTTGTCATGAGCGGGTCGCTATGAGCGCCACCTAGTGGTCGGCGCTCATAGCACAGGACCATTTCTGCTACATACAGGTGATCTGCTGATCATCTGTATGTAGCAGAGGCGATCAGACAAGTGCTGCTTCTAGTCTCCTATGGAGACTATAGAAGCAACCAAAAAGTGGAAAAAAAAAAAAAAAAAAGTTTTAAAAAAGTATAAAAGTTTAAATCCACCCCCCTTTCGCTCCATTCAAAATAAAATAATGAAAAAAAAAAACCCTACATACATATATTTGGTATCGCTGCGTTCAGAATCGCCCGATCTATCAATATAAAAAAGAATTAATCCGATCGGTGAATTGCTTAACGAGGAATTTAAGTTTTTGGGTCGCAGTAAAATTGCAATAACGGGCAATCAAAACATTGGATCTACCCCAAAATGTTATCAATAAAAACTTTAGCTCGGTGCGCAAAAAATAAGCCCTCACACGGCCATATTGACCAAAAAATTAAAAATGCTATGGCTCTGAGAACAAGGAGATCAAAAAACGAAAATGCAAAAAACGCAAAATCCCAGGGTTGCGAAGGGGTTAAAGTGAATATTAAACTTATGTAATAAGTTTCTCTCTTTTGTCATTTACTAGTAGTTTGATGTTTTTTTTCTCTTGGTGCTCCAAATCCACTGGATAGACTTAGTGTAACTGTCAGTTAACAAAAAAGCACCGCACTGCTCACATAATCTGTATAGAGCCCAATAAACTGCTTATTTCTGTTATGTGATCTTTGATGTATTTACACTGCGCCTTTTTCCAGCAATCAAAAACCTATATTCCTTCAATCAGAAGACACTTTATAAGTTGCTCTTTTTTTCCTCTCTGGAGTTTAGTAAACCTGAAGTGTATTTTTTGTTGTATCCTGAGCAATTTAACTTTTTTTTTTTTGAAAGCCGGCAACGAAGAAAATGCTAGCGTGTGAGTTTTTTTCTTAGCAAAAATGACAAATTAGTCTGACTCCCGGACATCTTTTTAGCCTTTCCATTGACTTCTGTTGTAAAGTATGGGGTCTTGACTTAGCGGTAAACGTCTGAAGACTGGTCCGCACGCTGCTCTTAAATGCTTGCCACCTGAAGTATTTAAAAGATATTCAAAAGCCTGAATATATGAACAGCAAGGCATTTAGTGATGCATATCTGCTGGAGGGAAAGAAAGGGACAGGAGCCATAATTGGGAAGCAGTGTAAGGCATGCCCGGGGTAGAATTGGGTAATATTTTAATCACAAAGCTTTAAAATATTTAGATCCTGTTTTATTTAATAAAAATCTAAATAAAGGTTACTCTTTTTAAATTTAGAAGAACCTGCTCACTACCTGCATCAGCCACTAGATGGAGCCCTCTGTTACATATTCTATTCAGTAATGACGCAGGGAACTCCCTCTAGTGGCAGATGGATGTATCCAGAACATATTGTTTCATATCTATCGCCCATGTAATGGGACTTGGCACTCCGATTGCTATCAAGAAACTCATTTTGAGCAGAGTTATAGAATTTTTTTTTTTTGTAAAATAATTTGTGGTTTTATACAGCAGACACAATCCATTATTGGGAAATTTGTGATTTAATGCTCCGGCCTGTTGTGTAACAGCTGATAGCAGGAATAGGCCTAGTACATTCTTCTACCTGTTTTTGCCAATGCAATGATACAATTTTGCCACTTCCAGCGTACCGTCTATTCTGCGCAGCAACAGATTCCGAAGAGATGCCAGAGCTTTGGAAGAAGATGAAGAGCTATGGTTTAATGAAGACGAGGAGGAAGAGGGTGAAGCCGTTGTACCTCCGATTGAGAAGTCGAAGACTGAAGATGACTTTCCTGACAGCTATGAAAAATTTATGGAAACAAAAAAAGGTAGAAATGGAAGGTTTACTGATCTATATGTCATGAGTTGTAGCGTATTCATTGTATAATGAAAAGTTTGTTTTCTTGGCTTTTATCACTTCTCCATTTAAGATCTCTCCCTTTAGTCACTGAATGTAAAACCTGCAGGTGCATCTCACTAAATTAGAATATCATGAAAAAGTTAATTTATTTCAGTTCTTCAATACAAAAAGTGAAACTCATATATTATATAGAGCCATTACTAACAGTGATCTATTTCAAGTGTTTATTTCTGTTAATGTTGATGATTATGGCTTACAGCCAATGAAAACACAAAAGTCATTATCTCAGTAAATTAAAATAATTAACAAAAAACACCTGCAAAGGCTTCCTAAGCATTTAAAAAGGTCCCATAGTTTGTTTCAGTAGGCTCCACAATCATGGGGAAGACTGCTGACTTGACAGATGTCCAGAAGGCAGTCATTGACACTAAGTAAATTTTGCATTTTATTTGGAAATCAAGGTCCCAGAATCTGGAGGAAGAGTGGAGAGGCCACAATCCAAGCTGCTTGAGGTCTAGTGTGAAGTTTCCACCATCAGTGATGGTTTGGGGAGCCATGTCATCTGCTGGTGTAGGTCCACTGTGTTTTATCAAGACCAAAGTCAGTGCAGCCGTCTACCAGGAAATTTTAGAGCACTTCATGCTTCCCTCTGCCGACAAGCTTTTTGGAGATGGAAATTTCATTCTCCAGCAGGACTTGGCTCCTGTTCACACTGCCAAAAGTACCAATACCTGGTTTATAAACAACAGTATCACTGTGCTTGATTGGCCAGAAAACTCGCCTGACCTTAACCCCATAGAGAATCTATAGGGTATTGTGAAGAGGAAGATGAGACACCAGACCCAACAATGCTGACGAGCTGAAGGCTGCTATCAAAGCAACCTGAGCTTCCATAACACCTCAGCAGTGCCACAGGCTGATCGCCTCCATGCCACACCACATTGATGCAGTAAATGATGCAAAAGGAGCCCCGACCAAGTATTGAGGGCATTTACTGAACATACATTTCAGTAGGACAACATTTCGGATTTTAAAAACCTTTTTCAAGCTGTTATAAAGTATTCTAATTTACTGAGATAATGACGTTTGTGTTTTCATTGGCTGTAAGCCATAATCATCAACATTAACAGAAATAAACACTTGAAATAGATCACTCTGTTTGTAATGACTCTGTATAATGAGTTTTACTTTTTGTATCGAAGAACTGAAATAAATTAACTTTTTGATGATATTCTAATTTAGTGAGAGGACCTGTAATTATTTGCTTATTAAACATGACCTGATCATGTGATGAAGACATGGGTGCATGCAGGGGTGGATTAAGAGTAGCAAGGGCCCGGGCAGTTTAGAAGACGACACACACAAACACACACACAAACACACACACACACAAACACACACACAAACACACACACAAACACACACACAAACACACACACAAACACACACACAAACACACACACAAACACACACACAAACACACACACAAACACACACACAAACACACACACACACGCCTCTCATATGTGTCACATGATCCCCTGTGATAGATCATGTGATAGTTCACGTGAAATTAATTTGCCACAATATTAATTATAATAATTTTTTTTAGGCTGTGTGCCCACTATGCGTTTAAGCAATTCCGCTGCAGAAACGCTTAAACGCTTGGTAGCAGGTCTGCCATGTTTCCCAATGATAATCCGCATTGTGCTGTACACATGCTGTGGAAATTTCCGCTGCGGATTATCATTGCAGAAAAATCCACAGCATTACCAATTTTGCGGAAGTGCTGCGTTTTCGCCGCTATTTACTTGCATTGGAACGCATGTAATCCGCATCACTGCATCTGTACATGCGGATTCCATGCGTTTAAATGTGCGGATGGTACCCGGGTCTGGAGAAGAGGAGACTCTCCTCCAGACCCAGGTACCATAGTACCTGTAAAAAAAAAATAGAATGGGGCGTGGCCTAGCTCTTGATGTGAGAGGTCGGGTGGCAGTGCCTCTCCACCACCATTAGCTTCAATTATCCTGCACAGAGCCCGAACCAGCCAAATCCCTTATCAGGAACTGCTGTCTGAGGGTCCCGGGAGTCAGAGGCGAGCTTCTGCCAGACTCAGAGAGTCCAACATGGGCCGCAAAAGGCAGAAGGATGCCGGGGCCTGCAGCAGTGCCTCAGCCCAAGATGGCACCGAGACAGAGGAAGAGGAACACAGCCTATGCACGGAGGCTGGAGGCTTCAGCACGGCTGCACAGGTATGCGAGGGGCATGAAGGCAGATGAAGAAGGAAGTGAAGGCAGTGAGAAGCATGGAGATGAGGAGGAAGATGGTGAGGAGATGCCTGTGCCTGTGCTACATAATGAACAGCAGGAGGAGGGGGATGGTGACACTGTGCTGGCAGCTGAAAGTTCAGATGAGGTAGAGCCGACTCTGCGAGATGTATTCCAGGCTGTCTTATACTGCAAGACTGCTTTAACTGCTCTGACAAAGCAGGTGAATGGTCTGAAAGCCGACTTGGGAGGCATTGAGGCTTCTATGCAGAAAGTTACAGCCAGATTGACTGAGGTGGAGGGCAGAGTTGGTGTAACAGAAGATCATTTAACCTCAGTGCAAAAGACGCAGCAACAGCACACTCAGAGGATCACGGTAGTGGCTAACAAAAACGATGACCTGGAAAACCGGTCACGCAGGAACAATTTTGCGTATTGTGGGCATCCCTGAAAGAGCTGAGGGTGCTGACCCCACGACCTTTGTTGAAACCTGGCTGCTGGGAAAGTTTGGGTCTAATATCCTGTCGAGGGTGTTTGCTGTGGAGCGTGCCCATCGAGTGCCCATGAGACCCCCAGTGCCTGGAGAGGGCCCTCGTACGATGTTAGCCAGAATCCTGAACTGCAGAGACCGGGACACTATCTTACGTAAGGCCAGAAAATTGACAGATCTTACCCTGGAGGGCAAACGCATTGAAATATACCCGGATTACTCGGCTGAGGTGCAAAAGCTGCGGCTACGGTATGGTGAAGTGAAGAAACAGCTCCGCTCTTTGAATGTGAAATACTCTACAATTTATCCTGCCAAATTAAGAGTGGAAGCCTTTGGAAAGGTCAATTTTTTCCCGTCACCGGTAGAGGCCACCTCGTGGTTGGAGCGGAACCGGAGCAAATTGAGAGAAGCTGAGGACTCGGCACGGTGAATGCACGACCCTGCTATCCTGACCACTGGATAGGGTTGTGGCTCTGCATTGCTCTGCGAAACCGCAGAGGAGGGGGAGAAACCCCCGCTGGGATCTACGTTTTATAGTTTTATAGTTAATTTGTTTGATTAATGGTTCGGGACTATGCATACTATTGATTAGGTGGTGGAGAGACTGCCAATGCTGGAGGAGGACACGGCGCATGTTGATATGCGGTATACTACGATGTTGCTCAGGTTCTTTGAGCTCCCACTCTCACGTTGGGAAGAGAGTGACAAGAGAAGGGTGGGGGGAGGGGGTGGGGTAGGGGTAGGGGGAGGGGGTGGGGTAGGGGGAGGGAGGGGGGGAGGGGGTGGGGTAGGGGGAGGGAGGGGGGGAGTTGGATGGGTTGGATTTGCGGGAAAATGGGGTTGCTTATGCTGTTTGACCTGGTATGCTTGGGAACAAAATGGAAAGATGTTACTTGATGGTGGATTGTTTTTTCTAATGCACAATGAGTAACCGTACGGTTCGGATTTTAAGTTGGAATGTACGTGGTATATCTGACAGGATTAAGAGGGCAGCAGTTCTGAATCACATCAGATCTTGTGATCCTATGATTTCGTGCTTACAGGAGACCCATCTCACTAGAGATACTAGGCACTGGCTATCGAGAGGGTGGATGTTAAAGACATATCATTCCACTTATTCCTCGTACTCCAGGGGTGTGTCAGTCTTAATACACAAAAACGCACATTATGAAGAGCTGGCAGTGCAAGTAGACAGTGAAGGGCAGTATGTATGGATTGCGTGCAGATTGTATGGACACAAAATTATTTTAGTGGCTTTATATATCCCTCCACCTTATTCTAAAAAGGAACTTCAAGCAGTAATGGACTTGACGGCCAGATGGGGGGGGGCTCCGATGTTGATTATGGGAGATGTTAACAACACCATGAATGATTACTGGGATAAAGTACGTCCGGCAGGTATGGAAGCTGGATGGGACGGAATGACTGCATTTGGCACCTACGTGGGGGAGCTGGGGCTGGTGGATTTGTGGAGAGTACGAAATGAGGGTAAGAGGACCTTCTCGTGTCATTCGGCTACACACGGAACACTGTCAAGGATAGACCTGGCTTTTGGGGATACTGCTATGGATGGGATGGTTGGGGAGGTGGAATACCTACAGAGGACTCTATCGGATCATAGTCCTATGGTTGTCACGCTTCTAGTGGGATCTGCTCAGGGTCAGAGGGGAGGTTGGCGTCTTCACCCGACGTGGCTTAAAGTGGTGGATATGGGTGGCATAACCAAAGAACTAGAGCACTTCTTCCAAGTGAATGAAGGGAGTGCTGAGGCCACAGTGGTGTGGGAGGCTATGAAGGCCTTTATGAGGGGACTCTTTATAAGTGAGATCTCACGGTGTAAGACCAAAACTAAATTGGCAGATCAACAAATAAAGGATGACTTGACAAGGGCAGAGGCAGACATGATTTTGGCGCCAACGAGTGTAGCTCACAATAGACTAAAATTGGCACAGGAGGCAGTTAATAAACTGCACATGATGCAAGCTGAGAGGAAAAGGGCATTTCAGCAAGCCCAATTCTTTGAGGAAGGAGAGAGAGTGGGTCACTTGTTGGCGGTGATATCTGCGGCACAGAGGGAGTCTTCCAGGGTGTACAGGTTGAGAGACCAAACGGGGACGACTCTGACAGACACAAAGGACATATTGGAGGTCTTCAAGGAATATTACATGGCACTGTACAATTCAAGAGTACGGGACACGGAGGGGGCCGTAGAGGAATTTTTGGAAGGCATCTCACTGTCTAAATTGTCTGAGGAAGATAGGATGAGGTTGGATGAACCTGTGAGTGTGGAGGAGGTGGAATGTGCAATTCTGTCTATGCCCAATAACAAATCACCGGGTGCTGATGGTCTACCTGGGGAGGTGTACAGGGAGCTGGTGGAACTGCTAGCTCCAAAATTGAAATCTGTGTTTGATGAGGCTTTGGTGAAGGGGGCGTTACCGAGATCAATGGAGGAAGCGGTGATAGTGGTTCTGCCAAAGGAGGGGAAAGACCCCATGGATGCGGAGTCGTATAGGCCCATATCGTTGTTGACAACGGATGTCAAAATACTCGCTAAGATCCTGGCCACCCGGCTCACCGGGGTTGCGCATACTGTTATTCACGAGGACCAGTCGGGCTTTATGCCCAACCGCTCCACGGCTGTTAACTTGAGAAGATTATTTCTTAATATGCAGCTGCCTGCTGATAATGGTGGCGGGAGAATAGTGATGTCATTGGACGCTAGAAAAGCATTTGATAGCGTGGAATGGAAATATTTATGGAAAATCATGGAAATAATGGGATTTGACCCCGCATTCATGGCCTGGGTGAAGTTATTGTACTCATCCCCAAGGGCGGTAGTTAAGGTGAATGGTGAACGGTCCGGGATGTTTGACTTACATAGGGGCACAAGGCAGGGGTGCCCGCTGTCCCCGCTATTGTTTGCGGTGGCAGTGGAGCCCCTGGCGGCCAAAATAAGAGCTGAGAGAGGAGTGGTCGGATTTAAATTTGGGAGGCTTGAAGAAAAAATATCACTGGATGCCGATGACATCCTGTTATTTCTGGAAAATGCAGGAGAGACATTGGGGTGCACGATGGATGTAATTAAACACTTTGGGAGCATTTCGGGACTGGAGATAAACTGGCACAAGTCTTATGTCATGGCTGTAGATAGACCAATAAAAGCGGAGGAGATAGATGAGAGGGGGAAGCAGCTCCAGCTGGTTTCACAATTTAAATACCTTGGGATATGGGTGGCGCTTCCATTGACACGATTCACGGATCTGAATTTAGTTCCTCTGCTAGAGAAATTTAAAAAGAAAATAGGCGCATGGTGCCAATTGGCTTTGACGGTGACGGGTAGAACTAACCTGATTAAGATGGTCCTTATGCCACAACTAATGTATGTTTTGCACAACTCACCGATATGGCTACCAAAAAAACGGTTTCAGGGTATTGATTCTATCTTCAGATCCTTGATATGGGGCAAGAGGCAGGCAAGGATTAAATTGGGAACGCTGCAAAATGGGAAGGAGGAGGGCGGATTGGCCGCACCCAATCCCTGGGTCTATTTCTTGGCAGTACAGGGCCAGCATGTCAGGGGATGGAGAGAACCCGATTGTGGAGGGGCAGCTTGCCGGGTGCTGGTACATGTGTCGGGGAGACGCCCACTGGTCCAGGCGTTAGAGGATGGTACCTTTAAGAAATTGGGAGCAATATATCCTACCTTAGTCTTGACTCAGAAGGTATGGGACACTATTAAAAAGATCAGGGGGGTGGACGGGCTGACTAAGTACTCACCGGTGTTGGGCAATGAACATCTGCCGGAACTTAATAAGCTGTGTCAAATGGGCAATTGGAAGGCGCAAGGAGTGAGATATGTGTGCCAGCTGCAGAGTGGAACGGACCTGAAGACCTTTGAGAAATTGAGAGAAGAATTTGATTTGCCTTTGGTATGGGGATTTCAATACTATAGGCTTCGACATGCTTGGAGGGCACAGTGTGGATTGGGAGCCATGACGGTTCAGGGTGACATTGTACTAGACTCTGTATGTATGAAGGGAGGGACGAGGGGAGTCATATCGAGCTTATATCATGACCTACTGCACTCCTATCTGGGGGGAAATCACTTCATTGCAAAGAGTAAATGGGAAAGGGAGGTGGGTACCCTCACAACAGAACAATGGGAGGCAATTCTAGAATATGTCCCGAAGATCTCTCTAAGCGAGCAGGCACGGATCTCCCAATTATACATAATACATAGGACATACAAAACACCGCTGCGCCTGTACAAGGCGGGCTTGAGGGGAGATTCCAGTTGCCCTAAATGTGGCACGGACCAGGCCGGACTGCTACACATGCTATGGTCATGCCCACGGCTAGTGGCTTATTGGTTGGTCGTTGTTAACAAAATTGAGAGGGCTTATACATGTACAATTGACAGAAACCCGGTGCTGTGTGTTTTGGGGGAGGTGGATGGAATACCTGTCTCAGAACATTACAAAGTGGCGATAGCGCGATTGCTATATGTGGCACGCAAACTAATAGCACGAAAATGGACAGATTCGGAACCCCCCACTAGGAGGGAATTTATTGCTCAGACACGTACGGTAATGCATTTAGAGGAAAGCATTTACAGGCGGAGGCATGGAGAGAGAACTTTTGGGAAAATATGGTCCGCATGGATGGCGGTAATATGATTGTCAATGTTCCCAGGTATGCCCGGCATAAGGAGTATTAGCGGGAGGGGGGAGAGGGTTTTAACTGTATTACTACACGTTATGTGAATTGTTATATGTATATTGATAACTGTTTGCTGTAAATTTTTGAAACCTAAATAAAAATAATTGGTTTAAAAAAAAAAAATAGAATAAAATAAAAAATATCATACTTACCTTCTGATGGCCCCCGGTGTCTTTATCCGATGCGTCCTGGCTTGCCGGCAGCTCGCGATGATCTGAAAAGGACCTGCCGTGACGTCATTTAGTCATGTGACGGGTCACGCGACCGCTGACTTCGGCAGGCCATCAGAAGATAATTATATATTTATTTTTTACCATTCTTTTACGGTCACACTATATAAATCCATGCTGGTTGCATGGATTTATATAGTGTGACCAAGTTGTCAAGCACTTTCCAAGTGATGCTAAAATCGCTTGGAAAGCGCTTGTCAACCCGCATGCGGAAATGCATGTGAAGAACACTTCACTTCCGCTTGTCCCTGGCAGGAAAAACGCATGTACAATCCGCATGCGTTTTTTCTGCCAGGGACATGCAGAAACGCTCAAAAAAAATCAATATTGAGCACACGGCGCCATCTATACACAGCGGTTGGCCGCACGGCGCCATCTATACACATCGGCAGGCCGCACGGCGCCATCTATACACTCTCTCTCACACAGACTCGCCTTCCCCCGGCTCTGCTCCAGTCCTCCTGCTCCTCTTCGGTGCAGCACTGCAGGCCGGGCGCGCACTGCGTGACATCACAGCTAGGAGACAAGGCTGCGCACAGGGCCGTGTCTCTTAACAGTGACGCAGCCGAGCCAGCACAGGGAAGTTAACAGCTGCATTGCTGGCCCGGCCGGAGAAGAAGCAGCGTCCGTGCGCTGCTGCTGGGGGAGCGGTCCGGGGGCCCCCCTTCCACTGTCTGCCAGTATGTGCCGCCGCGCCGCACATATAATGAGGGCAATCTGGCCATAGACACCCCGGGCCCCCTGGAGGCCCCAGGCCCCGGGTGGTAGCCCAGATTGCCCTCATTATAATCCGCCTATGGGTGCATGGCTCGTCGCTGAACATGTCTATTTGTCTATGTAATCAGCACATGAGCAGGGCAGGCTTTTGTCTGGGCAGAATACCTCCTTAATATGGGATTTAATCTCAATTCCCCTCCTCTGCTCTTTCCCCCCTAACCTACTGCTTGATTACTGCGGACAATGGAGGTACTGGCGCTATACAGAGCTGTGATAGTTTTGTTGAACAGTATTCAGTACATGCAAACTATCCATTCATGTGTTGCTTCTCCCCTATGCCCTGCAGATACAGTAACCTGTTCAGTAGGACATATTGTCTGTACCATACATGACAGCTTCGGCTCCGTCTGTAAACTTTGTCTCTTCCTTTTTTACTTCAAAGCTAAAGAAAGTGAAGACAAGGAGAATCTCCCGAAGAGGACCTCGGTGGGAGGATTCAAGTTCACTTTTTCTCATTCTGCCAGTTCAGCTAATGGCGCAAATAGTGCGAACAGCAAATCTGTGGCAGCTCAGACCCCACCAGCAGGCTCCAATGGATCATCCTCCAAAAACTCAAGTTTATCAACTACAGTTACATCTACAAAGGTAAGCCAAGAAATGAAAGCAGACCTGTGGTTCAAGTGATTGGGACATAAGTGGCCGTGATCGGCAGTGGCTGCATGTAAGCAACGCATGGGGCTGAACATTGTTTAGTGGCCGCTGCCAGTTACTTCAGATTTTAGCTGATCTCGTATCGATGACCTATCCTATAGGTGGCCATCATTTGTTTAGTCCCGGACAGCCCTTTTAGGAATGTGCTGTGATCAAGAAACCCTAGTCTTGCACTTTACTAGCGGTGATGGCAGAATCTAGTGTATTCCACTGCAGTATATCACCGGGGCCAATAATTATAACCCCACAGTAACCAAATCCTGAGGAAGGGGACCCAGGCTGGAGGGGGACATATTTTACATTGATTTTCCATGGCTACACAGCGGCATCACACCAGCATTGTTGGATGGATGTCAGGGAGTTGAGGCTGATTACCTGCAGCGTTACACTAGACTTGTGATTTTTCTGCTTAAGCCACAATTTGAGGATATCCCTTTAGAGAACACTTATGGCTTAATACACTGACAGTATTTCTATTGCCTGAGCCTTGCCAACAACATCCTGGCCCACTGGAGGCATTTGTGAAGTAGAGATTGATCCAGATCTCACTGCAGCAGGAAGTAGCAGAGAATGACTTAAGTTCATCTTGTGCATCTGATAAGCTAACAATCTCCTTTCTGCAGCAGGGAAGTCTGATCGGACTGGTGGATTATCCTGATGATGAGGAAGAGGAGGAGGAAGAAGACACCTCTCCACGAAAAAGACCTAGGCTGGGATCTTAAATTGACAAATATTAGTTTTGGGTTAATGCAGCAACTGATGTCTGAGCTTAGTGCAAGTCCAGAAGCTTTCTCAATTGAATAATACGGAAGTAGCCAAACTCCACTAGATGGGTGTAAATGCCAAGATTTCATGGGTTTCAGAATGATGGATTAGCTGAGATGATTGCTTCAGTGTATCTTGAGTTTGGGGAAGGGATCAGAATGGATCACTTTAGAAAGAGACACATTTTTAATGTTGTAGGGTCGCCCCCAAGAAGCTAAAAGCGTTCAGTTGCACACCGGTAATCTTAATTTTTAATGGTGCTGGCCATAGTGTTTTATGAATTTGCCTATTTTATAAAGAAATTGAAGGGAATAAATTCTGATCTAACTTTGGGACCATTCTTTGTAAATTGAATTCCCGTCTTCGCTAGTAGGAATGGGAGGTGGGGGGGATGGGTGACACATTGTAGTGCATGTAAACTTTTAAGAAAAAAAAAATGAATGAGAATCTTTCAGTGTGTATTTTATTAAAATCTGAAGTCAAAATGGACAGATGTAATAAGTAGCCCGTCCTGCATACTGCACTTCCAGAAATACTGATGCCAAGGATCAGTAGCTTCCAAAACTAGTCTGGAAACTGCCCATTGACCTCCTAACCAGTGCCTCAATCTCTTGCAGTGTTAATATTTTCGTGATTCAATGAACAGTGTGTTTTACCCATCTTTCTTTTTCTTTAACATTCAGCTTCCTTGGTTGAACGCCATTAGCTGTTTTTAGTTCCATATAAGTTAATCCATTGTTTTAATTTTCTTTTTTGTGCTGAACCCATCATGGCTATACAAGAAACAAATATACCAAAGGGGTTAACACAGCAAGCAATGAATTACCATCAGCCATTTTGTTTCATTGTGTCGGAAGTCTGATCTATATATATGCACCTTTTATTCTCTTCAGCAAGGGTGTAGAGCGAGAGCCGCCGCTTTCCGTGCACTCATTTTCTACATAGCAATTCAGAGCACATTCCATGGATGTAGATGAATTGCAGCTGATACTCCGTTACAGTGTAGTTGTGGAATACAATTTGGTTTGATTTAATTTTTTTTTTTCTTGAAGTAGCACCGGAACTGTAAATATTTTATTAAACTCCCGTATATGATCTGAGATCATGCTGAAGAAAAGTGTTCCCTCCTTCACTTGCATCTACTGTTCGGGGACACACGGACCAGCTGCAATCTTCTCTGAAAGTCTCCCTCCTCCTCACAGGTTCTAGATCTGTTTCTCCTGATAATAGTTGCAGCAGTTTCCCAGTTTTGGAGATTTTGTAGTTTAATTCTAATTTTAGCTATTGTTTGGAAAGATGGGCTGTCTGTGTAGATATGAAGTATAGTTTTTTTTTTTTTTTTTTTTTTTTTTTGTTTTTCCATAAAATACAGAAGTTTATTTTGTATTAAATACCACTGTATTTGTTTTACACCATTTGTATACATGTGGTGATATTAATGCTGAACTGTAAAATTCAGGAATTAAAATGTGACCCTGTAATTCCATGTTTGCTTTTGCTTGTATTTTTGTTTCCTTTGTCTATATGGTACTTTTTTTTTTGCCAACTTTAGCATGGCCTCTGAAGCATTTATGCTGGGGCAATATTCAGAGACGTTCTCTTCCAGCAGTCATTGAGATACCTTACAGGGAATCTGTCAGCAGGATTTCACACCCCAAACTATTTATATGTGCATGTAGCTCTTTCAGAGACCAGCCCAGCAATACCTTTTAGGCCATGTTCACACGTTCAGTATTTGTAAGCCAAAACTACGAGTGGAACATTCAGAGGAAAAGTATAATAGAAACCAGTCACCACTTCTGTATTCAGTCCATCACTCCATTACTGAGAAATACGTGTTTGAGTTGATATGCAAATGAGGCTGAAGAGCTGTTTGTTGATCTGAAGCCTCTGTCACTCCAGCTCTATTCCCTGCCCATTACTCTCTTGCTTGACTGACAGCCTCTGTGCTGTATGACATATCATCCTGCACAAACCTAAAGGGTTTGAACATTAAGTTACATAGTATGTCTGTCTGTGTCTATCCTAATGGGAATGTGTCATCAGAAGATATCCAATTGTATGTATTTTTTCATATTGCCGTAAAAAAAAGCTGCGAAGTCTTGCAATATTCAGCGGCTTCTAGGCCTGATGCTGGACTCCTATTCTTTGCAGATGACTTTTCAGCAGTCTCATTATCACCGACAGGATTATGACACTGAAAACACTACCTTGTGGTAGATAACACCGGATGCTCCATTTCTCAGTAGGTGATGTTCCGTCTCCTTTCACAAGAGCAAGTCAGTTGCTGCTTATGACCATGTGACTCTTGGGTATAGTGGTCAGTGTGAATATTGCAAAGTTTTAGATGATATATATATATATATATATATATATATATATATTTTTTTTTATTTTATTTTTTTTAGAATAGATTGATATGAAGAAAATGGCATTTTTTTTAAACCATGACAAAGCTGATAAGGGGAATGCAAGATCTTAATTTTGAGGGAAATTAAAGGAGTTGACCACTAGCTTGTTCTCTCGTGGCTCTATGAAACAGGAGCCCCGGAAGAGTAGGTGCCGACATCTATGGAAGGGTGCCCCCACCAGAGGGCTGTTATTTTACATTGGGGATCTATGGTGATAAATAAGGGGTTGACTGGGTAGTGGACAACCCCTTTTAAAAGAATTACATTTATTTATCCTCGATAAGTGATGAAAGGGGACTATAACTGGCATATGCAAGTAAATTAATAACCCTTACAAAACGTATGGTCAAAGCTGCTTAATGTAGCCCCCCTCAAAAAATGAATGGACACTCCCTCTGTGGAGAAAAAAAGGGTTCACTCTACAGTGGAGTCTGCGTCTATACCGTGAGTAATGTTAATCTGAAATAGCCAAACTCAGTTTCTGGTCACATTGGGAATCATTTGGGTTTTATTCCTTAGTTTTTATTAATTAAAAAAATATATATATTTTTGTTTTGAATATTGATTTCAGTCGAGCAACTCAGGAGGTAAAAATTTGTTCTGTGGGGACAGATTGGTTCCTGTATTATGGTTGTACCTATACCCACATTGACTTTATCTGATGTAAAAGGGTTTTATTTTGGTTCTACACATCCAACTCAAAATACAAATCAATAGGAGGTGGATGTGCAGTACCCTGCGGCGGCCACAATCAGACTGGCAGCTCCGCAAGTGAGTACTTCTGGCCAGTGGCCGCCGACACCAATGACAGCTGGTCAGGGTGTCTGACCGATCAGACATTGACGACTTGGCCTAAGGAAAGGCCATCAATGCTAAAGTAGTGGACAACCCCTTTACGTTCCATTAGTAAATTAGTTTGCACTGACTGACAATAGATGAAATGTGTTCAGAAGAAATTACCGTAATTTAACTTCGGCACAAGTAATGTTCTAAAGGAATATGTTGAGATGAGCGTTTTATTAATAAACAGACTGGATACAGATACATGATCCAGCATTTTGATCAAACTGTCTTTTTCGAGGTTATCTGTGTGGTGTCGGCTTATGAAGGCAGATGAGGACAGAGATGGTTTTCTAACACTTCCACCCTGATGAGCATCAACAATTTGTCTTCTGTGGTCCTAAGACGTCTTTTATTCCTGCCATGATACACTTCCATAAATTGTGCGGATCAGACTGATAGATCCCTGTTTTTTAAATAAAACAGGTCATTTACTTGCACTATATTTTCATCCTATTGATTTGAAAACAGATTCTAATTTCACCTTCAAATTATCTTAATCCTGAAGGTTCACATGTCCTGCGAAGTATCATTTTTGTCAATAAAAAAAAAAAAAGTCTGACTCATTTGTTTGATTTGCTTCCCTATATTTACTTTTAGGACTCGTGGGAAAATTTTGATGTAGTTTTAGGTCAATGCAAAAATTTAAGAGTATTCTGAAGTGTTCACAAATTTTAAAGCACCACTGTATATACGACCATATAAAGGTAGTGTAGTATCTACAACAAGTCCTCAGACAACTGCCGGTCTAAGTTCAAATTGCCTTTTTGAGTCTATGTTAAAATATAACAACTTGTACAGAAAGTGAAAAACAATGCTAAAATTGCAATTTTTCAGTCACTGCAACACCACCAAAAATTGCTATTATACCAAGCAATAAAAAAAGTACCACAAATTGTTCATAAAAATCTGTTCGGCATGCAAAAAAAAACATGCCCTCATACAGCTCCATTGTCTATAAAATGGCAACACAAACCATTATTATTTTTAAGCAGTGTAAAAGAAAAAAAAAATCATGAAAACCCTTTTTCTGCCTTTTCAGTTTCATTCCATTACCTCTCGTTCTCTTTACACTGACATCCCTTAAGATATTTGTAGACAGCTATTAAGTCTCCTCTTGGCCTTCTTTTTTGCAAGCTAAACCTTCCCAGATCCTTTAACCTTTCCTTGTAGGACATAGTTTGCAATCTGCTCACCATCCTGGTAGCTCTTCCTCTGCTCACCATCCTGGTGATCTTAGTATACCCAAGTCTTTTTCACATGTGCTGTTGCTTAGATCTATTCTGTAGATGTCATTTTTGTTTTTCTTGCCTAGATGTAGAATCTTGCATTTCTCCCTGTTAAATACCATTCTATTAGTAACTGCTCATTGTTCAAGCTTATATAGATCCTTCTGAATCCTTTCTGTGTCTTCTCTAGTGTTGGCTATCCCTCCCAACTTTGCATACAGGTGCGAAGAATCATTTTTCTACACAATGAAAACTAAAACCCCAGGTGTTTTTCTCTAATAACCCACCACAACAGCATACCGGAGGATGTAACCCCACTCTAAGGGTATGTGCACACGATGCAGAAATGCTCAGGATTTTTTCCTGAGTGTTTCTCCATCTCTCTGGCAAGAAAAAACGCATGCGGATTGTACGTGCGGTTTCCTGCCAGTGACATGCGGAAATGAAGCGGTCTTCACTTTCATTTCCGCATGCGGGTTGACAAGCGCTTCCCAAGCGATTTTAGCATCACTTGGAAAGTGCTTGTCAACTTTACACTATATAAATCCATGCAACCGGCATGGATTTATATAGTGTGTGAATGTCAAAAAATAAATATATACTTTACCCTCTGATGGCCCCCGGTGTCTTGCTTCGCTCGGTCCCGGCTGCCGGCAGTGAAGACTTTAGGACCTTCCGACGTCAGCGTCACGTGACCCGTCACATGACTCTGACGTCAGCGAAGGTCCTTCTTCATTCAACCCCGAAGGGCCGCGAACCAAGCAGGAGCGCTGCGCGGGCCGTCAGAAGGTGAGAATATATATATTTTTTATTTTATTCTTTTTTTTTTTTAATGGTACCTGGGTCTGGATGAGAGTCCTCTCATCCACACCCGGGTACCATCCGCACATTAGACCGCATGAAAAGCGCATCAACATATACAGTGATGCGGATTCCATGCGGTCTAATGCAAGTCAATGGCGGCAAAAGAGCAGCGTTTCCGCAAAATTAATTGACATGCTGCGGATTTTTGACCGCAGAGTTTACGCTGCGGAAAAATCCGCATCATGGGCACAGCACATGCGGATTTCAATTGGGGAACATTGCTGCCCTTCTACCATGCGTTTTTCATGCGTTTCCGCAACTGCAAAAACGCCGCGGAAACGCATTAAATACGCATCGTGTGAACTCAGCCTAATAGGAAATACGAAGAGGTTAAATAGACCCTCCCACATCTTCCAGTGTTCTTTCCTGTCCCTATCAGGGATGAAGAGGTCATCCTTGGTGTGCTGTGCTGGCAGCAGGCACTGGGGAAAAAGGCTACAAGCAAGGCAGCGGGGGATCGACTGGTTTTACCTCTCCTCCTCGGTGGCACTGCTCCCGTCTCCTCTGGATTCGGGACCTTCTCCAGTCCACACCTTTGGGCAAGGTCTTCAGGATTTTTGGACTGGAGGCCTCTCTAAGCTCTCTCCGGTCCATCTTCTCTCCCACCCCGCTGAAAGCGCGGGAGACTATCTCCTGGATATGGAGCCCACGCGACTGCTGCTCCGGAAGTGACGCCGGGCGGTGGATGATGTCACTTCCGGCGGTTGTGCATTCCACGGTGGAACGCAGCAGCACAATGGGGGAAATGGCGGCGGTAAACCGCCGGTGATCACAACTGCCTTCACCTGGACACCGGAGGAGGAGCCCTCTAATGAGAGGGAGGTGCTATATCCAGTCTCCCATAAAGGAGCCCTGGACTTGAAGACATCTGCAGGTAGGGCTAAACCATGTCTGTCTTCTCGCTCTGCAGCCGTAGAGCCCGGCGCCTATCCAGTCCCAGTAAGTATGGCACTGGTAGTCAATCTCCCAGGTGCAGGTAATAATGATTATAGCTCCTTTCCCTTCTCCCCTCTCTTTTAGGGGAACAAGGAACCTGCACCTGGAGACAAATCTAAACGGTCACGCAGATTCCCTGTCTGTACAAAAAAGCTATCGCCCTCCCATAGAAAACCCCTATGCAAGAGCTGTTCGGAGAAGATTATCAGGCAGGAACAGCCTTTTTTAATGAAGGAAATAAAAGGGATTGTCCGTCAGGAAATCAAATGCTTCCTGGTCTCATTCTCTCACCCTATGCCCTCTCCTAGTAAGGATACTACATCTGCTTCTCTAGCAGCCAAAAAGAGGACGATCAGCATGCCAGAAGAAGGGGGTGAGGATTCCCAGGATGAGATATACAGTGCATCTCACTAAATTAGAATATCATGAAAAAGTTAATTTATTTCAATTCTTCAATACAAAAAGTGAAACTCATATATTATATAGTCATTTTAAACAGCATGATTTATATCAAGTGTTTATTTCTGTTAATGTTGATGATTATGGCTTACAGCCAATGAAAGCACAAAAGTCATTATCTCAGTAAATTAGAACTTTATAACAGCTTGAAAAATGTCTTTAAAATCCAAAATGGTTGTCCTACTGAAATGTATGTTCAGTAAATGCACTCAATACTTGGTCGGGCTCCTTTAACATCAATTACTGCATCAATGCGGCGTGGCATGGAGGAAATCAGCCTGTGGCACTGCTGAAGTCTTATGCCACAGAGAATGTTCCCCAGACAGTACAGGATCAAATTATTATTATTATTTATTATTATAGCGCCATTTATTCCATGGCGCTTTACATGTGAAAAAGGGGGTATAATACAAGAACAATTACAATAATCTTGAACACAATGTGACAGCGACTGGTACAGGAGGAGCAAGGACCCTGCCCGCGAGGGCTCACAATCTTTGAAGGCTTGCGTTCCAGGAAGAAGTTGACATTTCATATACACCAGAATATTCAGGATTTAGTCCTAGAAGAATGGGAATCTCTGGAAGAAGAGGTTGAATACCCCGGCAGAGTTGAAGGATAGATTTCCAATAGACCATGAGACAGCAATGAGACTGCTGGTCTGAGGTCCCAAAGGTGGATGTATAGAGATTGCACGGGTGGCAAAGAAGACCACATTGCCCTTTGAAGTTTCCCTTGGAACGCAATATTGAGGGACTATTGAGGAAGTCCTGGGAGACCTCAGCAGCGCTATTAAGCACCAACGCAACGGGTGTTGCTTGTTCAATGACTCGTTGTTTCTTTCACCCCCAGAGAAGATATCCTGGCATCCTTACCTTTTCTCCAGAAGGCCACAGGATTTCTAGCAGATGCTTCCGCAGAATTGGTGAGAGTGGCAGCAAGAGCAGTTAGTTTATCTAATTCCGTGAGACGGGCCCTGTGGTTAAAATCCTGGAGTCATGGCGTCAAAGATGAAATTATGTTCTATTCCCTTTAAAGGAAGATACATGTTCGGGCCAGCCCTAGATTATATTCTCGAGAAGGCCTCAGACAAAAAAAGAGAGGTGCTGGAAAAGGAAGTTGTTTCTGCGCTCTCTGGAGTGACGACAAACCATTAGTATGGATAAAAATGTAGGTTTATTGTCTACGTGTTTCAGAGTCCACCGACTCCTTCCTCAAGACAACCATACATAACAACGGGGTAATCAACATACATGGTATAAATACAAGGTGGGAAAAAAATATAACATTTATAAAATATATAAATATATAGATTTATAATATACCATCGTCCATCAACTATCCACAAAAAAAAAAAAAAAACAACAACCTGCTGTCCAGGCTGCTTCCATGCTAATGAACTCAATTGACTTCACTTTCTGAGCTCAGAGTGAGGGCACTCCCAGCCCTGATGCAATGTCGTTCTGTTTGATTCGCTGCCTCCTGTTCCACAGGCAGTGAAGTCTGAACCTAGAATTCCCTTCACTCTTACAAGTGTGTTTTTTTAATTAAAGGACAATATAAATAAAATGAACACTATTTATACATTAAACAGTCACAAAAAATACACACCAGTACTTGAGAAATGATTCATTCTATTTCACTGTAAAGGCCCCGTCACACATAACGAGATCGCTAGCGAGATCGTTAGTGCGTCACGGTTTTGGGATCGCTGGAGAGTCGTTTCGTGATCGCTGGGGAGCTGTCAAACATGCAGAACTTCCCAACGATTTCGGCCGCCCCAGCGATCTAACTAACGATCTCGGCGGTCATTGGGACGCTTTCACACAGCAGCTATTTCAACGATCCACACCTTGATAGGGACTGTACTGTGTCACAAAGGCGTGCATAAAATCACTTTTCCGCGCCCCCTCATCTCCGATTGGTGGACGCTACTGTGTTCTGATTGGGCGGCCTTGGTTTAACATCGCTACTACGTCACCGGTCAGATGGGATCGCTACTGCGTCACCGGTCAGATGGGAACACTGGTGTGTGCATTGTTCCTGTACAGATGTATGGATGTCCATATATTTATATGAATATATATATATAGAGATGTAAATGGCCATTTATGTGTATGCATATCTGTATGTTTGAGAGTATGTATGTGTATATATAGTTATCTGTATACGTATGTGTATATGAGTGTATATATTTATGTACTTAAAAATATGTATGAGTACATGGATGAATCTGTTTACATACGAGTACACGAATGTATATGCGTGTATGTATGTGTGTATGCATGTGTGTATGTATGTATTTATCTGTATATGCATGTGTATACATATGTGTATATATATATATATATATATATATATATATATATGGACTGCTTACTGCGGTGACTACTGCTACTACTGAATGAATGAGAAACAAAGCTTTTGCATAGTAGAACACACAGTTTATTAGACACATCAGTACAGAAATGTCCGTAGTGTAGAAACATGAGTAGTTGCCCACTATAGGTTCTGATGCTGCCAAGGAACAGCACCAGGACCGTTAAAGTACTGGCAGTAGTTGTCGCGGCAAGTCTTCGCATCATGGGTGTTTCTGCCATGTCCCACTGGTTGAAGGCCTGTAATTGCAGGATCGTTTGCACGCCATTCACCGAGCTCCACTTCCCCATTGGCTCGGTCCACAGAGTCCACGAAGCCAGGCGGACAGTAAATAATTGCATCACGTCGATGAAGAAAGTTGTGAAGCGTTCAACAGGCCAAAACAACAGAGTCTATTGATTTAAGCTTTATGTTAATTGGTGTGTGAAAAACTCTGAAGCGGTTGGCCAGGACAGCGTGTCAGAAAACGTGCTGTGTAGGTGTGTGTGCACGAGACCCCTAAAATATCTGCCCATGCAAAAGCATATATATACAGATAGAAGCCAAGCCCTCCCTCCCTGAAGAGCAATGATAGCAGATAATTGGTAGATGTCCTATAAATGAATTAAAAATGGAAACTCATTTGAGACCCCAAACAATACCTACCTCGCTAAAGATGTCTGGTTTCTTCAAAGTGGAGTCACAGCCGGAGAACGCTGGTGGGATCCGAAAAACAAGGACGCAGTAGCGACCACCAATCGGGGACGAGGAGCGCGGAAAAGTCCAATTTATGCACGTCTACGTGTCTCAGTACTGAATCGCTAACGAGGTCGTTGATAAGGTGTCAAATACAGCGATGCACACTGCCCAGCGGGAGCGCAATGACCCAGGAATGGTCCAGGAAGCTTTGTAACCATCAGTGATCTCACAGCAGGGGCCTGATCGTTGCTACCTGTCAAACATAATGAGATCGCTAGCGAGATCGCTGTTGCGTCACGAAAACCGTGACGTATCAACGATCTCGCTAGCGATCTCGTTATGTGTGACAGGGCCTTAACTCATGATTCTGTCCATGATCCTGGTTTATTGCCTTTTCATTTCTGTTCAGGCTGCTATGTGTGAACACGGCAGATTCCCACACTATTGAACTCATTTGACCTCACTCTTTGAACTTAGCAGTGAAGGAGACTCCATCTCAGAGGGTTCTCCTGTTGCAGCCATCGGCTTATTCTCTTGATTCTCCATTTTCTGTCCCTGCTGCTCAGACAGTGAAGGGTGAGCTCACTATGATTTAACTCTTATAAAAATCATAACTTTTATAAAACCATTAAAGCATATATTAGAACATGAAGGGCGACCCATTCAATAATTTACAGATATAATTCTAGTGACCAGGTCATTTGAACCTATATAAACCCACTAGCGCAATTGTTACCAATCTATTGCTCTACAGGTACAGCAATGTTCATTTTCCCTACCTAGTAGAAAATACTTGCAGTTTTCATATCTTCAGATGGTCTGTTCTAAGCATGTGACAGTAATAGGCCTGTGATTGCACACACCCCTCCCTCTGTTCTTTGATGCTTTTTTGAATTATTATTTTTTCCCCCTTGTATTTATACCATGCATGTTGATTACCTCGTTGTTATGTATGGTTGTCCTGAGGAAGGAGTCGGTGGACTCTGAAACGCGTAGACAATAAACCTACATTTTTATCCATACTAATGGTTTGTCGTGACTCCAGAGAGTGCAGAAATAACTTCCTTTCCCAGCATCTATCTCTGACATAGCCATAGGAAGCTGCAGCATTTGGAGTCCAGGCTTTATAGGTGTTGTGTCCCACACAACCCTACTAGGTGAGCAGTTTTTAATACTTTTAGGTAACATTTATTTATTGGATAAGACCCTATTGCGCTCTTGCATTTTTCCATATCAGACAAAAAGAGATCCCTCCCGGAACCTAGAAGCGCAAGGAAGAGACCCCTTTGACCTTCCCAAGATCAGACCCCCTCAATATAGGAGAAAAGGAAAAACAGGTCGGTGGAGCTACCCAAAAGGAAGAGGAGGCAAGAATCTTTTTCTCTCCCAAAATCAGCGTCATAATAAACCTTGACGCCTGTATAATTGGGGGCCGCATCTCGAACTTTCTTCCTCAGTGGAGAGAGATCTGCTCAGACCCATGGATCCTAATGGCAGTCTAGTTTGGAGTAAAAATAGAATTCTTCTATCCCCCGCAGAGAATAAAGATAACGCGACTCTCCTCTCAAGTACTGCAAGCCGCCTTGATATCCGGTCTAAAGCCCCCGTCTCATATAGCGAGATCGCTAGCGAGATCGCTGCTGTGTCACGGTTTTGGTGACGCAACAGCGACCTCACCAGCGATGTCGCTATGTGTGACACTTTGCAACGATCAGGCCCCTGCTGTGAGGTCGCTGATCGCTGCAAAGTGTCCTGGACCATTTTTTGGTTGTTGCTCTCCCGCTGGTCAGCACACATCGCTGTGTGTGACCAGCGGGAGCAGCGATCAGGCTGGTAACTATGGTAAACATCGGGTTACTAGGGGCACATGCACACCTAGTAACCCGCTGTTTATCATGGTTACGAGCCTGCTAAAGTGAGCGGTAACCTCCCGCTCACCATAGCAGAGTGGTAACCATGATAAACAACGGGTTACTAGGAGCACGTGGGCCCCTAGTAACCCGATGTTTACCATAGTTACCAGCCTGCTCCTGCTTCAGCAGGCTCGTAACCAGGAGCAGGACATCGTGGAACGATCCTTTCCACGATGTCGCTGCTCCCCTGATCGTTGGTGAGCCTGCCTGTTTGACAGCTCACCAGCGACCACATAGCGACGCAGCAACGATCCCTGACAGGTCTTATCGTTGTCGGGATCGTTGCAGCGTCGCTAAGTGTGACGGGGCCTTAACAAACCTACTATCCTTGGGGGTGATCTCCCTAGTACTAACAGGGGAAATAGGCAGAAGACATTATTCCAATCTCTTCCTGATAAGAAAAACAAACGGCTCTCACTGGACTATAATCAATCTAAAGCCACTGAATCAATATATCTTCTACTGGAGATTCAAGATAGAATCGACCAGATCAACGGTCCCTCTAATAGAACAGGATCCACAGGATCATGGCCACAATCGATCTCCAGGATGTATACTACCACATCCCCATACATCACACTATCCAAGCTGCTTGAGGTCTAGTGTGAGGTTTCCACAATCAGTGATAGTTTGGGGAGCCATGTCATCTGCTGGTGTAGGTCAAAAGTCAGTGCAGCCGTCTACCAGGAAATTTTAGAGCACTTCATGCTTCCTTCTGTCGACAAACTTTTTGTAGATGGAAATGTCATTCTCCAGCAGGACTTGGCACCTGTCTACACTGCCAAAAGTACCAATACCTGGTTTACAAACAACAGTATCACTGTGCTTGAGTGGCCAGAAAACTCGCCTGACCTTAACCCCATAGAGAATCTATGGGGTATTGTCAATAGGAAGATGAGAGACACCAGACCCAACAATGCAGATGAGCTGAAGGCTCAGACAACTCCTGTTAATTTTTCTTGACTTTGGTAAAGTTATATAATTTGTCATGATACCCATTCAATACAATCTTGTGCCATCCAATAAACACAAACATAAAAGAGCACAAACCATACATTAATGCATACATTATGTATGCATTAATGTATGGTTTGTGTTTTTTTTTCTTTCTTTTTTTTAACATGGCCATTCCTCACCCACGGGATACCAACAGATGACATCTGTCTGCCGTAAATATTTTTCTTTTTATTTAAAGTGTAAAAAGACTTTTGGGGTCTGAGGAACAAATTGCAGGGAATATTGTGAAGTATATCTTGCATCCAATACAGGTAGAGATCGGTATCTGCAGATATTTTTAGGATATTTGCATTACACAAACTAGACAAATTTGAAACCCACAGTGGTGATCCACGCATATACTGACCTTAGTGCAATTTGATTTCTTGTTTTCATTCTTTGTGTATCGTGATGTCCAGAATGATCTTATGTTATGTAATACCATTATCCTAAACATATCTGTAGATGCTGATCTGTATTGTTATTGGAGGTGAGATATACTTCACAATACTATAATATACTGAGCAATCTGTCTCTTATACTCCAGTTGTCTTTTTACACATTTTTATGCAGTGGAATTGTGATTCACGCGGTCTATTGTGCTGCACTTGTGAAAAATTAGATAGGAGCGCCAAGTGCAGTTTTTATAAATTACATTTTTTTTCCCATGTTTGTTAAAGGGACTCTGTCAGCACAGAATGCCTTTTCAAACCAAATACAGGTGCATTTAAATATACCTTCCCACCTGTTTGTTTTCTCTCTATCTATGCCCTTCTCTGGCTCTATGAAGCCAAAGCTGTCAATCAAAGAAAAGGGTGGGGTGTAGATTGTGGGAAAGCAAGCTCTGTACTGACAGTCCCTTTAACATCTTGTCTTATACATTGTAACGCCGTTCCGGCGTCCCCACATGGCTCCACTTCCACCTCTATGCAGGGTTGCCAACAGGGCCAGCTTCAGGTTTTGTGGGCCCTGGGCAAAAGAATCTCAGTGGGTCCTTTAACACATACCAGGATACATGATGCACAGATACAGCGGAGAAATCTAGGCGTACAACACAGGGCCCCAACTGTCCCCTCATCCTTCACATATGCAGACATGCACACGTATACAGTACGCAGACATGCGCACAGACACCGTACGCAGACATGCACACCCACAGTACGCAGTCATGCACACCCACAGTACGCAGTCATGCACACACACACACAGTATGCAGACATGCACACATGCATATGGTACACAGATACTTACACATAAGATACGCAGACACGCACATACACAAGCATATACACAGATACTTACACATACAGGCATAATCTAGATTGTGAGCCCCAATGGGGACAGTGTCCATAATGTCTGTAAATTATCTGAATTGTAAAGCGCTGCGGAATATGTTGCCGCTATATAAATAAAAAGATTATTATTATCCACTTTCCTGAAAATTTTTAAGATTTGCGGTGGCCCAAGGAGAACTACCAGTTCAACGTTCTCCCGTTTAGAATATCGTCAGCCTCACGGATATTTACAAAAGTCATGGCGTATATCAGTACCGTTGCTACAAGATCATAAACTGTTCACTCAGATCCTGTCATCACTGGGTTGGTTAGTGAACCACAAAAAATCCGATATGGTTCCATCCATGACGAAGACGTTTTTAGGTGTTCTATTGTACCCCACAACCAGATGTCTTTTCTACCCAAACAAAAACAAGTCATGTTCAAAGCAAAGATCAATATCCTGCGAAGCAGGAGATTGGTGTTGTTAAGAAGTGCCATGTCGGTCCTCGGTTCTCTAACATCCTGTATTCAGATGGTGGCCTGGGCTCAGGCTCATACCCGAACATTACAGACTCACATCCTTACGAATTGGGACGGATCTCCTCGGTCTCTGAACAAGAGGATTTCTATACCACCACGGGTAAAAACCTCTCTATCCTGGTGGCTGAGCACAAAAAATTTAAACAGAGGAGTTACGTGCATCCAGAACCCACTGATAACCATAAAAGTGGATGCCAGCGGAAGAGGATGGGAGCTATAGTCTCCCAAAAGTTATTCCAAGGTATATGGTCCAAAGAAGTGTGTCAACGTTCATAAAACTTCAGAGAATTAAAAGCCGTAGAGGAAGCCCTCAGAGCAGCAGAGTCTCTGGTCCAGGATTCCAGCATACAGATCTTCTCCGACAATATCACCACAGTTGTCCACCTTCAGTATCAGGGAAGCACAAGGCACGAGAGCTTAAAATCGATCTCTGCAAGAATATTTTCCTGGGCCGAGGAACATCTTCTCTCCCTGTCGGCTCTTCATATCAAAGGCTCAGTCAACATGCAGGCCGATTTTCTAAGCAGAACAAAAATTCATCCAAGAGAGTGGAGTCTAAGCCCAGATGTCTTCCAGATGTTAACCGAAAGATGGGGTTATCCGGAGGTAGACCTCTTCGCCGGACACCAGAACGCGAAGGTACCTCAATATTTCTCCCTGGATTCAAACGATCCTTGCTTGGGCGTAGACGCATACGCTCATCAGTGGAGATTCAAACTGGCGTATGTCTTCCCTCAACTATCTATCTTTCCAAAAACCTTGCAGAAAATAAGGACCGAAGGTACCAGAGTAATCCTAGTAGCTCCTCTTTGGCCAAAGAGGAGTCGGTTCGGTACGTTAACCAGTTTGAGTGTGGAGGGCCCTCTAGCCCTTCCTCCCATCAGAGATCTGCTTCTCCAGGGACCAATTCAGCATCTGGACCCCGAGAGACTACACCTGGCTACTGAGTTCCTGATATTAAAGAAAAGAGGCCTCTCAGACAGAGCCATTGAGACTCTCCAGAAAAGCAGGAAACCAGTAACGAACACCATATACCATGAAATCTGAAAGACCTTTTTAATGTAGTGTGCACCTAGTAATCCAGACCCTCATAGAGCCAATATAGCGCAGATACTGGATTTCTTACAGGAAGGTCTGGACAAGGGTCTTAGTCCTAGTATCCTTAAGGTCCAGATAGCGGCTCTAAGCTCGTACTTCGATCAAAACCTAGCTGAACATCAGTGGGTGAGGAGATTTATGACAGCAGCCACCCACATCCACCCGAAGGTAGCAGACTTGGTACCGCCCTGGCACCTTAACATTGTTCTGAAGGGGTTAACCCTTGCATCCTTCGAACCCTTATCAGCCATAAGATCAGACAGACTGGTCTGGAAAACAGCCTTCCTGGTAGCAATAACTACAGCCAGGAGAGTATGTGAACAGCAGGCCCTTTCGATTAACGAACCCTACCTAGGGATCCTGGAAGATTGTCTAATTTTCTGACTTGATCCATCATTTCTACCTAAGGTGGTCTCAAATTTCCACAGGTCTCAGGAGATAATTCTTCCATCCTTTTGTGACAACCCAAAAAATGAGAAAGAAAAGGAGTTCCACACACTGGATGTTCGAAGAATAGTACTGCACTACCTTCAGGGAACGGAAGAAGGAAGGAAGGACAAGAATCTATTTGTCCAAACTCAGGGCCCAAAACAAGGGAAGAAAGCAGCAAAATCCACGATAGCCAACTGGATTAAAAGAGCAATTACGTAAGCTTACCAAATCCAAAATCTACCTCCTCCGGGAAAGGTCAAGGCCCATTCTACAAGGGCGATATCTGTCTCGTGGGCTGAGAGAGCCAACGCATCCATCGAACAGATTTACAGAGCTGCTACTTGGTCCTCAATCCATACCTTCTCCAGACAATACAGACTGGATCTAATGTCCGTTAGAGATTTAGCCTTTGGGGGGAAGGTCCTTCAGGATGTTTTCCCCCCCTAGTATCTCTTTGGTATTCCTCCAGTGTGCTGTCGTGGTGGGTTATTAGAGAAAATAGAATTAAACTTACCGGTAACTCAGTTTCTAATAACCCACCACGACAGCACGGGTAATTCCCACCCCCTTTGCTTATTGTTTCTACATCATTTGGATCAGTAGAAATAAAAATTAACTTGAAGCATCTATACTCTTGTGGTCCTTTGTAACAACACTGGAGGGAGGATGTGGGAGGGGCTATTTAACCTCTTCGTATTTCCTGTCCCTATTAGGGTGGGGTTACATCCTCCGGTGTGCGGTCGTGGTGGGTTATTAGAAACCGAATTACCGGTAAGTCTAATTCTATTTTTTTTACACCATACCTGCAATGCATTTTCCTGTTTTTTTTTTAGTATATTGTATGGCAAAATGAATGGTGTCACTCAAAAGTACAACTCATTGACAAATCTGGAATATGGCTGTGTATGGAAAAATTAAGTTGTGCTTCTTGGAAGATAAAAGAAAAAAATGATTGTAAAACTAATACGTTGATCAATGGAGGAGACACTGACTTTTTTTTTTTGCGGACGAGAAATGTTTTACGGATGTCTGAATGAGGTCTTGCACATAGGGCCGAGTGGTTGGTATCACTTGAGCTTTTTGGATCCCTGTGTCATGCACTGTCCCCTCAGGACCAACACTAGGCTTTATACAATGGAGATAATGTATCAGTACTGTTGTACACAGGGCCGGCGTCAGCACCCGGGCAAATGCCAGGGTCCTGAGCAGGCGGGGGGGCCCCTCACCGTCGGTGCGCTATGGGACCCGTGAGCGGAGGAGAGAGGTGTCAGCGCCCGCTCCCCCCCGATTGCTCAGGGCCCAGGCACAATACTTACCCCTCCCCGTGCGTCCGCAGCAGCTCCTGCATCCTCCGCGGCTGCTGCACGGTGATGTCTCAGGTCAGAGGGCGCGGTGACGTCTTTACACCGCGCTCTCTCCTGAGCAGTCACAGTGCAGAGCGGGATGAGGCCGGCGACGCTGGAGTCCAGAGCAGCGGCAGCAGGTGAGACGTAAGGTGAGTATTTGATTTTTTTTTTTTTATTGTATGGAGACCTGTGGCAGTATAAGGGAGGGGGTGTGTGACATCCTGCATGGGGCATTATAAGGGGGGGAGGGGGGGTGACATCCTGCATGGGGCATTATAAGGGAGGGGGGTGTGACATCCTGCATGGGGCATTATAAGGGAGGGGGGTGTGACATCCTGCATGGGGCATTATAAGGGAGGGGGTGTGTGACATCCTGCATGGGGCATTATAAGGAAGGGGGGGTCATCCTGCATGGGGCATTATCAGGGGGGGTGACATCCTACATGGGGTATTATGTGGGGGGAACAGCCTGCGTGGGGCATTATGTGGGGGGAACAGCCTGCGTGGGGCATTATGTGTGGGGAACAGCCTGCGTGGGGCATTATGTGGGGGGAACAGCCTGCATGAGGCATTATGTGTGGGGAACAGCCTGCATGGAGCGTTATATGGGGGCCAGTATCCTGCATGGAGCGCTATATGGGGGCCAGTATCCTGTATGGAGCATTATATGGGGGCCAGTATTCCGTATGGAGCGTTATATGGGGACCAGTATCCTGTATGGAGCATTTTATGGGGGCCAGTATACTGTGTGGAGCAATTCGCTGGTTTCTGAGCTATTGTGGAATTTACAATAGATATCACTCATGTAATGTAAGAAGTGAAATCTTTGCATTGTACTATATATATATTTCTCTGCGGTATCTGTGCATCATGAATCGTGGTATGTGTTAAAGGGGCCCACTGAGACTCTTTCGCCCGGGGCCCACAAAAACCTGGAGCCGGCCCTGGTTGTACATGGCACTGGCCTTTGTGCCCGCTGGTACGGGTTTATCTAATGAACCAAATGCTGATAACAAATTGCTCCGTCACTTTCTCCACTGCCCCTTTCTGACTGAAATAGTATGCAAAGATTTGGCTTACTTGTACACCATAGCTGGATGACTTGTCAGTATGTATTGTCAATTTCAATCAGAATTAACCAAACCAAGCCAATGCACAACTTTTTCTGGGGCCATTGATTATTTGATTGGTGTGTATCAGTATTTGTAAAGTCCCACATAATTATTTCACGATTCTCAGTTTATATAACCTATGGTTAAACCCTGATGTAACTAGACTAGCGACTCCGCAGGAGAAATTGACATGCTGTAGTCCTGAAAAACATGCCGCATGTCAGTGTCCGCGGGTGATCCACAGCCTCAGATGCACGCATAGTGGACATGGGATTTCAAGAAATCCCATCCACTATGCTGTAACATGGCCGCTGAGGGTTTGACGCTGCATAAACATGCAGCGTCAAACCCACAGCATTTCCTGATCATGGGCACATATCCTTAAGCTTGTGCGCAGTTTTTTAGGAGTTTTTGGAGCAGAAACTACAACTCTCAAAAACTGACTTTTGGCTCCATTTCTGCTCTGAAAACTCAGCAAAAAGACTGGGTGCACATACCATTACACCACGAAAAAGTGTTTTCTCTGCTCATTTTGCTGTACCCTCCTAAAATACACGAGGTAGCTCAATTTTCTCCTAGTGTTTGTAGCAAGCAAACACGTTCTGTATCTAGTCTTCTGCTATTTTTTTTTTCAGTAGAATCTCAGCCTTCTAGACAATCCCAAAGGTTTTACTTCTTCCTGTGAAGGCGACACGAAGTCCTTCCAACCCTCCAACTCCATGCAGCCCCCTCATTCAAGCTAAATCGTTCCTGGCACACTCAGCACAAAGCCTTCCATTTCCAGGTCCTCCACCACATAAAGGTATGACCAAAACTATGTGACACAGATGTCTTACCATTAAACTATAGGTTCATTATTTGATTATTTAGGTAGTGATATATAATAATAATTACACAGCAAAAGTAAGACTGTGTGCCCACGATGCGTTTTTCAAGCGTTTATGCTGCGGAATTTCCGCAGCGGAAACGCTTGGTAAACCTTCCCCCGTGGTCTCCAATGCAATTCCGCACTTTCAATGCCCATGCTGCGGATTTTTCCGCAGCATTTATGCTGCGCTCAAAAATCCGTAGCATGTCCATTAATTTTGCGGAAGTGCTGCGTTTTTGCCGCCATTGACTTGCATTAGAACGCGCCAATTCCGCAAGACTGCATCTGTACTTGCGTAATTGGCGCGTTCTAATGTGCGGATGGTATCCGGGTGTGGAGGAGAGGAGAGTCTCCTCAACACCCAGATACCATTAAAAGCTGTAAAAAAAAGAATAAAATAAAAAAAAAAAGATTATATTCACCTTCCGACGGCCCCCGGACTCCTCCTCTGTGCTTGCCGGCAGATCACGGGCAGATCTGTAGGGCCTGCGCTGACGTCACAGTCATGTGACGGCAGGTCCTTCAGTACAGCGTACCACAATCTGCCGGCAGCCAGCACAGGAGCGCAGCAAGTCTCGGGGGCCATCAGAAGGTAAGTATAAGTTTATTTTTATTTTTGTAACCATTCTCTCGGGTCACACTATATAAATCCATGCTGTTTGCATGGATTTATATAGTGTGACCTAGTTGTCAAGCACTTTCCAAGTGATGCTAAAATCGCTTGGAAAGCGCTTGACACCCACATGCGGAAATGCCAGTGAAGAACGCTTCATTTCCGCATGTCCCTGGCATGAAAAACGCATGTACAATCCGCATGTGTTTTTTTCTGCCAGGGAGATGCAGAAACGCTCAGGAAAAATCCTGAGCATTTCTGCATCGTGGGCACATATCCTTAATTGGGAGTTTGCAGCCAGTTCTTGGGTGGATGGAAAGAAAAACTGACAATAAAGAAATGTTATCATTAGACCCCTTTGTACATTTGCATAATTTCTTAGTCACTTGGAAATAGATATGTAGTAAATTAGTGCCTCCCAATTTACTATGGCTATGTAGTTTACCATGCAAATAGACAGCGTGTCTGAAACTCAACACGACAGGATGACAATCAAAATGTGAGATATTAAAAGTAAAACACCCCTGTAGTTTGTGTGCTATACAGGCATAATTTAAAAAGAAATAATAATATTTCTATTGGGATTTGAACCATGACACTGTAGTTTCAGAGGCTGATGCCTTACCATTGAGCTATCCAGTCAAGTGACAGTGACTAGCAGCTTTTTTGTCTTATGAGATCAACCATGAAAATACTCAGGGTGACTAAAAGTCATTGTGATTCTGATTCTGATGTTTGAAGAAAGTCACATCAGACTCACACATCAAAATCAAACATTTGAATTTGGCTTGCTTGCAGTCTGTGCATAAGTCCCAATGAGTTTCAATCAGGTTTGCACTAAAAATCATATAACCAAATATAACTCTTAGGATTCTCCAACTGAGTTAATAGCTCAGTGGTTAGTGCACTGGTTTCTGGACACAGAATTTTGGGTTTAAGTCCCATCAGCGAACAGTGACATTTTTTTTATTATTATTATTACAGTTGTAAAAGTCATTTGTCAGAATCACTTGTCAAGATCACTTGTCAGACAGGGTATTTAGCCTCAAACTGACATCATTCTGATGTTTGATTTTGATATCTGCTCATGTCCTAAAATGGACACTGTACTGTAGCACAGATTCATCTCAGCTAAAAGTCTAGACCCTTAGATCAGTAATAGGACAGACATTTATAGGATATTTCATAACTTTCCCAAATTCTTCTGAAAGAATATTCCCCACAACTGCATTGAACTACTGTATCCAATTTATTATATATTTTAGGAGTTGGAGTCGGTCCATTTTATACCGACTCCGCCAAAATGGACACAGACTCCGACTTCACGACTCCGACTCCACAGCCCTGTTTTTTTGGACTTGTGATAGCTCCAGGGGTCTCTCTTCACCCCTCGCTTCCATCTCCCGTTAAGGGGCTCCTCTGTGCCAGAGGGGTGGCAGTAATCCGTTGTTTGGATGGTCCTCTGGTGAAGGCCTCCTCTAGGTAGGAGAATCTATTCAGTCTCTGAATAACCTTAGATTCTTTGGAATTCTTTGGTTGGATTATCAACTAGCATAAGTAAGGTCTGACACCATCTAAGTGCTTACAGTTTTTGGGCATGATCCTAGACTGTGGGTCTGGTTTTCCTTCCCCCAGACAAGCTCTCCCTTCTTCAAGCAGAGCTCCTTCGTTCGCAGATGAAGATCTTGTGCTCCATTCGTATTTGCATGCGCAGGATGGTCTCAATCTTCCAATTTCTCACTGCCCACTACAATATTCCATTCTGTTCCTTTGGAACAAGTGAGTGGACTCTTTGGATCATCATATCCATCCCAAGTTGAAGTCAGCAGAGATTCTTTGGCGGTTGACAGTTCCTGGTCTGCTTATTAGCAGATCCTTCTTTCTGAGGTGGCAGGTGGTAAAAACTATGCCCATCTCTCAGGCCTGGGAGCAGAGTTCAACCATCATACCACACAGGGTGTTTAGAGTAAACAAACCTTATAGATCAACCTTCTGCCATTTTTCTGTCTCTCTCCCACTCCGGGACTGCCCTTTTGAGTGCAGACAGCTTGACTACAGTGGCCTACCTGAACCATCAAGTGGGCATTAGCAGCCCCACGGACATGAAGGAAACAGCCTGGTTCTCATTCTTGGCGTAGAAAACTGGGCCATGTACTTACTCAGCCAAGAAACCCTGGATCCGGAAGTGTGAGCTCTCCTCCTAGAGCTCTTAAGCCTAAAAGATCAGGACTAGCCTATCGGGGCATGATACTGTGAACTGATCCAGTTGGTTGCAGACTCTTTACGGCCACTTTCTGTTCATCAAGTCCTTTCTCAAGGTCTTGTGTTCCACCCTACTAACCCTCAGCTGCATTTTCACCCGTGGCTGAGATCTAAGGGTCTCTATGACACAATTGTCCAGACCATAGGCCTCAATTTGTCAAGGTTTACTATGGTACTTGAAGGTCCTGCTTTTGCATATGTGAACAGCAGAATTTCCATCCCTAGGACTTTTCCATTCCTAAGATACCTTCCTTTCTTTAGTCCAGCCTGAAAACAGGCCTTAGCCTCTCCTCCTAAATGGACAGCTTTGTGCCCTTTCCATTACATTTCAGCATACCCTGGCACTTTGCAAACACATTGACCCCTTCTTTTTAGGTATGAAGTGAGCATTGAGACCTACCTGGTGCTATCTGTACTTAAGGAGTCTCTTCACACCAGCTCCCTAAAGTTCCTTTCCTAGAAAGTGACTTTTCTGGTGGTAATCACCTCCATTCTCAAAGTGTCTGAACTTATTGTCCTCTCCTGCAAAGCTCTCTTTCCTTGTTCTCCATCAGGACAAGGTAGTCTTACAGAGTGCCATCCTTTCCAAAGAAGATTTTGTTCTTCCATATAAAGAAAGACATATTTTCTCCTTTCGCCCATCTACTGTTCACCCTGGGAATGTTCTCTATACAGTCTGGATCTGGTCAGAGCCATTAAGATCTGCCTTTTGGTGTTCTGATTCTCATTTTCTGATCACTGATGGTTCTGTCTGCTTCCAAGACCGCTATTACCAGTTGAATTAGGTCAGCTATTGTGGAAGCCTACATGGCCAAATGAGAAATCTCCACTCTTCCAGGCTACCATGCACTTCACTAGAGCAGTTGAACCTCCAGGGCGGTCAGGTCTCCCAACTGGATATCTGTTTAATCTTTTAAAAATTTTACATGATTCACTATATGGCTTCTGCTAATGTAAGCTTTGAATGTAAGGTTCTGCAGGCCGCTGTTAGTGGGTCTACATGGTCAGCTATTGATTTTTCCCACCTATTGGGACTGCTCAGGAATGTCCCACAGTTGTGTGTTCCCCAATGCTGTTAAATTGGATTTTTAAAATCCCTTTCTCGATGAATATATTTGGGGGCACAACTCCTACCCATTTCCTTGTTCTTCTGTCCCGGAGTTAGTGCTGGTTGCCTGTGGACGTTTTTTTTCCCGGGTTCTGATCATGTTGGTTATTCCTCATTATAGTAGTTTTTCCGGTTTTCTGATTACTACTCTAATGCTTTTGGCACTGAACTGAGCAGCCTCTTGTTCTAGGAGAGGGTACAGCCCACCAGGCAGAGCCAACCCTTTTTTTTCCCCTTGTGTCGAGTTTACTAGAGGCAGGGTATCCTGTGTCTGCCAATTTATTCAACAAGAGAGGTATTTTAATTTAAATACCAAATCCAATTATTCTGTGTATCAGGTCTAAATTGGTCAATATCTCGAGTAGTGCAAGAAATGCAAAGTCTTTAAAGTAGATTTGTCATCAGATTGTACAATACAAATTGCATGTATTATTAAATAGATCTTATACTTGATGACTGGTGTACTTACTTTGAAAATCCATGTCAGAATGCCTATCTAATCCTTTTTGAAAGTTTAACACCACCCACTTAATCACATTTACAGCTAATCAGGGGCCTTTCTGTCCTGTACTGTTATTTTCAAAGTAAGTACACCAGTTGCGATGACACAGCATTTATTCTTAATTATGCCAGATGTTTTTTTCAGTAGGTTGAGACATAGGCCATTGTTCATATGAGTCTGAACGTTGACTCTTGTTGTAGACTGAATTGTTGAATGGCTGCTGTTTACCTATGCTATCAGCTCCTACAGTTTATTGTGCCGCTAGCCTTGGGACACAGCGATGCAGGGTAGCTGAACAACTGACGTTTGCTAAAATGTTGTTTAACCCTTGTATCAGTCCCTGAAGTTTGTTGACCTGCAAACATTGAAGGACAAACTATGCAGATTGATTGAATACTCGAACAATGAGAGCTGACCTCATTCCACCTTCCCTCTGACCTGTGGATGATGGCCTGGAGCTGTGGGTATAAAAAAGGGACCTCTATCCTTCTGCAGAGACACTCTACTGAACAGCATCCGGGGAACCATACAGATTTGACACTCTATAGGACACCAGGCATATAGACAAACCCAACAGAAAATAGGTGAGGCATACACAGCAGGTTTCGGACGCCACGATCATCAACCCCACCAGCTCGGCCTTAAGAAGAGAACTGGAGTGGATATACAGCCTCAACAGGAAACTGCAACTACAGGAGTTGTGCCAGATTCGAAGGATCGAATACAGGACCACCGACACTCGGTCGGATTTGATACAGGAATTGGTCCTTTGGGATGCCTGGAACGTCATGGAGGACAATGAGTTTGACCTAGAGGAATTGAACTGTCTGCCAAATTAAGGATTCAGTGGCAGTCTGGAATCAAGTACCCAGTCCCACGCAGACAGAATCTGTTGTTGGTCGCATTGGGACCCGGAACTTCAAGCGGGAGGAGCTGGAGGACTTGTACTAATGGTACGGACGGAACCATACCATTGAGCTGAAGAATCGCTGGGGAGGCAGTGCCACACAGTTCACCTTCATCAGCTTCCAGGAACCATGGGATGTGGAGGACGTCATGTGTGGACGCAATGGATACGAGTTTGGTTCTCGTCAATTACGTGAGGTATTACCCAGGTCAAGACAGGGACCAGGAGAACCATGATCAGATGCCCATCACGTCAGGCTAATTAAGATTGGGGAGGAATGTGATGACACAGCATTTATTCTTAATTAGGCCAGATGTATTTTCCAGTAGGTCAAGAGACATAGGCCATTGTTCATATAAGTCTGAACGTTGACTTTTGTTGTAGATTGAATTGATGTTTGTGAATTGTTGAATGGCTGCTGTATATGTATTATATCAGCTTCTGCAGTTTATTGTGCTGTAAGCATTGGGAGACAGTGACGCAGGTATCTGAACAATTGACGTTTGCTAAAATGTTGATTAACAATTGTATCAGTCCCTGAAGATTGTTGATCTGCAAACATTGACGGACAAACTATGCAGATTGATTGAATACTGGACCAATGAGAGTTGACCTTATTCTACCTTCCCCTGACCTGTGGATGATGGCCTGGAGTACAGCTGTGGGTATAAAAATGGACCTCTATCCTTCTGCAGTGAGACTCTAAAGAATAACAGCCAGGGAACCATGGCTCCAACATACATATTTGACACACTACAGGATGCCAGCTTAAGGCACCACGGTCCCAGCTGGAGGGATACAGATCTGCTCCATTGACAATCACTGAACCCATGGAGATGTTCGGAGAAGCCAGGTTGGGACCATCCGGTCACCTGGACCCATGGGGACATTCGGAGAAGCCAGATTGGGACAATCTGGTCACCTAGACACGTACCTCAATGGCCTGTCAGCTTCCTAAGCTTGTCGTTACCTCCTCTCTGTCGGTGCCTGCCGAAAGCAGGGTGCTACTGGAGAGGGAAGTCAGCCCTGAAGTTGCAGCTGCTGTACTCCCGGCGAGCCAGTGGAAAGGCGAGACTGTAATTTGCACCATCTTGTGTATTTGTCTGAGTAGTACTATGCCCACGGGGAAGGCATGTGGGCATTCAGTGGGATGATCCCTGGTCCATGTTGTCTTTCTAAAGACCAGTGGAAGAGAGGACCCACTGACCCCCGTGACTCCAAACAAGTCTTCTCAGGTTATACCTATTAATTAATGATTGTAGTTTTAAATTGTGAAATCTACTTGAAGTACAAGAAAATCTTGGTGAACAAAAATAAACTCCATTACAGTTTGCTGTAGATTTATTGCTTTTGTGCATATACAATCTATAATGTCATCAAAAATAGAAAAAAAAATACATATCTAGTAAATAAAATAAAAAAGCAAGAGTTTATGTAGGACCTACATACATATACGTAGATCATCATTTACCCTACTCATTCACTCCAATAACGTAAGAAATACATATTGCCTTAAATCACATTTAGCACAAATTTAGCAAATAACATTTATTAAAATATTATTGTATGTGACTTTCCATCTAACAAATGCGTACTTGAAGGTGGAAGTCACCTGGCAGGAAGTTCCTGCTCAGAGGAACAATGTGATAGAATATATTATAAAAGGAACTTTGACTAGATTGTATTGCTTTTAATGGAGATTTGCCATCAGTCACTCTGGGAAAGAAACTATACAGAGTATGAGATCTCTGTATTGATTCAAATCATCACCCATCCAGTCCACATTTTATTTTTTTCACTATATTACTGTATGTGACTGACTACTATTGGGTTGGGAGGGTTCAACTGCTGGGAAGCCTACTGATCTCTAAACTGGACAAACTGAAGATGGCTGTCTGCTGAACCAATGTTCATCCGACCGCTATCGCTCCCAACTTCTCCATACACAAGAGCACTTGTCTCAGACATGCATTTTCTATGGAGAGAAAGCTGCTCCCAGACACCCTTGAAAACAAATGAATCGGGCTAAAAAATTCAAAAAGCCCCATCTTTCTCTCCCCCTGACATGTCGGGAGAAGAGTTTGACTTTCACTGACTTTCATGTAATGTGCATGGGGACCTTCAGAGCATTCAGTGATTTTTTTCGCTGCACTGCAATACTCCTGCCCTCCCGCTGTGCAAGGATTAGAACCTTACACCATTTACTTGAATGAAGCAGTGTTGTAGTTCCCAGTACAGTGAGTGGCTAGAACTGTGGCAGGAGAACCGCTAGAGAAACTTCATTTTAGTCACTGGTGGGGGGTACCGGAGGTTGGATCCAAACCAATTAAAGTGTTAAAGCGTATCCTAATTAAAAGACTAACCAAGTTCCAACATCTATTAAATGTATGCCTGGTATGAGGCAAACTATTTTGCCCTGGATTTTACTGTGGATTGCTTTTTCAGCCATATGCTAAACCCTAGCTGATCTATCCGATGCTCTATGTTGAGTAAGGCGTCCATGTACAGATGCATATTACAAGTGAGCAATACTTTCCTTTTATTCATACATATATCGGGGCAATGGTGTGATATGAAGCAGCCGCACAAGTAAACACATGTAGCTTTTGCTAGTCACAGATTTCATGAGGCTACAGATTGCCCCATTCATTAGAATAATAGCTGGTGACTAGTAAGTTTCATGGCACAACCTCAGTGGGTAATAACGTCTTATAGGTAACATGCAAACTGGGATTCACACAATGTACAGCTGGCAATGCTGATCTGCTAGGGCTTACGGGGTACATGCGTGGTCATAGGGAGAGCGTGGCTCAGGTAAACTTTCAGCCAAATTCCACCTTTCATTTGCAATTCCAAAAAACTTGAGTCAGCATGCAACTCATCTTAAAGGGGCTTTAACAAGTGGGCGCTCTCTTTCTGTAAACAGACACAGGACACATTTGCATGTTTTCGCAACCTTTAACAAATCAAACTGCTCATTTGCCTTGTATATTTATGGGACATCTAGGCTATGCCATGAATTTGATAGGAGGTGGTCTGACTTACTTCTCGCCCCCATAACCTCAGTTCAGCAAGCTGGGATACCTGGCATTCGGGTCATATAGGAGGAGGACCACAATGGAGATGGGCTGTATATTGCCTTACAAAAATTGAATTGGGACACAGTTCTGACAAGAGGCGCACCTAGCTATCGGACATTAATAGCATATTAGGAGAATATCCTGTGATGATCTAAAGCCTTTGTAAATGTCAGGGGGGATGGGTTTGCTCCATTTGTTACAGAATCAATGTATTCAGAGACTGTGACTACGTTTTTAATTAAGGCTCACAGAATGTGTATATGAATAGCTTTGGCAAGTAGATAAATGGAAGAATGTACAAAGCAGTGGCGGCTTTTCACTTGTTAATTACTTCTTCTTTAAGCTTTTCAGCAAGTTGTTTCCTTTTCTGTAAGTTCTTCAATTCTTCTTCAGTCATTTCATTTTGTAGCTACAAAATATAAAAACAACCTAGTTATAAAAACTACAGAAGCAGCTGACTGTGTTTGATACTGCGGCCCTGTCTTCATTTTTGTCATATCTTTCATAGTGAGGCAAAAGTAACAAGTGTTGTATGCAGGAACATTGGGGAGTGGACAGATTTTCCTTTGATAACTACCACTAAAACCAGGTTACCTGTCTTGAGCAGGACGCCTTTTCCCTCTTCTCTTCAGTGCTTTGGGTTCCCTTCTTAGAATCCGCTTTTCGGGCTATAAGTTCGGCCCTTTTTTGTTTCAGATACTCGGCACGTTCTTGGAGTTGCTCCTTCTCTGTTTGATTCAAGTTCTGCAGAAAAAAATGTGATATGCTTTATATTTATTTTTAGCAGTCAGACTGTTATAGACTTAAAGAGGATCTATAATCTCCTGGGAAACGTCATGGGGTTAAAGACCAAAATATATTTAGAAAAATTAAAAGGATTTCCTCAATAATTTAGTATTAAAAGCTATGGCTCTTTAAGAGAGAAAGATTGAAGTCAGGCTAAAGTTAAGATCCGCTGTCTCACCATCTTGAAACATTTCTGGAGACTCCCTGCCTCTATGATTGGAAATAGCGCTGTGTACAGAGACTGGGAGTGTGCAGCATGTATACACGATAGTTCTGTGGTCCTGTCCTCACGTAGGATGTAGTAATATATGGAGTAATATAAGTTGGATTCTTGTGTATTATGGAGCAGCGGGGAGTTTAGAAGACAAAGCTATGGTGGCAAATCCTGTTTAGCTCCTCTACCTATCTGCAGTGGTCTTTGGTTTATGAGAGTCTCACTCAATACATTCAGAAGCAGCTATGTCCCTCAGTAGATCAACCCTTTACTAGGATCTATAGTTTCCTGTAGAACAGACCTGGGCAAAAATGCAGCCCACGCACAACATTTTGGCTGCTCGTGGACATAGTGGCGTACTGCAAAACACCCCCAACCTGGCATCTGAAAGTGCCAGAGCCTCAGCACAGTAGGCGCTATGTGAAGGGGGGAGGGAACTGTGCACCAGTGATTGGCTGCAGTAGGTCAGGTAACCTGAGCAGTGTACAATCAGATATTTTATAATGATGCACTGCTCAAAGTCACAGGACCGCTGCAGTCAACAACTACATGTCTCCGCGCAGACCATGGAGCGGCCTATGCTTTATCCAGGTAAGTGGCCTGTGTGGTTTTACATATAATTAGGTGGTTACAGTAGAGCTAAACTCTCCTATCCTCCACCAAATTGGGTGCAGAGCAGTGTATGCTGCCTTCTGCTGACAGATCAGTTTTGTGAAAGTGCAAATGCTACTCTATTCATGTGTGTGGCAGAAGATAATCCTCTGTCATAAGCAGCAATAGAGAAGCATTTGAGGTTTCACATCACTAGTCTAAGCAGCAGCCAACACAGCTCAATCTCAGCCCCTGTATACAGAGTCTCCTCCTCCAGTACAACTTTTCTTTCAACCCCCTGTATACAGAGCCCCAGGCTGCAGTATACCTCTCCTCTAAGCCCCCCTGTATACAGCCCATGCTACAATATACCTCTCCTTTAAGTCCCCTGTATACAGCCCATGTTGCACTACATTTCTCTTTTCTATCCCCTATATACAGCCTATCCTACAATATATCGCTACTTTCAGCCCATCCTGGAGTTTCTCTCCTCTCAGCTCCCTGTACACAGAGCCCCATCCTGAAGCATATTTATCCTCCCAGCCTCCTTTCTACAGTCCATCCACCAGTACATCTCTCCTTTCTGTCCTGTATACAACCGATCCTGCACTACATAGTTTCCTGGTATGAGCTCTCTGCACTGTGATGGAGATTCTGATTGTTTCCATGATATCATCCCTCACAGTAAAAGCTCCATTGAAGAGATATCCGAGAGCACGGCTATGCCGGCTGGAAGCCACCCGGGACACAGACTGCATTGTGTATGAGGGACCATGAGCTGGAACTACTAAAGGATGGTTCCAATGGCAACTAAAAAGTAAATAGAACCTGTGGGGTCATCTTTAGGGCAGTGATTTGTGCAAAATAGATAGTGATAGAGGTAGATTTTAAAATTGGCACAAATGAATAAATATATGTGTAATTTATAAAACCACATTTTGATTTTGGGAATACTCCTTTAGGGTATGTGTACACGTAGCGTTTCTGATGCGTTTTCCCGCCATGGAAAAAGCTGGTTAATAGGTTTGCCATGCATAGCAATGCGAATCCTGATGTGATGTGGAAATTTCCGCTCCGGATTCGCATTGCGTTAAAATACGCAGCAGGACCATTTCTAGCACGATCCCGCAGCGAATTCATGTCCATTGAGGTCCACTGAAACGCAGCAAACTCGCAGGTATATTTGGATTTGCTGCGTTTCAATTAAAGTCAATGGATGAAAATTTGCGGCAGAAACGCGGTGCGGGTGGTACCCGGGTTGGAGAGGAGGACTCCAACTTCTCTCATCCCGGCCGCCGCTCCCGCTGATAACAGCGTGAGCGGCATGGGTGGAGGGAGCAGTAGTCTTCCTCTCCAAGCCGGCTACCACACGCTGTAAAAAAAGAAGAAAAAAATAAACCACTATACTCACCTGTCCGGCGGCGATCTCTTCGCAGCGGTATACTACGGGGAGCGGGCTCGCTCCCCACAGTATACTGTCCTTACAGGACCTGCTCCGACGTCACGGATCAGCTGAGCGGCCCCGTGACCATCAGCTGATCGCTGACATCACCGATCAGCAGATGGTCACATGACCATCAGCTGACCGTAAGCTCACTAGGGCTAATCAGCTGATCTTCAGCTGATCAACCCCAGTGACCTCCTGCAGCATGTATACTGACAGGGGTAGTTTTACACCCCTGTCAGTATACATTGCTGTCTTCTATAGCAGTGACATCGGTGATGGCTGATGTCACTGCTGTAGAAGTTAACTAGAAGGAATATAGAACGCACATAGGGTCTTATCCGAGATAAAAGGAATATTTCTGAAAGATAATTCAAATTCACTCACCTATTAGGGTTGTGTAAGACACAACCACTGTACTTAGCTTTGGCGGCTGCTGCAAACCCCGAAGCAATGATCCTTTGTTGGGTGAAGAGAGTGGGGCATCAGACTGCGCTGCTCGCCTGTCAGAATAATGTACCAGAGGAATCCAAATCGATGTAATGATGAAATATACTTTATTTCTACGCGTTTCGTCCTGAGGAAGTGGTGTGATCACCACGAAACGCGTAGAAATAAAGTCTATTTCATCATTACATCGATTTGGATTCCTCTGGTACATTATTCTGACAGGCAAGCAGCGCAGTCTGATGCCCCACTCTCTTCACCCAACAAAGGATCACTGCTGTAGAAGTGACACAGATCGTCATGGGACAATCGTTGGCAGTACGTAGACTACGTCGTTGATGGCGGACAGGTGAGGGATATGGTTGTTTGTTATCTTACGTTTTTTTTTTTTCAGGAGATCGAGGGCTGTGCGGTAATAAAAAAAAATTGTAGAACCATGTGTGTTTTTTATTTCATTAAAATACTTTTATTGAAGAAGCGGTGACCATTTTACTACGCGGTTAGTAACGGGGGTGTTTTATACTGCCCTCCATTACTAACTTGGGCTTCCGTCAACCGCCAAGACAAGGCTGACGTGAACACCAACCCCATTACCCCACTCGCCACCGCTAAAGGCCAGTGGGAAGAGCAGAGGCTAAGCGCCAGATTTGGTGCATCTTATGGATGCGCCATTTCTAGGACTGCTGAGAGATGATATTATTAGCGTCGGAGGGGGGCTAGTATTCATGGCCCTTTCCCTGGCTATTAATTTCAGCCCGCAGCTGTCTAGTTTAGCCTTTGCTGGTTAAATTTTATAGGGGGATCCCACATCAATTTCTTTCTGGGATCCCCCTGTAATCTAGCCAGTAAAAGCTAAACAAACAATTGTGGGCTGATATTAATAGCCAGGGAACGTTTTTGGCTAATGGCCCCTTCTCCAGCTACTAACATCAGCCCCCAGCGGTCAGCATTCCCTCTGTTGGTTATAAAAATGACGCAGGAGCCCACGCCATTTTTTTTTTTTTTTACATTTTAGGCTCTGTGCCCACGACCCGGACGCAGCAGCGCTTTGGACGCATATTTTTTGCTGTGTCCAAAACATTGCATTCTATTGAATGCAGGTAAATTCACATGTGTTCACTGAACCAAGCGTATTTAACTCATTCTATAATTTCTAGTGATTAAATTTCTGTTGCGGAGACTAGCGACTCCGCAAGAGAATTTGACATGCTGAGGTCCTGAAAGACGTCAGAGTCCATGGGTGATTCGCAGCCTCTGATGCACGTATAATGGACATGGGATTTCTAGAGATACCATCCACTATGCTGTAACATCTGGACGCTGCAGGTTTGGCGCTGTATAAACACGCAGCTTTAAACCTGCAATGGCTCCTGATAGTGGCGAAGTAGGCACAGGATTTAAAAAAAAAACAAACAATGTTAGATTCAGTAGAACAGCGGCATTTAGACCAGATAAAAAAATTACATATTAATAACAGGTAATCTTTAACACTTTAATGACCTGTGGCGTATATTTTTGTCACAGGTTGAATGAAGGGAGTGTGAAGCGATTTCAGAGTCTCTGCCTGTAACAGCAGCAACCAGAACCAGCTCCTGACAGCGGCATTTAAACGACCAATCTGCCTTAGCAGCGGCCCCCATTAGCATTCCCTGCGACGCGATTGTGGGGAGCTAATGGGTTACGATGGCAGCCCTAGGGCCTGCTGAAAGCCTTCATGGCTGCCAACTTAGTCCTCCAGTGAAGTTTTAATCATTCCCTTTCCCCTCCTCCCATCAAAAAAAAAGTAAAAAACACAAAAACAAAAACAGGTTTTGCCTTGCAATAAGAGACTGACCAAAATATGAAATTATGTAGACAGTACGATAAATGCCCGCACCCCCCCCCCCCAAAAAAAAAATGCAGAATTATCGTTTTCAGTACCACATTAACACCCCCCAAAAATAGCAATTGATACTGATCAAAAATGTACCGTATTTTTCGGATTATAAGACGCACTTTTTTCCTCCAAAATTTCTTATAGTCCGAATGTTGGGGGTGTGTATATATATATATTTGTGGGGTATGGGGGGAGCGGTAGCAGTGGAGGAGCGGGGCACAGGAGGCAGCAGCCGCCCACTGCAGCCTACACTGTCCCCGCTCCTAAAGAAAATGAATATTCAGTGCTCACAACGCCCATGGGGTGTGGGGAGCACTGAATATTCATGCTCCTTAATAGCAGCACACAGTGTAGCCTCAGCGCGGCTCCTGCTGCTGCCGGAATCGCCTGTGCCCGCTGTTAAAGGGCATGAATATTCAACCTCTCTCCACGCCCATGGGTGTGGGGAGGGGGTGAATATTCATGCCCTTTAATAAGCGGGCACACGCAATAGCCCGGCAGCAGCAGGAGCTGCAGCGCGGCTAAGCTGTGTGCCGGCTATGAAGGAGCATGAAGTCACTGCTCCCCGCGCACCAGGGGTTGGGAGCAGTGACTTCCGACAGCTGATCTGTCCTTGTGAGCCGCGCATGGAGAGATCAGGGCGGGCAGACCGGGCGCAGCGCTGGAGGAGAGAAGAAAGGTGAGTAGGAGTGTTTATTTTTTTTTTTTTTATGTGCAGCCTGATGGGGATTAGGGGGACCATGCATACTAGGATAAGGATAAGGGGGCCATACATAACAAGATAAAGATGAGGAGGCCATACATACCAGGATAACGCTGAGGGGGCCATACATACCAGGATAAGGATGAGGGGTGCCATGGATACCAGGACAGGGATGAGGGGTGCCATGCATACCAGGACAGGGATGAGGGGTGCCATGCATACCAGGACAGGGATGAGGGGTGCCATGCATACCAGGACAGGGATGAGGGGTGCCATGCATACCAGGACAGGGATGAGGGGTGCCATGCATACCAGGACAGGGATGAGGGGTGCCATGCATACCAGGACAGGGATGAGGGGTGCCATGCATACCAGGACAGGGATGAGGGGTGCCATGCATACCAGGACAGGGATGAGGGGTGCCATGCATACCAGGACAGGGATGAGGGGTGCCATGCATACCAGGACAGGGATGAGGGGTGCCATGCATACCAGGACAGGGATGAGGGGTGCCATGCATACCAGGACAGGGATGAGGGGTGCCATGCATACCAGGATGGAGGGGTTTCATGCATACCAGGATGGAGGGATGCCAGGCATACCAGGATGGGGATGGGGACCACGTATAAAAGGAAGGGGGGGCATATATACCAGGATGGGGGATATTGTCAGAATTGGGGGATATTACCCCTATACCAGTGTCAGCAGAAGACCCCCTCCCCCTTAAAAGTGCATCATGAACACATTTTTTGCTTAAATTTTTTTTTTTCCTCCTCTAAGACCTAGGTGCGTCTTATAGTCCGAAAAATACGTTATGTACTCCAAAATGGTTTCAAGAAAAACTACAGCTCATTATGCAACAAATAAGCCCTCACCCAACTTGATCAATAGAAAAATATAAAGTTACAGGTCTGTACAAACTATACAAATTTGGTCTCGCCTCAATAATACTGACCTGGAGAATGAAATTCTTAGGTCATTGTTTCTGCACAAAGAAAGCTATAACACAAACCACCACCACAAAAAAAAAAGAAACAAACGAATGGAATTGAGGGGGTTTTGTTTTTTACCATTTCACCCTACTTGGAATTATTTTCTTCATTTTTCAGTACATTGTATGGTAAAAATTAATAGTGTCACTCAAAACTACAAATTGTTCTGCAAAAAGCAAGCCCTGATAAGACTGCTCAAGGAAAAATAAACAAAATTATGGCTCTTGAAATAAGGGGAGGAAAAAGAAAAAAAAAACACCATGTCTTGAAATAGTTATTATTCTCCACAGCTGTCATCCTTAGGACATGTGATTAAAGACATAACTAAATAAACTTAAGTTCTTACAGTTAAGGCGCCCTGTATGCCAGCTTCTTTCCTGGCTTGCTCCATCCAGGCTTCAGCGGCTTCTGCGCTACTAAGCTCATTAAATCGTACAAACGGTGGTTTGTGTGGACGTTCTTCCTCCGTTAAGGACTGCTTGATGGTCTGAAGAGGTCTGACTTGTTCTGCAAATAAGGAACAAAGTACATGGACACTGGAAACTTGAAAAAAATGGGAAACCTAAAAAATGCATTGACAATTATATATATTTTCCTCCGGGTTCCTCGCACACTCCATAGATATACGGATAGGGAATTTAATACCTATAATTACACCTATAAAGTCAAAGTCTCTCCTACGAAACAATAAGTATAACCTATACAGAAAACTAGGAGCATAAAGCCAACAGTAAAATATGATGATCAGAGTAAAAACACACACTTAAAAACAAGATACAAAAGGAGAAGTTATACCAGAATAACACCTGACTAAGGAAGTACATATACATAAATTATTATACAAAAATCTAGGTACCATCATCACAGAATAAACGAAACTAAGGGTAAATGTTACTTATGTGCACATATTGGAATCAAATAAAACATGAGAGGAAGAAGAAGCCAAAATGCAAAACGTGCGTTAGGGGTGTTCTTCTGGCCTTGGGTAACTATGCCACCATAAGACTGCTTATAGGTTATTACTTTGATAGAAACTACCTGAGTAAGATTTGTGTGACTCTATATCATCCAGGTGGATTCTGGATGATTAGATGCATATGTGACACTATGTAGTATTTATAGCGGGGTACATGATATTCTTTGGATTGCATTATACTATACTATATTATAATTTGTTAACTACTTCTTTGTAGGATTTGTTTATCCACCTGTGATGTACATGTCTGATAGCCCTTTATACTCTGCCCTTCTTAATCTGCTTCTTTGCATGTTTTATTTGAGCCAAATATATGCACAAAAGTAACATTTACCCTTAGTTTCATTTATTCTGTGATGATGGTACCTAGATTTTTGTATAATAATTTGTGTATATGTACTTCCTTGGTCAGCTCTTATTCTGGCATAACTTCTCCTTTTGTATCTTGTTTTTAAGTGTGTGTTTTTACTCTGATCAATAAAATTCATTAGATTTTACTGTTGGCTTTATGCTCCTGGTATTCTGTATATGGTATAATGATAGGGAATTTAGATTGTGAGTCCCAATGGGGACAGCGATGATGATGTCTGTAAAGAGCTGTGAAATTAATGGCGCTATATAAGTGAGTAAAATAAATAAACAGCGGATATCTAATGCATCACTTTCCCTTACAAATTCACTCGCTGAACTAAGAGCGAATTTTGACCCCTGTGCACACTGGAGTAAAGTTGGCCATAAACCCTGCTATTACCTGACTCTGGAGTTGTCATTTTATCATGTACAGACATTTTAGGGAGATTTTTATTTACATCCGATCCATTTTTGTCCTGTGAAAAAAAAGGACATGATGCTGCTGAATATAGTTTATTGTGCAACAGAAATGTATTTTTCTCGTAAAAAAAATAAGAGTAATTTTCCAACCTTTCTGCGCAATTGTTCCTGTTCATATTCCTCTCTTGATATCCTGGAAAAAAACAGGTTTGCCTTGTATAAATTAAAGAAAATAGTCCTCCCTCTGACAGAACATGGATAACACCCAATACTCTACCGATCAATATAGTATATCATTTCTTTATACTGCGATACAGAGAAAATATTGCCTCACATATGTACAAATATACAGAAATTTATCCTGGGTTAAAATATACACAGAAAAAAACCCACTCAAAAATGGGGAGAACATACAAACTCCTTGCAGATGTTGTCCTTGGTGAGATTTAAACCTAGGACCCCAGCGCTGCAAAGCAACAGTGCTAACCACTGAGCCACCGTGCTGCTCTGTTCTATTTAGGAGCTACTTCTTCCCCTTCTTCCTAAACTAATCTCCCACTCTGAAAAACAGCTAACATAGACAGGACTGACTTCCAGCAGTGAGGTCAGGTTTTACCTTCTATTTTACTCTATGGAAAGGGTGAGAAAACAGGCAGAGGAATACAGGCAGTCTTTTACCTCACCCCAAAGATGGATTCACAGCTACACTGTTCAGTATTGCCATATAATATCATCCATGCTTGTTTCTGTGTGCTGGCTAAAGAATGACTTACAGAAATCACTCTCTGTGCATGCAAGAGATCACAGCAGCTAGTCTCTTCTCTCCAGCTCAGAGTCATTTGCAAATTGACAGACTGCGGGAAACTAGTGAAATGCAGGATACAAATCTTTTTTATGGCCAAAAATGGTATTATTCCTCATGTGCATAGAGGACAGTTGAAAAGTCATAAGTTACTTACCGCTAACGGAATTTTTCGGAGATCATGACAGCACCACGAGAGGGGATCCGCCCACCAAGGACAAGAAACCTACAGGCTTAAAAGGGGCAGCCCTCTCTCTCGCCTCAGTTTGGATTACAGAGCATTGAGAGGACCACCAGGTTAGTAGACACAGCAAACATGATAAACCAACATTTTTATATATCACCAACTAAGAGTGAAAATCAATAACAAGGAGTGCTCCCACAAACGCGAAGGGAGGGAATATAAGGGTGCTGTCATGGTCTCTGAAAAATCCTGATACCAGTAAGTAACTTATGACTTTATCGGTCGACCATGACAGCACGACGAGAGAATTGTAGAGATGAAGAAGTTTAGGGAGGGACTACAGCTTGGAGCACCCTTCTCCCGAAAGTGAGATCAGATGAGACACCTGAATCCAGTCTATAGTGCCTATAGAAAGTAAACGGAGAAGACAATGTAGCAGCCTTACATATGTCTTCTATCGATAGCCCCGTCTTCTCCACCCAGGAGGTCGCCACTGCCCAGGTGGAGTGAGCCTTTAACCCTTGTGGTATTTCCTCACTGCTGGATGTAGAAGCTAGTGAAATGGCCTCCCTAATCCATCTAGCTATGGTGGACTTTGTGATTTTAAAGCCTTTCCTAACACCTTGGTAGGATATAAATAACGAACTCTCTCTCTTAAAGTCTCTGGTGACCAAGAGGTACCTAATTACACATCTCCTTAAGTCTAGCGTATGAAACTCTTCTTCCTTATGGTTACCCGGATTAGGGCAGAAGAAGGGTAGGGCTACTTCTTGGAGTCTGTGAAACCGGGTAGTTACTTATAGATAAGCGGGATCAGGTTTAAAAATTATTCTATCATCCAAGATCTGAGTGAAGGGCAAGGCTGAAGACAGAGCCTGAATATCACTAATCCTCCTAGCAGATGTTAAGGCTATCAGAAGTGCTGTTTTAAGGGAGAGGGACTTAAGAGTAGCTAACTCTATTGGCTCAAAGGGTGAACTAGTTAAGGCTTTTAGAACCAAATTTAGATCCCAGGGTACCAATTTGCTTTTGACAATGGGCCTAGACCTAAAGGCGGCTTTAATGAAACGAGAAATCCAATAATTACTCGCCAGATCACAGCTATATAAGGCACCTAAAGGTGGACACCTGAACTTTTAGGGTGCTAGTGGCTAGCCCTAGAGCAAGACCTTTTTGCAGAAATTCTAGAATTTTACTTATTGGAGCCCCCTCATCAACTCTGGAACCGGAAAAAGATAAAAACTTCTTCCAGGTCCTCGCATAAATTCTGGTTGTAATAGGTTTACGGCTACGCATTAAGGTAGCTACTAGGCCTTGGGAGAACCCCTTTTTTCTTAATAGCTCCCCTTCAAGTTCCATACCGTCAAGGGGAGGCCAGACACTTGAGGATGGACTATCAGACCCTGGAAGAGGAGATCCGGAACTTCTGGTAGGACCCAAGGATCTGACACAGACATGCTCCTCAGGCATGAGAACCAGGGCCTCCTGGGCCAGAAGGGTGCGGCCAGCAGAACTCTCGCCCTGTCCTCCCTGATAACCATGGGAAGAAGGGTCAATGAGGGAAGGCATAGGCTAGGCTGAACCCCCAGGGTATTTGGAGAGCATCCACTGCCAGGGGTTTTTCTTCGGGATTCAGGGAACAGATTTAACCTCGTGGCAAACAAGTCCACTACTGGAGGCCCCCACCTTGGGACTATTTGGAAGAAAATGTCCTGATTTAGCTCCCATTCTTTCTGTTTCAGGGTATAGCAGCTTAAGTAGTCTGCCCTTGAATTTTCTTTTCCCTTTATATGGAGGGCTATTAGGGAACGAAGATGGCATTCCGAGATCTGAAAGAGATGATCCGCCACCCTCATCAGAGATCTTGATCGTGTACCCCCCTGGTGGTTCACGTAAGCTACTGCAATTTTATCAGAAAGAATCTTTACGTCACGTTTTTGAAGAAAGACTAGAAAATAATTGACTGCCCTGTCTATCGCTAGCAACTCTTTAACGTTGGAGGAGAGACTCTTTTCCGTACTAGACCATGACCCCTGGGGGTTACCATATCTCTTAGATGGGCCTCCCCCACCCAATGGAACTGGCATTGGTAGTAATTGTTCTGGTGGCTATAAAAATCCAGGGGACCCGTCTGGATAGGTTCGCTTCATCAACCCACCACTGTAAGGATTCAACCGACTGGGGGGACAAGGAAAACCTCTCCTCCAAGTGTCCCTTCAACAAAACTTCATTATGCAGTACATCCCTTGTAAAACCCTAGAGTGGTATTGTGCCCACAGAACCCCAGGGAAGCAAGATGTCAGGGTACCTAACAGGGACATCGCAGCTCTCAGGGACATGACTGGGTTTGACACTGCCCTTCTCACTTGACCCTGATCTTTAGTTTTGTGGCTTCAGGGAGGTAACATGTCTGAGAATTTGAATCCAGCATAAAGCCCAAGAATTGCTGAACCTTTGTGGCAGTTAGCCTAGATTTATTCAGGTTGAGCACCCAGCCCAGATTCTCTAAGATGGAGATCACTATTTTTAGATGGTTATTACATTGGAGGGCAGAATTACCAACTATCAGGAAATCATCCAGATAAGGGATAATTAAAATGTCATGTTCTCTGACATGAGCCATTACCTCAGCCACAATTTTGGTAAATACCCGGGGATCTATGGCTAAACCGATCGGAAGGGCCCTATATTGAAAATGCTTGATTACCCCATCTATAACCACCGCCAGTCTAAGATATTTCTGGTAATCTGAATGGATAGGTACATGGTAATAGGCGTCTTTCAAATCCAAAACTACCATGTAACAATCTGGAAACAGCAATTTAATTGTTGATTTGACTGATTCCATTTGGAAGGTGGGGATTATTCAGTGCTTTTACGTTTATAATACACCTGAAAGAACCGTCCGGTTTAGAGACCAGAAAGAGAGGGGAGTAAAATCCCAACCCTCTTTTGGACGCCGGGACCTCCACCAGGACTGCTTTGTGAACAAGGTCCAGGACTTCTCTCTGAAGGACGAACTGTTCCGACATAGAGGAAAGAATCAGGGTCAAGATAAACCTTCCACGAGGAACTGCTTGGAACTGGAATCTCAAACCCGAACCGATCAGATTAAGGATTCAGTTACTCGCTGAAATCTTTGTCCAGGCAGGTAAGAAGCCCATTGACTCGATTTCCGGGGCTCCCGAGTAGAAGACGACGTATTGAACAGAAGACCTCTACATTTTGGTTTACGGTCTTCCCATTTACCTTGGTCCCTCTGTGGCTTCTTACGTACAAATCTCCTCCTGCGAAAAGACCGCTTATAGGCAGGCATTGACAGGCTAGGGAAACCTTTCTTCCGGTCGCTTGCTTTGTCCAGGATTTCATCCAGGACTGGACTGAAGAGATGTCCCCCTTCACAAGGTATAGCACAGAGTCTAGTTCTAGCTTAGATATCACCCGGCCAACACTTGAGCCACAGGGCCCTGCGGGCTGCATTATACATGGTGGCTGATCTAGCAACTAACTTAACCGAGTCCACGGAAGCATCCGCCAGACAAGATCTCCTTCCTGGATGTATTGTTTTCTAAATGTGACTCCAGCTGATTTAGCCATATCATCAAAGACCTAGCTGTACAAGTTGCGGCAATTGCTGGTTTTAAAGCCCCAGCAGTCGTCTCCCAGGTGCCTTTGAGAAACACATCTGCTTTCCTGTCCAGAGGGTCTTTAAGGGCCCCCATATCATCAAAGGGGAGTGATGACTTTTAGAAGCTTTAGTTATAGCTGCGTCTAGTTTAAGAGCCTTCTCCCAGGAGGAAGAGACCGAGTCCTCAAAGGGGTACTTCCTTTTAAAGAATGGGGGGGAGAGAACCCTTTCTTTCTGGCCTTTGCCACTCTTTACGGATTAGATCCTGAAGTTTATCATTAAACGGAAAACATTTCCTCTTCCTCTGTCCCAGTCCTCTGAACATGACGTCTTAGACTGACTTCTCTGGCCTCAGGTCCGTACCGGATATCGTCGCTTTCCCTCCGGGCTGTCCGGCCTGGACAAGGCCGCAGACCCAGTGTTCTCCTGCTGCGTGGGGCGGCCCTACTCCGGAGCGGGGCGCCGCTCCCTCCTGTGTGCAGAGTTTGGGGCTGCTCACCCCAGACAGGGACGCAGCCCCCCAATGCTGTGCCCACCTCATGTTGGGGCTGCAGACCCCAGATAGGGGCGCAGCCTCTGTCGCCACAATCACATCCGGCTGGAGCAACCACCCCAAACGGGCGCAGCTCCCACAGCCAAGGGCACAGGACCATGCCGGAGTTGCCGACCCCAGACAGGGGCGCAGCTCGACAGCACGCTTCTCTGACGTCTTCAACAGGTAAGCCTGTCACAGGTTCCCTCCATCAAGGACAGGAAACCAAAAAGAAGGCGAGAGAGAGGGCCGCCCCTTTTAAGCCTGAAGGCTTCCTGTCCTTGGTGGGCGGATCCCCTCTCTCGTGGTGCTGTCATGGTCGACCTATAATATTACTTGCAAGTACAGTTATCCACCTAGAACAACCACGTTAGAAAGTTATAGGGGCTTTTCCATCCATACACACCCTTTCATGTGCCACAATTAGGACTTATGGAACCTTGGCAGAGAGGAGTGCTGCTCTTAAGCCAATTACATGAATGGCCACTTTGTAATACTTTTGCTAGGGTGGATGTTCCCCAGCCATAGGAGCTGACTGCTGAGCTATCTGATGCTTACGAAAAAAGGGTTATACATGATTAGAAATGGTGCAATATGCTTTATTCACTCTGTATACTTAATGTAAATTGTATAATGGCTGAAAGATCTTAACAATGACCATCACTACAACAAATAATACAGTATAACCCATGTTCCTTATCTGCAACTATACGAAGTGCCAATCTTTTTTGGTGTTAAATTTCTAATTTATGCCAATATAGACTTGCAGAATACCCAGGAAGGTCTTTACTTACCTTAAAGCTTCGGAGATCATTTTTATCTCCTCTTGTTCAAGGTCTGAAATAAAATCTGCACCATTTTTCAGGCATTCTGGAAGATCACCTATTTAAAAAAAAAAATATGAAAACTGTTATGCGAGTATATGGTAAAGATACACTCAGGTTTTTCTCTGACAGACATTTTTAAAGCAGATCCGTCACGATTTTTTCAATGCAAACTTAATACAGTATTAAATAGACCTCTCTGCCTGATGAGGCTGGTGTACTTTGTGTGAAAATCCATGAGAGAATGGCTGTTTTTTTTTTTTTCTTGCATGATACTAAGGTAAGTCAATTATAATTATCTGGTGGGAAAACTTTCAGAAAGGATTATACAGTCATTCTGTCATGGATTTTCACAGTAATTACACCAGCCTCATCAGGTCTAACATATCTATGTAGTAACCTGCACAGCTTGTATTGTAAAAGTGGCAAAGAGTTGCATTTTGGAGCAGAAGTCTCCATGTATTACCATTCTTCTGCTGGATTATCTGAATTGCTTGTAGCTGAAGCTCAAGGTTCTTCTGCAGCATCATTTCTTTAAAGACAAGAAAATCTTCTACAGCGACCACAGACTGCAACATGTTCTAGAAAATAAGGACAAGACAATTTAGGTCCGTCTATGATGTATCACAATACAGCTTGAAGGTTACGTCTATTCTGATATTTCCCTGCCACATTAATTAAAGCTTATTGTATGGCAGTTCAGAAGGTAACAGCACACGGCGATTTCCATGTAGATTAACTTACCTTAGGTCAATAGGAGGATTACAATTGTATTATCTCTTAATCTGTGTTAGCCTTCAAAGACTATCTGGAAAGATTTATAGCAGGAGAAACCACAGCACATGTCCCGTCAGGACAGGAGACAATACCTATTTACTCAAACCACCAGCGCTGGCAGATAAGCATCGTATTCCGCAGTAAATACGGTAGATATAAATATATAAAGATCAGAGAATTAGTTAATAATTAATAGTTATCATGTGAAAAACATCCAATACACCCGACATGGGCAAAAGTATTGGGCCAAACGTCTTAAAGGGAACCAGTCACCAGAAAAAATGCTTTTAACCTGCAGATATGGGGTAATATGCAGGTTAGTAGCGTTATTAACCAGCCCGGCGCCTGCACTGAGCTGAATGCTGAGAAAATTAAATTTATTCACGCCAGCAGCATTCGGGCTTCAGTCACGGGGCGGGACGCAGCGGGATCAGTCACCACTCTGAGAATACAGAGGGCCTCCGACCCTGACTGACAGCTGATCCTAATGCTGAGCGAGATGTCAGTCGGGGCCGGGGCGCAGTTACAGTTTATTCTCAGAGGGGTGACTGATCCCACGCCGGTGCAGCACCTGTGACTGAAACGCTGCCGGGGGGGGGGTATAAAGTTAATTTTCTCCCGGCAGCATTAGACTTCGTGCAGTCAGGTTAATAACGCTATTAATCTGCAGATTAACCAAATATTTGCAGGTTAATAGTGGGTTTTTTTTTGTGACAGGTTCCCTTTAAAGGACGGATGTCAAACTCAAACACACAGAGGGCCAAAATGAAAAACTTTGACAAAGTCACGGGCCAACCAGTATACAGTATACTGGGCTCCACATAACCCTCCATACAGAATAAAGAGCCGCACATACAGGTGTCGGTTCTGGTGACGCAAACCAAATATAATCACCCTGCGGGCCAGATTTGTTCGGCGGGCCAGAATTTTTCATGCATGCTTTAAAGTGAATGTGACAGCTGATGCATGCTGCCCAATCCACAGATAGATATACCATAGAACACTGTGAAGTATGTCATCAAGAAGTGGCTAAAATTTAGCACAAAAGTGACATTACCTAGAATGGATGTCCCTAAAAAATTGATGAAAAGATGAGAAGAAAATTGGTCAGGAAGGCTGCCACGAAGAAAAAATGATAATTGCTTACCTAGTGGTCGGCGCTCATAGCACAGGAGCATTTCTCCTGCATACAGGAGATCTGCTCGTCGCTTGTATGCAGTAGAAGCAATCAGAAAACTGCAGCTTCTAGTCTCCTATGGAGACTATTGAAGCATGCAGAAAGGGTAAAAAAAAATGTTTTTAAAAATATTAAAAAAATATAAAAAAGTTTAAATCACCCCACTTTTGCCCCATTCAAAATAAAATAATAAAAAATAAACCCCACATACATTACACATATTTGGTATCGTCGCGTTCAGAATTGTCGATCTATCAATATAAAAAAAAGAATGAATCCAATCGGTAAACGACGTAGCGAGAAAAAAATTCCAAACGGCAACATTTTTGGCCGCCGCCACATTGCAGTAAAATGCAATTACGGGCAATCAAAACATCAGATTTATCTCAAAATGGTATCAATAAAAACGTCAGCTTGGCGCGCAAAAAATAAGCCCTCACCCGGCCTCAGATCACGAAAAATGGAGACGCTACGGGTCTCAGAAAATGTCGCTTTTTGTTTTGTTTTTTTTTTCCTTTTTTTTTAGCAAACTTTGGATTTTTTTTCACCACTTAAATAAAAAAGAACCTATACATGTTTGGTGTTTACGAACTTGTAATGACCTGGAGAATAATAATGGCAGCTCAGTTTTAGCATTCAGTGAACGTGGTAAAAAAAAAAAAAAACAACTGTGGAATTGCATATTTTTTTTTTTTTTTTTGCAATTTCACGGCACTTGGAATTTTTTTCCCGTTTTCCCGTACACGATATGATAAAACCAGTGATGGCGTTTAAAAGTACAACTTGTCCCGCAAAAAATAAGCCCTCACACGGCCATATTGAATGAAAAATAAAAGTTCTGGCTCTGGGAAGAACGGAAGCAAAAAACGAAAATGCAAAAACGGAAATTGCTCCAGTCATGAAGGGGTTAAATAAAATGTTCCTGTGCTGAGATAATCTTATGAATGTTCCTCTGTGTAATGGCTGTGTCTGATCCTACAGGGACATGGTCTGATCATACCACATCTCCTGGACAGGGGAGGAAGCAAAAGAGTATACAGACATTACAGCTGATTCTTTCTGTAAGGTAAAACATTTCCCTGGCTGTTTTAAAACAATGTTTTACTTCAAAGGAAGAATCAGCTGTGATCCCCTGCTGTAATGTCTGTATACTCTTTTGCTTCCTCCCCTGCCCAGGAGATGTGGTACGATCAGACCATGTTCCTGTACGGTCAGACACAGCCATTACACAGTACACAGCAGGGGCACATTTATAAGATTATCTCAGCACAGGAACATTTTATTTAAACACATCCAATTGTGGGAGTTATTAATATTCCAAGATCTATTGATTAAAATTAACTTTTGTTCGTGGAAAAACCCCTTTAATGAATTATTAAGGCAAATATGCACGATTTATAACAGGCTGGTGATAATTCTAAGTCACCTTAATGTCCGGAGACTGAGCGAGAGGAGATATGCACGCTTGCTGAAACTGCTCCTCACTAATCCCCATTTCAGTCAGATGTTCTTGTAGGAGTTTCTCCACCTGCAAGATTAGAAGAAATGACAAAAAATGTTATATGTGAGAATAGAATTACTGTAACGTCTCGTACATCAGGCAAAATGCAAGACTAAAAGTCATTGTGGCAGATTTTGTGTTTGCATCTTGAGTTGCTGCTCATCAGCAGGATACTCTTCTGTTACTGCGAATCCACACATCAGCGGTCCTCCTATATATCGGGAATCTATGTAGAGCTATAGGAGACACAGTGGAGTAGGCAGATGTACTTCCAGAACCTCATAAGCTTGATGTGGGAACAAAGCTCTGAAAGAAAATTGACTTGCAAACTGCGAATGTCAACCGATGCATAGCGCAAGAGCCTCATGTAAACCATCAGATCAAATATTATTATTTTTACTCACTTATATGACACGATTAATTCCACAGCGCTTTACAGACATTATCGGCACGGTCCCTATTGGAGCTCACAATCTAAATTCTGTATCAGTATGTCTATGGAGAGTGGGAGGGAACCGGAGAACCCAGAGGAAACCCACGCAAACACGGAAACATACAAACTCCTTACAGACAGGGCTGTGGAGTCGGTAAGCCAAACCTCCGACTCCAACTCTGACTCCTCAATTTCCATGACGCCGACTCCACGACTCAGACTCCCTCATACATGGCTCATGTTTAAGTGATAAATTTACTGCAGCACAGATTCATCTCAGCTAAAAGTCTAGACCCTTAGATCAGGAATAGGACATTTCATAACTTTCCCAAATTCTTCTGAAAAAAAATATTTCCTACAAACTGTATTTGTCGGGGTAAAAGAGAATATATATATTTGTAACTTTTATACTTTTGTAACTTTTATACGCTTTTTTTGCTAATGTACTAACCACCATTTTGTGTCATATAACAATAAGCTTTCCTTGCTACGTATTATTTAAATCGAAACTTAAACTAAGACAGTTCCAGTGTTGCCAAGACTTATTTCAGAGAAACGAAACAAGATTATAAGCTGACGGCTGCAATATCTGCCCAGAGACTGAGATAAGGAGATGTGGACCAATCAGGAGTGGCCAGACACTGGACTTTCATGGCTTACCCCGCCCCGGACAACCCCTTTCCCCTCCCCCTTACGTAGTGTATTTAGGTTTGTGTATGTAGGAATAAACACAGAACATTGCTGAGAACGTTGTCTGTAGTAGTCTTTTGAGCGTGCTCTGAGTTTGAACCAGCTTGTTGTCTGACTCATTCTTTGAATGGTTGACCCATGCTCATAGCCTTAATTTGGAGTGACTGGAGGACGAGTGGAATGTCATCACGACCCCCACATATTGAACTACTGTACCCAATTTATTCTATATTTTAGGAGTTGGAGTCGGTCCATTTTATAGCCCTGCTTACAGATCTTGTCTTAAGTGGGATTTGAACCCAGGACCCCAGCACTTCAAACCAAGTGATCTGGTCTTAGGTGGGATTTGAACCTAGGACCCCAGCAATTCAAACCAACAGTGCTAATCAATGAGTCACCCTGCTGCCCCCTGCAGAAATTGGATGTTCTTCATTTATTCACCATATGCCTTTGGCTAATTCCGAACTCCCACAATGAATCACATGATCTGTAATGTGAAAAGCGCCACGAAAAACACATCGCAATTGAGCACAATGGGTAACATTCAGTATCTTGGTTGTGTCTAGATTTTGCTTTGATTTGGGCATAATACGTGCATCACATTTATTACTGGTATCACGCTCATTATTAAACTTTAAAGAGTAACCATCATTTTAAGTTTTATTTTATAAATCAATACCATGCAAAGGGCAGCAGTAAGTATGGGCAAAATATCAATTCAATTCTTCATAGAGCAATGAACAACGTTTTACTCAGCTGAAAACTTTTGATGTCATATGAACATAGCCAACTAGCAGGGTAACCAAGTCACACGTATAAAAGATGCCCTTTTCTGCTTTGATGCTGTTCGGTCTCATTGCTTCATCTTCTGGCGGAGACTATGTGTTACCATACCAGCCAATCACTTATTTTTAGACCATGCAACGCCCAGAAAAAAAAAAAAAGTTAGAGTGCACAATCCCTTTAATTTGGAAGTGGCAAAACAGCACCACACCCCTTCACAGTTTGTGTGTGGTATTGCAGCTCAGACAATCCATGGACAGTTGTGGTGCCATTTCCGGAAGAAAGGTGGGCATTAGACCTACCGGTAATGGGATTTCCAGGAGTCCTTCATGACAGCGCCCTCAGGAGGACGTCCTTCATATCTCTGATAGGGACAGGAAACACAGAAGAGTTTAAAAGGCCCCTCCCTCCACCCATACCTTCAGTGATTTTCCAAGTACCACACCAGGAAGGATGCAATGCCATTTTATTTAGCTTCCTTCTATCTATGTTAACATCACACAGCAGAATGGAATATAAGGGAGGGAATATAATAGGTGCTGTCATGAGGGACTCCTGGAAATCCCATTACCGGTAGGTCTAATGCCCACCTTCCAGGACGTCCCTCCTGACAGCACCCTCAGGAGATTACCAGAGTATATATTCAGGGAGGGATTATAGCTTGGAGGACCTTCCTTACGAAAGCCATTTTCTGGTTAGACAGAATGTCCAGCTTATAGGGTCTGCAAAAGGTGTTTAAACTTGACCATGTTGCAGCTCTACATATTTGGTCCATAGATGCACCTACTCGTTCTGCCCATGATGTGGCCATTGCACGGGTAGAATGGGCGCTGATATTACCTGGAGGGGTTTTCCCCTCTGAAGAATAGGCTAGATGTATCACGGATGTGACCCATCTTGCCAGAGTCATTTTTGAAGCCTTTTTCCCTTTGTTTTTACCTGCAAACTGTACAAACATGTTAGAGTCAATTCGCCAGTCTTTTGTTGTTTCTAGATACTGAAGAACTGCCCTCCTGACATCTAGGGAATGAAAGGCTAGTTCTTGCTCATTTCTATAGTCCTGACAGAGCGAGGGTAAAACTATTTCTTGATTCATGTGGAAAGGTGTTACTACCTTTGGCAAGAATGCTGGATCCAGTCTGAGGATGATACAGTCGTCCAGAATCCTTAGGTAGGGATCTTTTATTGAGAATGCTTGTACCTCCCCAATGCGTCTCGCCGTGGTTATAGCCACTAGAAAAACAGTTTTGAAGGAGAGAATTTTTTCACTTGCCTCTCCAAGGGGTTCGTAAGGATGTTTGCACAGATTACTTAAGACTGCATTCAAATCCCAAGGGGGGATTTGAGTTTTCACTGTCTGTCTCATTCTCATTGTGGCTTTCATGAATCTCTCAATCCAAGGATGATGTGCTAGGGGGAAGTCCATAAAAGTACTTAAAGCTGCAATCTGCACCTTTAGAGTGCTAGGTCTTAGACCTTTGTCAAAACCAGCCTGCAGAAATTCTAATACCTCTGGGATGTTAGGACTCGAATCTTCCATTGCAGACTCCCCGTATAGTGTACAAAACGTCTTCCATATTTTTGTGTAGATTGCTGATGTTACAGGTTTTCTACTATTTTTCATTGTTGAGATTACCGCGTCTGAGAGTCCTTTGGACCTTAGGATCTTCCTTTCAGGATCCAGGCTGAAAGTTGTAGAAATTTTACCTTGGGGTGGTATAACGGTCCTTGGAAGAGTAGATCCTGTCTTCTGGTAGAATAATTGGATCCTCCAGGGCCATCCTCTTCAGTAAAGGAAACCAGCTCCTCTTGGGCTAGAAAGGTAAGATTATTACTACCCTGGACCGATCTTCCTGTATCTTTCTTAACACTAGTGGAATTAAGGGTAGAGGAGAAAATGCGTAAGCCAGGTCCATGCCCCACTTCTGGGACAGAGCATCTACTCCGGCTGGTCTGTCTCCTGGGTTGAGGGAGAAAAATTTTTCAGTTTTTGCGTTTTTCCGGGTGGCAAATAGATCGACTTGAGGGGAACTCCATCTGAGTTCTATGCGACGAAACTCCTCCCAATTCAGCTCCCACTCTGTTGTAAGGTTTTTCGACTGAGGAAGTCAGCCACCGAATTCTGAGACCCTTTCAGATGTATCGCTGTTATTGAAAGTACTGTTTTTTCTGCCCACTGAAAAATCTTGGTCGATAAGGCTTGCAGCTGGTGATGTCTTGGCCCCCCCGATGTTTGAGGAAGGCCACGGTTGTCATATTATCTGACAGGACTTTGACATGTTGATGTTTCAGATCCGTCTGACATGCCTTCAAGGTTTTCCAGACGGCTAGGAGCTCTTTTAGGTTCGATGATCCAGGAAGATATTGTGCGTGCCAGGTACCTTGTAGGTACTGATTTTCCACATGTGCTCCCCAGCCTCTGCTGCTTGAGTCGGTGGTAAGGGTGATGAAGGGAATCAACTTCCACATAACTCCCTTTTCCAGGTTGGTTTTTGAAGTTCACCACTTCAGAGATTTGTTTGCTGTTCCTGACAAGGTTATCTTCTTGTCCAGACTCTCTATCTTCCTGTTCCAGGATCCTAGGATCTGATGTTGAAGGGGCCTTGAATGAAATTGGCTCCACCGAACCGCAGGTATGGAGGCTGTCATCAGACCCAGGATCTTCATCCACTCTCTGATTGTCACCTTCGATTTTTTCCTGAAAGCGATGATTCTGTTTTTGGAGATTTGTTTGTTTTTGTTCTGGAAGAAAAGACATCTGTCGTTCTGAGTCCAGAAGAATTTCTAGAAAGATATTTCTTCTTCTGATTTCTCCCAGTTTATAATCCAACCTAGATTCTTCAGAACTAAGGTGGTTGAGGATAAACTGGCTCTTAATTGCTGAGGAGAGTCTGTGATTAGTAGGAAATCGTCCAGGTATTGGACAATTAGAATTCCTAGTTCTCTTAGAAACGCCATAATCTCGGCTACAAGTATGGTGAAAATGCGTGGGGCTGAGGAGAGACCAAACGGGAGGCAGCTGAACTGATAATGTTGTATGTTCTGCCCGTCCGAATCTTAGATATTTCTGGCTGGGAGGATGAATGGGTACATGATAGTAAGCCTCTTTCAGGTCTAACGTGCACATCACCATGTTCTCTCTGATCAGGGGAATCATGGATCTGATGGATTCCATTTTGATTTTTTTGTACACCACTGATTTGTTTAATGACTTTAGATTTATAATTGTGTGGTAATCGCCTCCTGGCTTTTTTTTTTTTATCGAGAACAGGTTTGAATAGTACCAAGAAAACTGTTCGGCCACTGGCACCGGTATTACTACGCCTGCAAGTAACAGCTTCCTGACATCTGTCCGTAATCTCTGCTGGACTAGTGGAGACTGAGCAGACGTTAGATGGAATCTCTCTTGGGGAACTTTTATCATCTTTATCTTGTACCCATCTGCAATTAACTGGAGTATCCATGGATTGCTGGATATCCCCGACCATGCTCCCAGAAAATGTTGGAGTCTCCCTCCTACTCTCATGGCGTCATTGTCTACGCGAGCTATTTCCCGTACCAGAAAAGGTAATCATACTCCTACCCCCCTTTTGGTAGATCCATCTACCCGATTTTCCCTTTCCAGTGTATTTTGATTTCTGTTGGGGACGTGGTCTCCGAAAGGATGTTATTTTCCTGGGTTTTTCCTCTGGAAATCCCTTCTCTTTTCGTCCGAGGCCTTTTCCAGCATATCATCTAGAACAGGACCGAACACTCTGAGGCCAGAAAAGGGGATGGAGCACAATTTGTTTTTGGACTGGTTATCTCCAGACCAGGTTTTTAGCCATACTGCTCGCCTGGCTGCAGTAGATAATGCATCATTTCTCGCAGCAAACCTAATTGATTCGGCTGAGGCGTCGGCCATAAACTCTGTTGCCATTCTTAGCAGAGGGATGGAGTCTCTGATCTCCTCTCAGGAAGTTTTGTTCCTCAGATGGTCTTCCAACTGTTCCAACCAAATGATCATGGATCTTGCTACCGAGGTTGCTGCGATGTTTGTTTTAATTACCGCAGCTGCAGTTTTCCAAGTTTTCTTAAGGATGTTGTCTGCCTTCCTGTCCATAGGGTCCTTTAGGCACGATGAGTCCTCGGAGGGGATCAATGTCTTTTTTGCTACTCTAGCTATTGGGATATCAATCTTTGGGATTTCCTCCCACAGCTTGATTTCCTCTGGCTCAAAAGGCAAACGGGATCTGAAACTTCTGGGAATTACTAGTTTTTTCTCCACCTCCTCCCATGCCTCTAAAATCATGGCTTTAATGTGATTATTGACAGGGAATACTCTGTTCATACGGGTTCTCAACCCTCCAAACATTTCATCTTGTACTGAGGAGGGTTGGAGGGTGTCTTCCACCTTCATAGTGTTCCTTACTGCCGATAAAAGTGGTTCAGTGTTTTCCCAAGAAAAGAGATATTTCTTCCTTTCTTCTGGGGAAACTGAAATAGATCCCTCCCTTTCATCCTGTTCAGGATCGGAGTAAACTGATAGTTCTTCCTCCTCCTCTGAGCTAGATTCCATCTCCCACCGGGGTCTCTTTTGCCTAGTGTGATCATATTTGCGGCTGAACTTTGGACCTCCTCTCTTATTATGGATCTTATGTCCGACATGAAGGAGGAATGTTCATCCCTGACTACTCTGGCAATACAGTCGGTACATAATTGCTTCCCATATGTGTCCGGTAGCTTCAGGTTACAGATGGCGCATCTTTTCCCTTTTTTCTTAGGGGTTGATGACGTTGTGGGTTTTTTAGAGCCCTCCTTGTCCTAAAACAACAAGGGATCATATAGTAATAACCTACAGATAGTAGTAGGTAACTTAGACCAAGAAACTCCCATTAACTCACATGTACCGGGGTTTCTGCTGGCATATCAGGGGGACCAGTGGTTAATATTTCCATGGCCGGTGTCCAGACAGAGTGATACCTCAGATGCAACCCCACAGTTAAATAGCCTGTCTTCCACCTGCTTCTTCAAAATGTAGGCGTTTTCCCTTTAATTTCAGGTTGGCGCCCTTTTTTTCAAACGTAGACCGGAACCGGAAATGCGTTCCAGCGTGGAACGCACGCTGGTTACTAGAGGCAGGCCTTCCACTACCCTTGTAACCAAAAATGCCACTCTTCTCCCCTGCGCACATAGGATCGCGCACAGGGCTGCAGCGGCATGGACCCAGAGCCCCCTTTGTGGGGGAAACCGGTCCACCTCAGGAGCCACCTGCTTAACCGGCCAGGCTGAGGGACCCCTTGTCAGGCAGGGTGTCTGCCTCCAGAAAGCGGCAGAAGGAAGGGGAGAAGTGCAAGGACCCCATCCCGATCCTCCTGCGTCTGGCTTCAGGAGCTCCTGCTCACTGGAGGTAAGATCTTCTGTTAATGTTTTTCAGAACATTAACAATAAGAACATGGAAGAGTCCAGGAGCCATTTGGTGAGCTGCATATCCTGCTACATGTTCACAGACTTGCCAGTGGAAAAGCCAAACTTCACATGCCAGAAATGCAAGCTTGTGTCCCTGTTGGAGGAAAAGTTGCGAAATCTAGAAGAGAGGTTAACTACCTTGAAAATCATTAAGGAAGGTGAAGAGTTCTTAGACAGAGCAGAATTATCTCTTCATGATTCAGAAAGAGAAGAAATTCGAACTGCACCTGACGAAACAGAGGAATGGAAGCATGTGACCCACAGAAGCAGGAGGATCGAGAGGCAGTCAGCACCCATACTGCTCAGGAACCAGTACCAGGCTCTCACGCAGGAGAACCATGAAGAAATACAGCAAAATAAGACTTTGCCAGCAATGAATAACCTTGTAAGCCCTCAGAATACTCCTGGATGGAGAAAGAAGAATGTTGTGAAGAAAAAACGGAGAGTGGTGGTCATGGGGGATTCCCTGTTAAGAGGAACAGAGGCCGCTATCTGCAGACCAGACATAACCTCAAGAGAAATGTGCTGTCTTCCAGGAGCAAAAATTAAAGATGTGTCTGACAGGATATCAAGACTCTTCAGACCTACAGATCACTACCCATTCCTGTTAATACATGTGGGGACAAATGACACCGCAAGAAAGGACCTGGAAACCATCTGCAGTGACTTTGAAGACTTAGGCAAGAAAGTGAAAGAATTGGGAGCGCAGGTGGTCTTCTCATCCATCCTCCCAGTGGATGGCCATGGAACAATGAGGTGGAATAAGATTCTACAGGTGAACAACTGGCTACGTCGATGGTGCCGTCAACAAGGATTTGGATTTCTGGATCACGGAATGAATTACCTATACGATGGACTACTTGCTGGAGATGGGGTGCACCTTACGAAGACTGGAAAACATGTATTTGGAAGTCGCCTTGCTACACTCATCAGAAGAGCTTTAAACTAGAACAATGTGGGAAGGGAAGCAAAAGGCCAGAAAAAGCCATACAGCTGACAAATACTATTGAGATCTCTGCTACTGGAAGTGGAAAGGAAGAACAAAGACAAAACAATTTAAATAATAAAAATATGGGAGGAAGAGAAACCAATCACAAACTAAAATGTTTTTATACAAATGCACAAAGCATGGGCAACAAACAAGGAGAATTGGAACTACTAATGCAGGAAAAGGAATATGATGTCATTGGAATCACTGAAACTTGGTGGGACGATACACATGATTGGAATAAAAGGCTAAAAGGATACAACTTATTTGCAAGAAACAGACTTGATAAACGAGGAGGAGGTGTTGCATTGTATGTTAGAAAAGCGTATATCGGCACAGAGATTGAAGCTTCAGAGACTGGGAGTTCTGTGGAAACTGTTTGGGTAAGAATACAAGGAGAGAACAATGGAAAGGACACCATTGTAGGCATTTACTACAGGCCACCTGGGCAAACTGAAGATATGGATGAACTCTTTATGTATCAAATGACCAACTTCTCCAAAAAATATGACGTAGTGGTCATGGGAGATTTCAACTATCCAGACATTTGTTGGGAATCTCTCTCAAGTAAAACTAACAGGTCAAGCTAATTCTTATCCTCGCTTGCTGACAACTTTATCTTCCAAAAGGTAGGGGAGAAAACAAGGGGATCTGCTACTTTGGATCTAATCCTTATAAACAGGGAGGAAATGGTTGAGGAGGTGAAGGTGGCTGGGACCCTAGGAGGCAGCGATCATGCTATTATAGAATTTTGGATAACTAGAGGAGGAAGACATGTGAAGACTCAAACTTCAAGGTTAGATTTTAGAAAGGCAGATTTTAAGAGACTCAGAAAGAGAATAGGAGGGATCCAATGGCTGGATGTCCTTAAGGACAAAAATGTCCAGGAAGGATGGGAAATTTTTAAAAATGAGATTCTCAAAGCACAATCGTTAACAATCCCGAAAAGTAGGAAGAATGGGAAGCATTTAAGGAAACCAGGATGGATGAACACAGAACTTAAACACATGCTAAAAAGAAAGAAAGAAATGTTTATTAAATGGAAAGAGGGAGGCATATCTAAAGAAGATTATAATGCAGTCTGCAGATCCTGCAGGGCACGTATCAGGTTAGCTAAAGCTGACAATGAATTAAGGCTTGCAAGAGATGTCAAAAGCAATAAAAAAGGATTTTGGGGGTATGTCAAAAGTAAAAGAAAAGTCAAAGATGCTATAGGATTTTTACAGGATGAAAATGGAGAAATGGTAAGAGAGGATGTTGAGAAGGCCGAACTTTTTAATTCCTATTTTGCATCTGTTTTCTCTCAGAAAGAAAATGTAACATCAACTGATCTTCACTGTCCTTTTAAAGGAATAGAGGAATCCAAGTTATCTGTAAACAGAAAGATTGTGAGGGAATATTTAGCTAACATAAATGAGTTCAAGTCTCCAGGTCCAGATGAATTACACCCCAGAGTACTGAAGGAGATCGTAGAAGAAATTTTAGAACCACTCTCCATAATCTTTGAAAATTCTTGGAGAACAGGAGAAGTCCCAGAAGACTGGAGAAGGGCAAATGTTGTTCCTATCTTCAAAAAGGGGAAGAAGGTGGACCCAGGGAACTATAGGCCGGTGAGTCTGACTTCTATACCAGGAAAGATCTTTGAACAAATTATTAAACAACATGCATGTAAGTACATGGATAAGAATGAAGTGATTAACCAGAGTCAGCATGGGTTTGTAACTAACAAGTCATGTCAGACTAACTTAATTTCCTTCTATGACAGAATCACTGACTGGGTGGATCAGGGAAATGCTGTAGATAAAGTATATCTTGACTTCAGCAAAGCATTTGACAAAGTATCTCACACCATCCTTATTGAAAAAATGACCAAGTATGCAATGGACCAGGCAACTGTTAGGTGGATTCATAACTGGCTTAGTGATCGGACTCAAAGGGTGGTTGTAAATGGCTTCACATCCAGCTGGATGAATGTCTCAAGTGGGGTACCACAGGGCTCCATCCTGGGACCTGTATTGTTCAACATCTTTATCAATGATTTAGATGAAGGAATTGAGGGTAAACTGATTAAATTTGCTGATGACACAAAGCTAGGAGGGATAGCTAATACTAGAGAAGAGAGAGAGAGGATTCAAAAAGACCTAAATAAACTGGAGCAGTGGGCAGCAACCAACAGAATGGTTTTTAACAGGGAAAAATGCAAAGTACTACATCTGGGCAATAAAAATGAAAAAAGCATATACAGAATGGGAGGAATAGAGCTAAGCAACAGTACATGTGAAAAAGACTTAGGTATACTAATAGATCATAGACTGAACATGAGTCAACAGTGTGATGCAGCAGCAAAAAAGGCAAATACAATTCTGGGATGTATTAACAGAAGCATACAGTCTAGATCACGTGAAGTCATTATCGGTCTGTACTCCTCTTTGGTCAGACCTCATCTGGAATACTGTGTACAGTTTTGGGCACCACATTTTAAAAAAGACATAGACAAACTGGAGCAAGTTCAGAGAAGAGCGACCAGAATGGTGACTGGTCTGCAAACCATGTCCTATGAGGAACGGTTGCAGGATTTGGGAATGTTTAGCTTGCAAAAAAGAAGACTGAGAGGAGACTTAACAGCTGTCTACAAATATGTCAAGGGCTGTCACATTGTAGAAGGATCATCTTTATTCTCATTTGCACAAGGAAAGACTAGAAGCAATGGGATGAAACTAAATGGGAGGAGACACAGATTAGATATTAGAAAAAACTTTTTGACAGTTAGGGTGATTAATGAGTGGAACAGGCTGCCACGAGAGGTGGGGAGTTCCCCTTCAATGGACGTCTTCAAACAGAGGCTGGACAGACATCTGTCTGAGATGATCTAGTGAATCCTGCTTTGAGCAGGGGGTTGGACCAGATGACCCAGGAGGTCCCTTCCAACTCTACCATTCTATGATTCTATGATTCTGCGTCCTGTCTCCGATAGGGACAGGAAAAACACTGAAGGTATGGGTGGAGGGGGGGCCTTTTAAACTCTTCTGAGTTTCCTGTCCCTATCAGAGATATGAAGGACGTCCTCCTGAGGGTGCTGTCAGGAGGGACGTCCTGGAAATAGCTGTTATTTACAATTCTGGTAACTCCTAACAACAAATTGTGAGCTAATCCAGGCCATATAAAATTTCAACAGAACGCGGCATGAAAACCTCATACTGAGTTGCTCCCAGTGCAGGACTTTGTGGATGGTTTCTTTCTTCAGAGTGTTTAACCTTTTTGCAACCGGGCGATTTTCTGTTTTTTCCCCCTTGTCATCCAAAAGCCATAACTTTCTTAGTTTTCTGTCCCCATACCGATATGAGGGCTTGTTTCTTTTTTTACAGGACAAGACTTAGTTTTGAATGACACCAAATGTAACGGGTCTGGGAGGTGGAACCTCTGAGCTACTATACAAAGGGCAGTCCTTGTAAGGAAGCGGGTGGCTCCCAGGGAAGGCGGGCAGGTAGTCACGGCAAGTGACAGGAACAGTCTCTGGGTAGAAGGGCAGGAGGTCACGGCAAGTGACGGGAACAGTCTCTAGACAGGCAGGTGGTCACGGCAAGTGACAGCAGGGTAAGAGTCTCTAGACAGGCAGGTGGTCACGGCAAGTGACGGCAGAGCCTCCAGGTAGGCTAGCAGGCGGGTAGCAGGTGAGCGCTCCCAGGTGAGCGGGTAAGAGTCTCTCGGCTGGCTGGCAGGTGGTCACGGCAAGTGACGGCAGAGCCTCCAGGTAGGCTAGCTGGCGGGTAGCAGGTGAGCGGGTAAGAGTCTCTCGGCTGGCTGGCAGGTGGTCACGGCAAGTAATGGCAGAGCCTCCAGGTAGGCTAGCTGGCGGGTAGCAGGTGAGCGCTCCCAGGTGAGCGGGTAAGAGACTCTCGGCTGGCTGGCAGGTGGTCACGGCAAGTGACGGCAGAGCCTCCAGGTAGGCTAGCAGGCGGGTAGCAGGTGAGCGGGTAAGAGTCTCTCGGCTGGCTGGCAGGTGGTCTCAGGCAGGTGCTTCCTGATCCGCAGGCGGACTGGTCCATAGACAGACTGGCGGATGCAGGTAGTCAGACTGTCGGACCGCAGGAATGCAAGCAGGAAGACAGAGCTGGAAAGCAGACTGGCAACGGAACCTGAGGGCTGAAGCAGAGGTGAAAGGCTTTGCAACAACTTTGCTCGGGCACCTCCATTTTGGAGGAGGTGCCTTATATATGGGAGCTTCACCGGCCATTGGCCGGGGACTCCTTCGGACGACGCGCGCGGCCCCTTTAAGAGAGAGGGAGCTGTGGACGCTTTTATGGTTCCCATAGTCGATTCACCACCAAGGGGCAGCCTCTCTGTTTGGTCCGGTCTGTATATTTATTTGCTCTCAAGTTTGACTAATTGGTGTGGGCGTGTTTGGAGGTGTATATATATGAGGTATCTGGGACATTTACTCTATACCCCCGAGGAAGCCGGTACCTAATGGCATAACGCGTAGGGTCATGCACTGGTGACATCCCCTGTACTCGATTGTGAATCCATATGGTTGGTATTCTCTATTTTTTATAATGGATTCATGTAGCCTCTCTGCTATATCATGAACTATTAGATATGCATCTATTTTAGGGAGGATGCGGATGCATTTTCTTCCCTCATGTCTGGAATTTTTTATTATAACAACATCTTTATAAATTATTCGGAGGGCTCATTATAGCTACTTGCTTATACTATCAGAATTATTGGATCCCGTACTATACCTGTGCCATATATTTTCTGATATATGTATTTGTATGCACATAGAATCAATTGGCTTTACATGCTAGAACTCTCCAAGGGGTTATTTTTGTCCATGTGTTTTCTTTTTTGGTCCTACATGTCTTTTTAATTGCATTTTTACTAAGTGGTGTTGGATGTCTTTTCGACAATAAAATTTCTACAATGTTTTCAATACACTGCCTTTATATTTGATTATTTACTATGCCTGGTGCCTACTCTACCCTTTGCTTTTCCTTTCTGGTGAAAATGACTTACCACCTTGACTCAATCGATCGGTAACAGTTTAGGGGAAGGACCTTTATCAGTCGGGGGATCGTCCCTGGAGGCTACAGATTTGTCCATCCAGCTGGAGCTTCGTTGACTGGGCCTGCTTGCAGATCCACACCTCTTCACGGTTCGGCTGCTCCCTCCACTAACACGAGGGTGACGCCGCTCCACCCGCTCCTGGAGCTTCCCAAGCTGCTGTTGCTGTTGCTCGCAAACACTCTCCATCTTACTCTAGGGAACAGATGGGCTGGGATGCATCTAAGCAGTGGAGACAGCTTCCAATATACTGGCCACTGCTTCCGGTACGTCTGAACTTACGGGTCACGTGACCCTTGCACAGCTTCCGGCACGCTATTTTCTGGCACTACATGTCCCCCTCCTGGCGGGGGACGCCTCCCCGCGACTATTAGAATACTTCCGGCACGACCCTGGTATGTCTACTCTCTGGGCTCGTCACCTGTCGCGTCACGGGCACCTCCTGGTGACATCACCAGCCGTACCCCCATCACCACTCGTCATCCGGGCGCGGCACTTCCGCCTTCGGTCGTGCTGCAGGGAGAATCCAAGACACGGCAGGCACTTGAAATGCCTGCCAGCTGAGCCATGCCAGAGCAGCCCATCCCCAGACAGGGGACGTCGCTCAATTTGCGACCTCGCAAGGAGCAAGCCCCCTTGAACCAACCGTGGCGCTTCCAGGAGCCCTGTGCCGGCCGAGGCAAAGAAGGGATCCCTGTCGGTTTTTCTTCCTTCATAATGCAGGTAAGCCTGTAACAGGTTCCCACATCAAGGCCAGGAAACAAACTGATGTGAGAGAGAGGTGCTGCCCTTTTAGCCTGTAGGTTTCCTGTCCCTGGTTGGCAGATCCCCTCTCTCATGGTGCTGTCATGGGTGACAGATAAAAAATTCCAAGTGCTGTAAAATGGCATAAAAAACGCAATTCCACATTTGATTTTTGTGTTTTGTATTTATGGTGTCAATTAAGTGGTAACATTGACCAGGCTACATGATTCTCCAGGTTGGTATGATTACTGCAATACCAAACTTGTGTGTTTTTTGTTTTTAATTTTACATGTGTTGCCATTTTCTGAGATGCATGACGTTTTCATTTTTTAGTTGATGAGGCTGTGAGAGGGTTTGATTTTCAGTCCTGAGATGATGTTTTTATTGATATCATTTTGGGGTAGATACGTTTTGAATGCTTCTTACTACTTTTTTTTGCATAGTTGCGGCAACCTAAAAAACACAATTCTCGCTTTTCAATTTTTTTCTCTCATTACCCCATTTACCGATTGCTTTAATTTTATATTTTGATAGATTGGACATACACGGATGTGGAGATACCAAATATAAATATTTTTTTTCATTTCTTTTATTTCTTTATTTTAATTGGGTAAAAGTGGCATGATTCAAATTTTTGTTTTTTCAATTTTTCCAAACTTTTTTGTTTTTTCCACTTTTTCAGTATTTTGTAGTCCACTTAGGGAACTCGAACCTGCGATCGTTCGATCACTTGTACCATGTACCTCACTACCACAGTATTGCAATATATAGTAAAAATCACGATCTCCAATGAATGACAGCCATAGGCTGGTTTTCATAGGAGTACCAGCAGGGGCGTAACTATCGTGGTCTCAGAGGTAGCAACCTCGTCTGGGCCTGGCGGGTGAGGGGCCCGCCTGTGCTAGCAAATACTTCAGCTCGAGAGTGCGTCCGAGACGCACATTCCGCTAAAGCGTATTGCGGTGCAGAAACCCAATCGGGTCCATGCGCGGCAATACACGCTGCCGGCCAGTCAGAGGCCAGCAGATGACGTCAGCGTGCATGTGATTGGCGGCACATGGCAGTGACGTCATGCGCCCTCATCACTTGCATGCTGAAACCAACTGCCGGCTTCAGAAGAGGACCCTGCGCGGCGGGGGAGCGGATGGGAGGCAGTATAATGGCTTATTTTATTTTTTTCTATACATTAAAGAACCGAAACAGAACAGGGCACATATACCAGGATGGGGCCCAGGATAAGGGATATATATATTGGGATGAGGCCAGGAAGAGGAACATATACCAGGATAGATGACCTATATACCAGGATCTGGCCCAGGATGAGGGACATAGATATCAGGATGGAGGGGATATATAATCAGGATGAGGAGGGGGGGGGAGGGGAGGGGGGGATGGTAGTCTAAATCTTGCACAAGAGCCCATCAGACTCTAGTTACGCCGCCAAGTACCAGCATGGCAAGCATGAGAGTCTATAGCAGACCCCCGATTGCCATAGCAACCATCGATCATGCCGTGAGGGAGTCGATGACAGCGTGGAACCTCACACCCCCAGGGTTGCGTCTTGGAAATGCTGCTGTCAGAGATTGACATTGGAGTTAACAGCAGGTGGTGGAGCTGAGCTCGACTCACTGCTGTTACAGGCAGATGATGGCTGAATAATACAGCCATCATCTGCCAGTAATAATGCATTCTCCGCTCCTGAGCCTGCTGCAAAGACACAGACCCAACATTACGTAACAGTACGTCATAGGTCCAGAAGGGGTTAAATCTGTGCTATAAGGCCTGACAAAAAATATCAGGGTCTTTAAATCTCTTCATATTTGCAAAAAAGACAACTGTACATAGAGATATACATGGTAAAATACACGGAGGATAAAAAAAATTGGTCAGATTCATCATTTGGGATTTATTGAAGTCTCTTTTCTTTGTTTATCTTGTAGTATTTCTCTGTGTTTTTTTGCGACAAATTCTTCAGTCTGGCATGTAGTTCATGAATCCAATCCAAAAATAAAAAATGTTCTTTATTTTTGCCGTTAACTGGGTTTTTCAGCACGAAAAGGTACAAATACTTTGAAAAGTCAGGAAAAAAATATGTGCCAAACAAACTCCTCCAGTGCCCCAATACAGATAGGGACTGGAGTGTGATGCATAAAAAATTGACTACATTTCATTTAAAACATCTGGATGGGCAAAGTTGTCGAGGAAAAAGAAAACTTAAAAAAGAGACACTAAGGCCATGTGCCCACGATGCAGACTTGAGGCAGAAATTTCCCGAGCATTTCTGCATCTCTTTGGCTTGAAAATAAACGCATGCATAAACGCTGAAAAAAAACGCATGTAAAATCCGCATGCGTTTTTACATGCGATTTTGGGCATCAATTGGAAAAGGGCTTGACTAGTTGGTCACACAATATAAATTCACGCACCTGGCATGGATTTATATTGTGTGACCAACTTAGAGGAAATTTCTACTTCAAATGCTGCATCTAAAAAGTAAAAAAAATAATTAAAAAGTAAAAAGAAATAAAAAAACCTTATATTCACCTCTTCAGCGGCCCCCGGTCTCCTCCCGGCAGCGTCCTCTCTCCTCGGTGTCCTGTCAGGACCCGGGATGACGACATTTATTCAGCTGATGGTCACGCGACCATCACCTGACAGCTGAAGTCAGCGCGGTCGCGTGACCATCAGCTGACTAAATGATGTCACTGCAGGTCCTGCCAGTACACCGCGGGACGCCGAGGAGACCGGGGGCCGCCGGAGCGGTGGACTATGAATATTTTTTTTTATTTTTTACTTTATAATTCTTTTTAAAGCTTGCAGGTAGTATGGTACCCGGGTTGGAGGAGAGTCTCCTCTTCTCCAGACCCGGGTACCATCCGCGCATTGAGCCGCATAACATCCGCATGTATACATGCGGATATTATGCGGTTCAATGCAAGTTAATGGGCACGATTTCGCTGCAAAATTGCGCTCAAATTGGTAGTGCAGCGAATTTTTCCGCAATGATAATCCGTAGTGGAAATTTCCGCAGCATGTGCACATGCGGATTATCATTGGGATACATCCCAGACCTCTTAACAAGCGATTTTAATGCGTTTCCGCAGCGGAAATGCCGCCGCAGAAACGCATTAAATCCGCATCATGGTCACTCAGCCTAAAAGTACAAGAATTAGGTGCAAATACTAAAGCTACTAAAAAAAAGCAAATTACTCCAGAAAACAAGAGAAACAGAAATGGTGAATCAGGGTCATTCACTATACAGGTGATTCCATGCTTTCGGCCAAAGTACCTGCAGAGCTCCTAACTTCAAGATCACTTTTCAGTAATAATATATCATATTTACCAGATCCTTGTATTCATCATGGATCTCTGTGTACGACAACTTATTCTCTTCTTCGTCATCAAATACTGAAATCAGAAATAAAAAAAAAAGAGCTGTCAGCATGGAAAACCCATACAGTATAAAACGGACAGAGTAGAGCACACAAACATATTTATTACCGGTCACAAACAGATCTGATTAGAATACTAAAGGGAACGTTAAGTCAGAAAATCACATTATTTCTGTCAGGCTTTATTACCAATATGGACTTCAGAAGGATCTAGATAAGCTTGAACAATGGGCAGCGAATAATAGAATTGTATTTAACAAGGAGAAATGAAAGATTTTAAATTTGGGCAAGAAAAACAAAAATGACATCTACAGAATGGAAGGAATAAAACTAAGCAACAGCAAGTGTGAAAAAGACTTGGGTATATTAAGAGATCACAGACTGCACATGACTCAACAGTGTGATGCAGCAGCAAAAAAGGGAAACATAGTTCTGGGATGTATTGAGAGGAGCATAGAGTCTAGATCACGTGAAGTAATTATCCCCCTCTGCTCCTCCTTGGTCAGACCTCATCTGGAATACTGTGTCCAGTTCTGGGCACCACATCTTAAAAAAGACATTGACAAACTGGAGCAAGTTCAGAGAAGAGCTACCAGGATGGTGAGTGGACTGCAAACAATGTCCTAAGAGGAACTGTTAAAGGATCTGGCAATGTTTAGCTTCCAAAAAAGAAGGCCAAGAGGAGATTTAATAGCGGTCTACAAATATCTAAAGGCATGTCACAGTGTAGAGGGATCATCCTTATTCTCATTTGAACATGGAAACACAAGAGGTAATAGAATGAAACTGAAAGGGAGAAGATACAGATTCTACATTAGAAAAAGTTTTGCCAGTGAGGGCGATCAATGAGTGGAACAAGCTGCCACGAGAGGTGGTGAGCTCTCCCTCAATGGAAGTCTTCAAAAAGAGGCTGGACAGACATTTGTCTGAGATGGTTTAGTGAATCCTGTCATGGCCGGGAGCTAGTTCCTGCTCCTTGCCTTGCTATGCCCGTCATATGTCTTTGAACTGTCAAGGCGTGTTAGCTGAGCGCTGACAGCTGAGCGGCATGAGAAGGGGCGCAGGGCCCCATGCCGTCGGTCCCCACACCCAGATCGCTGTGATTGGTCAGTCAATCTGATTGACTGATCACAGCATGATCGCACAGGAGAAGCTGAAATATCAGCATCTTCTGCCCGATCAGAGCAGGAGCTTGGCGCTGCCAGTCATAAATTTTTCCCTCTGTTTGGTCAGAAAAAAAATTACCCTTACTGACTACCACATTTTTTTATCTTGATTTCTTTTAGTGTTTCTTAAAGCCCTAAAGTTGCCATTTGAAATGACTTTAGTTTTGTGCCATGTCTGTGATCTGCTTTTTTTCAAGAACATTAAACAACTGAATGAACATCCTCCGAGGCCGGTGATTCCATAATTTTTGCCAGGGGTTGTAGATCACTCTGTTTGTAATGACTCTATATAATATATGAGTTTCACTTTTTGTATTGAAGAACTGAAATAAATTAACTTTTTGATGATATTCTAATTTAGTGAGATGCACCTGTATATATAGCAGTGAGGAGAAAAAAACAAAAAAAATCTGGTTTGTCTTAAGAATAATCCAGAGAAGTTCCAGTAAAATAAAGCACAGGATCACGTTGCTGCTGAATGTCAGGTATGTATGCATAAAGAAAAGATCCAGCTTTAAATTGAGATGCATAGAAGTAAAATTTCTTCTTCCTTTATTTAACAATTAAAAATGTATATATAAAGTTAACACTGTATGGCACCTATGCAAAGAAGAACAAAAAAAAACAACGTGTTTCGAAGAGTCTATGCATTCTTGGACTCATCCTGAAAGAGCGCGAGTCTAAGAACACAAAGAGCGCTTGAAAAACGCTAGTTTTTTTTTCTTCTCTGCACCCCTCATCTCCCATCGCTCCGATGCATAGGTGCCATACAGTGTTGCCTTTATATGTACATTTATAATTATTAAATTAAGGAAGAAGAAATTTTACTTCTATACATGTATAGCAGAAATCACGATCTGCTGTGGGCCGGTGTTCACAGGAGACCCCTGGCTATCATGACAAGTCAACCCATTGGCGCCCTATGATCAAGTCACGAGCGTGCAGATGGGAGTGTGGAATGTCACGCACCCCTGTCAGCGCTTGTTAGGCTAAGTGAAGAGGTTAAAGCGGATTTCCCACAAACAAAATTCATTTTAATCAATAGATCTTGGAATAAAAATAACTTCCACAATTGGATAAGTTAAAAATAAAATGTTTCTGTGCTGGGATAATCTTATAAATGTGCTGTGTAATGGCTATGTCGAACCATACAGGGACATAGTGTGAGCATACAAATCATGATCAGTAGAGTAAGAAAAAGTGATTATAAAGAGGATATAGCAAGGGCTCACAGCTGCTTCTTTCTGTGAGGTAAAACAATTCCCTGCTGAAGGCAACACAGGAGTGAGTGTTTCTGCCTTATCACTAGTCCTCTGAGTTCATAAATCAAGTCAGTGACGTAGAAGCTCCAGGCGCTAAGCTCATAGGTCGCTGACTTGACTTATAATGAGCTCATGAGACTGGAAATACTCTTTCATGATATGAAACAGGCAGGCAAATGTTTTATCTCACAGAAAGAAGCAGCTGTGATCCTGCGGTGTAATGTCTGTATACTCTTTTTTGCTTCCGCCCCTGCCCAGGAGCTGTGGTATGATCAGACCATGTTCCTGTACGGTCAGACACAGCCATTACACAGTACACAGCAGGGGCACATTTATAAGATTATCTCAGCACAGGAACATTTTATTTTTAACACATCCAATTGTGGAAATCATTATTATTATGTACTTTTTTTGTGGGACAACCCGTTTAACTATACCATTGACCTGTTAGCCGGAAGGGTGTTCGAGCACTCAACTGTATTTTGGAATTTCAGATATCTTCTTGTACAAGTGCGACTGAACATAACTTCATGTAGTATAGGGATTGGACTGCAGAGGATTGGGGTAAAGTTATTTTTCTCTAATGAAGCCCCCTTCAACCTGTTTGGGAAATCTAGAAGAATGATTATCCGTAGAAGAAATGATGTTCGTTACCATGAGTCCCCTGTCACGCCAACAGTAAAGAATCTAGAGAGTATTGGGCAAAATTCCAATTCCACTGTTTTCTCAGATTTTCCAGGGGAAATTTTATTTGCAGAGAAGTTATTCTATGCAAATCTAATGTCCCCTATTATGCTCTGGTGCAGTGATGATAAGAAGATGTGGTGAGGTCCAGGACAGGTGACAGCGTGAAGCGGAGGGGCGGAAGAGTTGAGCAGTGAGGGGAGTAAAAGGATTTTTTTTTTAACCTTCTGGCTATCAAGTTCAGAATAATGGTGTTCAGCGGCAACCATTTTGCTGATTCCGCGCGGAAACAAGTAAAAAAAAAAAATAAAAATCCACATCAAAGCAAATATGGATTTTTGGAAAATTTGAGTAGAATTCAATTCCATTTGAATATATTTTCTCATCTCTTCCCAGAACTATTAATCAGTAGGTTTACTTTTCATCCAATACAGTGGGCTCTCATAATTTTGCCTAAGATCACTTGCCATGAGTAAAGAATGGCATCTAAACATCCTGCAAGAGCAACTTTACTCAACTATCCAGGAGCAATTTGGTGATCAACAATGCTTTTTTACAGCATGATGGCGCACCATGTCACAAGGCAGAAGAGATAAGTGGCTTGGTGAACAAAACAGTGACATTTTGGATCCATGGCCAGGAAACTCCCCAGATCTCATTCCCATTGAGAACCTGGGGTCAATCCTCAAAGAGAGGGTGGCCAAAAGACACAGACATGATAAGACTGACCAATTTTGGCTTTCACAGAGTTTAAAGGGAACCTGTCACACCATTAACCTGCAGATATGGGGTTAGTCTGCAGGTTAGTAGTGTTCTGACACTGTGCGGCACTGGCACTGAGAGTCCCACTGCCGGGAGGAAATTAACTTTATTCCTCTGGCAGCCTTGCTCTTTCAGTCAGTCAGGAGTGGTGCCAGCATGGTTTCAGTCACCGCTCTGTGTATAGAGACCTGCAGCTGTAACCACGACCCCAGTACTGGCTGACAGTGGGATCATGCTTAAGGCCCACTGTTGGTTCTGGGGGCGCGGTTACAGCCGCTGCTCTCTATACACAGAGTGGTTACTCAAACCGTGTCGGCGCCATCCCTATAACTGAAAGAGAAAGGCTGCCATGGGAATAAAGTTAATCTCCTCCTGGCAGCGGGGCTCTCAGTGTCAGAACACTACTAACCTGCAGATTAACCCCATGTCCCCAATATATAAAATAATACTAAAAGGTTCCCTTTAAAACATTTGGCCACGACTGTGCATAGTACTGCTTACTTTCCAATATCTGCAAATAATACATAACATTTGAGAGATATTCCCCCTTAGGCCACGGCCCCACTATCAGTATTCGGTCAGTATTTTTTCTCAGGAGTGGGAGCCAAAACCAGGTGAGGAACAATCAGAGAAAAGGTATAATAGAAACAAGTCACCAATTCTGCATTTATCACCCACTCCTGGTTTTGGCTCCCACTCCTGAGAAAAAGTACTGACCAAATACTGATAGTGGGGCCGTGGCCTTAAAAGTAATACGTGCAGAATCCACCAGAAAACGTCTCTGTATGAAATCAGTATTGCCTTGCAAGGCTGCAACAAGTGCCAGGCAAAACAAGTTGGGGGTAAGAGTCAGGGCTGTGGCGTCGAAGTCAGTGTCCATTTTGGTGGAGTCGGTATAAAATGGAGCAACTCCGACTCCCAAAATATATAATAAATTGGGTACAGTAGTTCAATGCAGAATGTGCTGTAAATATTTCCATAAGAATTTGGGAAAGTTTTGAAATATCCAATAAATGTCTGTTCCTGATCTAAGGATCTGGGCTTTTAGTTGAGATGAATCTGTGCTGCACTTTATGTACATGCTCAGTAGTGGGCAACCTATGTTTTCTGATGTGTTACTTTTGATCATTACTTATTATATATATTTTTTTAGTTTTTTACCTATACATATACCTTTTGTTAAAATTTGTCCCTACTGTTCCCACTAAGTAAATGAGATCCTAGAAGTCATGTTCACACAAGAAATTTTTTCGTGTAAATTTAATTCTGGTGTGGGTTCTGCACTTTGCAGGGTGCCATTTCTTTCTGTGGGTTCTCATGGTGGATTTCAATGCATGTCTGCACTCAGAGAAGAGCAGAGAGGGTCTCCTTTACAATCGTATTCTCGGCTCTACTGCTAAATCATACATAATAAATTCGGGAAAAGCATCCCCAATTTTCATGACCAACGCTGGTCACCACAGACGGCCCCTCAACATTTAGCACATATCCCAACATAAGAAATTCACTTTAAGGCTATGTTCACACATCATGTTTTTTTTTTTGCGTCACAAATCTGCAGTAAAACTTGATCTCTCAAGGGAGGTTTGCTGCAGATTTTTCTTGCAGTTTTGGTGCTTTTTTGATGTGTTTTTGGTGCATTTTTTTCACTGTCCTTCTGTCTCTTTTTATGTATGTACATAAAGTTCTGTGAAAAAAAAGAACCCCATTCTATTTTGCCATCAAAAAAGCTGAAAAAAAAATGGTACCTGCGTTTTATTTCAGTGTTTTTTTCACCACCCATTACTTCCTATGGATGAAAATACGCTGAAAGGCTGAGTTCACACGATGCGTTTTTCATGCGTTTCCGCGGCGTTTTTGCAGTTGCGTAAACGCCGCGGAAACGCATGAAAAACGCATGGTAGAAGGGCAGCAATGTTCCCCAATGGAAATCCGCATGTGCTGTGCCCATGATGCGGATTTTTCCGCAGCGTAAACGCTGCGGTCAAAAATCCGCAGCATGTCAATTAATTTTGCGGAAACGCTGCTCTTTTGCCGCCATTGACTTGCATTAGACCGCATGGAATCCGCATCACTGTATATGTTGATGCGCTTTTCATGCGGTCTAATGTGCGGATGGTACCCGGGTGTGGATTAGAGGACTCTCATCCAGACCCAGGTACCATTAAAAAAAAAAGAATAAAATAAAAAATCTATATATTCTCACCTTCTGACGGCCCGCGCTGCGTCCTGCCGGCTTCCCGCGCACTTCGCGGTTGAATGAAGGACCTTCGCTGACGTCAGAGTCATGTGACGGGTCACGTGACGCTGACGTCGGAAGGTCCTAAAGTCTTCACTGCCGGCAGCCGGGACCGATGAAGCAGGACACCGGGGGCCATCAGAGGGTAAAGTATATATTTATTTTTTATTTTTTGACATTCACACACTATATAAATCCATGCCGGCTGCATGGATTTATATAGTGTGAAGTTGACAAGCACTTTCCAAGTGATGCTAAAAATCGCTTGGGAAGCGCTTGTCAACCCGCATGCGGAAATGAAAGTGAAGACCGCTTCATTTCCGCATGTTCCTGGCAGGAAACCGCATGTACAATCCGCATGCGTTTTTTCCTGCCAGAGAGATGCAGAAACGCTCAGGAAAAAATCCTGAGCATTTCTGCATCGTGTGCACATACCCAAAGACGTGACATGCTCTTTTTTCCAAAAACCCAACCAAGGCACAAAATACTGAACAAAAAAAAACCATGATGTGTGAACAGAGGATTCTGGTTTCTCAAACTTTGTTGGTACTGCAAAAGGCAGCTGAAAATTTGCATAAAAATCTGCAGCAAAAAATGCTGAAAAAACCATGATGTGTGAACATAGCCTTACTGTCACCAGGTTGTCAAGATCAATATGCACTCGGACTATAAGGCTGTGTGCCCACGTAGCATTTTTCAAGCGTATATGCTGCGGAATTTCCGCAGCGTAAACGCTTGAAAAACGCATGTATATCCGCACCCCATGTTCCCCAATGGGATTCCGCAAGTTCTATGCACATGCTGCGGATTTTTCCGCAGCGTTTATGCCGCGTTCAAAAATCCGCAGCATGTCATTTAATTTTGCGTTTCCGCAAGCGGAATTGCCTTTGTTCAATGCATAAAAAACGCAAGGCAATTCCGCATGTGGAAAACGCGTGATAAACGCGCGAAAAATGCGCGATAAACGCGTGCGGAATTCCGCATGCGTTTTTCCGGGAGAGGACTTGCATTTATGCAGCAGAAATTTTCTGCTTCATAAATGCAACGTGGGCACATAGCCTAAAAGCCTGGGTTGATAAATGATTACCAAGTAGTAAGTGAAGATCCCTCATACTAAGGAGACTCTCCACAAAGATACTGACTGCTTTTAATAATAAGGGTTACACTAAGGCTATGTGCCCACGTTGCATTTATGAAGCAGAAAATTTCTGCTGCATAAATGCAAGTCCTCTCCCGGAAAAACGCATGCGGAATTCCGCACGCGTTTATCGCGCATTTTTTGCGCGTTTATCACGCGTTTTCCACATGCGGAATTGCCTTGCGTTTTTTATGCATTGGACAAAGGCAATTCCGCTTGCGGAAACGCAAAATTAAATGACATGCTGCGGATTTTTGAACGCGGCATAAACGCTGCGGAAAAATCCGCAGCATGTGCATAGAACTTGCGGAATCCCATTGGGGACCATGGGGTGCGGATATACATGCGTTTTTCAAGCGTTTACGCTGCGGAAATTCCGCAGCATATACGCTTGAAAAATGCTACGTGGGCACACAGCCTTAGGCTAAGTGCCCACGATGCAGAAATACTGCATATTTTTTCCGCATCTCCCTGGCAGGAAAAACGCATGCGGATTTTACATGCATTTTTCCTGCCAGGGACATGCGGATGTGAAGCGTTCTTCACATGCATTTCTGCATGCGGGTTATCAAGCACTTTTCCAAGCGATTTTAGCATCACTTGGAAAGTGCTTGACAACTTGGTCACACTATATAAATCCATGCAACCGGCATGGATTTATATAGTGTGACCAAGTTAATAGTTGAAAAAAAGAATAAAAATGGTAAAAAATAAAAACATTATACTCACCTTCTGATGGCCCACGGTCTTCTCTGGTGCGTCATGGCTCCCCGGTGGCTTGCGATGGTGTAAAAGGACCTTCCATGACGTCATTTAGTCATGTGACAGGTCACGCGACCGACGTCATGGAAGGTCCTTTTACACCATCGCAAGCCACCGGGGAGCCATGACGCACCAGAGAGAAGACCGCGGGCAATCAGAAGGTGAGTATAATGTTTATTCTTTATTTTAAATTCTTTTTTTTTTTTTTTTTAACAGGTACCATGGTACCCGGGTCTGGATGAAAGTCTCCTCTTCTCCAGACCCGGGTACCATCCGCACATTGAAACGCTTAATATCCGCGTGTGCACATGTAGAGATGCGGATATTAAGCGATTCAATGCAAGTCAATGGCGGCAATTATGCTGCGTGACCACAAAATTAATGGACATGCTGCGTATTTTTCCGCAATGATAATCCGCAGCACAAATTTCGGCAGCATGTGCACAGCACATGCGGATTATCATTGGGGACCATGGGGCACGTATTACCAAGCGTTTTTTAAGAGTTTTAGCTGCGGAAATTCTGCAGCAAAAACGCTTGAAAAACGCATAGTGGGCACACAGCCTTATTTGCTGTTCCAAAAACATCTAATGTAAATATACCCATATAACTCCTACAATGCCCTCAGACAACACCACGGATTCACACACTATTCTTCTGCAGGATTATGGGTGCTGGATGAAAGTGACCAGAGGGACATAAGCCCCCTCTCAGACAGCATGGTTTTCCCAACTGGTTATGACACAGTGACTGAAATACTGTCCATGTTCACATCGGCCATTGAGAGATGCTGCAGCAAGCTGGTTGGGACAGATGCCGAGGCAACCAACCGAAAACTGACATGTATCATACACGGGTCCTAGAAATTAGAAACAGAAGGATTCACAATGGGTGAAAATGGTTGCCTTGCAGACCGACCATCCCGCTAGGTGCACAATTCCTTTAAAGACAATCTGTCTCTTGCTCAAAAACAAAATGTAGTTAAAATCCTTGTAAAAATCCCTGAGCTTCACTGATTGTGCCGCTTGCTTCAGTTTTGCTCTGCGTGGCTCCATTGCAGAGATTTTCACATTTGTTGCTTTTGAAGCGCAGCATGTGAAATTCTGCTTGCAGATAAATTGGGTGATTCTTCTTCAGGGTCCTCTACGGGAGGGGGGAGGGTGCGCTTTAACCCCAGATTTTTATTATATGTTGTGAAGACCCGGGGTCTTCAGTGGGCGTCATACTACTCAGACAACACAGGGTGAGGGTAAAGCAGAGTGGCAATATTTTATTGAACCACAAAGCGGACAAACACATAGAGCAGGCCCAGCAAATACTCAAGATGGTACAACATTACACAGTCTCCCCCTTCCTTCTCCGCCCGCCTGGGATTGGACAGCTGCATCTTTAGGACTTCCAGGGCCAACTACCTCAACCAGTGGCCCCTCTTTTGGCAAGGCCCCACAGAGAGGAGGTTGTGGCAAGCTTGGGAAGCTAGTAGTCCATCGAGTTACAAGGCCAGGAGACCCCAGGCTCCCACCCTGGCCTCTCCGAGAGTTTCCATGGGGCTAGATGACCGGCTGGTCCCAATCTGGCAACTCCGAATGTCTCAATGGGTTCCAGGCAACCAGAGGGTCCCGCCTGGCAATCCCAAACATATTCAAGAGGCCAGGTGACTTCATCGTCCCAACCTGGGCTCTCCAAATGTATCCATGGGTTCTCTGATGGTCAATGTAGCAGATAAGTATCTTTCCAGTTAGGGCCATATACCCTTAGGCTGGAATCATGTAGAATCCAAATCTGTGTCTCTTTGGATAAAGCCATGCTATTAAGCTGATGGTCTGAACAGAGTCTGATCTTTGATTCTCCCTGTAAAGTCTCTTTCAATTCTCCATTTCAAATCTGCTTGCTACAGAGACATATTTTAGTTGGTACAGCAGGGAGACTCTTTAAATCAACATCTAGCTGGCTTTAGTACAATCTGCAATTAGCATAGTAACAAACATCATTGTTTCAGAACCAAGAGAAGACAACAATCAGGGTTATACAAATACTGGTCTGTCCTTCTTGACCCACCAATGAAATACATTAAAAGTCAAAGATAATAGTGTATTTCTCTTGGCTTAACAAATCTAGACGTCTTGCTGATTAAGATTAGAAGCTGTTTTGTCACATATGTAAAAACACAGATCATTGTTCATCAGTGTATCTGATCTGCTTTTCAGAAGAGTTTAGTCAGTATGTTAGTTTTTACCATCCACGTTTCATCAGTGATTTTTCACATATGAGGAAAAATAAAAAAAAAGTACTTCTACTACCAAATACAATGTTAGGCCATGCTCACACGTTCAGTATTTCACATCAGTATTTGTCAAAAGCAGGAGTAGAACAATCAGAGGAAAAGTATAATAGAAACACGTCACCACTTTTGTATTTATCACCCACTCCTGGTTTTGGCTTACAAATACTGATGTAAAATACTGAACGTGTGAAAGGGGCCCGATTCGAAGCCTGCTCATGGATTGTTGTTTGTGTAATTTTGGTAAGTGACTAGAATAAAAAGACAGATGTCTCCAGTGATTTTACTGTGGACACACAGTCCTCAAAAAAATACTGACGTATGAACAGCTCCATAGATTATATTGGGTATGTGTTGTATCAAGGATGTCTGAGTAAGGCCTAAATTGACAACTGGGTGCGATCAGTTGGGGGGGGGGGGGGGTCCTGCACATTCTGACATTACCAGGCTGTGTGGTGCATTGTAGTCGACCTCAGAAAACTTCAGCTCTTCCCAGAGTAGGGCTCCTCTCTAGTGGGTCGCCATTATTAGCTCTGATCACTTTGGGACCTGAGCACTGAGAACATATCACCCAATCAGGCACCACAACATCGCCTCTATAAGGTATTAATCTGGTCACACGCTGCAGCCGCTCTTTACTCTCCCTTACGGCACAGAATTAAAGCTCCAGCTATTGCGATCAAGAAGGAGGAGGTCACTCAGGACCCAAAAGCAGCTCACCAAGTATTACCGCTTCTATGGTCTCCTTAGCACTCACCGAGAGATAGGTGCACAGCAATGTAGTGTACAGAAGCATCGGTAATGCCGCAGACCGTACCATCACTGGGCATCTGCCCGTCAGCTCTGCCAGCGAGGTGGAACTGTTTTACACTGTGACTAGGCGCACGTTGGGGGGGGGATTTGTGGCGCACGTTGGGGCGAGGGGGGGGGGGTTTGTGGCGCACGTTGGGGCGAGGGGGGGGGGGTTTGTGGCGCACGTTGGGGCGAGGGGGGGGTTTGTGGCGCACGTTGGGGCGAGGGGGGGGATTTGTGGCGCACGTTGGGGCGAGGGGGGGATTTGTGGCGCACGTTGGGGCGAGGGGGGGGGGGTTTGTGGCGCACGTTGGGGCGAGGGGGGGGGTTTGTGGCGCACGTTGGGGCGAGGGGGGGGTTTGTGGCGCACGTTGGGGCGAGGCGGGGGGATTTGTGGCGCACGTTGGGGCGAGGGGGGGGGATTTGTGGCGCACGTTGGGGCGAGGGGGGGGATTTGTGGCGCACGTTGGGGCGAGGGGGGGGGATTTGTGGCGCACGTTGGGGCGAGGGGGGGGGATTTGTGGCGCACGTTGGGGCGAGGGGGGGGGATTTGTGGCGCACGTTGGGGCGAGGGGGGGGGATTTGTGGCGCACGTTGGGGCGAGGGGGGGGGATTTGTGGTGCACGTTGGGGCAAGGGGGGGGGGGGATTTGTGGCGCACGTTGGGGCGAGGGGGGGGGGATTTGTGGCGCACGTTGGGGCGAGGGGGGGGGATTTGTGGCGCACGTTGGGACGAGGGGGGGGGATTTGTGGCGCACGTTGGGACGAGGGGGGGGATTTGTGGCGCACGTTGGGGCGAGGGGGGGGGATTTGTGGCGCACGTTGGGGCGAGGGGGGGGATTTGTGGCGCACGTTGGGGCGAGGGGGGGGATTTGTGGCGCACGTTGGGGCGAGGGGGGGATTTGGGGTGCACGTTGGGGCGAGGGGGGGGTTGTGGCGCACGTTGGGGCGAGGGGGGGGGGATTTGGGGTGCACGTTGGGGCGAGGGGGGGGATTTGTGGCGCACGTTGGGGCGAGGGGGGGGTTTGTGGCGCACGTTGGGGCGAGGGGGGGGATTTGTGGCGCACGTTGGGGCGAGGGGGGGGGGGATTTGTGGCGCACGTTGGGGCGAGGGGGGGGGATTTGTGGCGCACGTTGGGGCGAGGGGGGGGGGTTTGTGGCGCACGTTGGGGCGAGGGGGGGGATTTGTGGCGCACGTTGGGGCGAGGGGGGGGATTTGTGGCGCACGTTGGGGCGAGGGGGGGGGATTTGGGGCGCACGTTGGGGCGAGGGGGGGGGATTTGGGGTGCACGTTGGGGCGAGGGGGGGTTGTGGCGCACGTTGGGGCGAGGGGGGGGGATTTGGGGTGCACGTTGGGGCGAGGGGGGGGGATTTGTGGTGCACGTTGGGGCGAGGGGGGGGATTTGGGGTGCACGTTGGGGCGAGGGGGGGGGGATTTGTGGTGCACGTTGGGGTGAGGGGGGGGTTTGTGGCGCACGTTGGGGCGAGGGGGGGGGGATTTGGGGTGCACAGTTGGTGAATAAGCTGCTCCTTTCTATGCAGCTACAAGCTCAATGACTAGAGGGTTCACTTACTTTCCCATGTCACCGCCCACATCCCCGCGCAGCGCGGTACACAGGGCACACAGCTGTAGACCGACACAGATTACAGCAATGCATGACGGGAGAGGGGCGCCCGGTACCTGAGCATTTGTGTTCTATGAAGCCGCTGACTGGCACAGTCCAGGCCGGGCAGCCGAGGAAGGCCAGCACGCTCTCCAGCACCCACTCCGCGTCCTCGGCCATTGGGAGCCGCTCTCCGGCCACACACACCGGGCGCCTCCTCCGGGTCTCGGCTGCGGCGCTGGAGTCAGGACCCCGGATGGAGTGAGGGACCGTGCACGCGCAGGGGCTGAGGGCGGAGGCGTCTCCAGGACAACCAGCGTCGCGGTGAACGCTAAACAGGCGGGAGCGCGCGTCCTGCTCGGGGAATTGCTGTGTGTGAGGATGTGGGAGAGCTGAGCGTGTGATCAGGCATATGGTGACAGACCCAGCTCTGCTACATCCGTGCACCACCGCTGCTGCTCACAATGAAATGCTGCAAAGCGCTTAGTAACATAAGGCTATGTGCCCACGATGCAGAAATGAAGCAGAAAATTTCTGCATTTCTGCATCTCCCTGGCAGAAAAAACGCATTCAGATTGTGCATGCGTTTTTCCTGCAGAATACATGCGGATCCACATGCGGATTCACATGCGTTTCCGCATGCAGATTGACAAGCGCTTTCCAGGCGATAGCATCACTTGGAAAGTGCTTGACAACTAGGTCACACTGTATAAATCCATGCAAACAGCATTGATTTATACAGTGTGAACCGTAAAAATTAAAACAAATAAAGCTATACTCACCCCCGAGGCCCCGGATCATGGCCCTAACTGGAAAGATACTTATCTGCTACATTGACCATTCAGAGAGAAGCCGCGGGACAGGTGAATATAAACTTTATTTGTTATTTTATTCTTTTTTTACAGGTACAATGGTACCCAGGTCTGGATGAGAGTCTCCTCTCCTCCAGAACTGGGTACCATCCGCACATAGAAACGCATAGAAGCCGCTTGTAGAAATGTACAGTCGCGGTTTCTATGCGTTTCAATGCAAGTCAATGGCGGGAGTTCCGCTGCGCTACCGCAAAATTAAATGACATGCTGCGGATTTTTGTACGCAGCATAAACGCTGCGGAAAAATCCGCAGCATGTGCATAGAACATGCGGAATCCCCTTGGGGACCATGGGGTGCGGATTACCTAGCGTTTCACAAGCGTTTACGCTGCGGAAATTCCGCAGCATAAACGCTTGAAAAACGCTACGTGGGCACCCAGCCTTAGGCTATGTGCCCACGATTTGAAATGCTGCAGATTTTTTCTGCATCTCCCTGGCAGGAAAAACGCATGCGCATTGTACATGCGTTTTTCCTGCCAGGTAGAAGCGTTTGTCAAGCGTTCTTCACATGCATTTCTGCATGCGGGTTGTCAAGCGCTTTCCAAGCAATTTTAGCATCACTTGGAAAAGTGCTTGACAACTTGGTTACACTATATAAAGCCATGCAAACGTCATGAATTTATACAGTGTGACCAAGTTAATAGATAAAAAAAGAATAAAAATGGTAAAACAAAAAAAATTATACTCACCTTCTGATAGCCCCCCTTCTCTCCGCTGCGTCCAGTCTCTTGTACGGCTCTCTGTGGTGTAAAAGGACATTTCATGACGTCATTTAGTCATGTGACAGGTCACTCGACCGCCGACGTCAGCGTCACATGACTAAATGATGTCATGAAAGGTCCTTTTACACCATCGCGAGCCGCCTGGGAGCCAGGACGCATCATACAGGAGACCGGGGGCCATCAGAAGGTGAGTATAATGTATATTTTTTATTTGAATTCTTTTTTTTACAGGTACTATGGTACCCGGGTCTGGAGGAAAGTCTCCTCTTCTCCAGACCCGGGTACCATCCGCACATTGAAACGCTTAATATCCGCATGTACACATGTAGTCATGCGGATATTAAGCGATTCAATGCAAGTCAATGGCGGCAAAAATGCAGCGATTACGCAAAATAATTGGTAGTGCTGTGGATTTTTCCGAAATGATAATCCGCAGCGGAAATTTCCGCAGCATGTGCACAGCACATGCGGATTATCATTGTGGACCATGGGGCACGTATTACCAAGCGTTTTTTAAGCGCTTTCGCTGTGGAAATTCCGCGGCAAAAACGCTTGAAAAACGCATAGTGGGCACACAGCCTAAGGGTACCTGCACACGATCAGTAATCGCTGCGGATTGGACACAATCCGCAGTGGCCAGATGTTACAACATAGTGGATGGGATTTCAAGACATCCCATGCCCACTATGCGTCTCCGTGCACCTGCAGTCACCTGCGGACATGCGGCGCGTCTTCACAGACCGCAGCATGTCAATTTCTCTTGCGGAGTCGCTAATCTCTGTACGAGAAGTTCTATAGGTGCAATGTATAGGAGGCGGTGAATCCGCATGGTTCAATGAATACATGTGGATTCACCTGCGTGTAGAGCTTTGGATAAAGTTTACTGCAATCAATGTGCTGCCAATACAGACCATGTGCACATACCCTAACATTGCTCTGCACGGGGCCTGCAGAGATCGAAGCGCTGCGCTGGAAACACCCCTTAATATAAGCGCACTTCTTTATATAACGGATTGCAAGGGCTCGTGCAGACATATTTTCGGTCTGAGTGCGATTACACAAAACATCAGATCGCACCCGGACCAATATTAGGAGATGGGGTCTTACAAATGTCCGATTTTTTTCCCTGGTATACTTTATACTCACCCAAAGTATCCCAGACTTTAATAGTGTCCCCTCTGTGCCTCCGTACTGTAATAGGGCTCCTCCTTGTTCCCTCATGCAGTAGTAGTGCCCCCTCTGTACCTCCGCTGTGCAGTATATGAGTTTGAATAGTAACTGTGCCCACACACAATAATCTCCTCCATTTGTGTTACTATAAGGTTCTTCTTTGCCCGATGAAGACAAAATAAATATGACCTCTCATCAGCTTCTCCCACGATGCCCCGGCTACCAAGGTGAGTGGTGGAGCAGGGAGCAGAAGTCTCTCTGTTCCCCCATAACTTTTTACTTCATCCCGACCTGAGGACACAAATATACACTGCTCAAAAAAATAAAAGGAACACTCAAATAACACATCCTAGATCTGAATGAATGAAATATTCTCATTGAATACTTTGTTCTGTACAAAGTTGAATGTGCTGACAACAAAATTACACAAAAATCATCAATGGAAATCAAATTTATTAACCAATGGAGGCCTGGATTTGGAGACACCCCCAAAATTAAAGTGGGAAAACACACTACAGGCTGATCCAACTTTGAAGTAATGTCCTTAAAACAAGTCAAAATGAGGCTCAGTATTGTGTTTGGCCTCCACGTGCCTGTATAACCTCCCTACAATGCCTGGGTATGCTCCTGATGAGGTTGCGGATGGTCTCCTGTGGGATCTCCTCCCAGACCTGGACTAAAGCATCCGCCAACTCCTGGACAGTCTGTGGTGCAACGTGACGTTGGTGGATGGAGCGAGACATGATGTCCCAGATGTGCTCAATCGCATTCATGTCTGGGGAACGGGCGGGCCAGTCCTTAGCTTCAATGCCTTCATCTTGCAGGAACTGCTGACACACTCCAGCCACATGAGGTCTGGCATTGTCCTGCATTAGGAGGAACCCAGGGCCAACCGCACCAGCATATGGTCTCACAAGGGAGATCTCATCTCGGTACCTAATGGCAGTCAGGCTACCTCTGGCGAGCACATGGAGGGCTGTGCGGCCCTCCAAAGAAATGCCACCCCACACCATTACTGACCCACTGCCAAACCGGTCATTCTAAAAGATGTTGCAGGCAGCAGATCGCTCTCCACGGCGTCTCCAGACTCTGTCACATCTGTCACATGTGCTCAGTGTAAACCTGCTTTCATCTGTGAAGAGCACAGGGCGCCAGTGGCTCTGCGGTCCAGCTCACCCCAAACCATCTCGATTTGGTTCAGGTCTGGTGACTGTGGAGGCCAGGTCATCTGGCATAGCACCCCATCACTCTCCTTCTTGGTCAAATAGCCCTTACACAGCCTAGAGGCGTGTTTGGGGTCACTGTCCTGTTGAAAAATAAATGATGGTCCAACTAAACGCAAACCGGATGGAATAGCATGCCGCTGCAAGATGCTGTGGTAGCCATGCTTGTTCAGTATGCCTTCAATTTTGAATAAATCCCCAACAGTGTCACCAGCAAAGCACCCCCACACCATCACACCTCCTCCTCCATGCTTCACTGTGGGAACCAGGCATGTATAGTCCATCCGTTCACCTATTCCGCGTCGCACAAGGACAAGGTGGTTGGAGCCAAAGATCTCAAATTTGGACTCATCAGACCAAAGCACAGATTTCCACTGGTCTAATGTCCATTCCTTGTGTTCTTTAGCCCAAACAAGTCTCTTCTGCTTGTTGCCTGTCCTTAGCAGTGGTTTCCTAGCAGCTATTTTACCATGAAGGCCTGCTGCACAAAGTCTCCTCTTAACAGTTGTTGAAGAGATGTGTCTGCTGCTAGAACTCTGTGTGGCATTGACCTGGTCTCTAATCTGAGCTGCGGTTGTGGCGCCCCTGGAGGTTCGATCGCCACGGGGATGCTGCACTTCTTTAATGGAGTGTAGTGTTCCTGCTCTGAGGTAAGAACAGTGCGATGGTCAGGACCCTTCCTTCACATCCAACACCACATTTCTCCACCAGAGGGGGCTAGAATGCACTAGGTGCTGCCCTCCTGGTTACAGGGAGACTGGGGAACCAAGAGTTAGGGGAACCATTTAGTGGGTGAGGGTGGATGACTCACATTTTAGTGACACTGTAAAATTCATATTTAATAAAAAGCCATCTTGTTTCTTGGTCCTTGTTAGTCAATTTTATTGTCATCTACTGTGATCTCCCACCATGAGCGTGGATCCTGTGTTGACCTGCAGCGGATGGAGGCACAGCCCTCGTACCCCGGCCTTGGGACGAGGGGCAGGTTGCAGACAAGGAATGTCTCAACCTGGTCAAGGACCACGACCAAGAAGGCCCAGAGCTTAAGAGTGTAGCTCCACCGCAAATGGGTCCCAGGGAGGATGCAGACGGAGCGGTGTACGCCACCTGTCCTCGCCAACCTGATATATTCAGAGGGAGCCCGGCTGCAAGAGGGGTACCGGCCCCCGACACCCGACCTTGCTACTCCACGTCCTGGTCGGGAAAGCCCGGTAGGCCCTGAGGATCCCACCGGGTAACGGACAGAGCAGAGCTGCCACCCGCACCCTTTTTCTGAGAGGAGTTCAGAGGGAGACCCGGCCTATTTGCACACACGGACAGGAAAGGACTCAGTCTGTAGTTCAGGAACACTCTGGTGCAGGGTCCTGATTTAACACTGGACTTACTCGGAGGTTGTCGGACCCTCGTCTCTGGTGGCCGCAGAACTCCGCGAGGAGCAGGGAGTCGCCTTCCTTCTGCCATCTCTGATGTGAGTAAAGCCTTGGAAGTTCACCCCTATGGCCTCCAGACTCTTTATTCTGCGCTACACCGCACGACACAGACTTTCTAGACTACTACCCCCGTCATCCTGTCTCTCTGCCCTGAGGCCTTGCTCCGCCTGTGGGGAGTAGTAACAATGTTGGCCGCTATACCACCATGCCTCAGCGGACTGCAGCGGCGCTGGTGCCCTTCACCAGGTGCCACAGGTGGCGTAGTCGTAATCAGCCACTCGACCCGGATAAGCCCACACCATCCTTTTAATGTGACGGCCCTGGGCACGGAGCGGGTCCGGGCCACGGCTGCACCCCATCTCTCTATCATAGGACCCGACTCCGAGTCCCCCATCTCCCAGGGTAAATAAAGGGCTTTCGAGAAGAGGCGTCACACTGTTAACCTGCGATTTCTGAGGCTGGTGACTCGGATAAACTTATCCTCCGAAGCAGAGGTGACTTTTGGTCTTCCTTTCCTGGGGCGGTCCTCATGTGAGCCAGTTTCTTTGTAGCACTTGATGGTTTTTGCAACTGCACTTGGGGACGCATTCAAAGTTTGCCCAATTTTTCGCACTGACTGACCTTCATTTCTTAAAGTAATGATGGCCACTCGTTTTTCTTTACTTAGCTGCTTTTTTCTTGCCATAATACGAATTCTAACAGTCTATTCAGTAGGACTATCAGCTGTGTATCCACCAGACTTCTGCACAACACAACTGATGGTCCCAACCCCATTTATAAGGCAAGAAATCCCACTTATTAAACCTGACAGGGCACACCTGTGAAGTGAAAACCATTTCCGGTGACTACCTCTTGAAGCTCATCAAGAGAATGCCAAGAGTGTGCAAAGCAGTCATCAAAGCAAAAGGTGGCTACTTTGAAGAACCAAGAATATAAGACATATTTTCAGTTGTTGTCACGCTTTTTTGTTAAGTATATAATTCCACATGTGTTAATTCATAGTTTTGATGCCTTCAGTGTGAATGTACAATTTTCATAGTCATGAAAATACAGAAAAATCTTTAAATGAGAAGATGTGTCCAAACTTTTGGTCTGTACTGTATATATCTCCGCCGTATCTGTGCATCATGAATCGTGGTATGTGTTAAAGGGGCCACTGAGACTCTTTCTCCCGGGGCCCATGAAAACCTGGAGCTGGCCCTCATCTCAGGTGACCAAGACAAGATGGTAAAATCACAAAAATAGAGTTTTACATGTTGCTGTACTTGCTTTTCTTCACTAAAAACGCAGTCATAAAAAACCTGATGGCTATGTTCATACTAGGCGTTTTTTCACCATCCATTACTTTCAATGGGTGAAAAACGCAGAAAAAACACTGAAAGTGACATGCTCTAATGTGCAAAAAAAGCATAAAATACCGATCAAACAAAAACCAAGGTGTGTGCGTGATATTTTTGGAATCTCATACTTTGCTGGTACTGTAAAACGCAGCTGAAAATTTGCATAAAAAAAGACTCATAAAAAAACGCAGCAATAGCTCAATGTGTGAATATCCTGAGACCAGGTCACACTACTGTATTTTCTCTCATCCGAGAACATCGGTCCGATTATGGTAATCACACTCCGATCAGACTGAGAGCGTAGTGTGCTCTGATTTTCTCAGATGAGAAGGTGGAAAAAACTTTCTCCATCTACTCCCTTCTGTCAGTCTATGAAAATCATGTCATCTGAGTGCGGTCTGATTTTTTTCCACAGACTCATTGACTTGCATGGCCGAGTGCGATCTGAATATCGGATACAAATCGTGCGTGCTGACTGCCTAGGGGAGTTTGTTCCAGCTCTTTCCAGAAGCTATTACATGGGCACTTTGTGGGATTCCACTCAGATAACATCTACTACATTATCTGTTCTCTCTCTGTGTTATCTGGATTTACTGTGCACAGGACTGCAGGTAACATCTACATTTTCTATACTCGGCTATCACTGTGTTAGGCTGTGTTCACATGTCCAGTAATCATCCTTTAGAATGGATCTAGCAGCAATCCGTTAATAAAAAAAGCTGTACAAACAACTTTTTTGTCCAGGTAAAGAAAAAACTTGATTTCAGCTGGATCCGGCTTTTCTAACATTGACGTCTATGGAAAACATCTGTTAAATAGCCATCAGTTTTTCTTTCATTTGAAACTGATCCCTTATACAAAAAATAGATCCACTTCAAATGTAAGAAAAACGGATGGAACGGACTTCAATGTTAAAAAAGCGGATCCAGTTGAAATCAGTTTTTTTTTGGTTGGACAAAAAAGTTTTGGTTGGACAAAAAATCACAGATTTAAGTCCCCTATGGAGGGGACTAATAAAAAGTATTTCCAAGAAATATACCAGAAATAAAGGTTAAAATATTTGCAAGTTATTTTTTTTATTAAGTAATAGGACACCAACAAAAAAAACTATATAAATTTGGTATCAGCATAACTATGTATGCGTAGAACAAAGTTGCTAGATTATTTTTACAAAGGCATTTCCGATTTATATATTTAAAATAATTAGAAATACATGTATCATTTCCTTTACACTTCGCTACTTTGTGTTGGTATATCACATAAATTCCCAATAAAATACATTTAAGTTTGTGGGTGTAACGTGAAAAAATGTGGAAAAGTTCACAGGGTCTGACTGCTTTTTCAAGGCGCTATATATTTTGATGAATAGATAAAACATATCTATTATACAGTACTCTGGCATTCAGTTGATAGTGCTCTTTATTTGGACCTTTGCCAAGCACTTCTAATATTAACTTAAGGCATCTAAAGGCTAATCTTATTACTTACAAGTGGATAGTAAAATAATCTTATTGCCCGTTGGCCTGACTTTGCTGTGCACTGTAGTACTATCATGTCAGCCTTCTCTACTTGAGTCACGAAATAGTCATTAAAGGGGTTGACCACTTTGGGTCCCATTCATAATGTTCAATTTTGATAAGTCACTTGTGACGCTGAGTCACTTCTCACAGACAAACCGTAAGTTGGGATAGTCAAGGAGTCCAAGGTTAAAAGCCAGGAAGGTACATCGTAAACATAGGGAAGAGACAAAAGCGTAGTCAGGTCACGGTCATTTGTCAAAATACCAGGAGGATAGAGGATCAGAACATAGGGGTTAAACAGAGGGATGGCCAGAACGAGGTCCAAGGTCAGGTAACGAAAGATCAAAAAGCAGAACACAAGGCACAGAGAGACAAACCACACAGCGCTGAATGTACATCTACCAGAGACATGCTAAGTAGCCGAGAATCACCTGGGACAATGAACGCCTGGAAACAGCCCAGCAAATCCCAGTCTCAGATTGGATGGCTGAGTTGTCAATCAAATCACTGACAGCTCAGCACGCCCCTGCACCAGACTGGACACTGAGCTGTCAATCGAAGTACTGACAGTTTCAGCACGCTCCTGTAGTAGATTGGACTGCTTAGCTGTCCGTAACTGCATCCCAGACATGGAGGGGTGCAATCGTGACATCACTTTTCTTTTTTTATCTTGTGGTATTTGCAGAATTTTTCAAAATTATATACTTGGTCCCTGAATTTTGCATTAAAGGAGTATTCCCATCGCTAAGATCCTATCCCAACATATAGTAGGTGTAATAATAATATTAGCAAATTCCCCAGATTAGTGATGTAAAGTATAGTTTTTTTTATTTGCTATGTCTCTTTCATCATGTGCAGGCATTGCCGGACCTTAGGTATCCTTAGGTATGTTTGACTGAAATATAAGTATGAGGGTGCAGTCAGACGGCTGTATAAATCGGACCGAGGTCGGAACAGAGTGCACGGACTGGCCGGTGGCTCTCCCGACCAAAGCATAACAGCTGCATAGAAATACATGAAGCTGTCAAGCTCGAGTCAGGAGAGCTGCCGGTCAATTTGTGCACAGCGTTCTGATCTAGGTCCGATTTATACTGCTGTTCTCACTACTCCCTTACAGGTTCTCTTGCTGCATTTCTTAGTGCAGCTTTATTCAAAGGCTGCACAGCTTTTCTGGTCTCAAAATAGCCACTGATGAAGAAGCATGTGACCAGACCTGTCCATCAGCCTCCTACAATTGAAAAACACTGTACAAAGCAAAGCTGTTATTCTTTTGGAGGACTCTGACATGCCTTTTATGCTGATGTCGCTGCTGCTGTCGATTACTGTGTCTAGGGAAAAGGTGCGTGGCCAGTGGCGTACCGCCAATGGCGGCAGACCACGCGACTGCTATGGGGCCCATGAGCTGGGGAGACCCCATAGCAGTCCAGGGGTGGACATACCGCCGCCGGTGCAGCTGCACCGGGTCCCCACCATGCAGCTGCACCAAGGGGCCCGCAAGGTGCAGCTGATCCCTGGAGCTCTGCTGCTGTCAGGAGGAGAATAGCAGCGGAGCTGGAGAGCTGGAGGGTTTGTCCTCTGCTTCCTCCCTGACCCAGGCGCGTGCAGCTTAATGACGTCATCATGCAGCGCGCACCTGGGTCAGGAAGAAAGCTGCCGGCAACCAGGAGGATGCTGCTGCAGGGGAGCGAGCTGAGGTAAGTTTTTTTTTTTTTTTTACTGAAACGCTGGTGGGGGGAGAGCAATGGTGGGATGGTGGGGCTGGGGAGAGCAATAATGGGGCTGATGGGGCTGGAGAGAGGAATGATGGGGCTGAGAATAGCAATAATGGGATTGATGGGGCTGGGGAGAGGAGTGATGGGGCTGGGAAGAGCAATAATGGGGCTGATGGGGCTGGGGAGAGCAATAATGGGGCTGGGGAGAGGAATGATGGGGCTTGGGAGAGGAATAATGGGATGGTGGGGCTAGGGAGAGCAATGATGGGACTGGGGAGAGGAATGACGGGGGCTGGGGAGAGCAATGATGGGGATCGTGGGGCTGGGGAGAGCAATGATGGGATGGTGGGGCTGGGGTGAGCAATAATGGGGCTGGAGAGAGGAATAATGGAGTTGATGGGGCTGGGGAGAGGAATGATGGGGCTGGGGAGAGGAATAATGGGGCTGATGGGGCTGGGGAGAGGAATGATGGGGCTGGGGAGAGCAATAATGGGCCTGATGGGGCCAGGGAGAGGAATGATGGGGCTGATAGGGCCGGGAAGAGGAATGATGGGGCCGGAAGAGCAATAATGGGGCTGATGGTGCTGGGGAGAGGAATAATGGGATGGTGGCGCTGGGGAGAGCAATAATAGGGCTGATGGGGCTGGGGAGAGCAATGATGGGGCTGGGGCGAGCAATAATGGGGCTGATGGGGCTGGGGCGAGCAATAATGGGGCTGATGGGGTTGGGGAGAGCAATAATGGGGCTGATGGGGCCGGGGAGAGGAATAATGGGGCTGATAGGGCCGGGAAGAGGAATGATGGGGCGGATGGGGCCGGGGAGAGCAATAATGGGGCTGATGGGGCTGGGGAGATAAATGATGGGGCTGATGGGGCTTGGGAGAGCAATGATGGGGCTGGGGAGAGGAATGATGGGGTTGATGGGTCTGGGAAGAGCAATGGGACTGATGAGGCTGGGGAGAGGAATAACGGGGCTTGGGAGAGCAATGATGGGGCTGGGGAGAGCAATGATGGGGCTGGGAAGAGCAATAATGGGGCTGATAGGGCTGGAGAGAACAATGATGGGGATGGTGGGGAAGGGGAGAGCAATGACGGGGTGGTGGGAGAGAGCAATGATGGGGTGGTGGGAGAGAGCAATGATGAAGGTGCTGGGACAGAGCAATGATGGGGGTGCTGGGAGAGAGTAATGATGGGGGTGCTGGGAGAGAGCAATGATGGAGATGCTGGGACAGAGCAATGATGGGGAGGCTGGGAGAGAGCAATGATGGCGGTGCTGGGACAGAGCAATGATGGGGGGCTGGGACAGAGCAATGATGGAGGTGCTGGGACAGAGCAATGATGGGGTGCTGAGAGAGAGCAATGATGGGGGTGCTGGGAGAGAGCAATGATGGAGGTGCTTTGACAGAGCAATGATGGGTGTGCTGGGACAGAGTAATGACGGGGGTGCTGGGAGAGAGCAATGATGGGGGTGCTGAGAGAGAGCAATGATGGAGGTGGTGGGAGAGAGCAATGATGGGGGTGCTGGGAGAGAGCAATGATTGGGGTCTCTTTGCTTGTACTATGAAGCCTTGTATGTTTTCCATGTGCACATAGCCTTACAGTTAATTGGGGAGAGTCACAGAGACTGAATAATTTATATTATTGGCTGGTGGAGATTATAGTTAATGGGGGGCAGTGCTGCTTATTACTTTATATTTTGATTACTAAGTGGCTAATAGTATATTAATGGGGGGGTACATATCTGTATTCGAGGACGCAGAGCGGGGGAGACACATGTATGCATACAATATGTGACCTTGTTATTTTCTAGGCTGGAGATCATCATGACAAGATGAGTCGTGGCTGGGAGATGTCGACATGAAGGTCTGACTAGATGGAGAAGAAGCAGCAGAAACCGACTCTGATCATATGACACGTCAGCGGTAAGTGTCTGGATGTAAATATTATTCTATATCTGCATTGTGTGACTTGGAGTGATAATGTTATCTGTAAAATCCCTTAGGCTGCATTCTCACATTTGTGTGAAATGTCCGTGTGCTGCCAATTTTTTTTATAGGATTGTCCACGGACTTGTAGAGTTTTATAGATCCATTCACACATCCATGAAAATCACGGATCTGAGAATGAGCTCTGTGAGGGTCAGAGAATGCCCTGTTCTGATCCGATTTTGAGGATTAGAATAGAACATGCTCAATGCGTCAGTAAAACAGGGTAGCACACCGACACTGCACACAGATGCAGGTATGTAGCCTTATTATGTATAGCACAGTCCCTTAATATATAGTGTACTCACTTATTATGTATAGCGCCGCCCTTAGTTATATAGTTTCCTCTTTTATTATGTATAACACCCTCCCTTATTATGTACCATCCTCTCTAGCTCTAGGGGCTCACATTTGGGGGATCATTTGGGGGATCATACTGTGTTGGGGTCAGCATACTTTGCCCTGGGAGTTGAGGTGGAGTATAGTAGGGTCATTATACTGCGTATGTGGAGGAATTCACCATGGGGGTATCATACTGTGTTTGGGGGGCCCTTTTATTGGCATCATACTTTATGGGGCAATGAAAGAGAGATCTAGGACTTCAGCAGGAGGAAAATTACTTTGTAAAGGATGGAAAGTTGTGAGATCTGATCTTTGGTGACCCCGACTATTATTTACATTTTCTTTTGGGGGAGAGGCCCAATTAGAGCTTCTGCTATGGGGCCCCATGATTCCTATGTACACCCCTGTGCGTGGCATCAAATTAATTAAAACTATCTATTAAAACAAAATCAGTGTATACTCCTCTCCTTCCAGTGATGCCAGCGCCACTGTTCCCAGAGTGTGACATGACTTGTTGTGTCAAGTGCAAACTGCAGCCAAAGCCTTTATTATTTCATCAGAGCGGACGTCAGTCCTGATGGAATGTTGTTGAGCTGCAGCTGATCAGTGGCCGCTCATTAGCTGCCGCCTGCTTATGACACTACGAATCCACGTCACACTTGCTGACGTTACTAGAATGGCACAGTTGCAGAAAATTAGTTTTCACTATTTTTATTTTATTAAAGAAGTTGTTCAGTACTTTTTTTGAACTGGCCCAATGTATTCAGCATGTGGCCATAAGTATGTTTGTAAATGCCTTGCGGTGTCCTTCTTGCCTGTGAGAGGCGCTATAGCTGGCCGCTCACAGGCATCACGTGACCCCACACTGATGTGACGTCAAGTGAGGTGTGACATCAGTGACGCGGTCCCCGCGGTAGCTGCTGGGCTGTGGGTGGGGTTACCCCGCGCGTCACACTGCGCGCTTTCTCAATGAATGAGGAGAGGGAGAGCACGCGGTGGATGCTGAGTGGAACACAGAAGTAAGTCACCCCCGGCTGCAGCCGGAACTTGACGTGACATCAGCAGATGTCAGAGCCGGCTGCGGACGGGGGTCGCGTGATGCCTGTGAGCGGCCAGTGATAGCGCCGCTCACAGGCAATACATACAACGAAAGGTATTTACAAAATAACTTATGGACTCATGTTTAATACATTGGGCCAGTTCAAATAAGTACTGGACAACCCCTTTAATCTGCAGTTGTCCAGTAGTAGTAGCACCTTTTTAAAAATGCTAAATTCTAGTTTATTTGTAAGCTAGCTATGATGTGTCATTAGAAAAATAAATATCACGCCAGCTCTCCCAGAAGGATATAACATGGGGGAAATGTTTATCAAAAGCCAGTTCCCTTTTCGAGCCTCACCCTTGTCACACCCCCATCTCGTCCATGCCTCTTCCATGGAAAAAAAATTTCCAGAAACTTTCCATGGCACTTTCCCCCAGGTTCACCGGTTTCCTCCTCAGTAAAAAAAAAAAGCAGCCATAGATTGTCTGGGACCCTTCACACAGACTTTTCTTAGCCAGGGCTGCTTCTCGGCAGGGTTGTACGGGCCCACCAGAGAACCGGAGACTCCTCCGGTGGGCCCTGGCTTCTCCTTCAGGAGAGTTCATAGCGCAAACCTTGCAGCTGCTCTGGGGATCTTGAGCGAGAGAGAAAGGTGGGCCCTCAGAATCAAATCCTCTGGTGGGCCCAATGTTCTTTAGTCTGACACTGTTTCTCGATGAGAGTTGTGTGTCACCCTGGCCTGGATGCCACAAATGTATAATAAAGCTGTGTCTGAGAGCAAGGGGGAGGTTCTCTGGTCAAGGACCATTAGCATGCAATACCTCCTGTCCCAGGCCAGTAGGGGGAGCAGGCTGCCCCTATAAAAGCTGGAACTGGGGGCAGGGTTAGGGAGAACTGGACAACCTGTCTCTGGATTGAGAGGTGTCCCAGAGCAGGGACAGACAGTTGTGTTGCAGCCTAAGAGGCCGTGTGGCAGTAGGAGAGTCACGAGCCAGGGACAAGAGGCGAAGCGAGCCTGTCCTGGCAGATAGAGAAACTGATGTACCAGACTTTGGTGTCTGAGGCTGTGAGGATTCCAAGTCCTACAGCAAATAGCCAGTCCACAGGGGATTGTATGTTCCCTGGCCTAAGAAGCCGGAGGTTTCGCCACAGCAGAAGGGACCAGCAAAGCCGTACCAGGCCGGGAGTAGAAAGGGACCCAAGTTGCAAGCCATACAGCCGAGAAGACATGGCAAGCTCAGGAACGTGGGCTATTACACCACGAGGAGGGAAATAGCCAGAGAGAGTGCAGAGAGCACGGTAGGCCTACACCCTCACCCTGATCAGGGCCAGCCTCCCACTTGTTCTCAGATATCCAGGCCCCCTCCTAGCCGGGACTGTTTTTGGGTCGTCTCACCTGTCCTAATAAAGACCCTGAACTGTTTAAGAGGCCTCCGTTTCCTGGCTATTGCGGTCTGAATCATCCCCTTCATCATCCATTATATACTGCCCTGGGGCCATACTCTTCCCGTGGGGAGTTGTACTATTCAGTGCTGCACATTTACATCTGCCCCAGCGGTCTGCACTGCAGCGGCGGTTAGCCATGACCGCAATCCACGGGTGGCGTAGTCGGACTTTGCAAAACATATAGAAGACTGCCACTGGTCTGACCACCCTGAGCCACGGACCGGGTTGCCACTACTACCCCCATTATTGCCCTGTTGCCCGGATCCGAGTGCCCCATGGCCCAGGGGGCGAGTCAGTTGTATTTCACCACAGCCATATTCTTTAGCTCGGTGAAAGGACTGTCATAGAGGGAAACCGTATCTACTCCGGCTGTCATTTCTCCCAGGAAGTCCTCTAATGCATCTTGTCGCATAAGCAATTGCAGCCCGTCAGCTAACACTTCTCGGTGGTACTTCGACACACAAAGATATTTTTTTACGCCTTGAATTTCATGACTACAGAGTTGGGCAATGGCCAGATCTGCAATGCATTTTGAGAAATAACATGCATAAGCAAAGCCATGGTTTAGGCCACTGAAGGTCATCATTAAGCGAAACTCATACAGCTTTCCCACAGACTGAAAGAGGGGTATCAAGACTTCCAAGACAGCTAAGACTTCCCTGTCTTCACCGAGAGGACGACTGTCCATGTTCTCCTCCTCATCCTCCTCCTCATTATCACAAAATCCACGTTGAGATGAGGCTGGGATGTGTAGCATCACCCTGTATAGGTCCTTGCTCCGCCTGCAATGCCTCCTCTTTAATTGTGAGCAGCGAGCGTTTCAGTAGACAGAGAAGCAGGATGGTGACGCTAATTATGGCGTCATCACCGCTCACCATCTTGGTGGAGTCCTCAAAGTTTTGGAGGACGGCACAGATGTCAGACATCCATGCCCACTCATAAGCTCTTATGTGCAGAGGCTGACCTAAATTCCAATGGGTGTGTTGAAGCTGGTACTCAACAACTGCCCTTATAGTTTACTTTCTGAAATGAGCACACACGCGGCATACTTTCACAAGGAGTTCTGGCAGATCTGGGTAGGTTTTGAGAAACATTTAGTGCTCACTCATCAATAATGTGTACCCCTGCATGGAGAACAATATCTGTACCAAAGCATTAAAAGATGAAATATAACCTGCTTTATATACCAAGGTAGTAAGAAAACCAATTTTTGTTTTATCATGTGTACCCCTGTGAGAACAATATCTGCACCAAAGAATTAATTTCACTACAGTAGAACTAGTATAATGGGGACCGACCACTCTTCCACTACAGCCAACCCACAGATGGAGACCCAACCGGGAGTGTTCTCATTTAAAAAAAAATGAGGGCCTGACACCACCATTTCCGTGGCCAACAGATTGGAGATGGTGGAGTTCAGTCTCTTAGCTTTGTCATGTGTAGGAGGAAACAATCTTTTACTTGACCATAACTACGGGACCGAGGGCTGGCTTCAGTGCTGAGAGAGGGCGAAGTATGGTGAACCAGACAAACTGCTGGACCGTAAGTGAGATGCAGGCGGAGATGTTACAATGGATTGATAAAGTTGTGGTGTGCTCGGTGAAACAATCACAGCAGGTATGTCCACTTCCATTACAGCTGACGGGCTGTCACTCAGCCTGACTGAAGCGGATATACAACTGTAGATTCTGCGGTGGGAGACCTGCGTGACATTACTTGGCATGGTAACAGAGGAGGAGAAAGAAGCAGCTGATAAGGTTGATGGGACGGGTGATAGTTGTTGAGGTCCGCATTTTATCGCAGTGAGATTTCCAGTGTGACACATGTTGATTGTGCATGTGAAGGTTCATGCATATAGTTGTCAAATGATTGTACTTTTTCCCCTCTACTGAGTTTTTTCTTGCAAAGTTGCCAGATAATGTGAGTTGGCTTATCTTTTGCGGTGTCAAAAAAGTCCCAGGCTAGACAACCCTTGCTGCCCCTGCGAGCTGCAGACCCGCGACCAGTGCTGGTCACTGCCACGGTTGTGGCTAAGGATGCAGTGCTCGTTGCGTCCATATCTGCGCCTTTGGACGCAACATAACCTCCTCGTCTTCCTCCTCCACCCCCCTCAGATGAGCTACTCAGCTGCGTGCCTCTGGCTTCATACCAAGTGGGATCTACAACCTCATCATCATCCAATGTGTTATCCCTTTCCTCACCCTGAGAGTCACCAGCCTCCTCTTCTTGCCCTGACAGCACAGTACAGTCCGCGTGACCCTCAGGTATCTGAGTCTCATCAGGATCACCTCCCTTCCACTAGGGGTTGATGTCTGGTGATGAGGGTCAAGAAGCTGCTCGGACCCTACTTTTTTTTTCCTCTTGTATGGAGAACAATATTTGCACCAAAAAATTTTAAGCTGAGATGTAGCCTGCTTTATATACAACGGTAGTAAGAAAAACGATTTTAAGTTTATCATGTCTGTATACCCCTGTGTGGAGAACAATATCTGCACCAAAAAATTAATTTCACTAGAGTATAACTATTGCAATGGAGAGCAAAACCTCTTCCACTACAGCCAACCCAGCAGATGGAGACTCAATCAGGAGTGTTCACATTTAAAAAAATTAGGGCCCTGCACCACCAAAGTGGCATCAATTTCACTAGAGTAGAAGTAGTATAATGGGGACCGACACTTCTTCCACCACAGCCAACCCAGCAGATGGAGACACAATCAGGAGTGTTCATATTTCCAAAAATTAGTGTTAACACCTGCAGCAGCAGTAAGAGCAGGCACAGAAGCCACGCTAAAGATATCATAGATTGCAATTATGCGAGATCAATGCAGCACACTAAAAACTACAACATCGCCTCCTTGGAGATCCATGACTTGTTCATCCTGATGAAAGTTAGGAGTTCTACACTTTCATAGGACAGCCGGCTGCGCTTATCTATCAGGACACCACCAGCAGCGCTGAAGACACGTTCTGAGAGAACACTGGCTGCCGGGCATGATAAAACCTCCAAGGCGTGACAGGCGAGCTCAGGGCCCTCATCCAATTTTGAAGACCAAAATGTCAAAGGGTCCAAACCCTCCCTGATGGTGTCGATATTGAGTTCTAGATACTCCTGCACCATCCTCTCCAGTCGTTCACCACGTTTCTACTCTGTTGTGCTAGTGCACAAGCTGGTCTAAAAAATGTGTGAAAGGACCACAGAAATTGCTTCTGCCACTTACACTACTGCTGCTGCTAATATTTTGTCGTTGACGAATTGACGTGCTGAAGGTTAGAAGTGTAGAGCTGCGATGCACACTATGTGCCTCACTGCTGTCTTGGGGAAAACCTATCTTTAAGGTTGTGTAAACGCATGTTTCGATACTTCAGCATTCACAGGTCCCTTTGCAGGGCGGGAATCATCAAATTTACTCTTATAACGTGGATCTAACAGGGTGGAAACCCAGTAGTCGGCACTATTTCGAATCATAACTTTATGGGGATCATGTTGCAGATAGTGCAGCAAAAAGGCAATCATATGTCAGGCTTTTCCATGAGGTTCAAGCCCATGCTGTGTTGGTGGCTGTGTAACTCTGATGCTTGTTTCCTCCGTCCCCTCCCGCCAAACATGAACAACAGATAGGGGATGATTATCCTCTTCATGTTCTGACTGTTGCTCGCCCATCACTTCTTCCTCCTCCATTTGTTCCTCGCTTCTTGCACCTTCACTAACAGTTTGTCTGGTATTACCAACCCCCCTCGATCGCAGTAATCCACCCTCTCTTGGTACCCTGAGATGTCCCCTACTGTATGATGTTAGTAACAGAAGAAAGTATTTTTTTTAGTGTGGATGAGGCCTGTATAACCTATCAGATATGCTCCAAGCTATTTCAAACTGAGATGTCCCCTGCTGTATAACGTTAGTAACAGAAGAAATTCTTTTTTTTACTGTGGATGAGGCCTGTATAACATAGAATATATGCTCCAAGATATTCCAAACACAGATCTAGCCTGCTATATCACGTTAGTCACAGAAAAAAATAGATTTTTTTACTCTGCATGAGCTCTGCATACAGCTGAATTTCAACGCCACAAAATGACAAGGTGACATATGATGTACTGTATCACGTTTGTCACAGAAAAAAATATTTTTTTTTACTCTGGTTAGCAACAGAAAAAAATAGATTTTTTTTACTGTGCATACAGCTGAATTTCACCTCCAAAAAATGACAAGATGGGCTACTATAGCTTGCGGTATCACATTAGCAAATGAAAAAAATAGATTTTTGTACTCTGCACTCAGGAGTCTGCATACATCTGAATTTCAACCCCACAAAATGAAAAAGTGGGCTAGTAGGGCTTGCTTGCTGTATCACATTAGCAAGTGAAAAAAATAGAATTTTTAAGGGATACTCGTGCATGGAGCACAATAGAAGCAATGCACAACATAGTTCTATGACATGGGCCCTGCTGTCTTTGTGTGGACCTCAGTAATGGCACAAGAAAAAAAATCTGCTGGAAGGTCGATTTCACAGACACACAGGACACTAGTTATCTAAACTATCTGACTTAGAAGCAACCACCTATCTATCTAGCTAAAATCTCTCAGGGAGGAGCAGCATCCAGCAGCAGCATCTGTGACCACTTATAAGCAGAAAATGGCGCTCACACAACATGTCTGCTTTTTATATAGAGAGGACGTGATTTCAGCAGCCAATGGCACAAGCCCTTGTGTCTGGACAGTGTGGATGCATCCTGCGCCCTAATTGGCTAGTCACGATTTGCACACAAAGTTAGAGAGAAAAAAATTAGAAGCACGGGGCTGCTCTCAGCTTCTGTCTGCGCTCCCCCCAGCCCATCCCCTCATCAAACACGTCCCCCCCCCTTATAATACACAATCAGTATGCTAGCCAAACTGGTAAAAACACTTCAGTTGCACCGCAATAATTTTCCCGCACTTTTTCACCGAATGTTATCGATTTTTGCCTAATTTAAGAAAAAATGCTCTTGTTTGCGATCACGAATCTGAATGTGCCATATTCGTGCCGATTTTAACATTTGCGATCGGTTTTCGAACATATTCGCTCATCACTAGTTGTTATTGCATGTACCTGAACAGTTGGTCCTCAGAACCAGTCTGACCAAGACCACAGATAACACAGTGATAACTCTCTGAGTATAATGAATGGTATAATGTAGTGGATGTTTTTGTAGTGTACTTCACTTATCCATTTGTACTTTAAAAACATATTTAAACAAATACATTTGTATTTACAGTGAAGGAAATAAGTATTTGATCCCTTGCTGTTTTTGTAAGTTTTTCCACTGACAAAGACATGAGCAGTCTATAATTTTAAGGGCAGGGTAATTTTAACATTGAGAAATAGAATATCCAAAAAAATAAAATCACATTATGTAAATTAAATACATTTATTTGCATTTTACAGTGAGAAATAAGTATTTGGTTCTTCTGGCAAACAACACTTAATACTTGGTGGTAAAACCCTTGTTGGCAAGCACAGCAGTCAGATGTTTTTTGTAGTTGATGAGGGTTGCACACATGTCAGGAGGAATTTTGGTCCATTCCTCTTTGCAGATCATCTCTAAATCATTCAGATTTTGAGGCTGTCGCTTGGCAACTCCCTCCTTAAGTTTTCTATGGGATTAAGGTCTGGAGACTGGCTAGGCCACTCCATGACCTTAATGTGCTTCGTTTTGAGCCACTTCTTTGTTGCCTTGGCTGTATGTTTTGGGTCATTGTCTTACTGGAAGACCCAGCCACGACCCATTTTTAATGTCCTGGTGGAGGGAAGGAGGTTGTCACTCAGGATTTTACTGTACATGGCTCCATCCATTCTCCCATTGTGCGGTGAAGTAGTCATGTGCCCTTAGCAGAGAAACACCCCCAAAACATAATGTTTCCACCTCTATGCTTGACAGTGGGGACGGTGTTCTTTGGGTCATAGGCAGCATTTCTCTTCCTCCAAACACGGCGAGTTGAGTTAATGCCAAAGAGCTCAATTTTTGTCTCATCTGACCACAGCACCCTCTCTCAATAACTCACAGAATTATCCAGGTGTTCATTGGCAAACTTCAGACGGGCCTGCACATGTGCCTTCTTGAGCAGGGGGACCTTGCGGGCACTGCAGGATTTTAAACTTTTAAGGCGTAATGTGTTACCAATGGTTTTCTTGGTGACTGTGGTCCGAGCTGCCTTGAGATCATTAACAAGTTCCCCCATGTAGTTTTAGGCTGATCTCTCACCTTCCTCATGATCAAGGATACCCCACGAGATGAGATTTTGCATGGTTCCTCAGATCGATGTCGATTGACAGTCATTTTGTATTTCTTCCATTTTCTTACTATTGCACCAACAGTTGTCTCCTTCTCACCCAGCGTCTTACTTATGGTTTAGTAGCCCATTTCAGCTTCATGCAGGTCTATGATCTTGTCCCTGACATCCTTAGAAAGCTCTTTGGTCTTGCCCATGTTGTAGAGATTAGAGTCTGACTGATTAATTGAGTCTGTGGACAGGAGTCTTTTATGCAGGTGACTATGTAAGGCTGCTGTCTTTAATGCAGGTAACAAGTTGATTAGGAGCGTCTAACTGGTCTGTAGGAGCCAGAGCTCATAATGGTTTGTAGGGGATCAAATACTTATTTCTCACTGCAAAATGCAAATTAATTTATACAATGTGATTTTCTAGATTTTTTTTTGGATATTCTATCTCTCAATGTTAAAATTAACCTACCCTTAAAATTATAGACTGTTCATGTCTTTGTCAGTGGGCAAACTTACAAAAACAGCAAGGGATCAAATAATTATTTCCTTCACTGTACATAGAATGTAATTAGAAAAACGTAGGTCAAGCTGGTATCTGTCTGAAATACATTTGTGCACATATCTGCTTTGATCCATTTTTTAGTAGATGCAAAAAAAAAATCAGTCTGCTGCGTTTTTTTCATCCTTTAAGGCTGTGTGCACACTGTGCCTTTTTGGTGCATTTTCTCTGCGCGGAAATGGGCCAAAAATGTTAAGGAATCCTTGTGCCAGCTAATGCAATGACAATACTGAAGTGCTGTCCACATGAACACAAATTTTCCGGTCAGGATTGTCATTGCATTTAAATATGCAGCATGTCAATTCTTTGTGAGTTTTTGCAGCGTTTTTCACTCATTGATTTCAATTGAGTCAGTCAAATCCGCAGCAAAAACTCAGGTATAAAAATATTTGCGGATTTGCTGCTGATTTTTGCTGACTGACTAAATTCAAGTCAATGAGTCGAAAACGCGGCAAAAAAACATAAAGAATTACCCTCCCTACAGCCGCTGAGGGGACAAGTAGTCTCCTTAGCCAGCGCCTGTGCTCCGTGTAAAAAAATAAATAAATCAAATAAATTGCTATTAAAATAAAAAACACTTCATACTCGCCTATCCGTCATACCCTGAGTGTCCCACGGTGATCTGATGACCCGGCAGCACTCTATACACTGACAGGAGCGCGATCGTATCTGGGACGGAGGTCTCTGGAGTTCAATCAGCTGATGATCAGCTGAGAGCTCTGGTGAGTTCACAGCACCGCTGCGTGAGAATTTTTTCACGCAGCACTGATGCAGCAAATGAGGTCACCGGAGCTCTCAGCTGATCATCAGCTGATTGAACTCCAGTGACCTCACTACAGGCAGCTCAGCGCTATACACTGAAAGAAGTGATTACACTCCTGTCAGTGTCTAGAGTGCTGCCCTCTAGAACAGTCACACCAGTGATTGCTGGTGTGACTGCACTAGAAGTGACCCAGATCATCGTGGGACACTCTGGATTACAGCGGTGGCCAAAAGTATTGGCACCCCTGCAATTCTGTCAGATAATACTCAGTTTCTTCCTGAAAATGATTGCAATCTGACAGAATTGCAGGGGTGCCAATACTTTTGGCCACCACTGTATGTCATCACGGTGGACAGGTGAGGGATGTGGTTGTTTTTTTACAGGTGACAATAGCTTCATCGGAATGGGCGTTAGGTGAGTATAACGGATTTTTAAATAATGATTAAAACTGTGTGCAATTTTATTTAAAATAAAAGACTTTATTCTGGCCGTGTCTTTATTTAAAATTTTTTACTACAGGGTTAGTAATGGGGGCGTCTTATAGATGCTCTCCATTACTAACTTGGGCTTCATGTCAGCTGCCAATACAAGGCTGACATGAACCTCAACCCTATTACCCCACTTGCCACTGTGCCATGGCAAGTGGGAAAAGCAGATGTTAAGAGCCAGATTTAGCGTCTCGGAGGGGGCCAGGATCCATGGCCCGTTCCCTGGCTGTTAATATCAGCCCGCAACTGTCAAGCTAGCCTTTGCTGGTTAAATTTCATAGCAGGACCCTATGTCAATTTTTTTTTTGGGAGTCCCCCTGTAATCTAGCCAGTAAAGGCTAAGCAAATAGCTGTGGGCTGTTATTAATAGCCAGGAAACATTTTTGGCTAATGGCCCCTTTCCCGGCTAGTAATATCAGCCCCCAGTGGTTGGCTTTCCCTCTGCTGATTATGAAAATGATATGAGAGCCCATGCCATTTTTTTAATTTAAGGGTATGTGCTTACGATCCAGATGTAGCAGTGCTTTGGATGCAGCATATTTTTGCTGCCTCCAAAACTCTGCATTCTATTGAACACAGGTAAATCCACATTTGTTCACTGAACCATGCAGATTTACCACATTCAGTACATTCTAGTGGTCAAATTTCTGTTGCGGAGACTAGCGACTCCGCAAGAGAAATTGACATGCTACGGTCCTGAAAGACATGCCGCATGTCAGTGTCCGCAGGTGATCCAGCGATGCATGCATAGTGGACATGGGATTTCTAGAAATCCCATCCACTATGCTGTAACATCTGGCCACTACGGGTTTGACGCTGCATAAATACACAGCGTCAAATCCGCAGCATTTTCTGATCATGGGTACGTAACCAAGCTCACCCGCAGCATGTCAGTCTCTGTAGCGGAGATCTAGTCTCCGCTGCAGATTTTGACCGATTGAAATATCATTACATGCTGTGGATCCGCATGTACTGACAACACAAGTGTGGCATTAGGAGTAATGGGATTAGGCTTAATGGGATTAGGAGTCGCTGACACCTAACCCTAGTTTTAGTAATGAAGAGGTGTCAGCCAGACACCCTCATTACTAAGTAAAGAGTTAAATAAACACTCACTGAAAATAAAACACTTTATTTGAAATAAAACAAACACATTCTTTAATCATTTAAATTAACCAATATACTCACCGCAGGTCAGATGGTAATGCAAGGGTTAAAGCAATGTCCCACGTTTCTTTTTTCAAATATCTTTATTTAGCTCCAAAAAGCATTCATTTCTGTACAAAAACGCACCAAAATTGCAGCAAAACGCACGTTTTTGTTGCTGCGTTTTTGCTGCCAAGAGATGCAGAAACCTTGCAGAAATTTTTGCAATCAAATACTGAATGTGCGCACATAGCCTAAAATATGCAATAAAAAATGAAAAACAGATCCCTTGACTTTTCAGTCTATGGACGAGGGATGCAAACATACTGTCATTCAATCACATCTGTTTTTACATCCTAATTTTATTCAGAAAATAAGTCGCCTGTTCTCTTGACACTGCCCATATGTCATTTAAAAAAATGGATCACTTTAAAAAACAAACAAACAAAAAAGCAGATGCAAATGGATGCAATTTATATGCTTAAAAAGTATATGCTTATACTTTGTTTAAAATGCATCAGTTTTACAACCGTGTATGACAAGTACACCACAAAATCATAATGTGAAAAAGGCCTTAAATGTGCATAATTTACAAATATCAGTTAAATCTAGTGAATCACTGGTGTTGTTCTGTCTGATCATAATCATTAATTTTTTCCTTTTATTGTTTATCTGTCCCAGACTGCCATGACAACTTTTTGTCTCTGCAGAATTCAACGCATAGACATCTTTGGCTCATTGCTTTTCCAACATCATGCCCACTCTCCTCATCTCTACACAAACCACATAGTCAAAACCTAAGATAAAAACAAAATGAGCATATACTTTGCAGTAAGTAGATAGCAATAATACATGTAAATAACATAGGGTATCTAGTAGTGATGTGTGAGCGTGCTCATTTAACCCTTTAAACGAGCATGCTCGGGTACTCGCCGAGCATTTGCGGCGTGCTCGGCATCGATGAAAGTGTTTCCTCGGCTGCATGTGTCACATCTGTCATACACCTGTGACACATGCAGAGATTGTCTGTTTGTTTCATGAATGCCCTTAGACCTAGTCCAGACAGCAGTACTCAAGAGTTGCCCAGAGTGGCGCAATATGCAATGGGTTTATTGGAAGGAAATAGCCCTGGGGTGCTGAACTAGAAAGCATGTTAAAGAAATTGTTAATTAGGATCTATGCAGACTAAAAAGGGAAGAGGGAGGAGGAGTGGGAGAAGTAACCACCAAGGAAGAAATAGAGACTGCCGCAAAGTAGAACTGTTTCATTCATGATAGACACTGGAGCAGCCTGTACAGTATTATTGCAAGAACACATCTCAGAGGACATGTGGCACCCAGCTGCGCTTGGTACCACAGATCCTAGAAGGGTGCATTAATGGAATCCTCCACAAGAGGCCCCCATAAACATTCACACATCTCCACCTTCCACCTCAGACAAGCGGAGGGAGCCCGTTAGGGATATAAATAGGGAAGGTGGAGCTAGGCAGTTAGTTAGTCTGGAGTGCACAGAGAGTGAAAAGCTGTGTGTGCGGAGAAGCACGTGGGTTGCTGTGTAGGTAAGCTAGGACTCCAGCGGTCCTGAAGCCCAGTCTAGACTCAGGAGCTCAAGTAAGTGAGCCCAAGGTGTGCCGACGCCTGTAAGAGCGGTAAAGAGCGGCAAGCTGCCGTTAGTGTGAGTAGCCTAGTGAGGGCCCGAGCGTGGCCGAAGGCGAGTGGAAAGTGAGTAGCAGTGAGGGCAGAGGAGCTTACCCAGCTCACCCCGAAACATATACCGGACACCGGGTCCGAGCTTACTGGGATCTCTACGACCCAGTAAGGCATAACCGGAATCCCTGGAGAACTACAGAACCCAGGTTCACCAGAGAGCTGATACGTAACAAAGCCAGGAGACACATAGGCCCCGTAAACTGGGAGCGTGCACTCCAAGAGAAGGCCCTACCACAACGTCAGCTGGTGCAGGACACAGATAAAGTTAGGCCTAGCTTCAGGCAGGTCAGAAACTTACTATGCAGAGGCAAGAAACAGGAGGCCCTACACCCGCTCATTGGGGAGGATCCTGATATGCACCCTTCACCCTACAGTGCTCCGGGATGTGCCTGAACTACCACCAGTAAAAGGTACTGAAGTGACTACCGAGTCCGTCCCCGTTCTTGCTCTGACCCGGCTGGGTCTCGCCTGTCCTGCATCCCCCTCTCCGTACGCTGCCCTGAGGCCTAGCTCCACCTGTGGGGAGCTATACCATCGAGCTGCCTTATCACCGGCCTCAGTGGACTGCCACAGCGCTAGTGATTCTCACCAGAAACCACAGGTGGCGTCACGAACTTCCATAAAATTAGCAAACAATCCCCTTTTAAAAGCTGACCCCAGGGTACAGGCCCGGGAGCCGACCACCGCAACATCCTCAAGGCCAGGCAAAGGCCCAGATACCGAGTCGTCCCCATCCCCCTGGGCGAGTCATCTTCCCTAGCGTCACGAACAGGATCGCGTGCCCGCTGCAATGACGGAGTGTTATGCCCGTTGCCACCGGGTACTGTGCGCCTTTAATTAAAAACTGTGTACGTTAAACAGTGGTGAAGATTGTCGCCATTGTTAGGCCGCCGAGCGAGAAGAAGGGCGTAACCGCGGGAAACTGAGGGGCGTACCTGCAAAAGCGCGCAAAGCCCCAGACACGCCCCACGCCTTGATGTCAAACCAGGAAGCGCCAGGTCCTGGAAGGAGCGTCGCTGAACGCTCTGATGCAGGACGCAAGCGACGCAAGGTCCTGAAGACGACCGTCCCCTGCGGAGCTGCGGCCTACCGGAAGAAAAGAAGGTAGGCCACGGTTCGCTAGGGGGGCGTCTGAATGTCCGAGGAACAGCACCACGCCGGAATACCGGTTAACGGCCCTGATGTTCAACCCACGCCCGACGCCGTGCAGGCCGAGGCGGCTGCTCTACCAGCAGCACCTGTAACTCCTGTCATCCCCATAACTCTACCGTACATTCCTGGAGCAAAGTGGCTCACCCAGTACAACGGCAAACCAGATACCCTGTCTGGATTCAAACGGAAGATATGCGGTATCTTGGACATGTACTCTATGACAGGCAAGCAGAGGGCCGCTGTTGTATTAGGACAACTGACTGGTGCTGCGGAACGGGAAGTGGAAACATGGTCAGCCGCAGACCAGGAGTCAGTGTCCGCAATCTTTAAAAAGCTGCAGACTGTTTTTGAGGATCATACTGAGGCGGACCTCCGGATGAGGTTCTACAACTGTTCCCAACAGCCGGAGGACAATGTTCGGGACTATGCCTGGCGTCTACAAGGGGCCCTGCGGGCTCTGAAACAGGTTAGTCCGACCAGCATCGAAAATGAAAACAAAATGCTGAAGGAACAGTTGGTCCGTGGACTGAGGTCTCCAGAGGAGAGCAGGACTGTGCGTTGGTGGTCCTTAGATCATCCAGATGCCACCTTTGACAATCTTAAGGACATGGCTATAAAAGGACTGCAGCCCCTGGAAACAAATGCCATCCAATGTTACCAGGGTGGGGCTACGCCAGTGCCTGCTACACCCACCTTTTCCCCAGTGGCTGCTGAAGCCAAGGTTCCAGCAACGTCCCCTAGAGAGCTGGACAGTCTGCGCTCTGAAGTGCGCCAGTTGAGCAAAACCCTGACCACTGTGCTGAGTGCTCTGCAGCTGCGGACGGAGCCTGAGGAGGGAGGGAAAATCCTGTTAGCCGATAGCCCTCATGATGTCCCCTGGATGTGAAGGAGGAGGAGGACAACACCACCCAATACGAGGATCAGTGACCAGTGCAGTCCACAGAAGGACCCTACCTGCTACCGCTGCCGCAAGACCGGACACACCACCCAGAATTGTCCTTTAAACGAGAAAACCCTGGGGCCGAGGGCCGACACCCAGGAGTAAACTCCCCAGGCCCCTCACACTGGTACAACAGGTTCGTCGGAGGAAGACCTTTCCTGTCCATTGTGCTGGACGGCATCCCGACGCACTCTCTGCTGGACACAGGATCTCAGGTAACCTTAATGCCTGACGTCATCTACAAGAGGTTCTGGTCCATGGACGACCTACGTCCGCCAGCTCCAAATCTTTCTGTTTATGCCTCAAATGGACTCCCCCTTAACCTAATCGGGGTTAAGAATGTGACAGTAAAAGTGGGGAAAGTGGAGCTGAAGGACCAGGGACTAATTGTAGTAGATTCTAATCCTGATGATACCAGTCCGTATATGGTACTAGGCACTAACTGTTTGGGAGAAGTTGTGTTCTTGCTCCAACAGATAGCTGACACTGCCAGACCAGGACAGAGGAGGGCGCTGCAGAAGGAGATCCGAGTCCTGATGTACCAACAGCAAGTAAGGTTAACAGATGGTGAAATCGGTAATGTGCGGGTGACGGACCCAATACCCATTGTGATCCCCCCAATGAGTGAAATGCTTATCTGGTGTAGAGCCGCCATAGGTCTTAGAGGACAGAGCTACCAGGCGGTAGTAGAACCCCTTTGCTCCAAGCACAGACCCACGCTCTTAACCGCCAGAGGAGTGGTAGATGTATGCAATGCGAGGGTGCCCGTCCGTCTTCTCAACTGTGGGGAAGATGAGGTCAGATTGACACGTTATGCCACTGTTGCCAAATTACATGCTGTGAATAACAACTGCATTCACAAGGCGGAGTCCTTAACCTCACCAGACGAAGTGGAGAATGATGACCCTGCAACCCAGGTGGAGGATTGGGTCAACAGCTCCATGTTGGGATAGACACCACTCCTGCCCATCAGAAACAGGGTGTACACCGGGTGGTTCAAGAATACGCGCAGGTGTTAAGTAAACATCCACTTGACTTTGGGAGGATTAAGGGGGTTCAACACCATATCCCCACAGGTGACCATCCACCCATCAAAGAACGTTACAGGCCTATACCACCAGCACACTACCAGAAGGCTAAGGAAATGTTGCACGACATGAGAAAGGCGGGGGTTGTAAGGGATAGTTGTAGTCCCTGGGCATCTCCCCTAGTGCTAGTTAGGAAAAAGGATGGGAGCATGAGAATGTGTGTAGATTACCGACAAGTAAATTGCATTACACATAAAGATGCATACCCTTTACCACGCATAGAGGAGTCCCTAGCTGCCTTAAAGTCTGCAAATAACTTTTCCACCCTTGACCTCACTAGTGGGTACTGGCAAGTAGCTGTGGCTGAAGAGGATCGGGAGAAGACAGCCTTCACTACCCCGATGGGACTCTACGAGTTCAACAGTATGCCGTTTGGACTCTGCAATGCCCCTAGAACGTTCCAGAGATTGATGGAGTGCTGCCTGGGACACCGCAACTTCGAGACTGTGTTACTATACCTGGATGACGTGATAGTGTACCCCAAAACGTATGAGGACCACTTGAAGCACCTGTGAGGTATTTGAGTCACTGTCCAGGTACGGGATGAAGTTGAAGCCCTCAAAGTGCCACCTGCTCAAGAGAAAGGTACAGTACCTGGAGCACATTGTCAGTCCAGACGGGGTAGCACCAGACCCGGAGAAGGTCACTGCCATCCAGAAGTGGCCGGAGCCGAAGAACCTCAAAGAGGTGCGTCTGTTCTTGTGACTAGTAGGATACTACCGGAGGTTTGTAAAAGAATACACCAAGAAAGCAGCTCCCCTGCAAGACCTCCTGGTAGGGCAGTCCCCCAAAGGCAGAAATACCCCGTTCCACTGGGGTAAGGAGCAAGCCGAGTCGTTTCAGGAGATGAAGGAGATCCTGACAGGCGACAAGATCCTGGCCTACCCTGACTACAGCTTACCGTTCTTGCTGTATACAGATGCCAGCAACGAAGGACTGGGAGCTGTCTTAAGTCAGAAGCAGAATGGCCAAGAGAAAGTGATCGCATACGCAAGCAGGAAGCTCCGCCCGACCGAGAGGAACCCAGAGAACTATAACAGCTTTAAGTTGGAGTTCCTGGCCTTGGTCTGGGCCATCACTGAAAGGTTCAAGCACTACCTAGCCTCCAGTAAGTTCACTGCCTTCACTGATAACAACCCCTTGACCCATCTTGAAACAGCTAAGCTAGGGGCACTGGAACAACGATGGATGGCTCGGCTGTCAAACTATCAATTCACAATTAAATACCGGGCAGGCCGCAAGAATGCCAACGCCGATGCCCTGTCCAGGATGCCTCACCAGTCAGACACAGATGAAGAAGTGGATGACCTGGAAGAGATTGAGCTACCTGCCTTTCTCCCGGAATGGGATGATCCACGAGCAACGGGCCTCCAGCAGGCAGCGTGTGAAGACGTTAAATCCCCTGCCTCACCACAGCTGGAAAGAGACCCAGGACAGTGACCCGGTTGTAAACCGCATTAAGGAGCTGATAACCCAAGAAGGTTACTCCTTAGAAAAAGAAGCGTCTCTGCAAGCAAAGCAGCTGTTGAACGAGACAAGCTGGCTGTTTATCTACTGTGAGAAGCTGTGCCGGAGGTACATCAATCCAAAAACCCATGAGATGGTATGGCAGATAGTGGTCCCCAGACCAACGGGTTGTGTGAAAAGATGAACCAGGTGGTGATAGACCTGTTGAAGACGTTGCCCCTTGAAGAACGTAGCCTGTGGCCAGAGAAGTTACCAGATTTGGTGGACTTGTATAACCACATCCTGGTAAACTCCACCAACTGTACACCCGCTTACCTGATGAGAGCAAGACCTGGCAAGCTACCCATTGACTTGGACATGGGAGTCCTAACACAAGAGACGACTTCACCAGATGCGGATTGGGATACCGAGTGGCAGCAACAATACCGCAAAGTGCAAGAGTGTGTTGAAAGAAGTTTGTCCCAGGCAAGACAGAAGCAAGAGAAAACTTATAATCAGCACGCACCCGCCGTTCCCTTGTCACCTGGAGAACAGGTACTAAAGAGAAAGAGACGACTCCAAAATTAGATGACCAGTGGGAGGTTGAGCCATACACCGTCCTACCCTCGAATTACGATAACACCAAAGTGTGCCTCATCAGCAAAGATGGAGGGGAAACTTCAGCGGCAGTCTCAAGAGACCACTTGAAGATCTGTCCTGAACAGTTGAAACACACAGAAGAAGATCAAGACAACTCTCAGCCCACAGAAAAAGTGGAGGAAACGGTCCAGACAGTCCTCGGAGAATTTCCCCGGTCTTGGACGCAGGTGAACGAAGCCATTGTGGTACCTGTCCTTACCTTTCTCCAATCGGCCTCACCGGAAGCTGCAGAAGTCCCAGAACAGCTGGAAGACCAGTCGGCCCCAGAGACAGAAGTTTCATCATCAGCAGACCAGGAGAATCTACCCTCTGCTAGCAGTGAACCTGTCGTACCCATGGTGAGCCAAAGAATTTGTAGGAGGTTACCCAGCCTACCAGTGTTACCTCAGACTACCCGTAGTGTAGTTCACACTGAACCCACCAGACCAGGGGTAGACACAAGGTACCAGGGTAGAGCAGCGACTACCAATGTACTACGTAGATCGACCAGGAGTACAAAAGGTCAGCTCCCTGCCCGTTGGAGAAACTAAAATGTAAAGAATTAAAGTATAAGAGAACCAACATGTATGCTGTATATAGTTACCCGTAAGGGTAAAGCAGAAAAGTTGTGTTTTCAAAGTGAATTGCAAAAGTTGGTCATGTGTTCATTTAGTTACCCGGTAAGGGTATAAAGACTTGTAGGTTATGGACGGTGAATAACCAAAGAACTTTCCATTATAAATAGTTGCACTTATTAGAGTGCCCCTTATTGGTTTTATGATTATAACAAATGACCTCAGAACAAAAACCCGTTTGGCGTGGCCGAAGACGTGGTCCAACACCTGGATCATCTATGCCCTGCAGCCACGCCCAGGGCCTACATTGAGGGTTTTCGGACGGGTCCCTCATGTTGCTCAAAATTGCACCTGACTAAAGAAGAATGTTATTAACAGTGTTTTATAATGTTTTGATAACCAGTCATAATCTTGTAATGTGAACTGTTATTGTTATTTGTCAATTTTGAAAAGTATCCTCAGTCCGGGAGTACTGAAGTTAACTAGGGGGGAATGTGGCACCCCAGGGGTCCGGTTGCCACAGTGACATTGCCTCCCTCAAAAGAGGTAATGCCACGCCTGGAAGCAAGCAGGGATCCCCTAGTCAGGTATACTAAACATGCAACACTTTCCTGGCTCCAGACCAGCAAGGGGAGCACCTCCCCTTTGCAACTGGGATCTGGGGGCGGGGTTAGTTAGACTTAGTGTGAGGAGTTGAAGAGAGGACATCGAGGAGAGAGGAGCTGGGGACTGGAGCTGCGTGGCAGCTCACCCCAGAAGGAACAAACATAGAAGAACCGGACACCGGAGTCCGAGGCTGTGGGGCACTGAAGGCCCAGCTGCAGAAACCGGAGGGCAGGAGACTGCAGGTCTCCTGGCCCATCAGACGCCCAGAGGCTCAGCAGCACCGCAGGGTCCAGCACCGCCACGAGGGAGCGACGCACCAGCAAGGCCCGAGCTGCCTGCCATACGGGTGAGCACAGAAACGTTACACTCAGGGACGAGGACCACTGCACAGCTACAAGCAGCAGGGCCAAAGAGTTTAGTGGAAAGGGAAGGCCTCCAACTTCACCTGGCAAGGAGGATTCTTTACTTGCTTCCAGGCTGCCTGAGCTTCCACTTCTAGCCATTACCCTAGTCCCGGCTTGTCTAAATCACCAACAGTAAAGACCCTGGGACTGCACTTCCTTGTCTCTGTGTTTCTTGCTGCGCCATCAACCCCTGCACTACAACGCCCAGCACAACCTGCAACATCATCTACACTGCCCTGGAGCTAGCTCTTCCTGTGGAGAGCCACACCATCCCTACTGCCGTAACATCAGCTTCAGAGGAGTGCTCCGCAGCGGCGGCTTACTTTAGCCACATTCCACAAGTGGCGTCACGAACTCTATAAAAACACTATAAATCCCCTATCCAACACCCCTTTTATTGACCACCCTGGGTCACGGACCAGGTCACCACCACTGTGACATTCCCCCAGCATCTACCAGCCCGGCACCGGGTACCCTACGGCCCAGGGGGCGCGTCATACATGCTCCGAACCCCATTACCTACCTACTTAGTTTGAGAACATACCCAGGCAGCTGTGGGCATGTCACAAACTTGATTTGGGAAAACTACCCATTCTCACGGTTGACAGTAAAACTTAAACAAGGTATCCAACCAAATGTATAAAGCATTACCCTTTAAGTGCTCTCCATAATGTGGCGATACAATATAACGTGTGGGAACTCCAGAGAAGAGGTCTTATTGTCCCTATAACGTCCCCATTTAACACCCCCATATCAACTATCAAAAGCTGTAATGTTCTAAATCCAGCTACACTATTACCAGGGGATTTAGAAAAGGGAGGAGAATATCAGGGTGGGGAAGAGGGAGGGACTGTGAGCCAAAAACCCTCCCCTGTTTTTCAAACTAGCAGATGAGGAAGCTCAGTATGACGTTAACACATGAACATGACTGTCAGGCATTGACGGAGGCAGAAAAATAGGGCTTGGCAAGTATCACAGATGTACCACTCACTAACCCCTCTGCTGAATATTTTGTAGATGGTTCCAGAGCTTGGAACAATGATCAAGGACAGTTCATCACCGGATATGCAGTAGTCCACAATGGTAAGGCAGTAATACAAGAACCACTCTCCTCCAGCTGCTCTGCACAAGACAATGAGCTGAAGGCACTCACTGCACCATGCAATCTGGGAAAAGATAAACAAATTAATGTATTTTCAGACTCAAGATATGTTTTAAAGGGTCACACATGACTTTTGCTCAATTTGTCAGAGCTGTAATTCTCTGGCTTCTGCTGACAAACCTATCAGCTAATAGAGCAGCTACTCACAGCACTCACCGTTCCCCAAAGGGCAGTTATCGGCACACACACAGGAACAAACTCCCATTGCAGTAGGGAACGTCTTGGCCAACCAGGCGGCTAAGGAAGCAGCGCAACTACATCTGACAGGTATATTGGCCATAGCAGACGCGGCTGCCCCAAGGACTCAGTAACCAAATGTGCAGAAAGCCCCTTGTAACAGAGGTGACTGTTACTGCACCAGCCCCAGTGGCCGTTGATCTCAAACAACATGTGTTTTATGGTCATTGTCAGGGGTATGGCAGGTAAACACCCGATTTTGCTTAGGCGAACAACTCAAAGGGTGTAATGTGTGAAGTGGTGCTACAAAACTGGTGCGCCCCAGTGTTCCCCAATGCAGCTACAAAGTATGTCTCATTTGTGCGAAACATAACCCTGGTAGGCCTAATCGAGTCCCAAAGAAATGCACACCTAAACCAGATTACAAGTTTAAGAGACTGCAAGTGGACTACATACAGCTAACCAAGGTGGGTACTTATGAATATGTCCTGGTATGCATTGATCTCTTTCCAAGGTGGCCTGAAGCTTGGACCTAGACTAGAGATGAGACAACTTTTCAAGGCTCGGTTCGTTTCTGCTTTGCGAACTTCCCGATGTTCGCCAAACAGTTTGTTGAACAGTACGTAGAACATATCCGAATCTCATTGGATTCAAAGGGAGGCAAAGCCAAACGCATAGACAACACCTTCAAAGGGGCCCAAAAGCTGCCAAAGCAGCTCAAATTAGGGACAGACACCAGGAAAAGTGGCATCAATTGACCCACAGTACAAATTTTATAATGGCACAGCGGTCAGCCATGGTCCATGCATGAGGTATCTTGTTCTGGGCCAGCATTTACAGCTTAGATTTTTTCTTCAAATTAAGATGATGTGGGTGAGGGATTGGTGTAGGTCTGCTGTCCTGGGAGCCCTGATACTACATGCAACAGCTCAAGTTGCTTTTCTGCTCAGCCGCACTCAAGTTGCACAAATCTAAGTTTTGTAGACTATTGCTAGAAAAATGTAAGGATAGTAACACAGGTAATTTACTGAAAGTAAGTTCAGGCCTGTCGGTCTGGGAGCCCTACTGCTACAGGCAACACATATGAAGGAGACCCAATCAGAAGTCTCCACATTTCAAAAAATTATTGCCACACCGACACTCCTTCCACTACAAGAAACACACCAGATGGAGACCCAATTATGAGTCTTCACATTTCAAAAAATGAGGGGCAGACAGCACCAAAGTGGCATCAATTTCACTAGAGTTGAAACAGTATAATTGGGACTGACACCCCTTCCACTACAGGATACACACCAGATGGAGACCCAACCAGGAGTCTCCACATTTCAAAGAATTAGGGCCAGTCACCACCAAAGTGGCATCAATTTTCCCAAAGTATAACTAGTATAATGGAGAAATTGATGCCACTTTGGTGGTGTCTGCCCCTAATTTTTTGAAATGTGGAGACTTCTGGTTAAGTCTTTATCTGGTTGGTTTCCTGTAGTGGAAGGGGTGTCAATGCCCCATTATACTTGTTCTACTCTAGTGAAATTGATGCCACTTTGGTGGTTTCTGCCCCTATTTTTTTGAAATGTGGAGACTCCTGGTTGGGTCTCCATCTGGTGTGTTTCCTGTAGTGGAAGGGGTGTCGGTCCCCTTCCACTAGAGTAGAAATAGTATAATGGGGCACTGATATCCCTTCCACTACAGGAAACACACCAGATAGAGACCCAACCAGGAGTCTTCACATTTCAAAATATTAGGGGCAGATACCGCCAAAGTGGCATCAATTTCACTAGAGTAGAAATACTATAATGGGCACTGACACCCCTTCCACTACAACCAACCCACCAGATGGAGACCCAATTATGAGTCTCCACATTTCAAAAAATTAGGGGCAGACATTACCAAATTGGCATAAATTTCACTAGAGTAGAAATAGTATAATGGGGACCAACACCCCTTCCATTACAGCCAACCCACCGGATGGAGACCCAATCAGGAGTCTCCACATTTCAAAAAATTCAGTGGAGACAGCCATTGTGTAACATCCCTGGCGGCGTGCTGGCATGACTTACCACCTCCCACCATGCAAGACCGCCATCTTACCTATCAGTCCAGGCTGCACACTTTGTTCCAGTACCTGCTGTGTGCAAGTCTCTCGTCTGATTACTTAGGGCGGCGGCGCGGTTGCTGCCTGTTTCTTATAGTTACTGTGTGCACAGTACTAATGCGTTCCCAGCCTATTGCTGTGAGTCACTGGATACTTAAATCCCCTCCACCCAGTAGGAGGTGCCTGAGCAACACTTTCTTTCAGTGTGTTCTGTGCAACTGAGTTGCCAGGTCCTGTCCTATATCTTGTCTGTATCCGCTACCCTGGGGGCTGTATACCCAGGCCTGTTACCTGTATCTGTGACTTCTAGTCTGTTCCGCCACCCTGGGGCCTGTATACCCAGGCCCGTTACCTGTGTCTGTGACTTCTAGTCTGTTTCCGCCACCCTGGGGGCTGTATACCCAGGCCCGTTACCTGTGTCTGTGACTTCTAGTCTGTTTCCGCCACCCTGGGGCCTGAGTTCCCAGGCTCGTTCCTGTATCTTGTTCCTGGTTCAGTTCCTGTCTGAACAGTGTCCTAGCCCGTTACTTGTTTGTCACTATGTCCATATCTTCCCTTTTCCTGCAGTGTCTGAACCTGCACCTAACTCCAACTCGTTGTCTCTGTACTTCTGTTTGTGAGTTTAGTGTCCACTTGCTACTTCATTGTAAGTACCTTGTGTGTTTTGCTCTGCTCTGCTTGTTTACCGCACCTGCGGGTTTTGCTCTGCTCTGTTTGTCTACCTCACCTGCGGGTTTTGCTCTGCTCTGCTTGTCTACCGCACCTGCGGGTTTTGCTCTGCTCTGCTCGTCTACCGCACCTGCGGGTTTTGTTCTGCTCGTCTACCGCCCCTGCGGGTTTTGCTCTGCTCTGCTTGTCTACCGCACCTGCGGGTTTTGGTCTGCTCTGCCTGTCTACCGCACCTGCGGGTTTTGCTCTGCTCTGCTTGTCTACCGCACTTGCGGGTTTTGCTCTGCTCTGCTTGTCTACCGCACCTGCCGGTTTTGCTCTGCTCTGCTTGTCTACCCGCACCTGCTGATTTTGCTCTGCTCTGCTTGTCTACCCGAACCTGTGGATTTTGCTCTGCTCTGCTTGTCTACCCGCACCTGCGGGTTTTGCTCTGCTCTGCTTGTCTACCACACTTGCAGGTTTTGCTCTGCTCTGCTTGTCTACCGCAACTGCGGGTTTTGCTCTGCTCTGCTTGTCTACCGCACTTGCGGGTTTTACTCTGCTCTGCTTGTCTACCGCACCTGCGGCTCTGTTTCTGTATCCCGGTCTGTACTGGTCCCTATCCTGCCTGCGTTCCTACCTGCCAGTACCCACCTGTCTGCATACCAGCCGTGCATGCCAGTACCCACCTGTCTGCATACCAGCCGTGCCTGCCAGTATCCACCTGTCTGCATACCAGCCGTGCCTTCCAGTACCCACTTTCTACAGCAGTAATGCTATTCATGTTTCATGCTTCATATTTACATACTCAGCGTTACAGAGTGCTGCTTTGTTTGTTCATTGTACATGGAGGTAGCTCCTCTTGGTAAGCACCTGTTCACACATATTTATTGTATTGGAAGTGCCATCATTTTCTTTGTTACCAGTACCCACCTGTCTGTATGCCAGCCTAACTTGCCTGTTCCTGCATTCCCCAGTGTGGGTCAACAGCTGTGACCGGGGTCTGACCTGGAGTAGCACCTGGTCCCTCTGCTCGGTTCCTCCCTGGTTCACGGAGTCGACTGAGCCGCCGTGCGACCTTGGTCGGACCGAGTTGATACTTAGTCACGCCCCTCCAGGCACTCCTCGGTGCATGGTTCAGTGGGATCACTAACCACGCTCATGCCAGTCAGTCCAGGTGTGTGTGTAACACATTGCTCAAACTCGGCCTGGATAGCTGTCCACAACTCTTGAGCTGTGTGACTGCGATCTCCAAGGCATATTAATTTTAACACTGCTTGATTGCGGTGAGCCCTGGCTGTGCAGTATGGAGGTGTTAGGGATTCCTTCAGCACTGTTGGAATGCGTGTCTCATTAAGGCAGAGGTTGAGGGCGCAGGTGGAGGCCCTAGAGGAGGTGGAGGAGGCAGGTTCAGTGGAGTAACTGTTAGATACAGAGGTTTTGTCCTGCAAGCCTTGGGGATTCCAAGACTTGTGGAGCAACCCCTTCCCCGCCTGCCCCCACAGCCACCAGAGTCACCCAGTGCCCAGTCAGCGAGATGTAACGCCCCTGGCCATGCTTACTCGTCCAGGTGTCTGTGGTGAAATACACCCTGGAAGACATAGATTTAGTCAAGGAACGGATGATGTTGTCTCCGACATGGTGTTGTAGCATAGGCACAGATTTCTTAAAGAAGTAATGGTGACTGGGCAACTGGTATTGGGGGACTGCGATGGCCATCAGCTTTCGGAAACCATCTGTATCCACCAGTCGAAAAGGCAGCATTTCTGTGACCAACAGATTGAAGATGGTAGAGTTCAACCTCTTAGCTTTGTCATGTGTAGGATGAAATAATCTTTTATGTGACCACAACTGTGGGACCAAGGGCTGGCTGCTGTGCTGAGAGAGGGTGGAGTAGGGTGAACACGACAAACTGCTGGACCGTGAGTGAGGTACAGGCGGAGATGTTATGGTGGATTGAAAAAGATGTGGTGTGCTCGGTGAAACAAAAACAGCAGGCTTGTCCACTTCCATTTCAGCTGACGGGCTCTCACTCACCCTGACTGGAGCAGGTAAGCAAGTCGAGGTTCTGCGGCCAGAGACCTGTGTGAGAACACTTGGCACGGTGACGGAGGAGGAAGAGGCAGCAGATGCGGGTGATGGGGACGGCCAATGGTTGGTGAGGCCCGCTGGTCCTCTTTTTATTGCAGTGAGATTCCCAGACTAACGCATGTTGATCGCGCATGTGCCGTTTTATGCATGTAGTAGTCAAATTATTGCAATTTATGCCTCTACTGAGTCATTTTTTGCAAAGTTGGCAGATAACGTGAGTTGAGTCTCACAAAAAGGCCCAGGCTAGGCAACCCTTGGCGCCCCTGCGAGCTGCAGACCCACGACTGCTGCTGGCCACAGCCACAGTTTTGGCTGAGGATGCAGTGCTCGTCATGGTTGCATCACTCCGTGTCTGTGCAGTAGGTCACAATGTAATCTCTTCATCTTCCTCCTCCTCCTCTGCTGAGCTACTCAGCTGCATGCGTCTGGGTTCACACCAAGTGGGATCTACAACCTCATAATCATCCTATATGTTCTCCCACTCCTCGCCCTGAGAGTCACCCTCCTCCTCTTCCTGCCCTGACAACACAGTACAGTCCGCGTGTGCCTCAGGTATCTAAGTCTTATCAGGATCACCTCCACCCCCAGGGGTTAACATCTGGTGATGCGGGTCAGAATTCTGCTCAGACTCTACTTCGTCCTGCCACCGATCCAAGAGAAAAAAATTTTGGGCATTGGTGAAGATGTTTTCCTCCTCTTGAGTCTGTGAATCTTTGCAGCTGAAATCTGATGCCCATGGCATAGAATGTGTCAACAGCTCTGCAGACTCGCCCAGTTGGGTGGTTGGAGAGTTGTGATGCAGGAGGAGACTAGGGGAATTGGGGTTCCACCTCTGAGGACTGCACTGTGTGTGATGTTGAGGTGGAGTAAGAGAAGGAAAGGCCACTTGATGCAGAGCTTACCATCCACTAGAGGACATGCTCTTTCTGGCCCTCATCTACAAAGTATACAGCTGTGCGGCTGCCAAAGAAAGGGAGTGGAGTTGCCCGTTCTGTAACAGAAGTTGTCAGTTGTCTTTGTATAGGATGTGACGGTGTTGGTTCAGTAGAGCTTTCACTAATGACGCACCCCCTGGGCCGTGGGGTACTCGGTAGCCGGGCCGGTCGGTGCTGGGGGATGTCACAGTGGCGGTGACCCAGTCTGTGACCCAGGGCGGTCAATAAAAAGGGGATTGTAGTTTTTATAGTTTAATGTTCGTGACGCCACCTGTGGTATGCGACTATATGGAGCCGCCGCTGACATACAGATCGTATGGAGCTGATGGTGACGCAGCAGAGTTGGGACAGCTCTCCACAGGCAGAGCTTAGCTCCAGGGCAGGAAATGGTGATGTTATAGATGTTGCTGTGCAGTGTAATGCAGGGGATGGCGCAGATAATAACCAGTCCACAATTTAATGGCGGTTTCCTCTTATCTTTACTTGTGGTGGTTAGGCAGACCGGGGCACGGGTACTAGCTTGTAGTAGACGTCTAGGCGGCCTAGAAGCAAGTTGAGAATCCACCTCGCCAGGTAAAGTTGGAGGCCTTCTCTTTGTGCTAATCTCTTTGGCCCTGCTGCTTATAGCTGTGCTGTGGCCCTCGTCTCTGAGTAAAACGTCTTTGTGCTCACCCGTATGACAGGCAGCTCGGGCCTTCCTGGAGTGTCGCTCCCACGTGGTGGTGCTGGGCCCTATGTGCTGCGGAGCCTCCGGGCGTCTGATGGGGCCAGGAGACCTGCTGTCTTCTGCCCTCCGGTTTCAGCTGCTGGGCCTTCAGTGCCCCACAACCTCGGACTCCGGTATCCGGTTCTTCTACGCTCCTCTCAGGGGTGAGCTGCCGTGCAGATCCACTCCCCAGGTCTTTTCTCGTCGCTGTCCTGTATTCAACTCCACTCACTAACTCTAACTAACCCCGCCTCCAGATCCCAGTTGCTAAGGGGAGGAGCTCCCCTTGCTGGTCTGGAGCCAGGAAAGTGTTGCATGCTAATATATCTGACTAGGGGACCCCTGCTTGCTTCCAGGCATGGCATCACCTCTTGTGAGAGAGGCAATGCCACTGTGGCAACCGGACCCCTGGGGTGCCACATTCCCCCCTAGTTAAATTCAGTACTCCCGGACTGAGGATACCTTTTTTTTTTTTTTGAATTAACAATCAACAACAATAACAATTCACATTACAATTAGTTTACAAAGTCAAAAATTACAAACAACCCAACCAAACATATATAGCAGTCACTGCGGCACTTAGTCTTTACGCCATAATCCGGGGATTGTCTTTTTCCGGATAATTGAAATTTGGCTGGTGGGAACCGCATCAACCCACTTTGTGTATCGTCCCTGAGCGTGGCTTCAGAGCACTCTGTCTTTGGGCCCGGTCTTCGGCCACACCTGTGGTTTATTTTCAAGGCCACTTATTAACTATTTTCAATATTGTCCCAACCACACCTAGTCCTGTGGTCTGATTGTCCATAAATTTAACAACTATATATATCCAAGATTATTTAACGGTTACAACTATATATAACATACACTTTAGTTCCTCCAGCGGGCAGGGATCTGACCTTTAGTACTTCGGGTCGATCTATGTAGTACATTTGTTGTCACTGACCTACCTTGGTCCCTAGTGTCTACCCCTGGTGTGGTGGGTTCAGTGTGAACTACACTACGGGTAGTCTGAGGTAACACCGGTAGGCTGGGTAATCTCCTACAAATTATTTGGCTCACCCTGGGTACGACAGGTTCACTGCTAGCAGAGGGTAGATTCTTCTGATCTGCTTATGATGAGGCATCTGTCTCTGGGGCCGATTGGTCTCTCTGCTGTTCTGGAGCCTCTGCCGCTTCCGGTGAGGCCGCTTGGAGAAAGGTCAGGACCGGACCACAATTACTCTGTTCACCTGCGTCCAAGACTGGGGAAATGCTCCAAGGACTGTCTGGACCATTTCCTCCACTTTTTCTAAGAGCTGAGGGGTGTCTTGGTCTTCTTCCCTGTGTTTCAGCTGTTCAGGGCATATCTTCAGGTGGTCTCTTAAGACTGCCGCTGAAGTTTCCCCTCCATCTTTACTGATGAGGCACACTTTGGTGTTATCGTAATTCGAGGGTACGGCGGTGTATGGCTCAACCTCCCACTGGTCATCTAATTTATGGACTCGTCTCTTCCTCTTGAGTACCTGTTCTCCAGGTGATAAGGGAACTGCAGGTGCGTGCTGATTGTAAGTTTTCTCCTGCTTCTGTCTCGCCTGGGACAAACTTCTCTCCACACATTCTTGCACCTTGCGGTATTTTTGCTGCTGCTCTGCATCCCAGTCTGCATCTGGTGATGCCGTCTCTGGTGTTAAGACTCCCATGTCTAAGTCAATGGGTAACTTGCCAGGTCTTGCTCTCATCAGGTAAGCGGTTGTACAGTTGGTGGATTTCACCGGGATGTGGTTATATAGGTCCACCAAATCTGGTAACTTCTCTGGCCACAGGCTACGTTCTTCAATGTCTTCAACAGGTCTATTACCACCTGGTTCATTTTCTCGCACAACCCGTTGGTCTGGGAATGATACAGCGTCGTCCTTATTTTCTTGCAGCCGTACAAGTTACAGAATTCTTGAAGCACTTCTGCTTCAAAGGCTGGACCTTGGTCGGTGAGCACTCGTTCAGGGTAACCGTGCGGGCGACAAAAGTGTTGTTGAAACGCTTTGGCTGCTATCTGAGCCGTCTGGTCTTTCACTGGCACTACTACCAAGAACCTGGAATAGTGGTCTACTATAGTGACAGCGTAGACATAGCCTGACCGGCTTGGGGCTAGCTTCATGTGGTCCAAGGCTACCAGTTCAAGTGGTTGTTTGGTGATTATGGGCTGCAGAGGAGCCCTCTGGCTATCACGGTCTTTCCATCTCAGGTTGCATGGACCACATTCTCGACACCATCTCTCGATTGCTTTCCTCATGCCAACCCAGTAGAATCATTCATGTACTGTAGCAGGACTTCCAACTTCTTCCACCCTAAGTGTTCTGCTCCATCGTAGTACGCTTCTAAGACCATTGGCGCATCCCGCCTCGGGACCACCACCTCCCAGACCAGCTTGTGTGTCTGGGAGTTGATACTTCTTCGACACAGCTTTCCCTTGTAGATGAACAGTTTGCCCTTCTCCTTCCACAACTGTTGGACCTCCTGTGGAGCATCTGGATCAGGGTGCGACTCAGCTTGTGTCAGCAACTCCTTTACTAGGCGGACAGCCGGGTCACTATCCTTTGTCTCTGCCCATCCATGGTGGGGCAATGGGTTAAACGTGGCCTCTCTGTTGGCGGAGCGCCTGTCCCTCACACAGTGGGAGCACTGGGTCACCCCGTGGCGATGGTAACCGGGTAGTTCTATCTCCTCCAGATCTTCCGGGTCTTCTCCCCCATCTGGCAAGTTGGGCATCCCGGACAGCGCATCAGCATTGGTGTTCTTATGCCCCGCCCGATACTTGATGGTAAACTCGTAGTTAGACAGTTGGGCCATCCATCATTGCTCTAGGGCACCAAGCTTCGCAGTCTCCAGATGCGTAAGCGGGTTGTTGTCTGTGAAGACTGTAAATCTGGAGGAGGCGAGGTAGTGTTTGAAGCGCTCCGTTATGGTCCAGACAGCTCTACCTGTTGTCTTTTCATCAGGGCTCTGATTTCCTTCTGCAGAACTCGCTGCTGACTGGAACTGGCAGTCTCTACGACCTGTTGCAACTAAAGAATAATTTCCCCAAGACAATTCTCTATCACATTGGTGCCTATAGTTATCATAGGATGACTTCCTCCGCGATCAACATCAACAATAATCATTCCTTGTGATGGCAATTCTACTCGGCCAACTTTTATGGTCGCCTCTTTATACCTCACCTGAGGCAAGGGTTGACCATTGCTGGCATAGATGCTAAGATGTTCATCTGGACGGCGGGTAATGTCTGAATCAGTCCAGTATTGTTTATAAAGGATATATGGCATCGTTGTCACCTGGGACCCACTGTCCATCAGTGCGTTCATCGGGATGCCATCAAGCACGACAGGTAGGACCGGTCGTCCTCCCACGTACTTGTCTCGCCAGCATTGTGGGCCTGGTCGTCTTACTCCTGGGGGTTGGCCATATTCCCCAGGGGTTGCTCGTTTAAATTATAGAATCTTGCGTAGTGCCCCGCCTTTTGACCGCGGCGGCAGATGGGTTGTCCGTCCTGGTCGTAGCAATCGCTGTTCCTCCCTCTGGTCGGTGTAATTCTTTTCTGTTGTCGCCACGGGACGTCATCTGAGTAAAACATCTTTGTGCTCACCCGTATGGCAGGCAGCTCGGGCCTTCCTGGAGTGTCGCTCCCATGTGGCGGTGCTGGGCCCTATGTGCTGCGGAGCCTCCCTGCGTCTGATGGGGCCAGGAGACCTGCAGTCTTCTGCCCTCCAGTTTCTGCTGCAGGGCCTTCAGTGCCCCACAACCTCGGACTCCGGTATCTGGTTCTTCTACGCTCCTCTCATGGGTGAGCTGCCGTGCCCAGCTCTTTTCTCGTCTCTGTCCTGTTTTCAACTCCACTCACTAACTCTAACTAACCCCACCTCCAGATCCCAGTTGCTAAGGGGAGGAGCTCCCCTTGCTGGTCTGGAGCCAGGAAAGTGTTGCATGCTAATATACCTGACTAGGGGACCCCTGCTTGCTTCCAGGCATGGCATCACTTCTTGTGAGAGGGGAATGCCACTGTGGCAACCGGACCCCTGGGGTGCCACACTAACATTATGCCATGCAAGGTGAGGGAAAGACTAAGTGCAACATGAAGGGAACAAGGGAAGAAAGCCCAAACACTATGGAAAGGGGGAGTGGAAACCCCTTGGCAGAACTAATATCACCCTGCCTACCTTACCGTCCCTATATGGGTTCCACACCTATTGCTAAGCAGAAACCCAAGCCCTGAGTGTCCGTAGAACTTGGCCCTAGATAGGAAGGGGACAGGGTGAGCACTAGTCAAGCCCCACTACAAACTAAAAAAAACAAGGTAGACAAACAAAGGGAATACACTTAGCTTGAGCAGACACCAGAGAGCTAACACCAACTGTTCTCCAAGGGCACCAGAGAAGAAACTAGCCAACTGCTAGTGCACCAAGCCAACACAGAGGTACATAGAACTATCACTGGCGCCTCTCTGGTGAAACTGAGAGTTTTTAATTACCAAGCAAGGGTGTGTCAATCAGCAGCAGAAGGTGGAGGTAGCTGCTGGGTCGTAAAGGAAGAAGGATACATCAATGCCAAAGAGATGAGAGGATCAAGAAGGCATCTGCAATGACAAGCGCAGTGACCTGTAGCCGGCTCCAGAGTGAATGTCTGTCACACCTGACACACCCATGACAGTACCCCACTTCTATGAGTGGCCTCAGGACCAGGTTTTTCAGGATAAGAGGTGTGGAACCAACAAACCAGCCAGGGGGCATTCACCAAACCCACATCCTTTCCTCTGGACCATAACCCTTCCAGTGCACCAAGTACTGTAAGGAACGATGCTGGAGTCGAGAATCTACAATCCTCAAAATCTCAAACGCTTAATTACTATCAGCCATGATTGGGGGTGGCGGCAGGGAAGAGGACTCAAGAGGTTCTACATATTTCTTGAGCAGCGACCTGTGAAACACATTATGGATCTTAAGGGCCTGATGTAGCTCAAGACGAAAAACTGCTGAGTTAATGATGGCGGTTATTTTATAGCGACCAATAAACCTAGGTCCAGCATCCAGGACAGAACCTTCAACTTGATATTCCTGGTAGACAACCACACAGTCATTCACACTTAGGTCCAGACCTGGCGAGCGTTTCCTGTCAGCCATACGTTTGTACCTGTCTCCCATGACCTTCAAATTACTCAGAACCCCCCGCCACACAGAGGAGAGCGACAAAGCAAAACGTTCCTCCTCCGGAACTCTCAAACCTCCTCCCCCACTAAAAGTACCAAACTGTGGATGGAAACCGTATGCACCAAAGATCGGTGACCTGCTGGTAGATTCTTGGCGATAATTATTAATAGCAAATTCTGCCAACGGTAAGTAAGATGCCCAATCCTCCTGGTTTTCGGAGACAAAACACCTGAAGTAAGTCTCTAAGTTCTGATTAATGAGCTCTGTCTGTTCATTCTACTGAGGATGAAAGGCAGAGGAAAAGGACAGCTGCATCCCCAGTTGAGAACAGAAAGCTTTCCAGAACTTAGAAACAAACTGGGTCCCCCGATTTGACACCACATCGGAGAGAACTCCTTGAAGCTTCACAATCTCATTTATAAATACCCAAGCAAGAGTCTTGGCATTCGGAAGTGCCGGTAATACGACAGGTTCAGTAAAATGGTCCACTCTATCTACAACCACCAAAACCACAGTCATGCCTGCAGATACCGGTAGATCAGAAATAAAATCCATGGACAAGTATGTCCATGGCCTGTTAGGAATAGGTAGTGGAAGAAGAGTACCAGATGGACGGGTATGCGATACTTTAGGACGCGCGCAAATACTACAAGCAGACACATGTTCAACCACATCCCAATGCAACCCTGGCCACCTAAAACGATGAGAAAGGAGGTCCACAGTTATCTTACCACCTGGATGACCAGCAAGCACAGAGTTGTGATGTTCCCTAATTACTTTGCGGCGCAGATTAGATGGTACAAATAATCTCCCCGAAGGACAGAAGGCAGGGGCGTCCCCCTGAGTCTCCCACATCTCACCCTCCAGTTCAGGGTACATTGCCGAAATGACTACCCCCTTCTGCAAAATCGGGGCAGGGTACTCATGGTCACCACCACCAGGGAAGCTCCTGGACAAAGTATCAGCCTTGATGTTTTTGACCCCTGGACGGAAAGTGACAACAAAATTTAACCTAGTAAAAAACAGGGACCATCTAGCTTGCCTAGGGTTGAGACATTTAGCCGATTGGAGATATGACTGGTTCTTGTGGTCCGTAATAGTATTAGGATGGACAGCCCCCTCCAACCAATGTCGCCATTCTTCGAACGCCAATTTGATCGCCAAAAGCTCCCTATTACCCATGTCATAATTTCTCTCAGCCGAAGATAATTTCTTGGTAAAGAAAACGCATGGACACCATTAACCTGGGGACAGACCCTGAGACAACACAGCCCCAACCCCCACTTCCAACACATCAACTTCCACGATAAAAGATTGAGAAACATCTGGTTGACTGAGTATAGGTGCAGTGGCAAAACAACTCTTTAGGGAGGAAAAAGCCTGCAAGGCTGCATCTGACCAATAGTAAATCAGACCCCTTCTTTGTCATGTCAGTGAGAGGTTTCACAATTACTGAATAATTTTGGATACATTTCTGGTAAAAATTTGTAAAACTCAGAAAACGCTGTAAAGGCTTCAGGTTCTCGGGACGGTCCCAATCAAGGACAGCACGGATCTTCTCTGGATCCATCCGTATATCCGGAGATGGCAACAGGTACCCCAAAAACTGTACCTCCAGGATGGAGAATTTTTTTTTTCTAGTTTGGCATATAGTTTGTTATCCCTTAATACCTGAAGCACCTGTTTAACATGCCCTTGATGTGTCTCAAAATCAGGTGAGTAAACCAAAATATCATCCAGATAGACCACCACAAACCTGCCCACCAAATGATGGAAAATATAATTTATTAAGTGCTGGAACACCGCAGGTGCATTGATCAGACCGAAAGGCATAACCAGACTCTCGAAATGCCTCTCAGGGGTATTTAATGCTGTTTTCCATTCATCCCCTTCTTTGATTCTAACCAGATTGTAGACTCCCCTTAAATCCAACTTGGAGAACACATTAGCTCCCACAACCTGGCTGAACAAATCTGAAATCAGAGCTAGAGGGTATGGATCTCGGATGGTAATTTGATGCAAATCCCAGAAATCTAAACAGGGACGGAGACCGCCATCTTTCTTCACAAATAAAAAGCCTGCCACCACGGGCGAAGATGAGGGTCTGATATGTCCCTTTTCCAAACTTTCCGCAATGAAATCCTTCATGGCTTGTCTCTCAGGGCCAGAAAGATTATACAGTTTGGACAGCTCCAGGGGGTCAGGTTAATATGACAGTCATATGCATGATGAGGAGGCAAATCCTGACACCCCTTCTCAGAAAAAACTGTTTAAATAGTTTTCATGGCAGTAATCTTCCCATCTCTCTGGATTGCCAATCCACTATCAGATTATGTTTCACCAACCAAGGTAGACCGAGTACAATTGGAGTGGGAAGATCGTCCAGGGCATAACAAGGAATTATCTCACAATGAACAGACCCCACCCTCAATCTTACATTATGTACAATCTAAGTCAGAGCTTTCTGTGCAAGTTGCGCTGAGTTGATGGCAAAAACAGGAATGGGCCTAGCTAAAGTACAGCAAACAAGCCCATGAGTTCTCACAAACTCAGCATCAACCATGCTGACTCCACCTCCACTGTCTACAAACACAGAAATTTTCTCAGACCTGCTCTCTAGTATCACCTCTGCTGTCAGGACAAACCGAAAACTGCAGGTTGATGACAAACACACCCCTTGATTATCCAACTCCAGACTACCAAGGGTTAATCGAGTTTGCTTAGGAATTGAGCGAGAGACCTTAATAAAATGTCCCTTTTTTCCACAAAAAAAATGTGTCTTTATTTTTGCAGATCTCAGGGGAAATGTACAATGCAGAGGCACCTCCTAACTGAACCAGTACACCCCCAGATTGCTCCCCCAGCAAAGGGGTATTACCCCGAAAAGAGTGCTCCGGAGAAGGTGGTCTCACCCACCTATCCCGAAGGTGTCTATCAACACGAATTGCCAATGACATGGCAGCCTCCAAGAACTCTGGGGTTTCATACACTGCCAAGGCATCTTTCAACCTTTCAATAAGGCCCTGGCAAAACTGGCTTCTCAGAACCGGGTCATTCCATTTGGTATCAGTTGCTCACCTGCTATACGTCTCCACTGACTGATTCCCCTGCTGAAGGCGACGCAGCCTGGACTCAGCCAAGGAGATACGGTCTGGATCATCATAGAAGATGGCTAGAGCCCTGAAAAAACCCTCCACTGACTGGAGAAAAACTGAACCCTGTGGCAAAGAGAGAGCCCAGGATTGAGGATTTCCTTGGAACAGTGAGATCACAATCTCCACTCGCTGCACCTCATCTCCAGAGGAGTAAGGATGAAGTTTAAAATAAAACTTGCAAGTTTCCTTGAACACAAACAACTTGTCCCTGCCTCCTGAAAATCTGTCTGGGAGGGAAATTTTAGGTTTAAGCTGGACTAGCCTACCCACAGAGACCGCAACATTAGCAGACTGCTGCCGTTGCTGCTGAACCCCAGAGGGAAGGTCAGTCACCTCCAGAGACAGCTTGTGCAGCTGCTCTGCCAGCATTGCAACGGGATCCATGAACCAAGGGAGAGAGAAAAAAAAAACCGAGCCAAAAAAAGCCCACACACAAATAAAACCACGTGTCAGTTTTTTTTCTTATTTTTTATGCACGGCCGGTGATAATGTCAAGCAAGGTGAGGGAAAGACTAAGTGCAACATGAAGCGAAGAGGGGAAGGAAGCCCAAACACTAGGGGGAGGAGGAGTGGAAACCCTTAAGAAGATCTAATATCACCCTGCCTACCCTACCATCCCTATATAGGTACCACACCTATCGCCATGCAGAAACCTAAGCCCTGACTGTGGACAGGGTGCGCACTAGTCAAGCCCCACTACAAACTAAAGACAAGGTAGACAAACAAAGGGAATACACTTAGCTTGAGCAGACATTAGAGAGATAACACCAACTGTCCTCCAAGGGCACCAGAGAAGAAACTAGCCAACTGCTAGTGCTCCAAGCCAACACAGAGGTACATAGAACTATTACCGGCGCCTCTCTGGAGAAACTGAGAGTTTTTAATTACCAAGCAAGGGTGTGTCAATCAGCAGCAGTAGGTGGCGGTCGTTGCTGGGTCCTAAAGGAAGAAGGATACACCAATACCAGGGAGATGAGAGGATCAAGAAGGCATCTGCAATGCCAAGCGCAGTGACCTTCTGAAGCCGGCTCCAGAGTGACTGTCTGTCACACCTGACACACCCGTGACACATTACCATCTACCACATATACACCTTAAACACCAAGCCTATTCCCTCTTCCACCATGACCTCACTTTTTCCCACTCATGTTGGATGTACCCTTACCCTCATTTAACCAGCTGTTTAACAAACCTATGCCCAGACCTGTGAGTCACCTGTCACTAAACTACCAATCAGTATTTATTTGCTCAGATAGTGTGGCTAGAGCATGCTATTAGCAACAACAAATTTAATTTTCTACTGTGGAGCCCTGGATACGGCAGAATCTTAGCGTAAAAGAATTACAAGCTGATATGTGGCCTGCTTTATGTATCATGGTAGTAACCGAAAAGAATAGTTTTTTTTTTACTGTGGAGCCCTGGATACAGTTGAATCACAGCGCAAAAGAGTTATAAGCTGAGATGTAGCCTGTTTTATGCAGCATGGTAGGAATAGAAAAAAATAGATTTTGTACTGTGGAGCCCTGGATACAGATGAATCTTTGAGCAAACCAATTACAAGCTGAGATGTTGCCTGCTTTATGTATCATGGTCGTAACTGAAAAAAATCGATTTTGTACTGTGGAGCCCTGGATACACCTGAAACTGCGCAAAAGAATTACAAGCTGAGATGTGGCCTGCTTTATGTAGCATGGTAGTAACAGAAAAATAATAGATCTTTTACTGTGGAGCCCTGGATACAGCTGAATTTCTGCGCAAAAGAATTACAAGCTGAGATGTGGCCTGCTTTTTGTAGCACAGTAGTAACAGAAAAAAATAGATTTGATACTGTGGAACCCTGGATACAGCAGAATCTCTGAGCAAACAAATTACAAGCTGAGATGTGGCCTGCTTTATATAGCATGGTAGGAACAGAAACAAATTGAGTTTTAAAGGTGTACTCCTGCATGAAGCACAATAGCAGCACAACAGAGTTCTATGCTGAAATGTGGCCTGGTGTCTCTGTCTAGACCACACTAATCGCAAAAACAATTGATCTGCTGGAAGGTTAATTTCCCAGCCACACAGGATTCTAGCTATCTAAACTATCTGACTTACAAGCAACTGCCTAGCTAACTATCTCATTCTCTCACAATCCAGTAGCAGCAGCAGCCTCTCTGCACTGTTACACTAAGAAATTGGCGCTAAAACAACATGTCAACTCTTTATATGGAGAGGGACATGTGACTTCAGCAGCCAATGACACAAGCCCTTGTGTCTAGATGTTGTCGATGGTTCCTGCGCCCTGATTGGCTTGCCAGAATCTCCACACATTAAGTTAAGAAAAAAAAATTAAGATTAATTGTCCACAAAGATTAACAGTCAAACACGTCCTCCCGCTCATCATACAGCACCACTATCCTAGCCAAAGTCCTAAAAAATACATTAGTGGAAACGTGATCATTTACCACACTTTGAAAGAATTTTGCAGATTTTGAGTAAAAACTCTTGAGGGTCCGATCACGAATCCAAATTTGCAATGTTTGTGCTGAATTTGAAAAAAACAAACATTTTCCAAACATGTTTGCTCATCTTTAGTCATGACCAAAGTTAACACAAAAAAAAATTGATCAGTAAGGTGGTATATGTAACATACCTGGCGGCGCCCTTGCATGGTGGTCCATCTCCCACTGTGCAAGAGCGCGCACTTGATCTCCAGTCCAGAATGTCTCTCTGGCTTCCCTCCATGCTGTCTGTTTGTGTCTGTTTCTGCTGCTTAAGGGCGGCGCCCGATCACTTCCTGCTTTTTGTACCTGCTGTGGGTCACACCCCTTGTGCGTCCTCAGCCTATTGCTGTCTGTCACCTGGTATATAACCCAGCTGCTCCAATCAATCCCGGCCTGAGCATTGTGTTTCATTCAGTGTGTGCTTGCACTCTGAAGGTGCCAGGTCCCGTTCTGTATTCTCTTGTCTGCCTATCCTGGAGGCTGTATTTCCAGGCCTGTCTGAACACGCTCCTAGCCTGTTCCTCCCGCCTTCTAGGGGCCGATTACCTAGACCCGCTCCTGTATCTTGTTTGTCCTGTCTGAACATGCTCCTAGCCTGTTCCTCCCGCCTTCTAGGGGCCGATTACCTAGACCCGCTCCTGTATCTTGTCTGTCCTGTCTGAACACGCTCCTTGCCTGTTCGTCCCGCCTCTCTGGGGGCCGTATTCCCAGACCCGCTCCTGTATCCCGCTGCAGTGTCGGTCTCTTCCGTACACTCAGTTCCAGTCTGAACTCTCTCCTATCCTTTACCTGTTTTGCCTCTATGTCCGTTCCTTTCCTTTTTCTGCAGAGTCTGAACTCGTACCTAACTCCTGCTTGTTGTCTCTGTACTCCCGTTTGTGAGTTTGTGGTCCACTTGCTACTTCACTGCAAGTACCCTGTGGGTATCTGGCTCTGCCTTTCCCTTCCTGTCTGTTCCGTGTGAACAGCGCCCTGTCTCGTCCTGCTCTGCTCTTGCTCACCGCTCCAGGCGGTCTCGTCCTGCTCTGCTCTTGCTCACCGCTCCTGGCGGTCTCGTCCTGCTCTGCTCTTGCTCACCGCTCCAGGCGGTCTCGTCCTGCTCTGCTCTTGCTCACCGCTCCAGGCGGTCTCGTCCTGCTCTGCTCTTGCTTACCTATCCAGGCGGTCTCGTCCTGCACTGCTCTTGCTCACCGCTCCAGGCGGCCTCATCCTGCTCTGCTCTTGCTCACCGCTCCAGGCTGTCTCGTCCTGCTCTGCTCTTACTCACCGCTCCAGGCGGTCTCGTCCTGCTCTGCTCTTGCTCACCGCTCCAGGCGGTCTCGTCCTGCTCTGCTCTTACTCACCGCTCCAGGCGGTCTCGTCCTGCTCTGCTCTTGCTCACCGCTCCTGGCGGTCTCGTCCTGCTCTGCTCTTGCTCACCGCTCCAGGCGGTCTCGTCCTGCTCTGCTCTTGCTCACCGCTCCAGGCGGTCTCGTCCTGCTCTGCTCTTGCTCACCGCTCCAGGCAGTCTCGTCCTGCTCTGCTCTTGCTCACCGCTCCAGGCGGTCTCGTCCTGCTCTGCTCTTGCTCACCGCTCCAGGCGGTCTCGTCCTGCCCTGCTCTCGCTCACCTCTCTGGGTGGCCTCACTCTGCTGTGTTTGTCCGCCACATCTGTGGTTCTGTTCCTGAGTCCCAGTGTGTACTGGGTCCTATCCCACCTGTGTTCCTACCTGCTAGTTCCTTCCTGTCTGCACTCTAGCCGTGCTTGCCTGTACCCCCCTGCCTGCATACCCACCTGCCTGCATACCAGTCGTGCCTGCCTTTTCCCACCAGTCTGTGTGTCAGCCTAACCAGTCTGTTCCTGTATTCCCCTGTGTGGGTCAACAGCCGTGTCCGGGGTCTGTCCTGGAGTAGCACCTGGTCCCTCTGCTTGGTTCCTCCTTGGTGCACTGGCGTCGTATGCCGTCGTGCGACCCTGGTCGGATCGGGTGAATACCTAGTTACGCCCCTCCAGGCATTCACTCTCCGGCACGGTCCAGTGGAATCACACGCACACGCCGCTCAGCCCAGGCGTGTGCATTACAGCATGCTCAGGCCATGGTTCCCGTTGAGCCCCACGGCCTTCGCTCTCTGAGACGTTTTCCAGTGAATACATGCATTAAAAATAAATAAATACAATTTTTTTTTTCTCTAGCTGAGTTCCTGGCTAATTACGCACCCGTCCAGATGGATCTATCTGCTCTCGTTCCTGCGGATCCGCCACGTTACTATGGGGATCCAAGACAAAGTCGTGCATTTGTGGAGCAATGCATGCTACACTTCAAGTTCTACCCTCTATGTTTTCCCACCGATCGGATTAAGGTGGCATTCATTATGTCTAACCTAGCGGGTGATGCCTTGGAATGGATCAACCCCCTATGGGAAACACAGGATCCTATCGTCCTGGACATAATGGCCTTCCTGGTGGCCTTTCTAATGGTCTTCGATGATCCTAACCCGGAGGCTCCTGCTGAAGCTTCACTTTCCAATATCCCGGAGCAGCCCCGATGGGTAATGTGTGTGGGTAGCGCAATAGTCCTCCAGCCCAATGAGACTACTGCCCACCCAGAATCCTCACAGGGTGACTACGCTCTCCGGAATACTTCTCCCAACCTCAAGAGGCAGTCCAGACGTGCTAGACGTAGAGGCAAGCCGTCACGCCAGGGTCTGTCCTCCCTGAGACCTCCTGACCCCAACCTTGAAGTCCCTACTGAAGCTTCATCTCCCTGTATCCCGGAGAAGCCCCAATGGGTAATGTGCGTGAGTAGTGCACCAGTTCTCCTGCCCGAAGAGACTACTGCCCATCCAGACTCCACACAGGAGAACTTCCTGCACCCGGCATCAGATGCTTCACCCACTTTAACCGGTGTGCATGTCCAAGGATGCTCCGAAGCTGTGATTACCTCAGAGTCTGTGCACCTCTACTACCTGGCGGAGGACCCCCAGTTGCCTCCTGAATCCTCCGGGATACCACTCGATGACAAATGGAGAGAGACTTCTCTACACCTGGTACTCGATACTTTGTCCGCTCCGTCCTGTGAGCCTGACAATGGGTACCCCAAAGTGGTAGTTACCCCCGAGTCTCTACACCCCTCCGACCAGGCGGAGGACCTCCAGTTGTCTCCAGAACCCTTCGGGGTGCTACCTGGTAGCGAAAGGACAGAGACTCTCCTATACTCTGTACCTGATACCTCGCTCGCTTCGTTCAGTGAGTCCAACCTAGTGTACTCTGAAGCAGAGGTTACCCATGAGTCTCTACACCCCTCCGACCAGGCGGAGGACCTCCAGTTGTCTCCAGAACCCTTCGGGGTGCTACCTGGTAGCGAAAGGACAGAGACTCTCCTATACTCTGTACCTGATACCTCGCTCGCTTCGTCCAGTAAGTCCAACCTAGTGTACTCCGAAGCAGAGGTTACTCCCGAGTCTCTACACCCCTCCAACCGGGCGGAGGACCTCCAGTTGTCTCCAGAACCCTTCGGGGTGCCACCTGGTGGTGAATGGACAGAGACTTTCCTATACTCGGTACCCGATACCTCGCCTGCTTCGTCCAGTGAGTCCGACCTAGTGTACTCTGAAGCAGATGTTTTCTCCGAGCCTCTGCACTCTTCTGACCCGGCGGAGGACCTCCAGTTGTTTCCTGAATCCTCTGGGGTACCACCAGATAACAAAGAGACAGTGACTTTTCCTCATCCTGTACCTGATAACCTGTCTATTTCTTCCTGTGAGCTTGACAAGGTGTACCTCGAAGCAGAGTTTACCCCCAAGTCTCTGCTCCCCTCCAACCCGGTGGAGGACTTCCAGTTGTCTCCTGTACCCTCTGGGGTGCCACCTGAAAATATGTGGAGAGAGACTTCCTTGTGTGCTGTTCCTGGTACTCCACCCGTTTCGTCTGTTGCTGAGGATGGCTGGATAGGAGGTAGCATCCTAGCTAACCAGATGAGACCAATTTTTCCTGTGGACAGTGGGAGTGATCTCCTTAAAGTGAAGGACTGACCCTCGAATTCCCTGCGGAAGATTCTGGCAGGCCTGAAGAAGAGGGGGCGTAAGGGGGGGTACTGTAACATACCTGGCGGCGCCCTTGCATGGTGGTCCATCTCCCACTGTGCAAGAGCGCGCACTTGATCTCCAGTCCAGAATGTCTCTCTGGCTTCCCTCCATGCTGTCTGTTTGTGTCTGTTTCTGCTGCTTAAGGGCGGCGCCCGATCACTTCCTGCTTTTTGTACCTGCTGTGGGTCACACCCCTTGTGCGTCCTCAGCCTATTGCTGTCTGTCACCTGGTATATAACCCAGCTGCTCCAATCAATCCCGGCCTGAGCATTGTGTTTCATTCAGTGTGTGCTTGCACTCTGAAGGTGCCAGGTCCCGTTCTGTATTCTCTTGTCTGCCTATCCTGGAGGCTGTATTTCCAGGCCTGTCTGAACACGCTCCTAGCCTGTTCCTCCCGCCTTCTAGGGGCCGATTACCTAGACCCGCTCCTGTATCTTGTCTGTCCTGTCTGAACACGCTCCTAGCCTGTTCCTCCCGCCTTCTAGGGGCCGATTACCTAGACCCGCTCCTGTATCTTGTTTGTCCTGTCTGAACACGCTCCTTGCCTGTTCCTCCCGCCTTCTAGGGGCCGATTACCTAGACCCACTCCTGTATCTTGTCTGTCCTGTCTGAACACGCTCCTTGCCTGTTCGTCCCGCCTCTCTGGGGGCCGTGTTCCCAGACTCGCTCCTGTATCCCGCTGCAGTGTCGGTCTCTTCCGTACACTCAGTTCCAGTCTGAACTCTCTCCTATCCTTTACCTGTTTTGCCTCTATGTCCGTTCCTTTCCTTTTTCTGCAGAGTCTGAACTCGTACCTAACTCCTGCTTGTTGTCTCTGTACTCCCGTTTGTGAGTTTGTGGTCCACTCGCTACTTCACTGCAAGTACCCTGTGGGTATCTGGCTCTGCCTTTCCCTTCCTGTCTGTTCCGTGTGAACAGCGCCCTGTCTCGTCCTGCTCTGCTCTTGCTCACCGCTCCAGGCGGTCTCGTCCTGCTCTGCTCTTGCTCACCGCTCCTGGCGGTCTTGTCCTGCTCTGCTCTTGCTCACCGCTCAAGGCGGTCTCGTCCTGCTCTGCTCTTGCTCACCGCTCCAGGCGGCCTCGTCCTGCTCTGCTCTTGCTCACCGCTCCAGGCGGTCTCGTCCTGCTCTGCTCTTGCTCACCGCTCCAGGCGGCCTCGTCCTGCTCTGCTCTTGCTCACCGCTCCAGGCGGTCTCGTCCTGCTCTGCTCTTGCTCACCGCTCCAGGCGGTCTCGTCCTGCTCTGCTCTTGCTCACCGCTCCAGGCGGTCTCGTCCTGCTCTGCTCTTACTCACCGCTCCAGGCGGTCTCGTCCTGCTCTGCTCTTGCTCACCGCTCCAGGCGGTCTCGTCCTGCTCTGCTCTTGCTCACCGCTCCTGGCGGTCTCGTCCTGCTCTGCTCTTGCTCACCGCTCCAGGCGGTCTCGTCCTGCTCTGCTCTTGCTCACCGCTCCAGGCGGTCTCGTCCTGCCCCTCCAGGCATTCACTCTCCGGCACGGTCCAGTGGAATCACATGCACATGCCGCTCAGCCCGGGCGTGTGCATTACAGTATATAGATATATGGTGCTCGAAACTATAAAGAGGGAAAGAGGCACCCACTTTATTGGGGAATTGATTGAACAAGCTTTCTATGTTCCCTATCATCCACAAAGTAGTGGGAAGGTGGAACGCCTTAATGGTACTCTGAGATTAAAAATCCAGAATTGCATAAAAGAAATACTCGTTCTGAGTAAATTGCTCACCATTGCATTCAGTGAGGATGGTCTCAAGGGGTAGAGAGAAGCTGTCCCCACATGAAATACTGTTTGGTAGTGTCCCTAAAACTGGGTTGTATTTCCCACAGCAGCTGCAGGTCTCCTACTGTACCCTCTTTGAATATATCTTGGAGTTGCACAAGCATCTGACTGTTACTCATAATCGTATTCTTTCCTCCATTCCAAACTCCAACTGCATAAGCAGCACACCTACATTGGCACGAGGAGACTGGGTTGTGGCCAAGAGACATATGAGTAGATTATTGGAACCCAGGAACAGTGAGCCATTTCAGGTATTACTGACCACTGCCATTTCTGTCAGCCTCCAAGACAAAGAAACTTGAATCCATGCCAGCCACTGCAAAAGGGTCCGGAACCCTGGCAGCAGCAAAGATGATGGTCCTGCCCCTTTGGACCATGCTGATGGCAATGGCATCCATTGCCCTAACTCTCAATAAGTGCCCCTAACCCCATATGAGACTTTAAACTACTTCTGTTTCCACAAAGAGACTTTTGATTCTGCCCATTACGACGGAGGAAACCTCACCACCAGCCATGGGGTTCTGGTCCAGATTGTGGGGTGGGTGGAGAGTCCATGGTTACAGATAAATATTACAGGTTGCTTAAAACATTAGTATGATCTGGCCCTACTACAGCGTAAATTCATAACACACAGGGCTAAGAAGTTTCCAGTAGGTGAGATTCCAGTAAAAGAACTTAAGTTAAGCCTGCGATGTCCACACTCAAAGGACTAGAAAAGGTGTAAGTGTAGCACCCTGAGGACTCGGCTGCTACAGGGGTATTACACCTCAAGCCAGAGGTGTGGTATTCCACTCCCGGGTAAGGATGGAGTGTGGGACTGAGCTCAGATAGCTGCATACACTACATACATCCCATTTCCGGGGGACAGACCGACGGTACTCCCACCAGTATATGTGCAGGTACGACAGTGTCTGTCCCTGGCTGGAGTGGGAGGGGGGTGGAACATCCCAGTAGTGTAGGGGCAGATAGGGGGAGCAGTCTGGGTAAGGCTAGGAGCTCATTGGGTGCTGGTCACCTGAGCTCACACATAGAGGGAGTATATAAGGTGGGCACCATCTTAGATCAGGGTCAGTCTTCTGTAGAGGGTCAGTCAGTCCTGAGAGAGGTCCAGGAGCGCCTGCAGAGAGAAGAGAGAGAGGAGAAGAGAAGGACCCAGAGGGGGAGAAGAAGGAACCCCAAGAACCCAGTATACAACCAGAAGGGTGAAGGGTTGGCACGCAAGGGAACCGGATCCCAAATTAGTGGAGGAGAGAAACTACCCTCAACTAAGAACCGGAGGCTGCGACATTACATGTGGAGCAGCCCCTCACCAAGTCCACTAAGAAGGCACACCGAGCATAGGGTCAGGGAAGCCAAAGAAGGTTCACCCAACAGGAGACCCGAGGGAGCCGGACATAAGTGGACTCCTGGTGGGAACGGCCAGTAGAGAGGACAGTCAGAAAGGGAGCTCAGGACCACGCTCCAGAATTGCTTGGGGGTTGGCCGAGTCCAGGACCTGGTGGACGCAGCGCGGCTCGGGCGGTCACTCAAGGCCAGAGTGACCAACAGAACAGCAGTAAGTAAAAACCCTGAACTGCACAGCCCGACTCTGAGTCTTCTTACCATCCACACTGCACCACCACTACCACCATCCTCTACACCTGACCCCCTGAGGCTATACCCCTCCCGTTGGGGGTTATACTACCACAGCTGCACATATACCACCAGCCTCAGCGGACCCTGCTGCAGCGGCGGCCTTTTGACCGCAAATCAACGGGTGGCGTAGTCGACACTAAGAACAACTATAACATCTGTAAAGACTGCCACACACTGAGTTTGACACCCTGGGCACGGACCGGGTCGCCGCCACTCGGAGACTACAACCCCCATCTGATCCGGCTCCGGGTAATCCCCAAACAGCACTGGCCCAGGGGGCGCGTCATAAGATCACTTCTATGATTCGTGATGATAGATGTTTTCAGAAAAATAACAATGGATATTTGGACAATAGTGAGTTGTAGTTTAGAGATGCTGCCTAGACTTGTGAACAACTTGACCCATTTAATTACCCTTTTAGGTCTAAGGCTATGTGCACACGAAGCGATTTTAATGCGTTTTTGCGGCTTATTTTCGCTGCGAAAATGCATTAAAATCGCTTGTAATAGGTCTGCCATTTACTGCAATAGCAAAAAAGAAGCAAGACAAAAATATATCTCATACCCTACCATAATTATATATAAATGTAAAGCAAAATTGCATAATAAATATAGGGTACTTAGTGAACTATTTTTGATCAAAAAAAGTATACAAGCCGTCCCACCAGCGGCAAGGTGACCCTAAATTGTGACGGTACCTATACTGCCTATATTAAAAACCTTACTGTATATCAAAGTTGAAGTAATGCATATAAAAGGGTAGACAAATAGGACCGGGTCCCAACTCCAGACCACCTAGGCCCGTGGTAAGCTACATATATACCAATCAGCTCAACAAAGGGCATGCCACACCCTTAAATTGCACAGAATGCAAACAAGTCAAAAAACCAGACAATGTGAACTGAGGTCTAAGATGGCAGGCATACAAGAAACAGAGGCATGTTCACACTAGCAAAAAAGAAGCAAGACAAAAATATATCTCATACCCTACCATAATTATATATAAATGTAAAGCAAAATTGCATAATAAATATAGGGTACTTAGTGAACTATTTTTGATCAAAAAAAGTATACAAGCCGTCCCACCAGCGGCAAGGTGACCCTAAATTGGGACGGTACCTATACTGCCTATATTAAAAACCTTACTGTATATCAAAGTTGAAGTAATGCATATAAAAGGGTAGACAAATAGGACCGGGTCCCAACTCCAGACCACCTAGGCCCGTGGTAAGCTACATATATACCAATCAGCTCAACAAAGGGCATGCCACACCCTTAAATTGCACAGAATGCAAACAAGTCAAAAAACCAGACAATGTGAACTGAGGTCTAAGATGGCAGACATACAAGAAACAGAGGCATGTTCACACTAGCAAAAAAGAAGCAAGACAAAAATATATCTCATACCCTACCATAATTATATATAAATGTAAAGCAAAATTGCATAATAAATATAGGGTACTTAGTGAACTATTTTTGATCAAAAAAAGTATACAAGACGTCCCACCAGCGGCAAGGTGACCCTAAATTGGGACTGCAATGCAAATCCGCATGTGCTGTGCACATCATGCGGAAATTTCCACTGTGAATTTGCATTGCGGTAAAACCCGCAGCAAAACCAATTCTAGTGCGATTTCGCTGCGAAATCGCCGCCATTGACTTTTGCATTGGATCGCATAAGATCCGCATGACTTAATGCGAGGATGGTACCTGGGTCTGGAGAAGAGGAGACTCTCCTCCAGAACCCGGTACCATAGTACCTGTAAGTAAAAAAAGAATTAAAATAAAAAATAACCTTATACTCACCTTCCAATGGCCCCCGCTCAGCTCCCGGCGTCGCTGCTGGCTCCGTGGCGGGTACCAGTAATTTAAAAGGACCTTCCATGACGTCAGCGGTCATGTTACAGGTCACGCGACCGTTGACGTCATGGAAGGTCCTTTTACATTATCGGTACCCGCCATGGAGCCAGCAGCGACGCCAGGAGCAGACCGAGGCCGCTGGAAAGGTGAGTATAAGGTTATTTTTTACTTTTAACGTTCTAATTCTTTTTTTTAAACATTATGTTGGGCACACATTATAAATCCATGCCAGTTGCATGGATTTATATTGTGTGACCAACTTTCAAGCACTTTTCCAAGTGATGCTAAAATCGCTTGCAAAAGCGCTTGACAAAAGCATGCGAAATCACATGCTAAAAACGCTTGACAAGCGTTTGTCCCTGGCAGAAAAAATGCATGTAAAATGCACATGCATTTTTTCTGCCAGGGAGACGCAGAAACGCTCAGGAAAAATCCGGAGCATTTCTGCATCGTGGGCACATAGGCTCAGACATGCTGAGGGAATGAGGTCGGTTTCCAAAACAACAGAACTTGGTGTGCCAATTTTCCAATGCAAGGACTTTTGACTTATATCATCACAGGCCATCAGTTAACACATCTGCAAAATATCACAGTGCTCCTCCAGTAAACATATATGATGAGATTTACAAACAAGATGTCCGTCGGTGAATGGGATTCGTCACCTTCAGGCTATTTTAGCATGGAGATATAGATGATGGATAAATTGTAAATAATGAAAAGGGAGGAATTGTTATGGTAAATATTTTATACTTTGCTTTGATTATCATTTAGACAATTTATATATCTATGTATCTTTGATAAGTTTGTGTATTTGTATTAGCTTGATAAGTGTTATTCATAAAAGCAATAACTGTAGTGTCGGCGTCCCTGCCTCCTGCTAGGCAGAGACGCCGCTCCTCTCACCTCCCTGCTCCGTCCTCGGCGTCCTCTTCCCGTGCTGCTGGCAGCGCTCGCCGCTTCCCGGGCACTGTGCTTAGGGTGCGCGCTCCCTCTCTCTTAAAGGGGCCGCGCGCGCCATCCTTAGGAGTCCCCGGCCAATTGCTGGTGGAGCTCCGATACATAAGGCACCTCCTCCAAAATGGAGGTGCCCGAGCAAAGTTGTTGCAAAGCCTTTCACCTCTGCTTCAGCCCTCAGGTCCCGTTGCCAGTCTGCTTTCCAGCTCTATCTACCTGCTTGCATTCCTGCGGTCCGATAGTCTGTCTACCTGCATCCACCAGTCTGTCTATGGACCAGTCCGCCTGCGGATCAGGAAGCACCTGCCTGATACCTGCCTGATACCTGCCTGATACCTGCCTGTTACCTGCCTGTTACCTGCCTGTTACCTGCCTGATACCTGCCTGATACCTGCCTGATACCTGCCTGTTACCTGCCTGTTACCTGCCTGATACCTGCCTGATACCTGCCTGTTACCTGCCTGTTACCTGCCTGATACCTGCCTGTTACCTGCCTGTTACCTGCCTGTTACCTGCCTGATACCTGCCTGATACCTGCCTGACACCTGCCTGATACCAGCTTGAGACCACCTGCCAGCCAGCCGAGAGACTCTTACCCGCTCACCTGGGAGCGCTCACCTGCTACCCGCCAGCTAACCTACCTGGAGGCTCTGCCGTCACTTGCCGTGACCACCTGCCAGCCAGCCAAGAGACTCTTACCCGCTCACCTGCTACCCGCCTGCTAGCCTACCTGGAGGCTCTGCCGTCACTTGCCGTGACCACCTGCCTGTCTAGAGACTCTTACCCTGCTGTCACTTGCCGTGACCACCTGCCTGTCTAGAGACTCTTATCCTGCTGTCACTTGCCGTGACCACCCGCCTGTCAAGAGACTGTTCCCATCACTTGCCGTGACCTCCTGCCCTTCTACCCAGAGACTGTTCCTGTCACTTGCCGTGACTACCTGCCCGCCTTCCCTGGGAGCCACCCGCTTCCTTACAAGGACTGCCCTTTGTATAGTAGCTCAGAGGTTCCACCTCCCAGACCCGTTACAGTTTGCTCGGGCCATGGAACCCGGTGGCATCCAATCTCCCTCGCTCTCGGACCTATGTCATGAACTTTCCCGTCAGAGGTCCCAACAGGACTCCATCTTGGGCCACCTGCATAGTGTTCACTCCCGCCTGGACACACTGACTGCCTCGTCGGGAGCTGCTTCCACTCGCACAACTACTACCCGGCAGCACCGCTGCCCATCAATACCATGGCATCCCTTCCCTGTCCCCGCCTTACTGCCCCGCCTTGTTTTGGTGGAGATCCCTGTCAGGCACGGGGCTTCATTAACCTGTGCACCCTGCACTTCGAACTTTTGGCACACCAGTTTTCCACCGACCGAGCCAAAGTGGCCTTCATCATGTCCCATCTCACTGGGGAGGCGCTGGCTTGGCTAAATCCTCTATGGGAGAGAGGAGACCCCCTGGTGTCCAACCTGCCAGCCTTTCTCACGGCCTTCCGGAAAGTCTTCGATGAACCAGGACGAAAGACCTCATCCGCCTCATCTCTGCTACGCCTCCGTCAAGGGAGTCTCACCGTGGGCCAATATGCCATACGGTTCCGTACCCTTGCTTCTGAGCTTGCTTGGGATAACGATGCCCTGGTGTCCGTCTTCTGGGAGGGTCTATCCGGCCGGATTAAAGATGAACTTGCCGGTCGGGACATTCCTACCACTCTCGACGACTTAATAGCACTTGCCACCCGGATTGACATCCGGTTCCAGGAGCGTACCAAAGAGGTCACCCGTGAGAGGAGGTTTCCTCGCCTTGCTCCTACCTTCCAGAATCCTGTCACTTCCTCTGTTACTCCCCAGGCGCACTCACCCGAGCCTATGCAGGTCGACCAGACCAGGATGGTCAAAACCCGTCAAGAGTCACGCCGTGCCGAGGGGAGCTGCTTCTACTGTGGCAGTAAGGAGCACCGGATCCGTTCCTGCCCGGAGAGGTTGGGAAACGCCTGTGTCTAGGATCGCTCAGAGAGGTCGTCCTAGACAAGAATAAACCCTCTCCATCTCTGATGCTGTCGGTCTCTATCATCTGCGGGGAGAACCGTTACTTTGAACTAGCTCAACTTGATTCTGGAGCTGCCGGAAATCTCATTTCTCAGTCCCTGGTAGAGAAATACCGCATTCCCACCAAACCTCTGGTCGAACCCTTATCTGTCGCCTCCGTGGACGGGGGTCTCTTGCCGCATCCCATCCAACTTATCACAGAACCCATAACTCTGCAGGTGGGAATACTGCACTCTGAGAGCATCTTCTTTCATGTTGTACCTGGACTCTCTCATGCCCTTTTGCTTGGCCTACCTTGGCTCCAGAGACATGCACCCGTGCTTGATTGGCAGACCGGAGAAGTCCTTCGCTGTGGACAGGACTGCCATAAGACTTGTTTAGTTCCCGTTCGTCCTGCCCGTCCTTCTCCTCCCCCAGCCAATCTACCCGGCCTGCCGGTACCCTATTGGTCTTATGCTGATATCTTTAATAAAAAGGAAGCAGAGACATTACCTCCTCATAGACCATACGATTGCCCTATCGACTTGGTACATGGCGCTACTCCGCCCCGCCCGAGGGCGTATCTACCCTTTGTCCGCTGCTGAGACCCGGTCCATGTCTGAATATATCGAGGAGAACCTGGCCCGGGGATTTATCCGGAAATCTACCTCCCCGGCGGGAGCAGGCTTCTTCTTCGTTAAAAAGAAGGACGGCTCACTCCGTCCCTGCATAGACTATAGAGGCCTTAACCAGATCACGGTGAAGAAAAAATACCCCCTTCCGCTCATTCCTGAATTATTTGACCGTCTGAGGGGTGCTAGAATCTTCACCAAGCTGGATCTCCGTGGGGCCTATAACCTGGTTCGTATCCGTAAGGGGGATGAATGGAAGACGGTATTCAACACCCGGGAAGGCCACTATGAATACCTCGTAATGCCCTTCGGTCTCTGTAATGCTCCCGCCGTCTTTCAAGAGTTGGTCAATGATATCTTCCGTGACCTTCTCTACTCCTGCGTGGTGGTATACCTGGATGACATCTTGGTCTTCTCTCCGGATCTCCCCACACACCGGAGGGACGTTCGTCAGGTCCTGCTCAGGCTCAGGCAAAACCACCTCTACGCAAAATTTGAGAAGTGCCTCTTTGAGCAGACCTCACTTCCATTTCTGGGCTACATCATCTCTCAGACCGGTCTACGAATGGATCCTGAGAAACTTTCTGCCATCCAGAAGTGGCCCCGACCGGAGGGGTTGAAGGCTATCCAGCGGGTCCTGGGCTTCGCCAACTACTACCGCACTTCTCTTCCCGGACTGCCCCTATCTCTGCACTCACTCGTAAGGGCGCTAATCCCAAAGAATGGCCGCCCGAGGCAGAGGAGGCCTTCCTGTCTTTGAAACAAGCTTTCTCCTCCGCTCCTGTGCTGCACCGTCCAGACAGCAACAAACAATTCTTCTTAGAAGTAGACGCTTCCTCCTCCGGAGCCGGAGCGGTGCTCACCCAAAAGTCGTCATCCGGAAGAATGGTAACCTGCCGCTTCTTCTCCAAACTCTTCTCCTCATCTGAGCGCAATTATTCTATAGGAGACCGAGAATTGTTAGCCATTAAGTTGGCACTGGAGGAGTGGCATTACCTGCTCGAGGGGGCTCTTCACCCGGTAATAATCTACACGGATCACAAAAACTTGGCTTATCTCCAGAGTGCCCAAAGACTTAACCCGCGCAAAGCCCGGTGGTCCTTGTTTTTCGCCCGCTTTGATTTCATTCTTCATTTTCGCCCGGCAGACAAAAATATCAAAGCTGATGCCTTGTCCCGATCCTTTTTGTTCTCCGATCTAGAGGAGGAGCCAAAGCACCTCATCGACCCTGCCAAGGTAATGCTGGTGGCTCCCGTGGATCTAAATCGTCTTCCACCCGGTAAGACGTTCGTAACAGTACCTGATCGTGAGAAAGTCCTACACTGGGGACATTCATCTAAGCTAGCTGGCCATGCTGGCCAGAAAAAGACCCTCCTGCTTATTACCCAGCATTAGTGGTGGCCTACCCTGCACAAGGACGTAATAGACTTTGTCTCAGCCTGTGCGTCCTGCGCCCGCAACAAGGTTCCTAGACATCTGCCAGCCGGCCGCCTTCTGCCTCTTCCCATACCTGCTGCCCCGTGGCAGCATATAGCCATGGACTTTATAACGGATCTCCCTGTCTCTGCTGGTTGCACGGTCATTTGGGTGGTCGCTGACCGCTTCTCTAAGATGGCTCACTTCATCCCCCTGCCGGGCCTTCCGTCTGCATCTGAATTGGCTAAAGACTTTATCCATCATATTTTCCGTCTTCATGGTCTCTCTCTCCACATCGTATCCGACCGAGGAGTTCAGTTCACCTCTCGCTTCTGGAGAGCCATGTGTAAACTGCTGGGGGTCACCTTGGACTTCTCCTCTGCTTATCACCCACAGTCCAATGGTCAAGTAGAGCGTATCAACCAAACTTTAACCAGTTACCTCCGGCACTTTGTTAATGCCCACCATTCCGACTGGGTGGATCTTTTACCGTGGGCCGAATTTTCCTATAATAATCACGAGAGCGAGTCTTCCTCCGAATCCCCGTTTTTTATTGTCTACGGTCAACATCCTCGGATCCCGTTTCCCGTCTCCGCCTCGGTGGATAATCCGGCCACGGAATCTCTTGTTAGCGAATTCTCCTCCATTTGGGAGAATACCAGATCCGCACTTCTTCAGTCCTCCGAGCGGATGAAGAAACAGGCTGACAAAAGACGTCTGGATCCGCCCCAATTCCGTCCTGGAGATAAAGTCTGGCTCTCATCCAAATATGTCCGGCTCAAGATTCCTTCCTACAAGTTAGGGTCTTGGTTCATCGGACCACTGGAAGTTATCAAACAAATCAACCCGGTGGCCTATAAATTGAAACTCCCGGCCAACTTGCGGATCCCTAACTCCTTCCATGTATCTCTCCTCAAACCTGTGGTACTTAACTCTTTTTCCAAGTCTACAGGTACGCCTCCTGCTCCGGTTTCCGCTGAAGATGAGTTTGAGGTAGAGAACATTCTGGCCACCAAAAGGGTAAGAGGAAAGACCTTTTTTCTAGTGGATTGGAAGGGGTTTGGTCTTGAGGAGAGAACGTGGGAGCCCCGGGAGAACATCCATGCCCTGCTCATCCTTGATAAATTTCTCTCCGGCCTAAAAAAGGGGGGGCCTAAAGGGGGGGGTACTGTAGTGTCGGCGTCCCTGCCTCCTGCTAGGCAGAGACGCCGCTCCTCTCACCTCCCTGCTCCGTCCTCGGCGTTCTCTTCCCGCGCTGCTGGCTGCGCTCGCCGCTTCCCGGGCACTGTGCTTAGGGCGCGCGCGCGCTCCCTCTCTCTTAAAGGGGCCGCGCGCGCCATCCTTAGGAGTCCCCGGCCAATTGCCGGTGGAGCTCCCATATATAAGGCACCTCCTCCAAAATGGAGGTGCCCGAGCAAAGTTGTTGCAAAGCCTTTCACCTCTGCTTCAGCCCTCAGGTCCCGTTGCCAGTCTGCTTTCCAGCTCTGTCTACCTGCTTGCATTCCTGCGGTCCGATAGTCTGTCTACCTGCATCCACCAGTCTGTCTATGGACCAGTCCGCCTGCAGATCAGGAAGCACCTGCCTGATACCTGCCTGATACCTGCCTGTTACCTGCCTGTTACCTGCCTGTTACCTACCTGATACCTGCCTGATACCAGCTTGAGACCACCTGCCAGCCAGCCGAGAGACTCTTACTCGCTCACCTGGGAGCGCTCACCTGCTACCCGCCAGCTAGCCTACCTGGAGGCTCTGCCGTCACTTGCCGTGACCACCTGCCAGCCAGCCAAGAGACTCTTACCCGCTCACCTGGGAGCGCTCACCTGCTACTCGCCTGCTAGCCTACCTGGAGGCTCTGCCGTCACTTGCCGTGACCACCTGCCTACAGACTCTTACCCTGCTGTCACTTGCCGTGACCACCTGCCTGTCTAGAGACTCTTATCCAGCTGTCACTTGCCGTGACCACCCGCCTGTCAAGAGACTGTTCCCATCATTTGCCGTGACCTCCTGCCCTTCTACTCAGAGACTGTTCCTGTCACTTGCCGTGACTACCTGCCCGCCTTCCCTGGGAGCCACCCGCTTCCTTACAAGGACTGCCCTTTGTATAGTAGCTCAGAGGTTCCACCTCCCAGACCCGTTACAATAACACAGGGCAATGTTTCTAATATAGAGGTTTCTTTGTGTTAAAATTTTCTTTGCTACAGAAAGCTTAGGAAACTGGGTAGAACCAGTTCGAAGGAATTCAGCAGAATCCATAATTCACGACTTTGTTTTTTCTAACTTACATAACTTTTTCCTTAGGTAATGTACTTAGCCATTCCCCGATCTTCTGTGGGTGTAATAAAATACTTGTTGCTTTGGATCTGAGGGTAGACAAGAATTGTACGCTGACAGACACTGGTTGTGTGTGTTTTCTTGCCTCCAATGCATCGCCTAAGGACCTTGGGATTTTCCGTTTTTGTGTTTTCATTTTTTGCTTCCCTTGTTCCCAGAGCCATAGCGTTTTTATTTTTTGGTCAATATGGCCGTGTGAGGGCTTATTTTTTGCAGGACAAGTTGTACTTTTGAACGACATTACTGGTTTTACCATATCGTGTACAGCAAAACAGGAAAAAAATTCCAAGTGCGGTGAAATTGCAAAAAAAGTGCAATACCACAGTTGTTTTTTTTACCACGTTCACTGAATGCTAAACTGACCTGTCATTCTTATTCTTCAGGTCATTACGAGTTCGTAGATACCAAATATGTATAGGTTCTTTTTTATTTAAGTGGTGAAAAGAAAATCCAAAGTTTGCTAAAAAAAAAAATGGCGCCATTTTCCGAGAACCGTAGCGTCTCCATTTTTTGGGATCTTGGGCCGCGTGAGGGCTTATTTTTTGCGTGCCCAGCTGACATTTTTAGTGATACCATTTTGGGGAAACTGTGATGTTTTTATCGCACGTTATTGCATTTTATTGCACTGTTGCGGTGACCAAAAAAGCATAATTCTGGCGTTTCGAATTTTTTTCTCGTTGCGACATTTACCGATTAGATTAATTCTTTTTTTATATTGATAGATCAGGCGATTCTAAAAGCGGTGATACCAAATATGTGCATGTGTTTTTTTTTTATTATTATTTTATTTTGAATGGGGCGAAAGGGGGTTGATTTAAACTTTTATTTTTTTTAATTTTTTAATATTTTTAAAAACAATTTTTTTCCACTTTCTGTATGCTTCAATAGTCTCCATAGGAGACTAGAAGCAGCAGTTGTCTGATTGCATCTACTCCATACAGGCAATGAGCAGATCGCCTGTATGCAGTAGAAATGCTCGCGTGCTATGAGCGCCGACCACTAGGTGGCGCTCATAGCAATCTTTACATGACAACCACAGGGGTCTGCTGCAGACCCCGGGTTGTCATGTCCATGCATCAGTGACCCACGATAATGTTACGGGGTCACCGATGGGCGGGGCTAATGCTGTGCCTCCAGCGCGGCGATGTTAAATGCCGCTGTCAGAGATTGACAGCGGCAATTAACTGGTTCACAGCCACGGGTGGATCGCGATTCCACCCGTGGCTGTTGCGGGCACATGTCAGCTGTATAAATCAGCTGACATGCCTTGGTACAGTGCGGACTCAGCGCCTGATCCCTCACTGAACCGGGGGTGATGGCCTGGGGCGTACTAATACGCCCCAGGCTTTAAAGGACTTAATTGGACCAACAATGGCAGATCTGGAGATCGTTTGTATCTCAACCCAAATTAGCTCTCAGACACACATACACACTGGACAGTACCAGTTCTTCTGTTCTTTATACTGGGTGTAATTCTCATGACCTGTTATGGCCCAAAGTGGTTTTACTACCTGATACCTTCACCCTGCCCAACATACCCGGCGATCCCATGATCCCGTCCCCTGAAATAAAAACTCCACAACAAGTTATTTGTTGGATAAATTGTGGCCACAGCGGCCGTTTATTAACAAACAACAAATAACAATGAAATAAAATATCATTATATAAATATATATATCCATATATATATAAGGAGGGAGGGTTCTTGGAGCTAATAGATCTGGCTTTAAATTCACTATAACATTGCACCGCCATGTTACCCCCAGCCGTTCAGCACCAGCTCGAGGGACCCAAAAGACCTCCACATTCCATAGCAGGCCAACCAACTACCAAAATGCTCCCGAGGTAAAACCCCGTCCAGAGCCCATAACCGACTGACAGATCACCTCCCCACTCAATTTAACCAACTCCAAGAACCCCACCCCCCGCCAACCACGAACAGCCCTGAAACCTCAGGCTCGTGTGTGCCCTAAAGCCACCAATGCCCTTTCAATCCCCTCCTGAATTGAAAGAGCCCAAAGATCCATGCCAATATCGTTGAGATGTACTCCGTCCTCCAACCACAAATTTCCGACTCTGGATTCCAACTCCAAATGCCTAACACTTATGCCCCCATTCCTGGACACAAAGCTAGACACCGCCCTATTTCATTTTATCCGTGCCCTGTTTATGCTCTTTTCCGATCTGACCGCCCGCCATTTTTTCCTGGGGACTATATCCGACCACACTGTTATAACCCCCGGAAACGAAGTCCACAATCTCAAGAAATCGAAACGGATATCCCGAATCAACTCCCTTACCGGCCTTGCCCCTAAATCATTTTCCCCCCCAGATGCACAACTAAAATATCTGGTACTCTGTCCCATATTGCAGCCTTATGAACCTCCCCCAAAAACCGGTTCCATAACATGCCCCTAAAACCTAGCCACCTAATAATAACTTGTGCCCTCGGAAAGCCCAATTGCCTACCGTCACGCCTGACATCGGCACGCCGTGCCCCCCAATGCACGTACGAGTGTCCAAGAATCCAAGCTAAGGTGGGAACTTCACCTAAAAGAATGATAAACAAACATATTCAACAACTGTTTTACAACTAACAAAGTACTGTGTCAACTATCGGCGAATATATGTCAAATAACGGTCTGAACTCCATCTTCCTATCCGTTTTATCACCTCCGCCCCCAAGCCGCGCCTGCTAGCCTCAGACGCTGCGCCAATCCTAAAGGAATGCGAACCACAAACCTATAAATTGGAAATGGGAAAGAAATGACCCGTCACAATGACGTAAGAGTGGGCCGGATCTCCCTGACCACAATTGCCAATAAGCCTCCAAGCACCTTCTTGGACACATCAGAGCCCCGTCCACTCTTCCTAAAACGACCCGCTTACCTCTACCAATCTGATCAGTTTTAGACCGTCTGATCCAAAAATCAATGCCCCAGGCCCAAGAACTCATGTCTTCGGCCAATAGCCCACCTTCCCTATTCTTGCTAGGGGCGACCAACTCCCCTACTCTCATCGCCCCGAAAAATGCTAAGGCAAAGGCTAATTTAAACAGCGCCGCCTCAAAAACAGAACAACAATTGCTCTCCAAAACCAGACCTAACCTTTCTAACATACCAAACGTTACTGGTCTATGCTTATCAAAAATCTTGTTACCCTTTTGAAAACCTCTGAGTGCCTGCCTGACCAAAAATGGCCTAGTGACATCAGTCCAACCCTGTAACTTAAAACCAAAAGCCAGCCCGGATATAAATTTGCTAATTCTGGATGACGACCACCCTAAATCCGCAGCCTTACCTACAAAAAACAAAACCGCCAACGTCCTATCCTCATCACTTTCTAATGCCCCCCACTGCGACACCCAGCTTTGCCATACTCGCCACGATGTCTCATAAGCCGCCCAGTTTGAACTTGCCACTGACTCCTGAATCAATCTTCCAGCTCGTCCAAAACCATCTGCCACAACTGCGAAGGGCATTCCACTCCTGCGACTTCTGCCTCTGGTGCCAGCGAACGGAAACGCTCCCACTGGAAACGAGACAAAGCATCCGCTGTAGAGTTTTGGACACCGGGCACATGTACCGCCAAGACCCACGCATTCAGTTCCAAAGCTGTTAATCACTGCTACTACGCCCATGTTATCACAATGGAACCTGACTCTCCGATTCAAAAAGAACTCACCCCAAATCGAGACTGCAACTACAATTGGGAATAATTCCAAAAGAGCGAGATTCTTTGTAAGACCCCTCTCCTTCCAAGAATCGGGCCATTTACCGACGCTCCACTTTCCCCTACAAAAAGCTCCATATCCCACTCCGCCTGCTGCGTCCGTGTAAATCTCGCAATCAAAGCTGTTCAGAAACTCCTGCTGAATCAACGACCTGCCGTTGTAATTGTCCAAAAAACGCTTCCACACCAACAAATCCTCTCTATGCTCTCTATTCATGCGAATAAAGTGATGCGCTGCCCCCACACCCGCAGTTGCCCTTGACAACCTACGACAGAATATTCTACCCATCGGCATGATCCTATAGGCAAAATTCAATCTCCCTAGCAGCGACTGGAGCTCCTTCAATGTCACCTTACGCAGTTTCCCAATTCGCTCAACCTCCTGCCTGAGTAACAACAATTTTTCTTCTGGCAATCGACACTTCATGTGCTCCGTATCAATTAGAATCCCTAAAAAACTTAAAACCGCACAAGGTCCCTCGGTCTTTTCTTTTGCCAAAGGGACCCCAAAGCGTTCAGCAACCCACTTCATGGCTGCTAACAAATTACCACAGACCAACGAATCTGGGGGACCTAAAAACAAAAAATCATCAAGATAGTGGATAACAGACTGCACGCCTGCAACATCCCTAACTACCCATTCTAAAAAAGTACTGAAGGTTTCAAGCAATGAACATGAAATAGAACAGCCCATAGGCAAACACCTATCCAAGTCATAACTTTTGTTCCAAAAACAACCCAAAAGTGGAATGCTAGCCGAGTGAACAGGAAGGAGCCGAAACGCTGACTCAATGTCGGTTTTTGCCATCAATGACCCAGGCCCGTACTTCCGAACCCATGCCACGGCAGCATCAAATGATGTGTATTCGACTGAACATAAATCCTGGGCTATACCGTCATTAACCGAACAACCTTTTGGGTACGACAAATGCTGAATCAGGCGAAATTTGTTTGGCTCCTTCTTAGGCACTACCCCCAGAGGAGAAATGACCGCACCTTCGACCGGCAAGCTATGAAAAGGCCCCGCCATGCGACCTAATTCCACCTCCTTTGCCAACTTAACCTCCACAACTTCTGGATGCAACAAAGCAGACCTTAAATTCTTAACTGAAAAAGGGACTTTATGGTCGGGTGATGGGATGCTGAAACCCTCTGAAAAACCATCCCCAATAATCCTGGCCTTCAATTGATCAGGATATCTACTTAGAAAGGGGGCCATCTTTTCCAGATTCACCGGAGTCACCCCCTTGACCGGGACCCACAGACACTCTCCCCTTTACTTTTTTGTAACATTTTGTCGCCCCATGGGAGCTCCCGTTGCAATGGGAACAAACGTGCTTAAACTTACAGCCTGCCCCGTATTTGCACTGGCCGTCGTTAAATTGCCAGCACGTTCCTGATTTTTGTTTACTTCCCTGCGCTCCCTGACTACCTCCACTTGTTCCTGCCGATTGACTCCCACTTCCTCCACTCCCGTGAAAGGACTGCCTGTATCTAGTGGGAGCCATCACCTTTAACCAAAGGCCAATATCTTTTTGGTCCCACTTAATCTCGGGCCGTATCGCCTTCCTCTGCCTAAATTGCTCGTCGTACCTCAGCCAAGTTTGTCCCCCATAAGTATGATGCGCTTCCCCGATGGCATCTAAATAACAAAATAAGCCTGAGCAATTTTCAGGAAACTTTTCCCCTATGACCCTGGCCAAAATCGCGAATGCTTGAAGCCAATTCGTAAAAGTTTGAGGTATCAAGCGCCACCTCCGCTTCTCCTCCTCTTCCTTTTTGCTATCGTCTTTATTCCCCCTGTCCAAATTAAACTTCTCCAGGGGAAGGAGGGAGAAAATTTCCACGTATTCGTCACGCCAAATTTTCTCCTTCACCTCTTTTTTCAAATGTGCTCATAATGGCCCCTCAAAGCACACATACACCTCCCCCTTCGCCCTGTCATCCAACTTCACCGTATCGCCCTTGTCCTTCTCCGTCTGAACCAATACTGAAACCCCCGTAACTGCCCCTTCTGCACCAACCACAGACCCTACCGCCACACCACTGGGTTGAAGCGACACCTCCAGGCCTAGTAACCAGGCTTCTGTTGGAGATGCCCTTGACCCACCCGCTGCTGCGTTCTCCATTCTCAGTAAAACCTGCGACATACTATTTAAGATTTCCCTAATTCCCGATACCTCTGTCCCTCCCGGACTGGCTAGACACCTTTCCTCTGGGGCAACAAAAGGACCACTAACTCCCCCTAGCGAAGCTGCCCCTGCGGGCGACAAACAAGACATGGAGTTATACTCACGCCGCTGCGCAGGTGCTGTGTCCCCGCCAGCCATAAATCCTGAGTCCTGACGATCGGTTCTTCCGCCCCGGTCGCTGCTGGAATCGGATCCGTCTGTCTCCATTCGCCGCTCAAGGCCCGCGCCCCTGGCCTCCCCGTCACCAGGGGGAACCTGAACGGACATGGATGCTGCCGGGTGTTGTCTCCTCGGTGACCGCCTCCCGCCGGACCGACTTGCAATCCTGGGTGTTGATCCGGGCCTCCTCCTGTTACCAGACCCAGGCGCACGGGCCTGGTCCGTGCTGCCGTAACCAACGCTGCTCAATGTTGCTGCCCGCTGCTCCCTCTCCTCTGCGTCTTCCCTGTGAGCCAAGCAGCCGTGGATGCCCGGATTGCTGCCTGCCCGCCGATGCTCGCCTCCCTGGTGTCCTCATGGCCTTCCCAGCAGGCACCCCGACAGGAACATCGCCTGTGGTGCCTGCCGTTCCTGTCTCCGCTCCCACGATAGTCCTGGGTCCTCTCCATTCATTCAGGCCCCCAACATTGATGGCAGCTGCGTTTCCCATCGCAGCTGCGTCGTCCCTTCCAGCTGTGTTGCGCGTCGCAGCTGCGCTGCACGTCGCAGCCGCGTTGCGCGTTGCAGGTGCGCCGCGCCTGCGTCGCTCGTCTGGGGCCGGAACCTCTGTGTCCCGCATCGCTCCTCCGTCGTGCCGAACATCAGGTGCTGCCCTCACTTCCGGCGCGGCCCTGACTTCCGGTTTTGGCCGCGCTCTGCGCCGAACAACAGCAACAGGCCGGCTGGATGGATTCCTGCCAGGGCGAGAGCGGCGGGCAGGAACCGCGCCATCCTGCTCTCCCCCCGCAGGGTCCCCGGAGGGGCTCCGGGGCCTGCGCCTGTTCTGCGCTGATACCTCTGGGGATAGTCTCTCCGGGGGCCTGGTCCTCCTGCTCCTTCTACCGACTCCGGCCTGCGCCTCCGAAATTCCTGCAGCTCCCAGCAATGCGGACAGCTGGGCCTCCAGCCATCCACCTCTTCTTGACCGTGCGACATCCTGAAGCTGGCTCACCAGGGATTCTACTGACGCCATGACAGGTGATTGCCTCTGCAGTTCCAATGGGAATGGCCGCTTTCCTGCACTTTTTCCTTATATATCCCCCCTCCAGCTACCCACCCCCATCTTCCCATTACCCAATCCCAGCACCCCACTATTCAAATCCAAACAAAAACGGGGTGGGGTAAAACCTCCAGGCCAAACCCCGGTCATGGGTGGCTTCCCCCTAGCCTTGCTGTCTCCAGCCCCCTCCTGTATCTGTATTATTATTCTGTATATTTACGCTGCAGAGTACCACTGCTCCTGTGTTGTATACTTGTGTAATTCTCAGTACCTGTATTATTCTGTATACATATTGTAGTGTTTAGCTCTCTGGTAGATGCTGATTTACACACCGGGATGCTGTTCGTCGGTTCAAATAAACAGGCGGTTTATTAAATGTTCATAAACTGGTCAGGATAACGAAATATAACAGCCTCTTTCAGGTACAAAAGGGTATAACTGAACAAAAATGGCAAATAACAAGTCCATATAAAGCACGGCCTCAGCTGTTTAAATGAAGTTTTTTTCTCAGAGTCTGGAGCAGCACATGCAAGGCCTCCTCACCTTGCAAACATCCAGACAGAGTGAGACAGAATCAGCTGCCTTAAATCAGACCTTTCAAGACCTGGACAGGAGGTAAGTGAGCAGTCGTCGATCCCATCCAGCTCTTTCAGATGCTCGTAAAACCTGGCCCATAATCCGGGCCCATTAAAATACCTCTCAGCATTATGTGTGTTGGAGCCTACTTCTCCAGGTTCTACATCACTGAGGCTTGGCACCTCAGGGACACATACCTCCCGTCATGTCCTGTCCAGCTGCAACCTTACATACCCCCTGTCCAAAGCCGGGGGGCTTGGCACTTTCTGCCAACATACAATAGACCCTTGATAGTGCATCTGCATTCCCATGTTGTTTCCCAGGCCTATGCTCCACCTGAAAACTAAAATGCTGTAGGGCTAGACATTGCCTAGCTATTCGGGCATTAATTCCCTTTCTTTCGCATCCACCTCAGTGGGGCGCGGTCCTATACTAACCTGAACTTTCTACCTAACAGGTACCTCAGAGTGTCCAACTCCCACTTGATGGCCAAACATTCTTTTTTCACTATGAAGTAGTTCTCACATGTGGACAGCTTCCGACTGAGGTACATTACATGGTGTTCCTCTCCGTTAATCTCCTGGGACAAGACTGCTCCCAGCCTGACATCCGATGCGTTCTTCTGGACCACAAACTCTTTGGAGAAGTTGGGCGCCACCAAGACTGGCTATTTACAGAGCGCCAGTTTTAATTCCTGGAAGGCCGCCTCAGCTTCCGGGGACCACTTAGCCATAGCCGACATCATCCCTTTCAGAAGATCCGTTAGTAGGGCTGCTATCAGGGCCAAGTTAGGGACAAATTTTCGATACTAGCCCACGATGCCTAGAAATGCTCTGCCCTGCTTCTTCGAGAGGGCCTGTGGCCAGCTCTGGATCACCTCCACCTTATTTATTTGTGGCTTTATTTCATCTCTACCTACCATGTAGCCCAGATATTTGATTTCCTCCATCCCCATACCACATTTCTTTGGGTTCATGGTAAAGCCTGCCTTCCTTAGGGCGTCAAGCATGGCCTGAACTTTGCAAAGATGACTTCCCCTGTCCCGGCTGAATATGACAATGTCATCTAGGTAAGCCTCTGCATACTTTTTGTGGGGTGCTAAGATCCAGTCCATGGCTCTCTGGAAAGTGGCCGGAACTCCCTGCAACCCAAATGGCATCCTGATGTACTGATAACATCCATCTGGCGTCAAGAAGGCCATCTTCTCTTTGGCCTCTTTTGACAGCGGAGTTTGCCATTATTCTTTCGTGAGATCCAGGGTGGTGATGTACCGAGCTGGTCCTAGCCTTTCAATAAGCTCATCTACCCTAGGCATTGGGTAGGTGTCAAACTTCGAGACCTTATTGAGCTTCCTGTAGTCATTACAGAACCGCCACTCCCCATCAGGTTTTGGAACCAACACTATGGGACTGGACCAACCACTCTTAGATTCTTCAATGATTCCTAGATTCAGCATCCGCTTCACCTCAATCGAGATCACCTCTCTGCGGGCTTCTGGAATCCAATACAGCTTTAAATTGACACGAACATGAGGCTCTCTGAGTACCTCATGCTCTATGACCTGAGTGAGGCCTGGTAACTCATAAAACAGGTCTTTATTCTGCTGCCATAGCTCCCGACATTGCTGTTTCTGTGAGTGGGACAAAGTGTCTCCTACTTTAAAATCTTCCGCGCTGAATTGGGACTTTGCTACCAGACAAGGAGCTTCCACTGGTTCTCTGTCTTGCCACGGTTTAATCAGGTTAACATGGTAAACTTGGTAGGGCTTCCTCTTCCCTGGTTGGTGGGTTTTATATAATGGAAAAGCAGCGGCAATATGTTGTGTTAGAGGTCAAAATACATGAATACATAGGAAATATTGAATCTAGACTGATTTGTCACATAATGAAATATACTTACAAAATGAAGGTTTTATTGACTTCACCAACTTTCTCTACCATCTCATAGAGGCCCTGCCACTTGGCCAGGAACTTGCTCTCCACCGTGGGCACCAGCACAAGTACTCGATCCCCTGGGTTGAATTGTCTCACCCTGGCTGACCTATTATACACCCTGGACTGTTCCTCCTGTGCCTTGAGGAGGTGCTCCTTCACAATGGGCATCATGTTGGCAATCCTCTCTTGCATCTGGGCAACATGCTCCACCACGTGTCTATAGGGTGTGGTCTCAGCTTCCTAGGACTCTTTCGCCACATCCAGGAGTCCTCTAGGGTGTCGGCCATAGAGTAGTTCAAATGGGGAGAAGCCTGTGGAAGCTTGAGGAACTTCCTTGATGGAGAATAACAGATAGTTAAGCAGACAGTCCCAGTCTCAGCCGTCCTTCTCCACTGGTTTCCTCAACATAGCTATCAAGGTTTTGTTAAACCTCTCCACCAGTCCATTCTGAGGATGGTACACTGAGGTTCTGAGTTGTGAAATCTTCAGTGTCTTGCACAATTCCCTCATGACCTTTGAAATGAAGAGGGTCCTTTGATCTGTCAGTATCTCCTTCAGCAGACCAGTTCGAGAGAAGATATGGAGCGACTCCCAAGAGATACACTTTGCAGAGGAATATCTTAAGGGTACCGCCTCAGGGTCCCGGGTAGCATAATCCAGGACCACCAATATATCTTAGTGTCCTCTTGCAGACGTCACCATGGGCCTCACTAAATCCATAGCTATGCATTCGAAAGGAACCTCGATGATGGGTAATGGTACTTGGGGACTGAAGAAGTTGGACACCAGGGAGGTTAGCTGGCAGGTGGGACAGAAACGACAATAGCACATTATTTCTCTGTAGCACCCAGGCCAGTAGAACCTTCGGAGGATCCATTCCTGGGTCTTATATTTCCCTAGGTGACCACCCAACACATGGGAATGAGCCATGTCTAACACCCTGTGTTTATAGGGTCCTGGCACCAGTAACTGCTATATCATCTCGCCTCTACTCTATAAAGCAAATCCCCATTCACAGCAAAATGAACCTACTGTCGGCCCCCTGCTCCCGTACTCTCCTTTAAGAGTTAAGTCCCTGAGTTGGGCAGTTCCAAAGTTTCCCTCGGACACCTCCAGCTCAAAGATGTTGGCCTCAGGGGATGCTACCTCAACCTCATCGCCAACAACCACACACATGGGAAACTCGTCCGCTACGGCCAGCGGCGAGGTTTCTTTAAGAGTGATCTGGCTGTGGTCCGAGCAACCAGGCGTCCCCGCTTTCCCCCACATGTCCCAGAAAAATGCAAAGTCCCGTCCAATTATTATGAGATGCAACAAGTCCTTGATGACTCCCACTTCATGAGACGAGATGCCTTAGTCCGTGCTTACATCCACCTGGGCCACAGAATAGTTCTTAGCATCCTCATGGATACACTGGACGCCTACGACCTGTCACGCAAGGTGTGGGAAAGACTTAGTGCAACACAAAGAGAAGAGAGAAAGGGAGCCCAGTCTCTAGGGAAAGGGGGAAGTGGAGACCTCCTAGGCTGATCTAATATCACCCTGTTGTCACTAACGTCCCTATATTGGTTCTTCACTGTCAGGAGTTCCATCTGCTGCTTGTGCTGCTGGTGCTGCATCTGCTGCTGCTGGAAATTAACCTCCACTAGTTGTTTTAACAACTCCTCCATGCTGATGGCTTTTGCTCCTGCAGTTGCTTTCATCCAGGACTTGCAGTATATCTACGGCAGTCACACTGCCCCTCAGGATTCATGCCTCTGCTTCTAGCACCAATTGTAGGATTTAGCACTCTGGTAGATGCTGATTCACACACCGGGATGCAGTTCATCGGTTTAAACAAACAGGCGGTTTATTAAATATCCATAAACCGGTCAGGATAACAAAATAACAGCCTCTTCCAGGTACAAAAGGGTATAACTAAACAAAAATGGCAAATAACAAGTCCATATAAAGCACGGCCTCAGCCGTTTAAATGAAGTGCTTTTCTCTGACTCCAGCAGGGTCTGAGCAGCTGTCACGGGTGTATCAAGTGTGACAGACAGTCGCTCTGCATCTGGCTGTAGAAGGTCACTGCGCTTGGCATTGCCGACTCCTTCTTGATCCTTTCATCTCTGTAGTGTAGTGATATCCTTCTTCCTTTAGGACTCAGCAGCGACCTCCACCTTCTGCTGCTAATTGACACATCCTTGCTTGATAGTTAAAAACTCTCAGAGTCTCCGGAGAGTCGCTAGTGATAGTTCTATGTTATTCTGTCCATGCCTGGAGTGCTAGTAGTCGGCTAGTTTCTTCTTGGACTTCCCTTGGAAGACAGTTGGCGTTATCTCTCTGGTGTCTTCTCAAGCTAAGCGTATCCCCTTTGCTTGTTTACCTTGTTGTCTTTAGTTACAGTGGGGCCTGACTAGTGTTCACCTCGTCCCCTCCTTACCTAGGTCCAAGCTCTAGGGACATTCAGGGATTAGGTTTCCTGCTCGGCAATAGGTGCGGAACCTATATAGGGATGATAGAGTAGTCAGGGTGATATTAGATATGCCTAGGGGTCTCCACTGCTGCTTTCCTTAGTAGTTGGGCTCCCTTCCCCCTCTTACTGTCATTGTACACTTGTTCCTTCCCTCATCTTGCATGACAGCAGCACATGCAAGGCCTCCTCACCTTGCAAACACACAGACACAGTGAGGTAGCATCAGCTGCCTTAAATCAGACCTTTCAAGACCTGGACTGGAGGTAAGTGAGCAGCCGATCCCACACAGCACTTTTAGCTGCTTGTAAAACCCGGCCCCATAATCCGGGCCCATTAAAATACCTCTCAGCACTATGTGTGCTGGAGCCTTGGAGCCTACTTCTCCAGGTCCTACATCACCGAGGCTTGGCACCTCGGGGAAAAATACCTCCCATCAATAACCTGTCCAGCTGCAGCCTTACTATATATATATATATATATATATATATATATATATATATATATATATATATATATATATATATATATATATATATATATATATATATATATATATATATATATATATAAAAATACCCATATATTCATAAGGTACATTATGAAAAGCCACTCTTAACCAAAGTGAGGTCCCAAAAATTGGATAAGTGGAAATTTGTGCCCCTCCATAGGACTGATAAATATGCTACCACGGAAAACAGGAGTTTTTGGCAATGATTTATAGAAAAATATTTTATTAAACACTTAGGACACAATACATACAACAAGGAACAACCCGGCATCAAAAATTGAGCTGCATATATAAATACATTAAGATTGGTAGTTATGAAGAGTGAAAATCACAATGGAGAGAGGTGCCACAGTACTTATTCCCAAGTGGGATAGTTGTCTAAGTGCTGCCTGCGACAGTAAAAATCCATAAGTGCATTCATTATTTGTACAAAGTAATATGATAGTCGCATCAGCACATGAACCCCTAGAAACATTAATTAGGTCATAGTATTGCACTCTTACCCATTGCTAAGATAGTGGTGTATTAAACGGCTTCCTTGGCGGGAATGCAAAAAAGGACCTTCCATGCAAGTTTAAGTGTCTTCAGGACCTGCAGTCACATGGTCGCAATGAACCAATCACATCATGGTATGTCGGCGCATGCGCACTGCGCCGCACGCGTCAGCCGCACCGCCCACAGCCATCAAGGCAGACCGCGCATGTCAGGAAGAACAAGGTAAGTTACCGTGGCTCCCAGACAACATGCAGGCTCCATAAAGATGCCGGGGGTGGAGCGGGGACATCGGACAGCGCAGCATGCACGCGCACACCTTTCAGGACAAGTTTATAACAGTGACCCATACATAATTAACTTCCAATAACAATATTAAATCCAGTCCAGATGATATAAATTCATAAGTTGAAAGGTGATGATGGTTCATGCCGCAAGATCATTAGTCTAGCTATAGAAGAAAAAAGAAATATAAACAGGACAAGAAACATTAGAAAAAATAAAACGTGTGATTAAAATTAAATTAAAAAATACCAAATGGTTACTATATGTTCACAGAAACGGGGCGAAACTTAACATTTCATTGAGGCCATTGGGAATCACAGTTCCCAATTCTACTATCCATTTAGCCTCTCTTTGGGCTAAAAGTTTTTTTATATTACCTCCTCGAATCCCACCATGGATGACTTCAATTCCCCGTACCATAAAGGTTTTGGGGCTGCAATCATGGTATTGCCTAAAATGGCGTGGGATAGTTTTTAGTGAAGAAATATCCGCCACTGTCCTTGCTGCACCAATGTCTCTCACATGCTCCCTAATCCTCACCCGCAATTCTCTGGATGTCAATCCAACGTATATTTTTCCACAACCACAGGTAGCATAGTATACAACATTTGAAGTTCCACACAAAATATATTCATTGATTTTATAGTGGCGACTTCCAGAGGAATTAGAGAACTCAATGCTGCGAGAGACATTGGTGCATGCCACGCAGTGACCACATGGAAAGCACCCCTTTCTTGGTCCCCTTGACCCAAATGGATTAGACTTAGGCGGAATGTAGTGGCTTTTGACTAAAATATCCTTAATATTTCTACATCTTCTGCAGGTCATAAGGGGGGATACCGAGATATGGGGAGCCAAGGAAGGCTCAGTCAATAAGACCGTCCAATGCCGTTGCAAAATGGTTCTCATAAGCGACCAGTCTTGGTTGTAAATGGAAATGAATCTCGGTGGTCCGAAGTTTTCCTTTGATTTTATTGTAGAACTCAACAGCTTATTACGTGGGGTAGCCCTTGCTCTCCTATACCCTTGTTTTATACATCGCTTGCTGTAGCCTCTCTCTGCAAAGCGTCGGGTAAGATCTGTGGCCTGATTCTCAAATCTCACCTCAGAAGAGCATATCCGCTTCATCCTGAGGAATTGTCCAACTGGGACAGCCCTGACCGTAGAAGTATTATGTGCTGAATCAATATGTAATAGTGCATTCACCGATGTAGACTTACGATGAACATGAGTTTGAATATATCCCTGTTCATCTACCTCAAGGGAAATATCTAAAAAATCATTTTTTTTCGCACTATATTGGAAGGTCAATTTAATGCTAAAGGGGTTATCATTAAGTAGGTCCATGAATTGCTCCAGTTCACAGGCAGTACCTTGCCAAATAATGAAAAGGTCATCAATATACCGCAGCCAACGCTGCACATGGTCGGCAGCCCATGCCCCCGCATCACCAAACAAACACCTCTCCCAGAATCCCAGAAAAAGGTTTGCGTACGCGGGCGCACAGGCCACCCCCATGGCAGTGCCGTGTTTCTGCAAGTAGAATATGTCCTTAAAAACAAAAAAGTTATGTGTTAATATGAACCGGAGCAATTCAAGGACCAAATCACCCAATTGGCTGTCCCAGTTTGAACTCCCCAGGAAGAAGCGGACAGCTCTAATACCGTCTTCATGGTCAATGCAGGTTTAAAGGGATTCAATATCTGCAGTAACCAGTACCATATCAGTGTTAGAACCCTACTGTTTGTTTTTGTTTCCATCTTGCGTTTTGCGGTCACGTGACCATCTTCCTATATATTCCAGCTCCGCCCTTCTGGCTTTGCTGGACTTCAGTGTTGTTTTGACTGTCTCTCTAGCCAGGTGCTTTTGTGCCTATCTATCTCTAGTTTGCTTGGTCCTCTGGGACCTCTAGTACTTTTGTCAGTTTATCTTTTGCTCTGCAACAACTTCTGTTAGGAGGTGTCCCATTTTTGTCCCAGTCCTTACTTCTTTTAGGGACCCCTCCCTTTCTCTATAGGTCTCCATTCAGACTAGCCGAGGACGAAGGAGGGTCTGTTCACAAGGAACAGGTTGCCCGCTACAACGTAGGGACTCAGCTTAGTCTTACTGTAGGGACAGCTCTCCCCTTCTTTCCCTAGTTTATGTTGCAGATCATAACAATCAGACTCCACAAATCCCATCCACCCTCCTTAGCACGTCCGTTGTATCCTTCACAAATGATGGTAAACTTTCCACCATAGGTTTCAAATAGTAATCTATGAACTTACACACTGGTTCACATAAACCATCCATTCCTGACACAATCGGACGGCCAGGAGGGTCGACGGGATCCTTGTGGATTTTTGGAAGCAGGTAAAACGTTGGGACTTTTGGATATTTAGTCATTAGCCCCTCAAAAATTTGTTTTGTAATGATACCCTGATCCAAGGCCCCACAAAGTATAGAGTGCAGGTGAGTCAAGAAAGAAGCAAGGGGTGAGAAAGGTAATTTTTCATAGGTATTTCTAACTCTCAATTGTCTGAGAGCCTCCTTTTCATATTAGTTTATCGGCCAGATGACAATGTTTCCCCCCTTGTCCGCAGCCTTGAAAACCACATCATCAAGTGCCTGTAGCTCTCTCAAGGCTTGTCTTTGTCTATAACTAAGATTACTATGTCTACGTTGTGTGGAAATTCCCTTGAAATCATCCAAAACTAATTTGGTGAAGATCTCAACAGCTGGGCATAAGGACAAGGGGGGAAACCTCGTCGATCTGGGTACCACATCCCGAGGAAACATACCTTGTTTCTCAATGCTCTGCTCTTGTAATAATTCCTCCAAAATGGAGAGAGCTTCCCGTTCAGCTGCACTATCCAGGCCAAAATCCGATGTGCCACGATTATGTAATTTTTTCATGATGAGTTTGCGGGAAAAGATATAAAGATCTTTCATGGCTGTAAACAGATGGAATGGAGTAGTTGGTGCAAAATACAAACCTCTACTCAATACTTCACACTGGGCTGGAGTAAGATTAAGAGATGATAAATTAATTACCTGTAGGCTTGTCTTAGTTTTTTTATCCAGTTGATTACTTGTCAAATTCTTGCGTTTAGCAGCCAATCTAGTTTTATTGTATCTGAAAACAGGGGTTTGAACCTCATATCCCTCCACATTTATCTTAGTTTGAGCTTCATCTCCAGATGTGAGAGATACACCCGATCCCGATCTGGAACGAGATCTGGATCTAGTATGATATATGGTGCGTGAGCGATTTGTGTTCATTTTCCACTTATAAACTCAACCGGTCGCTTTATCATTGAGGTCTCTCTGAAACTTCTTTGTTTTGGTAGATACAATTTCTTTCTCCCATATCTGGAAATCATGGTCCAGTTCCTCACTGAGTTTCGTCAGTGTATCAACTGGTAAATCCTTTTTTAAGATGTCCTGTAATTCCTCTATCTCTTTTTCAAGATTATTCAATGTAGTTTGATTAAAGTTACATAGTAATTCCATGAACCCTTTTGCACATGAGTCTGCCAAATCCTCCCATTTGGCCTTAAAAGTGTCATCTTCCAGAGGGAAAGATGGAAACACCTGTACCCTCAATCCACGGGGAATTAATCCTCTTTGGGTGTACTTCTCGAGGAATGCGCGGTTCCACCATGTTTTAATCCTTTTATTTAAAAGGCTCTTAAGTCTCACCACCGTTTCCTGTAAACCCTTGTCACTGGTATCAGTCATAGAGCCAGAGTCATCCTTGAACACGTCATTTAATTTTAGGAGCCACGCCTCATCGCGGGCCCTAAAGTCCATATTACCCTTTGAATCTGCTGTGAATAACACAGAAAAATAGATAAATAACCATATATTCATAAGGTACATTATGAAAAGCCACTCTTAACCAAAGTGAGGTCCCAAAAATTGGAAAAGTGGAAATTTGTGCCACTCCATAGGACTGATAAATATGCTACCATGGAAAACAGGAGTTTTTGGCAATGATTTATAGAAAAACATTTTATTAAACACTTAGGACACAATACATACAACAAGGAACAACCCGGCATCAAAAATTGGGCTGCATATATAAATACATTAAGATTGGTAGTTATGAAGAGTGAAAATCACAATGGAGAGAGGTGCCACAGTACTGCCTGCGACAGTAAAAATCCATAAGTGCATTCATTATTTGTACAAAGTAATATGATAGTCGCATCAGAACATGAACCCCTAGAAACATTAATTAGGTCATAGTATTGCACTCTTACCCATTGCTAAGATATAAGCTCAACCGAAAAAATCCCCAACGCGCGTTTCGCATGGTGTATTAAACAGCTTCCTCGGCGGGAATGCAAAAAAGGACCTTCCATGCAAGTTTAAGTGTGTTCAGGACCTGCGGTCACATGGTCGCAATGAACCAATCACATCATGGTATGTCGGCACATGCGCACTGCACCGCACGCGTCAGCCGCACCGCCCACAGCCATCAAGGCAGACCGCTCATGTCAGGAAGAACAAGGTAAGTTACCATGGCTCCCAGACAACACGCAGGCTCCATAAAGATGCCGGGGGTGGAGCGGGGACATCGGACAGCGCAGCATGCACGTGCACACTTTTTATGGAAGAAAAAAGAAATATAAACAGGACAAGAAACATTAGAAAAAATAAAACGTGTGATTAAAATTAAATTAAAAAATACCAAATGGTTACTATATGTTCACAGAAACGGGGCGAAACTTAACATTTCATTGAGGCCATTGGGAATCACAGTTCCCAATTCTACTATCCATTTAGCCTCTCTTTGGGCTAAAAGTTTTTTTATATCACCTCCTCGAATCCCACCATGGATGACTTCAATTCCCCGTACCATAAAGGTTTTGGGGCTGCAATCATGGTATTGCCTAAAATGGCGTGGGATAGTTTTTAGTGAAGAAAATCCGCCACTGTCCTTGCTGCACCAATGTCTCTCACATGCTCCCTAATCCTCACCCTCAATTCTCTATATTATATATATATATATTTTTTCACAGTACCACTGCTCCTGTCCTTTATACTGGGAGCAATTTTCAGTATCTGTATTATTATTCTATATACATACGCTGCACAGTACCACTGCCCCTATCCTGAATACTGGGTGTAATTTTCAGTATTTATATATATACTATGCTATATATATATACAGGGCGGTCAAAAAGTAGGTGGACAGAAAGTGTAATAAGGTTATGAAGGGGGAGATTTATCAAAGATGGTTTAAAGTGAAACTGGCTCAGTTGCCCTTAGCAACCAATCAGATTCCACTTTTCATTCCTCACAGATTCTTTGGAAAATGAAAGGTGGAATTGATTGGTTGCTAAGGCCAACTGAGCCAGTTTCATAGATCTAGTTTTCACAGATAGATCTCCTCCAAATCTGTTTTCTTTTCAGATAATTCACATAACACATAATGGCAATAATTTAAATACAGATCAAAGAAAATGGATTTTAACAGAGTATTGGAAATCTCAAAATGCTGAAACCGTTAGAGCAAATTGGGTTGAAACATTTGGTACTGAAGCCCCAAAGAGACAAACCATTTACTGCATTCGTGACAAATTCGATGCTACTGGCTCAATCCTTAATGCTCCAAAAACTGGTCGACCCAAAACAGTCTGTACAGAAGATAATAAACAACTTGTTGCTGAAACATTTGTTCAGAGTCCAAAAAAGTCCACTGAAGAGCCTCTTTGGAATTGGGAATTTCACGAGCTTCTATCATGCGAATCCTGAAATCTATTGGGTGGAAAGCTCATCGTCCACGTCTAATTCATGGTTTATTGGAGGATGATCCAAACAGGCGGCTGCAATTTAGTGCTTGATAAATCTCCCCCTTCATAACCTTATTACACTTTCTGTCCACCTACTTTTGGACCACCCTGTATATATATATATATATATATTTATATATATATATATATATATATATATATATATTGTGACAGAGTCACTAGTATGGTTTATGAGGGGAGGTATATGTCACAAAGGTTGATGGCCTGTGTAAACTGAAACCAATAGACTTTCTGCCAGCATGTTATATGCTGGAGGTTAACTCTTTTAAAGGATGTGGTTTTATGGGAATGATGTAGAGATGGGAGGGAAGTCATTCCCCATACCTCCGCCTCAGGGTGTGGCTGAGCAAGGTTTAAATGCTCAAGGGTTTAATGGCTGATCAAGGTTTAAATGTTTAAATGCTCAGAGTGCAGAGCTTTATGCCACATAATAAAGCCTGCAGAGAAAACACGGTTCCTGAGTCTCCTTCTAGAAGCGGCAGAGTGAGGCGTCCTACCACTATATATATATATATATACTAGCTATTGAGCCTGTTCTACGCCCGGGTGGCGAGCATCTGGTATATGGTCTCCCATCCTGGTATTTGTGCTGCCCCCATCCTGGTATTTGTGCTCCCCAATCCTGTTCCCCCATCCTGTTATGTGCTGCCCTCATCCCTATCCTGCTATGCATGGCACGCCTCATCCCTATCCTGGTATGCATGGCACCCCTCACCCCCAATCCTGGTACGCATGGCACCCCTCACCCTCAATCCTTGTACGCATGGCACCCCTCACCCTTAATCCTGGTATTCATGGCACCCCTCGGCCTCAATCCTGGTACGCATGGCACCCCTCACCCCCAATCCTGGTATGCATGGCACCCCTCATCCCTATCCTGGTATGCATGGCACACCTCATCCCTATCCTGGTATGCATGGCACCCCTCACCTCCAATCCTGGTATGCATGGCACCCTTCACCCCCAATTTTGGTATGCATGGCACCTCTCACGACTAATCCTGGTATGCATGGCATCCATCATCCCTATCCTGGCATGCATGGCACGCCTCATCCCTATCCTGGTATGCATGGCACCCCTCACCTCCAATCCTGGTATGCATGGCACCCCTCACCCCCAATCCTGTATACATGGCACCCCTCACCCCAAATCCTGGTATGAATGGCACCCCTCATCCCCAATCCTGGTATGCATGGCACTCCTCATCCCCAATCCTGGCATGAATGGCACCCCTCACCCCTTATCCTGGTATGCATGGTACCCCTCATCCCTATCCTGGTATACATGGTACCCCTCATCCCTATCCTGGTATGCATGGCCCCTCATCCGAATCCTGGTATGCATGGACCCCCAGACACCTATTCTGGTATGCATGGTACCTCTCAACCCCCAATCCTGGTATGCATGGTACCCCTCACCCCTCAATCCTGGTATGCATGGTTCCCCTCATCCCCCAATCCTGGTATGCATGGCACCCCTCATCCCCAATCCTGGTATGCATGGCACTCCTCATCCCCCAATCCTGGTATGCATGGTACCTGTTATGTTCTGCTACCAGAGCTAAGGAAAGAGAGGAGATCTGTCCCTACGATAGAACTCAGCTTAATCCCTACGATGTAACAGGGAACCTGATCCTGCGATCAAACCTGCTAAAGTCCTAAGCTAGTCTGCACGGAGACCTATAGATGTGGGGAAGGAATCCCTACAAGTACTAAGGACTGGGAGGAAAATGGACACCTCCTAACAGAAATAGTAGCAGACAGACGAACAAACAAAATATATAGAACATAGAGGTCCGTAGACCAAGCAAACTAACAGAGTTAGATACAGAGCACAGGCTAGCTAGAAAGTAGTTATACAATGAAGTCCAGCAAAGCCAGAAGGGCGGAGCAGGATTAAATAGGCCAACAAGGTCATGTGACCAGCAAAGGAAAAAACCTAAGAGCAAGGTTCTAACAGTACCCCCCCTTCTAAGAGGATCCTCCGGATCCCCTAGGACCAGGCTTATCAGGAAATCTCCTGTGAAACGCTCTGATAAGTCTGGACGCGGAAACATCATCTGACCTCACCCAAGAGTTATCCTCGAGTCCGAAACCTTTCCAGGCCACAAGATACTGCAAACTGCCTCTATACCGTCTAGAGTTAAGGATGCGAGAAATTTCATATTCCCCGTCCTCCACCACCGGAGGAACAGAGGCAGAGGCGTCACCATCCGACACAACAGCTTTTTTTAACAGAGAGACATGAAATACCGGATTAATTCTCCAGGAGGTAGGAACCTCCAACCTAACAGCAGATTGGTTGACAACCTGAAGCACCTTAAAGGGCCCTACAAACTTGGGACCCAATTTCTTAGAAGGAATCCTCAACCGCAGATTCCTAGAGGACAACCAAACCATGTCACCAACAGCGAACAAAACCTCCTGTCGTTTCCTATCAAAGTAGTCTTTAGATTTTCTGTTGGCCTCCTGAAGATTACCACGCACATCCGTCCAAACTCTTTCCAAATCACCGGAAAAATTCTCCACTGTTAGTACACACATTCTCATAACCAGAAACTGACATAGCAGAGGATTTGCTCTCATTAACCCTTGCACGCAGTCTCCTATCCACCCGTATAGCTAATTGCATAGCCTGTTGCAAATCTTCAGGTGTAGGATAAGCAATTAGCAGGTCTTTAACCCTTTCATTGAGCCCAGCAAGAAATAGACTTTTCAGAGCAGAATCGTTCCACCCTGTTTGAGTAGACCAACGACGGAAATGAGTACAATATTTTTCCACATTACCTGATCCCTGTCTCAAACGTCTCAACTCAGTCTCAGCTGATGTGACACGGTCAGGATCATCATATAATAGTCCCAAAGCAGAAAAAAAACTATCCACTGATCTGAAGCATGTATCACTAGGTTGCAAAGAAAAGGCCCACTCCTGAGGCTCTTTGCGCAAAAGTGACATTATGAACCCTATGCGCTGGGATTCATCCCCAGAGGACTTGGGTCTCAAACGAAAATACAATAAGCAAGCATTTTTAAATGAAAAAAATTCTCGGTGTTCACCAAAAAATAAATCCGGCAAACATACCTTAGGCTCCAAGAAATGTGCTCCAGGACAGTTACTCACGTGCTGACGGAGCTCGGCCACCTCCAGAGAGAGTCCCTGCAGGCGTTTAGCCAAATCCAGAACCGACACCATGATGGAACAGAAAAATCTTTCCTTAGAGAAATTGCTGGGCTGGACTTACTGTTATGTTCTGCTACCAGAGCTAAGGAAAGAGAGGAGATCTGTCCCTACGATAGAACTCAGCTTAATCCCTACGATGTAACAGGGAACCTGATCCTGCGATCAGACCTGCTAAAGTCCTAAGCTAGTCTGCACGGAGACCTATAGATGTGGGGAAGGAATCCCTACAAGTACTAAGGACTGGGAGGAAAATGGACACCTCCTAACAGAAATAGTAGCAGACAGACGAACAAACAAAATATATAGAACATAGAGGTCCGTAGACCAAGCAAACTAACAGAGTTAGATACAGAGCACAGGCTAGCTAGAAAGTAGTTATACAATGAAGTCCAGCAAAGCCAGAAGGGCGGAGCAGGATTAAATAGGCCAACAAGGTCATGTGACCAGCAAAGGAAAAAACCTAAGAGCAAGGTTCTAACAGTACCCCTCATCTCCCAATCCTGGTATGCATGGTACCCCTCACCCCTCAATCCTGGTATGCATGGTACCCCTCATCCTCCAATCCTGGTATGCATGGTACCCCTCATCCCCCAATCCTGGAATGCATGGTCCCCTCACCCACAAATCCTGGTATGCATGGTACCCCTCATCCCCCTAATCCTGGTATGCATGGTATCCTCTGCACACATACAAAAAAAATAAACACTTATACTCACCTTTCTTCCCTGTGCTCCAGCGCTGCTGTGTCCTCTTCTGCCAGAGGCCAAGGTGAGGTGCGGCGCCGGAACACCGTTCTGTCCGGCGCCAGTTTGCTGAAGACACACTGTAAATGTGTCTTCAGTAAAATGGCGCCGGATAGCGCTATGCGCATGCGCCGATTCCGACGCCTTCACTCCGCCCCCGGTCTCTGGCCAGAAGAGAGACGCCGCGGCAACGCTCCTCTCGGTCAGGTAATTATGTAAGTATGGCGCCGGAGATCGCGGTATGTGTTCAGTGTCTACGCATACCGCCATCTCCGGCGCCATACACTCCTCTTACCTGTAACGGCTTCAAGCGTTCTTCTGTCTGGAGCCAGGCTGCGCGTTGCGCATGCGCAGTCTATAGAGGCTTCAGACAGAGGGACTCTTGGCCGATTATATTATAAATATACTGCTCAAAAAAATAAAGGGAACACTCAAATAACACATCCTAGATCTGAATGAATGAAATATTCTCATTGAATACTTTGATCTGTACAAAGTTGAATGTGTTGACAACAAAATCACACAAAAATCATCAATGGATATCAAATTTATTAACCAATGGAGGCCTGGATTTGGAGTCACCCCCAAAATTAAAGTGGAAAAACACAATACAGGCTGATCCAACTTGGATGTAATGTCCTTAAAACAAGTCAAAATGAAGCTCAGTATTGTGTGTGGCCTCCAGGTGCCTGTATGACCTCCCTACAATGCCTGGGCATGCTCCTGATGAGGTTGCGGATGGTCTCCTGTGGGATTTCCTCCCAGACTTGGACTAAAGCATCCTCCAAACCTCCTGGACAGTTTGTGGTGCAACGTGACGTTGGTGGATGGAGCAAGACATGATGTCCCAGATGTGCTCAATCGGATTCATGTCTGGGGAACGGGCGGGCCAGTCCATAGCTTCAATGCCTTCATCTTGCAGGAACTGCTGACACACTCCAGCCACATGAGGTCTGGCATTGTCCTGCATTAGGAGGAACCCAGGGCCAACCGCACCAGCATATGGTCTCACAAGGGGTCTGAGGATCTCATCTCGGTACCTAATGGCAGTCAGGCTACCTCTGGCGAGCACATGGAGGGCTGTGCCGCCCTCCAAAGAAATGCCACCCCGCACCATTACTGACCCACTGCCAAACCGGTCATGCTGAAGGATGTTGCAGGCAGCAGATCGCTCTCCATGGCGTCTGCAGACTCTGTCACATCTGTCACATGTGCTCAGTGTGAACCTGCTTTCATCTGTGAAGAGCACAGGGCGCCAGTGGCGACTTTGCCAATACTGGTATTCTGTGGCAAATGCCAAGCGTCCTGCATAGTGTTGGGCTGTGAGCACAACCCCCATCTATGGATGTCAGACCCTCATACCACCCTCATGGAGTTGGTTTCTAACCGTTTGTGCAGACACATGCACATTTGTGGCCCGGTGGAGGTCATTTTGCAGGGCTCTAGCAGTGCTCCTCCTGTTACTCCTTGCACAAAGGAGGAGGTAATGGTCCTGCTGCTCGGTTGTTGCCCTCATATGGCTCCCTCCACATCCACATCTCCCTCCATGCTCTGGACACTGTGCTGACAGACACAGCTACCCTTCTTGCCACAGCTCGCACTGATGTGCCATCCTGGATGAACTGCACTACCTGAGCAACTTCTGTGAGTTGTACTGTAGACACTGTAGACACCGCCTCATGCTACTGTACCTCTATGGGTAAGAGCAATGGCAAAATGAAAAAGTGACCAAAACAACAACCAAAAAGGATAAGAACAGAGAAATGGTCTGTGGTCACCACCTGCAGAACCACTCCTTTATAGGGGGTATCTTGCTAATTGCCTATCATTTCTACCAGTTGTCTGTTCCATTTGCACAACAGCAGGAGAAATTGATTCACAATCAGTGTTGCTTCATAACTGGACAGGTAGATTTCAGAGAAGTGTTATTGACTTTGAGTTACATTGTTAATTTAAGTGTTCCCTTTATTTTTTTGAGCAGTGTATATATATAGTGGTAGATCGGCTCACTTGGTTGCACAGAGAGGTACACAGGAGCACTGTCTCTTTAAATCTTCTGGGTTTATTAAGTGTGCAGCATAAACCACAGCAATGTTAGCAAAAACAAACACGGCCTTCCCGTCATAACAGGAAAAACAAAACATAGCATATGGCACAGTCCTTGTTGCTACGGGTAACCACCCACTTCAGGAACAAACAACCCAAGGTTTGTCTTTCCTTCAAATGACAAAACAGCTCAGAGCTTTCACCTCCATGTCCTCCCCACACCAAATGCTCTAAAAGACTGGGATTTTATCCTCTGACCTCCGCCCTCTCTGCAGGTATTTAATCACCATAGCACTAAAGATGTCTGATTAACCCCTTCAGCACCTTCAGTCACCGAACAGGGGAGTCTAAGCAGGGCATCTGCATTACTGCATTACTGTGCAGCTTGCCAGGCCTGTTTCCACATGAAAGATGAAGACCTGTAGCCCTGAGCTTCAACTCTTCAAATGCTATCTCTGTTTCAGGAGGCCATTTGGCCATTGACAACTTAGTGCCCTTAAGAAGGTCAGTCAGGGGTGCAGTATCATGGCGAAATTTGGGATACACCGCTGATAGTATCCCACCATTCCCAAAAATGTCCGAACCTGTTCCTTGGAGATTTGTTTCAGCCAATTCTGGACTGCTTCCACCTTATTCACTTGCTGCTTTACTTTGCTTCTTCCAATGATGTAGACCAGGTATTTTCCCTTCTTTTCCCAATGGCACACTTCTTTGGGTTTATGGTAAACCTCCCTTTCCTCAGCGCATCCAGCAAGGCCTGGACCTTCTGCAAATGACTTCCCTAATCCGGGCTGAATATCAAAATATTGTCGAGGTAAGCTGCGGCATACTTTTTGTGAGGGGCTAAGAGACTATCTATGGCTCTCCGAAAGGTAGCTGAGTCTCCTTGCAGCCCGAACGCACTTCTGGCATACTGGAAGCAACTGTCAGGTGTAGAAGAGGCTGTCTTCTTCTTGACACTTTGAGAGAGGAGAATTTGCCAGCAACCTTCCGTTATGTCCAGGGAGGTGATGTATCTGGTTGACCCTAGCATTTCTATGAGTTCATTGTCGCGGTTGATAGGACACGAGTCAAATTTAGCCCCCTCCTTCTAAATCACCTTGGAGCGGGGTTTGGGGATTCTATACGGCTGTTGGTTCACCGGCACATGTGGTTCCGTCAGGATTCCATGTTCACCAACTTTGGCTCGCCTTAGCAACTCTGAAAAAGGGGGCCTATTCCGCTGAAGCACTGTTTTTTCTGGCCTTGTGACAGTGTCTCTGCCACGGTGACACCCTTAGTGTCCTCTTCTGGTCTGTCCAGCCAATATGGAGTTTCGATGTGGTTTCTCTGTGGTCCTGCCTTGATGAATAGCGGCATGAGAGGATTTTGGAAGGGACAGGTGGTAGCGGTTAAATGGCAGGTGGGGCAGGACTTGCAAGATTTTAGGATTTCACGGTGACATTTGGGACAATAGTACCTCCAGATGACCCATTCTTGAGTATTGTCCACCCCCCAACTGGCCATCCAAGATATGTGAATGGGCCCTGTCCAATACCCTTTTTCTATAAGGTCCTGGTACCAACAATTGCTCCACTATCTCCTCTCTCACCTTAGTAACCCGGTACAATAAACCCCCACTCAACATGAAATAGGGAAACCTGGTGTCAGCCCCCGAGTCCTGTGCTATGCCATTTATGACTGTTACCTTATTGAGCGCTTCTTTTAGAGATAGGTCCCTACGTTGGGTGAGCCCAAATTTTTCTCTGATCACTCCTATCTCAGGAATGTCTGCTTCAGGGAATACTACTTTCTCCTCTTCTCCCATGACACCGAAGGGAAATCTGTCAGACTCTGGGGTTGGTGATACTTTTTTAGGGTCAACCCCTTTCTTACCTGAGCAATCGAAGTCTCCCCCCCTCCCCCACAAATCCCAAAACAACACAAAGTCCCGACCTATAATAATTGGGTTCTACAAATCTGGGACCACACCGACCTCATGGGACTCAGTACTGTGGGCCGTTTCAATGACCATTCTGGCCACCAGATAGTCTTTAGCATCCCCGTGAATGCAGCGGACACCAACCTTCTTCCCAGGAATCAATTGGAGTCTAGTAGTCCAGTCATTTGCAGGCCATTCACTTTTACAGGACAAGCTTGGGGCCCCTTGCCGGGTGGACAGTCCACACTACAAGCTGGATATGCGTAGAACGAATACCAGTGTCCCATGCAACAGTCCATTTGCTGGGTGGTCAGGGGACAATGGGCTGCTATATTACCTGGGCCGTGACATCTCCAGAAAATTACATCTGCCGATGAGGGCCTTGGCATGACCTCTGCCACCCCCTTGGACTTTGGATGCCCCACCACCTTTTAACCTCCTCCCCCCAGTATGGAATGGGTTGCCTCCCCACGGATTCGTCGACCCCCTGATACCTTTCGACCAGTCCGACCAAGTCATTGGCATTCCGGGGATCTCCCCGAGCAGCCAAAGTCTGCATTGGGCTCGGAAGGGAGTGCACAAACCGGTCCATTACAACTCACTCCATGATCTGCGCTGGGTTAGAGGACTCTGCTGTAACCACTTTGGGACAAGGTGCAGCAGATCAAACATTTGGGAGCAGTGAGTTTTCATGGTGATATGCCCAGCGTGGACCCTTTGTGCCCTGACAGACATTGTCACCCCAAAGTGTGCCAAAATTTCTATTTTCAATTTTTCATATTCTTTGACGTTCAGTAAGACTAAATCATAGTAGGCCTTTTATGGCTCCCCTGTTAAATATGGCACCAGGACTTCCGCTCACTGGCCTGGCGGGAGTTTCTCTCTATCAGCGACCCTTTCAAAAATGGTTAAAAAGGCCTCTATGTAATCACCAGGGGTGATCTTCTGCAAGGCTCTGCTCACCACCTTCCGGACAGAAAAAATAATCAGTTTACATTGGTTTCGGTGCTGCCGCTGTGCCATGAACCGCCTCTGTGAGCACATCAATCTGCTGCTGCTATTGTGGGCTCTGTTGCTGGTACTGTTGCTGCCCGCACTTCTAACACCAACTGTGGGAGATCGGCTCACTTGGTTGCACAGACAGGTACACAGGAACACTGTCTCTTTAAATCTTCTGCTGGGTTTATCAAGAATGCAGCATAAACCAGAGCAATGTTAGCAAAAACAAACACGGCCTTCCGGGCCTAACAGGAAAAACAAAACATAGTGTATGGCACAGTCCTTGTTGCTACGGGTAACCGCCCACTTCAGGAACAAACAACCCAAGGTTTGTCTTTCCTTCAAATGACAAAACAGCTCAGAGCTTTCACCTCCATGTCCTCCCCACACCAAATGCTCTAAAAGGCTGGGATTTTATCCTCTGACCTCCTCCCTCTCTCCAGGTGTTTAATCACCCTAGCACTAAAGATGTCTGATTAACCCCTCTTCACTTTGTGTGCTGGAACATTTTTCCAATATTTACAGTTAGGTCCATATATATTTGGACAGAGACAAAATTTTTATAATTTTGGTTCTAGACATTACCACAATGAATTTTAAACAAAACAATTCAGATGCAGTTGAAGTTCAGACTTTCAGCTTTCATTTGAGGGTATCCACATTAAAATTGGATAAAGGGTTTAGGAGTTTCAGCTCCTTAACATGTGCCACCCTGTTTTTAAAGGGACCAAAAGTAATTGGACAATTGACCCCAAGGCTATTTCATGGAAAGGTGTTGGCAATCCCTTCATTATGTCATTCTCAATTAAGCAGAAAAAATGCCTGGAGTTGATTTGAAGTGTGGTGCTTGCATTTGGAAGGTTTTGCTGTGAAGAAAACATGAGGTCAAAGGAGCTCTCCATGCGGGTGAAACAAGCCATCCTTAAGCTGCAAAAACAGAAAAAACCCATCCGAGAAATTGCTACAATATTAGGAGTGGCAAAATCTACAGTTTGGTACATCCTGAGAAAGAAAGAAAGCACTGGTGAACTCATCAATGCAAAAAGACCTGGACGCCCACAGAAGACAACAGTGGTGGATGATCGCAGAATAATCTACATGGTGAAGAGAAACCCCTTCACAGCAGCCAACCAAGTGAACAACACTCTCCAGGAGGTAGGCGTATCAATATCCAAATCTACCATAAAGAGAAGACTGCATGAAAGTAAATACAGAGGGTTCACTGCACGGTGCAAGCCACTCATAAGCATCAAGAATAAAAAGGCTAGACTGGACTTTGCTAAAAAAAACATCTAAAAAAGCCAGCACAGTTCTGGAAGTACATTCTTTGGACAGATGAAACCAAGATCAACCTCTACCAGAATGATGGAAAGAGAAAAGTATGGCGAAGGCATGGTACAGCTCATGATCCAAAGCATACCACATCATCTGTAAAACACGGCGGAGGCAGTGTGATGGCTTGGGCATGCATGGCTGCCAGTGGCACTGGGTCACTAGTGTTTATTGATGATGTGACACAGGACAGAAGCAGCCGAATGAATTCTGATGTGTTCAGAGCCATACTGTGTGCTCAGATCCAGCCAAATGCAGCCTGACTGATTGGTCGTCGTTTCATACTACAGATGGACAATGACCCAAAACATAAAGCCAAAGCAACCCAGGAGTTTATTAAAGCAAACAAGTGGAATATTCTTGAATGGCCAAGTCAGTCACCTGATCTCAACCCAATTGAGCATGCATTTCACTTGTTAAAGACTAAACTTCAGACACAAAGGCCCACAAACAGACAGCAACTGAAAACCACCACAGTGAAGGCCTGGCAGAGCATCAAAAAGGAGGAAACACAGCGTCTGGTGATGTCCATGAGTTCAAGACTTCAGGCAGTCATTGCCAACAAAGGGTTTTCAACCAAGTACTAGAAATGAACATTTTAATTACAATTATTTAATGCTGTCCAAAAACAGGGTGGCACATGTTAAGGAGCTGAAACTCCTAAACCCTTCATGCAATTTTAATGTGGATACCCTCAAATGAAAGCTGAAAGTCTGAACTTCAACTGCATCTGTATTGTTTTGTTTAAAATTCATTGTGATAGTGTCTAGACCCAAAATTAGAAAAATGTTGTCTCTGTCCAAATATACAGTACAGACCAAAAGTTTGGACACACCTTCTCATTTAAAGATTTTTCTGTATTTTCATGACTATGAAAATTGTACATTCACACTGAAGTCATCAAAACTATGAATTAACACATGTGGAATTATATACTTAACAAAAAAGTGTGAAACAACTCAAAATATGTCTTATATTCTAGGTTCTTCAAAGTAGCCACCTTTTGCTTTGATGACTGCTTTGCACACTCTTGGGATTCTCTTGATGAGCTTCAAGAGGTAGTTACTGGAAATGGTTTTCACTTCACAGGTGTGCCCTGTCAGGTTTAATAAGTGGGATTTCTTGCCTTATAAATGGGGTTGGGACCATCAGTTGTGTTGTGCAGAAGTCTGGTGGATACACAGCTGATAGTCCTACTGAATAGTCTGTTAGAATTTGTATTATGGCAAGAAAAAAGCAGCTAAGTAAAGAAAAACGAGTGGCCATCATTACTTTAAGAAATGAAGGTCAGTCAGTGTGAAAAATTGGGAAAACTTTGAAAGTGTCCCCAAGTGCAGTTGCAAAAACCATCAAGCGCTACAAATAAACTGGCTCACATGAGGACCGCCCCAGGAAAGGAAGAGCAAGAGTCACTTCTGCTTCTGAGGATAAGTTTATCCGAGTCACCAGTCTCAGAAATCGCAGGTTAACCCTCAGCTCAGATTAGAGACCAGGTCAATGCCACACAGAGTTCTAGCAGCAGACACATCTCTTCAGCAACTGTTAAGAGGAGACTTTGTGCAGCAGGCCTTCATGGTAAAATAGCTGCTAGGAAACCACTGCTAAGGACAGGCAACAAGCAGAAGAGATTTGTTTGGGCTAAAGAACACAAGGAATGGACATTAGACCAGTGGAAATCTGTGCTTTGGTCTGATGAGTCCAAATTTGAGATCTTTAGTTCCAACCACCATGTCTTTGTGCGACGCAGAAAAGGTGAACGGATGGACTCTACATGCCTGGTTCCCACCGTGAAGCATGAAGGAGGAGGTCTTATGGTGTGGGGGAGCTTTGCTGGTGACACTGTTGGGGATTTAGTCAAAATTGAAGGCATACTGAACCAGCATGGCTACCACAGCATCCTGCAGCGGCATGCTATTCCATCCAGTTTGCGTTTAGTTGGACCATCATTTATTTTTCAACAGGACAATGACCCCAAACACACCTCCAGGCTGTGTAAGGGCTATTTGACCAAGAAAGAGAGTGATGGGGTGCTACGCCAGATGACCTGGCCTCCACAGTCACCAGACCTGAACCCAATCGAGATGATTTGGGGTGAGCTGGACCGCAGAGTGAAGGCGAAAGGGCCAACAAGTGCTAAGCATCTCTGGGAACTCCTTCAAGGTTGTTGGAAGACCATTTCCGGTGACTACCTCTTGAAGCTCATCAAGAGAATGCCAAGAGTGTTCAAAGCAGTCATCAAAGCAAAAGGTGGCTACTTTGAAGAACCTAGAATATAAGACATATTTTCAGTTGTTTCACACTTTTTTGTTAAGCATATAATTCCACATGTGTTAATTCATAGTTTTGATGCCTTCAGTGTGAATGTACAATTTTCATAGTCATGAAAATACAGAAAAATCTTTAAATGAGAAGGTGTGTCCAAACTTTTGGTCTGTACTGTATATGGACCTAACTGTATATTACTGGAGCTAACAACCTCAGTGCTAAATATCTCCTTTCTACCTGTCCTTTCTATATATGCCACACAGGTACCACTGCTCCTGTCCTGTCGAGGAGTGTCAGTATTGGTGTGTTTAATATTTCCTATGTCTGTAAGTCGAGGGATAAATAAAAATGAATCTTGGAAAATTTGTTTAAATGCGTTCTCTCAAGTTTAGTTGTTATCACCTAGCCCCAATTCTCGGGATTGGTGAAAGTACCAGTGATTAGACCCTTCTAGTGATCGGGAAGTTATCTCCTCTCCCATGGATAGAGGATAACTTAAAAAATGGAGAAAACCCCTTTAAAGGGAATCTGTCAGTAGTTTTTTTGCTATGTAATCTAAAGACAGCAGGAGATAGAGGCTGAAACACAGAATTCAGGGATGTGTCACTTATCAACGTGTGCACTGTTGTATACTAACTGTGAAGGATTATCATTTCTGGACTAGTACGACTCCGCCCTTTCTGTGATAAACAGCTCACTGTCTATAGACCATGTACACAGAGAGCCTGGTGTGGGTGGGGTTAGCTTCCTTGGTTCTGCTTCATTCTACATCTAAAAGCTCTGTTTGTGTTTGAATCGCTGCACCCTGTAATCTAAGAGACACATCATTGGATTCAGCTTCTCTTTGCCTACATCAGGCTGCTCTCAGATGAGCTAGCAAAATCCTGCTGACAGATTCCATTTAAGGGAGTGGTGAAGGGCATGACCACGTAAAGAAAACTTCGCTGCACCTTGAGGGGGGGGGGGGGGGATGTTATAGTGAGTGGGCTGATGGGGTTTGTGTGCCAGGGTTGCTTTTTTGTCCCAGTCCAGCCCTGTCTTCAGTATAATGGTAATGATAAAGTAGATTATATACTATTGCACTGTCAAAATCCTCAGTGTTAGTCCACAGCCCCACTATCAGTATTTGGTCAGTATTCGGTTAGTATTTTTTCTCAGGAGTGGGAGACAAAACCAGGAGTGGGTGTTAAAGGCAGAAATGGTGTATTTTTTCTATTATACCTTTTCTCTCTGACTGTTCCTCACCTGGTTTTGACTCCCACTCCTGAGAAAAAATACTGACTAGTGTTGAGCGAGCACTAAAATGCTCGGGTGCTCGAAGCTCGGGCCGAGCTCACCGTGATACTCGGGTGCTCGACCCGAGCAACGAGCCCAATGTTAGTCTATGGGAGACCCGAGCATTTTTGCTGCGGCACCCCCGGCAGTCTGTAGAAAGCTTAAAAAGTGCCCAAAACGATAGTGACAGTGCTCAAAAGACATGGGGACAGCATGGGCATCGCCCCAGGAAGCATTCTGACCCCCAGGTCACTGCTGTCAACAACGTGGACAGAGGTATTAAGTCACTTTAACGGGCTCACAATAAAACGTTCAAAAACGAAACTGAAACAGTTTTCCTGTGAAATATGTTAAGGAACTTCCTTTCCAGGGTAAAGACTTGTGTATAAGGTAAAATAAATAACCAAAAACAAAAATACTCCTCCACACCTTGGGCTATGTTCACAAGTAGCATTTTTTATGTGTTTTTGCACTATTGTATTGCTTTCAACCGTGACAAATGCATTCACCGGGAAATGTAATTTTAACATTTTACAATCTTATCTGGCCATGTGCTGTGTGACACAAGCATGCAGTGCTGAAAAGACATGGGAACAGCATGGGGAAGACTCCTGGAAGCATCTCTGACACCCAGGTCACTGCCTAAAAGTGTGCCCATCAGAAGTGATCCTTTCCGCATCAGAAGATGCAGACTTGCAACTATCCCCGTGCAAGTCCTTGTCCCAGGGCAGTGTTCAATTGTACCTCCCCCATTCCTTGCAATGCAAGCGCAAGTATGCAGCCTGCCACCCACCCACCCACCCCCAGGCTGCAATACCATACTGCTAGCTTGCTTGCACTTGAAATGGGGCCTTTTAGTTTGGAGGAGGCCCGAAGCTGGCCACTACCTCATGGCTGCTTCGGCAGCGAGGTATCCATACCCAGTCCCCAGCCGCCCAGCGACCGGTTGTCCAAACACGGTCCCCAGCCGCCTGGAGCGGCCGGGTGTCCATAAATGGTCCCCAGCCGCCCCTATTTCTCCTTGAAACTTCCCCCACACTTTTCTTAGCTTGGCCTGCTTTAGGGCATCATTGGACGAGCCCACCAGAGAACCAGACTCCTCCGGTGGGCCCTGGCTTCTCTATCAGGGGAGTTGAGAGTACCAAGGTGAGGAGCATGATGATGATGATAGAAGTTAGCGTCTGCTTTGTTTTCTTGGAATGCAAGCACATGTATGTAGTAGCAGCTAGGCCTGAGGTGGTCAGCGTTTTGGCGCTTATCCTACCTCCTCCGGGGATTGCTGGATGTTTTCCTGCTACTATCCCAATTCTATGACTCCCGTTAAAACAAAGCTTCAGGTGATGAATGATGGATGAGGTGGTGGCAAAGGAGAAAGAGCAGGAGGAACAGGGACCATTCACATCAATATCAGGCCAGTCAACCACACATGTCTTGTAGGATATGTTTCTGCACCAAAAGGAGAGGTTCGGCTACACAGTTATAGGGCATGCAGTAAGTGCAATGCCTAACAAAAATTTCGAGGCACTCCAATGCCTCTTGGAAGTGACATGGAGGTCAGAGGGCCTTAACTAAACCGTTTTTTCCATTTATAGCAACTGGGTCTCCTGTGCACTGTTGGCCTAAGCAGTGAATGGAAGGCTTTCCAAAAATTATGAGGAACTGCAATGCCCCTTGAAACAGACGTGAATTACAGCATACTAAAAACCTTCTACCCATTATTGGGGAGTGGGTCTCCCTTAGTGTTCGCCTATGCATTGAAAAGCAAAAGCTGACTAAAGTTAGGAGGAAATGCAATGCCCGTTGGAAGAATGGTGGAGGTCGCAGTGGAATAAAAAGACAATATCAATGCCCCTTGGAAAAGTGGTGGAGGTCGCAGTAGCTTAACAAGATGGTTTTAATGCCCCTTGGAAGAGACGTGGAGGTCGCAGTAGCTTAACAAGACGGTTTTAATGCCCCTTGGAAGAGACGTGGAGGTTGCAGTAGCTTAACAAGACGGTTTTAATGCCCCTTGGAAGAATGGTGAAGGTCGCAGTAGCTTAACAAGACGGTTTTAATGCCCCTGGGGAAAGTGGTGGAGGTCGCAGTAGCTTAACAAGACAGTTTTAATGCCCCTTGGAAGAATGGTGGAGGTCGCAGTGGAATAAAAAGACCATATCAATGCCCCTGGGAAAAGTGGTGGAGGTTGCAGTAGCTTAACAAGACGGTTTTAATGCCTCTTGGAAGAGACGTGGAGGTTGCAGTAGCTTAACAAGACGGTTTTAATGCCCCTTGGAAGAGACGTGGAGGTTGCAGTAGCTTAACAAGACGGTTTTAATGCCCCTTGGAAGAATGGTGGAGGTCGCAGTAGCTTAACAAGACGGTTTTAATGCCCCTTGGAAGAGACGTGGAGGTCGCAGTGGAATAAAAAGACAATATCAATGCCCCTGGGAAAAGTGGTAGAGGTCACAGTAGCTTAACAAGACAGTTTTAATGCCCCTTGGAAGAGACGTGGAGGTCGCAGTGGAATAAAAAGACAATATCAATGCCCCTGGGAAAAGTGGTGGAGGTCGCAGTAGCTTAACAAGACGGTTTTAATGCCCTTTGGAAGAGACGTGGAGGTTGCAATAGCTTAACAAGATGGACTTAATGCCCCTTGGAAGAGACGTGGAGGTCGCAGTGGAATAAAAAGACAATATCAATTCCCCTGGGAAAAGTGGTGGAGGTCGCAGTAGCTTAACAAGACGCTTTTAATGCCCCTTGGAAGAATGGTGGAGGTCACAGTGGAATAAAAAGACAATATCAATGCCCCTGGGAATTGTTGTGGAGGTTGCAGTAGCTTAACAAGATGGTTTTAATGCCCCTTGGAAGAGACGTGGAGGTTGCAGTAGCTTAACAAGATGCTTTTAATGCCCCTTGGAAGAGACGTGGAGGTTGCAGTAGCTTAACAAAATGGTTTTTATGCCCCTTGGAAGAATGGTGGAGGTCGCAGTAGCTTAACAAGACGGATTTAATGCCCCTGGGGAAAGTGGTGGAGGTCGCAGTAGCTTAACAAGACGGTTTTAATGTCCCTTGGAAGAGACGTGGAGGTTGCAGTAGCTTAACAAGACAATTTTAATGCCCCTTGGAAGAGACGTGGAGGTTGCAGTAGCTTAACAAAAAGGTTTTAATGCCCCTTGGAAGAGACGTGGAGGTTGCAGTAGCTTAACAAGACGGTTTTAATGCACCTTGGAAGAGACGTGGAGGTCGCAGTGCAATAAAAAGACAATATCAATGCACCTGGGAAAAGTGGTGGAGGTCGCAGTAGCTTAACAAGACGGTTTTAATGCCCCTTGGAAGATTGGTGGAGGTCGCACTGGAATAAAAAGACAATATCAATGCCCCTGGGAATAGTGGTGGAGGTCGGAGTAGCTTAACAAGATGGTTTTAATGCCCCTTGGAAGAGACGTGGAGGTTGCAGTAGCTTAACAAGACGGTTTAAATGCCCCTTGGAAGAGCCATGCAGTACAGCATCTTAAAAACATTATTCCCATTATTAGGGAGTGGGTCTCCCATAGTCTTTGCCTATGCCTTCCAAGCAAAAGCTGCCAAATATTAGGACGGAGGAACTTGCAATGCTGGCAACACGGACCAAGGTCACCCTGGTGGTATAGTGGTGGTGGAGGCTGAGGATAAGGAGAAGAGCAAAATACAACCGAAATGAGGAAGCGTATACCCATGTGTGGGTGTGAAGCGGTGCATGGGAATACACCTCCCAAAATAACACAGTGGATTTGACTTTATGTTACTCTGCTGTCATTTGGTGGTGATGAGAAGTCTGGCCCAATCCAGCCCTTGTTCATTTTGATAAGGGTCAGCTTGTCAGCATTGTCAGTTGACAGGCGAGTTCGCTTATCTGTTACAATTCCCTCAGCAGCACTAAAAACACGCTCCGATAACACGCTAGCGGCAGGGCAGGCCAGGACCTCCAAGGCGTACAGAGCGAGTTCATTCCAAGTGTCTAGCTTGGATACCCAAAAATTAAAAGGCACAGAGGAATCACGGAGGACGCTGGTACGGTCGGCAAAGTACTCCCTCACCATCTTTTGAAACTTTCCACTCCTTGTAAGAGTGCCCCGCGCCTCAGGGCCTGTAAGCTGGGCGGGTCTCAGAAAACTGTCCCAGAACGTTGACAGTGTTCCCCTGCCTCTGCTGGATAGGAGTTGCATCTCTCTCGCCTGTACGCCTTGGTTGGGCAATGAACTGTGACCTATGCCACTAGCGTGTTCAGATGGGAATTTTTTTAACAGTTCTGCAGCAAGGGCCTTGTGGTACTGCCTAATTTTTGTAGACCTCTCCACCTCAGGAATAAGAGAGTGAAAGTTCTCCTTGTACCGGGGGTCTAAAAGTGTCACCAACCAGTAATGGGTCACGGTTAAGGCAGCGTAGCATAAAGTCAGCCATGCGTGCCAGACTGGTAACGGGCAAGACTTCCGTGTCCTCACCAAGATGACGACTGACCATGCTCTTCTCCACCTCCTCGTCCCCTCTGTCCTCAGGCCACCCACGCTGAACCGACGGTATGACAGTTGTACAGGTACTACCGTCTACAGTGCATGGTACCAGCTCCTGTTCTTCCTCCTCCTCCTCCTCTTCTCCCTCATTGTCCCCATTGCACATTGGGATGAGATGAGGCTGGGCTGTGTGTAAACGCCCGCTACGGATTCTTGATCCATCTCATCATACTTTGGCTGCAATGCCTCCTCTTTAATTCTCTGTAGAGAGCGTTGCAAAAGACAGACAAGTGGGATGCTGACGCTAATGATGGCGTCATCGCCACTCACCATCTTGGTGGACTCCTCAAAGTTGGTCAGGATGGCACATATGTCAGACATCCAGATCCACTCCTGAGGTCTTATGTGTGGAGTCTGACCTGAATATCGACGGCCTTGTTGCAGCTGATACTCCACAACTGCTCTCTTCTGCTCACAAATCCTTTGCAACATGTGGAGGGTAGAGTTCCAATGTGTGGGGACATCACACAACAGTCGGGGTGCCGGAAGCTGCAAACGCTGCTGCAACACAGCAAGGGCGGCCGAAGCTGTAGCCGACTTCCGAAAATGAGCTGACAGGCGGCATACTTTGACGAGCAGATCTGGCAACTCGGGGTACTATTTAAGAAACCACTGAACCACGAGGTTAAGCACATGAGCCAGGCATGGTACGTGTGTGATCTCGCCTCGCCTCAGAGCCGCCACCAAGTTACGGCCATTGTCACACACGACCATGCCTGGATGTAGGTTCAGCGGTCTCAGCCACAGATCTGCCTGCTTTTTCACAGCTGCCCACAACTCACAAGCAGTGTGAGGTTTATCACCTAAGCTTATGAGTTTCAGCACAGCCTGTTGCCGCTTGGCTGAGGCAGTACTGCAGTGCTTCCAGCTTGTAACTGATGTGGTGATATCTGAGATGGAGGCTGAACATGAGGAGGAGGAGGATGATGCGCAGGAGCTGTACACTGTGGGGGCAACTCTGACTGACATAGGGCCCGCAATCCTCGGTGTGGGGAGGATGTGTTCCGTCCCAAGGTCCGACTGGGTCTCGGCTTCCACTATGTTTACCCAGTGTGCCGTCAGGGAGATGTACCGTCCCTGGCCACAAGCACTTGTCCACGTGTCCGTTGTCAGGTGGACTCTCCCAGTAACTGCGTTGTTGAGGGCACGGCAGATGTTTTGGGACACGTGCTTGTGTAGTGCGGGGATGGCACACTGGGCAAAATAGTGTCGGCTGGGGACCGAGTACCGAGGGACGGCCACCGCCATAAGGTTGCGGAAGGATTCTCTCTCCACCAGCCTAAAAGGCAGCATTTCCAACGCAAGCAGTCGTGAAATGTGCAAATTTAGGACTGTGGCCTATAGGGTGTTGGCTGTGAATTTGCGCTTTCATTCAAAGCTCTGGGATATGGACAATTGAACGCTGCGGTGGGACGTGGACGTGGACGTTGATGCTGTTTCTTGAGAAACTGCCATAACAAGTGAAAACTGAGAGGAGGGGGCATCTTTGCATGCAGTATGGACACGGGATTGCCTTGCACGCACAACAGGGGGTTCTATCACACGCACAACAGCGGAAGAAGCAGTGGTGACACCAGCTGACACTGGTCGTGGACCCTGGGGTTCGCCCCACAAAGTCGGGTGCTTTGCTGCCATGTGCCTGATCATGCTGTTGGTGGTCAGGCTGGTAGTTTTGTCACCCCTGCTGATGCTGGCATGGCAGGTGGTACAAATGGCCTTTTTGGGGTTATCAGCAGAGTCTTTAAAAAAATTCCAGACTCTGGAAGACCTACCGATTGTACTGGCAACGTCCCTCGTGTTGGTGTTACAGGGAATTGTTGCCCGCCTTCTGTGTGCGTCCACCACACTGCTTCTTCCTGCCTGTTGGGGTACTCTGCCTTCCTCCCCCTGTGTGCTGCTGGCCTCGCTCTGCGTGTCCTCCTGCCAAGTTGGGTCAGTTACTAGATCATCCACCACCTCCTCCTCTTCCACTTGTGCACCAAGATCCTCCTCTTCACTTCGTGGCAATTGTGTCTCGTCATCGTCCACCTCTTGTGACAAATTGCCAGCGTCGACTTCCTGTTCAAATATTTGAACTGCCACGTTCAAATATTTGGGCATTGCTACATGGGATCTCCTCTTCCACCACTTGAAGCGGAGCAGGCGAGGGGCACAAATATGGAAATGGACCAGTGAACAGCTCTTCAGATTGTCCAAGTGTGGAATCAGTTGCTGTCTGACGACACTCGGCATGGTGGGAGGAATGAGCATCAGGGTGAGGAGAAGTATGCGGTCGAGACTCACGGCTAAAGAAAAGAAAACTAGTTACATATAGTTTATAAGGCCGAAAAAAGACAAGCGTCCATCCAGTTCAGCCTATTTCTTGTGCACTGCAGCTATTCCGCAGCGTTGATCCAGGGGAACGCAAAAAAAAACAAAACAAACAAAAAAAAAAAAAACATGCGGTATAGGCCAATTGACATCATTGAGGAAAAAATTCACTTCCCGACACCAATCTGGATTAATTAACTATCACTAAGCATAAGATGTAATTTTATTGTTCTCAAGAAAGGCGTCCAGGCCTCTCTTGAACTCATTAAGTGAGTTGGACATCACCACTTCCTCTCCCAGAGAGTTCCAGAGTCTCACGGCTCTGACCGTAAAGAATCCCCTTCTATGCTGGTGCAGGAACCTCCTTTCCTCCAGACGCATAGTGTGCCCCCTCGTCTTAGTCACCATCCTTGGTATAAACAGGTCATGGGAGAGATCTCTGTACTGCCCCCTGATGTATTTATACATGTTTATGAGGTCTCCCCTAAGCCTTCTCTTTTCCAACGTAAATAGGCCTAATTTTGACAACCTCTCTGGGTATTCTAGTCCCTCCATTCCCTTTATTACCTTAGTCGCCCTCCTTTGTACCTTCTCTAGCTCCAATATGTCTTTCCTGAGTACCGGAGCCCAGAACTGTGCACAATATTCTAAGTGCGGCCTTACCAGCGCTTTATACAGAGGAAGAACAATGTTCTCATCATATGCCCCTATTCCTCTTCTGATGCATGCCATGACTCTATTTGCCTTCGCAGCTGCTGCCTGACACTGGGCACTCCAATTTAATTTGCTATTAACCAAGACGCCCAGGTCCTTCTCCATGTCAGATTTCCCCAACGTTTTCCCATTTAATATGTATGGGTGACTGCTTTTTTTCTTTCCCATGTGCATGACCTTACATTTATCGGCATTGAACCCCATTTGCCATTTTTTGGCCCAACTCCCCAATTTATCTAAATCCTCCTGTAGCTGTGCCCTATCCTCATCTGTATTAACTACTTTACAAAGTTTAGTATCATCTGCAAATATTGCTATTTTACTATGCAACCCTTCCACTAGATCATTAATAAATATATTAAATAATATAGGGCCCAAGACAGACCCTTGAGGCACCCCGCTAGTAACCCTGACACACCCTGAGCTTACTCCATTGATAACCACCCTCTGCTTTCTATCACTCAGCCAGCTATTTACCCACTTGCACACATTATCCCCCAGACCAAGCATTCTCATTTTATATACCAACCTTTTGTGTGGCACGGTATCAAACGCTTTGGAGAAGTCAAGGTATACAACATCCACTGACTCTCCCCGGTCCAGCTGTGAGCTCACCTCCTCGTAGAAGGCAATCAGGTTTGTTTGGCAGGAGCGATCTCTCATGAATCCATGTTGATATGGAGTTAGACAGTTATTATCATTAAGATATTCTACAATAGCATCTCTAAGAAATCCTTCAAACAATTTACCCACAACAGACGTTAAGCTGACTGGTCTATCGTTCCCAGGGTCACTTTTAGACCCCTTTTTGAATATTGGTACCACATTTGCTTGGCGCCAGTCTAGTGGGGCAGTCCCTGTCCATAAAGAGTGCTTGAATATAAGATACAGCGGCCTGTCTATCACATTACTTAATTCTTTTAGTACCCGGGGGTGTATGCCATCTGGGCCTGGTGACTTGTCTATTTTGATATTATTTAGGCGTTTCTGAACTTCCTCCTGGGTTAGGTGGGTGATATTTAGCGGAGGGTTTACTTTATCACTTTGCATTTCCTCCGATAAATTGTTTTCTTTTGTGAAAACAGTGGAGAAGAAGCTATTGAGTAGGTTTGCTTTACCCTCATCGCCCTCTATGATTTTACCCAGGTTATTTTTCAATGGGCCAACTCCATCAGTTTTAATCCTTTTACTGTTTATTTAGTTAAAGAACAGTTTGGGATTCGTTTTACTTTCTTTGGCAATTAGTCTCTCTGTCTCCTCTTTTGCTATTCTTATTTGTTTCTTACAGATTTTGTTTTTTTCCCTATAAGCTATTAGCGCTTCCTCGCTGCCTTCTTGTTTAAGTTTACCGAAAGCCCTTTTTTTGTTTTTCATTGCCCTCTTGACTACCTTATTTAGCCACATTGGCTTCCTCCTATTCCTAGCCCTTTTATTCCCATAAGGTATGTACCTTCTACAGTGACTATGTAGGACTGTTTTGAAAATTTCCCATTTTCTATCCGTGCTCCTATTACTGAAGATACTGTCCCAGTCTATAAGGTGAAGGGCATCTCATAGCTGATCAAACTTTGCCCTCCTGAAGTTCAGTGTTTTTGTGACTCCCTTGCTGGGCACCCTACTGAAGCACATGTGGAATTGTATAATGTTGTGGTCACTATTTCCCAGGTGCCCCCCGACCTGCACCTCAGTTATTCTGTCTGGCCTGTTAGTTAATATTAAGTCTAAAAGGGCCGTCCCTCTAGTTGGTTCCTGCACAAGTTGTGACAAATAATTGTCTTTGATAATTGACAGAAACCTGTTTCCTTTCTGAGATCTACAGCTTTCGGTTTCCCAGTCTATATCGGGGTAGTTGAAGTCCCCCATAATAATCACCTCGTTATTTTTTGCTACTTCGTCTATTTGTCTCATTAATAGACTTTCCGTGGCTTCTGCTATATTTGGTGGTTTATAACAGACTCCTATGATAATTTTATTATTGTTTTTTGCCCCATGTATCTCCACTCATAAGGACTCGACCTCCTCATTTCCCTCCCATACATCCTCCCGTATTGTAGGCTTTAGACACGTCTTTACATATAGACAGACTCCACCCCCTTTCCGATTTCTTCGATCCCTTCTAAACAGACTGTAACCCTGTAAGTTAGCTGCCCAGTCATAGCTTTCATCCAACCATGTCTCGGTTATTCCCACTATGTCATAGTTACCTGTAGATATTTCTGCTTCCAGTTCATCCATCTTGTTTGTCAGGCTCCTGGCATTTGCTAGCACGCAGTTTACACGATTTTGTTTTGTTCCAATCTTCTCCCTGTGGATTGTATTAGAAATTTTCTTACCTCCCTTCCAAGTATCTTGTCTTGGACCTTCTTTGTCGCACTTCATATCTTTCATTAGTATGTCCTCTGGTTGCATGTTCGTGTCCGGCGTTTTTCTTCCCATCCCCTCTTCTTCTAGTTTAACGCCCTCCTGATGAGTGTTGCGAGTCTCCTGGCGAATGTGTGTTTCCCGGGTTTGTTGAGGTGTAGTCCGTCTCTGGCAAGGAGTCCATCATAGAGGTAATTCACACCGTGGTCCAGGAATCCAAATCCTTGTTGTCTGCACCATCGTCTCAGCCAGCTGTTCACATCAAGGATCCTGTTCCATCTCCTGACGCCATGCCCGTCTACTGGAAGGATAGAAGAAAAAACTACCTGCGCATCCAGTTCTTTTACTTTCTTCCCCAATGCTTCAAAGTCCTTGCAGATTGTCGGTAGGTCCTTCTTTGCCGTGTCATTGGTGCCAACATGTATCAGAAGAAATGGGTGGACATCCTTGGGACTGATGAGCTTTGGTATCCTATCGGTAACATCCTTGATCTTCGCCCCTGGGAGGCAGCATACTTCTCTTGCGGTTATGTCCGGTCTGCAGATAGCTGCTTCTGTTCCTCTCAGTAGTGAGTCTCCCACCACCACCACTCTTCTTCCCTTCTTGGCTGTCCTTTTTCTTGTCGCTTCTGGGTGTTTCTGGGTACTCTTTTCTTTTTTGCTTGCTGGTAGTTCCTCATCCTTAGGTGTGCCATCTTCGTCCTCCACAAGTCCTTGGAATCTGTTTCTCAGTTGTGTGGTTGGTGGTGTCTCCATGGTCTTCTTGCTTCTTTTGGTCACTTGCCTCCACTTGTCTGCCTCTGGAGGTTCTCTGACGCTTCCTTCACTTTCCGTGACCAGTAGTGACGCTTCTGTTCTGTCCAGGAAGTCTTCATTTTCCTTGATGAGTTTTAATGTCGCAATTCTTTCTTCCAGTCCCCGCACCTTTTCTTCTAAAAGAGCCAGTAGTCTACACTTCTGGCAGGTGAAGTTGGTTTCAGCTTCTGGTCGATCTGTGAACATGTAGCACATGTTGCAGCTCACCATGTAGGTTGTCACATCTGCCATGCTGCTCCTTGTCCCTGCTGACTTGATGTCTGTCTTCTTTCTTGTGATACCCTAGGATAAACAAATGAAACAAATTCGCGCGCCGTTTGGCGATGCTTTCCAAGCAGCTGGTCCCGGCTGTACCCAACGATCTTCTAGCTGAAGGAGACTCTTCGCTTTTCCCAGAAGGCACCTGGAATATGCAAATTGCCCTCTTCAAGCTTCAATCCCTGGATACTAAAACTTAACCGTGTGGAAGACTGACCGGAGGTGGTGGTGCCCAGGTAACTGGAAGTATTATCTGCTATCCAATTAATAACCTGTTCACACTGATCAATTCGCAATACTGGTGTTGTAGTGTGCTTCCCTAGTAATTTGGTCAAGAAGTGGGAGCGAGAAGATGTGGCTGTTGGTTGTGGCACATTTTCACCTTGGCCACGGCCCTGTCCTCTACACGCACCATCACCAGAAAGTCCAGTTCCACGTCCCTTGCCACGCGCCTTGCCCATTGTAAATGAAGTAAAATAGCTTACACTCGCACTATCAATGGAAAAAGGGTAATAAAAAGGAGAGTAGAACCGTGGAAGAGGAAAACCAGAGATTTATTTGTCTGGCCTACACCAGAATCTTTTAAACAGATATATTTGTGAGTGAACAGACAGGGAGAAACTATTACTGTTTTTTTTTACTTAAAACAGGCCAAAAGCTGGATAATACAGAGATTTGAACTATGGAACTGCAAAACCACAGTTCTAATTTACTGGCGTATACCAAACTTTTTTAAATAGATATATTTGGGGCTGAACAGTGAGCGACACACTCAAACTGTTTTTTTTTATGTAAAAAAGACCCAAAAGTGGATAATACAGAGATTTGACCCGTGGAACTGCAAAACCACAGTTATAGCTATGTGGCGTACATGAGAATCTTTCAAACAGATATATTTGTGTCTGAACAGTCAAGGAGACACTATTACAGTTTTTTCCATGGCAAAAAATGCCAAAAGCAGGATAATACAGAAATTTGACCCGTGGAGCTGCAAAACCACAGTTCTATTTTTCTGGCCTACACCAGACTCTTTTAAACAGATATATTGGTGTTTGAACAGTCAGGGAGACACTATTACATTTTTTTTATGGCCAAAAAATGCCAAAAGCAGGATAATACAGAGATTTGACCCGTGGAACTGCAAAACCACAGTTCTATTTTTCTGGCCTACACCACACTCTTTTAAACAGATATATTGGTGTCTGAACAGTCAGGGAAACACTATTACTGTTTTTTTTTACAGCAAAAAATGCCAAAAACAGGATAATACAGAGATTTGACCTGTGGAACTGCAAAACAACAGTTATAGTTACGTGGCGTACACCAGACTCTTTTAAACAGATATATTGGTGTCTGACCAGTCAGGGAGACACTATTACAATTTTGCTTACGGCAAAAAATGCAAAAAACAGGATAATACAGAGATTTGACCCGTGGAACTGCAAAACCACAGTTCTATTTTTCTGGCCTACACCAGACTCTTTTAAACAGATATATTGGTGCTGAACAGTCAGGGAGACACTATTACTGTTTTTTTTTACTACAAAAAATGCCAAAAAACAGGATAATACAGAGATTTGACCCGTGGAACTGCAAAACCACAGTTCTATTTTTCTGGCCTACACCAGACTCTTTTAAACAGATATACTGGTGTCTGAACAGTCAGGGAGACACTATTACTGTTTTTTTTTAAGGCAAAGAATGCAAAAAGCAGGATAATACAGAGATTTGACCCGTGGAACCGCAAAACCACAGTTATAGTTATGTAGCTTACACCAGACTCTTTTAAACAGATATACTGGTGTCTGAACAGTCAGGGAGACACTATTACAGTTTTTTTTACGGCAAAAAAATGCCAAAAGCAGGATAATACAGATATTTGACCCGTGGAACTGCAATACCACAGTTATAGTTATGTGGCGTACACCAGACTCTCTTAACCCCTTTACCCCCGAGGGTGGTTTGCACGTTAATGACCAGGCCAATTTTTAGAATTCTTACCACTGTCACTTTATGAGGTAATTGTTAGAACCTTGCTGTTAGGTTTTTTTTTACTGTTATGTTCTGCTACCAAAGCTAAGGAAAGAGAGGAGATCTGTCCCTACTATAGGACTCAGCTGAATCCCTACGATGTAACAGGGAACCTGATCCTGCTAAAGTCCTAATCTAGTCTGTACGGAGACCTATAGATGTGGGGAGGGAATCCCTACAAGTACTAAGGACTGGGAGGAATATGGGACACCTCCTAACAGAAATAGTAGCAGACAGACGAACAAACAAAATAGATAGAACAAAGAGGTCCGTAGACCAAGAAAACTAACAGAGCTAGATACAGAGCACAGGCTAGCTAGAAAGTAGATATACAATGAAGTCCAGCAAAGCCAGAAGGGCGGAGCAGGATTAAATAGGCCAACAAGGTCATGTGACCAGCAAAGGAAAAAAAAACCTAACAGCAAGGTTCTAACAGTAATTACTCTGGAACGCTTCAACGGATCCCCCTGATTCTGAGCATGTTGTTTTGTGACATATAGTACCTCATGATTGTGGTAAAAATTTTTCAATATCACTTGTGTTTATTTGTGAAAAAAATGGAAATTTTGCGAAAATGTAGAAAATTTTGCAATTTTCAAAAATTGAATTTTTGTGCCCTTAAATCAGAGAGATATGTCACGCAAAATACTTAATAAATAACATTTCCCACATGTTTACTTTACATCAGCACCAATTTGGAACCAAATATTTTTTTTGCTTGGGAGCTATAAGGGTTAAAAGTTGACCAGCGATTTCTCATTTTTCCAACAAAATTTACAAAACCATTTTTTTAGGGACCACATCACATTTGAAGTCATTTTGAGGGGTCTTTATGACAGAAAATTCCAAAAAGTGACACCATTCTAAAAACTGCACCCCTCAAGATGCTCAAAACCACATTCAAGAACTTTATTAACCCTTCAGGTGCTTCACAGGAATTTTTGGAATGTGGAAGAAAAAAATGAACATTTTAACTTTTTTCACAAAAATGTTACTTTAGACCCAATTTTTTTTATTTTCGCAGGGGTAACAAGAATAAATGGACCACAAAATTTGTTGTGCAATTTCCCCTGGGCACGCAGATACCCCATATATTGGGAAAAACCACTGTTCGGGCGCGCGGCAGGGCTCGGAAGGGAAGGAGCGCCATTTGACTTTTTGATTGTAAAATTTGCTTGAATAATTAGAGGATGCCATGTTGCGTTTGGAGAGCCCCTGATGTGCCTAAACTGCTCACTATGCATCTAGATAGGTGCCTTGGAGGGGTCTAGTTTCCAAAATGGGGTCACTTGTGGGGGAGCTCCAATGTTTAGGCACACAGGGGCTCTCCAAACACGACATGGTGTCCGCTAGCAAATTGGAACCATATCGCGTTTGGAGAGCCCCTGTGTGTCTAAACATTGGAGCTCCTCCACAAGTGACCCCATTTTGGAAACTAGACCCCCCAAGGCACCTATCTAGATGCATAGTGAGCAGTTTAGGCACATCAGGGGCTCTCCAAAAGCAACATGGTTCCAATTTGTTAGCGGACACCATGTCGCGTTTGGAGAGCCCCTGTGTGCCTAAACATTGGAGCTTCCCCACAAGTGAGCCCATTTTGGAAACTAGACCCCCAAAGGCATTTATCTAGATGCATACTGAGCACTTTGAACCGCCAGGTGCTTCACAAATTAATCCTTAAAAATGAAAAAGTATTTTTTTTCCACTTTTTCATTTTTACGAATCAATTTGTGAAGCACCTGGGGGTTCCAAGTGCTCACTATGCATCTAGATAGGTGCCTTGGGGGGTCTAGTTTCCAAAATTGGGTCACTTGTGGGGGAGCTCCAATGTTTAGGCACACAGGGGCTCTCCAAACGCAACATGGTGTCCGCTAACAATTTGAGCCAATTTTCCATTCAATTTGTTAGCGGACACCATGTCATGTTTGTGGAGCCCCTGATGTGCCTAAACAGTGGAAACCCCCCACAAGTGACCCCATTTTGGAAACTAGACCCCTCAAGGATTTTATCAAGGGGTATAGTGAACATTTTGAACCCAGAGGTACGACACAGAATTTGATAACATTAGGTCATCATATTGAATAAGTTGTCATTAGTCTTGAGCGCAAGTGCTCGCTACTTGAGTTTGCATCGGGTACTCAGGTATGCACCATGTACTGCGTGTGCTCGAGTGACATGCTCGAGTCCCTGCCCCGCATGTTTCACGGTTATTAGACACCCCCAAAAAAACATGCGGTGATCGCTCGTGCATGGCAGGCAATCCCCGCAAAGTTTTTTTGGCCGCGAAGCATATGGGGTGGAGACTCGAGCATGTCACTCAAATACCCACGATACTCAGTGCATACCCGAGCACCCGATGCAAACTCAAGTAGTGAGCACTTGCGCTCAACACTAGTCGCCATATCGTCATCTTTTTTTCTTACTTTTGAAAAAAATCCCAACCCCATCACAACCCTAACCCCAACCCCAGCCCTAACCCTAGCCCAACCCTAACCCTAGCACAACCCTAACCCAAGAGTTCATTTTTTACGCCGTTCCTCATGCGGTATAAGTGATTAGACGACTTTATTCTTCGGGTCGGTGCGACTACAGTGATACCAGAATCATATCAGGTTTTTATGATTGACAGCTGTCACACACTATAAGACGCATTTTTTGTAAAATCTAGTTTTTGCATCGCCATATTTTGAGAGCTATAATTTTTCCAGATTTTGGTAGACAGAGTCATGTGATGGCTTTTTTTTTGTGGGATGAGTTGACGTTTTTATTGGTGCCATTTTCAGGCACGTGCCATTTTTTGATCGCTTTCTATTCAGATTTTTGGGAGGCAGAATAAACAAAAACCAACAATTCAGGAATTGTTTTTTTTTTTTTTTTCTGTTCCGCGTGTGGTAAACTTGATAAGGCAGCTTTATTCTTTGGGTCAGTACGTTTACAGCGGTACCACATTTATATTGTTTTTCTATGTTTTGGCACTTTTACATAATAAAAGCAATTTTATAGAAAAAAATATTTTTTAGCATCGCTTTATTCTGAGAGCTATAACTTTTTTATTTTTCAGCTGATGGAGCTGTATGGCGGCTTGATTTTTTGTGGGACGAGATGACGTTTTCAGCGGTACCATTTTTATTTATATTCATCTTTTTGATCGCATGTTATTCCATTTTTTGTTTGGCAGTATGGTGATAAAGCATTGTTTTTTCCTTAGTTTTTTATTTTTATTTTTTACCATGTTCACTGAAGGGGTTAAATAGTGGGACAGTTTTATAGGTCAGGTCGTTCCGGACGCGGCAATACCAAATATGTGTACTTTTATTGTTTTGTTTTGTTTTTTTTTCATAATAATATTTATTGATGGGTACATTATATTTTTATTTTTGGTAGATTATTTTTTTTATTTATTTTTTTATATTTTTACAATTTTTTTTTCTTTTTTTTTCACTTTATGACAGTTTTTTTTACTTTTTTACTTTGTCCCACTATGGGACTTTCACTTTTTTTCTCTGATCGCCTGCATGGCACAGGAATGGAGCAGCATCCCTGTGCCATGCAGGCTGTCAGCGCTGGACAGGGAGAAGATAGTTTGGAAATGCACTGCGCATGTCCAAAAAATCTTCCTGCTGTCTGGTGACCCGGATGTTGTCATGGGAGTCAGTCAGGGAGACACTATTACAGTTTTTTTTACGGCAAAAAATGTCAAAACAGGATAATACAGAGATTTGACCCGTGGAACTGCAAAACCACAGTTATAGTTATGTGGCGTACACCAGACTCTTTTAAACAGATATATTGGTGTCTGAACAGTCACAGACACACTCAATTTTTTTTTTTGGGGGGGGGGGGATACCAAAAGGTTAATAAGATGCGTATTTGTACAGTTTGACTGAGGAAAAAAAAAATACAGGATTTAGATTAAAAAAATAATTTTTTTCCTGGCCCCTGAGACCGGGGTGATAAGTCTAGCAATTTGACCAACAGGAGCACACAGGACTGTAATGCAGCGTTTGCTGGTATAACCACTGCGTCTCCTATACAGCCTGCCTGCCTGCCTGATATCTGGGATGGATATTAGTCCTGAGAAGGACTGTTTGTTTAATCTGGCAGCCTTTACAGACTCTACACTAACTATTTCGCACTATACAGTATATCTAACTCAGCAGCACTCTCCCTACACTGTCTGATCCGGAGCGACTGTGTCCAAGATGGCGGAGCCCGGTTTTAAATACTCGAGGTGATGCTCTGCGGCCAGCCAATCACTGTAATGCCCACAACACCCATGGCTGGGGCATTACAGTGACTGGCTGGCAATCCCTGCATGTTCATTGGCTCTGTAAAGAGCGCCAAACATGCAGGGCGGAGACCCGAGCTCCCGCCCGAGTAACCCGAAAATGCTCGGTGCTCGCTGAGCATCCTGAGTAGTGAGATGCTCGGGCGAGTGCCGAGAAGTGTCGAGCATGTTCGCTCAACACTAATACTGACCGAATACTGATGGTCTTAACAGTATTTTCACTATTGTGAACTATGGAAAAATAAAATAATATGAGCATCCCACCAGTTTAGTAAGTCTGGCATGGCATTTTAATGCTGGTGTTTACAGTGCTTTGCTTGGAAATCTGCTTGCTTAAATCTGATATGCCTGACTGTAGTAGGATATAATTTAGGAACACATATTTGTTTAGCTTGAGGAAGTTATATATAAAGCCTAAATCTACATATTAAGCCATTAAATCAGTTATGTCTTTTTCTGGCTATTTAGAACAAAGACAGAGATTGCACAAAGTGTAATGTCACCAATGATGCTAAATTAGGAAGTAGTAATATTGTGTTTTTCCAGTAGATGGCAGAGTAAGCTTTAGAAAAAAAAATAGACAGACATGATTGTAGATCAGGGGTGGGCAATTCATTTTTCTATGAGGCCACATGAGAGAAGACTGTGACTATTATGAAGGGCAGAACCAACCGGCCAAGCTTAGTCATTATTATTGTTTTATATTAATTTTTATCACTTAAATATCACTTATATTAAGCAGAACTAAGTCTGTTGATTCAGAGTTACTGCTAACACATGATACAATAGGGCTTATTGCAACGTGTATTCTTACCTGTAGCAGCTAATCAAAACCATATAATTTGCTGCTTTTTATATAGTTTATAAATCATACATCCATTATTCAGCCCCTGTACCTTGATCAACAGCTCCCAACACCATATGATGCCCCCACAGTCCCCCCCACAGTATGATGTTCACACACAGTGCCTCAAACAGTAAGATTTCCCCTTACACACTATGTCACCACAAAGTCCCCTACACAACTCTCTTAAATAGTATGATGTACACATACAACCCCTACACAGTATAATGTCACCAAAAGTCCCTACACAGTATGTCCCCACAAAGCCCCTTAAACAGTATGATATTCCCTCCACAGTATGTCACCACAGCACCGCCCTACGCAATATTATGCCCCCACAGAGCCCCCTTACACAATATAACATCCCCAAACAGCCCCCCTGCAAAAGATAATGTCCTCACAAAGCTCTCCTACGCAGTATGTCCCCGCATAGTCCCCCTACACAGTGTATCCCCATAAAGCGTCTTACACAGTATGATGTCCCCTCACACAGTATGTCACCAGAGAGCCCCCCACACAGTATTATGTCCCAATATATCCCCCTTACACAGTATGACATCCACACACAGCTCCCCTATATATTATAATGTCCCCATCTGGCCACCATACACAGTATGTTTCCTCTCTGTCCCCATATATTGTCTCCACAATGCCCTCCTACACAGTATGATATCCCCAAACCGCCCCCCACACAGTATGATGCTCCCCTTGCAATCCCATTGCACAGAATTATATCCCCACACAGCTGTGTAGTGAGGCATAATGTAGTTATGTCATCACGCCTGCTATGCTGTCAGGCTCAATGATAGCAGATGGAACTGACGGCTCCCTGTTCCATCATTGTTTTGATTGATAACAGCTTCCCGTGGACGCAGATAACGGTGAAAGGGAGATGCCAGGCAGGGGCGTCTGTGTAGTGAGGAAGCTACTGTAGCTTTTCCTTTGGCGGTCCCAGTTTGCATGCCACACTGGAACAGTCAAAGGGCCGCATGTGGCTTGCGGGCCACACTTTGCCCAAGTCTGCTGTAGCTGATTGAATATTGAAAATAATCTCTAAAAAAATAAAAATCTCTAAATGCTTCTTTCTTTCTTTTACATCCTAAGGGCGTAGTGCTGCTTATTATTTCTTATATAGTTTATTTTCTATGTGTTGAAGCACCAAGTGGCTGCTATTTCTGATATTACCGTTGACAAAAAATTTTCAGGCAAGCCGAGAAAGTCGAAAATATGGTATTTACTACTAATACAGGCATTAAGTGGGTATGTACATGCAACTTAGCTCAATGCAGGTTGGGAAAATGTCAAAACATCAGATGGAAATGATGCAGCATAAAATAAAAAGAAAAATGATGGTTTTAGGGTTTCTGTTATGGCATCTGTTTTTATAGGATCAGTCATGGATATTAAAGATCCATTATGGTTTATTATGATTAGCTTGATGGATATGTCATCAATCATCTGTTAGGTTTCGTTTAACCCAATAGGCAAGCTCTCTAGATAAGCGCTTACACCCACGGTCTCACTTTTAGATTTAGCTACCTTTTTACATTTAAACCCCACTTATACGGTATGGATTTTAAAGAAATTGTCTGGGGCTTATCAATTGATTACCTTTCCATAGGAAAGGTTTTCAATATGAGATTGGTGGGGTTCCAACGCCCCCCGCTAATTCGCAGCAGCCATTAAAGGGAATCTGTCACCACATTGACCTATATAAACTATTAATATGGGTATACAGGTTATAGACTGCTGAAAAAAGTCCTCCCTATATGTCTCATATCAGATGCCTTGATGTTGAGAAATCATCTTTTATGTAAATGACCTCTTTCGGGCTATGGGGAGGATACCTCCTGGAAGATAGCTCTGCCTCCAGAGATTATTTTACATGAAGGGAGAGTAACTAAGGCTGTGTGCCCACGATGCGTTTTTTAAGCGTTTCAGCAGCGGCAATTCCGCCGCAGAAACGCTTAAAAAACACTTGGTAGAAGGTCTGCCATTGTCCCCAATGATAATCCGCATGTGCTGTGCACATGCGGCGTAAATTTCCACTGCGGATTATCATTGTGGAAAAATCTGCAGCACTACCAATTATTTTGCGTAATCGCCATTGACTTGCATTGAATTGCTTAATATCCGCATGACTACATGTGCACATGCGGATATTAAGCGATTCAATGTGCGGATGGTACCCAGTGTAACGGGTCTGGGAGGCGGAACCTCTGAGCAACTTATACAAGGGGGCAGTCCTTGTAAGGAAGCGGGTGGCGACCAGGGAAGACAGGCAGGCGGTCACAGCAGGTGACCGGGACAGTCTCTGGGTAAACGGGCAGGAGGTCACGGCAAGTGACCGGGACAGTCTCTGGGTAAACGGGCAGGAGGTCACAGCAAGTGACCGGGACAGTCTCTGGGTAAACGGGCAGGAGGTCACAGCAAGTGACCGGGACAGTCTCTGGACTGGCAGGTGGTCACAGCACGTGACGGCGGAGCCTCTAGGTAGGCTAACAGGCAGGTAGCAGATGAGCGCTCCCAGGTGAGCGGGCAAGAGTCCATAGACAGACTGACAGGTGTCGGAAGGCAGACCGTTGGACGTCAGGCTAGCAAGCAGGAAAGCGGATGACAGGCAGGAATCAGGCAGCAAACTGGCAGGAGACTGGCAGGTAACTGGCAGGTAACTGGCAACGGGACCTGAGGGCTGAAGCAGAGTAGTGAACAGTGCAACAACATTGCTCGGGCACCTCCATTTTGGAGGAGGTGCCTTATATATGGAGGGATCCTCCGGCCATTGGCCGGGGACTCCTTAGGGCGACGCGCGCGGCGCCTTTAAGAGAGGGGAAGCGAGCGCGCGCCCTAAGCACAGTGACCGGGGGAGAGCGGGCGCTGCAAGCAGAGCGGGAGGAAGCCGCCGGGCACGGAGCAGAGAGGTGAGGGGAACAGCGTCCCTGCCTAGCAGGAGGCAGGGACGCCGACGCTACAGTACCCCCCCTTTAGGCCCCCCCTTTTTTAGGCCAGACAAAAATTTAGCAAGGATGAGAGGGGCATGGATGTTCTCCCGGGGCTCCCATGTTCTCTCCTCAGGACCAAACCCCTTCCAATCCACTAGAAAAAAGGTCTTTCCTCTTACCCTTTTGGTGGCCAGAATGTTCTCTACCTCAAACTCGTCTTCAGCAGAAACCGGAGCAGGAGGCGTACCTGTAGACTTGGAAAAGGAGTTAAGTACCACGGGTTTGAGAAGAGATACATGGAAGGAGTTAGGGATCCGTAAGTTGGTCGGGAGTTTCAATTTATAGGCCACCGGGTTGATCTGTTTGATAACCTCCAGTGGGCCGATGAACCGAGGCCCAAACTTATAGGAAGGAATCTTGAGCCGGACATATTTGGATGAGAGCCAGACTTTATCTCCGGGACGAAATTGTGGGGAATCCAGGCGTTTTTTGTCGGCGTGTCTCTTCATCCGCTCGGACGACTGAAGGAGTGCGGATCGGGTACTCTCCCAAATGGAGGAAAATTTGCTAACGAGAGATTCCGCAGCCGGGTTGTCCACAGAGGTGGAGACAGAAAAAGGGATCCGAGGATGCTGACCGAAGACTACAAAAAACGGGGATTTAGAAGAAGATTCGCTCTCGTGATTGTTGTAAGAGAACTCGGCCCATGGTAGGAGATCCACCCAGTCTGAATGGTGGGCATTAACGAAGTGCCGGAGGTAACTGGTCAAATTCTGATTGATCAGCTCCACTTGACCATTGGACTGTGGGTGGTAAGCGGAGGAGAAGTACAGGGTGACGTCGAGCAGTTTACATGTGGCTCTCCAGAAGCGTGAGGTGAACTGAACCCCACGATCCGACACGATGTGGAGAGGCAGACCATGGAGACGGAAGATGTGGCGGATAAAGTCTTTAGCTAGCTCGGGAGCAGACGGGAGGCCTGGCAGGGGAATAAAATGAGCCATTTTGGAAAAGCGGTCAGCGACCACCCAAATGACCGTACAACCGGCAGAGACGGGGAGATCTGTTATGAAGTCCATAGCTATATGTTGCCACGGGGCAGCAGGCACAGGCAGAGGAAGAAGGCGGCCGGTAGGCAGGTGTCTCGGAACTTTGTTGCGGGCGCAGGACACACAGGCAGAAACAAAGTCAATTACATCCTTGTGCAGGGTAGGCCACCAGTAGTGCCGGGAAATAAGCTGGAGGGTCTTTTTCTGACCGGCGTGCCCAGCTAGCTTAGACGAGTGACCCCAGTGTAGAATCTTCTCCCGATCGGACTCCGTTACGAACGTCTTACCGGGAGGGAGACGATTTAGACCCACGGGGGCTACCTGCATTACCCTGGCGGGATCGATGATGTGTTTAGGCTCCTCCTCAAGATCAGACACCAGAAAGGATCGGGACAGGGCGTCAGCTTTGATGTTCTTGTCAGCCGGACGAAAATGAAGAATGAAATCAAAGCGGGCAAAAAACAAAGACCACCGGGCTTGGCGCGGGTTAAGTCTCTGGGCGCTCTGGAGATATGCCAAGTTCTTGTGGTCAGTGTAAATTATTACCGGGTGGAGAGCCCCCTCGAGCAGGTAACGCCACTCCTCCAGTGCCATCTTAATGGATAACAATTCTCGGTCTCCTATAGAATAATTGCGCTCAGAAGAGGAGAAAAGTTTGGAGAAAAAGCCGCAGGTCACCTTTCTTCCGGAAGAAGATTTTTGGGTAAGTACCGCCCCAGCTCCGGAGGAGGAAGCGTCAACTTCTAGGAAGAATTGTTTGTTGCCGTCCGGACGATGCAGCACCGAGGCGGAGAGGAAGGCCTGTTTTAAGGAAAGAAATGCCTCCTCTGCTTCGGGCGGCCATTCTCTGGGGTTCGTACCTTTACGGGTGAGAGCAGAGATAGGGGCGGTCCGGGAAGAGAAGTGCGGTATGAACAGGCGGTAATAGTTGGCGAAGCCCAGGAACCGCTGAATAGCCTTCAACCCTTCTGGTCGGGGCCACTTCTGGATGGCAGACAGTTTCTCAGGATCCATTTGTAGACCTGTCTGAGAGATTATGTAGCCCAGAAATAGAAGAGAGGTCTGCTCAAAGATGCACTTCTCATATTTAGCGTAGAGGTGGTTCTGCCTGAGCCTGAGCAGGACCTGACGAACGTCCCTCCGGTGAGTAGGAAGATCCGGAGAGAAGACCAAGATATCGTCCAGGTACACCACCACGCAGGAGTAGAGAAGATCACGGAAAATGTCATTGACCAACTCTTGAAAGACGGCAGGAGCGTTACAGAGACCGAAGGGCATCACAAGGTACTCATAGTGGCCGTCCTGGGTATTGAATGCCGTCTTCCACTCATCCCCCTGATGGATACGGAACAGGTTATACGCCCCACGGAGATCCAGTTTGGTGAAGATTCTAGCACCCCTCAGACGGTCAAATAATTCAGGAATAAGCGGAAGGGGGTATTTATTCTTCACAGTAATCTGGTTTAGGCCTCTATAGTCTATACATGGACGGAGTGAGCCGTCCTTCTTTTTGACAAAGAAGAAGCCTGCTCCCGCCGGGGAGGTAGATTTCCGGATAAATCCCCGGGCCAGGTTCTCCTCAATATATTCAGACATGGACCGGGTTTCAGCAGCGGACAAAGGGTAGATTCGCCCACGGGGGGGAGTAGAGCCGGGCATCAGGTCGATTGGGCAGTCGTATGGTCTATGAGGAGGTAAAGTCTCTGCCTCTTTTTTATTGAAGACATCCGCATAAGACCAATAGGGAACCGGAAGACCGGGCAGATTAGCTGGGGTAGGAGAAGGACGGGCAGGACGAACGGGAACTAGACAAGTCTTATGGCAGTCCTGTCCCCAGCGAAGGACCTCTCCGGTCTGCCAATCAAGCACGGGTGCATGTTTCTGGAGCCAAGGCAGGCCAAGCAATAGTGCGTGAGAGAGTCCAGGCAGAACATGAAAGGAGATGCTCTCAGAATGCAGCATTCCCACCTGTAGAGTCAGAGATTCGGTGATGAGTTGGATGGGATATGGTAAGAGGCCCCCATCCACGGCGGCGACAGATAAAGGTACGGCCAGAGGTTTGGTGGGAATGTGGTATTTTTCTACCAGGGATTGAGAGATGAGATTTCCAGCAGCTCCAGAGTCAAGTTGAGCCAGTTCAAAATAGCAGTTCTCTCCGCAGAAGATAGAAACAGACAGCATCAGGGATGGAGAGGGTTTACTTTTGTCTAGGTTGACCTCTCCGAGCGATCCTAGACACAGGCGTTTCCCGACCTCTCAGGGCAGGAACGGATCCGGTGCTCCTTACTGCCACAGTAGAAACAGCTCCCCTCGGCACGACGTAAGTCTTGACGGGTCTTGACCATCTTGGTCTGGTCGACCTGTATAGGCTCAGGTGAGTGTGCCTGGAGAGTGACGGGTCTCTGAGAGGTAGGGACTAGACGTGGAATCCTCCTCTCACGGGTGACCTCCCTCGCGCGCTCCTGGAACCGGATGTCAATCCGGGTGGCAAGTGTAATCAAGTCGTCGAGAGTGGTAGGAATGTCCCGACCGGCGAGTTCATCTTTAATACGGCCGGACAGACCCTCCCAGAAGACGGACACCAGGGCGTCGTTATCCCAGGCCAGCTCCGAAGCAAGGGTACGGAACCGTATGGCATATTGGCCCACGGTGAGACTCCCTTGACGGAGGCGTAGCAGAGATGAGGCGGATGAGGTCCTCCGTCCGGGTTCGTCGAAGACCTTCCGGAAAGCCGTGAGAAAGGCTGGCAGGTCGGACACCAGAGGGTCTCCTCTCTCCCATAGAGGATTTAGCCAAGCCAGTGCCTCTCCCGTGAGATGGGACATGATGAAATCTACTTTGGCCCGGTCGGAATTAAACTGGTGGGACTGGTGTTCAAAGTGCAGGGTGCACTGGTTAATGAAGCCCCGAGCTTGAGCGGAGTCGCCTCCGAAGCGAGGAGGTGCAGAAAGCCAGATTCCAGAGCAGGATACTATGGTATTGGTGGTTGCTGGTGGGGCAGTCAAGGTGTCCAGGCGAGTATTGACATTCCGCAGGTGACCCAGGATGGACTCCTGTTGGGACCTCTGTCGGGACAGTTCATGACGAAGGTCCGAGAGCGAGGGAGCTTGGGTGCCACCGGGTTCCATGGCCCGAGCAAACAGTAACGGGTCTGGGAGGCGGAACCTCTGAGCAACTTATACAAGGGGGCAGTCCTTGTAAGGAAGCGGGTGGCGACCAGGGAAGACAGGCAGGCGGTCACAGCAGGTGACCGGGACAGTCTCTGGGTAAACGGGCAGGAGGTCACGGCAAGTGACCGGGACAGTCTCTGGGTAAACGGGCAGGAGGTCACAGCAAGTGACCGGGACAGTCTCTGGGTAAACGGGCAGGAGGTCACAGCAAGTGACCGGGACAGTCTCTGGACTGGCAGGTGGTCACAGCACGTGACGGCGGAGCCTCTAGGTAGGCTAACAGGCAGGTAGCAGATGAGCGCTCCCAGGTGAGCGGGCAAGAGTCCATAGACAGACTGACAGGTGTCGGAAGGCAGACCGTCGGACCTCAGGCTAGCAAGCAGGAAAGCGGATGACAGGCAGGAATCAGGCAGCAAACTGGCAGGAGACTGGCAGGTAACTGGCAGGTAACTGGCAACGGGACCTGAGGGCTGAAGCAGAGTAGTGAACAGTGCAACAACATTGCTCGGGCACCTCCATTTTGGAGGAGGTGCCTTATATATGGAGGGATCCTCCGGCCATTGGCCGGGGACTCCTTAGGGCGACGCGCGCGGCCCCTTTAAGAGAGGGGAAGCGCGCGCGCGCCCTAAGCACAGTGACCGGGGGAGAGCGGGCGCTGCAAGCAGAGCGGGAGGAAGCCGCCGGGCACGGAGCAGAGAGGTGAGGGGAACAGCGTCCCTGCCTAGCAGGAGGCAGGGACGCCGACGCTACACCCAGGTCTGGAGAAGAGGAGACTCTCCTCCGGACCCGGGTACCATAGTACCTGTAAAAATAAAAAAGAATTAAAATAAAAAAATACATTATACTCACCTTCTGATGGCCCTCGGTCTCCTGTATGATGCGTCCTGGCTCCCCGGCAGCTCGCGATGGTCTAAAAGGACCTGCCATGACATCATTTAGTCATGTGCTGGGTCACGCGACCGCTGACGTCAGCGGTCGCGTGACCTGTCACATGACTAAATGACGTCATGGAAGGTCCTTTTACACAACCGCGAGACACCGGGGAGACCGGACGCATCAGATAAGGGGCCATCAGAAGGTGAGTATAATGTTTATTTTTATTTTTTACCATTTTTATCTTTTTTTTAACTAACCTGGTCACACTATGAAATCAATGCCGGCTGCATGCATTTATATAGTGTGACCAAGTTGTCAAGCACTTTCCAAGTGATGCTAAAATCGCTTGGAAAGCGCTTGACAACCCGCATGCGAAATCGCATGTGAAAAACGCTTCACATTTCCCTGGCAGGAAAACACATGTACAATCCGCATGTACAATCCGCATGCGTTTTTTCTGCCAGGGAGATGCAGAAACACTCAGGAAAAAATCCGGAGCATTTCTGCATCGTGGGCACATAGCCTAAGACAGAGCAGGAGAAATTAAATTTGTCTCCTTTCAAACACATTTTTTGTAGCTCTCACAGCTCTACTGTATTGTAACAATATTACAACCCTATCTGCCTGTGAGATGGAAGCTGAATCTGAGAGGAACCTGCAGATGTGTCAGGTATAATCACACACAGCTCTGCAGTGAGATCAGGAGAGCAGAGAGAGGCCATTACATATCACACTGATGACTCCCCCTTCTATTTAAAATAAGCCTTGGAGGCAGAGTTATCTTCCAGACAACATACTCCCCATAACCTAGAAGAGGTAATTTACATAAAGTAATAAAATATAATTTCTACACACAAGGACGGACACTGACAGCTTCGGACCCCTGTGCAAGAAATGTGTCTGGGCCCCCCTCCTTTTATGGCGACAAAGCTACAGATATATATATAGCCACACACACATACATATATATATCTTGCAAAGTCTCCTTTATTATGTATACTACCGTCCCTTATTACACAGTGCCCTCTCTTGTTATGTACAGCACCGTCCCTTATATATCGGATTATATAGCGCCCTGTTTTTTATTACATTCAGTCGTCTCTTGTTAGATATATAATTCAATGACTGCTGATGGAGCATTGGAAAGCTTCTTTTCTAATGGAGGAGATGATGGACTGGTCTGCTGCCCCATCAGCAGTCATTTTATATCTAACAAGGAAGGTCTATGTAATAAAAGAGGGCACTGTGAATAACAGAAAAAACAAGAATACGCTATGTAAGGGACAGCACTGTGCATAACAGCAGAAGAAGCTATATAATAAGGAACGGCCCATATATTACTAGATGGCAAGTAATAAGGGAAGGTGTTATACATAGTAAAAGAGGAAATTATGTATTTAAAGACGGTGCTATACATAATAAGTGAGTACACTATATACTAAGGGACTGTGCTATACATAATAAAGCTACATTCCTGTATCCGTGTGCAGTGTCGATGTGCTGCCCGCATTGAGCATGTCCTATTCTGATATTCAAAATCGGATAAGAACAGGACATTCTCTGACCCTCACAGATCTCATTCTCAGATCCATTTTCACAGATGTATGAATAGACCTATAAAACTCTACAAGTCTGTGCGCTGTCCGATAAAAAAAATCTGGCAGCTCACAGACATATGTTACGAATGTGAGAATGCAGCCTAAGGGATTTTACAGATAACATTATCACTCCAAGTTACACAATACAAGTAGAGAATAATATTTACATCCAGGATGAAAGTCATTTTCTGTTGCTTCTTCTCCATCTGGTCAGACCTTCATGCCAACATCTCCCACCCACAACTCATCTTGTCACGATGATCACCACAGCCCTTAAAAATTGCAAGGTCACATATATTGTATACATACATGTGTCTTCCCCGCACTGCGCCCCTGAATACAAATATGTACCCCACCATTAATATATTATTAGCCATGCACCAATCAAAATATAAAATGATAAGCAGCGCTGTGCCCCCCCATTAACTATAATCGCCGCCGCCCAATAAATATAAATTATTCAGTCTCTGTGACTCCTCCCAATTAACTGTAAGGTTATGTGCACACTCTGCGGTTTTGTTGTGGAAAATATGCAAGGTTTTACAGTACAAACAAAGTGAATGAGATCACTGAAGTCTCATGCACATGTTGCTTATTTTTTCCTTGCAAATTTGCAGCAAATTAAAATCTGCATAATGTCAATTCTTGCAGCGTATTTCACCCATACTAATGAGTGGGGGAAAATGCGCAACAAAAGCATGTCAAAAACGTGGCAAAAAAAATTATTTTATGCAGCGTTCTTTCTGCCAACACATAGGATATCCATCAGAATTTTCTCCTGCAAATCCTGAAGTGCACAAAGCCTTAGTCCCTGTCCTGTGTCTCCTCCCCCATTCATTATAAGTCCTTGATAGCATCATAATAAATTTGAGGGTAAGACAAGACATTATCAGGTACTTAACATTCTCCGCTACCTCCCAATTCATTACATATCCCTGATAGCGTCTTCTCCCACCTTTCAATTCATTAGGGTCTTATGCACCTTACCCCTTCCTCTCTCACTCTCCAATAAATTTTAATTCCCTGATAGCATCTTCCACCATCTCACAATTCATTATGAGACTATCAGGGACTTAGCACCCTCTCCACCACCCAATTAATTTTACATCCATATCTAACATCCTGCTCCCCCTTCCCCTGTTCATAAGTCAATTGTAAGTCCTCCTTACTCCCATCCCAATCCTCCACCCCCATCATTGCCCTCTTCCCACCCCTCTCATTGTCCTCTCCCCCCACATCCATCATTGTCCTCTCCACAACCCCCATAATTGTTCTCCACCACCTCCATCATTGTCCTCTTCACCACCTCCATCATTGTCATCACCACCCCCATCATTGTCATCTCCACCACCTTCATCATTGTTCTCCACCACCCCATCATTGTTCTCCACCACCCCCATCATTGTCACCTCCACCACCCCCATCATTGTCATCTCCATCACCCCCATCATTGTCATCTCGATCACCCCCATCATTGTCATCTCTAACACCCCCATCATTGTTCTCCACTACCACCATCATTGCTCTCCACCACCCCCATCATTGTTCTCCCCTACCATCCTCATCATTGTTTTCCCCCACCAGTCCCATCATTGTTCTCCCCCACCACCCCATCATTGTTTTCCCCTACCACCCCATCATTGTGCTCCACCACCACATCATTGTTCTCCCCCACCGCCCCATCATTGTTCTCCACCACCCCATCATTGTTCTCCATGACCACCCCCACATCATTGTTTTCCACCAGCACCCCCATCATTGTTCTCCTGCATCACCCCCATCATTGTTCTCCACCACCTCCATCATTGTTCTAGACCTCTCCCCAGTGTATTGGTAAAAAAAAAACAACACTCACCTCTCAGTCCGTTCCCCCGCAGCATCGTCGTCGCTGGCAACTTTCTCTCTGACAGAGGCGCGCGCTGCATTCTGATGTCACCAAGCCGTGCACCTGTGTCAGAGAGAAAGCATCGGGCAACAAACAGAGGATGGATTCCTGTAGCTCCGCTGCCATTTTTTCCTGTAGGCAATGAAGCTGCAGGGATCGCTCCTTGCCCACCACACATGATCAAAGCAATCTGGCCATGGGCCCCACAGATCCTCGGACTCCGAGCAACAGACCAGATTGCCCTCATTATTCGCCGCCCTGCATGGACTCCTTCCACCTCTGGGCACCGGTGCAGCTGCACTGGCTGCACCGGCGATATGTCGACCCCTTTATACACATCCAGGCATCTGATATGAGGCATACAGGTATGATTTTTTTCAGCATTCTATAACCTGTATGCCATATTAATAGTTTAGATAGGTCAAATGTAGTGACAGATTCCCTTTAGCAAAGTATTGATCACTGTAAATTTATTACCTCCAGCTGCTGCGGGAGCAGATTTCAGCTCATTGATGTGAATGCCCGTTTTCAGACTCCCACTGATCTCATATTGATGACCTATGCTGTTATTATTTGTTACAGTCTCTCCTGGTAACATGGATTCTCTAAGTTGTAGGGTCAGGGTGAGCAATACAGACCGAAGGTGATGGCATAGCAGACAATACTTTTCAGATGGCATATAGATCCAAGAAGACCAGAACAGTAAGATATGCAGAATGGCAGAGAGTCAGAGTCAGACAGAGCAAGAAACACCTGAAGATACAAAGCCAGGAAAGTGTATACACACAGGAATTGTAAATCTATAGAAAGGCCACAAGGCAATGAGCAAACAAATAGTTAACCACAAGCAGAAATGATAAACAGTAGTGACTAGAGAGCGTGCTCGCCACTGCTTGATACTTGATCGAACATCGAGGTACTCAGGTACGCTTGTTACTCAATCGAGTATAGTGGGTGTTCGAGCGCCATGCTCGAGTCCCCACCCCGCATGTTTTGCACCTGTTAGACAGCCAATGAACATGGGGGATTGCCTGCCATACACCGTAATACTGTAGCCATGTTGGCTGCTGGCATTACTGTGATTGGCTGGCTGCATAGCGTCATGGGGTCTTATATGAGACTCGGTGACGTGATGCTCAGCACACTCTCCTCTGGAAGCAGTTCAGGGAGAGTTGCTATAGGAGGGAGAACATATTTTAGAGCAGGTATATAGGCAGGGTTTAATATTGCTATTGCAGTACTTGCATACCGCTGCTGCACCATTAAAAGAAAAGTCCTTTTCAGGGGTACATACTGTCATTTTTCTAGTAAAACCACTGTTACCTGCATTCAGTGTAGGGATAAGTGGTGGAGGAGGGATAGTTTTGTATTAGAGGCATATAGGCAGGGTTTAATATTGCTATTGCAGTACTTGTACACCTCTGCTGCACCATTAAAAGAAAAGTCCTTTTCAGGGCTACACACTGTCCTTTCTCTAGTAAAATTGCTGTTACCTGCATTCAGTGTAGGGATAGATGGAGTGTAGGGATAGAGGAGGCATAGTTTTTGATTAGAAGCATATAGGCAGGGTTTAATATTGCTATTGCAGTACTTGTATACTGCTGACCCTTAAAAGAAAAGTCCTTTTCAGGGCTACATATTTTCTTTTCCCTATTAACACCGGAAAGTTAGCAGGCATATATTATATACCTAATTCAAAATGTGCAAGGTGTACGGTATGGGACGGGGAAGTGGACGTGCTGCTGATAGTGAACGCAGAGGCCAAGGCCGTGAGCCAAGTGAAACTGTGCCTGCCGCGAGATCACAACAAACACACTCATCAATGAGACTTAGCTTATTGTCCCACTTTGCATGGGGGCACGGGGACGCCACTCTTGAAGCCAGAACAATGCAAACAGCTAGTCAGTTGGATGGCAGATAATGCTTCTAGTATGTTTCCCAACACCACTCTGTCTTCCACATGGTCCAGTATCACTAGCCAACAGTCTGGACCACATAACCCTCACCCTGATCCTCCTTCCTCCCACCATGGTGAGTCCCAGGAAACAAGTGATTCCACTCTTGGACACTCTGAGGAGCTCTTTACACTGACCCAACCTGGGAAGGTGCCATGCAGAGTGAGGCCAGCAGCGCAAAATGGGAGGGATCCACAGCACCGCAACAGGCAGTGGGGAGGCCAGAGGGATAAGGCGGGCAACTGTTCCCCAGAGTACCCACATGTGAGTCCTCAGGACAAGGGTTAGGTGTTCCCCAGTCTGGCACTTTTTTTTAAAGAAAGTGTGGACAATAAAAGAATGGTCATTTGCAACCTGTGCCGCACCAAGATCAGCAGGTTCCTGAACACTACCAGCCTGACCACCACCAGCATGCTCAGGCGCATGTCATCAAAGCACACAACTAGGTGGGACAAATGCCTGGGTTCACAGGGGTCAGGGTCTGCGGGTGACACCACAGCCACTTCTCCTGTGCTACGTGCCTGCCAATCCTCTGTCCAGGATGCAGGCGCAGATGTCTCCCACACTGCACCTGTTGTTGCCCATTCGCAAGCATCATAAGCAAACACGTCCAATTCTTTGTCTAGCAAAGTGTTCAGCTGTCTCTACCCCAGGCCTTGGAATGAAAATGGAAATACCAAGCCCCAACTCATACTCCCAAACACTAAACGGGCACATTTCCAGACTGCTTGCCCTGAAAATGTTACCTTTTAGGCTTGTGGACACTGAGACTTTCCGCAACCTCTGGCTAAGGCAATCCTCCGCTACTCAGTCCTCAGGCGCCGTTCTTTTTCCAGATGTACTGTCCCTACCCTGACCAACGCAGTTACTGGGAAGGCCTTATAATCTACAAGTGTGATGCTAGTGTGACACCCCAGGGGTCTGGTTGTCACAGTGATAGAGATATTACGTCTGAGAGCAGGTGGGAGGTCCTTTGGTCAGGGATCCTGTGCATGCCACACCTCCTGCCCAGCCTTGGGAGGGGAAGAACTTCCCCTGTATAAACCCGGGGCTGAGGCAGGGTTAGTGAGTCCAGGAAGAGGAGAGACAAGAGCAGCATAGGAAGCAGCAGAGTCACAAGGAGTCAGGGGCTGGCAGCTAAAGAGCTCGCCCTGACTAAGAAGATTCTTTACCGGACCCGGAGTCCGAGGCTGTGGGGACTAACTTCTACCCAGCAGCAGAATCCGTCAGGCAGGGGATTTCAGGTCCCCTGGCCCAGAAGCCCGAAGGCCCGGTCACACGCGTGGGACCAGCACCGCCATCGTGGAGCGGAAGCCATTAGAAGGCCCCGAGTCACCGGCCATACGGGTGAGCACCACACGGTACACTCAGGGACGTGGGCTACTTACATCAGCTTCTAGCAAGGTAGCCAGAAGAGTACAGTCAGCTTGGGAGGCCTACAACTACGCCTGGCCAGGGGAGATCCCATCTGCTCAAGGACTGACCAGGCCCCGTTCGCTAGCAAGTACTCCGGGAGGGTCTATCGTTGTTACCAGTAAAGACCCTGAACGCTACCATACCGTCTCTGAGTGGTTCCTGCTACCCCCATCATCCACGTCGGCTGCCCTGAGGCCATACCCCTCCCGTTGGGGGTTATACTATCACGCTGCACCATCCTTCCACCGGCCTCAGCGGTCTGCCCTGCAGCAGCAGCCCCCTGGCTGCATTCAACGGGTGGCGTAGTCATCAACCATTTTCTACCGCTAACAGACTGCCGTCCAGTTTGACTCCCTGGGCACGGACCGGGTCACCGCCACGAGACTACAACCCTAAACAGATCCGGCTCCGGGTAAGCTCCCGCGTGCGCAACGCAGCGCGACACAGGCCCAGGGGTGCGTCAACTTTGGCGTAGTCGGCAGGATCACGTGCCCGCAACCACCGGGTACTGCGTGCCTGAAAAGCAAAGACTGTTCAAACTTACCAGTGGTGAAGATTCCCGCCATCGGTGAAGATTCCCGCCATCCGGCGCCATCTTCAGCCTTCTTCCCGCCATCGGTGAAGTTTCCCGCCATCCGGCGCCATCTTCAGCCTTCTTCCCGCCATCCGTGGAGTTTTCCCGCCATTGGACGCCATCTTGAGGACGCCGCGCGGGAAGAAGAGGGGCGTGGACTCCGAAAGCGCGCGAGAACTGAAGCCCCGCCTCACGTCCGGACGTTGCGTAAGGTCCTGGAAGGAGCCCAACAGACGCCGACGTCACAGGAGCGCGACGGAAGGTCCTCAACCCTGACGATCCACTGCGGAGCCGCGGCCTACGGAACAGGATCATCGCAAGGTAGGCCACGGTCCACTAGGGGGGAGGAAGATGTCGGATACGGAGGAGAGCTCCACTGCCTCAACCCCCGCCAGCGCTACCGCTGTTGCAGTTATGCCCTTCACCATGCCCTATATCCCGGGAGCAGCTTGGCTACCCCAGTACTCAGGGGAGTCACATACCCTGCATGACTTTAGAGAAAAGCTGGATAGCCTCTTCCAGGTGTACCCCCTCACAGAAGAGCAAAAAGTGAGCATCCTGGTGGCCCAACTAACTGGGGCAGCCAAAAGGGAAGTAAAATCCTGGCCACCTGGGAGGAAGACTGTCGCAGGGATACTAACCCGGCTGAAGGACACCTTTGATACCCGCACCTCAGCCGAGATTAAACTTAGATTCTACGGGTGCAAGCAGCGAGCGCATGAGAGTATAAGGGACTATGCACTCAACCTACAAGAGGCCCTGAGGGCCATTAAGCAGACCGACCCTAATGGAGTGGGAAACGAGGACAGGCTGTTGACCGAACAATTTATAGAGGGTTTATATTGCAATGCCCACCGCACCCAGTTGCGGGCAATGGCCTTACAGGACCCTCATCTAGAATTTGCACAGTTCAAGGACAGAGCCATCCGGGTGCTCCGAGAACCGGCACCAGGTGGCGTTGTGACCCACAGACGCCCCACTACCACTTACTACCAGGAGGCGGCGCCCTTGTCAGCAGGGCCTGTGGGAGCTGATGCGCAGGCTTTGGACAATGACCCGGCTCCAGACCTACACCATCAGGTCCAAGAGCTAGCTAAAAGCGTTGCTGCGCTAACCCGAACTGTGCAGTCTTTACAGGTTTCCACTCCAGGGAAGATCCAGCTGGCATCCGGACCGGAGGACATCCCGTGGCGTCGACCAAGGAGGACCCCACCGGCCAGAGGAAGACCCAGTGACCGATACAGCAAGGACGGACGACCCATCTGCCGCCGCTGCAATCAACCCGGACATATGGAAAGGTACTGTTCTTTAAACGGGCACAACCTGGGGTAGAGGGCCAACCCCCAGGAAAAAGATCACCAGGCCCATCGAACTGGCGCGACAGATATGTGGGAGGACGTCCAGTCTTGCCTGTGGTACTGGATGGCATTCCCATGAGTGCCCTACTGGACACCGGGTCACAGGTCACCACCATCCCGTACGTGCTCTTCAAGCAGTACTGGAATGACTCGGATATTACCCGCTACCCTGACGACGACTTGAGTATCATCGCCAGCAATGGTCAGCCCGTGCCACAGATCGGATTTAAAGAGGTGACCATTAAAATCGGTAGAGTCGAACTGGCCGCACAGGGACTGATCATTGTAGATATTGACAAACATGAGAGTCACCCAAAAATAACTCTAGGAACTAATGTAATTGAAAATTGTCTTGCAGAGGTGATTTTCCTTTTACAGCAGGTTGCCAAGAATGCCAGCTCCGGCGAGCAGCGGGTGCTCCAGAAAGAGATCCGGGCACTGATGCAACGGCAACAAGTGGAACTCTCCGGCGGTGAGATTGGTAGCGTAAGAATGTGTGACCCTTTTCCTATTGCCATGCCCCCAAAAAGTGAAATGATGATTTGGTGCCGGGCAGCTATTGGTCTGAGAGGTAGAGATTACCAGGCAATGGTAGAACCAGTTTACTCAGACAGTAGGCCCACCATTTTGACAGCACGGGGGGTGGTCAATGTACGCCATGGGAGGGTGCCCGTTCGCATAATAAATATCGGGGAGAGGGAAGTGTACCTGCCCCGGTATGCCACGCTAGCCAAATTATATACCACTAATCAAAATTCTATACAATCTGTGGAACCCTTGCCTCCATCTCACCCGGAGGAAGGTAACGGCTCTAAGAAAGACATGGAGGACTGGTGTCAGCAACTACATCTGGGTACTGACTCCACTCCCTCACACCAGAAACAAGGAGTCTATCGGGTGGTTCAAGAGTATGAGAGAGTGTTTAGTAAACACCCGTTAGACTTCGGGCGAGTCAAGGGGGTAGAACACCGCATCCCCACGGGAGATCATCCTCCCATAAAAGAGAGGTATCGACCCGTACCCCCTGCACATTACCAACACGCCAAGGGGATGCTTAGAGACATGAAGGAGGCTGGGGTAATCCGGGATAGCTGTAGCCCCTGGGCAGCCCCACTAGTTTTAGTCAAAAAGAAAGACAACACCATGAGGATGTGTGTAGATTACCGGAAAATCAACCGTATCACACACAAGGATGCGTACCCCTTACCAAGGATAGAGGAGTCATTGGCTGCTTTAAGATCTGCTAACTTCTTCTCTACCTTGGATCTCACTAGCGGGTACTGGCAGGTTCCTGTAGCAGAGGCGGACCGGGAGAAGACCGCATTCACCACCCCGATGGGACTTAGCGAGTTCACCTGCATGCCGTTCGGACTCTGCAACGCCCCAGGAACCTTCCAACGATTAATGGAGTGCTGTCTGGGCCACAGAAACTTCGAGACGGTCCTGTTGTACCTGGACGATGTCATCGTATACTCCAAAACTTATGAGGACCACCTGAAACACCTGGCGGAGGTGTTCGAAGCTCTGGCGAGTTACGGCCTAAAGGTGAAACCCTCCAAGTGTCACCTCCTGAAACCAAAGGTGCAATACCTGGGACACGTGGTGAGCGCTGACGGAGTGGCTCCCGACCCCGATAAGATCACCGCAATTAAGGGATGGCCAAGCCCCTCCAGCGTAAAAGAAGTGCGGCAGTTCCTAGGGTTGGTAGGCTACTACCGAAGGTTTATTCCCGGTTTCACCAAAAAGGCAGCACCTATGCAGGACCTCCTGATAGGCCAGTCCCGGAAGGCCAAGAACCAGAAGCCGCCCTTCAAATGGGAAAAGCTAGAAGAAGAGTCCTTCCGCCAGCTGAAGATGGCCCTCACGGGGGATGAAATCTTGGCGTACCCGGACTATAGCCAGCCCTTCATCCTCTACACCGACGCCAGTAACATCGGGCTAGGAGCCGTACTGTCCCAGATTCAGCAGGGGAGAGAACGAGTAATCTCCTATGCCAGCCGAAAACTGCGACCCACCGAAAGGAACCCCGAAAATTACAGCTCATTTAAGCTAGAGTTCCTGGCCGTGGTATGGGCAGTCACCGAGCGCTTTAGGCATTACCTCGCTTCTTCCCGGTTCACCGTATACACGGATAACAACCCGCTGACACACCTGGACACGGCAAGACTCGGTGCCCTGGAGCAGAGGTGGATGGCCCGTCTGTCCAACTACGAGTTCACAATTAAATACCGGGCAGGGCGCTCCAATACCAACGCGGACGCCCTGTCCAGGATGCCCAACCTGCCGGACGGAGGAGAAGATCCGGAGGGACTGGAAGAAGTTGAACTCCCTGCGTTCCACCGTCATGGGACTATCCAGTATTCCCACCGGGTAAGGAGTAAGCAGGCTGCTACGTTGAACCCCTTACCTCACTACAACTGGGCGGAAACGCAAGACAGCGACCCTGCCGTCCGACTGGTGAAGGAGATGCTGACTCGCCCGGAGGCTAGCCTGGAATCAGACGCTCCAGAGGAAGCCAAACAACTATGGGCAGAGAAGAGTCGACTGTTCCTTTACAAGGGGAAGTTGTGCCGCAGAATGGTTAACTCCAGGACGCATGAACTACTCTGGCAAGTAGTGGTGCCACGAAGAGACGCAGCCATGGTGATGGAGGCATACCACGACGGAGCTGGACACTTCGGGTGGAAAAAGCTGGAGTTCCTGCTGCGCGAGCGGTTCCACTGGGTAGGCATGAGGGGAACCATCGAGAAGTGGTGCAGAGACTGTGGCCCGTGCAATCTGAGAAGGAAGGACCGGGCCAGCCAGAAGACTCCCCTGCAGTCCATCGTCACCCGGCAACCGTTGGAACTGGTAGCCTTGGATCATGTAAAACTGACCCCCAGCAGAAGTGGCTACGTCTACGCGTTAACCATTGTGGATCATTACTCCCGGTTTCTGGTTGTCGTCCCCGTCAAGGACTTAACGGCTCGAACAGCAGCTAGAGCCTTCCAGCAGCACTTTTGCCGTCCACACGGGTACCCGGACCAAGTGCTGACGGACCAGGGACCTGCCTTTGAAGCGGAGGTCTTCCAGGAATTCTGCAATCTGTATGGCTGCCGGAAGATAAGGACGACACCCTACCATCCGCAAACTAATGGACTTTGTGAGAAAATGAACCAGGTGGTAATGGATCTTCTAAAAACGTTGCCCCTGGAAGAACGCAGTCTGTGGCCTGAGAAGTTGCCCGATCTAGTGGACCTATACAACCACATCCCGGTAGGTTCCACCAACTGTACCCCGGCTTACCTAATGAGGGCAAGACCTGGTAAGTTACCTGTTGACCTGGAAATGGGAGTCCTGACGCCCGAGGACACTTCACCAGAAACGGACTGGGACACAGAGAGGCAGCAGCAGTACCGGAAAGTACAGGAGAGCGTGGAGCGAAGTCTCTGTCAGGCTAGGGAAAGACAAGAGAAGACTTACAACCAGTATGCTCCCGCTGTTCCCCTGGTACCCGGAGAGCAGGTCTTGAAGAGGAAGAGACGGCTCCACAAGTTGGACGACCAGTGGGAGAAGGACCCGTACACCGTACTGCCCTCAAGCCACGAGAACCCGAAGGTCTGTACCATCAGTAAAGACGGAGGGGAAACCACAGCCATTGTATCCCGGGACCACCTGAAGAAGTGCCCCGAACAACTGAGGAACCCTGAGGAGGAACAGGAAGACCATCGACCCGTGGAAGAAAGGGAAGATATGGTTAGTACCGTGCTCGGGGACTTCCCTCGGTCTTGGACTCAAGTCAATGGTGCAGTTGTGGTACCCGTACTCACCTTCCTCCAACCATCATCCCAAGAACCTACGGAGCAACGGGTAGAGCTGGAAGAGCAGCCGGTCCAGGAGGCAGAAGACTCCACCCAAGCGGAACAGGAGAATCCACCCTCTGCTTATAGTGAGCCTGCCGTACCCCTAGTGAGACAAAGAGCCGGTAGACAGCTGCCCAGTTTACCCTTGACAGCTCCTACACCCTGTAGTTCAGGGCCAGACAGTCAGCTCCGTAGGTCCACTAGGGCCACTAGAGGCCAGTTACCCGCACGTTGGAGGATCTAAATGTTTAAGTTGTTTTACAATGTTTACCTGTTTATTGTTGCTTGTGTGTAATTTTGTGTTTCTAGTTGTTTTTAGGAGTCTTCGGTGGATTTACCGGGAATCCTTTGTATATAGTTGGAGCGTAACCCAGGATGGACTAGAGACTGTTAAGGACTCGGGGTAGGACAGACCCCTACCTGGTTACGTCTCCCTGTGTTGGTGAAATGGACACCTTTGCTTTTCTTCAAAGACTGCACCCGGTTGCGGACATCCGTGACCATCTTATTGTGTTTCCTTATTGTATTTTATTGTTCTTTGATATACCTTGTTATATTTTTCTAAAAAGTGTTTAGTCCCGGAGTACTAAATTTCACTAGGGGGGAGTGTGACACCCCAGGGGTCTGGTTGTCACAGTGATAGAGATATTACGTCTGAGAGCAGGTGGGAGGTCCTTTGGTCAGGGATCCTGTGCATGCCACACCTCCTGCCCAGCCTTGGGAGGGGAAGAACTTCCCCTGTATAAACCCGGGGCTGAGGCAGGGTTAGTGAGTCCAGGAAGAGGAGAGACAAGAGCAGCATAGGAAGCAGCAGAGTCACAAGGAGTCAGGGGCTGGCAGCTAAAGAGCTCGCCCTGACTAAGAAGATTCTTTACCGGACCCGGAGTCCGAGGCTGTGGGGACTAACTTCTACCCAGCAGCAGAATCCGTCAGGCAGGGGATTTCAGGTCCCCTGGCCCAGAAGCCCGAAGGCCCGGTCACACGCGTGGGACCAGCACCGCCATCGTGGAGCGGAAGCCATTAGAAGGCCCCGAGTCACCGGCCATACGGGTGAGCACCACACGGTACACTCAGGGACGTGGGCTACTTACATCAGCTTCTAGCAAGGTAGCCAGAAGAGTACAGTCAGCTTGGGAGGCCTACAACTACGCCTGGCCAGGGGAGATCCCATCTGCTCAAGGACTGACCAGGCCCCGTTCGCTAGCAAGTACTCCGGGAGGGTCTATCGTTGTTACCAGTAAAGACCCTGAACGCTACCATACCGTCTCTGAGTGGTTCCTGCTACCCCCATCATCCACGTCGGCTGCCCTGAGGCCATACCCCTCCCGTTGGGGGTTATACTATCACGCTGCACCATCCTTCCACCGGCCTCAGCGGTCTGCCCTGCAGCAGCAGCCCCCTGGCTGCATTCAACGGGTGGCGTAGTCATCAACCATTTTCTACCGCTAACAGACTGCCGTCCAGTTTGACTCCCTGGGCACGGACCGGGTCACCGCCACGAGACTACAACCCTAAACAGATCCGGCTCCGGGTAAGCTCCCGCGTGCGCAACGCAGCGCGACACAGGCCCAGGGGCGCGTCACTAGTCACTACTCATGGACAAGCCGTGAGGCTGGGTAGTTAAGAGGTCCATGGTCAAAAGCCAGGAGGGTACGTCATAGACAGAAGGGTGAGACAAAAGCATAGTCAGGTAATAGTCGGAGGTCAGCATTCCAAGAAGGTAGTGGATCACGACAAAAGGGCTAGGCAAATGAATGATCAAGGCAAATCCAAGGTTGGGCAGCAAAGATCAGAATACAAAGCTAGGTCCTGGGAGCAAACACACACCTCTTGAGCAAAGCTACAATCGGCAGCAATCTAAGGCAGAGAGCTGGTTAAATAGCCAGGTAATTACTCTGAACAGTAGACACATGAATGAAGCCCCCGTACACCTGGTCCTCATTGGATGCCTAACCTGTCATTCAAGACACTGACGGCTCAGCACTAGTGATGAGCAACTATGTTTTGTTAACCCTTTTGGCGAGCATGCTCGGGCGCTCGCCGAGTATCTTCAGTGTGCTCGGGTGTTATGTTTTAGTCACTCCGTGCTCATGATTTGTGACTGTTTGACAGCTTTAATACATGTAAGGAATGCCTAAGAAACAGGCATTTCTCACATGTATTAAAGCTGTCAAACAGTCGCAAATCATGAGCACGGAGTGACTAAAACATAACACCGGAGCACACTGAAGATACTAGGAAAACACCTGAGCATGCTCATAAATCTCGAGTAATGAGCATGCTCGCTCATCACTACCCAGCATGCCCCAGCATCCGACTGGATGGCTGAGAGGTCAATCACCATACTGACAGCTCAGCACACCCCTGTACTAGATTGGATGACAAAACTGTCATTCACAGCATCCAGACACATTAATAGGAGCATTCATGACAACAAGGTCTTGGGGATGATACAGTAGGTTAAGGCATTGAAACAGGTGGTAATGAGGTGCCGGTAAGTTTATTGCAGATTATAGGCTTTCCTGAAGAGGCAGGTTTGAAGACCTCATTCATGGAAGCCAATCACCCCCTCCTCCTCATGAACAAATGTCGTACTGTAACATCTCTTAAATGTTGTGCCCCTTGTCTTATGAATTAATTTGTAATATTACCTGATGAAGGAGCCCCTGTGCTCTGGAAGCTTCCATATATATATTTTTTTTCTGGTTAGCCAATAAAGGTATCACTCCGAGAATACTTTTGTCATTTTTGGGAATAAAAGTATTTACATCGATTTTTCTGGCTAACACCGTACCACAATATAACTTTGTATTGTACATCAATTTTCCAACAAAATTTACAAAACCAATTTTTGTAGGGATCACATCACATTTGAAGAGACTTTTAGGGGCCAATATGACAGAAATACCCAAAAGTGACACCATTTTAAAAATTGCACCCCTCAAAGTGCTCAAAACCACATTCAACAGGTTTATTCACCTTTCAGGTGCTTCATAGGAATTAAAGCAATGTGGAGGAAAAAATGAAAATGTTACTTTTTCCCTCAAAAGTGTTGATTTATCCACAAAATTTTAATTTTCACAAGGGTAACAGGAGAAAATTGACCATAAAACTTGTGGTGCAATTTCTCCCGGGTACGTTGATATCCCATATGTGGTGGAAAACCACTGTTTGGGCGGAGAGCAGGTCTTGGAAAATGAAAAATTTGCTGGAATAGATAGAGTACGCCATGTTGCGTTTGCAGAGCCCTTAATGTCTCTAATCAGTGACCGCATTTTGGAAACTGCACCCCTCAAGGAACTTATCTAGAGGTGTGGTGAGCACTTTGAACCAACAGGTGCTTCACAGAATTTTATAATGTTGAGCCGTGAAGATGAAAAAATAAATTTTTCCAACAAAAATGTTGTTTTTTTCCCCAGACTTTTTATTTTCACAAGAGTAGCAGGAGAAAATGGACCATACAATTTGTTGTGCAATTTCTCCTGAGTACACCAATACCCCATATGTGGTGGAAAACTACTGTTTCGGTGCACGGCAGAAACCCCCCACAGGTGACCCCATTTTGGAAGCTACACATCTTTAGGAATTTATCTAGGGGTGTAGTGAACATTTTCAACCTTCAGAAGATTCACAGAATTGTATAACATTAGATGAGTAAATGGAAAATTACCATTTTTTTCCATTAAAATGTTGCTCTGTCCCCAAGTTTTTAATTTTCAAAAAGGATGAAAGGAGAAATGAATGGTACAATTTGTTACGCAATTATTTGTGAATACGCCAATACTTTACATGTTGTCGAAAACTACTTTTGAGGCACAGTGCAAAGTTCAGAAGGGAAGAAGCAACATATTGGAGTCCAGATTTTGCTGGAATGGTTTAAGGGTGCTATATCACATTGGCAGAGCCCCTAAGGTGCCAGAAAAGCAAAAAACCCCCCATAAGAGATCTCATTTTACAAATTACACCCCCAATGAATTCATCTAGGGGTGCAGTGAGTATGTTGACATCACATGTGTCTCACAGAATTTTATACCATTGGGCGATGAAGAAAGAATAATTACATTTTTACCAGTAAAATGTTGTTTTAGCCACAAATGTTTCATTTTTATAAGGGCTAATTGGAAAAAATGGACCTCACAGTTTATTCTGCAATTTCTCCTGAGTGCACCAATACCCTACATGTAATCGAGAACTACTTTTCAGGCATAGTGGATAGCTCAGAAGGGAAGGAGCGCCATATTATAGTGCAGATTTTACAGTTATGGTTTGCGGGTGCCTTGACCCACTGGAAGAGCCCATGAGAGGTGCCAGAACAGCAGAGCTCCCTTATAAGTGACCCCATTTCACCAAAATTTGTCACACAATTTCTGCTGAATGTAGAAATACCCTATATGTAGCTATATAGTACTGCTTAGCCAGACAGCGAGACTCGGAAGGGATGGAGCGCTGTTTGTCTCCTGGAGCACAGATTTTCCCAGTATACAGAGCTCCTGTGTGCTAAAAGAGCAGAATGGCCCCCTCAAGTGACCCCATTTTGGAAATTATACGCCTTTGGGAATTTATCTACAGGTGTAGTGATGATTTGGCTCCATGGGTATTTTCCAGAAACAAGCAGCAGTGGATTTTCCTGAGTGAAAATTGTAAAACTGCTATTTAGTGCCTGTACATTGTAGTGCCCATACATTGCAGTGTCTCTACATTGTAGTTCCCAGTACTTTGTAGTGCCCAGTACACTATGTCCAGCTCATACTTCTGTAGGCAAATTCCCGTAAATTAGGCGGGTTCTCATCGCTGCAGAAATGCCAAACATGTGGACGCTAAATGTGGTTTAGGCACACTGTGGGAGCCGGGCATTTGGATTTGGGAGAGCAGAATTTGCTGGATTTCTTTCGGAGGGCAAGGAGCTTTTCCAAAGCCTTTGTACTACCAGTAATGTAGAAGCTCCCTATATTTACGTTAACAGATGATGGACCTGAGTGTGGACTTGTATTTTTTGTAGATTAAGTTGAACCTTTTGTTGGGAACATTTTACATAACATTTTGGATCATGTTTATCCTGTGCTCTATGCTGAGCACTTATATTGGGGTGTCCATCGAAATCTCCGAATGACGTGATTCAGACGTGCCACAAACATGAAGTTGATATCACCAACCATTCCCATTTTATTTAAGTGTATCCATATAAATGGCCCACCCTGTATATAGTAAGGACTTTGAGAGGTGCTCTACTATTTATTTCATTATTTTTTTTGGCTATCTCTCTTTACCATGGGCACACAGCTATTTTGGGGCTTTGAGGAAAAAAATGTTTCCTTGTTTTTCATTAATACATTTATAGAGCCACAGCAGTTTAATTTTTCTGTATGTTCATGCAAGACAGGTTGTTTTTTAACAACTTTGGGGTACATAGAATGTGTTTTTAAATCTTATATTTCTTTTGGGGGGGGGGAGTATGATGTAAAAAAATTAGAATTCTGCAATTTGTCATTTTATTTTTATTTTTTGCATTCACCATGTGGAATAAGTAACTGTGAACTTTATTCTTCAGATCAGTATCAAATGATATCAAATTTTTATTTTTTTATGTTTTGCTACTTTTTTCAATAAAAATTCTTTTTCTTAAGTACTGTAAATAATTTATCTTTGTCTTGTCATATCCTGAAAGCTACAATTTTTTACTTTTCTGTTGATGAAGTTGTATGAAGACTTGTTTTTTATGATATGTGTTGATGTTTTCTACTACTTTTGGGGTACATTTGATTTTCTTTTTCATTGCTTATTAATCCATATTTTGAGAGTCAAATGAATAAAAAACATAAATTCTGGAGATTTTCCACATCTATGAAGCCCAATGTCTTCTCTGCTACTGTTCTCAGAGCAATAGACCTATTCTTGCTTTTCACATGTTTTACAATTGCTGTATGAGGTTGACTCTCAGCAGTATTTGCAGGTCCTCCTTGCTGTACACACAGTCTAAGCTACAGCTGGTGGCCTCCTCCAGCAGACTAAAAGCCAAGAAAACTGCATTTGCCAACAACCCAGATTATATCAGCCTGCCTACAGGGACATTTCTAGCCTCCCTTCTGTCTGATACAAAAATTTAAATGATGCCCCTCCTCGCAGTGCAAAATAAATGTACAGGGAATAAATGCAATTATGTCATTGTTTTTTTTTTTTCCTTTACGGTATTCATTCATTATTATTTAGTCGCCTTAAGGGACTTGAACCTGAGATTGCCTGATCGCTTATAGTGTATTCTAAAAAAACACAGTATCGCAGTATATAGAACAATTCACTGTCTCCTATGCAAGAAGGCAGCACCAGAACTACCATCAGCATAGGAATACAGCACCAGAAGCACCATAAGTACATGAATAAAGCACCAAAACCATCATCAGTGCACAAATACAGCACCAGAACCGACATCAGTACATGAATGCAAAACCAGAAATACCATCAGTGCATGAATACATTACCAGAACCACCATCAGTACATGAATAAATCACAAGAACTGTCATCAGTGTTACGGATCCGGGTGGTGGAACCTCTGTGCTGCGGTACAAGGAGGAACCAGATGGTGCGTGACTAAGTATCTACTCGGCCTGACCAGGGTCGCACGGCCGCTCAGTTGACTCCGTGAACCAGGTAGGGACCGAACAGAGGGACCAGGTGCCACTCTGGGACCGACCTTGTATGAGAGCAGGTGACTCCCACGGGTCAGAAGGCAGGAACTGACCTGTACAGCGGAAGAGCACGGCAGGCAGGCTGATGGGTGGTCCAGGTAATCAGGCAGGCTGATTCGGCTGATAACCAGACAGGTGCTCCGGGTAGGTAAGCTGGCGGGCACAACAGATAACAGGCAGGTGCTTCCAGGTAAACAGGCAGGTGGGCACGGCACGTAAAGGCAGGCAAGCGGGCATGGCAGGTAACAGGCAGGTGCTTCCAGGAAAGCAGGCGGGCAGAGCCCATAGACAGACTGGCGGACTAGACTGAAGGCAGACTGTCGGGCTGGAAAGTAGTCAGACTGGCGGACTGGACTGAAGATCAGACTGGCGGATGGGACTGAAGATCAGACTGGCGGACAAGACAGACTTGCAGAGGACCTGAGGGCTGAAGTAAAGTAAGATTCACAGAGCAACAACCTTGCACGGGCACCTACATATTGGAGGAGGTGCCTTATACAGGGAAAGTCCTCCGACCATTGGCCGGGGACTTTTTAGGACGACGCGCATGGCCCCTTTAAGAAGGAGGGAGCGTGCACACGCGCGACCTAAGCACAGAGCCAGGGAAGCTACGTGCACCAGCAGCAGCTGCAGGGAGGCCGGAAGACGCCGGAGCAGGACCACGGCTGTAAGGGGGACGCCAGGGGGCAGGGACGCCGATGCTACAATCAGTACATAAATACAGCACCAGAACCACATCAATATATAAATACAGCACCAGACCAATCATCAGTACATTAATATAGAACCATAACCACCATCAGCACATAAATGCATCACCAGAACCACCATCAATACATAAATACATCACCATAAGCATCATCAGTAAATGAATACACCACCATAAGCAGCGTCGGACTGGCCTGTTGGGGTACTGGTGGAATGCCCGGTGGGCCCCGCCCCAGAGAGAGAAGAGGGGAAAATAAAAATTTTTTAGGGACACCGGCCCTTTAAAAGCGCGGGAGGGAGGGGCGCGTGCATGCACGCAGACCTGACCTGCCACGATGACCATGGCTGGCGGCCCCGTCACCACTCGGTGCACACAGGTAACTGCTGGGGCCCCATGGGGGAAGGGACACTGGCATGAAATAGGGCTCATCAGTCGGGGGAGGGAGCCCCCCCAGAGGGAGAATGAGAGCCCCCCACCTCCTCCTCAGATACACACCTCTCCTCGTTCCTCGCAGTTCCAGTGACATCAGCGTCTTTTAATTCTGACGTCTCAGGGCAGAGGGCGAGGTGACGTCACTACCGCCCTCTGCTCTGAGCACTGCAGGGAAGACGTGGTGGACACATGAAGGGGGAGCAGGCTGGACACATGAAGGGGGTACAGGCTGGACACATGAAGAAGGGCAGGCTGGACACATGAAGGGAGGGCAGGCTGAACGCATGAAGGGGGGTGCAGGCTGGACACATGTAGGGAGGGCAGGCTGGACACATGAAGGGGAGAAAGACTGGATACATGAAGTGGGTGCAGGCTGGACACATGTAGGGAGGGCAGGCTGGACACATGAAGGCGAGAAAGACTGGATACATGAAGGGGGTACAGGCTGGACACATGAAGAAGGGCAGGCTGGACACATGAAGGGAGGGCAGGCTGAACACATGAAGGGGGTGCAGGCTGGACACATGTAGGGAGGGCAGGCTGGACACATGAAGGGGAGAAAGACTGGATACATGAAGTGGGTGCAGGCTGGACACATGAAGGGGGGAAAGACTGGATACATGAAGGGGGGCAGGTTGGACATATGAAGTGGCAGGCTGGACGCATGAAGGGGGGGCAAGCTGGACACATGAAGGGGCAAGCTGAACACATGAATGGGACAGGCTGGACACATGAAGGGGGTGGCAGGCTGGACACATGAAGGGGAACAGGATGGACACCCGAAGGGGGTGCAGGATGGACACATGATGGGGGGCAGGCTGGAGACATGAAGGGAGGTGCAGGCTGGAAACATGAAGGGGGGGCAGGCTGGACATATGAAGGGGGGTGCAGGCTGGACACATGAAGGAGGTTGCAGGCTGGACACATGAAGGGGGTTGCAGGCTGGACACATGAAGGGGGGGTGCAGGCTGGATGCATGAAGGGGGAGCAGGGTGGATACATGAAGGGGGGCCAGGCTGGACACATGAAGGGGGCAAGGCTGGACACATGAAGGCGGATGCAGGCTGGACACATAAAGGGGGGTCAGGCTGGACACATGAAGGGGGAGCAGGGTGGACACATGAAGGGGGTACAGGCTGGACACATGAAGAAGGGCAGGCTGGACACATGAAGGGAGGGCAGGCTGAACACATGTAGGGGGTGCAGGCTGGACACATGTACGGAGGGCAGGCTGGACACATGAAGGGGGGAAAGACTGGATACATGAAGGGGGTGCAGGCTGGACACATGAAGGGGGGAAAGACTGGATACATGAAGGGGGGCAGCCTGGACACATGAAGGGGGGCAGGCTGGACATATGAAGGGGCAGGCTGGACGCATGAAGGGGGGACAAGCTGGACACATGAAGGGGGCAAGCTGAACACATGAATGGGGCAGGCTGGACACATGAAGGGGGTGGCAGGCTGGACACATGAAGGGGAACAGGATGGACACCCGAAGGGGGTGCAGATGGACACATGATGGGGGGCAGGCTGGAGACATGAAGGGAGGTGCAGGCTGGAAACATGAAGGGGGGCAGGCTGGACACAAGAAGGGGGGTGCAGGCTGGACACATGAAGGGGGGTACAGACTGGACACATGAAGGGGGAGCAGGCTGGACACATGAAGGGGGAACAGGCTGGACACATGAAGGGGGGCAGGCTGGACACATGAAGGGGGCAGGCTGGACACATGAAGGGGGGATCAGGCTGGACACATGAAGGGGGTCAGGCTGGACACATGAAGGGGGGTCAGGCTGGACACATGAAGGGGGGCAGGCTGGACACATGAAGGGAGGTGCAGGCTGGAAACATGAAGGGGGCAGGCTGGACACATGAAGGGGGGTGCAGGCTGGACACATGAAGGGGGTGGCAGGCTGGACACATGAAGGGGGGGCAGGCTGGACACATGAAGGTGGGCAGGCTGGACACATGAAGGGGGACAGGCTGGACACATGAAGGGGGGTGCAGGCTGGAAACATGAAGGGGGGGCAGGCTGGACACATGAAGGGGAGTGCAGGATGGACACATGAGGGGGGCAGGCGGGACACATGAAGGGGGAGCAGGCTGGACACATGAAGGGGGTCAGGCTGGACACATGAAGGGGGTCAGGCTGGACACATGAAGGGGGATCAGGCTGGACACATGAAAGGGGGTCAGGCTGGACACATGAAGGGTGGGTAGGCTGGACACATGAAGGGGAAGCACTTTGGATGCATGAAGGGAGGGCAGGCTGGACACATGAAGGGGGGCAGGCTGGACACATGAAGGGGGCAGGCTGGACACATGAAGGGGGCATGCTGGACACATGAAGGGGGGGCAGGCTGGACACTTGAAGGGGGGGCAGGCTGGACACATGAAGGGGGGGCAGGCTGGACACATAAAGGGGGCAGGCTGGATACATCAATGGTGGCAGGCTGGACACATGAAGGGGAGCAGGTTGGACACATGAAGGGGAGCAGGCTGGACACAAGAAAGGGGGGCAGGCTGGACACATGAAGGGGAGCAGGATGGACACATGAAGGGGGGCAGGCTGGACACATGAAGGGGGGGCAGGCTGGACACATGAAGGGGGCAGGCTGGACACATGAAGTGGGGCAAGCTGGACACATGAAGGGGGGCAGGCTGGACACATGAAGGGGGGGCAGGCTCGACACATAAAGGGGGCAGGCTGGATACATCAATGGTGGCAGGCTAGACACATGAGGGGGGCAGGCTGGACACATGAAGGGGGGCAGGCTGGACACATGAAGGGGAGCAGGCTGGACACATGAAGGGGGACAGGCTGAACACATGAAGGGGAGCAGGTTGGACACATGAAGGGGAGCAGGCTGGACACAAGAAAGGGGGCAGGCTGGACACATGAAGGGGAGCAGGCTGGACACATGAAGGGGGGCAGGCTGGACACATGAAGGGGAGCAGGCTGGACACATGAAGGGGAGTCAGGCTAGACACATGAAGGGGGTGGCAGGCTGGACACATGAAGGGGGGCAGGCTGGACACATGAAGGTGAGGAGGCTGGACACATGAAGGGGGCAGGCTGGACACATGAAGGGGGTAGGCTGGACACATGAAGGGGGGCAGGCTGGACACATGAAGGGGGGCAGCTGGACACATGAAGGGGAACAGGCAGGACACGTGAAGGGGGCAGGCTGGACACATAAAGGGGGGCAGGCTGGACACATGAAGGGGGAAGGCTGGACACATGAAGGGGGGCAGGCTGGACACATGAAGGGGGGCAGCTGGACACATGAAGGGGAGCAGGCTGGACACATGAAGGGGGCATGCTGGACACATGAAGGTGGGGAGGCTGGACACATGAAGGGGGGCAGGCTGGACACATGAAGGGGGAAGGCTGGACACATGAGGGGGGGCAGGTGGGACACATGAAGGGGAGCAGGCTGGACACATGAATGGGAGCTGGCTGCACACATGGGGACCTGGATTGATATATGGGGGAGAGCAGGCTGGACACATGGGGACCTGGATTGATATATGGGGGGGCCAGGCTGGACACATGGGGGGGCCAGGTTGGACACATGGGGGGGCCAGGCTGGACACGGGACATGGGGTCCAGGCTGGATAAGGAACTTGATTACTGTTTGGGGCCATATTGAGGAGCATGAATTATTAGTTCATGGTGGCAAGTGGGGAACATTATTACTTTTGTAATATAACTTACTTTTTAGGAAACGGTTTCCCATGGTGGAGGGGGACAAAAGGGGGGTCTTGTTATGGTGCAGGGCAGCATTATGCCACTTTTTTTCTTCATCTGCCGCAGTGTAGAAGTCAGGGAAAAAGTGTGGAATGTGCTCTAGAAGAGATCACTTATTGATAACTGTGTGTTATTTTCTGCAGAGATGAGTCCTGGCTGGAAGAATTGATAACGGTCTGTGTCAGATGAAGAAGAAGAGCAAAGATGAAGGACTTAAACTAGAGATGTCACTGGTGAGTCAGTGTATTACATGTACACTTACACTACACACTATATAGCATATACAGAGCTACTGTGTAAGTCACTGGTGATCCCTGTATTACCTGTACACTGACACTATATACAGAGCTCCTATGTATAATGTCACTGGTGATCCCTGTATTACCTGTACACTGACACTATATACAGGGCTCTGGTGTATAACACCACTGGTGGTAATAACAGTGTTGTTAGTATTGTGGTTTGTATTCATGATCAGTATTGTAGTATTTGGTCACTATGTGGTGGTAATATGTGGTCCGGTCATGGTGTGGCGGTATTTGTTCCTTGTATGTGGTATTATGCGGTCACTATGTGGTGGTAATATGTGGTCCGGTCATGATGTGGCGGTATTCGTTCCTTGTGTGTGGTATTATTCGGTCAATATGTGATGGTAATATGTGATCTGGTCATGGTGTGGCTGTATTTGTTCATTGTATGTGGCATTATTGGTGTTGGTATAGTGTGCAACGGGTCTGGGAGGTGGAACCTCTGAGCTACTATACAAAGGGGCAGTCCTTGTAAGGAAGCGGGTGGCTCCCAGGGAAGGCGGGCAGGCAGTCACGTCAAGTGACAGGGATAGTCTCTGCGTAGAAGGGCTGGAGGTCACGGCGAGTGACGGGGACAGTCTCTTGACAGGCGGGTGGTCACGGCAAGTGACAGCAGGGTAAGAGTCTCTCGACAGGCAGGTGGTCACGGCAAGTGACAGCAGGATAAGAGTCTCTGGACAGGCAGGTGGTCACGGCAAGTGACGGCTAAGCCTCCAGGTAGGCTAGCAGACGGGTAGCAGGTGAACGCTCCCAGGTGAGCGGGTAAGAGTCTTTGGACAGGCTGGCAGGCAGGCAGGTATCAGGCAGGTATCTGGCAGGTGCTTCCTGGTCCGCGGGCGGACTGATCCATAGACAGACTGGCAGGTGCTGGTAGGCAGACTGTCGGACCGCAGGATTGCAAGCAGGTAGACAGGTATCAGGCAGGTATCAGGCAGGTATCTGGCAGGTGCTTCCTGGTCCGCAGGCGGACTGATTCATAGACAGACTGGCAGATGCTGGTAGGCAGACTGTCGGACCGCAGGATTGCAAGCAGGTAGACAGCACTGGAAAACAAGCTGGCAACGGCACCTGAGGGCTGAAGCCGAGTTGAAAGGCTTTGCAACAACATTGCTCAGGCACCTCCATTTTGGAGGAGGTGCCTTATATATGGTGAGATCCTCCGGCCATTGGCCGGGGACTCCTTAGGACGGCGCGCGCGTCCCCTTTAAGAGAGAGGGAGCGCGCGCGCGCCCTAAGCACAGTGACCGGGAAGGAGCGCGCGCTGCCAGCAGAGCGGGAGGAGGACGCCGGGCACGGAGCGGAGAGGTGAGGGGAACGGCGTCCCTGCCTAGCAGGAGGCAGGGACGCCGACGCTACATAGTGGATTGTGTTGTGTATGACGGTCATTTGTTCTCGCTGATATTAACTAGGAGAAGATTTTTTTCCATGAGGCCACAGCCCCACTATCTGTATTCGGTCAGTAATTTTTCTCAGAGGTGGGAGCCAAAACCGGGAGTGGGTGATAAATGCAGAATTGGTGGCTTGTTTCTATTATACCTTTTCTCTGATTATTCCTCACCTGGTTTTGGCTCCCACTCCTGAGAAAAAATACTGACCGAATACTTATAGTGAGGCCGTGACCTTAGAGATTAAATACTTGGAACACAGAGGCAGAGATGCACTTACAGGGGTTCTCTGGTGAAAACAAGTAATCACCTCTCCACAGGATCAGTGATAAGTTATTGATTGGTGGGGGTCTGACTGCTGGGAGCCAATTGACAAAATGTGGTGCTTTTCTCCCCATTAGACTGGAGCTCATCTGCAACTCGACCACCGATCATTCCCTCAGTGGCTGCTCCTTTTTTTTTGGAAGCCCCCCCAAGAGAATGAATGAGGCTGCGATCGGACGTCCCACCTGCAGCTCCATTTTAAAATGGGGATGTGTACTATCAGGGATAAAACTTCCCCATTCTTCCGATCAGTGCATTTTCCAATGGTCGGACCCAAACAATCAATAAGTTATCACCTAACCTGTGGAGCCCATGGATCAGTAATAACTTGTTTTAACCAAAGAACCCTTTAATGCAAATTACCGTAATTGTACATCCCAGTTATGGTGGCGCACAGAGGATGGGCAGGAGCTGACTGTGATTTACAGTTAACGCTCCACTATAACAGGGATAATGGCTAATGGGTATTTGCATATAGGTGTAAGGTGGGCCCCTAGGGTCAATTCCCCCTGTGGGCCCAAGACACCCCAGTCCGACCCTGACCATAAGTACATATATACAGCACAAGAACCATCATCAGTACATGAATAAATCAATGCATGAAGTCAGTACCAGAGACACCATCAGTATATGAATACATCACCAATACCACTATAAGTACATAAATCCATCAACAGAACCATCATCAGTACATGACTACAGCACCAGAACCATCATCAGTACATGAATACATCACCAGATCCATCATCTGTACATGTATTCTGTATGTATTCTGCAGCAGGACACTGACCTCAAACAAACAGCCAATATCATTACAAACAATCTTCAGTGAAAAGAAGTCCTTTAAGTGATTATATGGCACCCACAGAGCCCTTATCTCAGAGTCTGTGTGATTACATGAAGAGAAACAGAAGGCCCCGTCACACTTAGCGACGCTGCAACGATCCCGACAACGATACGACCTGTCAGGGATCGTTGCTGCGTCGCTATGTGGTCGCTGGTGAGCTGTCAAGCAGGCAGGCTCACCAACGATCAAGGGAGCAGCGACATCGTGGAAAGAATCTTTCCACGATGTCCTGCTCCTGGTTACGAGCCTGCTGAAGCAGGAGCAGGCTGGTAACTATGGTAAACATTGGGTTACTAGGGGCACACGCGCTCCTAGTAACCCGTTGTTTATCATGGTTACGAGCCTGCTACAGTGAGCGGGAGGTTACCGCTCACTTTAGCAGGCTCGTAACCATGATAAACAACGGGTTACTAGGTGCGCGTGTGCCCCTAGTAACCCGATGTTTATCATGGTTACCAGCCTGATCGCTGCTCTCGCTGGTCACACACAGCGATGTGTGCTGACCAGGGGGAGAGCAACGACCAAAAAATGGTCCAGGACACTTTGCAGCGATCAGCGACCTCACAGCAGGGGCCTGATCGTTGCAAAGTGTCACACATAGCGACATCGCTGGTGAGGTCGCTGTTGCGTCACCAAAACCGTGACACAGCAGCGATTTTGCTAGCGATCTCGCTATGTGAGACGGGGGCTAGAAGGATTTGTACAAGTCTACGTCCTCAGAAGATCTGTGGTTAGTTTTCCAAAATGTATGGAACAACCAAAGCTGAGTTCTTTTGAAAATTGCATGCAAGTGTATGTAGTAGAACTGATACTGTGATCCTGTTTTGATGGCAAAGGGTGATCACGCCAAATATTGATTTGATTTAGATATATCTTTTGTTCATTTACATTGCTTCATGTTAATTGATAAAAATAAACTATTAACACTGCTTTTTTTTTTTTACTTATTCTTACTTTTCAGGTTTTTTTTCACACCTTCGTAAAACTTCTGCACAGTACTGTATTCACACACACGGGGCGCATACAGATGGAAGAGGGCCCTTTGCAGTCTAATAGCTCTTCATAATGCACAATTCCACCAGCTTTGGAGGTGGAAGGTGGCAGCCTTACTTTTTGGGTCCCTGTGCCCCTACACACACAAATGTATAAGTTGTCCTCTGTCGGAAACATATGTTACATTAGTTTTCCGTGTTGACTTCATATCAATCTAGTTTAAGTTGCTCCTGGCATTTTTACTGTTTACTCTCTGCAAATCTCTCCATTGATCCAGAAAGTCCGTCAAATATTATTGATGTCTTGGTGTCATTATGCCTTTAAGTTATCTTATCTGGTATACAGAAGAATGCCTGTCTGCATGCATTGAGTGGGAATGCCACTATTGAGTAGACATCTTGTCAGCTGCTGGGGATTGGCAATGTGGTAATGAAGATGCTATATTGTATAATCTTGGTCTGAATGTTTTTATATTTTCCAGAAATGTGTTTACTGATTCTCAGCGCCATGGACAGAGATTAAACAGATTCATTCTTCATTATAAACCTAATGCAAACATCTAGGACACTCAAGGACAAAAACTGAACACAAAGCCTTAAACACAGCCAGTCCGTGTGTGTAAGTGAATAAACAGTTGTGTAACTCACATATAATGTTATTTCTGTTTCAGTTTGACATAGTAGTAATAATAATAATAATTTTTATTTCTATAGCTCCAACATATACCGCAGCACTTTACAATTTTAGAGGGGACATAATACAGACAATATCAGAAATTACAGAAAAACACATAACTCAGATACCATAAGGAGTCAGGGCCCTGCTCGCAAGCTTACAATCTATGACATAGTGCTTTACATTAAAGGGGTTGTCTCAAGCTCTTATGTGATTAAAATTGAAAAGTACTTGTTAAAAACAACTCTGCAATTTACTTATTATTCTCAAGAATGGAGGGATTTTTAATTTTACAGTGTACAGTTCAATGCCTAGGTTACCGGCCACCCTGCAGTATGGTCGGTTATCCATTTAAGGAGCTAATGCCACTAGCGGGCTCTATGCTTTAGAGCAGCAGAGGGGAACTTCAAGCCCGCGGGCTGTTTATGGCCCTCGATGAGCTTTTATCCGGCTCCGGGCAGATTCTCAGCGACCATAGTGCTTGTGGGCCAGCAGCTTTATTTTGCTGGCCGCTGGCCCATTAATTTCTTCCTGCTCTGTGAGCATGCACACACAGTGTTCACTACTGAATGTTGAGGCGAGTGCAATGAAAGATTACGTCCTGATACCGATGCCAGCTTCAGGATGTACTTTGTGGGCGGAGTTAGAGCACAATTTGTACAGCCCCCGAAGGATGGTAGAAATATCCAAATGGCCCTTGGCAGAGAAAAGATTCCTCACCCCTGCTTTAGAGTCTACTCGAGCGGCACTGAAGCTGGCCCAAAGCTGCCTCAGCTAGCAGTCTGAGAGAGCTCTCGTTTTGGTCCAGAAGCGTGATTATGCAGCTGGTCTAAACTGTCATTTGCACCACCGCCAGCAAAGCAGGAAGCTGGGGACCAAGAGCGGTGGGCTCCTGTAGAAAAGAAGTTGAGGTAACTTCTTTAAACTGACTCTTCACATGACAATAATTAATGTTCATAAAAAATAATGCACAGCCAGCAGTCAAGATCAGTTTGTCATCAGCTGCTGGGGTCTATATAGCTAACAACCGAGATAACAAAGCTCTCAGTAAGATGAAGTGAGTTTTGTAAGCTAGGTCACTGCAATGTCTAGAGTAGCAGACAACGACAAAACTCACCTTGACTGCTGCACCCTGCATAGGCAGCAATTTATTTAACAAAACTATTAAGTGAGCTTTGTCATCTTGGTCGCTGGCTATCTTGGGTACAACAGCCAATAAAAAGCTCATCTCAACTGCTGTGCTCTGTATAGGCAAAAACTTGGATGACAAAGGCTGCAGCTCCCTACTAGTGTTGAGCGAGCATGCTCGACACTGCTCGGTACTCACCCGAGCATCTGACTACTCGGATGCTCGGCGAGCACCGAGCATTTTCGAGTTACTCAGACGGGAGCTCGGGTCTCCGCCCTGCATGTTTGGCGCTCTTTACAGAGCCAATGAACATGCAGGGATTGCCGCCAGTCACTGTAATGCCGCAGCCATGTTGGTTGTGGGAATTACAGTGATTGGCTGGCTGCACAGCATCACCTCGAGTATTTAAAACCGGGCGCCGCCATCTTGGACACAGTCGCTCTGAATCAGACAGTGTAGGGAGACTGCTGCTAAGCTAGGGAGAGATTTATACTGCGAAATAGGTAGTGTAGGGTCTCTAAAGCCTGCAAAATCAAACAAACAGTCGTTCTGAGGACTAATATCCATCCCAGATATCAGGCAGGCAGGCTGTATAGGAGACGCAGTGGTTATACCAGCAAACACTGCATTACAGTCCTGTGTGCTGCTTCTCAAATTGCTAGACTTAGCCATAGGTCTCAGGGGCCAGGAAAAATCCTTTTTTTAATCTAAATCCTCTTTTTTTTTCCCTCAGTCAGACTGTACAAACACCCGTCTTATTAACCTTTTGGTATTCCCCCCCCCCAAAAAAAAAATTGAGTGTGTCTGTGAGTGTTCAGACACAAATATATCTGTGGTTTCGGCCAGATAACTAGAACTGTGGTTTTGCAGTTCCACGGTTCAAATCTCTGTATTATTCACTTTTTTGCCTTTTTTACATAAAAAAAAACAGTCTGAGTGCCTCGCTGACTTTTCAGACACAAATATATCTGTTTAAAAGATTCTGGTGTAGGCCAGAGAACTAGAATTGTGGTTTTCCTCTTCCACGGTTCAAATCTGGGTGTAATCCACCTTTTTGCCTCTTTTACATAAAAAAAAAACAGTTTGAGTGTCTCGCTGACTGTTCAGACACAAATATATCTGTTTAAAAGATTCTGATGTAGGCCAGAGAAATAGAACTGTGGTTTTCCTCTTCCACGGTTCTAATCTCCTTTTTATTACCCTTTTGCCATTGATAGTGCGAGTGTAAGCGATTTTACTTCATTTACAATGGGCAAGTGCGTGGCAAGGGACGTGGAACTGGACGCTCTGGTGATGGTGCGTGCAGAGGACGGGGCCGTGGCCAAGGTGAAAATGTGCCACAACCAACAGCCACATCTTCTCGCTCCCAGTTCTTGACCGAATTACTAGGGAAGCACACAACAACACCACTAATGTGAACTGATCAGTGTGAACAGGTTATTAATTGGATAGCAGATAATACTTCCAGTCACCTGGGCACCACCACCTCCGGTCTGTCTTCCACATGGTCAAGTCTTAGTAGCAGTGAGTCTCGACCGCATACTCCTCCTCACCCTGTTGCTCCTTCCTCCCACCATGTCGAGTGTCGTCAGACAGCAACTGATCCCACAGTTGGACACTCTGAAGAGCTGTTCACTGGTCCATTTCCATATTTGGGCCCTTCGCCTGCTCCGCTTGAAGTGGTGGAAGAGGAGATCCCATGTAGCGATGGCCAAATATTTGAACAGCCACAGCCACAGGAAGGCGACGTTTGTAATTTGTCACAAGAGATGGACGATGATGAGACACAATTGCCACGAAGTGAGGAGGAGGACCGTGGTGCGGAAGTGGAAGAGGAAGAGGTGGTGGATGATCTAGAAACTGACCCAACGTGGCAGGAGGAAATGCAGAGCGAGGCCAGCAGCACACAGGGAAAGAGAGGCAGAGTACCCCAACAGGCAGGAAGAAGCAGTGTGGTGGCTGCAGACAGAAGGCGGGCAACCGTTACCCGTAACACCAACACGAGGGACGTTGCCAGTACAACCGGTAGATCTTCCAGAGTCTGGAATTTTTTAAAGACTCTGCTGATAACCCCAAAAGGCCATTTGTACCACCTGCCAGGCCAGCATCAGCAGGGGTGACAAAAGTACCAGCCTGACCACCACCAGCATGATCAGGCACATGTCAGCAAAGCACCCGACTTCATGGGGCGAACCTCAGGGTCCACGACCAGTGTCAGCGGATGTGACCACTGCTTCTTCCGCTGTTATGCGTGTAAGAGAACCCCCTGTTGTGCGTGCAAGGCAATCCCCTGTCCATACTGCATGCAAAGATGCCCCCTCCTTTCAGTCTTCACTTGTTATGGCAGTTTCTCAAGAAACAGCATCAACGTCCACGTCCCACCGCAGCATTCAATTGTCCATATCCCAGACCTTTGAACGAAAGCGCAAATTCGCAGCCAACACTCCACAGGCCACAATCCTAAATTCGCACATTTCACGACTGCTTGCGTTGGAAATGCTGCCTTTTAGGCTGGTGGAGACGGAATCCTTCCGCAACCTTATGGCGCTGGCCGTCCCTCGGTACTCGGTCCCCAGCCGACACTATTTTGCCCGGTGCGCCACCCCCGCGCTACACAAACACTTGTCCCAAAACATCTGCCTTGCCCTCAACAACGTAGTTACTGGGAGAGTCCACCTGACAACGGACACGTGGACAAGTGCTTGTGGCCAGGGACGGTACATCTCCCTGACAGCACACTGGGTAAACATAGTGGAAGCCGAGACCCAGTCGGACCTTGGGACGGAACACATCCTCCCCACAACGAGGATTGCGGGCCCTATGTCAGTCAGAGTTGCCCCCACAGTGTACAGCTCCTGCGCATCATCCTCCTCCTCCTCCTCCTCATGTTCAGCCTCCATCTCAGATATCACCACATCAGTTGCAAGCTTGAAGTACTGCAGTACTGCCTCAGCCAAGCGGCAACAGACTGTGCTGAAACTCATAAGCTTAGGTGATAAACCTCACACTGCTTGTGAGTTGTGGACAGCTGCGAAAGAGCAGGCAGATCTGTGGCTGAGACCGCTGAACCTACATCCAGGCATGGTCGTGTGTGACAATGGCCGTAACCTGGTGGCGGCTCTGAGGCGAGGCGAGATCACACACATACCATGCCTGGCTCATGTGCTTAACCTTGTGGTTCTTAAATCGTACCCCGAGTTGCCAGATCTGCTCGTCAAAGTACGCCGCCTGTCAGCTCATTTTCGGAAGTCGGCTACAGCTTCCGCCGCCCTTGTTGTGTTGCAGCAGCCTTTGCAGCATCCGGGACACTGACTGGTGTGTGATGCCCCCACACATTGGAACTCTACCCTCCACATGTTGCAAAGGATTTGTGAGCAGAAGAGAGCAGTTGTGGAGTACCAGCTGCAACAAGGCCATCGATATTCAGGTCAGACTCCACACATAAGACCTCAGGAGTGGACCTGGATGTCTGACATATGTACCATCCTGACAAACTTTGAGGAGTCCACCAAGATGGTGAGTGGCGATGACGCCATCATTAGCGTCAGCATCCCACTTGTCTGTCTTTTGCAACGCTCTCTGCAGAGAATTAAATTGGAGGCATTGCAGCCAGAGTATGATGAGATGGATCAAGAAGCCGTAGCGGGCGATTACACACAGCCCAGCCTCATCTCATCCCAACGTGCATTGGGGGACAATGAGGGAGAGGAGGAGGAGGAGGAAGAACAGGAGCTGGTATCATGCGCTGTAGACGGTAGTACCTGTACAACTGTCATACCGTCGGTTCAGCGTGGGTGGCCTGAGGACAGGGGGGAGGAGGAGGAGGAGAGCATGGTCAGTCGTCATCTTGGTGAGGACATGGAAGTCTTGCCCGTTACCAGTCTGGCACGCATGGCTGACTTTATGTTACGCTGCCTTAACCGTGACCCTCACGTTGTCAAAATGTTGGGTGACAGTCTTTACTGGTTGGTGACACTTTTAGACCCCCGCTACAAGGAGAACTTTCACTCTCTTATTCCCGAGGTGGAGAGGTCTACAAGAATGGGGCAGTACCAGAAGGCCCTTGCTGCAGAACTGTTAAAAAAATTCCCATCTGAACACTCTAGAGACAGACGTCACAGTTCGTTGCCCAACCAAGGCGTACAGGCGAGAAAGATGCAGCTCAAATCGAGCAGAGGCAGGGGAACACTGTCAACGTTCTGGGACAGTTTTCTGAGACCCGCCCAGCTTACAGGCCCTGAGGCACGGGGTACTCTCACAAGGAGTGGAAAGTTTCAAAAGATGGTGAGGGAGTACCTTGCCGACCGTACCAGCGTCCTCCGTGATTCCTCTGTGCCTTTTAATTGTTGGGTATCCAAGCTGGACACTTGGAATGAACTTGCTCTACACGCCTTGGAGGTCCTGGCCTGCCCTGCCGCTAGCGTGTTATCGGAGCGTGTTTTTAGTGCCGCTGGGGGAATTATAACTGATAAGCGAACTCGCCTGTCAACTGACAATGCTGACAAGCTGACCCTTATCAAAATGAAAAAGGGCTGGATTGGGCCAGACTTCTCATCACCACCAAATGACAGCAGAATAACATAAAGTCAAATCCACTGTGTTATTTCAGGAGGTGTATTCCCATGCACCGCTTCACACACACACATGGATATACGCTTCCTCATTTCGGCTGTTTTTTGCACTTCTCCTTATCCTCAGCCTCCACCACCACTATACCACCAGGGTGACTGTGGTCTGTGTTGCCAGCATTGCAAGTTCCCCCGTCCTCATTTTTGGCAGCTTTTGCTTGGAAGGCATAGGCAAAGACTATGGGAGACCCACTCCCCAATAATGGGAATAATGTTTTGAATATGCTGTACTGCATGGCTCTTGTAAGGGGCATTGCAAGTTCCTCTGTCCTAATTTTTGGCAGCTTTTGCTTGGAAGGCATAGGCAAAGACTATGGGAGACCCACTCCCCAATAATGGGAATAATGTTTTTAATATGCTGTACTGCATGACTCTTGTAAAGGGCATTAAAATCGTCTTGTTAAGCTACTGTGAACTCCACGTCTCTTCCAAGGGTCATTGATATTATCTTTTTATTCCACTGGGACCTCCACCACTCTTCCAAGGGGCATTGATATTATCTTTTTATTCCACTGTAACCTCCACCACTCTTCTAAGGGGCATTGATATTGTCTTTTTATTCCACTGGGACCTCCACCACTCTTCCAAGTGGCATTGATATTGTCTTTTTATTCCACTGGGACCTCCACGTCTCTTCCAAGGGGCATTAAAATCGTCTCGTTAAACCACTCTGAACTCCACGTCTCTTCCAAGGGGCATTAAAACCGTCTTGTTATGCTACTGTGACCTCCACGTCTCTTCCAAGGGGCATTAAAACCGTCTCTTTAAACCACTCTGAACTCCACGTCTCTTCCAAGGGGCATTAAAACCGTCTTGTTAAGCTACTGTGACCTCCATGTCTCTTCCAAGGGGCATTAAAACCGTCTCGTTAAACCACTCTGAACTCCACATCTCTTCCAAGGGGCATTAAAACCATCTTGTTAAGCTACTGTGACCTCCACGTCTCTTCCAAGGGGCATTAAAACCATCTTGTTAAAAAACTCTGAACTCCACAGCTCTTCCAAGGGGCATTGAAATGTTGTTTTTAATTACCTCTAACCTCCACGACTCTTCCAACGGGCATTGCATTTCCTCCTAATTTTAGTCATCTATTGCTTTTCAATGCATAGGCGAACACTAAGGGAGACCCACTCCCCAATAAAGGGTAGAAGGTTTTTAGTATGCTATAATCCACGTCTGTTTCAAGGGGCATTGCAGTTCCTCATAATTTTTGGAAAGCCTTCCATTCACTGCTTAGACCAACAGTGTACAGGAGACCCAGTTGCTATAAATGGAAAAAACTGGTTTAGTTAAGGCCCTCTGACCTCCATGTCACTTCCAAGGGGCATTGGAGTGCCTCGAAATTTTTGGTAGGCATTGCACTCACTGTATGCCCTATAACTGTGTAGCCGAACCGCTCCTTTTGGTACAGAAACATATCCTACAAGACATGTGTGGTTGACTGGCCTGATATTGATGTGAATGGTCCCTGTTCCTCCTGCTCTTTCTCCTTTGCCACCACCTCATCCATCATTCATCACCTGAAGCTTTGTTTTTGAGTCATAGAACTGGGATAGTAGCAGGAAAACATCCAGCAATCCTCGGAGGAGGTAGGATATGCGCAAAAACGCTGACCACCTCAGGCCTAACCGCTACTACATACATGCGCTTGCATTCCAAGGAACAGAAAGCTAAGGAGATGGATGGCCTCATGATCATGAATAATTTACTCATTGTGCAGGAGGCCGACCACTGCTGCTGTCTACCTTCTGAACTTTGTGTTGAAGCCTGATTGACCAAGGACCCGCAATCCTCTATGTCTGGAGGACGTGTTGCATCTCAGTGTCCAACTGTGTCCCGGCTTCCACAATATTAACCCAGGCGTCAGTGAGATGGACCATCCCTGGCCACATTCACTTGTCCACGTGTTTGTGGTTAGGCTGTCCTTCCCACTAAATGCACTGGGGAGGGCACAGGTAATGTTTTGGTATGCGCGCTTGTGCATAAAGCGCACCGGGACAAATAGGGCCGCTGGGGACCGTTTGTGGACACCTGCCCACCCCCAGGCGGCTGGGGACTGTGTGTGGGCACCCGGCCGCGGGGCGGCTGGGGACCGAGTATGGACACCCGGCCGCCCCCAGGCGGCTGGGGACCAAGCGTGGACACCCGGCCGCCGGGCGGCTGGGGACTGAGTATGGATACCAGGCTGCCGACGCAGCCATGACGTGGTGGCCAGATTCCGCCTCCACATGCCTAAAAGGCCCAATTTCAAGTGCAAGCAAGCTAGCAGTATGGCATTGCAGCCTGGGGGTGGGTGGGTGGCAGGCTCCATACTTGCGCTTGCATTGCAAGGAATGGGGGAGGTACAATTGAACACTGCCCCTTGCACGGGGATAGTTGCAAGTCTGCATCTTCTGATGCGGCAAGGATCACTTCTGATGGGAACACTTTTAGGCAGTGACCTGGGTGTCAGAGATGCTTCTAGGGTCTTCCCCATGCTGTTCCCTTGTCTTTTCAGCACTGTATGCATGTGTCACACAGCACATGGCCAGATAAGGTTGTAAAATGTTAAAATGACATTTCCCGGTGAATGCATTTGTCACGGTTGAAAGCAATACAAAAGTGCAAAAACGCATAAAAAATGCTACTTGTGAATATAGCCCAAGGTGTGGAAGAGTATTTTTGTTTTTGGTTATTTATTTTACCTTATACACAAGTATTAACCCTGGAAAGGATGTTCCTTAACATATTTCACAGGAAAACAATTTCAGTTTCGTTTTTGAACGTTTTATTGTGAGCCCGTAAAAGTGGCTTAATACCTCTGACCACGTTGTTGACAGCAGTGACCTGGGGGTCAAAAATGCTTCCTGGGGCGATGCCCATGCTGTCTTTTGAGCACTGTCACTATTGTTTTGGGCACTTTTTAGGCTTTCTACAGACTGCCGGTGGTGCCGCCGCATAAATTCTCGGGTCTCCCACAGACTAACATTGGGCTCGGTGCTTGGGTCGAGCACCCGAGTATCACGGTGAGCTCGGCCCGAGCTTCGAACACCCGAGCATTTTAGTGCTCGATCAACACTACTCGCTACCTGTCCTCTCTCTTGTAATTTGTGAGAGGAGAGCTAGTGACCTGCTGGAAGAGCAGTCCCAAATTTAATAAAGTGTCCCCTTTAAAAATCAAAAACACTAACGTTATAATAAACTTTATGTTTTTGCATTCTTTTTCTAACCCTAAATTTAGATTTAGGAATAGGATTAAGGTTAAAATATGGGTTAGGATTAAGTCTAGAGCTAGGGATAGGACTAGAGTTAGAGTTAGGACTAGGGTTAATGTTAGGATTAGGGAGAGCAAGCATTAATGATATGGTTATTTATTACTCTAGCCTTAATTTTAGGTTGGCTATATAAAAAAAGAACTCAAAATGTAATAAAAAAATAAAATGTATAAAAATATACAACTTTATGTTTGAAATGCTATGTCTAATTGTGTATGTATAAGGAGGTGCAAAAAAAATTGTTGCCTTGCCGTAAGCATTGGCAACCCACACTGTGTCAACGGGTCAGCTTATTGAGACTAGTGTTGAGTGAATTTGTTCGGCACTTCAAATTCGGGTTCGTGCTCGGGGTTCCGGCTTGTTTGCGACAAAAAATCGGCTCCGCCCGTGAACATCCCTGATTTGCCACGCTTTCACGTTATCTGCGTGACTGTGTGGCAAATCAGGGATGTTCGTGGGTGGAGCCGATTTTTTGTCGCGAACAAGCCGGAACCCCGAACACGAACCCGAATTTGAAATGCTGAACAAATTCGCTCAACACTAATTGAGACCCTTCTGCTGAAAAGACCTTGTTGAAAAGGAACAACCCTTTCAAAGTCTCGCTTAGTATTGCATTTCACCTACAAACTATTCCTATGGCTTCTTTACTGAATAGATTACATGCTTAAAATTGGTTAGTGGTGTTGGCCTAACTCATGCTTGTATGTCACTGGTATCCTAATCTAAGGGTTCATTTACATGAGCAGATACAATATTTAAATATGAACAATGCAATCCAGAGGCATAACTAGGGTTTTGGTTAAGGGGGTGGGGGGGGGGGCGAAACTTCTGAGTGGGCCCCTAACCAGGTAACCCTGATTACAACTATGGTGGCGCACTCTAATAGTGGATGTAGGAGACCCTCAGCAGACCGCGCTGTTACTGAAAATAATCTCTATACAACGACCAATTCTGATATCGCTGCCATATGGTGACTATATATTGATAGATGCCAGTCCTGCAGAACATATGAGATTACAGCACTGACAGATAGTGACTTACACATGCTACTCATTCTGATGAAATTGTTCACTTTTCCCATATTTTCCATCTGGCCTGGTCCGACATGCCAACTTCTCCATCCAGGACTCATCTGCAGAGATTACAGCAAAGATACATTTGACTCCTTACATTTCAGGCACCGTCCCCAGCTATTCCCAACCTGCACAAATGCCTCATCCTGCTAATACTGCAATACTGAACCGCTGCTGCCGTATGTGTCCCTATTACTGCACCTGCTGTGTGGTACTGTGAGCCCTCTAGATGGTAAAACAAACCTCTGGAATATAGTAAGTGCCCTTGAAAACAGTGCACACATTTTGCCCCCTAGAAAGTAATAATGCCCTCTGTGTGCCCCTTTGACAATCACAATAACCTGAGTTCCCCTATAACGATAAGTGCCCACTTAACATTTAATAATGTCCTGAGTCTCCCCCCATGTACAGCTCCCCTCTACACAGTATGATACTCTCTTATACAGTTGTGCTCAAAAGTTTACTTACCCCGGCAGAATTTTTCCTTTCTTGGCCTTGTTTCAGAGAATATGAATGATAACAAAAAAACTTTTTCTCCACTCATGGTTATTGATTGGCTGAAGCCATTTATTGTCAAACTACTGTGTTTTCTCTTTTTAAATCTTAATCACAACAAAAAACATCCAAATGACCCTGATCAAAAGTTCACATACCCCAGTTCTTAATACCGTGTATTGCCCCCTCTGACATCAATGACAGCTTGAAGTCTTTTGTGGTGGTTGTGGATGAGGTTCTTTATTTTCTCAGATGGTAAAGCTGCCCATTCATCTTGGCAAAAAGCCTCCAGTTCCTGTAAATTCATGGACTGTCTAGCATGAAATGTGCGCTTGAGATCTCCCCAGAGTGGCTCAATGATATTGAGGTCAGGAGACTGAGATGGCCACTCCAGAACCTTCACTTTGTTCTGCTGTAGCCAATGACAGGTCGACTTGGCCTTGTGTTTTGGATCGTTGTCATGATGGAACGTCCAAGTACGTCCCATGAGCAGCTTCCGGACTAATGAGTGCAAATTTGCCTCCAGTATTTGCTGATAACATGCTGCATTCATCTTTCCTTCAATTTCTTACCAAGTTTCCTGTGCCTTTGTAGCTCACACATCCCCAAAACATTAGCGATCCACCTTTGTGCTTTACTGTAGGAATGGTGTTCCTTTCATCATAGGCCTTGTTGACCTCTCACCAAATGTAACGTTTATGGTTGTGGCCAAAAAGTTAAATTTTGGTCTCATCACTCCAAATTACCTTGTTCCAGGATTTTTGAGGCTTGTCTCTGTGCTGTTTGGCATATTGTAGGCGAGATACTTTGTGGAATTTTTGCAGTAATGGCTTCTCTTTTAGCGACTCGACCATGCAGCCCATTTTTCTTCAAGTGCCTCCTTATTGTGCATCTTGAAACAGTCACACCGCTAGTTTTCAGAGAGTCCTGAATTTCAGCTGATGTTATTTGTGGGTTTTTCTTTGCATCCCGAACAATTTTCCTGGCAGTTGTGGCCGAAATTCTTGTTGGTCTACCTGACCGTGGTTTGGTTTTTACAGAGCCCCTGATTTTCCATTTGTTAATAACAGTTTGAATGCTGCTGACTGGCATTATCAATTCCTTGGATATTTTTTTTGTATCCCTTTCCTGTGTTATACAGTTCAACTACCTTTTCCCGTAGATCCGTTGACAATTCTTTTGCTTTCCCCATGACTCACAATCCAGAAACGTCAGTGGCTGGATGAAAGATGCAAGAGTCTGTTTGGATCCCAGAAACTCACTCAGCTTTTATGCACACACACTGATTACAAACAAACAGGTCACAGATGAGGATGTTACCTTTAGTAGCCATTCAAACCTATTTGTGTCAAATTCTGTGCATGTTATCAGGCCAAAATCACCAGGGTATGTGAACTTTTGATCAGGGTCATTTGGATGTTTTGGTTGTCATTAAGATTTAAAAAGCAAAAACACCGTAGTTTGACAATAAATGACTTCAGCCAACCAATAACCATGAGTGGAGAAAACATTTTTTTGTTATCATTCATATTCTCTGAAACAAGGCCAAGAAAGGAAAAATTCTGCCGAGGTATGTAAACTTTTGAGCACAACTGTACATAGTATAATGTCCCCTCACTGTATAGTACCCCCCATACAGTATACTGACTCCTTAGTAGCCCCCAAACTGATGCCTCCAACACTGTATAATGGCCCCCACACTGTACAAATACCCCACTTTATCTCCCGCACTGTGTGATGGCCCCCTAAATAGCCTCCATATAGTATAATGCACCAGATATTCCTCAATATAGTATAATGCATGCCCCATATGCCTCTATATCGTATAATGCACTCCCCATAGGCCTCTATATAGTATAATACACTCCCCATAGGCAAACTGTATATAGTATAATGCACCCCCATATGCCTCTATAGTATAATGCACCCCCATAGGCCTCCATATAGTGTATAATGCACTTTCATAGGCAGACTCTATATAGCATAATGCACCCTCATTGGCCTCTATAGTTTAATGCACTCCCATAGGCTTCCATATAGTATAATGCACCCCCATAGGAAGACTCTATATAGTAAAATAGACCCCCAAAGGCAGACTCTATAGTATAATGCACCCCCAGAGGTAGACTTTATATAGTATAATGCACCCCTAAAGGCAGACACTATATAGTATAATGCACCCCCATAGGGAGACTCTATAATATAATGCATCCTCATAGGCAGGCTCTATATAGTATAATGCACCCCAATAGGCAGACTCTACATAGCACAATGCACCCCCATAGGCAGACTCTATGTAGTATAATGCACCTCCATAGGCAGACTCTATATAGTATAATGTACCACCAGGCAAACTTTATATAGTATAATGCACCCCATACGCAGACTCTATAGTATAATGCACCCCATAGGCAGACTCTATATAGTACAATGCACCCCCCTAGGCAGACTCTATAGTATAATGCACCCCCTAGGCAGACTGTATATAGTATAATACACCTCCCTAGGCAGACTCTATAGTATAATGCACCCCCTAGGCAGACTGTATATAGTATAATACACCCCATAGACAGATTCTATATAGTATAATGCACACCCATAGGCAGATTCTATATAGTATAATGCACCATCCATAGGAAGACTGTATATAGTATAATGCACCCCGATAGGCAGTCTCTATAGTATAATGCACCCTGATAGGCAGACTCTATATAGTATAATGCACCTCCATAGGGAGACTATATAGTATAATGCACCCCCATAGGCAGACTCTATATAGTATAATGCACCCCCATAGGCCTCTATAGTATAATGCATCCCCATAGGCAGACTCTATATAGTATAATGCACCCCATAGGCAGACTCTATATAGTATAATGCACCCCCATAGGCAGACTCTAGGAAGGTAGGAAGAAAAAGGACCAGTGATATGCCCTGTCCATAACTAAGATGCTGTCATGTGCCAAAGTTAGGCTAAAAATGCCAGAACAGGGAATATAGTACACACGTGCACGTTTCGCCAGAGGCTTTAGCGAGGATAGGCCTCTATAGTATAATGCACCCCCCATAGATAGACTCTATATAGTATAATTCACTCCCATAGGCAGACTCTATATAGTATAATGTACCCCTATAGGCCTCTATAGTATAATGCACCCCCATAGACAGACTCTATATAATATAATGCACTCCCCATAGGTAGACTCTATATAGTATAAAGCACCCCCATAAAAAATAAATACAATACTCCTCCTCGTTCCCAGCTCTGCTCTGAGTGCCTGCACATCTCAGGACTGTGGGCGCCAAGTGATGACGTCATTGCGCCTGGTCCGTGTCTGCGTCAGTGACGTCAGATGCAGAGGGGGACTGATGGGAGAAGGAGCGTCGCGCTCCCTCTCTCATCATTGAACTTACTGTGATGGGCGGGAGGCCCGATACTGGCACCGGGGGCCCCCCGCCCTCCTGCTCAAGGGTCCCATAGCGGATGGGTGGCAATGCAGGGACATCGAGTCTCCCTGCTCTGCCCCAGAGTGTAACTGTAGTGGTGTACTGCGCACGCCCATACAGTTACACTAGTGTAGCCTTGTGTTGGCCCCTCAGAGTGTGGGGCATGGGGCCACCGCCCCCTCTTCACCCCCGGTAGCTACACTTCTGATGCAATCGTAACTCGTGACGAGCTGACAATGTTAACCAAGTGTTTATATAGGATGAGAATCATGAATGAAATGGTTGAATAGTGATTGCTACATTGTAAGCAAGAAGTCCAGTAAGTGACACACCTCTGGATTCAGGTTCTCTCCCCTTACATTATGCTGCTCTCAGATGAGGTAGCAAAAGCCTTGTGACATTCTCTTTAAAGCAGCCATTTTTTAGGAAATTAAGATAGTGATTTGGTCAAGATTAATAGTATCCTTAATACAGGCAGATACTTATTAGTGATGAGCAAGCACTAAAATGCTCGGGTACTCGTTGTTCGGGTCGAGCAAATTGGAATGCTCGAGTGCTCGGACCAAGTAACGAGCCCAATGTAAGTCTATGGGAAACTCGAGCATTTTTCCGGCGGCTCCCCCCAGAGGTCTGCTGAGGGCCTAAAATTGTCCAAATTGATTGGAACAGTGCTCAAATGACATGGGATCAGCATGGAGAAGACCACTGGAAGCATTTCGGATGCCCAGATCACTGCTGTCAACAAAGTTGTCAGAGGTATTACACCACTTTTACGGACTTACAATAAAACATGCAAAAACGAAACCAAAATGGATTTTCCTGGGAAAAATGTTAAGGAACATCCTTTCCAGGGTAATGACTTGTATATAAGGCAAAATAAATAAGAAAAATAAAAAATGCTCCTCCACACCTTGGGCTATGTTCACACGTAGCATTTTTGATGTGTAGTTGCACTTTTGCATTGCTTTCAACCAAGACAAATGCATTCACTGGGAAATGTGATTTTAACATTTTACAACCTTATCTGGCCATGTGGTGTGTGACACATCATCAGACATATCCTGTTTCATTTATGATGGAGGGATTCTGAAAGTCACAAAGCCTATTTTATAGGGTCATCAGGTGACCCTTACTATTCTTAAAGGGCCAGCAGTCAGCCCTCACTATTGTTAGAGAGCCATCAGCCGGCTATGCTTTGTTGTTCCCATTATTTACGAGTGGGTCTCCTTTACTGTTATTGCATATGCAGTGACTGCGAGGGCTGCCAAAAATTTGGACGCAGCCCAATACCCCTTTGAAGAGATATACAGGAGGGTCTCAGTAAAAAAAATGTTCCCATTATAAAGGAGCGGGTCTCCTATAGTGGTAATGCCCATATTGTGACTGCAAGGGCTGCCAAAATTTGGAAAAAATCCCACTTACAATTTAAAGACACATAGAGCTGTGCCACAGTAACGAGCACGACAAGTTCCCATTAGAAAGGAGAGGGTCTGCTATACAGTTATAGGGTATGCAGTAAGTCCAACGGCTGCCAAAATTTAGGAAAAACCCCACTATCAATTTAAAGACACATAGAGCAGGGCCACAGTAATGATATATTCCCATCAGAAAGGAGAGGGTCTCCCATACTGTTTACCTATGCAGTGTCTGCAATGTCTGTCCAAAATTTGGAGGCACTCCAATGTCCCTTGCAAGACACGTAGAGGTCAGAGAGACTCCTAAAAACAATGTTCCCATTATTAGGAAGTGGGTCTCCCATAGTGTTTGCCTATGCAGTGAAGCAATGGCTGCCAAAAATTTGGAGGAACTCCAATGCGCTTGCAAGAGACGTAGAGGTCCGAGAACCTCCTAAAAACAATGTTCCCATTATTAGGAAGTGGGTCTCCCATAGTGTTTGCCTATGCAGTGAAGCAACGGCTGCCAAAAATTTGGAGGAACTCCAATGTCCCTTGCAAGAGACATAGATATGTTGATATGGTACATATGGTGGTGATATGGTGATGGAGAATGAGGATGCGGATAAGGAGGACAAGAGCAAATAGACAAAATCAGGAAGCATATACCCATGTCTGGGTGTGAAGACAGAGTTGCATGGGATTAGAGTTAGACCTCCTCCAAAAAAGACACTGTATTTGAGTTTATGTTACGCTGCTATCATTCGGTGGTGTTGAGAAGTCTGTCCCAATCCAGCCCTTGTTCATTTTTATAAGAGTCAGCCTGTCAGCATTTTCAATTGACAGGCGGAAGCGCCTATCGGTTATAATTCCGGCGGCGGCACTAAAAACCCACTTTGACAAAACGCTAGCGACAGTGCAGGCCAGGACCTCCAAGGCATAGAGAGCCAGTTCATGCCACATGTCCAGTTTGGATACCCAATAATTATAAGGCACAGAGGAATCACGGAGGACATAGGTACGGTCGGCAAGGTACTCCCTCAGCATCTTCCCAAACTTTTGCACTCCTTGTGAGAGTACCCCCCGCCTCAGGACCTGCGCAATGGGAGGGTCTGAGAAAACTGTCCCAGAACTTTGACAGTGTTCCCCTGCCTCTGCTGGATTGCATTTGTGTCTCTCTTGCCTGTACTCCTTGGTTGCCCAACGAACTGTGACCTCTGCCGCCAGTGTTTTCAGATGGAAATTTTTTCACTAATTCCGCAACAAGGGCCTTCTCATACTGCCTCATTTTATTAGGCCTATCCTGCAAAGGAATAAGAGACATTAAGTTCTCCCTGTAGCATGGGTCTAGAAGTAATGACTGTCACCCAAAATTTGGACAACACGAGAGTCACGGAAAAGGCAGCTTAACATAAACTCAGCCATGTGTACCAGACAACAAAAGAGGCAAGACTTCCGTGTCCTCACCAAGAGGATGACTGACCATGCTCTCCTCTCATCCTTCTCCTCTTCCTCCTCCTCCCTGTCCTCAGGCCATCCATGCTGAACGGACGTTATGACAGTTGTGCAGGTAGTACCGTCTATAGTTATTATTATTATTATAGCGCAGGAAACTAGCTCCTGTTCTTTCTCCTCCTCCTCCTCTCCCTCATTGTCACCCAATCCATGTTGGGATGAGATAAGGCTGGGCTGTGTGTAATCACGCTGTATGGTTCCTTGCTCCATCTCATCGTGCTCCGCCTGCAATGCATCCTCTTTAATTGAGAGCAGACAGCGTTTCAGAAGACAGAAAAGCGGGATGGTGACGCTAATTATGGCGTCATCGCCGCTCACCATCTTGGTGGAGTCCTCAAAGTTTTGGAGGATGGTACATATGTCTGACATCCATGTCCACTCCTGAGGTTTTATGTGTGGAGTCTGACCTCAATACCGACAACCTTGTTGATGCTGGTAGTCAACAACTACCCTCTTCTGCTCACAAATCCTTCCCAACATCTGCAATGTAGAGTTCCAACGCGTGGGGACATCACAGATCAGTCGGTGAGCTGGAAGCTGCAAATGCTGCTGAAGCACGGCAAGGGCGGCGGAAGCTGTAGTTGACTTTCTAAAATGTTCACACAGGCAACGTACTTTGACAAGCTGATCCGACAGATCCAGTTAGGTTTTGAGAAACCGCTGAAGCACGAGGTTAAGCACATGGGCCAGGCATGAAACGTGTGTGAGCTCGCCTCGCCTCAGAGCCGTCACCAGATTCCGGACATTGTCACACACGACCATGCCTGGCTGTAGGTTCAGTGGTGTCAGCGGTGTCAGCCACAGATCTGCCTGCTCTTTCAGAGCTGTCCACAACTCTTCAGTATTGTGCGGTTTGTCACCTAAGCATATTAGCTTCAGCACAGCCTGTTGCCACTTGGCTGAGGTAGTGCTGCAGTGCTTCCAGCTTGTGACTGATGTGGTCATTTCGGAGATGGAGGCTGAAGTGGAGGAGGAGGAGGAGGTGCAGGAGCTGTAGAATGTGGGGCAACCCTGATTGACCGGGAGGACGTGTTTTCTTTCCCAAGGTCTGACTGGGTCCCGGCTTCCACTATTTTAACCCAGTGTGCTGTCAACGAGATGTACCGTCCCTGCCCACAAGCACTTGTCCATGTGTCCGTGGTTAGGTGGACTTTCCCTGTAACTGTGTTGTTGAGGGCATGTCTAATGTTATGGGACACGTGCTTGTGTAAAGTGGGGGCGGCACACTGGCGGCTGGGGGCCGAGTACCAAGGGACGGCCACCGTCATCAGGTTGCAGAAAGCTTCGGTCTCCACGAGCCTGAAAGGCAACATTTCGAGCGCAAGCATTTGTGAAATGTGTGAATTTAGTAGTGTGGCTGGAAGGCGTTAGCTGCGTATTTGTGCTTGCGTTCCAAGGACTTGGGTAGGGACAACTGAACGCTGCGCTGGGACAAGGACGTGGATGTGCTTGCTGATGGTGCTAGTTGAGAGTGTTCAACGACAGGTGCAGGGCGGGAGGAATCCTGGCATGCGCCATGGACAAGGGATTGGCATGCACGCACACCAGTGGAACAAGCAGTGGTGTCATCCCCAGACACTGTTGCTGGATCCTGGGGTTCGGCCCACTTAGTCGGGTGCTTTGCTGCCATGTGCCTGATCATGCTGGTGCTGGTCAGGCTGCTGGTTTTGCTACCCCTGCTGATGCTGGCCTGGCAGGTGGTGCAAAAGGCCTTTTTTGGGTTATCGGCAGAGTCTTTAAAAAACAACCAGACTCGGGAAGACCTAACAGTTGTACTGGCAACTTCCTTCATGTTGGTGTTACGGGGAACGGTTGCCTGCCTTCTGTCTGCGGCCACCACACTGCTTCTTCCTGCCTGTTGTGGTGCTCTGCCTCCCTCCGCCTGGGTGCTGCTGTTCTCGCTCTGTGTGTCCCCATGCCAGGTTGGGTCTGTTACTATATCATCCACCACCTTGTCTTCCACTTCCGCACCCTGGTCTTCCTCCTGACTTTCTGGCAATTGTGTCTCATCATCGTCCACCTCTTGTGACACTTTCCCACCATCGCCTTCGTGTGACCGTGGCTGCTCAAATATTTGGGCATCGCTACATGCGATCTCCTCTTGCCCCGCTTCAAGTGGACCGGGCAAGAGGCCCGAATCTATAAATGGAAAAGTGTACAGCTCTTCGGAGTGACCAAGTGTGGGATCAGTTGTCTCCGGGCACTCGGCATGGTGGGAGGAAGGAGGATCAGGGTGAGGAATTTGCACTCCAGACTCATGGCTACTGAGACGTGACCATGTGTGGTGGTGGCTAAGTGACTGGAAGCATTATCTGCTATCCAACCAATAACCTTTTCACACTACTCTGTGTTGAATGGTGGTGTTCTGCGGTCCCCTATTAATTGGGACAGGAAGGTTGAGCGACAAGATGTGGATGTTTGTTGTGGCACAATTTCAGCTTGCCCACCTCAGCCTTGTCCTCTGCATGCACCATCACCATCACGTCCACTTCCCCGTCCCTTGCCACGCACCTTGCCCATTTTAAGTGGAGGACAATATTTTCCACTTTCACTACAAATGGCTGGATTTGAACAGCACAGTTATATGTTATATGTGATATGTGTGACGAAAAAGCACAGTTTTAAATAGCTGGCCTGTATGTTACTATTTTTCACAGCGACCTCATGTCAATAACTTCACTGACACACTGCAACAAAATTTAAATAGAGGCCATAAATGGCTGAATTTGGAGCGAATTTATATGTGATACGTGTGACGGAAAACCACAATTTTAAATAACTGGCCTGTAGGTTACAATTTTTCACAGCGACCTGGTGTCAATAACTTCACTGATACACTGCAACAAAATTTAAATGGAGGTTAGAAATGGCTGAATTTGGAGCGAACTTATATGTGATACGTGTGACGGAAAACCACGGCTTTAAAAAGCTGGCCTGTAGGTTACTATTTTTTCACAGTGACCTGGTGTCAATAACTTCACTAACACACTGCAACAAAATTTAAATGGAGGCCAGAAATGGCTGAATTTGGAGCGAACTTATATGTGATACGTGTGACGGAAAACCACAGTTTTAAATAGCTGGCCTGTAGGTTACTATTTTTTACAGCGACCTGGTGTCAATAAATTCACTGACACACTGCAACAAAATTTAAATGAAGGCCAATATTTTCCACGTTCACTACAAATTTCTGGATTTTATCGCTGTAATATGGAAAGAATCTGCCTTTATTCTGCTATGGCAACAAGCAAATGGAGCAGAAAAACTGTGTTCTCTGGATTGCTTTTTAAGCAAATAATCAGGATTAAGATCAAAAAAATAATTATCCCTTGCCCCTGATACCTTTGGCTATTTCTAGAAATATCTGTAACAGCAGTAGCAGCAGCAGCAGACAGAACTGGAATGGAGCCTCTTGTGCTGTATTATACACTTCAGTCTGCCACATACACTGCCTGCCTGCCTAGCTCTGATATATACAGCTCTGGCAAAAATTTAGAGACCACTGCAAAATGTTCATTTTCTCTGATTTTTCTCTTTATAGGTATATTTTTGAGTAAAATGTACATTGTTGTTTTATTCTATAAACTACTGACAACATGTCTCCGAAATTCAAAGCTAAAAATTTTGTATTTATTTGCAGCAAATGAAAAATCGGCAAATAATAAAAAAGAAACAGTGCTTTCAGACCTCAAATAGTGCACAGAAAACAAGTTCTTATTCATTTAGAAACAACAATACTCATGTTTTAACTCAGGAAGAGTTCAGAAATCAATATTTGGTGGAATAACCATGATTTTTAATCACAGCTTTCACGCATCTTAGCATGCTTTCCACCAGTCTTTCACACTGCTTTTGGGTGACCTTATGCCACTCCTGGCACAAAAATTTAAGCAATTCTTCTTTGTTTGATGGCTTGTGACTTCCTCTTGATTACAGTCCAGAGGTTTTCAATGGGGTTCAGGCCTGGAGATTGGGCTGGCCATGACAGGGTCTTGATGTGGTGCTCCTTCATCCACACATTGATTGACCTAGCTGTGTGGCATGGGGCATTGTCCTGCTGGAAAAACAGTCCTCAGAGATGGGGAACATTGCCTGAGCAGAAGGCAGCAATTGTTTTTCAAGAATAACCTTGTATGTGGCTTGATTCATATGTCCTTCGCAAATATTAACCTGCCCAATTCCAGCCTTGCTGAAGCATCCCCAGATCATCACCGATCCTCCACCAAATTTCACAGTGGGTGCAAGACACTGTGGCTTGTATGCCTCTCCAGGTCTCCGTCTAACCATTAGATGACCAGGAGTTGGGCAAAGCTGAAAATTAGACTCATCAGAGAAGATTACCTTACTCCAGTCCTCTATGGTCCAATCCTTATGGTCTTTGGCAAACTTCAGCCTAGCTATCCTTTGCTTCTCATTGATGAAAGGCTTTTTTCTAGCTTTACATGACTTGAGGCCTGCCTCTAGGAGCTGGTTACAAACTGTTCTTGCCGTGCACTTCACCCCAGCTGCCATTTGCCATTCCTTTTGTAGGTCACTTGATGTCATCCTGCAGTTGCTGAGTGACATTCGAATAAGATGACGGTCATCCCGGTCAGTGGAGAGTAGCTTTCGCCCTCTGCCAGTCTGGAGCTTTGTTGTCCCCAATGTCTGCTGCTTGACCTTGTTGTAATGGACTGCCGTCTTTGAAATTTTAAGGATGGAGTCAACATGACGCTCACTGTATCCCTCTGCTAGTAAAGCCAGAATTGAGCCCTTCTTTTCCTCACTCAATACTTTTCTTTTCAACTCCTTTGGCATGGTTAAAATTCATTTTTCCATTCAAATTACTTTTGGGCTATTCCTAGCACTTGTTTTGCCATCCAGCTTGTCCTGTTGCAAGAGGATTGTGAAGACCACAACAGTGTTTTTTATACTTTCCCTTGCTACATAAGATTTGGTTCAGGTGATCACCTAATCAGAAGGACATTAAGTAGAATGAGGTGGACTTTGGAATTTGGTTGGAATTCAACTGACACTGGAATGGAATGGCTGTCAGACATGTAGAGATGGTGATTTTTAGAAAACTGTGCAGTGGTCTCTTAATTTTTGCCAGAGCTGTATATATACATATATATATATATATACAGTCATATGAAAAAGTTTGGGCACCCCTATTAATCTTAAGCTTAATGTTTTATAAAAATTGGTGTTTTTGCAACAGCTATTTCAGTTTGATATATGTAATAACTGTTGGATACAGTAATGTTTCTGCCTTGAAATGAGGTTTATTGTACTAACAGAAAATGTGCAATCTGCATTCAAACAAAATTTGACAGGTGCATAAGTATGGGCACCTCACCAGAAAAGTGACATTAATATTTAGTAGATCCTCCTTTTGCAAAAATAACAGCCTCTAGTCGCTTCCTGTAGCTTTTAATGAGTTCCTGGATCCTGGATGAAGGTATTTTTGACCATTCCTCTTTACAAAACAATTCCAGTTCAGTTAAGTTTGATGGTCGCCGAGCATGGACAGCCTCTTCAAATGATCCCACAGATGTTCAATGATATTCAGGTCTGGGGACTGGGATGGCCATTCCAGAACATTGTAATTGTTCCTCTGCATGAATGCCTGAGTAGATTTGGAGCGGTGTTTTGGATCATTGTCTTGCTGAAAGATCCATCCACTGCGTAACTTCAACTTTATCACTGATTCTTGAACACTATTGCCAAGAATCTGCTGATACTGAGTGGAATCCATGCGTCCCTCAACTTTAACAAGATTCCCAGTGCCGGCATTGACCACACAGCCCCAAAGCATGATGGAACCTCCACCAAATTTTACTGTGGGTAGCAAGTGTTTTTCTTGGAATGCTGTGTTTTTTTGCCACCATGCATAACGCCTTTTTGTATGACCAAACAACTCAATCTTGGTTTCATCAGTCCACAGGACCTTCTTCCAAAAAGAAATAGGCTTCTTCAAATGTGCTTTTGCATACCTCAGCCGACTCTGTTTGTGCGTACTTGCAGAAACGGCTTCTTTCGCATCACTCTCCCATACAGCATCTCCTTGTGCAAAGTGCGTTGTATAGTTGACCGATGCACAGTGACACCATCTGCAGCAAGTTGATGCTGCAACTCTCTGGAGGTGGTCTGAGGATTGTCCTTGACTGATCTCACCATTCTTCTTCTCTGCCTTTCTGATGTTTTTCTTGTCCTGACACTTCTGGCCTTAACAAGAACTGTCCCTATGTTCTTCCATTTCCTTACTATGTTCCTCACAGTGGAAACTGACAGGTTAAATCTCTGAGACAGCTTTTTGTATCCTTCCCCTGAACAACTATGTTGAATAATCTTTGTTTTCAGATCATTTGACAGTTGTTTTGAGGAGCCCATGATGCCACTCTTCAGAGGAGATTCAAACAGGAGAACAACTTGCAAGTGGCCACTTTAAGTAGCTTTTCTCATGATTGCATACACCTGGCTATAAAGTTCAAAGCTCAATGAGGTTACAAAACCAAAAAAAGTGCTTTAGTAAGTCAGTAAAAAGTAGGCAGGAGTATTTAAAACAAGAAAATGATAAGGGTGCCCATACTTATGCACCGGTCAAATTTTGTTTGAATGCAGATTGCACATTTTCTGTTAGCACAATAAACCTCATTTCAAGGCAGAAACATTACTGTGTCCAACAGTTATTACATATATCAAACTGAAATAGCTGTTGCAAAAACACCAATTTTTATAAAACATTAAGCTTAAGATTAATAGGGGTGCCCAAATTTTTTCATATGACTGTATATGTATATATATATATATATATATATATATATATTTATATATGTTGTGGAATACCTAGACTATCAGGACGTTCAAAGGACCCTCTTGCTATATGCACTGTGTAGCATCGGCGCCTCTGCCTCCTGCCAGGCCGAGACGCCGTCCCTCTCACCTCCCCGCTCCCTGCGCGGCATCCTCCAGCGCTCCTCTTCCTGCAGCGGCCGGCGTGCGCTCTTTCCCGGGCACTGTGCTTAGGGCGCGCGCGCGCTCCCTCTCTCTTAAAGGGGCCGCGCCCGCCGTCCTAAGGAGTCCCCGGACAATAGCTGGAGGACCTCCCATATTTAAGGCACCTCCTCCAAAATGGAGGTGCCCGATCAAAAGTTGTTGCACAAGTATACTTACCTCTGCTTCAGCCCTCAGGTCCCGTTACCAGCCTGACTACCAGTCCTGTCTGCCAGCTTGTCTACTCTCCAGCCCAACAGTCTGTCTCCGGTCATCCGCCAGTCTGTCTATGGGCAAGTCCACCTGCTTACCAGGAAGCACCTGCCAGTTACCTGCCTGCTACCTGCCATGCCTGCTAACCCGCTCACCTGGGAGCGCTCGCCTGCTACCCGTCTGTTACCTGATAGCCTACCTGGAGGCTCTGCCGTCACTTGCCGTGACCACCTGCCTGCTAGCCTAGAGACTTTAGCCTGCTTGGCCGTCACTTGCCGTGACCATCTGATAGCCTACCTAGAGACTCCTGCTGTCACTTGCTGTGACCACCTGCCTGGTAAACCTAGAGACTACTACTTGCTCTGCTGTCACGTACCGTGACCACCTGTCAGCTAACCAGAGACTTCTGCCGCTTGCTGTGTCCATCCGTCATACCGGTCAGTCCCAGCCATCTGACCCGTGGGAGCCACCTGCTCTCTTACAAGGTCGTCCCCAGAGTAGCACCTGGTCCCTCTGCCCGGTTCCTCCCTGGTCACGGAGTCGTTAGCCGCCGTCCGACCAGGGTCGGTTCGGGTTGATACTTAGTAACGCCCCTCTGGGTCCCTCCTTGCACCGCGGCACAGAGGATCCACCACCCGGACCCGTTACAGTTTGCTCGGGCCATGGAACCCGGTGGCACCCAAGTTCCCTCGCTCTCTGACCTATACCACGAAGTCTCCCGTCAGAGATCCCAACAGGAATCCATCCTGAACCACCTGCGGAATGTCAACTCCCGCCTGGACACACTGACTGCTCCACCAGTACCCGCCTCTAGTTGCACGACTCGCACCCCGGCAGCACCGCTGCCCATCAATACCATGGTATACGGCCCCGGTCCCCGGCTTTCTGCACCTCCTCGTTTTGGTGGAGACCCCGCCTTGGCTCGAGGTTTCATAAACCAGTGCACCCTGCACTTTGAACTCTTGGCACATCAGTTTATCTCCGACCGGGCCAAAGTGGCATTCATCATGTCCCATCTCACTGGGGAGGCACTGGATTGGCTAAATCCCCTGTGGGAGAGAGGGGATCCCCTGGTGTCCGACCTGTCGTCTTTCCTCACTGCTTTCCGGAAAGTCTTCGATGAACTGGGACGTAAGACCTCATCAGCCTCCTCTCTGATACGTCTCCGCCAAGGGAGTCTCACCATGGGCCAATATGCCATACGGTTCCACACCCTCGCTTCTGAGCTTGCCTGGGATAACGAGGCCCTGGTGTCCGTCTTCTGGGAGGGCCTTTCCGGTCGGATTAAAGACGAGCTCGCCGGTCGGGACTAGTGTTGAGCCACCCCCGTAGTGTTCGAGTTCGGTTCGGTTCGTCGAACACCCGTGTGTTCGCCGAACTGTTCGTCGAACTGTTCGTCGAACACCTTCGAACACCGTTAAAACCAATGGCAGGCAAACAAAAACACATAGAAACACATAGAAAACACCTTCAAAGGTGTCCAAAAGCTGACAAACTGCTCAGAAGACACAACTAACACATGGAAAAGTGACAAGTACATATAGTCATGCGAAAAGAAAAGAGGTGGAGGAGTAAAAGGAGGGGGAGACACAGATATAGGCATGTCATGCCCTTCTAAAATCCAAAAAGTGAGAAGCCGAGACGGCCAGTCCGCTCCTGCCCGTGCCACCTCCGTGTCGCCGGGTTTGTGCCAGAGCCGCGGTGAACCCTGACGGCCAGCCCCCCTCTCCCAATACTGGTGCCTGTCCACTGGTGGGTCGAGAGAGCCCCCCTGTGGTGGAGGCAGCTCTAAGCTTTTTAATTTAAATTGTCCCTCTAATTTGAATGAATACACTTTAAATCCATTTACAAGGATCTATTGGAGGGCAAGTCTCATGCCAGCAGCCGCGTAATTCCAGCTCCAGTAGCGTCCACTAAAGCTGCTGCAGTTAAAAAGCTTTTATAAGGATCGAGCTCGGCTGTCCACCGCAAGGCATCCTAGTGCCAGTCCCAGCCCCTATGCCTTGGGGTGCCTCCTGATGCTCTTCACTAAGTATCCCGTGGTCCCGAAGCATTTCCTTTGAAAAAATTAAGTGTCCAAACTACAGGTGGTGTAGCTTGCTTAACAGCCGGGATAATCCGCTGACTAGCAGACACTGCTACTAGGCACAAAGTATTTCCTGGGCTAGATGCAGTTAAAAATTTGTAAGTAGATACTCTCGTTGGATGCTGAGAAAGCATTCCATAGAGTCTCCTGGCACGCCATATATGATTCTCTTAAAAAGCTTGGGGTAGGGGTCTAGGGGACCCTTTTATAGCCAAAATCACGGCCCTGTATCACAATACGTCACCTAGGCTGAAGATAAATGGAACTGTAGCACCGAGGGCTCGGTTGCTACAGACGTATTGCACCTCACCCAGAGGTGTGATATCTCACTCTCAGATAAGGATGGAGTGTGGATCAGGACCCGACACCTGCATGCATTACACCACATTGCCGTGGGGCAGGGCGACCAATATGCCCCTGAGATGGGCACGACAGTCCCTGTCCCTGGCTGGAGTGGGGGGAGGGAACACTGAGGAAGCGGAACCCTGCAGTGCAGGAGCAGGGAGGAAGCAGTTCCTGGGTGCATTGAGAAGGGAGTATAAAAGGTGGGCACCATCTTAGTTCAGTGCAGAGAAGTCTGAGCAGAAGTGGCAGGGAGCAGGGGCTCTGCATGAGCTCTGCTCCGGAGGCGGGCCTAGTAACAGAGGCCCAGGCCTGCAAGAGGGAGAAGGAAGGAAGAGGAGCGGAGAAGGCTCCAGGAACGAGGAATGAAGGGATCCCAGGGGTGCGGACGGGCGAGTCGCCACCGCACGCCCGAATCCACCTGCGTGGAGGGGTCAGGCCAAAGGGGGAGACCGGTCCCCGAACTAGTGGAGGCAGGAAACGACCCTCAGCTAGAAACCGGAGGCTCTGACATTTTATGTGGCGCAGCCCCTTGCTCCACCCGCTAGGAAGGCACCACATAGGGTCAGGGAAACTGGCGCCAAGTTTACCAAGAGGAGGCCCGAGGCAGCCGGACAGAAGTGTTGGTAAGAAAGGCCAGACAAAGGACACACAAAGGGGGTCCTGTGAAGCGCTCCAAAGTTATCTGGGAGTTGTCTGAGCCCCTCACCTGGTGAGCACAGTACGACGTGGGCAGCCGTTACCTGCAGACGTGGTCTGGATAATAAGAACTGTGAGTAAAGGCCCTGAACTGCATCACTGACTCCGTGTCGTTACTGCTGCTGCCCTGCACCATCACCCCCATCCTCCGCATACACTGCCCTGAGGCTATACTCCTCCCGTGGGGAGTTATGCTACGCTCTGCTGCACCCACAACACCAGCCTTAGCGGTCTGCCCTGTAGCGGCGGTTCACTCTGACCGCAATCCACGGGTGGCGTAGTCGGACATTTAAACATCAAAACCACATAAATAGTTCCGCCACTGGTTTGACCGCCCTGAGCCACGGAACCGGATCGCCGCCACGAAGACTACAACCACCAGCATCCACCAAAAAGGGTCCGGCTCCGGGTGTCCCAAGGCCCAGGGGGTGCGTCAGAACATTTTCATCACCTTTCACAATCACCAATGGGACAAGGCAGGGATGTCCTCTGTCCCCTCTCTTATACATCCTAGTGACAGAGCACCTGCTCTCATCAATTCGCCATAACCCCAATATTAGGTGGATTGAGGTGGGAGGCACCGAGTACAAGTGCTCTCTATTTGCTGATGATGTCCTAGTATATATCACTCAATCACATATATCCATCCCTGCTGTTATGGCTGAAATAGATCACTTTGTTACATGGTAAAATTTTAAAATCAATGCAGCGAAGTCTGAGGCCCTCGATGTCTCCCTCCCTAAATCCATATAGGATTCCATCCAGTCCAACTTTCCCTTTGCCTGGCCCTCACAGGGTATCAAATACTTAGGAATTCCTATTCATAGAGACCTCTCCCATCTATGTTATCTTAATTTTGGGCCCTTTATTGAACAATTCCATACAGACCACGGTTGGCAAGTTAGAACTGTAAGATTCACTACGTGAACCACTGGTGTTTTGTGGAAAAGCACATGTACACCGCGTTCCAAATTATTATGCAAAAAGTGTTTAGGAGTGATAAGGGAAGAATTTGTTTGTTTGTCAGTTAAACTCATTGATGGTGATGTGTGTCAGGGCTCTTTATATCACTGTAAGCAATTGCAGACACCTGTGCTAATTAGTTTGGCAGGTGTGTCCAATGAAAGGCAAGACTACTTAAGAAGGCTCTCTCACATTATTAAGCAGCCTACATTTTCTGCCAAAATGGGAAAGAAAAAGGATGTGTCGGCTGCTGAGAAGCAACAAATTGTGGAGTGTTTAGGTCAAGGCATGACTACAATCAACATTGTGCGATGATCAGGATGAAGTGTCTTGGCAATCAAGAAGTATGTAGCTGATTCACAGTACACACGTGTGCGTGCTGATAAGGGCAAATTGAGGACTCTTTCCTACAGGCAATTACGTCAGGTTGAAAGAGGAGCGGCAAAAAAGCCTTGTCATAGCAGCAGACAAGTTTTTGAAGCTGCTTGTGCCTCCAACGTCCCCCGAACAACAAGATGCAGGGTCCTTCAGAGGTTTGCAGCTGTGCATACGCCATCCTGTCGACCTCCTCTATCCACTTCACACAAGCAGAAACGGCTCCAGTGGGCCAAACATTACATGAAGACTGATTTCAAAACTGTTTTGTTCACGGATGAGTGCCGTGCAGCGCTCGATGGTCCAGATGAATGGAGTGGAGGATGGCTGGTTGATGGACACCCCACGCAAACACGGCTACAGCGCCAACAAGGAGGAGGTGGAGTAATGTTTTGGGCTGGAATCATGGGGAGAGAGATTGTCGGCCCCTTTAGGATCCCTGAAGGCGCTAAAGATGAACTCCATAATGTATGTGGATTTTCTCAAACAGCACTTCCTGCCATGGTTCAAGAAGAAGAACCGTGTATTTCACAGCAAGATCATTTTTCTGCATGATAATGCACCATCTCATGCTGCACATAAAACATCTGCATCTCTGGCTGATATGGGCATAAAAGGGGACAAACTTATGGTGTGACCCCCATGCTCCCCTGACCTGTACCCCATTCAGAACCTTTGGAGCATCATTAAAAGGAGTGTCTATGATGGCGGGAGGCAGTTCACATCTAAGCAACAGCTCTGGGAGGGTATTCTGTCCTCATGCAAAACAATTGAAGCAGAAACCATCCAAAACCTGACAAATTCAATGGACGAGAGAGTTCAGAAGCTCCTTTCGAACAAGGGGTCCTATGTCAAAATGTAACATCACCTAGAATAAAGTTTTGAGTTGAAAACTGTTTGATTTCAGTTTCTAACAACCTGCTAATGCTTATAATTTCAAAAATGACCATTTTTTTGGTCTTTATTAAAATGAAAAGGTTGATCGAAAAGTTTGGGGGATCTAAGAGTGTGGCAACCCAGTAGTCATGATTACTTCGAATTCTGACAATATGAGGGTCATGCTGCAGGTAGTGCAGCAAGAAGGCACTTATGTGTCTTGCGCATCTCGGAGCCCCAAAATTATTTTCCGGGCTAGATGCAGCTAAAAATTATTTTTAATTTTAAATCTGGTGAAGCTTATTATAGATGGCCTAATAGGATCAGTGCTGCACACTGCTACAAAGCCCAAATTATTTTCCAGTCAAGATACAGATAAACATGATTAGTAATTTGAAAGCTTAAAACGGTTGGTAGGGTGATTTTAACCAATCATCAAGCTTTTACTCTCCCCAGGATGACACAGGGGTAGAAAAGTCGTTTCGGATCCATGATTTGTTCATCTTTATGAACGTGAGTCTGTCTACATTATCAGTGGAGAGCCGCGTGCGCTTATCTGTCAGCACACCACCAGCAGCGCTGAACACACGTTCAGACAGAACGCTGGCTGCGGGGCATGACAAGATCTCCAAGGCGTAAGTGGCTAGCTCCGGCCATTTATCCAGATTGGAAGCCCAAAAAGAGCAAGGGTCCAGTGACACAGTCGTGGCTTCAATGTTTACTTGGAGATACTCCTGTACCATCGTCTCTAGGCGTTGACTATGTGTCAGACTTCTTGTCTCCTGTGGCCTTGCAAAGGATGGGCTAAAAAAGTGGTGAAATGATTCCGCAAAATTGATGTTACCAGCAGATACTGTGGTTCTGTTACGGTTTGAGTGCTGAACACTTGACGGTCCCACGGTTGGCAAGTTGGAACTGTGAGATTCACTACGTGCACCACTGGTATTTTGTGGAAAAGCACATGTAAGATTCTGCAACAGTCTCTGCTGATACTCCTGCATGCGTGCATCCCTTTCTATGGCAGGAATAATTTCTGCAAATTTACTTTTGTACCGGGGATCTAACAGTGTGGCAACCCAGTAGTCAGGATTATTTCTAATTCTCACAATTCGAGGGTCATGTTGCAGGTAGTGCAGCAAGAAGGCACTCATGTGTGTTGCGCATCCAGGAGCACCAAGTCCCTGTTGTGTTGGTGGCGAGGTAACAATCATGCTTCCTTCCTCTGTCCTCTCCCCCCAACCTCGCACAACAGAAATGTGATCAAGGTCTCCCTCATCTGATGAGTCTTCCATCAGTTCGTCCTCCACTTCTTCCTGGGCTCCTGCACCTTCCTCACTAGTTTGGCTGCTACCATGCGCCCTGGTTAAACCATCTCCCCCACCCTCACATGCCTGCCGCCTTGGTGCTGCCGACCGTCTGGACCTTGCAGATGTTAGCCCTTCCGCATACAACTCCTCCTCCTCTACTTCCTCCACCTCCTCTTGTGCCACCACCTGACTCCGAATTCTGTTTAACATGTGCTCCAGCATGTAAATCACCGGAATAGTCATGCTGATAATGGCATCGTCAGCACTAAACATCTTCGTCGCCATTTCAAAACTGTGCAGAAGGGTGCATAGGTCCCTGATCTGAGACCACTCCTCCAGCGTGATTTGCCCCACCTCTGAATCTCGTTGGCCCAGGCTATACGTCAGAACGTATTGCACCAGGGCTTGTCGGTGCTGCCACAGTCGCTGCAACATGTGCAGAGTTGAATTCCACCGGGTAGGCACATCGCATTTTAGCCGGTGAAGTGGCAGGCCCAACGACTTCTGTAGAGATGTAAGTCGCTGAGCTGCGGGATGCGAACGGCGGAAGTGAGCACACAGCGACCGTGCCCTCTGCAGAAGGCCATCTAGTCTGGGATAGTGGGCTAAAAATTGCTGGACAACCAGGTTCAACACGTGAGCCATACAAGGCATGTGTGTGACATTGCCCCGGCGAAGGGCCGCACCCAGGTTTGCAGCATTGTCGCACACGGCCTTCCCTGGTTTCAGGTCCAGTGGAGACAACCATTCATGAAATTGGTTCTCCAGAGCTGACCACAACTCCTCAGCTGTGTGACTCACATTTCCCAGACATTTCAATGTAAAAATGTAAAAACCGCCTGATGACGTTGAGCCCTACTGCCAGCATAGTAAGGAGGTGTGCAGGATCCCTTCTGCGCAGTTAGAAAGCTTGTGACATGACCAGACAGGCTTTGGGTGCAGGTGGAAGACCGAGAGGAGGTTGAGGAGGCAGAAGCAGTGGAGGAAAAATGACATAAAGAGGATTGACGCACAACTCGTGGGGACGGCAAGACTTGGACAGCAGCCCCTTGTCCTGCTGTCACCATAGTTACCCAGTGCCCAGTCAGCGACATGTAACGCCCCTGTCCATGCCTACTCGTCCAAGTGTCTGTGGTGAAATGCACCCTGTCACACACAGAGTTTCTCAAAGAAGCGGTGATGTTGTGTGCGACATGCTGGTGGAGCGCAGGCACACCTTTCTTTGAGAAGTAGTGCCGACTGGGCATCTGGTACTGGGGCACTGCGACGGACATAAGGTCTCGAAAATCCTCTGTGTCCACCAGGCGGAAAGGCAGCATTTCTGTAGCCAAGAGCTTGCAGATGGTGAAATTCAACCTCTTAGCTTTCTCATGGCTAGGAGGAAATGGTCTTTTACTTGTCCACATCTGAGGGACCGAGGGCTGGCTATTGTGCTTAGACGGGGTTGATAAGGGTGTCCCCGGCAAACTGCCGGTCTGTGAGGAAGATGCAGGCGGACATGTTAGGTTGCCTTGATCCAAAGGTGGTGCTATCGATGTCGGACAGCGCTCAAGACCAGCTGGTGTTACCACCTCCAAAGAAAATGATGACCTGCCAATCACGCTGGCTGTTGCGGGTAAAGAGGTGGCAGGTCTGCGCCCCAAAACAGGTGTGACTGCTGTCCCCCCAGTCACAGAGGATGAAGAGGCCGCGGATGCACAAGATATGGCAGACGGTGGTTGGCCCGGCCGGCTAGACCGCATTGTAGCACACTGAGCTTCCCACTGCAACTTATGCTTCATGTCCATGTGCCGGTTCATGCATGAAGTACTCAAACTATGTATTTTTTGGCCTCTACTTAGCTTTTGCTGACAAATGTTACAGATAACACGAGTTGGGTCATCTTTATCGATCTGAAAAAATGCCCAGGCTATGCAAGGCTTAGCACCCATGCGACCTGAAGAGCCACCACGACTTGTGGTGAGAGGCAGAGTTGTGTTTGAGGATGCAGTTGTTGACGTGCTTCCAGTACTACGTCTCTGTCCAGGAAGGCGCAACCTGACCTCGTCGTCACTAGCATCTTCCTCCACCTCCTCTGCTGACCTCATCTCTTGGCTGACTGTGGGTTGACAGTAAGTGGGATCTCCGACCTCATCATCATCACCCTGTGCGTTATCACACCCGTCGTCCTCAGAGCCAACCTGTTCCTGCCCTGACAAAAAACTAAAGTTGTCGCTCCAATCAGGTATTTGAGTCTTATCATCGTCTTCCTCATTGTCTCCACCAACAGGAGTTACAGTTTGGGAATGAGGGTCTACATTATGGTCAGAACCTTCTGCGTCTGGTCCTGGATCCGACTCATAAAGATTCTGGGCATCAGTGCAGATCATTTCCTCGTCTGGATTCACAGAAGCGCTGGAGTCGACCTCTGATTCCCAGGCTATAGTATGAGTAAACAGCTCTGCAGACTCAACCATCTGTTCTACCTCATACTCAGATGGGCAGCTGGAGATTTGGGAGCTGTGAGGAAGCAAGTGCGATTTGGGTGACACCTTTGAGGACTGGAGTATTTGTGATGTTGAAGTTGATGTGGAGGAGAGCCCACTTAAAGGAGCACTTGATATCCGTTGAAGCACCTGCTGTTTTTGTGCCTCATCTGGAATTTGTAGCGATTGGCGTGGCCGTAAGAAAGGGATCTTATCACATTGTCCGCTAAAAGAAGTAGACATTTTAGTTTGGCTGGAAGATGGTCTTTCTTCTGCACCTACCCCACGGACACAACCTTTTTTCCCCTTCCCAACACGCCTATTCCCCTTTCCACCAGCAGCAGGCCTTTTTCCACTCATTTTGGTGGTAAACTAATTCACAACTCTGGAGTTGTTTGCACAAAAAAACAATGGATGGTAACCGAGCAGAGCTGAGTGGCCAAACTGTGGTATTAGGCCAAAACTATTGGCTGGGTTAGATGCAGAAAAAAATTATTTTTAATTTGCAACCTGATGGAGGTCAGTATAGATGGACTAATAGACCAAGTCCCACACACCGCTAGAAGCCCAAATATTTTTTCAGAGCTAGATGCAGAAATTTTTTTTATTCAATTTGCAACCTGATGGAGGTCAGTATAGATGGACTAATAGACCAAGTCCCACACACTGCTAGAAGCCCAAATATTTTTTCAGAGCTAGATGCAGAAAAAAATTATTTTTAATTTGCAACCTGATGGAGGTCAGTATAGATGGACTAATAGACCAAGTCCCACACACTGCTAGAAGCCCAAATATTTTTTCAGAGCTAGATGCAGAAAAAAATTATTTTTAATTTGCAACCTGATGGAGGTCAGTATAGATGGACTAATAGACCAAGTCCCACACACTGCTAGAAGCCCAAATATTTTTTCAGAGCTAGATGCAGAAAAAAATTATTTTTAATTTGCAACCTGATGGAGGTCAGTATAGATGGACTAATAGACCAAGTCCCACACACCGCTAGAAGCCCAAATATTTTTTCAGAGCTAGATGCAGAAAAAAATTATATTCAATTTGCAACCTGCTGGACGTCAGTATAGAAGGACTAATAGAACAAGTCCCACACACTGCTAGAAGCCCAAATATTTTTTCAGAGCTAAATGAAGAAAAAAATAATTTTTAATTTGCAACCTGATGGAGGTCAGTATAGATGGACTAATAGATCAAGTCCCACACACTGCTAGAAGCCCAAATATTTTTTCAGAGCTAGATGCAGAAAAAAATTATTTTTAATTTGCAACCTGATGGAGGTCAGTATAGATGGACTAATAGACCAAGTCCCACACACTGCTAGAAGCCTAAATATTTTTTCAGAGCTAGATGCAGAAATTTTTTTTATTCAATTTGCAACCTGATGGAGGTCAGTATAGATGGACTAATAGACCAAGTCCCACACACTGCTAGAAGCCCAAATATTTTTTCAGAGCTAGATGCAGAAAAAAAATATTTTTAATTTGCAACCTGATGGAGGTCAGTATAGATGGACTAATAGACCAAGTCCCACACACTGCTAGAAGCCCAAATATTTTTTCAGAGCTAGATGCAGAAAAAAATTATTTTTAATTTGCAACCTGATGGAGGTCAGTATAGATGGACTAATAGACCAAGTCCCACACACCGCTAGAAGCCCAAATATTTTTTCAGAGCTAGATGCAGAATTTTTTTTTATTCAATTTGCAACCTGATGGAGGTCAGTATAGATGGACTAATAGACCAAGTCCCACACACTGCTAGAAGCCCAAATATTTTTTCAGAGCTAGATGCAGAAAAAAATAATTTTTAATTTGCAACCTGATGGAGGTCAGTATAGATGGACTAATAGACCAAGTCCCACACACTGCTAGAAGCCCAAATATTTTTTCAGAGCTAGATGCAGAAAAAAATTATTTTTAATTTGCAACCTGATGGAGGTCAGTATAGATGGACTAATAGAACAAGTCCCACACGCTGCTAGAAGCCCAAATATTTTTTCAGAGATAAATGAAGAAAAAAATTATTTTTAATTTGCAACCTGATGGAGGTCAGTATAGATGGACTAATAGACCAAGTCCCACACACTGCTAGAAGCCCAAATATTTTTTCAGAGCTAGATGCAGAAAAAAATTATTTTTAATTTGCAACCTGATGGAGGTCAGTATAGATGGACTAATAGACCAAGTCCCACACACCGCTAGAAGCCCAAATATTTTTTCAGAGCTAGATGCAGAAAAAAATTATATTCAGTTTGCAACCTGATGGAGGTCAGTATAGATGGACTAATAGAATGATGCTATGCCCAAAAGATTTTACTTCACTAGGTGCAGTAAAAAAATTGGTATTCTATACACAGGTGGTATATCTTGCAACACAGATAGGCTACTCCACTGACTAACACACTCTGCAATAGGCCAAAAAGGATTAGCTTTGCTAGATTCAGCCAAATGCTGTGAAAAAAACTTGCACAGCACTGGCACAGACCTGCCTGGCAAAAACTGATAGGAACTGATGTAACCTAGTCCTGAAAAGGACTCCAATTACAATTAGTCTTTACTCCCACAATCTATCTATTTAAGAGCACAGACCTGCCTGATAAAAGTCGTAGGAAATGCTGTAACCTAGTCCTTAAAAGGACTGCAATCACAACTATTCCCTACTCCCAAGCTATCTGTATATTTGTGCGAAAATTGGCTTGAAATTAACAAGGTATAGCGCACACAGCAACAGCGGTGCCGTCTAACACGCAGCTGCAGCAGTGAGAAAATGGTGGCGACGGGGAAAATGGCTTGGTCTTATAGGGCAAGGACATGTGACATACACTGCCAATCACACATGCCCTTGCTTGTGTGAAAAAAAGCACTTCGCTCCGTGTGTGCGCTGCTGATAGGCTGACAGATTGCACCTCCCCACTGCAAATGCGGGAAAGAGAAAAAAAAATGGAGATCTTCATTGTTCCTGCAGAGATCCATCCCCTGCCCCTCCCCCCGCCCCGCTGTACACTCAAACTGCGTATTAACATTAATTTTCATCATTACTGAGAAAAAATCCAGTTATGATTTTGGTGCACGAACAGTTATCGAACATAACCTCGAACAGCCGAATTTTTCTCAAATTGTTCGTGTTCGCCGACCGGCTCGAACACCGCCCAAAACAGCTCGAATTTGAGATTGGCGAACAGTTCGAGTAGAACAACGCTCATCTCTAGTCGGGACATTCCTACCACCCTGGATGACCTGATGTCGCTGGCTACCCCGATTGACATCCGGTTTCAAGAGCGCACCAAAGAGACCACCCGTGAGAGAAGGTTTACTAGCCTTGCTCCTACTTTCCAGAGACCTGTCTCCTCATCTGTCACTCCCCGGGCGCACTCACCCGAGCCCATGCAGATCGACCAGACCAAGATGGTCAAATCTCGCCAAGAGTCACGTCGAGCCGAGGGGAGCTGTTTCTATTGTGGCAGTAAGGAGTACCTGATCGGTTCCTGCCCGGAGAGGCCGGGAAACTCCAGTGTCTATGACCGCTCGGAGAGGTCGCCCTAGACAAAAGTAAGCCCTCTCCATCCCTGACTTTGACTGTCTCTATCTCCTGGGGAGAGAACCGTCACTTTGAACTCGCCCACCAGGATTCTCGAGCTGCTGGAAACCTCATTTCCCAGTCCCTGGTTGAGAAATACCGTATTCCCACCAAGTCTCAGGTTGAACCATTGTCAGTCGCCTCCGTGGATGGAAGATTCCTTCTGGTGACCATCCTGCTCGTCACGGAACCCATAACCCTGCAGGTAGTGTTAAAGATAAGATTCTAAGATCTACTAAAAAACATTATATGAAACTCTGATGTATACTAAATATCTATACTTATATTCTGTTATATGTTATGAATCTTGTTTTGCATATATCTGTTATATTGGATATCATTTAGTCATATATACCCTCACTTTAATATATATTATGAAAATCTTGATATATATATATATCAGATATCTGTACTCGTGTGTCACTATATAAATATCCTGAAAGGATTAGTTGGAGCTGGTTATAGAGGTGGACTTTCAAATTGTTTACAAGAAGGAGACAAGACAAAGGATTCAACATGACACCTCCCAAGAGAATATTCTGAGGAATGAGGAGAATATCTGGGGAGGAAACATTTAACCCCATAGGACAAGATAATGAGACTTATCTATACCATGGGCCAGAGACCACTGTGATTGCTCAATTGCCTCAGGGCAACACCCTATTGGGACTTTCCTCCATACTGAACATATATATGTTATGCTGGAATAATAAACACATCTTTCCTGCGCCATTTCTCTTCAAGAGAAGTTCAGTATCTGACTCTGTCTGTCCGATATCAAAGCTTCACATATACACTTGAATAAGTTAATTTGGCAAGGGATAAGCAAAGGGTTGGGGTCCTTTGAACCTCACTTCCACAATTGGCGCCTAACGTGGGGCACCACACCAGGGCAGACCGAATGAAGGTGTCCAGTTGTGGATCGTGGATGACTGGATGGGCCTGATCACCCCCCTTACACGGTAAGTCTAGTTAATTACACTGTAATTACAGACTTGCTTGTATTTCCAGTCATTCCTAGATTAGCAGAGGGCACGAGTCGGTCTGTTGTGGTAATCCTTAAATGGGGGTAGGTGTGACCCTGCTGGTGTTATCGAAACCCACTCACATTCCAATCCACTGTAACCTTTGCTTATTCTAATTTGTTTGTGTTTGAGACTGACTTAGTGGATGGGCTGTCGTGTGTGACTTGTGAACGGAGTATTCTCCTGGATGGAATCCCACATTGCATCTCCATATACCTCCTGTTCTTGAGAGAACGTAGGGGGGATGATGTGAGGAAGGTTTAAAAAAAAAAAAGAAAGTTTTGCAGTTCTGTATCGCTCCCTAAAAAAACGTCCTGTTCTTGGAAGATAGAACGCACGAGGGTAGGAAACAGAAGCTAGGCTGGCCAGCTAGTATCTGCGGTTATTAATAAGGAGATTATTCTGTTTCATTGAGTCATACTGACACAAGAATTCACTTTGTCTGGTCCGTCTTTCTGTTTGTATTGTGTCAACGTTCGTCAGCCATGCAGAAATTCTTGAGACTGTTCACAAAGAAAGTTGGTGTCGAATAACAGCTATACGGCTCAGACACTGGTAGCTGACAGGGAAGGGGTTAAGTATGTTGCTAGGGTTAAACAGTTAATGGACATTGTAGGAATGAATAGGAGGGGAAGACTTCAGCGGGGGGGCTGTGGAAAATAGCTTTAAAGAAAAAAAAAAAAAAAGGGTAACCTAGAGGAAACAGGTTTATTATCTGTGGCTATGGCAAATGACATAGCAAAAGAGGGATGGGAAGAGGAAGAGAGAACAGATGATAATGATGATGTATATTACATGTATGTTAAGAACCATGTTTTTAATGTTGCTTTGAAAACTGTTGAGCCACCACCTTATAATGGCCTCAGGGGGTGGACATTTTCTAGGAGTGATGTGAAAACTTTAGACTCTGGGGACAATGGTTTACATTGTGGAGTTCATAGACCATCCCCCCTCCCCACTGACTTTGTAGCCACAGCGCCTTCTCTTGACTGCTCTTGGACAGACACACCACCCAGGTGCCCTCCCACCTTTGGAATGCATGACTCAAAGGAAGTCCCACCCACAGGTACTTTCTGTGGCGGCCATCTTACTCCACCCGGAAGGCCTGATAACAATGAGACGACAGATATTCCAAAGCCTAATGCCCAATTAGTTTCTCCACCAGTTTCTATATATCCGGTTGTGACTATGCAAGGACAATATTACACCCCACCTCAGCAATCTACCTCAGCATCTTCCCCACCTCCGACACCAATGTTCCCAGCTCTTACATCACCTGTCCCTCAGTCAGGTGAAGGGGCTCCATCTGTTGCCCCATCATATCAACATGTGGATAATGGCAGCTTTGTGTCGGGCCCCCCAGAGGACTGGGATCCTATTTTTGAGAAAATGATTACCCAGTGTCAGACAGGGGCTGGGGTACTAATCTCTGTGGGTGTAGGTGACGCGCCGCCTGGGCCATGTTAGGGGAATACCCGGAGCCGGATCCGATGGGGGTTGTAGTCTCCGAGTGGCGGGGACCCGGTCCGTGCCCAGGGTGGTCAAACCAAGTGGCAGTTATTGGTATGATGGTATTAGTGTCCGACTACGCCACCCGTTGAATGCGGCCATGGAGCCGCCGCTGCAGGGCAGACCGCTGAGGCCGGTGATATGGTTGTGCAGCGTAGATGGTTTAACCCTCAACGGGAGGGGTATGGCCCCAGGGCAGCAGATGTGAATGATAGTGGTAGTGAAGGTGCAGCAAGGAAGCTCAGAGACGTGTGGTGCAGTTTCAAGGCTTTTACTCACAGGTGTTGCTCCGGTCACTTCGGCCAAGGGTGACCACCCGAGCCGTGCTGCGTCCACCAGGTGCGGGACTCGGCCAACTCCCAGGCAGTTCCAGAGCGTGGTCCTGAGCTCTCCTCTCGTCCTTCCTACAGGCCGTCCTCACCAGGGACCCACCTATGTCCGGCTTCCTCGGGCCTTATGGGGCAAAACCTCTCTCCGGTTTTCCTGACCCTATGTGGCGGGCCTTCCTGGTGGATGTGGCGAGGGGTCGTGCCAAAGCTTGACCACGACCTCCGGTTTCTGGCTAAGGATGATTTGCCTCCACCAGCTTGGGATCCGGTACCCTTCTCTGCCAACCCCTCACCCGTTCTGGTTCACTCGTGGGATCTCAGGGTTCCCTCTGCTTGCGTCTCTGGGCCTTTCCTTGTGTTCCCTTTTCTTCCTCTCTCTGCTTCAGGCCTGGCTCTGGAGCTGGGCCCAGACGGAGCCACAGCTCCCCCTCAGCCCTCTCTGGCTGAGCTCCTCTCTGAACAGACTCTCCTCTGAACAGGACCCTGTCTAAAGATGGTGCCCACCTCTTATACTCCCTCTGACACCCGAGCCCAGGTGACTAGCACCCAATGGGCTCCTTCCTATGCCCAGAGTCCCTCCCCTGACTGCTCCTACACTACTGGGATGTTCCTCCCCCCCTCCCACTCCAGCCAGGGACAGACGCTGTCGTACCTGCACATCTATCTGGTGGGAGTACCGTTGTTCTGTCCCCCGGAAATGGGATGAGTGTAGTGCATGCAACTAGCTGAGCTCAGTTCCACACTCCATCCTTACCCGGGAGTGGAATACCACACCTCTGGATCGAGGTGCAATACCCCTGTAGCAGCCGAGCCCTCGGGGTGCTACATTCCCCCCTGGTAAACCACAGCACGTCCTCGGGCTGTAAAAGAATAAAACAAAACATACAAAATTTTTTTTTTTTTAAAGTGCACTTACATATAAAATATATCAACTTTTTTAGCATAATATACAACCTTTTCATATAAAACATTCTTGACTAATACGTCCTCAATCCCTGGCCACCGTGCAACTTGTGACCAGGTAAAGCGCAACAGTCACTAGAGAAAAACAGTTCTTTATAAAACCAGAAGGGGGCGCTTTAGGAAGCGCAACTATTTACAGGGTATGGCCGCTCTCAGTCCTTGGCCAGTGGGGAATAGGGGAATGGCTGCTCACAGTCCTCAGCCTGATTAGGGATAGGGGCACACAGGAAACAGTCCCTTAAACAGTTCCACACTAGTCCCAACGGGGACCACACTCCAATTAGCAACATGTCAAATACCCATACGGGTAACTTATCTACAGTACTCTGCTTATGCTACTCCCCTTTAGTAGCGGTGTCCTCTCCTTGTCTCCTCCTGAGAGTAGTCTTCAGACCCGTCCGGGTCCTCTTGAGCTTCCTCATACCGTATCTCCTCCTCAGTTAGCCGGTGTACGTGAATGGCGTACGGTCCTTTGGCACCCTTGTGCCTGGTGAAGGTGACCACATCACCCGGGTAGAGATCACGTCCGCGGTGTCCCTCCGGCAGGTGGCTCTCGACATCCCTGCGGGTGACAAAGACATCGCCGGGGGTTCGATGGTCTCGGATAAAACCCCAGCCATGCTCTAGCTGGAACTTTATTACGGTCCCGTCGGTGCGGGGACCGTGGGCTGTTCGGGGGTCTTGTCGGGCCCTGCGCTTCTGTTCCGCGCTCCGGGCCTGCAGCTGTTCCTCGCGGATCCGCCTCTCTCGCCGTTCTCTTCCAAAGACCTCCAGCTGTTGACGGCAGCACTCCTCACGCCGGACTGCATCCGCCCGGGTCTCCTGGGTGAACCCCATGAGGTTCTCACCGGTCGGATCCCATTCAAATTGGGCGTCCTCTAACGGGATCGGAGGAATCTTGGAGGGCGCCGGAGCCGGGATCAGAGGCTCACGCAGGGGCCGTTCCTTCCGGAGTCGGGGGTTGACGTACTCTGGTGGCCACACGAAGGGCAGCCCATCCGGGCTGGTATGTTGTGCGTAAAGATCTGCTCCCAGGGGTGGCACTGTGGAGGTAGAGGGCGCCGTAGGGGCGGCAGCGCCCGGGGGTACTCGGCCTTGCGACCAGGCCGGGGGAATTCTGTTCTGTACTAGGGATGGCACCATTGAGGCAGAGGGTGCTGGAGGGGCAGCGGCGCCCTGGTCCACCAGGCCTTGCGACCAGGCCGGTGGCACTTCCTGTTTTGCCGCGCTCCTGTGACGTCGGCGTCTGCTGGGCTCCTTCCAGGACCTTACGCAACGTCCGGACGTGAGGCGGAGCTTCAGTTCTCGCGCGCTTTCGGAGTCCACGCCCCTCTTCTTCCCGCGCGGCATCCTCAAGATGGCGTCCAATGGCGGGAAAACTCCACGGATGGCGGGAAGAAGGCAGAAGATGGCGTCGGATGGCGGGAAAACTCCACGGATGGCGGGAAGAAGGCAGAAGATGGCGTTGGATGGCGGGAATCGGCTCCGGACGGCGGGAAACTTCACCACAGTTAAGTTTAACAGTCTTTTTCAGGCACACAGTACCTGGTGGTTGCGGGCACGAGATCCTGCTGACTACGCCAAAGTTGACGCGCCCCCTGGGCCATGTTAGGGGAATACCCGGAGCCGGATCCGATGGGGGTTGTAGTCTCCGAGTGGCGGGGACCCGGTCCGTGCCCAGGGTGGTCAAACCAAGTGGCAGTTATTAGTATGATGGTATTAGTGTCCGACTACGCCACCCGTTGAATGCGGCCATGGAGCCGCCGCTGCAGGGCAGACCGCTGAGGCCGGTGATATGGTTGTGCAGCGTAGATGGTATAACCCCCAACGGTCGGGGTATGGCCCCAGGGCAGCAGATGTGAATGATAGTGGTAGTGAAGGTGCAGCAAGGAAGCTCAGAGACGTGTGGTGCAGTTTCAAGGCTTTTACTCACAGGTGTTGCTCCGGTCACTTCGGCCAAGGGTGACCACCCGAGCCGTGCTGCGTCCACCAGGTGCGGGACTCGGCCAACTCCCAGGCAGTTCCAGAGCGTGGTCCTGAGCTCCCCTCTCGTCCTTCCTACAGGCCGTCCTCACCAGGGACCCACCTATGTCCGGCTTCCTCGGGCCTTATGGGGCAAAACCTCTCTCCGGTTTTCCTGACCCTATGTGGCGGGCCTTCCTGGTGGATGTGGCGAGGGGTCGTGCCAAAGCTTGACCACGACCTCCGGTTTCTGGCTAAGGATGATTTGCCTCCACCAGCTTGGGATCCGGTACCCTTCTCTGCCAACCCCTCACCCGTTCTGGTTCACTCGTGGGATCTCAGGGTTCCCTCTGCTTGCGTCTCTGGGCCTTTCCTTGTGTTCCCTTTTCTTCCTCTCTCTGCTTCAGGCCTGGCTCTGGAGCTGGGCCCAGACGGAGCCACAGCTCCCCCTCAGCCCTCTCTGGCTGAGCTCCTCTCTGAACAGACTCTCCTCTGAACAGGACCCTGTCTAAAGATGGTGCCCACCTCTTATACTCCCTCTGACACCCGAGCCCAGGTGACTAGCACCCAATGGGCTCCTTCCTATGCCCAGAGTCCCTCCCCTGACTGCTCCTACACTACTGGGATGTTCCTCCCCCCCTCCCACTCCAGCCAGGGACAGACGCTGCCGTACCTGCACATCTATCTGGTGGGAGTACCGTTGTTCTGTCCCCCGGAAATGGGATGAGTGTAGTGCATGCAACTAGCTGAGCTCAGTTCCACACTCCATCCTTACCCGGGAGTGGAATACCACACCTCTGGATCGAGGTGCAATACCCCTGTAGCAGCCGAGCCCTCGGGGTGCTACATAGGGAACATAGTCACTCAGCGGGTGGATGCTATAGTGAATGCTACCAATAGCCACCTGCAGCACAGGGGTGGCCTGGCTAGAGATATTGTCATGGCAGGGGGAGACAGTATTCAAAGGGAAAGTGATAATATTGTATGACGACATGGTCCTTTCCAGCCAGCAATGGTCACAGTTACAGAATCAGGCGATTTACCCTGTAACACTATTATTCATGCAGTGGGGCCCATCTATGACCCTTCCTATCCAGATAATAGTGCACGGCTCTTGTGCCAGACTGTACACGCAGCATTAGACATTGCAAATAAGACTGCTGGCATTTAGACTATAACACTTCCTTTAATTAGCTCCGGTATCTTTGGATACCCAGTCAGAGCATGTGCAAGGGAGCTAGTACAGACAGTGATAGAAGAGGCCTCTAAGCCTTCTTGCCATCTAACCGAGATACGTCTAGTCAGTAAACAGACTGACACTGCAAGGGCAATGAAAGATGCTTGTCAAACACATGTGACTCCCATCACACCAGTACCAATTAAAAATGATGTGGATGAAGAAAAGTTGCTGCCAAGCCTACCTAGACCACCATCTAATTTAACCCTTAAGCCTATCATACCACCACCTGCTCTTGGCAAACCAGAACCTATCATGTATGTAAAATTCACACCGACTCAAGCCATGACACTCTGCAACCAATTGCCAGACCCAGAGAAACAACCCATGCCTTTCTACCTTGCAGTTTTGGATATTCAGAAGACATACTCAGCTACGTGGCAAGATTTGTCCTCTCTTGTGTCTGTTAAAGCAGGAGATGCATATTGGCCTGTAATAGAAAGATCTCTGGATGATGTCCGGTTAGTCTCTGATACTACATGAGAATCGGGACAGGATTTCTGCCAGCAACTTAAAACATGGGCCCAGGAGAAATTAAGCGACCAGTCGAAAAATTTATCAGATATTACACAGGAGGAGAAAGAATCAGTGGAAAGGTATGCAGCCAGAATGACTCAAATGTTCCAAGACATGGGCTTCAGTGAACAAATTAAAGTTAGCTAAAAGAAGCCATCATATCTGCCCCAGCCTTGGGCATACCTGTTTATATCAAGCCCTTCTACCTGTTTATACACAAAGTCAAGGGACATGCCTCTGGAGTTTTCGCCCAGAAACATGGAGGCAGCATGAGACCTGTTGCCTACTACTCAGCAAGGCTTGATCCTGTTGCCAGAGACGCCCCTCATGTCTCAGAGCTGTTCAGTCTGCACACTTGCTTCTTGACAAGACGGCTGATGTGATCCTTGGACATGAAACCAGTGTTATGGCTCCTCACGACCTCAAGGCTATCCTTGCTCAGACACAGCCAAGATTCCTATCTGCGCAAAGACATGTCCGTCTTGAGTGTTCCCTTTTGCTTCCTGAGAACATCACTCTCCACAGATGTACAGTACTCAACCCTGCCACTCTGCTGCCTCTTTCCAGGGGGGATGATGTGGACAATTCTCCTCCCGTTAATCTCAGGCCCCATGATTTTGACCCAGACGGCCCGAATATAAATCTTCTTGAGCATGATTGCATTGAACAGATGATGTCAGAAGTACAACATAATTTGAAGATCCAAGAAGAGCCCCTCCCCAATTCAGACCTCCAGATGTGGACGGATGGCTCTAGGTTTGCTGATAAGCAGGAAGATTCCACACGGGCTACGCAGTAGTCACAATGGACCAGCCTGTCTCAATAGGCCCATTGCCCCCGTCCATGTCAGCTTAGGAGGTGGAGCTAGTTGCACTCACAGAGGCTTGCAAGGCAGGGGAGGGCAAGAAGATTAATATCTATACGGATTCGAACTATCCTTTGGTGTGGCACATGATTTCTGTTATCTGTGGAAGAACAGAGGATTTCTTACAGCCACCGGGACACCCATCAAACACGCAAGTCTTGTAAAAGACCTTTTGGAGGCATTGAAGTTGCCAGAAGAAGTAGCTGTCATGAAAGTCCGAGCACACAGACGCTTGGATACAGAAGAAGCCCTGGGTAATCATTATGAGGATGAAGCAGCCAAGGACGCGGCCCTTCAGTGGTGCCCAGGGAAAGAGACAGCAGAAGTGGCACGGCAGGAACAACAAATCCCAGCCCAAACAATGGTTATGACAAGAAGTCAGAGACAAATCCAAGATCAGAATGAGAATGAACATATACACCACCATGGATCTTACTATACAAACATCAGGCAGAAGCTGGAGCAGAAGAAAAAGAAGAGTGGAAGAAGTCGGGAGCCAAGCAGGACAAGTATGGCCTATGGATGTTAGGTCCAAGAGTATGCCTTCCACAAACACTATATCCAGCGGCAATCTCATGGGCCCATGGAGCCACACACTTGGGAAAAGATCAGATGTTCCAAAAGATAAACAAATTATACTTGGCACCTGGAATATCAACACCCATTCTGCGATACTCAAAGGCCTGCTTGATCTGTGCAACTTGCAATCCAGGAAAAACAGAGAAGACTCCACCAAAACATCTGGCAAAACCACTATACCCATTTCAGAGAATCCAAGTTGACCATAATCAGATGCCCAAAGTAGGGAAATATGAATATGTTCTGGTAATAGTGGATATGTTTTCAGGCTGGCCTGAGGCCTACCCAGTCACTAACATGACAGCCCGCACCACAGCTAGCTAAGAAACTGATGACAGAGGTTGTGTGTAGGTTTGGGGTACCAGAAGTAGTAGAAAGTGACCAGGGACCAGCATTCACGGCCCAACTCTACAGGGATCTGTGGAGTATGGTAGGAACTAGCTTAGGTTTTCATACGCCTTACAATCCCAAAAGTAGTGGGATGGTTGAGAGACTGAATGGTACTTTAAAGTCCAAATTGTTGAAGATTAATCAGGAGACACAAATTCCCTGGCCAGACGGTCTTCCCATTGCCCTGTACTCAATCAGAAACACCCCGACAGGCCAACACAAACTGACTCCCTATGAGATTTTGTTTGGAGGAGCCCCAAGGTTGGGAGGGTATTTCCCCCAAGAGATGGTTGCAGGTAGTGATACCATTGTTAACTATGTAATACAATTGTCCAAAGAACTTGCAATAACACATGCTGCAGTCTTGCCTTCTATCCCAGATCCTGACAGTGACGAGCATACTCACTCAATCAAACCTGGAGACTGGGTGGTAGTTAAGAAGCACGTCCGGAAGTCCTGCCTGGATCCCAGATACGAGGGCCCATTCCAAGTGATCTTGGTGACACCTACATCAGTCAAAGTCAAAGGGAAGGCCACTTGGATCCACGCTTCACATTGCAAGAAGACCCCAGCACCAGCACAGCCATCAGACTGTATATCCTTTCCTGCATTGTTTTTGTGAGCGTTCAGAATCCCGAGTCCCAGGTAGCAATTACTCAGGAAAGAAGGGGGCGTATGTCAGATGTTCGGGGACTCTTGTTGTACCTATATTCCAGATAATGTTGGCCCTACAGGCAAAGTAACAATTGCTCTAAAGAAACTTACTAGTTTATCAGAAGAACTTAAAGAAAATTCAGGGATCAAGGATCCATGGGACCAGTATTTCTCATGGATGTGTGACTGGCAAAAATGGTTAGTTCAGGTGGGGATGGCGATTCTTGTAATAATGATTATACTAGCGATGATGGCATGTTGTGTTGTTCCTTGTATACGGAAACTAATACAAAAAACTGTGGATCCTATAATGGTAATGACTGATGAGGAAGCTAATAACTGGACAGAAGAATCTTTGACAACAATCCAGATTAAAGAGTCAGTCTTAAGTAATAAGTCTAAATCCCCCATCACGCAGTAGCGATTTCGCTGGCGATCTTGTTGTGTGTGAAGGGGCCTTAACACTTGATTGTGGCATCTGTATAGCTCCCTTGTTTGTGGTGATTTGTGTGTGTGTTCGGGTCCATCCGGCAGTGTAGCGGACAGGCTTGTCTGGGGAATCCGGCCTCGGGTGGCTCCTCCCACTAGGGGCGGAGAAGTACGTGGGCGGATCTGTGTGTTTGCACTTCGGCTGGAGCGTTCACCCACTGCCAGAGGAGAAGGGAGGTGTGAAAGCAGGATTCATTTACTTATATCTAGAATTTATATTATTAAATGTAACCTCTAGATTCTTTTGTGTGAAATTTTTGCTATGTATTTCTACAAGTGCTAAGCAGAGAGGGGGTCTGATGAAGGGTTTCAAAAATGTTTTTAGGGGGGACTGTTAAAGATAAGATTCTAAGATCTACTAAAAAACATTATATGAAACTCTGATGTATACTAAATATCTATACTTATATTCTGTTGTATGTTATGAATCTTGTTTTGCATATATCTGTTATATTGGATATCATTTAGTCATATATACCCTCACTTTAATATATATTATGAAAACCTTGATATATATATATATCAGATATCTGTCATCGTGTGTCACTATATAAATATCCTGAAAGGATTAGTTGGAGCTGGTTATAGAGGTGGACTTTCAAATTGTTTACAAGAAGGAGACAAGACAAAGGATTCAACATGACACCTCCCAAGAGAATATTCTGAGGAATGAGGAGAATATCTGGGGAGGAAACATTTAACCCCATAGGACAAGATAATGAGACTTATCTATACCATGGGCCAGAGACCACTGTGATTGCTCAATTGCCTCAGGGCAACACCCTATTGGGACTTTCCTCCATACTGAACATATATATGTTATGCTGGAATAATAAACACATCTTTCCTGCGCCATTTCTCTTCAAGAGAAGTTCAGTATCTGACTCTGTCTGTCCGATATCAAAGCTTCACGTATACACTTGAATAAGTTAATTTGGCAAGGGATAAACAAAGGGTTGGGGTCCTTTGAACCTCACTTCCACAGTAGGAATGCTGCACTCTGAGAAAATCTCCTTCCATGTGCTACCCGGACTCTTTCACTCCCTATTGCTAGGCCTACCTTGGCTCCCGACACATGAACCCGTGTTGAACTGGCAATCCAGTGAAGTACTCCGGTGGGGCCCGGACTGCTATAAGACCTGCCTGGTTCCGGTTCATCTGGTTCGTCCACCACCTACCCCAGCTAATTTACCCGGTCTTCCGGCTCCTTACTGGCCCTATGCTGACGTCTTCGGTAAAAAGGAAGCAGAGACATTGCCACCCCATAGGCCATATGATTGCCCGATCGACCTGGTACCTGGCGCCACTCCACCCCGTGGCCGTATTTACCCGTTGTCTGTGGCCGAAACCCGGGCCATGTCTGAGTACATTGAAGAGAATCTGGCTAGGGGATTCATCCGGAAGTCTACCTCCCTGGCTGGAGCCGGATTCTTCTTTGTCAAAAAAAAGGATGGCTTGCTACGCCCCTGTATTGACTATAGAGGACTCATTCAGATCACGGTAAAGAATAAATACCCCCTGCCACTCATCTCCGAGTTGTTTGACCGCCTTAAAGGCACCAGGATCTTTTCCAAGCTGGATCTACATGGAGCATACAACCTGGCCCGTATCCGGCAAGGAGACGAGTGGAAGATGGCATTCAATACCCGGGACGGTCACTATGAGTACCGTGTGATGCCCTTCGGTCTCTGCAATGCTCCCGCCGTCTTCCAAGAACTGGTCAACGACATCTTCCGTGATCTTCTTTACTCCTGCGTGGTAGTATACCTGGACGACATCTTGGTCTTCTCTCCGGATCTTCCCACACACCTGAGGGATGTTCGTCAGGTCCTGCTTAGGCTCAGGCAGAACCACCTCTATGCTAAATACGAGAAGTGCCTCTTCGAGCAGATCTCTCTTCCATTCCTGGGCTATGTTATCTCCCAGACAGGCTTGCGAATGGATCCCGAGAAACTCTCTGCTGTCCTAAAGTGGCCCCGTCCGGAGGGGTTGAAGGCGATTCAGCGATTCCTGGGCTTCTCCAATTACTATCGTCTCTTCATTCCACACTTCTCGTCCCGGACGGCTCCCATATCTGCGCTCACCCGTAAGGGGGCAAATCCTAAGGAATGGCTGTCCGAAGCGGAGGAGGCCTTCCTTTCCTTAAAGCAAGCCTTCTCCTCTGCCCCAGTGCTGCACCGTCCAGACTGCAACAAACAGTTCTACCTGGAGGTTGATGCTTCCTCCTCCGGAGCTGGAGCGGTGCTCACCCAAAAATCTTCTTCCGGGGGAATGGTAACCTGCGGCTTCTTCTCCAAAATCTTCTCCTCATCTGAGTGCAACTACTCCATAGGAGACCAAGAATTGCTAGCCGTCAAATTGGCGCTGGAGGAGTGGCGCTACCTGCTTGAGGGGGCTCTATACCCGGTGATCATCTATACGGATCACAAAAATCTGGCATATCTCCAGAATGCCCAAAGACTCAATTCGCGTCAGGCCCGGTGGTCTTTGTTTTTTGCCCGCTTCGACTTCATCCTACATTTCCGCCCGGCGGACAAGAATGTCAAAGCCGATGCCTTGTCCCGATCCTTCCTGTCCTCAGATCTAGAGGAGGAGCCTATGCACATCATCGACCCCTCCAAGGTGATGAATGTGGCCCCCTTGGATGTAACTCGTCTTCCACCCGGTAAGACGTTTGTAGCGGTTCCAGACCGTGAGAAGGTTCTTTGCTGGGGTCATTCTTCTAAACTAGCTGGCCATGCTGGCCAAAAGAAGACCTTCCATCTCATTACCCGGCATTACTGGTGGCCTACCCTGCGTAAGGATGTGGTAGACTTCGTCTCAGCCTGTTCATCTTGTGCCTGCAACAAAGTTCCCAGACATTTACCAGCCGGTCATCTGCTGCCTCTTCCCGTACCTGCTGCCCCGTGGCAACACATTGCTATGGACTTTATTACCGATCTCCCTGTTTCTTCCGGTTGTACAGTCATTTTGGTGGTCGCGGACCGCTTTTCTAAAATGGCCCACTTCATTCTTCTGCCTGGTCTCCTGTCTGCATCTGAGCTAGCTAAGGACTTCTTTCATCATATCTTTCGTCTCCATGGCCTACCCGTCCACATCTTGTCGGATCGAGGAGTTCAGTTCACCTCACGCTTTTGGAGAGCTACCTGTAAGCTGCTGGATGTCACCCTGGATTTCTCCTCCGCTTACCACCCTCAGTCCAATGGTCAAGTAGAGCGGATCAACCAGATCCTTACCAGCTACATCCGGCACTTTGTCAATGCCCACCATACTGATTGGGTGGGCCTCCTACAATGGGCCGAATTCTCTTATAACAATCATGAGAGCGAATCCACTTCCAAGTCCCCGTTCTTTATTGTCTTTGGCCAACACCCCTGGATTCCGTTTCCCGTCTCCGCTTCTGTGGACAACCCTGCTGTGGAGTCCCTGGTCAGTGATTTTTCCACTATTTGGGAGAATACTAGGTCCGCACTTCTTCAGTCTTCCGAGCGGATGAAGAAATTTGCTGACAAAAGACATCTGGATCCGCCTCAATTCTGTCCGGGAGACAAGGCTTGGCTCTCCTCCAAACATGTGCGGCTCAAAATACCCTCCTACAAGCTGGGTCCTCGGTTCATCGGTCCATTTGAGGTCCTTAAACAGATCAATCCAGTGGCCTACAAGTTGAAGCTTCCACCCACCTTACGCATTCCCAACTCCTTCCACGTATCTCTCCTCAAACCTGCTGACTTTAACTCTTTCTCCAATAATTCAGGTACTCCTCCTGCTCCGGTTGCTGCTGAGGACGTTTTTGAGGTAGAGAATATTCTGGCCACCAAGAGGGTAAGAGGGAAAACCTTTTTTCTGGTGGATTGGAAGGGGTATGGCCCAGAGGAGGGAACTTGGGAACCCCGAGAGAACATCCATGCCCCGCTTCTCCTTGAAAAATTTCTTGCCAGCCTAAAAAAGAGGGGGCGTAAAGGGGGGGGTACTGTAGCATCGGTGCCTCTGCCTCCTGCCAGGCAGAGACGCCGTCCCTCTCACCTCCCCGCGCGGCGTCCTCCAGCGCTCCTCTTCCTGCAGCGGCCGGCGCGCGCTCTTTCCCGGGCACTGTACTTAGGGCGCGTGCGCTCCCTCTCTCTTAAAGGGGCCGTGCGCGCCGTCCTAAGGAGTCCCCGGCCAATAGCCGGAGGACCTCCCATATTTAAGGCACCTCCTCCAAAATGGAGGTGCCCGAGCAAAAGTTGTTGCACAAGTATACTTACCTCTGCTTCAGCCCTCAGGTCCCGTTACCAGCCTGACTACCAGTCCTGTCTACCAGCTTGTCTACTCTCCAGCCCGACAGTCTGTCTCCGGTCATCCGCCAGTCTGTCTATGGGCAAGTCCGCCTGCTTACCAGGAAGCACCTGCCAGTTACCTGCCTGCTACCTGCCATGCCTGCTAACCCGCTCACCTGGGAGTGCTCACCTGCTAGCCGTCTGTTACCTGCTAGCCTACCTGGAGGCTCTGCCGTCACTTGCCGTGACCACTTGCCTGCTAGCCAAGAGACTTTAGCCTGCTTGGCCGTCACTTGCAGTGACCATCTGATAGCCTACCTAGAGGCTCCTGCTGTCACTTGCTGTGACCACCTGCCTGGTAAACCTAGAGACTACTGCTTGCTCTGCTGTCACGTACCGTGACCACCTGTCAGCTAACAAGAGACTTCTGCCGCTTGCTGTGTCCATCCGTCATACCGGTCAGTCCCAGCCATCTGACTCGTGGGAGCCACCTGCTCTCTTACAAGGTCGTCCCCAGAGTAGCACCTGGTCCCTCTGCCCGGATCCTCCCTGGTCACGGAGTCGTTAGCCGCCGTCCGACCAGGGTCGGTTCGGGTTGATACTTAGTTACGCCCCTCTGGGTCCCTCCTTGCACTGCGGCACAGAGGTTCCACCACCCGGACCCATAACACACTGCAGTCTGCCACATACACTGCCTGCCTGCCTTACTCTTGCTATCACCTTCACCACTGAAAATATGCAGCTGGATTAGTCCTCAGAACGACTGTTAGTTCAGATGGATATATATAGATGTTGTAGTATACCTACACTAACTAATAAACAACCACATCGCTCCCTAGCTCAGCAGCATCTCTCCCTACACTCCCTGATTCCGGGTTAGACTGTGACGAGCATGGCGGCGCCAGGTTTTATATAGACCTGATGACGCTGTTCGGCCAGCCAATCACTGTAATGCCACAACCAACATGGCTACGGCATTACAGTGAGTGGCAGGCAATCCCTGCATGTTCATTGGCTCTGTAAAGAGTGCCAAACATGCAGGGAGGGGATCTGAGCTCCCGACGAGCAACCCCGGAGATACTCTAATACTTATATAAACTTGTTGCACCAGATCGATGCAGGCTTACAGAAAGGCTACCAACCAGATGAGATAGTTGAGGGGGTGGTGAAAGCGATCAGCCCAGGACTGAACCTCCGTACTATGCTAGAAATTAAGAGTCAACTAACCTTGCCACAGCTAAAGAAGCTAAAGATGATTTTAAAAGGGCACTATAAAGAAGAGAGTACTTCAGAATTGTTCCACTGACTCATTAACCTCTCACAGAAAAATAATGAATCACCCCAAAGTTTCTTGTTCAGAACAATTGAACTGAAGGATAGACTGTTGTTTGCATCCTGAGATGTAGAAGCAGAAGAGAAATTTGATGCTGGACTAGTCCAGAAGAAGTTCTTGAGATCATTGGGAATGGGGTTAATCAGCAAAGACATCAAGTTGCAGCTGAAACAGTACCTAGAAGATCCTGACATTCTGGACGAAGTCCTAATTGAAAAAATCAATGAGGCAGCTAGTTTGGAGTCAGAGAGCAAACAGAAGTTAAAGAAAGGCTCTGCTCCTAAAATCACCAAAATGAGTCAGCTGAAGTTGGAGACCCCCAATGGCCAGTTCGAAGATCATCATGGAGACCCTCCAGTGCCGCCTCCGAGAGGGAACCTTAAATCACAAAAAAACTGCCTGCGCTGACTGGGAGTAAGTAATAGGAGAACTGCGAGCCGAGTTTTTGAGGTGAAAAAGTTTATTTGTGCCAGGCCAGAACCTGCATCCCTCAGACCCAGGAGTGGGTTCCAAAACAGAAGATACCTGGTTTGTGAAGCGTGCCGTTCATCAAATCAGAGTATGGTGCGTGTCCACTGTCTAAGATGTGATGAGGAAGGACATTATGCTAAGGAATGCCAATGGTCACGGTCGTTTGGGTTAAAAGACAAGAGGTTGCCAGTGCGGGGCGACTGGTAACCGCGACACGGAGGAGGCCCCAGAAACAAATCCAAATCTCACCAAACCCCAGAATGGCGCATGAGGTAAAACAGCTGCGTCAGTACTATCCCCAAGTGTGTTCCCATCTACAACAGCTGCAAGAGAGACAGGGGCATCATTTACTTAATGCCTAGTGCAGAGGTCAAACGATGTACTCCTGGGAGGAGGATTCCTTGGTCAGTAAAGATAGCATCATCAGCCTAATCAGTGAAAGGTGATTTATACAGTGCCAGCTAGATGGACTCCTGGTAAAAGCACTGTGGGACACAGGAGCCCAAGCGAGCCTTATAAATGAAGAATGGAGAAGGCGCTACCTGCCACATACCTGCCTTCGGTCAGTAAAAGAACTCTTAGGACCAGTGGAACTCCACGGCAAAGCTGTCAACCAGACTTTCATAGGTTGGGTGGAAGTGACTTTCCAACTGAGGGCCATGAAGAACAGCAACACCATTGAGCTTTTGGTACCTTTTCTCGTGAATAGGGATCAGAACGTGGCAGAGGATCCTATCCTGGGTTATAATGTAAACAGTGAGGTCATCACGAAACACAAGTCAGGGACGCTGGTGGTGGATCCAATTGCCACATCACTTGCCATACCCAATATCATGGCGGAAAATGTGATTCCTAGAGTAAAGAAAGCACAGAATACAATGGACCTAAAAGAAGTCAAGGTAGGCTGGCGCCCAACCATCATCCCTGCAAATCAAATGGTGGGGTGAGGTGTGGAGTCGGGGTAGAACCGGGAAGAAAAGTTCAGAAAAGACTGTTCGTGCCAAAGACTCCTCAGAACTTCCGGAAGGCCTAGTTCAAGGTGAGACTGTGCTTACAATTCCTACTGGTGGGTTTGCTCGAGTGACATTACCAGTGATGAATACTGCGAAACACGAAATTAGACTGGATCCAAAGACTGTGTTAGGTCACATTGAATCTGTTAAAACGGTATATGCAGCCAATAAGACACCCGCCCAGGGGTCTACCGTGAATTCAGTCTCCCCACCAAGGAACAGGAGTTGCCCAGGGAAGGAAATTGGACGACCCACCTCAGGGTCCTGGGATCCCCCAGTATCCCTGGAACACTTGTATGCTGAACATATAGTGATAGCAAAACAGATGCTGAGAGAAGAGTGTCATGCATTCTCTAAAGATGACTCTGATATAGGCTGTATCCCGTCGTTGCAGTTGAAAATCAATTTGAAAGACACGACCCCAGTAACCAGAAGTTACATGTCTGTGCAGAAACCATAACACCGTGAAGTGAAAGAATATTTACAAGATCTCATCAACAGAGGTTGGGTCCAAAAGTCGAAGTCATCTTATTCCTCTCCTATTGTCTGTGTTAGGAAGAAGGACGGTACGCTGAGACTCTGTTGTGATTATTGGGAGCTAAACCAAAAGTCAGTACCTGATCGACACCCGATACCAAAGATCCAAGATAGGCTGGATAACCTATCAGGAAGTGCCTGGTTCTCTGTCCTCGATCAGGGTAAGGCATACCACCAAGGGTTTGTCGAAGAGTCCAGTAGACCCTTGGCAGCATTCATCACACCATGGGGATTATATGAGTAGATCCGCATACCATTTGGGCTCAGTTCAGCTCCAGCAGAATTCTAGAGGAGCATGGAGACATGTTTAGAAGGATTGAGGGACGATATCTGTCAGCCGTATTTGGATGACAATGTGGTACACAGCAAAACCTTCCGGAATGTTGAACACGTGAGGACCGTATTACAGCGGTATCAACAATACGGAGTTAAGTTGACCCCAAAGAAGTGTGAACTGTTCAAAAGGCAAGTCTGATTTCTAGAGATAATTGTGTCTGGAGAAGGATATACCATGGACCCAGCAGAAATCACTCCAGTACTGGCCTTAAAAGACACGCAAACCTCTACCATCGGGGAGTTGAGGCAGACATTAGGATTCCTCTCCTACTACATTCGGAACTTACATTCGGAACTTCTCCTGGATTGCCGCCCCACTATACCTTTTCTTGGGTGGGGCGACAGAGATTACAACACCCATGGAGAAAAAGAAGAACACGGGTAGGACCAGGCTTAAAAGAAACAACGCCGTTTGGACCCAACAGCCCATTCTCTGGACAGCAGACTACCAGGAGGTATTGGAAGAACTAGTAGACTACCCAGTAAAACCACCCATCTTGGGATATCCTGATTTTAATTTACTATTTGTTCTTCATTGTGACTAGTGTTGAGCGATACCTTCCGATATCAGGAAATATCGTATTGGATTGGATCGGACCGATACTCAAAAAGTATCGGATATCGCCGATTCCGATACCGGAAACCAATGCAAGTCAATGGGACACTAATATCGGAATGAAAATAAACCCTTTCTTTCCTTGTAGGTTAATTCTACATGAAGTAAAACAACTAAGAATAATGTAGAATGTATTATGCGAAAAGCCGGCAATTCATCAGCGGCATACACCGGTACCCGACAATTTACAACAGAAAGAATAGAGCACCACACATAGATTAGATAGATAGAAACATGTCAGTCACATATATATGAAGTACAGTGACAGTGTTGGTTACTGTACTTGTCATTTAGTGTAAAGGATTTATTAAAAAAAATAATAGTGTTTTCATGCACCGTCTCTTTAAAAAAGCCGGCCGGCAATTCAGCAGCGGTACCCGACAATTTATAACAGACAGAATAGAGCTTCACACATAGATTAGATAGATAGAAACATGTCAGTCACATATATATGAAGCACAGTGACAGTGTTGGTTACTGTACTTGTCATTTAGTGTAAAGGATTTATTTAAAAAAATAATAGTGTTTTCATGCACCGTCTCTTTAAGAAAGCCGGCCGGCAATTCAGCATCTGTACCCGACAATTTAGAATAGAAGGAATAGAGAATCATACATAGATTAGATAGATAGAAACATGTCAGTCACATATATATGAAGTACAGTGACAGTGTTGATTATTGTACTTGTCATTTAATGTTAAAATAAAGGATTTATTTAAAAAAAAATTGGCTTGGGGTTCCCCTTAATTTTAGTCTCTAGCGGAGGTTAAGCAGACAGCTGGGGCAGATGTTTGAAGCCTGGGAAGGGGGTAATACCCACGGAGCTTCCCAGGCTACTAATATCAGCCCCCAGCTGAATACATAGCCTTTACTAGCTATTAAAATGGGGGACCCCCCCAAAAAAATGACGTGGGGTCCCCCCTAATTTAATAGCTAGCAAAGGCTAGGCAGACAGCTGGGGGCTGATATTAATAGCCCAGGAAGGGAGCCATGAATATTGGCCCCCTCCCAGGCTAGAAACACCAGCCGTCAGCCGCCCCAGAAATGGCGCATCCATAGGAATGGGCGTGATGGTAAGTATAGTTTAATTTAGAACAATAAAGAATTGTGTCTTTATTTCAATTAAAGGACTTTATTCTGGGTGTTGTGTTTTTTTTAAATACTTTACTAGAAATTCATGGTGGTCATGTCTAATATTGGCGTGACCCCATGAATTTCGGGCTTAGGGCCAGCTGATAATGCCAAGCTGGCCTTAACCCCTTTATTACCCAGTGAGCCACCGCACCAGGGCCCTGGATGAGTTGGGTACAGCGCCAGAAGATGGCGCTTCTATGAACGCGCCATTTTCCGGGGCGGCTGCGGACTGCAATTTGCAGCGGGTGGGGCCCAGAAAGCTTGGGTCTCCCTGCGCTGCAGATTCCAGCCCCCAGCTGCCTAGTTGTACCTGGCTGGACACAAAAATAGGGCGAAGCTCCACGTATTTTTTTTTTTAATTATTTCATGAAATTCATGAAATAATTAAGAAAAAAGGGCTTCCCTATATTGTTGTGTCCGGCCAGGTACAAATAGGCAGCTGGTGGTTGGGGGCAGCCCGTTCCTGCCTGCTGTACCTGGCTGGACCCAAATATAGTGCGAAGCTCCACGTCAATTTTTTTTTAATTATTTCATGAAATAATTTTTTTAAAAAAGGGCTTCCCTATATTGTTGTGTCCGGCCAGGTACAAATAGGCAGCTGGTGGTTGGGGGCAGCCCGTTCCTGCCTGCTGTACCTGGCTGGACACAAATATAGGGCGAAGCCCCACATCAATTTTCTTTTAATTATTTCATGAATTTCCTGGGGCCAGGAATACATTTTTTTGGATCTTAATCCTCATTATTTGCTTAAAAAGCAATCCAGAGAACACCCTTTTTCTGCGCCATTTGCTTGTTGGCACTGCAGAATACAGCCAAGTCTTTTCCATATTACAGTGCTAGAAATCCAGCTATTTAAAACTGTGTTTTCTCCGTCAAACAGATCACATATATGTTGTCAGAAAATACTGCCATTTCTGGCGTCCATTAAAAATTTCCTTTAGTGTGTCAGTGAAGCAATTCATACCAGTTTGCTGTTCAAACTACTTACCTACAGGCCAGGTATTCAAAATTCTGTTTTCTCTGTCACACGGATGACATATACGTTGTCAGAAAATACTGCCATTTCTGGCCCCCATAATTTTAGTCTCTAGCGGAGGTTAAGCAGACAGCTGGGGCAGATGTTTGAAGCCTGGGAAGGGGGTAATACCCACGGAGCTTCCCAGACTACTAATATCAGCCCCCAGCTGAATACCTAGCCTTTACTAGCTATTAAAATGGGGGACCCCCCCAAAAAAATGACGTGGGGTCCCCCCTATTTTAATAGCTAGCAAAGGCTAGGCAGACAGCTGGGGGCTGATATTAATAGCCCAGGAAGGGTGCCATGAATATTGGCCCCCTCCCAGGCTAGAAACACCAGCCGTCAGCCGCCCCAGAAATGGCGCATCCATAGGATGCGCCAACTCTGGCACTTAGCCTCGCTCTTCCACGCTGCCCTGGTGCGGTGGCAGGGGGTAATAGGGCTGGGGTTCATGTCAGCGCCAGCTGCCATGAAGCCCAGGTTAGTAATGATGGGCGTCTATAAGACACCCCCATTACTAACCTACAAAGTGTTAAAAAGAAAAAACACACTACACCCAGAAAAAAAAAATTTATTTGAAATAAAACACACCATTTTATTTAATTCTTAGTTTACTAAAAAAAAAAATAGTTACCTGTCCACGTTCCGGCGCTGATCTCCCATGCACAGCTGTCACATCTGGAGATGGTGACAGCTGTGCGTGGCTGCTGTAAGCTCACGCTGCCGGGAACACGTCCGCTCCCGGCAGCGGGAGCCACTGACTGAGGTCACCGGAGTGCATTCAGGCAGCGCAGCTCCGGAGACCTCCTTTACGGCACTGCTGTACCGTGGGAATTTCTCACGATACAGCAGGGCCGTAAAGGAGCTGACCGGAGCAGCGCTGCCTGAACTCCGGTGAACCCGCTTATGCAATGACGGGGCTGCTTTACGGCCCCATCATTCTAGCGGCGGCAGCGGTTCAGAGCGGTCACATTCTATGTGGCTGCTCTGAACTGGAGATCTTCGTGGGACACTCGTGGACTGCTAAGGAGGGGTAAGGATAAGGTTGTGGTTTATTATTTTATATTTTATTACAGGAGATCGATGGCTTCGGGGAATTAGGTGTCTAGGTGCGTATAGGTGTAGTTTTTTATTTTTTACTTTATTTTAGGTGGCGATCGGCGGGGACAGGTAATGTATAAACTAATTTATTGTAGGCAACCACTGGCCACCAATGACATGTATTTAAAATTTATTGGGGACACAGTAGGGCAATTTAAATAGCAGGATCAGGCTGATGGGAACTACTGCTCCCATCGAGCTGATCTTGCTGGCATGAGTGGACGGGGAACAGACATAGGCCGATGGGAGTAGTAGTGTCACATCGGCCTATGTCTGCCTGCACGCACACACCCGCACACATCGTACAGACACAGCGCACACCCGCACACACTCACAGACATCGCACAGACACCGCGCACACCCGCACACATCGCACAGACATCGCGCACACCCGCACACATCGCACAGACATCGCACAGACACCCACACACACCAATCATGACGGGCTGATGGTCTGGGAGGTGAGGCTGACCTGTGTGGCCGTGGGAAAGTTCATGTGAGTTCATGCAATGCAGTCAAGCATGAACTCACATGAACCCTCTGAGGGCACCGCGGCTACTTCAAATGAACAGCTGATCAGCATCACCTGATACCTCAGCTGTTCATTTGAAATAACCGGCGGGAAAGCGCAGCACAGAACGGGAAAGCCGGCGGTGAAGTCTTTTCACTGCCGGCTTCCCCGCCCGCGTCCTTCGCTCCCCGCTCCTTGGTGCTGTGCTCCCCGCCCGGTCCTAACTTACGATTGGGATTGGAGGTGGCGAGGGGAGCGGAGGATCGGGGTAGGAGGCTGCGGGGAAGCATTATGGGGCCGTGTGATTGTTTAAAAGCCGGCGGCTTTTTACCGCCCGCCGGCTTTTAAACAATCAGGAGAATTCTCCCACGCTGGGATGGCATTCTGATGACAGGCTGGATCTCAGCTGAGCGCTGCCACCCAGCTTGTCATCCTTCAGAGACACTGCAGAGCGCAGGCATTATGGGAACTTCCGATTCCGGTATTCGATATTGTAAAAGTATCGGAATTAAGTATCGGAATTCCGATACCGCGAATATCGGCCGATACCTGATATTTCAGTATCGGAATGCTCAACACTAATTGTGACGCTTCTCAAGTTGGACTGGGAGCTGCCCTGTATCAGCATCAAGATGGAAAATTGAGAGTCATCGGTTACGGTTCTAGAACATTGACAGATGCCAAGAAGAATTACCATCTACATTCCGGAAAATTCGAGTTCCTCGTACTGAAATGGGCTATCTGTGAACGATTTAGAGATTATCTCTACTACAGCAAAGAGTTTGAGGTATACACTGACAACAACCCTTTGACCTATGTCCTTACTACAGCCAAACTGAATGGAACGGGTCAGAGATGGGTCGCTGAACTAGCTGACTTCAATTTCAGCATCAAGTACAGGCCAGGAAAATGCAATGTGGATGCTGACGGATTGTCAAGAATGCCACTAAAGGAGTTCATGCAAGAATGCCCGGAGGAAGTCAGTCTGTAAGCAATTGAGAGCACTACCCAAGCAGTACAAGCTGATCAGGAGGAAGACACACCATTGTGTTGTCTGTTGACGGTGGAAACCACCATAAAAGTGAGAGAACAAGATCACCCCCTGTCTATTCAACAACTATCAAAAGGGAAAATCAGTAGAGCACAACGGGAAGATCAGATAATTGGTAGAATACTACTTTATGTGGACCAAAATCGGTTTCCAAGTAAACGGGAGAGAGACAATGAGTCAGCAGCAGTATCTGTTTTAATTAAAGAATAGTGATGAGCGAGCAAGCTCGCTACTGCTCGGTGCTCGCCCGAGCATCTCACTGCTCGAGATGCTCGGCACTCGCCGAGTATTTCCGGGGTTGCTCTGCGGGAGCTAGGTGTTAGAACTCTCCTGTTAGGTTTTTTCTAGTTTGCTGGTCACATGACCTTTTTTGCCTATTTAATTCTGCTCCGCCCTCCTGGCCTTGCTGGACTTCATTGTAATTTCTACTCTTGAGCTAGCTTGGTGCTCTGTTACCTTTCTCAGTCAGTTTTGCTAGGTCTTTGGACCTCTATGTTCTATGTTGTTTGTTCGTCTTATTTCTGCTACAATTTCTGCTAGGAGGTGTCCATCTTTCTCCCAGTCCCTAGTTCTTGTAGGGATCCCTTACTCACATCTATAGGTCTTCGTTCAGACTAGCCGAGGACTTTAGCGGGTCTGATCGCAGGATCAGGTTCCCCGTTACATCGTAGGGATCCAGCTTAATTCTATTGTAGGGACAGATCTCCTGTCTTTCCTTAGTGCTTGTAGCAGATCATAACACTCGGGTCCCCTCCCTGCATGTTTGGCGCTCTTTAGAGCGCCAATCAACATGCAGGGATTGCTTGCCACTCATTGTAATGCCGCAGCCATGGTGGTTGTGGCATTACAGTGATTGGTTGGCCGCACAGCGTCATCAGGTCTATATCGTCACTGTCACTCCGGAATCAGGCAGAGTAGGGAGAGGTGCTGCTGCGTCAGGGAGAGATTTGCTTGTGTATTAGGTAGTGTAGGGAGAAAAACCGTACATTACACATATCCATCTTTACAAACAGTCCTTTTGAGGACTAACTAATCCATCTGCAGAGATATCAAGCAGGCAGTGTATATAGGCAGGCAGGCAGGGTATATAGCAGACTGAGGCTCCATTCCAATTCTGTCTTCTGCTGCTGTTAGATATTTCTATACAAAGGTCCAGGTCTCAGGGGCCAGGAATACATTTTTTTGGATCTTAATCCTCATTATTTGCTTAAAAAGCAATCCAGAGAACACCCTTTTTCTGCGCCATTTGCTTGTTGGCACTGCAGAATACAGCCAAGTCTTTTCCATATTACAGTGCTAGAAATCCAGCTATTTAAAACTGTGTTTTCTCCGTCAAACAGATCACATATATGTTGTCAGAAAATACTGCCATTTCTGGCGTCCATTAAAAATTTCCTTTAGTGTGTCAGTGAAGCAATTCATACCAGTTTGCTGTTCAAACTACTTACCTACAGGCCAGGTATTCAAAATTCTGTTTTCTCTGTCACACGGATGACATATACGTTGTCAGAAAATACTGCCATTTCTGGCCCCCATAATTTTAGTCTCTAGCGGAGGTTAAGCAGACAGCTGGGGCAGATGTTTGAAGCCTGGGAAGGGGGTAATACCCACGGAGCTTCCCAGACTACTAATATCAGCCCCCAGCTGAATACCTAGCCTTTACTAGCTATTAAAATGGGGGACCCCCCCAAAAAAATGACGTGGGGTCCCCCCTATTTTAATAGCTAGCAAAGGCTAGGCAGACAGCTGGGGGCTGATATTAATAGCCCAGGAAGGGTGCCATGAATATTGGCCCCCTCCCAGGCTAGAAACACCAGCCGTCAGCCGCCCCAGAAATGGCGCATCCATAGGATGCGCCAACTCTGGCACTTAGCCTCGCTCTTCCACGCTGCCCTGGTGCGGTGGCAGGGGGTAATAGGGCTGGGGTTCATGTCAGCGCCAGCTGCCATGAAGCCCAGGTTAGTAATGATGGGCGTCTATAAGACACCCCCATTACTAACCTACAAAGTGTTAAAAAGAAAAAACACACTACACCCAGAAAAAAAAAAATTATTTGAAATAAAACACACCATTTTATTTAATTCTTAGTTTACTAAAAAAAAAAATAGTTACCTGTCCACGTTCCGGCGCTGATCTCCCATGCACAGCTGTCACATCTGGAGATGGTGACAGCTGTGCGTGGCTGCTGTAAGCTCACGCTGCCGGGAACACGTCCGCTCCCGGCAGCGGGAGCCACTGACTGAGGTCACCGGAGTGCATTCAGGCAGCGCAGCTCCGGAGACCTCCTTTACGGCACTGCTGTACCGTGGGAATTTCTCACGATACAGCAGGGCCGTAAAGGAGCTGACCGGAGCAGCGCTGCCTGAACTCCGGTGAACCCGCTTATGCAATGACGGGGCTGCTTTACGGCCCCATCATTCTAGCGGCGGCAGCGGTTCAGAGCGGTCACATTCTATGTGGCTGCTCTGAACTGGAGATCTTCGTGGGACACTCGTGGACTGCTAAGGAGGGGTAAGGATAAGGTTGTGGTTTATTATTTTATATTTTATTACAGGAGATCGATGGCTTCGGGGAATTAGGTGTCTAGGTGAGTATAGGTGTAGTTTTTTATTTTTTACTTTATTTTAGGTGGCGATCGGCGGGGACAGGTAATGTATAAACTAATTTATTGTAGGCAACCACTGGCCACCAATGACATGTATTTAAAATTTATTGGGGACACAGTAGGGCAATTTAAATAGCAGGATCAGGCTGATGGGAACTACTGCTCCCATCGAGCTGATCTTGCTGGCACGAGTGGACGGGGGACAGATATAGGCCGATGGGAGTAGTAGTGTCACATCGGCCTATGTCTGCCTGCACGCACACACCCGCACACATCGCACAGACACAGCGCACACCCGCACACACTCGCAGACATCGCACAGACACCGCGCACACCCGCACACATCGCACAGACATCGCGCACACCCGCACACATCGCACAGACATCGCACAGACACCCACACACACCAATCATGACGGGCTGATGGTCTGGGAGGTGAGGCTGACCTGTGTGGCCGTGGGAAAGTTCATGTGAGTTCATGCAGTGCAGTCAAGCATGAACTCACATGAACCCTCTGAGGGCACCGCGGCTACTTCAAATGAACAGCTGATCAGCATCACCTGATACCTCAGCTGTTCATTTGAAATAACCGGCGGGAAAGCGCAGCACAGAACGGGAAAGCCGGCGGTGAAGTCTTTTCACTGCCGGCTTCGCCGCCCGGGTCCTTCGCTCCCCTCTCCTTGGTGCTGTGCTCCCCGCCCGGTCCTAACTTACGATTGGGATTGGAGGTGGCGAGGGGAGCGGAGGATCGGGGTGGGAGGCTGCGGGGAAGCAGTATAGGGCCGTGTGATTGTTTAAAAGCCGGCGGCTTTTTACCGCCCGCCGGCTTTTAAACAATCAGGAGAATTCTCCCACGCTGGGATGGCATTCTGATGACAGGCTGGATCTCAGCTGAGCGCTGCCACCCAGCTTGTCATCCTTCAGAGACACTGCAGAGCGCAGGCATTATGGGAACTTCCGATTCCGGTATTCGATATTGTAAAAGTATCGGAATTAAGTATCGGAATTCCGATACCGCGAATATCGGCCGATACCTGATATTTCAGTATCGGAATGCTCAACACCAATTGTGACGCTTCTCAAGTTGGACTGGGAGCTGCCCTGTATCAGCATCAAGATGGAAATTTGAGAGTCATCGGTTACGGTTCTAGAACATTGACAGATGCCAAGAAGAATTACCATCTACATTCCGGAAAATTCGAGTTCCTCGTACTGAAATGGGCTATCTGTGAACGATTTAGAGATTATCTCTACTACAGCAAAGAGTTTGAGGTATACACTGACAACAACCCTTTGACCTATGTCCTTACTACAGCCAAACTGAATGGAACGGGTCAGAGATGGGTCGCTGAACTAGCTGACTTCAATTTCAGCATCAAGTACAGGCCAGGAAAATGCAATGTGGATGCTGACGGATTGTCAAGAATGCCACTAGAGGAGTTCATGCAAGAATGCCCGGAGGAAGTCAGTCTGTAAGCAATTGAGAGCACTACCCAAGCAGTACAAGCTGATCAGGAGGAAGACACACCATTGTGTTGTCTGTTGACGGTGGAAACCACCATAAAAGTGAGAGAACAAGATCACCCCCTGTCTATTCAACAACTATCAAAAGGGAAAATCAGTAGAGCACAACGGGAAGATCAGATAATTGGTAGAATACTACTTTATGTGGACCAAAATCGGTTTCCAAGTAAACGGGAGAGACAATGAGTCAGCAGCAGTATCTGTTTTAATTAAAGAATAGTGATGAGCGAGCAAGCTCGCTACTGCTCGGTGCTCGCCCGAGCATCTCACTGCTCGAGATGCTCGGCGCTCGCCGAGTATTTCCGGGGTTGCTCTGCGGGAGCTAGGTGTTAGAACTCTCCTGTTAGGTTTTTTCTAGTTTGCTGGTCACATGACCTTTTTTGCCTATTTAATTCTGCTCCGCCCCTCCTGGCCTTGCTGGACTTCATTGTAATTTCTACTCTTGAGCTAGCTTGGTGCTCTGTTACCTTTCTCAGTCAGTTTTGCTAGGTCTTCGGACCTCTATGTTCTATGTTGTTTGTTCGTCTTATTTCTGCTACAATTTCTGCTAGGAGGTGTCCATCTTTCTCCCAGTCCCTAGTTCTTGTAGGGATCCCTTGCTCACATCTATAGGTCTTCGTTCAGACTAGCCGAGGACTTTAGCGGGTCTGATCGCAGGATCAGGTTCCCCGTTACATTGTAGGGATCCAGCTTAATTCTATTGTAGGGACAGATCTCCTGTCTTTCCTTAGTGCTTGTAGCAGATCATAACACTTGGGTCCCCTCCCTGCATGTTTGACGCTCTTTAGAGCGCCAATCAACATGCAGGGATTGCTTGCCACTCACTGTAATGCCGCAGCCATGGTGGTTGTGGCATTACAGTGATTGGCTGGCCGCACAGCGTTATCAGGTCTATATCGTCACTGTCACTCCGGAATCAGGCAGAGTAGGGAGAGGTGCTGCTGCGTCAGGGAGAGATTTGCTTGTGTATTAGGTAGTGTAGGGAGAAAAACCGTACATTACACATATCCATCTTTACAAACAGTCCTTTTGAGGACTAACTAATCCATCTGCAGAGATATCAGGCAGGCAGTGTATATAGGCAGGCAGGCAGGGTATATAGCAGACTGAGGCTCCATTCCAATTCTGTCTTCTGCTGTTGTTAGATATTTCTATACAAAGGCCCAGGTCTCAGGGGCCAGGAATACATTTTTTTGGATCTTAATCCTCATTATTTGCTTAAAAAGCAATCCAGAGAACACCCTTTTTCTGCGCCATTTGTTTGTTGGCACTGCAGAATACAGCCAACTCTTTTCCATATTACAGTGCTAGAAATCCAGCTATTTAAAACTGTGTTTTCTCCGTCAAACAGATCACATATATGTTGTCAGAAAATACTGCCATTTCTGGCCTCCATTAAAAATTTCCTTTAGTGTGTCAGTGAAGCAATTCATACCAGTTTGCTGTTCAAACTACTTACCTACAGGCCAGGTATTCAAAATTCTGTTTTCTCTGTCACACGGATGACATATACGTTGTCAGAAAATACTGCCATTTCTGGCCCCCATAATTTTAGTCTCTAGCGGAGGTTAAGCAGACAGCTGGGGCAGATGTTTGAAGCCTGGGAAGGGGGTAATACCCACGGAGCTTCCCAGACTACTAATATCAGCCCCCAGCTGAATACCTAGCCTTTACTAGCTATTAAAATGGGGGACCCCCCCAAAAAAATGACGTGGGGTCCCCCCTATTTTAATAGCTAGCAAAGGCTAGGCAGACAGCTGGGGGCTGATATTAATAGCCCAGGAAGGGTGCCATGAATATTGGCCCCCTCCCAGGCTAGAAACACCAGCCGTCAGCCGCCCCAGAAATGGCGCATCCATAGGATGCGCCAACTCTGGCACTTAGCCTCGCTCTTCCACGCTGCCCTGGTGCGGTGGCAGGGGGTAATAGGGCTGGGGTTCATGTCAGCGCCAGCTGCCATGAAGCCCAGGTTAGTAATGATGGGCGTCTATAAGACACCCCCATTACTAACCTACAAAGTGTTAAAAAGAAAAAACACACTACACCCAGAAAAAAAAAAATTATTTGAAATAAAACACACCATTTTATTTAATTCTTAGTTTACTAAAAAAAAAAATAGTTACCTGTCCACGTTCCGGCGCTGATCTCCCATGCACAGCTGTCACATCTGGAGATGGTGACAGCTGTGCGTGGCTGCTGGTAGCTCACGCTGCCGGGAACACGTCCGCTCCCGGCAGCGGGAGCCACTGACTGAGGTCACCGGAGTGCATTCAGGCAGCGCAGCTCCGGAGACCTCCTTTACGGCACTGCTGTACCGTGGGAATTTCTCACGATACAGCAGGGCCGTAAAGGAGCTGACCGGAGCAGCGCTGCCTGAACTCCGGTGAACCCGCTTATGCAATGACGGGGCTGCTTTACGGCCCCATCATTCTAGCGGCGGCAGCGGTTCAGAGCGGTCACATTCTATGTGGCTGCTCTGAACTGGAGATCTTCGTGGGACACTCGTGGACTGCTAAGGAGGGGTAAGGATAAGGTTGTGGTTTATTATTTTATATTTTATTACAGGAGATCGATGGCTTCGGGGAATTAGGTGTCTAGGTGAGTATAGGTGTAGTTTTTTATTTTTTACTTTATTTTAGGTGGCGATCGGCGGGGACAGGTAATGTATAAACTAATTTATTGTAGGCAACCACTGGCCACCAATGACATGTATTTAAAATTTATTGGGGACACAGTAGGGCAATTTAAATAGCAGGATCAGGCTGATGGGAACTACTGCTCCCATCGAGCTGATCTTGCTGGCACGAGTGGACGGGGGACAAACATAGGCCGATGGGAGTAGTAGTGTCACATCGGCCTATGTCTGCCTGCACGCACACACCCGCACACATCGCACAGACACAGCGCACACCCGCACACACTCGCAGACATCGCACAGACACCGCGCACACCCGCACACATCGCACAGACATCGCGCACACCCGCACACATCGCACAGACACAGCGCACACCCGCACACACTCGCAGACATCGCACAGACACCGCGCACACCCGCACACATCGCACAGACATCGCGCACACCCGCACACATCGCACAGACACCCACACACACCAATCATGACGGGCTGATGGTCTGGGAGGTGAGGCTGACCTGTGTGGCCGTGGGAAAGTTCATGTGAGTTCATGCAGTGCAGTCAAGCATGAACTCACATGAACCCTCTGAGGGCACCGCGGCTACTTCAAATGAACAGCTGATCAGCATCACCTGATACCTCAGCTGTTCATTTGAAATAACCGGCGGGAAAGCGCAGCACAGAACGGGAAAGCCGGCGGTGAAGTCTTTTCACTGCCGGCTTCGCCGCCCGGGTCCTTCGCTCCCCTCTCCTTGGTGCTGTGCTCCCCGCCCGGTCCTAACTTACGATTGGGATTGGAGGTGGCGAGGGGAGCGGAGGATCGGGGTGGGAGGCTGCGGGGAAGCAGTATAGGGCCGTGTGATTGTTTAAAAGCCGGCGGCTTTTTACCGCCCGCCGGCTTTTAAACAATCAGGAGAATTCTCCCACGCTGGGATGGCATTCTGATGACAGGCTGGATCTCAGCTGAGCGCTGCCACCCAGCTTGTCATCCTTCAGAGACACTGCAGAGCGCAGGCATTATGGGAACTTCCGATTCCGGTATTCGATATTGTAAAAGTATCGGAATTAAGTATCGGAATTCCGATACCGCGAATATCGGCCGATACCTGATATTTCAGTATCGGAATGCTCAACACTAATTGTGACGCTTCTCAAGTTGGACTGGGAGCTGCCCTGTATCAGCATCAAGATGGAAATTTGAGAGTCATCGGTTACGGTTCTAGAACATTGACAGATGCCAAGAAGAATTACCATCTACATTCCGGAAAATTCGAGTTCCTCGTACTGAAATGGGCTATCTGTGAACGATTTAGAGATTATCTCTACTACAGCAAAGAGTTTGAGGTATACACTGACAACAACCCTTTGACCTATGTCCTTACTACAGCCAAACTGAATGGAACGGGTCAGAGATGGGTCGCTGAACTAGCTGACTTCAATTTCAGCATCAAGTACAGGCCAGGAAAATGCAATGTGGATGCTGACGGATTGTCAAGAACGCCACTAGAGGAGTTCATGCAAGAATGCCCGGAGGAAGTCAGTCTGTAAGCAATTGAGAGCACTACCCAAGCAGTACAAGCTGATCAGGAGGAAGACACACCATTGTGTTGTCTGTTGACGGTGGAAACCACCATAAAAGTGAGAGAACAAGATCACCCCCTGTCTATTCAACAACTATCAAAAGGGAAAATCAGTAGAGCACAACGGGAAGATCAGATAATTGGTAGAATACTACTTTATGTGGACCAAAATCGGTTTCCAAGTAAACGGGAGAGAGACAATGAGTCAGCAGCAGTATCTGTTTTAATTAAAGAATAGTGATGAGCGAGCAAGCTCGCTACTGCTCGGTGCTCGCCCGAGCATCTCACTGCTCGAGATGCTCGGCGCTCGCCGAGTATTTCCGGGGTTGCTCTGTGGGAGCTAGGTGTTAGAACTCTCCTGTTAGGTTTTTTCTAGTTTGCTGGTCACATGACCTTTTTTGCCTATTTAATTCTGCTCCGCCTCTCCTGGCCTTGCTGGACTTCATTGTAATTTCTACTCTTGAGCTAGCTTGGTGCTCTGTTACCTTTCTCAGTCAGTTTTGCTAGGTCTTCGGACCTCTATGTTCTATGTTGTTTGTTCGTCTTATTTCTGCTACAATTTCTGCTAGGAGGTGTCCATCTTTCTCCCAGTCCCTAGTTCTTGTAGGGATCCCTTGCTCACATCTATAGGTCTTCGTTCAGACTAGCCGAGGACTTTAGCAGGTCTGATCGCAGGATCAGGTTCCCCGTTACATCGTAGGGATCCAGCTTAATTCTATTGTAGGGACAGATCTCCTGTCTTTCCTTAGTGCTTGTAGCAGATCATAACACTTGGGTCCCCTCCCTGCATGTTTGACGCTCTTTAGAGCGCCAATCAACATGCAGAGATTGCTTGCCACTCACTGTAATGCCGCAGCCATGGTGGTTGTGGCATTACAGTGATTGGCTGGCCGCACAGCGTCATCAGGTCTATATCGTCACTGTCACTCCGGAATCAGGCAGAGTAGGGAGAGGTGCTGCTGCGTCAGGGAGAGATTTGCTTGTGTATTAGGTAGTGTAGGGAGAAAAACCGTACATTACACATATCCATCTTTACAAACAGTCCTTTTGAGGACTAACTAATCCATCTGCAGAGATATCAGGCAGGCAGTGTATATAGGCAGGCAGGCAGGGTATATAGCAGACTGAGGCTCCATTCCAATTCTGTCTTCTGCTGCTGTTAGATATTTCTATACAAAGGCCCAGGTCTCAGGGGCCAGGAATACATTTTTTTGGATCTTAATCCTCATTATTTGCTTAAAAAGCAATCCAGAGAACACCCTTTTTCTGCGCCATTTGTTTGTTGGCACTGCAGAATACAGCCAAGTCTTTTCCATATTACAGTGCTAGAAATCCAGCTATTTAAAACTGTGTTTTCTCCGTCAAACAGATCACATATATGTTGTCAGAAAATACTGCCATTTCTGGCCTCCATTAAAAATTTCCTTTAGTGTGTCAGTGAAGCAATTCATACCAGTTTGCTGTTCAAACTACTTACCTACAGGCCAGGTATTCAAAATTCTGTTTTCTCTGTCACACGGATCACATATACGTTGTCAGAAAATACTGCCATTTCTGGCCTCCATTAAAAATTTCTTTCAGTGTGTCAGTGAAGCAATTTACACCAGTTTGCTGTTCAAACTAGTTACCTACAGGCCAGGTATTTAAAACTCTGTTTTCTCCGTCACATGGATCACATATACGTTGTCAGAAAATACTGCCATTTCTGGCCTCCATTAAAAATTTCTTTCAGTGTGTCAGTGAAGCAATTCACACCAGTTTGCTGTTCAAACTACTTACCTACAGGCCAGGTATTTAAAACTCTGTTTTCTCCGTCACACGGATCACATATACGTTGTCAGAAAATACTGCCATTTCTGGCCTCCATTAAAAATTTGTTTCAGTGTGTCAGTGAAGCAATTCACACCAGTTTGCTGTTCAAACTACTTACCTACAGGCCAGGTATTTAAAACTCTGTTTTCTCCGTCACACGGATCACATATACGTTGTCAGAAAATACTGCCATTTCTGGCCTCCATTAAAAATTTCTCTCAGTGTGTCAGTGAAGCAATTTACACCAGTTTGCTGTTCAAACTAGTTACCTACAGGCCAGGTATTTAAAACTCTGTTTTCTCCATCACACGGATCACATATACGTTGTCAGAAAATACTGCCATTTCTGGCCTCCATTAAAAATTTGTTTCAGTGTGTCAGTGAAGCAATTCACACCAGTTTGCTGTTCAAACTACTTACCTACAGGCCAGGTATTTAAAACTCTGTTTTCTCCGTCACACGGATCACATATAAGTTCGCTCCAAACTCAGTCATTTGTAGTGAGCATGGAAGAATACTGTCTTCCATTTAAAATGGGCAAGGCACATGGCAAGGGACGGGAACTGGACGTGATGGTGATGGTGCATGCAGAGGCCGAGGACAAGGCCGTGGGCAAGCTGAAATTGTGCCACAACAAACACCCAAATCTTCTCACCTGACCTTCCTGTCCCAATTCCTAGGGGACAGCAGCACACCACTATTGAACCCAGAGCAGTGTCAAAAGGTTGCTGGTTGGATAGCGGATAATGCTTACAGTCACTTAGCCACCACCACCACCATCACCCTGTCTTCCACATGGTCAAGTCTCAGGAGCCGTGAGTCTGGACCGCATATTCCTCATCCTGATCCTCCTTCCTCTCACCATGCCGAGTGCCCGGAGATAACTGATCCCACACTTGGACACTCTGAAGAGCTGTTTACTTTTCCATTTATAGATTCTGGCCTCTCGCCCGGTCCACTTGAAGCGGGGCAAGAGGAGATCGCGTGTAGTGATGCCCAAATAGTGAAGCCATGGTCACACGAAGGAGACGGTGGGAAAGTATCACAAGAGGTGGACGACTGTTGCACTGCTGAGGGTTCAGTCGCCACAGAAGTACTGCACCTCACCCAGAGGTGTGGCATCTCCTTCTCTCAGTTAAGGATGGAGTACTGCCTGGGACCCCAACACCTGCACTCAACACTACACTACTCCAGGCCGTCTGGAAGGGCATTATGCACTTCTTCTGCTGCCCTGTCCCTGGCTGGAGTGGGGGGAATCAAAGTGAGGGGGAACCAGTAGTGGGTGTGGGTGGAGGACGTAGAACAGGGGAGCCCTTAGAGAATATACATATATAGGAAGCCATCTTAGAGTTTAGTTAGTTAGTAAGTGAGCAGCAAGAGAGGAGGAGAGGAGCAGAGTCTCTTCAGGAGCTTTGCTCCAGAGTGGGGCCTAGTAAGAGAGGCCCAGGAGTGAGAGGGGAGTCAGGGAGGAAGGCTCCAGGAACAGAAGGGATCCCAGGGGGTACGGCGAGTGCAGGACGGCACCCGTACGCCCTCATCTGCCAAGTGTCAGAGGGATCAGGCCGCAAGAAGGGAACCGGTCCCTGGGCTAGCCGAGTTACTCCAGGTCTCGGCTGGAAAACCGGAGGCTTCTGCACTTTCATGGTACAGTTGCCACAACCGCACCTAAGCCGCCGTGAAGGGCACCAAGTAGGTCCGGGAACTTCAAGTTGCCCAGAGGGATCTCAGAGTACCCGATCTGGACTTTGTGTGGCGGGGCGCAGGGCAGGAGGGAGAAGACCCAGTGCAGGAAGTCGGCTAAGGAAGGAACATAAAGAAAGGGGGTCCCATTAAGTGCTTCTGATATACTTGAGGGAGTGCTGAACCCCTGCCTGGCAAACGTAGTGCGACGTGGGAGGCTGAAAGTAAAGAACTGTGAGGAAACTCGGATGACTGCACTCCACTGTCTCTGTCAGTTATTTCTACCACGCTGCCGCCCCTGCACTACAATGCCCAGCATCACCATCTGCACCTACACTGACCTGCAGTTGTGCTCTGCCTGTGGAGAGCCGCACCAACCCAGCTGCCCTAAACATCTGCTCCAGAGGTCTGCCGCAGCGCCGGTACTCATTACCGGGAACCACAGGTGGCGGCACGAGACAAAACTGTTAACAAACCCCCTTTTAAAGAGTGACCCCAGGGTACGGGCCCGGGAGCCGACTGCCGTGACATCCCACAGAAGGTCAAGGCCCGGGTACCGAGTTTCCCCCATATTCCCCTGGGCGAGTCACGATGAGACACAATTGCCAGAAAGTCAGGAGGAGGACCAGGGTGCGGAAGTGGAAGACAAGGTGGTGGATGATATAGCAACTGATCCAACCTGGCAGGAGGACATGCAGAGCGAGGACAGCAGCACACAGGGAGAGAGAGGCAGAGCACCCCAACAGGCAGGAAGTAGTGGTGTGGTGGCCGCAGACAGAAGGCAGGCAACAGTTCCCGGTAACACCAACATGACGGAAGTTGCCAGTACAACTGGTAGGTCTTCCCGAGCCTAGTTGCTTTTTAAAGACTCTGCCGATAACCCCAAAAAGGCCATTTGCACCACCTGCCAGGCCAGCATCAGCAGGGGTGGCAAAATGCCCGGCCTGACCACCACCAGCATGATCAGGCACATGGCAGCAAAGCACCCGACTTTGTGGGCCGAACCCCAGGGTCCAGGAACAGTGTCTGCAGGTGGCACCATTGCTTCTTAAGTTGCTGTGCATGCAAGCCAATCCCCTGTCCATGGTGCATGCAAAGATGCCTCCTGCCCTGCACCTGTTGTTGCGCACTCTCAAGTAGCAGCATCAGGAAGCATGTCCATGTCCTTGTCCCAGCGCAGCATTCAGTTGTCCATACCCCAGTCCTTGGAACGCAAACGCAAATATGCAGCCAACACCCCACAGGCCACACTCCTAAATTCTCAAATTTCACGACTGCTTGTGCTCGAAAAGTTGCCTTTTAGGCTCATGGAGACGGAAGCATTCTGCAACCTGATGGCGGTGGCCGTCCCTCAGTACTCGGTCCCCAGCCACCACTATTTCTCCCGGTGTGCCTTCCCCACATTACACAAGCACGTGTCCCAAAACATTAGCCGTGCCCTCAACAATGTAGTTACGGGGAAAGTCCACCTAACCACGGACACGTGTACAAGTGCTTGTGGGCAGGGACGGTACATCTCGCTGATGGCACACTGGGTTAACATAGTGGAAGCCGGGACCCAGTCGGACCTTGGGACGGAACACGTCCTCCCGACACCAAGGATTGCGGCCCCTAGGTCAATCAGGGTTGCCCCCACGGTCTACAGCTCCTGCACCTCATCCTCCTCAGCCTCCTCCTCTTCTTCAGCCTCCATCTCCGAAATGACCACATCAGTCACAAGCTGGAAGCACTGCAGCACTGCCTCGGCCAAGCGGCAACAGGCTGTGCTGAAGCTAATATGCTTAGGTGACAAACCGCACAATGCTGAAAAGTTGTGGACAGCTCTGAAAGAGCTGACAGATTTGTGGCTCACACCGCTGAACCTACAGCCAGGCATGGTCGTGTGTGACAATGCCCATAACCTGGTGGCGGCTCTGAGGCAAGGCGAGCTCACACACGTACCATGCCTGGCCCATGTGCTTAACCTCGTGGTTCAGCGGTTTCTCAAATCCTACCCGGAGCTGCCGGATCTGCTTGCTAAAGTACGCCACCTGTGTGCCCTTTTTAGAAAGTCAGCTACAGCTTCCGCCGCCCTTGCCATGTTTCAGCAGCGTTTGCAGCTTCCGGCTCACAGACTGGTGTGTGATGTCTCCACACGTTGGAACACTACACTGCAGATGTTGGGAAGTATTTGTGAGCAGAATAGGTCAGTTGTTGAGTAACAGCATCAACAAGGCCGTCAGTATTCAGTTCAGACTCCACACATAAGACCTCAGGAGTGGACATGGATGCCAGACATATGTACCATCCTCCAAAACTTTGAGGACTCCACCAAGATGGTGAGCGGCGATGACGCCATATTTAGCGTCACCATCCCGCTTCTCAGTCTTCTGAAATGCTCTCTGCTCACAAACAAAGAGAATGCATTGCAGGCGGAGCACGATGAGATGGAGCAAGGAACCATACAGGGTGATTACACACAGCCAAGCCTCATCTCATCCCAACATGGATTGGGTAACAATGAGGAAGAGGAGGAGAAAGAAGGACAGGAGCTAGTTTCATGCACTATAGACGGTACTACCTGCACAGCTGTCATACCGTCTGTTCAGCGTGGATGGCCAGAGGACAGAGAGGAGGAGGAGGAGGAGAGCATTGTCAGTCATCCTCTTGGTGAGGACACGGAAGTCTTGCCTGTTAGTAGTCTGGCACACATGGTTGAGTTTATGTTATGCTGCCTTTCCCATGACCCTCGCGTTCTCAAAATTTTGGGTGACAGTCATTACTGGTTGGTGACACTTCTAGTCCCACGCTACAAGGAGAACTTTATATCTCTTATTCCTGAGGCGGACAGGTCTACAAAATGGGGCTGTACCAGAAGGCCCTTGTTGCGGAACTATTAAAAAAATTCCCATCTGAAAACGCTGGCGGCAGAGGGCACACTTTGTTGGACAATCAAGGAGTACAGGCGAGAGAGACACATCTTGAATCCAGCAGAGGCAGGGGAACACTGGCAAAGTTCTGGGACAGTTTTCTCAGACACTCGCATCGCACAGGCCCAGAGGCATGGGGTTCTCTCACAAGGAGTGCAAAGTTTTGGAAGATGCTGAGAGAGTACCTTGCCGACCGTACCAACGTCTTCAGTGATTCCTCCGTGCCTTATAATTATTGGGTATCCAAGCTGGATACGTGGAATGAACTGGCTCTCTATGCCTTGAAGGTCCTGGCCTGCCCTGCCACCAGCGTTTTATCAGAGCGGGTGGAATTATAACTGATAAGCGCATCGGCCTGTCAACTGAAAATGCTGATAGGCTGACTCTTATAAAAGTGAACAAGGGCAGGATTGGGCCAGACTTCTCAACACCACCGAATGATAGCAGCGTAACATAAACTCAAATCCTTTTCTTGGGAGGTGTATTCCCATGCACCTTTTAACACCCACACATGGGTATACGCTTCCTAATTTTGGCTATTTGCTCTTGTCCTCCTCCTTCTCCTCATCCTCCACCACCATATCACCAGGGTGACCGTGGTCCGTGATGCAACATCCACATCATTTTTTTAAAGGGTGTTTATGATGCCCGTAAAAAATTTTTTTTATACAGTATGTTCATGTATACCCCCCAGGGGTAAATGTTTGTCAGCCCATACATTTAGTGCATGGGCATTACAAGTATAGGAGGCCCGCCGGCTCCTTTCTAATGGGAACATTTTTTTATGAGGCCCTCCTCCACGTCTCTTCCAAGGGGCATTGACGTACCTCCAAATTTTTGGCAGCCCTTGCATTCACTGCATAGGCCAACACTATGGGAGACTCTCTCCTTTCTAATGGGAATTTTTCGTTACTGTGGCCCTGCTCTATGTGTCTTTAATTTCTTAGTGGGGTTTTTCCTAAATTTGGTCAGCCGTTGGACTCACTGCATACCCTATAACTGTATAGCAGACCCTCTCCTTTCTAATGGGAACATGTCTTACTTGTTACTGTGGCCCTGCTCTATGTGTCTTTAAATTCTTAGTGGGGTTTTTCCTAAATTTGGTCAGCCGTTAGACTCACTGCATACCCTATAACTGTATAGCAGACTCTCTCCTTTCTAATGAGAATTTGTCGTTACTGTGGCCCTGCTCCGTGTCTTTAATTTCTTAGTGGGGTTTTTCCTAAATTTGGTCAGCCGTTGGACTCACTGCATACCTTATAACTGTATAGCAGACTCTCCTTTCTAATGGGAACATGTCGTACTCGATACTGTGGCCCTGCTCTATATGTCTTTCAGAGTCCCTCCATCATCAAAAAAACAGGATGTGTCTGATGATGTGTCACACACCACATTGCCAGATAAGGTTGTAAAATGTTAAAATGACATTTCCCGGTGAATGCATTTGCCTTAAAAAATAACCTAAAAAACAAACAGTAGGATCTTTCTTTAGTATAAAAGCAGAGTTGCCAATGTAACCTCAATGTAATCACATTGTTCAGCTCCTGCACCTCCTCCTCCATCTCCGAAATGACCACATCAGTCACAAACTGAAAGCACTGCAGCACTGCCTTGGCAAACCGCCCAGCACTGCAGAGTTGTTGAAAGCTGTAAAACAGCAGCTTGATCTGTGGCTCTCACCGCTGAACATACAGCCAGGCATGGTCGTGTGTGACAATGGGTGGAACCTGGTGACGGAGAAATGACAGCCGGAGTAGATACGGTTTCCCTCTATGCCAGTCCTTTCACCGAGCTAAAGAATATGGCTGTGGTGAAATACAACTCCCACTGAGAAGCTGTTTCAGATTGAAAAACATTGGGCCCACCAGAGGATTTGATTCTGAGGGCTCACCTTTCTCCCCCGCTCAAGAGCCCCATAGCAGCTGCAAAGTTAGTGCTATCATGAACTCTCCTGATGTAGAAGCCAGGGAACACCAGAGGATTCTCTGGTGGGATCGTCCAACCCTGCCGAGAAGCAGTCCTGGCTAAGAGAAGTGTGGGGGAAGGTTACCGGACACTCTATGGCTGCTTTTTCACTGAGGTGGAAACCCATGCAAACACGGGGAGAACATACAAAATCCTTGCAGATGCTGTCCTTGCTGGGATTTGAACCCAGGATCCCAGCGCTGCAAGGCTTCAGTGCTAACCACTGATCCAATGTACTGCCGTTCACCCTCTGATATCTAACAGGCTGGAGAAACTTGCACCTACTGCCACTCTATCTTCAGCTCCTTTGTGAGAAACTAATGTATTTGGGCAGCTACTCAGTCTACCAAATAAAATTCCTGAGAAGGAAATTGGGGAAGGCTTCGCTACTGGTACTGGGGGCAGTGCTAATACCATGGCGTCGTACCATAGTTTACTGGAAATATTCCAGGCTGGTAGGAGGCAAGCAGATTCCCACAGAAAAGTACCAGCAGTAATGTTCAGGGACCCGCGCTTGTAGAAGGCGGAGACAACACCGGGAGAAATAGTGGTGGCTGGGGACCGAGTATGGACACGAGGCATGAGGTTGTGAAAAGCTTCCGCCTCCATGAGCCTAAAAGGCCACATTTCAAGTGAAAGCAGCTTTAGAGGACTTCCTGGGAGAAATGACAGCTGGGTAGATATGGTTTCCCAAGTCCTTTTACCAAGCTAAAGAATATGGCTGTGGTGAAATACAACTCAGCAAAAAAAGCTGTGGACTGGCTCCGTACTGTCCCTGGCCACATTCACCTGTCCCCATGTTTGTGGTTAGGCAGTCCTTCCCAGTAAGTGCACTGGGGTGGGCATGGGTAATGTTGTGAGACCTGTGCTTGTGGAAGGCGGAGACGACACCGGGAGAAACAGTGGCGGCTGGGAACCGAGTATGGACACCCGGCCGCCGCCGGCATGAGGTTATGAAAAGCTTCCGCCTCCACGAGCCTAAAAGGCCACATTTCAAGTGCAAGCAGCTGTCAAAAATTTGGCAGTATAGTATTGCAGCCTGTGGGTGGGTGGCTGGCTGGCTGCATACTTGCGCTTGCATTCCAAGGAATGGGGTAGGGACAACTGAACGCTGCACTGGGACAAGGACGTGGACAATGATTGTTGCAAGTCTGCAACGACAGATGCATGGTGGGAGGCATCTTCGCATGCGCCAAGGATCACTTATGATGGGCACACTTTTAGGCAGTGACCTGGGAGTCAGGGATGCTTCCAGAGGTCTTCCCCATGCTGTTCCCATGTCGTTTCAGCACTGTATGCATGTGTCTGATGATATGTCACACACCACATGGCCAGATAAGGTTGTAAAATGTTAAAATGACATTTCCTGGTGAATGCTTTTGTCTTGGTTGAAAGCAATGCAAAAGTGCAAAAACACATCAAAAACGCTACGTGTGAACATAGCCCAAGGTGTGGAGGCGTAGTTTTGTTTTTGGTTATTTATTTTGCCTTATATACAAGTCAATACCCTGGAAAGGATGTTCCCTAACATATTTCCCAGGAAAAACCATTTTGGTTTTGTTTTTGTATGTTTTATTGTGAGTCCGTAAAAGTAGCGTAATACTCTGACAACGTTGTTGACAGCAGTGATCTGGGAGTCAGAGATGCTTCCAGGGGTCTTCCCCATGCTGTTACCATGTCCCATCGATTTGGGCAATTTTTAGGCCCTCTGCAGACTGCCGGGGGGAGCTGCCTGAAAAATGCTTGAGTTTCCCATAGACTTACATTGGGCTCATTGCTCGGGTTGAGCACCCGAGTATTCCAATTTTCTCGACCCGAGCAATGAGTACCCGAGCATTTTAGTGCTCCGCTCATCATTATTAAAGACTGGACGAAGCTCTACCTCAATGAAGACGGTATCCTGTATCGTAAAGGAGGACAAAACCGGCAGTTGGTACTACCCAGAGTATTCCGTAGGTTGGTCTTCAAAGAACTCCATGAAAACATGGGACACCTGGGAGTGGAAAGGACAACAAATTTGATCCATGAACGTTTCTTCTGGCCGTACAAGCAGAGAGATATTGAGAAGTACGTGACCAGGGAGTGTGCATGTCTGGAAGATAAACGTCCCAACTCATCAACCCGGGCACCTATGGGCAACATCCAAACTACGTATCCGTTTGAGATGGTCTCAATAGACTTTCTACATCTCGAGACAAGCAAGGGTGGTTACGAATACATCTTGGTGGTGATGGACTATTTCACTCGATTTGCTCAAGCATATGCCACCACCAATAAACCAGGTAGAACAGCAGCAGAGAAGATCTTCAATGATTTTGCTTTGAGGTTTGGGTTCCCTCCGAGGTTACACCATGACCAAGGAAGAGAATTGAGAACTAGCTCTTTGCCAAGATAGGAAATTACTGTAGAATTCAGAGATCCCACACATTGCCCTATCACCCAGAGGGTAATGGACAAGTGGAACATTTTAACCGGACATTATTGTCGATGTTGCGCACTTTAACAGCTGATGAGAAGAAAGACTGGAAGAGTTCTCTGTCAAAAGTGGTACATGCCTATAACTGTACAAAGAGCGATGCAACAGGTTACTCACCCTTTTTCCTATTGTATGGACGATCGCCAAGACTGCCAAACGACATCATGTTCGATACTCCGGTGTCAGAGACTTACAGAACGCATCCAGAGTATGTTCGGAAATGGAAGGAACAGATGGCAGAGGCATACAGCATAGCGTCCAAAGTGATTACGCAAGGACAGAGCAAGAGTAAGGAGTACTATGATCAAAAATTTTATGGAGCAGAATTGGCACTGGGAAGCCGGGTGCTAGTCAAGAACATACGTGAGAAAGGCGGTTCAGGAAAACTTCATTCTTACTGGGAAGACAAGGTGTATGTGGTTGTAAGGAGGAAAGCTGATGACAGCCCAGTGTATGAAATCCAATTGGAAATGGGAGACAAGAAAACCAGAATAGTCCATCGGAATTTACTACTACCCTGTGATTATCTTCCACCACAACAAGACTTCCCAGAAGTAGACCGACATTGTCCGAGATCGACTAAGGGACCACCACAATCTGATGCTCCGGAGGTGGATAGTGACCTTGATAGTTCCGATGGAGAAGAACACACCGTTGTATTTCTTGGACCGGCAAAGGAGAGGGATGTACGCTCCTCAGGAGAGTGAACTAAGTCCTGAGGCTCCAGAGTTCGTACCAAGAAGTCCAATTCAGATCTGATGATCGAACACCAGCCCCTGAAGAGACCGATCGACACTCAGGAGGAGCGGAATTACCAGACCGTGCGGAAACAAGCGACTCAGGAGAAAGTACAGTAACTCACAGAGGCAGCTCCATGAGCATCTGAGAAAGCACGGGAAATGAGTGCGGCGGAAAAAACTTCTGTAACCAAAGAACCCGTGGTCTCTGAGGAACAACACACCAGGAGGATGTCGACTCGAGAAGTGAGGAGGCCCGTGATGCTGACGTATGAGACACTTGGTGAACCGAGTCAAGAGCCAAAGACTGTCGACTGGTATCTCTGCCTGTGGACCAGGTAAGCCCACTTGAGTGGTATTCACCACTGAGAGGCAGTATGGACGATATTGCCTGGTGGAAAGCCCTGTTTTCATGCTTTGATTTTCCTTAAAAGACTTTGTAGAAACAAAGAACTGTTAAAGCATAGAGAGAGAGAGCTGGTTCAAGACGTACAAAATGCTCCAGCTGAAGAGATGCTGATTGTTTTAATTGTGTTAATTGTTTATTTCTTACAGGCACCCTACAAGAAAAATGTCGTAAGATTAGGTTGTTATCAATGTTTATGAATGTTATACCAATTTAACAATGCCAATTTGTATATAAAGTTATCCAACTTTCACCACTGTCTCAGAATTGATCAGATTGACCAATTAAGACGAATGTCGAGGACGACATTCAGAAAGGAGGGAAGTGTGTGACATGCAGAAGTAGTGCTGTTGCAGAGTGTGACATGCAGAAGTAGTGCTGTTGCTTTAAAAGCATTCATCAGCTATTAGAAGTAACACAAGCACAGGAGACAGGAAGTGTTGTGCTCCAGAAGCATCCAGCAACTAGAGGGGTTAACACAGTCACAGGAGAAGGGGAGTGTTTTAGCAGAGCTCCAGGGGGATGGTGGGGAAGTTATTTACTGTCTGTGTGGAGTCAAAGAGAAAGGTGGTGTGTGTGTTCTGTATCTCACAGAAGCATCCCTGCAAGTGAAAAGGATTCAAGTTAGGAGTGAAGCTAAGCACAGTTCAGGTAGAGTTCCTGAACTAGCAGTGCAGAGTATTGTCAGGCAGAAAGATAAGGACTGGAAGAAATGGTGTCACAGGGATCATCTCCCTCAGCAACCCCCCCACCTCCATCTCACTGTGCTCTAAAGAATGCTGTGTTCATTAATGTGCCTTTGCATTAGAACTGTGCTGTCCTGTACTACTGGGAAGATTGTGAACTGCTGTGCTGCTAAGGAAACTGTACTGTTTGTCACTGGAGCCTGTTGCTCATAAAACTTAACTAACACTGGCTATGCGGGTTCTTATTAAATGCTACTGTTCTACCGTTTATGAGGACTCTTGTCAAGTGTGTCTGGTCAGCAAGTGAAACAACCTATAGGTCTGTGCCTGAGGGTCAATACCCCTGTGTGCCTGAGAGAAACTGCAGCACATGGTCTATTGTCGCCAAGAGTAATGGTTCCCCCAGGATTCCAAAGAATTCATGTAACCTGTTTCGCCCCTATCTGAACCTAGCGGCGTGCGTGTAGCATATATGTCATAAATGACTGACAGGTTTTGGTTGAAATTTCAGGACTATAGAATTGAATCCCTTTCTATACTATTGACAGTTCAGAAGAGACCACGCAATCTCACCCTTGTGGTTTATGTGAGTTGCTGAAACAAATGTGTTTCACTTCTCCCTCAATTTTCAATGAAGATAACCACATTCATGGGCTTTCACTTATCCACCTAATCTACTGCTTTCTAGTGTGCCCCACAGAGTCAAGAGACCCCATCCTATCAATATACAGAGGGCATAGAGATAGCTGCACAATGCACCATTAATATCCATCCCTGTGCCCCATATACAGTATATGCCACAAAGAAGCATGTTTGAGGCAGCTCAGAATAGCATCTCAGTTTGCAGGTTGTGCATTCCTGTCTAAACTTTTTTGCTAATGAGTGGGGAAGATGGCTGATGCAAAAGAACGGCATGTAGAAATTGCTGTATATCTCCAAATAAGTAGGCATTCTTACATAGAGCAAATAATTGCAAAAAAAAATAAAATGAGGCAGCACTTCTAAGGCAAAGGGAAAATAAAGAAAGTGGATGTTTATTCATCCATCTGGAAAGTTTCATCTCTGCTCTATGTGTTACATGCACGCCGCTAGGTTCAGATAGGGCAAGACGGCTTTCATGAATTCTTTGGAATCCTGGGGGAACAGTTACTCAGGGTGACCATAGGCTGCAGCTTCTCTCAGGCACACAATAGATTCAATTGCTGACCAGACACATCTGACAAGAGTCTTTTTCAACAGTTTAACAGTGGAATTTAATCTGAAGCACGGCCAGTGCAATTCAAGGATATTACAGCAACAATCTTCATTACAGTACAGTCTGAGTTTCTTGAGCAACCGGCTCCAGTAACAATACAGTAGTTTCTTCACAAGGCACAGTATTACAGTCTCTTCAGTAGCATAATTCAGCATAGATTAGATCTCTTAGCAGCACACTTCTATGCATACACAACCACAGGCTTTTCCTTCACAAGGACACAATAGTACACAGCATTCTTTATCCTGCATGGAGATGGAGAGGGGAGGGTTTGATAAGGGAGATGATCCCTGTGATACAATTCCTTCCAGTCCTTATAGTCCTGCCTGATAATACTCTGCACTGTTAGTTCAGGGAGTTAATCTGACCTGTGTTTAGGTTCTCTCCTGATCTGAATCCTGTTCAGTTGCCTTCTGTCAGATCCAGATAACACACCACCTTTCTCATCGGCTTCAGCCAGACTACAATAACAAGTTCCCCACAATCCCCCTGGGACTCTGCTAAAACACTCCCTGTCTCCTGTGACTGTGTTAACCGCTCTAGTTGCTGGATGCTTCTGAAGCACAACACTTCTTCTCATGTCACATATGGAGCCTTTCTCAAGCCAGATGTCTCCATTGAGCAGAGCTGAAACTTTCACCTTAGGGAAGTGAAGATATTAGTGTAAGTATTCCTGGTGGCCTAGGACAAAAAAAAAAGTTAATGATTCATGTGAGGGGTGTGTGGAGAATGTCTACTCCAGTCCCCTGTAGAATTGTACTGTTTTAGTAATTCTATGTATGTTTTAGTCATATGAAAATGTGTTATTTTCAGGTACAGCCATTAGATGACAGCAGGGGTACTGTTTGATACTACATTACCCTTATGTCAGTGGGACACAGGATTAACTAGTTTGGGGGCCGCCCTCAGTGACAAGCTAGAGACTGAGGTATCTCTGGGAGTGAGATTCGGCCATTTTGGTTAGTTAAGAAGTAGCAGTGAGTAAGGAGAGACAGAGAAGAAGAGAGACGGGTGTGTTTGGGAGAAACCAGGAGGATTAAAAGGAACGGGCACACCACAGTTTAATCTATACTCTAAAGGTCAATTTGTGGATCCTGGCCTCTTCCAGCCGATAGGCAGTAACGAACGTGCCTGGACTAGGGAGCCTCAGAAGCGAGGTAGTCCCTGCTAGAGTCAGGTATTGGGAGCCGTGAAGTGAAGCAGGAGCTTCTCCATGAGAAAGTCCAGAGGCAGTTTCCCCCAGGTCCGAGTCACACCGTGATTAGCACCGTGTGGGGATTGAGACTGTGTTTTACCATTTGTGAATGCCGTGTTTTCCATCAAGTGTGGTAACAGTAATCCCCTGTTTCTAAGGCCGTGCTGAAGAAGTAAATTGGACTGTTTTGTTTTTAAAAGAACTGTGTGGTCTTTCATTCACATTGCAGAGGATCTGCGCCCATCCGAACCCAGGATGAAAGTAAGTAAAGACTTCCACAGCATACAGCCCAAAGTACAGCAAACCACACACTCACCCAGGGACAAGCATGTCCCCATATTTCTGTAGTGGGCCGGGGTGATGAAGAAAACCCTGCGACACTCACCCATGACTATCACCATGCCCCCAGTTACAATTCATATCTGGTGTCCATTGGACTACTTAACTCTCTAATAGGCTCAAGCAATGTCTCTCTAGCAGGAAGGCTTAAATGAGAATTTACAAATGTCCCCACCCACCTCAAACAGAGACCTCTTATGCTTGCTTCTCTTAAAGAGGACCTATCGGGTGTCCCATGTCTCCCATACCACCCGTAGAACAAAAACATTTAACTGACTTACAAATCTTCTTCTTCATATCCCATAGTTTTTATGTGCACTAAAACAAAATTCATTGCCGTCCTCGGCATATCCAATTACTTCAAACTTACATTCCCTTCATTGGCCATTGACCACAGACTTCGGCGGTCGCATGACCTGTCACGTGACTAAATTACGTCATGGAAGGTCCTTTACACCACCGTGAGCCGCCGAAGACACCGGATGCACCGGAGAAGGAGACCGGGGCCATCGGAAGGTGAGTATAATTTTTTTTTTTTTTTTTCACCATTTTTATTCTTTTTTTTACTATTGATGCAGCATTTGCAGCATTGTAACTTGGTCACACTATATAAATCCATGCCGGCTGCATGGATTTATATAGTGTGACCAAGTTGTCAAGCACTTTTTCAAGTGATGCTAAAATCGCTTGGAAAAGCGCTTGACAACCCGCATGCGAAATCGCATGTTCAAAACGCTTCACAAACGCTTCTACCTGGCAGAAAAAACGCATGTAAAATCCGCATGCGTTTTTTCTGCCAGGTAAATGCAGAAACGCTCCGCAGCATTTCTACATCGCGGGCACTTAGCCTTACTGCTGTGAGATGAGATCTGGAAAGGTTGGCAATGATACATAACTCAGCTCTACAGAAATCAATGTGTAGAGGAGGGCATATTTCATTCTCCTCTGCAGGAGTCTTAGCACACAAATTGGCCAATTTATGTGAGTTCACCAGCCACGATAAGTGCTGCTGTACTCTTTAGGTTCTATATAATAGATTCACAGCAGCTTGCATCTGTTCATACTTGATTTATTCTGTTCTGAGGTGCTGGTTAGTTTTTGTAGTATACCATTAGAGGTGGTGATTGCCTCCATAGTTGGTTGTGCATTCCTCCCATTACCCTAACACTGTTTTTCAAATTAGTGCTGGATCCTACCCACCCTTTAAATTTGTAGGCTTTTAGCCCAGGAGAGGAATGTTTGATAAATATTAGGTTTAGGCTCTTACCAGAGAGAGGTCACCTTGTCACTGCTTATGGGATCACATGAATTGGGACATTTGTGGGCTTCACTTTATATTCTATATAGCAGTAATGCATTTAAAGGGGATATCCGGGACTTAAAAAAAAAAGTGCCTATGCACTAACAGGCAGGTAGTTGCTACCTACCAGCCTGTTGTGCCCGGCGCCACTCTCCTCCGACACAGACTTCCACTGATGTCATGTCAACAGAGTGGCAGTTTCTTTTCCTGTTGACAGGGCGGGATTACTGGTGTTATGCTGATTGACAACTGGCTCCCGCTGCCTAATTGGGGGAATCAGCATCACTCCAGTAGTCCCGCCCTGTCCACAGGAAGAGAAACTGATGCTCTGTTGACAGGAAGCAGCTGAACCTCTGGCAGGAGCGGTCAAGGACCCGCGCCGGGTACAACAGGCATGTAGTTGCCTCTGTTAGCAACTACATGCCTGTTAGTGCTAAGGCACTTTTTTTTTAATGTCCCGGATATCCCCTTTCAATTTTATATAATCCCTGTATGCATACATCTTAGTGTATACAGAGTGCTGCTGTATTCTTTTGTTCTTTTGTATATTATGCAGTCATAACAGCTTGCACCTGTTCACACTCGTTTTGTTCTGTTAGGAGTAGCTGGTCAGTTTTTGTTTTCTGTATAGCATCTATATATCCCAACAGGACATACTATACCATAGTCTAAGGAGCATCTATGACATTTTCAAAAGCATACGTAATATGCTAAATATGGCTCTTCCTGAAATGATTATCTAAGAGTCATCAAGTACACGGTCACATCAGTGTTTCAGAAAGAACTGTCATGATCACTTCATCTTGGCAATACGGGTGGGAGGTCAAAGGCAGAACATAAATTTGGGATGTGATTTGGTAGGTGCTAGCACAAATGTAAGCATCTTATACATGCTCTTTATCAAAGGTGTCTATCAGGTGACAGTTTCCCTTTAATACTTGGCATGATGTTGAACAAGTTTTTTTGTTGCTAAATGCAGTTATAAATTAAATAAAAAAAATTATTTATTAGTTTATTTTAGGTTCATTCAATCCTAAAAAATTTTTTTTTAAATGTGATAAATATCAGGTGATTCTTTTAGGTATATAAAAGTTAAGTCTATAAAAGCATCGTCTAAATGTAAACTTTTGAAGAAGAAAAAAGTTAGTTTTCTGCTCTCAGACAAAGTCTGTATTCTAAATTGATATTCGAAACAATAGCAATAAAATGTAATTGCTCGCAGTGTTGTGAACAGGTTTTACAGCGCTGGGTAATAACTTTTTATGGTTTGGAGGTACTCTGTGTGCTCTTTACTTACAGTAGCGCTTATGGTTAAATTAAAAACTGTAAAGTTTTATTATTTAAACTGAATTTAATAAAAGGAACAGCTTGCCAATAGGAAGTCATATCTCATTTGAAATGAGCACGACAAAGCTAACATCATTTCTATCTGCATGTTTCCTCAGTGGCAAATTCCAGGATCCGGGATGGCACTAGACGAGATGTGCCTCTTGTTTGCTTAACTAAATATGCTAGGTGATAGAGACAGACGCGAGGAGATCATGTGAGCTACAGCAAACAACCAGCAGATGTATTATATTTATCTTGTTTTGCAGCCTTTTCATAACTTTTCATAAACCACAACACTCATTTTCCTCGCAGGCTGTCTGCATAATTAGAGTGTGGAGCCATCGTTTAACCATTTTATTAATTCTTTTTCGTTATTGCTCACATAAATTACACTGCGACGCAGAAGCTTCACTTTTCCCTAACAGGAACATCAAAATTATCTGTTATTATTTTTAAAATCCTTCATAGTCGATTTCATTTTGAGAACTAATAACCTATTTTTAGGAATTACATAACTGTGTTGGCTAACTGGCTATTCTTTTTTTTTTTCTAATTATATTAGGAAAAAAAAGTGTGTGTTTATGATAATTATTGTGTTTCAAATATAGCAAAAATAAATACGATAATACAGTCATAAATATTCAAGTTCAAATGATATTATTTAATCACAGAGATAATTCGTATTATAGAATTTATATTGGCATCAGCGATTGTCCTCCATTTTTCCTGATATACCGCATGGCCTAGGTATGGGAATTGTGTTGGAGCTGGGGGATTAGACTAAATTAACAATTCAAAGGAATCTGTAATCAAGTTTATGCGTCCAAATCTGAGGGCAGCATAAAACAGGGGCAGAGACCCTGATTCCAGTCCTCTGAAAGAATAAGAAGCAGGGGCGCTCCATGTGTGAATCGGTGAGATAATACTTGAGGAATAGAAACTCGACGGAGTCTGTTAAGGTTGTGCATATTGCAAGCAGAACACTGCATAGGGCTTGAGAAATGGTAAGACGTGGCTGTTGCTCCCCCCGCTGAACCAGGAAAAGTCAGGCACAGAATTTGAGGAAAAAAAATGGAAAACACAGTGTTAATTGGCACTGTTGTGTCCATAGGGAACATGGTAACTAAGATATTAGGAAGAAGGGACTTTTATTGACAACATGTTTCATCAGGTACTGCTACAGTATATACACATCCTACCATTTCTTTTTTTTTTCTTTTGGTTCCAGTCCTGTGTCACTTACTGGGCTTCTTGCTGTAGTTTTGATAAAAAAGTGTTGTATCTGCTGGACATTTTACAGCAGTTTTGATTTGTTTGGGAGAGAATCCAAGACTGAAGTGACGTACATTTGCTGCGGCACATTCTGCCTGTGTCTGCCTGATCTCTCACTGCCCTGAGTGTCCTCACTCTTCCTCCCTGCATAGAGTATAATAGGAGGTGTAACCTGATACCTCACTGTGCTGGCAGTCCATCTTACTTTGACCAGAAATGATTTGAGCTGTTCTTTCAAAGTGGATGCCGAGTTTAACAATCAGTGGTAGAAGGAAAGAAGTGGCTCATAAATAGAGAAAGAAGCAGAGTTCTCTCATTAGATATATAACAAAGCAAATGAAAAGATGGTCAATGCAAACTCACTGAAATTAAACCTATTTTTTTTTTCCTATTCCATTTGCACCCACAGTTATCTAGACAGATGGTAAATGCAAACAGTAATAAACAAATGTTCACATTGTCATCTGTGCAGCAAGGTTGTGTTCCGCATTCACTTATTGCTTATTCCATATGGCAGTTTTTTTCACAGACCAATAGTACTCCTGAGATGGTTAATGAAAATTTTTGCCATGTGCGAGTATTTAATAATTTTATGCAGGTGAAATGCAGATTTTGAATTGATCTCTTGAGAAACTTTATCCACAACTTATTAACATTTCTTTGTCAAAGAATATCTTTGCTGGTTAACTGCTCAATACTTGGGTGATCATGTGGAAGGAACATATATACCCTATTGCATAAGATCAATATACGAATGCTAAAATATATCCACATCAGGTGTCTGATTGAGGCCTAACCCTGATCAGCTTTTATTTCCGAAGGAATTTCTACAGTGAGGAAATCTAAGGGGTAACATTTTTCCTTGCGGAGAACGACATGCTAAGCATGTCACAGTGAGGAGACTTTTAAAGCCGCAATGCTCCTCTGGGAAATATGCAAATTGTCTCTTCAGAGTGGAAGAGGACCAGAACTCTATTGCCACCTACAGGAAGTAGCAATCCTAAAAGTCAATAGTGACTCTTTAATGAGCTTTATCACATGACTTAGGATATAAGCCAGAACCAGAAACTCAATTTGCAGACACTGACTGTGTTTCAGGGTACTGCCCCTCATCAGTGCAAAGTGTGAGTTCAGTTCTGGTTTGGATGGGTGAGAGGCATCAGACCGGTATCTAAGGGGTAACATTTCTCCTTGCGGAGAGCGACATGTTAAGCATGTCACAGTGAGGAGACTTTTAAAGCCGCAATGCTCCTCTGGGAAATATACAAATTGTCTCTTCAGACGCCTCTCACCCAGCCAAACCAGAACTCACAGTACTCTAAGGGCCCCGTCACACTAAGCGATGCAGCAGCGATCCCGACAACGATACGACCTGTCAGGGATCGTTGCTGCATCGCTAATACATCGCTGGTGAGCTGTCAAACAGGCAGGCTCACCAGCGATCAGGGGAGCAGCGATATCGTGGAAAGAATCGTTCCACGATGTCCTGCTCCCATTACCAGCCTGCTGCAAGCAGGAGCAGGCTGGTAACTATGGTAAACATCGGGTTACTAAGTGCGCGTGTGCCCCTAGTAACCCGCTGTTTACCATGGATACCACTCTGCTACGGTGCGCGGGAGCCTCCGCGCACCGTAGCAGAGTGGTATCCATGGTAAACAGCGGGTTACTAAGTGCGCGCGTGCCCCTAGTAACCCGATGTTTACCATAGTTACCAGCCAGATCGTTGGTCCCACTGGTCACACACAGCGATGTGTGCTGGCCAGCGGGAGGCCAACGACCAAAAAATGATCCAGGACACTTTGCAACGATCAGCGACCTCACAGCAGGGGCCTGATCGTTGCAAAGTGTCACACACAGCGACATCGGTGGTGAGGTCGCTGGTGAGTCACCAAAACCGTGACTCAGCAGCGATATCGCTAGCGATATCGCTATGTGAGACGGGGGCTTAAGGAAACAAGGATAAAATTATCACACACAAATTTGTGGATATTTGGTCTCTTGTTCCTGTAGATTATGTGACTGTCGATAAAGGGAGGGTTTTTGAGCGTAATTCGATGAGGAACACAGAGGTAGTGAAAACATTTGGTAATTGGATCCAGGGTTTCTCTACCATGGCCTATGTCCTGTGTCACTGTTTTCCAGAAAAGGTTTGTTCATGCACATGGATACATTTTATAGAGCCCACAAGCTGCACAGAGGTTTGACTTGGTGACGCTACGATGAGGAGTACCATCGTCGGTTGGTTTTGTCTCCCTGAATTGGGTAGGCTGCTTGGGCAACCAATGTTTGGATTCAATTGATGCTTTCAGAAAAGCTTCAGTTGCGCCCTCCCTTTCATGAGGGAGCTGCTACCAGAGCATCAGCGCCCCCCAAGGCAGCTCAGCATCCTACAGGAGCCTGTTGGCTCTTCAATGAGGGTCACTGCAGATTTCTTGCCTCCTGTAAGTTCCAGCACGAATGTACAATTTGTTGCAGGGCATACAGGGCGCTCCGTTGTTTCAGGAGAAACAGAACGCTTGAGAAAACTGTGGTACAGAGGAAAACACCAGTGCGCATCAACGAGATGAGGCATTTATATCCCAGGACTGAGGATAACTAAAGGTTTAATATTATGTTTAATATGTTTTGGGGAATATTTCCCCTTGTACACATAGGATAAATATCACACATACATGGTTTAACCTGCAGATATGGGGTTAATCTACTGGTTAATAGTGTTCTATCACTGCACGGCCGCCGCATTGAAAGCCCAGCTACTGGGAGGAAATTAACTTTATTCCTGTGGCAGCCTCAGGCTTTCAGTCATAGCCATCTCTTCAATGAATCTTCCATTTGCTTTGCAACACTGTCTGACATCTAATCTGAGTATCCAGCAGCGCCCTCAAGGTGTTTTTTCTATAGCACTGTACTACAGGGTGTAACATACCTGGCGGCGTCCTTGCATAGTGGTCCATCTCCCACTGTGCAAGAGTGCGCACTTGATCTCCGGTCCAGACTGCCACTCTGGTTTCTTTCCATGTTGTCTGCTTTGCTTTGCTCTTGCTGTTTAGGGCGACGCCCGCTGAACTTCCTGTTTCTTGTAGCTGCTGCTGACACTCCCCTGATGCGTCCTCAGCCTATTGCTGTCTGTCACCTGGTATTTAACCCAGCTCCTCCCTGGAATCCTTGCCTGAGCATCTTGTTCTGTCAGTTGGCTTCTTGTTACTGATGTGCCAGGTCCTGTCTATGTTTCCTGCCTTGCGGTATCAGTTCCCGTGTCTGAACTGTGTCCTGTCTGTGTACTCTAGCCAGCTGTCTGTCTGCCTTCCTGAGGCTGTATTTCCAGGCCTGTCTGAACACGCTCCTAGCCTGTTCGCCTCGCCCTCTGGGGGCCGCATACCCAGACTCGCTCCTGTATTTGTTGCAGTACAGTTCCTGTCTGAACTGTCTCCTAGCTTCTTACCTGTTTTGTCTTTATGTCCGTTTGTTCCCTTTTTCTGCAGTGTCTGAACCAGCACTTGGCTTTACCTAGGCTCGTTCCTGCATTTTGTTGCAGTAACTGTTCTTGTCTGAACTGTCTCCTAGCTTCTTACCTGTTTTGTCTTTATGTCCGTTTGCTCCCTTTTTCTGTAGAGTCTGAACCAGCACCTAACTTCTACTCGTTGTCTTTGTACTTCCGTTTGTGAGTTGGAGTCCTTTCGCTACTTCTTTGCAAGTACCTTGTGTGTATCTGGTTCTGCCTTTCTTTTCCAGTCTGTTCCGTGTGAACAGAGCTCTGTCCCCTTTGTTTTGTCTTTGTTTACCTCTTCGGCGATTTATCTCAGCCCTGTCCACCGCGTCTGCGGTTTCGCTCTGCTAAGCCCTGTCCACCGCGTCTGCGGTTTCGCTCTGCTCAGCCCTGTCCACCGCGTCTGCGGTTTCGCTCTGCTCAGCCTTGTCCACCGCGTCCGCGGTTTCGCTCTGCTCAGCCTTGTCCACCGCGTCTGCGGTTTCGCTCTGCTCAGCCTTGTCCACCGCGTCTGTGGTTTCGCTCTGCTCTGCCTTGTCCACCGCGTCTGCGGTTTCGCTCTGCTCTGCCTTGTCCACCGCGTCTGCGGTTTCGCTTTGCTCAGCCCTGTCCACCGCGTCTGCGGTTTCGCTTTGCTCAGCCTTGTCCACCGCATCTGCGGTTTCGCTTTGCTCAGCCTTGTCCACCGCGTCTGCGGTTTTGCTCTGCTCAACCTTGTCCACCGCGTCTGCGGTTTTGCTCTGCTCAGCCTTGTCCACCGCGTCTGCGGTTTCGCTCTGCTCAGCTTTGTCTACCGCGTCTGTGGTTTCGCTCTGCTCAGCCTTGTCTACAGCGTCTGCGGTTTTGCTCTGCTCAGCCTTGTCTACCGCGTCTGTGGTTTTGCTCTGCTCAGCCCTGTTTACCGCGTCTGCGATTTCGCTCTGCTCAGCCCTGTCTACCGCGTCTGCGGTTTTGCTCTGCTCAGCCTTGTCTATTGCAACTGCGGTTTCGCTTTACTCTGTTTGATTACCGCATCTGCGGCTCTGAACTCGTCTCCCAGTCTGTACTGGACCCTACCCAGCCTGCGCTCTAGCCTGCCTGTTCCTGTATTCCCCGGTGTGGGTCAACAGCCGTGTCCGGAGTCTGACCTGGAGTAGACCCTGGTCCCTCTGCTCGGTTCCTCCCTGGTGCACTGGCGTCGTATGCCGTCGTGCGACCTGGGTCGGATCGAGCAGATACTTAGTTACGCCCCTCCAGGCACTCTCCGGTTCATGGCACAGTGGAACCACTAAACACGCACACGCCAGTCAGTCCGGGCGTGTGCATTACACGGGGAGTCTTTGACTTGCAAACATCCAACTTACGTATGACCTCTAGTTACGAATATTGGATGTTCAAAAAAAGAAAAACTAATATAACCACCTCAACACTGAACTCTCCACCCGCCATCCTGTCCTCCTCTTTCCGCTGTCATGTGCCGCATCTCCGGCCTATTTGCTGTAGGCCAGAACGCCCAGCCATGTCTAGCTCGAAGCTCACTGTATGTCATGTGGCTGCATTATTAACGCAACCTTATGATGTGCAGTAAGCTCCAGCCTGGACGTGCTCAGAATTCCTGTTCTATAGGGAAGAGGCTGGATATGCGGCACGCATGATGGCGGAAAGGACTGGCCAGCGAGCCACGGGGCGGCTGGAGAGGTGAGTATTGGTTAAAAAAAAACCTAATACTTCTACAGTGGCTCCGCTGCTTGCCTTTTAGTCTTCTTGCTTCCACCGTTGCATGTCGCATTTTCAAGACTTCCGGCCATGTCTAACCCCTGGAGATCAGTGTACATCATAAGGCCGTAAGTCCTGACTTATAGTGAAGAGGCTGGAAATGCTATGTATTTTAACGATCCTGTTCCAACTTATACATATTCCTGAGTTACAAACAAAGCTACATAACATATCTAGTTCGTAACCCTAGGACTAGTGGCATAACTAGAGTCTGATGGGCCCCAGTGCAAGATCTGGACTGGGGCCCCCCCATCCTGAATAAATTATATATATATATATATATGTATATATATATATATGTGTATATATATATATATATATATATATATATACTGTATATATATATATATTGTATATAAACTGCTAAAAAAAAATAAAGGGAACACTAAAATACCACATCCTAGATATCACTGAATGAAATAGTCCTTTTTTTTATCCTTATTCTTTATTAAATTTTTTCCAATTTTTACAATATCAAAAATTAAATACATCATCCTTAAGTATACATAGTGTTAGAACTCTCCTGTTAGTTTTTTTTTAGTTTGCTGGTCACATGACCATTTTTGCCTATTTAATCCGGCTCCGCCCTCCTGGTCTTGCTGGACTTCATTGTATTTACTACTCTTGAGCTAGCTTGGTGTTAGTTTTGCTAGGTCTTCTGACCTCTATGCTTTTTGTTGTGTGTTTGTCTTTGACAAGCTGTGCAGGAATGGCCTAGGCCTATTGGTTTGAAATCGATACAGAGGTTTTTGGGTTTCGCCAATACAGAAAATTCATAAAAAATTTTTCTATTATTGTCAAACCGCTGACCGATCTCACCAGGAAAGGTGCTAATGCGGTTCAGTGGACTTCTGAGGCCATTGAAGCTTTTGTGTTTCTAAAGGAGAGGTTCACCTCTGCTCCCATCCTTATGCAGCCTGATGTGACTAAGCCGGTTTTGGTTGAGGTTGATGCTTCTTCGGTGGGGGTCGGTGCGGTGTTGTCTCAGGAAAACAAGGATGGAGTACATCCCTGTGCCTTTTTTTCAAAAAAATTTTCTGAGACTGAACTTAATTACGATATTGGTAATCGGGAATTGCTGGCTATTAAACTCGCATTTGAACACTGGCGTCACCCCTTGGAAGGTGCTGAATTTCCCATTCAGGTTTTCACTGATCATAAAAATCTGATCTATCTTGATGCTGCCAAGCGCTTGAATGCCCGTCAGGCTAGGTGGGCACTTTTTTTCTCGCGGTTTAATTTTTCCGTTACTTACATCCCGGGTACCAAGAATGTTAAAGCGGATGCTTTGTCTCGCAGCTTTTCTCCCATGGTCGGTGTTGAGGAGGAAGAGGAGAGCATTTTACAAGAAGGTGTTGTGATTGCTGCTTTGGACTCCGTTTTGGAGGATGAGATTCTTAAAGCTCAGGAGAATGCCCCATCTAACACTCCCCATGGGAGGTTGTTTGAGCCTAGGACCTTTAGGAGAGATTTGTTTGTTGAGTGTCATGAGTCTCGGTTGGCAGGTCATCCAGGAATTTCTGAGACAAAGAGACTTGTGGGTCGCAGTTTTTGGTGGCCTGGATGGCAGAAGGAAGTCATTAAGTGGGTGCGCCAATGTACTGTGTGTGCTAGATCCAAGTCTTCACATTCTCCTGCTGCGGGGTTGCTTTGCCCTCTGGAGGTTCCTAGTGCACCTTGGACACATCTGGCTATGGACTTTACTACTGACCTTCCCCCCTCTGAAGGTTTCACGGTCATCTGGGTGGTCGTGGACCATTTTAGCAAGATGTGTCACTTGGTTCCCTTCATCAAACTGCCTTGCGCTAAGACACTCGCTAAGGCCTTTGTCAAGGAAATTGTCAGACTACATGGTGTTCCTACTGACATTGTTTCTGATAGGGGACCTCAGTTCGTGGCTCGTTTTTGGCATGCCTTTTGTGACAGGTTGGGAGTTCATTTGTCGTTTTCATCTGGATATCATCCTGAGTCTAATGGCCAGACAGAAAGGAAGAACCAGGATGTTGAGCAGTTCTTGCGTTGTTTTGTGGCAGACAATCAAGAGGGGTGGTCTGAGTTTCTGCCACTTGCTGAATTTGCTCTTAACAACCATACATCCTCTTCTGCTGGGTGTTCGCCTTTTTTTTGTTGTTCTGGGAGACATCCGTCTTTTGGGTCATTCTCCAAATTGGTTTCGGCTGTGCCTGAGGAGGAGAGTTTTTCCGGTGATTTGGAGAGAGTTTGGACGGATGTGCGTGGTAATCTTCAGGAGGCTAACAAAAAATCTAAGAGGTACTTTGATAGGAAACGGCAAGAGGTTTTGTTTGCTGTTGGTGACCTGGTTTGGTTGTCCTCTAAGAATCTGCGATTGAGGATTCCTTCTAAAAAATTGGGTCCCAAGTTCGTAGGGCCCTTTAAGGTGCTTCAGATAGTTAACCAATCTGCTGTTAGGTTAGAGGTTCCTACCTCCTGGAAGATTAACCCGATGTTTCATGTTTCTCTGTTGAAAAAAGCTGATGTGTCGGATGGTGACGCCTCTGCCACTGTTCCTCCGGTGGTGGAGGACGGGGAATGTGAAATTTCCCGCATCCTAAATTCTAGACGGTATAGAGGGAGTTTGCAGTATCTCGTCGCTTGGAAGGGTTTCGGACCTGAGGATAACTCATGGGTGAGGGCGGATGATGTTTCTGCTTCCAGACTGGTCAGAGCGTTTCACAGGAGGTTTCCTGGTAAGCCTGGGCCTAGGGGATCCGGAGGATCCTCTTAGAAGAGGGGGTACTGTTAGAACTCTCTTGTTAGGTTTTTTTTAGTTTGCTGGTTACATGACCATTTTTGCCTATTTAATCTGGCTCCGCCCTCCTGGTCTTGCTGTACTTCATTGTATTTACTACTCTTGAGCTAGCTTGGTGCTCTGTTGCCGTTCTCTGTTACTTTTGCTAGGTCTTCTGACCTCTATGCTTTTTGTTGTGTGTTTGTCTTTGACTGCTACTATTTCTGCTAAGAGGTGTCCAACTTATCCCAGTCCCTAGTTCTTGTAGGGATCCCTCCCTCACATCTATAGGTCTTCGTACAGACTAGCCGAGGACTTTAGCGGGTCTGATCGCAGGATCAGGTTCCCCGTTACATCGTAGGGATCTAGTTTAGTTCTATTGTAGGGACAGTTCTCCTGTCTTTCCTTAGTCCCTGTAGCAGATCATAACACATAGAACATAAAACATAAACATACAATTACACTTCCTTTTTCAAAAAGAAAAAGTTCAATATTTCAAAATCATAAAAGGTGTGCAGCATTTAACAAAACATATAACATTACGAAACAGCATAAATTCACTTAAATCATGATGTGTTTATAGGAATGGCTCATGGGGACAGAGTCCACAATTTCCATCTATCCATAATTTTCTTTCTATTTTGCAAGAATGCTAGACCTCTTTTGAAACCAGGAAAATATCCGGGTTTACCGGAAAACTATAGACATCTTTTGAACTTTGATGTTCAATTTTTTTTAAAATTGAATAGCTTCTAGGTTAAGTAAGGTGATACCTCATTATATTATAAGGGGGCCACATTATATGATATGGGGCTGCATTATACTACATGAGTCTACATTATATTATGTGGGGCTGCATTATACTATATGGGACTACCTTATATTATATGGGGCTGCATTATACTCTATGGGGGCTGCATTATACTATATGGTGCTACATTATATTCTATGGGGGCTACATTATATTATATGGGGCTGTGTTATACTCTATGGGGGCTGCATTATACTCTATGGGGGCTGCATTATACGTTATGGGGCTACATTATATTCTATGGGGCTACATTACATTATATGGGGCTGCACTATACTCTATGAAACTTCATTATATTATATGAAACTGCATTATACTCTATGGAGGCTACATCATATTATATGGGGCTGCATTATACTCACTGAAGCAGCATTATACTTACTGGGGAAGCATTATACTACATGAGGGCTACATTATATTATATGGGGCTGCATTATACTCTATGGGGTCTGCATTAATATGGGGTTACATTATACTCTATGGGGCCTGCATTATTGTTAGAACCATCCTGTTTGTTTTTGTTTCTATCTTGTGTCTTGCGGTCACGTGACCATCTTCCTATATATTCCAGCTCCACCCTTCTGGCTTTGCTGGACTTCTGTGTTGTTTTGACTGTTTCTCTAGCCAGGTGCTTTTGTGCCTATCTATCTCTAATTTGCTTGGTCCTCTGGGACCTCTAGTACTTTTTGTCAGTTTATCTTTTGCTCTGCAACAACTTCTGCTAGGAGGTGTCCCATTTTTATTCCAGTCCTCAGTTCCTTTAGGGACCCCTTCCTTTCTCTATAGGTCTCCGTTCAGACTAGCCGAGGACGAAGGCGGGTCTGTTCACAAGGAACAGGTAGCCCGCTACAACGTAGGGGCTCAGCTTAGTCTTACTGTAGGGACAGCTCTCCCCTTCTTTCCTTAGCCTATGTTGCAGATCATAACAGTAAGTCCAGCCAAAACAAAAACTTTAAGGAAAGAAATCCGGGGATCAGTATGGTTTCTGTTCAAGATTTGGCTCAACGCCTGCAGGGATTGTCTCTGGAGGTGTCTGAGCTCCGGCAACACGTGAGTAGCTGTTCTGGAGCGCATTTTGTCGAACCCAAGGTAGGACTCCCTGATATTTTTTATGGTAAACAACAAGATTGTTTTTCCTTTAAAAATGCTTGTTTATTATATTTTCGTTTGAGACCAAGGTCCTCTGGGAATGAATCACAGCGCATTGGGTTTATCATGTCACTTTTGCGCAAGGAACCACAGGGGTGGGCCTTTTCTCTCCAACCTAATGATCCGTGTTTTAGGTCAGTGGAGGATTTTTTTTCTGCTATGGGGCTATTGTATGATGATCCTGATCGAGTCTCATCTGCTGAGACAGAACTGAGGCGTTTGAATCAGGGGTCAGGTGAAAATTATTGTACACACTTCAGAAGGTGGTCCTCAGAAGGGAAATGGAATGATTCGGCGTTAAAATGTTTTTTTCTTGCTGGTCTAAGTGAAAGGGTTAAGGATCTGCTTATTGCGTTCCCTGCACCTGAGACCTTGCAGGAAGCCATGCAATTAGCTATACGTGTGAACAGGAGACTGCGTGCCAGGGTTAATGATGAAAAAATTCCTGCAATGGCAGCTCCTAGTCCCCAGAGGGTCTGCTCAGACGGCGGAGAACCGATGGAGGTTGAGGCGCTGTCACTCCGCTCTCAGGAAAGAGACTGCAGGTTTTCCAAGGGATTGTGTTTTTATTGTGGTAAACCTGACCATTTGATTAAGAACTGTGAGCTTCATTTAAGTAAAGAAAAAAAAAAGGTCAGTTACGCCCGTATTGCTTGTTTGAGCTCTAAGGGAGTATTTCTTTCAGTGAGTACCTCATTGCAGGAAGATTTGATTGAATTTCGGGTATTTGTGGATTGTGGTTCAACACTTAATGTGATTGATAAGGGGTTTTTGGAAAAACTTAAATTGGAATCCAAACCTTTGTCATCACCTATTTCTGTGATTGCAATTAATAACACTCCTTTGAAATGTATTACTCACAAGGTTGCGGCATTTCCCCTCACTATCATTGGTATTCACCTAGAAATTTTGGACTTGGTGGTATTAAATAATTTACCCTCTCCAGTCGTTTTAGGTTTGCCTTGGTTAAAACTGCACAATCCTTTACTGGACTGGTCTACTAATGAGATTAAGTCTTGGAGTCCTAAGTGCTATGATAAATGTTGTAATGGTCGCATTGTGGCTATGGAAAAAGGGGAATTACCTGTACCTATTCAGGATTTTTGGAAGGTTTTTTCAGAGGAGGAGTCGCAAGTTTTACCTCCTCATAGGGACTATGATTGCACCATTGAGTTTGTTCCTGGAGCTACTCTTCCCTAGAGTCACTTATTTAATCTGACTATCCCTGAGAGAAAGGCCTTGGAGGAATACATACAGACGAGCTTGGCTGCTGGTCACATTAGACCTTCTAAGTCGCCTGCGGCCATTGGATTTTTCTTTGTTAAAAAAAGGACAGGGGTTTACGTCCATGTCTGGACTTTCGTGAAATTAATAAGATTACCGTACGCAATTCCTACCCATTGCCGTTAATTCCTGACTTGTTTAACCAGTTAGTGGGGGCCAATTGGTTCTCTAAAATTGATTTCCGGGGGGCATACAATTTGTTACGAATGAAGGAGGGTGATGAATGGAAAACTGCTTTTAACACTCCGATAGGTCATTTTGAGAATCTGGTGATGCCTTTTGGTCTTACCAATGCACCCGCGTTTTTTCAGAACCTTATTAATGACATCCTGAGACCTTTGATTGGTAAGAATGTAGCTGTGTATTTGGATGACATTCTGATTTATTCACCAGATCTGGAGTCCCATTGGCAGAGTGTACGTGAGGTGTTGCAGTTATTGAGTGATAATTCACTTTTTGCTAAGCTGGAGAAATGTGAGTTCGCTGTGCAGAGAATTAGTTTTTTGGGCTACATTATCTCCAGCGAGGGCTTTGAGATAGACCCGGTGAAGGTTCAGGCTGTGCAGGAATGGCCTAGGCCTATTGGTTTGAAATCGATACAGAGATTTTTGGGTTTCGCCAATTATTACAGGAAATTCATTAAGAATTTTTCTATAATTGTTAAGCCGCTGACCGATCTCACCAGGAAAGGTGCGAATACGGTCCAGTGGACTACTGAGGCCATTGAAGCTTTTGTGTATCTCAAGGAGAGGTTCAGTTCTGCCCCTATCCTTATGCAGCCTGATAAGACCAAGCCTTTTTTGGTTGAGGTTGATGCTTCTTAGGTGGGAGTCGGTGCAGTCTTGTCTCAGGAGAACAAGGATGGAGTACATCCCTGTGCCTTTTTTTCGAAAAAATTTTCAGAAACCAAACTTAATTACGATGTTGGTAATCGGGAATTGCTGGCTATTAAACTCTCGTTTGAACATTGGCGTCATTTCTTGGAAGGTGCTAAATTTCCTATTCAGGTTTTCACAGATCATAAGAATTTGATCTATCTGGATGCTGCCAAACGCTTGAATGCCCGTCAAGCTAGGTGGGCACTTTTTTTTTCTCGGTTTAATTTTTCTGTTACTTATATCCCTGGTACTAAGAATGTTAAAGCCGATGCTTTATCTCGCAGCTTTTCTCCCATGGTTGGTACCGAGGAGGAGGAGAGCATTTTACAGGAAGGAGTTGGGGTAGCAGCATTGGACTCCGTTTTGGAAGATGAGTTTCTGAAAGCCCAAGAGGATGCCCCATCTAACACTCCCCATGGGAGGTTGTTTGTGCCTAGAACCTTTAGGAGAGATTTGTTTGGTGAGTATCATGAGTCTCGGTTGGCAGGTCATCCAGGAATTTCTGAGACTAAGAGACTTATCAGTCGCAGTTTTTGGTGGCCTGGGTGGCAGAAGGAAGTCATCAAGTGGGTGCGTCAATGTACGGTGTGTGCTAGGTCAAAGGCTTCACATACCCCTGCTGCAGGGTTGCTTTGCCCTCTGGAGGTTCCTAGCGCGCCTTGGACGCATCTGGCAATGGATTTTATTACTGACCTTCCTGTGTCCGAGGGTTTCACTGTCATCTGGGTGGTTGTGGACCGTTTTAGCAAGATGTGTCATTTGGTTCCATTCATTAAGCTACCTTGCGCTAAGACACTCGCTAAGGCGTTTGTTAAGGAAATTTTCAGGCTCCATGGCGTTCCCACCGACATTGTTTCTGATAGGGGACCTCAGTTTGTGGCTTGCTTTTGGCGTGCTTTTTGTGACAGGTTGGGAGTCCATTTGCCATTTTCGTCTGGGTATCATCCTGAGTCTAATGGACAGACAGAAAGAAAGAACCAGGATGTTGAACAATTTTTGCGTTGTTTTGTGGCAGACAATCAAGAGGGGTGGTCTGAGTTTTGCTCTTAACAACCATACATGCTCCTCTGCTGGGTGTTCTCCTTTTTTTTGTTGTACTGGGAGACATCCGTCTTTTGGTTCGTTCTCCAAATTGGGGTCGGCGGTGCCGGAGGAGGAGAATTTTTCCGGTGATTTGGAGAGAGTTTGGACTAATGTACGTTGTAACCTTCAAGAGGCTAACAAAAAGTCCAAGAAGTATTTTAACAGGAAACGTAAAGAGGTTTTGTTTACTGTGGGTGACATGGTTTGGTTGTCCTCAAAGAATCTGCGGTTGAGGATTCCCTCTAAAAAATTGGGTCCGAAGTTTGTGGGGCCATTTAAGGTGCTTCAGGTGGTTAACCAGTCTGCTGTTAGGTTGGATGTTCCCACCTCCTGGAAGATTAATCCTGTGTTTCATGTTTCCTTGTTGAAAAAGGCTGATGTATCGCATAGGGATGCCACTGTCACAGTTCCTCCGGTTATGGAAGACGGCGAATATGAAATTTCTTGTATCCTGAATTCCAGAGGGCATAGAGGGAGATTGCAGTATCTCGTCGCTTGGAAAGGTTTCGGTCCCGAGGATAACTCCTGGGTAAGGGCGGATGATGTCTCTGCCCCTAGACTTGTCAGAGCTTTCCACAGGAGATTTTCGGATAGGTCTGGGCCTGGAGGATCCGGAGGATCCTCATAAAAGAGGGGGTACTGTTAGAACGCTCCTGTTTGTTTTTGTTTCTATCTTGTGTTTTGCGGTCACGTGACCATCTTCCCATATAATCCAGCTCCGCCCTTCTGGCTTTGCTGGACTTCAGTGTTGTTTTGACTGTCTCTCTAGCCAGGTGCTTTTGTGCCTATCTATCTCTAGTTTGCTTGGTCCTCTTGACCTCTAGTACTTTTTTTCAGTTTATCTTTTGCTCTGCAACAACTTCTGTTAGGAGGTGTCCCATTTTTGTTCCAGTCCTTAGTTCCTTTAGGGACCCCTTCCTTTCTCTATAGGTCTCCGTTCAGACTAGCCGAGGACGAAGGTGGCTCTGTTCACAAGGAACAGGTAGCCCGCTACAACGTAGGGGCTCAGCTTAGTCTTACTGTAGGGACAGCTCTCCCCTTCTTTCCTTGGCCTATGTTGCAGATCATAACAATTATATGGGGGCTGCATTATACTCTGATACTCTGGGGGCTGCATTATCCTCTGTGGGGTGGAATTATACTCTGTGGGGCGGCATTATACTCTGTGGGGGCTACATTATACTATATGGAGTTACATTATACTCTATGGGGCCTGCATTATATGGGGGCTGCATTATACTCTGGGGGCTGCATTATCCTCTGTGGGGTGGAATTATACTTTGTGGGGGTGGCATTATACTGTATCAAGGACTATAGACTGTGTATTATACTGTATGTACAATATGGGGGCTGCATTAAACTGTATTGAGGGCTATGGGGCACATTATACTATGTGTACTATATTGGGGCTGCATTATACTGTATTGAGAGCTATGGGGCACATTATACTATGTGTACTATATGGGGGCTGCTTTATACTGTATTGAGGACTGTGGGGTGCATTATACTGTATGAAGAACTATGGGGGTGCATTATACTGAATGGACAACTATGGGGAGTGCATTAAACTAAATGGAGGACTATGGGGCACATTATACTATATGGAGGACTATGGGGTGTGCATTATTCTATATGGAGGACTATGGGGTGCTTGATACTAAACAAGCAAAATGCTGCCTATTCATTGAATGATTGGTTTATGTAGGAACAAAAAATTACACTGTGTGCAGAATTATTAGGCAAGTTGTATTTTAGAGGATTATTTTTATTATTGATCAACAACTATGTTCTCAATCAACCCAAAAGACTCATAAATATCCAAGCTTAATATTTTTGGAAGTTGGAGTGTTTTTTTTTTTTAGATTTGGCTATCTTAGGAGGATATCTGTTTGTGCAGGTAACTATTACTGTGCAGAATTATTAGGCAACTTAATAAAAACCAAATATAATCCCATCTCACTTGTTTATTTTCACCAGGTAAACCAATTTCAGTGCACAAAATTTAGAAATAAACATTTCTGGCATGGAAAAACAAAAACCAAAAAGATTAGTGATCAATATAGCCACCTTTCTTTATGATGACACTCAACAGCCTTCCATCAATAGATTCTGTCAGTTGCTTGATCTGTTTTCGATCAACATTGCGTGCAGCAGCCACCACAGCCCCCCAGACACTGTTCTGAGAGGTGTACTGTTTTCCCTCCCTGTAGATCTCACATTTTATGATGGACCACAGGTTCTCTATGGGGTTCAGATCAGGTGAACAAGGGGGCTATGTCATTATTTTTTCTTCTTTTAGACCTTTACTGGCCAGCCACGCTGTGGAGTAGTTGGATGCATGTGATGGAGCATTGTCCTGCATGAAAATCATGTTTTTCTTGAACGATACCGACTTCTTCCTGTACTACTGCTTGAAGAAGTTGTCTTCCAGAAACTGGCAGTAGGTCTGCGAGTTGAGCTTCCCTCCATCCTCAACCTGAAAAGGTCCCACAAGTTCATCTTTGATGATACCAGCCCATACCAGTACCCCACCTCCACCTTGCTGGCGTCTGAGTCGGAGTGGAGCTCTCTGCCCTTTACTGATCCAGCCTCTGGCCCATCCATCTGGCCCATCAAGAGTCAGTCTCATTTCATCAGTCCATAAAACCTTTGAAAAATCAGTCTTAAGATATTTCTTGGCCCATTCTTGACGTTTTATCTTATGTTTCTTGTTCAAAGGTCGTCGTTTTTCAGCCTTCCTTACCTTGGCCATGTCCCTGAGTATCGCACACCTTGTGCTTTTTGATACTCCAGTAACGTTGCAGCTCTGAAATATTGCAATATTCTTCCTCAGCTGGTAAACAAGCATCGATCGACTTCAATATTGTCGATCACGCTCATTTAATGGTCTGAACTCAGTGCATGTAAATACAATCAAAATGTTTCTGTGTAATGGTGCAATATGTTAGCATTTGGAGCCCCACTTTAAACTTTCGCCCAGGGCCCCACTTTGTCTAAAACCGACCCTGCCTGTATGACCTCCCTACAATGCCTGGGCATGCTCCTGATGAGGCAGCGAATGTTCTCCTGAGGGCAGCACTTTGGTTCAGTGGTTAGCACTGCAGGCTTGCAGTGCTGGGGTCCTGAGTTCAAATCCCACCAAGGACAACATCTGCAAGGAGTTTGTATGTTCTCCCTGTTGGTATATGCAACAGTTGTGGACTTCTTTGTTTGTGCGAAGGAGGACTTTATGCTGATCTGACAGTAGATGGCGATGTTGTGTAAAGTTTCCTTGTTTACTGTATTGTAAAAGAAAAAAGGTCTCTCTAGTACTTTCTGTTTTGCTCTTACTTCTTGGTGCAGTACTGTGTGACTGTGCATTTTTTCCTTTACCTTATGTTCTGAGAAGTAAAAGCTTGTTATCCCATATAATCTGCTCTGTGAAGTTTCTACTGCAACTGTGGGTATTCAGAAGCTGTGCAGCAGGTTATGGGCCCAGGCACCGAGGACCCCAGGCACCAAGGACCCCAGACACCCAGGACCCCAGACACCCAGAACACCGGAACTCTCAGCAAGACCCTGGTGAATGCAGAAGAATTCTTCAGTACAATTCTCTCCAAACAGGTAAGACAAGTTAAAGATGACAAGTAGCACAGAGCTAAAACTCACAGTAGCTAAGCTGAATAATGAGAATTATCAGTTATGGAAGTTCAAAGTAGAAATGTTATTGTCTAAAGATGATTTATGGGAAGTAATCACTACAGATAGACCTGATGAGGATAATCAGACATGGGATAAGAAAAATAGACAAGCAAGAGCTACCATCAGCCTATTAGTGGATGATGCACACTTAATCCACATAAGGAATGAGGATACAGTAAAGGGAATGTGGGAAGCACTAAGAAAGCTACATGAAAGACCCAGCTTAAATCACAAGTTATTTCTGCTAAGAAAGCTTTATAGAATGAGACTAAGTGCAGACAATGACATGCAGAAGCATATATTCTCTATTATGGAAGTGATTTCACAGCTGAGATCAATTGTTGAAGATATTAAGGAAAGCCATGTAGCAGCAATATTATTGTGCAGTTTACCGGATTCATATACTGCTTTGATAAATGCACTAGAGACAAGACCTGATACAGACATTACATTAGAGTTTGTGAAGACCAGACTCATAGATGAAGAAGAAGAAGAAGAAAAGAACAAACAAATGATTCTTCTACTGAAAAAGATAATGGAAATGCTCTTAAAGCTACAGAATCAAAAAGACCCTATAATAAAGAGACAAGAGAATGTTTCAGATTTAAGAAAGAAGGACATTTAAAGAAACACTCTACTATATGGAAATCAGAACAACAGAAATTACATCATAAAGCGAATACACAGAAGGTGAAAAACACAATTCTGATTCATGTGAAAATAATTGGAATTTCACATTTAAAGTGACTGATAAGAAATCATTGTTGGGTTGGTTTATTGACTCAGGAGCAACAAGTCACATGACAAGTAATAGAAATTTCTTTACTGAACTTAATTTAAATAAGAAGGAAGCCATTTATCTTGCAGATGGAAGCAAAATAACTGCAGAAAGTGTTGGACAAGGAATGCTAAACTGTTCTAACACGTTTGGGCATGATTCAAAAATGCTTGTACAGGATGTGTTATATGTTCCAGGATTAGAAAGAGGATTGTTATCTGTAAAACGTCTAACAGATAAAGGACTTACTGTAAAATTCAAAGATGATGAGTGTACAATCCTAGCAGGAAAAAAGGTAATAACCAATGTCAAGGCAGATGAACAATTATATCATCTAGACACATTAAAGGAACAGATGAAGTTGTGTACACATGATCACAAGAATTGTATTCACATGTGGCATAGATGTCTAGGACACAGACATCCTGAAAGTATAATGGAGCTACAAAGGAAAGAATTGACAAAGGATCTATTGATATCTGATTGCTCAATTACCGTAAGATGTGAATGTTGTATAAAATCCAAAGCCACAAGGATATCTATTCCTAAAGACAGTGAAATGAAAAGCACAAGACCACTTGATTTGGTGCATACTGACGTATGTGGACCCATGAAAATGACTACATCAGGAGGCAATAGATATATGGTGACTTTTATAGATGACTACTCAAGATACACAGTCACATACTTCACATACTTGATCAAGAACAAAAGCGAAGTTTTCAATAAACTAGTAGACTACGTGACAAAGTCGAATAACAGGTTTCAGAGGAAGCCAATTGTCATTAGAAGTGATAATGGAGGTGAATTCACAGGACACCAAATAGAAAACTACTTAAGAAAAAATGGTATAGAGCATCAAAAGACTGTTCCATACACACCTGAACAAAATGGAGTAGCAGAAAGGAAAAACAGAACTCTGACTGAAATGATAAGGTGTATGCTAACAGATTCCAAACTATCAGAGAAATGTTGGGGTGAAGCAGCAATGACAGCTACATATCTACAGAACCTACTTTTTTCTAGAAATCTGAAAAAAAACATATGAACTGTGGCAAGGTATGAAACTAAGTGTAAATCATTTAAGAGTTTTTGGTTGTAAAGTTTTTGTATTCATTCCAACAGAAAAACGTTCCAAACTTCAAAATAGGTCCATGGAAGGAATATTTGTTGGATACAGTGAAACACTGCAAAGGATATAGAATCAAAGATCCCAAAACAGACAGAGTTAGGGTATGTGCCCACGTAGCGTTTTTCAAGCGTATATGCTGCGGAATTTCCGCAGCGTAAACGCTTGTGAAACGCTATGTTATCCGCCCCCCATGGTCCCCAAGGGGATTCCGCAAGTTCAATGCCCATGCTGCGGATTTTTCCGCAGCGTTTTTGATGCGCGGAAAAATCCGCAGCATGTCCATTAATTTTGCGTTTCCGCAAGCGGAATTGCCTTTGCAATGCAATAAAAAAAGCAAGGCAATTCCGCATGTGGAAATCGCGCGATAAACGCACGATAAACGCGTGCGGAATTCCGCATGCGTTTATCCGGGAGAGGACATGCAGAAATGAAGCAGAAAATTTCTGCTTCATTTCCGCAGCGTGGGCACATAGCCTTATGGTGAATAACAGTATGACATTCATTGAGGATCTAAATGAAGACACTATGATTTCACTGGAAACAAAAAATTAGAAAAACAGCAATAATATAGCTGAAGGAATATCTGATGGAAAAGAAGTTGAAATTAATAAAAAACAGAATACTGAAAGTGAAGAGATACAACTACAGACACAGAATCAAGACGTTCAATAAGAGAAAACAAAGGAAAACCACCAATACGCCTTTCATACAAGGCAAGTAACAGTAAAATTTACGAGCCTACCTCTTGGGAAGACATATCTCGACTTCCTGAAGAAGAAGCCAATAAATGGATAGAGGCAACAGAAATAGAAATAAAATCCATGCATGACTCAAAAACATGGACACTAACAGAATTACCAGAAGGAAGAAAAGCTATAGGATGTAAATAGGTTTTTAAAGTAAAGTACCGAACAGATGGCACAGCTGAACGATACTGAGCAAGACTCGTAGCTAAAGGTTATTCTCAAAAATATGGAGAAGACTATGATGAAACATTTGCTGCAGTTGTCAAATATACTACAATAAGAACTTTATTTGCAGTTGCAGCAATGAAACAAATGGAACTGAAACATCTAGATGTAAAGACAGCATTTTTGAATGGAAGTTTAACAGAAGATATTTACATGGAACAACCTCCAGGATTCAAAGTTGAAAGTAACCCAAACATGGTTTGAAAATTACAGAAAAGTATATATGGTTTATAAGAAGCTGCTAAAGCATGGAATGATAAAATCACGGAGGTGCTCACAAATGAAAAATTTTAAAGAAACAAAGCAGATCCTTGCCTGTACACAAAAAGACTAATGGACTGATAGATCTATGTACTCATATATGTTGATGACATTTTAGTTTGTTTTGAAAAAGAAAGGGATAAAGAGGACATACTAAAAATCCTGAATGAACATTTCTAGATCAAAGACTAGGGAAATGTGAAACAGTACTTAGGAATACAGATAGAAAGAGAAGAAGATGGAAGTTTCCTACTTAATCAAAATCACATGATTCAAGACATAACCGAAACATTTGGATTGAAGGATGCAAAACCAGCAAAGTCTCCAATGGAAACTAATTATCTTAAAGAGATGAGTAGTGAGAAAAATGTGTTACCAAATAATGAAGAATACAGAATGGCAATATGAAAATTACTGTATCTAGCGACTGTTACAAGGCCAGACATTGCAGCAGCAGTAGGAATTCTGAGTAGAAAAGTGTCCAAGCCAAATAAAGCGGATTGGAATGCTGTGAAGAGAGTAATACATTATTTGAAAGGAACCAGCAATGTTAAACTGAAACTGCTTACAAGTGATAAATGCATTTTAACTGGATACGTTGATGCAGATTGGGCTGGAGATCCAACTGACAGAAAATCTACCAGTGGCTAACCTTTCTTTCTCTCAGGTGGACCAATTAGTTGGACTAGTAGAAAACAATCAATAGTAACTCTGTTGTCAACAGAAGCAGAATATGTTGCAGCAGCATATGCGAGTCAAGAAGTTCTATGGTTAAGACAATTGCTAACAGACCTAGGACAAGCACAGTTGTAACCACCAAAAATAAATGAGGACAATCAGGAATGTCTTGTGTAACATCCCTGGCGGCGTGCTGGCATGGCTTACCATCTCCCACCATGCAAGACCGCCAACTTACCTATCAGTCCAGGCTGTGCATTATACTCCGTTACTTGCTGTGTGCATGTCTCTTGTCTGCTGGCTTAGAACGGCGGAGCTGGTACTTTCTGATTCTTAAAGGTACAGTGTGCGCAGTCCTAATGCGTCCCCAGCCTATTGCTGTGAGTCACTGGATACTTAAACCTCCCCCACCCAGTGGGAGGTGCCTGAGCAACACTTTCTTTCAGTGTGTTCTGTGCAACTGAGTTGCCAGGTCCTGTCCTGTATCTTGTCTGTTTCTGCCACCCTGGGGGCAGAGTACCCAGGCCCGTTACCTGTATCTGTGACTTCTAGTCTTTTCCGCCACCCTGGGGGCTGTATGCCCAGTCTCGTTCCTGTATCTTGTTTCTGTGTCAGTTCCTGTCTGAACTGTGTCCTAGCCCGCTACGTGTTTGTCTCTTTGTCCTCCGCACCCGCGGCTCTGCTCTGCTCCATTTGTCCTCCGCACCTATGGCTCTGCTTTGCTTATCCTCCGTACCTGCGGCTCTGCTCTGTTCCGCTTGTCCTCCGCACCTGCGGCTCTTCTCTGCTTGTCATCCGCACCTGCAGCTCTGCTTTACTCCGCTTGTCCTCTGCACCTGCGGCTCTGCTCTACTCCGCTTGTCCTCCGCACCTGCGACTCTGTTCCTGTATCCCAGTCTGTACTGGTCCCTATCCAGCCTGTTTTCCTACCTGCCAATACTGGCCTGTCTGTATACTAGCTGTGCCTGCCAGTACCCGCCCATCAGTATACCAGTCGTGCCTGCCAGTACCCGCCAGTCTGCATACCAGCCGTGCCTGCCAGTACCCGCCTGTCTGTATACCAGCCGTGCCTGCCAGTACCCGCCTGTCTGCATACCAGCCAAACCTGCCTGTTCCTACATTCCCCGGTGTGGGTCAATAGCTGTGACCGGGGTCTGACCTGGAGTAGCACCTGGGCCACCTCCCACGTCCCTCCTCGGACCACGGAGTCGATTAAGCCACCATGTGTTCGTGGTTGAATCTGGCGAGGCCCCTAGTCACGCCCCTCCAGGCACTCCTCGGTTCGTGGCCCAGTGGGACCACTAGCCACACTCACGCCAGTCAGTCCAGGCGTGAGCGTAGCATCTTGTTCTTGCTCAGATGGAAAGAGTTAACCCAAGAACCAAGCACATTGATGTGAAGTATCATTTCTTGAGGGACCATCAGGAACAAGGAATCCTGAAATTAGAATATTGTCCAACTGAAGTTATGACAGCAGACATTTTCACAAAGGCATTGAATGCTGAAAAACACCAGAGACTAATGAAGAAATTAGGTTTGACTGAATAAGTCCTTACTGTTGAGAAAGTGTGTTGGTATATGCAAAAGTTGTGGACTTCTTTGTTTGTGTGAAGGATGACTTTATGCTGATCTGACAGTAGATGGCGATGTTGTGTAAAGTTTCCATGTTTACTGTATTATAAAAGAAAAAAGGTCTCTCTTGTACTTTCTGTTTTGCTCTTACTTCCAGGTGCAGTACTGTGTGACTGTGCATTTTTTCCTTTACCTCATGTTCTGAGAAGTAAAAGCTTGTTATCCCATGTAATCTGCTCTGTGAAGTTTCTACTGCAACTGTGGGTATCCAGAAGCTGTGCAACACTCCCCATGTTTGCATGGGTTTCCTCCGGGTTCTCCGGTTTCCTCCCACACTCCAAAGACATATTGATAGGGAATGTAGATTGAGAGCCCCAATGGGGACAGTGCCAATAATGTCTGTAAATTGTCTGAATTGTAAAGCGCTGCAGAATATGTTAGCGCTATGTAAATAAAAAGATTATTATTATTATCTCAGTTGGTGGATGGAATGACACATGATGTCCCAGATGTTCTCGATTGGATTCATGTCTTGGGAACGGGCAGGCAGTTCAAAGCATCAATGCCTTCATCATGCAGGAACTGCTGACACACTTCAGCCACATGAGGCCTAGCATTGTTATGCATCAGAAGGAAACCAGGGTCCTCTGCACCTGCATATGGTCTGACAATGGGTCTGAGGATCTCATCTGGTAACTAATGGCAGTCAGGGAACTTCTGGTTAGTGCATGGAGGGCTGTGCGGCCCTCCAAAGAAATGCCTCCCCACACCATTACTGACCCACTGCCAAACTGATCATGCTGGAGGATGTTGCAGGCAGCAGAATGTTCTCCAATGCGCCTCCAGACTCTGTCATGCCTGTCATATGTGCTCAGTGTGAACCTGCTCTCATCTGTGAAGAGCACAGGGTGCCAATGTCGAATCTGCCAATCTTGGTGTCCGCTGGCAAATGCCAATCGCCCTGCACGGTGTTGGGTTGTAAGCTCAACACCCACTTATACCACCCTTATGGAGTCTGTTTCTATCAGTTTGAGCAGACACATGGAAGTTACTGGGCTGTTGGAGGTAATTTTGCAGGGCTCTGGCACTGCTCCTCCTGTTCCTCCTTGCACAAAGGAGGAGTCAGTGGTCCCGCTGCTTGTTTTTTGCCCTCCTACAGCCCCCTCCACGTCTCCTGGTGTACTGGCCTGTCTCCTGATATCTGCTCCATGCTCTGGACACTGTGCTGACCAACTTCTGTTGGTTGTACTGTAGACACTGCCTCATGCTACCGTATCTCTAGGGATGAGAGCAATGACAAAATGCAAAAGTGATCAAAACAACAGCCAAAAAGGATGAAAACAGAGAAATGGTCTGTGGTCACTACCTGCAGAACCACTCCTTTATAGGGCTTGTCTTGCTAATTGCTATTGTCTGTTCCAGTTGCACAACAGCAGTGTGGTGGTGGTACTGTGATGGTCTAGGGCTGTTTTGCTGCTTCAGGACCTGGACGAATTGCTATGATAAATGGACCAATGAATTTTGCTGCCTCCCAAAATTCCTGAAGGAGAATGTCCGGTCATCTGTTCGTGACATCAAGCTGAAGCTTACTTGGGCTATGCAGCAGGACAATGATCCAAAACACACCAGCAAATCCACCTCTGAATGGCTTAAGAAAAACAAAATTAAGACTTTGGAGTGGCCTAGTCAAAGTCCTGACCTTAATCCAATTGAGATGCTGTGGCATGACCTTAACAAGGCGGTTCATGCTCGGAAACCCTCCAATGTGGCTGAATTACAACAATTTTGCAAAGATGAGTAGGCCAAAATTCCTCCAGAGCGTTGTAAAAGATTCATTGGCAGTTATCACAAACACTTGTGTAGCGCCGGCGTCCCTGCCCTCTGCTAGGCAGGGACGCTGTTCCCCTCACCTCTCTGCTCCGTGCCCGGCGTCCTCCTCCCGCTCTGCTGGCAGCGCGCGCTCCTTCCCGGCCACTGTGCTTAGGGCGCGCGCGCGCGCTCTCCCTCCCTCTTAAAGGGGCCGCGCGCGCCGTCCTAAGGAGTCCCCGGCCAATGGCCGGAGGACTTCACCATATATAAGGCAGCTCCTCCAAAATGGAGGTGCCCGAGCAATGTTGTTGCACTGTTCACTACTCTGCTTCAGCCCTCAGGTCCCGTTGCCAGTTACCTGCCAGATACCTGCCAGATTCCTGCCAGCTTGCTGTCTTTTCCTGCCTGATTATCTGCTACCTGCCTGCTAGTCTGAGGTCCGACGGTCTGCCTTACTACTCCTGTCAGTCTGTCTAAGGACCAGCCTGTCCGCTCACCTGGGAGCGCACTTCAGCCACCTGCCTGCTTGCCTGAGGTCCGACGGTCTGCCTTCCAACTCCTGTCAGTCTGTCTATGGACCAGCTTGCCTGCTCACCTGGGAGCACACATCTGCTACCTGCCTGCTAGCCTACCTGGAGGCTCCGCCGTCACGTGCTGTGACCACCTGCCTGTCCAGTGACTCCTGCCCGCTCACCTGGGAGCGCTCATCTGCTGCCTGTCTGCTAGCCTACCTGGAGGCTCTGCCGTCACGTGCTGTGACCACCCGCCTGTCCAGAGACTTCTGCCCGCTCACCTGGGAGCGCTCATCTGCCGCCTGTCTGTTGGTCTTCCTGGAGGCTCCGCCGTCACATGCTGTGACCACCCGTTCATCCAGAGACTCTCGCCTGCTCACCTGGGAGCTCACGTCTATCATCAGCCGCCACAGGTCGTACCAACCCTTTACCCAGAGACTGCCCCGGTCACTTGCCGTGACCATCTGCCCGTTCATCCAGAGACTGCCCCGGTCACTTGCCGTGACCATCTGCCCGTTCATTCAGAGACTGCCCCGGTCACTTGCCGTGACCATCTGCCCGTTCATCCAGAGACTGCCCCGGTCACTTGCCGTGACCATCTGCCCGTTCATCCAGAGACTGCCCCGGTCACTTGCCGTGACCTCCAGCCCGTTTACTCTGAGACTGTCCCGGTCACCTGCTGTGACTTCCTGCCCGTCTTCCCTGGTCGCCACCCGCTCCCTTACAAGGACCGCCCCCTTGTATAGTAGCTCAGAGGTTCCGCCTCCCAGACCCGTTACAACTTGATTGCAGCTGTTGCTGCTTAAGGTGGCCTAACTAGTTATTAGGTTTAGGGGGCAATCACTAATATAAACCATTATACTCACAAGGGGCATACATAGAAGTCATGGGGCTACATAGCAGAAGTATAATGCACCCCCATAGTCCTCCATATACAGTAGTATAATGCATCCCAAAGTCCTCCATATAATATACTGCACAGCCCATAGTCATCCATGTAGTATAATCCACAGCTCATAGTCATCCATATTAGTATAATACACAGCCCATATCCTTCATATAATATAATGTACAACCTATAGTCCTTCATATAGTATAATGCACAGCCCATAGTCATCCATGTAGTATAATGCACAGCTCATAGTCCACCATAAAGTATAATGCACAGCCCATAGTCATCCATAAAGTATAATGCACAGTTCATAGTCATCCATAAAGTACAATGCACCCCCATAGTCATCCATAAAGTATAATGCACCCCATAGTCATCCATAAAGTATAATGCATCCCCATAGTCATCCATAAAGTATAATGCACCCCCACAGTCGTCCATAAAATATAATGCACCCCATAGTCACCCATCTAGTATAATTCACCCCCATAGTCATCCATAATGTATGTATAACGCACAGCCCATAGTCATCCATAAAGTATATTGCACCCCATAGTCGTCCATAAAGTATAATACAACCCCATAGTCATCCATAAGTATAATGCATAGCCCATAGTCATCCATAAGTATAATGCATAGCCCATAGTCATTCATAAAGTATAATACACCTGGTAGTCATCCATAAAGTATAATGCACCCCCATAGTCATCCATAAAATGTAATGCAGATCACATAGTCATCCATAAAGTATAAAGCACAGCCCATAGTCATCCATAAAGTACAATGCACTGCACCCCATAGTCATTCATAAAGTATAATACACCCCATAGTCATCCATGTACTAGTATGGCCACTGATTTAAAAAATAAATAAATATTGTCCAGCAGCGTGTATTGTCACGCATGGACCAGATGTGTCTGTGTGCCGCAATATACTTCAACTAGATGTGCAGCCAGTTATATTTTAGAAGATTTTAGTTAAAAGATGCGACCACAGCCAGATACTAAATTAATCCATCTCCGACCACGGCCTGCTTTTCTCAGAGCCGTGTTCATGAGTTTATGATACCAGAGCATCTCAGACAAATATATAGCTGGCTGCAATTGTGCTGTGATACAAGCTTTATGTGGTTTAGGCAGCATGGATCAGATGACAGATTGTATTTAAAGTGATTATCTAGAACTATTTCATTTTTATGGGCCTAAGAACTGACAGATAGTTGATAACTTCCTGCCTGTTCTGCTTGGCACCCATCTCTGCCAGCTCACAGTGGTCACAGACTGCTCCTGTCTGTAGTTCTGCAGCTTACAGTGACCTTACATCAACAGACAGCTCTATCTCTTTCGCTCTGCTCTGTTGATGGAACGTGACTGTCTATGTTATACTGATTGACAACCGGCTCCCTGCTGCCTAACAAAAGAAAGCCGACGTCAGCAGGGACGCCCGTCGACAGAGCAGAACAGAAGAGGTAGAGCTGCTGTGTTGATATAAGGTCAAATGAAGCAGCAGAAACGCCAGCTGGAGCGCGCTGTGACCACTTTGAGCCAGAGTGGAGCAAAACAGGCAGGAAGTTAACAACTACCTGTCAGTTCTGAGACCTATGAGAAAACAATAAAATTGTCAAAGATAACCCCTTTAATGATAGAAAAATAATTTCATGCATTACTGATAATGTCTAATGTGGTACAGAAATATATTTTCTTCTATAACATACACTCTCCTGTATTTGTAATGATGTGTCTCTATATTATTTACTTTCTGGTGTAAAAGTCCATGGTAATCCTTAGTTACATTTGTCTGGATCTTACTGTTTATTTTGTACTTGCATTCTGTAAATGCACAAGTCAAGCTAAGTATTAAGCTAATATAATGTGCTATTTGGAAACAACCTACTCCTGGAGTGAAAACATTTACAGATAACTGAGAACAGGTTACTATTTTTTCTGCTGAGATAATGTCATTGCTCTACTACATTGAAGCAATTGTACAATTAAGTGTTTGTCTTTTTGGCCATTCCTACATTCAATACAATATCTGGCTTTTCTGCCAGCAGAATTTTTCCCTGGTTACAAAGTTAGCTTTCAACTTACCACTCTGGTAGCAACTTGTGATATCATTTACTTATCTGCCCACCCACAGCACCTGGGAGAAGAGGAGTACTGAGTTACAGATAGGTGCCACCAGGAATTTCAGGGCCCCATACTGGCAACATTTTCAGGCCCCCTTGAGACTCTGTCCAGGCTCCACCCCAGCTCCCCCTCCTCCCCTCAAACCTTCCACAGTCCCACCACCCACTCTAGGAAAAACTCCACTTCTGCACCACACCCTCACCAATCACACATTAACAGTTCCAGTTGAACACCATATCACATATATAGCCACCACGACAAGGTAGACTCCTTTTGCCGGGTCCTACTTTACTCTAACCTATTAAACATTTCTTAAAATATCCAATACCCTTTTTTAGGTATATTTTTATTTATTTTCCTTTAAGGGAATGCATCATATAAATCTTTAAAAATAATCAATAATACCACATACAAGAGACAAATACCATCATACCCTGGCCGGACCACATATTACCACCACATAGTAACCGAATAATACCACATACAAGGGACAAATACCGTCACACCATGACCAGATCATATATTGCCACCACATAGTGACCGAATAATACCACATCCAGGGGACAAATACCAGCACACCAAGACCAGACCACATATCACCCCCACATAGTGACCGAATACTACAATACTGATAATTACTTAAAAAAAACACAATGCTAATATTACCATAAGTGTCATTATACACAGGAGCTCTGTACATAGTGTACAGGTATAGTGTAAGAGTACAGGTAATATAGGGACTCACCAGTGACATAATACGCAGGAGCTCTGTATGTAGTGTCAGTGTACAGGAAATAAAGTGATCACCAGTGACATTATACACAGGAGCTCTGTATATAGTGTCAGTGTACAAGTAATATAGTGATCACCAGTGACTAGTGTTGAGCATTCCGATACTGAAATATCGGGTATCGGCCGATATTCGCGGTATCGGAATTCCGATACTTAATTCCGATAATTTTGCAATATCGTATACCGGAATCGGAAGTTCCCATAATGCAATGCGCCATTTTCATTTTATTCAGCCAATGAGGATCCTAAGAAGTGTGGGCACATCCTGTTAGGCATGTAGGCATCTTAACTAATGGCATGGCTGTGATTGGCTGCTGAAATGATGTCATGATGCACTATAAAAGCCGCCGCCGCCATTTTGAGCTCACTCTGCTGTGAATTCAGTTAGGGATAGGATGCTGTTGTTCTGAGGGACAGTTTTAGCTACCTATTTGGTCTATTCTGCTTTACCCAAGCTACTTTATAAATCGCTGTGCCTTGCAGTGCTAGTGCACAGTTCTCTGTGCTGTTCACCGCTTTCTGCAAGGTCTCTGTGTGTGAGTGCAGCTCACCCTGTAGTGTGTGCTTCAGCCACGTCTGGTTATAGTGCACTCAGTGTGTGTCACTGCCTCATACATTGTCCTTTTTTGCCAATTCATAATTTTTCCTGATATCTCCTATTAGTGTGGTGGTTCCATCCGTATTCAGCTAAATTTGTTCCAAACACACTATATAGGAGTAGATAGAGAAATTTTTTGGTCTTGCAGCGCTAGTGCACAGTGCTCTGCATCTGTACTGTTCACCGCTGTCTGCAAGGTCTGGTGTGTGAGTGCAGCTCACCCTGTAGTGTGTGCTTCAACCACGTCTGGTTGTAGTGCACTCAGTGTGTGTCACTGCCTCATACATTGTCCTTTTTTGCCAATTCATAATTTTTCCTGATATCTCCTATTAGTGTGGTGGTTCCATCCGTATTCAGCTAAATTTGTTCCAAACACACTATATAGGAGTAGCTAGAGAAATTTTTTTGGTCTTGCAGCGCTAGTGCACAGTGCTCTGCATCTGCACTGTTCACCGCTGTCTGCAAGGTCTGGTGTGTGAGTGCAGCTCACCCTGTAGTGTGTGCTTCAACCACGTCTGGTTGTAGTGCACTCAGTGTGTGTCACTGCCTCATACATTGTCCTTTTTTGCCAAATCATAATTTTTCCTGATTTCTCCTATTAGTGTGGTGGTTCCATCCGTATTCAGCTAAATTGGTTCCAAACACACTATATAGGAGTAGTTAGAGGAGCCTTTCTGCAGCATTGGGCCCTGCAGCCCCAGCCAGATTAGTATTAGCCTATTTTTTGCAGCCTCATCTATTGCATTGTAGGTTACCTTCCTACATTGTAATAGCTACAAAAAGTTTGTGATACTATCGTTATTACATCTTTAGGCACATCCAGTGTCTTTTTGTGACAAAAAAAACCTAAATAAAGTTCACCAAACACTCCACTTTACAGTTGTGTAGGCCACATTAGCTCATATTAAAGTCTAGTCCACACTTTATAAAATTAGTGTTTCTTATACCTGTTAGCAGCTGTTCAGGAATAAGCACACTAAGCCCTTAGTACTTTTCTGCCTATCTTTATCAGTCTACCAAGATGAAGAAGGCAGGGAGTAAGGCATGTGGTCGTGGGCGTGGGCGTGGGCGTGGAGTTTCTGCAGGGAGAGGACGTGAGGATTCTGTGCCTGCAGGGAGAGGACGTGGGGATTCTGTGCCTGCTGCGGGCACCAGTGACTCAGCATCCCCCAGTTTTACCAGGGAACAGTCCTTTATGCGCAGCTTTGTAGGAGCTAGCCGTACCCGACTGCTGCGGGAGGACCAAATTGAAGCCGTTGTCGGATGGATGGCAGCTAACGCATCGACTTCAATTAGTTCCAGATCCTCTCAGGTCCTGAGCACTGAAGAGCACCCATCTGTCTCTTCACCACCTGCCAAATTGCCCAGGCAGTCAGAGAGCCCTGGACAGGAGCCATCTCTACTTCTGTTCTCTGAATCTCTTGGCTTGGAAAGAGGGGGCCAGCCAAGCAGAATTCGAGAATTTGAAGAAGAGGTAGTATGCAGTGATGCGCAACCGTTTTGTCTCTCTGAATCTGAAGAGGCGGGTGGGCCAGTGCCTATGGTCAGCAGCACACCTCAGTACGCATCTGATGATGAGACTCAGGTGCCACTTTCTGGTGCGTACTGTGCTGTCGAGACTACCCAGGAGAAGCAGTTGTTTGAAGAGGGTGGTGTAGATGATGAGGTCCTTGACCCATCATGGCGTGAGGGACAGGAAGGTGGTGGGAGCAGCTCTGAGGAAGAGATTCCCCGAACAGCCCAAAAAGGAGGGAGAGGGAGGGGGCAGACTTGGTTGCCTGTAGCCTCCACTTCGGCACCCATTAGGAGCATGGCTCTCCCAAAATCCAAAGCGGGCGCTCCCAAGACTTGCAGTGCCTGGTCCTTTTTTGACACAGTTGCAGATGAGATTTGCTTTGTCAAATGCAAGCTGTGTAATCAGAAGGTGAAAAGAGGGGAAAGTGTCAGCAACCTCAATACCACAAATATGTGGAAACATGTGCGGACCAAGCACGTGGTGGAGTTACAAAAACACACTGAAGACCTAGGCCAACCTACAGCGCCACCTACCACCTCTTCAGCTCGTGTTGTAGCCTCTTCCTCCAGCTCACACACAGCTGGTTCGGCTTCCTCACAGGATCGCCATGGAAGAATCTCTGGCACTGTTGTACAGAGACACAGTGTAATTCCACCCACAGCACCACTTTCCCAGTCATCCTCACACTCCCAGGCCAGTCTACAGCCATCGTTAGCACAGGCATGGGAGAAAAGGCGCCCATACTCGGCAAACCACCCCTGAGCCCAGGCTCTGAATGCTGGCATTGCTAAACTACTGGCCCTTGAAATGCTATCATTCAGGCTGGTGGAGACTAACACATTCCATAACTTTATGGCATTGGCAGTCCCACAATACAACGTGCCCAGCCGATTTTATTTCAGCAGGCAAGCCGTCCCTGCCCTGCAACATCATGTGGAGGGAAAAATTAAACATGCGCTACAAAACGCCGTCAGTAGCAAGGTCCACCTGACCACCGATGCGTGGACCAGTAAGCATGGACAGGGACGATACCTTTCCCTCACTGCCCATTGGGTAAATGTTGTGGAGCCGGGTACAGATCTTGAGAGTGGCGCTGTACGTGTTCTGCCAACTCCAAGGATTGCAGGAATCCAGTCTGTACACATTGACTCCTCCTCATACTTCAGTTCCTCTGAATCAGCGCTGCAGGAGCCGTCACGGTCTACCTCCACATCGACCCGTGAACGGTTACCTGTTATGGTGACCAATATGAGCACAGCCGTGGCCAAACGTCAACAGGCCGTATTAAAATTTATTTCTTTGGGGAATCGAAGCCACACAGCGCAGGAGCTCTGGAATGCCATCAAGCAGCAGAGCAACGTGTGATTTATGCCAGCGAATCTCCAGCCAGGCATGGTAGTGTGTGACAATGGCCGAAATCTGGTGGCCGCTCTGGGCCTAGGCAACCTCACTCACATCCCATGTCTGGCACATGTGATCAACTTGGTCGTGCAGAGTTTTTTGAGGGACTATCCGGATCTTGATGCACTGCTTCACAAGGTCCGCATAGAGTGCGCTCACTTGCGGCGTTCCAGCAATGCAAGATCACGCATTGCAGCTCTGCAGCGCCGATTACGTCTTCCGGAACATCGCATCATATGTGACCTACCCACCAGGTGGAATTCAACGTTACATATGTTGGAGAGGTTGTGTGAGCAGCAGGCAGCAGTAATGGAGTACCAGCTGCAGCAGGCGCAAACAAGTCGCAGTGCGCGCCGTTCACACTTCGCCACCACTGAGTGGGCCTCTATGAAGGACATTTGCCACGTTTTGCGTGCCTTCGATTATTCCACGCGGCTGGCGAGTGCAGATGATGCACTAGTCAGCATGACTATCCCCCTTATCTGCCTGCTTGAAAAAACACTGCAAGCACTAAGGGACGAGGTTTTGGAAGAGGTGGAGGATGAGTAGTCACAAATGCCATCTGCTTCTCTACAGTCTGCGCAACGTGGTTCCTCACAAAGGCCTAGGCAGGGGACACTTTGTGAGGAGGATGAGGAGGAGTCAATGGATGAGGAAGACATCTGTCCAGAGGAGGGAGGTACACAATGCTCTAGTAGTCAGTATCTAGAGCGAGGGTGGGGTGATGCAGAGCAGGCAGAGATCACGCCTCAAGCAGGGGACAGCGTTTCTTGGCCAGTTGGCAGTCTGCAGCACATGGTTGATTTCATGCTGCAGTGCCTGAGAAACGACCGCCGCATCGCCCACATTCTCAACACGGCTGATTATTGGGTGTCCACCCTCCTAGATCCTCGCTACCGGGACAACTTACAAAGCCTCATAACACCGTTGAACCGGGAGCGTAAAATGCGGGAGTACCAAGACGCACTGGTGCATTCCATCATGTTCTCCATTCCAACCGAGAGCAGTGCTGCTAGTGCTTTACAAAGCAGCTCAGTGCGTCGAGGCAGTGGAGGAAGCTCTGCACAAAGAGGGAGCAGAAGCAGCGCCTCAGCACATTGCAAGACCAGTATGGCCGAAATGTGGCAAAGTTTTGTGTCCCCGCCGCCACAAATGTCTACACCATCACAGACGGCTCCAGTCAGCAGGAGGCAACGTTTCCGTCAGATGGTGACAGACTACATGTCTTGCCCTCTTAGTGTACTCCCAGACGGCTCTTCTCCCTTCAAGTTTTGGGTCTGTAAGCTAGATACATGGCCAGAGCTAAGTCAGTATGCATTGGAGGTGCTAGCTTGCCCTGCTGCTAGTGTATTATCGGAACGCGTCTTTAGTGCCGCAGGTGGTGTACTAACAGACCGTCGCATGCGACTATCCTCCGATAACGTTGACCGGCTTACTTTTCTCAAAATGAACAAGGCCTGGATCTCTCATGAATTTGCCAGTCCTCTTCCAGAATAAATAATTGTTGGCAAAAGTATCCAGGTCTCCTGTTCTGTTCATGTTTCTACCACCTGAACTGTAATCCCTGAGCTCCAACACCGCCAGTTGGCGCTCGGAAGTGCCGTCTGCACAGTCAACACTTGCTGCCGTGTCATTGGGGTTCAGTAATGTCAGCTGTTCCCCGGCTGTGCGGACGGCAATTTCTCCTGCTCTGTCCACATTCTCACTACTACAGATTTTAAAGTTGCTCCAATTACATCTCTGGCTCCTCTGTTTTCAGTATTATCCCTGAGCTCCAACACCGCCAGTTGGCACTCGGAAGTGCCGTCTGCACAGTCAACACTTGCTGCCATGTCATTGGGGTTCAGTAACGTCAGCTGTTCCCCTGCTGTGCGGACGGCAATTTCTCCTGCTCTGTCCACATTCTCACTACTACAGATTTTAAAGTTGCTCCAATTACACCTCTGGCTCCTCTGTTTTCAGTATTATCCCTGAGCTCCAACACCGCCAGTTGGTGCTCGGAAGTGCCGTCTGCATAGTCAACACTTGCTGCCGTGTTATTGGGGTTCAGTAACGTCAGCTGTTCCCCTGCTGTGCGGACGGCAATTTCTCCTGCTCTGTCCACATTCTCACTACTACTGATTTTAAAGTTGCTCCAATTACACCTCTGGCTCCTCTGTTTTCAGTATTATCCCTGAGCTCCAACACCGCCAGTTGGCGCTCGGAAGTGCCGTCTGCACAGTCAACACTTGCTGCCATGTTATTGGGGTTCAGTAACGTCAGCTGTTCCCCTGCTGTGCGGACGGCAATTTCTCCTGCTCTGTCCACATCCACTGTACTACTGATTTAAAACCTCCTCCAAATACACCTCTGGCTCCTCTGTTTTCAGTATTATCCCTGAGCTCCAACATCGCCAGTTGGCGCTCGGAAGTGCCGTCTGCACAGTCAACACTTGCTGCCATGTTATTGGGGTTCAGTAACGTCAGCTGTTCCCCTGCTGTGCGGACGGCAATTTCTCCTGCTCTGTCCACATTCTCACTACTACAGATTTTAAAGTTGCTCCAATTACACCTCTGGCTCCTCTGTTTTCAGTATTATCCCTGATCTCCAACACCGCCAGTTGGTGCTCGGAAGTGCCGTCTGCATAGTCAACACTTGCTGCCGTGTTATTGGGGTTCAGTAACGTCAGCTGTTCCCCTGCTGTGCGGACGGCAATTTCTCCTGCTCTGTCCACATTCTCACTACTACAGATTTTAAAGTTGCTCCAATTACACCTCTGGCTCCTCTGTTTTCAGTATTATCCCTGAGCTCCAACACCGCCAGTTGGCGCTCGGAAGTGCCGTCTGCACAGTCAACACTTGCTGCCATGTTATTGGGGTTCAGTAACGTCAGCTGTTCCCCTGCTGTGCGGACGGCAATTTCTCCTGCTCTGTCCACATCCACTGTACTACTGATTTAAAACCTCCTCCAAATACACCTCTGGCTCCTCTGTTTTCAGTATTATCCCTGAGCTCCAACTTCGCCAGTTGGCGCTCGGAAGTGCCGTCTGCACAGTCAACACTTGCTGCCATGTTATTGGGGTTCAGTAACGTCAGCTGTTCCCCTGCTGTGCAGACGGCAATTTCTCCTGCTCTGTCCACATTCTCACTACTACAGATTTTAGAGTTGCTCCAATTACACCTCTGGCTCCTCTGTTTTCAGTATTATCCCTGAGCTCCAACACCGCCAGTTGGCGCTCGGAAGTGCCGTCTGCACAGTCAACACTTGCTGCCGTGTTATTGGGGTTCAGTAACGTCAGCTGTTCCCCTGCTGTGCGGACGGCAATTTCTCCTGCTCTGTCCACATTCCCACTACTACAGATTTTAAAGTTGCTCCAATTACACCTCTGGCTCCTCTGTTTTCAGTATTATCCCTGAGCTCCAACACCGCCAGTTGGCGCTCGGAAGTGCCGTCTGCACAGTCAACACTTGCTGCCATGTTATTGGGGTTCAGTAACGTCAGCTGTTCCCCTGCTGTGCGGACGGCAATTTCTCCTGCTCTGTCCACATCCACTGTACTACTGATTTAAAACCTCCTCCAAATACACCTCTGGCTCCTCTGTTTTCAGTATTATCCCTGAGCTCCAACATCGCCAGTTGGCGCTCGGAAGTGCCGTCTGCACAGTCAACACTTGCTGCCATGTTATTGGGGTTCAGTAACGTCAGCTGTTCCCCTGCTGTGCAGACGGCAATTTCTCCTGCTCTGTCCACATTCTCACTACTACAGATTTTAGAGTTGCTCCAATTACACCTCTGGCTCCTCTGTTTTCAGTATTATCCCTGAGCTCCAACACCGCCAGTTGGCGCTCGGAAGTGCCGTCTGCACAGTCAACACTTGCTGCCGTGTCATTGGGGTTCAGTAACGTCAGCTGTTCCCCTGCTGTGCGGATGGCAATTTCTCCTGCTCTGTCCACATTCTCACTACTACAGATTTTAAAGTTGCTCCAATTACACCTCTGGCTCCTCTGTTTTCAGTATTATCCCTGAGCTCCAACACCGCCAGTTGGCGCTCGGAAGTGCCGTCTGCACAGTCAACACTTGCTGCCGTGTCATTGGGGTTCAGTAACGTCAGCTGTTCCCCTGCTGTGCGGACGGCAATTTCTCCTGCTCTGTCCACATTCTCACTACTACAGATTTTAGAGTTGCTCCAATTACACCTCTGGCTCCTCTGTTTTCAGTATTATCCCTGAGCTCCAACACCGCCAGTTGGCGCTCGGAAGTGCCGTCTGCACAGTCAACACTTGCTGCCGTGTTATTGGGGTTCAGTAACGTCAGCTGTTCCCCTGCTGTGCGGATGGCAATTTCTCCTGCTCTGTCCACATTCACACTACTACAGATTTTAAAGTTGCTCCAATTACACCTCTGGCTCCTCTGTTTTCAGTATTATCCCTGAGCTCCAACACCGCCAGTTGGCGCTCGGAAGTGCCGTCTGCACAGTCAACATTTGCTGCCGTGTCATTGGGGTTCAGTAACGTCAGCTGTTCCCCTGCTGTGCGGACGGCAATTTCTCCTGCTCTGTCCACATCCACTGTACTACTGATTTAAAACTTGCTCCAATTACACCTCTGGCTCCACTCTGTTTTTAGTATTTACCCTGGGTTCCAGCACCGCCAGCTGGTTCTCGGTAGTTCCATTTGCTCTTGTACCTTCTACTACCCATCCGGGTTCCAGTACCGTCAGCTGGTTCTCGGCAGTGACTTTGGCACGGGTACTCCCTCCTGCCCAGCCTGGTTCCAGCATGCCAGCTGTTTCCGGGTAGTGTCAACGTCACTTTGCCTCCAATGCGTTGTCCTGTCGTGTTGCGGTCGGGTTAGCCGACTCTATGGTGCCTGCAGTTTAGGTGACTCCTATGTGGGCTGCGGGATCAGGCAATGAAGGCTGGTTCCATAGTGCCAATAGGACAAGCACCCCCTGTAGGACTGTGGGTTTTGGTAACTGCGGCCGGCTCGCGGCCTTGAACTTTTTTTTACATGGGTACCTTCTGCTACCCATCCGGGTTCCAGTACCGTCAGCTGGTTCTCGGCAGTGCCTTTGGATTAGGTGCCTCCTTCTCGGTATCCAAGTTCCACCAACGTCTGTTGGTCCTTGGTAGTGCTTTCTGGCACAGGTACCTCCTGCTTAGTAACCGAGTTCCAGTACCGTCAGCTGGTCTTCGGCAGTTCCATTGGCTCTTGTACCTTCTGCTACCCATCCGGGTTCCAGTACCGTCAGCGGGTTCTCGGTAGTTCCTCAGCTTTCTTGTACCTTCTGCTACATTTCCAAGTTCAAGCTTTTTGAAATGGTTCTTGGTAATCACTCTGGATCTCCCTGACGAGGACCCTGAAGACGAGGACCCTGAAGACCAACCCTAAGAAGACGAGGACCCCGAAGACAACGACCCTGAAGACGAGGACCCTGAAGACCACCCCGAAGAAGACGAGGACCCTGAAGACCACCCCGAAGAAGACGAGGACCCTGAAGACCACCCCGAAGAAGATGAGGACCCCAAAGACGAGGACCCAGAAGACCAACCCGAAGAAGACGAGGACCCCGAAGACGAGGACCCCCGAAGACGACGACCCTGAAGACCACCCCGAAGAAGACCAAGAAGATGACCCTGAAGAAGTTGACCAAGAGGACAAAGAAGAGAAGACAAGCACCAAGATACAGAAGAACAAGAGACAGAAAACCAAGAAGCAGAAATACAAGAAGCTGCAGAACAAAAAGCGGAAGAGCATTAAGCATAAGACTAAAAATCAGAGCAAAAGATAATATCTAAATTATAAGCAGAAGATGACTAAGCAGTGTATGGGGGTGAGTCCTTTCCTCCTCGTGGTGCCCCTGGAAAAGACCTGCTGCTGCAGGCCAAACTGAACGCGGACAAATCCTGTTGTAAATCTTTTGTGACGGGCAGAACGAAAGGTGTAATGTCCAACCTTTTATAGATAACAACTACAGGAATGCCTGTCACAATATGATGAAGAAGAAGAATATGAAGAAGATGAAGAAGTAGAATATGAAGAATGTAAAAAAAAAGAATAATACGAAGAAGGTGAAGAAGAAGAAGATGAAGAAGGTGAAGAAGAAGAGGATGAAAAAGATGCTGAGGATGATGAAGGAGAAAGTGTGAGAGAAGTAAAAAAGAAGGTGAAGAGCATGGAAGTAGTGAAACATAAATATCTGACAAAATATAAAAATACTTAACATAGTCAATATTTCCGTAACTCAGAACGTCTTAAAAAAAATATTAATTCCTGCTATTCCATTTGATTGGGCTAAACCTCTATGCCTTTATTGTCTCCACCACCTCCCCCAATACATTCTACATTATTCTTAGTTGTTTTCCTTCATGTAGAATTAACCTACAAGGAAAGAAAGGGTTTATTTTCATTCCGATATTTCTGTCCCATTGACTTGCATTGGTTTCCGGTATCGGAATCGGCGATATCCGATACTTTTTCGGTGTCGGTCCGATCCAATCCGATCCGATATTTCCCAATATCGGAAGGTATCGCTCAACACTACCAGTGACATTACATCCAGGAGCTCTGTATATAGTGTCAGTGTACAAATAATACAGTAATCACCAGTGACATAATACACAGGAGCTCTGTATATAGTGTCAGAGTGCAGGTAATACAGGGATCACCAGTGACATTATACACAGGAACTCTTTATATAGTGTCAGTGTACAGGTAATACAGTGATCACCAGTGACATTATACACAGGAGCTCTGTATATACTGTATATACTGTCAGTGTACAGGTAATACAGTGATCACCAGTTACATTATACACAAGAGCTCTGTATATACTATATAGTGTATAGTTGTCAGTGCACAGGTAACACACTGACTCACCTGTGACATCCCTAATTGAAGTCCTTCATCTTTGCTTTTTTTTATCCAGCGCAGACCGCCATCACTTCTTCCAGACAGGACTCATCTCTGTTCCCCACCCCCCCAGTCTCAATTTATCACCATTTGCTGTACCCCATCCCCCAGTCTCAATTCATAGCAATTTGCTGTTCCCCACCCCTCAGTCTCAATTCATCACCATTTGTTGAATCCCATCCCCCATTCTCAATTCATCATCATTTGCTGTACCCCACCCCCCAGTCTCAATTAATCATTATTTTCTGTACTCACCCCCCAGTCTCAATGTCTCAATTCATCACCATTTGTTCAACCACATCCCCCATTCTCAATTCATAAATTATTTACTCCTCCCCACCTCCCAGTCTCAATTCATTGCCATTTTTTGTCCTTAATTAATAATCATTTACTGTCCCCACTCCCCAGTTTCAATTAATCATTATTTGCTGTACCCCAGTCTCAATTCATCACCATTTTCTGTTCCCCATCCCCCAGTCTCAATTCATCATTATTTACTCTCCCCCACCCCCAATCTCTATTCATCACCATTTGCTGTCCCCACTCCCTAGTCTCAATTCATCATTATTTGCTGTACCCCACCCCACAGTCTCAAGTCATCATTATTAGATGTACCCCATCTCCTAGGCTCAAGTCATCACCATTTCCTGTCCTCCATCCAGCAATCTCAATTAATCATTATTTTCTGTCCCCCACCCCCATTCTCAATTCATAATCATTCACTGTACCCCATCCCCCAGTCTCAATTCATAATCATTCACTGTACCCCATCCCCTGTCTCAATTCATAATCATTCACTGTACCCATCCCCCAGTCTCAATTCATCCTCATTTGCTCCCCCCTCCCCACACTCATTTAATTTATTTTATTTAAAAAAAAGTTTTTCATACTTACCTCTCAGATGATTCCCTGCAGGTGCAGGTCCACTTCTGCTCTCCTCCTGGAGAGTGGCGCGCATATGTGATGACGTCATTGCATATGCACCATCACCAGCGCATCACAGAAGAGGTGGAGGGAGCCTTGGAGCTGCATGGCTGGTCTGTATTGACCGCTGTGCAGCACCAGGCTGGAAAGCTCCCTGCCTATGGCAGCGCTCAGGCTCACAATACATTATACCCTGGGGCCCGGTGACCACTTGGACCAATGTTAGTGATGGAATAATGCTTATTAAAATGGACGAGTGAAATCCGATAAAAAATCGGATTGCACTCTGACTAATTTTAATCAATGAACCTGTGTTTATCTGCTATTTTTTTCTCAGCTCGGTTCGGACTGAGAAAAAAATTGCAGTGTGCTGTGAGTGGCCGCATATACCGGACAAGACTCGCAAATGCAAGTCAATGGATGCGAGAAAAAAAATCGCTTTGAACACGGACATTTCATCAGCTGAGTACAGTAAAATCACCGTCAGAATAGATGTGATCCATCAGAATAGAATAGATACAGATAGAATAAAAGAAAAAAATGCGTGGGGTCCCCCATAATATTCTTAACCAGCTGAGGGAAAGTGGACAGCTGGGGACTAATGTTTATAGCCTGGGAAAGGGGTAATAAACACAGAGCTTCCCAGGCTATTAATATCAGCTCACAGCTGTCTACTTAGCCTTTACTGGCTATTAAAATGGGAGGCCCCCCCAAAAAATGATGTACCGTCCCCCCCTATAATTAATAACCAGCAAAAGCTAGGCAGACAGCTGTGAGCTGATATTAATAGGCTAGGAAGGGACCATGAATATTGGCCCCCTCCCAGACTAAGATGCCTCTTCAGCATCCTTCATCCAACATCAGTACAGGCACTGCCAATTCATTATCCTGAACCATCTTCACGTGCCAAAATGTTCCAGGGCCCTGCGCTTCAGCAAATTCCATATATAGACGATCACTTGCAAGCCAATATGCCGGCAAGTCACCATACTGCTGACAGCCACATAGTTCCATTTCACATATGGCAGAAACTTTGCAGATCAAACCAGTTAATGGACTAAATGCCTATGCCGCACCATACTTTCCTGCATCTCTATGTCAAGACGCTACAAACCATATGAATAACACTACTCAGCCAGAAATTTTCTTACCAAAATCAGAGAAGACTGACATCTCTGACTTTGCGAGGTACATGGTTCGTCGTGAACTTACTAAGATCGATCTCACAAGGTTCAATGATCAACCTGAGAACTATAGAGGTTGGAAATGTGACTTTAGAACTGCAATTAGTGACCTGCTGCTGAATACCTGGATCTGCTGATCAGGTGGCTCAGACCACAATCCACAGAGCCAGTCAAGAGACTCAAATCTATCCACATCAACAATCGAGTGTCTCGCATAGGAAACACTAGAATGAAGCTTTGGCAGTCCTGAAGCCATAGATAATGCATTGTTCAAGCAACTATAGGATTTTCCAAAATATCCAGTAAGAACAGTTCAAAATTCCAAGAGCTCAGAGACTTGCTATTAGAGGTCCAGCTGACCAAGGCAGACACTCACCTACCTGGCCTAACCTAACAGGACACTGCTCGTGGAGTAAACCAAATAGTTTCTAAGCTACCATACAATATTTAAGAAAAGTGGATCACACTTGGGTCAAGATACGAAAGGGAAAATCAAGTCTTGTTTCTTCCGTTTTCCTACTTCTGTGAGTTCATTAAACATTTTGAAGACTATAAGACTTACCCAACCTTTTCCTACAGAAAACCCAGCGGCCCTAGTTTACCTGCTTGTCACAGCTTTATTGCGACAGACAGGAGTCAGAAGACCACAGTGTCTGAGGTCACATACTCCTGCATTGAATAGAAGCATTTCTCCCTCATATTAAATGGTGCTAGATTCTTTCAGCAGTGCAGGAGTTAATCTGCTCAGCTTTGAGCCTCTGTAGCTAGCTTCTATTTGGAAGTTCTCAGCTGTGCAGCATCAGCCATTCCCCTCCCCTATATAGTCTCTGCTCTGGCTATCTGGGATTGCCAGTGTTATGTCTTGTTCAGCCTGGTGAGGATTGGAGTGGAGGTGTTGATGTTTGGTAGAGGCGTTTAAGGAGAGTTTTTCTGTGACTGTTGCTTGGAATTTTGGTTTTGTGCATGGTCCCATCCTCTTCTATTTTTGTTTACCTTCCTAATCCCTTCGGTGTTTCCCGCTGTTGTCTGTGAGTGCATATTTTGTGTTTGGTATTTTCATTTGTCCCTGTACGTCTTTCCTTGTTTGTCTGTTTTGTGTATATACATACATTATTCCTCCCCACTTCCCTAGGTGGGGGAAGGGACAGATAAGGGCTGATTCAGGAGAACAGCAAGGTAAATGGCCCCAGCATCTTCGCCATCTGAATTAACCTGGAGAACAGGGATAGATAGGGCACCCCTAGTGTTAGGGACAGGGCTGTCAGACAACAGCAACGTGACACTGCTCCTAAATGTTAAAGTCCACATTCTAACAAAAGAAACCACAGAGGTCCAGTGTCACTGAAAAAACTGATGTTCTTCCCTCACCTACATCAGCTACAGACAAGAACAACAAAAGTGAAAAGGTTTCAAACCCTATTCTTCTGTGTCCCATTCATAATAAACCACATCGCCTAAAGAAGGGCATCGGCTTCAGGAAGAAGCTGCTCCAGGAATGCAAGGAGCTTCTAAAGAAGTTGTGGCATGTTACAAATGTTGTGCTTCTACTGAACACTTTGCTAAAGACTGTAAAATTACAATTAGGTGTTTTAAGTGTGACAGTGAGGATCATGTGCAAGCGCTCCATCCATCCCAACCTAACTCTGCACCACTTACACCTTTTTCCACCAAAAGCCATGGCGAGGAGGATGCAGTAAAAGCAGCAAGTCTTACCACAGTGTCTTCCTCATGCACAGAAGTCTGCGGAGAAGGCCTTTGGGACAAACCCTGGGTGAACATATATCCCAAGGGTCACCAAGAGAAAGCCATAAGGGTGTACACCATCTTGGGCGATCAGAGCAACCAATCGCTTGCAAGGTCAGAACTCGACTTAAAGGCAAATGCTTACCCTTACATCTTTGGCACCTGTAGTGGTGTTATAGAGGTTCTGGAAGAAGAGCCAATGATTTTATATTAGCTTCTCTTGAGAACAATGTGGAGATACCCATTCCCACTCTCATCGAGTGCAACCACATGAGCAAATCAATGGACCACCTAATGCGCATTTTCCCAATGCTTTGATCTAGGCTGGGTTTTCATAGACAATTTTTTTATAGAAATGATAAAGAGACCTACCAAGATTTCTTCACGTAAGACTCATATCTTGCCAAAAGGTCACTGCACTTACTTTCAGCCATGTCCACATCATTACTGGATGAAGGAAAAGCTGAATGACAGTAAGTGGCAGCAAGAAACCTCTGACAACATGAACACACAGCCTCAGGTCAACGGTGTTCAAGTCTACAAGTGAAGACAAGTTGGCACCTGCAAGAGATGATAAAGAATTCATAAAAGTTGTGGAAAAGGAATTTGCTCAGGATCATTACAACCGCTGGGTCGCACTATTACCTTTCAATCTCCAAGAACAAAGTTGAAAAACGATCTGCAACAAGCAACTGCAAGGTTTTCATCTTTAAAATGCACCCTAAAGAGGAAACCAGAAATGGAAGAATATTTAATTGATTTCATGCATAATATCTTTGACAGAGATCATGCAGAGCCTGCACCAACGCTTAAGGAAGGAGAACAATGTTGGCATCTTCCATCCTTTGGTGTCAATCACCCTAACCTAATCAAATCACAGTGGTGTTTCATGCCAGTGCTCTGTATAAAGGCATCTCACTCAATTAACTGCTCCTTATTGGGCCTAACCTTAACAACAGCCTTATAGGAGTACTGATTCGCTTCAGACAAGAACCTGTTGCAGTAATGGCAGACAACCAGCAGATGTTTCATTGTTTTATCGTGAGGGAAGTCAGTAAAAACTACCTCCGTTTCCTATGGCATAAGGATAATGACATCCACAATGAGTTCATAGATTACCGGATGAAGGTACATGTCTTCGACAACAGCTCTTCACCTGCTGTGGCAATCTATGGACTGAGACGGACAGCCCTAGAAGGTGAGAGAGATTATGAATCTGATGCTCATCTATTTGTGGAGAAGAACTTCTTCATAGATGATGAACTATTGCCCCAGAAACAACAAAGGTAGGAGACATGGAAGAAGTCTCTGAAGGTTTTAGAACATCTGCAAGTCCCAGATTGTTATTCCTTAAAGTCCACAGAGGCCATAGCAGCAGTAGCCTATCTGAAGACCTCGGAAACCAACAAGGTACATTGTGGATTTGTTCCTTGTAAGGTCAAACTTTCAGGTTCCAAGAATGGCGGCATTGTGTATGGATATCATGTCAAGATTGGATTATCATGAAGTCTAAAGATTTCTGATGGGGAGTGTCATGTCCCACGACTTGGGAATTATACAATATTGTACTGTATTGTTGCAGGTACATTGCTATGCAATATGATTTACCTTTTAGAAGTTTGTCCTCCCTCTCTCCCTGTCTGCCTCCCTCGCTCTGATGTCAGTAACTCCTCCCTTTTTCCTCATTCTGAGTATGTCAGCCATGTTATAAAGCTCATGCCTTGCATCCCTGGTCCAGTATAGTCTTTTTTGCCTACTGTAAATGTACATAACTACAAGAATTCAGCTTGAGAATAAACCTTTTTCTGGAATCTTCATACATGCCTCCTGTAGTCAAGTCAAGCTATCTGATGATATCTGCTTGTATGAGTACTAGTATTTAGAGACATCCATAGAAGCAATGTATCATTAGCTCCACACTCGCAGCCTAGTTAGGCTGTGTGCCCACGTAGCGTTTTTCAAGCGTATATGCTGCGGAATTTCCGCAGCGTAAACGCTTGAAAAACGCATGTAGATCCGCACCCCATGGTCCCCAATGGCATTCCGCAATGTCAATGCCCATGCTGCGGATTTTTCCGCAGCGTATATGCTGCAGTCAAAAATCCGCAGCATGTTCATTAATTTTGCGGAAGCGCTGCGGAATCAATGTGCGGATGGTACCCAAGTCTGGAGGAGAGGAGACTCTCATCCAGACCTGGGTACCAAAGAACCTGTAAAAAAAAGAATAAAATAAAGTTTATACTTATCTTCTGATGTTTTCCCTCCGTCGCGCTGTTGTCTGAAGGACCTGCCACGTCATTGAGTCATGTGACCCACCACATGACTCAATGACGTCACCGCAGGTCCTGCACACAACAGCGTGAGCCGCTCAAGACTCCGGACGGGGCAGAGAATGCATCAGAAGGTGAGTATAAAGTTTATTTTTTTATTTTTTACCATTCTGAACAAGTTGTCAAGCACTTTTCCAAGTGATGCTTGGAGAAGTGCTTGATAACCCGCATGCGGAAATGCATGCAAAGACGCCTCACAAACGCTTCTACCTGGCGGGAAAACCGCATGTAATATCCGCATGCGATTTTCCCGCCAGGGAGAAGCGTAAAAAATATGCTTCAGGTCCGCAACGTGGGCACATAGCCTTACAGAGTCAGAATAACAGCAACACAGTTTGAACAGCAATATAGCATAGTTAGGAAGAACAGCATTAAGGAACCGTTATAACAGAGTGGAGTTTGCAACTGAGGATTAATGTAGAAGAGCTGGCACAATGAATTAGCATAGTGGACTCAGCAAAGAGGAGATGGTATAGCAGAGGTGAGTTTGCACCTAAGGCTGATGTAGTAGTGGTGGAACCACGAAAAACATGAATGGCACCATAAAATATAATGGGTACATGTTCTATCCTTAAAACATGGACATCTGAATGAGGCCATATGCTGTGAATATCTTCCAATAAGTGATCCACCTGTAATGTATAGTCTGCCTGCAGAACAATTCTTGGTAATTTCACAGTTGGAAAATATTTTATGGACCATATAAACTATCCACGATTCACAAGAAAACGTTTCACCACTGTTGACCCAGACATGTGGACTTCAGACTTCACAAGCTCAGTGTTGTAACTGATCTACGTGATATACGCTGTGAGTGCTTGTCCCGAAAACACTGTGGATATATATTTGTTAGCTATAGCCTGTGGTGACAGCAAACATTCCTGAACTGGACAGGAGGGTAAATGGCTTATTATGCCGCACAGCTGTGACAACTCTTCTTGGGTTTAGGACTGTGCCCTGTCATCGTATGTTTACCTGCAAATGAATCTGAAAAGACACAAGACAGACACTGTGTACATGACCACAGAATAAATGATCTATCTAAAGTTTCTATATTTGAGGCCCTATATGCTATTCTCGTGGGAAAACTGCCCATATACTTTTTCAGTAGCAATCACCATGGGCAAAAATGTCTGCAACTGAATAGGTTCCATCAATAGTACCGGTGACACAAACCTACATAAGACATAGCAAACAATTCAGGATGGCTTGTCAATGCATTTGCATTATGCTTTTTGCGTGTCTGCAGTGTCTAATGCTTTGTTTTTCTTATGCAAACTGTTTGTCCTGACTTTGTATTATGACATATAGGATGGAAAACGACCCACAAGTACTGGGTGCAAATGAAAATTATTCAGTGTGTCATAGTCAATTAATAATGCAATGTTTATATCATCCATCTATCTATCTATAGGAAAAAAAGCAGCACCAGCTATATATCAAAAAAGAGCAAATGGGGATGCAAAGCTTCCCAGTCATAAGCCTAAGTAATAATAGTAAAAACAAAACATTTTAGTTTCTATCTAATCTATCTATCTATCTATCTATCTATCTATCTATCATATACCTTCCTATCATCTCTCTATCATTTATCTGTCTATGTACAGTACAGACCAAAAGTTTGGACACACCTCATTTAAAGATTTTTCTGTATTTTCATGACTTTGAAAATTGTACATTCACACTGACGGCATCAAAACTATGAATTAACACATGTGGAATTATATACTTAACAAAAAAGTGTGAAACAACTTAAAATATGTCTTATATTCTAGGCTCTTCAAAGTAGCCACCTTTTGCTTTGATGACTGCTTTGCACACTCTTGGCATTCTCTTGATGAGCTTCAAGAGGTAGTCACCAGAAATGGTTTTCACTTCACAGGTGTGCCCTGTCAGGTTTAATAAGTGGGATTTCTTGCCTTATAAATGGGGTTGTGCCCATCAGTTGTGTTGTGCAGAAGTCAGGTGGATACACAGCTGATAGTCCTACTGAATAGACTGTTAGAATTTGTATTATGGCAAGAAAAAAGCAGCTAAGTAAAGAAAAACGAGTGGCCATGGTTACTTTAAGAAATGAAGGTCAGTCAGTCCGAAAAATTGGGCAAACTTTGAAAGTGTCCCCAAGTGCAGTTGCAAAAACCATCAAGCACTACAAAAAAACTGGCTCACATGAGGACCGCCCCTGGAAAGGAAGACGAAGAGTCACCTCTGCTTCTGAGGATAAGTTTATCCGAGTCACCAGCCTCAGAAATCGCAGGTTAGCAGCAGCTCAGATTAGAGACCAGGTCAATGCCACACAGAGTTCAAGCAGCAGACACATCTCTACAACAACTGTTAAGAGGAGACTTTGTGCAGCAGGCCTTCATGGTAAAATAGCTGCTAGGAAACCACGGCTAAGGACAGGCAACAAGCAGAAGAGACTTGTTTGGGCTAAAGAACACAAGGAATGGACATTAGACCAGTGGAAATCTGTGCTTTGGTCTGATGAGTCCAAATTTGAGATCTTTGGCTCCAACCACCGTGTCTTTGTGCGACTCAGAAAAGGTGAATGGATGGACTCTACATGCCTGGTTCCCATCGTGAAGCATGGAGGAGAAGGTGTGATGGTGTAGAGGTGCTTTGCTGGTGAAACTGTTGGGGATTTATTCAAAATTGAAGGCATACAGAACCAGCATGGCTACCACAGCATCTTGCAGCGGCATGCTATTCCATCCGTTTTGCGTTTAGTTGGACCATCATTTATTTTTCAACAGGACAATGACCCCAAACACACCTCCAGGCTATGTAAGGGCTATTTGACCAAGAAGGAGAGTGATGGGGTGCTACGCCAGATGACCTGGCCTCCACAGTCACCAGACCTGAACCCAATCGAGATGGTTTGGGGTGAGCTGGACCGCAGAGTGAAGGCAAAAGGGCCAACAAGTGCTAAGCATCTCTGGGAATTCCTTCAAGATTGTTGGAAGACCATTTCCGGTGACTACCTCTTGAAGCTCATCAAGAGAATGCCAAGAGTGTGCAAAGCAGTCATCAAAGCAAAAGGTGGCTACTTTGAAGAACCTAGAATATAAGACATATTTTCAGTTGTTTCACACTTTTTTGTTAAGTATATAATTCCACACGTGTTAATTCATAGTTTTGATGCCTTCAGTATGAATGTACAATTTTCATAGTCATGAAAATACAGAAAAATCTTTAAATGAGGTGTGTCCAAACTTTTGGTCTGTACTGTATGTATCTGTCTATGTATCTATATCTATCTATTATCTAAGTAGAAAAAAAATCCAAAATCAGCACAAAAATGTTCAGATGCAAAAGCCCCCCAGTTATATACCATAGCCCATATGGCTGTGGTAACATTTCGGTCTCAAAATGGAGACCTTTCTCAAGCAAGGTTGAGAAAGGTCTCCATTTTGAGACCGAAACGTTGCCACGGCCATATGGGCTATTAATGTAATTATTTCTGACTCTATGATTGAGTGCTGCCTCCATTTTTTGGATATCTATTATCTAGCTATCCGTCCATCATCTATATCCATCTGTCTGTCTGTATTTGCTGACACACTGTAGTCATCATCATTTTCCAAGATCTAGTAACCAGAGCTGTAACTTAAAACTCCTGGGCATCAATGCAATATCCTTAACAGGTCCCCCAGTTGCCATATTCCATTTATTCTAAATAATGTTTTATAATACCAGAGTGTCATAGTTGTTGAGATGTTGGAAACAGAGATATTACTTGACGAATCCTGTGCTCCAATGGAAATATCTATAGAGATGTGAAACTAAAAGAGCCCTTCACAGGTTGATTGATTTTGGATTTATGGAGAAGTATAATGATGCTTTTATTTTTAAGGGCATCGTTTCGGGATTTGCTGCTGAAGACAGAGAAAAAGAAGTCTGGAGAGACGAGCTCTGGCCATGAAATCTCATCATGGTGTCTATGCGTTTGGAGACAAAAGGAATGGAAATGACTCCAGAGAAGATGTCACTTATAAGGTACCTGGATGTAAATGTTTTTTGTGATACTGACTACGTCTCATCAGTGCTGCTATTCCTGTATAGTCCGCAGTATGATGATAGCTGGTAACAACAACTCCCAGAATCTCCTTACCATTGTTAAAGGGGTTTTCCCAAAAACAAAAGTTAATTTTAAAAATTGTCTGTGTCTGACCCTGCAGGAACATGGTCTGATCATACCACATCTCCTGGGCAGGGGAAGACGCAAAAGAGTATGCAGACATTACAGCAGGGGATCACAGAGGATTCATTTTGTGAGATAAAATATTGTTTAAAAACAGGCAGGGAAATGTTTTACCTCTGCGATCCCCGGCTGTAATATCTGTATTGTCTTTTGCGTCCTCCCCTGCCCAGGAGCTTTGGTATGTTCCGTACACGGTCAGACACAGACAATTTCTAAAATGAACTTTCGTCCATGGGAAAACCCCTTTAAGGACATACTGGGAAGTGTAGGTTCATGCAATGCAAATGTATATAGGGCTGACCTGACATTACAATTAATCACTGTACCAAGCTTGGTGCTGCATTTATGTACTGATGGAGGTACTTTTTCGCTGCATTTTCATGTACTCAAAGTATTTCTGGCGACGCATTCATATTTTGATATTGTTTCTGCTGCTCCATTCATTTACTGATGGTGTTTCTGGTGCAGCATTCATGTATTGATGGTGTTTCTTTTGCTGCATTCATGTATTGACGGTAGTTCTGGTGCTGCATTCATATACTGACGGTGGTTCTAGCGCTGCATTCATGTACTGATGGTGATTCTTGCGCTGCATCCATGTACTGACGGTGGTTCTGACGCAGCATTCATGTACTGATGGTGGTTCTTGCGCTGCATTCATGTACAGATGGTAGATCTGGTGCTGTATTCATGTACTGATGGTGGTTCTGGTGCTGCACTCATCTGCTGACAGTGGTTCTGATCTTGTAAATATGTAGCAATCCATAACGTGTTTCATGGTTAAAACTTAAAAGGGTCAAAACTTAGAGATTTGAGATTATAAAGAGGATTTGGTGAGTTTCTGCTCCAAAAAACTCATTTTAAGTTGTCGTGTGTTCACACTGATTTTTTGAAGCAGAAACTTTCCAAAATCTTCTAAAATTTGGTTCTGGTGATATATTAATGCACTGATGGTGGTTCTGGTGATGTATTAATGTAAGTACCCCATTAAAAACAAAAATTTGCCCCTTGGGATTGGTTCAGTATAGCAATGTGGCCCTTGGACCAAAAATGTTGTGCACCCCTGCCTTATGCTGAGCCAAGAAGCTTACAATCCAGTATGGGCTGTATGACAAGAGCAGGGATAGGGGAGGATGAATATAGAGGCAACTAACAGTTGAATAAATCCAATAAATACTGTAGCTTGCGAAAGTATTCACCCCCTTGGAATTTTTCTTGTTTTGCTACCTGACAACCTGCAATTTCACTGTTTTGATTTTGAGGTTTTGCATCAGTTCATGTAAGGAACATGCCTACAACTGTGAACATTTGTTGTTGTTTTTTTGAAGCAAACAACAAATAGGACAAATTAACTGAAAACTTCAGTGTGCATAACTATTCATTCCCCTAAAGTCAGTACTTTGTAGAGCTTCCTTTTGCAGCAATTACAGCCTCAAGTCGCTTTGGATAAGTCTCTATGAGATTTCTACATCTTGCCACTGAGATTTTTGCCCATTCCTCAAGATAGAACTGCTCCAGCTCCTTCAAGTTAGATCAGGCTCGGGCAATGTGCGGCCCGCGGGCCACATCTGGCCCTATGGCTGTAGACCTGTCCGGCACGCAGACCGAGACAGCCATGGGCTAAAAACAGTGGCCCACTGGCCGCACTGCACCCTTCCCTGCCTGTCCGTCGACGCTGCCCACTGTCACCGCTATTGCATTGGTGATTGCATTGGTGGAAGATGGCACTGCCAGCTCCTTCTTCCACAAATCAGTGAGTGATACAGCTGATGCGATGACGTCATGTCATTGCGTCAGCTCAGCTGAGCTGCACATCAGAGACAGAAGCAGAGGCACAGCACCAGGGCAACGGCAATGGGAATGGGAGCGAGGTGAGTGTGGTGTTTTTTTTCATGGCTATGGGTGTCAGTTGCTGGACATGGAGAGGCTATGGGGGTCAGTTGCAGGACATGGGGAGGCTATGGGGGTCTCCTGCTGGACATGGAGAGGCTATGGGGGTCTCCTGCTGGACATGGTGAGGCTATGGGGTCTCCTGCTGGACATAAGGAGGCTATGGGGGTCTCCTGCTGGACATGGGAAGGCTATGTGGGTCTTCTGCTGGACATGGGGAGGCTATGTGGGTCTCCTGCTGGACATGGGGAGGCTATGGGTGTCTCCTGCTGGACATGGTGAGGCTATGGGGGTCTCCTGCTGGACATGGTGAGGCTATGGGGGTCTCCTGCTGGACATGGGGAGGCTATGGGGGTCTCCTGCTGGACATGAGGAGACTATGTGGGTCTCCTGCTGGACATGGGGAGGCTATGGGGTTCTCCTGCTGGACATGAGGAGGCTGTTTGGAGGCTCTTACGGTATATAGGGGGCTGTGTGTGTGCTCAAACAGTATATAGGGGGATATCTGTATATTTTATTCTGGTCAATATTAAGTGATACAATTAATATTAATATAAAGTAATTATAATTAATATGTTAATATTAATATTTAGCAGAGCTAATTTCAGCCTATTGGTTCGGCCCTCCACAACTGTCACGGTCTTTCATGTGGCCCCTCTGGAAAATTAATTACCCATCCCTGTGTTAGATAGTTTCCTTTGGTGAACAGCAATCTTCAAGTCTGACCACAGATTCTCAATTGGATTAAGGTCTGGGCTTTGACTAGGCCACTCCAAAACATTTACACATTTACCCTAAAACCACTCGACTGTTGCTTTAGCTGTATGCTTTGGGTCATTGTCTTGTTGGAAGGTGAACCTCCGTCATAGTCTCAAATCACTGACAGACTGAAACAGGTTTTGCTCAAGAATATCCTTGTACTTTGCACCATCCATCTTCCTCTCGACTTGGACCATTTCCCCTGGCTCTGCTGCTGAAAAACATCCCCACAATATGATTCTGCCACCACCATGTTTCACTGTGGCTATGGTGTTCTTGGGATGACTAGCTGTGTTGGTTTGGCGTCAGAAATAGCGTTTACCTTTGTGACCAAAAAGTTCAATTCTGGTCTCATCTGACCACAGAACCTTTCTCCATACATTTGGGGAGTCTCCCCTTTTGGCAAATTCAAAAAGAGTATTACAATTTTTGTGTAAGTAAAGGCTTTTTTCTGCACACAAAAGGCCATTTCTAGTGTCTGGCTTATTGTGGTCATATGGATAGACACATACTCTGCTTGGTAACTCTGCCGCTCCTTCAGGGTTACCTTTGGTCACTGTGCTGCCTCTCCAATTAATGCCGTCCTTGCCCGGGCTGAGAATTTTGGTGGGTGGCCCTCTCTTGTCAGGTATGTTGCGGTACCATGTTCTTCCCATTTGATGACAATGGATTTGATGGTGCTCAGGGGGATCATCAGAGATTGGGATATTTTTTTATAACCCAACCCTGACTTGTACTTCTCAACAATTTTGTCCCTGACTTCTTTGGAGATCTCATTGGTCTTCATGGTGTTGTTTGGTTAGTGGTGCCTTTTTCTTAATGGTGTTGCAGCCTCTGTGGCCTTTCAGAAAAGTTGTGTATATACTAACAGACCATGTGACACTTAGATTGTACTTGTTAAAGGGTTGATTGTGACTTGTAGGATTGCTGTTTCCAATAGGTGGCGCTGTAAAGTTAAAGTCCTCTTTTTCTCTGAAGAGGCAATTTGCATATTCAATTTCCCAGAGGAGCATTGCACGGCGAATAAGCCTCCTAACCTTGACATGCCAGAGTCGGTGTGTCACTCTCCACAAGGAGAATTGTTTCCCCTTAACCCTCAGTCCAGAGCCTCTCACTTATCCAAATCAGTTCTCATACTTTGCACTGACAAGGGCCAACAGCCTGAAACATTGTGTCTACAAATTGAGATTCTGATTTGGCTTTTATCCTAAGTCATATTGCACGACTCGTTAAAGGGTTGATTGTGACCTGTAGGATTGCTGCTTCCAATAGGTGGCACTATAGAGTTCAAGTCCTCTTTTTCTCTGAAGAGGCAATTTGCATTTCACTAAACATGTGACTTATGAAGGTAATTGCTTGCACCACAAATTTTAGGGGCTTAATCACAAAAGGGGTGAATACATATGCACATGTCAATTTTTAGCTTTTTGATCCCATAAATTTAATTTAAGCCTATATTTTTCTCACTTCACTCCTACAACTTACACTATTTAGTGAAGAAGCCTCACACACAAATTACATAAATATTTAAACACAGGTTGTAATGTATCAAAATTGGTAAAAAATCAAGCAGGGTGAATACTTTCTCAAGCCACTGTAATTGCTGTCTTTCAGCGTATTTTTCAATTTATTGCTGTGAATGTGTCCTATTTTTAGTGCCTCTCTCCTGTAACCAGTGAATACACGATGAAGACTAAATAAAGTCGCTGTGGCTCTGACCATAACTACTTTGAGGACACTTCCTCTACTTTACTGATGGAACCAGTCCAGAATCCAGGAAGATTCCAGGCAGATAAATGGATTCAAGACACAAGAATTCAGGTAGCATGACTCAGGTTTGCCTGTAAGGATCAGTTTTGTATATGAGTCCTACGACCCTTGACTCAGTGTCCCACTCAAATATTGCGCAGTGACTCTAAAGGGCACAGCAAAGTTGAACATGTGCCAACACTTAAAGCTACATAAAGCTACATTCCAACATTCTATACTGTCAGCAGTGACTGTATGTACACCCCGGCACTCTGACTGCCAATGGCTCAGCTGTCAGTCAAAGTGCAGGAGTATGCTTATAGTCACTGCTTGCTGACTGAAGCCACACCAGCACGCCTGTACACATACGCCTATATGACTGAAAGCTGGTGGCTACCGGAAGGAATAAAGTTAATTTTCTGCAGCATGCTGCACATTCAAACAGCAGCTGGGCACCTTCCTAACTTTCAGATTAATCTTATATCTGCAGGTTAATACCATTAGTAAACAGAAGTCGGCCTTCATATAAAGGATCAGGTTACCAGGCCATTAGTTAATACATTGTGCCTATCACCCATATGCCTACTCACATAAACATGACAAAACCAGAGAAGTAACGAGTATATATGGCATTAAAATAGAATTTTTATTTGTGATTCAGTAAAATATATATTTCAACAATCATAAAGTATTTAGTCACCAAATTTCAGTCAACATAGAAAAAAGTGCAAAGTGTTAAGAGGCCATTGCATCACCCTAGTATGGGTTCCCCAGTGGTATTCATAAGTCCCGCCCAAAGCTGAAATATACAGCATAGAGTTGTGTGCATCAATGCTACATTCTATAAATCAAATGGGTCTTACTTACCACTAGATGTAATGGGGGAACATGTAGGGGACTGCAGTAGGTAGTATCCCGGCAGAGAAAAGAGCCCCGACGCACGTTTCGCCGCTAAAGCTCTTGATAAAGCCAGCAGCTTTAGTGGCGAAACGCGCGTCGGGGCTCTTTATAGAATGTAGCATTGAAGCACACAACTCTATGCTGTATATTTCAGCTTTGGGCGGGACTTATGAATACCACTGGGGAACCCATACTAGGGTGATGCAATGGCCTCTTAACACTTTGCACTTTTTTCTATTTTGACTGAAATTTGGTGACTAAATACTTTATGATTGTTGAAATATATATTTTATTGAATCACAAATAAAAATTCTATTTTAATGCCATATATACTCGTTACTTCTCTGGTTTTGTCAGGTTAATACCATTGTCTGATATGACAAGTTATCTTTAAAGGCTCATGCCCTCCTCCAAAATTCTACTCTACATATAGACACAGATATCACGCCGCATTCTGGGAAACAGGCCTCCGTGTCACAGTGTCATGACACCAGGTCCCTCAATAATAGAGGACACCACTATATCCAATAAATTTACCTTCAATATAAATAGGCAAGTAAACCTTGTCAACAAATTAAACAGTTTTTACTACGGCTATAAAATGGGCGAAACGACATGTGGTTTCCACACCTAAAAGATTGAATCTTTGACTGAAATGAGTCAAACACAATCAGTCACCAAATCTTTATTTGTCCATCAGGGACTTGAGACTTCACCCTTATTTATAGCTGGTTACAAGATAGAAAAAACAAGGAATGCTGGGAAATGTAATGAAAATCGTGACAACATTCTCTTTATTCTTTAATAGAAATCCACATAAATAAGAGATTATTGATGAAAATCACCATCAAAATCAAGATATTTTCAACAATGAATGTAGCAGTTTTTTCGTCCAATCTCACTTCATTTTTCTTTTCTCGTGAAGTCAAGTGTTCTTTTATTACTTATTTGTGTATGTTGTTTTAGCTTACAAGTTATGACCAGAATGCTTTAGCTAAAAACACATCAGTTTACCTCCGATATTTGAATGGATTTGCATTATGGTTTTATGGGTAACCACGATACTTGACAGCTGCCCAGGGATGATAAAAGTAACATCAGATTTCTTAGTAGTAAGAAAACTCACAAACCATTCTAGACATAACTAAGGCTGACATGAAGAAATTGTGTCTTTTTTTGTCTTTCAGTTTCTGTACAAATAAATAAATGGAGTCACATTATTATTATTATTAGAAATATTATTATTAATAATTATTATTATGTAGAGCACAAGTCAACTACAACATAACATCACAGGATGGAACTGCTCCCTGTCATTCCATAGGTGGACAACCCAAGGCCATCAAGCCATCAGCAGGGCTTTAGCCTTACTACACCTCAATATAACCAGTTACTACAGAGGTTGTAGAAGAACAATTTCATTTTTTTCCATATCTTGTGTTGCCACTATTCATATCTGTCCTTGTCCTCAGTGAGGCCCAAAATCTACTTTCCCCAGGGTCAATTTTATAGAAAGCCAATTAACCTTTTATTATATTTTTATACTGTCAAAAAAATATACACAAATACTGGTAAACACAAGCAGCCTAATTCATCAAGAACGGCATTGTTCACGACGGCCTTGATGAGGGGGCGTCACCAACAGTCAGACGCTTCTGATTATTGAAGAACTGCACACCTCTTCATGAATCTGGAGCATACTGCAGCCGGCTTTTTTTTCAAGACTGAGGGTTTTTTTTAAGAGCGTTGTGTCTTTGAAACAAATGGAGTAAAACAAATCAGCTGCTCAGAGAGTTAGTAGGTAAGAGCTTCTTTACACATATTGCATTAGGGCCCATCGCAAAATCTTAACATGGCTCTCACTTATCATGTGCTGTTTATAACACAGATGTCTTTGGGCTCCCTCAAGCACTAGGACCTGGGTGCAACTATTACCTCTGCACCTTCTATTGCAGGGTTCCCCATTCAGTGGTTCTCAAGCTTCATGTGGCTCGGGGCCCCCTGATGTGTGGCTTATGACTGTCTGCTAGCTCCCTGCATTAGCTGCTCCTCAAACCTCCCACACAAGGCAGATGCGGAGCACAGTTCTAGCTGCAGGAGAGCTCACTTAACTACTTGAGCAGCTCAAAGCTATCAAACATATGGGAATCTACCTTAATTTGATGCACATTACAATATGATAACAGCCCCCTGAGGAAGCCCACGTGAAACGCGCGTTGGGGCTGGTGATGTGCTACTTCACGTGGGTTACATGGGTAAGAGTTAAAAAACTTGGATTTGCTTTTCTCCATTGTATGCACTTGTTAGATAATACTCTCATATTTTACTTACGTTTGAGATGCCATTATGATCTTCTTTGCACATGGGCACTTTACTTCTGTTTTGGCTCGGTTGGTAGATGAGTTAGGATACATAATGGGGATATTATCATCTAGCTAAGCACTGGAACTTTATGTGGGGTTATTTCTCAGTTTCTTCCCTTCCCACCCATGATATTTAGTGGGTAAATGTTTATTTATGTGTATGCCATTTTTATTATTTCAATAAATCGTGCTATATTTGACAGTGGACTATTGTACTCCATGTTGCTTTTGTGTTTTAACTGTAAATGAGCAGTGTCCAGACTACTATTTGGGCCCATAGACTTTATGGCGAACGTCCCATTGCTACCATACATATGATGTACTCTGTTCTGTTGATATTGTTCTCATATTATAATAGCATGTTCTTGGCTCCAGGAATATATGTATATTAGGACTATGTGTTGCTGACTTCTATATACACTTGCCTAAATTTTCAAATATGGGAACCATCACAGAATAGGAAAATAAGAATATTCTAGCTGATAAAAGCTAAAAACCAATGTAGCAGTGACACCAAATGAATTTTCATCAGTATTTTCATCAGAGTTTGGTAAGTTTTTACCATCAAAGTTTCAGCATTTTTTCTAGTGTGCAATAAAACGGGAGTTTTCTCAGATAAAAATTGGACATGGCTCAATGTTTTGGTACGAACCACTCAGCAAATATACCCAGACTATAACAGGGATGTGTTGTATAAATGAAAAACAAGTATAGAACACATACGTGAGAAACTGATGTCTTAATAAGCCTTAAGGATGAATTCACTTTGAGCTGAGAGATCTCCGGTTATTTTGTTCTAGATCTCATGACAAACCTCATTTATAATTTTATGAAATATTCATTATAATTAATTGTTTTCTAAATGTATTGTATATAAACAAACTGATTTAAACATGCAGAAATTAGATTACGGAAGGGAACATGGACAATACTGTTGGATATTCTACAGTTCTATCTCCTGAATGTACATTCCAAAGACACCAAACATCTCACTGGAGAGAGCAAAAAAAATAATAATGTAAAAAATTCAATAATTTACTGCTTTCAGTGTATAAAGTTGATAAATGGAGAATGAATATTTAGCTGAGGACAAACATGGTTGCCTAATTTTCCTTACAGACACTTTGGTTTTGCAATATAAATTAAGATATAAATAAATACACTTTCAGGAATATGTAAAATAAAAGACAAACAAAAACATAAAAGTATTATATTTCGCATTCTTTATTTTTCAAAATTATTTCACTTTTAAATAAAATGTAAATTGAATTCCCATTTGTAATCTAATTGAATGCGGTAGGTGCAGTCGGAATGTACGAATGGGATTGTTCTTAATTTCACCCTTTGATGATTGACCTACAGGACTAACGGCCAAAAAAAAAGGAATCTGCATGCATGATCCATGTAATGAGTTTTTACAGATCCTTCTATTACTAGAGCTGTGTAGGTTAGAAAAGGTCAATCTTAAAATGCTAATACCACCGCACACTAGAACATGACTGGTGAATGCTTTTACATAGGAAACCCATTATAGGTTTGAATTAAAAAAAAAGTCAGATTACGAAATTGGAGGGCAATTTCAAATATGAAGAAACCTGCATACATGAATAAGTCCTATATAACCTTAATTAGGATCTCTCTTTCTTTCTCTGAAAAAAAAAAAACTATACATACTAAATTGAAAATTCAATTATATAGATGGACGTGTATGTTATCAATAGAATCATAGAATCATAGAATGGTAGAGTTGGAAGGGACCTCCTGGGTCATCTGGTCCAACCCCCTGCTCAAAGCAGGATTCACTAGATCATCTCAGACAGATGTCTGTCCAGCCTCTGTTTGAAGACGTCAATTGAAGGGGAACTCACCACCTCTCGTGGCAGCCTGTTCCACTCATTAATCACCCTAACTGTCAAAAAGTTTTTTCTAATATCTAATCTGTGTCTCCTCCCATTTAGTTTCATCCCATTGCTTCTAGTCTTTACTTGTGCAAATGAGAATAAAGATGATCCTTCTACAATGTGACAGCCCTTGACATATTTGTAGACAGCTATTAAGTCTCCTCTCAGTCTTCTTTTTTGCAAGCTAAACATTCCCAAATCCTGCAACCGTTCCTCATAGGACATGGTTTGCAGACCAGTCACCATTCTGGTCGCTCTTCTCTGAACTTGCTCCAGTTTGTCTATGTCTTTTTTAAAATGTGGTGCCCAAAACTGTACACAGTATTCCAGATGAGGTCTGACCAAAGAGGAGTAAAGACCGATAATGACTTCACGTGATCTAGACTGTATGCTTCTGTTAATACATCCCAGAATTGTATTTGCCTTTTTTGCTGCTGCATCACACTGTTGACTCATGTTCAGTCTATGATCTATTAGTATACCTAAGTCTTTTTCACATGTACTGTTGCTTAGCTCTATTCCTCCCATTCTGTATATGCTTTTTTCATTTTTATTGCCCAGATGTAGTACTTTGCATTTTTCCCTGTTAAAAACCATTCTGTTGGTTGCTGCCCACTGCTCCAGTTTATTTAGGTCTTTTTGAATCCTCTCTCTCTCTTCTCTAGTATTAGCTATCCCTCCTAGCTTTGTGTCATCAGCAAATTTAATCAGTTTACCCTCAATTCCTTTATCTAAATCATTGATAAAGATGTTGAACAATACAGGTCCCAGGACGGAGCCCTGTGGTACCCCACTTGAGACATTCATCCAGCTGGATGTGAAGCCATTTACAACCACCCTTTGAGTCCGATCACTAAGCCAGTTATGAATCCACCTAACAGTTGCCTGGTCCATTGCATACTTGGTCATTTTTTCAATAAGGATGGTGTGAGATACTTTGTCAAATGCTTTGCTGAAGTCAAGATATACTATATCTACAGCATTTCCCTGATCCACCCAGTCAGTGATTCTGTCATAGAAGGAAATTAAGTTAGTCTGACATGACTTGTTAGTTACAAACCCATGCTGACTCTGGTTAATCACTTCATTCTTATCCATGTACTTACATACATGTTGTTTAATAATTTGTTCAAAGATCTTTCCTGGTATAGAAGTCAGACTCACCGGCCTATAGTTCCCTGGGTCCACCTTCTTCCCCTTTTTGAAGATAGGAACAACATTTGCTCTTCTCCAGTCTTCTGGGACTTCTCCTGTTCTCCAAGAATTTTCAAAGATTATGGAGAGTGGTTCTAAAATTTCTTCTACGATCTCCTTCAGTACTCTGGGGTGTAATTCATCTGGACCTGGAGACTTGAACTCATTTATGTTAGCTAAATATTCCCTCACAATCTTTCTGTTTACAGATAACTTGGATTCCTCTATTCCTTTAAAAGGACAGTGAAGATCAGTTGATGTTACATTTTGTTTCTGAGAGAAAACAGATGCAAAATAGGAATTAAAAAGTTCGGCCTTCTCAACATCCTCTCTTACCATTTCTCCATTTTCATCCTGTAAAAATCCTATAGCATCTTTGACTTTTCTTTTACTTTTGACATACCCCCAAAATCCTTTTTTATTGCTTTTGACATCTCTTGCAAGCCTTAATTCATTGTCAGCTTTAGCTAACCTGATACGTGCCCTACAGGATCTGCAGACTGCATTATAATCTTCTTTAGATATGCCTCCCTCTTTCCATTTAATAAACATTTCTTTCTTTCTTTTTAGCATGTGCTTAAGTTCTGTGTTCATCCATCCTGGTTTCCTTAAATGCTTCCCATTCTTCCTACTTTTCGGGATTGTTAACGATTGTGCTTTGAGAATCTCATTTTTAAAAATTTCCCATCCTTCCTGGACATTTTTGTCCTTAAGGACATCCAGCCATTGGATCCCTCCTATTCTCTTTCTGAGTCTCTTAAAATCTGCCTTTCTAAAATCTAACCTTGAAGTTTGAGTCTTCACATGTCTTCCTCCTCTAGTTATCCAAAATTCTATAATAGCATGATCGCTGCCTCCTAGGGTCCCAGCCACCTTTACCTCCTCAACCATTTCCTCCCTGTTTATAAGGATTAGATCCAAAGTAGCAGATCCCCTTGTTTTCTCCCCTACCTTTTGGAAGATAAAGTTGTCAGCAAGAGAGGATAAGAATTTGCTTGACCTGTTAGTTTTACTTGAGAGAGATTCCCAACAAATGTCTGGATAGTTGAAATCTCCCATGACCACTACGTCATATTTTTTGGAGAACTTGGTCATTTGATACATAAAGAGTTCATCCATATCTTCAGCTTGCCCAGGTGGCCTGTAGTAAATGCCTACAATGGTGTCCTTTCCGTTGTTCTCTCCTTGTATTCTTACCCAAACAGTTTCCACAGAACTCCCAGTCTCTGAAGCTTCAATCTCTGTGCAGATATACGCTTTTCTAACATACAATGCAACACCTCCTCCTCGTTTATCAAGTCTGTTTCTTGCAAATAAGTTGTATCCTTTTAGCCTTTTATTCCAATCATGTGTATCGTCCCACCAAGTTTCAGTGATTCCAATGACATCATATTCCTTTTCCTGCATTAGTAGTTCCAATTCTCCTTGTTTGTTGCCCATGCTTTGTGCATTTGTATAAAAACATTTTAGTTTGTGATTGGTTTCTCTTCCTCCCATATTTTTATTATTTAAATTGTTTTGTCTTTGTTCTTCCTTTCCACTTCCAGTAGCAGAGATCTCAATAGTATTTGTCAGCTGTATGGCTTTTTCTGGCCTTTTGCTTCCCTTCCCACATTGTTCTAGTTTAAAGCTCTTCTGATGAGTGTAGCAAGGCGACTTCCAAATACATGTTTTCCAGTCTTCGTAAGGTGCACCCCATCTCTAGCAAGTAGTCCATCGTATAGGTAATTCATTCCGTGATCCAGAAATCCAAATCCTTGTTGACGGCACCATCGACGTAGCCAGTTGTTCACCTGTAGAATCTTATTCCACCTCATTGTTCCATGGCCATCCACTGGGAGGATGGATGAGAAGACCACCTGCGCTCCCAATTCTTTCACTTTCTTGCCTAAGTCTTCAAAGTCACTGCAGATGGTTTCCAGGTCCTTTCTTGCGGTGTCATTTGTCCCCACATGTATTAGCAGGAATGGGTAGTGATCTGTAGGTCTGAAGAGTCTTGATATCCTGTCAGACACATCTTTAATTTTTGCTCCTGGAAGACAGCACATTTCTCTTGAGGTTATGTCTGGTCTGCAGATAGCGGCCTCTGTTCCTCTTAACAGGGAATCCCCCATGACCACCACTCTCCGTTTTTTCTTCACAACATTCTTCTTTCTCCATCCAGGAGGATTCTGAGGGCTTACAAGGTTATTCATTGCTGGCAAAGTCTTATTTTGCTGTATTTCTTCATGGTTCTCCTGCGTGAGAGCCTGGTACTGGTTCCTGAGCAGTATGGGTGCTGACTGCCTCTCGATCCTCCTGCTTCTGTGGGTCACATGCTTCCATTCCTCTGTTTCATCAGGTGCAGTTCGAATTTCTTCTCTTTCTGAATCATGAAGAGATAATTCTGCTCTGTCTAAGAACTCTTCACCTTCCTTAATGATTTTCAAGGTAGTTAACCTCTCTTCTAGATTTCGCAACTTTTCCTCCAACAGGGACACAAGCTTGCATTTCTGGCATGTGAAGTTTGGCTTTTCCACTGGCAAGTCTGTGAACATGTAGCAGGATATGCAGTTCACCAAATGGCTCCTGGAGTCTTCCATGTTCTTATTGTTAATGTTCTGAAAACAGTGAAAAAAGCTTAAAAAAAAGCTTCAAAATGCGCGCGCCGGCAGGCGCGCGGTTTACCGATGTCCTCTTTTCAGCTCCAACAGCCAAAATCCAGTGTTCTTTGAGCTCGCGGAGACTCTTCACTTACCCCAAAATGCAGTGGGAATATGCAAATTATCTCCTCAGGACTCCTCCCCTGGTTTACCGATGTCCTCTTTTCAGCTCCAACAGCCAAAATCCAGTGTTCTTTGAGCTCGCGGAGACTCTTCACTTACCCCAAAATGCAGTGGGAATATGCAAATTATCTCCTCAGGACTCCTCCCCTGGTTTACCGATGTCCTCTTTTCAGCTCCAACAGCCAAAATCCAGTGTTCTTTGAGCTCGCGGAGACTCTTCACTTACCCCAAAATGCAGTGGGAATATGCAAATTATCTCCTCAGGACTCCTCCCCTGGTTTACCGATGTCCTCTTTTCAGCTCCAACAGCCAAAATCCAGTGTTCTTTGAGCTCGCGGAGACTCTTCACTTACCCCAAAATGCAGTGGGAATATGCAAATTATCTCCTCAGGACTCCTCCCCTGGTTTACCGATGTCCTCTTTTCAGCTCCAACAGCCAAAATCCAGTGTTCTTTGAGCTCGCGGAGACTCTTCACTTACCCCAAAATGCAGTGGGAATATGCAAATTATCTCCTCAGGACTCCTCCCCTGGTTTACCGATGTCCTCTTTTCAGCTCCAACAGCCAAAATCCAGTGTTCTTTGAGCTCGCGGAGACTCTTCACTTACCCCAAAATGCAGTGGGAATATGCAAATTATCTCCTCAGGACTCCTCCCCTGGTTTACCGATGTCCTCTTTTCAGCTCCAACAGCCAAAATCCAGTGTTCTTTGAGCTCGCGGAGACTCTTCACTTACCCCAAAATGCAGTGGGAATATGCAAATTATCTCCTCAGGACTCCTCCCCTGGTTTACCGATGTCCTCTTTTCAGCTCCAACAGCCAAAATCCAGTGTTCTTTGAGCTCGCGGAGACTCTTCACTTACCCCAAAATGCAGTGGGAATATGCAAATTATCTCCTCAGGACTCCTCCCCTGGTTTACCGATGTCCTCTTTTCAGCTCCAACAGCCAAAATCCAGTGTTCTTTGAGCTCGCGGAGACTCTTCACTTACCCCAAAATGCAGTGGGAATATGCAAATTATCTCCTCAGGACTCCTCCCCTGGTTTACCGATGTCCTCTTTTCAGCTCCAACAGCCAAAATCCAGTGTTCTTTGAGCTCGCGGAGACTCTTCACTTACCCCAAAATGCAGTGGGAATATGCAAATTATCTCCTCAGGACTCCTCCCCTGGTTTACCGATGTCCTCTTTTCAGCTCCAACAGCCAAAATCCAGTGTTCTTTGAGCTCGCGGAGACTCTTCACTTACCCCAAAATGCAGTGGGAATATGCAAATTATCTCCTCAGGACTCCTCCCCTGGTTTACCGATGTCCTCTTTTCAGCTCCAACAGCCAAAATCCAGTGTTCTTTGAGCTCACGGAGACTCTTCACTTACCCCAAAATGCAGTGGGAATATGCAAATTATCTCCTCAGGACTCCTCCCCTGGTTTACCGATGTCCTCTTTTCAGCTCCAACAGCCAAAATCCAGTGTTCTTTGAGCTCGCGGAGACTCTTCACTTACCCCAAAATGCAGTGGGAATATGCAAATTATCTCCTCAGGACTCCTCCCCTGGTTTACCGATGTCCTCTTTTCAGCTCCAACAGCCAAAATCCAGTGTTCTTTGAGCTCGCGGAGACTCTTCACTTACCCCAAAATGCAGTGGGAATATGCAAATTATCTCCTCAGGACTCCTCCCCTGGTTTACCGATGTCCTCTTTTCAGCTCCAACAGCCAAAATCCAGTGTTCTTTGAGCTCGCGGAGACTCTTCACTTACCCCAAAATGCAGTGGGAATATGCAAATTATCTCCTCAGGACTCCTCCCCTGGTTTACCGATGTCCTCTTTTCAGCTCCAACAGCCAAAATCCAGTGTTCTTTGAGCTCGCGGAGACTCTTCACTTACCCCAAAATGCAGTGGGAATATGCAAATTATCTCCTCAGGACTCCTCCCCTGGTTTACCGATGTCCTCTTTTCAGCTCCAACAGCCAAAATCCAGTGTTCTTTGAGCTCGCGGAGACTCTTCACTTACCCCAAAATGCAGTGGGAATATGCAAATTATCTCCTCAGGACTCCTCCCCTGGTTTTGCAATACATGCATCCAAAAAGGGAGTAGTTTGTGCAATCAGCTTCTGTAATGATCTTATATCGCAGGCAGAGCAGAATTACGCAAGTGACCAGGTGATAGAACACTTAATATTTTATCTAGATTGACCTAGTCATTAGTATAAAAAGAGCAAAAAGGAGGGGAGTGTACCAGGAACAAAGTACAACAAATATCTTGATAAAATTACTGATTTTTATTACATAGATTAAAAAATTGTGTATACAAAATAATTTAAGCAAACATCGAAAAACAAACAGACGCCTAAAAATTGGTAAGTGAGCTAATTAGAAAAAGTTTCACAACATATGTGCATGAATGCGCCATCAAATATGATCATAAGGTGCCATCCTATGTTCTTAATAAAACCAATAGTGTATGTATGTGTGGCACCCCAGGAGTCCAGTTGCCACAGTGGCATTGCCTCCCTCACAAGGGGTGATGCCATGCCTGGAAGCAAGCAGGGGTCCCCTAGTCAGGTATACTAGCATACAACACTTTCCTGGCTCCAGACCAGCAAGGGGAGCTCCTCCCCTTAGCAACTGGGATCTGGAGGCGGGGTTAGTTAGAGTTAGTGAGAGGAGTTGAATACAGGACAGCGACGAGGAAAGACCTGGGGAGTGGAGCTGCACGGCAGCTCACCCCAGAGAGGAGCATAGAAGAACCGGACACCGGAGTCCGAGGTTGTGGGGCACTGAAGGCCCAGCAGCAGAAACCGGAGGGCAGGAGACTGCAGGTCTCCTGGCACCATCAGACGCCCGGAGGCTCAGCAGCACATAGGGCCCAGCACCGCCACATGGGAGCGACACCCAAGGAAGGCCCGAGCTGCCTGCCATACGGGTGAGCACAAAGACGTTTTACTCAGGGACGAGGGCCACAGCACAGCTATAAGCAGCAGGGCCAAAGAGATTAGCACAATGGGAAGGCCTCCAACTTCACCTGGCGAGGTGGATTCCCAACTTGCTTCCAGGCCGCCCGGACCTCTACTACCAGCTAGTACCCATGCCCTGGTCTGCCTAACCACCGAAAAGTAAAGATAAGAGGAAACCGCCATTAAGTTGTGGACTGATTATTAACTGCGCCATCCTCTGCACTACACCTCACAGCAACATCTATAACGTCACCACTTCCTGCCCTGGAGCTAAGCTCTGCCTGTGGAGAGCTGAACCAACTCTGCTGCGTCATGATCAGCTTCGGAGGATCTGCACCGCAGCGGCGGCCCCATATAGCGCATACCACAGGTGGCGTCACGAACATTATATAAAAACTATATTCCCTTTTCTTTATTCCCCTTTTACTGACCGCCCTGGACCACGGACCAGGTCACCGCCACTGTGACATCCCCAGCACCGACCGGCCCAGCTACCGAGTACCCCACGACCCAGGGGGCGCATCAACTTGGCGTCACGAACAATATAACCGGGTACTGTGAGCCATAGACTTTACTGAACTGTGTGATCACGTAATTTGCCGTCAGCCAAGGGGAAGCAGGAGGCCCTGATCCGGAACCGCCGGGTAAGCGATCCCTCCCGCCTGCAGAGCAGCATACTGGTACGTCAGCAGAAACCCAGGACCTGGCTGAGGTTCACTAGGGGGAGGACTGTATCCCTCCGGTGCCCAGCTATCACATACTACCAGGAGGTGGCGTCCTTTTCCCCAGCACCTGTGGAGGCTGACGTGCAGACTCTAGATAATGACCCCTCTGCAGACCTACGCCTTCAGGTCCAGGAGCTGACCAAAAGTGTGCCTACACTAACCAAAACTGTCCAGGTCAAGTGTCTCCAAAGGAAAAGATCCAGCTGACTTCCAGTCCAGATGATGTCCCGTGGCGACGACAGAGAAGAATTCCACCGACCAGAGGGAGGAGCAGCGATCACTACGACCAGGACGGGCAACCCATCTGTCGCCGCTGTCAAAAGGCGGGGCACTTCGCAAGATTCTGTAATTTAAACGAGCAACCCCTGGGGCAGAGGGCCAACCCCCAGGAGTAAGATGACCAGGCCCACAAAGCTGGCGAGACAAGTATGTGGGAGGACGACCTGTCCTACCTGTCGTGCTTGATGGCATCCCGATGAACGCACTGCTGGACACTGGGTCCCAGGTGACAACGATGCCATATATCCTTTATAAACAATACTGGACTGATTCAGACATTACCCACCATCCAGATGAACATCTTAGCATCTATGCCAGCAATGGTCAGCCCTTGCCTCAGGTGGGGTATAAAGAGATGACCATAAAAGTTGGCCGAGTAGAATTGCCATCACAAGGAATGATTATTGTTGATATTGATCGCTGAGAAAGTCATCCTATGATAACTATAAGCACCAATGTGATAGAGAATTGTCTTGGGGAAAATATTCTTTTGTTGCAACAGGTCGCATAGACTGCCAGTTCCAGTCAGCAGCGAGTTCTGCAGAAGGAAATCAGAGCCCTAAGGAAAAGACAACAGGTAGAGCTGTCTGGAGGAGAAGTTGGCAGTGTCAGAATGAGTGATCCATTCCCCATTGCAATACCCCCTAGGAGTGAAATGTTAATATGGTGTCAGGCAACAATCAGTCTCAGGGGTCAAGATTATCAGGCCCTGGTAGAACCCGTGTACTCTGATAGTAGGCCCACCATCTTGACAGCCAGGGGGGTAGTCGATGTCCGCAAGGGGAGAGTATCGATATGCATCGTAAATTGTGGGGAGAAATAGGTCCATTTACCCCGGTATGCTACCCTTGCTTAGCTGTTCACTGTCAGTAACAACGCAATAAAGACAGTGGAACCCTTGCCTCCATCCAAACCGGCGGAGGATAATGGCTCCAAAGGGCAGATGGAGGATTGGTGTCAGAAGCTACAAGTAGGCACTGACTCCACCCCTTTGCACCAAAAGCATGGAGTATACCGGGTGGTCCAAGGATATGAGCGAGTCTTCAGTAAACACCCACTAGACTTTGGGCAGGTAAAAGGGGTCCAACATCATATCCCCACGGGAGATCATCTGCCCATTAAAGAGAGGTACCGGCCTGTACCCCCAGCTCACTATCAATGTGCCAAAGGAATGTTACGGGAGATGAAGGAGGCTGGGGTGATCAGAGATAGTTGTAGCCCCTGGGCAGCTCCATTAGTTCTCGTTAGAAAGAAGGATGGTACAATGAGGATGTGTGTTGATTACAGGCAGATTAACTGCATTACCCAGAAATGAGGAATCCTTAGCAGCATTGAGATCAGCTAACTATTTCTCCACTTTGGATCTCACCAGTGGGTACTGGCAGGTTCCTGTGGCAGAGGCGGACAGAGAAAAGACCGCGTTTTTAACACCAATGGGCCTCAGCGAGTTCAACTGCATGCCATTCGGGCTCTGCAACGCCCCAGGAACCTTCCAGCGGTTAATGGACTGTTGCCTAGGACACAAAAGCTTTGAAACCGTCCTGCTGTACCTAAACGATGTAATTGTCTACTCCAAGACATATGAAGACCACCTGGAGCACCTGGCCGAGGTGTTAGAAGCCCTATCTGTTTATGGTCTGAAAGTAAAGCCGTCCAAGTGCCACCTGTTAAAGCCCAAGGTGCAGTACGTAGGTCATATGGTAAGCGCCGAAGGTGTAGCACCAGACCCTGAAAAAGTCACTGTGATCAAGGACTGGCCAAGACCCTCCACTATCAAGGAAGTGCGGCAGTTCCTCGGGCTGGTAGGCTACTACAGGAGATTTATCAAGGGTTTCACCAAGATAGCAGCACCCATGCAGGACCTCTTAGTCCAAGAAGGCCAAGAACCCGAAACCTCCGTTCAAAGGGGGTAAACCAGAAGACGAATCTTTCACTCGACTGAAAATGGCTGTTACTGGAGACAAAGTCCTGGCCTACCCCGACTATGGCCAACCCTTTATACTTCATACGGATGCCAGCAACGTGGGATTGGGAGCGGTGCTGTCCCAGGTACAGCAGGGCAGAGAAGTTGGGAATCTGTTAAATCTTTGAGAACCTTGATGCTATGAGTTTCCGATGCTGTTTATGTAATCTGGGCCATTATTAGGCCTAAGCTTTTAAATGTCACTTGATTAATTACTTTCTTAAATATTTGTTACAAACCTTAAATATTTCAGGATGTCTTTGTGTATGAGCCTGTGTATGGGATTGAATAGTGATTCCTCTTTACTAATGTCTGAATCAACATTTGCTTTCTCAAAGGTATTATTAGAAAGACGCCTTCTCATAGAAACCTTCCTTGCCATAGTAGCATGTCCTCTTAGATAAGCATGCTGTGGAATGTGTACAGTCTCTTCAACATGTGAGTGAGTCTCGTCCAGTACTCAAGGAATTCAACGTGTCCTTCTATATCTGAATGCATTGCAGTATGTTCTAGCAGGTTGCTCGGTTGAGACAATGTAGGAGTCTAACCTGTGTTGACATAGCCTTGGATCACCCACAGTAATTTTCTACTAAGATTGTTGAGTATTTTACAGCCAAGGAAGAATGGAACTGACAGTCTTCACATTCCCAACTCATCAGCTCCCTGGGGTAAAAGACAAACACAGCTTTCCACCTGTAGGAATAATGTGCTCCTTGTCATGCAGATATATCCTGGGGAGCAGAAAACACTTCCTGGACTATTTCAAATCCTGCTCCCATTTCTTCCTCTATTCTCAAGGATGTAATTGGTGATGGTTGTGTGGTTCAGGTGCACAAACATTGGTAGTTAGGGTAGGCAAAGTGTCATGGGTGACATTTCAAACTTGTGTATTTCAGACAGTCTTCAGGAAGCGTCTGAGGTTTATGCTGATTTTCGAGACGCCCAACACATCTGGCTGAGTCTTGATTCAGGAACGTTAAAGCCTTTGCCTTGAGATTTCTTCAGATATAGATTCAATGACTATTAGTAAGGAAAGGATATTTAAAACAAATTCTGATTAACTGGACACATTTCCATCTATATTTAGATAAGGCTTTATAATGCTCTGAGCTATTGAGCTAAGCTGTGAGGCATAATGTGATTTAGTTACCTACTGTCCTGACCAGAGGCATAACTAGAGTTCTATGGGCCCCAGGCCAACTTATGGACCTAGCCTTTCCACTACCTGCTTGTTTCTTGGATTCTCCAGTGCCACTGCTATGATCTTTAAATGTTCTTCTTGTCTCAAAGTAAAAAAAGAAATAACACATATATACAGTACTGTGCAAACGTTTTAGGCCGGTGTGGAAAAAATGCTGCAAAAGTAAGAATGCTTTCAAAATAGAAGTGTCAATAGAAGGCAAAGATTTCAAAGCAGACTGAGGTTTCAAGATGTGGTGTTCAAGCTCTTTTGAAGAATGACCAAGAAATGGGCAACGTTGAAGACCATAGATGCAATGTTGGCGAAGGAAACTCAGTGCAGCAGATGAAAGACACATCATGCTTACTTCCTTTTGAAATCAGAAGATGTCCAGCAGTACCATCAGCTTAGAACTGGCAGTAATCAGTGGGATCGAGCTACATCCATCAACTGAATGTAGAAATCTGGCGAGAAGTTGTCTTTATGGAAACCATACCTTTGACATGGAAACAAAGCTAAGTGACTCACAAAGTACAACTATGAGTTGTACGTTTGAAAGACACCATTGATTTTACCATATAGTGTACTGGAAAATGGGAAAAAAAATTGCAGTTCTACAATTGTTTAGATTTTTTTTTACTGTGTTCACTAAATGCTGAAACTGACCTGCCATTATGATTGTCCAGGTCATTACGAGTTTGCAGATACCAAATATGTATAGGTTAATTTTTGTTTAGGTGGTGAAAAAAAATCCAACGTTTGTAAAAAAAAAAAAAAATATGGCACCATTTTCCGAGATCCGTAGTGTCTCTATTTTATACGAATAATGCGTTCTTTGTGCTTATAAGTATTTATTAATAGTGCCCGCTTTACGCCATTATATGTTAATATTGCCATCTTGGTGCATTACTGTTAATGTTCTGCCTATTACATAAAAAGATACCTCACCCTCCCATGAGTGGTGCGGCTGTACTCCTTCTCTCTGGATACAGCCTGGTGCAGTCAGCATAGTGAGGTCATGTGATTGCCTCCTGTCTTTCTACCTTCTGGCAAGCTACAGGCTTAAAGCAGTCTATGGCTTTCCAGAGCAAGTGACGAAGCAGGGAGCCATTGGTTCCCTGCTTTGCCACAGTTCTTATTCATAGCCTCATCAAAATGAAGTGGATATCGTAAAATGCGATGTCTGCTGGGGATCATAGTGGGCCTCCTTCCCATTGATCACTGTCATGACCGCTGCTATGCCACCAGCCCTTACTGAAATAAGTGTCCTAGCTAGAGTTGGTGCAAATTGTTTCACAAAACTTGGTCCAGTAGTCACATCAGTAATCTGTGGTTGCTGGATGGGAGCTTTGAGAACCACCTCTTACTTCCCAGAATGTGTTTGCATGTGATTGCAGCATGACTCACATGTGACGTCACTCCATGCTGGCAAATCAAAACAAGAGCCACGGATGCCATTACATAGGAGATGATTCTCAGGGTTCCCATCCAGCGATCACAGATAATGTAACTGATTGGCCAGATCCAACGAATCAATTCGCACCAACTCTAGTCCTGGTGGTAAAGGACCCCATAAACATTAGACTAATGTTGGCCATACCCACCTTTATCAGAAGGTCCTCTCAACTCTCCACTGACAGATGATGTAGAGGGAGATAAGGATTTAACTGGTTGGATTTCCAATGACCGATCCTCTTATTGTCCTCTGAGATAAGCTGCTGCCAGAGGAGTCGTCAGGCAGTGGCTCTCTCATAGAGAACACATTATCGCTAAGCTGAGCTGAGCTTTCCTGTGTATAGAAGAGTCAGCAGGATAGCTTTTGGCTGAACGATCTAATGTGTATGGCAGACTTTAATTAATATGTTGGAAGCTAGTGGCGCTTCAGATTCCTTTTATAACACTCTGAATCATCGAATTAAGCTATGAGGCATAATGTGATCTAATTACCTACAGTCCTGATTGAAATGTGAAGATTTTTTTGCCTTTAATTAACATTTTGGAAGCCAGTGTGGTTTACAGGTTCCTTTTAAGGGTGAGACTATGTAATAATAAAGTTGAAAAAAGCAAGGGAAATATCACATTTAAAGGAAATGTCTTATCACAGGCATACACAACGAGACATTTGAAATTTAAGGTTACCTGATAGCCATTAAGATGTAACACATGTGTAACGTGGCGCTGGGCGAGGTAATCGTCTCTTTCGCCCCGGCACGTTACATGAAAGTGAGGGTCCTAGCTGGGTGTGTGGACTTGTGTTGTGAGGGTGCTACGCCCTTGCAGGCTGCATGAAACTGATGACGCTAGTTTTCCAGGACCAGGTGTTGAACAGTGCAATGAAGAAGACCACCACTTGAAAATGAACTTTTTATTGAGCACAAACTTAGTAGGGAATATACACAAGAGAAAGCGGGTACACAGTGTTATGACTGTTTCCTTTACAACTCTAAGCATTTTCCACACAGTTTCCTTCTTCATTTCTCTATTGTTCTCTTTTCCTCTCTACTCTCTCTGCTTGTCCTCTGTCTCCACTGTTTTTCACTACTTCACCACAACCCAGCTCAACTTTACAGTCCCGCTTAGCATGAGTCCTTGTTGTTCCGCGTCTACTTTCCCCTTAAGGTGCAAGTATGGCCGGACTTCAAGTCAAGCTCTCTGAAGCTCTGGAACTCCTGCCTGGGACTTTCTACTCATCTCTTGTACTCAGTTCTGTCTATGCCCATTACCTTCAAGAGTTATAAACTCTGGACCTTTCTGTGAGGCCTCCTCTCCCATGACCCGTCTCCAATCGATCACTCTGTCTCTTAGTCACTTCTGCTCCAGATCTCGCTATCTCTTTCCTTTGGTCTCTTCTCACTTTCCTTCAGTCTCCTCTCACTTTAGGGACACCAGAATGCAGCACTGCTCACAATGGACATTAGGTCCTCTTTCTATGCACTCCAGACTGCCCTATCTGACTTCCTAACAGGAAATTGTCACTTTTCCTCCCACCTTGGCGATGGTGGGATGGCTTTTATGCTTTTTTTTTAAATCAAAAACAGTGTTTACTAAGAGCCCTATGTTATTTAAATGCACTTTTGCTTTTTTACTTATTTATTTACAGCAGGGTTTATGATCATTTTGTTTCTTGTAGGTTTTATCTATTTAATGGCCAATGTGAACATGCGTTTATGTGCTGCATGTATACCAACTTAAACCCCAGCTCAATGTGGGTGTTTTATCTATCTATCTATCTATCTATCTGTCTACAGCATCTATCTATCTGTCTATCTTCTATCTATCTATCTATTATCTATTTATTTATATATTTTTTTAAAATAAACTATGCCTGACATCGACTGCGGAGGATAAAACATGGAAACCACTGTGAGATCTCCAGGCATACAATAAAAAGACAATCAATACCATATGAACAGCATTTAATAACAATAAAGGATAGAAGTCAAACTAATTTGCGGTATTGTCTGCACTCATGTGGGCTTGTACAACGTATGGTACACTAAGAACACCTTCCATCACAGAAAACCATATCCGCAGAAATCAATATCTGCTACACCTGTTCTATTTTTTTCTGTGTTTAACTCTATAGCGTTTACAAATGGATACTCTAGTGAATGAATTATTCTTAGAGATCTGTGTCTTTCAGGACAGGTGTCCATCATATACTAAACAATACAAGTATCCTGCCTTATATATTATCCTGTATATTATATACGAGTGTAAAATAAACAGTTATATTTCTTTCATAAGTGGGGCTGTATATATATAGATAGATATACACTGCTCAAAAAAATAAAGGGAACACTTAAACAACAGAATAGAACTCCAAGTAAATCAAACTTCTGTGAAATGAAACTGTCCACTTAGGAAGCAACACTGATTGACAATCAATTTCACATGCTGTTGTGCAAATGGAATAGACAATAGATGGAAATTATTGGCAATTATCAAGACACCCTCAATAAAGGAGTGGTTCTGCAGGTGGGGACCACAGACCACATCTCAGTACCAATGCTTTCTGGCTGATGTTTTGGTCACTTTTGAATGCTGGTTGTGCTTTCACACTCGTGGTAGCATGAGACGGTCTTTACAACCCACAGAAGTTGCTCAGGTAGGGCAGCTCATCCAGGATGGCACATCAATGCGAGCTGTGGCAAGAAGGTTTGCTGTGTCTGTCAGCGTAGTGTCCGGAGGCGCTACCAGGAGACAGGCCAATACACCAGGAGACGTGGAAGGGGCCATAGGAGGGCAACAACCCAGCAGCAGGACCGCTATCTCCACCTTTGTGCAAGGAGGAACAGGGGGAGCACTGTCAGAGCCCTGCAAAATGACCTCCAGCAGGGCACAAATGTGCATGTGTCTGCACAAATGGTTAGAAACCGACACCATGAGGGTGGTATGAGGGCGCGATGTCCACAGATGGGGGTTGTGCTCACAGCCCAACACCGTGCAGGACGCTTGGCATTTACCACAGAACACCAGGATTGGCAAAGTCGCCACTGGTGCCCTGTGCTGTTCACAGATGAAAGCAGGTTCACACTGAGCACATGTGACAGACGTGATAGAGTCTGGAGACGCCGTGTAGAGCGATCTGCTGCCTGCAACATCATTCAGCATGACCGGTTTGGCAGTGGGTCAGTAATGGTGTAGGGTGGCATTTCTTTGGAGGACCGCACAGCCCTCCATGTGCTCGCCAGAGGAAGACTGACTGCCATTATGTACCAAGATGAGATCCTCAGACCCCTTGTGAGACCATATGCTGGTGCTGTTGGCCCTGGTTTCCTCCTAATGCAGGACAATGCCAGACCTCATGTGGCTGGAGTGTGTCAGCAGTTCCTGCAAGATGAAGGCATTGAAGCTATGGACTGGCCGCCCATTCCCCAGACCTGAATCCGATTGAGCACATCTGGGACATCATGTCTCACTCCATCCACCAACGTCACGTTGCACCACAGACTGTCCAGGAGTTGGCGGAAGCTTTAGTCCAGGTCTGGGGGAGATCCCACAGGAGACCATCCGCAACCTCATCAGGAGCATGCCCAGGCGTTGTAGGGAGGTCATACAGGCAAGTGGAGGCCACACACAGTACTGAGCCTCATTTTGACTTGTTTTAAGGACATTACATCAAAGTTGGATCAGCCTGTAGTGTGTTTTTCCACTTTAATTTTGGGGGTGACTCCAAATCCAGGCCTCCATTGGTTAATAAATTTGATTTCCAGTGATGATTATTGTGTGATTTTGTTGTCAGCACATTCAACTTTGTACAGAACAAAGTATTCAATGAGAATATTTCATTCAGATCTAGGATGTGTGTATATATATATATATATATATATATATATATATATATATATATATATATATATTTTTTTTTTTTTTTTTTTTTTTTTTTTTTTTTCATTTAATACTATAGTGAAAGAGTTAATGTAAGTTTGCACTATGGTGAAATACTATGTATGACTAACTTTTTTTTTCATGGGCCCCATAAAATATACAATATACGTGTTCTCTCATTATAGTCATTTGATTTCCCCATCTTAATCTGGCTGAAGCCAAAATAAAGACTTCTTCCATTTCTGATGTGATTCTGCATAGTATGCTGCCTAGGCAACTTTGATTCATCACTTTTATATCACGTACTCCCAATTTACAGGTATAGATTGACACCCATGAGAGCTACAATGTTTGACTTTTGCCAGATGTGATGCCCCATTATGGCCACAATGCAGCCATGACAGCCACGATGATCCCCATGACAGCCTTAATGCTCTCCATGACAGTCACAATGTCTTCATGACAATCGCAGGTTCCCATGACAACTAAAAAGCTCTGTAAATTGAGATAAGCATTGAAAAATATTCTTATAAGACAGTAATGCAAAAATCATGCCCATTGTTCTTCAATGAACATGTTCAGATTTACTTTTCCATTGGTTCTTGCATAGAAATGGATGAAAAAACAGCAATGGTGCTGTAGCTCTAACTAGTCTTGGTGTACCCCACTACTGGCTATTTGATACATTGTGACTATTTGGTAAAAACTGCATAAACATAAAATAGGAAAAAACATAAAAACATAATGTCATAAGTTTACCAGACAACGAGCGGACAGGAGACCACAGCGTCTGATTTCACGTACTAATGCACTGACCGAACCCCTTATTCTTCGGTGCAGGTTTGTTAGCAGTGCAGGAGTTAATCTGTTCAGTCTCTGAGGCTTCCCAGCTTGGATGATCTCAGCTGTTCAGTATTGACCACTCTCCTCTCCTATGTATACTCGCTTCTGGCAAAAGGGATTGCCAGTGTTAAGTCTTGTACTGCCTGGTGAGGAGTGGAGGAGTCGGTTGTTGGTAGAGGTGTTTTGAGCGTTGATCTGTGACTGCTGCTAGGTGTTTCAGCTGTGTGCAATTCTCATCCTCTCCTGTTTATTTCCAGTCATTTTCTCCCCGGTGTTTCTCGCTGTTGTCTGTGAGAGCATATTTATATGATTGGTATTTTCAGTTATACCTGTACGTCCTTTCCTGTTTTTCTGGTTTGTGTATATACATACACTATTCCTCCCCACTTCCCTGGGTGGGGGACAGATATAGGGCTGATTCAGGAGTTCAGCAAGGTACCGTGGCCCCAGCATCTTCACCATCAGAAGTAATCTGAGGAGCAGGGATAGCTAGGGCACTCCTAGTGTTAGGGACAGGACAGGAGCCCCTGGCCCCGGGTAATCGGACCACAGAGTCGTGACACATAACTAATGAAATTATTTTAATTCTGTAGAGGGGGAGTTAAACACCTGAAAACCCACATTATCCTTAAGAAGGAAGTGGTACAAAGAGGCAGTGGTTTATGGCACATTAACATGCAAAGATTCCTAAATGTTGCTTGATTTGAAGATGCTCAATTTATCTTCCCTGAAAGAAGCTGTCTGGAAATGGGCCATATCTTACATTAACACACGTTTTCCTATGACTTTATGTTTGTTCTGTGTCAGGCTTAAAAAGAATAGATTATGAGGTCATTGGGGAAGAAATGTAAAGAGTCTTTTTTACTTTCATAAAATTTAGAAAAAAAAAGCATTTTTTTCTAAATCTTGATTGATGTTCCACTCATATGAAAAATAGCAATACAACTCAGATTTGTAAACTGTGTTCACAGTAAGACTACAATATAAAATAACCAGAGGAGTTTACATCCAAACCCATTTATTCAGTCTGTTTCTATCATGGAGTACGTACAATGTGTGCACAAATACTAGGCAATTTGTGTTTTTGATGATTCGCTTTATTATTGAACAACTACATTGCTGTCGCTCAATACAAAAAAATTAATAAATCTAATCCCTGAATATTTAACCCCTTTTTCCCAGGCTTTTTTCTATTTTTCATTTTTTCCTCCCCTTCTTCCAAGAGCCGTAACTTTTTTATTTTTCCGTCAATATAGCCGTATGAGGGCTTGTTTTTTGCTGAACGAGTTGTACTTTTGAAAGATACCATTGATTTTACCACATAATTACTAGAAAATGGGAAAAAATTCCAGGTACAGTGAAATTGCCAAAAAAGTGCAATTCCACAATTGTTATTTGGGTTTTTTATTTACCATGTTCATTATATGGTAAAATTGACCTGCCATTATGATTCTCCAGGTCAATACGAGTATGCAGATACTAAACATGTATAGATTCACTTTTATTTAAGTGGTGAAAAAAAATTCCGAAATTTGTATGAAAAAAAGTTTTTGTGTTTGTCACCATTATCCAAGACCCATAGAGTTTCATTTTTTGGGGGATCTGGGGTTGGGTGAGGGCTTATTTTTGCACCCAGAAATAACGTTTTTACTGATACCATTTTGGGGTACCTACGATGTTTTAATCACCTTCTATTGCAATGATGCGGCGACCAAAAAATAATAATTCTGGTGATTTGATTTTTTTCTCGTTACGCCGTTTAGTAATCTGATTAATTTATTTTATATTGTGATAGATCGGACAATTCCGAATGTAGCAATACCAAACGTGACTTTTTATTTTTTTATGTTTTATTTTTAATGGAGCAATATTTTTTATATTTTTTAAAACTTTTCTTTTACTTTTTTTTTTATTTAATAGTCCCCTTAGGAGACTTGAAACTGAAATCGTCCGATCACATGTGCTACACATAACAGTGCTTTAGCCCTGCTATGTACAGTACAGTTGAAACTAGAAGTTTACATACACTATATAAAAAGACACATATACATGTTTTTCTCAATATTTGACATGAAATCAGAATAAACCTTTCCCATTTTAGGTCAATTAGGATTACCATCATTTTTAATATTTGCCAAATGCCAGAATAATAAGAGAGAGAGAATGTTTTAAGGCATTTTTATTACTTACTGCAAAGTCAAAAGATTACATACATTTCATTAGAATTTGGTACCATTGCCTTTAAACTGAATGACTTTTGTCAAACGTTTGGGATATCCTTCCACAAGTTTCTCACAATAGTTGATCGGAATTTGGGCCCATTCCTCCTAACAAAACTGGTGTAACTGATCCAGGTTTGTAGGTTGCCTTGCTAGCACATGCCTTTTCAGCTTTGCCCATAAATTTTCAATAGCATTGAGATCAGGGCTTTGTGATGGCCACTCCAAAACATTGACTTTGTTATCCTTAAGCCCCTTTGTTACCATTTTGGCAGTATGTTTCGGGTCATTGTCCATTTGGAAGACCCATTTCCACCCAAGCCTTAACTTCCTGGATGATATCTTGAGATGTTGCTTCAGTATTGCCATATTATCTTCTTTTCTCATGATGCCATCTATTTTGTGAAGTGCACCAGTCCCTCCTGCAGCAAAACAACAGCACAATATGATGCTGCCACCCCCGTGTTTCACAGTTGGGATGGTGTTTTTAGGCTTCCAAGCTTCTCCCTTTTTCCTCCAAATGTAACGATGGTCATTATGCCCAAAAAGTTCAATTTTAGTTTCATCAGACCACAGGACATGTCTACAAATATTAAGGTATTTATTCCTGTGTGCATTTGCAAACATTAATCTGGATTTTTAATGTTTCTTTTGGAGTAATGGCTTCTTCCTGTCAGAGTGGCCTTTCAGCCCATGTGATACAGTACTCGTTTCACTGTGGTTATTAAGATTCTCTTACCAGCTTCTGCCATCATCTTCACAAGGTCTTTTGCTTTTGTCCTTGGTTTGATATGCACACGTTGGACCAAAGCATGTTTATCTCTGGGACACAGAACCAGTCTCCTTCCTGAGCGTATGATGGATGGACATTCCCATCTTGTTTGTACTTGTGTATAATTGTTTGTACAGATGAACCAGGCACCTTCAGGTATCTTGAAATTGTACCCAAGGATGAGCCAGACTTGTGCAAGTCCACAGTTCTCTTCCTGATATTTTGGTTGATTTCTTTAGACTTTCCCATGATGCTACACAAAGAATCAGTGTGTTTCAGGTGTGCATTAAAATACATTCACAGGTATATCTCTAAAAAACTCAGATGTTGCCAAAAAAACTATCAGAAGCTTCCAAACACAAGACATCATCATATGGGCAGTCCAGAATTGTTTAAAGGCATAATAATCGTAGTCCATGTAAACTTTTGACTTTGCAGTAAGTAATAAAAATGCCTTAAAACATTCTCTCTCATTATTCTGGCATTTGGCAAATATTAAAAATTATGGTAATCCTAAAACGGGAAAGGTTTATTTTGATTTCATGCCAGATATTGAGAAAAACTTGCATATGTGTCTTTTTATATACTGTATGTAAACTTTTGGTTTCAACTGTATAGCAAAAATCCCAATCTCCAATAAACGCCGGCCACCGTCTCTCATGACAACCATCAGCTCCCTGCGATCACGTGAGAGGAGCGCAGATGGGCAGGATTTGTGATGCGCTTCCGGCCAGTACATGTTAAATGCCGCTGTCAGTGATTGATAGTGGCATTTAACTGGTTAACAGCCGCAAGTGGATCGCTTATCCATCTGGTTTATCAAAAATCACTCTCTTCTCATTAGTCCATAAAAGCAGTCTTCAGATATTTCTTGGCCCGGTCTTGCTCAGTGGTGGTCGGCTTTCTGCCTTCTTATCTCAGCCATGTCTCTATGCACTGAGCACCTTGTACTTGTAATGCACGTGCCGGAATGCAACACACAGAGACACAAGGCGAGAACAGTCAGAGATGAATATAAACAGTATATATATACATATAACAGGTATTCTGAACAAGGGAATGGCAACAGGGGTAATGAATAGTAATTTGAAATATTAATAAAATGCGAAGTCTCTCAAGGTAGTGTGGTGCCCCCAATCATGGAAGTCACCACGTCAGTTCTTTAACTCTGTATATGGCCCTAGCGGGGGGGTCACCGGTTATTCCCGCTAGGCCAAAAGTCTTTTCCGGACAAAGTCAATTAAATCACATTTAGCTTCTTCCACCCCAACCATTCCCCTCACAACCTGAATACCTAAAACCAACTGGCCCCGGTACCGTGAATGAACAGTAGAAGTGACAGCCCTGTTCACGTATGCAGCTCCTCTGCTTTCACTGGCGTGACTCTCCTGGCACAGCCGTCTCCCAACTCTTCTCTTCTTGGCCACTGGAGGCAGTCTCAAGCCGTGGATAGGGGGGTCCAGACCTCGTCTGTCGGCGGGCGTTGTCTGGTTCCGCGAACTCACTAAGCACCACAATCATGTTCCGACTCTCCTCAGCAGGCACAGCACTCGGGGCACATCTGTGAGGGGTCCGGAGCTCATCCACTGGGGTCCGGCTGTGGCACCTTGCAGGCCTCTGGCTTAGGCCTGCCACGCGGGGCTTCTCAGCACGTAGGGAGCACGTCTGCTCCTCTCTGCTGCTTGGCGCAAAACCCATCTCATGCTTGGTGCACTGGCCTCTTATACCCAGGAACTCCTTCCTGGAAGTCACCTGACTGGGTCCAGCGTCTAAATCTGCTCCCCCTTCAACTTCCCTTGCACATCTTGGTTCCACTTGACTGTGCCTGACCAGCAGATGGCAATCTCTCTCCATCTTTGAAGCATCCTGTAAGAATTTTCTTAAAGGCTCTCTTGCCTCTACTACATACTTTTGGACATACCAGTGAGGTTGCAGTTCTGGAATATGACAGCACTGGAGGATAATGGATTCCTGGTGGTTTCACCTTTGAATCTCTGAAATCTTTGGCAGCTAATATGAGTCTTTTTTTCTCAACACATTTTTCGTGACCATGTTGACTATTTGCAACAAAACTTTTAATGGTTCTGTGATCATACCCCAATATCTTAGCAATTTCAACAGTGTTGCATCCCTCTGTAAAACTTGTAACAATTTTTGACTTTTCAGAGTCAGGTAAATCTCTTTTTTTTTGGCCTACTTTGTCTGAGGAAAACAAGCTGCCTAATAATGCTGCACACCTTGATAAAGGGAGTGAAATCTCAACAACCCAAAGAACACAAGTCGTTCTACAAAATAATAAAAAATAATAAAGTTAAAATTTTGGAATGGCCAAGCCAAAATCCTGACATTGTTCCTATAGAAATGTTGTGGAAGGATCTAAAGTGAGAAGTTCATGGGAGAAAACAGAGTTTAACAGAGTTGAAGCTGTTTTGTAAGGTGGAATGGGCTAAAATTCCTCCAATCTGATGTACAGGACTAAACAACAATTACTGGAAACATTTAGATGCAGTTATTGCTGCACAATAGGGTCCTGCCAGATAACAAAAGCAAAGGTTCACATACTTTTGCCACTCAAAAAAGATTTAGTTCTCTTTTTCTACTTTTAGTATGTTGCAATTACTCCCCTCAGCGTGTCATGGGCAGATTGAATGACAGCTCAGTCATCCAATCGGGTGCAGGGCGTGCTAAGCTGTCAGTGTGTTGATTGACAGCTCAGTCATCCAATCGGGCGCAGGGAAGTGCTGAGCTGTCACTGTGTTGATTGACAGCTCAGTTGTTCAATCAAAACTGGGAGGTGCTGGGCTTCTTGCAGGTGCTCCCTGTTTCTAATTAATTCCTTGCTACTTAGCTGTGCTCTCAGCCCAGATCTCTGCCAATTGTAGCATTCGCTCTGTGGTGCTATTTGCCTGCTCTGTTTATTGATTTATTGCTGCCTGACTTTGGACCCAGTTCTAACTATCCACTTGCTCAACCCCTCTACTCTGATCTTCTTTTCTCCTGGTATTCTGACTTCAGACCATGACCTGACTTTGCCTTTGTCTTTGCTTATGATGTACTCTCTTGGTATCTGATCCCAGAACGTTTGACTATCCTGTGATTGTCTGTGAATGGTGTCAAGCATTACATAGGACTTTCTATTATACCTTTTCTCTAATTGCTCCTCACCTGGTTTTGGCTCCCACTCCTGAGAAAAATTACTGACTGAATACTAACCAAATACTGATCATGGGGCAGTGGCCTTACAGAGAGTTTGCAATTTTTTTTCCATTTCTCTATTGCTGCGCTTCTCCTAGCTGATTTTAGACCACATCAAAGTTTGTTTCACCTTTGATGTGGTCTGTGATCATAAATCAGCTGAGAGAAGCTCCATCATGCTCACTGTTTTTCCATTCATACTAATAAGAGTGACAAAGATTCTCTGTAGCGGCTCTCGGCAATCTCTGGTGCCCCCATTAAGAATGAGTGGAGCAGCAGTAAGTATGATAGACCTCTGCTCTGTTGAGCCGGGCCTCTTCAAAACTCCAGTTCTTGTGATTTGTGGTGTCCCCAACAGCCAGTCGTCCCCCAGTGATAGGAAAGTTATCTCCTATACCACAGAGTGGGGATAACTTTCAAACTTGAGAATACCCTTTCAGTAGCTAAATGGTACAATTTTTTTTAAATTAAACTTGATTGCAGATGTTATTTTTAGCCCAAAATATATGCATTCAAGTAAAAGAAAACCTCCAAAGGTGTCCATAACCTTCAAATAGGGTAAGAAAACTTTCTATAGATCCTCTTTAAGGGCATGAAATAAAATCACTTATGTCTTAAAATATTGTCACACAGGTTTGATTTGTCTTGTGTAAATGCAGTGCACATTTTTATAAGAATTTGGGGCAGAAAACTGAGACTTGAAGCTCAACTTTCTTCTGTGGATGTATCACCGAATCCACACACGTGATAGCCCTCTGTGATTTTATCAGGCTAATCTGTAGCTTTGTCACATGGAATCCATGGCAATTATTAACTGGTTGAGGATTTTAAAACCTGCAGAATGTTCATTATTATGTGTCATGTAAATGGAGAATAAAATAACTGCATAACGTCTATGGTTTCTGTGAGAGTTTAGGAATGGATCCATGTCTGATTCCTAACAGAATCCTGAAAGTGTGAACATGACATTATTGGTCTTATTGGAATTATGTCAGTAGGATTTCAGAAATACAGTAAGCTGTATGGATGAATAGTAACATAAATTCTATATATTACCAGTATTGGTAATTACTAAAGCACTATTGCACTGTAATAATAAGCTCATTTTATACGGAGCTTTGCTGCAGTACAGACCTATAACAACATTGCCTTTCATGCGTCTTAGGTAGAAGTACATTAAAAAAAACAAGAGGGGGAGCTCTCTTCCAAATAATTCCAATTTACCTGTGTAAGTGTCAAATGAAGCCACTGTACAATGTCTATACAAATTTCACCTACCCTGATACATCTCTATATTGGTGGATGAAGACTGTGTAGAACTGAGAGTGTGTAATGGATTAATTAGTATATATATATATATATATATATATATATATATATATATATATATATATATATATATATATATATATAAATGTGTGTGTATATTGCATGGATATATAACAAATATATACATATATTAAATATTCATATGTATATATCTAAAAACATATGGAAAAGTACATTAATGCAGGATAACCTAATAATTTAGTCCAAAGTGTGATAACAGGAACCACCTTAAATAAATGCAGGAGGCCTATATTTCATATATGCAATTTATAAGGATAGAAATAAAGATTACCTACATAGTTTCTATTAAATTCCCCAGGAAAACATCACCAACTATCAATGAGAAGATCAGAGGTAATTGCTCCTTTATGACATGTTCCTGGGGCAGCAGATTGCAGGGTGACACTCAGGGTCTGTGTGTATCTTACATGTATGTGGACGTCTATAAATAGAGAGGCACAAATATTTAGATATAATCCCTTCTATCTATATGACTAGCACTGTGTACAGGATTGTACAAACCAAACTCACAGCTCCATTCTAGCTGAGAATTCCCTTGTTTTCCTAAGGCCCAATTTATTGACCATCGCTGAGACGATCTGCTAAATCTGTGATGATCAAACACGTTAAATAAACTTTACTTTGTTTAATATCTCACACAGCAAACGTCTCCTGGAGAATAAATATATGTTGCGGGCGGCAGGCAGCAGTGCTGGGAGCCAGGAGCAGGGAGGCAGCACTGGGGATGGAGATGCTGCTGCTGCTGCTGCCGGCTCCCTGACTACACCTGCAGCCGGCTCAGCAAGATCCTCTAATCGCACGTGTTTGCTGGGATGTTCTGATGGTCTTCAGGATGGAGAGAGCTATCTTGTATCATCAGCTCTATGTACCTATTGGACGGGGCCGCAGTGCAGACAGTTTTCATTTTTTTTCCCTTCTAAAAGAGCCGGGATTTGTCTTGGTTGCAGAAAAAAAATCTGACGAAGAAAAACATCTGATGAACTGAGATGAGATTTTGCCTTCTGCGATCTGCAATTATTATAAATTCGCGACTATCGTCCAGATCATGCGGAATTCATATATTATCCCGATACTCAGCACCCACTGCACCAGCCGGCCTCCAAGACTTGCAACACTCTTTACCCGATACATGTACTGTAATATATATATATACATGTATATATATATATATATATATATATATATATATATATATATATATATATATATATATAATATATACACACACACACACACACACACACTGCCTATTCTGTCTCAGGGCACTCTGTGCTGAGTGTGCTGTGTATCTTTCCTTGCTAAATAAATTGAATATATATATATATATATATATATATATATTATACAAAATATTATTTCTTTCTTTCTCTATATATCTATCTACATATATCTACATATATCTATTTATATATACAGATATACATATTTACATGCATGTTAAGTATATTTTGATTTTGTCTATTTATCTGTCTATGTCTCCTAGATTATCTGATTTCCTCTTATCCATGTAAAATTCTTATATATACATGTATATTAAGTATATTCTATGTATCTGTTTCTCTATTTATCTGTCTATTTCTTTATTTATCTATTTCTCTATCTATTTGTCTGTCTATCTGTCTATTTCTCTCATTTCTTTTTATCCATGTAAAAAGCTTACAGTGATGCTGCATTTTTAACATATGGTCAATAGTGTGTTTATAATGTATCTGTAAATATGATGCATATATGTGCTGCCTTTTATACATGTATAATATATACTGCATTAGTGCCTTTTGTAGTGTATGTACCGTTTACCTTTGCAGCATGTCGTACATAGTATACTTGTATATATGTGTGCATTGTGTAGCATGTAATACATAGTATTTATTACTTACATGTGCAAAGATTTATCCTGTGTATTAGAAGGGAATTATAAGATGATGTAAAGATAAATATGTGTTTTGCATTTTAAATGTGCATAAAATGTACTTTTCATATGCCATTATGTCGTGATTTTTTTTACCTGTAAATAGAATAATACTTTCAGTACTCTGATTTCCTACTGCATTATTTACTAAATAGATTGCATTGATTTCCTTCTAAGTAATATGACAGGTGATAGATATATGATAGATAGATAGATAGATAGATAGATAGATAGATAGATAGATAGATAGATAGATAGATAGATAGATAGATAGATAGATAGATAGATCTGAATATGCATGTATGAATGAGGAGGGATGCATGATTACATTGACTCTCAGATCAGTGTGTATTTTATTTGTAAGGAATAGTATACTTATACACTGACTGTAATGTGTGTGAGTATTATACAGATATTATCATTTCTAGATGCACTTGCTTCCAGGTGTACATGTAATATTTCTGACTGTAGCATGGTGTATGGTTGCACTGATTTCATCACTTACATGATGTTTTGCAGTGTTTAGCATAGTGCATGGCTGCGCTGACTTCCTTTGTAGAAGTGGTAGCTAATAAGTATTGGTTTGAAAGTAATCAATGACAGATAAAAATGAATATTGTGACTCCATGGCAGACATCACAGTGCCAGGGACCCTCCCCCCTGGACTGGTCAGTGAGATTAAATCTTAATGAATCTATTCAAATGACTTTTCTTTTGGGTGTAAGGCAGGTGTAGAATAGGGGGCCAAGGAAGAGCCCCACGCCTAGGTGTGAGCTGATTATTCAAATGGGCTGTTGAGGACTTTGGGATTGGAGGTTCCTCCAGAGCTGCATGCTATATCACCCAGCAGCAGCAACGTCACCACAGCACTGTTATCATCATCATCATTATCACCACCACTATTGTGAAGGCTAGCAGCAGCCATTCTCCCTACTACTTACTCTACCAGCCTGAGCTGTCCTCCCTTCACTCCCCAGCCCAGTAGCCACTGCTCAGATCTGCAGTAGCACAACCCAAGCTGCAGCTCTCTCCTTCCCCCTCCTAGTTCAGAGAGGGAGAGGGAGTGCTGGGGAGGGAGGGTTCCTCTCTCTACCTCTCTCTCTCTCTTTTTGTTGCTATCACTGTTGTTGGTTGCTGCTGTTAAATTTTAAACTGCCATGCACTCAGCTTCCAGTATGCTAGGAGCTGTGAAAATGGAAGGACACGAACATTCCGACTGGAGCAGCTACTACACAGAACCAGAGGTAACCAGCTATCTCTCTACTTTCTGTCATTCTCTCTCTTTATAGCACACTGTTAGCCTTGGGATAATATTAACTTTGTGATCAAATATTGACTTGCGGCGCCTCCAAATCCTCTTCGATGACTGAGCCACACACTATCCCAACAACGTTATGTTTGGCATGGGGTGGGGTGGGGGGAACACTTGGGGGGAGAGAGAAAGTAAAAAAAAAAGTTCTTATAGTAAATATAACAACTAATCAAACTTTCTGGAGAGTCATCTTGTGACATTTTCATCTGATTATGAAGAAGTAGGTCACCACCAATACAGTGCAATTGGTTGACAAGTATTTGGGTTCACTTCTAGGATTCATTTTTGGTGGTTTCAAGGTTGGGTAACACAAGCTGCACCTGACTAGTTCTCTCCTCTGCTATGGGATCAGCTAATATAACAGCAGTGAAAGGATAGTAATAACAGAGCAAGGCACAGAAGGACGCAGGAAGTCATTATTTGTCGGATTTGTAGTTTCCCAGCTAAATTAACATTTGTTTACTAGTTAAATATTAAGTTATTAAGTATGAGGGGTATTTTATCAAATAGCTGGTGTCAAAGTTAACCTTTGTAGGTCTGTTTATGTCTGATGAAAAGAAGAATCAGTATTTACATCTATTTTAATATATATATATATATATATATATGTACACTAATATTGATAAATTATTATTTCTTTATTTGACCTCAGTGCAAAATAAAACAAAACACAGCAAGTAGTATCTGTATATATATATATATATATATATATATATATATATATATATACACACACGTGTGTATATACAGATATATATATACACACGTACATATGTACATATATATATATATATATACACATAAGTATATATGTATATGAATGTATGTGTATATGTATATATATATATATTACACATACACGCATATATATATATATGTGTATAGATAGAGAGAGATACATATATGGTATATGTATGTGTTTATATATGTGTGTATGCATTTAGTGTATATATATATATATAAATTACACAACATACACACACACATATATATACATAAATATATAGATATATACATAATATGGTATCTGTAAGTGTGTGTATATATGTGGGTATATAAATATATATATATATATATATATAAATTATACACACGAATATATATGTGTATATATAAATAGAGAGAGATCTACATATACGGTATATGTACGCGAGTATATATGTATATATATATATATATATATATATATATGTATTTATAAATTACGCATACACTCATAAATGTTATGTGTAATTTCACATTGCACTGCAGTTATATATGACAATATTACTATATCAGTGTTAACTATCTCATTTAATTGCAATTAGTAACTGTGCCCTATTAATTTTCCAGGCTTACTCCTCAGTAAGTAACATGAATGCCGGATTAAGCATGAACACGATGAACACCTATATGAGTATGTCAGCCATGAGCACCTCGGCTAACATGACAGCAAGTTCCATGAACATGTCCTATGTGAACACTGGAATGAGCCCTTCTCTCACTGGCATGTCTCCTGGCACCGGTGCTATGGCTGGCATGGGTTCCGGAGTAGCGAGCATGGCTACTCACCTGAGCCCCAGCATGAGCCCCATGAGCGCCCAGGCATCATCCATGAACGCACTGGCACCCTATACCAACATCAATTCGATGAGCCCTATATATGGACAGTCTAATATTAACAGATCCAGGGATCCTAAAACTTACCGGAGGAGCTACACCCATGCCAAGCCTCCATACTCTTACATATCCCTCATCACTATGGCCATCCAACAGTCTCCTAACAAGATGCTCACCTTGAGTGAAATCTACCAGTGGATCATGGACCTATTCCCCTTCTATAGACAGAACCAGCAGCGTTGGCAGAACTCAATCCGCCACTCTTTGTCATTTAACGACTGTTTCCTCAAAGTCCCGAGGTCTCCAGATAAACCTGGCAAAGGCTCTTTTTGGACTCTCCACCCGGACTCTGGTAACATGTTTGAGAATGGCTGCTACCTGAGACGCCAGAAGCGCTTCAAGTGCGAGAAGAAGCACAACCCCAGAGACAGTGGTGGGAAGAAACTCTCTGAGGGGGCATCTAGTGTGGGGTCTGCTGCTACCAACAGCAGCTCGGAAAGTTCTGGAGGCAATGAGTCTCCTCACTCCAGTTCATCCCCATGCCAGGAACAGAAGAGGACCCTTGTTGACATGAAGTCAAACCAAGGTCTGAGCCCAGATCATACAACTTCTCCTGTCTCCCAAGCCCAACACCTGCTCTCCCAGCACCACTCTGTGTTGTCCCATGACGCCCAATCCCACCTCAAACCAGAACACCACTATTCTTTCAACCACCCTTTCTCCATCAACAATCTAATGTCCTCTGAACAGCAACACCATCATCACCACCATCACCACAATCACCACCACCATAAAATGGACTTGAAAGCATATGAACAGGTGATGCATTATTCAGGATATGGTTCCCCCATGGCAGGTAGTTTAGCAATGAGCTCAGTAACGAACAAAACTGGCTTAGAGTCTTCACCCCTTTCCAGTGACACCTCATACTATCAAGGTGTGTATTCCAGACCCATAATGAACTCTTCCTAATTCTAGACAACAGGCATAATGGACTTGCTTACAATGACTGTATAAATCCATGTACAACAATAGTATGTGCTCCCTGCCCCTTTCCTTCAGCTGTACAGTTTGTTTTGACCCCCTTTTTAGCTGTCAGGTTTGCTGAATTACGTTTGAATACAATTTGTGTTCCCACTTTGTTGCAGGGGGTATATTTTTTTGTGAATGTGGTGGATCCTTATATGCCGTGTAGTTTCTACAAAAGGACCAAAAGTCTGTAAAAATGTTCCATGTAAAAATAAGGAAATGTCGTTGTAATTCACAAATTTTAATGTTTTTTTTTCTAAGTAAAATGCTTGAAAAGGCTTAATTTATGGTTTCTGTACACTTTATTTATGACTATGTATTCTGACCTGTCCCAGTCAGGTTTTAACAATCTCTATTAAAATTGTATTGCCATTTCTTTCTGGATTTTTATTTTTGGGTTCCAATGACAAATGACAAATGAGATGTAAAGGACAATTATATTCATCAGTAGACAAATATTTCTGACAATTCCTATAACATTAAGCAGATGTTCTATTCATCTCTCATAATCACTATGACTATAGTTCCGGATATAGTATACCCCGAATTTGGGATCTGACAATGGTTCCTGATCACCATGCAGAATATATGACTAGAATGTGAACAGAACCTATCTATCTATATCTATCTATCTTTCCATTTATCTTTCCATCTATATACAAATATATATATATATATATATATACATACACATATATATATATATGTGTGTGTGTGTGTGTGTGTGTGTGTGTGTGTGGGTATATATGTTTGAGTATATATATATATATATATATATATATATATATATACACACACACATAAACACATGCGTCCGTGTGTTTATATATATGTATTATATATATATATATATATATATATAGATATATATATATATATATATATATACACACACATATATGCATATAACATACATAACGTAGGACTTTCTGTAACATGATAAATCCCTCTTGATCTAAGCACTCATTGTTCAATATGCTGATACTGTTCTAGAGTGTAGAATGTATTCTGGCCGTAGGATCCTTAGCCAACCCTGATTAATCAACAAAGGGAAAATAAGAAGAATGTTTAATGTAATGTAAAAATAATAATGATTACATATATATATTTTTATAGAAGATATATTTTATATATATATATATGTATATAAATTTTGCTGAGAGAATTAAACTGCTGGTATCACCTCTGCAGGCAGTTTCGTGGGAGAGTGTGATATGTAGACAACAAGGGCATAAAGGTTCTTGGTTATAAAGGAAAGTAAATTATGTGAAATCAGTCGATATACATTTATTTTCCACAATCTCTTTAGCCCTGTTATTTTACATTTAATTCCTCTAGTTCCTGTCTTTCAATTATCCATATATATTTTTTTGATATTTTAGTTTATTTTGACTTTGCAGTGAACAAAATTCTATTTTCTCTATAATCGCGTTTCTTTTTCTTTCTTTCTTTCTTTCTTTATTGTTCAGTAATTTATCTAATGTATACTAATATAGACACTTTAGAATATATTGAGTATTAGATTAATTACTTTAATAGATAATTCATTAGTCTATCTATTCATCTATCTTATTCTATTCATATTCTTTTCTTATTACATTGTTCATTTTATTATTTATATTTCTGTCTATCTATCCAGCTATCTTATTCTATCCATATTCCTTTCATATTATAGTATTCATTTTATTATCTATATATCTTATTCTATTCATATTTCTTTAATATTCTATCTATCTATCTATCTATCTATCGTCTACATGTTGTCTACTTTCCATTTTACAGCGTATAATAGTAATTACTATGTAAATTAGTATATTATACATATTATAACAGCCTGCTCACCAGTATGGTACATTCAGCATTAATACATGGTGAAGGCCATGAGCTGCCTCCTGTGACTTGCACCAGGCTCAGTCTCTGCTCCTCTCCTCCTGGGTGAGTTTGGATAGGAATGTTACAGTTTGTACAGAGTTTTGAACTGTGACTACAACACTCAAAATGACATCACAAATGACAACTAAAAGACTGTAAAAACCACAAATGAGTCTTAAGAAAATATGATTTCCAGCTCTAAAAAGCGACTTTTCCCACGCGCCCAGGCAATGGCAGAGCAAGGCAAGAAAATACCATTTAAATCCTCCCTCCCATGCACATTGTGTCGCTGGTAGGAGCCTCCAGCAGGCAGGGCACAGGCTGCAAGGACACACACGTTGAAAAGGGAGCATGAAATGTGTTTCATTAGCACATAAAAGCTTCCTGTGGAGAGAGAGAATGAAGCCAGGAATGGGGCTGATTTGTGAACAATGCCCTATGAATGTGATGCTATAACCTGCTATGTTCCTATCACTTGTCCATTGTTAACTGCTCGTTTTAAACTACTTAGTGTCTCTCACTTGACTGATCCTAACAGATAACATGTAGTTCTGTCCCCCCACACACAGAAAAGGATGTCACAGCCATGTCAGTCTTGTAGCGCATAGCCACCCTGTGGCTCCTCTGCAGTCTGCCACCCAGGGGTCTGGACTTGGGGTTTTGTACTCAGGGAGGGTGGGGGTGACACAAGGCACTACTACATTTATTTTCCAAGTGCTTACTGGTTTAAGCATCCGTGATCTGTGAATAAACAGAGACAGTAAACACAAATTTGTAGATCCAAATTCCAGGAGGGTAAACTTTCCTCCATGCGTCATTCTTCACACACTTCTGCATTTTGCACTTGTTTTTTTTTTTCATCATTAGCTCAAAGTGTATTTTATAAAGCTGATCAATATCTTGGTAAAATATTCATTTTTGTCTGTAAACTAGAAGGCAGCAGAAATCTTTGCTTTGTGCTAAAGTCAACAAAAGCAGCCGCTGCTCTCCAATAAATGAAGGAGGGAGAAGCCACAAGTCCAAGCAGCTGAAGTTCTTCTCTTGTGGAGCTGTCACCAGCATCTACTAGGCAGCGAGCAGGTAGGGGACCCTCTTCCCAGTCCAAGCACTTGCTTCTTGGAAGCCCCAATGCCAAGCAGAGCTTCACACACTTTTCATGTCCAAGGTCATTTTTGGGGGGTATATAAAATCTTTTGGATAAATGTTTAGAATATAATTTGACAGATTCCACCTGTCTTTGTCTAGTTCATCTGAACTATTCTATATATATATATTTTAGGTTTTTAAAATTACCAGATTTTACTATTACCTTTAAAATTTGCATTAGCAATATTTGATTCCAAAGTTTAATATATTATTATCATTTCTTATTAATATTATTATTTGTTGTTGCAGTGTTAGTATTATTTATTAGAAAAATATTATTTCTTACATCATATTTTGCTGTAACTGGTGTCATTATTTTAGTATATGAAAAGCCTATTTATTACATTTCAAATCCTGTATAAAAAATAGAAAAAAAGAAAGGGAAACTAATTATATAATTTTATTATACTGTTTAATGCTATTCTTTTTTTTTGTAAAATACTGATATATACAATTTTAGCAATATTTTTATTTTACAATACTGATGCATAGTAATAATAATAATAATAATAATGCAATATTTCATTTTTTTGTGCAAATCACTTAATTTTACGATTTTTTTTTAAAGTCAGATCCAGGTAGTAATATTCTTGCTCATAATAAAAATATTAATATTAATTTGTAACTTCCACTACTACAACTGTTATTGATTTTACTAATATTATTACTATTCATATCCAGTAAAAAAACAATCTTTCAATAAAATGACAATGATAAATAAATCATAGAATGACAAATTATATTATGTAACATTTATACTCTAGGATAGCTTTGCTGCATGCTGAACTAAATAGGTGGTAATTTCTTTTTAATTATTTTATTGCACTTCAAATACATAATATATTACTGGTTCCTCTAAAACAGTACCTGGTAAATGGAAAACAGCTGCAATGCAAACTGATTATGATAGAAATGAATAAATAAAGAATTAAGAATTAAATTAAAAAGTTTATTGTATCTAGTAAAGGCTAACTTACATGATGATTAGATAACTTTAGATTGCAAAACTTCAATGTCTTTTCTAAAAATTATAATAAAAATATCTAGTCCACTATCTATCTATCTATCTATCTATCTATCTATCTATCTATCTATCTATCTATCTATCTATCTATCTATCTATCTATTATCACAATAGATTACTTTTATTATTTTTACAATTTTATTGTACTGTATTAATTCCATTATCCCTTCCCCCAGTTCTTATATAATACCTGTCTGTTTCCCCTTTTCCCCTGACTGGTATGACAAGTTATATTTCCAGTACAAGATAGAATTTGTACAGGACACACAGAAAGGCTAATCGTTTATAAATAATTAATATCTTCCCATTTCACTAGTAATGCAGGTCTTTGGATTTGTCAATTACTTGTCCTTAAATGAGTGTATACCCACGTACTTCATTTCCAATCCTTTGATAGAGGAGTAACCTCAGCAGAGGCCACTCAATGCTGCCTGAGATGGGAATGGCCTTTTGATAGCTCAGGTTCAGAATAGGCACTTTCTTAATGCTATGGTACTTTAGAAGGCAAGGCTGGCCTGTAGAGGTATGGCTCAAAATTAGCTATTTCATTTTCAACCCATGATCTATATCATTTGGTGGGTTTTAGATGAAATATCCTTAGTAGATTTCACAAAATATTCTTTACAAGTTTAAATGATCATTGTAATAATATAATGGGGACACAATGAGAATTCAGTATACATTTTTTATAAAACATTAGTACTTATTGCTAACATTTTTCAATTTTTTCAAGATTTTATTGAATGGCACTTACATTGAAATTATACACCGGATGTCTAAATATTCAAATACGTGTATATCATTTTTTTTGGTGGGAATATTTCATTTCATGATAATATACACATGCTGAAAACTGTACTTGCTTAGACAACCCTCAATAAAAAATGGGGAAAAATAATAATAAAACAAGAAATCAATCGTAGCTGGTGTTGGTGAATAAAGGATCCTTACTTTTTCACTATTTTGGATGTGCTGCCTCTTTTTTGGGATTTTTATATCTTCTATGCCAGTTTCCATTTAGGCAGTGCTGCCTTTTTCCTGTATATATATATATATCTATCTAGATATAGATATATATATATAGATATATATCTACATATAGATATATATCTAGATATAGTTATATCTTTCGACAAATTGGAGGCAGCACACCATGTGGAAGATGAAAATATAGCGCTATTTAATAGTCCATAATGGCGACATTTGGGTTCTAAAATGAAAACCTTGAGAGACTCTTGTTTTAGAACCGAAACATCGCCATTATGGGCTATTAAATAGCACTATTTTTTCACCTTCCATATGGTGTGCTGCCTCCAATTTTTTTTAACTATATTGAAGTTTTGGTCTATGCCTGGGAGGTTTGGCATCCTATTTTTATATGCTGGTGCTGCTACTATTTTTTCTTTATTTTATATTTTTTTCATTTTTTCACATTATATATATATACATATATATATATATATATATATATATATATATATATATATATAGCCAAAAAATGGTGCCATCACTCCAAAGTCAGATGATAAGAAAATGGATTTTAATCAGCTCATGCAATGTAAATCAACCTGGTTTGAGAAAGGCTCCGCCATTTTGAGCCAAAATGTCACAAGTGCTGATTGAAGTCTGTTTTCTCTCCATCTGACTTTGGAGTGCTGCCCACGTTTTTTCGATTTGTATATAAGAGGTTTTGGAGATAACCTTGGGTCTTTGCACCCATTTTTGCACATTTATGGTCTGTGTTTTCCAGTATACTTGCCACATTTGGAGGTCGTTTGATATTGGATACAAGGGCCCCATTTACATATCTAATTGTTGGCAATCAACTATACAAAGCAATCACAATCGTATCTTATATTTATGTAAAGCTCTTGTTCTAATTTAGAAACAATGCCCCAAAAATGGTCGCATCTATGACCTGTGAAGTAATTTGACGTTACCCTCCATGCACAGAGCCGAGGCCTTGTGCTCCTTCTCTTGTCCATGTCTAGAAAAAAATGTCTGATTAATGTGGAGGATTTGATAAATCTCACATTGTGTGTTCTTGAATCCGTCACCCCAACCGTTTTCATACAGTATTGGAATCGTGTAATCCCCCAGATCATTTTCAAAGCCCCCTTTATGTCTTTAGAGCAGGCTTTAATTGATTATGCTAAAAAATGTGATTTTTTTTTTTTTGCCAGCCAAACTAATACCTTCAAACGCTGAATTCATTTTGATTCATCTAATTCACAGAGGATTTGTGCTTACAGATCACTTGCGGCTCCTTTACATCTGAGAAAGTGTTTGGCCTTAGGCTCCCTATATCCAAAACTGGATTGCAATGTGGAAGGTTACTGTTATCAGTCAAAGGCGAGAAGGCACTTCTCTATTCCAGAGAAATCAGATGGATCTCTCACAAAAAAAAGGTTTCAAATGTCAGCTGAGCCAGAAATGCCTTTGGTTAAGTCTCAACTACATCACAGGCTGGAGCTATTCCGTTGTCATGGGAACAAGGACAACTATGGCCGTCTCTGCAGCTTGTTGATCTTTCTCACTTTTGTAACTTGATTTAATTACATCTCTTTCCAGTCACTAGTTTTGCATAAATCAGCAAATAAAACCAAGAAACACTTTTCTAATTTTTTTTTTTTTTTGCAAAATTGTGTAAGAAGATTGTTTGGATTAAAAAGATTGGATATTTTTTCCAACTTTTTTTTTCTAACTCTTAAACTTGTGGACAAACTTTTTTCTTTCTTTTCTTTTTTTATCCCTTGACGGTCTATAATTTATTCCATTTTCTCCTACTCCTTTTTTTTAATATGTCTCCTTTCCCCTGTCCCCCGCTCTTCCTCTAAGTTTTGGCCAGGGATGCCCTGATGATGAGATGACTTATCATGAGATGGTTTTGGGAAAAAAAAAAAACGTTGTGTCCCTTTTGATGAATAAAAAGGATAGAAGTGTGATTCATAAAGGTTCGCGCTGTGGAGACTTAATAGAGAAAAATGTTTTAGGTTGGGTCTCCATACATCCGTTGTGTCTGATCGTCCGTTGTCTATCGCCTGAGCAAAAATGTTGCGTACAACAATTTTTGATGCGGCTCTAGGATCAATCTAGCACAAGAACGAATGAGCAACTTGACTGTGGATGATCGCATGGAAACATAAGGAATTAGTTTCGGTAGAAATGCTGTGGAAAAAATACTGGATGGCCACATAATTGGAAACAAGATCTAAAAGGGTTTTTCCCAAAATAACAAGTCATCTCTTATTTCTTGGTTAGGGGATAACTTGCTGATCACTGGGCGTCTTTCCATTGGGTCCTCCCAATGATTCTGAGATCAGGGCTCTGGAAACCCAAGAATGGGACTCTGTAGCAGTGTCTTGAATGGAGTGATGCCCCATTCATTGTATATGGGACTGCAGGAAATAGCTGTACTTGGCATTATCCGTCAAGTCCCATTGACAATAAATGGAACGAAGGCAGAGCTTGTGCAACTCAGCGCTATTGAGGATGGTGCTCGAAAGCCATGCTTTTGGGGTTCTAGGGGATAACTTGTATTTATTGTTGAATAATCCTTTAAAGGGAACCTGTCAAGTAAAATAACCCTATTATCCTGCAGATATGGGATTAATCTGAAGGTTAATAGCAATCTGACATAGTGCGGTGCCAGTACGGAGATTCCCATTGCCGGAAAGAAATGAACTTTATTCCCCCCCTGGCTGCATTCGACCTCCAATAACAGCAGTGGCACCGGCATGGTTTCAGTCACAGCTCTGTGTATAGAGAGCGGCTGCTGTAACCGCACCCCCGACATTGACTGACAGCAGGCTCGGCATTAGGGTTACAGCCACCGCTCTCTGTAAACAGAGCAGTGACTGAAACTGTGCCAGTGCCATCCCTGGAAGCAGAATGTTGCGGGCGGGAATAAAGTTTATTTCGTTCTGGCAGTGGGGCTTTCAGTGCAGGCACCGCAAGGTGTCAGAACGCTATTAACCTGCAGATTAACGCCATATCTGCAGGTTAACACCGTTATTTTGCATGCCAGGTTCTGTTTAAGCAGTTGGACAGCAATATCAGTTCCATCTAATCTATTACTTTGGAAGTATCTCTAACTCATATTATTCCATGTTTCTGACTTGTTTATAAATGAATCGATTCCATAAATTTCTACACGATGAAAAATGTTCTGCTTGTCCTCTCCATAATCCTATTGAAAACACTACAGTCGTTGTCTCCTCAGCCTTAAATTATTTCCTACGGTCAACAATGAGTTGCATTTAACTGTACTGTAGGGTTTTGTATATGGTTCCTGTCAGTTTTGATATGATTTGCATACAAGCAAATACCCTGGTCTGAGGCCTAGTGCAGGAAAAATGTGAATGTGAAAGTTGGTTGGACTTTCTGTTTTTTTTGAAGAGTGCATCAGCATAGCGAATGGCTGCAGCAGAGTGAAGGGATGGCTGCTGTGTGCGCATGCGCCACAGGTTTCTTTTCAGGGAGCACTCTCTCTGATCAAGCAAGTGCCGTCAAACAAATTACAGGAAAGCGGTGAGGCATGCAAATTGAGGGGGTTGAACAGTGCTCTAAGAGCTCTGACATGTCAAGGGTGCACCTTTTTTGCTACACTACAGGTATGATTTTTATTGGGGATATGTCCCCTTGTTCCCTACACGACTATGTTTTTAGCTTAAATTATGTTTTTGGGTGGCAGACTCCTTAATGCCTTGAAGGGTACTCAAAAACATAACCCAATAACATGCAATAAACAAATAATGCCTTGAAGGATGCTCAAAAACATAACCCAATAATATGCAATAAAGAAATTGTGTATATATATATATATATATATATATATATATATATATATATATATATATATGTGTATATATATTATACTATATATATATATAATATATTATTATTAATTATATTATGTTATATTATATATATATATATATATATATATATATATAAAGCGTTGGGCCAAGTGACCAGAAATGTATATAGGGGTCCGAATGGGGATTTAAATACGAGGTCAAACCAGAAACGAATATCAAAACTAAAGAGGAAGAATAATGGTCATAAGACCATAAGTGTCAAATGTATATCAAAACTTTATTAGTTGAAATAGTAAAAATAGGAAAATGAGTATAACAGGGAAGAAAGGGGCTACAGACACAGCAGAGAGGACATCACACAACACATATGATAGCATGAATGTAAGTATGGGAATAGTGTGGTACAAGCAAAATACATATATAACTAATATAATGGTAAATGTAAAAAGGCACAAACCCATCAAACAGTCCTATCCTTCAGGAATGGCACCCCAATGGGCGTTTCGGCGATGAGTCTGCATCTGGGAGTTGCCCCTTTCTTCACTGTTCTGCTCATTTTCCTGTATTTACTGTTTAAATGAATAAAGTTTTTATATATATTTCACACTTATGGGCTTATGACCACTATTTTACCTCTTTAGTTTCCTCTTAAAACCATGCTAACATCCTAAAACTAAGTTATGCCACTCTCTCCTTCTTCTTAAACAGAAACTTTAACAGGAATGACGTTTCTCATTGCAATCATCCTTTAACCTCCCTAACAAATATTTCTTTTATAATCAGAATTTACCGAGTAATTTATCCAAGACGTTTCTAGAATTTTTGTAAATTCCTCTTCTGCTCTCCTCTTTAGTACTTTTTTTTAATCAGCTTTGCATTTATGTCTCTTCCGGGTTATAATATTGTCCATTTTATTAAGGCCTCATTCAGACATCAGTGATTCTTCACGTACACAAAAAAGGCAGGTGTCATTAGAATTTTTCATCAGTGTTTGATCAGTGTCAGTTTTTACCATCAGTAGTTCAGTGATTTTCACATATGAAAAAATAAAAAATGACAAAGCTTCTCCTATCTATTATAATGTTAATCATGGACCGCAAACGTACGGTACTCTGATGGCATCCATGTGCTCTCAGTGATTTTCACCTACCCATAGACTTGTATGGGTAATTTTGATCCATGACATGGATCAAAAATGGACTTGTCTCCTTGACTTCTTTGCAGACGCACAGTCTTCAAAAATATTGCCCCATAGATTATAATTGGTATGTATTCTATCCTTGAAAAACTTGGATAGAACAAGTACGTGAAAAAGAAATGTCTGAATAAGGGATAATATCTATTTTTTTAAAGGAATTTCCTTAGTAACTGGCTACGTAAAATCCATGCTGTGAAATGGTGTTGAGCTAAATGGTTACGAGGACTGGTGCAGTAAGTCTGGAATTAGGGATCTTTCTTATACACACACCTGTTTGTGTGCCTTTTAGCTCAGTGAGTTATGTAAGGAACGAGGGATAAGGCGAGGAGATTCCCCTGCTGAAATATAGGATTAGGAATATTCCTAAAGAATAGGAGATAAACCAGGGTAGTGTGAACTGTCCTGCCTTGCAATAGGGTAAAGCAGAATTACAGCTTGTAAAATAGGTCTCCATCAGTATCCTGGGAGACACATCTACTTGGGTGTTCCAGCTCCCTTGCACCAGCTATAATTAGTCTTCTGACCAACTCTTAAAGACCCATCAACACGTGCACTTTTCGATGTAACCCTTTCACTGCTAGGGAGACCAGAGGGGAGGAGGAGAGTTAACTAGATCTTCCTGATGTGAAAGAATGAGGGATTTTATGTAAATGATCACTTGCTGATTTCAGCAATTCTAGCACAAGTGAAAAAATAAAACAGTAAGGGATACGCATCAAACTTATTAAAAAATTAATTTCAATATTTTTGTAATGATACTTTTTGGATTTATTGTCTTTTTTTGTAAGCACCTTTGTATAGTGTCTTATATCTAGACATTCTTTTTTTTGTGTTCTCCCTTTGTTTCCATTTATAACCATGTGGTGGTACGGGGCACTGATGTGTACTGTGCCTGAACACACATGATAAAAATCCTTCCATAGTTGATGCCTTATCTGTCCCTGAATGGCAGAACAAGGTCAAAACAAATGCAAAATATTACATTCTGATTTATTATGGAGAAAATTTCTTTCTGTTTGAATCCAATCTGAGGATGCACATTGGTCATAAAGATGCGCAGGGTATGATCTTGTGGCCAGGTCTGGATTTACTGTTGATTTTTCCATAGATCAGCTATTGTGCCCATTTACCCTATTACAAAAAGTAAACAAATCAATACCACTGACAGGCTTCCATGTCCCTGCAGAGCCCCAAGCATGCACTTGTTTTTACTATATATGGTATATACAAGAGCATTGCAAAATTCATCTACAAATTACCATGCAATTTAGACAATTATACTAGACTAATCTGAAAATGTGCCAAATTTATCACAGTGGTTCATATTGCTAGACATGTCACTAAGTTTTCCCTTCCCTATACCACCTTTTTGTATAGATTGGTGTGTTTATGTCACACCGTTTTATCTTAGCCATGCTCTGTTTTCTCCCTTTTTTACATAGTCTAGTGAAGCACGAAAAGCATTTAAAATGCCTCTTACATTGCCACAAGGCATGAAATCAGATCAGTCTTTTCTCTCACCAATTGTGTAGGATCTGCACACAAAGGGGATGAGCTATAGGAGGTGCAGAAGTATACCTAACCAGGCTTGGACTGGCCCACAAGTGAACAGGAGAATCCTCCGGTGGGCCCCCACGCTCTTACATGAGCAGTACTTGGTACAATATAGTTGAAACACTATGTCCACACAAAGGTAGCATTTTATTCATTTACCAATCTGCCCAGTTCATTGTTATATAAATTTGTGACTGACGAGAATGTCACATTTGCATGTAGCTGAAAAGTGGGGCCCTGGAGTTGGTACTGGTGGGCACCCCAGTCCGACACTGCACCTTACCCTAATGCTATGGAGAGTCCAAAAACCCATCTGATGCATAAAAAGAGTGCAGGGTTTACAGTCACACTATGTCCTTGAAGTTTATGGAAACCCAAAAGGTTCATTTGGCCTATATGGGATGACCTTAGACAGTTGGGGGCCCTGTGGGAGATTTTTCATTGAGGTCTATAGCCTTCAAATTATGCCTAGACTAGAAATGCTCAAAATTTGGTAATACTGGAGAAAGATCACAAAACTCACCACCCACATATCGTACACAGATTCCTCAAAAATACTCAAGAATAAAATAGTAACATGCTTGTTTATATGGCGATATTCTCATCTAAATGCATTACTTATCATGGAGGCACTATATGGTGGAATACAGAACTTAAAGTGGTTTTCCCACGAACAAAGAACATTTTAATGAATAGATCTTAGAATAATAATTTCCACAATTTGATGTATAAATAAAAATGTTCCTGTCCCGTTATAATCTTATAAATGTGCCTCCTGTGTAATGGAATTGTCCAACCATGCAGGAAAAAGGTCTCGTCATACCACATCTCCTGGGCAGGGGAGGAAGGAAAAGAGAGTATATAGACATTACAGCGGGGGATCACATGCAGGGAAAATCAGCTGTGATCCCCTGCTGTAATGTCTGTATACTCTTTTGCTTCCTCCCCTGCCCAGGAGCTGTGGTATGATCAGACCATGTTCCTGTACGGTCAGACACAGCCATTACACAGTACACAGCAGGGGCACATTTATAAGATTATCTCAGCACAGGAACATTTTTTTAACACATCCAATTATGGAAGTTATAATTATTCCAAGATCTTTTGATTAAAATGTACTTTGCTCATGGAAGACCCCTTTAAGTACTCCCATACGGTTACCGTAAGGATGAGTTCACACAAGCATATAGAAAATAATTTGGAAAAGTGGGACGATTTATTTCTCACTTGTAATCTGCATTCATTTTTTACAACAGCAGCTATTGATCATTTACAGGACTATTTGCAGTTCCCCATCTTACAGAATTACAATGTATCCGTAAAAATCGGATACTATACTGTGGCTCTGTATGGTGTCTGATTTATTTTTACACACCCATAAACTTGAATGGTCGAGTCTAATCCAATTTACGGAAGAAACCAGTCCATGCCGTCATTTTTTTTGACACCCAGATTTGGTCAGTAAAAAAAAAAAAATCGCTCACTTGCACTGCCCATTGAATAACACAGACATCACTCGGACTGAAAATACTGCTGTGTGAATGAGCCCTAACACTAAGATGCTACTAATATTGTGATGGCCATTTAGAGTCAAAATTTATGTTTTGCTGTACTCTTCCTTGGCTTTCATCATCCCTCAGTCCTTCTCTAACTATGGCCCACATATGAATTTCAATTTATTAAAGAAAAAAAATGTGTTTTTAGGCTTTTTTCCTTAAAAATATTACCATCACTAAAAAATAGCAAATTATTGCCTAAACTGTTTTGCTTTATGTCTGTGATGGCTATTTGTATCTGCATTGTTAGGACAGACATTAGTGGCAAAATTGTGGTGCAAAACCAAAAAGAAATGTCAAACCAATAAAAATGTGGCCTCACCCTAATTCTATTTTTTTTTTATACAAACTCTTTCTAGGCTAGAGCAGAAAATCCTACTGAGTTATTATTCATCAAGGAATCTAATTGCATTTAGTTTTTTTTTTTTCTAAGGATTTCAATTAATTCTCAAAGGGCATATACCACAATTAAAAGCTTACTTGAGATAATGCGGGAAACTTAATTAACCTTGGCCAGTTTTTGTGACTAATTTTACATGAGTGTTGATTAATTTAGATTTGCATTCACAATAGATCCTTCATTTAGGATCATAATTGCAATGACAAATTGCATGAGCGTATGTTAGAGCCGCAGTTCAAGGTAAGCAAATAAACAGGACTTTAATATTTTCCTTGGCCGCTGAATTGTAAAATTATTGCAAACTAATTCATGGAATCAAATTTAGCGGTGAAGTAATTCTTTAATTAATATTTTTGCCCAAGTAATGTTAAGGGTATTTATAAAAAAAAAAAAAAATCACACTAGAAATAGACTTATTTAGGCATAGTTTGGTATTTCTGTAATGGCTTGTTCAGACAAGTGTTTTTGATCTGTGGAACAGCACACGGACCAATGCAAACTAATGGCTAGTTCTTATTAACGTTTCTACACACGTAATAATCATGAAAAAAAACACAACATGAGTGTTTTTTTCAGATCAGACTTACCCAACTCAGTGGGAGCATAAGAAAATAGATGCAATATGAACACCATCCGTATGGCACCCATTAACAGATCCATTGCAATGATTACATAGGAAATTGTATTTGGCCTTTTTATTTTTTTTAAAGTGTGGATGTATAAAATGGATGTCAAAAACAGACTTGCGTAACACCATACAGATGAAAGATTGTCAAATTTCTGGATGAAAAACAATTTTTCATAAGAACATCCTAACCTTGATTCATGAAGAGTTAAAGAGTAACCTTCGCTTTAATTATTATTTTATAAATCAATAGTTCACATTAATATAAGCAATCTTATAATATATCTTGTCAGAGAAATCTGCTTCTTTCTCTTCCTGGACTGATCTTTCTTTGTGAAAATTCTCAAATCTGAGGTAAAATCTGTCTTCAGTGAATACAGAATGTTACATTACTGAGATAGGAGATGGCAGCTGCTACTGATAAGATTTTATGTAGCTCTCATACTTTGCACTGACGAGGGCCAACAGCCCGAAACACCGTGTCTGCAAATTGAGATTCTGATTTGGCTTTTATCCTAAGTCATATTGCAAGACTCGTTAAAGGGTCGATTGTGATTTGTAGGATTACTGCTTCTGATAGGTGGCGCTGTAGAGTTCAAGTCCTCTTCATCCCTGAAGAGGCAATTTGCATATTCAATTTCCCAGAGGCACATTGCACGACGAATAAGTCTCCTTACCTTGGCATGCCAGAGCTGGTGTGTCACTCTCCACAAGGAGAACCGTTACCCCTTAGACCTCAGTCCAGAGCCTCTCACCTAGCCAAACTACTTTGTGCTGATGAGCGTCAATAGCCAGAAACACCGTGTCTGCAAATTGAGATTCTGATTTGGCCTTTATCCTAAGTCATATTGCACGACTCGTTAATGGCTATGTTCCCATATGTTGTGTTTTTCTTATGTCAGAAATCTGCAGCAAAACTGATCTCTGGCAGGAAATCAGCTGCATCAAAAATGAAGGTTTTGCTGCGTTTTTGACGTGTTTTTTTGTGCATTTTTTCAGCTTTTATTTCACCGTCCTTCTGTCTCTATTTATGGATGTATTGTACATAAAGTTCTGTGAAAAAAAGAACCCCATTTCTATTTTGCCATCAAAAATGCAGAAAAAAATGCAGAAAAAATTTAGCTGTGTTTATGCGTTTTTTCAGCATTTTTTTCACCACCCATTACTTCCTATTGGTGAAAAAACGCTGAAAAAACACTGAAAGAAGTGACATGCTCTATTTCCCAAAAACCCAACAAAGGCACAAAATATTCAGCAAAAGAAACAAGATGTGTGAACAGAGAATTCTGGTTTCTCATTGATTTTGCTGGTACTGCAAAACGCAACTGAAAATTTGCATAAAAATCTGCAGCAAAATACGCTGAAAAACACAACGTGTGGGAACATAGCCAAAGGGTCGATTGTGACTTGTAGGATTACTGCTTCCAATAGGGGGCACTATAGAGTTCAAGTCCTCTTCATCTCTGAAGAGACAATTTGCATATTAAATTTCCCAGAGGCACATTGCACGGCGTATAAGCCTCCTTACCTTGGCATGCCAGAGCCGGTATGTCACTCTCCATAAGGAGAAACGTTACCCCTTAGAGCTATGTAGAGGGGAAAAGGTGAGGGGGAGGGAGGAGCTATGAGCAGAGCTCCTTCCTGATTCTACCTCTCCATGTTTGCATCGAATCTAATCAGTAGCAGCTGCAATCTCCTATCTCAGTAATGTAACATTCTGTATTCACTGAAGACAGATTTTACCTCAGAATTGAGAATTTTTACAAAGAAAGATCAGTCCAGCAAGAGAAAGAAGCAGATTTCTCTAATAGTTTATATTACAAAGTTGCTTTTTGTCATGTAAACTATTGATTTACAAAATACAATTTTAAACGATGGTTACTCTTTAAAAGGGTATTCCCATCTCCAAAATCCTATCCCAATATGTAGTATGTGTAATACTAATAATATTAGCAAATATCCCCAATTAGAAATGTAGTATAGTTCTTTTGATTCATTATATTGCTTACCCCATGTGCAGGCATTGCAGTAGCTTAGTTATTCATGGTTATGACCACTCATATAGTGACTGTTAGTTAATTGTTAGTGGGCATAACCATGGATGCCTAAGCTACTGCAATGCCCTACATATGGGGTAAGCAACATAGCTAATTAGTAGAACTATACTACATTTCTAATTGGAGATATTTCCTAATATTATTATTATTACACCTACTACATATTGGGATAGGATCTTGGAGATGGGAATACCCCTTTAAGGTTAAGTTCCCACGTTGCATATTGGTGAGCATTTGACACTGTGTATTCTCACTTCATCTTATAGTGCCAGACTGATGAGATTTATAGAAATTTCATGCCCACCGTGTGTAAACTGATCTGTGGTGTGTTTTTGAAATCCGCAACAAATCAATGTCTCTTGCAGGTACAATGAGTTTTATTTTCTGATTGATGCGGAAAATCTGCAGGTAAGAGATGCATATGTGCTGCGGAAATGCATTAAAAACACATGTAATCCTCACATGACTGTATCAATAAAGTTTTGGCAAACTCAAATACCAGGAAGTATCAAAAACAAAGCAGCTTTATTTAAAACATGACCTACCAAAAAGAGAGAAAAATCACAGTATCAAAAACGCGATAAAAATGCATGTAAAAAAAATGCACTTAAAAAGTTAATGAGAAAAACACAAGTAACCCATTTTACATAATAGATGTAAAAATACTGCAGAAAATATGCAACACGAAAAACTCATTGTGGAAATGTAGCCTAAGGCTATGTTCCCACAATGAGCTTTTAGTGAGATTTTGATATTTCTGCACCCATTAAGTAACATAGGTTACTTGCATTAAAAAAATATGTAGTGTCAAAAACTCACCAAAAACTCATTGTGGGAATGTAGCCTAAAGCGGACAGAAAAGCTAAAGAGTATATGTGCATAAGGCAAAATTATGGGTGTTGTAAAAAGTAAAGAGATTCCTTTAAGGAAAAAAATAATAAATAATGAAAACTTAACAAATTATTATTTTAATTGAAAGATCAATCCAATTACAGACTGAGTTATTTTCTGCCATCAAATGATATGGTCCATATAGAATCTAAAATAATCCAACTCAAAAGTAAGAAGGAAATGTGATAAGCCTCCAGCATAGATCGGAGCGGTTATTTATCCACAGGCTGGTGGAAATTTAGTCCAGATATTACTAACAGGATATAGTTATTATGATCATTTACATGTTGCACTAACAATTGCAATATAATATTTTAGTTGCACAATTGCAATATAATATTTTAGTTGTTTGTAAACTAAGCCATATCAGTTCAAATGAATGACAACAATGGAGCAAACACAAGTCTTTTCATTTACTAATAGATTAAAAGAATTATATTTTCTAGGCATTTTTAAAAATATTGAGGTTTATAGATTATACCTAGACTGTAAATGGTAGCAATGGGTATAAAATAATAGCCAGTGATGTTTTGCTAGCTTATGAAGTGTATTAAAAAAAAAAAGAAAAAAAGAAAAATCAATGAACATTCAGGCTCTGCTCATTTTTTGGAATAGATTTAGATTATGTAGGAGATTTCTCTCCAAATTCCACCAACTCCAATGACAATCCGCACTTCATGGATATAGTGGGATTCCTAAACCTCCATTCACATGGTTCAGAAAATTGTCTCCAGTTTTTCGTCCCCATTGGAGAAAGACATCAACTGCAGAAATAGGTAGCATGCTACTTTCTACGCATGGCAAAGGCTGCAAGTGAACAGAGTCTAACAGCAAATAAATGTGGAAAAAAATTATGTCAAAATAATAATATACGAACATATACAAAGTCATGGGGCCCATGATTTTTTATTATTGTCGAAAGCACTTGATTGCGCTTCTTTTTTTCCCAGGTGTATCAAAAAAATTAATATAGTTCACAGGAAATGCCCTATGTTGCAAGTTATCGCAAAACACTTTTTGAATCAGTCATATGGAGAATGAATGAATTGGGGATGAATATGCACGGCCACTGCTTCATCCTCAAGGGGAATTTCAGAGCAAAACTTTTGTATTGGTTGGATCCCAGCAGTCTGATCATCGATCCATAAGTCATCACCAATCCTTTCCAGAGGTGCTAACTTTCAATGTTGCAAAGAGCCCTTTCATTTTATTTAGCGCATCTGTGTCTTTCCTAAACTTAAAAAAAAAACTCCACCTACTTGAATTCCTTTGAACCCTCTCAAACTCTTCTTTATTGTTTCTTGCCCTGTGCAAAAACCTTTTACGACATCAGAAGTAATTATATAAGGGAATACCCTAAAATATGTGAAATTAAGATTGGATGTGACTTGCCCATTTAAGCCTATGGATATTCAGAAAAAATCAGATCTCGTATGGATCAACCGTACAACATCCGATTTTTACGAATACATTGCAATTGTTAACACAAGAAACTGCCTTTGGTCTCGTAACTGTTTTCACTGCCGACGTATAAAAATGGATGACAACAGATGACCTACAGATGGCTTATGGATGGCAATAGAGATGAAAAATCTTTAATTTTGTATGGATGCAAATGGGTCAATTTGTTATATACTTGTGTGAACGGGTTTTTCCATGGACAAAGTACATTTTAATCGATAGATCTTGGAATAAAAATAAATTTCCACAACTGGATATTTTAAAAAAATGTTTCTGTGCTGAGATAATCTTATAAATGTGCCCCCTGCTGTGTACTGTGTAATGGCTGTGTCTGACCGTGCAGGTACATGGTCTGATCATACCACAGCTCCTGCGTGGGGAGGACGCAATATACAGCTGATTCTTTTTGTGGGGTAAAACATTTTTTCTGTGAGGTAAAACATTGTTTTTAAACAAACAGAGAAATTTTTTAACTCACAGAAAGAATAAGCTGTGATCACCTGCTGCCCCTTCTGTATCCTCTCTTTTGCTTCCTCCCCTGCCCAGGAGCTGTGGTGTGATCAGACCGTGTTCCTGCACAGTCAGACACAGCCATTACACAGTACACAGCAGGGGCACATTTATAAGATTATCTCAGCAGCACAGGAAAAAAAAATTTAACACATCCAATTGTGGAAATTATTTTTATTCCAAGATCTATTGTATAATATGTCAATGGAAAATTTAATGTAAAAACTTGAGTTTTTCCTTAGGGAGTTATTTTTGAAAGCAGTACCTTTATTTTACAGCATTCATATTAGTTGCTAAATTGTTTGGCTTTGTTGAGATTGAAGAGGGAAGCTTCTCTGTGTTACATTATACCCCTGTTATTACATGACGTTTTATGGTGACAAGTGCCATTCACTCTGTAAGGCTGTGTGCCCACGATGTGTTTTTTAAGCTTTTCTGCAGCGGCAATTCCGCCGCAGAAACGCTTAAAAAATGCTTGGTAGAAGGTCTTCCATGTTCCCCAATGATAATCCGCATGTGCTGTGCACATGCTGCGGAAATTTCCGCTGCGGATTATCATTGCGGAAAAATCCGCAGCACTACCATTAATTTTGCATAATCGCGGCGTTTTCGCTGCCATTGACTTGCACTGAATCGCATAATATCCGCATGACTTCATGTGCACATGCAGATATTCTGCGATTCAATGTGCGGATGGTACCCGGATCTGGAGAAGAGGAGACTCTCCTCCAGACCCGGGTACCATAGTACCTGAAAAAAAGAATTTAAAATAAAAAAGAAACATTATACTCACCTTCTGATGGCCCACAGTCTGGCTCCCCGGTGGCTCGCGATGGTGTAAAAGGACCTTCCATGACATCATTTAGTCATGTGACAGGTCACGAGACAGCTGACGTCGACGGTCGTGTGACCTGTCACATGACTAAATGACGTCATGGAAGGTCCTTTTACACCACCGTGAGTCGCCCAAGACTTACCGCCCTGGAGAAGGAGACCGGGGGCCATCGGAAGGTGAGTATAATGTTTTTTTTTTTACCATTTTTACTCTTTTTTAACTATTAACTTGGTCACACTATATAAATCCATTCCGGTTGCATGGATTTATAAAGTCTGACCAAGTTGTCAAGCACTTTTCCAAGTGATGCTAAAAACACGTAACATACGCTTGTCCCTGGCAGACAAAATGCATGTAAAATCCGCATGCGTTTTTTCTGCCAGGGAGATGCAGAAATGCATCGTGGGCACATAGCCTAAGGCCACGTTCACACATTGAGTATTTGGTCAGCATTTTACATCAGTATTTGTAAGCCAAAACCAGGAGTGGGTGATAAATACAGAAGTGGTGATGTGTTTCTATTATACTTTTCCTCTGATTGTTCCATTCCTGGTTTTGGGTTACAAATACTGATGTAAAATACTGATTAAATACTGAATGTGTGAACGTGGTTTATAAATCATAAACGTTGGGACATTTAAAATTCAGTTTCTAACAAGGTACTTTGATTGTGCCTTCTTTAAAAGCCGACTGCATTATTCCCAGTGGATTAGCCCTTTGTTAGTGGTGAATCTGGTCTCAGAGTTGCCTTGCAATCATCTTTGCTAGTGACCTGTTTAAAAAAGAAATTGCTTTGCAATTGAAGCTCTTAATTATATGTAAGTGATACAAATGAAGGTTGAACGGCTGAAATTTATATATTCTTCCCTTAGGCAATTAAACATGATTAAATATTCTGAGCCGTTATGTTTAAGTAGGAGAAGTGAATATTCATTTTCATTACCAAAATTCAGATGAAAAAAGAAAATACGGTTAAAATAAATATTCACTCAGATTTTTCAGGGGATATCTACTTATTTTAATTACCTTAGAGGCTCATGTACATTGCTGTCATGGCATTGAAGATCTTGCCTCTATAGTCCATGTTGTAATGGCAGCTTTGTTGTAGTCTCCAAAAAAACTCCTTTTTCAATTGCGGCTATTTAGGGCTTGCACACACGATGTCTTTTTCAGATGGGCCAACATGATGAGTTTTTCTAGAGGAAAACGCTTCAGGAATCGCTGACTTTTTCTTCCTTCAAGCCTCCTTTTTTTCAGTTCCTGTTTTGTTGTTTCCTGTTTTGTCACTTTATCAAATTTTTTGACCACCAGTGTTTTTTTTAATGTTTTTCCATCATTTTTGGGGCATCTTTTGTACTGGTATTTTCCGAACGTTTTTTTTTTAAATTTCATTCCAGAATTAAAAAAAGTCTGTTTTTGAAGCAGAGCGGGAAATGCCTGAAGAATGGTCAGCTCACTTCTAATCACTTTTTGAAACCGGAAGCGGTTAAAAAATGCTGAAAATGCTGAATATATGAACATCAAGTGGTTTGTAAACAGAAATGCATATGTTCATTCTTTTGAGTGTTTATTAGTGATGAGCTAGCATGCTCGTTACTCGAGATTTACGAACATGCTCGGGTGTTTTCCCAGTATCTTCAGCCGTGCTCTGGTGTTATGTTTCACTCTGGGCTCATGAATTTCGACTGTTTGACAGCTTTAATACATGTGAGGAATGCTTGTTTCTTAGGCATTCCTCACACATATTAAAGTTGTCAAACAGTCGCAAATCATGAGCACGGAGTGACTAAAACATAACACCCAAGCACACTGAAGATACTCAGCGAGCACCCGAGCATGCTCGCCGAAAGGGTGAACAGAACATACTCGCTCATCATAAAAATGGTAAAAAATAAAAACAAAACATTATACTCACCTTCTGATGGCCTCCGGTCTCCATAGTGATGCTTCCCGGCAGCTCGCGATGGTCTAAAAGGACCTGCCATGACATCATTTAGTCATGTGACCAGTCACATGACTAAATGACGTCATGGAAGGTCCTTTTACACAACCGCGAGACACCTGGAAGACCAGACGCATCGGATAAGGAGACCGGGGGCCATCGGAAGGTGAGTATAATGGTTTTTTTTTTACCGTTTTTATTCTTTTTTTTAACTAACTTGGTCACACTATATAAAATCCATGCTGGTTGCATGGATTTATATAGTGTAACCAAGTTGCCAAGCACTTTCCAAGTGATGCTAAAATCGCTTGTCAACCCGCATGCGAAATCGCATGATCAAAACGGCAGGAAAAACGGATGTAATATCCGCATGCGTTTTTTCTGCCAGGGAGATGCAGAAACGCTCAGGAAAAATCCTGAACATTTTTGCATCGTGGGCCCTTAGCCTTAAGCACATTATTTTACAGTAAGTAGCAGGTTTTAGGATGCTGCTTGGCAGCTCTAGTCATTGAATGGGTTGTCCAATTGCTAAAGTGATCATGATAAAATAAAAAAATATACATATATTCAACTCCTGCACGGGCACTCTGATGTGCTATGTCTCTTGGAGAACATGTGACATTGTTATGTCAGGTGACCACTGCAGACAGTCAGTAGAATGCTGAAAGACTAACAGAATAATGAAAGGCTGCAGCCGATCAAAGGCCACTGATTGCAGCGGTTTTGTGATAGAACATTATTACATGACCATCACGAGACAAGGTGCTGACATCAGAGGAGTGGTGTCAGTTTGAGAGGTAAGTATATATTATTTTTATATTTTATCATGGCTACATTAGCTCTTAAGAAGGAGATGCCCAGTAGTGGACAATCCCTTTAATTTCACTTAGAGGTTTCTTCATACATATTTTGCCCAGGTGCCACCACTTGTCTTAATCTAGTCCTTTACAACCATATTTTGTAGATTGGAGGGAAGACTCATCAGTATTGCACTGGCTATGGTATGACTCTTCTGCAGAAAGAAACAAGCAAGTCCCATACAGCTAGGTGCTTATAGATTTTTTTATGATGGAAATTCTTTAGATGTAAATGCCTCATCATACATAAAACCTCAATTGTTCGATTTTTCCACTCTCTTTTTCTCATTTAATGACAGAAGGGTAGGGTTACATTGATAACAAGTAGGGAACAATGACACTATTGGTGTACACTTAGAACGGATGGAAAAAACTGTAGTTTTGCTCTTTTGTGAAAGATTTGCAGTGGCATTCACTGCAGATTTCAACCCTCTACATTAAAAGGAGTTAAGTACATGGAAAAAATCCCCTAAAAAAATGTGATGCAGATGTATAAATAAAGATTTAAATAAATACATATGTTGAGTTTCAGTGTGTAGTTTGGATCACATCTTCTGGGCTCTTATACTAACCCAGTAGAAATTTTCCCTGGGCAAATCCACACAAAAAGCTGCCAGCATTTCCATCCATTGTAAATATACTCTTCCATGAGCTGCCCATACATTAGATAAGCATTGATTGTCATGCAGCCAATCAATGAAACTTTACAGTGCTCTGACCATCAACATGGCAAGCAGAAATGGTAGAAAATGGGCATGTTTATAAAGAACAAGGAGCAATGAATGATCGTCAATAAGCATTCGGTCAAGCAATATATAAATATTGCGTGATCGAATACATACAACATTGCAATCCTTTTTTTATATTTTTAGAAACATATATCAGTAGTTATCACAAACTTTCATTTGCAAAAGATACAACTTTTTTCTAATAGTTTTCTCCACCTTTATCTATTGTAAGGCTGAATGGTGGCTCATGTTTCTAGGACAATTTGAAACAATGGGTGGAGGTTACATATTATACAAATGGAAAAGTGATGAATCAGTGAAAAATCTTAAAAACCAATTGCCCAATTCCATCAAAGCTTTTACACTAGTATTGTGGAATAAAAATTTTTGAAATGTTGCATAGTTTTGGAACAACTGGAGACTGTGCTAAAATTATGCAACTTTTGGTGTTCTGACCTCATTTTTGTCAGAGCGGAGGACTGCTGTTTGTCAAATTCACGACGAATGGCGTTGTTTGCTACGGCATTTGTGGTGAGGCACACACAGAGGTATAGACCATTAACCCCATGTGCTTGATTCATGAATAGGTGTATGCCTCTTCATAAATCAGGAGTGTTTGACTCCAGCCCAACTCCTCATGTATTGATGTATTGAGTACTAAGACCTGCTAGGCAATTTATGTGTGGCAATAGGATAAAAAGGGTTTTCCAGAACGTTGCTTATTTTTTGCTATGGGTCTACGAACTTACCAGCAGGTAGTTGCTAACTACTTGCCTGTTCTGCCCAGCACCAATCTCTGCCAGATCAGAGTGGTCACGGACCGCTCCAGCCAGCGATTCTGCGGCTTCTGCTAATGTCTTCTGGTCTGCTGATCGACAGCATTTAGGCACAGTTAGGCAGCAGGAATCCATCTGTCAATCAGCATGACATTGGCAGAGATGCCCCATCAACTGAGCAGAATGGAAGAGAAGAAACTGCTCTGTTGGTGTGATGTCAGCAGAACCTGCAGAATCACTGGCAGGAGTGGTCCATGACTTCTCTGTGTCAGCATAGATCAGCGCCAGACAGAACAGGCAAGTAGTTTGCTTCAGCAGAGATACTCCATCAACAGAGCAGAACAGAAGAGAAGAAGCTGCTCTGTCGACATGACAATAGCAGAAACCGCAGAATTGCTGGCAGGAGGGGTCTGTGACTGCTCTGAGCCAGCAGAGCTTGGAGCCAAGCTTAACATTTGTATATATATATCTATATATACTGTATATTAGTGATGAGTGAATATGCTGAAATGTAATTATATAATTAGCAATAGAGAATGTATAGCTGGTGGAGATAGGTCCATCAAGTTCAACCTATGTCTTTTTTTCAATTTATATAATTATATAACTATATTAAATAGATCCACTCAAATTTAACTAGGAAATGTGATATGCATTGAATTTATTACCTGTGAATCGAATGTGCCTTATTATGATCTGAGGTCTCTCCACACCGTGGCACATAATAAGCATAAAAAATAAATTCTACTCACCCCGCCCTTCACCCGTCCAGCCGCGTGGCTCCCTCCTCTCTGCACCCGTTTTTTGGCATCTTCTCCCACTGTGTTGCTGCATCTTTGAACCATTTGAGCTGACAAGGCCTCAAAATATCAGGATGTGCATGACACCTAGTCATTTAGCTGGATTGGAATATTTTAGAATTGATTTGCTGTCTAAAATATATACCGTATGTAAAATTTCCCAAAATTTATGAACTCGGGAAAATCCAAATTTTGGCCAATTTGCTTAGCGAAAATCCAGCAACACAACTGGGCCTCGCTCACGTCATAAAGGTTTGAGGCCTAATCATATATTTGACTGGCTGAATGCAAAGTATCAGCATCTATTAGAGAAACGTCTACCCCCTAAAATATCTACCTGATAGTCACTGACACTAATGAGTCTGTCTGTCACTCAGGGGTGGACGCCGTCATTTGGCTGTGTGGGGTGAAGTGAAACGCTGTCCCTCTCAGCAGTCCTACATAAGTATTTAAGTAAGTGCAGTGTACACAGCTGGGAACAAACTCTGTCACTTGTTGGCGCTGTCATTAGCAGAAACCACTTGTCCAGACAATGGAGGACAATTCTAGAAATAGTTTCGCATCTATTAGTGCAAATGAGGATGTCTATAGTCTCACTTATTTAAGGGGGAAAAAGAAATTTCAGTAATTAAATAATTTATTTGTTAAATAAAATGTCATCTTAAACATGCGCCTTGTACTCGCCCTACAACAGGTTTCACCTGTTATTAACCAGGCATGTCTCTGCCACATATGCTACATGCCCTTTGGAAAATGTGTTGTAGTTTTTTAGATAAGCTCTGCATCTCGATGACAGGTCCAGTGACTATTTCCCATCGTTTATCAAGTCCCAATATAAGCCACTGCATTGTACACACATTATTGTCATTTAGGCCAAGCACCCCATAGGGGTTTACAGTTTAGGCTATGTTCACATGTCAGAATGGAGTCCGCAGAAATCCGTTGGCAAAAAGTTGTGCCGAAACAACTTTTTTTGTCTGTTTTTAAACAACTGATTTAGCTGGATCCATTTTTTTTAACACTGAAGTCTATGGAAAACGGATCCATTGTTTTTTTTCATTTGAAAAGGATCTGTTTTTTGCTTACTGGATCAGATTGAAATTAAAGAGAAATGGATGGCTATTTAACGGATCCGTTTTCCATAGACTTCAGTATTAAAAAAAATGGATCGAGCTGAAATCAGCTTTTTGAAAACAGACAAAACACTTGTGTCTGCACAACTTTTTTTGCCAACGGATTTCTGCTTTATCCATTCTAGTGGATGACTACTGGACATGTGAACATAGCCTTAGTTTCCTAGACTGATCAAGATATGATGAACATTGTTATAATTTTTTTATTTATAACATTTTTCCCCCTTAACATTAACTTCTAAAATGTCTTTCGAAAACTAGCAAGAAACTGGAAGAAACCCAAACAAGTGAGGTTTTATTTTTCTATGTTAGAGCCCATTTAACATCCAATAATCAATAATGACTGTTCATAAGGCGAGGGTCACACCATTGTATTTTCTCTCATCCCAGAAAATTGGCCGGATTATGCTAATCACAGTCTGATGAGAATTTATCTGAGTTTGATGCGATTTGTGCACCTATTTTTTTCCAATTAGCAGCTCATTTTTTAGACGCCTTAAAAGAAAGAGCCTCCATAATTACTTTATGGGGATAATATCTGTGTAATATAGTGTTGTACGGATGCACCAAATGGCAGCTCACAGAGTGTCTATAGGAATGGGTGCTCCTCTCTACGGGCTTAGGGTACAATGCTCTACCATGTACGAGCTTTTTAATTGAGGTTTAAGATATTTTAGAAATCACATTTCTGTAAGGCTAACTTTAAATTTCTACCAGAAAAAAATGACTATTTTTTATCTGTATAGTCATTCGTATAACATCCATTTTTATACATTGGTAGTTATTAAAATGTGAAGGACAAATACAGTTTCCTATGTTAAAGAGTTACAATATATATGTAAAAATTAGATGCTATATGGATAATCCGATTTTTTTATACACCCATAAACTTGATTGGGCGAGTGTCATCCGACTTACGGAAAAGAATGGTGCACACGGATTTTATTCACGCAAACACAGTCCATATACAAAACACGGTCATCTGAACAGCCCAATTGAATAACATTAGTCTGAGTTAATGATGAGCAAGCGTGCTCGTTTAACCCTTTCACCGAGCATGCTTGGGTGCTTACCGAGTAGCTTCAGCATGCTCGTATATTATGTTCCAGTCCCTGCATCTGCATGATTTACGGCTGCAAGACAGCCTCATCACATATGAGGATTCCCCAACAAACAGGTAATCCCTGCATATGTTGAGGCTGTCTTACAGCCGTAAATCTTGCAGACGCAGGGACAGGAACATAATATACGAGCATGCCCAAGATTCTTGGAAAGCACCTGAGCGTGCTCGGCAAAAGGGTTAAACGAGCACGCTCGCTAATCACTATTCTGAGTGATGTCCATTTTTTTCACACACAGCACTCAGACTGAAAATACGGCTGTGTGAACGTAACCTAATAGACATGAAATTTTAGTCTCATACCGTCCATGAATATTTGCCCATTTGCTGTATGTATAAATCGTGAGATTTGTGTGATATTTTATTTTTCAATTTTGGTCTTTATGAATCTGCACAATGTATAGGAACATGTTATTCTTCACTTTATAAATTAGAACTCAGGAAAACCTAGAGGCGCCCATACACATTAGATGGCTGTTGGCTGAACGATGCTCCGGCCGGCAGCCATCTCAGCGGACACTCCTATACGTACCCGCTGCGGGGTTCTCTATGAGAAACCTGACGGCTAACATTTCGGCCGGCGGCTTATCTCGGGAAGAGCAATACAATCAGCGGTCCCAAATCGGACATGACCGTTCAACATCTCCCCCGACAATCATTCCGCCGGAGCCCCTCTACACATTAGATTATTGACTGAACCCGTCAATTTTGGTGGATTTGTCCACTAGTCCAATGTGTGTGGTGGCCCTAAGAAAAATCATGGAGTGATTGGATTGGTAGTTTTGCAACAGCTGGGAGAAAACCAGTAGAAGACCACCAAAGCATTTATTGCTATATTAACAAGGGGAGGAGGGTTCACTCTTTGATACAAATAGCTGGGGGCTTAGTCAGTTTGGGTTTTTGTAGTGCAAGGAGACAGAAAAAAAGAAATAATACATGGCTAATAATTGCAACAATGATAAAAATAAAATGACTTTGTATGACGTAGATGTAAGCTCTCATAGAAAAAAATCAACAGCTGGAGACCTCTGCTATTATGACACACAAGAGAAAAAATATAGGACAAGGGGGGCAATTCCAGAGTGAGTCATTGATTTGAGAGGCAGCTGACTAATGATAAGTCGCTTGCTTACAGGATGTTGTGCCAGGTGTGAACTTTAGCCAATGGCTTTCATGTTCACATGCAGTGACCTACTCATATTTAAACATGGTAAGTAACTGGGTAAAGTTCACACCTTGCTAGCAAAGTTGTAAATTGCAAAGGTACACAGCATGGCTTCAGCTGCTATTTTCCTCTTGTTTTCAATGTAAATATGAAAATCATCTTTATTGAGCCTCCCCGGGTTACATTTGTAAGGGTAGCCTGCTAGGAGTATTAGGCTTTTATTAGTTTGTAGTGCTTTGGAGTGCTTGGAAAACAACAATAATCTCTCTTTGCTGAAGTTAATTTTCAAGCTTGCTGAAAAAAAGTGACAGGCAGGGAAGGGTGGGGGCACAGAACTCTGCCTGACCCTACCTGATGGACTCCGCAAACAAAAGTGACTCTATTACTTTCAGGGCTTAGTATTCTAGTGACTGCCGGCTGACCTAACATAGTGGCCACTCCTTAGTACTTAGTGGAAGAAGGCTTCACCTTTATTACTCCTGGCTGCTATGCAAATATTATTCCAGCCTTTATTTTCTATCCAGAAATGTTATTACATAAATCTGAAATAAAGTGACAGGTTTCATATCTGGCAGTTTTTGATGCAGTATTTTAGCCAATGATTGCTAGCTGCAAAGAGAACAAAAATACAATGGCAAAAATAATACTTCTAATCTCATTTGTATCCACTCCTGGCTTTAAAAAAGTAAGTTAAAAAGTCACAAAAACTGCATGTGTGAATCCAACCTGAGACAAAATGGCATGTAGTTGTATAGCCCAAACCCAAAGATACAGATGCTTTTTTATATATATATATATATATATATATATATATATATATATATATATAAATGAATAAAGTCGTCCATACTGACTGATTTCAGTGGAGGTGGCCGACTATCTCATGTGTATTGGGGATCCCTGACTTTTTTCATCCAATGAAGGATGAGGCTTGCTGAATTACAGAGAAGTTTAGCGGCTTACTTTAGATTCACCATTTAACACCCCTGTATTCTCAGCTGAACCAAGGGTGCATGTAAATGGGGGTTGGTCTGCAGCTACATTGGGTGCATGGACTCCTTAAAGGGGCTGTCCACTACTTGGACAACCTCTTCTTGAACTAAATGTTTAGCCCCGATAAAATAAAAAAATCTATACTCACTTCCTGTACTGGTATCGTTCCAGCAGTGTCAGCACTCCCGGAGCTCTGGTGCGGTGGAATGACACGTGAGCCCGGTGTCCAATCAGTGCTGGCGTCACTGTCTCCACCTTCCGGCGTTTTGAACATGAAGAGGAAGTCAGGGCTGCAGGTGATATCTGACTTCCTCTTCATGTTTAATTTCATACCATGGTCAGGCCAGAGAGGATTGGGAGCAGGGCACCGCGTGTCCTTCCACTGCACCAGAGCCACGGAAGTGATGACACCGCTGGTATGGCGCTGGCGCGGGAGGTGAGAAAGTTTTTTTATTTTATCTAGGTCAAACATTTAGTTCAAGAAGTTCATAAAGGGTCCCCCATTAGGCTTGGTTAATACGAGGGTCAGTCAATAAGTAATGCCTCCTATTTTTTTTCTCCTTTTAATTGGCAAGAAATTCAAATGCAATTACATAGGTTGAAAACCACAACATTAACGATTAATTTGTCACTTTTCATTATAATCTCCATCCATTTCCACAGTCTTGGTCCACCGTTTAACAAGGGCATGTATTCCAGCATGGTAAAAAGCATTCTTGGGACCCACCAAGAACTTTTCTGTATCCCAGTTGTCCAATAATTTTCATCACACTGCCTTTACTGAGGCAGATAATGCCACACAATTCATCTGCAGTCACCTGGCGGTCACCACGAATGATGCCATTGACTCGCTGAATGTTGCTTGGAGTCACTGCGGTTACTGGCCTGCCACGCCGCATTTTGTCAGCCAACGATGATGGCCCTTCAGCTGTGTTACAGCGACGAAACCATCGTCTAACAGTACTGACATCCACTGTTGCATCACCGTACACATTTTTCAGTCTCTCATGAATTCGAATGGGCTCTTCACCTTCTGCATGCAAGAATTCAATCACAGAACGTTGTCTAATACGAATATCGATGTCAGCCATTTTGCAAACGGATACAGTCCTGCCACCTGTTGGCGCAAGAAGCTGCAATTGCTGTGGATTGGAGAAGAAGGTTTGAGGAATTGTGCCAAATTCAAATATTTAATATAACTACTTTATTTAAAGAGAAAAAAAATAGGAGGCATTACTTATTGATTGACCCTCATATGTGAAAAATCATCAAAGTTTCATCTAGAAAACTTGGACGATTATTTTCTCACTTGTCATCCATGTGAAATCTGTTTTTCTACAGAAACAGTTCTTAATAATTTACAAGACTCTTTATCTCTAGAGTGGCTTGTGCTAGGTCCTCTTTGGTGACAGATGAGTATGCCTCAGTTTCTTATTATGAAAACATCCATGCCTTAAAAAATATATTTTTGTTTTGCATTGGACAACCCCTTTTAGGTTGTGTGCCCTCGATGAGTTTTTGACAATGCATATTTTTGCTGTGTCAAAAGCGCAGCGCCTTAGGCCACGGGCACACATTGAGTATTTGGTCAGTATTTTACCTCAGTATTTGTAAAACCTACAAGAAGCAAGATGAACAAAAACCCTGCTGTAAATAAATAAAATGCAAGTGCATTTAAATAAAATAGGGTTCTTAGTAACACTGTTTTTGATCAAAAATAGTATATAAGGTATCCCACCACGACAAGGTGAACCAGTTCGGGACGGTCCTACACTGTCTAATGTTAAAAACCTTACCATGTGTCAAAGTTGACCTCAATGTGTGAATAAGGGCAGACAAAGGACTGAGTCCCAAACTGTGATCACCAGCCAAGGGAAGCTTTAAATGTGTTGTCCAGCTCTAAGAAGGGAGGCTGCACCCAGGTTTGTACAGAATGCAAAAAATACAAAGAAAAAACACAAAATTTGAGCTTGGTTTAAGTTGGTATACATGCAGCACATAAATTCATGTTTCACAATGGCCATGAATCAGAAAAATCTACAAGCCTACTTAAATAAAACTGCTTAAAAACTTTGAAGTTTTTTCTGATTCATGGCCATTGTGAAACATGAATTTATGTGCTGCATGTATACCAACTTAAACCAAGCTCAAATTTTGTGGTTTTTCTTTGTATTTTTTGCATTCTGCAGTATTTGGTGAATATTTTTTTACCTCAGTATTTGTAAGCCAAAACCAGGAGTGGAACAATCAGAGGAAAAGTATAATAGAAACACGTCACCACTTCTGTATTTATCACCCACTCCTGGTTTTGGCTTACAAATACTGAGATAAATTTTTTTTTACCAAATACTGAACGTGTGAACGTGGCCTTATAGAAATTCTCATGCCTACTGTGTTTTTTTTTTTTTTTTTAACACAGAGTGAATTGACCTGTGGTGCAGGTTTAAAATCTGAAACATGTCAACTTCTCTTGCTGGAACGCTGAGCTTTATGTGCCGATTTTTCCCACAGACTTGCATTAGATGCGGAAAATACACAGGTAGGAAACGCATATGTGCATTTCTGAGGCGGAAATGGGTCAAAATGGCATGTAATATGCATATGACTGTATCAATAAAGTTTTGTCAAAGCCAAACACCAGGAAGTATCAAAAACAAAGCAGCTTTATTTAAAAAATGACATACGAACAAGAGACAACAAATGCAGTGATAAAAACGCAATAAAAATGTATGTAAAAAACTACACTCAAAAACGCAATGAAAAACCACAAGTAGCCTAATTTACATAATATGTGCAGAAATTCTGCAGCATCAAAAACTCACCAAAAGCTCATCATGAGAACATAGCCTACAAATGCCTGTGCAACCAATTTACCATAATGAAATTACATTAGCACATGGTGACCCATTAAGTAATGGATCCAGGTAAGTGTGCAGACAGATGGTAGTGTAAGTCGGACCGAGATTTTATCGCCATGCTCGGACTTCTCCCGACCCGACTGTGACAGCTGCATAGAAATATATAAAGCTGTCACGCTCGGGTCAGGAAAGCTGCCGGCCAGTCCGAGCATGGCAATCCGATCTCGGTTGGATTTATACGCCCGTCTGATTCAACCCTGAAGCATTTTCATTGGGATCTCCAGGCCCCAGAACTGTTCCGCCCTATCACATAAACCTGTTTACTTACCATATGGAAACCTAATTACCGGCTGCCATACTAGAAGGCTCCAGGATAATTTGTGCTGTACTTGTGATGTTAATAAACCTATTGGACCATGCAGCCTGTATACTTAGTATACTGCCCTTTATGAATCCACAGTCTGGGAGCAGAACCCACCACTCAGGATATTTGCCAATATCCTGCAAAGAGGCATCGCTGTATAATGCATTGCAATAACAGTTACCCTTGGACTGGGGATAATTAAGTTCCTTTTACAGTTTCCTTTCTATTATACAGAGACTCACAAGCAATTAAATCTCCCAGCAGATAAGGAATGAGATGTTCCTATCTAAGTCCCCATCAGAGTAGCAGAAAGGGGTTTATCTCAGGTGTCTAACCTGCACTTATCAGGAGGAAGGCCTCATTTCCAGAGGTCAGCATTGTAACTGGAGACTCCGTTCTTCCATTGATTGGTTTAAAGCAGTAGTTTGCTCGTTCCTTTCCTTTGTAAACATCTCAAGAAAAACCCATGTCTTTTTCCACACCAGTGAGTCTGGGCACTTGTCTCCTTCTCTGTACGCTCCAATATTACATTCATTATTACACCAGAGAGGCATCCAAGCAACCCCCATCCAGCCACGACTCCTTCCTTACATACCCAGGAAAGAAAAAACATTTTGTATTTTAGGGGAAAAGTCAATATTGGATTGAGGAGCTAAAGAATGACCTTACCCACTGACACTGGCCCAGAGACTCGCACCCAGGTGTCACATTCTCAGCCCTCCTTGTTCCTCACATTGGAATCCCCTTGATACTCTTAGCAATAAGATGCCCAAATACTCATTTAGTGACAGACACCCTGATGATATGTGGCTGACCTTTTTACCTTTAATGCCGCCAAATCCTTTATGCTTTATCCTCATTTCTAATTGAAGACGAGCGGCTGCGTTATATTTCATAGGGACATGTGCAAGAATAGGGAACATTTAGTAGGATTAACCCCTAATAGATGTTTTTTTACAGCAGATATTAAATTACCTCACTTCGCACCGCCGGCTTAAAAAAGTGGAATAATAATAATAATAATTATCTATCATCCATCATCTGTCTATCTGTCTGTCTGTTTGGTCAAGGAATTAAAGCAGCACAAGCATATAATCCACACGGCTGCACGTTTCCATCCATCAAACTACTGGCTCCAGTATTAAAAATCCAAAAATAAACTGAACTCCAACAAATATTTCAATAAGGCCACAGCCCCACTATCAGTATTTGGTCAGTATTCGGTCAGTATTTTTTCTCAGGAGTGAGAGCCAAAACCAGGTGAGGAGCAATCAAAGAAAAGGTATAATAGAAACAAGCCACCAATTCTGTATTTATCACCCACTCCTGGTTTTGTCTCCCACTCGTGAGAAAAAATACTGACGAATACTGACCAAATACTGATAGTGGGGCCGTGGCCTAAATAGCATGATTATCTATCTATCTATCTATCTATCTATCTATCTATCTATCTATCTATCTATCTATCTATCTATCTATCTATCGCTCTATCGCTCTTTTGGTGTCATGTATTGTCAGGAACATTTTTAAAGTTACTTTTCTTTGTCTCTGTGTTGCACGATGTTTGATAATTTTAATTTGTCTCAGGAGCTTGACACTTCTGTCTAGATATGTTACTCCACTTTATACACCACCCCCTTGGTATTGAGCATATTACTTTTTTGACAACTTTTAAAAGAGAACCAGTCACCAGGTCAAAAGTCGCCAGTTTTTACTCATATTTTATTCCATTTTCTTTTCATCTGTCATACAGTTCCTGAGACATGGACTTTTGATTTAGTGCTATTTTTTTTTTAGTCTTTACAAGGGGGTGTTGCTCACAGGATAATTATGCAGAGTTTAAACCCCCACCCTCATCAGAGAATCTTGTTACCCACTTCACCTTGGTAAAGACCTTAAACATTAGCACTGAAAAATGGCCCACATTGCATTGCGGGTTTAAAAAAAAATAACAACAACAGCAAAACAGAATAAAAAAATCAGAATGCTTAGGGGAGCAATGAGAATAAAAAAAGCACATCATCTGGCCACTTTTTACCTGGAGATGGGTCCTTTTTCAAAAAGTTGCAAATCATAAATTAGTCTAAATCTCTAATGGCAAAGCTAAAAATGTCATATTTTGAGTGTCAAGAGAGGTGTAAAATTGCAAAATTCACAAATTCTTGTGTAGAAATGGCGTGCATCAAAGTATGCAACTTTTTGATGCTAGAACAGTGGCTCCAAAGCCTTAATACATGCCCCTCATTTTGTTTATCTGTAAATTATCTCTTTCTATTTTTCTTAGTTTTTTTATATCTCCCTCTATCTATCTATCTATCTATCTATCTATCTATCTATCTATCTATCTATCTCTATAACTCATATCAATATCCTTAAAATGAATCTTGCAGACATAATATAGTGATGAATAAATTAATATTCACCTCTGCTGTCCAGGAATGAGGTGACATGTAAATGATGAAAAGAAGTGAAATATCACATCTACTATGTTTACTTTGAATATATATATTTTTTTATACAGAGAAAGAAAAGCCTCAAGCCAGTCTGATAAGAGCCTTACACCAGCGCTTTCCATATCTGCCTTCTGGATGCAGGAGTCAAGTCCAAATAACATCTATTCTACAGATTTTATATAAAATGTTGAAGGACTCAGAAACAAGTTTGCTATAAATGTGTAATTTTAAACAATAGAAGCAGAACCTTGTCATTATACAGGATTAAGCAGTGTATGTAACAAATCTAAAAAAATTCTAATTCTAAATAAATACTGGTGATAGCAACAATATATGTGCAATGTGGGGTGAAAGAATCACAGAACCATCTTGCTCCTAATGTGATTTCAGGATTGCAAACCTCACATGAAGCAGTGAAGTAACTACTAGATATTTACTGAAAACATGAAACAATAGGTGAAGGAGTGGAGTCACCCTGCTAAATGTAACACAGAACAATGAATGAACTGCAGCCATTGTGGTGCAGGGACAATTCGTGCATAGGCTGCTGGCAGAACATTAGGGAGCTGCATTTCTGCTGCTCTGGGAAGGGACAGGTTAAGTGGAGCTGTGTGGGTTATAATTAGAAGCCCTGGTTTTGCATACTACTGCTCTGAAAGCCACATCTCACACAGTGGTGACAATGATGACTGAGCCAGGACAGGAAATAGAGCTACACACAGGTCAGGTTATCTGCAGCAATGGTAATAGTGGTGCTAGTGTAACTGTCTGCTGTCATCACAGAGGTGGCGAGGAAGACAGCAATGGCAAATAAACTGACTGTATTATCATTATTATTATAATTATTAGTATTTAGTATTGAATATATTTATTGTTATTTTATTTTCGTTATTTATTATTATATTATTTACATTATTTATTTACTGTATAGTAGGTATATTATAATTATTAATGTTATTTTATTTACTATTATGAATATTATTATTACTATTGGTAGTTTATGATATATTATTATTGTTATTTCATATTTTATTTTTTTTGCTTATGGCATATTGATATTATTATTGTTGTCAATAACAGCAATAATATTTTACTATTTATTAGATATATCATTATTAAGTGTATATCAAGTACATTGCCCTCACAGTCTTCATCATCATCATCATCATCATCATTATCAACATTATCGTTATTAATTATTGGGTATATTAATATTAGGCTGTATATATGAGATATATTCAAGTTCATTGTTATTATTTTATTTGTATTGTCACTTTTTTTTCTAGTGACATATTTTTATTTATAATTTTTTTTATTTATAATAAAATCTAATGAAATCAAAATTGCTAATGTTACTATTTTATTTGCAATACATCTATATTGTTTTTACTTTAGTAGCATTTCACAGCTATCAGGAGGACAAATAATTGTGGTTATTAATACTACTTTAATTTTGTGTAAACCATTTAATTCAATGCCAATATTAATTGGTTAATTTTGTTCTAAAAAGAAAATAACCATTATATATACATATATATATATATATAACAATCTATGCCTCTATGATTTAAAAAGTAGTAAGTATAAATATATACTTCTTTTTAAATCATAGAGGTATAGATTGTGTGTGTGTGTGTATATATATATATATATATATATATATATATATACATATATATATATATATATATATATATATATATATATATATATATGAGAGAGAGAGACATATAAATATATATATATAGAGACAAATATATATATATATATATATATATATATATATAATGTGTGTGTATGTATATGTCTATGTGTGTGTGTGTGTGTGTGTGTGTGTGTATATATATATGAGAAAATCTATGCTTGTATGATTTTACAGTGAAATTACAGAGTTGACAGTAAACTCCTTTTTGCACTTTTGGACCATCGATTAGGGGACCTGAGAAGAGTGTGATAAACCATTCTAAGGTCATTTTTCTGTATATAATTCCCATAAGAGGCATCAGTCTCTCAGATCATTGGTAAGAGCGTTGTATAATTTCATTTCCTTGCTGCAGTACATAAAGTCACATTGTAAATGGCAGATTAAATCACTGTGAAGGGTCACAGCAATAACAGCATCGGAGACTTAAATAAGGACCTATAGAGAGAGGGCTTTATAGGCTCCCAGCATATGGCGCCCAGGCTGGAAGTGCACACTTACTATTTACATGTTAATTAATATTTACCACCTTAATGAACTAAACGGCTGCTGAAAATATCTCTCATTAATGGAACAGTCTGCGTGTAGGTTTCTGTTATGGGAAATGTATTATTAAGAACAACGACAAAAAATAAAAATCTAAGATAATGTGATAAAAAAGGACACATAAAAAATAGAAAAGCAAACAAAAAATGCAAGAGAAGAAAACAAACAGCCAGGTAATCTGTACCGGAGGCTGATATGGCACTGGGGTGTACAGATAAATATTGATCTGCGATGTGCTGTAAGGTAAGTTGGTTTTTATGACTGTTTGTCATACAGGGGAAAAATATCACTTTGTAAATGTAAAATCACTTTCTTATTTGCTGTTTAAATCAACTTTACGACCATTAGGGAGATCGTGCTGTTATTGACTTATTGCTTTCCAGTTGTAGAATATGTGATATGGGGAGATTCTATGCACACTCCATTTACTCTGTGTCGTGTATTCTTATTTTTATTTCAACAAGTTTTTTATTGGCATTACAATTTTAGGAAATCTTGTATTTTTTGGGGGGTTATTTTTTATGTGCGTTTATTCATTGGTATCTCCTCAAGCTAAACTGCAAAGTGTGACAGTGTATCCTTCAGATATCATAGTCAGACCAAATAATGGAGACAATATTGTATACAGCTGGCATGTCTGTATATTTCTTTTTTATTTCTCTTTCAGTAATATATCTAATATATTCTATTATAGATATTTTAGAATATATTATGTATTACATATATTCTTTTAATAGATTATCTATCTATCTCTTATTCTATTCATCTTCCTGTCATAGTGTATTATTCATTCTAAGATCAATCTATTCTCTATCTATCTATTGATTATTTAAAAGTAAAGAACCGCACTACTACTGAATATTGAATTTAAGCTTCAGATATCAAGATCAATTTTGCTCATATTCTCCTTTACTATCTATCTATCTATCTATCTATCTATCTATCTATCTATCTATCTATCTATCCATAGTTTGAGATATATATATATATATATATATATATAGATATATATATCTATATATCTATATATAACTATATCAGGCTTGTACAGTTTTCCACGAGCCCAGATCGCTTTAATCTGCACTTATTAATTTAGTTTCGATCTTGATATAAGAATAGTCTATTCAGGAACCTGAAGGAAGTGCCTGGCTCTTATCTGTAATTGAAGGGTCCCCAGAGTGTCATTGGTGAAAGTAGCAGGATCAACACTTAACCTTATGAGAGCAGGGTAATAATAAACCCTTTAGATCACCGGCCTTTACATGCATAAATGACTAAGAATGTCATTATATTAAAAAAAAAATTATAGTACTTTTCACTTTCATAAAAGGCAAAGATTCTTTTTAAAATATTTTAGTCTGTCTCTATCGATCTATCTGATCCACATTTCCTAAAAACCCCCAGTATTTCTACGATAATACAGATCACTATTTTCCAGCCATATCCATATGCATATTCATCAATAATACTAGTTAATATATTTGTAAACAACACTGATTATTATCATTCATTTTAAATTGACATATAATACTGCAGATATTGCCAGCTAATACAACATGCATAATGCAATGCCGTTTTTGGCCTCCAATTCCAAACCCTGCTATTAAACTGAAATTGAGATAAACACTTTTAATTTATGCTCAGTTATACAAGTCCCTGAGCCAAATGCACGAGGAACAGCAAACAAACAATAATAAGAATGTACATGGAAGTCCAGCTTTATTGTCCCCTGGTTGTCCTTTTGCAGCTGTGACAATGACAAGGCAGCCTGGTATAATGGGCACAGATGCACCTGCCTGGACTCCATTCATCAGGGGATGTCAGGAGGAGCACATTGTCCTGATGTGAGTTCTCTGGAGAAGAGCTGCAGTGTCACAATGAGGCATGGAGCGATCACTGGACGCCTGCTCTGCACCTCTCTCTCTCGCTCCTCTCTCTGCACCTCTCTGCACCCCTCTCTGCACTCTCTCTCTCTGCACCCCTCTCTCTGCACCCCTCTCTGCACTCTCCTCTCTCTGCACCCCTCTCTCTGCACCCCTCTCTGCACTCTCCTCTCTCTGCACCCCTCTCTCTGCACCCCTCTCTGCACTCTCCTCTTTCTGCAGCCCTCTCTCTGCTCTCCTCTCTCTTCACCCCTCTCTCTCTGCTCTCCTCTCTCTGCACCCCTCTCTCTCTGCACTCCTCTCTCTGCACCCCTCTCTGCACTCTCCTCTTTCTGCACCCCTCTCTCTCTGCACCCCTCTCTCTCTGCACTCTCCTCTCTCTGCACCCCTCTCTCTCTGCATCCCTCTCTCTGCACCCCTCTCTCTCTGCACTCTCCTCTCTCTGCACCCCTCTCTCTCTGCACCCCTCTCTCTGCACCCCTCTCTGCACTCTCCTCTTTCTGCAGTCCTCTCTCTGCTCTCCTCTCTCTGCACTCTTCTGCATCTCTGCACCAAGTTCTCTTTGGGGAAATTCACTGCTGAGTTCATTATACGGAAGAAAAAAATCAGTATGAACATGTGTAGCAATCAAGTTAAAGAAGTAATCTTTGCATAAAGACTTATTATTTGTATTTTTATTGTCTATCTAAGAAAAAAATCACAAAGAAAAACAGCAATAATCCAAAATAGAATGTGAGTACAATTGGAACATGCAGTGGTTTTTCTTTGCATTTCAAATATTTATTTATTTTACTCACTTATATAGCGCCTTTAATTCCACAGCACTTTACAGACATTATGGGCACAATCCCCATTGGGGCTCACAATCTAAATTCCCTATCAGTATGTCTTTGAAGTGTGCGAGGAAACCGGAGAACCCGGAGGAAACCTTGCATTTTTTGCGTCATTTTTGCACTACCCATTACTTTCTATGGGTGAAAAACGCTGTAAAAACACTAAAAGAAGAGACATGCTGCATTTTGCAAAAACGCAACTCTTTGAGAAAACAGTCAGGAAAAAAAAACAAGGTGTGTGCTTGAGATTTCTGAAATCTTGTAGACTTTGCTGGTACTGTAAAATGCAGCTGAAAATTTGCATAAAAAATCGCAGCAAAAAATGCTGCAAAAACGCAACGTGCAAACATAGCCTTTCAATTCAAAAATGTTTTATCTGAAATGTCTGAAATTTCTAACTACCTATCTTTACATCCTACTCACTTCTGTAATGAGTTTTTTAATAAAATACCCTACACTTCTCCCTATATATCTAATCCCTAAATGTGATTTTTACTGCACTTTGTGTGACGTTTTGTTTGAGAACAGTCTCAAACAGGACATCACAGGAGGCTGGGGCTGCACTCACCTCTTCCATAGCGTCTATTACCATGCATCCAGGAGATCTCCTGAGGGGACAGCGATTCAATAAATTGTAATAAGTAACTGCAGCGCTGCCTCCTGATAACAACCTCTTTAACACATTTACTCCTACTAATATGAATAACCTTGAAAAGATGTTGCATGCATTTGTGGCTGAAGTAAACTCTAATAGTTATCTCAGTATTTTCCATGATTATCTCAATAAATCCAGAATGGTCATATCTATGCAATATTTATGGGGTTATATATAATATGTTGCGGCTTTGTATAATGTTAAATGTGTAACACTGTACAAATTTCTGTTGTCACATGGATGTACATTAGTAAGCAGTAGAGTGAACTATTTTACGCAGTGGCATTCTTTACTCTAATGTCCGCACTATGTCATTATGGTATTGTGTGTATGGCTACTCATACATTTTTGAATACACAATTGTTCTAAAACTTTAGGAGTGGTGGCCACCAAATTACAGTCATCGCTGAAAGTGTTAGCACCCTTGAGATTGTTCCAGAAAAATGAAGTATGGTATTTCTCCAAGAAAATTATTGCAATTACACATGTTTTGTTATACAGATGTTTATTTCCTTTGTGTGTATTGGAACAACACAAAAAACAGACAAAAAAAGGCAAATTGGACATATTTCACACACAACCCCCAAAATGGGCCTGACAAAATTGTTGGCACCCTCAGCTTAATATTTGGTTGCACACCCTTTGGAATAAATAACTGAATCAATCGCTTCCTATAACCATCAACAAGCTTCTTATACCTCTCAATTAGAATTTTGGACCACTCTTCTTTTGCAAACTGCTCCAGGTCTCTCATATTTGAAGGCGCTTTCTCCCAACAGCAATTTCAAGATCTCTCCACAGGTGTTCAATGGGATTTAGATCCGGACTCATTGCTGGCCACTTCAGAACTCTCCAGTGCTTTGTTTCCATCCATTTTTGGTTGCTTCTTGAAGTATGTTTGGGGTCATTGTCCTGCTGGAATATCCATGACCTAGGATTCAAACCCAGCTTTCTGACACTGGGTACTACATTCCAACTCAAAATCCTTTGGTAATCTTCAGATTTTGTGATGCCTTGCACACAGTCAAGGCAGCAAAGCAACCCCAAAACATCTTTGTACCTCCACCATATTTGACTGTTGGTTCTGTGTTATTTTCTTTGTAGACCTCATTTTGTTTTCAGTAAACAGTAGAATGATGTGATTTACCAAAAAGTTCTATCTTGGTCTCATCTGTCCACAAGACGCTTTCCCAGAAGGATTTTGGCTTACTCATTTACATTTTGGCAAACTGCAGTCTAGCTTTTTATTTCTGTGTGTCAGCAGTGGGGTCTTCCTGAGTCTCCTGCCACAGTGTTTAATTTCATTCCAATGTTGACGGATAGTTCACGCTGACCCTGATGCACCCTGAGCCTGCAGGACAGCTTGAATTTCTTTGGAACTTGATTTGGCTGCTTATCCACCATCAGGACTGTTATAGATCTGGGTGGTGGAACCTCTGTGCTGCTGTGCAAGGAGGGACCAGAGGGGCGTGACTAAGTATCTAGTCGGCCTGACCAGGGTCGCAGGGCGGCTCAGTCGACTCCGTGAACCAGGGAGGGACCGAGCAGAGGGACCAGGTGCCACTCTGGAACCGACCTTGTATGAGAGCAGGTGACTCCCACAGGTCTGAAGGCAGGAACTGACCGGTACAGCGGAAGAGCACGGCAGACAAGCTGAAGGGTGGTCCAGGTAGTCAGGCAGGCTGATTCGGCTGATAGCCAGACAGGTGCTCCGGGTAGGCAAGCTGGCGGGCACAACAGATAACAGGCAGGTGCTTCCAGGTAAGCAGGCAGGTGGGCACGGCAGGTAAAGGCAGGCAAGCGGGCATGGCAGGTACTGGCAGGTGTTTCCAGGTAAGCAGGCTAGCAGGCATGACAGGTAACAGGCAGGTGCTTCCAGGCAAGCAGGCAGGCAGAGCCCTTAGACAGACTGGCAGACTGGACTGAAGGCAGACTGTTGGGCTGGAAATTAGTCAGACTGGCGGACTGAACTGAAGATCAGACTGGCGGACAAGACTGACTTGCAGAGGACCTGAGGGCAGAAGCAAAGTAAGTATCACAAAGCAACAACCTTGCACGGGCACCTCCATATTGGAGGAGGAGCTTTAAATAGGGAGAGTTCTCCGGCCATTGGCCGGGGACTTCTTAGGATGGCGCGCGCGGCCCCTTCAAGAGGGAGGGAGTGCGCGCGCGCGCATCCTAAGCACAGTGCCCGGGAGGCTGCCTGCACCAGCAGCAGCAGCAGGGAGGCTGAAAGACACTGGAGCAGGAGCGCGGCGGTAAGGGGGAAGGCGTCTCTGCCTAGGAGAGGGCAGAGACGCCCATGCTACAAGGACTATCACTATCCTGCATTGCAACCTTTTATCAATTTTTCTCTGCCATCCATGTCCAGGGAGATTAGCTACAGTGCCATGGGTTGTAAATAGTGTTGAGCGAGTATATTCTGTTAACCCTTTCGCCGAGTATGCTCGGGCCGAGCTCCGAGTATTTACAGCTGCTCGGTGATATGTTTGAATCGCTCCCGTGTGCATGATTTGCAACTGTTTGACAGTTTTAATACATGTGAGGAATGTCTATTTCTTACACATTCCTCACATGTAATAAAGCTGTCAAACAGTTGCAAATCATGCACACGGGAGCGATTTAACCTTATCACCGAGCAGCTGTAAATACTCGGAGCTCGGCCCGAGCATACTTGGAACAGAACATACTCGCTCAACACTAGTTGCAAACTTCTTGATTATGTTGTGCACTAAAAACATGGGAACATCAAGATCTCTGGAAATGGACTTGTAACCTTGAGATTGTTGATATTTTTCAACAATTTTGGTTCTCAAGTCCTCAGTTCTCTTCTCCTCTTTCTGTTCTCCATGCTAAGTGTGGCACACACAGACACATAATGCAAAGATTGAGTCATCTTCTCCCCTTTTTATCTGGTTTCAGGTGTCATTTTCAAATTGCCTACACTTGTTACTTGCCACAGGTGAGTTTAAATGAGCATCACATTCTTGAAACAAAGTTGATTACCCACAATTTTAGAAAGGTGCCAACAATTTTGTCCTGCCAATTTTAGGGGTTTTGTGTGAAATTATGTCTAATTTTCCTTTTTGTCTCAGTTTTTTTTGTGTTGTTCCAATATACACAAAGGAAATAAACACGTGTATAACAAAACGTGTAATTGCAATAATTTTCTGGGAGAAATACTTATTTTTTTGGAACAATTTCATGGGTGCCAACACTTTTAACCATGACTGTATATGTACATTCCATTACCAAGAATTAAAAATTTAATGATATGCAAATTATGAAAAAATTAAAATATATTTTAAAAACACCTCAATTTATTCAGTATGAATGCCATGCTCAGAAGTATACCCACTTACAAGCCTTGGCATGTTATAAATGAAGTTATTGACAAAATCAATGTAATATTAAGATGTTTGTGTCCCTGGTTTGAAGGCTAGAGGGTGACCTTAAATTATGCCCCCACACACCATAATCCTGGGACTAGGACTGGTGTGATGTCTCCAGATATAATATCCAGCTATCACTTGATTCAAGACAAAAGTGGGTCTCATCACTGAAGAGTTTACACCTCCATTCTAGCCTCCATTGCCATCTCGCTCAGCACTATCATAGACTTTGAGAGCAGTTGCATGAGGTCAATGAAGAGGCCTTCGTGAGTGAACCTCACACCGGTACTACTTTTGGGATCAAGGCATAATGTATGATAGCTGGACCTCTCTACTCTTCATTACAGGTACACTAACACCTTGGCATTACTTTGTTTGGCCCAGGACGGTTCTGCGCATAAGCGTGTAAGGTCATGATGTTGTGCACTGTGACATTATTCATGCATTTTCAGAACCGTTCTAGGTATCATCAGAGCTGGAGGTCCTGGCTTAACGTGAAGAGGCCCAGGATTTCAGTGCTTGTGGGGGTGATAAGAAGAAAGCGACAAGGCGCGTATCAGGTTAGCTAAAGCTGACAATGAATTAAGGCTTGCAAGAGATGTCAAAAGCAATAAAAAAGGATTTTGGGGGTATGTCAAAAGTAAAAGAAAAGTCAAAGATGCTATAGGATTTTTACAGGATGAAAATGGAGAAATGGTAAGAGAGGATGTTGAGAAGGCCGAACTTTTTAATTCCTATTTTGCATCTGTTTTCTCTCAGAAAGAAAATGTAACATCAACTGATCTTCACTGTCCTTTTAAAGGAATAGAGGAATCCAAGTTATCTGTAAACAGAAAGATTGTGAGGGAATATTTAACATAAATGAGTTCAAGTCTCCAGGTCCAGATGAATTACACCCCAGAGTACTGAAGGAGATCGTAGAAGAAATTTTAGAACCACTCTCCATAATCTTTGAAAATTCTTGGAGAACAGGAGAAGTCCCAGAAGACTGGAGAAGAGCAAATGTTGTTCCTATCTTCAAAAAGGGGAAGAAGGTGGACCCAGGGAACTATAGGCCGGTGAGTCTGACTTCTATACCAGGAAAGATCTTTGAACAAATTATTAAACAACATATATGTAAGTACATGGATAAGAATGAAGTGATTAACCAGAGTCAGCATGGGTTTGTAACTAACAAGTCATGTCAGACTAACTTAATTTCCTTCTATGACAGAATCACTGACTGGGTGGATCAGGGAAATGCTGTAGATATAGTATATCTTGACTTCAGCAAAGCATTTGACAAAGTATCTCACAACATCCTTATTGAAAAAATGACCAAGTATGCAATGGACCAGGCAACTGTTAGGTGGATTCATAACTGGCTTAGTGATCGGACTCAAAGGGTGGTTGTAAATGGCTTCACATCCAGCTGGATGAATGTCTCAAGTGGGGTACCACAGGGCTCCGTCCTGGGACCTGTATTGTTCAACATCTTTATCAATGATTTAGATGAAGGAATTGAGGGTAAACTGATTAAATTTGCTGATGACACAAAGCTAGGAGGGATAGCTAATACTAGAGAAGAGAGAGAGAGGATTCAAAAAGACCTAAATAAACTGGAGCAGTGGGCAGCAACCAACAGAATGGTTTTTAACAGGGAAAAATGCAAAGTACTACATCTGGGCAATAAAAATAAAAAAAGCATATACAGAATGGGAGGAATAGAGCTAAGCAACAGTACATGTGAAAAAGACTTAGGTATACTAATAGATCATAGACTGAACATGAGTCAACAGTGTGATGCAGCAGCAAAAAAGGCAAATACAATTCTGGGATGTATTAACAGAAGCATACAGTCTAGATCACGTGAAGTCATTATCGGTCTTTACTCCTCTTTGGTCAGACCTCATCTGGAATACTGTGTACAGTTTTGGGCACCACATTTTAAAAAAGACATAGACAAACTGGAGCAAGTTCAGAGAAGAGCGACCAGAATGGTGACTGGTCTGCAAACCATGTCCTATGAGGAACGGTTGCAGGATTTGGGAATGTTTAGCTTGCAAAAAAGAAGACTGATAGGAGACTTAATAGCTGTCTACAAATATGTCAAGGGCTGTCACATTGTAGAAGGATCATCTTTATTCTCATTTGCACAAGGAAAGACTAGAAGCAATGGGATGAAACTAAATGGGAGGAGACACAGATTAGATATTAGAAAAAACTTTTTGACAGTTAGGGTGATTAATGAGTGGAACAGGCTGCCACGAGAGGTGGTTAGTTCCCCTTCAATGGACGTCTTCAAACAGAGGCTGGACAGACATCTGTCTGAGATGATCTAGTGAATCCTGCTTTGAGCAGGGGGTTGGACCAGATGACCCAGGAGGTCCCTTCCAACTCTACCATTCTATGATTCTATGATTCTATGAGGACTGGACAGAGGACAGTGAGGAGCAGAAGGGCCAGAGAGGTGAGTGGTAAGGTGTGTATAAGTATTTTCTTTATTTTTTACATATTACGTTTATAATGTCTTGGGTTTTGGGTAGATTCCAGAGCATAATATGGGACATTCAAATTGTCAATATAGAGAGAATAAGTTTGCCAGATTTGAATATTGCCAGATCCACTTACCTTAAGTGATAAAAGTATATATATATATATATATATATATATATATATATATATATGTATATACAGTACAGACCAAAAGTTTGGACACACCTTCTCATTTAAAGATTTTTCTGTATTTTCATGACTATGAAAATTGTACATTCACACTGAAGGCATCAAAACTATGAATTAACACATGTGGAATTATATAGTTAACAAAAAAGTGTGAAACAGCTGAAAATATGTCTTATATTCTAGGTTCTTCAAAGTAGCCACCTTTTGCTTTGGCATTCTCTTGATGAGCTTCAAGAGGTAGTCACCGGAAATGGTCTTCCAACAATCGTAAAGGAGTTCCCAGAGATGCTTAGCACTTGTTGGCCCTTTTGCCTTCACTCTGCGGTCCAGCTCACCCCAAACCATCTCGATTGGGTTCAGGTCTGGTGACTGTGGAGGCCAGGTCATCTGGCGCAGCACCCCATCACTCTCCTTCTTGGTCAAATAGCCCTTACCTAGCCTGGAGGTGTGTTTGGGGTCATTGTCCTGTTGAAAAATAAATGATGGTCCAACTAAACGCAAATCGGATGGAATAGCATGCCGCTGCAAGATGCTGTGGTAGCCATGTTGGTTCAGTATGCCTTCAATTTTGACTAAATCCCCAATAGTGTCACCAGTAAAGCACCCCCACACCATCACACCTCCTCCTCCATGCTTCACGGTGGGAACCAGGCATGTAGAGTCCATCCATTCACCTTTTCTGCGTCACACAAAGACACGGTGGTTGTAACCAAAGATCTCAAATTTGGACTCATCAGACCAAAGCACAGATTTCCACTGGTCTAATGTCCATTCCTTGTGTTCTTTAGCCCAAACTTGCCTCTTCTGCTTGTTGCCTCTCCTTAGCAGTGGTTTCCTAGCAGCTATTTTACCATGAAGGCCTGCTGCACAAAGTCTCCTCTTAACAGTTGTTGTAGAGATGTGTCTGCTGCTAGAACTCTGTGTGGCATTGACCTGGTCTCTAATCTGAGCTGCTGTTAACCTGTGATTTCTGAGGCTGGTGACTCGGATAAACTTCTCCTCAGAAGCAGAGTTGACTCTTGGTCTTCCTTTCCTGGGGCGGCGCTCATGTGAGCCAGTTTCTTTGTAGCGCTTGATGGTTTTTGCAACTGCACTTGGGGACACTTTCAAAGTTTGCCCAATTTTTCGGACTGACTGACCTTCATTTCTTAAAGTAGTGATGGCCACTCGTTTTTCTTTACTTAGCTGCTTTTTTCTTGCCATAATACAAATTCTAACAGTCTATTCAGTAGGACTATCTGCTGTGTATCCACCTGACTTCTGCACAGCACAACTGATGGTCCCAACCCCATTTATAAGGCAAGAAATCCCACTTATTAAACCTGACAGGGCACACCTGTGAAGTGAAAACCATTTCCGGTGACTACCTCTTGAAGCTCATCAAGAGAATGCCAAGAGTGTGTGTGACGCCCTGCGGCTGCAGGCTGTCACAGAACTCCTGGGTGTTGCACAGATGGGATTCTCCCCAGTGGCCTCAATACATGCAGACACCTCCACCCAAGTCCACTAGATGGAGCCCTGTCAGGTATATATATACTGGGGGGTGGAGTTCAGGAAGTCAGTCAGTGAGTGTGACACGATGCTGCAGCACCAGACAAGCTGAAGTCTGTGTGGCTGAAAGCCAGGCTAGGCCGAAGCTGCGGGCTAGTCTGGCCAGTGAGAGCCTAGAGTGGGCTAGAAGGCAAGGAGAAGAGAAGAGCCATGAGGGACAGAGGAACCACAGAGGGTTCGTCCCTTGTTGCAAGCCGGGCACCGAGCCTGAGCCTATTGGGATCTCTATGCCCAGTAGGGAATCCGGCATACTGAGGAGGATTTCATATCCCTCAGTCCACCCGTGAATAGCGCACACTCAGGGGACTAGGTACCATGAAGGCCCCAGCGTCCAGGGATCGTGGTAACCAGTGGGAAAACCCTCGCCGCCAAGCATGGGTGAGAGAAACAACAAGGGAGCTAGACCCTGTTCCAGGCAGGTCAGAAGCTCCAGGGAGAGAGACAGGAAGATACAGAAAGGAGGCCTTACACCCGCTCACTGGGGAGCAAGACCAGAAGTGCTCACCACCTACAGTGGTGGCCAAAAGTATTGGCACCCCTGCAATTCTGTCAGATAATACTCAGTTTCTTCCTGAAAATGATTGCAGTCACAAATTCTTTGGTATTATTATCTTCATTTAATTTGTCTTCAATGAAAAAACACAAAAAGAATTGTCCTAAGGCCAAATTGGATACAATTCCACACCAAACCTAAAAAAGGGGGTGGACAAAAGTATTGGCACTGTTTGAAAATCATGTGATGCTTCTCTAATTTGTGTAATTAACAGCACCTGTAACTTACCTGTGGCACCTAACAGGTGTTGGCAATAACTAAATCACACTTGCAGCCAGTTAACATGGATTAAAGTTGACTCAACCTCTGTCCTGTGTCCTTGTGTGTACCACATTGAGCATGGAGAAAAGAAAGAAGACCAAAGAACTGTCTGAGGACTTGAGAAACCAAATTGTGAGGAAGCATGAGCAATCTCAAGGCTACAAGTCCATCTCCAAAGACCTGAATGTTCCTGTGTCTTCTGTGCGCAGTGTCATCAAGAAGTTTAAAGCCCATGGCACTGTGGCTAACCTCCCTAGATGTGGACGGGAAAGAAAAATTGACGAGAGATTTCAACGCAAGATTGTGCGGATGGTGGATAAAGAACCTCGACTAACATCCAAACAAGTTCAAGCTGCCCTGCAGTCTGAGGGTACAACAGTGTCAACCCGTACTATCCGTCGGCGTCTGAATGAAAAGGGACTGTACGGTAGGATACCCAGGAAGACCCCACTTCTTACCCCAATACATAAAAAAGCCAGGCTGGAGTTTGCCAAAACTTACCTGAGAAAGCCTAAAACGTTTTGGAAGAATGTTCTCTGGTCAGATGAGACAAAAGTAGAGCTTTTTGGCAAAAGCATCAACATAGAGTGTACAGGAAAAAAAAAGAGGCTTTCAAAGAAAAGAACACGGTCCCTACAGTCAAACATGGCGGAGGTTCCCTGATGTTTTTGGGGTTGATTTGCTGCCTCGGGCACTGGACTGCTTGACCATGTGCATGGCATTAAGAAGTCTGAAGACTACCAACAAATTTTGCAGCATACTGTAGGGCCCAGTGTGAGAAAGCTGGGTCTCCCTCAGAGGTCATGGGTTTTCCAGCAGGAAAATAACCCAAAACACACTTCCAAAAGCACTATAAAATGGTTTGAGAGTAAGCACTGGAGACTTCTAAGGTGGCCAGCAATGAGTCCAGACCTGAATCCCATAGAACACCTGTGGAGAGATCTCAAAATGGCAGTTTGGAGAAGGCACCCTTCAAATATCAGGGAGCTGGAGCAGTTTGCCAAAGAAGAATGGTCTACAATTCCAGCAGAGCATTGTAAGAAACTCATTGATGGTTACCGGAAGTGGTTGTTCGCTGTTATTTTGGCTAAAGGTTGTGCAACCAAGTATTAGGCTGAGGGTGCCAATACTTTTGTCTGGCCCATTTTTGGAGTTTTGTGTGAAATGATCAATGATTTGATTTTTGCTTCATTCTCTTTTGTGTTTTTTCCTTGCAAGCAAATTAAATGAAGATTATAATACCAAAGAATTTGTGATTGCAATCATTTTCAGGAAGAAACTGAGTATTATCTGACAGAATTGCAGGGGTGCCAATACTTTTGGCCACCACTGTACAAGTACCCGGGACCGTACCTGACTACCATCTGCAGTAAAGGTACTGAAACTACCCCCGTGTGAGTGTCCGTCTTTCCTCCGGGACTGTCCTGCCGTCTCTCCCCTGCACCACTATCCATTACACCCCACGGTGCCCTGGAGCTAGCTCTACCTGTGGAGAGCCACACCATCCCTGCTGCCGTAACACCAGCTCCAGAGGACTGCTCCGCATCGGCGGCACCCCTTAGCCGCATTCCACAGGTGGCGTCACGAACACTTTCCCAAATCCCCTATAAACTATTCCCCCTTTTACTGACCGCCCTGGGTCACGGACTGGGCCAGCTACCGTGATATCCCTCAGCAACCAGAGGCCCAGCTGCAGAGTATCCCATGGCTCTGGGGGCTCGTCATGTGCAAAGCATTCATCAAAGTAAAAGGTGGCTACTTTGAAGATCCTAGAATATAAGACATATTTTCAGTTGTTTCCCACTTTTTTTTGATGCCTTCAGTGTGAATGTACAATTTTCATAGTCATGAAAATACAGAAAAATCTTTAAATGAGAAGGTGTGTCCAAACTTTTGGTCTGTACTGTATATGTACAGTATATATACACTGCATTGTGAAAGTATTTGGCCCCCTTGAACTTTTCTACCTTTTGCCATATTTCTGGCTTCAAACATAAAGATATAAAATTCTAATTTTTTTGGGAAGAATCAACAAGTGGGACACAATCGTGAAGTGGAACAAAATTTATTGGATATTTTAAACTTTTATAACAAATTAAAAACTGAAAAGTGGGTTCGCAATATTATTCAGCCCCTTTACTTTCAGTGCAGCAAACTCACTCCAGAAGTTCAGTGAGGATCTCTGAATGATCCAATGTTGTCCTAAATGACTGGTAATGATAAATAGAATCCACCTGTGTGTAATCAAGTCTCCGTATAAATGCATCTGCTCTGTGATAGCCTCAGGGTTCTGTTTCAAGTGCAGAGAGCATCATGAAGACCAAGGAACACACCAGGCAGGTCTGAGATACTGTTGTGGCGAAGTTTAAAGCCGGATTTGGATACAAAAAGATTTCCCAAATTTTAAACATCTCAAGGAGCACTGTGCAAGCGATCATATTGAAATGGAAAGAGTATCAGACCACTGCAAATCTACCAAGACCCGACCGTCCCTCTAAACTTTCATCTCAAACAAGGCTGATCAGAGATGCAGCCAAAAGGCCCATGATCACTCTGGATGAACTGCAGAGATCTACAGCTGAGGTGGGAGAGTCTGTCTATAGGACAACAATCAGTCGTACACTGCACAAAGCTGGCCTTTATGGAAGAGTGGCAAGAAGAATCCATTTCTCAAAGATATCCATAGAAAGTCTTGTTTGAAGTTTGCCACAAGCCACCTGGGAGACGCACCAAACATGTGGAATAAGGTGCTCTGGTCAAATGAAACCAAAATCGAACTTTTTGGCCACAATTCAAAACGATATGTTTGGTTTAAAAGCAACACAGCACATCACCCTCAAAACACCATCCCCACTGTCAAACATGGTGGTGGCAGCATCATGGTTTGGGCCTGATTTTCTTCAGCAGGGACAGAGAAGATGGTTAAAATTGATGGGAAGATGGACGGAGCCAAATACAGGACCATTCTGGAAGAAAACCTGCTGGAGTCTACAAAAGACCTGAGACAGGGACGGAGATTTATCTTCCAACAAGACAATGATCCCAAACATAAAGCAAAATCTACAATGGAATGTTTAAAAAATAAACGTATCCAGGTGTTAGAATGGTCAAGTCAAAGTCCAGACCTGAATCCAATCGAGAATCTGTGGAGAGAGCTGAAAACTGCTGTGCACAAACGCCCTCCATTCAACCTCAATGAGCTCAAGCTATTTTGCAAGGAAGAATGGGCAAGAATTTCCGCCTCTCGATTTGTAAAACTGATAGAGACATACCCCAAGCGACTTGCAGCTGTAATCGCAGCAAAAGGTGGCGCTACAAAGTATTAACTCAAGGGGGCCGAATAATATTGCACGCCCCACTTTTCAGTTTTTAATTTGTTAAAAAAGTTTAAAATATCCAATAAATTTCGCTCCACTTCACGATTGTGTCCCACTTGTTGTTGATTCTTCCCCCAAAAATTTGAATTTTATATCTTTATGTTTTAAGCCAGAAATGTGGCAAAAGGTAGAAAAGTTCAAGGGGGCCAAATACTTTCACAATGCAGTGCATATATATTATATAGTATTTGGTATCATTGCCCTTAAACTGAATGACTTGGGTCAAATGTTTGGGATATCCTTCCACAATCTTCTCACAATAGTTGTTCGGTATTTGGGCCCATTCCTCCTGACAAAACTGGTGTAAGTGATCCAGGTTTGTAGGTCACCTTGCTCGCACCTGCCTTTTCAGCTTTGCCCATAAATTTTCAATTGGATTGAAATCAGGGCTTTGTGATGGCCACCCCAAAACATGGACTTTGTTATCCTCAAGCCACTTTGTTACCATTTTGGCAGTATGCTTCGGGTTATTGTACATTTGGAAAACCCATTTCTGCCCAAGCTTTAACTTCTTGGCTGATATCTTGAGATGTTGCTTCAAGTTTGCCACATAATCTTCTTTTCACATGATGCTATCTATTTTGTGAAGTGCACCAGTCCCTCCTGCAGCAAAACAACCCCACAACATGATACTGCCACCCTCGTGCTTCACAGTTGGGATGGTGTTCTTAGGCTTCCAAGCTTCTTCCTTTTTCCTCCAAACGTAACGATGGTCATTGTGCCCAAAAAGTTCAATTTTAGATTCATCAGACCACAGGACATGTCTCCAAAAATTAAGGTCTGTGTTCCTGTGTGCATTTGCAAACATTAATCTGGCTTTTTTATGCTCCTTTTGGAGCAATGGCTTCTTCCTGGCAGAGTGGCCTTTCAGCCTATGTTGACACTGTATTCATTTCACTGTGGTTATTAACACAATCTTATCTGCTTCGCCATCATCTTCACAAGGTCTTTTGCTTTTGTCCTTGGGTTGATTTGCACATGTCGGACCAAAGCACGTTCATCTCTGGGAAGCAGAACCTGTCTCCTTCCTGAGCAGTATGATGGCTGGATATTCCCATCTTGTTTATACTTACGTATAATTGTTTTGTACAGATGAATGAGGCACCTTCAGGTATCTTGAAATTGTACCAAAGGATGAGCCAGAATTGTGCTAGTCGACAAATCTCTTCCTGATATCTTGGCTGATTTCTTTAGACTTTCCCATGATGCTACACAAAGAAGCAGTGTGTTTCAGGTGTGCATTAAAATACATCCACAGGTGTGTCTCTAACTCAGATGCTGCCAAAAAAACAGAATCAGAAGCTTCCAAACACATGGCATCATCATTTGGGCAGTCCAGAATTGTTTAAAGGCATAGTAATCTTAGTGTATGTAAACTTTTGACTTTGCAGTAAGTAATAAAAATGCCTTAAAACATTCTCTCTCTCTCTCATTATTCTGGCATTGGCAAATATTAAAAATTATGGAAATCCTAACTGACCTAAAACAGGAAAGGTTTATTCTGATTTCATGTCAGATATTGAAAAAACATGCATATGTGTCTTTTTATATAGTGTGTGTAAACTTCTGGTTTCAACTGTATATATGCACGGTTGCTTGCTAAAGTATTCCCCCTCATTTGGCATTTTTTTTGTTTTGCTAACTCTCAACCTGGAATTTCACAGTTTTTTTTGAGGGTTTGCATCAGTTCATGGAAAGAACATGCCTACAACTGTGAACATTTGGTTTTGTTTTTTATTGTGAAGCAAACCATAAATAGGACCAAAAAACTGTAAACTTCAATGTGCATAACTATTCACCCTCCAAAGTTAGTACTTTGTAGAGCCTCCTTTTGCGGCAATTACAGCTGGAAGTCGCTTTGGATAAGTCTTTATGAGCTTTCCACATCTTGCCTCTGGGATTTTTACCCATTCCTCAAGGCAAAACTGCTCCACATCCTTCAGGTTCGATGGTTTCCTCTGGTGAACAGCAACCTTCAAGTCTAATCACAGATTCTCAATTGGATTAAGGTCTGGGCTTTGACTAGACCTCTCCAGAACATTTACATGTTTCCCCTTAAACCACTTGAGTGTTGCTATTTCAGTATGCTTTGGGTCATTGTCTTCTTGGATGGAGAACCTCCATCCCAGTTTCTAATCACTGACAGACTGAAACAGGTTTTGCTCAAGAATATCCTTGTATTTCGCACCATCCATCTTCCCCTCGACTCGGACCATTTTCCCTGTCCCTGCTGCCGAATAATATGCCCACAGCATGATGCTGCCACCACTACATTTCACTGTGGGGATGGTGTTCTTGGGGTGATGAGCTGTGTTGGTTTGGTACCAGACATAGCGTTCACCCTGGTGGCCAAAAAGTTAAATTTTGGTCTCATATGACCACAGCCTCTTCCTCCATACATTTGGTAAGTGTTCTACATGTCTTTTGGCAAACTCAAAATGAGCCTTACAATTTTTGTGTGTAAGTAAAGGCTTTGTTATGCCCACTCTTCCAAAAAGGCCACCTCTCTGGAGTGTACGGCTTATTGTGGTCATATGGACAGATACTCCAGTCTCTGCTTGGGAACTTCTTGCCCAGGTTAAGAGTTTTGACAGGTTTGTTATGGTACCATGTTCTTTCCATTTGATGATAATGGATTTGATGGTACTTCGGTGGATCATCTGAGATTGGGATATATTTTTATAACCCAACACTGACTAGTACGTCTAATGAACTTTGACACTGACTTGTTTGGAGATCTCCTTAGTCTTCATGGTGTTGTTTGCTTAGTGGTGCCTCTTGCTCTGTGGTGTTGCAGCCTCTGTGGCCTTTCAGAAAAGGTGTATAAATACTGACAGACCATGTGACACTTAGATTGTACCCAACTGGACTTCCTTTTACTAAGCATGTGACTTATGAAGGTAATTATTCGCACCAGAAATGTTTAGGGACTTCATTGCAAAAGGGTGACTACATATGCACATGCCAATTTTTATTCATTTGATCCCATAAATTAAATTTTACGCCTATATTTTTCTCACTTCAACACACCAAATTAGACTATTTAGTGCTGATGCATTACACACAAATTGGATTACAAAAATATTTAAACACAGGTTGCAATGTAAGAAAATAGGTAAAAACCCATGGTTTTCATTGATCAAATTCTACTGAGTGTGCTAAATGCTAAATTTATGATCCGACTTGTGTTTTCTTTGTGGTTAGCTCTTCCAATTAGTGATGGTGTATAATTGAGATTTATTCCACGTGAATATGTAGAGGCCCCGAGGGTTCGGTCGCTACAGAGGTATTGCATCTCACGCAGAGGTGTAATATCTCACTTCCAGGTAAGGATGGAGTGTGGCTCAGGACCCTAACACCCACATGCACTACACCACATTTCTGGGGGGCAGGGCGACAATGCTCCCAAGAGTGAGCGCAACTGTCCCTGTCCCTGGCTGGAGTGGGGGGAGGGAACACCTAGAAAGGGGGAACTCGGTAGTGTGTGGGTGGGGAGAGTAGATTCTGGGTGCACTGGAAAGTAGGAGTATATAAGGTGGGCAACATCTTAGAGTCACAGAGAAGGAGAGAAGAGAGAGAGCAGAGAGAGAAGAGGCTTGGAGCAGAAGCTCTGTATGGGCTCTGCTCCGCAGGCAGGCCAAGTCTCAAGGCCTGGTCCTGGAGGAGAAGAAAGGAGAGGAGAGGAACGGAGGAGGCTCCAGGAGTGGAGTGAAGGGACCCCAGGGGTGCGGACCGGCCAGTCGCCACCGTACGCCCGCCGCTACCAGAGTAGGGGGGTCAGGCTAAGAAAGGGAACCGGATCCCTCATCTAGTGGAGGAGAGCAACTACCCTCAGCTAGTAACCGGAGGCCGTGGCATTGCACGTGCACGGCCCCTCACTACACCCGTTAGGAAGGCACCATATAGGACCCAGGGAAACGGAACATACGTTTGACCGCCAAGGCCCGAGGCAGCTGGACAGAAATGTGGTCAATTGTGGGGTACGACAGGCCAGAGAAAGGACACACGAAGGGGGTCCTGAAAAGCATTCCGAAGGTGCCTGGGAGTTGGTCGAACCCCTCATCTGGTGAGCACAGTACGACGCGGGCAGCCATTACCGGCAGAAATAGCTTGGAGTATAAAACTGTGAGTAAAGACCCTGGACTGCATCACTGGACTCTGAGTCATTACTGTTGCGCCCGCTCACCATCACCCCCATGATCTGCACTCACTACCCTTTGCTGCGCACACAACATCAGCCTCAGCGGTCTGCCCCGCAGCGGCGGTTCTCAGTGACCGCAATCCACGGGTGGCGTAGTCGGACACTTAAGCATTAAAAACCAAGTAAACAGTTCCGCCACTGGTTTGACCACCATGAGCCACGGGACCGGGTCGCCGCCACGGAGACTACAACCCCTGACATTACACAGAGGCCCGGCCCCGGGTATTCCCCCACACACGGCCCATGGGGCGCGTCAAATACATTTGAAGACTTTGGCACTGGGGCAGGGCAGAGCAGTGCTCGTCAGACCCCTCCCCAACATGCTGACCTCATCACAATTTGGTTTTACTGTGAGGGTACATTATGGGGCAATGGGGGGGAAATTATGAAGGGGGGACATTATAGAGAAGAGTGGAGGGGGGATATTATACAGAGGGACAATGTGGGATGATATTTTGGAGAGGGGAAGTGGGGGCAAATTAGTGAGAGGAGACATTATGGGGGGACATTATGGGGTAACATTAAGGAAGGCGGCAGTGTGTGGAGGCATTGTTGATATTTTGTGCTGGAAGCACGGTGATTGACAATTATTTATTCAGGAGCACAGCATGGACAATACTTTTATACATAAGCATTTGAATAATACTTTTATTTTTAAGGGCACCGTGTCAGGATATGCTACAAAAAAGCAGAGATGAGGGAAGTCTGGAGAGATGAACTGTGGGCATGAAATCTCGTTGGAGACAAAAGGAATGAGAACGACTTCAATTAGAGAAGATGACAGCTGTACGGAAGCTGGATATAAATGTGTTTTGGTGATACTGATTATGTCTCTTCAGTACTGTGGTTCCTCTATGGTCCACAATCTGATGGTGGCTGATATCAACAACTCCCAGTATCTTCTAACCATTTTTAAGGACATACTGGGATTTGCAGGTTCACATGATACAAGTATATATGATGATATGCAGATATGACACTGCAATTGATCTCTGTACTAAGCTTGGTGATGTACTGATGTGCTTCTGGTGCTGTATTCTTGTACTGACAGTACTTGTGAAGATCCGGGGTCTTCCGTGGGCATAATACTACTCAGACAACACAGGGTGAGGGTAAAGCAGTGTGGCAATATTTTATTGAACCACCAAACAGACAATAAACAGATAGAACAGTCACAGCAAATACCCAAGATGGTACAACATTACACAGTCTCACCTTTCCGCTGGCCTGCCGGGGATAGAACAGCTGCGACTTTGGGACTTCCAGGGCCAACTACGTCAAAAAGTGGCCTCCCGCTTTTGGTAGCCTCCCACAGAGAGGAGGTAGCGGCAAAGTTAGGAAGCTGACAGACCATTGAGGTACAAGGCCAGGAGACGAGAGGGTCCCACCCTGGCCTCTCCAAGAGTTTCCATGGGGCCAGATAACCGTCTGGTCCCAATCTGGCTTTTCCGACCGTCTCCATGGGTTCTAGGTGACCGGAGGGTCCCACCTGGCAACCCCAAACAACATATCCATGGGGTCAGGTGACTTCATTGTCCCAACCTCGTCTCTCCAAATGTATCCATGGGTTCTCTGATGGTCAATGGAGCAGATCCGTATCCTTCCAATCAGGGCCATGTACCCTTAGACCAGAATCATGTAGAATCCAAATCTGTGTCTCTCTTTATAAAGCCATGCTACCAAACTGATGTCCTGAAGAATCTGTCTGATCTTTGATTCTCTCTTTCAATTCTCCCTGCTTCAGAGGCATATGTCCCTTAAATAGTTACAGTTGTCCTTTCAAGTACACATCCACAGGTCAAGGATTAGGGAGGGTATTATTCTACAGGGCTCAGGTCTCATTGTTTGTGCATTTAATCAATTTATATAGTTGGTATATCAGGGGGCTCTTGTAAATCAACAACTAGCTGGCTTTAGCATAATATGTAATTAGCATATTAACAAACATTATTGTTTCCAGACGAAGAGCAATCAACATTCTGGTTTAGACACATAATAATATATCCTTCTTGACAAGCCACAGAAATATATATACATTCACAAGTCAACACAAACACAATAGTGTATTTCTCTTGCTATAACAAATCTAGACATCTGGCTGATTAAGATAAGAAGCTGTTTCATCACAGTAGTTCTGGTGATGTATTAATGTACTGTTGGTGGTCCTGGTGTTGCATTCATCTGCTGTTGACAGTTGTTCTAGTGGTGAATTCATGTACTGACTGTGGTTCTGGCACTGCATTCATGTATTGATAATGGTTCTGATCTTGTGCAAATATAGCAATCCATATTGTGCTTCATGGCTATGTTAAAACTGAAAAATCCCCAAAACTTAGATTTTTGAGATTATAAGGAGGATTAGGTTGAGTTTCTGTTCCAAAACTCACTTTAAGTTTGGGCGTGTTAATGCTGATGTGGTGCCTCTGCGGGTCCAGTCGCCACAGAGGTACTGAATCTCAGCCAGAGGTGTGGTACCCCACTCTCGGGTAAAGAGGGAGCACTACCCGGGACCCACACACCCACATAAAACACCACATCACTCCAGTAGGGAAAGGCAAGATTGCTCCTGAGGGAGAGCACAGTGCCTGTCCCAGTCTGGAGGAGGGAACTAGGTAGAGGAGGTGGGTGGAGGAAGTAGTTTAGAGGAGCACACAAGGAAGAACTAAAGGTAGAGGGGACCACGTAGAGTGACAGTTAGTGACATGGGTCACATGACAGACAGTATAAAAAGACAGGTAGAAACATTTAGAAGAGCCCAGTGAGTGAGGACCGTTGAGGAGTAGGGTCCAGACAGAGTGAGGGCCCAGTCAGAGGGGCCCACTAGGAGAGAGAACGAGAGGAGCGAGGGAGTCAGAGAAGGGCTCCAGAGACAAAGAAGTGATCTTAGGGGCACGGGAAGTGCGGAGTCTACCCGTGTACCCGAATTCACGCAGACCGTAGTCGGGAGAAGGTATCAGGTCACAGTAGGGGACCGGCCCCAGACTAGTGGAGGACTGCAAGACTCAGCTAGTGACGCGCCCCCTGGGCCATATTCTTTAGGGGAATACCCGGAGCCGGATCAGATGGGGGTTGTAGTCTCCGAGTGGCTGTGACCCGGTCCGTGCCCAGGGTGTCAAGCTCAGAGTATGTGGCAGTCCTACAGATGTTACAAAGTTCGTTATGTCGACTACGCCACCCGTTGGATTGCGGTCACTACGGCCGCCGCTGCAGCAGGGTCCGCTGAGGCTGATGGTGTTGGTGCAGCTTTAGATAGTATAACCCCCAACGGGAGGGGTATGGCCTCAGGGGGTCAGGTGCAGAGGATGGGGGTTGTGGTGGTCCAGCGTAGATGTTAATTAAAGACAGAGTCGGGTTGTGCAGTTCAGGGTGTTTACTTACTGCAGATATTCCGGTCACTCCGGCCTTGAGTGACCACCCGAGCCGTGCTGCATCCACCAGGTCCTGGATTCAGCCAACCCCCAAGCAAGTCCGGAGCGTGTCCCTGAGCCCTCCTTCTTGTCCTTTCTTCTGGCCGTCCCCACCAGGGATCCACCTAGGTCCAGCTCCCTCGGGCCTTCTGTTGGGAGACCCTTGGCCTTGGGTTCCCTGACCCTACACGTGGTTTGCCTTCAGGGTAGATGTGGTGGGTGGCCGTGGCAGATCCTGCCCACGGCCTCCGGTCTCTGGCTGAGGTGTGCTTAAGCCCCCACCAGTTTGGGATCCGGTACCCTATTGCCAACTCTTCACCCTAGGTTTGTATGTGGGTTCTCAGAGTTCCTTCTTGTTTCCCCCTCTGGGTCTTTCTTGCTCCACTCTCACTCTCTCTGGGGCTTCTCTGCTCTCTGCTCTCTTCCTCTGACTTCTCACAGACTGACAGACTGACTGACTGACTGTGGCAGACTGACCCTGTTCTTAGATGGTGCCCACCTTAAATACTCCCTCTATGTGTGAGCTCAGGTGACCAGCACCCAATGAGCTCCTATCTTTACCCAGGCTGCTCCCCCTATCTGCCCCTACACTACTGGGATGTACCACCCCCCTCCCACTCCAGCCAGGAACAGACTCGGTTGTACCTGCACATTTCTAAGTGGGAGTACCGTTGGTCTGCTCCTCGGAAATGGGATGTGTGTAGTGCATGCAGCTTTCTGAGCTCAGCTCCACACTCCATCCTTACCCGGGAGTGGAATATCACACCTCTGGGTTGAGGTGCAATACCCCTGTAGCAGCCGAATCCTCAGGGTGCTACATTCCCCCCTGGTAAATCACAGCACGTCCTCGGGCTGTAAGATATAAAAACATCCACAACATACAATTTTTTTCATAAACAACATAATAAAAACATATAAAACATATATTAGCAGCATCATAAAACTTTTCATATTAACATTCTTGTTTCTGGTTCCTCCTCCGGACACTGTGCAACGTGTGCCCGGGAAAAGTGCAACAGTTTCTCTAGAAAACCGGTAGGGGGCGCTTTAGGAAGCGCAACTATATACAAGGGATATGGCCGCTCTCAGTCCTCGGCCAGGTAATGGGAATAGGGATGACCGCTCTCAGTCCTCGGTCAGTGGGATTAAGGGAAATACGGGTAACAGTTCAGTTCGCTGGTCCCAACGGGGACTATATTAGCAACAGTTCACTGTGCCCCGACGGGCAACTATATACAGCTTGTACTCTGCTGTACTTAACGACGACGTCCTCCTGCTCTTTCTTTGTGGTTACCTTTAGCTTCAGACCCGTCCGGGTCCTCTTGCTCGATGGTCTCTGATAAAGCCCCATCCGTGCTGCATGTTGAATTTTATCACAGTCCCGGTGGAAGGGGGACCATGTGCTGCACGGGGATTCCTCCTGGTCCGGCTCTTCTGCTCCGCGCTCTTTATTTGGGCTTGTTGTTCCCGGACCCGCCTCTCTCTCCGCTCCCTCTCAAAGACCTCGAGCTGCTGGCGGCAGCACTCTGCACGCTCCGCTGCGGCTGCCCGAGTCTCCTGAGTGAACCCCATGAGGTCTTCTCCGGTGGGGTCCCACTCAAACTGTGCCTCCTCTAGCGGGGGCGAGGTCCTTTTTACGGGCTTTGGAACCGGAATCAGGGGCTCGTCTAGGGGTCTCTCTTTCCGGAGTCGGGGATGGTGAAACTCCGGTGGCCATATAAAGGGCTGCCCATCCGGGCACGTATGTTGGGCGAACAGGTCTTCACCCAGGTGCGGCACTCTTGGTTTTATGGGCGCGGTGGTGGTGGTGCCCGGGTTGCCCAGGCCTTGCGGCCAGGCCTGGGGCACCTGGAAAGTGAAGGGCACCGTAAGGACGGCGGCGCCCTGGGCTACTTGGCCCTGCGACCAGGCCGGTGGCTCCGCGGAGGTAGGGGGCGCTGTTGGTATTGCGGCGCCCGGGGGTACTAGGCCCTGCGACCAGGCTGGTAGTACTTCCTGCTTGGTCACGCCCGGGGTCGAAGCGTGTGACGTCACAGGGGTCGCGGCTCCCGTTTGAGGCCTAGTCTGCGGCGGTGACGTTGCAGCGACGGGCACGGCAGGGGATACTTCGGGCTCTGCGACGGGGAGCTGGGGCAGGCACGCGGTTTCCCGGCTCGGGGTATAGACGTCCCCTTTACCTGCTTCCATTCGTTCGGCTCCCTTCTCGGCGCCGTCTCCGGCCTTCAGTCCTCCTGCGCCATCCTCAGAGGCGGTCTGTCTCCTCGTCTCGGGTGGCGTGCTCCGCTGACGGGTTCTTGTCTGCTGGGCCATCTCTCGGCTCCACTTCGCTAACGTCTCTCGCTGCACCCGGGCCATCCTCCGTGCAAGGCCCTCCAGCGCAGTCTGTGCACACTCCCGATCTCGGTGGAGCTGTGCCAGGACCTCCACTAAGCCTAGTGGGGTCGTTACTTCTAGCAGGCTCCTGACCAACGGGTCGGTGCTGCTCTGCTCTCCTCTTGTTGTCTCCAGCAGGCTCCTGGCCAGCGGGCCGGTGCTGCTCTGCTCTTCTTCCATCTCCGGGTAAGCTTCTTCTGGACTCAGCTCTAGGCTTCTTGTCTCCGGGTGCGCTCTCTCCAGACTGCTCCAAGCGACACCCATCTTTGCTCTCTTGTTTTCAGTCCTCCCACTTCGAGGGCGGTCCCGGGGCCACTTGGTAATTGTCAGCTCCAGGGGCAGTTCTTTCACGCTGACAGACACCTCTAGCATCACAGTCTCTGTTGGTGGGGGCGGTTTCCACTTTTGGCGCCATTTTCGGTCCTGGCCCACGATGGGAGGTGGCCTCTTGCCATCCTCTGGCACGCCCATAATGGCGTCCGCTCTGACAAGGCGGGAAACCTTTGGAAATGGCGGGAATCGTCTCCCAGTGGCGGGAAACTCTGCAGATGGCGGGAAAAAGCTGTTAATGGCGGACAACCGGCGGGAATCGACCTGTGATGGAGTCCGATGGCGGGGACCCTCCGGAACCGGCAGGAGACTTCTTTTTGAGGTAAACTTGTTCTTTTCTTCAGGCACGCAGTACCCGGGTGTTGCGGGCACGTAATCCTGCCGACTACGCCAAAGTTGACGCGCCCCCTGGGCCATATTCTTTAGGGGAATACCCGGAGCCGGATCAGATGGGGGTTGTAGTCTCCGAGTGGCTGTGACCCGGTCCGTGCCCAGGGTGTCAAGCTCAGAGTATGTGGCAGTCCTACAGATGTTACAAAGTTCGTTATGTCGACTACGCCACCCGTTGGATTGCGGTCACTACGGCCGCCGCTGCAGCAGGGTCCGCTGAGGCTGATGGTGTTGGTGCAGCTTTAGATAGTATAACCCCCAACGGGAGGGGTATGGCCTCAGGGGGTCAGGTGCAGAGGATGGGGGTTGTGGTGGTCCAGCGTAGATGTTAATTAAAGACAGAGTCGGGTTGTGCAGTTCAGGGTGTTTACTTACTGCAGATATTCCGGTCACTCCGGCCTTGAGTGACCACCCGAGCCGTGCTGCGTCCACCAGGTCCTGGATTCAGCCAACCCCCAAGCAAGTCCGGAGCGTGTCCCTGAGCCCTCCTTCTTGTCCTTTCTTCTGGCCGTCCCCACCAGGGATCCACCTAGGTCCAGCTCCCTCGGGCCTTCTGTTGGGAGACCCTTGGCCTTGGGTTCCCTGACCCTACACGTGGTTTGCCTTCAGGGTAGATGTGGTGGGTGGCCGTGGCAGATCCTGCCCACGGCCTCCAGTCTCTGGCTGAGGTGTGCTTAAGCCCCCACCAGTTTGGGATCCGGTACCCTATTGCCAACTCTTCACCCTAGGTTTGTATGTGGGTTCTCAGAGTTCCTTCTTGTTTCCCCCTCTGGGTCTTTCTTGCTCCACTCTCACTCTCTCTGGGGCTTCTCTGCTCTCTGCTCTCTTCCTCTGACTTCTCACAGACTGACAGACTGACTGACTGACTGTGGCAGACTGACCCTGTTCTTAGATGGTGCCCACCTTAAATACTCCCTCTATGTGTGAGCTCAGGTGACCAGCACCCAATGAGCTCCTATCTTTACCCAGGCTGCTCCCCCTATCTGCCCCTACACTACTGGGATGTACCACCCCCCTCCCACTCCAGCCAGGAACAGACTCGGTTGTACCTGCACATTTCTAAGTGGGAGTACCGTTGGTCTGCTCCTCGGAAATGGGATGTGTGTAGTGCATGCAGCTTTCTGAGCTCAGCTCCACACTCCATCCTTACCCGGGAGTGGAATATCACACCTCTGGGTTGAGGTGCAATACCCCTGTAGCAGCCGAATCCTCAGGGTGCTACACTAGCAAACCGGAGGATGTGGTATCTCTAAGTGCCATAGCCAAAACCACACACATTCACTGAAAAGGTGGCCATATAGGACCAATGGGACAGAGAGGACGTCGCCCGACAAGGCCAGCGGCCACTGGTTTGGGACACTGTGTGTGAGGCGTAGGGCAGGAGGGCGAGAGCCAGCGCAGAGAGAGACGACCCGGGAAAGGTACACAAGAAGGGGGTCCCGATCAAGTGCACCCAAGTTATCTGAGAATTGACTGGATCACTTCCCCGGAGGACACAGGACTCGGTGGGCTGTTATAACCTGCTGGCAGTTGTAACCTGGAACATCATAAGAACTGTGAGTAAAAACTTGAAGACTGCACCCCGCTATGTCCCTGACTTAATTGCTGCATTATCTGCCTTGCACTACACCAACAACAAAGCTACCTTTTTATTGCCCTGGGCCTAGCTCTATCCGTGGAGAGCTGAACCATCTCTGCTGCATCACCAATGGCTCCAGTGGATCTGAACAGCAGCGACGGCCACCTATAGCCGCATACCACAGGAGGCGTCACTAATCTTTATCCCCAAAACTTTATTCCCCTCTGTTATTGACCACCCGGGGCCACGGACCGGGTCACGCCACCGTGACTATCCTAAAAGAACAAACCAGCCCGGCGCTGAGTACTCCACAGCCCCAGGGGGCGCGTCACTGACTTTTTTATTTTGGAGCACAAACTGAGCAGAAACTCTTCAAATCCTATTCAAATACTTAAAACTTGGTTCTTATGATGTATTCATGTACTGACGGTGGTTCTGGTGATTCATGTAAGTACCACTTTAAATTTTTTGTGGTCTTTGGTATTGCTTCAGTATTGAATAAGAAAAAATATGAAAAAATATTGCCAGCTCACCTGCAGCAGTTGATCAATGAACAACGGTGGAGCACGGATAAACGTCCTGACCAGACGTGAATCAAATTGATAGAAGAAAAGGAAATCCAGCTCTTGTAAAAACAATTAATTCATTTAATCCAAAATATAAAAATATGATACAAAAAGGCTTTGAAAAAGGACGCCTTAGCTGTGTTCGAAACGCAATGCTCTAATGTCCTCTATTCATTTGAACGCTAATATGGTTGGTCATTATGTCGGATGATATACAGTATGTACCTTTTTGCATCATATTTTTAGATTTTAGATTTAATACATTCATTATTTTTATGGGAGCTGAATTTCCTTTTCTTCTATCAATTGTTTCAGTATGACAATGTGGCCAGCAGACCAGAACATGTTGTGCACCCCTGGTCTATTAATAAAAGGATATTCTGGAACTTTAATATTTTTTTATTTTTTTTGATAAGACATCAGTATCAGATTAGTGGCGATCCAACTCATCACCCAAATAGATCAGCTGATTGAAAGGGTCACAGGGGCACTTTGGCAAGTGCTGTGTCCTTTTTATTGTCTTCCAGGTACGGTTAAGAACACTTAGTGGTAGCTATACCCGGTATTTCAGCTCAGTCATATTCACTCATATGGGACTGAGCTATAACACCATGGCACAGATACTATAAAATGTATAAAATGCCTCATCAATCATTTGCGTGGTGGGGGTGTTGGGATATTGATATTGTTAACTTCTAGGGAAAGTCCAGGAAAAACTTTTTGTCTTTCTATATTTTAATTTCCTCCTGTATTTGAGAGATATGGACAATTTGGCAAATCATTGAGTTTTTTCCCGTAGCATGCATGAGTTGCTGTATTGCTTGTACCCAGCTATCATCAACTTAGGAAAAGTAAAGTAAACAATGGACATATACACGTGGTCAAAATTGTTGGTACCCCTCGTTTAATGAAAGAAAAACCCACTATGGTCACAGAAATAACTTGAATCTGACAAAAGTAATAATAAATTAAAAATCTTTGAAAATGAACAAATGAAAGTGAGACATTGCTTTTCAAACCTGCTTCCACAGAATTTAAAAAAAAAATAAACTCATGAAATAGGCCTGGACAGAAATGATGGTACCTTTAACTTAATATTTTTTTGAACAACCTTTTGAGGCAATCACTGCAATCAAACGATTCCTGTAACTGTCAATGAGACTTCTGCACCTCTCGACATGTATTTTGGCCCACTCCGTATTCTGCTCCAATTGTCTCGTGTTTGAAGGCTGCCTTTTCCAGACGGCATGTTTCAGCTCTTTCCAAAGATGCTCAATAGGATTTAGGTCAGGGCTCATAGAAGGCCACTTCAGAATTGTCCAATGTTTTCCTCTTAGCCATTCTTGGGTTGTTTTTAGCTGTGTGTTTTGGGTCAATATCCTGATGCAAGACCCATGACCTGCGACTGAGACCAAGCTTTCTGACACTGGGCAGCACATTTCTCTCTAGAATCCCTTGATAGTCTTGAGATTTCATTGTACCCTGCACAGATTCAAGACACACTGTGCCAGATGCACAAAACAGCCCCAGTACATAACAGAGCCTCCTCCATATTTCACAGTAGGGACAGTGTTCTTTTCTTGATATGCTTCATTTTTCTGTCTGTGAACATATAGCTGATGTGCCTTGGCAAAAACGTCATTTTTGTCTCATCTGTCCATAGAACATTCTCCCAGAAGCTTTGTGCCTTGTCAACATGTAGTTTGGCAAATTCCAGTCTGGCTGCTTTATGATTTTTTTTCAACAATGGTGTTCTCCTTGGTCGTCTCCGATGAAGTCCACTTTGGATCAAACAATGACGGATGATGCGATCCGACACTGATGTTCCTTGAACTTGAAGTTCACCTTTAATTTCTTTAGAAGTTATCCTGGGCTCTTTCTTACCATTCGTATTATCAGTCTCTTTGATTTGTCATCAATTTTCCTCCTGCGGCCACATCCAGGAAGGTGGGCTACAGTCCCATAGATCTTACATTTCTGAACATCAAGTTGCTTGGAGATGGTCTTATAACCTTTACCTTTAACATGCTTGTCAATAATTTTCTTTCTAATCTCCTGAGACAACTCTTTCCTTTGCTTCCTCTGGTCCATGTTGAGTATGGTACACACCACTGACTGATTACAAGATTGTAGACACCTGTGATGCTAATTAGTGGACACAACTTGATTTAACATGTCCCTTTTGTCACATTATTTTCATGGGTACCATTATTTCTATCCAGGACTATTTTTTTTTAGTTTCATTTTTTTAAAAATTCTGTGGAAGCAGGGTTGAAAAGCAATGTCTGACTTTCATTTGTTCATTTTCATAGATGTTTAATTTATTATTACTTTTGTCAGATTCAAGTTATTTCTGTGATCATTGTGGGTTTTTCTTTCATTAAACATGGGGTACCAACAATTTTGACCACGTGTGTATATACTGTTTACCCATTGAGACCCGCTGTTGTCAATGTCCAGAGAAGGTGAAACCTTTGTGATCATCAACTGAACAATTTTTCACAGCTTTGCCATTGATGACTAAAAACAAAGATATTGAAAACTGAGCAATTGATCTAGAAGGCATATTGGAGAATTGTAGAACATTCCATTTTTCAGTTATTAATGGGGTTGTCTCGTTTTCATTAATGGGTAAAACTTTAACCTGATTGTTAAAATAAGCAACATTGCAATTTGATTCTTATTAAAAATCAGTTTGGTCCTCAAGAATGGAGGGATATTTCCTTTTATTGTGCATAGCTTCTTGCCTAGGTTAGCGGCAACCATGCAATCTCAGAGTGGCCAATTACCTAGTCAAAGAGCGTGCGCTGATTGCAGACTCTATGCTTTAAGAGCTGTTTTAACTGGCTAGATTGCTGTATCCAGCCAGCTTCAGCTTCCCTTCACTTCTCCCATGAGCATAGGCAAAGCTGCCTCTGCTAGCAGCATGGCAGAGCGCTCAGCTCAGACCATGCCGCTGGTCTGAACTGTCAGTCTTCAGAAATTCACTGCACCCAGCAAGAAGGAAGTCGGAAGGCAGAGGAGCGGTGTGCTCCTGAAGAAAAGAGGATGAGGCAAACCCTTTAAGCTTTAGTTACTGTACATAAAAGCAAATAATTCCTTTAAGTCAAGCTAATGATTAGGATCTTACCAGATTTTACCTCAAGCAATCTGGACCAAAATTCATAACAAAATTGACATATCACGGTTTTGTAGATTTGCAGATTTGTCTCAGATTTATGGACAAATCTGCAGCTGAACTATCCCACCAAGTGTAACCATAGGGGCATCATTAAAGGGTTTTCACCAGAAAACCATTGTAAAACACTTTGAAAAGTCACAATTTTTTTGTGCAATGTGGAGCTGTTTTCATTAAATATTTATTCTTTAGGATTCAGTGACAAGGGTATTCACAAGATTCATTAATGTTAGAATGGTTCTGGCCAAATACCCATCATACATGAAGAAACATCATATAGTTATTGTATTGATTCTATGAAAAAAAAGAAATAGAGCCAGTGTCTGTAGATATAGAAAGTTTGGGATTCCCAAAAATGTAAAGGCATAACTCGCTGGTCATTGAAAGTCCAACCTTTAGGGTCCTGAAGACCAAAACCAGTGGTTTGGAATCCTTGTAACCAGGGCCGGCTCCAGGTTTTTCTGGGCCCCGGGCGAAAGAGTCTCAGTGGGCCCTTTTAACACATACACGATTCATGATGCACAGATATGGCGGAGAAATATATATATATATATATATAGTACACAGGGCCCAGCCTGCCACCTCATCCTTCACATGTGCAGACATGCGCACGCACACACGGTACGCAGACATATGCACACGCACACACGGTACGCAGACACGCGCACGCACACACGGTACGCAGACACGCGGTACGCAGACATATGCACACGCACACACGGTACGCAGACACGCGCACGCACACACGATACGCAGGCACGCGCACACACGGTACGCAGACACGCGCACGCACGGTACGCAGACACGCGCACGCACACACGGTACGCAGACATGCGCGCGCACACACGGTACACAGACACGCACGCACACACACGGTACACAGACATGCGCGCACACACGGTACACAGACATATGCGCGCACACACGGTACACAGACATATGCGCGCACACACGGTACACAGACATATGCGCACACACACGGTACCCAGACACATGCGCGCACACACGGTACCCAGACACATGCGCGCACACACGGTACCCAGACACATGCACGCACACACGGTACCCAGACACATGCACGCACACACGGTACCCAGACACATGCACGCACACACGGTACCCAGACACATGCACGCACACACGGTACCTAGACATATGCACGCACACACGGTACCCAGATTTGTACACATACAGACATACACATATTTTTACACAAATTCTTAAAGACATATATAAAACAGACAAATATATATACACAGTTATACACACTGACATTCACATACATGCACTCACACAGACCCATTACAAATATTTTTAATATGGGGATTGGGGAAGCCTCACTCACCTGTCCCCGGTCCAGTGTCCTGTCCAGCAGCTCCTCAGGTATGGGGCAGTGCAGGGCCCCCGGCATGTCACAGACATCATGTCCCTGGACCATCAGAGGGGCCCACTTGCGGTCGGGTCCAGGCCGCTTCCCCCATCTGTGCAGGACCTCCGACGGTGTTTGATTGCCGGCACTCCCCCAGACATGGCCGCGCGCTGCGCGGCTGTGTCTGCTAGTAATGACGCGGCAGGAGCGACACACAAGCACAATTAAAGGTGCAGTGCCGTCGACCCTGCCGCGTCATTACTAGCAGACACAGCCGGACAGCGCGCGGCCATGTCTGGGGGAGTGCCAGCAATCAAGCGTCCCTGAACAGGTGCCGAGGAAGCGGCCAGGGCCCCGACAGTGAGTGGGCGGGTGGGTGTGTGGGCCCGGCCCCGACAGTGAGTGGGCGGGTGGGTGTGTGGGCCCGGCCCTGACAGTGAGTGGGCGGCAGGGCCCGGGCCCCGACAGTGAGTGAGCGGTGGGCCCCTCTGATTTTCCAGGGCCCCGGCACTTGCCCGGGTACGCCGGGTGCTGACGCCGGCCCTGCTTGTAACACACTACTCACGGATTAGCCATGAGGCAGAGTGGTCAAGAAGTCCAAGGTCAAAAGTCAGGAAGGTACGTCAAAGAAAAAGGAATAAGGCAAGCTGATAGTCAGGGGTAAAGTCCGGGGTCTGGTAACTAAGGTCAGAATACATAAATAGGCAAAAGAAGTTATACAACCAGGTAGTCAAAAGCTAAATCCAAGGTCCAGCAACAAAAGATTAGATTATCAGATCACAAAGCACAGAATAAACACACTATTGAGCTGAATTGCCAATGACCTAACATTGCCAGCCAGTTAAATAGCCTGGCAATTTTCCGGAAAGGAAAACACCTGGAGCAAACCCAGACACTAGCAGTCCGACATGCCCCTGCTATCCATAGGGTGGCTGAGCTGTAACACACAGCACTGACAGCCCGACACGGCCCTGCTATCCATAGGGCGGCTAAGCAGTCACTTACAGCATCCCTGGGACACAGCAAGTGGCGGGATCATGGCAATACCCCCTCTACTTAATGGGGGCCACGGGACCCCAGGTTTTCTAGGAAACCGAAGATGGAAGGCCCTTACTGGAATATTAGCCTTTATGAAATGAGCCAGAACCGAAGATGGAAGGCCCTTACTAGAATATTAGCCTTTATGGAATGAGCCAGAACCCAGGATCTCTCCTCTGGTCCATATCACCTCCAATGAACAAGATATTGGAGGGAATTTCGGACTGTCCGAGAATCCATAGTCCTCTGCACTTCATACTCTAACCCTCCATCAACGGAAATTGGTGGAGGCAGAGACAAGGGAGACAATACAGAAGGGATAAACTCTTTCAACAGGGACTTGTGGAAAACATTTGGCATACGAAGTGAGGGAGGAAGTTTTAATCTAAAGGCAACTGGGTTGATTATCTCCAGAATCTCATATGGGACAATAAATTTAGGACCCAACTTTGCCGATGGTAACGTCAACGTAATATTTTTTGAAAATAACCAAACGTTATGAAACCCTGATGCTGAGACCAGCCAGACATTTTCTTTGAGCCTTCCATTTTTGTGAAACTGAGCCACCCCAATATTCTTTTGGACTTCCCTCCAGACATCCCCAAGTTTCTGTATGGTAACCTCTGCTTCAAGACACCCAGAACTCATCCTAGAAAATTTAGCAAAATAAGGATGAAAATCATAATTACAAAAAAAAAAGGCGAGGTTCCAGTGGACTGATTGATCCGACTGTTAAAGGCGAACTCAGCAAGAGGTAAATATGAGGACAGGTCCTCCTGCTGAGCCACAAGGTAACACCTTACAATTTGTTCCAATGATTAATTTGTCTTTTCTGTCTGACCATTGGTTTCAGGGTGGTAGACAGAGGAAAATGACAAATCAATCCCCAATTTTATACAAAACGCTCTCCATTATTTGGAGACAAATTGCACCCGTCTATTAGATACAATGTTCATAGGGATTTGATGCAGCGTCACCACATGATTGATAAACAATCTTAAAAGTGTTTCAGCATTTGGTAGCCCCGATAAAGAAACAAAATGGGCCTGTTTACTGAATTGGTCAACCACCACCCAAATAACAATATTGCCACTAGACAAAGGCAAATATGTGATGAAATCCATGGACAAGATGAGTCTACGGTCTTTCTGGAATTGGTAACAGAGCCAATTCCCCAAGTGGCTGGTTTTGACAGAATTTAGCGCGTACGCAAACCTCACAAGCGGAAACAAAATCTCCAGTATCAATAGATATTGATGGCCACCAAAAAAGCCTTGCAATGGCTTTTCACATAGCTGTAACCCCTGGGTGACCACTCAAGAAAGAATCATGAAACTCTTGTAACAGACGCAATCTTAGATACACTGGTACAAATAATTTGGTCCTAGGAGTAGTGGATGGAGTCAGTGACTGGACTCTTCGAATCTCCGCTTCCGACTCGGAGGATAACATGGAAACCACAATGCCCTGAGGAAGAATGGAGGATGGAGGTTCAGAAAGAGAAACTGAGTCAAGGCATTGTGATAACACATCTGCCCTCATATTCTTGGACCTCTGCCTGAACGTGAAAGAAAAATTGAATTTAGACAAAAATAAGGACCATCTGGCCTGGGTCAACCATTTAGCCAATTCAATGTAAGCTAAATTTTAATGATCCATCACCACTGTGACTTGATGAACTGCTGCCTCCAAAAAATGTCTCCATTCTTCAAAAGCTAATTTGACAGCAAGAAGATCATTATTTCCATAATTTCTCTCAGCAGATAAAAATTTCCTAGAGAAAAATGCACATGGACAAAAATTGGTCAGAGTTTTGGGCCTTGAGATAATACAGCCCCTACCCCGATCTCTGAAGCATCCACCTCCACAATGAGCGGTCTCTGGAGATCAGGTTGAATTAAAATAGGAGCAGACATGAAACACTCTTTCAATTTATCAAAAGCCCCAATTGCATAAAGTGATCAAATTTAGGATCGCCCACCTCACGTGTGAGATCAGTAAGAGGTTTAACGAGCTGAGAAAAACCCCTAAGAAATTTCCTATAGTAATTGGCGAATCCTAAACAATGTTGTAATGCTTTAAGGTTACAAGGTTGAACCCAATCAATTATCTCCTGTACTTTCGCAGGATCCATTTGAAACCCCTCAGCCTATACAATGAACTCCAATGAAAATAAAAAGTATGTTTCTTAAAATTTAGTAAACAAAGGATTCTAAGTATTTGTAAAGCAAAACAGATATATTCATAGTGTGAATCTTGATCGGGTGAGAAAATGAGAATATCATCAAGATATACCACAATAAACTTTCCAGTACAATCAGAAAAGATACTGTATAGTTCTTGAAGTTTTAAAAAACTGCTGGCGTATTGGTTAACCCAAAAGGCATGAAAGATTTTCAAATAGAGCCTCCGATTTTAAAAATGCAGTTTTCCACTCATCACCCTTTCGGATACATATCAAATTATAAGTCTATATAAGTTCGAGTTTATAAAATCTCCAATAAGCTGATTATATTCGAGATAAGTGGAAGTGTGTATGTATTCTTAACCATAATTTTGTTTAATTCACGGAAATTAAGGCATAGACGGACACCACCATATTTCTTTTTAACAAAGAAAAACACAGCAGCCACAAGCGAAGAAGAAGGACTAATATGACCCTTCCGTAAACTTTCATTTACATAGTCTTTCGTGACTGTACGTTCACCTCCCGACAAACTGCACAGGAGAGGTTTTGGTAATTTGACACTAGGGACAAGATTTATATCATAAGAACGATGGGGAGGTAATGTCTCTGTCTCTGTCTCCAAGAGCACATCTCTGAAGTCTTTCAGGTGCTTCGGCACACCCTCTAGACTACCGGAGCAAATTTGTACAGACCTAAAACATTTTTTATGACAATTGGGGCTCCACTTAACAACATCCTTCCTACACCAATCGATATCAGGATTATATATATATACAGTACATACCCACGGAAACCCCGATACCAACTTAGCAGGCAAATCAACACAAAGTAGGAGATGGACTCATAATGAGGTGTTCCCACACTAAGTGTGAACTTCACTGTTACCAGCTGGACAAGGTTCTGGAGTAACAGTGTACTATCAATGGTAAAATTTTGAATGGGTCTGTCCAACCTAAATGTCCCTAATCCTAATTTCTGAACCAACCCTGAATCCATGAAGTTGGTGGCAGAACCACAGTCAATAAAAGCTAACAAAGATATCAAATGATTCTCAGAAAGTTCCACATTTAGCAGTATCTTATCTGAGGAATAAAAGGGTACCTTGAAGTCTAGTTGACCTCCTTGACAATCACCTAGACTTAGGCGTTTCCCTATGGCTTGTCCGTTTGAGGGCGTATCGAGCAGTCCTTAAGGAAATGTCCAGCACAACCACAGTAGAACCAGGGTTCGAGATTGCGCCACTGCTTCCTCTCACTGCTTCCTCTCAAAGCATTTGACAAAGTATCTCACATCATCCTTATTGAAAAAATGACCAAGTATGCAATGGACCAGGCAACTGTTAGGTGGATTCATAACTGGCTTAGTGATCGGACTCAAAGGGTGGTTGTAAATGGCTTCACATCCAGCTGGATGAATGTCTCAAGTGGGGTACCACAGGGCTCCGTCCTGGGACCTGTATTGTTCAACATCTTTATCAATGATTTAGATGAAGGAATTGAGGGTAAACTGATTAAATTTGCTGATGACACAAAGCTAGGAGGGATAGCTAATACTAGAGAAGAGAGAGAGAGGATTCAAAAAGACCTAAATAAACTGGAGCAGTGGGCAGCAACCAACAGAATGGTTTTTAACCGGGAAAAATGCAAAGTACTACATCTGGGCAATAAAAATGAAAAAAGCATATACAGAATGGGAGGAATAGAGCTAAGCAACAGTACATGTGAAAAAGACTTAGGTATACTAATAGATCATAGACTGAACATGAGTCAACAGTGTGATGCAGCAGCAAAAAAGGCAAATACAATTCTGGGATGTATTAACAGAAGCATACAGTCTAGATCACGTGAAGTCATTATCGGTCTTTACTCCTCTTTGGTCAGACCTCATCTGGAATACTGTGTACAGTTTTGGGCACCACATTTTAAAAAAGACATCGACAAACTGGAGCAAGTTCAGAGAAGAGCGACCAGAATGGTGACTGGTCTGCAAACCATGTCCTATGAGGAACGGTTGCAGGATTTGGGAATGTTTAGCTTGCAAAAAAGAAGACTGAGAGGAGACTTAATAGCTGTCTACAAATATGTCAAGGGCTGTCACATTGTAGAAGGATCATCTTTATTCTCATTTGCACAAGGAAAGACTAGAAGCAATGGGATGAAACTAAATGGGAGGAGACACAGATTAGATATTAGAAAAAACTTTTTGACAGGGTGATTAATGAGTGGAACAGGCTGCCACGAGAGGTGGTGAGTTCCCCTTCAATGGACGTCTTCAAACAGAGGCTGGACAGACATCTGTCTGAGATGATCTAGTGAATCCTGCTTTGAGCAGGGGGTTGGACCAGATGACCCAGGAGGTCCCTTCCAACTCTACCATTCTATGATTCTATGATTCTATGACTGGTCTGAGTGCTGACAGCTCCTACTTCCATCGCTTATGCTTTAAGTAAGTCGACTGATTTGAGGAGAATGACTGAAACATACTGTCACTCTTGACGTCTCTTCTGAATCTTGAAATCCATCCGAATGGTGTGGGTCATGGCCTCCCCCAAGGAGCAAGGTGAAGTATGCAAAACCAGACTGTCCTTAAAAGTATCAGACCAACCTCTATAGAACTGGCACCTGAGAGCTGCATTATTCCACAGGCCTTCAGTGGACCATTGCTGAAACTCATAACTATAGTATAGTCCTCAGCGGTGTGGCGCCCCTGTGTCAATTTCATGATCTTTTTTGCGACCTGGATTCTGTCAGGCACATCATATATCAACCCTAAGGCTTCAAAGAAGGCGTCCATAGAAGACCCTTCTGGGGCTTGCGAGGACAACAAAAATGCCCAAGTCTGAGGGGTACCTCGTAGTAGGGACACGATTATTCTCACCCGCTGGGACTCATCCCCCGAAGCCTGGGGTCGCAAAAAAAAAAGTTAAAAAAAATAATAAAATAGACAGTTTTCTCTAAACACCCTAAACTGTTTTTTTCTCTACCAAAATTTTCTCAGGAAGAGGCACTACAGGTTTGAGAGAGTCCAACATCACGTCTGGATGTATAGACATCGCAGCCGCCAACAGCGGAGATCTATAGGGAATTCTCACCAAACTAGCTATCTGACCTTGCAACTGAGATTGCGCCAATTCCAGGCTCTAGTATTCCTTAGCTAGATCCTGAATAATTTGGGTCAGATTTACCACCTGATCACAAATTGTGTGAACAGGATCTATACTGGCGAAAAAGACAAATGTAAGGCTAATTGTAGTGTGACACTAGTCACTACTCAGGAACTAGCTGTCAGGCAGAGTGGTCAAAAAGTCCAAGGTCAAAAGCCAGGAAGGTAATATACCAAAGACAAAAGGATAGGACAAACGCATAGTCAGGGGCAATATCCGGGGTCTGGTAACTAAGATCAGAATGCGTCAAAGGCAAAAGAGGTTATACAAATGGGTAGTCAAAAGGTAAATCCAAGGTCCAGCAAGAAAAAAAATATCAGAATACAGAGCACAGAGTATACACACCACTGAGCTGAAGCTACATTTGGCAATGACCTAACATTGCCAGCCAGTTATATAGTCTGGCAATTATTCGGAAAGTAAAACACCTGGAGGAAAACCAAACACTAAACTGAGAGCCCGACATGCCCCTGCTATCCATAGAGTGGCTGAGCTGTCACTCACAGCCCAACATACCCCTGCTATCTACAGGACGACTAAGCAGTTACTTACAGTGTCCTTAAGTCACAGTTAGTGGCAGGATCATAACAGCCCTGTCAAAAATGGAGTAAAGGTGTGCATGCTTGACCTCTGCACCATTTATTATCTATTTCTGGAGAAAGCAGAATACTGAGTTTGTCTATTTCCGACAATTACCTTTCAAATGAATGGAGCGGAGGTGGTGCATGCGGACTACCAGCAATCAATCAGGGAATCTGTCAGGGTTTTGCTATCTCATCTGAGAGCAGCATGATATAGACAAAGAGACCCTGATTCTAACGATGTACACTGACGAGCAAAACGGTAACAATGTTTTGAACTTTTGAATTTCAGGCTCCATATCTCACCATCCACTATTGCTTTGAACATGAGTCTACCATAATTTTATAGACAATCATGTTGGCTATCTCATACATAAATTTGACTTGCAACTATTTTCCATAGGATTAGTTATGCAGATTCTTGTCATGTTACTGCATTGTTACTGTTTTCTCCTAAAAATCTAAATTTTAATTTTTATCATTTTGTTAGTATTTTGTAAATTCACCTTTGGCTTTCAGCACTGACTGTCCTTTTAGGCATGCTCTGGACCAGATTCAAGCATGTCTTGACCATAATCTGATCCCAAGTCTCTTCTACACGGTCCCAAAGTTGATACATACTGGTCGACTCACTTGGGTATGTATACATTTTTTTCTTCAACTCTACCCGCAAGTGTTCAATTGGGTTGAGGTCTGGGAACTGTGGGGGCCAATCCTGCACCTCTACTTCATTGTCATTGAACCATTTCTTTGCCAATTTCGACATATGCTCTGGGTTGTTTTTACTGTTGGAACATGATATCATCCTTTTCATACCCATAGTACTCGTGTGTACGAAGTAACTCATCTTGTAGGGTACATATATATATAGCTCCACATTGAGACCTCCATAGATCCTGGTCCTGCATCCAACGCCTTTGGCTGTGAAACAACCCAATATCATCAAGCTTCCTCCACCGAGCTTGACAGTTTCTTCAATTTCTCGATACATTAGCCCCTTTTTCTCTTGTTTCTTTGAGACCCATTTGCATCCAACAGAGTCCAGTCTATTGACTTTCGTCTCATCTCTCCAAATCACCCATTCCCAATCTTCTACTGTGCATTTTTTGCACTTTTTCGCAAACTCAAGCCTATGCTTTTTATAACGATATTGAAGTCTAGGTTTCTTCACCTTTTTTCGGGCCATGATTCCAGACTTGTGTAACTTGAGTCAGATGGTGCATTCATGGACATCTGTAATCTCACGTTTACGAAGTATTAGAGCCACCTCCACTGAACTGATAGACCTTGTGATGAGCAGACTTTTTTTGCCTGAACGTCAACCTCTTGGCTTTAGAATGAATGGCCAGGCTTCATTTCTTATTCTTCAAACTGTCATGACACTCACATGATGCAATTTGGCAATTTTCGTGGCTGAGAGACCACTATCGATGAGCTGGATGATGCTGTTTCTCTTTTTTTGGGAAGTCTTCTTCATGGCTTCTTCAAGGCATGATTCAAACCAGTGATCTTATGCTTATGAGTCAATCTATTAACACACTGAGCTATTAGGGAATGTGGGAACAGATTGTATTTTGTAGTATACCGGAAGAAAAAGATTTTTCCACTATCAGGAACAAAACAGTAAAAATGCTTAAACAACACCACACAGCCGAAACATCCTTGAGTTCAGTGTTTTAACACCTATCTCATGCTGTCCTCCGTTTACATAGCAAAAACCTGCTGATAGATTTAATAGGGGATAACTTTAGATTTTAGAAAAACCCCTTTACATTTTTGGAAACCCCAAACTTGCCCCACTACAGACACTAGGTCTAAGGTGTTGTCAGTACCGCAGACTTCAAGTACTTATGTAACATACTTAAGAATTACGAGTGGACTTTTTCAAATGGTACACAAAACCACCACTGCTGTGCCTTCTCCGAAGACCAAAAAAACACGACCTATGTGATCAGCCAGCTAATAAAGGAGCAAAGGCAGTTCAGAGATTTTCATCAGTTTGGTTCACAGGTAATGAAGATGGCAGTCTAGTGTAGAAATGTGTTGTAGAGTGATCAGTAGATCTGGACTTTTTAAAAAATATACAATTGGGTCATTTTTTACCCTTGCAAGAAGTGCCGATGAAAACATATAGCCCCGATTCATCAAGAAGAAGGGGAGAGGTGGAGTCAGACACTCCTGCTTCATTAAGAAGTGCAAGCATCTTAATGAATCAGGAGCAGCTGATGAGTGGCGTGAGCCTCCGTCCGCCAAGCCAGAAATTGTACTCCAGTTTCTGACTGTAGTAAGATTTCTGCTGTAGAGAACACTACAGCTTATAATGAATTAGATGAGCTGTGGCGACATGAACCAACCATGCCCACAAAGCTCCCACAAACACCCTCACAGCCATCCACACACAGTATAATTCCCTCAAATTTCCACATGCACTGTATGATACTCCCACATTACATTCTTCCCCCTACAGTTCTCCCACTGTAGATTTAGGACTGTCCCATAAGGGTTGCCGTGAAGTGGCAGGATGGCTTTCACATTATTTTGATCAAAATTATGTTAACTAAATACCCTTTATTATTTATTATTATTTTTGCACTGTGCGATTTATACATTTACTTTCAGCTATTTGGGTATTTTTCTTGTCTTTGGTTTCTCTCTGTTTAATGGCCTTGTGTGTACATGCATTTACATTTTGCATGCACATCAACTTACGTTTCAGTTCAGACCTTCAGGTTTTTTCTTTGCAGTCAGTATGCTTTAGTGCATATAAAAGGGTGTGGCCGCCTTTTGTCTGGACTGAGATGCTCATTTTGCCTCGGCTTTATGCTTACACTAGGGATCCAGTCTCTCTGCCCTTGTCCATATGTATGTCACTTGACAAATGGTAAGGTTTTTAATATTAGAGTTAGGACTGTCCCATAAGGGTTGCTGTGAAGTTGCAGGATGGCTTTCACATTATTTTGATCAAAATTATGTTAACTAAATACCCTTTATTATTTATTATTATTTTTGCACTGTGCGATTTATACATTTACTTTCAGCTATTTGGGTATTTTTCTTGTCTTTGGTTTCTCTCTGTTTAATGGCCTTGTGTGTACATGCATTTACATTTTGCATGCACATCAACTTACGTTTCAGTTCAGACCTTCAGGTTTTTTCTTTGCAGTCAGTATGCTTTAGTGCATATAAAAGGGTGTGGCTGCCCTTTGTCTTGGCTGAGACGCTCATTTTGCCTCGGCTTTATGCTTACACTAGGGATCCAGTCTCTCTGCCCTTGTCCATATGTATGTCACTTGACAAATGGTAAGGTTTTTAATATTAGAGTTAGGACTGTCCCATAAGGGTTGCAGTGAAGTTGCGGGATGGCTTTCACATTATTTTGATCAAAATTATGTTAACTAAATACCCTTTATTATTTATTATTATTTTTGCACTGTGCGATTTATACATTTACTTTCAGCTATTTGGGTATTTTTCTTGTCTTTGGTTTCTCTTTGTTTAATGGCCTTGTGTGTACATGCATTTACATTTTGCATGCACATCAACTTACGTTTCAGTTCAGACCTTCAGGTTTTTTCTTTGCAGTCAGTATGCTTTAGTGCATATAAAAGGGTGTGGCTGCCCTTTGTCTTGGCTGAGACGCTCATTTTGCCTCGGCTTTATGCTTACACTAGGGATCCAGTCTCTCTGCCCTTGTCCATATGTATGTCACTTGACAAATGGTAAGGTTTTTAATATTAGAGTTAGGACTGTCCCATAAGGGTTGCCGTGAAGTGGCAGGATGGCTTTCACATTATTTTGATCAAAATTATGTTAACTAAATACCCTTTATTATTTATTATTATTTTTACACTGTGCGATTTATACATTTACTTTCAGCTATTTGGGTATTTTTCTTGTCTTTGGTTTCTCACAGTATAGTGTACCCACTACTCTCCACCCGGTATGATTCACCCACAGTACATTTTTCTACAATGTATAATGCACCCACATTCCACCATATGTAGTATGATGCATCTATAGTCTTCATATATAGAGTATGATGCGCCCGCAAAATATTCCTCACCCACACAAAATGATGCTCACAAAGCTTTCCAGACAGAGTATGATGCTCTCACAGAACATTCCCCCCGCACAGTATCATGCCCACACAGTACATTCCACCAAGACAGTAGGATGCTACCACACAGTATGATGCCCCCTACAACAATCTCCCACACAGTATAATTGCCTAGAATACATTCCTTCACACACAGTTTGATGCCCCACAGAGGCCCCCACACATGGTATGGGGAGTAGAGATGAGCGGTGTTAGACTCGAACTGTTCGCCAATCTCAAATTCGAGCTGTTTTGAGCGGTGTTCGAGCCGATCGGCGAACACGAACGAATTCGGCTGTTCGAGGTTATGCTCGATAACTTCGTGGTGCAATAAAATCATAACTGGATTTTTTCTCAGTAATGCTGAAAATTAATGTTAATACGCAGTTTGAGTGTACAGCGGGGCGGGGGGAGGGGCAGGGGATGGATCTCTGCAGAAATAATGAAGATCTCCATTTTTTTTTCTCTTTCCCGCATTTACAGTGGGGAGGTGCAATCTGTCAGCCTATCAGCAGCGCACACACGGAGCGAACTGTTTTTTTCACACAAGCAAGGGCATGTGTCATTGGCAGTGTATGTCACATGTCCTTGCCCTATAAGACCCAGCCATTTTCCCCGTCGCCACCATTTTCTCACTGCTGCAGCTGCGTGTTAGACGGCACCGCTGTTGCTGTGTGCACTATACTTTGTTAATTTGAAGCCAATTTTCGCAGAAATCTACAGATAGCTTGGGAGTAGGGAATAGTTGTGATTGCAGTCCTTTTAAGGACTAGGTTACATCATTTCCTACGACTTTTATCAGGCAGGTCTGTGCTCTTAAATAGATAAGTTGGGAGTAAAGACTAATTGTAATTGGAGTCCTTTTCAGGGCTAGGTTACATCAGTTCCTATCACTTTTTGCCAGGCAGGTCTGTGCCAGTGCTGTGCAAGTTTTTCACAGCATTTGGCTAAATCTAGCAAAGCAAATCCTTTTTGTCCTCTTGCAGTGTGTGTTAGTCAGTGGAAAAGCCTATCTGTGTTGCAAGCTACACCACCTGTGTATAGAATACAATTTTTTTTACTGCACCTAGTGAAGTAAAACCTTTTGGGCATAGCATCATTCTATTAGTCCATCTATACTAACCTCCATCAGGTTGCAAATTCAATATAATTTTTATCTGCATCTAGCTCTGAAAAAATATTTCGGCTTCTAGCAGTGTGTGGGACTTGTTCTATTAGTCCATCTATACTAACCTCCATCAGGTTGCAAATTCAATATAATTTTTATCTGCATCTAGCTCTGAAAAAATATTTCGGCTTGTAGCAGTGTGTGGGACTTGTTCTATTAGTCCATCTATACTAACCTCCATCAGGTTGCAAAATCAATATAATTTTTTTCTGCATCTAGCTCTGAAAAAATATTTCGGCTTGTAGCAGTGTGTGAGACTTGTTCAATTAGTCCATCTATACTAACCTCCATCAGGTTGCAAATTCAATATAATTTTTTTCTGCATCTAGCTCTGAAAAAATATTTTGGCTTCTAGCAGTGTGTGGGACTTGTTCTATTAGTCCATCTATACTAAACTCCAGAAGGTTGCAGATTCAAAATAATTTTTTTCTGCATCTAGCTCTGAAAAAATATTTCGGCTTGTAGCAGTGTGTGGGACTTGTTCTATTAGGCCATATATACTAACCTCCATCAGGCTGCAAATTCAAAATAATTTTTATCTGCATCTAACCCAGCCAATACTTTTGGGCTAATACCACAGTTTGGCCACTCAGCTCTGCTCGGTTCCCATCCATTGTTTTTTGTGCAAACAACTCCAAAGTTGTGAATTAGTTAACCACCAAAATGAGTGGAAAAATGCCTGCTGCTGGTGGAAAGGGGAATAGGCGTATTGGGAAGGGAGCGACAACTTTAGCTTTTTGTCAGGGCAGGAAGAGGTTGGCTCTGAGTGATAACACACAGAGTGATAATGACGAGGTTGGAGATCCCACTTACTGTCAACCCACAGTCAGCCAAGAGATGAGGTCAGCAGAGGAGGTGGAGGAGGATGCTAGTGACGACGAGGTCAGGTTGCGCCTTCCTGGACAGAGACGTAGTACTGGAAGCACGTCAACAACTGCATCCTCAAACACAACTCTGCCTCTGACCACAAGTAATGGTGGCTCTTCAGGTCGCATGGGTGCTAAGCCTTGCATAGCCTGGGCATTTTATTCAGATCGATAAAGATGACCAAAGGACTGGGATATAGTTTAGCAAACCTGCGGTCTTTTTCCTGAGAGTTGGGTGACATCGCCCCAATCTCCATCGGTTCTCCACCCTCCGAACAGACCCTCTGAAAACTAGGAGCTGCCATAGCAGTAAATTTCTCTTCATTACTCCTAGCACGCAGTCTCCTGTCCACACGTATGGCTAATTGCATTGCCTCCTGCAAGGTTCCAGGTTTTGGGAAGGCAATCAGCAGATCCTTAACCCTTTCACCTAGACCATCAAGAAACAAACATTTTAATGCTGAGTCATTCCATTCCACTTCAGCCGACCATCTTCTGAAGTATGTACAATAATTTTCCACATCACCTGATCCCTGCTTCAAACGTCTTAATTCAGTTCAGCAGATGAGACTCGATCAGGATCATCATACAACAACCCCATAGCAGAAAAAAAATCTTCCATAGATATAAAACACGGATCATTAGGTTGTAGAGAAAAGGCCCATCCCTGTGGTTCTTTGCGCAAAAGTGACATTATAAACACAATGCGCTGTGATGCATTCCCCGAGGATCTGGTTCTTAAACGAAAATATAATAAACAAGCGTTTTTAAAGGAAAAAAAATCTTGCCGTTTACCATAAAAAAAATCTGGCAGTCCTACCTTTGGTTCGACAAAATGCGCTCCAGGACAACTACTCACGTGTTGCTGGAGCTCGGCCACCTCCAAAGACAGTCCCTGCAGGCGTTGAGCCAACTCCTGAACCAACACCATGCTGAAATCAGGATTTCTTTCCTTAGAGTGTTTTATTTTTTGGCTGGACTTACTGTTATGAACTGCTACAAGCACTAAGGAAAGATAGGAAAACTGTCCCTACAATAGGACTAAGCTGATTCCCTACGATGCAGCGGGGGACCTTTTCCTTGTGAACAGACCCGCCTAAGTCCTCGGCTAGTCTGAACGCAGACCTATAGATATAAGGGAGGGGTCCCTACAAGAACTAAGGACTGGGATATAGTTGGACACCTCCTAGCAGAAATTGTAGCAGAGCAAAGAGAAACAAACAAACAGAAGTACTAGTGGTCAAAAGACCAAGCAAACTACAGAGTAAGGTACAAGGCACCTGGCTAGCTTAAGGGTAAATGTAACACTGAAGTCCAGCAAGGCCAGGAGGGCGGAGCTGGATTAAATAGGCAAAAAGTCATGTGACCAGCAAAATAGAAAAAACTAACAGGAGGGTTCTAACAGTACCCCCAATTCTATGAGAATCCTCCGGATCCTCCAGGCCCAGGTCTATCAGGAAACCTCCTCTGAAACGCTCCGACAAGTCTAGGAGCAGAGACATCATCCGCCCTTACCCAGGAATTATCCTCGGGACTGAAACCTTTCCAAGCGAAGAGATACTGCAATCTCCCTCTATGCCATCTAGAATTAAGAATGCGAGAAATTTCATATTCACTGTCTTCCTCCACTGGAGGAACAGAGACAGTGACGTCCCTATCAGAAACATCAGCTTTTTTCAATAAGGAAACATGAAACACCGGATTAATCTTCCAGGAGGTAGGAACCTCCAACCTAACAGCAGATTGGTTAACTACCTGAAGCACCTTAAACGGACCCACAAACTTCGGGCCCAATTTCTTAGAAGGAATCCTCAACCGCAGATTCCTAGAGGACAACCAAACCATGTCACCAACAGTAAACAAAACCTCTTGACGTTTCCTGTCAAAGTACCTCTTGGATTTTTTGTTAGCCTCTTGAAGGTTACGACGTACATCAGTCCAAACTCTCTCCAAATCACCGGAAAAATTCTCCTCCTCCAGCACAGCCGATACCAATTTGGAGAATGACCCAAACGACGGATGTCTCCCAGTACAACAAAAAAAAGGAGAACACCCAGCAGAAGAGGATGTATGGTTGTTAAGAGCAAATTCAGCCAGTGGCAGAAACTCAGACCACCTCTCTTGATTGTCAGCGACAAAACAACGCAAAAACTGTTCAACATCCTGGTTCTTTCTTTCTGTCTGTCCATTAGACTCAGGATGATAACCAGATGAAAATGACAAATGGACTCCCAACCTGTCACAAAAGGCACGCCAAAAACGAGCCACGAACTGAGGTCCCCTATCGGAAACAATGTCGGCAGGAACGCCATGGAGCTTGACAATTTCTTTAACAAAAGCCTTAGCGAGTGTCTTGGCGCAGGGCAGTTTGATGAAGGGAACCAAGTGACACATCTTGCTAAAACGGTCCACGACCACCCAGATAACAGTGAAACCCTCAGAGGCAGGAAGGTCAGTAATAAAATCCATAGCAAGATGCGTCCAAGGAGCACTAGGAACCTCCAGAGGGCAAAGCAACCCCGCAGCAGGAGCATGTGAAGACTTAGATCTAGCACACACAGTACATGGACGCACCCACTTAATGACTTCCTTCTGCCACCCAGGCCACCAAAAACTGCGACCTACAAGTCTCTTAGTCTCCGAAATTCCTGGATGACCTGCCAACCGAGACTCATGACACTCCACAAACAAATCTCTCCTAAAGTTCCTAGGCACAAACAACCTCCCATGGGGAGTGTTAGATGGCGCATCCTCCTGGGCTTTCAGAATCCCATCTTCCAAAATGGAGTCCAATGCTGCTATCACAACACCTTCCTGTAAAATGCTCTCCTCCTCCTCGGTACCAACCAGGGGAGAAAAACTGCGAGATAAAGCATCAGCTTTTACATTCTTGGTACCCGGAATGTAAGTAACAGAAAAATTAAACCGCTAAAAAAAAAGTGCCCACCTAGCTTGACGGGCATTCAAGCGCTTGGCAGCATCAAGATAGATCAGAATCTTATGATCAGTAAAAACCTGAATGGGAAGTTTAGCACCTTCCAAGAGATGACGCCAATGTTCAAATGCGAGTTTAATCGCCAGCAATTCCCAATTACCGACATCGTAATTAAGTTCGGTCTCAGAAAATTTTTTTGAAAAAAAAGCACAGGGATGTACTCCATCCTTGTTTTCCTGAGGCAAAACAGCACCGACCCCCACCGAAGAAGCATCAACCTCGACCAAAAAAGGCTTGGTCTCATCAGGCTGCATAAGGATGGGGGCAGAACTGAACCTCTCCTTGAGATACACAAAAGCTTCAATGGCCTCAGTAGTCCACTGGACCGTATTCGCACCTTTCCTGGTGAGATCGGTCAGCGGCTTAACAATTATAGAAAAATTCTTAATGAATTTTCTGTAATAATTGGCGAAACCCAAATATCTCTGTATTGGTTTCAAACCAATAGGTCTAGGCCATTCCTGAACCGCCTGAACCTTCACCGGGTCCATCTCAAAGCCCTCGCTGGAGATAATGTAGCCCAAAAAACTAATTCTCTGCACAGCAAACTCACATTTCTCCAGCTTAGCAAAAAGTGAATTGTCGCTTAACAACTGCATTACCTCACGTACGCTCTGCCAATGAGACTCCACATCCGGCGCAAAAATCAAAATGTCATCCAAATACACCACCACATTCTTACCGATCAACGGTCTCAGGATGTCATTAATAAGGTTCTGAAAAAACGCTGGTGCGTTGGTAAGACCAAAGGGCATAACCAGATTCTCAAAATGACCCACTGGAATGTTAAAAGCAGTTTTCCACTCATCACCTTCCTTCATACGTAACAAATTGTATGCCCCCCGGAGATCAATGTTAGAGAACCACTTGGCCCCCACTAACTGGTTGAACAAGTCAGGAATTAATGGCAGTGGGTAGGAATTGCGTACTGTAATTTTATTAATTTCGCGAAAGTCCAGACATGGACGTAAACCGCCGTCCTTTTTTTTAACAAAAAAGAATCCAACAGCCACAGGTGACTTAGAAGGTCTAATGTGACCGGCGGCCAAGCTTGTCTGTATGCATTCCTCCAAGGCCTTTCTCTCAGGGATAGTAAGATTAAATAAGCGACTCTTGGGAAGAGTTGCTCCAGGTACAAACTCAATAGTACAATCATAGTCCCTATGAGGAGGCAAAACTTGCGATTCCTCCTCAGAAAAAACCTTCCAAAAATCCTGAATAGGTACAGGTAATTCCCCTCTTTCCACAGCAGCAATGCGACCGTTGCAACATCTATCATAACACTTAGGACTCCAAGACGTAATTTCATTGGTAGACTAGTCCAGTGCAGGATTGTGCAATTTTAACCAAGGTAACCCCAAAACCACTGGAGCAGGCAAATTATTTAATACCGCCAAATCCAAATTCTCTTGGTGGATACCATTAAAGGCGAGGGGAAATTCAAAAACCTTGTGAGTAATATCTTTCAAGGGAGAGCCATCAACAGCAACCACAGAAATAGGAGATGACAAAAGTTCGGATTCTAATTTAAATTTTTCCAAAAAACCCTCATCAATCACATTGAGTGTAGAACCACAATCCACAAATACCCGAAATTCAATCAACTCCTACTGGAATGAGGTGCTTCCAGAAATAAATACTCCTTTTGAGTTTAAACAAGCTATGCGGGCGTAACTGACCTCTTTTTTTTTTTCTTTGTTCAAACGAAGCACACAGTTCTTAATAAAGGGGTCAGATTTACCGCAATAAAAACACAATCCTTTAGCAAACCTGCGGTCTTTTTCCTGAGAGTGGGGTGACATCGCCCCAATCTCCATCGGTTCTCCACCCACCGAACAGACCCTCTGAAAACTAGGAGCTGCCATAGCAGTAGATTTCTCTTCATTACTCCTAGCATGCAGTCTCCTGTCCACACGTATGGCTAATTGCTTTGCCTCCTGCAAGGTTCCAGGTTTTGGGAAGGCAATCAGCAGATCCTTAACCCTTTCACCTAGACCATCAAGAAACAAACATTTTAATGCTGAGTCATTCCATTCCACTTCAGCCGACCATCTTCTGAAGTATGTACAATAATTTTCCACATCACCTGATCCCTGCTTCAAACGTCGTAATTCAGTTCAGCAGATGAGACTCGATCAGGATCATCATACAACAACCCCATAGCAGAAAAAAAATCTACCACAGATCTAAAACACGGATCATTAGGTTGTAGAGAAAACACCCATCCCTGTGGTTCTTTGCGCAAAAGTGACATTATAAACCCAATGCGCTGTGATTCATTCCCCGAGGATCTGGGTCTTAAACGAAAATATAATAAACAAGCGTTTTTAAAGGAAAAAAAATCTTGCCGTTTACCATAAAAAAAATCTGGCAGTCCTACCTTCGGTTCGACAAAATGCGCTCCAGGACAGCTACTCATGTGTTGCTGGAGCTCGGCCACCTCCAAAGACAGTCCCTGCAGGCGTTGAGCCAACTCCTGAACCAACACCATGCTGAAATCAGGATTTCTTTCCTTAGAGTGTTTTATTTTTTGGCTGGATTTACTGTTATGAACTGCTACAAACACTGAGGAAAGATAGGAAAACTGTCCCTACAATAGGACTAAGCTGATTCCCTACGATGCAGCAGGGGACCTCTTCCTTGTGAACAGACCCACCTAAGTCCTCGGCTAGTCTGAACGCAGACCTATAGATATAAGGGACGGGTCCCTACAAGAACTAAAGACTGGGATATAGTTGGACACCTCCTAGCAGAAATTGCAGCAGAGCAAAGAGAAACAAACAAACAGAAGTACTAGTGGTCAAAAGACCAAGCAAACTACAGAGTAAGGTACAAGGCACCTGGCTAGCTTAAGAGTAAATGTAACACTGAAGTCCAGCAAGGCCAGGAGGGCGGAGCTGGATTGAATAGGCAAAAAGTCATGTGGCCAGCAAAATAGAAAAAACTAACAGGAGGGTTCTAACAACTGTGCAACAATGCGGCCTAGCCAGCCGGGCCAACCACCGTCTGCCACATCTTGTGCATCCACGGCCTCTTCATCGTCTGTGACTGGGGGGACAGCAGTCACACCTGTTTTGGGACGCAGACCTGCCACCTCTTTACCCGCAACAGCCAGCGTGATTGGCAGGTCATCATTTTCTTTGGAGGTGGAAACACCAGCTGGTGTCCAGTGCTGTCCGACATCGATAGCACCACCTTTGGATCAAGGCAACCTAACATGTCCGCCTGCATCTTCCTCACAGACCGGCAGTTTGCCGGGGACACCCTTCTCAGCCCCGTCTAAGCACAACAGCCAGATTTTCGAGACCTTATGTCCGTCGCCGTGCCCCAGTACCAGATGCCCAGTCGGCACTACTTCTCAAAGAAAGGTGTGCCTGCGCTCCACCAGCATGTCGCACACAACATCACCGCTTCTTTGAGAAACTCTGTGTGTGACAGGGTGCATTTCACCACAGACACTTGGACGAGTAGGCATGGACAGGGGCGTTACATGTCGCTGACTGGGCACTGGGTAACTATGGTGACAGCAGGACAAGGGGCTGCTGTCCAAGTCTTGCCAGCCCCACGAGTTGTGCGTCAATCCTCTTTATCTAGAAGTTCCTCCACTGCTTCTGCCTCCTCAACCTCCTCTCGGTCCTCCACCTGCAACCAATAGCCTGTCTGGTCATGCCACAAGCTTTCTAATAGAGATGAGCGTTGTTCTACTCGAACTGTTCGCCAATCTCAAATTCGAGCTGTTTTGGGCGGTGTTCGAGCCGGTCGGCGAACACGAACAATTTGAGAAAAATTCGGCTGTTCGAGGTTATGTTCGATAACTGTTCGTGCACCAAAATCATAACTGGATTTTTTCTCAGTAATGATGAAAATTAATGTTAATACGCAGTTTGAGTGTACAGCGGGGCGGGGGGAGGGGCAGGGGATGGATCTCTGCAGGAACAATGAAGATCTCCATTTTTTTTTCTCTTTCCCGCATTTGCAGTGGGGAGGTGCAATCTGTCAGCCTATCAGCAGCGCACACATGGAGCGAAGTGCTTTTTTTCACACAAGCAAGGGCATGTGTGATTGGCAGTGTATGTCACATGTCCTTGCCCTATAAGACCAAGCCATTTTCCCCGTCGCCACCATTTTCTCACTGCTGCAGCTGCATGTTAGACGGCACCGCTGTTGCTGTGTGCGCTATACCTTGTTAATTTCAAGCCAATTTTCGCACAAATATACAGATAGCTTGGGAGTAGGGAATAGTTGTGATTGCAGTCCTTTTAAGGACTAGGTTACAGCATTTCCTACGACTTTTATCAGGCAGGTCTGTGCTCTTAAATAGATAGATTGTGGGAGTAAAGACTAATTGTAATTGGAGTCCTTTTCAGGACTAGGTTACATCAGTTCCTATCAGTTTTTGCCAGGCAGGTCTGTGCCAGTGCTGTGCAAGTTTTTTTCACAGCATTTGGCTGAATCTAGCAAAGCTAATCCTTTTTGGCCTATTGCAGAGTGTGTTAGTCAGTGGAGTAGCCTATCTGTGTTGCAAGATATACCACCTGTGTATAGAATACCAATTTTTTTACTGCACCTAGTGAAGTAAAATCTTTTGGGCATAGCATCATTCTATTAGTCCATCTATACTGACCTCCATCAGGTTGCAAACTGAATATAATTTTTTTCTGCATCTAGCTCTGAAAAAATATTTGGGCTTCTAGCAGTGTGTGGGACTTGGTCTATTAGTCCATCTATACTGACCTCCATCAGGTTGCAAATTAAAAATAATTTTTTTCTTCATTTAGCTCTGAAAAAATATTTGGGCTTCTAGCAGTGTGTGGGACTTGTTCTATTAGTCCTTCTATACTGACCTCCAGCAGGTTGCAAATTGAATATAATTTTTTTCTGCATCTAGCTCTGAAAAAATATTTGGGCTTCTAGCGGTGTGTGGGACTTGGTCTATTAGTCCATCTATACTGACCTCCATCAGGTTGCAAATTAAAAATAATTTTTTTCTGCATCTAGCTCTGAAAAAATATTTGGGCTTCTAGCGGTGTGTGGGACTTGGTCTATTAGTCCATCTATACTGACCTCCATCAGGTTGCAAATTAAAAATAATTTTTTTCTGCATCTAGCTCTGAAAAAATATTTGGGCTTCTAGCAGTGTGTGGGACTTGGTCTATTAGTCCATCTATACTGACCTCCATCAGGTTGCAAATTGAATAAAAAATTTTTCTGCATCTAGCTCTGAAAAAATATTTGGGCTTCTAGCGGTGTGTGGGACTTGGTCTATTAGTCCATCTATACTGACCTCCATCAGGTTGCAAATTAAAAATAATTTTTTTCTGCATCTAACCCAGCCAATAGTTTTGGCCTAATACCACAGTTTGGCCACTCAGCTCTGCTCGGTTACCATCCATTGTTTTTTTGTGCAAACAACTCCAGAGTTGTGAATTAGTTAACCACCAAAATGAGTGGAAAAAGGCCTGCTGCTGGTGGAAAGGGGAATAGGCGTGTTGGGAAGGGGAAAAAAGGTTGTGTCCGTGGGGTAGGTGCAGAAGAAAGACCATCTTCCAGCCAAACTAAAATGTCTACTTCTTTTAGCGGACAATGTGATAAGATCCCTTTCTTACGGCCACGCCAATCGCTACAAATTCCAGATGAGGCACAAAAACAGCAGGTGCTTCAACGGATATCAAGTGCTCCTTTAAGTGGGCTCTCCTCCACATCAACTTCAACATCACAAATACTCCAGTCCTCAAAGGTGTCACCCAAATCGCACTTGCTTCCTCACAGCTCCCAAATCTCCAGCTGCCCGTCTGAGTATGAGGTAGAACAGATGGTTGAGTCTGCAGAGCTGTTTACTCATACTATAGCCTGGGAATCAGAGGTCGACTCCAGCGCTTCTGTGAATCCAGACGAGGAAATGATCTGCACTGATGCCCAGAATCTTTATGAGTCGGATCCAGGACCAGACGCAGAAGGTTCTGACCATAATGTAGACCCTCATTCCCAAACTGTAACTCCTGTTGGTGGAGACAATGAGGAAGACGATGATAAGACTCAAATACCTGATTGGAGCGACAACTTTAGTTTTTTGTCAGGGCAGGAACAGGTTGGCTCTGAGGACGACGGGTGTGATAACGCACAGGGTGATGATGATGAGGTCGGAGATCCCACTTACTGTCAACCCACAGTCAGCCAAGAGATGAGGTCAGCAGAGGAGGTGGAGGAAGATGCTAGTGACGACGAGGTCAGGTTGCGCCTTCCTGGACAGAGACGTAGTACTGGAAGCACGTCAACAACTGCATCCTCAAACACAACTCTGCCTCTCACCACAAGTCGTGGTGGCTCTTCAGGTCGCATGGGTGCTAAGCCTTGCATAGCCTGGGCATTTTTTCAGATCGATAAAGATGACCCAACTCGTGTTATCTGTAACATTTGTCAGCAAAAGCTAAGTAGAGGCCAAAAAATACATAGTTTGAGTACTTCATGCATGAACCGGCACATGGACATGAAGCATAAGTTGCAGTGGGAAGCTCAGTGTGCTACAATGCGGTCTAGCCGGCCGGGCCAACCACCGTCTGCCATATCTTGTGCATCCGCGGCCTCTTCATCCTCTGTGACTGGGGGGACAGCAGTCACACCTGTTTTGGGGCGCAGACCTGCCACCTCTTTACCCGCAACAGCCAGCGTGATTGGCAGGTCATCATTTTCTTTGGAGGTGGTAACACCAGCTGGTCTTGAGCGCTGTCCGACATTGATAGCACCACCTTTGGATCAAGGCAACCTAACATGTCCGCCTGCATCTTCCTCACAGACCGGCAGTTTGCCGGGGACACCCTTATCAACCCCGTCTAAGCACAATAGCCAGCCCTCGGTCCCTCAGATGTGGACAAGTAAAAGACCATTTCCTCCTAGCCATGAGAAAGCTAAGAGGTTGAATTTCACCATCTGCAAGCTCTTGGCTACAGAAATGCTGCCTTTCCGCCTGGTGGACACAGAGGATTTTCGAGACCTTATGTCCGTCGCAGTGCCCCAGTACCAGATGCCCAGTCGGCACTACTTCTCAAAGAAAGGTGTGCCTGCGCTCCACCAGCATGTCGCACACAACATCACCGCTTCTTTGAGAAACTCTGTGTGTGACAGGGTGCATTTCACCACAGACACTTGGACGAGTAGGCATGGACAGGGGCGTTACATGTCGCTGACTGGGCACTGGGTAACTATGGTGACAGCAGGACAAGGGGCTGCCGTCCAAGTCTTGCCGTCCCCACGAGTTGTGCGTCAATCCTCTTTATGTCATTTTTCCTCCACTGCTTCTGCCTCCTCAACCTCCTCTCGGTTTTCCACCTGCGCCCAAAGCCTGTCTGGTCATGCCACAAGCTTTCTAACTGCGCAGAAGGGATCCTGCTCACCTCCTTACTATGCTGGCAGTAGGGCTCAACGTCATCAGGCGGTTTTTACATTGAAATGTCTGGGAAATGTGAGTCACACAGCTGAGGAGTTGTGGTCAGCTCTGGAGAACCAATTTCATGAATGGTTGTCTCCACTGGACCTGAAACCAGGGAAGGCCGTGTGCGACAATGCTGCAAACCTGGGTGCGGCCCTTCGCCGGGGCAATGTCACACACGTGCCTTGTATGGCTCACGTGTTGAACCTGGTTGTCCAGCAATTTTTAGCCCACTATCCCAGACTAGATGGCCTTCTGCAGAGGGCACGGTCGCTGTGTGCTCACTTTCGCCGTTCGCATCCCGCAGCTCAGCGACTTACATCTCTACAGAAGTCGTTGGGCCTGCCACTTCACCGGCTAAAATGCGATGTGCCTACCCGGTGGAATTCAACTCTGCACATGTTGCAGCGACTGTGGCAGCACCGACAAGCCCTGGTGCAATACGTTCTGACGTATAGCCTGGGCCAACGAGATTCAGAGGTGGGGCAAATCACGCTGGAGGAGTGGTCTCAGATCAGGGACCTATGCACCCTTCTGCACAGTTTTGAAATGGCGACGAAGATGTTTAGTGCTGACGATGCCATTATCAGCATGACTATTCCGGTGATTTACATGCTGGAGCACATGTTAAACAGAATTCGGAGTCAGGTGGTGGCACAAGAGGAGGTGGAGGAAGTAGAGGAGGAGGAGTTGTATGCGGAAGGGCTAACATCTGCAAGGTCCAGACGGTCGGCAGCACCAGGGCGGCAGGCATGTGAGGGTGGGGGAGATGATTTTACCAGGGCGCATGGTAGCAGCCAAACTAGTGAGGAAGGTGCAGGAGCCCAGGAAGAAGTGGAGGACGAACTGATGGAAGACTCATCAGATGAGGGAGACCTTGATCACATTTCTGTTGTGCGAGGTTGGGGGGAGAGGACAGAGGAAGGAAGCATGATTGTTACCTCGCCACCAACACAACAGGGACTTGGTGCTCCTGGATGCGCAACACACATGAGTGCCTTCTTGCTGCACTACCTGCAACATGACCCTCGAATTGTGAGAATTAGAAATAATCCTGACTACTGGGTTGCCACACTGTTAGATCCCCGGTACAAAAGTAAATTTGCAGAAATTATTCCTGCCATAGAAAGGGATGCACGCATGCAGGAGTATCAGCAGAGACTGTTGCAGAATCTTACATGTGCTTTTCCACAAAATACCAGTGGTGCACGTAGTGAATCTCACAGTTCCAACTTGCCAACCGTGGTCTGTATGGAATTGTTCAATAAAGGGCCCAAAATTAAGATAACATAGATGGGAGAGGTCTCTATGAATAGGAATTCCTAAGTATTTGATACCCTGTGAGGGCCAGGCAAAGGGAAAGTTGGACTGGATGGAATCCTATATGGATTTAGGGAGGGAGACATCGAGGGCCTCAGATTTCGCTGCATTGATTTTAAAATTTTACCATGTAACAAAGTGATCTATTTCAGCCATAACAGCAGGGATGGATATATGTGATTGAGTGATATATACTAGGACATCATCAGCAAATAGAGAGCACTTGTACTCGGTGCCTCCCACCTCAATCCACCTAATATTGGGGTTATGGCGAATTGATGAGAGCAGGTGCTCCCTCACTAGGATGTATAAGAGAGGGGACAGAGGACATCCCTGCCTTGTCCCATTGGTGATTGTGAAAGGTGATGAAAATGTTCTGACGCACCCCCTGGGCCTTGGGACACCCGGAGCCGGACCCTTTTTGGTGGATGCTGGTGGTTGTAGTCTTCGTGGCGGCGATCCGGTTCCGTGGCTCAGGGCGGTCAAACCAGTGGCGGAACTATTTATGTGGTTTTGATGTTTAAATGTCCGACTACGCCACCCGTGGATTGCGGTCATAGTGAACCGCCGCTACAGGGCAGACCGCTAAGGCTGGTGTTGTGGGTGCAGCAGAGCGTAGCATAACTCCCCACGGGAGGAGTATAGCCTCAGGGCAGTGTATGCGGAGGATGGGGGTGATGGTGCAGGGCAGCAGCAGTAACGACACGGAGTCAGTGATGCAGTTCAGGGCCTTTACTCACAGTTCTTATTATCCAGACCACGTCTGCAGGTAACGGCTGCCCACGTCGTACTGTGCTCACCAGGTGAGGGGCTCAGACAACTCCCAGATAACTTTGGAGCGCTTCACAGGACCCCCTTTGTGTGTCCTTTGTCTGGCCTTTCTTACCAACACTTCTGTCCGGCTGCCTCGGGCCTCCTCTTGGTAAACTTGGCGCCAGTTTCCCTGACCCTATGTGGTGCCTTCCTAGCGGGTGGAGCAAGGGGCTGCGCCACATAAAATGTCAGAGCCTCCGGTTTCTAGCTGAGGGTCGTTTCCTGCCTCCACTAGTTCGGGGACCGGTCTCCCCCTTTGGCCTGACCCCTCCACGCAGGTGGATTCGGGCGTGCGGTGGCGACTCGCCCGTCCGCACCCCTGGGATCCCTTCATTCCTCGTTCCTGGAGCCTTCTCCGCTCCTCTTCCTTCCTTCTCCCTCTTGCAGGCCTGGGCCTCTGTTACTAGGCCCGCCTCCGGAGCAGAGCTCATGCAGAGCCCCTGCTCCCTGCCACTTCTGCTCAGACTTCTCTGCACTGAACTAAGATGGTGCCCACCTTTTATACTCCCTTCTCAATGCACCCAGGAACTGCTTCCTCCCTGCTCCTGCACTGCAGGGTTCCCCTTCCTCAGTGTTCCCTCCCCCCACTCCAGCCAGGGACAGGGACTGTCGTGCCCATCTCAGGGGCATATTGGTCGCCCTGCCCCACGGCAATGTGGTGTAATGCATGCAGGTGTCGGGTCCTGATCCACACTCCATCCTTATCTGAGAGTGAGATATCACACCTCTGGGTGAGGTGCAATACGTCTGTAGCAACCGAGCCCTCGGTGCTACAGTTCCATTTATCTTCAGCCTAGGTGACGTATTGTGATACAGGGCCGTGATTTTGGCTATAAAAGGGTCCCCTAGACCCCTACCCCAAGCTTTTTAAGAGAATCATATATGGCGTGCCAGGAGACTCTATGGAATGCTTTCTCAGCATCCAACGAGAGTATCTACTTACAAATTTTTAACTGCATCTAGCCCAGGAAATACTTTGTGCCTAGTAGCAGGGTCTGCTAGTCAGCGGATTATCCCGGCTGTTAAGCAAGCTACACCACCTGTAGTTTGGACACTTAATTTTTTCAAAGGAAATGCTTCGGGACCACGGGATACTTAGTGAAGAGCATCAGGAGGCACCCCAAGGCATAGGGGCTGGGACTGGCACTAGGATGCCTTGCGGTGGACAGCCGAGCTCGATCCTTATAAAAGCTTTTTAACTGCAGCAGCTTTAGTGGACGCTACTGGAGCTGGAATTACGCGGCTGCTGGCATGAGACTTGCCCTCCAATAGATCCTTGTAAATGGATTTAAAGTGTATTCATTCAAATTAGAGGGACAATTTAAATTAAAAAGCTTAGAGCTGCCTCCACCACAGGGGGGCTCTCTCGACCCACCAGCGGACAGGCACCAGTATTGGGAGAGGGGGGCTGGCCGTCAGGGTTCACCGCGGCTCTGGCACAAACCCGGCGACACGGAGGTGGCACGGGCAGGAGCGGACTGGCCGTCTCGGCTTCTCACTTTTTGGATTTTAGAAGGGCATGACATGCCTATATCTGTGTCTCCCCCTCCTTTTACTCCTCCACCTCTTTTCTTTTCGCATGACTATATGTACTTGTCACTTTTCCATGTGTTAGTTGTGTCTTCTGAGCAGTTTGTCAGCTTTTGGACACCTTTGAAGGTGTTTTCTATGTGTTTCTATGTGTTTTTGTTTGCCTGCCATTGGTTTTAACGGTGTTCGAAGGTGTTCGACGAACAGTTCGGCGAACACACGGGTGTTCGACGAACCGAACCGAACTCGAACACTACGGGGGTGGCTCAACACTACTTGGGAGTAGGGAATAGTTGTGATTGCAGTCCTTTTAAGGACTAGGTTACAGCATTTCCTACGACTTTTATCAGGCAGGTCTGTGCTCTTAAATCGATAGATTGTGGGAGTAAAGACTAATTGTAATTGGAGTCCTTTTCAGGACTAGGTTACATCAGTTCCTAACAGTTTTTGCCAGGCAGGTCTGTGCCAGTGCTGTGCAAGTTTTTTTCACAGCATTTGGCTGAATCTAGCAAAGCTAATCCTTTTTGGCCTATTGCAGAGTGTGTTGGTCAGTGGAGTAGCCTATCTGTGTTGCAAGATATACCACCTGTGTATAGAATACCAATTTTTTTACTGCACCTAGTGAAGTAAAATCTTTTGGGCATAGCATCATTCTATTAGTCCATCTATACTGACCTCCATCAGGTTGCAAATTCAATATAATTTTTTTCTGCATCTAGCTCTGAAAAAATATTGGGCTTCTAGCTGTGTGTGGGACTTGTTGTATTAGTCCATCTATACTGACCTCCATCAGGTTGCAAACTGCATATATTTTTTTCTTCATCTACCTCTGAAAAAATATTGGGCTTCTAGCTGTGTGTGGGACTTGTTCTATTAATCCATCTATACAGACCTCCATCAGGTTGCAAACTGAATATATTTTTTTCTGCATCTACCTCTGAAAAAATATTGGGCTTCTAGCTGTGTGTGGGACTTGTTGTATTAGTCCATCTATACTGACCTCCATCAGGTTGCAAACTGAATATATTTTTTTCTGCATCTACCTCTGAAAAAATATTGGGCTTCTAGCTGTGTGTGGGACTTGTTCTATTAATCCATCTATACAGACCTCCATCAGGTTGCAAACTGAATATATTTTTTTCTGCATCTACCTCTGAAAAAATATTGGGCTTCTAGCTGTGTGTGGGACTTGTTGTGTTAGTCCATCTATACTGACCTCCATCAGGTTGCAAACTGAATATATTTTTTTCTGCATCTACCTCTGAAAAAATATTGGGCTTCTAGCTGTGTGTGGGACTTGTTCTATTAATCCATCTATACAGACCTCCATCAGGTTGCAAACTGAATATATTTTTTTCTGCATCTACCTCTGAAAAAATATTGGGCTTCTAGCTGTGTGTGGGACTTGTTGTATTAGTCCATCTATACTGACCTCCATCAGGTTGCAAACTGAATATATTTTTTTCTGCATCTACCTCTGAAAAAATATTGGGCTTCTAGCTGTGTGTGGGACTTGTTCTATTAATCCATCTATACAGACCTCCATCAGGTTGCAAACTGAATATATTTTTTTCTGCATCTACCTCTGAAAAAATATTGGGCTTCTAGCTGTGTGTGGGACTTGTTGTATTAGTCCATCTATACTGACCTCCATCAGGTTGCAAACTGAATATATTTTTTTCTGCATCTACCTCTGAAAAAATATTGGGCTTCTAGCTGTGTGTGGGACTTGTTCTATTAATCCATCTATACAGACCTCCATCAGGTTGCAAACTGAATATATTTTTTTCTGCATCTACCTCTGAAAAAATATTGGGCTTCTAGCTGTGTGTGGGACTTGTTGTATTAGTCCATCTATACTGACCTCCATCAGGTTGCAAACTGAATATATTTTTTTCTGCATCTACCTCTGAAAAAATATTGGGCTTCTAGCTGTGTGTGGGACTTGTTCTATTAATCCATCTATACAGACCTCCATCAGGTTGCAAACTGAATATATTTTTTTTTGCATCTACCTCTGAAAAAATATTGGGCTTCTAGCTGTGTGTGGGACTTGTTGTATTAGTCCATCTATACTGACCTCCATCAGGTTGCAAACTGAATATATTTTTTTCTGCATCTTCCTCTGAAAAAATATTGGGCTTCTAGCTGTGTGTGGGACTTGTTCTATTAATCCATCTATACAGACCTCCATCAGGTTGCAAACTGAATATATTTTTTTCTGCATCTACCTCTGAAAAAATATTTGGCCTTCTAGCAGTGTGTGGGACTTTCTCTATTAGTCCATCTATACTGACCTCCATCAGGTTGCAAATTAAAAATAATTTTTATCTGCATCTAGCTCTGAAAAAATATTAGGCCTTCTAGCAGTGTGTGGGACTTTCTCTATTAGTCCATCTATACTGACCTCCATCAGGTTGCAAATTAAAAATAATTTTTATCTGCATCTAGCTCTGAAAAAATATTTGGCCTTCTAGCAGTGTGTGGGACTTTCTCTATTAGTCCATCTATACTGACCTCCATCAGGTTGCAATTTGAATATAATTTTTTTCTGCATCTAACCCAGCCAATAGTTTTGGCCTAATACCACAGTTTGGCCACTCAGCTCTGCTCGGTTCCCATCCATTGTTTTTTTGTGCAAACAACTCCAGAGTTGTTAATTAGTTAACCACCAAAATGAGTGGAAAAAGGCCTGCTGCTGGTGGAAAGGGGAATAGGCGTGTTGGGAAGGGGAAAAAAGGTTGTGTCCGTGGGGTAGGTGTTAAAGCAACAGTAACATCTGCAGAAGAAAGACCATCTTCCAGCCAAACTAAAATGTCTACTTCTTTTAGCGGACAATGTGATAAGATCCCTTTCTTACGGCCACGCCAATCGCTACAAATTCCAGATGAGGCACAAAAACAGCAGGTGCTTCAACGGATATCAAGTGCTCCTTTAAGTGGGCTCTCCTCCACATCAACTTCAACATCACAAATACTCCAGTCCTCAAAGGTGTCACCCCAATCGCACTTGCTTCCTCACAGCTCCCAAATCTCCAGCTGCCCGTCTGAGTATGAGGTAGAACAGATGGTTGAGTCTGCAGAGCTGTTTACTCATACTATAGCCTGGGAATCAGAGGTCGACTCCAGCGCTTCTGTGAATCCAGACGAGGAAATGATCTGCACTGATGCCCAGAATCTTTATGAGTCGGATCCAGGACCAGACGCAGAAGGTTCTGACCATAATGTAGACCCTCATTCCCAAACTGTAACTCCTGTTGGTGGAGACAATGAGGAAGACGATGATAAGACTCAAATACCTGATTGGAGCGACAACTTTAGTTTTTTGTCAGGGCAGGAACAGGTTGGCTCTGAGGACGACGGGTGTGATAACGCACAGGGTGATGATGATGAGGTTGGAGATCCCGCTTACTGTCAACCCACAGTCAGCCAAGAGATGAGGTCAGCAGAGGAGGTGGAGGAAGATGCTAGTGACGACGAGGTCAGGTTGCGCCTTCCTGGACAGAGACGTAGTACTGGAAGCACGTCAACAACTGCATCCTCAAACACAACTCTGCCTCTCACCACAAGTCGTGGTGGCTCTTCAGGTCGCATGGGTGCTAAGCCTTGCATAGCCTGGGCATTTTTTCAGATCGATAAAGATGACCCAACTCGTGATATCTGTAACATTTGTCAGCAAAAGCTAAGTAGAGGCCAAAAAATACATAGTTTGAGTACTTCATGCATGAACCGGCACATGGACATGAAGCATAAGTTGCAGTGGGAAGCTCAGCGTGCTACAATGCGGCTTAGCCGGCCGGGCCAACCACCGTCTGCCATATCTTGTGCATCCGCGGCCTCTTCATCCTCTGTGACTGGGGGGACAGCAGTCACACCTGTTTTGGGGCGCAGACCTGCCACCTCTTTACCCGCAACAGCCAGCGTGATTGGCAGGTCATCATTTTCTTTGGAGGTGGTAACACTAGCTGGTGTTGAGCGCTGTCCGACATCGATAGCACCACCTTTGGATCAAGGCAACCTAACATGTCCGCCTGCATCTTCCTCACAGACCGGCAGTTTGCCGGGGACACCCTTATCAACCCCGTCTAAGCACAATAGCCAGCCCTCGGTCCCTCAGATGTGGACAAGTAAAAGACCATTTCCTCCTAGCCATGAGAAAGCTAAGAGGTTGAATTTCACCATCTGCAAGTTCTTGGCTGCAGAAATGCTGCCTTTCCGCCGGGTGGACACAGGATTTTCGAGACCTTATGTCCGTCGCAGTGCCCCAGTACCAGATGCCCAGTTGGCACTACTTCTCAAAGAAAGGTGTGCCTGCGCTCCACCAGCATGTCGCACACAACATCACGGCTTCTTTGAGAAACTCTGTGTGTGACAGGGTGCATTTCACCACAGACACTTGGACGAGTAGGCATGGACAGGGGCGTTACATGTCGCTGACTGGGCACTGGGGAACTATGGTGACAGCAGGACAAGGGGCTGCTGTCCAAGTCTTGCCGTCCCCACGAGTTGTGCGTCAATCCTCTTTATGTCAAAGTTCCTCCACTGCTTCTGCCTCCTCAACCTCCTCTCGGTCTTCCACCTGCACCCAAAGCCTGTCTGGTCATGCCACAAGCTTTCTAACTGCGCAGAAGGGATCCTGCACACCTCCTTACTATGCTGGCAGTAGGGCTCAACGTCATCAGGCGGTTTTTACATTGAAATGTCTGGGAAATGTGAGTCACACAGCTGAGGAGTTGTGGTCAGCTCTGGAGAACCAATTTCATGAATGGTTGTCTCCACTGGACCTGAAACCAGGGAAGGCCGTGTGTGACAATGCTGCAAACCTGGGTGCGGCCCTTCGCCGGGGCAATGTCACACACGTGCCTTGTATGGCTCACGTGTTGAACCTGGTTGTCCAGCAATTTTTAGCCCACTATCCCAGACTAGATGGCCTTCTGCAGAGGGCACGGTCGCTGTGTGCTCACTTTCGCCGTTCGCATCCCGCAGCTCAGCGACTTACATCTCTACAGAAGTCGTTGGGCCTGCCACTTCACCGGCTAAAATGCGATGTGCCTACCCGGTGGAATTCAACTCTGCACATGTTGCAGCAACTGTGGCAGCACCGTCAAGCCCTGGTGCAATACGTTCTGACGTATAGCCTGGGCCAACGAGATCCAGAGGTGGGGCAAATCACGCTGGAGGAGTGGTCTCAGATCAGGGACCCATGCACCCTTCTGCACAGTTTTGAAATGGCGACGAAGATGTTTAGTGCTGACGATGCCATTATCAGCATGACTATTCCGGTGATTTACATGCTGGAGCACATGTTAAACAGAATTCGGAGTCAGGTGGTGGCACAAGAGGAGGTGGAGGAAGTAGAGGAGGAGGAGTTGTATGCGGAAGGGCTAACATCTGCAAGGTCCAGACGGTCGGCAGCACCAAGGCGGCAGGCATTTGAGGGTGGGGGAGATGGTTTTACCAGGGCACATGGTAGCAGCCAAACTAGTGAGGAAGGTGCAGGAGCCCAGGAAGAAGTGGAGGACGAACTGATGGAAGACTCATCAGATGAGGGAGACCTTGATCACATTTCTGTTGTGCGAGGTTGCGGGGAGAGGACAGAGGAAGGAAGCATGATTGTTACCTCGCCACCAACACAACAGGGACTTGGTGCTCCTGGATGCGCAACACACATGAGTGCCTTCTTGCTGCACTACCTGCAACATGACCCTCGAATTGTGAGAATTAGAAATAATCCTGACTACTGGGTTGCCACACTGTTAGATCCCCGGTACAAAAGTAAATTTGCAGAAATTATTCCTGCCATAGAAAGGGATGCACGCATGCAGGAGTATCAGCAGAGACTGTTGCAGAATCTTACATGTGCTTTTCCACAAAATACCAGTGGTGCACGTAGTGAATCTCACAGTTCCAACTTGCCAACCTTGGGACCGTCAAGTGTTCAGCACTCAAACCGTAACAGAACCACAGTATCTGCTGGTAACATCAATTTTGCGGAATCATTTCACCACTTTTTTAGCCCATCCTTTGCAAGGCCACAGGAGACAAGAAGTCTGACACATAGTCAACGCCTAGAGACGATGGTACAGGAGTATCTCCAAGTAAACATTGAAGCCACGACTGTGTCACTGGACCCTTGCTCTTTTTGGGCTTCCAATCTGGATAAATGGCCGGAGCTAGCCACTTACGCCTTGGAGATCTTGTCATGCCCCGCAGCCAGCGTTCTGTCTGAACGTGTGTTCAGCGTTGCTGGTGGTGTGCTGACAGATAAGCGCACGCGGCTCTCCACTGATAATGTAGACAGACTCACGTTCATAAAGATGAACAAATCTTGGATCCGAAACGACTTTTCTACCCCTGTGTCATCCTGGGGAGAGTTAAAGCTTGATGATTGGTTAAAATCACCCTACCAACCGTTTTAAGCTTTCAAATTACTAATCATGTTTATCTGTATCTTGGCTGGAAAATAATTTGGGCTTTGTAGCAGTGTGCAGCACTGATTCTATTAGGCCATCTATAATAAGCTCCACCAGATTTAAAATTACTAATCATGTTTATCTGTATCTTGACTGGAAAATAATTTGGGCTTTGTAGCAGTGTGCAGCACTGATCCTATTAGGCCATCTATACTAAAGCTTCACCAGATTTAAAATTAATAATAATTTTTAGCTGCATCTAGCCCGGAAAATAATTTTGGGGCTGCGAGATGCGCAAGACACATAAGTGCCTTCTTGCTGCACTACCTGCAGCATGACCCTCATATTGTCAGAATTCGAAGTAATCATGACTACTGGGTTGCTACACTCTTAGATCCCCCAAACTTTTCGATCAACCTTTTCATTTTAATAAAGAACAAAAAAATGGTCATTTTTGAAATTATAAGCATTAGCAGGTTGTTAGAAACTGAAATCAAACAGTTTTCAACTCAAAACTTTATTCTAGGTGATCTTACATTTTCACATAGGACCCCTTGTTCGAAAGGAGCTTCTGAACTCTCTCGTCCATTGAATTTGTCAGGTTTTGGATGGTTTTTGCTTCAATTGTTTTGCATGAGGACAGAATACCCTCCCAGAGCTGTTGCTGAGATGTGAACTGCCTCCCGCCATCATAGACACTCCTTTTAATGATGCTCCAAAGGTTCTGAATGGGGTAGAGGTCAGGCGAGCATGGGGGTCACACCATAAGTTTGTCCCCTTTTCTGCCCATATCAGCCAGAGATGCAGATGTTTTATGTGCAGCATGAGATGGTGCATTATCATGCAGAAAAATGATCTTGCTGTGAAATACACGGTTCTTCTTCTTGAACCATGGCAGGAAGTGCTGTTTGAGAAAATCCACATACATTATGGAGTTCATCTTTAGCGCCTTCAGGGATCCTAAAGGGGCCGACAATCTCTCTCCCCATGATTCCAGCCCAAAACATTACTCCACCTCCTCCTTGTTGGCGCTGTAGCCGTGTTTGCGTGGGGTGTCCATCAACCAGCCATCCTCCACTCCATCCATCTGGACCATCGAGCGCTGCACGGCACTCATCCGTGAACAAAACAGCTTTGAAATCAGTCTTCATGTAATGTTTGGCCCACTGGAGCCGTTTCTGCTTGTGTGAAGTGGATAGAGGAGGTCGACAGGATGGCGTATGCACAGCTGCAAACCTCTGAAGGACCCTGCATCTTGTTGTTCGGGGGACGTTGGAGGCACAAGCAGCTTCAAAAACTTGTCTGCTGCTATGACAAGGCTTTTTTGCCGCTGCTCTTTCAACCTGACGTAATTGCCTGTAGGAAAGAGTCCTCAATTTGCCCTTATCAGCACGCACACGTGTGTACTGTGAATCAGCTACATACTTCTTGATTGCCAAGACACTTCATCCTGATCATCGCACAATGTTGATTGTAGTCATGCCTTGACCTAAACACTCCACAATTTGTTGCTTCTCAGCAGCCGACACATCCTTTTTCTTTCCCATTTTGGCAGAAAATGTAGGCTGCTCAATAATGTGAGACAGCCTTCTTAAGTAATCTTGCCTTTCATTGGACACACCTGCCAAACTAATTAGCACAGGTGTCTGCAATTGCTTACAGTGACATAAAGAGCCCTGACACACATCACCATCAATGAGTTTAACTGACAAACAAACAAATTCTTCCCTTATCACTCCTAAACACTTTTTGCATAATAATTTGGAACACAGTGTACATGTGCTTTTCCACAAAACACCAGTGGTTCACGTAGTGAATCTTACAGTTCTAACTTGCCAACCGTGGTCTGTATGGAGTTGTTCAATAAAGGGCCCAAAATTAAGATAACATAGATGGGAGAGGTCTCTATGAATAGGAATTCCTAAGTATTTGATACCCTGTGAGGGCCAGGCAAAGGGAAAGTTGGACTGGATGGAATCCTATATGGATTTGGGGAGGGAGACATCGAGGGCCTCAGACTTCGCTGCATTGATTTTAAAATTTGACCATGTAACAAAGTGATCTATTTCAGCCATAACAGCATGGATGGATATATGTGATTGAGTGATATATACTAGGACATCATCAGCAAATAGAGAGCACTTGTACTCGGTGCCTCCCACCTCAATCCACCTAATATTGGGGTTATGGCGAATTGATGAGAGCAGGTGCTCCGTCACTAGGATGTATAAGAGAGGGGATAGAGAACATCCCTGCCTTGTCCCATTGGTGATTGTGAAAGGTGATGAAAATGTTCTGACTCGCCCCCTGGGCCTTGGGACACCCGGAGCCGGACCCTTTTTGGTGGATGCTGGTGGTTGTAGTCTCCGTGGCGGCAACCCGGTTCCGTGGCTCAGGGCGGTCAAACCAGTGGCGGAACTATTTATGTGGTTTTGATGTTTAAATGTCCGACTACGCCACCCGTGGATTGCGGTCAGAGTGAACCGCCGCTCCAGGGCAGACCGCTGAGGCTGGTGTTGTGGGTGCAGCAGAGCGTAACATAACTCCCCACGGGAGGAGTATAGCCTCAGGGCAGTGTATGCGGAGGATGGGGGTGATGGTGCAGGGCAGCAGCAGTAATGACACGGAGTCAGTGATGCAGTCCAGGGCCTTTACTCACAGTTCTTATTATCCAGACCACGTCTGCAGGTAACGGCTGCCCACGTCGTACTGTGCTCACCAGGTGAGGGGCTCAGACAACTCCCAGATAACTTTGGAGTGCTTCACAGGACCCCCTTTGTGTGTCCTTTGTCTGGCCATTCTTACCAACCCTTCTGTCCGGCTGCCTCGGGCCTCCTCTTGGTAAACTTGGCGCCAGTTTCCCTGACCCTATGTGGTGCCTTCCTAGCGGGTGTAGCGAGGGGCTGCGCCACATAAAATGTCACAGCCTCCTGTTTCTAGCTGAGGGTCGTTTCCTGCCTCCACTAGTTTCGGGGACCGGTCTCCCCCTTTGGCCTGACCCATCCACGCAGGTGGATTCAGGCGTGCGGTGGCGACTCGCCCGTCCGCACCCCTGAGATCCCTTCGTTCCTCGTTCCTGGAGCCTTCTCCGCTCCTCTTCCTTCCTTCTCCCTCTTCCAGGCCTGGGCCTCTGTTACTAGGCCCGCCTCCGGAGCAGAGCTCATGCAGAGCCCCTGCTCCCTGCCACTTCTGCTCAGACTTCTCTGCACTGAACTAAGATGGTGCCCACCTTTTATACTAACTTCTCAATGCACCCAGGAACTGCTTCCTTCCTGCTCCTGCACTACAGGGTTCCCCTTCCTCAGTGTTCCCTCCCCCCACTCCAGCCAGGGACAGGGACTGTCGTGCCCATCTCAGGGGCATATTGGTCGCCCTGCCCCACGGCAATGTGGTGTAATGCATGCAGGTGTCGGGTCCTGATCCACACTACATGCTTACCTGAGAGTGAGATATCACACCTCTGGGTGAGGTGCAATACCTCTGTAGCAACCGAGCCCTCAGGGTGCTACAGTTCCATTTATCTTCAGCCTAGGTGACGTATTGCGATACAGGGCCGTGATTTTGGCTATAAAAGGGTCCCCTAGACCCCTACCCCAAGCTTTTTAAGAGAATCATATATGGCGTGCCAGGAGACTCTATGGAATGCTTTCTCAGCATCCAACGAGAGTATCTAATTACAAATTTTTAACTGCATCTAGCCCAGGAAATACTTTGTGCCTAGTAGCAGGGTCTGCTAGTCAGCGGATTATCCCGGCTGTTAAGCAAGCTACACCACCTGTAGTTTGGACACTTCATTTTTTCAAAGGAAATGCTTCGGGACCACTGGATACTCAGTGAAGAGCATCAGGAGGCACCCCAAGGCATAGGGGCTCGGACTGGCAGTAGGATGCCTTGCGGTGGACAGCCGAGCTCGATCCTTATAAAAGCTATTTAACTGCAGCAGCTTTAGTGGACGCTACTGGAGCTGGAATTACGCGGCTGCTGGCATGAGACTTGCCCTCCAATAGATCCTTGTAAATGGATTTAAAGTGTATTTATTCAAATTAGAGAGACAATTTAAATGAAAAAGCTTAGAGCTGCCTCCACCACAGGGGGGCTCGCTCGACCCACCAGCGGACAGGCACCAGTATTGGGAAAGGGGGGCTGGCCGTCAGGGTTCACCGCGGCTCTGGCACAAACCCGGCGACACGGAGGTGGCACGGGCAGGAGCGGACTGGCCGTGTCGGCTTCGCACTTTTTTGGTTTTAGAAGGGCATGACATGCCTATATCTGTGTCTCCCCCTCCTTTTACTCCTCCACCTCTTTTCGCATGACTATATGTACTTGTCACTTTTCCATATGTTACTTGTGTCTTCTGAGCAGTTTATCAACTTTTGGACACCTTTGAAGGTGTTTTCTATGTGTTTCTATGTGTTTTTGTTTGCCTGCCATTGGTTTTAATGGTGTTCGAAGTTGTTCGACGAACAGTTCGGCGAACATATGGGTGTTCGACGAACCGAACCGAACTCGAACACTACGGGGGTGGCTCAACACTAATGGGGAGGTACAACACAGTATGATGCCACCCAAAGCCCACCCACACACACTATGATACCCCCTAAAGGATACTGCTCCCACAGTTCCTTCCACACAGTATGATGCAATCACAGTCCTCCCACACAGTATAATGCCACTAAAGTACTCCTCGTAAAGTATTATGGTCCCAAAGTCCCCCATACAGTATGATGATCCCATAGTCCTCACACACATACAGTTTAATACCAACGTAGTCTTATCCTACACTGTGATACCCCCACAGTCTCATTACTCAGTATGATGCCTCTGCAGTCCCTATACACAGTATGATGCCTCTGAAGTCCCTATACACAATATGATGCCTCTGAAGTTCCTATACACAGTATGATGCCCCGCAGTTCCCCAACACAAAGCAAGATGACCTCACAGTCCCTCCACATAGTTTGATTCATCCCACAGTCCCCCACACACAGTATGATGGCCCTACAGTTGCGCAGGTCGCCTTTCGCCACTGTACCAGGCATTTAACCCCTAGTCCCGGAATATAAGGGGAACACAAACATAAGCTACCTTTGCCACATAGGTCGCCATTTTGCTACTGTACCAGACATTCAACCCTGATCCCAGGAACATAGGGGCTGCTTTTTGAATTATGATCAGCCGGAATCTTAGTTCTACACATATATACAGTACATACCAAAAGTTTGGACACATCTTCTCATTTAAAGATTTTTCTGTATTTTCATGTCTATGAAAATTGTACATTCACACTGAAGGCATCAAAACTATGAATTAGCACATGTGGAATTATATACTTAACAAAAAAGTGTGAAACAACTGAAAATATGTCTTATATTCTAGGTTCTTCAAAGTAGCCACCTTTTGCTTTGATGACTGCTTTGCACACTCTTGGCATTCTCTTGATGAGCTTCAAGTGGTAGTCACCGGAAATGGTTTTCACTTCACAGGTGTGCCCTGTCAGGTTTAATAAGTGGGATTTCTTGCCTTATAAACGTGGTTGGGACCATCAGTTGTGTTGTGCAGAAGTCTGGTGGATACACAGCTGATAGTCCTACTGAATAGACTGTTAGCTGCTTTTTTCTTTCCATAATACAAATTCTAAGTAAAGAAAAACGAGTGGCCATCATTACTTTAAGAAATGAAGGTCAGTCAGTGCAAAAATTGGGAAAACTTTGAAAGTGTCCCCAAGTGCAGTTGCAAAAACCATCAAGTGCTACAAAGAAATTGGCTCACATGAGGACCGCCCCAGGAAAGGAAGACCAAGAGTCACCTCTGCTTCTGAGGATAAGTTTATCCGAGTCACCAGCCTCAGAAATTGCAGGTTAACAGCAGGTCAGATTAGAGACCAGGTCAATGCCACACAAAATTCTAGCAGCAGACACATCTCTTCAACAACTGTTAAGAGGAGACTTTGTGCAGCAGGCCTTCATGGTAAAATAGCTGCTAGGAAACCATTGCTAAGGACAGGCAACAAGCAGAAGAGACTTGTTTTGGCTAAAGAACACAAGGAATGGACATTAGACCAGTGGAAATCTGTGCTTTGGTCTGATGAGTCCAAATTTGAGATCTTTGGTTCCAACCACCGTGTCTTTTTGCGACGCAGAAAAGGTGAACGGATAGACTGTACATGCCTGGTTCCCACAGTGAAGCATGGAGGAGGAGGTGAGATGGTGTGGGGGTGCTTTGCTGGTGACACTGTTGGGGATTTAATCAAAATTGAAGGCATACTGAACCAGCATGGCTACCACAGCATCTTGCAGCAGCATGCTATTCCATTCGGTTTGCGTTTAGTTGGACCATCATTTATTTTTCAACAGGACAATGACCCCAAACACACCTCCAGGCTGTGTAAGGGCTATTTGACCAAGTAGGAGAGTGATGGGGTGCTACGCTGGATGACCTGGCCTCCAAAGTCACCAGACCTGAACCCAATCGAGATGGTTTGGGGTGAGCTGGAGTGAAAGCAAAAGGGCCAACAAGTGCTAAGCCTCTCTAGGAACTCCTTCAAGATTGTTGGAAGACCATTTCCGGTGACTACCTCTTGAAGCTCATCAAAAGTGTGCAAAGCAGTCATCAAAGCAAAAGGTGGCTACTTTGAAGAACCTAGAATATAAGACATATTTTCGGTTGTTTCACACTTTTTTGTTAAGTATATAATTCCACATGTGCTAATTCATAGTTTTGATGCCTTCAGTGTGAATGTACAATTTTCATAGTCATGAAAATACAGAAAAATCTTTAAATGAGAAGGTGTGTCCAAACTTTTGGTCTGTACTGTGTATATATATATATATATATATATATATATATATATATATATATATATATGAAGTGATATATCTCTATTGTATAATCTGAGGATGGTCGTACATACCCAAACATCAAATATTTCCTATACAATTTTTTGATCCCAATAAAAAGTCTTCTAGTGAGTGCCGGATTCCACTAATTTTTGATGGCCCTACAGTCATCCCCAAAAACAATATGATGCCCCCCACACACAATATGATGGCACCTACAGTCACCTCCCCACACACAGTCTGATGCCTGAAAAGTCCCCACCACACTTATACAGTTTAATAGCCCCTACAGTCCGCCCACACGAAGAAAGATAGCTCCTACTATCCCCACCACACAGTATGATGGCCTCTACAGTGCCACAACACACAGTATGATGCCCCAAAGTCTACCCCACACACAGATAATGCCCCTACAGTCCCTCCCACACAGTATGATGCCCAACTCAAGCATTATACTTGCCTGTCACATCCCTGCTTGCTGCTCCTATGTAACTGAACTGGTCACTGCTGTGAGTTCAGTTGGTACCTGAAAACCTGCGTAAACCTTTAGGTCATGTGATATTCTCAGATGATGTGACCTGAAGGAGTTTAAAAAACGTCAAGCTCTACCTAGCTTTAATGATATCGCAAGGACATGTTGGCTTTACGCACCACCCTTATATTCAACTGTATCTGTGTTTTGAGGCCACACATAGAGTTGAAGTAGGGATATACCCCATACCTCCCAAACAGTGGGACATCTCCCCAAATTCAAAACTTTCTCACTGGATCTGGGAAGGTTGGGAGTTATAACACTACAATGCCATGAATGCTACAACTTAGTTTGTCACCCTACATATTTTAGTACAAAAGATGCAAACAAATTGTGTCAGTATGATGAATCACCGTTATGGTTTGCTTCTCATGGTTCAAGCTGCAAGCTTTAAAGGATTTATTAATTATTATTTTGGACCCATCTCAAGGGTGAACTTAGTCCTTGTAATGAGTCATATAACATGTCCTTTCTTCAGCCAAAGAGATGTCAAGGTGTGTTTTAGATGATCTGCACCATTTATCAGATCTTATTGTATTAATGTCAAATAATCTGACATAAAAACGCTTAAAGGGGTTTTCCAGGATTTTCCGAAAATGGTCTAATTGGAGCAAATATCATAAAAAATATACAACAGCTGCTACATACCTCCTCAGTTTCCTATCATTCTAGTGCCCCTTTTCTGGTGGCCCCCGCCCTTCTTGCAATGTTGATATCTTGTCATCTGGTCAATCACTGACACCAGTGGTCACAGACCGTGCATGCCAGCCTCTCGACGACGGCTAGTAATTGATTGCAGGATCATTGGGGAACACTGGGGCAACAGTGCAGGAGCAGCAGGGAAACATTAGGTAAGTGATGACTGTTGTGTTAAAATAATAAATTTCCTCAGCTGTTAAAAAAAACATTGGACAACTCAAAACAGAAGTGCAGTGGTGATCACATATTGGATATTTTTGTCAGGTTTAAAGAAATCTATAAAAATGGATTTCTATTTATCTATGGTATCAGGATATTTTTTGTGCATTAACTGATCACAACTGATGTCAAAACAACATCATTTGTCATTCAGTATTTTTACCAGTTTCTATTGAAAAATTGGTGAACTGGATGGAAAAATGTAACCTGTAGTGTTTTACTGATCCTACAATTTGAAGGATCCAGTGCAACAAATGATGTACCAGATGAATGGAAATGTGCTAAACTATACGAATGGTCACCACATCAGTTTCCCTCCAGCGCTTTTATAGCAGGCCATATGGATAAAAGCTGGATAACCAGGTAAATGAAAATGTTATTTTCTCAGAAATTATCTTTTTCATATCAGTCAGTTGGTTTCTATTTTGCAACTTCAACTTTTATGGTGGACTTTTTGCCAAATATGTAAACAGTTACAAGAGAGACTGTATATAATTTAAGTATATTCTTATTAGAAAGCCAATGATGAAGTTAGTCATTGTCCTTTCAACAAACTTTTCATAAATCAATAGTACAAGTGAATATAAGGAACTTTTTAATTAATCCTATTAGTGTAATATGCTTCTCTCTACACTTATGAGCCACTTATTCTCCCCTTCCAAACTGCCTCCAGAACTTATTAATCACTTTGAAAAACATCAAATCTTTCTTGTTCAGTACAAGACAGACTGCTAACTCTTTGAAGTATCAGTTTGCAACTGGCTATTAAAGCCTTTGGAAAGGGCAAGGGGAGTAAGGAGCACAGTGAGAAGAAAAAGCAAAGTTAGAGAGACAGGCTAATCGTACTGCAGCTTCCAATAAATGTTTTATCTTACGCCAGAGCTGGATTCACAGCTACAGTACACTCTTCAGTACTGCTATATAATTTCTTTCATGCTAATTGTTGTTGCTGGGCATGTGCTCTACAGAGAAATAAGAGCTGGAATCCATTTCCCTGTGTGTATATATTGTACTAGCTATTGAACCCGTTCTAAGCCCTGGTGGCAAGCATTTTTATTGGTATATGGTCTCCCATGCTGGTTTGTGCTGCCCCCCTCCTGGTATTTGTGCTGCCCCCATCCTGTCCCCATCATCCTATCCTGGTATGCATGCCACCCCTCATCCCCATCCTGGTATGCATGGCAACCCTCATCCCTATCCTGGTATGCATGGCACCCCTCACCCCCAATCCTGGTATGCATGGCACCCCTCACCCCCAATCTTGGTATGCATGGCACCCCTCAACCCCAATCCTGATATGCATGGCACCACTCAACCCCAATCCTGGAAGGCATGGCACCCCTCATCCCCAATCCTGGTATGCATGGCACCCCTCACCCCCAATCCTGGTATGCGTGGCACCCCTCATCCTCAATCCTGGTATGCATGGCACCCCTCATCCCCAATCCTGGTATGTGTTGTACTCCTCATCCCTATCCTGGTATGCATGGTACCCCATCCCTCATCCCTATCCTGATATGTATAATATCCCTCACTCTGGTATGCATGGGCCCCTCACCCCCATCCGGGTATGCATGTCTCTCCTCATCCCTATCCTGGTATGTATGGCACCCCTCATCCCCAATCCCGCTATGCATGGCACCCCTCATCCCCAATCCTGGTATGCATGGCACCCCTCATCCCCAATCCTGGTATGCATGGCACCCCTCATCCCCAATCCTGGTATGCATGTCACCCCTCATCCCCAATCCTGGTATGCATGGCACCCCTCATCCCCAATCCCGCTATGCATGGCAACCCTCATCCCCAATCCTGGTATGCATGTCACCCCTCATCCCCAATCCTGGAATGCATGGCACCCCTCATCCCCAATCCCGCTATGCATGGCAACCCTCATCCCCAATCCTGGTATGCATGGCACCCCTCATCCCCAATCCTGGTATGCATGGCTCCCTCAACCCCATCCTGATATGCATGGCACTCCTCATCCCTATCCTGGTATGCATGGCACTCCTCATCCCTATCTTGGTATGCATGGGCCCCTCATCCCCAATCCTGGTATATATGGTACCCCTCATCCCTATCCTGGTATGTATGGCAACCCTCATCCTGGTATGCATGGCACCCTTCATCCCTATTCTGGTATGTATGGTACCCCTCATCCTGGTATGCATGGCACCCCTCTTCCCAATTCTGGTATGTATGGCCTCCTCATCCCAGAAACCTGGTATGCATGTCACCCAATCCCTCATCCTAGTATGCATGACACCCCTCATCCTTATCCTGGTATGCATGGTACCCCTCATCCCTATTCTGGTATGCATGGTACCCCTCATCCTGGTATGCATGGCACCCCATCCCTCATCCTGGTATGCATGGTACCCCACATTCCTATCCTGGTATGTATGGTACCCCTCATCCCTATTTTGGTATGCATGACACCCCTCACCCCCCAATCTTGGTATGCATGGTCCCCTCACTCCCCAATCCTGGTATGCATTGTCCCCTCACCCCCCAATCCTGGTATGCATGGTCCCCTCACCCCCCAGTCCTGGTATGCATGGTCCCCTCACCCCTCAATCCTGCTATGCATGGTCCCCTCATCCCCCAATAATGGTATGTGTGGTACCCCTCATCCTGGTATGTATGGTCCCCTCAACCCCCAACCCTGGTATGTGTGGTACCCCTCACCCCCCAATCCTGGTATGTGTGATACCCCTCATCCTGGAATGCATGATTCCCTCACCCACAATCCTGGTATGCATGGTCCTCTCACCCCCCAATCTTGCTATGTGTGGCCCCCTCACCCCCCCAATCCTGATATGTGTGGCCCCCTCACCCCCCAATCCTGTTATGTGTGGCCCCCTCTCCCCCCAATTCTGGTATGTGTGGCCCCCTCACCCCCCAATCCTGGTATGTGTGGCCCCCTCACACCCAATCCTGGTATGTGTTGCCCCCTCATCCCTTTCACGCTGCACACATACAAAAAAATAAACACTTATACTCACCTTTCTTCCCTGTGCTCCAGCGCTGCGGTGCCCTGTTCTGCCGGAGGCCAGGGGAGGAGTGTGGCGCCGAAGTACACGCGTGCCCATACTGCGCAGTCCGCCGCCATTTTGCTGAAGACACACTGCAAATGTGTCTTCAGTAAAATGGCGCTGGATAGCGCTATGCGCATGTGCCGATCCGACACCTCACTCCTGTCCCAGTCTCCGGTGAAGAGAGGCGCCGTGGCAATGCACCTCCTGGTCAGGTAAGTATGTAAGTATGGCGTCGGAAATCACGGTATGCGTTCAGTGTCTACGAATACCGTGATCTCCGGCGCCATGTACTCCTACCTGTAAAGGCTGGATGCGTGCTTCTGTCTGGAACCAGACTGCGCGTCGCACATGCGCAGTCTATAGAGGCTTCAGACAGAGACACGGTTATACTATAGATATAGTGTACAGTATATTGGAGACATCATAGCAGCTAGTCTCTGCCTACCAGGTCAGAGACAAATGAAAAATAGAGACAGAGTCTGCAGAAAGGAAAGCTGGGGAAAAATTGAACACAAGCACACACTCACATACATACACACACACATACAGACACACACACCAGCTTATTTGTAAAACTTCCTGAATTTTTCCAGATCTTCTGGAAAAGAACCTGAAATGTAGAACCCCCTTGAGAGTTCAAAGCAATGCATACTGTAAGTAGATAGTACTTGTCTTGGAAATGGATCCATGTTAGGTTATGTGTTATGTACAGCATCATTACTATATTATTGTATATCTTTTATCTATAAATGAGATATACAGAGGACCAATTTACTAAATTACTAAAATCAGCAACATATGGAAGTTATGAATAAGAAATGAGTTTGACAATTGTTGACTGTTCAACTCTCCTAAGCCATCTATATGGGCATGTAGGCAAAAGGAAGCTGAATAAAGTGACAATTTGATGTCTGCGATCTTTTTCTAGAGAAATCCACTTTTTCTTATATGTAAATGAACTGTTAAGATTTATGGGTCAGACACTGATCTGCCCGAGAATCTGTCTCCATAGATTATTTGAAGAGAAAGGGGGAGTTACCAGTGTGAGAGATGTAATGGCCGCTCTCTGCTCTCTTGATCTCAGTGCAGAGCTGTGTGTGATTATAACTCGCACAGTACAGCATTAAATTCATCTACAGTTTTCCTTTCATAGTGCTGTAGCTTCCTTCTCACAGGCAATCCGTTCTGCAAAACAGCAGAGCTGTGAGAACTGCAGCAAATGTGTTTGCAAGGAGTCAAAGTTCAGTTCTACTGTTCTGTGTTAGTTACACTGGTAATACCACCTTTTAGTAAAAATAGGCTTTGGAGTCAGATTCTCATGCAGATCAGTGTCCGGCCCATATATCTTAACAGCTCATTTATATATATGAAAAACATGGATTTCTCTGGAATAAAACATAGGATCGCAGATATCAAGGTATCACTATAATCAGATCACTATGACCTGCATGCCCATATAGATGGCTTAGGGGGTTGATCCTACTGATATATTTCCTTTAAAAGTGTAAAAAATTTAGTCAAAGCTCCATCTTTGGAGTCCTAATATTAATTACAATGGTGGGGTACACAAATAATTACAATATTTTAATTTTGTGTAATTTCGTTTGTAGTGCCATCACCAGAATTCAAACTGCAACCTATCAATTCCCTTTGTATTAAATAAAAGAAACCTGATGGATAAGTAGTGTGAGCTAGCACAACGATTTTGACAATTAAAGGACGTCAAAAGCAATATGAGGGCCACAAGTGCATTCTGTTCTGCATGAAAGGGTTAGAATTAATACATGTCATATGACACAGTGATATGAACCATCAGGTGGGAGCCTCACTCCTCGCTCCACCACCTGGAGGTATCCTACACCATTCTTTCTGTTTGCTATACAATACTCCAGTCCTCATATATGACCCCCTAAAGTATATCAGTGTGGTAGAGTGTATAGTGAATTCCAGTTATAAGTTTATGTGGCGCCCCTGAGGGTTCGGTCGCCACAGAAGTACTGCATCTCACCCAGAGGTGTGGTATCTCACTCTCAAGTAAGGAAGGAGTACTGCCCGGGACCCTAACACCTGCATCCAACACTACACTACTCCAGACCAGCTGGAGGGGCAAGATACGTCCCGCTTCCTGCTGAGCCCTGGCCCTGGCTGGAGTGGGGGCAACCAAAGTAGGGAGAACCATGTAGTGGGTGTGGGTGGAGGAAGTAAATCAGGGGAGCACTTGTTATGGATAGTATATAGAGAGAAGCCATCTTGAGTTGAGCCAGTCAGTCAGAGGAGGACAGTGAGAGGAGCAGGCGCTCTGTAGGAGCTCTGCTCAGGAGGAGGACCTGGACATAGAGGCACAGGACAGACTGAGGAGGAGAGGAGGAGGAAAGAGGGTTCCAGAAATGTAGAAGGGACCCCAGAGGTACGGGCAGTGCTGGAGGCCACCCGTATGCCCGAATCTGCCAGGAGATGGAGGGGTCAGGTCGCACAGAGGGGACCGGTCCCTAAACTAGCAGAGTTCTTCAAGTCTCAACTAGGAAACCGGAGGCTGTAGTATTTCAGGTACTGGAGCCACAATCCACATCTGTCTCACCAAGAAGGTAGCCATAGAGGACCCAGGGGACAGAGAAGACGTCGCCCGACAAGGTCCATGGTCACTGGATTGGTACACTAGGTGTGAGGTGCAGGGAGACGGCCAGAAGGAACATACAGAAGGGGGTACCACTATGTACTCTGGAGGTACCTGAGGGTTGGCTGAACCCCTCCCTGAGTAAGTGACGCGCCCTGGGCCTATGTGATGTAGCGTTGCGCACGCAGGGACTACCCAGAGCCGGATCTGATAGGGGTAGTAGTCTCGTGGCGGTGACCCGGTCCGTGCCCAGGGAGTCAGACTAAGTGGCGGTATATTAGCAGTAGATGTAGGACGACTACACCACCCATTGAATGCAGCTATGGAGCTGCCGCTGCAGGGCAGACCGCTGAGGCCGGTGGAAGGATGGTGCAGCGTGGATGGTATAACCCCCAACGGGAGGGGTATGGCCTCAGGGCAGCCGACGTGGATGATGGGGGTAGCAGGAATCACTCAGAGACGATGCGGTGTAGTTCAGGGTCTTTACTGGTGACAAAGATAGACCCTCCCGGAGTACTGGCTAGCGGTCGGGGCCTGGTCAGTCCTTGAGCTGATGGGATCCCCCTTGGCCAGGCGGAGTTGTAGGCCTCCCCAACTAATTGTACTCTTCTGGCTACCTTGCTAGAGGCGGGTAAAGGTAGCCCACGTCCCTGAGTGTACCGTGTGGTGCTCACCCGTATGGCCGGTGACTCGGGGCCTTCTAGTAGCTTCCGCTCCACGACGGCGGTGCTGGTCCCACTCTTGTGATCGAGCCTTCGGGTTTCTGGGCCAGAGAACCTGAAATCCCCTGCCGGTCGGTTTCTGCTGCTGGGTAGGAGTTAGTCCCCACAGCCTCGGACTCCGGGTCCGGTAAGAAATCTTCAATCAGGGCGAGCTCTACAGCTTCCAGCCCTGACCTCCTCTTAGCACTACTCCCACAGAGCTCCTGATCTTTCTTTCCTATTACTGCTTCTCTTCTTCTCTCTACTCTTCTGACTAACCCTGCCTCAGCCCCAGGTTTATATAGGGGAAGTCCTTCCCCTCCCAGGACTGGGCAGGAGGTGTGGCATGCATAGGATTCCTGACCAAGAGACCTCCCACCTGCTCTCAGACATAACATTGCTGTTACTGTGGAAACCAGACCCCTGGGGTGCCACATTCACCCCTAGTGAAATTTAGTACTCCGGGACTAAACATATTTTTAGAAAAACATAACCAATACAAACAGAAACGGTACAATAATAAAAAAAAAAACATATTAGAATGGTCACGGCGTGTCCGCAACCGAGTGCAGTTTTTGAAGAAAAGCAAGGTGTCCATTTCACCAAAACAGGGAGACGTAACTAGGTAGGGGTCTGTCCTGCCCCGAGTCCTTAACAGTCTTTAGTCCATTCCTAAGTTACGCTCCAACCAATTGTACAAGGATTCCCGGTAATCCACCAAGGACTCCTAAAAATAACTAGAAACACATAATTATTTACAAGTAACAGACAGGTGACCACAAATAAAACAATTTAAACACTTCAAATCCTCCAACGTGCGGGTAACTGGCCTCTAGTGGTCCTAGTGGACCTACGGAGCTGACTGTCTGGCCCTGAACTACAGGGTGTAGGAGCTGTCAAGGATAAACTGGGCAGCTGTCTATGGGCTCTTTGGCTCACTAGGGGTATGGCAGGCTCACTATAAGCAGAGGGTTGATCCTCCTGATCTGCTTGTGTGGAGTCTTCTGCCTCCTGGACCGGCTGTTCTTCCAGCTCTACCGGTTGCTCCGTAAGTACTTGGGATGCTGGTTGGAGGAACGTGAGGACGGGTACCACAACTGCACCATTGACTTGAGTCCAGGACCGAGGGAAGTCTCCGAGCACAGTACTAACCACATCTTCCCTTTCCTCTACGGGTCGAGGGTCTTCTTGTTCCTCTTCAGGGTTCCGTAGCTGTTCGGGACACTTCTTCAGGTGATCCCGGGATACAATGGTTGTCGTTTCCCCTCCGTCTTTACTGATGGTACAGACCTTTGGGTTGTCGTGGCTTGAGGGCAGTACGATGTACGGGTCCTTCTCCCACTGGTCGTCCAACTTGTGGAGCCGTCTTTTCCTCTTCAAGACCTGCTCTCCGGGTACCAAGGGAACAGCGGGAGCATACTGGTTGTAAGTTTTCTCTTGTCTTTCCCTAGCTAGACAGAGACTTCGCTCCACGCTCTCCTGTACTTTCCGGTACTGCTGCTGCCTCTCTGTGTCCCAGTCTGCTTCCGGTGAAGTGTCCTCGGGTGTCAGGACTCCCATCTCCAGGTCAACAGGTAGCTTACCGGGTCTTGCCCTCATTAGGTAAGCCGGGGTACAGTTGGTGGAACCTACAGGGATGTGGTTGTATAGGTCCACCAGGTCGGGCAGCTTCTCAGGCCACAGACTGCGTTCTTCCAGGGGCAATGTTTTTAGAAGATCTATCACCACCTGGTTTATTTTCTCACAAAGTCCATTAGTTTGCGGATGATAGGGTGTCGTCCTGATCTTCCGGCAGCCATACAGAGTACAGAACTCTTGGAAGACCTCCGCTTCAAAGGCAGGTCCCTGGTCCGTCAGCAACTGCTCTGGGTAGCCGTGTGGACGGCAGAAGTGCTGCTGGAAGGCTCTAGCTGCTGTTTGAGCCGTTAAGTCCTTGACGGGGACGACAACCAAGAACCGGGAGTAGTGATCCACGATGGTTAATGCGTAGACGTAGCCACTTATGCTTGGGGTCAGTTTTACATGATCCAAGGCGACCAGTTCCAACGGCTGCCGGGTGACGATGGACTGAAGGGGGGTCTTCTTGCTGGCACGGTCCTTCCTTCTTAGGTTGCATGGGCCACAGTCTCTGCACCACCTCTCGATGGTTCCTCTCATGCCTACCCAATGGAACCGCCCGCGCAGCAGGAACTCCAGCTTCTTCCATCCGAAGTGCCCAGCCCCGTCGTGGTATGCCTCCATCACCATAGCTGCGTCCCTTCTTGGCACCACTACTTGCCAGATCAGTTCATGTGTCCGGGAGTTAACCATTCTGCGGCACAACTTCCCCTTGTAAAGGAACAGTCGACTCTTCTCTGCCCACAGTTGCTTGGCCTCCTCCGGAGCGTCTGGGTCAAGGCGAGCTTCTGGCTGAGTCAGCATCTCCTTCACCAGCCGGACGGCAGGGTCACTGTCTTGCGTTTCCGCCCAGTTGTAGTGAGGTAAGGGGTTGAACGTAGCGGCTTGCTTACCCCTTACACGGTGGGAATACTGGATAGTCCCATGACGGTGGAACGCAGGGAGTTCGACCTCTTCCAAGTCTTCTGAATCCTCACCCTCGTCCAGTAGGTTTGGCATCCTGGACAGGGCGTCCGCGTTGGTATTGGAGCGTCCTGCCCGGTATTTGATTGTAAACTCATAGTTGGACAAGCGGGCCATCCATCTCTGCTCTAGGGCACCGAGTCTTGCAGTGTCCAGGTGTGTCAACGGGTTGTTATCCGTGTACACGGTGAACCGGGAAGAAGCGAGGTAGTGCTTAAAGCGTTCGGTGACTGCCCACACCACTGCCAGGAACTCTAGCTTAAATGAGCTGTAATTCTCAGGGTTTCTTTCGGTGGGTCGCAGTTTTCGGCTGGCGTAAGCAATTACCCGTTCTTTCCCCTGCTGGATCTGGGACAGTACGGCTCCTAGCCCGATGTTACTGGCGTCGGTGTAGAGGATAAAGGGCTGGCTATAATCAGGGTACGCCAGGATTTCATCCCCCGTGAGGGCCATCTTCAGCTGACGGAAGGACTCTTCTTCCAGCTTCTCCCATCTGAAGGGTGGCTTCTGGTTCTTGGCTTTCCTGGACTGGCCTATCAGGAGGTCCTGCATAGGGGCTGCCTTTTTGGTGAAACCGGGAATGAATCTTCGGTAGTAGCCTACCAACCCGAGGAACTGCCTCACTTCCTTTACGCTGGAGGGGCTTGGCCATTCCTTAATTGCGGTGATCTTATCAGGGTCGGGAGCCACTCCGTCCGCACTCACCACGTGTCCCAGGTACTGCACCTTTGGCTTCAGGAGGTGACACTTGGAGGGTTTCACCTTTAGGCCGTAGCTTGCCAGAGCTTCGAACACTTCCGCCAGGTGTTTCAGGTGGTCCTCATAAGTCTTGGAATATACGATGACATCGTCCAGGTACAACAAAACCGTCTCAAAGTTTCGGTGTCCCAGACAGCATTCCATCAATCGTTGGAAGGTTCCTGGTGCGTTACAGAGCCCGAACGGCATGCAGGCAAACTCACTAAGTCCCATCGGGGTGGTGAATGCAGTTTTCTCCCGGTCCGCCTCTGCTACAGGAACCTGCCAGTACCCGCTAGTGAGATCCAAGGTAGAGAAGAAGTTAGCAGATTTTAAAGCAGCCAAAGACTCCTCTATCCTTGGTAAGGGGTACGCATCCTTGTGTGTGATACGGTTGATTTTCCGGTAATCTACACACATTCTCATGGTGTTGTCTTTCTTTTGACCAAGACTAGTGGAGCTGCCCAGGGGCTACAGCTATCTCTGATTACCCCAGCCTCCTTCATGTCTCTAAGCATCCCCTTGGCGTGTTGGTAGTGTGCAGGGGGTACGGGTCGATACCTCTCTTTTATGGGAGGATGGTCTCCCGTGGGGATGTGGTGTTCTACCCCTTTGACTCGCCCGAAGTCTAACGGGTGTTTACTAAACACTCTCTCATACTCTTGAACCACCCGATAGACTCCCTGTTTCTGGTGTGAGGGAGTGGAGTCAGTACCCAAATGTAGTTGCTGACACCAATCCTCCATTTGTTGTTTAGAGCCGTTACCTTCCTCCGGAGAAGATGGAGGCAAGGGTTCTACGGACTGTATGGAATTCTGATTGATAGTATACAATTTGGCTAGCGTGGCATACCGGGGCAGGTACACTTCCCTCTTCCCGATATTTATTATGTGAACGGGCACCCTCCCATGGCGTACATTGACCACCCCCCGTGCTGTCAAAATGGTGGGCCTACTGTCTGAGTAAACTGGTTCTACCATTGCCTGGTAATCTCTACCCCTCAGACCAATAGCCGCCCGGCACCAAATCATCATTTCACTTTTTGGGGGCATGGCAATAGGAAAAGGGTCACACATTCTCACGCTACCAATCTCACCGCCGGAGAGTTCCACCTGTTGCCGTCGCATCAGTGCCCGGATCTCTTTTTGGAGCACTCGCTGCTGGCCGGAGCTGGCGTTCTTGGCAACCTGCTGTAAAATAAAAATCACCTCTGCAAGACAATTTTCAGTTACATTAGTTCCTAGAGTTATCTTAGGGTGACTCTCGCGCTTGTCAATGTCCACAATGATCAGTCCCTGGGCTGCCAGCTCGACTCTACCGATTTTAATGGTCACCTCTTTAAATCCGATCTGTGGCACGGGCTGACCATTGCTGGCGATGATACTCAAGTCGTCGTCAGGGTAGCGGGTTATATCCGAGTCATTCCAGTACTGCTTGAAGAGCACGTACGGGATGGTGGTGACCTGTGACCCAGTGTCCAGTAGGGCACTCATAGGAATGCCATCCAGTACCACAGGCAAGACTGGACGTCCTCCCACATATTTGTCACGCCAGTTTGATGGGCCTGATGATCTTTTTCCTAGGGGTTGGCCCTCTACCCTAGGTTGTGCCAGTTTAAAGGACAGTACCTTGCCATATGTCCGGGTTGATTGCAGCGGCGGCAGATAGGTTGTCCGTCCTCGTTGTATCGGTCGCTGGGTCTTCCTCTGGCCGGTGGGGTCCTCCTTGGTCGGCGCCACGGGATGTCCTCCGGTCCGGATGCCAGCTGGATCTTCCCTGGAGTAGAAACCTGTAAAGACTGCACAGTTCGGGTTAGCGCAGCAACGCTTTTAGCTAGCTCTTGGACCTGATGGTGCAGGTCGGGAGCCGGGTCATTGTTCAAAGCCTGCGCATCAGCTCCCACAGGCCCTGCCGACAAGGGCGCCGCCTCCTGGTGGTAAGTGGTAGTGGGGCGTCTGTGGGTCACAACGCCACCTGGTGCCGGTTCTCGGAGCACCCGGATGGCTCTGTCCTTGAACTGTGCAAATCCCAGATGAGGGTCCTGTAAGGCCATTGCCCGCAACTGGGTTCGGTGGGCATTGCAATATAAACCCTCTATAAATTGTTCAGTCAACAGCCGGTCCTCGTCTCCCACGCCGTCAGGGTCAGTCTGCTTAATGGCTCTCAGGGCCTCTTGTAGGTTTAGTGCATAGTCCCTTATACTCTCTTGTGCTCGCTGCTTGCACCCGTAGAATCTAAGCTTGATCTCGGCTGAGGTGCGGGTATCAAAGGTGTCCTTCAGCCGGGTTAGTATCCCTGCGACAGTCCTCCCCCCAGGTGGCCAGGACTTTACCTCCCTTTGGGCTGCCCCAGTTAATTGGGCCACCAGGATGCTCACTTTTTGCTCTTCTGTGAGGGGGTACACCAGGAAGAGGCTATCCAGCTTTTCTCTAAAGTCATGCAGAGTATGTGACTCCCCTGAGTACTGGGGTAGCCAGGCCGCTCCCGGGATATAGGGCATGGTGAAAGGCATGACTGCAGCAGCGGTGGCGCTGGCGGGGGTTGAGGCAGTGAAGCTCTCCTCCGTATCCGACATCTTCCTCCCCCCTAGTGGACCGTGGCCTACCTTGCGATGATCCTCTTCCGTAGGCCGCGGCTCCGCAGTGGATCGTCAGGGTTGAGGACCTTCCGTCGCGCTCCTGTGACGTCAGCGTCTGCTGGGCTCCTTCCAGGACCTTACGCGACGTCTGGACGTGAGGCGGAGCTTCAGTTCTCGCGCGCTTTCGGAGTCCACGCCCCTCTTCTTCCCGCGCGGCGTCTTCAAGATGGCGTCCAACGGCGGGAAAACTCCACGGATGGCGGGAAGAAGGCAAAAGATGGCGCCGGATGGCGGGAATCTTCACGGATGGCGGGAAGAAGGCTGAAGATGGCGCCGGATGGCGGGAATCTTCACCACTGGTAAGTTTGAACAGTCTTTTTCAGGCACGCAGTACCCGGTGGTTGCGGGCACGAAATCCTGCCGACTACGCCAAAAGTTGACGCGCCCTGGGCCTATCTGATGTAGCGTTGCGCACGCAGGGACTACCCGGAGCCGGATCTGATAGGGGTAGTAGTCTCGTGGCGGTGACCCGGTCCGTGCCCAGGGAGTCAGACTAAGTGGCGGTATATTAGCAGTAGATGTAGGACGACTACGCCACCCGTTGAATGCAGCTATGGAGCTGCCGCTGCAGGGCAGACCGCTGAGGCCGGTGGAAGGATGGTGCAGCGTGGATGGTATAACCCCCAACGGGAGGGGTATGGCCTCAGGGCAGCCGACGTGGATGATGGGGGTAGCAGGAATCACTCAGAGACGATGCGGTGTAGTTCAGGGTCTTTACTGGTGACAAAGATAGACCCTCCCGGAGTACTGGCTAGCGGTCGGGGCCTGGTCAGTCCTTGAGCTGATGGGATCCCCCTTGGCCAGGCGGAGTTGTAGGCCTCCCCAACTAATTGTACTCTTCTGGCTACCTTGCTAGAGGCGGGTAAAGGTAGCCCATGTCCCTGAGTGTACCGTGTGGTGCTCACCCGTATGGCCGGTGACTCGGGGCCTTCTAGTAGCTTCCGCTCCACGACGGCGGTGCTGGTCCCACTCTTGTGACCGAGCCTTCGGGTTTCTGGGCCAGAGAACCTGAAATCCCCTGCCGGTCGGTTTCTGCTGCTGGGTAGGAGTTAGTCCCCACAGCCTCGGACTCCGGGTCCGGTAAGAAATCTTCAATCAGGGCGAGCTCTACAGCTTCCAGCCCTGACCTCCTCTTAGCACGACTCCCACAGAGCTCCTGATCTTTCTTTCCTATTACTGCTTCTCTTCTTCTCTCTACTCTTCTGACTAACCCTGCCTCAGCCCCAGGTTTATATAGGGGAAGTCCTTCCCCTCCCAGGACTGGGCAGGAGGTGTGGCATGCATAGGATTCCTGACCAAGAGACCTCCCACCTGCTCTCAGACATAACATTGCTGTTACTGTGGAAACCAGACCCCTGGGGTGCCACATAAGCACAGGACGATGTGGGAGGTTACCTTGGCCCTGGTAACTTGGAGTCTGAAAACCGTGAGTAAAACCCTGAAGACTGCACCCCACCGTCTCTGTCAGTTATTACTGCTGCGCCATCACCCCCTGCACTACACTGCACCATGAGTGCTACTTCCATAACAACAGCATCTACACTGCCCTGGAGCTAAGCTCTACCTGTGGAGAGCTAAACCAACTCTGCTGCATTGACACCAGCTCCAGAGGACCTGCTCCGCAGCGGCGGCTCTCTCTAGCCGCATACCACAGGTGGCGTCACGAACTGTATATAAAAACTATAAATCCCCTGTAAATATTCCCCTTTTGATTGACCGCCCTGGGTCACGGACCGGGTCACCGCCACTGTGACATCTCCCCTAGCAACGACCGGCCCGGCACCGAGTACCATACAGCCCAGGGGGCGCGTCATTTACATGAACAGAATAGAAGCTGATGATTTTGATGGGGAAAGTTGCCTTTGCCTGCTCATTTTCCCTTCTGAGGTAGTAACCAGGGAAATGTATAATTACATATGGCAATTAGAATAACCGTCCATATAATTATATGGAATCAGTGGCATACAGTCAATGGCAGCAGGCCATGTGAATATTATGGAGCCCATGAGCTGGGAGTGGAGAGGTGAACATCCCTTCCCGTTACATGGCCTCCAAACACTCTAGCCAACATCGGTTTTACGTGTATGGCAGAAATCCAGAGGAATGTATGGAGTGACCCCACACGCTGAGCCTCTTCCATTCCCAGCAGTTGTGAGCTGTTTTATACAGCAGACACCGGCCAGTAACTGCAGTGATTGGAGTTAGCTGTGATTGAATCAATTTAACCCTTTTGATGCCATGATGAACAACAACCTTGGCTTCTAAGTGGTTTGCCAGGGGAAAAGCGGGCAGGTTGGCCCTCTATCATCCCCCTTAAATCCCTGCAGAGTGATCACAGGTACCCAATTGTTTTTACAAACTGGCTATAGGGCCCTTAATTTTTTTGTACTCTCTTGCATGGGAGGACCCTCTCCACACAATTGGAAGGGCTGGTTTGATGCTGTTCTATACTCTGACAGTAGGGGATTCTGAGCAGCAGGCTTCCCCTTCTATGACATCCATATGTCCAAATTTGTCAAAAGTCAAAATGAGCCAATCTTTTCCAGGTTAAACCAAAGATTCAAGGAAGTAGCTAATGAAATTTTTTAAAACTCTCTTTGCCATTGCAAAATATGCATCACAAATCTGGCAATTTTGTTAGCTTTACTTGGAAATCATCTCAGCTCCAAATACTTTTTCATCTCAAATATTCTGTTATTCTTACCTGAGATTTCATTTAAACATCACAACAAATGAATTAAACTTGACACATGGTGAAGAAGACATTAAAGAATAATTGTCAGTTTATACGGTTTTGCTTCATTTTGATCTAGATTTAATTGTCCTGTTTGTGTAAGGTCATGGTATAGGAAAATGAAAGAAAGAGCCTGAGTGAAAGCCCAGCTCAACCAGCAGAAGTGGTATCCATATCTGTCTACAGTTACATATTAACCAGCACAATTTTACAGGGTCGATATTGCAAACAAATAGACAAACACTCTACACACAGGCTCGCCCTCCCAGCTGGAAAAATTACCTGTCCTTAAATTAATCTAACAAAACAGAAAAGAATCAAGTACAGAGTCGTATTGAGACATTTATCTGTAGGATATGCAAAGCGCATTGCAGTTAACATTTATCTCATGAATTGCATGGTGATCCCATACATATAGATTGATTTTCTTCAGGTAGATAATGAAAAGTCGAGTGGAAAATTTACACAATGGCTCTCACGATCTTGGGCTTTTACCGGTATATAAATTGGATTATTATTTGCGGAACTTGTGAAGGTTTTGAACATGCTATTTTAAAAGAAAGAAAAACTTCCATGCAGAAAAATAGATAAAAATAATCTCTTCTGTGTCCTGAAATAATTGTAGAACTCATATACATAGGCTCGGGATTTAAAAGTCAATCTGGATCCATTGCATTTTGAAATGTGAAAGCTACGGATGAAGAATGTTAGATTATATTTATGATATGGAACCAATGCAAAGTAAACCACTGATTATATGTTGCCAATTTTAGCTAAATGTATATATCATTATTACTATTATTATTACTATTACTAATATTTATTTTAAAAAACAGGGCGCTGTACATATGAAATATAAATGAGTTAACCTACTTTAAAGGAGCCAATAAAAATAACAAATACAATAAATATTTACTTACTTGGGACAACCTTGTTCAGAAAGAGGGAAGGCCCTGCCCACGAGGAGTTAGAATATATAAGCCAAAGGGGAAGAAGACGGTAGATGATGTTAGAAACTGCTCATATAGTAGTATAGTGACAGCAATCAGTTTGAAGGTTTGGATGTGGATTATATGGATTAAATACCATTATGTGTGAGATTGGGAGTAGCAGAGGTTTAATGACAGCAAATTAGATTATTTTTCTCTTGTTTAAACAATGGATATATTTATTTTTATGTAGTGTTGTCATTAAGAAAATCCTTAGAAACCTCAATACATATTATAGAAAAATCACTCAACTCTATGTTTTTGACTGAATTGGCCAACCATCTAATGTGTATAACTGAGAAAAATTGGACTTGTAGAACACCAAAATCCAGTCCTTTTGTTTTCCTGGGTGATAAGATGCTGCCAGAAGTGTCTTGTTGCAACTTTCTTCCTTCTCCCTATTGGTAGCACATGAACACTGTGTTGTGCTTCTCCCATACATTTGTGCATGTAGGAGTAAGGAGAGATAGCTGTTGGACAAACAAGCTGAAAGTTATCTAAGGTGTATGGGAACCTTAAGGCTATGTGCCCACGATGCAGAAATGCTCCGGATTTTTCCCTGAGCATTTCTGCATCTCCTTGGCAGAAAAAACGCATGTGGATTGTACATGCGGATTGTACATGCATTTTTCCTGCCAGGGACAAGCGGATGTGAAGCGTTCTTCACATGCATTTCCGCATGCGGGTTGACAAGCGCTCTCCAAGCGATTTTAGCATCACTTGGAAAGTGCTTGACAACTTGGTCAGACTATATAAATCCATGTAAATGGCATGGATTTATATAGTGTGACCTTAAAGAATGGTAAAAAATAAAAAAATAAATATATACTTACCTTCCGATGGCCCCGGCAGTCTTTATTCGCTCTGTCCTGGCTTGCCGGCAGCTCGCGGTACACTAGACTGAAGGACCTGCCGTCACATGACTAAATGACGGCAGCGCAGGTCCTTCAGTCCACCGCGATCTGCCGGAAAGCGAAGACAAGCACACCGCGGGCCATCAGAAGGTAAGTATAATATTTATTTTTTATTTTATTCTTTTTTTTACAGGTTCTATGGTACCCGGGTCCGGAGGAGAGTCTCCTCTCCAGACCCGGGTACCATCCGCACATTGAAATACTTGGATTCCGCATGTACAGATGCAGTGATGCGGAATCCATGAGTTCCAATGCAAGTCAATGGCGGCGAAAACGCAGCGCTTCCGCAAAATAATTGATAGTGCTGCGTTTTTTTCCGCAATGATAACCCGCAGCGGAAATCTCCGCAGCATGTGCACAGCACATGCGGATTATCATTGGGGAACATGGCAGGCCTTCTACCATGCATTCTTTAAGCATTTCTGCAGCGTTTTTGCCGCTGCGGAAACGCTTAAAAAATTCATCGTGGGCACACAGCCTAACATTCAGTTTGTCTTAACCTGACTATATACCGGTACCTTCAATAGCTGTGAACCAATCTGGACTTTTCCCTTACTCATGGATGCCAGGCTTAGCCAAGTGTGCATGTTTTCTGAGATGTCACCAGAAATGTCTGACACCAGCCTATCTACGGGAAAAATAAAAGGATAGACTTCATACACATTGGATGATCGACCGGTCTCAACAGAATTAGTTGTGTTTTTAACTTTACTTTAATGTGCCTTTAGATTTTAAAACTGAGTCTAATGGCTGCCCACTCTCTCCAGTCCCACAAGCTCGCTGCCTCGGGGTAACCCTGGACTCTGATCTCTCCTTCAAACCACATATCCAAGCCCTTTCCACTTCCTGCTGAATCCAACTCAAAAACATCTCCCGGATCCGCACATTACTCAACCACGAATCTGCAAAAACACTATGCACGCCCTCATCATCTTGCTCCTCGACTACTGCAACCTCCTGCTCTGTGGCCTCCCCTATAACACTCTCGCACCTCTCCAATCTATCCTAAACTCAGCTGTTCAAATAATCCAACTGTCCCCCCCGCTATTCTCCTGCCTCTCCTCTCTGTCAATCCTTTCGCTGGCTCCCCATTGCCCAGAGACTCCAGTTCAAAACCATAACCATGGCATACAAAGCCATTCACAACCCGTCTCCTCCATACATCTGTGACCTAGTCTCCCGGTACTTACCTGCACGCAACCTCCTATCCTCCCAAAATATCCTTCTCTACTCTCCTCTTCCCACAATCGCATACAAGATTTCTCCTGTGCATCTGTGTCACCCAGGGGGAATATAGGGGACTCGGTACCCGGGCCTTTTACCTTGTTTAGGAGGTCACGGCAGTCGGCTCCCGGGCCCGTACTCTGGGTCTCTCTTTTAAAAGGGGGTTTTAGTGTAAAGATTGTCTCGTGACGCCACCTGTGGTTTCCGGTAACAGTTACCGGCGCTGCTGCAGGCCTCCGGGGGTGATGGGATGGCAGCTGGGATGTTTCTGCTCCCCACAGGTGGAGCGGACCCCCCGGGGCAGTGTAGGTGTAGATGGTGGTGATGCTGGGACTTGTGGTGCAGGAGAGATGGCGCAGCGGAAATAACTGACAGAGGCAGCGCAGTGCAGTCATCCGAGTTTTACTCACAGTTCTTGTTCAAGGTTCTCAGGTACACTGTACGAATGTCAGCCTCCGCGTCGCACTGCGTTCACCAGACCAGGGGTTCAGCACTTTCTCAAGTATATCAGGAGCGCTTGACGGAACCCCGCTTTCTTTATGTTCCTTACTAGACCGACTTCTCGTGCTGGGTCTTCACCGTCCTGCCCTGTGCTTCCCACACACAGTCCCGATCGGGTTCTCTGAAGTCCCTCTGGGTAACCTGGAGTTCCCAGACCTACTTGACCCTCACGGTGACTAGGGTGAGACTGTGGCGACTGCACCATGGAAGTGCAGAAGCCTCCGGTTTTTCCAGCCGATACCTGGAGTAACACGGCTGGGCCAGGGACCAGTCCCTTCTTGTGGCCTGATCCCTCTGACACCTGGCAGATTCGGGGTGTACGGGTGCCCTCCTGCTCTCACCGTACCCCCTGGGATCCCTTCTATAAAACGGAGCCTTTCTCCTCTGTTCCCCTCCTGGGCCTCTATTACTAGGCCCCACTTGTGGAGCAGAGCTCCTGAAGAGACTCTGCTCCCCTCCGACTCACTGACTGACTGTCCTCACCGACTAACCTCTACCACCCTAAGATGGCTTCCCTTTAAATACCTCCTACAATGGTGCTCCCCTACTCTACATCCTCCACCCACACCCACTACTGGTTCCCCCTGTCTTTGGTTCCCCCCACTCCAGCCAGGGACAGGGCTCAGCAGGAGACACAGTGCATCTTGCCCTTCCAGCCGGCCTGGAGCAATGTAGTGTTAAAGTCGGGTGTTGGGGTTCCGGGCAGCACTCCCTCCTTACCTGAGAAAAGGAGGCACCACACTTCTGGGTGAGGTGCAGTACCTCTGTGGCGACTGAACCCTCAGGGGCGCCACACTTCCCCCTGGTAAAACACAGCACGTCCATGGGCTGGAACTGAGCAAAAACACAGTGTTTTAGACATACAAAAATTTTCAGAATGCATTCGCTTAGAAGATTATTAAACTGTTTCTTCCCTTTATGTGAGGCACATACTTACAGGTTAACATTATTACAAACAGTATAAAACTTTTCACTTGCATATATACATTTTCTCTAACAACTAGCAGTAAGATCCCAAACAGGGTGTCCATCTCACTGGTAAAGGTGCAAATCAAGCAGCATGAGGGACCCGTCCGAAAACCCTCAACATAGGCCCTGGGCGTGGCTGCAGGTCTTAAGTGATCCTGGTGCTGGACCACGTCTTCGGCCACACCAAACGGGTTTTTGTTCTGAGGTCTTGGGTTGCAAATTTAAAACCAATAGAGGGCACTTTAAGAAGTGCAAACTATATACAAGATCAGTTCTTGGCTCCTCACAGTCCCCGGCCTGAAGTCTGTATTCCCCGACTGGTAATTATGCACACAAAATTTTCAGTTTGTACCCTTACGGGTAACTTATTTACAATGTTCAGTCCCACTTACTGGCACCTAGTAGTGGGGCCCCCGCCGAGGGTATTTCTGATTCCTGCTGGCTGACCCAGCCGGGTCATCAGCCATGAACTCCGGGGGCATGTCCTTTTCCTCCTCGACGATGCGGTATACCTTGAGGGCATACCACCCGCGTTCCCCGTGGTGTCTGGTATAGGTGACACGGTCACCGGGGTACAAATTCCGGTGGGGATGGCCCTGCTCCAGTTGGGGCTCAACATCCCGCCGGTTGACAAAGATGTCTCTGCTGAAGTGGGGATCGCGGATGAAGCCCCACCCAGCCTTCAAGTCGAATTTTACGACCAGTCCCTCTTCATGGGGACTAGGATGGGCAGATTCCGCTTGCCGGACCTGGGCTTTTGCGGCCTTGTTCCGGGCCTCTAACCGCTCGCAGTGTGCCCGCAGGGTGCGTCGCTCCTTCTCGAGTTGCAGGAGCTCCCGTTGACAGAACTCCTTTCTTTCCAGCGCCTGGGCTTGGGTCTCCTGCAGGAACCCCATGAGGCCCCCCCCCGGTTGTCCTACCTAAACCAACCGGGGGCGCTGGTGTCGGGAGTAGCGGGTACTGTTGCTGCTCCTCAAACCTGGCGGACCAGTCGAAGGAGGGCGCGCCGTACACCCACTCGGGTGCCGGGGTGGCGGTTCCGGAAGGGAGCCGAGCAAGAGGTCCTCAGAGTCAGCGCCCGGGGGTGGAGGTTCCGGGCTTAGCAGCTGCTCCAGGGTGTACATGCCTGGGTACGGGGGGTGCTGCTGTAAGAGGCCCAGGAGCAGGTCGGCGCTTGCAGCGCCCGGGACAGGGGAACTCTTCCTACCTGCTCCTCTGGGTGAGGTGCAGAACCTCTGTGGCGACTGAACCCTCAGGGGCGCCACACAGGAACTGTCTACCTCAACATATCAGACTCTCGCCTACCATGGAAACCTTAAAAAAGAACTTGAAGACCTACCTCTTCCGACAAGCCTACAACCTGCTCTACCCTCACCTACTGTATCCTCACCCTACCCTTGTTGATTGTGAGCCCTCGTGGGCAGGGTCTTCTCTCCTCCTTTATCAGTCGCTGACTTGAGATTATTGTGATTGTTTTTGCTATTTATACCCCTATCACATGTAAAGTGCCATGGAATAAATAGCGCTATAATAATAAGTAATAATAATAATGGGTAAAGATTTTTTTCTAGTACACTATGGCTTTGTAAAATCTACAATAGATTGTGTTATTTTGACTTATCCTTTATATTGCAGGCAGTCAATCCTCTTCATATGTTTCCTGTTGAAGGACACCTGCATTGTCCCAATATGTAGAAAATAACATGTCTGCTCTTTCTGGTCTCTAATATTTTCTTCAATTTTCTTACCAAAAGAATAAAAGAATAAAACACCAAGAAGAGTTTGTTTCTTGGGTAGTGCTGAGAGAAAGTAAACTCCTTCAAGAAACAAAAGTTAAAAAAGAATGCCGCCACCTCTCCACAGAAATCCACTGGTGCTCCCAGCAACTCTACTCCAGTATCCACACTTTCATAAGTCTATTGAACAGAGAAAAGCAATGTTAGTTGATTTCATTAAAAGAGAATGTAGCTTCCCAAAATGACCTATTGTTTAAATCAGGTTTTGGTGTTAAATGTATTTTTTTAAAAAATGTTTAGCAATATTTTGTTTGTTTCACACTGATCACAGGTTTTTTTTCAGACTAATGTAGCACCCTGAGGATTCGGCTGCTACAGGGGTATTGCACCTCAACCCAGAGGTGTGATATTCCACTCCCGGGTAAGGATGGAGTCTGAAACTGAGCCCAGAAAGCTGCATGCACTACACACATCCCATTTCCGAGGAACAGACCAACGGTACTCCCACTTAGAAATGTGCAGGTACGACCGAGTCTGTTCCTGGCTGGAGTGGGAGGGGGGTGGTACATCCCAGTAGTGTAGGGGCAGATAGGGGGAGCAGCCTGGGTAAAGATAGGAGCTCATTGGGTGCTGGTCACCTGAGCTCACACATAGAGGGAGTATTTAAGGTGGGCACCATCTAAGATCAGGGTCAGTCTGCCACAGTCAGTCAGTCTGCTACAGTCAGTCAGTCTGTGAGAAGCCAGAGGAAGAGGAGCAGAGCAGCCCCAGAGAGAGAGAGAGGAGAAAGGAAGAAAGACCCAGAGGGGGTGAAAGAAAAGGACTCTGAGAACCCAAAGTCCATCACCGGGTGAAGAGTTGGCAACTGGGTACCGGATCCCAAACTGGTGGGGGCTAAAGCACACCCTAGCCAGAGACCGGAGGCCGTGGGCAGGATCTGCCACGGCCACCCACCACATCCACCCTGAAGGCAAACCACATGTAGGGTCAGGGAACCCAAGGCCAAGGGTTTCCCAACAGAAGGCCCGAGGGAGCTGGACCTAGGTGGATCCCTGGTGGGGACGGCCAGAAGACAGGACAGGAAGGAGGGCTCAGGGTCACGCTCCGGACTTGCTTGGGGGTTGGCTGAATTCAGGACCTGGTGGACGCAGCACGGCTCGGGTGGTCACTTGAAGCTGGAGTGACCGGAACATCAGCAGTAAGTAAATACCCTAAACTGCACAACCCGACTCTGTCTTTAATTACCATCTATGCTGCACCACCACAACCCCCATCCTCTGCACCTGACCCCCTGAGGCTATACCCCACCCGTTGGGGGTTATACTATCAAAAGCTGCACCAACACCATCAGCCTCAGCGGACCCTGCTGCAGCGGCGGCCGTAGTGACCGCAATACAACGGGTGGCGTAGTCGACATAAAGAACTTTATAACATCTGTAGGACTGCCACATACTCTGAGCTTGACACCCTGGGCACGGACCGGGTCACAGCCACTCGGAGACTACAACCCCCATCTGATCCGGCTCCGGGTATTCCCCTAAAGAATATGGCCCAGGGGGTGCGTCAACTTTGGCGTAGTCGGCAGGATTTCGTGCCCACAACAACCGGGTACTGCGTGCCTGAAGAAAAGAACGAGTTTACCTCAAAAAGAAGTCTCCTGCCGGTTCCGGAGGGTCCCCGCCATCGGACTCCATCACAGGTCGATTCCCGCCGGTTGTCCGCCATTAACAGCTTTTTCCCGCCATCTGCAGAGTTTCCCGCCACTGGGAGACGATTCCCGCCATTTCCAAAGGTTTCCCGCCTTGGAAGAGCGGACGCCATTATGGGCGTGCCAGAGGGTGGCAAGAGGCCGCCTCCCATCGTGGGCCAGGACCGAAAATGGTGCCAAAAGTGGAAACCGCCCCCACCAACAGAGACTGTGATGCTAGAGGTGTCTGTCAGCGTGAAAGAACCGCCCCTGGAGCTGACAATCACCAAGTGGCCCCGGGACCGCCCTCGAAGTGGGAGGACTGAGAAGGAGAGAGCAAAGATGGGTGTCGCCTGGAGCAGTCTGGAGAGAGCGCACCCGGAGACAAGAAGCCTAGAGCTGAGTCCAGAAGAAGCTTACCCGGAGATGGGAGAAGAGCAGAGCAGCACCGGCCCGCTGGCCAGGAGCCTGCCGGGAACAGCAGAAGGAGAGCAGAGCAGCACCGACCCGTTGGTCAGGAGCCTGCTAGAAGCAACGACCCCACTAGGCCTAGTGGAGGTCCTAGCACAGCTCCCCCGAGACCGGGAGTGTGCGCAGACCACTCTGGAGGGCCTCGCAAGGAGGATGGCCCGGGTGCAACGAGAGACGTTGGCGCAGTGGAGCCGAGAGATGGCCCAGCGGACCGAGACTCGTCAGCGGAGCACGCCACCCGAGACGAGGAGACAGACCGCCTCTGAGGATGGCGCAGGAGGACTGAAGGCCGGAGACGGCGCCGAGAAGGGAGCCGAACGAAAGGAGGCAGGTAAAGGGAACGTCTCTACCCCAAGCCGGGAAACCGCGTACCTGCCCCAGCTCCCCGTCGCAGAGCCCGAAGTACCCCCTGCCGTGCCCGTAACCGCAACGTCACCGCCACAGACTAGGCCTCAACCGGAAGCCGCAGCCGCGACCCCTGTGACGTCACACGCCTCGACCCCGAGTGTGACCAAGCAGGAAGTACCACCAGCCTGGTCGCAAGGCCTAGTACCCCCGGGCGCCGCAATACCAACAGCGCCCCCTACCTCCGTGGAGCCACCGGCCTGGTCGCAGGGCCAAGTAGCCCAGGGCGCCGCCGTCCTTACGGTGCCCTTCACTTTCCAGGTGCCCCAGGCCTGGCCGCAGGGCCTGGGCAACCCGGGCGCCACCACCACCGCGCCCATAAAACCAAGAGTGCCGCATCTGGGAGAAGATCTGTTTGCCCAACATACGTGCCCGGATGGGCAGCCCTTTATTTGGCCACCGGAGTTTCACCATCCCCGACTCCGGAAAGAGAGACTCTTAGATGAACCCCTGATCCCGGCTCCAAAGCCCGTAAAAAGGACCTCGCCCCCGCTAGAGGAGGCACAGTTTGAGTGGGACCCCACCGGAGAAGATCTCATGGGGTTCACTCAGGAGACCCGGGCAGCCGCAGCGGAGCGTGCAGAGTGCTGCCGCCAGCAGCTCGAGGTCTTTGAGAGGGAGCGGAGAGAGAGGCGGGTCCGGGAACAACAAGCCCAGATAAGGAGCGCGGAGCAGAAGAGCCGGGCCAGGAGAGACCCCCGTGCAGCGCATAGTCCCCGCACCACCGGGACTGTGATCAAGTTTAACATGCAGCATGGGTGGGGCTTCATCCGAGACCACCGCACCCCAGGCGACGTCTTCGTGACCAGGAGAGACGTTGAGTCCCACCTACCGGAGGGACACAGAGGTCGTGACCTTTACATCGGGGACGAGGTCACCTTTACCCGGCACAAGTGTGCCAAAGGACCCTACGCCCTCCATGTGCATCGCCTGACGGAGGAAGAGCTGCGGTGTGAGGAGGAAGAACAAGAGGACCCGGACGGGTCTGAAGCTAAAGGAAACCACAAAGAAAGAGCAGGAGGACGTCGTCGTTGAGTACGGCAGAGTAGAAGCTGTATATAGTTACCCGTAGGGGTACCAAAGAAACTGTTGCTGCTAATATAGTCCCCGTTGGGACCAGCAAGTGTGAACTGTTTACCCGTTTATCCCTTAAATCCCACTGACCGAGGACTGAGAGCGGTCATTCCTCCCTAATACCTGGCCGAGGACTGAGAGCGGCCATACCCCTTGTAAATAGTTGCGCGTCCTAAAGCGCCCCCTACCGGTTTTATAGGAAAACCATTTTTCTAAGAGAAACTGTTGCACTTTTCCCGGGCACACGTTGCACAGTGTCCGGAGGAGGAGCTAGAAGCGAGGAAAAGTCTACAAGAATGTTTTATATGAAAAGTTTTATTGATATATATATATATAATGTTTTATATGATGTTTTATATGTTTATGAAAAAAAAAAATGTATGTTTTGGTGTTTCACATCTTACAGCCCGAGGACGTGCTGTGGTTTACCAGGGGGGAATGTAGCACCCTGAGGATTCGGCTGCTACAGGGGTATTGCACCTCAACCCAGAGGTGTGATATTCCACTCCCGGGTAAGGATGGAGTGTGAAACTGAGCCCAGAAAGCTGCATGCACTACACACATCCCATTTCCGAGTAACAGACCAACGGTACTCCCACTTAGAAATGTGCAGGTACGACCGAGTCTGTTCCTGGCTGGAGTGGGAGGGGGGTGGTACATCCCAGTAGTGTAGGGGCAGATAGGGGGAGCAGCCTGGGTAAAGATAGGAGCTCATTGGGTGCTGGTCACCTGAGCTCACACATAGAGGGAGTATTTAAGGTGGGCACCATCTAAGATCAGGGTCAGTCTGCCACAGTCAGTCAGTCTGCTACAGTCAGTCAGTCTGTGAGAAGCCAGAGGAAGAGGAGCAGAGCAGCCCCAGAGAGAGAGAGAGGAGAAAGGAAGAAAGACCCAGAGGGGGTGAAAGAAAAGGACTCTGAGAACCCAAAGTCCATCACCGGGTGAAGAGTTGACAACTGGGTACCGGATCCCAAACTGGTGGGGGCTAAAGCACACCCTAGCCAGAGACCGGAGGCCGTGGGCAGGATCTGCCACGGCCACCCACCACATCCACCCTGAAGGCAAACCACATGTAGGGTCAGGGAACCCAAGGCCAAGGGTTTCCCAACAGAAGGCCCGAGGGAGCTGGACCTAGGTGGATCCCTGGTGGGGACGGCCAGAAGACAGGACAGGAAGGAGGGCTCAGGGTCACGCTCCGGACTTGCTTGGGGGTTGGCTGAATTCAGGACCTGGTGGACGCAGCACGGCTCGGGTGGTCACTTGAAGCTGGAGTGACCGGAACATCAGCAGTAAGTAAATACCCTAAACTGCACAACCCGACTCTGTCTTTAATTACCATCTATGCTGCACCACCACAACCCCCATCCTCTGCACCTGACCCCCTGAGGCTATACCCCACCCGTTGGGGGTTATACTATCAAAAGCTGCACCAACACCATCAGCCTCAGCGGACCCTGCTGCAGCGGCGGCCGTAGTGACCGCAATACAACGGGTGGCGTAGTCGACATAAAGAACTTTATAACATCTGTAGGACTGCCACATACTCTGAGCTTGACACCCTGGGCACGGACCGGGTCACAGCCACTCGGAGACTACAACCCCCATCTGATCCGGCTCCGGGTATTCCCCTAAAGAATATGGCCCAGGGGGTGCGTCACTAACATAGTTAGTCCTTTATGAAATAGTTTTCAGAAGTTTCATTATTATTAAAGGCAGGATGACAATGACAGGTATGACTCACGCAACTCATCAGAAACTCCTGATTCCTTAAGGAGTGTGCACGTCTTTACAAATCAGGAGCTTCTGTCTCCACCACGTCCCCTTATCAAGACCATTGAGAAAATCAGGAGTGTCTGATGAGTGGCATGAGCTTCTGTGCGCCTTTGAGTGCTTTACCAGGGACTGGAGTAAGATTTATGGCAAAAAGAACACCACAGCTTATCATGAATAAATCAAGTTGTGGCGTAATGTCCCCACTGTGCTCCTGTCCTTCTCCAGCTCTGTCTATTTTGGCAGAGCTGTAAAAACTGGCACCAAAATTTAGCAATTTTTCTAAACAATTTATGTCAGAATTCTGGCAAAATTGCTTTAAAGGGAACCTGTCAGCTGATACATGCTACCCAAACGGTGTATCAGCCACTGACTGTAGTATACCAGCCATGTATGTTTGTCTCTGAAACGCTGCGGCATTTTAGAGAAAAACAAACTTTTAATAGCTGCCGGGGACCAAGCCGCGCTATAGAACAGCCGTACATGCGGAGGCCTGTCAGTCACTTGCAGCGGGCGGTGAGAATCTCCTGGGACCCCCCTGTACGACTAGCGCACAGTGCGAATCAGTCCCTGGCGACTGTTAAAAGTATGTTTTTCTCGGAAATGCTGCAGCGTTGAATGGGAATGGAACTGTAATAAAATGCTGCAGCATTTCAGAGACAAACAAACATGGCTGGTATACTACAGCCAGTGGCTGATATATGTGGCTGATAGAGCCAGTGGCTGATTCATGCTGCCCATGGTTTGGATAACATCAGTAGCGTAGCTATGGGTGGGGCAGAGGGGGCCCCGTGCCAGCATCAGGCTCCCCCGCCCGTCACCGCAGCAAGTTAACTGATGAGAGAAGGAGCGCTCCCTCTGCCATCAGTCCCCCCTCTGCATCTGACGTCAAGGACGTCACCGCTGTGCTGAGGATGTGTGCGGGCCGGGCGCTCGGAGCAGCGAGGGAATGAGGAGGAGAGGTGAGTACTGTGTTTATTTATTTATTTTTCCTATTGGGGGGGGGATATTATGCTACATACTTTGCTTATGGGGGGGAGGAGATTATACTACAGACTGTCGATGGGGGGGGGGAGAGATTATACTACAGACTGCCTATGGGGGGATTATACTACAGACTGCCTATGGGGGGGAGAGATTATGCTACAGACTGCCTATGGGGGGATTATACTACAGACTGCCTATGGGGGGGAGATTATACTACAGACTGCCTATGGAGGGGAGTAGATTATGCTACAGACTGCCTATGGGGGGGGGGATTATGCTACAGACTGCCTATGGTGGGAGTAGATTATACTACAGACTGCCTATGGGGGGGATTATACTACAGAGTGCCTATGAGGGGGGGGGATTATCCAACAGACTGACTATGGGGGGATTATACTACAGACTGCCTATGGGGGGGGATTATGCTACAGACTGCCTATGGGGGGGAGATTATACTACAGACTGCCTATGGGGGGGAGATTATGCTACAGACTGCCTATGGGGGGAGTAGATTATACTACAGACCAGACTGCCTATGGGGGGAGTAGATTATACTACAGACTGCCTATGGGGGGATTATTCTACATACTGCCTATGGGGGGGGGATTATGCTACAGGCTGCCTATGGGGGAGGAGTAGATTATACTACAGACTGCCTATGGGGGGGAGATTAAACTACAGACTGCCTTTGGGGGGGATTATACTACAGACTGCCTATGGGGGGGGGAGATTATGCTACAGACTGCCCACGGGGGGGGGGAGAAATTATACTACAGACTGCCTATGGGGGGATTATACTACATACTGCCTATTGGGGGGAGATTATGCTACAGACTGCCTATGGAGGGAGATTATGCTACAGACTGCCTATGGGGGGGAGATTATGCTACAGACTGCCTATTGGGGGGAGATTATACTACAGATTGCCTATGGGGGGAGATTATGCTGCAAACTGCCTTTGGGTAGGAGATTATGCTACAGACTGCCAATGGGGGGGGGATTATGCTACAGACTGCATATAGGGGGGAGATTATACTAGAGACTGCCTACGGGGGGGGGGGATTATACTACAAACTGCCTATGGGGGGAGATTATGCTACAAACTGCCTATGGGGGGGGATTATGCTACATACTGCCTATGGGGGGAGGAGATTATATTACAGACTGCTTGTAGTGGGAGATTGTACTACAGACTGCAGACTATCTGGTGCATTATACTATATGTAGGCTATTTGTACAGTGTGGGGATTACAGTTAGGGTCATACAGTGTGGGAGATAATGTGGGTTTTTTTTCACAGTGTGGAGGCCATCATACAATGTGGGAGATAATGTGGGATCTTTGCACAGTGTGGGGGCCATCATACAGTGTGGGAGATAATGTGGGGTCTTCGCACAGTGTGGGGGCCATCATACAGTGTGGGAGATAATGTGGGGTCTTTGCACAGTGTGGGGGCCATCATACAGTGTGGGAGATAATGTGGGGCCTTTGCACAGTGTGGGGGCCATCATACAGTGTTGGAGCCATCAGTTTGGAGGCTACTAAGGGGTCAGTATACTGTGTGGGGGGTACTATACAGTGAGGGAGCATTATACTGTGTAGAGGAGAGCATCATACTGTTTAGATGGGAGCTGTACAGGGGGGAGATTCAGGACATTATTAAATGTTAAGTGGGCAGTTATCGTTATAGGGAAACTCAGGTTATTGTGACTGTCAAAGGGGCACACAAAGGGCACTATTACTTTCTAAGGGGCAAAATGTGGGCACTGTTTTCTAGGGCACTTGCACACGGCATTGCTATATTCTAGAGGTTTGTTTAACCATCTAGAGGGCACACAGCAGGTGTGGTAATAGGGACACATACAGCAGCGGCTCAGTATTGGGGTATCAGCAGGATGAGGAGTTTGTGCAGGTTGAGAATAGATGGGGACAGGGCCTGAAATGTAAGGAGTCAAATGTGTCTTTGTTGTGATCTCTGCAGACCTGAGACTCTGAGTCCTGGCTGGAGAAGTCATTGTGTCTGCCTGGGCCAGATGGAAAGGACGGGAAAAATGAACAATTTAATCAGAAAGAACGTCAGCTGTAAGTCGCTATATATAACTGTGCTGTGATCTCTCATATGTTCTGCAGGACTGGCATCTATCAATATATGTCACGATATGGCTGTAATATCAGTTCTGGTCTTTGTATAGAGAATATTTTTACTACAGCGCCGTCATCGGCTGAGGTCTTCCTACATCCACTATCTGGGTGCGCCGCCGTCAGGGTTACCTGGTAAGGGGCCCACTCAGAAGTTTCGCCCCCCCTGAACAAAAACCGTAGCTACGCCTCTGAGTAACATGTATCAGCTGACAGGTTCCATTTAAAGTACTTTTGCCAGAATTCTGACGTAAATTGCTTAGAAAATTCACTAAATTTTGGTGCCAGTTTCTCCAGCTCTGCCAAAATATACATGGCTGTGATCGTACAGCCAGTGCCTGATACACGCTGCCCGCGGTTTGGGCAGCATGTGTCACCTGTCAGGTTCATTTTAAAGAACCGATGTCTATGTTTTTTGAACCAGCTAAAAGAAATAGCTGGAAAGGAGGCAAATGGATGACATTTTATTACAGTTCCATTCCCATTCAACTGATGTACTATACTATAGACAGTTTATAAAACAAGATCCACCATTCACAATAGGTGATGGCACAGCTGACCTTAGTCCCCCTTCCATCACAATGACCTTTATACATGCTCATTAGATGCTTCAATATATAAGATACATGTGGAATTCCTGAATCAACAGGAGGTATGAGTGTAGAATATTCACATTGGACAGTGTAAAAATTGCAAGATTTCATGTTTTATTTTTTTCTGATGACTCATTCCCTTTAAATTGAAGTATCTTAGCAGAATGAGGCACACTATGACCTATCATCTCAAGTGCATGGACATTATATCAGGATATGTCTGTATATCTATATACAATGAATACTATTATTGTCTTTAACTGGATTATTTATTGCATTGTATAATGTGGACTTAGTGACTATCTCTGGGCTAGTCATTGCTCCTGTTATTGTCCCATTTTTCCTGGCTTGATTTTTTGAATTAACGCAAGTAAAATACTTCATTTGTTCATTGAAACCTTTTATATTTTTTTCTTTAAATATAGACAGTAGATATGAGTGGATCATTTGAAATTCAAATTTGCCTGTTCAGCTGAATTTTCCCTAAAAATTAGAATTGCAGCAGTAAGTTTACTGAAAAGCCTTTGTTTGCAGAGGAGTAGCTAGTAGTGTTGAGCGAACATGCTCGACACTGCTCGGTACTCGCCCGAGCATCACACTACTCGGGATGTTCGGCGAGCACCAAGCATTTCAGGGTTACTCGGGTGGGAGCTCGGGTCTCCGCCCTGCATGTTTGGCGCTCTTTACAGAGCCAATGAACATGCAGGGATTGCCAGCCAGTCACTGTAATGCTGCAGCCATGTTGGTTGTGGGCATTACATTGATTGGCTGGCCGCACGGCGTCACCTCGAGTATTTAAAACCGGGCGCCGCCATCTTGGACGCAGACGGCTGGGATCAGACAGTGTAGGGACAGCGCTACTGATTTAGGGAGAGGTATATCCTGCGAAATAGTTAGTGTAGGGTCTGTAAAGGCTGCCAGATCAAACAAACAGTCCTTCTCAGGACTAATATCCATCCCAGATATCAGGCAGGCAGGCTGTATAGGAGACGCAGTGGTTATACCAGCAAACGCTGCATTACAGTCCTGTGTGCTCTTGTTGCTGAAATTGCTGGACTTAGCTCCAGGTCTCGGGGGCCATTTTGAGTGCAGCTTGAGTTTTTTCTTTTTTTAAAAATATACTGTTATCATAGGCAGTTTGTACAAAAACCTTTCAATTGTACTCTAATAGTTATTTGACTGGAAAATTACAATGACTGCAATTCATATAGGTAATTTGAGAAAATCTGAGCAAATATTATTTGCATAATAATTTGGAACACAGTGTATTTAAAAAAGTCTGGCATACACCAGTAAATTATAACTGTGGTTTTGCTGTTCCACGGTAAAAAATCTCTTTTATCCTGCTTTTGGCATTTTTTGCAGTAAAAAAAAAAACTAATAGTGTCTCCCTGATTTTTCAGACACAAATATATCTGTTGAAAATAGTCTGGTGTAGGCCCGAGAAATACAAGTGTGGTTTTGCAGTTCCACGGTTCAAACCTCTGTATTATCCACTTTTGGGCCATTTGTATCTAAAAAAACAGTTTGAGTGTGTCGCTCACTGTTCAGCCGTAAATATATATATTTAAAAAAGTCTGGTATACACCAGTAAATTATAACTGTGGTTTTGCTGTTCCACGGTAAAAAATCTCTATTATCCTGCTTTTGGAATTTTTTGGCGTACAAAAAAAACTAATAGTGTCTCCCTGATTTTTCAGACACAAATATATCTGTTGAAAACAATCTGGTGTAGGCCAGAGAAACAGAAGTGTGGTTTTGCAGTTCCACTGTTCAAACCTCTGTATTATCCACTTTTGGGCCATTTGTATCTAAAAAAAACCAGTTTGAGTGTGTCGCTCACTGTTCAGCCGCAAATATATATATTTCAAAAAGTCTGGTATACACCAGTAAATTATAACTGTGGTTTTGCTGTTCCACGGTAAAAAATCTCTATGATCCTGCTTTATGAATTTTTTGGCGTAAAAATAAAACTAATAGTGTCTCCCTGATTTTTCAGACACAAATATATCTGTTGAAAATAGTCTGGTGTAGGCCAGAGAGACAGAAATGTGGTTTTGCAGTTCCACGGTTCAAACCTCTGTATTATCCACTTTTGGGCCATTTGTATCTAAAAAAACAGTTTTAGTGTGTCGCTCACTGTTCAGCCGCAAATATATATATTTAAAAAAGTCTGGTATACACCAGTAAATTATAACTGTGGTTTTGCTGTTCCACGGTAAAAAATCTCTATTATCCTGCTTTTGGAATTTTTTGGCGTAAAAAAAAAAAAAAACTAATAGTGTCTCCCTGATTTTTCAGACACAAATATATCTGTTGAAAATAGTCTGGTGTAGGCCTGAGAAACAAAAGTGTGGTTTTGCAGTTCCATGGTTCAAACCTCTGTATTATCCACTTTTGGGCCATTTGTATCTAAAAAAAAACAGTTTGAGTGTGTCGCTCACTGTTCAGCCGCAAATATATATATTTCAAAAAGTCTGGTATACACCAGTAAATTATAACTGTGGTTTTGCTGTTCCACGGTAAAAAATCTCTATGATCCTGCTTTATGAATTTTTTGGCGTAAAAATAAAACTAATAGTGTCTCCCTGATTTTTCAGACACAAATATATCTGTTGAAAATAGTCTGGTGTAGGCCAGAGAGACAGAAATGTGGTTTTGCAGTTCCACGGTTCAAACCTCTGTATTATCCACTTTTGGGCCATTTGTATCTAAAAAAACAGTTTTAGTGTGTCGCTCACTGTTCAGCCGCAAATATATATATTTAAAAAAGTCTGGTATACACCAGTAAATTATAACTGTGGTTTTGCTGTTCCACGGTAAAAAATCTCTATTATCCTGCTTTATGAATTTTTTGGCGTTAAAAAAAAAAAAAACTAATAGTGTCTCCCTGATTTTTCAGACACAAATATATCTGTTGAAAATTGTCTGGTGTAGGCCTGAGAAACAGAAGTGTGGTTTTGCAGTTCCATGGTTCAAACCTCTGTATTATCCACTTTTGGGCCATTTGTATCTAAAAAAAAACAGTTTGAGTGTGTCGCTCACTGTTCAGCCACAAATATATATATTTCAAAAAGTCTGGTATACACCAGTAAATTATAACTGTGGTTTTGCTGTTCCACGGTAAAAAATCTCTATTATCCTGCTATTGGAATTTTTTGGCGCAAAAAAAAAACTAATAGCGTCTCCCTGATTTTTCAGACACAAATATATCTGTTGAAAATAGTCTGGTGTAGGCCAGAGAGACAGAAGTGTGGTTTTGCAGTTCCACGGTTCAAACCTCTGTATTATCCACTTATGGGCCATTTGTATGTAAAAAAAACAGTTTGAGTGTGTTGCTCACTGTTCAGCCGCAAATATATATATTTAAAAAAGTCTGGTATACACCAGTAAATTATAACTGTGGTGTTGCCGTTCTACGGTAAAAAATCTCTATTATCCAGCTTTTGTTATTTTTTCTGTAAAGAAAAACAGTAATAGTTTCTCCCTGATTGTTCAGATTGTTTAAAAGAGTCGGGTGTAGGCCAGAGAAATAGAACTGTGGTTTTCCTCTTCCACGGTTCTAATCTACTTTTTATTACCCTTTTTCCATTGATAGTGCGAGTGTAAGCTATTTTACTTCCTTTACAATGGGCAAGGCGCGTGGCAAGGGACGTGGAACTGGACGTTCTGGTGATGGTGCGTGCAGAGGATGGGGCCGTGGCCAAGGTGAAAATGTGCCACAACCAACAGCCACATCTTCTCGCTCCCACTTCTTGACTAAATTACTAGGGAAGCACAGAACAACACCAGTATTGCGAACTGATCAGTGTGAACAGGTTATTAATTGGATAGCAGATAATACTTCCAGTTACCTGGGCACCACCACCTCCGGTCTGTCTTCCACACGGTCAAATCTTAGTAGCCATGAGTCTCGACCGCATACTCCTCCTCACCCTGATGCTCCTTCCTCCCACCATGCCGAGTGTCGTCAGACAGCAACTGATCCCACACTTGGACACTCTGAAGAGCTGTTCACTGGTCCATTTCCAGATTTGTGCCCCTCGCCTGCTCCGCTTGAAGTGGTGGAAGAGGAGATCCCATGTAGCGATGCCCAAATATTTGAACAGCCACGGCCACAGGAAGTCGACGCTGGCAATTTGTCACAAGAGGTGGACGATGACGAGACACAATTGCCAGGAAGTGAGGAGGAGGATCGTGGTGCGCAAGTGGAAGAGGAGGAGGTGGTGGATGATCTAGTAACTGACCCAACATGGCAGGAGGACATGCAGAGCGAGGCCAGCAGCACACAGGGTGAGGGAGGCTGAGTACCCCAACAGGCAGGAAGTAGCAGTGTGGTGGCTGTACACAGAAGGCAGGCAATAGTTACCCGTAACAACCAACACGAGGGACGTTGCCAGTACAACCTGTACTAAAGACTCTGCTGATAACCCCAAAAAGGCCATTTGTACCACCTGCCATGCCAGCATCAGCAGGGGTGACAAAACTACCAGCCTGACCACCACCAGCATGATCAGGCACATGACAGCAAAGCACCAGACTTTGTGGGGCGAACCCCAGGGTCCACGACCAGTGTCAGCGAGTGTCACCACTGCTTCTTCCGCTGTTGTGCGTGTGATAGAACCCCCTGTTGTGTGTGCAAGGCAATCCCCTGTCCATACTGTATGCAAAGATGCCCCCTCCTCTCAGTCTTCACTTGTTATGGCAGTTTCTCAAGAAACAGCATCAACGTCCACGTCCACGTCCCACCGCAGCGTTCAATTGTCCATATCCCAGACCTTTAAACGAAAGCGGAAATTCGCAGCTAACGCCCCACAGGCCACAGTCCTAAATTCGCACATTTCACGACTGCTTGCATTGGAAATGCTGCCTTTTAGGCTGGTGGAGACAGAATCCTTCCGCAACCTTATGGCGGTGGCCATCCCTCGGTACTCGGTCCCCAGCTGACACTATTTTGCCCGGTGTGCCATCCCCGCACTACACAAGCAAGTGTCCCAAAACATCTGCCGTTCCCTCAACAACGCAGGTACTGGGAGAGTCCACCTGACAACGGACACGTGGACAAGTGCTTGTGGCCAGGGACAGTACATCTCCCTGACGGCACACTGGGTAAACATAGTGGAAGCCGGGACCCAGTCGGACCTTGGGACGGAACACATCCTCCCCACACCGAGGATTGCGGGCCCTATGTCAGTCAGAGTTGCCCCCACAGTGTACAGCTCCTGCGCATCATCCTCCTCCTCATGTTCAGCCTCCATCTCAGATATCACCACATCAGTTACAAGCTGGAAGCACTGCAGTACTGCCTCCGCCAAGCGGCAACAGGCTGTGCTGAAACTCATGAGCTTAGGTGAGAAACCTCACACTGCTTGTGAGTTGTGGACAGCTGTGAAAGAGCAGGCAGATCTGTGGCTGACACCGCTGAACCTAAATCCAGGCATTGTCGTGTGTGACAATGGCCGTAAACTGGTGGCGGCTCTGAGGCGAGGCGAGATCACACACGCACCATGCCTGGCTCATGTGCTTAACCTCGTGGTTCAGCGGTTTCTTAAATCGTACCCCGAGTTGCCAGATCTGCTCGTCAAAGTAAGTCGCCTGTCAGCTAATTTTCGCAAGTTGGCTACAGCTTCTGCCGCCCTTGCTGTGTTGCAGCAGCGTTTGCTGCTTCCGTCACACCGACTGGTGTGTCATGTCCCCACACATTGGAACTCTACCCTCCACATGTTGCAAAGGATTTGTGAGCAGAAGAGAGCAGTTGTGGAGTACCAGCTGCAACAAGGCCGTCGATATTCAGGTCAGACTCCACACATAAGACCTTAGGAGTGGACCTGGATGTCGGACATATGTACCATCTTGACAAACTTTGAGGAGTCCACCAAGATGGTGAGTGGCAATGGCGCCATCATTAGCGTCAGCATTCCACTTGTCTGTCTTTTGCAATGCTCTCTGCAGAGAATTAAAGAGCAGGCATTGCAGCCAGAGTATGATGAGATGGATCAAGAAGCCGTAGCGGTCGATTACACACAGCCCAGCCTCATCTCATCCCAATGTGCATTGGGGGACAATGAGGGAGAGGAGGAGGTGGAGAAAGAACAGGAGCTTGTATCATGCACTGTAGACGGTAGTACCTGTACAACTGTCATACCGTCGGTTCAGCGTGGGTGGCCTGAGGACAGAGGGGAGGAGGAGGAGGAGGAGAGCATGGTCAGTCGTCATCTTGGTGAGGACACGGAAGTCTTGCCCGTTACCAGTCTGGCACGCATGGCTGACTTTATGTTACGCTGCCTTAACCGTGACCCTCGCGTTGTCAAAATGTTGGGTGACAGTCATTACTGGTTGGTGACACTTGTAGACCCCCGCTACAAGGAAAACTTTCACTCTCTTATTCTTGAGGTGGAGAGGTCTACAAAAATAGGGCAGTACCAGAAAGCCCTTGCTGCAGAACTGTTAAAAAAATTCCCATCTGAACACGCTAGCGGCAGAGGTCACAGTTCGTTGCCCAACCAAGGCGTACTTGCGAGAGAGACGCAACTCCAATCCAGCAGAGGCAGGGGAACACTGTCAACGTTCTGGGACAGTTTTCTCAGACCCTCCCTTCGGACAGACCCTGAGGTGCGGAGTACTCTCACAAGGAGTGGAAAGTTTCAAAAGATGGTGAGGGAGTACCTTGCCGACCGCACTCGCTCTGTACGCCTTGGAGGTCCTGGCCTGCCCTGCCGCTAGCGTGTTATCAGAGCGTGTTTTTAGTGCTGGGGGACTTATAACTGATAAGCGCACTCGCCTGTCAACTGACAATGCTGACAAGCTGACCCTTATCAAAATGAACAAGAGCTGGATTGGGCCAGACTTCTCATCACCACCAAATGACAGCAGAGTAACATAAAGTCAAATCCACTGTGTTATTTCGGGAGGTGTATTCACATGCACCGCTTCACACCCACATATGGGTATACGCTTCCTCATTTATGTTCTTCTCCTTATCCTCAGCCTCCATCACCACTATACCAACAGGGTGACCGTGGTCCGTGTTGCCATTATTGAAAGTTCCTCCGTCCTTATTTTTGTCAGCTTTTGCTTGGAAGCCATAAGCAAAGACTGGGGAGACCCACTCCCTAATAATGGAAATAATATTTTTAAGATGCTGTACTGTATGGGTCTTGGAAGGGGCATTAAAAGCGTCTTGTTAAGCTACTGCGACCTCCACCACTTTTCCAAGGGGCATTAAAACCGTCTTGTTAAGCTACTGTGACCTCCACCACTTTTCCAAGGGGCATTAAAACCATCTTGTTAAGCTACTGTGACCTCCACGTGTCTTTCAAGGGGCATTAAAACCGTCTTGTTAATCTACTGTGACCTCCACCACTTTTCCAAGGGACATTAAAACCATCTTGTTAAGCTACTGTGACCTCCACGTCTCTTTCGAGGGGCATTAAAACCGTCTTGTTAAGCTACTGTGACCTCCACCACTTTTCCAAGGTGCATTAAAACCGTCTTGCTAAGCTACTGTGACCTCCACCACTTTTCCAAGGGGCATTAAAACCGTCTTGTTAAGCTACTGGGACCTCCACGTCTCTTCCGAGGGGCATTAAAACCATCTTGTTAAGCTACTGGGACCTCCACGTCTCTTCCGAGGGGCATTAAAACCATCTTGTTAAGCTACTGTGACTTCCACGTCTCTTCCGAGGGGCATTAAAACCATCTTGTTAAGCGACTGGGACCTCCACGTCTCTTCTGAGGGGCATTAAAAGCATCTTGTTAAACCACGCTGAGCTCCACAGCTCTTCCAAGGGGCATTGAAATGTTGTTTTTAATTAACTTTAACCTCCACGACTCTTCGAACGGGCATTGCATTTCTTCCTAATTTTTGGCAGCTTTTGCTTGGAAGCCATAAGCAAAGACTATGGGAGACCCACTCCCCAATAATGGGAATAATGTTTGTAATATGCTGTACTGCATGGCTCTTGTAAGGGTCATTGCAAGTTACTCCGTTCTAATTTTTAGCAGCTTTTGCTTGGAAGGCATAAGCAAAGACTATGGGAGACCCACTCCCCAATAATGGGAATAATGTTTGTAATATGCTGTACTGCATGGCTCTTGTAAGGGGCATTGCAAGTTCCTCCGTCCTAAATTTTGGCAGCTTTTGCTTGGAAGGCATAATCTAAGACTATGGGAGACCCACTCCCCAATAATGGGAATAATGTTTGTAATATGCTATACTGCATGGCTGTTGTAAGGGGCATTGCAAGTTCCTCCATCCTAATTTTTGGCAGCTTTTGCTTGGAAGGCATAAGCAAAGACTATGGGAGACCCACTCCCCAATAATGGGAATAATGTTTTTAAGATGCTGTACTGTATGGCTCTTGTAAAAGGTATTAAAACTGTCTTGTTAAGCTACTGCGACCTCCACCACTTTTCCGAGAGGCATTAAAACCGTCTTGTTAAGCTACTGTGACCTCCACGTCTCTTTTGAGGGGCATTAAAACCGTCTTGTTAAGCTACTGGGACCTCCACGTCTCTTCTGTGGGGCATTAAAAGCGTCTTGTTAAACCACTCTGAACTCCACAGCTCTTCCAAGGGGCATTGAAATGTTGTTTTTAATTAACTCTAACCTCTACGACTCTTCGAACGGGCATTGCATTTCCTCCTAATTTTTGGCAGCTTTTGCTTGGAAGGCATAAGCAAAGACTATGGGAGACCCACTCCCCAATAATGGGAATAATGTTTGTAATATGCTGTACTGCATGGCTCTTGTAAGGGGCATTGCAAGTTCCTCTGTCCTAATTTTTGGCAGCTTTTGCTTGGAAGGCATAAGCAAAGACTATGGGAAACCCACTTCCCAATAATGGGAATAATGTTTTTAAGATGCTGTACTGTATGGCTCTTGTAAGGGGCAATAAAACCGTCTTGTTAAGCTACTGTGACCTCCACCACTTTTCTAAGGGGCATTAAAACCGTCTTGTTAAGCTACATTGACCTCCACGTCTCTTCCTATGGGCATTCAAACCGTCTTGTTAAGCTACTGGGACCTCCACGTCTCTTCCGAGGAGCATTAAAACTGTCTTGTTAAGCTACTGTGACCTCCACCACTTTTCCAAGGGGCATTAAAACCGTCTTGTTAAGCTACTGGGACCTCCACGTCTCTTCTGAGGGGCATTAAAAGCGTCTTTTTAAATCACTCTGAACTCCACAGCTCTTCCAAGGGGCATTGAAATGTTGTTTTTAATTAACTCTAACCTCCACGACTCTTCGAACGGGCATTGCATTTCCTCCTAATTTTTGGCAGCTTTTGCTTGGAAGGCATAAGCAAAGACTATGGGAGACCCACACCCCAATAATGGGAATAATGTTTGTAATATGCTGTACTGCATGGCTCTTGTAAGGGGCATTGCAAGTTCCTCCGTCCTAATTTTTGGCAGCTTTTGCTTGGAAGGCATAAGCAAAAACTATGGGAGACCCACTCCCAGTAATGGGAATAATGTTTTTAAGATGCCTTACTGTATGGCTCTTGTAAGGGGCAATAAAACCATCTTGTTAAGCTACTGTGACCTCCACCACTACTCCAAGGGGCATTAAAACCATCTTGTTAAGCTACTGTGACCTCCACGTCTCTTCCAAGGGGCATTCAAACCATCTTGTTAAGCTACTGGGATCTCCACGTCTCTTCTGAGGAGCATTAAAACTGTCTTGTTAAGCTACTGTGACCTCCACCACTCTACCAAGGGGCATTAAAACCATCTTGTTAAGCTACTGGGACCTCCACGTCTCTTCTGAGGGGAATTAAAAGCGTCTTGTTAAACCACTCTGAACTTCGCAGCTCTTCCAAGGGGCACTGTAAGTTCCTCCGTCCTAATTTTTGGCAGCTTTTGCTTGGAAGGCATAAGCAAAGACTATGGGAGACCCACTCCACAATAATGGCAATAATGTTTATAATATGCTGTACTGCATGGCTCTTGTAAGGGGCATTGCAAGTTCCTCCATCATAATTTTTGGCAGCTTTTGCTTGGAAGGAATAAGCAAAGACTATGGGAGATCCACTCCCCAATAAAGGGAATAATGTTTTTAAGATGCTGTACTGTGTGGCTCTTGTAAGGGGCATTAAAACCGTCTTGTTAAGCTACTGCGACCTCAACCACTTTTCCGAGGGGCATTAAAACCGTCTTGTTAAGCTACTGTGACCTCCACGTCTCTTTCAAGGGGAATTAAAACCGTCTTGTTAAGCTACTGGGACCTCCACGTCTCTTCTGAGGGGCATTAAAAGCATCTTGTTAAACCACTCTGAACTCCACAGCTCTTCCAAGGGGCATTGAAATGTTGTTTTTAATTAACTCTAACCTCCACGACTCTTTGAACGGGCATTGCATTTCCTCCTAATTTTAGTCAGCTTTTGCTTTTCAATGCAAGGGCGAAAACTAAGGGAGACCCACTCCCCAATATAGGGTAGAAGGTTTTTAATACGCTGTAATCCACGTCTGTTTCAAGGGGCATTCAAACCGTCTTGTTAAGCTACTGGGACCTCCACATCTCTTCCGAGTAGCATTAAAACCGTCTTGTTAAGCTACTGTGACCTCCACGTCTCTTCTGAGGGGCATTAAAAGCGTCTTGTTAAACCACTCTGAACTCCACAGCTCTTCCATGGGGCATTGAAATTTGTTTTTAATTAACTTAACCTCCACGACTCTTCATACGGGCATTGCATTTCCTCCTAATTTTTGACAGCTTTTGTTTGGAAGGCATAAGCAAAGACTATGGGAGACCCACTCCCCAAAAATGGGAATAATGTTTTTAAGATGCTGTACTGTGTGGCTCTTATAAGGGGGCAATAAAACTGTCTTGTTAAGCTACTGTGACCTCCACCACTTTTCCAACGGGCATTCAAACTGTCTTGTTAAGCTACTGTGACCTCCACGTCTCTTCCAAGGGGCATTCAAACCGTCTTGTTAAGCTACTGGGACCTCCACGTCTTTTCCGAGGAGCAGTAAAACATCTTGCTAAGCTACTGTGACCTCCATCACTTTTCCAAGGGGCATTAAAACCGTCTTGTTAAGCTACCGGGACCTCCACATCTCTTCTGAGGGGCATTAAAAGCGTCTTGTTAAACCACTCTGAACTCCACAGCTCTTCCAAGGGGCATTGAAATGTTGTTTTTAATTAACTCTAACCTCCACGACTCTTCGAACGGGCATTGCATTTCCTCCTAATTTTTGGCAGCTTTTGCTTGGAAGGCATAAGCAAAGACTATGGGAGACCCACTCCCCAATAATGGGAATAATGTTTGTAATATGCTGTACTGCATTTCTCTTGTAAGGGGCATTGCAAGTTCCTCCGTCATAATTTTTGGCAGCTTTTGCTTGGAAGGCATAAGCAAAGACTATGGGAGACCCACTCCCCAATAATGGGAATAATGTTTTTAAGATGCTGTACCGTATGGCTCTTGTAAGGGGCAATAAAACCGTCTTGTTAAGCTACTGTGACCTCCACCACTTTTCCAAGGGGCATTAAAACCGTCTTGTTAAGCTACTGTGACCTCCACGTCTCTTCCAAGAGGCATTCAAACCGTCTTGTTAAGCTACTAGGACCTCCACGTCTCTTCTGAGGAGCATTAAAACCGTCTTGTTAAGCTACTGTGACCTCCACCACTGTTCCAAGGGGCATTAAAACCGTCTTGTTTAGCTACTGGGACCTCCACGTCTCCTCTGAGGGGAATTAAAAGTGTCTTGTTAAACCACTCTGAACTCCACAGCTCTTCCACGGGGCATTGCAAGTTCCTCTGTCCTAATTTTTGGCAGCTTTTGCTAGGAAGGCATAAGCAAAAACTATGGGAGACCCACTCCCCAATAATGGGAATAATGTTTGCAATATGCTGTACTGCATGGCTCTTGTAAGGGGCATTGCAAGTTCCTCCGTCCTAATTTTTGGCAGCTTTTGCTTGGAAGGCATAAGCAAAGACTATGGGAGACCCACTCCCCAATAATGGGAATAATGTTTGTAATATGCTGTACTGCATGGCTCTTGTAAGGGGCATTGCTAGTTCCTCCATCCTAATTTTTGGCAGCTTTTGCTTGGAAGGCATAAGCAAAGACTATGGGAGACCCACTCCCCAATAATGGGAATAATGTTTTTAAGATGCTGTACTGTGTGGCTCTTGTAAGGGGCATTAAAACCGTCTTGTTAAGCTACTGTGACCTCCACCACTTTTCCGAGGGGCATTAAAACCGTCTTGTTAAGCTACTGTGACCTCCACTTCTCTTTCGAGGGGCATTAAAACCGTCTTGCTAAGTTACTGGGACCTCCACATCTCTTCTGAGGGGCATTAAAAGCGTCTTGTTAAACCACTCTGAACTCCACCTCTCTTCCAAGGGGCATTGAAATTTTGTTTTTAATTAACTCTAACCTCCACAACTCTTCGAACGGGCATTGCATTTCCTCCTAATTTTAGTCAGCTTTTGCTTTTCAATGCCAAGGCGAAAACTAATGGAGACCCACTCCCCAATAATGGGTAGAAGGTTTTTAGTACGCTGTAATCCACGTCTGTTTCAAGGGGCATTGCAGTTCCTCATAATTTTTGGAAAGTCTTCCATTCACTGCTTAGGCCAACAGTGTACAGGAGACCCAGTTGCTATAAATGGAAAAAATTGTTAAGTTAAGGCCCTCTGACCTCCATGTCATTTCCAAGGGGCATTGGAGTGCCTCGAAATTTTTGTTAGGCATTGCACTCACTGTATGCCCTATAACTGTGTAGCCGAACCGCTCCTTTTGTTACAGAAACATATCCTACAAGACATATGTGGTTGACTGGCCTGATATTGATGTGAATGGTCCCTGTTCCTCCTGTTCTTTCTCCTTTGCCACCACCTCATCCATCATTTATCATCTGAAGCTTTGTTTTAACGGGAGTCATAGAACTGGGATAGTAGCAGGAAAACATCCAGCAATCCTCGGAGGAGGTAGGATATGCGCCAAAACGCTGACCACCTCAGGCCTAGCCGCTACTACATAAATGCGCTTGCATTCCAAGAAAACAAAGCAGATGCTAACTCCCCTGATGGAGAAGTCAGGGCCCACCGGAGGAGTCTGGTTCTCTGGTGGGCTCGTCCAATGCTGCCCTAAAGCAGGCCGGGCTAAGAAAAGTGTGTGGGGAGAAGTTGACAGGAGAAATAGGGGCGGCTGGGGACCGTTTATGGACTCCCGTCTGCCCCCAGGCGGCTGGGGACCGTGTGTGGACACCCGGCCACAGGGCGGCTGGGGACCGAGTATGGACACACAGCCATGACTTGGAGGCCAGATTCTGCCTCTACATGCCTAAAAGGCCCAATTTCAAGTGCAAGCAAGCAGTATGGTATTGCAGCCTGGGGGTGGGTGGGTGGCAGGCTGCATACTTGCACTTGCATTGCAAGGAATGGGAGAGGTACAATTGAACACTGCCCTGGGAAAAGGACTTGAACGGGGAGAGTTGCAAGTCTGCAATGACAGGTGCAGGGTGGGAGGCATATTCGCATGTACCATGAACAGGGGTTTGGCATGCACACACTACAGCGGAATAGGCTGTCCTTCCCACTAAAGGTACTGGGGAGAGCACAGGTAATGTTTTGATATGCGCGCTTAATCTTATGTATAAGGCACACCGGGACAAATAGGGGCGGCTGGGGACTGAGTATGGATACCTCGCTGCCGAAGCAGTCACGAGGTAGTGGCATCTAGCTCTGAAAAAATATTTCGGCTTCTAGCAGTGTGTGGGACTTGTTCTATTGGTCCATTTTATATTAACCTCCATCAGGTTGCAAATTCAATCTAATTTTTTTCTGCATCTAGCGCTGAAAAAATATTTCAGCTTGTAGCAGTGTGTGGGACTTGTTCTATTAGTCCATCTATACTGACCTCCATCAGGATGCAAATTCAATATAATTTTTTTCTGCATCTAGCTCTGAAAAAATATTTTGGCTTCTACCAGTGTGTGGGACTTGTTCTATTAGTCCATCTATACTAACCTCCATCGGGTTGCAAATTCAATCTAATTTTTTTCTGCATCTAGCTCTGAAAAAATATTTCAGCTTGTAGCAGTGTGTGGGACTTGTTCTATTAGTCCATCTATACTGACCTCCAACAGGTTGCAAATTCAATATAATATTTTTCTGCATCTAGCTCTGAAAAAATATTTCAGCTTGTAGCAGTGTGTGGGACTTGTTCTATTAGTCCATTTATACTGACCTCCATCAGGTTGCAAATTCAATCTAATTTTTTTCTGCATCTAGCTCTGAAAAAATATTTCGGCTTCTAGCAGTGTGTGGGACTTGTTCTATTAGTTCATCTATACTAACCTCCATCAGGTTGCAAATTCAATATAATTTTTTTCTGCATCTAGCTCTGAAAAAATATTTCAGCTTGTAGCAGTGTGTGGGACTTGTTCTATTAGTCCATCTATACTGACCTCCATCAGGTTGCAAATTCAATCAAATTTTTTTCTGCATCTAGCTCTGAAAAAATATTTCAGCTTGTAGCAGTGTATGGGACTTGTTCTATTAGTCCATCTATACTGACCTCCATCAGGTTGCAAATTCAATCTAATTTTTTCCTGCATCTAGCTCTGAAAAAATATTTCGGCTTCTAGCAGTGTGTGGGACTTGTTCTATTAGTCCATCTATACTAACCTCCATCAGGTTGCAAATTCAATCTAATTTTTTTCTGCATCTAGCTCTGAACAAAATATTTAGGCTTCTAGCAGTGTGTGGGACTTGTTCTATTAGTCCATTTATACTAACCTCCATCAGGTTGCAAATTCAATCTAATTTTTTTCTGCATCTAGCTCTGAAAAAATATTTCAGCTTGTAGCAGTGTGTGGGACTTGTTCTATTAGTCCATCTATACTGACCTCCATCAGGTTGCAAATTCAATCTAATTTTTTTCTGCATCTAGCTCTGAAAAAATATTTCAGCTTGTAGCAGTGTGTGGGACTTGTTCTATTAGTCCATCTATACTGACTTCCATCAGGTTGCAAATTCAATCTATTTTTTTTCTGCATCTAGCTCTGAAAAAATATTTCAGCTTCTAGCAGTGTGTGGGACTTGTTCTATTAGTCCATCTATACTAAACTCCATCAGGTTCAAATTCAATATAATTTTTATCTGCATCTAACCCAGCCAATACTTTTGGCCTAATACAACAGTTTGGCCACTCAGCTCTGTTCGGTTCCCATCCATTGTTTTTTTGTGCAAACAACTCCAGAGTTGTGAATTAGTTAACCACCAAAATGAGTGGAAAAAGGCCTGCTGCTGGTGGAAAGGGGAATAGGCGTGTTGGGAAGGGGGAAAAAAGGTTGTGTCCGTGGGGTAGGTGTTAAAGCAACAGTAACATCTGCAGAAGAAAGACCATCTTCCAGCCAAACTTAAATGTCTACTTCTTTTAGCAGACAATGTGATAAGATCCCTTTCTTACGGCCACGCCAATCACTGCAAATTCCAGATGAGGCACAAAAACAGCAAATGCTTCAACGGATATCAAGTGCTCCTTTAAGTGGGCTCTCCCCCACCTCAACTTCAACATCACAAATACTCCAGTCCTCAGAGGTGTCACCCCAATCGCACTTGCTTCCTCACAGCTCCCAAGTCTCCAGCTGCCCGTCTGAGTATGGGGTAGAACAGATGGTTGAGTCTGCAGAGCTGTTTACTCATACTATAGCCTGGGAATCAGAGGTCGGCTCCAGAGCTTCTGTGAATCCAGACGAGGAAATGATCTGCACTGATGCCCAGAATCTTTATGAGTCGGATCCAGGAACAGACGCAGAAGGTTCTGACCATAATGTAGACCCTCGTTCCCAAACTGTAATTCCTGTTGGTGGAGACAATGAGGAAGACGATGATGAGACTCAAATACCTGATTGGAGCGACAACTTTAGTTTTTTGTCAGGGCAGGAACAAGTTGGCTCTGAGGACGACGGGTGTGATAACACACAGGGTGATGATGATGAGGTTGGAGATCCCACTTACTGTCAACCCACAGTCAGCCAAGAGATGAGGTCAGCAGAGGAGGTGGAGGAGGATGCTAGTGACGACGAGGTCAGGTTGCGCCTTCCTGGACAGAGACGTAGTACTGGAAGCACGTCAACAACTGCATCCTCAAACACAACTCTGCCTCTGACCACAAGTCGTGGTGGCTCTTCAGGTCGTATGGGTGCTAAGCCTTGCATAGCCTGGGCATTTTTTCAGATCGATATAGATGACCCAACTCGTGTTATCTGTAACATTTGTCAGCAAAAGCTAAGTAGAGGCCAAAAAATACATAGTTTGAGTACTTCATGCATGAACCGGCACATGGACATGAAGCATAAGTTGCAGTGGGAAGCTCACTGTGCTACAGTGCGGCTTAGCAGGCCGGGCCAACCGCCGTCTGCCACATCTTGTGCATCCGCGGCCTCTTCATCCTCTGTGACTGGGGGGGACAGCAGTCACACCTGTTTTGGGACGCAGACCTGCCACCTCTTTACCCGCAACAGCCAGCGTGAGTGGCAGGTCATCATTTTCTTTGGAGGTGGTAACACCAGCTGGTGTTGAGCGCTGTCCGACATCGATAGCACCACCTTTGGATCAAGGCAACCTAACATGTCCGCCTGCATCTTCCTCACAGACCGGCAGTTTGCTGGGGACACCCTTCCCAACCCTGTCTAAGGACATCAGCCAGCCCTCGGTCCCTCACATGTGGACAAGTAAAAGACCATTTCCTCCTAGCCATGAGAAAGCTAAGAGGTTGAATTTCACCATCTGCAAGCTCTTGGCTACAGAAATGCTTCCTTTCCACCTGGTGGACACAGAGGATTTTCGAGATCTTATGTCCGTCGCAGTGCCCCAGTACCAGATGCCCAGTCGGCACTACTTCTCAAAGAAAGGTGCGCCTGCGCTCCACCAGCATGTCGCACACAACATCACCGCTTCTTTGAGAAACTCTGAGTGTGACAGGGTGCATTTCACCACAGACACTTGGACGATTAGGCATGGACAGGGGCGTTACATGTCGCTGACTGGGCACTGGGTAACTATGGTGACAGCAGGACAAGGGGCTGCTGTCCAAGTCTTGCCGTCCCCACGAGTTGTGCGTCAATCCTCTTTATCTCAAAGTTCCTCCACTGCTTCTGCCTCCTCAACCTCCTCTCGGTCCTCCACCTGCACCCAAAGCCTGTCTGGTCATGCCACAAGCTTTCTAACTGCGCAGAAGGGATCCTGCACACCTCCTCATTATGCTGGCAGCAGGGCTTAACGTCATCAGGCAGGTTTTACTTTGAAATGTCTGGGAAATGTGAGTCACACAGCTGAGGAGTTGTGGTCAGCTCTGGAGAACCAGTTTCATGAATGGTTGTCTCCACTGGACCTGAAACCAGGGAAGGCCGTGTGCGACAATGCTGCAAACCTGGGTTTGGCCCTTCGCTGGGGCAATGTCACACACGTGCCTTGTATGGCTCACGTGTTGAACCTGGTTGTCCAGCAATTTTTAGCCCACTATCCCGGACTAGATGGCCTTCTGCAGAGGGCACGGTCGCTGTGTGCTCACTTCCGCCGTTCGCATCCCGCAGCTCAGCGACTTACATCTCTACTGAAGTCGTTGGGCCTGCCACTTCACTGGCTAAAATGCGATGTGCCTACCCGGTGGAATTCAACTCTGCACATGTTGCAGCGACTGTGGCAGCACCGACAAGCCCTGGTGCAATACGTTCTGACGTATAGCCTGGGCCAACGAGATCCAGAGGTGGGGCAAATCTCGCTGGAGGAGTGGTCTCAGATCAGGGACCTATGCACCCATCTGCACAGTTTTGAAATGACGACGAAGATGTTTAGTGCTGACGATGCCATTATCAGCATGACTATTCCGGTGATTTACATGCTGGAGCACATGTTAAACAGAATTCGGAGTCAGGTGGTGGCACAAGAAGAGGTGGAGGAAGTAGAGGAGGAGGAGTTGTATGCGGAAAGGCTAACATCAGACCGTCGGCAGCACCAAGGCGGCAGGCATGTGAGCGTGGGGAAGATGGTTTTACCAGGGCGCATGGTAGCAGCCAAACTAGTGAGGAAGGTGCAGGAGCCCAGGAAGAAGTGGAGAACGAACTGATGGAAGACTCATCAGATGAGGGAGACCTTGATCACATTTCTGTTGTGCGAGGTTGGGGGGAGAGGACAGAGGAAGGAAGCATGATTGTTACCTCGCCACCAACACAACAGGGACTTGGTGCTCCTGGATGCGCAAGACACATGAGTGCCTTCTTGCTGCACTACCTGCAACATGACCCTCGAATTGTGAGAATTAGAAATAATCCTGACTACTGGGGTGCCACACTGTTAGATCCCCGGTACAAAAGTAAATTTTCAGAAATTATTCCTGCCATAGAAAGGGATGCATGCATGCAGGAGTATCAGCAGAGACTGTTGCAGAATCTTACATGTGCTTTTCCACAAAACACCGGTGGTGCACGTAGTGAATCTCACAGTTCCAACTTGCCAACCGTGGGACCGTCGAGTGTTCAGCACTCAAACCGTAACAGAAACACAGTATCAGCTGGTAACATCAATTTTGCGGAATCATTTCACCACTTTTTTAGCCCATCCTTTGCAAGGCCACAGGAGACACGAAGTCAGAAACATAGTCAACGCCTAGAGACGATGGTACAGAAGTATCTCCAAGTAAACATTGAAGCCATGACTGTGTCACTGGACCCTTGCTCTTTTTGGGCTTCCAATCTGGATAAATGGCCGGAGCTCGCCACTTACGCCTTGGAGATCTTGTCATGCCCTGCAGCCAGCGTTCTGTCTGAACGTGTGTTCAGCGCTGCTGGTGGTATGCTGACAGATAAGCGCACGCGGCTCTCCACTGATAATGTAGACAGACTCACGTTCATAAAGATGAACAAATCATGGATCCGAAACGACTTTTCTACCCCTGTGTCATCCTGGGGAGAGTAAAAGATTGATGATTTGTTAAAATCACCTCACCAACCGTTTTAAGCTTTAAAATTACTAATCATGTTTATCTGTATCTTGGCTGGAAAATAATTTGGGCTTTGTAGCAGTGTGCAGTACTGATTCTATTAGGCCCTCTATACTAAGCTCCATCAGATTTAAAATGACTAATCATGTTTATCTGTATCTTGGCTGGAAAATAATTTGGGCTTTGTAGCAGTGTGCAGTACTGATTCTATTAGGCCATCTATACTAAGCTCCACCAGCTTTCAAATTAATAATAATTTTTAGCTGCATCTAGCCCGGAAAATAATTTTGGGTCTCCTAGATGCGCAAGACACATGAGTGCCTTCTTGCTGCACTACCTGCAAAATGACCCCTAGATTGTCAGAATTCGAAGTAATCCTGACTACTGGGTTGCCACACTCTTCGATCAACCATTTCATTTTAATAAAGAACAAAAAAATGGTCATTTTTGAAATTATAAGCATTAGCAGGTTATTAGAAACTGAAATCAAACAATTTTCAACTCAAAACTTTATTCTAGGTGATGTTACATTTGCACATAGGACCCCTTGTTCGAACGGAGCTTCTGAACTCTCTCGTCCATTGAATTTGTCAGGTTTTGGATGGTTTCTGCTTCAATTGTTTTGCATGAGGACAGAATACCCTCCCAGAGCTGTTGCTTAGATGTGAACTGCCTCCCGCCATCATAGACACTCCTTTTGATGATGCTCCAGAGGTTCTGAATGGGGTTGAGGTCAGGGGAGCATGGGGGTCACACCATAAGTTTGTCCCCTTTTATGCCCATATCAGCCAGAGATGCAGATGTGTTATGTGCAGCATGAGACGGTGCATTATCATGCATGAAAATGATCTTGCTGTGGAATACACGGTTCTTCTTCTTGAACCATGGCAGGAAGTGCTGTTTGAGAAACTCCACATACATTTATGGAGTTCATCTTTACCCCTTCAGGGATCCTATAGGGGCCGACAATCTCTCTCCCCGTGATTCCAGCCCAAAACATTACTCCACCTCCTCCTTGTTGGCGCTGTAGCCGTGTTTGCGTGGGGTGTCCATCAACCAGCCATCCTCCACTCCATCCATCTGGACCATCGAGCGTTGCACGGCACTCATCCGTGAACAAAACAGTTTTGAAGTCAGTCTTCATGTATTGTTTGGCCCACTGGAGCCGTTTCTGCTTGTGTGCAGTGGATAGAGGAGGTCGACAGGATGACTTACGCACAGCTGCAAACCTCTGAAGGACTCTGCATCTTGTTCTTTGGGGGATGTTGGAGGCACCAGCTGCTTCAAAAACTTGTCTGCTGCTATGACAAGGCTTTTTTGCCGCTGCTCTTTTAACCTGACATAATTGCCTGTAGGAAAGAGTCCTCAATTTTACCTTATCAGCACGCACACGTGTGTACTGTGAATCAGCTACATACTTCTTGATTGTGCGATGATCAGGATGAAGTGTCTTGGCAATGTTGATTGTAGTCATGCCTTGACCTAAACACTCCACAATTTGTTGCTTCTCAGCAGCCGACACATCCTTTTTCTTTCCCATTTTGGCAGAAAATGTAGGCTGCTTAATAATGTGGGACAGCCTTCTTAAGTAGTCTTGCCTTTCATTGGACACACCTGGTGATGGTGCAGGGCAGCAGCTGTAACGACACGGAGTCAGTGATGCAGTCCAGGGCCTTTACTCACAGTTCTTATTATCCAGACCACTTCTGCAGGTAACGGCTGCCCACGTCGTACTGTGCTCACCAGGTGAGGGGCTCAGACAACTCCCAGATAACTTTGGAGCGCTTCACAGGACCCCCTTTGTGTGTCCTTTGTCTGGCCTTTCTTACCAATGCTTCTGTCCGGCTGCCTCGGGCCTCCTATTGGTAAACTTGGCGCCAGTTTCCCTGACCCTATGTGGTGCCTTCCTAGCGGGTGTAGCGAGGGGCTGCGCCACATAAAATGTCACAGCCTCCGGTTTCTAGCTGAGGGTCGTTTCCCGCCTCCACTAGTTTCGGGGACCGGTCTCCCCCTTTGGCCTGACCCCTCCACGCAGGTGGATTCGGGTATGCGGTGGCGACTTGCCCGTCCGCACCCCTGGGATCCCTTCGTTCCTCATTCCTGGAGCCTTCTCCGCTCCTCTTCCTTCCTTCTCCCTCTTCCAGGCCTGGGCCTCTGTTACTAGGCCCGCCTCCGGAGCAGAGCTCATGCAGAGCCCCTGCTCCCTGTCACTTCTGCTCAGACTTCTCTGCACTGAACTAAGATGGTGCCCACCTTTTATACTCCCTTCTCAATGCACCCAGGAACTGCTTCCTCCCTGCTCCTGCACTACAGTGTTCCCCTTCCTCGGTGTTCCCTCCCCCCACTCCAGCCAGGGACAGGGACTGTCGTGCACATCTCAGGGGCATATTGGTCGCCCTGCCCCACGGCAATGTGGTGTAATGCATGCAGGTGTCGGGGTCCTGATCCACACTCCATCCTTACCTGAGAGTGAGATATCACACCTCTGGGTGAGGTGCAATACCTCTGTAGCAACCGAGCCCTCGGGGTTCTACAGTTCCATTTATCTTCAGCCTAGGTGACTTATTGTGATACAGGGCCGTGATTTTGCCTATAAAAGTGTCCCCTAGACCCCTACCCCAAGCTTTTTAAGAGAATAATATATGGCGTGCCAGGAGACTCTATGGAATGCTTTCTCAGCATCCAACGAGAGTATCTAATTACAAATTTTTAACTGCATCTAGCCCAGGAAATACTTTGTGCCTAGTAGCAGTGTCTGCTAGTCAGCGGATTATCCCAGCTGTTAAGCAAGCTACACCACCTGTAGTTACGACACTTAATTTTTTCAAAGGAAATGCTTCGGTCCCCCGGGACACTCAGTGAAGAGCATCAGGGAGGCACCCCAAGGCATAGGGGCTGGGACTGGCGGTAGGACGGCTTGCGGTGGACCGCCAAGCTCAATCCTTATAAAAGCTTTTTAACTGCAGCAGCTTTAGTGGACGCTACTGGAGCTGGAATTACGCGGCTGCTGGCATGAGACTTGCCCTCCAATAGATCCTTGTAAAAGGATTTAAAGTGTACTCATTCAAATTAGAGAGACAATTTAAATTAAAAAGATTAGACCTGCCTCCACCGCAGGGGGGCTTGCTCAACCCACCAGCGGACAGGCACCAGTATTGGGAGAGGGGGGCTGGCCGTCAGGGTCCACCGCGGCTCTGGCACAAACCCGGCGACACGGAGGTCGCACGGGCAGGAACGGACTGGCCGTGTCGGCTTCGCACTTTTTTGGTTTTAGAAGGGCATGACATGCCTATATCTGTGTCCCCCCCTCCTTGTACTCCTCCACCTCTTTTCTTTTCGCATGACTATATGTACTTGTCACTTTTCCATGTGTTAGTTGTGTCTTCTGAGTAGTTTGGCAACTTTTGGACACCTTTGAAGGTTTTCTATGTGTCTCTATGTGTTTTTGTTTGCCTGCCATTGGTTTTAACGGTGTTCGAAGGTGTTCGACGAACAGTTCGGCGAACATACGGGTGTTCGACGAACCGAACCGAACTCGAACACTACGGGGGTGGCTCAACACTAGTGGACACCCGGCCGCGGGGCGGCTCAGGACCGAGTATGGACACCCGGCCGCCCCCTGGCGGCTGGGGACCGAGTGTGGACACCCGGCCGCCGGGCAGCTGGGGACTGAGTATGGATACCAGGCCGCCAACGCAGCCATGACGTGGTGGCCAGATTCCGCCTCCACATGCCTAAAAGGCCCAATTTCAAGTGCAAGCAAGCAGTATGGTATTGCAGCCAGGGGGTGGGTGGGTGGTTGGCTGTATATTTGCGCTTGCATTGCAAGGAATGGGGGATGTACAATTGAACACTGCCCTGGGACAAGGACTTGCACGGGGATAGTTGCAAGCCTGCATCTTCTGATGCGGCAAGGATCACTTCTGATGGGCACACTTTTAGGCAGTGATCTGGGTGTCAGAGATGCTTCCAGGGTCTTCCCCATGCTGTTCCCATGTCTTTTTAACATTGTATGCATGTGTCACACAGCACATGGCCAGATAAGGTTGTAAAATGTTAAAATGACATTTCCCGGTGAATACAATTGTCACGGTTGAGAGCAATACAAAAGTGCAAAAACGCATAAAAAATGCTACTTGTGAACATAGCCCAAGGTGTGGAGGAGTATTTTTTTTTGGGGGGGGGTTATTTTATCTTATACACAAGTCTTTACCCTGGAAAGGAGCTTCCTTAACATATTTCACAGGAAAGCAGTTTCAGTTTCGTTTTTGAATGTTTTATTGTGAGCCCTTAAAAGTGGCTTAATACCTCTGACAACGTTGTTGACAGCAGTGACCTGGGGGGCAGAAATGCTTCCTGGGGCGATCCCCATGCTGTCCCCATGTCATTTGAGCACTGTCATCTTCGTTTTGGGCACTTGCTAGGCTTTTAAAAGACTGCCGGGGGTGCCGCCGCAAAAATGCTCTGGTCTCCCATAGACTAACATTGGGCTTGTTGCTCAGGTCGAGCACCCGAGTATCACGGCGAGCTCGACCCGAGCTTCGAGCACCCAAACATTTTAGTGCTCGCTCAACACTAGTAGCTACGGATTCAGGGGGGCAAAACATCTGAATAGTCCTCTAACCAGGTAAATGTGTGTACAACTACAGTGGTGAACCCTGATTGTGGGTATAGAGGAACCTCAGCAGATGACTGCACTGTCACTGAAAATGAATCTCTACACAAAGACCAACACTGTTATTACCACCATATGGTGACCATATAGTGGAAGATATCAGACCTGCAGACCATACAAGTAATAACAGTACAGTTATATACAGCAGCTTACAGTTGACATTCTTTCTGATGGAGTAGTTCATTTTCCCATCTTTTCCATCTGGCCCAGACCGATATGACAGCTTCTTCCAGTCACAACTCGTCTGCAGAGATTACAATAACAACTCATTTGACTTCTTACATTTCCAGCCCCGTCCCCATCTATTCCCAACTTGCACAAACTCCTCATCCTGCTGATATCCCAATACTGAGCCACTGTTGCTGTATTTGTCCCTATTACTGAACCTGCTGTTTGGCACAATAATAGCCCTCCTCTTACTGCCCCACATTAAACTCCACCACTATGCCCCTTACAAAGTAATAATGTGTTATTTGTGCCCTCTAGATGGTTAAATTGCTCCCTTGAAAATATTAATGCCTTGTGAAAATGCCCTAGAAAAGTGTCCACATTTTGCCCCTTTAATGGTTACAATACCCTGAGTGCCCATATAACAATAATGCTTCTTAAATACCCACTTAACATTTAATAATGTCCACTGGGTCCTCCAATGTACAGCTCCTCTATACACAGTATAGTGGACCCACAGCTCCCTTATACAGAGTATGATGTCTCCAGAGCTTCCCTATACACAGTATGGTGGGACCACTGCTACCTTATACACAGAACCACAGTCAGTACATGAATGCAGCACCAGAATGACTATTGGTAAATTAATGCAGTGTCAGAACCACAGACAGTAGATTAATACAGCACTAGAACCACACTTTCCCTCCTCCCGTCTTCACATTAACATCCCTCATATACAATAAAAGTCCCTATAAGGCGCTTACCTTTCCCACTTTGGCAGCAAGGGGACGGCGGCAGCAGGGTGACAGCCAGAGTAGGGAACCAGTGGCAGAAAGGTGACCGCCTCAGCCGGATGACGACCTCTGATCAATTATGGATTGGTACATTTGTACACGATCCGGACCATGGTCAGTACATAAATCAATTACCATATCCACTGTCAGTACATAAATCCAACTTATCCATACTGTGCCCCCACTTCTCCTTATTGTCCCCAAAGCTCTCACCTCTCCATACTGACCCCCCCACGCTCCCATCTCTACATACTGTTCCCCTACTTCTCCAAGCAATCCCCTCACACTTCCACTTCTCCATATGGTTCCCACACTTTCCCAATTCTGCATCCTGTACCCCGATTTCTCCATATTGTCCCCTATGCTCCATCCTGTTTTACCACTTCTCCATATTGTCCCGTACGCTCCCACCTCTCCATACTGTACCAACATTTCTTCATATTGTACACCCACTTCTCTGTACGGTCCCCCACACTCTCACCTTTCCATAATGCCCCCCACTTCTCCGTATGGTCCTCCCACTCCTCCATATTGTCCTTCAAGCTCTCACTTCTCCATACAATCCCACCACACTCCCACTTCTCCATAGGGTCCTCAGATGCTCCCAATTCTCCATCCTGTTCCTCATACTGTCCCCTATGCTCCCACCTCTCTATACTGTCCCTCCACTTCTTCATATTGAACACCCACTTCTCCATATGGTCCCCCCACACTCCCATTTTTCCATACGGCCCCCCCACCTCTCCATAATGTCCCCCACTTCTCCAAATGGTCCTCACACTCCTCCATATTGACCCCATGCTCTTTCCTCTCCATACTTTCTCAACACTTCTCCATATAGTCTACCTACCCCCACGCTGCTCCCTCTCTCAATTTTCCCCAATGTCCAATAATATGCAAGCATGACGTGTCCTTGCCGCCTCTGCGGCTCAGTGATCAAGGCAGCTGAGCGATGAGGTCAGCAGTGTGTGACGTCAGGGCGGGGAGATGACAAGCGCTTCCCCACCTCCCAGCGCTGCTGTGTTGCTCAGATGTTTCAGGTGTAAGAGATGTAAATACATCTGAGCACAGGGAAAAGGGAGCCGGCGGTGAGCCACATGCTGTGCAGCCCTGGCTTAACCATATTGGTGCGCTGTGCACTCGGATAAAGTTAAGGAATGGGCGCCCCGTGGTGGCAACCACACCCTCTGCCCCCCCCGGTAGCTAAGCTAGAGGCTTGTCTGGATAATGTATGTATGACACTCAGAAGTCTCCTAGGTGTGAGCCCGTTTTAAGCTCTCAAATGAAAACACAGCCCTATGTGACCTCAACCTATATGGTTAAGGGAGAATGGATGATATCCAGTGGTAACCAACAGTTGTATTTGGTTGGCGTGTACTGGCCTGATATTGGATTATTAAACCAATGAAGTGTGCAAAAATTTTTTTTTACAACATACCCTTCTTTGTGAGGCAGACTGATGTGTTTAAATTTCTCAGTTATATAGATCCTTCTTTAGGAGGTTAGAAATGGCTTCCCATAGTACAGTGGCTGAAGCACACTTTCTGTGACACAGTCTTGCATTAAAGCACCACTCCAGCGTTTTCTTTTGAAGCTTAGCGCCGCAGTGGTGCTACTTATCTAAGTTCCCTGACCCTAGTATTATAAACACTACCCGCAGTCTTCAGCTCTTCCGGGCACTGCTCTGGTACCGTGCAGCCCTCTTGTGACTGCAACTTCTGACTGACTGGAAGTCAGATGTAACAGTTACAAGCTCTCAATGTAAGTCCATGAGAGCCTAGTTCTGGCTCTCATAGACATTGAGTTGTGACTTTCAGATTGCTCCAACTCCACTAGAGCGATCTGCAGGTCACAAGCTGCTGGAGACCGACAGGATCTGTGCCTGGAACAGCTGAAGATGTTAGCTGGAAAGTATAAGACAAGGGACAGGGAACTTATATTAGCAGCGCCACTCTATCGCTGCAATAAAAAACTCTGAAGTGGTGCTTTGAGGAGTTTGTTTTATTTGCAAAAATAGCACTGAGCGGGTTACTACTGTCCTCCTTGTTTGCAGTGAGTGAAGAATAAGAAAAGTCTGTTATTAATGTGCTATTGCTGCAGTATAGCTCAGATCAATCAATTCAGTCACAGTGAGTTTATACAGCTGAGATTATACAGCTACAGCACTTTCCTATATACAGTACCACTTGAATCTTTGGGTTACACTGGTCTACAAAAAAAAATAATTTTTTCTGGCATGGACTTTAAGAACAGTTTTAGACTAATTTGAGGGTGCTGAATTCAAATCTGATCTTATAATTTCTCTATCACATCACGTTTTTGCACTATAGGTATATAGCCCATTTTCATGAATTCCATGAAAAATATAAGTAGTGCATGAAAAGTGCCGGTTTATACGGTTCACTAAGGTAAATTTAGTTTTCATTTAGTCTCCCAATAAATATGAGAATATCTTCTTTGAACATGCATAATTCCCATTTCTTATGATGAAGTAAAAAAACTGTTTTCAACGTACACAACAGTCGTGTGCAGGTACTGTTTTATTTATTGAAAGTTTCAATGAATTTTGATATTTATTGTTTTGATCCTGCTGGTTTTCTGTTTTTTGTTTGTGAATCAATACCTAAGGTGTGTGTGTGTGTGTGGGGGCGGGGGGACAGAAATTCAATGAACAACTCAGGTAGCTAACAACTTTTATCTTGTATTTCTCTGCAGGATGTTTTGCTGATCTAGCAATGGCCTCTACATCTTGCAGAAGACAGTGCTCAAATGATCCAAATATTTTTTGTTACATCTGTGGAAACTTTACTGTGAAGACTCAGAGGCGCAACATTACTGACTTTGTTAAGAGGGTGTATTTTGAATACTTCAAAGTCAAACTTGGAGACCAAGACAAGCATTGGGCTCCTCACAAAGTGTGCAAAACCTGTATTGAGAGCTTGAGATCATGGTCTCAATGAAAGAATGCTAAACTTCAGTTTGGAGTTCCTATGGTTTGGAGAGAAAAATTGCGTTGACCAGTGTTATTATTCACAGACTGAGTGCACCACTTCCATTTGAAAACTGGTACATCAGCACTGAAGTATTTCACCACAATCACAGTAGTCCTTTTTCTATCCCTATGTCGTATGTTCCGAGCTCTTATCCCTTCACAGGACAATCATAAAATGGCGTTCTTTGTCTGGCCCCTATCATTTATATTGGCAGTGATAGCCCCCTAGATTGGCTGCATTAGACTATATTATGTAATTGCTGCAGGTCATTATGGGGAAGCCCGCCTTGCCACATCTGATGCCATAAGTCTGGTGTACCGATCATCATTAATTGAACCACAGGTGGTTTTAATTTGCATGTAAGCCATGGCCCCACTATCAGTATTCGTTCAGTATTCGGTCAGTATTTTTTTCAGGAGTGGGAGCCAAAAGCAGGTGAGGAACAATCAAAGAAAAGGTATAATACAAACAAGTCACCTATTCTGAATTTATCACCCACTCCTGGTTTTGACTTCCGCTCCTTAGAAAAAATACTGACCGAATACTGACCAAATACTGATAGTGGAGCCGTGGCCTAATAGTGGCTGCAGGGTGAAATAAAATGTTTCTTTCTTTTTTTTAATTAAATTTCACCTCTCCATCGCAGAGATATTAGTAATAAAAGTTGCCACTCGATGAATTAACTTTTTTTGAAGTCCAAGTGGGTGCTATCAGACTTTTCATAGGTGGGAGAGGGGGGCGGTATTTTTTTCTCCCTGTATGACACAGACCAATCATAAGCTGGCAGCAACACTCAAAGGAAAGTAACAGAGCTGTGTGAGGGCTTGTTTTTCGCTTGTTAGGCCAATGCTTTTATTGATACCATTTTGGGATACATGTGACGTTCTGATGTATTTTTATTGCATTTTTGTCAGGGAGGTAAGGTGACTGAACACCTGTAATTTTTCTTTCTCTTTATGCTGTTTATAGTACTGGTTAATTTCGAGATCAGACATTCGAACTCATCAGTAATTCAGTAATTTATACCATATCCTTGATTTTTTGGGAACAACCTTTAATAATAAACGATATTTTCTAATGCCCAAATCACCAAAGACAATTTATTCTCTTGCCTTTAAATGAAGAAATGCTTGGGTAAGAATAAACAATGAGCCTGGATTTCTACTTGCACTATGTGCCCGGTCTACTGCTGTTCTCGATGTCATGTTATTCGGTGTGCTGAATCTCCCTTTTATATACTTGGCTCCTTGTAGCCAGCTATATTACTGCCAAGCTGGTTAATTTGTCATAAGCAATGTTCATTCAAATTGGCAGAGAATAATACATGGCTGCACTATTAAAGCTCTGCACTCGGCAAATGAACAGATTGGAGGTAAATACTAAAGGAAACATTATTGACAATTATTTTTCTGGACATTTGGTGACACATATCGCATGCCCCAGCTTAGCACAATTAATTCATGCCACTGACATAAACTCTCCGGTTCTTTGACAGCTTGCAGCTGAAATAAAAATGCTAGATCTCCAGGGAGAAGAACAGGATAGTCGTCTCTTTTCTGGACTGTTTGCTTATAGGCCCAGGGAGCAATCTTCCTTGCAGAATGAAATGCAAGGACACAAACAATGTTCCGGGGAGAGAATGGAAGATGGGAATGAACAGTTTGAACTATTTGCTCAGCAGAAGGACGGCTACAATGGTCGACCAATGGCTTTCCCATGCATCAACTTGGGCTTCTTAGCTCCTATTGTTGTTCGTCCCTTTTCCTCTAACCAGATAAGAGCACAGCTGCAGTTCTGTAGTTAAGTAAGGCCTTAAACCCATCTCTTCATATATTATACAGTATATTTAAATCCCACCTTCCTCGTCTAATTGGAATTTCATTGAAAGGAAATTAAGTCGCCTTTTATACAGTTTTTAATGAATGCACTGAGGTTCGTTTTTTAGATCACCTTCATACAAACTGAATTATAAAGTATGGAAAATAATGCATATAATTAAGACTAGTCTAAAACAATTAAAAATTCTAAAAACGTTGATCTATTAATGTACGGTCATTTTTTTTTCTGCTTTTGATCTACGTTTCAGGTCTTTGTGTGCCAGCACGTTGTTGATTTTGGCAAGACTGAGCCACGTGCACGTTCTATAGTAGATGGCTGAGTTAGTTTCAATGGTTTTAGGTTGTGAATAGGTAACACACTACAACAATGCAGAAAATTAATAGCTCGGCAAGCTCAGATGAAACATTTGCAGTCAAGGAGCACACCTGCATTGTATACAAGCTTTCAATGCTGTGTTCTCACTGTCTTAAGAAAAAAAAAAAACCTTTTCCAGTTTCTCCCTGCTGGGTGGTCAATGAGAGGTCTGAAAAGGAGAATGACTCCTATTGTTTATTTGCTGTGTTAAGAAATGGCCTCACGTGCCGGGATAGAAGAATAGCACCTGTTTGTCCATCGTGATTTACTAAATGTTGCAGTGCTCTATGGAGTTGGACATAATCATGAGGCTTGACCTATAATTAAAATATAACATTAGCGCATAGTATTATATGCATTATATTATCATATGCATTCATGCCACAAATAATATTCTACATAAAATAGTACGAATATGTGCAGGTCATTTTAGGATTTTAGATTTTATTTTATGACTAATCTATTCATCAACCAAAACACCACAATGCTCCATAATCTTAACATAACAAGGAATAACTTAAAACTGCAAGAAACTAATGTGTAGATTCTTCTAATTAATGTTATATTGTTTAAATCTCTTTTAAACAGTGAGTATACAGAGCTCAGCATAAATGAGTACACCCCCTTTGAAAAGTAAAATTTTACTCAATCACTCACTGAACACAAGAACAATTACCGAAATTTCGACGAGACTGAGTGTAACAGAAATTTTTTCAACACATAACATGAAAGTAAAGTTAATATTACAACTTTCATTAGAAAATCGTCCATCTTACTCACATTTGTTGATGCAAAAATAAAAACACCCATCATAAAAAACTGCTACATCTAGTATTTTATATGACCTCCATGATTTTTAAGGACAGAACCATGTCTTTTAGGCATGGAATAAACAAGTTGAGTTGGCGAGATTTTGCAACATCTAACTTTTTCTATTCTTCTAGAACAACCTCTTTTAGAGCCTGAATACTGGTTGGAGAGTGATGCTCCACTTTTCTCTTCAGAATTCTCCATAGGTGTTTGGTTGGGTTTAGATCAGGAGATACTAGGCCACTGAATCACTTTCACCCTGTTCTTCAGAAATGCAACAGTGGCCTAAGATGTGCGTTTTGGATTATTATCATTTTGGAAAAGTGCACGTCTACCTAGAGCACGGAGTGATGATAACATCTTGTCTTTCACTATAGAGCAGTACATCTATGAGTTCATGATAGCATCAATGAAATGTAGCTCCCTGACACCAGCAGCGCTCATGCAGCACCAAATAACAATTTCCACCACCATATCTCTCTGTAGGCACTATACATTTTTCTTTGTACTTTTCACCTTTGCGATGCCATACAGTTTTGAAGCTATCAGTTCCAAAAACATTTCTCTTGTTCTCATCATATCAGAATATAGAGTCCAAGTAATTTTCATATTTTTCAGCATGTGCCCTGGCAAAATGTTGGAAGGCTTATTTGTGCATGACCTTGTGTAAAGAAATTATTTTCTTTCTCAGGTCTCATGACATTTCTCTCCTTTGTGGTGCCATTGCTGACAGCGTATAATGAGAAGGAGTTTTCCTGTTAGGTACCGCCCTTTTATAGTCATCTGTTTGATGGACATCTATTTAATGAATAATTAGACTTGTTAATTAGAATTTCAAAGTGTAAACTTCAGCTTTGCTCCTAAGGCTTTCATTGGGGTGTACTAATTTTTGCAACATTGACATGAATGAATTTATTAGGAAAATTACTTTTCTGTGTGTGTTAAATAACAAATCTTAGTTACAATCAATGGCCCAAAATTTGATTTTTAAAGGAAACAAAAGGTTTTCTGACAAATCTATTGTGGTGTATTAATTTATGCTGAACACGGTAAATATATACTACATGTATGAAAATATTCCTAAAATTATTACACATTAAATAATCTGCATCAAATTAAAAAGGTAATGAATAATACAGTGGGTACGGAAAGTATTCAGACCCCTTTAAATTTTTCACTCTTTGTTTCATTGCAGCCATTTGGTAGATTCTAAAAAGTTCATGTTTTTCCTCATTAAAGTACACTCTGCACCCCATCTTGATTGAAAAAAACAGAAATATAGAAATTTTGGCAAATGTATTAAAAAAGAAAAACTGAAATATCACATGGTCATAAGTATTCAGACCCTTTGCTCAGTATTGAGTAGAAGCACCCTTTTGAGCTAGTACGGCCATGAGTCTTCTTGGAAATGATGCAACAAGTTTTTCACACCTGGATTTGGGGATCTTCTGCCATTCTTCCTTGCAGATCCTCTCCAGTTCCGTCAGGTTGGATGGTGAACGTTGGTGGACAGCCATTTTCAGGTCTCTCCAGAGATGCTCCATTGGGTTTAGGTCAGGGCTCTGGCTGGGCCAGTCAAGAATGGTCACAGAGTTGTTCTGAAGCCACTCCTTTGTTATTTTAGCTGTGTGCTTAGGGTCATTGTCTTGTTGGAAGGTGAACGTTCAGCCAAGTCTGAGGTCCAGAGCACTCTGGAAGAGGTTTTCATCCAGCATATCTCTGTACTTGGCCGCATTCATGTTTCCTTTAATTGCAACCAGTAGTCCTGTCCCTGCAACTGAAAAAAAACCCATAGCATGATGCTGCCACCACCATGTTTCACTGTTGGGATTGTATTGGGCAGGTGATGGGCAGTGCCTGGTTTTCTCCACACATACTGCTTAGAATTATCACCAAAAAGTTCTATCTTCGCCTCATCAGACCAGAGAATCTTATTTCTCATAGTCTGGGAGTCCTTCATGTGTTTTTGAGCAAACTCTATGCGGGCTTTCATATGTCTTGCACTGAGGAGAGGCTTCCGAAAAGCCACTCTGCCATAAAGTCCCGACTGGTAGAGGGCTGCAGTGATAGTTGACTTTGTGGAACTTTCTCTCATCTCCCTACTGCATTTTTGGAGCTCAGCCACAGTGATCTTGGGGTTCTTCTTTACCTCTCTCACCCAGGCTCTTCTCTCACGATTGCTCAGTGTGGTTGGACGGCCAGGTCTAGGAAGACTTCTGTGCTCTTAGAAACCTTGAGTAATGCAGAAATTCTTTTATAACCTTGGCCAGATCTGTGTCTTGCAACAATTGTGTCTCTGAGCTCATTGGGCAGTTCCTTTGAGCTCATGATTCTCATTTGGTCTGACATGCACTGTGAGCTGTGAGGTCTTATATAGACAGGTGTGTGCCTTTCCAAATCAAGTCCTATCAGTTTAATTAAACACAACTGGACTCCAATGAAGGAGTAGAACCATCTCAAGGAGGATCACAAGGAAATGGACAGCATGTGACTTAAATATGAGTGTCTGAGCAAAGGGTCTGAATACTTATGACCATGTGATATTTCAGTTTCTCTTTTTTAATAAATTTGCAAAAATTTCTACATTTCTGTTTTATTTTTCAGTTAAGATGGGGTGCTGAGTGTACTTTAATGAGAAAAAAATGAACATTTTAGAATTTACCAAATGGCTGCAATGAAACAAAGAGTGAAAAATTTAAAGGGGTGTGAATTCTTTCCGTACCCACTGTAAGTACAGATTTAGGTGCCATCTGCTACATGAAGCAGGATATTCTGGTGGGTTGTGGAAAACATGCTAGCCAAAGCCTGCAGTCTGAGGAGGAGTGGAGTGTGCCTTGCTACTAAGAGACGGCAAAAGTTAGAGAAAGATGAGCACTGGAGATAGAAGTCCTCACAAGTGTTGCGGGAAAACACTGGTAAAACCCACTGAGGCTGGTAAGTCTGAGAAACTGTGCTAAGGTATGTGTACATATTTGCAACCAATTTGATCTGTTGACAGGAAAAACGCTGAGTAAAATACACATGTTTGCTGCTCTTTTGATGCATTTTGTTCTATTCATTAAAATGGGTATAAACACTGAAAGAATTGATATGCTGCAGATTTGAAACTGCTTAAAATCTGCAAGGAAAAAATAAGCAACATGTGCATGAGATTTCAGAAGTCTCATTCAGCTTGCTGGGACAGTAAAATGCTTTATCGCAGAAAAAAACAGGGAAAAAACACGGTAAAAATGCGACATGTGAACTTAGCCTTAATGTGGATCTGTCATCCCCAAAACCTTATTTAAAAGGAATTTGTCACCCCCTGGGCAATATCAGACCTCTACTATGGGCATACAGGGTATAGAAAAGTAAATCTATGCTTACCTGTATGGCCCATAGTAGAGGTTTGATTGCAGAGAAATTTGCTTTCATAAACTCCGTTGTGCACAGGCTTGGACGCCAAGAAATCCCCGCCTATCTTTTTATTATTCTCAGAAATCCTCGCTTAGTTACCATATCCCCCCCCTCCCCTGCACATCTCAGGGACCTGTGGCGTGCACTGTTCTCCCTCACTAGGTCAGTGTTAGTAGTTTGAACTGGATACACTGGGCAATTGGGAGACAGTGAAGGGATTTGCAAAGGGGGTTAGCAGAGGAGTAGCGAGGCGAGAGATAGACCAGTCGCTCAGCAGAGTTAAGGATGGACTGGAGGGGTGCGAGAGTGTTAGCAGGTAGGCCACAAAGGAGGATGTTGCAGTAGTCGAGGCGGGAGATGATGAGGGCATGCACAAGCAGTTTAGTAGATTGAGGGTTGAGGAAAGGATGGATTCTGGAAATATTGTAGAGCTGGAGGTGACAGGAGGTGGTGAGAGCTTGGATATGGGGTTTGAAGGACAGGGCAGAGTCAAGGGTTACTCCGAGGCAACGGATTGCCGGTACAGGGGAAAGTGTGATGTCATTTATTGTGAAAGAAAGATCAGGTGGGGAAGACATGCGAGATGGGGGAAAGATGATGAGCTCAGTTTTGTCCACATTGACATTGAGGAAGCGGGAGGAGAAGAAGGAAGATATGGCTGCTAGACATGCTGGGGTTCTGGACAGCAGAGAGGTGAAGTCTGGGCCAGAGAGGTAGATCTGGGTGTCATAAGCATACAGATGGTACTGGAAGCCATGGGATTTTATGAGCTGTCCCAGGCCAAGGGTATAGATTGAGAAGAGCAGGGGTCCTAGGACAGAGCCTTGAGAGACCCCAACAGAGAGGGGGCAGGGTGAGGAGGTAGTGTGGGAGTGGGAGATGCTAAATGTGCGGTTAGAAAGGTATGAGGAGATCCAAGATAGGGCAAGGTCTTTGACGCCGAAGGAACAGAGGATCTGTAGTAGGAGGCAGTTGGCAACTCTATCAAAAGCAGAGGACAGGTCAAGAAGAAGGAGTACAGAGAATTGTCTGCTAGCTTTGGCTGTAAGTAAGTCATTGGCGATTTTGGTAAGGGCAGTTTCGGTGAAATGGTGGGGCGGAAACCGGATTGTCGGTTTTTAAAGAGAGAGTTAGATGAGAAGTGGGAGGAAAGTTCAGCATGAATGTGTTGCTCAAGTAGTTTGGGGGCAAATGGGAGCACTTATATGGGGTGGTAGCTGGACCAGGCGGTTGGGTCGAGGGATGGCTTTTTGAGGAAAAGCGTGATTGTGACATGTTTGAAGGCAGCTGGGAAGGTACCAGAAGTTAGTGATAGGTTGAAGAGATGGGTTAGGGATGGGATGAGTGTGGGGGTGAGGTTGGGGAGGAGGTGGGATGGGATGGGGTCGAGTGAACAAGTGGTGAGGTGTGATTTGGAGAGGAGACGAGTAAGGTCTCTTTCCGTGATGTTGGGAAGGGAAGTTATGGGGGAAGGGGTTGTGGTGGTTGGACAGTAAAGACTTGCCATGTTTGGTGAATCTTGTTTTTGAAGTGTGTGGCAAACTCCTCAGCAGAGATAATGGAGGTTGGGGGGGGGGCAGTGGAGGGTGGAGGAGAGATTAAAAGTGTTGAATAGCTGTTTGGGGTTGTAGGATAGGGAAGATATGAGGGTTGTGAAGTAGGCCTGTTTAAAAGAGGTGAGTGCTGATTTGAATGTGAGTGTTGCTTGTTTGAATGCAGTGAAGTCATCTTGAGTATGTGTTTTCTTCCAACGCCGCTCCGCAACCCTGGACGCTTGTCGAAGCTGTTTAGTGAGGTTGTTGTGCCAAGGTTGCCTGTTGACTCGTCGCCATGCACAAGAGGGGCGACCAAGTCAATAGCTGATGCGAGAGTGGCACTGTAGAAAGCAGTGGCACTGTCTGTGTCATGGAGTGTCATGGAGTGAAGATATGGATGTCAGTGGTAGAATAGAGTCAGAGAGTGTGTGAAAGTCTAGATGTGCAAGGTTTCTGTGGAGGTGTGCTTGTTGCTGGACATGGGTGACAGGTGAGGAGGACAGGGATGAGAAGGAGAATAGATGGTTGACAGATAGGGGTAGGGGGAGGTTGTGAGGTTAGATAGGGAGCAGAGTTGGGTTAAGATGAGGTCTAGTGTGTATCCGTCTGTGTGGGTGGCTGAGGAGGACCACTGAGTAAGTCCAAAGGATGAAGTAAGCGACAGGAGTTTGGATGCTGTTGACTGGCGAGTGTCAGTGGGGATGTTGAAATCGCCCATGATGATTGTGGGAATGTTAGCAGACAGAAAGTAAAGAAGCCAGATGGAGAATTGGTCAATAAAGGCAGTGACAGAGCCTGGAGGTCGGTATATGACAGCCACTTGGAGGTTGCAGGGAGAGTAGAGGCGAACAGAGTGGACTTCAAAAGAAGGGAGAATAAGGGAGGGTAGAGGAGGAGTAGGGCTAAAGGTGCAGTTGTTAGAGAGGAGAAGACGCACTCCTCCACCATGTCAGTTACCAGGGCGAGGAGTGTGGGTGAAGTGCAACAAGCCACCTTAACACAGCGCAGCAGGGGAGGCAGTGTCAGAGGGTGTCAGCCATCTCTCTGTGATGCCCAGGAAGGACAGATTGAGAGAGGTAAAGAGGTCGTGGACAAAATGGAGCTTTTTGCAGACAGAGCGGGCATTCCAGAGTGCTCCAGAGACAGGGAGCAGGGGGGTTGGGTGTCAGGGGCACGGATTTTACGCTAGAGAGATTGTGGTAGTTTGCAGTTGGTTTGAAGTGATAGGTGGGGGACTTGGTGGAAGGTGCAAGCTGTGGGGGTCCAGGATTGGGAGATATGTCACTAGCAGTGAGGAGAAGCAGAGAGAGGTAGAGCAGGTTGGAGAAGGAGAGTGTCTTGCTTCTGTTATGTTTTGGTAGGATAGATCTGAGGTTGAGGAGCAGGTCTGCAGATGAGGTCAGGTGGGGAGGTAGAGGGAAGGAGAGATGATTATTTGGTTAGAGGGTGCTGGGGTTTGGGGATAGCGAAGGAGAGTAAGGATTAGTGGTGCAAGGACAGTAAGACCATATGTTAGCATAATGAATGTTAAGTGTAAATGAGAAAGAGAATCTAAATACAAGTAGTAAATAGTTATTCGCACTGCTGATGATTGTTGACTGACTGCTTTTCCTGTTTGTGTGCAGGGTGTTTTGTGAATCTCTCTGTGTGTGGACTGGAAAAGCAGTATCTAAAGGCTATTGTTTAAATACGGTTTTCATGTTGCACATGTTTTTTTTAAATGTTTTTTTTCATATCAAGATTTTAATTAAAAAAAAGGAAAATTAGTAGTCTTGCAGTTTACACACTGGCCACTGGAGATTTTTTAGACTTGAATCAGTGACTCTGCTACTATATTATGGTGCTCTCAGATTACACAGCAAAAACCTGGTGACAGATTCCCTCTAAATAGAAAAACAAAATAATAAAATTGTAACTTTCAGAAAGATGATGAGTTTTGGGTTACTATTAGGACTCAAGAAAATTACAATATAATGACTCTGTGAAACCTGAAAGCTGTATGAGGGCATTAAAATAAGTGTACGGGATCCCATTGTACCTCTGTATTCCTTGACTTCATTCAGAGGTTTACTGAGGATCTCTTCCTTTATGAACTTGGCAAAAAAATGGTTATATTATGGAACTATTTTTCACATTGCTTTTATTTTATTTTTATTCTCCATTTACTATCATCTTACCTATACACTGTGCTAACATATAATATAGACAGCTCCGTTACAAAGCTTACTTTTAAGAGGCTAGACAATCAGTGGTCTTACTAAAAACCGGAAAACCAAACAATGCCGCCTGTTTATTTTGCCCATCTTACCATTGTTATATATTTGAAGTGCTACTGGAAAAGGTTAATTAATGGGACATTAAACAGACTGAATGGCACTTACCGCCCGTTACCTATGATACTAATGTCTAAACATTTTGCATTAGTCAAAGAGTCATTTTTATGCAAAGCCATTTGTTCTTCATTCTTACTAAATATACAAGAGCAGACAGTTACGTCGAAGTGAAATTAAACTTGACACTAACGCAAACATTTGCTGTGCATTTATTGCCCTGAGAATTTTGATGATGCTTTGGTTTTAATTAAGCCTTCAGATTCCATAATTATAAGTCAATGAAGGATGAGGAATATTTAACTAGAATGACATAATAAACACCAAACCTTAAACTGCTGTGTGCCTATTCTCCTTCATCAAATCTTACCTGGGTAAATGTATATAGACTTTACCTTTCACTTTGTTAATAACATCTATCCAAATAAAGTTTACAACAACAAGATAAGTCACGGTTTGCCGTTATCGCATTGGGAAAATGTGTTATTAAAGCTCAAAATTTAATTTAATACTGCAGATTATAGTGTATATCTATTTTTTTTAATTAAAGCTCACAATTGGGGGGGGGGGGGGTCTTATGGCTAGCCCCATTACATGCAAAACTGATACATTATGTAATGCCTAGTGCAAAAACTGAGGGACAGCCAATAACACTGGGATTCACTTTTGGAGGTTCTCTGAAACCCAGTTTCATGCAACATGTGTATCTTAATTGATAAGCTTTGACCAAAGTGTAATTTTAAGTTTATTATACTTAGCAGACATCTGAAAGAGAACCTGTCATCAGGATTGTATTCTTTAAACTAATGTCATGTATATAAAGATGCTTTAATGCTAAGAAAATTCTTACTTTTCTTGCATGTAAATAGCCTCTTCAGAAGGAAGAAAACGTAATATTTCGGATGTATCAATCCTAAAAGTCAATATCGACCCTTTGACGAGCCTTGTCACATAAATTAGGATAAGAAGCCAAACTAGGAACTCCATTTGCAGACATGTGTTTCGGGGCGATGCCCCTCCTCAGTGCAAAGCAGGAGGTCTGATTTTTTTATGGTGAGAGGCCTGTGACTGGGGATCTAAGGGGGAACATTTCTGCTGGTGGAGAGTGCCAAGGGCCTTTCTTGTAGAAATCCATTTTGCTGTTTTACAGAAATCGATAGTTGAAATTGTATGCTAATGAGTTGCAACTGCATCAGGATGGCACTCAATTTTAAGCTCTCATACTTCTCCATCTTTTCTCTGCCCACTGCCTACCTCCTGTCTTTGACTGGCAGGTCACTGAAACATGAGTAACCTAGAGACATAATGCAGGTAGCGAATGGGAAATAGGCAGAGAGGCAGGAGAGCTGCAAGTTAAATGTCCAACCCAACTGCACTTGCAACTCCTTAGCATAGAACTTCAACGTCAAATTTCTCTTAAACAGCAAAACGAATTTCTACAAGAAAGGTAAAGATTTAATCAGCATTAAAGTGCTTTTATACACACTATTAGTTTGGGGAATAAAATCCTGATGATGGGTTCTCTTTAAATTAATAGCACTGAACTGGTTGATTTGTGCATCCATAGTTCAGAGAAGTGGAGAATAGTTTTCAACACATGGTCCTCCAAGTCATTAAGCAAAGCAAACAGAACTGGCTTCTTAGGCTGTGTTCACACATGTTGTGTTTTGCTGCGTATTTTGCAGCAGATTTTTATGCAAATTTTCAGCTGTATCTTGCAGTACCAGCAAAGTGTATGAGAAACCTGAATTCTCTGTTCACACATGTTGCTTTTTGTTTGCTGCGTATTTTCTGACTTGCTTGTGTTTTTGGAAAATAGAGCATGTCACCTCTTTCAGCGTTTTTTCAGCATTTTTGCAGCGTTTTTTCACCCATAGGAAGTAATGGGTGGTGAAAAAAAAGCTGCAAAAACACTGCAAAAATGCATCAAAAAAGGCAGGAAAATCTGCATTTTTGACACAGCTGTTTTCCTGACAGAGAAAAGTTGTCAGCTGATTTGCAGCAGATTTAACTGAAGAAAAAAACACAACGTGTGTCAACGTAGCCTTATATGGCAACAGAAAGAGAAGTTATAGAGTTTAAAATTACATAACAAATATTTATGATCGATAGACAGAATAGGTGACAGGTGTATGATTGCTGGCAGCCCCCTTTCTTGGATTCCCACCAAGATCACTAGAATGAGGACACAAGCTCCAGGCTCAGAAGGAGTTTGTATGGAGCAGTAGTCACCCATGTGAACTGCCATTGGTGTGATGCAGGTAGCCCAATGCTTTACTCCTCAAGAATAGAGGGATCACGATGCTTGCTCTGGTTAGTGGAAAGTGGAGATCCACCAATAATTAATTTATCACTTATTCTGTGAATAGATGATAAATATTTGTGATAGAATAATTCTTTCAAGGCATCACAATCATGAGGCATTTTAAACAGATGTATTTATAACAGAGTTAAAGAGCTCCTGGAGTCAGACTGTGAGCATGGAAAGGGCATTTTGGAGGAGTGTTGTGAGGAAATCCCTGTCTTTCAGTTTCTGTAAGACTGAGAGAGCACCAAGAGATGGTACCCAAGAGATGGTAATTAGATGAGCAGGGATGACCTATAGACAGCAGCTCACAAAGATCAGCCTACTTGTCATGGACAAACAATCCCCTCTTCAATTGTATAAGAAATAACATTGTCATTTACATTCCTAGAAAATCCATCAAAACGTCAAATGAAGGAACTGTAAAAACTTCAGCTTTTCAGAGTATGACTCTCAAACTCTTGCATGATAGCTCCTTTGAATTTAATGGTGCTGTTTTTACTTGTCAATGGTGACGAGCCACAAGATTGATATGGGTACTTTGAGCTAAGGGGGCATGATGGTAAATGGTCACATCCCCTTCCTGGTGTCAAACAACTTCTACCGACATCTGCTGTATATGTACGGCAGAAGTTGGGAGTATTTCTAAAAGCAGGCTCATGTATTGAGCCTGCTCTATATCCGGCAGCTGCAAGCTGTTTTACACAGCAGAAATCCATCAATACTGCAGTTTAACCTTTTAGATGCTACGATAAACCCTCTCTGTCAATTTCTTGGGTTCTCGAGACACGACCACGAGAACCCAATGTTACGGGTCCAGATGGTGGAACCACTGTGCCGTGGAACAAGGAGGGACCGGAGGGGCATAACTAAAGGCCTCACCCAGGCCGACCCTGGCTACACGCGGCTTAGCCGACTCAACGAGCCAGGAAAGGACCGGGAAGGTGGACCAGGTGCTACTCCGGGACCAACCTCGTGTGACAGCAGGTGACTCCCACGGGACTGATGACAGACACCGACTGACATGGCAGATAGGCTGGCAGATCCGCACGGATGGTAGGCAGGCAGTGCTGGCTGGCAGACAGGCGGGCACGGATGATAGACAGGCTGGCGGGCACGGCTGATAGATGGACTAGCGGGTACGGCTGATAGACAGGCTGGTGGGCAGCACTGGGACCTGAGTGCTGGAGAGAGTGTTACAACACTAACTACAACATTGCACAGGCACCTCCATTTTGGGGTAGGTGCCTTATATAGCAAATGCTATAGCTATTGGCCGGGGACATATTAGGACAGCGCACGGCCCCTTTAACCCTTTAAGAAGCAGGGAGAGCGCATGTGCACCCTAGGCACAGTGCCTGGGGATCTGCATGCGGCACGCACACCCCAGGCAGGCACAGCGTGAGGGGGGAAGGAGGAGCGGTGGACGCCGGACCAGGGCCGCAACGGTAAGGGGATCGGCGTCTCTGCCAGGCAGGAGGCAGAGACGCCGACACTAGCAGATGGGCCCATGGGGGAGGAGCCTCAATCCTTCAATTTTAGAATTAGTAAGCTCACATAGCAGACAGTTTCCAACTGTTAAACATATGTTGTCAATATCTATCTATGTTTATGATGCTACTTAAATCTATTCATTTTATTTAAGTTATTGAACAAAATAGTTGTTAACTTGAAAGCCCTGTTGTTTTTACTTGACTTCTTAACTTCGTTGAAACCAAATTGTTTTGAACGGAGTTCTATATATCAATATAATAATAATTAAGTTCATGTAACATCGTGTGTGATAATGTCTCATAATTACAGTATATTGCTACTTAATAATTACATTGTTAAATTCTATAACCTTCAATAAAATAGTCATATCTATTCCTTGCACTTAAGACATTTGGTAATATATGTCACTTGCCTATTGATCATTGCCAATTAAGTGTGTCTTAGAAAACAAACAATTTTCTAGAATTTAGATCAATAATATCGAGACTTGCATTTATTTAAGATGTGTCCTTTCTCTGTCTGTGATTTGGGAATGAATATTCCAAAAATTCTTGGGTTTTAATGTTAAAAAGAGAAAAATTGACAAAAAAATTCCCCAAAAATTAGGGTTCCCTAAAGTAATATCTAGTTTCTTGGTTCGCACTTTGCTTTACAGATTGAAATGAGAAAGAGGCCACCTACTCTTTGATACCAACATTCTAAAATAGAGCATATATAAAGGTGTTCTCCAGGTGAGACAACCCTTTTTAAACCCGACAGTTGGTTTTAGCAGCAATATTTGTACTTTGATACTTATGTTTCATGTTTGGTTGATAACTTGAAGGGTACCTTTCAGTAATTTTAGCATGTTAAACTGGTCACATCACGGAATTGTGGATGCAGAGCTGAATAAAATGTAGTTTTTTTTTTTTTAAGTTCCCCTCTCTATTGCTGAGATATTAACTTGCAAAGTTTAGTGTAGAATTTATGTTAAGTCCAAGGGGAACTTACAAGAGATTCGTCTCTGGGGGCGTGTACTTCTTTTTCCGCATGAGGTTGACCAACCATAAGCAGGCAGCATAATGCAGGGGAAAAAAAGAACATGCCACCACAATAGCTTAGAGTAGGATTCTCGGTGTGAGACATGTAATGACAGACAGCCTGCTCTCCTTACTGATCTCACTGCAGAGCTATGCATGATTACATTGATTACAAAGTACCAGGCGTAGAGCAGAGATTATTAACACCTTCATCTTTTATCTCAGGGCTGCAAGTGTGGGGGAGGGGACACAAGACTGTGAGAGGAGAGCTGCAGCCACCGACATGTTTGTAAAGTGACAAGGCTCAACTCTGCTGTATCCTCCTCCCCTACACTGATGTGTGATGAAAGCTGTTGGTGTATGCACAATCATCTCTACTCTGCTCACTACACTTTGTAATTGCACACAGCTTTGCAGTGAGAACTATGAGGAGAGCAGGTTCACTATCATTATATGTCTAAAGGCTCATACCCATCACTGTTAAAAAATCGGTCCGATGTTGTTTCTGAAGAGTCAGATGAGTGTCATGCGAGTGTCATGCAAGTACAATGTAATTTTTCTCACCTAGCATCCGAATGACATGCAAATTAAATCTGTATGCAATGCGATTTTTACATTAGCTTTTACACAGACTAATTCTGTATGTCATTTAAAGATAGTTTTCAAACAAAAAATATTCTTAAAAACATAGATAGGTAGATGATAGATAGATTGATAGATAGATAGGTAGCTGTATAGGTAGATAGATAGAAATATGTGAGATATATAATCAGTGCATTACGTGTGTAGCTTACTGTACATGTATTTAAGTAATAAATAAATTACAGAAAAAAAATGGCGTAGGATCCCCCAAAATTTAATAATCAGCTGAGGGAAAGCTGGCTGCTGGGGGCTGATGTTTATAGCCTGGGAACGGGATAATGCACATGGAGCTTCCCAGTCTATTAATATCAGCTTACAGCTGTATACTTAGCCTTTACTGGTTATTAAAATGGGGGACCCCCCCAAAAAAATTACATGGGATCCCCCTATAATTAATAACCAGCAAAGGCTAGTCAGACAGCTTCTGGATGATATTAATAGGCAAGGAAGGGGCCATGGATATTGGCCCCCTCCCAGTCTAAAAACATCAGCTCTCAGCTGCTCTAGAAATCTGGTGCTTAGCCTCCCTTCTTCTCACTTGCCCTGGTGCGTTGGCAAGTGGGGTAATAGTATTGAGGTTGATGTCAGCTTTGTATACAGCTGACATCATGCCCAGGGGTCAGTAATAGAGATGTGTATATTAGATGTCCCATTACTAACCCCATAGTCAAATTGTAAATAATACACAGCCTCAATAAAGTCCTTTATTGGAAATAAAGACACTGACACCTTTACTTGAAATAAACACCCCCCTCTTTTACCCATTTATTATGGAAAAAGGAAAAATAACCTGTCTGATGAAAAGATAATCCAGTTGTCCAGCGAGAAGTCTTGCTCTGCTACATCTAGATGCCTTGCTGAATGGTTGCATGATGCAATCATTCAGCCTGGCATCCAGCAGAGTCACCGAGCTGTGCATGATAGTGCAGCATTCGTGACTCGCAGTGACATGAATAAGGTGAGTGGAGTTCAAAGCCGATGAACTCCTTTTACCTCACTGATTATCTTCTCATCGGATATGTTCACAATATGATAAAACTGACCTGTCAATATGATTCCCCAGGTCAGTACAAGTACGCAGATACTAAACATGTATAGTAAATTGTTTTATTTAACTGGTAAAAAAAAATTCAGAAATTTGTATGAGGAAAGCAGATGTCACAGGAGCAGATCCAGGAGGAGATGTGACAGGTAGTTCCCATTCAGTAAATGTTGGTCTCCAACAGCAGGTTGCTATAGAGAAATGAAATTGTCTTTACTCATCATCCCCAGGTCCACTGTCGTTTCTCCTGATATTTGGCATTGGCGGTGAAGTCACGTTAGCGGCATGGCTGCCAATCATTGAGCTCAGTCGCTCTGCTGCAGGGTAGGTGGAATATCCCCTTTAAAGTCACCTTCTGAGCTTACTGATTTACTGATACACTGTTAATATGGCATCACCACTGCAGCCAACACAAGACACTGGCAGCAGTGTCGGAAAGCTGCTGGTGGACTCAGAGAGTGGGTTGTTATATTTTTCATAAACTGCAACTGGGGCTGAACATTATCTGAAAGGGAGCAACCCCTTTAATAAACATTGCAGCCTTATTTATGTTTCATTCTTGGTGTTAGTTTTTACGTCTTGCTATGTTAAGAGGGGTTGTGTTGTCATGTGGTGATTCAAAACAGAAGTTGGTTTCCGCAAACTAAGCAGTTTTGAAGTGACATAAACCACATGATATATGGACTACTATACTTATTTGTATTGACTTCTTTCCAAATAGTGCACCTGAGAATCCAGACTATGTAGCCCTTAAAACAACATGAAGTGTTATGGCGTCATCTTAATCTCCAGGAACAGCATCTTGAAGGTATTTACTTCTTGCACAGATATTTTTTGTGTACCCAAACTTAATTTTAAAGTGCCAAATGGAGACGAAGAAAAAAAAATAACAAAAGACTTACAAATGCCATAAATTATAAATGCCATAAATTGGAAGCCTGCCCTTTTGAACACCAGAAACATTTTATTCACTTCAACTACTTAAATTCTGTTGCAAAAATACATTTCCTAGAAAAGTTACCGGCTTTACAGAAACTAAGTATATATTTTCACTTGAGAAATAGGTGACTAAAAGAGGTTTTATTGTATACACAGGTGTTCTTTGAAATCATTCTATTAAAAAGCATGTACTGTATGCCAAGAATTTATTGTGCTTTGTAAAATACTGTATAAAAAGTCATGATCAATTCAATTTTTTATGGAACCTGGAAATAAAGCATGGCTTATACTTATGGACACTTTTGTATCTGTTACAGGAGCTGTGGTATGATCAGACCATGTTCTTAACCCCTTTAAGTTGATATATCAGGACATTCACATGTGTTTCATGAAATTAGGCATTGGCCATAGAGTAATGGACTGCAAGGAGCATTTTTGCCCTGAAAGCAATCAAAATTTAAGTTTTTTGTGCTCACAGATGACTTTATTGACTGATATTGGATGAAACATGTAAGGGGGGCTGCGTTGTTGGAGTATATCGAATCTTCGACAATAATGATAATAAGGTTTATTATTTACAATGAGTTTTAATGCCATACCAGCGTCTTTATCAAGTGAAAAAAACAAATGTATTGACTTATAGAAATAGCAATATTGTATAGGCCCAAGATAACAGTCAATACCTGTAAGGAAGCTGTGATCATTGGCGATATGCGTTGGGTTCCATGATCTCTCAACTATGTTTCTTGCTGATTTCTTTATGGCAAAACTCAGGAGAGAAACAAATGAACAAATACCCTGCAGTAAATAAACAGTAATAGTACATATAAGTAACATAGGGTACTTAGTTGACCATATTTTTATCAAAAGAGCATAAAAGCCATCCCACCGCATGTATCATGGCTATCACCCCGGCGACACCCCTGGAAGAAGCGTGGCGAAACTGCGTCGTCTGAGTGTTAGCCATGATACATGCAAACTGTACATTTCTTATGGCTGTAAGTAAAATACACCCTACTGGTTACTTTAATGTTGATTACTGACTATAATTAGCTCTAGGTTGCACAATATTCTTTGGTTTACACTGGCACTTGCACTTTAATTCTATTATCATTGATGTTTCTGCATCTAGATCGATACTTGTGCATTATATCAGCTATTTACCTGTATATATTTTTAGTTATACATTTGCTTGATATCTGTATGCTACAACTGGGTAATCCTTGCTTATTTTTAATCCACTAAAATGTTATATGAATTTTCAATAATGGTCTTTACATTTGGTCCAAAGAGACCTTGTGGACCCCCCTAAACACCAGGGCCCAGGAGTTTGCAAACCTGCACCTATTGTAATTACACCTCTGTGTGTCATGTGGGTTGTATCCCAGTGACAGTTTTCATCCTAGGAAACAGGTTCTGGTACGATGGGTGCACTTGTACATGTTTTTATTTTTCTGGTCAACTTTTTTATATTTGTGTCTTTCCTCATTTTTAATTAAACTTAGATGTGCCATTTTGTTGCTACAGCATTCCCAACACCTATCTGATGCTGCTATGTCTATTTCTTTAGATGTATCCTTTCTCATGCTCGGCTCTAAGACAAAATACTTGATTGCCAACTTTTATAGCTAATATATGTCAATAATACAACTTCTGAATGCAGACTTCAGAATCCTTGCAGCTCGAGCAGCGCACACGGTCAGGGTTTTCCAGTGTCATTGCCAAGACCGGGCGGTCATGGAAACGCAAGTATGCGATTTGAATATATATGGTCATGTGCAGACTAGACATACTCGGCCATGCTCAATACAAGTGAATAGAGTGTGGCCAATCACATCTAGTTGGAATGTGACTGGAAGTATGCACATCACAATCTTCCGATTACGTGACCGCCTGGCCTCGGCAGAATCATGGAGAATCATGACAGCTTATGGTGCATGCGCTGTAAGTCACTCTATGTGACTGCAGACTTTCACTACAAGGCCAGACAACCTCTTTATCCCTAAGCACCTTTCTCTAGGTATTCTGGATTTCTTAGCAATGACAGATACTTAGCATTTTGTGCTTGCACTGCGCAGATACAGAAATGCCAGCCAAGTTTTACAGTCTATTTGTATAACCCAAATGTGCAATTGCACGGCTTAGGTTTTGATGCATGTATGAAGACAATCACCATAGATACAATGTTTGGGGTTTTATTATGAAGTATACACTACCGTTCAAAAGCTTGGGGTGACCCAGACAATTTTGTGTTTTCCATGAAAACTCATACTTTTATTTATCAAATGAGTTGCAAAATGATTAGAAAATATATAGTCCAGACATTGACAAGGTTAGAAATAATGATTTTTATTTGAAATAATTTTCTCGTTCAAACTTTGCTTTCGTCAAAGAATGCTCCCTTTGCAGCACTTACAGCATTGCAGACCTTTGGCATTCTAGCTGTTAATTTGCGGAGGTAATCTTGAGAAATTTCACCCCATGCTTCCTGAAGCCCCTCCCACAAGTTGGATTGGCTTGAAGGGCACTTTTTGAGTACCATACGGTCAAGCTGCTCCCACAGCAGCTCAATGGGGTTGAGATCTGGTGACTGCGCTGGCCACTCCATTACAGATAGAATACCAGCTGCCTGCTTCTTCCCTAAATAGTTCATGCATAATTTGGAGGTGTGCTTTGGGTCATTGTCCTGTTGTAGGATGAAATTGGCTCCAATCAAGCGCAGTCCACAGGTTATGGCATAGCATTGCAAAATGGAGTGATAGCCTTCCTTATTCAAAATCCCATTTACCTTGTATAAATCTCCCACTTTACCAGCACCAAAGCAACCCCAGACCATCACATTACCTCCACCATGCTTGACAGATGGCATCAGGCACTCTTCCAGCATCTTTTCAGTTGTTCTGCGTCTCACAAATGTTCTTCTGTGTGATCCAAACACCTCAAACTTTGATTCGTCTGTCCATAAAACTTTTTTCCAATCTTCCTCTGTCCAATGTCTGTGTTCTTTTGCCAATATTAATCTTTTCCTTTTATTAGCCAGTCTCAGATTTGGCTTTTTCTTTGCCACTTTGCCCTGAAGGCCAGCATCCCAGAGTTGCCTCTTCACTGTAGACGTTGACACTGGCGTTTTGCGTGTACTATTTAATGAAGCTGCCAGTTGAGCTGTGGGGCGTCGATTTCTCAAACTAGAGACTCTAATGTACTTGTCTTGTTGCTCAGTTGTGCAGTGGGGCCTTCCACTTCTCTTTCTACTCTGGTTAGAGCCTGTTTGAGCTCTCCTCTGAAGGGAGTAATACACACCGTTGTAGGAAATCTTCAGTTTCATGGCAAGTTCTTGCATGGAATAGCCTTCATTTCTAAGAACAAGAATAGACTGTCGAGTTTCACATGAGAGTTCTCTTTTTCTGGCCATTTTGAGAGTTTCATAGAACAAACAAAGGTAATGCTCCATATTCTCAACTAGCTCAAAGGAAGGTCAATTTTACAGCTTCTCAAATCAGCCAAATTGTTTTCAGCTGGGCTAACATACAGTGCTGGCCAAAAGTATTGGCACCCCTGCAATTCTGTCAGATAATACTCAGTTTTTTCCTGAAAATGATTGCAATCACAAATTCTTTGGTATTATTATCTTCATTTAATTTGCTTGCAAGGAAAAAACACAAAGGAGAATGAAGCAAAAATCAAATCATTGATCATTTCACACAAAACTCCAAAAAAGAGCCGGACAAAAGTATTGGCACCCTCAGCCTAATACTTGGTTGCACAACCTTTAGCCAAAATAACTGCGAACAACCGCTTCCGGTAATCATCAATGAGTTTCTTACAATGCTCTGCTGGAATTGTAGACCATTCTTCTTTGGCAAACTGCTCCAGGTCCCTAATATTTGAAGGGTGCCTTCTCCAAACTGCCATTTTGAGATCTCTCTACAGGTGTTCTAGGGGATTTAGGTCTGGACTCATTGCTGGCCACCTTAGAAGTCTCCAGTGCTTTCTCTAAAACCATTTTATAGTGCTTTTGGAAGTGTGTTTTGGGTCATTGTCCTGCTGGAAGACCCATGACCTCTGAGGGAGACCCAGCTTTCTCACACTGGGCCCTACATTATGCTGCAAAATTTGTTGGTAGTCTTCAGACTTCATAATGCCATACACACGGTCAAGCAGTCCAGTGCCAGAGGCAGCAAAGCAACCCCAAAACATCAGGGAACCTCCGCCATGTTTGACTGTAGGGACCGTGTTCTTTTCTTTGAATGCCTCTTTTTTTTTCCTGTACACTCTATGTTGATGCTTTTTCCCAAAACGCTCTACTTTTGTCTCATCTGACCAGAGAACATTCTTCCAAAACGTTTTAGGCTTTCTCAGGTAAGTTTTGGCAAACTCCAGCCTGGCTTTTTTATGCCTCGGGGTAAGAAGTGGGGTCTTCCTGGGTATCCTACCATACAGCCCCTTTTAATTCAGACGTCGAAGGATAGTACGGGTTGACACTGTTGCACCCTCGGACTGCAGGGCAGCTTGAACTTGTTTGGATGTTAGTCGAGGTTCTTTATCCACCATCCGCACAATCTTGCGTTGAAATCTCTCGACAATTTTTCTTTTCCGTCCACATCTAGGGAGGTTAGCCACAGTGCCATGGGCTTTAAACTTCTTGATGACACTGCGCACGGAAGACACAGGAACATTCAGGTCTTTGGAGATGGACTTGTAGCCTTGAGATTGCTCATGCTTCCTCACAATTTGGTTTCTCAAGTCCTCAGACAGTTCTTTGGTCTTCTTTCTTTTCTCCATGCTCAATGTGGTACACACAAGGACACAGGACAGAGGTTGAGTCAACTTTAATCCATGTTAACTGGCTGCAAGTGTGATTTAGCTATTGCCAACACCTGTTAGGTGCCACAGGTAAGTTACAGGTGCTGTTAATTACACGAATTAGAGAAGCATCACATGATTTTTCAAAGGGTGCCAATACTTTTGTCCACCCCCTTTTTTAGGTTTGGTGTGGAATTATATCCAATTTGGCTTTAGGACAATTCTTTTTGTGTTTTTTTCATTGAAGACAAATTAAATGAAGATAATAATACCAAAGAATTTGTGATTGCAATCATTTTCAGGAAGAAACTGAGTATTATCTGACAGAATTGCAGGGGTGCCAATACTTTTGGCCAGCACTGTACTTGTGCAAGGGTTTTCTAGGGTTTTCTAAACATCCATTAGCCTTCTTACACAGTTAACAAACACAATGTACCATTAACCACTTCGCACCAGAGCCTGTTTTTGCCTTCGTAACCGGGCCAATTTTTTCAATTCTGACCACTGTCACTTTATGAAGTAATTACTCTGGAACGCTTCAACGGATCCCCCTGATTCTGAGACAGTTTTTTCGTGACATATTGTACTTCATGACAGTGGTAAAATTTCTTCGATATCACTTGCGTTTATTTGTGAAAAAATCGGAAATTTGGCGAAAATGTTGAAAATTTTGCAATTTTCAAACTTTGAATTTTCATGCCCTTAAATCAGAGAGATATGTCACACAAAATAGTTAATAAATAACATTTCCCACATGTCTACTTTACATCAGCACAATTTTGGAACAAAATTTTTTTTTGTTAGGGAGTTATAAGGGGCAAAAGTTGACCAGCGATTTCTCATTTTTCCAACAAAATTTACAAAAACATTTTTTTAGGGACCACATCATATTTGAAGTCACTTTGAGGGGTCTTTATGACAGAAAATACCCAAAAGTGACACCATTCTAAAAACTGCACCCCTCAAGGTGCTCAAAACCACATTCAAGAACTTTATTAACCCTTCAGGTGCTTCACAGGAATTTTTGGAATGTGGAAGAAAAAAATTAACATTTAACTTTTTTCACAAAAATGTTACTTTAGACCCAATTTTTTTATTTTCACAGGGGTAACAGGAAAAAATGGACCCCAAATTTTTTTGTGCAATTTCTCTTGAGCGCGCTGATACCCAATATGTGAGGGAAAACCACTGTTTGGGCGCACTGCAGGGTTCGGAAGGGAAGGAGCGCCATTAGACTTTTTGAATGTAAAATTTGTTTGAATAATTAGCAGACGCCATGTTGCGTTTGGAGAGCCCCTGATGTTCCTAAACATTGGAAACCCCCCCACAAGTGACACCATTTTGGAAACTAGACCCCTTAGGGAACTTATCTAGATGTGTGGTGAGCACCTTGAACCCAAAGGTGCTTCACAGAAGTTTATAATATTGAGCTGTAAAAATAAAATTTTCACATTTTTCCCACAAAACCGTTTTTCATCCCTTAATTTTGCATTATCATAAGGATAATAGAATAAATTGCACCATGAAATTTGTTGTGCAATTTCTCCTGAACACGCTGATACCCCATATGTGGAGGTAAACCACTGTTTGGGCGCACGGCAGGTTTTGAAAGGGAAGGAGTGCCATTTGACTTTTTGAATGTAAAATTTGTTTGAATAATTAGTGGATGCCATGTTGCATTTGGGGGGCCCCTGATGTGCCTAAACAGTGGAAACCCCCCACAAGTGACACCATTTTGGAAACTAGACCCCTTAGGGAACTTATCTAGATGTGTAGTGAGCACCTTGAACCCTAAGGTGCTTCACAGAAGTTTATAATAATGAGCTGTAAAAATAAAATTTTCACATTTTTCCCACAAAAACGTTTTTCATCTCTTAATTTTGCATTATCATAAGGGTAATAGGATAAATTGCACAATGAAATTTGTTGTGCAATGTCTCCTGAACACGCCGATAACCCATATGTGGAGGCAAACCACTGTTTGGGCACACGGCAGGGTTTGAAAAGGAAGGAGCGCCATTTGACTTTTTGAATGTAAAATTTGTTTGAATAATTAGCAGACGCCATGTCGCATTTGGGGAGCCCCTGATGTGCCTAAACAGTGGAAACCCCCCACAAGTGACACCATTTTGGAAACTAGACCCCTTAGGGAACTTATCTAGATATGTGGTGAGCACCTTGAACCCCAAGGTGCTTCACAGAAGTTTATAATAAGCTGTAAAAATAAAATTTTCACATTTTTCCCACAAAAAATGTTTTTCATCCCCTAGTTTTGCATTATCATAAGGGTAATAGGATAAATTGCACCATGAAATTTGTTGCGCAATTTCTCCTGAGTACGCTGATACCCCATATGTGGGGGAAAACCACTGCTTTGGTGTACGGCAGGGTTCGGAAGAGAAAGGAGCGCTATGTTGGCTGGGATAGGTTGCAGACACCATGTCACATTTGAAGAGTCGCTGACATTCCGAAACAGCAGAAACCCCCACAAGTGACCCCATTTTGTAAACTACATCTCTCAAGGAATTCATCTAGGGAAGTAGTGAGTATTTTTAATTTTTAAATTTATACCATTGGGCAGTGAAAAAAGCATAATTATATTTTTACCACAAAAAAATGTTTTACCCTCAGATTTTACATTTTCACACAGGGCAATGAGTAAAAATGGTGCCGAAATGTGTCACACAATTTCTTCTAAAAGTGTCAATACCCCATATGTGACTGTATCATACTGCTCAGCCATACGGCGAGATCTGGGGGGGACGGAGCGCTATTTGACAACTGGAGAACAAATTATTGTAGAATAGGCATTTGGATTTGGGAGCATAAAATTTTCTGAATTTCTTTTGGGGGAGGGGCAAGGGCCATTTCGCTTTTCCAGAGCCTTTCTGCTACCAGTAACTTGGAAATCCCTTATATTTTTAACAGATGACGGACCTGAGTGGGGACTAGCTTTTTTTGAGAACTGAGTTGAAGCTTTTATTGGGAACATTTTACGTAACATTTATCCGGCGCTCTAGGCTGAGCACTTACATCGGGGTTTCCATCTAAATTTCCAAGTGATGTAATTCAGATGAAACCCCTGCGGGATCCATTCACTGTAATGAGGCAGCAGAGTTACTCTGGACTCCGTCTGGCCTCTGTTTAGTGGTGTCCTTTTTTTCAGAAGTGCACAAAACTGTGGCCAACCGCACTTTTATGCACGCCTAAAACAAATGACACCGTGGGATCACAGGCCAGACGGCATCCACGGTGGCCTATATCTGCCTCATTACAGGGAATCTTCCGTCATGGGTTCGGTCTGAATCACGTATTTCACAGATTTACACGGAAACTCTGGTGTAAGTGCTCAGCGCAGAGCGCAGGATAAATGTGAGCAGAGCCTTACTGCGATCTTTGGGAGACATAATAAACAAATCAGTAGCAGGTGAAGAATTGGTTTTATTTATTTTTAACGCCGTTCCTCGTGTGATATAACTGATTAGATTACTTTATTCTTCGGGTCGGTGCGATTACTGAGATACCAGATTTATATCTGGTTTTTATGACTGACAGCTGTCACACACTAAGAGACGCTTTTTTTTGCAAAATCTAGTTTTTGCATCGCCATATTTTGAGAGCTATAATTTTTCCATATTTCGGCCGACAGAGTCATGTGATGGCTTGTTTTTTGCGGGACGAGTTGACATTTTTATTGGTACAATTTTTGGGTACGGGACATTTTTTGATCGCTTTCTATTCCGTTTTTTGGGAGGTAAAATTAACAAAAACCAACAATTCAAGAATTGTTTTTTGAGTTTTTTTTATGCCGTTCTGCGTGTGGTAAAAGTGATAAGGCAGCATTATTCTTCGGGTCGGTACGTTTACAGCGATACTTACTACACTTACTGTATATTTTTTTATGTTTTGGCACTTTTACACAATAAAACAATTTTATAGAAAAAATATTTTTTTTGTATTGCTTTATTCTGAGTGCTATAACTTTTTATTTTTCGGCTGATGGAGCTGTATGGTGGCTTTTTTTTGCGGAACAAGATGACGTTTTCAGCGGTACCATTTTTATTTCCATTTTGCTTTTTGATCGCATTTTTTTCCACTTTTTGTTTGGCAATATGATGAAAAAGCATATTTTTTTGCTCCGTTTTTTATTTATTTTTATTACGGTGTGCACAGAAGGAGTTAATTAGTGTGACAGTTTTATAGATCGGGTTGTTTTGGACGTGGCGATACCAAATATGTGTACTTTTTTTGGTTTTGCATAAATATACGGATTTATTGGTTTAATATTTTATTTATTTATTTTTATTTATTTATTTAGTGATTTTTTTTTAACAGTTTAAAAACATTTTTTTTACATTTTTACTTAGCCCCTGCATGGGCCATTAATTTTTATTTTTCTGATCACTGATCTCATGTAATGTAATAGATATGTATTACATTACATGAGATCTTCGCTGACTGTTTCACAGTCAGAGTCTCCTGCCAGGCTTCAGCTGCAGGCTGAGCCAGGCAGGACACCATATATGGCAGATCTGGAGGTGGTCATGTGACCTCCAGCTGCCATAGCAACGTCAGGTCCTGGAAGGTATAAGGGGGCCGTCGGAGAGGTAAGTGGACGACCCCCTCTCCTCCTGCTGTCTTCTATATGCCACGATCACTATAGATCGCGGCATATAGAAGACAGCAAAGGGTTAAGATCATTGGAACCTGATCCAATCAGGTCCCGATGATGTCCCCTGTCAGATCTAACGCTCTGCACCGGAATCGCAGCGCTTGCAGGACCCTGGGGGTCCTGAGCGCTGCGAGGCCACCCACAGTTTTTAAACATCGGCGCTGCACAGAGCCCAGCAAGCGCCGACGTTTATCTACAGTGGGCGGTCGGGAACCGGTTAAAACACTGGAGTGGTGGTTCTTGGAAATGGGCCTCTATACACCTATGTAGATATTGCAATAAAAACAAGACGTTTGCAGCTAGAATAGTCATTTACCACATTAACAATGTATAGAGTGTATTTCATTTGATGTTAGCTTCATTGAAAAAAAAAAGTGCTTTTCTTTCAAAAATAATGAAATTTCTAAATGACCCCAAACTTTTGAACGGTAGTGTATATACTTAAATGACTGATTACTTCTTAAGTATATTTTTAAGCTTTCTTAGACTGTTAAAATCTTAACATTTAAATAACATGCAAATATTCGCATCAAGTAAGTATAATTATCAGAACAGATAAAGAAAGAGAAACCGTGGAAGCTCTCGCTACCGTTAAACACACAGTATGACAATTTTTTGAAACACTTAACAAATTCGACCATCATAAAGACAAGCTTAACCACTTTATTTCTAGCTTTATGCACAGATTTGACTCTTTCTTAAAAGCTCAGTGAATCGACAACTTAGGAGGTAAAGAATAGTAGGAATGTGTATCAAGTCCTTCCACTTCTTCCACAGTTCAAAGAAAGGTGATTGTCACTGTTGTACCAAAGAACGTTTAGTATTCCAACTATGAATGAGGGATTAACATTTCTGAAAGAGTGTCAGCAAGACCATAGTGAGTTTTAACACCAGATCAATGTAAAGAAAACAGGTCTATGTGTACAGTATGCATGCAGATGCCTGCAAAATCTTGCTGTCCAATTGTAAGTAAAGAATTCAAAGCAAATAATAAATGTGAAAGCTGGTAAATGTAAAAGTAAAACAAATTACAAAAAAAAAAATTTTATAGGCTGTACATCTCTAGGCCCTCGCTGAATGAGATATGTAGACTCAGAACATTTAACTACAAAATTGAAGAAATTCTAGCTATTGGTTATTATATAGGTTATTATATACTTATATCTCGCTATTGGCTCTTATATTAGCTTGTATATCCTAGATTCAAAGGGGAATGGGGTTTATGGTGTGCTTACGTAGATGGAAACCCAAATATGATCCAATAGATTAATTACAATTTCTAAATGTTTAAAACTGATACAAATCCCATCTCCAAATACCGTATCACTTTACAATATTGAAAGTAGCCATCTAAAGGTGACAAACACATCAAATAGCCTACACTTATTAAATCCCAAATCTCTTTTAAATTTTCATTTTCCTTATTTAATTTATATTTTGTTGTTACTTTTACACGATTTTTGTATCACATAAGGTGAACCCCCACAAAAGCTCAGTTTATGTCAGCTGACTTTACGTTTAATAATCAGTGATCACTTAAAAACCTGCTTATACAGTGCTGGCCAAAAGTATTGGCACCCCTGCAATTCTGTCAGATAATGCTCAGTTTCTTCCTGAAAATGATTGCAATCAGAAATTCTTTGGTATTATTCTCTTCATTTAATTTGTCTTCAATGAAAAAAACACAAAATGAATTGTCCTAAAGCCAAATTGAATATAATTTCACACCAAACCTAAAAAAGGGGGTGGACAAAAGTATTGGCACCCTTTGAAAAATCATGTTATGCTTCTCTAATTCGTGTAATTAACAGCACCTGTAACTTACCTGTGGCACCTAACAGGTGTTGGCAATAACTAAATCACACTTGCAGCCAGTTAACATGGATTAAAGACTCAACCTCTGTCCTGTGTCCTTGTGTGTACCACATTGAGCATGGAGAAAAGAAAGAAGACCAAATAACTGTCTGGGGACTTGAGAAACCAAATTGTGAGGAAGCATGAGCAATCTCAAGGCTACAAGTCCATCTCCAAAGACCTGAATGTTCCTGTGTCTTCCGTGCGCAGTGTCATCAAGAAGTTTAAAGCCCATGGCACTGTGGCTAACCTGTGGACGGAAAAGAAAAATTTACGAGAGATTTCAACGCAAGATTGTGCGGATGGTGGATAAAGAACCTCGACTAACATCCAAACAAGTTCAAGCTGCCCTGCAGTCCGAGGGTACAATAGTGTCAACCCGTACTATCCGTTGACATCTAAATGAAAAGGGACTGTATGGTAGGATACCCAGGAAGACCCCACTTCTTACCCCGAGACATAAAAAAGCCAAGCTGGAGTTTGCCAAAACTTGCCTGAGAAAGCCTAAAACGTTTTGGAAGAATGTTCTCTGGTCAGATGAGACAAAAGTAGAGCGTTTTGGGAAAAAGCATCAACATAGAGTGTACAGGAATAAAAAAGAGGCATTCAAAGAAAAGAACACGGTCCCTACAGTCAAACATGGCGGAGGTTCCCTGATGTTTTGGGGTTGCTTTGCTGCCTCTGGCACTGGACTGCTTGACCGTGTGCATGGCATTATGAAGTCTGAAGACTACCAACAAATTTTGCAGCATAATGTAGGGCCCAGTGTGAGAAAGCTGGGTCTCCCTCAGAGGTCATGGATCTTCCAGCAGGACAATGAACCAAAACACACTTCCAAAAGCACTATAAAATGGTTTTAGAGAAAGCACTGGAGACTTCTATGGTGGCCAGCAATGAGTCCAGACCTAAATCCCATAGAACACCTGTGGAGAGATCTCAAAATGGCAGTTTGGAGAAGGCACCCTTCAAATATCAGGGACCTGGAGCAGTTTGCCAAGAAGAATGGTCTACAATTCCAGCAGAGCATTGTAAGAAACTCATTGATGGTTACTGGAAGCGGTTGTTCGCAGTTATTTTGGCTAAAGGTTGTGCAACCAAGTATTAGGCTGAGGGTGCCAATACTTTTGTCCAGCCCTTTTTTGGAGTTTTGTGTGAAATGATCAATGATTTGATTTTTGCTTCATTCTCTTTTGTGTTTTTTCCTTGCAAGCAAATTAAATGAAGAGAATAATACCAAAGAATTTGTGATTGCAATCATTTTCAGGAAGAAACTGAGTATTATCTGACAGAATTGCAGGGGTGCCAATACTTTTGGCCAGCACTGTACATTCAGACCACACATTAAATGCTCACTTAATGATTTATAATAGATGGTTTAGTGCGCATTGGCTACTATTGTTCTCAGCAGCACATGTCATGTTTACACAGGACAATATGCTGCCGAGAAGCATGATCTTTTGTGCAAACCAAAAGATCATTTCACCCGACAAACAAACTTTTTGAGTTTCCTGTCCGCCAACTGGGAAGTACAATACTTCATAAATAGTTTGACAATACAGGTAAATAAAAAGATTTGCAGGACTCTTGTCTGACATCCAAGTTGGTACTTCTTAGCAGCCAAACCAGGGTCCTGTAAACTTCCTTGACTGGTGCCCAAATGCCTTCATACTGGGGGCCACTGGTGTTAACAATTAAAGTAGAGAGGAGTGCAGTGGATGCCTACTTCTAGCAGGACTTTCTTGTGTTGGGAAATGAAGGTTGCCCCATAAATATTTTTCACCTATTCATACGATAATAAATATATGAAAGCTGGGAGTGTAACCGCTATGACCTCCAGTAATCCCAATAACAGGACTTCCAACGTTCTCTGTGTAAATTGAGCGGTAGTGCATATGTGTCCAGCACTCCATCTCTTTGGGACTGGTGGTAATGCATGTGCACTACCACTTCTTTAGACCAATAGAAGTGAAGAGAAAGGAGGTCCGCATTGCTGACTCCCTTTCCATTCAGACAAGGGACTGCATAAATCAAACTTTGACTGAATAAATGAAAAATTATGTATTTTTGGATCAGTTATGCAACTCAATGAATGAGATTCATCAGAGTTTTTTTTCATCCTGATTTTTTAATATGAATATGTTATAAAACATGAAAACAAACATATAAACCCCAATTCATCAAGATCGGCTGTGTTCATGCTGGTCTTGGTAAGGGGTTGTGCTGGAGTAAGAGGCACCTGCTTCATTAAAGGCACACACCTCTTGCGCCTATGTGCGACTTGCCATGAATGTTACTACAGCGAGAGTCTCGAGTGAGATTTCTGGCATAAGGTACACTACAGTTCATCATAAATTAGATGTGTTATGGCATCACACCCCCGTTCTGTCCCAACGTTGCCCATTTTGGCGGATCTGAAGAACACTGACTTGAATATGCCAAAAGTCGCAACATTTTTGCAAAAACACTTTGATAAATTGGGACCTTTGTCTCATTTATCAAAACTATTTATAGGAAAAACAGTCTTTTATGTCCATAGCAATGAATCAGCTCAGCTTTAATTTCTTAAAATGCTGTGGAAAAATGAAAGCTGGTTGCTGTAGTCTGAAATTACAAAAAACAAATAAGCCAAAGCCAAGGGCAGACACAGACCAAAGAAAGAGCTTTGCAAGATCAGTAGTTGCGCCCTTAGCAGTCCAATAGCTCTACATAATGCACCCTTTAAGTGTCTGACTGAAGCTGGCTGCAGCTTTGGAGGTGGAAGTGGACCCTCTTGGGTCTCTGTGCGGCTGCACAAATTACACCAATGATATGTCTGCTCATGGAGAAAGCAATAGAAACTAACACCAGTGAGATCAAAACACTTTTTTGGGGTACTGAGTAGTGTTGAGCCACCCCCGTAGTGTTCGAGTTCGGTTCGGTTCGTCGAACACCCGTGTGTTCGTCGAACTGTTCGTCGAACACCTTCGAACACCGTTAAAACCAATGGCAGGCAAACAAAAACACATAGAAACACATAGAAAACACCTTCAAAGGTGTCCAAAAGCTGACAAACTGCTCTGAAGACACAACTAACACATGGAAAAGTGACAAGTACATATAGTCATGCGAAAAGAAAAGAGGTGGAGGAGTAAAAGGAGGGGGAGACACAGATATAGGCATGTCATGCCCTTCTAAAATCCAAAAAGTGAGAAGCCGACACGTTCAGTCCGCTCCTGCCCGTGCCACCTCTGTGTCGCCGGGTTTGTGCCAGAGCCGCGGTGAACCCTGACGGCCAGCCCCCCTCTCCCAATACTGGTGCCTGTCCGCTGGTGGGTCGAGCGAGCCCCCCTGTGGTGGAGGCAGCTCTAAGCTTTTTAATTTAAATTGTCTCTCTAATTTGAATGAATACACTTTAAATCCATTTACAAGGATCTATTGGAGGGCAAGTCTCATGCCAGCAGCCGCGTAATTCCAGCTCCAGTAGCGTCCACTAAAGCTGCTGCAGTTAAAAAGCTTTTATAAGGATCGAGCTCGGCTGTCCACCGCAAGGCATCCTACTGCCAGTCCCAGCCCCTATGCCTTGGGGTGCCTCCTGATGCTCTTCACTGAGTATCCCGTGGTCCCGAAGCATTTCCTTTGAAAAAATTAAGTGTCAAAAGTACAGGTGGTGTAGCTTGCTTAACAGCCGGGATAATCCGCTGACTAGCAGACACTGCTACTAGGCACAAAGTATTTCCTGGGCTAGATGCAGTTAAAAATTTGTAATTAGATACTCTCGTTGGATGCTGAGAAAGCATTCCATAGAGTCTCCTGGCACGCCATATATGATTCTCTTAAAAAGCTTGGGGTAGGGGTCTAGGGGACCCTTTTATAGCCAAAATCACAGCCCTGTATCGCAATACGTCACCTAGGCTGAAGATAAATGGAACTGTATTACCCTGAGGGCTCGGTTGCTACAGAGGTATTGCACCTCACCCAGAGGTGTGATATCTCACTCTCAGGTAAGGATGGAGTGTGGATCAGGACCCGACACCTGCATGCATTACACCACATTGCCGTGGGGCAGGGCGACCAATATGCCCCTGAGATGGGCACGACAGTCCCTGTCCCTGGCTGGAGTGGGGGGAGGGAACACTGAGGAAGGGGAACCCTGTAGTGCAGGAGCAGGGAGGAAGCAGTTCCTGGGTGCATTGAGAAGGGAGTATAAAAGGTGGGCACCATCTTAGCTCAGTGCAGAGAAGTCTGAGCAGAAGTGGCAGGGAGCAGGGGCTCTGCATGAGCTCTGCTCCGGAGGCGGGCCTAGTAACAGAGGCCCAGGCCTGGAAGAGGGAGAAGGAAGGAAGAGGAGCGGAGAAGGCTCCAGGAACGAGGAACGAAGGGATCCCAGGGGTGCGGACGGGCGAGTCGCCACCGCACGCCCGAATCCACCTGCGTGGAGGGGTCAGGCCAAAGGGGGAGACCGGTCCCCGAAACTAGTGGAGGCAGGAAACGACCCTCAGCTAGAAACAGGAGGCTGTGACATTTTATGTGGCGCAGCCCCTCGCTACACCCGCTAGCTAGGCACCACATAGGGTCAGGGAAACTGGCGCCAAGTTTACCAAGAGGAGGCCCGAGGCAGCCGGACAGAAGGGTTGGTAAGAAAGGCCAGACAAAGGACACACAAAGGGGGTCCTGTGAAGCGCTCCAAAGTTATCTGGGAGTTGTCTGAGCCCCTCACCTGGTGAGCACAGTACGACGTGGGCAGCCGTTACCTGCAGACGTGGTCTGGATAATAAGAACTGTGAGTAAAGGCCCTGGACTGCATCACTGACTCCGTGTCGTTACTGCTGCTGCCCTGCACCATCACCCCCATCCTCCGCATACACTGCCCTGAGGCTATACTCCTCCCGTGGGGAGTTATGCTACGCTCTGCTGCACCCACAACACCAGCCTCAGCGGTCTGCTCTGGAGCGGCGGTTCACTCTGACCGTAATCTACGGGTGGCGTAGTCGGACATTTAAACATCAAAACCACATAAATAGTTCCGCCACTGGTTTGACCGCCCTGAGCCACGGAACCGGGTCGCCGCCACAGAGACTACAACCACCAGCATCCACCAAAAAGGGTCCGGCTCCGGGTGTCCCAAGGCCCAGGGGGCGCGTCAGAACATTTTCATCACCTTTCACAATCACCAATGGGACAAGGCAGGGATGTTCTCTGTCCCCTCTCTTATACATCCTAGTGACGGAGCACCTGCTCTCATCAATTCGCCATAACCCCAATATTAGGTGGATTGAGGTGGGAGGCACCGAGTACAAGTGCTCTCTATTTGCTGATGATGTCCTAGTATATATCACTCAATCACATATATCCATCCATGCTGTTATGGCTGAAATAGATCACTTTGTTACATGGTCAAATTTTAAAATCAATGCAGCGAAGTCTGAGGCCCTCGATGTCTCCCTCCCCAAATCCATATAGGATTCCATCCAGTCCAACTTTCCCTTTGCCTGGCCCTCACAGGGTATCAAATACTTAGGAATTCCTATTCATAGAGACCTCTCCCATCTATGTTATCTTAATTTTGGGCCCTTTATTGAACAACTCCATACAGACCACGGTTGGCAAGTTAGAACTGTAAGATTCACTACGTGAACCACTGGTGTTTTGTGGAAAAGCACATGTACACTGTGTTCCAAATTATTATGCAAAAAGTGTTTAGGAGTGATAAGGGAAGAATTTGTTTGTTTGTCAGTAGTGTTGAGCCACCCCCATAGTGTTCGAGTTCGGTTCGGTTCGTCGAACACCCGTGTGTTCGCCGAACTGTTCGTCGAACTGTTCGTCGAACACCTTCGAACACCGTTAAAACCAATGGCAGGCAAACAAAAACACATAGAAACACATAGAAAACACATTCAAAGGTGTCCAAAAGCTGACAAACTGCTCAGAAGACATAACTAACACATGGAAAAGTGACAAGTACATATAGTCATGCGAAAATAAAAGAGGTGGAGGAGTAAAAGGAGGGGGAGACACAGATATAGGCATGTCATGCCCTTCTAAAATCCAAAAAGTGAGAAGCCGACACGGCCAGTCCGCTCCTGCCCGTGCCACCTCCGTGTCGCCGGGTTTGTGCCAGAGCCGCGGTGAACCCTGACGGCCAGCCCCCCTCTCCCAATACTGGTGCCTGTCCGCTGGTGGGTCGAGCGAGCCCCCCTGTGGTGGAGGCAGCTCTAAGCTTTTTAATTTAAATTGTCTCTCTAATTTGAATGAATACACTTTAAATCCATTTACAAGGATCTATTGGAGGGCAAGTCTCATGCCAGCAGCCGCGGTAATTCCAGCTCCAGTAGCGTCCACTAAAGCTGCTGCAGTTAAAAAGCTTTTATAAGGATCGAGCTCGGCTGTCCACCGCAAGGCATCCTACTGCCAGTCCCAGCCCCTATGCCTTGGGGTGCCTCCTGATGCTCTTCACTAAGTATCCCATGGTCCCGAAGCATTTCCTTTGAAAAAATTAAGTGTCTAAACTACAGGTGGTGCAGCTTGCTTAACAGCCGGGATAATCCGCTGACTAGCAGACACTGCTACTAGGCACAAAGTATTTCCTGGGCTAGATGCAGTTAAAAATTTGTAATTAGATACTCTCGTTGGATGCTGAGAAAGCATTCCATAGAGTCTCCTGGCACGCCATATATGATTCTCTTAAAAAGCTTGGGGTAGGGGTCTAGGGGACCCTTTTATAGTCAAAATCACGGCCCTGTATCGCAATACGTCACCTAGGCTGAAGATAAATGGAACTGTAGCACCCTGAGGGCTCGGTTGCTACAGACGTATTGCACCTCACCCAGAGGTGTGATATCTCACTCTCAGGTAAGGATGGAGTGTGGATCAGGACCCGACACCTGCATGCATTACACCACATTGCCGTGGGGCAGGGCGACCAATATGCCCCTGAGATGGGCACGACAGTCCCTGTCCCTGGCTGGAGTGGGGGGAGGGAACACTGAGGAAGGGGAACCCTGTAGTGCAGGAGCAGGGAGGAAGCAGTTCCTGGGTGCATTGAGAAGGGAGTATAAAAGGTGGGCACCATCTTAGCTCAGTGCAGAGAAGTCTGAGCAGAAGTGGCAGGGAGCAGGGGCTCTGCATGAGCTCTGCTCCGGAGGCGGGCCTAGTAACAGAGGCCCAGGCCTGGAAGAGGGAGAAGGAAGGAAGAGGAGCGGAGAAGGCTCCAGGAACGAGGAACGAAGGGATCCCAGGGGTGCGGACGGGCGAGTCGCCACCGCACGCCCGAATCCACCTGCGTGGAGGGGTCAGGCCAAAGGGGGAGACCGGTCCCCGAAACTAGTGGAGGCAGGAAACGACCCTCAGCTAGAAACAGGAGGCTGTGACATTTTATGTGGCGCAGCCCCTCGCTACACCCGCTAGCTAGGCACCACATAGGGTCAGGGAAACTGGCGCCAAGTTTACCAAGAGGAGGCCCGAGGCAGCCGGACAGAAGGGTTGGTAAGAAAGGCCAGACAAAGGACACACAAAGGGGGTCCTGTGAAGCGCTCCAAAGTTATCTGGGAGTTGTCTGAGCCCCTCACCTGGTGAGCACAGTACGACGTGGGCAGCCGTTACCTGCAGACGTGGTCTGGATAATAAGAACTGTGAGTAAAGGCCCTGGACTGCATCACTGACTCCGTGTCGTTACTGCTGCTGCCCTGCACCATCACCCCCATCCTCCGCATACACTGCCCTGAGGCTATACTCCTCCCGTGGGGAGTTATGCTACGCTCTGCTGCACCCACAACACCAGCCTCAGTGGTCTGCTCTGGAGCGGCGGTTCACTCTGACCGTAATCCACGGGTGGCGTAGTCGGACATTTAAACATCAAAACCACATAAATAGTTCCGCCACTGGTTTGACCGCCCTGAGCCACGGAACCGGGTCGCCGCCACAGAGACTACAACCACCAGCATCCACCAAAAAGGGTCCGGCTCCGGGTGTCCCAAGGCCCAGGGGGCGCGTCAGAACATTTTCATCACCTTTCACAATCACCAATGGGACAAGGCAGGGATGTTCTCTGTCCCCTCTCTTATACATCCTAGTGACGGAGCACCTGCTCTCATCAATTCGCCATAACCCCAATATTAGGTAGATTGAGGTGGGAGGCACCGAGTACAAGTGCTCTCTATTTGCTGATGATGTCCTAGTATATATCACTCAATCACATATATCCATCCATGCTGTTATGGCTGAAATAGATCACTTTGTTACATGGTCAAATTTTAAAATCAATGCAGCGAAGTCTGAGGCCCTCGATGTCTCCCTCCCCAAATCCATATAGGATTCCATCCAGTCCAACTTTCCCTTTGCCTGTCCCTCACAGGGTATCAAATACTTAGGAATTCCTATTCATAGAGACCTCTCCCATCTATGTTATCTTAATTTTGGGCCCTTTATTGAACAACTCCATACAGACCACGGTTGGCAAGTTAGAACTGTAAGATTCACTACGTGAACCGCTGGTGTTTTGTGGAAAAGCACATGTACACTGCGTTCCAAATTAATATGCAAAAAGTGTTTAGGAGTGATAAGGGAAGAATTTGTTTGTTTGTCAGTTAAACTCATTGATGGTGATGTGTGTCAGGGCTCTTTATATCACTGTAAGCAATTGCAGACACCTGTGCTAATTAGTTTGGCAGGTGTGTCCAATGAAAGGCAAGACTACTTAAGAAGGCTCTCTCACATTATTAAGCAGCCTACATTTTCTGCCAAAATGGGAAAGAAAAAGGATGTGTCGGCTGCTGAGAAGCAACAAATTGTGGAGTGTTTAGGTCAAGGCATGACTACAATCAACATTGTGCGATGATCAGGATGAAGTGTCTTGACAATCAAGAAGTATGTAGCTGATTCACAGTACACACGTGTGCGTGCTGATAAGGGCAAATTGAGGACTCTTTCCTACAGGCAATTACGTCAGGTTGAAAGAGCAGCGGCCAAAAAGCCTTGTCATAGCAGCAGACAAGTTTTTGAAGCTGCTTGTGCCTCCAACGTCCCCCGAACAACAAGATGCAGGGTCCTTCAGAGGTTTGCAGCTGTGCATACGCCATCCTGTCGACCTCCTCTATCCACTTCACACAAGCAGAAACGGCTCCAGTGGGCCAAACATTACATGAAGACTGATTTCAAAACAGTTTTGTTCACGGATGAGTGCCGTGCAGCGCTCGATGGTCCAGATGGATGGAGTGGAGGATGGCTGGTTGATGGACACCCCACGCAAACACGGCTACAGCGCCAACAAGGAGGAGGTGGAGTAATGTTTTGGGCTGGAATCATGGGGAGAGAGATTGTCGGCCCCTTTAGGATCCCCGAAGGCGCTAAAGATGAACTCTATAATGTATGTGGATTTTCTCACACAGCACTTCCTGCCATGGTTCAAGAAGAAGAACCGTGTATTTCACAGCAAGATCATTTTTCTGCATGATAATGCACCATCTCATGCTGCACATAAAACATCTGCATCTCTGGCTGATATGGGCATAAAAGGGGACAAACTTATGGTGTGACCCCCATGCTCCCCTGACCTCTACCCCATTCAGAACCTTTGGAGCATCATTATGGAGTGTCTATGATGGCGGGAGGCAGTTCACATCTAAGCAACAGCTCTGGGAGGGTATTCTGTCCTCATGCAAAACAATTGAAGCAGAAACCATCCAAAACCTGACAAATTCAATGGACGAGAGAGTTCAGAAGCTCCTTTCGAACAAGGGGACCTATGTGAAAATGTAACATCACCTAGAATAAAGTTTTGAGTTGAAAACTGTTTGATTTCAGTTTCTAACAACCTGCTAATGCTTATAATTTCAAAAATGACCATTTTTTTGGTCTTTATTAAAATGAAAAGGTTGATCGAAAAGTTTGGGGGATCTAAGAGTGTGGCAACCCAGTAGTCATGATTACTTCGAATTCTGACAATATGAGGGTCATGCTGCAGGTAGTGCAGCAAGAAGGCACTTATGTGTCTTGCGCATCTCGGAGCCCCAAAATAATTTTCCGGGCTAGATGCAGCTAAAAATTATTTTTAATTTTAAATCTGGTGAAGCTTTAGTATAGATGGCCTAATAGGATCAGTGCTGCACACTGCTACAAAGCCCAAATTATTTTCCAGTCAAGATACAGATAAACATGATTAGTAATTTGAAAGTTTAAAACGGTTGGTAGGGTGATTTTAACCAATCATCCATCTTTTACTCTCCCCAGGATGACACAGGGGTAGAAAAGTCATTTCGGATCCATGATTTGTTCATCTTTATGAACGTGAGTCTGTCTACATTATCAGTGGAGAGCCGCGTGCGCTTATCTGTCAGCACACCACCAGCAGCGCTGAACACACGTTCAGACAGAACGCTGGCTGCGGGGCATGACAAGATCTCCAAGGCGTAAGTGGCTAGCTCCGACCATTTATCCAGATTGGAAGCCCAAAAAGAGCAAGGGTCCAGTGACACAGTCATGGCTTCAATGTTTACTTGGAGATACTCCTGTACCATCGTCTCTAGGCGTTGACTATGTGTCAGACTTCTTGTCTCCTGTGGCCTTGCAAAGGATGGGCTAAAAAAGTGGTGAAATGATTGCGCAAAATTGATGTTACCAGCAGATACTGTGGTTCTGTTATGGTTTGATTGCTGAACACTTGACGGTCCCACGGTTGGCAAGTTGGAACTGTGAGATTCACTACGTGCACCACTGGTGTTTTGTGGAAAAGCACATGTAAGATTCTGCAACAGTCTCTGCTGATACTCCTGCATGCGTGCATCCCTTTCTATGGCAGGAATAATTTCTGCAAATTTACTTTTGTACCGTGGATCTAACAGTGTGGCAACCCAGTAGTCAGGATTATTTCTAATTCTCACAATTCGAGGGTCATGTTGCAGGTAGTGCAGCAAGAAGGCACTCATGTGTGTTGCGCATCCAGGAGCACCAAGTCCCTGTTGTGTTGGTGGCGAGGTAACAATCATGCTTCCTTCCTCTGTCCTCTCCCCCCAACCTCGCACAACAGAAATGTGATCAAGGTCTCCCTCATCTGATGAGTCTTCCATCAGTTCGTCCTCCACTTCTTCCTGGGCTCCTGCACCTTCCTCACTAGTTTGGCTGCTACCATGCACCCTGGTAAAACCATCTCCCCCACCCTCACATGCCTGCCGCCTTGGTGCTGCCGACCGTCTGGACCTTGCAGATGTTAGTCCTTCCGCATACAACTCCTCCTCCTCTACTTCCTCCACCTCCTCTTGTGCCACCACCTGACTCCGAATTCTGTTTAACATGTGCTCCAGCATGTAAATCACCGGAATAGTCATGCTGATAATGGCATCGTCAGCACTAAACATCTTCGTCGCCATTTCAAAACTGTGCAGAAGGGTGCATAGGTCCCTGATCTGAGACCACTCCTCCAGCGTGATTTGCCCCACGTCTGGATCTCTTTGGCCCAGGCTATCCGTCAGAACGTATTGCACCAGGGCTTGTCGGTGCTGCCACAGTCACTGCAACATGTGCAGAGTTGAATTCCACCGGGTAGGCACATCGCATTTTAGCCGGTGAAGTGGCAGGCCCAACGACTTCTGTAGAGATGTAAGTCGCTGAGCTGCGGGATGCGAACGGCGGAAGTGAGCACACAGCAACCGTGCCCTCTGCAGAAGGCCATCTAGTCTGGGATAGTGGGCTAAAAATTGCTGGACAACCAGGTTCAACACGTGAGCCATACAAGGCACGTGTGTGACATTGCCCCGGCGAAGGGCCGCACCCAGGTTTGCAGCATTGTCGCACACGGCCTTCCCTGGTTTCAGGTCCAGTGGAGACAACCATTCATGAAATTGGTTCTCCAGAGCTGACCACAACTCCTCAGCTGTGTGACTCACATTTCCCAGACATTTCAAAGTAAAAACCGCCTGATGATGTTGAGCCTTACTGCCAGCATAGTAAGGAGGTGTGCAGGATCCCTTCTGCGCAGTTAGAAAGCTTGTGGCATGACCAGACAGGCTTTGGGTGCAGGTGGAAGACCGAGAGGAGGTTGAGGAGGCAGAAGCAGTGGAGGAACTTTGACATAAAGAGGATTGACGCACAACTCGTGGGGACGGCAAGACTTGGACAGCAGCCCCTTGTCCTGCTGTCACCATAGTTACCCAGTGCCCAGTCAGCGACATGTAACGCCCCTGTCCATGCCTACTCGTCCAAGTGTCTGTGGTGAAATGCACCCTGTCACACACAGAGTTTCTCAAAGAAGCGGTGATGTTGTGTGCGACATGCTGGTGGAGCGCAGGCACACCTTTCTTTGAGAAGTAGTGCCGACTGGGCATCTGGTACTGGGGCACTGCGACGGACATAAGGTCTCGAAAATCCTCTGTGTCCACCAGGCGGAAAGGCAGCATTTCTGTAGCCAAGAGCTTGCAGATGGTGAAATTCAACCTCTTAGCTTTCTCATGGCTAGGAGGAAATGGTCTTTTACTTGTCCACATCTGAGGGACCGAGGGCTGGCTATTGTGCTTAGACGGGGTTGATAAGGGTGTCCCCGGCAAACTGCCGGTCTGTGAGGAAGATGCAGGCGGACATGTTAGGTTGCCTTGATCCAAAGGTGGTGCTATCGATGTCGGACAGCGCTCAACACCAGCTGGTGTTACCACCTCCAAAGAAAATGATGACCTGCCAATCACGCTGGCTGTTGCGGGTAAAGAGGTGGCAGGTCTGCGCCCCAAAACAGGTGTGACTGCTGTCCCCCCAGTCACAGAGGATGAAGAGGCCGCGGATGCACAAGATATGGCAGACGGTGGTTGGCCCGGCCGGCTAGGCCGCATTGTAGCACACTGAGCTTCCCACTGCAACTTATGCTTCATGTCCATGTGCCGGTTCATGCATGAAGTACTCAAACTATGTATTTTTTGGCCTCTACTTAGCTTTTGCTGACAAATGTTACAGATAACACGAGTTGGGTCATCTTTATTGATCTGAAAAAATGCCCAGGCTATGCAAGGCTTAGCACCCATGCGACCTGAAGAGCCACCACGACTTGTGGTGAGAGGCAGAGTTGTGTTTGAGGATGCAGTTGTTGACGTGCTTCCAGTACTACGTCTCTGTCCAGGAAGGCGCAACCAGACCTCGTCGTCACTAGCATCTTCCTCCACCTCCTCTGCTGACCTCATCTCTTGGCTGACTGTGGGTTGACAGTAAGTGGGATCTCCAACCTCATCATCATCACCCTGTGCGTTATCACACCCGTCGTCCTCAGAGCCAACCTGTTCCTGCCCTGACAAAAAACTAAAGTTGTCGCTCCAATCAGGTATTTGAGTCTCATCATCGTCTTCCTCATTGTCTCCACCAACAGGAGTTACAGTTTGGGAATGACGGTCTACATTATGGTCAGAACCTTCTGCGTCTGGTCCTGGATCCGACTCATAAAGATTCTGGGCATCAGTGCAGATCATTTCCTCGTCTGGATTCACAGAAGCGCTGGAGTCGACCTCTGATTCCCAGGCTATAGTATGAGTAAACAGCTCTGCAGACTCAACCATCTGTTGTACCTCATACTCAGACGGGCAGCTGGAGATTTGGGAGCTGTGAGGAAGCAAGTGCGATTGGGGTGACACCTTTGAGGACTGGAGTATTTGTGATGTTGAAGTTGATGTGGAGGAGAGCCCACTTAAAGGAGCACTTGATATCCGTTGAAGCACCTGCTGTTTCTGTGCCTCATCTGGAATTTGTAGCGATTGGCGTGGCCGTAAGAAAGGGATCTTATCACATTGTCCGCTAAAAGAAGTAGACATTTTAGTTTGGCTGGAAAATGGTCTTTCTTCTGCAGATGTTACTGTTGCTTTAACACCTACCCCACGGACACAACCTTTTTTCCCCTTCCCAACACGCCTATTCCCCTTTCCACCAGCAGCAGGCCTTTTTCCACTCATTTTGGTGGTTAACTAATTCACAACTCTGGAGTTGTTTGCACAAAAAAACAATGGATGGGAACCGAGCAGAGCTGAGTGGCCAAACTGTGGTATTAGGCCAAAACTATTGGCTGGGTTAGATGCAGAAAAAAATTATATTCAATTTGCAACCTGATGGAGGTCAGTATAGATGGAGTAATAGAACAAGTCCCACACACAGCTAGAAGCCCAAATATTTTTTCAGAGCTAGATGCAGATAAAAATTATTTTTAATTTGCAACCTGATGGAGGTCAGTATAGATGGAGTAATAGAGAAAGTCCCACACACTGCTAGAAGGCCAAATATTTTTTCAGAGCTAGATGCAGAAAAAAATTATATTCAGTTTGCAACCTGATGGAGGTCTGTATAGATGGATTAATAGAACAAGTCCCACACACAGCTAGAAGCCCAATATTTTTTCAGAGGTAGATGCAGAAAAAAATATATTCAGTTTGCAACCTGATGGAGGTCAGTATAGATGGACTAATACAACAAGTCCCACACACAGCTAGAAGCCCAATATTTTTTCAGAGCTAGATGCAGAAAAAAATTATATTCAATTTGCAACCTGATGGAGGTCAGTATAGATGGAGTAATAGAACAAGTCCCACACACAGCTAGAAGCCCAAATATTTTTTCAGAGCTAGATGCAGATAAAAATTATTTTTAATTTGCAACCTGATGGAGGTCAGTATAGATGGACTAATAGAGAAAGTCCCACACACTGCTAGAAGGCCAAATATTTTTTCAGAGCTAGATGCAGAAAAAAATTATATTCAGTTTGCAACCTTATGGAGGTCTGTATAGATGGATTAATAGAACAAGTCCCACACACAGCTAGAAGCCCAATATTTTTTCAGAGGTAGATGCAGAAAAAAATATATTCAGTTTACAACCTGATGGAGGTCTGTATAGATGGATTAATAGAACAAGTCCCACACACAGCTAGAAGCCCAATAGTTTTTCAGAGCTAGATGCAGAAAAAAATTATATTCAATTTGCAACCTGATGGAGGTCAGTATAGATGGATTAATAGAACAAGTCCCACACACAGCTAGAAGCCCAAATATTTTTTCAGAGCTAGATGCAGATAAAAATTATTTTTAATTTGCAACCTGATGGAGGTCAGTATAGATGGACTAATAGAGAAAGTCCCACACACTGCTAGAAGGCCAAATATTTTTTCAGAGCTAGATGCAGAAAAAAATTATATTCAGTTTGCAACCTGATGGAGGTCTGTATAGATGGATTAATAGAACAAGTCCCACACACAGCTAGAAGCCCAATATTTTTTCAGAGGTAGATGCAGAAAAAAATATATTCAGTTTGCAACCTGATGGAGGTCAGTATAGATGGACTAATACAACAAGTCCCACACACAGCTAGAAGCCCAATATTTTTTCCGAGCTAGATGCAGAAAAAAATTATATTCAATTTGCAACCTGATGGAGGTCAGTATAGATGGAGAAATAGAACAAGTCCCACACACAGCTAGAAGCCCAAATATTTTTTCAGAGGTAGATGCAGAAAAAAATTATATTCAGTTTGCAACCTGATGGAGGTCTGTATAGATGGATTAATAGAACAAGTCCCACACACAGCTACAAGCCCAATATTTTTTCAGAGGTAGATGCAGAAAAAAATATATTCAGTTTGCAACCTGATGGAGGTCAGTATAGATGGACTAATACAACAAGTCCCACACACAGCTAGAAGCCCAAATATTTTTCAGAGCTAGATGCAGATAAAAATTATTTTTAATTTGCAACCTGATGGAGGTCAGTATAGATGGACTAATAGAGAAAGTCCCACACACAGCTAGAAGCCCAATATTTTTTCAGAGGTAGATGCAGAAAAAAATATATTCAGTTTGCAACCTGATGGAGGTCAGTATAGATGGACTAATACAACAAGTCCCACACACAGCTAGAAGCCCAAATATTTTTTCAGAGCTAGATGCAGATAAAAATTATTTTTAATTTGCAACCTGATGGAGGTCAGTATAGATGGACTAATAGAGAAAGTCCCACACACAGCTAGAAGCCCAATATTTTTTCAGAGCTAGATGCAGAAAAAAATTATATTCAATTTGCAACCTGATGGAGGTCAGTATAGATGGAGTAATAGAACAAGTCTCACACACAGCTAGAAGCCCAAATATTTTTTCAGAGCTAAATGCAGATAAAAATTATTTTTAATTTGCAACCTGATGGAGGTCAGTATAGATGGACTAATAGAGAAAGTCCCACACACTGCTAGAAGGCCAAATATTTTTTCAGAGCTAGATGCAGAAAAAAAATTATTTTGAATTTGCAGCGTGATGGAGGTCAGTATAGATGGACTAATAGAACAAGTCCCACACACAGCTAGAAGCCCAAATATTTTTTCAGAGGTAGATGCAGATAAAAATTATTTTTAATTTGCAACCTGATGGAGGTCAGTATAGATGGACTAATAGAGAAAGTCCCACACACTGCTAGAAGGCCAAATATTTTTTCAGAGCTAGATGCAGAAAAAAATTATATTCAGTTTGCAACCTGATGGAGGTCTGTGTAGATGGATTAATAGAACAAGTCCCACACACAGCTAGAAGCCCAATATTTTTTCAGAGGTAGATGCAGAAAAAAATATATTCAGTTTGCAACCTGATGGAGGTCAGTATAGATGGACTAATACAACAAGTCCCACACACAGCTAGAAGCCCAATATTTTTTCAGAGCTAGATGCAGAAAAAAATTATATTCAATTTGCAACCTGATGGAGGTCAGTATAGATGGAGTAATAGAACAAGTCCCACACACAGCTAGAAGCCCAAATATTTTTTCAGAGGTAGATGCAGAAAAAAATTATATTCAGTTTGCAACCTGATGGAGGTCTGTATAGATGGATTAATAGAACAAGTCCCACACACAGCTACAAGCCCAATATTTTTTCAGAGGTAGATGCAGAAAAAAATATATTCAGTTTGCAACCTGATGGAGGTCAGTATAGATGGACTAATAGAGAAAGTCCCACACACTGCTAGAAGGCCAAATATTTTTTCAGAGCTAGATGCAGAAAAAAATTATATTCAATTTGCAACCTGATGGAGGTCAGTATAGATGGACTAATAGAATGATGCTATGCCCAAAAGATTTTACTTCACTAGGTGCAGTAAAAAACTTGGTATTCTATACACAGGTGGTATATCTTGCAACACAGATAGGCTACTCCACTGACTAACACACTCTGCAATAGGCCAAAAAGGATTAGCTTTGCTAGATTCAGCCAAATGCTGTGAAAAAAACTTGCACAGCACTGGCACAGACCTGCCTGGCAAAAACTGATAGGAACTGATGTAACCTAGTCCTGAAAAGGACTCCAATTACAATTAGAAAGGCCAGACAAAGGACACACAAAGGGGGTCCTGTGAAGCGCTCCAAAGTTATCTGGGAGTTGTCTGAGCCCCTCACCTGGTGAGCACAGTACGACGTGGGCAGCCGTTACCTGCAGACGTGGTCTGGATAATAAGAACTGTGAGTAAAGGCCCTGGACTGCATCACTGACTCCGTGTCGTTACTGCTGCTGCCCTGCACCATCACCCCCATCCTCCGCATACACTGCCCTGAGGCTATACTCCTCCCGTGGGGAGTTATGCTACGCTCTGCTGCACCCACAACACCAGCCTCAGAGGTCTGCCCTGCAGCGGCGGTTCACTCTGATCGCAATCCACGGGTGGCGTAGTCGGACATTTAAACATCAAAACCACATAAATAGTTCCGCCACTGGTTTGACCACCCTGAGCCACGGAACCGGGTCGCCGCCACGAAGACTACAACCACCAGCATCCACCAAAAAGGGTCCGGCTCCGGGTGTCCCAAGGCCCAGGGGGTGCATCAAAACATTTTCATCACCTTTCACAATCACCAATGGGACAAGGCAGGGATGTCCTCTGTCCCCTCTCTTATACATCCTAGTGACGGAGCACCTGCTCTCATCAATTCGCCATAACCCCAATATTAGGTGGATTGAGGTGGGAGGCACCGAGTACAAGTGCTCTCTATTTGCTGATGATGTCCTAGTATATATCACTCAATCACATATATCCATCCATGCTGTTATGGCTGAAATAGATCACTTTGTTACATGGTCAAATTTTAAAATCAATGCAGCGAAGTCTGAGGCCCTCGATGTCTCCCTCCCCAAATCCATATAGGATTCCATCCAGTCCAACTTTCCCTTTGCCTGGCCCTCACAGGGTATCAAATACTTAGGAATTCCTATTCATAGAGACCTCTCCCATCTATGTTATCTTAATTTTGGGCCCTTTATTGAACAACTCCATACAGACCATGGTTGGCAAGTTAGAACTGTAAGATTCACTACGTGAACCACTGGTGTTTTGTGGAAAAGCACATGTACACTGTGTTCCAAATTATTATGCAAAAAGTGTTTAGGAGTGATAAGGGAAGAATTTGTTTGTTTGTCAGTTAAACTTATTGATGGTGATGTGTGTCAGGGCTCTTTATATCACTGTAAGCAATTGCAGACACCTGTGCTAATTAGTTTGGCAGGTGTGTCCAATGAAAGGCAAGACTACTTAAGAAGGCTGTCTCACATTATTAAGCAGCCTACATTTTCTGCCAAAATGGGAAAGAAAAAGGATGTGTCGGCTGCTGAGAAGCAACAAATTGTGGAGTGTTTAGGTCAAGGCATGACTACAATCAACATTGTGCGATGATCAGGATGAAGTGTCTTGGCAATCAAGAAGTATGTAGCTGATTCACAGTACACACGTGTGCGTGCTGATAAGGGCAAATTGAGGACTCTTTCCTACAGGCAATTACGTCAGGTTAAAAGAGCAGCGGCAAAAAAGCCTTGTCATAGCAGCAGACAAGTTTTTGAAGCTGCTGGTGCCTCCAACGTCCCCCGAACAACAAGATGCAGAGTCCTTCAGAGGTTTGCAGCTGTGCATACGCCATCCTGTCGACCTCCTCTATCCACTTCACACAAGCAGAAACGGCTCCAGTGGGCTAAACATTACATGAAGACTGATTTCAAAACTGTTTTGTTCACGGATGAGTGCCGTGCAGCGCTCGATGGTCCAGATGGATGGAGTGGAGGATGGCTGGTTGATGGACACCCCACGCAAACACGGCTACAGCGCCAACAAGGAGGAGGTGGAGTAATGTTTTGGGCTGGAATCATGGGGAGAGAGATTGTCGGCCCCTTTAGGATCCCTGAAGGCGCTAAAGATGAACTCCATAATGTATGTGGATTTTCTCAAACAGCACTTCCTGCCATGGTTCAAGAAGAAGAACCGTGTATTTCACAGCAAGATCATTTTTTTGCATGATAATGCACCATCTCATGCTGCACATAAAACATCTGCATCTCTGGCTGATATGGGCATAAAAGGGGACAAACTTATGGTGTGACCCCCATGCTCCCCTGACCTCTACCCCATTCAGAACCTCTGGAGCATCATCAAAAGGAGTGTCTATGATGGCGGGAGGCAGTTCACATCTACGCAACACCTCTGGGAGGGTATTCTGTCCTCATGCAAAACAATTGAAGCAGAAACCATCCAAAACCTGACAAATTCAATGGACGAGAGAGTTCAGAAGCTCCTTTCGAACAAGGGGTCCTATGTGAAAATGTAACATCACCTAGAATAAAGTTTTGAGTTGAAAACTGTTTGATTTCAGTTTCTAATAACCTGCTAATGCTTATAATTTCAAAAATGACCATTTTTTTGGTCTTTATTAAAATGAAAAGGTTGATCGAAAAGTTTGGGGGATCTAAGAGTGTGGCAACCCAGTAGTCATGATTACTTCGAATTCTGACAATATGAGGGTCATGTTGCAGGTAGTGCAGCAAGAAGGCACTTATATGTCTTGCGCATCTCGGAGCCCCAAAATTATTTTCCGGGCTAGATGCAGCTAAAAATTATTATTAATTTTAAATCTGGTGGAGCTTAGTATAGATGGCCTAATAGGATCAGTGCTGCACACTGCTACAAAGCCCAAATTATTTTCCAGCCAAGATACAGATAAACATGATTAGTAATTTTAAATCTGGTGGAGCTTATTATAGATGGCCTAATAGAATCAGTGCTGCACACTGCTACAAAGCCCAAATTATTTTCCAGCCAAGATACAGATAAACATGATTAGTAATTTGAAAGCTTAAAACGGTTGGTAGGGTGATTTTAACCAATCATCCATCTTTTACTCTCCCCAGGATGACACAGGGGTAGAAAAGTCGTTTCGGATCCATGATTTGTTCATCTTTATGAACGTGAGTCTGTCTACATTATCAGTGGAGAGCCGCGTGCGCTTATCTGTCAGCACACCACCAGCAGCGCTGAACACATGTTCAGACAGAACGCTGGCTGCGGGGCATGACAAGATCTCCAAGGCGTAAGTGGCTAGCTCCGGCCATTTATCCAGATTGGAAGCCCAAAAAGAGCAAGGGTCCAGTGACACAGTCATGGCTTCAATGTTTACTTGGAGATACTCCTATACCATCGTCTCTAGGCGTTGACTATGTGTCAGACTTCTTGTCTCCTGTGGCCTTGCAAAGGATGGGCTAAAAAAGTGGTGAAATGATTCCGCAAAATTGATGTTACCAGCAGATACTGTGGTTCTGTTACGGTTTGAGTGCTGAACACTTGACGGTCCCACGGTTGGCAAGTTGGAACTGTGAGATTCACTACGTGCACCACTGGTGTTTTGTGGAAAAGCACATGTAAGATTCTGCAACAGTCTCTGCTGATACTCCTGCATGCGTGCATCCCTTTCTATGGCAGGAATAATTTCTGCAAATTTACTTTGGTACCGGGGATCTAACAGTGTGGCAACCCAGTAGTCAGGATTATTTCTAATTCTCACAATTCGAGGGTCATGTTGCAGGTAGTGCAGCAAGAAGGCACTCATGTGTGTTGCGCATCCAGGAGCACCAAGTCCCTGTTGTGTTGGTGGCGAGGTAACAATCATGCTTCTTTCCTCTGTCCTCTCCCCCCAACCTCGCACAACAGAAATGTGATCAAGGTCTCCCTCATCTGATGAGTCTTCCATCAGTTCGTCCTCCACTTCTTCCTGGGCTCCTGCACCTTCCTCACTAGTTTGGCTGCTACCATGCGCCCTGGTAAAACCATCTCCCCCACCCTCACATGCCTGCCGCCTTGGTGCTGCCGACCGTCTGGACCTTGCAGATGTTAGCCCTTCCGCATACAACTCCTCCTCCTCTACTTCCTCCACCTCCTCTTGTGCCACCACCTGACTCCGAATTCTGTTTAACATGTGCTCCAGCATGTAAATCACCGGAATAGTCATGCTGATAATGGCATCGTCAGCACTAAACATCTTCGTCGCCATTTCAAAACTGTGCAGAAGGGTACATAGGTCCCTGATCTGAGACCACTCCTCCAGCGTGATTTGCCCCACCTCTGGATCTCGTTGGCCCAGGCTATACATCAGAACGTATTGCACCAGGGCTTGTCGGTGCTGCCACAGTCGCTGCAACATGTGCAGAGTTGAATTCCACCGGGTAGGCACATCGCATTTTAGCCGGTGAAGTGGCAGGCCCAACGACTTCTGTAGAGATGTAAGTCGCTGAGCTGCGGGATGCGAACGGCGGAAGTGAGCACACAGCGACCGTGCCCTCTGCAGAAGGCAATCTAGTCTGGGATAGTGGGCTAAAAATTGCTGGACAACCAGGTTCAACACGTGAGCCATACAAGGCACGTGTGTGACATTGCCCTGGCGAAGGGCCGCACCCAGGTTTGCAGCATTGTCGCACACGGCCTTCCCTGGTTTCAGGTCCAGTGGAGACAACCATTCATGAAATTGGTTCTCCAGAGCTGACCACAACTCCTCAGCTGTGTGACTCACATTTCCCAGACATTTCAAAGTAAAAACCGCCTGATGACGTTGAGCCCTACTGCCAGCATAGTAAGGAGGTGTGCAGGATCCCTTCTGCGCAGTTAGAAAGCTTGTGGCATGACCAGACAGGCTTTGGGTGCAGGTGGAAGACCGAGAGGAGGTTGAGGAGGCAGAAGCAGTGGAGGAACTTTGACATAAAGAGGATTGACGCACAACTCGTGGGGACGGCAAGACTTGGACAGCAGCCCCTTGTCCTGCTGTCACCATAGTTACCCAGTGCCCAGTCAGCAACATGTAACGCCCCTGTCCATGCCTACTCGTCCAATTGTCTGTGGTGAAATGCACCCTGTCACACACAGAGTTTCTCAAAGAAGCGGTGATGTTGTGTGCGACATGCTGGTGGAGCGCAGGCACACCTTTCTTTGAGAAGTAGTGCCGACTGGGCATCTGGTACTGGGGCACTGCGATGGACATAAGGTCTCGAAAATCCTCTGTGTCCACCAGGTGGAAAGGCAGCATTTCTGTAGCCAAGAGCTTGCAGATGGAGAAATTCAACCTCTTAGCTTTCTCATGGCTAGGAGGAAATGGTCTTTTACTTGTTCACATCTGAGGGACCGAGGGCTGGCTATTGTGCTTAGACGGGGTTGATAAGGGTGTCCCCGGCAAACTGCCGGTCTGTGAGGAAGATACAGGCGGACATGTTAGGTTGCCTTGATCCAAAGGTGGTGCTATCGATGTCGGACAGCGCTCAACACCAGCTGGTGTTACCACCTCCAAAGAAAATGATGACCTGCCAATCACGCTGGCTGTTGCGGGTAAAGAGGTGGCAGGTCTGCGCCCCAAAACAGGTGTGACTGCTGTCCCCCCAGTCACAGAGGATGAAGAGGCCGCGGATGCACAAGATATGGCAGACGGTGGTTGGCCCGGCCGGCTAGGCCGCATTGTAGCACACTGAGCTTCCCACTGCAACTTATGCTTCATGTCCATGTGCCGGTTCATGCATGAAGTACTCAAACTATGTATTTTTTGGCCTATACTTAGCTTTTGCTGACAAATGTTACAGATAACACGAGTTGGGTCATCTTTATCGATCTGAAAAAATGCCCAGGCTATGAAAGGCTTAGCACCCATGTGACCTGAAGAGCCACCACGACTTGTGGTGAGAGGCAGAGTTGTGTTTGAAGATGCAGTTGTTGATGTGCTTCCAGTACTACGTCTCTGTCCAGGAAGGCGCAACCTGACCTCGTCGTCACTAGCATCTTCCTCCACCTCCTCTGCTGACCTCATCTCTTGGCTGACTGTGGGTTGACAGTAAGTGGGATCTCCAACCTCATCATCATCACCCTGTGCGTTATCACACCCGTCGTCCTCAGAGCCAACCTGTTCCTGCCCTGACAAAAAACTAAAGTTGTCGCTCCAATCAGGTATTTGAGTCTCATCATCGTCTTCCTCATTGTCTCCACCAACAGGAGTTACAGTTTGGGAATGAGGGTCTACATTATGGTCAGAACCTTCTGCGTCTGGTCCTGGATCCGACTCATAAAGATTCTGGGCATCAGTGCAGATCATTTCCTTGTCTGGATTCACAGAAGCGCTGGAGTCGACCTCTGATTCCCAGGCTATAGTATGAGTAAACAGCTCTGCAGACTCAACCATCTGTTGTACCTCATACTCAGACGGGCAGCTGGAGATTTGGGAGCTGTGAGGAAGCAAGTGCGATTGGGGTGACACCTTTGAGGACTGGAGTATTTGTGATGTTGAAGTTGATGTGGAGGAGAGCCCACTTAAAGGAGCACTTGATATCCGTTGAAGCACCTGCTGTTTTTGTGCCTCATCTGGAATTTGTAGCGATTGGGGTGGCCGTAAGAAAGGGATCTTATCACATTGTCCGCTAAAAGAAGTAGACATTTTAGTTTGGCTGGAAGATGGTCTTTCTTCTGCAGATGTTACTGTTGCTTTAACACCTACCCCACGGACACAACCTTTTTTCCCCTTCCCAACACGCCTATTCCCCTTTCCACCAGCAGCAGGCCTTTTTCCACTCATTTTGGTGGTTAACTAATTCACAACTCTGGAGTTGTTTGCACAAAAAAACAATGGATGGGAACCGAGCAGAGCTGAGTGGCCAAACTGTGGTATTAGGCCAAAACTATTGGCTGGGTTAGATGGAGAAAAAAATTATATTCGATTTGCAACCTGATGGAGGTCAGTATAGATGGACTAATAGAACAAGTCCCACACACAGCTAGAAGCCCAAATATTTTTTCAGAGGTAGATGCAGAAAAAAAATATATTCAGTTTGCAACCTGATGGAGGTCAGTATAGATGGACTAATAGAGAAAGTCCCACACACTGCTAGAAGGCCAAATATTTTTTCAGAGCTAGATGCAGACAAAAAATTATTTTGAATTTGCAACCTGATGGAGGTCAGTATAGGTGGACTAATAGAACAAGTACCACACACTGCTAGAAGGCCAAATATTTTTTCAGAGCTAGATGCAGAAAAAAATTATATTCAGTTTGCAACCTGATGGAGGTCAGTATAGATGGACTAATAGAACAAGTCCCACACACAGCTAGAAGCCCAAATATTTTTTCAGAGGTAGATGCAGAAAAAAATTATATTCAGTTTGCAACCTGATGGAGGTCTGTATAGATGGATTAATAGAACAAGTCCCACACACAGCTAGAAGCCCAATATTTTTTCAGAGGTAGATGCAGAAAAAAAATTGTTTTTAATTTGCAACCTGATGGAGGTCAGTATAGATGGACTAATAGAGAAAGTCCCACACACTGCTAGAAGGCCAAATATTTTTTCAGAGCTAGATGCAGAAAAAAATTATATTCAGTTTGCAACCTGATGGAGGTCAGTATAGATGGACTAATAGAACAAGTCCCACACACAGCTAGAAGCCCAAATATTTTTTCAGAGGTAGATGCAGATAAAAATTATTTTTAATTTGCAACCTGATGGAGGTCAGTATAGATGGACTAATAGAGAAAGTCCCACACACTGCTAGAAGGCCAAATATTTTTTCAGAGCTAGATGCAGATAAAAATTATTTTTAATTTGCAACCTGATGGAGGTCAGTATAGATGGACTAATAGAGAAAGTCCCACACACTGCTAGAAGGCCAAATATTTTTTCAGAGCTAGATGCAGATAAAAATTATTTTTAATTTGCAACCTGATGGAGGTCAGTATAGATGGACTAATAGAGAAAGTCCCACACACTGCTAGAAGGCCAAATATTTTTTCAGAGCTAGATGCAGATAAAAATTATTTTTAATTTGCAACCTGATGGAGGTCAGTATAGATGGACTAATAGAGAAAGTCCCACACACTGCTAGAAGGTCAACTATTTTTTCAGAGCTAGATGCAGAAAAAAATTATATTCAGTTTGCAACCTGATGGAGGTCTGTATAGATGGATTAATAGAACAAGTCCCACACACAGCTAGAAGCCCAATATTTTTTCAGAGGTAGATGCAGAAAAAAAATATATTCAGTTTGCAACCTGATGTAGGTCTGTATAGATGGATTAATAGAACAAGTCCCACACACAGCTAGAAGCCCAATATTTTTTCAGAGGTAGATGCAGAAAAAAAATTATTTTTAATTTGCAACCTGATGGAGGTCAGTATAGATGGACTAATAGAGAAAGTCCCACACACTGCTAGAAGGCCAAATATTTTTTCAGAGCTAGAGGCAGAAAAAAATTATATTCAGTTTTCAACCTGATGGAGGTCAGTATAGATGGACTAATAGAACAAGTCCCACACACAGCTAGAAGCCCAAATATTTTTTCAGAGGTAGATGCAGATAAAAATTATTTTTAATTTGCAACCTGATGGAGGTCAGTATAGATGGACTAATAGAGAAAGTCCCACACACTGCTAGAAGGCCAAATATTTTTTCAGAGCTAGATGCAGATAAAAATTATTTTTAGTTTGCAACCTGATGGAGGTCAGTATAGATGGACTAATAGAGAAAGTCCCACACACTGCTAGAAGGCCAAATATTTTTTCAGAGCTAGATGCAGATAAAAATTATTTTTAATTTGCAACCTGATGGAGGTCAGTATAGATGGACTAATAGAGAAAGTCCCACACACTGCTAGAAGGCCAAATATTTTTTCAGAGCTAGATGCAGAAAAAAATTATATTCAGTTTGCAACCTGATGGAGGTCAGTATAGATGGACTAATAGAACAAGTCCCACACACAGCTAGAAGCCCAAATATTTTTTCAGAGGTAGATGCAGATAAAAATTATTTTTAATTTGCAACCTGATGGAGGTCAGTATAGCTGGACTAATAGAGAAAGTCCCACACACTGCTAGAAGGCCAAATATTTTTTCAGATCTAGATGCAGATAAAAATTATTTTTAATTTGCAACCTGATGGAGGTCAGTATAGATGGACTAATAGAGAAAGTCCCACACACTGCTAGAAGGCCAACTATTTTTTCAGAGCTAGATGCAGAAAAAAATTATATTCAGTTTGCAACCTGATGGAGGTCTGTATAGATGAATTAATGGAACAAGTCCCACACACAGCTAGAAGCCCAATATTTTTTCAGAGGTAGATGCAGAAAAAAAATATATTCAGTTTGCAACCTGATGGAGGTCTGTATAGATGGATTAATAGAACAAGTCCCACACACAGCTAGAAGCCCAATATTTTTTCAGAGGTAGATGCAGAAAAAAAATATATTCAGTTTGCAACTGTTAGAACCTTGTTCTTAGGTTTTTTCCTTTGCTGGTCTCATGACCTTCTTGGCCTATTTAATCCTGCTCCGCCCTTCTGGCTTTGCTGGACTTCATTGTTTAACTACTTTCTAGCTAGCCTGTGCTCTGTATCTAACTCTGTTAGTTTGCTTGGTCTACGGACCTCTATGTTCTATATATTTTGTTTGTTCGTCTGTCTGCTACTATTTCTGTTAGGAGGTGTCCCATTTTCCTCCCAGTCCTTAGTACTTGGAGGGATTCCTTCCCCACATCTATAGGTCTCCGTACAGACTAGCTTAGGACTTTAGCAGGTCTGATCGCAGGATCAGGTTCCCTATTACATCGTAGGGATAAAGCTGAGTTCTATCGTAGGGACAGATCTCCTCTCTTTCCTTAGCTCTGGTAGCAGAACATAACAGTAAGTCCAGCCCAGCAAATGCTCTAAGGAAAGATTTTTTCTGTTCCATCATGGTGTCGGTTCTGGATTTGGCTAAACACCTGCAGGGACTCTCTTTGGAGGTGACTGAGCTCCGTCAGCACGTGAGTAACTGTCCTGGAGCACATTTCTTGGAGCCTAAGGTACTTTTGCCGGATTTATTTTTTGGTGAACACCGAGAATTTTTTTCATTTAAAAATGCTTGCTTATTGTATTTTCGTTTGAGACCCAAGTCCTCTGGGGATGATTCCCAGCCCATAGGGTTTATAATGTCACTTTTGCGCAAAGAGCCTCAGGAGTGGGCCTTTTCTTTGCAACCTAGTGATACATGCTTCAGTTCAGTGGATAGTTTTTTTTCTGCTTTGGGACTATTATATGATGATCCTGACCGTGTCTCATCAGCTGAGACAGAGTTAAGACGTTTGAGACAGGGATCAGGTAATGTGGAAAAATATTGTACTCATTTCCGTCGATGGTCTACTCAAACACGGTGAAACGATTCTGCTCTGAAAAGTCTATTTCTTGCTGGGCTTAGTGAAAGGGTTAAAGACCTGCTAATTGCTTATCCTTCACCTGAAGATTTGCAACAGGCTATGCAATTAGCTATACGGGTGGATAGGAGACTGCGTGCAAGGGTTAATGAGAGCAAATTCTCTGCTATGTCAGTTTCTGGTTATGAGAATGTGTGTACTAACAGTGGTGAATCGATGGAGATTGGAGCGATGGCACCTCGCTCTCAAGAAAAAGATCGCAGATTTTCTGAAGGCTTGTGTTTCTATTGCGGAAAATCTGGTCATTTGATTAAAGACTGTGAGCTTCGTATCAAGAAAGAAAAAAAAATGGTCAGTCATGCCCGTATTGCCTGTTTAAATTCCAAGGGTGTATTTTTAGCTGCTTCCACAATTGCTCAGGAAAAATTAATGGAATTTCGGGTGTTTGTTGATTGTGGGTCTACTCTGAATGTTATTGATGGGGGATTCTTGGAAAGACTCAAATTGAAACCCGAACCTTTATCATCCCCCATTGCTGTGGTTTCTGTGGATGGTTCCCCTTTGAAGAATATTACTCTCAAGGTCTGTGAATTTCCTCTCACTATTAATGGTGTTCACCATGAGAAATTGGATTTGGTAGTGTTGAATAACTTGCCTTCACCAGTAATATTGGAATTGCCCTGGTTAAAATTTCACAATCCTGTACTGGATTGGTCTACCAGTGAAATTAAATCCTGGAGCCATAAATGTTATGACAAGTGTTGTAACGGGCGTATTGCAGCTTTGGATAGGGGAGAATTGCCTGTTCCTATTCAGGATTTTTGGAGAGTTTTTTCTGAGAAGGAATCGCAGGTTTTGCCTCCCCATAGAGACTATGATTGTTCTATTGAATTTGTCCCTGGAGCGACTCTTCCTAAAAGTCGTTTATTTAACCTTACTATTCCTGAGAGAAAGGCTTTGAAGGAATACATACAGACAAGTTTGGCCGCCGGTCACATTAGGCCCTCTAAGTCTCCTGTGGCGGTTGGATTTTTTTTTGTAAAAAAAAAGGACGGCGGTTTACGTCCTTGTCTGGATTTTTGTGAGATTAACAAAATTTCTGTACGCAATCCTTACCCACTGCCATTGATTCCTGATCTGTTTAACCAGTTAATGGGGGCCAAGTGGTTCTCTAAAATTGACCTTAAGGGGGCATACAATCTGTTGCGCATGAAGGAGGGTGACGAATGGAAGACTGCTTTTAACACTCCTGTGGGTCATTTTGAGAATCTGGTTATGCCTTTTGGTCTTACTAATGCTCCTGCATTTTTTCAGAATCTTATTAATGACATCCTTAGACCTTTGATCGGCAAAAATGTGGTTGTGTATTTGGATGACATTTTGATTTATTCGCCGGATCTGGAGTCTCATTGGCGGAGCGTACGTGAGGTATTACAGTTATTAATGGACAATTCGCTTTTTGCTAAGCTGGAGAAATGTGAGTTCGCTGTACAGAGAATTAGTTTTTTGGGCTACATTATCTCCAGCGAAGGTTTTGAGATGGACCCGGTTAAAGTTCAAGCTGTACAGGAATGGCCTAGGCCTATTGGTTTGAAATCGATACAGAGGTTTTTGGGTTTCGCCAATTATTACAGAAAATTCATAAAAAATTTTTCTAGTATTGTCAAACCTCTGACCGATCTCACCAGGAAAGGTGCTGATGCGGTTCAGTGGTCTTCTGAGGCCATTGAAGCTTTTGTATATCTCAAGGAGAGGTTCACCTCTGCTCCCATCCTTATGCAGCCTGATGTGACTAAGCCGTTTTTGGTTGAGGTTGATGCTTCCTCTGTGGGGGTTGGCGCAGTATTGTCTCAGGATAACGGGGATGGATTACATCCCTGTGCCTTTTTTTCAAAAATTTTTTCGGAGACTGAACTGAATTACGATATTGGTAATCGGGAATTATTGGCTATTAAACTCGCATTTGAACACTGGCGCCACTTCTTGGAAGGTGCGGAATTTCCCGTTCAGGTTCTTACGGATCATAAAAATCTGATATATCTTGATGCTGCCAAGCGCCTGAATGCCCGTCAGGCTAGGTGGGCACTGTTTTTCTCGCGGTTTAATTTCTCCGTTACTTACATCCCTGGTACTAAGAATGTTAAGGCGGATGCCTTGTCTCGCAGTTTTTCTCCCATAGTCGGTGCTGAGAAAGAGGAGAACATTTTACAAGAAGGTGTTGTGATAGCTGCTTTGGACTCCGTTTTGGAAGATGAGATTCTTAAAGCACAGGAGAATGCCCCTTCTAACACTCCTCATGGGAGGTTGTTTGTGCCTGGGACCTTTAGGAGAGATTTGTTTGTTGAGTGTCACGAATCTCGGTTGGCAGGTCATCCCGGAATCTCTGAGACCAAGAGACTGGTGGGTCGCAGTTTTTGGTGGCCTGGATGGCAGAAGGAAGTCATTAAGTGGGTGCGTCAATGTACTATATGTGCTAGATCTAAGTCCTCACATACTCCTGCTGCGGGGTTGCTTTGTCCTTTGGAGGTTCCCAGTGCTCCTTGGACACATTTGGCTATGGACTTTATAACTGACCTTCCCCCCTCTAAGGGTTTTACTGTCATCTGGGTGGTCGTGGACCGTTTTAGCAAGATGTGTCACTTGGTCCCCTTCGTCAAACTGCCCTGCGCTAAAACTCTCGCTAAGGCCTTTGTCAAGGAAATTGTCAGACTTCATGGCGTTCCTACTGACATTGTTTCTGATAGGGGTCCTCAGTTCGTGGCTCGTTTTTGGCGTGCCTTTTGTGACAGGTTGGGAGTTCATTTGTCGTTCTCGTCCGGATATCATCCTGAATCTAATGGCCAGACAGAAAGGAAAAACCAGGATGTTGAGCAGTTCTTGCGTTGTTTTGTGGCAGACAATCAAGAGGGGTGGTCTGAGTTTCTGCCACTTGCTGAATTTGCTCTGAACAATCATACATCTTCTTCTGCTGGTTGTTCGCCTTTTTTTTTGTTGTTCTGGGAGACATCCGTCGTTTGGGTCGTTCTCCAAGTTGGGATCTGCCGTGCCTGAGGAGGAGAATTTTTCCGGTGATTTGGAGAGAGTTTGGTCGGATGTGCGTGGTAATCTTCAGGAGGCCAACAGAAAATCTAAAGACTACTTTGATAGGAAACGACAGGAGGTTTTGTTCGCTGTTGGTGACATGGTCTGGTTGTCCTCTAGGAATCTGCGGTTGAGGATTCCTTCTAAGAAATTGGGTCCCAAGTTTGTAGGGCCCTTTAAGGTGCTTCAGGTTGTCAACCAATCTGCTGTTAGGTTGGAGGTTCCTACCCCCTGGAGAATTAATCCGGTATTTCATGTCTCTTTGTTGAAAAAAGCTGTTGTATCAGATTGTGACACCTCTGCCTCTGTTCCTCCGGTGGTGGAGGACGGGGAATATGAAATTTCTCGCATCCTTAACTCTAGACAGTATAGAGGTAGTTTGCAGTATCTTGTGGCCTGGAAAGGTTTCGGACCCGAGGATAACTCTTGGGTGAGGTCGGATGATGTTTCCGCGTCCAGACTTATCAGAGCGTTTCACAGGAGATTTCCTGATAAGCCTGGTCCTAGGGGATCCGGAGGATCCTCTTAGAAGGGGGGGTACTGTTAGAACCTTGTTCTTAGGTTTTTTCCTTTGCTGGTCACATGACCTTGTTGGCCTATTTAATCCTGCTCCGCCCTTCTGGCTTTGCTGGACTTCATTGTTTAACTACTTTCTAGCTAGCCTGTGCTCTGTATCTAACTCTGTTAGTTTGCTTGGTCTATGGACCTCTATGTTCTATATATTTTGTTTGTTCGTCTGTCTGCTACTATTTCTGTTAGGAGGTGTCCCATTTTCCTCCCAGTCCTTAGTACTTGTAGGGATTCCTTCCCCACATCTATAGGTCTCCGTACAGACTAGCTTAGGACTTTAGCAGGTCTGATCGCAGGATCAGGTTCCCTGTTACATCGTAGGGATAAAGCTGAGTTCTATCGTAGGGACAGATCTCCTCTCTTTCCTTAGCTATGGTAGCAGAACATAACAGCAACCTGATGGAGGTCAGTATAGATGGACTAATAGAGAAAGTCCCACACACTGCTAGAAGGCCAAATATTTTTTCAGAGGTAGATGCAGATAAAAATTATTTTTAATTTGCAACCTGATGGAGGTCAGTATAGATGGACTAATAGAGAAAGTCCCACACACTGCTAGAAGGCCAAATATTTTTTCAGATCTAGATGCAGATAAAAATTATTTTTAATTTGCAACCTGATGGAGGTCAGTATAGATGGACTAATAGAGAAAGTCCCACACACTGCTAGAAGGCCAAATATTTTTTCAGAGCTAGATGCAGAAAAAAATTATATTCAGTTTGCAACCTGATGGAGGTCAGTATAGATGGACTAATAGAACAAGTCCCACACACTGCTAGAAGCCCAAATATTTTTTCAGAGGTAGATGCAGAAAATAATTATATTCAATTCGCAACCTGATGGAGGTCAGTATAGATGGACTAATAGAATGATGCTATGCCCAAAAGATTTTACTTCACTAGGTGCAGTAAAAAAATTGGTATTCTATACACAGGTGGTATATCTTGCAACACAGATAGGCTACTCCACTGACTAACACACTCTGCAATAGGCCAAAAAGGATTAGCTTTGCTAGATTCAGCCAAATGCTGTGAAAAAAACTTGCACAGCACTGGCACAGACCTGCCTGGCAAAAACTGATAGGAACTGATGTAACCTAGTCCTGAAAAGGACTGCAATTACAATTAGTCTTTACTCCCACAATCTATCTATTTAAGAGCACAGACCTGCCTGATAAAAGTCGTAGGAAATGCTGTAACCTAGTCCTTAAAAGGACTGCAATCACAACTATTCCCTACTCCCAAGCTATCTGTAGATTTGTGCGAAAATTGGCTTGAAATTAACAAGGTATAGCGCACACAGCAACAGCGGTGCCATCTAACACGCAGCTGCAGCAGTGAGAAAATGGTGGCGACGGGGAAAATGGCTTGGTCTTATATGACAAGGACATGTGACATACACTGCCAATGACACATGCCCTTGCTTGTGTGAAAAACAGCAGTTCGCTCCGTGTGTGCGCTGCTGATAGGCTGACAGACTGCACCTCCCCACTGCAAATGCGGGAAAGAGAAAAAAAAATGGAGATCTTCATTATTCCTGCAGAGATCCATCCCCTGCCCCTCCCCCCCACCCCGCTGTACACTCAAACTGCGTATTAACATTAATTTTCATCATTACTGAGAAAAAATCCAGTTATGATTTTGGTGCACGAACAGTTATCGAACATAACCTCGAACAGCCGAATTTTTCTCAAATCGTTCGTGTTCGCCGAACGGCTCGAACACCGCCCAAAACAGCTCGAATTTGAGATTGGCGAACAGTTCGAGTAGAACAACGCTCATCTCTAATGTTGACTTGTGGATATTTTTTAAATTCCAAGTACATGGTAAACCTATACAAAAGTATAAACATAAAGTTGTGTAGGGCACATGTATAAAACTTTTAAAACACTAACCAAAATTAATGTCGAAACACACCTAACCTAACATAAAAAAATCACTACTGGAGAAAAATGGATTCCATTATATCTGTGTGGATAAGATCTAAAATTTAATATAAGCAACAGTTGTTCAGACCAACTAGGAAATCCTATTGTTTATTACTCAAAAATAGACCTTTACATGGACATAAAGAATAGAGTCTACTGAATATTGCCATTGTATTCTGCTCATACATTTGAATTACCACGTTTACCACAAAGCATAACTTGATGCAAAATAGGCTCCAACTTAATAGGCACAATAATTCCATTTATTGCCCATTAACTAAAAACATTGGCTCACATTAGCCAAGCAGTTTTTGCCAGTTTTTTGGCGTAAAACTGCTTAAAAAGTCTCCAAATTTCTACACAACTTGAAGTTGCGCAATAATTTAGTGACTTTTGGCATTTTTACGCTAGTTTTGTGCTGCTGCGCAACTGTTTGGGAAGCTTCAAGATAATTTCTGCCACAAAAAGGAGGTAAAATATGATAGATATGTACTCCGGTCCATGACAGGATTACATTTCTTATGGCGGTGCATGACAGCTGTAATTCATTAATGGACACACACCTCAATAAGTTTAGTGAATTTAACCCCTTTGCGCACTGTTCATCAAGAGTGGAAGGAAAAATGCCAGCCTTGATGAATCATGGCCTTTGTGCATGCAGAGAGAATTGTCATGAAGCTGAAAGTGAAGAATTCAAAGAAGAATGGAAAAATATGTTGTTACCACAGTCAATATAATAATTGTTAATGAGACTAACCAGTTCTTTATGTATTATTACTTTCTGCCTCATAATAATCACATCCCAGTTTTTAGCTGTTTATTGCAATAAAATGCATCTCCATGAATCTAAAGTTCAGGTGACCCTAATCATATCAGTTCCCTTTTAGGCTGCATACTTGTTTTGTTGATGAGCTCTGAAAATGCAGTAAGTACTGATGTTACTTTGCAGTAACTATAAAGGATAAGGTACCTACTTCTGAAGTAATACTGGCTAATTTGACTATAGCATTTTAAACTACTTAAGCTCTTGAGATAATGATCACTTACTACAGGAATGTTCCTTCAAAGATAAACATCTTTTTCTTATGGAACGTATATAATGTATCAAGACTGTTTCGCAATTGCAATTAGATGTGTACCATATTTACCAAGGATTAGCGAATCTGCCAAAATTCAAATTCAGGAAATTTGCTCAAATGAGACCGATACATTTGATTCGTATTCGCATTAAAGGGGTTTTCCCATGAACAAAAGTTGATTTTAATCAATAGATCTTGGAATGATAATAACTTCCACAATTGGATGTGTTTAAAAAAAATGTTCCTGTGCTGAGATAATCTTATAAATGTGCCCCTGCTGTGTACTGTGTAATGGCTGTGTCTGACAATACAGTGACATGGTTTGATCATACCACATCTCCTGGGCAGGGAAGAAGAGTATACAGACATTACGGCACGGGATCACAGCTAATTCTTTTCGTGAGGTAAAACATTTCCCTGCCTGCTTTCAAACAATGTTTTACTTCAAAGAAAGAATAATTTGTGATCCTGTGCAGTCCTTTCTGCCTTTTTTCTCCCCCGGGCCCAGAAGACATAGTATGATCAGACCATGTTTCTGCATGGTCAGACACAGCCATTACACAGTACACAGCAGGGGCACATTTATAAGATTATCTCAGCACAGAAATATATTTTTTAAACACATTCAATTGTGGAAGTTATTATTATTCCAAGATCTATTGATTAAAATGAACTTTTGTTTATAGGAAGACCCCTTTAAGTACGAATAGAATGCTTTATTAAACTCTTCAATTTTTCCACTTACGAGAACAAAATAAACATAGGTAAAACATATGAAAAATGAATTATTCTCACCCGTCCCTCACCTGTCCGGCGGTACAGCTCAACTCGTGTCTTGTTTTCATCTTATGTGCAGTCACTGTTGTGGTCTCTTCGAAGACATCTCCAACAATTATGAGGCCATGCAACAATATGCCGAAGGAGGAATCAAAGATGCCTTTTAAGAGACATCACCACTGAATGAACAGAAAAAGATGACCAGACCAAAACGGGGCTGCGTGGTAGGACAGGTAAGGACCAGGTGAATATGATATTTTAATTTTTTTAACCTCTTCCAACCTTTTTTGATCAGGTAAAATAGCACCTGTTATTTTGCTGGATTCGGCTGTAACGCAAGGTGGGGGAAAGACTTAGTGCAACACAAAGGGAAGAGGGAAAGGGAGCCCAGACTCTAGGGAAAGGGGGGAAGTGGAGACCTCCTAGGTTGATCTAGCGTCACCCTGTCTCCCCTAACGTCCCTGTATTGTCTCTTCACCAATCACCGCACGCATGCCTCGCCCTGTCTTTCCCTGGTGTATGACTAAGGCTAGGGAAGGGAGGAGATGAGCACTAGTCGATCTCCTCTAAACACTATAGACAACAGGGGAGGACAAACAGGGGGAAATTGCTTAGCTTTAGATGAACTTCAGACAAATGCGCACACGTCCTCAAGCTCCGGAGAGGACGAAGTACAGCTCTTGCTAAAGCTTTCACAGGTAGTAATGAATATCACCGGGCACCTCCCTCTGAAACACTGAATACACCCAGGCAGGTTGTTAATTAGCCAGAGGGAGGTAGCCAATGGGTCCTAGAGACAGCCTCCAAGAAGATGTCTGTAATGCCAAATGTAGAGATCTCTTGCAACCAACTGCAGGGTGACTGTCTGTCACTTCTTACACACCCGTGACATCGGCAAAGCAAATTAAAATAAATTCAGATTTGAGAAATTTGAGGCAAATTCGATTTGCCTTGTATTGATTTGCTAATTTCTAATATTCACACTTAATAGAGGTTAACTAATCTGAAAAAAATTGAATTCCTCTGAATGCTTCCCACAGAGTAACGTTGTATGTGCATCACGCCACAAGGATGACTTTGCACCAGCCCAGCTAATCAAAAAAAGAGCCAGGAATGCTGGGAGGTAAGAGCGTGTGCAGGCCTCCCAGAGGTCCAGTGAAAACAGGTTATTGATCTGTCTGATAGACCGGACTCCTGTGAATCGATTCTCTCATTTCTAAATATGAGCAAATTAGCATTGACAAAATCTTCATATAGGCCATGTTCACATATTCAGTGTTTGGTCAGTATTTCAGTATTTTACATCAGTATTTGTAAGCCAAAATCAGGAGTGGAAGAATCATGGGAAAAGTGTAATAGAAACACGTCACCACTTCTGCATTTATCACCCACTCCTGGTTTTGGCTTACAAATACTGATGTAAAATACTGACCAAATAATGAACATGGCCTAAAATTAATCTCCTTTTGACAAAGCTAAATTTAACAGTAGACATAAAAATATAATTCATAGGCTAGACTTTAGCTTTGAAAAAGTGTTCCAGTGACGGGGAGCATTGTTAAGGTTTAAAAAAGACAAAGCAGAAAAAGGTTCAAAAAGAGAGACATGCAAATTTTACTTTGTAGAAGTACATTTGCACAACTGATTAGCTGGTTTGATAATCTTCTTGAATAGGCTTAACTGCCTATGTAACCAAAGTCCAGACACTGTGGTCACAGATTTCAAGATAGTAGGGTAAGCTCATTGAGGACAAATGACAAAACTTCTTCAAAAGAGACAGAATGGAAAGGATTCATGACAGACAGAAGAGGAGCCAGATGGGGACAGGAAGATATAGAGAGATATCGTTGAGCAGGTAAACAGTTGAAAAGCAATGTTGGGTTTTACACATGTGCCAATCTAGTTATTCCAAGAATTACATGTAACTGACCCAACTGATAGTTCTTATATGCAACAAATACAGAAAGTGGCCTTTTATAGAAAAAGTGTCCAACTTCAATCACTGTTGTTTAATGGTCCACAACTGCATAGTAATCCAATCACAAGCTGTGTTCTCATAAAATTGTAGCTGGTAACGAAGCAATCATCTTTAAACGGGTGATGAGAAGCTAAAATTTATTTTAAATCTAAATGTCTGTTTATTTAATGTCATAATCTAGTCTCTTTTCTAATAAACTTTAATTAAAGAATCCCTATCGTTCCCCCACTTTGCTATTTAACAGCTCTATTTTTATTTCACTACTTCCTCTGTGATGATGCTTCATTTGAGAATCCCAATGCATGCTGGGATACTCAAACGAGATTTCATCAGGTGGCTGAGGCTGTGGACATTGCCGCAGCATCTGCCCCCACCTTGAAAGGAATAGTCATCAGTAATGTCCTTTTCAGGGACTGGGCTATCCCTGCTCTACTGAGCATGCATTAGTTGTCATATCTGCTGGATGCTCAGTAGGATTTTATCACTGTGCACTACTCTTCTCAGTGCACAGTGACAATGCACTCCCTCGCCCAACAAGTGACAAGCCAGCAAGAGAGTGCACTGTCAGTGTGCATTGTAAGGTGAGAACGAGCAAACAGAGACCAACGTCGCCCCAACCAGTATGGTCTGATTTGGGGGCAGTGCTGGTTTTGGACAACCCCTTAAAGGTGTTTGTGTTACATGTATGTTTTAATAAAAAAATAAAACATTAGTAATCTTGCAATTTTAACACTGACCACTGGGGCTATTTGAGATTCATACTCCCTGTTGTTTTAGCAGCAATGCGGTGACACGCTATTCTCTGAACATATAGTTTACATTTTCTAAACCCCTGTTTAAAAGCAATCAGTACATTTGATTCAGGTCAGGGATCTGACCGAAACATTATGCATTAAACAGTAGATTGCACATGTACATAAAACACAATCATTTGCAACTTTCTACGAGTCCTTCAATGCTATAGGTATTACCTGTCATTGAAAACCTGTCTCTTCTGACAAGGAGCCCTGTTGTAAGTACAGTAAGTGTGAGACTTAAAAAGCTCCAGTGACCACTGTGAAAACTGCAAGATTACAAATTTTGTTTTTAAAGTCAGATGGTGATATGAAAAAAGAAATATTGTCAAAAATGTTTTCTTTTTTTTAAACACAGGGAACACAAAAACCTGATGGAAATAATTGTTAATTTTCTGATGATAGCTTCTATAAGTCAGTCAAGATAGTTTTTGTCTCATAAGCATGCCAAAATTTAATGCATGCAGCTTAGTATTATGCAAACTAGTTGTGCCTCATGACAAACTGCCAAATAAAGAATGAAATATTTCAGATTATACTGTATGCCTCTCTTCAGGATTACTCATAGGCAGGTAGTGGACAATGCCCACTAGTGATTTTCCTCTACTTGCTGGTACATTTGCTCATTTATAAAATTAATAAAAAGTATACCAGCTGATCTCCAGGGCAGGTCATTCTTTGAATTTGGATAAGATGTAATTTAGTTTCCTTCTGTTGGCTATGCACAATCAGATTTTGCTTTATAAATCACCTGAAATTGCTTGTGTTTAGTATATGTGTTTGCAATTATTGTGTCGTAATCACTCCAGTATCTTAATCATCCAGCTACCAATGAGTTTTCTGGACAAGTGATATAATAAAGATAAAACAACAGTTTAAAGAGGTCAGTGCAAATGCAGTTTATAAAAGTATGTTTAATATAACTAAGTCACTCGTTAAGAGAAAAGGAAATGATACATCAAAACTATGAATTTATATACAATATGTTGTCCAAAAATAGTCCTATGACTTTAAAGATTGACTTTGACAATTTTATAAACCTTCTAGTATAATGACTCATTACTAATGAGCATATAATAATTGCTGCCTTGGGAAGCCTAGAGGAAAACCTGTTGAAGTTTGTAAGAAGACAGCATCTATTTATAATATTATATTTTTGGTGAGACAATAATCCCAAATTTAAAGGGTTAATCTCAACATGTGTCTTCAGGCAAGCACAGGTATTTAGTTTCCTTACTTCCTTGTTGCTGGGGCTGGGGGGGGGGAGTAGGAGGGTGGGGCGGGGGCACTTCTCCTTGAGTGGCAGTTCTGTTTCTGTAGCTGTGTCCTACTTTTGAACTTATCCTGCTACAGTGACACATTATTGGCCTGTCAGTTCTTGTTCTAAAGTCTGTTTATCACTTTATTTGCATATGGATAGCAGTGCCTTTTAATAAGCCAGCAGTGATTAGGAGAACTGCTCTGGAAAATGCAGATGCTGGGGGCAGGTGATTTTGCAGGACTGATAACAACAGGAGCTGAGAGAGAGGGGTAGTCATGACTCAATGACGTCACCGCAGGTCCTTCACACCACCGCGAGCATTGCAAGAGACCGGACGGCGTGGACAAAACACCGGGAGGACATCGGAAGGTGAGTATAATCTTTTTTTTTTTTTATTTTTTACCATTCTTATTCTTTTTTTTAACTATTACTTGGTCACACTATATAAATCCATGCCGGTTGCATGGATTTATATTGTGTGACCAACTTGTCAAGCACTTTACCAAGCGATGCTCAAAATCGCTTGGAAAACTGCTTGAAAAAACGCATGCGAAAACGCATGTAAAAACGCTGAAAAAACGCTTCTCTCTGGCAGAAAAAACGCATGTAAATCTGCATGCGTTTTTTTCTGCCAGAGAGAGGCAAAAACGCTCTGCATCAAATCTGCTACGTGGGCACATAGCCTGAAATGTAGTGATTTTGCAGTCATGAGGACCTTTGGAGGTGCAAATCAACACAGAGTGTTAGACATGGTATGCTGACGGTAAAAGGTAGCTTCCCCTTCGAAACTATAGAAGCACTAAGGATAAGTGAGATGTTGGCCTCTTTAGGCGCAACCCAACTCTTGTGGGCCAGCTGAATGTTGCAGGATTGTGTCGTCTTTGGCCCCATTGAAGGACTGCATCAGATGAGAACTGTAAGGTTTAGTTTAGCAATGTTCTAGCATTTGTTGCCATCAAGTTTACTCTACAGTCATCAATCTTACCCTCATTCAGACATTCATGTTTCACATTCGTGTTCTATATGTGTGTTTTTCCTGGATAGAATGCATATCTGTTGTAGCATATATAAGGAAAAACAGCATCCAATCCAGGGTGTTCAAGGTATCAAAATTGTAGTTTATTCCACCAGATTGCTGTATTACTGTATTTTTTAATCTGGGGGAATAAACTACAATTTTGATACCTTGAACACCCTGGATTGGATGCTGTTTTTCCTTTTATATGCTACTATTTTTCCAAGTTGGTTCCTTGGAGTAAACGGGCGTCCATTTTGCTGAGTGCTGTTCCTTCTTCTTTGGACATTGCGTGTCTGTTGTAGTCTATAGATATGTTCACATGTCTATATTTCTTGGACATATTTTCTGATTTGTAGAAAAAAACTTGCCAATTCAAGTGAATTGGACCGTGAAAAACACAACATTACTTGGATCCTATCTGTGTCATCTAAGTGCTTTCTGTTTTTTACCTGGTGTGTGTTTTAAAACAATGGGCAGAAGAAGCTCACAATTTATTTATTGTTTTTCCCTTCAAGAAAAATGGATGTCACACGGGTGGTAAAGCCGATGAAAACTGAATCCAGCATATGGATGAAAAATAGTTAATTTATTTGAGCGTACACAAAAATGCATGTCTGAATAAGGCCTTATTGTGAATTTGCAATCATCAAGTATTAGTGCCTTTAGCGAAGAAAACATTTTTTTTTTAACTATAACATTCTGCAACCATTGTTTAAAAGGAACTTCTTAAAAGCATCTCTTATAATACATAGAAGTTTAAGGGTTATTCTATGTCAGTTAATGGCTGAATTGAAATCACAGTGTCCAAGCTCTGGCCCCAGGAGATGAGGCTCTGGAAATAGGCAATGGCGTCTGATTTATGGTGTTGTGGTTGCTCACCAGGAAGTCAATGAGAACTAAGGAAATGATGTGTCACGGTAAGCTATGCTGTTTCTGTAACTCAGGAAATGGCAGAAATGGGAATAATCCTTTAAATACAAGGGATCTCTTTTCCATATTCAACTTCTCAAAACTTTAAGAAACTTTGAACCCTTTTTTATTTTGATATGTGGTCTAGTGGCAATTGTATATGTTTTACTAACTCCTTATACAAATATCCTCTGCTAACAGCCTTTGCTAGATTAATTAATTATGGGACTGCCGAGTACAGTGTTTGGCTATTTCCAGCAGTCCCATAGACAATAAATGGACTGGAGGCTTAGGATGTGCACAAACATTTCATTCAGGACAGGGCCGCAGGGCTCCATTCTCATGGAGCAGATCTTGGGATTGCTGGGGGTCTCAGCAGTCAGGCATCCAGTGATCATCAAGGTATTCAACATCCCATGGATAGGGTGTTACTTAATTTTTTTGGAATAACCCTTTAAAGAGCTTTGCCACATGCCCTTGGATATATACTGTAACCAAACCAGAAGCTCAATTTGCAGACATGTGTTTCAAGGTTTTTGCCCCTCATCAGTTCAAAAGCAAAATAACTGGTTGGCTAGGTGGAAGACCTTTGACAAGGTGTCTAAGGGGTAAAATTTCTCCTTGTGAGGAATTCCAAGTTGGCATCGTAAGAGTTATAGACCATGCAAAGCTCCCCTGGGGAATTAAATATGTTATATTAATTGGCATATGCCGAAAATTGTTTATGCACCTACAGATTTGTGGTTTGAATCCTATTTAATATTTCTAGCACCAGATAGGAGTTAATTTTGAAACCCATGGGTCCAACATCCTCAGAAAGGAAACTTCTCAATGTTCAGCACACATTCATCTACTGTAGAAAAAAAGAAACTCTCACGAAGCTTTAGAAGGACAGATCTGACATGCTTAACATGAGAAACCTGATCTGAAGATCAAGATATCACCCAGGCATTCCACCTACAAAACCGCATCTAAGTAGGTAGAGAATTTACCAGAAGTGCATGACTAGGTTTTCATTATACCACCATTGCATGTTATCTCAAATTTGTCAAAAGTACAAATATTAATAAGCTGATGACAGGGTCTGAGGTTATATGCACAAAGAGTTTTTAATGTCGAATTTTCAGGCTGAATAATTCATGTAAAAAAAGCCATACAGTTTTTTGGCTCGTTTTTGGTGTGTTTTTTTATGCGCTTTTTTTGCATATGGGATGTTTTTTCTATATCGCTTTATTCAGATCTCAAATTTAGAGCTCCTTTTCAGGCACAAATATGTCAAAGATTGACAAATCACTTCTTTTTCCACATAGAAAAAAATGTGTAAAAAAAAATCACTATGTAGACTAAAGGTGTGTTTTCCCATTGAAGTGAATTAGAAGCTTAATCAAATAATATTTGAAGCATTTTTCTGTGAATTTTAGAGCAGAATCTGATCCAAAATGCATGTAAAAAATCCTCATTAATATATCCTGTGATTAATATAATTCAGACTTTACTGTTCAGATGGCAGATTTTTCACAGGGACCGAGGATCCCTGTGAAAAAAATCACAGTGTGCACTATTCTCTTTTGTGCTTCATATCGGACTTGTCCTTTCAAATCTATAGGTGTGCAAAAATACTAATTTAATCCCATGTGGATCACATTCGATTTTTGTGGATCCATAGATAAATGACTCAGGAAACTGTGATTTGTCACAAGAAGTTGTTACATAAAAAAAGGTGAAGTGAACTATAATAGAATAGAGCAGTAATGCCAAAGCCACTGAATGTTGAGAGGCTGAATGTTTTTGTCCAGGACAGGTGTGTCCTAAGGGATGAACGTGACATCTCCTACCACCGAGCCAGACCACAGTTTCTCTAGTAGTTTGTCGAAGGTCTATTATGACATATGACAGAAGGCTTCAAACTTCTTGTGATATTGATGGAAAAACAAATGGGCATGTTAAGTCTCAACACTCGATTTGTTCTCTCAGTAGATAAGCTCCCAGAGATGTCTCCCAGCACATTATTGCCTTCTCTCTCAACTGAAGCAGGTGGGAATGTGAATGGGACAGTCAAGAGGAATAGTTAGTTGTCAGTGAAACCAACGTCTTACTGACAGATACTGAAGATGTGTAGGCACTGTTCCTTCTAAGCTTTACACTCTGGAAATGGGCTTGGTATGTAGGTAATTTGGCTTGTTGGCCATAATAATATGTTCTTTTAAAGGAATGATCTGAACAGTTAAAATCGAATACGAGAAGGTATACTAACCCACTTTAACCCCAGGTGATTCCAGTTCTTGGTGCTCTGGAAGTTTCTGGTGGTACGAAAAATGATGTCATCCCTACAAAAAATGTCATCCCTTTCTTCAATCACCTGACCACTGAGGCCCGGGTGTTACAGCTTTTACACAATACAACCTCTTTGATATCAATAAATTGCAAGGTTACAAGTAACTTGAATTGTGGAACACATTAGGTAGAAAAATAAATTTGTATGAACATGATGTCATCATAAATTTACCAGCTTTCTTTTATGAATAGCTTTGTGACATTGGGAGAAAGTGGAGCCACACTTTCATTTCAGGATATTTCTATTGCCTTGTAGTAACATTCAATAGTAACCTGCAGCCATGATGCTACAATAATTTATCTACAATGGTAATTAAGCGAGGTGTTGTCATGATCACATTTCGCATAATACAGTTGAAAAGAAAACTATGTAAATCATTTTCTGAAAGAGGCTGGGACCTGCCCCGGCTTTTCTAATGTCATTGGACATGTGTATTTAAGACGTTAGACCTTCAGGAATGTTTTTCATGAAGGAAGGAGTGTAGTGCATTGAAAACATAGAAACCACCTTAATCTTTGTAAAACTAACAAAGATAAGGAATAGCATTAAGTTGGCTGAAATTAGCAAATGGGTCTGCTACACAATGCCCTTGTTACCATTAGCTATGACCGCTGAATGGCACAAGCAAAGTATGCTGGCAATGTTTAACAAACCATCCATCTTTTACCTGTTCCTGCTCAACAGAATCCTTTGTTTGAAGCATGCACCTATTCAGTAGTACTACTTTCTGTTATCAGCAAGATTAATCCACTATTTATCAATATATTTATTTCACAATGCTCCTTCATGTCAAAGGGCCTCATCTTGGTGGTCCTGGAGAAAGGTCTTTAATTTGCTTGGATTAGTTGATTTATTGCTTATTACATAGTAATATAAATAATATAATATAATACAGTATGCAGTACTTACATCAAAGGGTGACTAAACAAATACTGGAATAACTCGGCAGAAATTTCTACTAATGCTACATCCCCACAATGAGATGTTGGTGAGTTTTTAATGCTGTGTATTTTATAAAAAAATTCAAATTGTCTCTTCAGAGAGGAAGAGGACTAGAACTATAGTGGCACCTATAGGAAGTAGCAATCCTAAAAGTCAATATCGACTCTCTAACGAGTCTTGTCAGTTGACTTAGGATAAAAGCCAGAACCAGAATCTCAATTTGCAGACACTGTGTTTCGGGTTACTGCCCCTCATCAGTGCAAAGTGTGAGATCTGCTTTGGCTGGATTAGATGCCTCTCACCCAGCCAAACCAGATTTCACACTTTGCATTGACGAGGGGCAGTACCCCTAAAAACAGTTGTCTGCAAATTGAGAGTCTGGTTCTGGCTTTTATCCTAAGTTATGTGACAAGGCTCGTTAGAGAGTCGATACTGACTTTTAGGATTGCTACTTCCTATAGGTGGCACTAGAGTTCTAGTCCTCTTCCTCTCTGAAGAGACAATTTGCATATTTCCCAGAGGATCATTGCGGCTTAAAAGTCTCCTCACCTTGAAATGCTTAACATGTCACTCTCCACGAGGAGAAACGTTACCCCTTGGATTCCAGAAAAAATGTAAGCTACCTATTTATTGGAAGCAGTGTATTTTCTCTGCTTCCAAAATGCTGCGTTCTAATCATGCAGGTAAATCTGCATGTGCTCATTAAACAATGCTTATTTACCGTATCCAATACATTCTATTGGGAAAATTTCTGTTGCGGAGACTAGCGTCTCAGCTGCAGATAATTGACATGCTGCGGCTTGTAAACCCGCTCCATTGGTGAGTTTATGAAGCGTCAAATAGAAGCACAGTGGGCATAGGATTTCTATAAATCCCATCCACTGTGATTGTATCATAGAATGCAGCATTTTGGATGCAGGTGGGCTGCGTCCAAAACACTGCAATTCCTGATCTGGGGCAAACAGCCTAATGGATACAAAAAAGATGCAGAAAATCTGCAACATCAAAAACTCACCAAAAGCTCATCGTGGAAAAGTAGCAAAAGTCAGTTCCATGCAGGTACATGGACATCTTTTTGCCCCTTGAGATTAATGGGACAGGTATAGAATTTCATATAACAAATCTGCTACAAGTAAAAATTCTCTGAGGCCAGTTTCACATGGGAGTATTTTGACCAATATTGTGCATCAACACCAGTAGTGGGTCAAAAATACTGATTAAGTGCAGTTTTCTAGTGTGATAGACCAGGGGATTTATGTGCTTGAGGTAGTGATCAGAAGTTGTGATGGGAACTGAACAGGTGACGGTGAGGAGCAGAGGGGCTGGAGAGGTGAATTGTAAGGAGATTCAAAGTATTTTTCTGTTATTTTTTACATTTTTGATGACCCTTCATGGTTCAGTAAAATGGCATCCAGTGGCCACAATTTTGATTAATCCGTGTGGAAGTGATTTACAAAAAAAATCATCATTTTAGTGAATGTGTATTTTAGGGAAATTCAAATACAATTCAATTGCACTTGAATATATTCACTCATCTCTAATATTTCGTAGCAGGAAGATGATTCAGTGACATGCCATCTTTCCTGTGTTTTGTCTGCCCTCTTTACCAAACATGTGTGGACACCTGAAATGTAGCAAATGTGGTGGTAGCCACATCATCTACCTGCTGTGAAAATTGATTCTTTCTACTTGTAATATCTGGAAACTGTTATTTTATAGAATGCACTGATCATGCTGTGAATATGCTACAAGCATGTTCTTCAACCATGTTATATGTGAAGTTGCTTTTGTATTCAAGTGCAAAGAAAAACTGGAGTATTGTTCTACTTGCATTTGGTAAACTATATATGAGATGGAATCGACTTAAGGAGAACCTCTTGTGTACACTTTTTTTTAATCAGGAATACTGGTTATCTTGCATTGGCCTATACTTCAACATTCCTTTCTAGTTTACCACAGCCCAGCTCATACTACAGTCCAGCTAGCAAATGTTCTATTCTATACCTGTGGTTCTGAATCTTCTTTCCCCTTTAGGGAACTACAGTGGGGAAAAAAAGTATTTAGTCAGCCACCAATTGTGCAAGTTCTCCCACTTAAAAAGATGAGAGAGACCTGTAATTGACATCATACTGTAGATAGACCTCAACTATGAGAGACAAAATGAGAAAACAAATCCTGAAAATCACATTTTCTGATTTCGAAAGAAATTTTTTCAAATTTTGGTGGAAAATAAGTATTTGGCCACCTACAAACAAGCAAAATTTCTGGCTCTCACAGACCTGTAACTTCTTCTTTAAGAGGCTCCTCTGTCCTTCACTCATTACCTGTAGCACTGGCACCTGTTTGAACTTGTTATCAGTATAAAACACACCTGTCCGCAACCTCAAACAGTCACACTCCAAAATCCATTATGGTGAAGACCAAAGAGCTGTCGAAGGACACCAGAAACAAAATTGTAGCCCTGCACCAGGCTGGGAAGACTGAATCTGCAATAGGCAAGCAGCTTGGTGTGAAGAAATCAACTGTGGGAGCAATAATTAGAAAATGGAAGACATACAAGACCACTGATAATCTCCCTCGATCTGGGGCTCCACACAAGATCTCACCCCGTGGGGTCAAAATGATCTCAAGAACGGTGAGCAAAAATCCCAGAACCACAAGGGTGCCTAGTGAATGACCTGCAGAGAGCTGGGACCAACGTTCCACAGGCTACCATCAGTAACATACTACGCTGCCAGGGACTCAGATCCTGCAGTGGCAGACGTGAACCCCTGCTTAAGCCATTACATGTCTGGACCGGTCTGAAGTTTGCTAAAGAGCATTTGGATGATCCAGAAGAGTATTGGGAGAATGGTCAAATGAAACCAAAGTAGAACTGTTTGGTAGAAACACAACTTGTCGTGTCTGGAGGAGAAAGAATGCTGAACTGCATCCAAAGAACACCTTACCTACTGTGAAGCATGTGGGTGGCAACATCATGCTTTGGGGCTGTTTCTCTGCCAAGGGACCAGGAAGACTGATCCATGTACATGAAATAATGAATGGAGCCATATATCGTGAGATTTTGAGTGCAAACCTCCTTCCACCAGCATGGGCATTGAAGATGAAAAGTGACTGGGTCTTTCAGCATGACAATGATCCAAGCACACCGCCAAGGCAACAAAAGAGTGGCTTCGTAAGAAGCATTTCAAGGTCCTGGAGTGGCCTAGCCAGTCTCCAAATCTAAACCCTGTAGAAAACCTTTGGAGGGAGTTGAAAGTCCGTGTTGCCCAGCGACAGCCCCAAAATATCACTGCTCTAGAGGAGATCTGCATGGAGGAATGGTCCAACATACCAGCAATAGAGTGTGGTGCCAACCTTGTGAAGAATTACAGAAAACGTTTGACCTCTGCCATTGCCAACAAAGGATATATAACAAAGTATTGTGATGAACTTTTGTAGGTGACCAAACACTTATTTTCCACCAAAATTTGAAAAAAATTCTTTACAAATCAGACAATGTGATTTTCAGGATTTGCTTTCTCATTTTGTCTCTCATAGTTGAGGTCTACCTATGATGTCAATTACAGGTCTCTCTCATCTTTTTAAATGGGAGAACTTGCACAATTGATGGCTGACTAAATACTCTTTTTCCCCAGTGTATATTGCCAGTATGGCCGTTACTTGTCTTCTCTGTCTCTGATGCTCTGGAACTCCCGCCCGGGGCACTCTCTTCATCTTATGAACTCTGATCCTGACTAGGCCGGTTACCTTTATGAGTTCTAAACTCTGTGCCACACTGCTAGACGTCCTGACACAAGACCTGTCTCTGATCAATTACTCTGTATTTTCGGTTACTTCTATCGCATTCTCTCCGCTAGGATCTATCTATCTTTCTTCTCTGTCTCCTCTTGTTAGAGACATCCACGTCATGCAGCACTCCCCAGATCAGATCTTAGGTCTTCTTTCTACATCCTCTGGGCCCTTTCTGACATTCTGACAGGAAACTACCTCTATCCCCTCCTACTCTGGCTCTGGGCTAGTCCCAAACATTAACTCTCACTTTCTCTACTGTCAGGCAGCCCACAACACTAACATCATTTACACAAGTCATAATTCACATTACATATTACGATAACATACTTGTTCTTCAAGGGGGAATACGGGCAATATCTCCATCTCCTTACAATGCCAGAAAAAAATGGACATGTCTCATTGTGGTTCACACAAACACACGGTCCATGTAAAAACACGGACATGTGAAGATCACATTAGGTTATAATGGGTACATGTGATATCCATGAAAAAAACGGATGCCACATGTATCGGAAATGTACATGTGATGGAAGCCTTAGCATTACAGGTTTTCACACACTCCCTTCTTCTCTCTGATCCTATAATGTAGAATTCAGCAAATGAATTATCTTACACAATTTCAATGACTATGGCCAAGGAGGGATTTATAGAGTTTGAACATAGTGCAGCATGCAAAAGTTTAAAAGAGTGGAAAGTCTGTAATTCATATACTTACTAATCTAAAATACAAAATTCCGACTCTGGATTTTGTCTCCTTTTGGTCTTCTATTGTGCCAAGAAAAAAGCTTATGGAGAGGTGAAACTCAGGGTCAGACCAATTACTATTTTTCATGTTATAGTGCTTTTGGAGTTGTTGGTCGCAGTACTGTACCTGTCCAGTCAAAAGGGGCTGCAGAAAACACGCTAAAGATAATTGTGCATGCCAAAAGCATCTCCTTTCAAGGTGAGCCTATTACCCACTGTAACATACCTGGCGGCGTCCTTGCATAGTGGTCCATCTCCCACTGTGCAAGAGCGCGCACTTGAGCTCCAGTCCAGAATGTCTCTCTGGCTTCCCTCCATGCTGTCTGTTTGCCACTGTGTCTGCTGCTTAAGGGCGGCGCCCGATCACTTCCTGCTTTTTGTACCTGCTGCAGGCACACCCCTTGTGCGTCCTCAGCCTATTGCTGTCTGTCACCTGGTATTTAAAACAGCTGCTCCAATTAACCCATGCCTGAGCATCTTGCCCTGTCAGTTGGCTTTTGTCTCTGACATGCCAGGTCCTGTCTATGTTACCTGTCTTGCAGTATCTGTTCCCATGTCTGTACTGTGTCCTATCTGTGTACCTTAACCTGCAGTCTGTACTCGTTCCTTGCCTGTTCGTTCCGCTTTCCTGGAGGCTGTATTTCCAGGCCAGTCTGAACACGCTCCTTGCCTGTTCGTCCCGCCTCTCTGGGGGCCGTATTCCCAGACCCGCTCCTGTATCCCGCTGTAGTGTCGGTCTCCTCCGTACACTCAGTTCCAGTCTGAACTCTCTCCTATCTTTTACCTGTTTTTTCTCTATGTCCGTTCCTTTCCTTTTTCTGCAGAGTCTGAACTCGTACCTACTCCTGCTCATTGTCACTGTACTTCCGTTTGTGAGTTTGTGGTCCACTCGCTACTTCTCTGCAAGTACCCTGTGGGTATCTGGTTCTGCCTTTCCCTTCTAGTCTGTTCCGTGTGAACAGAGCCCTGTTCCCTCCGCGTCTGCGGTTTTCGCTTTGCTCAGCTCTGTCCGCCGCATCTGCGGTTTTCGCTTTGCTCAGCTCTGTCCGCCGCGTCTGCGGTTTTCGCTTTGCTCAGCTCTGTCCGCCGCGTCTGCGGTTTTCGCTTTGCTCAGCTCTGTCCGCCGCGTCTGCGGTTTTCGCTTTGCTCAGCTCTGTCCACCGCGTCTGCGGTTTTCGCTTTGCTCAGCTCTGTCCGCCGTGTCTGCGGTTTTCGCTTTGCTCAGCTCTGTCCGCCGCGTCTGCGGTTTTCGCTTTGCTCAGCTCTGTCCGCCGCGTCTGCGGTTTTCGCTTTGCTCAGCTCTGTCCGCCGCGTCTGCGGTTTTCGCTTTGCTCAGCTCTGTCCACCGCGTCTGCGGTTCTCGCTTTGCTCAGCTCTGTCCGCCGTGTCTGCGGTTTTCGCTTTGCTCAGCTCTGTCCACCGCGTCTGCGGTTTTCGCTTTGCTCAGCTCTGTCCACCGCGTCTGCGGTTTTCGCTTTGCTCAGCTCTGTCCACCGCGTCTGCGGTTTTCGCTTTGCTCAGCTCTGTCCACCGCGTCTGCGGTTTTCGCTTTGCTCAGCTCTGTCCACCACGTCTGCGGTTTTCGCTTTGCTCAGCTCTGTCCACCGCGTCTGCGGTTTTCGCTTTGCTCAGCTCTGTCTACCGCGTCTGCGGTTTCGAATTTGTTTCCCAGTCTGTACTGGACCCTACCCAGCCTGTGCTCTAGTCTGCCTGTTCCTGTATTCCCCGGTGTGGGTCAACAGCCGTGTCCGGAGTCTGACCTGGAGTAGACCCTGGTTCCTCTGCTCGGTTCCTCCCTGGTGCACTGGCGTCGTATGCCGTCGTGCGACCTTGGTCGGATCGGGCAGATACTTAGTTACGCCCCTCCAGGCACTCTCCGGTTCATGGCACAGTGGAATCACTACATAAACACGCACACGCCAGTCAGTCCGGGCGTGTGCATTACACCCACACTTGCCCTGTGGATCACCACTGTTGCCATATATTTTTAAGGGTCTTCTTCACTATGGAAAACATCTTTTTTTTATTTCTTGCATCTAGTTTATATAAGGAATATGATCATCACATTGTTTCAAAGCTTTCCACACTGGAGTTTTCAAATTCTCTTCTCCCAGGGAAAACATAGCTGTCATTGTAGAATAAGAACATTTTAAATATACCTTGTATACATTAAATTTCTGTAAACAGTGAAAACTCTCCAAAAGATCACCTATTCAAGAAGACCACCCTACTCTCAAGACCAAACTTTTGTTACAAAACATAGTATATTATGCAAAATAGCCATCTTTTCTCAGAAGACCATGCCCGAAAACTCCACTTTTCAATGCAATTTTTGGTGGCCATTAGTGATGATTGAGTATGTTTCATTAACCCTTTCCAGCGAGCACGCTCGGGTGCTCGCCGAGTATTTTGGCATGCTCTGCATTGCTTTTAATGTCGCCATGCCTGCAGGTGTCACGGCTGTTAGACAGCTGTGACACATGCAGAGATTGCCTGTTTGAAGGCGCGGCGACATTAAAAGAAATGCAGATCACGCCAAAATACTCAGTGAGCAAACGAGCACGCTCGTCGGAAAGGGTTAATGAAACATACTCGATCATCACTAGTGGCTATCCTAAAGAGGTTCCTATTTGTTCAATAGATTAAAATGAAGATCCTATTTGGCCAAAAGTATAGTTTCCCATGTGTGTGGTCATTTGCATTGAGAATGTAGTAAGCATGGCCTGGTGGCCTTGGGATGTTTGTCTATACATTTCATGCTTCATGCAATTTATTTTCAGACAATAATGAATTCATATCAAACATGTTTGCAAATTTTTTTTATTGGTGCTTGATTTTTTTGGCTGGCATTATTTTACGTGTTTTTTTGTCACAATGGTCAAATATTTGTTGAATTTTTGTAATATGCCTTTCTCTAGCTGCTGTAGGAACTTAGCATTGGAGAAGATATTAAAGCAGTAATTAAATATATAAAAGTGTTTACTAGAAATTCATTTGCACAGACATTTTTGAAATAGCAGCCAACATCCTGAGTAAGACAAAGTGATGTCTACTAAACACCGACTTAACATACAAATGTCTGGCTTGGGCAAACATCAGCACATTGTGGGCTCCTGTTATGTTTTCAATTGATTTCATTAGCATACTGTACTCCAGCTGTCTTTTTCCACTTATGTCTGTCCAGAACATTGCAGAAACAATGACTTGTTATGTTTCTAATACTAGAAAAGAAACTTTCTGGACACTCAGCCTGTAAACGATTCATGTGCAACCTCTAAAATATATCTAATATCTCTTAATCTGTGCATGTGTGTGTATGAACAGGTGTAAAAACATTGCATTGTGAGTTTGAATTTGATTGGTAGATGGTCTGGTGGGAATGATTGTATTTTCTTTATTTTCTTCAATGTTGAGATTAAAGAGAACTTGTCATTCAAATGTAATTTTTAGTAAATACTTGTGGCCACCATAAAAGAATGCTGGAGAATATGTAGTACTACACTGTGCAATTTCCTTGTTATTCCTCCTGGAAATGTATGTATACATTGACAAATAATGGTTACAATTCATCTGATCGATAGGGTGGACATTGTCAGTACAAGACATACCCACTTTACAAGGGGAGTGGAGACACTCAGTCAACAAATGATTCATATACTTTATTATCACAAATGAAAATTGAAGAAAACGTTCTCCTCTCTCTCCATGGAAAAGACATCAGTGGCTAACTGAGCCGAGCTCTCATGTTAACCCAGTCACCCCGAAGCCTTTTTTCACCTTCCTGACCAGGCCAAATTTTTTAATTCTGACCAGTGTCACTTTATGTGGCAATAACTCTTGAACATTTCAACGTATCCCAGTGATTCGGAGACTGCTTTTTTCATGAAACATTGTACTTTATGTTACTGGTAAATTTAAGACAATATTCTTTTAGATTATTTGTGGAAATATCGAAAATTTTGGCAAAAATTTTGAATATTTCACAAATTTCTTATTTTTATTCCCTAAAACCAAAGTTATATCACACAAAATAGTTAATACATAACATTTATTACATGTTTACTTTACATCAGTAGAATTTTTGAATCATTATTTTTTTAAGGAAGTTAGAAGGGTTAAAAGTTTATCAGCAATTTCTCATTATTCCACCAAATTTAGAAAACCATTTTTTTAGGGACCAAATCACATGTGAAGTGACTTTGAGGGTCCTATATGACAGAAAATACTCAAAAGTGACACCATTCTAAATACTGCACCCCTCAAGGTGCTCAAAGCCACATTCAATACATTTATTAACCCTTCCGGTGCTTCACAGGAATTAAAGCAATGTGGAAAAAAAATGAAAATATTATGTTTTCCCACAAAAATGTTGCCTTAGCCCAAAATTACCAAGAGAAAATGGACCATATAATTTGTTGTGCAATTTCTCCTGGGTACGTTCTTACCCCATATGTGGTGGAAAACTACTGTTTGGGCGCACAGCAGGGCTCGAAAGGGAAGGAGCACTATTTGACATTTGAGGTGCCAAATTGGCTGGAATTCATAGCAGATGCCATGTCGCGTTTGCCGAGCCCATGATGTGCCACATTTTGGAAACTAGACCTCTGAAGGAATTTATCTAGAGGTTTGGTGAGCACCTTGAACCCACAGGTGTTTCACAGAATTTTATAACGTTGAGGTGTGAAAATGAAAAAATAACATTTTTTCCAACAAAAATGTTGCTTTAGCCCCAAATTTTTCATTTTCACCAGAATATCAGGAGAAAATTAACCCCAAAATGTGTTGTGCGATTTTTCCTGAGTAGACTGAAACCCCATATGTGATGGAAAATTACTGGGCGCATGGCAGGGCTCGGAAGGAAAGGAACGCCAATTGAATTCTGGAGCTCAATTTTCTCTGGAATAGATTGCAAATGCCATGTCACATTTGAAGAGTCACTGACATGCCAAAACAGCAGAAACCACCACAAGTGACCTTGGAAACTACAACTCTTGAGGAATTCATCTAGGGGTATAGCTCCAGATTTTATATTTTCACATGGCATGGCAAAATGGGTAAAATTGGCACCAAAATTTGATACACAATTTCTGCTGAATGTGGCAATACCCCATATGTGTCTGTACAGTACTGCTTAGCCACACAACGAGACTGAGGAAGGAAGGAGCACTATTTGCCTATTGGAGCACAGATTTTCATAGAACAGTTTGAAGACTCCATATACAGAGTCCCCGAGTGCCAGAACAGCAGAATTCCCCCTCAAGTAGCCACATTTTGGAAGCCCCAACATTTACAGATGATGGACCTGAGTGGGGACTTGTTTTTTTTGTGGACTGAGTTGAAGGTTTTATTGGGAACAATTTACATAAAATTTTGGGACACATTTATCTGGCACTCTACACTGAGCACTAACATCGGGGTTTCCATCTAACTCTCCAAATGACATCATTCAAATGAAACCTCTGCGGGATCAATTCACTATAATGAGGCAGCAGAGTTACTCTGGACTCCATCTGGCCTCTGTTCAGCGTTGTCCCTCTTTTCAGAAGTGCACAAAACTGTGGCCGACCGTGCTTTTATGCACGCTTAAAAGGACGGACGCTGCTGTTTCATAAGCCAGACAGTGTCCACAGTGCCTCCATCTGCCTCATTATAGGGAATCTTCCACCGGTCGTTCCGTTGGAATCACACTTTTCAGAGATTTACATGGAAACCCCCGGTGTAAACGCTCAGCACAGAGTGCAGGATAAATGTGAGCCGGGCCTTACTGCGATCTTTGTGATGCAGAATGAACAAATCAACAGCAGGTCAAGATTTGGTTTTATGTATTTTTTTACACATTTCCTCGTGCGGTATAAATGATAAGGCGACTTTATTCTTATGAACGGTACAATTACAGCAATACCAGAATTATATTGGTGTTTTATATTTGGCTGTTGTCACACACAAAAAAAACTTTTTTTTTTTTACGAAAAAAAGTTTTTGCATTGCCATACTTTGAGAGCTATACTTTTTCTATATTTCTGTCAACAGAGTCATGTAAACGCTTGTTTTTTGCGGGATGAGTCGGAGTTTCTATTGTACCATGTTCGGGCACATAACATTTTTTGATTGCTTTCTATTCTGATTTTTGGGTGGCAGGATGAACAAAAAACACCAATTCAGGAATTTTTTTTTTCTTTATACCGTTCACAGTGTGGTAAAACTAATCGGGTCAGTATGATTACAGCAATACCACATTTATTTATTGTTTTTATAGATCTGGTCATTCCGGACATGCCGGCACCTACGCAGAAGAAACAAGAAGCCAATTCCCATAGAAGGGTAGAATATTGCAATTGCAAGGCGCAGGTGCGGGACAACCACTAGACATCACAGGGCGCTGTGATGCTGATGGGAGGCGACAGGCACGCAAATGAAGACCAGAGGCAGGAGTTTCCTTCCAGGCACTGCACACCCCAGAGCCTGGAAGAAAGCAGGATTAAAAAATGATTTCTAAAGAACAAGACCGCAGATATGAGGCATACAGGTATGACTATTTTAAGTATTCTAGAACCTATATGCCCTTGTTAGAAGCTTAGGTACATCCAAGGGGGTGACAGATTCCCTTTAAGGGTCTTTATTCCTCAGTGACACCTTTTAACTGTGCTGAGTGCATTTTAGTGTCTCCCAGGAGTGGGTTTCAGACGTTCTCTAAACCGTTTTTTAAAATGATAGCTGGCTCAGAGACCAGGTATAGTTGGCTTCATAAAATCTGTATAATAAAGGGACATAAACCCATATAGTCTTTTTCAAAAAATGCTATTATTTTTTTCTTTTGCTACACATTCAAAGTGAATAACATGGACAAAAATAGTAACAATTCATGGAATATACAGCAATGCAAAAATCAATGCCCGGTCTATCTCAAAGAAGGATACTGTCCACACTCCATTCGTTCACAGGTGTCTGAACACTGCATCCCGAAGCGGGGTCAAGGAGACCAGAGAGTCGCTGCATCAAGGAGTGGGTACATCCTGCTGTGACTTCGACTACAAAAGAATCTATAAGAGAAATGTTATTGAGGAGATATTACTGGGACTTGTTCTGCTGCTAAGAAGTTCATACGAGAATTGTTACTGAAGGGATTTTGCTTTGATTGTGACCTTAAAGTGCACCAACGGTTACTGTAAGCGCTCCGCAGTAATCAGGCCCCAACGTTGGACTGCATTATTTTCAGTGCTGCAGCTATTTGTGGGTTAAGTGTGATTAGTTAGGAGTGTGTCTGCTATCACTTAAAGGAAAAGTGTAACTCATATCATTCAGGTCTACTGCAAGGCAGATATTGTACCTGTATCTCAGATTGTGTAATACTATTTGTTTTGCTATTCCTTGTTATTCTCTCTGCCTTTTTCACCATTTATCCCCTTATAAATAAACCTGTTAAGTGTTTCAATCTCATCTCTTGTGAGTGTGTACGGAGCGTGGAAACGGGTTTCCCGAGTCACTCCCTGCCAGAAGAGGAAGAGGAAAACACTCTTGCATTCCCCTAGAGATCAAAGCAAGATTTGGGTGGAGGCAGTGCTCCATACTGAGGTGAAAACTACTATACACCCTGCCCACGGAGGTGGTTTAAATTTTTTTAGCTTTGTTTTGCCTTATTCTGAGACCTACAACTTTTTCATTTTCATGTTGATATAACTGATGACTTCTTTTTTTATGAAGTGAAGTGACATTTTTATTGATACTAATTTGAGGTGCATGCAAAATTTTGCTAACTTTTTATTGCACTTTTTTGGGATATGAGGTAACAGAAAACCCCACAATTCTGGCATTTTCATTTTTTTCTCTTAATGTTTACTGGTACTGGTACTTTCTATTTCTATTTGTGATAATGAGCTGTGCACTATTAGGCTGCACCTTAGGCTGAAAAACACTTAAAGGCCTTTTGCTTTCCCTGCCCTCATCTTTTATTAGTTCCTGTTAGAGATGAGTTGATTTGTCCATGAAGGATTAGCTTCTAGTAAAATTTCATGAAATTCGCAAGTCCCAGCAAATTTGAATATTTGATTCATGAGTCCAATTCAGCCAATAAAAATAAAAAAAGCCTGGCTTCATTTCACATCATGCGGTCTAGCGCATAGAATCAGGAGGGGCTGCCATAGCGAGCATATGAATCTATCTAGCTATTATTTTACCATCTTCACTTAGCTCTGAGTTTTTAACACACTGAGGCAACTGTCAGCAGAATAAAGCATGTCAATGATGATGACTCTGTGGTGGACAAGGCCTAGGAACCACATGGGTGCCAAGGAGGGGAGTCATAAGAGAAGAAGGTTGTTGACCTCAATGATACTTGGCACAGGCTAAAAGATTCTTGGGGTAAAATCAGCCATAGAGAAGGTGATGCCGCATGTGCTGTTGGTGGAAGAGGCTCAACCACACCTGAAAGCTCTGGTCGCAGTGGTGATGTGCCATTTGTAAGGGAATCTCATTTGTGGGAATTATTTTGTACATTGCTACCAGATAATTCTTTGGCAGTCTGCAGGCTCTGCAAATGGAAGGCATCCTGGCTTATATAGACTAGGAACTATGGCTTTCCAAAAGCATATGAAAGAACATCACCTGCACATTTAGCAAAGTCCAGCTGGCCAGCCGAAGACACCTCAAGGTGTTCTTCTCCCCTTTCTAACCACGTTCATCTTTCTGTCAGCCAGGATGCATCCTCAAGTAGTACCTGATCAGTGTCATCATCACCACCATCAACATAGTCCTCCACCACTAGTGCTTGTCATACTTCGAGTCCTTCATGTAAGCAAATGTTCATCTCTGATTGTGTGCTGAGGAAATGTTCACTCACTGTCATCTGTTGCAACTTAGAATTATTGTAAATGACAATGCGCACAACTTTCTGCTGCCTCATGGTCAGGCAAAGTAACTCCCGCTCCATGATGGAACACAGCCTGAATTTAATTGTGTAACATTCCTTTCATTAATATTCTCGCTTGAGGAAGGTGGTGGCCATGGCCAGGAAAGTGTCTGCTTATTTGAAATGACCTTAGTTTCAATGCACACCCTTCTTGCTCTGCAAAAACAAAAAGGTCTGCTAGCGCGCCAGTTGGTTTGCATTGTCGCAACCCACTGGAATTTGAAATTGAATGTGTATAGCATTTGTACAAACAGTGTAAAGTGGTAAAAGACTACATCATGCAGCAGACAAATTGAAGCATGGCTTGAGATCTAACATTGTCAGCTGATGAGCGATGCGAGTCGCTTACTAACGATCTTCAAATAGGTGACAAAACTTGTCAGGAAAGACACGTGTGCAATCAATTATGTCATGCCCCTCTTTTTTTATCCAGGAAAAGCACTCACCAGAATGAAAGAACAGATTTAGGAAGAACAGCTACTTGTCCAAGAAGGATGGGAGATTTTGCTAAATGAAATTCTCAGTGCACAATCAGTAACAATCCCAAAATGAAGGAAGAATTGGAAGCATTTAAAGATACCAGGATGGATGAACACAGAACTTCAACACTTGTTAAAAATGAGAAAAAGAAATGTATATGAAATGGAAAGAGGGGGCATATCTAAAGAAGAACATAATGCTGTCTGCAGGGAATGCAGGGCAAGCATTAGAAGAGCTAAAGCCAGCAATGAAGTGAGGCTTGCAAGGGAGACCAAAAGCAACAAAAATGATTTTGGGGGTGTGTCAAAAGCCAAAGAAAAGCCAAAGATGGTATAGGATTTTTACAGGATGAAAAGAGGGGATAAGTGGTCAAAAATGATGTTGAGAAGGCTGAACTTTTAAATTCCTATTTTGCATCTGTGTTCTCTAAGAAAGCAAATGTAACATCAACTGATCTTCACTGTGCTATCAAAGGAATAAAATAATCCACACTAACTATAAAGAGAGAGATGGTGAGTGAACACTTAGCTAATTTAAATGAATTTAAATCTCCTGATCCAGATGAATTACATCCTAAGGTACTGAAAGGGATAGCAGAGGAAATTGCAGAACCAGTAGCCAGAATCTTTGAAAATTCCTGGAGAACAGGAAAAGTCCCAGAAGATTGGAGAAGGACAAATGTTGTCCCTATCTTCAGAAAAGGAAAGAAGATGGAGCCAGGAAATTACAGGCCAGTGAGCCTTACTTCTTTACCAGGAAAGATCTTTGAACAAATTATTAAATAACATATATGTAAATACTTGGATAGGAATACAGTAATTAACCAGAGCCAGCATGTGTTTGTAGCAAACAAGTCATGGCAGTCTAATCTAATTTTCTTCTATGATGGAATCATTGACTGGGTGGATCAGGTAAATGCAGTAGATATAGTATATCTCAACTTCAGCAAAGCATTTGATAAAGTATCTCATACTATTCTTATTGAAAAAATGACCAAGTATGGGATTGACAGGCCTACGGTTAGGTGTATTCATAACTGGCTCAGTGATCGTACTCAAAGAATGGTAATAAATGGTTGCACATTCAATTGGAATAATGTTTCAAGTCGGGTACCACAAGGCTCTGTCCTGGCTCCAGTGCTGTTCAACATTTTTATAAATGATCTAGATAAGGGAACTGAATGTAAACTAATCAAATTTGCAGACTATAAAAAGCTAGGAGGAATAGCTAACACTAGAGAAGACAGAGAAAGGATTAAGAAGGATCTAGATAAGCTTGAAAATGGGCAGCAACTAATAGAATGGTATTTATCAGGGAGAAATGCAAGATTTTACATGTGGGCAAGAAATTGAAAATTACATTTACAGAATGGGAGAAATAGAACTAAGCAACAGCACATGTGAAAAAGACTTGGGTATGCTAATAGATCACAGACTGCACATAAGTCAACAGTGTGATGCAGCAGCGAAAAAGGCAAACACAGTTCTGGGATGTATTAAGAGAAGCATAGAGTCTAGATCACGTGAAGTCATTATCTCCCTCTACTCCTCTTTGGTCAGACCTCATCAGGAATACTGTGTCCAGTTCTGGGCATCACATTTTAAAAAAGACATTGAAAAACTGGACCAAGTTCAGAGAAGAGCGACCAGGATGGTAAGCAGACTGCAAACTATATCCTACGAGGAATGGTTAAAGGATCTGGGAATGTTTAGCTTGCAACAAAATCCCATCAGATATTTGTACAGGGATCATTCTTATTCTCATATACACATGGAAACACGAGAAGCAATGGATTGAAACTGAAAGGGAGGAGATACAGATTACATATTAGAAAAAAATTTATGACAGTGAAGGTGAACAATGACAATGAGTGGAACAGACTGCCACGAGAGGTAGTGAGCTCTTCTTCAATGGAAGTCTTCAGAGGCTGGACAAACATCTGTCTGAGATGGTTTAGTGAATCCTGAATTGAGCAGGGGGTTGGACACGATGACCCTGGAGGTCCCTTCCAACTCTAACAATTTATGATTTTATGATTCTATCATGACCCAGTGTCTGTTGGGGACCCTTAAAGTCCATTTTACATACCTAGAATTTGGAGGAAGGGGAGCAGGAAAAGCAGCAGCAGGTAGATGTACAGTAGATGGGGACATAGACTTGGTACAGGCAGGGGATGAGGCTGCTAGTCAAGACAAAGCTAGTCATGATAATCAGTTGTTGCAGCGGGGTGATGAAAATAAACTAATGGAACCCTTGGTCTTGCTAGCGAGCTAGAAAGCTGTAGGCTGAACCCCAAAAATTGAGCCGGAGCATATGTTGGTATAAGTGCAATGCATAGGTGTACATTCACACTGTGACTATTTAACAGACAGAACCTAAGATAAAAAATGAGCAAATCCTCTGTAGTAAGTAAATAAATAAATAAATAGCAATAGTACATGTAAATAACCCAATCAGGATGGTCCCTAACTCTTGTAGCTCATCTCACTATACTGTATGTCAGCACATATAAAGGGTATAAGTCTCTAACTATTCTATTGTCTATTTTAACGTCTGCTGACACATAGTGAGGTAAAGTACAACAGTTAGGAACCGCCCCGTTTGGTTACACCTTGTCGCAGTGGATGGCCTTTACGTTTTTTTTTTTTTATCAAAATAGTGTTAACTTAGTACTCTGCTATTTACATGCACTATTTATTCATATACTTACTACAGGGTATTCACTCATTTTGATTTTAGCTTAGGATCTGTTTGTTAAATGGCTACAGTGTGAATGTACACTTATGCATTGCACTTTTACTAACACATGCTCCGGCTCAATTTTTTTTGGGTTTTGCTTTAGTTTTTTATGCACTTTGAACAAACAGGGGTGTGGCTCTCCCTTTTTGGGCTGTTCATTTTGTTTATATACAGTAACTTTCCATGGGCAGGTGTCTTAACAGTCAGGACCCAGTCCTGCTTTGCCCTTATCTATTTTGACAGTTGTTGAATGTTGACACATTATGATGTGAACTACAAGAGATAGGGACTGTCCCGCTTAGGTACACCTTGTCGCGTTGGGATGGCTTTTACTCTTTTTTGATCAAAATAGTGTTAATTAAGTATCCTATGTTACAGTGGTGGCCAAAAGTATTGGCACCCCTGCAATTCTGTCAGATAATACTCAGTTTCTTCCTGAAAATGATTGCAATCACAAATTCTTTGGTATTATTATCTTCATTTAATTTGTCTTCAATGAAAAAACACAAAAAGAATTGTCCTAAAGCCAAATTGGATATAATTCCACACCAAACCTAAAAAAGGGGGTGGACAAAAGTATTGGCACTGTTTGAAAAATCATGTGATGCTTCTCTAATTCGTGTAATTAACAGCACCTGTAACTTACCTGTGGCACCTAACAGGTGTTGGCAATAACTAAATCACACTTGCAGCCAGTTAACATGGATTAAAGTTGACTCAACCTCTGTCCTGTGTCCTTGTGTGTACCACATTGAGCATGGAGAAAAGAAAAAAGACCAAAGAACTGTCTGAGGACTTGAGAAACCAAATTGTGAGGAAGCATGAGCAATCTCAAGGCTACAAGTCCATCTCCAAAGACCTGAATGTTCCTGTGTCTTCCGTGCACAGTGTCATCAAGAAGTTTAAAGCCCATGGCACTGTGGCTAACCTCCCTAGATGTGGACAGAAAAGAAAAATTGACGAGAGATTTCAACGCAAGATTGTGCGGATGGTGGATAAAGAACCTTGACTAACATCCAAACAAGTTCAAGCAACCCTGCAGTCCGAGGGTACAACAGTGTCAACCCGTACTATCCGTTGGCGTCTGAATGAAAAGGGACTGTATGGTAGGATACCCAGGAAGACCCCACTTCTTACCCCGAGACATAAAAAAGCCAGGCTGGAGTTTGCCAAAACTTACCTGAGAAAGCCTAAAATGTTTTGGAAGAATGTTCTCTGGTCAGATGAGACAAAAGTAGAGCTTTTTTGGAAAAAGCATCAACATACAGTGTACAGGAAAAAAAAGAGGCATTCAAAGAAAAGAACACGGTCCCTACAGTCAAACATGGCGGAGGTTCCCTGATGTTTTGGGGTTGCTTTGCTGCCTCTGGCACTGGACTGCTTGACCGTGTGCATGGCATTATGAAGTCTGAAGACTACCAACAAATTTTGCAGCATAAAGTAGGGCCCAGTGAGTGAAAGCTGGGTCTCCCTCAGAGGTCATGGGTCTTCCAGCAGGACAATGACCCAAAACACACTTCCAAAAGCACTATAAAATGGTTTTAGAGAAAGCACTGGAGACTTCTAAGGTGGCCAGCAATGAGTCCAGACCTGAATCCCATAGAACACCTGTGGAGAGATCTCAAAATGGCAGTTTGGAGAAGGCACCCTTCAAATATCAGGGACCTGGAGCAGTTTGCCAAAGAAGAATGGTCTACAATTCCAGCAGAGCATTGTAAGAAACTCATTGATCGTTACCGGAAGCGGTTGTTCGCAGTTATTTTGGCTAAAGGTTGTGCAACCAAGTATTAGGCTGAGGGTGCCAATACTTTTGTCTGGCCCATTTTTGGAGTTTTGTGTGAAATGATCAATGATTTAATTTTTGCTTCATTTCTCTTTTGTGTTTTTTCCTTGCAAGCAAATTAAATGAAGATAATAAGACCAAAGAATTTGTGATTGCAATCATTTTCAGGAAGAAACTGAGTATTATCTGACAGAATTGCAGGGGTGCCAATACTTTTGGCCACCACTGTAGTTTATATATTATAATACCCATAAATGGTAGCAATATCACCAACTCAGGGTAAGACATGCAGAAATTCCTACCTTGTCTACGTTGGATTTCTCTATATAAAGAAAAGCGTAAGGGAATATGTCATCAGAAAATAATCTATTGTTTAAATCAGGTTTTTGTGTTAAATGTATTTCTAAAAAAATGTTGGCAGTTTTTTTAAGATATCACAATCTTTTTTTTAAAGTAAAAAACTAGAAATCTTGCAATTTTCCACTTGCCACTGGTTCTTTTTTAGGCTGTAACGCACTGTTGTTTCAGGAAATTCACATGTATATTAGCAGCAATGATTATACTCAGACCCAAATATTGAAGCATCTAATGAGCGTAAGCAAAGATCATTGTAAAGGGAAGGGGAGCAGGGTCAGCTTTGACATCAGTTTTTGTGAATGGTGGATTCTGTGTTATTAGTTGTGTACAGAGATGTTATTACTCGTCATTGTAATCCTGTCTCTGCTGATAAGGAGTCTGCTGAAAACCCTTTCCTAAAAAGAAACCGTAAATAAGTCTGAAATAACCCCAATGGCCAGTGTGAAAATTACAAGATCACTTTATTTTTTTTAAAGGACGTAATATGGAAAATGAATGTAACACAAAAACCTGATTGAAACAGTAGGTAATTTTCTGATGACACATTACCTTTATCAAATACACTACATGCATTATCGATCATTATACTCACCTGGCTTGAAGCGACCGCACACGCTAAGGAGCAGAGGAGAATGATTCGCTGCAGCGAGCGGGCCCCTTAACTACACTGAGCTCACTGAGTGACAGGACACCACTCACTGAGCTCAGCGCAGTTCAGGGGCCCGCTCGCTGCATCGAGTAATTCTCCTCTGCTTCTCAGCGTGTACGGTCACCGCAAGCCAGGTGAGTATAATGATTTTTTTTAAGTTTATTCTTATTTTTACACTTTTTGGAGACAGCGGCAGCAGAATACTACTCTCAACATTGTCCCTTGCTAGCACTGATCGCAGCTCAAGCAGGGGACAATGATGAGAGATTCCTTCAGCACCCGGCGCTTTGGAACAGCGTGAACTGTGCCGCTAATTCCCAGGCGCCGGTACTTGTCACACTGATGACACACGGATATCATCTGTGTGTCATCAGTGTGCATGTGTTTGGACGTTTTGCGGCCCGTGCGGTAAGCAAAAAACAGACATGTCAGCATGTTTTGCCCATGGTCCATGGAACACACTGACATGTGCGCAGACACATTCATTTGAATGGATCTATGTGTGTAAGTGTCTCCAGTACCTGTGAAAGCTGGCACCACATGTACTGGAGACACTGACATGTGAAAGAGGTCTTACATAAACATTTAGATAGGTTTATGAAATAAAACAATTCCTGGGAGGGATTCTTTAATAACTCATAGGCTGTATTCAGATGAATATATTTTTATTTAATTCGTGTGTACAACATACTGTGCATAAACAGCAGACTGACCAACATAGATAAGTGTCCTAGCGCACATGAATGATTTTCCACACAGACCATAAAAGCACAGCAAGCACTATTTTTGTAATTTTTTTCAGATGATACAGTGCTAGTATCAGGAAAAAAAAATCGCACCACAACACTCATATGATATATGGCAGGTGTACATTTCTGTCATAATTTATGCCACTATAGTGTGGAAAATTATAATACATTTTCAGGTGCTTTCTGCCTTGCCCTCTCCTAACCTAGCTCCTTCCATTTTTCAAAAAGTTGTCAGTGTTAGCTCTGACTGGTGTAAAAATGGATAAAGTCACAACATTTTTGCACAACTACCAGTTAATTTTGTAATATTTTTAGCAGTCTTAGGCTAGAAAACTGGCATGAACTGTTTAATAAATTGACCCAAAAGTATATAACAAAATCGCTAACTTTTTGGGGTGGTGGAGGCGAATCTGCTTTCATTGGATTTGGAGGAAGATTTGGAGACCTTCTGCCCCAAAACACCTAAAACAACTCTGTGCGCACAAAGCCGAAATACTTTTCCAAATCTCAAAACTCCTCAAAAACATTATTTTTGCTCAGTAGCTATGTGCACATGGAGTCTTATTGCTGAGTTCTTGGAGTAGAATCTGAGCAGAAACTCCAAGTTTTTGAGGAGTGTTGTGATTTGGAGGAGGATTTGGTGAGTTTCTACTTAGTTTCTGCTTCCAAAACGCCTAGAAAAAAGGGGTAAACTGATTTATTTGTCATATATTTAAAATCTATAAAATAATTAGGATTTACTTTTTTTAAATACTATATATAAAAAGGCATAGAGCGAAAATCCTAAATCTACTATTTCTCAGACCAACATCTACTCAAGTGTGTCTATCTGGGATTCAGCTCTTCTTGTGAAAATGCAAGAACAAGAATCCCAAAAAGATAATCAGTAAAAAAATGGGCTTGTGTGAGGTGTTGTCTGCAAGTAAATACCATAAAGCCGGCCATACACATTACATAACTGTCAGCTGAACGATGTTTCGGCCGATCGTTCGACTGAGAGTCATATTAGACAACTCTCCCATACACAGGAGCACTCGTTCTATGTGAGAAAACCGCTGGCTGACATATCGGCCATCAGCTTATCTCTGGTAGAACAATTCAATTGTCAGTCTGAAATTGGACATGCCCGATCTACATCTTCTTCGAAAATCACCGGCATCGCTATATTGGACTGTTGGCCGAACTCATTGATTTTGACAGGTTTAACTGACATTAGTCTAATGTGTATGGGGGCCTTAAATCATGCAAAAGGAAGATCTCTCAAATTAGCCAAATATAACAGAGAATAATTGTGCAAAAACCCGATTCATAAAGAGTGCAATTGTGAATACAGTGTTCTGCAAATCTATCAGTTTAAAATCTAGTTACTAGATAGGGAAAACCACTGGAGATTTTTCAGCTCCTGCATCTACTTCCCATATTTGAATGGATATTGTAGCACACTTGGATATGCTGTTTGACAGTTTACCTGGCATCGAATACAAGGACTCTTTAAATACAATTTGGAAAAAAGTGGCAACAGGAAGGGCTGAAATCAGGTAAAATTAAATCGATAGGCTGCACATTGAGTGCAGGAAGGCAATGGAACTGGAACCTATGAGTCAATGTGTTCATTAGTTCCTGGTTATGACTGCAACTGACCTTATGGCAAATATGAAATATCAAAGAGCTTGTCAGCACTCCTGAATGGGACAAAGAAAAGGCGCATTAATGATTAACTCTGCTAAAAGCCCAGGCTTTTGTATTCCCATGGTACTTGGACTATCTCGCTGCCATGTGACATGCTCAGGCCATTTTCTAGCAGATTGGGGAAATCTAGTAAGCAAACACAGGTGCTCGGAGTCAGCACTGCTGTCAGGGACAACCACAAACAACACCAGCTATGCCTGGCTAAATTAGCTCCACTGTTTGCCTCCATTTTTGCTTCCTGGAGATTCCACTTTCTAAGACCGATGTCTTTTACTCTGATTTTCAACCATTCACAGACAATATTAAAAAAAGACACAAGGCAGCCTGTTCTTTGTAGCCGACACATTCGTTGACCAAATGCAAAGAGCAAGTAAACTAATTAAACCAGCTCAGGTCTTGAAGTCAGAAAAGAAAACAAATTTATTTTTCTCAAGTGGAATTATTTTAGTGATCCTTCTCAAACAAAGATAGCAATAACTGCAATATAGACAAAGCACAACGTTTAATCTGCTAGTCTAGAATTAAACAAATCACTGATCAGCTACTTATTATTCCAAAAATATATATCTGCATATTATTGTATTGACCTCGGCAGAATACGGCCGCGTTTCCTATTCAAGATCCCTCTAGTGGCATTGTTTGCTTTAAAGTATTCCCTCTACTCTCTGGGAGAAACAGACTTTCCTCCGCTGTTCAAATATTTATGTATATTATGACGCTTAAACTATTTGCAATTGCACAGGAGCAATAAAGAACATACTATCAGTGTAAGACTATAAAACTGCTGTATGTAAACAGCAAAAATCAAAAGAAAATAAAAGACGGTTATAAAAAGAAAGCTGGAGCTGCCCTAGTGTTTAAAAACAATCAGCATATCTGTGTGTAGATACTTTGCTAATTATCCACAACAGGATTCAGTGAGAGGCACTAAACTCATTGTTTTAGGTGTTGAAATAACTGATATACTGATGTATAATACTATGCAAAGTGTGGAAATAAACTCTCTAAAGTTAGAATGTTTTTAAAAATAGAATTGTTAACAGTTTATTGTTATCAGTTAGCAAAATACAAAGTAAGGCTATGTTCACATGTCCAGTAGTCATCCCTTAGAACGGATCCAGAAGCAATCCGTTGACAAAAAACAATAGCTTTCCACCACATATAGAGAACCAGTGAGAGATTGCACACCAAATTGTACCATACAATTTGGTGTGCAATCTCTCACTGATTCTCTATATGTGGTGGAAAGCTATTGTTTTTTTTCCTGTTACCTTTATGAAAATAAAACATTTGAGGCTAAAGCAAAATTTTCATAGGAAAACTGTGATTTTTTATTTTCATTGCTCAAAGTTATTAAAGTTTGTGAAGCACCTGCAGGTTTGAGGTGCTCACAACACCTTTAGATAAATTCCTTGAGTGGTGTAGTTTCCAAAATGAGGTCACTTGTGGGAGGTTTCCACTGTTTAGGCACATCAGGGGTTCTGCAAACATGACATGGCATCTGCCATCTATTCCAGACAATTTTGTGCTCCAAAAGTCAACTGGTTCTCCTTCCCTTCCGAGTCCTGCCATGCGTCCAAATAGTAGTTTTCCACCACATATGAGGTATCAGTGTTCTCAGGAGAAATTGCACAACAAATGATATTGTCCATATTCTCCTGTTACCCTTTTAAAAATGCAAAATTTGGAGATAAAGCAATATTTTTGTGAGAAAAAGTAAAATTTTCGATTTTTCCTTCCACATTCAGGTGAAGCCCTAAAGGGTTAATAAACTTTGAGTGGTGTAATTCTTACAATGGTGCCACTTTGGGGTACTTTCTATCCCATAGGCCCTTTAAAGTCACTTCAAATGGGATGTGGTTCCTAAAAAAATTGGTTTTGTAAATTTTGTTGGAAAAATTAGAAATTGCTGATAAACTTTCTAACTTCCTAACAAAAAAAAATTCATTCTGATGTGAAATAGACATGTGATAAATATTATTTAATAACTTTTATTAACTACTGTGATATAACTATATGGTTTAAGGGCATAAGAATTCACAGTTTGAAAATTGCCAACATTTTCTAATTTTTTGTCAAATTTCGATTTTTTTATAAATAAATGCAAATCATATTGACCAAAATTTACTACTAACATGAAGTACAACCTGTCATGAAAAAACAGTCTCAGAATCACTGGGATATGTTGAAGAGTTCCAGAGTTGTAACCTCATAAAGTAACACTTGTCAGAATTGAAAAACGTATCCTGATCAGAAAGGTGAAAGCAGGCTAGGTGGTGAAGGGGTTAAAAAGTAGTGGAAAACCCCTTACAAGCTAAACCCACACTTCCACTGAAAGGACTCCAGTTTATTTCCCTGATTTCTACAAGAAAGAACTTTGCATAATGTATTAGATTTACAGACTGGTAAATAGCTAATTGTTTGATTTCTGTTTGATTCCTCATTTAGGTCTAGGTTTCGTGTCCCTTTAACCAAATCCATAAGGTCCTGTCAAAAGAAGGAGAAAACAAACAGTAGTCAAGTGCTAGTTTCACTCTGCCATAAATCATACTGCCATAAGTCAATCATTTATAGGAGCCTGACATCAGTTTTTCTACCCCAAACTATTGCTATCTGTGCATGGGCACTGTAATGCTGATTACATCTACAGCTTTACTTTAGAAACCTGTGTTTGTGTTTTAGAAAAATGTACTGTTGAATAGTTATGCATATGAGCCACAGGTGCAGTGCTTGGGCATTGCACATACATCACTTCTCCCTCTCTTCCCCATCCTTCACGCTTGCTGCCTGTCTCCTGTCAGTCTTTGATAGGTTACTTTCTTTCGGTAACCTCCTTCCTCCAGCAAACTGATAGAGATGGGATCTTGCTTCTCTCAGGTAGAGTGTGGATTTGCTTGGGTACCCAAGAATGTCATTCCCTGTTCAGGTGCATGCATAGAAAGCTCCTGATTAGAGATGAGCGTTGTTCTACTCGAACTGTTCGCCAATCTCAAATTTGAGCTGTTTTGGGCGGTGTTCGAGCCGTTCGGCGAACACGAACAATTTGAGAAAAATTCGGCTGTTCGAGGTTATGTTCGATAACTGTTCGTGCACCAAAATCATAACTGGATTTTTTCTCAGTAATGATGAAAATTAATGTTAATACGCAGTTTGAGTGTACAGCGGGGTGGGGGGAGGGGCAGGGGATGGATCTCTGCAGGAACAATGAAGATCTCCATTTTTTTTTCTCTTTCCCGCATTTGCAGTGGGGAGGTGCAATCTGTCAGCCTATCAGCAGCGCACACACGGAGCGAAGTGCTTTTTTTCACACAAGCAAGGGCATGTGTCATTGGCAGTGTATGTCACATGTCCTTGCCCTATAAGACCAAGCCATTTTCCCCGTCGCCACCATTTTCTCACTGCTGCAGCTGCGTGTTAGACGGCACCGCTGTTGCTGTGTGCGCTATACCTTGTTAATTTCAAGCCAATTTTCGCACAAATCTACAGATAGCTTGGGAGTAGGGAATAGTTGTGATTGCAGTCCTTTTAAGGACTCGGTTACAGCATTTCCTACGACTTTTATCAGGCAGGTCTGTGATCTTAAATAGATAGATTGTGGGAGTAAAGACTAATTGTAATTGGAGTCCTTTTCAGGACTAGGTTACATCAGTTCCTATCAGTTTTTGCCAGCCAGGTCTGTGCCAGTGCTGTGCAAGTTTTTTTCACAGCATTTGGCTGAATCTAGCAAAGCTAATCCTTTTTGGCCTATTGCAGAGTGTGTTAGTCAGTGGAGTAGCCTATCTGTGTTGCAAGATATACCACCTGTGTATAGAATACCAATTTTTTTACTGCACCTAGTGAAGTAAAATCTTTTGGGCATAGCATCATTCTATTAGTCCATCTATACTGACCTCCATCAGGTTGCAAATTGAATATAATTTTTTTCTGCATCTAGCTCTGAAAAAATATTGGGCTTCTAGCTGTGTGTGGGACTTGTTCTATTAATCCATCTATACAGACCTCCATCAGGTTGCAAACTGAATATATTTTTTTCTGCATCTACCTCTGAAAAAATATTGGGCTTCTAGCTGTGTGTGGGACTTGTTCTATTAATCCATCTATACAGACCTCCATCAGGTTGCAAACTGAATATATTTTTTTCTGCATCTACCTCTGAAAAAATATTGGGCTTCTAGCTGTGTGTGGGACTTGTTCTATTAATCCATCTATACAGACCTCCATCAGGTTGCAAACTGATTATATTTTTTTCTGCATCTACCTCTGAAAAAATATTGGGCTTCTAGCTGTGTGTGGGACTTGTTCTATTAATCCATCTATACAGACCTCCATCAGGTTGCAAACTGAATATATTTTTTTCTGCATCTACCTCTGAAAAAATATTGGGCTTCTAGCTGTGTGTGGGACTTGTTGTATTAGTCCATCTATATTGACCTCCATCAGGTTGCAAACTGAATATATTTTTTTCTGCATCTACCTCTGAAAAAATATTGGGCTTCTAGCTGTGTGTGGGACTTGTTCTATTAATCCATCTATACAGACCTCCATCAGGTTGCAAATTGAATATAATTTTTTTCTGCATCTAACCCAGCCAATAGTTTTGGCCTAATACCACAGTTTGGCCACTCAGCTCTGCTCGGTTACCATCCATTGTTTTTTTGTGCAAACAACTCCAGAGTTGTGAATTAGTTAACCACCAAAAGGAGTGGAAAAAGGCCTGCTGCTGGTGGAAAGGGGAATAGGCGTGTTGGGAAGGGGAAAAAAGGTTGTGTCTGTGGGGTAGGTGTTAAAGCAACAGTAACATCTGCAGAAGAAAGACCATCTTCCAGCCAAACTAAAATGTCTACTTCTTTTAGCGGACAATGTGATAAGATCCCTTTCTTACGGCCACGCCAATCGCTACAAATTCCAGATGAGGCACAAAAACAGCAGGTGCTTCAACGGATATCAAGTGCTCCTTTAAGTGGGCTCTCCTCCACATCAACTTCATCATCACAAATACTCCAGTCCTCAAAGGTGTCACCCCAATCGCACTTGCTTCCTCACAGCTCCCAAATCTCCAGCTGCCCGTCTGAGTATGAGGTAGAACAGATGGTTGAGTCTGCAGAGCTGTTTACTCATACTATAGCCTGGGAATCAGAGGTCGACTCCAGCGCTTCTGTGAATCCAGACGAGGAAATGATCTGCACTGATGCCCAGAATCTTTATGAGTCGGATCCAGGACCAGACGCAGAAGGTTCTGACCATAATGTAGACCCTCATTCCCAAACTGTAACTCCTGTTGGTGGAGACAATGAGGAAGACGATGATAAGACTCAAATACCTGATTGGAGCGACAACTTTAGTTTTTTGTCAGGGCAGGAACAGGTTGGCTCTGAGGACGACGGGTGTGATAACGCACAGGGTGATGATGATGAGGTTGGAGATCCCACTTACTGTCAACCCACAGTCAGCCAAGAGATGAGGTCAGCAGAGGAGGTGGAGGAAGATGCTAGTGACGACGAGGTCAGGTTGCGCCTTCCTGCACAGAGACGTAGTACTGGAAGCACGTCAACAACTGCATCCTCAAACACAACTCTGCCTCTCACCACAAGTCGTGGTGGCTCTTCAGGTCGCATGGATGCTAAGCCTTGCATAGCCTGGGCATTTTTTCAGATCGATAAAGATGACCCAACTCGTGTTATCTGTAACATTTGTCAGCAAAAGCTAAGTAGAGGCCAAAAAATACATAGTTTGAGTACTTCATGCATGAACCGGCACATGGACATTATTATTATTATTTATTATTATAGCGCCATTTATTCCATGGCGCTTTACATGTGAAAAAGGGGGTATAATACAAGAACAATTTCAATAATCTTGAACACAATGTGACAGCGACTGGTACAGGCGGAGCGAGGACCCTGCCCGCGAGGGCTCACAATCTACGAGGGATGGGTGAGGATACAGTAGGTGAGGGTAGAGCTGGTCGTGCAGCGGTATGGTGGAGCGGTGGTTACTGCAGGTTGTAGGCTTGTCGGAAGAGGTGGGTCTTCAGGTTCCTTTTGAAGGTTTCCACGGTAGGCGAGAGTCTGATACGTTGGGGTAGAGAGTTCCAGAGTAGGGCGGAAGCACGGGAGAAATCTTGTATACGGTTGTGGGAGGAGGAGATAAGAGGGGAGTAGAGCAGGAGATCTTGTGAGTATCTGAGGTTGCGTGCAAGTATGTAACGGGAGACTAGGTCGGAGATATATGGAGGAGACAGGTTGTGAATGGCTTTGTTTGTCATGGTTAGGGTTTTGAACTGGAGTCTCTGAGCAATGGGGAGCCAGTGAAGAGATTGACAGAGAGGAGAGGCCGGGGAATAGCGGGGGGACAGGTTGATTAGTCGAGCAGCAGAGTTTATGATAGATTGAAGGGGTGCGAGAGTGTTAGAGGGGAGGCCACAGAGCAGGAGGTTGCAGTAGTCAAGGCAGGAGATGATGAGGGCGTGCACTAGTGTTTTTGCAGACTCATGGTTTAGGAATGTGCGGATCCGGGAGATATTTTTAAGTTGGAGTCGGCAGGAAGTGGAAAGGGCTTGGATATGTGGTTTGAAGGAGAGTTCCGAGTCCAGGGTTACCCCGAGGCAGCGAGTTTGAGGGACTGGGGAGAGTGGGCAGCCATTGACTATGATGGATAGGTCAGTTGGGAGGGTTGAATGAGATGGCGGAAAGATGATGAATTCTGTTTTGTCCATGTTAAGTTTTAGAAATCTAGCAGAGAAGAAGGATGAAATAGCAGACAGACATTGTGGGATTTTGGTTAATACGGAGGTGATATCGGGTCCAGAGAGGTAGATCTGTGTGTCATCAGCATAGAGGTGATAATGAAAGCCATGAGACTCTATGAGCTGTCCCAGGCCTAAGGTGTAGATGGAGAAGAGCAGGGGTCCTAGAACTGAACCTTGGGGGACACCGACAGATAGGGGGCGAGATGAAGAGGTGGTGTGTGAGTGGGAGACACTGAATGTCCGGTCTGTTAGGTATGAGGAGATCCAGGATAGGGCCAAGTCTGTGATGCCAAGAGATGAGAGAGTCTGTAGTAAGAGGGAATGGTCCACTGTGTCAAAGGCAGATGACAGGTCTAGGAGGAGGAGGACAGAGTAGTGTCGCTTAGATTTGGCGGTTAGTAGGTTGTTTGTGACTTTAGTCAGTGCAGTTTCAGTAGAATGGTGCGGTCGGAAACCAGATTGTAGGCAGTCAAAGAGGGAGCAGGAGGAGAGGTGGGAGGACAGTTCAGAATGGGCATGTTGTTCCAGTAGTTTTGAGGCATAGGGGAGAAGTGATATGGGGCGATAGCTAGACACAGAGGATGGGTCAAGGGAGGGCTTTTTGAGGATGGGTGTGATTGAGGCATGTTTGAAACATGAGGGGAAGACACCAGTTGTTAGTGACAGGTTGAAGAGGTGGGCTAGGGCTGGGATGAAGATAGTGGTAAGGTTTGGGATGAGGTGGGACGGGATTGGGTCAAGTTTACAGGTGGTGAGGTGTGATTTGGAGAGTAAGGAGGAAAGTTGATCTTCAGAAATGGTGGAGAATGTAGTTTTGGAGGAGGAGGGTTGAGTAGGTGTGGGGAGGGGCTGTGGGGGCTTTAGGCAAAAGCTTTGTCTGATGGTGTCAATCTTCTGCTTGAAGAATGAGGCAAAGTCTTCGGCTGAAATAAGAGGAGAGGGAGGAGGCACTGGGGGACGGAGGAGAGAATTGAAGGTGTTGAATAGTTGTTTGGGGTTGTGGGACAGGGAGGATATGAGAGATGTGAAGTATGTTTGTTTTGCTGCAGTGAGTGTGGACTTGAAGGTAGTGAGGGACTGTTTGAATGCGATGAAGTGCTCATGGGAGTGGGACCTTTTCCATCTACGTTCAGCAGCCCTGGAGGCCCGTCGCAGTTCTTTAGTTAGGCTGGTGTGCCAGGGTTGTCTGTTGATTGTGCGAGTCTTGGTATGCATGAGGGGGGCGACCGAATCGAGAGCTGCAGCTGTTGTGGTGTTGTATAAAGTGGCAGCAGCATCTGCATCATGTAAGGAACTAATGTCTGTAAGAGGGAGGAGGGATTCAGAGAGAGAGTGTAGGTCAAGGTGTTTGAGATTTCTACGAGGGTATTCAAGTTTGTGGAGTGGGGATTGTTGCCCCGGGGAGGAGAGAGAAGAGAATGTGAGTAGGTTGTGGTCAGAGAGAGGGAGAGGTGAGTTAGAGAGGTTAGATAGGGAACAGAGGCGGGTGAAGATGAGGTCCAGTGTGTGGCCGTCTTTGTGGGTGGGTGTGGAAGACCACTGGGTAAGACCAAAGGAGGAAGTGAGGGATAGAAGCTTAGAGGCAGCTGAGAGGGAAGTATCAATGGGGATGTTAAAGTCGCCCATGAGGATAGTGGGGATGTCAACAGAGAGGAAATGAAGTAGCCAGGTGGTGAAGTGGTCAAAGAAAGTGGTGGCTGATCCTGGGGGGCGGTAGATGACAGCCAGTTGGAGGTTGGAGGGGGAGTAGATGCGCACACAGTGCACTTCAAAAGACGGGAGAGTAATTGCGGGCGGCAGTGGGATCTGGGTGAAGGAGCAGTTTTCTGAGAGGAGGAAACCTATTCCTCCACCGTGCTTGCCGTTGGGGCGGGGGGTATGGGAGAGGTGGAATCCGCCATACGAAAGTGCAGCAGGAGAGGTTGTGTCGGAGGGGGTGAGCCAGGTTTCAGTGATTCCGAGGAAGGAAAGCTTGTTAGTGATGAAGAGATCGTGAATGTAGGAAAGTTTATTGCAGACAGAGCGAGCGTTCCATAGAGCTCCTGTTAGTGGAACTGGGGAAGCGGGGGCTGGGCGGATGGGTGTAAGGTTAGAAGGGTTACGAGAGTTTGGGATAGATCGGGGGTAGGGGGTGGAAGTGAATGTAGGGATGTGGTGAGGAGGGCCAGGATTTGGAGAGATGTCGCCGGCAGTAAGGAGGAGCAGAGAAAGCGTTATTAGGTGGGAGCAGGAGAGGGCATGAGGTGGCTGTCTGTGTTTGGAGACAAAGGATTGTATGTTGTGGAATAGCTCTGAGGAAGAGGTGAGATGGGTGGGGAGAATGGAGGGAGAGATGAAGAGTTCCTTTCCAGGTGTAGGGATTAGGGGTGGTTGAAAGAAGTGAAGGATTAAGGGGGTGAGAGTGAAAACAAAAACAAACATTGTTTACTGTGATTTAGTATCCAGGTACCTTCAGTTCACTTCAGGTTCAATTCAGGATTAATTCAAATTTCAGACACTTCAGCTCATGGACACTTAAGCTGAGGGACACAGACTTCAGTCTGACACAGACTCCTAGTTCTCAATATATGGCCTACAGAATGCATTCAGCTGTGAATCAGAGGGGAGTGGTCTGTGCTCATCTTGATCAGCTGATTAAGGCTGAACCAGATGTAGGATACTCAAAGGTTCAGTAAACAAGGTCATAAATGAAAGTGGGGGGTGGGTAGTGTAACTTGGGTCACGTACCATTAGTATATAGTAGGAGCAGAGAGATATAGGGAAGGCTGCATGGAAATCAGGATGGAAAAGTTGGGTCACGTACCTGTAAGAGGAATGGATAAACAGAGATGCTGATTAGAGTGCGGTGGTGGCCGGTAAGGTACAGTCTGCATGCTGTAGACATGAAGCATAAGTTGCAGTGGGAAGCTCAGTGTGCTACAATGCGGCCTAGCCGGCCGGGCCAACCACCGTCTGCCATATCTTGTGCATCCGCGGCCTCTTCATCCTCTGTGACTGGGGGGACAGCAGTCACACCTGTTTTGGGGCGCAGACCTGCCACCTCTTTACCCGAAACAGCCAGCGTGATTGGCAGGTCATCATTTTCTTTGGAGGTGGTAACACCAGCTGGTGTTGAGCGCTGTCCGACATCGATAGCACCACCTTTGGATCAAGGCAACCTAACATGTCCGCCTGCATCTTCCTCACAGACCGGCAGTTTGCCGGGGACACCCTTATCAACCCCGTCTAAGCACAATAGCCAGCCCTCGGTCCCTCAGATGTGGACAAGTAAAAGACCATTTCCTCCTAGCCATGAGAAAGCTAAGAGGTTGAATTTCACCATCTGCAAGCTCTTGGCTACAGAAATGCTGCCTTTCTGCCTGGTGGACACAGAGGATTTTCGAGACCTTATGTTCGTCGCAGTGCCCCAGTACCAGATGCCCAGTCGGCACTACTTCTCAAAGAAAGGTGTGCCTGCGCTCCACCAGCATGTCGCACACAACATCACCGCTTCTTTGAGAAACTCTGTGTGTGACAGGGTGCATTTCACCACAGACACTTGGACGAGTAGGCATGGACAGGGGCGTTACATGTCGCTGACTGGGCACTGGGTAACTATGGTGACAGCAGGACAAGGGGCTGCTGTCCAAGTCTTGCCGTCCCCACGAGTTGTGCGTCAATCCTCTTTATGTCAAAGTTCCTCCACTGCTTCTGCCTCCTCAACCTCCTCTCGGTCTTCCACCTGCACCCAAAGCCTGTCTGGTCATGCCACAAGCTTTCTAACTGCTCAGAAGGGATCCTGCACACCTCCTTACTATGCTGGCAGTAGGGCTCAACGTCATCAGGCGGTTTTTACATTGAAATGTCTGGGAAATGTGAGTCACACAGCTGAGGAGTTGTGGTCAGCTCTGGAGAACCAATTTCATGAATGGTTGTCTCCACTGGACCTGAAACCAGGGAAGGCCGTGTGCGACAATGCTGCAAACCTGGGTGCGGCCCTTCGCCGGGGCAATGTCACACACGTGCCTTGTATGGCTCACGTGTTGAACCTGGTTGTCCAGCAATTTTTAGCCCACTATCCCAGACTAGATGGCCTTCTGCAGAGGGCACGGTCGCTGTGTGCTCACTTCCGCCGTTCGCATCCCGCAGCTCAGCGACTTACATCTCTACAGAAGTCGTTGGGCCTGCCACTTCACCGGCTAAAATGCGATGTGCCTACCCGGTGGAATTCAACTCTGCACATGTTGCAGCGACTGTGGCAGCACCGACAAGCCCTGGTGCAATACGTTCTGACGTATAGCCTGGGCCAACGAGATTCAGAGGTGGGGCAAATCACGCTGGAGGAGTGGTCTCAGATCAGGGACCTATGCACCCTTCTGCACAGTTTTGAAATGGCGACGAAGATGTTTAGTGCTGACGATGCCATTATCAGCATGACTATTCCGGTGATTTACATGCTGGAGCACATGTTAAACAGAATTCGGAGTCAGGTGGTGGCACAAGAGGAGGTGGAGGAAGTAGAGGAGGAGGAGTTGTATGCGGAAGGGCTAACATCTGCAAGGTCCAGACGGTCGGCAGCACCAAGGCGGCAGGCATGTGAGGGTGGGGTAGATGGTTTTACCAGGGCGCATGGTAGCAGCCAAACTAGTGAGGAAGGTGCAGGAGCCCAGGAAGAAGTGGAGGACGAACTGATGGAAGACTCATCAGATGAGGAAGACCTTGATCACATTTCTGTTGTGCGAGGTTGGGGGGAGAGGACAGAGGAAGGAAGCATGATTGTTACCTCGCCACCAACACAACAGGGACTTGGTGCTCCTGGATGCGCAACACACATGAGTGCCTTCTTGCTGCACTACCTGCAACATGACCCTCGAATTGTGAGAATTAGAAATAATCCTGACTACTGGGTTGCCACACTGTTAGATCCCTGGTACAAAAGTAAATTTGCAGAAATTATTCCTGCCATAGAAAGGGATGCACGCATGCAGGAGTATCAGCAGTGACTGTTGCAGAATCTTACATGTGCTTTTCCACAAAATACCAGTGGTGCACGTAGTGAATCTCACAGTTCCAACTTGCCAACCGTGGGACCGTCAAGTGTTCAGCACTCAAACCGTAACAGAACCACAGTATCTGCTGGTAACATCAATTTTGCGGAATCATTTCACCACTTTTTTAGCCCATCCTTTGCAAGGCCACAGGAGACAAGAAGTCTGACACATAGTCAATGCCTAGAGACGATGGTACAGGAGTATCTCCAAGTAAACATTGAAGCCACGACTGTGTCACTGGACCCTTGCTCTTTTTGGGCTTCCAATCTGGATAAATGGCCGGAGCTAGCCACTTACGCCTTGGAGATCTTGTCATGCCCCGCAGCCAGCGTTCTGTCTGAACGTGTGTTCAGCGCTGCTGGTGGTGTGCTGACAGATAAGCGCACGCGGCTCTCCACTGATAATGTAGACAGACTCACGTTCATAAAGATGAACAAATCATGGATCCGAAACGACTTTTCTACCCCTGTGTCATCCTGGGGAGAGTAAAAGCTTGATGATTGGTTAAAATCACCCTACCAACCGTTTTAAGCTTTCAAATTACTAATCATGTTTATCTGTATCTTGGCTGGAAAATAATTTGGGCTTTGTAGCAGTGTGCAGCACTGATCCTATTAGGCCATCTATACTAAAGCTTCACCAGATTTAAAATTAATAATAATTTTTAGCTGCATCTAGCCCGGAAAATAATTTTGGGGCTCCGAGATTCGCAAGACACATAAGTGCCTTCTTGCTGCACTACCTGCAGCATGACCCTCATATTGTCAGAATTCGAAGTAATCATGACTACTGGGTTGCCACACTCTTAGATCCCCCAAACTTTTCGATCAACCTTTTCATTTTAATAAAGACCAAAAAAATGGTCATTTTTGAAATTATAAGCATTAGCAGGTTGTTAGAAACTGAAATCAAACAGTTTTCAACTCAAAACTTTATTCTAGGTGATGTTACATTTTCACATAGGACCCCTTGTTCGAAAGGAGCTTCTGAGCTCTCTCGTCCATTGAATTTGTCAGGTTTTGGATGGTTTCTGCTGCAATTGTTTTGCATGAGGACAGAATACCCTCCCAGAGCTGTTGCTTAGATGTGAACTGCCTCCCGCCATCATAGACACTCCTTTTAATGATGCTCCAAAGGTTCTGAATGGGGTACAGGTCAGGGGAGCATGGGGGTCACACCATAAGTTTGTCCCCTTTTATGCCCATATCAGCCAGAGATGCAGATGTTTTATGTGCAGCATGAGATGGTGCATTATCATGCAGAAAAATGATCTTGCTGTGAAATACACGGTTCTTCTTCTTGAACCATGGCAGGAAGTGCTGTTTGAGAAAATCCACATACATTATGGAGTTCATCTTTAGCGCCTTCAGGGATCCTAAAGGGGCCGACAATCTCTCTCCCCATGATTCCAGCCCAAAACATTACTCCACCTCCTCCTTGTTGGCGCTGTAGCCGTGTTTGCGTGGGGTGTCCATCAACCAGCCATCCTCCACTCCATCCATCTGGACCATCGAGCGCTGCACGGCACTCATCCGTGAACAAAACAGTTTTGAAATCAGTCTTCATGTAATGTTTGGCCTACTGGAGCCGTTTCTGCTTGTGTGAAGTGGATAGAGGAGGTCGACAGGATGGCGTATGCACAGCTGCAAACCTCTGAAGGACCCTGCATCTTGTTGTTCGGGGGACGTTGGAGGCACAAGCAGCTTCAAAAACTTGTCTGCTGCTATGACAAGGCTTTTTTGCCGCTGCTCTTTCAACCTGACGTAATTGCCTGTAGGAAAGAGTCCTCAATTTGCCCTTATCAGCACGCACACGTGTGTACTATGAATCAGCTACATACTTCTTGATTGCCAAGACACTTCATCCTGATCATCGCACAATGTTGATTGTAGTCATGCCTTGACCTAAACACTCCACAATTTGTTGCTTCTCAGCAGCCGACACATCCTTTTTCTTTCCCATTTTGGCAGAAAATGTAGGCTGCTTAATAATGTGAGACAGCCTTCTTAAGTAGTCTTGCCTTTCATTGGACACACCTGCCAAACTAATTAGCACAGGTGTCTGCAATTGCTTACAGTGATATAAAGAGCCCTGACACACATCACCATCAATGAGTTTAACTGACAAACAAACAAATTCTTCCCTTATCACTCCTAAACACTTTTTGCATAATAATTTGGAACGCAGTGTACATGTGCTTTTCCACAAAACACCAGTGGTTCAATAAAGGGCCCAAAATTAAGATAACATAGATGGGAGAGGTCTCTATGAATAGGAATTCCTAAGTATTTGATACCCTGTGAGAGCCAGGCAAAGGGAAAGTTGGACTGGATGGAATCCTATATGGATTTGGGGAGGGAGACATCGAGGGCCTCAGACTTCGCTGCATTGATTTTAAAATTTGACCATGTAACAAAGTAATCTATTTCAGCCATAACAGCATGGATGGATATATGTGATTGAGTGATATATACTAGGACATCATCAGCAAATAGAGAGCACTTGTACTCGGTGCCTCCCACCTCAATCCACCTAATATTGGGGTTATGGCGAATTGATGAGAGCAGGTGCTCCGTCACTAGGATGTATAAGAGAGGGGACAGAGGACATCCCTGCCTTGTCCCATTGGTGATTGTGAAAGGTGATGAAAATGTTCTGATGCACCCCCTGGGCCTTGGGACACCCGGAGCCGGACCCTTTTTGGTGGATGCTGGTGGTTGTAGTCTTGGTGGCGGCGACCCGGTTCCGTGGCTCAGGGTGGTCAAACCAGTGGCGGAACTATTTATGTGGTTTTGATGTTTAAATGTCCGACTACGCCACCCGTGGATTGCGGTCAGAGTGAACCGCCGCTGCAGGGCAGACCGCTGAGGCTGGTGTTGTGGGTGCAGCAGAGCGTAGCATAACTCCCCACGGGAGGAGTATAGCCTCAGGGCAGTGTATGCGGAGGATGGGGGTGATGGTGCAGGGCAGCAGCAGTAATGACACGGAGTCAGTGATGCAGTCCAGGGCCTTTACTCACAGTTCTTATTATCCAGACCACGTCTGCAGGTAACGGCTGCCCACGTCGTACTGTGCTCACCAGGTGAGGGGCTCAGACAACTCCCAGATAACTTTGGAGCGCTTCACAGAACCCCCTTTGTGTGTCCTTTGTCTGGCCTTTCTTACCAACCCTTCTGTCCGGCTGCCTCGGGCCTCCTCTTGGTAAACTTGGCGCCAGTTTCCCTGACCCTATGTGGTGCCTTCCTAGCGGGTGTAGCGAGGGGCTGCGCCACATAAAATGTCACAGCCTCCTGTTTCTAGCTGAGGGTCGTTTCCTGCCTCCACTAGTTTCGGGGACCGGTCTCCCCCTTTGGCCTGACCCCTCCACGCAGGTGGATTCGGGCATGCGGTGGCGACTCGCCCGTTCGCACCCCTGGCATCCCTTCATTCCTCGTTCCTGGAGCCTTCTCCGCTCCTCTTCCTTCCTTCTCCCTCTTCCAGGCCTGGGCCTCTGTTACTAGGCCCGCCTCCGGAGCAGAGCTCATGCAGAGCCCCTGCTCCCTGCCACTTCTGCTCAGACTTCTCTGCACTGAACTAAGATGGTGCCCACCTTTTATACTCCCTTCTCAATGCACCCAGGAACTGCTTCCTCCCTGCTCCTGCACTACAGGGTTCCCCTTCCTCAGTGTTCCCTCCCCCCACTCCAGCCAGGGACAGGGACTGTCGTGCCCATCTCAGAGGCATATTGGTCGCCCTGCCCCACGGCAATGTGGTGTAATGCATGCAGGTGTCGGGTCCTGATCCACACTCCATCCTTACCTGAGAGTGAGATATCACACCTCTGGGTGAGGTGCAATACCTCTGTAGCAACCGAGCCCTCAGGGTGCTACAGTTCCATTTATCTTCAGCCTAGGTGACGTATTGTGATACAGGGCCGTGATTTTGGCTATAAAAGGGTCCCCTAGACCCCTACCCCAAGCTTTTTAAGAGAATCATATATGGCGTGCCAGGAGACTCTATGGAATGCTTTCTCAGCATCCAACGAGAGTATCTAATTACAAATTTTTAACTGCATCTAGCCCAGGAAATACTTTGTGCCTAGTAGCAGTGTCTGCTAGTCAGCGGATTATCCCGGCTGTTAAGCAAGCTACACCACCTGTAGTTTAGACACTTAATTTTTTCAAAGGAAATGCTTCGGGACCATGGGATACTCAGTGAAGAGCATCAGGAGGCACCCCAAGGCATAGGGGCTGGGACTGGCAGTAGGATGCCTTGCGGTGGACAGCCGAGCTCGATCCTTATAAAAGCTTTTTAACTGCAGCAGCTTTAGTGGACGCTACTGGAGCTGGAATTACGCGGCTGCTGGCATGAGACTTGCCCTCCAATAGATCCTTGTAAATGGATTTAAAGTGTATTCATTCAAATTAGAGAGACAATTTAAATTAAAAAGCTTAGAGCTGCCTCCACCACAGGGGGGCTCGCTCGACCCACCAGCGGACAGGCACCAGTATTGGGAGAGGGGGGCTGGCCATCAGGGTTCACCGCGGCTCTGGCACAAACCCGGCGACACGGAGGTGGCACGGGCAGGAGCGGACTGGCCGTGTCGGCTTCTCACTTTTTGGATTTTAGAAGGGCATGACATGCCTATATCTGTGTCTCCCCCTCCTTTTACTCCTCCACCTCTTTTATTTTCGCATGACTATATGTACTTGTCACTTTTCCATGTGTTAGTTATATCTTCTGAGCAGTTTGTCAGCTTTTGGACACCTTTGAAGGTGTTTTCTATGTGTTTCTATGTGTTTTTGTTTGCCTGCCATTGGTTTTAACGGTGTTCGAAGGTGGTCGACGAACAGTTCGACGAACAGTTTGGCGAACACACGGGTGTTCGACGAACCGAACCGAACTCGAACATTACGGGGGTGGCTCAACACTACTCCTGATGATGAAGACTGTCAGTATCTGGTGTGATCTGCAAATCATGTCACACACTGTCCGTCTTCTTCACTAGGATGACCGTCATGGGAAAGAGTAAATAATCTTTTTTTACTGCTGCTGCTTACTCCTGTGCAATGCATACCCATATTTGTAAATGTGGCGCCCCTGAGGGTTCAGTCGCCACAGGGGTACTACACCTCAGAACGAGGTGTGGTATCTCCTCTCCCAGGTAAGGATGGAGTACCTCACAGGACCCCAACCACACACTCAACACTACACCACTCCAGTTCTGAAGGGGGCCTAAAGCACCATAGTGCTGCCCCGGGCCTGAATGGAAGAGTTGGGCACAGAGCAGGGCTCAGAAGGGAAGGAGCACCATTTGACTTTTGGAGAGCAAAATTGGCTTGAGTAGATAGTGGATGCCTTGTCGCATTTGCAGAGCCCCTGATGTTACTAAACAGTAAAAAAAAACCATAAGTGACCCCATTTTAGAAACTACACCCCTCAAGGAATTTATCTAGAGGTGTGGTGAGCACCTTGAACTAGCAGGTGCTTCACAGAATTTTATAACGTTGAGCCGCGGAAATGAAAAAATAAATTTTTCCCGCAAAAATGTTGCTTTAGTCCCAAATTTTTCCGTTCACAAGGGTAACAGTAGAAAATGGACCCCAAAATTTGTTGTGTGATTTTTCCTGAGTATGCCGATACTCTATATGTGGTGGAAAACTACTGTTTGGGCACACGGCAGGGCTCGGAAGGGAAGGAACGTCAATTGAATTCTAGAGGGCAATTTTATCTGGAATAGATTGCAGATGCCATGTCACATTTAAAGAGTCCCTGACATGCCAAAACAGCAGAAATACCCAGAGCTCACCTAATTTTGTAAAATACACATCTTGAGGAATTCATCTAGGTGTGTAGTGAGCATTTTTAATCCTCAGGCGATTCACAGAATTGTATAACATTGGGCTGAGTCATTGTAAAATTACTATTTTTTCCACAAAAATGTTGCTTTGGCCCCACATGTTTGGCATTTCGGTAACGATGAGAGCCCCTTAATTTATGAGTTGAGTGTCTCCAGAAGCACGAGCTGGGCACAATGTATATAAGCACTACAATGTACTGGGCACTACAGCATACTGGGCAATACCCCATATGTGGCAGTACAGTACTGCTTAGCCACACGGCGAGACTCGGGCAGGAAGAGGCACTGTTTGACTGGGAGAAAAAATTATCACAAAATAGTTTGCAGACTCCATATAGAGAACCTGTAATTGCCAGAAGAACAGACTCGCCCCTCAAGTGACGCCATTTTGGAAATTACACCCCTCGGGGAATTTATCTAGAGGTGTAGTGACAATTTTGACTCCATGGGTGTTTTCCAGAAAAAAGCTGCAGTGGATGCTGCTGAGTGAAAATTGAAAATCTGCCGTTGTATTGCCCATACATTGCAGTGCCTAGTATGCTGTAGTGCCCAGTACATTGTAGTGCTTATATACATTGTGCCCAGCTCGTGCTTCTGGAGACACTCAACTCATAAATTAAGGGGCTCTCATCGTTACCGAAATGCCAAACATGTGGATACTAAATTTGGTTTAGGCATACTGGGGCTCGGAAGGGAAAGGGGTATTTGCATTTGGGAGTGCAATATTTGCTGGATTTATTTTGGGGTATGAGGGGACAGCACGCTTTTCCAGCGCCTTTGCACTACCAGTAATGTGGAAGGACCCTTTATTTCCATTGACAAATGCAATCACCAGGAAATGTCATTTTAACATTTTACAACCTTATCTGGCCATGTGGTGTGTGACAAATCATCAGACACATCTTGTTTCATTTATGATGGAGGGACTCTGAAAGTCACAAAGCCTATTTTTATAGGGCCATTAGGTGGCCCTTACTATCCTTAAAGGGCCAGCAGTCGGCCCTCGCTTTTGTTAGAGAACCATCAGCCGACTATTCTTTGTTGTTCCCATTATTAATGAGTGGGTCTCCTATACTGTTATTGCATATGCAGTGACTGCAAGGGCTGCCAAAAAGTTGGACGCAACCCAATACCCCTTTGAAGAGACATAGAGGAGGGTCTCAGTAAAAAAATTGTTGCCATTATAAATGCCCATGCTGTGACTGCAAGGGCTGCCAAAATTTGGGAAAAACCCCACTAACAATTTAAAGACACATAGAGCTGGGCCACAGTAACGAGTATGACATGTTCCCATTAGAAAGGTGGGGGTCTGCCATTCAGTTATAGGGTATCTAGTGAGTCCAATGGCTGTCAAAATTTAGGAAAAACCCCACTAACAATTTGAAAACATATAGAGCAGGGCCACAGTAACGAGTACGACATGTTCCCATTAGATAGGAGAGGGTCTGCTATTCAGTTATAGGGTATGCAGTGAGTCCAATAGCTGTCAAAATTTAGGAAAAACCCCACTAACAATTTAAAGACACATAGAGCAGGACCGCAGTAACGAGTACAACATGTTCCCATTAGAAATGAGAGGGTCTGCTATTCAGTTATAGGGTATGCAGTAAGTCCAATGGCTGCCAAAATTTAGGAAAAACCCCACTAACAATTTAAAGACACATAGAGCTGGGCCACAGTAACAACATGTTCCCATTAGAAAGGAGAGGGTCTCCCATACTGTTTGCTTATGCAGTGACTGCAATGGCTGTCAAAAATTTGGAAGCACTCCAATGCCCTTTGCAAGAGACATAGAGGTCGGAGGGCCTCCTGAAAACAATGTTCCCATTATTAGGAAGTGGGTCTCCCATACTGTTTGCCTATGCAGTGAAGCAACGCCTGGCAAAAATTTGGAGGAACTCCAATGTCCCTTGCAAGAGATGTAGATATGTTGATATGGTACATATAGTGGTGATATGGTGGTGGAGGATGAGGATGCAGAGAAGGAGGAGGACAAGAGCAAATAGACAAAATCAGGAAGCGTATACCCATGTCTGGATGTGAAGACAGAGGTTCCTGGGAATAGAGTTAGATCTCCCAAAAAAAGACACTGTATTTGAGTTAATGCTACGCTGCTATCATTCGATGGTGTTGAGAAGTCTGGCCCATTCCAGCCATTGTTCAATTTTGTAAGAGTCAGCCTGTCAGCATTTTCAATTGACAGGCGGATGCGCCTATTGGTTATAATTCCACCGGTGGCACTAAAAATCCGTCCTGACAAAACGCTAGCTGCGGGGCAGGCCAGGACCTCCAAGGCGTAGAGAGCCAGTTCACGCCACATGTCCAGCTTGGATACCCTATAATTATAAGGCACAGAGGAACCATGGAGGGCGTTGGTACGGTCGGCAAGGTACTCCCTCAGCATCTTCTGCAACTTTTCCCTCCTTGGGAGAGTACCCCGCGCATCAGGGCTTGTGCGATGGGAGGGTCTGAGAAAACTGTCCCAGAACTTTGACAGTGTTCACCTGCCTCTGCTGGATTGCATTTGTGTCTCTCTCACCTGTACTCCTTGGTTGTCCAACGAACTGTGATCTCTGCCCCCAGCGTTTTCAGATGGGAATTTTTTAAATAATTCTGCAACAAGGACCTACTCGTGCTGCCCCATTTTATTAGGCCTGTCCTGCGCGGAAATAAGAAACAGAAAGTTCTCCTTGTAGCGTTGGTCTAGAAGTGTCACCAACCAATAATGACTGTCACCCAAAATTTGGACAATGCGAAGGTCACGGGAAAGGCAGTGTAACATAAACTCAGCCATGTGTGCCAGACTGCAAAGAGGCAAGACTTCCATGTCCTCACCAAGAGGATGACAGACCATGCTCTCTTCCTCATCCTCCTCCTCTTCCTCCTCATCCCCCTCCTCTTCCTCCTCCTCCCTTTCCTCAGGCCATCTATGCTGAACAGGCAGTATGACAGTTGTGCAGGTAGTACAGTCTATAGCGCAGGAAACTAGCATCTGTTCATCCTCCTCCTCCTCTTTCTCATTGTCACCCCAATCCACGTTGGGATGAGATGAGGCTGGGCTGTGTGGAATCACACTGTATGGCTCCTTGCTCCATATCATTGTGCTCCGCCTGCAATGCATCTGACGCGCCCCCTGGGCCATGTTGTTAGGGATACCCGGAGCCGGATCAGATGGGGGTTGTAGTCTCCGAGTGGCTGTGACCCGGTCCGTGCCCAGGGTGTCAAACTCAGTGTGTGGCAGTCCTACAGATGTTATTAGAGTTCTTTGTGTCGACTACGCCACCCGTTGATTTGCGGTCAAAAGGCCGCCGCTGCAGCAGGGTCCGCTGAGGCTGTTGGTATGTGTGCAGCTTTGGTAGTATAACCCCCAACGGGAGGGGTATAGCCTCAGGGGGTCAGATGTAGAGGATGGTGGTTGTGAAGGTGCAGGATGAATCAGCAAGAAGACTCAGAGTCGGGCTGTGCAGTTCAGGGGTTTTTACTTACAGGTGTTCTTATGGTCACTCTGGCCTGAAGCGACCACCCGAGCCGTGCTGCGTCCACCAGGTCCTGGACTCGGCTAACCCCCAGGCAGTTCTGGAGCGTGGTCCTGAGCTCCTGTCTGACTTTCCCTCTCTTCTGGCCGTTCTCACCAGGGATCCACCTATGTCCGGCTCCCTCGGGTCTCTTGGTGGGTACACCTCCTCTGGGTTCCCTGACCCTATACTTGGTCTGCCTTCCTGGTGGATTTGGTGAGGGTCGTGGCAGATCCTGCCCACGACCTCCGGTCTCTGGCTAAGGTGTGCTTTTCTCTCTGCCAGCTTGGGATCCGGTACCCTGTTGCCAACTCTTCACCCTCTGATCTAATTTTGGGTTCTTGGAGTTCCTGCTTGTTTTCTCTGGGTCCTTCTGACTCCTCTCTCTCTCTTTTGGCCTTGGAGCTGCTCTTCTCCTCTGCTCTCTTCCTCTGACTCTGCACAAAGACTTCTCTACAAAAGACCCTGTCCTAAGATGGTGCCCACCTTATATACTCCCTCTATGTGTGAGCTCAGGTGACCAGCACCCAATGAGCTCCTAGCACTACCCAGACTGCTCCCCCTATCTGCCCCTACACTACTGGGATGTTCCACCCCCCTCCCACTCCAGCCAGGAACAGACACTATCGTACCTGCACATTTCTCTAGTGGGAGTACCGTCGGTCTGTTCCTCGGAAATGGGATGTGTGTAGTGCATGCAGCTAACTGAGCTCAGTTCCACACTCCATCCTTACCCGGGAGTGGAATATCACACCTCTGGGTTGAGGTGCAATACCCCTGTAGCAGCCGAATCCTCAGGGTGCTACATTCCCCCCTGGTAAATCACAGCACGTCCTCGGGCTGTAAGATATAAAACATCCAAACATACAATTTTTTTCATAAACATCATAAACATATAAAACAATATATATATATTATAAAACTTTTCATATAAAACTCTTCATTGGAAACATTCTTGTTCCTCCGGCCACGGTGCAACTTGTGACCGGATAAAGTGCGACAGTCTCTTTTGGAAGAAAACAGTTTCCTATAAAACCGGTAGGGGGCGCCTTAAAAAGCGCAACTATATACAAGGGAATTATGGCCGCTCTCAGTCCTCGGCCAGGTATTAGGGAGGATTGACCGCTCTCAGTCCTCGGTCAGTGGGAATAGGGACACACGGGTTTCAGTTCAATCTGCTGGTCCCAACGGGGACTATATTTTAACTAGAACAGTTCTTATACCCTGACGGGTAACTATGTACAGTCTCTCTCTACCGTACTTCAACGACGGCGTCCTCCTGCTCCTTCTTTAGATTCTTCAGACCCGTCCGGGTCCTCTTGCTCCTCCTCACACCGCAGCTCCTCCTCCGTCAGGCGATGCACATGGAGGGCGTAGGGTCCTTTGGCACACTTGTGCCGGGTGAAGGTGACCTCGTCCCCTACATACAGGTCACGACCTCTGTGTCCCTCCGGCAGATGGCTTTCTACGTCTCTGCGGGTTACAAAGACGTCGCCGAGGGTCTGATGGTCTCTGATAAAGCCCCATCCGTGCTGCATATTGAATTTTATCACAGTCCCGGTGGCACGGGGACCATGAGCTGCACGGGGTTTCCTCCTGGTCCGGCTCTTCTGCTCCACGCTCCTTATCTGCATTTGCTGTTCCCGGACCCGCCTCTCTCTCCGCTCCCTCTCGAAGACCTCGAGCTGCTGCCGGCAGCACTCTGCACGCTCCGCTGCGGCCGCCCGAGTCTCCTGAGTGAACCCCATGAGGTCTTCTCCGGTGGGGTCCCACTCGAACTGGATCTCCTCCAGTGGGGGCGAGGTCCTCCTTGCGGGCTTCGGAACCGGAATCAGGGGTTCATCTAGGGGTCTTTCTTTCCGGAGTCGGGGATGGTGAAACTCCGGTGGCCATATGAAGGGCTGCCCATCCGGGCACGTATGCTGGGCGAACAGGTCCTCACCCAGGTGCGGTACTTTAGGTGTTATGGGCGCTGTGGTGGTAGCGGCGCCCGGGTTGACCAGGCCTTGCGACCAGGCTTGGGGCACGCTAAAGGAAAAGGGCACCGTAAGAACGGCGGCGCCCGTGGTTACTCGGCCCTGCGACCAGGCTGGTGGCTCCGCGGAGGTAGGGGGCGCTGTTGGTATTGCGGCGCCCGGGGGTACTAGGCCTTGCGACCAGGCCGGTGGTATTTCCTGCTTTGCCGCGCTCAGAGTCGAAGCGCGTGACGTCACAGGGGTCGCGGCCGCGGTTTCCGGTTGAGGCCTAGTCTGCGGCGGTGACGATGCAGCGACGGGCACGGCAGGGGGAACTTCGGGCTCTGCGACGGGGAGCTGGGGCAGGCACGTGGTTTCCCGGCTCGGGGTAGAGACGTCCCCTTTACCTGCCTCCGTCCGTTCAGCTCCCTTCTCGGCGCTGAAGCGCGGCAGAATCTGTAGCTGACTTTGTAAAATGGGCACACAGGCGCCGTACTTTGACAAGCAGATCTGGAAGATCCGGGTAGGATCCACGAGGTTAAGCACACGGGCCAGGCCGCCACCAGATTCCAGCCATTGTCACACTCGATTATGCCTGGCGGTAGGGTCAGCAGTGTCAGCCACAGATCGGCCTGCTCTTTGAGAGCTGTGCACAACTTTTCAGCATTGTGCGGTTCGTCACCTAAGCATATTAGCTTTAGCACAGCCTGTTGCCGCTTGGCCGAGGCAGTGCTGCAGTGCTTCCAGCTTGCGACTGATGTGATCATTTCGGAGATTGAGGCTGAAGAGGAGGAGGAGGTGTAGGAGCTGTTGAATGTGGGGGAAACCCTGATTGACCCAGGGCCCGCAATCCTCGGTGTCGGGAGGACGTGTTCTGTCCCAAGGTCCAACTGGGTCCTGGCTTCCACTATATTAACCCAGTGTGCCAACAGCAAGATGTAACATCCCTGCTCACAATCACTTGTCCACGTGTCTGTGGTTAGGTGGACTTTCCCAGTAACTGTGTTGTTGAGGGCACGTCTAATGTTTTGGGACACATGCTCATGTAATGCCGGGATGGTACACCAGGAGAAATAGTGGCAGCTGGGGACCGAGATCCGAGGTACGGCCTCCACCATCAGGTTGTGGAAAGCTTCCATCTCAATGAGCCTAAAAGGCAACATTTTGAGCAGAAGCATACGCGAAATGTGTGAATTTTGTAGTGTGGTCTGTGGGGCGTTGGCTGCGTATTTGCGCTTTCGTTCCAAGGACTAGGGTAGGGACAACTGAAAGCTGTGCTGGGACAAGGACGTGGACGTACTTGTTGATGGTGCTAGCTGGGAGTGTTCAATCACAGGTGCAGGGCGGGAGGTATCTTGGCATGCGCCATGGACAGGGGATTGGCGGGCACGCACAACAGCGGAACAACAGTTGGGTCACCTTCAGACACTGTTGCTGGACCCTGGGGTTCGGCCTACTTAGTCGGGTGCTTTGCTTTCATGTGCCTGATCATACTGGGGGTGGTCAGGCTGCTAGTTTTGCTAACCCTGCTGATGCTGGCCTGGCAGGTGGTGTAAATGGCCTTTTTGGGGTTATCTGCAGAGTCTTTAAAAAACAATCAGACTCGGGAAGATCTAACAGTTGTACTGGCAACTCCCGTCGTGTTAGTGTTCTGGGAAGCGGATGCTCCCCTTGTGTCTGTCTCCATCACACTGCTTGTTACTGCCTGTTGTGGTGCTATGTAGTGTTGAGCCACCCCCGTAGTGTTCGAGTTCGGTTCGGTTCGTCGAACACCCGTGTGTTCGCCGAACTGTTCGTCGAACTGTTCGTTGAACACCTTCGAACACCGTTAAAACCAATGGCAGGCAAACAAAAACACATAGAAACACATAGAAAACACCTTCAAAGGTGTCCAAAAGCTGACAAACTGCTCAGAAGACACAACTAACACATGGAAAAGTGACAAGTACATATAGTCATGCGAAAAGAAAAGAGGTGGAGGAGTAAAAGGAGGGGGAGACACAGATATAGGCATGTCATGCCCTTCTAAAATCCAAAAAGTGAGAAGCCGACACGTTCAGTCCGCTCCTGCCCGTGCCACCTCCGTGTCGCCGGGTTTGTGCCAGAGCCGCGGTGAACCCTGACGGCCAGCCCCCCCTCTCCCAATACTGGTGCCTGTCCGCTGGTGGGTCGAGCGAGCCCCCCTGTGGTGGAGGCAGCTCTAAGCTTTTTAATTTAAATTGTCTCTCTAATTTGAATAAATACACTTTAAATCCATTTACAAGGATCTATTGGAGGGCAAGTCTCATGCCAGCAGCCGCGTAATTCCAGCTCCAGTAGCGTCCACTAAAGCTGCTGCAGTTAAAAAGCTTTTATAAGGATCGAGCTCGGCTGTCCACCGCAAGGCATCCTACTGCCAGTCCGAGCCCCTATGCCTTGGGGTGCCTCCTGATGCTCTTCACTGAGTATCCCGTGGTCCCGAAGCATTTCCTTTGAAAAAATGAAGTGTCCAAACTACAGGTGGTATAGCTTGCTTAACAGCCGGGATAATCCGCTGACTAGCAGACCCTGCTACTAGGCACAAAGTATTTCCTGGGCTAGATGCAGTTAAAAATTTGTAATTAGATACTCTCGTTGGATGCTGAGAAAGCATTCCATAGAGTCTCCTGGCACGCCATATATGATTCTCTTAAAAAGCTTGGGGTAGGGGTCTAGGGGACCCTTTTATAGCCAAAATCACGGCCCTGTATCACAATACGTCACCTAGGCTGAAGATAAATGGAACTGTAGCACCCTGAGGGCTCGGTTGCTACAGAGGTATTGCACCTCACCCAGAGGTGTGATATCTCACTCTCAGGTAAGGATGTAGTGTGGATCAGGACCCGACACCTGCATGCATTACACCACATTGCCGTGGGGCAGGGCGACCAATATGCCCCTGAGATGGGCACGATAGTCCCTGTCCCTGGCTGGAGTGGGGGGAGGGAACACTGAGGAAGGGGAACCCTGTAGTGCAGGAGCAGGGAGGAAGCAGTTCCTGGGTGCATTGAGAAGGGAGTATAAAAGGTGGGCACCATCTTAGTTCAGTGCAGAGAAGTCTGAGCAGAAGTGGCAGGGAGCAGGGGCTCTGCATGAGCTCTGCTCCGGAGGCGGGCCTAGTAACAGAGGCCCAGGCCTGGAAGAGGGAGAAGGAAGGAAGAGGAGCGGAGAAGGCTCCAGGAACGAGGAACGAAGGGATCTCAGGGGTGCGGATGGGCGAGTCGCCACCGCACGCCCGAATCGACCTGCGTGGAGGGGTCAGGCCAAAGGGGGAGACCGGTCCCCGAAACTAGTGGAGGCAGGAAACGACCCTCAGCTAGAAACAGGAGGCTGTGACATTTTATGTGGCGCAGCCCCTCGCTACACCCGCTAGGAAGGCACCACATAGGGTCAGGGAAACTGGCGCCAAGTTTACCAAGAGGAGGCCCGAGGCAGCCGGACAGAAGGGTTGGTAAGAAAGGCCAGACAAAGGACACACAAAGGGGGTCCTGTGAAGCACTCCAAAGTTATCTGGGAGTTGTCTGAGCCCCTCACCTGGTGAGCACAGTACGACGTGGGCAGCTGTTACCTGCAGACGTGGTCTGGATAATAAGAACTGTGAGTAAAGGCCCTGGACTGCATCACTGACTCCGTGTCATTACTGCTGCTGCCCTGCACCATCACCCCCATCCTCCGCATACACTGCCCTGAGGCTATACTCCTCCCGTGGGGAGTTATGCTACGCTCTGCTGCACCCACAACACCAGCCTCAGCGGTCTGCCCTGGAGCGGCGGTTCACTCTGACCGCAATCCACGGGTGGCGTAGTCGGACATTTAAACATCAAAACCACATAAATAGTTCCGCCACTGGTTTGACCGCCCTGAGCCACGGAACCGGGTTGCCGCCACGGAGACTACAACCACCAGCATCCACCAAAAAGGGTCCGGCTCCGGGTGTCCCAAGGCCCAGGGGGCGCGTCAGAACATTTTCATCACCTTTCACAATCACCAATGGGACAAGGCAGGGATGTTCTCTGTCCCCTCTCTTATACATCCTAGTGACGGAGCACCTGCTCTCATCAATTCGCCATAACCCCAATATTAGGTGGATTGAGGTGGGAGGCACCGAGTACAAGTGCTCTCTATTTGCTGATGATGTCCTAGTATATATCACTCAATCACATATATCCATCCATGCTGTTATGGCTGAAATAGATCACTTTGTTACATGGTCAAATTTTAAAATCAATGCAGCGAAGTCTGAGGCCCTTGATGTCTCCCTCCCCAAATCCATATAGGATTCCATCCAGTCCAACTTTCCCTTTGCCTGGCCCTCACAGGGTATCAAATACTTAGGAATTCCTATTCATAGAGACCTCTCCCATCTATGTTATCTTAATTTTGGGCCCTTTATTGAACAACTCCATACAGACCACGGTTGGCAAGTTAGAACTGTAAGATTCACTACGTCAACCACTGGTGTTTTGTGGAAAAGCACATGTACACTGTGTTCCAAATTATTATGCAAAAAGTGTTTAGGAGTGATAAGGGAAGAATTTGTTTGTTTGTCAGTTAAACTCATTGATGGTGATGTGTGTCAGGGCTCTTTATATCACTGTAAGCAATTGCAGACACCTGTGCTAATTAGTTTGGCAGGTGTGTCCAATGAAAGGCAAGACTACTTAAGAAGGCTGTCTCACATTATTAAGCAGCCTACATTTTCTGCCAAAATGGGAAAGAAAAAGGATGTGTCGGCTGCTGAGAAGCAACAAATTGTGGAGTGTTTAGGTCAAGGCATGACTACAATCAACATTGTGCGATGATCAGGATGAAGTGTCTTGGCAATCAAGAAGTATGTAGCTGATTCACAGTACACACGTGTGCGTGCTGATAAGGGCAAATTGAGGACTCTTTCCTACAGGCAATTACGCCAGGTTGAAAGAGCAGCGGCAAAAAAGCCTTGTCATAGCAGCAGACAAGTTTTTGAAGCTGCTTGTGCCTCCAACGTCCCCCGAACAACAAGATGCAGGGTCCTTCAGAGGTTTGCAGCTGTGCATACGCCATCCTGTCGACCTCCTCTATCCACTTCACACAAGCAGAAACTGCGCCAGTGGGCCAAACATTACATGAAGACTGATTTCAAAACTGTTTTGTTCACGGATGAGTGCCGTGCAGTGCTCGATGGTCCAGATGGATGGAGTGGAGGATGGCTGGTTGATGGACACCCCACGCAAACACGGCTACAGCGCCAACAAGGAGGAGGTGGAGTAATGTTTTGGGCTGGAATCATGGGGAGAGAGATTGTCGGCCCCTTTAGGATCCCTGAAGGCGCTAAAGATGAACTCCATAATGTATGTGGATTTTCTCAAACAGCACTTCCTGCCATGGTTCAAGAAGAAGAACCGTGTATTTCACAGCAAGATCATTTTTCTGCATGATAATGCACCATCTCATGCTGCACATAAAACATCTGCATCTCTGGCTGATATGGGCATAAAAGGGGACAAACTTATGGTGTGACCCCCATGCTCCCCTGACCTGTACCCCATTCAGAACCTTTGGAGCATCATTAAAAGGAGTGTCTATGATGGCGGGAGGCAGTTCACATCTAAGCAACAGCTCTGGGAGGGTATTCTGTCCTCATGCAAAACAATTGAAGCAGAAACCATCCAAAACCTGACAAATTCAATGGACGAGAAAGTTCAGAAGCTCCTTTCGAACAAGGGGTCCTATGTGAAAATGTAACATCACCTAGAATAAAGTTTTGAGTTGAAAACTGTTTGATTTCAGTTTCTAACAACCTGCTAATGCTTATAATTTCAAAAATGACCATTTTTTTGGTCTTTATTAAAATGAAAAGGTTGATCGAAAAGTTTGGGGGATCTAAGAGTGTGGCAACCCAGTAGTCATGATTACTTCGAATTCTGACAATATGAGGGTCATGCTGCAGGTAGTGCAGCAAGAAGGCACTTATGTGTCTTGCGCATCTCGGAGCCCCAAAATTATTTTCCGGGCTAGATGCAGCTAAAAATTATTATTAATTTTAAATCTGGTGAAGCTTTAGTATAGATGGCCTAATAGGATCAGTGCTGCACACTGCTACAAAGCCCAAATTATTTTCCAGTCAAGATACAGATAAACATGATTAGTAATTTTAAATCTGGTGGAGCTTATTATAGATGGCCTAATAGAATCAGTGCTGCACACTGCTACAAAGCCCAAATTATTTTCCAGCCAAGATACAGATAAACATGATTAGTAATTTGAAAGCTTAAAACGGTTGGTAGGGTGATTTTAACCAATCATCAAGCTTTTACTCTCCCCAGGATGACACAGGGGTAGAAAAGTCATTTCGGATCCATGATTTGTTCATCTTTATGAACGTGAGTCTGTCTACATTATCAGTGGAGAGCCGCGTGCGCTTATCTGTCAGCACACCACCAGCAGCGCTGAACACACGTTCAGACAGAACGCTGGCTGAGGGCATGACAAGATCTCCAAGGCGTAAGTGGCTAGCTCCGGCCATTTATCCAGATTGGAAGCCCAAAAAGAGCAAGGGTCCAGTGACACAGTCGTGGCTTCAATGTTTACTTGGAGATACTCCTGTACCATCGTCTCTAGGCGTTGACTATGTGTCAGACTTCTTGTCTCCTGTGGCCTTGCAAAGGATGGGCTAAAAAAGTGGTGAAATGATTCCGCAAAATTGATGTTACCAGCAGATACTGTGGTTCTGTTACGGTTTGAGTGCTGAACACTTGACGGTCCCACGGTTGGCAAGTTGGAACTGTGAGATTCACTACGTGCACCACTGGTATTTTGTGGAAAAGCACATGTAAGATTCTGCAACAGTCTCTGCTGATACTCCTGCATGCGTGCATCCCTTTCTATGGCAGGAATAATTTCTGCAAATTTACTTTTGTACCGGGGATCTAACAGTGTGGCAACCCAGTAGTCAGGATTATTTCTAATTCTCACAATTCGAGGGTCATGTTGCAGGTAGTGCAGCAAGAAGGCACTCATGTGTGTTGCGCATCCAGGAGCACCAAGTCCATGTTGTGTTGGTGGCGAGGTAACAATCATGCTTCCTTCCTCTGTCCTCTCCCCCCAACCTCGCACAACAGAAATGTGATCAAGGTCTCCCTCATCTGATGAGTCTTCCATCAGTTCGTCCTCCACTTCTTCCTGGGCTCCTGCACCTTCCTCACTAGTTTGGCTGCTACCATGCGCCCTGGTAAAACCATCTCCCCCACCCTCACATGCCTGCCGCCTTGGTGCTGCCGACCGTCTGGACCTTGCAGATGTTAGCCCTTCCGCATACAACTCCTCCTCCTCTACTTCCTCCACCTCCTCTTGTGCCACCACCTGACTCCGAATTCTGTTTAACATGTGCTCCAGCATGTAAATCACCGGAATAGTCATGCTGATAATGGCATCGTCAGCACTAAACATCTTCGTCGCCATTTCAAAACTGTGCAGAAGGGTGCATAGGTCCCTGATCTGAGACCACTCCTCCAGCGTGATTTGCCCCACCTCTGGATCTCGTTGGCCCAGGCTATACGTCAGAACGTATTGCACCAGGGCTTGTCGGTGCTGCCACAGTCGCTGCAACATGTGCAGAGTTGAATTCCACCGGGTAGGCACATCGCATTTTAGCCGGTGAAGTGGCAGGCCCAACGACTTCTGTAGAGATGTAAGTCGCTGAGCTGCGGGATGCGAACGGCGAAAGTGAGCACACAGCGACCGTGCCCTCTGCAGAAGGCCATCTAGTCTGGGATAGGGGGCTAAAAATTGCTGGACAACCAGGTTCAACACGTGAGCCATACAAGGCACGTGTGTGACATTGCCCCGGCGAAGGGCCGCACCCAGGTTTGCAGCATTGTCGCACACGGCCTTCCCTGGTTTCAGGTCCAGTGGAGACAACCATTCATGAAATTGGTTCTCCAGAGCTGACCACAACTCCTCAGCTGTGTTACTCACATTTCCCAGACATTTCAATGTAAAAACCGCCTGATGACGTTGAGCCCTACTGCCAGCATAGTAAGGAGGTGTGCAGGATCCCTTCTGCGCAGTTAGAAAGCTTGTGGCATGACCAGACAGGCTTTGGGTGCAGGTGGAAGACCGAGAGGAGGTTGAGGAGGCAGAAGCAGTGGAGGAACTTTGACATAAAGAGGATTGACGCACAACTCGTGGGGACGGCAAGACTTGGACAGCAGCCCCTTGTCCTGCTGTCACCATAGTTACCCAGTGCCCAGTCAGCGACATGTAACGCCCCTGTCCATGCCTACTCGTCCAAGTGTCTGTGGTGAAATGCACCCTGTCACACACAGAGTTTCTCAAAGAAGCGGTGATGTTGTGTGCGACATGCTGGTGGAGCGCAGGCACACCTTTCTTTGAGAAGTAGTGCCGACTGGGCATCTGGTACTGGGGCACTGCGACGGACATAAGGTCTCGAAAATCCTCTGTGTCCACCAGGCGGAAAGGCAGCATTTCTGTAGCCAAGAACTTGCAGATGGTGAAATTCAACCTCTTAGCTTTCTCATGGCTAGGAGGAAATGGTCTTTTACTTGTCCACATCTGAGGGACCGAGGGCTGGCTATTGTGCTTAGACGGGGTTGATAAGGGTGTCCCCGGCAAACTGCCGGTCTGTGAGGAAGATGCAGGCAGACATGTTAGGTTGCCTTGATCCAAAGGTGGTGCTATCGATGTCGGACAGCGCTCAACACCAGCTGGTGTTACCACCTCCAAAGAAAATGATGACCTGCCAATCACGCTGGCTGTTGCGGGTAAAGAGGTGGCAGGTCTGCGCCCCAAAACCGGTGTGACTGCTGTCCCCCCAGTCACAGAGGATGAAGAGGCCGCGGATGCACAAGATATGGCAGACGGTGGTTGGCCCGGCCGGCTAGGCCGCATTGTAGCACACTGAGCTTCCCACTGCAACTTATGCTTCATGTCCATGTGCCGGTTCATGCATGAAGTACTCAAACTATGTATTTTTTGGCCTCTACTTAGCTTTTGCTGACAAATGTTACAGATAACACGAGTTGGGTCATCTTTATCGATCTGAAAAAATGTCCAGGCTATGCAAGGCTTAGCACCCATGCGACCTGAAGAGCCACCACGACTTGTGGTGAGAGGCAGAGTTGTGTTTGAGGATGCAGTTGTGGACGTGCTTCCAGTACTACGTCTCTGTCCAGGAAGGCGCAACCTGACATCATCGTCACTAGCATCTTCCTCCACCTCCTCTGCTGACCTCATCTCTTGGCTGACTGTGGGTTGACAGTAAGTGGGATCTCCGACCTCATCATCATCACCCTGTGCGTTATCACACCCGTCGTCCTCAGAGCCAACCTGTTCCTGCCCTGACAAAAAACTAAAGTTGTCGCTCCAATCAGGTATTTGAGTCTTATCATCGTCTTCCTCATTGTCTCCACCAACAGGAGTTACAGTTTGGGAATGAGGGTCTACATTATGGTCAGAACCTTGTGCGTCTGGTCCTGGATCCGACTCATAAAGATTCTGGGCATCAGTGCAGATCATTTCCTCGTCTGGATTCACAGAAGCGCTGGAGTCGACCTCTGATTCCCAGGCTATAGTATGAGTAAACAGCTCTGCAGACTCAATCATCTGTTCTACCTCATACTCAGACGGGCAGCTGGAGATTTGGGAGCTGTGAGGAAGCAAGTGCGATTGGGGTGACACCTTTGAGGACTGGAGTATTTGTGATGTTGAAGTTGATGTGGAGGAGAGCCCACTTAAAGGAGCACTTGATATTCGTTGAAGCACCTGCTGTTTTTGTGCCTCATCTGGAATTTGTAGCGATTGGCGTGGCCGTAAGAAAGGGATCTTATCACATTGTCCGCTAAAAGAAGTAGACATTTTAGTTTGGCTGGAAGATGGTCTTTCTTCTGCAGATGTTACTGTTGGTTTAACACCTACCCCACGGACACAACCTTTTTTCCCCTTCCCAACACGCCTATTCCCCTTTCCACCAGCAGCAGGCCTTTTTCCACTCATTTTGGTGGTTAACTAATTAACAACTCTGGAGTTGTTTGCACAAAAAAACAATGGATGGGAACCGAGCAGAGCTGAGTGGCCAAACTGTGGTATTAGGCCAAAACTATTGGCTGGGTTAGATGCAGAAAAAAATTATATTCAATTTGCAACCTGATGGAGGTCAGTATAGATGGACTAATAGAGAAAGTCCCACACACTGCTAGGAGGCCAAATATTTTTTCAGAGCTAGGTGCAGAAAAAAATATATTCAGTTTGCAACCTGATGGAGGTCTGTATAGATGGATTAATAGAACAAGTCCCACACACAGCTAGAAGCCCAATATTTTTTCAGAGGTAGATGTAGAAAAAAACATATTCAGTTTGCAACCTGATGGAGGTCAGTATAGATGGACTAATACAACAAGTCCCACACACAGCTAAAAGCCCAATATTTTTTCAGAGGTAGATGCAGAAAAAAATATATTCAGTTTGCAACCTGATGGAGGTCTGTATAGATGGATTAATAGAACAAGTCCCACACACAGCTAGAAGCCCAATATTTTTTCAGAGGTAGATGCAGAAAAAAATATATTCAGTTTGCAACCTGATGGAGGTCAGTATAGATGGACTAATACAACAAGTCCCACACACAGCTAGAAGCCCAATATTTTTTCAGAGGTAGATGCAGAAAAAAATATATTCAGTTTGCAACCTGATGGAGGTCTGTATAGATGGATTAATAGAACAAGTCCCACACACAGCTAGAAGCCCAATATTTTTTCAGAGGTAGATGCAGAAAAAAATATATTCAGTTTGCAACCTGATGGAGGTCAGTATAGATGGACTAATACAACAAGTCTAACACACAGCTAGAAGCCCAATATTTTTTCAGAGGTAGATGCAGAAAAAAATATATTCAGTTTGCAACCTGATGGAGGTCTGTATAGATGGACTAATACAACAAGTCCCACACACAGCTAGAAGCCCAATATTTTTTCAGAGGTAGATGCAGAAAAAAATATATTCAGTTTGCAACCTGATGGAGGTCAGTATAGATGGACTAATACAACAAGTCCCACACACAGCTAGAAGCCCAATATTTTTTCAGAGGTAGATGCAGAAAAAAATATATTCAGTTTGCAACCTGATGGAGGTCTGTATAGATGGATTAATAGAACAAGTCCCACACACAGCTAGAAGCCCAATATTTTTTCAGAGGTAGATGCAGAAAAAAATATATTCATTTTGCAACCTGATGGAGGTCAGTATAGATGGACTAATACAACAAGTTCCACACACAGCTAGAAGCCCAATAGTTTTTCAGAGGTAGATGCAGAAAAAAATATATTCAGTTTGCAACCTGATGGAGGTCTGTATAGATGGATTAATAGAACAAGTCCCACACACAGCTAGAAGCCCAATATTTTTTCAGAGGTAGATGCAGAAAAAAATATATTCAGTTTGCAACCTGATGGAGGTCAGTATAGATGGACTAATACAACAAGTCCCACACACAGCTAGAAGCCCAATATTTTTTCAGAGGTAGATGCAGAAAAAAATATATTCAGTTTGCAACCTGATGGAGGTCTGTATAGATGGATTAATAGAACAAGTCCCACACACAGCTAGAAGCCCAATATTTTTTCAGAGGTAGATGCAGAAAAAAATATATTCAGTTTGCAACCTGATGGAGGTCTGTATAGATGGATTAATAGAACAAGTCCCACACACAGCTAGAAGCCCAATATTTTTTCAGAGGTAGATGCAGAAAAAAATATATTCAGTTTGCAACCTGATGGAGGTCAGTATAGATGGACTAATACAACAAGTCCCACACACAGCTAGAAGCCCAATATTTTTTCAGAGGTAGATGCAGAAAAAAATATATTCAGTTTGCAACCTGATGGAGGTCTGTATAGATGGACTAATACAACAAGTCCCACACACAGCTAGAAGCCCAATATTTTTTCAGAGGTAGATGCAGAAAAAAATATATTCAGTTTGCAACCTGATGGAGGTCAGTATAGATGGACTAATACAACAAGTCCCACACACAGCTAGAAGCCCAATATTTTTCAGAGGTAGATGCAGAAAAAAATATATTCAGTTTGCAACCTGATGGAGGTCTGTATAGATGGATTAATAGAACAAGTCCCACACACAGCTAGAAGCCCAATATTTTTTCAGAGGTAGATGAAGAAAAAAATATATTCAGTTTGCAACCTGATGGAGGTCAGTATAGATGGACTAATACAACAAGTCCCACACACAGCTAGGAGCCCAATATTTTTTCAGAGCTAGATGCAGAAAAAAATTATATTCAATTTGCAACCTGATGGAGGTCAGTATAGATGGACTAATAGAATGATGCTATGCCCAAAAGATTTTACTTCACTAGGTGCAGTAAAAAAATTGGTATTCTATACACAGGTGGTATATCTTGCAACACAGATAGGCTACTTCACTGACTAACACACTCTGCAATAGGCCAAAAAGGATTAGCTTTGCTAGATTCAGCCAAATGCTGTGAAAAAAACTTGCACAGCACTGGCACAGGCCTGCCTGGCAAAAACTGATAGGAACTGATGTACCCTAGTCCTGAAAAGGACTCCAATTACAATTAGTCTTTACTCCCACAATCTATCTATTTAAGAGCACAGACCTGCCTGATAAAAGTCGTAGGAAATGCTGTAACCTAGTCCTTAAAAGGACTGCAATCACAACTATTCCCTACTCCCAAGCTATCTGTAGATTTGTGCGAAAATTGGCTTGAAATTAACAAGGTATAGCGCACACAGCAACAGCGGTGCCGTCTAACACGCAGCTGCAGCAGTGAGAAAATGGTGGCGACGGGGAAAATGGCTTGGTCTTATAGGGCAAGGACATGTGACATACACTGCCAATGACACATGCCCTTGCTTGTGTGAAAAAAAGCACTTCGCTCCGTGTGTGCGCTGCTGATAGGCTGACAGATTGCACCTCCCCACTGTAAATGCGGGAAAGAAAAAAAAAAAATGGAGATCTTCATTGTTCCTGCAGAGATCCATCCCCTGCCCCTCCCCCCACCTCGCTGTACACTCAAACTGCGTATTAACATTAATTTTCATCATTACTGAGAAAAAATCCAGTTATGATTTTGGTGCACGAACAGTTATCGAACATAACCTCGAACAGCCGAATTTTTCTCAAATTGTTCGTGTTCGCCGAACGGCTCGAACACCGCCCAAAACAGCTCGAATTTGAGATTGGCGAACAGTTCGAGTAGAACAACGCTCATCTCTAGTGCTATGCCTCCCTCCCCCTGTGTGCTGCTGTCCTTGCTCTGCATGTCCCCCTGCCAAACTAGGTCAGTGACTTCATCATCCACCACATCGTCGTCCACTTCCGCACCCTAGTCCTCCTCCTGACTTTCTGACAATTGTATATCATTATTATCATCATCCACCTCTTGCGACAGTAATTGCACTTTCCCACCGTCGCCTTCGTGTGATCGTGGCTGCTCCAAAATTTGGGCATCGCTAGACGTGTTCTCCTCTTGACTCGCTTGAAGCTGGCCAGGCGAGAGGCCCGAAGCTACAAATGGAAAACTGAACAGCTCTACTGAGTGTCCAAGTGTGGGATCAGTTGTCTCTGCGCACTCGGCATAGTGGGACGAAGGAGGATCAGGTTGAAGAATATGCGGTCCAGACTCACTGCTACTGAGACTTGACTGTGTGGAAGAGAGGGTGGTGGTGGTGGTGGCAAAGTGACTGGAAGCATTGTCTGCTATCCAACCAACAACCTTTTGACACTGCTCTGGGTTCAATAGTGGTGTTCTGCGGTCCCCTAGTAATTGGGACAGGAAGGTCGAGCGACAAGATGTGGGTGTTTGTTGTGGCACAATTTCAGCTTGCCCACGGCCACGTCCTCGGCCTCAGCATGCACCATCACCATCACGTCCACTTCTCTGTCTCTTGTCATGCACCTTGCCCATTTTTAATGGAGGACAATATCTTCCACGTTCACGAGAAATGGCTGATTTTGGAACGCAGTTATATGTGATACGTCTGGCAGAGAACCACAATTTTAAATAGCAGGTCTGTAATTTACTAATATTATTCCACACAGAGACCTAGTGTGAATAGCTTGACTGACACATTGCAACAGAATGGAAATGGAAAAAATGTATGATTTTGGAACAGTCTTATAGGTGATATGTCTGACAGAGAACCACGGTTTTAAATAGCAGGCCTGTAATTTGCTAATACTATTCTTCACTGACACCTAGTGTGAATAGCTTGACCGACACACTGCAACAAAATGAAAATGGAAGAAATGTCTGATTTTGGAACAGTCTTATAGGTGATATGTCTGACAGAGAACCACGGTTTTAAATAGCAGGCCTGTAATTTACTAATACTATTTTTCACAGACTCCTAGTGTGAATAGGTTGACACACTGCAACAGAATGGAAAAGGAGGCCAATATTTTCCACGTTTAGTTTAAATTTCTGGATTTTTATCGCTGAAATATGGAACAGATCTGCTTTATTCTGCAGTGAGAACAAGCAAATGGAGCAGAAAAATTATATAAGCAAATAACCAGGATTAAGATAAAAAAAAAATTGCCCTGGCCCCTGATATCTGGGGCTATGTCTACAAATATCTGTAATTATTACAGCAGCAGCAGCAGACAGGACGTTCAATGGACCCTCTTGTGCTGTATCATACACTGCAGTCTGCCAATAGACTGCCTGCCTGCCTAGCACTGATTATGTGCAGCTGGATTAGTCCTCAGAAGGACTGCTAGTTCAGATGGATATATATATATATATATATGTTGTGGAATACCTATACTAACAGGACATTCAATGCACCCTCTTGCACTATATGCTCAGCAGTCTGCCACATACGCTGCCTCCATGCCTGACTCCTGCTATCACCACTGAATATATGCAGCTGGATTAGTACTCTGAAGGACTGTTAGTTCAGTTGGATATATACTGTATATACTGTATGTTGTGGAATACCTATAGTAACTATAAAGAAGCAAATCTCTCCCTGACTCAGCAGCACCTTTCACTTCTCTGCCTGATTCCGGGGTACACTATGAGGAGCATAGCGGCGCCAGGTATTATATAGACCTGATGACGCTGCGCCAGCCAATCACTGTAATGCCCACAACCAACATGGCTACGGAATGACAGTGTGTGGCAGGCAATCCCTGCATGTTCATTGGCTCTCTAAAGAGTGGCAAACATGCAGGGAGGGGACCCGAGTTCCCGCCCGAGCAACCCAGAAATACTCGCCAAGCGTCGAGCTTGTCGAGCACAGTGATGCTCGAGCGAGTATCGAGCAGTGGCGAGCACGTTCGTTCATCACTACTTATAATCCAAAAAATACGGTATATAGCGCCAACATATTGATTGAGCAGATTGAGATCTCAGGAGGCGAGATCTCATCTCTCAAGATCTCAATCTGCGCAAGCTCTGCCTCCGGTGCCATTTTCCCTAACCCCACTGCATGGAAACCTACTGGAAAGGGGATTCCACTCACCAGCACCGATATCTTTTTTGAGCCCTGGCACAGCAGCACCACCCCCCACCTGCCACCAGTGCCGGCCTCCTGAAGCAGCAACCCTGCCTCGTATGACCCCGCTCTACCGCCCCCCGATAAGCTCACTTCGGATTATAAGACGCACGTCCATTTTCCTCCCAAATTTTGGGGAAAAAAGTGTGTCTTATTATCCAAAAAATACAGTATATAGTGCCAAAATATTCTGCAGTACTTTACAATTAAGGGGTGACAGGTACAGACCATAAAGACATTACAAAGTAACACATAGTTCAACAGTTACAGGAGCAGTGAGGGCCCTGCTCATAGGCTTACAATCTATTAGGAAATAGGGGTGACACAATAAGTAAAAAGTGCTTGCTATGTATGTTGCTATTATTATTATAATAAATAGGGCATTTCAAATTAGCTGTGTGAGCCAGTCATTAGTCAGCCTCTGTCTAAGAACAGTTACTGTGTGCTATTCAGTACATGGAGGATGTTTAAAAAGAGGGACCAGGGGAGACTTAGATTAGTGAAGTGAGGTGATAGGCCTGTCTAAAGAGATGTGTTTTTAAAGCACTCTTAAAAATGTGGGGGATAGGTATTAATTGGTTCAGATGACAACATGAAGAAGAAAAAGGGTGTAGTCAGACGAGACGTCAGTGGTAAGTTACTGGATCTAAATATTTATTCTGTATAGGGGTACTGTATAGAGGTACATTTACACAGACCAACTGGTGACACTAAACGACCACCAATAGGTAACCATTACCAATCGGCAGTCATTTACTGCGGTCTGTCTGTTATGATCTGCAACATAAACTAAGGAAAGAATGGGAAAAGCTGTCCCTACAGTAAGACTAAGCTGAATCCCTACGATGTAGTGGGCAGCCTGTTCCTTATGAACAGACCCGCCTTCGTCCTTGGCTAGTCTGAACGGAGACCTACAGAATAAAGGGAAGGGGTCCCTAAAAGAACTAAGGACTGGAACAAAAATGGGACACCTCCTAACAGAAGTTGTTGCAGAGCAAAAAGACAAACAGACAAAAAGTACTAGAGGTCCCAGAGGACCAAGCGAACTAGACAGAGATAGGCACCGAAGCACCTGGCTAGAGAGACAGGCAAAAAACACTGAAGTCCAGCAAAGCCAGAAGGGCGGAGCTGGAATATATAGGCAGCTGGTCACGTGACCGCAAAACACAAGATAGCAAAAACTAACAGGAGGGTTCTAACAGTACCCCCTCTTCTATGAGGATCCTCTGGATCCTCCAGGCCCAGGCATATCAGGAAACCTCCTGTGGAAAGCTTTAACAAGCCTAGGAGCAGAGACATCATCCGTCCTTACCCAGGAGTTGTCTTCGGGACCGAAACCCTTCCAGGAGACAAGATACTGTAATTTCCCTCTATGCCATCTTGAATTCAAAATACGAGAAATTTCATATTCACCGTCTTCCACCACAGGAGGAACTGTGAAAGTGGCGTCCCTATTAGAAACGTCAGCCTTTTTCAACAAGGAAACATGAAACACAGGATTAATTTTCCAGGAAGTAGGGACATCCAACCTGACAGCAGATGGGTTATCAACCTGAAGCACTTTAAATGGACCCACAAACTTAGGACCCAGTTTTTTAGAGGGAATCCTCAACCGCAAGTTCTTCGAGGACAACCAAAGCATGTCACCCACAGTAAACAAAACCTCTTTACGTTTTCTGTCAAAATGCTTCTTGGACTTCTTGTTAGCCTCTTGCAGGTTACAACGTACATTAGTCCAAACTCTCTGAAAATCACCGGAAAAATTCTCCTCCTCCGGCACCGCCGACCCCAATTTGGAGAACGAACCAAAAGACGGATGTCTCCCAGTGCAACAAAAAAAAGGAGAACACCCAGCAGAGGAGAATGTATGATTGTGAAGAGCAAATTCTGCGAGAGGCAGAAACTCAGACCACACCTCTTGATTGTCCGCCACAAAACAACGCAAAAACTGTTCAACTTCCTGGTTCTTTCTTTCAGTCTGTCCATTAGACTCAGGATGATAACCAGACGAAAATGACAAATGAACTCCCAACCTGTCACAAAAAGCACGCCAAAAGCGAGCCACAAACTGAGGTCCTCTATCAGAAACAATATCCGTGGGAACGCCATGGAGCTTGACAATCTCCTTAACAAACGCCTTAGCAAGTGTCTTGGCACAGGGCAACTTAATGAATGGAACCAAATGACACATCTTACTAAAACGGTCTACGACCACCCAGATGACTGTAAAACCCTCGGACACAGGAAGATCAGTAATAAAATCCATAGTGAGATGCGTCCAAGGCGCACTAGGAACCCCCAGAGGGCAAAGCAACCCCGCAGCAGGAGTATGTGAAGCCTTTGACCTAGCACACACAGTACACTGACGTACCCACTTGATGACTTCCTTCTGCCATCCAGGCCACCAAAAACTGCGACTGATAAGTCTGTTAGTCTCCGAAACTCCTGGATGACCTGCCAACCGAGACTCATGACACTCCACAAACAAATCTCTCCTAAAGGCTCTAGGCACGAACAACCTCCCATGGGGAGTGTTAGATGGAGCATCATCTTGAGCATTTAGAATCCCATTCTCCAAATCGGAGTCCAATGCCGCCACCACAACTTCTTTCTGCAAAATGCTCTCCTCCTCCTCGGCACCGACCTTAGGAGAGAAGCTGCGAGATAAAGCATCAGCTTTAACATTCTTAGTACCTGGTATATAGGTAACAGAAAAATGAAACCGAGAAAAAAAAAGTGCCCACCTAGCTTGATGGGCATTCAAGCGCTTGGCAGCATCCAGATAGATCAAATTCTTATGATCTGTCAAAACCTGAATAGGAAATCTAGCGCCTTCCAAAAAATGACACCAGTGTTCAAACGCAAGTTTAATAGCCAGCAACTCCCGATTTCCAACATCATAATTTAGTTCGTTTTCCGAAATTTTTTTCGAAAAGAAGGCACAAGGATGTACTCCACCCTTGTTCTCCTGAGACAAAACTGCTCCTACCCCCACCGATGAAGCATCGACTTCGACCAAAAAATGTTTGGTCTCATCAGGCTGTATAAGGATAGGGGCAGAACTGAACCTCTCTTTGAGATACTCAAACACTTCAATGGCTTCAGTAGTCCACTGGGTCGTATTCGCACCTTTCCTGGTGAGATCGGTTAGAGGTTTAACAATTACAGAAAAATTCTTAATGAATTTCCTGTAATAATTGGCAAAACCCAAAAACCTCTGTATAGATTTCAAACCAATAGGCCTAGGCCATTCCTGCACAGCCTGAACCTTCACAGTGTCCATCTCAAAGCCCTTGCTGGAGACAATGTAGCCCAAAAAGCTAATTTTCTGCACAGCGAACTCACATTTCTCCAGCTTAGCAAAGAGTGAATTATCACTCAATAAATGCAAAACTTCACGTACACTCTGCCAATGGGACTCTAAATCTGGTGAATAAATCAAAATGTCATCCAAATACACAACCACATTCTTACCAATCAAAGGTCTCAGGATGTCATTAATAAGGCTCTGAAAAAATGCAGGTGCATTGGTAAGATCGAAGGGCATCACCAGATTCTCAAAATGACCTACCGGAGTGTTAAAAGCAGTTTTCCATTCATCAGCCTCCTTCACACGTAACAAATTGTATGCCCCTCGGAGATCAATTTTTGAGAACCACTTGGCTCCCACTAACTGGTTAAACAAGTCAGGAATTAATGGCAATGGGTAGGAATTGCGCACGGTAATCTTATTAATTTCACGAAAATCCAGACATGGACGTAAACCGCCATCCTTTTTTTTAACAAAGAAGAATCCGACTGCCCCAGGTGACTTAGAAGGTCTAATGTGACCAGCAGCCAGGCTAGTCTGTATGTACTCCTCCAAGACCTTTCTTTCAGGGATAGTCAGATTAAACAAGCGACTTTTGGGAAGAGTAGCACCCGGAACAAACTCAATGGCGCAATCATAATCCCTATGAAGAGGTAAAACTTGCGACTCCTCCTCCGAAAAAACTCTCCAAAAATCTTGAATAGGTACTGGTAATTCCCCTTTTTCCACAGCCGCAATGCGACCATTACAACATTTATCATAGCACTTTGGACTCCAAGACTTAATCACATTAGTAGACCAGTCCAACAAAGGATTGTGCAGTTTTAACCAAGGCAATCCTAGAACAACTGGAGAGGGCAAATTATCCAAAACAACCAAGTCCAAAATTTCTTGGTGAACACCATTGATAGTGAGAGGAAATGCAGCAATCTTGTGAGTAATACATTTCAAAGGAGTGTTATCAATTGCAACCACAGAAATAGGAGATGACAAAGGTTTGGATTTCAATTTAAGTTTTTCCATAAACCCTTTATCAATCACATTAAGTGTTGAACCACAATCCACAAATACCTGAAATTCAATCAATTCTCCCTGCAGAGTAGTACACCCAGAAAGGAACACTCCTGCAGAGCGTAAACAAGCTATACGGGCGTAACTGACCTTTTTTTTTTTTTTACTTAAACGACGCTCACAATACTTAATCAAATGATCAGCTTTACCACAATAAAGACACAAACCTTTGGCGAATCTCCGATCTCTTTCTTGAGAGCGGAGTGACATCGCCCCAACCTCCATTGGTTCTCCGCTGTCAGAGCAGATTTTCTGGAAACTAGGACCTGAAGTTACAGGAGTTTTTACATCATTGACCCTGGACCTTATTCTCCTGTCCACACGAACAGCTAACTGCATAGCTTCCTGCAGAGTCTCAGGTGCAGGGAATGCAATTAGCAAATCCTTAACCCTTTCACTCAGACCAGCAAGAAATAAACTTTTCAGCGCCGAATCATTCCACTTAACTTCTGAAGTCCATCTCCTGAAGTGTGTGCAATAAATTTCAACATCATCTGACCCCTGATTCAAACGTCTAAGTTCTGATTTAGCAGATGAGATTCAATCAGGATTGTCATATAATAGCCCCATAGCAGAAAAAAATTCTTCAGCAGAACTTAAACACGGATCATTAGGTTGGAGAGAAAAGGCCCACCCCTGTGGTTCTTTGCGCAAAAGTGACATAATAAAACCAATGCGCTGTGATTCATTCATAGAGGACCTCAGTCTCAAACGAAAATATAACAAGCAAGCATTTTTAAAGGAAAAAAAATCTTGCTGTTTACCATAAAAAATATCAGGCAGTCCTACCTTGAGTTCGACAAAATGCGTTCCAGGACAGCTACTCACGTGTTGCTGAAGCTCGGCCACCTCTAGAGACAATCCCTGCAGGCGTTGAGTCAACTCCAGGACGGATACCATACTGATTCCTGAATTTCTTTCCTTTTAGTTTTTTTTTTTGGGCTGGACTTACTGTTATGATCTGCAAAATAAACTAAGGAAAGAATGGGAAAAGCTGTCCCTACAGTAAGACTAAGCTGAATCCCTACGATGTAGCGGGCAGCCTGTTCCTTGTGAACAGACCCGCCTTCGTCCTCGGCTAGTCTGAACAGAGACCTATAGAATAAAGGAAGGGGTCCCTAAAAGAACTAAGGACTGGAACAAAAATGGGACACCTCCTAACAAAAGTTGTTGCAGAGCAAAAAGACAAACAGACAAAAAGTACTAGAGGTCCCAGAGGACCAAGCGAACTAGACAGAGATAGGCATCGAAACACCTGGCTAGAGAGACAGGCAAAAAACACTGAAGTCCAGCAAAGCCAGAAGGGCGGAGCTGGAATATATAGGCAGCTGGTCACGTGACCGCAAAACACAAGATAGCAAAAACTAACAGGAGGGTTCTAACACTGTCTGCTTAAACAGGCTATTAACCCATTCACGACCTTGGACATATTCATACGTTCAGGTTGGTAAGTACCTACCGACCTTTGATGTATGAATACATCCAGGTGATTTTGAGCGCACAGGGGCTATGCGTGCACTATCTTGGCCGGGTGCTCAGCTGATCTGACAGCTGACACCCGGCATTCACTTCATTCACTTGTGTCACTTTAACCCCCTAAATGCTGCGATTGCTAGCGATAGCAGCATTTAGAAGGTGGCAGGTAGAGGGAGGGAGCCCCCTCTGCCCTCTGATTGGCGCCCCCGTTACATCATCACGGGGGGACATAATTAACATGGTCATAACGACCTCTGGGTCACCAGGCTCTAGCAAACTTGTTTGGTCAAGCGCAGTGTATGATCGAACAAGTTTGTGTGAGAGCACAATGTCAGTTCTATTGCATTGCAATGCTGGTGCATTGAAATGCATTGGAACTGCAATCAGACTGCTGAAAGTGAAAGTCCTATAGAGGGACTAAGCAAAATAATAAAAAAATATGAAAAAAATTGTAAAAATAATTTTTTTTAAAATCACAAAATAATAATAAAAAACTAAAAATATATTGCAGCCATAAATAAATATGGAAACATGGAAAAATTATAGCTCTTAAAATATGGCAATGCAGAAACTAGTTTTTGCATTTTTTAGAGTGTGACAACAGCCAAACAGAAAGAACCAATATAAATCTGGCATTGCTGTAATCACACTGACCAGAAGAATAAAATTGTCTAATCACTTATACTGCACGAGGAACAGCAAAAAAAATAAAAATAAAACCAATTGTTCACCTGCTGTTGATTTGTTCATTCTGCCCAAAGATCGCAGTTAGGTTCAGCGCACATTTATCCTGCTGTTTACACTGAGTGCTTACACCAGGGGTTTCAGTGTTAATCTCTGAAATACGTGATTCAGATGGAACCTCCGATGGAAGATTCCCTATAATGAGGCAGATGGAGACACTGTGAGTGCCTATGATCTGGCGGTGTCCGTCTTTTTAGTCGTGCATAAGATTGTAGTCCGCCACAGTTTTGTGCACTTCTGAAAAGAAGGACAACACTGAACAGAGACCAGATGGAGTTCAGAGTAACTCTGCTGCCTCATTATAGTGAATGGATACGTTACTTGTAGATTTAAATGGAAACCCCGATGTAAGTGATCAGTGTAGAGCGCAGGATATAGGTGATCCAAAATGTTATGAAAATGTTCCCAATAAAAGCTTCAACTCAATCCACAATAAAACAAAAAAGAAAACCCCCCACTCAGGTCAGTCATCTGTCAATGTAAATACAGGGGCTTCGACATTACTGGTAGTACAAAGGCTCTAGAAAAGCGAAATGGCCCTTGCGCCTAAAAGAAATTTTACAAATTCTGTCTTCCCAAATCCAAATGCCCCTCTCCCTTCTGAGACTCAGTGTGCCTAAACCACATTTAGCGTCCACATGTTTGGCATTTCTGTAGCAAAGAGAGGCAGCCTAATTTATGGATGCATGTCTCCAGAAGCACGAGCTGGGCACTACAATGTACTGGTCACTACAACGTATTGGTCACTACAACGTACTGGTTACTACAACGACAGTTTGCAATTTTCACTCGGCAACATCCACTGCTGCTTGTTTCTGGAAAACACCCATGGAGTCAAAATTGTCACTACACCTGAAGATAAATTCCCAAAGGGCTATAATTTTCAAAAATGGGTTACTTGAAGGGTGATTCTGCTCTTCTAGCACATAGGGGCTCTAAATATGGAGTCTGTATATGGAGTCCACAAACTATTCTAGGAAAATCTGCATCCCAGGAGGCAAATAGCACTTCGTCCCTCCAGTGTCTCGCTATATGGCTAAGCAGCCACATATAGGGTATTTCTACATTCAGCAGAAATTGTGGGACACATTTTGGTGCCATCTTCACCTATTTCCCAGTGTGAAAATATTAAATCTGGGGATAAAACAAAATTTTGGTGGTAAAATTTTTATTATTTTTTTCTTCACTGCTCAATGGTATAAAATTCTGTGACCCACCTGTGATGTCAATAGGATCACTGCACCCATAGATGAATTCATTGAGAGGTTTAGTTTGTAAAATGGGGTCTCTTATGGGGGTTCTGCTGTTCTGGCACCTCAGGGGCTCTGCCAATGTGACATGGCACCCTCAAACCAGTCCAACAAAATCTGAGCTCCAATATGGCGCTTCTTTCCTATTAAGTTTTGCACTGTGCCTCAGAAGTAGTTTTTGACCACATATAGGGTATCGGTGTACTCAGGAAACATTGCACAACAAATTTTGGGGTCCATTTTCTCCTGCTATCTTTATGAAAATGAAAAAATTGGGGGCTAAAACAACATTTTTGTGGGAAAAAAAATATTTTTTCATTTTCACAGATCATTGTTGTAAAATTCTGTGAGACACCTGTGGGTTCACGTTGTGTAGTGCAATTTCTCCTGTTACGCTTGTGAAAGTGCAAAATTTGGGGCTGAATCAACATTTTTGCAGCAAAATGTGATTTTCTTTATTTTCATGGCTCAACGTGATAAAACTTCTTTCAAGTACCTGGGGGTTCAAGGTGCTCACCACACATCTAGATAAGTTCCCTGAGGAGTTCAGGTTCCAAAATGGTATTACTTGTGTGGGGTTTCTACTGTTTAGGCACCTCAGGGGCTCTCCAAACGTGACATAGCGTCTGCTAATGATTCCAGGAAATTTTCCATTCAATAAGTCAAATTGAGCTCCATCCCTTCCGAGTTCTGCTGTGTGCACAAACAGTGGTTCCCCCCACATATGGGTATCGACATGCTCAGGAGAAAGTGCACAACAAATTTTGAGGGTCTATTTTTGCCTGTTTCCTTTGTGAAAATAAAAAAATTTGGGACTAAGTTAAAATTTTTGTGAAAAAAAGTTAAATGTTTATTTTTTCCTTCCACATTCTACTAATTACTGTGAAGAACCTGAAGGGTTAATAAACTTCTTGAATGTGGTTTTGAACACCTTGAGGAGTGCAGTTTTTAGAATGCGTATTTTCTGTCATATGGACCCCTCAAAGTCACTTCAAATTTCATGCGGTCCCTAAAAAAATGGTTTTGTAAATTTTGTTGGAAAAATGAGAAATAGCTGGTCAACTTTTAACTATTCTAACTTCCTAACAAAAAATTTGTTTCAAAAATTGTGCTGATGTAAAGTAGACATGTCGAAAATGTTATTTATTAACTATTTTGTGTGGCATAACTCTCTGATTGAAGGCTATAAAAATAAAAAAATTGAAAATTGCAAAATTTTCTAAATTTTCTCCAAATTTCCATTTTTTCCACAAATAAATGCAAGTCAGTGGGATCCCTTAAAACATTCCAGAGTTATTACCTCATAAAGTGACACTGGTCAGAATTGTAAAATTTGGCCTGGTCATGAAGTTGAAAACAAGTTTGGGGGGTAAAGGGGTTAAAGAGAAGATCCAAAACAAAATTTTATTTTCATCCTAAATTTATATTTAATGTCATAATCTAATATTTTTTCTAATATACTTTCATTTAAAATTCCCTATCCTTCCCTCACTACACTATCTAACTGCTTTTATTTTATTTTTTTCTATTACTTCCCCTTTGATGATGCTTCATTACAGATTCCCCAGTGCATGCTTGGATACTCAAATGAAGCATTATCAGTGGGCCGAGGCTGCGGCTGGGCTAGTTCCTCCTCTACTGAGCATAAAACGGTTTTCAATTCTGACATACGCTCAGTAGATTCCTGTCACTGTGAACTGTCCTTCAAGATACTTGCCGGGGCAGCGCTTGTTTCTTCTCACTTGTTCTTTACTTACACTGTGCAATGACAGTGCGCTCTGTTGCCGGCTCGTCACTTCTGATCAGAGCTGGTGAGAGAGCGAATTGTCACTGTGCACTGAGAAGAATAGTGCACAGTGACAAATATCTACTGAGCATTCATTGGAATTGAAAATCACAGGCACAGGATGTTTTCTAATTGCAGTCATTCGCGCTTCTTGGTTTTTTTTCTTAACAGGCCCAAACCTCTATGAAAACTTTTTCAAGCCACAACTTGCGATGACCTAAATTTTTATTCTATCATTATCATGTTGATGATGTTGCTGCAGCATTGCAGGAGACAGGAGAGTGTAAGTGCTTCTTAGTGGAGTTGAAGATACCTCATAGTTTTACTGTAGACTTGGGTGTGTGTATTATACAGAATGAGGGACTGTCTAAGGGTACAGTATGTATGGGGGCAGAATACAGAAAGAGAGACAGTGTGAAGGCATAGCATGTTTAGAAGAGAGTTAGCACACAGACAGAGAGATAGATTGCACAGTATGGTTGGCAGTATAAAAAAAGAGGGACAATGTGAGGGCACAGGATGGGCGGGGGCAGTATACATAAGGAGCGACAGTGTAAAGGCACAGTATGGAAAGGGAGAGGTGTGGAGGAAGACCCTAGTTCATAATAGACTATGATGAGGCATCACAGTTCCTAAAGGCGGACAGTGTGGTGGTCATAGTTCATAAGTAGAGGACAGTATTTTACAGGAGAGCATAGTGTGGAGGCCATGTACTACAAGAGGAACAATATAAGGATCATTTTTGTACTGTGCACAGTGAGAGGCAATTATTTACTTACGGCACAGAATTGGTGGATATTTTTATTTAGGGGGCACTATAATGACAGTGTTATTTTTAAAGGCACTGTTGGGCCAAGTGCCCACGATGCAGAAATGCTCCGGATTTTTCCTGAGCGTTTCTGCATCTCCCTGGCAGAAAAAACGCATGCGGATTTTATATGCGTTTTTCCTGCCAGGGACAAGCGTAAGTGAAGCGTTCTTCACATGCATTTCCGCATGCGGGTTGTCAGGCGCTTTCCATGCGATTTTAGCATCACTTGGAAAGTGCTTGACAACTTGGTCACACTATATAAAGCCATGCAACCGGCATGCGGAAACACTTAAAAAACACATAGTGGGCACACAGCCTAACAGGTTGTGCTGCAGAAAACTGGATAAGAAGGAAGTCTGAAGAGATGGGTTGAGGCTATGAAAAATCACCATTAGTGATGAGCGAGCACTAAAATGCTTGGGTACTCTTTTCTCGGGTCGAGCAGATTGGAATGCTCGAGTGCTCGGTCCGAGTAACGAGCCCAATGTAAGTCTATGGGAAACTCGAGCATTTTTCTGGCAGCTCCACCCGGCGGTCTGCTGAGGGCCTAAAAATTGCCCAAATCAATGGGAACAGTGCTCAAATGACATGAGGAAGACCCCCTGGAAGCATTTCTGACTCCCAGGTCACTGCTGCCAACAATGTTGTCAGAGGTATTGCGCCAATTGTACGGACTCACAATAAAAAAAACATACAAAAATGAGACCAAAATGGATTTTCCTGAGAAATATGTTAAGTAAAATTCTTTCCAGGGTAATGACTTGTATATAAGGCAAAATAAATAACCAAAAACAAAAATGCTCCTCCACACCTTAGGCTATGATCACACGTAGTGTTTTTGATGCGTTTTTGCACTTTTGCATTGCTTTCAACGGTGAAAAATACATTCACCAGTAAATATCATTAAAACATTTTACAACCTTATCTGGACATGTGGTGTGTGTGAAACATCTTCATACACACCCTGTTTAATTTCTGAAGGAGGGATTGTGAAAGTCACAAACACTATTTTTACAGCTTTACTATTCTTAAAGGGCCAACAGTCGACAATGCTTTGTTGTTCCCATTATTAAAGAATGGGCCTCCTATACTGTTATTACATATGCAGTAACTGCAAGGGCTGCCAAAAATTTGTATGCAACCCAATACCCCTTTGAAGAGACATAGAGAAGGGTCTCAGTTAAAAAAAATGTTCCTATTATAAAAGAGTAGGTCTCCTATAGTGGTCATGCCCAATCTGTGACTGCAAGGCCTGACAAAATTTGGGAAAAACCCAAATTTAAACATACATAGAGCTGGGCCACAGTAACATAACGACATGTTCCCATTAGAAAGGAGAGGGTCTACTATCCAGTTACAGGGTATGCAGTGAGTCCAACGGCTGCCAAAATTTAGGAAAAACCACACTAACAATTTAAATACACATAGAGCTAAGCCACAGTAATGACATGTTCCCATTAGTAAGGAGAGGGCCTGCTATACAGTTATAGGGTATGCAGTGAGTCCAACTGTAGCGCCCCGAGGGCTCGGCCGCTACAGGGGTATTGCACCTCTGCCAGAGGTGTGGTATTCCACTCCTGGGTAAGGATGGAGTATGGACCAGGGCTCAGTTAGCTGCATACAGCACACTCACCCCATTTCCGAGGGACAGCTCAACGGTACTCCCATTAGACAGAAATGCAGGTATGACAGATCATGTCCCTGGCTGGAGTGGGGAGGGGGGAGGAATACCCGGTGTTGTAGGAGCAGATAGGGGACGGTTCCTGAGTGTAGGTAGGAGCCCATTGGTTGCTGGTCACCTGGGCTCATGGCTAGAGGGAGGTATAAAAGGTGGGCACCATCTTAGGACAGTCAGTCAGACAGTCTGTGCAGAGAGAGGAGAAGACAGGGAGTAGAGGCTCTGTAGGAGCTCTACTCCAGTGTGGGCCTAGAGAGAGGCCGAGGAGGAGAGTGGAGAGAGAGAGGAGGTGAAGGGGAGCTGTGGCTCCTTCTCAGCCCAGCTCCACGGGAAAGGAGAAGAAGGAGGAACAGAAAGGAGGAAAAGAAGAGACAGAGGAACAGAGGGGCTCAGGAACAAGAAGGTGGAAGGGACCCTAAGAACCCACGAGAATACCGAGTGAAGGGTCAGGCAGACTAAGGGTACCGGATCCCAAGTTGGTGGAGGAGAAACAACCCTCAGCCAAAGACCGGAGGCTGTGACCATTTATTGGTGCAGCATCTCATCAAATCTGCTAGGAAGGCACCATAAAGGACAGCGGGGAACGGGATCCACGTTTACCCGCACAAGTTCGCGGCAGCTGGACAAAAGTGAGTCACTGGTGAGGCAGGCCAGAGGAAGGATTGAAGGGGGTCCTGAGCCATACTTCTGAGCTGCCTGGGAGTTGACCGAGCCCCACACCTGGTGGACGCAGCACGGCTCGGGCGGTCACTGCTGACAGAAGTGACCCGGAACAAATGAACTGTGAGTAAAGACCCTGGACTGTAACTTGTTGTCTGTGTGCTCCTTCGCGCCTCCAGCACTACCGGTACTGGGACTCTCACCACCATCACTCCCACCATCCACTACACTGCCCTGGGGCCGCTCTCTTCCCGTGGGGAGTCACACCATCCCAGCTGCATATATCATCAGCCCCAGCGGTCTGCCTTGCAGCGGCGGTTCCTAATAACCGCAATCCACGGGTGGCGTAGTCGGACATCACTTAAAACTTATAAAGGGACTTCCACTGGTCTGACCACCCTGAGCCACGGACCGGGTCGCCACTACTACCCCCATCGTGCCCCTATCGCCCAGATCCGAGTGCCCCACGGCCCAGGGGGCGAGTCACAACGGCTGCAAAAATTTAGGAAAAACCCCACTAACAATTTAAGGACACATAGAGCAGGGCTACAGTAACGAGTATGACATGTTCCCATAAAAAAGGAGTGGGTCTCCCATACTGTTGCCTATGGAGTGAATGGAATGGCTGCCAAAAATTTGGAGGAACTCCAATGCCCCTTACAAGAGATATAGAGGTCGGAGGGCCTCCTGAAAACAATGTTCCCATTATTAGGAAGTGGGTCTCCCATACTGTTTGCCTATGCAGTGAATGCAATGGCTGCCAAAACTTTGGAGGAACACCAATGCCCCTTGCATGAGACATGAAAACAATGTTCCCATTATTAGGAAGTGGATTTCCTCCCAAAAAAACCCTCTGTATTTGAGTTTATGTTACGCCGCTATCATTCGGTGGTGTTGAGAAGTCTGGCCCATTCCAGCCCTTGTTAATTTTTATAAGAGTCAGCCTGTCAGCATTTTCAGTTGACAGGCGGATGCGCCTATCGGTTACAATTTCACCAGCGAAACTAAAAACCCGCTCTGACAAAATGCTAGCGGCAGGGCAGGCCAGGACCTCCAAGGCATAGAGAGCCAGTTCATGCCATGTGTCCAGCTTAAATACCCAATAATTATAAGGCACAGAGGAATCACGGAGGGCGTTGGTATGGTCAGCAAGGTACTCCCTCACGATCTTCTGAAGCTTTTCCCTCCTTGGAACAGTACCCCGCACCTCAGAGCCTGTGCAATGGGAGGGTCTGAGAAAACTGTCCCAGAACTTTGACAGTGTTCCCCTGCCTCTGCTGGATTGCATTTGTGTCTGTCTCGCCTGTACTCCTTGGTTGTCCAACGAACTGTGACCTTTGCCGCCAGCGTTTTCAGATGGGACTTTTTAAATAATTCCGCAACAAGGGCCTTCTCATACTGCACCATTTTATTAGGCCTGTCCTGAGCAGGAATAAGAGGCAGAAAGTTCTCCTTGTAGCGTGGGTCTCGAAGTGTCACTAACCAGTAATGACTGTCACCCAAAATTTGGACAACACGAGGGTCACGGGAAAGGCAGAGTAACATAAACTCAGCCATGTGTGCCAGACTGCTAACAGGCAAGACTTCCGTGTCCTCAACAAGAAGACAACTGACCATGCCCTCCATCTCCTCCTCCCTGTCCTCAGGCCATCAACGCTGAACAGACAGTATGACAGTTGTGCAGGTACTACCGTCTATAGCGCAGGAAACTAACTCCTGTTCTTCCTCCTCCTCCTCCTCTTCGTCATTGTCACCCAATCCATGTTGGGATGAGATGAGGCTGGGCAGTGTGGAATCACGCTGTATGTTTCCTTGCTCCATCTCATCGTGCTCCGCCTGCAATGCATCCTCTATAATTGTGAGCAGAGAGCATTTCAGAAGACAGAGAAGCGGGATGGTGAGGCTAATTATGGCGTCATCGCCGCTCACCATCTTGATGGAGTCTTCAAAGATTTGGAGGATGGTACATATGTCTGACATCCATGTCCACTCCTGAGGTCTTATGTGTGGAGTCTGAACTGAATACCGACGGCCTTGTTGATGCTTGTAGTCAACAACTTCCCTCTTCTGATCACAAATCCTTCACAACATCTGCAATGTATAGTTCCAACGCGTGGGGACATCGCAGACCAGTCGGTGAGCTGGAAGCTGCAAATGCTGCTGAAGCACGGCATGGGCGGCGAAAGCTGTAGCTGACTTTCTAAAATGGGCACACAGATGGCGTACTTTGACAAGCAGATCCGGCAGATCCAGGTAGGTTTTGAGAAACCGCTGAACCATGAGATTAAGTACACGGGCCAGGCATGGTAGTTGTGTGTGCTCGCCTTGCCTCAGAGCCGCCACCAGGTTCTGGCCATCGTCACGCACGACCATGCCTGGCTGTAGGGTCCGCGGTGTCAGCCACAGATCTGCTTGCCCTTTCAGAGCTGTCCACAACTCTTCAGCATTGTGCGGTTTGCCCCCTAAGCATATTAGCTTAGACACAGCCTCTTGCCACTCGGCCAAGGCAGTGCTGCAGTGCTTCCAGCTTGTGACTGATGTGGTCATTTCGGAGATGGAGGCTGAAGAGGATGAGGAGGTGCAGGAGCTCTAGAATGTGGGGGCAACCCTGATTGACCCAGGGCCCACAATCCTCGGCGTCGGGAGGACATGTTCGGTCCCAAGGTCCAACTGTATCCCGTCTTCCACTATATTAACCCAGTGTGCCATCAGCGATATGTACCGTCCCTGCCCACAAGCACTTGTCCATGTGTCCGTGGTTAGGCGGACTTTCCCAGTAACTGTGTTGTTGAGGGCATGGCTAATGTTATGGGACACGTGCTTGTGTAATGCGTTGACCCCACAACCGGAGAAATAGTGGCAGCTGGGGGCCGAGTATCGAGGGATGGCAGCCGCCATCAGGTTGCGGAAAGCTTCCGTCTCCACGAGCCTAAAAGGCAACATTTCGAGGGCAAGCATTTGCGAAATGTGTGAATTTAGTAATGTGGCCTATAGGGCGTTGGCTGCGTATTTGCGCTTGCGTTCCAAAGACTGGGGTAGGGACAACTGAACGCTGCACTGGGACAAGGACGTGGATGTGCTTGCTGATGGTGCTAATTGAGAGTGTGCAACAACAAGTGCAGGGCAGAAGGCATCTTGGCATACGCCATGGACAGGGGATTGGCATGCACGCACAACAGCGGAAAAATCAGTGGTGTCACTCGTAGACACTGTTTCTGGACCCTGCAGTTCGGCCCACTTAGTCGGATGCTTTGCTGCCATGTTCCTGATCATGATGGTGGCGGTCAGGCTGCTAGTTTTGCTACCCCTGCTGATCCTGGCCTGGAAGGTGGTGGAAATGGCCTTTTTAGGGTTATCTGTAGAGTCTTTAAAAACAACCAGACTCGGGAAAACCTAACAGTTGTACTGGCAACTTCCGTCGTGTTGGCGTTACGAGGACCGCTTTCCCGCCTTGTATCAGCGGCCACCACACTGCTTCCTCCTGCCTGTTGTGGTGCTATCCCTTCCTCCCCATGTGTACTGCTGTCCTTGCTCTGTATGTGTCACAGGTGTGTCAGAGGTGACAGACAGTCGCCCTGCAGTTGGTTGCAGGAGATCTCTACGTTTGGCATTGCAGACAGCTTCTTAGATAAGAGGCTTTCTTTTGGACCTTGCTAATTAGCTCTCTGGCCTGGGTGTATATGTACCTGGTGTGTCTGAGAGGGAGTCGCTGGCTATATTCATTTCTACTTGTGAGGCTTAGCAGGAGCAGCACTTCGGTGATTGCTGAAGAGACAATATAGGGACAGTAGTTGAAACAGGGTGACGCTAGACCAGACTAGGAGGTGTCCACCACTTCCCCCTTTCCCTAGTGTCTGGGCTGCCTTTCCCTTTTCCCTCTGTGTTGCACTAACACCTGGTGTGACATTGTAGCTGTTAGAACCCTCCTGTTTGTTTTTTTTCATCTTATGTTTTGTGGTCACGTGACCATCTGCCTTTATATTCCAGCTCCGCCCTTCTGGCTGTGCTGGACTTCAGTGTTTGACTGTTTCTCTAGCCAGGTGCTTCGGTGCCTATCTCTGTCAGTTTGCTTGGTCCTTCTGGGACCTCTAGTACCTTTTTGTCAGTTTGTCTTTTTGTGTTCTGCAACAACTTTCTCTGTTCAGGAGGTGTCCCATTTTTGTTCCAGTCCTTAGTTCTTTTAGGGACTCCTTCCTTTATGCTATAGGTCTTCGTTCAGACTAGCCGAGGACTAAGGCGGGTCTGTTCACTAGCAACAGGCAGCCCGCTACATCGTAGGGATTCAGCTTAGTCTTACTGTAGGGACAGCTTTCCTCTTTCTTTCTTTAGTTCATGTTTCAGATCATAACAGACTCGGTTTGTCTCCAGTCTGTAGAGGGGTTTTTCAGAGCTCTGGCCCTCATCTATGATGACCCTGACCAAGTCGCCTTGGCTGAGTCTAGGCTACATCACCTTCAGCAGGGGATTCGGTCAGTGGAAACACACAGTTCGGAATTCCGTAGATGGGCAACGGATTCCAAATGGAATGACTCAGCCCCTAGAAGTCAATTTTGTGAGGGACTTACTGAAAGGTTGAAAGATGCCTTGGCTGTATATGAAACCCCTCAGTCCTTGGAGGCTGACTTGTCTTTGGCCATATGTCTTCATAGACGCCTTCGGGATAGATGGGTGCGACCACCTTCTCCGGGACCTTCTTGTCGGGTTTTTGTACCTCTGCCAGGGGAGCGGTCTGGTGGTGAACCAGTACTCGCGGAGGTAGAGGAACCCATGCAGTTAGGGGGTGTCTCTACATCTACATCTCACCGGAGATTCGCAAGAAAAAGGCGTATTTTTTTGTGGGAAAAAGGGACATTTTGTTGGGACCTGTCCATCAATTCATAAAAAGGAGACTCAATTAACTCTTTGTAGTCTGGAGTTGGATAAACAAGGGGTGCATTTGTGGCCAAACTGCAGTTCCCGCTTTGTCCTGACAGCTGAAGTGGTACTAGAGAGCAAAACCGAAAAAAATTCTGTATTTGTTGACAGTGGAGCCAAAGTCAGCATGGTTGATGCTGAGTTTGTGAAAACTCATGGTCTTGCTTGCTGTGCTTTAGCTGAACCTATTCCCATCTTTGCCATTGACTCTGTGCCACTTGCACAGACCCTCTTCCTCTGATTCCTGATTTGTTCAGCCAGGTTGTAGGAGCTTAGGTATTCTCCAAGTTGGATTTAAGGGGAACCATACAACCTGGTTAGAATCAGAGAAGGGGACGAATGGAAGACAGCATTCAATACCCCGGAAGTACATTTCAAGAGTCTGGTTATGCCTTTTGGTTTGACCAATGCACCTGCGGTATTCCAGCATTTCATAAAACATATTTTCCATCATTTGGTGGATAGGTACAGTACAGACCAAAAGTTTGGACACACCTTCTCATTTAAAGATTTTTCTGTATTTTCATGACTTTGAAAATTGTACATTCACACTGAAGGCATCAAAACTATGAATTAACACATGTGGAATTATATACTTAACAAAAAAGTGTGAAACAACTGAAAATATGTCTTATATTCTAGGTTCTTCAAAGTAGCCACCCTTTGCTTTGATGACTGCTTTGCACACTCTTGGCATTCTCTTGATGAGCTTCAAGAGGTAGTCACCGGAAATGGTTTTCACTTCACAGGTGTGCCCTGTCAGGTTTAATAAGTGGTATTTCTTGCCTTATAAATGGGGTTGGGACCATCAGTTGTGTTGTGCAGAAGTCTGGTGGATACACAGCTGATATTCCTACTGAATAGACTGTTAGAATTTGTATTATGGCGAGAAAAAAGCAGCTAAGAAAAGAAAAACGAGTGGCCATCATTACTTTAAGAAGTGAAGGTCAGTAAGTCTGAAAAATTGGGAAAACTTTTGAAAGTGTCCCCAAGTGCAGTTGCAAAAACCATCAAGCGCTACAAAGAAACTGGCTCACATGAGGACCGCCCCAGGAAAGGAAGACTAAGAGTCACCTCTGCTTCAGAGGATAAGTTTATCCGAGTCACCAGCCTCAGAAATCTCAGGTTAACAGCAGCTCAGATTAGAGACCAGGTCAATGCCACACAGAGTTCTAACAGCAGACACATCTCTTCAACAACTGTTAAGAGGAGACTTTGTGCAGCAGGCCTTTATGGTAAAATAGCTGCTAGGAAACCACTGCTAAGGACAGGCAACAAGCAGAAGAGACTTGTTTGGGCTAAAGAACACAAGGAATGGACATTAGAACAGTGGAAATCTGTGCTTTGTTCTGATGAGTCCAAATTTGAGATCTTTGGTTCCTACCCCCATGTTTTTGTGCGATGCAGAAAAGATGAACGGATGGACTCTACATGCCTGGTTCCCACCGTGAAGCATGGAGGAGGAGGTGTGATGGTGTGGGGGTGCTTTGCTGGTGACACTGTTGGGGATTTATTCAAAATTGAAGGCATACTGAACCAACATGGCTACAACAGCATCTTGCAGCGGCATGCTATTCCATCCGGTTTGCATTTAGTTGGACCATCCAGGGCCGGCGTCAGCACCCGGCGCACCCGGGCAAATGCCGGGGCCTTGAGCAGGCAGAGGGGCCCACTGGCGGTCGCGCACCCCGCTGGGCTATTGGCGGAGGAGAGCGGTGTCAGTGCCCGCCCTTCTCCGCCGCTTGCTCAGGGCCCTGGCAGCTGGATACTTACCTCTCCCCGTGCCTCCGCAGATCAGCCGTCTTCCTGCTCTGCGCTCCCTGTGACGTCTCAGGTCAGAGGGCGCGGTGACGTCTTTACACCGCGCCCTCCCCTGAGCCGTCACAGGGAGCGCAGAGCGGGAAGACGCCGACAACGCTGGAGTTCGGACCTGAGCAGCGGGCAGCAGGTGAGGAGAAGGGAGGTGAGTATTTGATTTTATTTTTTTTTAATGTATGGAGGCATGGGGCAGTATAAATAGAAGGGGGGGGTGGCATCCTCCATGGAGGCATGGAGCATTATAAAGAGAGGGGGGGGGCATCCTGCATGGGGCATTATAAAGAGAGGGGGGGACATCCTGCATGGGGCATTATAAAGAGAGGGGGGGACATCCTGCATGGGGCATTATAAAGAGGGGGGGGACATCCTGCATGGGGCATTATAAAGAGGGGTTGGTGACATCCTGCATGGGGCATTATAAGGTGGGGAACAGCCTGTATGGGGCATTATAAAGGGGGGGGGGCAGCCTGCATAGTGCATTATGTGAGGGGGAACAGCCTGCATGGAGCATTATAAGGGGGGCAGCCTGTATGGGGCATTATGTGGGTGGAACAGCCTGCATGCAGCATTATATGGGGGCCAGTATCCTGTATGGAGCGTTATAAGGGGACCGGTATCCTGTATGGAGCGTTATAAGGGGACCGGTATCCTGTATGGAGCGTTATATGGGGGCCAGTATCCTGTATGGAGTTTTATAAGGGGACCAGTATCCTGTATGGAGCGTTATATGGGGCCAGTATCCTGTATGGAGCTTTATAAGGGGACTAGTATCCTGTATGGAGCGTTATATGGGGGCCAGTATTCTGTATGGAGCCTTATATGGGGGCCAGTATTCCGTATGGAGCCTTATATGGAGGCCAGTATTCCGTATGGAGCCTTATATGGGGGCCAGTATTCCGTATGGGGCCTTATATGGGGGCCAGTATTCCGTATGGAGCCTTATATGGGGGCCAGTATTCCGTATGGAGCCTTATATGGGGGCCAGTATTCCGTATGGAGCCTTATATGGGGGCCAGTATTCCATATGGAGCCTTATATGGGGGCCAGTATTCTGCATGGAGCCTTATATGGGGGTCAGTATTCCGCATGGAGCCTTATATGGGGGCCAGTATTCCGTATGGGGCCTTATATGGTGGCCAGTATTCCTTATGGGGCCTTATATGGGGGCCAGTATTCCGTATGGGGCCTTATATGGGGGCCAGTATTCCGTATGAAGCGTTATATGGGGGCCAGTATTCCGTATGGAGCCTTATATGGGGGCCAGTATTCTGTGTGGAGCGATTCACCGGTTTCTGAGCTATTGTGGAATTTACAATAGATATCACTCATGTAATGTAAGAAGTGAAATCTTTGCATTGTACTTTATATATATATTTCTCTGCGGTATCTCTGCATCATGAATCGTGGTATGTGTTAAAGGGGCCCACTGAGACTCTTTCGCCCGGGGCCCAGAAAAACCTGGAGCCGGCCCTGGGATCATCATTTATTTTTCAACAGGACTATGACCCCAAACACACCTCCAGGCTGTGTAACGGCTATTTGACCAAGAAGGAGAGTGATGGGGTGCTACACCAGATGACCTGGCCTCCACAGTCACCAGACCTGAACCCAATCGAGATGGTTTGGGGTGAGCTGGACCGCAGAGTGAAGGCAAAAGGGCCAACAAGTGCTAAGCATCTCTGGGAACTCCTTCAAGATTGTTGGAAGACCATTTCCGGTGACTACCTCTTGAAGCTCATCAAGAGAATGCCAAGAGTGTGCAAATCAGTCATCAAAGCAAAAGGTGGCTACTTTGAAGAACCTCGAATATAAGACATATTTTCAGTTATTTCACACTTTTTTGTTAAGTATATAATTCCACATGTGTTAATTCATAGTTTTGATGCCTTCAGTGTGAATGTACAATTTTCATAGTCATGAAAATACAGAAAAATCTTTAAATGAGAAGGTGTGTCCAAACTTTTGGTCTGTACTCTATGTGGTGGTCTTTCTGGACGATATTTTGGTTTATTCACCTGATTTTGAGACTCATCAGGGGCATGTTAAGCAGTTGCTCCAGATATTAAGGGATAACAAACTATATGCCAAACTAGAAAAATGTGTTTTCGCTGTTCAGGAGGTGCAGTTTTTGGGGTACTTGTTGTCATCTTCAGGTTTTCGGATAGATCCTGAGAAGATCCGTGCAGTTCTTGACTGGGAACGTCCCGAGAACCTGAAGGCTCTACAACATTTTCTGGGCTTTACTAATTTTTACTGGAAATTCATCCAAAATTGCTCTGTTATAGTGAAACCCCTTACTGACATGACTAAGAAGGGGTTTGATTTTTCCAAATGATCGGATGCTTCCCTCCAGGCTTTTTCTTCCTTAAAGAATCATTTTGCCACTGCACCTATACTCAGTCAACCCGATGTTTCTAAACCTTTTATTGTGGAGGTTGATGCTTCGGATGTTGGGGTTGGGGCTATGTTGTCTCAGGGTTCGTCCCCTGGTAAATGGTGTCCATACTCCTTCTTTTCTAAAAAATTGTCTTCGTCTGAGAGAAATTATGACGTGGGTAATAGGGAGCTTTTGGCGATCAAATTGGAGTTCGAGGAATGGCAACATTGGTTGGAGGGGGCTGTCCATCCCATTACTGTTAATACTGACCATAAGCACCTGTCATATCTCCAGTCAGCTAAACGTCTCAGCCCTAGGCAAGCCAGATGGTCCCTGTTTTTTAATAGGATCAATTTTGTTGTCCCTTTTTGTCCAGAGGTCAAAAATGTCAAGGCTGATGCTTTGTCCCGGAGCTTCCCTGGTGGTGGTGACCATAAGAACTCTGCCACGATATTACAGAAAGGGGTAGTCATTTCGTCTCTTTATCCTGAACTGAAGAGTGAGGTGTTGGAGGCCCTGCCTTCTGCCCTTCAGGAAAGTTATTTGTACCATCTGATCTGCGTCGCAAAGTAATCAAGGAACATTATAACTCTGCTTGCTGGGCATCCAGGTGGTTAGGCAACCGCGGACCTCCTCTCTCGTCGTTTTTGGTGGCCGGGGTTGCATCGGGATGTGATTGAACACGTAGCTCCTTGTAGTATTTTCGCGCATTCTAAGGTTTCGCATAACCATCCGCCTGGTACTCTTCTTCCTCTACCTATCCCTAGTAGGACATGGACACACTTGTCCATTGATTTTATCACTGATCTACCGGTTTCTGAAGGCAAAACAGTGGTTTTGGTGGTAGTAGATAGGTTCTGTAAAATGTTTCACTTCGTCACATTACCTGCACTTCCCAATGCCAAGATACTTGCTCAGGTCTTCATAAATGAGATTGTGAAGCTCACAATCTCCGATGTGGTGTCTGATCGAGGGACCCAGTTTGTTTCTAAGTTCTGGAAGACATTCTGCTCTCGACTGGGTGTGCAGCTGTCCTTTTCCTCTGCTTTCCACCCTCAATCAAATGGTCAGATCGAGCGTGTCAATCAGAACTTGGAGACATTCCTCAGATGTTTCGTCTCCAAAATCAGGAGGATTGGGCATCCTACTTACCCCTGGCAGAATTTGCCATCAATAATCATCGTCAAGAATCCATTGGCAAGTTACCGTTCTTCGGTGCATACAGTTATCATCCACAGTTTGTTGGGGGGGAGCTTCAAGAGTTCCTGAGGAGGAACGGTTTGCTTCGTCGCTCTCGTCGGTATGGCAATGTGTTCTGTGTAATTTAAAGACCATGGGAGACAGGTATAAATGTATGGCTGACAGAAAACACTTGCTAGGTCCAGACGGGAATGTGAATGACTTTGTGTGGTTGTCTACCAAGAATATAAGATTGAAAGTTCCTTCATGGAAGCTGGGACCTAGGTTTATTGGCCGTTATAAAATAACTGCCGTCATTAACCCAGCAGCGTTTCGTCTTGAACTTCCTCAGGTCCTTAGGGTCCACAATGTGTTCCACAGGTCCTTACTCAAAAGGTATGTGAAACCTCTTGAGTCCTCACCCCTACCACCGCCCCCAGTAATGGTTAATGGTAATCTGGAGTTCCAGATTTCGAGGATTGTGGATTCTTGTCTCCAACGTCGTTCTCTACAATACTTGGTGCACTGGAAAACCTATGGTCCAGAGAAGAGGATGAAGGTTTCAGCATCATAGGTGAATGCTCCCAGATTGGTTTGCTCATTCCACACGTCTTTTCCTGAGAAACCCGGTCCTGAGTGTCTGGAGGCCACTTGTAGAGGGGGTACTGTCACGGGTGTGTCAGATGTGACAGTCGCCCTGCAGTGGGTTGCAGGAGATCACTACGTTTGGCATTGCAGACATCTTCTTAGATAAGAGGCTGTCTTTAGAACAGAGTGGCTACATCTCTCTTGCTAATTAGCTCACTGGCCTGGGTGTATATATACCTGATGTGTCTGAGAGGAAGTCGCCGGAATCATCCATTTCCACTTGTGAAGCTTAACAGGAGCAGTACTTCGTCCTCACTGGAGCTTGATGCTGTGTGCTTATTTGGAGTTCATCTAAAGCTAAGCCATTTCCCCTGTTTTGTTCACCCTTGTTGTCTATAGAGTTTAGTGGAGGTTGACTAGTGCTCATCTCCTTCCATCCCTAGCCGTAGCCATACGCCAGGGAGAGTAGGGCCAGGCACGCGTGCAGCGATTACTGAGGAGGCAATATAGGGATGATAGTTGAGACAGGGTGACGCTAGACCAGACTAGGAGGTCTCCACTTAGGATTACCTTAATTTTTAATATTTGCCAAATGCCAGAATAATGAGAGAGAGGGAGAATGTTTTAAGGCATTTTTATTACTTACTGCAAAGTCAAAAGTTTACATAAACTAAGATGGCTAGGCCTTTAAACAATTCTGGACTGCCCATGTGATGATTTCATGTATCTGGAAGCTTCTGACAGTTTTTTTGGCAATATCTCAGTTAATTAGAATAGAGACACACCTGTGGATGTATTTTAATGCACACCTGAAACACACTGCTTCTTCATATAGCATCATGGGAAATTCTACAGAAATCAGCCAAGATATCAGGAAGAGAATTGTGGACTTGCACAAGTCTGGCTCATCCTTGGGTACAATTTTAAAATACCTGAAGGTGCCTTGTTCATCTGTATAAACAATTATACGCAAGTACAAACAAAATAGGAATGTTAAGCCATCAGATCGCACAGGAAGGAGACAGATTCTGTGTCCCAGAGATGAACGTGTTTTGGTCCGACATGTGCATATCAACCTAAGGACAAAAGCAAAAGACCTTGTGAAGATGATGGCGGAAGCTGGTAAGATTGTGTCAATATCCACAGTGAAACGAGTACTATATCAACATGGGCTTAAAGGCCACTCTGCCAGGAAGAAGCCATTACTCCAAAAGAAACATAAAAAAGCCAGACTAATGTTTGCAAATGCACACAGGAACAAAGACCTTAATTTTTGGAGACATGTCCTGTGGTCTGAAGAAACTAAAATTGAACTTTTTGGGCATAATGACCATTGTTACGCTTGGAGGAAAAAGGGAGAAGCTTGGAAGCCTAAGAACACCATCCCAACTGTGAAATACGGGGATGGCAGCATCATGTTGTGGGGTTGTTTTGCTGCAGGAGGGACTGGTTCACTTCACAAAATAGATGGCATCATGAGAAAAGAAGATTATGTGGCAGTACTGAAGCAACATCTCAAGACATCAGCCAGGAAGTTAAAGCTTGGGCGGAAATGGGTCTTCCAAATGGACAATGACCCGAAGCATACTGCCAAAATAATGACAAAGTGGCTTAAGGATAACAAAGTCAATGTTTTGGAGTGGCCATCACAAAGCCCTGATCTCAATCCTATTGAAGAATTATGGTCAAAGCTGAAAAGGCAGGTGCTTGCAAGGCAACCTACAAACCTGGATCAGTTACACCAGTTTTATCAGGAGAAATGGGCCCAAATTCCGACCAACTATTGTGAGAAGCTTGTGGAAGGATATCCCAAACATTTGATCCAAGTAATTCAGTTTAAGGGCAATGGTACCAAACAGGGGTGGATTAAGAGTAGCAAGGGCCCTGGGCAGTTTAGAAGGCGCGGCCCACCCCCACACACACACCTGATTTATCACGTGACATGTCACATGATCCCCTGTGATAGATCATGTGATAGTTCACGTGAAATTAATTTGGCACAATATTAATTATAATATATTTTTTTAGGCTGTGAGCCCACTATGCGTTTTTTAAGCGTTTCCGCAGCTGCAATTCCGCTGCAGAAACGCTTAAAAAACGCTTGGTAGAAGGTCTGCCATGTTCCCCAATGATAATCCGCATGTGCTGTGTACATGCTGCGGAAATTTCCGCTGCGGATTATCATTGCGGAAAAATAAGCAGCATTACCAATTATTTTGCGGAAGCACGGGTTTTCGCCGCCATTGACTTGCATTAGAACTCATGGAATCCACATCTATAGATGCGGAATCCATGCGTTTCAATGTGCGGATGGTACCCGGGTGTGGAGGACAGGAGACTCTCCTCCGGACCCGGGTACCATAGAACCTGTAAAAAAAGAATAAAATAAAAAATAAATATTATACTTACCTTCTGATGGCCCCCGGTGTCTTTATCCGATGCGTCCTGGCTTGCCAGCAGCTCGCGATGGTGTGAAAAGGACCTGCCATGACGTCATTTAGTCATGTGATGGGTCACGCGACCGCTGACGTCGGCAGGCCATCAGAAGGTAAGTATATATTTTTTATTTTTTACCATTCTTTTACGGTCACACTATATAAATCCATGCTGGTTTCATGGATTTATATAGTGTAACCAAGTTGTCAAGCACTTTCCAAGTGATGCTAAAATAGCTTGGAAAGCGCTTGTCAACCTGCATGTGGAAATGCAAGTGAAGAACGCTTCACATCCGCATGTCCCTGGCAGGAAAACGCATGTACAATCCGCATGTAAAATCCGCATGTACAATCCGCATGTAAAATCCGCATGCGTTTTTCCTGCCAGGGAGATGCAGAAATGCTCAAAAAGAAATCCGGGACATTTCTGTATCGTGGGCACATAGCCTTACATTAATTGTATGACTCAATATTGAGCACACGTAGCCATCTATACACAGCGGGAGGCTGCACGGTGCCATCTATACACAGCGGGAGGCCGCACGACGCCCCCCCCAGAGACAGCAGGAGGCCGCACGGTGCCATCTATACTCAGCAGGAGGCCGCACGTAGCCATCTATACACAGCAGGAGGCCGCACGGCGCCATCTATACACAGCAGGAGGCCACACGGCACCATCTATACACAGCAGGAGGCCGCACGGCGCCATCTATACTCAGCAGGAGGCCACACGTAGCCATCTATACACAGCAGGAGGCCGCACGGTGCCATCTATACACAGCAGGAGGCCGCACGGCGCCATCTATGCACAGCAGGAGGCCGCACGGCGCCATCTATACACAGCAGGAGGCCGCATGGTGCCATCTATACACAGCAGGAGGCCGCACGTAGCCATCTATACACAGCAGGAGGCCGCACGGCGCCATCTATACACAGCAGGGGGCCGCACGGCGCCATCTATGCACAGCAGGGGGCTGCACGGCACCATTTATACACAGCAGGAGGCCGCACGGCGCCATCTATACACAGCAGGGGGCCGCACGGCGCCATCTATACACAGCAGAGGGCCGCACGGCGCCATCTATAAACAGCAGGGGGCCGCACGGCGCCATCTATACACAGCAGGGGGCCGCACGGCGCCATCTATACACAGCGGGAGGCCGCACGGCGTCATCTATACATAGTGGGAGGCCGCACGGCGCCCCCCCCCCAGAGACAGCAGGAGGCCGCACGGCGCCAACTATACTCAGCAGGAGGCCGCACGCAGTCACGCATGCAGTCATGCACACACACAAACATATACAGACATATACATACACGCATAAACACATTTGAAACACAAAAATACATATAAACAGACATCACACAATGATATCTGCCTGCACACACACACACACACACACACACACATACACACATACACACATACACACACATACACATACACATACACACACAGACTCACCATCCCCCGGCTCCATTCCTCCTGCCTGCTCTGACTTCTCCGTTGCAGCAGTGCAGGCCGGGCGCGCACTGCGTGACGTCACAGCTAGGAGACACGGCCGCGCACAGGGCCGTGTCTCCTAGCAGTGACGTGGCCGGGCCAGCACACAGGGAAGTTAACTGCTGCAGTGCTGGCCTGGCCGATGAAGAAGTAGCGTCCGTGCGCCGCTGCTGGGGGAGCGGTCCGGGGCCCCTGCTCCCGCCACTGCTACCGGTATGTGCCGCGGCGGCCCGCACATATAATGAGGGCAATCCGGCATTAGACACCCCGCCCGGAGCTGCGGGCCCCCTGCAGGCTCGGGGCCCCGGGAGGTAGCCCGGATTGCCCTCATTATAATCCGCCTATGGTACCAAATACTAATGAAATGTATGTAAACTTTTGACTTTGCAGTAAGTAATAAAAATGCCTTAAAACATTCTCTCTCTCATTCATCTGGCATTTGGCAAATATTAAAAATTTTGGTAATCCTAATTGACCTAAAACTGGAAAGGTTTATTCTGATTTCATGTAAGATATTGAGAAACACATGCATATGTGTCTTTTTATATAGTGTATGTAAACTTCTGGTTTCAGCTGTAGCTAATTCCAATTTCAAACATACAACCATCTCTACCCAAAACACTTGCACACATTTTCTTCTGAGGGAAGCCTAGTAATGTACTCTTTAAGATAAATAGTGTGATTCATAGATAAAGATAATTAATGGTGTGGCATTTGTATCCTTATCTATATTGATTTGATTTTAAGCTCTAGGAGAGGTTATTTATTTTTTGCATTAAACTCAATCTCAGTTTGGGTGGAGAAAGTATCCAGTGATAGGACAACATCCAAGTCAACTGCTTGGCTCAAGAACAGTGTATTATAAGAAGATTAGAAAAATACTGTGTGTTCCTAACACACATAGTAATAAAGGAAGGTTTAAAATCAGTCCATCTGGTTAAAAACATTCTCCTGCAATGTGAATCCTGAAATGATTTTACTCATCTTAGCAGAAAAATTACCTGTAGATTGTGAGCCCTCGCGGGCAGGATCCTCTCTCCTCCTGTACCAGTCGCTGACTTGTTTTGTTCAAATTATTGTACTTGTTGTTTGCTATGTATACCCCTTTTAAACATGTAAAGCGCCATGGAATTAATGGCGCTATAATAATAATAAATAATAACAATAATAAAAAAGTATAAAAGAATAATCATCAGGAGCAAACATGACCCATCTCCAGTAATATTATTACTTTAATGTCAAGTAAAAACAACAATCTAGACCATTTTTAAACTTGAATGAGCCATGACAACTTCTTATGGCAAATCTCTACATAGTCTCACTGCTCTAACAGTAGAGAATACATTTTTTATTTACAGAATCCTTCTTTCCTCCAAGAATATAGAAGATAACCTCTTGCTACAGGCACAAAAGAATGCATATGCCAGCTCATCTATATGTTTCATGCACTGTCCTATCTTGGCAGACTTTAGTACCAAGAAACCTTAACAGTATGTCCAGCACCGGATAGATTAAAAAATGTTTGGCGTTGCTTGCAGATCTGATTAAAATCAGAAATACAGTAAAAACAATTAATGCATTTGAGACATGTATTTTGTCCTTAGTTACAGTTCATGGTGTTAATAAATTATTGGAGAGATTTCTATATTGACCTTTTAAACATTTATACATGATGATGAGGACAATGTTGCTCCATCTTTTTGTAAACTTAAAGAAGTTGTCCAGTACTTTATATTACCCCGCCAATGTATTCCCCCTGGGCCCCTAAGGATTTTTGAAAATACCTTACGTTGCTGTTTCAGCCTGTGAGCGGCGCTATCCTTTGCCGCTTACAGGCATCACATGACCCCGCGCTGATGTCAGGACAAGTGAGGAGTGACTCAGCGCTGGGGTCCTTTCAGTGGCTGCTGGGTTGTTGGCGGGGTTACCCCCCGCGTTACACCCAGCAACCACTGCACGCTTTCCCAATGAATGGGGAGAGGCAGAGCGCGCGGTGGATGCCGGGTGTGATGCGGAGGGTTAACCCTGCCCACAGCCTGGCATCCGCAGTGGAACACAGAAGACAGAGACCCCCGCTGCTGCCAGCACTTGTCGTGACGTCAGCGGATGTCAGAGCCGGTTGCAGCCGGGGGTCACGTGATGCCTGTGAGCGGCTAGTGATCGCGCCGCTCACAGGCAGTATCTGCAACGTAAGGTAATTACAAAAATCCCGGGGGGATACATGAGGGGGGGGGGGGTAATATAAATTACTGGACAACGCCTTTAATAGCCCAAATTTTCAAAATCTCTCTTGGTACTGCGGTTCGCAAATTTAAATTTATTACTTTAGTTTCTTGCCTTTGAACTTACTCAAGCTCTAATATGTTTTTTTTAATGCTAAAAACTGTACACAAAGGTCCAGATTCTTCAAGACCGGAATTTCGTATGCCAGTCTTATTAAATGGCGTGCAGAAATAAGATGCACAAAATTCATTAAGAGGCGCATACCACTTAACTCCTTACCCCAAAATGACAGAACTGTATGTTGATTGCAGGTGATAAACTGCAATCTGGCATACAGTTACATTGACAGGTGCAGGGCAGGAGGCATCTTCGCATGCAGCATGGACAGGGGATTGGTTTGCATGCACAACAGCAGAAGAAGCAATGGTGCCACCCGCAAACACTGTTCCTGGACCCTGGGGTTCGGCCCACAAAGTCGGGTGCTTTGCTGCCATGTGCCTGATCATGCTGGTGGTGGTCAGGCTGGTCGTTTTGCCACCCCTGCTGATACTGGCCTGGCAGGTGGTGCAAATGGTCTTTTTGGGGTTATTGGCAGAGTCTTTAAAAAACAACCAGACTCGGGAAGACCTAACGGTTGTACTGGCAACTTTCTTCGTGTTGGTGTTACGGGGAACGGTTGTCTGCCTTCTGTCTGCGGCCACCACACTGCTTTTTCCTGCCTGTTGGGGAGCTCTGCCTCCCTCCTCCTGTGTGCTGCTGTCTTCGCTCTGCATGTCCTCCTGCCAGGTTGGGTCAGTTACTATATCATCCACCACCTCGTCTTCCACTTCCACACCCTGGTCCTCCTCCTGACTTTCTGGCAATTGTGCCTCATCATCGTCCACCTCTTGTGACATTTTCCCACCGTCGCCTTCGTGTGACCGTGGCTGCTCAAATATTTGGGCATCGCTACACGCAATCTCCTCTTGCCCCGCTTCAAGTGGACCAGGCGAGAGGCCCGAATCTATAAATGGAAAAGGGTGTCCAAGTGTGGGATCAGTTGTCTCTGGGTACTCAGCTTGGTGGGAGGAAGGAGGATCAGGGTGAGGAATATGCAGTCCAGACTCACGGCTACTGAGACTTGACCATGTGGAAGACAGGGTGGTGGTGGTGGCTAAGTACCTGGAAGCATTATCCGCTATCCAACCAACAACCTTTTGACACTGCTCTGGGTTCCATAGTGGTGTGCTGTGGTCCCCTAGAAATTGGGACAGGAAGGTCAGGCGAGAAGATGTGGGTGTTTGTTGTGGCACAATTTCAGCTTGCCCACAGCCTTTTCCTCAGCGTCTGCATGCACCATTACCATCTTGTCCAGTTCCCCATCCTTGCCAGGTGCCTTGCCCATTTTAAATGGAGGACAGTATCTTCCACGCTCACTACAAATGACTGAGTTTGGAGCGAACTTATATGTGATCTGTGTGACGGAGAAAACAGAGTTTTAAATACCTGGCCTGTAGGTAAGTAGTTTGAGCAGCAAACTGCGGTGAATTGCTTCACTGACACACTAAAGGAAATTTTTAATGGAGGCCAGAAATGGCAGTATTCTCTGACAACGTATATGTGATCTGTGTGACGGAGAAAACAGAGTTTTAAATACCTGATCTGTAGGTAGGTAGTTTGAACAGCAAACTGCGGTGAATTGTTTCACTGACACACTAAAGGAAATTTTTAACGGAGGCCAGAAATGGCAGTATTTTTTGACAACGCATATGTGATCCGTGTGACGGAGAAAACACAGTTTTAAATAGCTGGATTTCTAGCGCGCTAATATGGAAAGGACTTGGCTGTATTCTGCAGTGCCAACAACCAAATGGCGCAGAAAAACCGTGTTCTCTGGATTGCTTTTTAAGCAAATAATGAGGATTAAGATCCAAAGAAAAGTATTCCTGGCCCCTGAGACCTGGCCTTTGTATAGAAATATCTAACAGCAGCAGAAGGCAGAGTTGGAATGGAGCCTCTTGTGCTATATGCACTGCAGTTTGCTATATACCCTGTCTGCCTGCCTATATACACTGCCTGCCTGATATCTTTACCGATGGATTAGTTAGTCCTCAAAAGGACTGTTTGTTAAGATGGATATGTGTGATGTACGGTTTTTCTCCCTACACTACCTAATACACAGTCAAATCTGTCCCTGATGCAGCAGCACCTCTCCCTACACTGTCTAATTCCGGAGTGACTGTGTTGAGCATGGCAGCGCCAGGTCTGATATAGACCTGATGACGCTATGCGGCCAGCCAATCACTGTAATGCCACAACCACCATAGCTACGGCATTACAGTGAGTGGCAGGCAATCCCTGCATGTCCATTGGCTCTGTAGAGAGCGCCAAACATGCAGGGAGGAGACCCGAGCTCCCGCCGAGCAACCCCAGAAATACTCGGCAAGTGCTGAGCATTAGTGTTGAGCCACCCCCGTAGTGTTCGAGTTCGGTTCGTCGAACATCCGTGTGTTCGCCGAACTGTTCGTCGAACTGTTCGTCGAACACCTTCGAACACCGTTAAAACCAATGGCAGGCAAACAAAAACACATAGAAACACATAGAAAACACCTTCAAAGGTGTCCAAAAGCTGACAAACTGCTCAGAAGACACAACTAACACATGGAAAAGTGACAAGTACATATAGTCATGAGAAAAGAAAAGAGGTGGAGGAGTAAAAGGAGGGGGAGACACAGATATAGGCATGTCATGCCCTTCTAAAATTCAAAAAGTGAGAAGCCGACACGTTCAGTCCGCTCCTGCCCGTGCCACCTCCGTGTCGCCGGGTTTGTGCCAGAGCCGCGGTGAACCCTGACGGCCAGCCCCCCTCTCCCAATACTGGTGCCTGTCCGCTGGTGGGTCGAGCGAGCCCCCCTGTGGTGGAGGCAGCTCTAAGCTTTTTCATTTAAATTGTCTCTCTAATTTGAATGAATACACTTTAAATCCATTTACAAGGATCTATTGGAGGGCAAGTCTCATGCCAGCAGCCGCGTAATTCCAGCTCCAGTAGCGTCCACTAAAGCTGCTGCAGTTAAAAAGCTTTTATAAGGATCGAGCTCGGCTGTCCACCGCAAGGCATCCTACTGCCAGTCCCAGCCCCTATGCCTTGGGGTGCCTCCTGATGCTCTTCACTGAGTATCCCGTGGTCCCGAAGCATTTCCTTTGAAAAAATTAAGTGTCCAAACTACAGGTGGTGTAGCTTGCTTAACAGCCGGGATAATCCGCTGACTAGCAGACACTGCTACTAGGCACAAAGTATTTCCTGGGCTAGATGCAGTTAAAAATTTGTAATTAGATACTCTCGTTGGATGCTGAGAAAGCATTCCATAGAGTCTCCTGGCACGCCATATATGATTCTCTTAAAAAGCTTGGGGTAGGGGTCTAGGGGACCCTTTTATAGCCAAAATCACGGCCCTGTATCGCAATACGTCACCTAGGCTGAAGATAAATGGAACTGTAGCACCCTCAGGTAAGGATGGAGTGTGGATCAGGACCCGACACCTGCATGCATTACACCACATTGCCGTGGGGCAGGGCGACCAATATGCCCCTGAGATGGGCACGACAGTCCCTGTCCCTGGCTGGAGTGGGGGGAGGGAACACTGAGGAAGGGGAACCCTGTAGTGCAGGAGCAGGGAGGAAGCAGTTCCTGGGTGCATTGAGAAGGGAGTATAAAAGGTGGGCACCATCTTAGTTCAGTGCAGAGAAGTCTGAGCAGAAGTGGCAGGGAGCAGGGGCTCTGCATGAGCTCTGCTCCGGAGGCGGGCCTAGTAACAGAGGCCCAGGCCTGGAAGAGGGAGAAGGAAGGAAGAGGAGCGGAGAAGGCTCCAGGAACGAGGAACGAAGGGATCCCAGGGGTGCGGACGGGCGAGTCGCCACCGCACGCCCGAATCCACCTGCATGGAGGGGTCAGGCCAAAGGGGGAGACCGGTCCCCGAAACTAGTGGAGGCAGGAAACGACCCTCAGCTAGAAACTGGAGGCTGTGACATTTTATGTGGCGCAGCCCCTCGCTACACCCGCTAGGAGGGCAGCACATAGGGTCAGGGAAACTGGCGCCAAGTTTACCAAGAGGATGCCCGAGGCAGCCGGACAGAAGGGTTGATAAGAAAGGCCAGACAAAGGACACACAAAGGGGGTCCTGTGAAGCGCTCCAAAGTTATCTGGGAGTTGTCTGAGCCCCTCACCTGGTGAGCAGAGTACGACGTGGGCAGCCGTTACCTGCAGACGTGGTCTGGATAATAAGAACTGTGAGTAAAGGCCCTGGACTGCATCACTGACTCCGTGTCGTTACTGCTGCTGCCCTGCACCATCACCCCCATCCTCCGCATACACTGCCCTGAGGCTATACTCCTCCCGTGGGGAGTTATGCTACGCTCTGCTGCACCCACAACACCAGCCTCAGCGGTCTGCCCTGCAGCGGCGGTTCACTCTGACCGCAATCCACGGGTGGCGTAGTCGGACATTTAAACATCAAAACCACATAAATAGTTCCGCCACTGGTTTGACCACCCTGAGCCACGGAACCGAGTCGTCACCACGAAGACTACAACCACCAGCATCCACCAAAAAGGGTCCGGCTCCGGGTGTCCCAAGGCCCAGGGGGTGCATCAGAACATTTTCATCACCTTTCACAATCACCAATGGGACAAGGCAGGGATGTCCTCTGTCCCCTCTCTTATACATCCTGCTCTCATCAATTCGCCATAACCCCAATATTAGGTGAATTGAGGTGGGAGGCACCGAGTACAAGTGCTCTCTATTTGCTGATGATGTACTAGTATATATCACTCAATCACATATATCCATCCATGCTGTTATGGCTGAAATAGATCACTTTGTTACATGGTCAAATTTTAAAATCAATGCAGCGAAGTCTGAGGCCCTCGATGTCTACCTCCCCAAATCCATATAGGATTCCATCCAGTCCAACTTTCCCTTTGCCTGGCCCTCACAGGGTATCAAATACTTAGGAATTCCTATTCATAGAGACCACTCCCATCTATGTTATCTTAATTTTGGGCCCTTTATTGAACAACTCCATACAGACCACGGTTGGCAAGTTAGAACTGTAAGATTCACTACGTGAACCACTGGTGTTTTGTGGAAAAGCACATGTACACTGTGTTCCAAATTATTATGCAAAAAGTGTTTAGGAGTAATAAGGGAAGAATTTGTTTGTTTGTCAGTTAAACTCATTGATGGTGATGTGTGTCAGGGCTCTTTATATCACTGTAAGCAATTGCAGACACCTGTGCTAATTAGTTTGGCAGGTGTGTCCAATGAAAGGCAAGACTACTTAAGAAGGCTGTCTCACATTATTAAGCAGCCTACATTTTCTGCAAAAATGGGAAAGAAAAAGGATGTGTCGGCTGCTGAGAAGCAACAAATTGTGGAGTGTTTAGGTCAAGGCATGACTACAATCAACATTGTGCGATGATCAGGATGAAGTGTCTTGGCAATCAAGAAGTATGTAGCTGATTCACAGTACACACGCGTGCGTGCTGATAAGGGCAAATTGAGAACTCTTTCCTACAGGCAATTACGTCAGGTTGAAAGAGCAGCGGCAAAAAAGCCTTGTCATAGCAGCAGACAAGTTTTTGAAGCTGCTGGTGCCTCCAACGTCCCCCGAACAACAAGATGCAGGGTCCTTCAGAGGTTTGCAGCTGTGCATATGCCATCCTGTCGACCTCCTCTATCCACTTCACACAAGCAGAAACGGCTCCAGTGGGCCAAACATTACATGAAGACTGATTTCAAAACTGTTTTGTTCACGGATGAGTGCCGTGCAGCGCTCGATGGTCCAGATGGATGGAGTGGAGGATGGCTGGTTGATGGACACCCCACGCAAACACGGCTACAGCGCCAACAAGGAGGAGGTGGAGTAATGTTTTGGGCTGGAATCATGGGGAGAGAGATTGTCGGCCCCTTTAGGATCCCTGAAGGCGCTAAAGATGAACTCCATAATGTATGTGGATTTTCTCAAACAGCACTTCCTGCCATGGTTCAAGAAGAAGAACCGTGTATTTCACAGCAAGATCATTTTTTTGCATGATAATGCACCATCTCATGCTGCACATAAAACATCTGCATCTCTGGCTGATATGGGCATAAAAGGGGACAAAGTTATGGTGTGACCCCCATGCTCCCCTGACCTCTACCCCATTCAGAACCTCTGGAGCATCATCAAAAGCAGTGTCTATGATGGCGGAAGGCAGTTCACATCTAAGCAACAGCTCTGGGAGGGTATTCTGTCCTCATGCAAAACAATTGAAGCAGAAACCACCCAAAACCTGACAAATTCAATGGACGAGAGAGTTCAGAAGCTCCTTTCGAACAAGGGGTCCTATGTGAAAATGTAACATCACCTAGAATAAAGTTTTGAGTTGAAAACTGTTTGATTTCAGTTTCTAATAACCTGCTAATGCTTATAGTTTAAAAAATGACCATTTTTTTGGTCTTTATTAAAATGAAAAGGTTGATCGAAAAGTTTGGGGGATCTAAGAGTGTGGCAACCCAGTAGTCATGATTACTTCGAATTCTGACAATATGAGGGTCATGTTGCAGGTAGTGCAGCAAGAAGGCACTTATGTGTCTTGCGCATCTCGGAGCCCCAAAATTATTTTCCGGGCTAGATGCAGCTAAAAATTATTATTAATTTTAAATCTGGTGGAGCTTAGTATAGATGGGCTAATAGGATCAGTGCTGGACACTGCTACAAAGCCCAAATTATTTTCCAGTCAAGATACAGATAAACATGATTAGTAATTTGAAAGCTTAAAACGGTTGGTAGGGTGATTTTAACCAATCATCAAGCTTTTACTCTCCCCAGGATGACACAGGGGTAGAAAAGTCATTTCGGATCCATGATTTGTTCATCTTTATGAACGTGAGTCTGTCTACATTATCAGTGGAGAGCCGCGTGCGCTTATCTGTCAGTACACCACCAGCAGCGCTGAACACACGTTCAGACAGAACGCTGGCTGCGGGGCATGACAAGATCTCCAAGGCGTAAGTGGCTAGCTCCGGCCATTTATCCAGATTGGAAGCCCAAAAAGAGCAAGGGTCCAGTGACACAGTCATGGCTTCAATGTTTACTTGGAGATACTCCTGTACCATCGTCTCTAGGCGTTGACTATGTGTCAGACTTCTTGTCTCCTGTGGCCTTGCAAAGGATGGGCTAAAAAAGTGGTGAAATGATTCCGCAAAATTGATGTTACCAGCAGATACTGTGGTTCTGTTACGGTTTGAGTGCTGAACACTTGACGGTCCCACGGTTGGCAAGTTGGAACTGTGAGATTCACTACGTGCACCACTGGTGTTTTGTGGAAAAGCACATGTAAGATTCTGCAACAGTCTCTGCTGATACTCTTGCATGCGTGCATCCCTTTCTATGGCAGGAATAATTTCTGCAAATTTACTTTTGTACCGGGGATCTAACAGTGTGGCAACCCAGTAGTCAGGATTATTTCTAATTCTCACAATTCGAGGGTCATGTTGCAGGTAGTGCAGCAAGAAGGCACTCATGTGTGTTGCGCATCCAGGAGCACCAAGTCCCTGCTGTGTTGGTGGCGAGGTAACAATCATGCTTCCTTCCTCTGTCCTCTCCCCCCAACCTCGCACAACAGAAATGTGATCAAGGTCTCCCTCATCTGATGAGTCTTCCATCAGTTCGTCCTCCACTTCTTCCTGGGCTCCTGCACCTTCCTCACTAGTTTGGCTGCTACCATGCGCCCTGGAAAAACCATCTCCCCCACCCTCACATGTCTGCCGCCTTGGTGCTGCCGACCGTCTGGACCTTGCAGATGTTAGCCCTTCCGCATACAACTCCTCCTCCTCTACTTCCTCCACCTCCTCTTGTGCCACCACCTGACTCCGAATTCTGTTTAACATGTGCTCCAGCATGTAAATCACCGGAATAGTCATGCTGATAATGGCATCGTCAGCACTAAACATCTTCGTCGCCATTTCAAAACTGTGCAGAAGGGTGCATAGGTCCCTGATCTGAGACCACTCCTCCAGCGTGATTTGCCCCACCTCCGGATCTCGTTGGCCCAGGCTATACGTCAGAACGTATTGCACCAGGGCTTGTCGGTGCTGCCACAGTCGCTGCAACATGTGCAGAGTTGAATTCCACCGGGTAGGCACATCGCATTTTAGCCGGTGAAGTGGCAGGCCCAACGACTTCTGTAGAGATGTAAGTCGCTGAGCTGCGGGATGCGAACGGCGGAAGTGAGCACACAGCGACCGTGCCCTCTGCAGAAGGCCATCTAGTCTGGGATAGTGGGCTAAAAATTGCTGGACAACCAGGTTCAACACGTGAGCCATACAAGGCATGTGTGTGACATTGCCCCGGCGAAGGGCCGCACCCAGGTTTGCAGCATTGACGCACACGGCCTTCCCTGGTTTCAGGTCCAGTGGAGACAACCATTCATGAAATTGGTTCTCCAGAGCTGACCACAACTCCTCAGCTGTGTGACTCACATTTACCAGACATTTCAAAGTAAAAACCGCCTGATGACGTTGAGCCCTACTGCCAGCATAGTAAGGAGGTGTGCAGGATCCCTTCTGCGCAGTTAGAAAGCTTGTGGCATGACCAGACAGGCTTTGGGTGCAGGTGGAAGACCGAGAGGAGGTTGAGGAGGCAGAAGCAGTGGAGGAACTTTGACATAAAGAGGATTGACGCACAACTCGTGGGGACGGCAAGACTTGGACAGCAGCCCCTTGTCCTGCTGTCACCATAGTTACCCAGTGCCCAGTCAGCGACATGTAACGCCCCTGTCCATGCCTACTCGTCCAAGTGTCTGTGGTGAAATGCACCCTGTCACACACAGAGTTTCTCAAAGAAGCGGTGATGTTGTGTGCGACATGCTGGTGGAGCGCAGGCACACCTTTCTTTGAGAAGTACTGCCGACTGGGCATCTGGTACTGGGGCACTGCGACGGACATAAGGTCTCGAAAATCCTCTGTGTCCACCAGGCGGAAAGGCAGCATTTCTGTAGCCAAGAGCTTGCAGATGGTGAAATTCAACCTCTTAGCTTTCTCATGGCTAGGAGGAAATGGTCTTTTACTTGTCCACATCTGAGGGACCGAGGGCTGGCTATTGTGCTTAGACGGGGTTGATAAGGGTGTCCCCGGCAAACTGCCGGTCTGTGAGGAAGATGCAGGCGGACATGTTAGGTTGCCTTGATCCAAAGGTGGTGCTATCAATGTCGGACAGCGCTCAACACCAGCTGGTGTTACCACCTCCAAAGAAAATGATGACCTGCCAATCACGCTGGCTGTTGCGGGTAAAGAGGTGGCAGGTCTGCGCCCCAAAACAGGTGTGACTGCTGTCCCCCCAGTCACAGAGGATGAAGAGGCCGCGGATGCACAAGATATGGCAGACGGTGGTTGGCCCGGCCGGCTAGGCCGCATTGTAGCACACTGAGCTTCCCACTGCAACTTATGCTTCATGTCCATGTGCCGGTTCATGCATGAAGTACTCAAACTATGTATTTTTTGGCCTCTACTTAGCTTTTGCTGACAAATGTTACAGATAACACGAGTTGGGTCATCTTTATCGATCTGAAAAAATGCCCAGGCTATGCAAGGCTTAGCACCCATGCGACATGAAGAGCCACCACGACTTGTGGTGAGAGGCAGAGTTGTGTTTGAGGATGCAGTTGTTGACGTGCTTCCAGTACTAGGTCTCTGTCCAGGAAGGCGCAACCTGACCTCGTCGTCACTAGCATCTTCCTCCACCTCCTCTGCTGACCTCATCTCTTGGCTGACTGTGGGTTGACAGTAAGTGGGATCTTCAACCTCATCATCATCACCCTGTGCGTTATCACACCCGTCGTCCTCAGAGCCAACCTGTTCCTGCCCTGACAAAAAACTAAAGTTGTCGCTCCAATCAGGTATTTGAGTCTCATCATCGTCTTCCTCATTGTCTCCACCAACAGGAGTTACAGTTTGGGAATGAGGGTCTACATTATGGTCAGAACCTTCTGCGTCTGGTCCTGGATCCGATTCATAAAGATTCTAGGCATCAGTGCAGATCATTTCCTCGTCTGGATTCACAGAAGCGCTGGAGTCGACCTCTGATTCCCAGGCTATAGTATGAGTAAACAGCTCTGCAGACTCAACCATCTGTTCTACCTCATACTCAGACGGGCAGCTGGAGATTTGGGAGCTGTGAGGAAGCAAGTGCGATTGGGGTGACACCTTTGAGGACTGGAGTATTTGTGATGTTGAAGTTGATGTGGAGGAGAGCCCACTTAAAGGAGCACTTGATATCCGTTGAAGCACCTGCTGTTTTTCTGCCTCATCTGGAATTTGTAGCGATTGGCGTGGCCGTAAGAAAGGGATCTTATCACATTGTCCGCTAAAAGAAGTAGACATTTTAGTTTGGCTGGAAGATGGTCTTTCTTCTGCAGATGTTACTGTTGCTTTAACACCTACCCCATGGACACAACCTTTTTTCCCCTTCCTAACACGCCTATTCCCCTTTCCACACACTGCTAGAAGGCCAAATATTTTTTCAGAGCTAGATGCAGACAAAAAATTATTTTTAATTTGCAACCTGATGGAGGTCAGTATAGATGGACTAATAGAGAAAGTCCCACACACTGCTAGAAGGCCAAATATTTTTTCAGAGCTGGATGCAGATAAAAATTATTTTTAATTTGCAACCTGATGGAGGTCAGTATAGATGGACTAATAGAGAAAGTCCCACACACTGCTAGAAGGCCAAATATTTTTTCAGAGCTGGATGCAGATAAAAATTATTTTTAATTTGCAACCTGATGGAGGTCAGTATAGATGGACTAATAGAGAAAGTCCCACACACTGCTAGAAGGCCAAATATTTTTTCAGAGCTAGATGCAGAAAAAAATTATATTCAGTTTGCAACCTGATGGAGGTCAGTATAGATGGACTAATAGAACAAGTCCCACACACAGCTAGAAGCCCAAATATTTTTTCAGAGATAGATGCAGATAAAAATTATTTTTAATTTGCAACCTGATGGAGGTCAGTATAGATGGACTAATAGAGAAAGTCCCACACACTGCTAGAAGGCCAAATATTTTTTCAGAGCTAGATGCAGACAAAAAATTATTTTCAGTTTGCAACCTGATGGAGGTCAGTATAGATGGACTAATATAACAAGTCCCACACACAGCTAGAAGCCCAAATATTTTTTCAGAGGTAGATGCAGAAAAAAATTATATTCAGTTTGCAACCTGATGGAGGTCTGTATAGATGGATTGATAGAACAAGTCCCACACACAGCTAGAAGCACAATATTTTTTCAGAGGTAGATGCAGAAAAAAAATATATTCAGTTTGCAACCTGATGGAGGTCAGTATAGATGGACTAATAGAACAAGTCCCACACACTGCTAGAAGCCCAAATATTTTTTCAGAGGTAGATGCAGAAAAAAATTATATTCAGTTTGCAACCTGATGGGGGTCTGTATAGATGGATTAATAGAACAAGTCCCACACACAGCTAGAAGCCCAATATTTTTTCAGAGGTAGATGCAGAAAAAAAATATATTCAGTTTGCAAACTGATGGAGGTCAGTATAGATGGACTAATAGAGAAAGTCCCACACACTGCTAGAAGGCCAAATATTTTTTCAGAGCTAGATGCAGAAAAAAATTATATTCAGTTTGCAACCTGATGGAGGTCAGTATAGATGGACTAATAGAACAAGTCCCACACACTGCTAGAAGCCCAAATATTTTTTCAGAGCTAGATGCAGAAAAAAATTATATTCAATTTGCAACCTGATGGAGGTCAGTATAGATGGACTAATAGAATGATGCTATGCCCAAAAGATTTTACTTCACTAGGTGCAGTAAAAAAATTGGTATTCTATACACAGGTGGTATATCTTGCAACACAGATAGGCTACTCCACTGACTAACACACTCTGCAATAGGCCAAAAAGGATTAGCTTTGCTAGATTCAGCCAAATGCTGTGAAAAAAAACTTGCACAGCACTGGCACAGACCTGCCTGGCAAAAAATGATAGGAACTGATGTAACCTAGTCCTGAAAAGGACTGCAATTACAATTAGTCTTTACTCCCACAATCTATCTATTTAAGAGCACAGACCTGCCTGATAAAAGTCGTAGGAAATGCTGTAACCTAGTCCTTAAAAGGACTGCAATCACAACTATTCCCTACTCCCAAGCTATCTGTAGGTTTGTGCGAAAATTGGCTTGAAATTAACAAGGTATAGCGCACACAGCAACAGCGGTGCCGTCTAACACGCAGCTGCAGCAGTGAGAAAATGGTGGCGACGGGGAAAATGGCTTGGTCTTATAGGGCAAGGACATGTGACATACACTGCCAATGACACATGCCCTTGCTTATGTGAAAAAAGCACTTCGCTCCGTGTGTGCGCTGCTGATAGGCTGACAGATTGCACCTCCCCACTGTAAATGCGGGAAAGAGAAAAAAAAATGGAGATCTTCATTATTCCTGCAGAGATCCATCCCCTGCCCCTCCCCCCACCCCGCTGTACACTCAAACTGCGTATTAACATTAATTTTCATCATTACTGAGAAAAAATCCAGTTATGATTTTGGTGCACGAACAGTTATCGAACATAACCTCGAACAGCCGAATTTTTTTCAAATCGTTCGGGTTCGCCGAACGGCTCGAACACCGCCCAAAACAGCTCGAATTTGATATTGGCGAACAGTTCGAGTAGAACAGCGCTCATCTCTACTGAGCATCTCGAGCAGTAGCGAACATGCTCGCTCATTACTAGTAATTATTAGTAATTACAAATATCAGTCAATTTTGCAACAAAATATTCAGGTCTCTGCTAAAAAGCTGAAGATGAAGAGGAATTTCATATTTCAACACAACAATGACCTGAAGCATACACCAGAACTCAGACCTGAATACAAAATAAGATCTGTGGGTTGACCTGAAGAAAACTGAACACAGAAGATGCCCTCGCAATCTCACAAATTTTCAACTCTATTGCAAGGAAGAGTGAGCAAGGATCTTCAATTCTAGATGTTCCATGCTGAAAGATTCCTACTCAAAAAGACTGAACGCTGTTATAAATTCAAACAATACTTCAACAAAGTATTAGTTTAAGGGTGTGCATATTTATGCAACCAAATTATTTTAGATCTGTTTATTTCTCAGTTGAATTGTTTAGATTTTGGGTGACATTAAGAGGTGGAAAAAGTTCTGAAATTATTCTTCTTGGTTTAATTTGTACATGACTAACACATGGCATTTTAACAGGGTTGTGTAGACTTTCCAATGCAGCCAACATTTTTTAAGCCCCATTCTCTAAAAAAAGTCCTAGTGTATTGAATAATTAGAACCTAGTGACACTGGATATCGAAATGCAACAATAAAATGGCATTTGTCCAGATTGATGCAATACAGAAGTCAATGTCAGGAATCATCCAAGCCTGTGAATAAAAATGGTACATATAGATGCCAGCTGGATTACATCCAGACAAGAGGCCCTAGGCAGACATTTCTTATGAGTTGAACCCTGTGAAAATGCTTGGTGAAAGGACCTTTGGAATTTTCCTCTGAATAGTCTGTTAGTTCTATATTTTACATTGCAGATTAGCCATGAAAGAACAGTTTTATATGAAATGCTGTGTTTGTCATAGATCTTTGCACTTAGCCTCATTCAGGCATCCTTATTTTTTTGTTACCAGAAAAAAAGAATGTTATTCACAAGTGTGCTAGATCCAATTGTCATCTAATTTTTATCGATTTGTCCATTTTTACCATTGGTGTTGGGTTATTTTTTCTCATGTGCAAAAAAATTTTGCCAACGTCAGCGGTCGCGTGTCCCGTCACATGACTAAATGACGTCATGGCAGGTCCTTTTAGACCATCGCGAGCTGCCGGGGAGCCAGGACGCATCGCTATGGAGACCGGGGGTATTAGAAGGTGAGTATAATGTATATTTTTTATTTTAACTCTTTTTTTTTTACAGGTACTATGGTACCCGGGTCTAGAGAGAGTCTCCTCTTCTCCAGACCCGGGTACCATCCGCACATTGAATCGCTTAATATCCGCATGTACACATGTAGTCATGCGGATATTAAGCAATTCAATGCAAGTCAATGGTGGCGAAAACGCAGCGATTACGCAAAATAATTGGTAGTGCCGCAATGATAATCCGCAGCGTAAATTTCCGTAGCATGTGCACAGCACATGCGGATTGTCATTGGGGAACATTGCAGACCTTCTACCAAGCGATTTTTAAGCGTTTCTGCAGCGGAATTGCCACTGCGGAAACGCTTAAAAAATGCATAGTGGGCACACATCCTTATGGGGTAAACTATATCCCCAGGAGGGACAGTTTGACCAGGGTTCCCATCCACAGATGTACTTTTGCAGTACCCCCATAAATAAAATGAAGGATGCACAGCCCAGCTCAGGGAGGGGCAAGATTCACAGCATGTCAGTGTGCAGACAAGACGCAAAACAGACTTTTTTTTCTATTAGTTCTATATTTTGCATTACAGATTAGCCATTAAATAACAGTTTTATATGAAATGTTGTGTTTGTCAAAGATCTTTGTACTTAAGCCTCATTCAGGCATCCTTACTTTTTTGTTACACAGGCGATCAGAACATCGCAGCTTCTAGTCTCCCATGGAGACTATTGAAGCATGTAAAAAGCAAAAGAAAATGTTTTTAAAAATATTAAAAATATTTTAAAAATATAAGTTTAAATCACCCCCCTTTCACCATTCAAAATAAAACAATAAAAAAAATCAAATATACACATATTTGGTATTGTTGCATTCAGAATCGCCAAATCTATCAATATAAAAAAAGAATTAATCAAATAGGTAAGCGGCGTAACGAGAAAAAAAATGAAAACGCCAGAATTAAGTTTTTAACATTGCAATAAAATGCAATAGCGTGCAATCAAAACATTGTATCTACCCCAAAATGGTAACAATAAAAATTTCAGCTCAGTGCGCAAAAAATAAGCCCTCACCTAGCCCCTGATCTCAGAAAATGGAGACGCTATGAGTCTCGGAAAATGGTGCCTTTTTTTTTTTTAACAAGCTTTGGAATTTTTTTCACCTCTTAAAAAAGAACCTATACAAGTTTGGTCTCTACGAACTTGCAATGACCTGGAGAAACATAATGGAAGGTCACTTTTTAGCATTTAATGAACATGGTAAAAACAAAAACAAAAAACAACTGTGGAATTGCACTTTTTTTGCAATTTCACCGCACTTGGAATTTTTTTCCCGTTTTACAGTACACGTTATGGAAAAACCAATGGTGTCGTTCAAAAGTACAACTTGTCCTGCATTAAATAAACCCTCACATGGCCATATTGACTGAAAAATAAGAAAGTTATGGTTCTGGGAAGAAGGGGAGCAAAACACGAAAGGGCAAAAGCCGAAAATAACCCAGGAGTGAAGGGGTTAACAGTGTTGTTAGTGCAGAACTTCAGGATTGGGGGCCCCATATTGAATTTTATCCAAGATCAAAATTTGACTAAAACCGGTTCTGCCCCAGGATAATATTAGAAAACAGACAGTGTTCTTAGTAAATAAAACATTTGCATTTTATTTTCAATTTTATGTTGTATGAAAATGAAATGTTTAATAAAGAATAAGTGATTTTTGCCATTATTTTTAAAGTAACAATTACATTGATGCATAGTTTAAAAGGGGGAAATAGGAACAGGTCTATGAAGCCCAATCTGTAATCTATGTTCTCCAGAGGAAGGTAAAAACCTCTATAAGGGGACAGTTGCTAATTTTCCCTATGTTGGAGAAAAAATATAAAAGTGTGTATTCCTACTGGTAGTGCTCATACTTAATACTGAATAGATTGAGGTGTTTTGAGAATGTTGCTTTATTTTTTAGATAATTTGCATATAATTATCATGTCTATTCATCCTGTGAATTCCATAATGCAATGACTGTTTCTTCTTGGTGTTGCAATTTCAATGTTGAGGAGTGTATTTGGCTGTAACAGAAGGCAGTTTGCTTGGTGAAGCATGGTGGAGGTTCTTTACAAGATGGAGCTGCATATCAGCAAATGGATTTGGATATTTGGTCAGGATTAATGGTGTCCTCAATGCTGAGAAATACAGGCAGATTCATTGACTCCAAATTTATTCTGTAGCAGCACAATGTTCCCAAACATATGGCTAATGTCATTAAAAACTATCTTCAGCATAAGAACAAGGAGTCCTGAAAGTTGATACGGTCCCACAGAGCTCTGATCTCGACATCATCTAGTCTGTCTGGGATTACATGATGGGGCAAATGCATTTGCGCAAGCCTACATCCACAGAAGATCTGTGGTTAGTTCTCCAAGATAATAAACTAAGACACCCTGATCATGGCAAAAAGAAATAGACAAAAATGTCATAAAATGTAATAATCTTTGTTAAACATGTTTGCCTAAAAACAACATACAAAGGACACAAGAAATAAAAAATGAATTAAAAATTAGGCCGGGAGACAGAAGGAATAGATAGATAATAACTGTAAAACAATGTGTAAAATTGTAGGAGAATTAACTGTACATACAAGTAATTAACATTTAAAACATAAAGCACAGAAATCCAATCAATCATTGTAACATAATATGCAATTGCATTATAGTTGTGAGCTTGCGTTTTTTGGACAAAATATCAACTAAGACCTAATTCATTTTTTTCATCTTCACATGATGCAGGCAGGTACTGTAAAGTTGGTGATGAGAACTGAGGTGTCTGTCCTTGTGGGGTGCACTTACATAGTGCTGGGCAGCCTGCCTGATCTAATAGTATGGATGGGACCAATAGGCTGTAAGCCAGCATGCTGCACTACTTGTATCTGTGTGACTGACACCTTTTATAAGCCTTATCCGAGTGCATTTATAATAGTAAGCAACCACTCCCCTATGGTTGGTAGGATTGCGAGTGGTCATTCATCAGTATTTTGCACCTGTGATGCCCTCGCCTTTCATCATGGGGTATGCACTGCAGGTCACTTGAAATCCACCACGGGGTGTGTGGCTGAGTAGGAGGATCACCTTACTATGCAGGGTCTGCATTGAGCAGTTTCATCTCGCTATTCTTGTACCAGCATGACTATTTTCTTACATACATACTTGCACTAACACTTTCAATTGCTTTTATAGTCTAATGAATTTCTAATGGTTTATTATTGCAACATTTTCTATTGTGTTTACACCCTTATAGATTGTAAATGATTTATTATAGATATAATGCAATTATAATTTATATTATAGTGATCTATTGGGTTTCTTTACTGTATGGGGCTGATTAATTAAGACTAGCATTGCGCATGCCAGTCCTAATGAAGAGGCTCGCTGAAATGCAGTGTACCTGATTAATTTAGCGGCACACACAGCTTAATGAATTAGGAACATCTGTTACCCGATGTCTGTCACAGTCAAATACTCCAGTCATGGATTGAAGTATATTACTGGAGAATGTTATGCAACTAAAATGGCATAACTTATCATGAATCTGATGGGTGGTGTCACGGTACTGTTGCAGAATTTCTCGGGGCAAGGGGCTCCTTCCCTATCCGTCATGCTAGGGGTTGCCCTAGTCTATCCAAGTCCCCTGGATTACCCCAGGAGGTGGAGACACCAGGGACATGTGCCTTGCTATGCTTCTGACTTACTCTTATCTGTTTCCTCCCCCACCCAGGAAGGTGTGAGGCTGAAGTGTATAGGATTACACTAACCAGACAGACAAGGGAAGACACACAGGGATAAATGAAAACTGCAATCATACAAAATACACTGACCAAACAACGGAGTGGAACACAGGGGAGGGTAAGGTAGGTGAAACCAAGTAGGAGAGGATGAGGATGAACACGCAAATAAACTCCAGGCAGAAAACTCCAGAACAACTCTCCAATCACCAATTCCAAACACCGAACAACTCCTCCAACTCCAAACCAGCCAGAATGAACTATCACTGGCAATTCCCAAATGCCAGTGGCAAGCATATATAGCAGTGGGGAGTGTACAACAAAAAACAGCTGAGGAAATCCATGATGGAGAGCTCCAGGGGAACAACTGAACTGATTAACCATGGCATGCCAGAGCAAAGAAAACCTGCACTGTTTAATATGATGGTAAAGCAGTTCTAACCAGTGCAGGAGATCTGGTAACCAGAAGCCGCGATCTTCCCCATGACAGGTGGACAATGTAACGCTCCATCCCACCCATGCTACCCTCATATTGAAATAGCTAGCCAGAACTGACTTGTAAACACCAAATGTCACAATAGTTTTGTGCAACTTCAGAGTTATTCAAAAATATTATGACTTATTAAGTTCTTTTACTCCAGAATTCTGACATAAACACTGTAATAAATTGATATCTATATTTTTTCACATTATTTACATGTATATATAAATAATTCTGCAATTCCACATACAGTTGTGCTCAAAAGTTTACATACCCCGGCAGAATTTTTCTTTTCTTGGCCTAGTTTTAGAGAATATGAATGATAACAAAAAAACGTTTTCTCCACTCATGGTTATTGGTTGGGTGAAGCCATTTATTGTCAAACTACTGTGTTTTCTCTTTTTAAATCTTAATGACAACCAAAAACATCCAAATGACCCTGATCAAAAGTTGACATACCCCAGTTCTTAATACCATGTATTGCCCTCTCTAACATCAATAACAGCTTGAAGTCTTTTGTGGTAGTTGTGGATAAGGTTCTTTAATTTCTCAGATGGTAAAGCTGCCCATTCTTCTTGGCAAGAAGCCTCCAGTTCCTGTAAATTCCTGGGCTGTCTAGCATGAATTGCGCGCTTGAGATCTCCCCAGAGTGGCTCAATGATATTGAGATCTGGAGACTGAGATGGCCATTCCCGAACCTTCACTTTGTTCTGCTGTAGCAAATGACAGGTCGACTTGGCCTTGTGTTTTGGATCGTTGTCATGTTGGAAGTAGAGATGAGCGTTGTTCTACTCGAACTGTTCGCCAATCTCAAATTCGAGCTGTTTTGGGCGGTGTTCGAGCCGTTCGGCGAACACGAACAATTTGAGAAAAATTCGGCTGTTCGAGGTTATGTTCGATAACTGTTCGTGCACCAAAATCATAACTGGATTTTTTCTCAGTAATGATGAAAATTAATGTTAATACGCAGTTTGAGTGTACAGCGGGGTGGGGGGAGGGGCAGGGGATGGATCTCTGCAGGAACAATGAAGATCTCCATTTTTTTTTTCTCTTTCTCGCATTTACAGTGGGGAGGTGCAATCTGTCAGCCTATCAGCAGCGCACACATGGAGCGAAGTGCTTTTTTTCACACAAGCAAGGGCATGTGTCATTGGCAGTGTATGTCACATGTCCTTGCCCTATAAGACCAAGCCATTTTCCCCGTCGCCACCATTTTCTCACTGCTGCAGCTGCGTGTTAGACGGCACCGCTGTTGCTGTGTGCGCTATACCTTGTTAATTTCAAGCCAATTTTCGCAGAAATCTACAGATAGCTTGGGAGTAGGGAATAGTTGTGATTGCAGTCCTTTTAAGGACTAGGTTACAGCATTTCCTACGACTTTTATCAGGCAGGTCTGTGCTCTTACATAGATAGATTGTGGGAGTAAAGACTAATTGTAATTGGAGTCCTTTTCAGTACTAAGTTACATCAGTTCCTACCAGTTTTTGCCAGGCAGGTCTGTGCCAGTGCTGTGCAAGTTTTTTTCACAGCATTTGGCTGAATCTAGCAAAGCTAATCCTTTTTGGCTTATTGCAGTGTGTTAGTCAGTGGAGTAGCCTATCTGTGTTGCAAGATATACCACCTGTGTATAGAATACCAATTTTTTTACTGCACCTAGTGAAGTAAAATCTTTTGGGCATAGCATCATTCTATTAGTCCATCTATACTGACCTCCATCAGGTTGCAAATTGAATATAATTTTTTTCTGCATCTAGCTCTGAAAAAATATTGGGCTTCTAGCTGTGTGTGGGACTTGTTGTATTAGTCCATCTATACTGACCTCCATCAGGTTGCAAACTGAATATATTTTTTTCTGCATCTACCTCTGAAAAAATATTGGGCTTCTAGCTGTGTGTGGGACTTGTTCTATTAATCCATCTATACAGACCTCCATCAGGTTGCAAACTGAATATATTTTTTCTGCATCTACCTCTGAAAAAATATTGGGCTTCTAGCTGTGTGTGGGACTTGTTGTATTAGTCCATCTATACTGACCTCCATCAGGTTGCAAACTGAATATATTTTTTTCTGCATCTACCTCTGAAAAAATATTGGGCTTCTAGCTGTGTGTGGGACTTGTTCTATTAATCCATCTATACAGACCTCCATCAGGTTGCAAACTGAATATATTTTTTGCTGCATCTACCTCTGAAAAAATATTGGGCTTCTAGCTGTGTGTGGGACTTGTTGTATTAGTCCATCTATACTGACCTCCATCAGGTTGCAAACTGAATATATTTTTTTCTGCATCTACCTCTGAAAAAATATTGGGCTTCTAGCTGTGTGTGGGACTTGTTCTATTAATCCATCTATACAGACCTCCATCAGGTTGCAAACTGAATATATTTTTTTCTGCATCTACCTCTGAAAAAATATTGGGCTTCTAGCTGTGTGTGGGACTTGTTGTATTAGTCCATCTATACTGACCTCCATCAGGTTGCAAACTGAATATATTTTTTTCTGCATCTACCTCTGAAAAAATATTGGGCTTCTAGCTGTGTGTGGGATTTGTTCTATTAATCCATCTATACAGACCTCCATCAGGTTGCAAACTGAATATATTTTTTTCTGCATCTACCTCTGAAAAAATATTGGGCTTCTAGCTGTGTGTGGGACTTGTTGTATTAGTCCATCTATACTGACCTCCATCAGGTTGCAAACTGAATATATTTTTTTCTGCATCTACCTCTGAAAAAATATTGGGCTTCTAGCTGTGTGTGGGACTTGTTCTATTAATCCATCTATACAGACCTCCATCAGGTTGCAAACTGAATATATTTTTTTCTGCATCTACCTCTGAAAAAATATGTGGCCTTCTAGCAGTGTGTGGGACTTTCTCTATTAGTCCATCTATACTAACCTCCATCAGGTTGCAAACTGAATATAATTTTTTTCTGCATCTAGCTCTGAAAAAATATTTGGCCTTCTAGCAGTGTGTGGGACTTTCTCTATTAGTCCATCTATACTGACCTCCATCAGGTTGCAAATTAAAAATAATTTTTATCTGCATCTACAGTACCTCTGAAAAAATATTTGGGCTTCTAGCTGTGTGTGGGACTTGTTCTATTAGTCCATCTATACTGACCTCCATCAGGTTGCAAATTGAATATAATTTTTATCTGCATCTAGCTCTGAAAAAATATTTGGCCTTCTAGCAGTGTGTGGGACTTTCTCTATTAGTCCATCTATACTGACCTCCATCAGGTTGCAAATTGAATATAATTTTTATCTGCATCTAGCTCTGAAAAAATATTTGGCCTTCTAGCAGTGTGTGGGACTTTCTCTATTAGTCCATCTATACTGACCTCCATCAGGTTGCAAGTTAAAAATAATTTTTATCTGCATCTACCTCTGAAAAAATATTTGGGCTTCTAGCTGTGTGTGGGACTTGTTCTATTACTCCATCTATACTGACCTCCATCAGGTTGCAAACTGAATATATTTTTTTCTGCATCTACCTCTGAAAAAATATTGGGCTTCTAGCTGTGTGTGGGACTTGTTGTATTAGTCCATCTATACTGACCTCCATCAGGTTGCAAATTAAAAATAATTTTTATCTGCATCTACAGTACCTCTGAAAAAATATTTGGGCTTCTAGCTGTGTGTGGGACTTGTTCTATTAGTCCATCTATAATGACCTCCATCAGGTTGCAAATTGAATATAATTTTTATCTGCATCTAGCTCTGAAAAAATATTTGGCCTTCTAGCAGTGTGTGGGACTTTCTCTATTAGTCCATCTATACTGACCTCCATCAGGTTGCAAATTAAAAATAATTTTTATCTGCATCTAGCTCTGAAAAAATATTTGGCCTTCTAGCAGTGTGTGGGACTTTCTCTATTAGTCCATCTATACTGACCTCCATCAGGTTGCAAATTAAAAATAATTTTTATCTGCATCTACCTCTGAAAAAATATTTGGGCTTCTAGCTGTGTGTGGGACTTGTTCTATTAATCCATCTATACAGACCTCCATCAGGTTGCAAACTGAATATAATTTTTTTCTGCATCTAGCTCTGAAAAAATATTTGGCCTTCTAGCAGTGTGTGGGACTTGTTCTATTAGTCCACCTATGCTGACCTCCATCAGGTTGCAAATTCAAAATAATTTTTTGTCTGCATCTAGCTCTGAAAAAATATTTGGCCTTCTAGCAGTGTGTGGGACTTTCTCTATTAGTCCATCTATACTGACCTCCATCAGGTTGCAAACTGAATATATTTTTTTTCTGCATCTACCTCTGAAAAAATATTGGGCTTGTAGCTGTGTGTGGGACTTGTTCTATTAATCCATCTATACAGACCTCCATCAGGTTGCAAACTGAATAAATTTTTTTTCTGCATCTACCTCTGAAAAAATATTTGGGCTTCTAGCTGTGTGTGGGACTTGTTCTATTAGTCCATCTATACTGACCTCCATCAGGTTGCAAATTGAATATAATTTTTTTCTGCATCTAACCCAGCCAATAGTTTTGGCCTAATACCACAGTTTGGCCACTCAGCTCTGCTCGGTTCCCATCCATTGTTTTTTTGTGCAAACAACTCCAGAGTTGTGAATTAGTTACCCACCAAAATGAGTGGAAAAAGGCCTGCTGCTGGTGGAAAGGGGAATAGGCGTGTTGGGAAGGGGAAAAAAGGTTGTGTCCGTGGGGTAGGTGTTAAAGCAACAGTAACATCTGCAGAAGAAAGACCATCTTCCAGCCAAACTAAAATGTCTACTTCTTTTAGCGGACAATGTGATAAGATCCCTTTCTTACGGCCACGCCAATCGCTACAAATTCCAGATGAGGCACAAAAACAGCAGGTGCTTCAACGGATATCAAGTGCTCCTTTAAGTGGGCTCTCCTCCACATCAACTTCAACATCACAAATACTCCAGTCCTCAAAGGTGTCACCCCAATCGCACTTGCTTCCTCACAGCTCCCAAATCTCCAGCTGCCCGTCTGAGTATGAGGTAGAACAGATGGTTGAGTCTGCAGAGCTGTTTACTCATACTATAGCCTGGGAATCACAGGTCAACTCCAGCGCTTCTGTGAATCCAGACGAGGAAATGATCTGCACTGATGCCCAGAATCTTTATGAGTCGGATCCAGGACCAGACGCAGAAGGTTCTGACCATAATGTAGACCCTCATTCCCAAACTGTAACTCCTGTTGGTGGAGACAATGAGGAAGACGATGATAAGACTCAAATACCTGATTGGAGCGACAACTTTAGTTTTTTGTCAGGGCAGGAACAGGTTGGCTCTGAGGACGACGGGTGTGATAACGCACAGGGTGATGATGATGAGGTTGGAGATCCCACTTACTGTCAACCCACAGTCAGCCAAGAGATGAGGTCAGCAGAGGAGGTGGAGGAAGATGCTAGTGACGACGAGGTCAGGTTGCGCCTTCCTGGACAGAGACGTAGTACTGGAAGCACGTCAACAACTGCATCCTCAAACACAACTCTGCACTCACCACAAGTCGTGGTGGCTCTTCAGGTCGCATGGGTGCTAAGCCTTGCATAGCCTGGGCATTTTTTCAGATCGATAAAGATGACCCAACTCGTGTTATCTGTAACATTTGTCAGCAAAAGCTAAGTAGAGGCCAAAAAATACATAGTTTGAGTACTTCATGCATGAACCGGCACATGGACATGAAGCATAAGTTGCAGTGGGAAGCTAAGTGTGCTACAATGTGGCCTAGCCGGCCGGGACGACCACCGTCTGCCATATCTTGTGCATCCGCGGCCTCTTCATCCTCTGTGACTGGGGGGACAGCAGTCACACCTGTTTTGGGGCGCAGACCTGCCACCTCTTTACCCGCAACAGCCAGCGTGATTGGCAGGTCATCATTTTCTTTGGAGGTGGTAACACCAGCTGGTGTTGAGCGCTGTCCGACATCGATAGCACCACCTTTGGATCAAGGCAACCTAACATGTCCGCCTGCATCTTCCTCACAGACCGGCAGTTTTCCGGGGACACCCTTATCAACCCCGTCTAAGCACAATAGCCAGCCCTCGGTCCCTCAGATGTGGACAAGTAAAAGACCATTTCCTCCTAGCCATGAGAAAGCTAAGAGGTTGAATTTCACCATCTGCAAGCTCTTGGCTACAGAAATGCTGCCTTTCCGCCTGGTGGACACAGAGGATTTTCGAGACCTTATGTCCGTCGCAGTGCCCCAGTACCAGATGCCCAGTCGGCACTACTTCTCAAAGAAAGGTGTGCCTGCGCTCCACCAGCATGTCGCACACAACATCACCGCTTCTTTGAGAAACTCTGTGTGTGACAGGGTGCATTTCACCACAGACACTTGGACGAGTAGGCATGGACAGGGGCGTTACATGTCACTGACTGGGCACTGGGTAACTATGGTGACAGCAGGACAAGGGGCTGCTGTCCAAGTCTTGCCGTCCCCACGAGTTGTGCGTCAATCCTCTTTATGTCAAAGTTCCTCCACTGCTTCTGCCTCCTCAACCTCCTCTCGGTCTTCCACCTGCACCCAAAGCCTGTCTGGTCATGCCACAAGCTTTCTAACTGCGCAGAAGGGATCCTGCACACCTCCTTACTATGCTGGCAGTAGGGCTCAACGTCATCAGGCGGTTTTTACATTGAAATGTCTGGTAAATGTGAGTCACACAGCTGAGGAGTTGTGGTCAGCTCTGGAGAACCAATTTCATGAATGGTTGTCTCCACTGGACCTGAAACCAGGGAAGGCCGTGTGCGACAATGCTGCAAACCTGGGTGCGGCCCTTCGCCGGGGCAATGTCACACACGTGCCTTGTATGGCTCACGTGTTGAACCTGGTTGCCCAGCAATTTTTAGCCCACTATCCGAGACTAGATGGCCTTCTGCAGAGGGCACGGTCGCTGTGTGCTCACTTCCGCCGTTCGCATCCCGCAGCTCAGCGACTTACATCTCTACAGAAGTCGTTGGGCCTGCCACTTCACCGGCTAAAATGCGATGTGCCTACCCGGTGGAATTCAACTCTGCACATGTTGCAGCGACTGTGGCAGCACCGACAAGCCCTGGTGCAATACGTTCTGACGTATAGCCTGGGCCAACGAGATCCAGAGGTGGGGCAAATCACGCTGGAGGAGTGGTCTCAGATCAGGGACCTATGCACCCTTCTGCACAGTTTTGAAATGGCGACGAAGATGTTTAGTGCTGACGATGCCATTATCAGCATGACTATTCCGGTGATTTACATGCTGGAGCACATGTTAAACAGAATTCGGAGTCAGGTGGTGGCACAAGAGGAGGTGGAGGAAGTAGAGGAGGAGGAGTTGTATGCGGAAGGGCTAACATCTGCAAGGTCCAGACGGTCGGCAGCACCAAGGCGGCAGGCATGTGAGGGCGGGGGAGATGGTTTTACCAGGGCGCATGGTAGCAGCCAAACTAGTGAGGAAGGTGCAGGAGCCCAGGAAGAAGTGGAGGACGAACTGATGGAAGACTCATCAGATGAGGGAGACCTTGATCACATTTCTGTTGTGCGAGGTTGGGGGGAGAGGACAGAGGAAGGAAGCATGATTGTTACCTCGCCACCAACACAACAGGGACTTGGTGCTAATCGATGCGCAACACACATGTGTGCCTTCTTGCTGCACTACCTGCAACATGACCCTCGAATTGTGAGAATTAGAAATAATCCTGACTACTGGGTTGCCACACTGTTAGATCCCCGGTACAAAAGTAAATTTGCAGAAATTATTCCTGCCATAGAAAGGGATGCACGCATGCAGGAGTATCAGCAGAGACTGTTGCAGAATCTTACATGTGCTTTTCCACAAAATACCAGTGGTGCACGTAGTGAATCTCACAGTTCCAACTTGCCAACCGTGGGACCGTCAAGTGTTCAGCACTCAAACCGTAACAGAACCACAGTATCTGCTGGTAACATCAATTTTGCGGAATCATTTCACCACTTTTTTAGCCCATCCTTTGCAAGGCCACAGGAGACAAGAAGTCTGACACATAGTCAACGCCTAGAGACGATGGTACAGGAGTATCTCCAAGTAAACATTGAAGCCATGACTTTGTCACTGGACCCTTGCTCTTTTTGGGCTTCCAATCTGGATAAATGGCCGGAGCTAGCCACTTACGCCTTGGAGATCTTGTCATGCCCCGCAGCCAGCGTTCTGTCTGAACGTGTGTTCAGCGCTGCTGGTGGTGTGCTGACAGATAAGCGCACGCGGCTCTCCACTGATAATGTAGACAGACTCACGTTCATAAAGATGAACAAATCATGGATCCGAAACGACTTTTCTACCCCTGTGTCATCCTGGGGAGAGTAAAAGCTTGATGATTGGTTAAAATCACCCTACCAACCGTTTTAAGCTTTCAAATTACTAATCATGTTTATCTGTATCTTGGCTGGAAAATAATTTGGGCTTTGTAGCAGTGTGCAGCACTGATTCTATTAGGCCATCTATAATAAGTTCCACCAGATTTAAAATTACTAATCATGTTTATCTGTATCTTGACTGGAAAATAATTTGGGCTTTGTAGCAGTGTGCAGCACTGATCCTATTAGGCCATCTATACTAAAGCTTCACCAGATTTAAAATTAATAATAATTTTTAGCTGCATCTAGCCCGGAAAATAATTTTGGGGCTCCGAGATGCGCAAGACACATAAGTGCCTTCTTGCTGCACTACCTGCAGCATGACCCTCATATTGTCAGAATTCGAAGTAATCATGACTACTGGGTTGCCACACTCTTAGATCCCCCAAACTTTTCGATCAACCTTTTCATTTTAATAGAGACCAAAAAAATGGTCATTTTTGAAATTATAAGCATTAGCAGGTTGTTAGAAACTGAAATCAAACAGTTTTCAACTCAAAACTTTATTCTAGGTGATGTTACATTTTCACATAGGACCCCTTGTTCGAAAGGAGCTTCTGAACTCTCTCGTCCATTGAATTTGTCAGGTTTTGGATGGTTTCTGCTTCAATTGTTTTGCATGAGGACAGAATACCCTCCCAGAGCTGTTGCTTAGATGTGAACTGCCTCCCGCCATCATAGACACTCCTTTTAATGATGCTCCAAAGGTTCTGAATGGGGTAGAGGTCAGGGGAGCATGGGGGTCACACCCTAAGTTTGTCCCCTTTTATGCCCATATCAGCCAGAGATGCAGATGTTTTATGTGCAGCATGAGATGGTGCATTATCATGCAAAAAAATGATCTTGCTGTGAAATACACGGTTCTTCTTCTTGAACCATGGCAGGAAGTGCTGTTTGAGAAAATCCACATACATTATGGAGTTCATCTTTAGCGCCTTCAGGGATCCTAAAGGGGCCGACAATCTCTCTCCCCATGATTCCAGCCCAAAACATTACTCCACCTCCTCCTTGTTGGCGCTGTAGCCGTGTTTGCGTGGGGTGTCCATCAACCAGCCATCCTCCACTCCATCCATCTGGACCATCGAGCGCTGCACGGCACTCATCCGTGAACAAAACAGTTTTGAAATCAGTCTTCATGTAATGTTTGGCCCACTGGAGCCGTTTCTGCTTGTGTGAAGTGGATAGAGGAGGTCGACAGGATGGCGTATGCACAGCTGCAAACCTCTGAAGGACCCTGCATCTTGTTGTTCGGGGGACGTTGGAGGCACCAGCAGCTTCAAAAACTTGTCTGCTGCTATGACAAGGCTTTTTTGCCGCTGCTCTTTCAACCTGACGTAATTGCCTGTAGGAAAGAGTCCTCAATTTGCCCTTATCAGCATGCACACGTGTGTACTGTGAATCAGCTACATACTTCTTGATTGCCAAGACACTTCATCCTGATCATCGCACAATGTTGATTGTAGTCATGCCTTGACCTAAACACTCCACAATTTGTTGCTTCTCAGCAGCCGACACATCCTTTTTCTTTCCCATTTTGGCAGAAAATGTAGGCTGCTTAATAATGTGAGACAGCCTTCTTAAGTAGTCTTGCCTTTCATTGGACACACCTGCCAAACTAATTAGCACAGGTGTCTGCAATTGCTTACAGTGATATAAAGAGCCCTGACACACATCACCATCAATGAGTTTAACTGACAAACAAACAAATTCTTCCCTTATCACTCCTAAACACTTTTTGCATAATAATTTGGAACACAGTGTACATGTGCTTTTCCACAAAACACCAGTGGTTCACGTAGTGAATCTTACAGTTCTAACTTGCCAACTGTGGTCTGTATGGAGTTGTTCAATAAAGGGCCCAAAATTAAGATAACATAGATGGGAGAGGTCTCTATGAATAGGAATTCCTAAGTATTTGATACCCTGTGAGGGCCAGGCAAAGGGAAAGTTGGACTGGATGGAATCCTATATGGATTTGGGGAGGGAGACATCGAGGGCCTCAGACTTCGCTGCATTGATTTTAAAATTTGACCATGTAACAAAGTGATCTATTTCAGCCATAACAGCATGGATGGATATATGTGATTGAGTGATATATACTAGGACATCATCAGCAAATAGAGAGCACTTGTACTCGGTGCCTCCCACCTCAATCCACCTAATATTGGGGTTATGGCGAATTGATGAGAGCAGGTGCTCCGTCACTAGGATGTATAAGAGAGGGGACAGAGAACATCCCTGCCTTGTCCCATTGGTGATTGTGAAAGGTGATGAAAATGTTCTGACGCGCCCCCTGGGCCTTGGGACACCCGGAGCCGGACCCTTTTTGGTGGATGCTGGTGGTTGTAGTCTCCGTGGTGGCGACCCGGTTCCGTGGCTCAGGGCGGTCAAACCAGTGGCGGAACTATTTATGTGGTTTTGATGTTTAAATGTCCAACTACGCCACCCGTGGATTGCGGTCAGAGTGAACCGCCGCTCCAGGGCAGACCGCTGAGGCTGGTGTTGTGGGTGCAGCAGAGCGTAGCATAACTCCCCACGGGAGGAGTATAGCCTCAGGGCAGTGTATGCGGAGGATGGGGGTGATGGTGCAGGGCAGCAGCAGTAACGACACGGAGTCAGTGATGCAGTCCAGGGCCTTTACTCACAGTTCTTATTATCCAGACCACGTCTGCAGGTAACGGCTGCCCACGTCGTACTGTGCTCACCAGGTGAGGGGCTCAGACAACTCCCAGATAACTTTGGAGCGCTTCACAGGACCCCCTTTGTGTGTCCTTTGTCTGGCCTTTCTTACCAACCCTTCTGTCCGGCTGCCTCGGGCCTCCTCTTGGTAAACTTGGCGCCAGTTTCCCTGACCCTATGTGCTGCCCTCCTAGCGGGTGTAGCGAGGGGCTGCGCCACATAAAATGTCACAGCCTCCTGTTTCTAGCTGAGGGTCGTTTCCTGCCTCCACTAGTTTCGGGGACCGGTCTCCCCCTTTGGCCTGACCCCTCCACGCAGGCAGACAGGACTGGTAGTCAGGCTGGAAACGGGACCTGAGGGCTGAAGCAGAGGTGAGTATGCTTTGCAACAACTTTGCTCGGGCACCTCCATTTTGGAGGAGGTGCCTTATATATGGGAGGTCCTCCGGCAATTGGCCGGGGACTCCTTAGGACGGCGCGCGCGGTCCCTCTAAGAGAGGGGGAGCGCGCGCGCCCTAAGCACACTGCCGGGGAAAGAGCGCGCGCCGGCAGCAGCGGGGAGAGAAGCGCTGGAGGACGCCGCGCCAGGAGCGGGGAGGTGAGAGGGACGACGTCTCTGCCTAGCAAGGGGCAGAGACGCCGATGCTACAGAGGCAAATTAGCACTCATCAGTCCGGAAGCTGCGCATGAGACGTACTTGGACGTTCCAACTAGTGTTGAGCCACCCCCGTAGAGTTCGAGTTCGGTTCGGTTCGTCGAACACCCGTGTGTTCGCCGAACTGTTCGTCGAACTGTTCGTCGAACACCTTCGAACACCGTTAAAACCAATGGCAGGCAAACAAAAACACATAGAAACACATAGAAAACACCTTCAAAGGTGTCCAAAAGCTGACAAACTGCTCAGAAGACACAACTAACACATGGAAAAGTGACAAGTACATATAGTCATGCGAAAAGAAAAGAGGTGGAGGAGTAAAAGGAGGGGGAGACACAGATATAGGCATGTCATGCCCTTCTAAAATCCAAAAAGTGAGAAGCCGACACGTTCAGTCCGCTCCTGCCCGTGCCACCTCCGCGTCGCCGGGTTTGTGCCAGAACCGCGGTGAACCCTGACAGCCAGCCCCCCTCTCCCAATACTGGTGCCTGTCCGCTGGTGGGTCGAGCGAGCCCCCCTGTGGTGGAGGCAGCTCTAAGCTTTTTAATTTAAATTGTCTCTCTAATTTGAATGAATACACTTTAAATCCATTTACAAGGATCTATTGGAGGGCAAGTCTCATGCCAGCAGCCGCGTAATTCCAGCTCCAGTAGCGTCCACTAAAGCTGCTGCAGTTAAAAAGCTTTTATAAGGATCGAGCTCGGCTGTCCACCGCAAGGCATCCTACTGCCAGTCCCAGCCCCTATGCCTTGGGGTGCCTCCTGATGCTCTTCACTGAGTATCCCGTGGTCCCGAAGCATTTCCTTTGAAAAAATTAAGTGTCCAAACTACAGGTGGTGTAGCTTGCTTAACAGCCGGGATAATCCGCTGACTAGCAGACACTGCTACTAGGCACAAAGTATTTCCTGGGCTAGATGCAGTTAAAAATTTGTAATTAGATACTCTCGTTGGATGCTGAGAAAGCATTCCATAGAGTCTCCTGGCACGCCATATATGATTCTCTTAAAAAGCTTGGGGTAGGGGTCTAGGGGACCCTTTTATAGCCAAAATCACGGCCCTGTATCGCAATACGTCACCTAGGCTGAAGATAAATGGAACTGTAGCACCCTGAGGGCTCGGTTGCTACAGAGGTATTGCACCTCACCCAGAGGTGTGATATCTCACTCTCAGGTAAGGATGTAGTGTGGATCAGGACCCGACACCTGCATGCATTACACCACATTGCCGTGGGGCAGGGCGACCAATATGCCCCTGAGATGGGCACGACAGTCCCTGTCCCTGGCTGGAGTGGGGGGAGGAAACACTGAGGAAGGGGAACCCTGTAGTGCAGGAGCAGGGAGGAAGCAGTTCCTGGGTGCATTGAGAAGGGAGTATAAAAGGTGGGCACCATCTTAGTTCAGTGCAGAGAAGTCTGAGCAGAAGTGGCAGGGAGCTGGGGCTCTGCATGAGCTCTGCTCCGGAGGCGGGCCTAGTAACAGAGGCCCAGGCCTGGAAGAGGGAGAAGGAAGGAAGAGGAGCGGAGAAGGCTCCAGGAACGAGGAACGAAGGGATCCCAGGGGTGCGGACGGGCGAGTCGCCACCGCACGCCCGAATCCACCTGCGTGGAGGGGTCAGGCCAAAGGGGGAGACCGGTCCCCGAAACTAGTGGAGGCAGGAAACGACCCTCAGCTAGAAACAGGAGGCTGTGACATTTTATGTGGCGCAGCCCCTCGCTACACCCGCTAGGAAGGCACCACATAGGGTCAGGGAAACTGGCGCCAAGTTTACCAAGAGGAGGCCCGAGGCAGCCGGACAGAAGGGTTGGTAAGAAAGGCCAGACAAAGGACACACAAAGGGGGTCCTGTGAAGCGCTCCAAAGTTATCTGGGAGTTGTCTGAGCCCCTCACCTGGTGAGCACAGTACGACGTGGGCAGCTGTTACCTGCAGACGTGGTCTGGATAATAAGAAATGTGAGTAAAGGCCCTGGACTGCATCACTGACTCCGTGTCGTTACTGCTGCTGCCCTCCACCATCACCCCCATCCTCCGCATACACTGCCCTGAGGCTATACTCTTTCCATGGGGAGTTATGCTACGCTCTGCTGCACCCACAACACCAGCCTCAGCGGTCTGCCCTGGAGCGGCGGTTCACTCTGACCGCAATCCACGGGTGGCGTAGTCGGACATTTAAACATCAAAACCACATAAATAGTTCCGCCACTGGTTTGACCGCCCTGAGCCACGGAACCGGGTCGCCGCCACGGAGACTACAACCACCAGCATCCACCAAAAAGGGTCCGGCTCCGGGTGTCCCAAGGCCCAGGGGGCGCGTCAGAACATTTTCATCACCTTTCACAATCACCAATGGGACAAGGCAGGGATGTTCTCTGTCCCCTCTCTTATACATCCTAGTGACGGAGCACCTGCTCTCATCAATTCGCCATAACCCCAATATTAGGTGGATTGAGGTGGGAGGCACCGAGTACAAGTGCTCTCTATTTGCTGATGATGTCCTAGTATATATCACTCAATCACATATATCCATCCATGCTGTTATGGCTGAAATAGATCACTTTGTTACATGGTCAAATTTTAAAATCAATGCAGCGAAGTCTGAGGCCCTCGATGTCTCCCTCCCCAAATCCATATAGGATTCCATCCAGTCCAACTTTCCCTTTGCCTGGCCCTCACAGGGTATCAAATACTTAGGAATTCCTATTCATAGAGACCTCTCCCATCTATGTTATCTTAATTTTGGGCCCTTTATTGAACAACTCCATACAGACCACAGTTGGCAAGTTAGAACTGTAAGATTCACTACGTGAACCACTGGTGTTTTGTGGAAAAGCACATGTACACTGTGTTCCAAATTATTATGCAAAAAGTGTTTAGGAGTGATAAGGGAAGAATTTGTTTGTTTGTCAGTTAAACTCATTGATGGTGATGTGTGTCAGGGCTCTTTATATCACTGTAAGCAATTGCAGACACCTGTGCTAATTAGTTTGGCAGGTGTGTCCAATGAAAGGCAAGACTACTTAAGAAGGCTGTCTCACATTATTAAGCAGCCTACATTTTCTGCCAAAATGGGAAAGAAAAAGGATGTGTCGGCTGCTGAGAAGCAACAAATTGTGGAGTGTTTAGGTCAAGGCATGACTACAATCAACATTGTGCGATGATCAGGATGAAGTGTCTTGGCAATCAAGAAGTATGTAGCTGATTCACAGTACACACGTGTGCGTGCTGATAAGGGCAAATTGAGGACTCTTTCCTACAGGCAATTACGTCAGGTTGAAAGAGCAGCGGCAAAAAAGCTTTGTCATAGCAGCAGACAAGTTTTTGAAGCTGCTGGTGCCTCCAACGTCCCCCGAACAACAAGATGCAGGGTCCTTCAGAGGTTTTCAGCTGTGCATACGCCATCCTGTCGACCTCCTCTATCCACTTCACACAAGCAGAAACGGCTCCAGTGGGCCAAACATTACATGAAGACTGATTTCAAAACTGTTTTGTTTACGGATGAGTGCCGTGTAGCGCTCGATGGTCCAGATGGATGGAGTGGAGGATGGCTGGTTGATGGACACCCCACGCAAACACGGCTACAGCGCCAACAAGGAGGAGGTGGAGTAATGTTTTGGGCTGGAATCATGGGGAGAGAGATTGTCGGCCCCTTTAGGATCCCTGAAGGCGCTAAAGATGAACTCCATAATGTATGTGGATTTTCTCAAACAGCACTTCCTGCCATGGTTCAAGAAGAAGAACCGTGTATTTCACAGCAAGATCATTTTTTTGCATGATAATGCACCATCTCATGCTGCACATAAAACATCTGCATCTCTGGCTGATATGGGCATAAAAGGGGACAAACTTATGGTGTGACCCCCATGCTCCCCTGACCTCTACCCCATTCAGAACCTTTGGAGCATCATTAAAAGGAGTGTCTATGATGGCGGGAGGCAGTTCACATCTAAGCAACAGCTCTGGGAGAGTATTCTGTCCTCATGCAAAACAATTGAAGCAGAAACCATCCAAAACCTGACAAATTCAATGGACGAGAGAGTTCAGAAGCTCCTTTCGAACAAGGGGTCCTATGTGAAAATGTAACATCACCTAGAATAAAGTTTTGAGTTGAAAACTGTTTGATTTCAGTTTCTAACAACCTGCTAATGCTTATAATTTCAAAAATGACCATTTTTTTGGTTTTTATTAAAATGAAAAGGTTGATCGAAAAGTTTGGGGGATCTAAGAGTGTGGCAACCCAGTAGTCATGATTACTTCGAATTCTGACAATATGAGGGTCATGCTGCAGGTAGTGCAGCAAGAAGGCACTTATGTGTCTTGCGCATCTCGGAGCCCCAAAATTATTTTCCGGGCTAGATGCAGCTAAAAATTATTATTAATTTTAAATCTGGTGAAGCTTTAGTATAGATGGCCTAATAGGATCAGTGCTGCACACTGCTACAAAGCCCAAATTATTTTCCAGTCAAGATACAGATAAACATGATTAGTAATTTTAAATCTGGTGGAGCTTATTATAGATGGCCTAATAGAATCAGTGCTGCACACTGCTACAAAGCCCAAATTATTTTCCAGCCAAGATACAGATAAACATGATTAGTAATTTGAAAGCTTAAAACGGTTGGTAGGGTGATTTTAACCAATCATCAAGCTTTTACTCTCCCCAGGATGACACAGGGGTAGAAAAGTCGTTTCGGATCCATGATTTGTTCATCTTTATGAACGTGAGTCTGTCTACATTATCAGTGGAGAGCCGCGTGCGCTTATCTGTCAGCACACCACCAGCAGCGCTGAACACACGTTCAGACAGAACGCTGGCTGCGGGGCATGACAAGATCTCCAAGGCGTAAGTGGCTAGCTCCGGCCATTTATCCAGATTGGAAGCCCAAAAAGAGCAAGGGTCCAGTGACACAGTCATGGCTTCAATGTTTACTTGGAGATACTCCTGTACCATCGTCTCTAGGCGTTGACTATGTGTCAGACTTCTTGTCTCCTGTGGCCTTGCAAAGGATGGGCTAAAAAAGTGGTGAAATGATTCCGCAAAATTGATGTTACCAGCAGATACTGTGGTTCTGTTACGGTTTGAGTGCTGAACACTTGACGGTCCCACGGTTGGCAAGTTGGAACTGTGAGATTCACTACGTGCACCACTGGTATTTTGTGGAAAAGCACATGTAAGATTCTGCAACAGTCTCTGCTGATACTCCTGCATGCGTGCATCCCTTTCTATGGCAGGAATAATTTCTGCAAATTTACTTTTGTACCGGGGATCTAACAGTGTGGCAACCCAGTAGTCAGGATTATTTCTAATTCTCACAATTCGAGGGTCATGTTGCAGGTAGTGCAGCAAGAAGGCACTCATGTGTGTTGCGCATCCAGGAGCACCAAGTCCCTGTTGTGTTGGTGGCGAGGTAACAATCATGCTTCCTTCCTCTGTCCTCTCCCCCCAACCTCGCACAACAGAAATGTGATCAAGGTCTCCCTCATCTGATGAGTCTTCCATCAGTTCGTCCTCCACTTCTTCCTGGGCTCCTGCACCTTCCTCACTAGTTTGGCTGCTACCATGCGCCCTGGTAAAACCATCTCCCCCACCCTCACATGCCTGCCGCCTTGGTGCTGCCGACCGTCTGGACCTTGCAGATGTTAGCCCTTCCGCATACAACTCCTCCTCCTCTACTTCCTCCACCTCCTCTTGTGCCACCACCTGACTCCGAATTCTGTTTAACATGTGCTCCAGCATGTAAATCACCGGAATAGTCATGCTGATAATGGCATCGTCAGCACTAAACATCTTCGTCGCCATTTCAAAACTGTGCAGAAGGGTGCATAGGTCCCTGATCTGAGACCACTCCTCCAGCGTGATTTGCCCCACCTCTGGATCTCGCTGGCCCAGGCTATACGTCAGAACGTATTGCACCAGGGCTTGTCGGTGCTGCCACAGTCGCTGCAACATGTGCAGAGTTGAATTCCACCGGGTAGGCACATCGCATTTTAGCCGGTGAAGTGGCAGGCCCAACGACTTCTGTAGAGATGTAAGTCGCTGAGCTGCGGGATGCGAACGGCGGAAGTGAGCACACAGCGACCGTGCCCTCTGCAGAAGGCCATCTAGTCTGGGATAGTGGGCTAAAAATTGCTGGACAACCAGGTTCAACACGTGAGCCATACAAGGCACGTGTGTGACATTGCCCCGGCGAAGGGCCGCACCCAGGTTTGCAGCATTGTCGCACACGGCCTTCCCTGGTTTCAGGTCCAGTGGAGACAACCATTCATGAAATTGGTTCTCCAGAGCTGACCACAACTCCTCAGCTGTGTGACTCACATTTCCCAGACATTTCAATGTAAAAACCGCCTGATGACGTTGAGCCCTACTGCCAGCATAGTAAGGAGGTGTGCAGGATCCCTTCTGCGCAGTTAGAAAGCTTGTGGCATGATCAGACAGGCTTTGGGTGCAGGTGGAAGACCGAGAGGAGGTTGAGGAGGCAGAAGCAGTGGAGGAACTTTGACATAAAGAGGATTGACGCACAACTCGTGGGGACGGCAAGACTTGGACAGCAGCCCCTTGTCCTGCTGTCACCATAGTTACCCAGTGCCCAGTCAGCACATGTAACGCCCCTGTCCATGCCTACTCGTCCAAGTGTCTGTGGTGAAATGCACCCTGTCACACACAGAGTTTCTCAAAGAAGCGGTGATGTTGTGTGCGACATGCTGGTGGAGCGCAGGCACACCTTTCTTTGAGAAGTAGTGCCGACTGGGCATCTGGTACTGGGGCACTGCGACGGACATAAGGTCTCGAAAATCCTCTGTGTCCACCAGGCGGAAAGGCAGCATTTCTGTAGCCAAGAGCTTGCAGATGGTGAAATTCAACCTCTTAGCTTTCTCATGGCTAGGAGGAAATGGTCTTTTACTTGTCCACATCTGAGGGACCGAGGGCTGGCTATTGTGCTTAGACGGGGTTGATAAGGGTGTCCCCGGCAAACTGCCGTTCTGTGAGGAAGATGCAGGCGGACATGTTAGGTTGCCTTGATCCAAAGGTGGTGCTATAGATGTCGGACAGCGCTCAACACCAGCTGGTGTTACCACCTCCAAAGAAAATGATGACCTGCCAATCACGCTGGCTGTTGCGGGTAAAGAGGTGGCAGGTCTGCGCCCCTAAACAGGTGTGACTGCTGTCCCCCCAGTCACAGAGGATGAAGAGGCCGCGGATGCACAAGATATGGCAGACGGAGGCTGGCCCGGCCGGCTAGGCCGCATTGTAGCACACTGAGCTTCCCACTGCAACTTATGCTTCATGTCCATGTGCCGGTTCATGCATGAAGTACTCAAACTATGTATTTTTTGGCCTCTACTTAGCTTTTGCTGACAAATGTTACAGATAACACAAGTTGGGTCATCTTTATCGATCTGAAAAAATGCCCAGGCTATGCAAGGCTTAGCACCCATGCGACCTGAAGAGCCACCACGACTTGTGGTGAGAGGCAGAGTTGTGTTTGAGGATGCAGTTGTTGACGTGCTTCCAGTACTAGGTCTCTGTCCAGGAAGGCGCAACCTGACCTCGTCGTCACTAGCATCTTCCTCCACCTCCTCTGCTGACCTCATCTCTTGGCTGACTGTGGGTTGACAGTAAGTGGGATCTCCAACCTCATCATCATCACCCTGTGCGTTATCACACCCGTCGTCCTCAGAGCCAACCTGTTCCTGCCCTGACAAAAAACTAAAGTTGTCGCTCCAATCAGGTATTTGAGTCTTATCATCGTCTTCCTCATTGTCTCCACCAACAGGAGTTACAGTTTGGGAATGAGGGTCTACATTATGGTCAGAACCTTCTGCGTCTGGTCCTGGATCCGACTCATAAAGATTCTGGGCATCAGTGCAGATCATTTCCTCGTCTGGATTCACAGAAGCGCTGGAGTTGACCTGTGATTCCCAGGCTATAGTATGAGTAAACAGCTCTGCAGACTCAACCATCTGTTCTACCTCATACTCAGACGGGCAGCTGGAGATTTGGGAGCTGTGAGGAAGCAAGTGCGATTGGGGTGACACCTTTGAGGACTGGAGTATTTGTGATGTTGAAGTTGATGTGGAGGAGAGCCCACTTAAAGGAGCACTTGATATCCATTGAAGCACCTGCTGTTTTTGTGCCTCATCTGGAATTTGTAGCGATTGGCGTGGCCGTAAGAAAGGGATCTTATCACATTGTCCGCTAAAAGAAGTAGACATTTTAGTTTGGCTGGAAGATGGTCTTTCTTCTGCAGATGTTACTGTTGCTTTAACACCTACCCCACGGACACAACCTTTTTTCCCCTTCCCAACACGCCTATTCCCCTTTCCACCAGCAGCAGGCCTTTTTCCACTCATTTTGGTGGTTAACTAATTCACAACTCTGGAGTTGTTTGCACAAAAAAACAATGGATGGGAACCGAGCAGAGCTGAGTGGCCAAACTGTGGTATTAGGCCAAAACTATTGGCTGGGTTAGATGCAGAAAAAAATTATATTCAATTTGCAACCTGATGGAGGTCAGTATAGATGGACTAATAGAACAAGTCCCACACACAGCTAGAAGCTCAAATATTTTTTCAGAGGTAGATGCAGAAATTTTTTTTATTCAGTTTGCAACCTGATGGAGGTCTGTATAGATGGATTAATAGAACAAGTCCCACACACAGCTACAAGCCCAATATTTTTTCAGAGGTAGATGCAGAAAAAAAATATATTCAGTTTGCAACCTGATGGAGGTCAGTATAGATGGACTAATAGAGAAAGTCCCACACACTGCTAGAAGGCCAAATATTTTTTCAGAGCTAGATGCAGAAAAAAATTATATTCAGTTTGCAACCTGATGGAGGTCTGTATAGATGGATTAATAGAACAAGTCCCACACACAGCTAGAAGCCCAAATATTTTTTCAGAGGTAGATGCAGATAAAAATTATTTTTAATTTGCAACCTGATGGAGGTCAGTATAGATAGACTAATAGAGAAAGTCCCACACACTGCTAGAAGGCCAAATATTTTTTCAGAGCTAGATGCAGATAAAAATTATATTCAATTTGCAACCTGATGGAGGTCAGTATAGATGGACTAATATAACAAGTCCCACACACAGCTAGAAGCCCAAATATTTTTTCAGAGGTACTGTAGATGCAGATAAAAATTATTTTTAATTTGCAACCTGATGGAGGTCAGTATAGATGGACTAATAGAGAAAGTCCCACACACTGCTAGAAGGCCAAATATTTTTTCAGAGCTAGATGCAGAAAAAAATTATATTCAGTTTGCAACCTGATGGAGGTCAGTATAGATGGACTAATAGAGAAAGTCCCACACACTGCTAGAAGGCCACATATTTTTTCAGAGGTAGATGCAGAAAAAAATATATTCAGTTTGCAACCTGATGGAGGTCTGTATAGATGGATTAATAGAACAAGTCCCACACACAGCTAGAAGCCCAATATTTTTTCAGAGGTAGATGCAGAAAAAAATATATTCAGTTTGCAACCTGATGGAGGTCAGTATAGATGGACTAATACAACAAGTCCCACACACAGCTAGAAGCCCAATATTTTTTCAGAGGTAGATGCAGAAAAAAATATATGCAGTTTGCAACCTGATGGAGGTCTGTATAGATGGATTAATAGAACAAGTCCCACACACAGCTAGAAGCCCAATATTTTTTCAGAGGTAGATGCAGAAAAAAATATATTCAGTTTGCAACCTGATGGAGGTCAGTATAGATGGACTAATACAACAAGTCCCACACACAGCTAGAAGCCCAATATTTTTTCAGAGGTAGATGCAGAAAAAAATATATTCAGTTTGCAACCTGATGGAGGTCTGTATAGATTGATTAATAGAACAAGTCCCACACACAGCTAGAAGCCCAATATTTTTTCAGAGCTAGATGCAGAAAAAAATTATATTCAATTTGCAACCTGATGGAGGTCAGTATAGATGGACTAATAGACTGATGCTATGCCCAAAAGATTTTACTTCACTAGGTGCAGTAAAAAAATTGGTATTCTATACACAGGTGGTATATCTTGCAACACAGATAGGCTACTCCACTGACTAACACACTCTGCAATAGGCCAAAAAGGATTAGCTTTGCTAGATTCAGCCAAATGCTGTGAAAAAAACTTGCACAGCACTGGCACAGACCTGCCTGGCAAAAACTGATAGGAACTGATGTAACCTAGTCCTGAAAAGGACTCCAATTACAATTAGTCTTTACTCCCACAATCTATCTATTTAAGAGCACAGACCTGCCTGATAAAAGTCGTAGGAAATGCTGTAACCTAGTCCTTAAAAGGACTGCAATCACAACTATTCCCTACTCCCAAGCTATCTGTAGATTTGTGCGAAAATTGGCTTGAAATTAACAAGGTATAGCGCACACAGCAACAGCGGTGCTGTCTAACACGCAGCTGCAGCAGTGAGAAAATGGTGGCGACGGGGAAAATGGCTTGGTCTTATAGGGCAAGGACATGTGACATACACTGCCAATGACACATGCCCTTGCTTGTGTGAAAAAAAGCACTTCGCTCCGTGTGTGCGCTGCTGATAGGCTGACAGATTGCACCTCCCCACTGTAAATGCGGGAAAGAGAAAAAAAAAATGGAGATCTTCATTATTCCTGCAGAGATCCATCCCCTGCCCCTCCCCCCACCCCGCTGTACACTCAAACTGCATATTAACATTAATTTTCATCATTACTGAGAAAAAATCCAGTTATGATTTTGGTGCACGAACAGTTATCGAACATAACCTCGAACAGCCGAATTTTTCTCAAATTGTTCGTGTTCGCCGAACGGCTCGAACACCGCCCAAAACAGCTCGAATTTGAGATTGGCGAACAGTTCGAGTAGAACAACGCTCATCTCTATTATACAGTTCAACTACCTTTTCCCGTAGATCCGTTGACAATTCTTTTGCTTTCCCCATGACTCACAATCCAGAAACATCAGTAGCTGGATGAAAGATACAAGAGTCTGGATCCCAGAAATTCACTCAGCTTTTATACACACACACTGATTACAAGCAAGCAGGTCACAGGTGAGGATGTTACCTTTAGTAGCCATTCAAACCCATTTGTGTCAAATTCTGTGCATGTTTTCAGGTCAAAATCACCAGGGTATGTGAACTTTTTGATCAGGGTGATTTGGATGTTATTGGTTGTAATTAAGATTTAAAAGAGAAAACACAGTAGTTTGACAATAAATGGCTTCACCCAACCAATAACCATGAGTGGAGAAAAAGTTTTTTTGGTATTATTTATATTCTCTGAAACAAGGCCAAGAAAGGAAAAATTCTTCCGAGGTTTGTAAACTTTTGAGCACAACTGTATTGTCTGACATTTACTATCTAACTATTCCTTCTGTCCTGTCCTCCAGTCTCATTTTTTATGTATTTTTTATAATGTCGTGTTTCATTTTTAAGCCAATCATATTTAATGAAGATTATTACATTTTGTGATGTTTGTTTATTCCTTTTTGTCACGATCAGGGTATCTTAGTATAGCATCCTTATACTATATATAAACTGACTCTTTTGTTTCTTTGACTATTTCGGATACTTTTGGTATTTTCTTCCAAAATCGGCTGCATAATTCTCAAAAATGTTTCAAACAACATCACGCTTTTGTTCCTTCAAAAACTGTGTGCTAGTGTACTTAGAAGAATTGATGCTTTGATGCTGTTTTGAAGACAGAGGGTGGTAACACCAAATATTGATTTTCATTAGACTTCTGTTTTGTTCATTCACTTTGCTTTTTGTTAATTCATTAAAATAAAGTATCAACAGTAGTGTTGAGCGAGTATGTTCTATTAACCCTTTCGGCGAGTATGCTCGGGCCGAGCTCCGAGTATTTACAGCTGCTCGGTGATGTGTTTGAATCGCTCTCGTGTGCATGATTTGCAACTGTTTGACAGTTTTACTACATGTGAGAAATGTCTATTTCTTACACATTCCTCACATGTAATAAAGCTGTCAAACAGTCCCAAATCATGCACACGGGAGTGATTCACACATATCACCGAGCAGCTGTAAATACTCGGAGCTCGGCCAGAGCATAATACTCGGAACAGAACATACTCACTCAACACTAATCAACAGTTCTATTTTTGGAAGCATTTTTACTTTTCAGCATTTTTTCCATTACTGCCTAAACTTTGCATAGTACTGTGTATCGAAGAAATGTTTCTTCTGGTGATTATTTTAGCTATATGATCATAATTCTAGTTTATTATTTGACTATAAATGCATTGCAATGATATTTTAAATTAAAATCTGTTTTATGTGATTATAAATGACACATTAAATTGGTTTGTTGGCTTCATATTTCCTTTTTTTGGATCTATATTTTTATACTTTTGGTTCATCTATGTTCTCAGAATGTTCCCCTTGAATAATGTATATACTATTGAAAAGTTATAAAGAAACTTATACCAGAAACATTGTGTCAGTTTTTGATTTTGCTATGGGATTTTCAGTATTGCAGTTAAAGAAAACTGAATGGCCACATCTTCACTATGCATGTGTCACAGTTCTAAGCCTTCATGATCTACAATGACAACATTGAAAAAATGTTGATTCTTTTCACATTGTCACAAATTTTACTTGAAATACAACCAAGAAGAAAATATCTGGAATCAGAAGAGTTAAAAAGGACAAAAATAAAAGTCAAGTTCCAGAGCTGCAGCCTTTGATGAAACAAGGGAGCAATATGAAAGACAAACAACACTTTCATGGACATTACAAATGCCAGGGATCAACAGCAAGTCATCCATACAAACTACAAAGACCATGGTCTACCTTACCAATAACATATAATACCAGCATTTTCATAAAATGTTCAAACACACACATACACACATATAAAAACATACACACACATCTTAAAGTGCTTGTTTATAAAGGAGAACTCTGCTTGTCTTCTCTTGTACATCAGTGAAATGGATATACTGTATACTTGATGAATAGCAAGACAAATACTAGGTAAGCATAGAGGAAGAGAATATTAAAAACTCTATGCAGTTGTCCTAAGATTATGTCATGATGCTGTAGACTAATTTACAGTTGTACAGTGCTGGTCACCATTATTGGCACCCCTTAATTTTTTCATAGACTGTACAATATCTTCAGAAATAAATGGAAATGTACCAAAGTTATATCCTCAGGATTTTTTAATTAATGGTCCAAGGTAATACAACAATAAAACATTGTTTTTCAACTTCCATGTTTCAATTTTCTTCCACTCTTCCTTTGCAGCTTGTTCAAGCTCTTTAATGTGTGCAGGGTTCTTTTTCCCAATGGCAGATTTCAGCTCACCCCAAAGATTTTCAATGGGATTGAGGTCAGGACTAGTGATGAGCGAGCATGCTCACTCGCGCTTGCCGAGAATTTCCGGGTTGCTCGGGCGGGTACTCGGGTCCCCTCCCTAAATGTTTGGCGCTCTTTAGAGAGCCAATGAACATGCAGGGATTGCTTGCCATGCACGGTAATGCCATAGCCATGTTGGTTGTGGGCATTACAGTGATTGGCTGGCCGCACAGCGTCATCAGGTCTATATCAGACCTGGTGCCGCCATGCTCGTCACAGTCACTCCGGATCTGACAGTGCAGGGAGAGCTGCTGCTGCGTCAGGGACAGATTTGATTGTGTATTAGGTAGTGTAGGGAGAAAAACCATACATTACACATATCCATCTTAATAAACAGTCCTTCTGAGGACTAATCCATCTGCAGAGATATCAGGTAGGCGGTGTATATAGGCAGGCGGTGTATATAGCAGACTGCAGTGCATATAGCACAAGAGGCTCCATTTCAATTCTGCCTTCTGCTGCAGTTAGATATTTCTATACAAAGGCCCAGGTCTCAGGGGCCAGGAATACTTTTCTTTGTATATTAATCCTCATTATTTGCTTAAAAAGAAATCCAGAGAACACCATTTTTTCTGCACCATTTGCTTGTTGGCACTGCAGAATACAGCCAGGTCCTTTCCATATTAGAGCGCGAGAAATCCAGCTATTAAAAACCCTGTTTTCTCCGTCAAACGTATCACATATGCGTTGTCAGAAAATACTGCCATTTCAGGCCTACATTAAAAATTTCCTTTAGTGTGTCATTGAAGCAATTCACCGCAGTTTGCTGTTCAAACGTCTTACCTACAGGCCAGGTTTTTAAAACTCTGTTTTCTCCATCAAATGGATCACATATAAGTTCGCTCCAAACTCAGTCATTTGTAGTGAGCGTGGAAGATACTGTCCTCCATTTAAAATGGGCAAGGCACGTGGCAAGGGACGGGGAACTGGACGTGATGGTAATGGTGCATGCAGAGGCCGAGGACAAGGCCGTGGGCAAGCCGAAATTGTGCCACAACAAACACCCACATCTTCTCGCCTGACCTTCCTGTCCCAATTTCTAGGGGACCGCAGCACACCACTATTGAACCCAGAGCAGTGTCAAAAGGTTGTTGGTTGGATAGCGGATAATGCTTCCAGTCACTTAGCCACCACCACCACCACCCTGTCTTCCACACGGTCAAGTCTCAGTAGCCGTGAGTCTGGATCCTCCTTCCTCCCACCATGCCGAGTACCCAGAGACAACTGATCCCACACTTGGACACTCTGAAGAGCTGTTCACTTTTCCATTTATAGATTCGGGCCTCTCGCACTGTCCACTTGAAGTGGGGAAAGAGGAGATCGCGTGTAGCGATGCCCAAATATTTGAGCAGCCACGGTCACATGAAGGTGACGGTGAGAAAGTGTCACAAGAGGTGGACGATCATGAGACACAATTGCCAGAAAGTCAAGAGGAGGACCAGGGTGCGGAAGTGGAAGACGAGGTGGTGGATGATATAGTAACTGACCCAACCTGGCAGGAGGACATGCAGAGCGAGGATAGCAGCGCACAAGGGGAGGGAGGCAGAGCACCCCTACAGGCAGGAAGAAGCAGTGTGGTGGCCTCAGACAGAAGGCAGGCAACCGTTCCCCGTAACGCCAACACGAAGGAAGTTGCCAGTACAACTGTTAGGTCTTCCTGAGTCTGGTTGTTTTTTAAAGACTCTGCCAATAACCCCAAAAAGGCCATTTGCACCACCTGGCCAGGCCAGCATCAACAGGGGTGGCAAAATGACCAGCCTGACCACCACCAAAATGATCAGGCACATGGCAGCAAAGCACCCGACTTTGTGGGCCGAACCCCAGGGTCCAGGAGCAGTGTCTGCGGGTGGCACCATTGCTTCTTCCGCTGTTGTGCATGCAAGCCAATCCCCTGTCCATGGTGCATGCGAAGACGGCTCCTGCCCTGCACCTGTCGTTGCACACTCTCAAGTAGCAGCATCAGGAAGCACGTCCATGTCCTTGTTCCAGCGCAGCATTCAGTTGTCCATACCCCAGTCATTGGAACGCAAGCGCAAATATGCAGCCAACGCCCCACAGGCAACACTACTAAATTCTCACATTTCACGACTGCTTGCACTCAAAATGTTGCCTTTTAGGCTCATGGAGACAGAAGCATTCCGCAACCTGATGGCGGCGGCCGTCCCTCGGTACTCGGTCCCCAGCCGCCACTTTTTCTCCCGGTGTGCCATCCCCGCATTACACAAGCACGTGTCTCAAAACATTAGCCGTGCTCTCAACAACGCAGTTACTGGTAAAGGCCACCTAACCACGGACACGTGGACAAGTGCTTGTGGGCAGGGATGGTACATCTCGCTGACGGCACACTGGGTTAACATAGTGGAAGCCAGGACCCAGTCGGACCTTGGGACGGAACACGTCCTCCCGACGCCAAGGATTGCGGGCCCTAGGTCAATCAGGGTTGCCCCCACGGTCTACAGCTCCTGCACCTCATCCTCCACAGCCTCCTCCACCTCTTCAGCCTCCATCTCCGAAATGACCACATCAGTCGCAAGCTGGAAGCACTGCAGCACTGCCTCGGACAAGCGGCAACAGGCTGTGCTGAAGCTAATATGCTTAGCTGAAAAACCGCACAATGCTGAAGAGTTGTGGACAGCTCTGAAAGAGCAGGCAGATCTGTGGCTCACACCGCTGAACCTACTGCCAGGCATGGTTGTGTGTGACAATGGCCGGAACCTGGTGGCGGCTCTGAGGCGAGGCTAGCTCACACACATACCATGCCTGGCCCATGTGCTTAACCTCGTGGTTCAGCGGTTTCTCAAATTCTACCCGGAGCTGCCAGATCTGCTTGTTAAAGTACGCTGCCTGTGTGCCCATTTTAGAAAGTCAGCTACAGCTTCCGCCATCCTTGCCATGCTTGAGCAGCGTTCACAGCTTCCGGCTTACAGACTGGTGTGTGATGCCCCCACATGTTGGAACTTTACACTGTTGGGAAGGATTTGTGAGCAGAATAGGGCAGTTGTTGAGTAACAGCATCAACAAGGCCGTCGGTATTCAGTTCAGACTCCACACATAAGACTTCAGGAGTGGACATGGATGTCAGACATTTGTACCATCCTCCAAAACTTTGAGGACTCCACCAAGAACGTGAGCGGCGATGATGCCATAATTAGCGTCACCATCCTGCTTCTCTGTCTTCTGAAACGCTCTCAAAGAGGATGCATTGCAGGCGGAGCACGATGAGATGGAGCAAGGAACCATACAGGGTGATTACACACAGCCAAGCCTCATCTCATCCCAACGTGGATTGGGTGACAATGAGGAAGAGGAGGAGGAGGAGGAAGGACAGGAGCTAGTTTCATGCACTGTAAACGATACTACCTGCACAGCTGTCATACCGTCTGCTCAGTGTGGATGGCCGGAGGAGAGAGAGGAGGAGGAGGAGAGCATGGTCAGTCATCCTCTTGGTGAGGACACGGAAGTCTTGCCTGTTAGTAGTCTGGCATGCATGGCTGAGTTTATGTTACGCTGCCTTTCCCATGACCCTCACGTTCTCAAAATTTTGGGTGACAGTCGTTACTGGTTGGTGACACTTCTAGACCCACGCTACAAGGAGAACTTTCTATCTCTTATTCCTGAGGCAGACAGGTCTACAAAAATGGGGCTGTACCAGAAGGCCCTTGTTGCTGAACTATGAAAGAAATTTCCATCTGAAAACAATGGTGGCAGAGGGCACACTTCATTGGACAACCAAGGAGTACAGGCGATAGAGACACAACTTCAATCCAGCAGAGGCAGGGGAACACTGTCAAAGTTCTGGGAGAGCTTTCTCAGACCTTCCCATCGCACAGGCCCTGAGTCGCGGGATACTCTCACAAGGAGTGCAAAGTTTGGGAAGATGCTGAGGGAGTACCTTGCCGACCGTACCAACGTCCTCCATGATTCCGCTGTGCCTTATAATTATTGGGTATCCAAGCTGGATACGTAGAATAAACTGGCTCTCTATGCCTTGGAGGTCCTGGCCTGCCCTGCCGCCAGCGTTTTATCAGAGCGGGTTTTTAGTGCCGCTGGTGGAATTATAACTGATAAGCGCATCCGCCTGTCAACTGAAAATGCTGACAGGCTGATTCTTATAAAAACTAACAAAGGCTGGATTGGGCCAGACTTCTCAACATCACCGAATGATAGCAGCGTAACATAAACTCAAATCCAGTGTCTTTTCTTGCGAGGTGTATTCCCATGCACCTTTTCACACACACACATGGGTATACGCTTCCTGATTTTAGCTATTTGCTCTTGTCCTCCTCCTTCTCCTCATCCTCCACCACCATATCACCAGGGTGACCGTGGTCCGTGATGCAACACCCACCTAATTTTTTTAAAGGGTATTTATGATGCCCGTAAAAAAAATTTTTTATGCAGTATGTTCATGTATACCCCCCAGGGGTAAATATTTGTCAGCCCATACACTTAGTGCATGGGCATTGCAAGTAGAGGAGGCCCGCTCCTTTCTAATGGGAAAAATGTTTTATGAGGCCCTCCTCCACGTCTATTACAAGGGTCATTGAAGTGCCTCCAAATTTTTGGCAGCCCTTGCATTCACTGCATAGGCCAACACTATGGGAGACTCTCTCCTTTCTAATGGGAATTTGTCTTTACTGTGGCCCTGCTCTATGTGTCTTTAAATTCTTAGTGGGGATTTTCCTAAAATTGGTCAGTCGTTTGACTCACTGCATACCCTATAACTGTATAGCAGACGCTATCCTTTCTAATGGGAACATGTCGTATCTTGTTACTGTGCCCCTGCTCTATGTGTCTTTAAATTCTTAGTGGGTTTTTTCCTAAAATTGGTCAGCCGTTGGACTCACTGCATACCCTATAACTGTATAGCAGACCCTCTCCTTTCTAATGGGAACATGTCGTACTTGTTACTGTGGCTCTCCTCTGTGTGCCTTTAAATTCTTATTGGGGTTTTTCCTAAAATTGGTCAGCCGTTGGACTCACTGCATACTCTATAACTGTATAGCAGACCCTCTCCTTTCTAATGGGAATTTGTCATTACTGTGGCCCTGCTCTATGTGTCTTTAATTTTTAGTGGGGTTTTTCCTAAATTTGGTCAGCCGTTGGCCTCACTGCATACCCTATAACTGTATAGCAGACTCTCTCCTTTCTAATGGGAACATGTCGTACCTTGTTACTGTGGCTCTGCTCTGTGTGTCTTTAAATTCTTAGTGGGGTTTTTCCCAAATTTTGGCAGCCCTTGCAGTCACAGCATGGGCATTACCACCCTCTCCTTTATAATGGGAACATTTTTTTTACTGAGACCCTCCTCTATGTCTCTTCAAAGGGGTGTTGGGTTGCGTCCAAATTTTTGGCATCCCTTGCACTGGATACGCAATAACAGTATAGGAGACTCACTTGTTAATAATGGGAGCAGCAAAGCATAGCCGGCTGATGGCTCTCTAACAATATCGAGGGCCGACTGCTGACCTTTTAAGAATAGTAAGGGCCGTCTGATGGCCCTATAAAAATAGGCTTTATGACTTTCAGAGTCCCTCCATCATAAATAAAAGAGAATGTGTCTGATGATGTGTCACACACCACATTGCCAGATAAGGTTGTAAAATGTTAAAATGACATTTCCCGGTAAATGCATTTGTCTTAAAAAATAACGTAAACAAAACAATTGGATCTTTCTTTGGTATAAAAAAACAGCGTCACCAATTTAACCTCAATGTAATCACATTGTTCAGCTCATGCACCTCCTCCTCCATGTCCGAAATGACTACATCAGTCACAAGCTGAGAGCACTGCAGCACTGCCTTGGACAAGCGACAACAGGCTGTACTGAAGATAACATGTTTAATGCTTAATTGACAAACCACCCAGCGCTGCAGAGTTGTTGAAAGCTGTAACACAGCAGCCTGATCTGTGGCTCTCACCGCTGAACATACAGCCAGGCATGGTCGTGTGTGACAATGGGCGGAACCTGGTGAAGGAGAAATGACAGCCGGGGTAGATAAGTTTTCCCCCTATGCCAGTCCTTTCACCAAGCTAAAGAATATGGCTGTGGTGAAATACAACTCCCACTGAGAAGCTGTTTCAGATTGAAAAACATTGTGCCCACCAGAGGATTTGATTCTGAGGGATAACCTTTCTCACCCGCTCAAGAGCCCCATAGCAGCTGCAAAGTTAGCGCTATCATGAACTCTCCTGAGGTAGAAGCTAAGGCACACCAGAGGATTCTCTGGTGGGACTGTTTAACCCTGCCGAGAAGCAGTCCTCGCTAAGAAAAGTGTGTGGGAAGGTTCCCGGACACTCTATTTTTACTGAAGAGGAAACACACGCAAACACGGGGAGAACATACAAAGTCCTTGCAGATGTTGTCCTTGCTGGGATTTGAACCCAGGATCCCAGCGCTGAAAGGCTTCAGTGCTAACCACTGATCCAATGTGCTGCCGTTCACCCTCTAATATCTAACAGGCTGGAGAAACTTGCACCTACTGCCACTCTATCTTCAGCTCCTTTGTGAGAAAATGTATTTGGTCAGCCACTCAGTCTACCAAATAAAATTCCTGATAAGGAAATAGGGGATGTCTTCATTACTTGTACTGGGGGCAGTTCTAATACCATGCCGTTGAACCATAGTTTGCTGAAAATATTCCAGGCTGGTAGGAGGCAAGCAAATTCCCACAGAAAAGTACCAGCAATAATGTTCAGGCCACATTTCAAGTGCAAGCAGCTTTAGAGAACTTCCTGGGAGAAATGACACACAGGGTAGATACAGTTTCCCTCTATGCCAGTCCTTTCGCCGAGCTAAATACAACTCTCAGCAAAAAAAGTTGTGGACTCCGTACCGTCCCTGGCCACATTCACCTGTCCACGTATTTGTGGTTAGGCGGTCCTTCCCAGTAAGTGCACTGGGGAGGGCACGGGTAATGTTGTGGGACCCGTGCTTGTGGAAGGCGGAGGCGATACCGGGAAATATAGTGGCGGCTGGGGACCGAGTATGGACACCCGGCCGCCGCCAGCATGAGGTTGTGAAAAGATTCCACCTCCACGAGCTTAAAAGGCCATATTTCAAGTGCAAAGAGCTGCCCAGAAATCTGGCAGTTTAGTGTTGAGGCCTTTGGGTGGGTGGCTGGCTGGCTGCATACTTGCACTTGCATTCCAAGTAGCAGAAAACTAAGCAGATGGTGGCCTCTATCATCAACATGGCCTCACCTCGGCACTATGAACTCTCCTGAAGGAGAAGCCAGGGCCCGCCAGAGGAGTCTCTGGTTCTCTGGTGGGCCCATCCAACCCTGCCAAAAAGCCGCCCTGGCTAAGAAAAGTGTGGGGGAAGGTTCCTGGACACTCTATGGCTGCTTTTTTTTATGTGGATCGGCCATGCTTATGCATGTTATTTCTCAAAACGCATTACAGATCAGGCCATTGTCCAACTCTGTATTCAAGACATTAAATGCGCAAAGAAAGATGTGTGTGTGTCAAAGTACCACCGACAAGTGCGAGTTGATGTTGGACGGGCTGCCATTGCTTCCGCAACAAGCTCAATTACAGGGCTCCCTGGGAGAAATGACACGCAGGATAGATACAGTTTCCGTCTATGCCAGTCCTTTCACCGAGCTAAATACAACTCTCAGCAAAATAAGTTGTGGACTGGCTCCTTACCGTCCCTGGCCACATTCACCTGTCCACGTGTTTGTGGTTAGGCGGTCCTTCCCAGTAAGTGCACTGGGGAGGGCACGGGTCATGTTGTAGGACCCGTGCTTGTGGAAGGCAGAGGCGATACCGGGAAATATAGTGGCGGCTGGGGACCGAGTATGGACACCTGGCCTCCGCCGGCATGAGGTTGTGAAAATATTCCGCCTCCACGAGCCTAAAAGGCCACATTTCAAGTGCAAGCAGCTGTCAAAAATTTGGCAGTATAGTATTGCAGCCTGTGGGTGGGTGGGTGGGTGGCTGGCTGCATACTTGCGCTTGCATTCCAAAGAATGGGGTAGGGACAACTGAACGCTGCAGTGGGACAAGGACGTGGACGGTGATTTGTTGCAAGTCTGCAACGACAGGTGCATGGCGGGAGGCATCTTCGCATGCGCCAAGGATCACTTATGATGGGCACACTTTTAGGCAATGACGTGGGAGTCAGAGATGCCTCCAGAGGTCTTCCCTATGCTGTTCTCATGTCTTTTCAGCACTGTATGCATGTGTCTGATGATGTGTCACACACCACATGGCCAGATAAGGTTGTAAAATGTTAAAATGACATTTCCTGGTGAATTGATTTGTCTTGGTTGAAAGCAATGCAAAAGTGCAAAAACGCTACGTGTGAACATAGCCCAAGTTGTGGAGGAGTATTTTTGTTTTTGGTAATTTATTTTGCCTTATATACAAGTCATTACCCTGGAAAGGATGTTCCTTAACATATTTCCCAGGAAAATCCATTTTGGTTTAGTTTTTGTATGTTTTATTGTGAGTCCGTAAAAGTGGCGTAATACTTTGACCACGTTGCTGACAGCAGTGATCTTGGAGTCAGAGATGCTTCCAGGGGTCTTCCCCATGCTGTTTCCATGTCATTTGAGCACTGTTCCCATCAATTTGGGCAATTTTTAGGCCCTCTGCAGACCGCCGGGGGGAGCCGCCTGAAAAATGCTCGAGTTTCCCATAGACTTACATTGGGCTCGTTGCTCGGGTCGAGCACCCGAGTATTCCAATCTGCTTGACCCGAGCAACGAGTACCCGAGCATTTTAGTGCTCGCTCATCACTAGTCAGGACTCATGGCTGGCCATTTTAAAACAGTCCATTTTTCTTTTTCACCAATTCCTGTGTACTTTTGGTTATGTGCTTTGGGTCATTGTCTTGCTGGAGGACCCATGATATTCGACTCAAACCAAGGTTTCTTACACTGAGTAGGACATTTTGCTCTAAAATCTCTTGATAATTCTCTGATTTCATGATTCCTGATATGCTCAAGGCCTCCAACACCAGACGCAGCAAAGAAACCCCACAGCATTATTGATCCTCCACCATGCTTAACTGTTAGTAAGGTGCTCTTTTCCTTATAAGCTTCATTGGACTGTCTGAAAACAAACTGTTGCTTTGCATTGCCAAAAAGCTCTTGTGGTTGTCAAGGTACTCTTACTGTGGTTTGTCAAGGTACTCTTTGGAAAAGATCAGTTGTTCCTTTTTACGTCTTTTCTTCAGTAATGGTTTCTTCCTTGGCCTTTGACCATAAAGCTCTGCTTGGTTTAGTGTGCGGCATAAGGTACTTGTTGTGACCATGACTCAAGACTGTTTTTTCCACCATTCGCACCAACCTTCAAGGACATCTCTTGTCAATTTTCCTCTTTTCTCCACATCTAGGGAGGTTCTTGACCGGTCCATGCTTGGCATACTTCTTAATATTCATTGCACACTGTTGAAACTGGGATACCAAGGTCTTTGGAGATGGCCTTATAACCTTTGGAAGTCTTGTGTTTGCTAATAATAGCAGTTCTAATGTCCTCAGACAGCTCCTTTGTCTTCACCATTGTGACAAAGGAACATGGCCTACCATGTGACTTTTTAAAATACTGAAGTCATCATTCATTTGCTAATTCATGTCACATGGGCACTACAATTAATCTCACGAGAATCTCTTGTGATTTACCACAGGTGAATCAAAATGTGCTTCCATACTAAATTAATGTAAAGGTTGCCAATACCAGTGATACAGCAAGCTTTAGGTTTTTCTTTTTTTCCCTCCCATTGTTTTTGGTTTTAAATTATTGTTTATCATTTGCTCTTTTGTATTTATCACGAGTGCTCTATACAAAATAACTGTTTCACTCGATTCTTTTTTTTCAGGAGATATTCCACATTAAGTACTTAAACTTCATGGGTGTCAATAACGATGAGCAGGACTGTATAAAGCCTACATTTGGGAGCCAGGGTACAGTATGCTATAAATCCATTTACTGTATGGACTACAGGAAAGTAATTGTAAAAATGACTGTAGTGTTCCTGTGGTTCAGTGCTTTGTGTTTGGACCACTCCTGCTAAACACTAATAACAATATTAATAATAATTAAACCCTCTATTATTATTAAAGATGAAACTACTACATATTTAAAGACTATTTGAGGCTTGCTAATTTTTATTAACAATATTTTGCGAACATTTGATACTGATCAATATCTTTGCTAAATGATTTTAAAATCTTGTAGTTACCCATCCATTTAGAATTGCAGAATGAGCTGAGGCCAGATGATGTCCAGAGTTAACTCTTCATTCACACATCAGTTTATTCCCAAAACAGACTAATTTTCATCAATGTGCTGAATCTGACCCTCATCTTTTTTTAAACAGATATTCTATTTTTTTATCCCTTTGTCATCTGTATTTCTCTTCCCAAAAAACCCAACTAATGGACGTTTCCCAAACTTCTTCTAATAACAAGTCGATGAAAAACGAACAGCATAAAAATTGCATCACAGATTGCATCAATGCACAGTCTTGTTTTTTTTTTGTGGACTCATTTACTTGAATGGGAAAGTTTGGTAAGCAAATTGGACCAAACTTCGACATATCTTCAACTTTTTTGGTTAACCATTCTATGCAAAAAGAGACATAGAGGTGTCAGTGTCGGTGTGCAATCTGTTTAAAAAATGGATGGCACATGTGCACAAAATTGATGAGTGAATTGGACCTAAATTACAAAGGCACATAACATGATTGTCATCAGATTTTTTGAAAATATTGGGTTTAAATAACTTAGAGAAAGCAGTCTATGGTCTGGGGAAAATAGGGGTGGAGAGGGTGAAGGCATTTTACACCAGTATGTTGCACATTGGCACTCTAATTTGTGGTTGGTGGTAGGTCGCTCTCCAATAGCACAGTTCCAATTTTTGTTATATAAAGGGTGATAAGAAAGAGCAATTCACAATGCTTATGGAAAAACTGCAACACAAACCATAACTAATTCTTCTACTACTTACTAATATTACTTTATAGTAAAACACTATCAAATATTATTTCTTTATAGTAAAACATTGAAAGAAATAAATCTAGAACTTCAATATCCTTCCTTATACATAAAGTACAAGCATTATACAAGTACTAATACATATGAATATGCCTCAATAGTGAAAAATACATTGAATATGGCCAAAAAGACACAAAAGCACAAAGGAATAAGGGTGAGGTAAATGAATACCCCCTAACAAAGCTCTATCAATACAGAGTAAATTTTGTGAAGAAGGCTGAGAAAACAAGAGAGTAAATATGAGTACGAACACGGCACTCATTGACCAGCTTGTCCTGTCCTATCTTGCCATGGATCTCAAAAAGAAAGTACAAGACTAAAGAAAAAAATGAAATAAATAAATTATTCAAATAAACTTAAGTGATAGATACAGGCACAAACCAAACAAAACAGTAATCAGGTTTAGTGTGGAAAAGAATGTCAATACCAGATGACTGAGTGCCTAAGTGCCCAAGAATAAAAGTTTACATTTCACTTTCACAATTACACTAATAAAAGATTGCAGAAAAGTGACAAACAACAAGCAAAAATGAGTAAATTCAGTAAAACACAATGCATGAAATATAATAATGTAAAATACCCTAAGTAAATGTACAATGGGAAGGTTTAATCCCAAAAGAGAGAAGTGCCACAGATACGGCTGAAGCAGACTTTCTACATGAAGGAAAACAATAGACTAATGATGGGTGAACCATGTTGATCCTCAATTTTTTGAATTCTTTGCTTTGAGAGAAGAATGGTTAGTTGGAATCTGATTCAATAAATATTTCATTTCTAGAAACATTTAAATTCTATATTTGAATAATTTCCAGCAGCAGCATTGTTGATGCGAGCACACATCTTCTCTCATTGGTCCAACCATGATCGCAGGGAATGATGGGTTACCATAAAAGCTGTGGGTTTGCTGAAGGCTCCTTAAACAGCCATCTTGGTACTCCTATGAAGCTCAACCACAGACTGAACTTCATAAGAGAATTGCATTTTCATTTCAAGTCGCCATACTGTTGTATTGCAGTATGTGTAAACGATCAAATGATTGCAAGTTTAAGTCCCTTAGAAAATTACAAATTTAAAAAAAAGTTTAATATATATATTTTTTTAAATATATAGAAGTTTAAATCACCTTCTTTTTCCCTCCACAAAAATAAAAAAAATAAAAAGTACATTTTTGTTATCATCATGTCAGAAAAAGTTTGAGCAAGAAAAATATGAAAGTACTTAAACTGTATGTGAAACATTGAAAAGAAAAAAAAATTGAAATGCCAGGATTGTCATTTTTTAATCACAGCACTTTCACAAAAATGCAATATTAAATGGGATGAAAATGTCATATGTACCCCAAAATGATATAACTAAAAATATCAGCTTATCAGCTTACGAGGTCAAAAACAACACCACACACAGCACCATCAACATAAAAATAAAACAGTTAAGGGATTAAAAAAATGGCAAAGAAAACAAAGTTGTATCCCCCTCCCCCCACTAAAGTAGTAAAAAAACCTGGATAATTTTGATAATTGTATTGAACTGAAGAATTATGGTGCCAGGTAATTTTTACCAAACAATGAACGCTGTAAAACAAAACTAAAAAAAAAAAAGGAGTTCCATTTTTTTCTTCGTTATTTCATGCCAACCTAATAATAGTGTTATACTTGTGACGGGATTATTCTCCTGCAGTAAGAGTTATGGACCAAGTAGTGCAAATCCTCATTGGTTAAGAAGTCCACATCTATTATATAACGCAAATGGCTGAATACGGATTAAAATCATATCTAACTATTGATGAAAATCTGTAGATTTAGTTTTATTTTACTTGCAAGAAAAACAATGACCTGTTAATTCTGCCTTATCTAGAGAAAGAAAACAAAAACATTATAACTAGAGATGAGAGAATTAATTCAACCTCAGATATTGCATCAACCACAGTAGGCTTACATGACCTCGGTTTCCCCATAATGCCTTGTAACTATCACATCATATGGCATAGCCAATCAGAAGAGATTATCATAGCCTGTATAAAAGCCGAGGCAGAGAATACAGTAGCTATTTTTGGGCTAGTGACAGGATGTTACACCTCAACAATAGAAGGGAAAGCCCCCAAAATTGGTCAGAAACTCCTGACAGCAATGTGTTGTACAATAAAAGATGAGTGTAGTAGTCTGATAATAATACATATATTTAACTGATAGTGGGAAAAATAAAAAGAAGAGGTACAAACAGCAGTACCAGTGTGATTGATAAGTAATACGCTGGAGCTGGCAATTCTCCTGCTGAATTTAAATTAAAATTATACAATTTTGTTCTTTAATGCACTAGAAAGTACAGAAGCAAGCCAGATAGTGGGCTTGCTTGTCACAAGTGACTGCATTGAGTTATTGTATTTCTCATGCAATTCTACCTGACAAAGTGTGTGTGTCGCAAGCAAGGTTGTTTATTTCTGTGCATCTGTTTTACTAGTCAAATTTTACTTTTTGGACATGTACCTACCTAGCATTTTTTATTACATCGGTTTTGGAAAGTGGATTGAATTTTGTTAAATAGAAAAAATAAATAAAATAAAAAATGTAGACATTTAAATGTGCATGTCTGTTTTTACACATCTATTTTTCTAGTCCAACTTGACACGCATACATGCCATATCTATACAGTGGCCTGCTGCTAAATTTAGATTTTTGTACACATACATTTCTTGTTACATCCAATTTGGCAACGGTTGAATAACAGGAGCTGAATAGAATGTCAAAAGTTCATTATATTGTTGTACAAAATGTATGGTAAAAAGGGGCATTGGCAATGGACAGGGGAGTGTAAAAGCAGAAAAAAATTATACTATGCAGCAGCAGAAGCAGCATCACCATCACTGGTACCAACTGTCCGGGTAGTAGTACTACCAAACACAGGTCACAATTAGCATCTTTTGCCTCTGACAAGCTTAATAATGTGGACAAGTAGAGGGCGTTATTGAATATATTGCACATCACTCATCTCAGTCACAGCAGGTTGGTGTTACCTCTGACAGCGACACCATCGGTTTCAGATAGTGTTCTGCACAGAATGGTCTGCCTGATACCAAATGACTAAAGAAGATAATTTTTCTGCTGTTGTTTAATTCTAAAAAAACATAAAAAGTCTGTCAGTGCATTATGTTATAAATGGGCTGTTGGTTACAACTGGGTTACTATCCTTTTCTATGGTGAGTTCACTTTGACATTACTAAGGCTATGTTTGTGTTAAAGAGCTTGAAAGAAGTTGTATACAGTTTTATGATACCTTAGAGTGTCACACATCTTTTCAGGGCGAATAGAGTCTTTGTAGTATTGCGATTTGCGGTGACTCAATTTGCTGCCAATCAATATTTTGGGAAAAATTTGAATTTCAAAATATTCGATCAGTCCTAATAATTGTGATCCATACCCAATATCATTTTTTGTTATTACAACCAGTGACTCCATAATACTTATATGTTTAAAGGGCTGCCTGAAATTAGATAAAAATGTTATGTTCTCGCCCCACTAGTGCACTGAAGGTGGCACATGTCCTAGTGGTTGTAAATAGTACTGCAAGAACTGGTGCTGCCAGTACCATTCATAAAAACTATTCAATGATTTATTTTAGTGATCTATATTAAAGACGCTCTTTTATAACAAAAAAATATATATAGTTATCATAATTACAATTGAACTTTAGGTCTCCAAATAATGAAATTGTTTTTCTAGAATCACTCTCTATAGCTTTCGAGTTAATTGGCACATTGAGATAATCATTTTTATTTTCTCTCCAACTATAAAACCTTCTAAAGACTTCACATAATACCTATTGAACATTAAACCTAAATGCTTCACTCTGAAAAGATAAAAGGCACATACAGAACATTACGTCATTTTCTTTGCTCGTTCACAGTCCCGTTGTTTGTAGAGCCTAACCAAACACAGTACCATATATAAAAGACAGGTGAGAACAAAGACATTTCTTTTATTTTTGTGCGACATTCAATTAGTCAAAATATTGCAGCCGTCTTGTATTGTTCACATGGAGCTTTCATCTACTACTGTTTGATGCCTCTAGATTATGTTGGATATTCCTTCCAACCAATAAAAGTCAAGCCGAGTAATAATGTGGCAGGTGCATGGACGGATATGGACAAATGTCGGCTTGCTTGTTATACAGTATATTATAAAGACTTATACAGAATTTTAAAATGTACTTCTTTGAAATCACAGAAGTAGTGTATGACTTAGTAGACTATAAGCAGTCTACGGTACTAAGATTTCTTGAGTAACTTCTTGTCATTCAAGAAGTGTGTGTGTGTTATAAATGCATTTTCTACCTGATTTATTATAAGCACCACTACTACTTATTATTCAATAACATACTGATTACTAATTAATATATCATAGTCTTATCAACTTTTTTGATACTCTTAATGCAGATTTCATAATGGGATTTTAGTTGGTTTTTGCCAGTCTTAATATGTGCTATATGTACTTTATATAAAAATGTTTTTTTTTCTGTAACAAAATGCAAAGCGCCTAAATCCTCATGTGTAAGACCTTGTTAGAGCATTTCTCCTCAAAACTCAGCCATTTGTGCGTCAAACTTTTTATTTTTCTACTTAACTAACAGCAAATTGTTATTATTGTTATTATTATTATTATTATCATCAGCCCACTAGCTCACACTACACTTGCCATTCATTCCCTTTCCACCTCACACTATTTAGTACACTATTATACTCTGCTTGAATAAGTGTTGATGCTGCTGTAATCACAGGGCTTTGATGACAACTTCTTTAGCACTACATACCATAGGCATCTTATTATTATAAAATTTCATCAGCAAGTAAATTCTATGAACAGATAGCTATTCAAACTTTTATCTGTATTCTATACAAATATTCTAAAACTGATATCAATAGAAAGGAAGTTAAAAGGATATTCCAGTATCATAATATTGATGGTCCATTTTTAGCATAGGCTTTTGATATCAAATCATAGGAGTCGCCAATTCTTTGCACATTAGAAGTTGAGATTGAAAGTCTCCCTGTATTTGTTTGTCTTTAATATTTACTCCATTTACTTATTAGCAAGTTGTGCTTAGTAGTGCACTGTGTCCCATTAAAGTGAACCAATCCAATATTGATGGACTATTCTAAGGCTAGGACATCATCATTGTGATCCAAAAAAAACTTATTTAACATAGCAGTTATGCAAACTCCTACTCTGTAACATATTGAATTAAATCAACCATAAATAATGAAGAATATTAAAATTTAATTAGTTGCAGTAAATTAAGAAAAAGACAGTTTCTTTTGGCATTGCATGAGGCTCCCAACATGATGAACAACATTCCATACTAGAGTATTAGGGAGAGACTTTATTTATTTGTTTCAACTTTGTATGAGAGTCTTCTTCAGGTACAAAACATACAGTGCCTTGAAAAAATATTCATACTCCATGAACTTTTCCACATTTTTTTCACATTACACCCACAAACCTAAATGTATTTTATTGAGATATTATGTTTTATACCAACACAACGTTTTTTAATTATTTTAAAAATAATTAATTTAAAAATATAAATCTAAAAAATGTGATGTGTATTTGTATTCAGCCCACTGTAGTCTGATACCACTAAATAAAATCTAGCGGGACCAATTGCCTCCAGAAGTCACATAATTAGTAAATTGAGTCCACATGTTGTGTAATTTTTTTGTCAGTATAACTACAGCTGTTCTGTGAAGGCCTCAGAGGTTTGTTTGAGAACATTAGGGATTAAACAGCAGCATGAAAACCAAGGAACATACCAGACTGGTCAGGGATAAAGTTGTGGGGAACAGTAAAGCAGGGTTAGGTTATAAAAAAATAGCCCAAGCTCTTAACATCTCACAGAGCCCTGTTCAATCCATCATCCAAAAATGGAAGGTGTATGGCACAACTGCAAACCTATCAAGACATGGATATCTACCTAAACTGACATCCCAAGCAAGGAGAGCACTAATTAGAGAAGCAGTCAAGAGGCCCATGGTCACTCTAAGGGCTGCAGAGACCCACAGCTCAAGTGGGAGAATCTATCCACAGGACAATTATTAGTCATATACTCCACAAATCTGGCCTTTATGGAAGAATGGCAAAAAAAGGCCATTTTTGAATGCAAACCATAAGAAGTCATGTTTGCAGTTTATAAAAAGCCATGTAGAAGACATAGATAGCATGTGAGACCAAAGTAAACATTTTGGGCTAACTGCAAAATGCTATGTATGGCGGAAAACTAGCAGTCTACATTACCTTGAAAACACAATCCCCACAGTCAAACATGCTGGTGATAACAAAATGTTATGGGGATTCTATTCTTCAGCAGGGACAGAGAAGCTGGTCAGAGTTGATAATTAGTTGGATGGAGCTATATACAAGGCAATCCTTGAGGTAAACCTGTTATGTGGCACCCCAGGGGTCTGGTTTCCACAGTAACAGCAATGTTATGTCTGAGAGCAGGTGGGAGGTCTCTTGGTCAGGGATCCGATGCATGCCACACCTCCTGCCCAGTCCTGGGAGGGGAAGAACTTCCCCTATATAAACCTAGGGCTGAGGCAGGGTTAGTGAGTAGAGAAGAAGTAGAGACAGAGAAGAGAAGCAGATATAGGAAAAGAACATCAGGAGCTCTGTGGGAGCAGTGCTATAAGGAGTCAGGGGCTGGCAGCTGCAGAGCTCGCCCTGACTGGGAAGCTATCGCCGGACCCGGAGTCCGAGGCTGTGGGGACTAACTCCTACCCAGCAGCAGAAACCGACCGGCAGGGGATTTCAGGTCCTCTGGCCAAGAAACCCGAAGGCACGGTCACACGCGTGGGACCAGCACCGCCGTCGTGTAGCGGACGCCACTAGAAGGCCCCGAGTCACCGGCCATACGGGTGAGCACCACACGGGACACTCAGGGACGTGGGCTTCTTATACCCGCCTCTAGCCAGAAGAGTACAGTCAGTTTGGGAGGCCTACAACTCCGCCTGGCCAGGGGAGATCCCATCTGCTCAAGGACTGACCAGGCCCCGATCGCTAGCCAGTACTCCGGGAGGGTCTATCTTTATCACCAGTAAAGACCCTGAACTACACCGCATCGTCTCTGAGTGATTCCTGCTCCCCCATCATCCACGTCGGCTGCCCTGAGGCCATACCCCTCCCGTTGGGGGTGATACTATCACGCTGCACAATCCTACCACCGGCCTCAGCGGTCTGCCCTGCAGCGGCAGCTCCTTCGCTGCATTCAACGGGTGGCGTAGTCGTCCAACACCTACCGCTAATACAACGCCACTTAGTCTGACTCCCTGGGCACGGACCGGGTCACCGCCACGAGACTACTACCCCCATCTGATCCGGATCCGGGTAAGCTCCTGCATGCGCAACGCTGTGCGACACAGGCCCAGGGGTGCGTCAACTTTTGGCGTAGTCGGCAGGATCTCGTGCCCGCAACCACCGGGTACTGCGTGCCTGAAAAAGACTGTTCAAACTTACCAGTGGTGAAGATTCCCACCATCCGTGGAGGTTTCCCGCCATCCGGCGCCATCTTCTACCTTCTTCCCGCCATCCGCGAAGTTTTCCCGCCATCCGGCGCCATCTTCTGCCTTCTTCCCGCCATCCGTGGAGTTTTCCCGCCGTTGGACGCCATCTTGAAGACGCCGCGCGGGAAGAAGAGGGGCGTGGACTCCGAAAGCGCGAGAGAACGGAAGCCCCGCCTCACGTCCGGGCGTTGCGTAAGGTCCTGGAAGGAGCCCAGCAGACGCCGACGTCACAGGAGCGCGACGGAAGGTCCTCAACCCTGACGATCCACTGCGGAGCCGCGGCCTACGGAAGAGGATCATCGCAAGGTAGGCCACGGTCCACTAGGGGGGAGGAAGATGTCGGATACGGAGGAGAGCTTCACTGCCTCAACCCCCGCCAGCGCCACCGCTGCTGCAGTCATGCCTTTCACCATGCCCTATATCCCGGGAGCGGTCTGGCTACCCCAGTACTCAGGGGAGTCACATACCCTGCATGACTTTAGAGAAAAGCTGGATAGCCTCTTCCAGGTGTACCCCCTCACAGAAGAGCAAAAAGTGAGCATCCTGGTGGCCCAATTAACCGGGGCAGCCCAAAGGGAGGTAAAGTCCTGGCCACCTGGGGGGAGGACTGTTGCAGGGATACTAACCCGGCTGAGGGACACCTTTGATACCCGCACCTCAGCCGAGATCAAGCTTAGATTCTACGGGTGCAAGCAGCGAGCATACGAGAGTATAAGGGACTATGCCCTGAACCTACAAGAGGCCCTGAGAGCCATTAAGCAGACCGACCCTGATGGCGTGGGAGACGAGGACAGGCTGTTGACTGAACAATTTATAGAGGGTTTATATTGCAATGCCCACCGAACCCAGTTGCGGGCAATGGCCTTACAGGACCCTCATCTGGGATTTGCACAGTTCAAGGACAGAGCCATCCGGGTGCTCCGAGAACCGGCACCAGGTGGCGTTGTGACCCACAGACGCCCCACTACCACTTACCACCAGGAGGCGGTGCCCTTGTCGGCAGGGCCTGTGGGAGCTGATGCGCAGGCTTTGAACAATGACCCGGCTCCAGACCTGCACCATCAGGTCCAAGAGCTAGCTAAAAGCGTTGCCGCGCTAACCCGAACTGTGCAGTCTTTACAGGTTTCCACTCCAGGGAAGATCCAGCTGGCATCCGGACCGGAGGACATCCCGTGGCGTCGACCAAGGAGGACCCCACCGGCCAGAGGAAGACCCAGCGACCGATACAACGAGGACGGACAACCCATCTGCCGCCGCTGCAATCAACCCGGACATATGGCAAGGTACTGTCCTTTAAACTGGCACAACCTGGGGTAGAGGGCCAAACCCCAGGAAAAAGATCATCAGGCCCATCGAACTGGCGCGACAAATATGTGGGAGGACGTCCAGTCTTGCCTGTGGTACTGGATGGCATCCCTATGAGTGCCCTACTGGACACCGGGTCACAGGTTACCACTATCCCGTACGTGCTCTTCAAGCAGTACTGGAATGACTCGGATATCACCCGCTACCCTGACGACGATTTGAGTATCATCGCCAGCAATGGTCAGCCCGTGCCACAGATTGGATTTAAAGAGGTGACCATTAAAATCGGTAGAGTTGAACTGGCGGCACAGGGACTGATCATTGTAGACATTGACAAGCACGAGAGTCACCCAAAGATAACTCTAGGAACTAATGTAATTGAAAATTGTCTTGCAGAGGTGATTTTCCTTTTACAGCAGGTTGCCAAGAACGCCAGCTCCGGCCAGCAGCGAGTGCTCCAGAAAGAGATCCGGGCACTGATGCGACGGCAACAGATAGAACTCTCCGGTGGTGAGATTGGTAGCGTAAGAATGTGTGACCCTTTCCCTATTGCCATGCCCCCAAAAAGTGAAATGATGATTTGGTGCCGGGCAGCTATTGGTCTGAGAGGTAGAGATTACCAGGCAATGGTTGAACCAGTTTACTCAGACAGTAGGCCCACCATTTTGACAGCACGTGGGGTGGTCAATGTACGCCATGGGAGGGTGCCCGTTCGCATAATAAATATCGGGAAGAGGGAAGTGTACCTGCCCCGGTATGCCACGCTAGCCAAATTGTATACCATCAATCAAAATTCCATACAGTCCGTAGAACCCTTGCCTCCATCTTCCCCGGAGGAAGGTAACGGCTCTAAGGAAACAATGGAGGACTGGTGTCAGCAACTACATTTGGGTACTGACTCCACTCCCTCACACCAGAGACAGGGAGTCTATCGGGTGGTTCAAGAGTACGAGAGAGTGTTTAGTAAACACCCGTTAGACTTCGGGCGAGTCAAGGGGGTAGAACACCGCATCCCCACGGGAGACCATCTTCCCATAAAAGAGAGGTATCGACCCGTACCCCCTGCACACTACCAACACGCCAAGGGGATGCTTAGGGACATGAAGGAGGCTGGGGTGATCAGGGATAGCTGTAGCCCCTGGGCAGCTCCACTAGTCTTAGTCAAAAAGAAAGACAACACCATGAGGATGTGTGTAGATTACCGGAAAATCAACCGTATCACACACAAGGATGCGTACCCCTTACCAAGGATAGAGGAGTCTTTGGCTGCTTTAAGATCTGCTAACTTCTTCTCTACCTTGGATCTTACTAGCGGGTACTGGCAGGTTCCTGTAGCAGAGGCGGACCGGGAGAAGACCGCATTCACCACCCCGATGGGACTTAGCGAGTTTACCTGCATGCCGTTCGGACTCTTTAACGCACCAGGAACCTTTCAACGATTAATGGAGTGCTGTCTGGGCCACAGAAACTTCGAGACGGTCCTGTTGTACCTGGACGATGTCATCGTATATTCCAAGACTTATGAGGACCACCTGAAACACCTGGCGGAAGTGTTCGAAGCTCTGGCAAACTACGGCTTAAAGGTAAAACCCTCCAAGTGTCACCTCCTAAAACCAAAGGTGCAGTACCTGGGACACGTGGTGAGCGCTGACGGAGTGGCTCCCGACCCTGATAAGATCACAGCAATTAAGGAATGGCCAAGTCCCTCCAGTGTAAAGGAAGTGCGGCAGTTCCTCGGGTTGGTAGGCTATTACCGCAGATTCATCTCCGGTTTCACCAAAAAGGCAGCTCCTATGCAGGACCTCCTGATAGGCCAGTCCCGGAAGGCCAAGAACCAGAAGCCGCCCTTCAAATGGGAGAAGTTAGAAGAAGAGTCCTTCCGCCAGCTGAAGATGGCCCTCACGGGGGATGAAATCCTGGCGTACCCTGATTACAGCCAGCCCTTTATCCTCTACACCGACGCAAGTAACATCGGGCTAGGAGCCGTACTGTCCCAGATCCAGCAGGGGAAAGAACGAGTAATCGCTTACGCCAGTCGAAAACTGCGACCCACCGAAAGAAACCCTGAGAATTACAGCTCATTTAAGCTAGAGTTCCTGGCAGTGGTGTGGGCAGTCACCGAACGCTTTAAGCACTACCTCGCTTCTTCCCGGTTCACCGTGTACACGGATAACAACCCGTTGACACACCTGGACACGGCAAGACTCGGTGCCCTAGAGCAGAGATGGATGGCCCGTCTGTCCAACTACGAGTTCACAATCAAATACCGGGCAGGACGCTCCAATACCAACGCGGACGCCCTGTCCAGGATGCCAAACCTACCGGACGTAGGGGAAGATCCAGAGGGACTGGATGAAGTCGAACTCCCCGCGTTCCACCGTCATGGGACTATCCAGTATTCCCATCGGGTAAGGAGTAAGCAAGCCGCTACGTTTAACCCCTTGCCTCACTACAACTGGGAGGAAACGCAAGACAGTGACCCTGCCGTCCGACTGGTGAAGGAGATGCTGACTCGGCCAGAGGCTCGCCTTGACCCAGACGCTCCGGAGGAAGCCAAACAACTGTGGGCTGAGAAGAGTCGACTGTTCCTTTACAAGGGGAAGTTGGTTAACTCCCGGACGCATGAACTAATCTGGCAAGTAGTGGTGCCACGAAGAGACGCAGCCATGGTGATGGAGGCATACCACGACGGGGCTGGACACTTCGGATGGAAGAAGCTGGAGTTCCTGCTGCGCGGGCGGTTCCACTGGGTAGGCATGAGGGGAACCATCGAGAGGTGGTGCAGAGACTGTGGCCCGTGCAACCTAAGAAGGAAGGACCGTGCCAGCCAGAAGACCCCCCTTCAGTCCATCGTCACCAAGCAGCCGTTGGAACTGGTAGCCTTGGATCATGTAAAACTGACCCCAAGCAGAAGTGGCTACGTCTACGCGTTAACCATTGTGGATCATTACTCCCGGTTCTTGGTTGTCGTCCCCGTCAAGGACTTAACGGCTCAAACAGCAGCTAGAGCCTTCCAGCAGCACTTCTGCCGTCCACACGGGTACCCGGACCAAGTGCTGACGGACCAGGGACCTGCCTTTGAAGCGGAGGTCTTCCAGGAATTCTGCAATCTGTATGGCTGCCGGAAGATAAGGACGACACCCTATCATCCGCAAACTAATGGACTTTGTGAGAAAATGAACCAGGTGGTAATGGATCTTCTGAAAACGTTGCCCCTGGAAGAACGCAGTCTGTGGCCTGAGAAGCTGCCCGACCTGGTGGACCTATACAACTACATCCCTGTAGGTTCCACCAACTGTACCCCGGCTTACCTAATGAGGGCAAGGCCTGGTAAGCTACCTGTTGACCTGGAGATGGGAGTCCTGACACCTGAGGACACTTCACCGGAAGCAGACTGGGACACAGAGAGGCAGCAGCAGTACCGGAAAGTACAGGAGAGCGTGGAGCGAAGTCTCTGTCTCGCTAGGGAAAGACAAGAGAAAACTTACAACCAGTATGCTCCCGCTGTTCCCCTGGTACCCGGAGAGCAGGTCTTGAAGAGGAAGAGACGGCTCCACAAGTTGGACGACCAGTGGGAGAAGGACCCGTACACCGTACTGCCCTCAAGCCACGACAACCCAAAGGTTTGTACCATCAGTAAAGACGGAGGGGAAACCACAGCCATTGTATCCCGGGATCACCTGAAGAAGTGTCCCGAACAGCTACGGAACCCAGAAGGAGAGCAAGAAGACCCTCGACCCGTAGAGGAAAGGGAAGATATGGTTAGTACTGTGCTCGGAGACTTCCCTCGGTCCTGGACTCAAGTCAATGGTGCAGTTGTGGTACCCGTCCTCACGATCCTCCAACCAGCATCCCAAGTGCCTACGGAGCAACAGGTAGAGCTGGAAGAGCAGCCGGTCCAGGAGGCAGCAGACTCCACACAAGCAGAACAGGAGGATCAACCCTCTGCTCATAGTGAGCCTGCCGTACCCCTAGTGAGCCAAAGAGCCCCTAAACAGCTGCCCAGTTTACCCTTGACAGCTCCTACACCCTGTGGTTCAGGGCCAGACAGTCAGCTCCGTAGGTCCACTAGGGCCACTAGAGGCCAGTTACCCGCACGTTGGAGGATTTGAAGTGTTTAAATTGTTTTATTTGTGGTCACCTGTCTGTTACTTGTAAATAATTATGTGTTTCTAGTTATTTTTAGGAGTCCTTGGTGGATTTACCGGGAATCCTTGTACAATTGGTTGGAGCGTAACCTAGGAATGGACTAAAGACTGTTAAGGACTCGGGGCAGGACAGACCCCTACCTGGTTACGTCTCCCTGTTTTGGTGAAATGGACACCTTGCTTTTCTTCAAAACTGCACCCGGTTGCGGACACGCCGTAACCATCTTTATGTGTTTTTCTTATTGTATTATTATTGTTTATACCTTGTTATGTTTTTCTAAAAATATGTTTAGTCCCGGAGTACTAAATTTCACTAGGGGGGAATGTGGCACCCCAGGGGTCTGGTTTCCACAGTAACAGCAATGTTATGTCTGAGAGCAGGTGGGAGGTCTCTTGGTCAGGGATCCGATGCATGCCACACCTCCTGCCCAGTCCTGGGAGGGGAAGAACTTCCCCTATATAAACCTAGGGCTGAGGCAGGATTAGTGAGTAGAGAAGAAGTAGAGACAGAGAAGAGAAGCAGATATAGGAAAAGAACATCAGGAGCTCTGTGGGAGCAGTGCTATAAGGAGTCAGGGGCTGGCAGCTGCAGAGCTCGCCCTGACTGGGAAGCTATCGCCGGACCCGGAGTCCGAGGCTGTGGGAACTAACTCCTACCCAGCAGCAGAAACCGACCGGCAGGGGATTTCAGGTCCTCTGGCCAAGAAACCCGAAGGCACGGTCACACGCGTGGGACCAGCACCGCCGTCATGGAGCGGACGCCACTAGAAGGCCCCGAGTCACCGGCCATACGGGTGAGCACCATACGGGACACTCAGGGACGTGGGCTACTTATACCCGCCTCTAGCCAGAAGAGTACAGTCAGTTTGGGAGGCCTACAACTCCGCCTGGCCAGGGGAGATCCCATCTGCTCAAGGACTGACCAGGCCCCGATCGCTAGCCAGTACTCCGGGAGGGTCTATCTTTATCACCAGTAAAGACCCTGAACTACACCGCATCGTCTCTGAGTTATTCCTGCTCCCCCATCATCCACGTCGGCTGCCCTGAGGCCATACCCCTCCCGTTGGGGGTGATACTATCACGCTGCACAATCCTACCACCGGCCTCAGCGGTCTGCCCTGCAGCGGCAGCTCCTTCGCTGCATTCAACGGGTGGCGTAGTCGTCCAACACCTACCGCTAATACAACGCCACTTAGTCTGACTCCCTGGGCACGGACCGGGTCACCGCCACGAGACTACTACCCCCATCTGATCCGGATCCGGGTAAGCTCCTGCATGCGCAACGCTGTGCGACACAGGCCCAGGGGTGCGTCAGTTAGAGGCTGCAAAAGACTTGACACTGGGGTGTAGATTCACCTTACAGCAGGACAATGACCCTGTACATACTGCCAGAGCTATAATGGAATGGTTTAGATCAAAGCATATTCCTGTGTGTGAATGACCCAGTGAAAGCCCAGACCTAAATCTCATTGAGAATCTGTGGCAAGAATTGAAAAAGGCTGTTCACAGACGCTCTTCATCCAATCTTACTGAGCTAGAACTAGCTTGCTGAGAAGAATGAGCAAAAATTTCAGCCTCTAGATGTGTAAAGCTGGTAGAGACAGACCCCAAAAGACTTGCAGCAATAAATGTAGGGAAAGGTGGTCCTACAAAGTATTGACTCAGGGGGCTGAATACAAATACACATCACAATTTTCAGATTTAAAATAATTAGAAAACCATGTATCATTTTCTTTACACTTCACAAATACTTACTACTTTGTGTTAGTCCATCACCATTTAAGTTTGTGGATGTAACATGAAAAAATGTGGAAAAGTTCATGGAAGTTAATACTCTTTCAAGGCACTGTATAGGTAGTAAAATATAAAGCACTATAAATGGCAGGAGGTCAGGTTTCTCTCTATTCCAGTCCCTATCTAGTAAACAGATGACATTGTGCCTACCTGGTGAAGTGCTGGATTAATAGGAAACTATTTGCTATTAATTTAGCAAGAGACTAATTTCTGTCACATACAATATTGGCAGGATTTATAGACTTGTGTATCAGAATAATAGAATTTGACTGTAAATACTGTACATTTTTTATGTTCTTTAAATTTATGGAATCTCATCATATTACATTGTGTATGTTCTTTTGACAGCATTTCTCTATATATTTAGGGGAATGAACTCTAGAAAACATGCGTGAACTGCTAACTTTTGCCCTGAGCTTGTGTTTGCTATAGAACTTTTTTTCTGCATTTTCAATGTATTTTTGATTGCCACATTCTAGACAAAAGATGGAAGTGTTCGTTTAGATCTCCACCTTCTAGGTTGTGTTTTGTTGTTTTCGACTCATGTGGAACAGTCAGTCATCACGGTGTTTGTGTTCTGCTTGCAGTATAAGGTAAATCACCAGTACCATCAGTAATGCCTGATTTGAAAGCAATCTACAGAACAGCTTTATTTTGTAACTATTAAAGTGCTTGGTCTCTTACCAAAGTTTTTCTCATTCCCACTTCAATCATGTTCTCATTTTTTCTCTTTACATATCCCATATCACTTGCATCTAATGAGTGGTTATTAGCCTCCTAATTTCCTAAACCATTTAGTAATGTCACAATATCCAGCTACCATGTAAACACTCTCTTTAAAGGGCTTGCTCACATGACCGTATAACACGACCAAGTGCCATCCAGTGTTTTATCGGATAGCTCTCGGCCCAATGTTATACTATGGAGCAGTGCAGATCTGCGATTTTTTTCTCATGCCGATCCAGCATAATAAGACAATCGCAGTATGCTGCGAGTACAATAATTGGACCATGTGCACTCACACAAGTCTACGGGTATGTGTGAAACATCGGACTGCGCTCTGATGTCATCTGAGTGCAGTCCGCTTATTGTGGACACAGAAAATGGAGAAATTAAGTTGTTCGTCTTCTCTGCACCAGTGATGCAATTCTCTCATGTGAGAGAATCAGATCACACTAAGGTGACACTCGGATCAAACTCTGACAGAATTTAATCTGAGTGAAATTAGCATAATCGGCCGATTCTCACGCATGAGAGAATCGATGTCCGTGTGAGCGAGCCCTTAGCGTTAAAAAAAAATCCTGCACCTAATGGTGGTCATTCCAGCGTAGATATCCCTACTAAGAGTTCACTCGTTAAACTCCCGATCATCTAACACAAATAACCACACCAAATAATATTTGAGCCAAAAATGTATGGTATTAGCCACTCTTTATTTACAGCATTATACAACACAGTTGAGTGAAACTTGTATAAAGCAACCACTGGTTCTCCCTCACCAACTTTTTTACTTGCCAAAGTCCATCTGAACTGGGGACAAGCCTTACAGCCTTTGTTCTTACAAAGTTGAGAAACACTGCAGCATATCTCGTGGTTATCTCGCCATGTCCCATTATATCTCAATTCTATCCTACAATAAAGAACACCACTAATCTCCAAAAATCTGTTGGCCATAATCTTTGAAATAGTGTTTTTTTTTATTCAAGAAAGGCATCCAGGCACCTTTGAACTTATTTAACGAATCAAGTCAACAATCATAATGTCATGTGGCAGAAAGTTCGATAATCTCAACGATCTTAAAAGGAATACCAATATGTAAAATAGTCATTGTGAATATGACATAGACATAATATATGCCTTCTGAAAAAGTCATAGTTTCAGTCAATATATCAATACCTGTCTTTTTGGAATAAATTGCAATTTTGAATGGTACTAAAAAAAATCATGAAAAAATATTTTTCGAGCAGAATGGTGAAAAAAACTGCCATTCTGAAATTTTTGCTCAGATTTCATTTTTAGAAAGGAAAGGGAGTGGATGTTGTAAGGTGGCAGCTGGTCTGGTTGCGGACGGGTGGTCTGTGTCCCCGAAGTGTCAAGCCTCTGTGATGTAGGACCTGGAGAAGCAGGCTCCAGCACACATAGTGCTGAGAGGTGTTTACTAAGCCAGGATTATGGGTTCGGGTTTTACGAGCAGCTGAAAGAGCTGGGTGGGATCGCTGCTCACTTACCTCCAGTCCAGGTCTTGGAATGGATGATTTAAGGCAGCTGGTGCTGTCTCACCCTGTCTGTGTCTTTTCAAGGTGAGGAGGCCTTGCATGTGCGGCCCAAACATGCTGGAGTCTGAGAGAAAAGGACTGACATTTCAATGGCTGAGCCCATGTGTTATATGGACTGGTTATTTTTTCCTATTTTGTGCTGTTATTCCTTTTTGCACCTGGAAGAGGTTATTTGACATTGTTAACCCTTACAGTTTAAAATTTTTTAATAAACCGCCTGTTTGTTTTGAGCAACGAACTGAATCCTATGTGTGAACCAGCGTCTACCATAGAGCCGATCCCTCACAGTATATATACGGCACCAGTATATAAAGAAAATGAAGCAATACTTGCAATATGGCATAAAAATATAGGAAAATCTTAATTGGTACATTCAAAAAGCACTATACAATCCTAAAAACATATGAAAACAAAAAGTAGGGGGAATACTTTTTTGGAAAAAGACTAGAATAGAAAAGGAGACAAATACAATCACCCCACTAATCCAATGCATAATAAAGCACAAGAAAATACATGAATCAGGTTTGCTGAGAATAGAGCCAAATGCAGTTTATGCACATACAGTGGGGAAAATAAGTATTTGATACACTGCTGATTTTGCAAGTTTTCCCAAGTACAAAGAATGGAGAGGTCTGTGATTTTTATTGTAGGTACACTTCACCTGTGAGAGACAGAATCTAAAAATAAAAAACAGAAAATCACATTGCATTATTTTTTACATAATTAATTAGCATGTTATTGCATGAAATAAGCATTTGATACAATAGAAAAACAAAACTTGAGATTCGGTACAAAAACCTTTGTTTGCAATTACAGAGGTCAGACATTTCCTGTAGTGCTTGACCATGTTTGTACACACTGCAGCAGGGATTGTGGCCCACTCCTCCATAAAGATTTTCTCTAGATCTTTCAGGTTTCGGGGCTGTCGCTGCTCAACATTGAATTTAAGCTCCCTCAAAGATTTTCTATTGGTTCAGGTCTGGAGACTGGCTAGGCCACTCCAGGACCTTGAAATGCTTCTTATGGAGCCACTCCTTAGTTTCCCTGGTTGTGTGTTTCGGGTCATTGTCATGCTGGAAGACCCAGCTATGACCCATATTCAATGATCTTACTGAGAGAAGGAGGTCATTGGCAAAAATCTTGCGATACATGACCCCATCCATCCTCTCTTCAATATGGTGCAGTTGTCCTATCCCCTTTGCAGAAAAGCACCCCCAAAGTATGATGTTTCCCCTACCATGCTTCAGGGTTGGGACAGTGTTCTTGGGGTTGTACTCATCCTTCTTCTTCTTCCAAACACGGCGAGTGGAGTTCATACCAAAAAGGTCTATTTTGGTCTCAACAAACCACATGACCTTCTCCTATGCCTCCTCTGGATCATCCAGATGGTCATTGGCGAACTTCAAACAGGCCTGGACATGTGCTGACGTGAGCAGGAGGACCTTGCATGGTCTACATGATTTTAATCCATGATGGTGTAGTGTGTTACAAATGATAATATTTGAGACAGTGGTCCCAGCTCTCTTCAGGTCATTGACCAGGTCCTTCCATGTAGTCCTTGGCTGATTCCTGACCTTTCTCAGAATCATCCTTACCTCATGATGTGAGACCTTGCATGTAGCCCCAGACCGAGGAAGATTGACAGCAATCTTGTGTTTCATCCGTTTGCTAATAATTGTCCCAACATTTGTTGCCTTCTCACCAAGCTGCTTGCCTAAAGTCCTGTAGCCCATCTCAGCCTTGTGCAGGTCTACAATTTTGTCACTGGTGCCCTTTGACAGCTCTTTGGTCTTGGCCATGGTGGAGAGGTTGGCGTGTGATTGATTGAGTGTGTGGACAGGTGTCTTTTATACAGGTAACAAGTTCAAGCAGGTGCAATTAATACAGATAATGAGGGCAGAGTAGGAGGGCTTCTTAAAGAAAAGCTAACAGATCCGTGAAAGCCAGAATTCTTGCTGGTACGTAGGTGATCAAATACTTATTCCATGAAATAAAATGCAATTTAATTATTTAAAAATCATACAATGTGATTTTCTGTTTTTTATTTTTAGATTCTGTCTCCCACAGGTGAAGTGCACCTACGATAAAAAATTACAGACCTCTCCATTCTTTGTAGGTGGGAAAACTTGCACAATCAGCAGTGTATCAAATTCTTATTTTCCCCAATGTATAAGGTGCATATTAGGCAAGATAGTAGCATACGCCAATAGCGGAAGGCCACGCGACTGCTAAGGGGCCCGTGAGCCGGGGGGGCCCGATGTCAGCGCCTGCACCGTGCACCAATCAAATCGAGCCGCCGCCGCCCCTGCATTGGGCCCCCCTCCTGCACCCCCTGCTCTGCATCAGCACCCACCCAGAGTACCCGGGCAAGTGCTGGGGCCCTAGACAGTCAAGGGTGCCAACTCGCTGTCGGGGCCCGGACCACTCCCCCAACATCTCCGCAGGACCGCCAGCGCTGCTTGATTGCCGGCACTTCACCAGACATGGCCATGTGCTTTGTGGCTGGGTGTATTAGTAATGACACGGCACGTCATTAATAGCACATACAGCCGCACAGCGCACTGCGCGCGGCATGTCTGAAGTGCTGGCAATCAAAAAGAAGCGTCGGCAGTAATGTGTAAATGCTGGGGGAGTGGCCCGGGGCCCCGACAGTGAGTGGGCCCCTCTGATGGTCCAGGGCCATGTCTGTGATGGCCATCAGACATGCCGGCAATCAAGCAGCCACATGAGGAGCTGGACCAGACACATGCTGGGGGCAGGTGAGAGGCTTGTAGCCAGCTTACCCAATCCCCATATTAAAAATATTTCTAATCTATCTGTGTGTATGTCAGTGTGTATGACTGTGGATATATATTTATGTATGTTTTATGTGTTTTTAAGAATGTGTTAAATAATGTACGTATGTCTGTATGTGCACGTATCTGTGTATATGTTTGCATGTCTGTGTACTGTGTGTGCACGTCTGCACACTGTGTGTGCACATGTCTGCGTACTGTATGTGTGCGTGCATCTGTATACTGAGTATGTGCGCGCATTTGCATACTGTGTGTGCATGTCTGCCTACTCTGTGTTCGTATGTCTGTGTAATGTGTGTCTGCGCATGTCTGCATACTGTACGTGTGCACGCATGTCTGCGTACTGTACGTGTGCACGCATGTCTGCATACTGTTTGTGCATGTCTGCGTACTGTGTGTACATGTCTGCATACTGTGTGTGTGCATGTCTGCGTACTGTGTGTGTACATGTCTGCATACTGTGTGTGTACATGTCTGCATACTGTGTGTGTGCATGTCTGCGTACTGTGTGTGTGCATGTCTGCGTACTGTGTGTGTGCATGTCTGCGTACTGTGTGTGTGCATGTTTGCATACAGTTAGGTCCATATATATTTGGACAGAGACAAAATTTTTCTAATTTTGGTTCTAGACATTACCACAATGAATTTTAAACAAAACAATTCAGATGCAGTTGAAGTTCAGACTTTCAGCTTTCGTTTGAGGGTATCCACATTAAAATTGGATGAAGAGTTTAGGAGTTTCAGCTCTTTAACATGTGCCACCCTGTTTTTAAAGGGAGCAAAAGTAATTGGACAATTGACTCTAAGGCTATTTCATGGACAGGTGTGGGCAATCCATTCGTTATGTCATTCTCAATTAAGCAGATAAAAGGCCTGGAGTTGATTTGAGGTGTGGTGCTTGCATTTGGAAGGTTTTGCTGTGAAGTAAACATGCGGTCAAATGAGCTCTCCATGCAGGTGAAACAAGCCATCCTTAAGCTGCAAAAACAGAAAAAACCCATCCGAGAAATTGCTACAATATTAGGAGTGGCAAAATCTACAGTTTGGTACATCCTGAGAAAGAAAGAAAGCACTGGTGAACTCATCAATGCAAAAAGACCTGGGCGCCCACGGAAGACAATAGTGGTGGATGATCGCAGAATAATCTCCATGATGAAGGGAAACCCCTTCACAACAGCCAACCAAGTGAACAACACTCTCCAGGAGGTAGGCGTATCAATATCCAAATCTACCATAAAGAGAAGACTGCATGAAAGTAAATACAGAGGGTTCACTGCACGGTGCAAGCCACTCATAAGCATCAAGAATAAAAAGGCTAGACTGGATTTTGCTAAAAAACATCTAAAAAAGCCAGCACAGTTCTGGAAGAACATTCTTTGGACAGATGAAACCAAGATCAACCTCTACCAAAGTGATGGAAAGAGAAAAGTATGGCGAAGGCGTGGTACAGCTCATGATCCAAAGCATACCACATCATCTGTAAAACACAGCGGAGGCAGTGTGATGGCTTGGGCATGCATGGCTGCCAGTGGCACTGGGTCACTAGTGTTTATTGATGATGTGACACAGGACAGAAGCAGCCAAATGAATTCTGATGTATTCAGAGCCATACTGTGTGCTCAGTTCCAGCCAAATGCAGCCAAACTGATTGGTCGTCGTTTCATACTGCAGATGGACAATGACCCAAAACATAAAGCCAAAGCAACCCAGGAGTTTATTAAAGCAAAGAAGTGGAATATTCTTGAATGGCCAAGTCAGTCACCTGATCACAACCCAATTGAGCATGCATTTCACTTGTTAAAGACTAAGCTTCAGACAGAAAGGCCCACAAACAAACAGCAACTGAAAACCACCGCAGTGAAGGCCTGGCAGAGCATCAAAAAGGAGAAAACACAGCGTCTGGTGATGTCCATGAGTTCAAGACTTCAGGCAGTCATTGCCAACAAAGGGTTTTCAACCAAGTACTAGAAATGAACATTTTATTTACAATTATTTAATCTGTCCAATTACTTTTGGTCCCTTTAAAAACAGGGTGGCACATGTTAAGGAGCTGAAACTCCTAAACTCTTCATTAAATTTTAATGTGGATACCCTCAAATGAAAGCTGAAAGTCTGAACTTCAACTGCATCTGAATTGTTTTGTTTAAAATTCATTGTGGTAATGTCTAGAACCAAAATTAGAAAAATGTTGCCTCTGTCCAAATATATATGGACCTAACTGTATGTTTGATATCTACAAACTCATAACGACCTGGGGAACCATAATGGCAGGTCAGTTTTTGCATTTAGTGAACACGGTAAAACAAAATCCAAAATACAATTGTAGAATTGCACTTTTTTGCAAATTCATCACACTTTGAAATTTTTCCCATTTTTCAGTACACAAAATGGTAAAACCAATGATTTCGTTCCAAAGTACAACTCGACCTGCAAAAAACAAACCCTCACATGGCAATATTGACCTAAAAATAAAAAAGTTATGGCTCTGGGAAGAAGGGGAGCAAAAATCAAAAAACCCAAAATGGAAAAACCAAAGGTCGCAAAGGGGTTAAATGTCATCTTTGCTGATTCTTGCAATAAAAATGGCCACACAAGCAAAAAATGTTTTTCTATACTAATGTCAAAAAAAATTTTCACCACTAAATAATAAAAAAACTATACAAGTTTGGTATTGATGTAATCCAACTGATCTGAAGAATCATGATTCTAAGTAATACTTTTTGAACGACATAAAAACAAAACTCAAAAAACAATGGCAGATTTGCGTTTGTTCACATTTGAACTTTTTTTCTTATTTTCTTTTATTTCTTTTATTTTATAGTAAAATGAATGTCATTCAAAACTACAACTTGTCTAAGAAAAACAAACTCTCATGTAGTTACATCGATAGAAACATAAAAAAAATTGTTTTAGGTCTTAGAACAAGGGAGGGAAATAACGAAAACACAGTAACTGAATATTGCCAGGTCCATAAGTGGTGAATACATAAAACACTGTGTTTTTTTTTTTAATAAAAAACAAAGGTTTTACAAGTTTTGCTCAAAACAGAGTTCATAGACCTGAATAGTGCTAAATGTTGCAATAATAACAGTTATTAAGTAATAGGGAAGCCGCCAAAAGTGACCTTGTCTTTACTTAAACTTTGATTAAGCAAGCAGCTGGCAAAGATATATAGTGACCTTGTGACTACTCACGTAACTAATTTATCTAAGCCACATCTTTTTTTAGCATGACTGTCAAATAAGACTCTACTTAACATTTTAATATTGTAAATAAAGGTTATTTCACCATTAAACCCACATTTACTGTAGGTTGCATAAATATATACAGTTGAAACCAGAAGTTTACATACACTATATAAAAAGACACATATGCATGTTTTTCTCAATATCTCACATGAAATCAGAATAAACCTTTCCCGTTTTAGGTCAATTAGGATTACCATCATTTTTAATATTTGCTAAATGTCAGAATAATGAGAGAGAGAGAATGTTTTAAGGCATTTTTATTACTTACTGTAAAGTCAAAAGATTACATACATTTCATTAGTATTTCGTACCATTGCCCTTAAACTGAATGACTTGGGTCAAACGTTTGGGATATCCTTCCACAAGCTTCTCACAATAGTTGGTCGGAATTTGGGCCCATTCCTCCTGACAAAACTGGTATAACAGATCCAAGGTTTGTAGGTTGCCTTCCTTCTTTATATTTTGCATTCTGACTGTACACTGGTCTTGAGTAGTGCTGAGCGAGCACTAAAATGCTCGGGTGCTCGAAGCTCGGGCCGAGCTCGCCGTGATACTCGGGTGCTCGACCCGAGCAACGAGCCCAATGTTAGTCTATGGGAGACTCGAGCATTTTTGCGGCGGCTCCCCCGGCAGTCTTTTAAAAGCCTAACAAGTGCCCAAAACGATAGTGACAGTGCTTAAATGACATGGGGACAGCATGGGGATTGCCCCAGGAAGCATTTCTGACCCCCAGGTCACTGCTGTCAACAACGTGGTCAGAGGTATTAAGCCACTTTTACAGGCTCACAATAAAATGTTCAAAAACGAAACTGAAACTTTTTTCCTGTGAAATATGTTAAGGATAGTGTTGAGCGATACCTTCCGATATCAGGAAATATCGTATCGGATTGGATCGGACCGATACCCAAAAAGTATCAGATATTGCCGATTCCGATACCGGAAACCAATGCAAGTCAATGGGACACAAATATCGGAATGAAAATAAACCCTTTCTTTCCTTGTAGGTTAATTCTACATGAAGTAAAACAACTAAGAATAATGTAGAATGTATTATGCGAAAAGCCGGCAATTCATCAGCGGCATACACCGGTACCCGACAATTTACAACAGAAAGAATAGAGCTTCACACATAGATTAGATAGATAGAAACATGTCAGTCACATATATATGAAGTACAGTGACAGTGTTGCTTACTGTACTTGTCATTTAGTGTAAAGGATTTATTTAAAAAAATAATTGTGTTTTCATGCACTGTCTCTTTAAAAAAGCCGGCCGGCAATTCAGCTGCGGTACCCGACAATTTATAACAGACAGAATAGAGCTTCACACATAGATTAGATAGATAGAAACATGTCAGTCACATATATATGGAGTACAGTGACAGTGTTGCTTACTGTACTTGTCATTTAGTGTAAAGGATTTATTTAAAAATATAATAGTGTTTTCATGCACCGTCTCTTTAAAAAAGCCGGCCGGCAATTCAGCATCTGTACCCGACAATTTAGAATAGAAGGAATAGAGAATCATACATAGATTAGATAGATAGAAACATGTCAGTCACATATATATGAAGTACTGTGACAGTGTTGATTACTGTACTTGTCATTTAGTGTTAAAATAAAGGATTTATTTAAAAAAAAATTGGTGTGGGGTTCCCCTTAATTTTAGTCTCTAGCGGAGGTTAAGCAGACGGCTGGGGCAGATGTTTGAAGCCTGGGAAGGGGGTAATACCCACGGAGCTTCCCAGGCTACTAATATGAGCCCCCTGCTGAATACCTAGCCTTTACTAGCTATTAAAATGGGGGACCCCCTCAAAAAAATGACGTGGGGTCCCCCCTAATTTAATAGCTAGCAAAGGCTAGGCAGACAGCTGGGGGCTGATATTAATAGCCCAGGAAGGGTGCCATGAATATTGGCCCCCTCCCAGGCTAGAAACACCAGCCATCAGCCACCACAGAAATGGCGCATCCATAGGATGCGCCAATTCTGGCACTTAGCCTCGCTCTTCCCACTGCCCTGTAGCGGTGGCAGTGGGGTAATAGGGTTGGGGTTGATGTCAACTTATAATGCCTGCTGACATCAAGCCCAGGTTAGTAATGGAGAGGCGTCTATAAGACACCCCCATTACTAACCCCATAGTCAAAGTTAAAAAAAACAACACAAACACCCAGAATAAAGTCCTTTAATTGAAATAAACACACAATTCTTTATTGTTCTAAATTAAACTCTACTTACCATCACGCCCATTCCAGCTGAAGCCAACGATCTCCTGCAATAAAAGAAAAATAATAAAGCAACCTCATCCTTACCTTTCCATGGTTCCCAGGACAGCTTTAGCTCTGCTACATCGAGATGACAGGCTGGACCACAGCAGAACGCTGCCATCCAGCCTGTCATCCCGCAGACACTGAGAAGCGCAGGCTATCTTGCGCTCCTCAGTGTCTCTCTGTGACGGCATAAAGATGAGCCGAGGTCTTGTCCAATAAACTCGGCTCACCTCATGCACGTTACTGACAGCGTGGGAAAATTCTCCTGCACTCAGCGCTTCAGCGTGAGAATTTTCCCACGCTGTCAGTGACATGAATGAGGTGAGGTCATGTCCAATGAACTCAGCTCATCTCATGCACGTCACTGACAGCGTGGGAAAATTCTCCTGCACTCAGCGCTTCAGCGTGAGAATAGGTGTAGTTTTTTATTTTTTACTTTATTTTAGTTGGCGATCAGCGGGGACAAGTAATGTATGGACTAATTTATTGTAGGCAACCACTGGCCACCAATGACATGTATTTAAAATTTATTGGGGACACAGTAGGGCAATTTAAATAGCAGGATCAGGCTGATGGGAACTACTGCTCCCATCGAGCTGATCCTGCTGGCACGAGTGGACGGGGGACAGACATAGGCCGATGGGAGTAGTAGTGTCACATCGGCCTATGTCTGCCTGCACGCATATACCCGCAGACATCGCACAGATACCGCACACACTCGCAGACATCGCACACACCCACAGACATCGCACAGACACCGCACACACTCGCAGACATCGCACAGACACCGCACACACTCGCAGACATCGCACAGACACCGCAGACATCGCACAGACACCGCGCACACCCGCACACATCGCACAGACACCGCACACACCCGCAGACATCGCACTGACACCCCGCACACACTCGCAGACACACGCACAGACACCCCGCACACACTCGCAGACACACGCACAGACACCCACACACACCAATCATGACGGGCTGATCGTCTGGGAGGTGACGCCGTGCGGCCAGCCAATCACTGTAATGCCCACAAACAACATGGCTGCGGCATTACAGTGACAGGCTGGCAATCCCTGCATGTTCATTGGCTCTGTAAAGAGCGCCAAACATGCAGGGCGAAGACCCGAGCTCCCGCCCGAGTAACCCGGAAATGCTCGGTGCTCGCCGAACATCCCGAGCAGCGTGATGCTCGGGCGAGTACCGAGCAGTGTCGAGCATGTTCGCTCAACACTAGTCTTGAGTTACAATTTAACAACCAGATTTATCAAAACTATCTAAAAGAAAAACTGCCTTTATTATCCATAGAAACGAATCTCAGAGCAGCTTCTATTTTAAGAAATCTGCTTAAAAATTAAATCTGAGCTCTAATTGTTGGCTATGGGCAGCTGCATTTAGACAATTTTGATTACCATTGCTCAGATTTGCATTCATAATTATTATGTTTTCTTTTGGAAACAGCTGTTAAGTTTTTGACCAGTATACCCATAATATCCATCCGACCATCGGGTCTCCCGACCTTAGATGTTTCAGGCAGCGAACGGTCTGGGTCTTCCGATCTGAGCTAACTATTTCATAGGCAGTGAATGGTCTCCGTCTTACAAGCTAAGCCTGGTCCCTGTATATAGACCGTTTTAAACCAGCCTAAGGCAGAAGCAGAAGACAGTTAGGCCTGGTTTAACACTTTTGGGAAACACAGACTGTGCCTGGATCAGAAAACCTAGCCCTACCACCTGATTTCCTGACTTGAGAATACTGTATTATAGGCATTCTGACCTGAGTTTGTGTTTCATGGCCGAAGATATGGATAATCTATACATAACCTGCACTTATATCTAATATGATGCAAGTGAACATTTTTAGTTGATGAAAACTTCCCACATAGTTTATGATTAACAGGGTGAAGTACACTCATTCTCAATGAAGCTTTTTTAGTCAATGTTCCTAATCAATGTCTGGTATCATGCGTAAATAATTTACTTCCAGAAAACTTCTCTTACCTTTTATTCCTGTTAACTGATATCATTTTCTGAAAGTTCATGGTCAATTCATTTGGGAGAATTCTAAGCATTTTACTGTGTATTTGCTGAATGTGTTATTGTATCTAAAAAGCATGATCCCTGTTTTTTTCATCATAGGGTGTCCAGAAGCAAGGGATTTTTATAAATGAAAGAAATAAAGAATACTTACCCTTTTTATACTTCAGCAGATTTAGAGCTCTCATTCTATTGGTCTCCTCTAGGATCAGAAGTGATGATGTCCTGTCTAACCCATAACCACCCAACTGGAGGTCACTGATTAGCTGAAGAGACTTGTGAATTATGGACAGGACATCATCCCATTTAAAAAAGCCTCAGTTGTAAGGGGCGTATGACTGAACGTCATACAGTAACTACTGGGATCGACAAAGACCACCAAAGTCACAGTGTTGAAGCATTGGGATTTGCGAGTAGTAAGTAATACTTATTTCATTATTATGTAAAGACCATTTTTCTAAAAGAGGAGAAAATACCTTTAAGTTATAAAAAAAAACAAAAACATGATTATGTGTTAAAAAAATAAAAAACATATATTTCCCCCAAAAATACAAAGAAATATCACACAGTCTAATGTGTATGGGTAACAAATAAAGTTGCACTTTGTAATGCTATAGCATGTAACCATGAAAAACATGAAATTTGAATTGCATTACTGCTCTAGAAAATAGGAAAAAATGAAGATACTTAGCACATAAATTGGCTAATTCATGTCTTCCCAGTAGCCATGACGAGGTACCGTATATACTCGAGTATAAGCTAACTCGAATATAAGCTGAAGCACCTAATTTTACCACAAAAAACTGGGAAAACTTATTGACTCGAGTGTAAGCCTAGGGTGGTAAATTTAGCAGCTACTGGCAAATTTCACCATCCTGGTATGCATGGCCCCCTCATCCCCAATCCTGGTATGCATGGTCCCCTCATCTCCAATCCTGGTATGCATGAACCCCTCATCCCTAATCCTGGTATGCATGGCACTCTCATCCCCAATCCTGGTATACATAGCCCCCTCATCCCCAATCCTGGTATGCATGGCCCCCTCATCCCCAATCGTGGTATGCATGGCCCCCTCATTCCCAATCCTGGTATGCAATGGCCCACTCATCCCCAATCCTGGTATGCATGGCCCCCTCATCCCCAATCCTGGTATGCATGGCCCCCCTATCCTGGTATACATGGCCCCCCATCACTGCACGCATGAAAAAAATAAACACTTGTACTCATCTTCCTTCCTCCCCTCTGCTCCAGTGCTGCGTCCTGTTCTGCCACTAGCTCATCTGAGCAGCGCCTGACGTCACTGCCATGTGCCCTCAGATGCTGAGGTGAGCTGCGGGGATATTCACTCCTCTCCACGCCAGGACTGGAGAGGAGTGAATATCCATTTTCTTTAATGGCGCGCACTGTCAGCGATCCTGTGTGCCCGCTACTAAACAGAATAAGTATTCACTCTTCTGCACACCCACGGAAGGTGAGAAGAGTGAATATTCATACTCTCTAATAGCGGGCACACAGGGTAGCTGAGCCGCAGCAGGAAGCTGGCAGCTGAGACTGATACTAAGCGCACTATTTAAGAAAATTAATATTCACTCCTCTCCACTCCCATGGACATGAAGAACAGTGAATATTCATTCACCTTTAGCAGCAGGCATACGTGGTAGCTGCAGCAGCCGGCTACTGCCTGTGCACTGCTCCTCCGCCGCCGCAACGCTCCCCATCACCTTCCACCACTAGAATGTATATACCATAAAGTATATACCTGAGTATAAGCCGAGGGGGGCTCTCTCAGCATAAAAAATATGCTGAAAAAGTTGGCTTATACTCGCGTACAGTACAGACCAAAAGTTTGGACACACCTTCTCATTTAAAGATTTTTCTGTATTTTCATGACTATGAAAATTGTACATTCACACTGAAGACATCAAAACTATGAATTAACACATGTGGAATTATATACTTAACAAAAAAGTGTGAAACAACTGAAAATATGTCTTATATTTTAGGTTCTTCAAAGTAGCCACCTTTTGCTTTGATGACTGCTTTGCACAGTCTTGGCATTCTCTTGATGCGCTTCAAGAGGTAGTCACCGGAAATGGTTTTCACTTCACAGGTGTGCCCTGTCAGGTTTAATAAGTGGTATTTCTTGCCTTATAAATGGGGTTGGGACCATCAGTTGTGTTGTGCAGAAGTCAGGTGATTACACAGCTGATAGTCCTACTGAATAGACTGTTAGAATATGTATTATGGCAAGAGAAAAGCAGTTAAGTAAAGAAAAACTTAGAAAATTACTTTAAGAAATTAAGGTCAGTCAGTCTGAAAAATTGGGCAAACTTTGAAAGTGTCCCCAAGTGCTGTTGCAAAAACCATCAAGTGCTACAAAAAAACTGGCTCACATGAGGACCGCCCCAGGAAAGGAAGACCAAGAGTCACCTCTGCTTCAGAGGATAAGTTTATCCGAGTCACCAGCCTCAGAAATCGCAGGTTAACACCAGCTCAGATTAGAGACCAGGTCAATGCCACACAGAGTTCTAGCAGCAGACACATCTCTACAACAACTGTTAAGAGGAGACTTTGTGCAGCAGGCCTTCATGGTAAAATAGCTGCTAGGAAACCACTGCTAAGGACAGGCAACAAGCAGAAGAGACTTGTTTGGGCTAAAGAACACAAGGAATGGACATTAGACCAGTGGAAATCTGTGCTTTGGTCTGATGAGTCCAAATTTGAGATCTTTGGTTCCAACCACCGTGTCTTTGTGCGAAGCATAAAAGGTGAACGGATGGACTCTACATGCCTGGTTCTCACCATGAAGCATGGAGGAGGAGGTGTGATGGTGTGGGGGTGCTTTGCTGGTGACACTGTTGGGGATTTATTCAAAATTGAAGGCATACTGAACCAGCATGGCTACCACAGCATCTTGCAGCGGCATGCTATTCCATCTGGTTTGCATTTAGTTGGACCATCATTTATTTTTCAACAGGACAATGACCCCAAACACACCTCCAGGCTGTGTACGGGCTATTTGACCAAAAAGGAGAGTGATGGGGTGCTACGCCAGATGACCTGGCCTCCACAGTCACCAGACCTGAACCCAATCGAGATGGTTTGGGGTGAGCTGGACCGCAGAGTAAAGGCAAAAGGGCCAACAAGTGCTAAGCATCTCTGGGAACTCCTTCAAGATTGTTGGAAGACCATTTCCGGTGACTACCTCTTTAAGCAAATCAAGAGAATGCCAAGAGTGTGCAAAGCAGTCATCAAAGCAAAAGGTGGCTACTTTGAAGAACCTAGAATATAAGACATATTTTCAGTTGTTTCACACTTTTTTTGTTAAGTATATAATTCCACATGTGTTAATTCATAGTTTTGATGTCTTCAGTGTGAATGTACAATTTTCATAGTCATGAAAATACAGAAAAATCTTTAAATGAGAAGGTGTGTCCAAACTTTTGGTCTGTACTGTATATACGGTAATCCTCTTTGCTGGGAACCTAGTGTAATGTGATTCCTCTCCTGGGCTGATTTTTATGGGTAGGTAGGATTCTGCTGTGATTAAAAACCCCACGGGCTGATGGGTGGAGTGCTCGGTCAGAAAGCCTATGCATACAACTATCAAAAGACTGACCGTCACTTCTAAACAGAAAACAGGTGTGAACAGATGCATACTAAGACAGACTACTCTTAGTATGCACCTGTTCACACCTGTTTTCTGTTTGGAAGTGACAGTAAGTCTTTTGGTATTTGTAATGTGTATCGGAGAGCTGGCCAACTGATAGAGATGTCAATTGCGCATATCCGATTTCGGGCTGCCAATCACATTGTTCTCTCTGAGATAAGCTGCCGGCCGACATGCCAGTCAGCAGCTTTCTCTGGAGAACATAGGAGCACTTGCTCAATCGAGCTCTACTGTGTATGTGTGTGTTGGCTGTCGGCCAAATGATTGTCCGAAGCTATCTAATGTGTATGGCGAGCCTAAGACTTTTCTTGTGGTGCACTACTTCTCTGGAATGCATTGCCACAGACAATCAGTTTAATTCCTAGTGTTCAGAGATTCAAACACTAGAGCCGTAAAAACACATCTTTTAAACAGGCTTTTCATAATCAATTCACACGTTTAAATTTTCTGTTTCCCCATTCGTATATATTTTTATCTTCTTTTAACAATTTCTCCCACACTCCAAGTGAACAATAGACCTTACATCAGTACATACACAGATACTGGCTGGTGGCTGGATATTGCAGTTTATTATATAATTTGGTTTGACCATACCATGAAAGCTTTTTTTATCTTTTATATTACCCCCTTTCCTCATGAACTTAATTTTCTTTCCATTTTCTTTGAATTGTTGAACTGTTTTACTCTGTACTTATTGTCTGATACAGTTTGTACCTGAACCCTTGTATATAGTTTTTTTTAAACATGCAGCCTTATTATTTATCTTAGATACATAAATACTGCTCTGCATGTCACATCTTTGCATTCTACAAAATTATTAATTGATCTATTATCTTGCAACCACCCTCTGTTTATAATTTATATACATACATATATATGTATATATATATACTGTACAGACCAAAAGTTTGGACACACCTTCTCATTTAAAGATTTTTCTGTATTTTCATGACTATGAAAATTGTACATTCACACTGAAGGCGTCAAAACTATGAATTAACACATGTGGAATTATATAGTTAACAAAAAAGTGTGAAACAACTGAAAATATGTCATATTCTAGGTTCTTCAAAGTAGCCACCTCTTGCTTTGATGACTGCTTTGCACACTCTTGGCATTCTCTTGATGAGCTTCAAGAGGTAGTCACCGGAAATGGTTTTCACTTCACAGGTGTGCCCTGTCAGCATAGTCCTACACAGTAGGACTATCAGCTGTGTATCCACCAGACTTCTGCACAACACAACTGATGGTCCCAACCCCATTAATAAGGCAAGAAATCCCACTTATTAAACCTGACAGGGCACACCTGTGAAGTGAAAACCATTTTCGGTGACTTCCTCTTGAAGCTCATCAAGAGAATGCCAAGAGTGTGCAAAGCAGTCATCAAAGCAAAAAGTGGATACTTTGAAGAACCTAGACTATAAGACATATTTTCAGCTGTTTCACACTTTTTTGCTAACTATATAATTCCACATGTGTTAGGCTATGTGCCCACGATGCAGAGATGCTGCATATTTTTCCGCTTCTCACTGGCAGGAAAAACGCATGCGTTTTTTACATGCGTTTTTCCCGCCAGGTAGAAGCATTTGTCAAGCGTTTTTGAGTGAATTTCTGCATGTGGGTTATCAAGCGCTTTTCCAAGCGATTTTAGCATCACTTGGAAAAGTGCTTGACAACTTGTTCATACTATATAAATCCATGCAACCGGCAAGAATTTATAGTAGTGTGACCAAGTTAGTTTAAAAAAAAGAATAAGAATGGTAAAAAATAAAAAAAATATATTATACTCACCTTCTGATGTCCTCCCGCTGTTTTCTCTGCTGCGTCCGGTGTCTTGGGCGGCTCGCGGTGGTGTGAAGGGCCTGCGGTGACGTCATTGAGTCATGTGACAGGTCACATGACTCAATGACGTCATGGCAGGTCCTTCACAACACTGCGACCCACATAGCAGACCAGACAAAGGGGAAAAAACACCAGGAGGACATCGGAAGGTAAGTATAATCTTTATTTTTTATTTTTCATTCTTTTTTTTACAGTTTCTATGGTACCCAGGTCTGGATGAGAGTCTCCTCTCCTCCAGACCCGAGTACCATCCGCACATTGAGCCATGTGATATCCACTTGTGCAGATGCAGTGATGCGGATGTCACGCGGTCCAATGCAAGTCAATGGCGGCAATTACGCTGCGTGTCCGCAAAATTAATGGACATGCTGCGTATTTTTCCGCAATGATAATCCGCAGCAGAAATTTCCGCAGCATGTGCACAGCACATGCAGATTATCTTTGGGGACCATGGGGCACGTATTACCAAGCGTTTTTTAAGCATTTTCGTTGCAGAAATTCCAAGGCAAAATCGCTTGAAAAACGCAAAGTGGGCACGCAGCCTCAATTCATAGTTTTGATGCCTTCAGTGTGAATGTACCATTTTCATAGTCATGAAAATACAGAAAAATCTTTAAATGAGAAGGTGTGTCCAAACTTTTCGTCTGTACTGTATATACACTGCTCAAAAAAATAAAGGGAACACTCAAATAACACATCCTAGATCTGAATGAATGAAATATTCTCATTGAATACTTTGTTATGTACAAAGTTGAATGTGCTGACAACAAAATCACACAAAAATCATCAATGAAGATCAAATTTATTAACCAATGGAGGCCTGGATATGGAGTCACCACCAAAATTAAGGTGGAAAAACACACTACAGGCTGATCCAACTTTGAAGTAATGTTCTTAAAACAAGTCAAAATGAGGCTCAGTATTGTGTGTGGCCTCCACGTGCCTGTATGACCTCCCTACAATGCCTGGGCATGCTCCTGATGATGTTGCGGATGGTCTCCTGTGGGATCTCCTCCCAGACCTGGACTAAAGCATCCGCCAACTCCTTGACAGTCTGTGGTGCAACGTGACATTGGTGGATAGAGCGAGACATGATGTCCCAGATGTGCTCAATCGAATTTAGGTCTGGGGAACGGGCGGGCCAGTCCATAGCTTCAATGCCTTCATCTTACAGGAACTGCTGACACACTCCAGCCACATGAGGTCTGGCATTGTCCTGCATTAGGAGGAACCCAGGGCCAACCGTACCAGCATATGGTCTCACAAGGAGTCTGAGGATCTCATCTCGGTACCTAATGGCAGTCAGGCTACCTCTGGCGAGCACATGGAGGGCTGTGCAGCCCTCCATAGAAATGTCACTCTACACCATTACTGACCCACTGCCAAACCGGTCATGCTGAAGGATGTTGCAGGCAGCAGATCGCTCTCCACGGCGTCTCCAGACTCTGTTACGTCTGTCACATGTGCTGAGTGTGAACCTGCTTTCATCTGTGAAGAGCACAGGGCGCCAGTGGCGACTTTGACAATTCTGGTGTTCCGTGGCAAATGCCAAGCGTCCTTCACGGTGTTGGGCTGGAGGCACAACCCCCATCTGTGGACGTCGGGCCCTCATACCACCCTCATGGAGTCAGTTTCTAACCGTTTGTGCAGACACATGCACATTTGTGGCCTGCTGGAGGTCATTTTGCAGGGCTCTGGCAGTGCTCCTTCTGTTCCTCCTTGCACAAAGGCGGAGATAGCGGTCCTGCTGCTGGGTTGTTGCCCTCCTACGGCCCCCTCCACGTCTCCTGGTGTACTGGCCTGTCTCCTGGTAGCGCCTCCAGCCTCTGGACACTACGCTGACAGACACAGCAAACCTTCTTGCCACAGCTCGCATTGATGTGCCATACTGGATGATCTGCACTACCTGAGCAACTTCTGTGGGTTGTAGAGTCCGTCTCATGCTACCATGAGTGTGAAAGCACAACAAACATTAAAAAGTGACCAAAACATCAGCCAGAAAGCATTGGTACTGAGATGTGGTCTGTGGTTCCCACCTGTAGAACCACTCCTTTATTGAGTGTGTCTTGATAATTGCCAATAGTTTCCATCTATTGCCTATTCCATTTGCACAACAGCATGTGAAATTGATTGTCAATCAGTGTTGCTTCCTAAGTGGACAGTTTGATTTCACAGAAGTTTGATTTACTTGGAGTTATATTCTGTTGTTTAAATGTTCCCTTTATTTTTTTGAGCAGTGTATATATATATATATATATATATATATATATATATATATATATATATATATGTACACAGTAGGGAAAATAAGTATTTGATGCACTGACGATCTTGCAAGTTTTCCCACCTACAAAGAGTGGAGAGGTCTGTAATTCTTATCGTAGGTACACCTCAACTGTAAGAGACAGAATCTAAAATAAAATCCAGAAAATCACATTTTATGATTTTTAAATAATTAAATTGCATTGTATTACATGAAATAAGTATTTTGTTATGATCTGCAACATGTACTAAGGAAAGACAGGGAAAGCTATCCCTACAGTAAGACTAAGCTGAATCCCTACGATGTAGCGGGCTGCATGTTCCTAGTGAACAGACCCGCCTTAGTCCTCGGCTAGTCTGAACGAAGACCTATAGAATTAAGGGAGGGGTCCCTAAAAGAACTGAGGACTGGGACAAAAATGGGACACCTCCTAAACAGAGAAGTTGTTGCTGAACACAAAAAGACAAACTGACAAAAATGTACTAGAGGTCCCAGAGGACCAAGCAAACTTGACAGAGAAAGGCACCGAAGCACCAGGCTAGAGAAACAGTCAAACACTGAAGTCCAGCACAGTCACAAGGGTGGAGCTGGAATATAAAGGCAGATGGTCACGTGACCACAAAACACAAGATGGAAAAAACAAACAGGAGGGTTCTAACATATTTGATCACCTATGTACCAGCAAGAATTCTGTCTCTCACAGACCTGTTAGTTTTTCTTTAAGAAGCCCTCCTACTCTGCACTCATTACATGTATTAATTGCACCTGTTTGAACTCGTTACCTGTATAAAAGACACCTGTCCACACACTCAATCACCCTCCAACCTCTCCACTAGAGATGAGCGAACCTTTAAAGGTTCGATTAGTTCCAGATCGGCAAACTTCCGGATGTTCGCCGAACAATTCGTTGAACAGTTCGTCCAACATATCCGAAAACCATTGGATTCAATGGAAGGCAAAACCAAACGCATGCACATCTTCAAATGGGCCAAAAAGTTGCCAAAACAGCTCAACTTAGAATCAGACACCATGGAAAGTGGTACCTATTGACCCATTGTACACATTTATATAATGTATATATTACAGCAGCAGTCAGCCATGGGCCATGCATGTGGTATAAGGGTCTGGGCCAGAATTTACAGCTTTGAATTTAACTTAAAATTTAGACAAGGTGGGTGAGGTATCGGTGGAGGCCTGCTTTGCTGGGAGCCCTGATACCACATGCAACAGCTCAAGCTGCTTTTCTCACTCAGGTGGCACAGATATCAGTTTCATAAAGTACTATTGGTACAAAAATTTAAGGATAGTAACACAGGTAGTTGACTGAAAGTAAGTGGAGGCCTGTTGGTCTGAGAGACCTACTGCTACAGGCAACACACATGAAGGAAACTCAACCACGAGTCTCCACATTTCAAAAAATTAGGGGCCAGACACCACCAAAGTGGTATCAATTTCACTAGAGTAGAAATAATATAATGGGTACTGACACCTCTTCCACTACAGCCAACCCAGCAGATGGAGACCCAACCAGGAGTCTCCACATTTCAAAAAATTAGGGGCAGACACAACCAATGTGGCATCAATTTCACTAGAGTAGAAATAATATAATGGGTACTGACACCTCTTCCAAAACAGTCAACCCAGCAGATGGAGACCCAATCAGGAGTCTCCACATTTCCAAAAATTAGGGCCATGCACCACCAAAGTGGCATCAATTTCACTAGAGTAGAAATAGTATGATGGGGCACTGACACCCTTCCACTACAGCCAACTCAGCAGATGGAGACCCAATCAGGAGTCTCCACATTTCCAAAAATTAGGGCCATACACCACCAAAGTGGCATCAATTTCACAAGAGTAGAAATAGTATAATGGGGCACTGACACCCCTTCCACTACAGCCAAGCCAGCAGATAGAGACCCAATCATTAGTCTCCACATCCCCAAAAATTAGGGGCAGACACCAGCAAAGTGTAATCAATTTCAATAGAGTAGAAATTGTGGGTTACAGTTAAATTAGACAAAATGTTACAACTATAGTAGTACATTTACTACAGTAATAGTAAATAAATAACTAGTAATATAATTAAGTTTGATCCAAGGCTCTTGGACTGATCGACTTTTTTCGGGGTCAAGAAGGAATTTTTCTACTGTGACACAGATTGGCTGAAGGTGTCCTGGGGTTGTTATCGCAATTTGGATATAAAGACCCATTGCTATAATAATAATTTTCAATGGGGATCTGCAAAATATATAATTTCCAAAAAGAAACCACCATAAGAGATTTTCAGGAAATATTTAAATATACAGTAGTAAAGACCAAAAGTTTGGACACACCTTCTCATTTAAAGATTTTTCTGTATTTTCATAACTATGAAAATTGTACATTCACACTGAAGGCATCAAAACTATGAATTAACACACGTGGAATTATATACTTAACAAAAATGGGTGAAATAACTGAAAATATGTCTTATATTCTAGGTTCTTCAAAGTAGCCACCTTTTGCTTTGATGACTGCTTTACACACTCTTGGCATTCTCTTGATGAGCTTCAAGAGGTAGTCACCGGAAATGGTCTTCCAACAATCTTGAAGGAGTTCCCAGAGATGCTTAGCACTGGTTGGCCCTTTTGCCTTCACTCTGCGGTCCAGCTCACCCCAAACCATCTCGATTGGGTTTAGGTTTTGTGACTGTGGAGGCCAGGTCATCTGGCGTAGCACCCCATCACTCTCCTTCTTGGTCAAATAGCCCTTACACAGCCTGGAGGTGTGTTTGGGGTCATTGTTCTGTTGAAAAATAAATGATGGTCCAACTAAACGCAAACTGGATGGAATAGCATGCCGCTGCAAGATGCTGTGGTAGCCATGCTGGTTTAGTATGCCTTCAACTTTGAATAAATCCCCAACAGTGTCACCAGAAAAGCACCCCCACACCATCACACCTCCTCCTCCATGCTTCACGGTGGGAACCAGGCATGTAGAGTCCATCCGTTCACCTTTTCTACTTCGCACAAAGACACGGTGGTTGGAACCAAAGATCTCAAATTTGGACTCATCAGATCAAAGCACAGATTTCCACTGGTCTAATGTCCATTCCTTGTGTTCTTTAGTCCAAACAAGTCTCTTCTGCTTGTTGCCTGTTCTTAGCAGTGGTTTCCTAGCAGCTATTTTACCATGAAGGCCTGCTGCACAAAGTCTCCTCTTAACAGTTGTTGAAGAGATGTTTCTGCTGCTAGAACTCTGTGTGGCATTGACCTGGTCTCTAATCTGAGCTGCTGTTAACCTGCGATTTCTGAGGCTAGTGACTCGGATAAACTTATCCTCAGAAGCAGAGGTGACTCTTGGTCTTCCTTTCCTGGGGTGGTCCTCATGTGAGCCAGTTTATTTGTAGCGCTTGATGGTTTTTGCAATTGCACTTGGGGACACTTTCAAAGTTTTCCCAATTTTTCAGACTGACTGACCTTCATTTCTTAAGGTAATGATGGCCACTCATTTTACTTTACTTAGCTGCTTTTTTCTTGCCATAATACAAATTCTAACAGTCTATTCAGTAGGATTTTCAGCTATGTATCCACTAGACTTCTGCACAACACAACTGATGGTCCCAACCCAATTTATAAGGCAAGAAATCCCACTTATTAAACCTGACAGGGCACACCTGTGAAGTGAAAACCATTTCCGTTGACTACTTCTTGAAGCTCATCATGAGAATGCCAAGAGTGTACAAAGCAGTCATCAAAGCAAAAGGTGGCTACTTTGAAGAACCTAGAATATAAGACATATTTTCAGTTGTTTCACACTTTTTTGTAAAGTATATAATTCCACATGTGTTAATTCATAGTTTTGATGCCTTCAGTGTGAATGTACAATTTTCATAGTCATGAAAATACAGAAAAATCTTTAAATGAGAAGGTGTGTCCAAACTTTTGGTCTGTACTGTACATTTATCTAGAAAATAGGCAAGTTTAATTGCTTTTAATTCATCTTAATTTTACACATTTTACACACCAAGCAGAAAAAAACAATAAAAAAGCCCCTAAAACCCATTTAACATTTAATCTAATGGTTATGTAATGATATAAAGGCATATGCAATATGCACATATAATACAGAGTAAATTTCATACATTAGTTTATAAGGAGTACATGACTAGTCAGCATACAGTCATCTATAGATTTACATAAGGATTACAATATTATAGCTCCATGTACAGTACATTACACTTTAGATATCCAAATGATCAGTTGTAATCAATTATAATCCTTATAATAGTATAGTTATCCATGTAATATACATCAAACATACAAAGAAAATGATCACCATTGATTACTGCAAGGTTAAGGCTATACCCTAATAAGGATGCCCTTAAGAAATCATGGATAGTCACAGCTGAACACAATTGACCAGTCACATTCAATGTCAGTACCAACCATATAAAACAAAGAAAATGACGGAACTTCCACTACAAGAAATAGGTGTGAGCAGGTGCTTACCAAGAGGAGCTCCCTTCATATACAATAAACAAATAATGTAGCACACTGTAACATTGAGTATGTAAATATGAAATATGAAATATGAATAGCACAACTGCTATAGAAAATAGAAATAAATGAGAAATTTTAGTGCATGTAAATATGAAGTATGCAATATGGATAGCATTACTGCTGTAGAATATAGAAATAAATGAGAAATCTTAGCGCATAAATTGGCCAATTCATGTGTACCTGACAGCTGCGGTAAGGCGTTTCTCGATGTCAGGACCTAACAATGTGAATATCTCTCTAAGAGCACATAAATTGGCCAATTCATGTGTACCTGATAGCCGCGGTAAGGCGTTTCTCGATGTCAGGACCTAACAATGTGAATACCTCTCTAAGAGACTAAGACTAAGTCTCTTAGAGAGGTATTCACATTGTTAGGTCCTGACATCGAGAAACGCCTTACCGCGGTTGTCAGGTACACATGAATTGGCCAATTTATGCGCTAAGATTTCTCATTTATTTCTATATTCTACAGCAGTAATGCTATCCATATTGCATACTTCATATTTGCATGCGCTAAAATTTCTCATTTATTTCTATTTTCTATAGCAGTTGTGCTATTCATATTTCATATTTCATATTTACATACTCAATGTTACAGAGTACCAACCATATGTCATAATGTGTAGAAACCACACTGCCCAATACCCCTATGCATATTTCTCCTGCTGCTTCCTCAGGTTTTTTTTGCCTTGTTCTGGATCAACAGATTTAGACATAGGTATTTTAGTAATACCATTATTAGAATCACAAGAGTAATACAAAATATAAGACTAATTAAAAACATTAAATTATAAACGGGTACATTTTTAATTGTAATAGTGCAGCAATAATAAAAATGGTAATAATAATAATACAATTGCAAGGCCTAGTCCCAGTTAGTAAGTTAGTGTAGTGTTAGTGCATTAGTGTAGGGAGTACAATTGGGGGAGGAAGGTTGAACTTGATGGACCTAGGTCTTTATTCAACCTACGTTACTATGTATGTTAGTATAATGGGGCACTGACACCCCTTCCACTACAGCCAACCCAGCAGATGGAGACCAAATCAGGAGTCTCCACATTTCCAAAAACTAGGGTCAGACACCACCAAAGTGGCATCAATTTCACTAGAGTGGAAATAGCATAATGGAGACCGTTACCTCTTCCACTACAGCCAACCCAGCAGATGGAGACCCAATCAGGAGTCTCCACATTTCCAAAAATTATTGTTAACATCAGCAGCAGCAGCAACAGCAGGCATAGAAGCCACGACAAAGATATCACAGACTGCAATAGCGCGAGATCAACGCAGCACACTAAAAACTACACCATCGCCTAGTCTGCACAGTCTGAAATTGGGGTGCAAAAGTCCTTGGAGATCCATGACTTATTCATCTTTATGAAAGTTAGGTGGTCTACACTTTCAGGGGACAGCCGGATGCGCTTATCTGTCAGGACACCACCAGCAGCGCTGGAGACACGTTCTGAGAGAATGCTGGCTGCCGGGCACGATAAAACCTCCAAGGCGTGACAGGCGAGCTCAAGCCACTCTTCCATTTTTGAAGACCAAAATGTAAAAGGGTCCAAATTAGTGATGAGCAAGCATGCTCGTTACTTGAGATTTGCGAGCATGCTCGGGTGTTTTCAGAGTATCTTCAGTGTGCTCGGGTGTTATGTTTTCGTCACTCTGTGCTCATGATTTGCGACTGTTTGAAAGCTTTAATACATGTGAGGAATGCCTGTTTCTTACGCATTCCTCACATATATTAAAGCTGTCAAACAGTCGCAAATCATGAGGTTTTCACCGTTATCGCACACGACCTTCCCTGGCTCCAGGTTCAGTGGAGGCAGCCATTGCTCAAACCCAGCCTGGACAGCTGTCCACAACTCTTCACCTATGTGACTGCGATCTCCAAGACATAATAATTTTAACACTGCCTAATTGTGGTGAGCCCTGGCTGCGCAGTACAGAGGTGGTGGGGATTTGCTCTGCACTGTTTAAATGTGTGTCTCATTAAGGAAGAGGTTGAGGGCACAGGTGGAGGCCATAGAGGAGGTGGAGGAGGCAGAAGCAGTGGAGGAGGTGTTAGATACAGAAGTTTGTTCTGCAAGCTTTGGGGATTCCAAGACTTGTGAAGCAGCCCCTTCTCCATTTGCCCCCACAGCTACCAGAGTCACTCAGTGCCCAGTCAGAGAGATGTAACACCCTTGGCTTTGCTTACTCGTCCAGATGTCTGTGGTGAAATGCACCCTGGAGACATAGATTTAGTCATGGAATGGGTGATGTTGTCTGCGATATGCTGGTGTAGCGCAGGCACAGCTTTCTTAGAGAAGTAATGGTGACTGGGCAACTGGTACTGGGGGACTGCGACGGCCATCAGCTTTCGGAAACTGTCGGTATCCACCAGGCAGAAAGGCAGCATTTCCATGGCCAACAGATTGGAGATGGTGGAGTTCAACCCCTTAGCCTTGGCATGTGTAGGATGAAACAATGTTTTATGTGACCACAACTGTGGGACCGAGGGCTGACTGCTGTGCTGAGAGAGGGCGGAGTAGGCTGAACAAGACACACTGCTGGACCGTGAGTAAGGTGCAGGCGGAGATGTTACAGTGGATTGGGAAAGATGTGATGTGGTCAGTGAAGCAAATACACCTGGCATGTCCGCTTACAGCTGTCAGCTCTCACTCAGCCTGACTCTAGCGAGGTTCTGTTGCCAGAGACCTGTGTGACAACACTTCGCACGGTGACAGAGTAGGAAGAAGCGTCAGAAAGAAGGGAGGGGGTGCACTACTAATATAAAATTGATACTGTAGGGTGCAACATCGTATGGAGAGAGGAAACCATATAAGAGACAAAAAAAAAGCACCGCATAAAGATGTGCACACCTGGTATAACAGTAAGTAATACAAAAAGTTTATTGAACATAAAAGGACAATGGAGTTAAAAGCACTTAAAATAAACAACAAATGGCATAATACATTCCTGGGTAATGAAATATAAATAATCAATGTAAGCAGCAACTTACATATGGGACCAAAACACTCAGAAAAAATGTATATAGATATGAATGATCTCTTAGCACCATAAGCAATATGAATACAGGATAATATGATAATAATCAGAAACAATGATGGCCATCACAAAACAATTATGCAAACATGAAAAAGTCAGGCGTCTGGTAATAATGTGACATGGTTGTACCAGATACAGGGGTGGCCAAAAGTATTGGCACCCTGAAATTCTGTCAGATAATACTCAGTTTCTTCCTGAAAATGATTGCAATCACAAATTCTTTGGTATTATTATCTTCATTTAATTTGCTTGCAAGGAAAAAACACAAAAGAGAATGAAGCAAAAATCAAATCATTGATCATTTCACCCAAAACTTCAAAAATGGGCCAGACAAAAGTATTGGCACCCTCAGTCTAATACTTGGTTGCACAACCTTTAGCCAAAATAACTGCGAACAACCGCTTCCGGTAACCATCAATGAGTTTCTTACAATGCTCTGCTGGAATTATAGACCATTCTTCTTTGGCAAACTGCTCCAGGTCCCTGATATTTGAAGGGTGCCTTCTCCAAACTGCCATTTTGAGATCTCTCCACAGGTGTTCTATGGGATTCAGGTCTGGACTCATTGCTGGCCACCTTAGAAGTCTCCAGTGCTTTCTCTCAAACCATTTTATAGTGCTTTTGGAAGTGTGTTTTGGGTCATTGTCCAGCTGGAAGACCCATGACCTCTGAGGCAGACCCAGCTTTCTCACACTGGGCCCTACATTATGCTGCAAAATTTGTTGGTAGTCTTCAGACTTCATAATGCCATGCACACGGTCAAGCAGTCCAGTGCCAGAGGCAGCAAAGCAACCCCAAAACATCAGGGATCCTCCGCCATGTTTGACTGTAGGGACCGTGTTCTTTTCTTTGAATGCCTCTTTTTTTTTCCTGTACACTCTATGTTGATGCTTTTTCCCAAAAAGCTCTACTTTTGTCTCATCTGACCAGAGAACATTCTTCCAAAACGTTTTAGGCTTTCTCAGGTAAGTTTTGGCAAGCTACAGCCTGGCTTTTTTATGTCTCGGGGTAAGAAGTGGGGTCTTCCTGGGTATCCTACCTTACAGTCCCTTTTCATTCAGACGCCGACGGATAGTACAGGTTGACACTGTTGTACCCTCAGACTGCAGGGCAGCTTGAACTTGTTTGGATGTTAGTCGAGGTTCTTTATCCACCATCCGCACAATCTTGCGTTGAAATCTCTCGTTAATTTTTCTTTTCCGTCCACATCTAGGGAGGTTAGCCACATTGCCATGGGCTTTAAACTTCTTGATGACAATGCGCACGAAAGACACAGGAACATTCAGGTCTTTGGACATGGACTTGTAGCCTTGAGATTGCTCATGCTTCCTCACAATTTGGTTTCTCAAGTCCTCAGACAGTTCTTTGGTCTTCTTTCTTTTCTCCATGCTCAATGTGGTACACACAATGACACAGGACAGAGGTTGAGTCAACTTTAATCCACGTTAACTGGCTGCAAGTGTGATTTAGTTATTGCCAACACCTGTTAGGTGCCACAGGTAAGTTACAGGTGCTGTTAATTACACAAATTAGAGAAGCATCACATGATTTTTCAAACAGTGCCAATACTTTTGTCCACCCCCTTTTTTAGGTTTGGTGTGGAATTGTATCCAATTTGGCTTTAGGACAATTCTTTTTGTATTTTATCATTGAACACAAATTAAATGAAGATGATAATACCAAAGAATTTGTGATTGCAATCATTTTCAGGAAGAAACTGAGTATTATCTGACAGAACTGCAGGGGTGCCAATACTTTTGGCCACCACTGTATGGTCAAGATGGTCATGAGATCACAGTCGTAGGTCAAGTAGAAATACATGTCACATGTAAAGTGTCAGGTATTCACAGATCCCCCAGAGAGAACTACTGACCAATAATTCATGAATTCTCAGTATGCACCAAATAAAGGAAATATCCTGAATCTAATAATGGCACCAAACAAAATGACTCATGAATGGATAAAGCTTATAGGCTTTACTCTCAGAGGTTGTACTGGAAAATACCAGAGAAGGGATATAGGGATACAACCTGCTGTGGTATATAGCGGGACCACAAAGAGGAAGCTGCAAAGGTATAGAGATGGAGAGAAGCCCCACGCGTATCGCTGTCAGCCGACGGCTTGGTCAGGGGAGGAGGAAAAGACAGCAGATGCGGTTGATGGGGCGGCTGATGGTTGGAGAGTCTCACTGGTCTGCATTTTATCGCAGTGAGATTACCAGTCTAATGCATGTTGATCATGCATGTGACGGTTCATGCATGTAGCAGTCAAATTATTGCAATTTTTCCCTGTACTGAGTCTATTTTGCAAAGTTGGCAGATAACGTGAGTTGACTCATCCTTGGTGGTCTCAAAAAAGGCCCAGGCTAGGAAACCCTTGCTGCCCCTGTGAGCTTCAGACCCGCGGCCACTGCTGGCCACAGCCACAGTTGTGGCTGAGGATGCAGTGCTCAGCGTGGTTGCATCACTCCATGTCTGTGTGGTAGGCCGCAATGTAACTTCCTCATCTTCCTCCTCCTCCACCTCCTCAGCTGAGCTACTCAGCTGCATGCCTCTGGGTTCACACCAACTGGGATCTACAACCTCATCATCATCCTCTCTGTTCTCCCATTCCTCGCCCTGAAAGCTACCCTCCTCCTCTTCCTGCCCTGACAGCACAGTACAGTCCGCGTGCGCCTCAGGTATCTGAGTCTCACCAGGATTCCCCCGGGGTTAACGTCTGGTGATGAGGGTCAGGATTCTGCTCAGAGCATACTTCATCCTGCACCTGATCCAACAGAAAAAAATTTGGACATCGATGCAGATGATTTCCTCCTCTTATTTCAGACCTCTTATGCCCACGGCATAGAATGTGTGAACAGCTCTGCAGACTTACTCATCTGTGGTTCTCTACAGGCAGTTGGGTGGTTGTAGAGTTGTGACACGGGGGGAAACAAGGGTGATTGGGTGCCACCTCTGAGGATTGTACTGTGTGTGATGTTGAGCTGGAGGAAGAGGAGGAGAAGCCACTTGATGCAGGGCTTGCAATCCACTGGAGCACAGGAGAACTTAGCAGGAGAACGCTGGCAGGAGCAAGGGGAGGCTGGCAGAAGCAAGTGGAGGCTGTCAGGAGCAGGAGGGGGATGGCAGGAGGAGACTGACATGAGGAGGCTGGCAGGAGCAGGAGGAGGCTGGCAGGAGCAGGAGGCGGTTGGCAGGAGGAGGCTGGCAGGAGCAAGGGGAGGCTGGCTGGAGCTGGCTGACAGGAGCAGCACAGCACAGCACACACAGGTGGACACACGAGAACTTATCTGACAGCTCAGCTCGATAGGTGCTGGTCTCTGACTCCCCCTCAGGCTCTGTGCAGGAAGACAGGAGCACTGGCCAGTGAGCGCTTCTATCACTCTGATGGGCGAGGTTCAGTGGCCAGGTCCTGAAGCTCTTCAGACTGCAAGGCCTGCAGTGACATCATGGTCACATTATCGTGATGTCACTACAGGTCCTCAACCAGTCTCTACATCAGAAGCTTCACTGATAATGCTATTATCAGTGAAACTCCTGCTGTAGCCGCTGGGGGCCCCCAAGGGAATGAGGGCCCTAGGCAGCTGCCTAGTCTGCACCCCTTAACGCCAGCACTGCCTGCTGTATGTATCATGGTAGCAACAGAAGAAATTAAATTTTTACTGTGGATAAGCCCTGTATACAGCTGAATCTCAGTGCAAAAGAATTACAAGCTAAGATGTGGCCTGCTTTATGTAGCATGGTAAGAACAGAAAAAAATTGAGTTTCAAAGGTGTACTCCTGCATGGAGCACAATATCAGCACAAAAGAGATCTATGCTGATATGTGGCCTGGTGTCTCTGTCTGGACCTTATTTGCTGAAAGGTCGATTTCACAGCCACACAGGATCCTATCTATCTAAACTATCTGACTTACAAGCAACTGCCTAGCTAACTTTCTCAATCTCTCAGTATCCAGGAGCAGCATCTCTGCACTGTTACACTGACAAAATAGCACTAAAACAACATGTGCACTCTTTATATAGAGAGGGACATGTGACTTCAGCAGCCAATTACAGAAGCCCTTGTGACTGGACATTGTGGATGGTTCCTGCACCCTGATTGGCTTGCCGAAATCTCCACACATTAAGTTAAGAAAAAACAAAGAAGATTAACAACCCTCTGCTACTCTGACCTCTCCCCACCCACTCCCCTCATCAAACACGTACCCGCCACGTACGTACAAAGTCATAAAAAATACAATGTTCGAAACACGATCATTTCCTGCACTTTTGCCAAATTGGGACGATTTTCAGTAAAAATTCCTGGGGAGCCCTATCACGAATCCGAATGTGCAATGTTCATGCCGAATTTGAAAAAAATGAACATTTACTGAACATGTTAGCTCATCTATACTCTCCACCATGGCCAAGACCAAAGATCTGTCTAAGGACACCAGGGACAAAATTGTACACCTGCACAAGACTGGGATGGGCTATAGGACAAAAAGCCAAGCAGCTCGTTAAGAAGGCAGCAACTGTTGGTGCAATTATTAGAAAATGGAAGAAATTTCCTCGATCTATGGCTCCATGTAATATTTCGCCTCACGGGGTAAGGATGATTCTGGGAAAAATCAGGAATCAGCCCAGAGCTGCACTGGAGGACTGGTCAATAACCTGAAGAGAACAGGGACCACAGTCTCAAACATTACCATTAGTAACACACTACACCGTCATGGATTAAAATACTGCAGGGCACGCAAGGTCCCCCTGCTCACACCAGCACATGTCCAGGCCTATTTCAAGTTCACGAATGACCATCTGGATGATACAAAGGAGGCATGGGAGAAGGTCATGTGGTCAGATGAGACTAAAATAGAACTTTTAGGTATAAACTCCTCTCGCTATGTTTGGAGGAAGAAGAATGATGAGTACAACCCCAAGAACCCCGTCCCAACCATAAAGCATGGTGTAGGAAACATCATACTTTGGGGTGCTTTTCTGCAAAGGAGACAGGACGACTGCATCATACTGAAGAGAGGATGGATGGGGTCATGTGTAACATCCCTGGCGGCGTGCTTGCATGGCTTACCACCTCCCACCATGCAAGACCGCAATCTTACCTATCAGGCCAGGCTACACATTTTGCTCCAGTACCTGTTGTTTGTATGTCTCTTGTCTGCTGGCTTAGGGCGGCGGCGCTGTTACTCCTTGATTCTTAAAACTACAGTGTGCGCAGTCCTAATGCGTCCCCAGCCTATTGCTGTGAGTCACTGGATACTTAAACCCCCTCCACTCAGTAGGAGGTGCCTGAGCAACACTTTCATTCAGTGTGTTCTGTGCAACTGAGTTGTCAGGTCCCATCCTGTATCTTGTCTGTTTCCACCCCTGGGGGCTGTATACCCAGGCCTGTTACCTATCTGTGACTTCTAGTCTGTATCTGCCACCCTGGGGGCTGAGTTCCCACGCTATTTCCTGTATCTTATTCCTGGTTCAGTTCCTGTCTGAACTGTGTCCTAGCCCGTTACCTGTTTCTCTCTATGTCCAAACCTTCCCTTTTCCTGCAGTGTCTGAACCTGCACCTAACTCCAACTCATTGCCTCTGAACTTCTGTTTGTGAGTTTTGTGTACACTCGCTACTTCATTGTAAGTACCTTGTGTGTAACTGGTTCTGCTTGTTCACCGCACCTGTGGTTTTGCTCTGCTCTGCTTGTTCACTGCACCTGCGGTTTTGCTCTGCTCTGCTTGTTCACTGCACCTGCGGTTTTGCTCTGCTCTGCTTGTTTACCGCACATGCGGGTTTTGCTCTGCTCTGCTTGTCTACCGAACTTGCGGGTTTTTGCTCTGCTCTGCTTGTTTACCGCACTTGCGGCTCCGTTTCTGTGTCCTAGTCTGCACTGGTCCCTATCCTGCCTGCGTTCCTACCTGCCAGTACCCGCCTGTCTGCATGCCAGTCGTGCCTGCCAGTGCCCACCTGTCTGCATGCCAGCCGTGCCTGCCAGTGCCCACCTGTCTGCATACCAGCCGTGCCTGCCAGTATTCACCTGTCTGTATGCCAGGTGTGGGTCAACAGCTGTGACCGGGGTCTGACCTGGAGTAGCATCTGGTCCCTCTGCTCGGTTCCTCCCTGGTTCACGGAGTCGACTGAGCCGCCGTGTGACCTTGGTCGGACCGAGTTGATACTTAGTTATGCCCCTCAGGCACTCCTCGGTTCATGGTACAGTGGGATCACTAATCATGCTCATGCCAGTCAGTCCGGGCGTGTGCGTAACAACATGTATAGTGAGATTTTGGCCAACAACCTCCTTCCCTCAGTAAGAGCATTGAAGATGGGTCATAGTTGGGTCTTCCAGCATGACAATGACCCGAAACACACAGCCACGGCAACTAAGGAGTGGTTCCATAAGAAGCATTTCAAGGTCTGTCAATGAAATATTGAGAGATATTGGAAATATTCCTTCTCCCCCTGAAGCCACTCTCACCCCTCCCTTATCCACCTTTTGTCACAAGACAAGAGCTAGCAATCGACCACATGTCAGTACAAGAGCTGTCTCCATGTAAATCCCAGCACAAAACCTCAATTAACACACTCCTGAGTAAGCCCTTGTACACAAATGCTCGTCAGATAGGTGCCACCAACCTACTTAAAATGTGAATAGATGCCTTTGCCAGGGGACAATTAGATGCAGGCTTGCGATAAATCTACAGATATCTGTTGAAATTTCATTCCCAGGGCTTCAAAGAGCGTTTAACAAAAGTCTCCAGACTCTTCGGAGCCGAAAACAAAATATGGAATAACTAAAGTTCCAAAAGCACCAGAATAACGGATCGATGGTACACCATGCGTGGTCTCTACAGAAAGGTAAATTCATAACAGAAAATATGGTATCACTTTTGGGCTTCTGCGAGCAACCAGGGACAAGTTATCGTGGAAGTTAGTTATTTTAATAAAAACATGAAGGGTGAAGCCCAAGCCCACATGATGTCACCACAGGGATGTGTGGGCAGATCTCCCCTTAGGCATAAAAGAGCCAACTTAAGATTGATCCATACTCATTGCCAGGGGGGTATAGATACTATAAGCAACAGGTCACGTTCGATAATGTTCAAATCAAATCGGGGAGCCCCTCCTCCACCTATATTGAATCGTCTCAGTGATCTTGTAGTAAGTCTGTTCTTTAATCCTTATTATTTTGTGTAACTGCTTATGTATTGTAATGTCTCCTTTGTAAAATCATTGTATATATTTTTCCTAAACACTGCCTCCCTTCTGGATTAAATATAAAATGTAATAGTTCTGTTTCTTTTGTCCTGTAATCGTTTCCTTCCCCGAAGCCATATACGCTACCAAAAAGCAGGCGTCCAACCAGGCCTGTATTATAGTTCAAACTCGGCTGGTGGTGACAGAGAATATTAATAATCGGGCTATCGTGAAGCTGACAGTGGCCGTACGGAGGGTGTAAACACATATTCCATGGGTTGGAATCCAGAGGTGTGACGCCATATGCTCTCTGGTCGCTTGCCGATACCTCCGTAGCGAGTAGTGGAGACCGTGTGCTCGTGGATCCCTGACGAAATCCTGACAGAGTGATGGCACTGTGAGATAATGTGTGGTCTCCCCGGTGTCGTCACTGTGGAATACCTGACAAGGTCCTGGAGAGGCCTAGCCAGTCTCCAGACCTGAACCCAATAGAAAATCTTTGGAGGGTGCTGAAACTCAATGTTGCCTAGCGACAGCCCCGAAACCTGAAAGATCTGGAGAGGATCTGTATGGAGGAGTAGGCATGATGTATGGGCACTACAACTTATTGCCTCTGCAATGTACAAGCACTACAGTGGCAGATTTTCAATTTTTACTCAGCAACATTTACTGCTGCTTGTTTCTGGCAATCACTCATGGAGTCAAAAGGGGGTGTAATTTCCAAAATGGGGTCTCTTGAGTGGGGGGATTCTGCTCATTTGACACTTAGGGGCACTGTATATGGAGTCGGCAAACTATTCTAACATAATTAGTTCTCCAAAAGTCAAATAGTGCTCCTTCCGTTCTGAGTCTCGCCGTATGGCTAAACAGTACTGTACAGCCACATATGTGGTATTGACACGTTCAGCAAAAATTGCGTGACAAATTTTGTTGCCATTTTTACCAATTCCCCATGTGACAATGTAAAATTTGGGACTCAAAGAAATTTTTTGTGGTAAAAATGTAATTTTTTTTTTCACAGCCACAATGATATAAAATTCTGTAACACAGCTTTAGTGTCAATATGATCACTGCACCCCTAGATGAATTCATTGAGAGGTGCAGTTTGTAAAATGCAGGGGTTGTGCTGTTATGGCACCTCAGGGGCCTGCCAATATGACATGGCACCCTCAAACCATCCCAACATAATGTACTCTACAATATGGTGCTCCTTCCCTTTTGAACTTTGCACTGTGTCTCAAAAGTAGCTTCCGACGACATATGAGGGATTGGCATACTCAGGAGAAATTGCGTAACATATTTTTTGGTCCATATTCTTCTATTATACCTTTTGAAAATTGAAAACTTAGGACTAAAGTAACTGTTATGCTAGTGTAGCTACTCACTAGGGATAATAGGTAAAGCTAAAAACTGTAACTGACCCTGCCGGATCCTGTACAGAGTATAGATCCTGACATTGCTGTCCTTAGTGGTTCCTGCATGAGCAGAGATAGCCCTAACCACAGACTAGAAGATGGCAACTTGGACCTATACTTCCTAAAAGGCTGTCAAGTGCTTCACGTTCCTCCTAAAGAACCAGAGAGCAGAGTGTGAATTACCTACAAAAGGGAAAGTATGTTGAAAAAAAAAAAGATCCCAGAGTGAGTAAAATAAACCATGGAATACAAAATAAAGTATAAAGTACATACTGTTAGATAATCTGAAACCTCCATCTTAAAAAGAAACAGAAGATAGGTGCAGATAAAAGAACAGAAACAGCAAAGAAATTAACCTTAGATGGAATTTCAGTAGCTGACTTTAAACTACAGCAGAATGGCTGAACATCCAAATGAGAATATCAACAGCAGGAAATGCCAGCATGCGGAAAGAATTTAAAGCCACACCCAAAGGTGATAGGGCAGACAAATGAAACCACCTGTATTATGCTAAACAGACGACAGCCAGAATAGCAGAACACCAGAAAAAATGGTGTGTCTGCGGTGGCTCAGTGGACAGACAAGCTGACCTCCAATACAATTCTGTGAATCGCCTGAGGATTAAACATGCTCACTACACCGCTAGATGAATTCTTCAAGAGGTGTAGTTTCCAAAATGGGATCACTTGTGGGGCTTTCTGCTGTTTTGGCATGTCAGGGGCTCTTCAAATGTGACATGGCATCTGCAATCTGTTCCAGCCAAAATTACGCTCCAGAATTCAATTGGTGCGCCTTCCCTTCCGAGCCCTGCCTTGTTCCCACAGAGTAGTTTTCCTCCACACATGGGGTATCAGAGCACTGAGAAGAAATTGTACAAACATTTTACTGTTCATTTTCTCTTTTTAGCCTTGTGAAAAAGAATAATTTGGGGCAAAAGGAACATGTTTGAGGGAAAAATGTATTTTTTCATTTTCATGGCTCAACGTTGAAAAATTCTGCGAAACACCTGTGGGTTTAAGGTGCTCACCACAACTCTAAATAAATTCCTTGAGGGGTGTAGTTTCCAAAATTGGGTCCCTTGTGGGGGTTTTCCACTGTTTAGGTACACCAGGGGCTTTCCAAACGCGACATGGCATCCGCTATCTATTCCAGCTAATTTTGCACTCCAAAAGTCAATGGCACTCCTTCCTTTCCATGTCCTGCTGTGTGCCCAAACAGTAGTTTTCCTCCATATATGGGGTATTAAAATGTTCTTTTTTCCATCCACGTTGCTTTAATTCCTGTCAAGTACCTAAAGGGTTAATAAACCTCTTGAATGTGGGTTTGATCACTTTGAGGGGTGCAGTTTTTAAAATGGTGTCACGTTTGGGTATGTTCTGTTTTATAGGCTCCTCAAAGTCACTTCAAACGTGATGAGGTCCCGAAGAAAATGGTTTTGTAAATTTTGTTGGAATAATGAGATACTGCTGATAAACTTTTAACCCTTCTGACTTCCTAACAAAAAAAATTATGTTTCAAAAATGATGGTAATGTAAATTAAACATATGGGAAATACTACTTTTAAATTATTTTATACAGCATGATTAACTGATTTAAGGATATAAAAATTGAGAGTTAGAAAATTGTAACATTTTCTAAATTTTCTGCAAAATTCCAATATTTTCACAAATCAACACAAAATATTTCGACCTAAGCTTACCACTATCATAAACTACAATGTCATGAAAAAAAATTCACAGAATCACTGGGATGCATCGAAGCATTCCAGAGTTATTACCACATAAACTGACACTGGTCAAAATTGTAAAATTTGTTCTGGTCAGGAAGGTGAAAAGAGGCTTCAGAGTGAAGGAGTTAAATAACCAATGTCGAAAAGTGAATGAAGCCAAATACTTTTGAATGGACTTTGCATAAACCAATATAGCACATGTCAGCATAAGAAACTTTGTAATATGAGAAATATGTTTCTTTTTCTACCTACTTCTCACCACTTCATCTAAATTCTTTATACTTAAAAAAAAACAGGTAATAACTGTTTTGGTCATAACAAAGTGAACGGCCATTCTGCAATCTAATGAAGGTATTTGATTACAGTTGCATATTTATGGGAACTTGGGGAATAATAGAGTAAAAGAGACACACATAGAACAGGTGTTTCTGTTTTCTAGTAAGTTTATCTCATCCTAGATCTGGATTCACAGCTACACTGTTCAATATTGCTGTATAATGCACTTCAGGTTGCTGCTTCTGAACATATGCTATATATATACAGGCATCCCTCAAATCTGTGTGTGCAGTGTATGGGACATATAATGGCAGCTAATCTCCATCTACTAGCTCAGAGAAATGAATATTACAAACAGGCTGGAAAAGTAAGAAGAACAAGACAAGATACAAGTCATAAAATGGCCAGAATTAGTATTATTTCTCATGTTCACACCTATTAGTTTATTATATTGTAAGAGCAGACTTGAGTTAACCATATGCTTTAGATATATATCTCCGAACACACCATTTTTGGAGACATCGGCTGACTAATGTGTATGGGGTTCTGCCAACTGTCCAATGAAAGCAAATGCAAATGGATTTTAACTGACCAATCCATTTGTTCCCAAGGAGCTACACACGTGGTCAAAATTGTTGGTACCCCTCGTTTAATGAAAGAAAAACCCACAATGGTCACAGAAATAACTTGAATCTGACAAAAGTAATAATAAATTAAAAATCTATGAAAATGAACAAATGAAAATCAGACATTGCCTTTCAACCCTGCTTCCACAGAATATTTAAAAAAAATAAACTCATGAAACAGAACAGGACAGAAATGATGGTACCCCTGAAAATAATGTGTCAAAAGGGACATGTTAAATCAAGTTGTGTCCACTAACTAGCATCACAGGTGTCTACGATCTTGTAATCAGTCAGTGGGCCTGTATATAGGGCTACAGATACTCACTGTGCTGTTTGGTGACATGGTGTGTACCACACTTAACATGGACCAGAGGAAGCAAAGGAAAGAGTTGTCTCAGGAGATTAGAAAGAAAATTATAGACAAGCATGTTAAAGGTAAAGGTTATAAGACCATCTCCAAGCAGCTTGATGTTCCTGTGACTACAGTTACACATATTATTCAGAAATGTAAGATCCATGGGACTGTAGCCAACCTACCTGGACGTGGCCGCATGAGGATATTTTAAGACAAATCAAAGAGACGGATAATACGAATGGTAACAAAAGAGCCTAGGAAAACTTCTAAAGAGATTAAAGGTGAACTTCAAGCTCAAGGAACATCAGTGTCAGAATGCACCATCCGTCATTGTTTGATCCAAAGTGGACTTCATGGGAGACGACCAAGGAGAACACCATTGTTGAAAAAAAATCATAAAATAGCCAGACTGGAATTTGCCAAACTACATGTTGACAAGGCTCAAAGCTTCTTGGAGAATGTCCTGACAGATGAGACAAAAATGGAAGTTTTTAGAAAGCCACATCAGCTCTATGTTCACAGATGTAAAAATGAAGCATATCAAGAAAAGAACACTGTCCCTACTGTGAAACATGGAGGAGGCTCTGTTATGTTCTAGGGCTGCTTTGCTGCATCTGGCACAGGGTGTCTTGAATCTGTGCAGGTACAATGAAATCTCAAGACTATCAAGGTATTCTAGAGAGAAATGTGCTGCCCAGTGTCAGAAAGCTGGTCTAAGTTGCAGTCTTGCAACAGGATAATGACCCAAAGCACAGCTAAAAACACCCAAGAATGACTAAGAGGAAAACATTTGACTATTCTGAAGTGGCCTTCTATGAGCCCTGACCTTAATCCTATTGAGCATCTTTGGAAAGAGCTGAAACATGCCATCTGGAAAAGGCAACCTTCAAACATGAGACAACTAGGGCAGTTTGCTCATGAAGAGTGGGCCTAAATACCTGTCGAGAGGTGCAGAAGTCTCATTGACAGTTACAGGAATCGTTTGATTGCAGTGATTGTCTCAAAAAGTTGTACAAACAAAATATTACATTAAGAGTACCATCATTTCTGTCCAGGCCTATTTCCTGAGTTTAATTTTTTTTTAAATTCTGTGGAAACAGGGATGAAAAGCAATCTCTGACTTTCATTTGTTCATTTTCATAAATTTTTAATTTATTATAACTTTTGTCAGACTTTTGTTGTCTCTTTAATTTGACATCAATTTTTCTCCTGCGGCCACATCCAGGGAGGTTGGCTACAGTCTCATGGATCTTAAATTTCTGAATAATATGTGCAAATGTAGTCACAGGAACATCAAGCTGCTTGGAGATGGTCTTATAACCTTTACCTTTAACATACTTGTCTATAATTTTCTTTCTAATCTCCTGAGACAACTCTTTCCTTTGCGTCCTCTGTTCCATGTTGAGAACAGCACAGTGAGTATCTGTAGCCCTATATACAGGCCCACTGACTGATTACAAGATTGTAGACAACTGTGATGCTAACTAGTGGACACAACTTGATTTAGGCTGCGTGCCCACTATGCGTTTTTCAAGTGTTTTTGCAGCGGAATTTCCACAGCAAAAACGCTTAAAAGGCACTTGGTAATACGTGCCCCATGGTCCCCAATGATAATCCGCATGTGCTGTGCACAAGCTGCGAAAATTTCCGCTGCGGAAATTATCATTTCGGAAAAATACGCAGCATGTCCATTAATTTTGTGGACACACAGCGTAATTGCCGCCATTGACTTGCATTGAATCGCTTAATATCCGCATGCACATGCGGATATTAAGCAATTCAATGTGCGGATGGCACCCAGGTCTGGAGAAGAGGAGACTCTCCTCCAGACCCGGGTACCATAGTACCTGTAAAAAAAATAATTTAAAATAACAAATAAACATTATACTCACCTTCCGATGTCCCCCGGTCTCCTGTATGATGCGTCCTGGCTAGTGTTGAGCGATACCTTCCGATATCGGGAAATATCGGATCGGATTGGATCGGACCGATACCGAAAAAGTATCGGATATCGCCGATTCCGATACCGGAAACCAATGCAAGTCAATGGGACATAAATATCGGAATTAAAATAAACCCTTTCTTTCCTTGTAGGTTATTTCTACATGAAGGAAAACAACTAAGAATAATGTAGAATGTATTGGGGGAGGTGGGGGAGACAATAAAGGCATAGAGGTTTAGCCCAGTCAAATGGAATAGCAGGAATTAATATTTTTTTATTATGTTCTGAGTTACGGAAATATTAACTATGTTAAGTATTTTTATATTTTGTCAGATATTTATGTTTCACTACTTCCATGCTCTTCACCTTCTTTTTTACTTCTCCCACACTTTCTCCTTCATCATCCTCAGCATCTTTTTCATCCACTTCTTCTTCATCTTCTTCTTCTTCACCTTCTTCGTATTATTCTTTTTTTTACATTCTTCATATTCTACTTCTTCATCTTCTTCATATTCTTCTTCTTCATCATATTCTTATTTGTGACAGGCATTCCTGTAGTTGTTATCTATAAAAGGTTGGACATTACACCTTTCGTTCTGCCCGTCACAAAAGATTTACAACAGGATTTGTCCGCGTTCAGTTTGGCCTGCAGCAGCAGGTCTTTTCCAGGGGCACCACGAGGAGGAACGGACTCACCCCCATACACTGCTTAGTCATCTTCTGCTTATAATTTAGATATTATCTTTTGCTCTGATTTTTAGTCTTATGCTTAATGTTCTTCCGCTTTTTGTTCTGCAGCTTCTTGTATTTCTGCTTCTTGGTTTTCTGTCTCTTGTTTTTCTGTATCTTGGTGCTTGTCTTCTCTTCTTTGTCTTCTTGGTCAACTTCTTCAGGGTCATCTTCTTGGTCTTCTTCGGGGTGGTCTTCAGGGTCGTCGTCTTCGGGGGTCCTCGTCTTCGGGGTCCTCGTCTTCTTCGGGTTGGTCTTCTGGGTCCTCGTCTTCGGGGTCCTCGTCTTCTTCGGGGTGGTCTTCAGGGTCCTCGTCTTCTTCGGGGTGGTCTTCAGGGTCCTCGTCTTCTTCGGGGTGGTCTTCAGGGTCCTCGTCTTCAGGGTCATTGTCTTCGGGGTCCTCGTCTTCTTAGGGTTGGTCTTCAGGGTCCTCGTCTTCAGGGTCCTCGTCAGGGAGATCCAGAGTGATTACCAAGAACCATTTCAAAAAGCTTGAACTTGGAAATGTAGCAGAAGGTACAAGAAAGCTGAGGAACTACCGAGGACCAGCTGACGGTACTGGAACCCGGATGGATAGCAGAAGGTACAAGAGCCAATGGAACTACCGAGGACCAGCTGATGTTACTGGAACTCGGTTACTAAGCAGGAGGTACCTGTGCCAGAAAGCACTACCAAGGACCAGCAGACGTTGGTGGAACTTGGATACCGAGAAGGAGGCACCTAATCCAAAGGCACTGCCGAGAACCAGCTGACGGTACTGGAACCCGGATGGGTAGCAGAAGGTACAAGAGCCAATGGAACTACCGAGGACCAGCTGATGTTACTGGAACCCGGATGGGTAGCAGAAGGTACAAGAGCCAATGGAACTACCGAGGACCAGCTGATGTTACTGGAACTCGGTTACTAAGCAGGAGGTACCTGTGCCAGAAAGCACTACCAAGGACCAGCAGACGTTGGTGGAACTTGGATACCGAGAAGGAGGCACCTAATCCAAAGGCACTGCCGAGAACCAGCTGACGGTACTGGAACCCGGATGGGTAGCAGAAGATACAAGAGCAAATGGAACTACCGAGGACCAGCTGACGGTACTGGAACCCGGATGGGTAGCAGAAGATACAAGAGCAAATGGAACTACCGAGGACCAGCTGACGGTACTGGAACCCGGATGGGTAGCAGAAGGTACAAGAGCCAATGGAACTACCGAGGACCAGCTGATGTTACTGGAACTCGGTTACTAAGCAGGAGGTACCTGTGCCAGAAAGCACTACCAAGGACCAGCAGACGTTGGTGGAACTTGGATACCGAGAAGGAGGCACCTAATCCAAAGGCACTGCCGAGAACCAGCTGACGGTACTGGAACCCGGATGGGTAGCAGAAGGTACCCATGTAAAAAAAAAGTTCAAGGCCGCGAGCCGGCCGCAGTTACCAAAACCCACAGTCCTACAGAGGGTGCTTGTCCTATTGGCACTATGGAACCAGCCTTCATTGCCAGATCCCGCAGCCCACATAGGAGTCACCTAAACTGCAGGCACCATAGAGTCGGCTAACCCGACCGCAACACGACAGGACAACGCATTGGAGGCAAAGTGACGTTGACACTACCCGGAAACAGCTGGCGTGCTGGAACCAGGCTGGGCAGGAGGGAGTACCCGTGCCAAAGACACTGCCGAGAACCAGCTGACGGTACTGGAACCCGGATGGGTAGCAGAAGATACAAGAGCAAATGGAACTACCGAGGACCAGCTGACGGTACTGGAACCCGGATGGGTAGCAGAAGGTACAAGAGCCAATGGAACTACCGAGGACCAGCTGATGTTACTGGAACTCGGTTACTAAGCAGGAGGTACCTGTGCCAGAAAGCACTACCAAGGACCAGCAGACGTTGGTGGAACTTGGATACCGAGAAGGAGGCACCTAATCCAAAGGCACTGCCGAGAACCAGCTGACGGTACTGGAACCCGGATGGGTAGCAGAAGGTACCCATGTAAAAAAAAAGTTCAAGGCCGCGAGCCGGCCGCAGTTACCAAAACCCACAGTCCTACAGAGGGTGCTTGTCCTATTGGCACTATGGAACCAGCCTTCATTGCCAGATCCCGCAGCCCACATAGGAGTCACCTAAACTGCAGGCACCATAGAGTCGGCTAACCCGACCGCAACACGACAGGACAACGCATTGGAGGCAAAGTGACGTTGACACTACCCGGAAACAGCTGGCGTGCTGGAACCAGGCTGGGCAGGAGGGAGTACCCGTGCCAAAGACACTGCCGAGAACCAGCTGACGGTACTGGAACCCGGATGGGTAGCAGAAGATACAAGAGCAAATGGAACTACCGAGGACCAGCTGACGGTACTGGAACCCGGATGGGTAGCAGAAGGTACAAGAGCCAATGGAACTACCGAGGACCAGCTGATGTTACTGGAACTCGGTTACTAAGCAGGAGGTACCTGTGCCAGAAAGCACTACCAAGGACCAGCAGACGTTGGTGGAACTTGGATACCGAGAAGGAGGCACCTAATCCAAAGGCACTGCCGAGAACCAGCTGACGGTACTGGAACCCGGATGGGTAGCAGAAGGTACCCATGTAAAAAAAAAGTTCAAGGCCGCGAGCCGGCCGCAGTTACCAAAACCCACAGTCCTACAGAGGGTGCTTGTCCTATTGGCACTATGGAACCAGCCTTCATTGCCAGATCCCGCAGCCCACATAGGAGTCACCTAAACTGCAGGCACCATAGAGTCGGCTAACCCGACCGCAACACGACAGGACAACGCATTGGAGGCAAAGTGACGTTGACACTACCCGGAAACAGCTGGCGTGCTGGAACCAGGCTGGGCAGGAGGGAGTACCCGTGCCAAAGACACTGCCGAGAACCAGCTGACGGTACTGGAACCCGGATGGGTAGCAGAAGATACAAGAGCAAATGGAACTACCGAGGACCAGCTGACGGTACTGGAACCCGGATGGGTAGCAGAAGGTACAAGAGCCAATGGAACTACCGAGGACCAGCTGATGTTACTGGAACTCGGTTACTAAGCAGGAGGTACCTGTGCCAGAAAGCACTACCAAGGACCAGCAGACGTTGGTGGAACTTGGATACCGAGAAGGAGGCACCTAATCCAAAGGCACTGCCGAGAACCAGCTGACGGTACTGGAACCCGGATGGGTAGCAGAAGATACAAGAGCAAATGGAACTACCGAGGACCAGCTGACGGTACTGGAACCCGGATGGGTAGCAGAAGATACAAGAGCAAATGGAACTACCGAGGACCAGCTGACGGTACTGGAACCCGGATGGGTAGCAGAAGGTACAAGAGCCAATGGAACTACCGAGGACCAGCTGATGTTACTGGAACTCGGTTACTAAGCAGGAGGTACCTGTGCCAGAAAGCACTACCAAGGACCAGCAGACGTTGGTGGAACTTGGATACCGAGAAGGAGGCACCTAATCCAAAGGCACTGCCGAGAACCAGCTGACGGTACTGGAACCCGGATGGGTAGCAGAAGATACAAGAGCAAATGGAACTACCGAGGACCAGCTGACGGTACTGGAACCCGGATGGGTAGCAGAAGGTACAAGAGCCAATGGAACTACCGAGGACCAGCTGATGTTACTGGAACTCGGTTACTAAGCAGGAGGTACCTGTGCCAGAAAGCACTACCAAGGACCAGCAGACGTTGGTGGAACTTGGATACCGAGAAGGAGGCACCTAATCCAAAGGCACTGCCGAGAACCAGCTGACGGTACTGGAACCCGGATGGGTAGCAGAAGGTACCCATGTAAAAAAAAAGTTCAAGGCCGCGAGCCGGCCGCAGTTACCAAAACCCACAGTCCTACAGAGGGTGCTTGTCCTATTGGCACTATGGAACCAGCCTTCATTGCCAGATCCCGCAGCCCACATAGGAGTCACCTAAACTGCAGGCACCATAGAGTCGGCTAACCCGACCGCAACACGACAGGACAACGCATTGGAGGCAAAGTGACGTTGACACTACCCGGAAACAGCTGGCGTGCTGGAACCAGGCTGGGCAGGAGGGAGTACCCGTGCCAAAGACACTGCCGAGAACCAGCTGACGGTACTGGAACCCGGATGGGTAGCAGAAGGTACAAGAGCCAATGGAACTGCCGAGAACCAGCTGGCGGTGCTGGAGCCCAGGGTAAATACTAAAAACAGAAGAGCCAGAGGTGTATTTGGAGGAGGTTTTAAATCCGTACTACAGTGGATGTGGACAAAGCAGGAGAATTTGCCGGACACACAGCTGGGGATCAGCTGACGTTACTGAATCCCAATAACACTGGAGCAAGCGTTGACTGTGCAGACGGCACTTCTGAGCAGCAACTAGCGGTATTGGAGCCCAGGGTAAATACTAAAAACGGAGGAGCCAGAGGTGTAATTGGAGCAAGTTTTAAATAAGTAGCACAGTGAATATGGACAGAGCAGGAGAAATTGCCGTGAACACAGCAGGGGAACAGCTGACGTTACCGAACCCCAATAACACCGCAGCAAGTGTTGACTGTGCAGACGGCACTTCCGAGCGCCAACTGGCGGTGCTGGAGCCCAGGGATAATACTGAAAACAGAGGAGCCAGAGGTGTAATTGGAGCAACTTTAAAATCTGTAGTAGTGAGAATGTGGACAGAGCAGGAGAAATTGCCGTCCGCACAGCAGGGGAACAGCTGACGTTACTGAACCCCAATAACATGGTAGCAAGTGTTGACTGTGCAGACAGCACTTCCGAGCGCCAACTGGCGGTGCTGGAGCCCAGGGATAAGAATGAAAACAGAGGAGCCAGAGGAGTAATTGGAGCAACTTTAAAATGTGTAGTACAGTGGATGTGGACAAATCAGGAGAAATTGCCGTCCGCACAGCAGGAGAACAGCTGACGTTACTGAACCCCAATAACACGGCAGCAAGTGTTGACTGTGCAGACGGCACTTCCGAGCGCCAACTGGCGGTGCTGGAGCCCAGGGATAAGAATGAAAACAGAGGAGCCAGAGGTGTAATTGGAGCAAGTTTTAAATAAGTAGCACAGTGAATATGGACAGAGCAGGAGAAATTGCCGTGAACACAGCAGGGGAACAGCTGACGTTACTGAACCCCAATAACATGGTAGCAAGTGTTGACTGTGCAGACGGCACTTCCGAGCGCCAACTGGCGGTGCTGGAGCCCAGGGATAAGAATGAAAACAGAGGAGCCAGAGGTGTAATTCGAGCAACTTTAAAATGTGTAGTACAGTGGATGTGGACAAAGCAGGAGAAATTGCCGTCCGCACAGCAGGAGAACAGCTGACGTTACTGAACCCCAATAACACGGCAGCAAGTGTTGACTGTGCAGACGGCACTTCCGAGCGCCAACTGGCGGTGCTGGAGCCCAGGGATAAGAATGAAAACAGAGGAGCCAGAGGTGTAATTCGAGCAACTTTAAAATGTGTAGTACAGTGGATTTGGACAAAGCAGGAGAAATTGCCGTCCGCACAGCAGGAGAACAGCTGACGTTACTGAACCCCAATAACACGGCAGCAAGTGTTGACTGTGCAGACGGCACTTCCGTGCGCCAACTGGCGGTGTTGGAGCTCAGGGATAATACTGAAAACAGAGGAGCCAGAGGTGTAATTGGAGCAACTTTAAAATCTGTAGTAGTGAGAATGTGGACAGAGCAGGAGAAATTGCCGTCCGCACAGCAGGGGAACAGCTGACGTTACTGAACCCCAATAACATGGTAGCAAGTGTTGACTGTGCAGACAGCACTTCCGAGCGCCAACTGGCGGTGCTGGAGCCCAGGGATAAGAATGAAAACAGAGGAGCCAGAGGAGTAATTGGAGCAACTTTAAAATGTGTAGTACAGTGGATGTGGACAAATCAGGAGAAATTGCCGTCCGCACAGCAGGAGAACAGCTGACGTTACTGAACCCCAATAACACGGCAGCAAGTGTTGACTGTGCAGACGGCACTTCCGAGCGCCAACTGGCGGTGTTGGAGCTCAGGGATTACAGTTCAGGTGGTAGAAACATGAACAGAACAGGAGACCTGGATACTGTTGCCAACCAATTATTTATTCTGGAAGAGGACTGGCAAATTCATGAGAGATCCAGGCCTTGTTCATTTTGAGAAAAGTAAGCCGGTCAACGTTATCGGAGGATAGTCGCATGCGACGGTCTGTTAGTACACCACCTGCGGCACTAAAGACGCGTTCCGATAATACACTAGCAGCAGGGCAAGCTAGCACCTCCAGTGCATACTGACTAAGCTCTGGCCATGTATCCAGCTTACAGACCCAAAACTTGAAGGGAGAAGAGCCGTCTGGGAGTACACTAAGAGGGCAAGACATGTAGTCTGTCACCATCTGACGGAAACGTTGCCTCCTGCTGACTGGAGCTGTCTGTGATGGTGTAGACATTTGTGGCGGCGGGGACACAAAACTTTGCCACATTTCGGCCATACTGGTCTTGCCTTGTGCTGAGGCGCTGCTTCTGCTCCCTCTTTGTGCAGAGCTTCCTCCACTGCCTCGACGCACTGAGCTGCTTTGTAAAGCACTAGCAGCACTGCTCTCGGTTGGAATGGAGAACATGATGGAATGCACCAGTGCGTCTTGGTACTCCCGCATTTTACGCTCCCGGTTCAATGGTGTTATGAGGCTTTGTAAGTTGTCCCGGTAGCGAGGATCTAGGAGGGTGGACACCCAATAATCAGCCGTGTTGAGAATGTGGGCGATGCGGCGGTCGTTTCTGAGGCACTGCAGCATGAAATCAACCATGTGCTGCAGACTGCCAACTGGCCAAGAAACGCTGTCCCCTGCTTGAGGCGTGATCTCTGCCTGCTCTGCATCACCCCACCCTCGCTCTAGATACTGACTACTAGAGCATTGTGTACCTCCCTCCTCTGGACAGATGTCTTCCTCATCCATTGACTCCTCCTCATCCTCCTCACAAAGTGTCCCCTGCCTAGGCCTTTGTGAGGAACCACGTTGCGCAGACTGTAGAGAAGCAGATGGCATTTGTGACTCCTCATCCTCCACCTCTTCCAAAACCTCGTCCCTTAGTGCTTGCAGTGTTTTTTCAAGCAGGCAGATAAGGGGGATAGTCATGCTGACTAGTGCATCATCTGCACTCGCCATCCGCGTGGAATAATCGAAGGCACGCAAAACGTGGCAAATGTCCTTCATAGAGGCCCACTCAGTGGTGGTGAAGTGTGAACGGCGCGCACTGCGACTTGTTTGCGCCTGCTGCAGCTGGTACTCCATTACTGCTGCCTGCTGCTCACACAACCTCTCCAACATATGTAACGTTGAATTCCACCTGGTGGGTAGGTCACATATGATGCGATGTTCCGGAAGACATAATCGGCGCTGCAGAGCTGCAATGCGTGATCTTGCATTGCTGGAACGCCGCAAGTGAGCGCACTCTATGCGGACCTTGTGAAGCAGTGCATCAAGATCCGGATAGTCCCTCAAAAAACTCTGCACGACCAAGTTGAGCACATGTGCCAGACATGGGATGTGAGTGAGGTTGCCTAGGCCCAGAGCTGCCACCAGATTTCGGCCATTGTCACACACTACCATGCCTGGCTGGAGATTCGCTGGCACAAACCACACGTCACTCTGCTGCTTGATGGCATTCCAGAGCTCCTGCGCTGTGTGGCTTCGATTCCCCAAAGAAATTAATTTTAATACGGCCTGTTGACGTTTGGCCACGGCTGTGCTCATATCGGTCATCATAACAGGTAACCGTTCACGGGTCGATGTGGAGGTAGACCGTGACGGCTCCTGCAGCGCTGATTCAGAGGAACTGGAGTATGAGGAGGAGTCAATGTGTACAGACTGGATTCCTGCAATCCTTGGAGTTGGCAGAACACGTACAGCGCCACTCTCAAGATCTGTACCCGGCTCCACAACATTTACCCAATGGGCAGTGAGGGAAAGGTATCGTCCCTGTCCATGCTTACTGGTCCACGCATCAGTGGTCAGGTGGACCTTGCTACTGACGGCGTTTTGTAGCGCATGTTTAATTTTTCCCTCCACATGATGTTGCAGGGCAGGGACGGCTTGCCTGCTGAAATAAAAGCGGCTGGGCACGTTGTATTGTGGGACTGCCAATGCCATAAAGTTACGGAATGTGTCAGTCTCCACCAGCCTGAATGATAGCATTTCAAGGGCCAGTAGTTTAGCAATGCCAGCATTCAGAGCCTGTGCTCGGGGGTGGTTTGCCGAGTATGGGCGCCTTTTCTCCCATGCCTGTGCTAACGATGGCTGTAGACTGGCCTGGGAGTGTGAGGATGACTGGGAAAGTGGTGCTGTGGGTGGAATTACACTGTGTCTCTGTACAACAGTGCCAGAGATTCTTCCATGGCGATCCTGTGAGGAAGCCGAACCAGCTGTGTGTGAGCTGGAGGAAGAGGCTACAACACGAGCTGAAGAGGTGGTAGGTGGCGCTGTAGGTTGGCCTAGGTCTTCAGTGTGTTTGTGTAACTCCACCACGTGCTTGGTCCGCACATGTTTCCACATATTTGTGGTATTGAGGTTGCTGACACTTTTCCCTCTTTTCACCTTCTGATTACACAGCTTGCATTTGACAAAGCAAATGTCATCTGCAACTGTGTCAAAAAAGGACCAGGCACTGCAAGTCTTGGGAGCGCCCGCTTTGGATTTTGGAAGAGCCATGCTCCTAATGGGTGCCGAAGTGGAGGCTACAGGCAACCAAGTCTGCCCCCTCCCTCTCCCTCCTTTTTGGGCCGTTCGGGGAATCTCTTCCTCAGAGCTGCTCCCACCACCTTCCTGTCCCTCACGCCATGATGGGTCAAGGACCTCATCATCTACACCACCCTCTTCAAACAACTGCTTCTCCTGGGTAGTCTCGACAGCACAGTACGCACCAGAAAGTGGCACCTGAGTCTCATCATCAGATGCGTACTGAGGTGTGCTGCTGACCATAGGCACTGGCCCACCCGCCTCTTCAGATTCAGAGAGACAAAACGGTTGCGCATCACTGCATACTACCTCTTCTTCAAATTCTCGAATTCTGCTTGGCTGGCCCCCTCTTTCCAAGCCAAGAGATTCAGAGAACAGAAGTAGAGATGGCTCCTGTCCAGGGCTCTCTGACTGCCTGGGCAATTTGGCAGGTGGTGAAGAGACAGATGGGTGCTCTTCAGTGCTCAGGACCTGAGAGGATCTGGAACTAATTGAAGTCGATGCGTTAGCTGCCATCCATCCGACAACGGCTTCAATTTGGTCCTCGCGCAGCAGTGGGGTACGGCTAGCTCCTACAAAGCTGCGCATAAAGGACTGTTCCCTGGTAAAACTGGGGGATGCTGAGTCACTGGTGCCCGCAGCAGGCACAGAATCCCCACGTCCTCTCCCTGCAGGCACAGAATCCTCACGTCCTCTCCCTGCAGAAACTCCACGCCCACGCCCACGACCACGACCACATGCCTTACTCCCTGCCTTCTTCATCTTGGTAGACTGATAAAGATAGGCAGAAAAGTACTAAGGGCTTAGTGTGCTTATTCCTGAACAGCTGCTAACAGGTATAAGAAACACTAATTTTATAAAGTGTGGACTAGACTTTAATATGAGCTAATGTGGCCTACACAACTGTAAAGTGGAGTGTTTGGTGAACTTTATTTAGGTTTTTTTTTGTCACAAAAAGACACTGGATGTGCCTAAAGATGTAATAACGATAGTATCACAAACTTTTTGTAGCTATTACAATGTAGGAAGGTAACCTACAATGCAATAGATGAGGCTGCAAAAAATAGGCTAATACTAATCTGGCTGGGGCTGCAGGGCCCAATGCTGCAGAAAGGCTCCTCTATCTACTCCTATATAGTGTGTTTGGAATCAATTTAGCTGAATATGGATGGAACCACCACACTAATAGGAGATATCAGGAAAAATTATGAATTGGCAATAAAGGACAATGTATGAGGCAGTGACACACACTGAGTGCACTACAACCAGACGGGGTTGAAGCACACACTACAGGGTGAGCTGCACTCACACACCAGACCTTGCAGACAGCGGTGAACAGTACAGATGCAGAGCACTGTGCACTAGTGCTGCAAGACGGAAAAAAAATTCTCTATCTACTCCTATATAGTGTGTTTGGAACCAATTTAGCTGAATACAGATGGAACCACCACACTAATAGGAGATATCAGGAAAAATTATGAATTGGCAATAAAGGACAATGTATGAGGCAGTGACACACACTGAGTGCACTACAACCAGACGGGGTTGAAGCACACACTACAGGGTGAGCTGCACTCACACACCAGACCTTGCAGACAGCGGTGAACAGTACAGATGCAGAGCACTGTGCACTAGTGCTGCAAGACGGAAAAAAATTTCTCTATCTACTCCTATATAGTGTGTTTGGAACCAATTTAGCTGAATACAGATGGAACCACCACACTAATAGGAGATATCAGGAAAAATTATGAATTGGCAATAAAGGACAATGTATGAGGCAGTGACACACACTGAGTGCACTACAACCAGACGGGGTTGAAGCACACACTACAGGGTGAGCTGCACTCACACACCAGACCTTGCAGACAGCGGTGAACAGTACAGATGCAGAGCACTGTGCACTAGTGCTGCAAGACGGAAAAAAATTTCTCTATCTACTCCTATATAGTGTGTTTGGAACCAATTTAGCTGAATACAGATGGAACCACCACACTAATAGGAGATATCAGGAAAAATTATGAATTGGCAAAAAAGGACAATGTATGAGGCAGTGACACACACTGAGTGCACTACAACCAGACTTGGCTGAAGCACACACTACAGGGTGAGCTGCACTCACACACACAGACCTTGCAGATAGCGGTGAACAGCACAGGGAACTGTGCACTAGCACTGCAAGGCACAGTGATTTAGAAAGTAGCTTGGGTAAAGCAGTATAGAGCAAATAGGTAGCTAAAACTGTCCCTCAGAACAACAGCGTCCTATCCCTAACTGAATTCACAGCAGAGTGAGCTCAAAATGGCGGCGGTGGCTTTTATAGTGCATCATGACATCATTTCAGCAGCCAATCACAGCCATGCCATTAGTTAAGATGCCTACATGCCTAACAGGATGTGCCCACACTTCTTAGGATCCTCATTGGCTGAATAAAATGAAAATGTCTCATTGCATTATGGGAACTTCCGATTCCGGTATACGATATTGCAAAAGTATCGGAATTAAGTATCGGAATTCCGATACCGCGAATATCGGCCGATACCCGATATTTCAGTATCGGAATGCTCAACACTAGTCCTGGCTCCCCGCTGATGTCAGCGGTCGCATGACCTGTCATATGACTAAATGACGTCATGAAAGGTCCTTTTAGACCACCGCGAGCCGTACAAGAGGCCGGACGCACCGGAGAAAAGACCGGGGGCCATCGGAAGGTGAGTATAATGTTTATTTTTATTTTTTACTATTTTTATTCTTTTTTTCAACTATTAACTTGGTCACACTATATAAATCCATGCCGGCTGCATGGATTTATATAGTGTGACCAAGTTGTCAAGCACTTTTCCAAGTGATGCTAAAATCGCTTGGAAAAGCGCTTGAAGACCCGCATGCAGAAATGCATGCAAAAACGCTTGACAAATGCTTCTAACTGGCAGGAAAAACGCATGTAAAATCCGCATGAGTTTTTCCTGCTAGGGAGATGCAGAAAATCTGCAGCATTTCTGCATTGTGGGCACTTAGCCTTAAGGCTGTGTGCCCACGTAGCGTTTTTCAAGCGTATATGCTGCGGAATTTCCGCAGCGTAAACGCTTGTAAAACGCATGTATATCCGCACCCCATGGTCCCCAATGGCATTCCGCAATGTCAATGCCCATGCTGCGGATTTTTCCGCAGCGTATATGCTGCGGTCAAAAATCCGCAGCATGTTCATTAATTTTGCGGAAGCGCTGCGGAATCAATGTGCGGATGGTACCCAGGTCTGGAGGAGAGGAGACTCTCCTCCAGACCTGGGTACCAAAGAACCTGTAAAAAAAAGAATAAAATAAAGTTTATACTTATCTTCTGATGTTTTCCCTCCGTCGCGCTGTTGTCTGAAGGACCTGCCACGTCATTGAGTCATGTGACCCACCACATGACTCAATGACGTCACCGCAGGTCCTGCACACAACAGCGTGAGCCGCTCAAGCCTCCGGACAGGGCAGAGAATGCATCAGAAGGTGAGTATAAAGTTTATTTTTTTATTTTTTACCATTCTGAACAAGTTGTCAAGCACTTTACCAAGTGATGCTTGGAGAAGTGCTTGATAACCCGCATGCGGAAATGCATGCAAAGGCACCTCACAGACGCTTCTACCTGGCGGGAAAACCGCATGTAATATCCGCATGCGATTTTCCCGCCAGGGAGAAGCGTAAAAAATATGCTTCAGGTCCGCAACGTGGGCACATAGCCTCACATGTTCCTTTTGTCACATTATTTTCAGGGGTACCATCATTTCTGTCCAGGCCTATTTCATGAGTTTATTTTTTTTTTAAATTCTGTGGAAGCAGGGTTGAAAAGCAATGTCTCACTTTCATTTGTTCATTGTTCATTTTCATAGATTTTTAATTAATTATTTCTTTTGTCAGATTCAAGTTATTTCTGTGACCATTGTGGGTTTTTCTTTCATTAAACGAGGGGTACCAACAATTTTGACCACGTGTGTATTCTCAAGTATCTGGTAGCGTCTTATTTAATAACTCTTATTAAGAAAAAACACATGTTTAACAAAGACAACTATACACATGTATGGGTTTGTCACGAAAGATAGCTGTGAGACTGTGCAGGGCCATTCTCAATTATTGATAGAGGTATGTACAAAGTTGATAACAATCCAATAACAGATATACAGCACAGAAATTGTCTAGGTTTGTAAATTTATTAACCAAAATGAACACCATGCATTGATTTTGGTGTTAATGTATTTAGTACATATTGGGCAAAAGTGATTGTAAACAGTCATCACACTATTAGTATGTTTTATCAAAATACAACTCAATCCCAGAAAGTGGAAACGTTTTTTTGTGCAATAAAATATTTACAGCAGATAATGTGAAAGCTACTTTGTTGTATTGGATCAACATTAAAGGTTTTTTTTCCACCTTTTGAAAGCTAGGTTCTTGTATTTAGGTCGGAGAACAATGAGTGAATGACATTGTTCTTATGACCTGAAGAATTGGTTTAACTCTCAAAAGTGAATGGCCAGTAAGAGAGGAATCATATAATTGTAAAAGCTATTAAATTAAGTAAATATGTGTTTTTATAATTTTTATACTAGCAAAAAAGAAGCAAGACAAAAATATATCTCATACCCTACCATAATTATATATAAATGTAAAGCAAAATTGCATAATAAATATAGGGTACTTAGTGAACTATTTTTGATCAAAAAAAGTATACAAGCCGTCCCACCAGCGGCAAGGTGACCCTAAATTGGGACGGTACCTATACTGCCTATATTAAAAACCTTACTGTATATCAAAGTTGAAGTAATGCATATAAAAGGGTAGACAAATAGGACCGGGTCCCAACTCCAGACCACCTAGGCCCGTGGTAAGCTACATATATACCAATCAGCTCAACAAAGGGCATGCCACACCCTTAAATTGCACAGAATGCAAACAAGTCAAAAAACCAGACAATGTGAACTGAGGTCTAAGATGGCAGACATACAAGAAACAGAGGCATGTTCACACTAGCAAAAAAGAAGCAAGACAAAAATATATCTCATACCCTACCATAATTATATATAAATGTAAAGCAAAATTGCATAATAAATATAGGGTACTTAGTGAACTATTTTTGATCAAAAAAAGTATACAAGCCGTCCCACCAGCGGCAAGGTGACCCTAAATTGGGACGGTACCTATACTGCCTATATTAAAAACCTTACTGTATATCAAAGTTGAAGTAATGCATATAAAAGGGTAGACAAATAGGACCGGGTCCCAACTCCAGACCACCTAGGCCCGTGGTAAGCTACATATATACCAATCAGCTCAACAAAGGGCATGCCACACCCTTAAATTGCACAGAATGCAAACAAGTCAAAAAACCAGACAATGTGAACTGAGGTCTAAGATGGCAGACATACAAGAAACAGAGGCATGTTCACACTAGCAAAAAAGAAGCAAGACAAAAATATATCTCATACCCTACCATAATTATATATAAATGTAAAGCAAAATTGCATAATAAATATAGGGTACTTAGTGAACTATTTTTGATCAAAAAAGTATACAAGCCGTCCCACCAGCGGCAAGGTGACCCTAAATTGGGACGGTACCTATACTGCCTTTGTTGAGCTGATTGGTATATATGTAGCTTACCACGGGCCTAGGTGGTCTGGAGTTGGGACCCGGTCCTATTTGTCTACCCTTTTATATGCATTACTTCAACTTTGATATACAGTAAGGTTTTTAATATAGGCAGTATAGGTACCGTCCCAATTTAGGGTCACCTTGCCGCTGGTGGGACGGCTTGTATACTTTTTTTGATCAAAAATAGTTCACTAAGTACCCTATATTTATTATGCAATTTTGCTTTACATTTATATATAATTATGGTAGGGTATGAGATATATTTTTGTCTTGCTTCTTTTTTGCTAGTGTGAACATGCCTCTGTTTCTTGTATGTCTGCCATCTTAGACCTCAGTTCACATTGTCTGGTTTTTTGACTTGTTTGCATTCTGTGCAATTTAAGGGTGTGGCATGCCCTTTGTTGAGCTGATTGGTATATATGTAGCTTACCACGGGCCTAGGTGGTCTGGAGTTGGGACCCGGTCCTATTTGTCTACCCTTTTATATGCATTACTTCAACTTTGATATACAGTAAGGTTTTTAATATAGGCAGTATAGGTACAGTCCCAATTTAGGGTCACCTTGCCGCTGGTGGGACGGCTTGTATACTTTTTTTGATCAAAAATAGTTCACTAAGTACCCTATATTTATTATGCAATTTTGCTTTACATTTATATATAATTATGGTAGGGTATGAGATATATTTTTGTCTTGCTTCTTTTTTGCTAGTGTGAACATGCCTCTGTTTCTTGTATGTCTGCCATCTTAGACCTCAGTTCACATTGTCTGGTTTTTTGACTTGTTTGCATTCTGTGCAATTTAAGGGTGTGGCATGCCCTTTGTTGAGCTGATTGGTATATATGTAGCTTACCACGGGCCTAGGTGGTCTGGAGTTGGGACCCGGTCCTATTTGTCTACCCTTTTATATGCATTACTTCAACTTTGATATACAGTAAGGTTTTTAATATAGGCAGTATAGGTACCGTCCCAATTTAGGGTCACCTTGCCGCTGGTGGGACGGCTTGTATACTTTTTTGATCAAAAATAGTTCACTAAGTACCCTATATTTATTATGCAATTTTGCTTTACATTTATATATAATTATGGTAGGGTATGAGATATATTTTTGTCTTGCTTCTTTTTTGCTAGTGTGAACATGCCTCTGTTTCTTGTATGTCTGCCATCTTAGACCTCAGTTCACATTGTCTGGTTTTTTGACTTGTTTGCATTCTGTGCAATTTAAGGGTGTGGCATGCCCTTTGTTGAGCTGATTGGTATATATGTAGCTTACCACGGGCCTAGGTGGTCTGGAGTTGGGACCCGGTCCTATTTGTCTACCCTTTTATATGCATTACTTCAACTTTGATATACAGTAAGGTTTTTAATATAGGCAGTATAGGTACCGTCCCAATTTAGGGTCACCTTGCCGCTGGTGGGACGGCTTGTATACTTTTTTTGATCAAAAATAGTTCACTAAGTACCCTATATTTATTATGCAATTTTGCTTTACATTTATATATAATTATGGTAGGGTATGAGATATATTTTTGTCTTGCTTCTTTTTTGCTAGTGTGAACATGCCTCTGTTTCTTGTATGTCTGCCATCTTAGACCTCAGTTCACATTGTCTGGTTTTTTGACTTGTTTGCATTCTGTGCAATTTAAGGGTGTGGCATGCCCTTTGTTGAGCTGATTGGTATATATGTAGCTTACCACGGGCCTAGGTGGTCTGGAGTTGGGACCCGGTCCTATTTGTCTACCCTTTTATATGCATTACTTCAACTTTGATATACAGTAAGGTTTTTAATATAGGCAGTATAGGTACCGTCCCAATTTAGGGTCACCTTGCCGCTGGTGGGACGGCTTGTATACTTTTTTTGATCAAAAATAGTTCACTAAGTACCCTATATTTATTATGCAATTTTGCTTTACATTTATATATAATTATGGTAGGGTATGAGATATATTTTTGTCTTGCTTCTTTTTTGCTAGTGTGAACATGCCTCTGTTTCTTGTATGTCTGCCATCTTAGACCTCAGTTCACATTGTCTGGTTTTTTGACTTGTTTGCATTCTGTGCAATTTAAGGGTGTGGCATGCCCTTTGTTGAGCTGATTGGTATATATGTAGCTTACCACGGGCCTAGGTGGTCTGGAGTTGGGACCCGGTCCTATTTGTCTACCCTTTTATATGCATTACTTCAACTTTGATATACAGTAAGGTTTTTAATATAGGCAGTATAGGTACCGTCCCAATTTAGGGTCACCTTGCCGCTGGTGGGACGGCTTGTATACTTTTTTTGATCAAAAATAGTTCACTAAGTACCCTATATTTATTATGCAATTTTGCTTTACATTTATATATAATTATGGTAGGGTATGAGATATATTTTTGTCTTGCTTCTTTTTTGCTAGTGTGAACATGCCTCTGTTTCTTGTATGTCTGCCATCTTAGACCTCAGTTCACATTGTCTGGTTTTTTGACTTGTTTGCATTCTGTGCAATTTAAGGGTGTGGCATGCCCTTTGTTGAGCTGATTGGTATATATGTAGCTTACCACGGGCCTAGGTGGTCTGGAGTTGGGACCCGGTCCTATTTGTCTACCCTTTTATATGCATTACTTCAACTTTGATATACAGTAAGGTTTTTAATATAGGCAGTATAGGTACCGTCCCAATTTAGGGTCACCTTGCCGCTGGTGGGACGGCTTGTATACTTTTTTTGATCAAAAATAGTTCACTAAGTACCCTATATTTATTATGCAATTTTGCTTTACATTTATATATAATTATGGTAGGGTATGAGATATATTTTTGTCTTGCTTCTTTTTTGCTAGTGTGAACATGCCTCTGTTTCTTGTATGTCTGCCATCTTAGACCTCAGTTCACATTGTCTGTTTTTTTGACTTGTTTGCATTCTGTGCAATTTAAGGGTGTGGCATGCCCTTTGTTGAGCTGATTGGTATATATGTAGCTTACCACGGGCCTAGGTGGTCTGGAGTTGGGACCCGGTCCTATTTGTCTACCCTTTTATATGCATTACTTCAACTTTGATATACAGTAAGGTTTTTAATATAGGCAGTATAGGTACCGTCCCAATTTAGGGTCACCTTGCCGCTGGTGGGACGGCTTGTATACTTTTTTTGATCAAAAATAGTTCACTAAGTACCCTATATTTATTATGCAATTTTGCTTTACATTTATATATAATTATGGTAGGGTATGAGATATATTTTTGTCTTGCTTCTTTTTTGCTAGTGTGAACATGCCTCTGTTTCTTGTATGTCTGCCATCTTAGACCTCAGTTCACATTGTCTGGTTTTTTGACTTGTTTGCATTCTGTGCAATTTAAGGGTGTGGCATGCCCTTTGTTGAGCTGATTGGTATATATGTAGCTTACCACGGGCCTAGGTGGTCTGGAGTTGGGACCCGGTCCTATTTGTCTACCCTTTTATATGCATTACTTCAACTTTGATATACAGTAAGGTTTTTAATATAGGCAGTATAGGTACCGTCCCAATTTAGGGTCACCTTGCCGCTGGTGGGACGGCTTGTATACTTTTTTTGATCAAAAATATTTCACTAAGTACCCTATATTTATTATGCAATTTTGCTTTACATTTATATATAATTATGGTAGGGTATGAGATATATTTTTGTCTTGCTTCTTTTTTGCTAGTGTGAACATGCCTCTGTTTCTTGTATGTCTGCCATCTTAGACCTCAGTTCACATTGTCTGGTTTTTTGACTTGTTTGCATTCTGTGCAATTTAAGGGTGTGGCATGCCCTTTGTTGAGCTGATTGGTATATATGTAGCTTACCACGGGCCTAGGTGGTCTGGAGTTGGGACCCGGTCCTATTTGTCTACCCTTCTATATGCATTACTTCAACTTTGATATACAGTAAGGTTTTTAATATAGGCAGTATAGGTACCGTCCCAATTTAGGGTCACCTTGCCGCTGGTGGGACGGCTTGTATACTTTTTTTGATCAAAAATAGTTCACTAAGTACCCTATATTTATTATGCAATTTTGCTTTACATTTATATATAATTATGGTAGGGTATGAGATATATTTTTGTCTTGCTTCTTTTTTGCTAGTGTGAACATGCCTCTGTTTCTTGTATGTCTGCCATCTTAGACCTCAGTTCACATTGTCTGGTTTTTTGACTTGTTTGCATTCTGTGCAATTTAAGGGTGTGGCATGCCCTTTGTTGAGCTGATTGGTATATATGTAGCTTACCACGGGCCTAGGTGGTCTGGAGTTGGGACCCGGTCCTATTTGTCTACCCTTCTATATGCATTACTTCAACTTTGATATACAGTAAGGTTTTTAATATAGGCAGTATAGGTACCGTCCCAATTTAGGGTCACCTTGCCGCTGGTGGGACGGCTTGTATACTTTTTTTGATCAAAAATAGTTCACTAAGTACCCTATATTTATTATGCAATTTTGCTTTACATTTATATATAATTATGGTAGGGTATGAGATATATTTTTGTCTTGCTTCTTTTTTGCTAGTGTGAACATGCCTCTGTTTCTTGTATGTCTGCCATCTTAGACCTCAGTTCACATTGTCTGGTTTTTTGACTTGTTTGCATTCTGTGCAATTTAAGGGTGTGGCATGCCCTTTGTTGAGCTGATTGGTATATATGTAGCTTACCACGGGCCTAGGTGGTCTGGAGTTGGGACCCGGTCCTATTTGTCTACCCTTTTATATGCATTACTTCAACTTTGATATACAGTAAGGTTTTTAATATAGGCAGTATAGGTACCGTCCCAATTTAGGGTCACCTTGCCGCTGGTGGGACGGCTTGTATACTTTTTTTGATCAAAAATAGTTCACTAAGTACCCTATATTTATTATGCAATTTTGCTTTACATTTATATATAATTATGGTAGGGTATGAGATATATTTTTGTCTTGCTTCTTTTTTGCTAGTGTGAACATGCCTCTGTTTCTTGTATGTCTGCCATCTTAGACCTCAGTTCACATTGTCTAATTTTTATACTAGTATATTGTTACTTTTCTGTATCTACATTTTAGCACTAAGCGTGACGGTTTTTGGAAGTTTTGGTTTTGATCATTTCATACTACTAAAGGAAAAATATATTTAATTTGCATTCTTTTTTTAACATTCACCTCTAACCCTTACATAATTTCCTGTACCCTAACATTTTCCTGGCTATTGTATATCCATATTTATGCATGCAAAAATATGTATATATTAGCATAAAGACACAGGTACAACTATGTTTAAGTTCTGCCAAGCTTCACTGTCACTTATTTGCATATAGAATAGTATAGTATAATATAGTATAGTAAACAACATTACACATATTAGGGGTGAAGAGACCCGTAGACAAAATATTATGTCCATATATATTATGACTTTAGTGCGCAATACCAATTTTATTTCAAACCTTTCAAACCAATAATGACAAAGCTTTACATAGAGAGTCAAGTAGGTAGTTTAAAGGGGTTGTGTCACGAAAGGTGAGGCAAGGAACAAGTGTACAACGATGGGAAGAGGAAGAAGGGAGGCCAAAAACTAGGGAAAGGGGGAGTGGAGACCCCTAGGCAGATCTAATATCACCCTGACTACCCTATCATCCCTATATAGGTTCCGCACCTATCGCCAAGCAGGAAACCTAATCCCTGAATGTCCTTAGAGCTAGGCCCTAGGTGGGGAGGGGATGGGGTGAACACTATTCAGGCCACACTGTAACTAAACACAACAAGGTAAACAAGCAAAGGGGATACACTTAGCTTGAGAAGACACCAGAGAGATAACGCCAACTGTCCTCCAAGGGAAGTCCAAAAAGAAACTACTAGTACTCCAGGCATGGACAGAAGAACATAGAACTATCGCTGGCGACTCTCTGGAGACACTGAGAGTTTTTAACTACCATGCAAGGGCGTGTCAATTAGCAGCAGAAGGTGGTGGTCTCTGCTGGGTCCTAAAGGAAGAAGGATATCACTACACTACAGAGATGAGAGGATCAAATAGGCATCTGCAATGCAAAATGCAGTGACCTTCTACAGCCGGATCCAGAGGGACTGTGTGTCACACTTGATACAACCGTGACAGTACCCCCTCTTCTATGAGTGGCCTCCGGACACTCAGGACCAGGTTTTTCAGGATGAGAGGTGTAGAACAAATGAACCAGCCTAGGGGTGTTAACCTCTGATGCTGAAACCCACATCCTTTCCTCTGGACCATAATCCTTCCAGTGCACCAAGTACTGTAGGGAACGACGCTGGAGACAAGAATCCAGAATCCTCGAAATTTGAAACTCCAAATTAGCATTAACCATGATTGGGGGCAGTGGCAGGGGAGAGGACTCAAGAGGTTTTACATATTTCTTGAGCAGAGACCTGTGAAGCACATTGTGGATCTTAAGGGCCTGAGGTAGCTCAAGACGAAACGCTGCTGAGTTAATGAGGGCGGTTATTTTATAGGGACCCATAAATCTAGGTCTTAGTTTCCTGGAGGAACCTTCAACTTGATATTCCTGGTTGACAACCACACAAAGTCATTCACACCTTAGGTCCGGACCCGGCGAGCGTTTCCTGTCAGCCATATGTTTGTACCTGTCTCCCATAATCTTCAAATTACTCTGAACCCCCCGCCATACAGAGGAAAGTGATGAAGCAAAACGTTCCTCCTCAGGAACTCCCAAAGCCCCTCCCCCACTTAAAGTACCAAACTGTGGATGGAAACCGTATGCACCAAAGAACGGTGACCTGCCGGTAGATTCTTGGTGATGATTATTAATAGAAATCTCTGCCAACGGTAAGTAAGATGCCCAATTCCCCTGGTTCTCGGAGAGAAAATGTGGCACCCCAGAGGGTCTGGTTGCCACAATGTTAATAATACCATGTCTGGGAGCAAAACAGGAGTTTCCTGGTCAGGAACACATTACATGCAACACTTCCTGCCCCAGACCATAAAGGGGAGGATCCTGCCCTATATAACTGGATCTGGAGGCGGGGTTAGTGAGTCTAAGTCGGAGTCTAGAGCTCAGTGTGTGGAGTCAAGTAGGACACGGAGGAGTAAAGAGCCAGGGACTGGAGCTGGAGTTAGCTCGTCCTGGATAGTATCTACAGAGGACCGGACACCGGAGTCCGAGGCTGTGGGGATTGCATACCCAGCAGCAGATACCGCAGGGCAGTAGATTGCAGGTCTCCTGGCCCATCAAAAACCCGGAGGCTCAGCCACACGAAAGGACCAGTACCGCCACAGAGGAGCGAGGAATACACAAGGCCCGAGTCGCCAGCCATACGGGTGAGCGCAGCACATTACACTCAGGGACGTGGGCTACAACATGACTATAAGCGGGATAGCCAAAGAGTATAGTCAGAACGGCAGGCCTACAACTTCACCTGGCCAGGAGGGCTCTAGGATTGTTCCCAGACTGATCAGGCCCTCATCACTAGCCGGTACTCCCGTTGGGACCCATATAATTGCCAACAGTAAAGACCCTGGGACTGTACTGCAAAGACTCTGTGTTGTCATTACTGATACCTTGCACTACTACCACCATCATCCATACACGCTGCCCTGAAGCTCCACTCTTCCTGTGGGGAGTTACATCACCTTGCTGCACATATCACCAGCTTCAGTGGACTGCTCCGCAGCGGCGGTTCCCAATAACCACATTCCACAGGTGGCGTAGTCGGACTATACATAAACTACCCTGGTTTGACCACCCTGGGTCACGGACCGGGTAACTGCCACGGTGACTACAACCCCCAGCATCTACAGGCCCGGCACCGGGTACCCCAGGGCCCAGGGGGCACGTCAACTTTGGCGTAGTCGGCAGGATTTTGTGCCCGCTACCACCGGGTACTGCGCGCCTTCACAGACTGTGTCGCATACCGTGGTGAAGATTTCCCGCCATTGTCCACCATTTTCAAGTCGCCGCGCGGGAAGAAGAGGGGCGTGATCGCTGGAAACGCGTGAAGTCCAAAGCCCCACCCCACGCACTGAAGCAGCGCCAGGTCCTGGAAGGAGCCACAGCGAACGCTGACGTCAGACGCGTGCGACGCCAGGTCCTCGACAGAGACCATCGCCTGCGTAACTACGGCCTACGGAAGAAAAGAGAAGGAAGGTAGGCCACGGTTCACTAGGGGGGAGGAAGATGCTCAATATGGAGGGAACTTCAACCACCGGCACGGTCGCTGCCGCGGTAATGCCATTCTCCATGCCATATATACCGGGGGCGGCGTGGTTGCCCCAGTACTCAGGGGAGTCGCACACCCTGAGTGACTTCAAGGAGAGACTAAGCAGTTTATTTAAAGTATACCCCCTGTCCGAGGAGCAGAAAGTGAGCATCCTCGTAGGCAAGTTGATTGGTGCAGCCCAGAGAGAAGTAAAATCCTGGTCAGCCAGAGAAAAAGGGACTGTAAAAGAGATACTGGCCCGCCTAAAGGACACTTTTGACACACGTACTACAGCAGAGATAAAGATGAAGTTTTATGGGTGCAAACAACAGGCACAGGACAGTATACGGGACTATGCTTTAAACCTGCAGGAGGCGCTGAGGGCCATCAAACAGGTAGACCCTGACAGTGTGCGTGAGGAAAACAGACTGTTAACTGAGCAATTTAATGAGAGTTTACTGTCCAGCGCCCACCGAACCCAGCTGCGCATAATGGCTCTGCAAAACCCTGACTTGGACTTTGCTCAATTTAAGGACAGGGCCATCCAGGTGCTACGGGAACCAGCACCAGGTGGCGCTACAGCTCACTGGCGCCCAGCTATCACCTACCATCAGGAAGTGGCACCCTTTTCCCTGGAGCCTGTAGGAGCTGATGCACAGACTCTGGACAATGCCCCGTCCACAGACCTGTACCATCAGGTCCAAGAGCTGGCTTCCAGTCTGGAGGACGTCCCGTGGCGCCGACAGTAGAGGATTCCACCATCCAGAGGGAGGAACAGCAACCGCTACGACCAGGATGGACAACCCATCTGCCGCCGCTGCAACCAGCCAGGACATTATGCAAGGTACTGTCATTTAAATGAGCAAAACCTGGGGCAGAGAGCCAACCCCCAGGCATAAGACCACCAGGCCCATCAAGCTGGCGAGACAAATATGTGGGAGGACGACCAGTCCTACCTATCGTGCTGGATGGCTTTCAAATGAGCGCATTGCTGGACACTGGGTCCCAGGTGACCACCATCCCCTACATTCTTTTCAATACGGAACATTTGAGTATTTATCCTAGTAATGGTCAACCCTTACCTCAGGTGGGGTACAAAGAAGTGACCATAAAGGTTGGCAAAGTCGAACTGCCAGCACAAGGACTGATTATTGTCGACATCGATCGCCGAGAAAGTCATCCCATGATAACCTTAGGCACTAATGTCTTTGAAAATTGTCTTGCAGAAATAATTGTCTTGTTACAGCAGGTTGCGGAGACTGCCAGTTCCAGCCATCAGCTGGTTCTACAAAGAGAGATCAGAGCCCTGATGAAAAGACAACAGGTAGAACTGTCTGGTGGTGAAATTGGCAGTGTCAGGATGAGTGACCCATTCCCTATTGCCATGCCCCCAAGAAGTGAAATGCTGATATGGTGCCGGGCAGCAATCGGTCTCCAGGGTAGAGATTACCAGGCCCTGGTAGAGCCCGTCTACTCTGACAGTAGGCCCACCATTTTGACAGCCAGGGGGGTGGTTGATGTCCGCCATGGGAGAGTGCCAGTAAGCATCCTGAACATTGGGGAAAAAGAAGTCCATTTGCCCCGGTATGCCACCCTAGCCAAGCTATTTACCGTCAATCAAAATGCTATAAAAACAGTGGAACCCTTACCTTCATCCAACCAGGCGGAGGGTAATGGCTCCGAGGGACAGATGGAGGACTGGTGTCAGAAGCTGCATGTGGGCACTGACTCCACCCCTCAACACAAAAAACAAGGAGTATACCGGGTGGTCCAAGAGTATGAAAGGGTCTTCAGTAAACACCCGCTCGACTTCGGGCAGGTAAAGGGAGTTCAACACCATATTCCCACGGGAGACTATCCACCCATTAAAGAAAGGTACCGGCCTGTACCGCCAGCACACTACCAAAATGCCAAAGGATGTTGCGAGAGATGAAGGAGGCTGGGGTAATAAGAGACAGTTTTAGCCCCTGGGCAGCTCCATTAGTTCTTGTAAAGAAAAAGGATGGCACAATGAGAATGTGTGTAGACTACAGGCAAATTAACCACATAACACATAAAGATGCACACCCGCTACCCAGGATAGAGGAGTCACTAGCTGCGTTAAAATCTGCTAATTATTTCTCTACTTTGGATCTTACTAGTGGGTATTGGCAGGTTCCTGTAGCAGAGGCGGATAAGGAAAAGACCGCATTCACCACCCCGATGGGCCTCAGTGAGTTCAAATGCATGCCAGTCGGGCTCTGCAACGTCCCAGGAACCTTTCAGTGGTTGATGGAGTGCTGTCTAGGGCATAAGAATTTCGAGACAGTCCTGCTGTGCCTGGATGACGTCATAGTATACTCCAAAACATATGAGGATCATCTGAAACACCTGGCGGAAGTGTTTGAAGCCCTGGCTGGCTTTGGTCTGAAGGTGAAGCCGTCTAAGTGCCACCTGCTGAAGCCCAAAGTACAGTACTTAGGACATGTGGTAAGCGCTGACGGTGTAGCACCAGACCCCAACAAGGTCACCGTAATCAAGCACTGGCCGAGACCTTCCACCATCAAAGAAGTGCGGCAGTTCCTCGGGCTGGTAGGCTACTACCGAAGGTTTATACCAGGCTTCACCAAGATGGCGGCACCCATGCAGGACCTCCTGATAGGCCAGGAACCAGAAACCACCATTCAAATGGGACAAGCTGGAAGATGAGTCCTTCACCAGGTTGAAGATGACCCTAACAGGAGACGAGGTCCTGGCCTACCCTGATTATGGCCAACCCTTCATCCTTCACATGGACGTGAGCAACGTGGGACCAGGAGCGGTGCTGTCCCAGATGCAGCAAGGCAGAGAAAGGGTGATAGCCTACGCCAGCAGGAAGCTCCGGCCCACAGAAAGAAACCCAGAAAACTACAGCTCCTTCAAGTTTGAGTTCCTTGCCATCGTCTGGGCTGTGACTGAGCGCTTCAAACATTATCTCGCCTCGTCCAAATTCACTGTGTACACGGATAATAACCCGCTGACACACCTGGACACTGCAAAACTTGGTGCCCTGGAACAAAGATGGATGGCCCGACTGTCTAATTACGAATTCACCATCAAGTACTGGGCTAGGCACAAGAATGCAAACGCAGATGCGCTATACAGGATGCCTAACTTGCTAGACGGGGGAGAAGACCCAGAGGAGCTGGAAGAGATAGAAATCCCTGCGTTCCACTGCCATGGGATAAAGCAGTGCTCCCATTGTGTGAAGAACAGGTGCTCTGCCAACAGAGAAGCCACGTTCAATTCATTGCCCCACCATGGATGGGCAGAAACACAAGACAGTGACCCGGCTGTTCGCCTAGTCAAGGAGTTGCTGACACAAACTGACTCATACCCTGATTCAGATGCTCCAGAAGAGACCAAACAGCTGTGGAAAGAAAAGCGCAAGCTGTTCATCTATGAAGGGAAGCTGTATCGAAGAACTGTCAACTCCCAGACACATGAGCTGGTCTGGCAGGTGGTAGTCCCGAGGCGAGATGCGTCTATGGTCCTGGAAGCGTACCACGATGGAGCGGGACATTTTGGATGGAAGAAGCTGGAGGTCCTGCTATGTGATCGGTTCTATTGGGTTGGCATGAGGAAAGCAGTCGAGAGGTGATGTCGAGAATGCGGACTGTGCAACCTGAGAAGAAAAGACAGTGACAGCCAGAGGGCTTCCCTGCAGCCCATCATCACCACCAGCCACTCGAACTGGTAGCCCTGCACCATGTCAAGCTATCCCCGAGCAGGTCAGGCTATGTCTACGCTCTCACCATCGTAGACCACTACTCCCGGTTCCTGGTAGTAGTGCCAGTCAAGGACCAAACGGCTCATACAGCAGCCAGAGCTTTCCAACAGCACTTCTGCCGCACGCATGGTTACCCAGAACGTGTGCTAACTGACCAAGGTCCGGCCTTCGAAGCAGAAGTATTCCAGGAATTCTGCAACCTGTACGGCTGCAAGAAGATTAGGACAACGCCTTATCACCCCTAGACCAACGGGATGTGTGAAAAGATGAATCAGGTGGTGATAGACCTACTGAAGACGTTGCCCCTGGAGAAACGCAGCCTGTTGCCAGAAAAGTTGCCGGACCTGGTGGATCTCTACAATCACATCCCAGCGAATTCCACCAACTGCACACCTGCTTACCTGATGAGAGCGAGACCTGGTAAGCTGCCCATCGTTCTGGATATGGGAGTTCTGACACCAGAGGACGCCTCACCGGATGCGGATTGGGACACTGAGCGGTAACAGCAATACCGTAAGGTACAAGAAAGTGTTGAAAGAAGTCTGTCCCAAGCAAGAGAAAGGCAAGAGAAGACTTACAATCAACATGCACCTGCTGCCCCCTTGTCACCGGGAGAGCAAGTCCTAAAGAGAAAAAGGCGGCTCCATAAATTGGATGACCAGTGGGAAAAAGAGCCGTACACCATTCTACCATCAAGTCATGATAACACCAAGGTGTACCTCATAAGTAAGGATGGAGGAGAAACAATAGCAACAGTTTCCAGAGACCACCTGAAGAAATGTCCCGAGCAGCTACAGCATGCTGAAGAAGGCCAAGATATCCCTAAACCCGCAGAGGAAGTGGAAGAAATGGTCAGCACAGTACTCAGAGAATTTCCCCGGTCATGGACGCAAGTGAATAATGCCATTGTTGTGCCAGTCCTTACATTTCTCCAACCAGCCCCTCAGGGAGCTGTAGAAGTCCCAGTAGAGTTGGAAGAACCATTGGCCCCGGAGACCGAAGATTCCTCATCAGCAGACCAGGAGAATCTACCCTCTGCTAGTAGCGAGCCTGTCGTACCCACGGTAAGCTAAAGGATCCATAGGAAGCTGCCCAATCTAACAGAGACACCTCCAAACACCTGTAGTGTGGTGAACATTGAACCCACCACACCAGGGGTAGACACAAGGGACCAGGGTAGAGCACTGACAGAAAGTGTACTCCGTAGATCCACCAGAAGTACTAGAGGTCAGCCCCCTGCCCGTTGGAGAATTTAAAAATGTAAAGTTTAAAGTAAATGTATGCTGTATATAGTTACCCGTAAGGGTATGCCAGAGACAATGGTATTTTGAAATGTTTTATATGAGTGCATTTAACCTGTTTATCCCGTTACCCGAAAAGGGTCCAAAGACTTTTAGGTTATGGACAGTGAATAACCAAGAACTTTCCCTTATAAATAGTTGCACCTGTAAAAGTGCCCCTTGGTGCCCGACCACAGAACAAAAACCCGTGGAGGTGGCTGAAGACGTGGTCCAACATCCGGATCATCAATGCCCTGTAGCCACCCCAGGGCCCCCGTGGAGGGTTTGGGACGGGTCCCTCAAGAAGTGCACCTTGTAGGGTGAAATGGACACCTGGTTACGGATGATACCGTGACCTAAAAAGACAGTAATGCCTGTAAATTTGTTCATGTATTGTTTATTGTTATCTGTTATATTTTTGCAAAATATGCTCAGTCCCGGAGTACTGAAATTTACTAGGGGGGAATGTGGCACCCCAGAGGGTCTGGTTGCCACAGTGGTAGTAATACCATGTCTGGGAGCAAAACAGGAGTTTCCTGGTCAGGAACACATTACATAAACAAAAAAACAACGAATTCCCAAATCTATATCACCAAACTGGTGATCTATCATTATTATATTCCATAAAGAACAGACAGGAATTCAGGCAAACTGTGGGGCTAGTTTTATGAAAAAGTAATCAATTTTATTCAATACAATATAAATATACAGCATAGAAATAGATTATATAAAAGGTTTGGGATGAAAAAAAGAAAAAACTGAAATGGCATTATACACAAAGTAATGAAATGTCCATCACAGTGAGAAAGTTACAGAGACACACTGGATCCCATGCATATGAGTGAGGTTTCCTAATGGTCATATAAAGCCATGAAGCATACTGAGATGTTGCTGGTGATTAGTTTTATGGATCATCACAAGGGATTATATGCAACCTGATTCCATCCCTGTATGTCCCAATATAGGCTTAAGGACAATATATAGTATAGGAATTACCTTGTGTCATGATGTATGATAAGTTAGAATATGCTGGGGGCCCGTGCGCTAGCCTCGACGTGCGTTTCACCTTCCAGCTTCGTCAGGAACACCTCCTGCCCCAGACCAGAAAGGGGAGGATCCTGCCCTATATAAATGGATCTGGAGGCGGGGTTAGTGAGTCTAAGTCGGAGTCTAGAGCTCAGGGACTGGAGCTGGAGTTAGCTCGTCCTGGATAGTATCTACAGAGGACCAGACACCGGAGTCCGAGGCTGTGGGGATTGCATACCCAGCAGCAGATACAGCAGGGCAGGAGATTGCAGGTCTCCTGGCCCATCAAAAACCCGGAGGCTCAGCCACACGAAAGGACCAGTACCGCCACAGAGGATTGGGGAATACACAAGGCCCGAGTCGCCAGCCATACGGGTGAGCGCAGCACGTTACACTCAGGGATGTGGGCTACAACACGACTATAAGCGGGATAGCCAAAGAGTATAGTGAGAACGGCAGGCCTACAACTTCACCTGGCCAGGAGGACTCTAGGATTGTTCCCAGACTGATCAGGCCCTCATCACTAGCTGGTACTCCCGTTGGGACCCATATAATTGCCAACAGTAAAGACCCTGGGACTGCACTGCAAAGTCTCCATGTTGTCATTACTAATACCTTGCGCTACTACCACCATCATCCATACGCGCTGCCCTGAAGCTCCACTCTTCCTGTGGGGAGTTACATCACCTTGCTGCACATATCACCAGCTTCAGCGGACTGCTCCGCAGTGGCGGTTCCCAATAACCGCATTCCAGATGTGGCGCAGTCGGACTATACATAAACTACCCTGGTTTGACCACCCTGGGTCACGGACCGGGTCACCGCCACAGTGACTACAACCCCCAGCATCTACAGGCCCGGCTCAGGGTACCCCACGGCCCAGGGGGTGCGTCAAAAACACCAGAGGTAAGTCTCTAAATTCTGATTAATGTGCTCAGTTTGTCCATTCGACTGAGCAATGAAGGCAGAGGAAAAGGACAGCTGCACCCCGAGTCGAGTACAGAAAGCTTTCCAGAACTTAGAAACAAACTAGGTCCCTCGATCTGACACCACATCAGAGGGAACCCCGTGAAGCTTCACAATCTCATTTATAAATACCTGAGCAAGAGTCTTGGCATTCGGAAGTGCCGGTAAAGCAACGAAGTGAACCATTCAACTGAACCTATTTACAACCACCAGAACCACAGTCTTGCCTGCAGATAATGGTAGATCAGTAATAAAATCCATGGACAAGTGTGTCCATGGCCTGCTAGGAATAGGTAGTGAAAGAAGAGGACCAGATGGACGGGTATGCGATACTTTAGAATGTGCGCAAATACTACGTGCAGACAAATGTTCAACCACATCCTGATGCAACCCCAGCCACTAAAAACTATGAGAAAGGAGGTCTGCGGTTGCCTTACCACCTGGATGACCAGCAAGCACCGAGTTATGATGTTCCCTAATTACTTTACAGCGCAGATTAGATGGTACAAATAATCTCCTTGAAGGGCAGGAAGCAGGGGCATCCCCCTGAGCCTCCAACACCTCACCATCCAGGTCAGGGTACAACGCTGAAATGACTACCCTCTTCTGAAAAATTGGGGCAGGGTTCACATGGTCACCACCACCAGGGAAGCTTCGAGACAAAGCATCAACCTTAATGTTTTTCACCCCTGGACGAAAAGACAAAACAAAATTGAACCTTGTAAAAAACAGGGACCATCTAGCTTGACGTTTAGCAAATTGAAGATATTACAGGTTCTTATAGTCTGTGATAACAGTAATAGGATGGACAGCCCCCTCCAACCAATGTCGCCATTCTTCGAACACCAATTTAATTGCCAAACGCTCCCTGTTACCCACGTCATAATTTCTCTCAACTGAAGATAATTTCTTGGAAAAGAAAGCGCATGGACGCTATTTACCAGGGGACAGAACCTGAGACAACACAGCCCCAACCCCCACCTCCGACGCATCAACTTTATTGATAAAAGATTAAAAAACATCGGGTTGACTGAGTATAGATGCTGTGGCAAAACAACTCTTTAGAGAGGAAAAAGCTTCTGGGCAGCATTGTATCATTCAGAAAAATCAGACCCTTTCCTTGTCATGTCAGTGAGGGGTTCCACAATTACCGAAAAATTTTGGATACATTTCCAGTAAAAATTAGTAAAACCCAAAAAACGCTGTAAAGCCTTCAGGTTGTCGGGACGGTCCCAATCAAGGAAAGCATGGATCTTTTCCGGATCCATCCGAAATCCTGAAGATGACAACAGGTACCCCAAAAACTGCAACTTCTGGTCGGCGAAAACACATTTCTCTAGTTTGGCATATAATTTGTTATCCCTTAGTATCTGGAGCACCGGTTTAACATGCCCCCGATATGTCTCAAAATCAGGTGAGTAAACCAAAATATCATCCAGATAGACCATCACAAACCTGCCCACCAAATGATGGAAAATATAATTTATAAAATGCTGGAACACCGCGGGAGCATTGGTCAGACCGAAAGGCATAACCAGACTCTTGAAATGCCCCCAAGGGGTATTGATTTCCATTTTCCATTCATCCCCTTCTCTGATTCTAACCAGATTGTAGGGTCCCCTTAAATCCAACTTGGAGAACGCCTTAGCTCCCACAATCTGGCTGAGCAAATCTGGAATCAGAGGAAGAGGGTATAGATCTCGGATGGCAATTTGATTAAATTCCCGGAAATCTAAACAGACAGAGACTGCCATCTTTCTTCTTCACGAAGAAGATCCCTGCCACCACAGGCAAAGATGAGGGTCTGATATGTCCCTTCTCCAGACTCTCTGCAATGAAATCTTTTATGGCTTGTCTCTCAGGGTCAGAAAGATTATACAGTCTGGACTTTGGTAGTTTAGCTCCGGGGGTCAGGTTAACAGAACAGTCATATGCATGATGAAGAAGCAAATTCTGACACCTCTTCTCAGAAAAAATATCCTCAATACCAGACAAGAACGCAGGTAAGGTCTCCGTAGAGACTGCAGAAAGGGAAATGTTTAGGCAGTTCGCATGACAGTAATCTCCCCATTCAACAATCTCTCTGGATTGCCAATCCACTATCGGTTATGTTTCACCAACCAGGGTAAACCCAGTACAATCGAAGTGGGAAGGCCTTCTAGGACATAACAAGGAATTATCTCATAATGAAAAGACCCCACCCTCAGTCTCACATTACAACGTGTTCCAAATTATTATGCAAATAATATTTTCTCAGATTTTCCCAAATTACCTATATGAATTGCAGTCGTAATTTTCCAGTCAAATAACTATTAGAGTACAATTGAAATGTTTTTGCACAAACTGCCTATGATAACAGTATATTTTTTAAAAAATAAAACACTCAAACTGCACTCAAAATGCATGTTCCAAATTATTATGCACAGCAGAGTTTTCAACCTTTCATTTTAATAAAGAACAAAAAAATGGTCATTTTTGAAATTATCAGCATTAGCAGGTTATTACAAACTGAAATCAAACAGTTTTCAACTCAAAACTTTATTCTAGGTGATGTAACATTTGCACATAGGACCCCTTGTTCGAAAGGAGCTTCTGAACTCTCTCATTCATTGAATTTGTCAGGTTTTGGATGGTTTCTGCTTCAATTGTTTTGCATGAGGACAGAATACCCTCCCAGAGCTGTTGCTTAGATGTGAACTGCCTCCCGCCATCATAGACACTCCTTTTGATGATGCTCCAGAGGTTCTCAATGGGGTTGAGGTCAGGGGAGCATGGGGGCCACACCATAAGTTTGTCCCCTTTTATGCCCACAGCAGCCAGAGATGCAGATGTGTTATGTGCTGCATGAGACGGGGCATTATCATGCATGAAATGATCTCGATGGTCCAGATGGATGGAGTGGAGGATGGTTGGTTGATGGACACCCCATGCAAACACGGCTACGGCGCCAACAAGGAGGAGGTGGAGTAATGTTTTGGGCTGGAATCATGGGGAGAGAGATTGTCGGCCCTTTTAGGATCCCTGAAGGGGTAAAGATGAACTCCATAATGTATGTTGAGTTTCTCAAACAGCACTTCCTGCCATGGTTCAAGAAGAAGAACCGTGCATTCCGCAGAAAGATCATTTTCATGCATGATAATGCCCCGTCTCATGCTGCACATAACACATCTGCATCTCTGGCTGCTGTGGGCATAAAAGGGGACAAACTTATGGTGTGGCCCCCATGCTCCCCTGACCTCAACCCCATTGAGAACCTCTGGAGCATCATCAAAAGGAGTGTCTATGATGGCGGGAGACAGTTCACATCTAAGCAACAGCTCTGGGACGGTATTCTGTCCTCATGCAAAACAATTGAAGCAGAAACCATCCAAAACCTGACAAATTCAATGGACGAGAGAGTTCAGAAACTCCTTTCGAACAAGGGGTCCTATGTGCAAATGTAACATCACCTAGAATAAAGTTTTGAGTTGAAAACTGTTTGATTTCAGTTTGTAATAACCTGCTAATGCTTATAATTTCAAAAATGACCATTTTTTTGTTCTTTATTAAAATGAAAAGGTTGAAAATTCTGCTGTGCATAATAATTTGGAACATGCATTTTGAGTGCAGTTTGAGTTTTTTTTTTTAAATATACTGTTATCATAGGCAGTTTGTACAAAAACCTTTCAATTGTACTCTAATAGTTATTTGACTGGAAAATTACAATGACTGCAATTCATATAGGTAATTTGGGAAAATCTGAGAAAATATTATTTGCATAATAATTTGGAACACAGTGTATGTACAATCTGAGCCAGAGCTTTCTGTGACAGTGGCGCTGAGTCGATGGCATAAATAGGAATGGGCATAGCTAAAGTGAAGTAAGCAAGCCCATGAGTTCTCACAAACTCAGCATCAACTATGCTGACTCCAGTTCCATTGTCTACAAACACAGAAATTTTCTCAGTCCTGCTCTCTAGCACCACCTCTGCTGTCAAGACAAACTGAGAACTGCAGGTTGACGACAAACACATCCCCTGATTATCCAACTCCAGACAACCAAGGGTTCATAGAGTTTCTTTTTGCTTAGGAATCAAGGGACAGGCCCCAATAAAATGTCCCTTTTTTCCACAAAAAAAAATGCCCTTTTTCTTGTGGAGTGCAGGAGAAAAATATGACGCTGATATATGACTGCATGGGTTCTTCAAACTCCACAAGTACTGGTTCATCCCCTGACTGCCCCCCTGGCAAAAGGCCATTACCTCAAAAAGAGGGCTCCAGAGAAGGTGGTCACACACCTATCCCGAAGGCGTCTATCAACACGTATAGCCAATGACATGGCAGCCTCCAAGGACTTTGGGGTTTCATACACTGCCAAGACGTCTTTCAAACTTTCAGTAAGGCCCTGACAAAATTGGCTTCTAAGAGCCGGGTCATTCCATTTGGTATCGGTTGCCCATCTACGTAATTCAGAACTATACGTCTTCACTGACCACCGATTCCACTGCTGAAGGCGACACAGCCTGGACTCAGCCAAGGAGATTCAGTCAGGATCATCATAGATGAGGGCTAGATCCCCAAAAAAACCCTCTACTGACTTGAGAAAAACAGAGCCCTGTGGCAAAGAGAAAGCCCAGGATTGAGGATCTTCTTGCAACAGTGAGATCGCAATCCTCACTCATTGCTCCTTATCTCCAGAGGAGTAAGGACAAAGTTTAAAATATAATTTTCAAGCTTCTTTGAACACAAAACAACTTGTCCCTACCTCCTGAAAACCTGTCCGGGAGGGCAATTTTGGGTTCAAGCTGGACCGACCTACCCGCAGAGTCCCCAACATTAGGAGTTTGCAGTCGCTGCCGTTGCTGCTGAACCTCAGAGCAAAGGTCAGTAACCTCCAGTGACAGCCTGTACAGCTGCTCAGCCAGCATTGCAATGGGATCCATGAACCAAAGGAGCGGGAAAAAGAAAACACACCAAAAAAAAACCACACACACACAAAAAAACGTGTCATTTTTTTTTAATGTACGGCCGGTGATAATGTCACGCAAGGTGAGGGAAGGTACAAATGAACAATGACGGGAAGAGGTGGAAGGAGCCCAACAACTAGGGAAAGGGGGAGAGGAGACCCCTAGGCAGATCTAATATCACCCTGATTACTCTATCGTCCCTATATAGGTTCCCCACCTATCGCCAAGCAGGAAACCTAATCCTTAAATATCCTTAGAGCTAGGCCCTAGGTAGGGAGGGGATGGGGTAAACACTAGTCAGGCCCCACTGTAACTAAAGACAACAAGGTAAGCAAGCAAAGGGGATACATTTAGTTTGAGAAGACACCAGAAAGATAACACCAACTGTCCTCCAAGGGAAGTCCAAGTAGAAACTAGCCGACTACTAGTACTCCAGGCATGGACAAAGGAACTTAGAACTATCACCTGTGACTCTCTGGAGACACAGAGTTTTTGCCTACCAAGCAAGTGTGTGTCAATTAGCAGCAGAAGGTGGAGGTCGCTGCTGGGTCCTAAAGGAAGAAGGATATCAATATACTACAAAGATGAGAGGATCAAGAAGGCATCTGCAATGCCAAGCGCAGTGACCTTCTACTGTAAGAACTCTCCTGTTAGGTTTTTTTTAGTTTGCTGGTCACATGACCATTTTTGCCTATTTAATCCGGCTCCGCCCTCCTGGTCTTGCTGGACTTCATTGTATTTACTACTCTTGAGCTAGCTTGGTGCTCTGTTGCCGTTCTCTGTTAGTTTTGCTAGGTCTTCTGACCTCTATGCTTTTTGTTGTGTGTTTGTCTTTGACTGCTACTATTTCTGCTAGGAGGTGTCCAACTTATCCCAGTCCCTAGTTCTTGTAGGGATCCCTCCCTCACATCTATAGGTCTTCGTTCAGACTAGCCGAGGACTTTAGCGGGTCTGATCGCAGGATCAGGTTCCCCGTTACATCGTAGGGATCTAGTTTAGTTCTATTGTAGGGACAGTTCTACTGTCTTTCCTTAGTCCCTGTAGCAGATCATAACAGTAAGTCCAGCCCTAAAAGAAAAAAAAAAAAAATTTTCTCTAAGGAAAGACCTCCAGTTTTCCATCATGGTCTCGGTTCAAGATTTGGCTCAACGCTTGCAGGGACTCTCTCTGGAGGTGGCCAAGCTCCAACAACACGTGAGTAGCTGTTCTGGAGCACATTTTGTGGAACCTAAGGTACGTCTGCCTGATTTATTTTTTGGCGAGCAACAAGATTTTTTTTCTTTTAAAAATGCTTGTTTATTGTATTTTCGTTTGAGACCCGGATCCTCTGGTGATGAATCACAGCGCATAGGGTTCATAATGTCACTTTTGCGCAAAGATCCTCAGGGATGGGCCTTCTCTCTCCAACCTAGTGATCTGTGCTTTAGATCAGTGGATAGTTTTTTTTCTGCTTTGGGTTTGTTGTATGATGATCCTGATCGTGTCTCATCTGCTGAGTCTGAATTGAGACGTTTGAGGCAGGGATCAGGTAATGTGGAAAAATATTGTTCTCACTTCCGTCGGTGGTCTGCCCAGGTGGGGTGGAACGATTCAGCTTTGAAAAGCTTGTTTCTTGCAGGGCTAGGTGAAAGGGTTAAGGATTTACTGATTGTTTATCCCACACCTGGAAACTTGCAGGAGGCAATGCAATTAGCTATACGGGTGGACAGGAGACTGTGTGCAAGGGTTAATGAGAGCAAATCCTCTGCTATGTCAGCTCCGAGTCTTGAGAGGGTCTGTGCTGACAATGGAGAGCCGATGGAGATTGGGACGATGGCACCCCGCTCTCAGGAAAAAGATCGCAGGCTTTCTGAAGGCTTGTGCTTCTATTGCGGAAATTCTGGTCATTTTATTAAAAACTGTGTGCTTCGTATGAAGAAAGAAAAAAAAATGGTCAGTTATGCCCGTATTGCCTGTTTAAATTCTAAGGGAGTATTCCTATCTGCCACTACTGCTGCTCAGGATGAATTAATTGAATTTCAGGTTTTTGTGGATTGTGGTTCTACTCTGAATGTGATTGATGGGGGATTCTTGGAAAAACTTAGATTAGAACCTAAAACTTTGTCATCCCCTATTGCTGTGGTTTCTGTTGATGGCTCTCCCTTGAAGAGTGTTACTCATAAGGTCTGTGAATTTCCCCTCACTATTAATGGTATTCACCAAGAAAATTTGGATTTGGTGGTATTGGATAATTTGCCTTCTCCAGTAATATTGGGGTTACCCTGGTTAAAATTGCACAATCCTGTACTGGATTTGTCTACCAATGAAATTAAGTCCTGGAGCCCTAAGTGTTATGACAAGTGTTGTAACGGACGTATTGCTTCTGTGGATAAAGGAGAATTGCCTGAACCTATTCAGGATTTTTGGAGAGTTTTTTCTGAGGAGGAGTCACAAATTTTGCCTCCCCATAGAGACTATGATTGTACCATTGAATTTGTCCCTGGAGCGACTCTTCCTAAAAGTCGTTTATTTAATCTTACTATTCCTGAGAGAAAGGCTTTGGAGGAATACATACAGACAAGCTTGGCCGCCGGTCACATTAGGCCTTCCAAGTCTCCTGTGGCTGTTGGATTTTTTTTTGTAAAAAAAAAAGATGGCGGTTTACGTCCTTGTCTGGACTTTCGTGAGATTAATAAAATTACTGTATGCAATCCTTACCCACTGCCATTGATTCCTGATTTATTTAACCAGTTAGTGGGGGCCAAGTGGTTCTCTAAAATTGATCTCCGGGGGGCATACAATTTGTTGCGCATGAAGGAGGGTGATGAATGGAAGACTGCTTTTAACACTCCTGTGGGTCATTTTGAGAATCTGGTTATGCATTTTGGTCTTACCAATGCTCCAGCATTTTTTCAGAATCTTATTAATGACATCCTTAGACCTTTAATCGGCAAAAATGTGGTTGTGTATTTGGATGACATTCTGATTTATTCGCCTGATCTGGAGTCTCATTGGCGGAGCGTACGTGAGGTATTACAGTTATTAATGGACAATTCGCTTTTTGCTAAGCTGGAGAAATGTGAGTTCGCTGTACAGAGAATTAGTTTTTTGGGCTACATTATCTCCAGTGAAGGTTTTGAGATGGACCCGGTTAAAGTTCAAGCTGTGCAGGAATGGCCTAGGCCTATTGGTTTGAAATCGATACAGAGGTTTTTGGGTTTCGCCAATTATTACAGAAAATTCATAAAAAAAATTTCTATTATTGTCAAACCGCTGACCGATCTCACCAGGAAAGGTGCTAATGCGGTTCAGTGGACTTCTGAGGCCATTGAAGCTTTTGTGTTTCTAAAGGAAAGGTTCACCTCTGCTCCCATCCTTATGCAGCCTGATGTGACTAAGCCGTTTTTGGTTGAGGTTGATGCTTCTTCAGTGGGGGTCGGTGCGGTGTTGTCTCAGGAAAACAAGGATGGAGTACATCCCTGTGCCTTTTTTTCAAAAAAATTTTCAGAGACTGAACTTAATTACGATATTGGTAATCGGGAATTGCTGGCGATTAAACTCGCATTTGAACACTGGCGTCACCTCTTGGAAGGTGCTGAATTTCCCATTCAGGTTTTCACTGATCATAAAAATCTGATCTATCTTGATGCTGCCAAGCGCTTGAATGCCCGTCAGGCTAGGTGGGCACTTTTTTTCTCGCGGTTTAATTTTTCCGTTACTTATATCCCGGGTACCAAGAATGTTAAAGCGGATGCTTTGTCTTGCAGCTTTTCTCCCATGGTCAGTGTTGAGGAGGAAGAGGAGAGCATTTTACAAGAAGGTGTTGTGATTGCTGCTTTGGACTCCGTTTTGGAGGATGAGATTCTTAAAGCTCAGGAGAATGCCCCATCTAACACTCCCCATGGGAGGTTGTTTGTGCCTAGGACCTTTAGGAGAGATTTGTTTGTTGAGTGTCATGAGTCTCGGTTGGCAGGTCATCCAGGAATTTCTGAGACCAAGAGACTTGTGGGTCGCAGTTTTTGGTGGCCTGGATGGCAGAAGGAAGTCATTAAGTGGGTGCGCCAATGTACTGTATGTGCTAGATCCAAGTCTTCGCATGCTCCTGCTGCGGGGTTGCTTTGCCCTCTGGAGGTTCCTAGTGCACCTTTGACACATCTGGCTATGGACTTTATTACTGATCTTCCCCCCTCTGAAGGTTTCACGGTCATCTGGGTGGTCGTGGACCGTTTTAGCAAGATGTGTCACTTGGTTCCCTTCAAGAAACTGCCTTGCGCTAAGACACTCGCTAAGGCCTTTGTCAAGGAAATTGTCAGACTACATGGTGTTCCTACTGACATTGTTTCTGATAGGGGACCTCAGTTCGTGGCTCGTTTTTGGCGTGCCTTTTGTGACAGGTTGGGAGTTCATTTGTCGTTTTCATCTGGATATCATCCTGAGTCTAATGGCCAGACAGAAAGGAAGAACCAGGATGTTGAGCAGTTCTTGCGTTGTTTTGTGGCAGACAATCAAGAGGGGTGGTCTGAGTTTCTGCCACTTGCTCAATTTGCTCTTAACAACCATACATCCTCTTCTGCTGGGTGTTCGCCTTTTTTTTGTTGTTCTGGGAGACATCCGTCTTTTGGGTCATTCTCCAAATGGGTTTCGGCTGTGCCTGAGGAGGAGAGTTTTTCCGGTGATTTGGATAGAGTTTGGACGGATGTGCGTGGTAATCTTCAGGAGGCTAACAAAAAATCTAAGAGGTACTTTGATAGGAAACGGCAAGAGGTTTTGTTTGCTGTTGGTGACATGGTTTGGTTGTCCTCTAAGAATCTGCGATTGAGGATTCCTTCTAAAAAATTGGGTCCCAAGTTCGTAGGGCCCTTTAAGGTGCTTCAGATAGTTAACCAATCTGCTGTTAGGTTGGAGGTTCCTACGTCCTGGAAGATTAACCCGGTATTTCATGTTTCTCTGTTGAAAAAAGCTGATGTGTCTGATTGTGACGCCTCTGCTACTGTTCCTCCGGTGGTGGAGGACGGGGAATATGAAATTTCCCGCATCCTAAATTCTAGACGGTATAGAGGGAGTTTGCAGTATCTCGTCGCTTGGAAGGGTTTCGGACCTGAGGATAACTCATGGGTGAGGGCGGACGATGTTTCTGCTTCCAGACTTGTCAGAGCGTTTCACAGGAGGTTTCCTGGTAAGCCTGGGCCTAGGGGATCCGGAGGATCCTCTTAGAAGAGGGGGTACTGTTAGAACTCTCCTGTTAGGTTTTTTTTAGTTTGCTGGTCACATGACCATTTTTGCCTATTTAATCCGGCTCCGCCCTCCTGGTCTTGCTGGACTTCATTGTATTTACTACTCTTGAGCTAGCTTGGTGCTCTGTTGCCGTTCTCTGTTAGTTTTGCTAGGTCTTCTGACCTCTATGCTTTTTGTTGTGTGTTTGTCTTTGACTGCTACTATTTCTGCTAGGAGGTGTCCAACTTATCCCAGTCCCTAGTTCTTGTAGGGATCCCTCCCTCACATCTATAGGTCTTCGTTCAGACTAGCCGAGGACTTTAGCGGGTCTGATCGCAGGATCAGGTTCCCCGTTACATCGTTGGGATCTAGTTTAGTTCTATTGTAGGGACAGTTCTCCTGTCTTTCCTTAGTCCCTGTAGCAGATCATAACATCTACAGCCGGATCCAGAGCAACTGTCTGTCATACTTGATACACCTGTGACAGCTTGTCCACTGCTGGGACAACCCCTTCTCAATCTGAGTGAGTCTCAACTCACCACCTTTTGCCAACACTGTTACAGCGGTGTGATCTCATGCTCTCCTGAGGCTCACGTGAGGCCCAATCAGTGCCGACTTTACTGTCTCTGCCTTTGGATGAATAAGTAATCAAGAGGAAGGCAGAGCTGCAGCTGCCCTCTCACTTCCTCCTGATTACTTATGTGTCCAAAGACGGAGACAGTGAATTCGGCACTGATTGGGCACAGAGCTCACATGATGTAACAACCTTACGCGAGCCCCGGAAGAGTGAGTTACGACAGGGGAAGTTAATATAGGTGTTTTTATTTTAAAGGGGTCAAACACTCAGATTGAGAAGGGTTTGTCCTAGCAGTGGAAAATCCCTTTAAAGCGCATCCCTTCTTTCAGGTGACTTTTCAGAAGAAGGTGTTCACATGAGGAATAACACTATTTATGACCCTTATATGACTTTTTTTTATCTTATTTTTACCAGTTTCTCCCTCTTCAGGCTCTCTCTTTAATTTAAGTCCATCTTTTGTAGTTTTTCTGAGTGAATAATGACTTTATCAGGTGGAAGTAGGTGAGAGAGCTAACCCATAAGTGGAGAAAGAAACAGATTTCTCTAATAACACATTTCTACAAAACATTTTTTTTCAGGTGCCAAGGTTTTTTGAATGGATTTAGGGTATTTTGAGAGTGCTGAATTAAAAAATCCAATTACTTTTGCTGAATTGGTTCTAGTTTTTTAGATAATTCATCCATGAAAATAATGCTTTCCCTCAATGCAACTTGTGTGTGATAACAAATGCAATAGCTTTTGGTCTTTTGGTCTGTCTTTTGACTCTTTAACAGTGTCCTAGGTAATGAAATATCCCATATAATTATTTTGTATTTCAATTTATAGGCTTATAATGCTATTAAAGCAACTTTTTTAACTCAGAATTCTACTGTAATTAATAGTGATGAGCGAGCACTAAAATGCTCGGGTACTCGTTGCTCAATCCAAGTAATGAGACCAATGTAAATCTGTGGGAAACTTGAGCATTTTTCTTGAGCCACTCCCCCCCGCCCCCGTGGTCTGCAGAGGGCCTAAAAATTGCCCAAATCGATGGGAACAGTGCTCAAATTACATGGGAACAGCATGGGGAAGACCCCTGGAAGCATCTTTGACTCCCAGGTCACTGCTGTCAACAATGTTGTCAGAGGTATTACTCCACTTTTACGGACTCACAATAAAACATACAAAAACTAAACCAAAATGGATTTTCCTGGGAAAAATGTTAAGGAACATCCTTTCCAGGGTAAGGACTTGTATATAAGGCAAAATAAATAACCAAAAACAAAAATGCTCCTCCATACCTTGGGCTATGTTCACACGTAGAGTTTTTAATGCATTTTTGCACTTTTGCATTGCTTTCAATGGTGAAAAATACATTCACCGGCAAATGTCATTTTAACATTTTACTACCTTATCTTGCCATATGGTGTATGAGACATGATCAGACACATCCTGTTTCATTTATGAAGGAGTGACTCTGAAAGTCAAAAAGACTAATTTTATAGGGCCATCAGACAGCCCTTACTATTCTTAAAGGGCTAGCAGTTGGCTATGCTTTGTTGTTCCCATTATTAAAGAGTGTGCCTCCTATACTGTTATTGCATATGCAGTGACTGCAAGGGTTGCCAAAAATTTGGACGCACCCAAATACCCCTTTGAAGAGACATAGAGGAGGGCCTCAGTAGAAAAAAATGTTCCGATTATAAAGGAGTGGGTCTCCTATAGTGGTAATGCCCATGCAGTGACTGCAACGGTTGCACAAATTTGGGAAAAACCCCAATAACAATTTAAAGACACATAGAGGTGGGCCTCAGTAATGACATGTTCCCATTAGAAAGGAGCGGGTCTGCTATCCTGTTACAGGGTATGCATTGAGTCTAACGGCTGCCAAAAATTTAGGAAAAACCCCAATACCAATTTAAAGACACATAGAGCTGGGCATCAGTAATGACATGTTCACATTAGAAAGGAGCGTGTCTGCTATACAGTTATAGAGTATGCAGTGAGTCTAGCTGCTGTCAAAATTTAGAAAAACCCCAATAACAATTTAAATACACATAGAGCTGGGCCTCAGTAACAACATGTTCCCATTAGAAGGGAGCGGGTCTGCTATACAGTTTTAAGGTATGCAGTGAGTCCAATGTCTGCCAAAATTTAGTAAAAATCCCAATACTAATTTAAAGACACATAGAGCAGGGCCTCAGTAATGACATGTTCCCCTTAGAAAGGATCGGGTCTGCTATCCTGTTACAGGGTATGCAGTGAGTCTAACGGCTGCCTAAAAGTTAGGAAAAACCCCAATACTAATTTAAAGACACATAGAGCTGGGCATCAGTAATGACATTTTCACATTAGAAAGGAGCGTGTCTGCTATACAGTTATAGAGTATGCAGTGAGTCTAGCTGCTGTCAAAATTTAGAAAAATCCCAATAACAATTTAAATACACATAGAGCTGGGCCTCAGTAACAACATGTTCCCATTAGAAGGGAGCGGGTCTGCTATACAGTTTTAAGGTATGCAGTGAGTCCAATGGCTGCCAAAATTTAGGAAAAACCCCAATACTAATTTAAAGACACATAGAGCAGGGGCTCAGTAATGACATGTTCCCATTAGAAAGAAGTAGGTCTCCCATACTGTTGCGTATGCAGTGACTGCAATGGCTGCCAAAAATTTGGAGGAACTCCAATGCCCCTTGCTAGAGATGTAGAGGTCGGAGGGCCTCCTACAAACAATGATCCCATTATTAGGAAGTGGGTCTCCCATAATGTTTGCCTATGCAGTGAATACAACGGCTGTCAAAAATTTGGAGGGACTCATGGCTACTGAAACTTGACGGTGTGGAAGAAAGGGTGATGGTGGTGGTGGTGGAATAGTGACTGGAAGCATTATCTGCTATCCAACCAACAACCTTTTGACACTGCTCTGTGTTCAATAGTGGTGTTGTGCGGTCCCCTAGTAATTGGGACACGAAGGTCAAGCGACAAGATCTGGGTGTTTGTTGTGGCACAATTTGAGCTCGCCCACAGCTACTGCCTAGGCCTCTGCCACGCACCTTGCCCATTTTAAATGGAAGACAATATTTTCCACATTCACTAGAAATGGCTGATTTTGGAATGCAGTTATATGTGATACGTCTGACAAAGAGCCACGGTTTTAAATAGCAGGCCTGTAGTTTACTAATATTATTCTTCACAGAGACCTAGTTTGAATAGCTTGACCGACACACTGCAACAAAATGAAAATAGAAGCCATAAATTGCTGATTTTGGAACGCAGTTATATGTAATACGTTTGACAGAGAACCACAGTTTTAAATAGCAGGACTGAAGTTTACTAATACTATTCTCCACAGAGACCTAGTGTGAATAGCTTGACTAACACACTGCAACAAAATGAAAATGGAAGCCAGAAATGGCTGATTTTGGAACGCAGTTATATGTGATATGTCTGACAGAGAACCATGGCTTTAAATAGCAAGCCTGTAGTTTACTAATACTATTCTTCACAGAGACCTAGTGTGAATAGCTTGACTGACACACTGCAACAAAATGAAAATGTAAGCCAAAAATGGTTGATTTTGGTGCGCAGTTATATGCAATACGCCTGACAGAGAACCACGGTTTTAAATAGCAAGCCTGCAGTTTACTAATACTATTCTTCACAGAGACCTAGTGTGAATAGCTTGACGGACACACTGCAACAAAATGGAAATGGAGGCCAATATTTTCCATGTTCAGTTCAAATTTCTGGATTTTTATCGCTGTAATATGGAAAAGTTCTGGCTGTATTCTGCAGTGCTAACAAGCAAATGGAACAGAAAAATGGTGTACTCTGGATTGCTTTTTAAGCAAATAACCAGGATTAAGATTAAAAAAAAATTAGCCCTGGCCCCTGATACATGGGGCTATGTCTACAAATATTTGCCGCAGCGGGATCAGTCAGAAGTTAAACATGCAATGAACCCTCTGGTGCTGTATCATGCAATGCAGTTTGTCACATACTCTGCCTGCCTTGGTTTGTAAGCAAATAACCAGGATTAATATAAAAAATTTTTTTGCCTTGGCCCCTGATACATGGGGCTATGTCAACAAATATTTGTCACAGAAGGATCAGTCAGAAGTTGAACATGAAATGGATCCTCTTGTGCTGTATCATATACTGGTTTCATGCACTGCAGTCTGTCACATACCCTGCCTGCCTTCCTAACTCCTGCTATCACCTTCACCACTGAAAATATGCAGCTGGATTAGTCCTCAGAAGGACTGTTAGTTCAGATGGATATACAGTATATATATTTGTTGTGGAATACCTATGCTACCTATAAACAAGCAAATCTCTCCCTGACTCAGCAGCAGCTCTCCCTACTCTGCCTGTTTCCAGGGTAGACTGTGACGAGCATTGTGGCGCCAGGTCTTATATAGACCTGATGACGCTGTGCGGCCAGCCAATCACTGTAATGCCCACAACTAACATGGCTATGGCATTACAGTGCGTGGCAAGCAATCACTGCATGTTCATTGGCTCTCTAAAGAGCGCCAAACATGCAGGAAGGGGACCAGAGCTCCCGCCCAAGCAACCCGAAAATACTCGCAGAGCGCCGAGCTTGTCGAGCACAGTGATGCTCGGGTGAGTACCGAGTAGTGACGAGCATGTTTGCTCATCACTAGTAATTAATTAACTATTAAATATCTCAGACACTAGAGCCAATCTGGAAAAACCAAAGTCATATTCTTAATCAGCACCATAAACGTAATATAAAACTGTTCAGACTTGCTCCAAAATTACTGTATGCCAGTGTAATATATATTTCTTATACTATTGATTAATACAAAGTTTGTTGAAACTACAATTATCCTTTTGACAAATTTTCATATGAACTTAAAAGGGTTGTCTGGGACTCAACAAGTAATGAGCTATGCTTAAGGTAGTTCATAAATATGAGATTGCTGAGGGTTTGACACCTCACACCCCCACTGATCATATGAAATCTGTTCCAACAGCAGCCAGATATAAGGAATCTATGGGGCAGAACACTGCAGACCCAAAAATTGCTTAGTGGCTGCTGCCGAGCACAGCACCTTTTCTCCTATTCAAATAAATGGGAGATAAGTTGCATCACTAGGCAATGGCTATTAAGTAAAGACCATTAAAGTGAATGTGAAATAAAATGTAGTACTTGTCAGTTGCCACTAAGCAAAGCACAAAGAAACTGTGTCCTACCTGTACATCGCTTATATATAGCCACTGCCAGAGCAGATTACAGCTGATTGGTTTCTGGTGCTGGTTGTTGGACTCCCAATGATCTAGTATTGGTGAAAGGGGTAAAAACAAATTGTATCTTATGACGTGGATAACTGATAATGATAACAACTTAATTGGTGAAGTCTGACTGCTGGGACTGGCACTACTCAGCAGAATGGGGCACTTTTATTCCTTTTGGAGTGGCAGTGCACATTCTTGACCATTGCTGCTGAGTGATTTCCGCAGCTTTTTACTGCAACCCTATATAGAATGAAAGGCTCAACAGTGGACCCTCTGCTCTACTTTGCAACTGAGATAAAAATTGCCTCATAGGGACTAAAAATTCCCCACTATGCCTATCTATGCGTGTTCCAGAAGTCAGATGCTTATCAATTAGCCTGTTATCACCTATTCTGCAGATAGGTGATGACTTGTTTTCACTGGACAATACATTTAAGTCCAAGACAATCCCATTACCCATCCTTCTACTCCTGTGAAAATAATATAGGTAATTACATTTTAATGATATATTCTCTCCACAATGCCGACATGGCGGCCAATAAGATGAAATCACTGCCTGTATGACAGATTTCTTATTAGAAGAGAAAACTTAGGAATGTGGTGGTTACTAAGTGTGGACTTAGGCAACCAAAAATCTTAGCTGGCAAGTCAGACACTGCCTAAAGTTTTGATCAATGGTGGGTATCACCTGAATGGACTATTACTGTTTGCTATTTACCCAGATTCAGAAAGGAATCACTATAAAACATAATCTGAACAGAAATATGCTTCCTACAATCCAAAAGAGGATTGTCCTTTAAAATGTAGTGTTATCAATCTAATAATCAAAGTAGGCATAGTAACTAGGCAACTGTTAAATGATCCCCTGAGATTATGGCTTCTAGAAGACCATGCTGGTTAATGTGCTTTCCAATATACGAATCGGATCTGGTAAAATAAACAAACATCTTTGTGTGGCATTTAAAACAGAGGATGATCTGAAGAAAGTCAATAGACAATTAGACAGGAACCCACAGTAAGGCTATATGCTCACAATGCAGAAATGCTCCGGATTTTTTCCTGAGCGTTTCTGCATCTCCCTGGCAGAAAAAACACATGCAGATTGTACATGCGGATTGTACATGCGTTTTTCCTGCCAGGGACATGCGGATATGAAGCGTTCTTCACTTGCATTTCCGCATGCGGGTTGACAAGCGCTTTCCAAGCGATTTTAGCATCACTTGGAAAGTGCTTGACAACTTGGTCACACTATATAAATCCATGCAAACGGCATGGATTTATATACTGTGACTGTAAAGAATGGTAAAAAATAAAAATATATATATATACTTACCTTCTGATGGCCCCCGGAGTCTTGATTCGATGCGTCTCGACTTGCTGGCAGCTCGCGGTACACTGAAGGACCTGCCGTCAAATGACTAAATGACGTCAGCGCAGGTCCTTCAGTCCACCGCGATCTGCCGGCAAGCGAAGACAAGCGCACCGCGGACCATCAGAAGGTAAATATAATATTTATTTTTTATTTTATTCTTTTTTTTACAGGTTCTATGGTACCCGGGTCCGTAGTGCTGCATTTTTTTCCGCAATGATAATCCGCAGCGGAAATTTCCGCAGCATGTGCACAGCACATACGGATTATCATTGGGGAACATGGCAGGCCTTCTACCATGCATTTTTTAAGCATTTCTGCAGCGGAATTGCCGCTGCGGAAACGCTTAAAAAAACGTATCGTGGGCACACAGCCTAATTGTGTAATGTTAAGGAACAGGAAAATTTCAATAGCTTTAAACTAATGTGTAATTTTGCCAGTAAATACACATTAATCTTTCATAGCCAAACACAATTGAAATACATCCTCTAAATTGTAAAAAGTTACCAACTACTTCACACCAACATTAAAGAAAACCTTACAACTCATACATGCTGCCCGATCCACAGGCAGCATGTATCAGGCACTGGCTGTTTGATCTCAGCCTTTTATGATTGAGTACGAAATGCTGCTGCTTTCAGACATAAATATAGAGCCACTATATAGACTAATCGGACAGGTGGGTTCTCCACGCTGTTCCCTCGGATTTACAGGTCTCTCCCTACATGTGCATATACCTGGCTGAGATAATACAGCCAGTGCCTGATACATTCTGCCTGTCCTATTATTGTTGTCCATGTCACAGCAAGGGGCAATCCTGTATTCCTGTACAATATCTTAAAAGAAAAAAAATATAACCTTTTTTTAGATTATTTAAAAAAAAAAAAGTGCACTTTTTTTAATTGTAATTTCTGGGAGAATTATAATTCTTAACTAGAGATGAGCGGTGTTCGACTCGAACTGTTCGCCAATCTCAAATTCGAGCTGTTTTGGGCGGTGTTCGAGCCGTTCGGCGAACACGAACGATTTGAAAAAAATTCGGCTGTTCGAGGTTATGTTCGATAACTGTTCGTGCACCAAAATCATAACTGGATTTTTTCTCAGTAATGCTGAAAATTAATGTTAATACGCATGTAACACCCCTTTTGGGCTACCACGGTACGCTGGGTGTTATGGGGGCGTCTCACCTCTCTAGGGCGCAGTGCCTCCACCCGAATCTTGATTGGAGCTCTCACTGGGACTGCAGAAGGACTGGTATCTTCTGCCAGGGGCTGATTCGGGAAGCCCCTGCCACAGCTCAGTACACACTCATCTGGGACAGGAGTAAAACGGTTTTACAGGTTTATTGCTATGCAGCAGAAATGAGGTGGATTTAAAGAAATAACATACAATACAGGTAACGGTGCTCTATAAAAATCATATACACATCACAATCTAATTCTTCCCCAACCCTGCAAATATACGTAGCAGGGTTTCCCTTTTCTTGTATTAACTAAGTCCAAACGTTGGGGCCCAGTTGCCGCGGATGTTGGCGCGCAAATTTATAACCGTTGGTGCACTTAGATGAACATTAACGTAAAAAGTCTGGGGCGTAGTGTACTCACTGTAACTGGCGCTGGTAGAACCACAAGTCTCAAAAGGGGGAACTCACGGTGCGTCTCAACTGGTCGTATGTTTCCCTGGACACCAGCTGGGGGCGGCAGGATTCAGGCCTTTATACGGTGGGAGTGCCGGCAGAACTCTCCGAGTCCTTGATGTCACTTGCTTCACCGGGTGACAGGGCCGCGCTCTCTCCAGCAGCGCGGGTATATCAGAGGGGACGGCAACGCTCCGCAGTGTAGAGGGATACAAGTCCACAGCGCTCCGTCTTTCACAACAACAAGCTGCCACACTTCCTTTCCTCTCTAGTTTTACTTTCACTTTCTCTCCAGCTCCCTCCCCCAAGTCCATCCTCCCTCCTATCCTTCCAGGCTGTGTCATCTGACTGAAACAAGGGTCCATAGGAATTGTAGTCCACTGCAGCTCAGGGAAAAAACGATTAGTGTCTGTAAGTCCCAGTATACCAGAGCTGCTCTGACAGTTCCATGTGCAGGTGTTACACGCAGTTTGAGTGTACAGCGGGGCGGGGGGAGGGGCAGGGGATAGATCTCTGCAGAAATAATGAAGATCTCCATTTTTTTTTCTCTTTTCCGCATTTACAGTGGGGAGGTACAATCTGTCAGCCTATCAGGAGCGCACACACAGAGCGAACTACTTTTTTTCACACAAGCAAGGGCATGTGTCATTGGCAGTGTATGTCACATGTTCTTGCCCTATAAGACCCAGCCATTTTCCCCGTCGCCACCATTTTCTCACTGCTGCAGCTGCATGTTAGACGGCACCGCTGTTGCTGTGTGTGCTATACTTTGTTAATTTCAAGCCAATTTTTGCACAAATCTACAGATAGCTTGGGAGTAGGGAATAGTTGTGATTGCAGTCCTTTTAAGGACTAGGTTACATAATTTCCTACGACTTTTATCAGGCAGGTCTGTGCTCTTAAATATATAGGTTGGGAGTAAAGACTAATTGTAATTGCAGTCCTTTTCAGGGCTAGGTTACATCAGTTCCTATCACTTTTATCAGGCAGGTCTGTGCTCTTAAATAGATAGGTTGGGAGTAAAGACTAATTGTTATTGCAGTCCTTTTCAGGGCTAGGTTACATCAGTTCCTATCACTTTTTGCAAGGCAGGTCTGTGCCAGTGCTGTGCAAGTTTTTTTCACAGCATTTGGCTAAATCTAGCAAAGCTAATCCTTTTTGTCCTCTTGCAGTGTGTGTTAGTCAGTGGAGAAGCCTATCTGTGTTGCAAGCTACACCACCTGTGTATAGAATACAAATTTTTTTACTGCACCTAGTGAAGTAAAACCTTTTGGGCATAGCATCATTCTATTAGTCCATCTATACTAACCTCCATCAGGTTGCAAATTCAATATAACTTTTTTCTGCATCTAGCTCTCAAAAAATATTTTGGCTTCTAGCAGTGTGTGGGACTTGTTCTATTATTCCATCTATGCTAACCTCCATCAGGTTGCAAATTCAATATAATTTTTTTCTGCATCTAGTTCTGAAAAAATATTTCGGCTTCTAGCAGAGTGTGGGACTTGTTCTATTAGTCCATCTATACTAACCTCCATCAGGTTGCAAATTCAATACAATTTTTTTCTGCATCTAGCTCTGAAAAACTATTTCGGCTTCTAGCAGTGTGTGGGACTTGTTCTATTAGTCCATCTATACTAACCTCCATCAGGTTGCAAATTCAATATAATTTTTTCTGCATCTAGCTCTGAAAAACTATTTCGGATTCTAGCACTGTGTGGGACTTGTTCTATTAGTCCATCTATACTAACCTCCAGCAGGTTGCAAATTCAATATAATTTATATCTGCATCTAACTCTGAAAAAATATTTGGGCTTCGGCTTGTAGCAGTGTGTGGGACTTGTTCTATTAGTCCATCTATACTAACCTCCACCAGGTTGTAAATTCAATCTAATTTTTTTCTGCATCTAGCTCTGAAAAAATATTTTGGCTTGTAGCAGTGTGTGGGACTTGTTCTATTAGTCCATCTAAACTAACCTCCACCAGGTTGCAAATTTAATCTAATTTTTTTCTGCATGTAGCACTGAAAAAATATTTTGGCTTGTAGCAGTGTGGGGGACTTGTTCTATTAGTTCATATATACTAATCTCCATCAGGTTGCAAATTCAATATAATTTTTTTCTGCATCTAGCTCTGAAAAACTATTTGGGCTTCTAGCAGTGTGTGGGACTTGTTCTATTAGTCCATCTATACTAACCTCCATCAGGTTGCAAATTCAATATAATTTTTTTCTGTATCTAGCTCTGAAAAACTATTTGGGATTCTAGCAGTGTGTGGGACTTGTTCTATTAGTCCATCTGTACTAACCTCCAGCAGGTTGCAAATTCAAAATAATTTTTATCTGCATCTAGCTCTGAAAAAATATTTGGGCTTCGGCTTGTAGCAGTGTGTGGGACTTGTTCTATTAGTCCATCTATACTAACCTCCATCAGGTTGCAAATTAAATATAATTTTTTTCTGCATCTAGCTCTGAAAAACTATTTCAGCTTGTAGCAGTATGTGGGACTTGTTCTATTAGTCCATCTATACTAACCTCCATCAGGTTGCAAATTCAATATATTTTTTTTCAGCATCTAGCTCTGAAAAACTATTTCGGCTTCTAGCAGTGTGTGGGACTTGTTCTATTAGTCCATCTATACTAACCTCCAGCAGGTTGCAAATTCAAAATAATTTTTATCTGCATCTAACCCAGCCAATACTTTTGGGCTAATACCACAGTTTGGCCATTCAGCTCTGCTCGGTTCCCATCCATTGTTTTTTGTGCAAACAACTCCAGAGTTGTGAATTAGTTAACCACCAAAATGAGTGGAAAAAGGCCTGCTGCTGGTGGAAAGGGGAATAGGCGTGTTGGGAAGGGAAAAAAAAGGTTCTGTCCGTGGGGTAGGTGTTAAAGCAACAGTAACATCTGCAGAAGAAAGACCATCTTCCAGCCAAACTAAGATGTCTACTTCTTTTAGCGGACAATGTGATAAGATCCCTTTCTTACGGCCACGCCAATCGCTACAAATTCCAGATGAGGCACAAAAACAGCAGGTGCTTCAACGGATATCAAGTGCTCCTTTAAGTGGGCTCTCCTCCACCTCAACTTCAAGATCACAAATACTCCAGTCCTCAGAGGTGTCACCCCAATCGCACTTGCTTCCTCACAGCTCCCAAGTCTCCAGCTGCCCGTCTGAGTATGGGGTAGAACAGATGGTTGAGTCTGCAGAGCTGTTTACTCATACTATAGCCTGGGAATCAGAGGTCGGCTCCAGAGCTTCTGTGAATCCAGACGTGGAAATGATCTGCACTGATGCCCAGAATCTTTATGAGTCGGATCCAGGACCAGACGCAGAAGGTTCTGACCATAATATAGACCCTCGTTCCCAAACTGTAACTCCTGTTGGTGGAGACAATGAGGAAGATGATTATGAGACTCAAATACCTGATTGGAGTGACAACTTTAGTTTTTTGTCAGGGCAGGAAGAGGTTGGCTCTGAGGACGACGGGTGTGATAACACACAGGGTGATGATGACGAGGTTGGAGATCCCACTTACTGTCAACCCACAGTCAGCCAAGAGATGAGGTCAGCAGAGGAGGTGGAGGAGGATGATAGTGACGGCGAGGTCAGGTTGCGCCTTCCTGGACAGAGACGTAGTACTGGAAGCACGTCAACAACTGCATCCTCAAACACAATTCTGCCTCTGACTACAAGTTGTGGTGGCTCTTCAGGTCGCATGGGTACTAAGCCTTGCATAGCCTGGGCATTTTTTCAGATCGATAAAGAACACCCAACTCGTGTTATCTGTAACATTTGTCAGCAAAAGCTAAGTAGAGGCCAAAAAATACATAGTTTGAGTACTTCATGCATGAACCGGCACATGGATATGAAGCATAAGTTGCAGTGGGAAGCTCACTGTGCTACAATGCGGCCTAGCCGGCCGGGCCAACCACCGTCTACCACATCTTGTGCATCCGTGGCCTCTTCATCTTCTGTGACCGGGGGGACAGCAGTCACACCTGTTTTGGGACGCAGACCTGCCAACTCTTTACCCGCAACAGCCAGCGTGATTGGCAGGTAATCATTTTCTTTGGAGGTGGAAACACCAGCTGGTGTTTAGCGCTGTCCGACATCGATAGCACCACCTTTGGATCAAGGCAACCTAACATGTCCGCCTGCATCTTCCTCACAGACCGGCAGTTTGCCGGGGACACCCTTCTCAACCCTGTCTAAGCACAACAGCCAGCCCTCGGTCCCTCAGATGTGGACAAGTAAAAGACCATTTCCTCCTAGCCATGAGAAAGCTAAGAGGTTGAATTTCACCATCTGCAAGCTCTTGGCTACAGAAATGCTTCCTTTCCGCCTGGTGGACACAGAGGATTTTCGAGACCTTATGTCCGTCGCAGTGCCCCAGTACCAGATGTCCAGTTCGCACTACTTCTCAAAGAAAGGTGTGCCTGCGCTCCACCAGCATGTCGCACACAACATCACCGCTTCTTTGAGAAACTCTGTGTGTGACAGGGTGCATTTCACCACAGACACTTGGACGAGTAGGCATGGACAGGGGCGTTACATGTCACTGACTGGGCACTGGGTAACTATGGTGACAGCAGGACAAGGGGCTGCTGTCCAAGTCTTGCCGTCCCCACGAGTTGTGCGTCAATCCTCTTTATCTCAAAGTTCCTCCACTGCTTCTGCCTCCTCAACATCCTCTCGGTCCTCCACCTGCACCCAAAGCCTGTCTGGTCATGCCACAAGCTTTCTAACTGCGCAGAAGGGATCCTGCACACCTCCTTACTATGCTGGCAGCAGGGCTCAACGGCATCAGGCAGTTTTTACTTTGAAATGTCTGGGAAATGTGAGTCACAGAGCTGAGGAGTTGTGGTCAGCTCTGGAGAACCAGTTTCATGAATGGTTGTCTCCACTGGACAGGCCGTGTGCGACAATGCTGCAAACCTGGGTGCGGCCCTTCGCCGGGGCAATGTCACACACGTGCCTTGTATTGCTCACGTGTTGAACCTGGTTGTCCAGCAATTTTTAGCCCACTATCCCGGACTAGATGGCCTTCTGCAGAGGGCACGGTCGCTGTGTGCTCACTTCCGCCGTTCGCATCCCGCAGCTCAGCGACTTACATCTCTACAGAAGTCGTTGGGCCTGCCACTTCACCGGCTAAAATGCGATGTGCCTACCCGGTGGAATTCAACTCTGCACATGTTGCAGCGACTGTGGCAGCACCGACAAGCCCTGGTGCAATACGTTCTGACGTATAGCCTGGGCCAACGAGATCCAGAGGTGGGGCAAATCACGCTGGAGGAGTGGTCTCAGATCAGGGACCTATGCACCCTTCTGCACAGTTTTGAAATGGCGACGAAGATGTTTAGTGCTGACGATGCCATTATCAGCATGACTATTCCGGTGATTTACATGCTGGAGCACGTTAAACAGGATTCGGAGTCAGGTGGTGGCACAAGAGGAGGTGGAGGAAGTAGAGGAGGAGGAGTTGTATGCGGAAGGGCTAACATCTGCAAGGTCCAGACGGTCAGCAGAACCAAGGCGGCAGGCATGTGAGGGTGGGGGAGATGGTTTTACCAGGGCACATGGTAGCAGCCAAACTAGTGAGGAAGGTGCAGGAGCCCAGGAAGAAGTGGAGGACGAACTGATGGAAGACTCATCAGATGAGGGAGACCTTGATCACATTTCTGTTGTGCGTGCTTGGGGGGAGAGGGCAGAGGAAGGAAGCATGATTGTTACCTCACCACCAACACAACAGGGACTTGGTGCTCCTGGATGCGCAAGACACATAAGTGCCTTCTTGCTGCACTACCTGCAACATGACCCTCGAATTGTGAGAATTAGAAATAATCCTGACTACTGGGTTGCCACACTGTTAGATCCCCGGTACAAAAGTAAATTTGCAGAAATTATTCCTGCCATAGAAAGAGATGCACGCATGCAGGAGTATCAGCAGAGACTGTTGCAGAATCTTACATGTGCTTTTCCCCAAAACACTAGTGGTGCACGTAGTGAATCTCACAGTTCCAACTTGCCAACTGTGGGACCGTCGAGTTTTCAGCTCTCAAAATGTAACAGAAACACAGTATCTGCTGGTAACATCAATTTTGCGGAATCATTTCACCACTTTTTTAGCCCATCCTTTGCAAGGCCACAGGAGACAAGAAGTCTGACACATAGTCAACGCCTAGAGACGATGGTACAGGAGTATCTCCAAGTAAACATTGAAGCCATGACTGTGTCACTGGACCCTTGCTCTTTTTGGACTTCCCATCTGGATAAATGGCCGGAGCTCACCACTTACGCCTTGGAGATCTTGTCATGCCCCGCAGCCAGCGTTCTGTCTGAACGTGTGTTCAGCGCTGCTGGTGGTGTGCTGACAGATAAGAGCACGCGGCTCTCCACTGATAATGTAGACAGACTCACGTTCATAAAGATGAACAAATCATGGATCCGAAATGACTTTACTACCCCTGTGTCATCCTGGGGAGAGAAAAAGCTTGATGATTTGTTAAAATCACCTCACCAACCATTTTAAGCTTTAAAATTACTAATCATGTTTATCTGTATCTTGGCTGGAAAATAATTTGGGCTTTGTAGCAGTGTGCAGTACTGATTCTCTTAGGTCATCTATACCAAGCTCCACCAGATTTAAAATAACTAATCATGTTTATCTGTATCTTGGCTGGAAAATAATTTGGGCCTTGTAGCAGTGTGCAGTACTGATTCTATTAGGCCATCTATACTAAACTCCACCAGATTTAAAATTACTAATCATGTTTATCTGTATCTTGGCTGGAAAATAATTTTGGCTTTGTAGCAGTTTGCAGTAATGATTCTATTAGGCCATCTATTCTAAGCTCCACCAGCTTTCAAATTAATAATAATTTTTAGCTGCATCTAGCCCGGAAAATAATTTTGGGGCTCCTAGATGCGAAAGACACATGAGTGCCTTCTTGCTGCACTACCTGCAACATGACACTCAGATTGTCAGAATTCGAAGTAATCCTGACTACTGGGTTGCCACACTCTTAGATCCCCCACACTCTTCGATCAACCTTTTCATTTTAATAAAGAACAAAAAAATGGTCATTTTTGAAATTATAAGCATTAGCAGGTTATTAGAAACTGAAATCAAACAGTTTTTCAACTCAAAACTTTATTCTAGGTGATGTTACTTTTGCACATAGGACCCCTTGTTCGAAAGGAGCTTCTCAACTCTCTCGTCCATTGAATTTGTCAGGTTTTGGATGGTTTCTGCTTCAATTGTTTTGCATGAGGACAGAATACCCTCCCAGAGCTGTTGCTTAGATGTTAACTGCCTCCAGCCATCATAGACACTCCTTTTGATGATGCTCCAGAGGTTCTGAATGGGGTTGAGGTCAGGGGAGCATGCGGGTCACACCATAAGTTTGTCCCCTTTTATGCCCATATCAGCCAGAGATGCAGATGTGTTATGTGCAGCATGAAACGGTGCATTATCATGCATGAAAATGATCTTGCTGCAAAATACACGGTTCTTCTTCTTGAACCATGGCAGGAAGTGCTGTTTGAGAAACTCCACATACATTATGGAGTTCATCTTTACCCCTTCAGGGATCCTAAAGGTGACGACAATCTCTCTCCCCATGATTCCAGCCCAAAACATTACTCCACCTCCTTCTTGTTGGCTCTGTAGCCGTGTATGCATGGGGTGTCCATCAACCAGTCATCCTCCACTCCATCCATCTGGACCATTGAGCGTTGCACGGCACTCATCCATGAACAAAACAGTTTTGAAGTCAGTCTTCATGCATTGTTTGGCCCACTGGAGCCGTTTCTGCTTGTGTGCAGTGGATAGAGGAGGTCGACAGGATGGCTTACGCACTGCTGCAAACCTCTGAAGGACTCTGCATCTTGTTGTTCGGGGGACGATGGAGGCACCAGCAGCTTCAAAAACTTGTCTGCTGCTATGACAAGGCCTTTTTGCCGCTGCTCTTTTAACCTGACATAATTGCCTGTAGGAATGAGTCCTCAATTTTCCCTTATCAGCGCGCACACGTGTGTACTGTGAATCAGCTACATACTTCTTGATTGTGCGATGATCAGGAAGAAGTGTCTTGGCAATGTTGATTGAAGTCATGCCTTGACCTAAACACTCCACAATTTGTTGCTTCTCAGCAGCCGACACATCCTTTTCCTTTCCCATTTTGGCAGAAAATGTAGGCTGCTTAATAATGTGGGACAGCCTTCTTAAGTAGTCTTGCCTTTCATTGGACACACCTGCCAAACTAATTAGCACAGGTGTCTGCAATTGCTTACAGTGATATAAAGAGCCCTGACACACATCACCATCAATGAGTTTAACTGACAAACAAAAAAATTCTTCCCTTATCACTCCTAAACACTTTTTGCATAATAATTTGGAACACAGTGTACATGTGCTTTTCCACAAAACACCAGTGGTTCACGTAGTGAATCTTACAGTTCTAACTTGCCAACCGTGGTCTGTATGGAGTTGTTCAATAAAGTGCCCAAAATTAAGATAACATAGACGGGAGAGGTCTCTATGAATAGGAATTCCTAAGTATTTGATACCCTGTGAGGGCCAGGCAAAGGGAAAGTTGGACTGGATGGAATCCTGTAGGGATTTGGTGAGGGAGACATTGAGGGCCTCAGACTTCGCTGCATTGATTTTAAAATTTGACCATGTAACAAAGTGATCTATTTCAGCCATAACAGCAGGGATGGATATATGTGATTGAATGATATATACTAGGACATCATCAGCAAATGCAGAGCACTTGTACTCGGTGCCTCCCACCTCAATCCACCTAATATTGGGGTTATGGCGAATTGATGAGAGCAGGTGCTCCGTCACTAGGATGTATAAGAGAGGGGACAGAGGACATCCCTGCCTTGTCCCATTGGTGATTATGAAAGGTGATGAAAATGTTCCATTTATCTTCAGCCTAGGTGACGTATTGCGATGCAGCGCCGTGATTTTGCCTATAAAAGGGTCCCCTAGACCCGTACCCCAAGCTTTTTAAGGGAATAATATATGGCGTGCCAGGAGACTCTATGGAGTGCCTTCTCAGCATCCAACGACAGTATCTAATTACAAATTTTTAACTGCATCTAGCCCAGGAAATACTTTGTGCCTAGTAGCAGTGTCTGCTAGTGAGCGGATTATCCCAGCTGTTAAGCAAGCTGCACCACCTGTAGTTTGGACACTTAATTTTTTCAAAGGAAATGGTTCGGGCCCCCGGGACACTCAGTGAAGCGCATCGGGGAGGCACCCCAAGGCATAGGGGCTGGGACTGGTGGTAGGACGCCTTGCGGTGGACCGCCGAGCTCGATCCTTATAAAAGCTTTTTAACTGCAGCAGCTTTAGTGGACGCTACTGGAGCTGGAATTATGCGGCTGCTGGCATGAGACTTGCCCTCCAATAGATCCTTGTAAAAGGATTTAAAGTGTATTCATTCAAATTAGAGAGACAATTTAAATGAAAAAGCTTAGACCTGCCTCCACCGCAGGGGGGCTCGCTCGACCCACCAGCGGACAGGCACCAGTATTGGGAGAGGGGGGCTGGCCGTCAGGGTCCACCGCAGCTCTGGCACAAACCCGGCGAGGTCGCACGGGCAGGAACGGACTGGCCGTGTCGGCTTCGCACTTTTTTGGTTTAGAAGGGCATGACATGCCTATATCTGTGTCTCCCCATCCTTTTACTCCTCCACCTCTTTTCTTTTCGCATGACTATATGTACTTGTCACTTTTCCATGTGTTAGTTGTGTCTTCTGAGCAGTTTGTCAGCTTTTGGACACCTTTGAAGGTGTTTTCTATGTGTTTCTATGTGTTTTTGTTTGCCTGCCATTGGTTTTAACGGTGTTCGACGGTGTTCAACGAACAGTTCGAAGAACAGTTCGGCGAACATACGGGTGTTCGACGAACCGAACCGAACTAGAACATTACGGGGGCGGCTCAACACTATTCTTAACAGCAATGTTTTCATTATCATAGGTACACTGGAATTTGAATGTTGTCGACTTTTTTCCAGCCTATCACAGGCTGTGATTCAGAATCGGTACTGAATAATGCATTGATGAATTCCTTAACTTTTCTATAAAGATTAACTTAACTTTTTGATTCATTAGTCTTAATTCTGTTAAGGATTGAGGAAGAGAATCCGTCAGGTTTAGAGATGAGCGTTGTTCTACTCGAACTGTTCGCCAATCTCAAATTCGAGCTGTTTTGGGCGGTGTTCGAGCCGTTCGGCGAACACGAACAATTTGAGAAAAATTCGGCTGTTCGAGGTTATGTTCGATAACTGTTCGTGCACCAAAATCATAACTGGATTTTTTCTCAGTAATGATGAAAATTAATGTTAATACGCAGTTTGAGTGTACAGCGGGGTGGGGGGAGGGGCAGGGGATGGATCTCTGCAGGAACAATGAAGATCTCCATTTTTTTTTTCTCTTTCCCGCATTTACAGTGGGGAGGTGCAATCTGTCAGCCTATCAGCAGCGCACACACGGAGCGAAGTGCTTTTTTTCACACAAGCAAGGGCATGTGTCATTGGCAGTGTATGTCACATGTCCTTGCCCTATAAGACCAAGCCATTTTCCCCGTCGCCACCATTTTCTCACTGCTGCAGCTGCGTGTTAGACGGCACCGCTGTTGCTGTGTGCGCTATACCTTGTTAATTTCAAGCCAATTTTCGCACAAATCTACAGATAGCTTGGGAGTAGGGAATAGTTGTGATTGCAGTCCTTTTAAGGACTAGGTTACAGCATTTCCTACGACTTTTATCAGGCAGGTCTGTGCTCTTAAATAGATAGATTGTGGGAGTAAAGACTAATTGTAATTGGAGTCCTTTTCAGGACTAGGTTACATCAGTTCCTATCAGTTTTTGCCAGGCAGGTCTGTGCCAGTGCTGTGCAAGTTTTTTTCACAGCATTTGGCTGAATCTAGCAAAGCTAATCCTTTCTGGCCTATTGCAGAGTGTGTTAGTCAGTGGAGTAGCCTATCTGTGTTGCAAGATATACCACCTGTGTATAGAATACCAATTTTTTTACTGCACCTAGTGAAGTAAAATCTTTTGGGCATAGCATCATTCTATTAGTCCATCTATACTGACCTCCATCAGGTTGCAAATTGAATATAATTTTTTTCTGCATCTAGCTCTGAAAAATTATTGGGCTTCAAGCTGTGTGTGGGACTTGTTGTATTAGTCCATCTATACTGACCTCCATCAGGTTGCAAACTGCATATATTTTTTTCTTCATCTACCTCTGAAAAAATATTGGGCTTCTAGCTGTGTGTGGGACTTGTTCTATTAATCCATCTATACAGACCTCCATCAGGTTGCAAACTGAATATATTTTTTTCTGCATCTACCTCTGAAAAAATATTGGGCTTCTAGCTGTGTGTGGGACTTGTTGTATTAGTCCATCTATACTGACCTCCATCAGGTTGCAAACTGAATATATTTTTTTCTGCATCTACCTCTGAAAAAATATTGGGCTTCTAGCTGTGTGTGGGACTTGTTCTATTAATCCATCTATACAGACCTCCATCAGGTTGCAAACTGAATATATTTTTTTCTGCATCTGTAGCACCCTGAGGATTCGGCTGCTACAGGGGTATTGCACCTCAACCCAGAGGTGTGATATTCCACTCCCGGGTAAGGATGGAGTGTGGAACTGAGCTCAGATAGACTGCATGCACTACATACATCCCATTCCAGAGGAGCAGGCCGACGGTACTCCCACTTAGAAATGTGCAGGTACAACCGAGCCTGTTCCTGGCTGGGGTGGGAGGGGGGTGGAACATCCCATGTAGTGTAGGGGCAGATAGGGGGAGCAGTCTGGGTAGTGATAGGAGCTCATTGGGTGCTGGTCACCTGAGCTCACACATAGAGGGATATATAAGGAGGGCACCAACTAGAATCAGGGTCAGACGCAGAGAGTCAGTCAGCTGCAGAGGACAAGTCTGATGCAGAGAGCAGGAAACAGCAGCCCTGGAGAGAGAGAGAGTGGAGCAGAGAAAGACCCAGAGGGGGAAGACTGAAGGGACCCAAGAACCCAAATTAGAGCACCGGGTGAGGAGTCAGCATCAGGGTACCGGAACCCAAGCTGGTGGGGGCAAAAACAATCCCCAGCCAGAGACCGGAGACCGTGGGCAGTGTCTGTCACGGTCACCCACCACATTCACCCCGAAGGCACACCACATGCAGGGTCAGGGAACCCAGGGCCAAGGGTGTCCCAAAAGAAGGCCCGAGGGAGCTGGACCTAGGTGAATCACTGGTGGGGACGGCTGAAGAAAGGACAGAGGGAGAGCTCAGTGCCACGCTCCGGACTTGTTTGGGGGTTGGCTGGATCCAGGACCTGGTGGACGCAGCACGGCTCGGGTGGTCACTAGCAGCTGGAGTGACCAGTACAACATCTGCAGTAAGTAAACACCCTTAACTGCACAACCCGAGTCTGTCTTCATTGCCGGCTGCACCGCACCACCACAACCCCCATCCTCTGCGCCTGTCCCCTCTGGGGCTATACCCCTCCCGTTGGGGGTTATCCCACCAAGCTGCGCATCCACCATCAGCCTCAGCGGACCCTGCTGCAGCGGCGGCCACAGTGACCGCATCACAACGGGTGGCGTAGTCGACACAAAAGAACTTTAGTAACATCTGTAAAGCTGCCACATCACACTGAGCTTGACGCCCTGGGCACGGGACCGGGTCACAGCCGCTCGGAGACTACAACCCCCCCATCTGATCCGGTGCCGGGTATTCCCCTCAAAAAGGAATATGTCCCAGGGGGCGCGTCAACTTTGGCGTAGTCGGCAGGATTACGTGCCCGCAACACCCGGGTACTGCGTGCCTGAAGAAAAGTGCAAGTTTACCTCAGAAAGAAGTCTCCCGCCAGTTCCGGAGGGTCCACGCCATCGGACTCCATCACCAGTCGTTTCCCGCCGATTGTCCGCCATTTCCAGCTTGTTCCCGCCATCTGCAGAGTTTCCCGCCACTGGGCGACGCTTCCCGCCAAAGCCGCAGATTTCCCGCCTTGGAAGAGCAGCGGACGCCATTATGGGCGTGCCAAAGGAGGGCAAGAGGCCACCTCCCATCGTGGGCCAGGACAGAAAATGGCGCCAAAAGTGGAAACCGCCCCCACCAACAGAGACTGTGATGCTGGAGGTGTCTGTCAGCGTGAAAGAACTCCCCCTGGAGCTGACAGTCACCGAGTTGCCCCGGGACCGCCCTCGAAGTGGGAGGAGACGAAAGAGAAGAGAAAAGATGGGTGTCGCTTGGAGCAGTCTGGAGCGAGCGCACCCGGAGACAAGAGGTCTAACGAGGAGTAGCGGAGGAGCTCACCCGGAGATGGAGAGAAAGCAGAACAGCACCGGCCCGCTGGCCAGGAGTCTGCTAGAGACCGAGGAAGGAGGGCAGAGCAGCACCGGCCCGCTGGCCAGGAGCCTGCCAGAAGCAGAGCAGAGCAGCACCGACCCGATGGTCAGGAGCCTGCTAGAGTCCACAACCCCGCTAGGTCTAGCGGAGATCCTAGCGCAGCTCCCCCGAGACCGGGAGTGTGCACAAACTGCCCTGGAGGGCCTCGCAAGGAGGATGGCCCGGGTACAGCGCGAGATACTGGCGGAGTGGAGCCAGGAGATGGCCCAGCAAGCAGAGACCAGTCAACGGAGCACGCTACCCTGGAAGAGGAAGCAGACCGCCTCTGAGGATGGCGCGGGAGGACCCAAGGCCGGAGACGGCGCCGAGGAGGGAGCCGAACGCAGGGAGGCAGGTAAAGGGGACGCCTATACCCCAAGCCGTGACACCGCTTACCTGCCCCAGCTCCCCGTCGCAGAGCCCGAAAGTCCCCCTGCTGTGCCCGTAGCCGCCATGTCACCGCTATGGACTAGGCCCCGACCGGAAGCCGCCGCAGCGACCCCTGTGACGTCACGCGCCTCGACCCGGAGCGTGACAAAGCAGGAAATACCACCAGCCTGGTCGCAAGGCCTAGTACCCCCGGGCGCCGCACCACCAACAGCGCCCCCTACCTCCGCGGAGCCTCCGGCCTGGCCGCAAGGCCAGGTAGCCCAGGGTGCCGCCGTCCTAACGGTGCCCTTCACCTTCCAGGTGCCCCAGGCCTGGCCGCAAGGCCTGGGCAACCCGGGCGCCACCACCACCGCGCCCGCGCCCGCAATACCAAGGGTGCCACACCTGGGGGAGGACCTCTTCAGCCAGCTCACATGGCCGGACGGGCGACCCTTCATCTGGCCCGAAGGATACCATGAGCTGGAGCGGCAACAAAGACTAGGGCCCTCGTGTGAGCCCCTGATCCCGGCTCCGAAGCCCGTGACTCGGGTCTCGCCTCCTTTAGAAGAAGCCCAATTCGTGTGGGACCCCACGGGAGAAGATTTGATGGGGTTCACCGGAGAAACTCGGGCAGTCGCCGCTGAGCGTACTGAGTGTTGTCGTCAGCAGCTAGCAGAGTTTAAGAGAGAACAGGAGGAGAGGCGGGTCAGAGAACAACAGGCCCAAATCCGGAGCGCGGAGCAGAAGAGCCGGACTAGGAGGAACCCCCGTGCAGCGCATTGTCCCCGCACCATCGGGACAGTGATAAAGTTCAACCCGCAGCATGGGTGGGGCTTTATTCGGGACCGTAACAACCGCGGTGACGTTTTTGTGACTCGCAGAGACGTCGAGTCCCACCTGCCGGAAGGTCACAAAGGCCGTGACCTCTACGTCGGAGACGAAGTCACTTTCACCCGGCACAAGTGTGCCAAAGGACCTTACGCCCTCCACGTACACCGCTTGACGGAGGAGGAGTTGCGGTACGGAGAGGAGGAGCCAGAGGACCCGGACGGGTCTGAAGCAACACCATATCAAGAAAAAGCAGGAGGGAGCCGTCGTTGAGGACGGGAGTAGAGACTGTATATAGTTGCCCGTCGGGGCACAGTGAACCGTTAGAGCTAAAATAGTCCCCGTTGGGACTAGTGAACTGTTTACCCGTTAACCCCTTTATCCTACAGGCTGAGGACTGTGAGCAGCCATTCCCTTCCCTCTACCTGGCCGAGGACTGAGAGCGGCCAACTTCCAACTTCCCCTGTATATAGTTGCGCTTCCTAAAGCGCCCCCTACCGGTTTTATAGAAAACCAGTTTTTCTAAGAGACTGTCGCACTTTTCCCGGACACACGTTGCACAGTGTCCGGAGGAGGAACCAGAGACAAGAGAAGTCTACGAGAATGTTTATATAAAAAAGTTTTATATATATAATGTTTTATATGTTTTATATGTTTATATGAAAAAAAAAATTGTATGTTTTGGTGTTTTATGTCTTTACAGCCCGAGGACGTGCTGTGATTTACCAGGGGGGAATGTAGCACCCTGAGGATTCGGCTGCTACAGGGGTATTGCACCTCAACCCAGAGGTGTGATATTCCACTCCCGGGTAAGGATGGAGTGTGGAACTGAGCTCAGATAGACTGCATGCACTACATACATCCCATTCCAGAGGAGCAGGCCGACGGTACTCCCACTTAGAAATGTGCAGGTACAACCGAGCCTGTTCCTGGCTGGGGTGGGAGGGGGGTGGAACATCCCATGTAGTGTAGGGGCAGATAGGGGGAGCAGTCTGGGTAGTGATAGGAGCTCATTGGGTGCTGGTCACCTGAGCTCACACATAGAGGGATATATAAGGAGGGCACCAACTAGAATCAGGGTCAGACGCAGAGAGTCAGTCAGCTGCAGAGGACAAGTCTGATGCAGAGAGCAGGAAACAGCAGCCCTGGAGAGAGAGAGAGTGGAGCAGAGAAAGACCCAGAGGGGGAAGACTGAAGGGACCCAAGAACCCAAATTAGAGCACCGGGTGAGGAGTCAGCATCAGGGTACCGGAACCCAAGCTGGTGGGGGCAAAAACAATCCCCAGCCAGAGACCGGAGACCGTGGGCAGTGTCTGTCACGGTCACCCACCACATTCACCCCGAAGGCACACCACATGCAGGGTCAGGGAACCCAGGGCCAAGGGTGTCCCAAAAGAAGGCCCGAGGGAGCTGGACCTAGGTGAATCACTGGTGGGGACGGCTGAAGAAAGGACAGAGGGAGAGCTCAGGGCCACGCTCCGGACTTGTTTGGGGGTTGGCTGGATCCAGGACCTGGTGGACGCAGCACGGCTCGGGTGGTCACTAGCAGCTGGAGTGACCAGTACAACATCTGCAGTAAGTAAACACCCTTAACTGCACAACCCGAGTCTGTCTTCATTGCCGGCTGCACCGCACCACCACAACCCCCATCCTCTGCGCCTGTCCCCTCTGGGGCTATACCCCTCCCGTTGGGGGTTATCCCACCAAGCTGCGCATCCACCATCAGCCTCAGCGGACCCTGCTGCAGCGGCGGCCACAGTGACCGCATCACAACGGGTGGCGTAGTCGACACAAAAGAACTTTAGTAACATCTGTAAAGCTGCCACATCACACTGAGCTTGACGCCCTGGGCACGGGACCGGGTCACAGCCGCTCGGAGACTACAACCCCCCCATCTGATCCGGTGCCGGGTATTCCCCTCAAAAAGGAATATGTCCCAGGGGGCGCGTCACATCTACCTCTGAAAAAATATTGGGCTTCTAGCTGTGTGTGGGACTTGTTGTATTAGTCCATCTATACTGACCTCCATCAGGTTGCAAACTGAATATATTTTTTTCTTCATCTACCTCTGAAAAAATATTGGGCTTCTAGCTGTGTGTGGGACTTGTTCTATTAATCCATCTATACAGACCTCCATCAGGTTGCAAACTGAATATATTTTTTTCTGCATCTACCTCTGAAAAAATATTGGGCTTCTAGCTGTGTGTGGGACTTGTTCTATTAATCCATCTATACAGACCTCCATCAGGTTGCAAACTGAATATATTTTTTTCTGCATCTACCTCTGAAAAAATATTGGGCTTCTAGCTGTGTGTGGGACTTGTTGTATTAGTCCATCTATACTGACCTCCATCAGGTTGCAAACTGAATATATTTTTTTCTGCATCTACCTCTGAAAAAATATTGGGCTTGTAGCTGTGTGTGGGACTTGTTCTATTAATCCATCTATACAGACCTCCATCAGGTTGCAAACTGAATAAAAAAATTTTCTGCATCTACCTCTGAAAAAATATTTGGGCTTCTAGCTGTGTGTGGGACTTGTTCTATTAGTCCATCTATACTGACCTCCATCAGGTTGCAAATTGAATATAATTTTTTTCTGCATCTAACCCAGCCAATAGTTTTGGCCTAATACCACAGTTTGGCCACTCAGCTCTGCTCGGTTCCCATCCATTGTTTTTTTGTGCAAACAACTCCAGAGTTATGAATTAGTTAACCACCAAAATGAGTGGAAAAAGGCCTGCTGCTGGTGGAAAGGGGAATAGGCGTGTTGGGAAGGGGAAAAAAGGTTGTGTCCGTGGGGTCGGTGTTAAAGCAACAGTAACATCTGCAGAAGAAAGACCATCTTCCAGCCAAACTAAAATGTCTACTTCTTTTAGCGGACAATGTGATAAGATCCCTTTCTTACGGCCACGCCAATCGCTACAAATTCCAGATGAGGCACAAAAACAGCAGGTGCTTCAACGGATATCAAGTGCTCCTTTAAGTGGGCTCTCCTCCACATCAACTTCAACATCACAAATACTCCAGTCCTCAAAGGTGTCACCCCAATCGCACTTGCTTCCTCACAGCTCCCAAATCTCCAGCTGCCCGTCTGAGTATGAGGTAGAACAGATGGTTGAGTCTGCAGAGCTGTTTACTCATACTATAGCCTGGGAATCAGAGGTCGACTCCAGCGCTTCTGTGAATCCAGACGAGGAAATGATCTGCACTGATGCCCAGAATCTTTATGAGTCGGATCCAGGACCAGACGCAGAAGGTTCTGACCATAATGTAGACCCTCATTCCCAAACTGTAACTCCTGTTGGTGGAGACAATGAGGAAGACGATGATAAGACTCAAATACCTGATTGGAGCGACAACTTTAGTTTTTTGTCAGGGCAGGAACAGGTTGGCTCTGAGGACGACGGGTGTGATAACGCACAGGGTGATGATGATGAGGTTGGAGATCCCACTTACTGTCAACCCACAGTCAGCCAAGAGATGAGGTCAGCAGAGGAGGTGGAGGAAGATGCTAGTGACGACGAGGTCAGGTTGCGCCTTCCTGGACAGAGACGTAGTACTGGAAGCACGTCAACAACTGCATCCTCAAACACAACTCTGCCTCTCACCACAAGTCGTGGTGGCTCTTCAGGTCGCATGGGTGCTAAGCCTTGCATAGCCTGGGCATTTTTTCAGATCGATAAAGATGACCCAACTCGTGTTATCTGTAACATTTGTCAGCAAAAGCTAAGTAGAGGCCAAAAAATACATAGTTTGAGTACTTCATGCATGAACCGGCACATGGACATGAAGCATAAGTTGCAGTGGGAAGCTCAGTGTGCTACAATGCGGCCTAGCCGGCCGGGCCAACCACCGTCTGCCATATCTTGTGCATCCGCGGCCTCTTCATCCTCTGTGACTGGGGGGAAAGCAGTCACACCTGTTTTGGGGCGCAGACCTGCCACCTTTTTACCCGCAACAGCCAGCATGATTGGCAGGTCATCATTTTCTTTGGAGGTGGTAACACCAGCTGGTGTTGAGCGCTGTCCGACATCGATAGCACCACCTTTGGATCAAGGCAACCTAACATGTCCGCCTGCATCTTCCTCACAGACCGGCAGTTTGCCGCGGACACCCTTATCAACCCCGTCTAAGCACAATAGCCAGCCCTCGGTCCCTCAGATGTGGACAAGTAAAAGACCATTTCTTCCTAGCCATGAGAAAGCTAAGAGGTTGAATTTCACCATCTGCAAGCTCTTGGCTACAGAAATGCTGCCTTTCCGCCTGGTGGACACAGAGGATTTTCGAGACCTTATGTCCGTCGCAGTGCCCCAGTACCAGATGCCCAGTCGGCACTACTTCTCAAAGAAAGGTGTGCCTGCGCTCCACCAGCATGTCGCACACAACATCACCGCTTCTTTGAGAAACTCTGTGTGTGACAGGGTGCATTTCACCACAGACACTTGGACGAGTAGGCATGGACAGGGGCGTTACATGTCGCTGACTGGGCACTGGGTAACTATGGTGACAGCAGGACAAGGGGCTGCTGTCCAAGTCTTGCCGTCCCCACGAGTTGTGCGTCAATCCTCTTTATGTCAAAGTTCCTCCACTGCTTCTGCCTCCTCAACCTCCTCTCGGTCTTCCACCTGCACCCAAAGCCTGTCTGGTCATGCCACAAGCTTTCTAACTGTGCAGAAGGGATCCTGCACACTTCCTTACTATGCTGGCAGTAGGGCTCAACGTCATCAGGCGGTTTTTACATTGAAATGTCTGGGAAATGTGAGTCACACAGCTGAGGAGTTGTGGTCAGCTCTGGAGAACCAATTTCATGAATGGTTGTCTCCACTGGACCTGAAACCAGGGAAGGCCGTGTGCGACAATGCTGCAAACCTGGGTGCGGCCCTTCGCCGGGGCAATGTCACACACGTGCCTTGTATGGCTCACGTGTTGAACCTGGTTGTCCAGCAATTTTTAGCCCACTATCCCAGACTAGATGGCCTTCTGCAGAGGGCACGGTCGCTGTGTGCTCACTTCCGCCGTTCGCATCCCTCAGCTCAGCGACTTACATCTCTACAGAAGTCGTTGGGCCTGCCACTTCACCGGCTAAAATGCGATGTGCCTACCCGGTGGAATTCAACTCTGCACATGTTGCAGCGACTGTGGCAGCACTGACAAGCCATGGTGCAATACGTTCTGACGTATAGCCTGGGCCAACGAGATCCAGAGGTGGGGCAAATCACGCTGGAGGAGTGGTCTCAGATCAGGGACCTATGCACCCTTCTGCACAGTTTTGAAATGGCGACGAAGATGTTTAGTGCTGACGATGCCATTATCAGCCTGACTATTCCGGTGATTTACATGCTGGAGCACATGTTAAACAGAATTCGGAGTCAGCTGGTGGCACAAGAGGAGGTGGAGGAAGTAGAGGAGGAGGAGTTGTATGCGGAAGGGCTAACATCTGCAAGGTCCAGACGGTCGGCAGAACCAAGGCGGCAGGCATGTGAGGGTGGGGGAGATGGTTTTACCAGGGCGCATGGTAGCAGCCAAACTAGTGAGTAAGGTGCAGGAGCCCAGGAAGAAGTGGAGGACGAACTGATGGAAGACTCATCAGATGAGGGAGACCTTGATCACATTTCTGTTGTGCGAGGTTGGGGGGAGAGGACAGAGGAAGGAAGCATGATTGTTACCTCGCCACCAACACAACAGGGACTTGGTGCTCCTGGATGCGCAACACACATGAGTGCCTTCTTGCTGCACTACCTGCAACATGACCCTCGAATTGTGAGAATTAGAAATAATCCTGACTACTGGGTTGCCACACTGTTAGATCCCCGGTACAAAAGTAAATTTGCAGAAATTATTCCTGCCATAGAAAGGGATGCACGCATGCAGGAGTATCAGCAGAGACTGTTGCAGAATCTTACATGTGCTTTTCCACAAAATACCAGTGGTGCACGTAGTGAATCTCACAGTTCCAACTTGCCAACCGTGGGACCGTCAAGTGTTCAGCACTCAAACCGTAACAGAACCACAGTATCTGCTGGTAACATCAATTTTGCGGAATCATTTCACCACTTTTTTAGCCCATCCTTTGCAAGGCCACAGGAGACAAGAAGTCTGACACATAGTCAACGCCTAGAGACGATGGTACAGGAGTATCTCCAAGTAAACATTGAAGCCACGACTGTGTCACTGGACCCTTGCTCTTTTTGGGCTTCCAATCTGGATAAATGGCCGGAGCTAGCCACTTACGCCTTGGAGATCTTGTCATACCCCGCAGCCAGCGTTCTGTCTGAACGTGTGTTCAGCGCTGCTGGTGGTGTGCTGACAGATAAGCGCACGCGGCTCTCCACTGATAATGTAGACAGACTCACGTTCATAAAGATGAACAAATCATGGATCCGAAACGACTTTTCTACCCCTGTGTCATCCTGGGGAGAGTAAAAGCTTGATGATTGGTTAAAATCACCCTACCAACCGTTTTAAGCTTTCAAATTACTAATCATGTTTATCTGTATCTTGGCTGGAAAATAATTTGGGCTTTGTAGCAGTGTGCAGCACTGATTCTATTAGGCCATCTATAATAAGCTCCACCAGATTTAAAATTACTAATCATGTTTATCTGTATCTTGACTGGAAAATAATTTGGGCTTTGTAGCAGTGTGCAGCACTGATCCTATTAGGCCATCTATACTAAAGCTTCACCAGATTTAAAATTAATAATAATTTTTAGCTGCATCTAGCCCGGAAAATAATTTTGGGGCTCCGAGATGCGCAAGACACATAATTGCCTTCTTGCTGCACTACCTGCAGCATGACCCTCATATTGTCAGAATTCGAAGTAATCATGACTACTGGGTTGCCACACTCTTAGATCCCCCAAACTTTTCGATCAACCTTTTCATTTTAATAAAGACCAAAAAAATGGTCATTTTTGAAATTATAAGCATTAGCAGGTTGTTAGAAACTGAAATCAAACAGTTTTCAACTCAAAACTTTATTCTAGGTGATGTTACATTTTCACATAGGACCCCTTGTTCGAAAGGAGGTTCTGAATTCTCTCGTCCATTGAATTTGTCAGGTTTTGGATGGTTTCTGCTTCAATTGTTTTGCATGAGGACAGAATACCCTCCCAGAGCTGTTGCTTAGATGTGAACTGCCTCCCGCCATCATAGACACTCCTTTTAATGATGCTCCAAAGGTTCTGAATGGGGTAGAGGTCAGGGGAGCATGGGGGTCACACCATAAGTTTGTCCCCTTTTATGCCCATATCAGCCAGAGATGCAGATGTTTTATGTGCAGCATGAGATGGTGCATTATCATGCAAAAAAATGATCTTGCTGTGAAATACACGGTTCTTCTTCTTGAACCATGGCAGGAAGTGCTGTTTGAGAAAATCCACATACATTATGGAGTTCATCTTTAGCGCCTTCAGGGATCCTAAAGGGGACGACAATCTCTCTCCCCATGATTCCAGCCCAAAACATTACTCCACCTCCTCCTTGTTGGCGCTGTAGCCGTGTTTGCGTGGGGTGTCCATCAACCAGCCATCCTCCACTCCATCCATCTGGACCATCGAGCACTGCACGGCACTCATCCGTGAACAAAACAGTTTTGAAATCAGTCTTCATGTAATGTTTGGCCCACTGGAGCCGTTTCTGCTTGTGTGAAGTGGATAGAGGAGGTCGACAGGATGGCGTATGCACAGCTGCAAACCTCTGAAGGACCCTGCATCTTGTTGTTCGGGGGACGTTGGAGGCACCAGAAGCTTCAAAAACTTGTCTGCTGCTATGACAAGGCTTTTTTGCCGCTGCTCTTTCAACCTGACGTAATTGCCTGTAGGAAAGAGTCCTCAATTTGCCCTTATCAGCACACACACGTGTGTACTGTGAATCAGCTACATACTTCTTGATTGCCAAGACACTTCATCCTGATCATCGCACAATGTTGATTGTAGTCATGCCTTGACCTAAACACTCCACAATTTGTTGTTTATCAGCAGCCGACACATCCTTTTTCTTTCCCATTTTGGCAGAAAATGTAGGCTGCTTAATAATGTGAGACAGCCTTCTTAAGTAGTCTTGCCTTTCATTGGACACACCTGCCAAACTAATTAGCACAGGTGTCTGCAATTGCTTACAGTGATATAAAGAGCCCTGACACACATCACCATCAATGAGTTTAACTGACAAACAAACAAATTCTTCCCTTATCACTCCTAAACACTTTTTGCATAATAATTTGGAACACAGTGTACATGTGCTTTTCCACAAAACACCAGTGGTTCACGTAGTGAATCTTACAGTTCTAACTTGCCAACCGTGGTCTGTATGGAGTTGTTCAATAAAGGGCCCAAAATTAAGATAACATAGATGGGAGAGGTCTCTATGAATAGGAATTCCTAAGTATTTGATACCCTGTGAGGGCCAGGCAAAGGGAAAGTTGGACTGGATGGAATCCTATATGGATTTGGGGAGGGAGACATCGAGGGCCTCAGACTTCGCTGCATTGATTTTAAAATTTGACCATGTAACAAAGTGATCTATTTCAGCCATAACAGCATGGATGGATATATGTGATTGAGTGATATATACTAGGACATCATCAGCAAATAGAGAGCACTTGTACTCGGTGCCTCCCACCTCAATCCACCTAATATTGGGGTTATGGCGAATTGATGAGAGCAGGTGCTCCGTCACTAGGATGTATAAGAGAGGGGACAGAGAACATCCCTGCCTTGTCCCATTGGTGATTGTGAAAGGTGATGAAAATGTTCTGACGCGCCCCCTGGGCCTTGGGACACCCGGAGCCGGACCCTTTTTGGTGGATGCTGGTGGTTGTAGTCTCCGTGGCGGCAACCCGGTTCCGTGGCTCAGGGCGGTCAAACCAGTGGCGGAACTATTTATGTGGTTTTGATGTTTAAATGTCCGACTACGCCACCCGTGGATTGCGGTCAGAGTGAACCGCCGCTCCAGGGCAGACCGCTGAGGCTGGTGTTGTGGGTGCAGCAGAGCGTAGCATAACTCCCCACGGGAGGAGTATAGCCTCAGGGCAGTGTATGCGGAGGATGGGGGTGATGATGCAGGGCAGCAGCAGTAATGACACGGAGTCAGTGATGCAGTCCAGGGCCTTTACTCACAGTTCTTATTATCCAGACCACGTCTGCAGGTAACAGCTGCCCACGTCGTACTGTGCTCACCAGGTGAGGGGCTCAGACAACTCCCAGATAACTTTGGAGTGCTTCACAGGACCCCCTTTGTGTGTCCTTTGTCTGGCCTTTCTTACCAACCCTTCTGTCCGGCTGCCTCGGGCCTCCTCTTGGTAAACTTGGTGCCAGTTTCCCTGACCCTATGTGGTGCCTTCCTAGCGGGTGTAGCGAGGGGCTGCGCCACATAAAATGTCACAGCCTCCTGTTTCTAGCTAAGGGTCGTTTCCTGCCTCCACTAGTTTCGGGGACCGGTCTCCCCCTTTGGCCTGACCCCTCCACGCAGGTGGATTCGGGCGTGCGGTGGCGACTCGCCCGTCCGCACACCTGAGATCCCTTCGTTCCTCGTTCCTGGAGCCTTCTCCGCTCCTCTTCCTTCCTTCTCCCTCTTCCAGGCCTGGGCCTCTGTTACTAGGCCCACCTCCGGAGCAGAGCTCATGCAGAGCCCCTGCTCCCTGCCACTTCTGCTCAGACTTCTCTGCACTGAACTAAGATGGTGCCCACCTTTTATACTCCCTTCTCAATGAACCCAGGAACTGCTTCCTCCCTGCTCCTGCACTACAGGGTTCCCCTTCCTCAGTGTTCCCTCCCCCCACTCCAGCCAGGGACAGGGACTGTCGTGCCCATCTCAGGGGCATATTGGTCGCCCTGCCCCACGGCAATGTGGTGTAATGCATGCAGGTGTCGGGTCCTGATCCACACTACATCCTTACCTGAGAGTGAGATATCACACCTCTGGGTGAGGTGCAATACCTCTGTAGCAACCGAGCCCTCAGGGTGCTACAGTTCCATTTATCTTCAGCCTAGGTGACGTATTGCGATACAGGGCCGTGATTTTGGCTATAAAAGGGTCCCCTAGACCTCTACCCCAAGCTTTTTAAGAGAATCATATATGGCGTGCCAGGAGACTCTATGGAATGCTTTCTCAGCATCCAACGAGAGTATCTAATTACAAATTTTTAACTGCATCTAGCCCAGGAAATACTTTGTGCCTAGTAGCAGGGTCTGCTAGTCAGCGGATTATCCCGGCTGTTAAGCAAGCTACACCACCTGTAGTTTGAACACTTCATTTTTTCAAAGGAAATGCTTCGGGACCACGGGATACTCAGTGAAGAGCATCAGGAGGCACCCCAAGGCATAGGGGCTCGGACTGGCCGTAGGATGCCTTGCGGTGGACAGCCGAGCTCGATCCTTATAAAAGCTTTTTAACTGCAGCAGCTTTAGTGGACGCTACTGGAGCTGGAATTACGCGGCTGCTGGCATGAGACTTGCCCTCCAATAGATCCTTGTAAATGGATTTAATGTGTATTTATTCAAATTAGAGAGACAATTTAAATTAAAAAGCTTAGAGCTGCCTCCACCACAGGGGGGCTCGCTCGACCCACCAGCGGACAGGCACCAGTATTGGGAGAGGGGGGCTGGCCGTCAGGGTTCACCACGGCTCTGGCACAAACCCGGCGACACGGAGGTGGCACGGGCAGGAGCGGACTGAACGTGTCGGCTTCTCACTTTTTGGGTTTTAGAATGGCATGACATGCCTATATCTGTGTCTCCCCCTCCTTTTACTCCTCCACTTCTTTTCTTTTCGCATGACTATATGTACTTATCACTTTTCCATGTGTTAGTTGTGTCTTCTGAGCAGTTTGTCAGCTTTTGGACACCTTTGAAGGTGTTTTCTATGTGTTTCTATGTGTTTTTGTTTGCCTGCCATTGGTTTTAACGGTGTTCGAAGGTGTTCGACGAACCGAACCGAACTCGAACACTATGGGGGTGGCTCAACACTAGTCAGGTTCTAAAACAAATTAGTTACATTACAGACTCTTAAGGCTAAAATTAAAGATTAATTATATTAGGAACCTTAAAGAGAATGTGTCATCAGAAAATGACATTGATATTGTTAAAGTCAGGTATTTGTGTAACCTGAAAAAAAAATGCTAATGTTTATTTTTTCTTATCAGTATTAAAACAAAACTAGAAATCCTCTTGCAGGGGCCAGTAGGGCTATGTAATGTTCCATTCAGACTGGTCAATTTAGTAAGAGTTTTCTGCAGGCTTCTCATCATCAGAGGCAGGATTACAATGAAAGGATTCAATCAATCACTATAGGAGATGTGTCATCTCGCCCTTCTTTCACAATAACCTTTGCACACTATAATTAGATGCCTCAGTGCAAAATAAAGGGAGCGAGTCAGTTTATTATTAGTGATGAGCGAGCATGCTCGCTACTGCTTGGTGCTCGAAAAACTGTACATTACACATATCCAACTTAACAAACAGTCCTTCTGAGGACTAATCCATCTGCAGAGATATCAGGCAGGCAGTGTATATAGGCAGGCAGGCAGGGTATATAGCAGACTGCAGTGCATAAAGCACAAGAGGCTCTATTCCAATTCTGCCTTCTGCTGCTGTTAGATATTTCTATACAAAGGACCAGGTCTCAGGGGCCAGGAATACTTTTCTTTGGATCTTAATCCTCATTATTTGCTTAAAAAGCAATCCAGAGAACACCATTTTTTCTGCGACATTTGCTTGTTGGCACTTCAGAATACAGCCAGGTCCTTTCCATATTAGAGCGCTAGAAATCCAGAAATTTAAAACTCTGTTTTCTCCGTCAAACAGATCACATATACTGCCATTTCTGGCCTCCATTAAAAATTTCCTTTAGTGTGTCAGTGAAGCAATTCACCACAGTTTGCTGATCAAACTACTTACCTACAGGCCAGGTATTTAAAACTCTGTTTTCTCCGTCACACGGATCACATATACGCTGTCAGAAAATACTGCCATTTCTGGCCTCCATTAAAAATTTCCTTTAGTGTGTCATTGAAGCAATTCCCACCAGTTTGCTGTTCAAACTACTTACCTACAGGCCAGGTATTTAGAACTCTGTTTTCTCCGTCACACGGATCACATAAACGTTGTCAGAAAATACTGCCATTTCTGGCCTACATTAAAAATTTCCTTTAGTGTGTCAGTGAAGCAATTCACAGCAGTTTATTGTTCATACTACGTACCTTCAGGCCAGGTATTTAAAATTCGGCTTTCCCCATCACACGAATCACATATACATTGTCAGAAAATACTGCCATTTCTGGCCTCCATCAAAAATTTCTTTCAGTGTGTCAGTGAAGCAATTCACAGCAGATTGCTGGTCAAACTACTTACCTACAGGTCAGGTTTTTAAAACTCTGTTTTCTCCATCACACGGATCACATATAAGTTCGCTCCAAACTCAGTCATTTGTAGTGAGCGTGGAAGATACTGTCCTCCATTTAAAATGGGCAAGGCAAGTGACAAGGGACGGGGAACTGGACGTGATGGTAATGGTGCATGCAGAGGCCAAGGACAAGGCCGTGGGCAAGCCGAAATTGTGCCACAACAAACACCCACATCTTCTCGCCTGACCTTCCTGTCCCAATTTCTAGGGGACCGCAGCACACCACCATTGAACCCAGAGCAGTGTCAAAAGGTTGTTGGTTGGATAGCGGATAATGCTTCCAGTCACTTAGCCACCACCACCACCCTGTCTTCCACACAGTCAAGTCTCAGTAGCCGTGAGTCTGGACCGCATATTCCTCACCCTGATCCTCCTTCCTCCCACCATGCTGAGTACCCAGAGGCAACTGATCCCACAATCTGAAGAGCTGTTCACTTTTCCATTTATAGATTCGGGCTTCTCGCCGTGTCCACTTGAAGCAATACCCAAATATTTGATCAGCCACGGTCACACGAAGGAGACGGAGAGAAAGTGTCACAAGAGGTGGACAATGATGAGACACAATTGCCAGAAAGTCAGGAGGCGGACCAGGGTGCGGAAGTGGAAGACGAAGTGGTGGATGATATAGTAACTAACCCCAACTGGCAGGAGGACATGCAGAGTGAGTACAGCAGCACACAGGGGGAGGGAAGCAGAGCACCCCAACAGGTAGGAAGAAGCATTGTTGTGGCCGCAGACAGAAGGCAGGCAACCATTCCCCGTAACACCAACACGAAGGAAATTGCCAGTACAAATGTTAGGTCTTCCTGAGTCTGGTTGTTTTTTAAAGATTCAGCCGATAACCCCAAAAAGGTCATTTGCACCACCTGCCAGGCCAGCATCAGCAGGGGTGGCAAAACAACCAGCCTGACCACCACCAGCATGATCAGGCACATGGCAGCAAAGCACCTGACTTTGTGGGCCGAACCCCAGGGTCCAGTAACAGTGTCTGCGGGTGGCACCATTGCTACTTCCACTGTTGTGCATGCAAGCCAATCCCCTGTCCATGGTGCATGCGAAGACGCCTCCTGCCCTGCACCTGTCGTTGCACACTCTCAAGTAGCAGCATCAGGAAGCACATCCATGTCCTTGTCCCAGCGCAGCGTTCAGTTGTCCATACCCCAGTCCTTGGAACGCAAGCGCAAATATGCAGCCAAAGCCCCACAGGCCACACTACTAAATTCTCACATTTCACAACTGCTTGCGCTCGAAATGTTGCCTTTCAGGCTCGTGGAGACGGAAGCATTCCGCAACCTGATGGCAGCGGCCGTCCATCGGTACTCGGTCCCCAGCCGCCACTATTTCTCCCGGTGTGCTGTCCCCGCATTACACAAGCACGTGTCCCAAAACATTATTCGTGCTCTCAACAGCGCAGTTACCGGGAAAGTCCACCTATCCATGGACACATGGACAAGTGCTTGCGGTCAGGGATGGTACATCTCGCTGACGGCACACTGGGTTAACATAATGGAAACTGGGACCCAGTCGGACCTTGGGACTAAACACGTCCTCCCGACACCAAGAATTGAGGGCGCTAGGTCAATCAGGGTTGCCCCCACGGTCTACAGCTCCTGCACCTCATCCTCCTCCTCCTCTTCAGCCTCCATCTTCGAAATGACCACATCAGTCACAAGCTGGAAGCACTGCAGCACTGCCTCGGCCAAGCAGCAACATGCTGTGCTGAAGCTAATATGCTTAGGTGAAAAACCGCACAATGCTGAAGAGTTGTGGACAGCTCTGAAAGAGCAGGCAGATCTGTGGCTCACATCGCTGAACTTACAGCCAGGTATGGTCGTGTGTGACAATGGCCGGAAGCTGGTGGTGGCTCTGAGGAGAGGCGAGCTCACACATGTACCATGCCTGGCCCATGTGTTTAACCTCGTGGTTCAGCGGTTTCTCAAATCCTACCTGGAGCTGCCGGATCTGCTTATTAAAGTACGCCGCCTGTGTGCCCATTTTAGAAAGTCAGCTACAGCTTCAGCCACCCTTGCAGTGTTTCAGCAGCATTTGCAGCTTCCGGCTCACTGACTGGTGTATGATGTCCCCACGCATTGGAACTCTACACTGCAGATGTTGGGAAGGATTTGAGAGCAGAAGATGGCAGTTGTTGAGTACCAGCATCAACAAGGCCGTCGGTATTCAGTTCAGACTCCACACATAAGACCTCAGGAGTGGACATGGATGTCAGACATTTGTACCATCCTCCAAAACTTTGAGGACTCCACCAAGATGGTGAGCGGCGATGACGCTATAACTAGCGTCACCATCCCGCTTCTCTGACTTCTGAAACGCTCTCCGTTCACAATCAAACAGGATGCATTGCAGGCGGAGCACGATGAAATGGAGCAAGGAACCATACAGGGTGATTACACACAGCCAAGCCTCATCTCATCCCAACGTGGATTGAGTGACAATGAGGAAGAGGAGGAGGAGGAGGAAGGACAGGAGCTAGTTTCATGCACTATAGACGGTACTACCTGCACAGCTGTCATACGATCTGTTCAGCGTGGATGGCCAGAGGACAGAGAGGAGGAGGAGGAGGAGAGCATGGTCAGTCATCCTCTTGGTGAGGACACAGAAGTCTTGCCTGTTAGTAGTCTTGCACGCATGGCTGAGTGTATGTTTCGCTGCCTTTCCCATGACCCTCGCATTCTCAAAATTTTGGGTGACAGTCATTACTGGTTGGTGACACTTCTAGACCCACGCTACAAGGAGAACTTTATATCTCTTATTCCTGAGGCGGACAGGTCTACAAAAATGGGGCTGTTCCAGAAGGCCCTTGTTGCGGAACTATTAAAAAAATTCCGATCTGAAAATGCTGGCGGCAGAGGGCACACTTCGTTGGACAACCAAGGAGTACAGGCGAGAGAGACACAACTTCAATCCAGCATAGGCAGGGGAACACTGCCAACATTCTGGGACAGTTTTCTCAGACCCTCCCATCGCACAGGCCCTGAGGCGCGGGGTACTCTCACAAGGAGTGCAAAGTTTGGGAAGATGCTGAGGGAGTTCCTTGCCGACCGTACCAATGATCTCTGTGATTTCTCTGTGCCTTATAATTATTGGGTGTCCAAGCTGGATACGTGGAATGAACTGGCTCTCTATGCCTTGGAGGTCCTGGCCTGCCCCGCCGCCAGTGTTTTATCAGAGCGGGTTTTTAGTGCCGCTGGTGGAATTGTAACTGATAAGCGCATCCGCCTGTCAACTGAAAATGCTGACAGGCTGACTCTTATAAAAAGAACAAGGACTGGATTGGGCCAGACTTCTCAACACTACCGAATGATAGCAGCGTAACATAAACTCCAATCCAGTGTCTTTTCTTGGGAGGTGTATTCTCATGCACATTTTCACACCCACACATGGGTATATGCTACCTGATTTTGGCTATTTGCTCTTGTCCTCCTCCTACTCCTAAATCCTCCACCACCATATCACCAGGGTGACTGTGGCCCGTGATGCAACACCCACATCATTTTTTTAAAGGGTGTTTATGATGCCCGTAAAAATGTTTTTTTATACAGTATGTTCATGTATACCCCCCAGGGGTAAATGTTTGTCAGCCCATACACTTAATGCATGGACATTACAAGTATAGGAGGCCTGCTCCTTTCTAATGGGAACATTTTTTTATGAGGCCCTCCTCCACGTCTCTTCCAAGGGTCACTGAAGTGCCTCCAAATTTTTGGCAGCCCTTGCATTCACTGCATAGGCCAACACTATGGGAGACTCTCTCCTTTCTAATGGGAATTTGTCATTACTGTGGCCCTGCTCTATGTGTCTTTAAATTCTTAGTGGGGCTTTTCCTAAAATTGGTCAGCCGTTGGACTCACTGCATATCCTATAACTGTATAGCAGACCCTCTCCTTTCTAATGGGAATTTGTCGTTACTGTGGCCCTGCTCTATGTGTCTTTAATTTCATAGTGGGGTTTTTCCTAAAATTGGTCAGCCGTTGGACTCACTGCATACCCTATAACTGTATAGCAGACCCTCTCTTTTCTAGTGGGAACATGTCGTACCTTGTTACTGTGGCCCTGCTCTATGCGTCTTTAAATTATTAGTGGGGTTTTTCCTAAAATTGGTCAGCCTTTGGACTCACTGCATACCCTATAACTGTATAGCAGACTCTCTCCTTTCTAAATGGAATTTGTCGTTAATGTGGGCCTGCTCTTTAAATTCTTAGTGGGCTTTTTCCCAAATTTTGGCAGCCCTTGCAGTCACAGCATGGGCATTACCACTATAGGAGACCCACTCCTTTATAATGGGAACATTTTTCTTACTGAGACCATCCTCTATGTCTCTTCAAAGGGGTATTGGGTTGCGTCCAAAATGTTGGCAGCTCTTGCAGTCACTGGATACGCAATAACAGTATATGAGACCCACTAGTTAATAATAAGAACAACCAAGCATAGCCGGCTGATCGCTCTCTAACAATAGCGAGGGCCGACTGCTGGCCTTTTAAGAATAGTAAGGGTCATCTGATGGCCCTATAAAAATAGGCTTTATGACTTTCAGAGTCCCTCCATCATAAATAAAACAGGATGTGTCTGATGATGTGTCCCACACCACATTGCAAGATAATTTTGTAAAATGTTAAAATTACATTTCCCGGTGAATGCATTTGTCTTAAAAAATAACGTAAAAAAAACAAAATAATAGGATCTTTCTTTAGTATAAGAAACAGCGTCAGCAATTTAACCTCAATGTAATCACATTGTTCAGCTCATGCACCTCCTCCTCCATCTCCGAAATGACTACATCAGTCACAAGCTGACAGCACTGCAGCACTGCCTTGGCCAAGCAGTAACAGGCTGTGCTGAAGATAACATGCTTAATGCTTAATTGACAAACCGCCCAGTGCTGCAGAGTTGTTGAAAGCTGTATCACAGCAGCCTGATCTGTGGCTCTCACCACTGAACATACAGCCAGGCATGGTCGTGTGTGACAATGGGTGGAACCTGGTGACGGAGAAATGACAGCCGGGGTAGATACGGTTTCCCTCTATGCCAGTCCTTTCACCGAGCTAAAGAATATGGCTGTGGTGAAATACAACTCCCACTGAAAAGCTGTTTCAGATTGAAAAACATTGCGCCCACCAGAGGATTTGATTCTGAGGGATAACCTTTCTCACCCGCTCAAGAGCCTCATAGCTGCTGCAAAGTTAGCGCTGAGAAGGAAATTGGGGATGGCTTCGCTACTGGTACTGGGGGCAGCGCAAATACCATGGCGTTGTACCATAGTTTGCTGGAAATATTCCAGGCTGATAGGAGGAAAGCAAATTCCCACAGAAAAGTACCAGCAGTAATGTTCAGGCCACATTTCAAGTGCAAGCAGCTTTAGAGGACTTTCTGGGAAAAATGACACGCAGGGTAGATATGGTTTCCCTCTATGCCAGTTATTTCACCGAGCTTAATACAACTCTCAGCAAAAAAAGTTTTGGACTGGCTCCATACTGTCCCTGGCCACATTCACCTGTCCACGTGTTTGTGGTTAGGTCGTCCTTCCCAGTAAGTGCACTGGGGAGGGCACGGGTAAAATTGTGGGACCCGTGCTTGTGGAAGGCAGAGGCGATACCGGGAAGTATAGTGGCGGCTGGGGACCGAGTATGGACACCCGGCCGCCGCCGGCATGAGGTTGTGAAAAGATTCCGCCTCCACGAGCTTAAAAGGCCATATTTTAAGTGCAAAAAGCTGCCCAGAAATCTGACAGTTTAGTGTTGCGGCCTGTGGGTGGGTGGGTGGCTGGCTGGCTGCATATTTGCACTTGCATTCCAAGTGACAGAAAACTAAGCAGATGGTGGCCTCTATCATCATCATGGCCTCACCTCGGCACTATGAACTCTCCTGAAGGAGAAGCCACGGCCAGCCGGAGGAGTCTCCGGTTCTCTGGTGCGCCCGTCCAACCCTGCCGAAAAGCAGCCCTGGGTAAGAAAAGTGTGGGGGAAGGTTCCCGGACACTCTATGGCTGCTTTTTTTAATGTGGATCGGCCATGCTTATGCATGTTATTTCTCAAAACGCATTACAGATCAGGCCATTGTCCAACTCTGTATTCAAGAAATTAAATGCGCAAAGAAAGATGTGTGTGTCAAAGCACCACCGACAAGTGCGAGTTGATGTTGGACGGGCTGCCATTGATTCTGCAACAAGCTCAATCACAAGACTTCCTGGGAGAAATGACACGCAGGGTAGATATGGTTTTCCTCTATGCCAGTCCTTTCACCGAGCTAAATACAACTCTCAGCAAAAAAAGTTGTGGACTGGCTCCGTACCATCCCTGGCCACATTCACCTGTCCACGTGTTTGTGGTTTGGCGGTCTTTCCCAGTAAGTGCACTGGGGAGGGCACGGGTAATGTTGTGGGACCCGTGCTTGTGGAAGGCGGAGGCGATACCGGGAAATATAGTGGCGGCTGGGGACCGAGTATGGACACCCGGTCACCGCCGGCATGAGGTTATGAAAAGCTTCCGCCTCCACGAGCCTAAAAGGCCACATTTCAAGTGGAAGCAGCTGTCAAAAATTTGGCAGTATAGTATTGCAGCCTGTGGGTGGGTGGCTGCCTGCATACTTGCGCTTGCATTCCAAGGAATGGGGTAGGGACAACTGAACTCTGCAGTGGGACAAGGACGTGGATGGTGATTGTTGCAAGTCTGCAACGACAGGTGCATGGCGGGAGACATCTTCGCATGCGCCAAGGATCACTTATGATGGGCACACTTTTAGGCAGTGACCTGGGAGTCAGAGATGCTTCCAGAGGTCTTCCCCATGCTGTTCCCATGTCTTTTCAGCCCTGTGTGCATGTGTCTGATCATGTGTCACACACCGCATGGCCAGATAAGGTTGTAAAATGTTAAAATGACATTTCCTGGTGAATGCATTTGCCTTGGTTGAAAGCAATGCAAAAGTGCAAAAATGCATCAAAAACGCTAAGTGTGAACATAACCCAAGTTGTGGAGGAGTATTTTTGTTTTTGGTTATTTATTTTGCCTTATATACAAGTCATTACCCTGGAAAGGATTTTCCTTAACATATTTCCCAGGAAAATCCATTTTGGCTTCATTTTTTGTATGTTTTATTGTGAGTCCGTAAAAGTGACGTAATACTCTGGCCACGTTGTTGACAGCAGTGATCTGGGAGTCAGAGATGCTTCCAGGGGTCTTCCCCAAGCTGTTTCCATGTCATTTGAGCACTGTTCCCATCGATTTGGGCAATTTTTAGGCCCTCTGCAGACCGCCTGGGGTAGCCGCCTCAAAAATGCTCGAGTTTCCCATAGACTTACTTTGGGCTCGTTCCTCGGTCGAGCACCCGAGTATTCCAATTTGCTCGACCCGAGCAACGAGTACCCAAGCACTTTAGTGCTCGCTCATCACTATTTATTATTGCTAATGTATGTGTGGATTTCTTGAAACAACAGCAAATTGGAGTCTAAAAATGCCCCATTGGTCAGAATGAAAATTGCCCGAATTCCAATTTGTGTTTTGAATATTTTGCTATGGAAAATACTTGGCAAAATAAATAAATTTCATGCAAAAAACTGATATAATAGATCATTTTCTGATTACACATTCCTTCTAAGATTAAATTGTGCAAAGGCAATTATAAGGACAGTAAGTCAGTAAATAGCCGGTATAAACAAACTTTTCTCCAAATGCTTCTTTATATCATAGTAAAGATAAACTTCTTCAATGCGCCTAAATCAACAGTACAAAAATGTAATGGAAAAGTCTATTACATTTTTTGTGGTGAAGATTTACATGCATTGTGGAAGTTTATCTTTATTTAAAGGGAATCTGCCACATGATTTGAGTATAGTATCCTATTAGTATCCTGAAATAGGGCTAGGCCTGCCCTTTCAGAATATGTAATTTTTATTTCCCTATGAGATTGGCAGAGAGGTGGGCGGAATTATGGGCAGGGGAAGAGGTGGATATGCATTAACCCTAGAACGCATACCTGGGGCCTCGCAGGCCCGCCCTGTTAATTGTTTTCTATTTTCTGCAAGATTACTTTAGTTAGAATTTTGAAACTCTAGGTATTCCTCAGGTATATAGTTGTTTGTCATTTTTGTTTGAGTTATTCCATGTTATTTGCAAACGGGCTTTAAAGGCCCCAGGTATGTGAAAATGTAGATTTTTATGGTCATGCGTTCTAGGGTTAAGAATTTGCATATGCTGGACATGCCAACACGGGACAATAAATCTGTCCCGCGCTTACAGCAACACAATTAGGATACTACTCCCAAATTAGATTTCCTTTAATATGATATAAATAAACATTGGAAGAAAAGTCTGTTTGGAGTGCTCCTTCAGCTTTTTATTAGTGGGCTGAAGTGCAGACCTGTGAACCTTAAAATAATTATAATTATTAATGTGGCTAAACATTGCCCCCCCCATATAGGCCATAGGAATTCACAAAGAATTGCTTATATTTGTTTTCAAATTATCATAGTAAAATGGTTGAACATTAGTAGCCTATAGGTTTAGTGTTTAGCGACGTGATTTTTTTGCATTGCATTATGAAAGGATATATTACTTTTTTTCTGCCTAATATGATATTACAATGGTTTAATGCGCAATAAAAAAAATAAAAAAATGTTATATAGTATCGGAGGACAGATGTCAACCTCATACAAATAGGCAATAAGAAAGACCACCACAATAGCGGTGGATGAGTACAACATTTTGCAAGAATAGAACAATTTAATTTACGAGATTTAAAAAATATTGGTTACACTTTACTTTTCAGCTTTTAGGAAGAGATCTCGTCTATGTAGTACCAGTAATACAAATGATAAATCAAAACTTTAGTTATTGACAATAATGCAATTATTATAAAAAGCGGATGTAAGGCATCATTAGAAGTGGTTTGCAGGACTTTTTTATTCCATGTAAAGAAAACCGCTGCATCGCCAATATTCTTTGGCAAATTGTGTTCAAAAGATTTGTTCTCCTAGACATTTTTGATTGTCCAAAAATCTTTTTCCACTAAACAGCACCACTCATAGGTATGACAGCTCTAGTTAGTTAAATCCTGTAATACCTGGCACCAATCCATATATTAGAAAACATGAACTTTTTTTTAATCCCAGACAATAACTTTTAGTTAGAAATAAAAAAAGAACGAATTGAAAATGATGCAGTTATGTGAAAGATAATTTGTCCATTTTATTGGCCATTTTGTATTCCATTTTTCTACCCAAAAAGATTAAACCCCCATATCCACATTTGTTCATAAGAACTATGTGTGAACAATTAAAATAATTTAGATTTATTTTTAAAAACAAGGAAGCGATAGGAGATCTACAATATTCTTTGCTCTCCAACTGAAATCTCTTTGCCTTTAACTCCTGTTGCTGAATACAATGTAACAATAGAGTTATAAACTTCTTCCCTTATAGTCAGCAAAAAGGATGAATGGACTCTGAAACTATAATTGTGTCGTCTTGAACAATGGTATAAAATGTCGTTTAACTGTTTACGGCTTCAAGACATTTAAAAGGTAATGAATGGGCAAACATCAGAGAGAGAGAAAGCACTCTGGTAACATGGCTTAAACTCATGATAGAAAATTCAAACAATATTAGATTCAGAAAGTCAACATTAGGCACACTCCTATTAAGGACCTACAAACAAACAGAGTTACTCAGTACACACATTAACAAGTACAACTCCAATGATGATGGCTGCTTTCAACTTTGTTGTGACTTATACACTGGTCTGAATGGGAATTGCTCATTTCCCAAACGTCATTTACAAATATTTATGTTTACTTAAGAAGCTAATAAGGAAGATTGCAGGGGTTTTCTTAGGAAAGGTTACATAACCAGTTGATGCTTTTAAACAAAAAAGATTGATTTTTCTGCATGAAAATGAGCAGCATATCAAATCTTGGAGGATTTTCACAATATATTCAAAGGGTATTCTCAGCTTTGAAAGTTATCCACTGAACAGAGGAAACCGTTCCAATTATTGGAAGTTCGACAGCCGTGGCCCCCAGCTATTTTGAGAACTGGAGCACTGAAAAGGCCCAGCTTAATGAAGTGGAGGACGATCATGTTTACTACCACTCCATGGGATCGCCATTTGGTCTTTGGCAATCCCATAAAAATGAATGGAGCGGCAGTGTGCATGATCAATTCAGCGGGGGCTCTTCAGAGACCCATTTCTCGGAATTACTGGGGGCCATGTGATCAGAAAGATATCTCCTATCAGTCAGATAGGGGATACATTTTAAACTTGAGAATACCACTTTTAACCTTTGAAATGTATAAGGTCAAATCCACAGAAGATCAACAATAAGATCCACAGCAAAATCCATACGAAATGCATGCAGATCTTGTTTGGCATCTACAACAAAATCAATGACAGATTCCGCAGTGGATCCTCAGCCACTGCTAGAGGAAATTGACAATGATACATTTCCTTCAGTAATGCTACAGTGTGCAGTAAGCTTCTAAATTCCCTGAAGTGGTCCCAAAATATTATCATTGTACGTTGTCTTTTCATGGGATATGGAGAGCTGTGTTTTTAATACTGAAAGTCAAATACTATAAAGATTAATAATATTTTATACCAGAGATGTTAAATCTTACAATAACGTAGTATTGAAAGGTGGACAAGATTATATTATGGAATCAGCATTAAATTGTGGCCAAAAAATGAAAAATAAATAAGTACATGTAAATATGCCAGTTTTCATCCTATTTCAAATAGTGGTATTTAGGGGTTTCTAATCTGAAGTATCCCCTTTTTGGAATTACTGCTTTTGTAAGAAATTACATGACATATCCATGGAGGTCATAAAAGGTTAGAGTTTTCTTGAGCTTGGATGGTTGAAAGAGAACAAATGTTGAAAGAAAACAAATGTTCAATGTAATGACTGCCAAAGCACATTCACATGGGTAACGTACAAACCAGGAAGAAAAATACCTGAACCTGACAGGTCTCTGTTCAGACTAGGAAAAGCCCTTCTCTGACCCTGGTCTTTCCCTGCCTGACCGCAGAGGTTGGTACCCTAGGGTAACGCACTGGCGCCTCCACTCGATGGCGGCTTACCCTGAATGTCCTTAGCAGCTCCTAGGATCACCAGAGTAGCAGTTCCCTATGAAGAAAATCACTCACAAAGAAACTACAACTTACAAAAACTACAGCACAGTGAATGAATCCAACAAAGTCTATCACCAGAAGGAAACACTAGTAGGGGAAGATATTTAAAGCTGCACCGGAAAGGTGATAGGAAAGACAGACAGAGTAAATAAAAAACACCTGTTACTCAAAACCGACAGAGACAAAGATAACAGAACTAAAACACCCAAAGAAAAGGTGTATCTATTGTGGCTCAGAAGAAAGAGAAACAGAATCAAGGGTTCGAATCCAGCAGCATGACATTCACCTTCGTTCAATTCAATGCACAGGTTCTATAAACTTAAAAGACCCCTGAAGTCCTGCCATTCTCAATAAGGGGTATTCAGAAAGGTCCTGTTTGGATTTTGTGGTGCTTAATACTACTTTCCTCTATGAGAACTGATTAATTACAATCCAAAAGTAATTATATACTATCTTGTCTCATGTTAAATCATTACGCGCATAGACATGTTTAAAAACAACACCATAAATTAAATACAATTATATTTTATTATACTGATTTCCCCAATGGGAATGGAAACTAATATACATCATTATATTCTGTCTGCTCTGCTATGGGTTACATAAATGACGAGAAATCAAGAAACAGCATTGTGACATTTTAAAGGCAAGTGAATGACTATATAAAAACTTTTGAATAATTATGTGAAAATTGGTAAAGCATCATCATTAATAAAGAAACGTTCGCACAAGCAGTGTATTTCAGACTTCAAGTAGAAGATTGGATTTCATTCACCTTATAAAGAAACCCCTTTATATTTTCCCCTTGCGCTTCCTGGTGATATAGTCAATAGCAGAAAAAGTCAGATCTAGTGTGCATGGTAGTCCTCATGGTCTGTGATAATGCAATCCTCTTTTCTGGGATCAAGGTATTAAGGTTTAGGTTATTTGTATTGATTTTTTGTGCTGCCTTGCTGTGTCAGTCATGCTCATATTTGTGGTTCACAAATTCCTCTTTAAAATGTCACAGCCATTTCATCTCCTGTGGCTGTCAATACTGCGTAACCTGAAACACCTACATTATGATTCTTAGAGGCACACACGAGTGTAAACTGCATGTTTAAAGCATGAAAACATTTGACTATTTATGTATACTGTTATGTATATGCAGTTCTTAAAGTGTGTTTGATATGCAGTAGAAGATGAGTATGTGGTAACTGTTAAATATGCGTAAATAATAACAGCAATATCAATTGTGCCCTTTACTAAATATTTTCTCTAATCACAAAACTATACTCTTCAAAGAGCATTAAAGCTTTATGCTTGCCAGACCAGAATTTGACAACTTTATTATTAACACTTTTTTTTATTTTTATTTTATTTGCTGTCAGTTATTTTTTGTTATTTTCTTTATGGAATAAAACAATCCACAGTCAAATTATTTCTTAGCCTGCTCTTTTATTGCACTGTTAATAATGAATCACATAGGTAAAGGGATTATCCAGGGAATTTTTTTTTTACTGTGGGCCTAAAAACTAAGAGGCAGGCATTTGCCACCTAAATGCCTGTTGTGCCCGTCGCTGATCTCTGCCGGCACAGAGCAGTTACAGACTGCTCCTGCCGAAGATTCAGCGGCTTCTGCCGACATCACGTTGACAAGGCAGCAGCTTCTCTTCTCTGCTCTGTTGATGGGGCGTGACTGCTAATGTCATGACCCAACAACAGAGCAGCCCAGAAGAGAAAGAGCTGCTCTGTTGATGTTGAGCAGCTGAATCGTTGGTAGAAGTGGTCGTTGACCACTCTGCACTTGTACTGGGTAGAAAAGGCAGTTAGTTGCCTCAGTTAGCAACTTCCTGCATGTTAATTTTCAGGTCCATATAAAAAATAATAGAGTCCTGGATAAAGGACTTAAAGAGATTTAAAGGGAATCTGTAAGCAGGTTTTTGCTATGTAATTTGTGGACAGCATTAGGCAGGTGTTGAGACAGATTTCAGGGATGTGTTACTTATCACAATGTGTGTTGTTGTTTCAATACAATGAATGTTTTACTCACTGCCAGGACTACAGCTTTCATGAGCCCTGGTCCGACCACACCCCCTCCTCTGATAAGCAGCTTACTGTCAATAAACAATGTACATTGAAATCTATGGGGTGGGCGGGGTTAGCTTTCTCTGCTCTGCTACATGCTACATCTAAAAACTCATGTGACAGCTGCTGCACCAGTAAAGTAAGTGATACATTGTTGGATTCATGGTCTCTTTTCCTATGGTACGCTACACTCAGATGAGGTAGCAAAATCCTGTTGACAGATTCCCTTTAAGTGTACTGTAGAAAATGTAATGACCTTCAGCACTCGGTAATATTAATCCTTTCTTGTCTGTTGTTGCACATTTAGTCGTACCCAAGAAAAGAAGAGGAAGAAGAAAAAAATCTGAGAAAGTAGCTATATACATACTAAGTGCTTCATCAGAGAGAAGACTTTTAACTCATAAACTCTAAACCAGACTGTTCTCCCATGGTTTTCTTACATTAGGCATGACTAGTACTAACCACTAGATGTCAATGGATAAGAACAGTAAATGAAGAGCAGTTGATGATCAGTTTTGTAGATGTGACGCCTCTACTCAGAGAAGCCCGTGTTTTACCCTGGGTGTTGGGGGACTCGGCGTCGGGCCCTGTGATGGAGAGATGGGATGCAGCCGTGGCCCGGGCCCGACCCGTGCTCTGGGCCGTCACATTAGAAAGAGATGGTGTGGGCTTGTCCGGGTTGAGTGGCTGATTAATGACTACGCCACCTGTGGTGTCTGGTGAAGGGCCACCAGCGCCGCTGCAGTCCGCTGAGACCCGGTGTAATGGCAGCTAAAGTTCTCACTGCTCCCCACAGGCGGAGCAAGGCCTCAGGGCAGGCAAGGCAGGATGAAGGGGGTAGTAGTGCGGGGAGTACGGGCACCGCGTCGCATGGTATGGCGCATAATGAACAGTCCGGAGGCCATAGGGGTGAACTTCCAAGGCTTTACTCACTTAGAGATGACAGCGGGAAGACGACTCCCTGCTCCCCGCGGAGTCCTGCGGCCACCAGGGACGGGGGTCTGACTACCTCCGAGAAAGTCCAGTGTTCGGTAGCGACACTACACCAGAGTGTTCCTGCACTACAGACTTCACCCTTTCCCATCTGTGCGTGTGTGGATAGGCCGGGTCTCCCTCTGAGCTCCTCTCAGGACTAGGGCACGGGTGGCAATTCCTCTCCATCCGATGCCCGGTGGGATCCTCAGGGCCTAACTGGGCTTTCCCATCCAGGACATGGAGTACAAGGTCGGGTGTTGGGGCCCGGTACCCCTCTGGCAGCCAGAATCCCTCTGAATAGATCAGGTAGGCGAGGACAGGTGGCGTGCTCCGCTCCGTCTGCATCCTCCCCGGGACCCATTTGCTGGGGAGCCACATTCTAAAACTCCCTTCTTGATCCTGGTCCTCGGCCGGGTTGAGACATTCCTTGTCTACAACCTACCTCTCGTCCCAAGGCCAGGGTACGAGGGCTGTGTCCCTTGCCGGTGCAGGCCCACACAGGATCTGTGCTCCCGGAGGGAAGTCACATTACACACAGTATTTGGACAGCACAGTTCGATCAACTAATCACTAGTGAGAATTAGCAGAAGGACCGACCAAGAAAGACCAAGATCAAAGATGGCATTCTATTAAATATCAAATTTGAAGTGTAACTAACTAGTAAGTCCTCCACCCTCACCCACTAACTGGTTCCTACCACTTTGTGTTCCCCAGTCTCCCTGTAACCAGGGGAGCAGCACCTAGTGCATACCAGCTCCCTCTGGCTGAGAAGTGTGGTGTTGGATGCAAAAGGTTTAGGTCACGACTATCACACTGGCCTTACCTCAGAGGAGGAACACTACACTCCATTAGAGAAGTGCAGCATTCCTGTGGTGGTCGAACCCTCAGGGGCGCCACATAGACACACTTTTAACCACATATAATATTAAAGTATTGAGTTATCAACAAAGAGGAAAACACAGGACAGAACACTTTTTCCCTTCCACGAGGGACAGTTCACTCTATTAATTCATTTATCAATAGCGATTCTGACCACTTGGTTTACTGCATTGAATGCAGTGCATGCAATCTTAAATATATCGGCTGCACAACTAGAAAACTAAAAAAAAGTATTGCCGAACATATTGCAAACATAAAAAATAACAACAGCACATACTCAGGTGCAGTGAAACATTTCACTTTATCACACAAAGAAGATTTATCGTATTTTTTCCTTCTTTGAGATAGAGAAGGTGAGGAGTCAAGTCCGTGAAGAAAATTGGCTAAAACCCGTTGTCCTCAGAGAGGGATACTGGATCCTTCATTCAGATACAAAATTTCCAAAAGGCATGAATTGCAAAAATGATTTATTCTATATCTTTTAGTTATTTAACATCATGAATGTATTTCAATCATATCAATCTTGAAGTTTCACATAAGTTTCAACCGTGCATTTCCCTTTCCTATACCTGACATGAACTAATGGATTCAGGTGCTTTGGATGCACACAACTTTAGTCTGCTTAATGCAATCAGCGTCTATCAATTTTGATTGGTTCTTGTTGAATATATAATTGTGTCATTCACTTTTGTTTTATATCCTATGATGAAGGGAACTTCCAAGTGCCAGAAACGCATCAGGAAGTTAACCTGTTTTAATTGAATATGAATGAAGGTTGAACATTTTATTACCTGGATGGGGATGCTGGATCACTTTCCTCCCGCTTCCTCCTATGGTAAAAATTGGATCATCAGTAGTGATGAGCGAGCATGCTCGCTACTGCTTGGTGCTCGCCTGAACATCTCACTGCTGGAGATGGTCGGCACTCGCCGAGTATTTCCGAGTTGCTCGGGCGGGAACTCGGGTCCCCTCCCTGCATGTTTGGCTCTCTTTAAAGAGCCAATGAACATGCAGGGATTGCCTGCCATGCACTGTAATGCCGTAGCCATGTTGGTTGTGGGCATTACAGTGATTGGCTGGCCGCACAGCATCATCAGGTCTATATCAGACCTGGCGCCGCCATGCTCGTCACAGTCACTCCGGATCAGACAGTGTAGGGAGAGCTGCTGCACCAGGGAGAGATTTGATTGTGTATTAGGTAGTGTAGGGAGAAAAACCATACATTACACATATCCATCTTAACAAACAGTCCTTCTGAGGACTAATCCATCTGCAGAGATTTCAGGCAGGCAGGGTGTATAAGCAGACAGTGTATATAGCAGACTGCAGTGCATATAGCACAAGAGGCTCCATTCCATTTATGCCTTCTGCTGCTGTTAGATATTTCTATACAAAGGCCCAGGTCTCAGGGGCCAGGAATACTTTTCTTTGGATCTTAATCCACATTATTTGCTTAATAATGAAGCTCATCAAGAGAATACCAAGAATGTGCAAAGCAGTTATCAAAGCAAAAGGTGGCTACTTGGAAGAACCTAGAATATAAGACATATTTTCAGTTGTTTCACACTTTTTTGTTAAGTATATAATTCCACACGTGTTAATTCATAGTTTTGATGCCTTCAGTGTGAATGTACAATTTTCATAGTCATGAAAATACAGAAAAATCTTTAAATGAGAAGGTGTGTCCAAACTTTTGGTCTGTGCTGTATAAGTTCGCTCCAAGCTCATTCATTTGTAGTGAGCGTGGAAGATACTGTCCTCCATTTAAAATGGGCAAGGCACGTGGCAAGGAACGGGCAACTGGACGTGATGGTAATGGTGCATGCAGAGGCTGAGGACAAGGCCGTGGGCAAGCCGAAATTGTGCCACAACAAACAGCCACATCTTCTCGCCTGACCTTCCTGTCCCAATTACTAGGGGACCACAGCACAACACTATTGAACCCAGAGCAGTGTCAAAAGGTTTTTGGTTGTATAGGCGATAATGCTTCCAGTCACTATTCCACCACCACCACCATCACCCTGTCTTCCACATGGTCAAGTCTCAGTAGCCGTGAGTCTGTACCGCATATTCCTCACCCTGATCCTCCTTCCTCCCACCATGCCGAGTACCCAGAGACAACTGATCCTACACTTGGACACTCTGAAGAGCTGTTCACTTTTCCATTTATAGATTGGAAAAGTGGAGGGGCCCGGTCCACTTGAAGCAGGGCAAGAGGTGATCGCGTGTAGCGATACCCAAATATTTGAGCAGCCACGGTCACACGAAGGCGACGGTGGGAAAGTGACACAAGAGGTGGACGAGGATGAGACACAATTTCCAGAAAGTCAGGAGGTAGACCAGGGTGCAGAAGTGGAAGACGAGGTGGTGGATGATATAGTAACTGACCCAACCTGGCAGGATGACATGCAGAGCGAGGACAGCAGCACACAGGGGGAGGGAGGCAGAGCACCCCAACAGGCAGGAAGAAGCAGTGTGGTGGCCGCAGACAGAAGGCAGGCAACCGTTCCCCATAATACTAACACAAAGGAAGTTGCCAGTACAACTGTTAGGTCTTCCTGAGTCTGGTTGTTTTTTAAAGACTCAGCAGATAACCCCAAAAAGGTCATTTGCAACACCTGCCAGGCCAGCATCAGCAGGGGTGGCAAAACTACCAGCCTGACCACCACCAGCATGATCAGGCACATGGCAGCAAAGCACCTGATTTTGTGGGCCGAACCCCAAGGTCCAGGAACTGTGTCTGCGGGTGGCGCCATTGCGTCTTCCGCTGTTGTGCATGCAAGACAATCCCCTGTCCATGGTGCATGCAAAGATGCCTCCTGCCCTGCACCAGGAAGCACGTCCATGTCCTTGTCCCAGTGCAGCGTGCAGTTGTCCATATCCCAGTTCTTGGAACGCAAGCGCAAATATGCTGCCAATGCTCCACAGGCCACACTACTAAATTTTCAAATTTCACGACTGCTTGCGCTCGAAATGTTGCCTTTTAGGCTCGTGGAGATGGAAGCATTCCGTAACCTGATGGCGGCAGCCGTCCCTTGGTACTCGGTCCCCAGCCACCACTATTTCTCCCGGTGTGCTATCCCCGCATTAAACAAGCACGTGTCCCAAAACATTAGCCGTGCTCTCAACAACGCAGTTACCGGTAAAGTCCACCTAACCACGGACACGTGGACAAGTGCTTGTGGGCAGAGACGGTACATCTCGCTGACGGTACTCTGGGTTAACATAGTGGAAGCCGGGACCCAGTCAGACCTTGGGACGGAACACATCCTCCCGACGCCAGGGATTGCGGGCCCTAGGTCAATCAGGGTTGCCCCTGCACCTCATCCTCCTCAGCCTCCTCCTCCTCTTCAGCCTTCATCTCCGAAATGACCACATCAGTCAAGCTGGAAGCACTGCAGCACTGCCTCGGCCAAGCGCCAACAGGCTGTGCTGAAGCTAATATGCTTTTCTATCTCTTATTCCTGAGGCGGACATGTCTACAAAAATGGGGCTGTACCAGAAGGCCCTTGTTTCGGAATTATTAAAGAAATTCCCATCTGAAAACGCTGGTGGCAGAGAGCACACTTCGTTGGACAACTAAGGAGTACAGGCGAGAGAGACACAACTTCAATCCAGCAGAGGCAGGGGAACACTGTCAAAGTTCTGGGAGAGTTTTCTCAGACCCTCCCATCGAACAGGCCCTGAGGCATGGGGTACTATCACAAGGAGTGCAAAGTTTGGGAAGATGCTGATGGTGTACCTTGCAGACCGTACCAACATCCTTTGTGATTCTGCTGTGCCTTATAATTATTGGGTATCCAAGCTGGATACGTGGAATGAACTGGCTCTCTATGCCTTGGAGGTCCTGGCCTGCCCTGCCGACAGCGTTTTATCAGAGCGGCTTTTAGTGCCGCTGGTGGAATTATAACTGATAAGCACATCTGCCTGTCAACTGAAAATGCTGACAGGCTGACTCTTATAAAAATGAACAAGGGCTGGATTGGGCCAGACTTCTCAACACCACCGAATGATGGCAGTGTATCATAAACTCAAATCCAGTGTTTTTTCTTGGGAGGTGTATTCCCATGCACCTTTTCACACCCACACATGGGTATACGCTTCCTGATTTTGGCTATTTGCTCTTGTCCTCCTTCTTCTCCTCATCTTCCACCACCATATCACCAGGGTGACCATGGTCCGTGATGTAATACCCACATCATTTTTTTAAAGGGTGTTTATGATGCTCGTAAAAAAAATTTTTTATACAGTATGTCCATGTATACCCCCAAGGGGTAAATGTTTGTCAGCCCATACACTTAGTGCATGGGCATTACAGGTATAGGAGGCCAGCTCCTTTCTAATGGGAACATTTTTTTATGAGGCCCTTCTCCACGTCTCTTCCAAGGGTCATTGAAGTGCCTCCAAATTTTTGCCAGCCCTTGCATTCACTGCATAGGTCAACACTATGGGAGACTCGCTCCTTTCTAATGGGAATTTCTCGTTACTGTGGCCCTGCTCTATGTGTCTTTAAATTCTTAGTGGGGTTTTTCCTAAAATTGGTCAGCCGTTGGACTCACTGCATACTCTATAACTGTATAGCAGACCCTCTCCTTTCTAATGGGAACATGTCATACTTGTTACTGTGGCCCTGCTCTGTGTGTCTTTAAATTCTTAGTCAGGTTTTTCCTAAAATTGGTCAGCGGTTGGACTCACTGCATACTCTATAACTGTATAGCAGACCCTCTCCTTTCTAATGGGAATTTGTTATTACTGTGGCCCTGCGCTATGTGTCTTTAATTTCTAAGTGGGGTTTTTCCTAAATTTGGTCAGCCGTTGGACTCACTGCATACCCTATAACTGTCTAGCAGACCCTCTCCTTTCTAATGGGAACATGTCGTACCTTGTTACTGTGGCCCTGCTCTATGTGTCTTTAAATTCTTAGTGGGGTTTTTCCCAAATTTTGGCTGCCCTTGCAGTCACAGCATGGGCATTACCACCCACTCCTTAATAATGGGAACATTTTTTTTACTGAGACCCTCCTCTATGTCTCTTCAAAAGGGTATTGGGTTGCGTCCAAATTCTTGGCAGCCCTTGCAGTCACTGGATATGCAATAACAGTATAGGAGACCCACTTGTTAATAATGGGAACAACAAAACATAGCTGGCTGATAGCTCTATAACAATGGCGAGGGCCGACTGCTGGCCTTTTAAGAATATTAAGGGCCGTTTGATGGCCCTATAAAAATAGGCTTTATGCCTTTCAGAGTCCCTCATTCATAAATAAAACAGGATGTGTCTGATGATGTGTCACACACCACATTGCCAGATAAGGTTGTAAAATGTTAAAATGACATTTCCCGGTGAATGCATTTGTCTTAAAAATAACATAAAAAAAATAAAACAATAGGATCTTTCTTTAGTATAAAAAACAGCGTCACCAATTTAACCTCAATGTAATCACATTGTTCAGCTCATGCACCTCCTCCTCCATCTCCGAAATGACTACATCAGTCACAACCTGACAGAACTGCAGCCCTGCCTTGGCCAAGCGGCAAGAGGCTGTGCTGAAGATAACATGCTTAATGCTTAATTGACAAACCGCCCAGCGCTGCAGAGTTGTTGAAAGCTGTAACACAGCAGCCTGATCTGTGGCTCTCACTGCTGAACATACAGCCAGGCATGGTCGTGTGTGACAATGGGCGGAACCTGGTGATGGAGAAATGACAGCCGGGGTAGATACGGTTTCCCTCTATGCCAGTCCTTTCAACGAGCTAAAGAATATGGCTGTGGTGAAATACAACTCCCACTGAGAAGCTGTTTCAGATTGAAAAACATTGTGCCCACCAGAGGATTTGATTCTGAGGGATAACCTTTCTTACCCGCTCAAGAGCCCCATAGGAGCTGCAAACTTAGCGCTATCATGAACTCTCCTGAGGTAGAAGCCAATCGCATACCAGAGGATTATCTGGTGGGACCGTTCAACCCTGCCAAGAAGCAGTTATTGCTAAGAAAAGTGTGTGGGAAAGGAAGAAACACATGCAAACACGGGGAGAACATACAAAATCCTTGCAAATGTTGTCCTTGCTGGGATTTGAACCCTGGATCCAAGCGCTACAAGGCTTCAGTGCTAACCACTGATCCAATGTGCTGCTGTTCACCCTCTAATATCTAACAGGCTGGAGAAAGTTGCACCTACTGCCACTCTATCTTCAGCTCTTTTGTGAGAAAATGTATTTGGGCAGCCACTCAGTCTACCAAATAACATTCCTGAGAAGGAAATTGGGGATGGCTTCGCTAGTGGTACTGGGGGCAGTGCTAATACGATGGCATTGTACCATAGTTTTCTGGAAATATTCCAGGCTGGTAGGAGGCAAGCAAATTTCCATAAAAAGGTACCAGCAGTAATCTTCAGGCCACATTCAACTGCAAGCAGCTTTAATGGACTTCCTGGGAGAAATGACATGCAGGGCAGATACGGTTTCCCTCTGTGCCAGTCCTTTCACCGAGTTAAATACAACTCTCAGCAAAAAAAGTTGTGAACTGGCTTTGTACCGTCCCTGGCCACATTCACCTGTCCACGTGTTTGTGGTTAGGCGGTCCTTCCCAGTAAGTGCACTGGGGAGGGCACGGGTAATGTTGTGGGACCCGTGCTTGTGGAAGGCGGAGGCGATACCGGGAAATATAGTGGCGGCTGGGGATCGAGTATGGACACTCGGCCGCCGCCAGCATGAGGTTATGAAAAGCTTCTGCCTCCACGAACCTAAAAGGCCACATTTCAAGTGCAAGCAGCTGTCAAAAATTTGGCAGTATAGTATTGCAGCCTGTGGGTGGGTGGCTGCCTGCATACTTGCGCTTGCATTCCAAGGAATGAGGTAGGGACAGCTGAACGCTGCAGTGGGACAAGGACGTGGACGGTGATTGCTGCAAGTCTGCAACGACAGGTGTATGGCGGGAGGAATCTTCGCATGCGCCAAGGATCACTTATGATGGGCACACTTTTAAGCAGTGACCTGGGAGTCAGAGATTCTTCCAGAGGTCTTTCCCATGCTGTTCCCATGTCTTTTCAGTACTGTATGCATGTGTCTGATGATGTGTCACACACCACATGGCCAGATAAGGTTGTAAAATGTTAAAATGACATTTCCTGGTGAATGCATTTGTCTTGGTTGAAAGCAATGCAAAAGTGCAAAATCGCATCAAAAACGCTACGTGTGAACATAGCCCAAGTTGTGGAGGAGTATTTTTGTGTTCGGTTATTTATTTTGCCTTATATACAAGTCATTACCCTGGAAAGGATGTTCCTTAACATATTTCCCAGGAAAATCCATTTTGGTTTCGTTTTTATATGTTTTATTGTGAGTCCGTAAAAGTGTCATAATACTCTGACCGCGTTGCTGACAGCAGTGATCTGGGAGTCAGAGATGCTTCCAGGGGTCTTCCCCATGCTGTCCCCATGTCATTTGAGCACTGTTCCCATTGATTTGGGGAATTTTTAGGCCCTCTGCAGACCGCCGGGGGGAGCCGCCTGAAAAATGCTTGAGCTTCCCATAGACTTACATTGGGCTCGTTGCTTGGGTCGAGCACCCGAGTATTCCTATTTGTTCGACCCGAGCAACGAGTACCCGAGCATTTTAGTGCTCGCTCATCATTAATCATCAGCACTAGATCCCGGGAACTCTACTATACTTTACTAATCTTCAGGATAATATAACAGATTCTCAAAATTTGTCTGCCACTAAATTATCAGAGATTTTAAGAGAAAAAAGGCTGAGAAAGTAGAGATCAGTCACAATACACAATCAATGAAATGTATCATTGTAATTGCCGTTAATGGAAACATTGAAGTTACTAACATGCATATAAACAGAAAGAAGGGAATAGACAACACCGTTTCATAGTATGGAGGGAATAAAAGTCATATTTCTCCCAGATCAACCAATGGAGTAGACAGAATCTAGTTAATTTATGTTGGGGTCTCACAAGGTGTCCGTAAACCCAGATAAAACATAATTCAGACTTGATTATCATTTAAAAAAGGAATTTGTTTAGAGTCAAGAATTTTTTTTGAAGATATCAACTGCTTTTCTTGAACCAGCGCATAAGGTCCATTTCCAACTCGTAAAGTAAAGAAGCCTTTTGCATTATCAGAATCAGAACATTTTGCCTAGAGATGAGCAGATCAGTTGAAATTCGAATCCCCCCCCCCGAACTTGATTTGCATTGAATACATTGCTAAATGCCTGGTTAATATATAACACTTCAAGGTCTTCTATGAGTGTATAGTAACCCTTTTACTATTTTTATTTCAAACACAGAGATTTTTGGGTGGTGTATAAGGGTGTGATATTTGACTGTTACAACAAGGAAGTGTGCAAACAAAAAATTATAACATGCAAACTTTGTCAAGTAAACGTTGGTATTTACATTTTTGGACTATAGAGACTTTTCTTTTGTGCTTAAAAAAAAATAAAAAAATATGGCTTAGTCATTTCACAATGCAGGAAGCACACTTTCTGTGACTCATGAGTCTTAGTTTCAGGATTTTTGTTTAGTAGCAGAATTAGGACAGAACGATATTAAACTGCCCTCCTTGTTAGCAGTATGCAAAGAATAAAAAAAGCTCTTATTGAGGTTCTGTTGCTGCAGTATTTCACAGAGTGACCCAACAGGTACAGCATCTCCCTATCATTTGAATTTTTGGAGTATTATTCACAGACTCCCAATTTCAATGGGCTTCAGCACTGCAGTAGTACACCACTATCAGATTAGGCCTTTTTGTTACCCTATGCGTAATGATAGGTGCACTCTTACCTCCTCTCCCTATGCTGTGAAATCCTAAAATGATACTGCTTGGCTGGCCCTATATTTTGTAGTCCCCATGAAACTCCCCCCTGATTGGCTGTGCTAGACCATGTTATGTGATAGTTGCAATGCATTATGAGGATATTATTGGCCTACTCTCTGCATCTTCAGCAGTGTTAGATATGGAGCTGCACATTTTTTTTTTGCGACACTCATGAATCAGATGGCAAAGTGTTCGAATTTGTGGGGATTTTCGAAATTGAGGAAATTCGACTCAAATTTGATCCTCTGCAGATTGATGCATTCATCTTTAGTTTTGCTTACTTTTTGTTGAGGTGAGTCTACGTCTATTCATGTATACAAATTCAGCATGTCTGCAAAGCCAAGTGACACTTCAATAGTTACGTAGTTATTAGTGATGAGCGAACGAGTTCGCCACTGTTCGATACTCACCTGAGCATCTCACTGCTCGAGATGCTCGGCGCTCTGCGAGTATTTCCTGGTTGCTCGGGCGGTAGCTCGGGTGCCCTCCCTGCATGTTTGGCGCTCTTTAGAGAGCCAATGAACATGCAGGGATTGCCTGCTACGCACTGTAATGTCGCAGCCATGTTGGTTGTGGCATTACAGTGATTGGCTGGCTGCACAGCATCATCAGGTCTATATAAGACCTGTCGCTGCCATGTTCGTCACAGTCTACACCGGAAACAGGCAGCGTAGGGAGAGATGCTGAGTGTTAGGGAGAGATTTGCTTGTTTATTAGTTAGTGTAGGTATACCACAACATCTACACTGCTCAAAAAAATAAAGGGAACACTTAAACAACAGAATATAACTCAAAATAGATCAAATTTCTATGAAATCAAACTGTCCACTTAGGAAGCAACACTGATTGACAATCAATTTCACATGCTGTTGTGCAAATAGAATAGACAATGGATGGAAATTATTGACAATTATCAAGACACACTCAATAAAGGAGTGGTTCTACAGGTGGGAACCACAGACCACATCTCAGTACCATTGCTTTCTGGCTGATATTTTGGTCACTTTTAAATGTTGGTTGTGCTTTCACACTCGTGGTAGCATGAGATGGACTCTACAACCTACAGAAGTTGCTCAGGTAGTGCAGCTCATCCAGGATGGCACATCAATGCGAGCTGTGGCGAGAAGGTTTGCTGTGTCTGTCAGCGTAGTGTTCAGAGGCTGGAGGCGCTACCAGGAGACAGGCCAGTACACCAGGAGACGTGGAGGGGGCCGTAGGAGGGCAACAACCCAACTGCAGGACCGCTACCTCCGCCTTTGTGCAAGGAGGAATAGGAGGAGCACTGCCAGAGCCCTGCAAAATGACCTCCAGCAGGCCACAAATGTGCATGTGTCTGCACAAACGGTTCGAAATTGACTCCATGAGGGTGGTATGAGGGCCCGACGTCCACAGATGGGGGTTGTGCTCACAGCCCAACACCATGCAGGACAATTGGCATTTGCCACAGAACACCAGGATTGGCAAAGTCGCCAATGGCGTCCTGTGCTCTTCACAGATGAAAGCAGGTTCACACTGAGCACATGTGACAGATGTTACAGAGTCTGGAGACGCCATGGCGAGCGGTCTGCTGCCTGCAACATCCTTCAGCATGACCGGTTTGGCAGTGGGTCAAATTATGGTGTGGGGTGGCATTTCTTTGGAGGGCCGCACAGTCCTCCATGTGCTCGCCAGAGGTAGCCTGACTGCCATTAGGTACTGAGATGAGATCCTCAGACCCCTTGTGAGACCATATGCTGGTGCGGGTGGCCCTGTGTTCCTCATAATGCAGGACAATGCCAGACCTCATGTGGCTGGAGTGTGTCGGCAGTTCCTGCAAGATGAAGGCATTGAACCTATGGACTGGCCCGCCCGTTCCCGAGACCTGAATCCGATTGAGCACATCTGGGACATCATGTCTCACTCCATCCACCAATGTCACATTGCACCACAGACTGTCCAGGAGTTGGGGATGCTTTAGTCCAGGTCTGGGAGGAGATCCCACAGGAGACCATCCGTAATCTCATCAGGAGCATGCCCAGGCATTGTAGGGAGCTCATACAGACACATGGAGGCCACACACAATACTGCGCCTCATTTTGACTTGCTTTAAGGACATTACATCAAAGTTAGATCAGCCTGTAGTGTGTTTTTCCACTTTAATTTTGGGGGTGACTCCAAATCCAGGCCTCCATTGGTTAATAAATTTGATTTCCATTGATGATTTTTGTGTGATTTTGTTGTCAGCACATTCAACTATGTACAGAACAAAGTATTCAATGAGAATATTTCATTCATTCAGATCTAGGATGTGTTATTTGAGTGTTCCCTTTATTTTTTTGAGCAGTGTATATATATCCATCTGAACTAACAGTCATTCTGAGGACTAATCCAGCTGTATCTATTCAGTGGTGACAGCAGGAGTTAGACAGGCAGGTAGTGTATGTGGCAGACTGCAGTGCATATAGCAAGAGGGTCCATTGAACGTCCTGTTAGTCTAGGTATTCCACAACATATGTATATATATACAGTACAGACCAAAAGTTTGGACACACCTTCTCATTTAAAGATTTTTCTGTATTTTCATGACTTTGAAAATTGTACATTCAGACTGAAGGCATCAAAATAATGAACTAACACATGTGGAATTATATACTTAACAAAAAAGTGTGAAACAACTGAAAATATGTCTTATATTCTAGGTTCTTCAAAGTAGCCACCTTTTGCTTTGATGACTGCTTTGCACACTCTTGGCATTCTCTTGATGTGCTTCAAGAGGTAGTCACCGGAAATGGTTTTGACTTCACAGGTGTGCCCTGTCAGGTTTAATAAGTGGGATTTCTTGCCTTATAAAAGGGGTTGGAACCATCAGTTGTGTTGTGCAGAAGTCAGGTGGATACACAGCTGATAGTCCTACTGAATAGACTGTTAGAATTTGTATTATGGCAAGAAAATAGCAGCTAAGTAAAGAAAAACGAGTGGCCATAATTACTTTAAGAAATTAAGGTCAGTCAGTGCGAAAAATTGGGAAAACTTTTAAAGCGTCCCCAAGTGCAGTTGCAAAAACCCTCAAGCGCTGCAAAGAAACTGGCTCACATGAGGACCGCTCCAGGAAAGGAAGACCAAGAGTCACCTCTGCTTCTGAGGATAAGTTTATCCGAGTCAACAGCCGCAGAAATCGCAGGTTAACAGAAGCTCAGATTAGAGACCAGGTCAATGCCGCACAGAGTTCTAGCAGCAGAAACATCTCTTCAACAACTGGACAATAGACCAGTGGAAATCTGTTCTTTGGTATGATGAGTCCAAATTTGAGATCTTTGGTTCCAACCACCGTGTCTTTGAGCGACGCAGAAAAGGTGAACGGATGGACTCTACATGCCTGGATCCCACCGTGAAGCATGGAGGAGGAGGTGTGATGGTGTGGGGGTGCTTTGCTGGTGCCACTGTTGGGGATTTTTTTTCAAAATTAAAGGCATACTCAACCAGCATGGCTACCACAGCATCTTGCAGTGGCATGCTATTCCATCCGGTTTGCGTTTAGTTGGACCATCATTTATTTTTCAACAGGACAATGACCCCAACACACCTCCAGGCTGTGTAAGGGCTATTTGACCAAGAATTAGAGTGATGGGGTGCTACGCCAGATGACCTGGCCTTCACAGTCACCAGACCTGAACCCAATCGAGATGGTTTGGGGTGAGCTGGACCGCAGAGTGAAGGCAAAAGGGCCAACAAGTACTAAGCATTTCTGAGAACTCCTTCAAGATTGTTGGACGACCATTTCCGGTGACTACCTCTTGAAGCTCATCAAGAGAATGCCAAGAGTGTGCAAAGCAGTAATCAAAGCAAAAGGTGGATACTTTGAAGAACCTAGAATATAAGACATATTTTCAGTTGTTTCACATTTTTTTGTTAAGTATATAATTCCACAGGTGTTAATTCATAGTTTTGATGCCTACAAAGTGAATGTACAATTTTCATAGTTTTGAAAATACAGAAAAATCTTTAAATGAGGTGTGTCCAAACTTTTGGTCTGTACTGTATCACATATCAGTGCCTCCAAATTCAGGCATTTCTGGCTTCCATTTAAATTTTGTTGCAGTGTGTCATTGAATTTATTGACACCAGGTCGCTGTGAAAAATAGTAACCTACAGGCCAGCTATCTAAAACTGTGGTTTTACGTCTCACGTATCACATATAAGTGTGCTCCAAATTGAGGCATTTCAGGCCTCCATTTCAATTTTGTTGCAGTGTGTCAGTGAAGTTATTGACATCAGGTCGCTGTGAAAAATAGTAACCTACAGGCCAGCTATTTAAAATTATGGATTTCCGTCAAACGCATCACATATAAGTGTGCTCCAAATTTAGGCATTTCAGGCCTCCATTTCAGTTTTGTTGCAGTGTGTCATTGAAGTTGTTGACATGAGGTTGCTGTGAAAAATAGTAACCAACAGGCCAGCTATTTTAAAATGTGGTTTTCCATCACACATATCACATATCACTGTGGTTCAAATCCAGCAATTTGTAGTGAACGTGGAAAATATTGTCCTCCATTTAAAATGGGCAAGGCACATGGCAAGGGACGGGGAAGCTGATGTGATGGTGATGATGGTGCATGCAGAGTACGAGGCCGTGGGCAAGCTGAAACTGTGCCACAACAAACACCCACATCTTCTCGCTCGACCTTCCTGTCCCAATTAATAGGGAACCGCAGTACACCACTTTTGAACACAGAGCAGTGTGAAAAAATTATTGGTTGGATAGCAGATAATGCTTCCAGTCACTTAGCCACCACCACCACCACCCTGTCTTCCACACGGTCAAGTCTCAGTAGCCATAAGTCTGGATTGCATATTCCGCACCCTGATCCTTCTTCCTCCCGCCATGCTGAGTGCCCAGAGACAACTGATCCCACAATTGGACACTCCAAAGAGCTGCTCACTTTTCCATTTATAGATTCGGGCCTCTCGCCTGGTCCACTTGAAGCAGGACAAGAGGAGATAACATGTAGCGATGCCCAAATATTTGAGCAGCCACGGTCACTAGAAGGCGACAGTGGGAAACTGTCACAAGAAATGGATGATGATGAGACACAATGGCCAGAAAGTCAGGAGAAGGACCAGGGTGCGGAAGTAGAAGATGAGGTGATGGACGATGAAGTCACTGACCGAACCTGGCAGGCTGACATGCAGAGCGAGGACAGCAGCACACAGGGGGAGGGAGGTGCAGCACCACAACAGGCAAGAACAAGCAGTGTGGTGGCCTCAGACAGAAGGCTGGCAACCGTTCCCCGTAACATCAACATGACGGAAGCTGCCAGTACAACTGTTAGGTCTTCCCTAGTCTGGTTGTTTTTTAAAGACTCTGCCGATAACCCAAGAAAGGCCATTTGCACCACCTGCCAGGCCAGCATCAACAGGGGTAGCAAAACTAGCAGCCTGACCACCACCAGCATGATCAGGCACATGGCAGCAAAGCACCTACCTAGGTGGGTCGAACCCCAGGGTCCAGTAACAGTGTCTGCGGGTGACACCACTGCTTGTTCCACTGTTGCGCGTGCACACCAATCCCCTGTCCATGGCATATGCCAAGATGCCTCTCGCCCTGCACCTGTCGTTGAACACTCTCAATCAGCATCATCAGCAAGCACGTCCACATCATTGTCCCAGCGCAACGTTCAGTTGTCTCTACCCTAGTCCTTGGAACGCAAGCACAAGTATGCAGCTAACGCCCCACAGGCCACAGTAGGCGGAAGCTTTCCGCAACCTCATAGCGGCGGCCGTCCCTCTTGGTGAGAACACGGAAGTCTTGCCTCTTTGAAGTTTGGGACACATGCCAGAGTTTATGTTACTCTGCCTTTCCCGCGACCTTCGCGCTGTCCAAATTTTGGGTGACAGTCATTACTGATTGGTGACGCTTCTAGACCCACGCTACAGGGAGAATTTTTTGTCTCTTATTCCTTTGCAGGACAGGCCTAATAAAATGGGGCAGTACGAGAAGGCCCTTGTTGCGGAATTAGTGAAAAAATTCTCATCTGAAAACACTGGCGGCAGAGGTCACAGTTTGTTGGACCACCAAGGAGTACATACGATAGAGCCACAAATGCAATCCAGCAGAGGCAGAGGAACACTGTCAAAGTTCTGGGACAGTTTTCTCAGACCCTCCCATCGCAGAGGCCCTGAGGCAGGGGGAACTCTCACAAGGAGTGCAAAGTTTCGGAAGATGGTGAGGGTGTACCTTGCTGATAGTACCAACGTCCTCCGTGATTCCTCTGTGCCTTATAATTATTGGGTATCCAAGATGGACACGTGGCATGAACTGGCTCTCTATGCCTTGGAGGTCCTGGCTTACCCTGCCGCTAGCGTTTTGTCAGAGCGAGTTTTTAGCGCCACCAGTGGAATTATAACCGATAAGTGCATTCGCCTGTCAACTGAAAATGCTGACATGCTGACTCTTATAAAAATGAACAAGGGCTGGATTGGGCCAGACTTCTCAACACCACCGAATGATAGCAGAGTAACATAAACTCAAATACAGTGTCTTTTTTTGGGGAGGTCTAACTCTATTCCCATGCACCTCTGTCTTCAGACCCAGACATAGGTATACCCTTCCTGATTTTGTCTATTTGCTGTTGTTCTACTTCTTCTCCGTATCCTCATCATCCACCACCATATCATCACCATATGTACCATATCAACATATCTACGTCTCTTGCAAGGGACATTTGAGTGCCTCCAAATTTTTGGCAGCCATTTCTTCACTGCATAGGCAAACACTATGGGAGACCCACTTCCTAATAATGGGAGCATTGTTTTTAGGAGGCTCTCTGACCTCTACGTCTCATGCAAGGGGCATGGGAGTTCCTCCAAATTTTTGGCAGCCATTGCTTCACTGCATTGGCAAACAGAATGGGAGACCCACTTCCTAATAATGGGAACATTGTTTTAGGAGGCTCTCTGACCTCTACGTCACTTGCAAGGGGCATTGGAGTACCTCCAAATTTTTGGAAGCCCTTGCAGTCACTGCATACGCAATAACAGTATAGGAGACCCACAAAAATGGGAACAACAAAGCATAGCCGGCTGATGGCTCGCTAACAATAGCAAGAGCCGCCTGATGGCCCTACAAAAATAGGCTTTGTGACTTTCAGAGTCCCTCCATCATAAATGAAATGTGTCTGATGATGTGTCACACACCACATGGCCAAATAAGGTTGTAAAATGTTAAAATGACATTTCCCAGTGAATGCATTTGTCTTAAAAAATAACGTAAAAAAAAAACACAGTAGGATCTTTCTTTAGTATAAAAACCAGAGTCGCCAATGTCACCTCAATGTAATTACATTGTTCAGCTCCTGCACCTCCTCCTCCAGTTCGGCCTCCATCTCCGAAAGACCACATTGGTCACAAGCTGAAAGCACTGCAGCACTGCCTTGGCCAAGCGACAACAGGCTGTGCTGAAGATAACATGCTTAATGCTTAGGTGACAAACCGCCCAGGGCTGCAGAGTTGTTGAAAGCTGTAACACAGCAACCTGATCTGTGGCTCTCACCGCTGAACATACAGCCAGGCATGGTCGTGTGTGACTATGGTGACAGAGAAATGACAGCCGGAGTAGATACAGTTTCCCAAAAGTCAGTCCTTTCACCGAGCTAAAAAATATGGCTGCGGTGAAATACAACTCACCGTCAAGCTGAGGACTGGCTCCGTACCGTCCCTGGCCACCTTCACTTGATCATGTGTTTGTGGTTAGCCAGTTCTTCCCTGAAAGTGCACTGGGGAGGGCACAGGTAATGTTGTGGGACCCGTGCTTGTGGAAGGCGGAGACGACACCGGGACAAATATTGATGGCTGGGGACAACACCGTCGCCATGAGGTTGTGAAAAGCTTCCGCCTCCACGAGCCTAAAAGAACACATTTCAAGGGTAAGCAGCTGCCCAGAAATCGGGCAGTTTACTATTGCAGCCTGTGGGTGGGTGGGTGGGTGGCTGGCTGGCTGGCTGCATACTTGCGCTTGCATTCAAAGTAACAGAAAACTAAGCAGATGGTGGCCTCTGTCATCATCATGGCCTCACCTCGGCACTATAAACTCTCCCGATGGAGAAGCCAGGGCCCACCGGAGGAGTCTCCGGTTCTTTGGTGGGGCCGTCCAACCCTGCTGAGAAGCAGCCCTGGCTAAGAAAAGTGTGTGGGTGTGGGAAGTTTCCCGGACACTCTATGGCTGCATTTTTAATGTGGATTGGACGTGCTTATGCATGTTATTTCTGAAAGCGCATTGCAATGTTGTTAACAGCAGTGATCTGGGAGTCAGAAATGCTTCCAGGGGTCTTCCCCATGCTGTTCCCATGTCATTTGAACACTGTTCCCATCGATTTGGGCAATTTTTAGTCCCTCTGCAGACCGCCGGGGGGAGCAGCCGGAAAAATACTAGAGTTTCCCATAGACTTACAGTATATTGGGCTCGTTACTCGGACCGAGCACTCCAGCATTCCAATTTGCTCGACCCGAGCAATGAGTATCTGAGCATTTAAGTGCTCGCTCATCACTAGTAGTTATTAAATTTGAAAGAAGACAAATGTTCATCAATTTAAACCATGTGAGGACAAACGACACAGATGAAAGGAAGGGAGGAAAAACAAACACACTAGCCAATTCCTTTCTGACCAAAGTGATGTATATACTGGATCAAATATGACTGTTGAGTACAGTGGGCCCTACCCTGCACTTTCTTGCGCTCCAGTGTTTTTTCTTCTTGGCAAGATTTTACTGAATATCAAATAGTCTTCTTGTTATGAGCATTTCCTATATAGATTTGAAAGATAATTGTATAGAGTAGTGTATTATGTCGTTATGGGGATCCTGCGTCAGAATGGGGTCAGATGATCCCAGCTTCTGGTGACACATACACCTGCAATTGTTAGAACAGCAAAGCAGTTCTGGCTTTCTTTGCTCTGTTTCTGCAAGGGTTAAACTGCTTAGTGGGACTCCTGGAGTTCTCTGTCTTTTTGTATCAGCTGTTCTGAGTTGATTACTCCCCGCAGGTTTAAGAACCTTCTGCTTGCTTCTTTTATTGACAATAATAGCTTACCACTTCCTGGTTTGGAGTTGAAGGAGAGTTCAGATTTACTAGCAGGTGGTTGGAGTTGTTTTCAGGAGATTTCTGCATGGAGTTGGTTTGTATATTTCTCTTAATCCTCTTCCCATTTGGTTTGTCCCACCTACCCCTGCCTTGTTTCCCACTCTGTTGTTTTGTGAGTGCATTTGTATGATTGTGGTTTTCTTTTATCCCTGTCTGTTTTCCCCTCTGTGTCAGATTTGTGTTATTCCATACGCTTCTCTCCCATATCTCCCTGGTTGGGGTGAGGAAACAGATAGGAGTATAGCAAGGTAAGAGACCCCAGCATCCCCACCATCAGGGGTAATCTGTGGGGCAGTGATAGCCTAGGGCTCCCCTATCTTGATGAACAGTGTAGGAGCCCATTGTCCCTGGAAATTGTACTGCAATATTGTGACAAGTGTAGATAGATATTAAAGTTGCAATCCAAATTATTCGATTTCCATTGTAAATTAAATTATGAGCAACATATTCAAACTTTCTTTGGGTTCAAATAAACCAACCAATGAACTCTTGAAATAGCTCAGTTCACTAATATTTTTGGGTTTGAGTCCTGCAATCATATTTATGGACTTTGAGCTATGCTTGGAATTATTCTTCTGCTGGAAGGTACAGTCACTTCCAAGCTTTAGTTTTGGCAGAGAAGGCATGATGTTTTCTATTAGGTTTTCCTGATACTGGCTTTAATCCATTTTGCCCTTCCCTCCACACTGCAGCATTTCCAGTGCTAGAGGAAGCCAAGCAACCAAGAATATCACCAAGCTACTGGCATGCTTCACTGTAGGTATCACAGAACCCCTATTATGCTTCACTATAAGTGAACAGAATCTCATAACTTCTGCTGGATATTAAGATGGAGGTATATGTTTTATAGTTCAGCATTTAGTGTGTGTCTAAGTGTAAATACTGAAACCTCAGTGCCTGCTGCCACCATATCTTGCTGCAGGTATTTTGCAGTCATTCGAATATTTCAAACACCTGTGTCCTCAGGAATCTACTCATGCCCAGATAGTGTCGAGCATGTTCCTATAACTCTAAACTTGTAAACTATTCTTACACCTATTTCTCTAAGAGCATTTAATACCTTTGTTTAGTTGTTTGTGCATGGCAACGATCTTTTTTCTTACATTTTTGGACAACCTAACAATTTTAGTGGACTGGAAGTCATTGCCTGTGAGAAATGGGCTTAGATTTCTCAGACATGCTGGTGTCTGATGATGCATCACATGTACATCAGTTTATAACAGCCAAAGGGTGTGCTACTAAGGACTAAAGATGCTTGTAATGACTTCCAATTATTAACATTTTATTAAAGAAACAATAACATTTTAATACAATGTTGTTGAGGACCACTATAACAATGTGTTCATGAGTTAATCATTGTACTGCAAACACCTTAAATTGTTTAATGATAGTAGTATATAGGTACTGGCAATTTCTAAATGAGTATTATTAGGGTATCGACCTATTCTATGATGCATTGAACACAGGAGACGCATGTAACTGATCTTCTCTCTGAACCTGCTTGCTACATTTCTTGGTGTATCAGTGTAACGAGGGGTGGACAGCAGTGATGAAAGGGGTACCTGTCCATTTACTATGTCTACTTCATAGTCAATGTACATGAGCAGCAACGTGGTTGCAGTTCAATCAGCACTCACTTGGCTGGCAATCAAAATCAAAGGAACTGCAAATTGAGCGGCATATAAGTGGACCGAGCTCTTGACCATGCCATTGGTAGACCGAAGGTTCCTTATTTTCATACAACATTAAATGAGTTTTAAAAGTAATTACAGCAATGAAATATATATTGCTTATATGGTTTTATAGGGGCTATGTCCCCAATATAACTGTTTTATTAGTTTAACTTGCATGTTGGGGGTGACAGACTCTGTTTAAACAGGTTGAATACTTTTTATTCCCAAGTACCCTCTTGTGTTTTTTTGTAATGGCCTGTGTGATCCCTGGCATAATACAAGGACCTTCCTTTCAATGACGATTTGTCATGTTAAAGGGAACCTGCCACTTAATTCATGCTGCCCAAACCACGGGCAACATGACTCAGAGCTTTGCTGCACAACTGTAGCCATGTATATTTTTCTCTGAAATGCTCTGGCATTTCAGAGAAAACATAGTTTAAAGATCTGGCAAGGGCAATAGGCAGAGATAAGTCCAGTCAGATGCAGCCCTAAGCCACCTTCTCCTAGCATTACTCTAATTGATAGATAGGTCTTAGCCATATGTGTATAGTACATCAGGAGAGACCTGTCAATCAACTAGAGCAATGCAGGGAAAAGCCAGCTGGAGGTGCCACCGGATTAGTGTAGTTTCTGCCTATGGTCCCTAGTTGGATCTTTAAAGGTTTATTCTCAAGTTTTCCCTTGAATAGCACACAGCTTTACAGTCTCTTTCACTTCCTGGTTTGTAATACGGTGCCGTTGGACGGCTCATTGAGTGACAGTACAGATGCGCAGCAGAGCTGTAGTGTTAGTAGAACTATAAAGCTCAGCATAAGTACTGCTGTAACGCTATGTACCCACGATGCAGAAATGCTCAGGATTTTTTCCTGAGCGTTTCTGCATCTCCCTGGCAGAAAAAAACGCATGCGGATTGTACATGCGGATTGTACATGCGGATTGTACATGCGTTTTCCTGCCAGGGACATGCGGAAATGGAGCGTTATTCACTGACATTTCCGCATGCGGATTGACAAGCGCTTTCAAAGCGATTAGCATCACTTGGAAAGTGCTTGTGACAACTAGGTCACACTATATAAATCCATGCAAACAGCATGGATTTATATAGTGTGACCCGAGAGAGTGATTAAAAATAAAAAAAATAAATATATACTTACCCTCAGATGGCCCGCACTGGCTTGCTTCGCTCGGTGCTGGCAGCAGTGAATTGAAAGACCTGCCGACGTCAGCGTCGCGTGACCCGTCACATGACTCTGACATCATCGCAGGTCCTTCAATCCACTGCAAAGTGCCGGGAAGCAAGGAGGAGCACTGCCCGGGCCGCCGGAAGGTAAATATACATTTATTTTTTATTTTACAGATTTTTTAATGGTACCTGGGTGTGGATGAGACTCTCCTCTCATCTACACCCGGGTACCATCTGCACATTAGAACGCTTGGATTAAGCATCTACATATACAGTGATGCGTAATCTATGCGGTCTAATGCAAGTCAATGGCGGCGAAGACACAGCACTTCTGCAAAATAATTGGTAATGCTGCGTTTTTTTCCGCAATGATAATCCGCAGCGAAAATTTCCGCAGCATGTGCACAGCACATGCGGATTATCATTGGGGAACATTGCTGCCCTTCTACCATGCATTTTTAATGCGTTTCCGCAGCGTTTCCGCAGCTGTAAAAACGCTGCAGAAACGCATTAAAAACGCATCGTGGGCACACAGCCTTATAGCAGAATCTTTTCAGGAGCTGCAAGTGAGGGGGAGGAAGGCTACATATGTAGCCAAATTAAACTGTACAAATAACGTGCCATCTTGAAACTTTTCTATGAAAATGATCTCAGTTAAGTGGATTAAAATGAGATAACATTGCAAAAGCCAGTGACTGAACTCAAATTAGGTGTCAGATTAAACTTTTCTGATATCCCACTGCTGTGTTATCTGTGTTCTTTTAACCATGGCTACATCTGTAACTGCTGTATAGAAATCAATGGGGTGGAGAGAGGTGACTGGGATGTTAGGAGTTAACCCCTCACCCGTAATGTAAATGCTTCACACTCTGGCCACGGTCTGGGCAGGCACTAGTGGCCAAGCTCCATGGAAGCCAGCTGTTCTTTTTGAAAGATGAAAGCTCTCATTGCAGGAGAATGACAGCAGATAGAAAAAGCAAGTCAATTGTAAACTTGCTAATTTTCATGCTGTCTAACTAAATAAAGCAATTTAATAACTTGAGAATACCATTTTAAGCTATGTCGGACACCAGAGCGTTTCAGAAAAAAATATACTTGGCTACATTGTGCAACCAGACTCTGACTTGTGCTACCCATGGTACCATTTTGAATATATTAAAAATTGAGGTAAACTTAAAAATAAAGCTTCCAGTGTACCCCAGTCCTTCTAGAGTGCAATACAATCTTGCACATTATCATTGGTGAAAAATTGATGAAAAGATGTATGTCACATGAATAATGATTTTAGGTTGCATAGCCTTTCCCTATATGAATTAGGATACCCTGACTCTGTATAGCTGTGTGCTTTCTCACACTCAGTAGGTTTTTGAAGGCATGTTTCTGGCTAATAGTGAAAGGAGATCACATGAGAAAGCATGATTGATCAGGAGGGAGAATGGGGGCTCCTTTATAGTCTTAAACTTGGCATTAGCATAGGAGGTGCTTAGTTATAGTGTTCTCCTATGAAAACATACAAAGAGATACTCCATTATTTAACCATATAAATGCTATTTTGTTCTAAAAAACAAAAACCATTAAATAAAACTCAAAATGTATTTTTTTATAAATGTTATAACACAAATCCTGAACAGCATCCAGGATAAGGGAATGTGTGAGCTAGTTTTAAGAGAATGTGTCATCACGATTTTGCATACTAAAGTACAGGCATGGCCATAATGAAGCTGTTATACAGATTCGCGCTGGCACCGTCCTCTCATTTTACCGAAGACCGCTTTGATATCAATCTGTGCAAGCTGCACCCACATCAAGGATGGCGCCGGCGCAAACTTTAAAAAAGGAGGCAGATGCAGGCATCAGAGGCAGAAGGAGGTGCTTTAGTAGGAGTTGAAGACCCTACAAACATTCCTGACCCTATGCAGCAAAAGCTTATTGCACCAAAACTTCAAATGTGGATTAAAGCACAATCAGGATGCAGATTTCATCACTAAAGGTATACACTGTATATTTAATCTGTATACCAATGTCATTATGGCCACATCTTTACTTTAACATGTAAAATCGTGAGGACAGGTTCCATTTAAATTGGTCATGTGTTTTACTTTTTACTATGTTCTATGACTTATTCTGACTGTCCAATCCATGGAACACACTGTAATCCTTTGGATCCTTTTACAGTATTGTGGTTTGTAACCTTTACCTACATTTTCTTGTGGTGTCTTTTCTTTCTACTGCCTTCAGAATGGAGTAAAATTGCAAATTTTGGAGAATTACACCACCAAATGTGCCTGCTCAAGTCAGTTCACTTAAACTGTATTGATGTTTAAAGGGGTTATCCAGTCTTGGGGTTTAAGTCTGCAGTCACTCTGTGACTGCAGACTTGTGAAACCTCATACATCACAAATTAATATAGTTATTTTATTATATTAGGTACGTGGCCTTCTGTAAAGTTTCCCACCCTATCAGCAAATTATTTCACAAGCAATAAAAGTTACACTATTGACACCACAAAATTCTTACAGTAAGTATTTACACTGTGTTAGGTGCTTCCTTGCTCTTTGAGATTAACAAACATTACCGAGAAGGCTGTGGCCAAATCCACCCTTGTTGTTTGTAAAACCTTTACAAGTCATCAGCTTCCACTAACATACTGGCACTGTTCAATTACCATCACTTTTAGAGAGCCTTAGCAAAACATCCAGTGCCCATGTAAATAGACAAATCTGAAAACTAGCTGGTCTGTTGGCTTACATACTGTAGGTAATGTTTTCTTTTGCTCAAATTTGTTCTGGAAACTAATCACACCCAGATAAAGCCATCTGCAAATATGAAAGAGATCGACATCCACATGTCAAAGTTTACTCAGCCTGACCAAGTGTACATATAGTACAGATGATTTTAAGGCCCCAATGTTTTGATCTTCTTATATGCTGCTGAACGACTGTGCAACAATTCCAGACCATATCCGTGACTGAAATAATAATAAATAGTTATGTCAATAACATCAGTGCCGGTAAACAGGGACTTCACAGTAAAAAATATATGAGGCGTCAGATCTAATAATAGTGAGACACAACACTCTATGGTTAAAGATCTGATAATCCTAATTGTCAAGTGCACGTTCTAATTAATTATTACCTAAAGGCAACCTTTGCTCTTGAATAATATTTTATAAGACTTTACGGTGGCACTTTTTACTTTTATGATATTTAATTCTGCAGTCCCAAAAAGTTAAGCTATTAGGTCACATGTAAGATGGTGAACGTTTCATTTGATGCTCTTTAGAGATGGTGCAAATTGATATGCAGGACCCCGTCCAGCGGCAGCATCAATAGTCTAAGATTCTCAGAAGGGAGCCCAACAAACCGCCACTTACAAGCCAGCATCCGCTGTTCTTTTTTTTACTAACGGGCCTGGTGCTACTTCCTGTGTGTATTCCATGCTGAAATGATGATGTCGCATCATACTGGTCATTCAAAAGAGGAGCTGGGAATGCCATGAAGGAAGAAGGAGGCATTTACTGACATATTAATTTGAACCACCAGTAATGTTTATCATCGATTTTTCAAACCATTTATAAATTGTTTATGTACATCTTTGCACAGAATATTTTTCTTTATTTACTTCTTAAATGTAAAGCTAAGCAACTTTCGAAATCTTCATTAACATTTCTATGCTTTTTGCTGCTGTAGTTGTCTGTAAGTCACTTGGCTAGCTCAGTGAATTGCAAAAATGTTACAAATCTGTCAGAGCTACTAGTAAGTTCTGAAGGCACTCTCTGCTCTCTTCCTCTCTTCTCTCAATGATACCAGCATTGAGAAGATTGTACACAGATCTACAGGAGAAGGGGGCTACGTATCTACTGTCTCAGGTTGGGTAGAGAAAGAGAGGAAAGCACATGATGAACATCTCCAGCCTATATTACTTGGAGGGTGGCCAAATTGAAGTGGTCAGTGGGGCGCTAAAAACTGGATAAGGCGCTGGAAAAGGATAAAACAAACCTCTTTATTGAAGTTCTAATGCCTACAACACGTTTCTGCAGCGGTCTGCTGCCTTCATCAGGGTAAATAAGCATATTACATAAAAATTGGTGAGGCATATCCTGAGTATACCCCTCAACCAGTTTTTATCCCCCCAAAAATATATAAATATTAATAATTCATCTGCACACATTATCAATCGCTAAATTCAAACCTTCCAGATATAATGTACCCAATTTAAAAATCCCAAAATTCTCTCTCTTCATAAGATAATTAAGCCGATTTGTTACATTATCAGGTACTTGTTCTAAAATCGTGAGCTTCAAGCTAATGGGATCTCTCTGATGGGCAGTCAGAAAGTGCTTGGAAACACTATGCTGCACATACCCATTCTTAATATTAGAGCAATGTTTATTAAGGCGGGCCTGCATTCTTTGTATAGTTCAGCCCACGTATTGCAAACCACATCCACACTGCAACAAGTAGACCACATAGTCAGAATGACAGTCTACTTTACAGGTGATGGGGAATTGTTCACCAGTGGTTTGCGAGCAGAAGGATACTGCCCCATGATTAATGGTACTACAGCATAAACAGCCAGGAGATCTGCAAGCAAAACAACCTACTCCTACTTGCCTTTGCCTCCCATATCTCCGTACTGAAGCTGCAGATTTCAATGTCATGTTACTGGGCGATATGAAGGACCGTAAATTCCGATTCTTCCTATAAACAATCCTGGGTTTACATGGCAAATGTTTGGACAAAAGCGGATCCCCCAACAGGACGCACCAATAACGACTTAATAGTTCCTGTATGTACACTCTAGATTTATTGAAAGTAGTCACTAAACTCCAATCTTTATATCCTGTATTCGTATGCTCACAGTTAGGGCCAGAAAATCGAGCCAGACATGATTCCTGACTGAGCGGCTTAATTCTTTTATGTGCTTCCCTAATCAATTTCTTAGGATACCCCTTCCTCAAGAATCTTTTTTCAAGGACATCAGCCTCCTTTTCAAAATCTTCATCCTGCGTACAATTTTTCCGCATACGCCAATACTGGCCATACGGAATGTTCTTAATCCACCTTGGAAGATGGACACTGTCAAATCTGAGGTAGCTATTCACATCCACGGTTTTGAAATGGGTGGATGTGAGAACCCTCCCCGAATCATCCAGTTTCAAAACTAAGTCAAGAAACTGTATGGAGTCACTTGACATGGATACAGTGAACTTAAGACCCCATGGGTTATTATCCAAAATTTCAAAGCAATCCTGGGCTGATTTTTCCGTCCCTTCCCAGATGATGAACAGATCATCGATGTAACGACGATATAATCGTATATGGCCTTGGGTTAGAGGAGAAGACGTGATGAACAAAGATTCAAACCATCCCATGAAGATACTTGCGTAGCTGGGAGCTACCCTCGTCCCCATTGCACAGCCCTTTATTTGCTTATAAAAATTATCTTCGAATGAGAACACATTATTAGTTAATATGAATTCTATTGATTTCGAAATAAACTCTGTTTGAAAAAGGGGGATACTACCATCTTCCATTAAGTAATGGCGCACCGCTTCTATACCTAGTTCGTGGGAGATATTACTGTAAAGAGCTGCAACGTCTGCTGTGATAAGGATACAGTTCTTCACAGACGGCAAACTTCTAACTGTGGCAATTAAAGTTGAGGAGTCTTTAAGATAGGACCCTAATTCACATACATATTTCTGAAGAAACAAGTCGATGAAGTGTGATAGATTGGAAGTAATGGAATTTATCCCGGATATGATGGGGCGCCCAGGCGGATTACAAGGATCCTTGTGTAATTTAGGTAAAAAATAAAAAATGGGGGTCCAGTAACTTGAGATATCTAAGAACCTTTTTTCATTCTTATTCAGAATGCCCTTTTCATAACCTTCCTTAATCAAATATTTATAATTAACAAAGATGGAGATAGAAGGATCAATGTCCAATTCATGGTAGTATTGGTCGTCGCTAAGTATCCTAAGCCCCTCACGCAAGTACCAGGATCTGTCCATAATCACGACTCCTCCTCCTTTATCGGCAGTTTTTATTATAATGTCATTATTGTTCTTCAAAGTCTGCATTGCTTCCCTTTCACTTTTCATCAAATTGTCTGGTTTCCTACGCCGCTCAATCGAGCATAGATCTCTGAGGACTAATTGTTGGAAAGATTCTATATGTGCACCCTTGTGGTGCATCGGGTAAAACTTATTAGAGCCTCCCCTGACCGCCATATGCTTATATTGATCAGTAGGGATGGTTACCTCATCAGGTGAATTGGAAAAACCTATGGAAGTATTAGGAGCTGGTAATTTCTTGCCACGTTCCTCTATTAAAAAATGTTGCTAAATAGTCAATTTATGAAAGAATTCGTTCAGATCTAAGAAAAGATCAAAACTATTTAAGTTTTGAAACTGGATGATTCGGGGAGGGTTCTCACATCCACCCATTTCAAAACCGTGGATGTGAATAGCTACCTCAGATTTGACAGTGGCTATCTTCCAAGGTGGATTAAGAACATTCCGTATGGCCAGTATTGACGTATACGGAAAAATTGTACGCAGGATGAAGATTTTGAAAAGGAGGCTGATGTCCTTGAAAAAAGATTCTTGAGGAAGGGGTATCCTAAGAAATTGATTAGGGATGCACATAAAAGAATTAAGCCGCTCAGTCAGGAATCATGTCTGGCTCGATTTTCTGGCCCTAACTGTGAGCATACGAATACAGGATATAAAGATTGGAGTTTAGTGACTACTTTCAATAAATCTAGACTGTACATACAGGAACTATTAAGTCGTTATTGGTGCGTCCTGTTGGGGGATCCGCTTTTGTCCAAACATTTGCCATGTAAACCCAGGATTGTTTATAGGAAGAATCGGAATTTACGGTCCTTCATATCGCCCAGTAACACGACATTGAAATCTGCAGCTTCAGTACGGAGATATGGGAGGCAAAGGCAAGTAGGAGTAGGTTGTTTTGCTTGCAGATCTCCTGGCTGTTTATGCTGTAGTACCATTAATCATGGGGCAGTATCCTTCTGCTCGCAAACCACTGGTGAACAATTCCCCATCACCTGTAAAGTAGACTGTCATTCTGACTATGTGGTCTACTTGTTGCAGTGTGGATGTGGTTTGCAATACGTGGGCTGAACTATACAAAGAATGCAGGCCCGCCTTAATAAACATCGCTCTAATATTAAGAATGAGTATGTGCAGCATAGTGTTTCCAAGCACTTTCTGACTGCCCACCAGAGAGATCCCATTAGCTTGAAGCTCACGATTTTAGAACAAGTACCTGATAATGTAACAAATCAGCTTAATTATCTTATGAAGAGAGAGAATTTTTGGATTTTTAAATTGGGTACATTATATCCGGAAGGTTTGAATTTAGCGATTGATAATGTGTGCAGATGAATTATTAATATTTATATATTTTTGGGGGGATAAAAACTGGTTGAGGGGTATACTCAGGATATGCCTCACCAATTTTTATGTAATATGCCTATTTACCCTCATTTATGTATGCATTTTAATATGTATGTATTTTTAAAGCATTGCCGTTAATGTCTGCATCTTGCATCTTCATAGTAAGTTTATAATGTGTAGTTATTGACCCGTAATGCTTTTTTAAGTCCCCTTTGTTATTAAATTGTAATTGTCTTTTTTAATGGTGATTAAGGGGTTAAGTACCAAATTCTCCCTTGGCACCTCCCATTGAGTTCCTTTGCTTTATGTATAAAAGTGCCTGTTTCTGCCATTTTCCCATAACTCCACCTGATGAAGGCAGCAGACCGCTGCAGAAACGCGTTGTGGGCATTAGAACTTCAATAAAGAGGTTTGTTTTATCCTTTTCCAGCACCTTTTCCAGTTTCTAGCGCCCCACTGACCACTTCAATTTGCACACTGTTCACTTTTCCCTTGGGAGTTGTGGCTGGATGCTGCAGAGAACTGGATACAATTTCAGTAGCAGGACCTGTAGGACCTGCGATGATGTCATCACCCATGTGACCCCACCCGGAATCACATGATTGGAAGCTCCATCTGCTAATCCAGAGGAGACACTGAAGGCATCGTGGCAGTGCTATCAGCGCCAGTAGCTTTTTAACCTGGGTTGTGCGGTCTGCACAACCCACTCAGGTAAGCAGACCACTGTATCTGCACGTATATTCCACTTCCATACAGGTTCACACAAGCACTGCGCTTTTCCACCCCACCCCCTTTTTTGTCTATATTACTTGGAGGGGCACTCCCATCATAGAAAAATCAGAAACTGACTTAAATTTAGTACAATGGTATTAACCTAACAGCTAACATCTCTTAAGGGCTCACCTGCTGCAAATCACAGGAATAACAGAAAAGTATATTCAGTCTGGAGTTCTGCAGCACAAGAATACCAAATCCAGCCTATATTATTGTAAGGACACTCCCATCACAGAACAATCTGGAACTTGGATCAGGCAGCAAACTGATAAATTTAGACACAGCAAAATTCATGCACACACTTGATGTAGAAAAGGTGCTAGTGAAACGGGAGTGGAGTCCCAGGATAGAGTAGAAGATATTCACTGTACACTCAATTCATGCAAAAGTTTATTCAAATGGTACAAGCAAAATGAAGAAATCAATAGTGCTCCTTGTTGTCAACTGATGTGACGTTTCGATTTAGCAAAATCTTATTCAAAACGTCACTATGGGAGTAGCAAAAGAGATATGTATGTATAAGTCATAGAATAATACTTACATAAGTATTTAGAAATGAAAGAAGAGACACTACAAATATATAATATGTGTACATAGACAAAAGAAAAAAGGAAATAAAAAATTGTTACAGTTCAAGTACATATGAACCAAAGTGTTGGTTGTTGGCTATACGGCACTATAAGGAGGTGGACAGGATTAGTTGTCTGGGTGATGCAAGATGTGTCGCTGAGGGGCGAGGAATCATTAGTGATGCTTGCAAGGGATAGTCTAGAGTTGTAGAAGATGTAGGACGCATCACCCGGACAACTAACCCCACCCAACCCGTCAGATGAAGCACCTCCATCCACACTATTGAGCACATATAAGCACCGCCCCTGATGTCCTCCCCTTATACAACTGTGTAGTGCACTATAAGGCATTCCATGACCTCATGTAGCTTCTATATAGGTGAGTCTATTTTTTACTCTCCATGCCCATCTCTTCATCTATACCATGCTCCCCTGGCCGATGTACACATCATATTCTCCTGATCACATGTTGAGATGACATATTAGAAACTTCTCTCTTTTTACCCTGATTTGGAACCAATGTTTAACATACTGTAACCTCCTTTCTGACATCCCTGATTGGATATGATTACCCCCTTTTAAGAGCACACATCAATCATAAGCTACACATGTTGGCTTTGGATTGTTTGCATATAGTTGTCCATATGTATATAATGTCTTTTTTTAATTATATGTCTACTACCATATGTAATTGAACTGTTCCAATTCTTTTTTTCCTTTTTTTTCCCTTTGTCTACATTCACGTGTTGTGAGACAGTGAGGAGAATCATATGCGAGGGATGGTATGTATCCCCCAGGATGGGCATAGAGGCTTATTGAACCCACTGGAGTGCATTGTAATCACAGAAACAGCTGTGGTTGCAGTGCAAAATAAAAGTAAGTTTGGACTTGGTGAAGCTATTTGACCAAGTCGAATTAAAAATAAACCCGGCATGGGCTTTTATTTTTGGAATGATCTACAGGATGGTAGTGGGGCGGATCACTCCCTCCAGCCCGAGTCTTACAAGTGGCTCATGACCACAGTTCTTCATTTAAACCAGCAGCAAAGGTTTAGGTGTCAGTGGTTCGTTTGCTATCTGCAGAGCAGGGGGCTCTGTGCAAGACAGACCTGTGTGAAGTGAACACAGAGCCAAGGAAAGCAAAACTCCAGGCTCACCTGAGAGTGCGGGTGGTGCAGTCGCCCATGGCAATGGGTTTTGGACATGGACTATCTTGACAACCCAGCTACGATCCGGAGGATACCGTTTGCCTTTAATTTCTGAGTTTGGAAAATAAAGACATTTAAGTTGACCTTTTCTTGGGTCACTGCCGGTTCAAAAGCACTATGTGAGCACCGCCGCACTACAGTGTATATATTTATGGTGTCTCTTCTTTCATTTCTAATTACTTATGTAATTATTCTATTACTTATACATACATACTGTATCTCTTTTGCAATTCCCTTAGTGACAGTTTGAAAAAGATTTTGCTAAATCAAAATGTCCCAACAATCGCCACCAAGGAGCACTATTGATTTCTTCATACCATTTGAATAAACTTTACACTTTTGCATCAATTGAGTGTGCAGTGAATATCTTCTGACTTACAGTTAGTACAATGTTATTAATTAAAGGTAACAACAAAGGTAAAAATCTGTTAAGGGCTCAAATGCAGCAAATCACAGGAATAACAGAAAAGTATATGCAGTCTGGTGTATTTCAGCAGAGATGCAGTTATTTACAGGGATAACTATATGCAGTCTGGTAATAGCAAAAGGAAAATAGAAACTAAAACTTTCAGATGTGGTACCTTGATTGCAGAATTTGTAAGTTTAAAAAATACCCATTAATACTGCACTGAGCTTGGAAGTACATTAGACATGGAAAGTTAAAGTCAAGAATAGCAAGGAGATAATTAGATACCTGGGTCAAGAATAAAACCAAGTTAACTCCTCACAATCATATTGTAAAAGAGAATAAAGCTATCTCAATCCCCAGACAACACATGGCTGCCTTAGCTGGTCTTAAATGGCTTTGCGAGATGATGTTAGAGGTGTTTTCTGAGTTACCACAGTAACCCGGCATGGATTAATAGATAGCTGGCCAAAGAGAAAGGAATCATGAATTGGAACCAGAACCTGAGCCAGGACATGTCAAAAGTGTCCACTGCAATTAAAAAGTATTTTGCCAACGAAAGATACAGCTAAACAAATATTACAGAAAACAAACATTGCAGGCAGGAGGGGACAAAATATCAGTACAACTGATTCATCTGCATAAGAGCCTGGAGGGGGGTCTTTTCTGCCTTGATTTATTTAAAAAGCTCCTGTGCATTAGACTATTGGCTCCCAAATAGTCTGAACAGTAATGTATAATTTTTACATAGTTACGTAGGTTGAATAAAGACCTAGGTCCATCAAGTTAAACCTTCCTTCCCCAATTGTACATTTTGTCACTAAATTAACTATAACCCACAATGTTATGTGTATCGAGGAAATAATCCAGCTCTTTATTAAAAGCTGTTATAGTGTTGGCCATTACTACCTCTAGTGGTGAGGCATTCCAATTTGTAGGTTAGAAAGAGGAAAGGCTTCGAAAGACAAATGGGCACGTCTTTGATTTCTGCAGATGATATCCCTTTTCCACTTGCATTTATTCTACAGGTACTCAGCAATGATCAGGGAAGTCTGATGGGTATTTATAGCACAATAGTATTCACAATATTATACAATGAGTAGTCAATTCACTACAGACAGTTGTGTGATATCAGCATTAGTGACATGTATGAATGACATACGTGCTGTATGTTTTCACCATTTGAGTGGTGTGTGGGTGGCATGTCCAGGGCAAATGGTGCATGTGCCCAACATGAACGGTGTGTGGGCATGTGTCCACCTTTTTTTAGTGCTAAGTGTAAGTATGTGTCCAGTGTGTGCTTGTTGTGTGTGTTCTATGTGTGTATTTTTTACTTTACCCTCCTGTATAAATTGTACAGTCTCTCTAGAAGACCATTTATTATTTCAATTTAAATGGTCTCTTCAGCAAAGTTTCATTGTATTACTTGTCTCTTACGCTGTGTAATTTTGTTGATGGTGTAAATGACGCGCCCCTGGGCCTGTGTCGCGCTGCGTTGCGCACGCGGGAGCCTACCCGGAGCCGGATCAGTGGAGGGTTGTAGTCTCGTGGCGGTGACCCGGTCCGTGCCCAGGGAGTCAAACTAGATGGCAGTCTATTAGTAGTAAATAGTTGATGACTACGCCACCCGTTGAGTGCAGCCAGGAAGCTGCTGCTGCAGGGCAGACCGCTGAGGCCGGTGGTAGGATTGTGCAGCGTGATAGTATAACCCCCAACGGGAGGGGTATGGCCTCAGGGCAGCCGACGTGGATGATGGGGGTAGCAGGAACCACTCAGAGACGGTACGGTGTAGTTCAGGGTCTTTACTGGTAACAACGACAGACCCTCCCGGAGTACTTGCTAGCAAACGGGGCCTGGTCAGTCTTTGAGCAGATGGGATCTCCCCTGGCCAGGCGTAGTTGTAGGCCTCCCAAACTGACTGTACTCTTCTGGCTACCTTGCTAGAAGCTGATGTAAGTAGCCCACGTCCTTGAGTGTACCGTGTGGTGCTCACCCGTATGGCCGGTGACTCGGGGCCTTCTAATGGCTTCCGCTCCACGATGGCGGTGCTGGTCCCACGCGTGTGACCGTGCCTTCGGGCTTCTGGGCCAGAGGACCTGAAATCCCCTGCCTGACGGATTCTGCTGCTGGGTAGGAGTTAGTCCCCACAGCCTCGGACTCCGGGTCCGGTAAAGAATCTTCTTAGTCAGGGCGAGCTCTGCAGCTGCCAGCCCCTGACTCCTTGTAACTCTGCTGTTTCCTATGCTGCTTCTTGTCTCCACTCTCCTTGTCTGACTCACCCTGCCTCAGCCCCGGGTTTATACAGGGGAAGTCCTTCCCCTCCCAAGACTGGGCAGGAGGTGTGGCATGCACAGGATCCCTGACCAAAGGACCTCCCACCTGCTCTCAGACATAACATTACATTACTGTGGAAAACCAGACCCCTGGGGTGCCACATTCCCCCCTAGTGAAATTTAGTACTCCGGGACTAAACACATTTAGAAAAACATAACAAAGTATAACAATAACAATACTATAAGAAAAACACATAAGATGGTTACGGCGTGTCCGCAACCGGATGCAGTCTTTGAAGAAAAGCAAAGGTGTCCATTTCACCAACACAGGGAGACGTAACCAGGTAGGGGTCTGTCCTACCCTGAGTCCTTAACAGTCTCTAGTCCATCCTGGGTTACGCTCCAACTATATACAAGGATTCCCGGTAAATCCACCAAGGTTTCCTAAAAACAACTGGAAACACAAAATTATACACAAGCAACAATACACAGATAAACATAAATAAAACTATTTTTACACTTCAAATTCTCCAGCGTGCGGGTAACTGGCCTCTAGTGGCCCTAGTGGACCTACGGAGCTGACTGTCTGGCCCTGAACTACAGGGTGTAGGAGCTGTCAAGGGTAAACTGGGCAGCTGTCTACCGGCTCTTTGTCTCACTAGGGGTACGGCAGGCTCACTATAAGCAGAGGGTTGATTCTCCTGTTCTACTCGTGTGGAGTCTTCTGCCTCCTGGACCGGCTGTTCTTCCAGCTCTACCCGTTGCTCCGTAGGTTCTTGGGATGATGGTTGGAGGAAGGTGAGTACGGGTACCACAACTCCACCATTGACTTGAGTCCAAGACCGAGGGAAGTCCCCGAGCACGGTACTAACCATATCATCCCTTTCCTCTACGGGTCGATGGTCTTCTTGTTCTTCTTCAGGGTTCCTCAGTTGTTCGGGACACTTCTTCAGGTGGTCCCGGGATACAATGGCTGTGGTTTCCCCTCCGTCTTTACTGATGGTACAGACCTTCGGGTTCTCGTGGCTTGAGGGCAGTACGGTGTACGGGTCCTTCTCCCACTGGTCATCCAACTTGTGGAGCCGTCTTTTCCTCTTCAAGACCTGCTCTCCGGGTACCAGGGGAACAGCGGGAGCATACTGGTTGTAAGTCTTCTCTTGTCTTTCCCTAGCCTGACAGAGACTTCGCTCCACGCTCTCTTGTACTCTCCGGTACTGCTGCTGCCTCTCTGTGTCCCAGTCTGTTTCTGGTGAAGTGTCCTCAGGTGTCAGGACTCCCATTTCCAGGTCAACAGGTAACTTACCAGGTCTCGCCCTCATTAGGTAAGCCGGGGTACAGTTGGTGGAACCTACCGGGATGTGGTTGTATAGGTCCACCAGATCGGGCAACTTCTCAGGCCACAGACTGCGTTCTTCCAGGGGCAATGTTTTTAGAAGATCCATTACCACCTGGTTCATTTTTTCACAAAGTCCATTAGTTTGCGGATGGTAGGGTGTCGTCCTTATCTTCCGGCAGCCATACAGATTGCAGAATTCCTGGAAGACCTCCGCTTCAAAGGCAGGTCCCTGGTCCGTCAGCACTTGGTCCGGGTACCCGTGTGGACGGCAGAAGTGCTGCTGGAAGGCTCTAGCTGCTGTTTGAGCCGTTAAGTCCTTGACGGGGACGACAACCAAGAACCGGGAGTAATGATCCACGATGGTTAACGCGTAGACGTAGCCACTTCTGCTTGGGGTCAGTTTTACATGATCCAAGGCTACCAGTTCCAACGGTTGCCGGGTGACGATGGACTGCAGGGGAGTCTTCTGGCTGGCCCGGTCCTTCCTTCTCAGATTGCACAGGCCACAGTCTCTGCACCACTTCTCGATGGTTCCCCTCATGCCTACCCAGTGGAACCGCTCGCGCAGCAGGAACTCCAGCTTTTTCCACCCGAAGTGTCCAGCTCCGTCGTGGTATGCCTCCATCACCATGGCTGCGTCTCTTCGTGGCACCACTACTTGCCAGAGTAGTTCATGCGTCCGGGAGTTGACCATTCTGCGGCACAACTTCCCCTTGTAAAGGAATAGTCGACTCTTCTCCGCCCATAGTTGTTTGGCTTCCTCCGGAGCGTCTGGTTCAAGGCGAGCCTCCGGCCGAGTCAGCATCTCCTTCACCAGTCGGACGGCAGGGTCGCTGTCTTGCGTTTCCGCCCAGTTGTAGTGGGGTAAGGGGTTCAACGTAGCAGCCTGCTTACCCCTTACCCGGTGGGAATACTGGATAGTCCCATGACGGTGGAACGCAGGGAGTTCAACTTCTTCCAGTCCCTCCGGATCTTCTCCTTCGTCCGGCAGGTTGGGCATCCTGGACAGGGCATCCGCGTTAGTATTGGAGCGTCCTGCCCGGTATTTGATTGTGAACTCGTAGTTGGACAGACGGGCCATCCACCTCTGCTCCAGGGCACCGAGTCTTGCCGTGTCCAGGTGTGTCAACGGGTTGTTATCCGTGTATACGGTGAACCGGGAAGAAGCGAGGTAATGCCTAAAGCGCTCGGTGACTGCCCATACCACGGCCAGGAACTCTAGCTTAAATGAGCTGTAATTCTCGGGGTTCCTTTCGGTGGGTCGCAGTTTTCGGCTGGCATAGGAGATTACTCGTTCTCTCCCCTGCTGAATCTGGGACAGTACGGCTCCTAGCCCGATGTTACTGGCGTCAGTGTAGAGGATGAAGGGCTGGCTATAGTCCGGGTACGCCAAGATTTCATCCCCCGTGAGGGCCATCTTCAGCTGGCGGAAGGACTCTTCTTCTAGCTCTTCCCATTTGAAGGGCGGCTTCTGGTTCTTGGCCTTTCGGGACTGGCCTATCAGGAGGTCCTGCATAGGCGCTGCCTTTTTGGTGAAACCGGGAATAAACCTTCGGTAGTAGCCTACCAACCCTAGGAACTGCCGCACTTCTTTTACGCTGGAGGGGCTTGGCCATCCCTTAATTGCGGTGATGTTATCGGGGTCGGGAGCCACTCCGTCAGCGCTCACCACATGTCCCAGGTATTGCACCTTTGGTTTCAGGAGGTGACACTTGGAGGGTTTCACCTTTAGGCCGTAACTCGCCAGAGCTTCGAACACCTCCGCCAGGTGTTTCAGGTGGTCCTCATAAGTTTTGGAGTATACGATGACATCGTCCAGGTACAACAGGACCGTCTCGAAGTTTCTGTGGCCCAGACAGCACTCCATTAATCGTTGGAAGGTTCCTGGGGCGTTGCAGAGTCCGAACGGCATGCAGGTGAACTCGCTAAGTCCCATCGGGGTGGTGAATGCGGTTTTCTCCCGGTCCGCCTCTGCTACAGGAACCTGCCAGTACCCGCTAGTGAGATCCAAGGTAGAGAAGAAGTTAGCAGATCTTAAAGCAGCCAATGACTCCTCTATCCTTGGTAAGGGGTACGCATCCTTGTGTGTGATACGGTTGATTTTCCGGTAATCTACACACATCCTCATGGTGTTGTCTTTCTTTTTGACTAAAACTAGTGGGGCTGCCCAGGGGCTACAGCTATCCCGGATTACCGCAGCCTCCTTCATGTCTCTAAGCATCCCCTTGGCGTGTTGGTAATGTGCAGGGGGTACGGGTCGATACCTCTCTTTTATGGGAGGATGATCTCCCGTGGGGATGCGGTGTTCTACCCCCTTGACTCGCCCGAAGTCTAACGGGTGTTTACTAAATACTCTCTCATACTCTTGAACCACCCGATAGACTCCTTGTTTCTGATGTGAGGGAGTGGAATCAGTACCCAAATGTAGTTGCTGACACCAGTCCTCCATGTCTTTCTTAGAGCCGTTACCTTCCTCCGGGTGAGATGGAGGCAAGGGTTCCACAGATTGTATAGAATTTTGATTAGTGGTATATAATTTGGCTAGCGTGGCATACCGGGGCAGGTACACTTCCCTCTCCCCGATATTTATTATGCGAATGGGCACCCTCCCATGGCGTACATTGACCACCCCCCGTGCTGTCAAAATGGTGGGCCTACTGTCTGAGTAAACTGGTTCTACCATTGCCTGGTAATCTCTACCTCTCAGACCAATAGCTGCCCGGCACCAAATCATCATTTCACTTTTTGGGGGCATGGCAATAGGAAAAGGGTCACACATTCTTATGCTACCAATCTCACCGCCGGAGAGTTCCACTTGTTGCCGTTGCATCAGTGCCCGGATCTCTTTCTGGAGCACCCGCTGCTCGCCGGAGCTGGCGTTCTTGGCAACCTGCTGTAAAAGGAAAATCACCTCTGCAAGACAATTTTCAATTACGTTAGTTCCTAGAGTTATTTTTGGGTGACTCTCATGTTTATCAATATCTACAATGATCAGTCCCTGTGCGGCCAGTTCGACTCTACCGATTTTGAGGGTCACCTCTTTAAATCCAATCTGTGACACGGGCTGGCCATTGCTGGCGATGATACTCAAGTCGTCGTCAGGGTAGCGGGTAATATCCGAGTCATTCCAGTACTGCTTGAAGAGCACGTACGGGATGGTGGTGACCTGTGACCCGGTATCCAGTAGGGCACTCATGGGAATGCCATCCAGTACCACAGGCAAGACTGGACGTCCTCCCACATATCTGTCGCGCCAGTTCGATGGGCCTGGTGATCTTTTTCCTGGGGGTTGGCCCTCTACCCCAGGTTGTGCCCGTTTAAAGAACAGTACCTTTCCATATGTCCGGGTTGATTGCAGCGGCGGCAGATGGGTCGTCCGTCCTCGCTGTATCGGTCACTGGGTCTTCCTCTGGCCGGTGGGGTCCTCCTTGGTCGACGCCACGGGATGTCCTCCGGTCCGGATGCCAGCTGGATCTTCCCTGGGGTGGAAACCTGTAAAGACTGCACAGTTCGGGTTAGCGCAGCAACGCTCTTAGCTAGCTCTTGGACCTGATGGTGTAGGTCTGGAGCCGGGTCATTGTCCAAAGCCTGCGCATCAGCTCCCACAGGCCCTGCCGACAAGGGCGCCGCCTCCTGGTGGTAAGTGATAGCTGGGCGCCTGTGGGTAACAACGCCACCCGGTGCTGGTTCTCGGAGCACCCGGATAGCTCTATCCTTGAACTGTGCAAAGTCCAGATGGGGATCCTGTAAGGCCATTGCCCGCAACTGGGTTCGGTGGGCATTGCAATATAAACCCTCTATAAATTGTTCAGTCAATAGCCTGTCCTCGTTTCCCACCCCATCAGGGTCGGTCTGCTTTATGGCCCTCAGGGCCTCTTGTAGGTTTAGTGCATAGTCCCTTATACTCTCATGCGCTCGCTGCTTGCACCCGTAGAATCTAAGCTTAATCTCGGCTGAGGTGCGGGTATCAAAGGTGTCCTTCAGCCGGGTTAGTATCCCTGCGACAGTCTTCCTCCCAGGTGGCCAGGATTTTACTTCCCTTTTGGCTGCCCCGGTTAGTTGGGCCACCAGGATGCTCACTTTTTGCTCTTCTGTGAGGGGGTACACCTGGAAGAGGCTATCCAGCTTTTCTCTAAAGTCATGCAGGGTATGTGACTCCCCTGAGTACTGGGGTAGCCAAGCTGCTCCCGGGATATAGGGCATGGTGAAGGGCATAACTGCAGCAGCGGTAGCGCTGGCGGGGGTTGAGGCAGTGAAGCTCTCCTCCGTATCCGACATCTTCCTCCCCCCTAGTGGACCGTGGCCTACCTTGCGATGATCCTCTTCCGTAGGCCGCGGCTCCGCAGTGGATCGTCAGGGTTGAGGACCTTCCGTCGCGCTCCTGTGACGTCGGCGTCTGCTGGGCTCCTTCCAGGACCTTACGCAACGTCCGGACGTGAGGCGGGGCTTCAGTTCTCGCGCGCTTTCGGAGTCCACGCCCCTCTTCTTCCCGCGCGGCGTCCTCAAGATGGCGTCCAATGGCGGGAAAACTCCACGGATGGCGGGAAGAAGGTCGAAGATGGCGCCGGATGGCGGGAAAACTTCGCGGATGGCGGGAAGAAGGTAGAAGATGGCGCCGGATGGCGGGAAACCTTCACCACTGGTAAGTTTGAACAGTCTTTGCTTTTCAGGCACGCAGTACCCGGTGGTTGCGGGCACGAAATCCTGCCGACTACGCCAATATTGACGCGCCCCTGGGCCTGTGTCGCGCTGCGTTGCGCACGCGGGAGCCTACCCGGAGCCGGATCAGTGGAGGGTTGTAGTCTCGTGGCGGTGACCCGGTCCGTGCCCAGGGAGTCAAACTAGACGGCAGTCTATTAGTAGTAAATAGTTGATGACTACGCCACCCGTTGAGTGCAGCCAGGAAGCTGCTGCTGCAGGGCAGACCGCTGAGGCCGGTGGTAGGATTGTGCAGCGTGATAGTATAACCCCCAACGGGAGGGATATGGCCTCAGGGCAGCCGACGTGGATGATGGGGGTAGCAGGAACCACTCAGAGACGGTACGGTGTAGTTCAGGGTCTTTACTGGTAACAACGACAGACCCTCCCGGAGTACTTGCTAGCAAACGGGGCCTGGTCAGTCTTTGAGCAGATGGGATCTCCCCTGGCCAGGCGTAGTTGTAGGCCTCCCAAACTGACTGTACTCTTCTGGCTACCTTGCTAGAAGCTGATGTAAGTAGCCCACGTCCCTGAGTGTACCGTGTGGTGCTCACCCGTATGGCCGGTGACTCGGGGCCTTCTAATGGCTTCCGCTCCACGATGGCGGTGCTGGTCCCACGCGTGTGACCGTGCCTTCGGGCTTCTGGGCCAGAGGACCTGAAATCCCCTGCCTGACGGATTCTGCTGCTGGGTAGGAGTTAGTCCCCACAGCCTCGGACTCCGGGTCCGGTAAAGAATCTTCTTAGTCAGGGTGAGCTCTGCAGCTGCCAGCCCCTGACTCCTTGTAACTCTGCTGTTTCCTATGCTGCTTCTTGTCTCCACTCTCCTTGTCTGACTCACCCTGCCTCAGCCCCGGGTTTATACAGGGGAAGTCCTTCCCCTCCCAAGACTGGGCAGGAGGTGTGGCATGCACAGGATCCCTGACCAAAGGACCTCCCACCTGCTCTCAGACATAACATTACATTACTGTGGAAAACCAGACCCCTGGGGTGCCACATAAACCTACCAGGTTAGGCAATAAAATAAAAAAAGCAGCGGAAGATAATAGTATGTAATTCATATTCAGTTCTTAAAGGAAAACAACTGAAATTAAAATAGATAAAAAACTTTAATTGATATAATTAAAGGGGTTTCCCACAAACAAAGTTAATTTTAATCAATAGATATGGAATAATAATAAATTCCACAATTGGATGTGTTAAAATGAAATGTTCCTGTGCTGAGATAATCTTATAAATGTGCCCCTGCTGTGTACTGTGTAATGGCTGTGTCTGACTGTGCAGGAACATGGTCTGATCATACCACAGCTCCTGGGCAGGGGAGGAAGGAAAAGAATATACAGACAGGACAGCATGGGATCTCAACTGAATCCTTCTTTGACATAAAAAATTGCTTAAAAACAGGCAGGGAAATGTTTTACCTCACAGAAATAATCAGCTGCGATCACCTGCTGTCCTGTCTGTATACTCTTATGCTTCTTCTGCTGCCCAGGAGATGTGATATGATCAGACCATGTGCCTGCACAATCAGGCGCAGCCATTACACAGTACATAGCAGGGGTACATTTATAAGATTATCTCAGCACAGGAACATTTTCTTTAAAAAAAAAAAGCATCCAATTGTGGAACTTATTTTGATTCCAAGATATATTGATTAAAATTTACTTTGTTCTGGGAAAACCCCTTTAGGTAAAGTCAGTAAGGGTTCCTTAAAGGGTTGCTCTAATGTTTGATCTTCAGGAGCCTTCAACTTCTGGCATTTGGATTCTTGTTTTGTCGGGGGAGGGGTGCAGTCATGAAGTTTGACAATTTGGACCAGTGGTTTAGTCATTCTGCTGGTCCAAAATGTGAGCTGCTAGCAGAGAAAGCTTTGTCTGTGGAGCATGGAAAAAGTGCAGAGGAAAGTTCTGCAGATCTGGTCAGCTTAAGCATGTTGTGAACAGACGCTAAAGCAGAGAGCCTGTAAATGGCATGTGTTTGTTACTAAGGCTACTGGCCACTCCATACCTTCCAAATTTTACAGAAGAGAAAGAGGAGCAAATTTTTAGCCATGCCTTAACCACATCCCTAGCCATTCCCATTCACTATTTCTGTCTATCCTGGCATTAGAGGATGCCAAATGTGACATGGTGCCTAAGGGCTAATATATCTCCTTGTGGAGAGTGACATGGTTGACATGCCAGTGTAAGGAAACTTATAAGCAATACCATGCTTTTCTGGGAATTTATATATGCAAATGGCCTCTTCAGAGAGGAAGAGGACTTGAACTGAAGTGCTACGTATTGGAGGTAGCAATCCTAAAAGTTGATATCTTCCCTTTAAAGGGATCCTGCCATTTAACAAAAACACTAATAGCCTGCAGATAAGGGGTTAATATGCAGGTTAATAGTGTTCTGAAGCTGCCTGGTGCCTGCACTTAGAGCCCCGCTGCCGGGAGGAAATTAACTTTATTCCTCCCAGCAGCCTCAGGCTTTCAGTCATAGGGGTGCAGATGGCACACTGTTATGAACGTGTTCACACTCACACCTTGGAAACTCCGCACCTACACTCAACTGGTCCCTGTACAAACTAGAAATGTCCTAGCCGCACAAATAAAAAACACCACCTTGGACCTGGCTCCCTAAAAGGTTGTTGAGGGGTTTCTCATACCTCCTGAGGAAACAGAGGAGAGGCCGCAACACACTACCAACAAGAAGAAATGAAAGTGTGAGGAGAAATATGAGAACCAACTAGACACAATCAAACAAGGTGGAGGGGTGAGGGTTAAGGAGTACAAAAAATAAAATGAACATGAAAGACCTCTCAAGAACCTAACAGTGGTAAAAGGAAAAGATGCTGGGAGGGAAAGCAAACCAACTTGCAGCAAGAATACAACTGGAAATTACCCAGCAAGGTAAACCCCTAAGATAATAAGCTGGAACTCCTAAATGTACATCCACCAGGAAATATAGCCAGCAAGGAAGTGCAGAGAAGAAATAGTATGTAAAGCCCCACTCAGAACGTGATAGGGCAAATTAAAATGAGAAAATGGAAAACACCTGGAAAGGAGAAAACCAAGAAGGGAGAATAAGAACAAAGGAAGAATCAGCATTTGGACAGGGAAGGAAACAGGACCACGAAGCAACAAGTCACTGGATCGAATCCCAAAACTGAGACATGACACACAGTTTTAGTCACTGCTTAGCGCATAGTGAGTAGCAGCTGTAACCAAGCGCCCGGTACTGACTGATAGCACTAGAGTCAGTGAGGCATAATTGAAAGACAATGGATGTGATTTCAGTAAAACTTTTGCCCACCGTGCGTATAAAGATGTTGAACCATGTTGTTTAATACATTTTTCCCTATAAGTTTGTAAGAGGACCCTGAAAAAAAAGCATGCGTATTTAAGTGCAGAATCAGAGCTTTTCTGTGCTATTCAAAAAGCATTGAAAATGCTGCTTCAAATCTGCACCAAAATCACATCAAATAAAGGGGAAAAGGTATAAAAAATGCAGCAAAGACATGATATTCAGAGAAGATTGCTATTGCATACACTGGTATGGACAACTGCAGAAAATGTGCAGATAAACATCAGAAGAAAAATTCAGCATTTAAAGCGCACCCGTCAGCAGGATTGTGCTTAGTAAAACCACATACACTGTCAGGTGGGCGCCTTTACACTGAGTAAAATGATACATTAGTTGATGAAATCCGTCCAGTGGTTCTTTTATAATCATTATTTTCATTTCTGACATGAGATTCCTGTGCTTCGGGGCGGCCTTTGGGGAGGGGCTTTAACTGGTGCTCTGCTTATGTATTCATATTTCTGCCTTCTTATAGATCACTGTGCCTTCAGTTACCTGCCTACTATATACTGCCTGTGTAATTTGTGTGCCACACATGAAATTTACATCCACTAAAATGGCCCCCACCACCCACGTGCGGGATCCATTTTGCTGGAGGAAAAAGAATTTGCCTGCAGCAATATGGCACCGAGTACGGCAACCGAGAAATGCTACTGCGCAAGCGTGGTCGGCGGGGCCCATTTAGCTGCAGGCAAATTTCTTTTCTCTCCAGAAAATGGCACCCGTGCATGCTCAGTAGCATCTATCGCTTGCCAAGAGATGCTACTGCGCATGCGCGGCATGCGGCGCCATATTGCTGCAGGCAAATTATTTTTCCTCCAGCAAAATGGTGCCCGCGCATGCGCAGTAGCATCTCTCGACAACCGAGAAATGCTACTTCACATGTGGGGGCGGGGGGCCATTTTGGTGCATGTAAATTTCATGTGTGGCACACAAATTACACAGGCAGTATTTAAAATAGTAGGCAGGTCACTGAGAGCACAGTGACCTGTCAGAAGGTAGAAATATGAATACATAAGCAGAGCACCAGTTAAAGCCCCTCCCCAAAGGCCGCCCCGTTGTTTCAGATGTGCAGCATCTGAAACAACGGATACTGGAAGCCTGTGCTAGCATTTCTTCTACAGTGTTGCTATCAGTGTGTCAAGAGTGGGAGAAGAGGGTTGCATTGACAATCCAACACAATGGGCAGCACTTTGAACACATTTTATAAGTGGTCATAAACTTGTAAAAAACTCATGAAAGAATAAAGTTATGTTAAAACCAAGCAAACCATTGTTTTTCTTATGAAATTCTCAATAAGTTTGATGTGTCACATGACCCTCTTCCCATTGAAAAAAATAAAGTTGGATCCAAAATAGCTGACTTCAAAATGGCCACCATGGTCACCACCCATCTGGAAAAGTTTCCCCCTCCCATATACTAATGTGCCACAAACAAGAAGTTGATATCACCAACCATTCCCATTTAATTTAGGTGTTTCCATATAAATGGCCCACATTGTAGTCTTAAAGTAATTGCAAATCCAGAAATACCATCCATGGAGAATTTTCATAGTGATGGAGATATGGTAAATATGAAATAATGGTATCACCTTCATATCACCTTATTAAATATATTATAGACCAGTTGATTACTCTTGGGGATATCATGATCCTGGAAAAATATTTTCTTGTATTCTGAATATATATATATAAAAAATCAAAAAGACATTGCTCTTTCCGGATTGTTTTTTATGCATGTTCATAGTACTTTATTAAAATGTCAATATCTTTTGAAAAAAAATACCTCTAAATAAAATCTAAATAATACAAATTGTGTAAAAACATAAGTTAAATGGACAAGAATTTAGAATTAGAATTTTCATTAAGTGCCAAAGACGCATTTTTACGATGAGTAATTATAATGATGATGATGGTGGTTAAGCTCTGTTCACATTTACAATTTTCCCTTCCCATTATCAATTACAGTTTTTTTAAAAAAAGATTTGTGTAATCTGTAGTGCTATTCTTGCAGGTGAAAGTATCTAAAGACCCATTGGACCTGACAGAACCCACTACAATAGCATTTGTTGAATCCGTAAAATATAGCTGTATTGATTCTGATATAAAGAGAAACTATGACTTTACTGTCAACATAGCCGAATCGAGAACATTTTTTTTACTAATTCAACTTTTTGTATTATTAAACAAATTTTATTAGGGTAGTACATAAATAGGTTAATTCATCTTGTGACGTGTGTAAGCAAAAACCCCTAACAATCAGAGATTGAGGATGGAGTGACCCTTTAAAGATAATAGGATGTAGTGGACCTTGGGTAGAGGGGCTCTCCACTGACTAGGAGGCAATGAACTTGATGGTTTCAACAGTCTTAGATGAGCAACAAGTATACCTAAACAAAGGTAAACAATTGGGACATTTGGTTTACAGATGCAACTATTTGCTCACACCAGTGACAGCCTGCTTGCAGTTTCCTCTGCAGCATTTCCATCACACTGCAATAGTCTCTGTGTTACTCTATCAGCAGAGGAGCACAACCCTCACAGTGTTGATCACAACTCTTCTGACAGTCATCTCTCTTTAGTAAGTACTGTACCCAAAGATGTATCAGCATAAATTATCCTCTCCTCTATGGCATACTTTTCCTGTTTAATACCAACTCCCTGTTTTGGTAGACTGATCGACTCTAACTGGGAAAAACCTCACATGTTACAGATCAGGCTGCAACTTTTCTTCCTCCTCTGTATTTCCATGCAAACCATTGGGTAGTGCACCTTAATAAGGAGAGCTTACTCATCCACAGTGCTACCTATCATTTGATGTTGGCATTTCCTTGTCACAAACTCCTCCTATTCTTTATGTCTGTGAGCCCAACCGCTACTAGTGAGTAATATACTTATTTTATGTACTGTGAGATGCTCGAGATGCTGACCTACGACCAATCAGCTTACCTGCAACCTAATGAACATTAAACTTATAGGCTTCAGTGTAAAACCCTCATCCACTAATAGCAGTAATTCAGTCTTTCCCTCCACTGCCCAGCTTCACCTTACATGAGGCATTTCTTGACCCGAGGGCCATCTGTAGCCATGGCATCACTATTTCTCATCTACCATGCTTGCATCCTAATGTCCAATAGTGACACATCTGTCACAAATCTGTAAACTCATAAAACATAATACAGTCACATTAATCATACATCATATACATCATATAGCGTTGCTGGATAATATAATTCCTTAGACATATAGTACATAGGTATATTACAGCAATTCAAAATCTAACTATAAGAGTATAATAGCACCTAGCAACCGTCCTGTGCTGGTGGTACCTAGTACATTATAGCATAACAATACATGACACAGCATTTGCATAAGAACAAGGTAAATTACGTAACCAGGTAGTATTTCTGTTGCAAAAAGGTTAATATAAATTCAAAGACATCAATAAAGGAAATTGTAAAGTTTGAACTTGGCAGAACTAGGTTGGCAGATCTCTTTTTCATCCTTTAAGTTGATTTTTTAAGTAATTTGCAATAAGGTTTTCTGTAAGACTGGATCCACACATACCATCAAGAAGAGTTCCTACTAGACTATAGGAGCTATCAATACACATTGCATTTTGGGTTTGTATTATATTTTGGTCAGTAGTGTTTATTTTCAGTGTTCTTGACGTTTTTTGGAAAGTTTTTCTAAATAGCGGTTGATTGCCTTTTAAATCTCCCTTAACCATTTGATAATCATTTTTTACAGTGTCCCCTAAAGGGACCTTATTTTTGTTTTTGTTTTGTTAAAACAACATAATAACACATAGTGTGATGCACTGCCCTATAGTGAATGCTTGGCTCTTTAAAAAAAGTTATCCAGGACTAAATATTTTTTAACTATGAGCCTAAAAATTAATAGGTAGGTAGTTGCTGACAACCTTCCTGTTCTATCCGATGTCGGCTTAAAGCGGTCAATGACTGCTCCGCCTGACGATTCAGCTGCTCCACGTCAACAGAACAGCTCTTCTTTTTCCAGGCTGCTCTGTCGACGGGTCATGACTGCCGACACCAGAATTGCTGGCAGGAGTGGTCAGTAACCATTCTGTGTGGGCAAAGATCTGTGCTTGGCAGAACAGGTAAATAGTTAGCAATTACCGTCCTGTTAGTTCTTAGGCTCACAGTAAGACAGTAACCCCTTTGCGACCTTGGGATTTTCCGTTTTTTGCATTTTCGTTTTTCGCTCCCCTTGTTCCCAGAGCCATAGCGTTTTTATTTTTTTGGTCAATATGGCCATGTGAGGGCTTATTTTTTGCGGGACGAGTTGTACTTTTAAACGCCATTACTGGTTTTACCATATCGTGTACGGGAAAACAGGGAAAAAATTCCAAGTGCGGTGAAATTGCAAAAAAAATGCAATTCCACAGTTGTTTTTTTGTTTTTTTTCTTTCCACGTTCACTGGATGCTAAAACTGACCTGCCATTCTTATTCTCCAGGTCATTATGAGTTCGTAGACACCAAACATGTAAAGGTTCTTTTTTATTTAAGTGGTGAAAAAAAAATCAAAAATTTGCCCAAAAATTTTTTTAAAAAATGGCGCCATTTTCTGAGACCCGTAGCATCTCCATTTTTCGGGATCTGAGGCCGTGTTAGGGCTTATTTTTTGCGTGCCGAGCTGACATTTTTATTAATACCATTTTGGGGTAGATATGATGTTTTGATCGCTCGTTATTGCATTTTATTGCAATGCTGGGGCGACCAAAAAAACTTAATTCTGGCGTTTGGAATTTTTTTCTCGTTATGCCGTTTAGCGATCAAATTAATTCTTTTTTAATATTGATAGATCAGGTGATTTTGAACTCGGCGATACCAAATATTTGTATGTGGGGTTTATTTTTTATTATTTTATTTTGAATGGGGCAAAAGGGGGGTGATTTAAACTTTTATATTTTTTTAATTTTTTTAATATTTTTAAAAACATTTTTTTTTTACTTTTTGCTTGCTTCAATAGTCTCCATAGGAGACTAGAAGCAGCAATTACCTGATCGCCTCTGCTACATAGAGGCGATGAGCAGATCACCTCTATGTAGCAGAAATTCTCCAGTACTATGAGCGCCGACCACTAGGTCGTAGTAATCTTTACATGACAACCACTGGAGTCTGCTGCAGACCCAGGGTTGTCATGACCACCCATCGGTGACCCGCGATCACATGACGGGGTCACCGATGGGCGGGGCTAATGCCGCGCTTCCGGGGCGGCGATGTTAAATGCTGCTGTCAGAGATTGACAGCGGCATTTAACATGTTAACAGCCGCGGGTGGATCGCGATTCCACCCGCGGCTGTTGCAGGCACATGTCAGCTGTATAAATCAGCTATGTGCCCGGTTCAGTGCGGGCTCACCGCCGGAGACCTCACTGAACCGGGGGTGATGGCTTGGGGCGTACTAATACGCCCTGGGCCAGTAAGAGGTTAATATAGTCCTGGGCAACCCCTTTAAAGAGAATCTATCACCAGATATCACTTAATCTGAGAGCAGCATAATGTAAAGACAGAGACTCTGATTCCAACAGTGTGTCACCCTTTTCAGCTGGTTAGTGTAGTTTTGATAAAATCACCATTTTATCAGCAGAAGAATATCACTAGATGACTAGTAAACCTGCTGCCAGGTAGTCCTACACATTCATGATCTTTGTATATCCCCACCCACGCCACCAATTGGCACCTTTCTGTGTACACTCTACATGGGCTGAAAGCTGTAAATCAGTTTTGGGGTGGGGTTATACAGACCTCAACATTCAGACAACTGGTCGATCTGGAACAGATAAAACAGGGATTTTATCAAAATGACAGCAAGCAACCCAGTAAGTGACACATCGCTGGAATCAGGGTCTCTTCCCCTGCGTTTTGTTGCTCTCAGATGGGGTAGCAAAAATATGGTGACCGATTCCCTTTAATAACAAAGGAGCTTTTGCTTTAATCAATGGGGCTCCCTTATTCGATCTGATCATTGGAATTAGCAGTAACATGGCCTGTGACTGTGGAACCTTCTTGCATTTTGTTATAAGGACCAGAAAAGGATCTGAGGTCTGGTTATACAGAGAGCCAGGCACAGTGAGTGTTGGTGCAATAGCAGACTATAACATAGTGATGCACCAATAAATTAAAAGTTTTAAATGTAAACATGTAAAACAATAATCTTTTAATGGGATTTTAAAAATATGCTTCGTATAATATAATACACTGCTCAAAAAAATAAAGGGAACACTTAAACAACAGAATAACTCCAAGTAAATCAAACTTCTGTGAAATCAAACTGTCCCCTTAGGAAGCAACACTAATTGACATGCAATTTCACATGCTGTTGTGCAAATGGAATATACAATAGATGGAAATTATTGGCAATTATCAAGACACCCTCAATAAAGGAGTGGTTCTGCAGGTGGGGACCACAGACCACACCTCAGTCCCAATGCTTTCTGGCTGAAGTTTTGGTCACTTTTGAATGTTGGTTATGCTTTCACACTCGTGGTAGCATGAGACGGACTCTACAACCCACAGAAGTTGCTCAGGTAGTGCAGCTCATCCAGGATGGCACATCAATGCGAGCCGTGCAAGAAGGTTTGCTGTATCTGTCAGCGTAGTGTCCAGAGGCTGGAGGCTCTACCAGGAGACAGGCCAGTACACCAGGAGATGTGGAGGGGGCCGTAGGAGGGCAACAACCCAGCAGCAGGACCACTACCTCCACCTTTGTGCAAGGAGGAACAGGAGGAGCACTGCCAGAGCCCTGCAAAATGACCTCCAGCAGGCCACAAATGTGCATGTGTCTGCACAAACGGTTAGAAACTGACTCCATGAGGGTGGTATGAGGGCCCGACGTCCACAGATGGGGGTTGTGCTCACAGCCCAACACCGTGCAGGATGCTTGGCATTTGCCAAAGAACACCAGGATTGGCAAAGTTGCCACTGGCGCCCTGTGCTCTTCACAGATGAAAGCAGGTTCACACTGAGCACATGTGACAGACGTGCCAGTCTGGAGACGCCGTGGAGAGCGATCTGCTGCCTGCAACATCCTTCAGCATGACCAGTTTGGCAGTGGGTCAGTAATGGTGTGGGTGGCATTTCTTTGGAGGGCCACACAGCCCTCCATGTGCTCGCCAGAGGTAGCATGACGGCCATTAGGTACCGAAATGAGATCCTCAGACCCCTTGTGAGACCATATGCTGGTGCGGTTGGCCCTGGGTTCGTCCTAATGCAGGACAATGCCAGACCTCATGTGGCTGGAGTGTGTCAGCAGTTCCTGCAAGATGAAGGCAGTGAAGCTATGGACTGGCCCGTCTGTTCCCCAGACCTGAATCCGATTGAGCACATCTGGGACATCATGTCTTGCTCCATCCACCAACGTCACGTTGTACCACAGACTGTCCAGGAGTTGGCGGATGCTTTAGTCCAGGTCTGGGAGGAGATCCCACAGGCGACCATCCGCAACCTCATCAGGAGCATGCCCAGGCGTTGTAGGGAGGTCATACAGGCACGTGGAGGCCACACACAATACTGAGCCTCATTTTGACTTGTTTTAAGGACATTACATCAAAGTTGGAAAAGCCTGTAGTGTGTTTTTCCACTTTAATTTTGGGGGTGACTCCAAATCCAGGCCTCCATTGGTTAATAAATTTGATTTCCATTGACGATTTTTGTGCGATTTTGTTGTCAGCACATTCAACTTTGTACAGAACAAAGTATTCAATGAGAATATTTCATTCATTCAGATCTAGGATGTGTTATTTGAGTGTAATATAAAATATATTAAGTTCCAAGCAGGTTGATCATTAAGAGGTTAAAAATTTATTTACAAATATGTAATAATATTTATAATAAGAAACTTAACAGAAAACACTACAAAATGTTTGCAATTTTGGTATATTTTTGGTTAGATTGGTTTTCTAAGCGCGGTTTTACATAAAGAGAGAAAAAGCTTAACCCAACCTAATACTCCAAAAAGCAAGTCAGAGTTACACGTTGGAAAATTGTCTACACTATTGAGGTCAGAGAACAGAATCATGTTTAAAATATGTCTCATGTGTCAGTAATGTACAGTCCGTTGATTGTGCAAAGAGAACTTGTGCTGTTGTGTTTCAATGCAATGCTTGGCAAAGTTCACCTTAAAAAATTCCCTCAATCATAAATAGAATAGAAAAGACATAATTAAACATTTATATAATCCCATTAGTCAAGAAGGGATTTTATTTGGAGTTTATGAACTTTGAATTCCTTTAAACTCACAGAAACATCTCACCCGGTAAGTCTTTGATGTATTGGCAGAAGGCACCTTTTTGAAAAAAGCACAAATGTAGCTCAATAAAATCTTATGACAAAAGCAAATATTCAGCACCTAAATGTTACAAAACCCTGCCAGAGGTATTGTGTTACTTATTACCACAGCTGGAAAAAACTGAAGGTCAACCAAAGTTTATTTAGATCATTTGTAGGTAGATATCCACAGTACTTCAGGTGAGATGCACATATTTAATCTAATTGTTAAGTAGACATTACTTAGATCTATCTTTAACATTGGCCTGACAGTCATTCTGGACATACCCTTCAGCAGAAGAATGGTTCCAATGTCTATGATGCAATGGCTAGCATGATGGCTTTTTCCATCAATTTGGATTTGTAGCTTAAGCTCTGTGCACATTGCCTAAAAGTCCTACGTTTAACATGCAGTGTACAGTATATTGCAGTCGCCATCATGCAACTTGTGCACAATTTTCAAACAATCTTTCACTTGATAATTAATATTATGCAAGTTGCAAAACAGTCATGACCTATTGCAATTTGATCCTCGGTTTTATATTATGATTCTACTTTGGACAATAAATTTATGTTGAACTAGTTGTGAACTTTATCATAGAAGTTACATTTTCCAAAATCTTTTAAAAATACATTGAGACATTGGACCACATCTGCCATAAAACTTATCTGGGGTCCATATAACTCAATTTTATTTTTATTTTCTTGGAGCAAAGCTTTTCAGCCTCTTCCAGTCGACTCTTACATTGAAACGCTATGCATAAAATATTCAAAATTAGGCACGTGACTAATTATTAAAAAATATAAATCTGTATTGATGAATTTGATGTATTTTTTTGTGGAATGAAATCATGTATATTACATGTTGAGAAAAAAACTCTTTGTTCATCTCTGCATGCTTCTTTGGCCCAGCATTAACACCAACTTTGGCACACCCATCCCCTCCATTTTTCTATTTTATTTCACGCGCCCCCCCTTTTTTTTTTACTTTCACATCTGTGTTTTTTAATCACGTTTTTATGATTCAGGTATTCAATAAAGATTTATATTTTTTAATAATTAGTCACAAGCCTAATTTTGAATATTTTGTGTATAGGGTTTTGTCACGCTGTCTCTGTATACTGGAGGTAGGGGGCCTAAGCTGACCCTAAGCTGGGGACCTGACTAGTCCCTCAACCTGGAGGTACTGTTAAAGGTACAGAGGTCCAGGCCGCCAGCGTAACCCCTACCTCCTGAGGATCCCTGCACCTAAGTAATCTAGTCCTGAGAAGGACCCCGATCACAACAAAAGGGGACAAGTAATAATATGCCCACACACAGTACTTAGACGAACGAGACAGTACAAGGGAAAAACCAAAACCACCTTGCATACAACAACTACACAACTACAACAGAGGGAACACCAACGGGAAAGGAGATAAATGATAAAGCGAGGAAGGGAAAAAACACTCCAAATACACTTATCTCAGAAACTCCAAACACCACGATCCGCTCTGTTAGTCTGAATGAAATGCTTTCACCGACACTTCCCAAACAGACCAGCAGGCATTTGAAGGAGTCTCACCTCAGCAGTATTGATTGCAGCTGGGCGAGGCTGGACCTCGTCTAGCACAGAGAGAGAGAGAATTAACTCCCTCACTGCCGAAAAACACAAAGCACCAACAAGTCAGCTGCGAGAAGTCAGGCTGTGTACTCGTGACGATCTTCGTGGCGACACACCCGTGACAGTACCCCCCCTTCTACGAGGGGCCTCCGGACCCTCAGGGCCAGGTTTATCCGGGTGAGTCGTGTGGAAGGCCCGAACTAATCGGTCTGCGTTAATATCCGACGCAGGAACCCACATCCTCTCCTCAGGACCATACCCTTTCCAATGAACCAGGTACTGAAGGGACCGGCGATTAAAGCGTGAATCGATGACCCTCGATACCTGGAACTCCAAGTTACCATTGACCACCACTGGAGGGGGAGGTAAAGGTGACGGTACCACCGGCGCCACATACCTCTTAAGCAACGATCTGTGGAACACGTTGTGAATTTTAAACGTAGGGGGGAGGTCAAGACGGAATGCCACCGGATTAATAATAGAACTGATTCTGTACGGCCCGATGAACCTGGGACCCAGTTTCCAGGAGGGAACCTTAAGTTTAATATTCCTGTTAGACAACCATACCCGATCGTTCACACTTAGGTCCGGACAAGACACTCTCCTCCTATCAGCCATACGTTTGTATCGGTTCCCCATAGTATTCAGATTCTTCAGCACCCCTCTCCATACTGAAGCGAGTGATGAGGAAAATTGTTCCTCCTCAGGAACCCCCGAAGAGCCCCCCCTACTGAAAGTACAAAACTGGGGGTGAAAACCATATGCTCCAAAAAACGGGGACTTACCAGTGGACTCGCTCTGCCTATTATTAAGAGCAAACTCTGCCAGAGGTAAGAAAGAAGCCCAGTCCTCCTGGTTCTCTGACACAAAACACCGGAGATATGTCTCCAAGCTCTGGTTCATACGTTCCGTCTGACCATTGGTCTGAGGATGAAAAGCCGATGAGAATGACAAATGCATCCCCCGCCGTGCACAAAACGCCTTCCAGAACTTGGACACAAACTGAGACCCCCGATCAGACACCACCTCGGAGGGTACCCCGTGAAGCCTCACAATCTCCCCAATGAACACCTGCGCAAGAGTTTTAGCATTAGGGAGAGCCGGAAGAGCGATAAAATGTGCCATCTTGCTGAACCTGTCCACTACAACGAGTATGACCGTTTTACCCGAAGACGGAGGGAGGTCCGTAATAAAGTCCATAGACAGATGAGTCCAAGGACGCTCCGGGATCTTCAAAGGTAAGAGGGCCCCAGACGGACGGGTATGTGAGGTCTTAGAGCGCACACAAACCCCACAGGACGCGACAAAAGTTACCACCTCCTTATGTAAGTTAGGCCACCAAAACCGACGCGAGAGGAGATCCACAGTTGCTTTACTCCCCGGGTGTCCTGCAAAAACTGAGTTATGGTGTGCCTCGATCACCTTTTGTCGCAACTGATCTGGAACAAATAGTCTCCCCGGAGGTCCAACAGGGGCGTCCCCCTGAGCCTCCAATACCTCCTCCTCCAGCTCAGAGCATACTGCCGAAACCACCACCCCCTCCTGAAGGATAGGAATCGGGTCGTCCGTATTCCCGGCCCCAGGGAAACTACGAGATAAGGCATCCGCCTTTACATTTTTTGACCCAGGACGATATGTAACGACAAAATTAAACCTGGTAAAAAACAATGACCACCTAGCTTGTCTGGGATTCAGACGTTTCGCGGACTCCAGATATAGCAGGTTCTTGTGATCGGTGATGACGGTGACCGGATGGACTGCCCCCTCCAAAAAATGGCGCCACTCCTCAAAAGATAACTTAATGGCCAAGAGTTCCCTATTGCCGACATCGTAATTCCTCTCAGCGGACGACAATTTTTTAGAGAAAAAGGCGCACGGATGCCACTTACCAGGGGACGAACCCTGTGACAATACTGCTCCCACCCCTACCTCGGAAGCGTCTACCTCTACAATGAATGGCTGTGACGCATCAGGTTGAATGAGTATGGGTGCCGAGGCAAAACATTTTTTCAAGGAGGAGAATGCTTGACAAGCCTTGTCAGACCACCTAGAAAAATCCGTCCCCTTTTTAGTCATGTCTGTGAGAGGCTTAACCATGGACGAGAAATTACGAATGAACTTCCGGTAATAATTAGCAAACCCCAGGAAACGTTGTAGTGCCTTAAGATTCTCTGGCCGATCCCACTCAAGAACTGCCCGCACTTTCCCAGGGTCCATACGAAAACCGGACGCTGAAACCAGGAAGCCTAAAAACTGGAGTTCCTGTACGGCGAACACACACTTTTCCCATTTGGCATACAGTTTATTATCCCGCAAGATCTGTAACACCTGCCTAACGTGCTCCTGATGAGACACCAGATCCGGCGAGTAAATTAAGATATCATCCAGATATATGACAACAAACTGTCCCACCAGGCGGCGAAAAATGTCATTAACAAAGTGTTGGAACACCGCCGGGGCATTAGTCAGACGGAATGGCATGACAAGGTTCTCATAATGCCCCTCCGGAGTGTTAAACGCCGTCTTCCACTCATCCCCCTCCTTCATCCTAATCAGATTGTACGCCCCCCTGAGATCCAACTTAGAGAACCATTTGGCGCCCACGATCTGATTAAAGAGATCGGGAATAAGTGGGAGCGGATACGGATCTCGGACCGTAATCCGATTAAGTTCACGGAAATCCAGGCAAGGGCGTAGGCCTCCATCTTTCTTCTTAACAAAGAAGAACCCCGCAGCCACCGGTGAAGATGAAGGTCTAATATGCCCCTTAGCCAGACTTTCTGAAATATAATCCTTCATGGCCTACCTCTCAGGACCAGAAAGGTTATACAACCTAGCTTTAGGTAACTTGGCCTCAGGGAGCAGTTTTACAGAACAGTCATACTCGCGATGAGGAGGTAGTTCCTGACACCCTTTCTCCGAGAATACATCCTCAAAGTCCGCCAGAAATGGAGGTAAGACCCAAGGAGTAACCGCACCGATGACCGTGCTCATGCAGTTTTTATTACAGAATTTACTCCATTGGCTTATCTCTCTGGTTTGCCAATTAATAACCGGGTTATGCTTAGCTAACCAAGGAAGGCCCAACACTATAGGAGTGGGAAGACCCTCCAACACATAGCAAGACAACAGTTCTTTATGTATCGCCCCCACTTGAAGTTTTACGTCATGCACAGCTTGCAAAAAACTTCCCTGACCGAGAGGCCTGGCGTCGATCGAGAATATGGGGATGGGTTTAGCCAACTCACTCAATCGCATACCTTGAACCCGGGCAAACCGAGCATCAACCAGATTAGCGCCGGCCCCACTATCCAGAAGAACAGATATCCTCTCAGTTCTCGTACCCACCACCACCTCCGCCGGTACGAGAAACTGAGACGAACCTAGGGACGAAATACCTACTCCCAGATTGCCGTCCACCACACAACCTGGGATCAACAGTTTTCTGACGACTCTTCACTCTGCAAGGGACGGGATGGACACCCCCCAATAAAATGTCCCTTTCTCCCGCAGAAGAAACACCTTCCTGTCTTATGGCGCACCACCGGTCCCCTCCCCCGAAATGATGTCCCTCCTAATTGCATAGGCTCCTCTGGACTGACCAGGGGAACCACCATATGAGGGGACCTTGTAGGAGGTGGAGTCATCACAGGAGGTAGAGTTATCCCGCACCTCTCCCGAAGCCGTCTGTCAACGCGAATAGCAAGGGCCATAGCGGCTTCCAGTGACGCGGGAGAGTCATACTGTGCCAACACATCCTGTAATTTGTCGGATAAACCATGATAAAACTGGCTCCTAAGAGCCGGGTCATTCCACTGGGTGTCCGTGGCCCACCTACGGAACTCCGAACAGAATTCCTCCGCCGGACGATCTCCCTGCTGGATCCTACGTAACTTAGACTCAGCAAGGGAGATCCGATCTGGGTCATCATATACGAGTCCCAGAGCAGCGAAAAACCTATCCACTGACTGGAGAGCCGGGGAGCCCGGGGGAAGAGAGAACGCCCAAGATTGTGGGTCCCCTTGTAGGAGCAAGATGACAATTCCCACCCTTTGTTCTTCACTCCCCGATGACCGAGGCCGCAGCCGAAAGTACAACTTGCATGCCTCCCGGAAAACAAAAAACTTGTCCCGCCCCCCAGTGAACCTGTCAGGGAGAGCTACTTTAGGTTCTGGTCCTGCTTGCTCCTGAGGATGCAAAACCTTGGACCTAACGTCCGCCAGCTCCATGGACAAACTCTGCAACTGCCGAGCTAGACCGGCTACTGGATCCATGGTAGCTGGAGAAAAACTAAGTGGGTCGGTGAAAATGTCACGCTGTCTCTGTATACTGGAGGTAGGGGGCCTAAGCTGACCCTAAGCTGGGGCCCTGACTAGTCCCTCAACCTGGAGGTACTGTTAAAGGTACAGAGGTCCAGACCGCCAGCGTAACCCCTACCTCCTGAGGATCCCTGCACCTAAGTAATCTAGTCCTGAGAAGGACCCCGATCACAACAAAAGGGGACAAGTAATAATATGCCCACACACAGTACTTAGACGAACGAGACAGTACAAGGGAAAAACCAAAACCACCTTGCATACAACAACTACACAACTACAACAGAGGGAACACCAATGGGAAAGGAGATAAATGATAAAGCGAGGAAGGGAAAAAACACTCCAAATACACTTATCTCAGAAACTCCAAACACCACGATCCGCTCTGTTAGTCTGAATGAAATGCTTTCACCGACACTTCCCAAACAGACCAGCAGGCATTTGAAGGAGTCTCACTACAGCAGTATTGATTGCAGCTGGGCGAGGCTGGACCTCGTCTAGCACAGAGAGAGAGAGAATTAACTCCCTCACTGCCGAAAAACACAAAGCACCAACAAGTCAGCTGCGAGAAGTCAGGCTGTGTACTCGTGACGATCTTCGTGGCGACACACCCGTGACAGGTTTCTATTGATTTATTTGTAGGTTTTAGATAATTTTGTTTATGATATATCAGTATTTCCTTCGGTATAGGTTGTTGACTCTTACATTGACCCTAAGATGTGGCAGACATTTCTTTCTAAAGTAATATTCACTGAGTCCATTGTCTGATTTCAACATTTATATAAAAACACAGGAGTGTCTAACAAATATTTATTGCACTATTTTGGCAAGTTGTAGAGTTAACACCCATATAAAATATATAGTATGTGCCTTTACTGATGAAATCTTTACCCAATGTTTTCCTTTGTTACGTTTTTGTAATCTACGATAACATGAAATTTCATTTAGGGGTTTTGTCTGGTTTAGAAAATAACTCACTAGTATTGTCATGTGCCATGATTTAAAACTACCGTACTACAGACTGTATTGTGTTATCATTGTGCTGTTGGATGGTTGCTGTACAACAAGGTTTGCCCCATCAGAAGTCCGCCCTTCCTCTCTCCCTGTCCCTTCTTCCTCATTTTGTATGTCCGCTTTGTTAAGAAGCACATATGTCTGCATCTCTAGTTCAGAATAGGTTCTTTTTACCCACTGTAATTGTGCATAACTACATGAATTCAGCTGGAAATAAACCTTTTTTCTGGGATCTTCATACTTGCCTCCTGCAGTAGAGTCAAACTATCTGATGAAATTACTTTGTGAGTAATGGTACATAGAGAGCAACAGAAACAGTGTCTCAAGCGCCTCACACACTCAGCCTAGTTATGGAGTCAGAATAAGTATGATTAAGAGTTTATAGAGGCTGGTTGTCATCTGTGACCTTTATCATTAAGGTCTGCTACAAGATCTGCTACAAATAATATATCTTTAATGGAGCCAACACAATCTAGCATTATGTGGATAACTCATTAATTTTAACATGTACCAAGTAATTCTTCAGTTTCCATCTGGGGACACTACAGGGGAGTTGAACATTTGCTTTCAGGTTGCCCAAAAAATGACAGCTGGTCACTGGGAAGGTAAAGAACAAACCGTGTCTGTTCTGTTCTTCTTCTGTGACCTTTCTAACTAAAAGGGATTGGTCAATGAAGATAACCCAATTATAGTCTATTTTTTCATACATGTGATCAATATAATATGGTTTGGGATGCTAATTTATAGCTTATTTTGGGGGCCATTATTATGTAAAGTAGCTCCATGTTGCTGTTTTTTTTCTAGCAATTTTTTTTCCAAATCACTGCCACTTTTGCATGTAATCAAATGACCAAATTCCTTATCCACACATTCATGCCTCTGGGAATTGTAGTTTTACACAATATTTCAGAGAAAGAGAAGGGAATCGACTTTGCAGAAGGACATAGACATGTTTGGCCATGTGTCTAATTCACCCATTAAAAAATTGTAAAAAACAGCTTACCATATGCCTTATAAGAATGCCCTTTTCATATGCCATATAAGAATATCCTTTCCATGCCCTATCAAGCCTTATGGATGTCATTGAGAGTGTTTCAGTTGAAGGTGCTCCTATGAGTCAGGGTGGAGAGTTACTGACAAATAATGGTTCTAGCTCCAGCTAGAATGGTGAGCCATTCAGTTGATAACAATAATTTTTGTTCACTAGGGATATATAAATACAGATATGATGATCACTGGACTGAAGTCAATTTGAGATGACTTGTCATGATACTAAACCTCTTTAAATGCAAACATATCAATCTGATTGATACAGTGGTGGTGGCTATACCTTGTCAATGAGGAGAGGAACTGACCAGTTGAAGGAGCCAGGACCACAACCAGGAGGGAAGAGCAGTAAGAGTAAACTGGGAGCGTTGAATTCTCCCTCACTGAGCATCTCAGATGTTAGAAGCAGAAGTAAATGCCTAAACTTTTGAGAGACTATGATGCAGTTATCCCAAACTCTCCACTCTTTACTTTAGGAATTGTAGTGGCATACAGATAGGGGATTTAGTTGCCGCTGCCATACCAAAACTAAGTAGAGACTTGTTTTGATATGTATTTATTCTCTTTTCCAAAATACTAGTTTTAAAGTATAAAAATGTTCAAATCCTAACAAAAATCTGCAATTATTTATTACTATTTTCATGTTTATTTTGCAGCATAATAATTATAATTAAAACATGCAGCTTTGTTACCTGGAAAAGTGGTAAGTTCTGACAATAAGCTACAATGCTGAAATTTGGAGAAACGAACAACTTTGGTCCAAAATTATTGTCCTGTGTTTATAGTAAAAACTGGAATTTTTGTGACATGTGGTTTGCTTTTCTGTTTTAGGTACTATATTAAAAGTGTCATTATTTTGCACATAAATAGAATGTCTAGAATGTCCTGATTACAATTGTCACAAAATTTATTAGGTTCTGGTCAACTACATTATCCTAGCCAAAGAGGATTGCAAAAAGCCGCCTTCCTATTGAAGGATAATGAATATAAATGTAAAGAGAACTCTTGTCACTTATGGAGTCTTGAAAGAAGAAACAAAATAGAAACTAGACAAGACAGCGGGACCACACATGATGCCTCCAGTGACTTAAAAGAAGCTTAGAGTAGTGTTGGTAACAGAGTGAACCGAATTGTTACCCAACCACTATCCATGGGAAGAACTTTGTGCGACTTACCAAGCAATTGATGCAACTTCACAAGTTATGCATATAAATAATCTACAATGTTTAATTAATTTTTTTCCCTGATATAGTTTTCTATTTTGCCTTTTTGTATAAATAATCATTTTCATTATGTATCTGAGAACTTTATGTTTGACTTTATGTAGATAATAAGCTGAATTTTCATCATTACATTCATTTTTTTTGCTGCTATGGAAATAGAATTTACAAGCCTGTCTTATTGTGGTCATGGATATAATGATTACTAATATTGCTGTCACTGTAATACCTCTAGACTAATAACTTTTTGCATTCGGTGGCCCTCAAATTGTTCCAGCTTCTTTCGACTACAAATTCTCAATTTAAAAATTTTCAGGGCAATACAGAAGATATTACTATTGGTAGCTAAATTTTGTCCTTATAAAGAAGCACTACCATAAAAATATAACTTCATAATCCCTTAACAATATGCATGTAGTGCAATGTGCAACTGTTTAAATAATTACTGATCTTCTCCGGTTCCCAGTGACATTCCCATTTTCTTCTAAACCACGTACATCGCAATTCTGACAAGCTGGTTCACACTTCATCTTCTGTGTGGACCGGAAGTCGCTTTCTCAATGTAAGTATTTGAGAACCTTGATATGAGGCTCATATGCCGACATTGGGAAACCAACTACCACTCCACACAGAAGACACTATATGAGCCGGCTAAGCTGGATTCCAATCACATGGTGCAGAAGAAGATAGAAACCGTGCCGGGAACTTGAGAATATGGAAAAATGCAAGAGCGCAATAGGGTCTTATCCAATTAATAAATGTTACATAAGTATTAAAAACTGCTCACCTAGTAGGGTTGTGTGGGAAACAACACCTATAAAGCCTGGACTCCAAATGCTGCAGCTTCCTATGGCTATGTCAGAGATAGATGCTGGGAAAGGAAGCTGCTTCTGCGCTCTCTGGAGTCACGACAAACCATTAGTATGGATAAAAATGTAGGTTTATTGTCTACGCGTTTCAGAGTCCATCGACTCCTTCCTCAGGACAACCATACATAACTATAACTTCCTTTCCCAGCATCTATCTCTGGGAACTTGAGAAGACAGTGATCGATAAGTATTGAAACACATACATATCTAATGTTACACTACATACCTAATATATTATTTTACGGGAAAACGTAGCTCTTAATCAGTAGAAAATGTTAACTTAAAATTTACATAGTGCTAAGAAGTGGACATTTTATAACTATAACTTTAAAGATAGTCTGTCAGAGGAATTATGTCTACTAAGAAGAGATGAGTGGATCTGACAAAATTCGAAGTCGTCAAATTGCACAGTTTTCCGTAGGAAATTCGATTTGCAACAAAGCTATTCTCCACAAATTGAATGTCCCTTATTATGTTAATTGACTTTTGAGGCCTTGCTATGGCTGGAAGTCCTGGCCTCGAGTGAGCAGGCTAGAGATACGACAGCAGAAAGAAAAGGCACTGTGGACCTCAAGTTGGATCGTGAGCAGAGCTGCCCCCCATCAAACCCTCTTTTTTCCATTGTCACATCGTCAACCTGTTCACTCTAGGCCGCAGTGTCCTTTGAGCCCTGGTCACAGCTGGAGGTCCCAACCTAGAAAGAAGAGGCTGAGAGATGCAGCTCACAACGAGGAAAAGAAAAGGCGACTCTGAGGATCAGGTGGCCAGCAGCGGAGAGGCCAGAAAGGTGAACAGCGAGGTGAGCATTAGAGATGAGCGTTGTTCTACTCGAACTGTTCGCCAATCTCAAATTCGAGCTGTTTTGGGCGGTGTTCGAGCCGGTCGGCGAACACGAACAATTTGAGAAAAATTCGGCTGTTCGAGGTTATGTTCGATAACTGTTCGTGCACCAAAATCATAACTGGATTTTTTCTCAGTAATGATGAAAATTAATGTTAATACGCAGTTTGAGTGTACAGCGGGGCGGGGGGAGGGGCAGGGGATGGATCTCTGCAGGAACAATGAAGATCTCCATTTTTTTTTCTCTTTCCCGCATTTGCAGTGGGGAGGTGCAATCTGTCAGCCTATCAGCAGCGCACACACGGAGCGAAGTGCTTTTTTTCACACAAGCAAGGGCATGTGTGATTGGCAGTGTATGTCACATGTCCTTGCCCTATAAGACCAAGCCATTTTCCCCGTCGCCACCATTTTCTCACTGCTGCAGCTGCGTGTTAGACGGCACCGCTGTTGCTGTGTGCGCTATACCTTGTTAATTTCAAGCCAATTTTCGCACAAATATACAGATAGCTTGGGAGTAGGGAATAGTTGTGATTGCAGTCCTTTTAAGGACTAGGTTACAGCATTTCCTACGACTTTTATCAGGCAGGTCTGTGCTCTTAAATAGATAGATTGTGGGAGTAAAGACTAATTGTAATTGGAGTCCTTTTCAGGACTAGGTTACATCAGTTCCTATCAGTTTTTGCCAGGCAGGTCTGTGCCAGTGCTGTGCAAGTTTTTTTCACAGCATTTGGCTGAATCGAGCAAAGCTAATCCTTTTTGGCCTATTGCAGAGTGTGTTAGTCAGTGGAGTAGCCTATCTGTGTTGCAAGATATACCACCTGTGTATAGAATACCAATTTTTTTACTGCACCTAGTGAAGTAAAATCTTTTGGGCATAGCATCATTCTATTAGTCCATCTATACTGACCTCCATCAGGTTGCAAACTGAATATAATTTTTTTCTGCATCTAGCTCTGAAAAAATATTTGGGCTTCTAGCGGTGTGTGGGACTTGGTCTATTAGTCCATCTATACTGACCTCCATCAGGTTGCAAATTAAAAATAATTTTTTTCTGCATCTAGCTCTGAAAAAATATTTGGGCTTCTAGCAGTGTGTGGGACTTGGTCTATTAGTCCATCTATACTGACCTCCATCAGGTTGCAAATTAAAAATAATTTTTTTCTGCATCTAGCTCTGAAAAAATATTTGGGCTTCTAGCGGTGTGTGGGACTTGGTCTATTAGTCCATCTATACTGACCTCCATCAGGTTGCAAATTAAAAATAATTTTTTTCTGCATCTAGCTCTGAAAAAATATTTGGGCTTCTAGCAGTGTGTGGGACTTGGTCTATTAGTCCATCTATACTGACCTCCATCAGGTTGCAAATTAAAAATAATTTTTTTCTGCATCTAGCTCTGAAAAAATATTTGGGCTTCTAGCAGTGTGTGGGACTTGGTCTATTAGTCCATCTATACTGACCTCCATCAGGTTGCAAATTAAAAATAATTTTTTTCTTCATTTATCTCTGAAAAAATATTTGGGCTTCTAGCAGCGTGTGGGACTTGTTCTATTAGTCCATCTATACTGACCTCCATCAGGTTGCAAATTAAAAATAATTTTTTTCTGCATGTAGCTCTGAAAAAATATTTGGGCTTCTAGCAGTGTGTGGGACTTGGTCTATTAGTCCATCTATACTGACCTCCATCAGGTTGCAAATTAAAAATATTTTTTTTCTGCATCTAGCTCTGAAAAAATATTTGGGCTTCTAGCAGTGTGTGGGACTTGGTCTATTAGTCCATCTATACTGACCTCCATCAGGTTGCAAATTGAATAAAAAAATTTTCTGCATCTAGCTCTGAAAAAATATTTGGGCTTCTAGCGGTGTGTGGGACTTGGTCTATTAGTCCATCTATACTGACCTCCATCAGGTTGCAAATTAAAAATAATTTTTTTCTGCATCTAGCTCTGAAAAAATATTTGGGCTTCTAGCAGTGTGTGGTACTTGGTCTATTAGTCCATCTATACTGACCTCCATCAGGTTGCAAATTAAAAATAATTTTTTTCTGCATCTAGCTCTGAAAAAATATTTGGGCTTCTAGCAGTGTGTGGGACTTGGTCTATTAGTCCATCTATACTGACCTCCATCAGGTTGCAAATTAAAAATAATTTTTTTCTTCATTTATCACTGAAAAAATATTTGGGCTTCTAGCAGCGTGTGGGACTTGTTCTATTAGTCCATCTATACTGACCTCCATCAGGTTGCAAATTAAAAATAATTTTTTTCTGCATGTAGCTCTGAAAAAATATTTGGGCTTCTAGCAGTGTGTGGGACTTGGTCTATTAGTCCATCTATACTGACCTCCATCAGGTTGCAAATTAAAAATAATTTTTTTCTGCATCTAGCTCTGAAAAAATATTTGGGCTTCTAGCAGTGTGTGGGACTTGGTCTATTAGTCCATCTATACTGACCTCCATCAGGTTGCAAATTGAATAAAAAAATTTTCTGCATCTAGCTCTGAAAAAATATTTGGGCTTCTAGCGGTGTGTGGGACTTGGTCTATTAGTCCATCTATACTGACCTCCATCAGGTTGCAAATTAAAAATAATTTTTTTCTGCATCTAGCTCTGAAAAAATATTTGGGCTTCTAGCAGTGTGTGGGACTTGGTCTATTAGTCCATCTATACTGACCTCCATCAGGTTGCAAATTAAAAATAATTTTTTTCTGCATCTAGCTCTGAAAAAATATTAGGGCTTCTAGCAGTGTGTGGGACTTGGTCTATTAGTCCATCTATACTGACCTCCATCAGGTTGCAAATTAAAAATAATTTTTTTCTTCATTTATCTCTGAAAAAATATTTGGGCTTCTAGCAGCGTGTGGGACTTGTTCTATTAGTCCATCTATACTGACCTCCATCAGGTTGCAAATTAAAAATAATTTTTTTCTGCATCTAGCTCTGAAAAAATATTTGGGCTTCTAGCAGTGTGTGGGACTTGGTCTATTAGTCCATCTATACTGACCTCCATCAGGTTGCAAATTGAATAAAAAAATTTTCTGCATCTAGCTCTGAAAAAATATTTGGGCTTCTAGCAGTGTGTGGGACTTGGTCTATTAGTCCATCTATACTGACCTCCATCAGGTTGCAAATTGAATAAAAAAAATTTCTGCATCTAGCTCTGAAAAAATATTTGGGCTTCTAGCGGTGTGTGGGACTTGGTCTATTAGTCCATCTATACTGACCTCCATCAGGTTGCAAATTAAAAATAATTTTTTTCTGCATCTAGCTCTGAAAAAATATTTGGGCTTCTAGCAGTGTGTGGGACTTGGTCTATTAGTCCATCTATACTGACCTCCATCAGGTTGCAAATTAAAAATAATTTTTTTCTGCATCTAGCTCTGAAAAAATATTTGGGCTTCTAGCAGTGTGTGGGACTTGGTCTATTAGTCCATCTATACTGACCTCCATCAGGTTGCAAATTAAAAATAATTTTTTTCTTCATTTATCTCTGAAAAAATATTTGGGCTTCTAGCAGCGTGTGGGACTTGTTCTATTAGTCCATCTATACTGACCTCCATCAGGTTGCAAATTAAAATTATTTTTTTTCTGCATCTAGCCCAGCCAATAGTTTTGGCCTAATACCACAGTTTGGCCACTCAGCTCTGCTCGGTTACCATCCATTGTTTTTTTGTGCAAACAACTCCAGAGTTGTGAATTAGTTAACCACCAAAATGAGTGGAAAAAGGCCTGCTGCTGGTGTAAAGGGGAATAGGCGTGTTGGGAAGGGGAAAAAAGGTTGTGTCCGTGGGGTAGGTGCAGAAGAAAGACCATCTTCCAGCCAAACTAAAATGTCTACTTCTTTTAGCGGACAATGTGATAAGATCCCTTTCTTACGGCCACGCCAATCGCTACAAATTCCAGATGAGGCACAAAAACAGCAGGTGCTTCAACAGATATCAAGTGCTCCTTTAAGTGGGCTCTCCTCCACATCAACTTCAACATCACAAATACTCCAGTCCTCAAAGGTGTCACCCAAATCGCACTTGCTTCCTCACAGCTCCCAAATCTCCAGCTGCCCGTCTGAGTATGAGGTAGAACAGATGGTTGAGTCTGCAGAGCTGTTTACTCATACTATAGCCTGGGAATCAGAGGTCGACTCCAGCGCTTCTGTGAATCCAGACGAGGAAATGATCTGCACTGATGCCCAGAATCTTTATGAGTCGGATCCAGGACCAGACGCAGAAGGTTCTGGCCATAATGTAGACCCTCATTCCCAAACTGTAACTCCTGTTGGTGGAGACAATGAGGAAGACGATGATAAGACTCAAATACCTGATTGGAGCGACAACTTTAGTTTTTTGTCAGGGCAGGAACAGGTTGGCTCTGAGGACGACGGGTGTGATAACGCACAGGGTGATGATGATGAGGTCGGAGATCCCACTTACTGTCAACCCACAGTCAGCCAAGAGATGAGGTCAGCAGAGGAGGTGGAGGAAGATGCTAGTGACGACGAGGTCAGGTTGCGCCTTCCTGGACAGAGACGTAGTACTGGAAGCACGTCAACAACTGCATCCTCAAACACAACTCTGCCTCTCACCACAAGTCATGGTGGCTCTTCAGGTCGCATGGGTGCTAAGCCTTGCATAGCCTGGGCATTTTTTCAGATCGATAAAGATGACCCAACTCGTGTTATCTGTAACATTTGTCAGCAAAAGCTAAGTAGAGGCCAAAAAATACATAGTTTGAGTACTTCATGCATGAACCGGCACATGGACATGAAGCATAAGTTGCAGTGGGAAGCTCAGTGTGCTACAATGCGGCCTAGCCGGCCGGGCCAATCACCGTCTGCCATATCTTGTGCATCCGCGGCCTCTTCATCCTCTGTGACTGGGGGGACAGCAGTCACACCTGTTTTGGGGCGCAGACCTGCCACCTCTTTACCCGCAACAGCCAGCGTGATTGGCAGGTCATCATTTTCTTTGGAGGTGGTAACACCAGCTGGTGTTGAGCGCTGTCCGACATCGATAGCACCACCTTTGGATCAAGGCAACCTAACATGTCCGCCTGCATCTTCCTCACAGACCGGCAGTTTGCCGGGGACACCCTTATCAACCCCGTCTAAGCACAATAGCCAGCCCTCGGTCCCTCAGATGTGGACAAGTAAAAGACCATTTCCTCCTAGCCATGAGAAAGCTAAGAGGTTGAATTTCACCATCTGCAAGCTCTTGGCTACAGAAATGCTGCCTTTCCGCCTGGTGGACACAGAGGATTTTCGAGACCTTATGTCCGTCGCAGTGCCCCAGTACCAGATGCCCAGTCGGCACTACTTCTCAAAGAAAGGTGTGCCTGCGCTCCACCAGCATGTCGCACACAACATCACCGCTTCTTTGAGAAACTCTGTGTGTGACAGGGTGCATTTCACCACAGACACTTGGACGAGTAGGCATGGACAGGGGCGTTACATGTCGCTGACTGGGCACTGAGTAACTATGGTGACAGCAGGACAAGGGGCTGCTGTCCAAGTCTTGCCGTCCCCACGAGTTGTGCGTCAATCCTCTTTATGTCAAAGTTCCTCCACTGCTTCTGCCTCCTCAACCTCCTCTCGGTCTTCCACCTGCACCCAAAGCCTGTCTGGTCATGCCACAAGATTTCTAACTGCGCAGAAGGGATCCTGCACACCTCCTTACTATGCTGGCAGTAGGGCTCAACGTCATCAGGCGGTTTTTACATTGAAATGTCTGGGAAATGTGAGTCACACAGCTGAGGAGTTGTGGTCAGCTCTGGAGAACCAATTTCATGAATGGTTGTCTCCACTGGACCTGAAACCAGGGAAGGCCGTGTGCGACAATGCTGCAAACCTGGGTGCGGCCCTTCGCCGGGGCAATGTCACACACGTGCCTTGTATGGCTCACGTGTTGAACCTGGTTGTCCAGCAATTTTTAGCCCACTATCCCAGACTAGATGGCCTTCTGCAGAGGGCACGGTCGCTGTGTGCTCACTTCCGCCGTTCGCATCCCGCAGCTCAGCGACTTACATCTCTACAGAAGTCGTTGGGCCTGCCACTTCACCGGCTAAAATGCGATGTGCCTACCCGGTGGAATTCAACTCTGCACATGTTGCAGCGACTGTGGCAGCACCGACAAGCCCTGGTGCAATACGTTCTGACGTATAGCCTGGGCCAATGAGATTCAGAGGTGGGGCAAATCACGCTGGAGGAGTGGTCTCAGATCAGGAACCTATGCACCCTTCTGCACAGTTTTGAAATGGCGACGAAGATGTTTAGTGCTGACGATGCCATTATCAGCATGACTATTCCGGTGATTTACATGCTGGAGCACATGTTAAACAGAATTCGGAGTCAGGTGGTGGCACAAGAGGAGGTGGAGGAAGTAGAGGAGGAGGAGTTGTATGCGGAAGGGCTAACATCTGCAAGGTCCAGACGGTCGGCAGCACCAAGGCGGCAGGCATGTGAGGGTGGGGGAGATGGTTTTACCAGGGCGCATGGTAGCAGCCAAACTAGTGAGGAAGGTGCAGGAGCCCAGGAAGAAGTGGAGGACGAACTGATGGAAGACTCATCAGATGAGGGAGACCTTGATCACATTTCTGTTGTGCGAGGTTGGGGGGAGAGGACAGAGGAAGGAAGCATGATTGTTACCTCGCCACCAACACAACAGGGACTTGGTGCTCCTGGATGCGCAACACACATGAGTGCCTTCTTGCTGCACTACCTGCAACATGACCCTCGAATTGTGAGAATTAGAAATAATCCTGACTACTGGGTTGCCACACTGTTAGATCCCCGGTACAAAAGTAAATTTGCAGAAATTATTCCTGCCATAGAAAGGGATGCACGCATGCAGGAGTATCAGCAGAGACTGTTGCAGAATCTTACATGTGCTTTTCCACAAAATACCAGTGGTGCACGTAGTGAATCTCACAGTTCCAACTTGCCAACCGTGGGACCGTCAAGTGTTCAGCACTCAAACCGTAACAGAACCACAGTATCTGCTGGTAACATCAATTTTGCGGAATCATTTCACCACTTTTTTAGCCCATCCTTTGCAAGGCCACAGGAGACAAGAAGTCTGACACATAGTCAACGCCTAGAGACGATGGTACAGGAGTATCTCCAAGTAAACATTGAAGCCACGACTGTGTCACTGGACCCTTGCTCTTTTTGGGCTTCCAATCTGGATAAATGGCCGGAGCTAGCCACTTACGCCTTGGAGATCTTGTCATGCCCCGCAGCCAGCGTTCTGTCTGAACGTGTGTTCAGCGCTGCTGGTGGTGTGCTGACAGATAAGCGCACGCGGCTCTCCACTGATAATGTAGACAGACTCACGTTCATAAAGATGAACAAATCATGGATCCGAAACGACTTTTCTACCCCTGTGTCATCCTGGGGAGAGTAAAAGCTTGATGATTGGTTAAAATCACCCTACCAACCGTTTTAAGCTTTCAAATTACTAATCATGTTTATCTGTATCTTGACTGGAAAATAATTTGGGCTTTGTAGCAGTGTGCAGCACTGATCCTATTAGGCCATCTATAATAAGCTTCACCAGATTTAAAATTAAAAATAATTTTTAGCTGCATCTAGCCCGGAAAATAATTTTGGGGCTCCGAGATGCGCAAGACACATAAGTGCCTTCTTGCTGCACTACCTGCAGCATGACCCTCATATTGTCAGAATTCGAAGTAATCATGACTACTGGGTTGCCACACTCTTAGATCCCCCAAACTTTTCGATCAACCTTTTCATTTTAATAAAGACCAAAAAAATGGTCATTTTTGAAATTATAAGCATTAGCAGGTTGTTAGAAACTGAAATCAAACAGTTTTCAACTCAAAACTTTATTCTAGGTGATGTTACATTTTCACATAGGACCCCTTGTTCGAAAGGAGCTTCTGAACTCTCTCGTCCATTGAATTTGTCAGGTTTTGGATGGTTTCTGCTTCAATTGTTTTGCATGAGGACAGAATACCCTCCCAGAGCTGTTGCTTAGATGTGAACTGCCTCCCGCCATCATAGACACTCCTTTTAATGATGCTCCAAAGGTTCTGAATGGGGTAGAGGTCAGGGGAGCATGGGGGTCACACCATAAGTTTGTCCCCTTTTATGCCCATATCAGCCAGAGATGCAGATGTTTTATGTGCAGCATGAGATGGTGCATTATCATGCAGAAAAATGATCTTGCTGTGAAATACACGGTTCTTCTTCTTGAACCATGGCAGGAAGTGCTGTTTGAGAAAATCCACATACATTATGGAGTTCATCTTTAGCGCCTTCAGGGATCCTAAAGGGGCCGACAATCTCTCTCCCCATGATTCCAGCCCAAAACATTACTCCACCTCCTCCTTGTTGGCGCTGTAGCCGTGTTTGCGTGGGGTGTCCATCAACCAGCCATCCTCCACTCCATTCATCTGGACCATCGAGCGCTGCACGGCACTCATCCGTGAACAAAACAGTTTTGAAATCAGTCTTCATGTAATGTTTGGCCCACTGGAGCCGTTTCTGCTTGTGTGAAGTGGATAGAGGAGGTCGACAGGATGGCATATGCACAGCTGCAAACCTCTGAAGGACCCTGCATCTTGTTGTTCGGGGGACGTTGGAGGCACAAGCAGCTTCAAAAACTTGTCTGCTGCTATGACAAGGCTTTTTTGCCGCTGCTGTTTCAACCTGACGTAATTGCCTGTAGGAAAGAGTCCTCAATTTGCCCTTATCAGCACGCACACGTGTGTACTGTGAATCAGCTACATACTTCTTGATTGCCAAGACACTTCATCCTGATCATCGCACAATGTTGATTGTAGTCATGCCTTGACCTAAACACTCCACAATTTGTTGCTTCTCAGCAGCCGACACATCCTTTTTCTTTCCCATTTTGGCAGAAAATGTAGGCTGCTTAATAATGTGAGAGAGCCTTCTTAAGTAGTCTTGCCTTTCATTGGACACACCTGCCAAACTAATTAGCACAGGTGTCTGCAATTGCTTACAGTGATATAAAGAGCCCTGACACACATCACCATCAATGAGTTTAACTGACAAACAAACAAATTCTTCCCTTATCACTCCTAAACACTTTTTGCATAATAATTTGGAACGCGGTGTACATGTGCTTTTCCACAAAACACCAGTGGTTCACGTAGTGAATCTTACAGTTCTAACTTGCCAACCGTGGTCTGTATGGAATTGTTCAATAAAGGGCCCAAAATTAAGATAACATAGATGGGAGAGGTCTCTATGAATAGGAATTCCTAAGTATTTGATACCCTGGGAGGGCCAGGCAAAGGGAAAGTTGGACTGGATGGAATCCTATATGGATTTAGGGAGGGAGACATCGAGGGCCTCAGACTTCGCTGCATTGATTTTAAAATTTTACCATGTAACAAAGTGATCTATTTCAGCCATAACAGCAGGGATGGATATATGTGATTGAGTGATATATACTAGGACATCATCAGCAAATAGAGAGCACTTGTACTCGGTGCCTCCCACCTCAATCCACCTAATATTGGGGTTATGGCGAATTGATGAGAGCAGGTGCTCTGTCACTAGGATGTATAAGAGAGGGGACAGAGGACATCCCTGCCTTGTCCCATTGGTGATTGTGAAAGGTGATAAAAATGTTCTGACGCACCCCCTGGGCCTTGGGACACCCGGAGCCGGACACTTTTTGGTGGATGCTGGTGGTTGTAGTCTTCGTGGCGGCGATCCGGTTCCGTGGCTCAGGGCGGTCAAACCAGTGGCGGAACTATTTATGTGGTTTTGATGTTTAAATGTCCGACTACGCCACCCGTGGATTGCGGTCAGAGTGAACCGCCGCTACAGGGCAGACCGCTAAGGCTGGTGTTGTGGGTGCAGCAGAGCGTAGCATAACTCCCCACGGGAGGAGTATAGCCTCAGGGCAGTGTATGCGGAGGATGGGGGTGATGGTGCAGGGCAGCAGCAGTAACGACACGGAGTCAGTGATGCAGTTCAGGGCCTTTACTCACAGTTCTTATTATCCAGACCACGTCTGCAGGTAACGGCTGCCCACGTCGTACTGTGCTCACCAGGTGAGGGGCTCAGACAACTCCCAGATAACTTTGGAGCGCTTCACAGGACCCCCTTTGTGTGTCCTTTGTCTGGCCTTTCTTACCAACACTTCTGTCCGGCTGCCTCGGGCCTCCTCTTGGTAAACTTGGCGCCAGTTTCCCTGACCGTATGTGGTGCCTTCCTAGCGGGTGGAGCAAGGGGCTGCGCCACATAAAATGTCAGAGCCTCCGGTTTCTAGCTGAGGGTCGTTTCCTGCCTCCACTAGTTCGGGGACCGGTCTCCCCCTTTGGCCTGACCCCTCCACGCAGGTGGATTCGGGCGTGCGGTGGCGACTCGCCCGTCCGCACCCCTGGGATCCCTTCATTCCTCGTTCCTGGAGCCTTCTCCGCTCCTCTTCCTTCCTTCTCCCTCTTGCAGGCCTGGGCCTCTATTACTAGGCCCGCCTCCGGAGCAGAGCTCATGCAGAGCCCCTGCTCCCTGCCACTTCTGCTCAGACTTCTCTGCACTGAACTAAGATGGTGCCCACCTTTTATACTCCCTTCTCAATGCACCCAGGAACTGCTTCCTCCCTGCTCCTGCACTGCAGGGTTCCCCTTCCTCAGTGTTCCCTCCCCCCACTCCAGCCAGGGACAGGGACTGTCGTGCCCATCTCAGGGGCATATTGGTCGCCCTGCCCCACGGCAATTTGGTGTAATGCATGCAGGTGTCGGGTCCTGATCCACACTCCATCCTTATCTGAGAGTGAGATATCACACCTCTGGGTGAGGTGCAATACGTCTGTAGCAACCGAGCCCTCGGTGCTACAGTTCCATTTATCTTCAGCCTAGGTGACGTATTGTGATACAGGGCCGTGATTTTGGCTATAAAAGGGTCCCCTAGACCCCTACCCCAAGCTTTTTAAGAGAATCATATATGGCGTGCCAGGAGACTCTATGGAATGCTTTCTCAGCATCCAACGAGAGTATCTACTTACAAATTTTTAACTGCATCTAGCCCAGGAAATACTTTGTGCCTAGTAGCAGTGTCTGCTAGTCAGCGGATTATCCCGGCTGTTAAGCAAGCTACACCACCTGTAGTTTGGACACTTAATTTTTTCAAAGGAAATGCTTCGGGACCACGGGATACTTAGTGAAGAGCATCAGGAGGCACTCCAAGGCATAGGGGCTGGGACTGGCACTAGGATGCCTTGCGGTGGACAGCCGAGCTCGATCCTTATAAAAGCTTTTTAACTGCAGCAGCTTTAGTGGACGCTACTGGAGCTGGAATTACGCGGCTGCTGGCATGAGACTTGCCCTCCAATAGATCCTTGTAAATGGATTTAAAGTGTATTCATTCAAATTAGAGAGACAATTTAAATTAAAAAGCTTAGAGCTGCCTCCACCACAGGGGGGCTCTCTCGACCCACCAGCGGACAGGCACCAGTATTGGGAGAGGGGGGCTGGCCGTCAGGGTTCACCGCGGCTCTGGCACAAACCCGGCGACACGGAGGTGGCACGGGCAGGAGCGGACTGGCCGTCTCGGCTTCTCACTTTTTGGATTTTAGAAGGGCATGACATGCCTATATCTGTGTCTCCCCCTCCTTTTACTCCTCCACCTCTTTTCTTTTCGCATGACTATATGTACTTGTCACTTTTCCATGTGTTAGTTGTGTCTTCTGAGCAGTTTGTCAGCTTTTGGACACCTTTGAAGGTGTTTTCTATGTGTTTCTATGTGTTTTTGTTTGCCTGCCATTGGTTTTAACGGTGTTCGAAGGTGTTCGACGAACAGTTCGACGAACAGTTCGGCGAACACACGGGTGTTCGACGAACCGAACCGAACTCGAACACTACGGGGGTGGCTCAACACTAGTGAGCATATGTACAGTAGAGACCAAAAGTTTGGACACACCTTCTCATTTAAAGATTTTTCTGTATTTTCATGACTATGAAAATTGTACATTCACACTGAAGGCATCAAAACTATGAATTAACACATGTGGAATTATATACTTAACAAAAAAGTGTGAAACAACTGAAAATATGTCTTATATTCTAGGTTCTTCAAAGTAGCCACCTTTTGCTTTGCACACTCTTGGCATTCTCTTGATGAGCTTCAAGAGGTAGTCACCGGAAATGGTCTACCAACAATCTTGGAGGAGTTCCCAGAGATGCTTAGCACTTGTTGGCCCTTTTGCCTTCACTCTGCGGTCCAGCTCACCCCAAACCATCTCGACTGGGTTCAGGTCTGGTGACTGTGGAGGCCAGGTCATCTGGCGTAGCACCCCATCACTTTCCTTCTTGGCCAAATAGCCTTTACACAGCCTGGACGTGTGTTTGGGGTCATTGTCCTGTATAAAAATAAATAATGGTCCAACTAAACGCAAGCCGGATGGAATAGCATGCCGCTGCAAGATGCTGTGGTAGCCATGCTGGTTCAGTATGCCTTCAATTTTGAATAAATCCCCAACAGTGTCACCAGCAAAGCACCCCCACACCATCACACCTCCTCCTCCATGCTTCATAGTGGGAACCAGGCATGCAGAGTCCATCCGTTCACCTTTTCTGCGTCGCACAAAGACACGGTGGTTGGAACCAAAGATCTCAAATTTGGACTCATCAGACCAAAGCACAGATTTCCACTGGGCTAATGTCCATTCCTTGTGTTCTTTAGCCCAAACAAGTCTCTTCTGCTTGTTGCCTGTACTTATCAGTGGATTCCTAGCAGCTATTTTACCATGAAGGCCTGCTGCACAAAGTCTCTTCTTAACAGTTGTTGTAGAGATGTGTCTGCTGCTAGAACTCTGTGTGGCATTGACCTGGTCTCTAATCTGAGCTGCTGTTAACCTGCGATTTCTGAGGCTGGTGACTCGGATAAACTTATCCTCAGAAGCAGAGGTGACTCTTGGTCTTCCTTTCCTGGGGCGGTCCTCATGTGAGCCAGTTTCTTTGTAGCGCTTGATGGTTTTTGCAACTGCACTTGGGGACATTTTCAAAGTTTTCCCAATTTTTCAGAATGACTGACCTTCATTTCTTAAAGTAATGATGGCCACTCGTTTTTCTTTACTTAGCTGCTTTTTTCTTGCCATAATACAAATTCTAACAGTCTATTCAGTAAGACTATCAGCTGTGTATCCACCAGACTTCTGCACAACACAAATGATGGTCCCAAACCCATTTATAAGGCAAGAAATCCCACTTATTAAACCTGACAGGGCACACCTGTGGAGTGAAAACCATTTCCGGTGACTACCTCTTGAAGATCATCAAGAGAATGCCAAGAGTGTGCAAAGCAGTCATCAAAGCAAAAGGTGGCTACTTTGAAGAACCTAAAATATAAGACATATTTTCAGTTGTTTCACCCTTTTTCTTAAGTATATAATTCCACATGTGTTAATTCATAGTTTTGATGCCTTCAGTGTGAATGCACAATTTTCAAAGTCATGAAAATACAGAAAAATCTTTAAATGAGAAGGTGTGTCCAAACTTTTGGTCTGTACTGTACATATTTTTACATTTTTGTTGTTCATCTACAGCTCAGCAAAATGGTAGCTAGCTCACTGCCATTTTGTTGAATCCATGAGAAAAATTTACAAAAATTCACATTCTCAAAACTGTGGATTTTTTGTATATTTGAGAAAAATTTAATTCCACGTGAATAAATTCACTAATCTGAACTACTAAGCCATCTACAGCATTAGATGGAGGCTCTAGAGCATGCTTAAACATATCTGTATAGTTGCAGATAGGTTTGTAGAAAAAAAAATAATGCAATTGATCTCGCAGGATATACGAGCGCAGCTACAGTCTGGCAAAGTGACCGAGCTCTCCTCATTTAATCCAGTGATATCCTGGAAGACACTGGAATCTCATACATGGGTTCAGTGTACCTTAGCTGGTGCATGTATGCTACTTAATTAATCTCTATGATGTGTTGCACATTTCAGTGCCTGTTAGAAAGGAAGAGGCATCAATCCAGGTAAAGGTAGAGGTGTTAGACAAGCTATAATGAGAAAAGCTGGAGATCTTGCCAGAATATTTGCATATTCAAAGTTGATTTTTCTCTAAGACAGACTTTTCTCACAGTCTGTCTGTAGCCATACATGTCTTAAAGTCCTCTGATTGGTACTGTAAATGGTTTAGTAGAGAGATAAAGCATCCCTTTAACCCTTTCACCCCTAAGCCTGTTTTCTCCTTCCTGACGAGGTAAATTTTTTAAATTCTGACCAGTGTCACTTTATGAGGTAATAAGTCTGGAACGCTTCAAGGGATCCCAGTGGTTCCGTGAAAGTTTTTTCGTGACATATTGTATTCATGATAGTGGTAAAATTTATTTGACATGACTTACGTTTATTTGAGAATCAGAAATTTGACGAAAATTGGAATAATTTAGCCATTTTCAAACTCTTAATTTTTATGCCTTTAAATCAGAGAGTCATGCCACCGAAAATAGTTAATAAATAACATTTCCCACATGTCTACTTTACATCAGCATCATTTTTTAAACATATTTTTTTTGTTAGGAAGTTATAAGGGTTAAAAGTTGACCAGCGATTTCTCATTTTTACAACAAAATTTACAACAATTTACATCACATTTAAAGTGACTTTGAGGGGTCTATATGACAGGAAATACCCAAAAGTGACACCATTCTAAAAACTGCACCCATCAAGGTGCTCAAAGCCACATTCAAGAAGTTTATTAACCCTTCAGGTGCTTCACAGGAATTAATGGAATGTGGAAGGAAAAAATAAACATTTTACTTTTTTTCACAAAAAGTTTACTTTAGACACAATTTTTTTTAAGTTTACAAGGGTACCAAGAGAAAATGTACCCAAAAATGTGTTGTGCAAATTCACCAGAGCATGCTGATACTTAATATGTGGGGGAAAACTACTGTTTGGGTGCACGGCAGGGCTCGGAAGGGAACGAGTGCCATTTGACATTTTGAATGCAAAATTTGCTGGCATAATTAGCGGAAGCCATGTCGCGTTTGGAGAGTCGCTGATGCACCTAAACAGTGAAAATCCCCAAAAACTGACACCATTCTGGAAACTAGACCCCTCAGGGAACTTGTATAGATGTGTAGCGAGCACCTTGAACCCCCAGGTGCTTCATAGAAGTTTATCACGTTGAGCCATGAAAATAAAGAAATCACATTTTTCCACAAAATTTTTTTTTAGCCCCAAATTTTGCATTTTCACTAGGGTAACAGGAAAAATTTCACCATACAGTTTGTTGTGCAATTTCTTCTGAGTACGCATATACCCAATATGTGGAGGAAAAATACTGTTTGGACACACGGCAGGGCTTGGAAGGGAAGGAGCGCCATTTAACTTTTTGAATGTATGATTTGCTGGAATAGTTAGCGGACACCATATCACTTTTGGAGAGCCCCTGATGTGCCTAAACAGAGGAAATCCCCCACAAGTGACACCATTTTGGAAACTAGACCCCTCAGGAAACTTATCTAAAATTGTGGTGAGCACCTTTATACCCCAAGTGCTTCTCAGAAGTTTATAACGTTGAGCCATGAAAATAAAAAAAATAAAATTTTTCCTGCAAGAATAGTTTTTAGTCCCAAATTTTGCATTTTCACAAGGGTAACAGGAGAAAATGGACCCCAAAATTTGTTGTGCAATTTCTCCTGAGTACCGAGATACCCCATATGGGATCGAATACTACTTTTGAGGCATAGTGCAAAGCTCAGAAGGGAAGACGCACCATATTGGAGCTCAGATTTTGCTGGACTGGTTTGAGGGTGCCATGTCACATTGGTAGAGTCCCTGAGGTGCCAGATCAGCCGAACCCCCCATAAGTGACCCCATTTTACAAACTACAACTCTCAATAAATTCATCTAGGGGATCATATTGACACCACATATGTGTCACAGCCTTTTTTTTACTATTGGGCAGTGAAGACAAAATAATTACATTTTACCACCAAAATTTTTTTTAGCCCCAGATTTTACATTTTCACACTGGGAAATGGGTAAAAATGGCACCAAAATTTGTCCCACAATTTCTGCTAAATGTAGAAATACCAATATGTGGCTGTGCAGTACTGCTTAGCCATACAGCAAAACTCGGGAGGGATGGAATGCTTTTTGCCTCCTGGAGCGCAGATTTTCCTAGAATAGTTTGCGGACTCCATATATAGAACCCCTACGTGCTAGAAGAGCAGAATCCCCCTCAAGTGACCCCATTTTGGAAATTATACCCTTTTGTGAATTTATCTACAGGTGTAATGATGATTTTGACTCCATGGGTGTTTTCCAGAAACAAGAAGCAGTGGATGTTGCTAAGTGAAGATTGCAATCTGCCGTTGTAGTGACCATAATGTTGCAGTGACCAGTACTTAGTAGTGACCAGTGCGTTGTAGTGACCAGTACGTTATGTCCAGCTCATGCTTCTGGAGACATACACCAAATAAATTAGGAGGGCTTTCATTACTACAGGAATGCCAAACATGTGGTTGCTAACTGCGGTTTAGGCACACAGTGGAGCTCAGAAGGGAGGGGGACATATGAATTTGGGAGTGGAGAATTTGCTGGATTTCTTTTGGAGTGTGAGGAGCCATTTTGTTTTTCCAGAGCCTTTGTGCTACTAGTAACGTGGAAGCCCCCTATATTTCAGTTAACATATGATGAACCTGAGTGGGGACTTGCTTTTTTTGTGAATGGAGTTAAAGCTTTTATTGGGAACATTTTACATAACATTTGGGATCACATTTATCCTGCGCTCTACACTGAGCCCTTATATTGGGGTTTCCATCTAAATCTACATGTGATGTGATCCAGATGAAACCCCCAAGGGATCCATTTACTATAATGAGGCAGCAGAGTTACTCTGGACTCTGTCTGGCCTCTGTTCAGCGTCGTCCTTATTTTCAGAAGTGCACAAAACTGTGGCCAATGGCATTTTCATGCACGCCTAATAAAAAGACAGACACCGCCGGATTAGTCCTGTCGGCGTCCACAGTGCCTCCATCTGCCTCATTATAGGGAATCTTCCGCCGGAGTTTCCGTCTGAATCATGTATTTCAGAGATTTACATGGAAACCTGGGTAAAAGCACTCAGCGCGGAGCACAGGATAAATGTGAGCTGAGCCTTACTGCGATCTTTGGGGGGGCAGAATGAACAAATCAACACAAGGTGAAGAATTAGTTTTGTTCATTTTTTATGCTGTTCCTCATACGTAATAAGTGATTAGGCGACTTTATTCTTTAGGTCGGTGCAATTACAGCGATACCAGATTTATGTCAGGTTTTTATGATTGGCAGTTGTCACACACTAAAAGACTTGTCTTGTGATGGCTTGTTTTTTATGGGAAGAGTTGACATTTTTATTGGCACCATTTTCAGGCACATGACTTTTTTTATCACTTTCTATTCTGTTTTTTAGAAGGCAGAATGAACAAAAACCAGCAATTCAGGAATTGTTTTTGGGGATTTTTTTTATGCCGTTCCGCGTGTGGTAAAATTGATAAGGTAGCTTTATTCTTTGGGTCACTATGACTACAGCGATACCACATTTATATAGTTTTTTTATGCTTTGGAGCTTTTACACAACTTTCATAAAAGCTATTTTATAGAAAAAATAATTATTTTTGCATCGCTTTATTCTGAGAGCTGTAACTTTTTTATTTTTCCTCTGACAGAGCTGCATGGCAGCTTGTTTTTTGCTGGACAAGATGCCGTTTTCAGCAATATGATTTTTGTTTACATTGGTCTTTTTTTATCACATTTTATTTCACTTTTTGTTCGGCAGTATGTTGATAAGGCATAGCTTTTGCCTTGTTTTTCATTTAGTTTTTTTACAGTGTTCACAGAAATAGTGGGACAGATTTATAGGTTGGGTCGTTCCAGATGTGGAGGTACCAAATATGTGTACTTTTTTTTTTTTTTTTACACAGATAAATGTATTTATTCGATTAATATTTTTTTTTTGTTCTTTATTTTGTGATTTTTTTTAATATTTTTATGATTTTTATTAATTTTTCTTTTTTTTACTGTTTCACATTGTCCCACTATGGGACATCAACTTTCACTGCCCTGATTGCTATTCTAATACTCTGCAATTCTTCTGATCAACATCTGACAGGCAGGAAAGAGGCATCTCAGCATTTGCTCTCTGAGCAGGCGCTGACAAGCCACCTTCCTGCAGGACCCTGAAGGAACCCGTGGCCATCTTGGGACCGGGAGTCACCATGGAGACCATCATCACATTGCAATTGCATCGCGTTGTGCCGATGGAAGCACAGAGGGAGTTCACTCCCTCAGTAATGTCCTGCAATGGCATCACAGGGGTTAAACGTCCGCGATCGGTGATAGCACCGATCATGGGCATTGCTGCGGGGTTTCAGCTCTCACATAGAGCTGACACTCGCAGTCGATCATGGTGGCACTCAGTTTGATACTTTTTTTCTCCTCTTAGATGTAAGTGGAAATGCTGCATTACTGTTTTCATTTTAAATGTTCAGCGGAGCAGGGACGGACATACCATTGGTACAACCCATGCAGCTTGCAGCTCCACAAGGGTTCAATTGGTTTGTGGTCCCACTATCATCTTAAAAGCAATTAGATGGCTTTTAGATACTATCAATTAGATTGCACATTAGGGTATAAGTGAATAATATTATTAGCTTACAACAGTTCTAGGATTATTGTAGAGAAATAATTAGGTGCTTTATGATGAGCCATGCGGGAAGAGGGGTCTATAAACAGTTGTTACACACAAACACTGTACCTTCAATATCCACTCCTGCAACAGAGCAAATATTCATTACACTACCTGACAAACTGGATATATAAACACAGAGCTGGACTAAGGTTTGTAGAGGCTCCTGAGCATAAAGTGCACCTGCAATTATTTCAATTTTAATTATTATTATTATTAATAATTTATATAGCGCCATTGATTCCATGGCGCTGTACATAAGGGGTTACATACCAAATACAGATATCACTTACAGTAAACAATCTAACAATGATAGAATGGTACAGAGGGAAGAGGACTCTGCCATTGCGGGCTTACATTCTACAGGAATGGATTAATTGAAAGCAAGAGTAGCACATAAATGGTTTGTTATTATCTAGGGATTTTTTTTTATCAGAAATTAATTCAAATCTAAAATCAAATCGTAAAACCAAACCCAGACCTCAGTTTAATTGAAGCTCTGAAGATAAGCCATAATCTAGAGGAATGGAGGCTCTTCATCGATTTGTCCAAAACAAGCCTAAAGGCCATCTTGATGCATAATGGTAATACGCTACCTTCAACTCAAGTTGGTTATGCAGTCCACATGAAAGAAACCTATGACAACATGAAACCGCTGTTGCGTTACCTGAACTATGACCAATATTTGTGACCCCTCTGTGGTGCCTTAAAGGTGGTTGACCTCTTACTTGGTCTCCAGGGTGGATACACAAGGTACTGCTGCTTCCTGTGTGAGTGGGATAGTCGTGAAAGAGAATATCACTACAATAAAAGAGACTGGCCTCTCTGACATTCACTTCAGCCAGGGAGTAAAAATGTTCTGCATCCAGCACTTATTGACCCACATAAGATTTTGTTACCACCACTGTATATCAAGTTGGGCCTAATGAAGAACTTTGTAAAGGCAATGGATAAAAATGCAAAAACATTCAAGTATCCCATTGATAAATTTCCAAGGTTGAGTGAAGCAAAGACAAAGGAAGGAGTCTTTATTGGACCTCAGATTCATAAGCTTCTTCAATCTGAGGAGCTTCTCAGTTTGTTGCAGGGCAAGGAAAAGGCTGCATGGGTCGCATTTGCATTAGTGGTAACATATTTTTTGGGAAACTCAAGAGCAGATAACTATGAAGAGTTGGTGGAATATCTTCTCAAAACATATAAGGATCTTGGTTGTAACATGTCTTTAAGAATTTATTTCTTACGTTCACATCTAGACTTTTTTCCACCAAACTGCAGAGCATAGAGCAACGAGCACGGTGAGAGATTTTACCAAGAAATTGAGACTATGGAGAAAAGATATCAAGCAAAATGGAATCCATCAATGCTTGCAGATTACTGTTGGACAATTGTAAGAGATGATCCGATGCAGGAGTATAAGAGACAAGCAAAAAAGTGATGTCACTGAATGAGGACCAAATTTTGTTATTGCAACTTCTGTAACTGTTTATAATTCACAATAGTCTTTAGACATGTTTTAGATATTTGAATTGTTGCTGTTTCCTTTATACAAATATCAGAAAATTGGCATAACAAAATATTCTGCATCTTTATATTTTCAAAAATAATAATGTTTCAAAGTACTGAAACTTTTATGCATTAATTATATGTAGCAGTAAAATGAAAACCCTTTGATATCATAGAAACAAGAGGCAATTAAAATTTTTCATTGTCAGATTTGAATTCAGGAGGTCTAAATAATTAAGAAATAGCTCATTTCACAACTGAATCTGACAACATTTGAAAATATGTAGAAGAGTGTGACAAGTTTTTTCTTATTTCATTGCTCCTGTTTGTTCCTGTTGCCTGATCTAGCTTGCTTGAAACCTGTTGCTGACCTTGGACTTGTAAGAGAATGGAAGATTGTTTAGCACCTCTGAAGATGTTATAGTAAATGTAATGTGTTTTGATGATGCATTTTCAGTTGCTGCATTGATTATCAGTGCATTATGAAAACTGATGCTAGCAATTAGTTTTAAGCTCAGGGAGGGGCTTCAGTAACATAAGGGGCTGTAGAGGCCTACTGCACCAGAGTGCCTGTAGTTACAGCACAGTGAGCATCAGCCAGACAGAAAGTAAATTCTACCAGAACATGATTCCAGTAAGAGTGGCAGAAAAATTATCTTGAAAGTAATTATGGCTTAGTGGGAAGTTGGCACCGACTCAAAAAGGAGTCCTGGAAATGATGATATGGCCCCATAGAAAGCTGATCTCAACATCATTAAGTCTGTCTGGAATTGCACGACAACACAGAAGGATTTGTGCAAGTCTACATATTATCATTGTTTTTTTCTTTTAACACAGATAAAGATATTTTTTCAAGTGTATTTAATTCCTACAGCTTAGATACCTAGTGTATACAGTATAACCTAATTCAGCTACTGAATGTGGGTACTGAAATAAAGAAATATTTATAATAATATTTCCTTTATTGTTTGTCCATTACGGAAGTCAAGAGAATGCTGACTTTAGCTGAGTATAATGATCAATGGTGATCTTGTTGCTACGTGTTTATGATTTTTTTAAATGCCACTCTACACACCCCCGCATGGCAAATTAAAATAAAGGTACTTCATGGTGGGGTTAAGCCAAATATCTGTGATAATACTGTAAAGAACAGAGCACAGTGTGTCACAAAGAAGAAGGATAAAGCTCTATGCCAGAATGACTTTAAATACTTATTAAAAATTGAACATGTACTAGTCAAAGCATGCACTAGACGGTCAAAGACCGAAACATACTTTCATCCATAAAATAGCAAAAGATATATTTAATCTACAAAATTGTCAAGAGGAAAACAGAATTAGGGTGAGCAAATAAATTTGAGTGGAATTAAATTCTATTTCATTTTACAAAAATTCGCATTCGGCAAAATGCAGATTTTTTTGCAATTTTCTTCCACACGGATTCAGCAGAATGGGGGCCATAAGAGGATATCAAAATGTTAAAAAAAAACCTTATACTCACCTCTCCAGCCCCGCCAGTCCTCATCACCTATCCTGTCCTCGACGCATTTTCACATTTTTTTTTCACATTTTTCGTGTTGCAAACAGTAAAATCCCCAGGCGTCAGTCACCAGGCCAAAGCTTCCAAATTTTCTATGCCCGAGAGGGTTCTGTCCATTAGCCTGCAAAGTTTGCAGACCACTCCGAGACATATTACATCACTGTGTGCGCTGCGTCCTTTACAGATGCATGCACAAACCCCCTCCTGGGCCTAGGAAAACTGGAAGCTTTGGTGACTGAGCCCTATGGATTTCACCGCTGCTGACATCAAGCCAAAAATGTGAAGAAAACCGGACAGGTGGCGGTGAGTAGCAGAGGGGACGGAGAGGTCAGAGATGAGATGAGTATAACAATTCTTTTATTTTTTTACATAGTGTGTTTCCAGAAAATAAAACATAGTTTTATATTATTTTTTGCTTCGAATAATGGGTTAGGGTTTATTTTCAGTGGATGTCTTATTATTTTTTCTTTGAACAACAATTCACATTTATTCTTGTACAAAAAATCAGCATTTATTTAAATGTAATCATGTCATCACATTTTGGAACATCAACATAACTTTCCAAACCCTGAATTCCATCATGAATTTCTTGAGATCCTATTTCCTTTATCCATGTACAACAATCTACTCTTTACACTGGCTGATGAAGAACGAAGGGGTTAGAACGATCACTAATAGATAATTCTATTCCCATACATATCATGTTATCAGCAGGACATCTCCTGTTTACACCGGGCGATTTGCTAATGAGAACAATGGCCCTGATTCATTAAGGCTGGCGTTCTACAGGCCTGGCTTAATGAACGGGGCTGCTAGAGTAAGATGCACTGAATTCATTAAAAGGTGCACACCACTTAATAAATTAGGAATCTTACAAGTGCTGTGCGATGCTGGCAGAAATGTATATACTCGTGTATATGCACACAAACTGCACAAACATGTACATGTATATATATATATATATATATTCAGTAGGACTATCAGCTGTTTATCCACCTGACTTCTGCACAACACAACTGATGGTTCCAACCCCATTTATAAGGCAAGAAATCCCACTTATTAAACCTGACAGGGCACACCTGTGAAGTGAAAACCATTTCCGGTGACTACCACTTGAAGCTCATCAAGAGAATGCCAAGAGTGTGCAAAGCAGTCATCAAAGCAAAAGGTGGCTACTTTGAAGAACCTAGAATATAAGATATATTTTCAGTTGTTTCACACTTTTTTGTTAAGTATATAATTCCACATGTGTTAATTCATAGTTTTGATGCCTTCAGTGTGAATGTACAATTTTCATAGTCATGAAAATACAGAAAAATCTTTAAATGAGGTGTGTCCAAACTTTTGGTCTGTACTGTATATACACATACTGCACATACACATGTATATATACACACTGCACATACATACCAGCCTGTCTTCAGCTCTATATTCCTGCAGTTATGAGACCTTTGGTGACATCATGATCACATGACCATGATGTCATCAAACATCCTCAAACAGCCTTAACCTCGGAATAGGAATGCTGGGGGTCCCTTAATGGGTGGGGCCCTGAGAAATTTCCCAGTTTGCTCCTCCTTCCCTCTAATGCCGGCCCCGCATAACAGCCTGTTTCCCGTTCTGTTCTCTAGACTTCTACAGTTAAGAGACCTTTGTTGACATCATAGTCACATGATTGTGAAGTCACCAAAGGTCATTAAGCAGTGTTAACCTCAGAATCTAAATGCTGGAGGCCCCTAAGAGAGTGGTGGCCCTTGGCAAATGCCCAATTTGACTCCCCCTAACGCCAGCCCTGACTGTAACTAGAGCTTATTTTTGGGGTAGGTCTTATTTTCTGGAAAACATGATATTATGTTTATTATGCTCTGAGGTCTAGAGAGACTCCAGAGTATAATAAGGGACATTACATTTGTGGAGAATAACTTCTCTGCGAATCGAATTTTCTGCGAAAAACACGTGAAAAGGCGAATTTGAATTTTACCCTATATGCTCATCTCTAAATACAATAACATTTATTCATTTTAGTGAAGAATATTGAAACTTCTAAAGATAATTAGCGAATTAGGGATAAAATCTTTGCTTAGTGATTGATCGATGTTGAGGATTTATCATAATTCGATTTTATCAATATCATAAGGCAGCTACAACTTAAGGCAATTCATGAGCTAATTGCAAACTGTTTTTAGCAATAATTTTAACCCCTTAACGTTCATTGATGTAAATGTACATAGTTTTCAGTGTTTACATTGGAGAAGCACTTAAGAAGCCTGGCTGTAACTGACAGCTGGAGTCCTACTGTAACCACTGGAATTGGCGGAATTGGCCTCCGTCACTTAACCCCCTTAGATGTCTTAGTCAAATGCAGCTACATAATTTAAGTGGTTAGACAGAGGGACAGGGCACCCTGTGTCACCCATCGCTCCATGACATGATCGTGGTGTGTTAATAAATTGCTTTAACAGCCATCGGCCTAACAATTTTTAACATTTAAAGATGGAAATTTTTTTTAACTAAAGTATGTCTAAGGGGTAACATTTCTCCTTGTGGAGAGCGACATGTTAAGCATGTCACAGTGAGGAGACTTTTAAAGCCACAATGCAAATGCAAATATGCAAATTACCTCTTTAGAGAGGAAGAGGACGAGAACCCTAGTGCCACCTACAGGACGTAGGTGACACTAGGGTTCTGGTACTCTTCTTCTCTGAAGAGACAACTTGCATTTAAATAAAGTGTAAAATGCAAAAGTATAAAGAAGAAAAAACACTTTCCCTACTAAAATTATTTTACTACATAATAAATTATGAATAAAGGGCACATAATTGGTATCACCATCTACATATCCGAAATGACTAATGATGCAAACTATTACATCATCAAATTATTTTTCATACACAATGAAATACTGTATGTAAAAAAAACAATGCCAGAATTGCTATTTTTTGTTCATTCTGCTTAATGGGACTGTCAGCACAGACTGACTGTTCAAACTAAGTCCTGCCACTCAATGCTTCACGGTGTGGCCAATCATTTAAATACACCTTCCCAGCTGCTTGTTTTCCCTCTGTATCCACCCCCTTCTTCTTTGATTGATAACTCTTTCTTTATAGAGCCAGAGAAGGGAGGAGATAGATGGAAACCAAGCAGATGGGAAGGTGTATATAAATGGACCAGCTGTGAAGCACTGAGTGCCTGTACTGGGTTTAAACAGACATTCTGTGCTGTCCCTTTAACTAAAGTCATAATAAAAATAATTAAAATCTTATATGAAATCATTAACTAATTCAACAAAGACATAAGACCTTACACTGCTCAATTGAAAGAAAGAAAAATAAAAAATGTATGCTTCTCAGAATTTAATAATGCAAAAAACTAAATATTTTTTATTATAAATAAGAAAATTTGAGCTATAATCATGACTATACAGTAGAGATATATTGAAAAAAATCTGCAAAATATTAAGAATAAAAAAAGTAGACAGGCACTGTAAACTTAGATAAAATATATATTGATTTGCACACCGATTTGAAGCTCATAAACAACAAAATAAGCTTTAAATCATCTATTAATCACCTAAATAGTTTGCTTTTTCTAATAGTAATACTATGAGTCCGTGGAAATATTGTGATCATCGGACTTAATTCATCAAAACTGACAAACTGGCCTAATTATCTGTAGTCACACTAGTTGTCCATACTCACATGGCTATTACAGTGGAGCTTTACTTTTTTCAGATCATTTTAAGACTTAAATACTGAGCTGTGATTGGTTTCTTTGGGCAAGATATGATTAAGGGGGTGTGCTTATTTTTATTTTTAAGCGCACACTACTAATACACCTCCATGCTTCCTGCTTTCAGGAGGACGGGTTCTCCTAAAGATTGACAGTTCACACCAGCAGCATGGTCATGCCGCTGATCTGAACTATATGCACTCTGATGCTGCTAGCAAAGGCAGCTTTGCATCTGTTGCAGGGGAATAGCACTGGGACATTGAAACTTGCCAGATCCAGTGATTCATCCAGATTCAAAGTGGCGCTTGCAAACTATATGGCAAACAGTTTGCAAGCGCACACTGTCTATGAAACTATCCAGTCTGATAAACTATTTAAAATAAAAAGACAAGGGTAAAAAATGGATATCTACTGTATATGAAGTATAACTAAAAAACATAGCTAGTAACTATGTAGTCTTGTGTAATAAATCCCTATAAGTAGGACCATATGTAAAAAGAACTCGACAGTCGATAATAAATAGCAGAAAAAGAAAGGAGAAAAAACTCAGATAACTCAAATAGTGTGAAACATCGTAAATGTTTATTAACGACCAAGTGATAACAGAAAAACTACCATATATATCATAAAAACAATGTTTAAAAACAAAGGGTGCACACTCAGGAGAATAAAGAAAATATAACTTATGGAAGTCAAGATGTATATAAAGATATTGTACTGGTGGATGAGCATCACTGTACACTGCAATGTACACACTACAAACTATCTGATATACAACATCCTGTACCCAAAATACAGAATTAAATAAAGTGCTAGTGCATCAATTTGTGGATAGGTATATCATACAGGTAAATGTGCATCACTGCACATGGTGTAGCAGCTGGAGAGTTTCAGAATCATACTAGTGCATTATTACATATAGGGTATAAATCATGCATACTACTGTTTCTCAGCCAAACACATAAAGTGCTAGTGCATCATCTCATATAGAGTACAGGTCATACTCACTATTATTGATCTATAGACACCCACTACTGAATGGCGTCCACCCCTGACGAAGGTGACAGCCAAAACGCACATTGGGGTTGATGCCATTCAGGAGTGGGAGTCCATAGATCAATAAAAGTGAGTATGACCTCTACTCTATATGAGATGATGCACTAGCATTATATGTCTTTGGCTGACAAACAGTAGGACCCTAAATGTAATGATGCACTAGCACAATTCTGAAACTAGCCAGCTGCTATACCATGTGCCGTGATGCACATTTACCTGTATGATATGCCTAATCACAACTTGATGCACTAGCACTTTACTTAATTCTGTATTTTGGGTATAGGACTTTGTATATCAGATAGTGTGCAGTGTAGTGTGTACATGGCAGTGTACAGTGATACTCATCCACCAGTACAATATCTTTATAAACGTCTTGACGCATACAAGTTATATGCTTTTTATTCCCCTGAGTGTGTGCCCCATGTTTTTAAATAACGTTTATATGGTATTTTTTCAGTAATCCTGTTATCACTTGGTCATTAATAAGGTTTTACAATATTTCCCTCTATTTGAGTTATCTGGGCTCTTTGGTCGAGTTTTCTCTCCTTTCTTTTTCTACTCTGGTAAACTGTAGGGTGGCTGGTAAACTGGGCAATGAGCTAAAAACTCTAGAAGTTAAAATCCTTCTATTGTATGTCAATACGAATAATTTCCTTTATTAACGATTCATCTTTAGAAATCCAGATAGAAATCGCAAGGAATGCAATATATTAACAAAATTATAACTTGTACCTTTTTAGTGATGTACAAAAAGGTTTAAATTGATGATGAATAGAATCTCGGCTTCTCATTAAAGTATGAGATGTTCTGCAAAATGACTGTGGTGGAAAGCACAGGACCATCCATCATTGCATGCATCAACATGTAAAGCATGGTGACTGCAAAATAAAATCCAGCAAAGCTTCCCCATCAGCTCCACATCATGTTGCAATTCAATTAGTCATGATCAGAGGGTGGCATTATTATTCATATATTACTGATTGTTTCCAGAGTAAACATCACCAGGATGAGGTCTGTGATCCGGTCTGTGCCCTTAGGCTTGGACACAATAGGAAATACTGCAAAGCTCCTGGTTTAAGACTCTGCCTCAGAATTCTGATCTCGTTTTGTAAAGCTCACACTCAGCTTTTGCGGCTTTCTTTAACCCTTGGAGAAAAGTGTTAGCCTGTACATACAAAGAAAGCATCAGATGTCATTTCTTCCTCTTTCATAAATATGGCAGTTAGATGAATAATTAATAACAGTCACTTAAGCTTCTTTAAAAAAGTAAAATGTGAAATTATTTTTGGAGAATAAAGTTATGTTGAAAAAGTTAAGGATAAGAAGTAATCACCCAGGATGTCATTATATGGGTTGCATAGATCTTTGGATCTGATCGAGGAACAAAGTATCTCAGCTCCATATGAGGAGAACAGAAATATGAGATACACTCTGAATTAAACTCCTATTAAGGCCACGTGCACGAGTTCAGTATTTGGTCAGTATTTTATATCAGTATTTGTAAGCCAAAACCAGGAGTGGAAAAATCAGAGGAAAAATATAATAGAAACACGTCAACTCTTCTTCATTTATCACCCACTCCTGGTTTTGGCCAATTCTGGTGCTTTGCCTTAGCGCTTCCCAATTCCCCTGGGTCTTGGAGTTGATGTCAGCTGTGATTTGTCAAAAATCACTGCTGCCATCAAGTCCTGGTGTTACTAATGGAGCGATGGCTATCATACACCCCCAATACTAGCCCAGTAATAAAAAAAAACACGCACACAAAAAATACTTTTGTTTGAATAAACACTCCCTGACACTTTCACTGGTTCACCAATTTATTTAAAAAAAAACACATGCAAGTCCCACATAGTCCAGGGAATCCAACGTAGTCCACAAGTGGAAACCTGAAAGACATAAAAATAGAGAAATAAAAACAAGACACTGTCACTCATTCACCAGTTTGTAATAAAATAAGAGTCCCACACAGGTTCGACGTAGTCCAGTGATTCCCACGACATCACCGCTGTTCAGAGCCTCCAAGTCTCGTGGAGTGCAGCGTGAGCCAGGAGTGGCTACTACTAAAAGCCTATAGAGACTCAGAACAAGTTTCCATAGGCTTTTAACGACGGAATCGAAGAACGTTGAGGGAACGCTGGACTACCTCGGACCTGTATGTGACGCTCCCCCTGGGCCGTGTGTGTGTGGGGATACCCGGAACCGGACCTTTTGTGGATGCTGGGGGTTGCAGTCTCCGTGGCGGCGACCCGGTCCGTGCCCAGGGCGGTCAAACCAAATGGCAGTCTATATGCTGAATGTCCGACTATGCCACCCGTGGATTGCGGTGAAAGTGAACCGCCGCTGCAGGGCAGACCGCTGAGGCTGGTGTTGTGGGTGCAGCAGAGGGTAGTATAACTCCCCACGGGAGGAGTATAGCCTCAGGGCAGCGAGTGCGGATGTTGGGGGTGATGGTGCGTGGGAGCAGCAGTAACGACACAGAGTCCTGTAATGCAGTCCAGGGTATTTACTCACAGTTCTTTATCCACGTTACTCCAGCTGGTCATAACGTCCCACGTCGCACTGTGCTCACTAGGTGAGGGGCTCGGCCTACTCCCAGATAACTTTGGAGCGTTTAACAGGACCCCCTTTGTGTGTCCTTTCTCTGGCCTGTCATACCTCACCAGTGACCTCGTTTCTGTCCGGCTGCCTCGGGCCTTCTTTGGTAAACGTTGGTGCCGTTTCCCTGACCCTATGTGGTGCCTTCCTAGCGGGTGTAGCAAGGGGCTGCGCCACATAAAATGTCACAGCCTCCGGTTTCTAGCTGAGGGTAGTTCCCCGCCTCCACTAGTTTCGGGGATCGGTCTCCCCCTTTGGCCTGACTCCCCTACGCAGGTAGATTCGGGCGTGCGGTGGCGATTCGCCAGTCCACACCCCTGGGGTCCCTTCGTTCCTTGTTCCTGGAGCCTCCTCTGCTCCTCTTCCTTCCTTCCTTCTCCTTCCTCCAGGCTCCGGCCGCTCTCTCAGGCCTGCCTGCGGAGCAGAGCTTGGTCTGAGCCTCTGCTCCTTGTCTTCTCCTCTTACTCAACTCCCAGAACTAAGATGGTGCCCACCTTTTATACCACCTTCTCAGTGCACCCTGGAACTGCCCTCTCCCTCCTATGCACTACAGGGTCCCCCTTCCTCGGTGTTCCCTCACCCCACTCCAGCCAGGGACAGGGACTGTCGTGCTCCACTTGGAGCATATCGGTTGCCCTACCCCCCGGAGATGTGGTGCAATGCATGCAGGTATCAGGGTCCTGATCCACACTCCATCCTTACCTGAAAGTGAGATATCGCACATCTGGTTGAGATGCAATACCTCTGTAGCAACTGAACCCTCGGGGCGCTACATATGGACCCCTATTTTCTAATAAATTGGTGAACGAGGGACAGTGTCTTGTTTTGGCTTCTCTCTTTTTATGTCTTTCAGATTTCCATTTGTGGAATCTCGGATTTGGTAGACTTTGTCGGGGTGGCTGCGGGATGGTATTTTTAGGCTGGGAAGGGTTTAATAACCATGGACCTTCACAGCTTGATAACATCAGCTCACAGCTGTCTGCTTTACTTTGCTGATTTCATAAAATAGGGGGACCCACGTCATTTATTCAATTATTTATTTATTAGGTTAAACAAGCATAAAAAGCTGCAGAATAAACTCCACATGAAAGGCACTGAATGGTGCAAGTTTATAATATATAGGGGGGTTGTGAAATTATATATCTATAGGATATCTATACAGTTATGTTCAAAAGTTTACAGAATTTTCCCTTTCTTGGCCTTGTTTCAGAGAATATAAATGATAACAAAAAACTTTTTCTCGACTCATGGTTATTGGTTGGGTGAAGCCATTTATTGTCAAACTACTGTGTTTTCTCTTTTTAAATCTTAAGGACAACCAAAAACATCGAAGTGACCCTGATCAAAAGTTCACATACCGTGGTGATTTTGGCCTGATAACATGCACAGAATTTGACACAAATGGGTTTGAATGGCTACTAAAGGTAACATCCTCACATGTGATCTGTTTGCTTGTAATCAGTGTGTGTGCATAAAAGCTGAGTGAGTTTCTGGGATCCAGACAGACTCTTGCATGTTTCATCCAACCACTGATGTTTCTGGATTGTGAGTCATGGGGAAAGCAAAAGAATTGTCAATGGATCTACGGGAAAAGGTAGTTGAACTGTATAAAACAGGAAATGGATTCAAAAAAGTATCCAAGGAATTGATAATGCCAGTCAGCAGCGTTCAAACTGTAATTAACAAATGGAAAATCTGTGACTCTCTAAAAACCAAACCACGGTCAGGTAGACCAACACAAATTTTGGCCAGGAAAATTGTTCGGGATGCAAAGAAAAGCCCACAAATAACATCAGCTGAAATTCAGGACTCTCTGAAAACTAGCAGTGTGGCTGTTTCAAGATGCACAATAAGGAGGCACTTGAACAAAAATGGGCTGCATGGTCGCGTTGCCAGAAAAAATCCATTACTGTGCAAATGCCACAAAGTATCTCTCCTACAATATGCCAAACAGCACAGAGACAAATCTCAAAACTTCTGGAAAAAGATAATTTGGAGTGATGAGACCAAAATTTTACTTCTTGGCCACAACCATAAACGTTACATTTGGAGAGAGGTTAACAAGGCCTATGATGAAAAGAACACCATTCCTACAGTAAAGCACGGAGGCGTATCGCTGATGTTTTGGGGATGTGTGAGCTACAAAGGCACAGGAAACTTGGTAAAAGTTGAAGGAAAGATGAAGGCAGCACGTTATCAGCAAATACTGGAGGCAAATTTGTACTTATCAGCCCGGAATCTGTGCATGGGACGTATTTGGACGTTCCAACATGACAACAATCCAAAACACAAGGCCAAGTCGACCTGTCATTGGCTACAGCAGAACAAAGTGAAGGTTTTGGAGTGGCCATCTCAGTCTCCTGACCTCAATATCATTGAGCCACTCTGGGGAGATCTCAAGCACACAGTTCATTCTAGACAACCCAGTAATTTACAGGAACTGGAGACTTTATGCCAAGAAGAATGGGCAGCTTTACCATCTGAGAAAATAAAAAACCTCGTCCACAACTACCACAAAAGACTTCAAGCTGTCATTGATGCTAGAGGGGGCAATACATGGTATTAAGAACTGGAGTTTGTGAACTTTTGATCAGGGTCATTTGGATGTTTTTGGCTGTCATTAAGATTTAAAAAAAGAAAACACAGTAGTTTGACAATAAATGGCTTCACCCAACCTATAACCATGAGTGGAGAAAAAGTTTTTTGTTATCATTCATATTCTCTGAAACAAGGCCAAGAAAGGTCTGCCGGGGTATGTAAACTTTTGAGCACAACTGTATATTCTATCTATCTATCAAATATTTATCGATTTATTATCTATTATATTTCTAATATCTTTCTATCATCTACACACGTGGTCAAAATTGTTGGTACCCCTCGTTTAATGAAAGAAAAACCCACAATTGTCACAGAAATAACTTGAATCTGAAAAAAGTAATAATAAATTAAAAATCTTTGAAAATGAACAAATGAAAAGTCAGACATTGCTTTTCAACCCTGCTTCCAAAGAACTTTTTTAAAAATTAAACTCATGAAATAGGCCTGGACAGAAATGATGGTACCCCTAAAAATAATGTGACAAAAGGGACATGTTAAATCAAATTGTGTCCACTAATTTGCATCACAGGTGTCTACAATCTTGTAATCAGTCAGTGGGCCTGTATACAGGGCTACAGATACTCACTGTACTGTTTGGTGACATGGTGTGTACCACACTCAACATGGACCAGAGGAAGCAAAAGAAAGAGTTGTCTCAGGATATTAGAAAGAAAATTATAGACAAGCAGGTTAAAGGTAAAGGTTATAAGACCATCTCCAAGCAGCTTGATGCTCCTGTGACTACAGTTGCACATATTATTCAGAAATTTAAGATCCATGGGACTGTAGCCAATCTCCCTGGACATGGCAGCATGAAGAAAATTGATGACAAATCAAAGAGACGGATAATACGAATGGTAACAAAAGAGCCCAGGATAACTTCTAGAAAGATTAAAGGTGTACTTCAGGCTCAATGAACATCAGTGTCAGATCGCACCATCCGTCATTGTTTGATTCAAAGTGAACTTCATGGGAGACGACCAAAGAGAACACCATTGTTGAAAAAAATCATAAAAAAGCCAAACTGGAATTTGCGAAACTACATGTTGACAAGGCACAAAGCTTCTGGGAGAATTTTCTATGGACAGATGAGACAAAATGGAAGTTTTTGGCAAGGCACATCAGCTCTATGTTCACAGAGAGAAAAATGAAGCATATCAAGAAAAGAACACTGTCCCTACTGTGAAACATGGAGGAGGCTCTGTTATGTTTTGGGGCTGCTTTGCTGCGTCTGGCAAAGGGTGTCTTGAATCTGTGCAGGGTATAATGAAATCTCAAGACTATCAAGGGATTCTAGAGAGAAATGTGCTGCCCAGTGTCAGAAAGCTTGGTCTCAGTCGCAGGTCATGGGTCTTGCAACAGGATAATGACCCAAAACGCACAGCTAAAAACACCTAAGAATGGCTAAGAGGAAAACATTGGACTATTCTGAAGTGGCCTTCTATGAGCCCTGACCTAAATCCTATTGAGCATCTTTGGAAAGAGCTGAAACATGCCGCCTGGAAAAGGCAACCTCCAAACACGAGACAACTGGAGCAGTTTGCTCATGAGGAGTGGGCCAAAATACCTGTCGAGAGGTGCAGAAGTCTCATTGACAGTTACAGGAATCGTTTGATTGCAATGATTGCCTCAAAAAGTTGTTCAACAAAATATTAAGTTAAGAGTACCATCATTTCTGTCCAGGCCTATTTCATGAGTTTAATTTTTTTAAAAGTTCTGTGGAAGCAGGGTTGAAAAGCAATGTCTGATTTTCAATTGTTCATTTTCGTAGATTTTTAATTTATTATTACTTTTGTCAGATTCAAGTTATTTCTGTGACCATTGTGAATGTGTGACCAAATACTGAATGTGTGAACATGGCCTAAGACTGAGTTTTCACACGTAAGTCTTAAAAAACGTTGCTGAAAACAGAATTGACAAATTTATTATAAGATGCATGGCTCCTAATACAGGCTCACATGTGCTATAATCTGTGCCATTGTCTGGCTTTAATATTAATAAATCTGTCTAAAAATTGTCTAAAATTTGTAGGTCACATCCATTTGAAGTGAACCAGACTTACTTTTCAAAAATCAGAAGCAGCAAGAAAAGATGCAAATTTTTACTAAAATGTCATGTATTATCTTTGGCTATTTTGGAGCTCAGTTTTTACCAAAACTGGTGGAATCTGATTAACCACTTCGCGCCAGACCCTGTTTATGCCTTTTTGACCAGGCCAATTTTTTCAATTCTGACCACTGTCAATTTATGAAGTAATTACTCTGGAACGCTTCAACGGATTCCCCTGATTCTGAGATTGTTTTTTCATGACAAATTGTACTTCATGATAGTGGTAAAATTTATTTGATATCACTTGCGTTTATTTGTGAAAAAATCGGAAATTTGGCGAAAATTTTGAAAATTTTGCAATTTTCAAACTTTGAATTTTCATGCCCTTAAATCAGAGAGATATGTCACACAAAATAGTTAATAAATAACATTTCCCACATGTCTACTTTACATCAGCACAATTTTGGAACCCAAATTTTTTATTGTAAGGAAGCTATAAGGGTTAAAATTTGACCAGCGATTTCTCATTTTTCCAACAAAATTTACAAAAACATTTTTTTAGGGACCACATCTAATTTGAAGTGACTTTGAGGGGCCTTTATGACAGAAAATACCCTAAAGTGACACCATTCTAAAAAATGCACCCCTCAAGGTGCTCAAAACCACATTCAAGAAGTTTATTAACCCTTCAGGTGTTTCATGGGAATTTTTGGAATGTGGAAGAAAACAATGAACATTTAACTTTTTTTCACAAAAATGTTAATTTAGATCCAATTTTTTTATTTTCACAAGGGTAACAGGAAAAAATGGAATACACAAATTGTAGTGCAATTTCTCATTAGCGCGCTGATACCCCATATGTGAGGGAAAACCACTGTTTGGGTGCACTGCAGGGTTCGGAAGGGAAGGAGCGCCATTAGACTTTTTGAATGTAAAATTTGCTTGAATAATTAGCAGACGCCATGTTGCGTTTGGAGAGCTCCTGATGTGCCTAAACAGTGGAAACCCCCCACAAGTGACACCATTTTGGAAACTAGATCCCTTAGGGAACTTATCTAGATGTGTGGTGAGCACCTTGAACCCCAAGGTGCTTCACAGAAGTTTATAATATTAAGCTGTAAAAATAAAATGTTCACATTTTTCCCACAAAAACAATTTTCATCCCTTAATTTTGCATTATGATAAGGGTAATAGGATAAATTGCACCATGAAATTTGTTGTGCAATTTCTCCTGAACACGCCGATATCCCATATGTGGAGGAAAACCACTGTTTGGGCGCACGGCAGGGTTTGGAAGGGAAGGAGCGCCATTTGACTTTTTGAATGTAAAATTTGCTTGAATAATTAGTGGATGCCATGTTGCATTTGGGGAGCCCCTGATGTGCCTAAACAGTGGAAACCCCCCACAAATAACACCATTTTGGAAACTAGACCCCTTAGGGAATTTATCTAGATGTGTGGTGAGCACCTTGCACCCCCAGGTGCTTCACAGAAGTTTATAATATTGAGCCGTAAAAATAAAATGTTCACATTTTTCCCACAAAAACAATTTTCATCCCTTAATTTTGCATTATCATAAGGGTAATAGGATAAATTGCACCAAGAAATTTGTTGTGCAATTTCTCCTGAACACGCCCATACCCCATATGTGGAGGAAAACCACTGTTTGGGCGCACGGCAGGGTTTGGAAGGGAAGGAGCGCCATTTGACTTTTTGAATGTAAAATTTGCTTGAATAATTAGTGGACGCCATGTTGCATTTGGGGAGCCCCTGATGTGCCTAAACAGTGGAAACCCCCCACAAATGACACCATTTTGGAAACTAGACCCCTTAGGGAACTTATCTAGATGTGTGGTGAGCACCTTGCAGCCCCAGGTGCTTCACACAAGTTTATAATATTGAACCGTAAAAATAAAATGTTCACATTTTTCCCTCAAAAACATTTTTCATCCCTTAATTTTGCATTATCATAAGGGTAATAGGTTAAATTGCACCATGAAGTTTGTTGTGCAATTTCTCCTGAACACGCCCATACCAAATATGTGGAGGAAAACCACTGTTTGGGCGCACGGCAAGGTTTGGAAGGGAAGGAGCACCATTTGACTTTTTGAATGTAAAATTTGCTTGAATAATTAGCGGACGCCATGTTGCATTTGGGGAGCCCCTGATGTGCCTAAACAGTGGAAACCCCCCACAAATGACACCATTTTGGAAACTAGACCCCTTAGGGTAATTACCTAGATGTGTGGTGAGCACCTTGCACCCCCAGGTGCTTCACAGAAGTTTATAATATTGAGCCGTAAAAATACAATTTTCACATTTTTCCCACAAAAACAATTTTCATTCCTTAATTTTGCATTATCATAAGGGTAATAGGATAAACTGCACCATGAAATTTGTTGTGCAATTTCTCCTGAACACGCCCATACCACATATGTGGAGGAAAACCACTGTTTGGGCACACGGCAGGGTTTGGAAGAGAAGGAGCCCCATTTGACCTTTTGAATGTAAAATTTGCTTGAATAATTAGCGGACGCCATGTTGCATTTGGGGAGCCCCTGATGTGCCTAAACAGTAGAAACCCCCCACAAATGACACTATTTTGGAAACTAGACCCCTTAGGGAACTTATCTAGATGTGTCGTGAGCACCTTGCACCCCTAGGTGCTTCACAGAAGTTTATAATATTGAGCCATAAAAATAAAATTTTAACATTTTTCCCACAAAAAATGTTTTTCATCCCCTAATTTTGCATTATTATAAGGATAACAGGAGAAATTGCACCATGAAATTTGTTGTGCAATTTCTCTTGAGTACGCCGATACCCCATATGTGGGGGAAAACCACTGCTTTGGTGTACGGCAGGGTTCGGAAGAGAAAGGAGTGCTATGTTGGCTGGGATAGGTTTGCTGACACCATGTCACATTTGAAGAGTCGCTGACATGCCGAAACAGCAGAAACCCCCACAAGTGACCCCATTTTGTAAACTACACCTCTCAAGGAATTCATCTAGTAAGTAGTGAGTATTTTTTAATTTTTAAATTAATACCATTGGGCAGTAAAGAAAACATAATTGTATTTTTAACACAAAAAAATGTTTTACTCTCAGATTTTACATTTTCACACAGGGCAATGGGTAAAAATGGTGCCGAAATGTGTCACACAATTTCTTCTAAAAGTGGCAATACCCCATATGTGGCTGTATCGTACCGCTTAGCCATACGGCGAGATCTGGGAGGGACAGAACGCTATTTGACAATTGGAGAACAAATTATTGCAGATTAGGCATTTGGATTTGGGAGCACAAAATTTTCTGAATTTCTTTTGGGGGGGAAGGGCCATTTCGCTTTTCCAGAGCCTTTCTGCTACCAGTAACTTGGAAGTCCCTTATAATTTTAACAGATGACGGACCTGAGTGGGGACTAGCTTTTTTTGAGGACCGAGTTGAAGCTTTTATTGGGAACATTTTACGTAACATTTATCCGGCGCTCTAGGCTGAGCACATACATCGGGGTTTCCATCTAAATTTCCAAGTGATGTAATTCAGATGAAACCCCTGCAGGATCCATTCACTATAATGAGGCAGCAGAGTTACTCTGGACTCCGTCTGGCCTCTGTTTGGCGGTGTCCTTTTTTTTCAGAAGTGCACAAAACTGTGGCTAACCGCACTTTTATGCACGCCTAAAACAAATGACACCGTGGGATCACAGGCCAGATGGCATCCACAGTGGCCTATATCTGCCTCATTACAGGGAATCTTCCGTCATGGGTTCCGTCTGAATGACGTATTTCAGAGATTTACACGGAAACTCTGGTGTAAGTGCTCAGCGCAGAGCACAGGATAAATGTGAGCAGAGCCTTATTGCGATCTTTGCGGTACGAGTTGACATTTTTATTGGTACCGTTTTTGGGTACGTGACATTTTTTGATCGCTTTCTATTCCATTTTTTGGGAGGTAAAATTAACAAAAACCAACAATTCAGGAATTGCTTTTTGAGTTTTTTTTTTATGCCGTTCTGCGTGTGGTAAAAGTGATAAGGCAGCATTATTCTTCGGGTCAGTACGTTTACAGCGATACTACACTTACTGTATATTTTTTTATGTTTTGGCGCTTTCAGACAATAAAGCAATTTTATAGAAAATATATATTTTTTGCATCGCTTTATTCTGAGAGCTATAACTTTTTTATTTTTTGGCTGATGAAGCTGTATGGTGGCTTTTTTTTTGCGGAACAAGATGAGGTTTTCAGCGGTACCATTTTTATTTCCATTTTGCTTTTTGATCACATTTTTTTCCACTTTTTGTTTGGTGATATGATGAAAAAGCATAGTTTTTTGCTCCATTTTTTATTTATTTTTATTACAGTGTGCACAGAAGGAGTTAATTAGTGTGACAGTTTTATAGATCGGGTTGTTTCAGACGCGGCGATACCAAATATGTGTACTCTTTTTGTTTTTGCATAAATATACAGATTTATTGGTTTATTATTTTATTTATTTATTTTTATTTATTTTGGGATATTTTTTAACAGTTTGAAAACATTTTTTAGACTTTTTTGTACATTTTTACTTAGTCCCTGTATGGGACATTAATTTTTATTTTTCTAATCACTGTTCTGATGCAATGTAATAGACATGTATTACATTGCATGAGAACTTTGCTGACAGTTTCACACTGTCTGTCTCCTGCTAGACTTAAGCTGCAGGCTGAGCCTAGCAGGACACTATATATGGCAGATCTGGAGGTGATCATGTGACCTCCAGCTGCCATAACAACGGCAGGTCCTGGAAGGCATCAGGGGGCCGTCGGAGAGGCCGTCACTATAGATCGCGGCATATAGACGATAGGAAAGGGTTAACATCATTGGGACCTGATCCAATCAGGTCCCGATGATGTCCCCTGTCAGAGCTGTCGCTCTGAACCGCAACCTTAGCACTTGCAGGACCCTGGGGGTCCTGAGGGCTGCGGGACCGCCGACCGTTCATAAACGTCAGCGCTGCACAGAGCCCAGGCAGCGCCGACGTTTATGTACAGTGGGCGGTCGGGAAGCGGTTAATACACGCATTCCAGAGTCTCTTTTTTGTCAGATAGAGAAAAAAAGAGTCACAAAAAGGACATAATGTCTGTCACTATTTTATTTCCGTTAATTATCTTAAATTTATATTCCAATGAGAGTCATTTATTGAAGCTATGATATTGACTAGCAATCTCCGATGTTTACTTAGCCCACATTACAAGGAGTTAGGAATATGTATGCCTGACCTCTTCATTTCCATCTCTTTTTAGCCACTGAAGGTGAAATTCCATTACCCGCCATTTAGATAAAAGATTGCCGGATTACTCAGAACTGCTGGTGTAACAGCTGCTCTTACAGAGTGACTGATCATGCTGGCTCTTACGGTAGAGTCTTGAGTAGTCCTACATGACATCTATGTTCTCCAACAGGACATAAGTAATTTAGTATAGCGTCAGTATTTGTTATTTGGATAAATTGTTATTCAGTAACTTCTGTATTAGGCCTCATTTGTTTTTTTACAAGAATAAAGAATCAATTTTGATAAAAAAAATTTTATCTGATCTCATCCATTTTTGGTCAGTGGCTTTCCTTTTACAATCAGCTTTGCATCAATTTTTCTCGTTCACAAGAAAATTAAGGTTTTCAAACTTCTCCTACCCATTAGACAATGAAAAACAGACAACAGTTAGATACAACATGGATGGCTTACAAGTGTAACCATTGATTCAATGGGTGATTTAGATCCAAAAATTGGATGAAAATTGAATTTGACAAGAAACATGCATTTGACAATGCCTATAGACTTTAATGGGTGCTCATTCTAGCCATAAAAAAGACTGCTAGAACAAGTACGAAAAACACAGTCATCTGAATGACATGACATCTTGTACTTTTAGCCTAATAAAAAAAAATTGCCCTAAAAAAACAGAACTGTCATCCTTGAAGATATGACATTGGAATTATTTTAAGCCATATATTTTTCAGTAAAGATGTTATCTATATGAATGTCAAAGAGCCATTTGCACATTTCATGTTGACTTATTTTAAAATGCATAGAAACCTTTGCACACTGAAACACTCAAGCATGGGTAGACATTAGAATGAAGGCGACTAGGCCACTCGAATAGATTTATACAGTTGAAAGCAAACAAAACCCACTAAGAATAACAATGTAACATACCTGGCGGCGTCCTTGCATGGTGGTCCATCTCCCACTGTGCAAGAGCGCGCACTTGATCTCCTGTCCAGAATGTCTCTCTGGCTTCCCTCCATGCTGTCTGTTTGTGTCTGTTTCTGCTGCTTAAGGGCGGCGCCCGATCACTTCCTGCCTTTTGTACCTGCTGTGGGTCACACCCCTTGTGCGTCCTCAGCCTATTGCTGTCTGTCACTTGGTATATAGCTCAGCAGCTCCCTTCTATCCCTGCCTGAGCATAGTGTTTCCTTCAGTGTGTGCTTGCACTCTGAAGGTGCCAGGTCCCGTCTCTTGTCTCCTGCTTTTTGTATCAGTTCCCGTGTCTGAACTGAGTCCTGTATGTCTCCTGCTTTGCGGTATCAGCTCCCGTGTCTGAACTGTGTCCTGTATGTCTCCTGCTTTGCGGTATCAGCTCCCGTGTCTGAACTGAGTCCTGTATGTCTCCTGCTTTGCGGTTTCAGCTCCCGTGTCTGAACTGAGTCCTGTATGTCTCCTGCTTTGCGGTATCAGCTCCCGTGTCTGAACTGTGTCCTTTTTGTGTTCTCTGGTCTGTCCTGTCTGAACACGCTCCTTGCCTGTTCGTTCCGCCTTTTAGTGGCCGATTTCCTAGACCCGCTCCTGCGTCTGGTCTGTCCTGTCTGAACACGCTCCTTGCCTGTTCGTTCCGCCTCTCTGGGGGCCGTATTCCCAGACCCGCTCCTGTATCCCTCTGCAGTGTCGGTCTCCTCCGTACACTCAGTTCCAGTCTGAACTCTCTCCTGTCCTTTACCTGTTTTGCCTCTATGTCCGTTCCCTTCCTTTTTCTGCAGAGTCTGAACTCGTACCTAACTCCTGCTTGTTGTCTCTGCAAGTACTGTGTGAGTATCTGGCTCTGTCTTTCCCTTCCTGTCTGTTCCGTGTGAACAGAGCCCTGTCCTCCCTGCTCAGCCTTGTCTGCACTCTAGCTGTGCTTGCCTGTAACCCTCTGCCTGTATTGTTCCTGAGTCCCGGTGTGTACTGGGTCCTATCCCGCCTGTGTTCCTACCTGCTAGTGCCTCCCTGTCTGCACTCTAGCTGTGCTTGCCTTTACCCCCCTGCCTGCATACCCGCCTGCCTGCATACCAGTCGTGCCTGCCTATACCCACCAGTCTGTGTGCCAGCCTACCAGCCTGTTCCTGTATTCCCCTGTGTGGGTCAACAGCCGTGTCCGGGGTCTGTCCTGGAGTAGCACCTGGTCCCTCTGCTCGGTTCCTCCTTGGTGCACTGGCGTCGTATGCCGTCGTGCGACCCTGGTCGGATCGGGTGAATACTTAGTCACGCCCCTCCAGGCATTCACTCTCCGGCACGGTCCAGTGGAATCACTACAATCACACGCACACGCCGCTTAGCCCGGGCGTGTGCATAACAGCATGCTCAGGCCATGGTTCCCGTTGAGCCCCACGGCCTTCGCTCTTTGAGAAGTTTTTCCAGCGAATACATGCATTAAAATAAAATAAATAAATTTTTTTCCCCCTTTAGCTGAGTTCCAGGCGAATTACGCACCCGTCCAGATGGATCTATCAGCCCTCGTTCCTGCGGATCCGCCACGTTACTATGGGGATCCAAGACAGTGTCGTGCATTTGTGGAGCAATGCATGCTACACTTTAAGGCCTACCCTCTCTATTTTCCTTCCGATTGGGCTAAAGTGGCCTTTATGATTGACTACCTAGCGGGTGATGCCTTGAAATGGGTCACCCCCCTATGGGAAGCATGGGATCCTGTCATCCTTGACCTGCAGGCCTTCCTGGTGGCCTTTCGTATGGTCTTCGAGGACCCTAACTCTGAAGCCCCTGCTGAAGCTTCACTTCCCAATATCCCGGAGCAGCCCCGACAGGTAATGTGTGTGGGTAGCGCAATAGTCCTCCAGCCCAATGAGACTACTGCCCACCCAGAATCCTCACAGGGTGACTACGCTTTCCGGAATACTTCTCTCAACCTCAAGAGGCAGTCCAGACGTGCTAGACTTAGAGGCAAGCCGTCACGCCAGGGTCTGTCCTCCCTGAGACCTCCTGACCCCAACCTTGAAGTCCCTACTGAAGCTTCATCTCCCTGTATCCCGGAGAAACCCCAATGGGTAATGTGCGTGGGTAGTGCACCAGTTCTCCTGGCCGAAGAGACTTCTGCCCATCCAGACTCCACACAGGAGAACTTCCTGCACCCGGCATCAGATGCTTCTTTCTCTTTAACCGGTGTGCATGTCCAAGGATGCTCCAAAGCTGTGGTTACCTCAGAGTCTGTGCACCTCTACTACCTGGCGGAGGATCCCCTGTTGCCTCCTGAACCCTCCGGGATACCACTCGATGACAAATGGAGAGAGACTTCTCTACACCCGGTACTCAATACTTTGTCCGCTTCGTCCTGTGAGCCTGACAATGGGTACCCCAAAGTGGTAGTTACCTCCGAGTCTCTACACCCCTCCGACCAGGCGGAGGATCTCCAGTTGTCTCCTGAACCCTTCGGGGTGCTACCTGGTAGCGAAAGGACAGAGACTCTCCTATACTCTGTACCTGATACCTCGCTCGCTTCGTCCAGTGAGTCCAACTTAGTGTACTCCGAAGCAGAGGTTACTCCTGAGTCTCTACACCCCTCCGACCAGGCGGAGGACCTCCAGTTGTGTTCAGAATCCTTCGGGGTGCCACCTGGTGGTGAATGGACAGAGACTTTCCTATATCCTAGATCTGATACCTCGCTTGCTTCGTCCAGTGAGTCCGACCTAGTGTACTCTGAAGCAGAGGTTACCCGTGAGTCTCTACACCCCTCTGACCAGGCGGAGGACCGCCAGCTGTCTCCAGAACCCTTCGGGGTGCCACCTGGTGGTGAATGGACAGAGACTTTCCTATACTCGGTACCCGATACCTCGCCTGCTTCCTCCAGTGAGTCCGACCTAGTGTACTCTGAAGCAGAGGTTACCCGTGAGTCTCTACACCCCTCTGACCAGGCGGAGGACCGCCAGCTGTCTCCAGAACCCTTCGGGGTGCCACCTGGTGGTGAATGGACAGAGACTTTCCTATACTCGGTACCCGATACCTCGCCTGCTTCCTCCAGTGAGTCCGACCTAGTGTACTCTGAAGCAGTTGTTTTCTCTGAGCCTCTGCACTCTTCTGACCCGGCGGAGGACCTCCAGTTGTTTCCTGTATCCTCCGGGATACCACCAGATAACAAAGAGACAGTGACTTTTCCTCATTATGTACCTGATAACCCGTCTATTGCTTCCTGTGAGCTTGACAAGATGTACCTCGAAGCAGAGATTACCCTTAAGTCTCTGTCCCCCTCCAACCCAGTGAACGACTGGCCCTCGAATTCCCTGCGGAAGATTCTGGCAGGCCTGAAGAAGAGGGGGCGTAAGGGGGGAGGTACTGTAACATACCTGGCGGCGTCCTTGCATGGTGGTCCATCTCCCACTGTGCAAGAGCGCGCACTTGATCTCCTGTCCAGAATGTCTCTCTGGCTTCCCTCCATGCTGTCTGTTTGTGTCTGTTTCTGCTGCTTAAGGGCGGCGCCCGATCACTTCCTGCCTTTTGTACCTGCTGTGGGTCACACCCCTTGTGCGTCCTCAGCCTATTGCTGTCTGTCACTTGGTATATAGCTCAGCAGCTCCCTTCTATCCCTGCCTGAGCATAGTGTTTCCTTCAGTGTGTGCTTGCACTCTGAAGGTGCCAGGTCCCGTCTCTTGTCTCCTGCTTTTTGTATCAGTTCCCGTGTCTGAACTGAGTCCTGTATGTCTCCTGCTTTGCGGTATCAGCTCCCGTGTCTGAACTGTGTCCTGTATGTCTCCTGCTTTGCGGTATCAGCTCCCGTGTCTGAACTGAGTCCTGTATGTCTCCTGCTTTGCGGTTTCAGCTCCCGTGTCTGAACTGAGTCCTGTATGTCTCCTGCTTTGCGGTATCAGCTCCCGTGTCTGAACTGTGTCCTTTTTGTGTTCTCTGGTCTGTCCTGTCTGAACACGCTCCTTGCCTGTTCGTTCCGCCTTTTAGTGGCCGATTTCCTAGACCCGCTCCTGCGTCTGGTCTGTCCTGTCTGAACACGCTCCTTGCCTGTTCGTTCCGCCTCTCTGGGGGCCGTATTCCCAGACCCGCTCCTGTATCCCTCTGCAGTGTCGGTCTCCTCCGTACACTCAGTTCCAGTCTGAACTCTCTCCTGTCCTTTACCTGTTTTGCCTCTATGTCCGTTCCCTTCCTTTTTCTGCAGAGTCTGAACTCGTACCTAACTCCTGCTTGTTGTCTCTGCAAGTACTGTGTGAGTATCTGGCTCTGTCTTTCCCTTCCTGTCTGTTCCGTGTGAACAGAGCCCTGTCCTCCCTGCTCAGCCTTGTCTGCACTCTAGCTGTGCTTGCCTGTAACCCTCTGCCTGTATTGTTCCTGAGTCCCGGTGTGTACTGGGTCCTATCCCGCCTGTGTTCCTACCTGCTAGTGCCTCCCTGTCTGCACTCTAGCTGTGCTTGCCTTTACCCCCCTGCCTGCATACCCGCCTGCCTGCATACCAGTCGTGCCTGCCTATACCCACCAGTCTGTGTGCCAGCCTACCAGCCTGTTCCTGTATTCCCCTGTGTGGGTCAACAGCCGTGTCCGGGGTCTGTCCTGGAGTAGCACCTGGTCCCTCTGCTCGGTTCCTCCTTGGTGCACTGGCGTCGTATGCCGTCGTGCGACCCTGGTCGGATCGGGTGAATACTTAGTCACGCCCCTCCAGGCATTCACTCTCCGGCACGGTCCAGTGGAATCACTACAATCACACGCACACGCCGCTTAGGCCGGGCGTGTGCATAACAAACAACAGCTCCAAAGTGAGGAAAAGTTAATGTGCAAGATTAGGTTTATATGTAAACCCAAATAATAAACCTTCAAATAGCTCATTGAGTTGTAAAATATTAGAATGGAACCTCCCTAAAATATAAAGCCTTAGCCTTTCATTGTTCTGGGTTAAAGGTTCATTTTGTTGCCCTTGTTCCATAGCTAAATAACCTGTTCAATGTAAGGGGGTATTGTTCATGTCCCACTGACAAAGCCCAGTTGCCCCTATACATATCTATTGGGTAGAATATACCAACTATTAGCTTAGTTGTACTAGGCCTTCAAATACATGTCCTAAAGATGTCAAATCTTCTATAATTATATTCAACTGTAAAGGAGGATTGACTGCCACCAAGAAGTAAAAATTCACCATAAAAAGAATCTTCACTTTTCAACACCACGTTTAGGTTCAACATTCATTGATGTTATCAATTTCAATATATCCTAATGACTGTTGGATATTACTATTTCTTATAGAGCGTGTCAAATTCCCTGTATACACAAGGTCAAGTTATATCTTTTCATTTAACTAATGTATATCAAAGTGTTTCAGATCTTTCCCAATGTCTTCTGATGTCAGTTTAGCATGTTGGGTTTCAACAAGGCTGATCCTTTGTTCTCCCTGGATATAAGCCTCAGCTACCGTAGATGGGTCTGGTAGAGACTTATTACTTTTTCCTTATTGCTCGGCTGAGGGCCCTTATATATAGGGGAGTTTGGAATAATAATTGTTGGCCAACAGCTATGGAAGATATATGGGTATCTTAAAGTTTTTGGCTCTTTGCAAACATTTTTGGGTTTCTTTGTATGTTATAGGCATTGCCAATTAATTGTGATAACCCTTAAAATACTGCATCCTAGAACTCCAGAAATATAAACCTCTGAACTGAGATGAAGTGACTGATAGCTCCGTCCATTTGGATGACATACCATAAAGACATGTCAGTAGATCACATCACACTCTGCAGAATTCTAACACTCACACAGAGATTTCCATCTATTTTTCATCTTTAGGTCATTAAATAAGAATTGTTTTTGATTATATTCATAAAATTATCAATGTGGTATCGTTGCCTTGACTTACAGTATCACTGCCCTTGATAGGCCAGCAAATTTGCCTGACCTTAACCCCATAGAGAATCTATGAGGTATTGTCAAGAGGAAGATGAGAGACACCAGACCCAACAATGCAGACGAGCTGAAGGCTGCTATCAAAGCAACCTGGGCTTCCATAACACCTCAGCAGTGTCACAGGCTGATCGCCTCCATGCCACGCCGCATTGATGCAGTAATTGATGCAAAAGGAGCCCCAACCAAGTATTGAGTGCATTTACTGAACATACATTTTAGTAGGCCAACATTTCTGAATTTAAAAACATTTTTCAAGATGTTGTTATAAAGTATTCTAATTTACTGAGATAATGACTTTTGTGTTTTCATTGGCTGTAAGCCATAATCATCAACATTAACAGAAATAAACACTTGAAATAGATTACTCTGTAATGACTCTATAAAATATGAGTTTAACTTTTTGTATTGAAGAACTGAAATAAATTAACTTTTTGATGATATTCTATTCATTTAGTGAGATGCACCTGTATGTCAAAAGAGTGAAAAGTATATTTCACTGTATTAAAAATCATAGTTATCTATTTTTTTCAATTCAAAATACATGTCTTTCACTCTCTGTTTTTACAATGGGAGTAAATGGACGATTTATGCAATGGCGTAGCAGATAGCTGCATATAAGAACAGAGCAGAATAAAGGAAGGGACTACGGGACTATTTTTTTGGTTGTCATTAAGATTTAAAAAGAGAAAACACAGTAGTTTGACAAGAAATGGTTTCACCCAACCAATAACCATGAATGGAGAAAATTTTTTTTTGTTACAATTCATATTCTCTGAAACAAGGCCAAGAAAGGAAAAAAATCTGCCAGGGTATGTAAACTTTTGAGCACAACTGGATATACAGTACAGACCAAAAGTTTGGACACAACTTCTCATTTAAAGATTTTTCTGTATTTTCATGACTATGAAAATTGTACATTCACACTGAAGGCATCAAAACTATGAATTAACTCATGTGGAATTATATACTTAACAAAAAATTGTGAAACAATTGAAAATATGTCTTATATTCTAGGTTCTTCAAAGTAGCCACCTTTTGCTTTGATGACTGCTTTGCACACTCTTGGCATTCTCTTGATGAGCTTCAAGAGGTAGTCACCGGAAATGGTTTTCACTTCACAGGTGTGCCCTGTCAGGTTTAATAAGTGGGATTTCTTGCCTTATAAATGGGGTTGGGACCATCAGTTGTGTTGTGCAGAAGTCTGGTGGATACACAGCTGATAGTACTACTGAATAGACTGTTAGAATTTGTATTATGGTAAGAAAAAATCAGCTAAGTAAAGAAAAACGAATGGCCATCATTACTTTAAGAAATGAAGGTCAGTCAGTGTGAAAAATTGGGAAAACTTTGAAAGTGTCCCCAAGTGCAGTTGCAAAAACTATCAAGCGCTACAAAGAAACTGGCTCACATGAGGACCGCCCCAGGAAAGAAAGACCAATAGTCACCTCTGCTTCTGAGGATAAGTTTATCCGAGTCACCAGCCTCAGAAATCGCAGGTTAACAGCAGCTCAGATTAGAGACCAGGTCAATGCAACACAGAGTTCTAGCAGCAGACACATCTCTACAACAACTGTTAAGAGGAGACTTTGTGCAAGCAGGCCTTCATGGTAAAATAGCTGCTAGGAAACCACTGCTAAGGAGAGGCAACAAGCAGAAGAGACTTGTTTGGGCTAAAGAACACAAGGAATGGACATTAGACTAGTGGAAATCTGTGCTTTGGTCTGATGAGTCCAAATTTGAGATCTTTGGTTCCAACCACTGTCTTTGTGCGACGCAGAAAAGGTGAACGGATGGACTCTACATGCCTGGTTCCCACCGTGAAGCATGGAGGAGGAGGTGTGATGGTGTGGGGGTGCTTTGCTGGTGACACTGTTGGGGATTGATTCAAAATTGAAGGCATACTGAACCAGCATGGCTAACACAGCATCTTGCAGCGGCATGCTATTCCATCCGGTTTGCGTTTAGTTGGACCATCATTTATTTTTCAACAGGACAATGACCCCAAACACACCTCCAGGCTGTGTAAGGGCTACTTGACCAAGAGGGAGAGTGATGGGGTGCTACGCCAGATGACCTGGCCTCCACAGTCACCAGACCTGAACCCAATCGAGATGGTTTGGGGTGAGCTGGACAGCAGAGTGAAGGCAAAAGGGCCAACAAGTCCTAAGTATCTCTGGGAACTCCTTCAAGATTGTTGGAAGACCATTTCCGGTGACTACCTCTTGAAGCTCATCAAGAGAATGCCAAGAGTGTGCAAAGCAGTCATCAAAGCAAAAGGTGGCTACTTTGAAGAACCTAGAATATAAGACATATTTTCAGTTGTTTCACACTTTTTTGTTAAGTATATACTGCAATTCCACATGTGTTAACTCATAGTTTTGATGCCTTCAGTGTGAATGTACAATTTTCATAGTCATGAAAATACAGAAAAATCTTTAAATGAGAAGGTGTGTACAAACTTTTTGTCTGTACTGTATATTACTGAACTCACTCCTCAGTTGTCTATGTGCTATAGGTCACCTACCACCCAGTCTTCTGACTAGCCCTCAAGCAATGTCATTACGTCATGTGAGGTCCAGACAACACCAAAGGCATCGAAGAGTGAGGATGGAAGGGAAGCCCAGGGCCACAAGGTAGCAAAAGAGCCAGTGGGGGACTTGAGTTACCTCAAATATATTTTGCTGGCATTTCCATTCGCATTGGCTACATTTGAGGCAAATCAAATTTCCCTGTCAAATTCAAGTAAATCTGAAATTTGAATTTCAGCAGAAATGCTCATCCTTTGTTTGGATGATTGAATAAAAAAAATACATTATATTAGAGGACTACTAAAATGAATCCTATGGCCTCATTCAGATGTCCTTTAATCTGTGTTTTTCATGGATAGAACTTGTATGATTTATAGTCTACATTTCTGTGTTTTATTGCAGACTGAGTGGTCCGCGAAAAACATGGAGACATCCATTTTTGATCTATGAGCCTATGCAGGGCCGACATCACCACCTGGCACACCCAGGCTAGTGCCAGAACCCTGAGAAAGCAGTGGAGAGGGGGCCCACTCACCGTCGGGGACCCCGGCACGCTATGGGGCCAGTGAGTCGGGGGAGACCGGTGTCAGCACCCGCTAGTGGCCCCCTTGATTGCTCAGGGTCCCTGCACTTGCAATGCTTACCTCTCCCTGTTTCTCCGCAGCTTCGGCATCTTGTAACACTCTGATATATCAGGTCAGAGGGCGCGATGACGTCACTACAGCGCACCCTCTGCTCTGATGGCGATGCTGAGGAGTCCGGAGCAGACCAGCGGCCAGCTGGTGAGTTTTTGATTTTTTTTATTTTTTCATGTATGGAGAGATATGGGGCCATTCTGCATGGAGCAACAAATGGGGCCCATACTACATGGAGCAATATACAGTGGGTACAGAAAGTATTCAGACCCCTTTAATTTTTTCACTCTTTGTTTCATTGCAGCCATTTGGTAAATTCTAAAAATGTCATTTTTTTTCTCATTAAAGTACACTCTGCACCCCATCTTGAATGAAAAAAAAAACAGAAATGTAGAAATTTTTGCACATTTATTAAAAAAGAAAAGCTGAAATATCACAAGGTCATAAGTATTCAGTCCCTTTGCTCAGACACTCATATTTAAGTCACATGCAGTAGATTTCCTTGTGATCTTCCTTGAGATGGTTCTACTCCTTCATTGGAGTCCAGCTGTGTTTAATTACACTGATAGGACTTGATTTGGAAAGGCACACACCTGCCTTTATAAGACCTCACAGCTCACAGTGCATGTCAGACCAAATGAGAATCATGAGCTCAAAGGAAATGCCCAAAGTGCTCAGAGACAGAATTGTGGCAAGGCACAGATCTGGCCAAGGTTACAAAAGAATTTCTGCATTACTCAAAGTTCCTAAGAGCACAGTAGCCTCCATAATCCTTAAATGGAAAAAGTTTGGGACCACCAGAAGTCTTCCTAGACCTGGCCGTCCAGCCAAACTGAGCAATCGTGGGAGAAGACCCTTGGTGAATGAGGTAAAGAAGAACCCCAAGATCACTGTGGCTGAGCTCCAGACATGCAGTAGGGAGATAGGAGAAAGTTCCACAAAGTCAACTATCACTGCAGCCCTCCACCAGTCGGGCCTTTATGGCAGAGTGGCCCGACGGAAGCCTCTCCTCAGTGCAAGACTTATTAAAGCCCACATAGAGTTTGCTCAAAAGCACATGAAGGACTCCCAGACTATGAGAAATAAGATTCTCTTGTCTGATGAGATGAAGATAGAACTTTTTGGTGATAATTCTAAGTGGTATGTGTGGAGAAAACAAAGCACTGCTCATCACCTGCCCAATACAATCCCAACAGTGAAACATGGTAGTGGCAGGATCATGCCATGAGGGTGTTTTTCAGCTGTAGGGACAGGACGACTGGTTGCAATTGAAGGAAACATGAATGCGGCCAAGTGCAGAGATATCCTGGATGAAAACCTCTTCCAGAGTGCTCTGGACCTCAGACGTGGCCAAAGGTTCACCTTCCAACAAGACAATGACTGTAAGCACACTGCTAAAATAACAAAAGAGTTGCTTCAGAACAACTCTGTGACCATTCTTGACTGGCCCAGCCAGAGCCCTGACGTAAACCCAATTGAGCATCTCTGGAGAGACCTGAAAATGGCTGTCCACCAACGTTCACCATCTAACCTGATGGAACTGGAGAGGATCTGCAAGGAAGAATTGCAAAGGCTCCCCAAATCAAGGTGTGAAAAATTTGTTGCATCATTCCCAAGAATACTCATGGCTGTACTAGCTCAAAAGGGTGCTTCTACTCAATACTGAGCAAAGGGTCTGAATACCATGTGATATTTCAGTTTTTCTTTTTTATTAAATTTGCAAAAATTTCTACATTTTTGATTTTTTTTCAGTCAAGATGGGGTGCAGAGTGCACTTTAATGAGAAAAAAAATAAACTTTTTAGAATTTACCAAATGTCTGCAATGAAACAAAGAGTGAAAAATGTAAAGGGGTCTGAATACTTTCTGTACCCACTGTATGGGGCCCATACTACAAGGATCAATATATGTGGCCCATACTAAATGGAGCAATATATGGGCCCATACTGCATGGAACAATATATGGGCCCATACTGCATGGAACAATATATGGGACCCATTCTGTATGGAGCAATATATGGGGCCCATACTGTATGGAGCTATATATTGGCCCATACTTTATGGAGCAATATATGGGGCCCATACTGTATGGAGCAATAGATAGGGTCCATACTGTATTGAGCATTATAAGGGGCCCATATTGTATGGAGCAATATATAAAGCTCATTCTGTATGGAGAATTATATGGGGCCCATACTGTATGGAGCATTATATGGGGCTCGTACTGTATGGAGCAGTATATGGGGCTCATTTTGTATGGAGCATTATATAGGGTCCATTATTCTGAACCAAGCATTATATGGAGTCCATTATTCTGTATGGAGCATTATGAGGCCCATTATTCTGTATGGAGCATTATATGGGGTCCATTATTCTGCATGAAGTATTATATGAGTCCATTATTCTGAATGGAGCATTATATGAGGCCCATTAACCTGTATAGATCATTATATGGGGTACCTTATTCTCTATGGAGCATTATATAAGGTCCATTATTCTGTATGGAGCATTATATGAGGCCCATTATTCTGTATGGAGCATTATATGTGGTCCATTATTCTGTATGAAGCATTATATGCATCCATTATTCTGTATGGAGCATTATATGATGCCCATTAACCCGTATAGATCATTACATGGGGTACCTTATTCTGTATAGAGCATTATATAGGGTCCATTATTCTGTATGAAGCATTATATGGAGTCCATTATTCTGTATGGAGCATTATATGAGGCCCACTATTCTGTATGGAGCATTATATGGGGTCCATTATTCTGTATAGAGAAATATATGGAGTCCATTATTCTGTATGGAGCATTATATGGGGCCCATTATTCTGTATGGAGCATTCTATGGGGTCCATTATTCTGTATGGAGCAATATATGGAGTCCATTATTCTGTATGGAGCATTCTATGGGGTCCATTATTCTGTATGGAACATTAAATGTAGTCCATTATTCTGTATGGGGCATTATATGAGGCCCATTATTTTGTATGGAGCATTATATGGGGTCCATTATTCAGTATGGAACATTATATGGGGTCCATTATTCTGTATGAAGCAATATATGGGGCCACTCTACTGTATGGAGCACTATGTGATGCCCATAATACTGTATGGAGGACTATGTGGTGCCCATAATACTGTATGGAATACTATGTGGTGCCCATAATACTGTATGGAGGACTATATTGTCCGTTCTGCACTGTGCGCTGCGAGGATTCACCGGTTTCTGAGCTATTGTAGAATTTACAATAGATATCACTTATGTAATGTAAGAAGTAAGTGAAATCTTTGACATTGTCTTATACCTGTATTTCTGTGCATCATGAATTGTGGTATGTGTTAAAGGGGCCTACTGAGACTCTTTCGCCCTGGGCCCACGAAAACTTGGAGTCAGCCCTTAGTCTATGGGTCAGTTAATAAGTCTCTGACAACACTAATTGTCATCCATATGCTGTCTGTTTCTGATGTTGGAATGGATAGGAAAAGGTTGCAACTGATTTATTTTTTCATATGAAAAAACATCAGAGACAAACACTGATGGTAAAAACTGAAACACTGACCAAATACTGGTGAAAATCGGATGAAAAATATTGCTGGAAATTTGTCAGATTTTTGTGTACCAGAAAAATCACTGAATGAGCCCTAAAAAAATAATAATTTCTATCTCAAAAATATGATTTGGACTAACACAATTTCATTGTGTAAATGACATCCAGAATGCAAAAAGGCCCGCTATGAGATAAAAAAATAAAACATGGGTCTATTAAGTATCTCATCTTTTAACATTTGAGTCCCCAGTTTTCATATATAAAAAGAAGCACATAGGAATTTCTTCAACGAACACATTTTAATCTTTGGAGGGATATCTTCTATTAAAATGTTATTTTTAGAGTTCAAGCTTTCAGCCTCTCTTGAAGGCTATGATAAACAGCCGAAACTAGAAAAGCTCATTTTGCGCTAGAACCAACAATCTATTGAATAGTTTCTATCTAAATGTGTTTTAAGAGGTGCCATCTCAACAATCCCACAAAGCTGCGAGGACAAGCTGTCTGCAGGCCACATGTCACAGAATGCACTTTGTCCTAAGTAAACAAGTCATTCATATGCATCAAGACAAAATTGTATGGTATAAACCATAGCTGCCATGACACGTATAGAGCTCAAAACATGGTTCTGTATCTTATAGACTAAACTTTGTAGATTTTCCAAATCTAAACTTTCTGAAGGAAAACCATAACTAATGCAAGTATGATTAAAAAACAAATTTAGAATATTTTTTATCTCACTTTGCAATAAATAGATATAGACATGCCCCCGGAAGCAGCATTTAGCGAAACACGTGTCGGGCTGCACTTTGACACAGAGTGACTCACGACTCCTGGATACAGTATGGGTGAGCAATAATTTACATTTGGGGACCTGTTAGCACTTTAGAGAGGGATATAGGGACAGATTCTTCTACCCTTGTCATATCTCTTGGCATAATACTGGGACCCAATTTTGCTACTTGGCACAAGGACCCTTAACTGTACTAGATGCACTTTATTTTCCCTCTGTTGCCTTCATGTTATTCTTTTCCCCTACCTTGCCTCTCTGCTCAGTCCTTTGTTTATCCCTTTATTGTCTCCAAGATTTGTATAAGCTGTCCACAATGTAACCGATTAATAAACGGCATTGCATATTGAGCACTAGCATGGACATTCTTGGTGTTCTTATTTGGGCCATTATGTACTCATTATTTTTTGGTTTCGATATGCTACGTCTATCCATCCCACTACCTATCTATCTATCTATCTAGAAAAAGAGAAAAAAAAGCAGCACTAGCAAGCAATTAATATAATACGGGTGCCAGTCCAGCAGGTATATAGCAATCCTCAAAATAAATACAAAAAAATAAAGAAAACACTGAATGAGGCTCATACTTGGAGCCGAACCATCACCTGAAGCCTATATGGGCTATTAAATCACCATTTGATTTTTCCTAAAGAGGAGTACTGTCTTCATATTTTTGTATCTATCTATCCATCTATCTATCTATCTATCTATTTATTTTACTCACTTATTTAGCGCCATTAATTCCACAGTTTTACAGACATTATCTGCACTGTTCCCATTGGAGCTCACAATCTAAATTCTTTATCTATATGTCGTTGGAGTGTGAGAGGAAACAGGAGAACCCGGGGGAAACCCACGCAAACACGGGGAGAACATACAAACCCCTTGTAAATATTGTTCTTGGTGGGATTTCAACCCAGGACCCCAGCTCTGCAAACAAACAGTACTAACCACTGAGCCAGTGAGCATCTATCCGTCCATCCATCCATCCATCTATTTATTATCTATCTATCTATCATCGATCTATCTCGCTGTCAATATATCTGTCTATATGTATAACTACCTACCTCCAAAATTGATGGGTCTTATGAGTACATCAAATGGGTTACAATTACAATCTTTACTTGATTATAGTATGTAAAATTCCCTTTTCCCTGTTTGTGCCCTGGAAAAAGGACCTATTCTTACATTGCATACATTGCCACAATTTTCTATATCTATCTATCTATCTATCTATCTATCTATCTATTATCTATCTATCCAACCATCCATCTATCTATCTGTCTACATGTATGTCTACCTACTTCCATAATTGATGGGTCTTATGAGTACATCAAATGGGTTACAATTACAATCTTTACTTGATAATAGTATGTAAAGGACCTATTTTTACATTGTGTACATTGCCACAATATTATCTATCTATCTATCTATCTATCTATCTATCTATCTATCTATCTATCTATCTATCTATCTATCTATCCACATATCTATCTATTCATCCATCCATCTATCTGTCTACGTGTATGTCTAATTAATTCCATAATTGATGGGTTTTATGAGTACATTGAATGAGTGACAATTACAATTTTTACTTCTCATACGTGCTAATATTATAATGATACTATGTAAAATCTCCTTCTCCCTATTTCTGCCCATAAAAATGACCAGTTTTTATAAGGTGTTTATTGCCACAATATTCTATTTTTGGTTTTATCATTTTCAATAATTCTGCTCTTACATTTTTTTTTTATTATTTCCAAGCTAGCAGGTCTTATGTCATCCAATAAATTGTGTTTTTCTTTCCAGGTTTTCTGCTCCTGAATTCATCTACTACATAAATATTTTATTACCTACCACATTGCAAAGCATAAGATTACTGCATTGACCGTTTCCGAACAAGACATAGCATAGTACGACTATTAAGTCAGTAATATAGCTATTAAACAAAAATTCCACTAGAGTAAAACATACCTAATTCTGCATTAACATACAATTTAGCCGACACATCAAATTCCTTTATATGTGATTTCTCCTTAAACTTGAATTGCCCTAACAAACTGGCAACATCTGCAGCTGCTTTCAGGGAAAGACAGTTTGATGTGAATTATTTAACAGAAAGTACCATGACCTTCGCCAACAAAGGGAGATGCTTCAAGATCTGTGGAAGAACTCCATGGGAAGCATCTAGATCAAAATCCAACTAAGCGAAAGTGTTCAAATTTATTATACAAGTCATGACGAAGATGCTAAAGACAGAACGCATATCTTCTATTCCGAACTTGATTAAGCACGGCCACAATTTCGATTTTAGAATAGGTCTATCGTTAAAGATCACACCTACTCTTTGCAGAATTTTATTTCAGGTGCAAGTAAAATGCAACAGAAATCTATGATTTCCTGTGAAAAGGCAACGAAAGAAAAATGTGCACTTCAAGACCTTAAATCTGAAACTTCCTAATCCCCTAAAGTCCACACTAGACTTCTTGCCTCCATGGAAACACCAAAGCATTCATCCAAGTGATTGGCCTCCAATGAATTTTAGATAAGACAGAATGGAAGGGAATTGATGTGATTTTAATGCAGAAGAAAGCGGTGGAAGGGAGGTCCACTTGGTTCATATTTGAATAAAGCAAACATGACAGACAAAAGGCTGACAGCTGTAAATGACATTGTCAGTACAAAAATTATCAGCCAGTTTACAATCTGTTTGCTTTTGTTGAGCAAACAGAATGTGTGTGGCATCCTTTGGATTCGTGAATGGCAGAAATACTTGCAGGCTCCAGAGAAAGCCTGATATCTGCTCTTCCCCATCCATGCCCCTATTAGATAGCCATTTGACAGTCTCACTGAAAAGCAATTTTGCTCCCTTTTTCTTCCCCCTCTCCCTCTCCTTTTTTCTTATGTTTTTTTTCTTTCTTCTGAGACAAGCACTAAAAGTTCGGAATAGACATTGGCTTTTTGTACCAGTGACCTGAATTATGTTACTTGTGTTGAGCTGAACACTAATGTGTCTGACATTCCGATTTACCAACTTTCAGTAACCAAGAGAATACGGCAGACAACATTCTTCATTTTTCTTATTCTGTATAACAAACAGCACAATGGAGCCTCGGACCAGTTGCCACGTTTACATTGTTGATAAAGCCCCCCCCCCATTCGCTTTGCTTTGAACTTGTCAAACTTTCCTGGGAGTAAGATGAAAAATAAACTCACTTTATAAAAAAAAACAAAAAAAAAACATCATATGTTTATTTGAAAAGCTAAATCAAAGTAAAATAGGTAAAATAATAAACAGGAATAACTTAAAATCATAACATATATAAAATAAAAAAGTAATCAGTTAATTAAAGGTAGTGTAAAATAAATAAGTCAATGAAAAATAAAAAAAAAGTAATTAAACAATAATATTTGAAAATATATAATACATTTCTGAATAAATACCAACTATAATAAAGTTATCCAAACTAGTATAGCAAAAGTTATCAAATAAAGCAATGCATGTAAAAATAAAATGTGTAAAACATTTATGAAAAGTAAAAATGTAAGCAACGATAGCAAAATGTCTAAAAGAAATCAACGCATAAAATGATAAAATGCGTAAAATAAATCTGAAAAATAAACAAAATAAAAAACAACGTTATGCAGTCATAGCAAAATGTCTAAAATAAATCAATGAAAGAAATAATAAAATAGGTAAAATAAATTACAGCCGTCATTGTACTTCATGGTATTAAATATTAGCCTTGTCCTAATGAGCTCAGAATCTAGACATAGTAAAACATTTATGTAAAGCATTTGTGTGGTCTTGGCTTAATCCCCGCTGCATTCTCTGTTCTGTGATAACTTATACAGAAAATAGATCTCATGTCCACAAACAAATGGAAAGTAAACAGAGATACTAATTATCCTCTCACTTTTGTACATGCTTGTCATTGTTAGAAAAGGAATATATGGATGTGTCCGTGCCTGCATTTTACGCTGCCATAGGCGGTATGAAAATAATCGCTTCCATGCCTATTAATTTTACCCTTTGAAAACAGAGAATGCACCGCAAGAAAACAAAGTAAAGCCCCCTTTTCATGGACACCAGCCATGTTATTCTTAAGCTGCATGCAGAGATATGATAATCTTATCACATAAAACTACAAATAAAATAAAAACTTTAGTTTAAGCCATTGTAAATTCAATGCTTAGTTCAAATCCTAAAGAAATAATAATAAACCATATAATAAAACATGTTTCAGTGGGCGGACGTAACTCAGCCGAGCATTGAGAAAGAAGCCTTTTACATGTAGATAGGGCATATAGAATAGTTTCCTGCTTGTGTTTGAACAGAAGGATATAATGACAGGTGAGTATAGTCTGTTCTTCCTAGATAAAAAGGGCATAATAATAATAATCAAAAAGGATATCGAGCGGTGGTTCCTCACCCGGTCAAGCATCAAGAACTCATTCACCCCGACAGAAAGTTTATCCAATCATTGCTAAGTGAATGACGCTAGCAGCGTTTTGCTACTCTTTTCATTTTAATCTAAATTGCTGTTTCTTTTCCTCTGATATGGCAATCGGTCATAAAGGGTTGACCATCATTAAAGCTGTTTGGTTTGGAGCGGTGTAGTGTTTGACTAAGAGGGTAAATGCAAATTTGATGAAAGAATAAGGAGAAATTTACATATCAGCTTCAGCTCACACGGAGAGAGTAAACATTCTGTTTATCTCAAGTGTCACTTTATGATTTGAGCAGAATATAAAACTGACCTTGGCCCAGTCATTGCTAAAGACATGAATGAAATATGCTGTTGTCTAAATACAATTTACTGAAGTAGAACTTGTCAGCAAACCCGAGCAGTCGGCAAACAAGGTTAAAGCGTGCAAATGCTAAAATTATTCACAGCCACAAACAGAAATTGTATGGAGCAATGCAAAGATGAATTGCAATCATTTCAATTTGCAACCTCTCCCAAACATATCACGACTTTGCACTGGAATGTGCAGCTTTAAATGCTTAGCTGCTTAATAGAGATGGACTGAACTATATAAGCATTATATATTGATAAAGATAGTTTTTAAAAAGCTAAATTTAAAATGTATAATTTAATGCTAATATATCACGATTTACTGTGGAGTGATCCTTAGTATACAATAATGTTTTCTTAAAAAAAGGCTATCATCAGAAAATGACCTATTGATTAAATCATTTTTTTTTGTTAAATGCATTATTTTTTTAAGTTTGGCAATTTATCACAATCTGTATTAAAAATAAAAGATAGAAATATTGTAATTTTAACATTGCCCACTGGAGCTTTTTTAGTCTTACACTTCATTTCGCTTTAGGAAACAACACATGTACATAGCCACAATGGTCAGACACTGGCCATATCTTTGCACTGAAGTATCTAATGAGCCTGTAACCAGGTCATTGTGAAGGGACGGGAAGCAGGAGGAGCTGTGACATCACCTATTGGGATTGGTGGATCTTGTCTTGTAAAAAAAACTCTTAGCTGAAAGGACAGGAAGTAGAGTCTAACAATATGTCAGTGGCCAGTGTTTTTTTTTTTAATAAAGATTCTGATATGGACTGAAAAAACATTGACATTTTAAAAAAAACATGTATTACCAAAACCTGATAGAAACAATAGGTCATTTTCTGATGATAGCTTTCCTTTAAAGAATAACTCAACTTTTTTTTAACACTTTTTATATATTGTTTTATTACTTAGTTGGACGCAGATCAGTGGAGGTTCAGGTCCTGATTAGAGATGAGCGTTGTTCTACTCGAACTGTTCGCCAATCTCAAATTCGAGCTGTTTTGGGCGGTGTTCGAGCCGTTCGGCGAACACGAACAATTTGAGAAAACTTCGGCTGTTCGAGGTTATGTTCGATAACTGTTCGTGCACCAAAATCATAACTGGATTTTTTCTCAGTAATGATGAAAATTAATGTTAATACGCAGTTTGAGTGTACAGCGGGGTGGGGGGAGGGGCAGGGGATGGATCTCTGCAGGAACAATGAAGATCTCCATTTTTTTTTCTCTTTCCCGCATTTGCAGTGGGGAGGTGCAATCTGTCAGCCTATCAGCAGCGCACACACGGAGCGAAGTGCTTTTTTTCACACAAGCAAGGGCATGTGTCATTGGCAGTGTATGTCACATGTCCTTGCCCTATAAGACCAAGCCATTTTCCCCGTCGCCACCATTTTCTCACTGCTGCAGCTGCGTGTTAGACGGCACCGCTGTTGCTGTGTGCGCTATACCTTGTTAATTTCAAGCCAATTTTCGCACAAATCTACAGATAGCTTGGGAGTAGGGAATAGTTGTGATTGCAGTCCTTTTAAGGACTAGGTTACAGCATTTCCTACGACTTTTATCAGGCAGGTCTGTGCTCTTAAATAGATAGATTGTGGGAGTAAAGACTAATTGTAATTGGAGTCCTTTTCAGGACTAGGTTACATCAGTTCCTATCAGTTTTTGCCAGGCAGGTCTGTGCCAGTGCTGTGCAAGTTTTTTTCACAGCATTTGGCTGAATCTAGCAAAGCTAATCCTTTTTGGCCTATTGCAGAGTGTGTTAGTCAGTGGAGTAGCCTATCTGTGTTGCAAAATATACCACCTGTGTATAGAATACCAATTTTTTTACTGCACCTAGTGAAGTAAAATCTTTTGGGCATAGCATCATTCTATTAGTCCATCTATACTGACCTCCATCAGGTTGCAAATTGAATATAATTTTTTTCTGCATCTAGCTCTGAAAAAATATTGGGCTTCTAGCTGTGTGTGGGACTTGTTCTATTAATCCATCTATACAGACCTCCATCAGGTTGCAAACTGAATATATTTTTTTCTGCATCTACCTCTGAAAAAATATTGGGCTTCTAGCTGTGTGTGGGACTTGTTCTATTAATCCATCTATACAGACCTCCATCAGGTTGCAAACTGAATATATTTTTTTCTGCATCTACCTCTGAAAAAATATTGGGCTTCTAGCTGTGTGTGGGACTTGTTCTATTAATCCATTAATACAGACCTCCATCAGGTTGCAAACTGAATATATTTTTTTCTGCATCTACCTCTGAAAAAATATTGGGCTTCTAGCTGTGTGTGGGACTTGTTCTATTAATCCATCTATACAGACCTCCATCAGGTTGCAAACTGAATATATTTTTTTCTGCATCTACCTCTGAAAAAATATTGGGCTTCTAGCTGTGTGTGGAACTTGTTCTATTAATCCATCTATACAGACCTCCATCAGGTTGCAAACTGAATATATTTTTTTCTGCATCTAGCTCTGAAAAAATATTGGGCTTCTAGCTGTGTGTGGGACTTGTTCTATTAATCCATCTATACAGACCTCCATCAGGTTGCAAACTGAATATATTTTTTTTCTGCATCTACCTCTGAAAAAATATTGGGCTTCTAGCTGTGTGTGGGACTTGTTGTATTAGTCCATCTATACTGACCTCCATCAGGTTGCAAACTGAATATATTTTTTTCTGCATCTACCTCTGAAAAAATATTGGGCTTCTAGCTGTGTGTGGGACTTGTTCTATTAATCCATCTATACAGACCTCCATCAGGTTGCAAATTGAATATAATTTTTTTCTGCATCTAACCCAGCCAATAGTTTTGGCCTAATACCACAGTTTGGCCACTCAGCTCTGCTCGGTTCCCATCCATTGTTTTTTTGTGCAAACAACTCCAGAGTTGTGAATTAGTTAACCACCAAAATGAGTGGAAAAAGGCCTGCTGCTGGTGGAAAGGGGAATAGGCGTGTTGGGAAGGGGAAAAAAGGTTGTGTCCGTGGGGTAGGTGTTAAAGCAACAGTAACATCTGCAGAAGAAAGACCATCTTCCAGCCAAACTAAAATGTCTACTTCTTTTAGCGGACAATGTGATAAGATCCCTTTCTTACGGCCACGCCAATCGCTACAAATTCCAGATGAGGCACAAAAACAGCAGGTGCTTCAACGGATATCAAGTGCTCCTTTAAGTGGGCTCTCCTCCACATCAACTTCAACATCACAAATACTCCAGTCCTCAAAGGTGTCACCCCAATCGCACTTGCTTCCTCACAGCTCCCAAATCTCCAGCTGCCCGTCTGAGTATGAGGTAGAACAGATGGTTGAGTCTGCAGAGCTGTTTACTCATACTATAGCCTGGGAATCAGAGGTCGACTCCAGCACTTCTGTGAATCCAGACGAGGAAATGATCTGCACTGATGCCCAGAATCTTTATGAGTCGGATCCAGGACCAGACGCAGAAGGTTCTGACCATAATGTAGACCCTCATTCCCAAACTGTAACTCCTGTTGGTGGAGACAATGAGGAAGACGATGATAAGACTCAAATACCTGATTGGAGCGACAACTTTAGTTTTTTGTCAGGGCAGGAACAGGTTGGCTCTGAGGACGACGGGTGTGATAACGCACAGGGTGATGATGATGAGGTTGGAGATCCCACTTACTGTTAACCCACAGTCAGCCAAGAGATGAGGTCAGCAGAGGAGGTGGAGGAAGATGCTAGTGACGACGAGGTCAGGTTGCGCCTTCCTGGACAGAGACGTAGTACTGGAAGCACGTCAACAACTGCATCCTCAAACACAACTCTGCTTCTCACCACAAGTCGTGGTGGCTCTTCAGGTCGCATGGGTGCTAAGCCTTGCATAGCCTGGGCATTTTTTCAGATCGATAAAGATGACCCAACTCGTGTTATCTGTAACATTTGTCAGCAAAAGCTAAGTAGAGGCCAAAAAATACATAGTTTGAGTACTTCATGCATGAACCGGCACATGGACATGAAGCATAAGTTGCAGTGGGAAGCTCAGTGTGCTACAATGCGGCCTAGCCGGCCGGGCCAACCACCGTCTGCCATATCTTGTGCATCCGCGGCCTCTTCATCCTCTGTGACTGGGGGGACAGCAGTCACACCTGTTTTGGGGCGCAGACCTGCCACCTCTTTACCCGCAACAGCCAGCATGATTGGCAGGTCATCATTTTCTTTGGAGGTGGTAACACCAGCTGGTGTTAAGCGCTGTCCGACATCGATAGCACCACCTTTGGATCAAGGCAACCTAACATGTCCGCCTGCATCTTCCTCACAGACCGGCAGTTTGCCGGGGACACCCTTATCAACCCCGTCTAAGCACAATAGCCAGCCCTCGGTCCCTCAGATGTGGACAAGTAAAAGACCATTTCCTCCTAGCCATGAGAAAGCTAAGAGGTTGAATTTCACCATCTACAAGCTCTTGGCTACAGAAATGCTGCCTTTCCGCCTGGTGGACACAGAGGATTTTCGAGACCTTATGTCCATCGCAGTGCCCCAGTACCAGATGCCCAGTCGGCACTACTTCTCAAAGAAAGGTGTGCCTGCGCTCCACCAGCATGTCGCACACAACATCACCGCTTCTTTGAGAAACTCTGTGTGTGACAGGGTGCATTTCACCACAGACACTTGGACGAGTAGGCATGGACAGGGGCGTTACATGTCGCTGACTGGGCACTGGGTAACTATGGTGACAGCAGGACAAGGGACTGCTGTCCAAGTCTTGCCGTCCCCACGAGTTGTGCGTCAATCCTCTTTATGTCAAAGTTCCTCCACTGCTTCTGCCTCCTCAACCTCCTCTCGGTCTTCCACCTGCACCCAAAGCCTGTCTGGTCATGCCACAAGCTTTCTAACTGCGCAGAAGGGATCCTGCACACCTCCTTACTATGCTGGCAGTAGGGCTCAACGTCATCAGGCGGTTTTTACATTGAAATGTCTGGGAAATGTGAGTCACACAGCTGAGGAGTTGTGGTCAGCTCTGGAGAACCAATTTCATGAATGGTTGTCTCCACTGGACCTGAAACCAGGGAAGGCCGTGTGCGACAATGCTGCAAACCTGGGTGCGGCCCTTCGCCGGGGCAATGTCACACACGTGCCTTGTATGGCTCACGTGTTGAACCTGGTTGTCCAGCAATTTTTAGCCCACTATCCCAGACTAGATGGCCTTCTGCAGAGGGCACGGTCGCTGTGTGCTCACTTTCACCGTTCGCATCCCGCAGCTTAGCGACTTACATCTCTACAGAAGTCGTTGGGCCTGCCACTTCACCGGCTAAAATGCGATGTGCCTACCCGGTGGAATTCAACTCTGCACATGTTGCAGCGACTGTGGCAGCACCGACAAGCCCTGGTGCAATACGTTCTGACATATAGCCTGGGCCAACGAGATCCAGAGGTGGGGCAAATCACGCTGGAGGAGTGGTCTCAGATCAGGGACCTATGCACCCTTCTGCACAGTTTTGAAATGGCGACGAAGATGTTTAGTGCTGACGATGCCATTATCAGCATGACTATTCCGGTGATTTACATGCTGGAGCACATGTTAAACAGAATTCGGAGTCAGGTGGTGGCACAAGAGGAGGTGGAGGAAGTAGAGGAGGAGGAGTTGTATGCGGAAGGGCTAACATCTGCAAGGTCCAGACGGTCGGCAGCACCAAGGCGGCAGGCATGTGAGGGTGGGGGAGATGGTTTTACCAGGGCGCATGGTAGCAGCCAAACTAGTGAGGAAGGTGCAGGAGCCCAGGAAGAAGTGGAGGACGAACTGATGGAAGACTCATCAGATGAGGGAGACCTTGATCACATTTCTGTTGTGCGAGGTTGGGGGGAGAGGACAGAGGAAGGAAGCATGATTGTTACCTCGCCACCAACACAACAGGGACTTGGTGCTCCTGGATGCGCAACACACATGAGTGCCTTCTTGCTGCACTACCTGCAACATGACCCTCGAATTGTGAGAATTAGAAATAATCCTGACTACTGGGTTGCCACACTGTTAGATCCCCGGTACAAAAGTAAATTTGCAGAAATTATTCCTGCCATAGAAAGGGATGCACGCATGCAGGAGTATCAGCAGAGACTGTTGCAGAATCTTACATGTGCTTTTCCACAAAATACCAGTGGTGCACGTAGTGAATCTCACAGTTCCAACTTGCCAACCGTGGGACCGTCAAGTGTTCAGCACTCAAACCGTAACAGAACCACAGTATCTGCTGGTAACATCAATTTTGCGGAATCATTTCACCACTTTTTTAGCCCATCCTTTGCAAGGCCACAGGAGACAAGAAGTCTGACACATAGTCAACGCCTAGAGACGATGGTACAGGAGTATCTCCAAGTAAACATTGAAGCCACGACTGTGTCACTGGACCCTTGCTCTTTTTGGGCTTCCAATCTGGATAAATGGCCGGAGCTAGCCACTTACGCCTTGGAGATCTTGTCATGCCCCGCAGCCAGCGTTCTGTCTGAACGTGTGTTCAGCGCTGCTGGTGGTGTGCTGACAGATAAGCGCACGCGGCTCTCCACTGATAATGTAGACAGACTCACGTTCATAAAGATGAACAAATCATGGATCCGAAACGACTTTTCTACCCCTGTGTCATCCTGGGGAGAGTAAAAGCTTGATGATTGGTTAAAATCACCCTACCAACCGTTTTAAGCTTTCAAATTACTAATCATGTTTATCTGTATCTTGGCTGGAAAATAATTTGGGCTTTGTAGCAGTGTGCAGCACTGATTCTATTAGGCCATCTATAATAAGCTCCACCAGATTTAAAATTACTAATCATGTTTATCTGTATCTTGACTGGAAAATAATTTGGGCTTTGTAGCAGTGTGCAGCACTGATCCTATTAGGCCATCTATACTAAAGCTTCACCAGATTTAAAATTAATAATAATTTTTAGCTGCATCTAGCCCGGAAAATAATTTTGGGGCTCCGAGATGCGCAAGACACATAAGTGCCTTCTTGCTGCACTACCTGCAGCATGACCCTCATATTGTCAGAATTCTAAGTAATCATGACTACTGGGTTGCCACACTCTTAGATCCCCCAAACTTTTCGATCAACCTTTTCATTTTAATCAAGACCAAAAAAATGGTCATTTTTGAAATTATAAGCATAAGCAGGTTGCTAGAAACTGAAATCAAACAGTTTTCAACTCAAAACTTTATTCTAGGTGATGTTACATTTTCACATAGGACCCCTTGTTCGAAAGGAGCTTCTGAACTCTCTCGTCGATTGAATTTGTCAGGTTTTGGATGGTTTCTGCTTCAATTGTTTTGCATGAGGACAGAATACCCTCCCAGAGCTGTTGCTTAGATGTGAACTGCCTCCCGCCATCATAGACACTCCTTTTAATGATGCTCCAAAGGTTCTGAATGGGGTACAGGTCAGGGGAGCATGGGGGTCACACCATAAGTTTGTCCCCTTTTATGCCCATATCAGCCAGAGATGCAGATGTTTTATGTGCAGCATGAGATGGTGCATTATCATGCAGAAAAATGATCTTGCTGTGAAATACACGGTTCTTCTTCTTGAACCATGGCAGGAAGTGCTGTTTGAGAAAATCCACATACATTATGGAGTTCATCTTTAGCGCCTTCAGGGATCCTAAAGGGGCCGACAATCTCTCTCCCCATGATTCCAGCCCAAAACATTACTCCACCTCCTCCTTGTTGGCGCTGTAGCCGTGTTTGCGTGGGGTGTCCATCAACCAGCCATCCTCCACTCCATCCATCTGGACCATCGAGCGCTGCACAGCACTCATCCGTGAACAAAACAGTTTTGAAATCAGTCTTCATGTAATGTTTGGCCCACTGGAGCCGTTTCTGCTTGTGTGAAGTGGATAGAGGAGGTCGACAGGATGGCGTATGCACAGCTGCAAACCTCTGAAGGACCCTGCATCTTGTTGTTCGGGGGACGATGGAGGCACAAGCAGCTTCAAAAACTTGTCTGCTGCTATGATAAGGCTTTTTTGCCGCTGCTCTTTCAACCTGATGTAATTGCCTGTAGGAAAGAGTCCTCAATTTGCCCTTATCAGCACGCACACGTGTGTACTGTGAATTAGCTACATACTTCTTGATTGCCAAGACACTTCATCCTGATCATCGCACAATGTTGATTGTAGTCATGCCTTGACCTAAACACTCCACAATTTGTTGCTTCTCAGCAGCCGACACATCCTTTTTCTTTCCCATTTTGGCAGAAAATGTAGGCTGCTTAATAATGTGAGACAACCTTCTTAAGTAGTCTTGCCTTTCATTGGACACACCTGCCAAACTAATTAGCACAGGTGTCTGCAATTGCTTACAGTGATATAAAGAGCCCTGACACACATCACCATCAATGAGTTTAACTGAGAAACAAACAAATTCTTCCCTTATCACTCCTAAACACTTTTTGCATAATAATTTGGAACGCAGTGTACATGTGCTTTTCCACAAAACACCAGTGGTTCACGTAGTGAATCTTACAGTTCTAACTTGCCAACCGTGGTCTGTATGGAGTTGTTCAATAAAGGGCCCAAAATTAAGATAACATAGATGGGAGAGGTCTCTATGAATAGGAATTCCTAAGTATTTGATACCCTGTGAGGGCCAGGCAAAGGGAAAGTTGGACTGGATGGAATCCTATATGGATTTGGGGAGGGAGACATCAAGGGCCTCAGACTTCGCTGCATTGATTTTAAAATTTGACCATGTAACAAAGTGATCTATTTCAGCCATAACAGCATGGATGGATATATGTGATTGAGTGATATATACTAGGACATCATCAGCAAATAGAGAGCACTTGTACTCGGTGCCTCCCACCTCAATCCACCTAATATTGGGGTTATGGGGAATTGATGAGAGCAGGTGCTCCGTCACTAGGATGTATAAGAGAGGGGACAGAGGACATCCCTGCCTTGTCCCATTGGTGATTGTGAAAGGTGATGAAAATGTTCTGATGCACCCCCTGGGCCTTGGGACACCCGGAGCCGGACCCTGTTTGGTGGATGCTGGTGGTTGTAGTCTTCGTGGCGGCGACCCGGTTCCGTGGCTCAGGGTGGTCAAACCAGTGGCGGAACTATTTATGTGGTTTTGATGTTTAAATGTCCGACTACGCCACCCGTGGATTGCGGTCAGAGTGAACCGCCGCTGCAGGGCAGACCGCTGAGGCTGGTGTTGTGGGTGCAGCAGAGCGTAGCATAACTCCCCACGGGAGGAGTATAGCCTCAGGGCAGTGTATGCGGAGGATGGGGGTGATGGTGAAGGGCAGCAGCAGTAACGACACGGAGTCAGTGATGCGGTCCAGGGCCTTTAATCACAGTTCTTATTATCCAGACCACGTCTGCAGGTAACGGCTGCCCACGTCGTACTGTGCTCACCAGGTGAGGGGCTCAGACAACTCCCAGATAACTTTGGAGCGCTTCACAGGACCCCCTTTGTGTGTCCTTTGTCTGGCCTTTCTTACCAACCCTTCTGTCCGGCTGCCTCGGGCCTTCTCTTGGTAAACTTGGCGCCAGTTTCCCTGACCCTATGTGGTGCCTTCCTAGCGGGTGTAGCGAGGGGCTGCGCCACATAAAATGTCACAGCCTCCGGTTTCTAGCTGAGGGTCGTTTCCTGCCTCCACTAGTTTCGGGGACCGGTCTCCCCCTTTGGCCTGACCCCTCCACGCAGGTGGATTCGGGCGTGCGTTGGCGACTCGCCCGTCCGCACCCCTGGGATCCCTTCATTCCTCGTTCCTGGAGCCTTCTCCGCTCCTCTTCCTTCCTTCTCCCTCTTCCAGGCCTGGGCCTCTGTTACTAGGCCCGCCTCCGGAGCAGAGCTCATGCAGAGCCCCTGCTCCCTGCCACTTCTGCTCAGACTTCTCTGCACTGAACTAAGATGGTGCCCACCTTTTATACTCCCTTCTCAATGCACCCAGGAACTGCTTCCTCCCTGCTCCTGCACTACAGGGTTCCCCTTCCTCAGTGTTCCCTCCCCCCACTCCAGCCAGGGACAGGGACTGTCGTGCCCATCTCAGAGGCATATTGGTCGCCCTGCCCCACGGCAATGTGGTGTAATGCATGCAGGTGTCGGGTCCTGATCCACACTCCATCCTTACCTGAGAGTGAGATATCACACCTCTGGGTGAGGTGCAATACCTCTGTAGCAACCGAGCCCTCAGTGTGCTACAGTTCCATTTATCTTCAGCCTAGGTGACGTATTGTGATACAGGGCCGTGATTTTGGCTATAAAAGGGTCCCCTAGACCCCTACCCCAAGCTTTTTAAGAGAATCATATATGGCGTGCCAGGAGACTCTATGGAATGCTTTCTCAGCATCCAACGAGAGTATCTAATTACAAATTTTTAACTGCATCTAGCCCAGGAAATACTTTGTGCCTAGTAGCAGTGTCTGCTAGTCAGCGGATTATCCCGGCTGTTAAGCAAGCTACACCACCTGTAGTTTAGACACTTAATTTTTTCAAAGGAAATGCTTCGGGACCATGGGATACTTAGTGAAGAGCATCAGGAGGCACCCCAAGGCATAGGGGCTGGGACTGGCAGTAGGATGCCTTGCGGTGGACAGCCGAGCTCGATCCTTATAAAAGCTTTTTAACTGCAGCAGCTTTAGTGGACGCTACTGGAGCTGGAATTACGCGGCTGCTGGCATGAGACTTGCCCTCCAATAGATCCTTGTAAATGGATTTAAAGTGTATTCATTCAAATTAGAGAGACAATTTAAATTAAAATGCTTAGAGCTGCCTCCACCACAGGGGGGCTCGCTCGACCCACCAGCGGACAGGCACCAGTATTGGGAGAGGGGGGCTGGCCATCAGGGTTCACTGCGGCTCTGGCACAAACCCGGCGACACGGAGGTGGCACGGGCAGGAGCGGACTGGCCGTGTCGGCTTCTCACTTTTTGGATTTTAGAAGGGCATGACATGCCTATATCTGTGTCTCCCCCTCCTTTTACTCCTCCACCTCTTTTATTTTCGCATGACTATATGTACTTGTCACTTTTCCATGTGTTAGTTATGTCTTCTGAGCAGTTTGTCAGCTTTTGGACACCTTTGAAGGTGTTTTCTATGTGTTTCTATGTGTTTTTGTTTGCCTGCCATTGGTTTTAACGGTGTTCGAAGGTGTTCGACGAACAGTTCGACGAACAGTTCGGCGAACACACGGGTGTTCGGCGAACCGAACCGAACTCGAACACTACGGGGGTGGCTCAACACTAGTCCTGATTGCTCAAAAATGCCCCTGAGAAGTACTAATCTTAGAAGACAAGAATGTACAGAGGATGAATGCAATAGAAAGCGTATGCTTATTTTTTATATTGTATCCATGCTTTCTGTTCATGCTTATGCAGGAGTGGTGCGTTCCTGTCTCTTGAGCTGCACATATCTCAGAGCATTTTCAAGTGACCGTTGGGTGTCTTAGGACCCTGGCCACACCAATCTGTTTATAATTAAAAGGACACAATATAAAAAGTGGTAACAGGTTTAGTTACTCTTTAAATGTATATCTGTTTCTAGTATCTATTGGACAGTTTGGAGGTTGACATGTTCAAACACAGCTCTAACTGTGACAAGGAATGCATTCTTCTGTAACTGGAGTCAAAGAAGCAATGTGTCTACTTGTGGAGAGTGACATGCCTGACATGCCAGTGTAAGGAGACTTATAAGCCATGTAGTGTTCCTGTGGGCAATTAAATTAAATTCATTTCCCAGAGGAGCATTGCATGGCCTATAAATACTTACACTGGCATGTCAGGCATGTCACTCTCCCCTGGGAGAGACGTTACCCCTTGACCCTAGTCATACAGCCAAATTAGATATCTTGTTATGCTCTGAGGAGGGGCAACACCAAGAAACATGTTTACAAATAGAGATTCTGGTTTGGCTTTTACACTACGTCATGTGGCAAGGCTCGCTAAAGGGTCGATATTGAATTTTAGGATGGCTACTTCCAATAGGTGGCACTAGAGTTCAAGTCTTGTTCACATCTGTAACTGGAGCAAAAATAAGGAGTATTTTTAGCAGTTGGTATTAAGGTGTTTTGTAACTCGATACTTGTGAGCCCCAATACAAAATCTGTAGCATGACCTTTCACATACCATGATTCCACTGATGCCTCTATGTCGCTTATAGCTGTATGAATGCCATATGTGTGTAGGTGTTTTTGTTTTCTTTGCTTTTAGATTCCACCCATAAAAGCCAGTGGGGCCAATCAATGGAAGAAGGCATAGATAAATGGGACCGAAGTGGCAGAGACGGAGGGGCAGGAGGATTAAATAGTTGACTATTGATTAGTATATTTTATAAAGCATTGCCTTTAAATAATAACTACCATTCTTCAGAATAACCCATAATTATTTTTTTGTTTTCTGAGTCTCCCTTTGAAAGGCATAAATCTGTTTGTGGGACTCGAGCAATATAACTTTTAAATATAAAGTGGGACCCGAATGTAAAGGGGTTGTCCGGTCAAGAATGACAAGGCTGCAGTCACTCTATGTGACTGCAGACTTGTGAATCCTAGCACACGCCAAGAATGGCGGTCAAGTATGCGCTATGCATACTCCCAGCCAGGGCCCATCTATTGGGCATGGCCTCGCTCAATACACTTGCACTCAGAAAGGCCACACCCCATAGAAGGGTTCTGGCCAGGAGTATGCACATCGAATACGTGACCGCCGTTCCTGGCTCAGACACCGGCGAATCCTTGCAGCGCACAGTGCATGCTCTGGGAGGATTCACAAGTCTGCAGTCACACAAAGGGACTGCAGACTTGTCATTCTAGACCAGACAGCCTTTTTAATATCTTTTACATAAACAGTCTTTATCCTAAAATTACAATCAGACTAATGGTCATATTATATAGAACTAATAAATTACATAGACTATCCACATTCACATCAGCCTTTGACCCCAACAATCTAATTTCCCAACGTAATACACAAACATACAAACACTGGGGCAAACAGCACAAGAAAAAAAATCTGCTAATATGTTTTTGCAATATTGAAAGAAAGTAGGAAACCTATGCAAGCACTGGGACAATATATAAATTCCAATTAAATAAATAATAAATAAATTGTTTTTAGATTTTAACCCAAGATGTTGGTCGTGCATGCTAACAATGCTAACCACGGAGTGACCATGCTATGATATTCGGATGTAGGCTTGGACTGGCCCACAGGAGAATAGGAGAATCCTCCGGTGGGCCCCTGTGCAGGAGTAGGCCACCACCTTCTTATATGAGCAGTACTTGGCACAATATACTTGAATCACTATGTACAGACAATGGCAGCATCTTATTCATTTACAATCTACCCAGTTCATTGTTATATGAATTTGTGATTGAGGATATTGTCACATTTGCCTGCAGCTGAAAAGTAGGGCCCTGGATTCGGTTACTGGTGGGCCCTTGGCACCCCAGTCCTACACTGTATGCCTGTCATGATTAATAGTATACACGTTTCAGAGGAAAGAGTCAATATATCTTGTAATTATCTCAGTTCCTGCTAATTCGAGGTTAGGTGTCCGGTAGGCGGTTCTACTCACTGAATGACAGTTATCTCTGTTTGCACACTAACACAATGAAGGCTGTGAATTACTGATAAGACCGCCCACTGGACCCCTAAACCCAGAATGAATTCCTTTTTATACTGAATATTTTTCTACAAAACTGAATATCAACCTATTTTCCTTTGCTCTAAATATCATGCTGCCCACAGATCCTATTGAATGTTCAATGTAATAAGTGCCCTTTAGGGATTATGGAAAAGCTTTTTCTTATATATGTATTTATTACAACAAATTAGTATTATTTTTAAATATGTTTTATACAGAATAGTATTCCATCACTTTTTAATTGTCCAGACTATCTGATATTCTGTCATCAGGTTTTTTAGATATTGTATTAAAGAATATGTATTCTCCAATATTATAAAAATTGAGTTAGTGGCGCATTCACTTTTGCTTACGAATATCTCACATTGTGTCTTCGGTCCTACACAGGTGACAAAGAATGTATTTGACAGTGGGGGATATTTTTCAATATGTATAAAGAAAAGTCACAATTCTGTTGCTTTTTTCCAGTGAAAGTGAATTTCTTTCAACTGACAGTTTAATATTATTCATGATTTGATATGGGAAATGCTTTTACACAAAGTCTGTATTAAATGGTCAGAAGACCAAGTATTTTATCATTTAATAAAATCTGTTCAGATATGTAATGCAAAATGATGACTACACTGTTGGTAACTTATAGATCCGCAGTGACCTCCAGTGGCCAGGAACACCATAGATCTTCCAGAGCGCAGTGGGGGTCCTATACATAATAGTTAATCCTTTTTATATACTCAAAAAAAACCACATTCAAAAACAGCAGCTGAGGTTAACCCATATTAAGGAGTAAAGAAAAAAAATGTCTATTAAGTTATGACCAACACGGAATAATCCTACAAGTTACCAACTATTAGTAACAAATCAAGGATTGAGACTCTAGTAGCAATGGAATGTGACAAGTGCAAGTTATCTGGAAAGTTTAGCAGCGCAGACCATAATGATACGTGATTCTTAAGTGAGTGCCAGTCATATGTTCTTCCTCTGGAGCCCAATTAGTTTGCCCTGTTTGTTAAGTCTTGCGCTGTATATTTATAATTAGCTGCTTAGGAACAAAATTTGGCAACTGTAATCTTTATGTTATTGTGAATACCCAGCTGTCTTTGGTGGAATTGCTACATTACTTAAAGAAGCACTCCTCCCATTAAAGTTTTTATCCTCTTAATATATTGCAGTTATCAGAATATATATCACTGCGTACTTACAATTGCTCATTTTACCTTTCTACCCTTTCTCTTTTCTCTGCTCTATGTAGAAACAGAAAGTCTATTCCCAGCAGAAATCATTCCCCTCTTTAACTTCTGACCCAACTGCTCCCTCCTCCCCCCTGCCAGGGACTTTTACAGTGATGACTCATACAGGGAAAACAGACTTCCTGTTTCTACATAGAGCTTAGAAGGATTCAGCTAGCCCGTTTTTAATCACATGATGTCATAGACCTAATTGAAAAGAGAAGAATTATCTGGGTAGAAGGTCAAAATGAGCAATTGTAAAGACACAGTGCTATATAATAATGATGACTGCATATTAAGAGGTTGAAAAATTTGATGGGAGTGCTTCTTTAAGAGGGCTTAGGGCTCTTTTGCCTCCTAAGGAGACTCTAGAATTAAAAATGGCAATGGTAGGTAGGGGCATGTTACTGAGTGCTGGAACTTCAAGTTAATCATCTAACTGTTACATTGATCAGAAGATCTGGTGGTGAATATTCATATGCCATATAGACACTTCTATTCTTGGCTGCCTGGGAAAAGTATATTTAAAGGGTTTTGGAATAATGCAGCTTGCAGGGGAGTTTTTCGCTTCCTGTTGCCATTTTTCTTTAAAGGGAAACTGTTAGATCAGTGTTTCCCAAACTCCAGTCCTCACGGACCCCATCAGCTCATGTTTTCAGGATTTTCTTAGCATTGGCCAGGTGGTGGAAGTATCATTAAGGCATCAGTAATTCTCTTAGCTGTGCAGCACTATGGAAATCCTGAAAACATGACCTGTGGGGGGCCATGAGGACTGGAGTTTGGGAAACATTGTGTTAGATGATTCTTTCCTCCCAAAGAGGAGACGGCATGAGTCAGAGATAGGCTACATTTTTTCAAATATGTGTCTTTGACTCTGAAATGCATTGGAGTTTCAGAGAAAATATGCTTTAACATGGTGACATGACTAAGTTGACTAGCCACAGAGGTATACTCCTGCTGGTCTCATCCCGTTTTGCTCAGTTACATTGACCGGTCTCTCCCTACACACACATACAGACTTGTCAATCCTGCAGAGTTGGGGGAAAAGCCGCCGTGGACATACCTGTGACTAGTTGTCTTATTCACCTTGTATCAGGCCTCAATTTATAAGTATCTTTTCTCTGAAACAGTTATGTGTCAATTCCTGGGCAGAAAAAGGTGTAACATAGCACTATTTATGTCTTTGCAGTTGCCATCTTGGACATGAAGATAACAGATTAATTGTCTCAGATACTTGAAGGAGCAGCAGCAGAGTGGAGACCATTAGATATACATTACCAATATACAGTTATATGAAAAAGTTTGGGCACCCGTATTAATCTTAAGCTTAATGTTTTATAAAAATTGGTGTTTTTGCAACAGCTATTTCAGTTTGATATATGTAATAACTGTTGGGCACAGTAATGTTTCTGCCTTGAAATGAGGTTTATTGTACTAACAGAAAATGTGCAATCTGCATTCAAACAAAATTTGACAGGTGCATAAGTATGGGCACCCTTATCATTTTCTTGTTATAAATACTCCTACCTACTTTTTACTGACTTACTAAAGCACTGTTTTTGGTTTTGTAACCTCATTGAGCTTTGAACTTCATAGCCAGGTGTATGCAATCATGAGAAAAGCTACTTAAAGTGGACACTTGCAAGTTGTTCTCCTGTTTGAATCTCCTCTGAAGAGTGGCATCATGGGCTCCTCAAAACAACTGTCAAATGATCTGAAAACAAAGATTATTCAACATAGTTGTTCAGGGGAAGGATACAAAAAGCTGTCTCGGCAATTTAACCTGTCAGTTTCCACTGTGAGGAACATAGTAAGGAAATGGAAGAACACAGGGACAGTTCTTGTTAAGGCCAGAAGTGGCAGGCCAAGAAAAACATCAGAAAGGCAGAGAAGAAGAATGGTGAGATCAGTCAAGGACAATCCTCAGACCACCTCCAGAGAGCTGCAGCATCAACTTGCTGCAGATGGTGTCACTGTGCATCGGTCAACTATACAACGCACTTTGCACAAGGAGAAGCTGTATGGGAGAGTGATGCGAAAGAAGCCGTTTCTGCAAGCACGCCACAAACAGAGTCGGCTGAGGTATGCAAAAGCACATTTGGAGAAGCCAATTTCTTTTTGGAAGAAGGTCCTGTGGACTGATGAAACCAAGATTGAGTTGTTTGGTCATACAAAAAGGCGTTATGCATAGCGGAAAAAAACCACAGCATTCCAAGAAAAACACTTGCTACCCACAGTAAAATTTGGTGGAGGTTCCATCATGCTTTGGGGCTGTGTGGCCAATGCCGGCACCGGGAATCTTGTTAAAGTTGAGGGACGCATGGATTCCACTCAGTATCAGCAGATTCTTGATAATAATGTTCAAGAATCAGTGACAAAGTTGAAGTTATGCAGGGGATGGATCTTTCAGCAAGACAATGATCCAAAACACCGCTCCAAATGTACTCAGGCATTCATGCAGAGGAACAATTACAATGTACTGGAATGGCCATCCCAGTCCCCAGACCTGAATATCATTGAACATCTGTGGGATCATTTGAAGAGGGCTGTCCATGCTCGGTGACCATAAAACTTAACTGAACTGGAATTGTTTTGTAAAGAGGAATGGTCAAAAATACCTTCATCCAGGATCCAGGAAATCATTAAAAGCTACAGGAAGCGACTAGAGGCTGTTATTTTTGCAAAAGGAGGATCTACTAAATATTAATGTCACTTTTCTGGTGAGGTGCCCATACTTATGCACTTGTCAAATTTTGCTTGAATGCAGATTGTACATTTTCTGTTAGTACAATAAACCTCATTTCAAGGCAGAAACATTACTGTGTCCAACAATTATTACATATATCAAACTGAAATAGCTGTTGCAAAAACACCAATTTTTATAAAACACTAAGCTTAAGATTAATAGGGGTGCCGAAACTTTTTCATATAACTGTATATCCACTAGAGATGTGCAAATAAATTAGAGTGGAATTGAATTCTCAAATTTTGCAAAAATCTTCATTTGCAAAAATTCAGATTTTTTTGCAGTTTGCTTTCTCAAAATGTTTTATAGCCACCATTTCCCCCCCCATTTTAAATGGTCATTAAAGGGTTAAAAAAATGAAAAAATCCTTATGCTCACCTTACCGCTCACTTTCACGGGCGCTGCTCTCCTCACCATCACCTGTCCTTATTACATCTTATAATCCCGCCGCTCTGGCTGAAATCACATGTCATGACCTTATGTGCACTTCAGGCACTTAGGGCCTGAACTTTTCCACAAATCAAATTTTCTTGGAAAATCTGCATAAATTTTGCCTGATCTGCTCATCTCATCTCTAATAGTCACGTTTATTATGGATCTGGGTAAAGTTGCATTAATACGTGAGGCTTTGATATGAACCTAACACTGTAAAATAGTATAAGCATTGTTAATATAGGTTTGACTAGAAATGGACCAGAATGTGTGAGTAGAATATTCAGGAGAGGAGATTACATCTAAGGTTGTGAGTCGCATGTATATCATACCCATTGCTCTTTCCCTTCTCCTATTTAGGAACAAATGGATCCCACTTTTCTCATTAATTTTAGCAGCAAATAGACAACTAGAGTTACTTTTGTCTATAGTTTATTTTCTTCCACATGTAAATTAATGTCATGCAAATAAAGTTATTGGAGGTTTATGAAGATACACTGATGAGCAAATTGGTAACAATGTTTTGAAGTTTTGATTTTAAGGCTCCAAATCTCACCATCCACTACCGCTTTGAATGTGAGACTACTACCATTTTATAGACAATCATTTTGGCTATCTCATACATATATTTGACTTAAGTTGCAACTATTTTGCATATGATTAGTTATGCAGATTCTTGTCATGTTACTGCATTGTTTCTGTTTTGCTTCTGGTGGTAGAAAAATCTTTTTCTTTCTTTACACTATAAAATACCACCTGTTCTAATATTTCCTAATAGTTCAGTGTGTTATTAGGCTGATTCCCAAGCGAAAGGTCACTGGTTCAAATTGAAGAGCAGCCATGAAGAAGATTTCCCAAGAAAAGAGAAACAGCATCATCCAGCTCATCGATAGCGGTCTCTTGGCCAAAAAAATTCCAAACTGCATTATGTGAGTGCCTTGACAATTGGAAAAATATGAAATGAAGTCCATCCATCCATTCAAAAGCCAAGAGGTGGCCGTCCAGGCAAAATATCAGCAAGTCAGGGGCAGCACGGTGGCTCAGTGGTTAGCACTGCAGCCTTGCAGCGCTGGGGTCCTGGGTTCAAATCCCACCAAGGACAACATCTGCAAGGAGTTTATATGTTCTCCACGTGTATGCGTGGTTTTCCCCGGGTACTCTGGTTTTCTCCCACACTCCAAAGACATATACTGGATTGTGATCCCCAATGGGGACAGTGCAGATAATGTCTGTAAAGGGTGGTGGAATTAATGACGCTATATAAATGAGTAAAATAAATAAAAATAAACAAGTCAGCTCATGGCAAGATCACAAGGTGGCTCGTATGCTTTGCAATAGTGAAATCACAGACGTCCATGCAAAAAACACTGTGCAACCCACGTTGCACAAGTCTGGAATGGTGGTCCAAAAAAGGTGAAGAATCATGAAGAATCATCGACCCTAAAATCGTCATAAGAAGCGTTGGCTTGAGTTTGCAAAAAAAAAGTCTGAAAAGTGGACAATAGAAGAATAGAAACAGGTGATTTGAAGCGAAAGACTCTGATGGGTACAAATAGGTCTGGAAGAAAGAGGGGAAAAGCGGTTAATGAGAAGAAATTGTCAAGTTCGGGGGAGGAAGCCTGATGATATGGGGCTGTTTCACAGCCTAATGTGTTGAATACTTGACCAGGATTGATGGTGGTCTCAATGCTGAGCTATATGTGAGTTTCCTACAAGACAAGTTACTTCATACACTCGAGTACTATGGGTATGAAAAGGACAACATAGTAATCCAGAAGGACAATGACCAGAAGCATAAATCGCGATTGACAAAGGAATTGTTCAATGACAATGAAGTAGAGGTTCTGGACTGGCCCCCACAGTCCCCAGACCTCAACTCAATTGAATACTTGTGGTAGAGATGAAGAAAAGGCTGTATTCATACCCAAGTAAGTCGACCAGTATGCATCAACTTTGGTAACACGTTGAAGAGACCTGGGATCAAATTTTGGTCAAGACATGCTTGATTTTAATTGAGACCATGCCCAGAAGGATTCAGGCAGTGTTGAAAGCTAAAGGTGAATATACAAAATAATACAAATTTAAATTTAGATTTTTTATGAGCAATACAGTAATAATGCAGTGATATGACAAGAATCTGCATCACTAATCATATGCAAAATGGTTGCAAGTCAAATTTATTTATGAAATAGCCAAGATGATTACCTATAAAATGATGGTAGTCTCATGTTTGAAGCAATAGTGGATGGTGAGATATGGAGCCTGAAAGTCAAGAGTTCAAAACTTTGTTACCCTTTTGCTTGTAAGAGTATGTAAAGAGTTTGTACAGTGCCTACTTCTTCCTTCTGCTCTCACTTCTGATGGAAGCCAGATTCCCAGCAAGTTTCGTGGCTGTGACCTGTTAAAGGGATTGTCCAGGCAAAAAGAAAACTTTCCCAGGGGCTTGGGTCTGTAAACAATAACAATGTAAGTGATACTCACCGATCCGCACCCATCTGGATCCAGCTCAGGGTGCCCCATAGTCTGCCCTGACAGATAAAAAGGAGATAAAACCGCTCCACCAACAGTAGGACCACTGCGGCCTGTGATTGGCTTCAGTGGTCAGGTGACTTTAGCAGCTCATCATCAGATGTTATTCTGATGATGCTCACCTAACCCCTGCAGCGAGTCACAGACAATAGCATTCCTACTACTAGTAGAAAAGTGACATCTAAGCTTTCTGTCCTGCCATGGAGCGACCTGCACAGGATACAGGTGGGTAGCGGGAAATAAGTATCATTTAATTTGGTATTGGTTACAGTTCCAAGCTCCAAGACCCTGAGCAACCTTTTTTTTTGCCCGGACAATAGCTTGAATTAAAATAAGACACAATATTGTCTAGGTTTTTGATTGGTAGAAGAGAAAGGTTTGAGGTTTTTTATATTTTAAGTATGATTTTATTCAAATACATATATCAATGAACAGTACAGCGGTTTGTCTAATAGCCTTTTTACATATAAGCCTATAACTATGACTTGGGGGCATTCTCTACAGTAAAGAAGGTACATCATCATAGATGGGGATTTAGAGATGGGAGAATTGATTCACATCGGCCATGTAAATAATCTGTGATGTCTGGATGGGAAGCATACAAATCTCCTTATCTCTCAGCATTCCTAGCTCTTCTTTTGATTAGCTGGGCTGGTGCAACCTCATCTTTGGGGAATGATTCACACATGACATTGTGCCAGCCTGGCTGATCTAAACAAGGGCTGGGAATACCGAAAGGTAAGGGGACTCCCAGGCCTCCCATCCTTCTGTCGCAGGTTACTGACATGGCCAATGGAATGGAGTCCTGCAAATTGATTAACCCATCTCTGTTCAGGATTCTTTACTGTAAGAGGAAAGAGAGTTTGGGAGATTCTATCATACCATGATGGTTCACACATAGAACAAGATCAAGATGGACCTGTATGTCATTCTTAGTGAATAAAATATTACAAGTTAGCAACGAGTGTAGATTGAATGAAGGACTTATTATGAAGTGTCAAGATGGAAAGCTCGAGCATGGGACTGCTATTCAATACAAGGAAGACCAAGATACTGACTACTGCCAAGAACAACCAGGACACATTTAAGGTGGATGGCAAAAAAACTGTAAGTTGTAAAGAGCTTGAATCTACTTGCATCAATGATCACTCAAGATGCAGCGATGACACCAGAAGTTAATAGGAGAATAGCTTTGGGCAAATGAAGAATGAAATCACTGGACAAGATCTTCAAATCGAGGAACATTTCACTGGCAATGAATACATGGCTTGTACATCCTGCCCTTGAGAAAGCGTATTGAAACATGTGAAATGCGTGTCAGGCTACTGCTCATCATCATTCTTGGTCCACCGAAGGTCTGCATCCCACTGGTAAAATTCAAACCTAAAAAAGGGAGCATGGACCGCACCTCCAAAAATCATACATTTGATCTAATGCCTCTTCGGCAAAAATCTATATATAACTGAACATGAGGTTCTTAGTTTAACATTCTGATCAGACTGCATGAAGCCCACTGGCACGTCACGGCAAACCTCGTAGTGGGTCCTAACATTTCCTACCTGAACGTGAGCGGAGCCGTGCGCCAACTACCGCCACAGCGACAATGCACCAGCAGGGCGGGCTGCCTGGTGTCTCACAGCACCCATGCTGCAAGACCGAGTCCCCTTGACTCCAGGCTGTGCCGCCCCACAAGCACAAAACCACAGCAACAATGGCCGACACACTGCACCAACACCACAAGAAAGGAGCATTGTGACTCACCTTCCTTAAGCTCTCATTTGAGAGCAAAAATAGGCTAGACCCTCTTTGCAGTCTCCTGCTGATTAAAATCACCTGAGCCAAATGGGAGGAGTGCTGGTCCAAGAAAGAAAAAAAAATGCAATGCAAAAAAAGGGAGCATGGACCGCACCTCCAAAAATCATACATTTGATCTAATGCCTCTTCGGCAAAAATATATATAACTGAACATGAGGTTCTTAGTTTAACATTCTGATCAGACTGTATGAAGCCCACTGCCATATCACGGCAAACATCGTAGTGGGTCCTAACATTTCCTACCTGAACGGGAGCGGAGCCGTGCGCCAACCACCGCCACAGCGACAATGCAACAGCAGGGCGGGCGGCCTGGTGTCTCACAGCACCCATGCTGCAAGACCGAGTCCCCATGACTCCAGGCCATGCCGCCCCACAAGCACAAAACCACAGCAACAATGGCCGACACACTGCACCAACACCACAAGAAAGGAGCATTGTGACTCACCTTCCTTAAGCTCTTCATGTGGTGTTGGTACAGTGTGTCGGCCATTGTTGCTGTGGTTTTTTGCTTGTGGGGCGGCGCGGCCTGGAGTCATGGGGGCTCGGCCTTGCAGCATGGGTGCTGTGGGGTACCAGGCCGCCTGCCCTGCTGGTGCATTGTCGCAGCGGTGATGGTTGGCGCACGGCTCCGCTCCTGTTCAGGCGGGAAATGTTGGGACCCACTACGAGGTTTGCCATGACGTGGCAGTGGGCTTCATACAGTCTGATCAGAATGTTAAACCAAGAATCTCATGTTCAGTTTTATATATTTTTGCCGAGAGGCATTAGATCAATGTATGTTTTTAGAGGTGCTGTCCATTCTCTTTTTCAGCTTAAAATTCAAACCTGTTGGCTCATCCCTTTTGTTTTTATATATTTGCTTAGGCACTTGCTTGGTGCTATTTGCCATTGGGCATTTCACAGTATTCTCTTCAGGGTCCCCATCAGTTTGGATACTTACCATATTTTCCTATTAGCACATGCTATTTATTAACTGTTGTGATGAATTTTGTGAGGTGCTGATTAATTGGGTGGACCTCTCTCTGCTTGTCTTGTTTTACACCTTTTCGAACTATGTTAAATAAACGTTATGGATTTTAAACCATTGTTTACTCTGTTTCCTCTGTGGAGTTTCTACTCACTTGGGTGCATCAGGAGGCAAACAGGAAGCGTTTTCATTTAAATGTACACAGGAGGCCTTCTCCCTCCAAACACAGACCATGTGCCAAACAATGGCATCAATTATAACCTGTTAACCACACCCAGAGATGAGGTATGTGGGTAGCTAGACCCGCCCATCTCTCCAACTACCCGTAACCCGGTCCCAGATGCACTAAACAGTCCTCTTAGTGCTTACATGCACTAGAGCAACATTCCCGGGTTACATCACAGAGGACAACCATCTCTGTGATTCATACCTCCCTTCAATTATGTGTCCGTTAGCTACCTTACACCTATTTATGGCTTGTACATAGTCGGGTCTTTTCTGTAGTAACATATGGATTCGAAATCTGGACGATAAAGAAACAAGACAGAAGAAGAATCAATGCCTTTGAAATGTGGTGCTGTAGTAGGATGCTATCAATACTATCGATAACAAGAAAAACAAATTAATTTTGGAATAAATCAAGCCAGACATGTCTCTTGAAGCAAGGATCACCAAGCTACAACTTACCTACATCATACAACGAGAGCTATCATTAGAGAAGGACATCATGGTCGGAAGAATAGAAAGAACAAGGTGAAGAGGATGACCAGCAACCTGATGGCTTAATACAATTAAGATAACAGTGGAGAAGACCCTTGTGGACCTAACTAGGCTTGCACAAGATCTATCTTCCTACAGAGCACTCATTCATCAAGTCGCCATGGCTTGAGATTGAGCTGAAGGCCGTTAATAATAATAATAATAATAATAATATGGATCCTAGATTTTTGAAGATTGCATGTAGATCTGGGAATTTATTCAGATTGCCTTGTTTGGAGTCGGGAAGCTACTGAGGAAATTGTTATCTGCCTCAGTTACCGGAATGCTAAGCATTATGTGGCGGCTAAGTAATGCAACTGTTGAGTGGGAGGCATACAAGGGATACACCCCTATCAAGTCTATATTGCCCCCCTTGACATATGGAAAATAATTTTATTTATGAGACATGTTCCAATGATTTTAAAATGTCTTAATTTTTCTTTCCACTACATTACCTTATACTTTTTTCTAAGTACTTGTAATTTTTTTTGCATTCAAACATCTCTAATCCGTATAATATTTTCCACACAAATTTAAAACTCAACAATGCCATTGCTGAAGACAACCATGTGATTTTTAAAGTCTGCAATTACCTCAGGTAATTTATAGAAATGCACATTTTTTTACACACGATGTACATGGTTATAAGCAACACAATGAGACAGATTTAGTAAAACTGTTTAAAAGAATAAAAACTATTTTTATTGGCCATAGTGACCAATCGCACTTCAGGTTTCATTTCTTGAAAAGCTCTGATAAACTGAGATTCCTTTTACCCCCACCCAAAAAAAAGCTTACTGAGCTCGGATGAATGTACTCTGTAGAATGCTTCTGGTGACGTGCAAGTTCTTTAGATGTGTTTCTTTACTGATGTGGCAGGTAAAGATACACAACACAAATTCACTAATGGGCTCAAATCACAACCCAACAACAAAATGCAATTAATTGACTGATAACGACACCCTTTGTATAAAAATGGTGGGAACTCAACACAACTGTACAAAAAACTGAAATAAACCTCTTAGGACACCCATTGATCCCAAGAACTGGGCTCTGCAGAGTACGGACTTAATGGAATGGAGGTCGAGCATGTGCACCTCTGCTCCATTCATTCTTTATGCGATTGCTGGTGATAGGTGAGTGCTGTACTCATCTCATAAGGAATGATTAGATCAGAGGGACAAATGCTGGACCTAGGCTCCATTCAGACAGGATGCGTTAGAATCCTGTTCTCAGGTATGGTGAGGGTATCAAGGTAAATAAAACATGGCCAATCCTTCTTTACCCTGACCTCTGCCACAGTCTGGTTTTTCCTGTACCCATTTGATCACTGACCCGTCCCAATAAAATTGCTGGGTATGGCTAATGCTCTAGCCGTATTTTCAATTTCCATTTACTTTTTCCTGTACATTTTGTGGGCCATATGTAACATTCTTCTTCTAGCTTTACACAATAGATCTGCAAAGTATGTTTGCAGAGCTCAGCACTTAATGCAGGTGCCACTGAGTCACTTTTCTTTCCCACAAGCCCTTTATCTTCTCCTTCAGCTCTCCTGTCAATCTTTTCAAGTTTTAACGAACATCTCACAATAGAATAAAAAGCAAGAAACATGCAGTACCGACTGAAAAAAACAGTTAAGGTGTGATAGCTGACCAGCTCTCTGGCAAACTAAATGTAAGACGAGTATAATAAGGCTCTTATACAGTATTTCCTTACTATCAGAAAAGTAGAGCATCTTACAATATTTAAGAGTAATGGTTTGTATATTTGCTTTGTTGTGAGATTTACCTTAGATATGTAAAAGTTTAGTTGTTACTTCTTGGTCTAAATTATTTTTCAATAGGGAGTAAAATCTATTGGAAAAAAACTTTTGTGGAAAAAAATCATGGAGTATGACAAAATCCAACCTACTGTACTCCAGTCTCTGTCTATTATATTCACCAGTCCTTGCTCCTGCACCAGTCTCAACTGCTGTCGGGCACTGTCGCTTCATCTCTAGTAGTAGTACTGTGGAGGGGACAGTGTGGCTCCCCTGCGGGTTCAGTCGCCACAGAGGTACTGCATCTCACCCAGAGGTGTGGTATCCCACTCTCAGGTAAGGAGAGAGTACTGCCTGGGACCCCACCCACCTGCATCCAACACTACACCATTCCAGACCAGCAGGCGGGGCAAGATGCACTGGCTTAATGGTGAGCCCTGTCCCTCGTTGGAAGTGGGGGGAACCGAGAGAGGGGGAACCATGTAATGGGTGTGGGTGGAGGAAGCATTCAGGGGAGCACTTTGAGTAGGAGTATAAAAAGGGAACCATCTTAAGAGAGACAGCCCAGTCTGAGAGGAGAAAGAGTGGGAGCAGGAGCTCTCTAGGAGCTCTGCTCATATAGAGAGGAGAGAGGAGCGGGCCTAGACTGAGAGGCCCAGGAGGACAGGCTGGGAGAGGACAGGAGCAGAGGGAAGGCTCCAGGAACAGAGGGGATCCCAGGGGCACGGCGGGTGTGGAAGCTACAAGGACGTGGAGGGATCAGGCCGCAAAGAGGACAGGCCCCTAACTAGTGGAGAACAACCAGGCTCAGCTAGGAACCGGAGTCTACTGTACTTTCAGGGTGCAGCTGCTCACTACCACAATTATATTGTCGAAAAGGTGGCGGCATAGGATTCAGGGGACTGCACGTTGTCCGCCAAAATCTGAGGCTACCGGCTTGGGACACTGATTGCGAGGAGCAGGGCAGGAGGGTGAGAGCCAGCGCAGGAAGACGACCGAGGAAGGCGCACAGAATGGGGTCCCATTAAGTATTCCTGTAATACCTGGGAGATTGCTGAACCCCTCCCTTGGTAAACACAGGATGGCGTGGGAGGTTATCTTGGTGCTGGTAACCTGGAGTCTGACAACTGTGAGTAAATCTGAAGACTGCACCCCACTGTGCCCTAGAATTATTGTCTGCGCCATCACCTGCATCACACCGCACCAACCACATCTACCCTACAGTATCGCTACATCCTGCCCTGGAGCTAAACTCTGCCTGTGGAGAGCTGAACCAACTCTGCTGCGTCACCATCAGCTCCAGAGGATCTGCACCGCAGCGGCAGCTCTATATAACCGCATACCACATGTGGCATCACGAACAATATATATAAAAACTATATTCCCCTTTCACTGATCCCCTTTTATTGACCGCCCTGGGTCACGGACCGGGTCACAGACTGGGTCACTGCCACTGTGACATCCCCCAGCATCGACCGGCCCGGCTACCGAGTACCCCACGGCCAAGGGGGCGCGTCAACAATATCTCCAGTCTTATTGGGTGGTGCAAATACCATCCATTTAATATTATATCTATTAAAGTTTTAGGCGAATGAATGTACCCCTTCATGCTAGCTGGTGTGTGCATGAATAGCCACACAAAAGCAGTAGAAGGCGCTCCTTGTGCAGATCAGCTAGTTGAGCAATGAATGATAGGGGTGATTTGATCTACTCACCTGGTCCCGTTGTGCAAGCATCAGGCACAACAATGAAAAAAGCAATGCATTAATCCATCGGCTGCAACAATGCCCATTGTTCCCTGGACTGGAAAGGCCAGAAATTCAGAGGAGCAAGCAAATGTAAAAAACACTAAATACTATCTAAGGGTTAACGCATGAGATCACCTAGTTGTAATCTTCAGTAAAAATTGTTTATAAGAAGGTAATGTTTCTAGTATAATGGGAAGCTTAAAAGTACATTTACTGAAGTGTGTTACAAAATTCATGTATTAATTGTTATTTGTTTTTTTCCGTTATTATAATAATATGTGAGTTTATTGAGTTCATGCTAATTGCTCCCATTTAGGAGTGGCTATTCGGTGATCAGTACGTCATTATTTGAGCTTTATACAAAAAACGTGAAAGACATTCTGTGAACATAGACCTGATGAAGGAGTCCTATCGACTCCGTAACCCGCAGTTTATAAGAATAAATGTATTATCTTCCTACTTGCTTTGATTATCCACCCCTTGGCAGCGCACAGCCAGTCCATGTTTTTTTCATTGGCTTGCGTGAATAGCTAGCAATATTAAAGCACCACTCCTGCATTTTTTTATTTTACCACTGGAGTGTTGACACTAGTCTAAGCCCCCTGCATCTAGTATTATACTTTCCAGCTGACATCTTCTGTTATCAGCGGTGCTCTGGTCAGTCTTCGGCAGGTTGTGGACCTGCAGGTTTGCTCCCGTATTTGCTGGGTTATCCAGAAGTCACAACTCAGTGTAAGTCTATGAGGGCCAGAACAAGGCCAGAACGCAGCTCTCATAGACTTACACTGTGAGCTTGTGACTTATACCTCTGACTTCTGGTCAGACAGATGTTGTGGTCATTGGATAGCAGCATGGGACTAGAACGGCGCCGGGAAGAGCAGAAGATGGCGGCTGGTAAGTATAAAACTAGGATTAGGAAACGTACGTTAGTGGCACCATTCCAGTGATGAAATTAGGTAAAAAAATGCAGAAGTGGTGCTTTAATAAAATGAATAATGTCAGTCATGGTGTGGAGTGGCAGGACAATCACTACTTCCAGTCAGTGGTCCATAAGACAAATGGTATCAGTGACCAATAGGCACACTATGCATTCTATTTTAAAACCTTTTACTTGATTGTCCTTTTCCAGTTATTGTATTACCTATGCAGCTGTGGTGTTCTTACATTGAATCGACCTCTATATTTGACCCAGATGCCCTTCCGGAGTCGACTCTTGGACATCCTGACTACTCTTCTGCATTATATTTCTGACTGATGTCCTGGACTTGAACATGGCTTTCACTTGAAAATGATTTTATCTTCAGTTTTGCCTTTGTCCCTTCAGAAAAGGCTATATTCCTGTATAGGGGTGAAAAGAGTAAACACAATGGATCCCTTAAATGGAATAGTTTGTGCTATCTCTGTCTGTTGTTGCCTATTTTGAATTGATGGATTCAGTAATGGTGCACTTATATTGGCCAATTATTGTGAATGTTCTCGATAATTAGGCAGTGTAAACAGGCTACCATTCACCATACCCTGGTTTAAAAATCATCATTCTCGGCAGCAAATTGTCCTGTAAAAACAGGACATGTGCTGCTAAGAACAATGACAGTCTATGTATACAGAATGACCTAATATCAATAATTCTGTGAGCATTTCAAGTGCGGTTTTCGTGTCTAAAAAGGCAATTAAACAACCACTGTTCAGCAATCATTTAGCTGATTGGCGCTCGTTTAACGGCACAAGTTGACTAGTCGAAACGCAGCCTAACGCCCTGACATCAGACACACGGTTACAATATGGCTCCATAGCAGGGCTTGTCATACTTCTGCTAAACACAATGTAATGTTGTCTGGGCCTCACTGGTAGTGCAAGTAGGTGCACAAATTAAAAATATCTGATAATTTACATTTTTTAGCCTCCTAAAGGCAGGTGCAGACGAGCGAATTTTCAGTCAGAGTGCGATCTGAAAAAACATCAGATCGTATTTGGACTAAAGTTATTCTATGGTGCCACACACTATGTCAGATTTTTTTCCAGTTCGAGGAAAAAAAGCACTGAATGTATGAGTTTGATCGATATTCGGATCATACTCAGCCATGTAAGTCAATGACTCCATGGAAACCATCGGACTACACTCAGATGACACCTGAGTGCAGTCCACTTTCCATGGACTGACAAAATGGAGAAGATGGAGAAATGTTTTTCTCCATATTCTCCTCATCCGAGATCACACTATGCTGACACTCTGATCAAACACTGATGAGAGTGTGATGTGCATAATCTACCCGATTCTCTCAGATGAGAGAATATACACTTGTCTGCACGAACCCTAACAAGTACAAAATTAATCAATTATGTTTAGAAATGAGAGATTGCTCCAGCCATAAAAAGGACTGTGCAAAGTATGATCACTTCAATGGAACCTAGATCCTGAGCTGTGCTTCACTAATTACCAGGGGGCGCCCATAGTGTAACAGCCACAGCAATAGGTTATAGAGAAGAGAGTCCCGGATTTAGGAACCCCTCTAATAAACCTCTAAACCCTCTTGGAAAGAGCTATTCCAGCTTTGGTAGACCTGCTGTTACCATGTATGACATGATTTCTCATATGACTATGCACATGCAATGATACTGTGTATACTTCCTGTGGTACATGTGGCTGTTCTTAGGAAGAATTACAGAGACTCATTTTGAGAAATTATATGCATTTGGGATTCATGAATAAAGGATAAATAAAAAAAAAAATAAAGAAATATAGTGTTACCGTACATACTGTGCACATTCATGTTGAAATCTGCTTACATAGTATATTAGACACAATAATACAGAGAAACACAATCAAATTAACTTAAAGTTCTTTTTGATGTAGACTAAGTATGCTGAAATTATTCAATACATATTTCAATGGACATTTCAAGATTTGCAGCACAAGCCATGCCTACAAAGCCTATTTGCAAAGTAAATTTACACTGGATTTTTGACACTAGTGAAAGTTTCCTATTATATTTATTTAAAATTACAGTAGTTTACATTAGTAAAAGTTCAAACAATTAACATAAAAGATAAATAAGTGCATACAGTTTAAATTTACATAATTCAAACATTCTCGCTTCATTCTTCTATTACGTGAGTATTAAGTACAATATGATTGCACAATGTATTTTTACCGCCTTAAACAGCTAATAATTAAACAAAGCCAACTGTTACAGAATTATGTATTGTCCATTGGCATTCTGGCAATTGATTTAACTCTATAGCATGCCGATAATATTTTACTAGTTACATTACTTTAAAAGGGTTGTCTGCTTTGGAAACTTTCTTTTTATTAGAAGGATCCCTTAAAAATAAGGTGATCAAAGTGTTACCTGCTGTGACCCCAGTAATCAACTGAACACTGTGTGCACAATTAATAGGCAATTTGTATTTATTAATTTTATTATTGAACAACTGCTGTGCTTTCTGTCAATACAAAAGGTTAATAAACCTTAATATTTGAGAAAGTAAAACTGAGGTTTTATCTTTCTTAAAAGATTATCTGTGTGCATAATTATTGGGCAACTATTAGGATGCAGAATTATTTTGCAACTAAATAAAAATATACATTTTTCCATCTCAATTGATTATTTTCATTTGTTAAAGTAAGAATAGCTACCAAACAACTCAAAATGTACAAAATTACCTTTCTGACATTTAAAAAATATATATACAATATATCAGTGACCAGTATAGCCGCCCTTCTTTTCAATTACAGCCATAAGCCTTCGATCCGTAGAGTCTCTCAGTTTCTTAATCTCTTGAAGATCAACTTTTTGGGCAGCACCAACCACAGCCTCCCAAAAACTGTTCAGAGAGGTATACAAAAAACTACCGCACTCCTGAAGTGGGTTGGTGCACAAGTAGGGTCCAAAGTCAATAGTATATATTGAAAAACTTGGCATTCGTATGACTCAATAAATTCTTTTTCAAATTTTAATAGGTGGAAATGAAGTACAAAAACAAACGCTTCAGTCACAGTTGACCTTCATCAGTGTACAGTAATATGTAACCAGTGAGCTTGTAATTGCCAGGTGTCAAGAAGGTGTGGTAGCTCTAGTGCAAATAGAAGTAGAAGAGGAAGTCCTGGCAGTGGGAACATGGTACCCACCGTTTGATCCATTTGGCGCCAACTGAAGGTCAACTGTGACCGAAACGTTTGTTTTTAGTATTTCATTTCTTCCTATCAAAAATGTGAAAAATAATTTATTGAGTCATACGAGTGCCAAGTTTTTCAATATATACTGTTCAGAGAGGTGACTGTTTCCCTTCACTGTAAATCTCCCCAAAGGAATAGCCCATAAGTTCTCAATAGGCTTTAGGTCCGGTGAGGAAGGGGCCATTGTATTAATCTTTCATCTGCAAAGCCTTTACTGGCTATTAAAGCAGTGGAGACTTCAATGCATCTAATGTTGCATTGTCCTGTGTAAAAAATATGTTTTCTAGAAAGATGCGGACTATTTCCTGTACTACTGCTTAAAGAAAATGTCTTCTAATAAATGGCAAAGGTTTGGGATTTGATTTTGAGTCAATCTTCAGCTGGAAAAGGTCCAACTATTTCATCTTTAATAATATCAGCCCACATCAGTACTCCAACTCCACCTTGCTGGCTTCTGTGTCGAAGTAGAGGTCTGTGCCCATTACTGATCCAGCTTCGAGCCCATCCATCTGGTCTGTCAAGAGTCACTCCCATCTCATGAGTAGAGATGAGCGGTGTTCGACTAGAACTGTTCGCCAATCTCAAATTCGAGCTGTTTTGGGCGGTGTTCGAGTTGTTCGACGAACCCGAACGATTTGCAAAAAATTCGGCTGTTCGAGGTTATGTTCGATAACTGTTCGTGCACCAAAAGCGTGTCCTGCATGTCTGGTGCTATTTAGAGCACCAATCATGCAGGGATTGTCTGCCACTCACTGTAATGCCACAGCCATGGTGGTTGTGGCATTACAGTGATTGCCCAAATCGATGGGAACAGTGCCAACAGTGAAACATGAAAAGCCGGCAATTCAGCAGCGGCATACACCTGTACCCGACAATTTAGAACCGAAAGAATAGAGCTTCACACATAGATTAGATAGATATAAACATGTCAGCCACATATATACGAAGTACAGTGAAAGTGCTGCTTACTGTACTTGTCATTTAGCGTAAAGGATTTATCAAAAAAAATAATAGTGTTTTCATGCACCGTCTCTTTAAAAAAGCCGGCCGGCAATTCAGCAGCGGTACCCGACAATTTAGAATAGAAGGAATAGAGAATCACACATAGATTAGATAGATAGAAACATGTCAGTCACATATATAAGAAGTGCAGTGACAGTGTTGATTACTGTACTTGTCATTTAGTGTAAAGGATTTATTTAAAAAAATAATAGTGTTTTCATGCACTGTCTCTTTAAAAAAGCCGGCCGGCAATTCAGCACCGGTACCCGACAATTTATAACAGACAGAATAGAGCATCATACATAGATTAGATAGATAGAAACATGTCAGCCACATATATACGAAGTACAGTGACAGTGTTGCTTACTGTACTTGTCATTTAGCGTAAAGGATTTATCAAAAAAAATAATAGTGTTTTCATGCACCGTCTCTTTAAAAAAGCCGGCCGGCAATTCAGCAGCGGTACCCGACAATTTATAACAGACAGAATAGAGCTTCACACATAGATTAGATAGATAGAAACATGTCAGTCACATATATATGAAGTACAGTGATAGTGTTGGTTACTGTACTTGTCATTTAGTATTAAAATAAAGGATTTATTATTAAAAAAATTGGCGTGGGGTTCCCCTTAATTTTAGGCTCTAGCGGAGGTTAAGCAGACGGCTGGGGCAGATGTTTGAAGCCTGGGAAGGGGGTAATACCCACGGAGCTTCCCAGGCTACTAATATCAGCCCCCAGCTGAATACATAGCCTTTACTAGCTATTAAAATGGGGGACCCCCCCAAAAAAATGACGTGGGTCCCCCCTAATTTAATAGCTAGCAAAGGCTAGGCAGACAGCTGGGGGCTGATATTAATAGCCCAGGAAAGAAGCCATGAATATTGGCCCCCTCCCAGGCTAGAAACACCAGCCGTCAGCCGCCCCAGAAATGGCGCATTCATAGGATGCGCCAATTCTGGCACTTAGCCTCGCTCTTCCACGCTGCCCTGGTGCGGTGGCAGGGGGTAATAGGGTTGGGGTTGATGTCAGCTTATAATGCCAGCTGACATCAAGCCCAGGTTAGTAATGGAGAGGCGTCTATAAGACACCCCCATTACTAACCCCATAGTCAAAGTTAAAAAAAACACAAACACCCAGAATAAAGTCCTTTAATTGAAATAAAGACACAATCCTTTATTGTTCTAAATTAAACCATACTTACCGTCACGCCCATTCCAGCTGAAGCCAACGATCTCCTGCAATAAAAGAAAAATAATAAAGCAACCTCATCCTTACCTTTCCATGGTTCCCACGACAGCTTCAGCTCTGCTACATCGAGATGACAGGCTGGACCGCAGCAGAACGCTGCCATCCAGCCTCTCATCCCGCAGACACTGAGAAGCGCAGGCTTGCTTGCGCTGCTCAGCGTCTCTCTGTGACGACATCCAGATGAGCCGAGTTCATGTCCAATGAACTCGGCTCACCTCATGCACGTCACTGACAGCGTGGGAAAATTCTCAAGCTGAAGCGGTGAGTGCAGGAGAATTCTCCCACGCTGTCAGTGACGTGCATAAGGTGAGCTCATGTCCAATGAACTCAGCTCACCTCCTGCACGTCACTGACAGCGTGGGAGAATTCTCCTGCACTCAGCGCTTCAGCGTGAGAATTCTCCCGCTGAAGCGCTGAATGCAGGAGAATTTTCCCACGCTGTCAGTGACGTGCATAAGGTGAGCTCATGTCCAATGAACTCAGCTCACCTCCTGCACGTCACTGACAGCGTGGGAGAATTCTCCTGCACTCAGCGCTTCAGCGTGAGAATTCTCCCGCTGAAGCGCTGAGTGCAGGAGAATTTTCCCACGCTGTCAGTGACGTGCATAAGGTGAGCTCATGTCCAATGAACTCAGCTCACCTCCTGCACGTCACTGACAGCGTGGGAGAATTCTCCTGCACTCAGCGCTTCAGTGTGAGAATTCTCCCACGCTGAAGCGCTGAGTGCAGGAGAATTTTCCCACGCTGTCAGTGACGTGCATGAGGTGAGCCGAGTTCATTGGACATTAACTCGGCTCATCTGGATGCCCTCACAGAGAGACACTGTGGAGCGCAAGCAAGCCTGCGCTTCTCAGTGTCTGCGGGATGACAGGCTGGATGGCAGCGTTCTGCTGCGGTCCAGCCTGTCATCTCGATGTAGCAGAGCTGAAGCTGTCATGGGAACCATGGAAAGGTAAGGATGATGTTGCTTTATTATTTTTCTTTTATTTCAGGAGATCGTTGGCTTCAGCTGGAATGGGCGTGATGGTAAGTATGGTTTAATTTAGAACAATAAAGAATTGTGTGTTTATTTCAATTAAAGGACTTTTTTCTGGGTGTTGTGTTTTTTTTAAATACTTTACTAGAAATTCATGGTGGTCATGTCTAATATTGGCGTGACCCCATGAATTTCGGGCTTAGGGCCAGCTGATAATGCCAAGCTGGCCCTAACCCCTTTATTACCCAGTGAGCCACCGCATCAGGGCCCTGGATGAGTTGGGTACAGCGCCAGAAGATGGCGCTTCTATGAACGCGCCATTTTCCGGGGTGGCTGCGGACTGCAATTTGCAGCGGGGGTGGCCCAGAAAGCTTGGGCCTCCCTGCGCTGCGGATTCCAGCCCCCAGCTGCCTAGTTGTACCTGGCTGGACACAAAAACAGGGCGAAGCCCCACGTCAATTTTCTTTAAATTATTTCATGAAATAATTAAGAAAAAAAGGGCTTCCCTATATTGTTGTGTCCGGCCAGGTACAAATAGGCAGCTGGTGGTTGGGGGCAGCCCGTTCCTGCCTGCTGTACCTGGCTGGACACAAATATAGTGCGAAGCCCCACGTCAATTTTTTTTAATTATTTCATGAATTTCCTGAAATAATTTAAAAAAATTGAAGTGGGGCTTCGCACTATATTTGTGTCCAGCCAGGTACAGCAGGCAGGAACGGGCTGCCCCCATCCACCAGCTGCCTATTTGTACCTGGCCGGACACAACAATATAGGGAAGCCCTTTTTTTCTTAATTATTTCATGAATTTCATGAAATAATTAAAAAAAAAGTACGTGGGGCTTCGCCCTATTTTTGTGTCCAGCCAGGTACAACTAGGCAGCTGGGGGCTGGAATCTGCAGCGCAGGGAGGCCCAAGCTTTCTGGGCCCCCCCCGCTACAAATTGCAGTCCGCAGCCACCCCGGAAAATGGCGCGTTCATAGAAGCGCCATCTTCTGGCGCTGTACCCAACTCATCCAGGGCCCTGGTGCGGTGGCTCACTGGGTAATAAAGGGGTTAGGGCCAGCTTGGTATTATCAGCTGGCCCCAAGCCCAAAATTCATGGGGTCACGCCAGTATTAGACATGACCGCCATGAATTTCTAGTAAAGTATTTAAAAAAAACACAACACCCAGAATAAAGTCCTTTAATTGAAATAAAGACACAATTCTTTATTGTTCTAAATTAAACCATACTTACCATCACACCCATTCCAGCTGAAGCCAACGATCTCCTGCAATAAAAGAAAAATAATAAACCAACCTCATCCTTACCTTTCCATGGTTCCCACGACAGCTTCAGCTCTGCTACATCGAGATGACTGGCTGGACCGCAGCAGAACGCTGCCATCCAGTCTGTCATCCCGCAGACACTGAGAAGCGCAGGCATGCTTGCGCTCCTCACTGTCTCGCTGTGACGGCATCCAGATGAGCCGAGGTCATGTCCAATGAACTCGGCTCACCTCATGCACGTCACTGACAGCGTGGGAAAATTCTCACGCTGAAGTGCTGAGTGCAGGAGAATTCTCCCACGCTGTCAGTGATGTGCATGAGGTGAGCTCATGTCCAATGAACTCAGCTCACCTCCTGCACGTCACTGACAGCGTGGGAAAATTCTCCTGCAATCAGCGCTTCAGCGTGAGAATTTTCCCACGCTGTCAGTGACGTGCATGAGGTGAGCCGAGTTCATTGGACATGAACTCGGCTCATCTGGATGTCGTCACAGAGAGACGCTGAGCAGCGCAAGCAAGCCTGCGCTTCTCAGTGTCTGCGGGATGACAGGCTGGATGGCAGCGTTCTGCTGCGGTCCAGCCTGTCATCTCGATGTAGCAGAGCTGAAGCTGTCATGGGAACCATGGAAAGGTAAGGATGATGTTGCTTTATTATTTTTCTTTTATTTCAGGAGATCGTTGGCTTCAGCTGGAATGGGCGTGATGGTAAGTATGGTTTAATTTAGAACAATAAAGAATTGTGTGTTTATTTCAATTAAAGGACTTTTTTCTGGGTGTTGTGTTTTTTTTAAATACTTTACTAGAAATTCATGGTGGTCATGTCTAATATTGGCGTGACCCCATGAATTTCGGGCTTAGGGCCAGCTGATAATGCCAAGCTGGCCCTAACCCCTTTATTACCCAGTGAGCCACCGCATCAGGGCCCTGGATGAGTTGGGTACAGCGCCAGAAGATGGCGCTTCTATGAACGCGCCATTTTCCGGGGTGGCTGCGGACTGCAATTTGCAGCGGGGGTGGCCCAGAAAGCTTGGGCCTCCCTGCGCTGCGGATTCCAGCCCCCAGCTGCCTAGTTGTACCTGGCTGGACACAAAAACAGGGCGAAGCCCCACGTCAATTTTCTTTAAATTATTTCATGAAATAATTAAGAAAAAAAGGGCTTCCCTATATTGTTGTGTCCGGCCAGGTACAAATAGGCAGCTGGTGGTTGGGGGCAGCCCGTTCCTGCCTGCTGTACCTGGCTGGACACAAATATAGTGCGAAGCCCCACGTCAATTTTTTTTAATTATTTCATGAATTTCCTGAAATAATTTAAAAAAATTGAAGTGGGGCTTCGCACTATATTTGTGTCCAGCCAGGTACAGCAGGCAGGAACGGGCTGCCCCCATCCACCAGCTGCCTATTTGTACCTGGCCGGACACAACAATATAGGGAAGCCCTTTTTTTCTTAATTATTTCATGAATTTCATGAAATAATTAAAAAAAAAGTACGTGGGGCTTCGCCCTATTTTTGTGTCCAGCCAGGTACAACTAGGCAGCTGGGGGCTGGAATCTGCAGCGCAGGGAGGCCCAAGCTTTCTGGGCCCCCCCCGCTACAAATTGCAGTCCGCAGCCACCCCGGAAAATGGCGCGTTCATAGAAGCGCCATCTTCTGGCGCTGTACCCAACTCATCCAGGGCCCTGGTGCGGTGGCTCACTGGGTAATAAAGGGGTTAGGGCCAGCTTGGTATTATCAGCTGGCCCCAAGCCCAAAATTCATGGGGTCACGCCAGTATTAGACATGACCGCCATGAATTTCTAGTAAAGTATTTAAAAAAAACACAACACCCAGAATAAAGTCCTTTAATTGAAATAAAGACACAATTCTTTATTGTTCTAAATTAAACCATACTTACCATCACACCCATTCCAGCTGAAGCCAACGATCTCCTGCAATAAAAGAAAAATAATAAACCAACCTCATCCTTACCTTTCCATGGTTCCCACGACAGCTTCAGCTCTGCTACATCGAGATGACTGGCTGGACCGCAGCAGAACGCTGCCATCCAGTCTGTCATCCCGCAGACACTGAGAAGCGCAGGCATGCTTGCGCTCCTCACTGTCTCGCTGTGACGGCATCCAGATGAGCCGAGGTCATGTCCAATGAACTCGGCTCACCTCATGCACGTCACTGACAGCGTGGGAAAATTCTCACGCTGAAGTGCTGAGTGCAGGAGAATTCTCCCACGCTGTCAGTGATGTGCATGAGGTGAGCTCATGTCCAATGAACTCAGCTCACCTCCTGCACGTCACTGACAGCGTGGGAAAATTCTCCTGCAATCAGCGCTTCAGCGTGAGAATTTTCCCACGCTGTCAGTGACGTGCATGAGGTGAGCCGAGTTCATTGGACATGAACTCGGCTCATCTGGATGTCGTCACAGAGAGACGCTGAGCAGCGCAAGCAAGCCTGCGCTTCTCAGTGTCTGCGGGATGACAGGCTGGATGGCAGCGTTCTGCTGCGGTCCAGCCTGTCATCTCGATGTAGCAGAGCTGAAGCTGTCGTGGGAACCATGGAAACGTAAGGATGAGGTTGCTTTATTATTTTTCTTTTATTGCAGGAGATCGTTGGCTTCAGCTGGAATGGGCGTGATGGTAAGTATGGTTTAATTTAGAACAATAAAGGATTGTGTCTTTATTTCAATTAAAGGACTTTATTCTGGGTGTTTGTGTTTTTTTTAACTTTGACTATGGGGTTAGTAATGGGGGTGTCTTATAGACGCCTCTCCATTACTAACCTGGGCTTGATGTCAGCTGGCATTATAAGCTGACATCAACCCCAACCCTATTACCCCCTGCCACCGCACCAGGGCAGCGTGGAAGAGCGAGGCTAAGTGCCAGAATTGGCGCATCCTATGAATGCGCCATTTCTGGGGCGGCTGACGGCTGGTGTTTCTAGCCTGGGAGGGGGCAAATATTCATGGCTCCCTTCCTGGGCTATTAATATCAGCCCCCAGCTGTCTGCCTAGCCTTTGCTAGCTATTAAATTAGGGGGGACCCCACGTCATTTTTTTTGGGGGGTCCCCCATTTTAATAGCTAGTAAAGGCTATGTATTCAGCTGGGGGCTGATATTAGTAGCCTGGGAAGCTCCGTGGGTATTACCCCCTTCCCAGGCTTCAAACATCTGCCCCAGCCGTCTGCTTAACCTCCGCTAGAGCCTAAAATTAAGGGGAACCCCACGCCAATTTTTATAATAATAAATCCTTTATTTTAATACTAAATGACAAGTACAGTAACCAACACTATCACTGTACTTCATATATATGTGACTGACATGTTTCTATCTATCTAATCTATGTGTGATGCTCTATCTTTCGGTTCTAAATTGTCGGGTACCGCTGCTGAATTGCCGGCCGGCTTTTTTAAAGAGACAGTGCATGAAAACACTATTATTTTTTTAAATAAATCCTTTACGCTAAATGACAAGTACAGTAAGCAACACTATCACTGTACTTATTATATATGTGACTGACATGTTTCTATCTATCTAATCTATGTGTGAAGCTCTATTCTTTCTGTTCTAAATTGTCGGGTACAGATGCTGAATTGCCGGCCGGCTTTTTTAAAGAGACGGTGCATGAAAACACTAATATTTTTTTTAATAAATCCTTTACACTAAATGACAAGTGCAGTAACCAACACTGTCACTGTGCTTCTTATATGTGTGACTGACATGTTTCTATCTATCTAATCTATGTGTGATGCTCTATTACTTCTTGTCTAAATTGTCGGGTACCGGTGTATACCGCTGCTGAATTTGCCGGCCGGCTTTTTTAAAGAGAGTGTCTTCTGAGCAGTGTGTCAGCTTTTGGACACCTTTGCAGGTGTTTTCTATGTGTTTCTATGTGTTTTTGTTTGCCTGCCATTGGTTTTAACAGTGTTCGACGGTGTTCTAAGGTGTTCGACGAACAGTTCGACGAACAGTTCCTCGAACATCCCGGTGTTCGACGAACCGAACCGAACCCGAACACTACGGGGGTGGCTCAACACTACTCATGAGTCCATAAAACCTTTGAAAAATATGTCTTCAGATATTTATTGGCCCAGTCTGGATGTTTCAACTTCTGTCTTGTTCAATGGTGGTCGGGTTTTAGCCTCCCTTACCTTGGCCATGTTTCTGTGTGCTGAACACCTTGTACTTCTTTGCCTCCCAGGAGAATGCAGTTCTGGAATATGACAGCATTGAAGGATAATGGCTTCCTGGTTGCTTCATGTTTGATTATTCTCAGATCTTTGGCAATTAATTTGAATCTTTTTTCTGAACATGTTTTTGAAACCCTGTTGACTATTTGCAACAAAGCTTTTGATTATTCTGTGTTTATGCCCCATTATATTAGCAATTTCAAGGGTACTGTATCCATCTAAGACTTTTAACAATTTTTGACTTTTCAGAGTTAGTTAAATCTTTTTTTTTAGCTCACTTTTGTCTGAGGAAAACAAGCTGTTTAATAATTCTGCACACCTTGTTAAAGGGTATTGTATCCTTAATCTGCACCCTTCCCCATTACACAAATACACATCAACTTATATGCTTCTTTCCATAAGCATTCAAGTTTATATAGCTTGGAATTGGAAAATCTGCATAAAAATAATTATATGGTCAAAGTTTTCCCTTGTCTGATAATTGCACATACAGTGTGAACTGCACTAGAACCTCAGCGGAAGTATTCTATTTCTCTGCAGCACCAACATAGGAGACATAAAGCAGTACAATGCAACCCATTAAAATTAACAGGCTATCCATGCACAGTAGCTGCTGTCCACTCTAATTTGTGAGGTTTTAAAAGAAAGACCTCTATTAAAGGGAACCTGACAGCTGATACATGCTATCCGATCTATGCGCAGCATGTATCAGATGGTGGCTTGCGCCATTTCAGAGAAAAACATAGTTTAATAGTCGCCAGGGACCGAGCCGCACAGGAGACTAATTGATCAGGTGGATCCCCGGCAGCTTCTCCCTGTCAGCTTCCATTGAATGATAGGTCTCTCCCTATATACCCTCCTCGCAGAGACAGACCTGCCACTCTATGTCAGCGGATGGGTGGAAGCTGTCAGCGACCTCCCGTCCGACTAGTCTCCTGTGCAGCTCGATCACCATCGGCTATTAAACTATGTTTTCCTCTGAAATCATACCGTCAATATCTAATACATGCTGGCCATAGATTGGGTAGCATGTATTAGCTGTTACATTCCCTTTAATTGAAAATTTATGCAAAATGGTATTTGAAAACCTTTTTTTTATAAAACAGACAACCCATGTAATACAAAAGTGTGAAAAAAAATAATCATAAAATAAAGATATGATATGATATAAAAAGATAACACTGTTCTACAGGCAAATTGGTTCATAGACGAAAACAATTGAACTTAACTAATTTTGTTGTGCTGAAAACGAATATGATGCTTAAATTTTCTGATTTGCTCTAATTTTCAAGATCCAGAGCAGGTTGTAATTACTTATGACAACTTTCATGCAGGCTTGCAGAAAAATTGCGTCTCTTTATTATTTCATCATCATTATTTCATTGTTAGTAACTAGTCTATTATAAACTGTATCATCGGTTTAGTCTATTGATCCTTCAGTATTCTATCATCTTAGGATGACCAATCAAAAAACGCCAACTCAGCTCTGATGACATAATCCTAATTACAGTTCCATCAACTACTTTTATTAATGCTCTCTGTGTAAGGTATACAGTTTTAGGATTTCTTAGCTTAGTTTCTTGACATATTGACATGTTTCAATATGTTTTTTTCAGCTATGCCTCGTTCTTGCATTAACAAAGTGGATAGTTTTTGCTACATATGCAGAGAAGACACTTTTGCATCACAAAGGCGAAAACTGACTACCATGATGAGAGAAGCCTACAACCAGTATTTTGGCTCAGAATAGGAAATGAGGACAAGAGTTGGGCTCCACACATATGCTAGATGTGCATCACATCTTACCCAGTGGTTTCATGGGAAGAGCCAATCTATGTCTTTTGTAGAGATGAGCGGTGTTCGACTCGAACTGTTCGCCAATCTCAAATTCGAGCTGTTTTGGGCGGTGTTCGAGTCCTTCCACGAACTCGAACGATTTGCAAAAAATTTGGCTGTTCGAGGTTATGTTCGATAACTGTTCGTGCACCAAAAGCATAACTGGATTTTTTCACAGAAATACTGTTAATCAATAGTGATGAGCGAGCATGCTCGCCACTGCTCGGGCGGGAGCTCGGGTCCCCGTCCTGCATGTCTGGCGCTATTTAGAGCACCAATCATGCAGGAATTGTCTGCCACTCACTGTAATGCCACAGCCATGGTGGTTGTGGCATTACAGTGGTTGCCCAAATCGATGGGAACAGTGCTCACAGTGAAACATAAAAAGCCGGCAATTCAGCAGCAGCATACATCGGTACCCGACAATTTAGAACAGAAAGAATAGAGCATCACACATAGATTAGATAGATAGAAACATGTCAATCACATACAGTACAGACCAAAAGTTTGGACACACCTTCTCATTTAAAGATTTTTCTGTATTTTTATGACTATGAAAATTGTACATTCACACTGAAGGCTTCAAAACTATGAATTAACATATGTGGAATTATATACTTAACAAAAAAGTGTGAAACAACTGAAAATATGTCTTATATTTTAAGTTCTTCAAAGTAGCCACCTTTTCTTTGATGACTGTTTTGCACACTCTTGGCATTCTCTTGATGAGCTTCAAGAGGTAGTCACCGGAAATGGTCTTCCAACAATCTTGATGGAGTTCCCAGAGATGCTTAGCACTTGTGGGCCATTTTGCGTTCACTCTGCGGTCCAGCTCACCCCAAACCATCTCGATTGGGCTCACCTGCGATTTCTGAGGCTGGTGACTCGGATAAACTTATCCTCAGAAGCAGAGGTGACTCTTGGTCTTCCTTTCCTGGGGCGGTCCTCATGTGAGCCAGTTTCTTTGTGGCGCTTGATGGTTTTTGCAACTGCACTTGGGGACACTTTCAAAGTTTGCCCAATTTTTCGGACTAACTGACCTTCATTTCTTAAAGTAACGATGGCAACTCATTTTCCTTTACTTAGCTGCTTTTTTCTTGCCATAATACAAATTCTAACAGTCTATTCAGTAGGACTATCAGCTGTGTATCCACCTGACTTCTGCACAACACAACAGATGGTCCCAACCCCATTTATAAGGAAAGAAATCCCACTAATTAAACCTGACAGGGCAAACCTGTGAAGTGAAAACCATTTCCGGTGACTACCTCTTGAAGCTCATCAAGAGAATGCCAAGAGTGTGCAAAGCAGTCATCAAAGCAAAAAGGTGCCTACTTTGAAGAACCTAGAATATAAGACATATTTTCAATTGTTTCACACTTTTTTGTTAAGTATATAATTCCACATGTGTTAATTCATGGTTTTGATGCCTGCAGAGTGAATGTACACTTTTCAAAGTCATGAAAATACAGAAAAATCTTTAAATGAGAAGGTGTGTCCAATCTTTTGGTCTGTACTGTATATAATAAGTATAGTGACAGTGTTGGTTACTGTACTTGTCATTTAGTGTTAAAGGATTTATTAAAAAAAAATAATAGTGTTTTCATGCACCTGTCTCTTTAAAAAAGCCGGCCGGCAATTCAGCATCGATACCCGACAATTTAGAACAGAAAGAATAGAGCATCACACATAGATTAGATAGATAGAAACATGTCAGTCACATATATAATAAGTACAGTGATAGTGTTGATTACTGTACTTGTCATTTAGTGTTAAAATAAAGGATTTCTTAAAAAAAAAATTGGCGTGGGGTTTCCCGTAATTTTAGTCTTTAGCGGAGGTTAAGCAGAGGGCTGGGGCAGATGTTTGAAGCCTGGGAAGGGGGTAATACTCACAGAGCTTCCCAGGCTACTAATATCAGCCCCCAGCAGAATACCTAGCCTTTACTAGCTATTAAAATGGGGGACCCCCCAAAAAAAGGACATGGGGTCCCCCCTATTTTGATAGCTGGCAAAGGCTAGCCAGACAGCTGGGGGCTGATATTAATAGCCCAGGAAGCGTGCTATGAATATTGGCCCCCTCCCAGGCTGGAAACACCAGCCATTAGCCGCCCCAGAAATGGCGCATCCATAGGATGCGCCAATTCTGGCACTTAGCCTCGCTCTTCCCACTGCCCTGTAGTGGTGGCAGTGGGGTAATAGGGCTGGGGTTGATGTCAGCTTATAATGCCAGCTGACATCAAGCCCAGGTTAGTAATGGAGAGGCGTCTATAAGACACCCCCATTACTAACCCCATAGTCAAAGTTAAAAAAAACACAAACACCCAGAATAAAGTCCTTTAATTGAAATAAAGACACATTCCTTTAATGTTCTAAATTAAACCATACTTACCGTATCGCCCATTCCAGCTGAAGCCAATGTCTTCTGCAATAAAAGTAAAATAATAAACTAACCTCATCCTTACCTTTCCATAATTCCCAGGACAGCTTCAGCTCTGCTACATTGACATGACAGGCTGGATCGTAGCAGAACGCTGCCATCCAACTTGCCATGCCGCAGACACTGAGAAGCTCCTCAGTGAAGCTCCTCAGTGTCTCACTGTGACAGCATCCAGATGAGCCGAGTTCATGTCCAACTCAGCTCACCTCATGCACGTCACTGACAGCATGGGAGAATTCTACTGCGCATGCGGTGCCGGCAAATGAAGTCACCGCTTGAGCAGGAGAATTCTCCCACGCTGGGATGGCATTGAGATGACAGGCTGGATCGCAGCAGAGCGCTACCATCCAGCTTGTCATCCTTCAGAGACACTGCAGAGTGCAATCATGCTTGCGCTTGTTAAGGGGACGGTTGCAAACAACTTTATTAATAATGGAAAGCAACCGAACCCGGGGTCCGCGATGCAGCCTGGAGGACTGCGGCCGAACACCTTCCGGGTAAGAAGGTAAAACAACCAACTGAAATAACAATCCCTTCCATGTTACTGCACACCGGAACGGGAATAGGGATTCGCACTATCTCCGTTAACTGCACGTGAGATGTCCGATAAATAATGTATCTGTAGCCTTGTTAACAGCACAGGGACTACACAGCAGGCGCTAGGATGCGTGTGTGGTACATGCCGGCGTATACGTGCTCCCAGCTGGCGTGCTACCGGACTGAGGAGTATCTCTCCACATGGCTTACAGGTGGTGCCGGGAATGCGGCATCTGCAGACTGCTCGGGGTGTATGGCGACCCTTTTGTCGGAGCCAGACTGTCAGACGAAGCTATCTGCCTCCCTCCATCTAAGGCTGCCTATCCCCCGCTAAACCTGCCTGACAGAAGGTAAAGCACACGTGGAGCCCAAACGACCAAGCGTCCACACAACAACACCATCACAGCTCAATGATCAGAGCGCGCCGCCATGATTGTGGGCAGGCTATTTAAAGATTAAGCCCTGCCCACCATCGCACTATTGGTGACGTCACCCGCGACCAATCAGGCGGTGCCAGGTCACCGGATCAGCTGACTCCCAAATCACCAATCACGGTCCGCCATGTCACGGGCATGCCCAGTGCAGTAAATCCTGGACTTAGGCTGTAGCAGCCCTGTCTCCCTCCATAACCTACGCTTCATGTTGTTAGGAACAAAGACTCAAAAGACAGCTTGTACATCTTGTGCACCAGCTAGGTGTTGGGACTGATGATAATGCTGAGCAGCATCAGCACTGGCTGGACTGGAATGGGAGACCACAGACTCCACTGATGGCTCTGAACCCATTTCAAATCCAGCAAAAGTGAGACACCTAACAGCACTCTGCAGTGTCTCTGAAGGATGACAAGCTGGATGGTAGTGTTCTGCTGCAATCCAGCCTGTCATCTCAATGCCATCCCAGCATGGGAGAATTCTCCTGCACATGCAGTGATGTCATTTGCCAGCACTGCATGCACAGGAGAATTCTCCCACATTGTCAGTGATGTGCATGAGGTGAGCTGAGTTCATTGGACATGGACTCAGCTCATCTGGATGCCATCACAGTGAGACACTGAAGAGCTTCTCAGTGTCTGCAGCATGGCAAGCTGGATGGCAGCATTCTGTTACTATCCAGCCTGTCATGTCAATGTAGCAGAGCTGAAGCTGTCCTGGGAACCATGGAAAGGTAAGGATGAGGTTGGTTTATAATTTTACTTTTATTGCAGAAGACATTGGCTTCAGCTGGAATGGGCGATACGGTAAGTAGGGTTTAATTTAGAACATTAAAGGAATGTGTCTTTATTTCAATTAAAGGACTTTATTCTGGGTGTTTGTGTTTTTTTTACTTTGACTATGGGGTTAGTAATGGGGGTGTCTTATAGACACCTCTCCATTACTAACCTGGGCTTGATGTCAGCTGGCATTATATGCTGACATCAACCCCAACCCTATTACCCCACTGCCACCGCTACAGGTCAATGGGAAGAGCGAGGCTAAGTGCCAGAATTGGCGCATCCTATGGATGCGCCATTTCTGGGGCGGCTGACAGCTGGTGTTTCTAGCCTGGGAGGGGGCCAATATTCATGGCACCCTTCCTGGGCTATTAATATCAGCCACCAGCTGTCTGCCTAGCCTTTGCTAGCTATTAAAATAGGGGGGACCCCACGTCATTTTTTTGTTGGGTCCCCCATTTTAATAGCTAGTAAAGGCTAGGTATTCAGCTGGGGGCTGATATTAGTAGCCTGGGAAGCTCCGTGGGTATTACCCCCTTCCCAGGCTTCAAACATCTGCCCCAGCCGTCTGCTTAACCTCCGCTAGAGACTAAAATTACGGGGAACCCCACGCCAATTTTTTTTTTTAACAAATCCTTTATTTTAACACTAAATGACAAGTACAGTAAGCAACACTATCACTGTACTTATTATATATGTGACTGACATGTTTCTATCTATCTAATCTATGTTTGATGCTCTATTTTTTCTGTTCTAAATTGTCGGGTACCGATGCTGAAATGCCGGCCGGCTTTTTTTAAGAGACGGGTGCATGAAAACGCTATTATTTTTTTAAATAAATCCTTTAACACTAAATGACAAGTACAGTAATCAACACTGTCACTATACTTATTATATATGTGACTGACATGTTTCTATCTATCTAATCTATGTGTGATGCTCTATTCTTTCTGTTCTAAATTGTCGGGTACCGGTGTATGCTGCTGCTGAATTTCCGGCTTTTCATGTTTCTCTGTGAGCACTGTTCCCATCGATTTGGGCAACCACTGTAATGCCACAACCACCATGGCTGTGGCATTACAGTGAGTGGCAGACAATCCCTGCCACTGGTTTTAACGGTGTTCAACGGTGTTCGACTGTGTTTGACGAACCGTTCGACGAACATGCCGGTGTTCGGCGAACCGAACCCAACCCAAACACTACGGGGGTGGCTCAACACTAGTCTTTTGCAGTCCCAATGATCTAGAGAGAGCCAATCGATCACACTACCAATTGCGATTTCTGCATTGTGCCCCCGATTAGGAAAGGAGTTCCAAAGAAGAAGAATTGGACTTTACAGTATCCAAACATTCCATCTGCTTTATGCCCAGAACCACATATAGAAAAACTGCTGGCTCCAAAAGTACAAGAAACATTTTCAGTCAAGTAAAGTGAGGAAGAAGAGGGCACTTGGTGTCATGAAACATTTTCTCTCATGACCCAGAATTTCTGTCAGCAATCTCAACTGAACCACACCTTATAATAACACAAAGTGAACTGAACTTTTTAGAGATTTGGATCTGCCCAAGAGTAAGGCTGAGCTCTTGGGTTCCAGGCTACAGCAGTGGAATCTCCTAGCCCGTGATGTTTGGATTTCTTTGTTCCACAATCGTGATAAAGATCTTGTCCAATACTTCTTCATGGAGGGCGATCTTGTGGCATTCAACAACACCAGCAGTTTAATGGAGTCTCTGAAGGTAAGTCATAATCCAGAGGAATGGAGGCTCTTCATCAATTCATCCAAAACAAGCCTAAAAGCCTTCTTGCTGCATAATGGTAATGATCTACCTTCAATTCCATTTGGTTATGCAGTCCACATGAAAGAGACCTATGACAACAAGAAACAGATGTTGAGGTGCCTGAACTACGACTATCATTTGTGGCCCCTCTGTGGTTGCCCTCTTACTTGGTCTCCAGGGTAGATATACAAAGTACTGCTGCTTTCTGTGTGAGTGGGATAGTCAGGCAAGAGAATATCACTACAATAAAAGAGACTGGCCTCTCTGACATTCACTTCAACCAGAGAGTAAAAATGTCCTGCATCCACTTGTTAACCGTAAGATTTTATTACCACCACTGCATATCAAGTTGGGCCTAATGAAGAACTTTGTAAATGAAATAGATAAAAATGCAAAAGCATTCAAGTATCTCATTGCTAAATTTCCAAGGCAGAGTGAAGCAAAGATAAAGGAAGGAGTCTTTATTGGACCTCAGATTCGTAAGCTTTTTCAAGATGTAGAGTTTCTTCGTTTGTTGTAGGGCAAGCAAAAGGCTGCATGGGTAGTATTTGCATTAGTGGTAACAAATTTTTTGGAAAAACTCAAGAGCAGATAACTATGAAAAGTTGGTGGAAAATCTCCTCAAAATATATAAGGATCTTGGCTGTAACATATCCTTAAAGATTAATTTCTTACATTCGCATCTCAACTTTTTTCCACCAAACTGCAGAGCAGTGAGCGACGAGCACGGTGAGAGATTTCACCAAATTATTGCAGATAAAGAGAAAAGATATCAAGGAAAATGGAATCCATCAATGCTTGCAGATTACTGCTGGACAATTGTAAGAGATGATCTGATACAGGAGTACAAGCAAAAAAGAGTTGTCACTGAATGAGGACCAAATTTTGTAGTGCAATTTCTGTACTGTACTGTTTTAATTTGCAATAGTGTTTAGGCATGTTTTTGTTATTTGAGTTGTTTATTTATTTATTTATTTTACTCACTTATATAGTGCCATTAATTCCACAGTGCTTTCCAGACATCATCATCCCTGTCCCCAATGGGGCTCACAATCTAGATTCCCTATTAGTATGTCCTTGGAGTGTGGGAGGAATAGGAGAACCTGGAGGAAACCAATGCAAACATGGGGAGAACATACAAACTCCTTGCAGATGTTGTCCTTGGTGGGATTTGAACCCAGGATCTCAGGGCTGTAAGGCTGCATTGCTCACCACTGAGCCACCGTGCTGCTCCCCCTGTCCTGTGTTGCTATGTTTCCGCTAAATAAATATCAAAAAATTGGCATAACAAAATATTCTGCATCTTTATATTTGCAAAAATAATAGTGTTTCAAAGTACTGAAACTGTTATGCATTAATTATATGTAGCAGTAAAAATGAAATCTCTTTGATACAGAAAAAAGAGTCAACTAAAAATTTTCATTGTCAGATTTGAATTCAGGAGGTCAAAATCATTAAAAAAAATAGCTCATTTCATAACTGAACCTGACAACTTTTGAAAATATGTTTAACGGTGTAATTATTAATTACAGTTGAGCAAAAAGAGCCACAGAAAGCTTGTCCAGCAGCCACATTGATAGTCTGTGGCCTTCAGACTGGAGCCCTGTAAAACCTTCTATTACTTGCAAGCAATGCCGCTGCCGTGGGGTTCAGTGCAGGAACACCAATTTGCCCTATAAAGCGGCCCTGCTCTAATGTATATTATGTATCCATCTACTGTATCTAGTAAAATCCCTTTTAAACCAAAAAAGTCAAATGTATCTCTTAGTAAACATACTGAGTCAATAAGTAAAATAGATAATGTAAAGCATCTTTATGAGCAGCCTTCATAACTATTAACATTTTCTTTGTGACTAGCATTATGAACAGAACAAAAGTTCACAAGTCTTTTACAAATGTTTGCAGAGAAGCCAACATGTTTTATTGTGAAGAAGATTGACATAACTTTCACCCTAACACACACTAATCCTACTGTGTATTTGTGCAGCTTTTGTCTGAGAGGTGGAGAAAATTCTTTGCAAATTCTGTTTAAAAACTGTCTTTAATGACTGTTAGTAGTTATATGTCAGCAAAATGCTAACGGTTTAAACCAGATGATTATTTACATAAGCGTAAATTTTAAACTGAATCCCAACCTTTTAACATCATGTCAATTTTAGGTCCATCAGTCTGTGCCGATTAATTTATTTATATATAAGATCGACAGGTATCTCCTTGAACAGATAAAGGGATAAATAGTAAAATTCTGGCTGTTAGTGCACAGGCTATTTTGCTGGCATATTGATATGTGCCAGTTCATTATAATCAAAAAGTAAAAGTAAAATTGAAAGTAACTCTCCATTTCATTTTGCTCCATTCTGTCACTAGAAATGGAAATCACAAGATCGCTAGACATGTTAAGTATTTGCAATTGAGAAAAAAGTAAAAATACTTTCAAAACGTTGTGTATGGGTACCATGCACAGACATACATGCATTTACATGCCTTAGCATACTATCCGCGACATTATTAATGATTTTCTGAGAAATCTTCTACCACACTGAATGTATTTGGGCACTCAAATCTTCCGCTGGCAGCTGCCTTTGCAATTGGCAACAAATTAGATCTCAAATGTGGTCAATGGGAGTCAAGGTCGGAGACGTTGCAGGCCCTGGTAGCATGTTTAGGTTATGCAGGCTGCTCACAGTAGCATGAGCAACTAACGAACTGGCCATGTTGTGTTGAAAAATGGCTCCTGGGGCCCTTTGAAGAAATGGCCGTACCACTGGTTGCATAAAAAATTCAATGTAATGCCGAGCTTTTAGTGTTCCTGGGATAAAGACTACCTAGTGCTCTGGCTACCATACATTATAAACACCTGCACCTACGCCTAAGGTACATTGCATTCTTGATTTCAATTCACGTAGTGATATTATTGTTTTTAATAAAACATATGCTTTTAATTATGTTGGTATGTTTATCTATTGTCTTAATTCTTTTGTGTAGGTCTTTTTCGATTGGGACCCTTTCTTTTCGTGCTATTTAAAATGTGGATTCTCTTAGCCCCAGATTGTTTCATCTCTGAATGGATTCTATCAGCTCTGGACTGTCCTATGTATAAATGCAACATTATTTTTCACATACCAGGGCTATTTTTTCTAGTTGCTTTTTTTTAAGATTTCACAGATTCTTTGAAGCATGATCTTTGGATGTGCGCTTCATGTAGTCTTTCTACAGTTTTGGCACTGTCATACATTATGTCACAGCACGCTATAATTCTGGGACTAGGACTGGTGTGACATTCCCTTGTGAAGGCATCTTCATTGCGTTGCCCACATGGGCTCTAGACCAATATCCAGCTATTGTTACTTTCAAGACAAAAGCAGGACAGATGATTGGAAGGTGTAGATCTTCATTCAGACCTCCATTGCTGACTTTTTCTGCACCCTATTAGCCTTTGAGAGTGGTGGTATGCTGAGCACTTGTAGCTGGACGTCTGGCTTATAGCCCAATATTGTGGAAATATCTTCTGAATTTTTATGTGCAGACTCTGATAGATGCCTTAGGCTTGGTATGTGACGTCCATTTCCAATTGCAGTGCAGAATAGATAACTAGGCACTACAGATGAGAGAATATATTCAATTGAAATTGAATTAAACTCAATTCGCCAAAATGTGTTATTTTTTTGTAATTTGCTTCCACATGGATTCAACAAAATGGCAATCAGCGTCATCCACGAAAGACCATCAAAAGGTTAAAAAAAATCCTTACTTTCACTTCACTGCTCCGGCCCCTTTTCTTCTCATTGTCACCTGTCCGGCACTCAACGAATCTTCTGATTACTGTGATTCATGCTGACTTTTAGCTCTGTTGAGGCCCAACACAGTTCTACGCATGCACGTTTAAGCTCACGGTGCACGTTGTAACGTCATGATGTTATGACCTTCCATGCACTTTCGCAGAGCTCTCCCAGCCTAAGCAGAGTTGGAATTCCCAACCTAGCATGAGAGGGATTTCAGCGTGATCAGGTGTGATGAGGACCTAACAGTTTACGTTAAGGAGCAGTGGGGCCAGACAGGTAAATAGTAAGGTGTGTCTAAGGATTTTTTTTATTTTTTACATCTCATTTTATTGTGCTAAAGATGCATTATAAGTGACATTAAATCTGCTGAGAATAACTTCTTTTCTAATTGAATTTCTTGGGAAAATCCATGCGATCAGGTGAATTAAAATTTTGCTTGATAAGCTCATCTCTACTATGAACCATTCTTCTAATCTGTAGTTTGTTTTCCCAACCTCTGGGTTATGCAACGTGGAATAGTGCTGACATCTCAGTTTATGTGCACTGCGATCTGCTGGCGTGATAAGCCAAAGTCTCTCTGTTCAAGGACTCTGTCCCTCTCAATTTGCAACAAGTAGCAATAACTGGCATGTTGATGAGCAAGAGGCATTACACAATCATCCCACAAGACTTGATCTGATTTTTGAGATTTAAAATGGCTTAAAAAATAGCTTTTAATCTGTGTTTTTATGCCCTTCCAACATGCCACAGTGCTTGGTGCTTGAAAATTTGATCATTTCAGATCTTGGTGGCACCTGCTGATTCCTCAATTTGCACAACCTTATGGCTTCTCCTTCTTGGTGTTGCAAGTGCCATGTTGAGGATTGCATTCCCTTCTATAGTTGTTCCCTTCTATCTAAAAATTCAATGAAATACTTCACTTCAGTTAGGGCCGGCAAGAGGTTAAATAAAATAAATAATACTGACCTCTGCTCTGTTGTCCTGAAGCCATTGAAGCTCAACATCTGGTCTTCGGTGCCTCTTCTTTTGACCTTCCCTCATTGCATATATCCTCTTTGGAATGCTTCATTCTATGCTAGTGTGGCGCCCCTGAGGGTTCGGTCGCCACAGAGGTATTGCATCTCATCCAGAGGTGTGGTATCTCACTCTCAGGTAAGGAAGGAGTATGGCTCAGGACCCTAACACTACATCCACTACACCACATTTCCGGGGGACAGGGCAATAATGCTCCTACAGTAGAGCACAAGTGTCCCTGATCCCTGGCTGGAGTGGGGAGGAACCACTTAGAGAGGGGGAACTAAGTAGTGGGTGGGTGGAGGACGTAGTTCCTGGGAGCACTGGAGTAGGAGTATAAAAGGGAGGAACCATCTTAGGTCAGTAGTCAGTTCCAGTCAGACAGACTGAGGAGGAGTCAGGGAGCAGAGGCTCTGTATGAGCTCTGCTCCACAGGCGGGCCTAGTCAGGAGGCCTGAGCCTGGAAGAGAGAGAAGAAGGAGCAGGACGGCTCCAGGAACAAGGAGAGAAGGGACCCTAGGGGTGCGGGCCGTGCAGAAGGCCACCCGTATGCCCATTGCTACCAGGAGGTAGAGGGGTCAGGCCAGAACAGGGAACCCGGTCCCTCAACTAGTAGAGAAACCATAAAGGCTCAGCTAGAAACCGGAGGCTGCAGCATTTCAAGTACTGCAGGCCACAAGTCCACACCAGTCACAGTAAGAAGGTAGCCACATAGGTCCCAGGGGACGGAACATACATCGCCCGCCAAGGCCCGAGAGTACCGGATAGAAGTGGCGCTGGGTGTGAGGTGCAGGAAGAGGCCCGAGGAAGGTACACAGAACGGGGTCCTGATAAGTGCTCTAGAGATACCTGAGGGTGGACTGAGCCCCTCACTGAGTACGCACAGCACGAAGTGGGAAGTTGGTTGGACGTCTGTAACTTGGAAGTTGATAACCGTGAGTAAAGAACCTGGGACAGCACTATCTTGTCTCTGTGTTCCTTGCGGCGCCAGCACTCACAGCACTAGAACGCCCTGCACAATCACCACCATCATCCAGTCACGCTGCCCTGAAGCTACATTCCTCCTGTGGGGAGTCACATCACCTTGCTGCACATACCACCAGCTTCAGCGGACTGCTCCGCAGCGGCGGTTACCAATAACCGAACTCCACAGGTGGCGTAGTCGGACATTAACATCTATACACATATAATACGCTTTGGATTGACCACCCTGGGTCACGGACAGGGTCACCGCCACGGTGACTACAACCCCCAGCATCTACAAGGCCCGGCTCCGGGTACCCCATGGCCCAGGGGGTGGGTCACTAGAACTTCCAGAGCTGACTCTAACATCATGACATGTACTGCAACAGTGCAATGTCATAAGCCTAATCGGCGACAAAAACCCCGGCACAGATTTTACCAGGCCAAACAGGATGCACATGACAGAAGAAGACAAAAAGAGGAGGTGCAGAAGATTAGATGGTGAGCTCCTGTGGCCGCGGAACAGAAGAACAGTGAAGTGAGTATTACATTTTTGTTTTACATTCTAGATTTACATTCTATGCTCTGGTTTCTAGACAGACATTTATATACATTGAATAACTTTGGTGCACATCAAATTTCCCTGTTAAATTCAAATAAATTGCAAAATTCGAATATTGACAAATTTGATCATCTCTACAAAATATTGTTCATGACCTAAAAGTCAAAATTTGTCTGGTGTTTAAGAGGTTAATGTAAAATACTACAGTAATAATTAAGTAATTTGGAAAAATTACTCTTAAAGAGAATTTTTTTCTATAATATTTATTACCAAGTAGTAAAACATATTTTTGCCTGATTAATTTTTATTTTCTGATTGTTTATATTTATCCTAATTTTTGGACATGATTATGGAATGACCATCTTGTTAACAGCATTTAGAGATATGATTTACAAAGGCCGCATAGATATGGAAAACCATGTCTATGTGGCTGCTGTAGAACTGGTTGTCAATTAAAGTGCTGGGAAGTAATTGAAGCTGCTTTGGGCATGCCTCTATGACTGAAAGTTCATGGGTCCTGGGAGGAATAAAGTTCATTTTCTCTTGGTAGCCGAGCTTTTAGTAAGGCGGCTGGACAACATTGTAACTCTACTAATTTACAGATTATAAATAAGAAGGACAATATGGATACCAACTATTTTTATCAGCATCAACTCTCAGAATTAAAGCACACTGCTCAAAAATATAAAGGGAACACTCAAATAACACATCCTAGATCTGAATGAATGAAATATTCTCATTGAATACTTTGTTCTGTACAAAGCTGAATGTGCTGACAACAAAATCACACAAAAATCATCAATGGAAATCAAATTTATTAACCAATGGAGGCCTAGATTTGGAGTCACCCCCAAAATTAAAGTGGAAAAACACACTACAGGCTGATTCAACTTTGATGTAATGTCCTTAAAATAAGTCAAAATGAGGCTCAGTATTGTGTGTGGCCTCCACGTGCCTGTATGACCTCCCTACAACGCCTGGGCATGCTCCTGATGAGGTTGCGGATGATCTCCTGTGGGATCTCCTCCCAGACCTGGACTAAAGCATCCGCCAACTCCTGGACAGTCTGTGGTGCAACGTGACGTTGGTGGATGGAGCGAGACATGATGTCCCAGATGTGCTCAATCGGATTCAGGTCTGGGGAACCGGCGGGCCAGTCCATATCTTCAATGCTTTCATCTAGCAGGAACTGCTGACACACTCCAGCCACATGAGGTCTGGCATTATCCTGCATTAGGAGGAACCCAGGGCCAACCGCAACAGCATACGGTCTCACAAGGGGTCTGAGGGTCTCATCTCGGTACCTAATGGCAGTCAGGCTACCTCTGGTGAGCACATAGAGGTGTGTGCGGCCCTACAAAGAAATGCCACCCTACACCATTACTGACCCACTGCCAAACTGGTCATGCTGAAGGATGTTGCAGGCAGCAGGTCGCTCTCCACGGCGTCTCCAGACTCTGTCACGTCTGTCACATGTGCTCAGTGTGAACCTGCTTTCATCTGTGAAGAGCACAGGGTGCCAGTTGCGACTTTGCCAATCCTGGTGTTCTGTGGCAAATGCCAAGCGTCCTGAATGGTGTTGGCCTGTGAGCACAACCCCCATTTGTGGACGTTGGGTCCTCATACCACCCTCATGGAGTCAGTTTCTAACCGTTTGTGCAGACACATGCACATTTGTGGCCTGCTGGAGGTCATTTTGGAGGACTCTGGCACTGCTCCTCCTGTTCCTCCTTGCACAAAGGAGGAGGTAACGGTCCTGCTGCTGGGTTGTTGCCCTCCTATGGCTCCCTCCACATTTTCTGGTATCTGCTCCATGCTCTGGACACTGTGCTGACAGACACAGCTACCCTTCTTGCCACAGCTCGCACTGATGTGCCATCCTGGATGAACTGCACTATCTGAGCAACTTCTGTGGGTTGTACTGTAGACACCGCCTCATGCTACTGTACCTCTAGGGATGAGAGCAATGGCAAAATGAAAAAGTGACCAAAACAACAGCCAAAAATGATGAGAACAGAGAAATGGTCTGTGGTCGCCACCTGCAGAACCACTCCTTTATAGGGGGTATCTTGCTAATTGCCGATCATTTCTACCAGTTGTCTGTTCCATTTGCACAACAGCAGGAGAAATTGATTCACCATCAGTGTTGCTTCATAACTGGACAGTTTGATTTCACAGAAGTGTTATTGACTTAGAGTTACATTGTGTTGTTTAAGTGTTCCCTTTATTTTTTTGAGCAGTGTATAATCACAGCTCATCATTAGAGATGAGCGTTGTTCTACTCGAACTGTTCGCCAATCTCAAATTCGAGCTGTTTTGGGCGGTGTTCGAGCCGTTCGGCAAACACGAACAATTTGAGAAAAATTCGGCTGTTCGAGGTTATGTTCGATAACTGTTCGTGCACCAAAATCATAACTGGATTTTTTCTCAGTAATGATGAAAATTAATGTTAATACGCAGTTTGAGTGTACAGCGGGGTGGGGGGAGGGGCAGGGGATGGATCTCTGCAGGAACAATGAAGATCTCCATTTTTTTTTCTCTTTCCCGCATTTGCAGTGGGGAGGTGCAATCTGTCAGCCTATCAGCAGCGCACACACGGAGCGAAGTGCTTTTTTTCACACAAGCAAGGGCATGTGTCATTGGCAGTGTATGTCACATGTCCTTGCCCTATAAGACCAAGCCATTTTCCCCGTCGCCACCATTTTCTCACTGCTGCAGCTGCGTGTTAGACGGCACCGCTGTTGCTGTGTGCGCTATACCTTGTTAATTTCAAGCCAATTTTTGCACAAATATACAGATAGCTTGGGAGTAGGGAATAGTTGTGATTGCAGTCCTTTTAAGGACTAGGTTACAGCATTTCCTACGACTTTTATCAGGGAGGTCTGTGCTCTTAAATAGATAGATTGTGGGAGTAAAGACTAATTGTAATTGGAGTCCTTTTCAGGACTAGGTTACATCAGTTCCTATCAGTTTTTGCCAGGCAGGTCTGTGCCAGTGCTGTGCAAGTTTTTTTCACGGCATTTGGCTGAATCTAGCAAAGCTAATCCTTTTTGGCCTATTGCAGAGTGTGTTAGTCAGTGGAGTAGCCTATCTGTGTTGCAAGATATACCACTTGTGTATAGAATACCAATTTTTTTACTGCACCTAGTGAAGTAAAATCTTTTGGGCATAGCATCATTCTATTAGTCCATCTATACTGACCTCCATCAGGTTGCAAACTGAATATAATTTTTTTCTGCATCTAGCTCTGAAAAAATATTTGGCCTTCTAGCAGTGTGTCGAACTTTCTCTATTAGTCCATCTATACTGACCTTCATCAGGTTGCAAATTAAAAATAATTTTTATCTGCATCTACAGTACCTCTGAAAAAATATTTGGGCTTCTAGCTGTGTGTGGGACTTGTTGTATTAGTCCATCTATACTGACCTCCATCAGGTTGCAAACTGAATATATTTTTTTCTGCATCTACCTCTGAAAAAATATTGGGCTTCTAGCTGTGTGTGGGACTTGTTGTATTAGTCCATCTATACTGACCTCCATCAGGTTGCAAACTGAATATATTTTTTTCTGCATCTACCTCTGAAAAAATATTGGGCTTCTAGCTGTGTGTGGGACTTGTTGTATTAGTCCATCTATACTGACCTCCATCAGGTTGCAAACTGAATATATTTTTTTCTGCATCTACCTCTGAAAAAATATTGGGCTTCTAGCTGTGTGTGGGACTTGTTGTATTAGTCCATCTATACTGACCTCCATCAGGTTGCAAACTGAATATATTTTTTTCTGCATCTACCTCTGAAAAAATATTGGGCTTCTAGCTGTGTGTGGGTCTTGTTCTATTAATCCATCTATACAGACCTCCATCAGGTTGCAAACTGAATATAATTTTTTTCTGCATCTAGCTCTGAAAAAATATTTGGCCTTCTAGCAGTGTGTGGGACTTTCTCTGTTAGTCCATCTATACTGACCTCCATCAGGTTGCAAACTGAATATAATTTTTTTCTGCATCTAGCTCTGAAAAAATATTTGGCCTTCTAGCAGTGTGTCGGACTTTCTCTATTAGTCCATCTATACTGACCTCCATCAGTTTGCAAATTAAAAATAATTTTTATCTGCATCTACAGTACCTCTGAAAAAATATTTGGGCTTCTAGCTGTGTGTGGGACTTGTTGTATTAGTCCATCTATACTGACCTCCATCAGGTTGCAAACTGAATATATTTTTTTCTGCATCTACCTCTGAAAAAATATTGGGCTTCTAGCTGTGTGTGAGACTTGTTGTATTAGTCCATCTATACTGACCTCCATCAGGTTGCAAACTGAATATATTTTTTTCTGCATCTACCTCTGAAAAAATATTGGGCTTCTAGCTGTGTGTGGGACTTGTTGTATTAGTCCATCTATACTGACCTCCATCAGGTTGCAAACTGAATATATTTTTTTCTGCATCTACCTCTGAAAAAATATTGGGCTTCTAGCTGTGTGTGGGACTTGTTGTATTAGTCCATCTATACTGACCTCCATCAGGTGGCAAACTGAATATATTTTTTTCTGCATCTACCTCTGAAAAAATATTGGGCTTCTAGCTGTGTGTGGGTCTTGTTCTATTAATCCATCTATACAGACCTCCATCAGGTTGCAAACTGAATATAATTTTTTTCTGCATCTAGCTCTGAAAAAATATTTGGCCTTCTAGCAGTGTGTGGGACTTTCTCTGTTAGTCCATCTATACTGACCTCCATCAGGTTGCAAACTGAATATAATTTTTTCCTGCATCTAGCTCTGAAAAAATATTTGGCCTTCTAGCAGTGTGTCGGACTTTCTCTATTAGTCCATCTATACTGACCTCCATCAGGTTGCAAATTAAAAATAATTTTTATCTGCATCTACAGTACCTCTGAAAAAATATTTGGGCTTCTAGCTGTGTGTGGGACTTGTTGTATTAGTCCATCTATACTGACCTCCATCAGGTTGCAAACTGAATATATTTTTTTCTGCATCTACCTCTGAAAAATATTGGGCTTCTAGCTGTGTGTGGGACTTGTTGTATTAGTCCATCTATACTGACCTCCATCAGGTTGCAAACTGAATATATTTTTTTCTGCATCTACCTCTGAAAAATATTGGGCTTCTAGCTGTGTGTGGGACTTGTTGTATTAGTCCATCTATACTGACCTCCATCAGGTTGCAAACTGAATATATTTTTTTCTGCATCTACCTCTGAAAAAATATTAGGCTTCTAGCTGTGTGTGGGACTTGTTGTATTAGTCCATCTATACTGACCTCCATCAGGTTGCATACTGAATATATTTTTTTCTGCATCTACCTCTGAAAAAATATTGGGCTTCTAGCTGTGTGTGGGACTTGTTGTATTAGTCCATCTATACTGACCTCCATCAGGTTGCAAATTGAATATAATTTTTTTCTGCGTCTAACCCAGCCAATAGTTTTGGCCTAATACCACAGTTTGGCCACTCAGCTCTGCTCGGTTACCATCCATTGTTTTTTTGTGCAAACAACTCCAGAGTTGTGAATTAGTTAACCACCAAAATGAGTGGAAAAAGGCCTGCTGCTGGTGGAAAGGGGAATAGGCGTGTTGGGAAGGGGAAAAAAGGTTGTGTCCGTGGGGTAGGTGTTAAAGCAACAGTAACATCTGCAGAAGAAAGACCATCTTCCAGCCAAACTAAAATGTCTACTTCTTTTAGCGGACAATGTGATAAGATCCCTTTCTTACGACCACGCCAATCGCTACAAATTCCAGATGAGGCACAAAAACAGCAGGTGCTTCAACGGATATCAAGTGCTCCTTTAAGTGGGCTCTCCTCCACATCAACTTCAACATCACAAATACTCCAGTCCTCAAAGGTGTCACCCCAATCGCACTTGCTTCCTCACAGCTCCCAAATCTCCAGCTGCCCCTCTGAGTATGAGGTAGAACAGATGGTTGAGTCTGCAGAGCTGTTTACTCATACTATAGCCTGGGAATCAGAGGTCGACTCCAGCGCTTCTGTGAATCCAGACGAAGAAATGATCTGCACTGATGCCCAGAATCTTTATGAGTCGGATCCAGGACCAGACGCAGAAGGTTCTGACCATAATGTAGACCCTCATTCCCAAACTGTAACTCCTGTTGGTGGAGACAATGAGGAAGACGATGAAAAGACTCAAATACCTGATTGGAGCGACAACTTTAGTTTTTTGTCAGGGCAGGAACAGGTTGGCTCTGAGGACGACGGGTGTGATAACGCACAGGGTGATGATGATGAGGTTGGAGATCCCACTTACTGTCAACCCACAGTCAGCCAAGAGATGAGGTCAGCAGAGGAGGTGGAGGAAGATGCTAGTGACGACGAGGTCAGGTTGCGCCTTCCTGGACAGAGACGTAGTACTGGAAGCACGTCAACAACTGCATCCTCAAACACAACTCTGCCTCTCACCACAAGTCATGGTGGCTCTTCAGGTCGCATGGGTGCTAAGCCTTGCATAGCCTGGGCATTTTTTCAGATCGATAAAGATGACCCAACTCGTGTTATCTGTAACATTTGTCAGCAAAAGCTAAGTAGAGGCCAAAAAATACATAGTTTGAGTACTTCATGCATGAACCGGCACATGGACATGAAGCATAAGTTGCAGTGGGAAGCTCAGTGTGCTACAATGCGGCCTAGCCGGCCGGGCCAACCACCGTCTGCCATATCTTGTGCATCCGCGGCCTCTTCATCCTCTGTGACTGGGGGGACAGCAGTCACACCTGTTTTGGGGCGCAGACCTGCCACCTCTTTACCCGCAACAGCCAGCGTGATTGGCAGGTCATCATTTTCTTTGGAGGTGGGAACACCAGCTGGTGTTGAGCGCTGTCCGACATCGATAGCACCACCTTTGGATCAAGGCAACCTAACATGTCCGCCTGCATCTTCCTCACAGACCGGCAGTTTGCCGGGGACACCCTTATCAACCCCGTCTAAGCACAATAGCCAGCCCTCGGTCCCTCAGATGTGGACAAGTAAAAGACCATTTTCTCCTAGCCATGAGAAAGCTAAGAGGTTTAATTTCACCATCTGCAAGCTCTTGGCTACAGAAATGCTGCCTTTCCTCCTGGTGGACACAGAGGATTTTCGAGACCTTATGTCCGTCGCAGTGCCCCAGTACCAGATTTCCAGTCGGCACTACTTCTCAAAGAAAGGTGTGCCTGCGCTCCACCAGCATGTCGCACACAACATCACCGCTTCTTTGAGAAACTCTGTGTGTGACAGGGTGCATTTCACCACAGACACTTGGACGAGTAGGCATGGACAGGGGCGTTACATGTCGCTGACTGGACACTGGGTAACTATGGTGACAGCAGGACAAGGGGCTGCTGTCCAAGTCTTGCCGTCCCCACGAGTTGTGTGTCAATCCTCTTTATGTCAAAGTTCCTCCACTGCTTCTGCCTCCTCAACCTCCTCTCGGTCTTCCACCTGCACCCAAAGCCTGTCTGGTCATGCCACAAGCTTTCTAACTGCGCAGAAGGGATCCTGCACACCTCCTCACTATGCTGGCAGTAGGGCTCAACGTCATCAGGCGGTTTTTACATTGAAATGTCTGGGAAATGTGAGTCACACAGCTGAGGAGTTGTGGTCAGCTCTGGAGAACCAATTTCATGAATGGTTGTCTCCACTGGACCTGAAACCAGGGAAGGCCGTGTGCGACAATGCTGCAAACCTGGGTGCGGCCCTTCGCCGGGGCAATGTCACACACGTGCCTTGTATGGCTCACGTGTTGAACCTGGTTGTCCAGCAATTTTTAGCCCACTATCCCAGACTAGATGGCCTTCTGCAGAGGGCACGGTCGCTGTGTGCTCACTTCCGCCGTTCGCATCCCGCAGCTCAGCGACTTACATCTCTACAGAAGTCGTTGGGCCTGCCACTTCACCGGCTAAAATGCGATGTGCCTACCCGGTGGAATTCAACTCTGCACATGTTGCAGCGACTGTGGCAGCACCGACAAGCCCTGGTGCAATACGTTCTGACGTATAGCCTGGGCCAACGAGATTCAGAGGTGGGGCAAATCACGCTGGAGGAGTGGTCTCAGATCAGGGACCTATGTACCCTTCTGCACAGTTTTGAAATGGCGACGAAGATGTTTAGTGCTGACGATGCCATTATCAGCATGACTATTCCGGTGATTTACATGCTGGAGCACATGTTAAACAGAATTCGGAGTCAGGTGGTGGCACAAGAGGAGGTGGAGGAAGTAGAGGAGGAGGAGTTGTATGCGGAAGGGCTAACATCTGCAAGGTCCAGACGGTCGGCAGCACCAAGGCGGCAGGCATGTGAGGGTGGGGGAGATGGTTTTACCAGGGCGCATGGTAGCAGCCAAACTAGTGAGGAAGGTGCAGGAGCCCAGGAAGAAGTGGAGGACGAACTGATGGAAGACTCATCAGATGAGGGAGACCTTGATCACATTTCTGTTGTGCGAGGTTGGGGGGAGAGGACAGAGGAAGGAAGCATGATTGTTACCTCGCCACCAACACAACAGGGACTTGGTGCTCCTGGATGCGCAACACACATGAGTGCCTTCTTGCTGCACTACCTGCAACATGACCCTCGAATTGTGAGAATTAGAAATAATCCTGACTACTGGGTTGCCACACTGTTAGATCCCCGGTACAAAAGTAAATTTGCAGAAATTATTCCTGCCATAGAAAGGGATGCACGCATGCAGGAGTATCAGCAGAGACTGTTGCAGAATCTTACATGTGCTTTTCCACAAAACACCAGTGGTGCACGTAGTGAATCTCACAGTTCCAACTTGCCAACCGTGGTACCGTCAAGTGTTCAGCACTCAAACCGTAACAGAACCACAGTATCTCCTGGTAACATCAATTTTGCGGAATCATTTCACCACTTTTTTAGCCCATCCTTTGCAAGGCCACAGGAGACAAGAAGTCTGACACATAGTCAACGCCTAGAGACGATGGTACTGGAGTATCTCCAAGTAAACATTGAAGCCACGACTGTGTCACTGGACCCTTGCTCTTTTTGGGCTTCCAATCTGGATAAATGGCCGGAGCTAGCCACTTACGCCTTGGAGATCTTGTCATGCCCCGCAGCCAGCGTTCTGTCTGAACGTGTGTTCAGCGCTGCTGGTGGTGTGCTAACAGATAAGCGCACGCGGCTCTCCACTGATAATGTAGACAGACTCACGTTCATAAACATGAACAAATCATGGATCCGAAACGACTTTTCTACCCCTGTGTCATCCTGGGGAGAGTAAAAGCTTGATGATTGGTTAAAATCACCCTACCAACCGTTTTAAGCTTTCAAATTACTAATCATGTTTATCTGTATCTTGACTGGAAAATAATTTGGGCTTTGTAGCAGTGTGCAGCACTGATCCTATTAGGCCATCTATACTAAAGCTTCACCAGATTTAAAATTAAAAATAATTTTTAGCTGCATCTAGCCCGGAAAATAATTTTGGGGCTCCGAGATGCGCAAGACACATAAGTGCCTTCTTGCTGCACTACCTGCAGCATGACCCTCATATTGTCAGAATTCGAAGTAATCATGACTACTGGGTTGCCACACTCTTAGATCCCCCAAACTTTTCGATCAACCTTTTCATTTTAATAAAGACCAAAAAAATGGTCATTTTTGAAATTATAAGCATTAGCAGGTTGTTAGAAACTGAAATCAAACAGTTTTCAACTCAAAACTTTATTCTAGGTGATGTTACATTTTCACATAGGACCCCTTGTTCGAAAGGAGCTTCTGAACTCTCTCGTCCATTGAATTTGTCAGGTTTTGGATGGTTTCTGCTTCAATTGTTTTGCATGAGGACAGAATACCCTCCCAGAGCTGTTGCTTAGATGTGAACTGCCTCCCGCCATCATAGACACTCCTTTTAATGATGCTCCAAAGGTTCTGAATGGGGTAGAGGTCAGGGGAGCATGGGGGTCACACCATAAGTTTGTCCCCTTTTATGCCCATATCAGCCAGAGATGCAGATGTTTTATGTGCAGCATGAGATGGTGCATTATCATGCAGAAAAATGATCTTGCTGTGAAATACACGGTTCTTCTTCTTGAACCATGGCAGGAAGTGCTGTTTGAGAAAATCCACATACATTATGGAGTTCATCTTAAGCGCCTTCAGGGATCCTAAAGGGGCCGACAATCTCTCTCCCCATGATTCCAGCCCAAAACATTACTCCACCTCCTCCTTGTTGGCGCTGTAGCCGTGTTTGCGTGGGGTGTCCATCAACCAGCCATCCTCCACTCCATCCATCTGGACCATCGAGCGCTGCACGGCACTTATCCGTGAACAAAACTGTTTTGAAATCAGTCTTCATGTAATGTTTGGCCCACTGGAGCCGTTTCTGCTTGTGTGAAGTGGATAGAGGAGGTCGACAGGATGGCGTATGCACAGCTGCAAACCTCTGAAGGACCCTGCATCTTGTTGTTCGGGGGACGTTGGAGGCACAAGCAGCTTCAAAAACTTGTCTGCTGCTATGACAAGGCTTTTTTGCCGCTGCTCTTTCAACCTGACGTAATTGCCTGTAGGAAAGAGTCCTCAATTTGCCCTTATCAGCACGCACACGTGTGTACTGTGAATCAGCTACATACTTCTTGATTGCCAAGACACTTCATCCTGATCATCGCACAATGTTGATTGTAGTCATGCCTTGACCTAAACACTCCACAATTTGTTGCTTCTCAGCAGCCGACACATCCTTTTTCTTTCCCATTTTGGCAGAAAATGTAGGCTGCTTAATAATGTGAGAGAGCCTTCTTAAGTAGTCTTGCCTTTCATTGGACACACCTGCCAAACTAATTAGCACAGGTGTCTGCAATTGCTTACAGTGATATAAAGAGCCCTGACACACATCACCATCAATGAGTTTAACTGACAAACAAACAAATTCTTCCCTTATCACTCCTAAACACTTTTTGCATAATAATTTGGAACGCAGTGTACATGTGCTTTTCCACAAAACACCAGCGGTTCACGTAGTGAATCTTACAGTTCTAACTTGCCAACCGTGGTCTGTATGGAGTTGTTCAATAAAGGGCCCAAAATTAAGATAACATAGATGGGAGAGGTCTCTATGAATAGGAATTCCTAAGTATTTGATACCCTGTGAGGGCCAGGCAAAGGGAAAGTTGGACTGGATGGAATCCTATATGGATTTGGGGAGGGAGACATCGAGGGCCTCAGACTTCGCTGCATTGATTTTAAAATTTGACCATGTAACAAAGTGATCTATTTCAGCCATAACAGCAGGGATGGATATATGTGATTGAGTGATATATACTAGGACATCATCAGCAAATAGAGAGCACTTGTACTCGGTGCCTCCCACCTCAATCCACCTAATATTGGGGTTATGGCGAATTGATGAGAGCAGGTGCTCCGTCACTAGGATGTATAAGAGAGGGGACAGAGGACATCCCTGCCTTGTCCCATTGGTGATTGTGAAAGGTGATGAAAATGTTCTGACGCACCCCCTGGGCTTTGGGACACCCGGAGCCGGACCCTTTTTGGTGGATGCTGGTGGTTGTAGTCTTCGTGGCGGCGACCCGGTTCAGGGCGGTCAAACCAGTGGCGGAACTATTTATGTGGTTTTGATGTTTAAATGTACGACTACGCCACCCGTGGATTGCGGTCAGAGTGAACCGCCGCTGCAGGGCAGGCCGCTGAGGCTGGTGTTGTGGGTGCAGCAGAGCGTAGCATAACTCCTCACGGGAGGAGTATAGCCTCAGGGCAGTGTATGCGGAGGATGGGGGTGATGGTGCACGGCAGCAGCAGTAACGACACGGAGTCAGTGATGCAGTTCAGGGTCTTTACTCACAGTTCTTATTATCCAGACCACGTCTGCAGGTAACGGCTGCCCACGTCGTACTGTGCTCACCAGGTGAGGGGCTCAGACAACTCCCAGATAACTTTGGAGCACTTCACAGGACCCCCTTTGTGTGTCCTTTGTCTGGCCTTTCTTACCAACACTTCTGTCCGGCTGCCTCGGGCCTCCTCTTGGTAAACTTGGCGCCAGTTTCCCTGACCCTATGTGGTGCCTTCCTAGCGGGTGTAGCGAGGGGCTGCGCCACATAAAATGTCACAGCCTCTGGTTTCTAGCTGAGGGTCGTTTCCTGCCTCCACTAGTTTCGGGGACCGGTCTCCCCCTTTGGCCTGACCCCTCCACGCAGGTGGATTCGGGCGTGCGGTGGCGACTCGCCCGTCCGCACCCCTGGGATCCCTTCATTCCTCGTTCCTGGAGCCTTCTCCGCTCCTCTTCCTTCCTTCTTCCTCTTCCAGGCCTGGGCCTCTGTTACTAGGCCCGCCTCCGGAGCAGAGCTCATGCAGAGCCCCTGCTCCCTGCCACTTCTGCTCAGACTTCTCTGCACTGAACTAAGATGGTGCCCACCTTTTATACTCCCTTCTCAATGCACCCAGGAACTGCTTCCTCCCTGCTCCTGCACTACAGGGTTCCCCTTCCTCAGTGTTCCCTCCCCCCACTCCAGCCAGGGACAGGGACTGTCGTGCCCATCTCAGGGGCATATTGGTCGCCCTGCCCCACGGCAATGTGGTGTAATGCATGCAGGTGTCGGGTCCTGATCCACACTCCATCCTTACCTGAGAGTGAGATATCACACCTCTGGGTGAGGTGCAATACGTCTGTAGCAACCGATCCCTCAGGGTGCTACAGTTCCATTTATCTTCAGCCTAGGTGACGTATTGTGATACAGGGCCGTGATTTTGGCTATAAAAGGGTCCCCTAGACCCCTACCCCAAGCTTTTTAAGAGAATCATATATGGCGTGCCAGGAGACTCTATGGAATGCTTTCTCAGCATCCAACGAGAGTATCTAATTACAAATTTTTAACTGCATCTAGCCCAGGAAATACTTTGTGCCTAGTAGTAGTGTCTGCTAGTCAGCGGATTATCCCGGCTGTTAAGCAAGCTACACCACCTGTAGTTTAGACACTTAATTTTTTCAAAGGAAATGCTTCGGGACCATGGGATACTTAGTGAAGAGCATCAGGAGGCACCCCAAGGCATAGGGGCTGGGACTGGCAGTAGGATGCCTTGCGGTGGACAGCCGAGCTCGATCCTTATAAAAGCTTTTTAACTGCAGCAGCTTTAGTGGACGCTACTGGAGCTGGAATTACGCGGCTGCTGGCATGAGACTTGCCCTCCAATAGATCCTTGTAAATGGATTTAAAGTGTATTCATTCAAATTAGAGAGACAATTTAAATTAAAAAGCTTAGAGCTGCCTCCACCACAGGGGGGCTCGCTCGACCCACCAGTGGACAGGCACCAGTATTGGGAGAGGGGGGCTGGCCATCAGGGTTCACCGCGGCTCTGGCACAAACCCGGCGACACGGAGGTGGCACAGGCAGGAGCGGACTGGCCGTGTCGGCTTCTCACTTTTTGGATTTTAGAAGGGCATGACATGCCTATATCTGTGTCTCCCCCTCCTTTTACTCCTCCACCTCTTTTATTTTCGCATGACTATATGTACTTGTCACTTTTCCATGTGTTAGTTATGTCTTCTGAGCAGTTTGTCAGCTTTTGGACACCTTTGAAGGTGTTTTCTATGTGTTTCTATGTGTTTTTGTTTGCCTGCCATTGGTTTTAACGGTGTTCGAAGGTGTTCGACGAACAGTTCGACGAACAGTTCGGCGAACACACGGGTGTTCGACGAACCGAACCGAACTCGAACACTACAGGGGTGGCTCAACACTACTCATCATCGTCCCCAGATCTCGCTAAATGCAGCGAGACCTGGTTTCTCTTATGAGAGTTGTAGTCACTACCCAATGCCTGAGAATAGCAGGAACTTTACTGCTATTCACAGTCGTCAGAGCTGGAGGAGAGGAACGTGGACTACATCAGAACTTCGTGGGAACATCTTGGGTAATACTTTGGTGAACGTGGGAGTGTCTATTGTTTTTATTTCTGTCCTTTTATGTTTTTCAGGTATCCTTTTCAATAAATTGGTGAACGAGGGATAGTATGGGGGAATATTTATTCAAATAAAGTGTTTTTTGTGTGTATGGGTGTTTTTATTTTGTATTACCAGGTTAGTAATGGGGGTGTCTGATAGACACCTCTCCATTACTAACCTCAGGACTTGATGGCAAATGTGATTTTTGACAAATCACAGCTGTCATCAACCACAACTACCATTACCCTGATTGCCATCGCACCAGGGCAATCGGGAAGAACCAGGCAAAGTGCCAGAATTGGTGCATCTAATGTGATGCACCAATTCTGGGGTGGCTGTGGGCTGTTATTTTTAGTCTTAGATCGGCCCAATAACCAGGGACCATCCCAGTCTGATAATATAAGCCCACAACTGTCTTCTTTACCTTTGCTGGTTATCAAAAATAAGTGGGACTCCACATCATTTTTTATTTATTTATTAGGTTAAACCAGGCTGAAAACACATGCGTAAAAGCACTTACAATGCATGTGCTTTTTTTTTTAAATATAAGAATCGATGAAGCAATGTGGCCGGCCAATCACAGTAATGCCAGTAACCAACATGGCTATGGCATTACCATGTATGGCAGGCAATCCCGCATGTTTATTGGCTGTCTAACAGCCACGAAACATGCAGGGTGGGGACTTGAGCATGGCACTCGAGAACCCACGATACTCCAGCAAGTAACAATCGTACCGGAGCCCCCTGATGCTCCATCGAGTATCGAGCAGTAACGAGCATGCTCGTTCATCACTACATTTCGGAACATGGACATGACAAGTTCCCTTTAAGAGCAAAAATCTTCCAGGAGATCATGCAATTCAAAGATTATTGAGTAGAGATGATTGAATTTTTTTAAATTCAAATTTGCAGGTTCAGCAATTTTTCTTGCCGTGAATAAATTTGCTAAGAATCACAGGTACTCCAGTTGCCCTGAAAAGATATGTATAACACTCTGAGGTCTACTAAGATACCTAGGATGGTATCCAATTCCTTTCAAAAGCTTTAAATCAAACAAAGCCTTACTAATGTTATAGTGACCTTACCATACAAACAGATGGTATCCCGGAAGTAAACCTTAGGCAATTTGTTGACACCATGCACTGACAGACCTTTCATGATTTTTAAAATTAAAATAAATAGTCCAAAATTATCCCTTTATGTTATTTGTAATCAAGCAGACTGTTCTGTGCAGAAAACTGACTCAAACTGATGGTGTCGCTGTCAGAGGTCACATCATCCTGCTTTGGCTGAGATGAGTGATTTTCCATATTCTATATTACATTTAATAATGCCATCTGCTTTCTTTCCATTAATATGCTTGCTGGAGGCTAATGATGGGTGGATGTTCGAGTCCGTTGGGTTCGGCTGAACATTAAAAAAAGTTTGGTTCGGATATCAGAACAATACCCCAACTTGAACCTGAACCTGGACCCCATTTAAATGAATGGGGGACCCAAACATCCGGTGTTTCCCACTCTGTCATCTGTGTGATGGAAAAACACCGGCTCTGATCAGTGGTAAGTTCATTACTGCCGGTCAGAGTGCTGCGGTTCCCACGCTGTCGCACAGATGACAGCGTGTGAGCCAGCAGCAGTGACCAGCAGTAAAAGGTTACTGCCAGTCACAGGCGTTGGCTGATTAGAGTATTACTCTCATCATCGCATGCCTGGTCTTGCTGATAGCAGCGAGAGCAGGCGCCACTGATGGGAGTATTTCCAGCAGGCGCCTGTGCAATAAATAAATAAAAGGCAATAAATAGCTTGGGTCTCCTTTATTATTGCTAACCAGTGCAGGCAAAACCGACAACTGCGGGCTGCAGCCCCCACCTGTCAGATTTATCTTGGCTTGTTAGCAAAAATAGAGGGGTCCCATGACATTTTTTTTTAATTATTTAGATAAATAGTTTTTGACAACCAGCCAAGCTAAAGCAGACAGCTGGGGTCTGGTATTCTCAGACTGGGAAGGGGCCATAGACATTGGCCCTGCCAGCCTAAAAATAGCAGCCTGCAGCCACCCCAGAAAAAACGCATCTTTTAGATGCGCCAATTCTGACGCTTTCCCCGGCTCTTCCCACTTTCCCTAGTGTGGTGGCAAGTGGGGTAATACTTGTAGGGTTGATGTCAGCTGTTTTATAACAGCTGACATCAAGCCCAGGGGTTAGTAATGGAGAGGCATCTATCAAACGCCCTCATTACTAAATCTGTAGTCAAATGTAATAATGACAGAGACAGAGTAAAGTTTTTTAATTGAAATAAACAAAGACTTCTTTATTTGAAATAAAACTTCCCGACCGTCTTTTAAACATTTATTCATCAAAATAAAATAAAAAAGCAAAGCTATACTCACCTTTCTGCCGATAATCCATTAATGGCCATGTCTCACGATGATCCGGATGGTTAAAAGAGCAGTCACATCAGTGATGCTATCTCTCGCCATCTCTATCTGGATTGTCGTGGGACATGGCCATTCTGTTACTAACGTGATAAAGCAGGGGACATCTCAGTTTGAAATAGTTTGGAGCATATTTCCTATCTTGTACAGGCGTCATCCACACTAAAAAAATACTTTGTTCTGTTGCTAACGTGATTCAGCAAGCCATATCTCACCTTGTCATTTAGTGCCGCTGAAATACAGCTGTGTGCAGAACTGGTGCAGAGAAAAAAATCAATTTTTTTTTTTGCTAATAACGTGCTCCTACCACACTATCTAAGCAACATCAGTGGGAAAAAGAGAGGTCGTGGTGGAAGGGGGAATAGGATTAGTGTTCAAGGTATACGTGGGGTAGGTGGTAATGTTAGTGAAAGCACTAGTGAACCTACACCATCATGTCCTATCCAAAGACAACTGACAACTTCTGTTACTGAACGGGCTACTTAACTCCCTTTCTTTGGCAGCTGCACAGCGATACACCTTGTTGATAAGGGCCAGAAAGAGCAGGTGCTCCAGTGGATGGCAAGCGCTGCTTCAAGTGGCCTCTCCTCTTCTTCCTCCATTTCAACACCACACACGGTACAGTCCACAGAGGTAGCACCCCAATTACCCTTGCTTCCCCCGCATCACAACTGTCCAATTGCCCAACTGACTGTAGGGAACCACAGATGGGTGAGTCTGTAGAACTGTTAACCCATTCTATACCATGGGCATCAGAAGTGTACTCCAAACATTCACAGAGTCAAGAGGAGGAAAGCATCTGCACTGATGTGCAAACATTTTTTTGGTTGGATTCGGGGCAGAACTAAGTAGGGTCCGATCAGGCTTCAGACCCTCATCACCAGACGTTAATCACCGGGGAGGGAGGTGATCATGAGGAGACTCAGATGCCTGAGGCTCATGCGGACTGTATTGTGCTGTCAGGGCAAAAAGAGGAGAAGAGTCACTCTCAGGGCGAGGAATAGGATAACACATTAGATGATGATGTTGAAGATCCTACTTGGTGTGAACCCAGAGTCATGCAGGCGAGTAGCTCATCTGAGGAGGTGTAGGAGGAAGACAAAGAGGTTACATTTCGCTCTATGGTGCAGACACGGAATGATTCAAGCACGAGGAGCACTGCATCCTTAGCCACAACTGTGGCTGTGGCCAGCAATGGTCGTGGCTCTGCAGCTTGCAGGGGCTGCAAGGGTTGCCTAGCCTGGGCCTTTTTTGACAATGCAAAGGATGAGTCAACTCACGTTATCGGCAAATTTTGCAAGAAAAAACTCAGTAGAGGGAAAAAGTGCAATAATTTGACTACTAATGCATGAACCTTCACATGCACAATCAACATGCATTACACTGACAATCTCAGCTGCCCCTCAACCACATCCGCTACTTCTTCCTCCTCCTGCTTTGTTACCATGCCAAATATTGCAACGCAGGTCTCTGACTGCAGAACCTCTGGTTCTTTACTCGCTCCAGTCAGACTGAGTGAGGGCCCGTCAGTTGTAACGGAAGCGGACATGCCTGCTGTGTTTGTTTCACCGAGCACACCACATGTTTCTCAATCCACCGTAACATCTCTGCCTGCACCTCACTCATGGTCCACTAGTTTGTCCGGTTCACCATACTCCGCCCTCTCTCAGCCCTCGGTCCCGTAGTTGTGGTCATGTAAAAGATTGTTTCCTCCTACACATGAAAAAGCTAAGAGATTGAACTCCTCCATCTCCAATCTGTTGTCCACAGAAATGGTGGTGTCAGGCCCTAATTTTTTGAAATGTGAACACTCTTGGTTGGGTCTCCATCTGCTGGGTTTGCTGTAGTGGAAGAGTTGTCAGTCCCCATTATACTAGTTCTATTCTAGTGAAATTTATTTTTTGTTGCAGATATTGTTGTCACAGGTGTACATATGATATAATCAAAATTGTTTTTCTTACTACCGTGAAATATAAAGCAGGCTACACTTCATCTTTTAATTCTTTGGTGCTGATATTGTTCTCATTACAGGGGTACACATTAGTGATGAGCGAGCACTAAATGTGCTCAACTTAGTGGTTCAGCAGTTTCTCAAAACCTACACAGATCTGCCATAACTGCTTGTGAAAGTATGCCGCATGTGTGCCCATTTCAGAAAATCAGCTACAGCTTCCACCAACCTGGTAGTGCTTCAGCAGAGTTTGCAGCTTTCAGCTCACCGACTGTTGTGCGATGTGAACACACGTTTGAAATCAAAGTTGCAGGTGTTGGGAAGGATTTGTGAGCAGCAGAGGGCAGTTGTTGAGTACCAGCTTCAACACGCCCATTGGAATTCAGGTCAGCCTCCGCACATAACAGCTGCTAAGTGGGCATGGATGTCTAACTCCAAAACTTTGAGGACTCTATCAAGATGGTGAGCAGCGATGACGATATAATCAGCGTCACCATCCAGCTTCTCTGTCTACTGAAACGCTCGCTGCTCACAATTAAACAGGAGGCATTGCAGGTGGAGCAAGGAACTATACAGGGTGATGCTACACAGCCCAGCCTCATCTCATCTCAACGTGGATTGGGTGATAATGAGGAGGAGGAGGAGAACATGGACAGTCATCCTCTTGGTGATGGCAGGGAAGTCTTGGCTGTCTTGGAAGTCTTGATACCCCTGTTTCAGTCTGTGGGAAAGATGCATGAGTTTCGCTTAATGATGACCCTCAGCAGCCTAAACCGTGGTTTTGCTTATGCACTTTATTTCTCAAAATGCAATGCAGATAAAGCCATTTCCCAACTCTGTAGTCATGAAATTTAAGGCGTAAAGAAAGATTTTTGTCTGTGACTAAGCACCACCGAGAAGTATGAGATGATGTTGGAAGGGCTGCCACTGCTTATGGAACAAGATGCATTAGAGGACTTCCTGGGAGAAATGACAGCCGGAGTAGATACGGTTTCCCTCTATGTGAGTCATTTCACCAACCTAAAGAATATGGCTGAGGTGAAATACAACTCTCACCGAAAAGCAATGTCAGACTGATGTACATTGGGCTCACCAGAGGATTTGATTCTGAGGGACCACCTTTCTCCCCCGCTCATGAGCCCCATAGCAGCTTAGGTTTGCGCTATGAACTCTCCTGAAAGAGAAGCCAGTGCCAACCGGAGGATTCTCCATTTCGCTGGTTGCCCCGTCCAACCCTGGCTAAGAAAAGTCTGTGTGAAGGTTCACGGACACTATATGGCTGCGTTTTTCCTGAGAGGAAAACTGGAGAACCCGGGGGAGACCCACGTAAACAGGGGGAAAGCATACAAACTTCTTGCAGATGTTGTCCTTGATGGGATTTGAACCCAGGACCCCAGCGATGCAAGGCTGCAGTGCTAACCACTGAGTCATCGTGCTGCTCTCTCTGTTCTCCATTTGATATCTAACATGCTGGAGAAACTTGCACCTACTGCCACTCAGTGTCTTTAGCTCCTTTGTGAGAAACTAATGTTTGGGCAACCATTCAGTCTACCAAATAAAATTCCTGAGAAGGAAAGTGTGGATGGCTTCGCTTCTGGTACTGGGTTGTAATACCAAACCACTGCAAATATTCATGGCTTGTTGGAGGCAAGCTCATTCCCACAGAAAAGTACCAGCAGCAAGCTAAGGAGATGGTGGCCTCTATCATCATGGAGGAGTTAGCTTGTTGTCTAGGAGACCGCTGCTGTCTACCTTGTGAACATTGTGTTGAAGCTTGCAAGGTGTCATGGGTTTATGGTGACAGAGAGGAGCCGGAAGACCGCAGCATCTGATTCCTCCCACTCCTGCACTCATTAGAAGCCTTTCACCTTCATATTAATCAGTGTAGGTTTATTTTAGCAGTGCAGGGGTTAATCTGCTCAGTTGTGAACTCTTGGAAGCTTAACTTCATTTAGGCTCTCAGCAGATTTGTCCTGTGCATATCCCCTAGTGTGTAACTCTGTACCCCAACACATCAGACTCTCGCCTACCGTGGAAACCTTCAAAAGGAAGCTGAGGACCCACTTCTTGTGACAAGAGTACAATCTGTGGTAACCCTCGCTCCAGCATACCACTGCACGACCAGCTGTACCCTGACCTACTGTGTCCTCACCCATCCCTTGTAGATTGTTTATGCACCCAATACTTGTCATGGTTGTGATTGAGCTGCAAGTGCTCACACCGACAAAGCTTGTTGATTGGCTGGAATAGTATCAATTCTATAATCTCCTCCAATCAGGATAGTACCACATCTCACTTTGTGTCGGCAGATGTTCAGAGTAGGACCTGGGTCCCAACTGTTCAGACACCTGCCCATGGAAAACTATATACACAAAATGAGCAGCCCAAAAGGAGGGAACCACTTCCTTGTTTGTACAAAGTACAAAAAAATAAACAAAAACAATTTGAGCCAGAGCACGTTGTGCAATGCATAGGTGTGCATTCACACTATGGCCATTTAACAAGCAAAACCTAAGATAAAACAAAATGAGCAAGTACCCTGTAATAACTTAATAAATACTTGTAAATAACATAAGATACTTAGTTAACATTATTTTGATAAAAATAATAAAAGTCATCCCACCACAAGAAGGTGTACCCCAATTGCGACGGTACCTAACAATTGTAGTGCACTTTTTTTGGTAATTTACATGAATCAAATTGCATATTGTCCAAATTCCCTGTGACCTTCAAATTTATTAAAATTCAACTCAAATTCGATTTGCCTAGAATAAATTTCATCATCTCTACTATTGAAGTGTTGTCTACAATAAAAAATAATGGAATGAAATATTTTCCCTGAAGTCAAATATTTTTTTATTTGACTGTCTTGACACAGTGATTCAGTACTTCCTACTAATATTATAAATGCGAAAGTTTGTGAGTATGTATGTTTGTTACTCTTTCACGAAAAAACTACTGGACGGATTTGCATGAAACTTTACAGTAATATAGATTATACATCGGAATAACATATAGGCCACAATTTGTAATGATTTTATGTAATTTTGGTCGTAATACAATAACGTAACGATACATGTCAATTAAGTCGGAAAAAAATCTGGCCTCTGAGAGCTCTCTTATGTACACACATACACAGGTGATATTTAAATGGCTGATTTACAGCAGTCAGAAGAGATTGATAATACAATAATTTGCCCATAGAGGATCATTGTATAGTGAAGTCACAGTTGCCGCCTGTCCACAGTCAGAATACAGGGGTGATCATATACCGTGGCCAGGTACAAGTGTGGCACAGGGGGTTCACACACGACCCCCAGGGACTGACATTTCCTAGAAACTTTGGCAGCTGTAAGTCATGAGCTCACCCTGATACATTACACTCTGGAAACAGCTGAAGGGAGAAGGATAATTTATGACATTTTCTCAGACTTAAAAAAAAAAAAAAAAACAACACAGAAAACAGCCCATATGTCAGGAACAGGTTACTAGGGAACTACACGTCCCAGCACGGCCTGCCCACGCCCACAGCCCGTAGGGAGTGTGAGGCTTCCTCCTGCAGGTTGCCCAGGGGCACCGGGCCGTCATTGTCCTCACACAGGGGGTCCCCGCCGCCATTGTCCCTCCACATACCACCGTATAATAAAACATGCTCACCTGCGCCAGCTGCTGCAGCCGGGAAAGTTCCGAGCGCCTCACCTGGGCGGAGGGGAAGTGACTCACACACGGGGAGGGGCAGTAACCTGAGCGCGGCTCCATGGAGGATGCACACACTGCAGCCTGACAACACCGGCAGCAGCGCTACACAAATGGCGCCCTCCCCTCCTGTGTGCAGCACAGCCCTGTGTGTGTGCAGCGCAGCATGTCACCCACAGCACCAGCAGGCTGCTCTCAGCTCCCACAGAGCACTGGGAATGGTTGCTATGGGTAACCGCGCCACAGCTGCTCCTCATAGACCAGTCATATACAACTGATATCGTCTGTACAGCGATCGTAATATAACTAATTAGATTGTTTTAGTATTTTGTTTGAACTTTACTAAGTACCTATTTTGTAATTAGTACTTATAAAAATGCTGCGAAAGCGTAAGTCTAACATTTCACAAAGCTCTAATAAAGCCCGAGCTATGAAAATAATTAGACGTGATGAGACGTCTCAACAAGCCGAGCAACGAAGGCTTGAGCAGGCGGTGCGCTGTGCGGCACATAGAGCTGCAGAGACTCCAGAACAATCCCAAGCCCGACGTGAACGGAATGCGGAGTTTTGGCATCTCAACGGGCTGCTGAAACTCAAGAACAGTCCCAAGCCCGACGTGAACAGCATGCGGATTATCTGGCGTCTCAACGGGCTGCTGAAACTCCAGAACAGTCCCAAGCTCGACGTCAGCAGCAAGCGACTTACATGGCGTCCCAAAGAGCCACTGAAACTTATGAAATGGCCGAATCTCGCAGACGCACTGTTGCTGAAAGGGCAGCACAGCGACGTCAAACATTTACAAGAAATACATGGATATTGTTTAATAAAGCTGCATTTGAGTATGACGAGACTCTTGATTATGAAACTCACAAGCTTATAAAAATAGAAGCAATGACCATAGATTGCAAATATTGCGGAGCTCTTAAGTGGAAAGAGGAAGCAGCAGGTATGTGTTGTTTGGGCGGGAAAGTAGCTCTTCCTTATATAGACGAGCCAGTTCAACCTTTAAAAGAGCTTTTCTCTAATGAAACTGATGAATCTCGCCTTTTTCTAAATAATATAAGAAAATACAACATGTGCTTTCACATGACGTCTTTTGGAGCAGATCAAATTGTCTCAATGCCAGGGTTTTGCCCGACCTTTACAATACAAGGACAAGTATACCACCGTATCGGTTCTTTAATTCCTACGTCCATTTCGCAACCACAATTTTTACAAGTTTATTTCATAGGTGACGAAGAAGAACAAATCAACAGGCGTACTGAGTGCGTGCAAAGCGTAGATAGAAACATAGTTAAAAAATTACAACGAGTACTTCACGACCACAACATTTTGGTGCATGAATTTAAAACGGCTAGAGACAGAATGATCAATGACGATCATTTCAAAGTAGTGATTCACCCAGACCGTGTACCACGTGGTCAACATGAGAGACGATTCAATGCCCCTACTACAAATGAAATAACTGCTGTAATAGTAGCGAACAAACTATGTCTCGGGACATCGTTGTGCTGCCGCGCGATGGCATGCTCACTAGGGTTCCCGATACACATAGATTCTATGACGCTCTCAAGTACCCAATAATTTTTTGGAAAGGACAAGAGGGGTACAGCATTGATATTCCTCAGATAAATCCAATTACCAAACAAGCAATGCCAAGCAAAAAGGTGTCCTGCAAAGATTTTTATGCAGATTTTTATCGTCGCAGCGATTTTAATTTGATGCTTAAGTGTAGGCTCCTACTTCATCAGTTTCTGGTCGACATGTATGTAAAGATGGAAAGTGAGCGCTTAAGGTTCATATCTTTAAATAAAAAAAAAACTGCGCGCAGAAAATTATATTCACTTGCAAGATGCAATAAGAAATGATGCGGATTTGGATCCAAATAACTTAGGTCAGATGGTGATTCTCCCGTCATCATTTGTAAATAGCCCGAGATACCTACACGAATACACACAAGATGCGTTCACATACGTACGTAATTATGGGAGGCCTGATTTATTTATTACAATGACTTGCAACCCCGCTTGGCCAGAAATCACCAAAGAGCTTATGGCTGGTCAAAATTCAACGGACAGACATGACTTAACAGCTCGAGTATTTAGAATAAAAGTACAGAAGTTGGTAGCTCTACTTACAAAAGGTAACATATTTGGTGATATGCAATGCTTCATGTACTCGATCGAGTGGCAAAAGCGAGGTTTGCCTCATGTGCACTTACTGCTGTGGTTAAAGGAAAAATTGCATCCGAACCAAATTGACGAAATCATATGTGCTGAGATACCAAACCCAGAAACCGATCAAAAGCTCTATGATACAGTGACAAAGAATATGATTCACGGGCCATGTGGTACATTCAATTCTTCATCGCCATGCATGAAGGAAGGAAAATGTACCAAAAAATATCCGAGGAAGCTTTTAAAAGATACTCAAACCAATAACAAAGGTTATCCTTTGTACAGGCGCAGAGCACCAGAGAATGGTGGACGCACGACGATTATAAAAACCCGTAGAGGAACACAGGAAATATTGGTGGACAATAGCTGGGTGGTCCCATATTCTCCACTCTTATCAAAAAATTTTAATTCTCATTTAAATGTAGAGTTCTGTAATACGGTACAGGCGATAAAATATATTTGTAAATATATTAATAAGGGTAGCGACCAGGCTATTTTTAACATCCGCCAGCAAGGGAATGTTAACATTGACCCAAGAGATGAGGTGCAGACCTTTAGAACCGGCCGATATGTTAGTAGTAACGAAGCAGCGTGGCGGATCTTAGGTCTGCCTCTGCACGAGAGACACCTAACCGTCACTCATCTCGCGATTCATTTACCCAATGGCGAGAGGGTTTACTTTACGGAAAATAATTTTAGAGAGAGATTAGAAGCACCACCTAAAACTACACTAACTGCATTTTTCCTGTAGTGCCAAAGTGATACGTTTGCAAAAACATTACTTTACATTGACGTGCCTCACTAATATACTTGGAATGTGGCACGGAAGCAATGGAAACGTCGTTTACAAGGAACACCTGTCGATTGCTGGCCAGGTGTGAAGGCAGGAGACTCTCTAGGTCGCATTTACACGGTGCACGTTAGCAATTTTGAATGTTATTGCTTGCTTATGCTGCTGAATGTAATAAGGAGTCCAACCAACTTCTCGGATTTAAAAACATTTGAAGGTCAAGAACTTGCAACTTTTCGGCAGGTGTGTGAGAAGGTGGGGTTGTTGGAAGATGATAACCACTGGGGTACCACCTTAGAAGAGGCCGTGCTATGTCGCTCCCCGGCGCAAATAAGAGAGCTGTTTGCCATATTGATATGCACTTGCGGTTTATCCAATCCTCTACAACTCTGGCACAATTATAAAACTGCGTTATCAGAGGATATCATGCACAGATTTGAAAGAATGGATCACGTTAACGACGATCTCTGTTTCAATGAGGCGTTGGGGCTTATCGAGGACAAAATATTAATAATTTCTGGAAAGAAATTGTCCGATTTTGGTCTACCCTCACCGCGGCGTAGAGGAGAGCTGTCGAACGAGTTGATAAAAGAGCTAAGCTATGATATCAACCAGTTAGACGCTCACGTTTGCGAAACTGAGCCACGTTTGCTACCTGATCAAAGAGAGATTTATCACAAAATAGTAGGACGAGTTGAGAATGGTGAAGGCGGACTTTTTTTCCTTGATGCCCCGGGTGGTACAGGAAAAACTTTCTTGCTTAATTTACTTTTAGCAAAAATTCGTAGCGGTTATAACGTTGCATTAGCTGTGGCTTCCTCTGGAATTGCTGCAACATTGCTAAGCGGTGGACGGACGGCACATTCAGTCTTTAAATTACCTCTTAATCTGGTGAACGAAGAAACCCCATCGTGTAATATCAGCAAGAGCAGCGCCCGTGGCCTCCTGTTGCAACAGTGCAAACTAATCGTGTGGGACGAGTGCACAATGTCACACAAACGCGCCATCGAAGCTCTTGATCGTTGTCTACAAGACTTACACAGTAAACAAAAAATAATGGGTGGTGTGGTTGTGTTATTGGCTGGGGACTTTAGGCAAACTTTGCCTGTCATCGAGCGAGGCACTGCAGCAGACGAAATTAACGCATGTCTGAAATCCTCATATTTATGGACCAAAGTTGAAAAGCTGCACCTCACCACCAACATGCATGTCCAGTTATTCAGTGATCTAGAGTCGGGCGCGTACGCTGAGAAACTGCTCGACATCGGTGAAGGTCGAATCGAAACTGACGAAGAAGGTATGGTTCTATTCACTAACCAATTTTGTCATGTTGTGGATTCGGAAGACGCACTTATTGCTCAAGTTTTTCCAAATTTGCAACAAAACATCCACGATGAAAATTGGCTATGTGAAAGAACTATACTAGCACCAAGAAATGAAACAGTTGCGAAAATCAATAAAATTATCTTGGACCAAGTAACCAGCGATGCAACAACCTACAACTCCATCGACACAGTCATGTCATCTGAATACTGTATGAGCTACCCCGTGGAGTTTCTTAACTCTTTGGAGCTATCTGGGGTCCCATCTCATAAGCTCGAATTAAAGGTCGGTATACCCGTTTTGTTAATGCGCAACTTGGACGCCCCGAGATTATGTAATGGCACTAGATTGCGAGTCACTGAACTAGGCAGGCACATTGTAAAGGCCACAATTTTAACTGGAGAAGCTAAGGGTGAAAATATTCTTATACCACGCATCCCAATAATACCCAATAACTTACCCTTTAATTTCAAACGTTTGCAGTTCCCACTTAAAGTTGCATTTTCAATGACCATCAATAAATCGCAAGGGCAAACTTTGAAGGTAGCGGGGATACATTTAGGCACGCCCTGTTTTTCCCACGGTCAGCTTTATGTAGCTTGCTCACGTGTTTATAAATCGCAAAATCTACATATTTTCGCTGAACAAAAGAAATCAAATAACATAGTTTACAGGAGTATATTGCAGTAAAAACACATATAAATTACCTGCAGATGTCCATTATTCCAATTACATACTAATTCTTTACTAACATGAACAATATTAAACGCAAGTAACTTCAGTCCGTCCTGTTTATTAATCAGTGTTTAGTAATCCGTTTGTGATGAAATTTGATATGGATAATTTCAAGCCTGGGGAAGGACATAGGGCTACTTTTTATAAACACACCATACAGGCGAAGATTATATAAAACTGTAAACCTGATTGACTGACACACCAAGCGGTCAACGCACAGCCGAAACCACTGAACTTAGCATCTTGAAATTTGCAGAGAGGTTCTATTATAGCTTAAATGAGCACTAAGAAAGGAATTTTGATAATTCCACCCTCAAGAGTTTCCCTCTTCATATTATAGGGGTTCAAAGATTGTATGGAATCCGTCAGTTTTGAAGTTAGACATCTGAAATTTTGGATGTACGAGTAACTAAATAAGATTATTTTTTTTACTATTAAGATTATTTTTTTTTACTATTAAGATTATTTTTCTTTACTATTAAAATGATCTGTCACGAAACTTAATGTGGCAGACCAAATTCCACGCGAGCGAAGCCGCGGGTAAAAGCTAGTTAAAGATATTTGTAACCCAAATTATAGACTGATGCTCATGTTGTAAAATGGTCAACAACTCAGATTTCAACCACATAAAATGCTATCCTTAGGATAGTTCATCATGGAGTGATCTCAGTGGTGGCCGGTGTCGCCCCTTCTTTGAAATATACAGATTCATGGATCTGAGCTACAGTACCAGACACAGCTGCACATATGTGGACAGTAATGTGTCAGATTCTTCAGAGAGAGGGCTCCTTGGTCTACTCACAATGGCACTAGAGGATGGAGTACTATTAACTACACTCTGATTGCCAAAGATAGTTCATTCATTTTATATGACAGAAAACCACTTTAAATATTCAGTTTGATATAGAGTCTTAAGCAATTCAAACCAGGCTTACACATGTAAAAACAGAAGAAAAAAAAACCTTTGGGATCGTCATTACAGTTAACCCAATCTGTTTCTCATATCTACTGTCCTGGGAAACATGCACTGATCTTTACCTGGGTTACATAAGTCAATTAAGCTTCCAGTTGGTCTGGCTAATCCTGGCACAAATCTTCAAGATGAGCAAAGCATTTTACATGTTGATGAATTGATTCCACCACTAAACAGAAACCTAATCTTGAAGGATTATAGTTACTGAGACATATTTTAATATGCATCCTTTCAAACGAGATAATGTTACCGCCGTACAATGTTCTGTTCCTGTGGATAACGTCAGTCTTGTAGATCCAGATAGGTAGGGCTTTTGACTTATGGCTGACTGCAAAGTACATACTTTCCTTTTGTATAATTTAATAATATGCCCTCAGGTTTATGTGTGCATTTTAATCACTATTCAGAGATGGCTTAACGGCAATTGATTGAGAAGAAATCAAATAATCCATGCTGAAAGCAGTAGCTTTAGTCTGCCAAAGTCTAAAAGGTTCAGTAGATGATGGTAAGGAACCTTGTTTTCTTTTGATAAACTCTTGTTATCTTGATATCCATGCTGATCCATTAAATTCAATAAAAACAACCCAGTCGAATGTCTATAAAAACAGCATTTGCCTATAAGTGACATTTTAGAGATCAAAGATGGAATTCCAGAAAATGCTACTGAAGTAAGTTCAAAGTCTTATTAGCGTGGTCTTTCAGCAGAATCATATAGAAAGTATCTCATCTACTCATAAATAGTGTTGAGCCACCCCCGTAGTGTTCGAGTTCGGTTCGGTTCGTCGAACACCCGTGTGTTCGCCGAACTGTTCGTCGAACTGTTCGTCGAACACCTTCGAACACCGTTAAAACCAATGGCAGGCAAACAAAAACACATAGAAACACATAGAAAACACCTTCAAAGGTGTCCAAAAGCTGACAAACTGCTCAGAAGACATAACTAACACATGGAAAAGTGACAAGTACATATAGTCATGCGAAAATAAAAGAGGTGGAGGAGTAAAAGGAGGGGGAGACACAGATATAGGCATGTCATGCCCTTCTAAAATCCAAAAAGTGAGAAGCCGACACGGCCAGTCCGCTCCTGCCCGTGCCACCTCCGTGTCGCCGGGTTTGTGCCAGAGCCGCGGTGAACCCTGACGGCCAGCCCCCCTCTCCCAATACTGGTGCCTGTCCGCTGGTGGGTCGAGCGAGCCCCCCTGTGGTGGAGGCAGCTCTAAGCTTTTTAATTTAAATTGTCTCTCTAATTTGAATGAATACACTTTAAATCCATTTACAAGGATCTATTGGAGGGCAAGTCTCATGCCAGCAGCCGCGGTAATTCCAGCTCCAGTAGCGTCCACTAAAGCTGCTGCAGTTAAAAAGCTTTTATAAGGATCGAGCTCGGCTGTCCACCGCAAGGCATCCTACTGCCAGTCCCAGCCCCTATGCCTTGGGGTGCCTCCTGATGCTCTTCACTAAGTATCCCATGGTCCCGAAGCATTTCCTTTGAAAAAATTAAGTGTCTAAACTACAGGTGGTGCAGCTTGCTTAACAGCCGGGATAATCCGCTTACTAGCAGACACTGCTACTAGGCACAAAGTATTTCCTGGGCTAGATGCAGTTAAAAATTTGTAATTAGATACTCTCGTTGGATGCTGAGAAAGCATTCCATAGAGTCTCCTGGCACGCCATATATGATTCTCTTAAAAAGCTTGGGGTAGGGGTCTAGTGGACCCTTTTATAGCCAAAATCACGGCCCTGTATCGCAATACGTCACCTAGGCTGAAGATAAATGGAACTGTAGCACCCTGAGGGCTCGGTTGCTAAAGACGTATTGCACCTCACCCAGAGGTGTGATATCTCACTCTCAGGTAAGGATGGAGTGTGGATCAGGACCCGACACCTGCATGCATTACACCACATTGCCGTGGGGCAGGGCGACCAATATGCCCCTGAGATGGGCACGACAGTCCCTGTCCCTGGCTGGAGTGGGGGGAGGGAACACTGAGGAAGGGGAACCCTGTAGTGCAGGAGCAGGGAGGAAGCAGTTCCTGGGTGCATTGAGAAGGGAGTATAAAAGGTGGGCACCATCTTAGTTCAGTGCAGAGAAGTCTGAGCAGAAGTGGCAGGGAGCAGGGGCTCTGCATGAGCTCTGCTCCGGAGGCGGGCCTAGTAACAGAGGCCCAGGCCTGGAAGAGGGAGAAGGAAGGAAGAGGAGCGGAGAAGGCTCCAGGAACGAGGAATGAAGGGATCCCAGGGGTGCGGACGGGCGAGTCGCCACTGCACGCCCGAATCCACCTGCGTGGAGGGGTCAGGCCAAAGGGGGAGACCGGTCCCCGAACTAGTGGAGGCAGGAAACGACCCTCAGCTAGAAACCGGAGGCTCTGACATTTTATGTGGCGCAGCCCCTCGCTACACCCGCTAGGAAGGCACCACATAGGGTCAGGGAAACTGGCGCCAAGTTTACCAAGAGGAGGCCCGAGGCAGCCGGACAGAAGTGTTGGTAAGAAAGGCCAGACAAAGGACACACAAAGGGGGTCCTGTGAAGTGCTCCAAAGTTATCTGGGAGTTGTCTGAGCCCCTCACCTGGTGAGCACAGTACGACGTGGGCAGCCGTTACCTGCAGACGTGGTCTGGATAATAAGAACTGTGAGTAAAGGCCCTGAACTGCATCACTGACTCCGTGTCGTTACTGCTGCTGCCCTGCACCATCACCCCCATCCTCCGCATACACTGCCCTGAGGCTATACTCCTCCCGTGGGGAGTTATGCTACGCTCTGCTGCACCCTCAACACCAGCCTCAGTGGTCTGCCCTGTAGCGGCGGTTCACTCTGACCGCAATCCACGGGTGGCGTAGTCGGATATTTAAACATGAAAACCACATAAATAGTTCCGCCACTGGTTTGACCGCCCTGAGCCACGGAACTTGGTCGCCGCCACGAAGACTACAACCACCAGCATCCACCAAAAAGGGTCCGGCTCCGGGTGTCTCAAGGCCCAGGGGGTGCGTCAGAACATTTTCATCACCTTTCACAATCACCAATGGGACAAGGCAGTGATGTCCTCTGTCCCCTCTCTTATACATCCTAGTGACGGAGCACCTGCTCTCATCAATTCGCCATAACCCCAATATTAGGTGGATTGAGGTGGGAGGCACCGAGTACAAGTGCTCTCTATTTGCTGATGATGTCCTAGTATATATCACTCAATCACATATATCCATCCATGCTGTTATGGCTGAAATAGATCACTTTGTTACATGGTAAAATTTTAAAATCAATGCAGCGAAGTCTGAGGCCCTCGATGTCTCCCTCCCCAAATCCATTTAGGATTCCATCCAGTCCAACTTTCCCTTTGCCTGGCCCTCACAGGGTATCAAATACTTAGGAATTCCTATTCATAGAGACCTCTCCCATCTATGTTATCTTAATTTTGGGCCCTTTATTGAACAACTCCATACAGACCACGGTTGGCAAGTTAGAACTGTAAGATTCACTACGTGAACCACTGGTGTTTTGTGGAAAAGCACATGTACACTGCGTTCCAAATTATTATACAAAAAGTGTTTAGGAGTGATAAGGGAAGAATTTGTTTGTTTGTCAGTTAAACTCATTGATGGTGATGTGTGTCAGGGCTCTTTATATCACTGTAAGCAATTGCAGACACCTGTGCTAATTAGTTTGGCAGGTGTGTCCAATGAAAGGCAAGACTACTTAAGAAGGCTCTCTCACATTATTAAGCAGCCTACATTTTCTGCCAAAATGGGAAAGAAAAAGGATGTGTCGGCTGCTGAGAAGCAACAAATTGTGGAGTGTTTAGGTCAAGGCATGACTACAATCAACATTGTGCGATGATCAGGATGAAGTGTCCTGGCAATCAAGAAGTATGTAGCTGATTCACAGTACACACGTGTGCGTGCTGATAAGGGCAAATTGAGGACTCTTTCCTACAGGCAATTACGTCAGGTTGAAAGAGCAGCGGCAAAAAAGCCTTGTCATAGCAGCAGACAAGTTTTTGAAGCTGCTTGTGCCTCCAACGTCCCCCGAATAACAAGATGCAGGGTCCTTCAGAGGTTTGCAGCTGTGCATGCGCCATCCTGTCGACCTCCTCTATCCACTTCACACAAGCAGAAACGGCTCCAGTGGGCCAAACATTACATGAAGACTGATTTCAAAACTGTTTTGTTCACGGATGAGTGTCGTGCAGCGCTCGATGGTCCAGATGGATGGAGTGGAGGATGGCTGGTTGATGGACACCCCACGCAAACACGGCTACAGCGCCAACAAGGAGGAGGTGGGGTAATGTTTTGGGCTGGAATCATGGGGAGAGAGATTGTCGGCCCCTTTAGGATCCCTGAAGGCGCTAAAGATGAACTCCATAATGTATGTGGATTTTCTCAAACAGCACTTCCTGCCATGGTTCAAGAAGAAGAACCGTGTATTTCACAGCAAGATCATTTTTCTGCATGATAATGCACCATCTCATGCTGCACATAAAACATCTGCATCTCTGGCTGATGTGGGCATAAAAGGGGACAAACTTATGGTGTGACCCCCATGCTCCCCTGACCTCTACCCCATTCAGAACCTTTGGAGCATCATTAAAAGGAGTGTCTATGATGGCGGGAGGCAGTTCACATCTAAGCAACAGCTCTGGGAGGGTATTCTGTCCTCATGCAAAACAATTGAAGCAGAAACCATCCAAAACCTGACAAATTCAATGGACGAGAGAGTTCAGAAGCTCCTTTCGAACAAGGGGTCCTATGTGAAAATGTAACCTAGAATAAAGTTTTGAGTTGAAAACTGTTTGATTTCAGTTTCTAACAACCTGCTAATGCTTATAATTTCAAAAATGACCATTTTTTTGGTCTTTATTAAAATGAAAAGGTTGATCGAAAAGTTTGGGGGATCTAAGAGTGTGGCAACCCAGTAGTCATGATTACTTCGAATTCTGACAATATGAGGGTCATGCTGCAGGTAGTGCAGCAAGAAGGCACTTATGTGCCTTGCGCATCTCGGAGCCCCAAAATTATTTTCCGGGCTAGATGCAGCTAAAAATTATTTTTAATTTTAAATCTGGTGAAGCTTTAGTATAGATGGCCTAATAGGATCAGTGCTGCACACTGCTACAAAGCCCAAATTATTTTCCAGTCAAGATACAGATAAACATGATTAGTAATTTGAAAGCTTAAAACGGTTGGTAGGGTGATTTTAACCAATCATCAAGCTTTTACTCTCCCCAGGATGACACAGGGGTAGAAAAGTTGTTTCGGATCCATGATTTGTTCATCTTTATGAACGTGAGTCTGTCTACATTATCAGTGGAGAGCCGCGTGCGCTTATCTGTCAGCACACCACCAGCAGCGCTGAACACACGTTCAGACAGAACGCTGGCTGCGGGGCATGACAAGATCTCCAAGGCGTAAGTGGCTAGCTCCGGCCATTTATCCAGATTGGAAGCCCAAAAAGAGCAAGGGTCCAGTGACACAGTCGTGGCTTCAATGTTTACTTGGAGATACTCCTGTACCATCGTCTCTAGGCGTTGACTATGTGTCAGACTTCTTGTCTCCTGTGGCCTTGCAAAGGATGGGCTAAAAAAGTGGTGAAATGATTCTGCAAAATTGATGTTACCAGCAGATACTGTGGTTCTGTCACGGTTTGAGTGCTGAACACTTGACGGTCCCACGGTTGGCAAGTTGGAACTGTGAGATTCACTACGTGCACCACTGGTATTTTGTGGAAAAGCACATGTAAGATTCTGCAACAGTCTCTGCTGATACTCCTGCATGCGTGCATCCCTTTCTATGGCAGGAATAATTTCTGCAAATTTACTTTTGTACCGGGGATCTAACAGTGTGGCAACCCAGTAGTCAGGATTATTTCTAATTCTCACAATTCGAGGGTCATGTTGCAGGTAGTGCAGCAAGAAGGCACTCATGTGTGTTGCGCATCCAGGAGCACCAAGTCCCTGTTGTGTTGGTGGCGAGGTAACAATCATGCTTCCTTCCTCTGTCCTCTCCCCCCAACCTCGCACAACAGAAATGTGATCAAGGTCTCCCTCATCTGATGAGTCTTCCATCAGTTCGTCCTCCACTTCTTCCTGGGCTCCTGCACCTTCCTCACTAGTTTGGCTGCTACCATGCGCCCTGGTAAAACCATCTCCCCCACCCTCACATGCCTGCCGCCTTGGTGCTGCCGACCGTCTGGACCTTGCAGATGTTAGCCCTTCCGCATACAACTCCTCCTCCTCTACTTCCTCCACCTCCTCTTGTGCCACCACCTGACTCCGAATTCTGTTTAACATGTGCTCCAGCATGTAAATCACCGGAATAGTCATGCTGATAATGGCATCGTCAGCACTAAACATCTTCGTCGCCATTTCAAAACTGTGCAGAAGGGTGCATAGGTCCCTGATCTGAGACCACTCCTCCAGCGTGATTTGCCCCACCTCTGAATCTCGTTGGCCCAGGCTATACGTTAGAACGTATTGCACCAGGGCTTGTCGGTGCTGCCACAGTCGCTGCAACATGTGCAGAGTTGAATTCCACCGGGTAGGCACATCTCATTTTAGCCGGTGAAGTGGCAGGCCCAACGACTTCTGTAGAGATGTAAGTCGCTGAGCTGCGGGATGCGAACGGCGGAAGTGAGCACACAGCGACCGTGCCCTCTGCAGAAGGCCATCTAGTCTGGGATAGTGGGCTAAAAATTGCTGGACAACCAGGTTCAACACGTGAGCCATACAAGGCACGTGTGTGACATTGCCCCGGCGAAGGGCCGCACCCAGGTTTGCAGCATTGTCGCACACGGCCTTCCCTGGTTTCAGGTCCAGTGGAGACAACCATTCATGAAATTGGTTCTCCAGAGCTGACCACAACTCCTCAGCTGTGTGACTCACATTTCCCAGACATTTCAATGTAAAAACCGCCTGATGACGTTGAGCCCTACTGCCAGTATAGTAAGGAGGTGTGCAGGATCCCTTCTGCGCAGTTAGAAAGCTTGTGGCATGACCAGACAGGCTTTGGGTGCAGGTGGAAGACCGAGAGGAGGTTGAGGAGGCAGAAGCAGTGGAGGAAAAATGACATAAAGAGGATTGACGCACAACTCGTGGGGACGGCAAGACTTGGACAGCAGCCCCTTGTCCTGCTGTCACCATAGTTACCCAGTGCCCAGTCAGCGACATGTAACGCCCCTGTCCATGCCTACTCGTCCAAGTGTCTGTGGTGAAATGCACCCTGTCACACACAGAGTTTCTCAAAGAAGCGGTGATGTTGTGTGCGACATGCTGGTGGAGCGCAGGCACACCTTTCTTTGAGAAGTAGTGCCGACTGGGCATCTGGTACTGGGGCACTGCGACGGACATAAGGTCTCGAAAATCCTCTGTGTCCACCAGGCGGAAAGGCAGCATTTCTGTAGCCAAGAGCTTGCAGATGGTGAAATTCAACCTCTTAGCTTTCTCATGGCTAGGAGGAAATGGTCTTTTACTTGTCCACATCTGAGGGACCGAGGGCTGGCTATTGTGCTTAGACGGGGTTGATAAGGGTGTCCCCGGCAAACTGCCGGTCTGTGAGGAAGATGCAGGCGGACATGTTAGGTTGCCTTGATCCAAAGGTGGTGCTATCGATGTCGGACAGCGCTCAACACCAGCTGGTGTTACCACCTCCAAAGAAAATGATGACCTGCCAATCACGCTGGCTGTTGCGGGTAAAGAGGTGGCAGGTCTGCGCCCCAAAACAGGTGTGACTGCTGTCCCCCCAGTCACAGAGGATGAAGAGGCCGCGGATGCACAAGATATGGCAGACGGTGATTGGCCCGGCCGGCTAGGCCGCAATGTAGCACACTGAGCTTCCCACTGCAACTTATGCTTCATGTCCATGTGCCGGTTCATGCATGAAGTACTCAAACTATGTATTTTTTGGCCTCTACTTAGCTTTTGCTGACAAATGTTACAGATAACACGAGTTGGGTCATCTTTATCGATCTGAAAAAATGCCCAGGCTATGCAAGGCTTAGCACCCATGCGACCTGAAGAGCCACCACGACTTGTGGTGAGAGGCAGAGTTGTGTTTGAGGATGCAGTTGTTGACGTGCTTCCAGTACTACGTCTCTGTCCAGGAAGGCGCAACCTGACCTCGTCGTCACTAGCATCTTCCTCCACCTCCTCTGCTGACCTCATCTCTTGGCTGACTGTGGGTTGACAGTAAGTGGGATCTCCGACCTCATCATCATCACCCTGTGCGTTATCACACCCGTCGTCCTCAGAGCCAACCTGTTCCTGCCCTGACAAAAAACTAAAGTTGTCGCTCCAATCAGGTATTTGAGTCTTATCATCGTCTTCCTCATTGTCTCCACCAACAGGAGTTACAGTTTGGGAATGAGGGTCTACATTATGGTCAGAACCTTCTGCGTCTGGTCCTGGATCCGACTCATAAAGATTCTGGGCATCAGTGCAGATCATTTCCTCGTCTGGATTCACAGAAGCGCTGGAGTCGACCTCTGATTCCCAGGCTATAGTATGAGTAAACAGCTCTGCAGACTCAACCATCTGTTCTACCTCACACTCAGACGGGCAGCTGGAGATTTGGGAGCTGTGAGGAAGCAAGTGCGATTTGGGTGACACCTTTGAGGACTGGAGTATTTGTGATGTTGAAGTTGATGTGGAGGAGAGCCCACTTAAAGGAGCACTTGATATCCGTTGAAGCACCTGCTGTTTTTGTGCCTCATCTGGAATTTGTAGCGATTGGCGTGGCCGTAAGAAAGGGATCTTATCACATTGTCCGCTAAAAGAAGTAGACATTTTAGTTTGGCTGGAAGATGGTCTTTCTTCTGCACCTACCCCACGGACACAACCTTTTTTCCCCTTCCCAACACGCCTATTCCCCTTTCCACCAGCAGCAGGCCTTTTTCCACTCATTTTGGTGGTTAACTAATTCACAACTCTGGAGTTGTTTGCACAAAAAAACAATGGATGGTAACCGAGCAGAGCTGAGTGGCCAAACTGTGGTATTAGGCCAAAACTATTGGCTGGGTTAGATGCAGAAAAAAAATATTTTTAATTTGCAACCTGATGGAGGTCAGTATAGATGGACTAATAGACCAAGTCCCACACACCGCTAGAAGCCCAAATATTTTTTCAGAGCTAGATGCAGAAAAAAATTATTTTTAATTTGCAACCTGATGTAGGTCAGTATAGATGGACTAATAGACCAAGTCCCACACACTGCTAGAAGCCCAAATATTTTTTCAGAGCTAGATGCAGAAAAAAATTATTTTTAATTTGCAACCTGATGGAGGTCAGTATAGATGGACTAATAGACCAAGTCCCACACACCGCTAGAAGACCAAATATTTTTTCAGAGCTAGATGCAGAAAAAAATTATTTTTAATTTGCAACCTGATGGAGGTCAGTATAGATGGACTAATAGACCAAGTCCCACACACTGCTAGAAGCCCAAATATTTTTTCAGAGCTAGATGCAGAAAAAAATTATTTTTAATTTGCAACCTGATGGAGGTCAGTATAGATGGACTAATAGACCAAGTCCCACACACTGCTAGAAGCCCAAATATTTTTTCAGAGCTAGATGCAGAAAAAAATTATTTTTAATTTGCAACCTGATGGAGGTCAGTATAGATGGACTAATAGACCAAGTCCCACACACCGCTAGAAGCCCAAATATTTTTTCAGAGCTAGATGCAGAAAAAAATTATTTTTAATTTGCAACCTGATGGAGGTCAGTATAGATGGACTAATAGACCAAGTCCCACACACCGCTAGAAGCCCAAATATTTTTTCAGAGCTAGATGCAGAAAAAAATTATTTTTAATTTGCAACCTGATGTAGGTCAGTATAGATGGACTAATAGACCAAGTCCCACACACTGCTAGAAGCCCAAATATTTTTTCAGAGGTAGATGCAGAAAAAAATTATTTTTAATTTGCAACCTGATGGAGGTCAGTATAGATGGACTAATAGACCAAGTCCCACACACCGCTAGAAGCCCAAATATTTTTTCAGAGCTAGATGCAGAAAAAAATTATATTCAGTTTGCAACCTGATGGAGGTCAGTATAGATGGACTAATAGAATGATGCTATGCCCAAAAGATTTTACTTCACTAGGTGCAGTAAAAAAATTGGTATTCTATACACAGGTGTTATATCTTGCAACACAGATAGGCTACTCCACTGACTAACACACTCTGCAATAGGCCAAAAAGGATTAGCTTTGCTAGATTCAGCCAAATGCTGTGAAAAAAACTTGCACAGCACTGGCACAGACCTGCCTGGCAAAAACTGATAGGAACTCATGTAACCTAGTCCTGAAAAGGACTCCAATTACAATTAGTCTTTACTCCCACAACCTATCTATTTAAGAGCACAGACCTCCCTGATAAAAGTCGTAGGAAATGCTGTAACCTAGTCCTTAAAAGGACTGCAATCACAACTATTCCCTACTCCCAAGCTATCTGTATATTTGTGCGAAAATTGGCTTGAAATTAACAAGGTATAGCACACACAGCAACAGCGGTGCCGTCTAACACGCAGCTGCAGCAGTGAGAAAATGGTGGCGACGGGGAAAATGGCTTGGTCTTATAGGGCAAGGACATGTGACATACACTGCCAATCACACATGCCCTTGCTTGTGTGAAAAAAAGCACTTCGCTCCGTGTGTGCGCTGCTGATAGGCTGACAGATTGCACCTCCCCACTGCAAATGCGGGAAAGAGAAAAAAAAATGGAGATCTTCATTGTTCCTGCAGAGATCCATCCCCTGCCCCTCCCCCCGCCCCGCTGTACACTCAAACTGCGTATTAACATTAATTTTCATCATTACTGAGAAAAAATCCAGTTATGATTTTGGTGCACGAACAGTTATCGAACATAACCTCGAACAGCCGAATTTTTCTCAAATTGTTCGTGTTCGCCGACCGGCTCGAACACCGCCCAAAACAGCTCGAATTTGAGATTGGCGAACAGTTCGAGTAGAACAACGCTCATCTCTACTCATAAAATACCAGCACCAAAATGTTCACACAATAAAGAAATAGGATTTGCTTAAAGGGGTTCAAGTGCCCCAGTAAAACTGGACATAATTTAGCCATACCAGTAAAAGATGGGCTTTATATTCCCAGTCTAAAAAAGGAATATTATCTGTAAAGCGTATTACAACTAAAGGACTCACTGTAAAATTGCAAGGCAACAAGTATGCTATCCTGGATAAAAAGTAGATGATAGCTAATTCCAAGGCAGATAAGCATTTATATCAACTCAGTATAGTAAAGGTATAAGAATCTGCACACATGGACGCAATGAATATATCCACTTATCATCTGGATCACAAAAATGGAAACTACCAAGGATCTTATTGTGTCCACTTGTCCAAATAACTTAAGATGTGTATTTCACTTTAAATCCAAGGTTACGACACTTTCTAAAGAGAATATAATACCAACAGAAAGCTAACAAATGGTGCACTGAGGTCTCTAACAACTAAATCCTTTATTGAAATAGTCCAAAAATATATTTTAAAAACAACTTTGGATAAAAGGCAGAGTAACACAATGGAGGGCCATATATGCTAATATGATAAAAGCTTTATAGAATATCTAGTATGCTTCCCAGTGCCTGTGGTATATTTCACAGTGGAAAATGCAAAATCAAAGTAAATGATAAGAAGCTCTTACATCATGTGATGATGAGAAGACCTGTTGGCTGTGTGGTCCTGGCCCTGTCTAAAGAGAAATCCGACAGAGATCAGACATTTTCTGAACAAATGACTGAAATCCGCTCAAGCCCAAACACTACAAGTTAGTAGATATAACCAAAACTGGATACAGAACAAGGGCATTCAACAAGAGAAAACAAAGGTAAACCATCTGTATGAAGAGAAGGTAACTGCATAGAGGACCAGACAGGGAGCTGTGATGGCAGGATAGTTGAATTGCGAGGTGAGCGTTATTTTTGTAATTCTTCTCATCCCTTTTGTGGCCCTCTATAAATGTGCTAAATGGCCACTGCCTGAATGCCACTTTACTGGATACACATGAAAGAAATCACAAAAGATTGATGAGAATCCAATTATGTTTTTAATTTGAAGCAAATGGAATCCTTCATGGGAACACATGTTGGTGTAAATGCAATGTGTAGGTACACATTCACAATATGGCCATTTAACAGACAAAACCTAGGATAAAAACAAAATGAGCAAATACCCAGCAGTACATAAATACATCAATAGTAATCGTACATGTAAATAACATAGGGTACTTAGTTGACACTAGTGTTGATCGAGCGTGTATTGTTAACTAGTTAACTAAAATGCTCGGGTGCTCAATGATCGGGCCGGGCTCACCATGATACTCGGGTGCTCGACCCGAGCAACAAGCCCAATGTTAGTCTATGGGAGACCCAAGCATTTTTGCTGCGGCACCCCCGGCAGTCTGTAAAAGCCTAAAAAGTGCCCAAAACGATAGTGACAGTGCTCAAATGACATGAGGACAGCATGGGGATCGCCCCAGGAAGCATTTCTGACCCCCAGGTCACTGCTGTCAACAATGTGGTCAGAGGTATTAAGCCACTTTTACTGGCTCACAATAAAACGTTCAAAAACAAAACTGAAACTGCTTTCCTGTGAAATATGTTAAGGAACTTCCTTTCCAGGGTAAAGACTTGTGTATAAGGTAAAATAAATAACCAAAAACAAAAATACTCCTCCACACCTTGGGCTAAGTTCACAAGTAGCATTTTTTATGCGTTTTTGTACTTTTGTATTGCTTTCAACCGTGACAAATGCATTCACCGGGAAATGTCATTTTAACATTTTACAATCTTATCTGGCCATGTGCTGTGTGACATATGCATCCAGTGCTGAAAAGACATTGGAACAGCATGGGGAAGACCCCTGGAAGCATCTCTGACACCCAGGTCACTGCCTAAAAGTGTGCCCATCAGAAGTGATCCTTGCCGCATCAGAAGATACAGACTTGCAACTATCCCAGTGCAAGTCCTTGTCCCAGAACATTGCTCAATTGTACCTCCCCCATTCCTTGCAATGCAAGCGCAAATATGCAGCCATCCACCCACCCACCCGCAGGATGAAATACTATACTGATAGCTTGCAATAGAAATGGGGCCTTTTAGTTTGGAGGAGGCCGAAGCTGGCCACTACCTCATGGCTGCTTCGGCAGCGAGGTCTCCATACTCAGTCCCCAGCCGCCACTATTTGTCCCGGGAACCTTTCCCACACTTTTCTTAGCCTGGCCTGCTTTAGAGCAGCATTGGACGAGCCCACCAGACAACCAGGCTCCTCCGGTGGGCCCTGGCTTCTCCATCAGGGGAGTTGAGAGTGCCGAGGTGAGGAGCATGATGATTATGATAGAAATTAGCATCTGCTTTGTTTTCTTGGAATGCAAGCGTAAGTGTGCAGCCTGCCACCCACCCACCCCCGATGCGCCTTGTACACAAGGGCGCATACCAAAACATTACCTGTGCCCTCCCCAGTGCATTTAGTCGGAAGGACAGCCTATTCCGCTGTAGTGTGTGCACCTGTCATTGCAGACTTGCAACTATCCCCGTTCAAGTCCTTGTCCCAGGGCAGTGTTCAATTGTACCTCCTCCATTCCTTGCAATGCAAGCGAAAGTATGCAGCCTGACAACCACCCACCCCCAGGCGGCAATACCATACTGCTTGCTTGCACTTGAAATTGGGCCTTTTAGGCATGTGGAGGCGGAATCTGGCCACCACGTCATGGCTGCGTCGGCGGCCTGGTATCCATACTCAGTCTGCAGCTGCCCGGCGGCCGGGTGTCCACGCTTGGTACCCAGCGACCAGGGGGTGGCTGGGTGTCCATACTCGGTCCCCTGCCGCCCTGCGGCCGGGTGCCCACGCACGGTCCTCAGCCGCCTGCGGGCGGCCGGGTGTCCATAAACGGTCCCCAGCCGCCCTTATTTGTCCCGGTTCGCCTTATACACAAGCGCGCATACCAAAACATTCCCTGTGCCCTCCCCAGTGCATTTAGTGGGAAGGACAGCCTAACCACAAACACGTGGACAAGTGAATGTGTCCAGGGATGGTCCATCTCACTGATGCCTTCACACTGGGTTAATATTGTTGTAGCCGGGACACAGTTGGACACGGGGATCCAACACGTCCTCCAGACATAGAGGATTGCGGGTGCTGGGTCAATCAGGCTTCAATACAAAGTTCAGAAGGTAGACAGCAGCAGTGGTCAGCCTCCTACACAACGAGTAAATTATTCATGATCATAAGGCCATCCGTCTCCTTTGCTTTCTGTTCCTTGGAATGCAAGCGCATGTATGTAGTAGCGGCTAGGCCTGAGGTGGTCAGCGTTTTGGCGCATTATTTCCCTCCTCCAAGGATTGCTGGATGTTTTCCTGCTACTATCCCAGTTCTATGACTCCCGTTAAAACAAAGCTTCAGGTGATGAATGATGGATGAGGTGGTGGCAAAGGAGAAAGAGCAGGAGGAACAGGGACCATTCACATAAATATCAGGCCAGTCAACCACACATGTCTTGTAGGATATGTTTCTGTGCCCAAGGAGCGTTTCGGCTACACAGTTATAGGGCATACAGTGAGTGCAATGCCTACCAAAAATTTTGAGGCACTCCAATGTCCCTTGGAAGTGACATGGAGGTCAGAGGGCCTTAACTAAACCGTTTTTTCCATTTATAGCAACTGGGTCACCTGTACACTGTTGGCCTAAGCAGTGAATGGAAGGCTTTCCAAAAATTATGAGGAGCTGCAATGCCCCTTGAAACAGACGTGGATTACAGCGTACTAAAAACCTTCTACCCATTATTGGGGAGCGGGTCTCCCTTTGTGTTCATCTATGCATTGAAAAGCAAAAGCTGACTAAAATTAGGAGGAAATGCAATGCCCGTTGGAAGAGTCGTGGAGGTTAGAGGTAATTAAAAACAACATTTCAATGCCTCTTGGAAGAGCTGTGGAGTTCAGAGTGGTTTAACTAGACAGTTTTAATGCCCCTTGGAAGAAACGTGGAGGTCACAGTAGCTTAACAAGACGGTTTTAATGCCCCTTGGAAGAGACGTGGAGTTCAGAGTGGTTTAAAAAGACGGTTTTAATGCCCCTTGGAAGAGACGTGGAGGTCCCAGTGGAATAAAAAGGCAATATCAATGCCCCTTGGAAGAGTGGTGGAGGTCCCAGTGAAATAAAAAGACAATATCAATGCCCCTTGGAAGAGTGGTGGAGGTTACAGTGGAATAAAAAGACAATATCAATACCCCTTGGAAGAGTGGTGGAGGTCGCAGTGGAATTAAAAGACAATATGAATGCCCCTTGGAAGAGTGGTGGAGGTCCCAGGGGAATAAAAAGACAATATCAATGACCCTTGGAAGAGACGTGGAGATCACAGTAGCTTAACAAGACGATTTTAATGCCCCTTGGAAAAGGCGTGGAGTTCAGACTGGTTTAACAAGACGGTTTTAATGTGTCCTGGAAGAGACGTGGAGGTCACAGTGGCTTGCAAGACGGTTTTAATGCCCCTTGGGAGAGACGTGGAGTTCAGAGTGGTTTAACAAGACGGTTTAAATGCCCCTTGGAAGAGACGTGGAGGTCCCAGTGGAATAAAAAGACAATATCAATGCCCCTTGGAAGAGTGGTGGAGGTCCCAGTGGAATAAAAAGACAATATCAATGCCCCTTGGAAGAGTGGTGGAGGTCGCAGTGGAATCAAAAGAAAATATCAATGCCCCTTGGAAGAGTGGTGGAGGTCCCAGTGGAAAAAAAAGACAATATCAATGCCCCTTGGAAGAGTGGTGGAGGTTACAGTGGAATAAAAAGACAATATCAATGCCCCTTGGAAGAGTGGTAGAGGTTACAGTGGAATAAAAAGACAATATCAATGCCCCTTGGAAGAGTGGTGGAGGTCGCAGTGGAATAAAAAGACAATATCAATGCCCCTTGGAAGAGTGGTGGAGGTCAGAGGGCCATAACTAAACCGTTTTTTTCAATTTATAGCAACTGGGTCTCCTGTACACTGTTGGCCTAAGCAGTGAATGGAAGGCTTTCCAAAAATTATGAGGAACTGCAATGCCCCTTGAAACAGACGTGGATTACAGCGTACTAAAAACTTTCTACCCATTATTGGGGAGTGGGTCTCCCTTAGTGTTCACCTATGCATTGAAAAGCAAAAGCTGTCAAAAATTAGCAGAAAATGCAATGCCCGTTGGAAGAGTCGTGGAGGTTAGAGGTACCTAAAATCAACATTTCCATGCCCCTTGGAAGAGCTGTGGAGTTCAGAGTGGTTTTACAAGACGGTTTTAATGCCCCTTGGAAGAGACGTGGAGGTTACAGTAGCTTAACAAGATGGTTTTAATGCCCCTTGGAAGAGACGTGGAGTTCAGAGTGGCTTAACAAGACGGTTTTAATGCCCCTTGGAAGAGACGTGGAGGTCCCAGTGGAATAAAAAGACAATATCAATGCCCCTTGGAAGAGTGGTGGAGGTCCCAGTGGAATAAAAAGACAATATCAATGCCCCTTGGAAGAGTGGTGGAGGTCGCAGTGGAATCAAAAGAAAATATCAATGCCCCTTGGAAGAGTGGTGGAGGTCCCAGTGGAAAAAAAAGACAATATCAATGCCCCTTGGAAGAGTGGTGGAGGTTACAGTGGAATAAAAAGACAATATCAATGCCCCTTGGAAGAGTGGTAGAGGTTACAGTGGAATAAAAAGACAATATCAATGCCCCTTGCAAGAGTGGTGGAGGTCGCAGTGGAATAAAAAGACAATATCAATGCCCCTTGGAAGAGTGGTGGAGGTCAGAGGGCCATAATTAAACCGTTTTTTCAATTTATAGCAACTGGGTCTCCTGTACACTGTTGGCCTAAGCAGTGAATGGAAGGCTTTCCAAAAATTATGAGGAACTGCAATGCCCCTTGAAACAGACGTGGATTACAGCGTACTAAAAACTTTCTACCCATTATTGGGGAGTGGGTCTCCCTTAGTGTTCACCTATGCATTGAAAAGCAAAAGCTGTCAAAAATTAGCAGGAAATGCAATGCCCGTTGGAAGAGTCGTGGAGGTTAGAGGTACCTAAAAACAACATTTCCATGCCCCTTGGAAGAGCTGTGGAGTTCAGAGTGGTTTTACAAGACGGTTTTAATGCCCCTTGGAAGAGACGTGGAGGTTACAGTAGCTTAACAAGATGGTTTTAATGCCCCTTGGAAGAGACGTGGAGTTCAGAGTGGCTTAACAAGACGGTTTTAATGCCCCTTGGAAGAGACGTGGAGGTCCCAGTGGAATAAAAAGACAATATCAATGCCCCTTGGAAGAGTGGTGGAGGTCCCAGTGGAATAAAAAGACAATATCAATGCCCCTTGGAAGAGTGGTGGAGGTCGCAGTGGAATCAAAAGAAAATATCAATGCCCCTTGGAAGAGTGGTGGAGGTCCCAGTGGAAAAAAAAGAGAATATCAATGCCCCTTGGAAGAGTGGTGGAGGTTACAGTGGAATAAAAAGACAATATCAATGCCCCTTGGAAGAGTGGTGGAGGTTACAGTGGAATAAAAAGACAATATCAATGCCCCTTGCAAGAGTGGTGGAGGTCGCAGTGGAATAAAAAGACAATATCAATGCCCCTTGGAAGAGTGGTGGAGGTCAGAGGGCCATAATTAAACCGTTTTTTCAATTTATAGCAACTGGGTCTCCTGTACACTGTTGGCCTAAGCAGTGAATGGAAGGCTTTCCAAAAATTATGAGGAACTGCAATGCCCCTTGAAACAGACGTGGATTACAGCGTACTAAAAACTTTCTACCCATTATTGGGGAGTGGGTCTCCCTTAGTGTTCACCTATGCATTGAAAAGCAAAAGCTGACTAAAATTAGCAGGAAATGCAATGCCCGTTGGAAGAGTCGTGGAGGTTAGAGGTACCTAAAAACAACATTTCAATGCCCCTTGGAAGAGCTGTGGAGTTCAGCGTGGTTTTACAAGACGGTTTTAATGCCCCTTGGAAGAGACGTGGAGGTTACAGTAGCTTAACAAGATGGTTTTAATGCCCCTTGGAAGAGACGTGGAGTTCAGAGTGGCTTAACAAGACGGTTTTAATGCCCCTTGGAAGAGACGTGGAGGTCCTAGTGGAATAAAAAGACAATATCAATGCCGCTTGGAAGAGTGGTGGAGGTCCCAGTGGAATAAAAAGACAATATCAATGCCCCTTGGAAGAGTGGTGAAGGTTACAGTGGAATAAAAAGACAATATCAATGCCCCTTGGAAGAGTGATGGAGGTCGCAGTGGAATAAAAAGACAAATTCAATGCCCCTTGGAAGAGTGGTGGAGGTCCCAGTGGAATAAAAAGACAATATCAATGACCCTTGGAAGAGACGTGGAGATCACAGTAGCTTAAAAAGACGATTTTAATGCCCCTTGGAAAAGGCGTGGAGTTCAGGCTGGTTTAACAAGACAGTTTTAATGCCTCTTGGAAGAGACGTGGAGGTCACAGTAGCCTACAAGACGGTTTTAATGCCCCTTGGAAGAGACGTGGAGTTCAGAGTGGTTTAACAAGACGGTTTTAATGCCCCTTGGAAGAGATGCGGAGGTCCCAGTGGAATAAAAAGACAATATCAATGCCCCCTGGAAGAGTGGTGGAGGTCCCAGTGGAATAAAAAGACAATATCAATGCCCCTTGGAAGAGTGGTGGAGGTCGCAGTGGAATAAAAAGACAATATCAATGCCCCTTGGAAGAGTGGTGGAGGTCCCAGTGGAATAACAAGACAACATCAATGCCCCTTGGAAGAGTGGTGGAGGTTACAGTGGAATAAAAAGACAATATCAATGCCCCTTGGAAGAGTGGTGGAGGTTACAGTGGAATAAAAAGACAATATCAATGACCCTTGGAAGAGTGGTGGAGGTCACAGTAGCTTAACAAGACGATTTTAATGCCCCTTGGAAGAGATGTGGAGTTCTGAGAGGTTTAACAAGATGGTTTTAATGCCCCTTGGAAGAGAGGTGGAGGTGACAGTAACTTAACAAGACGGTTTTAATGCCCCTTCGAAGAGTGGTGGAGTTCAGAGTGGTTTAACAAGACGGTTTTATTGCCCCTTGGAAGAGACGTGGAGGTCCCAGTGGAATAAAAAGACAATATCAATGCCCCTTGGAAGAGTGGTGGAGGTCGCAGTGGAATAAAAAGACAATATCAAAGCCCCTTGGAAGAGTGGTGGAGGTCCCATTTGAATAAAAAGACAATATCAATGACCCTTGGAAGAGACGTGGAGGTCACAGTAGCTTAACAAGACGATTTTAATGCCCCTTGGAAGAGACATGGAGTTCAGAGTGGTTTAACAAGACGGTTTTAATGCCCCTTGGAAGAAACGTGGAGTTCAGAGTGGTTTAACAAGATGGTTTTAATGCCCCTTGGAAGAGACGTGGAGGTCCCAGTGGAATAAAAAGACAATATCAATGCCTCTTGGAAGAGTGGTGGAGGTCGCAGTGGAAAAAAAAGACAATATCAATGCCCCTTGGAAGAGTGGTGGAGGTCCCAGTGGAATAAAAAGACAATATTAATGACCCTTGGAAGAGACATGGAGGTCACAGTAGCTTAACAAGACAATATTAATGCCCCTTGGAAGAGACGTGGAGTACAGAGTGGTTTATCAAGACGGTTTTAATGCTCCTTGGAAGAGACGTGGAGGTTCCAGTGGAATAAAAAGACAATATCAATGCCTCTTGGAAGAGTGGTGGAGGTCGCAGTGGAAAAAAAAGACAATATCAATGCCCCTTGGAAGAGTGGTGGAGGTCCCAGTGGAATAGAAAGACAATATCAATGCCCCTTGGTTGAGACATGGAGGTTCTAGTGGAATAAAAAGACAATATCAATGCCCCTTGGAAGAGTGGTGCAGGTCCCAGTGGAATAAAAAGACAATATCAATGCCCCTTGGAAGAGTGGTGGAGGTCGCAGTGGAATAAAAAGACAATATCAATGCCCCTTGGAAGAGTGGTGGAGGTCCCAGTGGAATAAAAAGACAACATCAATGCCCCATGGAAGAGTGGTGGAGGTTACAGTGGAATAAAAAGACAATATCAATGCCCCTTGGAAGAGTGGTGGAGGTCGCAGTGGAATAAAAAGACAGTATCAAAGCCCCTTGGAAGAGTGGTGGAGGTCCCATTGGAATAAAAAGACAATATCACTGCCCCTTGGAAGAGACGTGGAGGTCCCAGTGGAATTAAAAGACAATATCAATGCCCCTTGGAAGAGTGGTGGAGGTCCCAGTGGAATAAAAAGACAATATCAATGCCCCTTGGAAGAGTGGTGGAGGTCGCAGTGAAATCAAAAGAAAATATCAATGCCCCTTGGAAGAGTGGTGGAGGTCCCAGTGGAAAAAAAAGACAATATCAATGCCCCTTGGAAGAGTGGTGGAGGTTACAGTGGAATAAAAAGACAATATCAATGCCCCTTGGAAGAGTGGTAGAGGTTACAGTGGAATAAAAAGACAATATCAATGCCCCTTGGAGGAGTGGTGGAGGTCGCAGTGGAATAAAAAGACAATATCAATGCCCCTTGGAAGAGTGGTGGAGGTCAGAGGGCCATAATTAAACCGTTTTTTCAATTTATAGCAACTGGGTCTCCTGTACACTGTTGGCCTAAGCAGTGAATGGAAGGCTTTCCAAAAATTATGAGGAACTGCAATGCCCCTTGAAACAGACGTGGATTACAGCGTACTAAAAACTTTCTACCCATTATTGGGGAGTGGGTCTCCCTTAGTGTTCACCTATGCATTGAAAAGCAAAAGCTGACTAAAATTAGCAGGAAATGCAATGCCCGTTGGAAGAGTCGTGGAGGTTAGAGGTACCTAAAAACAACATTTCAATGCCCCTTGGAAGAGCTGTGGAGTTCAGAGTGGTTTTACAAGACGGTTTTAATGCCCCTTGGAAGAGACGTGGAGGTTACAGTAGCTTAACAAGATGGTTTTAATGCCCCTTGGAAGAGACGTGGAGTTCAGAGTGGCTTAACAAGACGGTTTTAATGCCCCTTGGAAGAGACGTGGAGGTCCCAGTGGAATAAAAAGACAATATCAATGCCGTTTGGAAGAGTTGTGGAGGTCCCAGTGGAATAAAAAGACAATATCAATGCCCCTTGGAAGAGTGGTGGAGGTTACAGTGGAATAAAAAGACAATATCAATGCCCCTTGGAAGAGTGGTGGAGGTCGCAGTTGAATAAAAAGACAATTTCAATGCCCCTTGGAAGAGTGGTGGAGGTCCCAGTGGAATAAAAAGACAATATCAATGACCCTTGGAAGAGACGTGGAGATCACAGTAGCTTAAAAAGACGATTTTAATGCCCCTTGGAAAAGGCGTGGAGTTCAGGCTGGTTTAACAAGACAGTTTTAATGCCTCTTGGAAGAGACGTGGAGGTCACAGTAGCCTACAAGACGGTTTTAATGCCCCTTGGAAGAGACGTGGAGTTCAGAGTGGTTTAACAAGACGGTTTCAATGCCCCTTGGAAGAGATGCGGAGGTCCCAGTGGAATAAAAAGACAATATAAATGCCCCCTGGAAGAGTGGTGGAGGTCCCAGTGGAATAAAAAGACAATATCAATGCCCCTTGGAAGAGTGGTGGAGGTCGCAGTGGAATAAAAAGAAAATATCAATGCCCCTTGGAAGAGTGGTGGAGGTCCCAGTGGAATAACAAGACAACATCAATGCCCCTTGGAAGAGTGGTGGAGGTTACAGTGGAATAAAAAGACAATATCAATGCCCCTTGGAAGAGTGGTGGAGGTTACAGTGGAATAAAAAGACAATATCAATGCCCCTTGGAAGAGTGGTGGAGGTCGCAGTGGAATAAAAAGACAATATCAATGCCCCTTGGAAGAGTGGTGGAGGTCCCAGTGGAATAAAAAGACAATATCAATGACCCTTGGAAGAGATGTGGAGGTCACAGTAGCTTAACAAGACGATTTTAATGCCCCTTGGAAGAGACGTGGAGTTCTGAGAGGTTTAACAAGATGGTTTTAATGCCCCTTGGAAGAGAGGTGGAGGTGACAGTAACTTAACAAGACGGTTTTAATGCCCCTTCGAAGAGTGGTGGAGTTCAGAGTGGTTTAACAAGACGGTTTTATTGCCCCTTGGAAGAGACGTGGAGGTCCCAGTGGAATAAAAAGACAATATCAATGCCCCTTGGAAGAGTGGTGGAGGTCGCAGTGGAATAAAAAGACAATATCAAAGCCCCTTGGAAGAGTGGTGGAGGTCCCATTGGAATAAAAAGACAATATCAATGACCCTTGGAAGAGACGTGGAGGTCACAGTAGCTTAACAAGACGATTTTAATGCCCCTTGGAAGAGACATGGAGTTCAGAGTGGTTTAACAAGACGGTTTTAATGCCCCTTGGAAGAGACGTGGAGTTCAGAGTGGTTTAACAAGATGGATTTAATGCCCCTTGGAAGAGTGGTGGAGGTCGCAGTGGAATAAAAAGACAATATCAATGCCTCTTGGAAGAGTGGTGTAGGTCCCAGTGGAATAAAAAGACAATATTAATGACCCTTAGAAGAGACATGGAGGTCACAGTAGCTTAACAAGACAATTTTAATGCCCCTTGGAAGAGAAGTGGAGTACAGAGTGGTTTATCAAGACGGTTTTAATGCTCCTTGGAAGAGACGTGGAGGTTCCAGTGGAATAAAAAGACAATATCAATGCCTCTTGGAAGAGTGGTGGAGGTCGCAGTGGAAAAAAAAGACAATATCAATGCCTCTTGGAAGAGTGGTGGAGGTCCCAGTGGAATAGAAAGACAATATCAATGCCCCTTGGTTGAGACATGGAGGTTCTAGTGGAATAAAAAGACAATATCAATGCCCCTTGGAAGAGTGGTGCAGGTCCCAGTGGAATAAAAAGACAATATCAATGCCCCTTGGAAGAGTGGTGGAGGTCGCAGTGGAATAAAAAGACAATATCAATGCCCCTTGGAAGAGTGGTGGAGGTCCCAGTGGAATAAAAAGACAACATCAATGCCCCTTGGAAGAGTGGTGGAGGTTACAGTGGAATAAAAAGACAATATCAATGCCCCTTGGAAGAGTGGTGGAGGTCGCAGTGGAATAAAAAGACAGTATCAAAGCCCCTTGGAAGAGTGGTGGAGGTCCCATTGGAATAAAAAGACAATATCACTGCCCCTTGGAAGAGACGTGGAGGTCCCAGTGGAATTAAAAGACAATATCAATGCCCCTTGGAAGAGTGGTGGAGGTCCCAGTGGAATAAAAAGACAATATCAATGCCCCTTGGAAGAGTGGTGGAGGTCGCAGTGAAATCAAAAGAAAATATCAATGCCCCTTGGAAGAGTGGTGGAGGTCCCAGTGGAAAAAAAAGACAATATCAATGCCCCTTGGAAGAGTGGTGGAGGTTACAGTGGAATAAAAAGACAATGTCAATGCCCCTTGGAAGAGTGGTAGAGGTTACAGTGGAATAAAAAGACAATATCAATGCCCCTTGGAGGAGTGGTGGAGGTCGCAGTGGAATAAAAAGACAATATCAATGCCCCTTGGAAGAGTGGTGGAGGTCAGAGGGCCATAATTAAACCGTTTTTTCAATTTATAGCAACTGGGTCTCCTGTACACTGTTGGCCTAAGCAGTGAATGGAAGGCTTTCCAAAAATTATGAGGAACTGCAATGCCCCTTGAAACAGACGTGGATTACAGCGTACTAAAAACTTTCTACCCATTATTGGGGAGTGGGTCTCCCTTAGTGTTCACCTATGCATTGAAAAGCAAAAGCTGACAAAAATTAGCAGGAAATGCAATGCCCGTTGGAAGAGTCGTGGAGGTTAGAGGTACCTAAAAACAACATTTCAATGCCCCTTGGAAGAGCTGTGGAGTTCAGAGTGGTTTTACAAGACGGTTTTAATGCCCCTTGGAAGAGACGTGGAGGTTACAGTAGCTTAACAAGATGGTTTTAATGCCCCTTGGAAGAGACGTGGAGTTCAGAGTGGCTTAACAAGATGGTTTTAATGCCCCTTGGAAGAGACGTGGAGGTCCCAGTGGAATAAAAAGACAATATCAATGCCGTTTGGAAGAGTGGTGGAGGTCCCAGTGGAATAAAAAGACAATATCAATGCCCCTTGGAAGAGTGGTGGAGGTTACAGTGGAATAAAAAGACAATATCAATGCCCCTTGGAAGAGTGGTGGAGGTCGCAGTTGAATAAAAAGACAATTTCAATGCCCCTTGGAAGAGTGGTGGAGGTCCCAGTGGAATAAAAAGACATTATCAATGACCCTTGGAAGAGACGTGGAGATCACAGTAGCTTAACAAGACGATTTTAATGCCCCTTGGAAAAGGCGTGGAGTTCAGGCTGGTTTAACAAGACAGTTTTAATGCCTCTTGGAAGAGACGTGGAGGTCACAGTAGCCTACAAGACGGTTTTAATGCCCCTTGGAAGAGACGTGGAGTTCAGAGTGGTTTAACAAGACGGTTTTAATGCCCCTTGGAAGAGATGCGGAGGTCCCAGTGGAATAAAAAGACAATATCAATGCCCCCTGGAAGAGTGGTGGAGGTCCCAGTGGAATAAAAAGACAATATCAATGCCCCTTGGAAGAGTGGTGGAGGTCGCAGTGGAATAAAAAGACAATATCAATGCCCCTTGGAAGAGTGGTGGAGGTCCCAGTGGAATAACAAGACAACATCAATGCCCCTTGGAAGAGTGGTGGAGGTTACAGTGGAATAAAAAGACAATATCAATGCCCCTTGGAAGAGTGGTGGAGGTTACAGTGGAATAAAAAGACAATATCAATGCCCCTTGGAAGAGTGGTGGTGGTCGCAGTGGAATAAAAAGACAATAACAATGCCCCTTGGAAGAGTGGTGGAGGTCCCAGTGGAATAAAAAGACAATATCAATGACCCTTGGAAGAGATGTGGAGGTCACAGTAGCTTAACAAGACGATTTTAATGCCCCTTGGAAGAGACGTGGAGTTCTGAGAGGTTTAACAAGATGGTTTTAATGCCCCTTGGAAGAGACGTGGAGGTGACAGTAACTTAACAAGACGGTTTTAATGCCCCTTGGAAGAGTGGTGGAGTTCAGAGTGGTTTAACAAGACGGTTTTATTGCCCCTTGGAAGAGACGTGGAGGTCCCAGTGGAATAAAAAGACAATATCAATGCCCCTTGGAAGAGTGGTGGAGGTCCCAATGGAATAAAAAGACAATATCAATGCCCCTTGGAAGAGTGGTGGAGGTCGCAGTGGAATAAAAAGACAATATCAAAGCCCCTTGGAAGAGTGGTGGAGGTCCCATTGGAATAAAAAGACAATATCAATGACCCTTGGAAGAGACGTGGAGGTCACAGTAGCTTAACAAGACAATTTTAATGCCCCTTGGAAGAGACATGGAGTTCAGAGTGGTTTAACAAGACGGTTTTAATGCCCCTTGGAAGAGACATGGGGTTCAGAGTGGTTTAACAAGATGGTTTTAATGCCCCTTGGAAGAGACGTGTAGGTCCCAGTGGAATAAAAAGACAATATCAATGCCTCTTGGAAGAGTGGTGGAGGTCGCAGTGGAAAAAAAAGACAATATCAATGCCCCTTGGAAGAGTGGTGGAGGTCCCAGTGGAATAAAAAGACAATATTAATGACCCTTGGAAGAGACATGGAGGTCACAGTAGCTTAACAAGACAATTTTAATGCTCCTTGGAAGAGACGTGGAGTACAGAGTGGTTTATCATTCAAGACGGTTTTAATGCTCCTTGGAAGAGACGTGGAGGTTCCAGTGGAATAAAAAGACAATATCAATGCCTCTTGGAAGAGTGGTGGAGGTCGCAGTGGAAAAAAAAAACAATATCAATGCCCCTTGGAAGAGTGGTGGAGGTCCCAGTGGAATAGAAAGACAATATCAATGCCCCTTGGTTGAGACATGGAGGTTCTAGTGGAATAAAAAGACAATATCAATGCCCCTTGGAAGAGTGGTGGAGGTCCCAGTGGAATAAAAAGACAATATCAATGCCCCTTGGAAGAGTGGTGGAGGTCGCAGTGGAATAAAAAGACAATATCAATGCCCCTTGGAAGAGTGGTGGAGGTCCCAGTGGAATAAAAAGACAACATCAATGCCCCTTGGAAGAGTGGTGGAGGTTACAGTGGAATAAAAAGACAATATCAATGCCCCTTGGAAGAGTGGTGGAGGTCGCAGTGGAATAAAAAGACAATATCAAAGCCCCTTGGAAGAGTGGTGGAGGTCCCATTGGAATAAAAAGACAATATCAATGACCCTTGGAAGAGACGTGGAGGTCACAGTAGCTTAACAAGACGATTTTAATGCCCCTTGGAAGAGACATGGAGTTCAGAGTGGTTTAACAAGACGGTTTTAATGCCCCTTGGAAGAAACGTGGAGTTCAGAGTGGTTTAACAAGATGGTTTTAATGCCCCTTGGAAGAGACGTGGAGGTCCCAGTGGAATAAAAAGACAATATCAATGCCTCTTGGAAGAGTGGTGGAGGTCGCAGTGGAAAAAAAAGACAATATCAATGCCCCTTGGAAGAGTGGTGGAGGTCCCAGTGGAATAAAAAGACAATATTAATGACCCTTGGAAGAGACATGGAGGTCACAGTAGCTTAACAAGACAATATTAATGCCCCTTGGAAGAGACGTGGAGTACAGAGTGGTTTATCAAGACGGTTTTAATGCTCCTTGGAAGAGACGTGGAGGTTCCAGTGGAATAAAAAGACAATATCAATGCCTCTTGGAAGAGTGGTGGAGGTCGCAGTGGAAAAAAAAGACAATATCAATGCCCCTTGGAAGAGTGGTGGAGGTCCCAGTGGAATAGAAAGACAATATCAATGCCCCTTGGTTGAGACATGGAGGTTCTAGTGGAATAAAAAGACAATATCAATGCCCCTTGGAAGAGTGGTGCAGGTTCCAGTGGAATAAAAAGACAATATCAATGCCCCTTGGAAGAGTGGTGGAGGTCGCAGTGGAATAAAAAGACAATATCAATGCCCCTTGGAAGAGTGGTGGAGGTCCCAGTGGAATAAAAAGACAACATCAATGCCCCATGGAAGAGTGGTGGAGGTTACAGTGGAATAAAAAGACAATATCAATGCCCCTTGGAAGAGTGGTGGAGGTCGCAGTGGAATAAAAAGACAGTATCAAAGCCCCTTGGAAGAGTGGTGGAGGTCCCATTGGAATAAAAAGACAATATCACTGCCCCTTGGAAGAGACGTGGAGGTCCCAGTGGAATTAAAAGACAATATCAATGCCCCTTGGAAGAGTGGTGGAGGTCCCAGTGGAATAAAAAGACAATATCAATGCCCCTTGGAAGAGTGGTGGAGGTCGCAGTGAAATCAAAAGAAAATATCAATGCCCCTTGGAAGAGTGGTGGAGGTCCCAGTGGAAAAAAAAGACAATATCAATGCCCCTTGGAAGAGTGGTGGAGGTTACAGTGGAATAAAAAGACAATATCAATGCCCCTTGGAAGAGTGGTAGAGGTTACAGTGGAATAAAAAGACAATATCAATGCCCCTTGGAGGAGTGGTGGAGGTCGCAGTGGAATAAAAAGACAATATCAATGCCCCTTGGAAGAGTGGTGGAGGTCAGAGGGCCATAATTAAACCGTTTTTTCAATTTATAGCAACTGGGTCTCCTGTACACTGTTGGCCTAAGCAGTGAATGGAAGGCTTTCCAAAAATTATGAGGAACTGCAATGCCCCTTGAAACAGACGTGGATTACAGCGTACTAAAAACTTTCTACCCATTATTGGGGAGTGGGTCTCCCTTAGTGTTCACCTATGCATTGAAAAGCAAAAGCTGACTAAAATTAGCAGGAAATGCAATGCCCGTTGGAAGAGTCGTGGAGGATAGAGGTACCTAAAAACAACATTTCAATGCCCCTTGGAAGAGCTGTCGAGTTCAGAGTGGTTTTACAAGACGGTTTTAATGCCCCTTGGAAGAGACGTGGAGGTTACAGTAGCTTAACAAGATGGTTTTAATGCAACTTGGAAGAGACGTGGAGTTCAGAGTGGCTTAACAAGACGGTTTTAATGCCCCTTGGAAGAGACGTGGAGGTCCCAGTGGAATAAAAAGACAATATCAATGCCGTTTGGAAGAGTGGTGGAGGTCCCAGTGGAATAAAAAGACAATATCAATGCCCCTTGGAAGAGTGGTGGAGGTTACAGTGGAATAAAAAGACAATATCAATGCCCCTTGGAAGAGTGGTGGAGGTCGCAGTTGAATAAAAAGACAATTTCAATGCCCCTTGGAAGAGTGGTGGAGGTCCCAGTGGAATAAAAAGACAATATCAATGACCCTTGGAAGAGACGTGGAGATCACAGTAGCTTAAAAAAACGATTTTAATGCCCCTTGGAAAAGGCGTGGAGTTCAGGCTGGTTTAACAAGACAGTTTTAATGCCTCTTGGAAGATACGTGGAGGTCACAGTAGCCTACAAGACGGTTTTAATGCCCCTTGGAAGAGACGTGGAGTTCAGAGTGGTTTAACAAGACGGTTTTAATGCCCCTTGGAAGAGATGCGGAGGTCCCAGTGGAATAAAAAGACAATATCAATGCCCCCTGGAAGAGTGGTGGAGGTCCCAGTGGAATAAAAAGACAATATCAATGCCCCTTGGAAGAGTGGTGGAGGTCGCAGTGGAATAAAAAGACAATATCAATGCCCCTTGGAAGAGTGGTGGAGGTCCCAGTGGAATAACAAGACAACATCAATGCCCCTTGGAAGAGTGGTGGAGGTTACAGTGGAATAAAAAGACAATATCAATGCCCCTTGGAAGAGTGGTGGAGGTTACAGTGGAATAAAAAGACAATATCAATGTCCCTTGGAAGAGTGGTGGAGGTCGCAGTGGAATAAAAAGACAATATCAATGCCCCTTGGAAGAGTGGTGGAGGTCCCAGTGGAATAAAAAGACAATATCAATGACCCTTGGAAGAGATGTGGAGGTCACAGTAGCTTAAAAAGACGATTTTAATGCCCCTTGGAAGAGACGTGGAGTTCTGAGAGGTTTAACAAGATGGTTTTAATGCCCCTTGGAAGAGAGGTGGAGGTGACAGTAACTTAACAAGACGGTTTTAATGCCCCTTCGAAGAGTGGTGGAGTTCAGAGTGGTTTAACAAGACGGTTTTATTGCCCCTTGGAAGAGACGTGGAGGTCCCAGTGGAATAAAAAGACAATATCAATGCCCCTTGGAAGAGTGGTGGAGGTCGCAGTGGAATAAAAAGACAATATCAAAGCCCCTTGGAAGAGTGGTGGAGGTCCCATTGGAATAAAAAGACAATATCAATGACCCTTGGAAGAGACGTGGAGGTCACAGTAGCTTAACAAGACGATTTTAATGCCCCTTGGAAGAGACATGGAGTTCAGAGTGGTTTAACAAGACGGTTTTAATGCCCCTTGGAAGAGACGTGGAGTTCAGAGTGGTTTAACAAGATGGATTTAATGCCCCTTGGAAGAGTGGTGGAGGTCGCAGTGGAATAAAAAGACAATATCAATGCCTCTTGGAAGAGTGGTGGAGGTCCCAGTGGAATAAAAAGACAATATTAATGACCCTTGGAAGAGACATGGAGGTTACAGTAGCTTAACAAGACAATTTTAATGCCCCTTGGAAGAGACGTGGAGTACAGAGTGGTTTATCAAGACGGTTTTAATGCTCCTTGGAAGAGACGTGGAGGTTCCAGTGGAATAAAAAGACAATATCAATGCCTCTTGGAAGAGTGGTGGAGGTCGCAGTGGAAAAAAAAGACAATATCAATGCCCCTTGGAAGAGTGGTGGAGGTCCCAGTGGAATAGAAAGACAATATCAATGCCCCTTGGTTGAGATATGGAGGTTCTAGTGGAATAAAAAGACAATATCAATGCCCCTTGGAAGAGTGGTGCAGGTCCCAGTGGAATAAAAAGACAATATCAATGCCCCTTGGAAGAGTGGTGGAGGTCGCAGTGGAATAAAAAGACAATATCAATGCCCCTTGGAAGAGTGGTGGAGGTCCCAGTGGAATAAAAAGACAACATCAATGCCCCTTGGAAGAGTGGTGGAGGTCCCATTGGAATAAAAAGACAATATCACTGCCCCTTGGAAGAGACATGGAGGTCCCAGTGGAATTAAAAGACAATATCAATGCCCCTTGGAAGAGTGGTGGAGGTCCCAGTGGAATAAAAAGACAATATCAATGCCCCTTGGAAGAGTGGTGGAGGTCGCAGTGAAATCAAAAGAAAATATCAATGCCCCTTGGAAGAGTGGTGGAGGTCCCAGTGGAAAAAAAAGACAATATCAATGCCCCTTGGAAGAGTGGTGGAGGTTACAGAGGAATAAAAAGACAATATCAATGCCCCTTGGAAGAGTGGTAGAGGTTACAGTGGAATAAAAAGACAATATCAATGCCCCTTGGAGGAGTGGTGGAGGTCGCAGTGGAATATAAAGACAATATCAATGCCCCTTGGAAGAGTGGTGGAGGTCAGAGGGCCATAATTAAACCGTTTTTTCAATTTATAGCAACTGGGTCTCCTGTACACTGTTGGCCTAAGCAGTGAATGGAAGGCTTTCCAAAAATTATGAGGAACTGCAATGCCCCTTGAAACAGACGTGGATTACAGCGTACTAAAAACTTTCTACCCATTATTGGGGAGTGGGTCTCCCTTAGTGTTCACCTATGCATTGAAAAGCAAAAGCTGACTAAAATTAGCAGGAAATGCAATGCCCGTTGGAAGAGTCGTGGAGGTTAGAGGTACCTAAAAACAACATTTCAATGCCCCTTGGAAGAGCTGTGGAGTTCAGAGTGGTTTTACAAGACGGTTTTAATGCCCCTTGGAAGAGACGTGGAGGTTACAGTAGCTTAACAAGATGGTTTTAATGCCCCTTGGAAGAGACGTGGAGTTCAGAGTGGCTTAACAAGACGGTTTTAATGCCCCTTGGAAGAGACGTGGAGGTCCCAGTGGAATAAAAAGACAATATCAATGCCGTTTGGAAGAGTGGTGGAGGTCCCAGTGGAATAAAAAGACAATATCAATGCCCCTTGGAAGAGTGGTGGAGGTTACAGTGGAATAAAAAGACAATATCAATGCCCCTTGGAAGAGTGGTGGAGGTCGCAGTTGAATAAAAAGACAATTTCAATGCCCCTTGGAAGAGTGGTGGAGGTCCCAGTGGAATAAAAAGACATTATCAATGACCCTTGGAAGAGACGTGGAGATCACAGTAGCTTAACAAGACGATTTTAATGCCCCTTGGAAAAGGCGTGGAGTTCAGGCTGGTTTAACAAGACAGTTTTAATGCCTCTTGGAAGAGACGTGGAGGTCACAGTAGCCTACAAGACGGTTTTAATGCCCCTTGGAAGAGACGTGGAGTTCAGAGTGGTTTAACAAGACGGTTTTAATGCCCCTTGGAAGAGATGCGGAGGTCCCAGTGGAATAAAAAGACAATATCAATGCCCCCTGGAAGAGTGGTGGAGGTCCCAGTGGAATAAAAAGACAATATCAATGCCCCTTGGAAGAGTGGTGGAGGTCGCAGTGGAATAAAAAGACAATATCAATGCCCCTTGGAAGAGTGGTGGAGGTCCCAGTGGAATAACAAGACAACATCAATGCCCCTTGGAAGAGTGGTGGAGGTTACAGTGGAATAAAAAGACAATATCAATGCCCCTTGGAAGAGTGGTGGAGGTCGCAGTGGAATAAAAAGACAATAACAATGCCCCTTGGAAGAGTGGTGGAGGTCCCAGTGGAATAAAAAGACAATATCAATGACCCTTGGAAGAGATGTGGAGGTCACAGTAGCTTAACAAGACGATTTTAATGCCCCTTGGAAGAGACGTGGAGTTCTGAGAGGTTTAACAAGATGGTTTTAATGCCCCTTGGAAGAGACGTGGAGGTGACAGTAACTTAACAAGACGGTTTTAATGCCCCTTGGAAGAGACATGGAGTTCAGAGTGGTTTAACAAGACGGTTTTAATGCCCCTTGGAAGAAACGTGGAGTTCAGAGTGGTTTAACAAGATGGTTTTAATGCCCCTTGGAAGAGACGTGGAGGTCCCAGTGGAATAAAAAGAGAATATCAATGCCTCTTGGAAGAGTGGTGGAGGTCGCAGTGGAAAAAAAAGACAATATCAATGCCCCTTGGAAGAGTGGTGGAGGTCCCAGTGGAATAAAAAGACAATATTAATGACCCTTGGAAGAGACATGGAGGTCACAGTAGCTTAACAAGACAATATTAATGCCCCTTGGAAGAGACGTGGAGTACAGAGTGGTTTATCAAGACGGTTTTAATGCTCCTTGGAAGAGACGTGGAGGTTCCAGTGGAATAAAAAGACAATATCAATGCCTCTTGGAAGAGTGGTGGAGGTCGCAGTGGAAAAAAAAGACAATATCAATGCCCCTTGGAAGAGTGGTGGAGGTCCCAGTGGAATAGAAAGACAATATCAATGCCCCTTGGTTGAGACATGGAGGTTCTAGTGGAATAAAAAGACAATATCAATGCCCCTTGGAAGAGTGGTGCAGGTTCCAGTGGAATAAAAAGACAATATCAATGCCCCTTGGAAGAGTGGTGGAGGTCGCAGTGGAATAAAAAGACAATATCAATGCCCCTTGGAAGAGTGGTGGAGGTCCCAGTGGAATAAAAAGACAATATCAATGCCCCATGGAAGAGTGGTGGAGGTTACAGTGGAATAAAAAGACAATATCAATGCCCCTTGGAAGAGTGGTGGAGGTCGCAGTGGAATAAAAAGACAGTATCAAAGCCCCTTGGAAGAGTGGTGGAGGTCCCATTGGAATAAAAAGACAATATCACTGCCCCTTGGAAGAGACGTGGAGGTCCCAGTGGAATTAAAAGACAATATCAATGCCCCTTGGAAGAGTGGTGGAGGTCCCAGTGGAATAAAAAGACAATATCAATGCCCCTTGGAAGAGTGGTGGAGGTCGCAGTGAAATCAAAAGAAAATATCAATGCCCCTTGGAAGAGTGGTGGAGGTCCCAGTGGAAAAAAAAGACAATATCAATGCCCCTTGGAAGAGTGGTGGAGGTTACAGTGGAATAAAAAGACAATATCAATGCCCCTTGGAAGAGTGGTAGAGGTTACAGTGGAATAAAAAGACAATATCAATGCCCCTTGGAGGAGTGGTGGAGGTCGCAGTGGAATAAAAAGACAATATCAATGCCCCTTGGAAGAGTGGTGGAGGTCAGAGGGCCATAATTAAACCGTTTTTTCAATTTATAGCAACTGGGTCTCCTGTACACTGTTGGCCTAAGCAGTGAATGGAAGGCTTTCCAAAAATTATGAGGAACTGCAATGCCCCTTGAAACAGACGTGGATTACAGCGTACTAAAAACTTTCTACCCATTATTGGGGAGTGGGTCTCCCTTAGTGTTCACCTATGCATTGAAAAGCAAAAGCTGACTAAAATTAGCAGGAAATGCAATGCCCGTTGGAAGAGTCGTGGAGGATAGAGGTACCTAAAAACAACATTTCAATGCCCCTTGGAAGAGCTGTGGAGTTCAGAGTGGTTTTACAAGACGGTTTTAATGCCCCTTGGAAGAGACGTGGAGGTTACAGTAGCTTAACAAGATGGTTTTAATGCCCCTTGGAAGAGACGTGGAGTTCAGAGTGGCTTAACAAGACGGTTTTAATGCCCCTTGGAAGAGACGTGGAGGTCCCAGTGGAATAAAAAGACAATATCAATGCCGTTTGGAAGAGTGGTGGAGGTCCCAGTGGAATAAAAAGACAATATCAATGCCCCTTGGAAGAGTGGTGGAGGTTACAGTGGAATAAAAAGACAATATCAATGCCCCTTGGAAGAGTGGTGGAGGTCGCAGTTGAATAAAAAGACAATTTCAATGCCCCTTGGAAGAGTGGTGGAGGTCCCAGTGGAATAAAAAGACAATATCAATGACCCTTGGAAGAGACGTGGAGATCACAGTAGCTTAAAAAGACGATTTTAATGCCCCTTGGAAAAGGCGTGGAGTTCAGGCTGGTTTAACAAGACAGTTTTAATGCCTCTTGGAAGATACGTGGAGGTCACAGTAGCCTACAAGACGGTTTTAATGCCCCTTGGAAGAGACGTGGAGTTCAGAGTGGTTTAACAAGACGGTTTTAATGCCCCTTGGAAGAGATGCGGAGGTCCCAGTGGAATAAAAAGACAATATCAATGCCCCCTGGAAGAGTGGTGGAGGTCCCAGTGGAATAAAAAGACAATATCAATGCCCCTTGGAAGAGTGGTGGAGGTCGCAGTGGAATAAAAAGACAATATCAATGCCCCTTGGAAGAGTGGTGGAGGTCCCAGTGGAATAACAAGACAACATCAATGCCCCTTGGAAGAGTGGTGGAGGTTACAGTGGAATAAAAAGACAATATCAATGCCCCTTGGAAGAGTGGTGGAGGTTACAGTGGAATAAAAAGACAATATCAATGTCCCTTGGAAGAGTGGTGGAGGTCGCAGTGGAATAAAAAGACAATATCAATGCCCCTTGGAAGAGTGGTGGAGGTCCCAGTGGAATAAAAAGACAATATCAATGACCCTTGGAAGAGATGTGGAGGTCACAGTAGCTTAACAAGACGATTTTAATGCCCCTTGGAAGAGACGTGGAGTTCTGAGAGGTTTAACAAGATGGTTTTAATGCCCCTTGGAAGAGAGGTGGAGGTGACAGTAACTTAACAAGACGGTTTTAATGCCCCTTCGAAGAGTGGTGGAGTTCAGAGTGGTTTAACAAGACGGTTTTATTGCCCCTTGGAAGAGACGTGGAGGTCCCAGTGGAATAAAAAGACAATATCAATGCCCCTTGGAAGAGTGGTGGAGGTCGCAGTGGAATAAAAAGACAATATCAAAGCCCCTTGGAAGAGTGGTGGAGGTCCCATTGGAATAAAAAGACAATATCAATGACCCTTGGAAGAGACGTGGAGGTCACAGTAGCTTAACAAGACGATTTTAATGCCCCTTGGAAGAGACATGGAGTTCAGAGTGGTTTAACAAGACGGTTTTAATGCCCCTTGGAAGAGACGTGGAGTTCAGAGTGGTTTAACAAGATGGATTTAATGCCCCTTGGAAGAGTGGTGGAGGTCGCAGTGGAATAAAAAGACAATATCAATGCCTCTTGGAAGAGTGGTGGAGGTCCCAGTGGAATAAAAAGACAATATTAATGACCCTTGGAAGAGACATGGAGGTCACAGTAGCTTAACAAGACAATTTTAATGCCCCTTGGAAGAGACGTGGAGTACAGAGTGGTTTATCAAGACGGTTTTAATGCTCCTTGGAAGAGACGTGGAGGTTCCAGTGGAATAAAAAGACAATATCAATGCCTCTTGGAAGAGTGGTGGAGGTCGCAGTGGAAAAAAAAGACAATATCAATGCCCCTTGGAAGAGTGGTGGAGGTCCCAGTGGAATAGAAAGACAATATCAATGCCCCTTGGTTGAGATATGGAGGTTCTAGTGGAATAAAAAGACAATATCAATGCCCCTTGGAAGAGTGGTGCAGGTCCCAGTGGAATAAAAAGACAATATCAATGCCCCTTGGAAGAGTGGTGGAGGTCGCAGTGGAATAAAAAGACAATATCAATGCCCCTTGGAAGAGTGGTGGAGGTCCCAGTGGAATAAAAAGACAACATCAATGCCCCTTGGAAGAGTGGTGGAGGTCCCATTGGAATAAAAAGACAATATCACTGCCCCTTGGAAGAGACGTGGAGGTCCCAGTGGAATTAAAAGACAATATCAATGCCCCTTGGAAGAGTGGTGGAGGTCCCAGTGGAATAAAAAGACAATATCAATGCCCCTTGGAAGAGTGGTGGAGGTCGCAGTGAAATCAAAAGAAAATATCAATGCCCCTTGGAAGAGTGGTGGAGGTCCCAGTGGAAAAAAAAGACAATATCAATGCCCCTTGGAAGAGTGGTGGAGGTTACAGAGGAATAAAAAGACAATATCAATGCCCCTTGGAAGAGTGGTAGAGGTTACAGTGGAATAAAAAGACAATATCAATGCCCCTTGGAGGAGTGGTGGAGGTCGCAGTGGAATATAAAGACAATATCAATGCCCCTTGGAAGAGTGGTGGAGGTCAGAGGGCCATAATTAAACCGTTTTTTCAATTTATAGCAACTGGGTCTCCTGTACACTGTTGGCCTAAGCAGTGAATGGAAGGCTTTCCAAAAATTATGAGGAACTGCAATGCCCCTTGAAACAGACGTGGATTACAGCGTACTAAAAACTTTCTACCCATTATTGGGGAGTGGGTCTCCCTTAGTGTTCACCTATGCATTGAAAAGCAAAAGCTGACTAAAATTAGCAGGAAATGCAATGCCCGTTGGAAGAGTCGTGGAGGTTAGAGGTACCTAAAAACAACATTTCAATGCCCCTTGGAAGAGCTGTGGAGTTCAGAGTGGTTTTACAAGACGGTTTTAATGCCCCTTGGAAGAGACGTGGAGGTTACAGTAGCTTAACAAGATGGTTTTAATGCCCCTTGGAAGAGACGTGGAGTTCAGAGTGGCTTAACAAGACGGTTTTAATGCCCCTTGGAAGAGACGTGGAGGTCCCAGTGGAATAAAAAGACAATATCAATGCCGTTTGGAAGAGTGGTGGAGGTCCCAGTGGAATAAAAAGACAATATCAATGCCCCTTGGAAGAGTGGTGGAGGTTACAGTGGAATAAAAAGACAATATCAATGCCCCTTGGAAGAGTGGTGGAGGTCGCAGTTGAATAAAAAGACAATTTCAATGCCCCTTGGAAGAGTGGTGGAGGTCCCAGTGGAATAAAAAGACATTATCAATGACCCTTGGAAGAGACGTGGAGATCACAGTAGCTTAACAAGACGATTTTAATGCCCCTTGGAAAAGGCGTGGAGTTCAGGCTGGTTTAACAAGACAGTTTTAATGCCTCTTGGAAGAGACGTGGAGGTCACAGTAGCCTACAAGACGGTTTTAATGCCCCTTGGAAGAGACGTGGAGTTCAGAGTGGTTTAACAAGACGGTTTTAATGCCCCTTGGAAGAGATGCGGAGGTCCCAGTGGAATAAAAAGACAATATCAATGCCCCCTGGAAGAGTGGTGGAGGTCCCAGTGGAATAAAAAGACAATATCAATGCCCCTTGGAAGAGTGGTGGAGGTCGCAGTGGAATAAAAAGACAATATCAATGCCCCTTGGAAGAGTGGTGGAGGTCCCAGTGGAATAACAAGACAACATCAATGCCCCTTGGAAGAGTGGTGGAGGTTACAGTGGAATAAAAAGACAATATCAATGCCCCTTGGAAGAGTGGTGGAGGTCGCAGTGGAATAAAAAGACAATAACAATGCCCCTTGGAAGAGTGGTGGAGGTCCCAGTGGAATAAAAAGACAATATCAATGACCCTTGGAAGAGATGTGGAGGTCACAGTAGCTTAACAAGACGATTTTAATGCCCCTTGGAAGAGACGTGGAATTCTGAGAGGTTTAACAAGATGGTTTTAATGCCCCTTGGAAGAGACGTGGAGGTGACAGTAACTTAACAAGACGGTTTTAATGCCCCTTGGAAGAGTGGTGGAGTTCAGAGTGGTTTAACAAGACGGTTTTATTGCCCCTTGGAAGAGACGTGGAGGTCCCAGTGGAATAAAAAGACAATATCAATGCCCCTTGGAAGAGTGGTGGAGGTCCCAATGGAATAAAAAGACAATATCAATGCCCCTTGGAAGAGTGGTGGAGGTCGCAGTGGAATAAAAAGACAATATCAAAGCCCCTTGGAAGAGTGGTGGAGGTCCCATTGGAATAAAAAGACAATATCAATGACCCTTGGAAGAGACGTGGAGGTCACAGTAGCTTAACAAGACGATTTTAATGCCCCTTGGAAGAGACATGGAGTTCAGAGTGGTTTAACAAGACGGTTTTAATGCCCCTTGTAAGAGACGTGGGGTTCAGAGTGGTTTAACAAGATGGTTTTAATGCCCCTTGGAAGAGACGTGGAGGTCCCAGTGGAATAAAAAGACAATATCAATGCCTCTTGGAAGAGTGGTGGAGGTCGCAGTGGAAAAAAAAGACAATATCAATGCCCCTTGGAAGAGTGGTGGAGGTCCCAGTGGAATAAAAAGACAATATTAATGACCCTTGGAAGAGACATGGAGGTCACAGTAGCTTAACAAGACAATTTTAATGCCCCTTGGAAGAGACGTGGAGTACAGAGTGGTTTATCATTCAAGACGGTTTTAATGCTCCTTGGAAGAGACGTGGAGGTTCCAGTGGAATAAAAAGACAATATCAATGCCTCTTGGAAGAGTGGTGGAGGTCGCAGTGGAAAAAAAAGACAATATCAATGCCCCTTGGAAGAGTGGTGGAGGTCCCAGTGGAATAGAAAGACAATATCAATGCCCCTTGGTTGAGACATGGAGGTTCTAGTGGAATAAAAAGACAATATCAATGCCCCTTGGAAGAGTGGTGGAGGTCCCAGTGGAATAAAAAGACAATATCAATGCCCCTTGGAAGAGTGGTGGAGGTCGCAGTGGAATAAAAAGACAATATCAATGCCCCTTGGAAGAGTGGTGGAGGTCCTAGTGGAATAAAAAGACAACATCAATGCCCCTTGGAAGAGTGGTGGAGGTTACAGTGGAATAAAAAGACAATATCAATGCCCCTTGGAAGAGTGGTGGAGGTCGCAGTGGAATAAAAAGACAATATCAAAGCCCCTTGGAAGAGTGGTGGAGGTCCCATTGGAATAAAAAGACAATATCAATGACCCTTGGAAGAGACGTGGAGGTCACAGTAGCTTAACAAGACTATTTTAATGCCCCTTGGAAGAGACATGGAGTTCAGAGTGGTTTAACAAGACGGTTTTAATGCCCCTTGGAAGAGACATGGAGTTCAGAGTGGTTTAACAAGACGGTTTTAATGCCCCTTGGAAGAAACGTGGAGTTCAGAGTGGTTTAACAAGATGGTTTTAATGCCCCTTGGAAGAGACGTGGAGGTCCCAGTGGAATAAAAAGACAATATCAATGCCTCTTGGAAGAGTGGTGGAGGTCGCAGTGGAAAAAAAAGACAATATCAATGCCCCTTGGAAGAGTGGTGGAGGTCCCAGTGGAATAAAAAGACAATATTAATGACTCTTGGAAGAGACATGGAGGTCACAGTAGCTTAACAAGACAATATTAATGCCCCTTGGAAGAGACGTGGAGTACAGAGTGGTTTATCAAGACGGTTTTAATGCTCCTTGGAAGAGACGTGGAGGTTCCAGTGGAATAAAAAGACAATATCAATGCCTCTTGGAAGAGTGGTGGAGGTCGCAGTGGAAAAAAAAGACAATATCAATGCCCCTTGGAAGAGTGGTGGAGGTCCCAGTGGAATAGAAAGACAATATCAATGCCCCTTGGTTGAGACATGGAGGTTCTAGTGGAATAAAAAGACAATATCAATGCCCCTTGGAAGAGTGGTGCAGGTCCCAGTGGAATAAAAAGACAATATCAATGCCCCTTGGAAGAGTGGTGGAGGTCGCAGTGGAATAAAAAGACAATATCAATGCCCCTTGGAAGAGTGGTGGAGGTCGCAGTGGAATAAAAAGACAATATCAATGCCCCTTGGAAGAGTGGTGGAGGTCCCAGTGGAATAAAAAGACAACATCAATGCCCCTTGGAAGAGTGGTGGAGGTCCCATTGGAATAAAAAGACAATATCACTGCCCCTTGGAAGAGACGTGGAGGTCCCAGTGGAATTAAAAGACAATATCAATGCCCCTTGGAAGAGTGGTGGAGGTCCCAGTGGAATAAAAAGACAATATCAATGCCCCTTGGAAGAGTGGTGGAGGTCGCAGTGAAATCAAAAGAAAATATCAATGCCCCTTGGAAGAGTGGTGGAGGTCCCAGTGGAAAAAAAAGACAATATCAATGCCCCTTGGAAGAGTGGTGGAGGTTACAGAGGAATAAAAAGACAATATCAATGCCCCTTGGAAGAGTGGTAGAGGTTACAGTGGAATAAAAAGACAATATCAATGCCCCTTGGAGGAGTGGTGGAGGTCGCAGTGGAATATAAAGACAATATCAATGCCCCTTGGAAGAGTGGTGGAGGTCAGAGGGCCATAATTAAACCGTTTTTTCAATTTATAGCAACTGGGTCTCCTGTACACTGTTGGCCTAAGCAGTGAATGGAAGGCTTTCCAAAAATTATGAGGAACTGCAATGCCCCTTGAAACAGACGTGGATTACAGCGTACTAAAAACTTTCTACCCATTATTGGGGAGTGGGTCTCCCTTAGTGTTCACCTATGCATTGAAAAGCAAAAGCTGACTAAAATTAGCAGGAAATGCAATGCCCGTTGGAAGAGTCGTGGAGGTTAGAGGTACCTAAAAACAACATTTCAATGCCCCTTGGAAGAGCTGTGGAGTTCAGAGTGGTTTTACAAGACGGTTTTAATGCCCCTTGGAAGAGACGTGGAGGTTACAGTAGCTTAACAAGATGGTTTTAATGCCCCTTGGAAGAGACGTGGAGTTCAGAGTGGCTTAACAAGACGGTTTTAATGCCCCTTGGAAGAGACGTGGAGGTCCCAGTGGAATAAAAAGACAATATCAATGCCGTTTGGAAGAGTGGTGGAGGTCCCAGTGGAATAAAAAGACAATATCAATGCCCCTTGGAAGAGTGGTGGAGGTTACAGTGGAATAAAAAGACAATATCAATGCCCCTTGGAAGAGTGGTGGAGGTCGCAGTTGAATAAAAAGACAATTTCAATGCCCCTTGGAAGAGTGGTGGAGGTCCCAGTGGAATAAAAAGACAATATCAATGACCCTTGGAAGAGACGTGGAGATCACAGTAGCTTAAAAAGACGATTTTAATGCCCCTTGGAAAAGGCGTGGAGTTCAGGCTGGTTTAACAAGACAGTTTTAATGCCTCTTGGAAGAGACGTGGAGGTCACAGTAGCCTACAAGACGGTTTTAATGCCCCTTGGAAGAGACGTGGAGTTCAGAGTGGTTTAACAAGACGGTTTTAATGCCCCTTGGAAGAGATGCGGAGGTCCCAGTGGAATAAAAAGACAATATCAATGCCCCCTGGAAGAGTGGTGGAGGTCCCAGTGGAATAAAAAGACAATATCAATGCCCCTTGGAAGAGTGGTGGAGGTCGCAGTGGAATAAAAAGACAATATCAATGCCCCTTGGAAGAGTGGTGGAGGTCCCAGTGGAATAACAAGACAACATCAATGCCCCTTGGAAGAGTGGTGGAGGTTACAGTGGAATAAAAAGACAATATCAATGCCCCTTGGAAGAGTGGTGGAGGTTACAGTGGAATAAAAAGACAATATCAATGTCCCTTGGAAGAGTGGTGGAGGTCGCAGTGGAATAAAAAGACAATATCAATGCCCCTTGGAAGAGTGGTGGAGGTCCCAGTGGAATAAAAAGACAATATCAATGACCCTTGGAAGAGATGTGGAGGTCACAGTAGCTTAACAAGACGATTTTAATGCCCCTTGGAAGAGACGTGGAGTTCTGAGAGGTTTAACAAGATGGTTTTAATGCCCCTTGGAAGAGAGGTGGAGGTGATAGTAACTTAACAAGACGGTTTTAATGCCCCTTCGAAGAGTGGTGGAGTTCAGAGTGGTTTAACAAGACGGTTTTATTGCCCCTTGGAAGAGACGTGGAGGTCCCAGTGGAATAAAAAGACAATATCAATGCCCCTTGGAAGAGTGGTGGAGGTCGCAGTGGAATAAAAAGACAATATCAAAGCCCCTTGGAAGAGTGGTGGAGGTCCCATTGGAATAAAAAGACAATATCAATGACCCTTGGAAGAGACGTGGAGGTCACAGTAGCTTAACAAGACGATTTTAATGCCCCTTGGAAGAGACATGGAGTTCAGAGTTGTTTAACAAGACGGTTTTAATGCCCCTTGGAAGAGACGTGGAGTTCAGAGTGGTTTAACAAGATGGATTTAATGCCCCTTGGAAGAGTGGTGGAGGTCGCAGTGGAATAAAAAGACAATATCAATGCCTCTTGGAAGAGTGGTGGAGGTCCCAGTGGAATAAAAAGACAACATTAATGACCCTTGGAAGAGACATGGAGGTCACAGTAGCTTAACAAGACAATTTTAATGCCCCTTGGAAGAGACGTGGAGTACAGAGTGGTTTATCAAGACGGTTTTAATGCTCCTTGGAAGAGACGTGGAGGTTCCAGTGGAATAAAAAGACAATATCAATGCCTCTTGGAAGAGTGGTGGAGGTCGCAGTGGAAAAAAAAGACAATATCAATGCCCCTTGGAAGAGTGGTGGAGGTTCCAGTGGAATAGAAAGACAATATCAATGCCCCTTGGTTGAGATATGGAGGTTCTAGTGGAATAAAAAGACAATATCAATGCCCCTTGGAAGAGTGGTGCAGGTCCCAGTGGAATAAAAAGACAATATCAATGCCCCTTGGAAGAGTGGTGGAGGTCGCAGTGAAATAAAAAGACAATATCAATGCCCCTTGGAAGAGTGGTGGAGGTCCCAGTGGAATAAAAAGACAACATCAATGCCCCTTGGAAGAGTGGTGGAGGTCCCATTGGAATAAAAAGACAATATCACTGCCCCTTGGAAGAGACGTGGAGGTCCCAGTGGAATTAAAAGACAATATCAATGCCCCTTGGAAGAGTGGTGGAGGTCCCAGTGGAATAAAAAGACAATATCAATGCCCCTTGGAAGAGTGGTGGAGGTCGCAGTGAAATCAAAAGAAAATATCAATGCCCCTTGGAAGAGTGGTGGAGGTCCCAGTGGAAAAAAAAGACAATATCAATGCCCCTTGGAAGAGTGGTGGAGGTTACAGAGGAATAAAAAGACAATATCAATGCCCCTTGGAAGAGTGGTAGAGGTTACAGTGGAATAAAAAGACAATATCAATGCCCCTTGGAGGAGTGGTGGAGGTCGCAGTGGAATATAAAGACAATATCAATGCCCCTTGGAAGAGTGGTGGAGGTCAGAGGGCCATAATTAAACCGTTTTTTCAATTTATAGCAACTGGGTCTCCTGTACACTGTTGGCCTAAGCAGTGAATGGAAGGCTTTCCAAAAATTATGAGGAACTGCAATGCCCCTTGAAACAGACGTGGATTACAGCGTACTAAAAACTTTCTACCCACTATTGGGGAGTGGGTCTCCCTTAGTGTTCACCTATGCATTGAATAGCAAAAGCTGACTAAAATTAGCAGGAAATGCAATGCCCGTTGGAAGAGTCGTGGAGGTTAGAGGTACCTAAAAACAACATTTCAATGCCCCTTGGAAGAGCTGTGGAGTTCAGAGTGGTTTTACAAGACGGTTTTAATGCCCCTTGGAAGAGACGTGGAGGTTACAGTAGCTTAACAAGATGGTTTTAATGCCCCTTGGAAGAGACGTGGAGTTCAGAGTGGCTTAACAAGACGGTTTTAATGCCCCTTGGAAGAGACGTGGAGGTCCCAGTGGAATAAAAAGACAATATCAATGCCGTTTGGAAGAGTGGTGGAGGTCCCAGTGGAATAAAAAGACAATATCAATGCCCCTTGGAAGAGTGGTGGAGGTTACAGTGGAATAAAAAGACAATATCAATGCCCCTTGGAAGAGTGGTGGAGGTCGCAGTTGAATAAAAAGACAATTTCAATGCCCCTTGGAAGAGTGGTGGAGGTCCCAGTGGAATAAAAAGACATTATCAATGACCCTTGGAAGAGACGTGGAGATCACAGTAGCTTAACAAGACGATTTTAATGCCCCTTGGAAAAGGCGTGGAGTTCAGGCTGGTTTAACAAGACAGTTTTAATGCCTCTTGGAAGAGACGTGGAGGTCACAGTAGCCTACAAGACGGTTTTAATGCCCCTTGGAAGAGACGTGGAGTTCAGAGTGGTTTAACAAGACGGTTTTAATGCCCCTTGGAAGAGATGCGGAGGTCCCAGTGGAATAAAAAGACAATATCAATGCCCCCTGGAAGAGTGGTGGAGGTCCCAGTGGAATAAAAAGACAATATCAATGCCCCTTGGAAGAGTGGTGGAGGTCGCAGTGGAATAAAAAGACAATATCAATGCCCCTTGGAAGAGTGGTGGAGGTCCCAGTGGAATAACAAGACAACATCAATGCCCCTTGGAAGAGTGGTGGAGGTTACAGTGGAATAAAAAGACAATATCAATGCCCCTTGGAAGAGTGGTGGAGGTTACAGTGGAATAAAAAGACAATATCAATGCCCCTTGGAAGAGTGGTGGAGGTCGCAGTGGAATAAAAAGACAATAACAATGCCCCTTGGAAGAGTGGTGGAGGTCCCAGTGGAATAAAAAGACAATATCAATGACCCTTGGAAGAGATGTGGAGGTCACAGTAGCTTAACAAGACGATTTTAATGCCCCTTGGAAGAGACGTGGAGTTCTGAGAGGTTTAACAAGATGGTTTTAATGCCCCTTGGAAGAGACGTGGAGGTGACAGTAACTTAACAAGACGGTTTTAATGCCCCTTGGAAGAGTGGTGGAGTTCAGAGTGGTTTAACAAGACGGTTTTATTGCCCCTTGGAAGAGACGTGGAGGTCCCAGTGGAATAAAAAGACAATATCAATGCCCCTTGGAAGAGTGGTGGAGGTCCCAATGGAATAAAAAGACAATATCAATGCCCCTTGGAAGAGTGGTGGAGGTCGCAGTGGAATAAAAAGACAATATCAAAGCCCCTTGGAAGAGTGGTGGAGGTCCCATTGGAATAAAAAGACAATATCAATGACCCTTGGAAGAGACGTGGAGGTCACAGTAGCTTAACAAGACGATTTTAATGCCCCTTGGAAGAGACATGGAGTTCAGAGTGGTTTAACAAGACGGTTTTAATGCCCCTTGTAAGAGACGTGGGGTTCAGAGTGGTTTAACAAGATGGTTTTAATGCCCCTTGGAAGAGACGTGGAGGTCCCAGTGGAATAAAAAGACAATATCAATGCCTCTTGGAAGAGTGGTGGAGGTCGCAGTGGAAAAAAAAGACAATATCAATGCCCCTTGGAAGAGTGGTGGAGGTCCCAGTGGAATAAAAAGACAATATTAATGACCCTTGGAAGAGACATGGAGGTCACAGTAGCTTAACAAGACAATTTTAATGCCCCTTGGAAGAGACGTGGAGTACAGAGTGGTTTATCATTCAAGACGGTTTTAATGCTCCTTGGAAGAGACGTGGAGGTTCCAGTGGAATAAAAAGACAATATCAATGCCTCTTGGAAGAGTGGTGGAGGTCGCAGTGGAAAAAAAAGACAATATCAATGCCCCTTGGAAGAGTGGTGGAGGTCCCAGTGGAATAGATAGACAATATCAATGCCCCTTGGTTGAGACATGGAGGTTCTAGTGGAATAAAAAGACAATATCAATGCCCCTTGGAAGACTGGTGGAGGTCCCAGTGGAATAAAAAGACAATATCAATGCCCCTTGGAAGAGTGGTGGAGGTCGCAGTGGAATAAAAAGACAATATCAATGCCCCTTGGAAGAGTGGTGGAGGTCCCAGTGGAATAAAAAGACAACATCAATGCCCCTTGGAAGAGTGGTGGAGGTTACAGTGGAATAAAAAGACAATATCAATGCCCCTTGGAAGAGTGGTGGAGGTCGCAGTGGAATAAAAAGACAATATCAAAGCCCCTTGGAAGAGTGGTGGAGGTCCCATTGGAATAAAAAGACAATATCAATGACCCTTGGAAGAGACGTGGAGGTCACAGTAGCTTAACAAGACGATTTTAATGCCCCTTGGAAGAGACATGGAGTTCAGAGTGGTTTAACAAGACGGTTTTAATGCCCCTTGGAAGAGACGTGGAGTTCAGAGTGGTTTAACAAGATGGTTTTAATGCCCCTTGGAAGAGACGTGGAGGTCCCAGTGGAATAAAAAGACAATATCAATGCCTCTTGGAAGAGTGGTGGAGGTCGCAGTGGAAAAAAAAGACAATATCAATGCCCCTTGGAAGAGTGGTGGAGGTCCCAGTGGAATAAAAAGACAATATTAATGACCCTTGGAAGAGACATGGAGGTCACAGTAGCTTAACAAGACAATTTTAATGCCCCTTGGAAGAGACGTGGAGTACAGAGTGGTTTATCAAGACGGTTTTAATGCTCCTTGGAAGAGACGTGGAGGTTCCAGTGGAATAAAAAGACAATATCAATGACTCTTGGAAGAGTGGTGGAGGTCGCAGTGGAAAAAAAAGACAATATCAATGCCCCTTGGAAGAGTGGTGGAGGTCCCAGTGGAATAGAAAGACAATATCAATGCCCCTTGGTTGAGACATGGAGGTTCTAGTGGAATAAAAAGACAATATCAGTGACCCTTGGAAGAGACGTGGAGGTCACAGTAGCTTAACAAGACGATTTTAATGCCCCTTACAAGAGCCATGCAGTACAGCATATTAAAAACATTATTCCCATTATTGGGGAGTGGGTGTCCCATAGTCTTTGCCTACGCCTTCCAAGCAAAAGCTGCCAAACATTAGGACAGAGGAACTTGCAATGCCCCTTACAAGAGCCATGCAGTACAGCATATTAAAAACATTATTCCCATTACTGGGGAGTGGGTCTCCCATAGTCTTTGCCTATGCCTTCCAAGCAAAAGCTGCCAAACATTAGGATGGAGGAACTTGCAATGACCCTTACAAGAGCCATGCAGTACAGCATATTAAAAATATTATTCCCATTTTTGGGGAGTGGGTCTCCCATAGTCTTTGCCTATGCCTTCCAAGCCAAAGCTGCCAAAAATTAGGACAGAGGAACTTGCAATACCCCTTACAAGAGCTATGCAGTACAGCATATTAAAAACATTATTCCCATTATTAGGTAGTGGGTCTCCCATAGTCTTTGCCTATGCCTTCCAAGCAAAAGCTGCCAAAAATTAGGACGGAAGAACTTGCAATGCCTCTTACAAGAGCCATGCAGTACAGCATATTAAAAACATTATTCCCATTATTGGGAGTGGGTCTCCTATAGTCTTTGCCTATGCCTTCCAAGCAGATATATTTGTGTCTGAACAGTCAGCGAGACACTCAAACTGTTTTTTTTTTATATAAAAAAGGCAAAAAGGTGGATTACACCCAGATTTGAACCGTGGAAGAGAAAAACCACAGTTCTAGTTCTCTGGCCAACACCAGAATCTTTGAAACAAATATATTTTTGTCTGAACAGTCAGCGAGACACTCAAACAGTTTTTTTTTATGGAAAAAAGGCAAAAAGGTGGATAACACCCAGATTTGAACCGTGGAAGAGGAAAACTACAGTTCTAATTTCCTGGCGTATACCAGACTTTTTTAAATAGATATATTTGTATCTGAACTGTCACCGAGACACTCAAACTGTTTTCTTTATGGAAAAAAGGCAAAAGGGTGGATAACACCCAGATGTGAACCGTGGAAGAGGAAAACCACAGTTCTAATTTCCTGGCATATACCACACTTTTTTAAATAGATATATTTGTATCTGAACAGTCACCGAGACACTCAAACTGTTTTCTTTATGGAAAAAAGGCAAAAAGGTGGATAACACCCAGATTTGTACCGTGGAAGAGGAAAACCACAGTTCCAATTTCCTGGCGTATACCAGACTTTTTTAAATAGATATATTTGTGTCTGAACAGTCAGCGAGACACTCAAACTGTTTTTTTTTTATGGAAAAAAGGCAAAAAAGTGGATAATACAGAGATTTGAACTGTGGAACTGCAAAACCAAAGTTCTAGTTATCTGGCCGAAACCAGACTCTTTTAAACAGATATATTTGAGTCTGAACACTCACAGACACACTCAATTTTTTTTTGGGGGGGGGGGGAATACCAAAAAGTTAATAAGACGGGTATTTGTACAGTCTGACTGAGGAAAAAAAAAAAAAAAAGAGGATTTAGATGAAGAAAAAAGGATTTTTCCTGGCCCCTGAGACCTGGGGCTAAGTCTAGCAATTTGAGCAGCAGCAGCACACAGGATTGTAATGCACTGTTTGTTGGTATAACCACTGCGTCTCCTATACAGCCTGCCTGACTGCCTGCCTGATATCTGGGATGGATATTAGTCCTCAGAAGGACAGTTTGTTTGATTTTGCAGGCTTTAGAGACCCTACACTACCTATTTCGCAGTATAAATCTCTCCCTAGCTCAGCAGCACTCTCCCTACACTTTCTGATCCGGAGCGACTGTGTCCAAGATAGCGGTGCCCGGTTTTAAAGTGGAATAAAAAAGACAATATCAATGACCATTGGAAGAGACGTGGAGGTCACAGTAGCTTAACAAGACGATTTTAATGCCCCTTACAAGAGCCATGCAGTACAGCATTTTAAAAACATTATTCCCATTATTGGGGAGTGGGTCTCCCATGGTCTTTGCCTACGCCTTCCAAGCAAAAGCTGCCAAAAATTAGGACGGAGGAATTTGCAATGCCTCTTACAAGAGCCATGCAGTACAGCATATTAAAAACATTATTCCCATTATTGGGGAGTGGGTGTCCCATAGTCTTTGCCTACGCCTTCCAAGCAAAAGCTGCCAAAAATTAGGACAGAGGAACTTGCAATGCCCCTTACAAGAGCCATGCAGTACAGCATATTAAAAACATTATTCCCATTACTGGGAGTGGGTCTCCCATAGTCTTTGCCTATGCCTTCCAAGCAGATATATTTGTGTCTGAACAGTCAGCGAGACACTCAAACTGTTTTTTTTTATGTAAAAAAGGCAAAAAGGTGGATTACACCCAGATTTGAACCGTGGAAGAGAAAAACCACAGTTCTAGTTCTCTGGCCAACACCAGAATCTATGAAACAGATATATTTTTGTCTGAACAGTCAGCGAGACACTCAAACAGTTTTTTTTTATGGAAAAAAGGCAAAAAGGTGGATAACACCCAGATTTGAACCGTGGAAGAGGAAAACTACAGTTCTAATTTCCTGGCGTATACCAGACTTTTTTAAATAGATATATTTGTATCTGAACAGTCACCGAGACACTGAAACTGTTTTTTTTTTTTATGGAAAAAAGGCAAAAAGGTGGATAACACCCAGATTTGAACCGTGGAAGAGGAAAACCACAGTTCTAATTCCCTGGCATATACCAGACTTTTCTAAATAGATATATTTGTATCTGAACTGTCACCGAGACACTCAAACTGTTTTCTTTATGGAAAAAAGGCAAAAAGGTGGATAACACCCAGATTTGAACCGTGGAAGAGGAAAACCACAGTTCTAATTTCCTGGCGTATACCAGACTTTTTTAAATAGATATATTTGTGTCTGAACAGTCAGCGAGACACTCAAACTGTTTTTTTTTGTGGAAAAAAGGCAAAAAAGTGGATAATACAGAGATTTGAACCGTGGAACTGCAAAACCAAAGTTCTAATTATCTGGCCGAAACCAGACTCTTTTAAACAGATATATTTGAGTCTGAACACTCACAGACACACTCAATTTTTTTTTGGGGGGGGGGAAATACCAAAAGGTTAGTAAGACGGGTATTTGTACAGTCTGACTGAGTAAAAAAAAAAAAAAAAGAGGATTTAGATGAAAAAAAAAGGATTTTTCCTGGCCCCTGAGACCTGGGGCTAAGTCTAGCAATTTGAGCAGCAGCAGCACACAGGATTGTAATGCACTGTTTGTTGGTATAACCACTGCGTCTCTTATACAGCCTGCCTGACTGCCTGCCTGATATCTGGGATGGATATTAGTCCTTAGAAGGACTGTTTGTTTGATTTTGCAGGCTTTAGAGACCCTACACTACCTATTTCACAGTATAAATCTCTCCCTAGCTCAGCAGCACTCTCCCTACACTTTCTTATCCAGAGCGACTGTGTCCAAGATAGCGGCGCCTGGTTTTAAATACTCGAGGTGACGCTGTGCGACCAGCCAATCACTGAAATGCCCACAAACAACATGGCTGTGGCATTACAGTGACTGGCTGGCAATCCCTGCATGTTCATTGGCTCTGTAAAGAGCGCCAAACATGCAGGGCGGAGACCCGAGCTCCCGCCCGAGTAACCCGAAAATGCTCGGTGCTCGCCAAACATCCCGAGTAGTGAGATGCTCAGGCGAGTACCGAGCAGTGTCGAGCATGCTCGCTCGCTCAACACTATTGTTAACCCTTTCCGCGAGCACGCTTGGGTGCTCGCCGAGTATTTGCGGCGTGCTCGGCATCTATGTTAGTGTTGACACGGCTGCATATGTCACAGCTGTTAAATAGCTGTGACACATGCAGGAATTGCCGGTTTGATAAGCAATCCCTGCATGTGTCACAACTGTTTAACAGCCGTGACACATGCAGCCATGGGGACACTAACATTGATGCCGCGCACGCTGCAAATACCCGAGCGTGCTCTCCGAAAAGATTAACAATACACGCTCGATCAACACTAGCTGACACTATTTTAATCAAGCGAGCATAAAAGCCATCCCACGTGACAAGGTGTACCCAATCAAAATAGATCTTAACTCTTGTAGTTCAACTCATTATGTGTCAGCAGACCTCAAAATAGACAGGGGCAGAGCACGACCCAGACCTGACTCAGACCAGGGTTCTGTAAAGACCATATCATAACTTACAGGACTCCTTGTTTCTTCCATATACTGGAAATAACTCTTAATGCCATCGTCTGAATGTTTGGGGTCATTCTCTTGTTGCAATATAGCCAATCCCGAAACTTTCAGGGAACCTCCACCATGGTTCACTGTCGACTGCAGACTCTCATTATTGTACCTCTCTCTACCCTTCAACAAACAAACTACATCCCATTTAAGCCAAATATATTTCACATTTTGACTCATCAGTCAAGAGCACCTGCTATTATTTATCTAAACACCAGTTCCTATGTGTTCATACATAGTTCAGTTACTTGGCCTTGTATGTATGTAAAAGGTAAAAAAAAGATTTTGCAATTCGACCACAAAGCTTACTTCTGACAAGACTTCTTTAAAACAGTACATTGGTATAGTTGACTCCCACAGTTTGCGGCTATTTCTGAGCTGATGGTACCGCTGGACAACTTCTGATTTCCAAGAGAAATAATCATGATCTTCCATGTGGTGCACTAAGTTTCCTTGGAAAGGACAATATCACAAACATATAGCAAATGTTATTAATATCTTCAGCAAAAAGAAGAACAAGGAGTTATGGAAGTGAAGATGTGTCCTTGACAGAGCCCTGATATCAATATCATAGAGTCTATGTGGGATTACAAGAAGAAACAGAAGGATTTGCACAAGCCTACATCCACATATATAGGCTTAGTTCTACAAGACAGGTTAGTTCTCCAAGATATTTGGAACAACCTAACTGATGAGCTCCTTCAAAAACTGGGTGCAAGTGTACCATGAAAATTGATGCTTTAAGGCTGGATTCAAAAGTTTTAGCCAGTTGTGGAAAAATGACACAAAATAAGAATGCTATAAAAAATAGATACATTAATAGTTTATTTTAATTAACAAAATGCTAAATGAATGAACAAAAAAGAAGTCTAAATACACCAAAATTTAGTGTGAACACCCTTTGCCTTTAAACAGCATCAATTCTTATAGGTACTCTTGCACGAAGTTAGAGATTTGGTCATGGTCATATACCATGGCAAGACTGAGCACACAACAGGACACAATAAAGCTATAATTGCATCAGCAAGGTCTCTCCCATGTAAAGATTTCAAAGCATTTTAGGGTATCAAGATGTTCTGTTCTGCTATTTTAAAGAAGCACAAAAAAAATGGCAATGTTAAGGATTCAGTGTTAGGCCAAGGAAAGCAGTTGAAAGAAATGCTTACTTCCTTCTAAATCGGAAGATGTACCTCAATTCAAAATTGACTGCAACCAATGGGAAACCAGCTACATTCCTCTACTGTTCAGAGAAGTCAAGCAGTTTTCAAGGAAAAATTGTGACCAAAAAGCCATACATTCAACATGGAAACAATGCCAAGTATGAAAACTGTTCACAAAAAATAGTAAAGGGGTGCTGATAAATGGAAGCAGGTGCTCTGGACTGATGAGTCAAAATGTGAAATATTTGACTATAACAGAAGGCAGTTTATTTGCTGAAGGACTGGAGAGCGGTAGAATAATAAGTGTCTAAAGGCAACAGTGAAGCATGATGGAGGTTCCTTACAAGTTTGAAGCTGCATTTGGGATATTTGTTCAATATTAATAGTCCTCAATGCTGAGAAATACAGGCAGATAATTATCCATCATGCTACCATTAGGTATACACATACTGTATACATAGAATATTGCTTATCCATGTATTTTTCAATATTTTACACTATTTGGAGTATAAAATATTTACATTATAGCCATCATGAAAACATCTGTTAAAGTGAGGGTACTGAAAGTACAGTACAAAAGTCAATGGAATTATTTATAGAGAAAGATACATGAAATAAAGGAAACTGTTTGGAAAGTTTTTGAAAGGTGAATATCTTGAAAAAGTAGCCCATGCCAGAATGACTCACTCGTGCAGGTGTGTATGTATGAAATGGTTTGGATAAGAACATTTACACTTGAAACATGAATACAGTCTTCCTTTTGCACAATGCGATTATCATGAACACAGTATTATTAGGTATGTTTGTATTAATAAAAAGCATCAGTAAAATATAAAAAACACACAGGTGTGTTAGTTGGTGTGTGCCAACACGGTGGCATATCAATTTACGTACGGTTAAAATGAATGATACTGTATGTTCTGTAATTCTCAAATCACAGTAAATATTCAGAGTAGCAAAACAAACATTTTAATGTGTTTGTATAACCATTTACAAATTACAAGGTAATTGTCTCCTTAAGATAACGTATAGCATACATTTCAGAAGTCATATCAAGATCTTAATTTCCATTGCATGTTTTTTATACTTAAAATGTTATTCTGCCAAGTGTTACAAGTTTTTTTCCAAACAATTTTGAAATATTTTCTGCTGGAGTGGAAAAGTGTAAGTTACAATTAGCTCCTTTATTTTTTTTAGATGATTCAAGCTTTGCAGAGATGTTATGTGTCTTGTATTTATTGCACAGTGTTAATGATATTTGATTTGAACATCTGCTAGCGGAAGAAGTTTAAAAAAAGTGATCACTAAATTTGGTCAGCAGTAGTGTTGTGCGAGCATGCTCGACACTGCACGGTACTTGCCCGAGCATCTCATTACTCGGGATGTTCGGCGAGCACCGAGCATTTTCGGGATTCCTCGGGCGGGAGCTCGGGTCTCTGCCCTGCACGTTTGGCGCTCTTTACAGAGCCAATGAACATGCAGGGATTGCCAGCCAGTCACTGTAATGCCGCAGCCATGTTGGTTGTGGGCATTACAGTGATTGGCTGGCCGCACAGCGTCACCTCGAGTATTTTAAACCGGGCACCGGACACAGTCGCCCGGGATCAGACAGTGTAGGGTCAGTGCTGCTGAGTTAGGGAGAGATATATAGTGCGAAATAGGTAGTGTAGGGTCTCTAAAGCCTGCAAAATCAAACAAACAGTCCTTCTCAGGACTAATATCCATCCCAGATATCAGGCAGGCAGGCAGGCTGAATAGGAGACGCAGTGGTTATACCAGCAAACGCTGCATTACAGTCCTGTGTGCTCCTGCTGGTCAAATTGCTAGACTTATCCCCCGGTCTCAGGGGCCAGGAAAAATCCTTTTTTTTTTCATCTAAATACTGTATTTTTTTTTTCTCAGTCAGACTGTACAAATACGTGTCTTATTAACCTTTTGGTATCCCCCCCCCCCCCCAAAAAAAAAAATAATTGAGTGTGTCTGTGACTGTTCAGACACCAATATATCTGTTTAAAAGAGTCTGGTGTAGGGCAGATAACTAGAACTTTGGTTTTGCAGTTCCACGGTTCAAATCTCTGTATTATCCAGCTTTTGGCCGTTTTTCCGTTAAAAAAAACAGTTTGAGTGTCTCGCTGACTGTTTAGACACAAATATATCTGCTTAAAACATTCTGGTGTAGGCCAGATAACTAGAACTGTGGTTTTGCAGTTCCACGGTTCAAATCTCTGTATTATCCTGCTTTTGGCATTTTTTTCATAAAAAAAAACAGTAATAGTGTCTCCCTGACTGTTCAGACATAAATATATATGTTTAAAAGATTCTGGTGTAGGCCAGATAACTAGAACTGTGGTTTTGCAGTTCCACGGTTCAGATCTCTTTATTATCCTGCTTTTGGCATTTTTTCCGTAAAAAAAAACAGAAATAGTGTCTCCCTGACTGTTCACACACAAATATATCTGTTTAAAAGATTCTGGTGTAGGCCACATAACTATAACTGTGGTTTTGCAGTTCCATTGTTCAAATCTCTGTATTATCCAGCTTTTGGCTGTTTTTCCGTAAAAAAAAAACAGTAATAGTGTCTCCCTGACTGTTCAGACACAAACATATCTGTTTAAAAGATTCTGGTGTAGGCCACAAAACTATAACTGTGGTTTACGGTTCAAATCTCTGTATTATCCACCTTTTTGCCTTTTTTACATAAAAAATAAAAAAATTGAGTGTCTCGCTCAGTGTTCAGATACAAATATATCTGTTTAAAAGATTCTGGTGTAGGCCAGAGAAATAGAACTGTGGTTTTCTTCTTCCACAGTTCTAATCTCCTTTTTCTTACCCTTTTTCCATTGATAGTGCGAGTGTAAGCTATTTAACTTCCTTTACCATGGGCAAGCCGCGTGGCAAGGGACGTGGAACTGGACTTTCTGGTGATGGTGCGTGCAGAGGACGAGGCCGTGGCCAAGGTGAAAACGTGCCACAACCAACAGCCAAATCTTCTTGCTCCCACTTCTTGACCGAATTACTAGGGATTAGTGTTGAGCCACCCCCGTAGTGTTCGAAGTTCGGTTCGGTTCGTCGAACACCCGTGTGTTCGCCGAACTGTTCGTCGAACTGTTCGTCGAACACCTTCGAACACCGTTAAAACCAATGGCAGGCAAACAAAAACACATAGAAACACATAGAAAACACCTTCAAAGGTGTCCAAAAGCTCACAAACTGCTCAGAAGACACAACTAACACATGGAAAAGTGACAAGTACATATAGTCATGCGAAAAGAAAAGAGGTGGAGGAGTAAAAGGAGGGGGAGACATAGATATAGGCATGTCATGCCCTTCTAAAATCCAAAAAGTGAGAAGCCGACACGTTCAGTCCGCTCCTGCCCGTGCCACCTCCGTGTCGCCGGGTTTGTGCCAGAGCCGCGGTGAACCCTGACGGCCAGCCCCCCTCTCCCAATACTGGTGCCTGTCCGCTGGTGGGTCGAGTGAGCCCCCCTGTGGTGGAGGCAGCTCTAAGCTTTTTAATTTAAATTGTCTCTCTAATTTGAATGAATACAATTTAAATCCTTTTACAAGGATCTATTGGAGGGCAAGTCTCATGCCAGCAGCCGCGTAATTCCAGCTCCAGTAGCGTCCACTAAAGCTGCTGCAGTTAAAAAGCTTTTATAAGGATCGAGCTCGGCTGTCCACCGCAAGGCATCCTACTGCCAGTCCCAGCCCCTATGCCTTGGGGTGCCTCCTGATGCTCTTCACTGAGTATCCCGTGGTCCCGAAGCATTTCCTTTGAAAAAATTAAGTGTCCAAACTACAGGTGGTGTAGCTTGCTTAACAGCCGGGATAATCCGCTGACTAGCAGACACTGCTACTAGGCACAAAGTATTTCCTGGGCTAGATGCAGTTAAAAATTTGTAATTAGATACTCTCGTTGGATGCTGAGAAAGCATTCCATAGAGTCTCCTGGCACGCCATATATGATTCTCTTAAAAAGCTTGGGGTAGGGGTCTAGGGGACCCTTTTATAGCCAAAATCACAGCCCTGTATCACAATACGTCACCTAGGCTGAAGATAAATGGAACTGTAGCACCCTGAGGGCTCGGTTGCTACAGAGGTATTGCACCTCACCCAGAGGTGTGATATCTCACTCTCAGGTAAGGATGGAGTGTGGATCAGGACCCGACACCTGCATGCATTACACCACATTGCCGTGGGGCAGGGCGACCAATATGCCTCTGAGATGGGCACGACAGTCCCTGTCCCTGGCTGGAGTGGGGCGAGGGAACACTGAGGAAGGGGAACCCTGTAGTGCAGGAGCAGGGAGGAAGCAGTTCCTGGGTGCATTGAGAAGGGAGTATAAAAGGTGGGCACCATCTTAGTTCAGTGCAGAGAAGTCTGAGCAGAAGTGGCAGGGAGCAGGGGCTCTGCATGAGCTCTGCTCCGGAGGCGGGCCTAGTAACAGAGGCCCAGGCCTGGAAGAGGGAGAAGGAAGGAAGAGGAGCGGAGAAGGCTCCAGGAACGAGGAATGAAGGGATCCCAGGGGTGCGGACGGGCGAGTCGCCACCGCACGCCCGAATCCACCTGCGTGGAGGGGTCAGGCCAAAGGGGGAGACCGGTCCCCGAAACTAGTGGAGGCAGGAAACGACCCTCAGCTAGAAACCAGAGGCTGTGACATTTTATGTGGCGCAGCCCCTCGCTACACCCGCTAGGAAGGCACCACATAGGGTCAGGGAAACTGGCGCCAAGTTTACCAAGAGGAGGCCCGAGGCAGCCGGACAGAAGGGTTGGTAAGAAAGGCCAGACAAAGGACACACAAAGGGGGTCCTGTGGAGCGCTCCAAAGTTATCTGGGAGTTGTCTGAGCCCCTCACCTGGTGAGCACAGTACGACGTGGGCAGCCATTACCTGCAAACGTGGTCTGGATAATAAAAACTGTGAGTAAAGGCCCTGGACTGCATCACTGACTCCGTGTCGTTACTGCTGCTGCCCTGCACCATCACCCCCATCCTCCGCATACACTGCCCTGAGGCTATACTCCTCCCGTGGGGAGTTATGCTACGCTCTGCTGCACCCTCAACACCAGCCTCAGTGGTCTGCCCTGCAGCGGCGGTTCACTCTGACCGCAATCCACGGGTGGCGTAGTCGGACATTTAAACATCAAAACCACATAAATAGTTCCGCCACTGGTTTGACCACCCTGAGCCACGGAACCGGGTCGCCGCCACGAAGACTACAACCACCAGCATCCATCAAAAAGGGTCCGGCTCCGGGTGTCCCAAGGCCCAGGGGGTGCATCAGAACATTTTCATCACCTTTCACAATCACCAATGGGACAAGGCAGGGATGTCCTCTGTCTCCTCTCTTATACATCCTAGTGACGGAGCACTTGCTCTCATCAATTCGCCATAACCCCAATATTAGGTGGATTGAGGTGGGAGGCACCGAGTACAAGTGCTCTCTATTTGCTGATGATGTCCTAGTATATATCACTCAATCACATATATCCATCCATGCTGTTATGGCTGAAATAGATCACTTTGTTACATGGTCAAATTTTAAAATCAATGCAGCGAAGTCTGAGGCCCTCGATGTCTCCCTCCCCAAATCCATTTAGGATTCCATCCAGTCCAACTTTCCCTTTGCCTGGCCCTCACAGGGTATCAAATACTTAGGAATTCCTATTCATAGAGACCTCTCCCATCTATGTTATCTTAATTTTGGGCCCTTTATTGAACAACTCCATACAGACCACGGTTGGCAAGTTAGAACTGTAAGATTCACTACGTGAACCACTGGTGTTTTGTGGAAAAGCACATGTACACTGTGTTCCAAATTATTATGCAAAAATTGTTTAGGAGTGATAAGGGAAGAATTTGTTTGTTTGTCAGTTAAACTCATTGATGGTGATGTGTGTCAGGGCTCTTTATATCACTGTAAGCAATTGCAGACACCTGTGCTAATTAGTTTGGCAGGTGTGTCCAATGAAAGGCAAGACTACTTAAGAAGGCTGTCTCACATTATTAAGCAGCCTACATTTTCTGCCAAAATGGGAAAGAAAAAGGATGTGTCGGCTGCTGAGAAGCAACAAATTGTGGAGTGTTTAGGTCAAGGCATGACTACAATCAACATTGTGCGATGATCAGGATGAAGTGTCTTGGCAATCAAGAAGTATGTAGCTGATTCACAGTACACATGTGTGCGTACTGATAAGGGCAAATTGAGGACTCTTTCCTACAGGCAATTACGTCAGGTTAAAAGAGCAGCGGCAAAAAAGCCTTGTCATAGCAGCAGACAAGTTTTTGAAGCTGCTGGTGCCTCCAACGTCCCCCGAACAACAAGATGCAGGGTCCTTCAGAGGTTTGCAGCTGTGCATATGACGCGCCCCCTGGGCCTGTGCGCTTTTGCTGTGCAGGGGGAATACCCGGAGCCGGATCGCTGGGGGTTGTAGTTCTCCGTGGCGGTGACCCGTTCCGTGCCCAGGGCAGTCAAACCAGTGGCAGTCTAAATGTTGTAATAAGTGTCCGACTACGCCACCCGTGGATTGCGGTCAGTGGGGACCGCCGCTGCGCTGCCGACCGCTGAGGCTGATGTTGGTTGCGCAGCCGAGTATGGGATAACTCCCCACGGGAGGAGTAATTGCCTCAGGGCAGCTAATGTGAGAGATGATGGGAGTGATGGTGTGTGGGTCCCAGTGCTGATGGTGCTGGTGCGACAAGGAATCACAGAGACGTGTGGTGCAGTTCAGGGTCTTTACTGATGGTACAAGGCAGACCCTCCCGGGAGTACTGGCTAGTATAAGGGGCCTGGTCAGTCTGCAAGCAAGCAGGAGTTCCCCTGGCCAGGTGGAGTTGTAGGCCTCCCCGTTAATCTACACTCTTCCTGGCTACCTTGCTGTCAGCGGTTACAAGTATCCCACGTCCCTGAGTATACCGTGTGGTGCTCACCCGTATGGCTGGTGACCTGGGGCCTTCTGTTAGCCTCTGCTCCTGGATGGCGGCGCTGGTCCCTTCTCTGTGACTGAGCCTCCGGGCTTCTATGGCCAGAGGACCTGGAATCCCCTGCCGGCTGGTTTCTGCTGCTGGGTGTAGATCAGTCCCCACAGTCTCGGACTCCTGTGTCCGGTTTTAGTGTCCTTGTCCAGGGCGAGCTCTGCTCAGCTCCAGCCCCTGGACTTCTGCTACTGCTCCTACAGAGCTCCTAGTTCTTCCTTTCCCTCTCCAGGCTCTGACTGCTCTAATCCCGCCCCAGACCCAGTTTAAAAGGGCAGATTCCTCCCCTCCGAGGTCTGGGCGGACCGTGTTGCATGTTTAGGGATCCTGACCAGAGAAACCTCCCACTTGCTCTCAGACATAATATCTCTATTACTGTGGCAACCAGACCCCTGGGGTGTCACATTCCCCCCTAGTAAATTTTAGCACTCCGGGACTAAACACATTTTTAAAGAAACATAAATACAAGGTATAACAATAACAAGACAACATATTTACAAGAAGCTTTAGTCTGTAGAGGTCACGGCGTTTCTGTGACCGGGTGTCCATATCACCCAAGGTGAAGTTTATGAAACAAAGGGGGTGTCCATGTCACCCAACAAGGCGAAGTCTTGGCACAGAATAGGGGACCTGTCCAAAGCAAACCCCTTGCGTTGTCCTTGGGCGTGGCTGCAAGGCTGGAGCTAGCTACTTTGGGCCGCAAGTAGGCCACGCCAGACAGGTTTTCTCTTCCGCGGCCGTCTTCACAAGAGGCACCAAGGTGCAACTATCTACAATACTGTTCCGGTTATCCAGTGTCCATAACCTGTTAGTCCAAATAAATCTGCAGGGTAACTGAGAAGCATAATTAGTAACAGGCAACAAACATAAACCATAAACATTTTTCAATAAACAGTCAACTTTACAGTGCACTGGTTTAGATTCTCCTGCGAGCGGGCATCTGACCTCTAGTGACTCTAGTGGACCTACGGAGCTCACTAACTGGTTCTGCACTACAGGGTGTAGGAGGTGTTATGGGTAAGCTGGGCAGCTGTCTGCGCACTCTTTGGCTCACTAGGGGCACGGCAGGCTCACTACTAGCAGAGGGTTGATCCTCCTGTACTGCTGGTGTGGACTCTTCTGCCTCTTGGGCCGGCTGCTCTTCCAGCTCTACCGGTTCCTCTGTAGGCACTTGCGGGGCTGGCTGGAGAAAGGTGAGGACGGGTACCACGACAGCGCCGTTTACTTGTGTCCAAGACCGGGGGAAGTCTCCGAGTACGGTACTGATCATTTCTTCCCTTTCCTCTGCGGGTTGAGGGTTTTCTTGATCTTCTTCAGGGCTTTGCAGCTGCTCGGGACACTTCTTCAGGTGGTCTCTGGAGACAATGGCTGTGGTTTCTCCTCCATCCTTACTGATTATGCAGATTTTTGGGTTCTCATGGCTTGATGGCAGTACGGTGTACGGGTCCTTCTCCCACTGGTCGTCCAACTTGTGGAGCCGTCTCTTCCTCTTCAAGACCTGCTCTCCAGGTACCAGGGGAACAGCGGAAGCATACTGGTTATAAGCCTTCTCTTGCCTTTCTCTAGCTTGAGACAGACTTCGCTCAACGCTCTCCTGCACTTTCCAATACTGCTGCTGCCGTTCTGTATCCCAGTCTGCCTCTGGCGAGGTGTCCTCAGGTGTCAGGACTCCCATATCCAGGTCGATAGGCAGCTTACCAGGTCTTGCTCTCATTAGGTAAGCCGGGGTACAGTTGGTGGAACCTACAGGGATGTGGTTATACAGGTCTACCAGATCGGGCAGTTTCTCAGGCCACAGACTGCGTTCTTCCAGGGGCAATGTTTTTAGCAGATCTATCACCACCTGGTTCATCTTCTCGCAGAGTCCATTGGTTTGAGGGTGATAGGGCGTTGTTCTTATCTTCTTGCAGCCATACAGGTTGCAGAACTCCTGGAAGACCTCCGCTTCGAAGGCTGGTCCTTGGTCTGTCAACACTTGGTCCGGGTACCCGTGTGGACGGCAGAAGTGCTGCTGGAAGGCTCTAGCTGCTGTTTGAGCCGTTAAGTCCTTGACCGGGACCACCACTAGGAACCGGGAGTAATGATCTACGATTGTGAGGGCGTAGACATACCCAGATCTGCTTGGAGCCAGTTTCACCTGGTCCAGGGCTACCAGTTCCAGTGGCTGTCTGGTGATGATGGGCTGCAGGGGAGTCTTCTGGCTGGCACGGTCTTTTCTTCTCAGGTGGCACGGGCCACAGTCTCTGCACCACCTCTCGATGGCTCCTCTCATGCCTACCCAGTAGAACCGTTCACGCAACAAGAACTCCAGCTTCTTCCATCCGAAATGCCCTGCTCTGTTGTGGTATGCCTCCAGAATCATAGCCGCGTCTCGTCTTGGGACCACTACCTGCCAGGTCAACTCATGTGTTCGAGAGTTAACCATTCTCCGGCACAGCTTCTCCCTGTAGAGGAACAGCTTACTTTTCTCCTTCCACAGTTGCTTGGTCTCCTCCGGAGCGTCTGGGTCAAGACTGGCATCGGCTTGGGTCAGCATTTCCTTCACCAGACGGACTGCGGGATCACTGTCTTGCGTTTCTGCCCAGTTGTAGTGGGGCAAGGGATTGAACGTCACAGAGCGCCTATCCTTCACACGGTGGGAATACAGGGTAATCCCATGACGGTGGAATGCAGGGAGCTCGACTTCTTCCAGATCTTCTGGATCTTCCCCTACGTCCGGTAAGTTCGGCATTCTAGACAGGGCATCGGCGTTGGCATTTGTGCGTCCCGCCCGGTATTTGATGGTGAATTCAAAGTTGGACAGGCGAGCCATCCATCTCTGTTCCAGGGCACCGAGCCTTGCAGTGTCCAGGTGTGTCAACGGGTTGTTATCCGTGTACACGGTGAATTTGGAGGAGGCAAGGTAATGCTTGAAACGTTCGGTCACTGCCCACACTACTGCCAGGAACTCCAGCTTGAATGAGCTATAATTCTCAGGGTTCCTCTCCGTGGGCCGTAGCTTTCGGCTGGCGTAAGCGATTACCCGTTCTTTCCCTTGCTGGATCTGGGACAGTACGGCTCCTAGCCCGATGTTGCTTGCGTCCGTGTGGAGGATAAAGGGCTGGCTGTAGTCTGGATATGCCAGGATTTCATCCCCCGTGAGGGCCATCTTCAGCTGGCAGAAGGACTCCTCTTCCAGCCTTTCCCACCTGAAGGGCGGCTTCTGGTTCTTGGCTTTCCGAGATTGACCTATCAGGAGGTCCTGCATAGGGGCTGCCATTTTGGTGAAACCGTGAATGAATCTTCGGTAGTAGCCTACCAACCCGAGGAACTGCCGCACTTCCTTTATGCTGGAGGGTCTTGGCCAGTCCTTAATTACGGTGATCTTATCAGGGTCGGGAGCCACTCCGTCAGCACTCACCACGTGTCCCAGGTACTGCACCTTTGGTTTCAGGAGGTGACACTTGGAGGGTTTCACCTTTAAGCCGTAGTTTGCCAGAGCTTCAAACACTTCTGCCAGGTGTTTCAGGTGGTCCTCGTAGGTCTTTGAATAGACGATGACATTGTCCAGGTATAACAGGACCGTCTCGAAGTTCCGGTGTCCCAGACAGCATTCCATCAACCGTTGGAAGGTTCCTGGTGCGTTACAGAGCCCGAACGGCATACAGTTAAATTCACTGAGACCCATCAGGGTAGTGAATGCGGTCTTCTCCTGGTCCGCCTCTGCTACAGGAACCTGCCAGTACCCGCTAGTGAGATCCAAAGTAGAGAAGAAGTTAGCAGATTTTAATGCAGCTAAGGACTCTTCTATCCTTGGTAACGGGTACGCATCTTTGTGTGTGATACGGTTGACCTTCCCGTAGTCTACACACATTCTCATAGTGTTGTCTTTCTTTTTCACTAAGACTAGTGGAGCTGCCCAGGGGCTACAGCTGTCCCTGATTACCCCAGCCTCCTTCATGTCTCTAAGCATCCCCTTGGCGTGTTGGTAGTGTGCAGGGGGTACGGGTCGGTATCTCTCCTTTATGGGAGGATGGTCTCCCGTGGGGATGTGGTGTTCTACCCCCTTTACTCGCCCGAAGTCTAACGGGTGTTTACTAAACACTCTCTCGTACTCTTGAACCACCCGATAGACTCCCTGTTTCTGGTGTGAGGGAGTGGAGTCAGTACCCAAATGTAGTTGCTGACACCAGTCCTCCATTGGTTTCTTAGAGCCGTTACCTTCCTCTGGTTGAGATGGAGGCAAGGGTTCCACGGCCTGTACAGAATTCTGGTTTATGGTGAACAATTTGGCTAGCGTGGCATACCGGGGCAGGAGTACTTCTCTCTCCCCGATATTTATGATGCGAACGGGCACCCTCCCATGGCGTACATCGACCACCCCCCGTGCTGTCAAAATGGTGGGCCTACTGTCTGAGTAGACGGGTTCTACCATTGCTTGGTAGTCTCTACCTCTTAGACCAATAGCTGCCCAACACCAAATCATCATCTCACTTTTTGGGGGCATGGCAATAGGGAACGGGTCACACATTCTCACGCTACCTATCTCACCACCAGATAGTTCCACCTGTTGCCGCTTCATCAGTGCCCGGATCTCTTTTAGGAGCACACGCTGCTGGCCGGAACTGGCGTTCTTGGCAACCTGCTGTAAAATGAGAATCACCTCTGCAAGACAATTTTCAATCACATTAGTTCCCAAGGTTATTCTAGGGTGACTCTCATGACGGTCTATGTCCACTATAATCAGTCCCTGTGCAGCCAGTTCGACTTTACCGATCTTAATGGTCACCTCCTTGAATCCCACCTGCGGCACGGGCTGACCATTGCTGGCGATGATACTCAGGTCGTCATCTGGGTAGCGGGTTATGTCCGAGTCATTCCAGTACTGCTTAAAGAGCACGTACGGGATGGTGGTCACCTGTGACCCAGTGTCTAGTAGGGCACTCATAGGAATGCCATCCAGTACCACAGGCAAGATTGGACGTCCCCCTACGTATTTATCACGCCAGTTTGATGGGCCTGATGATCTTATGCCTGGGGGTTGGCCCTCTACCCCAGGTTGTGCCCGTTTAAATGACAGTACCTTGCCACATGTCCGGGTTGATTGCAGCGGCGGCAGATGGGTCGTCCATCCTCGTTGTATCTGTCGCTGGGTCTTCCTCTGGCCGGTGGGGTCCTCCTCAGTCGGCGCCACGGGACGTCCTCTGGTCCGGATGCCAGCTGGATCTTTCCTGGAGAAGAGACCTGTAAAGACTGCACAGTTCTGGTTAGCGCGGCAACGCTCTTAGTCAGCTCTTGGACCTGATGGTGCAGGTCTGTAGCCGGGTCACTGTTTAAAGCCTGCGCATCAGCTCCCACAGGCTCTGCAGACAAGGGCGCCGTCCCCTGGTGGTAAGTGATAGCAGGGCGCCTGTGGGTCACAGCGCCACCTGGTGCCGGTTCTCGGAGCACCCGGATGGCTCTGTCCTTGAACTGTGCAAAGTCCAGGTCAGGGTCCTGTAAGGCCATTGCCCGCAACTGGGTCCGGTGGGCATTGCACAGTAGACCCTCAATAAATTGTTCAGTCAACAGCTTATCTTCATTTCCCACGCTGTCAGGGTCTGCCTGCTTAATGGCTCTCAGAGCCTCTTGTAAGTTTAAAGCATAGTCTCTTATACTTTCATGAGCCCGTTGTTTGCACCCATAAAATCTTAGTTTTATTTCGGCTGAGGTGCGGGTGTCAAACGTGTCTTTCAGCCGGGCTAGTATCTCTCTGACAGTCCTCTTCCTCCCAGGTGGCCAGGACTTTACCTCCCTTTGGGCTGCCCTGATTAATTGGGCCACCAGGATGCTTACTTTTTGCTCTTCTGTGAGGGGGTACACCTGGAAGAGGCTATCCAGTCTTTCTCTAAAGTCATTTAGGGTATGTGACTCCCCTGAGTACTGGGGTAGCCAGGCTGCCCCCGGGATATAGGGCATGGTGAAGGGCATGACCGCAGCAGCGGTTGCGCTGGCGGTGGCTGTGGCAGTGGAGCTCCCCTCGGTATCCGGCATCCTCCTCCCCCCTAGTGGACCGTGGCCTACCTTGCGATGCTCTTCTTCTGTAGGCCGCGGCTCCGCAGTCGATCGTCGGGGTTGAGGACCTGGCGTCGCGCTCCGATGACGTCAGCGTCGCTCTTCCTCCCTTCCAGGACCTTGCGCAGCGTCAGCGTGGGGCGGAGCTTCGGATCTCGCGCGCTTTCGGCGTCCACGCCCCTCTTCTTCCTGTGCGGCGTCCCGAAGATGGAGTCCGATGGCGGGAAGCAGCTGCGGATGGCGGGAAGAAGGCAGAAGACGGCGGGAAACGGTCCAAGATGGCGTCTGATGGCGGGAAGGAGGCAGAAGAGGGCGGGAAACGGTCCAAGATGGCGTCTGATTGGTGGGAATCGGCTCCGGACGGCGGGAAACTTCACCACAGGTAAGTTCAAAAAGTCTTTTTCAGGCACGCAGTACCCGGTGGTTGCGGGCACGAAATCCTGCCGACTACGCCAAAGTTGACACACCCCCTGGGCCTGTGCGCTGCTGCTGTGCAGGGGGAATACCTGGAGCCGGATCGCTGGGGGTTGTAGTTCTCTGTGGCGGTGACCCGGTCCGTGCCCAGGGCGGTCAAACCAGTGGCAGTCTAAATGTTGTAATAAGTGTCCGACTATGCCACCCGTGGATTGCGGTCAGTGGGGACCGCCGCTGCGCTGCCGACTGCTGAGGCTGATGTTGGTTGCGCAGCCGAGTATGGGATAACTCCCCACGGGAGGAGTAATTGCCTCAGGGCAGCTAATGTGAGAGATGATGGGAGTGATGGTGTGAGGGTCCCAGTGCTGATGGTGCTGGTGCGACAAGGAATCACAGAGACGTGTGGTGCAGTTCAGGGTCTTTACTGATGGTACAAGGCAGACCCTCCCGGGAGTACTGGCTAGTATAAGGGGCCTGGTCAGTCTGAGAGCAAGCAGGAGTTCCCCTAGCCAGGTGGAGTTGTAGGCCTCCCCGTTAATCTGCACTCTTCCTAGCTACCTTGCTGTTAGCGGTTACAAGTAGCCCACGTCCCTGAGTATGCCGTGTGGTGCTCACCCGTATGGCTGGTGACCTGGGGCCTTCTGTTAGCCTCCGCTCCTGGATGGCGGCGCTGGTCCCTTCTCTGTGACTGAGCCTCCGGGCTTCTATGGCCAGAGGACCTGGAATCCCCTGCCGGCTGGTTTCTGCTGCTGGGTGTAGATCAGTCCCCACAGCCTAGGACTCCTGTGTCCGGTTTTAGTGTCCTTGTCCAGGGCGAGCTCTGCTCAGCTCCAGCCCCTGGACTTCTGCTACTGCTTCTACAGAGCTCCTAGTTCTTCCTTTCCCTCTCCAGGCTCTGACTGCTCTAATCCCGCCCCAGACCCAGTTTAAAAGGGCAGATTCCTCCCCTCCCAGGTCTGGGCGGACCGTGTTGCATGTTTAGGGATCCTGACCAGAGAAACCTCCCACTTGCTCTCAGACATAATATCTCTATTACTGTGGCAACCAGACCCCTGGGGTGTCACACATACGCCATCCTGTCGACCTCCTCTATCCACTTCACACAAGCAGAAACGGCTCCAGTGGGCCAAACATTACATGAAGACTGATTTCAAAACTGTTTTGTTCACGGATGAGTGCCGTGCAGCGCTCGATGGTCCAGATGGATTGAGTGGAGGATGGCTGTTTGATGGACACCCCACGCAAACACGGCTACAGCGCCAACAAGGAGGAGGTGGAGTAATGTTTTGGGCTGGAATCATGGGGAGAGAGATTGTCGACCGCTTTAGGATCCCTGAAGGCGCTAAAGATGAACTCCATAATGTATGTGGATTTTCTCAAACAGCACTTCCTGCCATGGTTCAAGAAGAAGAACCGTGTATTTCACTGCAAGATCATTTTTTTGCATGATAATGCACCATCTCATGCTGCACATAAAACATCTGCATCTCTGGCTGATATGGGCATAAAAGGGGACAAACTTATGGTGTGACCCCCATGCTCCCCTGACCTCTACCCCATTCAGAACCTCTGGAGCATCATCAAAAGGAGTGTCTATGATGGCGGGAGGCAGTTCACATCTAAGCAACAGCTCTGGGAGGGTATTCTGTCCTCATGCAAAACAATTGAAGCAGAAACCATCCAAAACCTGACAAATTCAATGGACGAGAGAGTTCAGAAGCTCCTTTCGAACAAGGGGACCTATGTGAAAATGTAACATCACCTAGAATAAAGTTTTGAGTTGAAAACTGTTTGATTTCAGTTTCTAATAACCTGCTAATGCTTATAATTTCAAAAATGACCATTTTTTTGGTCTTTATTAAAATGAAAAGGTTGATCGAAAAGTTTGGGGGATCTAAGAGTGTGGCAACCCAGTAGTCATGATTACTTCGAATCCTGACAATATGAAGGTCATGTTGCAGGTAGTGCAGCAAGAAGGCACTTATGTGTCTTGCGCATCTCGGAGCCCCAAAATTATTTTCCGGGCTAGATGCAGCTAAAGATTATTATTAATTTTAAATCTGGTGGAGCTTAGTATAGATGGCCTAATAGGATCAGTGCTGCACACTGCTACAAAGCCCAAATTATTTTCCAGTCAAGATACAGATAAACATGATTAGTAATTTTAAATCTGGTGGAGCTTATTATAGATGGCCTAATAGAATCAGTGCTGCACACTGCTACAAAGCCCAAATTATTTTCCAGCCAAGATACAGATAAACATGATTAGTAATTTGAAAGCTTAAAACGGTTGGTAGGGTGATTTTAACCAATCATCAAGCTTTTACTCTCCCCAGGATGACACAGGGGTAGAAAAGTCGTTTCGGATCCATGATTTGTTCATCTTTATGAACGTGAGTCTGTCTACATTATCAGTGGAGAGCCGCGTGCGCTTATCTGTCAGCACACCACCAGCAGCGCTGAACACACGTTCAGACAGAACACTGGCTGCGGGGCATGACAAGATCTCCAAGGCGTAAGTGGCTAGCTCCGGCCATTTATCCAGATTGGAAGCCCAAAAAGAGCAAGGGTTCAGTGACACAGTCATGGCTTCAATGTTTACTTGGAGATACTCCTGTACCATCGTCTCTAGGCATTGACTATGTGTCAGACTTCTTGTCTCCTGTGGCCTTGCAAAGGATGGGCTAAAAAAGTGGTGAAATGATTCCGCAAAATTGATGTTACCAGGAGATACTGTGGTTCTGTTACGGTTTGAGTGCTGAACACTTGACGGTACCACGGTTGGCAAGTTGGAACTGTGAGATTCACTACGTGCACCACTGGTGTTTTGTGGAAAAGCACATGTAAGATTCTGCAACAGTCTCTGCTGATACTCCTGCATGCGTGCATCCCTTTCTATGGCAGGAATAATTTCTGCAAATTTACTTTTGTACCGGGGATCTAACAGTGTGGCAACCCAGTAGTCAGGATTATTTCTAATTCTCACAATTCGAGGGTCATGTTGCAGGTAGTGCAGCAAGAAGGCACTCATGTGTGTTGCGCATCCAGGAGCACCAAGTCCCTGTTGTGTTGGTGGCGAGGTAACAATCATGCTTCCTTCCTCTGTCCTCTCCCCCCAACCTCGCACAACAGAAATGTGATCAAGGTCTCCCTCATCTGATGAGTCTTCCATCAGTTCGTCCTCCACTTCTTCCTGGGCTCCTGCACCTTCCTCACTAGTTTGGCTGCTACCATGCGCCCTGGTAAAACCATCTCCCCCACCCTCACATGCCTGCCGCCTTGGTGCTGCCGACCGTCTGGACCTTGCAGATGTTAGCCCTTCCGCATACAACTCCTCCTCCTCTACTTCCTCCACCTCCTCTTGTGCCACCACCTGACTCCGAATTCTGTTTAACATGTGCTCCAGCATGTAAATCACCGGAATAGTCATGCTGATAATGGCATCGTCAGCACTAAACATCTTCGTCGCCATTTCAAAACTGTGCAGAAGGGTGCATAGGTCCCTGATCTGAGACCACTCCTCCAGCGTGATTTGCCCCACCTCTGGATCTCGTTGGCCCAGGCTATACGTCAGAACGTATTGCACCAGGGCTTGTTGGTGCTGCCACAGTCGCTGCAACATGTGCAGAGTTGAATTCCACCGGGTAGGCACATCGCATTTTAGCCGGTGAAGTAGCAGGCACAACGACTTCTGTAGAGATGTAAGTCGCTGAGCTGCAGGATGCGAACGGCGGAAGTGAGCACACAGTGACCGTGCCCTCTGCAGAAGGCCATCTAGTCTGGGATAGTGGGCTAAAAATTGCTGGACAACCAGGTTCAACACGTGAGCCATACAAGGCACGTGTGTGACATTGCCCCGGCGAAGGGCCGCACCCAGGTTTGCAGCATTGTCGCACACGGCCTTCCCTGGTTTCAGGTCCAGTGGAGACAACCATTCATGAAATTGGTTCTCCAGAGCTGACCACAACTCCTCAGCTGTGTTACTCACATTTCCCAGACATTTCAAAGTAAAAACCGCCTGATGACGTTGAGCCCTACTGCCAGCATAGTAAGGAGGTGTGCAGGATCCCTTCTGCGCAGTTAGAAAGCTTGTGGCATGACCAGACAGGCTTTGGGTGCAGGTGGAAGACCGATAGGAGGTTGAGGAGGCAGAAGCAGTGGAGGAACTTTGACATAAAGAGGATTGACGCACAACTCTTGAGGACGGCAAGACTTGGACAGCAGCCCCTTGTCCTGCTGTCACCATAGTTACCCAGTGCCCAGTCAGCGACATGTAACGCCCCTGTCCATGCCTACTCGTCCAAGTGTCTGTGGTGAAATGCACCCTGTCACACACAGAGTTTCTCAAAGAAGCGGTGATGTTGTGTGCGACATGCTGGTGGAGCGCAGGCACACGTTTCTTTGAGAAGTAGTGCCGACTGGGCATCTGGTACTGGGGCACTGCGACGGACATAAGGTCTCGAAAATCCTCTGTGTCCACCAGGCGGAAAGGCAGCATTTCTGTAGCCAAGAGCTTGCAGATGGTGAAATTCAACCTCTTAGCTTTCTCATGGCTAGGAGGAAATGGTCTTTTACTTGTCCACATCTGAGGGACCGAGGGCTGGCTATTGTGCTTAGACGGGGTTGATAAGGGTGTCCCCGGCAAACTGCCGGTCTGTGAGGAAGATGCAGGCGGACATGTTAGGTTGCCTTGATCCAAAGGTGGTGCTATCGATGTCGGACAGCGCTCAACACCAGCTGGTGTTACCACCTCCAAAGAAAATGATGACCTGCCAATCACGCTGGCTGTTGCGGGTAAAGAGGTGGCAGGTCTGCGCCCCAAAACAGGTGTGACTGCTGTCCCCCCAGTCACAGAGGATGAAGAGGCCGCGGATGCACAAGATATGGCAGACGGTGGTTGGCCCGGCCGGCTAGGCCGCATTGTAGCACACTGAGCTTCCCACTGCAACTTATGCTTCATGTCCATGTGCCGGTTCATGCATGAAGTACTCAAACTATGTATTTTTTGGCCTCTACTTAGCTTTTGCTGACAAATGTTACAGATAACACGAGTTGGGTCATCTTTATAGATCTGAAAAAATGCCCAGGCTATGCAAGGCTTAGCACCCATGCGACCTGAAGAGCCACCACGAATTGTGGTGAGAGGCAGAGTTGTGTTTGAGGATGCAGTTGTTGACGTGCTTCCAGTACTACGTCTCTGTCCAGGAAGGCGCAACCTGACCTCGTCGTCACTAGCATCTTCCTCCACCTCCTCTGCTGACCTCATCTCTTGGCTGACTGTGGGTTGACAGTAAGTGGGATCTCCAACCTCATCATCATCACCCTGTGCGTTATCACACCCGTCGTCCTCAGAGCCAACCTGTTCCTGCCCTGGCAAAAAACTAAAGTTGTCGCTCCAATCAGGTATTTGAGTCTCATCATCGTCTTCCTCATTGTCTCCACCAACAGGAGTTACAGTTTGGGAATGAGGGTCTACATTATGGTCAGAACCTTCTGCGTCTGGTCCTGGATCCGACTCATAAAGATTCTGGGCATCAGTGCAGATCATTTCCTCGTCTGGATTCACAGAAGCGCTGGAGTCGACCTCTGATTCCCAGGCTATAGTATGAGTAAACAGCTCTGCAGACTCAACCATCTGTTCTACCTCATACTCAGACGGGCAGCTGGAGATTTGGGAGCTGTGAGGAAGCAAGTGCGATTGGGGTGACACCTTTGAGGACTGGAGTATTTGTGATGTTGAAGTTGATGTGGAGGAGAGCCCACTTAAAGGGGCACTTGATATCCGTTGAAGCACCTGCTGTTTTTGTGCCTCATCTGGAATTTGTAGCGATTGGCGTGGCCGTAAGAAAGGGATCTTATCACATTGTCCGCTAAAAGAAGTAGACATTTTAGTTTGGCTGGAAGATGGTCTTTCTTCTGCAGATGTTACTGTTGCTTTAACACCTACCCCACGGACACAACCTTTTTTCCCCTTCCCAACACGCCTATTCCCCTTTCCACCAGCAGCAGGCCTTTTTCCACTCATTTTGGTGGTTAACTAATTCACAACTCTGGAGTTGTTAGCACAAAAAAACAATGGATGGGAACCGAGCAGAGCTGAGTGGCCAAACTGTGGAATTAGGCCAAAACTATTGGCTGGGTTAGATGCAGAAAAAAATTATATTCAATTTGCAACCTGATGGAGGTCAGTATAGATGTACTAATAGAACAAGTCCCACACACAGCTAGAAGCCCAAATATTTTTTCAGAGGTAGATGCAGAAAAAAATTGTATTCAGTTTGCAACCTGATGGAGGTCAGTATAGATGGACTAATAGAACAAGTCCTACACACAGCTAGAAGCCCAAATATTTTTTCAGAGGTAGATGCAGAAAAAAAATATATTCAGTTTGCAACCTGATGGAGGTCAGTATAGATGGACTAATAGAGAAAGTCCCACACACTGCTAGAAGGCCAAATATTTTTTCAGAGCTAGATGCAGATAAAAATTATTTTTAATTTGCAACCTGATGGAGGTCAGTATAGATGGACTAATAGAGAAAGTCCCACACACTGCTAGAAGGCCAAATATTTTTTCAGAGCTAGATGCAGAAAAAATTATATTCAGTTTGCAACCTGATGGAGGTCAGTATAGATGGACTAATAGAACAAGTCCCACACACAGCTAGAAGCCCAAATATTTTTTCAGAGGTAGATGCAGATAAAAATTATTTTTAATTTGCAACCTGATGGAGGTCAGTATAGATGGACTAATAGAGAAAGTCCCACACACTGCTAGAAGGCCAAATATTTTTTCAGAGCTAGATGCAGACAAAAAATTATTTTGAATTTGCAGCGTGATGGAGGTCAGTATAGATGGACTAATAGAACAAGTCCCACACACTGCTAGAAGGCCAAATATTTTTTCAGAGCTTGTTGCAGAAAAAAATTATATTCAGTTTGCAACCTGATGGAGGTCAGTATAGATGGACTAATAGAACAAGTCCCACACACTGCTAGAAGCCCAAATATTTTTTCAGAGCTAGATGCAGAAAAAAATTATATTCAATTTGCAACCTGATGGAGGTCAGTATAGATGGACTAATAGAATGATGCTATGCCCAAAAGATTTTACTTCACTAGGTGCAGTAAAAAAATTGGTATTCTATACACAGGTGGTATATCTTGCAACACAGAAAGGCTACTCCACTGACTAACACACTCTGCAATAGGCCAAAAAGGATTAGCTTTGCTAGATTCAGCCAAATGCTGTGAAAAAAACTTGCACAGCACTGGCACAGACCTGCCTGGCAAAAACTGATAGGAACTGATGTAACCTAGTCCTGAAAAGGACTGCAATTACAATTAGTCTTTACTCCCACAATCTATCTATTTAAGAGCACAGACCTGCCTGATAAAAGTCGTAGGAAATGCTGTAACCTAGTCCTTAAAAGGACTGCAATCACAACTATTCCCTACTCCCAAGCTATCTGTAGATTTGTGCGAAAATTGGCTTGAAATTAACAAGGTATAGCGCACACAGCAACAGCGGTGCCGTCTAACACGCAGCTGCAGCAGTGAGAAAATGGTGGCGACGGGGAAAATGGCTTGGTCTTATAGGGCAAGGACATGTGACATACACTGCCAATGACACATGCCCTTGCTTGTGTGAAAAAAAGCACTTCGCTCCGTGTGTGCGCTGCTGATAGGTTGACAGATTGCACCTCCCCACTGCAAATGCGGGAAAGAGAAAAAAAAATGGAGCTCTTCATTATTCCTGCAGAGATCCATCCCCTGCCCCTCCCCCCACCCCGCTGTACACTCAAACTGCATATTAACATTAATTTTCATCATTACTGAGAAAAAATCCAGTTATGATTTTGGTGCACGAACAGTTATCGAACATAACCTCGAACAGCCGAATTTTTCTCAAATCGTTCGTGTTCGCCGAACGGCTCGAACACCGCCCAAAACAGCTCGAATTTGAGATTGGCGAACAGTTCGAGTCGAACAACGCTCATCTCTACTAGGGATGCACACTACAACACCAGTATTGCAAACTGATCAGTGTGAACAGGTTATTAATTGGATAGCAGATAATACTTCCAGTTACCTGGGCCCCACCACCCCCGGTCTGTCTTCCACACGGTCAAGTTTTAGTAGCCGTGAGTCTCGACCGCATACTCCTCCTCACCCTGATGCTCCTTCCTCCCACCATGCTGAGTGTTGTCAGACAGCAACTGATCCCACACTTGGACACTCTGAAGAGCTGTTCACTGGTCCATTTCCATATTTGTGCCCCTTGCCTGCTCCGCTTGAAGTGGTGGAAGAGGAGATCCATATTTGAACAGCCACGGCCACAGGAAGTCGATGCTGGCAATTTGTCACAAGAGGTGGACGATGACGAGACACAATTGCCACGAAGTGAGGAGGAGGATAGTGGTGCGCAAGTGGAAGAGGAGGAGGTGGTGGATGATCTAGTAACTGACCCAACGTGGCAGGAGGACGCGCAGAGCGAGGCCAGCAGCACACAGGGGGAGGGAGGCAGAGTACCCCAACAGGCAGGAAGAAGCAGTGTGGTGGCCGCACACAGAAGGCGGGCAACAGTTCGCCGTAACACCGACACGAGGGACGTTGCCAGTACAACCGGTAGGTCTTCCAGAGTCTGGAATTTTTTTAAAGACTCTGCTGATAACCCCAAAAAGGCCATTTGTACCACCTGCCATGCCAGCATCAGCAGGGGTGACAAAACTACCAGCCTGACCACCACCAGCATGATAAGGCACATGTCAGCAAAGCACCCAACATTGTGGGGCGAATCCCGGGGTCCACGACCAGTGTCAGCGGATGGTACCACTGCTTCTTCCGCTGTTGCGCGTGTAAGAGAACCCCCTGTTGTGCGTGCAAGGCAATCCCCTGTCCATACTGCATGCAAAGATGCCCCCTCCTCTCAGTCTTCACTTGTTATGGCAGTTTCTCAAGAACATAGCCTACAAAGAAAATGGAGTATAGTACCCAAAGAAAATATAGAACAATACTAAATTGTGTCTAAAACAACAATTTTATTAGGTATACATATTAAAATCAAGACAAAGTATTAAAAATAGTAGGTCACTGGGGGGGACATGCACAAAAACAGAATGGCAACTACACGTAGATCCACATGGGGTCATCTGAGTACAAAAAGAAGAGTATTACAGAGGTTATACTGCGGTGTACGTATGACTACATCTTCTAAGAAATAGTATATTAAATATATAAGTCAAGTATATTCAGAAGGTACCTATAATTAATAATGTGAAAACCACAGAGACCTAAAAGCATAAGATGTCAGAGACAGTCCAGTTAATGAGGAAAAGTCAAATAACTATTCATCAGTGAGACCAGATGACTCACCCATGTATAAAGTAAGGACCTGTATGCCGCGCTGGAGCCCCAAGAAACAGCATCAACGTCCACGTCCCACCACAGCGTTCAATTGTCCATATCCCAGAGCTTTGAACGAAAGCGCAAATTCGCAGCCAATAAACCACAGGCCACAGTCCTAAATTCGCACATTTCACGACTGCTTGCATTGGAAATGCTGCCTTTTAAGCTGGTGGAGACGGAATCCTTCCGCAACCTTATGGCGGTGGCCGTCCCTCGGTACTCGGTCCCCTGCCGACACTATTTTGCCTGGTGTGCCATCCCCGCACTACACAAGCACGTGTCCCGAAACATCTGCCGTGCCCTCAACAACGCAGTTACTGGGAGAGTCCACCTGACAACGGACAGGTGGACAAGTGCTTGTGGCCAGGGATGGTACATCTCCCTGATGGCACACTGGGTAAACATAGTGGAAGCCGGGACCCAGTCGGACCTTGGGACGGAACACATCCTCCCCACATTGAGGATTGCGGGCCCTATATCAGTCAGAGTTGCCCCCACAGTGTACAGCTCATGCCATCATCCTCCTCCTCCTCCTCATGTTCAGCCTCCATCTCAGATATCACCACATCAGTTACAAGCTGGAAGCACTGCAGTACTGCTTCAGCCAAGCGGCAACAGGCTGTACTGAAACTCATAAGCTTAGGTGATAAACCTCACACTGCTTGTGAGTTGTGGACAGCTGTGAAAGAGCAGGCAGATCTGTGGCTGAGACCGCTGAACCTAATTCCGGCCATAATCGTGTGTGACAATGGCCGTAACCTGGTGGCGGCTCTGAGGCGAGGCGAGATCACACACATACCATGCCTGGCTCATGTGCTTAACCTCGTGGTTCAGAGGTTTCTTAAATCGTACCCCGAATTGCCATATCTGCTCGTCAAAGTACGCCGCCTGTCAGCTCATTTTCGGAAGTCAGCTACAGCTTCCGCCGCCCTTGCAGTGTTGCAGCAGCATTTGCAGCTTCCAGCACACCGACTGGTGTGTGATGTCCCCACACGTTGGAACTCTACCCTCCACATGTTGCAAAGGATTTGTGAGCAAAGGATTTGTGAGCAGAAGAGAGCAGTTGTGGAGTACCAGCTGCAACAAGGCCGTCGATATTCAGGTCAGACTCCACACATAAGACCTCAGGAGTGGACCTGGATGTCTGACATATGTACCATCCTGACAAACTTTGAGGAGTCCACCAAGATGGTTGACACCATCATTAGCATCAGCATCCCACTTGTTTCTCTTTTGCAACGCTCTCTGCAGAGAATTAAAGAGGAGGCATTGCAGCCAGAGTATGATGAGATGGATCAAGAAGCCGTAATGGGCGATTACACACAGCCCAGCCTCATCTCATCCCAACGTGCATTGGGGGACAATGAGGTAGAGGAGGAGGAGGAAGAACAGGAGCTGGTATCATGCGCAGTAGACGGTAGTACCTGTACAACTGTCATACCGTCGGTTCAGCGTGGGTGGCCTGAGGACAGAGAGGAGGAGGAGGAGGAGAGCATGGTCAGTCGTCATCTTGGTGAGGACACGGAAGTCTTGCCCGTTACCTGTCTGGCACGCATGGCTGACTTTACGTTACGCTGCCTTAACCGTGACCCTCGCGTTGTCAAAATGTTGGGTGACAGTCATTACTGGTTGGTGGCACTTTTAGACCCCCGCTACAAGGAGAACTTTCACTCTCTTATTCTTGAGGTGGAGAGGTCTACAAAAATGAGGCAGTACCAGAAGGCCCTTGCTGGAGAACTGTTAAAAAAATTCCCATCTGAACACGCTAGCGGCAGAGGTCACAGTTCATTGACCAACCAAGGCGTACAGGCGAGAGAGATGCAACTCCAATCCTGCAGAGGCAGGGGAACACTGTCAACATTCTGGGACAGTTTTCTGAGATCCGCCCAGCTTACAAGCCCTGAGGCGCGGGGTACTCTCACAAGGAGTGGAAAGTTTCAAAAGATGGTGAGGGAGTACCTTGCCGACCGTACCAGCGTCCTCCATGATTCCTATGTGCCTTTTAATTATTGGGTATCCAAGCTGGACACTTGGAATGAACTCGATCTGTACGCCTTGGAGGTCCTGGCCTTCCCTGCCGCTAGCGTGTTATCGGAGCGTGATTTTAGTGCCGCTGGGGGAATTATAACTGATAAGCGCACTCGCCTGTCAACTGACAATGCTGACAAGCTGACCCTTATCAAAATGAACAAGGGCTGGATTGGGCCAGACTTCTCATCACCACCAAATGACAGCAGAGTAACATAAAGTCAAATCCACTGTGTTATTTTGGGAGGCGTATTCCCATGCACCGCTTCACACCCACACATGGGTATACGCTTCCTCGTTTCAGCTTTATTTTGCTCTTCTCCTTATCCTCAGCCTCCACCACCACTATACCACCAGGGTGACCGTGGTCCGTGTTGCCAGCATTGCATGTTCCTCCGTCCTAATTTTTGGCAGCTTTTGCTTGGAAGGCATAGGCACAGACTATGGGAGACCCACTCCCCAATAATGGGAATAATGTTTTTAATATGCTGTACAGCATGGCTCTTGTAAGGGGCATGAAAACCGTCTTGTAAAACCCTCTGAACTCCACAGCTCTTCCAAGGGGTATTAAAACCGTCTTCTTAAGCTACTGTGACCTCTAACACTCTTCCAAGGGGCAATGATATTGTCTTTTTATTCCACTCCGACCTCCACCACTCTTCCAAGGGGCATTAAAACTGTCTTGTTAAGCTACTGTGACCTCCACGTCTTTTCCAAGGGGCATTAAAACCGTCTTGCTAAACCACTCTGAACTCCACAGCTCTTCCAAGGGGCATTAAAACCATCTTGTTAAGCTACTGTGACCTCCACCACTCTTCCAAGGGGCATTGATATTGTCTTTTTATTCCACTGCAACCTCCACCACTCTTCCAAGGGGCATTAAAACTGTCTTGTTAAGCTACTGTGACCTCCACCACTCTTCTAAGGGGCATTAAAACCATCTTGTTAAAGCACTCTGAAATCCACAGCTCTTCAAAGGGGCAATAAACCAGTCTTGTTAAGTTACTGTGACCTCCACCACTCTTCCAAGGGGAATTGATATTGTCTTTTAATTCCACTGCGACCTCCACCACTCTTCGAAGGAGCATTAAAACTGTCTTGTTAAGTTACTGTGACCTCCACCATCACCCTTCCAAGGGGCATTGATATTGTCTTTTTATTCCACTGCGACCATAACCACTCTTCCAAGGGGCATTAAAACAGTCTTGTTAAGCTACTGTGACCTCCACCACTCTTCCAAGGGGCATTAATATTGTCTTTTTATTCCACTGTGACCTCCACCACTCATCCAAGGGGCATTAAAACTGTCTTGTTAAGCTACTGTGACCTCCACCACTCTTCCAAGGGGCATTGAAACCATCTTGTTAAGCTACTGTGACCTCCACCACTCTTCCAAGGGGCATTAAAACCGTCTTGTTAAACCACTCTGAACTCCACAGCTTTTCCAAGGGGCATTAAAACTGTCTTGTTAAGCTACTGTGACCTCCACCACTCTTCCAAGGGGCATTAAAACCATCTTGTTAAGCTACTGTGACCTACACAGCTCTTCCAAGGGGCATTAAAACCGTCTCGTTAAATCACTCTGAACTCCATAGCTCTTCCAAGGGGCATTAAAACCGTCTTGTTAAGCTACTGTGACCTCCACCACTCTTCCAAGGGACATTGATATTGTCTTTTTATTGCACTGCGACCTCCACCACTCTTCCAAGGGGCATTAAAACTGTCTTGTTAAGCTACTGTGACCTTCACCACTCTTCCAAGGGGCATTGATATTGTCTTTTTATTCCACTGCGACATCCACCACTCTTCCAAGGGGCATTAAAACTGTCTTGTTAAGTTACTGTGACCTCCACCACTCTTATAAGGGGCATTAAAACCGTCTTGTTAAACCACTCTGAACTCCACGTCTCTTCCAAGGGGCATTAAAACCATCTTGTTATACCACTCTGACCTCCACGTCTCATCCAAGGGGCATTAAAACCGTCTTGTTAAACCACTCTGAACTCCACGTCTCTTCCAAGGGGCATTAAAACCGTCTTGTTAAACCACTTTGAACTCCACAGCTCTTCCAAGGGGCATTGAAATGTTGTTTTTAATTCATAGAATCATAGAATCATAGAATGGTTGAGTTGGAAGGGACCTCCTGGGTCATCTGGTCCAACCCCCTGCTCAAAGCAGGATTCACTAGATCATCTCAGACAGATGTCTGTCCAGCCTCTGTTTGAAGACGTCCATTGAAGGGGAACTCACCACCTCTCGTGGCAGCCTGTTCCACTCATTAATCACCCTAACTGTCAAAAAGTTTTTTCTAATATCTAATCTGTGTCTCCTCCCATTTAGTTTCATCCCATTGCTTCTAGTCTTTCCTTGTGCAAATGAGAATAAAGATGATCCTTCTACAATGTGACAGCCCTTGACATATTTGTAGACAGCTATTAAGTCTCCTCTCAGTCTTCTTTTTTGCAAGCTAAACATTCCCAAATCCTGCAACCGTTCCTCATAGGACATGGTTTGCAGACCAGTCACCATTCTGGTCGCTCTTCTCTGAACTTGCTCCAGTTTGTCTATGTCTTTTTTAAAATGTGGTGCCCAAAACTGTACACAGTATTCCAGATGAGGTCTGACCAAAGAGGAGTAAAGACCGATAATGACTTCACGTGATCTAGACTGTATGCTTCTGTTAATACATCCCAGAATTGTATTTGCCTTTTTTGCTGCTGCATCACACTGTTGACTCATGTTTAGTCTATGATCTATTAGTATACCTAAGTCTTTTTCACATGTACTGTTGCTTAGCTCTATTCCTCCCATTCGGTATATGCTTTTTTCATTTTTATTGCCCAGATGTAGTACTTTGCATTTTTCCCTGTTAAAAACCATTCTGTTGGTTGCTGCCCACTGCTCCAGTTTATTTAGGTCTTTTTGAATCCTCTCTCTCTCTTCTCTAGTATTAGCTATCCCTCCTAGCTTTGTGTCATCAGCAAATTTAATCAGTTTACCCTCAATTCCTTCATCTAAATCATTGATAAAGATGTTGAACAATACAGGTCCCAGGACGGAGCCCTGTGGTACCCCACTTGAGACATTCATCCAGCTGGATGTGAAGCCATTTACAACCACCCTTTGAGTCCGATCACTAAGCCAGTTATGAATCCACCTAACAGTTGCCTGGTCCATTGCATACTTGGTCATTTTTTCAATAAGGATGGTGTGAGATACTTTGTCAAATGCTTTGCTGAAGTCAAGATGTACTATATCTACAGCATTTCCCTGATCCACCCAGTCAGTGATTCTGTCATAGAAGGAAATTAAGTTAGTCTGACATGACTTGTTAGTTACAAACCCATACTGACTCTGGTTAATCACTTCATTCTTATCCATGTACTTACATACATGTTGTTTAATAATTTGTTCAAAGATCTTTCCTGGTATAGAAGTCAGACTCACCGGCCTATAGTTCCCTGGGTCCACCTTCTTCCCCTTTTTGAAGATAGGAACAACATTTGCTCTTCTCCAGTCTTCTGGGACTTCTCCTGTTCTCCAAGAATTTTCAAAGATTATGGAGAGTGGTTCTAAAATTTCTTCTACGATCTCCTTCAGTACTCTGGGGTGTAATTCATCTGGACCTGGAGACTTGAACTCATTTATGTTAGCTAAATATTCCCTCACAATCTTTCTGTTTACAGATAACTTGGATTCCTCTATTCCTTTAAAAGGACAGTGAAGATCAGTTGATGTTACATTTTCTTTCTGAGAGAAAACAGATGCAAAATAGGAATTAAAAAGTTTGGCCTTCTCAACATCCTCTCTTACCATTTCTCCATTTTCATCCTGCAAAAATCCTATAGCATCTTTGACTTTTCTTTTACTTTTGACATACCCCCAAAATCCTTTTTTATTGCTTTTGACATCTCTTGCAAGCCTTAATTCATTGTCAGCTTTAGCTAACCTGATACGTGCCCTGCAGGATCTGCAGACTGCATTATAATCTTCTTTAGATATGCCTCCCTCTTTCCATTTAATAAACATTTCTTTCTTTCTTTTTAGCATGTGTTTAAGTTCTGTGTTCATCCATCCTGGTTTCCTTAAATGCTTCCCATTCTTCCTACTTTTCGGGATTGTTAACGATTGTGCTTTGAGAATCTCATTTTTAAAAATTTCCCATCCTTCCTGGACATTTTTGTCCTTAAGGACATCCAGCCATTGGATCCCTCATATTCTCTTTCTGAGTCTCTAAAAATCTGCCTTTCTAAAATCTAACCTTGAAGTTTGAGTCTTCACATGTCTTCCTCCTTTAGTTATCCAAAATTCTATAATAGCATGATCGCTGCCTCCTAGGGTCCCAGCCACCTTTACCTCCTCAACCATTTCCTCCCTGTTTATAAGGATTAGATCCAAAGTAGCAGATCCCCTTGTTTTCTCCCCTACCTTTTGGAAGATAAAGTTGTCAGCAAGAGAGGATAATTAATTCTAACCTCCACGACTCTTCCAAAGGGCATTACATTTCCTCCTAATTTAAGTTAGCTTTTGCTTTTCAATGCATAGGCGAACACAAAGTGAGACCCACTCCCCAATAATGGGTAGAAGGTTTTAAGTACACTGTAATCCACGTCTGTTTCAAGGGGCATTGCAGTTCCTCATAATTTTTGGAAAGCCTTCCATTCACTGCTTAGGCCAACAGTGTACAGGAGATCCAGTTGCTATAAATGGAAAAAAAGGTTTAGTTAAGGCCCTCTGACCTCCATGTCACTTCCAAGGGGCATTGCACTCACTGTATGCCCTATAACTGTGTAGTCGAACCGCTCCTTTTGATACAGAAACATATCCTACAAGACATGTGTGGTTGACTGGCCTGATATTGAGGTGAATGGTCCTTGTTCCTCCTGCTCTTTCTCCTTTGCCATCACCTCATCTATCATTCATGACCTGAAGCTTTGTTTTAACGGGAGTCATAGAACTGGGATAATAGCAGGAAAATATCCAGCAATCCTCTGAGGAGGTAGGATATGCTCCAAAATGCTGACCACCTCAGGCCTAGCCGCTACTACATATGACGCGCCCCCTGGGCCGTGGGGGATACCCAGAGCTGGGCCTTGTAGATGCTGGGGGTTGTAGTCACCGTGGCGGCAACCCGGTCTGTGACCCAGGGCAGTCAAACCAGGGTAGTCTATGTGTATCTCGTTTAAAGAGTCCGACTACGCCACCAGTGGAATGCGGTTATTGGGAACCGCCGCTGCGGAGCAGTCCACTGAAGCTGGTGATATGCGCAGCAAGGTAGTGTAACTCCCCACAGGAAGAGTGTAGCTTCAGGGCAGCGTGAGTGGATGATGGTGGTGATAGTATCTGGATCAGTAATGATGACACAGAGTCTTTGCAGTGCAGTCCTGGGGTATTTACTGATGACATTTATATAGGCCCCAACGGGAGTACTTGCTAGGGATGAGGGCCTGGTCAGTCTGGGAGCAATCCTAGAATTCCCCTGGCCAGGTGAAGTTGTAGGCCTGCCGTTCTGACTGTACTCTTTTGGCTATCCCGCTTATAGTCGTGTTGTAGCCCATGTCCCTGAGTGTAACGTGCTGCTCACCCGTATGGCTGGCGACTCGGATCCCGTGTATTCCTCGCTCCTCTGTGGCGGTACTGGTACTTTCGTGTGACTGAGCCTCCGGGCTTCTGGGGGCCAGGAGACCTGCAATCCCCTTCTCTGCGGTATTTGCTGCTGGGCTTGAAGGGTCCCACAGCCTCGGACTCCGGTGTCCGGTCCTCTGTATCTACTCCGGCTAGGACGAGCTCTGCACAGCTCTAGTCCTCAGCTCCTTGCTCCTTAGTGTCCTATCAGACTCCTGACACTGACTAAACTTACACTGACTAACCCTGCCTCCAGATCCAGTTATATAGGGCAGGATCCTCCCCTGTTTTGGTCTGGGGCAGGAGGTGTTACATGTAGTGTGTTCCCTGACCAGGAAACTCCTGTTTTGCTCCCAGACATGGTATTACTAACACTGTGGCAACCAGAGCCCCTGGGGTGCCACATTCCCCCCCCTAGTAAATTTCAGTACTCCGGGACTGAACATATTTTGCAAAAACAATAGGTAACAATATACAATACAAATACAATGTACATTAGAATATTTACAGACACTACAGTCTTTTTAGGTCACGGTATCAACTGTAACCAGGTGTCCATTTCACCGAAGATGTAGTTTGAGGGACCCGTCCCAAACCCTCCACGGAGGCCCTGGGGTGGCTACAGGGCATTGATGATCCGGTGTTGGACCACGTCTTCAGCCACCTCCACCGGTTTTTGTTCTGTGGTCTGGCACAAAAGGGGCACTTTCCAGGTGCAACTATTTACAGGCAAAGTTTTTGGTTATTCATTGTCCATAACTAGAGATGAGCGTTGTTCTACTCGAACTGTTCGCCAATCTCAAATTCGAGCTGTTTTGGGCGGTGTTCGAGCCGTTCGGCAAACACGAACGATTTGAGAAAAATTCGGCTGTTCGAGGTTATGTTCGATAACTGTTCGTGCAACAAAATCATAACTGGATTTTTTCTCAGCAATGATGAAAATTAATGTTAATACGCAGTTTGAGTGTACAGCGGGGTGGGGGGAGGGGCAGGGGATGGATCTCTGCAGGAATAATGAAGATCTCCATTTTTTTTTCTCTTTCCCGCATTTGCAGTAGGGAGGTGCAGTCTGTCAGCCTATCAGCAGCGCACACACGGAGCGAACTGCTGTTTTTCACACAAGCAAGGGCATGTGTTATTGGCAGTGTATGTCACATGTCCTTGCCCTATAAGACCAAGCCATTTTCCCCGTCGCCACCATTTTCTCACTGCTGCAGCTGCGTGTTAGACGGCACCGCTGTTGCTGTGTGCGCTATACCTTGTTAATTTCAAGCCAATTTTCGCACAAATCTACAGATAGCTTGGGAGTAGGGAATAGTTGTGATTGCAGTCCTTTTAAGGACTAGGTTACAGCATTTCCTACGACTTTTATCAGGCAGGTCTGTGCTCTTAAATAGATAGATTGTGGGATTAAAGACTAATTGTAATTGCAGTCCTTTTCAGGACTAGGTTACATCAGTTCCTATCAGTTTTTGCCAGGCAGGTCTGTGCCAGTGCTGTGCAAGTTTTTTTCACAGCATTTGGCTGAATCTAGCAAAGCTAATCCTTTTTGGCCTATTGCAGAGTGTGTTAGTCAGTGGAGTAGCCTATCTGTGTTGCAAGATATACCACCTGTGTATAGAATACCAATTTTTTTTACTACACCTAGTGAAGTAAAATCTTTTGGGCATAGCATCATTCTATTAGTCCATCTATACTGACCTCCATCAGGTTGCAAATTGAAAATAATTTTTTTCTGCATCTAGCTCTGAAAAAATATTTGGGCTTCTAGCAGTGTGTGGGACTTGTTCTATTAGTCCATCTATACTGACCTCCATCAGGTTGCAAACTGAATATAATTTTTTTTTGCATCTAGCTCTGAAAAAATATTTGGCCTTCTAGCAGTGTGTGGGACTTTCTCTATTAGTCCATCTATACTGACCTCCATCAGGTTGCAAATTAAAAATAATTTTTATCTGCATCTACCTCTGAAAAAATATTTGGGCTTCTAGCTGTGTGTGGGACTTGTTCTATTAGTCCATCTATACTGACCTCCATCAGGTTGCAAACTGAATATAATTTTTTTCTGCATCTAGCTCTGAAAAAATATTTGGCCTTCTAGCAGTGTGTGGGACTTTCTCTATTAGTCCATCTATACTGACCTCCATCAGGTTGCAAATTAAAAATAATTTTTATCTGCATCTAGCTCTGAAAAAATATTTGGCCTTCTAGCAGTGTGTGGGACTTTCTCTATTAGTCCATCTATACTGACCTCCATCAGGTCGCAAATTAAAAATAATTTTTATCTGCATCTACCTCTGAAAAAATATTTGGGCTTCTAGCTGTGTGTGGGACTTGTTCTATTAGTCCATCTATACTGACCTCCATCAGGTTGCAAACTGAATATAATTTTTTTCTGCATCTAGCTCTGAAAAAATATTTGGCCTTCTAGCAGTGTGTGGGACTTTCTCTATTAGTCCATCTATACTGACCTCCATCAGGTTGCAAATTAAAAATAATTTTTATCTGCATCTACCTCTGAAAAAATATTTGGGCTTCTAGCTGTGTGTGGGACTTGTTCTATTAGTCCATCTATACTGACCTCCATCAGGTTGCAAACTGAATATAATTTTTTTCTGCATCTAGCTCTGAAAAAATATTTGGCCTTCTAGCAGTGTGTGGGACTTTCTCTATTAGTCCATCTATACTGTCCTCCATCAGGTTGCAAATTAAAAATAATTGTTTTTCTGCATCTACCTTTGAAAAAATATTGGGCTTCTAGCTGTGTGTGGGACTTGTTCTATTAATCCATCTATACTGACCTCCATCAGGTTGCAAATTGAATATAATTTTTTTCTGCATCTAGCTCTGAAAAAATATTTGGCCTTCTAGCAGTGTGTGGGACTTTCTCTATTAGTCCATCTATACTGACCTCCATCAGGTTGCAAATTAAAAATATTTTTTTTTCTGCATCTACCTCTGAAAAAATATTGGGCTTCTAGCTGTGTGTGGGACTTGTTCTATTAATCCATCTATACAGACCTCCATCAGGTTGCAAACTGAATATAATTTTTTTCTGCATCTAGCTCTGAAAAAATATTTGGCCTTCTAGCAGTGTGTGGGACTTTCTCTATTAGTCCATCTATACTGACCTCCATCAGGTTGCAAATTAAAAATAATTTTTATCTGCATCTACCTCTGAAAAAATATTTGGGCTTCTAGCTGTGTGTGGGACTTGTTCTATTAGTCCATCTATACTGACCTCCATCAGGTTGCAAACTGAATATAATTTTTTTCTGCATCTAGCTCTGAAAAAATATTTGGCCATCTAGCAGTGTGTGGGACTTGTTCTATTAGTCCACCTATACTGACCTCCATCAGGTTGCAAATTCAAAATAATTTTTTGTCTGCATCTAGCTCTGAAAAAATATTTGGCCTTCTAGCAGTGTGTGGGACTTTCTCTATTAGTCCATCTATACTGACCTCCATCAGGTTGCAAACTGAATATATTTTTTTTCTGCATCTACCTCTGAAAAAATATTTGGGCTTCTAGCTGTGTGTGGGACTTGTTCTATTAGTCTATCTATACTGACCTCCATCAGGTTGCAAATCGAATATAATTTTTTTCTGCATCTAACCCAGCCAATAGTTTTGGCCTAATACCACAGTTTGGCCACTCAGCTGTGCTCGGTTCCCATCCATTGTTTTTTTGTGCAAACAACTCCAGAGTTGTGAATTAGTTAACCACCAAAATGAGTGGAAAAAGGCCTGCTGCTGGTGGAAAGGGAAATAGGCGTGTTGGGAAGGGGAAAAAAGGTTGTGTCCGTGGGGTAGGTGTTAAAGCAACAGTAACATCTGCAGAAGAAAGACCATCTTCCAGCCAAACTAAAATGTCTACTTCTTTTAGCGGACAATGTGATAAGATCCCTTTCTTACGGCCACGCCAATCGCTACAAATTCCAGATGAGGCACAAAAACAGCAGGTGCTTCAACGGATATCAAGTGCTCCTTTAAGTGGGCTCTCCTCCACATCAACTTCAACATCACAAATACTCCAGTCCTCAAAGGTGTCACCCCAATCGCACTTGCTTCCTCACAGCTCCCAAATCTCCTGCTGCCCGTCTGAGTATGAGGTAGAACAGATGGTTGAGTCTGCAGAGCTGTTTACTCATACTATAGCCTGGGAATCAGAGGTCGACTCCAGCGCTTCTGTGAATCCAGACGAGGAAATGATCTGCACTGATGCCCAGAATCTTTATGAGTCGGATCCAGGACCAGACGCAGAAGGTTCTGACCATAATGTAGACCCTCATTCCCAAACTGTAACTCCTGTTGGTGGAGACAATGAGGAAGACGATGATGAGACTCAAATACCTGATTGGAGCGACAACTTTAGTTTTTTGTCAGGGCAGGAACAGGTTGGCTCTGAAGACGACGGGTGTGATAACGCACAGGGTGATGATGATGAGGTTGGAGATCCCACTTACTGTCAACCCACAGTCAACCAAGAGATGAGGTCAGCAGAGGAGGTGGAGGAAGATGCTAGTGACGACGAGGTCAGGTTGCGCCTTCCTGGACAGAGACGTAGTACTGGAAGCACGTCAACAACTGCATCCTCAAACACAACTCTGCCTCTCACCAGTAGTCTACACTGCCAGAAGTGTAGACTACTGGCTCTTTTAGAAGAAAGAATTGCGACATTAAAACTCATCAAGGAAAATGAAGACTTCCTGGACAGAACAGAAGCGTCACTACTGGTCACGGAAAGTCAAGGAAGCATCAGAGAACCTCCAGAGGCAGACAAGTGGAGGCAAGTGACCAAAAGAAGCAAGAAGACCATGGAGACACCACCAACCACACAACTGAGAAACAGATTCCAAGGACTTGTGGAGGACGAAGATGGCACACCTAAGGATGAGGAACTACCAGCAAGCAAAAAAGAAAAGAGCACCCAGAAACACCCAGAAGCGACAAGAAAAAGGACAGCCAAGAAGGGAAGAAGAGTGGTGGTGGTGGGAGACTCACTACTGAGAGGAACAGAAGCAGCTATCTGCAGACCGGACATAACCGCAAGAGAAGTATGCTGCCTCCCAGGGGCGAAGATCAAGGATGTTACCGATAGGATACCGAAGCTCATCAGTTCCAAGGATGTCCACCCATTTCTTCTGATACATGTTGGCACCAATGACACGGCAAAGAAGGACCTAGCGACAATCTGCAAGGACTTTTAAGCATTGGGGAAGAAAGTAAAAGAACTGGATGCGCAGGTAGTTTTTTCTTCTATCCTTCCAGTAGACGGGCATGGCGTCAGGAGATGGAACAGGATCCTTGATGTGAACAACTGGCTGAGACGATGGTGCAGACAACAAGGATTTGGATTCCTGGACCACGGTGTGAATTACCTCTATGACGGACTCCTTGCCAGAGACGGACTACACCTCAACAAACCCGGGAAACACACATTCGCCAGGAGACTCGCAACACTCATCAGGAGGGCGTTAAACTAGAAGAAGAGGGGATGGGAAGAAAAACGCCGGACACGAACATGCAACCAGAGAACATACTAATGAAAGATATGAAGTGCGACAAAGAAGGTCCAAGACAAGATGCTTGGAAGGGAGGTAAGAAAATTTCTAATACAATCCACAGGGAGAAGATTGGAACAAAACAAAATCGTGTAAACTGCGTGCTAGCAAATGCCAGGAGCCTGACAAACAAGATGGATGAACTGGAAGCAGAAATATCTACAGGTAACTATGACATAGTGGGAATAACCGAGACATGGTTAGATGAAAGCTATGACTGGGCAGTTAACTTACAGGGTTACAGTCTGTTTAGAAGGGATCGAAGAAGTCGGAAAGGGGGTGGAGTCTGTCTATATGTAAAGACGTGTCTAAAGCCTACAATACGGGAGGATGTATGGGAGGGAAATGAGGAGGTCGAGTCCTTATGGGTGGAGATACATGGGGCAAAAAACAATAATAAAATTATCATAGGAGTCTGTTATAAACCACCAAATATAGCAGAAGCCACGGAAAGTCTATTAATGAGACAAATAAACGAAGTAGCAAAAAATAACGAGGTGATTATTATGGGGGACTTCAACTACCCCGATATAGACTGGGAAACCGAAAGCTGTAGATCTCAAAAAGGAAACAGGTTTCTGTCAATTATCAAAGACAATTATTTGTCACAACTTGTGCAGGAACCAACTAGAGGGACGGCCCTTTTAGACTTAATATTAACTAACAGGCCAGACAGAATAACTGAGGTGCAGGTCGGGGGGCACCTGGGAAATAGTGACCACAACATTATACAATTCCACATGTGCTTCAGTAGGGTGCCCAGCAAGGGAGTCACAAAAACACTGAACTTCAGGAGGGCAAAGTTTGATCAGCTAAGAGATGCCCTTCACCTTATAGACTGGGATAGTATCTTCAGTAAGAGGAGCACGGATAGAAAATGGGAAATTTTCAAAACAGTCCTACATAGTCACTGTAGAAGGTACATACCTTATGGGAATAAAAGGGCTAGGAATAGGAGGAAGCCAATGTGGCTAAATAAGGAAGTCAAGAGGGCAATGAAAAACAAAAAAAGGGCTTTCGGTAAACTTAAACAAGAAGGCAGCGAGGAAGCGCTAATATCTTATAGGGAAAAAAACAAAATCTGTAAGAAACAAATAAGAATAGCAAAAGAGGAGACAGAGAGACTAATTGCCAAGGAAAGTAAAACGAATCCCAAACTGTTCTTTAACTATATAAACAGTAAAAGGATTAAAACGGATGGAGTTGGCCCATTGAAAAATAACCTGGGTAAAATCATAGAGGGCGATGAGGGTAAAGCAAACCTACTCAATAGCTTCTTCTCCACTGTTTTCACAAAAGAAAACAATTTATCGGAGGAAATGCAGAGTGATAAAGTAAACCCTCCGCTAAATATCACCCACCTAACCAAGGAGGAAGTTCAGAAATGCCTAAATAATATCAAAATAGACAAGTCACCAGGCCCAGATGACATACACCCCCGGGTACTAAAAGAATTAAGTAATGTGATAGACAGACCGCTGTATCTTATATTCAAGCACTCTTTATGGACAGGGACTGTCCCACTAGACTGGCGCCAATCAAAAGTGGTACCAATATTCAAAAAGGGGTCTAAAAGTGACCCTGGGAACTATAGACCAGTAAGCTTAACGTCTGTTGTGGGTAAATTGTTTGAAGGATTTCTTAGAGATGCTATTGTAGAATATCTTAATGATAATAACTGTCTAACTCCATATCAACATGGATTCATGAGGGATCGCTCCTGCCAAACAAACCTGATCGCCTTCTACGAGGAGGTGAGCTCACAGCTGGACCGGGGAGAGTCAGTGGATGTTGTATACCTTGACTTCTCCAAAGCGTTTGATACCGTGCCACACAAAAGGTTGGTATATAAAATGAGAATGCTTGGTCTGGGGGATAATGTGTGCAAGTGGGTAAATAGCTGGCTGAGTGATAGAAAGCAGAGGGTGGTTATCAATGGAGTAAGCTCAGGGTGTGTCAGGGTTACTAGCGGGGTGCCTCAAGGGTCTGTCTTGGGCCCTATATTATTTAATATATTTATTAATGATCTAGTGGAAGGGTTGCATAGTAAAATAGCAATATTTGCAGATGATACTAAACTTTGTAAAGTAGTTAATACAGATGAGGATAGGGCACAGCTACAGGAGGATTTAGATAAATTGGGGAGTTGGGCCAAAAAATGGCAAATGGGGTTGAATGCCGATAAATGTAAGGTCATGCACATGGGAAAGAAAAACAGCAGTCACCCATACATATTAAATGGGAAACCGTTGGGGAAATCTGACATGGAGAAGGACCTGGGCGTCTTGGTTAATAGCAAATTAAATTGGAGTGCCCAGTGTCAGGCAGCAGCTGCGAAGGCAAATAGAGTCATGGCATGCATCAGAAGAGGAATAGAGGCATAAGATGAGAACATTGTTCTTCCTCTGTATAAAGCGCTGGTAAGGCCGCACTTAGAATATTGTGCACAGTTCTGGGCTCCGGTGCTCAGGAAAGAAATATTGGAGCTAGAGAGGGTACAAAGGAGGGCGACTAAGGTAATAAAGGGAATGGAGGGACTAGAATACCCAGAGAGGTTGTCAAAATTAGGCCTATTTACATAGGAAAAGAGAAGGCTTAGGGGAGACCTCATAAACATGTATAAATACATCAGGGGGCTGTACAGAGATCTCTCCCATGACCTGTTTATACCAAGGATGGTGACAAAGACGAGGGGGCACACTATGCGTCTGGAGGAAAGGAGGTTCCTGCACCAGCATAGAAGGGGATTCTTTACGGTCAGAGCCGTGAGACTCTGGAACTCTCTGGGAGAGGAAGTGGTGATGTCCAACTCACTTAATGAGTTCAAGAGAGGCCTGAACGCCTTTCTTGAGAACAATAAAATTACATCTTATGCTTAGTGATAGTTAATTAATCCAGGGATTTAATCTAACTGCCAGATTGGTGTCGGGAAGTGAATTTTTCGTCAATGATGTAAATTGGCCTATACCGCATGGTATAGGAATAGCGGAATAGCTGCAGTGCACAAGAAATAGGCTGAACTGGATGGACGCTTGTCTTTTTTCGGCCTTATAAACTATGTAACTTGTGGTTACATATGTAACTATGTAACCACAAGTCGTGGTGGCTCTTCAGGTCGCATGGGTGCTAAGCCTTGCATAGCCTGGGCATTTTTTCAGATCGATAAAGATGACCCAACTCGTGTTATCTGTAACATTTGTCAGCAAAAGCTAAGTAGAGGCCAAAAAATACATAGTTTGAGTACTTCATGCATGAACCGGCACATGGACATGAAGCATAAGTTGCAGTGGGAAGCTCAGTGTGCTACAATGCGGCCTAGCCGGCCGGGCCAACCACCGTCTGCCATATCTTGTGCATCCGCGGCCTCTTCATCCTCTGTGACTGGGGGGACAGCAGTCACACCTGTTTTGGGGCGCAGACCTGCCACCTCTTTACCCGCAACAGCCAGCGTGATTGGCAGGTCATCATTTTCTTTGGAGGTGGTAACACCAGCTGGTGTTGAGCGCTGTCCGACATCGATAGCACCACCTTTGGATCAAGGCAACCTAACATGTCCGCCTGCATCTTCCTCACAGACTGGCAGTTTGCCGGGGACACCCTTATCAACCCCGTCTAAGCACAATAGCCAGCCCTCGGTCCCTCAGATGTGGACAAGTAAAAGACCATTTCCTCCTAGCCATGAGAAAGCTAAGAGGTTGAATTTCACCATCTGCAAGCTCTTGGCTACAGAAATGCTGCCTTTCCGCCTGGTGGACACAGAGGATTTTCGAGACCTTATGTCCGTCGCAGTGCCCCAGTACCAGATGCCCAGTCGGCACTACTTCTCAAAGAAAGGTGAGCCTGCGCTCCACCAGCATGTCGCACACAACATCACCACTTCTTTGAGAAACTCTGTGTGTGACAGGGTGCATTTCACCACAGACACTTGGACGAGTAGGCATGGACAGGGGCGTTACATGTCGCTGACTGGGCACTGGGTAACTATGGTGACAGCAGGACAAGGGGCTGCTGTCCAAGTCTTGCCGTCCCCACGAGTTGTGCGTCAATCCTCTTTATGTCAAAGTTCCTCCACTGCTTCTGCCTCCTCAACCTCCTCTCGGTCTTCCACCTGCACCCAAAGCCTGTCTGGTCATGCCACAAGCTTTCTAACTGCGCAGAAGGGATCCTGCACACCTCCTTACTATGCTGGCAGTAGGGCTCAACGTCATCAGGCGGTTTTTACTTTGAAATGTCTGGGAAATGTGAGTCACACAGCTGAGGAGTTGTGGTCAGCTCTGGAGAACCAATTTCATGAATGGTTGTCTCCACTGGACCTGAAACCAGGGAAGGCCGTGTGCGACAATGCTGCAAACCTGGGTGCGGCCCTTCGCCGAGGCAATGTCACACACGTGCCTTGTATGGCTCACGTGTTGAACCTGGTTGTCCAGCAATTTTTAGCCCACTATCCCAGACTAGATGGCCTTCTGCAGAGGGCACGGTCGCTGTGTGCTCACTTCCGCCGTTCGCATCCCGCAGCTCAGCGACTTACATCTCTACAGAAGTCGTTGGGCCTGCCACTTCACCGGCTAAAATGCGATGTGCCTACCCGGTGGAATTCAACTCTGCACATGTTGCAGCGACTGTGGCAGCACCGACAAACCCTGGTGCAATACGTTCTGACGTATAGCCTGGGCCAACGACATCCAGAGGTGGGGCAAATCACGCTGGAGGAGTGGTCTCAGATCAGGGACCTATGCACCCTTCTGCACAGTTTTGAAATGGCGACGAAGATGTTTAGTGCTGACGATGCCATTATCAGCATGACTATTCCAGTGATTTACATGCTGGAGCACATGTTAAACAGAATTCGGAGTCAGGTGGTGGCACAAGAGGAGGTGGAGGAAGTAGAGGAGGAGGAGTTGTATGCGGAAGGGCTAACATCTGCAAGGTCCAGACGGTCGGCAGCACCAAGGCGGCAGGCATGTGAGGGTGGGGGAGATGGTTTTACCAGGGCGCATGGTAGCAGCCAAACTAGTGAGGAAGGTGCAGGAGCCCAGGAAGAAGTGGAGGACGAACTGATGGAAGACTCATCAGATGAGGGAGACCTTGATCACATTTCTGTTGTGCGAGGTTGGGGGGAGAGGACAGAGGAAGGAAGCATGATTGTTACCTCGCCACCAACACAACAGGGACTTGGTGCTCCTGGATGCGCAACACACATGAGTGCCTTCTTGCTGCACTACCTGCAACATGACCCTCGAATTGTGAGAATTAGAAATAATCCTGACTACTGGGTTGCCACACTGTTAGATCCCCGGTACAAAAGTAAATTTGCAGAAATTATTCCTGCCATAGAAAGGGATGCACGCATGCAGGAGTATCAGCAGAGACTGTTGCAGAATCTTACATGTGCTTTTCCACAAAACACCAGTGGTTCATGTAGTGAATCTTACAGTTCTAACTTGCCAACCGTGGTCTGTATGGAGTTGTTCAATAAAGGGTCCAAAATTAAGATAACATAGATGGGAGAGGTCTTTATGAATAGGAATTCCTAAGTATTTGATACCCTGTGAGGGCCAGGCAAAGGGAAAGTTGGACTGGATGGAATCCTATATGAATTTGGGGAGGGAGACATCGAGGGCCTCAGACTTCGCTGCATTGATTTTAAAATGTGACCATGTAACAAAGTGATCTATTTCAGCCATAACAGCATGGATGGATATATGTGATTGAGTGATATATACTAGGACATCATCAGCAAATAGAGAGCACTTGTACTCGGTGCCTCCCACCTCAATCCACCTAATATGGGGGTTATGGCGAATTGATGAGAGCAGGTGCTCCGTCTCTAGGATGTATAAGAGAGGGGACAGAGGACATCCCTGCCTTGTCCCATTGGTGATTGTGAAAGGTGATGAAAATGTTCTGATGCACCCCCTGGGCCTTGGGACACCCGGAGCCGGACCCTTTTTGGTGGATGCTGGTGGTTGTAGTCTTCGTGGCGGCGACCCGGTTCCGTGGCTCAGGGTGGTCAAACCAGTGGCGGAACTATTTATGTGGTTTTGATGTTTAAATGTCCGACTACGCCACCCGTGGATTGCGGTCAGAGTGAACCGCCGCTGCAGGGCAGACCGCTGAGGCTGGTGTTGTGGGTGCAGCAGAGCGTAGCATAACTCCCCACGGGAGGAGTATAGCCTCAGGGCAGTGTATGCGGAGGATGGGGGTGATGGTGCAGGGCAGCAGCAGTAACGACACGGAGTCAGTGATGCAGTCCAGGGCCTTTACTCACAGTTCTTATTATCCAGACCACGTCTGCAGGTAACGGCTGCCCACGTCGTACTGTGCTCACCAGGTGAGGGGCTCAGACAACTCCCAGATAACTTTGGAGCGCTTCACAGGACCCCCTTTGTGTGTCCTTTGTCTGGCCTTTCTTACCAACCCTTCTGTCCGGCTGCCTCGGGCCTCCTCTTGGTAAACTTGGCGCCAGTTTCCCTGACCCTATGTGGTGCCTTCCTAGCGGGTGTAGCGAGGGGCTGCGCCACGTAAAATGTCACAGCCTCCGGTTTCTAGCTGAGGGTCGTTTCCTGCCTCCACTAGTTTCGGGGACCGGTCTCCCCCTTTGGCCTGACCCCTCCACGCAGGTGGATTCGGGCGTGCGGTGGCGACTCGCCCGTCCGCACCCCTGGGATCCCTTCATTCCTCGTTCCTGGAGCCTTCTCCGCTCCTCTTCCTTCCTTCTCCCTCTTCCAGGCCTGGGCCTCTGTTACTAGGCCCGCCTCCGGAGCAGAGCTCATGCAGAGCCCCTGCTCCCTGCCCACCTTTTATACTCCCTTCTCAATGCACCCAGGAACTGCTTCCTCCCTGCTCCTGCACTACAGGGTTCCCCTTCCTCAGTGTTCCCTCCCCCCACTCCAGCCAGGGACAGGGACTGTCATGCCCATCTCAGAGGCATATTGGTCGCCCTGCCCCACGGCAATGTGGTGTAATGCATGCAGGTGTCGGGTCCTGACCCACACTCCATCCTTACCTGAGAGTGAGATATCACACCTCTGGGTGAGGTGCAATACCTCTGTAGCAACCGAGCCCTCAGGGTGCTACAGTTCCATTTATCTTCAGCCTAGGTGACGTATTGTGATACAGGGCCATGATTTTGGCTATAAAAGGGTCCCCTAGACCCCTACCCCAAGCTTTTTAAGAGAATCATATATGGCGTGCCAGGAGAATCTATGGAATGCTTTCTCAGCATCCAACGAGAGTATCTAATTACAAATTTTTAACTGCATCTAGCCCAGGAAGTACTTTGTGCCTAGTAGCAGTGTCTGCTAGTCAGCGGATTATCCCGGCTGTTAAGCAAGCTACACCACCTGTAGTTTGGACACTTAATTTTTTCAAAGGAAATGCTTCGGGACCACGGGATACTCAGTGAAGAGCATCAGGAGGCACCCCAAGGCATAGGGGCTGGGACTGGCAGTAGGATGCCTTGCGGTGGACAGCCGAGCTCGATCCTTATAAAAGCTTTTTAACTGCAGCAGCTTTAGTGGACGCTACTGGAGCTGGAATTACGCGGCTGCTGGCATGAGACTTGCCCTCCAATAGATCCTTGTAAATGGATTTAAAGTGTATTCATTCAAATTAGAGAGACAATTTAAATTAAAAAGCTTAGAGCTGTCTCCACCACAGGGGGGCTCGCTCGACCCACCAGCGGACAGGCACCAGTATTGGGAGAGGGGGGCTGGCCGTCAGGGTTCACCGCGGCTCTGGCACAAACCCGGCGACACGGAGGTGGCACGGGCAGGAGCGGACTGAACGTGTCGGCTTCTCACTTTTTGGATTTTAGAAGGGCATGACATGCCTATATCTGTGTCTCCCCCTCCTTTTACTCCTCCACCTCTTTTCTTTTCGCATGACTATATGTACTTGTCACTTTTCCATTGGTTAGTTGTGTCTTCTGAGCAGTTTGTCAGCTTTTGGACACCTTTGAAGGTGTTTTCTTTGTGTTTCTATGTGTTTTTGTTTGCCTGCCATTGGTTTTAACGGTGTTCGAAGGTGTTCGACGAACAGTTCGACGAACAGTTCGGCGAACACACGGGTGTTCGAAGAAACCGAACCGAACTCGAACACTACGGGGGTGGCTCAACACTATCCATAACCTAAAATGTCTCTGAAACCTGTCGGGTAACTGGAAAAACAGGTTAAATGCACACATAAAACATTTCAACATTACAGTTATACATTACACTTAAATTCTCCAACGAGCAGGAATTTGACCTCTGGTGCTTCTGGTAGACCTGCGTAACACACTGTCTGTGTTCCGCTCTGGTCCCCTTTCCCTACCCCTGGTGTAGTGGGCACTGTGTGATCTGCACTACAGGTATTTTGAGGTGTCACTGGTAGGTTGGGCAGCTTCCTATGGATCCTTTGGCTTACCGTGGGTACGACAGGCTCGCTACTAGCAGAAGGCAGATTCTCCTGGTCTGCTGGTGAGGAATCTTCTGTCTCCGAGGCCATTGGTTCATCCAACTCTACTGGGACTTCTGCAGCTTCCTGAGGGGCTTGTTGGAGAAAAGTAAGGACCGGCACAACTATTGCATTATTTACTTGTGTCCATGACCGGGGAAATTCTCCGAGTACTGTGCTGACCATTTCTTCCACTTCCTCTACGGGTTGAGGGATATCTTGGCCTTCTTCAGCATGCTGTAGCTGCTCGGGACATTTCTTCAGGTGGTCTCTGGAAACTGTTGCTGTTGTCTCACCTCCGTCCTTACTTATGAGGCACACCTTGGTGTTATCATGGATTGATGGTAAAATGGTGTACGGCTCTTTTTCCCACTGGTCATCCAACTTGTGGAGTCGCCTTTTTCTCTTGAGGACTTGCTCTCCAGGTGACAAGGGGGCAGCAGGTGCATTTTGATTGTAAGTCTTCTCTTGCCTTTCTCTTGCTTGAGACAGACTTCTTTCAACACTTTCCTGTACCTTACGGTATTGCTGTTGCCGCCCAGTGTCCCAACCTGCATCTGGTGAGGTGTCCTCTGGTGTCAGAACTCCCATATCCAGGTCTATGGGCAGCTTACCAGGTCTTGCTCGCATCAGGTAAGCTGGCGTGCAGTTGGTGGAATTCACTGGGATATGATTGTAGAGGTCCACCAGGTCTGGCAACTTTTCTAGCCACATACTGCGTTCCTCCAGGGGCAATGTCTTCAGTAGGTCTATCACCACCTGGTTCATCTTTTCACATATCCCGTTTGTCTGGGGGTGATAAGGCGTTGTCCTGATCTTCTTGCAGCCGTACAGGTTGCAGAACTCCTGGAATACCTCCGCTTCAAAGGCCGGACCTTGGTCAGTTAGCACGCGTTCTGGGTAACTGTGCGGGCAGCAGAAGTGCTGCTGGAAAGTTCTGGCTGCTGTCTGAGCCGTTTGGTCCTTGACTGGCACTACTACCAGGAACCGGGAGTAGTGGTCTACGATGGTGAGAACGTAGACATAGCCCGACCTGCTTGGGGACAGCTTCACGTGGTCCAGGGCTACCAGTTTGAGTGACTGCTTGGTGATGATGGGCTGCAGTGGAGCCTTCTGGCTGGCACGGTCTTTCCTTCTCAGGTTGCACGGTCCGCAGTCTCGGCACCACCTCTCGATTGCTCCTCTCATGCCAACCCAATAGAACCGTTCCTGCAGCAGGACTTCCAGCTTTTTCCATCCGAAGTGTCCTGCTCCGTCGTGGTACGCTTCCAAAACCATAGACGCGTCCCGCCTCGAGACTACCACCTGCCAGACCAGCTCGTGCGTCCGGGAGTTGACAGTTCTTCGATACAGCTTCCCTTCATAGATGAACAGCTTACTCTTCTCTTTCCACAGCTGTTTGGTCTCCTCTGGAGCATCTGGGTCAGGGTATGAGTCGGCTCGTGTCAGCAACTCTTTGACTAGGTGGACGGCCGGGTCACTGTCTTGTGTTTCTGCCCAGCCTTGGTGGGGCAAGGGATTGAACGTGGCCTCTTTGGTGGCAGAGTACCTGTCTTTCACACAGTGGGAGCACTGAGTTATCCCATGACGGTGGAAAGCGGGGATTTCTATCTCTTCCAGTTCTTCCGGGTCTTCTCCCCCATCTGGCAAGTTAGGCATCCTGGATAGTGCATCTGCGTTGGCATTCTTGCACCCAGCCTGGTACTTGATGGTGAATTCATAATTGGAAAGTCGGGCCATCCATCTCTGCTCCAGGGCACCAAGTTTTGCAGTGTCCAGTTGTGTCAGCAGGTTGTTGTCTGTGAATACGGTGAACTTGGAAGAGGAGAGGTAATGCTTAAAGCACTCTGTCACTGCCCATACCACTGCGAGAAACTCTACCTTGAAGGAGCTGTAATTTTCAGGGTTCCTTTCTGTGGGTTGGAGCTTCCTGCTGGCATAAGCGATTACCCGCTCTCTGCCCTGCTGGATCTGGGACAGCACCGCTCCCAGTCCCATGCTGCTCGCGTCCGTGTGGAGGATGAAGGGCTGGCCATAATCAGGGTAAGCCAGGATCTCGTCCCCCGTGAGGGCCCTTTTCAGCTGGTGGAAGGACTCATCTTCCAACTTGTCCCATTTGAATGGTGGCTTATGGTTTTTGGCCTTCCTGGACTGGCCTATCAGGAGGTCCTGCATGGGTGCCGCCATCTTGGTGAAGCCTGGAATAAATCTTCGATAGTAGCCTACCAACCCGAGGAACTGCCCCACTTCCTTTACGGTGGAGGGTCTTGGCCAGTCCTTGATAACTGTGATTTTATTGGGGTCTGGAGCTACACCGTCAGCGCTCACCACGTGCCCCAGGTACTGTACCTTGGGCTTCAGCAGATGACATTTTGAGGGCTTCACCTTTAGACCAAAGCCAGCCAGGGCGTCAAACACTTCCGCCAGGTGCTTCAGATGGTCCTCATATGTGTGGGAGTATACAATGACGTCATCCAGGTACAGCAGGACCGTCTCGAAATTCTTATGTCCCAGACAGCACTCCATCAACCGCTGGAAGGTTCCTGGGGCATTGCAGAGCCCGAATGGCATGCAGTTGAACTAGCTGAGGCCCATCGGGGTGGTGAATGCGGTCTTCTCCTTATCAGCCTCTGCTACAGGAACCTGCCAATACCCACTGGTAAGATCCAAAGTAGAGAAATAGTTAGCAGATTTTAACGCAGCTAGTGACTCCTCTATCATGGGTAGCAGATATGCATCTTTGTGTGTTATGCGGTTGATTTTCCTGTAGTCTACACACATTCTCATAGTGCCATCCTTTTTCTTTACGAGAACTAATGGAGCTGCCCAGGGGCTACAACTGTCTCTTATTACCCCAGCCTCCTTCATTTCTCGCAACATCCCTTTGGCATTTTGGTAGTGTGCAGGGGGTACAGGCCGATACCTTTCTTTAATGGGTGGATGGTCTCCCGTGGGGATATGGTGTTGAACCCCTTTTACCTGCCCGAAGTCAAGTGGATGTTTACTGAAGACCCTTTCGTATTCCTGTACCACCCGGTATACTCCTTGTTTTTGGTGTGGAGGGGTGGAGTCAGTGCCCACATGCAGCTTCTGACACCAGTCCTCCATTTGTCCCTTGGAGCCGTTATCCTCCGCCTGTTGGGATGGAGGCAAAGTTTCCACTGACTTTATAGAATTCTGGTTGACAGTGAACAGTTTGGCTAGGGTGGCATACCGGGGCAAATGGACTTCTCTCTCCCCAATGGTTAGGATGCGGACGGGTACCCTCCCATGGCGGACATCAACCACCCCCCGGGCTGTCAAAATGTTGGGCCTACTGGCAGAGTAGACGGGCTCTACCAAGGCCTGGTAATCTCTACACCTTATCATCATTTCACTTTTTGGGGGCATGGCGATTGGGAATGGGTCACTCATCCTAACACTACCAATTTCACCACCAGACAGTTCTACCTGCTGTCTTTTCATCAGGGCTCGGATCTCCCTCTGTAGAACCCGCTGATGGCTGGAACTGGTGGTTTCCGCAACCTGCTGCAATAAGACAATTATCTCTGTAAGACAATTTTCAATGACATTAGTGCCTAAAGTTATCATAGGATGACTTTCTCGGCGATCAATGTCGACAATAATCAGTCCTTGTGCTGGCAGTTCGACTTTGCCAACCTTTATGGTCACTTCTTTGAACCCCACCTGAGGCACGGGTTGAAAATTGCTGGCATAAATGCTCAAATGTTCGTCTGGACGGCGGGTGATGTCAGAGTCAGTCCAGTACCGTTTGAAAAGAATGTAGGGGATGGTGGTCACCTGGGATCCAGTGTCCAGCAAGGCGCTCATTGGAAAGCCTCCCACATATTTGTCTCGCCAGCTTGATGGGCCTAGTGGTCTTATGCCTGGGGATTGGCCCTCTGCCCCAGGTTTTGCTCGTTTAAATGACAGTACCTTGCATACTGTCCTGGCTGGTTGCAGCGGCGGACAGTCCTGGTCGTAGCGGTCGCTGTTCCTTCCTGTGGATGGTGGAATCCTTTTCTGTCGGTGCCACGGGACGTCCTCCGGACTGGAAGCCAGCTGGATCTTCCCTTTGGGAGACACCTGCAAGGACTGTACAGTTTTGGTTAGCGCAGCTACACTTTTGGTTAACTCTTGGACCTGATGGTGCTGGTCTGTAGACGGGGCATTGTCCAGAGTCTGCGCATCAGCTCCTACAGGCTCCGGGGAAAAGGGTGCCACCTCCTGGTGGTAGGTGATAGCTGGGCGCCGGTGAGCTGTAGCGCCACCTGGTGCTGCTTCCCGTAGCACACGGATGGCCCTGTCCTTAAACTGAGCAAAGTCTAAGTCAGGGTTTTGCAGAGCCATTATGCGCAGCTGGGTTCGGTGGGCGCTGGACAGTAAACCCTCAATAAATTGCTCAGTTAACAGTCTGTTTTCATCACTCACACTGTCAGGGTCTACCTGTTTGATGGCCCTCAGTGCCTCCTGCAGGTTTAAAGCATAGTCCCGTACACTGTCCTGTGCCCGTTGATTGCACCCATAGAACTTCATTTTTATCTCTGCGGTGGTGCGGGTGTCAAAAGTGTCCTTTAGGCGGGCCAGTATCTCTTTTACAGTTCCTTTTTCCCTGGTTGACCAGGACTTTACTTCTCTCTGGGCTGCACCGATTAACTGGCCTATAAGGATGCTCACTTTCTGCTCCTCGGACAGGGGGTATACTTTAAATAAACTGCTGAGTCTCTCCTTGAAGTCACTCAGGGTGTGCGACTCTCCTGAGTACTGGGGCAACCACGCTGCCACCGGTATATAAGGCATGGTGAATGGCATTACTGCGGCCGCGGCCGCGCCGGTGGTTGAAGTTCCCTCCATATCGGGCGCCTTCCTCCCCCCTAGTGAACCGTGGCCAACCTTCCTTCTCTTTCTCTCTCCGTAGGCCGCAGTTCCGCAGGCGATGGTCTCCTTGTAGGACCTGGTGACGCACGCGTCTGACGTCAGCGCTCGCTGGGGCTCCTTCCAGGACCTGGCGCTGCGTTTGTGTGTGGGGCAGGGCTTCGGACTTCGCACGTTTCCAGCGGTTCCGCCCCTCTTCTTCACGCGCGGCGACCTGAAAATGACGGACGATGGCGGGAAAACGGCAGCAGATGGCGGGAAAACTTCACCATGGTATGCGACACAGTCTGTGAAGGCGCGCAGTACCCGGTGGTAGCGGGCACGTAATCCTAACGACTAGGCCAAAGTTGACGCACCCCCTGGGCCGTGGGGGATACCCGGAGCCGGGCCTTGTAGATGCTGGGGGTTGTAGTCACCGTGGCGGCGACCCGGTCCGTGACCCAGGGCGGTCAAACCAGGGTAGTCTATGTGTATCTGGTTTAAATAGTCCGACTACGCCACCTGTGGAATGCGGTTATTGGGAACCGCCGCTGCGGAGCAGTCCACTGAAGCTGGTGATATGCGCAACAAGGTAGTGTAACTCCCCACAGGAAGAGTGTAGCTTCAGGGCAGCGTGAGTGGATGATGGTGGTGATAGTATCTGGATCAGTAATGATGACACGGAGTCTTTGCAGTGCAGTCCTGGGGTATTTACTGATGACATTTATATAGGCCCCAACGGGAGTACTTGCTAGGGATGAGGGCCTGGTCAGTGTGGGAGCAATCCTAGAATTCCCCTGGCCAGGTGAAGTTGTAGGCCTGCCGTTCTGACTGTACTCTTTTGGCTATCCCACTTATAGTCGTGTTGTAGCCCATGTCCCTGAGTGTAACATGCTGCTCACCCGTATGGCTGGCGACTCGGATCCCGTGTATTCATCGCTCCTCTGTGGCGGTACTGGTCCTTTCGTGTGGCTGAGCCTCCGGGCTTCTGGGGGCCAGGAGACCTGCCATCCCCTGCCCTGCAGTATCTGCTGCTGGGCTTGAAGGGTCCCACAGCCTCGGACTCCGGTGTCCGGTCCTCTGTATCTACTCCGGCTAGGGCGAGCTCTGCACATCTCCAGTCCTCAGCTCCTTGCTCCTTAGTATCCTATCAGACTCCTGATACTGACTAAACTCAGACTAAACTTAGACTGACTAACCCCGCCTCCAGATCCAGTAATATAGGGCAGGATCCTCCTCTTTTCTTGTCTGGGGCAGGAGGTGTTGCATGTAGTGTGTTCCCTGACCAAGAAACTCCTGTTTTGTCCCCAGACATGGTATTACTACCACAGTGGCAACCAGACCCCCTGGGATGCCACACATACATACGCTTGCATTCCAAGGAACAGAAAGCTAAGGAGATGGATGGCCTCATGATCATGAATAATTTACTCGTTGTGTAGGAGGCCGACCACTGCTGCTGTCTACCTAGGACCCGCAATCCTCTATGTCTGGAGGATGTGTTGCATCCCAGTGTCCAACTGTGTCCCGGCTTCCACAATATTAACCCAGTGTGGCGGCGTCAGTCAGATGGACCATCCCTGGCCACATTCACTTGTCCACGTGTTTGTGGTTAGGCTCTCCTTCAAATAGGGGCGGCTGGGGACCGTTTAAGGACCCTCAACCGCCCCCAGGCGGCTGGGGACCGTGTGTGGGCACCCGGCCGCGGGGCGGCTGGAGACCGAGTATGGACACCCGGCCACCCCCTGGTGGCTGGGGACCAACCGTGGACACCCGGCCGCCGGGCGGCTGGGGACTGAGTATGGATACCAGGCCGCCAATGCAGCCATGATGTGGTGGCCAGATTCCGCATCTACATGTCTAAAAGGCCCAATTTCAAGTGCAAGCAAGCAGTATGGTATTGCAGCCTGGGGGTGGGTGGGTGGTAGGCTGCATACTTGCGCTAATGTAATGCAGGTGCCGGACTGCAACGCTCAGAGACACAAGGCGAGAACAGTAAGAGTTGAATATAAACAGTTTATATATATATAACAGATACGCTGAACAAGGGATTGCAACAAGGGTAATAAACAGTAATTCGAAGTATTATCAAAATGCGAAGACTCTCAAGGTAATCTGGTGCCCTCGATAATGGGAGACACCACGTGAGTTCCTTAACTGTGAATATGGCCCTAGCGGGGGTCACCGGTCATTCCCGCTAGGCCGAAAGTCTTTTCCGGACAAATTCAATTAGATCACGTTGAAGTTCTTTAACCCCAACCGTTCCCCTCCCAACCTGAGTACCTAAACCCAATTGGCCCCGGTACCGTGAGTGAACAGTAGAAGTGACGGCCCTGTTCATGTATGCAGCTCCTCTGCTTTCGCTGGCGTGACTTTCCTGGGGCAGCCGTCTCTCAAGTCCTCTCTGCTTGGCCATTGGAGGCAATCTCTCGAGCCTTGGGTAGGGGGGTCCAGACCTCGTCTGTCGGCGGGCGACGTCGGGTTCCGCGAACTCACTCAGCACTGCAAGCAGGCTCCGAGTCTCCTCAGCGGGCACAGCACTCGGGTCACATCTGTGAGGGATCCGGAGCTCTTCTACCGGTGCCCGGCTGTGGCACCTCACAGGCCTCTGGCTTAGGCCTGTCACGCGGGGCTTCTCCGCACGCAGGGAACACGTCTGCTCCTTTCTGCTGCTTGGCACCAAAGACCCCTCAGGTTGGGCGCGCTGGCCTCTTATCTCCCGGAACTCCTTCCTGGAAGTCACCTGATCGGGTCCAGCATCTAAATCTGCTCTCCCTTCAACTTCCTTGCATATCTTTGTTCCGCTTGACTGTGTTTGCCCAGCAGATGGCAGTCTCTCTCCATCTTTGAGGCATCATGTAAGAGTTCCCTTACAAGCTCTCTTGTTTCTCCTACATTTGCATTGCAAGGAATGGGGGAGGTACAATTGAACACTGCCCTGGGAAAAGGACTTGCACGGGGATAGTTGCAAGTCTGCATCTTCTGATGCGGCAAGGATCACTTCTGATGATCACACTTTTACGCAGTGACCTGGGTGTCAGAGATGCTTCCAGGGGTCTTCCCCATGCTGTTCCCATCTCTTTTCAGCACTGTATGCATGTGTCACACAGCACATGGCCAGATAAGGTTGTAAAATGTTAAAATGACATTTCCCGGTGAATGCATTTGTCACGGTTGAAAGCAATACAAAAGTGCAAAAACGCATAAAAAATGCTACTTGTGAACATAGCCCAAGGTGTGGAGGAGTATTTTTGTTTTTGGTTATTTATTTTACCTTTTACAGAAGTCTTTACCATGGAAAGGATGTTCGTTAACATATTTCACAGGAAAGCAGTTTCAGTTTCGTTTTTGAATGTTTTATTGTGAGCCCGTAAAAGTGGCTTAATACCTCTGACCATGTTGTTGACAGCAGTGACCTGGGGGTCAGAAATGCTTCCTGGTGCGATCCCCATGCTGTTCCCATGTCATTTGAGCACTGTCACTATCGTTTTGGGCACTTTTCAGGCTGTCTACAGACTGCCGGGGGTGCCGCTGCAAAAATGCTCGGGTCTCCCATAGACTAACATTGGGCTCGTTGCTCGGGTGAGCTCGGTGAGGCCCAAGCTTCGAGCACCCGAGCATTTTAGTGCTCGCTCAACACTTTTTCTGCTTGGGAAGAAGAACTTCACTAGGTGAGGCTGCACCGATACATGAACATTGGCCCTCACCTACTGTCTCCTCTCCCCTTGTAGTGTGTAAGCCCTCCTGGAAAAGGTCATCTATTTACATGCCAATCAGTCACTAATTTATTGATATAGATAAACAATATACCGTATTTTTCGGACTATAAGGCACATGGGACCATAAGACGCACCCCAAATTTTGGGGTGGAAAATAGAAAAAAATATTTTTTATAAGATGGGGGTCCATCTTATCATCTGAATAAGTATGATATCTTACCTGGGGGGTAGTGGAGCGAGGGTCACAAGAGGCAGGGTCCATCAGGAAGTCGGCTGCTGCAGCAGAAGAGGTAAGATGATGTGGAGCCTCTGCCGGGCCGGGGCCTGTGTCTGGCTGAGGCCCTAAGCCTGGCTGGTTTCTGTGCGGAGGCCTCTGGCTGTGACTGAGGCCGGGGGCCTCTGGCTGGGGCTGGGGCCAAGGCCGAGGCCAGGGCCTCTGGCTGGGGCCGAGGCCAGGGACTCTGGCTGGGGCCAAGGCCTCTGGCTGTGGCTGGGGCCATGGCCGGGGCCTCTAGCTGGGGCTGAGGCCTCAGGCTGGGGCTGGGACTAAGGCCGAGGCCTGGGACTCTGGCTGGGGTTGAGGCCGATGACTCTGGCTGGGGCCAAGGCCGAGGCCTCTGGCTGGGGCCAAGGTCTGAGCCTCTGGCTGGGGCTGGGGCCAAGGCCGGGGCCTCTGGCTGGGGCTGGAGCCAAGGCCGGGGCCCTTAGCTGGGGCTGGGGCCAAGGCCGGGGCCTCTGGCTGGGGCTGGGGTCAAGGAGGAACTGTTTTGACTGTAGAAAAGGACCTGTTGAGGGCCAGACGATGACCTGCAGATGGCAAGTTGGAAAACAAAGAGGCATATTCAAGGACACACTGAGCCTCAGTCACGCCATTCCTGCAGTTGTGTTTGGCCCCATGCTTGAAGAAGACATCTGCAATGTCCTAATAGGAGACAGAAATATTATAGGCAGCGGAAGCAGAACAGAGTTCTGTGATGGTGGTTGAGGCAAAATTTTGAAGCAGTTATGAAAACAAGAAGATCCCCACTGGGTAATCTGGTCAGACCAGTCAATGAACAGAGCGTGTAGCCATAGCCACAGAAGTCTCAAAAGCTCCGATGCAATATTAAAAAAGAAATTTCCTCAATATGTAGCTCTACAATCTGAAAAGTTCCTTTCACTGTCTAGATTTGGATAAGGCCACCTGGAATTGTTGAGCCATTCTTGGAGGTTAGGTTCAGGGGCATCTGCAAAGAAACTAAAGCAGTTTTCAGTCTTTTGGCCAGAGAGAAGTCCATAAAATTCTCTGCTGATCTGGAATCAATACGCGCTTGTCCTGTGAACACAGAGGAACTGTAGGAAATTGACATAGGGACGAGTAATTTATCTTTAGTGGAGGAAAGAGTTAATCCAACTGTGATACCTGCTTCCTCGTCTAGGGTCTGCAATCCTCCCAATTTGGACATTAGTAGTGATGAGAGAGCATGCTCGCTACTGCTCGGTGCTCGCTGAGTATTTCCAGGGTTCCTCGGCGGGAGCTCGGGTCCCTTCCCTGCATGTTTGGGGCTCTTTAGGGGATTGCTTGCCAAACTGTAATGCCGTAGCCATGTTGGTTGTGGCGTTACAGTGATTGGCTGGCCGCATAGCATCATCAGGTCTATATCAGACCTGCCGCCACCATGTTCGTCACAGTCACTCCGGAATTAGACAGTGTAGGGAGAGGTGCTGCTGCGTCAGGGAGAGATTTGCTTGTGTATTTGGTAGTGTAGGGAAAAAAAACGTACATTACACATATCCATCAAAGTACTACATCTGGGCAATAATGAAAAAAGCATATACAGAATGGGAGGAATAGAGCTAAGCAACAGTACATGTGAAAAAGACTTAGGTATACTAATAGATCATAGACTGAACATGAGTCAACAGTGTGATGCAGCAGCAAAAAAGGCAAATACAATTCTGGGATGTATTAACAGAAGCATACAGTCTAGATCACGTGAAGTCATTATCGGTCTTTACTCCTCTTTGGTCAGACCTCATCTGGAATACTGTGTACAGTTTTGGGCACCACATTTTAAAAAAGACATCGACAAACTGGAGCAAGTTCAGAGAAGAGCGACCAGAATGGTGACTGGTCTGCAAACCATGTCCTATGAGGAACGGTTGCAGGATTTGGGAATGTTTAGCTTGCAAAAAAGAAGACTGAGAGGAGACTTAATAGCTGTCTACAAATATGTCAAGGGCTGTCACATTGTAGAAGGATCATCTTTATTCTCATTTGCACAAGGAAAGACTAGAAGCAATGGGATGAAACTAAATGGGAGGAGACACAGATTAGATATTAGAAAAAACTTTTTGACAGTTAGGGTGATTAATGAGTGGAACAGGCTGCCACGAGAGGTGGTGAGTTCCCCTTCAATGGACGTCTTCAAACAGAGGCCGGACAGACATCTGTCTGAGATGATCTAGTGAATCCTGCTTTGAGCAGGGGGTTGGACCAGATGACCCAGGAGGTCCCTTCCAACTCTACCATTCTATGATTCTATGATTCTATGATCTTAACAAACAGTCCTTTTGAGGACTAACTAATCCATCTGCAGAGATATCAGGCAGCATTGTATATAGGCAGGCAGGCAGGGTATATAGCAGACTGCAGTGCATATAGCACAAGAGGCTCCATTCCAATTCTGCCTTCTGCTGCTGTTAGATATTTCTATACAAAGGCCCAGGTCCCAGGGGCCAGGAATACTTTTCTTTGGATCTTAATCCTCATTATTTGCTTAAAAAGCAATCCAGAGAACACCGTTTTTCTGCGCCATTTGCTTGTTGGCACTGCAGAATACAGCCAGGTCCTTTCCATATTAGAGCACTAGAAATCCAGCTATTTAAAACTGTGTTTTCTCCGTTAAATGGATCACATATACGTTGTCAGAAAATACAGCCATTTCTGGCCTCCATTAAAAATTTCCTTTAGTATGTCAGTGAAGCAATTCACAGCAGTTTGCTGTTCAAACTACTTACCTACAGGCCAGGTATTTAAAACTCTGTTTTCTCCGTCACACGGATCACATATACGTTTTCAGAAAATACTGTCATTTCTGGCCTCCCTTAAAAATTTCTTTCAGTGTGTCAGTGAAGCAATTCACACCAGTTTGCTGTTCAAACTACTTACCTACAGGCCAGGTATTTAAAACCCTGTTTTCTCCGTCACACGGATCACATATACGTTGTCAGAAAATACTGCCATTTCTGGCCTCCATTAAAAATTTCCTTTAGTGTGTCAGTGAAGCAATTCACACCAGTTTGCTGTTCAAACTACTTACCTACAGGCCAGGTATTTAAAATTCTGTTTTCTCCGTCACACGGATCACATATACATTGTCAGAAAATACTGACATTTCTGGCCTCCATTAAAAATTTTCTTTTGTGTGTCAGTGAAACAATTCACCGCAGTTTCCTGTTCAAACTACTTACCTACAGGCCAAGTATTTAAAACTCTGTTTTCTCCGTCACACGGATAACATATAAGTTCGCTCCAAGCTCAGTCATTTGTAGTGAGCGTGGAAGATACTGTCCTCCATTTAAAATGGGCAAGGCACGTGGCAAAGGACGGGGAACTGGACGTGATGGTAATGGTGCATGCAGAGGCCGAGGACAAGGCCGCAGGCAAGCTGAAATTGTGCCACAACAAACACCCACATCTTCTCGCCTGACCTTCCTGTCCCAATTTCTAGGGGACCGCAGCACATCACTATTGAACCCAGAGCAGTGTCAAAAGGTTGTTGATTGGATAGCGGATAATGCTTTTAGTCACTTAGCCACCACCTCCTCCACCACCCTATCTTCAACACGGTCAAGTCTCAGTAGCCGTGAGTCTGGACCGCATATTCCCCACCCTGATCCTCCTTCCTCCCACCATGCCGACTGCCCATAGACAACTGATCCCACACTTGGACACTCTGAAGAGCTGTTCACTTTTCCATTTATAGATTCGGGCCTCTCGCCCGGTCCACTTAAAGCGGGGTAAAAGTCGATCGTGTGTAGCGATGCCCAAATATTTGAGCAGCCACGGTCACACGAAGGCGATGGTGGGAAAGTGTCACAAGAGGTGGACGATGATGAGACACAATTGCCAGAAAGTCAGGAGGAGAACCAGGGTGCGGAAGTGGAAGACGAGGTAGTGGATTATATAGTAACTGACCCAACCTGGCAGGAGGACATGCAGAGCGAGGACAGCAGCACACAGGGGGAGGGAGGCAGAGCACCCCAACAGGCAGGAAGAAGCAGTGTGGTGGCCACAGACAGAAGGCAGGCAACCGTTCCCCGTAACACCAACACGAAGGAAGTTGCCAGTACAACTGTTAGGTCTTCCCTAGTCTGGTTGTTTTTGAAAGACTCTGCCGATAACCCCAAAAAGGCCATTTGCACCACCTGCCAGGCCAGCATTAGCAGGGGTGGCAAAACGACCAGCCTGACCACCGCCAGCATGATCAGGCAGCAAAGCACCTGACTTTGTGGGCTGAACCCCAGGGTCCAGGAACAGTGTCTGCAGGTGGCACCATTGCTTCTTCCGCTGTTGTGCATGCAAGCCAATCCCCTGTCCATGGTGCATGCTAAGATGCCTCCTGCCCTGCATCTGTCTTTGCGCACTCTCAAGTAGCAGCATCAGGAAGCACGTCCATGTCCTTGTCCCAGCGCTGCATTCAGTTGTCCATACCCCAGTCCTTGGAACGCAAGCACAAATATGCAGCCAACGCCCCACAGGCCACACTACTAAATTCTCACATCTCACGACTACTTGCTCTCGAAATGTTGCCTTTAAGGCTCATGGAGATAGAAGCATTCCGCAACCTGATGGCGGCGACCGTCCATCAGTACTCAGTCCCCAGCCGCCACTATTTCTCCCGGTGTGCCGTCCCTGAATAACACAAGCACGTGTCCCAAAACATTAGCCGTGCCCTCAACAATGCAGTTACCGGGAAAGTCCACCTAACCACGGACACGTGGACAAGTGCTTGTGGGTAGGGACGGTACATCTCGCTGACGGCACACTGGGTTAACATAGTGGAAGCCGGGACCCAGTCGGACTTTGCGACGGAACACATCCTCCCGACGCCAAGCATTGCGTGCCCTAGGTCAATCAGGGTTGCCCCCATAGTCTTCAGCTCCTGCACCTCATCCTCCTCAGCCTCCTCCTCCTCTTCAGCCTGCATCTCCGAAATGACCACATCAGTCACAAGCTGGAAGCACTGCAGCACTGCCTCGGCCAAGCGGCAACAGGCTGTGCTGAAGCTAATATGCTTAGGTGACAAACCGCACAATGCTGAAGAGTTGTGTACAGCTCTGAAAGAGCAGGCAGATCTGTGGCTCACACCGCTGAACCTACAGCCAGGCATGGTCATGTGTGACAATGGCCGGAACCTGGTGGCAGCTCTGAGGCGAGGCGAACTCACACACGTACCATGCCTGACCCATGTGCTTAACCTCGTGGTTCAGTGGTTTCTCAAATCCTACCCGGAGCTGCCGGATCTGCTTGTTAAAGTACACTGCCTCTGTGCCCATTTTAGAAAGTCAGCTACAGTTTTCGCCGCCCTTGCCGTGTTTCAGCAGCGTTTGCAGCTTCCGGCTCACAGACTGGTGTATGATGTCCCCACGCTTTGGAACTCTACACTGTAGATGATGGGAAGGATTTGTGAGCAGAAGAGGGTAGTTCTTCAGTACCAGTATCAACAAGGCCGTCGGTATTCAGTTCAGACTCCACACATAATACCTCAGGAGTGGACATGGATGTCAAACATATGTACCATCGTCCAAAACTTTGAGCACTCCACCAAGATGGTGAGCGGCGATGATGCCATAATTAGCGTCTCCATCCCGCTTCTCTGTCTTCTGAAATGCTTTATGCTCACAATCAAAGAGGATGCATTGCAGGCGTAGCATGATGAGATGGAGCAAGGAACCTGTAGTATCGGCGTCTCTGCCCCCTGACAGGCAGAGATGTCGTCCCTCTTACCGCCGCACTCCCCGCCCGACGTCCTCTGCCGCTCCTGCTTCTGCTGCTGCCAGTGCGCGCAGATTCCCAGGCACCGCGCTTAGGGCGCGCGTGCTCCCTCTTAAAGGGGCCGCGCGTGTCGTCCTAAAGAGTCCCCGGCCAATGGCCGGAGGACCTGTCATATAAAAGGCACCTCCTCCAAAATGGAGGAGCCCGTGCAAAGTTGTAGCTTTGTGTCCTAAACTCTGCTTCAGCCCTCAGGTCCTGCTGCTAGCCTGACTACCAGCCCAGTCCACCAGCTAGACTACCCGTCCGCCAGCTTGACTACCTGTCCAGTCCGCCAGCCTGACTACCTGTCCAGTCCGCCAGCCTGACTATCAGTCCAGTCCGCCAGCCTGACTATCAGTCCAGTCCGCCAGCCTATCAGTCCATTCCGCCAGCCTGACTACCAGTCAAGTCCGCCAGCCTGACTTCCAGTCCTGTCCGCCAGCCTGATTATCTGTCCTGTCCGCAAGCCTGACTACCAGTCCAGCCTGCCAGCCTGACTCCCTGTCTTCGCCTGCCAAGTGTACTCACCAGCCCAATGGTCTGCCTATGATCCAAATCTGCCAGTCTGTCTATGGGCCTGGCTTGCCTGCCTTCGTAGAGCACGTACCAGTAACCTGCCCTGCCTATCTGTCAGCCTACCTGGAGGCTCCTACCAGTTACCTGCCATGCCTATCTCTCAGCCTACCTGGAGGCTCCTACCAGTTACCTGCTGTGCCTATCTGTCAGCCTAGCTGGAGGCTCCTACCAGTTGCCTGCCATGCTCATCTGCTGTACCGGTCAGTTCCTGCCTTCTGACCAGTGGGAGTCACCTGCTCTAATACATGGTCTGGCCCAGAGTAGCACCTGGTCCCTCTTTGATAAATTCTTATCAAAGGAGATGCAGAAAAGAAATGGCCATTTCAGCACCGCTCTTTCCAAGGGGTCCCTGACAAGACACATGGTCACGGAGTCGATTGAGCCACCGTACAACCTTGGTTAGTCCGAGTTGATACCTAGTTACCTAGTTGTACCAGGAGGTTTCTCGTCAGAGATCCCAACAGGAAACCATCCTGACCTACCTGCGGTCTGTCAACTCTCGCCTGGACACGCTGTCTGTCCCACCTGGGCCCGCAACAAGTCGAGCGACACGTCGCTGCCTACCAATACCACGGCATCCAGCCTAGGACCCCGGCTTTCTGCGCCTCCTCGTTTTGGAGGTGACCCCGTCTTATGGCGGGGCTTTCTGAACCAGTGCATGCTACACTTTGAACTTCTGGAACATCAGTTTCCATCCGACAGGGCCAAGGTGGCATGGCTAAACTCTCTATGGGAGAGAAGGGATTCCCTGGTGTCCGATCTTCCTGCTTTTCTCACTGCCTTCCGGAGGGTCTTCGATGAACCCGGACGAAGGATTTCTACTGCCTCCTCATTGCTCTGTCTCCGCTGAGGGAGTCTCACCATGGGCCAGTATGCCATACGGTTCCGTACCCTCGCTTCTGAGCTTGCCTGGGACAACGAGGCCCTGGTGTCCACCTTCTGGGAGGGTCGTTTCAGTCAGATTAAGGACGAGTTAGCCAGCCGGGACATTCCTACCACCCTGGATGTCACTAGCTACCCGGATTGACATCCATTTCCTAGAACGTGCTAAGGAGACTACCCAGGAGAGAAGATTTCCTCGTATTGCTCCTGTTTTCCAGAGACCAGCTTCCCAACCAGCAACTCCCCGGGCACGCTCGCCCGAACCTATGCAGATCGACCCGACCAAGATGGTAAAGTCTCGCCAAGAAACACGCCGAGCCAAGGGGGTAGTAAGGAGCATATGATCCGTTCCTGTCCAGTGAAGCCGGGAAACTCCAGTGTCTAGGACCGCTCGGAGAGGTCGTCCTAGGCAAGAGTAAATCCTCTCCGTTCTTGACTTTGTCCGTCTCTATCTCCTGTGGAGAGAACTGCTTCTTTGAAACCGCACATCTGGATTCCGGAGCTGCTGGGAATCTCATTTCTCAGTCCCTTGTGGAGAAGTATCATATTCCCACCAAACCTCTGGCTGATCCATTGGCAGTCGCTTCCGTGGATGGAAGACTCCTTCCGGTGACCATCTTGTTCGTCACAGAGCCCGTAACCCTGCAGGTGGCAATGCTGCACTCAGAGAGGATCTCCTTCCATGTGCTTTCTGGACTCCCTCACTCCCTTCTGCTTGGCCTACTCTGGCTACAGAGACATGAACCTGTTCTGAATTGGCAATCCGGTGAGGTGCTCCATTGGAGGTAGGATTGTCACGAGAACTGCCTGGTCCCAGTTCGACCTCCGTCTACTCCGGCTAAATTACCCGGTCTACCGGCACCATACTGATCGTATGCAGATGTCTTCGACAAAAAGGAAGCAGAGACACTGCCACCTCATAGGCCATATGATTGCCCTATCGACCAGGTACCCGGTGCCACTCCACCCCGTGGGCGTATTTATCCTTTGTCGTTGGCCGAGACCCGGGCCATGTCGGAGTACATCGAAGAAAATCTGGCTAGGGGATTCATCCAGAAATCTACCTCCCCGGCTGGAGCCAGATTCTTCTTCTATGCCCCTGTATCGATTATAGAGGACTCAACCAGATACCTATCAAAAGCAAATACCCTCTGCCCCTCATCTCTGAGCTGTTCGACCGCCTTAAACGCGCGAAGATCTTCTCCAAGCTGGATCTTCGTGGGGCGTATAACTTGGTCCGGATCCGCCAATGAGACGAGTGGAAGACGGCATTCAATACCTGGGACGGCCACTATGAATACCGTGTGATGCCCTTCGGTCTCTGTAATGCTCCAGCCGTCTTCCAAGAATTAGTTAACAACATCTTTCGTGACCTCTTATATTCTTTCATGGTGGTGTACCTGGACGACATCTTGGTCTTCTCTCTGGATCTTCCCACACACCGGAGGGATGTTCGTCAGGTTCTGCTTAGGCTCAGGCAGAATCACCTACATGCAAAATTTGAGAAATGCCTCTTCGAGCAGACCTCTCTTCCATTCTTGGGCTATATTATCTCTAAGACTGGTCTACAGATGGATCCAGAGAAGGTCTCTGCCGTCTTAAAGTGAACCCGTCCGGAGGGGTTGAAGGGATTCAGCGATTCCTGGGCTTCGCCAACTATTACCGTCTCTTCATCCCACATTTCTCTTCCCTGACTGCTCCCATCTCTGCACTCACCCGAAAGGGAGCAAATCCTAAGGAATGGCCATCCGAAGCGGAGGAGGCCTTCCTTTCCTTAAAACAAGCCTTCTCTTCTGCCCCAGTGTTGCACAGTCCAGATAGCAACAAACAGTTCTTGCTGGAGGTTGATGCTTCCTCTTTCGGAGCCGGAGCGGTGCTCACCCAGAAATCTCCATCCGGGAGAATGGTAACCTGCGGCTTCTTCTCCAAACTCTTCTCGTCCGAGCGCAACTACTCCATAGGAGACTGAGAACTGCTAGCCATCAAATTGGCGCTGGAGGAGTGGCGTTACCTACTTGAAGGGGCTCGGCACCCGGTGGTCATCTATACTGACCACAAAAACCTGGCATATCTACAGAATGCCCAAAGACTCAATTCGCGTCAGGCCCGGTGGTCTTTGTTCTTCGCCCGCTTCAACATTACCCTACATTACCGCCCGGCGGACAAGAACGTTAGAGCCGACGTCATGTCCCAATCCTTTTTGTATTCTTATCAAGAGGAGGAGCCTATGCATATCATCGATCCCTCCAAAGTGATGAATGTGGCCCCCTTGGACCTGTCTCGTCTCCCACCCGGTAAGACGTTTGTAGCGGTTCCAGATCGTAAGATGGTTCTTCACTGGGGTCATTCATCTAAACTAGCCGGCCATGCTGGCCAGAAGACCTTCCTGCTCATTACCCGGCATTACTGGTGGCCTACCCTACGCCAGGATGTGGTAGACTTTGCCATGGCCTGTTCGTCCTGTGCCCGCAACAAGGTTCCCAGACATCTTCCAGCCGGCCGTCTCCTGCCTCTTCCCGTACCTGCTGCCCTGTGGCAACACATTGCTATGGACTTTATTACTGATCTCCCTGTTTCTGCCAGTTGTACGGTCATTTGGGTGGTCACTGACCGCTTTTCTACAATGGCCCACTTCATCCCTCTGCCTGGTCTCCCGTCTGCATCTGTGCTGGCTAAGGACTTCATCCATCACATCTTTCGTCTCCACGGCCTACCCCTCCACATTGTGTCTGATCGATGGGCCCAGTTCACGTCGTGCTTCTGGAGAGCTACGTGTAAGCTTCTGGATGTCACCCAGGATTTCTCCTCTGCTTACCATCTGCAGTCCAATGGCCAAGTGGAACGTATCAACCAGCTTCCTCCGGCACTTCATCAACGCTCACCATACCGATTGGGTGGAGCTCCTACAATGGGCCGAGTTCTCCTATAACAACCATGAGAGCGAATCTTCTTTCAAGTCCCCGTTCTTTGTGGTCTGCGGGCAACATCCCCGGATTCCGTTTCCCGTTTCCGCTTCAGCGAACAACCCTGCCGCGAATTTTCCACTATTTGGGAGGACACTAGATCTGTGTAACATACCTGGCGGCATCCTTGCATAGTGGTCCATCTCCCACTGTGCAAGAGCGCGCACTTGATCTCCAGTCCAGACTGCCACTTTGGCTTCTTTCCATGTTGTCTGCTTTGCTTTGCTCTTGCTGTTTAGGGCGACGCCTGTCAAATTTCTTGATTCTTGTAGCTGCTGCAGACATACTCCTAATGCGTCCTCAGCCTATTGCCGTCTGTCACCTGGTATTTAACCCACCTCCTCCCTGGAATCCATGCCTGAGAATCTTGTTCTGTCAGTTGGCTTCTTGTCACTGATGTGCCAGATCCTGTCTATGTTTCCTGCCTTGCGGTATCAGTTCCCGTGTCTGAACTGTGTCCTGTCTGTGTACTCTAGCCAGCTGTCTGTCTGCCTTCCTGAGGCTGTATTTCCAGGCCTGTCTGAACACGCTCCTAGCCTGTTCGTCTCGCCCTCTGGGGGCCGCATACCCAGACTCGCTCCTGTATTTGTTGCAGTACAGTTCCTGTCTGAACTGTCTCCTAGCTTCCTACCTGTTTTGTCTTTATGTCCATTTGTTACCTTTTTCTGCAGTGTCTGAACCAGCACTTGGCTTTACCTAGGCTCATTCCTGCATTTTGTTGCAGTAACTGTTCTTGACTGAACTGTCTCCTAGCTTCTTACCTGTTTTGTCTTTATGTCCGTTTGCTCCCTTTTTCTGTAGAGTCTGAACCTGCACCTAACTTCCACTCGTTGTCATTGTACTTCGTTTTGAGTTGGAGTCCTTTCGTTACTTCTTTGCAAGTACCTTGTGTGTATCTGGTTCTGCCTTTCTTTTCCAGTCTGTTCCGTGTGAACAGAGCTCTGTCCCCTTTGCTTTGTCTTTGTTTACCTCTTCGGCGATTTATCTCAGCCCTGTCCACCGCGTCTGCGGTTTCGCTCTTCTCAGCCTTGTCCACCGTGTCTGCAGTTTCTCTCTGCTCAGCCTTGTCCACCGCGTCTGCGGTTTCGCTCTGCTCAGCTTTGTCTACCGCCTCTGCGGTTTCGCTCTGCTCAGCCTTGTCTACCGCGTCTGCGGTTTCGCTCTGCTCAGCCTTGTCTACCGCGTCTGGGGTTTCGCTCTGCTCAGCCTTGTCTACCGCACCTGCGGTTTCGCTTTACTCTGTTTGATTACCGCATCTGCGGCTCTGAACTCGTCTCCCAGTCTGTACTGGACCCTACCCAGCCTGCGCTCTAGCCTGCCTGTTCCTGTATTCCCCGGTGTGGGTCAACAGCCGTGTCCGGAGTCTGACCTGGAGTAGACCCTGGTCCCTCTGCTCGGTTCCTCCCTGGTGCACTGGCGTCGTATGCCGTCGTGCGACCTTGGTCGGGTCAAGCAGATACTTAGTTACGCCCCTCCAGGCACTCTCCGGTTCATGGCACAGTGGAACCACTAAACACGCACACGCCAGTCAGTCCGGGCGTGTGCATTACAATCTGCAATTCTTCAATCCTCTGAACGGATGAAGAAACATGCTGATAAGAGACATCTTGATCCACCTCAATTCCATCCAGGAGACAAGATTTGGCTCTCCTCCAAACATGTTCGTCTCAAAATATCCTCCTATAAGTTGGGTCCACGGTTCATCGGTCCATTTGAAGTTCTCAAGCAAATCAACCTAGTAGCCTACAAGTTAAAACTCCCGGCCACCTTACGGATTCCGAACTCCTTCCACGTATCTCTTCTCAAACCAATTGTGCTTAATTCTTTTTCCGACAATCCAGGTACCTCCCCAGCTCCAGTCTCCGCTGAGGACGTCTATGAGGTAGAGAACATTCTGGCCACCAAGAGGATAACCTTTTTTCTGTTGGATTGGAAGGGGTTTGGCCCAAAGGAGAGAACTTGGGAACCCAGGGAGAACATCCACGCCCCGCTTCTCCTTAAAAATTTCTTTGAGGCCTAAAAAAGAGGGGGCGTAAAGGGAGGGTACTGTAGTATCGGCATCTCTGCCCCCTGACAGGCAGAGACGCCGTCCCTCTTACCTCCGCACTCTCCGCCCGGTGTCCTCCGGCGCTCCTGCTTCTGCTGCTGCTGGTAAGCAGCTTCCCGGGCACTGTGCTTAGGGCGCGCACGCTCCCTCCCTCTTAAAGGTGCCGTGCGCGTCGTCCTAAGGAGTCCCCGGCCAATGGCCGGAGGACCTGTCATATAAAAGGCACCTCCTCCAAAATGGAGGTGCTCTTTCAAGGTTGTAGCTTTGTGTCCTAATCTCTGCTTCAGCCCTCAGGTCCCGCAGCTAGCCTGACTACCAGCCCAGTCTGCCAGCTTGACTACCAGCCCAGTCCGCCAGCCTGACAGGCGGACAGGTCTATAAAAATGGGGCAGTACCAGAAGGCTCTTGTTGCGGAACTATTAAAAAAATCCCCATCTGAAAACGCTGGCGGCAGAGGGCACACTTCATTGGACAACCAAGGCGTACAGGCGAGAGAGACACAACTCCAATCCAGCAGAGGCAGGGGAACACTGTCAAAGTTCTGGGAGAGTTTTCTCAGACCCTCCCATCGCACAGGCCATGAGGCGTGGGGTACTCTCACAAGGAGTGCAAAGTTTTGGAAGATGCCGAGGGAGTACCTTGCTGACCGTACCAACGTCCTCCGTGATTCCTCTGTGCCTTATAATTATTGGGTATCCAAGCTGGATACGTGGAATGAACTGGCTCTCTATGCCTTGGAGGTCCTGGCCTGCCCTGCCGCCAGCGTTTTATCAAAGCGGGTTTTTAGTGCTGCTGGTGGAATTATAACTGATAAGCGCATCCACCTGTCAACTGAAAATGCTGACAAGCTGACTCTTATAAAAATGAACAAGGGCTGGATTGGGCCAGACTTCTCAACACCACCGAATGATAGCAGCGTAGCATAAACTCAAATCCAGTGTCTTTTCTTGGGAGTTGTATTCCCATGCACCTTTTCACATCCAGACATGGGTATACGCTTCCTGATTTGGGCTATTTGCTCTTGTCCTCCTCCATCTCCTCATCCTCCACCACCATATCACCAGGGTGACCGTGGTCCGTGAGGCAACAACCACATAATTTTTTTAAAGGGTGTTTATGATGTCTGTCTGCTATTTCATCCTTCTTCTCTGCTAGATTTCTAAAACTTAACATGGACAAAACAGAATTCATCATCTTTCCGCCATCTCATTCACCCCCCCCCCACAACTGACCTATCTATCAACGTCAATGGCCGTCCACTCTCCCCAGTCCATCAAGCTCGCTGCCTTGGCGTAACCTTGGACTCTGAACTCTCCTTCAAACCCCAAATCCAAGCCCTTTCCACTTCCTGCCGACTCCAACTCAAAAATATCTCCAGGATCCGCACATTCCTCAACCATGAATCTGCAAAAACAATAGTGCATGCCCTCATCATCTCCTACCTTAACTATTGCAACCTCCTGTTCTTTGGCCTCCCTTCCAACACTCTTGAACCCCTCCAATCCATCCTAAACTCTGCTGCCCGACTAATCCACCTGTCCCCCCGCTATTCCCCGGCCTCTCCTCTCTGTCAATCTCTTCACTGGCTCCCCATTGCTCAGAGAGTCCAGTTCAAAACCCTAACCATGACATACAAAGCCATTCACAACCTATCTCCTCCATATATCTCTGACCTAGTCTCCCATTACATACCAGCACGCAACCTCCGATGCTCACAAAATCTCCTTCTCTACTCCCCTCTTATCTCCTCCTCCCACAATCACATACCAGAATTCTTCCATGCTTCCCCCCTACTCTGGAACTCTCTACCCCAACACGTCAGACTCTCGCCTACCGTGGAGCCTGAAGACTCATGTAACGGGTATGGGAGGCGGAACCTCTGAGCTACTATACAAGGGGGCGGTCCTTGTAAGGGAGCGGGTGGCGACCAGGGTAGACGGGCAGGCAGTCACAGCAGGTGACTGGGACAGTCTCTGAATGAACGGGCAGGAGGTCACGGCAAGTGACCGGGGCAGTCTCTGGGTAAAGGATTGGTACGACCTGTGGTGGCAGATGATAGACGTGAGCTCCCAGGTGAGCAGGCGAGAGTCTCTGGATAAACGGGTGGTCACAGCATGTGACGGCGGAGCCTCCAGGAAGACCAACAGACAGGTAGCAGATGAGCGCTCCCAGGTGAGCGGGCAGGAGTCTCTGGACAGGCGGGTGGTCACAGCACGTGACGGCAGAGTCTCCTGGTAGGCTAGCAGACAGGCAGCAGATGAGCGCTCCCAGGTGAGCGGGCAAGCTGGTCCTTAGACAGACTGACAGGAGTTGGAAGGCAGACCGTCGGACCTCAGGCAAGCAGGCAGGTAGAAGATGTGCGCTCCCAGGTGAGCGGGCAAGCTGGTCCTTAGACAGACTGACAGAAGTTGGAAGGCAGACCGTCGGACCTCAGGCTAGCAGGCAGGTAGCAGGATATCAGGCAGGAATTAGACAGCAGACTGGCAGGAATCTGGCAGGTATCTGGCAGGTAACTGGCAACGGGACCTGAGGGCTGAAGCAGAGTAGTGAACAGTGCTACAACATTGCTCGGGCACCTCCATTTTGGAGGAGGTGCCTTTTATATGGGAGGTCCTCCGGCAATTGGCCGGGGACTCCTTAGGACGGCGTGCGCGGTCCCTTTAAGAGAGGGGGAGCGCGCGCCCTAAGCACACTGCCGGGGAAGGAGCGCGTGCCGGAAGCAGCGGGGAGAAAAGCGCTGGAGGACGCCGCGCCAGGAGCGGGGAGGTGAGAGGGACGGCGTCTCTGCCTAGAACGGGGCAGAGACGCCGATGCTACAACTCACCTCTTCCGACAAGCCTACAACTTGCAGTAACCACTGATCCACCACACCGCTGCACGACCAGCTATACCCTCACCTACTGTATCCTCACCCATCCTTTGTAGATTGTGAGCCCTCGCGGGCAGTGACCTCACTCCTCCTGTACCAGTCGCTGTCACATTGTGTTCAAGATTATTGTAATTGTTCTTGTATGTATACCCCTTTTTCACATGTAAAGTGCCATGGAATAAATGGCGCTATAACAATAAATAATAACAATAATAATAATGATGCCCATAAAAAACATCTTTTATACAGTATGTTCATGTATACCCCCCTGGGGTAAATGTTTTTCAGCCCATTCACTTAGTGCATGGGCATTACAAGTATAGGAGGCCCGCTCCTTTCTAAAGAGAGAATGTTTTTATGAGGCCCTCCTCCACGTCTCTTCCAAAAGGCATTGAAGTGCCTCCAAATTTTTGTCAGCCCTTGCATTTACTGCATAGGCCAAAACTAAGGGAGACTGTCTCCTTTCTAATGGGAATTTGTCCTTACTGTGGCCCTGCTCCATGTGTCTTTAAATTCTTAGTGGGGCTTTTCCTAAAATTGTTCCTCCGTTGGACTCACTGCATACCCTATAACTGTATAGCAGACCCTATCCTTTCTAATGGGAACATGTCGTACTTGTTACTGTGGTCCTGCTCTGTGTGTCTTTAAATTTTTAGTGGGGTTTTTCCTAAAATTGGTCAGCCTTTGGACTCACTGCATACCCTTTAACTGTATAGCAGACTCTGTCCTTTCTTATGGGAATTTGTCGTTACTGTGGCCCTGCTCTATGTGTCTTTAAATTCTTAGTGGGGTTTTTCCTAAAGTTGGTCAGCCTTTGGACTCACTGCATACCCTGTAACTGTATAGCAGACCCTCTCCTTTTTAATGGGAACGTGTCGTACTTTTTACTGTGGCCCTGCTCTGTGTGTCTTTAAATTCTTAGTGGGGTTTTTCCTAAAATTGGTCAGCCTTTGGACTCACGGCATACCCTATAACTGTATAGCAGACTCTCTCCTTTCTAATGGGAATTTGTCATTACTATGGCCCTGCTCTATGTGTCTTTAAATTCTTAGTGGGGTTTTTCCCTAATTTTGGCAGCCGTTGCAGTCACAGCATGGGCATTACCACTACAGGAGACCTGCTCCTTTATAATGGGAACATTGTTTTTTACTGAGAGCCTCCTCTATGTCTCTTCAAAGGGGTATTGGGTTGCATCCAAATTTTTGGTAGACCTTGCAGTCACTGGATACGCAATTACAGTATAGGAGACCCACTTGTTAATAATGGGAACAACAAAGCATAGCCAGCTGATGGCTCTCTAACAATAGCGAGGGCCGACTGCTGGACTTTTAAGAATAGTAAGGGCCATCTGATGGCCCTATAAAAATAGGCTTTATGACTTTCAGAGTCCCTCCATCATAAATTAAACAGGAAGTGTCTGATGATGTGTCACACAACACATTGCCAGATAAGGTTGTAAAATGTTAAAATGACATTTCCCGGTGAATGCATTTGTCTTAAAAAATTACGTAGAAAAACAAAACAATAGGATCTTTCTTTTGTATAGAAAACAGCGTCACCAATTTAACCTCAATGTAATCACATTGTTCAGCTCCTGCACCTCCTCCTCCATCATCGAAATGACCACATCAGTCACAAGCTGACAGCACTGCAGCACTGCCTTGGCCAAGCAGCAACAGGCTGTGCTGAAGATAACATGCTTAATGCTTAATTGACAAACCGCCCAGTCTGCAGAGTTGTTGAAAGCTGTAACACAGCAGCCTGATCTGTGGCTCTCACCGCTGAACATACAGACAGCCATGGTCATGTGTGTCAATGGGCGGAACCTGTTGATGGAGAAATGACAGCCAGAGTAGATACGATTTCCCTCTATGCCAGTCCTTTCACCGAGCTAAATACAACTCTCATCAAAAAAAGCCGGCATGAGGTTGTGAAAAGCTTCTGCCTCCACGAGCCTAAAAGGCCACATTTCAAGTGAATGCAGCTTTAGAGGACTTCCTGGGAGACATGACAGCTGGGTAGATATGGTTTCCCAAGTCCTTTCACTAAGCTAAAGAATATGGCTGTGGTGAAATACAACTCAGCAAAAAAAAGCTGTGGACTGCCTCCGTACCGTCCCTGGCCACATTCAACTGTCCAAGTGTTTGTGGTTAGGCGGTCCTTCCCAGTAAGTGCACTTTGGAGGGCACGGTTATTGTTGTGGGACCCGTGCTTGTGGAAGGCGGAGACGATACCGGGAGAAATAGTGGCGGCTGGGGACCAAGTATGGACACCTGGCCACCGTCGGCATGAGGTTATGAAAAGCTTCCGCCTCCACGAGCCTAAAAGGCCACATTTCAAGTGAAAGCAGCTTTAGAGGACTTCCTGGGAGAAATGACAGCTGGGTAGATATGGTTTCCCAAGTCCTTTCACCGAGCCAAAGAATATGGCTGTGGTGAAATACAATTCAGCAAAAAAATCTGTGGACTGGCTCCGTACCGTCCCTGGCCACATTCACCTGTCCACGTGTTTGTGGTTAGGCGGTCCTTCACAGTAAGTGCACTTTGGAGGGCACGGGTAATGTGGGACCTGTGCTTGTGGAGAGCGGAGACGATACCGGGAAAAATGATGGCGGCTGGGGACCAAGTATGGATACCCGGCCGCCGCCGGCATGAGGTTGTGAAAAGCTTCCGCCTCCGCGAGCCTAAAAGGCCACATTTCAAGTGAAAGCAGCTTTAGAGGACTTCCTGGGAGAAATGACAGCTGGGTAGATATGGTTTCCCAAGTCCTTTCACCAAGCTAAAGAATATGGCTGTGGTGAAATACAACTCAGCAAAAAAAGCTGTGGACTGGCTCCGTACCGTCCCTGGCCACATTCACCTGTCCACGTATTTGTGGTTAGGAGGTCCTTCCCAGTAAGTGCACTGGGGAGGGCATGGGTAAAGTTGTGGGACCCGTGCTTGTGGAAGGCGGAGACGACACCGGGAGAAACAGTGGTGGCTGGGGACCAAGTATGGACACCCAGCCGCCGCCGGCATGAGGTTGTGTAAAGCTTCCACCTCCACGAGCCTAAAAGGCCCCATTTCAAGTGTAAGCAACTGCTCAGAAATCTGGCAGTTTAGTGTTGCGGTCTGTGGGTGGGTGGCTGGCTGCATATTTGCGCTTGCATTCCAAGTAACAGAAAACTAAGCAGAAGGTTGCCTCTATCATCATCATGGCCTCACCTCAGCACTTTGAACTCTCCTGAAGGAGAAGCCAGGGCCCACCGGAGGGGTCTCTGGTTCTCTGGTGGGGGCGTCCAACCCTGCCGAGAAGCAACCCTGGCTAAGAAAAGTGTGGGGGAAGGTTCCCGAACACTCTATGGCTGCTTTTTTAATGTGGATCGGACATGCTTATGCATGTTATTTCTTAAACCGCATTGCAGATCAGGCCATTGTCCAACTCTGTATTCAAGAAATTAAATGTGTAAAGAAAGTTGTTTGTGTGTCAAAGCACCACCGACAAGTGCGAATTGATGTTGGACGGACTACCATTGCTTCTGCAACAAGCTGCATTAGAGTACTTCATGGGAGAAATGACACCCAGGGTAGATACGGTTTCCCTCTATGCCACTCCTTTCACCGAGCTAAATAAAACTCTCAGCAAAAAAAAGCTGTGGACTGTCTCCGTACCGTCCCTGGCCACATTCACCTGTCCACTTGTTTTTGGTTAGGCGGTCCTTCCCAGTAAGTGCACTGGGGAGGGCACGGGTGATGTTGTGGGACCCGTGCTTGTGGAAGGCGGAGACGACACCGGGAGAAACAATGGCAGCTGGGAACCAAGTATGGACACCCAGTCGCCGCCGGCATGAGGTTATGAAAAGCTTCCGCCTCCACAAGCCCAAAAGGCCATATTTCAATTGCAAGCAGCTGTCAAAAAATTGGCAGTATAGTATTGTAGCCTGTGGGTGGGTGGGTGGCTGGCTGCATACTTACGCTTGCATTCCAAGGAATGGGGTAGGGACAACTGAACGCTGCAGTGGGACAAGGACGTGGACAGTGATTGTTGCAAGTCTGCAATGACAGGTGCATGGCGGGAGGCATCTTCCCATGCGCCAAGGATCATTTATGATGAGCACACTTTTAGGCAGTGACCTAGGAGTCAGAAATGCTTCCAGAGGTCTTCCCCAATGCTGTTCCCATGTCTTTTCAGCACTGTATGGATGTGTCTGATGATGTGTCACACACCACATGGCCAGACAAGGTTGTAAAATGTTAAAATGACATTTCCCATTGAATGCATTTGTCTTGGTTGAAAGCAATGCAAAAGTGAAAAAACGCATCAAAAACGCTACATGTGAACATAGCCCAAGGTGTGGAGGAGTATTTTTGGTTTTGGTTATTTATTTTGCCTTACATACAAGTCATTACCCGGGAAAGGATGTTCCTTAATATATTTCCCAGGAAAATCCATTTTGTTTTTGTATGTTTTATTGTGAGTCAGTAAAAGTGGCGTAATACTCTGACAACGTTGTTGACAGCAGTGACCTGGGAGTCCGAAATGCTTCCAGGGGTCTTCCCCATGCTGTTCCCATGTAATTTGAGCACTGTTCCCATCGATTTGTGCAATTTTTAGGCCCTCTGCAAACCGCAGGGGGAGCCGTCTGAAAAATGCTCGAGTTTGCCATAGATTTACATTGGGCTCGTTGCTCGGGTCGAGCACCCGAGTATTCCAATTTGCTCGACCCGAGCAACGAGTACCCAAGCAATTTAGTGCTCGCTCATCACTAGTCATTAGTTTGGAACAATTTGTGCGATAATGATTCCATTCACCACAATACAAACAGAGTCTGCTAGTATGGAGAAGGCATCTGTCAGATGGAGAAAATCTGTTCCCTATGGGTTCCAGTTCAGCCATTCTATGAGGATATTTTGAAGATGATTCAGGATATGACACACGGGAATCAAGCGTTTTTCATTAGACCTTTTTTTAAAATGCAAGTCCACTTGGGTGGCAAGAGAAATGAAGACAGCAAGTAACTGAATTTATGCAAAGTTTTATGAAATGACAATGACCATTTAAATTTCACCTGTTCATTATGGTTGAATTTGTGTAATGGGTAGCATGGTGGCTCAGTGGTTAGCACTGCAGACTTGCAACACTGGGGTCTTAGGTTCAAATCCCACCAAGGACAACATCTGCAAGGAGTTTGTATGTTCTGTCCGTGTTTGCGTGGGTTTCCCCTGGGTTCTCTGGTTTCCTCCCACACTCCAAAGACATACTGATAGGGAATGTAGATTCTGAGCCCCAATGGGGACAGTGCCAGTAATGTCTTTAAAGCACTGTGGAATTAATGGCGCTATATCAGTGAGTAAGATAAATAAATAAAATGTGTTTGGGCACCTTAAATCCTTTATCCATCTGCCTCTGCCATCTTCCATTTGGATATTCCAATTTTTTTAACTTGACAATGCCCTAACTTCATAGGCACTTGCTCTTTTCACAGTAGCTCACACATAAGTAGGGAATATTTCAAGGCCACTGGTAATGAGGTAATAAAAATAAAGCCTGTCACTTTTATGAAAAAAAAAATCATAGAAAAGATGGATGTGCTGCACTTTATCCTTGGATAAGGACCACCTGTGCAACAAACACAAAACGTTGTAATCAATTAATGCTGTCAAGGTGCATTTTCTATATCACTCACCAGCAACTCAATCACTTAGCAAGCCACACCTGTTTTCTTTTTTGTCTTCCTTTTGGAAAGTGTGCATGTGAGTTCAGAATTAGGTCACCACTGTTGACTTAGGACTCTGGTATTTTTTATTTTTAAGATAGTTTTTCTTTTACAGTACACTTTCAGTTCTCCATAAATACTATTTTAGCTTTAACTTAACAAGAAGGACATCTGTGGTTCTCTCTGGGTACAGAAAAATGTTAAACTTCTGTTATCTGAAATATTATCTATAGCATATATCTTCTATTCTTAGGTTGTAATTTCATGACTAACTTCTATAAATTATAATGTCACATATTTTGTGAACAAAACACATTCTGTGTGTGTCATGTACTGACATTAAAATAAAAAACTGACATATGGTTAGGGTTACTAGACATGACCCAGTGAATTTTCTGAATACAAATTACGAGGTAATTCTTGAATCATGACTAGTGTTGAGCATTCCGATACTGAAATATCGGGTATCGGCCGATATTCGCGGTATCGGAATTCCGATTCTTAATTCCGATATTTTTACAATATCGAATACCGGAATCAGAAGTTCCCATAATGCCTGCGCTCTGCCGTTTCTCTGAAGGATGACAAGCTGGATGGCAGCGCTCAGCTGCGATCCAGCCTGTCATCAGAATGCCATCCCAGCGTGGGGGAATTCTCCTGATTGTTTAAAAGCCAGCGCGCGGTAAAAAGCCGCCGGCTTTTAAACAATCACACAACCCCATACTGCTTCCCCGCAGCCTCCCACCCCGATCCTCCACTCCCCTCGCCACCTCCCATCCCGATCGTAAGTTAGGACCGGGCGGGGAGCGAAGGACCCGGGCTGGGAAGCCGGCAGTGAAAAGACTTCACCGCCGGCTTTCCCGTTCTGTGCTCCGCTTTCCCGCCGGTTATTTCAAATGAACAGCTGCGGTATCAGGTGATGCTGATCAGCTGTTCATTTGAAGTCGCCGCGGTGCCCTCAGAGGGTTCATGTGAGTTCATGCTTGACTGCATTGCATGAACTCACATGAACTTTCCCACGGTCTCACAGGTCAGCCTCACCTCCCAGACCCGTCATGATTGGTGTGTGCGGGTGTCTGTGCGATGTGTGCGGGTGTGCGCGGTGTCTGTGCGATGTCTGCGGGTGTGTGCGGTGTCTGGGGGTGTGTGCGGTGTCTGTGCGATGTCTGGGGGTGTGCGCGGTGCCTGTGCGGTGTCTGTGCGATGTGCACGGTGTCTGTGCGATGTCTGGGGGTGTGTGCGTGCAGGCAGACATAGGCCGATGTGACACTACTACTCCCATCGGCCTATGTCTGTCCCCCGTCCACTCGTGCCAGCAGGATCAGCTCGATGGGAGCAGTAGTTCCCATCAGCCTGATCCTGCTATATAAATTGCCCTACTGTGTCCCCTAATAAATTTTAAATACATGTCATTGGTGGCCAGTGGTTGCCTACAATAAATTAGTTCATACATTACCTGTCCCCGCCGATCGCCACCTAAAATAAAGTAAAAAATAAAAAACTACACCTATACTCACCTAGACACCTAATTCCCCGAAGCCATCGATCTCCTGTAATAAAATATAAAATAATAAACCACAACCTTATCCTTACCCCTCCGTAGTAGTCCACGAGTGTCCCACGAAGATCTCCAGTTTAGAGCAGCCACATAGAATGTGACCGCTCTGAACCGCTGCCGCCGCTAGAATGACGGGGCCGTAAAGCAGCCCCGTCATTGCATAAGCGGGTTCACCGGAGTTCAGGCAGCGCTGCTCCGGTTAGCTGCTTTACGGCCCTGCTGTATCGTGAGAAATTCCCACGGTACAGCAGTGCCATAAAGGAGGTCTCCAGAGCTGCGCTGCCTGAATGCACTCCGGTGACCTCAGTCAGTGGCTCCCGCTGCCGGGAGCGGACGTGTTCCCGGCAGTGTGAGCTTACAGCAGCGGTGCACAGCTGTCACCATCTCCAGATGTGACAGCTGTGCATGAGAGATCAGCGCAGGAACGTGGACAGGTAACTATTTTTTTTTAGTAAACTAAGAATTTAATAAAATGGTGTGTTTTATTTCAAATAAATTATTTTTTTCTGGGTGTAGTGTGTTTTTTCTTTTTAACACTTTGTAGGTTAGTAATGGGGGTGTCTTATAGACGCCCATCATTACTAACCTGGGCTTCATGGCAGCTGGCGCTGACATGAACCCCAGCCGTATTACCCCCTGTCACCGCACCAGGGCAGCGTGGAAGAGCGAGGCTAAGTGCCAGAATTGGCGCATCCTATGGATGCGCCATTTCTGGGGCGGCTGACGGCTGGTGTTTCTAGCCTGGGAGGGGGCCAATATTCATGGCACCCTTCCTGGGCTATTAATATCAGCCCCCAGCTGTCTGCCTAGCCTTTGCTAGCTATTAAAATAGGGGGGACCACACTTCATTTTTTTGGGGGGGTTCCCCATTTTAATAGCTAGTAAAGGCTAGGTATTCAGCTGGGGGCTGATATTAGTAGTCTGGGAAGCTCCGTGGGTATTACCCCCTTCCCAGGCTTCAAACATCTTCCCCAGCCGTCTGCTTAACCTCCGCTAGAGACTAAAATTATGGGGGATCCCACGCCAATTTTTTTTTTAAATAAATCCTTTATTTTAACACTAAATGACATTTGAGGAGTTAATAAAGATGCAGTCCCTAAATTATTATTTATTTTTTAATTAATTTTTCCCAAAAATTTTGACGTGGGCTTTGCTATATTTTTGTATGCCAGCCAGGTACAGCATCCAGCTTCTATGAACGCGCCATTTTCCGGGGTGGCTGCGGACTGCAATTTGCAGCGGGGGGGGGCCCAGAAAGCTTGGGTCTCCCTGCGCTGCAGATTCCAGCCCCCAGCTGCCTAGTTGTACCTGGCTGGACACAAAAATAGGGCGAAGCTCCACGTATTTTTTTTTTTTAATTATTTCATGAAATTCATGAAATAATAAAGAAAAAAAGGGCTTCCCTATATTGTTGTGTCCGGCCAGGTACAAATAGGGCAGCTGGTGGTTGGGGGCAGCCCGTTCCTGCCTGCTGTACCTGGCTGGACACAAATATAGTGCGAAGCCCCACGTCAATTTTTTTTTAATTATTTCAGGAAATTCATGAAATAATTAAAAAAAAATTCATGTGGGGCTGCGTCCTATATTTGTGTCCAGCCAGGTACAGCAGGCAGGAACGGGCTGCCCCCAACCACCAGCTGCCTATTTGTACCTGGCCGGACACAACAATATAGGGAAGCCCTTTTTTTCTTAATTATTTCATGAATTTCATGAAATAATAAAAAAAAAAAATACGTGGGGCTTCGCCTTATTTTTGTGTCCAGCCAGGTACAGCAGGCAGGAACGGGCTGCCCCCAACCACCAGCTGCCTATTTGTACCTGGCCGGACACAACAATATAGGGAAGCCCTTTTTTTCTTAATTATTTCATGAATTTCATGAAATAATTTAAAAAAAAAATACGTGGGGCTTCGCCCTATTTTTGTGTCCAGCCAGGTACAACTAGGCAGCTGGGGGCTGGAATCTGCAGCGCAGGGAGGCCCAAGCTTTCTGGGCCCCACCCGCTGCAAATTGCAGTCCGCAGCCGCCCCGGAAAATGGCGAGTTCATAGAAGCGCCATCTTCTGGCGCTGTACCCAACTCATCCAGGGCCCTGGTGCGGTGGCTCACTGGGTAATAAAGGGGTTAAGGCCAGCTTGGCATTATCAGCTGGCCCTAAGCCCGAAATTCATGGGGTCACGCCAATATTAGACAGGACCACCATGAATTTCTAGTAAAGTATTTAAAAAAAACACAACACCCAGAATAAAGTCCTTTAATTGAAATAAAGACACAATTCTTTATTGTTCTAAATTAAACTATACTTACCATCACGCCCATTCCAGCTGAAGCCAACGATCTCCTGCAATAAAAGAAAAATAATAAACCAACCTCATCCTTACCTTCCCATGGATCCCACGACAGCTTCAGCTCTGCTACATCGAGATGACAGGCTGGACCGCAGCAGAGCGCTGCCATCCAGCCTGTCATCCCGCAGACACTGAGAAGCGCAGGCATGCTTGCACTCCTCAGTGTCTCTCTGTGACGGCATAAAGATGAGCCGAGTTCATGTCCAATGAACTCAGCTCACCTCATGCACGTCACTGACAGCGTGGGAAAATTCTCCTGCACTCAGCGCTTCAGCGTGAGAATTCTCCCACGCTGTCAGTGACGTACATGAAGTGAGCTGAGTTCATTGGACATGAGCTCACCTCATGCACGTCACTGACAGCGTGGGGAAATTCTCACGCTGAAGCGCTGAGTGCAGGAGAATTTTCCCACGCTGTCAGTGACGTGCATGAGGTGAGGTGATGTCCAATGAACTCGGCTCACCTCATGCACGTCACTGACAGCGTGGGAAAATTCTCCTGCACTCAGCGCTTCAGCGTGAGAATTCTCCCACGCTGTCAGTGACGTGCATGAGGTGAGCCGAGTTCATTGTCGACTCATCTGGATGCCGTCACAGAGAGACACTGAGGAGCGCAAGCAAGCCTGCGCTTCTCAGTGTCTGCGGGATGACAGGCTGGATGGCAGCGTTCTGCTGCGGTCCAGCCTGTCATCTCGATGTAGCAGAGCTGGAGCCGTCGTGGGAACCATGGAAAGGTAAGGATGAGGTTGCTTTATTATTTTTCTTTTATTGCAAGAGATCGTTGGCTTCAGCTGGAATGGTCGTGACGGTAAGTATGGTTTAATTTAGAACAATAAAGAATTGTGTGTTTATTTCAATTAAAGGACTTTATTCTGGGTGTTTGTGTTTTTTTTTTTAACTTTCACTATGGGGTTAGTAATGGGGGTGTCTTATAGACGCCTCTCCATTACTAACCTGGGCTTGATGTCAGCTGGCATTATAAGCTGACATCAACCCTAGCCCTATTACCCCACTGCCACCGCTACAGGGCAGTGGGAAGAGCGAGGCTAAGTGCCAGAATTGGCGCATCCTATGGATGTGCCATTTCTGGGGCGGCTGACGGCTGGTGTTTCTAGCCTGGGAGGGGGCCAATATTCATGGCTCCCTTCCTGGGCTATTAATATCAGCCCCCAGCTGTCTGCCTAGCCTTTGCTAGCTATTAAAATAGGGGGGACCCCACGTCATTTTTTTGGGGGGGTCCCCCATTTTAATAGCTAGTAAAGGCTAGGTATTCCGCTGGGGGCTGATATTAGTAGCCTGGGAAGCTCTGTGGGTATTATCCCCTTCCCAGGCTTCAAACATCTGCCCCAGCTGTCTGCTTAATCTCCGCTAGAGACTAAAATTACGGGGAACCCCACGCCAATTTTTTTTAAAATAAATCCTTTATTTTAACACTAAATGACAAGTACAGTAATCAACACTATCACTGTACTTCATATATATGTGACTGACATGTTTCTATCTATCTAATCTATGTATGATTCTCTATTCCTTCTATTCTAAATTGTCGGGTACAGATGCTGAATTGCCGGCCGGCTTTCTTAAAGAGACGGTGCATGAAAACACTATTATTTTTTTATATAAATCCTTTACACTAAATGACAAGTACAGTAACCAACACTGTCACTGTACTTCATATATATGTGACTGACATGTTTCTATCTATCTAATCTATGTGTGAAGCTCTATTCTGTCTGTTATAAATTGTCGGGTACCGCTGCTGAATTGCCGGCCGGCTTTTTTAAAGAGACGGTGCATGAAAACACTATTATTTTTTTAAATAAATCCTTTACACTAAATGACAAGTACAGTAACCAAACTGTCACTGTGCTTCATATATATGTGACTGACATGTTTCTATCTATCTAATCTATGTGTGAAGCTCTATTCTTTCTGTTGTAAATTGTCGGGTACCGGTGTATGCCGCTGATGAATTGCCGGCTTTTCGCATACATTCTACATTATTCTTAGTTGTTTTACTTCATGTAGAATTAACCTACAAGGAAAGAAAGGGTTTATTTTCATTCCGATATTAGTGTCCCATTGACTTGCATTGGTTTCCGGTATCGGAATCGGCGATATCCGATACTTTTTGAGTATCGGTCCGATCCAATCCGATACGATATTTCCTGATATCGGAAGGTATCGCTCAACAGTAATCATGACGCTACTTATTGTTTGTATCCGGAATGCCCCAAATAGGGAAGGAGAAGTTTGTGATCTGAAAGAGTTATTCCGGATTCACATATTCAGGTCTGATGCGGTGTTTGAACTAGATTCCAAAATTAAGGAAACAAAAGGGTGGATTAACTTCTAAAAAAAATGTTACAAACATTTTTAATACTATCCTATTCAAGTGAACTGGCGCTGCAGAAATTTGTATGTATTTATGCACGGAACTGATTGTCAATCAAAGAAATTTCTGAAAGAAATCTGCTGCCTCCAACTTCACATTTATTTATTTTTAATAAAAAAAACTTCTAATTTTGCAAAAAAATACGTCAGTCAGATGATTTTTGGAAGTCACCAGTGAAATAAAATACATCCCAAACAAAGCTTGCTGGTTTGTGTAATTATTCTTCATTTTTTTGTGCATATTTTAGGTCCATATCATTTCTGTCATAATCAGCATTCTCTTGGTATATAATTATTAATGCATAAGCACATGGACTAGCAACCACCTATGAAGAGAATATCTCCAGAAAGTGACTTTTCTGAGTGGTCCTGCATATAAGAGAATATCTGAATGTGCATATACTTGTGTGTGGGGGGGGGGGTAAATAAATACAGTAAGCTGGAGATATGATGAGATATTATGATACTGTTAGAGGAGAGCTTAAAGCTGTGATAGTGTGAATTGTGTACTTGATACGAGAACATCAAATGAGGGTAAAATGGATGTAATTATTCTGCCTACAGCAGCACAAGGTCTCAGTGTGCTTTCTGTGAGGAAGCTTTGGCTAATGTCATACTGGTAATGGGGACTCTGAGTGTCACTACTGTGGGGGCGGGCCTGGATGCAGCTCACGACCATCTCTCGGAGTTGAATGTGGCTCTCAAAGTAAGGCCACAGACCCACTAGCAGTATTTGGTCAGTATTCAGTCGGTATTTTTTCTCAGGAGTGGGAGCCAAAACCAGGAGTGGGTGATAAATGCAGAATTGGTGACTTGTTTCTATTATACCTTTTCTCTGATTGTTCCTCACCTGGTTTTGGCTCTCACTCCTGAGAAAAAATACTGACTGAATACTGATAGTGGGGCTGTGGCCTAAGAAAAGATGTTGAATGCTGATATAGTTGGTGCCTAAGAAGACTAAGAAGTTACTTGGTTGCTGAGTACTTCCTATGGCAGATGAATCCAGAACAAAAGTAACTACTCATCTATATTAAAACGTATAATCTTAATTTGAAACTATTAAAATTACCTAATCAAAAAGCAATTAACATGTGACTATATTAATCCAAATAGGAAAAAAGTATGGTTAATACTGATGATCAATAATTAATGAAATCACCCATATATTCCCCAAAAGAGTCACAATATATATATTCTGCACACAAAAAAAGGATTTAGGGTAACAAAATAGGTCCAGGAAGCAAAGACCAAAAAATATTTACTAATAGGAACACCCTTATTTGATCCTTCCAGGGATAAACAGTTGTGGCTGTAAATATTGGAATAGTTTATAGATAAGGAGTGTTAAAGTTTTATTATCCTGTGATTAAAGTCTAGTCCGGGGTTGTGATGCCCCCACAGGTCTGAGGAGCATAGTTGATGTAGAATGACATAAATCCATGTGGCACATTCATTCCTGCTCTGAAGGTGTCAAAGGTCATCATGAGTTTATATTCCCAAACTTTTTGAGATTTGAAATTACCTTTTAATACCAGTAATTTAATTTCCGTGATGCTGTGATCAGGGAAACAAAAATGTTTTGCCACAGGTAGATGTATTCTATTTTCTTTTATTGTGTGGTGATGAGAATTCATCCTTTTTCTAAGTTTTTGCCCTGTCTCCCCTACATACAGAACCTCAGCTGGACAATTGGGACATATAATTAAGTACACCACATTAGATGCGATGCAGCTGAAAGTACCTGGGATCTTGTAGTCCTTATGTGAGTTGGGGATCTTCATCTTGTCTATAATAGTTCTGCTTTATGTCACTTGTCTCATCTATTGCATCATTTCTGTGTCTTGCTGTGTTTAAATACGTGATGCTTCAGATTTTGTGTTATACTATGCCTGATGAAGAGAGCTGAGTACTTTCGAAAGCTTGCAATTTGTTACCATCTTTTCAGTTAGCCATTAAAAGGTATCAACCACTGAGGACTCTCAAATCCAAATATTTTTCATATAGTCAGTCACCCAACCTCGGCTGCCCCTAAGAGTTGTCAAAGTGACTTAGTTACTGAGTAGGAGAAGAGGAGAGTCAGAGGCTCAAAGTCAGCTGCTGAGCATGGCAATGGAGAAAGATGAGGAAAGAAGGTCATGGCCATCACACTCAGCATTGATTGGCTGTAGACTCCTCCTAGTCTACTCCATCCTTTCCCAGGTCATCAGTCTGGCTATATCAGTCGTGTTTATACTGTGCACAGCTTTTTGGCACATGTATAGTGCCAACTTAGGAAAAAAAAATTCATAGATGGCGTTTTTTTTTTCTACCAGACACTTTGAAGAACCTAGAATATAAGACATATTTTCAGCTGTTTCACACTTTTTTGTTAAGCATATAATTCCACATGTGTTAATTCATAGTTTTGATGCCTTCAGTGTGAATGTACAATTTTCATAGTCATGAAAATACAGACAAATCTTTAAATGAGAAGGTGTGTCCAAACTTTTGGTCTGTACTGTATATGTAAATAATTTGCCCCTTTTACTGTCGCCATAGTGTTTCAAAAGGTAAAGGTCCACATCCGGAAGTTATGCTACGCATTGCATACGATAGTCTAATTTTAATTCAGTGAAATGCAACCTAAACAACACATATAAATTGTCAAAGCCTTAATTTATCACCGTGACTCTATTTTTATAATTGGACTCTTGGTTATGAGATTGCTGGTCTTATTTTATGTTCAGATCAACCTCATTTACCCTAGCCCTAAGGTGCAGGTGTTTGGCTGACAACCAAAATACCTCAGAGCCCTTGTACAATGTACTGGAGAAACTTCATATTCCTTGCAATGTATAGACAGGGTATGTTTTCTTTCTTTGTTGTTTTAGCGCAGCTGTGAAAAAATGATCCATGCTCACATGTTACTTTTATTGTCTTAGTGTATTGTTTTAGCTGAAAGGAGTTAAAGCTGTGAGTCAGAAAGTAACCTTTGTTTCCATGTATTTCACAAGTAAAGAGCAGCTGTGTTCTTCACAGTCCACTTCAGAACTGTAGCATCCCACGGCTTCTGAATTAAAAGCCACATCTAAACTGTGCCACATCCAAGCAGGTGGAATCCCGGTGGTGTCTCTTCTTTTAACATTGTTGCAAGAAAACATTTATAATCTTGTAGGCACAAGACATGTTCTTCTTCAAAAAAATTATATTTTTGTTTTACCTAACATAAGATCAGAAAAAAAAGTTAAAATGCAGAAAGCCTTTGTTGGAATAGTATTTATGCGTTCATGCCCTGAACAATGTCACACTATTTCATACTTCCAAAGCTGTAAGCACTCCTTGCACTCCTGTATGGTACATCTCTCTCCATATTTACGCTATACGATAAAATGTTAACGTTAAACAATCTTACATCAATGAGGGTATTAATGGTTGCCTGAGCAATATTCAACTACATTTAATTCACTTGGTCACGCAAAATATCAAGATATGCTGATTGCAGCTCAGCTATCTTTGCAATTGCCAACCAACGACATCCCAGATGTGGTCAATGGGAGACAAGTGAACAGACGCTGCAGGCTGTGTTAGGACCTTTAGGGTACACAGGCTGCTCACAGTAGCACGAGCAACATGCAGCCTTCCAATATAGTGTTGAAAAACGGCTCCTGGGAAACTTTGGAGAAATTGCAGATAGCACTAGTTTTACGAACAAATCAGTGTAACACCGAGCTGTTAGACTACTAAAGGTTGAACTTGATGGACCTAGGTTTTTATTCAACCTATGTTACTACTATGTTACCTGGAATAAAGACTAATATTTCCACAATAATCCCATGAGTAGGATTGGTGTGACATTCCATCATGGAAATCTCTTCATGGCGGGGCCCAAGTATTTTTGCCAGATTCAAAGAATGTTGTGTAGGGATCCATTTTGTACTACAAGTGAAATTAGACTTCACATACCAAGCCTAAGGCATCAAACAGTGTCAATTCCTCAGGATGAGGCGTATCTGCTCCACAGACATGGACTTTGAGAGACGTGCCTCAGATTTGGCGGCACGTTTTCGACAACGTGGCTATAGTAACCGATGTATCGGCCGTGGCTATAGGAGGGCACGTAATACCCCTCGGAACACCCTTATCCATCCCCCTCCCAAACACCCTCATAGGGCACCGGAGAGGATCCGCTACATCTCCACATTCAATCATGAGTGGGGGTCTATGCGGCGGATCCTCTCTCGGCATTGGAACATTCTTAGCGCGGAGCCTTCCCTTCGGGAATGTGTGGGAGAAACTCCTTGTATGACACCACGGCGATCAAGTACTCTAGGGGATCTACTAGTAAATAGTCATTACATTCCTCCTATCTCCAACCCCTTTGGATCCCGTGGCCCTAGATTGGGTACTTTCCCATGTGGCCACTGTGTGGCCTGTACCAATGTCCTACGAAGTACGTCATTCATGAGCTCTGACGGCTCCCGTCGTTTTGATATCCGTCACTATGTTTCCTGCAGCACGACACATGTGGTATATTATGCCACATGTGGGTGCGGGTTAATATATGTTGGCCTTACATCTAGGGAGCTACGTATCAGGGTTCGTGAACATGTCAGGGACATTGGTGCGGCCCGGTTGGCCACTGACCCCCGGGAGCTCAAGACATTGCCTCGACATTTCAGGACGTCTCACAATTGTGACCCGCGGTCACTGAAAATACGGGGCATTGATGTAGTTGGTCTGGGCTCCCGGGGCGGGAATGCCAAACGCCTCCTGGCACAAAAGGAGGCGCGGTGGATTATTACACTGGACACCATGGCGCCACGGGGTCTGAATGAGAACCTGGGGTTTGCGCCATTTCTCTAATTTCACCTGTCCTGGTCCTGTTACCTTCATGTGGATGTCCAAATCTCTATGTGGATGTCCACACGTTACTTTTTTGATCTTTACAGAGCTATTTTGGTTTTAATTATATTGTGATATGCTCCCCTGTGTCCCCTGCTTGTAAATATATTGTTTACATAATTAGACTACTTGGGCCGTCTGTCTTTTTAATTTACTGTTCACTTTTTAATTTGGTTGTTCATTTTTTTCTTTTTTTATTTATTTAAGGATCTTTTTGGAATTTTTTCCTAATGTTCGGATATCAGATGCATCAGAACTCTCCTAAACAACGATCAATTGAATATTTGTATACGTTATGGAGGAGCGACTTGCAGCAGTATATCTGTTTATCTATCATGGTGTCGTTGTTATTATCTGTTTTGTTGTATGTGTCCTCATGTATTTATATGTATTTTTCCACTTTTTGTTTCCTCCCCCCTCTCTTCCTTTTCACCTCCCTCCCATGTTTGTATACTCATTTCTTATCCCTCGTATATGTGGCCGGATCTATTCACATTCCCCTTTATTCTTGTACTGCATGACAGTCTTAATTAGTACGGAGCGGTACTTCTTTAGAGTGCTGTATGGGGAACCGTCCTCGGAGTCGTACTGTGCGCGTGCGCGGGCGATTCACTCCCCCTGCTCTCGTGTCGCCCATCTCTATGGCGCCGATGCGCTTCCCGGATGTAGTCTTTTGACACTTCCGGGTCGCGCCGACGTCATGATGGGCGGTGCGGGACCTCGGGGGGCGTTGACTCTCCCAGTGTACGCGCCGCTCGTACTTCTCCGCTGACGGTCATCCTGAACTGTCACATGACCACACATGTGATATATTGAAGGGGCGGAGTTATACATTTAAAAAGGTCCTTGTACCCTTGTTATCTACGCCTCTTGATAAAGCACCCGCGAAACGTGCGTCGAGGCAGCCTCTCTTGACAGACACTGGCCCTCCCTTGTCTCTAGTCACGTGTGATACCTTGGGGTGAGTTTACTTTTACCATGTACTTGATATTTATTGGAATAATGATGCAACTGTGCAGGACTATGGTATATGTACTCCCCATATAATAGGTGTCACACTCTTTGAGGCAGCCCTTTTCTGGTAGATATTGGCCCTCATCTGTCCCTAGCTAGGTGTGATACTTTGGGTTGAGTTACCCCTATTATGCATTTGATACACACTGCAGCAATAGAAACATTGTGCAGGATTATGGTATTTGTGTCCTCTATACATTAAGTGTCACATTATTATTTTTTATTTTGCTCTATCTCACGACTTATTATTTTTGCTTTTTGGATCTTTTTGTCAGCACCTTACTGTCTTATTTATATATGGACTTTTAATATGAAATTATAATAAACTTTTGTATGCCATTATACTTGTCTTTCTCCTGGTTTATTATATTCTGTTCAAGTTGGCTACATATATGGGGTGTGAGTGGTTACTTACCCATACCACCCTATTTTTAATCTCCTTATGTGGGCTTTTGTGTTTCTCAGTCTACACAAACGATGTGAAGGTATTTGCATGAAATTGGGCTACGAGTTCCATTGACCTCACAACACCACTCTCAAAGGCTATCATTGTGCAGATCAAGATGCAAATGGAGGCTGGAATGGAGGTCTATTCTCTTCAGTGATGAGTCCCGCTTTAGTTTTAGGTGCAATGCTAGCTGAAGATTGGTCTGAAGACCACGTAGATAGCGGCATGAAGAGGCCTTCAGCAGGGAATCTAAAAGTGTCCCTGGAGCCATTTTTCAATACAAGAATGCCAGACTGCATGTTGCGTGTGCTACTGTGAGCAGCCTGAATGGCCTAAACATGCTACCATGGCCTGCAGTGTCTCGGGAACTGTCTCCTATTGAGCATGTCTGGAACATTTTTGGTTGGCAATTGCAAAGAGAGCTGCCAGCACTGGACCTTGATGATTTCCATGTCCAAATGTGTCACCCTGGCCTGGATGCCACAAGTGTAATTAAAGCTGAGTCTGAGAGCAGGGGGGAGGTTCTCTGGTCAGGGGAATATTAGCATGCAATGCCTCCTGTCTCAGGCCAGTAGGGGGAGCTGGCTGCCCCTATAAAAGCTGGTGCTGGGGGCATGGTTAGAGAGGACCAGATGACCTGTCTCAGGACTGAGACGTGTCTGAGCAGAGCAGGGACAGACAGTTTTGTATTGCACCTAAGAGGAAGTGTGGCAGGAGGGGAGCCACAAGCCAGAGACAAGAGGCGAAGAGAGCCTGTCTTGGCAGATAACAGACTTAATCTACCAGACTTTGGTGTCTGAGGCTGGAAGGATTCCACATCCCCCAGCAGAGAACCAGTCCGCAACGGACTGTATATTCCTTGGCCTAAGAAGCCTGGAGGCCCTGCCACAACCGAAGGGACCAGTAAAGCCGTACAAGGCTGGGAGCAGAAAGGAACCCACGTCGCAGGCCATACAGGCGAGAATACACGGAAAGCTCGGAAACGTGGGCTGTTACCCTATCAGGAGGAGATAGCCAGAAGGAGCGCAGAAAGCACGGTAGGCCTACACCCTCACCCTGACCAGGGCCAATTTCCCCGTTGCTCTCAGACATCCAGGTCCCCCTCCTAGCCGGGACTGTTTATGGGTCAATTTACCTGTTCTAGTAAAGACCCTGGACTGCAACCTGTTGTCTGTGTGCTCCTTGCTTCTCCAGCACTATCAGCACTGGGACCCTCACTACCATCACTCCCACCATCCACTATACTGCCCTGGGGCCGCACTCTTCCCGTGGGGAGTCACACTACCCTAGCTGCACACCTCATCAGCCCCAGCGGTCTGCATGCAGCGGCGGTTCCTAATAACCGCAAATCCACGGGTGGCGTAGTCGGACATAAACATCAGCACATAACGGACTACCACTGGCCTGACCACCCTGAGCCACGGAACCGGGTTGCCACTACTACTCCCATCGTTCCCCTACTGCCCGGATCCGAGTGCCCCACGGCCCAGGGGGCGAGTCAGCTTTGGCGTAGTCGGCAGGATTTCGTGCCCGCAACCACCGGGTACTGCGTGCCTGAAAAAAGACTTTTGTAACTTACCTGTGGCGAAGTTTCCCGCCGTCCGGAGTCGTTTCCCGCCATCCGAAGCCGATTCCCGCCATCAGACGCCATCTTGGACCGTTTCCCGCCGTCTTCTGCCGTCTTCCCGCCATCCGCAGCTGTTTCCCGCCATCGGACGCCATCTTCAGGACGCCGCGCGGGAAGAAGAGGGGCGTGGACGTCAAAACCGCGCGAGATCCGAAGCTCCGCCCCACGCACCGACGCTGCGCAAGGTCCTGGAAGGGAGAGAGAGCGACGCTGATGTCATCAGGACGCGACGCCAGGTCCTCGTCCATAGCAGCAGCAGCGAGTGCCCCACGGTCCAGGGGGCGAGTCACAAGTGCATTCAGCATGGCAGAAGAATCCTCAGAGAACTATTAATTACCTCAGTAATAAAATGCTAGGTGTGTAACTGCATGTATTTCTGGAGTTGGAGCTCATACTTGATGCTGAATAAATCCAAATATTTTGAAAATTTAGTTTCTGTTTTTTTATCATCTGCATATCATTAACATGTCTACTGATCCTGTCATTTTCATAATTCCATGAGTTTTCCTTTGCGATTTTGCAATTTCAATTTACCACAACTCACAGCATGTACACTCACAACCCCTGTGTATTTTCCCCACAGTCAACCTCAGGATCGGAAACACCATTGGTGTAACTTCCAAAGGGGTAAAGGGACCCACTTAAACCTTCAAAGCAGGTATAATTGCATATTATGATGAGTTATTGGACTCCAAATGGACCAAATAGTGTTCTTGCGCAGGGGCCCTCTTTTGTCTGTGTCCACTCCTGGTCAACTTTGAATTTTCCACAACCTCATCATTGCCTATGCACACTGAACGATCTTCTATAGATCATTCAGTGCGAGCCTGAAGCGAAATCTGCTTGTCATCCATTTGGCATCCGCTTTCTATAATTTTTTTCTCATCTTATTTCATATTTAAAAACTGGAAGAGTCAAACGGAACATTTTTTTACTCTGTTACTTAGCAATTAATCCAATAAAATGGATGAAAAATGAAGAAATTAATTTCTTCATTGATTTCAAACAGATCCCCAATGGTCAATTCTGATATGCAAAAACACAAGATAGGAAATTCACTTTTTTTTTAAAAAGGCAGACACACGGAGCAATTAAAAAAAATGAATGTGTGAATGGTTCCATTAAACTCTATATGCTTGCTATTTTAAAGGGAATCTGTCAGTCTCCAGGTTTTTGGCACCTAATTAGTAATGAGCGAACAGGCTCGCTACTGCTCGGTGCACGCCCGAGCATCTCACTGCTCGAGATGCTCGGCGCTCCAAGAGTATTTCCAGGGTTGCTCGGCGGGAGCTCGTGTCTCCTCCCTGCATGTTTGGCGCTCTTTACAGAGCCAATGAACATGCAGGGATTGCCTGCCACTCACTGTAATGCCGTAGCCATGTTGGTTGTGGCATTACAGTGATTGGCTGGCCGCACAGCGTCATCAGGTCTATATCAGAACTAGCGCCGCCATGCTCGTCACAGTCAGTCTGGAATCAGTTAGTGTAGGGAGAGGTGCTGCTGAGCTAGAGAGAGATTTGCTTGTTTCTAGTTAGTGCTGGTGTACCAAAGTAAATTAGAGACACATATCCATCTCAACAAACTGTCCTTCTGAGGACTAATCCATCTGCAGGGATATCAGGCAGGCAGTGTATATAGGCAGGCAGGGTATATAGCAGACTGCAGTGCACATAGCAGAAGAGGCTGCATTCCAGTTTTGTCTGCTGCTGCTGCTGTTAGATAGTTCTAGAAATAGGCCCAGGTCTCAGGGGCCAGGAATAATTTTTTTTGGATCTTATTCCTCATTATTTGCTTAAAAAGCAATTCAGAAAACACCATTGTCCTGCGACATTTGCTTGTTGGCATTGCAGAATACAGCCAGGTCCTTTCCATATTACAGCGCTAAAAATCCAGCTATTTAAAACTGTGGTTTGTCCGTCACACGGATCACATATAATTGCGCTGAAAATACTGGCATTTCTGGCCTCCATTAAAAAAAATTTCAGTGTGTCAGTGAAGCAATTGACACCAGTTTGCTGTTCAAAATAGTTACCTACAGGCCAGCTATTTAAAACTGTGTTTTCTCCATCACACGGATCACATATACGTTTTCAGAAAATACTGGCATTTCTGGCCTCCATTAAATTTTTTTTCAGTGTGTCAGTGAAGCAATTGACACCAGTTTGCTTTTCAAAATAGTTACCTACAGGTCAGCAACTTAAAACTGTGGTTTATCCGTCACACGGATCACATATACGTTTTCAGAAAATACTGCCATTTCTGAACTCCATTAAAAATTTGTTTCAGTGTGTCAGTGAAGCAATTGACACCAGTTTGCTGTTCAAAATAGTTACCTACAGGCTAGGTATTTAAAACTGTGTTTTCTCCGTCACACGGATCACATATACATTTTCAGAAAATACTGCCATTTCTGGCCTCCATTAAAAATTTGTTTCAGTGTGTCAGTGAAGCAATTGACACCAGTTTGCTGTTCAAAATAGTTACCTACAGGCCAGGTATTTAAAACTGCGTTTTCTCCGTCACACGGATCACATATAGGTTTTCAGAAAATACTGCCATTTCTGACCTCCATTAAAAATTTGTTTCAGTGTGTCAGTGAAGCAATTGACACCAGTTTGCTGTTCAGCTATTTAAAACTGTGTTTTCTCCGTCACACGGATCACATGTAAGTTTGCTCCAAATTCAGTCATTTGCAGTGAGCGTGGAAGATATTGTCCTCCAATTATAATGGGCAAGGCACGTGGCAAGAGAAGGGGAACTGGACGTGATTGAGATGGTGCATGCAGAGGCAGAGGCCTTGAGCAAGCTGAAATTGTGCCACAACAAACACCCACGTCTTTTCGCTTGACCTTCCTGTCCCAATTAATAGGGGACCGCAGAACACCACTATTGAACACAGAGCAGTGTCAAAAGGTTATTGGTTGGATAGCAGATGCTTCCAGTCACTTAGCCACCATCACCACCACCTTGTCTTCAACACGGTCAAGTCTCAGTAGCTGTGAGTCTGACTGCATATTCCTCACCCTGAAACTCCTTCCTCCCATCATGCCGAGTGCCCGGAGACAACTGATCCCACACTTGGACACTCCGAAGAGCTGTTCACTTTTCCATTTATAGATTCGGGACTCTTGCTCGGTCCACTTGAAGCGGGGCAAGAGGAGATCGCATGTAGCGATGCCCAAATATTTGACCAGCCACGGTCACACGAAGGCGACGGTGGGAAAGTGTCACAAGAGGTGGACGATGATGGGACACAATTGCCAAAAAGTCAGGAGGAGGACCAGGGTGCGGAAGTGGAAAACGAGGTGGTGGATGATATAGTAACTGACCCAACCTGGCAGGAGGACATGCAAAGCGAGGAGAGCAGGACACAGGGGAAGGGAAGCAGAGCACCTCAAAAGGCAGGAATAAGCAGTGTGGTGGCCGCAGAAAAAAGGCAGGCAACCGTTCCCCAGCGGGTCTGTTCACTAGGAACAGGCAGCCCGCTACATCGTAGGGATTCAGCTTAGTTTTACTGTAGGGACAGCTTTCCTCTTTCTTTCCTTAGTACATGTTGCAGATAATAACAGTAAGTCCAGCTCAAAAAAGTAAAAGGAAAGAAATTCGGGGATCAGTATGGTTTCCATCCAGGATTTGGCTCAACGCTTGCAGGGATTGTCTCTGGAGGTGGCCAAGCTCCAGCAACACGTGAGTAGCTGTTCTGGAGCGCATTTTGTGGAACCCAAGGTAGGACTGCCTGATGTTTTTTTATGGTAAATAGCATGATTTTTTTTCCTTTAAAAATGCTTGTTTGTTATATTTTCGTTTGAGACCAAGGTCCTCTGGGAATGAATCACAGCGCATTGGTTTTATTATGTCACTTTTGCGCAATGAACAACAGGGGTGGGCTTTTTCTCTCCAACCTTCATGTTTAAGGTCGGTAGAAGAATTTTTTTATGCTATGGGGCTATTATATGATGATCCTGATCGAATCTCATCCGCTGAGGCAGAACTCAGGCATTTTAATCAGGGGTCAGGTGATGTTGAAAATTATTGCACACACTTTAGAAGATTGGCTTCAGAAGTCAAATGGAATGATCCTGCCCTGAAATGTTTATTTCTTGCTGGTCTAAGTGAAAGGGTTAAGGATTTACTAATTGCATTCCCTGCACCTGAGACTCTGCAGGATGCCATGCAGTTAGCTTTTCGTGTGGATAGGAGGCTGAGGTCCAGGGTGAATGAGGTAAAGACTCCTGTAATGTCAGGTCCTAGTCCCCAGAAAATCTGCTCTGACGGCGGACAACAGAAGGAGGTTGGGGCGATGTCACTCCGCTCTCAGGAAAGAGACCGGAGGTTCGCCGAGGGATTGTGTCTTTATTGTGGTAAAACTGACCATTTGATTAGGTATTGTGAGCTTCGTTTAAGTAAAGAAAAAAAATGGTCAGGTACGTCTGTATAGCTTGTTTATGCTGTGCAGGAGTATTTCTTTCTGGGAGTACTACTTTGCAGGAAAATTTGATTGAATTTTAGGTATTTGTGGATTGTGGTTCAACACTTAATGTGATTGCTAAAGGGTTTTTGGGAAAACTTAAATTGAAATCCAAACCTTTGTCATTTCCTATTTCTGTGATTGCCATTGATAACACTCCCTTGAAATGTATTACTCACAAAGTTGCTGCATTTCCCCTCACTATCAATGGAGTTCACCAAGAAATTTTGGACTTGGTTGTATTAAATAATTTACCCTCTCCGGTCGTTCTAGGATTGCCTTGGTTAAAACTGCACAATCCTTTACCGGACTGGTCTACTAATGTGATTAAGTCTTGGAGTCCGAAGTGCTATGATAAATGTTGTAATGGTCGCATTGCATCTGTGGAAAAAGGGGAATTACCAGTACCTATTCAAGATTTTTGGAGGCTTTTTTCAGAGGAGGAGTCGCACGTTTTACCTCCACATAGGGATTATGATTGCGCCATTGAATTTGTTCCGGGAGCTACTCTTCCCAAGAGTCGCTTGTTTAATCTGACTATCCCTGAAAGAAAGGCCTTGGAGGAGTACATACAGACTAGCCTGGCTGCTGGTCACATTAGACCTTCTAAGTTGCCTGTGGCAGTTGGATTTTTCTTTGTTAAAAAAAGGGACGGGGGTTTACGTCCATGTCTGGATTTTCGTGAAATTAATAAGATTACTGTACACAATTCCTACCCATTGCCGTTAATTCCTGACTTGTTTAACCAGTTAGTGGGGGCCAAGTGGTTCTCTAAAATTGATCTCCGGGGGGCATACAATTTGTTACGAGTGAAGGAGGGTGATGAATGGAAAACTGCTTTTAACACTCCGGTAGGTCATCTTGTGAATCTGGTGATGCCTTACCAATGCATTTTTTCAGAACTTTATTAGTGACATCATGAGACCTTTGATTGGTAAGAATTAGTGTTGAGCAAGCATGCTCGACACTGCTCGGTACTCGCCCAAGCATCTCACTACTCGGGATGTTCGGCGAGCACCGAGCATTTCCGGGTTACTCAAGCGGGAGCTCGGGTCTCCGCCCTGCACGTTTGGGGCTCTTTACAGAGCCAATGAACATGCAGGGATTGCCAGCCAGTCACTGTAATGCCTCAGCCATGTTGTTTGTGGGCATTACAGTGATTGGCTGGCCGCACAGCGTCACCTCGAGCATTTAAAACCGGACGCCGCCATCTTGGACACAGTCGCTCTGGATCAGACAGTGTAGGGAGAGTGCTGCTGACCTAGGGAGAGATTTATACTGCGAAATAGGTAGTGTAGGGTCTCTAAAGCCTGCCAAATCAAACAAACAGTCCTTCTCAGGACTAATATCCATCCCAGATATCAGGCAGGCAGGCTGTACAGGAGACGCAGTGGTGATACCAGCAAACGCTGCATTACAGTCCTGTGTGCTCCTGCTGGTCAAATTACTAGACTTATTCCCCGGTCTCAGGAGCCAGGAAAAATCCTTTTTTTTTTCATCTAAATCCTGTATTTTTTTTTTCCTCAGTCAGACTGTCCAAATACTCATCTTATTAACCTTTTTCATATTCCCCCTCACCCCAAAAAAAAATTGAGTGTGTCTATGACTGTTCAGACACCAATATATATGTTTAAAAGAGTCTGGTGTAGGTCAGAAAAATATAACTGTGGTTTTGCACTTCCACGGGTCAAATCTCTGTATTATCCTTTTTTTGGCATTTTTTGCCGTAAAAAAAGCAGTAATAGTGTCTCCCTGATTGTTCAGACACAAGTATATCTGTTTGAAAGATTCTGGTGTAGGCCAGAAAAGTATAACTGAGGTTTTGCAGTTCAAGAGGTCAAATCTCTGTATTATCCTTTTTTTGGGATTTTTTTGCCTTAAAAAAATACTGCAATAGTGTCTCCCTGACTGGTCAGACACAAATATATCTGTTTAAAAGAGTCTGGTGTAGGCCAGAAAAATATAGCTGTGGTTTTGCAGATCCACGGGTCAAATCTCTGTATTATACTTTTTTTGGCATTTTTTGCCGTAAAAAAAACAGTAATAGTGTCTCCCTGATTGTTCAGACACAAATATATCTGTTTGAAAGATTCTGGTGTAGGTCAGAAAAGTATAACTGTGGTTTTGCAGTTCCACGGGTCAAATCTCTGTATTATCTTTTTTTTGGCATTTTTTGCCATAAAAAAAAACAGTAATAGTGTCTCCCTGATTGTTCAGACACAAATATATCTGTTTGAAAGATTCTGGTGTATGCCAGAAAAGTATAACTGTGGTTTTGCAGTTCCACAGGTCAAATCTCTGTATTATCCTTTTTTGGGGACTTTTTGCCATAAAAAAATACTGCAATAGTGTCTCCCTGACTAGTCAGACACAAATATATCTGTTTAAAAGAGTCTGGTGTAGGCCAGAAAAATATAACTGTGGTTTTGCACTTCCACGGGTCAAATCTCTGTATTATCCTCTTTTTGGCATCTTTTGCTGTAAAAAAAAACAGTAATAGTGTCTCCCTGATTGTTCAGACACAAATAAATCTGTTTAAAAGATTCTGGTGTAGGCCAGAAAAGTACAACTGTGGTTTTGCAGTTCCACAGGTCAAATCTCTGTATTATCCTTTTTTTGGCATTTTTTGCCGTAAAAAAAAACAGTAATAGTGTCTCCCTGATTGTTCAGACGCAAATATATCTGTTTGAAAGATTCTGGTGTAGGCCAGAAAAGTATAACTGTGGTTTTGCAGTTCCACAGGTCAAATCTCTGTATTATCCTTTTTTTGGCATTTTTTGCTGTAAAAAAAACAGTAATAGTGTCTCCCTGATTGTTCAGACACAAATATATCTGTTTGAAAGATGCAGATGTAGGCCAGAAAAATATAACTGTGCTTTTGCAGTTCCACGAGTCAAATCTCTGTATTATCCAGCTTTTGGTATTTTTTCCGAAAAGAAAAACAGTAATAGTGTCTCCCTGATTGTTCAGACACAAATATATCTGTTAGAAAGATTCTGGTGTAGGCCAGAAAAATATAACTGTGGTTTTCCTCTTCCACGGTTCTAATCTCCTTTTTGTTAACCTTTTTCCATTGATATTGCGAGTGTAAGCTATTTTACTTAATTTACAATGGGCAAGGCACGTGGCAAGGGACGTGGAACTGGACTTTCTGGCGATGGTGCATGTAGAGGACGGGGCCGTGGCCAAGGTGAAAATGTGCCACAACTAACAGCCACATCTTCTCGCTCCCAGTTCTTGACCAAATTACTAGGGAAGCACACAACAACATGACCACTATTGCGAACTGATCAGTGTGAACAGGTTATTAATTGGATAGCAGAAAATATTTCCAGTTACCTGGGCACCACCACCTCCGGTCTGTCTTTCACACCGTCAAGTTTTAGTAGCCGTGAGTCTCGACCGCATACTCCTCCTCACCCTGATGCTCCTTCCTCCCACCATGCCGAGTGTCGTCAGACAGCAAGTGATCCAACACTTGGACACTCTGAAGAGCTGTTCACTGGTCAATTTCCATATTTGTGCCCCTTGCCTGCTCCGCTTGAAGTGGTGGAAGAGGAGATCCCATGTAGCGATGCCCAAATATTTGAACAGCAACGGCCAGAGGAGGTCGACGCTGGCAATTTGTCGCAAGAGGTGGACGATGACGAGACACAATTGCCACGAAGTGAGGAGGAGGATCGTGGTGCGCAAGTGCAAGAGGAGGAGGTGGTGGATGATCTAGTAACTGACCCAACGTGGCAGGAGGACACGCAGAGCGAAGCCAGCAACACACAGGGGAAGGGAGGCAGAGTACCCCAACAGGCAGGAAGAAGCAGTGTGGTGGCGGCAGACAGAAGGCGGGCAATCATTCCCCGTAACACCAACACGAAGGACGTTGCCAGTACAACCGGTAGGTCTTCCAGAGTCTGGAATTTTTTTAAAGACTCTGCTGATAACCCCGAAAAGGCCATTTGTACCACCTGCCATGCCCGTATCAGCTGGGGTGACAAAACTACCAGCCTGACCACCACCAGCATGATCAGGCACATGGCAGCAAAGCACCCGACTTTGTGGGGTGAACCCCAGGGTCCACGACCAGTGTCAGCGGGTGTCATCACTGCTTCTTCTGCTGTTGTGCGTGTAATAGAACCCCCTGTTGTGCGTGCAAGGCAATCCCCTGTCCATACTGCATGCAAAGATGCTCCCTCCTCTCAGTCTTCACTTGTTTTGGCAGTTTCTCAAGAAACAGCATCAACGACCACGTCCACGTCCCACCGCAGCGTTCAATTGTCCATATTCCAGACCTTGGAATGAAAGCACAAATTCGCAGCCAATGCCCCACAGGCCACAGTCCTAAATTTGCACATTTCACGACTGCTTGCGTTGGAAATGCTGCCTTTTAGGCTGGTGGAGACGGAATCCTTCTGCAACCTTATGGCGGTGGTCGTCCCTCAGTACTCGGTCCCCAGCCGACACTATTTTGCCCGGTGTGCCATCCCCGCACTACACAAGCATGTGTCCCAAAACATCTGCCGTGCCCTCAACAATGCAGTTACTGGGAGAGTCCACCTGACAACGGACATGTGGACAAGTGCTTGTGGCCAGGGACGGTACATCTCCCTGACGGCACACTGTGTAAACATAGTGGAAGCCGGGACCCAGTCGGACCTTGGGATGGAACACATTCTCCCCACACCGAGGATTGCAGGCCCTATGTCAGTCAGAGTTGCCCCCTCAGTGTACAGCTCCTGCGCATCATCCTCCTCCTCCTCCTCATGTTCAGCCTCCATCTCAGATATCACCGCATCAGTTACAAGCTGGAAGCACTGCAGTACTACCTCAGCCAAGCGGCAACAGGCTGTGCTGAACTCATAAGCTTAGGTGATAAACCTCACACTGCTTGTGAGTTGTGGACAGCTGTGAAAGAGCAGGCAGATCTGTGGCTGAGACCGCTGAACCTACATCCAGGCATGGTCGTGTGTGACAATGGCCGTAACCTGGTGGCGGCTCTGAAGTGAGGCGAGATCACACACATACCATGCCTGGCTCATGTGCTTAACCTCGTGGTTCAGCGGTTTATTAAATCGTACCCCGAGTTGCCAGATCTGCTCATCAAAGTACGCCGCCTGTCAGCTCATTTTCGCAAGTCGGCTACAGCTTCCGACGCCCTTGCTGTGTTGCAGCAGCATTTGCAGCTTCTGGCACACCAACTGGTGTGTGATGTCCCCACACGTTGGAACTCTACCCTCCACATGTTGCAAAGGATTTGTGAGCAGAAGAGAGCAGTTGTGGAGTACCAGCTGCAATAAGGCCGTCGATATTCAGGTCAGAATCCACACATAAGACCTCAGGAGTGGACCTGGATGTCTGACATATGTACCATCCTGACAAACTTTGAGAAGTCCACCAAGATGGTGAGTGGCGATGACACCATCATTAGCATCAGCATCCCACTTGTCTGTCTTTTGCAACGCTCTCTGCAGAGAATTAAAGAGGAGGCATTGCAGCCAGAGTATGATGAGATAAGAAGCCATAGCGGGCGATTACACACAGCCCAGCCTCATCTCATCCCAATGTGCATTGGGGGACAATGAGGGAGAGGAGGAAGAACAGGTGCTGGTATCATGCGCTGTAGACGGTAGTACCTGTACAACTGTCATACAGTCGGTTCAGCGTGGGTGGCCTGAGGACAGGGGGGAAGAGGAGGAGGAGGAGAAGGAGAGCATGGTCAGTCGTCATCCTGGTGAGGACACGGAAGTTTTGCCCGTTATCAGTCTAGCACGCATGGCTGACTTTATGATACGCTGCCTTAACCGTGACCCTCGCATTGTCAAAATGTTGGGTGACAGTCATTAATGGTTGGTGACACTTTTAGACCCCCGCTACAAGGACAACTTTCACTCTCTTATTCCTGAGGTGGAGAGGTCTACAAAAATGTGGCAGTACCAGAAGGCCCTTGCTGCAGAACTGTTAAAAAAATTCCCATCTGAACACGCTAGCGGCAGAGGTCACAGTTCGTTGCCCAACCAAGGCTTACAGGCGAGAGACATGCAACTCCAATCCAGCAGAGGCAGGGGAACACTGTCAACATTCTGGGACAGTTTTCTGAGACCCGCCCAGTTTACAGGACCTGAGGCGCGGGGTACTCTCACAAGTGGAAAGTTTCAAAAGATGGTGAGGGAGTACCTTGCCGACCGTACCAATGTCCTCCATGATTCCTCTGTGCCTTTTATTTATTGGGTATCCAAGCTAGACACTTGGAATGAGATCGCTCTGTACACCTTGGAGATCCTGGCCAGCCCTGCCACTAGCATGTTATCGGAGCATGTTTTTAGTGCTGCTGGGGGAATTATAACTGATAAGCACACTCGCCTGTCAACTGACAATGCTGACAAGCTGACCCTTATCAAAATGAACAAGGGCTGTATTGGGCCGGACTTCTCATCACCACCAAATGACAGCAGAGTAACATAAAGTCAAATCCACTGTGTTATTTCAGGAGGTGTATTCCCATGCACCGCTTCACACCCACACATGGGTATACGCTTCCTCATTTCAGCTGTATTTTGCTCTTCTCCTTATCCTCAGCCTCCACCACCACTATACCACCAGGGTGACAGTGGTCCGTATTGCCAGCATTTCAAAATCCTCCATCCTAATTTTTGCCAGCTTTTGCTTGGAAGGCATAGGCAAAGACTATGGGAGACCCACTCCCCAATAATGGGAATAATGTTTTTAACATGCTGTACTGCATGGCTCTTGTAAGGGGCATTAAAATCGTCTTGTTAAGCTACTGTGACCTCCACAATTCTTCCAAGGGGTATTAAAACCGTCTTGTTAAGCTACTGCAACCTCCACGTCTCTTCCAAGGGGCATTAAAACCGTCTTGTTAAGCTACTGCGACCTCCACGTCTCTTCCAAGGGGCATTTAAACCATCTTGTTAAGCTACTGCAACCTCCACATCTCTTCCAAGGGGCATTTAAACCATCTTGATAAGCTACTGCGACCTCCACGTCTCTTTCAAGGGGCATTTATACCGTCTTGTTAAGATACTGCAACCTCCACGTCTCTTCCAAGGGGCATTTAAACCGTCTTGTTAAGCTACTGCGACCTCCACGTCTCTTCCAAGGGGCATTAAAACCGTCTTGTTAAGCTACTGCGACCTGTACGTCTCTTCCAAGGGGCATTTAAACCGTCTTGTTAAGCAACTGAGACCTCCACCACTCTTCCAAGGCCATTAAAACCGTCTTGTTAAGCTACTGCGACCTCCACCACTTTTTCAAGGGGCATTGAAATTGTCTTTTTATATCACTGCGAATTCCACCATTCTTCCAACGGGCATTGCATTTCCTCCTAATTTTAGTCAGCTTTTTCTTTTCAATGCATAGGCGAACACTAAGGGAGACCAACTCCCCAATAATGGGTAGAAGGTTTTCAGTACGCTGTAATCCACGTCTGTTTCAAGGGGCATTGCAGTTCCTCATAATTTTTGGAAAGCCTTCCATTCACTGCTTAGGCCAACAGTGCACAGGAGACCCAGTTGCTATAAATGGAAAAAACGGTTTAGTTAAGGCCCTCTGACCTCCATGTCACTTCCAAGGGGTATTGGAGTGCCTCGAAATTTTTGGTAGGCATTGCACTCACTGCATGCCCTATAACTATGTAGCCGAACCTCTCCATTTGGTACAGAAACATATCCTACTAGATATGTGTGGTTGCATAGCCTACAAAAAAATGGAGTATATTGCCCAAAGAAAATATAGAACAATACTTGATTGTATTTAAAACATCAATTTTATTGTGAATACATATTAAAAACCAGACAAAATATTAAAAATAGTAGGTCACTGGAGAGGAATACACAAAAGCACGGCGGCAACTAACTATAAGTCCACATGGGGTCATCTGAGCACAGAGAAGTATTTTACAGGTTACACTGCAGTACAAAAATGACTGAATCTAATCGGAAAACAGTCGATTAAATATATAAATCATTTATCAAAAAGGTACCTATAGTCAGCAATATAATAACCACAGAGACCTCGGAATACTAAGTATCGAATAGAGTAAAGACGATGGAGGCAAGTCACATGACTATCCTTAAATGTAACCAGATAACTCACCCATGTATCAAGTAGGGACCTAGTGTCGCGCTGAAGCCCCGAAGCGCGTTTCGAGTATTGCTTCCTCGGGGGGTATTGCACATTTCAAGTGCAAGCAAGCTAGCAGTATGGTATTGCAGCCTGGGGGTGGGTGGGTGGCAGTGCCCAGGGCCGTCGCACTAAAAATGATGGTATGGGCTTATCCGGGTTGAGTGGCTGATCTCGACTACGCCACCTGTGGCACCTGGTGAAGGCCACCAGTGCTGCTGCAGTCCGCTGAGGCATGGTGTTATTGCAGTCATGGTTATTGCTACTCCCCACAGGCTGAGCAAGGCCTCAGGGCAGAGGGACAGGAGGAAGGGGGTTGTAGTCCAGGAGGTCTGGTGCTGCGTAGTGCGGTGTAATGCAGAATAAAGAGTCCGGAGGCCATAGGGGTTAACTTCCAGGGTTTTTACTCACGATGGAGATGGCAGTAGGAAGGTGTCTCCCTGCTCCTCGCGGAGTTCTGCGTTCACCAGAGATGAGGGGGTCCGACAACCTCCGATTAAGTCCAGTGTTCAATCAGGACCCCGCACCAGAGTGTTCCTAAACTTCAGACCGAGTCCTTCCCTGTCTGTGTGCTTGTAGATAGGCCAGGTCTCCCTCTGAACTTCACTCAGAAAAAGGGTACGGGTGGCAGCTCCGCTCCTTCCGTTACCCAGTGGGATCCTCAGGGCCTACCGGGCTTCCCTGACCAGTATGTAGAGTAGCAAGGTCAGGTGTCGGGGGCCGGTACCCCTCTTGCAGCCGGAATCCCTCTGAATAGATCAGGTTGGCGAGGACAGGTGGCGTATACCGCTCCGTCTGCATCCTCCCTGGGATCTATTTGTGGTGGAGCTACACTCCTAAGCTCCGGGCCTTCTTGGTCATGGTCCTTGACTGGGCTGAGACATTCATTATCTGCAACCTGCCCCTTGACCCAAGGCCAGGATACGAGGGCCGTGTCTCCATCCTCTGCAGGTCCACACAGGATCCACGCTCAGGGAGGGAGATCACGATCCAAAGACCCATCAAAAAGATGACGACCAAGAACCAAGATGGCTGTGTACTAAATATCAAATATAAAGTGTCACTAAAATGTGAGTCCTCCACCCTCACCCACTAATTGGTTCCCCTATCTTTTGGTTCCCCAGTCTCCCAAGTGCCAGTAGGGGCAGCACCTAGTGCCTTCTAGCCCCCTCTGGTGGGAGAAGTGTGGTGTTGGAGGTGGAGGTGGGGTCCTGACCATCGCACTGTTCTTACCTCAGAGGAGGAACACCACACTCCATTAGAGAAGTGCAGCATTCCTGTGGCGGTCGAACCCTCAGGGGTGCCACAGGCACACTTTTAGGCAGTGACCTGGGTATCAGAGATGCTTCCAGGGGTCTTCCCCATGCTGTTCCCATGTCTTTTCAGCACTGTATGCATGCGTCACACAGTACATGGCCAGATAAGATTGTAAAATGTTAAAATGACATTTCCCGGTGAATGAATTTGTCACGGTTGAAAGCAATGCAAAAGTGCAAAAACACATAAAAAATGTTACTTGTGAACATAGCCCAAGGTGTGGAGGAGTATTTTTGTTTTTGGTTATTTATTTTACCTTAGACACAAGTCTTTACCCTGGAAAGGAAGTTCCTTAACATATTTCACAGGAAAATCGTTTCAGTTTCGTTTTTGAACGTTTTATTGTGAGCCTGTTAAAGTGGCTTAATACCTCTGACCACGTTGTTGACAGCAGTGACCTGGGGGTCAGAGATGCCCATGCTGTCCCCATGTCATTTGAGCACTGTCACTATCGTTTTGGGCACTTTTTAGGTTTTCTACAGACTGTAGGGGGTGCCGCCGCAAAAATGCTCGGGTCTCCCATAGACTAACATTGGGCTCATTGTTCGGGTCGAGCACCCGAGTATCACGGCGAGCTCGGCCCGAGCTTCGAGCACCCGAGCATTTTAGTGCTCGCTCAACACTAGTAAGAATGTGGTTGTGTATTTGGATAACATTTTGATTTATTCACCAGATCTAGAGTCCCATTGGCAGAGTGTATGTGAAGTTTTGCAGTTATTGAGTGATAATTCACTCTTTGCCAAGCTGGAGAAATGTGAGTTCGCTGTGCAGAAAATTAGTTTTTTGGGCTACATTGTCTCCAGCGAGGGCTTTGAGATGGACCCGGTGAAGGTTCAGGCTGTGCAGGAATGGCCTAGGCCTATTGGTTTGAAATCTATACAGAGATTTTTGGGTTTTGCCAATTATTACAGGAAATTCATTAAGAATTTTTCTGTAATTGTTAAGCCTCTAACCGATCTCACCAGGAAAGGTGCGAATACGGTCCAGTGGACTACTGAGGCCATTGAAGCGTTTAAGTATCTCAAAGAGAGGTTCAGTTCTGCTCCTATCCTTATGCAGCCTGATGAGACCAAGCCTTTATTGGTCAAGGTCGATGCTTCATCGGTGGGGGTCGGAGCAGTTTTGTCTCAGGAGAACAGGGATGGAGTACATCCTTTGCCTTCTTTTTTAAAAAATTTTCGGAAACCGAACTGAATTATGATGTTGGAAATCGGGAGTTGCTGGCTATTAAACTTGCGTTTGAACATTGGCGTAATTTTTTGGAAGGAGCTAGATTTCCTATTCAGGTTTTCACAGATCATAAGAATTTGATCTATCTGGATGCTGCCAAGCGCTTGAATGCCTGTCAAGCTAGGTGGGCACTTTTTTTTTTCGGTTTCATTTTTCTGTTACCTATATCCCTGGTACTAAGAATGTTAAAACCAATGCTTTATCTCGCAGCTTCTCTCCTACGGTCAGTGCCAAGGAGGAGGAAAGCATTTTACAGAAAGGAGTTGTGGTGGCGGCATTGGACTCCGTTTTGGAGAATGGGATTCTGAATGCTCAAGATGATGCTCCATCTAACACTCCCCATGGGAGGTTGTTCGTGCCTAGAACCTTTAGGAGAAATTTGTTTGTGGAGTGTCATGAGTTTAGGTTGGTAGGTCATCCAGGAATTTTGGAGACTAAGAGACTTATCAGTCACAGTTTTTGGTGGCCTGGATGGCAGAAGGAAGTCATCAAGTGGGTGTGTCAATGTACTGTGTGTGCTAGGTCAAAGGCTTCACATACTCCTGCTGCGGGGTTGCTTTGCCCTCTGGAGGTTCCTAGTGCGCCTTGGACGCATCTCACAATGGATCTTCCTGAGTCCGAGGGTTTTACTGTCAACTGGGTGGTCGTGGACCGTTTTAGCAAGATGTGTCAGTTTTTCCATTCCTTAAGTCCAAGAAGTATTTTGACAGGAAACATAAGGAGGTTTTGTTTACTGTGGGTGACATGGTTTGGTTGTCCTCAAAGAATCTGTGGTTGAGGATTCCCTCTAAAAAACCGGGTCCTAAGTTTGTGAATCCATTTAAAGTGCTTCAGGTTGTTAACCCGTCTGCAGTTAAGTTGGACATCCCTACTTCCTGGAAGATTAATCCTGTGTTTCATGTTTCCTTGTTGAAAAAGGCTGATGTATCACATAAGGATGCCACTGTCACAGTTCCTCCTGTGGTGGAAGACGGCGAATATGAAATTTCTCGTATCTTGAATTCTAGATGGCATAGAGGGAGATTACAGTATCTTGTCTCCTGGAAGGGTTTCGGTCCCGAAGATAACTCCTGGGTAAGGACGGATGATGTCTCTGCTCCTAGGCTTGTTAGAGCTTTCCACAGGAGGTTTTGCAGATAGGCCTGGGCCTGGAGGATCTGGAGGATCCTCATAAAAGAGGGGGTACTTTTAGAACACTCCTGTTTGTTTTTTTCCATCTTGTGTTTGGCGGTCACGTAACCACCTGCCTTTATATTCCAGATCCGCCCTTCTGGCTGTGCTGTACTTCAGTGTTTGACTGTTTCTCTAGCCAGGTGCTTCGTTGCCTATCTCTGTCAGTTTGCTTGGTCCTTCTGGGACCTCTAGTACCTTTTTGTCAGTTTGCTGTTTTGTGTTCTGCAACAACTTTCTCTGTTCAGGAGGTGTCCCATTTTTGTTCCAGTCCTTAGTTCTTTTAGGGACTCCTTCCTTTATGCTATAGGTCTTCGTTCAGACTGGCCGAGGACTAAGGCGGGTCTATTCGCTATGAACAGGCAGCCCACTACATCGTATGGATTCAGCTTAGTCTTACGGTAGGGACAGCTTTCCTATTTCTTTCCTTAGTACATGTTGCAGATCATAACAGCTACTACCTGCACAACTGTCATACGTCTGTTCAGCGTAGATGTCTTGAGGACAGAGAGGAGGAGGAGGAGAGCATGGTCACTCGTCCTCTTGGTGAGGACACGGAAGTCTTGCCTGTTAGCAGTCTGGCACGTATGGCTGAGTTTCCCATGACCCTTGCATTCTCAAAATTTTGGGTGACAGTCATTACTGGTTGGTGACACTTCTAGACCCACACTACAAGGAGAACTTTATATCTCTTATTCCTGAGGTGAACAGGTCTACAAAAATGGGGCAGTACCAGAAGGCCCTTGTTGCGGACTATTATAAAAATTCCCATGTGAAAACTCTGGCGGCAGTGGTCATAGTTCGCTGGACAACCAAGGACTACAGGCGAGAGAGACACAACTTCAATTCAGCAGAGGAAGAGGAACACTGTCAAAGTTCTAGGAGAATTTTCTCAGCCCCTCCCATCGCACAAACCCTGAGTCGTGGGGTACTCCTTGTGAGTGCAAGTTTGGGAAGATGCTGAGGGAGTACCTTGCCGACTGTACCAACATCGTCAATGATTCCTCTGTGCCTTATAATTATTGGGTATCCAAGGTGGATACGTGGAATGAACTGGCTCTCTACGCCTTGGAGGTCCTGGCCTGCCCTGCCCCCAGCATTTTATCAGAGCGGGTATTTAGTGCTGCTGATGGAATTATAACTGATTAGTGCATCCACCTGTCAACTGAAAATGCTGACAGGCTGACTCTTATAAAAATGAACAAGGGCTGGATTGGACCAGACTTCTCAACACCACCGAATGATAGCAGCGTAACATAAACTCAAATCCAGTGTCTTTTTTTGGAAAAATGAATTCCCATGCACCTTTTCATGCCCATACATGGGTATACACTTCCTGATTTTGGCTATTTGCTCTTGTCCTCCTCCTTCTCCTCATCCTCATCCTCCACCACAATATCACCAGGGTGACCGTGGTGCATGATGCAACAACCACATAATTTTTTTAAAGGGTGCTTATGATGCTCGTAAAAAAATTTTTTATACAGGATGTTCATGTATACCCCCCAGGGGTAAATGTTTGTCAGCCCATACACTTAGTGCATGGGCATTACAAGTATAGGAGACCCGCTCTTTTCTAATGGGAACATTTTTTTTATAAGGCCCTCTAAATCTCTTCCAAGGGGCATTGGAGTGCCTCCCAATTTTTGGCAGCCCTTGCATTCACTGCATAGGCCAACACTATGGGAGACCCTCTCTTTTCTAATGGGAATTTGTCGGTACTGTGGCCCTGCTCTATGTGTCTTTAAATTCTTAGTGGGGTTTTTCCTAAATTGGGTCAGCCATTGGGCTCACTGCATAATCTATAACTGTATAGCAGACTCTCTCCTTTCTAATGGGAACATGTCGTACCTTGTTACTGTGGCCCTGCTCTATGTGTCTTTAAATTCTTTGTGGGATTTTTCCTAAATTTGGTCATCCGTCGGACTCACTGCATACCCTATAACTGTATAGTAGACTCTCTCCTTTCTAATGGGAATTTGTTGTTACTGTGACCCTGGTCTATGTGTCTTTAAATTCTTAGTGGGATTTTTCCTAAATTTGGTCAGCCGTTGGACTCACTGCATAGCCTATAACTGTATAGCAGACCCTCTCCTTTCTAATGGGAACATGTCGTACTTGTTACTGTGGCCCTTCTCTATCTGTCTTTAAATTCTTAGTCGGTTTTTTCCTAAATTTGGTCAGTCGTTTTATTCACTGCATACCCTATAACTGTATAGCAGACCCTCGCCTTTCTAATGGGAACATGTCGTACTCGTTACTGTGGCCCTGCTCTATGTGTCTTTAAATTCTTAGTGGGGTTTTTCCCAAATTTTGGCAGCCCTTGCAGTCACAGCATGGGCATTACCACTATAGGAGACCAGCTCCTTTACAATGGAAACAGTTTTTTTACTGAGACCCTCCTCTATGTCTCTTCAAAGGGGTATTGGGTTGCGTCCGAATATTTGGCAGCCCTTGCAGTCACTGCATACGCAATAACAGTATAGGAGGCGCACTCATAATAATAATGGGAACAACAAATCATAGCCGGATGATGGCTCTCTAACAATAGCGAGGGCCGGCTGCTGGCCTTTTAAGAATAGTAAGGGCCGTCTGATGGCCCTATATAAATAAGCTTTGTGACTTTCAGAGTTCCTCCATCATAAATGAAACAGGATGTCTCTGATGATGTGTTACACACCATATTGCCACATAAGGTTGTAAAATGTTAAAATGACATTTCCCGGTGAATGCATTTGTGTTAAAAAAGAATGTAAAAAAAAAAAACAGTAGGATCTTTCTTTAGTATAAAAAACACACAGTCGCCAATGTAACCTCAAAGTAATCACAATGTTCAGCTCCTGCACCTCCTCCTCCATCTCCAAAATGACCACATCAGTCACAAGATGAAAGCACTGCAGCACTACCTTGGTCAAGTGGCAACAGGCTGTGCTGAAGATAACTTGCTTAATGCTTAGGTGACAAACCGCCCAGCGCTGCAGAGTTGTTGAAAACTGTAACACAGCAGCCTGATCTGTGGCTCTCACCGCTGAACATACAACCAGGCATGGTCGTGTGTGACAATGGGCGGAACCTGGTGACGGAAAAATGACAGCCAAGTGCGAGCTTATGTTGGACGGGCTTCCATTGCTTCTGCAACAAGCTGCATTAGAGGACTTCTTGGGAGAAATGACACCCAGAGTAGATACGGTTTCCCTCTATGCCAGTCCTTTCACCGAGTTAAAGAATTTGGCTGTGGTGAAATACAACTCCCACTGAGAAGCTGTTTCAGATTGAAAAATATTGTGCCCACGAGAGGATTTGATTCTGAGGGCTCACCTTTCTCCCCCGCTCAAGAGCCCCATAGCAGCTGCAAAGTTAACGCTATCATGAACTCTCGTGATGTAGAAGCCAGGGCACACCAGAGGGTTCGCTGGTGGGACCATCCAACCCTGCTGAGAAGCAATCCTGGCTAAGAAAAGTGTGTGGGAAGGTTCCCGGACACTCTGTGGCTGCTTTTTTAATGTGGATCGGACGTGCTTATGCATGTAATTTCTCAAACCGAATTGCAGATCAGGCCATTGCCCAACTCTATAGGCATGAAATTAAATGCGCAAAGAAAGATGTTTATGTGTCAAAGCACCACCGACACCCAGAGTAGATACGGTTTCCCTCTATACCAACCAGTTCTTTCACCGAGCTAAAGAATATGGCTGTGGTGAAATACAACTCTCAGCAAAAAAAAGCTGTGGACTGACTCCGTACCATCCCTGGCCACATTCACCTGTCCACGTGTTTGTGGTTAGGTGATCATTCCCAGTAAGTGCACTGGAGTAGGCACGGGTAATGTTGTGGGACCCGTGCTTGTGGAAGGCGGAGACGATACCAAGAGAAATAGTGGAAGCTGGGGACCGAGTATGGACACTCGGCCGCTGCTGGCATGAGGTTATGAAAAGCTTCTGCCTCCACGAGCCTAAAAGGCCACATTTCAAGTGAAAGCAGCCTTAGATGACTTCCTGGGAGAAATGACAGCTGGAGTATATATGGTTTCCCAAGTCCTTTCACCAAGCTAAAGAATATGGCTGTGGTGACATACAACTCAGCAAAAAAAGCTGTGGACTGGCTCTGTACGGTCCCTGGCCACATTCCTTTGACCACGTGTACTTGACCACGTGTTTGTGGGTAGGCGGTCCTTCCCAGTAAGTTCACTGGGGAGGACACGGGTAAAGTTGTGGGATCAATGCTTGCGGAAGCCGGAGAAGACACCGGGACAAATAGTGGTGGCTGGAGACATAGTATGGATACCCGGTTACCGGCACCATAAGATTGTGGACAGATTCCGCCTCCACGAGCCTAAAAGGCCATATTTCAAGTGCAAGCAGCTGTCAAAAATTTGGCAGTATAGTAATGTAGCTTGTGGTTGGGTTGGTGGCTGGCTGCAAATTTGCGCTTGCATTCCAAGGAATGGGGTAGGGACAACTGTACGCAGCACTGGGAAAAGGAAGTGGACGGTAATTGTTGCAAGTCTTCAATGACAGGTGCATGGCGGGAGGCATCTTCTCATGCGCCAAGGATCACTTATGATGGGCACACTTTTAGGCAGTGACCTGGGAGTCAAAGATGCTTCCAGAGGTCTTCCCCATGCTGTTCCCATGTCTTTTCAGCACTGTATGCATGTGTCTGATGATGTGTAACACACCACATGGCCAGATAAGGTTGTAAAATTTTAAAATGACATTTCCCAGTGAATGCATTTGTCTTGGTTGAAAGCAATGCAAAAGTGCAAAAACGCATTAAAAATGCTACGTGTGAACATAGCCCAAGGTGTGGAGGAGTATTTTTGGTTTTGGTTATTTATTTTGCCTTATACACAAGTCATTACCCTGGAAAGGATGTTCCTTAACATATTTCCCAGGAAAATCCATTTTGGATTCGTTTTTGTATGTTTTATTGTGAGTCCGTAAAAGTGGCGTAATACCTCTGACAACATTGTTGACAGCAGTGACCTGGGAGTCAGAAATGCTTCCAGGGGTCTTCCCCATGATGTTCCCATGTCATTTGAGCACTGTTCCCTTCGATTTGGGCAATTTTTAGGCCTCTGCAGACTGCCGGACGGAGCCGCCTGAAAAATGCTTGAGTTTCCCATAGACTTACATTGGGCTCGTTGCTCAGGTCGAGCACCCGAGTATTCCAATTTGCTTGACCCAAGCAACAAGTACCCGAGAATTTCAGTGATCGCTCATTGCTACACCCAATCTGAGAGCAGTATAATGTAGAGACTGAGATTCTGATTCCAGTTATGTGCCACTTGCTGGGCTGCTTGCTGTACATTTTATAAAACCAATATTTTATCAGCACAAGATCCTCACCACTGGAGGACTAATAAACCTGCTGCCATGTAGTCCTACATATTCATGAGCCCTGTATAACCCCGCTCAACCACTGATTGGCAGCTTTCTGTCTATGCACAGTGTACACAGAAATCTGCCAATCAGTGATATGGATGGGGTTATACAGAGCTCAGTATTCAGAGAACTGGTAGATCTACGGCAGATAAAATAGTGATTTTATCAAAACTACAGCAAGCAGCCCAGTAAGTGATATATTGCTGGAAAAAGGACCTCTGCCCCTTAATCATGATGCTTTCAGATGGGGTATCAAACATTTAGTAACAGATTCCATTCAAAAAAAGAGCACAAGGATGAGAAAAATTGATGTGTAATGCGGCTATGTTATTTGTCCATATAGCGACTGCAATAACTGGTCAACTGTTAGTCATATATGATACATGGTCAAGTGAAGCCCTTACTCAATATTTTTCAATCCTTCTATCTTTTGTGACACATCTAAGGGAAGGGTCACATTTAAAGATGAGCAGATCGATTTGTGAGACTCCAGCCTATCGTTCAGCTCTGTGGCACCTGGTAACCAGCTGGAAGGCCTGCAAATCTCTTAGCTTCCGGCATCCCAGGCATTTGATTTGTCAGGGATTGTTCAACATCATCTGAGTAAAGATGATCAAATCAAATTGATTCAGGAAATTGAATTTCCTGAAAATTTATTTTCAAAATGTACAGGTCCCAGAGAAAATAGCTTGGGATTCGATTTGCGCGTAAAAAAATGCTCCATTTCACAAACTATGAAAAGTCATAGAGCCATAGAGCGTGCTAATGAAGACAAGCGTGACCAGGTTGGCTCCCCCATAATGCCTTGCAGCTATCACATCACACGGTCTAACACAGTCAATTAAGGGGGACTATCACAGCTAGTATAATAGATGAGTGATCGCCATGTAGTGCCATTTTATGTTTTTGCTGCATAGGGATAGTGGTGAGAGAGCACAGCTCATTCCGCATAGGGACGGAAAAAAAAAGGCCAAAATTGGATTGTGTTATACTGCTGTTGGAGAACATTGAGTTGCAATTGATAGAGAGAGAGTTAGGGCAGGTGGCAGCAGCAGTGCCAGTATAATTGATTAATTATATAGTATATCCAGTATCTTTCTGCTGTACTTAAAATCAAATCTCTCTCTCTCTTTCTTTATTATATAAAAATAAAACAAATTGGATACAGTATTGGGGTACTGCAAAATGTTCTACACATCTTTCCAAGACAACAGGACTACTTGAGATTCTCAGGAAACAAATTTTCCGCTAATCGATTTATTGTAAATATTTGCTGAGCTTGGTGAATTCCAATTTCAAAAGGTTCGATCATCTCTACTCCTGAGTCCTGAACCAAGCAAATGTGAATTGAGGCACAATTTTGCTCTCCTAGAAGCTGTGTGCAATAATATATTACCCAACTTTGGTCAAAATATGGGTGTGGGGAGGGAAAAGACTAAGGGTGAATTCAGGAGCTCAGCAAGGCATGCAACCCCAGCTTCTTCACCATTAGAAGCAATCCAGGGAACAGGGATAACTAGGTTGCCTCTAGTGCTCTAGTTGGTGCCTGCCAGGAGAGGAGGCACTAACATCTTCTGGAATGGTGTTTGCACCGTAGGTGAATATAGCTGTTAATACTTTACATGGGGGAACTATTGTGATTGAGAAGGGGTTATCCAAGTAGTTGATAAACCCTTTAATTTGATTTTAATCCATAGAAGAGAAATTATGTGATTGTTGCATTGTAGTTTTTTATACTTAATGTAGCTGTTTAGTATTTATTTGTAAAACTTTCCATGAAGGCAGTGTTATTGTGGAAACAGACTTTCTATACTCTCCATATAGAAAATGCAGTGAGGTGTGTGTTCTTTATGGTAGCTTAAATGAATGAAAGTCAATTGACAGAGAAATGTCATACACTATATATAGATCTCCAGGAAGTGATAAAGAGCCAGCAGCGACAGGAGAGATGCAGAAAGAGATTTATCTATGTGTATAGCGTCTGTCTCTTCAGTGTTGTTATTCTATTTCATAGTGATATTATTATTATTTATTATTATAGCACCATTTATTCTATGGCACTTTACATGTGAAAAGAGGTATACATAATAAAAAACAAGTACCATGATCATGAACAATACGAGTCATCGACTGATACAGGAGGAAGGAGGACTCGGCCCGAGAAGGCTCCGAGTCTACAACATGCCTCAAACTTTAATTTGTGGGGATCATTTGTGAGATCCCTCCAAATGATTAGCAAAATGAAGAGGGAAAAACACTCAGCTTCTGTTTTCCTGCAGGAACAGAGCATGAACATTGTACAGATTCATAGAAAGCCCCTTCATATGAATTTGTCTATAGACTTTTCTAAGTATCCATATGCAGATCACTCCACTCTCTGGGGAGAACCGAGGAAGACCAATTAGACACAAATAGACCTTAATTTTTAATATCTGGGCATACACACTACCGTTCAAAAGTTTGGGGTCACCCAGACAATTTTGTGTTATCCATGAAAACTCATACTTTTATTTATCAAATGAGTTGTAAAATGAATAGAAAATATAGTCCAGACATTGACAATGTTAGAAATAATGATTTTTATTAGAAAGAATAATTTTCTCCTTCAAACTTTGTTTTTGTCAAAGAATGCTCCCTTTGCAGCAATTACAGCATTGCAGACCTTTGGCATTCTAGCTGTTAATTTGCTGAGATAATCTTGAGGAATTTCACACCATGCTTCCTGAAGCCCCTCCCACAAGTTGGATTGGCTTGATGGGCACTTTTTGCGTACCATACGGTCAAGCTGCTCTCACAACAGCTCAATGGGGTTGAGATCTGATGACTGCTCTGGCCACTCCATTACAGATAGAATACCAGCTGTCTGCTTCTTCCCTAAATAGTTCATGCATAATTTGGAGGTGTGCTTTGGGTTATTGTCCTGTTGTAGGATGAAATTGGCTCCAATCAAGCGCTGTCCACAGGGTATGGCATGGCGTTGCAAAATGGAGTGATAGCCTTCCTTATTCAAAATCTCATTTACCTTGTACAAATCTCCCACTTTACAAGCACCAAAGCAACCCCAGACCATCACATTACATCCACCATGCTTAACAAATTGCGTCAGGCACTCTTCCAGCATCTTTTCAGCTGTTGTAACAAGTATAGTGGATAACTAAGGAGTTTGCGTGGAGCAAGACACAACAGTACACAGTTTATAGGTGAAAAGTCTATATTAAAGCACACAGTGTTTTGCACAAAATGCAGAGAAATCTCAAAGTCTTAAGTTCACAGAATAATGAGTCTTTGCAAGGTTAGCTCACCGTTATATATGAAAATATCAGAAAGTCCATACAATGCAGAAGCAATCAAAGAGGCCCGGGTAAAAGTCTTGGACAGTGCAGACCAGTCCCGTGCTCAGCGACCATCCGTATAAGGAGAGTGAGAACTCAGAGCAGCTTACTTGAGAGCCAAAGCAGATGGAGGGCAGAGGAGCAGAGGAACCAGCACAAAACAGCCAGGGGCACGCGAAATGCTGGAAACTAGAGTATGAAGCAGACTCTCAGGGAACAGGAGATTCCAGCAGGATTTCAGGAGCATGCAGAAAGCCAGGAAGTCACCAGAAGGAGGATCTCAGGCAAAATACTCTAGCACTGGACTAGAGGCTGGGGTGGAGTTATAAGGGCAGGAGGTAAGGGCATATGATACAGAAGACGCCATCTTGAAAACGGCAGAAATGTACCAAAGGAAAACAAAACATTCAGAGTCCTGACAGTTGTTCTGTGTCTCACAAATGTTCTTCTGTGTGATCCAAACACCTCAAACTTTGATTTGTCTGTCCATAAAACTTTTTTCCAATCTTCCTCTGTCCAATATCTGTGTTCTTTTGCCCATATTACTCTTTTCCTTTTATTAGCCAGTCTCAGATATGGCTTTTTCTTTGCCTCTTTGCCCTGAAGGCCAGCATCCCTGAGTCGCCTCTTCACTGTACACGTTGACACTGGCGTTTTGCGTGTACTATTTAATGAAGATGCCAGTTGAGGAGCTGTGAGGAGTCGATTTCTGAACTAGAGACTCTAATGTACTTGTCTTGTTGCTCAATTGTGCAGTGGGGCCTCCCACTTCTCTCTCTACTCTGGTTAGAGCCTGTTTGTGCTCTCCTCTGAAGGGAGTAGTACACACCATTGTAGGAAATCTTCAGTTTCATGGCAATTTCTCGCATGGAATAGCCTTCATTTCTAAGAACAAGAATAGACTGTCGAGTTTCACATGAAAGTTCTCTTTTTCTGGCCATTTTGAGAGTTTCATAGAACAAACAAATGTAATGCTCCAGATTCTCAACTAGCTCAAAGGAAGGTCAATTTTATAGCTTCTCAAATCAGCCAAATTGTTTTCAGTTGGGCTAACATACTTGTGCAAGAATTTTCTAGGGTTTTCTAAACATCCATTAGCCTTCTTACACAGTTAGCAAAAACAATGTACCATTAAAACACTGGAGTGGTGGTTGTTGGAAATGGGCCTCTATACATCTATGTAGATATTGCAATAAAAACAAGACGTTTGCAGCTAGAATAGTCATTTACCACATTAACAAGGTATAGAGTGTATTTCTGATTCATTTAATGTTAGCTTCAGCACAAAAAAATGTGCTTTTTTAAAAAAAATAATGACATTTCTAAATGACCCCAATCTTTTGAACGGTAGTGTAACTGTAGCGCGGAATGTGGCAGTAGCCACGAATGAGGCACTTATCTTCTCCTGTCAAGTCCTGGTGCGCTTCATGAAAGAGTAGGTCCTGACTGGGTGTTGATGTTGGTACTGTGAGGGCCTTGCATCTATGCAGGCAGCCTGTAGCAGATGGTGTAGGCAGGCCAGAACCATAGGATTCACTGTTCCCGTTGTAAAACACAGTCTTTTCTGAATGGTAACTACTGGTAAAATTATGTACAAGAGATACTGGGTGCAAAGTCTTATAGACAATTCCTTCACAGTGTAAAGCATTTTCACACACATAGTTTACTTCCACTGTAGTCTTCTCCAGGGCCAATGAAGCGACCTACTTCATCACAGCCTAGCTTGTCACCACAGTCCTGTTCAGTAGGTCTCTCTACCTGCTCAGTGGTTCTGCATCCTATTTCTTCCACTACTGGTGCCCTGAATCTACCCCCACTAGTCCCCCACACTCAGTCCTGTTTAGGTTCATTACCTTCGGCATTTAGCAAACTCAGGGTTTCTCATGACACGTCATCCTATTCAAGGACTCCATTATAGTGGAGGGCCACTCTGTCTTGTCTTCGGTCAGTTCCAGTTCGCGCTACTCCTTTGTCCCTTGTCTACTTTACTGTAGTTCACCCACAATCACAGCACTGCTCACATACACTTCCTACTTCAACTTAAACCTGTCCCTATCATCCTACCTACAGGAAGTGGTCTCTTTCCTTAACACTAAGCCCCGAGCAAGTCCCGAACATTAACACCATCCTTACCCTAAATTCGCTACCTAACTAAAGTCAACTATCTTACACTACCTACCATACATCCTAAGCCCTAAACTATGTCTTATCCTATGCTATCCTATACTGTACACTACTAGCATTATGCATTACCTTTACATCACTACACACTACTTGACACAATATACAAAAAGACGCAGGACATCATACACATTACAATGCAATTGGTGTCTTCAGGGGTAGGAACAAGACACTCTAGGCCACACCTCTGACCCTCTTAAATAACTATGACATTTTAAAGTTTGCTTTAAATAATAAGTACCCTTTAAAGTTTAAAGACAAATTGGAAATATGGAAAACATTAAAACCTTCTCATTTATGGGTCTATGTTGCAGCTCCCTGCATACTTAGGAGGGCAGGTAACCCCAGGGAAAAATTACTGTTGCACCTTCATTCTCAGAATCAAGTTTTGGAACCCTACAATCAGAAGGTGATGGCTTTTCTTTCTAAACATCACCTTAGCACGATATATTGTGGAAAGTTTTAAACCAAATTAATTTGAAAAATTAAATTTCACATTTCAAAACAAACTTTGCTGTGTTTAGTAGCTTGAACAGATATTAAAAGTAGAGACGAGCGAACTTGTTTGGAAAACGTTCGCCAATCTCAAAGTCGGTACGAACATTGCACATTCGGATTCGTGTTCAGATTCCCGAGCATTTTTCTCAAAATTCGGCCAAAGTTCGGTAAATGATCAAGTTTCTACTAATGCTTTTATTAGGACTTTGGCTAGGATAGTGGCGCTGAATGATGAGCGAGGGGGAGAGTTTGATGTGGGGAGAGGTCAGATGAGCGGCGGACTGTTATTCTTTTTTTTTTTTTATTAACTTAATGTGTGGAGATTCCAGCAGCCAAAAAAATAAAAAATCTATGTCTGATAGGGTGCATTTCACCACTGACACCTGGATGAGCAAGCATGCCCAGGGGCATTACATCTTGCTGACTTGGCACTGTGTGACTCTGGTGGCTTTGGGGGCAGGCTGGGAAGGGGCTGCTCCACAAGTCTTGGAATCCCTAAAGCTTGCAGGACAAACCTTTGTATCTATCACTTCCTCCACTGCTTCTGCCTCCTCCACCTCCTCTAGGACCTCTACCTGTGCCCTCAACCCCTCCCTTAATGAGACACACGTTCCAGAGAGAGAATCATCCCAACCACAGTACTGTGCAGCCAGGGTTCACTACAATTAGGCAGTGTTTAAATTAATATGCCTTGGAGATTGTAGTCACACAGCTCGAGTTGGGGACAGCTATCCAGGCCGAGTTTGAGCAATGGCTGTCTCCACTGAACCTGGAGCCAGGGAAAGCCATGTGCAATAATGGTGCAAACTTGGTGGCAGCCCAACGCCTGGGCAATCTCACACACGTGCCTTGCATGGCTCACGTCCTCAACCTGGTGGTACAGCAATTTCTCCACCACTATCCCAGCCTGAATGCGCTGCTGCAGAAAGCACGGTCTCTGTGTTCTCACTTCCGCCGTCTGCACCCCGCGGGTCATCAACTTGCATCGCCACAGAGGTCTTTCGGCCTACCAGTTAACTGGTTGATATGCAATGTGTCAACATGGTGGAAATCTACTCTGCACATGTTGCAGCAACTATGGCAGCAGCGACGAGCCCTGGTGCAGTATGTCATTTTGCATACCCTGTGCCAAAGCAGTACGGATGTGGTTCAAATCACACTTGAGGAGTGGGCACAGATAAAGGTCCTCTGCACCCTTCTGCATAGTTTTGAAATGGCTACTAAGATGGTTAGCGCTGACGATGATGTCATTAGCATCCTTATTCCGGTCATCTACATGCTGGAGCACACTTTGAATAGTCTGCGGGAGGAGGTTGTGGTTACAGAGGAAAAGGAGAAAGCAGAGGAGGATGCGGAAAAGATAACAATATCTCTAAGTTCCGGAATGTCGTAGCACAGGCGTTTGCCATGGGAGGGTGGATTAAAGCGATCAAAGGGGGCTCATGGTACGAGACAAACTGTTAGTGAAAGTGCCGGAGCCGAGGAACAAATGGAGGAGGACAAGGAGGAAGAGGTGATGGTTGCGCAATAGTGAAGAGATGTAGAGGATAATGATCCCCTCTCTGTTGTCCGTGGGTGGAGGGAGGGTATGGAGGAAACAAGCTTGAGTGTTACCCCGCCACCAACCCACCATGGCCTTGGACCTCATGGAAGCACCCAACACATGAGCACCTTCTTGCTGCACTATCTGCAACATGATGCCCATATTGTTAGGATTAGAAATAGTGCTGACTATTGTGTTGCCGCTCAGTTAGAGCCACGATGCAAGAGTAAATTTTGCCAGATGCTTCCCCCCCTGGCAAGGTATGTGCGCATGCTGGATTATCGAAACATGCTTGTAGACAATCTTAAAGAGGTTGTCCACTACTATAGAACATGCCCCCCCATGGATGTATATGGTGGAAATAAGATTGTTAGTGACGCGCCCCCTGGGCCGTGGGGTACTCGGTAGCCAGGCCGGTCGATGCTGGGGGATGTCACAGTGACGGTGACCCGGTCCGTGACCCAGGGTGGTCAATAAAAGGGGGATTATTGAAAGGGAATAGAGTTTCCATACATAATGTTCATGACGCCACCTGTGGTATGCGGCTATATGGAGCCGCCGCTGCAGTGCAGATCCTCTGGAGCTGATGATGACGCAGCAGAGTTGGTTCAGCTCTCCACAGGCAGAGCTTAGCTCCAGGGCAGGAAATGGTGATGTTATAGATGTTGCTGTGCAGTATAGTGCAGGGGATGGCGCAGTTAATAATCAGTCCACAACTTAATAGCGGTTTCCTCTTATCTTTACTTGCGGTGGTTAGGCAGACCGGGGCATGGGTACTAGCTGGTAGTAGAGGTCCGGGCGGCCTGGAAGCAAGTTGGGAATCCACCTCGCCTGGTGTAGTTGGAGGCCTTCCCTTTGTGCTAATCTCTTTGGCCCTGCTGCTTATAGCTGTGCTGTGGCCCTCGTCCCTGAGTAAAATGTCTTTGTGCTCACCTGTATGGCAGGCAGCTCGGGCCTTCCTGGAGTGTCGCTCCCACGTAGCGGTGCTGGGCCCTATGTGCTGCTGAGCCTCCGGGCGTCTGATGGGGCCAGGAGACCTGCAGTCTCCTGCCCTCTGGTTTCTGCTGCTGTGTCTTCAGGGCCCCCACAACCTCGGACTCCGGTGTCCGGTTCTTCTACGCTCCTCTCTGGGGTGAGCTGCCGTGTAGCTCCACTCCCCAGGTCTTTCCTCATCGCTGTCCTGTATTCAACTCCTCTCTAACTCTAACTAACCCCGCCTCCAGATTCCAGTTGCTAAGGGGAGGAGCTCCCCTTGCTGGTCTGGAGCCAGGAAAGTGTTGCTTGCTAGTATACCTGACTAGGGGACCCTTCCTTGCTTCCAGGCATGGCATCACCCACTGTGAGAGAGGCAATGCCACTGTGGCAACCGGATCCCTGGGGTGCTACATTAGCAAATACCTTGCAGTGTCAATCTTGCCTATGAGCGGCACTATCGCTGACCGCTCGCAGGCATCACGTGACCCCGGCTGCAGCCGGCTCCGACATCAGCTGATGTCACGTCAAGTTCTGGCTGCAGCTGGGCGTGACACAGTGATGCGCTCCCTGCTGATTGACGGGCTGTGGGCAGAGTTTCCCCATGCATCATAGCCCAGCATCCACCATGCACTTTCCCTTTCCTGGATTCAATGGGATAGCGTATGGGATTCTCTAAACTGACACCGTCGTAACATGTTGCGATGGAGATTTCTCATAGGCTCCCCCATTCCACCTCATACACAGGGATATTGGCGCCTACTCTCCTTTTTATCACATACGGCACCGCCTCCCACCGATCATCTAACTTTTTCATTCGGACCAGCACTCTTTCCCCTGGGGTGAACATTTCCTGCACAGGCCTCGGATCATGATGGGACACCTGTCTCAACCGTTCACCCACCACCCTGTGTATCGTTCTCAGGCGCCGCCGATACTCCTGGGCCCAGGCGGTAGAGGACCGAGGAGGGTCCGCTATGGGATCAGGCATGTGTAGATCTTCAATCTCCCTGCCTGCCCTCCCTCTAGCAGAACAGAGTACAAGTCTGACACATAGTGAACGACTGAAGAAGATGGTGCAGCACTATCTTGTGTTCAATATCAATGCCATCAGGGGGGCTTGGACCCTTTTTCATTTTGGTTTTCAAAAATGGTAGAGTGGCCTGAACTCACCTGTCATGCCTTGGAGGTTTTGTCATGCCCGGCAGCCAGAGTTCTCTCAGAACGTATCTTTTGCGCTGCTGCATTTGTCTTGATGGATAAGTGCATCTGGCTGTCCCATGAAAGTATAGACCACCTAACTTTCGTCAAGATGAAAAGTCATGGATCTCCAATGACTTCTGCACCTCAGTCACAGACTTTGCAGACTAGGCGATGGTGTCTTTTTTAGTGCACTGCATTGATCTTGTGTTATTGCAGTCTGTGATACCTTTGTCGTGGCTTCTATGCCTGCTGTTGCTACTGGTGCTAATGTTACTACAAAAAAATTGAAATGTGGAAACTCCAAGTTGGGTCTCCATCTGTGGGATTGCCTGTAGTGGAAGGGGTGTCAGAGCCCGATTATACTACTTCTACTCTGGGGAAATTGATGCCACTTTAGTGGTGTGTAGCAATAATTTTTTGAAATGTAGAAACTCCAAGTTGGGTCTCCACCTGGTGGGTTCCCTGTAGTGGAAGGGGTGTCAGAGCCCCATTGTACTATTTCTACTCTGGTGAAATTGATGCCACTTTAGTGGTGTCTGCCCCTAATTTTTGGAAATGTTTGGACTCCAAGTTGGGTCTCCTTCATGTGTGTTGCCTGTAGCAGTAGGGCTCCCAAACCGGCAGGCCTTCACTCAGTCTGTGTTACTATCCTTAAATTTTTCTAACAGTAGTAGTCTACAAAGCTGACATTTGTGCCACCTGAGTGTGGCTGAGCAGAAAAGCAGTTTGAGCTGTTGCATGAGGTATCAGGGCTCTCCCAGCACAGCAGACCTACACCGGTCCCTCACCCACCTTTTAATTTTAACTTGATTTCAAAGCTGTAAATGCTGGCCCAGATTCTGTCTCATGCATGGCCCATGCCTGACTACTGCTGTGTCATTATGAAATTTCTATTGTAGGTCAATTGATGCCACTTTTCCTGGTGTTTGCCCCTAATTTTTGGAAATGTTTGGACTCCAAGTTGGGTCTCTTTCATGTGTGTTGCCTGAATTTGGCAGGGCTCTCAGAGCACCATGCCTACACCTGTCACTCATCCACCTGTTACTTATCAATTCTTAAGCTATAAATGTTGGTCCAAGCCCTTTTCCAGGCCCTGTCCCATGCATCCATGCTGCACAATTATACTGTTTGTACTATGGGTCAATTGATGACACTTTTCCTGGTATCTGCCCCTAATCTGAGCTGTTTTGGCAGCTTTTGGGCCCCCCTGAAGGTGTTGTCTATGCGTTTGGTTTTGCCTCCCATTGAATTCAATTGAGTTTGGATATGTTCTACGAACTGTTCGACGAACTGTTCGGTGAACATCGGGAAGTTCGCCGTTCCGAACCGAAGTTTGAAAGGTTCGCTCGTCTCTAATTAAAAGCTTTGCTTTATGCTGAATTATTCATCCTTCTACATTTAATCAGCTTAACCATGCTAATACGAAATGTACAAATGGCAAGAGTCAGCTACTACCACTTTCAATACATTTAGTAACAATGATTTTCCTAAAATCAAAATCCAGAAGATTAAATTCTAATCACTTAATTTTGCAGTATTTCTTGATTACTATATATATACAAGAAAAAATAATCTGTTGGTGTAATGTTCTTTTGTAAGTAATGCAGAAGTGCTTAACCTGAAATGTGTTACATTTTTTTGCTGATGTCAATTTAATGTACTATTTGCTTCATTAATTAACTATTATTATATCTTTGCCTAAGATGAAAAAAAAACACAGGAAAATAAAAAGAACACCTGATCATCATAACTCCACCATCTCTAAAATTCATTACAATTCCCAATTCAATATCTACAGTAAGTCCAGGACACATAGCAATGTATTTATTGTATATTGTATATGCATTCTTTTTGACAGAGTGTACATAAATAAAATTTCTTTTGATTTTTACTTTTTTTTTAATGTCAGCTATTTTGGTGCCTACATGTCAGTTCCATTTCTCACAATTCTTTTTTAGATCTTTATATATTTTTTTAAAATCTATAATATATATCTATATATATACATATATATATATATATATATATATATTCAGGATGGTCCAAAAGTAGGTGGACAGAAAGTGTAACACTGTTATGAAGGGGGAGATTTATCAAACATGGTGTAAAGTGAAACTGGCTCAGTTGCCCTTAGCAACCCATCAGATTCCACTTTTCATTCCTCACAGACTCTTTGGAAAATGAAAGGTGGAATCTGATTGGTTGCTAAGGGCAACTGAGCCAGTTTCACAGATCTAGTTTTCACAGATAGATCTTCCCCAAATCTGTTTTCTTTTCAGATAATTCAGATAACACATAATGGCAAATAATTTAAATACAGATCAAAGAAAATTGATTTTAACAGAGTATTGGAAATCTCAAAATGCTGAAACCGTTAGAGCAAATTGGGTTGAAACATTTGGTACTGAAGCCCCAAAGAGACAAACCATTTACTGCATTCGTGACAAATTCAATGCTACTGGCTCAATCCTTAATGCTCCAAAAACTGGTCGACCCAAAACAGTCTGTACAGAAATTGGGAATTTCACAAGTTTCTATCATGCGAATCCTGAAATCTATTGGGTGGAAAGGTTATTGTCATGGTTTATGGGAGGATGATCCAGACAGGCGGCTGCAATTTAGTGTTTGATAAATCTCCCCCTTCATAACCTTATTACACTTTCTGTCCATCTACTTTTGGACCACCCTGTATATATATATATATATATATTTATTTTTTCACTTGTCGGTTGTTTTACTCTTTTAAAAGGACACACTATTACAGACAGCTGTTCGTTGATGCAGATCAGATACCTGCTTTTGCGGAATATGTCTCTTGTAGTGGTGTCAATCTCTCTCTTAGTGGGGTCCATTTCTCCAGCTGTTATGTCCATTTATTTAATGGCATGAGCCACATTTTTAATTAAAGGGGTTGCCCATTTTCTCTTTTGTCCATAGAATGGCTACTGGTGGAGGACAATGTGACCAGATCAGTCCTTCAGCCTCATACTTAACACATCAATTTGCAGACAAACAGGGTAAAACTATCATAGAATTTTCGTATCTACATAACATACGAAGGATTATAATTTCTTAACCCTTTTTTGTGTATCCTGTTATACATGGTGTGCATGGATGGTTCAAGCTCAGCGGCAGAGCCCCGATACAAGGCAGATACTGACTGTAATTTATAGCCAGTATCCGCCTGTAACAACAGTGATTTGAGATAGCCCAAATCGCTGCAGTTTAACTATTTAAATGTCTCTACCAATTATTGACAGCTGTATTTAAATAAGACAATTGCTGAAGAGTGTACTTACCGGCTCCCATCAGTCAATCGTAGTGCACCGAAGGGTCATCATGGCAGTTTGGTGTCTTGTTGAAGAACTCTGTTGTCATCATCTTAGTACTCCTCTGAAGATCAGCTACAGTTATATGAAAAAGTTTGGGCACCCCTATTAATCTTAAGCTTAATGTTTTATAAAAATTGGTGTTTTTGCAACAGCTATTTCAGTTTGATATATGTAATAACTGTTGGACACAGTAATGTTTCTGCCTTGAAATGAGGTTTATTGTACTAACAGAAAATGTGCAATCTGCATTCAAACAAAATTTGACAGGTGCATAAGTATGGGCACCCTTATCATTTTCTTGTTTTAAATACTCCTATCTACTTTTTACTGACTTACTAAAGCACTTTTTTTGATTTTGTAACCTCATTGAGCTTTGAACTTCATAGCCAGGTGTATGCAATCATGAAAAAAGCTACTTAAAGTGGCCACTTGCAAGTTGTTCTCCTGTTTGAATCTCCTCTGAAGAGTGGCATCATGGGCTCCTCAAAACAACTGTCAAATGATCTGAAAACAAAGATTATTCAACATAGTTGTTAAGGGGAAGGATACAAAAAGCTGTCTCAGAGATTTAACCTGCCACTGTGAGGAACATAGTAAGGAAATGGAAGAACACAGGGACAGTTCTTGTTAAGGCCAGAAGTGGCAGGGCAAGAAAAACATCAGAAAGGCAGAGAAGAAGAATGGTGAGATCAGTCAATGACAATCCTCAGACCACCTCCAGAGAGCTGCAGCATCAACTTGCTGCAGATGGTGTCACAGTGCATCGGTCAACTATACAACGCACTTTGCACAAGGAGAAGCTGTATGGGAGAGTGATGGGAAAGAAGCCGTTTCTTCAAGCACGCCACAAACAGAGTCGGCTGAGGTATGCAAAAGCACATTTGGAGAAGCCAATTTCTTTTTGGAAGAAGGTCCTGTGTAGTGTTGAGCCACCCCCGTAGTGTTCGAGTTCGGTTCGGTTCGTCGAACACCCGTGTGTTCGCCGAACTGTTCGTCGAACTGTTCGTCGAACACCTTCGAACACCGTTAAAACCAATGGCAGGCAAACAAAAACACATAGAAACACATAGAAAACACCTTCAAAGGTGTCCAAAAGCTGACAAACTGCTCAGAAGACATAACTAACACATGGAAAAGTGACAAGTACATATAGTCATGCGAAAATAAAAGAGGTGGAGGAGTAAAAGGAGGGGGAGACACAGATATAGGCATGTCATGCCCTTCTAAAATCCAAAAAGTGAGAAGCCGACACGGCCAGTCCGCTCCTGCCCGTGCCACCTCCGTGTCGCCGGGTTTGTGCCAGAGCCGCGGTGAACCCTGACGGCCAGCCCCCCTCTCCCAATACTGGTGCCTGTCCGCTGGTGGGTCGAGCGAGCCCCCCTGTGGTGGAGGCAGCTCTAAGCTTTTTAATTTAAATTGTCTCTCTAATTTGAATGAATACACTTTAAATCCATTTACAAGGATCTATTGGAGGGCAAGTCTCATGCCAGCAGCCGCGGTAATTCCAGCTCCAGTAGCGTCCACTAAACCTGCTGCAGTTAAAAAGCTTTTATAAGGATCGAGCTCGGCTGTCCACCGCAAGGCATCCTACTGCCAGTCCCAGCCCCTATGCCTTGGGGTGCCTCCTGATGCTCTTCACTAAGTATCCCATGGTCCCGAAGCATTTCCTTTGAAAAAATTAAGTGTCTAAACTACAGGTGGTGCAGCTTGCTTAACAGCCGGGATAATCCGCTTACTAGCAGACACTGCTACTAGGCACAAAGTATTTCCTGGGCTAGATGCAGTTAAAAATTTGTAATTAGATACTCTCGTTGGATGCTGAGAAAGCATTCCATAGAGTCTCCTGGCACGCCATATATGATTCTCTTAAAAAGCTTGGGGTAGGGGTCTAGGGGACCCTTTTATAGCCAAAATCACGGCCCTGTATCGCAATACGTCACCTAGGCTGAAGATAAATGGAACTGTAGCACCCTGAGGGCTCGGTTGCTAAAGACGTATTGCACCTCACCCAGAGGTGTGATATCTCACTCTCAGGTAAGGATGGAGTGTGGATCAGGACCCGACACCTGCATGCATTACACCACATTGCCGTGGGGCAGGGCGACCAATATGCCCCTGAGATGGGCACGACAGTCCCTGTCCCTGGCTGGAGTGGGGGGAGGGAACACTGAGGAAGGGGAACCCTGTAGTGCAGGAGCAGGGAGGAATCAGTTCCTGGGTGCATTGAGAAGGGAGTATAAAAGGTGGGCACCATCTTAGTTCAGTGCAGAGAAGTCTGAGCAGAAGTGGCAGGGAGCAGGGGCTCTGCATGAGCTCTGCTCCGGAGGCGGGCCTAGTAACAGAGGCCCAGGCCTGGAAGAGGGAGAAGGAAGGAAGAGGAGCGGAGAAGGCTCCAGTAACGAGGAATGAAGGGATCCCAGGGGTGCGGACGGGCGAGTCGCCACCGCACGCCCGAATCCACCTGCGTGGAGGGGTCAGGCCAAAGGGGGAGACCGGTCCCCGAACTAGTGGAGGCAGGAAACGACCCTCAGCTAGAAACCGGAGGCTCTGACATTTTATGTGGCGCAGCCCCTCGCTACACCCGCTAGGAAGGCACCACATAGGGTCAGGGAAACTGGCGCCAAGTTTACCAAGAGGAGGCCCGAGGCAGCCGGACAGAAGTGTTGGTAAGAAAGGCCAGACAAAGGACACACAAAGGGGGTCCTGTGAAGTGCTCCAAAGTTATCTGGGAGTTGTCTGAGCCCCTCACCTGGTGAGCACAGTACGACGTGGGCAGCCGTTACCTGCAGACGTGGTCTGGATAATAAGAACTGTGAGTAAAGGCCCTGAACTGCATCACTGACTCCGTGTCGTTACTGCTGCTGCCCTGCACCATCACCCCCATCCTCCGCATACACTGCCCTGAGGCTATACTCCTCCCGTGGGGAGTTATGCTACGCTCTGCTGCACCCACAACACCAGCCTCAGTGGTCTGCCCTGTAGCGGCGGTTCACTCTGACCGCAATCCACGGGTGGCGTAGTCGGACATTTAAACATGAAAACCACATAAATAGTTCCGCCACTGGTTTGACCGCCCTGAGCCACGGAACTGGGTCGCCGCCACGAAGACTACAACCACCAGCATCCACCAAAAAGGGTCCGGCTCCGGGTGTCCCAAGGCCCAGGGGGTGCGTCAGAACATTTTCATCACCTTTCACAATCACCAATGGGACAAGGCAGTGATGTCCTCTGTCCCCTCTCTTATACATCCTAGTGACGGAGCACCTGCTCTCATCAATTCGCCATAACCCCAATATTAGGTGGATTGAGGTGGGAGGCACCGAGTACAAGTGCTCTCTATTTGCTGATGATGTCCTAGTATATATCACTCAATCACATATATCCATCCATGCTGTTATGGCTGAAATAGATCACTTTGTTACATGGTAAAATTTTAAAATCAATGCAGCGAAGTCTGAGGCCCTCGATGTCTCCCTCCCCAAATCCATATAGGATTCCATCCAGTCCAACTTTCCCTTTGCCTGGCCCTCACAGGGTATCAAATACTTAGGAATTCCTATTCATAGAGACCTCTCCCATCTATGTTATCTTAATTTTGGGCCCTTTATTGAACAACTCCATACAGACCACGGTTGGCAAGTTAGAACTGTAAGATTCACTACGTGAACCACTGGTGTTTTGTGGAAAAGCACATGTACACTGCGTTCCAAATTATTATACAAAAAGTGTTTAGGAGTGATAAGGGAAGAATTTGTTTGTTTGTCAGTTAAACTCATTGATGGTGATGTGTGTCAGGGCTCTTTATATCACTGTAAGCAATTGCAGACACCTGTGCTAATTAGTTTGGCAGGTGTGTCCAATGAAAGGCAAGACTACTTAAGAAGGCTCTCTCACATTATTAAGCAGCCTACATTTTCTGCCAAAATGGGAAAGAAAAAGGATGTGTCGGCTGCTGAGAAGCAACAAATTGTGGAGTGTTTAGGTCAAGGCATGACTACAATCAACATTGTGCGATGATCAGGATGAAGTGTCCTGGCAATCAAGAAGTATGTAGCTGATTCACAGTACACACGTGTGCGTGCTGATAAGGGCAAATTGAGGACTCTTTCCTACAGGCAATTACGTCAGGTTGAAAGAGCAGCGGCAAAAAAGCCTTGTCATAGCAGCAGACAAGTTTTTGAAGCTGCTTGTGCCTCCAACGTCCCCCGAACAACAAGATGCAGGGTCCTTCAGAGGTTTGCAGCTGTGCATGCGCCATCCTGTCGACCTCCTCTATCCACTTCACACAAGCAGAAACGGCTCCAGTGGGCCAAACATTACATGAAGACTGATTTCAAAACTGTTTTGTTCACGGATGAGTGCCGTGCAGCGCTCGATGGTCCAGATGGATGGAGTGGAGGATGGCTGGTTGATGGACACCCCACGCAAACACGGCTACAGCGCCAACAAGGAGGAGGTGGAGTAATGTTTTGGGCTGGAATCATGGGGAGAGAGATTGTCGGCCCCTTTAGGATCCCTGAAGGCGCTAAAGATGAACTCCATAATGTATGTGGATTTTCTCAAACAGCACTTCCTGCCATGGTTCAAGAAGAAGAACCGTGTATTTCACAGCAAGATCATTTTTCTGCATGATAATGCACCATCTCATGCTGCACATAAAACATCTGCATCTCTGGCTGATATGGGCATAAAAGGGGACAAACTTATGGTGTGACCCCCATGCTCCCCTGACCTCTACCCCATTCAGAACCTTTGGAGCATCATTAAAAGGAGTGTCTATGATGGCGGGAGGCAGTTCACATCTAAGCAAAAGCTCTGGGAGGGTATTCTGTCCTCATGCAAAACAATTGAAGCAGAAACCATCCAAAACCTGACAAATTCAATGGACGAGAGAGTTCAGAAGCTCCTTTCGAACAAGGGGTCCTATGTGAAAATGTAACATCACCTAGAATAAAGTTTTGAGTTGAAAACTGTTTGATTTCAGTTTCTAACAACCTGCTAATGCTTATAATTTAAAAAATGACCATTTTTTTGGTCTTTATTAAAATGAAAAGGTTGATCGAAAAGTTTGGGGGATCTAAGAGTGTGGCAACCCAGTAGTCATGATTACTTCGAATTCTGACAATATGAGGGTCATGCTGCAGGTAGTGCAGCAAGAAGGCACTTATGTGCCTTGCGCATCTCGGAGCCCCAAAATTATTTTCCGGGCTAGATGCAGCTAAAAATTATTTTTAATTTTAAATCTGGTGAAGCTTTAGTATAGATGGCCTAATAGGATCAGTGCTGCACACTGCTACAAAGCCCAAATTATTTTCCAGTCAAGATACAGATAAACATGATTAGTAATTTGAAAGCTTAAAACGGTTGGTAGGGTGATTTTAACCAATCATCAAGCTTTTACTCTCCCCAGGATGACACAGGGGTAGAAAAGTCGTTTCGGATCCATGATTTGTTCATCTTTATGAACGTGAGTCTGTCTACATTATCAGTGGAGAGCCGCGTGCGCTTATCTGTCAGCACACCACCAGCAGCGCTGAACACACGTTCAGACAGAACGCTGGCTGCGGGGCATGACAAGATCTCCAAGGCGTAAGTGGCTAGCTCCGGCCATTTATCCAGATTGGAAGCCCAAAAAGAGCAAGGGTCCAGTGACACAGTCGTGGCTTCAATGTTTACTTGGAGATACTCCTGTACCATCGTCTCTAGGCGTTGACTATGTGTCAGACTTCTTGTCTCCTGTGGCCTTGCAAAGGATGGGCTAAAAAAGTGGTGAAATGATTCCGCAAAATTGATGTTACCAGCAGATACTGTGGTTCTGTCACGGTTTGAGTGCTGAACACTTGACGGTCCCACGGTTGGCAAGTTGGAACTGTGAGATTCACTATGTGCACCACTGGTATTTTGTGGAAAAGCACATGTAAGATTCTGCAACAGTCTCTGCTGATACTCCTGCATGCGTGCATCCCTTTCTATGGCAGGAATAATTTCTGCAAATTTACTTTTGTACCGGGGATCTAACAGTGTGGCAACCCAGTAGTCAGGATTATTTCTAATTCTCACAATTCGAGGGTCATGTTGCAGGTAGTGCAGCAAGAAGGCACTCATGTGTGTTGCGCATCCAGGAGCACCAAGTCCCTGTTGTGTTGGTGGCGAGGTAACAATCATGCTTCCTTCCTCTGTCCTCTCCCCCCAACCTCGCACAACAGAAATGTGATCAAGGTCTCCCTCATCTGATGAGTCTTCCATCAGTTCGTCCTCCACTTCTTCCTGGGCTCCTGCACCTTCCTCACTAGTTTTGCTGCTACCATGCGCCCTGGTAAAACCATCTCCCCCACCCTCACATGCCTGCCGCCTTGGTGCTGCCGACCATCTGGACCTTGCAGATGTTAGCCCTTCCGCATACAACTCCTCCTCCTCTACTTCCTCCACCTCCTCTTGTGCCACCACCTGACTCCGAATTCTGTTTAACATGTGCTCCAGCATGTAAATCACCGGAATAGTCATGCTGATAATGGCATCGTCAGCACTAAACATCTTCGTCGCCATTTCAAAACTGTGCAGAAGGGTGCATAGGTCCCTGATCTGAGACCACTCCTCCAGCGTGATTTGCCCCACCTCTGAATCTCGTTGGCCCAGGCTATACGTCAGAACGTATTGCACCAGGGCTTGTCGGTGCTGCCACAGTCGCTGCAACATGTGCAGAGTTGAATTCCACCGGGTAGGCACATCGCATTTTAGCCGGTGAAGTGGCAGGCCCAACGACTTCTGTAGAGATGTAAGTCGCTGAGCTGCGGGATGCGAACGGCGGAAGTGACCACACAGCGACCGTGCCCTCTGCAGAAGGCCATCTAGTCTGGGATAGTGGGCTAAAAATTGCTGGACAACCAGGTTCAACACGTGAGCCATACAAGGCACGTGTGTGACATTGCCCCGGCGAAGGGCCGCACCCAGGTTTGCAGCATTGTCGCACACGGCCTTCCCTGGTTTCAGGTCCAGTGGAGACAACCATTCATGAAATTGGTTCTCCAGAGATGACCACAACTCCTCAGCTGTGTGACTCACATTTCCCAGACATTTCAATGTAAAAACCGCCTGATGACGTTGAGCCCTACTGCCAGCATAGTAAGGAGGTGTGCAGGATCCCTTCTGCGCAGTTAGAAAGCTTGTGGCATGACCAGACAGGCTTTGGGTGCAGGTGGAAGACCGAGAGGAGGTTGAGGAGGCAGAAGCAGTGGAGGAACTTTGACATAAAGAGGATTGACGCACAACTCGTGGGGACGGCAAGACTTGGACAGCAGCCCCTTGTCCTGCTGTCACCATAGTTACCCAGTGCCCAGTCAGCGACATGTAACGCCCCTGTCCATGCCTACTCGTCCAAGTGTCTGTGGTGAAATGCACCCTGTCACACACAGAGTTTCTCAAAGAAGCGGTGATGTTGTGTGCGACATGCTGGTGGAGCGCAGGCACACCTTTCTTTGAGAAGTAGTGCCGACTGGGCATCTGGTACTGGGGCACTGCGACGGACATAAGGTCTCGAAAATCCTCTGTGTCCACCAGGCGGAAAGGCAGCATTTCTGTAGCCAAGAGCTTGCAGATGGTGAAATTCAACCTCTTAGCTTTCTCATGGCTAGGAGGAAATGGTCTTTTACTTGTCCACATCTGAGGGACCGAGGGCTGGCTATTGTGCTTAGACGGGGTTGATAAGGGTGTCCCCGGCAAACTGCCGGTCTGTGAGGAAGATGCAGGCGGACATGTTAGGTTGCCTTGATCCAAAGGTGGTGCTATCGATGTCGGACAGCGCTCAACACCAGCTGGTGTTACCACCTCCAAAGAAAATGATGACCTGCCAATCACGCTGGCTGTTGCGGGTAAAGAGGTGGCAGGTCTGCGCCCCAAAACAGGTGTGACTGCTGTCCCCCCAGTCACAGAGGATGAAGAGGCCGCGGATGCACAAGATATGGCAGACGGTGATTGGCCCGGCCGGCTAGGCCTCATTGTAGCACACTGAGCTTCCCACTGCAACTTATGCTTCATGTCCATGTGCCGGTTCATGCATGAAGTACTCAAACTATGTATTTTTTGGCCTCTACTTAGCTTTTGCTGACAAATGTTACAGATAACACGAGTTGGGTCATCTTTATCGATCTGAAAAAATGCCCAGGCTATGCAAGGCTTAGCACCCATGCGACCTGAAGAGCCACCACGACTTGTGGTGAGAGGCAGAGTTGTGTTTGAGGATGCAGTTGTTGACGTGCTTCCAGTACTACGTCTCTGTCCAGGAAGGCGCAACCTGACCTCGTCGTCACTAGCATCTTCCTCCACCTCCTCTGCTGACCTCATCTCTTGGCTGACTGTGGGTTGACAGTAAGTGGGATCTCCGACCTCATCATCATCACCCTGTGCGTTATCACACCCGTCGTCCTCAGAGCCAACCTGTTCCTGCCCTGACAAAAAACTAAAGTTGTCGCTCCAATCAGGTATTTGAGTCTTATCATCGTCTTCCTCATTGTCTCCACCAACAGGAGTTACAGTTTGGGAATGAGGGTCTACATTATGGTCAGAACCTTCTGCGTCTGGTCCTGGATCCGACTCATAAAGATTCTGGGCATCAGTGCAGATCATTTCCTCGTCTGGATTCACAGAAGCGCTGGAGTCGACCTCTGATTCCCAGGCTATAGTATGAGTAAACAGCTCTGCAGACTCAACCATCTGTTCTACCTCACACTCAGACGGGCAGCTGGAGATTTGGGAGCTGTGAGGAAGCAAGTGCGATTTGGGTGACACCTTTGAGGACTGGAGTATTTGTGATGTTGAAGTTGATGTGGAGGAGAGCCCACTTAAAGGAGCACTTGATATCCGTTGAAGCACCTGCTGTTTTTGTGCCTCATCTGGAATTTGTAGCGATTGGCGTGGCCGTAAGAAAGGGATCTTATCACATTGTCCGCTAAAAGAAGTAGACATTTTAGTTTGGCTGGAAGATGGTCTTTCTTCTGCACCTACCCCACGGACACAACCTTTTTTCCCCTTCCCAACACGCCTATTCCCCTTTCCACCAGCAGCAGGCCTTTTTCCACTCATTTTGGTGGTTAACTAATTCACAACTCTGGAGTTGTTTGCACAAAAAAACAATGGATGGTAACCGAGCAGAGCTGAGTGGCCAAACTGTGGTATTAGGCCAAAACTATTGGCTGGGTTAGATGCAGAAAAAAATTATTTTTAATTTGCAACCTGATGGAGGTCAGTATAGATGGACTAATAGACCAAGTCCCACACACCGCTAGAAGCCCAAATATTTTTTCAGAGCTAGATGCAGAAAATTTTTTTATTCAATTTGCAACCTGATGGAGGTCAGTATAGATGGACTAATAGACCAAGTCCCACACACTGCTAGAAGCCCAAATATTTTTTCAGAGCTAGATGCAGAAAAAAATTATTTTTAATTTGCAACCTGATGGAGGTCAGTATAGATGGACTAATAGACCAAGTCCCACACACCGCTAGAAGCCCAAATATTTTTTCAGAGCTAGATGCAGAAAAAAATTATTTTTAATTTGCAACCTGATGGAGGTCAGTATAGATGGACTAATAGACCAAGTCCCACACACCGCTAGAAGCCCAAATATTTTTTCAGAGCTAGATGCAGAAAAAAATTATTTTTAATTTGCAACCTGATGTAGGTCAGTATAGATGGACTAATAGACCAAGTCCCACACACTGCTAGAAGCCCAAATATTTTTTCAGAGGTAGATGGAGAAAAAAATTATTTTTAATTTGCAACCTGATGGAGGTCAGTATAGATGGACTAATAGACCAAGTCCCACACACCGCTAGAAGCCCAAATATTTTTTCAGAGCTAGATGCAGAAAAAAATTATATTCAGTTTGCAACCTGATGGAGGTCAGTATAGATGGACTAATAGAATGATGCTATGCCCAAAAGATTTTACTTCACTAGGTGCAGTAAAAAAATTGGTATTCTATACACAGGTGTTATATCTTGCAACACAGATAGGCTACTCCACTGACTAACACACTCTGCAATAGGCCAAAAAGGATTAGCTTTGCTAGATTCAGCCAAATGCTGTGAAAAAAACTTGCACAGCACTGGCACAGACCTGCCTGGCAAAAACTGATAGGAACTCATGTAACCTAGTCCTGAAAAGGACTCCAATTACAATTAGTCTTTACTCCCACAACCTATCTATTTAAGAGCACAGACCTCCCTGATAAAAGTCGTAGGAAATGCTGTAACCTAGTCCTTAAAAGGACTGCAATCACAACTATTCCCTACTCCCAAGCTATCTGTATATTTGTGCGAAAATTGGCTTGAAATTAACAAGGTATAGCACACACAGCAACAGCGGTGCCGTCTAACACGCAGCTGCAGCAGTGAGAAAATGGTGGCGACGGGGAAAATGGCTTGGTCTTATAGGGCAAGGACATGTGACATACACTGCCAATCACACATGCCCTTGCTTGTGTGAAAAAAAGCACTTCGCTCCGTGTGTGCGCTGCTGATAGGCTGACAGATTGCACCTCCCCACTGCAAATGCGGGAAAGAGAAAAAAAAATGGAGATCTTCATTGTTCCTGCAGAGATCCATCCCCTGCCCCTCCCCCCGCCCCGCTGTACACTCAAACTGCGTATTAACATTAATTTTCATCATTACTGAGAAAAAATCCAGTTATGATTTTGGTGCACGAACAGTTATCGAACATAACCTCGAACAGCCGAATTTTTCTCAAATTGTTCGTGTTCGCCGACCGGCTCGAACACCGCCCAAAACAGCTCGAATTTGAGATTGGCGAACAGTTCGAGTAGAACAACGCTCATCTCTAGTCCTGTGGACTGATGAAACCAAGATTGAGTTGTTTGGTCATACAAAAAGACGTTATGCATGGCGGCAAAAAAACACAGCATTCCAAGAAAAACACTTGCTACCCACAGTAAAATTTGGTGGAGGTTCCATCATGCTTTGGGGCTGTGTAGCCAATGCCGGTACCGGGAATCTTGTTAAAGTTGAGGGACACATGGATTCCACTCAGTATCAGCAGATTCTTGACAATAATGTTCAAGAATCAGTGATAAAGTTGAAGTTACGCAGGGGATGGATCTTTCAGCAAGAGAATGATCCAAAACACCGCTCCAAATCTACTCAGGCATTCATGCAGAGGAACAATTACTATGTTCTGGAATGGCCATCCCAGTCCCCAGACCTGAAGATCATTGAACATCTGTGGGATCATTTGAAGAGGGCTGTCCATGCTCGGCGACCATTAAACTTAACTGAACTGTAAAGAGGAATGGTCAAAAATACCTTCATCCAGGATCCAGGAACTCATTAAAAGCTACAGGAAGCGACTAGAGGCTGTTATTTTTGCAAAAGGAGGATTTACTAAATATTAATGTCACTTTTCTGGTGAGGTGCCCATACTTATGCACCTGTCAAATTTTGTTTGAATGCAGATTGCACATTTTCTGTTAGTACAATAAATCTCATTTCAAGGCAGAAACATTACTGTGTCCAACAGTTATTACATATATCAAACTGAAATAGCTGTTGCAAAAACACCAATTTTTATAAAACATTAAGCTTAAGATTAATAGGGGTGCCCAAACTTTTTCATATAACTGTATATAGTATAAGTGATCAAACAATCGCAATTCCCTAAGGGGACTAAGAAATAAAGTAAAAATAAACAAAAAAAATAAAAGTTTAAATCATTTCCCTTTTCTTAGTTGTAAAAAAGGAAATAATAATAAAAAAAATAATGGTAATATAAATATGATTGGTATCACCGCATCTATTAAAGTCCAGTCTATCAAAATATAAAATTAATTGAGATATACTTTGAATGTTGAAAATGAAGCAAAAAAACAAAGCCCCCCCCCAAAAAATTAATTAAAAAAGTGATCAATATGTCACAAAAATGGTATCAATAAAAATGTAGGCATGAAAAAAGAGAAGACTTCATACAACTCCATCAATGGAAAAATAAAAAAGTTACGGGTCTCAGAAAATAGCGACAACATTTTTTTAAACAAATTGCAGAATTTTTTTCACCCCTAAAATGTAAAAAAAAACTATGCAAATTTGGTATCGCCAAAATTGTACTTAACGGAGAATCATGATGTCAGAACTTTTTACAGCACAATGACCATTGTAGAAACAAAACCTGAAAAAAAATGAAGGAATTGCAGTTATTTCACCATTTCATCCTAATTGGATTTTTTTCCTGTTTTTCACTACATATAGTAAAATGATTTGTGTCATTCAAAACTATAATTCATCCTGCAATTAACAAGCCCTCATACCATAATGTTGATGGAAAAATTAAAAAAAATAGTTATTGCTCTCGTAAGAAGTGAAAGAAAAAATGGAAAATAGTCCGGTTCCAAAGGCGTTCAATTTAATAAATTTTGTTGGTGATGCTTAACTTGAAGAGAAAGACATCTCAAACTCTTTTCAAGCAAAAATGAAGAATGCGAAATGTTGAAAACATTTTACTCAATAATGTGAACAAGTTTTAAAAAAATATCTGAATGCTGTATTCAAGTTGGAAATTGTTTTTTTTGACACACAAAAAAGTATAATAGGCAAAGATTAATTTCCACTTCATATACTTTCATTTTAAATGATAAATATAAAACTAATTTAACAGAAAATTGTGTCTTATCTGACATCAGGTTAAAAATATCTTTCATTAGATGTATATAATGTGTATTAAATATGTTTTCTGTCTTTACCTCGACTTACAATAAATTTCCATTTACCTGAATATAATCAGTTGACAGTGTTCATTTTGGTATGTTAAAGTGACAACTAGGTTGACCGTAGAATAGACTATAATTTGCTTAAAAAAAATCAATGATGTTTAGCTCCCAAACAAAACTCATCACGTGGTCTGGATAATATTGTGTTTGGTGGCTTGAGTCAATAGAATTTTACAGTATATATCCAACTGAATAGTCCCAATTGTCATCGAGAAAACATTGAAACAACCCTGCAATCAAATTAGTAGTCAAATGACCAACGACATTTAAAAATTCCGTTAACGTATTAATTCTTCTAAAGATTATTCCAAATAATACGTTAAAGCAAATGTAAATGTTGTCTTTCAACATAATAGAAGCCCCATGTGAATTTTTAACTATATATAGAGCATAGGAAAATAGGCATTAAAATTGGCCACCCACTTTAACTAATGTGTATTTGTAAATCTTATAATTGCATGGCAAATGTGGTTTAAGGGAAAAAAAAGAGAAAAAAAGAAGACAATTGCCTGTGATTGCAAGCAAAGTAACAATAAAGACTTAATTAGGTGGAAAAATAACAAACCACATATGATGGTGTATAATGTTTAAGAAACATAAAGGGAGCACTATTTTAACAACAATGTTCAGCAGTCTTCGTAATATTGTTAAAATAAAATTAAATCTAAAAGTTTTATTTATTTTTGCAATTTTATTATGGTTTATTAAACTTTACAAAAAAAGTTATTGAAAAAATTGAATTATACATTAAACATTTAATATTTATTTTTTAGACTATTTTTTTAATATTGTATGAAGGTTTTAAGCAACATACATTTTAGCGATTTGTGCACATGGAGTATTTCAAGGAATTTTTGAAGCAGAAACTGAGAGAAAACTGAGCAGAAACTCTCCAAATCCTTCCCAAAAACTCAAAACTCCTCGAAAACTTGGAGGTTCTGCTCAGTTTCAGCTTCGAAAACTCTGCAAAAGGACACCGTGTGCATGTACTTTAAAAGGTGTATCTGGTTTCGAGGAACCACCTTTAACTTCCAGCCAAGGATCCTCATTTATTAGTAAGAGCATAAAGTAATTCTCACTCTAGAGGATGAAATAAATCCTTTTTTTCATTAGATTGATATTCATTCATTTAATTAATTTAGTTATCATTTCACCTGTGGTAGAACTAAAGTGAAATTTTACATATGCTACAGTGCTCTCGCACATATCATAGCTGATCACTGAGGGTCTACCAGTGAAATACCCTTTCATTGGCTTTTCTTCTGAAGACCCTTCTAACTAATGATTGTCTAACGCCGAAGGTCCAGCTCATTTAGGCTAACTTCCCACAATGAGTATTTGCTGCATTTTTTATACTGCAGATTTTTTTTGCAGGAGATTTCTGCAACAATTAGCTAAATTTAGTTATCTGAGTTTTTTCATTGCATTTTTTAGTGCGTTTTTACCGCAATGGAAATTGATGCAGATTTCATAATCGCCCTGCAAGTCAGTTTCTACGGTGAAAAAAAAAAAAGAAAAAACGCAGTGGACATGAGATTTATATAAATCCCATACAGTTTGCTGGCACTGTGTTTATTGCTTACTAAAATACACTGCTGAGAAATGCACCAAATACTCATTATGGGAACTTAGCTTTAAAATGCCTTAATTATATGAAATAAATATTTAAAATATTCCAATCTTTTTATATGTTTTGGTGTTTAAGATTTTTTTTGGGTATTTTCTTGTGCTTGTACCTTCGTAAGACAACACAAGGTTTGTATGCAAAAGATGTTTGACCATTTTACTTTATTCTTTACATCTAAGCTTTAAACATAAACATTTACATGTAACAGGTATCTCAACTTCCGTGACTAAAGAGTCATCCTCTACCCACATCCTATGGGTGATGCAAAACCACACTAATGAACTATTCTTAAAGCAGTCCTTCAATTAATTCAGAGCAGATGGTATCACATTGAGAACCAAACATGCATGTCTTTGGCAGAGGATTTTTTATTTTTTTTGCTTAAAAATCATATCCGTATTGTGTCTATTGTAAGTAAATGTTAGCACGCTTCATTAATGACTGAGCTTCCCATCTAAAGTGTGTCTCGGGAATCGGGATATGGATTGATTCTTTACAATTCTCCGGCACATCCTTACATTTTAGTGGTTGCCTTTTGTGTAAAGGTGATGTTTAGTGTGCGGAAGTCTATCTGAAGCACCATATATGGCATATGGGTGTAATAATGCTCTTTTTCTAGGATGATTTAATATTATTGTTTTCTTAGACCTGAAATTATAAATATCATATCTAAATGTTATTGGAAAAGTACATTTTTAATACAACTGGGATTGTGAATTCAGTTTAATTTAAAGATATTTTTCAATACCTTATATTATTTCAGGTTGATAAGGCCAAACATATATTTTGATGAAGTGTCCTATATTTTTTTAAATAATATGGTTTCCTTGAAGTTTTCCTATACCATAATTTGAAAAGGTTCTTACCCTAATTTTATATAAAAAGTAACAAAATATTTGGGATAAAATGTTGTGTTTCTTTATCTTTAATTGCCTGCAGATCAGGGATGGTCCAAAAGCTGAGACCCTCAACAATTGCTCAAAAGACCAGCTCAGGAGACAGAAGAGTAGAGCTGCTGACTGAGCGCACAGACAGAGCGCTCTCCGCTCTGTTTGAGTGTTCAGGCAGCAGCCGTAAACTTCGGTCTCCTGAGCTGCGCACTTTTCAGGGTTCTTATGAGCGATCAGTAGGGGCTCAGACCCCAGACCCCAACCAAGCAGCAGAAAATCAAAGGGACACAAACATATAAAATTTTGTCCAGAACAGTTAATTACTCATTGAAAAAAAAATTACTCAAAAGCTTTAGAAGCAAACAAAATATTCAGTTTTTTTTCAGCCTATTAAACGGCAATATTAACTTATAATTTTTGGATCAATTCTTTATTATGGGGTTTTATTTTTTGTCAAACAAGTCTTTTTGTTCTACATTTTTCATTTTGGAGTCCATCCTATATATTAGCTATTTTTTGGTTTTTATACAATAAATAATGTGAGACCTAAAGTAAGTTTATGTATGTACAGTACATTTTCAACTATTAAGCTCTTTCTGACGTGGGGCGTAATAATACATATCTGCGCCCTGGGTCTATTGGACCAGATACATATTATTACGCCCTAACGATCGCGCCCGCACAGAGTCTGTGCTGGCACGATCGCCACCGGGTGTCAGCTTATTGTCACAACTGACACCCGGTACTATGTGCCAGGAGCGATGCCGCACCGCTCCCAGCACATTAACCCCCGAAATGCTGCAATCAAAGTCGATCTCAGCATTTCCGGGGCAAGCATCGGTAAGAGCGCCCCCTCTTAACTTCTCTCTGGCATCCCGCGCTGTATACACCGGGTCCGGATAGTTGCCATGGTGACCTGATGTTGTCATGATGACATCCAGGTCACCAGGCATCAGCATGTTAGATAGATTGTACTTAGAGCACAATCTACCTAACTTGTGTGTGCAGGGGCTGACAGCCTACAAAGCGTAGGGGATGATGCTTCATCCTTATGCTGGGCAAGCGATCAGCCTGGAATAAAATGAAAGTCCATTAGTGGGACAAGATGTAAAAGTTAAAAAAAAAAGTCTCAGAAAGTGAAAAAAAAAAAATTGTATAAATATAAAAAAAAATGAAAAAAATAAAAATATTCTGAACACATAAATAAATATTATAATGAAAAAATAACTTTAAAAGTAGACATATTTGGTATCGCCGCGTACGGAACGACCTGACCTATTAAACTGTCCCACTAGTTAACCCCTTTAGTGAACACAGTAAAAAAAAGAAAAAAAAAACAAAGCAAAAACCGATGCATTATCAGCATACAGCCAAGCAAAAAATGGAATAAAATGCGATCAAAAAGACGAATGTAAATAAAAATGGTACCGCTAAAAACGTCATCTTGTACTGCAAAAAAAACAAGCAGCCATACAGCTCCATAAGCTGAAAAATAAAAAAGTTATAGCTCTCAGAATAAAGCGATGCAAAAAAATCATTTTTTCTATAAAATAGTTTCAATTGTGTAAAAGCAACAAAATATAAAAAAAACTATATAAATGTGGTACTGATGTAAACGTACTGACCCACAGAATAAAACTGCCTTATCAATTCTACCACACGCGGAACGGCATAAAAAAAAAAAAAAAACAATTCCTGAATTGTTTGTTTTTGTTTATTCTGCCTCCCAAAAATTGGAATAGAAAGCGATCAAAAAATGTCACGTGCCCAAAAATGGTACCAATAAAAATGTCAACTTGCCCTGCAAAAAACAAGCCCCTACATGACTCTGTCGTCAAAAATCTGGAAAAATTATAGCTCTCAAAATATGGCGATGCAAAAACTAGTCTTTGCAAAAGAAAAGTTTCTTTAGTGTGTGACAGCTGTCAATCATAAAAAGCCAATATGAATCTGGTATCGTTGTAATCTCACTGACCAAAAGAATAAAGTTGTCTAATCACTTATACCGCACGAGGAATGGCGTAAAAATTAAACGCTAGGGTTAGGGTTGTGTAAGGGTTAGGGTTAAGCTAGGGTTAGGGTTGTACTAAGGTTAGGATTAGGGTTAGGGTTATGCTAGGGTTAGGGTTGGGCTAGGGTTAGGGTTGTGCTAGGGCTAGGGTTGTGCTAGGGTTAGGGTTGTGGTTGTGCAAGGGTTAGGGTTGTGTTAGGGTTAGGGCTGGGGTTGTGCTAGGGTTACTGTTGTGCTAGGGTTAGGGTTGTGCTAGGGATAGGGTTGTACTAGGGTTAGGGTTGTGCTAAGGATAGAGTTGTGCTAGGGTTAGGGTTATATTAGGGTTGGGGTTGTATTAGGGTTGGGGTTAGGATTGTGTTGGGGTTGGGACTTTTTAAAAAGTAAAGAAAAAAAAATAATGACAATATGGCAACTAGTTTTGAGCGAAAGTGCTCACTACTTGAGTTTTCATCGGGTGCTCGGGTATGCACCGAGTATCGCAGGTGCTAGAGTGACATGCTCGAGTCTTGGCCTCATATGTTATACAGCCCAAAAAAAACTCGCAGGGATTGCCTGTCATGCACGACCGATCCCCGCATGTTTTTTTGGGTGTCTAACAACCGCAATACATGTGGGGTGGGGACTCGAGCATGTCATTCGAGCACCCACGATACTCTGTGCATACCCAAACTCAAATAATGAGCACTTGCGCTCAAGACTAATGACAACTTATTCAATATAATGACCTAATGTTATCAAATTCTGTGTCTTACCTCTGGGTTCAAAATGTTCACTATACCCCTTGATAAAATCCTTGAAGGGTCTAGTTTCCAAAATTGGGTCACTTGTGGGCGGTTTCCACTGTTTAGGCACATCAGGGGTTCTCCAAACGCGGCATGGCGTCCGCTAATTATTCAAGCAAATTTTACATTTAAAAAGTCAAATGGCGTTCCTTCCCTTCTGAGTCCTGCCGTGCACCCAAACAGTGGTTTTCCCCCACATATGGGGTATCGGCTTACTCAGGAGAAATTGCAAAACTAATTTTGGGGTCCATTTTTTCCTGTTACCATTGCAAAAATAAAAAAATTTGGGTCTAAATAATATTTTTGTGAAAAAAGTTAAACGTTCATTTTTTTCTTCCATATTCCAAAAATTTCTGTGTAGAACCTGAAGGGTTAATAAACTTCTTGAATGTGGTTTTGAGCACATTGAGGGGTGCAGTTTTTAGAATGGTGTCAATTTTGGGTATTTCCTGTCATAAAGGCCCCTCAAAGTCACTTTAAATGTGATGTGGTCCCTAAAACAATGATTTTGTGAATTTTGTTTGAAAAATGATAAATCGCTGGTCAACTTTTGACCCTTATACCTTCCTAACAAAAAAAACTAGCTACATCTATAAGGTGGTAGCTAGTGAGAGCTCCCTTACACAGAGTGCAGTTAGGGTGCAGTGAGCACAGAGTAACACATTGACCCATGTGGCCCTGTACCAGGAAGATGGAGGCCCCTGGCGTAACCTGTCATGCATATATAACTTTCTCCCATGTGCCCTCATCCATAACCACTATGACTTTGCCTCTGTATTGTGCATTGTTCTTGCTCACCCTTGGATATATGTTTCAACCTCGGTAAACAACACTTTATTTTTGCAAAACCGTCTGTTTTCTTCATCGCGAAGTTAAAGGGGTGCTGCACAAATTGCAGCAAAATTAAACTTGAAGGTGTCCATAACAGAATCGCAACCCAGGGACCCCGATGTCAGGTGTTTAGGGCACAGAATTAAATGTCCACCCTTACATCTGGAATAACATTATCAAATAGGTTTACAACTTGAGCATCCTGTAACCTGACCAACAGTTTTTTTTGTACCTGACTTGGATATTATTTAGACTACAGTAATCAATGCAGGGATACTGAGTCTCTTCTTTATTTTCCACAAAAAAAATCCTGCAAAAAAAAACAAAACAGTCCTGTAAATAGGATTCTGAACAGTCCCTTATGAATAAAGTGATAGCCATGCACGCGTGCCACTACTCTATTCATTGTCGGCAAGACTTCTGGACATAGCTAATTACTATTCTTGGCAATCGTTGACAATAAATGGAGTGATAGCAGGAATGCATGTCCACTGCATCATTCCACTCCTGCATTTCAAGGCCCCATTATTTTGATCAGTGAGGGTCATTCTGGTGAGGCCCTCATGGAAAATCAAGTTATCACCTATCCACAGAATAGTTACATCTCTGTGTCCATTCCATTCATAGTTTGTTTATATACTGTATTGTTGACTAAAACTATTTAAAGACACAGGAGAAGATTTAGTAATCCAGCCTGTTTTATAGACAACATAAACTTAGACTAGACTGTTTTAAAATGTGCCATATTTACAAAAGTGACTCATGTTGGTGGCTATATTTTGTACTTCCCGAAAACATCTGATGAGAGAGATACTAATAGAAGTGCAAGGCCAAATCATTATACACAAAGAATAAGTATTCAAAAGTGGTAGTCGAAAGTCATCAAGGGTGTTGAAAGCTGAGGATAGATCTAGGAGAAGAAATAAAGATTACTAATCTTAACATTTTACTGAAGGTTTTTCATAATAAGGGGAGGGAGCAATCTGAACATACTGCAAATGTTCAAACAGGAAATTAAGAAGCTGATTTAAACTGACTATATCTTACAGTATAATGTATAGCTGCCAAATTTGTTAGGCCTGACTTTTTAGGAAACAGCTCGGCATGTTCCAATCTGAAAAGTGGCAGAGTTACATTAAAAAGTGGAAATTCCATATTTTATCAGCCAGAATGTTGGTAAATGATAGATGAAGATGGATAGAGTGTGTAGAAATGGAGAAGGCTAGTACATAGAGAACCCTAGTCCAAAGGAGAGTAAAAAAAAACCTCTAACAAAAAAATCCTTTATAAATCCATAATAGTGATCAAAAAAACTACAGGCCAGACCCCCAAGCCAGCTTATGTGCGATAGACTTTAAAAACTGTGGTTAACCATGTATTACCCTTATACAACATAACATTACATGCCAGCTATTTATTTGGATTAAAGAAAGTCTCCCATCAACATTTTTATCATCTTAATATATTGCAGTCATCATATTATATAGCTCTGTGCACTTGTAATTGCTAACTTTGCTCTTCTGACCAGTTAATTCTTCTCTTTTCCATTAGGTCTATGACATCACATGATTAAGATCTGACTAGCTGAATCCTTCAACGCTCAATGTATTGTAGGGGTTCACTCTCTCTGGTAGGCATTAGGCATTTGTCCAAACAGCATAAAAACAAAATCATAAACATACAGTATATCCCCAGCCTTGTCCAGGCACTAACTAAACAAAACAGACCCTACCTACTCATACACAGCTGAGCTAGCCCCAGCTCGGTCAAATGAAACAGCTACTGTCCATAGCAACCACTGATACTTGTAGTTCTCTGCACACAGCCTGTGCATTTTATCATGATCACATAGAGTACAGACCAAAAGTTTGGACACACCTTCTCATTTAAAGATTTTTCTGTATTTTCCTGACTATGAAAATTGTACATTCACACTGAAGGCATCAAAACTATGAATTAACACATGTGGAATTATATACTTAACAAAAAAGTGTGAAACAACTGAAAATATGTCTGATATTCTAGGTTCTTCAAAGTAGCCACCTTTTGCTTTGATGACTGCTTTGCACACTCTTGGCATTCTCTTGATGAGCTTCAAGAGGCAGTCACCGGAAATGGTCTTCCAACAATCTTGAAGGAGTTCCCAGAGATGCTTAGCACTTGTTGGCCCTTTTGCCTTCACTCTGCGGTCCAGCTCACCCCAAACCATCTCGATTGGGTTCAGGTCTGGTGACTGTGGAGGCCAGGTCATCTGGCGTAGCACCCCATCACTCTCCTTCTTGGTCAAATAGCCCTTACACAGCCTGGAGGTGTGTTTGGGGTCATTGTCCTGTTGAAAAATAAATGATGGTCCAACTAAACGCAAACCGGATAGAATAGCATGCCGCTGCAAGATGCTGTGGTAGCCATGCTGGTTCAGTATGCCTTCAATTTTGAATAAATCCCCAACAGTGTCACCAGCAAAGCACCTCCACACCATCACACCTCCTTCTCCATGTTTCACGGTGGGAACCAGGCATGTAGAGTCCATCAGTTCACCTTTTCTGCGTCGCACAAAGACACGGTGGTTGGAACCAAAGATCTCAAATTTGGACGCATCAGACCAAAGCACAGATTTCCACTGGTCTAATGTCCATTCCTTGTGTTCTTTAGCCCAAACAAGTCTCTTCTGTTTGTTGCCTGTTCTAAGCAGTGGTTTCCTAGCTGCTATTTTACCATGAAGGCCTGCTGCACGAAGTCTCCTCTTAACAGTTGTTGTAGAGATGTGTCTGCTGCTAGAACTCTGTGTGGCATTGACCTGGTCTCTAATCTGAGCTGCTGTTAACCTGCGATTTCTGAGGCTGGTGACTCGGATAAACTTATCCTCAGAAGCAGAGGTGACTCTTGGTCTTCCTTTCCTGTGGCGGTCCACATGTGAGCCAGTTTCTTTGTAGTGCTTAATGGTTTTTGCAACTGCACTTGGGGACACTTTCAAAGTTTGCCCAATTTTTCGGACTGACTGACCTTCATTTCTTAAAGTAATGATGGCCACTCGTTTTTCTTTACTTAGCTGCTTTTTTCTTGCCATAATACAAATTCTAACAGTCTATTCAGTAGGACTATCAGCTGTGTATCCACCTGCCTTCTGCACAACACAACTGATGGTCCCAACCCCATTTATAAGGCAAGAAATCCCACTTATTAAAACTGACAGGGCACACCTGTGAAGTGAAAACCATTTCCGGTGACTACCTCTTGAAGATCATCAAGAGAATGCCAAGAGTGTGCAAAGCAGTCATCAACGCAAAAGGTGTCTACTTTGAAGAACCAAGAATATGACATATTTTCAGTTGTTTCACACTTTTTTGTTAAGTATATAATTCCACATGTGTTAATTTGTAGTTTTGATGCCTTCAGTGTGAATGTACAATTTTCAAAGTCATGAAAATACAGAAAAATCTTTAAATGAGAAGGTGTGTCCAAACTTTTGGTCTGTACTGTATGTCAGTGAGCGGTCACCCGAACAGATTACATTCCTTTCCTCGCAGCAGACTTCACACGCAAAAGAGGCACGATCCCACCAGTTGCGGTATCCCCTTCAGCCCAAGCTCCAGCAGCTTCCACGCAGTTCTTTGCAGCTCTCAAACAGACTGCTTAGCACAATCTCCATGTAGAGAGAGACCCTGGCATGTCTCTCTCTCAGCTGCAGCTCACACTTTGGCTGGTCACTCACTAGTAGTACACTCAACTTTACTTAACTTCCAGCAGACTTACACTCCCTCAGGAGACTGCCCCTCTATAAAGCAATAGTTCCTGGTTGTTAACAAAACCCTACAGGTGTATCTAATAAAAACCCTGCAGAGCTGTAATTTTACCCTGTCCTTCCCAGCTATGCTATCGTAGAAACAGCAACTCTCTTTTCCCTGCTTCAGTCATCACTGCACAAGTCCCTGGCAGGAGGGAGGAGGGAGCAGCAGGGTTAGGATTTGAAGAGGGGGGTGACTCCTGTTTCTACACAGACCAGAAAAAAAGAGAAGAATTAACTGAGTAGAAAGACAAAATGAGCAATTGTAAGTACACAGTGTCATATAATATGATGACTGCAATATATTAAGAGGATAAAAACTTTGATGGGAGTATTTTTTTAAGTAATGCAGGTACAGGTCAAGTCCAAATGATAGAGATGTCCTTTATTAGCAAGCCTCTATTCAGGCTAATTTAGAGGGAGATGGGGTAATGGTCATTATTCCTGATTACAACACATTAACTCCAAGAAATGACTGTTCACTTGCTTTCTAATACTTCTCACTCATTTACAAGTGGGATTGTAGCAAAATAATCAATGTTATTCTTCTCACCTGTTCATTATGGATTATGGCTGACTGCATTATATTATGGATGGTGTGAATCTGGCATCTAGAACTTGATCCAAAGAGAAAAGGGATCAATATCTGTTTGGTTTTTCTTCTTGCCACTCTCCTTGCAGGAATCTTCAAGGCAACCACATTCAGTGGGATGGGACTTTGTTGTAGTTTTCTGTACAGTGGGCAGCCAAGAATGTTAATAAAAACTGAACAGGAACACTGTAACTGGAAAATATCAGCACATTTTTACATGTGGAAGTAGTGGTATTTTTATTTGGCACTTGTCCCCCAAATAAAAATAATACCCTTTTTATAGAGATCTGATTTGCCAGTGACGAGAAATCTAGTGTTGTAGTCCTATTCATATTATTCTCTAAGTGCATTGCAGGCATGTTTCTGCACTTGGAAAAGCCATCCATGCATATTGACTTGCCCCCTGCGCACTTCCAATCTGATGTTCTGTATTTGGATCATCACTATTTATTTGGCTCATCACTATTTATTTAAAATATTCCATTTATTTTGCAATAAGATAATTTGCAACCTTTTTTTCCTCTAAATAATGAATTTGACATTAATGCCAGGGTCAGAAAGGTGTATTTCACAGTCTGTGTAAGGATCACAATGACTGACTCATGGCCTGATCTTACAGCCTCATAAACATATATTAGGCTGTAAGTTCCAGTAGTGAGTCTTATAGTCTGGGTATTGCAGGCTGTGCACAGACCATGTAGTACGCATGTCTGAACCCGTCCTTAGTAATAGAAACCCTTTTTTCTTTCAAAAAAGACTGCAAATGATGCCATTGCAAAAAAATAAAAGTTAAAACAAATAGTGATAAGCAAATCTTTTGAAATTTGGCCAAGGAATTCGATTTGCAGCAAATCGATTTGGGGGAAGATCAAGATTTCTTTTGCTTTGCTCCTGTTTGTATAAATGTGGTGTATATGAAATGACCTATGGCTTTTTTACAAGCAGTGGTACAAAAATTATCCCTTTTTGGGGAGTTCCAATAGGTTTGGTGTTTGGAAAGTGAAGAAGCAAGTTTATTTTTCCAAACATTATTATCCTTTCTTATAATGGGGAAGTCCCAAGTCTCATGGCAATGAAGAGACAATGGGAAAAACTATTCTAGGACCCAGAAAATATGGTCTATAAAAAAGCTTATTGTTATTTTAGCAATGATTAAATTATTATTTTTTTTGTTGCTGCAGTAAAAAGTTATTACATTTTTAGTTTTTTTTTAATAATGAACAAGCAAAAAAGGGTCAAAAATATTTGTAGCTGGCCCATGACAATTTGCTAAATTTTTCTTTTTCTTTTTTGGCAGTAGCAAAATATTTTTCAAAACAGCTTAATGCCTGCAGCAGCAGGTCAGAGCAATCATCCTCATTTTCAACAAATTTGATAATAATGTAATAGCTTATTTCAGTTGCTCATAACAACAACAGTGAAAAATGTTGGGTTTATTGTCCACAAAGAAGCAATAGCTCATTTTAGCAGATAACAAGTTTCAACATTTTTATTTTTTGGCAGCAGTAAAACAATTTATAAATATTTTTCCTTGTGTAAGTTACAATTTTTTTTTCCTGTAGCAGCAGTACTGTATTATCATTCTAATTTTCACCATAAAGGATGATGAAGCAATTACTTATTTCAGCAACCCATCACATTGACCAATTTTTGGCTATAAACATTTGGCTATAAAAAAAAGTTAATTTTCCACTCAAAATATTGGCCCAGTGGGCTGTGAAAACATGTACTATCCTTGGCCATAATTTCTAAATGAATTTGTCAGTGTTCACTGTCTAGCATGTGAGAGTAGAGAGATGGAACCAAGAGAAATAATAGCGGCAATAAATTTTCTCTATTTTAACCATCCAAAAATTGCCCCCTTTTTTGGAAGCAGTTTCAGATTTCTTATATTTACATTGTACAGGGTAGAGTTACCAGCAGTATAAATACAGAATGCAAGGAGATGCAGATCTATGTCTGTCCAGTGGCAGTGGCAGTAGAAGCAACTGCACAGTATAGAACATGATGGACAGGCAGAAGACCAGTGGCAAGTACTGTCACCTTCTAAGGCCCTTCAAAAATGTTAGTATATTTTCCAGTAGGGACAACTGTGTCATCAACAATGTCACCCCCCTCATGCAATATATATATTGGAAAAATGTTCATAGGGATGGTGTAAGAAAATAAACTTCTACATGTTCATTACCACTTGAATTGTTCTGGATCCTCAGGGAAAATGGCACGAGCAGCTGGATGTGGAGGAGGAGGAGCAACAGCAGGTGAGTGTTGTTGTAGAGGGGGACATTGAGTTATCCCAAAAACAGGCAAGTGAAAAGGATGACGGTCAATGTGAAATTTATGATAATGACAATGGCTATGATCGCCGACCATTGCACCAGAAGGCAAAAAGAGAAACCCCCGGGCCCTCAGTCATGCTGGTGAGAATGGCAAGTTGCATTATTGAATGTTTGTGGGCTGTCTGGCACATCGTTAGCGTCAAAGGGATCACATTTGGATAGTTAAGATTTTAAACCTTCACCGTAAAAACAAAGTGAAGGAAATGTTTCCAGTTTCTGAAAAACAGTCAAGATTGGTGTATTACCAGGATACGCTGTGTTTCCACATCAGCAAAGCTTTTGCCGAGCAGTCACCTGCCGAATGCATGTCTGACCAGTAGAACCCTCTCTACTCAGTGCAGAGTCAACGCTTCTCCATCTGTGCAGTGCTACGGCTACAACAAGCAGGAGAAGCAACAGCAGCAATTCCAGTATACAGCATATATCAGATGTTTTATAAGTCACTGTGCCAACATGAAGCATATCACCAAAAAGAGACGCACTGCCTAAATAATCAGGTTCAGTTATGTATGGAGTATTTCTTTTCATCGGCAGATGCCCTGACCCCATTTACTTCTGAGTCAGCACAGCGGACCAGTGGAAAGAACTGGCTCAGCTAGCCATGGGTGTCCAATGTACTTTTAAAGAGGGTACTCAACACAGCTGTGGGCTTTACCACACCCAACTGAACCAGATTGTTCTCAACAACTGTGAAAAACCTTACATTTCTGAAAATTAATCAGGAATGGATCAGCGAGGATTTTAATTCTTCTGTCATGCCAATGATTAGATTACCCATAGAATTATAATTCCCATCCGTTAGATTCTATACTGTACTGCAGCCCTTAATGCTAATTTCAAAACAACCCAAGCTCCAGATTGTCTGCCTTATGATATAATCAATCTCTGCCAATTTAAGCTGCTCTTACAGATGCTTCCAACATATACAAAATTTAATCGCGCTGCATAATCGCAAATTAGACAGTGCTCAGGCAGACCTTTCTGTTTCTGTAAAGTCTAAAGGCCATGCTTCAACAGTCAAATCCAAGAGACAGCCCGTGTTCTCCTGAACTTCAGAGCATGAAGCAGGTTATACTTTTTTCAATAAACAATGGTGGCTACTGGCTAGGTATTAAGGCTGAGCACACACTATCATTTCCAGAAAAGCAATATAATCTGTCAAGATTCCTCCTATCTTAGTGTCTGGATGCAGTGAATGACAGTTCTGCAGACCAATCTAGGACAGGGGTGTGCTGAGCTGAAAGTATGGTGATGGACAGCTCAGCTGTCTAATCGGATGCTAGGGTGTGCTGAGCTGTCAGTGTCTAGAGTGACAGTGTAGCAGTCCAATCAGGACCAGGGTGTGCTGGGGCTTCATCCATGTGTCTCATGTCCAGAGTAATTACTTGACTAACCAGCTCTCTGGTTTTGATTGCTGCCAATTTTTAGCTTTGCTCATGAGGTGTGTCTTTGTTCTCTGCTCCTTGTCTGGTAGCCTGATCTTTGCTGCTCGACCTAGGATTTGTCTTGACCATCCGATTGCCTAGCCCTTTTGTCATGATCCGTTACCTTCCTGAAATACTGACCTTGGACTGTTTCCTGACAACGCCTTCGTCTCTCCCCTCTGTCTATGATGTATTCTCTTGGTTTTTGACCTCGGACCTCTTGATTACCCAGCCTCATGGCTGATCCGTGAGTAGTGACTTGCGTCACAGAATCTACTGAGTGGTAAAGCAACAACTATGGTGAGCTAAGTGACTGTTGAGTTTCCATATAAGTAGAAGACTGTGACACGTATTGTTGTTACCTGGACACATAAACGGATAACTGACAATGCAACGTAGGAAGAGGAGGAAGAGTATAACAAGCATATAGTGATGATAATGAAGATGATAATAACAATGACAAGTTCTTACTTGTAAATGCAGTGGAGGTCTGACTATTCCCTCCGATCAACTGTTTGAAGACGCTTACAGAGATAATGTGTTCAATGTTCACATCATGCAGACTGGTTGTTACACTCTTGAGCATTATTTTTACTTATTTATTTATTTTTTTGTGTGGATGTTTAAGATCCAGTCACTTCAATTCACTTAAAAGTAACAATATTGCAATATCTTAAATGTCAGCTAAAAATAATATAGCATAGATGAACCAGAATCTCCCTACAAGCTGAATCAGCCTAGGTAGAGATCTGCAGCCTCTTTAAACCGCTGATTGGTGCCGATAGTCAGACCCCTAACAAGCTAATATTGATGGCTGATCCAAAGGCTAAGCCTCCAATCTTAAAAGGCAAGGTAACAGCGTCAACTTGTTAATCACAGTTACAATGTATTTATCAATCAATCACAATAGTCCCAGAAGAAAAATGCAATGCTAGTCACTTCACTAACAATTAAACAACCAGCCAAGCCGTGACAAAATTAAATAATACTTGTCCCAGAATATGAAGAGATTCCAGCAGTATAGATTAAAAATGTATTTTTATTAAATGAATTCATTAAATAACATACTGAATAAAATGACAGGGAAAATAAACCTTCAAACAGAGACACAGAATAACCTACAGAATCTCATATATAGATCCATAAGCATAAAAGAGCCAAGGCCATTGATTACTAAAGTGCAAATGCCATACTATTAGAAGGGTATAATTATCCCACCCAGATGGCTAGTTGTGCAGTGGTCTCATATGTAGCGTTGCCTTTAGGTAGCGTATATCAAGACAGATCATAAAAGGTGTATTACCTAAAATAACGTGCCACCGAAAAGGTCCCAGGCTCTGTGTCTCACCACACTGATGTATTTTCGCCTCGCTTCTTCCTGGGACGTGTCTAAACTAAGAGGAATCGGAAGTAAAAAGGTAACCTGTCTGCTAATGGGACGATGGCACATCATATGATAATTAGCCATGTGTTTGGTATCATCGGTGCATGACGTGTCTGCTCCGTCCCTTATTGCCAATGGGACTTCCTGTTAAGTGCGAGCTGGACCGGACCACATGCTGGAACGCATGCAGTCACATGATTACACACAACAGAAAGATAGAGGGACAAGACAGCAGCGCATGCGCACAACCGATAGCGGACACATATACTAACGATCCAACGGAAAAACCCGGCGCTATATCTCCATTCTGGCATTAGATCATGCAGCAAATATATAAAGACTTCATATGCACATTGATATGTAATCTAATAAATAAAAACGATACAAAATATATAAAAGTGGCACTGCATATATTGAACAGATCAAAATACAGTAACATAGGAAACATACATATGATATAATTGACTATGAATGACATACATAATAAATATCTATAAAAGAGTACAAAAAGTAAGGTGAGATGTGGTACTTATAGTCTTATACTAAAGGAAGAGGATATATAAAAATGTATAAGCCACTCATTAGGAATACGCCATGAGGTGTAAACGTATAATGACGAATATGTGATAGAACTAACATGGAAGCATATAATACCATTATTAATTCTAAGTATATACAAAAATGAATAAATATATATAATAAATGTAAAGTGCCAGTGAAATAAATATAATAATATATCAATATAGATGTGTGCAAAAACACCACACATTACTATATAAATGAGTCTAATTCAAAGGTGCTGGGGATTAAAGTGCAGGTGACAATATGAATATAAAAAAATATATATAAAAATATGAATATGTATACTAGTAAAGTAAATTGCAAGTAAAATATGTGCAAATAAATAACCAAGTGTATGTCAATAAGACATGAAGTCCAAGATTTGTATAATAAAAAAACTGCATATGCTCAACTGCCAGAACATAAAGTATTCATTAGTGTTGAGCGAGTATGTTCTATTAACCCTTTCGCCGATTACGCTCGGGCCGAGCTCCGAGTATTTATAGCTGCTCGGTGATATGGTTGAATCGGCTCCCGTGTGCATGATTTGCGACTGTTTGACAGTTTTATTACATGGGAGGAATGTCTATTTCTTACACATTCCTCACATGTAATAAAGCTGCCAAACAGTTACAAATCATGCACACGGGAGCGATTCAACCTTATCACCAAGCAGCTATAGCTACTCGGTGCTCGGCCCGAGCATACTCGGACAGAACATACTCGCTCAACACTAGTATTCATATCTATGTGCCAGCATCCACAGGGTATAATTGATAAATATAGTAAGTTACCCATAGTAATAAATAACTGATCCTAATACCACAAAATCATATAAGAAAATTGTTATGATCTGCAACAAGAAATAAGGAAAGATAGGGGAAAGCTGTCCCCAGAGTAAGACTAAGCTGAATCCCTACGATGTAGCGGGCTGCCTGTTCCTAGTGAACAGACCCGCCTATGTCCTCGGCTAGTCTGAACGAAGACCTATAGAATTAAGGGAGGGGTCCCTAAAAGAACTAAGGACTGGGACAAAAATGGGACACCTCATAACAGAAGTTGCTACAGAACACAAAAGACAAACTGACAAAAAGTACTATAGGTCCAAGAGGACCAAGCAAACTAGACAGAGATAGGCACCGAAGCACCTGGCTAGAGAGACAGTCAAACAACACTGAAGTCCAGCAAGGCCAGAAGGGCGGAGCTGGAATATATAGGCAGATGGTCACGTGACCGCAAAACACAAGATAGAAAAAACTAACAGGAGGGTTCTAACAGTCCCCCCTCTTTTATGAGGATCCTCTGGATCCTCCAGGCCCAGGCCTGTCCGGAAACCTCCTGTGGAAAGCTTTAACAAGCCTAGGAGCAGAGACATCATCTGTCCTTACCCAGGAGTTGTCTTCGGGACCGAAACCCTTCCAGGAGACAAGATACTATAATCTCCCTCTATGCCATCTAGAATTCAAGATACTTGAAATTTCATATTCGCCGTCTTCCACCACAGGAGGAACTGTGACAGTGGTGTCCCTATCAGATACGTCTGCCTTTTTCAACAAGGAAACATGAAACACAGGATTAATCTTCCAGGAAGTAGGGACATCCAACCTAAAGCAGACGGGTTAACAACCTGAAGCACTTTAAATGGACCCACAAACTTAGGACCCAGTTTTTTAGAGGGAATCCTCAACCTCAGGTTCTTCGAGGACAACCAAACCATGTCACCCACAGTAAACAAAACCTCTTTACGTTTCCTGTCAAAATACTTCTTGGACTTCTTGTTAGCCTCTTGAAGGTTACAACGTACATTAGTCCAAACTCTCTCCAAATCACCGGAAAAATTCTCCTCCTCCGGCATTGACGACCCTAATTTGGAGAACAAACCAAAGGACGGATGTCTCCCAGTACAACAAAAAAAAAGGAGAACACCCAGCAGAGGAGGATGTATGATTATTAAGAGCAATTTCTGGGAGAGGCAGAAACTCAGACCACACCTCTTGATTGTCTGCCACAAAACAACGCAAAACTGTTCAACATCCTGGTTCTTTCTTTCAGTCTGTCCATTAGACTCAGGATGATAACCAGACGAAAATGACAAATGGACTCCCAACCTGTCACAAAAAGCACGCCAAAAGCGAGCCACAAACTGAGGTCCTCTATCAGAAACAATATCCGTGGGAACGCCATGGAGCTTGACAATCTCCTTAACAAACGCCTTAGCGAGTGTCTTGGCGCAGGGCAACTTAATGAACTGAACCAAATTACACATCTTACTAAAACGGTCCACGACCACGCAGGTGACAATAAAACCCTCGGACACAGGAAGATCAGTAATAAAATCCATTGTGAGATGCGTCCAAGGCGCACTAGGAACCTCCAGAGGGCAAAGCAACCCTGCAGCAGGAGTATGTGAAGCCTTTGACCTAGCACACACAGTACACTGACGCACCCACTTGATGACTTCCATCTGCCATCCAGGCCACCAAAAACTGCGACTGATCAGTCTCTTAGTCTCCAAAATTCCTGGATGACCTGCCAACAGAGACTCATGACACTCCACAAACAAATCTCTCCTAAAGGCTCTAGTCACGAACAACCTCCCATGGGGAGTGTTAGATGGAGCATCATCTTGAGCTTTCAGAATCCCATTCTCCAAAATGGAGTCCAAAGCCGCCACCACAACTCCTTTCTGTAAAATGCTCTCCTCCTCCTCCTCGGCACCGACCGTAGGAGAGAAGCTGCGAGATAAAGCATCGGCTTTAACATTCTTAGTACCAGTGATATAGGTAACAGAAAAATGAAACCGAGAAAAAAAAAAGTGCCCACCTAGCTTGAAGGGCATTCAAGCGCTTGGCAACATCCAGATAGATCAAATTCTTATGATCTGTGAAAACCTGAATAGGAAATCTAGCGCCTTCCAAAAAATGATGCCAATTTTCAAACGTGAGTTTAATAGCCAGCAACTCCTGATTTCCAACATCATAATTCAGTTCGGTTTCCGAATTTTTTTTCGAAAAGAAGGCACAAGGATGTACTCCACCCTTGTTCTCCTGAGACAAAACTGCTCCGACCCCCACCGATGAAGCATCGACCTCGACCAAAAAAGGCTTGGTCTCATCAGGCTGCATAAGGATAGGGGCAGAACTGAACCTCTCTTTGAGATACTCAAACGCTTCAATGGCTTCAGTAGTCCACTGGGCCGTATTTGCACCTTTCCTGGTGAGATCGGTTAGAGGTTTAACAATTACAGAAAAATTCTTAATGAATTTCCTGTAATAATTGGCAAAACCCAAAAATCTCTGTATACATTCCAAACCAATAGGCCTAGGCCATTCCTGCACAGCCTGAACCTTCACCGGGTCCATCTCAAAGCCCTCGCTGGAGACAATGTACCCCAAAAAACTAATTTTCTGCACAGCGAACTCACATTTCTCCAGCTTGGCAAAAAGTGAATTATCACCCAATAACTGCAAAACTTCACATACACTCTGCCAATGGGACTCCAGATCTGGTGAATAAATCAAAATGTCATCCAAATACACAACCACATTCTTACCAATCAGAGGTCTCAGGACGTCATTAATAAGGTTCTGAAAAAATGCAGGTGGATTGGTAAGACCAAAAGGCATCACCAGATTCTCAAAATGACCTACCGGAGTGTTAAAAGCAGTTTTCCATTCATCACCCTCCTTCACACGTAACAAATTGTATGCCCCCCCGGAGATCAATTTTGGAGAACCACTGGGCTCCCACTAACTGGTTAAACAAGTCAGGAATTAACGGTAATGGGTAGGAATTGCGTACGGTAATCTTATTAATTTCACGAAAATCCAGACATGGACGTAAACCGCCGTCCTTTTTTTTAACAATGAAGAATCCAACTGCCACAGGCGACTTAGAAGGTCTAATGTGACCAGCAGCCAGGCTAGTCTGTATGTACTCCTCCAAGGCCTTTCTTTCAGGGATAGTCAGATTAAACAAGTGACTTTTGGGAAGAGTAGCACCCGGAACAAACTCAATGGCGCAATCATAATCCCTATGAGGAGGTAAAACTTGCGACTCCTCCTCCGATAAAACCCTCCAAAAATCTTGAATAGGTACAGGTAATTCCCCTTTTTCCACAGCCGCAATGCGACCATTACAACATTTATCATAGCACTTCGGACTCCAAGACTTAATCACATTAGTAGACCAGTCCAATAAAGGATTGTGCAGTTTTAACCAAGGTAATCCTAGAACAACTGGAGAGGGTAAATTATCCAAAACAACCAAGTCCAAAATTTCTTGGTGAACTCCATTGATAGTGAGAGGAAATGCAGCAGTCTTGTGAGTAATACATTTCAAAGGAGTGTTATCAATTGCAACCACAGAAATAGGTGATGACAAAGGTTTGGATTTCAATTTAAGGTTTTCCAAAAACCCTTTTCCAATCACATTAAGTGTTGAACCACAATCCACAAATACCTGAAATTCAATCAAATTTCCCTGCAGAGTAGTACTCCCAGAAAGGAACACTCCTGCAGAGCGTAAACAAGCTATACGGGTGTAACTGACCATTTTTTTTTCTTTACTTAAACGACACTCACAATACTTAATCAAATGGTCACCTTTACCACAATAAAGACACAATCCCTCAGCGAACCTCCGGTCTTTTTCCTGAGAGCGGAGTGACATCTCCCCAGCCTCCATTGGTTCCCCCATGTCAGAGCAGATTTTCTGGGGACTAGGACCTGACATTACAGGAGTCTTTACCTCATTGAGCCTGCACCTCAGTCTCCTGTCTATGCGAACAGCTAACTGCATAGATTCCTGCAGAGTCTCAGGTGCAGGGAATGCAATTAGCAAATCCTCAACCCTTTCACTCAGACCAGCGAGAAATAAACATCTCAGCGCCGAATCATTCCACTTAACTTCTGAAGCCCACCTTCTAAAGTGTGTGCAATAATTTTCAACAACATCAGACCCCTGATTCAAACGTCTAAGTTCTGACTCAGCAGATGAGATTCAATCTGGATCATCATATAATATCCCCATAGCAGAAAAAAATTCTTCAATAGACCTTAAACACGGATCATTAGGCTGGAGAGAATAGGCCCAACCCTGTGGTTCTTTGTGCAAAAGTGACATAATAAAACCAATGCGCTGTGATTCATTCCCAGAGGATCTTGGTCTCAAATGAAAATATAACAAACAAGCATTTTTAAAGGAAAAAAAATCTTGCTGTTTACCATAAAAAACATCAGGCAGTCCTACCTTCGGTTCCACAAAATGTGCTCCAGGACAGCTACTCACGTGTTGCTGAAGCTCAGCCACCTCCAGCGACAATCCCTGAAGGCGTTGAGCCAACTCCTGGATGGAAACCATACTGATCCCCGAATTTCTTTCCTTTTAGTTTTTTTGGGCTGGACTTACTGTTATGATCTGCAACAAGAACTAAGGAAAGATAGGGGAAAGCTGTCCCTACAGTAAGTCTAAGCTGAATCCCTACGATGTAGCGGGCTGCCTGTTCCTAGTGAACAGACCCGCCTACGTCCTCGGCTAGTTTGAACGGAGACCTATAGAATTAAGGGAGGGGTCCCTAAAAGAACTAAGGACTGGGACAAAAATGGGACACCTGCTAACAGAAGTTGCTGCAGAACACAAAAGACAAACTGACAAAAAGTACTAGAGGTCCAAGAGGACCAAGCAAACTAGACAGAGATAGGCACCGAAGCACCTGGCTAGAGAGACAGTCAAACAACACTGAAGTCCAGCAAGGCCAGAAGGGCGGAGCTGGAATATATAGGCAGATGGTCACGTGACTACAAAACACAAGATAGAAAAAACTAACAGGAGGGTTCTAACAAAAATATATCCTTTTGAATATGGGTTCATCAATCTATAAATAGATATGGATATATATAAGAGATTATTCCAAAACCACATCTATACAAAATTTATACCATAAACACATCTAAATATATATATAATCATAATATTCATCAAGAGGCAAATAGGGAGTTATTATTCTCTTTCTAACATATCTTCTTAGAATCTTTATTTCTTTTTTTCTTTTTTTTAGGTTTTCTTGCAATTGTCCATGGTATCTCATGTTATCCAGTGCCATTATGTTCATTACCAATCTTCCAGAGAATATACCGCAGCATAGAAGGACATCTCCCATTCCACTGAGAGAGGATCATGCATAGGAACACTACACATAACCCCAGGTAAGTACATACAGAATCTAAAATGTAAAAAACATAAAAATGATAAACAGACATATAAATAACAATTAGGGTTGAGCGAGTATGTTCTGTTCGAGTATGCTCGGGCCGAGCTCCTAGTATTTACAGCTGCTCGGTGATATGTTTGAATCGCTCACGTGTGCATGATTTGCAACTGTTTGACAGCTTTACATGTGAGGAATGTGTAAGAAGTAGACATTCCTCACATGTAGTAAAACTGTCAGTCGCAAATCATGCACACGGGAGCGATTTAACCATAACACCGAGCAGCTATAAATACTCGGAGCTCGGCCCGAGCATACTCGGCAAAAGGGTCAATAGAACAAACTCGCTCAACACTAGTGTTGAGCCACCCCCGTAGTGTTCGAGTTCGGTTCGGTTCGTCGAACACCCGTATGTTCGCCGAACTGTTCGTCGAACTGTTCGTCGAACACCTTCGAACACCGTTAAAACTAATGGCAGGCAAACAAAAACACATAGAAACACATAGAAAACACCTTCAAAGGTGTCCAAAATCTGACAAACTGCTCAGAAGACACAACTAACACATGGAAAAGTGACAAGTACATATAGTCATGCGAAAAGAAAAGAGGTGGAGGAGTAAAAGGAGGGGGAGATACAGATATAGGCATGTCATGCCCTTCTAAAACCAAAAAAGTGTGAAGCCGACACGGCCAGTCCGTTCCTGCCCGTGCGACCTCCGTGTCGCCGGGTTTGTGCCAGAGCCGCGGTGGACCCTGACGGCCAGCCCCCCTCTCCCAATACTGGTGCCTGTCCGCTGGTGAGTCGAGCGAGCCCCCCTGCGGTGGAGGCAGGTCTAATCTTTTTAATTTAAATTGTCTCTCTAATTTGAATGAGTACACTTTAAATCCTTTTACAAGGATCTATTGAAGGGCAAGTCTCATGCCAGCAGCCGCGGTAATTCCAGCTCCAGTAGCGTCCACTAAAGCTGCTGCAGATAAAAAGCTTTTATAAGGATCGAGCTTGGCGGTCCACCGCAAGGCATCCTACCGCCAGTCCCAGCCCCTGTGCCTTGCGGTGCCTCCCCGATGCTCTTCACTGAGTGTCCCGGGGGCCCGAACCATTTCCTTTGAAAAAATTAAGTGTCCAAACTACTGGTGGTGTGGCTTGCTTAACAGCTGGGATAATCTGCTGACTAGCAGACACTGCTACTAGGCACAAAGTATTTCCTGGGCTAGATGCAGTTAAAAATTTGTAATTAGATACTCTCGTTGGATGCTGAGAAAGCATTCCATAGAGTCTCCTGGCACGCCATATATTATTCTCTTAAAAAGCTTGGGGTAGGGGTCTAGGGGACCCTTTTATAGCCACAATCACGGCCCTGTATCGCAATACGTCACCTAGGCTGAAGATAGATGGAACATTTTCATCACCTTTCATAATCACCAATGGGACAAGGCAGGGATGTCCTCTGTCCCCTCTCTTATACATCCTAGTGACGGAGCACCTGCTCTCATCAATTCGCCATAACCCCAATATTAGGTGGATTGAGGTGGGAGGCACCGAGTACAAGTGCTCTGCATTTGCTGATGATGTCCTAGTATATATCACTCAATCACATATATCCATCCCTGCTGTTATGGCTGAAATAGATCACTTTGTTACATAGTCAAATTTTAAAATCAATGCAGCGAAGTCTGAGGCCCTCGATGTCTCCCTCCCCAAATCCATACAGGATTCCATCCAGTCCAACTTTCCCTTTGCCTGGTTCTTACAGGGTATTAAATACTTAGGAATTCATATTCATAGAGACCTCTAACGTCTATGTTATCTTAATTTTGGGCCCTTTATTGAACAACTCCATACAGACCACGGTTGGCAAGTTAGAACTGTAAGATTCACTACGTGAACCACTGGTGTTTTGTGGAAAAGCACATGTACACTGTGTTCCAAATTATTATGCAAAAAGTGTTTAGGAGTGATAAGGTAAGAATTTTTTTGTTTGTCAGTTAAACTCATTGATGGTGATGTGTGTCAGGGTTCTTTATATCACTGTAAGCATTTGCAGACACCTGTGCTAATTAGTTTGGCAGGTGAGTCCAATGAAAGGCAAGACTACTTAAGAAGGCTGTCCCACATTATTAAGCAGCCTACATTTTCTACCAAAATGGGAAAGAAAAAGGATGTGTCCGCTGCTGAGAAGCAACAAATTGTGGAGTGTTTAGGTCAAGGCATGACTACAATCAGCATTGCCAAGACACTTCATCCTGATCATCGCACAATCAAGAAGTATGTAGCTGATTCACAGTACACACGTGTGCGTGCTGATAAGGGAAAATTGAGGACTCTTTCCTCCAGGTAATTACGTCAGATTAAAAGAGCAGTGGCAAAAAAGCCTTGTCATAGCAGCAGACAAGATGCAGAGTCCTTCAGAGGTTTGCAGCTGTGCGTAAGCCATCCTGTTGACCTCCTCTATCCACTGCACACAAGCAGAAACGGCTCCAGTGGGCCAAACAATACATGAAGACTGACTTCAAAACTGTTTTGTTCACCGATGAGTGCCGTGCAACGCTCGATGGTCCAGATGGATGGAGTGGAGGATGGCTGGTTGATGGACACCCCATGCAAACACGGCTACGGCGCCAACAAGGAGGAGGTGGAGTAATGTTTTGGGCTGGAATCATGGGGAGAGAGATTGTCGGCCCCTTTAGGATCCCTGAAGGGGTAAAGATGAACTCCATAATGTATGTGGAGTTTCTCAAACAGCACTTCCTGCCATGGTTCTAGAAGAAGAACCGTGTATTCCACAGCAAGATCATTTTCATGCATGATAATGCACCGTCTCATGCTGCACATAACACATCTGCATCTCTGGCTGATATGGGCATAAAAGGGGACAAACTTATGGTGTGACCCCCATGCTCCCCTGACCTCAACCCCATTGAGAACCTCTGGAGCATCATCAAAAGGAGTGTCTATGATGGCGGGAGGCAGTTCACATCTAAGCAACAGCTCTGTGAGGGTATTCTGTCCTCATGCAAAACAATTGAAGCAGAAACCATCCAAAACCTGACAAATTCAATGGAAGAGAGAGTTCAGAAGCTGCTTTCGAACAAGGGGTCCTATGTGCAAATGTAACATCACCTAGAATAAAGTTTTAAGTTGAAAACTGTTTGATTTCAGTTTCTAATAACCTGCTAATGCTTATAATTTCAAAAATTACTATTTTTTTGTTCTTTATTAAAATGAAAAGGATGATCGAAGAGTGTGGGGGATCTAAGGGTGTGGCAACCCAGTTGTCAGGATTACTTAAAATTCTGACAATCTGAGGGTCATGTTGCAGGTAGTGCAGCAAGAAGGCACTCATGTGTCTTGCGCATCTAGGAGCCCCAAAATTATTTTCCGGGCTAGATGCAGCTAAAAATTATTATTAATTTGAAAGCTGGTGGAGCTTAGTATAGATGGCCTAATAGAATCAGTACTGCAAACTGCTACAAAGCCCAAATTATTTTTGCAGCCAAGGTACAGATAAACATGATTAGTAATTTTAAATCTGGTGGAGTTTAGTATAGATGGCCTAATAGAATCAGTACTGCACACTGCTACAAGGCCCAAATTATTTTCCAGCCAAGATACAGATAAACATGATTAGTAATTTGAAAGCTTAAAATGGTTGGTGAGGAGATTTTAACAAATCATCAAGCTTTTACTCTCCCCAGGATGACACAGAGGTAGAAAAGTCGTTTCGGATCCATGATTTGTTCATCTTTATGAACGTGAGTCTGTCTACATTATCAGTGGAGAGCCGCGTGCGCTTATCTGTCAGCACACCACCAGCAGCGCTGAACACACTTTCAGACAGAACGCTGGCTGCGGGGCATGACAAGATCTCCAAGGCGTAAGTGGCGAGCTCCGGCCATTTATCCAGATTGGAAGCCCAAAAAGAGCAAGGGTCCAGTGACACAGTCATGGCTTCAATGTTTACTTGGAGATACTCCTGTACCATCGTCTCTAGGCGTTGACTATGTGTCAGACTTCTTGTCTCCTGTGGCCTTGCAAAGGATGGACTAAAAAAGTGGTGAAATGATTCCGCAAAATTGATGTTACCAGCAGATACTGTGTTTCTGTTACGTTTTGAGTGCTGAACACTCGACGGTCCCACGGTTTGCAAGTTGGAACTGTGAGATTCACTACGTGCACCACTAGTGTTTTGGGGAAAGACACATGTAAGATTCTGCAACAGTCTCTGCTGATACACCTGCATGCGTGCATCTCTTTCTATGGCAGGAATAATTTCTGCAAATTTACTTTTGTACCGGGGATCTAACAGTGTGGGAACCCAGTAGTTAGGATTATTTCTAATTCTCACAATTCGAGGGTCATGTTGCAGGTAGTGCAGCAAGAAGGCATTCATGTGTCTTGCGCATCCAGGAGCACCAAGTCCCTGTTGTGTTGGTGGCGAGGTAACAATCATGCTTCCTTCCTCTGCCCTCTCCCCCCAACCTCGCACAACAGAAATGTGATCAAGGTCTCCCTCATCTGATGAGTCTTCCATCAGTTCGTCCTCCACTTCTTCCTGGGCTCCTGCACCTTCCTCACTAGTTTGGCTGCTACCATGCGCCCTGGTAAAACCATCTCCCCCACCCTCACATGCCCTCATAGGTCCCTGATCTGAGACCACTCCTCCAGCGTGATTTTCCCCACCTCTGGATCTCGTTGGCCCAGGCTATACGCCACAACGTATTGCACCAGGGCTTGTCGGTTTTGCCACAGTCGCTGCAACATGTGCAGAGTTGAATTCCACCGGGTAGGCACATCACATTTTAGCCAGTGAAGTGGCAGGCCCAACGACTTCTGTAGAGATGTAAGTCGCTGAGCTGCGGGATGCGAACTGCGGAAGTGAGCACACAGCGACCGTGCCCTCTGCAGAAGGCCATCTAGTCCGGGATAGTGGGCTAAAAATTGCTGGACAACCAAGTTCAACACGTGAGCCATACAAGGCTCGTGTGTGGCATTGCCCCGGCGAAGGGCCGCACCCAGGTTTGCAGCATTGTCGCACACGGCCTTCCGTGGTTTCAGGTCCAGTGGAGACAACCATTCATGAAACTGGTTCTCCAGAGCTGACCACAACTCCTCAGCTGTGTGACTCACATTTCCCAGACATTTCAAAGTAAAAACCGCCTGATGACGTTGAACCCTGCTGCCAGCATAGTAAGGAGATGTGCAGGATCCCTTCTGCACAGTTAGAAAGCTTGTGGCATGACCAGACAGGCTTTGGGTGCAGGTGGAGGACCGAGAGGAGGTTGAGGAGGCAGAAGCAGTGGAGGAACTTTGAGATAAAGAGGATTGACGCACAACTCGTGAGGACGGCAAGACTTGGACAGCAGCCCCTTGTCCTGCTGTCACCATAATTACCCAGTGCCCAGTCAGCGACATGTAACACCCCTGTCCATGCCTACTAGTCCAAGTGTCTGTGGTGAAATGCACCCTGTCACACACAGAGTTTCTCAAAGAAGCGGTGATGTTGTGTGCGACATGCTGGTGGAGCTCAGGCACACATTTTTGAGAATTAGTGCCGACTGGGCATCTGGTACTGGGGCACTGCGACGGACATAAGGTCTCGAAAATCCTCTGTGTCCACCAGGCGGAAAGGAAGCATTTCTGTAGCCAAGAGCTTGCAGATGGTGAAATTCAACCTCTTAGCTTTCTCATGGCTAGGAGGAAATGGTCTTTTACTTGTCCACATCTGAGGGACCGAGGGCTGGCTGTTATGCTTAGACGGGGTTGAGAAGGGTGAGGAATATGCAGGCGGACATGTTAGGTTGCCTTGATCCAAAGGTGTTGCTATCGATGTCGGACAGCGATGAACACCAGCTGGTGTTTCCACCTCCAAAGAAAATGATGACCTGCCAATCACGCTGGCTGTTGCGGGTAAAGAGGTGGCAGGTCTGCGTCCCAAAATAGGTGTGACTGCTGTCCCCCCAGTCACAGAGGATGAAGAGGCCGCGGATGCACAAGATGTGGCAGACGGCGGCTGGCCCGGCCGGCTAGGCTGCATTGTAGCACAGTGAGCTTCCCACTGCAACTTATGCTTCATATCCATGTGCCGGTTCATGCATGAAGTACTCAAACTATGTATTTTTTGGCCTCTTCTTAGCTTTTGCTGACAAATGTTACAGATAACACGAGTTGGGTCATCTTTATCGATTTGAAAAAATGCCCAGGCTATGCAAGGCTTAGCACCCATGCGACCTGAAGAACCACCACGACTTATGGTCAGAGGCAGAGTTGTGTTTGAGGATGCAGTTGTTGACGTGCTTCCAGTACTACGTCTCTGTCCAGGAAGGCGCAACCTGACCTCGTCGTCACTAGCATCTTCCTCCACCTCCTCTGCTGACCTCATCTCTTGGCTGACTGTGGGTTGACAGTAAGTGGGATCTCCAACCTCGTCATCATCACCCTGTGTGTTATCACACCCGTCGTCCTCAGAGCCAACCTCTTCCTGCCCTGACAAAAAACTAAAGTTGTCGCTCCAATCAGGTATTTGAGTCTCATCATCATCTTCCTCATTGTCTCCACCAACAGGAGTTACAGTTTGGGAACGAGGGTCTACATTATGGTCAGAACCTTCTGCGTCTGGTCCTGGATCCGAGTCATAAAGATTCTGGGCATCAGTGCAGATCATTTCCTCGTCTGGATTCACAGAAGCTCTGGAGCCGACCTCTGATTCCCAGGCTATAGTATGAGTAAACAGCTCTGCAGACTCAACCATCTGTTCTACCCCATACTCAGATGGGCAGCTGGAGACTTGGGAGCTGTGAGGAAGCAAGTGCGATTGGGGTGACACCTCTGAGGACTGGAGTATTTGTGATGTTGAAGTTGAGGTGGAGGAGAGCCCACTTAAAGGAGCACTTGATATCCGTTGAAGCACCTGCTGTTTTTGTGCCTCATCTGGAATTTGTAGCGATTGGCGTGGCCTTAAGAAAGGGATCTTATCACATTGTCCGCTAAAAGAAGTAGACACCTTAGTTTGGCAGGAAGATGTTCTTTCTTCTGCAGATGTTACTGTTGCTTTAACACCTTCCCCACGGACACAACCTTTTTTTCCCTTCCCAACACGCCTATACCCCTTTCCACCAGCAGCAGGCCTTTTTCCACTCATTTTGGTGGTTAACTAATTGACAACTCTGGAGTTGTTTGCACAAAAAACAATGGATGGGACCGAGCAGAGTTGAGTGGCCAAACTGTGGTATTAGCCCAAAAGTATTGGCTGGGTTAGATGCAGATAAAAATCATATTGAAATTTGCAACCTGATGGAGGTTAGTATAGATGGACTAATAGAACAAGTCCCACACACTGCTACAAGCCGAAGCCCAAATATTTTTTCAGAGCTAGATGCAGATAAAAATTATTTTGAATTTTCAACCTGATGGAGGTTAGTATAGATGGACTAAAAGAACAAGTTCCACACATTGCTACAAGCCGAAATATTTTTTCAGAGCTAGATGCAGAAAAAAATTATATTGAATTTGCAACCTGATGGAGGTTAGTATAGATGGACTAATAGAACAAGTCCCACACACTGCTAGAAGCCGAAATATTTTTTCAGAGCTAGATGCAGAAAAAAATTATATTGAATTTGCAACCTGATGGAGGTTAGTATAGATGGACTAATAGAACAAGTCCCACACACTGCTAGAAGCCGAAATATTTTTTCAGAGCTAGATGCAGAAAAAAATTATATTGAATTTGCAACCTGATGGAGGTTAGTATAGATGGACTAATAGAACAAGTCCCACACACTGCTAGAAGCCGAAATATTTTTTAAGAGCTAGATGCAGAAAAAAATTATATTGAATTTGCAACCTGATGGAGGTTAGTATAGATGGACTAATAGAACAAGTCCCACACACTGCTACAAGCTGAACTATTTTTTCCGAGCTAGATGCAGAAAAAAAATAGATTGAATTTGCAACCTGATGGAGGTTAGTATAGATGGACTAATAGAACAAGTCCCACACACTGCTAGAAGCCGAAATATTTTTTCAGCACTAGATGCAGAAAAAAATTATATTGAATTTGCAACCTGATGGAGGTTAGTATAGATGAACTAACAGAACAAGTCCCACACACTGCTAGAAGCCGAAATATTTTTTCAGAGCTAGATGCAGAAAAAAATTATATTGAATTTGCAACCTGATGGAGGTTAGTATAGATGTACTAATAGAACAAGTCCCACACACTGCTAGAAGCCGAAATATTTTTTCAGAGCTAGATGCAGAAAAAAATTAGATTGAATTTGCAACCTGATGGAGGTTAGTATAGATGGACTAATAGAACAAGTCCCACACACTGCTAGAAGCCGAAATATTTTTTCAGAGCTAGAAGCAGAAAAAAATTATATTGAATTTGCAACCTGATGGAGGTTAGTATAGATGGACTAATAGAACAAGTCCCAAACACTGCTACAAGCTGAACTATTTTTTCAGAGCTAGATGCAGAAAAAAAATAGATTGAATTTGCAACCTGATGGAGGTTAGTATAGATGGACTAATAGAACAAGTCCCACACACTGCTAGAAGCCGAAATATTTTTTCAGAGCTAGATGCAGAAAAAAATTGTATTGAATTTGCAACCTGATAGAGGTTAGTATAGATGGACTAATAGAACAAGTCCCACACACTGCTAGAAGCCGAAATATTTTTTCAGAGCTAGATGCAGAAAAAAATTATATTGAATTTGCAACCTGATGGAGGTTAGTATAGATGTACTAATAGAACAAGTCCCACACACTGCTAGAAGTCGAAATATTTTTTCAGAGCTAGATGCAGAAAAAAATTAGATTGAATTTGCAACCTGATGGAGGTTAGTATAGATGGACTAATAGAACAAGTCCCACACACTGCTAGAAGCCGAAATATTTTTTCAGAGCTAGAAGCAGAAAAAAATTATATTGAATTTGCAACCTGATGGAGGTTAGTATAGATGGACTAATAGAACAAGTCCCACACACTGCTACAAGCTGAACTATTTTTTCAGAGCTAGATGCAGAAAAAAATTATATTGAATTTGCAACCTGGTGGAGGTTAGTATTGATGGACTAATTGAACAAGTCCCACACACTGCTAGAAGCCGAAATATTTTTTCAGAGCTAGATGCAGAAAAATTTTTTATTGAATTTGCAACCTGATGGAGGTTAGTATAGATGGACTAAGAGAACAAGTCCCACACACTGCTAGAAGCCAAAATATTTTTTCAGAGCTAGATGCAGAAAAAAATTATATTGAATTTGCAACCTGATGGAGGTTAGTATAGATGGACTAATAGAACAAGTCCCACACACTGCTACAAGCCAAAATATTTTTTCAGAGCTAGAAGCAGAAAAAAATTATATTGAATTTGCAACCTGATGGAGGTTAGTATAGATGGACTAATTGAACAAGTCCCACATACTGCTAGAAGCTGAAATATTTTTTCAGAGCTAGATGCAGAAAAAAATTATATTGAATTTGCAACCTGATGGAGGTTAGTATAGATGGACTAATAGAACAAGTCCCACACACTGCTAGAAGCCGAAATATTTTTCAGAGCTAGATGCAGAAAAAAATTAGATTGAATTTGCAACCTGATGGAGGTTAGTATAGATGGACTAATAGAACAAGTCCCACACACTGCTAGAAGCCGAAATATTTTTTCAGAGCTAGAAGCAGAAAAAAATTATATTGAATTTGCAACCTGATGGAGGTTAGTATAGATGGACTAATAGAACAAGTCCCACACACTGCTACAAGCTGAACTATTTTTTCAGAGCTAGATGCAGAAAAAAAATAGATTGAATTTGCATCCTGATGGAGGTTAGTATAGATGGACTAATAGAACAAGTCCCACACACTGCTAGAAGCCGAAATATTTTTTCAGAGCTAGATGCAGAAAAAAAATAGATTGAATTTGCATCCTGATGGAGGTTAGTATAGATGGACTAATAGAACAAGTCCCACACACTGCTAGAAGCCGAAATATTTTTTCAGAGCTAGATGCAGAAAAAAATTATATTGAATTTGCAACCTGATGGAGGTTAGTATAGATGGACTAATAGAACAAGTCCCACACACTGCTAGAAGCCGAAATATTTTTTCAGAGCTAGATGCAGAAAAAAATTATATTGAATTTGCAACCTGATGGAGGTTAGTATAGATGTACTAATAGAACAAGTCCCACACACTGCTAGAAGCCGAAATATTTTTTCAGAGCTAGATGCAGAAAAAAATTAGATTGAATTTGCAACCTGATGGAGGTTAGTATAGATGGACTAATAGAACAAGTCCCACACACTGCTAGAAGCCGAAATATTTTTTCAGAGCTAGAAGCAGAAAAAAATTATATTGAATTTGCAACCTGATGGAGGTTAGTATAGATGGACTAATTGAACAAGTCCCACACACTGCTACAAGCTGAACTATTTTTTCAGAGCTAGATGCAGAAAAAAAATAGATTGAATTTGCAACCTGATGGAGGTTAGTATAGATGGACTAATAGAACAAGTCCCACACACTGCTAGAAGCCGAAATATTTTTTCAGAGCTAGATGCAGAAAAAAATTGTATTGAATTTGCAACCTGATGGAGGTTAGTATAGATGGACTAATAGAACAAGTCCCACACACTGCTAGAAGCCGAAATATTTTTTCAGAGCTAGATGCAGAAAAAAATTATATTGAATTTGCAACCTGATGGAGGTTAGTATAGATGTACTAATAGAACAAGTCCCACACACTGCTAGAAGTCGAAATATATTTTCAGAGCTAGATGCAGAAAAAAATTAGATTGAATGTGCAACCTGATGGAGGTTAGTATAGATGGACTAATAGAACAAGTCCCACACACTGCTAGAAGCCGAAATATTTTTTCAGAGCTAGATGCAGAAAAAAATTAGATTGAATTTGCAACCTGATGGAGGTTAGTATAGATGGACTAATAGAACAAGTCCCACACACTGCTAGAAGCCGAAATATTTTTTCAGAGCTAGAAGCAGAAAAAAATTATATTGAATTTGCAACCTGATGGAGGTTAGTATAGATGGACTAATTGAACAAGTCCCACACACTGCTACAAGCTGAACTATTTTTTCAGAGCTAGATGCAGAAAAAAAATAGATTGAATTTGCAACCTGATGGAGGTTAGTATAGATGGACTAATAGAACAAGTCCCACACACTGCTAGAAGCCGAAATATTTTTTCAGAGCTAGATGCAGAAAAAAATTGTATTGAATTTGCAACCTGATGGAGGTTAGTATAGATGGACTAATAGAACAAGTCCCACACACTGCTAGAAGCCGAAATATTTTTTCAGAGCTAGATGCAGAAAAAAATTATATTGAATTTGCAACCTGATGGAGGTTAGTATAGATGTACTAATAGAACAAGTCCCACACACTGCTAGAAGTCGAAATATATTTTCAGAGCTAGATGCAGAAAAAAATTAGATTGAATGTGCAACCTGATGGAGGTTAGTATAGATGGACTAATAGAACAAGTCCCACACACTGCTAGAAGCCGAAATATTTTTTCAGAGCTAGAAGCAGAAAAAAATTATATTGAATTTGCAACCTGATGGAGGTTAGTATAGATGGACTAATAGAACAAGTCCCACACACTGCTACAAGCTGAACTATTTTTTCAGAGCTAGATGCAGAAAAAAATTATATTGAATTTGCAACCTGGTGGAGGTTAGTATTGATGGACTAATTGAACAAGTCCCACACACTGCTAGAAGCCGAAATATTTTTTCAGAGCTAGATGCAGAAAAAAATTATATTGAATTTGCAACCTGATGGAGGTTAGTATAGATGGACTAAGAGAACAAGTCCCACACACTGCTAGAAGCCAAAATATTTTTTCAGAGCTAGATGCAGAAAAAAATTATATTGAATTTGCAACCTGATGGAGGTTAGTATAGATGGACTAATAGAACAAGTCCCACACACTGCTACAAGCCAAAATATTTTTTCAGAGCTAGAAGCAGAAAAAAATTATATTGAATTTGCAACCTGATGGAGGTTAGTATAGATGGACTAATAGAACAAGTCCCACACACTGCTACAAGCTGAACTATTTTTTCAGAGCAAAATGCAGAAAAAAATTATATTGAATTTGCAACCTGGTGGAGGTTAGTATAGATGGACTAATTGAACAAGTCCCACATACTGCTAGAAGCTGAAATATTTTTTCAGAGCTAGATGCAGAAAAAAATTATATTGAATTTGCAACCTGATGGAGGTTAGTATAGATGGACTAATAGAACAAGTCCCACACACTGCTAGAAGCCGAAATATTTTTCAGAGCTAGATGCAGAAAAAAATTAGATTGAATTTGCAACCTGATGGAGGTTAGTATAGATGGACTAATAGAACAAGTCCCACACACTGCTAGAAGCCGAAATATTTTTTCAGAGCTAGAAGCAGAAAAAAATTATATTGAATTTGCAACCTGATGGAGGTTAGTATAGATGGACTAATAGAACAAGTCCCACACACTGCTACAAGCTGAACTATTTTTTCAGAGCTAGATGCAGAAAAAAAATAGATTGAATTTGCATCCTGATGGAGGTTAGTATAGATGGACTAATAGAACAAGTCCCACACACTGCTAGAAGCCGAAATATTTTTTCAGAGCTAGATGCAGAAAAAAAATAGATTGAATTTGCATCCTGATGGAGGTTAGTATAGATGGACTAATAGAACAAGTCCCACACACTGCTAGAAGCCGAAATATTTTTTCAGAGCTAGATGCAGAAAAAAATTATATTGAATTTGCAACCTGATGGAGGTTAGTATAGATGGACTAATAGAACAAGTCCCACACACTGCTAGGAGCCGAAATATTTTTTCAGAGCTAGATGCAGAAAAAAATTATATTGAATTTGCAACCAGATGGAGGTTAGTATAGATGTACTAATAGAACAAGTCCCACACACTGCTAGAAGCCGAAATATTTTTTCAGAGCTAGATGCAGAAAAAAATTAGATTGAATTTGCAACCTGATGGAGGTTAGTATAGATGGACTAATAGAACAAGTCCCACACACTGCTAGAAGCCGAAATATTTTTTCAGCACTAGATGCAGAAAAAAATTATATTGAATTTGCAACCTGATGGAGGTTAGTATAGATGAACTAATAGAACAAGTCCCACACACTGCTAGAAGCCGAAATATTTTTTCAGAGCTAGATGCAGAAAAAAATTATATTGAATTTGCAACCTGATGGAGGTTAGTATAGATGTATTAATAGAACAAGTCCCACACACTGCTAGAAGCCGAAATATTTTTTCAGAGCTAGATGCAGAAAAAAATTAGATTGAATTTGCAACCTGATGGAGGTTAGTATAGATGGACTAATAGAACAAGTCCCACACACTGCTAGAAGCCGAAATATTTTTTCAGAGCTAGAAGCAGAAAAAAATTATATTGAATTTGCAACCTGATGGAGGTTAGTATAGATGGACTAATAGAACAAGTCCCACACACTGCTACAAGCTGAACTATTTTTTCAGAGCTAGATGCAGAAAAAAAATAGATTGAATTTGCAACCTGATGGAGGTTAGTATAGATGGACTAATAGAACAAGTCCCACACACTGCTAGAAGCCGAAATATTTTTTCAGAGCTAGATGCAGAAAAAAATTGTATTGTATTTGCAACCTGATGGAGGTTAGTATAGATGGACTAATAGAACAAGTCCCACACACTGCTAGAAGCCGAAATATTTTTTCAGAGCTAGATGCAGAAAAAAATTATATTGAATTTGCAACCTGATGGAGGTTAGTATAGATGTACTAATAGAACAAGTCCCACACACTGCTAGAAGTCGAAATATATTTTCAGAGCTAGATGCAGAAAAAAATTAGATTGAATTTGCAACCTGATGGAGGTTAGTATAGATGGACTAATAGAACAAGTCCCACACACTGCTAGAAGCCGAAATATTTTTTCAGAGCTAGAAGCAGAAAAAAATTATATTGAATTTGCAACCTGATGGAGGTTAGTATAGATGGACTAATAGAACAAGTCCCACACACTGCTACAAGCTGAACTATTTTTTCAGAGCTAGATGCAGAAAAAAATTATATTGAATTTGCAACCTGGTGGAGGTTAGTATTGATGGACTAATTGAACAAGTCCCACACACTGCTACAAGCTGAACTATTTTTTCAGAGCTAGATGCAGAAAAAAAATAGTTTGAATTTGCAACCTGATGGAGGTTAGTATAGATGGACTAATTGAACAAGTCCCACACACTGCTAGAAGCCGAAATATTTTTTCAGAGCTAGATGCAGAAAAAAATTGTATTGTATTTGCAACCTGATGGAGGTTAGTATAGATGGACTAATAGAACAAGTCCCACACACTGCTAGAAGCCGAAATATTTTTTCAGAGCTAGATGCAGAAAAAAATTATATTGAATTTGCAACCTGATGGAGGTTAGTATAGATGTACTAATAGAACAAGTCCCACACACTGCTAGAAGTCGAAATATATTTTCAGAGCTAGATGCAGAAAAAAATTAGATTGAATTTGCAACCTGATGGAGGTTAGTATAGATGGACTAATAGAACAAGTCCCACACACTGCTAGAAGCCGAAATATTTTTTCAGAGCTAGAAGCAGAAAAAAATTATATTGAATTTGCAACCTGATGGAGGTTAGTATAGATGGACTAATAGAACAAGTCCCACACACTGCTACAAGCTGAACTATTTTTTCAGAGCTAGATGCAGAAAAAAATTATATTGAATTTGCAACCTGGTGGAGGTTAGTATTGATGGACTAATTGAACAAGTCCCACACACTGCTACAAGCTGAACAATTTTTTCAGAGCTAGATGCAGAAAAAAAATAGATTGAATTTGCAACCTGATGGAGGTTAGTATAGATGGACTAATAGAACAAGTCCCACACACTGCTAGAAGCCGAAATATTTTTTCAGAGCTAGATGCAGAAAAAAATTGTATTGTATTTGCAACCTGATGGAGGTTAGTATAGATGGACTAATAGAACAAGTCCCACACACTGCTAGAAGCCGAAATATTTTTTCAGAGCTAGATGCAGAAAAAAATTATATTGAATTTGCAACCTGATGGAGGTTAGTATAGATGTACTAATAGAACAAGTCCCACACACTGCTAGAAGTCGTAATATATTTTCAGAGCTAGATGCAGAAAAAAATTAGATTGAATTTGCAACCTGATGGAGGTTAGTATAGATGGACTAATAGAACAAGTCCCACACACTGCTAGAAGCCGAAATATTTTTTCAGAGCTAGAAGCAGAAAAAAATTATACTGAATTTGCAACCTGATGGAGGTTAGTATAGATGGACTAATAGAACAAGTCCCACACACTGCTACAAGCTGAACTATTTTTTCAGAGCTAGATGCAGAAAAAAATTATATTGAATTTGCAACCTGGTGGAGGTTAGTATTGATGGACTAATTGAACAAGTCCCACACACTGCTAGAAGCCGAAATATTTTTTCAGAGCTAGATGCAGAAAAAAATTATATTGAATTTGCAACCTGATGGAGGTTAGTATAGATGGACTAAGAGAACAAGTCCCACACACTGCTAGAAGCCAAAATATTTTTTCAGAGCTAGATGCAGAAAAAAATTATATTGAATTTGCAACCTGATGGAGGTTAGTATAGATGGACTAATAGAACAAGTCCCACACACTGCTACAAGCCAAAATATTTTTTCAGAGCTAGAAGCAGAAAAAAATTATATTGAATTTGCAACCTGATGGAGGTTAGTATAGATGGACTAATAGAACAAGTCCCACACACTGCTACAAGCTGAACTATTTTTTCAGAGCAAAATGCAGAAAAAAATTATATTGAATTTGCAACCTGGTGGAGGTTAGTATAGATGGACTAATTGAACAAGTTCCACATACTGCTAGAAGCTGAAATATTTTTTCAGAGCTAGATGCAGAAAAAAATTATATTGAATTTGCAACCTGATGGAGGTTAGTATAGATGGACTAATAGAACAAGCCCCACACACTGCTAGAAGCCGAAATATTTTTCAGAGCTAGATGCAGAAAAAAATTAGATTGAATTTGCAACCTGATGGAGGTTAGTATAGATGGACTAATAGAACAAGTCCCACACACTGCTAGAAGCCGAAATATTTTTTCAGAGCTAGAAGCAGAAAAAAATTATATTGAATTTGCAACCTGATGGAGGTTAGTATAGATGGACTAATAGAACAAGTCCCACACACTGCTACAAGCTGAACTATTTTTTCAGAGCTAGATGCAGAAAAAAAATAGATTGAATTTGCATCCTGATGGAGGTTAGTATAGATGGACTAATAGAACAAGTCCCACACACTGCTAGAAGCCGAAATATTTTTTCAGAGCTAGATGCAGAAAAAAAATAGATTGAATTTGCATCCTGATGGAGGTTAGTATAGATGGACTAATAGAACAAGTCCCACACACTGCTAGAAGCCGAAATATTTTTTCAGAGCTAGATGCAGAAAAAAATTATATTGAATTTGCAACCTGATGGAGGTTAGTATAGATGGACTAATAGAACAAGTCCCACACACTGCTAGAAGCCGAAATATTTTTTCAGAGCTAGATGCAGAAAAAAATTATATTGAATTTGCAACCAGATGGAGGTTAGTATAGATGTACTAATAGAACAAGTCCCACACACTGCTAGAAGCCGAAATATTTTTTCAGAGCTAGATGCAGAAAAAAATTAGATTGAATTTGCAACCTGATGGAGGTTAGTATAGATGGACTAATAGAACAAGTCCCACACACTGCTAGAAGCCGAAATATTTTTTCAGAGCTAGAAGCAGAAAAAAATTATATTGAATTTGCAACCTGATGGAGGTTAGTATAGATGGACTAATAGAACAAGTCCCACACACTGCTACAAGCTGAACTATTTGTTCAGAGCTAGATGCAGAAAAAAATTATATTGAATTTGCAACCTGGTGGAGGTTAGTATTGATGGACTAATTGAACAAGTCCCACACACTGCTAGAAGCCGAAATATTTTTTCAGAGCTAGATGCAGAAAAAAATTATATTGAATTTGCAACCTGATGGAGGTTAGTATAGATGGACTAATAGAACAAGTCCCACACACTGCTAGAAGCCAAAATATTTTTTCAGAGCTAGATGCAGAAAAAAAGTATATTGAATTTGCAACCTGATGGAAGTTAGTATAGATGGACTAATAGAACAAGTCCCACACACTGCTAGAAGCCAAAATATTTTTTCAGAGCTAGATGCAGAAAAAAATTATATTGAATTTGCAACCTGATGGAGGTTAGTATAGATGGACTAATAGAACAAGTCCCACACACTGCTACAAGCCAAAATATTTTTTCAGAGCTAGAAGCAGAAAAAAATTATATTGAATTTGCAACCTGATGGAGGTTAGTATAGATGGACTAATAGAACAAGTCCCACACACTGCTACAAGCTGAACTATTTTTTCAGAGCAAAATGCAGAAAAAAATTATATTGAATTTGCAACCTGGTGGAGGTTAGTATAGATGGACTAATTGAACAAGTCCCACATACTGCTAGAAGCTGAAATATTTTTTCAGAGCTAGATGCAGAAAAAAATTAGATTGAATTTGCAACCTGATGGAGGTTAGTATAGATGGACTAATAGAACAAGTCCCACACACTGCTAGAAGCCGAAATATTTTTTCAGAGCTAGAAGCAGAAAAAAATTAAAATGAAATTTGCAACCTGATGGAGGTTAGTATAGATGGACTAATAGAACAAGTCCCACACACTGCTACAAGCTGAACTATTTTTTCAGAGCTAGATGCAGAAAAAAAATAGATTGAATTTGCATCCTGATGGAGGTTAGTATAGATGGACTAATAGAACAAGTCCCACACACTGCTAGAAGCCGAAATATTTTTTCAGAGCTAGATGCAGAAAAAAAATAGATTGAATTTGCATCCTGATGGAGGTTAGTATAGATGGACTAATAGAACAAGTCCCACACACTGCTAGAAGCCGAAATATTTTTTCAGAGCTAGATGCAGAAAAAAATTATATTGAATTTGCAACCTGATGGAGGTTAGTATAGATGGACTAATAGAACAAGTCCCACACACTGCTAGAAGCCGAAATATTTTTTCAGAGCTAGATGCAGAAAAAAATTATATTGAATTTGCAACCAGATGGAGGTTAGTATAGATGTACTAATAGAACAAGTCCCACACACTGCTAGAAGCCGAAATATTTTTTCAGAGCTAGATGCAGAAAAAAATTAGATTGAATTTGCAACCTGATGGAGGTTAGTATAGATGGACTAATAGAACAAGTCCCACACACTGCTAGAAGCCGAAATATTTTTTCAGAGCTAGAAGCAGAAAAAAATTATATTGAATTTGCAACCTGATGGAGGTTAGTATAGATGGACTAATAGAACAAGTCCCACACACTGCTACAAGCTGAACTATTTGTTCAGAGCTAGATGCAGAAAAAAATTATATTGAATTTGCAACCTGGTGGAGGTTAGTATTGATGGACTAACTGAACAAGTCCCACACACTGCTAGAAGCCGAAATATTTTTTCAGAGCTAGATGCAGAAAAAAATTATATTGAATTTGCAACCTGATGGAGGTTAGTATAGATGGACTAATAGAACAAGTCCCACACACTGCTAGAAGCCAAAATATTTTTTCAGAGCTAGATGCAGAAAAAAAGTATATTGAATTTGCAACCTGATGGAAGTTAGTATAGATGGACTAATAGAACAAGTCCCACACACTGCTACAAGCCAAAATATTTTTTCAGAGCTAGAAGCAGAAAAAAATTATATTGAATTTGCAACCTGATGGAGGTTAGTATAGATGGACTAATAGAACAAGTCCCACACACTGCTAGAAGCCGAAATATTTTTTCAGAGCTAGATGCAGAAAAAAATTATATTGAATTTGCAACCTGATGGAGGTTAGTATAGATGGACTAATAGAACAAGTCCCACACACTGCTAGAAGCCAAAATATTTTTTCAGAGCTAGATGCAGAAAAAAATTATATTGAATTTGCAACCCGATGGAGGTTAGTATAGATGGACTAATAGAACAAGTCCCACACACTGCTAGAAGCCGAAATATTTTTTCAGAGCTAGATGTAGAAAAAAATTATATTGAATTTGCAAACTGATGGAGGTTAGTCTATATGGACTAATAGAACAAGTCCCACACACTGCTAGAAGCCAAAATATTTTTTCAGAGCTAGATGCAGAAAAAAATTATATTGAATTTGCAACCTGATGGAGGTTAGTATAGATGGACTAATAGAACAAGTCCCACACATTGCTACAAGCCAAAATATTTTTTCAGAGCTAGATGCAGAAAAAAATTATATTGAATTTGCAACCTGATGGAGGTTTGTATAGATGAACTAATAGAACAAATCCCACACACTGCTAGAAGCCGAAATATTTTTTCAGAGCTAGATGCAGAAAAAAATTATATTGAATTTGCAACCTGATGGAGGTTAGTATAGATGGACTAATAGAATGATGCTATGCCCAAAAGGTTGTACTTCACTAGGTGCAGTAAAAAAAATTGCATTCTATACACCGGTGGTGTAGCTTGCAACACAGATAGGCTACTCCACTGACTAACACACTCTGCAATAGGCCAAAAAGGATTTGCTTTGCTAGATTTAGCCAAATGCTGTGAAAAAAACTTGCACAGCACTGGCACAGACCTGCCTGGCAAAAAGTGATAGGAAATGATGTAACTTAGTCCTGTAAAGGACTGCAATTACAATTAGTCTTTACTCCCAACCTATCTATTTAAGAGCACAGACCTGCCTGATAAAAGTGATAGGAACTGATGTAACTTAGTCCTGAAAAGGACTGCAATTACAATTAGTCTTTACTCCCAACCTATCTATTTAAGAGCACAGACCTGCCTGATAAAAGTCGTAGGAAATGATGTAACCTAGTCCTTAAAAGGACTGCAATCACAACTATTCCCTACTCCCAAGCTATCTGTAGACTTGTGCGAAAATTGGCTTGAAATTAACAAAGTATAGCGCACACAGCAACAGCGGTGTGGTCTAACACGCAGCTGCAGCAGTGAGAAAATGGTGGCGATGGGGAAAATGGCTGGGTCTCATAGGGCAAGGACATGTGACATACACAGCCAATGACACATGCCCTTGCTTGTGTGAAAAAAAGCAGTTCGCTCCGTGTGTGCGCTGCTGATAGGCTGACAGACTGCACCTCCCCACTGTAAATGCGGGAATGAGAAAAAAAAATGGAGATCTTCATTATTTCTGCAGAGATCCATCCTCTGCTCCTCCCCCCGCCCCGCTGTACACTCAAACTGCGTATTAACATTCATTTTCAGCATTACTGAGAAAAAATCCAGTTATGATTTTGGTGCATGAACAGTTATCGAACATAACCTTGAACAGCCAAATTTTTTTCAAATCGTTCGGGTTCGCCGAACGGCTCGAACACCGCCCAAAACAGCTTGAATTTGAGATTGGCGAACAGTTCGAGTCTAACACCGCTCATCTCTATTCAACACTAATAGCAATAAAAAAATAATTACCCCTATCTAACCATGAACCTAAGAATTACAAGAAGAATCTGAAACCAAAATTCTCGTTAAGTCCCTGTGGAGTTAACGTACCAAGTCGATAACTACACTTACTTCCAACCTGTGCCAGAATCCTCCCCAAATCTCCTCCCCACTAACCCATATCAATCTGATCAATCTCTCTAATGACTAAGTCTCTAGGGTTGCATTCATGGAATAGTTCAAAGTGACGTGGTATCATTTTGAGTAGCGAACAATCCTATTGGTCCACAGTCATTATGAACCTTCTCGCACCAAAAATTGTACAAGAATGGCAAACATTAATGGATTTTTCCATGTGGCCTCTGCAAGGCCTGTCTCACTCTGGTCAAGGCCAAAACCTTCAAGAATTTTGACAGATCTAGGACTTTTAAAATAAGAAAGCATCTTAATTGTGCATCCAAGGGCGTTGAGCGAGTATGTTCTATTAACGCTTTCTTACACATTCCTCACATGTAATAAAGCTGTCAAACAGTTGCAAATCATGCACACGGGAGAGCTTTAACCTTATCACCGAGCAGCTGTAAATACTCGGAGCTCGGCCCGAGCATACTTGGACAGAACATACTCGCTCAACCCTAATCACGCGGAATGCACATGTCGCAAAGTGTAGACTGGACTCACTACTAGGAAGCTGAAGGGACGGGTAAGGGAGCATATAAAAGACATTGAGAAAGCTTAAACTATTGAGGAATGTTTGCTACTCAAACTGATACAGCGTCACTTTGAACTATTCCATGAGTGCAAACGTAGAGACTTAGTCATTAGAGAGATTGATCAGATTGAGATGCGTTAGTGGGTGGGAGATTTGGGGAGAATTCTGGCACAGGTTGGAAGTAAGTGTAAAAAACAAAAAAATGATAAACAGACAAAATAACAATAAAAAAAAATAATAACCCCTATCTAATCGTGAGCCTAAGAATTACAAGAAACTAAAATTCTCATTAAGTCTCTGTGGAGTTAACTTACCAAGTCGGTAAATACACTTAATTTTTTGTAGATACATAGAATTAATAATGGTGTTGTATGCTTCCATATTAGTTCTATCACATAGTGGCGCTTTTATACATTATGTATATTTTTCATTTATTAGATTACATATCAATGTGCATATGAAGTCTTTATATATTTGCTGCATGATCTAATACCAGAATGGCGATATAGGGCATTATTCCCACCGGGTTTTTCCATCGGATCGTTAATATATGTGTCTGCTATCGGTTGTGCGCATGCGCTGCTGTCTTGTCCCTCTATCTTCCTGTTGTGTGTAATCATGTGACTGCATGCATTCATACATGTGGTCCGGTTCAGCTCACACTTAACAGGAATTCCCATTGGCAATAAGTGACGGAGCAGACACGTCATGCGCCGACGATACCAAACACATGGCTACTTATCATATGATGTGCCATCGTCCCATTAGCAGACAGGTTACCTTTTTACTTCCAGTTCCCCTTAGTTTAGACACGTCCCAGGAAGAAACGAGGCGAAACAACATCGGGGTGGTGAGACACAGAGCCTGGGACCTTTTCGGTGGCACTTTATTTTAGGCAATATACCTTTCATAAACTGTCTTGATATACACTACCTGAAGGCAACGCTACATTTGAGACCATTGCACAACTAGCCATCTGGGTGGGATAATTATACCCTTCTAATAGTATGGCATTTGCACTTTAGTAATCAATACCCTTGTCTCTTTTATGCTTATGGATCTATATATGAGATTCTGTAGGTTATTCTGTGTGTCTGTTTAGAGATTTATTTTCTCAGTCATTTTGTTTAGTATATTATTTAATGAATTTATTTAATAAAAATATATTTTTAATCTATATCACTGGAATCTCTTCATATCCTGGGATAAGTATTAATTAATTTTGTCGTGGGTTGGTTGTTTAAATATATTTATCAATGTCTGGTACCAGAAATTTATGTTGAAGAAGTAGGACATGTGTAATTGTACATCTACCATAAGGCTGAGTTCACACGATGCGTATTTCATGCGTTTCCGCGGCGTTTTTGCAGTTGCGTAAACGCCGCGGAAACGCATGAAAAACGCATGGTAGAAGGGAAGCAATGTTCCCCAATCGAAATCCGCATGTGCTGTGCCCATGATGCGGATTTTTCCGCAGCGTAAACGCTGCGCTCAAAAATCCGCAGCATGTCATTTAATTTTGCGGAAACGCGGCGTTTTCGCCGCCATTGACTTGCATTAGAACGCGCCAATTCCGCAAGACTGCATCTGTACTTGCGTAATTGGTGCGTTCTAATGTGCGGATGGTACCCGGGTGTGGAGCAGAGGAGAGTCTCCTCCACACCCAGGTACCATTAAAAAAGCTGTAAAACAAGAATAAAATAAAAAATATATATATACTTACCATCTGTCGGCCCGCGCAGCGCTCCTGCTTGCTTCCCGGCACTTGCAGTGAGTTGTAGGGCCTGCGATGACGTCAGAGTCATGTGACGGGTCACGTGACGCTGATGTCGGCAGGTCTTTCAATTCAAAGTTGCCGGCAGCCGGGAGAACGGAGTGAGCAGGACAGCGCGGGCCATCGGAGATAAGTATATACACTCTCTCGGGTCACACTATATAAATCCATGCTGTTTGCATGGATTTATATAGTGTGACCTAGTTGTCAAGCACTTTCCAGGTGATGCTAAAATCGCCTGGAAAGCGCTTGTCAATCTGTATGCAGAAACGCATGTGAATCTGCATGTGGATCCGCATGTATTCTGCAGGAAAAACGCATGCACAATCTGCATGCGTTTTTTCTGCCAGGGAGATGCAGAAATGATGCAGAAATTTTCTGCTTCATTTCTGCATCGTGTGCACATAGCCTAAGGCTTTCTGCTCTGTGTGACAATGTGAGACTGGGGAAAATGCATCTTTGGTTGGGTTTCCTCCGGGTTCTCCGGTTTCCTCCCACATTCCAAAGACATACTGATAGGGAATGTAGATTGTGAGCTCTAAGGGGACAGTGCCCATAATGTCTGTAAAGTGCTGCGGAATATGATGGCGCTATATAAGTAAGAATATTAAATAAATAATGATAATAAATAAATGACAGTTCTGCTAGTTTTCTGTAAGAACAGCAGAGGGCAGTGTTGCAACTCAAAGTCAAACAGTCTTCAATCTGTTTCCACAAGAACAGAGATGGTATTGCTGCTCTCCTTTGGACCTACAGCTTTTTGGGCTTCAAGATTGTGAGACCTGGACATCCCCTTGTCCCTAATAGACCAGACGAATGCTTCATGGCTTACACATTTGAAAGAGATTCTTCTGAAGAAGACTAGAAAGATTAGATTAGAAGATTAGAAACCTGCATTGTCCTGCAACTTTTTAGAATTTTGCATGTACTAACAGATCATTGTTCACAATTTTTACTTCTGTATTGAAAGTTATCACCTGACTGTCCTTCCAGGCATCGACCACAGTGATCAGTACTGCATTACAAATAGAAAGCAGTTGTGATACTGTTACAGTTTTTGCAAATTGACATTTATACCTTAGAAAAATGTTATCATAATTGACCCCTGACTCTTTTCCCAGTAATCCTCTAATTTTATTATGTGTGTGTTATGCATTTTAAGTCATAACTTATTTTTTTCCACTGGGTCATTCATTTTGCCCTTTTTTGTTGCACAAAAGTATTTTACGAACCATAATATAACGTTGATTTAGTTAAGCTATCTAGAACAAACTTTTTACAATTTACTACATTACACTTGTTCAGTTACATTTATTTTTTTGGCAAAAAAATATTATCAAATCATATTGTATACTGATGGCAGATCTCAGAGCAGGTTTGTCAGCAGTCTCACTCAAAACCACTAATAATACTTAATATCCAGCAGCAAAGAAAGGACAATCTCAAGTATTACTACATCTATTTATACATCTATTTAATACATGAATTACTGTACAATATATTACACAAAATTTTATATAATACATTTTTTTAATAAATCTGCAGCAGAAAAGTGGTCTATGAATAAAGGCTGCAGACAGACAATTGGAAGCAAAGGGCTCCCTCTTGTGGAAATAAAATATAATACACATTTTCTATACACAAAATAGCACTACAATACTTTTATTGTACTATATTATTTCAGAATAGTATTACTGCACACAATTACAAATGTGTGAAGAAAATGTGACAGATTAGACTATGTTTATATATTGTTTTTTAGCTATGTCTGAAGTATACATCAGATTTGCTACTTGAGAAAAAAAGTGCTGCTGACGCGCCTCCTCGGGCCGTAGGGTACTCGGTAGCCGGACCGCTCCTTTTTGGGGTAGTCACGGTGGCAGTGACCAGGTCCGTGGTCCAGGGTGGTCAATAAAGAAAAGTCAATTGAGGAATAAAGATTTGTGGTGCCACCCGTGGTATGCGGCTATAGATGGCTGCCGCTGCTGTTCAGATCCACTGGGGCTGTTGATGACGCAGCAAAGATGGTTCAGCTCTCCACGGGTAGAGCTAGGCCTCAGGGCAGTTAAATAAGAGATTTAGGATGTTGGTGTTGTGGTGCAAGGCAGGTGATGCAGCAATTAAGTAAAGGACACAACTGGTGCAGTCTTCAAGTTTTTACTCACAGTTCTTATGATGTTCCAGGTTACAACTGCCAGGTTATAACAGCCCACTGATTCCTGTGTCCTCCGGGGAAGTGATCCAGCCAACTGTCAGATAAATTGGGTGCACTTGAACCGGACCCCCTTCTTGTGTACCTTCCCGGGTCATCTCTCTGCGCTGGCTCTCACCCTCCAGCCCTGCGCCTCACACACAGTGGCCCGAGCCAGTGGCCGCGGGCCTTGTTGGGCGATGTCCTATCTGTCCCCTTTGTCCTATATGGCCACCTTTTCAGCGAATGTGTGTGGTTTTTGGCTATGGCACTTGAAGATACCGCAACATCCGGTTTGCTAGCTGAGTCTTGCAGTCCTCCACTAGTCTGGGGCCCGTCCCATACTGCGGCCTGATCCCTTCACGGTCAGCGTGAACTCGGGCGCACGGGTGGACTCCGCACTTCCCGTGCCCCTAGGATCCTTTCTCTCTCTGGAGCCTTTCTCACTTCTCCGGTGTTCTCTCCTCACTCTCCTACAAGGCCTCCCTGACTGGGCCCCCACTAAATCTGGACCCTACTCCTCCACGGTCCTCACTTACTGAACTCTAGGACCAGAACTGAACCCCTTCTAGATGTTTCTCCCCTTCTTTTATACTCTTCCTTCACTGCTCCCCTAAACTACTTCCTCCACCGACCTCCTCTACTTATTTCCACCTTCCAAACAGGGACAGGGTCTGTGCTCTCCCTCAGGAGCTATCTGGACCTTTCCTTAAAGGAGTGGTGTATGTTGGATGTGAGTGGTTGGGTCCCGGGTAGTGCTCCCTCCTTACCTGAGAGTGGGGTACCACACCTCTGGCTGAGAGGCAGTACCTCTGCGGCAACTGGACCCGCAGGGGCGCCACACTGCCTTTTCCTCTAGATAAATAGATGATAGCTATTAAGAGTCAGCCTTTTTTTCTAATTTTTTGACTGGTGTGCTGCTTCCTTTTTTTCTAGATAGATAGATAGATTGACTGTAACTGGAATATTATCCATATTAATAACAATGAGTTACAATGGTATTTTACTATTGCTTTGCCTTAAGTATTATAGAGAGCTCTTTTAATGTTTTGCTTTCTAGTTTTTGTCTAGGGAAGTAATGCACTCATATAGTTGGTTCCTCAATCCTTTGTGCACAGTGTCAATGTAGTCTGATAAAGAAAAAAATACTGCAATATTAAAGAGGTTGTCTTGGATTTTTTAAAAATGGGGTAGATGCAGTCGATTGTATAACATAATAATAAAGAAAGCATTACTTACCTATTCTAAGCATGCTGTTCCAGAGCAACCACTCCAGTAGATTTCAGTATGACCACTGAGCCCATATAAATGATTGACGTAACAGCATTGCTGCCGAAAAGTTGGACGTTTGAATATAAAATACATTTTTATACAACATTTCATATTTTACCCTCAGTTTGAAAAATTGCGGACGATGTGCATTAATGATATACATGATATACTGCTTTAGCCATAAACACTCTGTGCACTCCCACAAGGCTTTGTATCATGAATGTAGCTCATCTGATGAAGAGAAGCAAATTAAATTCTCTGTTGGCGGAGTCTACTGGCGAACTCATTGTGCTGACATCTACCAAGACAATTTTTCTGCTCTTTTCATTCGCAAAACCTGGTGAAAGCAACTACAAAGAGTAGGATTTCTCGGTGGCTGTCCTCCATTATTACAAATATTTTGTTGATACTCTAATTCCCTAATATAAAGTTCTGTGAAAATGTTTTGGGCAAGTGTGGAAAAACATGCTGTAAAGTAAAAATGCCTTAAAAAGTATGAAATAAAGTGTTAATAGGTTATTTTTTTTAGCAATAAACAAAATGCAAAGTGAATGATGAAAAGAGAAAGCTACATCAAATTAATATTTGATGTGACCTACCTGTGCTTTCAAAACCACTTCAAACCTTCTAGATACACTTTTACACTGTTTTTGAAGAACCTCAGCAGGGAGGTTGTTCCAAACATCTTGGAGAATTAACCATAGATCTTCTTTGGATCTAGGTTTATGCAAATCCTCATCATATGATCCCAGACAAACTTGATTATGTTGAGATCAGGGCTCTGTGTGGCCATAGCATCACCTCCAGGACTCCTTGTTCTTCTTTCCACTGAAGATAGTTCTTAATGACATTGGCTATATTTTTGAGGTTGTTGTCCTGCTGCAAAGTAAATTTAGAGCTCATCAGATGCCTCTCTGATGGTACTGCAAGATCGATAAGTATCTGCTTGTATTTCTCAGCATTGAAGACACTATTAACCTTGACCATACATCTCAACTGCAACTCCAAATTTGCAGGGAACATCATCCATGCTGCACTATTGACTTCAGACACTCATTCTTGTTAGCTCAGTGGCTCTTTGGTGAACAATCTGCCTTCTGTTACAGCCAAATATGTCACATTTTGACTCACCAGTCCAGAGCACCGGCCGCCATGCACACCAGTTCCTGTGTTTTCATGCATAGTTTAGCCACTTAGCCTTGTTTCCATGTCAAAGATATGACATTTTGACCACAATTCTTTCATGAAGACCACTTATAGCCAGACTTCTCCAAACAGTAGATGTGTGTAGCTGAATCCCACTGGTCGCTGTGAGTTCTAAGCTGATGGCACTGCTGAACATCTTCCGATTTTGGAGGGAATTAAGCATAATATGTTTTTCATCTGCTGCACCAAGTTTCCTTGTTGCAGATTTCTTGTTTTGCATTTTTTTGCAGCATTTTTTCCACACCTGCTTAAAACTTTTGCACAGCAGTGTACAACATAAGATTCATCAAACTTAAGACAATTGAATCTGGCTGGGATTTTAAAGGAACTTTCCCACTATACAGTATACACATAAATATCTGATAGGTAAGAGTTCACAGATTTTCATTCTACAATTGTAGGGGTTGCTTATATGAGGAAAATTAATAAGCAGATTTCCAATGAACTTGATAGATAGATACAATAGATAGATGAGATATAGATAGATACAATAGATAGATAGATGAGATATAGATAGATAGCTACTGTAGATAGATGGATGATAGATAGATAAACAGATAAACAGATAGACACAGTAGATCTGTCTAAATTGATGTAGATGGGTTCAGAACCTACTTTCATGTGTTTTATGTTCAGCCCTTTCATAGCTCAGAGAGTATAAAGCCCTCCACTGATTGTAGCACAGGGACGTTAGGGCTGACTTGCCTGTTATGCCAGTTTAGTGCGATTGTTGTAGCATTTACTGCTAGTGAGATACTTAACAATGAAGGTCAATTGTTTGACAAATCTGGAAATGATCCAGTTAACGCCCCAGCATTTTTTGCTATGTAGTATATGATTGATGAAGAGCACTGTGACCTAAACTTTCCAGTTCAAAATTAATTTTAGTACTGCTCAATGATCACTGCGGCTTCTATGAACCAGAACAATTAGGAGCCAGCAGCAAGTAAATTATTTTTATTTTAGTGATTATATGATAATTGTTATTTTTAGACCATAACTGTAGAAAAAAGACATGGACCGCACATCCAAAAATTTCTACAGTTATGTCTTGTTATTTTTGGTCTGTAATCATATAATATAATAATATAATGTCTAATATTTTACTCTCTGTATAGGACTATCCAGTCCAATAGAGCTGTCCAAATTACTAAATGTCAGAATTGTGAAAGTGATACATTAAAAGTGTTTTTTTCTGCATTTGTTTCTATTCTACTGCTCACAAAGACTCATGTACATACCTCATCATGTGCATGCAGCCTGTACATTAGCACATGGACACCCCATACTACTCACTAATAAGCACTGTGCGCTGCCCGGTGGTACCTCCATAAAGCACTTTATTCTCTTCTGGAAAAAAAGGCTTCTAGGAGGGAATACCTGTGTAAGGCTATGTTCACACATCGTGTTTTTTTCAGCGTTTTTTGATGCATTTTTTTATGCACATTTTCAGCTGCGTTTTGCAGTACCAGCAAAATCTATGAGATGCCAGAATTCTGTGTTCACACATCATGGGTTTTTTTTTAGTTCACGATTTTGTGCCTTGAATGTTTTTTGGAAAATAGAGCATGTCACTTCTTTCAGCATTTTTTCACCCATAGAATGAAATGGGTGGTGGAAAAAAATGCAGAAAAAATGCCCCCAAATTTTTTTTCATTGTTTTTGAAGTCAAAATAGAATAGGTTGTTTTTTTTTCACTGAACTTTATGTACATGCATAAAAAGAGACAGAAGGACAGTGAAAAAAAAGCTGAAAAAATGCATCAAAAACGCACCAAAAAATCACCAAAACTGCAAGAAAAATACTGAACAAACTTTCCTTGAGAGATCAGGTTTTGCAGCAGAAAATTGAGGCCAGAAAAAACATGATGTGTGAACATAGCCTAGTGATGGCATATGGTGAGTGGCGCAACAATTATTATTCTTACATATTCATATGGAATTGGTGAGGAGCATCATATAAGAATTACCATGAATAATGGTTAGTGTTGAGCGATACCTTCCGATATCAGGAAATATCGGATCGGATTGGATCGGGCCGATACCCAAAAAGTATCGGATATCGTCGATTCTGATACCGGAAACCAATGCAAGTCAATGGGACACAAATATCGGAATGAAAATAAACCCTTTCTTTCCTTGTAGGTTAATTCTACATGAAGGAAAACAACTAACAATAATGTAGAATGTATTGGGGGAGGTGGTTGCCCAAATCGATGGGAACAGTGCTCACAGTGAAACATGAAAAGCCGGCAATTCATCAGCGGCATACACCGGTACCCGACAATTTATAACAGAAAGAATAGAGCTTCACACATAGATTAGATAGATAGAAACATGTCAGTCACATACATAAGAAGTACAGTGACAGTGTTGCTTACTGTACTTGTCATTTAGTGTAAAGGATTTATTTAAAAAGATATTTGTGTTTTCATGCACCGTCTCTTTAAAAAAGCCGGCCGGCAATTCAGCATCTGTACCCGACAATTTAGAACAGAAAGAATAGAGAATCACACATAGATTAGATAGATAGAAACATGTCAGTCACATATATAAGAAGTACAGTGACAGTGTTGATTACTGTACTTGTCATTTAGTGTTAAAATAAAGGATTTATTAAAAAAAATATTGGCGTGGGGTTTCCCCTAATTTTAGTCTCTAGCGGAGGTTAAGCAGACGGCTGGGGCAGATGTTTGAAGCCTGGGAAGGGGGTAATACCCACTGAGCTTCCCAGGCTACTAATATCAGCCCCCAGCTGAATACCTAGCCTTTACTAGCTATTAAAATGGGGGACCCCCCCAAAAAAATGACGTGGGGTCCCCCCTATTTTAATAGCTAGCAAAGGCTAGGCAGACAGCTGGGGGCTGATATTAATAGCCCAGGAAGGGTGCCATGAATATTGGCCCCCTCCCAGGCTAGAAACACCAGCCGTCAGCCGCCCCAGAAATGGCGCATCCATAGGATGTGCCAATTCTGGCACTTAGCCTCGCTCTTCCCACTGCCCTGTAGCGGTGGCAGTGGGGTAATGGGGTTGGGGTTGATGTCAGCTTATAATGCCAGCTGACATCAAGCCCAGGTTAGTAATGGAGAGGCGTCTATCAGACACCCCCATTACTAACCCCATAGACAAAGTTAAAAAAACCCACAAACACCCAGAATAAAATCCTTTAATTGAAATAAACACACAATTCTTTATTGTTCTAAATTAAACCATACTTACCGTCACACCCATTCCAGCTGAAGCCAACGATCTCCTGTAATAAAAATAAAATAATAAAGCAACATCATCCTTACCTTCCCATGGTTCCCAGGACGGCTCCAGCTCTGCTACATCGAGATGACAGGCGGGACCGCACCAGAACGCTGCCATCCAGCCTGTCATCCCGCGGACACTGAGAAGCGCAGGCTTGCTTGCGCTCCTCAGTGTCTGGCTGTGACGGCATCCCGATGAGCCGACAATGAACTCAGCTCACCTCATGCACGTCACTGACAGCGTGGGAGAATTCTCCTGCGCATGCAGTGACCGTGAGAGACTCGGCTCATCTGGATGCCGTCACAGCCTGACACTGAGGAGCACAAGCATGCCTGCGCTTCTCAGTGTCCGCGGGATGACAGGCTGGATGGCAGCGTTCTGCAGGTCCAGCCTGTCATCTCGATGTAGCAGAGCTGAAGCTGTCCTGGGAACCATGGAAAGGTAAGGATGAGGTTGGTTTATTATTTTTCATTTATTGCTGGAGATCGTTGGCTTCAGCTGGAATGGGCGTGATGGTAAGTATGGTTTAATTTAGAACAATAAGAATTGTGTGTTTATTTCAATTAAAGGACTTTATTCTGGGTGTTGTGGTTTTTTTTTAAATACTTTACTAGAAATTCATGGCAGTCATGTCTAATATTGGCGTAACCCCATGAATTTCAGGCTTAGGGCCAGCTGATAATGCCAAGCTGGCCCTAACCCCTTTATTACCCAGTAAGCCACCGCACCAGGGCCCTGAATGAGTTGGGTACAGCGCCAGAAGATGGCGCTTCTATGAACGCGCCATTTTCCGGGGTGGCTGCGGACTGCAATTTGCAGCGGGTGGTGGGGGGCCCACGTCAATTTTTTTTTAATTTTTTCATGAAATAATTAAAAAAAAAAAGGGCTTCCCTATATTGTTGTGTCCGGCCAGGTACAAATAGGCAGCTGGTGGTTGGGGGCAGCCCGTTTCTGACTGCTGTACCTGGCTGGACACAAATATAGGGCGAAGCCCCACATCAATTTTTTTTAATTATTTGATCTGTAACAACATTCAGTTGAAGTGTTCACAGGTTCCTTTTCCCTGAGGGTGATAGGGCATTGTCCTGGACTTCTTGATGCTGTGCAATTCTTCCACGACTCTCCCCTGGAAGCATGCCCCTTGATCAGAGTGGATCCTCTTCAGTCTCTCATATACCCTGATGAAGTCCCTGCAGATGGCACGGGCCGCTGATTCAGCCGTCTGATACCGGATTGGGGTAACGACAGCAAACTTTGTGAAGTGGTCCGTCATCACCCAGCAATATTCAATACTGTTATGAGATGGGCCTATCGTGAGGTAATCCACCATTTACACTTTCAGTGGATCAGACGTCCTTGTCACTTAGGCGGGTGCCCTCTGTTCTGGAGGCTTAGCCAACTCACACTGCTTGCACTTTCGACAAACTTCTTCCACCACTCGATGAAACTGGGGCCAATACATGAGCCGCTGCTACCATTGGTAGGTCCTTTCCAATCCGAAGTGTGCACCCATCTCATGGGCCTCCTTTGCTACACTGGACACCATCCCTTCTGGAATCACTACTCGCCACGTAGTCCCAAACTCTTGGGGTAACTGTATTCAGGCCATTCTTCATACAGAGCCACTCCCATGGGCATTTTCAGCCTTCTCCCGATAAGCTATCTTATACTGGTGCTTGGACACCCTTGCAATCCACCGCTGTTTCAATGCTCCCAGCTTTGCACTTTCTAGGTGGGCAAGAGGGTTGTTGTCAGTCTGCACATGAACGTCCAACCCCAACAGATTCTCTGCAAACTTCTCAGTCATGCCCACATCAAGACTTGCAATTACAGTTTGAATGAGCCATAGGTTTGGGATTCCTCTCCGTGTCCCATAGGGATCAACTGGCATAAGCAATTACTCGTTCTGGTCCCTCCTGGACCTGGTTCAGCACAGATCCACAGTATGTTTTCTCTGGGGGTTGCGGCTCATACAAATGTCTTTCTCCGGCAGCCTGATCGCCTCTCCTGGTCCTGGTTCTGCTCACATGACTCAAATCGGCCAACTTGGGTCTCTCTTCTCTGGATCTGGTCTCTTGGGTCTTCACTTGGGGCTGGTCTCTGAGGTCCAGTCTCTCAGGTCTTCACTCGGGTCTGGCCTCTTAGGTCTTCACTTGGGTCTGGTCTCTTGGATCTGGTCTCTTGTAATGGTGGCTATAAGCCAACTGCGCTGCTCACTCAACCATCCTGCTCCAGGCTCCGACTCCTCCCCTTCTCAGCCTTCCTGGGCCTTTTATAATTATTTACTGTGCCATAGCTGTGACCTAACCTGGCATCTCCTGCAATCTCTTCCCTTTGGGGACATGTATTTTGCTCTTCAATTCTTACTAATGTAGTTTTCTCTGCCTTCTCCCTTCTTATCATCTTTGGTCAGCAGAAGGCAATATTCACTTGCAGACATTTGGTTTAGGCATTACTGTGTGTGTGCTCGCATTCATTCGTCCCTTTACAACTGTGTGGTTGTGGACTACTTACAGTGTAATTATACTGAGGGTGGGCAGAAGCCTCATCACTCCTGCCAGCAATTGTGATCAAAAACTAAGGCTAACAAAAGCCTATAGTGTTCCCAGTGTTTTCCAGCTGAGTTCTGTGAAATGCTTTATAGCTGTGTAAAAAGATTTTAATCACCAACCATCTGTTCCTATGCGGTGTAATGACTTAGAGGTATTGCCAATTGATTGTAGCCACCAAATTCTGTCGGAATACTGAAGAGTTGCAGCCAACTAAAGGCCTCTGATTGGCTGCATCAGTCACGGGACATAACAATGTTACATGATTGCTGGAAGACACAATGCTGACTTCGGCACAAGCTTGTCAGGATCCTCCAGTGCCAGTGTCGGGAGAGGGTAGTTATGTGACAAGCGAATTGAACGCGGTTGCACAGATCTAGGAAGTATGCATAATGCATATTTGTGGTCACATGGCTGCCCACTCCTAGTGCCAGCACAAGAGAATCCTAACAGCACAATGTAAGGATTCTCATGGAGCATTGCCTTGAGACAAATGACTTCGTACTAAGTTAGGTCTCTTAAATGATAGTCAATATCTCCTTTGAGCTGCCTTGAAAGCATCTCATTCAGCCATCTAGTTCCCTGCTCTACACTAATGAGGAACATAAACCCTAAAAAATTGCTGTCTACAGTGCAGTCTCTGATTTTGCTGGTAAGAGTTACTTTACATATGAAATGCAAAGAGAGAAAAATGTTATTCTACTAATTAACAGTGTAAGATCGCCATCTAGTGGACTTCGTCACCTTGGTTTCCGTACACCATGGAAGATATACAACAAATCCCTCTCACTTAATCTTATCTTATCAGTGTAATTAAGATTCATTTAGAGCATGGTCACAACTGCATAGACATGAACAATAAAGGTCCATTTAGACAAGCAATAATCGAAAACGAGCCTTTTAAAAAATATTCATCGTCCTATTATTGGCTTGTATAAAACGCTTGTTCGCCGAATGATTGGATCATTCATGATGGCATTAAACTCGTTGTTATTAGCAGCATATCATCCTTTGTAAGTGTGACGCCTCGCCCTCCCTGAGCGGTGGGGTACTCGAAGCTGGGTCAGTGTAGGTGTTGCGGGGGATGCAGTCGTGGCCTGGACCCGTTCCGTGCCCAGGGCTGTCACATGAAAATAATGGGCTTTTGGGATAAGTGGTTTTTCTTTCGACTACGCCACCTGTGTTTTCTGGTGAAGGCCACCAGCGCTGCAACAGTCCACTGAGGCTGGTGTTAGAGGCAGCTAGGATGGGACGGCTCCCCACAGGTGGAGCAGGCCTCAGGGCAGTGTGAGAAGGGATGGTGAGTGCAGTGCCGCGCAGGAATAAACAAGCGGAGGCGGTGAATGAAGTCATCCGGGTCTTTACTCACTTTAGATGAACTTTCAGCCGCAAAGCTTCTCTCTGCTACACACGGCGTACTGCGGCCACCGGGAAGAGGGTTCAGCACTTCCCAGGTAGATAAGGAGCACCTGTCGAGACCCCGCTGGTGTGTGTTCCTCTCCTTAGTAAGTTCTCCCACTGAGCCTTCTCCTGACTGTGCGTGGTATGAAAGTGGTGTAAGGCCGGGTCCCACTGGATAAACTCAGTGTGAGAGATACAGGGGGCGACTCCGCTCCGTCCGTATCCCCCTGGGATCCACTAAGCCTCCGGGCTTTTCTGACTGAGACGTGAAGTAACAAAGTCAGATACCGGGGTCCAGTTACCCCTTTTGCAGCAGGAATCCCTCTGGCTAGGCCAGAGTGAAGAATACAGGTGGCAACTCCGCTCCGTCCGTATCCCCCTGGGATCCACTAAGCCTCCCGGCTTTTCTGACTGAGACGTGAAGTAACAAAGTCAGATACCAGGGGCCAGTTACCCCTTTTGCAGCAGGAATCCCTCTGGCTAGGCCAGAGTGAAGAATACAGGTGGCGACTCTGCTCCGTCCTTATCCCCCTGGGATCCTTTTGCCTGTGGAGCCTATCTCCTCTGCTCCCCTCCAAGGCCTTCTTAGAACAGGACCCTGACCGGATAGAGACACTGGTTAACTCTGACCCGCTCCTCGTCTCAAGGCCAGAGTACGAGGACCGCGAATCTTCAGCCAGCTACAGACTCTTGCTGAACCCTGACAGAAGACCCTCAATCAAAGACCTTGAACTTAAGATGGCCGTAGATTATATATCAATCAATAAGTGCTTCCCAAAAGTGTGTCCTCCACCCTCACCCACTACATGGCTCCTGCTAACTTTGGTTCCCCCCATCTCCTATATCCGGGCGGGGGCAGCACCCTGGTGCATTTAGGCCCCCTACAGGACAGGAGTGGTGTAGTGTTGAGTGGTGAAGTAGGGTCCTGAGAAGTGCTCCATCCTTACCTGGAAGAGGAGATACCACACCTCAATCTGAGGTGCAGTACCCCTGTGGCGACTGAACCCTCAGGGGCGCCACATAAGCATCAATATGCTGTAGATAACATGATTTTCTATACACAGCATGATCGTATTATCTGTTGTGCAGCCATGCTCTAGTCAAATGTCGATCACTATTTTTGACCCCATTCTTATCATTATGGGCACATTTTACACTATGAGTACTTAGACTTCTAGATTAAAGGCATCCAATTTGTTTACCAGCTTTTTCATGCTGTTATTTGTGTTGGTGTTCCCTGAGCAGATTTATCTGATCACAGGCAACAATGGATACAGTAACATGACAGGTCAAATGCTGAGCTAAAAGGGGAGGCTGTAGAAGGAAAGATGGAACCACACTTCCCTAAACTCATGCGGTAGTTTACATGCCCTCACACGGAAATATTGTACTTTGTGTGGCCCATTAATGTTTCCACATAGTATGGTACTGCTTTCATGACCCCTTACCATGCCCCCCACTCAGTATAATACCCCCAATTGTACATTCCCCTGCACGCAGTATGATGCCGCCCATTTTATTCCCTTGCACACAGTATGATGCCCCCCAGCAGGACATTCACAATATAATGCCCCCCACTATACATCACACATGTTCCTCACACAATATAATGCCCTATATACTACACTCCCCCACACCATTATGATGCCTCACAACACAGCACATTCCCCACGCACTGTTTGATGGCCTCCACATAGTACATTCCTCCACAAACAGAATGATGCTCAAACAACACTCACACACAGTATGATGGTCCACACAGCACCCTCCTCACACAGTATGATGTTTCCACAGCCACTCACATATAGTATGTTTCTCCACAGCCACCCACAAAGTATGATGCGCCAACAGCAGGGCCGGCGTCAGCACCCGGCGGACCGGGGCAAGTGCCGGGGCCCTAAGCAGGCGAGCGGTGCCAGCACCTGCCCTTCTCTCCCACTTGCTCAGGGCCCTGGCAGCTGGATACTTACCTCTCCCCGTGCCTCTGCAGATCCGCTGTCTTCCTGCTGTGCGCTCGCTGTGATGTCTCAGGTCAGAGGGTGTGGTGACGTCTTTCCACCACTGCCTCCCCTGAGCCATCACAGGCAGTGCAGAGCGGGAAGACGCCAGCAATGCTGGAGTCCAGACCTGAGCAGCAGCAGCAGGTGAGAAGGAGTGAGGTGAGTATTTGATTTTTTTTTTTTAATGTATGGAGGCATGGGGCATTATATGGGGGGGTGACATCCTGCATGGGGTATTATATGGGGGAAGAGGTGACATCCTGCATGGGGCATTATATGGGGGGGAAAGGGACATCCTGCATGGGGCATTATATGGGGGGGAAAGGGACATCCTGCATGGGGCATTATATGGGGGGAAAGGGGCATCCTGCATGGGGCATTATATGGGGGTGACATCCTGCATGGGGCATTATAAGGGGGGAACAGCCTGCATGGGGCATTATAAGGGGGGAACAGCCTGCATAAGGCATTATGTGAGGGGAACAGCCTGCATGTAGCATTATATGGGGACCAGTATCCTGTATGGAGCATTATAAGGTGACCAGTATCCTGTACGGAGCGTTATATGCGGGCCAGTATCCTGTACTTAACGTTTTATGGGGGCCAGTATTCTGTATGGAGTGTTATATGGGGGCCAGTATTCCGTATGGAGCGTTATGCGGGGACCAGTATTCCGTATGGAGCGTTAGATGGGGGCCAGTATTCCGTATGGAGCATTAGATGGGGGCCAGTATTCTTTATGTAGCGTTATATGGGGACCAGTATTCCATATGGATCATTTTATGGGGGCCAGTATTCCATATGGAGCATTTTATGGGGGCCAGTATTCCATATGGAGCATTTTATGGGGTTCAGTATTCTGTATGGAGCATTTTATGGGGGCCAGTATAATGTGTGAAGCGATTCGCCGGTTTCTGAGCTATTGTGGAATTTACAATAGATATCACTCATGTAATGTAAGAAGTGAAATCTTTGGCATTGCACTATACCTATATTTCTCTGCGGTATCTGTGCATCATGAATCGTGGTATGTGTTAAAGGGGCCCACTGAGACTCTTTCACCCAGGGCCCAGAAAAACCTGGAGCTGGCCCTGCCCAACAGCTACAGTTCCCGACACACAGTACCAAGGACCTGCCACAGTATGCAGACTGGATACCTTAAGTCTACATACCCAGCCAAATTTGCAGTCTAAACTCTGAAACCTCCATCAAATCAAAATGAAGCATGTCTAAACCCACCTACATGAAATGGTCACAATCCCTATGTACATACCATCCTTCTCCAAAGACATATGGTGAACCAAGAGACCACCATTCTAGTAATAACATTTTACTACTGCCTTGTTAATCTTAATTCCAGCCTGAGGCAAATCTTAGAAACACAATAAGACAAAATGTCCCTCTTCATATTTTTTTTATTAACTTCCACATGGCACCCATGTCATTGTCCCTCTTGTAAATGAAAAGGATGTGAGGAGCACCCATCTTCTGATTACATTCTGAAATTGCGGTATTACCTGTTCATGTTAAACTCCATGAATCCATTATTGCACAGCGTGGTTTGTACACTCGGAGGCATGTGTTCAATTGCCGCCTTTCATGTATGTGCCAAGCGTTGTGTTGAGTTTGCTTTTTGGATATTGACAGCAAAGTAGTGTGTGTTCACTATGGTACTATTCAGATGAAGCCAGAGAACATCACATCCATTATTAAAGACATCTTGCATAACTATTGTAGTATCTATGATTTCGGTGTGGATGACGTCCAGCAGAATGAACATTCTGTTTTGGCTACTCCTTCTCATAGGAATGCCTTACCACATGGATACCCTCTGGACTGCGCATCAGAGACATATTTGCTGATTACTTTATATCCTTTGAAGGATCAGTTCTTTGGCAAATGCACTAAATTAGTGGACCTTGTTAATTTGGGGTGGCCATATTTATTTTGACACCTTTTCTGACTTTTTTTCGGCGCTGGTTAGAGACTTCCAAGACAGTTAGTACCCTTGATGTGTTTGTGAGCTTATGGTGTTTTTTGGAGATAGGCAAGAGTGTTTTACTGTGCCAATTTCCAGAAACAACCTACTTATACCTCATTATCACATGTGAAAATAAATTGTGTCCACCTTATTTTCAATACATGGCATTTTAAATTACGGTGGTTTTAAGGTTGATTCAACTTCTTGGAGCACTGATGCTACATGTTTTGGAACAACATCATCTGCTGGTCCAATGCATGAGTAGCAGTTCCGCCATCGACCTACCAAGAAATTCACTTTACAATATGGTTGGCAACAGTGTTGGATTGTCCATATGTCTACCAAAGGGCGTGTACTGTATCTGTAATGTTGGTGATGTAATGTGCATGTGATTTTCCACTACGTCTATGCCTTGTCTGGAATGCTTGCCAGCACAGTAATTCACACTCATCACAGATGTCGTTGTAATTTTTAATTACTACATCAGTCTCCAACCTTTCAACACCTTGGGTTGCAAGTGTTCCTACAATTCATGCAATGAGGATGGTTATATAATATTTAAAGACAAGCAAACACACTATTTTTAATAACATAAATTTATTTGTAAAATACTATTTACTGTAAACTTAGGTCCAACATTAATTTTTCGACAGTGTGCATCAAAAACAACAAAACAATGTTGATGCAAATCTTAACAATCTACAGATGGGCATAGTCCTGCTGTGAGCTCATACTGGAAACACTTGGTGCTAAGTTTTGACCTTGGGTCACTTGGACAGATGCATTGATAGTTTGCCCTTGTGTGGTCTGCCCATATCTATGTGAATGAGGGGGCGACACACTTTCAGCCATGTAATATGTGTTTTTGTGCACACAAGGGTGCGTCTGGCTGGAGTGTCCATAATCCCTGACATTAGTTCTGGACAGTGCATATTGTGAGTGTGAAGGAGGAGGTTGTGTCATATCGGGGCCATATTATAGGCAGGACCGGGGGGGGCACTCACCATCGGGTACCCCGGCGCGCTATGGGGCCTGTGAGCAGAGAAGTCCGGTGCCAGCGCCCATGAGTGGCCCCCTCCTGCTTTCTCAGGACTCCAGCCAGCACAATACTTACCTCGCCCCGTTCCCCATAGCTCTGGCCTCTTCCATGTGTCATCACTGTGACATCTCAGGTCAGAGGGCGCGATGACGTCTTTTCAGCGTGCCCTCTGCTGAGCAGTTACATCGCAGAGAGCGGGAAGATGGCAATGCTGAGGAGTCCTGAGCAGATCAGCAGCAGCGATGAGAGGTGAGTATTTGATATTTTTATTTTTTTATGTATGGAAGCATGGAGCAATATGTGGGGCCCATACAGCCTGCAGCATTATATGGGGGCCATACAGCCTGGAGCATTATATGGGGCCCATACAGCCTGCAGTATTATATGGGGGCCATACAGAATTATATGGGGCCCATACAGGTTGCAGCATTATATGGGGGTCAAACAGCATTATATGGGGCCCATACAGCCTGCAGCATTATATGGGAGCCATACAGCATGGAGCATTATATGGGGGCCAGTATTCTGTATGGAGCATTATATGAGGTCCATTATTCTGTATGGAGCATTATATGGGGTCCATTCTGTATGGAGCATTATATGGGGCCCATGATACTGAATGGAGGACTATACTGTCTGGTCTGCACTGTGTGCTGCGAGGATTCGCCGGTTTCTGAGCTACTGGAGAATTTACAATAGATATTACTCATCTAATGTAAGAAGTGTAATCTTTGGCATTGTACTATACTTATATTTCTCTTCTGTATCTGTGCATCATGAATCGTGGTATGTGTTAAAGGCGCCTACTGAGACTCTTTCGCCCAGAGCCCCTGAAAACCTGGAGCCAGCCCTGATGATAGGCCACTTTCATGGGTGGCGCAAAGAGTTGGGAGGCAGTGGGCTGATTCTGGCTATTGTCTATGTAGCGCAACAGCGAAATTGGGTCATTTGGTGGTATACATGACTCCACCATGCCACACCATGCCACGCCATACCACAATGCGCTACAGGCCCTGAGTTATTCCTGCTCTGGAATTTTATGCACTAAGGGCCCTAAACTTTTGAGGAAATGATCAGTGTTGTCATCATGCTGGATAAGAAATCCAAGATCCTCTGTTCTACTTCATGCGCCACTGCCATCTGGATCGGCAGCTCCGCCATCATCCTTGGTCAGTGACTGAATTGGCCTTTTGGCTCTGTGCTGTGGGCACAGAAGCAGCCTCCTCTTCCCTAGTGGGTAGTCTAGTCTCTTGATGCCAGATTCCTGGGAGGAGCTGCCTTGGATTTGTTAAGGCTGGGATGTTTCCTCCACTTCCACTTCCTCCTCAAGATTGTCATCAGTTCTCTTTCGAAAATATTTAAAATGTGTTTAGATAAAAAAGTCAAATGTGTGACCACATATTCATGATTTAGTTTTAGTAAACACAAGCAACTGTTTAAAACTGGCCATCAAGTGTACCTGATGTCTTGGCTTAAACAATTTGATTCAGAGTTTAGCCGCTGAGTGGTTGGGGGTGGACATTGTTACTATAAGGTCCTATTACCTTATTGGTTGTGTAGCTTTCATGCCTCGAAAATGAACCATAAGGGGCACAGCACTTACTAATAAAATTTACGACTGCAAGCCACATGAGAAAGTACATTTGGCCTGTCTTCTCCAGTCACTAAATCCACAATGATAAGTAATTTATCGTTGGGAATATATTTTTATGCTGGGTATGTAGGAAATACATTACAGTACAATGTAGACATGCATTCTACGAAATGTGAATGTTGTGGTTTAATTTAAAAAAAAACAGGTATATACATACAGTCATGGCCGAAAGTGTTGATACCTTTGAAATTGTCCCAGAAAATGAACTATTTCTCTCAGAAAGGTATTGCAATTACACATGTTTTATTATACACATGTTTATTTCCTTTGTGTGTATTGGAACAACACAAAAAAAAGGAGAAAAAAACGGCAAATTGGACATAATTTCACACAAAACTCCAAAAATGGGCAGGAAAAAATTGTTGGCACTCTCAACTTAATCTTACAGCAAAGAAAGTGAAAAACTTGCACCACCTCAAGCAGCTGCAATAGTCAGTGCAAAGCTGAACATGTACAATGCAGACACCTAAATAGGACTTGATAACATTTCAGGTGCAAAAGCTCATAGAAAAGTTCAAAATAACCATAAGAAAGAAAAATTAGCTGCACTCACCAGTCCTTAAAAGCAGTATCTTTATTCCATAAGGATAAAAAGTCCGGCAAGCAGGGAGAGTGGAGACCTGTAGAAGCGTCTTCACGCGAAACAGCTGTTGTCTGCTTTTTTCTTCCCCTCTCTCCCTGCTTGCTGGACTTTTTATCCTTATGGAATAAAAATACTGCTTTTAAGGACTAGTGAGTGCAGCTCATTTTTCTTTCTTATGGTTACCCTCAACTTAATATTTAGTTGCACAGCCTTTGGAATAAATAACTGCAATCAATCTCTTCCTATAACAAGCTTCTTACAGCTCTCAACTGGAATTTTGGACCACTCTTCTTTTGCAAACTGCTGCAGGTCTCTCATATTTGAAGGCACCTTCTCCCAACAGCAATTTTAAGATCTCCCCACAGGTGTTCAGTAATAGATTTCCTAAAGGAGAAAAACGCGGCACTATCTAAGCGTAGTAAGATTTGATCAATTAAAAGGGTGAGTATCTATAGCAAATTGCTCACCTGATGGGGTTGTGCAAACAGAGGCACAACTCCCGCTTGAAGTATGGATGAATTTGCAAAAGACTGCGGCCGATCCGGTGAGGTGGGATTGAACCCTGATACAGGAGTATCCCACAGTGAAGATTTTAGATAATGGGATGTTCAATCAGATTAACATGTTTTTTACAAAAAAGGTTTGTCATTTGTTATTTTATATATAACATTTAGATGTTTTTATTTATTTTTTTTATGAAAAAACTGAGAACAATGCAGGATGAATCACTCCTCTTCTTCCTCTTTTGTATTCCCTCCCTCTCTCACTCTGGCAAAGGGCTAGAAAAGAAGGGTCAAATTCATTTTTTTCATACACCTGAAGAAGGCTGCAAACAGCCGACGTGTTGTGTATATAGCTTTTATTTGTTTTATATTAGTGTGAATAAAAAATTTTTACTTACAAGCAACGTGAAATTCCTGCACCTTGATCTCACTCGGTGGCAAAGACAGCACCATCACCTGGTTCACCTTTTTGGCATCACAGGTGTTCAATGGGATTTAGATCCAGACTCATTACTAGGCACTTCAGAACTCTCCAGCACTTTGTTTCCATCCATGTCTGGGTGCTTCTTGAAGTATGTTTGGAGTTATTGTCCTACATCAAAACCGATGACTTAGGATACAAATCCAATTTTCTGATAATGGGCACTACATTGCAATTCAAAATCCTTTGATAATCTGCAGATTTCATGATGCCTTTCACATAGTCAAGGCACCCAGTGCCAGAGGCAGTAAAACAACCCCAAAACATTGTTGAACCTCCATCATATTTGACTGTAGGTACTGTGTTCTTTTCTTTGTAGGCCTCATTCCGTTTTTGGTAAACAGTAGAATGATGTGCTTTACCACAAAGCTCTATCTTGGACTCATCTGTCCACAAAATGCTTTCCCAGAAGGATTTTGGCTTACTCATGTACATTTTGGAAAACTGCTGTCTAGCTTTTTTATGTCTTTGTGTCAACAGTGCAGTCCTCCTGGGTCTCCTGCTATAGCGTTTCATTTAATTCAAATGTTGATAGATAGTTCGCGCTGACACTGATGCACCCTGAGCTTGCAGGACAGCTTGAATTTCTTTCAAACCTGATTGGGGCTTCTTATCCTACATCCAAAATATCCTGTGTTGCAACCTTTCACCAATTTTTTTTTTCCGTCCACATCCAGGGAGATTAGCTACAATGCCATGGATTGTAAACTTCTTGATTACGTTCACTTCTCCTTTTTCTGAGTCAACGTCTCCTCTTTTTATATGGTTTGAGGTGTGATTTTCATATTGCCCACACCTATTACTTGCCACATGTAAATTTGAATGAGAATCACATGCTTGAAACAAAATTGGCAAAAATTTTGTCTGGCCCATTTTTTTTTTTTTTTTTAAGTAAGTTTAATTTGCCTTTTTTCTCAGTCTTTTTTCTTGTTCCAATACACACAAAGAAAATAAATGTGTATAACACAATATGTGCAATAGCAATAATTTTCTGGGAGAAATACTTCATTTTCTGGAACAATTTCAAGGGTGCCAACACTTTTGGCAATGTCAGTTGGCTATACAAATGGACCTGACAGGCGACTAATCAGTATAAACCAACACATATATATAATTCAGCAAGTTCATATATTTGGTGACATGCAATTTTCTATGTTTCTTTGGAGAAATGGATATACAACATTGTTTGGAAATACATACACAGTGTATGCTGGGGTGCAGCGTCCCAACTCCCAGAAAATAACTCCTAAGAAATACTTTACCAGGAATGCTCAGTTGTGCCATGGTTATGTATATATATCATATTTTTGGCATCAAGTGAAGGCATGTTGGTTTTTGAGATGTCCTTCTTGTTCTTCTTGTCCTGTCCTCAGCCCAACAGATGTCTTAGCCAGACACTATTTTCTAAAAGATACATCAGTTGGGTTGGATAACCACAGATCATCTCCTAGCAATAAAGCTCAAAAATCAGACTGCACTTGAATGAAATCCGAATGCTGTCCGATTTTTTTGCAGACCTATTGACTTGCATTGCGATTTAGATCTGACACGTGGATGAATATAGGACATGTCTCCAAGATTTGGTATGGATCTCTTGGTCCGCAATAAATCACGGACATGTGAGTTGCTCCATAGACTATCACAGCTATGTGTGCTATCTGAGAAAAGCCCAGATAGCATTCAAAAATCAGAGGTGTGAAACAAAAGGAAGTGTGAGTCTAAAAAAGCCCCAGTGGCATATACAAATCGTGGTATGTATAAAGAAACATTTCCAAAAATAAAAATTAAATAGTTAACACAAATCCTAATTTAACTAATTTGTAATTTTTTTAATGCTATTTGTAATTTTTTGACGCTAGCTTTCTTTTAATGATCCCATAGGCCCCCATTCACCAGACAGAGGTCCAGTATTCTTTTGGACTCAGTCTTGCTGATGTGCCACTGGCGGACACAGTCAGGAGAAGGCCCCTGTGCAAGAGCACTATATGGCCCCTTTGCAGCTCAATAACTCATCATAATGCACAATTCCACCTGCTTTGGAGGTGGGAGGGTGCCACTTTAACCCTTGAGCCCCTGTGCAGCCACACAATTTGCACCAATGATATGTCCACCCCAGTGATATGCACCCTGTTTATTTAATTATATGACAAAAAGTAGCACAATATACTTTATTATATACAGGGACAACTCAGAAAAATATACATATACAGTACAGTATGTATATTTTTGCAATAGGTTTCTGTGGTTGACGGATGTTACAGCATCCATCCACACTGTGGCAGTGTCAGGCATTAGTGTTGAGCGAGTATGTTCTATTAACCCTTTCGCCGAGTACGCTCGGGCCGAGCTCTGAGTATTTACAGCTGCTCGGTGATATGGTTGAATCGCTCCCATGTGCATGATTTGCAACTGTTTGACAGCTTTATTACTTGTGAGGAATGTCTATTTCTTACACATTCCTCACATGTAATAAAGCTGTCAAACAGTTGCAAATCATGCACATGGGAGCGATTCAACCATATCACCGAGCAGCTGTAAATACTCGGAGCTCAGCTGTAAATGCCCAACAGTGGCCATAAATGCTGTGTGCACCTAGCCTTTAGAACATGATTTTAATCAGTCTACAGTAGTTTATTTTTCATTGACGTAATACAGCAGGCATAAATGTGCACACTCCTCCTTATCTCTGTCTTCATAAATCTGATTCTATCTACATTTTATTCTAATGTAATGAATTTGTTCTTTCCATTAAGAATCAGCAAGCGATGAAATTTATCATAATTATAATATAAACAAAAATTATTTTTCATAAATGATGTTCTGCTAATGGATGAGGATCCACGTAATCCTCATGGTAAATTACCTCTAATCCGGTTTGTCTGTGCTGTGTTACCTATGGGAAATAATTGCAATCCCTTTTCTGTGCTTTCTGAGTGTTCACAAGGGCTTTGCCAATATGTTTTAATCCCATCATTTATCTTTGTCAACTAAGGACAAAAATAATGCACAGGCGAGTAAACACGAGAAAACAGAAGGACAGGCCAGCATTATAAATATTGGAAAATCAGGTGCTTTCAAAGTTAGGCATATTTCTACCACCCACATAAAATAATTCCTCTGATATTTTTCTACTCAGAAGAAAGAGGTCATTTAAATAGCTATAAATGAATTTCTGCAGAATATAATTGAAAAAGAGAATAATATCAACAATGCATTGTGAGTAATCTTTGGTGTTTTCTATTTTTATACTTTTGCTTTAAAGGGGTTGTACCACAAGCAAAGTACATTTTAATCAGTAGTAGAGATGATCGAGCATACTCGTTGCTCGAGATTTAAGAGCATGCTCGGGCAAGTACCTATTATCTTCAGCGTGCTCGGGGGTTAAGTTTTTGTCACTCCGTGAACATGATTTGCGACTGTTTGACTGCTTTAATACATGTGAGGAATGCCTGTTTTTCCAGCATTCCTCACATGTATTAAAGCTGTCAAACAGTCACAAATCATGTTCACGGAGCGAAAACTTAACCCCCGAGCACGCTGAAGATAATAGGTACTCGCCCGAGCATGCTCGTAAATCTCGAGCAACGAGCATGCTCGATCATCACTAATCAGTAGATCTTAGAATAAAAATAAGTTCCACAATTACATGTGTTAAAAAATGTTCCTGTGCTGAGATAATCTTATAAATGTGCACTTGCTACGTACTGTGTAATGTCTGCGTCTGACCATGCAGGAACATGGTCTGATCATACCACAGATACTGTGGAGCACTACTCAGGTGTTAAATGTAAGTGATCCAGACTTATGAGTCATACCCCGATGCAACCCCTACATGATTGGTCCTGTGTCCATCCAATCCTCTCTCCTCCTCTTGTAGGGCTGGTGATATCCCTTCAACCAATAATGGGATATCCCACCCTTGTAATATATATAGGCTGCATTGGAGTTTCCTCTTCCTCTTCACCCAGCAGCTTGGGTCCTGGTAGCTTCTGAGCTGTCTAGTGAGAACTGACTATTAAATATATGAAATACAGGATAATGGAAACTCGCTGAAGAACATCTCCCTGCATTTGTTTCCAGCATACAACAGCCTCCCACCCGCATTCCAGTATCCCACCCTCCCAACTGTTTACCAGTCCACCGACCCCAGGGGCCTGGCATATATACTATAAGAGGCACGCTCTCCTCTTCCCTCTATGGCACCTCGATCGAGCAGGCGTTGTTGGCATCATTTTGGTGAACGACACAGGAAGTGAACAAGATATTCTGCAAGAACCTATTTGAGGAGGTCTCATTGTTCATGTTCCTCGGATGAAAGTAGGAGGTCAAAATCCTCAAAGTCCTCACTTAGCATTGACAGCAGACGTTCCAGGGCAAAGAGTTAAACCCTATCGCATGCCGCTAGCGGTGGAGCACATTCAACAAATTCAGCCCCTCAAAACCTGACTTCAATCAGTGAGTCCCAATGTTCACAGGCTTGGGGGCGGGTTTGTGTTCAGCTTTAGTCCCAGTACTCAAATCATTAGTGGAACATATACAAAAATACAATATTAATATATAACAGTGTGTTAACCCACCCGCCCAAGCTAGCATTTACAAAGATTCTTTTATCCGTGGTATCACCCCTTTGGGAGTCTATGTGGATGTTAAACAGAAGATTTGGAAAAACTATTATGTAGACATCTGGTACATTGTGTCCATTGACCAGACCTTGGTGGACAAGGAAAGTAGATTCTTAGACAGGCCATTTGAACGAAAACCATGGGTCACAAACATCATGAACAATTGGCTACAAGCTTTTTCAGTGCTAGGTAATATTATGGGTCAAAAAAACCTGGAGCAATGCACTGAACTGTTTGTATAACAGGATGCAATTTATAATTCTTACAAGTCGTATGGTGGCACCACCTGGTGGCGCTGCAATGAAGTCTTTTGCTGAGGCCTGATCTTCCTGCCTGAACTGGGGTGGGGGGTTCAAGCCCCTGATGTCTGGCCTAAGTTAATGACTGCAGAAAAGCAAACCCTTTTCGCTACCCCAACTAATAGTGCCAAAGGACATGGGGAGTAGGCCGTTTACAGACCAGGTGCATGCTGTTTTTTTTACGCAGTGTACTGCCATTTCTACTCATTATGTAAGTAAACACATCAGTGCTCTTCATGTTGAATCGCCCCCACAGCTAATAGATGTCCCCGTCGAACGAAAAAGTTTTCAGATAAGACAACAGGTCCTGGTGAAAAATCGAAACCCAGTCAGTGTACCAGCTTATGGGACAGTGGCTTGACCATTATCACACAAATTAGGTTTGGCTTTTCTTTTGGTTTCTTCATCCCCTTTTAATTTTCAAAATTTCCCATTTTTTCTGATAATTTAAAATTGGTAAAAGATTACCCCCAAATTATGTCCAAAAAATTAAACAAAGAAGTAAAACTCGGTAGAATGGTAGATTCTTTCCAATTGACATGAATGGTATTTCGCATTCCTTGTGAAAAATTAGAAAAACTGTTTAAGTTAACTGAAGCTTTCCATTCTATTAACAAGGTAAACCTACATCAGTTGCAGTCCCTCCTTGGTTTACTCGCTTTTACATGCAGAGTGTTACGGGTCCGGGTGGTGGAACCTCTGTGCTTTGATGCAAGGAGGGACCAGAGGGGCGTAACTATGTGCCTACTCGGACGACCCAGGTTACACGGTGGCTTAGTCGACTCCGTGAACCAAGGAGGGACCGGGAAGGTGAACCAGGTGCCACTCTGGGACCGACCTTGTGTGAGAGCAGGTGACTCCCATGGGTCAGATGACAGGAGCTGACCAGTACAGCGGATGAGCACGACAGGTAGGCTGGTGGGTGATCCGGGTAGACAAGCAGGCGGGGACGGCAGACAGGCACTCCGGGTAAACGAGCAGGCAGGTACGGCAGGTAACTGGCAGGTGCTCCGGGTAGGCAGGCTGGCAAGCATGGCAGTTAACTGGCAGGTGCTCCGCGTAGGCTGGCAGGCGGGCACAGCAGGTAATCTGGCAGGTGCTCCGGGTAGGCAGGCTGGCGGGCACAGCGGGTAACTGGCAGGTGCTCCGGGTAGGCAGGCTGGCGGGCAGGACTGTTAGACAGACTGGCGGGCAGGACTGTTAGACAGACTGGCAAGCAAGGAACCTGAGGGCTGAGGAGAGTGTTAGCACACAAACAACAACCTTACACAGGCACCTCCATTTTGGAGGAGGTGCCTAATATAGGGGCAGTCCTCCGGCCATTGGCCGGGGACTCTTTAGGACCGCGCGCGTGGCCCCTTTAAGAGGGAGGGAGCGCATGTAAGCGTGCCTTAAGCACAGTGCCCAGGAAGCTCCACGAAGCGCGCCTTAACAGCAGGGGAAAAGGAAGACTTCGGACCGGGACAGTGGCGGTGAGGGGAACGGCGTCTCTGCCCAGCAGGAGGCAGAGACGTCGATGCTACAATACCCCCCCTTTACTCTCCCTCTTTTCTAAGCCTGCGATAAATTTTTCTAGAAGATGAGGGGCATGAATGTTCTCCCTGGGCTCCCAAGACCTCTCCTCAGGGCCAAACCCCTTCCAACCCACAAGAAAGAAAGTCTTTCCTCTTACCCTCTTGGTGACTGTGATGAAAGCCGGCCGGTGGGTGCAGCTCTCTGGCGCCCCCTTACCTCTCAGGTCAGTCAAGGTACTGCACCTAGAGAAAGTAGTGCCAGGAAGCTGCAACCAGCGCAGGGAACACGGTAGTGTGTTATCCCTTCAACGTCACTAAGCCGTAACGTCACTACACAGCACAACTCGCTAGCGCCCTCTTAGCCTCAGGTCAGTCAAGGAACTGCACCTAGGATAAGCGGTCGCCAGGGAGACTGTCCTGTAACCTACTGGGTATCGGGGCCCTCTGTAGTGAGGGCGGTATATATATCTTCCTTGGCCGCGCCAGGAATATATATATCTGAACCTCCGACCGTCACTACCAGCCTTCCCCAATCCCCAGTTGGTATGCTGCCACCAGTCCCTATTTTAGATATACGCCCAGTCCGTGAATGGGCCTATATCGGGTCAGGAACCAACCCTGGGTAGCGTTTTGGCTTGAGCCGAGCTCACACGGACGTGCGTTCGTTATGCAGAATAAAAGGCAGGCCCACAATTACTTGAGGTAATTGATTATAATAATACACTAGATACACGATATACAACTAAATATACACAGGTATAAGGTCAGGCTAAACTATACAACAATGGAATACAACACACAGAATCACCACAGCATATCAGTTACCGGTTTCTTGATTTTCTTGTGACGCAGGGAGAGGATTCTGCGATCGCAGGCACGGTTCTTTGTTACAGGCTGAGGCCTACCACCGCATGGTCAAACTGCTCCTCCCCTTGGTGGCCTCAGCTGGTGCTCAGATGTTCAGCACCCCACTCTTGGGTCAAGACTGACTTGTCTCTTGTCTGTCCTGCTATCTTACCTGCCCCGTCCCGCCCACTGCTGGTGAGGTCAGCTGGCTCAGTCTCCACCCTCAGGTCTAACTTCGATCAGAAGCCCAAATTCTATGGAACCCAATAACTTCTTCTGGGATGGTCTCATGATACCCCCAGGGGTTCCCATGGATTCGGGCCGCCGTAACCGACCTTTTGATATCAATTATGATACCATACGGTCCTCAGGAATGGCTCCGCGCTATATCTTGGCTTCCAGAGCACGTACAAACGTCTACCGCGGAGGCTTGTGTGCGCAATGGCTCCGGGACGCCGTGATATTTTTTTATTGGCCCATCCCACGCAACATGCGTGTACTATTCATGTTTCTATATCTTATGCCTCCATGCTTGTGACAGACAAAGAAACTAGTCCTATGGGACAAATGGTCAGGTACAGATAGACGAAGCACCCCCCCCTGCTGGCTGTGTTTCCTCTCGAAGTCTTTGAAGCTCCTAGCATTCAAGTGTTAAGTAGGCTTCTTATCTTACAGGAGCCTGGATGGGGGGAAACTATCTAGTTGACGTTTTAACAGAAGGTCCCAAGGGTGGGGGCTGCTGAAGTGTGGCCATCCCTGGATATGATTTATCATTACCAAGATGGCGGCTACAGGTTCATCACACCTCCCCCTATACGAGGGCGCGAGGGGGTAGCACATTCCTGTGTTCCCCCGTGCGTCCTTCTGCACCCTCCCCTTGCCGGGATAACCCGTCAGCGTTACCGTGGTCACGGCCTCTTCTGTGGCGAATGGAGAAGTGGTACTGCTGGAGAGCGAGGCTCCAGCGTAGCAACCTGCCATTCGACCCAGAGACCGTGTGTAACCAGCTGAGGGGGTTGTGGTCCGTCTCCACGGTGAAATGGCTCCCGTACAAGTAGGGCTGCAGACGCTGCAGGGCCCATACAATTGCCAGGCATTCTTTTTCCACCGTGGAGTAAGCCACCTCCCGGGGCAGTAGCTTCCTGCTCAGGTACAAGACAGGATGTTCCTGGCCTGTCGTGTTGACCTGACTTAGCACAGCACCGAGGCCAAAGTCACTGGCGTCGGTCTGTACCACAAACGGCCGGTCGAAGTCGGCAGCTTGCAGTACAGGGGAGCTACTTAGGGCGGCCTTGAGTGCCCCGAAAGCTGTCTCGCAGGCGACTGTCCAGTCGACTGCGACGGGCAGCTTCTTCTTGGTGAGGTCCGTCAGGGGCTTGGCCAGGGTGCTATAGTGTGGGACGAACCTCCTATAGTACCCGGCGGTCCCCAAGAAGGACATCACCTGCTTTTTGGTCCTAGGAGTGGGCCAGGATGCGATGGCATCCACTTTCCCCGGTTCTGGCTTCAGAACCCCCCCGCCTACCCGGTGACCCAGGTAGAGGACCTCACTCATGCCCAGCTGGCACTTTTCCGGCTTGATGGTCAAGCCTGCCCGGTGGATCCGACCGAGCACCTGCCGCAGGTGCTCTAGGTGATCCTCCCAAGTGGGACTGAAGACTGCAATATCGTCCAAGTACGCAGCCGCGTACCCTTCAAGTCCCTCAAGCAGCGTATTGACCATCCGCTGAAAAGTGGCAGGGGCATTCTTCATGCTGAATGGCATCACTGTGGACTCGTACAGTCCAAAAGGGGTGATAAAGGCAGAGCGTTCCCTTGCCGCGGGGGTCAGAGGAATCTGCCAGTACCCCCGGCTCAGATCCATGATGGTCAGGTACTTAGCCCCGGCCATCCGATCGAGCAGGTCATCGATGCGTGGTATGGGGAACGCATCGGTGGCCGTTACAGCGTTGAGCCCCCGGTAGTCCACGCAGAACCGTGTAGTTCGGTCCTTCTTTGGTACGAGGACTACAGGCGAGGCCCACGCGCTGCTGGATGCCTGGATCACCCCCAGCTTCAGCATCTCGTCTATCTCTTGGCGCATGTTTCCCTGCACCTCGAAAGAGACCCGATATGCTGAACGCCGGATCGGCGGGTGATCGCCAGTGTCCACGTCGTGGACAGCCATCTCAGTCCTTCCGGGCAGGCTGCTGAACAGCCCCCGGAAGGGGTGCAGGGTGGTCCCCAGCTGGGACCGTTGGTCCTCCGTGAGCTGGTGGCCAACCCCCACATCCTCGATGGACCCACCCGCCTTGGCTTGGGTGAGCAGATCCAGGAGGGTTTCTACCTCTCCTTCCTCGGGAAGGTTGCACACTGGGTGGGCAGTCGCTTCCCGCTCCTGATGAGCCTTCATCATGTTCACGTGGAAGGCCTTCCTCCTTCCACGGGCGTGATCCAGGGTGACCAGATAGGTGACGGCGTTGAGTTTCTGGTGCACGAAGTAGGGACCTTCCCAGGCTGCCTGAAGCTTGTTCTGTGGTACGGGGACCAGTACCCACACCTTTTGACCCACCTGGTAGGTCCTCTCACAAGCATTCTGGTCGTACCACCGCTTCTGGTCGGCCTGGGCCTGGGCCATATTGTCCTGCACCAGCTTTGCCAAGGCCATCATCCTGTCCCGGTGGCGCACGACATACTCAATGACCGACACCTCGGGGGTGGCCAAATCCCCTTCCCATGCTTCCTTCACCAGAGCCAGGGGGCCCCGTACCCGTCGCCCGTACAGGAGCTCAAAGGGGGAGAACCCCGTTGAGGCCTGCGGAACCTCCCGGTAAGCAAATAGGAGGTGTGGGAGGTAACGCTCCCAGTCTCTCCCGTGGGAGTCGACCAACATCTTAAGCATCTGCTTTAAGGTGCCATTGAACCGCTCACACAGGCCATTAGTCTGTGGGTGATACGGGCTGGCCACCAGATGTTGCACCTGCATTTGCTTACAGAGGGACTCCATCAGCCGCGACATGAACTGGGTCCCTCGGTCGGTGAGCATTTCTTGGGGGAAACCCACTCTGGAGAAGATCTCCAGTAAGGCGGTAGCCACCTTGTCGGCCCGAATGGACGACAAAGCTACCGCTTCCGGGTATCGGGTGGCATAGTCCACTACCGTGAGTATGAAGCATTTCCCGGAGTGGCTGGGAGTGGACAGAGGTCCAATAAGATCCACAGCGACCCTCGAGAAAGGCTCTTCGATGATTGGCAGAGTTACCAGTGGGGCTTTGGGGCGCGGCCCCGCCTTCCCCACCCTCTGACAGGTGTCACACGAACGGCAGTAGGCACCCACCGCGGCTCCCATCCCAGGCCAGTAGAAATGCTGAGCTATCCTGGCCTTGGTTTTAGCGATCCCTAGGTGTCCGGCCATCGGAATCTCGTGTGCGATCCGCAACAATTCCGCCCTGAACGGATAGGGTACCACTAACTGTCGGTCCCTGGGCCACGCCTCCGGTGAACCCTGCTGGACCGTTACCCGGTACAGCCGTCCCTGGTCCCAGACCACACGCTCGCAGTCTGACTCCATGGGAGGCTGTGCCGCCTGTTCCTTGAGAGCTTTCAGGCTGTCGTCTGCTTCCAACGCAGCCTGAAATTCCTGACTTGATGTGGCCAGAATCGACGAAACTGCCACATCCTCTGTCAGCCCCTCCGGGCATGTCACCTGGCCGCTGTCTGACCCGGCAGACACTTGGTCAGAAGTGGGGAAGCCGTCGGACCTCTGCAAGGCTCCTTGGGCTCCGGCGCTCCCACTCCTGGTGACAGCGGCTATGACCGCTGTGACCGTGGGTAGTGCCTGCTTCCCCTCTGTTTCTGACCAAGCCGCCCGATCAGGCAGGCTTCCTAGGCCTTTGGACATCTCGGATGTGGGGAACTCCTGCCCTGGGGTCTTACCTGGCGGCTCCTCTCTTGGGACACCCCCACCTCCCATGGCCTGTTCCTCCCCCTGCAGTGGGCCTATACTCAGCAGCCTGGATACCCCTGGGAGCCCTACACTGCCGGTAGCTGCCCCCCTCTCCATCCCTGAGCTTCCCTCTACAGAATCCTGCCCGCCCCCTCCCTCACCGGAGGACAAGAGGTCACGGCACGCCGGCTGAGCACCTCTGCGGGCATCCCCACACTCCCCACCTGCTTTCACTAACCCTGTTTGTGTTGTGTCTGTGCAGGTGTTACCCTCAGGTTTCACTCCCTCCTCCTCAGCAGGACACACACTACATACAACATGGTTGGCATTAGCAGCAGACAAATCAATACACTCTTGGGGGGCCGAACTTGGGGGTTCAGAGGGTACATACTGCGATACTAGACGCCCCAAGTCGGTCCCTAATAAAACATTTGCGGGAATATTTGGCGTTACTCCCACCTCCCGCATCCCCCTTCCGGCACCCCAGTCCAAATACACCATGGCAACGGGAAGTGCCGGCTCCACGCCTCCAACCCCGGAGACGGAAAGAGTCTTTCCTGGTACCAAGTCCTGGGGGGACACCACCTCAGGCCGTACCAGTGTTCGTTCAGCGCCCGTGTCCCGCAGTCCCATGACCGCAGAACGGCCTATGGTGACGGGTTGGATGTTGTCCAGGAACCTACCACCACCCCCTCCCACACACAAAACATTGGGCGCTCTCTGGGACTGGGATGGGGTCTTTTGGCGCTGGGGACACTCAGCCCTAAAGTGTCCTGGTTTGTTGCATAGATGACAACGTCTTACGTCTGGTCCTTGCCTGGAGAGGGCAACAGGGGGATACACCCCTTGTGTTCTAGGGGCCGGGGAAACAGGGGCATGACTGGGCTTACCCCCTCTCCAGGTGCTGCTGGCAGACTTCTTCAGCTCAGGCGCCCTGTTATTGGCATACTCGTCTGCCAGGGCGGCTGTAGCAGAAGCCCCTGTTGGTTTTCGGTCACGGAGGAACTGTCGGAGGTCCTCTGGGCAGTTCCACAAGAACTGCTCCGTGACGAACAGTTCCTGGACCTCCTGGCGGGTAGTAAGCGCTAGACCCGAGGTCCAGTGCTCTGCGGCTCTCAACAGCGCCCGCATATGATCGGTCCAGGTGTCCTTGGGGCCACGCAGCAGGCTCCGGAACTTCTGGCGGTACGACTCGGGAGTGAGGTTGTACTGCCGGATCAGGGCCCGCTTGATGCAGTCGTAGTTCTGTACCTCCCCGGCAGGTAAGTCCCCCAAGGCATCCAGGGACTTACCCCTCAAACGGGGGGTCAGGTATCTGGCCCACTGATCCCGGGCCAGATGGTGCTGAAGACAGGTCCGTTCAAATGCCACCAGAAAGGAGTCCAGGTCCCCATCCTTCTCCAGTAGAGGGAAGTCCTCAGCTCGGACTTTGGACGACTTGGTCTCCTGATGGGTTGGTTGCTCTAGCGGAAGCCCCCGCTGGGCCAGGTCCAGTTGGTGCTGGCGCTCCGCAGCTCGCTCTGCACGCTCCGCAGCCTCCCGGCGCTCTGCAGCTTCACGCTCCGCAGCCTCCCGGCGCTCCGCAGCTTCGCGCTCCTCCTCCGCTGCCTTCTCTGATGCTGCCAGGAGGGTTTTGTAGACGGCATCGCCATGAGACTGGAGACTTGCCATAGCCGCTTGTAAAAGGGCTTGTGATCTGGACAGGCTGGGCTGGGTAGGTGGTGGGCAGCCCACTGCGGGACCGTATACTGGGGACTGGCTCCCTGAGGTGCCCGGGCTGGACTCCTCCTCGCCATGAGTAACAATGTCCTCCCCTCCTGCCACACGGACCGTAGCATTAGCCTCCTGCAGGGTCTTGCTCCTGGTGCCGTCTGCCATCTTGGTAACCGACACCGCTGCAACCCTGAGTTTGCACACACCTTGTTATACTTTTAGCCTGACCGTCTAACGTTGGGCTGACCTTAAGACTCCAGCAGTGGAAGTTACCACTGGCAGTCTTTAGTGCCTGGGAGTAGGGGTCCCACAACACTATTATTCTGCAATCCCACCGCTGCCACCAATGTGATGAAAGCCGGCCGGTGGGTGCAGCTCTCTGGCGCCCCCTTACCTCTCAGGTCAGTCAAGGTACTGCACCTAGAGAAAGTAGTGCCAGGAAGCTGCAACCAGCGCAGGGAACACGGTAGTGTGTTATCCCTTCAACGTCACTAAGCCGTAACGTCACTACACAGCACAACTCGCTAGCGCCCTCTTAGCCTCAGGTCAGTCAAGGAACTGCACCTAGGATAAGCGGTCGCCAGGGAGACTGTCCTGTAACCTACTGGGTATCGGGGCCCTCTGTAGTGAGGGCGGTATATATATCTTCCTTGGCCGCGCCAGGAATATATATATCTGAACCTCCGACCGTCACTACCAGCCTTCCCCAATCCCCAGTTGGTATGCTGCCACCAGTCCCTATTTTAGATATACGCCCAGTCCGTGAATGGGCCTATATCGGGTCAGGAACCAACCCTGGGTAGCGTTTTGGCTTGAGCCGAGCTCACACGGACGTGCGTTCGTTATGCAGAATAAAAGGCAGGCCCACAATTACTTGAGGTAATTGATTATAATAATACACTAGATACACGATATACAACTAAATATACACAGGTATAAGGTCAGGCTAAACTATACAACAATGGAATACAACACACAGAATCACCACAGCATATCAGTTACCGGTTTCTTGATTTTCTTGTGACGCAGGGAGAGGATTCTGCGATCGCAGGCACGGTTCTTTGTTACAGGCTGAGGCCTACCACCGCATGGTCAAACTGCTCCTCCCCTTGGTGGCCTCAGCTGGTGCTCAGATGTTCAGCACCCCACTCTTGGGTCAAGACTGACTTGTCTCTTGTCTGTCCTGCTATCTTACCTGCCCCGTCCCGCCCACTGCTGGTGAGGTCAGCTGGCTCAGTCTCCACCCTCAGGTCTAACTTCGATCAGAAGCCCAAATTCTATGGAACCCAATAACTTCTTCTGGGATGGTCTCATGATACCCCCAGGGGTTCCCATGGATTCGGGCCGCCGTAACCGACCTTTTGATATCAATTATGATACCATACGGTCCTCAGGAATGGCTCCGCGCTATATCTTGGCTTCCAGAGCACGTACAAACGTCTACCGCGGAGGCTTGTGTGCGCAATGGCTCCGGGACGCCGTGATATTTTTTTATTGGCCCATCCCACGCAACATGCGTGTACTATTCATGTTTCTATATCTTATGCCTCCATGCTTGTGACAGACAAAGAAACTAGTCCTATGGGACAAATGGTCAGGTACAGATAGACGAAGCACCCCCCCCTGCTGGCTGTGTTTCCTCTCGAAGTCTTTGAAGCTCCTAGCATTCAAGTGTTAAGTAGGCTTCTTATCTTACAGGAGCCTGGATGGGGGGAAACTATCTAGTTGACGTTTTAACAGAAGGTCCCAAGGGTGGGGGCTGCTGAAGTGTGGCCATCCCTGGATATGATTTATCATTACCAAGATGGCGGCTACAGGTTCATCACAGTGACCAAAATGTTTTCTACCTCAAAGACGTCCTCAGTGGAGACTGGAGCTGGGGTGGTACCTGGATCATCAGAGAAAGAATTAAGGACAACCGGTTTGAGGAGAGACATGTGAAAGGAGTTGGGAATCCGTAAGGAGGCCGGGAGTTTCAGCTTGTAAGCCACCGGATTAATTTGGTTTAGAACCTCGAACGGACTGATGAACCCAACTTGTAAGGTGGTATCTTAAGACGAACATATTTGGAAGAAAGCCAGACCTTGTCTCCCGGACAGAATTGAGGCGGATCCAGACGTCTCTTATCAGCATGCTTCTTCATCCGCTCTGAGTACTGAAGAAGCGCAGATCTAGTGTCTTCCCAAATAGCAGAAAATTCGTTGACGAGAGACTCCGCGGCAGGATTATCCACTGAAGAGGAGACGGGAAATGGAATCCCGGGGTGTTGACCATAGACCACAAAAAACTGAGTTTTATCAGAAGACTCGCTCTCATGGTTGTTATAGGAAAACTAGGCCCAGGGCAGGAGCTCAACCCAATCGCTATGGTGAGCGTTGACAAAGTGACGAAGAAAACTGGTGAGGATTTGATTGATGCGTTCCACTTGGTCATTGGACTGAGGATGATAGGCTGAAGAAAAATCCAAGGAGACATCCAGCAGCTTGCACGTGGCTCTCCAGAAGCGCGTTGTGAATTGAACTCCGCAATCCAAGACAATGTGAAGGAGTAAGCCGTGAAGACGGAAGATGTGATGGATGAAGTCCTTAGCCAGCACCGGTGCAGACGGAAGACCAGGTAGGGGATTCAAGTGGGCCATCTTAGAAAAGTGGTCAGCAACCACCCAAATGACAGTACAACCGGCAGAAACAGGGAGATCCGTGATGAAGTCCATTGCGATATGTTGCCAAGGAGCGGAGGGCACGGGAAGAAGAAGAAGACGACCGGCTGGAAGGTGCCTAGGTATCTTGTTACGGGCACAAGAGGAACAAGCTGCGAAAAATTCCGCAACATCCTTGCGCAGTGGGGGCCACCAATAATGTCGGGCAATGAGCAAAAATGTCTTCCTCTGGCCGGCGTGACCAGCAAGTTTGGACGAATGACCCCACAGTAAAACCTTCTTCAGATCCTGAACTGCTGCAAAGGTCTTACCGGGAGGTAGATGAGACAGGTCAAACGGAGCAATAGTCATTATTTTGGAGGGATCAATGATATGTATAGGCTCCTCCTCCTGGTCGTTAGACAAAAATGAACTGGATAGTGCGTCGGCTTTAATGTTCTTGTCTGCCGGACGGTAGTGAAGCAGAATCGAGCAAAGAATAGTGATCATCTGGCCTGACACAGGTTTAGTCTTTGGGCATTCTGCAAATAAGGGAGGTTTTTATGGTCAGTGTAGATGACCACCGGGTGCAAAGCCCCCTCCAGCAAGTAGTGCCACTCCTCCAGCGCTAATTTGATGGCCAACAGCTCCCGATCTCCTATGGAGTAGTTGCGTTCGGACGAGGAGAAGAGCTTGGAGAAGAAGCCACAGGTTACCATTCTCCCGGACGAGGATTTCTGGGTGAGCACTTCTCCGGCCCCGGAGGAGGAGGCATCAACCTCCAGGAAGAACTGCTTGTTGCAATCCAGATGGTGTAGCACTGGAGCGGAGGAGAAGGCTTGTTTTAGGGAGACGAAGGCTTTCTCCACCTTGGAAGACCACTCCCTGGGATTTGCTCCTTTACGGGTGAGAGCAGAGATGGGAGCAGTCCGGGAGGAAAAATGAGGAATGAAGAAGCGGTAATAGTTCACGAAACCCAGAAACCGTTGAATCGCCTTCAATCCCTCCAGTCGGGACCACTTTAAGATGGCTGAAACCTTCTCGGGATCCATGCGCAGACTGGTCTCAGAAATGATGTAACCGAGAAAGGGCAAGGAGGTCTGCTCAAAGAGGCATTTCTCGTATTTAGCATGCAGGCGATTCTTCGAGAGCCTCAGCAGAACCTGACGAACATCCCTCCGGTGGGAAGGCAGATCCGGGGAGAACACCAAAATGTCGTCCAGGTACACCACCACGCAGGAATACAGAAGATCTCGGAAGATGTCGTTAACTAGCTCCTGGAAGAGGAGGCTGTCGCACGGGTCCTTTACAACCTGCTCCTCACTACACCATGACTCAAGGTATTCCTATGCTCTATATCTTGCCCTGATCTTGTCACTGACTTGTGGATAAGACAGAATTAGGCTGCATACTATTAATTCTTTGATTGATTGCTGAGCATAAATTCTGTTGCCCTCCTTAATAGCTTAGAGTAGCCTTTATTAGGAAGCTGCATGTAGTTTGAACAGTATCCGAGGCTGTTGCACGGGTCCCTAGTAATACCTACCTTTTATATACTACGACTCAAGTTATTTCTGTTCTAGTCCTTTTCTGACATACAGTCTAGACAGAATCAGGCTACATATTACTAACTTTCTGAATGATAGTTAGGCATAAACCTTATTGCTTTGCAACATATCATAGCAGCCTTATTAGGAAGTCATGCAGACAAGATATAATCAGGTTGCATACCATTAACCTTTTGATTGATTGCTGGGCATTTAATTTACTGCTTTGCTATATTATAGAGCAGTCTTATTAGGAAGCCATATGTAGTTCGAGCAGGATCCCCTGTGTCTCTACTTATTTTCTGTTGTGTTGAATTTTTTTCACCAATTTTTTCCATAGTGCCATTGCAGTAATTTTTGTCATTCCAAACCATTTTAACTGATATTTTCTATGTTGTATATCTATTATATTAAATAAAATTTGTTATTCTCTTACAAACTGATCCCACAGTTTTTCTTAATTCCCGTTTGCTTTTGATTATATACCATATGGTATACCATTGGGCTAGCAAAATTGATCAGGGAATGTTTTGTATTTTGGTTTCTCACTTGATTTAGGACTGTTTTCACTTTTTAGTGATACTTTTATAGGTTTATATAACTCCTGGAAGACGGCTGGAGCATTACAGAGACAGAAGGGCATTACACGGTATTCATAGTGACCGTCCCGGGTGTTGAATGCCGTCTTCCACTCGTCTCCCTGGCGAATCCGGACCAGATTGTACGCCCCCCGAAGATCGAGCTTGGTGAAGATCTTCACGCCTTTTAGGCGGTCAAACAACTCCGAGATGAGAGGCAGGGGGTACTTGTTTTTTATGGTAATCTGGTTTAGACCCCTATAGTCAATACAAGGACGAAGCGAGCTGTCTTTCTTCTTGACAAAGAAGAATCCTGCTCCAGCCGGAGAGGTGGATTTCCGGATAAGTCCCCTAGCAAGATTCTCCTCAATGTACTCAGACATAGCTTGGGTCTCGGCCAACGACAAGGGATAGATTCGCCCACGAGGAGGTGAGACACCAGGTATTAGGTCGATGGGGCAATCATACGGCCTATGAAGTGGTAATGTCTCAGCCTCCTTTTTGTCAAAGACGTCCGTATAGGACCAGTAGGGTGCCGGCAAGCCAGGTAGGTTAGCCGGCGTAGACGGGGGTCGAGCAGGACGAACCGGAACCAGACAGGATTCATGGCATTCCTGACCCCAACGGAGCACTTCACCAGATCTCCAATTCAGGACGGGCTCATGTCTCTGTAACCAGGGCAGACCAAGCAAGAGTGGATGAGAGAGGCCGGACAGCACTTCTCCGAGTGCAGCATTCCCACCTGAAGAGTTTCAGGCTCAGTGACCAGCAAGATGGTTTCCGGAAGAAGTCTCCCATCCACTGAGGAAACCGCCAAAGGTTCAGCCAGATGTATGGTAGGAATCTGATAACGCTCCACAACGGCCTATTGAATGAGATTCCCTGCGGCTCCGGAATCCAGAAAGGCAGTCTCGAAGAAGCAGGTCTCACCACTGGTGACAGAAGCGGACAGAGTTAAGGACTGAGAGGGAGAACTCTTGCCTAGGACGACCTCTCCGAGCGGTCCTAGACACTGGAGTTTCCCGGTCTCACCGGGTAGGAACGGATCAGATGCTCTATACTGCCACAGTAGAAGCAACTCCCCTCGGCGCGGCGTGTCTCCTGGCGAGACTTGACCATCTTGGCTTGGTCAATTTGTATTGGCTCTGGAGAAGACACCCGGGGGATTGCTGGTTGCGAGACAGGCCTTTGGAAGGTTGGAGCGAGACGGGGAGGTCTTCTCTCCCCGGTCGGCTCCTTAGCACGTTCCAGAAAGCGGATATCGATCCGGGTAGCTAAAGACACCAGGTCGTCCAGGGTGGGAGGTATGTCTCGGCCGGCTAGCTCATCCTTGATCCATCCAGAAAGGCCCTCCTTAAAGGTGGACACCAGTGTCTCATTATTCCAGGCCTGTTCTGATGCGAGGGTGCGGAAACGCACGGCATACTGTCCCACAGAAAGACTCCCTTGACGGAGAAGTGAGGAGGCAGTAGAAGATCTTCGTCCAGGATCATCGAATACCTTCAGGAAAGCCGCGAGGAAGGCCTGGAGATCAGACACCTGAGGATCCCCTCTCTCCCACAGAGGTGCTTACTCGGACCGACCCAGGTGTTACGGGTCCGGGTGGTGGAACCTCTGTGCTTTGATGCAAGGAGGGACCAGAGGGGCGTAACTATGTGCCTACTCGGACCGACCCAGGTCACACGGCGGCTTAGTCGACTCCGTGAACCAAGGAGGGACCGGGCAAGTGAACCAGGTGCCTCTCTGGGACTGACCTTGTGTGAGAGCAGGTGACTCCCACGGGCCAGATGACAGGAGCTGACCAGTACAGCGGATGAGCACGGCAGGTAGGCTGGCGGGTGATCTGGGTAGACAAGCAGGCGGGGACGGCGGATAGCCAGAAAGGTACTCCGGGTAAACGAGCAGGCAGGTAAGGCAGGTAACTGGCAGGTGCTCAGGGTAGGCAGGGTGGTGGGCACAGCGGGTAACTGGCAAGTGCTCCGGGTAGGCAGGCAGCCGGGCACAGCGGGTAACTGGCAGGTGCTCTGGGTAGGCAGGCTTGTGGGTACAGCGGGTAACTGGCAGGTGCTCCGGGTTGGCGGGCTGGCGGTCAGGACTGTTAGACAGACTGGCAGGCAGGACTGTTAGACAGACTGGCGGGCAGGACTGTTAGACAGACTGGTGGGCAGGACTGTTAGACAGACTGGCTAGCAAGGAATCTGAGGGCTGAGGAGAGTGTTAGCACACAAAGAACAACCTTGCACAGGCACCTCCATTTTGGAGGAGGTGCTTAATATAGGGGCAGTCCTCCGGCCATTGGCCGGGGACTCTTTAGGATGGCGCGCGCGGCCCCTTTAAGAGGGAGGGAGCGCGTGCACGCGCTCCCTTAAGCACAGTGCCCGGGAAGCTGAGCGCAGTGCGTGCCTTAGTAGCAGGGGAACAGGAAGACGCCGGACCTGGACCGCGGCGGTGAGGGGAACGGCGTCTCTGCCCGGCAGGAGGCAGAGAAGCCGATGCTACACAGAGTCATGCCTATGGGCAGGGTGTTACTCCAGGCATTTGTTCCTTTGTACCAGGATTACTAGGTGCTCAGACAATAAAATTTGCATCATCCACTCTTTAAAAGCTGGCTTGTCAGCCTGGAAGTAGTTTTTACTCAATTAAAATGGCCACACTCAGGCCCAGATGTTTTTAGGCAAGAGAGCGAGCTTTTTTCTATTGCCTCATGGTCTCTTGCATTTTGTGGTCATCTTCGGCCATGAATGATGCCATTCTGTATGGCCCGATTCGTGGAAGGTTTCCAGTTTATGCAAAAACCTGACCCTCCTGGAACTTTTTCCCATCCATTGTGGAGTTATGGGGAAAATAATTGTCTAACAATAAGATCTGTTTCTGGACTGACACCATGCATTAACAGATTATTGTTGTCTTCTTTACCAATTTTGTCACTATTAAGACATATAGTATTAAGATGTTTAGACATCTGGATCAGGGTCTGCCATGTCCCTGACATTAATAATGAAATAGTTAATTAATTGTCTCACTCTAATTGGCAGGTTTTTCACCAACGGTTGCCCTTCGCCAACCCGATGGGCCATCAATGTCCACCCATCCTGTGGCACTTTGTGGGGAGCAGCTAACGTCCTTGATCAGATTGTCAGCAGTCCTGAAGACTTGTAATTCTTATGGTAAGTCGTGGAATGATTGGATACTTTTTTCCACAAGTACTTTTTCATTTAACAGCAATGACTCATATTTAGAGGCCATGCTGTGCTACCTTTTACACCTTCATTCTTCAGGTGTAACAGCCTAACTAGCAAAACGTCACCTTGCTGATGTTGCCTTTTATTTTATTTTTTTAAATTATTGGTGACATCAGACCAATTTGGCTTGCCAGTCTTTGAAAGGCTGGACTAGAGAAAAAAATTCTTTCTACATTCGTATGTCTGTTTTTAACTTTTTATTAAAACAGTCGATAGGGGCCTCAAAAATCATTTATTCCTCCCCGTTCGAATCATCTGTTCTTTGGAGCCCTCCACATAAGCAAATTTATTCCTCTATCTAAATTTAAGCCAGGTGGTCTTTTAATTGATGATGACAAATTTATCCCATGGAATCCTGTTGCACTGGCACTCCCCTTGTTATTCGAGGTACACCCACCTGATTTGTTAATCTAATGTAAGGGGGAAGACCAGGGTGTAAGTACTTTCAGAGAAAGGGATCCGGAACTGCCGGGGCCGTGCCTATGGTTGCAGGGGGAAGACAGATTGCGAGCACAGGAGTCAGGTGATTGGGAAGCTGGCGGCGTGTCCAGAGTGAGAGCTGGGAGGTCAGGTGACCGAGAGACTGGTGGCGTGGGCAAAGAGAGGAAGAGACGAGGACGTTTGCGTGTCAAAGCAGAGTTGGGTCCTGTTCAGCAGAGCAGTGTGAGAGGGTCCAGGCTCCTGGCTCCTGGACTGGGAGCAAGAGCCGAGTGCAGTGGACTGGAGGAGTCAAGCCGACTAGAGAAGAGACGCAGGGTCGGTGGAGCCGGGCACGTGAGGTGCCGTGTTATGGACTAGGGGCTCAGCGGGTAAAACCAGAGACCGCCCGCTGCCGCCAGAAGATGGAGCATAGTTTGGGCGGGGAAGCCTGAAGAAAGCAACACCGGCCTCAGCTGGCAACTGGCTTATGGAGGAAAAGAGTCAGCTAAGTGTAAAAACTGTTGTTTACAACCGGTTCGACTCTGCTATATCTAGTTAAACTGTGAACTGTCAGTTAAAGACTTTTACCTGCTACTTCCCTTGTTTTCCCCCATATTTTCCCCTGATACTCCCTGCGTGGAGATTTACCCTGTTATTATAAACTTCCCCTGTTTATTAACCCCGTATTGGCTGCTCTGTGTTTCTGTGTCTCTGCATCTAAAGTACCCATGTTACATTTGCCGTAGTCGGCAGGATGCAGTCGTTAGACACAGACACTGCAGAGCAGTCCATCCTGGGAGCCCCTAAATCTAGCTTGCCGCTGGGGGCCATGCTCAGCAATCTCCCAAAGTTCACCGGGGACAATATGATGCTGTGGGACTGGATTGAGAGAGTTAGGATTATGTTACGTATGCATCCGATGACCCCAGCTATGCAAGCCGAAATAGCCTTACTGGCCCTGGACGGTGAGGCCCGACAATCCGTGATGTACCGCCCTCCCCGTGACTGGGATACTGTAGAAAAAGTGGTGCGGATACTAGAGGAGATGCATGGGGATCCCACCAATGTAGGAGAGCTGAGGATACGGCTGTTTCACGAAGTGCAGCAGGAGGGGGAGACTGTGATGCAGTATGTTAATGCCTTACAGAGGGTCCATGCCTATATCACTAGAAAAGATGACATGGGGAATTTGGGAATGGGCCCCCCTGACGTGATCTTAAGGGACCAGTTTGTGGCAGGCCTCAGGGATGTGCAGCTGAAGCAGGCCTTGCGGGAGCGCCTGCGCGCCAATCCACGTATGAATTTTCTAGAAGTGGGGGCGGAGGCACGTGTGAGAGAGCAGGAGATGGGGGTGATGGCCCTGGCAGGGATGGTCCGGAGTAACGAGGTACCCACCCCACCTGCAGCTGAACCGGAATGGGCTTGAGAGATGCAAAAGGAGATACAGGAGATGCGAGATGAATGGTCCAGACTCAAGAAGACCCCTACCCCGACACCAGAGATACCCAGATCCATTGCTCCAGTTATGGAAAAAATTGAATTCAGGACCCCCCCTGCAGGAGTGTTCTGTAGGGGAGTGAGGCAGCCATACACAGACAGAGACACGACTTGCTGGAAGTGTGGAGGCGCAGGACATTATGCCAGGGGCTGTGCCAGCCGAGGGCGGCCCCTGTCACGGCAGCCGTTAAACTAGCAGGCTCCGTGTTTGGGGGACCCAGCCCGGAGCCTGAGGAAGGGGAAAGAAAAAGAGGAAGTCCCAAGGACCTGGTTTCCACCAGCCCGACTGTCTGGGCCGAAATAAGCGGTCGGGCTGTTCACTGCCTGATTGACACAGGATCCCAGGTGACTACGATGACAGAAGTCTACTTCCAACAGCGATTTCCAGAGATAGCGCGGCCTGAATGGGGACCAGTAATTAGACTCACGGCAGCTAATCAATTACCCATCCCGGTCACAGGGGTGGTGTGGATGAAGTTCCGAGTGTGTGGAAAAGATGTGGGAAAAAAAGGAGTCATCCTGGTCGCAGGGGGAACCGGGAGTGGACCCCCGGTGACCCTCGGAATGAATGTGCTGAAAGAGATTGGGCAAATCCTGATTAGTGAGCCGAAGGAAATTCCTCTTGACCAGTGGACCCGTGAACCCCCCAAAGGAGGGTCTTTCAACAACTAATCGGAGCTGCCCAGGCTCAGGAGACGTCGAGTGAAGGGAAGATCCTGGTTAAAATAATAGTGCCAGCAGCTACGGTGATCACCTTACCGCCCGGACAAACTGTACTCATGTTATCCGCACAGGCCTGCACACCTCTTGAGGGGGTCGAAGTTCAGATAGAACGAACATCGATGGACAAAGTACCCCTCGGACTCTTGGTGGCTCGGACACTGGCCACCGTTCGGGGTGGCAATGTTATAGTGCGGTGTGTTAATCTGGGCGAAAATGATCTCACACTACCTTCCAGGGTGGAAATAGCCCAGATTCTGGGAATGCCAGAGAAGTTGGTGCAACCTGATGTGGTACAGCTTGTAACATCCCTGGCGGCGTGCTTGCATAGTGCACCACCTCCCACTATGCAGGACCGCAAACTTACCTGTCAGTCCATGCTGCACTCTTTGCTCCAGTACCTGCTCTGTCCATGTCTCTTGTCTGATTGCTTAGGGCGTCGGCGCGGCTTTCTGCTTGTTTCTTATAGCTATTGTGTGCACAGTCCTAATGTGTCCCCAGCCTATTGCTGTGAGTCACTGGATACTTAAACCCCCTCCACCCAGTGGGAGGAGCCTGAGCAACACTTTCTTACAGTCTGTGTTCTGTGCAACTGTTAGTTGCCAGGTCCTGTCCTGACTCTGTTTCCGCCACCCTGGGGGCCGAGTACCCAGGGCCACTATCTCTATCTCTGACTTCTAGTCTGTTTCCGCCACCCTGGGGGCTGAGTTCCCAGGCTCGTTCCTGTATATTATTCCCGGTTCAGTTCCTGTCTGAACAGTGTCCTAGCCCGTTACTTGTTTGTCTCTATGTCCGAATCTTCCCTTTTCCTGCAGTGTCTGAACCTGCACCTAACTCCAACTCATTGTCTCTGTACTTCTGTTTGTGAGTTTTGTGTCCACTCGCTACTTCATTCTAAGTACCTTGCGTGTCTCGTTCTGCTTGTCCCCTTTCCCTTCCTCTGTATCTACCTCCTGTGTTCTAACCATCTTCCTGTATTTTCCAGTCTGTTCCATGTGAACAGAGCCCTGTCCTGTCTGCCTTCACTTTCTGCTCTGTTCTGTTCTGCTTGTTCACCGCTCCTGCGGTTCTATTCTGCTCTGCTTATTCACCGCTCCTGCGGTTCCGCTCTGCTCTGCTTATTTACTGCACCTGCGGTTTTGCTCCGCTCTGCTTGTTCACCGCGCCTGCGGTTTTGCTTCGCTCTGCTTGCTCACCGCGCTTGCGGTTTTGCTCCGCTCTGCTTGTTCTCCGCACCAGCGGTTTTGCTCTGCTCTGCTTGTTCACCGCGCTTGCGGTTTTGCTCTGCTCTGCTTGTTCTCCGCACCTGCGGTTTTGCTCTGCTCAGCTTGTCTACCGCGTCTGCGGGTTTTGCTCTGCTCAGCTTGTCTACCGCGTCTGCGGGTTTTGCTCTGCTCAGCTTGTCTACCGCATCTGCGGGTTTTGCTCTGCTCAGCTTGTCTACCGCATCTGCGGGTTTTGCTCTGCTCAGCTTGTCTACTGCATCTGTGGGTTTTGCTCTGCTCAGCTTGTCTATCGCATCTGTGGGTTTTGCTCTGCTCAGCTTGCCTACCGCATCTGCGGGTTTTGCTCTGCTCAGCTTGTCTACCGCATCTGCGGGTTTTTCTCTGCTCAGCTTGTCTACCGCATCAGTGGATTTTGCTCTGCTCTGCTCGTCTACCGCACCTGTGGCTCCGTTTCTGTGTCCCAGTCTGTACAGGTCCCTATCCTGCCTGCGTTTTTACCTGCCAGTACTCGCCTCTCTGCATGTCAGTCATGCCTGCCTGTGCCCACCTGTCTGCACGCCAGCCGTGCCTGCCAGTGCCCACCTGTCTGCATACCAGCTGTGCCTGTCAATATCCACCTGTCTGCATACCAGCCGTGTTAACCAGTACCCACCTGTCTACATGCCAGTCTAACCTGCCTGTTCCTGCATTCCCCGGTATGGGTCAACAGCTGTGACCGGGGTCTGACTTGGAGTAGCACCTGGTCCCTCTGCTCGGTTCCTCCTTGGATCACGGAGTCGACTGAGCCGCCGTGCGACCTTGCTCGGATCGGGTTGATACTTAGTTACGCCCCTCCAGGCACTCCTCGGTTCATGGTACAGTGGGATCACTAATCACGCTCCCGCCAGTCAGTCCGGGCGCGAGCGTAACACAGCTGTCCGCTGTACGAGGAGACCCCTGGACTCTGGCGGTCACCGTGCCGCCGGAATCCCACCGGGTTAGTGCGAAGGGGGGACGAAGAATCCTAGAACGAATGAGGGCTGAATTGACGGGACTTACATCTCGACAGGTGCCGCAGGTTGAAGAGGTGCTGGAGCGGTACCAGGAAGTCTTTGCTCGCCATGAGGATGATTTTGGTTGCACCGAAGCCATTACCCACGAGACTCCCACGGGGAGCGCTGCTCCAGTGCGGGAGAGATACCGGCAGATACCACCCCAGATATATAAAGAGGTTAAGTAGATGCTAGCCCATATGTTACAGAATGGTGTGATACGGGAGAGTCAGAGTCCGTGGGCAGCCCCAATTGTCCTGGTCCAGAAGAAAGATGGGACCCTGCGGTTCTGCGTGGACTATAGACTAGTGTTGAGCCACCCCCATAGTGTTCGAGTTCGGTTCGGTTCGTCGAACACCCGTGTGTTCGCCGAACTGTTCGTCGAACTGTTCGTCGAACACCTTCGAACACCGTTAAAACCAATGGCAGGCAAACAAAAACACATAGAAACACATAGAAAACACCTTCAAAGGTGTCCAAAAGCTGACAAACTGCTCAGAAGACACAACTAACACATGGAAAAGTGACAAGTACATATAGTCATGCGAAAAGAAAAGAGGTGGAGGAGTAAAAGGAGGAGGAGACACAGATATAGGCATGTCATGCCCTTCTAAAATCCAAAAAGTGAGAAGCCGACACGTTCAGTCCGCTCCTGCCCGTGCCACCTCCGTGTCGCCGGGTTTGTGCCAGAGCCGCGGTGAACCCTGACGGCCAGCCCCCCTCTCCCAATACTGGTGCCTGTCCGCTGGTGGGTCGAGCGAGCCCCCCTGTGGTGGAGGCAGCTCTAAGCTTTTTAATTTAAATTGTCTCTCTAATTTGAATAAATACACTTTAAATTAATTTACAAGGATCTATTGGAGGGCAAGTCTCATGCCAGCAGCCGCGTAATTCCAGCTCCAGTAGCGTCCACTAAAGCTGCTGCAGTTAAAAAGCTTTTATAAGGATCGAGCTCGGCTGTCCACCGCAAGGCATCCTACTGCCAGTCCCAGCCCCTATGCCTTGGGGTGCCTCCTGATGATCTTCACTGAGTATCCCGTGGTCCCGAAGCATTTCCTTTGAAAAAATGAAGTGTCCAAACTACAGGTGGTGTAGCTTGCTTAACAGCCGGGATAATCCGCTGACTAGCAGACCCTGCTACTAGGCACAAAGTATTTCCTGGGCTAGATGCAGTTAAAAATTTGTAATTAGATACTCTCGTTGGATGCTGAGAAAGCATTCCATAGAGTCTCCTGGCACGCCATATATGATTCTCTTAAAAAGCTTGGGGTAGGGGTCTAGGGGACCCTTTTATAGCCAAAATCACGGCCGTGTATCGCAATACGTCACCTAGGCTGAAGATAAATGGAACTGTAGCACCCTGAGGGCTCGGTTGCTACAGAGGTATTGCACCTCACCCAGAGGTGTGATATCTCACTCTCAGGTAAGGATGTAGTGTGGATCAGGACCCGACACCTGCATGCATTACACCACATTGCCGTGGGGCAGGGCGACCAATATGCCCCTGAGATGGGCACGACAGTCCCTGTCCCTGGCTGGAGTGGGGGGAGGGAACACTGAGGAAGGGGAACCCTGTAGTGCAGGAGCAGGGAGGAAGCAGTTCCTGGGTGCATTGAGAAGGGAGTATAAAAGGTGGGCACCATCTTAGTTCAGTGCAGAGAAGTCTGAGCAGAAGTGGCAGGGAGCAGGGGCTCTGCATGAGCTCTGCTCCGGAGGCGGGCCTAGTAACAGAGGCCCAGGCCTGGAAGAGGGAGAAGGAAGGAAGAGGAGCGGAGAAGGCTCCAGGAACGAGGAACGAAGGGATCTCAGGGGTGCGGACGGGCGAGTCGCCACCGCACGCCCGAATCCACCTGCGTGGAGGGGTCAGGCCAAAGGGGGAGACCGGTCCCTGAAACTAGTGGAGGCAGGAAACGACCCTCAGCTAGAAACAGGAGGCTGTGACATTTTATGTGGCGCAGCCCCTCGCTACACCCGCTAGGAAGGCACCACATAGGGTCAGGGAAACTGGCGCCAAGTTTACCAAGAGGAGGCCCGAGGCAGCCGGACAGAAGGGTTGGTAAGAAAGGCCAGACAAAGGACACACAAAGGGGGTCCTGTGAAGCACTCCAAAGTTATCTGGGAGTTGTCTGAGCCCCTCACCTGGTGAGCACAGTACGACGTGGGCAGCCGTTACCTGCAGACGTGGTCTGGATAATAAGAACTGTGAGTAAAGGCCCTGGACTGCATCACTGACTCCGTGTCATTACTGCTGCTGCCCTGCACCATCACCCCCATCCTCCGCATACACTGCCCTGAGGCTATACTCCTCCCGTGGGGAGTTATGCTACGCTCTGCTGCACCCACAACACCAGCCTCAGCGGTCTGCCCTGGAGCGGCGGTTCACTCTGACCGCAATCCACGGGTGGCGTAGTCGGACATTTAAACATCAAAACCACATAAATAGTTCCGCCACTGGTTTGACCGCCCTGAGCCACAGAACCGGGTTGCCGCCACGGAGACTACAACCACCAGCATCCACCAAAAAGGGTCCGGCTCCGGGTGTCCCAAGGCCCAGGGGGCGCGTCAGAACATTTTCATCACCTTTCACAATCACCAATGGGACAAGGCAGGGATGTTCTCTGTCCCCTCTCTTATACATCCTAGTGACGGAGCACCTGCTCTCATCAATTCGCCATAACCCCAATATTAGGTGGATTGAGGTGGGAGGCACCGAGTACAAGTGCTCTCTATTTGCTGATGATGTCCTAGTATATATCACTCAATCACATATATCCATCCATGCTGTTATGGCTGAAATAGATCACTTTGTTACATGGTCAAATTTTAAAATCAATGCAGGGAAGTCTGAGGCCCTCGATGTCCCCCTCCCCAAATCCATATAGGATTCCATCCAGTCCAACTTTCCCTTTGCCTGGCCCTCACAGGGTATCAAATACTTAGGAATTCCTATTCATAGAGACCTCTCCCATCTATGTTATCTTAATTTTGGGCCCTTTATTGAACAACTCCATACAGACCACGGTTGGCAAGTTAGAACTGTAAGATTCACTACGTGAACCACTGGTGTTTTGTGGAAAAGCACATGTACACTGTGTTCCAAATTATTATGCAAAAAGTGTTTAGGAGTGATAAGGGAAGAATTTGTTTGTTTGTCAGTTAAACTCATTGATGGTGATGTGTGTCAGGGCTCTTTATATCACTGTAAGCAATTGCAGACACCTGTGCTAATTAGTTTGGCAGGTGTGTCCAATGAAAGGCAAGACTACTTAAGAAGGCTGTCTCACATTATTAAGCAGCCTACATTTTCTGCCAAAATGGGAAAGAAAAAGGATGTGTCGGCTGCTGAGAAGCAACAAATTGTGGAGTGTTTAGGTCAAGGCATGACTACAATCAACATTGTGCGATGATCAGGATGAAGTGTCTTGGCAATCAAGAAGTATGTAGCTGATTCACAGTACACACGTGTGAGTGCTGATAAGGGCAAATTGAGGACTCTTTCCTACAGGCAATTACGTCAGGTTGAAAGAGCAGCGACAAAAAAGCCTTGTCATAGCAGCAGACAAGTTTTTGAAGCTGCTTGTGCCTCCAACGTCCCCCGAACAACAAGATGCAGGGTCCTTCAGAGGTTTGCAGCTGTGCATACGCCATCCTGTCGACCTCCTCTATCTACTTCACACAAGCAGAAACGGCTCCAGTGGGCCAAACATTACATGAAGACTGATTTCAAAACTGTTTTGTTCACGGATGAGTGCCGTGCAGCGCTCGATGGTCCAGATGGATGGAGTGGAGGATGGCTGGTTGATGGACACCCCACGCAAACACGGCTACAGCGCCAACAAGGAGGAGGTGGAGTAATGTTTTGGGCTGGAATCATGGGGAGAGAGATTGTCGGCCCCTTTAGGATCCCTGAAGGCGCTAAAGATGAACTCCATAATGTATGTGGATTTTCTCAAACAGCACTTCCTGCCATGGTTCAAGAAGAAGAACCGTGTATTTCACAGCAAGATCATTTTTCTGCATGATAATGCACCATCTCATGCTGCACATAAAACATCTGCATCTCTGGCTGATATGGGCATAAAAGGGGACAAACTTATGGTGTGACCCCCATGCTCCCCTGACCTCTACCCCATTCAGAACCTTTGGAGCATCATTAAAAGGAGTGTCTATGATGGCGGGAGGCAGTTCACATCTAAGCAACAGCTCTGGGAGGGTATTCTGTCCTCATGCAAAACAATTGAAGCAGAAACCATCCAAAACCTGACAAATTCAATGGACGAGAGAGTTCAGAAGCCCCTTTCGAACAAGGGGTCCTGTGTGAAAATGTAACATCACCTAGAATAAAGTTTTGAGTTGAAAACTGTTTGATTTCAGTTTCTAACAACCTGCTAATGCTTATAATTTCAAAAATGACCATTTTTTTGGTCTTTATTAAAATGAAAAGGTTGATCGAAAAGTTTGGGGGATCTAAGAGTGTGGCAACCCAGTAGTCATGATTACTTCGAATTCTGACAATATGAGGGTCATGCTGCAGGTAGTGCAGCAAGAAGGCACTTATGTGTCTTGCGCATCTCGGAGCCCCAAAATTATTTTCCGGGCTAGATGCAGCTAAAAATTATTATTAATTTTAAATCTGGTGAAGCTTTAGTATAGATGGCCTAATAGGATCAGTGCTGCACACTGCTACAAAGCCCAAATTATTTTCCAGTCAAGATACAGATAAACATGATTAGTAATTTTAAATCTGGTGGAACTTATTATAGATGGCCTAATAGAATCAGTGCTGCACACTGCTACAAAGCCCAAATTATTTTCCAGCCAAGATACAGATAAACATGATTAGTAATTTGAAAGCTTAAAACGGTTGGTAGGGTGATTTTAACCAATCATCAAGCTTTTACTCTCCCCAGGATGACACAGGGGTAGAAAAGTCGTTTCGGATCCATGATTTGTTCATCTTTATGAACGTGAGTCTGTCTACATTATCAGTGGAGAGCCGCGTGCGCTTATCTGTCAGCACACCACCAGCAGCGCTGAACACACGTTCAGACAGAACGCTGGCTGCGGGGCATGACAAGATCTCCAAGGCGTAAGTGGCTAGCTCCGGCCATTTATCCAGATTGGAAGCCCAAAAAGAGCAAGGGTCCAGTGACACAGTCGTGGCTTCAATGTTTACTTGGAGATACTCCTGTACCATCGTCTCTAGGCGTTGACTATGTGTCAGACTTCTTGTCTCCTGTGGCCTTGCAAAGGATGGGCTAAAAAAGTGGTGAAATGATTCCGCAAAATTGATGTTACCAGCAGATACTGTGGTTCTGTTACGGTTTGAGTGCTGAACACTTGACGGTCCCACGGTTGGCAAGTTGGAACTGTGAGATTCACTACGTGCACCACTGGTATTTTGTGGAAAAGCACATGTAAGATTCTGCAACAGTCTCTGCTGATACTCCTGCATGCGTGCATCCCTTTCTATGGCAGGAATAATTTCTGCAAATTTACTTTTGTACCGGGGATCTAACAGTGTGGCAACCCAGTAGTCAGGATTATTTCTAATTCTCACAATTCGAGGGTCATGTTGCAGGTAGTGCAGCAAGAAGGCACTCATGTGTGTTGCGCATCCAGGAGCACCAAGTCCCTGTTGTGTTGGTGGCGAGGTAACAATCATGCTTCCTTCCTCTGTCCTCTCCCCCCAACCTCGCACAACAGAAATGTGATCAAGGTCTCCCTCATCTGATGAGTCTTCCATCAATTCGTCCTCCACTTCTTCCTGGGCTCCTGCACCTTCCTCACTAGTTTGGCTGCTACCATGCGCCCTGGTAAAACCATCTCCCCCACCCTCACATGCCTGCCGCCTTGGTGCTGCCGACCGTCTGGACCTTGCAGATGTTAGCCCTTCCGCATACAACTCCTCCTCCTCTACTTCCTCCACCTCCTCTTGTGCCACCACCTGACTCCGAATTCTGTTTAACATGTGCTCCAGCATGTAAATCACCGGAATAGTCATGCTGATAATGGCATCGTCAGCACTAAACATCTTCGTCGCCATTTCAAAACTGTGCAGAAGGGTGCATAGGTCCCTGATCTGAGACCATTCCTCCAGCGTGATTTGCCCCACCTCTGGAATTCCACCGGGTAGGCACATCGCATTTTAGCCGGTGAAGTGGCAGGCCCAAGGACTTCTGTAGAGATGTAAGTCGCTGAGCTGCGGGATGCGAACGGAGAAAGTGAGCACACAGCGACCGTGCCCTCTGCAGAAGGCCATCTAGTCTGGGATAGTGGGCTAAAAATTGCTGGACAACCAGGTTCAACACGTGAGCCATACAAGGCACGTGTGTGACATTGCCCCGGCGAAGGGCCACACCCAGGTTTGCAGCATTGTCGCACACGGCCTTCCCTGGTTTCAGGTCCAGTGGAGACAACCATTCATGAAATTGGTTCTCCAGAGCTGACCACAACTCCTCAGCTGTGTGACTCACATTTCCCAGACATTTCAATGTAAAAACCGCCTGATGACGTTGAGCCCTACTGCCAGCATAGTAAGGAGGTGTGCAGGATCCCTTCTGCGCAGTTAGAAAGCTTGTGGCATGACCAGACAGGCTTTGGGTGCAGGTGGAAGACCGAGAGGAGGTTGAGGAGGCAGAAGCAGTGGAGGAACTTTGACATAAAGAGGATTGACGCACAACTCGTGGGGACGGCAAGACTTGGACAGCAGCCCCTTGTCCTGCTGTCACCATAGTTACCCAGTGCCCAGTCAGCGACATGTAACGCCCCTGTCCATGCCTACTCGTCCAAGTGTCTGTGGTGAAATGCACCCTGTCACACACAGAGTTTCTCAAAGAAGCGGTGATGTTGTGTGCGACATGCTGGTGGAGCGCAGGCACACCTTTCTTTGACAAGTAGTGCTGACTGGGCATCTGGTACTGGGGCACTGCGACGGACATAAGGTCTCGAAAATCCTCTGTTTCCACCAGGCGGAAAGGCAGCATTTCTGTAGCCAAGAACTTGCAGATGGTGAAATTCAACCTCTTAGCTTTCTCATGGCTAGGAGGAAATGGTCTTTTACTTGTCCACATCTGAGGGACCGAGGGCTGGCTATTGTGCTTAGACGGGGTTGATAAGGGTGTCCCCGGCAAACTGCCGGTCTGTGAGGAAGATGCAGACGGACATGTTAGGTTGCCTTGATCCAAAGGTGGTGCTATCGATGTCGGACAGCGCTCAACACCAGCTGGTGTTACCACCTCCAAAGAAAATGATGACCTGCCAATCACGCTGGCTGTTGCGGGTAAAGAGGTGGCAGGTCTGCGCCCCAAAACAGGTGTGACTGCTGTCCCCCCAGTCACAGAGGATGAAGAGGCCGCGGATGCACAAGATATGGCAGACGGTGGTTGGCCCGGCCGGCTAGGCCGCATTGTAGCACACTGAGCTTCCCACTGCAAATTATGCTTCATGTCCATGTGCCGGTTCATGCATGAAGTACTCAAACTATGTATTTTTTGGCCTCTACTTAGCTTTTGCTGACAAATGTTACAGATAACACGAGTTGGGTTATCTTTATCGATCTGAAAAAATGCCCAGGCTATGCAAGGCTTAGCACCCATGCGACCTGAAGAGCCACCACGACTTGTGGTGAGAGGCAGAGTTGTGTTTGAGGATGCAGTTGTTGACGTGCTTCCAGTACTACGTCTCTGTCCAGGAAGGCGCAACCTGACCTGGTCGTCACTAGCATCTTCCTCCACCTCCTCTGCTGACCTCATCTCTTGGCTGACTGTGGGTTGACAGTAAGTGGGATCTCCAACCTCATCATCATCACCCTGTGCGTTATCACACCCGTCGTCCTCAGAGCCAACCTGTTCCTGCCCTGACAAAAAACTAAAGTTGTCGCTCCAATCAGGTATTTGAGTCTTATTATCGTCTTCCTCATTGTCTCCACCAACAGGAGTTACAGTTTGGGAATGAGGGTCTACATTATGGTCAGAACCTTCTGCGTCTGGTCCTGGATCCGACTCATAAAGATTCTGGGAATCAGTGCAGATCATTTCCTCGTCTGGATTCACAGAAGCGCTGGAATCGACCTCTGATTCCCAGGCTATAGTATGAGTAAACAGCTCTGCAGACTCAACCATCTGTTCTACCTCATACTCAGACGGGCAGCTGGAGATTTGGGAGCTGTGAGGAAGCAAGTGCGATTGGGGTGACACCTTTGAGGACTGGAGTATTTGTGATGTTGAAGTTGATGTGGAGGAGAGCCCACTTAAAGGAGCACTTGATATCCGTTGAAGCACCTGCTGTTTTTGTGCCTCATCTGGAATTTGTAGCGATTGGCGTGGCCGTAAGAAAGGGATCTTATCACATTGTCCGCTAAAAGAAGTAGACATTTTAGTTTGGCTGGAAGATGGTCTTTCTTCTGCAGATGTTACTGTTGCTTTAACACCTACCCCACGGACACAACCTTTTTTCCCCTTCCCAACACGCCTATTCCCCTTTCCACCAGCAGCAGGCCTTTTTCCACTCATTTTGGTGGTTAACTAATTAACAACTCTGGAGTTGTATGCACAAAAAAACAATGGATGGGAACCGAGCAGAGCTGAGTGGCCAAACTGTGGTATTAGGCCAAAACTATTGGCTGGGTTAGATGCAGAAAAAAATTATATTCAATTTGCAACCTGATGGAGGTCAGTATAGATGGACTAATAGAGAAAGTCCCACACACTGCTAGAAGGCCAAATATTTTTTCAGAGCTAGATGCAGAAAAAAATATATTCAGTTTGCAACCTGATGGAGGTCTGTATAGATGGATTAATAGAACAAGTCCCACACACAGCTAGAAGCCCAATATTTTTTCAGAGGTAGATGCAGAAAAAAATATATTCAGTTTGCAATCTGATGGAGGTCAGTATAGATGGACTAATACAACAAGTCCCACACACAGCTAGAAGCCCAATATTTTTTCAGAGGTAGATGCAGAAAAAAATATATTCAGTTTGCAACCTGATGGAGGTCTGTATAGATGGATTAATAGAACAAGTCCCACACACAGCTAGAAGCCCAATATTTTTTCAGAGGTAGATGCAGAAAAAAATATATTCAGTTTGCAACGTGATGGAGGTCTGTATAGATGGACTAATACAACAAGTCCCACACACAGCTAGAAGCCCAATATTTTTTCAGAGGTAGATGCAGAAAAAAATATATTCAGTTTGCAACCTGATGGAGGTCTGTATAGATGGATTAATAGAACAAGTCCCACACACAGCTAGAAGCGCAATATTTTTTCAGAGGTAGATGCAGAAAAAAATATATTCAGTTTGCAACCTGATGGAGGTCTGTATAGATGGATTAATAGAACAAGTCCCACACACAGCTAGAAGCCCAATATTTTTTCAGAGGTAGATGCAGAAAAAAATATATTCAGTTTGCAACCTGATGGAGGTCAGTATAGATGGACTAATACAACAAGTCCCACACACAGCTAGAAGCCCAATATTTTTTCAGAGGTAGATGCAGAAAAAAATATATTCAGTTTGCAACCTGATGGAGGTATGTATAGATGGACTAATACAACAAGTCCCACACACAGCTAGAAGCCCAATATTTTTTCAGAGGTAGATGCAGAAAAAAATATATTCAGTTTGCAACCTGATGGAGGTCAGTATAGATGGACTAATACAACAAGTCCCACACACAGCTAGAAGCCCAATATTTTTTCAGAGGTAGATGCAGAAAAAAATATATTCAGTTTGCAACCTGATGGAGGTCAGTATAGATGGACTAATACAACAAGTCCCACACACAGCTAGAAGCCCAATATTTTTTCAGAGGCAGATGCAGAAAAAAATATATTCAGTTTGCAACCTGATGGAGGTCTGTATAGATGGATTAATAGAACAAGTCCCACACACAGCTAGAAGCCCAATATTTTTTCAGAGGTAGATGCAGAAAAAAATATATTCAGTTTGCAACCTGATGGAGGTCAGTATAGATGGACTAATACAACAAGTCCCACACACAGCTAGAAGCCCAATATTTTTTCAGAGGTAGATGCAGAAAAAAATATATTCAGTTTGCAACCTGATGGAGGTCAGTATAGATGGATTAATAGAACAAGTCCCACACACAGCTAGAAGCCCAATATTTTTTCAGAGGTAGATGCAGAAAAAAATATATTCAGTTTGCAACCTGATGGAGGTCTGTATAGATGGATTAATAGAACAAGTCCCACACACAGCTAGAAGCCCAATATTTTTTCAGAGGTAGATGAAGAAAAAAATATATTCAGTTTGCAACCTGATGGAGGTCAGTATAGATGGACTAATACAACAAGTCCCACACACAGCTAGAAGCCCAATATTTTTTCAGAGCTAGATGCAGAAAAAAATTATATTCAATTTGCAACCTGATGGAGGTCAGTATAGATGGACTAATAGAATGATGCTATGCCCAAAAGATTTTACTTCACTAGGTGCAGTAAAAAAATTGGTATTCTATACACAGGTGGTATATCTTGCAACACAGATAGGCTACTCCACTGACTAACACACTCTGCAATAGGCCAAAAAGGATTAGCTTTGCTAGATTCAGCCAAATGTTGTGAAAAAAACTTGCACAGCACTGGCACAGACCTGCCTGGCAAAAACTGATAGGAACTGATGTAACCTAGTCCTGAAAAGGACTCCAATTACAATTAGTATTTACTCCCACAATCTATCTATTTAAGAGCACAGACCTGCCTGATAAAAGTCGTAGGAAATGCTGTAACCTAGTCCTTAAAAGGACTGCAATCACAACTATTCCCTACTCCCAAGCTATCTGTAGATTTGTGCGAAAATTGGCTTGAAAGTAACAAGGTATAGCGCACACAGCAACAGCGGTGCCGTCTAACACGCAGCTGCAGCAGTGAGAAAATGGTGGCGACGGGGAAAATGGCTTGGTCTTATAGGGCAAGGACATGTGACATACACTGCCAATGACACATGCCCTTGCTTGTGTGAAAAAAAGCACTTCGCTCCGTGTGTGCGCTGCTGATATGCTGACAGATTGCACCTCCCCACTGTAAATGCGGGAAAGAGAAAAAAAAAATGGAGATCTTCATTGTTCCTGCAGAGATCCATCCCCTGCCCCTCCCCCCACCCCGCTGTACACTCAAACTGCATATTAACATTAATTTTCATCATTACTGAGAAAAAATCCAGTTATGATTTTGGTGCACGAACAGTTATCAAACATAACCTCGAACAGCCGAATTTTTCTCAAATTGTTCGTGTTCGCCGAACGGCTCGAACACCGCCCAAGACAGCTCGAATTTGAGATTGGCGAACAGTTCGAGTAGAACAACGCTCATCTCTAATAGTATCCCCTCTGCTATGGCCAATCGATCCCACTGCCTTAGCGGATTTTGTCCTTCTGGACCCAGCTGGGCTCTTGCTCTCCCGTCGGGCCAGGACTTTTGACTCAGCCATTTCTTTACTTGTGACAATTTGGAGTCTGTGTCCTGTAACTCAGCCCACTCTTGACGAGTCTTGGCCAGCAACTTGGCGACCCGTGTCACAACCCCACTTGAACGTGCCACGTCCACAAACACAGGCAATTGCCTCAAATCGGGGATCTCAGTATCCTCGAGGTCTTCATCCACCCCATGCTTGGGTGTGCCTCGGGTCACTCGTGATAATGCGTCAGCATTGGCGTTCTCTTTATCCGAACGGAACCGAATCCGGTAATTAAACTTGGACATCCGCGCCACCCATCTCTGCTCCAGGGCTCCCAGCTTCGCGTTTTCCAAGTGTGCAAGCGGATTATTGTCCATCATCATGAGAATCTCAGAACCAGCCAGATACTCTGCAAATTTCTCAGTCATGGCCCACACCAGTGCCAACATCTCCAGCTTAAACGAGCTGTAATTGTCCGGATTTCGCTTGGTGTCCCGTAGAGACCGGCTAGCATATGCAATGACCCTCTCACGCCCGTCTTGTTCTTGGGCTAACACGGCTCCCAGACCATGGAGACTTCCATCAGTGCACAGGGTGAACGGTTGGTCAAAGCGAGCATACGCCAATAAAGGTGCCTGTACAAGAGCGGCCCTGACCCGATCGAATGCCTGTTGCTGTCGGTCCGTCCACTGAATGGGCTGATTCTTGGGCCCCTGTGACGTCCCTCTCAACAACTCATTCAGTGGTTCAGTCACCTTAGCAAAGTCTTTCACAAACCGATGGTAGTATCCGGCTAAACCGAGGAACGCCCATACTTCTCTCACGGTCTTGGGACAGGGCCACCCCTGAATGGCCTCAATTTTACTCAGTGCTGGTCGCACACCTCAGCCGACACTACATGCCGCAGATACTCGATCTGTGTCCGGAACAAGTGACATTTCTTTGGCTTGATCTTAAGTCCATTGTCCCTGAGTCGGTGCAACACTTGCAGGAGCTTCTTCAGGTGTTCGTTGAACGAATCTCCAAATATAATAACATCGTCCAAATAGATCAACACGAACTCTAAATTGTAATTGCTCAAGCAGTATTCCATTAACCGCTGAAACGTTCCTGGAGCATTAGTCAGTCCAAAGGGCATTCGATTAAATTCATACAGTCCCATTGGCAAGATGAATGCTGTCTTCTGCCGATTTAGAGCTGCCATGGGCACCTGCCAGTAGCCGCTGGCCAGGTCAAGAGTGGAGAAATACTTCGCCTTTCCCAGGGCAGACAGGGATTCCTCGATCCGGGACAACGGGCAGGATTCACGTACTGTGTGCGCATTCAGCTTACAGTAATCAACACAAAACCATATGGTTCCATCCTTTTTCGGGACCAGCACGACCAGTGCGGCCCAAGGACTTTGACTTGGCCGGATCACCCCATTATCCAGCATCTGCGCCAGCATTCCTTTGACCTCCTGATAAAGACTGGGTGGGATCTGGCGATATCTCTCCCGAATTGGGGGGGTGTTTCCCGTGGGTATCTCGTGTTCCACAGCCTTGGTGCAACCAAAGTCTTCATCTCCCCTGGAGCAGGCAGCCTGATGTTCCTACAGCGCAGCCTGCAGTCTGCGAGCCTGTTCGGGAGTCAACTGGGACTCATCCACTCCCATGATTTCCATAATCTTTCTGCCATTCCACTCAGGCGTGGGGGGATTCTTCAGCTGCCATCGGCATCGACAGGGTCTAGGCATTCCGGCGGTTTGCCCTCAGTGTGAACTGGCTTTTGGGGACAACTCCTACACCACACACATACACATTAGCCAGCTTCTTGCCCACTGCCAGAGTCACCTCATGATTCTGCAGATTCGGACATCTCACTGGTACACTTCCTTCTTTCACAATGGCCACTGTTCGGGCTATCATCGGGCTATCCGTATCTTCTGACCGTCCTACCGGTTCCAGAATCACCTCCACACCATTCAGTTTCCTGTGCATCCCTACCGGCATCAGCACAAGCTTCTCTTGACCCAGAGCGATTACAACGGCAGACTCGCGTGGGACATACGACATACACCGCTCCCACTGCTCTTCCTTCAGCCGAACTCTTTTGAATGCCGCACGAACGGACCACCTGTTGCAGGGCCCTCTGTGTAACTTTGTGGGGTGTCGCTCGTTTCCAGTATCTCAGACCATCGCGCTCAAACAAAAGGGAGTCCAGCTCTATCATGATATTCATTCCCAGAACCACCGGGAGATTCAGCCTCGCCTGAGTCTTCAAGGGCACCACTCCTTTGGTTCCCAACTCCTGGCCGCACAGCTGTACTCTTATCCAGGCGATGCCTGCCACTGGAATTTCTTCATTATTAGCGGCCTTCAGCCTTAGCAGGTGTCCCGACTCTGTTTTGACAGTCTCTTCAAAGTGCGTCTTGACAAATTCCATCAGCATGGTCGTCACCTCCAATCCGGTATCCACCAAGCACGCCGCCTTCTTTCCTGCAAACTGCTCCTCCAATGTGGGACTCTCTGCAATCAGATCTTTGGAACAGACATTGGGCGTTGATTTTTGTTCCTGCCTCACCATATGCCCAACTACAGCGAGGGCCTCTCTTTTACCGATGGCGGGACTTCAGCCGGCAGGTTCCTCGGGCAGTACCGCTGCATATGCCCCAGTTCTCAGCATTGCCAACATTGAACTGGTCTTCTTGCCCTACCTCCAGATGCCTCAGGTCTAGGAGCAGTCGACATCCTTCCTAAGGTATAGGGGGGTTGACCATAAAGGGGAATAGGGGGATTCGTCAAGGCTGAGCATATCGGAGGTGTCTCCCGAACTTGCATCTGTTGCACCTGTTCCATCAGGTTTTCCACGGTTTTCGGCAAAGCCGCCAGCTATGCCTGAACAGGGTCTGATCTCGGCTCTCTTGTGTTAGCCACTTGCAGGCTACTCCACTGCAAAGCAGGCTTCACTTCCAAAGTCCGTGCTACCGCCTCTTCCTGTATTTGGGCATAGGTGACATCAGGGGTATTCCGCGCCTTCAGCAACAATTCGCTCCTTAGCGTCTCACTCCCTATCCCCTCGATGAACTGATCCCGAAGAATGCTGTCGACATCGGCTTCAGTACCCACGGTTACAGGCGACTTCTTTTTGATCTACTGATGCAGTTCCTCCAGCGCTATAGCATACTGGATCAGGCTTTCTCCGTCTCTCTGGGTCCGGGCGAAAAACTGTACTCGTAGTTGCCCTGCTGCGGCCACGTGATCAAATGCTTTCTCTAGTATCCGGATGATGTCGTCGACTGTCTTTCACCTATCCTCAGATTTTAACAAGACAACTTTGCAGGCATCCCCCTCCAGAGCATTCAGCGCGACTTCCGGTTACAGCTGAGAGCTGACACCGTGCAAGGCAATGGCATTCTTCAACCTGCCTACCCAATCACTGAATGGCAAGTTACACCCATCAAACTTGGCCAGCTAAGTAGTGCGCCCTTTGCAGAGCAACCAACTAACCGGTCTCTACCAGTCACAACAGGAGTGGGGGGGTGGATTACTACAGCCGGCGTGGCAGCACCTTCCGCGCTACTGTCACCATTCATGGCAAGCACCGTATCCTGCCGACTACGCCAAGATGTTACGACCAGAACGCCGGTAAAATGTGTATGAGGGATACGGCGCTGCTATGAATGACTCTGACCTCATATAGTGGCAAATAGCTTTCTTTATACTGATCACACAAATGACAGGGTTAAACGATTCTACAAACTATGGGCCACAACAGCCACTAACACAAAATACAAGTTATGCAGCCCGAGAGAACCCAAGTGCCAATCTCGCGGGAATGATCCAAACTATCCCTGGGTTATGCCGCTCCCACCCTTATTCAGTACAGGGCCTACCCAGGATGTTACCGCGGACGTGGCACGTGGTCCTCCCAGGAATATAACCTTGCACCCCCCTCCCACACTAATACAATGGGATCTGGGTGCCCTTGTTTTTCCCTTAGAGAACACTCATATATATATATTTAGCCAACGCGTTACCTTTACAGTGTACAGTTTCTCTTCTTACAAGAGCAAAGAGAAATCTCTCAGACTTAATACATATACAAACAGTTAACAAACTAAACCTTTTATTAGACCCTGATCTCTGGCCACAGGGTTTGATCAGCTTCTCCTTCTCACCAAGCTCTTCAGCACATCCAGGTGTAAGCAGGAATTAGAATCAATGTAAGTCTCAATGTGTAGTTCACAACAGGGCTCCTTTGTATTATCCACTTACACAGAGTCTTAGTATACCAGATCCTTCACAATCTCTGGCTCAAGCCTGATCAGTCCATCAGCAGTGATATACACCAGGCAGTTCTCAGCACTACTGGAATCACTAACTACCTTTCCCTAACTGACTACACGGTTGGTGACCGGTCACATATCTCAGTTACTCACAAGGCACAGCTTCTTCTTGGACACACCATCTGGCTGCAGTCTGTACAAGCTCCCAAACGTCCCCCTGGGCATCAGACATGTCTAGTCTCCCCAGGGGACTTCCTGGTTCTGTGTTTCCCGGGCTTTTTCTTTACTTGTTTCTTGCTGACCCCTAATGGCCGGACTAAGTCATTGCAGGACAAATTTATACTGTCAGTAATATGAACTCATTACTAAAAAGACATGTCAACCTTTCGGGACTACAGCGAAATCTGTGCAGCCGCATGGGACATAGTGTCCTGCTGCCACTAAAAAAGTGCCCAACGTTCAGACGCGTCAGTTAGAGATCAGATGAGGGATGTCTATGGAGGATCCTGAGATGCCATGGTGCCAGGCTGAGAGGAGAAGTTTTAGTACACGTATTGTGCTATATGCAGCGGGAGTGAGGAGAGCTGCTACACATTGCTCAAAAACAGCTGGGGTCATCACACCATGAGGGGCTGTTGGCTCCGTGTACTGAATAACTGTGGAGAGCTGTAATCATCATCATCATCAACTGCTCCAGTAAAAGTGAGTTTTTCTTCCTGTTGCACCTGAAGTCTACACATTGCTTATTGAGACGGGCTGATTCCACAACTTTCCTGTTTTTATTCTGCTGAGGACGGCCTGCCGGCAAGCCCGCCGTATCAGTTGGCCACCCATTACGCCCTGGCTCGGTGGAGGCCAACTCAGACCCAAACTTTGGGGAAGTAACAGAAAATCATGGATGGTGTTATTTTCTGCCAGAAAGTCTGCTGTTTTTTACAGACAGTTCTTAGATAAATGAATTGTTGGCAACCCAGGGGCCCCTTTGGGGATGGGGTTCCTGGGAAATTGCCAAGTTACCACCTCCCCACCCCTAACTTCAATCCTGGCTGCAGTTGTGATTAAAAAATGTTTTATCTGCTGCAGACCTACCAGTTCTCTAAATGCTGAGCAGTGTAATAACCGCACCCAAACCACTGATCGACAGCTTTCTGTGTACACTGTGCATAGGCAGAAACTTGTCAATTAGTTATGGAGACAGGGGTTGGGATACCCGGCATCAGGCCAAGTAGTCTTCTAGAGATAATCTACTGCTGGTAAAACAGTGATTTTATAAATGCTACACTAAGCAGACCAGTAAGTGACACATCGCTGGAATCAGGGTTTCTGTCCCTACATTATGCTGCTCTCAGATTAGGTAGCAAAAACCTGATGAAAAAATCCCTTTAGGAGAAGAGATCATTGTCTTGCACAAATAAGGAAAATTATCCATCAAAGTGTTAAGACATTGAATGTTCCTTGAGATACAGTGGGAAGCAGAGCGTACCTCCATGCGATCTGCCCCAGACTATGAGCTTTGGCAGGCTCAGATCAGCAGCACAAATGTGACAGGGAGAGTTGCTTCAAACAATCAGATACACTGTACTGTCAACCCATGGTACAGCATATTGAATCAAAGTACCAGCAACCATCTTGGGGCTTGCACTGCACTATAATTAACATCTCCTGACATCTTCCCTGCTTTGCAGCACAATTTCTCTTTTACTATTATAAGAGTCTGAGGGATAACATTTGAATTATTATCTAACTCCCCTCTTTTCCACCAACATCTTTACAGAAATCTATGTAACTCCATAATGAGAGCCCAGCTCAAATTTTTGCTGGCCATCCTGAAAAATGGCTTCAGACACCAAACTGCTTTATCTGTGGAAATCACAGATTTACAACTGCCCTAACCCTTTAAGGATGCACTAAAATATATAGGAGCCCTACTCCAAGCCTTCCTGATAGTGTCTAAGGTAACCAAATTACCCTCCAAACACTCATGGAAAAATTACACTGGTCAACTTAATTTTTTTCAAAAGAACATTTAATGGTGATTCTAGTAGGATTTCACCTCCTGAATTCAAATATGTTGTTAGGATTTTTTTTAGTAGGCACAGTTTTTTTTGCACATTTTTTTTATGTTTAATTCTATGGTTTGCCATCGGATGATTTAACTAAATTATTTAGTGTTGTAATCAGTATGTGATCAGAGGAATGAGGTCTTCAGTAGTGTTGAGCCACCCCCGTAGTGTTCGAGTTCGGTTCGGTTCGTCGAACACCCGTGTGTTCGCCGAACTGTTCGTCGAACTGTTCGTCGAACACCTTCGAACACCATTAAAACCAATGGCAGGCAAACAAAAACACATAGAAACACATAGAAAACACCTTCAAAGGTGTCCAAAAGCTGACAAACTGCTCAGAAGACACAACTAACACATGGAAAAGTGACAAGTACATATAGTCATGCGAAAAGAAAAGAGGTGGAGGAGTAAAAGGAGGGGGAGACACAGATATAGGCATGTCATGGCCTTCTAAAATCCAAAAAGTGAGAAGCCGTGACGGCCAGTCCGCTCCTGCCCGTGCCATCTCCGTGTCGCCGGGTTTGTGCCAGAGCCGCGGTGAACCCTGACGGCCAGCCCCCCTCTCCCAATACTGGTGCCTGTCCGCTGGTGGGTCGAGAGAGCCCCCCTGTGGTGGAGGCAGCTCTAAGCTTTTTAATTTAAATTGTCCCTCTAATTTGAATGAATACACTTTAAATCCATTTACAAGGATCTATTGGAGGGCAAGTCTCATGCCAGCAGCCGCGTAATTCCAGCTCCAGTAGCGTCCACTAAAGCTGCTGCAGTTAAAAAGCTTTTATAAGGATCGAGCTCGGCTGTCCACCGCAAGGCATCCTAGTGCCAGTCCCAGCCCCTATGCCTTGGGGTGCCTCCTGATGCTCTTCACTAAGTATCCCGTGGTCCCGAAGCATTTCCTTTGAAAAAATGAAGTGTCCAAACTACAGGTGGTGTAGCTTGCTTAACAGCCGGGATAATCCGCTGACTAGCAGACACTGCTACTAGGCACAAAGTATTTCCTGGGCTAGATGCAGTTAAAAATTTGTAAGTAGATACTCTCGTTGGATGCTGAGAAAGCATTCCATAGAGTCTCCTGGCACGCCATATATGATTCTCTTAAAAAGCTTGGGGTAGGGGTCTAGGGGACCCTTTTATAGCCAAAATCACGGCCCTGTATCACAATACGTCACCTAGGCTGAAGATAAATGGAACTGTAGCACCCTGAGGGCTCGGTTGCTACAGACGTATTGCACCTCACCCAGAGGTGTGATATCTCACTCTCAGATAAGGATGGAGTGTGGATCAGGACCCGACACCTGCATGCATTACAACACATTGCCGTGGGGCAGGGCGACCAATATGCCCCTGAGATGGGCACGACAGTCCCTGTCCCTGGCTGGAGTGGGGGGAGGGAACACTGAGGAAGGGGAACCCTGCAGTGCAGGAGCAGGGAGGAAGCAGTTCCTGGGTGCATTGAGAAGGGAGTATAAAAGGTGGGCACCATCTTAGTTCAGTGCAGAGAAGTCTGAGCAGAAGTGGCAGGGAGCAGGGGCTCTGCATGAGCTCTGCTCCGGAGGCGGGCCTAGTAACAGAGGCCCAGGCCTGCAAGAGGGAGAAGGAAGGAAGAGGAGCGGAGAAGGCTCCAGGAACGAGGAATGAAGTTATCCCAGGGGTGCGGACGGGCGAGTCGCCACCGCACGCCCGAATCCACCTGCGTGGAGGGGTCAGGCCAAAGGGGGAGACCGGTCCCCGAACTAGTGGAGGCAGGAAACGACCCTCAGCTAGAAACCGGAGGCTCTGACATTTTATGTGGCGCAGCCCCTTGCTCCACCCGCTAGGAAGGCACCACATAGGGTCAGGGAAACTGGCGCCAAGTTTACCAAGAGGAGGCCCGAGGCAGCCGGACAGAAGTGTTGGTAAGAAAGGCCAGACAAAGGACACACAAAGGGGGTCCTGTGAAGCGCTCCAAAGTTATCTGGGAGTTGTCTGAGCCCCTCACCTGGTGAGCACAGTACGACGTGGGCAGCCGTTACCTGCAGACGTGGTCTGGATAATAAGAACTGTGAGTAAAGGCCCTGAACTGCATCACTGACTCCGTGTCGTTACTGCTGCTGCCCTGCACCATCACCCCCATCCTCCGCATACACTGCCCTGAGGCTATACTCCTCCCGTGGGGAGTTATGCTACGCTCTGCTGCACCCACAACACCAGCCTTAGCGGTCTGCCCTGTAGCGGCGGTTCACTCTGACCGCAATCCACGGGTGGCGTAGTCGGACATTTAAACATCAAAACCACATAAATAGTTCCGCCACTGGTTTGACCGCCCTGAGCCACGGAACCGGATCGCCGCCACGAAGACTACAACCACCAGCATCCACCAAAAAGGGTCCGGCTCCGGGTGTCCCAAGGCCCAGGGGGTGCGTCAGAACATTTTCATCACCTTTCACAATCACCAATGGGACAAGGCAGGGATGTCCTCTGTCCCCTCTCTTATACATCCTAGTGACGGAGCACCTGCTCTCATCAATTCGCCATAACCCCAATATTAGGTGGATTGAGGTGGGAGGCACCGAGTACAAGTGCTCTCTATTTGCTGATGATGTCCTAGTATATATCACTCAATCACATATATCCATCCCTGCTGTTATGGCTGAAATAGATCACTTTGTTACATGGTAAAATTTTAAAATCAATGCAGCGAAGTCTGAGGCCCTCGATGTCTCCCTCCCTAAATCCATATAGGATTCCATCCAGTCCAACTTTCCCTTTGCCTGGCCCTCACAGGGTATCAAATACTTAGGAATTCCTATTCATAGAGACCTCTCCCATCTATGTTATCTTAATTTTGGGCCCTTTATTGAACAATTCCATACAGACCACGGTTGGCAAGTTGGAACTGTGAGATTCGCTACGTGCACCACTGGTATTTTGTGGAAAAGCACATGTAAGATTCTGCAACAGTCTCTGCTGATACTCCTGCATGCGTGCATCCCTTTCTATGGCAGGAATAATTTCTGCAAATTTACTTTTGTACCGGGGATCTAACAGTGTGGCAACCCAGTAGTCAGGATTATTTCTAATTCTCACAATTCGAGGGTCATGTTGCAGGTAGTGCAGCAAGAAGGCACTCATGTGTGTTGCGCATCCAGGAGCACCAAGTCCCTGTTGTGTTGGTGGCGAGGTAACAATCATGCTTCCTTCCTCTGTCCTCTCCCCCCAACCTCGCACAACAGAAATGTGATCAAGGTCTCCCTCATCTGATGAGTCTTCCATCAGTTCGTCCTCCACTTCTTCCTGGGCTCCTGCACCTTCCTCACTAGTTTGGCTGCTACCATGCGCCCTGGTAAAATCATCTCCCCCACCCTCACATGCCTGCCGCCCTGGTGCTGCCGACCGTCTGGACCTTGCAGATGTTAGCCCTTCCGCATACAACTCCTCCTCCTCTACTTCCTCCACCTCCTCTTGTGCCACCACCTGACTCCGAATTCTGTTTAACATGTGCTCCAGCATGTAAATCACCGGAATAGTCATGCTGATAATGGCATCGTCAGCACTAAACATCTTCGTCGCCATTTCAAAACTGTGCAGAAGTGTGCATAGGTCCCTGATCTGAGACCACTCCTCCAGCGTGATTTGCCCCACCTCTGAATCTCGTTGGCCCAGGCAATACGTCAGAACGTATTGCACCAGGGCTTGTCGGTGCTGCCACAGTCGCTGCAACATGTGCAGAGTTGAATTCCACCGGGTAGGCACATCGCATTTTAACCGGTGAAGTGGCAGGCCCAACGACTTCTGTAGAGATGTAAGTCGCTGAGCTGCGGGATGCGAACGGCGGAAGTGAGCACACAGCGACCGTGCCCTCTGCAGAAGGCCATCTAGTCTGGGATAGTGGGCTAAAAATTGCTGGACAACCAGGTTCAACACGTGAGCCATACAAGGCACGTGTGTGACATTGCCCCGGCGAAGGGCCACACCCAGGTTTGCAGCATTGTCGCACACGGCCTTCCCTGGTTTCAGGTCCAGTGGAGACAACCATTCATGAAATTGGTTCTCCAGAGCTGACCACAACTCCTCAGCTGTGTGACTCACATTTCCCAGACATTTCAATGTAAAAACCGCCTGATGACGTTGAGCCCTACTGCCAGCATAGTAAGGAGGTGTGCAGGATCCCTTCTGCGCAGTTAGAAAGCTTGTGGCATGACCAGACAGGCTTTGGGTGCAGGTGGAAGACCGAGAGGAGGTTGAGGAGGCAGAAGCAGTGGAGGAAAAATGACATAAAGAGGATTGACGCACAACTCGTGGGGACGGCAAGACTTGGACAGCAGCCCCTTGTCCTGCTGTCACCATAGTTACCCAGTGCCCAGTCAGCGACATGTAACGCCCCTGTCCATGCCTACTCGTCCAAGTGTCTGTGGTGAAATGCACCCTGTCACACACAGAGTTTCTCAAAGAAGCGGTGATGTTGTGTGCGACATGCTGGTGGAGCGCAGGCACACCTTTCTTTGAGAAGTAGTGCCGACTGGGCATCTGGTACTGGGGCACTGCGACGGACATAAGGTCTCGAAAATCCTCTGTGTCCACCAGGCGGAAAGGCAGCATTTCTGTAGCCAAGAGCTTGCAGATGGTGAAATTCAACCTCTTAGCTTTCTCATGGCTAGGAGGAAATGGTCTTTTACTTGTCCACATCTGAGGGAACGAGGGCTGGCTATTGTGCTTAGACGGGGTTGATAAGGGTGTCCCCGGCAAACTGCCGGTCTGTGAGGAAGATGCAGGCGGACATGTTAGGTTGCCTTGATCCAAAGGTGGTGCTATCGATGTCGGACAGCGCTCAAGACCAGCTGGTGTTACCACCTCCAAAGAAAATGATGACCTGCCAATCACGCTGGCTGTTGCGGGTAAAGAGGTGGCAGGTCTGCGCCCCAAAACAGGTGTGACTGCTGTCCCCCCAGTCACAGAGGATGAAGAGGCCGCGGATGCACAAGATATGGCAGACGGTGGTTGGCCCGGCCGGCTAGACCGCATTGTAGCACACTGAGCTTCCCACTGCAACTTATGCTTCATGTCCATGTGCCGGTTCATGCATGAAGTACTCAAACTATGTATTTTTTGGCCTCTACTTAGCTTTTGCTGACAAATGTTACAGATAACACGAGTTGGGTCATCTTTATCGATCTGAAAAAATGCCCAGGCTATGCAAGGCTTAGCACCCATGCGACCTGAAGAGCCACCACGACTTGTGGTGAGAGGCAGAGTTGTGTTTGAGGATGCAGTTGTTGACGTGCTTCCAGTACTACGTCTCTGTCCAGGAAGGCGCAACCTGACCTCGTCGTCACTAGCATCTTCCTCCACCTCCTCTGCTGACCTCATCTCTTGGCTGACTGTGGGTTGACAGTAAGTGGGATCTCCGACCTCATCATCATCACCCTGTGCGTTATCACACCCGTCGTCCTCAGAGCCAACCTGTTCCTGCCCTGACAAAAAACTAAAGTTGTCGCTCCAATCAGGTATTTGAGTCTTATCATCGTCTTCCTCATTGTCTCCACCAACAGGAGTTACAGTTTGGGAATGAGGGTCTACATTATGGTCAGAACCTTCTGCGTCTGGTCCTGGATCCGACTCATAAAGATTCTGGGCATCAGTGCAGATCATTTCCTCGTCTGGATTCACAGAAGCGCTGGAGTCGACCTCTGATTCCCAGGCTATAGTATGAGTAAACAGCTCTGCAGACTCAGCCATCTGTTCTACCTCATACTCAGACGGGCAGCTGGAGATTTGGGAGCTGTGAGGAAGCAAGTGCGATTTGGGTGACACCTTTGAGGACTGGAGTATTTGTGATGTTGAAGTTGATGTGGAGGAGAGCCCACTTAAAGGAGCACTTGATATCCGTTGAAGCACCTGCTGTTTTTGTGCCTCATCTGGAATTTGTAGCGATTGGCGTGGCCGTAAGAAAGGGATCTTATCACATTGTCCGCTAAAAGAAGTAGACATTTTAGTTTGGCTGGAAGATGGTCTTTCTTCTGCACCTACCCCACGGACACAACCTTTTTTCCCCTTCCCAACACGCCTATTCCCCTTTCCACCAGCAGCAGGCCTTTTTCCACTCATTTTGGTGGTTAACTAATTCACAACTCTGGAGTTGTTTGCACAAAAAAACAATGGATGGTAACCGAGCAGAGCTGAGTGGCCAAACTGTGGTATTAGGCCAAAACTATTGGCTGGGTTAGATGCAGAAAAAAATTATTTTTAATTTGCAACCTGATGGAGGTCAGTATAGATGGACTAATAGACCAAGTCCCACACACCGCTAGAAGCCCAAATATTTTTTCAGAGCTAGATGCAGAAAATTTTTTTATTCAATTTGCAACCTGATGGAGGTCAGTATAGATGGACTAATAGACCAAGTCCCACACACTGCTAGAAGCCCAAATATTTTTTCAGAGCTAGATGCAGAAAAAAATTATTTTTAATTTGCAACCTGATGGAGGTCAGTATAGATGGACTAATAGACCAAGTCCCACACACTGCTAGAAGCCCAAATATTTTTTCAGAGCTAGATGCAGAAAAAAATTATTTTTAATTTGCAACCTGATGGAGGTCAGTATAGATGGACTAATAGAACAAGTCCCACACGCTGCTAGAAGCCCAAATATTTTTTCAGAGATAAATGAAGAAAAAAATTATTTTTAATTTGCAACCTGATGGAGGTCAGTATAGATGGACTAATAGACCAAGTCCCACACACTGCTAGAAGCCCAAATATTTTTTCAGAGCTAGATGCAGAAAAAAATTATTTTTAATTTGCAACCTGATGGAGGTCAGTATAGATGGACTAATAGACCAAGTCCCACACACCGCTAGAAGCCCAAATATTTTTTCAGAGCTAGATGCAGAAAAAAATTATATTCAATTTGCAACCTGCTGGAGGTCAGTATAGAAGGACTAATAGAACAAGTCCCACACACTGCTAGAAGCCCAAATATTTTTTCAGAGCTAAATGAAGAAAAAAATTATTTTTAATTTGCAACCTGATGGAGGTCAGTATAGATGGACTAATAGACCAAGTCCCACACACTGCTAGAAGCCCAAATATTTTTTCAGAGCTAGATGCAGAAAAAAATTATTTTTAATTTGCAACCTGATGGAGGTCAGTATAGATGGACTAATAGAACAAGTCCCACACGCTGCTAGAAGCCCAAATATTTTTTCAGAGATAAATGAAGAAAAAAATTATTTTTAATTTGCAACCTGATGGAGGTCAGTATAGATGGACTAATAGACCAAGTCCCACACACTGCTAGAAGCCCAAATATTTTTTCAGAGCTAGATGCAGAAAAAAATTATTTTTAATTTGCAACCTGATGGAGGTCAGTATAGATGGACTAATAGACCAAGTCCCACACACCGCTAGAAGCCCAAATATTTTTTCAGAGCTAGATGCAGAAAAAAATTATATTCAATTTGCAACCTGCTGGAGGTCAGTATAGAAGGACTAATAGAACAAGTCCCACACACTGCTAGAAGCCCAAATATTTTTTCAGAGCTAAATGAAGAAAAAAATTATTTTTAATTTGCAACCTGATGGAGGTCAGTATAGATGGACTAATAGACCAAGTCCCACACACTGCTAGAAGCCCAAATATTTTTTCAGAGCTAGATGCAGAAAAAAATTATATTCAGTTTGCAACCTGATGGAGGTCAGTATAGATGGACTAATAGAATGATGCTATGCCCAAAAGGTTTTACTTCACTAGGTGCAGTAAAAAAATTGGTATTCTATACACAGGTGGTATATCTTGCAACACAGATAGGCTACTCCACTGACTAACACACTCTGCAATAGGCCAAAAAGGATTAGCTTTGCTAGATTCAGCCAAATGCTGTGAAAAAAACTTGCACAGCACTGGCACAGACCTGCCTGGCAAAAACTGATAGGAACTGATGTAACCTAGTCCTGAAAAGGACTCCAATTACAATTAGTCTTTACTCCCACAATCTATCTATTTAAGAGCACAGACCTGCCTGATAAAAGTCGTAGGAAATGCTGTAACCTAGTCCTTAAAAGGACTGCAATCACAACTATTCCCTACTCCCAAGCTATCTGTATATTTGTGCGAAAATTGGCTTGAAATTAACAAGGTATAGCGCACACAGCAACAGCGGTGCCGTCTAACACGCAGCTGCAGCAGTGAGAAAATGGTGGCGACGGGGAAAATGGCTTGGTCTTATAGGGCAAGGACATGTGACATACACTGCCAATCACACATGCCCTTGCTTGTGTGAAAAAAAGCACTTCGCTCCGTGTGTGCGCTGCTGATAGGCTGACAGATTGCACCTCCCCACTGCAAATGCGGGAAAGAGAAAAAAAAATGGAGATCTTCATTGTTCCTGCAGAGATCCATACCCTGCCCCTCCCCCCGCCCCGCTGTACACTCAAACTGCGTATTAACATTAATTTTCATCATTACTGAGAAAAAATCCAGTTATGATTTTGGTGCACGAACAGTTATCGAACATAACCTCGAACAGCCGAATTTTTCTCAAATTGTTCGTGTTCGCCGACCGGCTCGAACACCGCCCAAAACAGCTCGAATTTGAGATTGGCGAACAGTTCGAGTAGAACAACGCTCATCTCTAGTCTTCAGTGATATATTTACCTCTACTGCATAGTATTGATAAAACAATTTCTACGAACACTTGATAAAAATTCTACTCCATTTCTACATTTGAAATCTAAATTTCCCAAAGTTAGTGCTGCAAAACTGAAAGAAGGCATTTTTATAGGACCACAAATAAGATTGGTGATGGACAATCAAAAATTTCAGGTACCATTTAATCCATTGCAAAAAGCAGCCTGGCTGTCCTTCAAATATAGTGGCTTGCGAAAGCATTATCCACCCCCACCCCTGCCCTCGGCATTTTTTATGTTTTACGCTTTTTGTAAAGAACATGCTTACAACTGTGAACATTTAGTTTTCTTGTTATTGTAAAGCAAACAACAAATAGGACAAAATAACTGAAAGCTTCAGTGTGCATAACTATTCACCTCCTAAAATCAGTACTTTGTAGAGCCTCCTTTTTTTGCAATTACAGCTGCAAGTTGCTCTGGATAAGTCTCTATGAGCTTGCTATTGGGATTTTTGCACTTTCCTCAATGCAAAACTGCTCCACTCCTTCAAGTTTGGTGGTTTCCTCTGGTGAACAGCAAACTTCAAGTCTGACCACAGATTCTCAATTAGATTAAGGTATGGACTTTGACTAGGCCACTCCAAAACATTTACTCTTCCCCTTAAACTACTCGAGTGTTGCATTAACCTACTGGATCTTATTTGGAAGCGCCGCAATACTTTAACCAGAACACACCTCTTTGATCGAGTGTTGCATTAGGAGTATGCTTTGGGTCATTGTCTTCTTGGAAGGTGAACCTCCGCTTCAGTCTCAAATCGCTAACAGACTGAAGCAGGTTTTTCTCAAGAATATCCCTGTATTTTGCACCATCTCTCTTCCCCCTAACTTGGACCATTTTCCCTGTACCTACTGCCAAAAAACATCCCTTCAGCATGATGCTGCCACCACCATGTTTCACTGTGGGTATGGTGCTTTTGATGTAATGGGATATGTTGGTTTGGCGCCAGACATAAAGTTTACCTTGATGCCCAAAAAGTTCAAATTGGTCTCAACTGAGCACAGCACATTTCTCCATACATTTGGGGAGTCTCCCATATGTCTTTTGGCAAATTCAAAATGAGCCTTACAATTTTTGTGTGGAAGTAAAGACTCTTTCTGCCCACTCTTCCATAAAGGCCACCTCTATGGAGCGGACGGCTTATTGTTGTCGAATGGACAGATACTCCAGCCTCTGCTTGGGAACTCTGCAGCTCCTTCAGCATTACCTTTGGTCTCTGTGCTGCCTCTCTGATTAATGCTCTCTTTGCCCGGGCTGAGAGTTTTGGTGGGCAGCCCTCTCTTGGCAGGTTTGTTGTGGTACCATGTTCTTTCCATTTGATGATAATGGATTTGATGGTGCTCCGGGGGATCATCAGAGATTGGGATATTTTTTTATAACCCAACCCTGACTTGTACTTCTCAACAACTTTGTCCCTGACTTGTTTGGAGATCTCCTTGGTCTTCATGGTGTTGTTTGATTAGTGTTGCCTCGTGCTTTATGGTGTTGCAGCCACTGTGGCCTTTCAGAAAAGGTAAAGTGTATATACTGAAAGACCATGTGACACTTAGATTGCACACAGGTGGCTTCCTTTCACTAAGCATGTGACTTATGAAGGGAAATGCTGGCACCAGAAATTTTTAAGGGCTTCATCTCAAAAGGAGTGAATGCATATGCACATGCCAATTTTAGTTATTTGATCCCATAAATATAATTTATGCCTATATTTTTCTCACTTCACCAACATAGACTATTTAGTGTTGATGCATCACACATAGATCGGATTGCAAAAATATTTAAACACAGGTTGTAATGTAACAAAATAGGTAAAAAGCCAAAGGGGTGAATACTTTCGCAAGCCACTGTATGTCTCCTTTGCTTTTCTCAGAAATCATAAAGTGGAAAACTACAGTGATATAGTGAGTGATCTTGTGAAATCATACCAAGCTGTGGGATGCAACATGTCCTTAAAACTTCAATTCTTGGACAGCCACCTGGACTTATTCCCAGAAAATATTGATGCTGTCAGTGACTAGCATGGGAAGTATTTTCATCAGCAGATTTCTACGCTGGACCGGAGGTACCAAGGCAAAGAGAGCTCCAGTATGCTGGCTGATGGAAGCAAAATATTCTAGTACAGAAAATAATCAAAGATTTTCTAGTTAAGCTGTATTTCATTTAATGTTGACTACATAAGGATTATTTTTTAATATTTCCATAAAACTTGAAATGTGGGCTACAAAAAAACCCTGTCCGATGTAAAAATCTGAAAGCATATTGGAATTCAGCACAAAAAATATACTTAAATCCAGTTAAATTTGTGAAAAAAAAATTATTTTGTGGATGATTATTATCTTTCTCATTTCAACTTTCCTCTTGGAAAGACTTTTTGTTATACACAGGGTAACTGAAGCAATATTTCTTCATGTGATAGGCCCCTTGCATGTTCACTTCTAATAAACGGTCTTCATTTAATTTTCTCTAGAGAACACCAGTCCTCAACGACGTCTGTTCCTGTACATTTCTGACAGCCTGTTGCCATCTACTGGAAAACACTAAAAGTGCGTCTTCTAATACAATTGCAATAATTATACACCACTGCTTGATACCTTGAAGTCAGTGCAAGAACTATAAGGCTGGCCGCTAGTGATGGGTGAACCATTGACTGTTCGGGTTCAGCTAATTGAGCCAAACGCCGAACAGTTTACTAAAAGTTTGGGTACCAGAATACTACCCTGTTTACCTTGTTTCCCGCGCTGTCATTGGCGTGACAGCGCAGGAAACACAGGCTCTAATCGGCGGTAATAGGATTACCGTGGTCAGAGCGCTGTGGCATCATGCTGACAGGTGTCAGCATGATGCCACAGCTGTGACAATGACCCATGGTAAAAAGCTTACCGCAGGTCATAGGCGCTGGTACTACTACCACCATCAGCTGGCACCTACTGCCATAGGAAACAGCGAGTGCAGGCACTGTTGGATGGGAGCAGTAGTCACCCATCTGCCGGCGCCTGTGCTCTGATGAAAGTAAAAAAAAATGTTAAAATTAATAAAAAAATATTAAAATAAAAATAAAACACATTATACTCACCTACACCTTGTCCCCGATGTTCTCCGCCCCTGCAAAAAGTAAAAAGTAAAAAAACACCATATACTCACCTTACAGCTAATCCCCGAAGCACATGATCATCTGTAATAAAGGTAAAATAATAAAGCAACCTCATTCTCACCTGTCTGCCGCAGTCCAAATAGCGAGGGTTCCACGATGATCCCATGAACAGAACGGCCACATTGTAAAATGTGACCGCTCTGTTCATTTGCCGGCAATGCTCAGTGTATTGCCGGCAAATGAGGTCAGCGCATGCGCGGTAGGTATTTTCCCATGCTTGTGTCAATGAGTTGAACTCAGTTGACATCAGCGCAAGTGTGGGAAAATACTCACCACGCATGAGCTGACCTCATTTACCGGCAATACATAGTAGGTGTTCGGTATGGACCCCAAACTTAAGTCTTCGGGTTCGCCCATCACTATTGGCCACTATGGGGCCCCTGAGACGGAGGGAGCCCGGTGCCAGCACTTGCCCTACTCCCCCATCTCGACATCACACTTTCAACAGCATCTGCATTCTGGATACAGATACAGTTGAAAGCAATGATGGAAGAGTGAGTCATCCACTCCCTCCTCCATCATTTTTCTCTGTGCGATGACAGCACTACATCAGCGACTGCTGTGCAAAGCAGTGCAGACCATATGCTCTAGAAAACAGAGCAGTGGGGAAACAGGGATAGGTGAAGTTTTTTTTTTTGGAGCGCTATGCGGGGGCCATCATACTATTTGGAAGACAATGTGGGGGTGAATCATACTATTTGGAGGACTATATGGGGATGGATCACTACTATTTGGATGGTTATGTGGGGGGCTATCATACTATTTGAATAGTTATGTTGAGGGCTATCATACTATATGGATGGTTATATGGGGGCTATCATACTCTTGGAGGCCTGTGTGGGGGTCATTATACTATTTGAAGGTCCGTTTCAGGTCCATTATATTATATGGAGGGCTGTGTGGTGGCCAATTATATTATTTGGAGAGTTGTGTGGGGTCCATTATGCTGTTGGGAGGGCTGTGTAGGGGCCAATATACTGTTTGGAGGGCTAAGGGGGTGGAATTATACTGTTTGGGTGGGGGCCATTATGCTTTATGTGGGCCATTATACAGTGTGGAGGGTTGTGTGGGGATCATTATTCTGTTTGGAGGGATTGTGGGGGCCATTATACAATGTGGATGGCCATCATATTGTGTGGACTGCTGTATCAGGGCCATCATACCATGCGTGGGAGACTATGGGGGTCATCATTTTGTGTTGGGGTCACTGTGGGGGTATCATAATTTGCGGGCAGGGGTACTGTAGGGTCATCATATTGTGCATGTGGAGGGTACTGTGGAGGAAATCACTGTGGGGGTATTTTACTGTGTTTTGGGGGCACATTTGTTGGCATCATACATTATGGGGGGGCATGAAGGGTATTTTAGTGTGTGGGAACACTAAGAGGCTTCAATAGGGGCAAAATTACTTTGTAAGGACTGCAAAGTTGTAAGATATGCTCTTCTATGACACTGCTGAATATAATTTTTTTGGGATGGGGGGCCCAATTAGGACTATTGCTATGGGGCCCCATGATTTCTATGATGCCCCTATCATCACTCACTCTAGTCTAAAAAGCCTAAGTATAGGTTAAGATATGAGTGGTAACCCAGCCTCAAAGACCCTGTGGCCTCTCAACCATGGTCATTTCAGATAACGACCACACAAAAGACCCTACAGATACTCTGAAACCACAGAGGCAAAAAGAGGATATAGACAAATTTCTGAAAAATAATCTTTCTACAAGTCAAACCACACCTAAAATAACACCCGCTCATTCGTTAAAAGGCGACTCTGACCTGAGCATGGGCAACATCAAGAGTAAATTTCTATTATTTGGTCTAGGTCCCGATCCTTTCTTAAATATCTCTAGTTCAAGTAATTAAACCTCTATTATGTACAAGGACTCCCCAAAGTAAAGCAAATTAAAGGTAGAGTGGAACCACTTGAAACTACACAACCGACTCTCACAAATTTCTCTAAAATCCTAAAGAGACAGGCTCCCTACCATCAACCACAAATGAACCATGCCATGCTGGGTACTGAGGATCAAGAGAACCATAGTGTAGTATCGGTGTCTCTGCCCCCTGACAGGCAGAGACGCCGGCCCACTCACCGCCGCGCTCCCTGCCCGGCATCCTCCGGCGCTCCTGCCTCTGTTGCTGCCGGCACGCGCAGCTCCCCGGGCACTCCCTCTTAAAGGGGCCGCGCGCGTCGTCCTAAGGAGTCCCCGGCCAATGGCCGGAGGACCTCTCATATAAAAGGCACCTCCTCCAAAATGGAGGTGCCCGTGCAAGGTTGTAGCTTTGTGTGTTATACTCTGCTTCAGCCCTCAGGTCCCGCTGCTAGCCTGACTATCAGTACGGCCCGCCAGCCTGACTACGAGTCCAGCCCGCCAGCCTGACTACCAGTCCAGCCCGCCAGCCTGACTACAAGTCCAGCCCACCAGCCTGACTACCAGTCCTGTCCGCCAGCTTGTCTACTCTCCAGCACCTGCCTGTTACCTGCCGTGCCTACCAGCCAGCCTACCTGGAGGCTCCTGCTTGTTACCTGCTGTGTCTGCCAGTCCGTCTGCCCGGATCACCCGTCAGCCTGCCTGCCGTGCTCATCTGCTGTACCGGTCAGTCCCTGCCTTCTGACCCGTGGGAGTCACCTGCTCTCATATAAGGTCGGTCTCAGAGTAGCACCTGGTCCCTCTGCTCGGTCCTTCCCTGGTCACGGAGTCAATTGAGCCGCCGTACGACCTTGGTCGGTCCGAGTTGATACCTAGTTACGCCCCTCTGGTCCCTCCTTGCACCGCAGCACAGAGGTTCCACCACATGGATCCGTAAAAGTTTGCACGGGCCATGAAACCCGGTGGCCTCCAGGCCCCTTCGCTTGCTGACCTGTACCAGGAGGTTTCTCGTCAAAGATCCCAACAGGAAACCACCCTGACCTACCTGTGGTCTGTCAACTCTCACCTGGACACGCTGTCTGTTCCACCTGTGTCCGCCCCAAGTCGAGCGACACCCGCTCCGGCAGCGCCGCTGCCTACCAATACAACGGCATCCAGCCTAGGACCCCGGCTTTCTGCGCCTCCTCGTTTTGGAGGTGACCCCGTCCTATGTCGGGGCTTTCTGAACCAGTGCAAGCTGCACTTTGAACTTCTTCCACATCAGTTTCCCTCCGACCGGGCCAAGGTGACGCTCATCATGTCTCACCTCACCAGGGAAGCATTGGCATGGCTTAACCCTCTATGAGTGAGAGGGGATTAACTGGTGTCCGATCTTCCGGCTTTCCTCTCTGCCTTCCGGAAAGTCTTCGATGAACCCGGACAAAGGATTTCTACTGCCTCCTCATTGGTCCGTCTCCGCCAAGGGAGTCTCACCGTGGCCCAGTATGCCATACGTTTCCGTACCCTCGCTTCTGAGCTTGCCTGGGACAACGAGGCCCTGGTGTCCACCTTCTGGGTGGACCTTTACGGTCGGATTAAGGACGAGTTAGCCAGCCGGGACATTCCTACTACCCTGGATGACCTGGTGTCACTAGCAACCTGGATTGACATCCGTTTCCTAGAACGTGCTAAGGAGACTACCCGGGAGAGAAGATTTCCTCGTCTTGCTCCTGTTTTCCAGAAACCGGCTTACCGATCAGCAACTCCGCCGGGCACGCTCGCCCGAACCTATGCAGATCGACCAGACCAAGATAGTCAAGTCTCGCCAAGAAACACGCCGAGCCGAGGGGAGCTGCTTCTACTGTGGTAGTAAGGAGCACCTGATCCGTTCCTGCCCAGTGAAGATGGGAAACTCCAGTGCCTAGGACCGCTCGGAGAGGTCGTCCTGGGCAAGAGTAAATCATCTCCTTTCTTGACGTTGTCCGTCTTTATCTCCTGTGGAGAGAACCGCTTCTTTGAGACCACCCATCTGGACTCTGGAGCCACTGAGAATCTCATTTCCCAGTCCCTTGTACAGAAATATCAGATTCCTACCAAATCTCTGGCTGAACCATTGGCAGTCGCTTCCGTGGATGGAAGACTCCTTCCGGTGACCATCTTGCTCATCACAGAGCCCGTAACCCTGCAGGTGGGAATGCTGCACTCAGAGAGGATCTCCTTCGTTGTTCTTTCTGGGCTCTCTCACCCTCTTTTGCTAGGTCTACCCTGGCTACAGAGACATAAACCTGTTCTGAACTGGCAATCCGGTGAGGTGCTCCGTTGGGGGCAGGATTGCCATAAGACCTGCCTGGTTCCGGTTCACCTGGCTCGACCTCCATCTACTCCGACTAATTTACCCGGTCTACCGGCACCTTACTGGTCCTATACTGATGTCTTCGACAAGAAGGAGGCAGAGACACTGCCACCTCATAGGCCATATGACTGCCCTATCGACCTGATACCCGGTGCCACTCCACCCCGTGGGCATATTTACCCGTTGTCATTGGCCGAAATCTGGGCCTTGTCGAAGTACATCGAAGAAAATCTGGCTAGAGGAATCATCCAGAAATCTTCCTCCCCGGCTGGAGTCTGATTTTTCTTCGTAAAAAAGAAAGACGGTTCACTACGTCCATGTATCGATTATAGAGGTCTCAACCAAATCACTATCAAAAACAAATACCCCCTGCTGCTCATCTCTGAGCTGTTCGACCGCCTTAAAGGTGCAAAGATCTTCACCAAGCTCGATCTTCGTGGGGCGTATAACTTGGTCCGGATCCCCCAAGGAGAGGAGTCTAAGACGGCATTCAATACCCGGGACGGTCACTATGAATACCGTGTGATGCCCTTCGGCCTCTGTAATGCTCCCGCCGTCTTCCAAGAATTAGTTAACGACATCTTCCGTGACCTCTTATATTATTGCGTGGTGGTGTACCTGGACGACATCTTGGTCTTCTCTCCGGATCTTCCCACACACCGGAGGGATGTTCGTCAGGTCCTGCTTAGGCTCAGGCAGAATCACCTTTATGCGAAATTTGAAAAGTGCCTCTTCGAGCAGACCTCCCTTCCGTTCCTGGGCTATATTATCTCTAAGACTGGTCTACGGATGGACCCCAAGAAGGTCTCTGCCATCTTAAAATGGCCCCGTCCGGAGGGGTTGAAGGCTATTCAGCGATTCCTGGGCTTCGCCAACTGTTACCGTCTCTTCATTCCACATTTCTCTTCCCGGACTGCTCCCATTTCTGCGCTCACCTGGGAGCAAATCCTAAGGAATGGCCGTCCAAAGCGGAGGAGGCCTTCCTTTCCTTAAAACAAGCCTTCTCTTCCGCCCCTGTGCTTCACCGTCCAGATAGCAACAGACAGTTCTTTCTGGAGGTTGATGCTTACTCTTCCAGAGCCGGAGCGGTGCTCACCCAGAAATCTCCATCTGGGAGAATGGTAACCTGTGGCTTCTTCTCCAAGCTCTTCTCCTTGTCTGAGCGCAACTACTCCATAGGAGACCGTGAACTGCTAGCCATCAAATTGGCGCTGGAGAAGTGGCGTTACCTGCTCGAGGGGACTCTGCACCTGGTGGTCATCTATACTGACCACAAAAACCTGGCTTACCTACAGAATGCCCAAAGACTCACTCCGCGTCAGGCCCAGTTGTCCTTGTTCTTTGTCCGCTTCAACTTTACCCCACATTACCGCCTGGCGGACAAGAACGTTAAAGCCTGCGCCTTGTCCCGATCCTTCCTGTCTTCCTATCAAGAGGAGGAGCCTATGCATATCATCGATCCCTCCAAAGTTATGAATGTGGCCCCCTTGGACCTTTCTCGTCTCCCACTCGGTAAGACATTTGTAGCGGTTCCGGATCGTAAGAAGGTTCTTCACTGGGGTCATTCATCCAAACTAGTCGGCCATGCTCGCCAGAAGAAGACCTTCCTGCTCATTACCCGGCATTACTGGTGGCCTACCCTGCACCAGGATGAGGTAGACTTCTTCACGGCCTGTTCATCCTGTGCTCGAAATAAAGTTCCCAGACATCTTCCAGCCGGCCGTCTCCTGTCTCTCCCTGTACCTGCTGCCCCGTGGCAACACATTGCTATGGACTTTATTACTGATCTCCCTGTTTCTGCCGGTTGTATGGTCATTTGGGTGGTCGCACATCGCTTTTATAAAATGGCCCACTTCATCCCTCTGCCTGGTCTCCCGTCTGCATCTGGGCTGGCTAAGGATTTCATCCATCACATCTTTCGTCTCCACGACCTACCCCTCCACATAGTGTCCGATCGAGGGGCCCAGTTCACTTTGCGCTTCTGGAGAGGTACGTGTAAACTGCTGGGTGTCACTCTGGATTTCTCCTCTGCTTACCATCCGCAGTCCAATGGCCAAGTGGAACGTATCTCTCAGATCCATACCAGCTACCTCCGGCACTTCGTCAATGCTCACCATACCGATTGGGTGGAGCTCCTACCTTGGGCCGAATTCTTCTACAGCAACAATGAGAGCGAATCTTCTTCCAAGTCCCCGTTCTTTGTGGTCTACGGTCAACATCCCCTGATTCCATTTCCCGTTTCCGCTGCTGTGGACAACCCTGCCGCAGAGTCTCTGGTCAGCGAATTTTCTAACATTTGGGAGGACACTAGGTCCGCACTTCTTCAATCCTCCGAGCGGATGAAGAAACATTCTGATAAGAGATGTCTGGATCCGCCTCAATTCCATCCGGGAGACAAGGTTTGGTTCTCCTCTAAACATGTTCATCTCAAAATACCCTCCTATAAGTTGGGTACACGGTTCATCAGGCCATTTGAAGTCCTCCAGCGAATCAACCCAATAGCTTACAAGTTAAAACTCCCGGCCACCTTACGGATACCCAACTCTTTCCACGTATCTCTTCTCAAACCAGTTGTGCTTAATTCTTTTTCCGACAATCCAGGTACCTCCCCAGCTCCGGTCTCCGCTTAGGACATCTATGAGGTAGAGAACATTCTGGCCATCAAGAGGGTAAGAGGAAAAACCTTTTTTCTGGTGGATTGGAAGGGGTTTGGCCCAGAGGAGAGAACTTGGGAACCCAGGGAGAACATCCACGCCCCGCTTCTCCTTAAAAAATTTCTTTCAGGCCTAAAAAAGAGGGGGCGTAAAGTGGGGGTACTGTAGTATCGGCGTCTCTGCCCCCTGACAGGCAGAGATGCCGTCCTACTCACCGCCACGCTCCCTGCCCGGCGTCCTCCGGCGCTCCTGCCTCTGTTGCAGCCGGCACGCGCAGCTCTCCAGGCACTGTGCTTAGGGCATGCGCGCGCGCGCTCCCTCTCTCTTAAAGGGGCTACGCGCATCATCCTAAGGAGTCCCTGGCCAATGATCTCTCATATAAAAGGCACCTCCTCCAAAATAGAGGTGCCCATGCAAGGTTGTAGCTTTGTGTGTTATACTCTGCTTCAGCCCTCATGTCCCGCTGCTAGCCTGACTATCAGTCCAGCCCGCCAACCTGACTACCAGTCCAGCCCGCCAGCCTGACTACCAGTCCAGACCGCCAGCCTGACTACAAGTCCAGCCCGCCAGCCTGACTGCAAGTCCAGTCCGCCAGCCTGACTACAAGTCCAGTCCACCAGCCTGACTACTAGTCCAGTCCGCCAGCCTGACTACTAGTCCAGTCCGCCAGCCTGACTACCAGTCTTGTCCGCCAGCTTGTCTACTCTCTAGCCCGACAGTCTGTCTACAGTCCAGTCCGCCAGTCTGTCTATGGGCTCTGCCCGCCTGCTTACCGGGAAGCACCTGCCTGCTACCTGCCATGCCTGCCAGCCAGCTTAGCGAGTAGCACCTGCCTGTTACCTGCCATGCCTACCAGCCAGCCTACCTGGAGGCTCCTGTCCGTTACCTGCCGTGCCTGCCAGCCCACTTACCTAGAAGCACCTGCTTGTTACCTGCCGTGCCTACCAGCCAGCCTACCTGGAGGCTCCTGTCCGTTTCCTGCCGTGACTGCCAGCCCACTTACCTAGAAGCACCTGCCTGTTACCTGCCGTGCCTACCAGCCAGCCTACCTGGAGGCTCCTGCTTGTTACCTGCCGTGTCTGCCAGTCCGTCTGCCCGGATCACTCATCAGCCTGCCTGCCGTGCTCATCTGCTGTACCGGTCAGTCCCTGCCTTCTGACCCATGGGAGTCACCTGCTCTCATACAAGGTCGGTCCCAGAGTAGCACCTGGTCCCTCTGCTCGGTCCTTCGCTGGTCACAGAGTCGATTGAGCCGCCGTACGACATTGGTCGGTTTGAGTTGATACCTAGTTACGCCCCTCTGGTCCCTCCTTGCACAGCAGCACAGAGGTTCCACAACCCGGATCCGTAACACATAGCAGGTGGAAGAACCTGAGCATAAAAGGCATTCCAGAATCCTATGCCCAAGGAGCAGTAAAAAAAAAAAGTGTCAAGAGAGATCTTTGCCACAATTATGGCCCCAAAGAGAGCTAAATCAATTATCATTGAAAGCGTCCATAAGGCTCTTCACCCAAAACCTCGCTCTTCATAGTCCCCCATATATGTAAGGTATAGTCTTTTAAGCTATGTGGACACTTCAGTGGTTTTGGGTGAGGTAAGAGAAACACACCCAATCACCTAGGACAATTCTCCAATCTTAAATTATCAAGATGTATCTCCAACCATCTCCAATCTACAAGATGGCCTTTTCCATTTGGCCTATACATTCTGAAAGATTGAAAACAAGTGCCTATCCATACTCCTGAATAACTCAACTGAACCTACCTCCTTTTAGAGGTACCATTCTGGATGCCCCTAGATGAAGACATTAAATTGTCCAACCCAAATCACTACATAAATGGGAAGCACATATCTCCAAAAACTGAGAAGCATGCCTATAATACTCTTCCCACTAGATCTGATTCTCAATTGCATCCTTTAAAATGACATGTTGATATTGTTTGTCGTCCTGGTCACTGGCCCTGTTGGTTCTTGAGTTGAGCCACCCCCTCAATCCTATGAGCTATCTGTTAACATTGCATTTAGGTTTCAAAGGTTTCAAGAGTCACCATTCGGACTATCTTGTCTGTTATAATTGTATTTGTACTGACACACTCTCCAGCAAAGGATTCACTATGTATATATATTTTCTTAATCTTATTTAATGCGCACAGATTGTCGTAAGGATTAGTGATGAGCGAGCATGCTCGCTACTGCTCGGTGCTCGCCCGAGCATCTCACTGCTCGAGATGCTCGGCGCTTGCCGAGTATTTCCGGGCTTGCATCGGCGGGAGCTCGGGTACCCTCCCTGCATATTTGGCGCTCTTTGGAGCGCCAATCAACATGCAGGGATTGCCTGCCATTCACTGTAATGCCATAGCCATGTTGGTTGTGGCATTACAGTGATTGGCCGGCCGCACAGCGTCATCAGGTCTGTATCGTCACAGTCACTCCGGAATCAGGCAGAGTAGGGAGAGGTGCTGCTGCATCAGGGAGAGATTTACTTGTGTATTAGGTAGTGTAGGGAGAAAAACCGTACATTACATCTTAACAAACAGTCCTTTTGAGGACTAACTAATCCATCTGCAGAGATATCAGGCAGGCAGTGTATATAGGCAGGCAGGCAAGGTATATAGCAGACTGCAGTGCATATAGCACAAGAGGCTCCATTCCAGTTCTGCCTTCTGCTGCTGTTAGATATTTCTATACAAAGGCCCAGGTCTCAGGGGCCAGGAATACTTTTTTTTGGATCTTTTCTGTGCCATTTGCTTGTTGGCACTGCAGAATACAGCCTGGTCCTTTCCATATTAGTGCGCTAGAAATCCAGCTATTTAAAACTGTGTTTTCTCCGTCAAACGGATCACATATACGTTGTCAGAAAATACTGCCACCATTTCTGGCCTCCATTAAAAATTTCCTTTAGTGTGTCAGTGAAGCAATTCACACCAGTTTGCTGTTCAAACTGCTTACCTACAGGCCAGATATTTAAAACTCTGTTTTCTCCGTCACACGGATCACATATATGTTGTCAGAAAATACTGCCATTTCTGGCCTCATTAAAAATTTCTTTCAGTGTGTCAGTGAAGCAATTCCCACCAGTTTGCTGTTCAAACTACTTACCTACAGGCCACGTATTTAAAACTGTTTTCTCCATCACACGGATCACATATACGTTGTCAGAAAATACTGCCATTTCTGGCCTCCATTAATAATTTCCTTTAATGTGTCAGTGAAGCAATTCACACCAGTTTGCTGTTCAAACTACTTAACTACAGGCCAGGTAATTAAAACTCTGTTTTCTCCGTCACACGGATCACATATACAGTTAGGTCCATATATATTTGGACAGAGACAACATTTTTCTAATTTTGGTTCTAGACATTACCACAATGAATTTTAAACAAAACAATTCAGATGCAGTTGAAGTTCAGACTTTCAGCTTTCATTTGAGGGTATCCACATTAAAATTGGATGAAGGGTTTAGGAGTTTCAGCTCCTTAACATTTGCCACCCTGTTTTTAAAGGGACCAAAAGTAATTGGAAAGATTAAATAATTGTAAATAAAATGTTCATTTCTAGTACTTGGTTGAAAACCCTTTGTTGGCAATGACTGCCTGAAGTCTTGAACTCATGGACATCACCAGACGCTGTGTTTACTCCTTTTTGATGCTCTGCCAGGCCTTCACTGCGGTGGTTTTCAGTTGCTGTTTGTTTGTGGGCCTTTCTGTCTGAAGTTTAGTCTTTAACAAGTGAAATGCATGCTCAATTGGGTTGTGATCAGGTGACTGACTTGGCCATTCAAGAATATTCCGCTTCTTTGCTTTAATAAACTCCTGGGTTGCTTTGGCTTTATGTTTTGGGTCATTGTCCATCTGTAGTATGAAACGACGACCAATGAGTTTGGCTGCATTTGGCTGGATCTGAGAACACAGTATGGCTCTGAATACATCAGAATTCATTTGGCTGCTTCTGTCCTGTGTCACATCATCAATAAACACTAGTGACCCAGTGCCACTGGCAGCCATGCATGCCCAAGCCATCACACTGCCTCCGCCGTGTTTTACAGATGATGTGGTATGCTTTGGATCATGAGCTGTACCACGCCTTCGCCATACATTTCTCTTTCCATCATTCTGGTAGAGGCTGATCTTGGTTTCATCTGTCCAAAGAATGTTCTTCCAGAACTGTGCTGGCTTTTTTAGATGTTTTTTAGCAAAGTCCAGTCTAGCCTTTTTATTCGTGATACTTATGAGTGGCTTGCACCGTGCAGTGAACCTTCTGTATTTACTTTCATGCAGTCTTCTCCTTATGGTAGATTTGGATATTGATACGCCTACCTCCTGGAGAGTATTGTTCACTTGGTTGGCTGTTGTGAAGGGGTTTCTCTTCACCATGTAGATTATTCTGCGATCATCCACCACTGTTCTCTTCCGTGGGCGCCCAGGTCTTTTGGCATTGATGAGTTCAAAAGTGCTTTCTTTCTTTCTCAGGATGTACCAAACTGTAGATTTTGCCACTCCTAATATTGTAGCAATTTCTCAGATGGGTTTTTTCTGTTTTTGCAGCTTAAGGATGACTTGTTTCACCTGCATGGAGAGCTCCTTTGACCGCATGTTTACTTCACAGCAAAACCTTCCAAATGCAAGCACCACACCTCAAATCAACTCCAGGCCTTTTATCTGCTTAATTGAGAATGACATAACGAAGGGATTGCCCACACCTGTCCATGAAATAGCCTTGGAGTCAATTGTCCAATTACTTTTGGTCCCTTTAAAAACAGGGTGGCAAATGTTAAGGAGCTGAAACTCCTAAACCCTTCATCCAATTTTAATGTGGATACCCTCAAATGAAAGCTGAAAGTCTGAACTTCAACTGCATCTGAATTGTTTTGTTTAAAATTTATTGTGGTAATGTCTAGAACCAAAATTAGAAAAATGTTGTCTCTGTCCAAATATATATGGACCTAACTGTACGTTGTCATAAAATACTGCCATTTCTGGCCTCTATTAAAAATTTCTTTCAGTGTGTCAGGGAAGCAATTCACACTAGTTTGCTGTTCAAACTACTTACCTACAGGCCAGTACACTCTGGACACTCTGAAGAGCTGGTCACTTTTCTATTTATAGATTCGGGCCTCTCACCTGGTCCACTTGAAGTGGGGTCAGAGGAGGTAGCGATGCCCAAATATTTGAGCAGCCACGGTCACACGAAGGCGACGGTGGGAAAGTGTCACAAGAGGTGGACGATGATGAAGCACAATTGCCAGAAAGTCAGGAGGAGGACCAGAGTGCGGAAGTGGAAGATGAGGTGGTGGATGATATAGTAACTGACCCAACCTGGCAGGAGGACATACAGAGCGAGGACAGCAGCACACAGGGGGAGGGAGGCAGAGCACCCCAACAGGCAGGAAGAAGCAATGTGGTGGCCGCAGACAGAAGGCAGGCAACCGTTCCCCTTAACACCAACACGAAGGAAGTTGCCAGTACAACTGTTAGGTCTTCCCGAGTCTGGTTCTTTTTTAAAGACTCTGCCGATAACCCCAAAAAGGCCATTTGCACCACCTGCCAGGCCAGCATCAGCAGGGGTGGCAAAACGATCAGCCTGATCACCACCAGCATGATCAGGCACATGGCAGCAAAGCACCCGACTTTGTGGGTCCAGGAACAGTGTCTGCAGGTGGCACCATTACTTCTTCCGCTGTTGTGCATGCAAGCCAATCCCCTGTCCATGGTGCATGCGAAGATGCCTCCTGCCCTGCACCTGTCATTGCACGCTCTCAAGTAGCAGCATCAGGAAGCATGTTCATGTCCTTGTCCCAGTGCAGCGTTCAGTTGTCCATGCCCCAGTCCTTGGAACGCAAGCGCAGATATGCAGCCAACGCCCCACAAGACACAATGCTAAATTCTCACATTTCACGACTGCTTGCGCTCGAAATGTTGCCTTTAAGGCTCGTGGAGATGGAAGCATTCTGCAACCTAATGGCGGCGGCCATCCCTTGGTAATCGGTCCCCAGCTGCCACAATTTCTCCCGGTGTGCCATCCCCGCATTACAGAAGCACGTGTCCCAAAACATTAGCCATGCTCTCAACAATGCAGTTACCGGGAAAGTCCACCTAAACACGGACACATTGACAAGTGCTTGTGGGCAGGGATGGTACATCTCGCTGACGGCACACTGGGTTAACATAGTGGAAGCCGGGACCCAGTCGGACCTTGGGATGGAACACGTCCTCCTGACGCCAAGGATTGCAGGCCGTAGGTCAATCAGGTTTGCCCCCACGGTCTACAGCTCCTACACCTCATCCTCCTCAGCCTCCTCCTCCTCTTCAGCCTCCATCTCCGAAATGACCACATCAGTCACAATCTGGAAGCACTGCAGCACTTTCCTCGGCCAAGCGGCAACAGGCTGTGCTGAAGCTAATATGCTTAGGTGACAAACCGCACAATGCTGAAGAGTTGAGGACAGCTCTCAAAGAGCAGGCAGATCTGTGGCTCACACCGCTGAACCTACAGCCAGGCATGGTCATGTGTGACAATGGTCGGAACCTGGTGGCGGCTCTGAGGCGAGGCGATCTCACACAAGTACCATGCCTGGCCCATGTGCTTAACCTCGTGGTTCAGCGGTTTTTCAAATCCTACTCGGAGCTGCCGGATTTGCTTGTTAAAGTACGCAGTCTGTGTGCCCATTTTAGAAAGTCAGCTACAGCTTCCGCCGCCCTTGCCGTGTTTCAGCAGCGTTCGCAGCTTCCGGCTCAGAGACTGGTGTGTGATGTCCCCACGCATTGGAACTCTACACTGCAGATGTTGGACAGGATTTGTGAGCAGAAGAGGGCAGTTGTTGACTACCAGCATCAAAAAGGCCATCAGTATTCAGTTCAGACTCCACACATAAGACCTCAGGAGTGGACATGGATGTCAGACACATGTACTATCCTCCAAAACTTTGAGGACTCCACCAAGAAGGTGAGCGACGATGACGCCATAATTAGCGTCAACATCCTGCTTCTCTGTCTTCTGAAACACTCTCTGCTCACAATCAAAGAGGATGCATTGCAGGCGGAGCACAATGAGATGGAGCAAGGAACCATATAGGGTGATTACACATAGCCAAGCTTCATCTCATCCCAACGTGGATTGGGTGACAATGAGGAAGAGGAGGAGGAGGAAGGACAGGAGCTTTTTTCATGCACTATAGACGGTACTACCTGCACAGCTGTCATACCATCTGTTCAGCGTGGATGGCCAGAGGTCAGAGAGGAGGAGGAGGAAGCATGTCAGTCATCCTCTTGGTGAGGACTCGGAAGTCTTGCCTGTTAGTAGTCTGGCACGCATGGCTGAGTTTATGTTGCGCTGCCTTTCCCATGATTCTCGCGTTCTCAAAATTTTGGGTGACAGTCATTACTGGTTGGTGACACTTCTAGACCCACACTACAAGGAGAACTTTATATCTCTTATTCCTGAGGCGTACAGGTCTACAAAAATGGGGCTGCACCAGAAGGCCCTTGTTGCGGAACTATTAAAAAAATTCCCATCTGGTGGCAGAGGGCACACAGTTCGTTGGACAACCAAGGAGTACAGGCGAGAGAGACACAGCTTCAATCCAGCAGAGGCAGGGGAACACTGTCAAAGTTCTGGGAGAGTTTTCTCAGACCCTCCCATCACACAGGCTTTGAGGCATGGGGTACTGTCACAAGGAGTGCAAAGTTTTGGAAGATGCTGGGGGAGTACCTTGCCGACCATACCAATGTCCTCCGTGATTCCTCTGTGCCTTATAATTATTGGGTATCCAAGCTGGGTATGTGGAATGAACTGGCTCTCTATGCCTTGGAGGTCCTGGCCTGCCCTGCCGCCACTGTTTTATCAGAGCGGGTTTTTAGTTCCGCTGGGGGAATTAAAACTGATAAGCGCATCTGCCTGTCAACTGAAAATGCTGACAGGCTGACTCTTATAAAAATGAACAAGCGCTGGATTGGGCCAGACTTCTCAAGAACACCGAATGATAGCAGCGTAACATAAACTCAAATCCAGTGTCTTTTCTTGGGAGGTATATTACAATGCACCTTTTCACACCCACACATGGGTATATGCTTCCTGATTTTGGCTATTTGCTCGTGTCCTCCTCCTTCTCCTCATCCTCCACCACCATATCACCAGGGTGACCGTGGTCCATGATGCAGCACCCACATAATTTTTTTAAAGGGTGTTTATGATGCCCGTAAAAAAAAAATTTATACAGTATGTTCATGTATAACCCCCAGGGGTAAATGTTTGTCAGCCCATGCATTACAAGTATAGGAGGCCCGCTCCTTTCTAATGGGAACATTTTTTTATGAGGCCCTCCTCCACGTCTCTTCCAAGTGACATTGAAGTGCCTCCAAATTTTTGGCAGCCCTTGAATTCACTGCATAGGCCAACAATATGGGGGACTCTCTCCTTTCTAATGGGAATTTGTTGTTACTCTGGCCCTGCTCTATGTCTCTTTAAATTGTTAGTGGGGTTTTTCCTAAATTTGGTCAGCCATTAGACTTACTGCATATGACGCGCCCCCTGGGCCGTGGGGCACCCGGACTTCAGGACAACGTTGGGAGTAGTAGTGGCGACCCGGTCCCGTGGCTCAGGGTGGTCAAACCAGTGGCAGTCTTTATAGGTTTTAGGTTAATTGTCCGACTACGCCACCCGTGGATTGCGGTCAGGGTGTACCGCCGCTGCAAGGCAGACCGCTGAGGCTGGTGTTGTATGCGCAGCAGAGAATGGGATGACTCCCCACGGGAGGAGTAAAGCCTCAGGGCAGTGAGTGTGGATGATGGGAGTGATGGTGCACGAGCGCAGCAGGAACGACTCAGAGTCTTTGCAGTGCAGTTCAGGGTCTTTACTGATGATAATAAGGCAGACCCTCCCGGGAGAACTGGCTAGCATAAGAGGCCTGGTCAGTCTGTGAGCAGACAGGAGTTCCCCTGGCCAGGTGGAGTTGTAGGCCTCCCCGTCTATCTGCACTCTTCCTGGCTACCTTGCTGTAAGCGAGTGGAAGTAGCCCACGTCCCTGAGTGTACCGTGTGGTGCTCACCCGTATGGCTGGTGACTTGGGGCCTTCTGTTAGCCTCCGCTCCTTGATGGCGGTGCTGGTCCCTTGCTCATGACTGAGCCTCCGGGCTTCTATGGCCAGAGGACCAGGAATCCCCTGCCGGCTGGTTTCTGCTGCTGGACTTAAAGATCCTTGCAGCCTCGGACTCCGGTGTCCGGTTCCTAGATTCTTCTTCCAGGACGAACTCCGCTTAGCTCAAGTCCCTGGTCTTCAGCTCCTGCTCCTACAGAGCTCCTAGCTGTTACTTTCCCTGTGTCTGGAACAAACTCCAGGTTCTGACTGTCTAACCTAACCCCGCCCCAGACCCTGTTTATAAGGGCAGATTCCTCCCCTCCCAGGACTGGGCAGGAGGTGTTGCTGTTTAAGGGCTCCTGACCAGGAAGCCTCCCACTTGCTCTCAGACGTAATATTTCTATTACTGTGGTAGCCAGACCCCTGGGGTGCCACATTCCCCCCTAGTATATTTTAGTACTCCGGGACTAAACACATTTTATGAAAACACAAATACAGGGTATAACAATAACATAACATATGTACAAGGACATTTTGTCTTTAAGGTCACGGCATTTCCGTAACTGGGTGTCCATATCACCCAAGGTGAAGTTTTAGAACAGAGTAGGGGACCTGTCCAAAGCAAACCCCAAGCGTTGGCCCTGGGCGTGGCTGCAAGGCGAAGCGAACTACTTTGGACCACACGGGGCCACGCCAGACAGGTTTTTCTTCCGTGGCCATTTTTGCAAGAAGCACCAAGTGTAACTATCTACAATGTAGTTACGGTTATTCAGCGTCCATAACCTGTCAGTCCAAATAAACCTGAAGGGTAACTAGAGAAACATAATTAATAAGCAGGCAACAAACATAAACCATTTTCAACATTTGCAGTTTACTGGTAAATTCACATTACAGTTTAGATTCTCCAGCGAGCGGACATCTGTCCTCTAGTGCTCCTGGTGGACCTACGTAACCCACTATCTGGTTCTGCACTACAGGGTGTAGGAGGTGTTGCGGGTAGGCCTGGCAGCTTTCTGCATACTCTTTGGCTCACTAGGGGCACGGCAGGCTCACTACTAGCAGAGGGTTGATTCCCCTGGGCTGCTGGTATGGATTCTTCTGCCTCTTGGGCCGGCTGCTCTTCTGACACTACCTGTTCTTCTAAAGGCCCCTGAGGGGCTGGCTGGAGAAAGGTGAGGACGGGTACCACAATAGCATTGTTGATTTGTGTCCAGGACTGGGGAAAGTCTCCGAGTACTGTACTGATCATTTCTTCCCTTTCCTCTGCGGTTGAGGGTTCTCTTGATCTTCATCAGGGCTTTGCAGCTGCTTGGGACACTTTTTCAGGTGGTCTCTGGAGACAATGGCTGTGGTCTCTCCTCCATCCTTACTGATTACACAGACTTTTGGATTATCATGACTTGAAGGCAGTACTGTGTACGCGTCCTTCTCCCACTGGTCATCCAACTTGTGGAGCCGTCTCTTCCTCTTCAAGACCTGCTCTCCAGGTACCAGAGGAACTGCGGGAGCATGCTGGTTATAAGTCTTCTCTTGCCTTTCTCTTGCTTGAGACAGAGTTCGCTCGACGCTCTCCTGTACTTTCCGATACTGCTGCTGCCGTTCTGTATCCCTGTCTGCCTCTGGCGAGGTGTCCTCAGGTGTCAGGACTCCCATATCCAGGTCAATAGGCAGCTTACCAGGTCTTGCTCTCATTAGGTAAGCCGGGGTACAGTTGGTGAAACCTACGGGGATGTGATTATACAAGTCCACCAGATCAGGTAGTTTTTCAGGCCACAGACTGCGTTCTTCCAGGGGCAATGTTTTTAGCAAGTCTATCACCACCTGGTTCATTTTCTCACATAGTCCGTTGGTCTGAGGGTGATAGGGCGTTGTTCTTATCTTCCTGCAGCCATACAAATTGCAGAACTCTTGGAAGACCTCCGCTTCGAAGTCTGGTCCTTGGTCCGTCAGCACTTGCTCCGGATACCCGTGTGGATGGCCGAAGTGCAGCTGGAAGGCCCTGGCTGCTGTTTGAGCCATTAAGTCTTTGACAGGGACCACCACCAGGAACCGGGAGTAGTGATCTACGATGGTGAGGGCGTAGACGTACCCAGATTTGCTTGGAGCCAGTTTCACATGGTCCAGGGCTACCAGTTCCAGTGGCTGCCTGGTGATGATGGGCTGCAGGGGAGTCTTCTGGCTGGCACGGTCTCTTCTTCTTAGGCTGCACGGGCCACAGCCTCTGCACCACCTCTCGATGGCTCCTCTCATGCCTACCCAGTAGAACCGTCCACGCAACAGGAACTCCAGCTTCTTCCATCCGAAGTGTCCAGCTCCGTCGTGGTATGCCTCCAGAACCATAGCCGCGTCTCGTCTTGGGACCACTACCTGCCAGGTCAGCTCATGTGTTCGAGAGTTGACCATTCTCCGGCACAGCTTCTCCTTATAAAGAAACAGCTTACTTTTCTCTTTCCACAGTTGCTTGGCCTCCTCCGGAGCGTCTGGGTCAAGACGGGCATCAGTCTGTGTCAGCATTTTCTTCACCAGACGGACTGTGGGATCACTGTCTTGCGTCTCCGCCCAGCTGTAGTGGGGTAAGGGATTGAACGTGGCAGAGCGCCTGTCCCTTACACGGTGGGAATACAGGGTAATCCCATGACTGTGGAACGCAGGGAGTTCGACCTCTTCCAGTTCTTCTGGATCTTCCCCTACGTCCGGTAAGTTTGGCATTCTGGACAGGGCATCCGCGTTGGCATTTGAGCGTCCCGCCCGGTATTTGATGGTGAATTCATAGTTGGACAGGCGGACCATCCATCTCTGCTCCAGGGCACCAAGTTTTGCAGTGTCCAGGTGTGTCAACGGGTTGTTGTCAGTGTACACGGTGAACTTGGAAGAGGCAAGGTAATGCTTAAAACGTTCCGTCACTGCCCACACCACTGCCAGGAACTCTAGCTTAAATGAGCTATAATTCTCAGGGTTTCTCTCTGTGGGCCGTAGTTTTCGGCTGGCGTAAGCGATTACCCGTTCTCTCCCCTGCTGGATCTGGGACAGTACGGCTCCTAGCCCGATGTTGCTCGCGTCCGTGTGGAGGATAAGGGGCTGGCCGTAGTCAGGGTACGCCAGGATTTCATCCCCCGTGAGGGCCATCTTCAACTGGCGGAAGGACTCCTCTTCCAGCTTTTCCCACCTGAAGGGTGGCTTCTGGTTTTTGGCCTTCCTGGATTGACCTATCAGGAGGTCCTGCATAGGAGCTGCCATTTTGGTGAAACCGGGAATGAATCTTCGGTAGTAGCCTACCAACCCGAGGAACTGCCGCACTTCCTTTATGCTGGAGGGTCTTGGCCAGTCCTTAATCACGGTGATCTTATCGGGGTCGGGAGCCACTCCGTCAGCACTCACCACGTGTCCCAGGTACTGTACCTTTGGTTTCAGCAGATGACACTTGGAAGGTTTCACCTTTAGGCCATAGCTTGCCAGGGCGTCAAACACCTCTGTCAGGTGTTTCAGATGGTCCTCGTAGGTTTTAGAATAAATGATGACATCGTCCAGGTATAACAGGACCGTCTCGAAATTCCGGTGCCCCAGACAGCATTCCATCAACTGCTGGAAGGTTCCTGGTGCGTTGCAGAGCCCAAACGGCATACAGTTGAATTCGCTGAGACCCATCGGGGTGGTGAGCGCAGTCTTCTCCTTGTCCGCCTCTGCTACAGGAACCTGCCAGTACCCGCTAGTAAGATCAAAAGTGGAGAAGAAGTTAGCAGATTTTAATGCAGCTAAAGATTCTTCTATTCTAGGTAACGGGTACGCATCTTTGTGTGTGATACGGTTGACCTTTCTGTAGTCTACACACATTCTCATTGTGTTGTCCTTCTTTTTCACTAGAACTAGTGGAGCTGCCCAGGGGCTACAACTGTCCCTGATTACCCCAGCCTCCTTCATGTCTCGCAACATCCCCTTTGCATGCTGATAGTGTGCAGGGGGTACAGGTCGGTATCTTTCCTTTATGGGTGGATGGTCTCCTGTGGGGATGTGATGCTCTACCCCCTTTACTCGCCCGAAGTCTAGTGGGTGTTTGCTCAAGACTCTTTCGTACTCCTGAACCACCCGGTAGACTCCCTGTTTTTGGTGTGATGGAGTGGAGTCAGTACCCAAATGCAGTTGCTGACACCTGTCCTCCATTTGTTTCTTAGAGCCGTTACCTTCCTCTGGTTGAGATGGAGGCAAGGGTTCCACGGCCCTTACAGAATTTTGGTTTATGGTGAACAATTTGGCTAGCGTGGCATACCGGGGCAGGTATACTTCTCTCTCCCGGATATTTATGATGCGGACAGGTACCCTCCCATGGCGTACATCGACCACTCCCCGTGCTGTCAAAATGGTGGGCCTACTGTCTGAGTAGACGGGCTCTACCATTGCTTGGTAGTCTCTACCTCTTAGACCAATAGCTGCCCGGCACCAGATCATCATCTCACTTTTCGGGGGCATGGCAATAGGGAACGGGTCACACATTCTCACGCTACCAATCTCACCACCAGATAATTCCACTTGCTGCCGTTTCATCAGTGCCCGGATCTCTTTTTGGAGAACACGCTGCTGGCTGGAACTGGCGTTCTTGGCAACCTGCTGTAAAATGAGAATTATCTCTGCAAGACAATTTTCAATCACGTTAGTTCCCAAGGCTATTTTAGGGTGACTCTCAATGACCACAATAATCAGTCCTTGTGCCGCCAGTTCGACTTTACCAATTTCAATGGTCACCTCTTTGAACCCCACCTGCGGCACAGGCTGACCATTGCTGGCGATGATACTCAGGTCGTCATCTGGGTAGTGGGTTATGTCCGAGTCATTCCAGTACCGCTTAAAGAGCACATAAGGGATGGTAGTTACCTGTGACCCGGTGTCTAGTAGGGCACTCATTGGAATGCCATCCAGTACCACAGGCAAGACTGGACATCCCCCTACGTATTTATCACGCCAGTTTGAGGGGCCTGATGATCTTATGCCTGGAGGTTGGCCCTCTGCCCCAGGTTGTGCCCGTTTAAATGACAGTACCTTGCCATATGTCCGGGTTGATTGCAGCGACGGCAGATGGGTTGTCCGTCCTCGTATCTGTCGCTGGGTCTTCCTCTGGATGATGGGATCCTCCTCTGTCGGCGCCACGGGATGTCCTCCGGTCCGGATGCCAGCTGGATCCTTCCTGGAGGAGAGACCTGTAAAGACTGCACAGTTCGGGTTAGCGCGGCTACGCTTTTAGTCAGCTCTTGGACCTGATGGTGCAGGTCTGTAGCCGGGTTGTTGTCCAAAGCCTGCGCACCAGCTACTACAGGCTCTGCAGACAAGGGCGCCGCCTCCTGGTGATAGGTAATAGCAGGGCGCCGGTGGGTTACAGCGCTACGCGCGGGCCGGTTCTCGGAGCACCCGGATGGCCCTGTCTTTGAACTTTGCAAAGTCTAAACAAGGGTTCTGCAAGGCCTTTGCACGTAACTGGGTTCGGTGGGCGTTAGACAGCAGACCCTCAATGAATTGCTCAGTTAACAGTTCATCTGCATTCCGCACACTGTCAGGGTCTGCTTGTTTAATGGCTCCCAGGGCCTCTTGCAAACTCAAAGCATAGTCTCTTATACTGTCTTGGGCCCGCTGCTTGCACCCATAAAATCTCATTTTGATCTCGGCTGAGGTGCGGGTATCAAAAGTGTCCTTCAGACGGGCCAAGATCTCCTTTACGGTCTCCTTGTCCCGGACTGACCAGGACTTTACTTCACGCTGGGCTGCGCCGGTTAACTGGCCTATCAATATGCTCACTTTCTGTCCCTCCGTCAGGGGGTATACTTTAAATAGGCTGTACAGTCTCTCTTTAAAGTCGAATCTCCTGAGTATTGGGGCAGCCAGGCCTCTCCGGGGATGTATGGCATTGTGAATGGCATCACCGCTGCTGCAGTGGCGCTGGTGGTAGAAGGTCCCTCCTCGTCCGTCATCTTCCTCCCCCCTAGTTAAGCGTGGCCTACCTTCCAACGATCCTCTTCTGTAGGCCGCGGCTCCGCTGGTGCTGCTCCGGACGAGGACCTTGCGTCGCGTCCTGGTGACGTCAGCGTCGCTCTCTCTCCCTTCCAGGACCTTGCGCAGCGTCGGTGCATGGGGCGGAGCTTCGGGTCTCGTGCAGTTTGGACGTCCACGCCCCTCTTCTTCCCACGCGGCGTCCTGAAGATGGCGTCCGATGTGGGAAAACGGCTGAAGACGGCGGGAAATGACTGAAGATGGCGGGAAACCTAACTCAGGTAAGTGCAAAGTCTTTTTCAGGCACGCAATACCCCTTTGTGGCGGGTTGGTCGCAATCCTGCTGACTACGCCAAAGTTGACGTGCCCCCTGGGCCGTGGGGCACAAGGGACCAGACTTCGGGACAACGTTGGGAGTAGTTGTGGCGACCCGTTCCCGTGGCTCAGGTTGGTCAAACCAGTGGCAGTCTTTATAGGTTTTAGGTTAATTGTCCGACTACGCCACCCATGGATTGCAGTCAGGGTGTACCGCCGCTGCGAGGCAGACCGCTGAGGCTGGTGTTGTATGCGCAGCAGAGAATGGGATGACTCCCCACGGGAGGAGTATAGCCTCAGGGCAGTGAGTGTGGATGATGGGAGTGATGGTGCACAAGCGCAGCAGGAACGACTCAGAGTCTTTGCAGTGCAGTTCAGGGTCTTTACTGATGATAATAAGACAGACCCTCCCGGGAGTACTGGCTAGCATAAGAGGCCTGGTCAGTCTGTGAGCAGACAGGAGTTCCCCTGGCCAGGTGGAGTTCTAGGCCTCCCCGTCTATCTGCACTCTTCCTGGCTACCTTGCTGTAAGCGAGTGGAAGTAGCCCACGTCCCTGAGTGTACCGTGTGGTGCTCACCCGTATGGCTGGTGACTTGGGGCCTTCTGTTAGCCTCCGCTCCTCGATGGCGGTGCTGGTCCCTTGCTCGTGACTGAGCCTCCGGGCTTCTATGGCCAGAGGACCTGGAATCCCCTGCCGGCTGGTTTCTGCTGCTGGACTTAAAGATCCTTGCAGCCTCGGACTCCGGTGTCTGGTTCCTAGATTCTTCTGCCAGGAAGAACTCCGCTTAGCTCAAGTCCCTGGTCTTCAGCTCCTGCTCCTACAGAGCTCCTAGCTGTTACTTTCCCTGTGTCTGAAACAAACTCCAGGCTCTGACTGTCTAACCTAACCCCGCCCCAGACCCAGTTTATAAGGGCAGATGCCTCCCCTCCCAGGACTGGGCAGGAGGTGTTGCTGTTTAAGGGCTCCTGACCAGGAAGCCTCCCACTTGCTCTCAGACGTAATATTTCTATTACTGTGGTAACACATACCCTATAACTGTATAGCAGACACTCTCCTTTCTAATGGGAATTTGTCGTTACTGTGGCCCTGCTCTATTTGTGCTTAATTTCTTAGTGGGGTTTTTCCTAAATTTGGTCAGCCGTTGGACTCACTGCATACCCTATAACTGTATAGCAGACCATCTCCTTTCTAATGGGAACATGTTGTACTTGTTACTGTGGCCCTGCTCTATGTGTCTTTAAATTCTTAGTGGGGTTTTTCCTAAATTTGGTCAGCCGTTAGACTCACTACATACCCTATAACTGTATAGCAGACTCTCTCCTTTCTAATGGGAATTTGTCATTACTGTGGCCCTGCTCTATGTATCTTTAATTTCTTAGTGGGGTTTTTCCTAAATTTGGTCAGCCGTTGGACTCACTGCATACCCTATAACTGTATAGCAGACCCTCTCCTTTCTAATGGGAACATGCCGAACTTGTTACTGTGGCCCTACTCTATGTGTCTTTAAATTCTTAGTGGGGTTTTTCCTAAATTTGGTCAGCCGTTAGACTCTCTGCATACCCTATAACTGTATAGCAGACTCTCTCCTTTCTAATGGGAATTTGTCATTACTGTGGCCCTGCTCTATGTGTCTTTAATTTCTTAGTGGGGTTTTTCCTAAATTTGGTCAGCCGTTGGACTCACTGCATACCCTATAACTGTATAGCAGACTCTCTCCTTTCTAATGGGAACATGTCGTGCTCGTTACTGTGGCCCTGATCTAGGTGTCTTTCAGAGTCCCTCCATCGTCAATGAAACAGGATGTGTCTGCTGATGTGTCACACACCAAATTGCCAGATAAGATTGTTAAATGTTAAAATGACATTCCCCGGTGAATGTGACGCGCCCCTGGGCCTGTGTCGCGCTGCGGTGCGCACGCGGGAGCTTACCCGGAGCCGGATCCGTGGAGGGTTGTAGTCTCGTGGCGGTGACCCGGTCCGTGCCCAGGGAGTCAAACTGGACGGCAGTCTACTAGTAGTAAATAGTTGATGACTACGCCACCCGTTGAGTGCAGCCAGGGAGCTGCTGCTGCGGGGCAGACCGCTGAGGCCGATGGTAGGATTATGCAGCGTGATAGTATAACCCCCAACGGGAGGGGTATGGTCTCAGGGCAGCCGACGTGGATGATGGGGGTAGCAGGAACCACTAGACCCAACGATAGACCCTCCCGGAGTACTTGCTAGCGAACGGGGCCTGGTCAGTCCTTGAGCAGATGGGATCTCCCCTGGCCAGGCGTAGTTGTAGGCCTCCCAAACTGACTGTACTCTTCTGGCTACCTTGCTAGAAGCTGATGTAAGTAGCCCACGTCCCTGAGTGTACCGTGTGGTGCTCACCCGTATGGCCGGTGACTCGGGGCCTTCTAATGGCTTCCGCTCCACGATGGCGGTGCTGGTCCCACGCGCGTGACCGTGCCTTCGGGCTTCTGGGCCAGAGGACCTGAAATCCCCTGCCTGACGGATTCTGCTGCTGGGTAGGAGTTAGTCCCCACAGCCTCGGACTCCGGGTCCGGTAAAGAATCTTCTTAGTCAGGGCGAGCTCTGTAGCTGCCAGCCCGACTCCTTGTAACTCTGCTGTTTCCTATGCTGCTTCTCTTCTCCACTCTCCTTGTCTGACTCACCCTGCCTCAGCCCCGGGTTTATACAGGGGAAGTTCTTCCCCTCCCAAGACTGGGCAGGAGGTGTGGCATGCACAGGATCCCTGACCAAAGGACCTCCCACCTGCTCTCAGACATAATATCTCTATCACTGTGGCAACCAGACCCCTGGGGTGTCACATTCCCCCCTAGTGAAATTTAGTACTCCGGGACTAAACACATTTAGAAAAACATAACAAAGTATAACAATAACAATACTATAAGAAAAACACATAAGATGGTTACGGCGTGTCCGCAACCGGATGCAGTCTTTGAAGAAAAGCAAAGGTGTCCATTTCACCAACACAGGGAGACGTAACCAGGTAGGGGTCTGTCCTACCCCGAGTCCTTAACAGTCTCTAGTCCATCCTGGGTTACGCTCCAACTATATACAAGGATTCCCGGTAAATCCACCAAGGTTTCCTAAAAATAACTAGAAACACAAAATTATACACAAGCAACAAGACACAGAAAAACATAAATAAAACAATTTATACACTTTAAATTCTCCAGCGTGCGGGTAACTGGCCTCTAGTGGCCCGAGTGGACCTACGGAGCTGACTGTCTGGCCCTGAACTACAGGGTGTAGGAGCTGTCAAGGGTAAACTGGGCAGCTGTCTACCGGCTCTTTGTCTCACTAGGGGTACGGCAGGCTCACTATAAGCAGAGGGTTGATTCTCCTGTTCTGCTTGTGTGGAGTCTTCTGCCTCCTGGACCGGCTGTTCTTCCAGCTCTACCCGTTGCTCCGTAGGTTCTTGGGATGATGGTTGGAGGAAGGTGAGTACGGGTACCACAACTGCACCATTGACTTGAGTCCAAGACTGAGGGAAGTCCCCGAGCACGGTACTAACCATATCTTCCCTTTCTTCCACGGGTCGATGGTCTTCTTGTTCCTCTTCAGGGTTCCTCAGTTGTTCGGGACACTTCTTCAGGTGGTCCCGGGATACAATGGCTGTGGTTTCCCCTCCGTCTTTACTGATGGTACAGACCTTCGGGTTCTCGTGGCTTGAGGGCAGTACGGTGTACGGGTCCTTCTCCCACTGGTCGTCCAACTTGTGGAGCCGTCTCTTCCTCTTCAAGACCTGCTCTCCGGGTACCAGGGGAACAGCGGGAGCATACTGGTTGTAAGTTTTCTCTTGTCTTTCCCTAGCCTGACAGAGACTTCGCTCCACGCTCTCCTGTACTCTCCGGTACTGCTGCTGCCTCTCTGTGTCCCAGTCTGTTTCTGGTGAAGTGTCCTCGGGGGTCAGGACTCCCATTTCCAGGTCAACAGGTAACTTACCAGGTCTTGCCCTCATTAGGTAAGCCGGGGTACAGTTGGTGGAACCTACCGGGATGTGGTTGTATAGGTCCACCAGATCGGGCAACTTTTCAGGCCACAGACTGCGTTCTTCCAGGGGCAACGTTTTTAGAAGATCCATTACCACCTGGTTCATTTTTTCACAAAGTCCATTAGTCTGCGGATGGTAGGGTGTCGTCCTTATCTTCCGGCAGCCATACAGATTGCAGAATTCCTGAAAGACCTCCGCTTCAAAGGCAGGTCCCTGGTCCGTCAGCACTTGGTCCGGGTACCCGTGTGGACGGCAGAAGTGCTGCTGGAAGGCTCTAGCTGCTGTTTGAGCCGTTAAGTCCTTGACGGGGACGACAACCAAGAACCGGGAGTAATGATCCACGATGGTTAACGCGTAGACGTAGCCACTTCTGCTTGGGGTCAGTTTTACATGATCCAAGGCTACCAGTTCCAACGGTTGCCGGGTGACGATGGACTGCAGGGGAGTCTTCTGGCTGGCTCGGTCCTTCCTTCTCAGGTTGCACGGGCCACAATCTCTGCACCACTTCTCGATGGTTCCCCTCATGCCTACCCAGTGGAACCGCTCGCGCAGCAGGAACTCCAGCTTTTTCCACCCAAAGTGTCCAGCTCCGTCGTGGTATGCCCCCATCACCATGGCTGCGTCTCTTCGTGGCACCACTACTTGCCAGAGTAATTCATGCGTCCGGGAGTTAACCATTCTGCGGCACAACTTCCCTTTGTAAAGGAACAGTCGACTCTTCTCTGCCCATAGTTGTTTGGCTTCCTCCGGAGCATCTGGTTCAAGGCGAGCCTCCGGCCGAGTCAGCATCTCCTTCACCAGTCGGACGGCAGGGTCGCTGTCTTGCGTTTCCGCCCAGTTGTAGTGGGGTAAGGGGTTCAACGTAGCAGCCTGCTTACTCCTTACCCGGTGGGAATACTGAATAGTCCCATGACGGTGGAACGCAGGGAGTTCAACTTCTTCCAGTCCCTCCGGATCTTCTCCTCCGTCCGGCAGGTTGGGCATCCTGGACAGGGCGTCCGCGTTGGTATTGGAGCGTCCTGCCCGGTATTTAATTGTGAACTCGTAGTTGGACAGACGGGCCATCCACCTCTGCTCCAGGGCACCGAGTCTTGCCGTGTCCAGGTGTGTCAGCGGGTTGTTATCCGTGTACACGGTGAACCGGGAAGAAGCGAGGTAATGCTTAAAGCGCTCAGTGATTGCCCATACTACGGCCAGGAACTCTAACTTAAATGAGCTGTAATTCTCGGGGTTCCTTTCGGTGGGTCGCAGTTTTCGGCTGGCGTAGGCGATTACTCGTTCCTTCCCCTGCTGGATCTGGGACAGTACGGCTCCTAGCCCGATGTTACTGGCGTCGGTGTAGAGGATAAAGGGCTGGCTATAATCCGGGTACGCCAGGATTTCGTCCCCCGTGAGGGCCATCTTCAGCTGGCGGAAGGACTCTTCTTCCAGCTCTTCCCATTTGAAGGGCGGCTTCTGGTTCTTGGCCTTCCGGGACTGGCCTATCAGGAGGTCCTGCATAGGTGCTGCCTTTTTGGTGAAACCGGGAATAAACCTTCGGTAGTAGCCTACCAACCCGAGGAACTGCCGCACTTCTTTTACGCTGGAGGGGCTTGGCCATTCCTTAATTGCGGTAATTTTATCAGGGTCGGGAGCCACTCCGTCAGCGCTCACTACGTGTCCCAGGTACTGCACCTTTGGTTTCAGGAGGTGACACTTGGAGGGTTTCACCTTTAGGCCGTAACTCGCCAGAGCCTCGAACACTTCCGCCAGGTGTTTCAGGTGGTCCTCATACGTCTTGGAATATACGATGACATCGTCCAGGTACAACAGGACCGTCTCGAAGTTTCTGTGGCCCAGACAACACTCCATTAGGCGTTGGAAGGTTCCTGGTGCGTTGCAGAGTCCGAACGGCATGCAGGTGAACTCGCTAAGTCCCATCGGGGTGGTGAATGCGGTCTTCTCCCGGTCCGCCTCTGCTACAGGAACCTGCCAGTACCCGCTAGTGAGATCCAAGGTAGAGAAGAAGTTAGCAGATCTTAAAGCAGCCAATGACTCCTCTATCCTTGGTAAGGGGTACGCATCCTTGTGTGTGATACGGTTGATTTTCCGGTAATCTACACACATCCTCATGGTGTTGTCTTTCTTTTTGACTAAAACTAATGGGGCTGCCCAGGGGCTACAACTATCCCGGATTACCCCAGCCTCCTTCATGTCTCTAAGCATCCCCTTGGCGTGTTGGTAATGTGCAGGGGGTACGGGTCGATACCTCTCTTTTATGGGAGGATGATCTCCCGTGGGGATGCGATGTTCTACCCCCTTGACTCGCCCGAAGTCTAACGGGTGTTTACTAAACACTCTCTCATACTCTTGAACCACCCGATATACTCCTTGTTTCTGATGTGAGGGAGTGGAGTCAGTACCCAGATGTAGTTGCTGACACCAGTCCTCCATGTCTTTCTTAGAGCCGTTACCTTCCTCCGGGTGAGATGGAGGCAAGGGTTCCACAGATTGTATAGAATTTTGATTAGTGATATATAATTTGGCTAGCGTGGCATACCGGGGCAGGTACACTTCCCTCTCCCCGATATTTATTATGCGAACGGGCACCCTCCCATGGCGTACATTGACGACCCCCCGTGCTGTCAAAATGGTGGGCCTACTGTCTGAGTAAACTGGTTCTACCATTGCCTGGTAATCTCTACCTCTCAGACCAATAGCTGCCCGGCACCAAATCATCATTTCACTTTTTGGGGGCATGGCAATAGGAAAAGGGTCACACATTCTTACGCTACCAATCTCACCGCCGGAGAGTTCCACTTGTTGCCGTTGCATCAGTGCCCGGATCTCTTTCTGGAGCACCCGCTGCTCGCCGGAGCTGGCATTCTTGGCAACCTGCTGTAAAAGGAAAATCACCTCTGCAAGACAATTTTCAATTACATTAGTTCCTAGAGTTATTTTTGGGTGACTCTCATGTTTATCAATATCTACAATGATCAGTCCCTGTGCGGCCAGTTCGACTCTACCAATTTTGATGGTCACCTCTTTAAATCCGATCTGTGGCACGGGCTGACCATTGCTGGCGATGATACTCAAGTCATCGTCGGGGTAGCGGGTAATATCCGAGTCATTCCAGTACTGCTTGAAGAGCACGTACGGGATGGTGGTGACCTGTGACCCGGTGTCCAGTAGGGCACTCATGGGAATGCCATCCAGTACCACAGGCAAGACTGGACGTCCTCCCACATATCTGTCGCGCCAGTTCGATGGGCCTGGTGATCTTTTTCCTGGGGGTTGGCCCTCTACCCCAGGTTGTGCCCGTTTAAAGAACAGTACCTTGCCATATGTCCGGGTTGATTGCAGCGGCGGCAGATGGGTCGTCCGTCCTCACTGTATCGGTCACTGGGTCTTCCTCTGGCCGGTGGGGTCCTCCTTGGTCGACGCCACGGGATGTCCTCCGGTCCGGATGCCAGCTGGATCTTCCCTGGGGTGGAAACCTGTAAAGACTGCACAGTTCGGGTTAGCGCAGCAACGCTCTTAGCTAGCTCTTGGACCTGATGGTGTAGGTCTGGAGCCGGGTCATTGTCCAAAGCCTGCGCATCAGCTCCCACAGGCCCTGCTGACAAGGGCGCCGCCTCCTGGTAGTAAGTGGTAGTGGGGCGTCTGTGGGTCACAACGCCACCTGGTGCCGGTTCTCGGAGCACCCGGATGGCTCTGTCCTTGAACTGTGCAAAGTCCAGATGGGGATCCTGTAAGGCCATTGCCCGCAACTGGGTTCGGTGGGCATTGCAATATAAACCCTCTATAAATTGTTCAGTCAACAGCCTGTCCTCGTTTCCCACCCCATCAGGGTCGGTCTGCTTTATGGCCCTCAGGGCCTCTTGTAGGTTTAGTGCATAGTCCCTTATACTCTCATGCGCTCGCTGCTTGCACCCGTAGAATCTAAGCTTAATCTCGGCTGAGGTGCGGGTATCAAAGGTGTCCTTCAGCCGGGTTAGTATCCCTGCGACAGTCTTCCTCCCAGGTGGCCAGGATTTTACTTCCCTTTTGGCTGCCCCTGTTAGTTGGGCCACCAGGATGCTCACTTTTTGCTCTTCTGTGAGGGGGTACACCTGGAAGAGGCTATCCAGCTTTTCTCTAAAGTCATGCAGGGTATGTGACTCCCCTGAGTACTGGGGTAGCCAAGCTGCTCCCGGGATATAGGGCATGGTGAAGGGCATAACTGCAGCAGCGGTAGCGCTGGCGGGGGTTGAGGCAGTGAAGCTCTCCTCCGTATCCGACATCTTCCTCCCCCCTAGTGGACCGTGGCCTACCTTGCGATGATCCTCTTCCGTAGGCCGCGGCTCCGCAGTGGATCGTCAGGGTTGAGGACCTTCCGTCGCGCTCCTGTGACGTCGGCGTCTGCTGGGCTCCTTCCAGGACCTTACGCAACGTCCGGACGTGAGGCGGGGCTTCAGTTCTCGCGCGCTTTCGGAGTCCACGCCCCTCTTCTTCCCGCGCGGCGTCCTCAAGATGGCGTCCAATGGCGGGAAAACTCCACGGATGGCGGGAAGAAGGTCGAAGATGGCGCCGGATGGCGGGAAAACTTCGCGGATGGCGGGAAGAAGGTAGAAGATGGCGCCGGATGGCGGGAAACCTCCACGGATAGCGGGAATCTTCACCACTGGTAAGTTTGAACAGTCTTTGCTTTTCAGGCACGCAGTACCCGGTGGTTGCGGGCACGAAATCCTGCCGACTACGCCAAAGTTGACGCGCCCCTGGGCCTGTGTCGCGCTGCGGTGCGCACGCGGGAGCTTACCCGGAGCCGGATCCGTGGAGGGTTGTAGTCTCGTGGCGGTGACCCGGTCCGTGCCCAGGGAGTCAAACTGGACGGCAGTCTACTAGTAGTAAATAGTTGATGACTACGCCACCCGTTGAGTGCAGCCAGGGAGCTGCTGCTGCGGGGCAGACCGCTGAGGCCGATGGTAGGATTATGCAGCGTGATAGTATAACCCCCAATGGGAGGGGTATGGTCTCAGGGCAGCCGACGTGGATGATGGGGGTAGCAGGAACCACTAGACCCAACGATAGACCCTCCCGGAGTACTTGCTAGCGAACGGGGCCTGGTCAGTCCTTGAGCAGATGGGATCTCCCCTGGCCAGGCGTAGTTGTAGGCCTCCCAAACTGACTGTACTCTTCTGGCTACCTTGCTAGAAGCTGATGTAAGTAGCCCACGTCCCTGAGTGTACCGTGTGGTGCTCACCCGTATGGCCGGTGACTCGGGGCCTTCTAATGGCTTCCGCTCCACGATGGCGGTGCTGGTCCCACGCGCGTGACCGTGCCTTCGGGCTTCTGGGCCAGAGGACCTGAAATCCCCTGCCTGACGGATTCTGCTGCTGGGTAGGAGTTAGTCCCCACAGCCTCGGACTCCGGGTCCGGTAAAGAATCTTCTTAGTCAGGGCGAGCTCTGTAGCTGCCAGCCCGACTCCTTGTAACTCTGCTGTTTCCTATGCTGCTTCTCTTCTCCACTCTCCTTGTCTGACTCACCCTGCCTCAGCCCCGGGTTTATACAGGGGAAGTTCTTCCCCTCCCAAGACTGGGCAGGAGGTGTGGCATGCACAGGATCCCTGACCAAAGGACCTCCCACCTGCTCTCAGACATAATATCTCTATCACTGTGGCAACCAGACCCCTGGGGTGTCACAAATGCATTTGCCTTAAAAAATAACGTTAAAAAAAACAAAGAGTAGGCTCTTTCTTTAGTTAAAAACAGAGTCGCCAATGTAACATCAATGTAATCACATTGTTCAGCTCCTGCACCTCCTCCTCCATCTCCGAAATGACCACATCAGTCACAAGCTGAAAGCACTGCAACACTGCCTTGGCCAAGCGGCAACAGGCTGTGCTGAAGATAACATGTTTAATGCTTAGGTGACAAACCACCCAGCGCTGCAGAGTTGTTGAAAGCTGTAACACAGCAGCCTGATCTGTGGCTCTCACCGCTGAACATACAACCGGGCATGGTCAAGTGTGACAATGGGTGGAACCTGGTTATGGAGAAATGACAGCCGGAGTAGATATGGTTTACTTCTATGCCAGTCCTTTCACCGAGCTAAACAATATGGCTGTGGTGAAATGCAACTCCCACTGAGAAGCTGTTACAGATTGAAAAACATTGTGCCCACCAGACAATTTGAATCTGAGGGCTCCCCTTTCTCCCCCGCTCAAGAGCCCCATAGTAGCTGCAAAGTTAGCGCTATCATGAACTCTCCAGAGGTAGAAGCCAGGACGCACCAGAGGATTCTCTGGTGGGACCATCCAACCCTGCCAAGAAGCAGTCCTGGCTAAGAAAAGTGTTTTGGGAAGGTTCCTGGACACTCTATGGCTGCATTTTTACTGAGCAGGAAACCCACGGAAACACGCGGAGAACATACAAAATCCTTGCAGATGTTGTCCTTGCTGGGAATTGATCCCGGGATCACAGCGCTGCAAGTCTTCAGTGCTAACCACTGATCCAATGTGCTGCCGTTCACCCTCTGATATCTAACAGGCTGGAGAAACTTTCACCTACTGCCACTCTATCTTTGTGAGAAACTAATGTATTTGAGCAGCCACTCAGTCTACCAAAATAAAATTCCTGGGAAGGATATTGGGGAATGCTTCGCTACTGGTACTGGGGGCAGTGCTAATACCATGGCGTCGTACCATAGTTTACTGGAAATATTCCAGGCTGGTAGGTGGCAAGCAGATTCCCACAGAAAAGTACCAGCAGTAATGTTCAGGGACCTGCGCTTGTAGAAGGCAGAGACAACACCGGAAGAAATGGTGGCGGCTGGGGGCCGAGTATAGACACGAGGCATGAGGTTGTGAAAAGCTTCCGCCTCCATGAGCCTAAAAGGCCACATTTCAAGTGAAAGCAGCTTGAGAGGACTTCCTGGGAGAAATGACAACTTGAGTAGATATGGTTTCCCAAGTATTTTCACCAAGCTAAAGAATATGGCTGTGGTGAAATTTAACTCAGCAAAAAAAGCTGTGGATTGGCTCCGTACCATCCCTGGCCACATTCACTTGACCACGTGTTTGTGGGTAGGGGGTCCTTCACAGTAAGTTCACTATGGAGGGCACGGGTAATGCTGTGGGACCTGTGCTTGTGGAAGGCTGAGACGATACCGGGAAAAATAGTGGCGGCTGGGACCGAGTATTGACACAAGGCCACCGCCGGCATGAGGCTGTGAAAAGCTTCCACCTCCACCAGCCTAAAAGGCCCCATTTCAAGTGCAAGCAGCTGCCCAGAAATCTGGCAGTTTAGTATTGCAGCCTGTGGGTGGGTTGGTGGCTGGCTGCATAATTGCGCTTGCATTCCAAGTAACAGAAAACTAAGCAGATGGTGGCCCCCATCATCATCATGGCCTCATTTCAGCACTATGAACTCTCCTGAAGGAGAAGACAGGGCCCACCGAAGGAGTCTCCGGTTTTCTGGTGGGTCCGTCCAACCCTGCCGAGAAGCAGCCCTGGCTAAGAAAAGTGTGGGGGAAGGTTCCCGGACACTCTATGGCTGTTTTTTTTAATGTGGATCGGATGTGCTTATGCGTGTTATTTCTCAAACCGGATTGCAGATCAGGCCATTGCCCAACTCTGTAGTCATGAAATTAAATGCGCAAAGAAAGATGTTTGTGTGTCAAAGCACCACCAAGAAGTGCGAGTTGATGTTGGATGGGCTGCCATTGCTTCTGCAAAAGCTGTTTTAGAGGACTTCCTGGGAGAAATGACACCCAGAGTAGATACGGTTTCCCTCTATACCACTCCTTTCACCGAGCTAAAGAATATGGCTGTGGTGAAATACAACTCAGCAAAAAAGCTGTGGACTGGCTCCGTACCATCCCTGGCCAAATTCACTTGGCCACGTGTACTTGACCAGGTGTTTGTGGTTAGGCGGTCCTTCCCAGTAAGTGCACTGGGGAAGGCACGGGTAATGTTGTGGGACCCGTGCTTGTGGAAGGCGAAGACGACACCGGGAGAAATAGTGGCGGCTGAGGACCGAGTATGGACACCCGGCCACCGCCAGCATGAGGTTATGAAATGCTTCCGCCTCCACAAGCCTAAAAGGCCACATTTCAAGTGCAAGCAGCTGTCAAAAATTTGGCAGTATAGTATTGCAACCTGTGGGTGGGTGGGTGGCTGACTGCATACCAAGGAATGGGGAAGGGACAACTTGTTCCCAATAAGGTAGTTGCCGGCTGGTGCCGGTGTTGCTTTCTTCTGGCTTCCCCGTCTAAACAATGCTCCATCTTCTGGCGGCAGCGGGCTTGCTCGGCTCCACGTCCCTGCGTCTCTTCTCCCTCTAGTCGTGCTTGACTCCCACTGTCAACTGCCTGCTTTCCCACGCAAAACTCCTTTTTCTCCCTCTTCCTAGACACACTTCCAGCTCCCCGGTCACCTGACTCCTGAGCTCTGGCTCTGGACACACACCCAGCTTCCTGGTCACCTGACTCCTGTGCTCGCAGTCTGTCTTCCCCCTGCAACCAGAGGCACCGCCCCGGCAGTTCCGGATCCCTTGTTCTGAAAGTACTTACACCCCGGTCTTCCTCCTTACACTCCCGCTCTCCTTTAACTTGCCATTCCACGGGCGAGAGTTCCTTCACCAAACGTTCACATTCTTGGACTTCCTGGACGATACGTTGCCATATAAATTGATCTTGTTCGTAACGGTGAGGAGGAACTCCTGCTATTGTCCGTTCTGACCAGCGTAACTCAGTTTGACCGATGGGAGATGCAGGGACACTTGGATTCCCAATCTCCGCCTGCCCGGTGTCTTCAACCGATGGTGTTCCCTCGCTGCCTGCATTGGGGACTACAGGTAATCGAGTGCTGGGGCTCGGAGGTAGAATCAACAATTCTTCTTCATCCACATCGTGGCTTGGGGCAACTGTGACAGGACCCTCTCTAGAAGCAGGTGATCCTTCATCTTCGTCATTTTTAAACAGACAGGGTCGCAGCATACTACGGTGAACCACTCTGGTAGGGGCTCCTTCCTCCTCGAGTTGAACTTCATACACAGGTCCTTCAGTGCCAACCCTGCGCTTCACTCGGTGCGTTCCCACCGCCTACTCAATTTGCCTCAGGGCCGCCTGTCTCGAACCAACACCCGCTCCCCGGGCCTCAGAGCTGTCCCTCGAAGAGGCAATGTCTCATGATGTTTGAGCTCCCGAAACTTTTGTTGTACCAACCGTCTGAGGGTCTGCAGTCGATGCCGGTGTTCCCGGACCCAGGAAGACATCCCCGTCCATGGGTAGTCCTCCTTGGGGTCCAGCTCTAACTCGGTAATCTCTCGCCCCTTTCACCCGAACAGTAAGGTATAAGGAGTGAACCCCGTCGTACTATTCACTCGGTTGTTGTAGACCCATACCAACTCGGGCACAAACTCAGGCCACCGTACCTTCCGATCTTCCTCCAACGTGAGGAGCATATGGATCAGTGTCCGATTAAAGCGTTCACAGGCCCCATTTCCTTGAGGGTGGTAAGGAGTAGTCCGCGACTTTTCAATCCTGTACAACTGGTGCAGCTCTTCCATCACCCGGCCCTGGAAGCAGGCGCCTTGATCGGAATGGATCCTCTTTAGGCAGCCGTACACCCGAATGAAGTCTCGGCAGATGGCCTGCACAGCAGATTTGGCGGTCTGATCTCTGGTCGGGGTCACCACCGCAAACTTTGTGAAGTGGTCTGTCATCACTAGTCAATGTTCATACCCGAGATGCGCCGGTTCAACGGTCAAATAGTCGATCATCAGCTCCTCCAAGGGGGCAGAAGTCACAATGGTTTGTATGGGGACCCGCTGCTCCGGGGGCTTAACCAGCTCACAGCTCCGACATCTTCGACAAGTGTCTTCTATTGTTGCTCACAGTCGGGGGTGACACACCAGCCTCTGCAACCACTGAAATGTCTTCTCTGGTCCGAAGTGAGCCCCTCATTCATGAGCCTCCTTGGCCACTACTCTGACCAACTTCTCTGGGATCACCACTTGCCAAGTGATCCCGAACTCTCGCAGTAGCTGTACCCGTCGTTACAACAGCCCCTGTCGCAAACAAAGTCTCTCCCATTGTCCCAGCATTTTCAGGGCCCCTGGAGACAGGGTACTCCTCTCCTTTCGACTGGGGACCTGCCTCAAAGCCACCCATTGACGTAATTGGGCGACTTCTTTATCAGTCTGTTGAAGTCGGACCCAGTAATTTCTTGGCTGCTCTAGCACTTGTTCTTCTGACGTCTCTCTGATCTGTCCCTGCGCCGCGACCAGCGGTCCCACGAAACTTCAGAAGCTAGGGACCTCATCCGCCTCCAAATCTTCATCGTGGTCATGATCAGGTCGTTCATATGTCACTCTCGAGAGGGCGTCGGCGTGAGTATTCTGCCTTAGACCGGTATGCGATCTAATACCGGTACCTGGCCATGCGAGCCACCCATCGCTGCTCCAGGGCCCCCAATTTCGCATTCTCTAGGTGAGCCAGCGGGTTGTTATCTATTCTCACCAGTACTTCGGACCCGGACAAATACTCTGCAAACTTTCCAGTCATTGCCCAAACCAGAGCCAGCAACTCTAATTTGAAAGAGCTATAATTATCTGGGTTCCTCTCAGAGTTGTGAAGGGAGCGACTGGCATACGCAATCACGCGCTCTTTCTCCTCCTGTACTTGGGATAACGTGGCTCCCAGACCATGTAGGTTCCCATCAGTGTGGAGTATGAATGGTTGGGAGAAATCCGCATAGGCAAGTATTGGGGCCTCGGTCAGGGCCAATTTTAGGGCAAGGAAGGCCTCTTCCTGGCTTCTTCCTAACCGAATCGCCTTATTCTTGGAGCCCGCCGGCACTCCCTTAAGTAGCTCCAGCAATGGGTTGGCTATGCGGGTGAAGTTCTTCACGAATCTTCGGTAGTACCCGGCAAGTCCCAGGAAGGCCCGAACGTCCTTCACTGTCTACGGGGTAGGCCACTCCTGTACGGCGGCCACCTTTTCCCGGGTGGGCCTGACTCCTTCACCGGACACAGTATGACTGAGATATTCGATCTGTTTGCGGAACAGGTGGCACTTCTGGGGCTTCACCTTTAGGCCATAACTCTGTAGGCAGCTCAGTACTTGCTCCAGTCGCTGGAGGTGCTCCTCGAAGGTGGCGGCATAGACAATTATGTCATCAAGATAAATCAGTGTCGCCTCAAAGTTCAAATTGCCCAGGCACCTCTCCAACAGACGCTGGAATGTCCCGGGGGCATTAGTCAGGCCGAAGGGCATCCAATTGAACTCAAACAGTCCCATGGGTAATATGAATGCCGTCTTCGCACGGTCATGTTCGGCCACGGGCACTTGCCAATACCCGCTGGCCAGATCCAAGGAGGAGAAGTATCTTGCCTTCCCTAAGGCTGACAGGGACTCTTCGATTCGGGGTAGTGGGTAAAAGTCTCGTACTGTACAGGCATTCAGTCATCTATAGTCCACACAGAACCGCAGGGTCCCATCTTTCTTCCTGATCAGGACAATCGGGGCTGCCGCGGACTCTGACTCTCCGGTATCACACCATTCTGTAACATATGGGCTAGCATTTCCTTAACCTCTTTATACATCTGGGGAGGTATCTTTCGGTATCTCTCCCGCACTGGGGCAGCGCTCCCTGTGGGAATCTCATGGGTAATGGCTTCGGTGCAACCAAAATCATCCTCATGGCGAGCAAAGACTTCCTGGTACAGCTCCAGTACCTCCACAACCTGCTGCACTTGTCGAGGTGAAAGTCCCGTCAATTCAGCCCGCATTTGTTCTAGGATTCTTCGTCCCCCCTTTGCGCTAGCACGGTGGGATTCCGGCAGCATGGTGACCGCCAGAGTCCTGGGGTCTCCTCGTACAACGGACAGCTGTACCACATCAGGTCGCACCAAATTCTCTGGCATTCCCCGAATCTGGGCTATTTCCGCCCTGGGAGGGAGTGTGAGATTACCTTCGCCCAGATTAACGCACCGCACTATAACATTGTCCGAGCCACCAGGAGTCCGGGGGGTACTTTGTCCCTCGATGTTGGTTCTATCTGAACTTCGACCCCCTCAAGAGGTGTGCAGCACATTCATTCCAAGGGTCACCGGGGGTCCACTTCCGGTTTCCCCTGCAACCAAGACGACCCCTTTTTTTCCCACATCTTTTCCATACACTCGGATCTTCATCCATACCACCCCTGCGACCGAGATGGGTAATTGATTAGCTGCCGTGAGTCTAATTACTGGTCCCCATTCAGGCCACGCTATCTCTGGAAATTGCTGTTGAAAGTAGGCTTCTGTCATCGTAGTCACCTGGGATCCCGGGTCAATCAGGCAGTGAACAGCCCGACCGCTTATTTCGGCCCAGACAGTCAGGCTGGTGGAAACTAGGTCTTTGGGACTTCCTATTTTTCTTTCCCCTTCCTTAGGCTGTGTCCCCCAAACACGGAGCCCATTAGTTTAACGGCTGCCGCGACAGGGTCCGCCCTCGTCTTGCACAGCCCCTGGTGTAATGTCCTGCGCCTCCACACTTCCAGCAGGTCATGTCTCTGTCTGTGTAGGGCTGCCTCACTTCTCTACGGAACTCTTCTGTAGGGTGGGGCCTGAATTCAATTCTTTCCCTAACTGGGGCAATCGATCTGGGTATCTCTGGTGTCGGTGCAGGGGTCTTCTTGAGCCTGGACCATTCGCCCCGCATTTCCTGTATCTCCTTTCACATCTCTCGAGCCCATTCCAGTTCAGCTGCAGGTGAGGTGGGTACTTCATTACTCTGGACCATCCCTGCCAGGGCCGTCACCCCCATCTCCTGCTCTCTCACACGTGCCTCCGCCTCCATTTCTAGAAAAGTCATACGTGGGTTAGCGCACAGGCGCTCCTGCAAGGCCTGCTTCAGCTGCACATCCTTGAGGCCTGCCACAAATTGGCCCCCTAAGATCACGTCAGGGGGGCCCATTCCCAAATTCCCCATGTTGTCTTTTCTAGTGATATAGGCATGCACCCTCTGTAATGCATTAACATACTGCGTCACAGTCTCCCCCTCCTGCTGCACTTCGTGAAACAGCCGTATCCTCAGCTCTCCTACATTGATGGGATCCCCATTCATCTCCTCCAATATCCGCACCACTTTTTCTACAGTATCCCGGTCATGAAAAGAGCGGTACATCACGGAGTGCCGGGCCTCACCATCTAGGGCCAGTAGGGCTATTTTGGCTTGCATAGCTGGGGTCATCGGATGCATACGTAACATATTCCTAACTCTCTCATCCCAGTCCCACAGCATCATATTGTCCCCGGTGAACTTTGGGAGATTGCTGAGCATGGCCCCCAGTGGCAAGCTAGATCTAGGGGCTCCCAGGATGGACTGATCTGCAGTGTCTGTGTCTAAAGACTGCATCCTGTCGACTATGCCAAATGTAACACAGGTACTTTAGATGCCGTGACACAGAAACACAGAGCAGCCAGTACAGGGTTAATAAACAGGACGGATTTATTGTAACAGGGTAAATCTCCACGCAGGGAGTAACAGGGGAAATATGGGGACAACAAGGGGAGTAGCAGGTAACAGACTATAAACGACAATTCATAGTTTGGCTAGATGTAGCAGAGTCGACACGGTTGTAATCGGCAGTTTTACTCTTAGCTGACTCTTGCTCCCAACAAGGCAGTTGCCGGCTGGTGCCGGTGTTGCTTTCTTCCGGCTTCCCCGCCTAAACAATGCTCCATCTTCTGTCAGCAGCGGGCGGTCTCCGGTTTGACCTGCTGAGCCCCTAATCCATAACACTGCACCTCACTTGCTCGGCTCCACGTCCCTGCGTCTCTTCTCCCTCTAGACGGGCTTGACTCCCACTGTCAACTGCCTGCTTTCCAGCGCAAAACTCCTTTTTCTCCCTCTTCCTAGACACGCTTCCAGCTCCCCGGTCACCTGACTCCTGAGCTCTGGCTCTGGACACGCCCCCAGCTTCCCGGTCACCTGACTCCTGTGCTCGCAGTCTTTCTTCCCCCTGCAACCAGAGGCACGGCCCCGGCAGTTCCGGATCCCTTGTTCTGAAAGTACTTACACCCCGGTCATCCCCCTTACACGCATCAAAAACGCTACTTGTGAACATAGCCCAAGGTGTGGAGGAGTATTTTTGTTTTTGGTTATTTATTTTGCCTTATGTACAAGTCATTACCCTGGAAAGGATGTTCCTTAACATATTTCCGTAAAAGTGGCATAATACTCTGACAACATTGTTGACAGCAGTGATCTGGGAGTCAGAGATGCTTCCAGGGGTCTTCGCCATGCTGTGCCCATGTCATTTGAGCACTGTTCCCATCGATTTGGGCAATTTTTAGGCCCTCTGCAGACCGCCGGAGGGAGCCACCTGAAAAATGCTCGAGTTTCTCATAGACGTACATTGGGCTCGTTGCTCGGGTTGAGCACCCGAGTATTCCAATTTGCTCGACCCGAGTAACGACTACCCGAGCATTTTAGTGCTCGCTCATCACTAGTAGGAATGTATTGGATACTACACAATCTTTATTGCATCACAATGGGTAACCTACTAGGTTCTAAATCCATACACTATGAAAAACATAAATTGTCCCTTCAAGAGGCAATAGTAAAAATAGTAAGTAGTAAACTTATTAAGGAAAGCTAATTGTTCTGTAAAACTCTTTCACGATACCACTTTAAAGCAAGGCATCTCCAAAGCCTCTCACACTCAAGATTCTCTCCTTGGTTCCATAGTTGCTACACTTTGACTTCTAGGGACAACAGTATCTCTTTCTGAAAATATGTGCCCTTCACGCTGAAAGATTCCTTATTGAACTACTTATTTGTAAAGTGTCACATTGCTAACACCCTAGTCACTTTAAAGAGAACCTGGCAGCTGATATATAGAGGTGCTTCTCGCAAAATTAGAATATCATCAAAAAGTTAATTTATTTCAGTTCTTCAATTCAAAAAGTGAAACTCATATATTATATAGACCCATTGCAAACAGAGTGATCTATTACAGCCAATGAAAACACAGGGGTCATTATCTCAGTAAATTAGAATAATTAACAAAAAAACACCTGCAAAGGCTTCCGAAACGTTTAAAAAGGTCCCTTAGTCTGTTTCAGTAGGCTCCACAATCATTGGGAAGACTGCTGACTTAACAGATGTCCAGAAGGCAGTCATTGACACACTCCACAAGGAGGGTAGGCCACAAAAGGTCATTGCTAAAGATGCTGGCTGTTCACAGAGTGCTGTATCCAAGAATATTAATGGAAAGTTGAAAGGAATAAGTATGGTAGAAAAAGGTGCACAAGCAACCAGGATAACCGCAGCCTTGAAAGGATTGTTAAGAAAAGGCCATTCAAAAATTTGGGGGAGATTCACAAGGAGTGGACTGCTGCTGGAGTCATTGCTTCAAGAGCCGCCACACACAGACGTATCCAGGTCATGGGCTACAAGTGTCGCATTCCTTGTGTCAAGCCACTCATGACCAATAGACAACGCCAGAAGCTTCTTACCTGGGCCAAGGAGAAAAATACCTGGACTGTTACACAGTGGTTCAAGGTGTTGTTTTCAGATGAAAGTAAATTTTACATTTCATTTGGAAATCAAGGTCCCAGAGTCTGGAGGAATAGTGGAGACAGAGGCACACAATCCAAGCTGCTTGAGGTCTAGTGTAAAGTTTCCACAATCAGTGATAGTTTGGGGAGCCATGTCATCTGCTGGTGTAGGTCCACTGTGTTTTATCAAGACCAAAGTCAGCGCAACCATCTACCAGGAAATTTTACAGCACTTCATGCTTCTCTCTGTCGACAAGCTTTTTGGAGATGGAAATTTCATTCTGCAGCAGGACTTGGCACCTGTCCACACTGCCAAAAGTACCAATACCTGGGTTAAAAACAACAGGATCACTGTCCTTGATAGGACAGCAAACTCGCATGACCTTAACCCCATAGAGAATCTATGGGGTATTGTCAAGATGAATATGAGAGACACCAGACCCAACAATGCAGACGAGCTGAAGGCTGCTATCAAAGCAACCTGGGCTTCCATAACACCTCAGCAGTGCCACAGGCTGATCGCCTCCATGTCACACTGCATTGATGCAGTGATTGATGCAAAAGGAGCCCGGACTAAGTATTGAGTGCATTTACTGAACATACATTTCAGTAGGCCAACATTTTGGATTTTAAAAACATTTTTCAAGCTTTTGTTATAAAGTATTCTAATTTACTGAGATAATGACTTTTGTGTTTTCATTGGCTGTAAGCCAAAATCATCAACATTAACAGAAATAAACACTTGAAATAGATCACTCTGTTTGTAATGACTCTATATAATATATGAGTTTCACTTTTTGTATTGAACAACTGAAATAAATTAACTTTTTGATGATATTCTAATTTTGGGAGAAGCACCTGTATATATATTAAACCATGGCTGCAGGATTCCAGCTATACATATTTAACTCTGAAACTGCATTTGAGCGCAAAACATGGTTTAATAACCACTGGGGACGAAACCGCGCTGAAGACTAGTCTGACAGGCAGATCCCTGATGGCTTCTTCCCGCCGGCTGCCCTGGAGTGACAGGTTTTTCCCTGACATATCACGTAAGGGAAGCAGGTGGGAAGAAGATGACAGGGACCCACGTCTCTGACTAGTCTCCAGTGAGGTACGGTCCCCGATGGCTTGGACTGCTTTTGGTTCCATTTCTTGTCTATTCATGCCCCTATATACATGGAAGTAAAAAATTCAATCATATTTCTCAGATTTCTTGTCAAATTAATCTTTACTTACAGGAAGACTTTACATCTGGACCCTCTTTCCCAATAGCTCTAAGAGGCTCATAAAGCAGTTCTTAAGAACAAGGAGATTTCCACTCTTCTCTACCAAATCTCAAGCATAGAAAAAAATTCACAAGTGTTCCAAGGCACAATCGGCACAAGAAGAACCAGTTGCTCTATGCAATAAGCTTAAAAATGCTTCAAACATTAATTCAACTAAAATTTTTCAGAGATGCTGGCAAAAGTTCTCATCTCACAAATTAAAAATAATAAAAATGATCTAATACAAACCACAGAGGAGATACCGGACTCGTTTAAAAGCTTCTATGAATTCTATCTTCTATGAATGCTACCCCTTTCTATGGAAGATTCAGCTATAGCTCTAAGCAAAATCATGGTGTTTTTAAACTCTTATTATCCCTTACCACCCAATAAATACTAGACACTCTTAAATCCATTCCCTACGGAAAGTCACCAGATCCTGATGGTCTCTCTATTAATTACTACGAAAAGTTCTCCAAAACCTTTCTTCCTCACTTAGCTTCACTTTCAACGCTTACCTTACTGGTGTACTGCATCCTAAAGAAACCCTTGAGGCAGGAACGCACATATCGCCGGTGCAGCCGATACAGCTGCACCGGGCCCGGAGGTACAGTTGCGGCCCAACAACGCCAGTGCTGTTTCAGCTGGATGTATGTTCGAGGCAGGTCCTATTTAAGTGATTTCTGATTGAGAACAGGTGTGGCAGTAACCAGGCCTGTGTGTGGCTAGGGAAATTGAATTCTGCTTCCCAAAGATGTGATAAACCACAGTTAATTTGTGTTTTAAGGGGGGGGAATCACTTTTTCACACAGGGCCCTGTAGGTTTGGCTTTCTTTTTCCCATAATAATAGAGACCTTCATTTAAAAAACATAAAAAGAGGGGGGCCCAACACATTTCTTGCATAGGGGCACCAAGCTGTCAGTTTCTGCCCCTGCCTTGAGGCATTCATAACAATCCTACAGTGTAGAAGCTGCTACCCGATTTACCTTCTAAACGCGGACCCCTCCATCTTGACCCAACTGTTTTTGTGAAGGGAAAAGAAAGGACATTTCCTTATACACACTATATTTTTTTGCTACTAAAAGGGGGCCCCCTTGACTCTTCTATCATTTTATGTGGAAAAACCATTTGACAGAATCAGTTGACACTACATGGAATGTACCCTGGAAAGTTTGACTTCCCCTCTTAATTTATAACAGCCATTATGACCTTATAGACTTAACCCTGGTGTTCTCTGACAGATGCTAATCAAACAAAACAGTGCTGGGCTGTGAGCACAGATTGCACTACAGGACTTCGGGGCCTCATGCCACCCTTATTGAGTCTGGAGTCTGTTTCTGGTTAGAAAAATGTACACCAGTAGCCCACTGGCATTTATTTTATATTCCTCTCTCAGTGCTCCTCCTGTTCCTTCTGTAGAAGCTGGACTACATGCATAAACCGATTGAGCTGTAGGTACAACCTCAAGTTACCAATAGTGACCAAGGCACTAGCAAAATGGAAAACTAAAGAAGTATTCAGATAGGATAAGGTGAAAGTAATTGTCTGGAACTGTCGACTGCAAAACCATTCCCTTTTTGGTGGTTGACTTGTCGTTGCCTTTCCAGTGCATCTGTTACCAGTTTCTTTTGCATCAAAGCAGGTGTCATTGATTCACAATCACTTATGCTTCACAACACAACAAATTGATAGACAGTACCTAAGTTTTTATTTGACATTGAGTTATATTGTAATTCTTAAATATTCTTCGCTTATTTATTTTTGCAGTGTAGATGCTACGGTCTCTTGACTTTATCATGGGTACATGAGGATTTTGGTTTTTGCCTCGATTGAAGCTTTAAAGTCCTACTAGTGTTCTCTTAACATGGCCCCCCTCCATTTAAGCCGCCATTTTCATCTCTATAATCTGACAATCAGCTGAAGTAGGTGGAGTTCTGGGGATTTGAAGGGGGAGTGCTTGAGATTTGTAACCGAACTTCCATACATCTATAAAAAGGCAACATTGGTAGAAAGCCCATTTGGTTCAGATCCCAGTCACAAATATGACTACTGCAACCTCAGTATCAACTTCACTTTATAAAACAACATTTTTGTCTGTAACAACCAATCATCTACGAGAAATAAAAAATACTTTCAATTGAAACTTTGGTTTTGATTTAAAGGCAATTACTTTATTTCACAGACATATAAATTTATTCATTAATATTGCCAACTCGGCCAACGTGGATAGTGTAAATATCTGCAATATGGTGCACTACAATGTCCTTCTTGTATTATGTGTACAGGGTAGATTAGGTCACATGCATCTCAGGACACATTCATCTCCATCAGTTTCTATTAGTAATCACTGTTTGTCTTCAAAGATTTGATATTGAAACCACCCCAGCAAAATTGTTATTGCTAGATTTGACTTTTTATTTTGTAAAATCAGATCCAGATGCTCTTTTGTTGTAGAACTGACATTTATATTATAAGAAAAGCTTGAATTCTGAATTTCCTTTTTGATTGAACACAGTCCAGGCATATATTATTTTCTTTTATGTAATATACTCATGAAATATAGACTGCGTAAAGAGCATGCTTACAGATAAATTCAGAAGTAAGTCACTTTCAACATTTTGTCACCATATTTATGTAAAAAAAGAAAACACAATCTATCCTCATAGGATAATTTAGAAGGCTTGAAGGCCGATGATATGACATTGTTTGGTGAGGCCTAATTTTGGAATTAATTATGACATAACATTCCATCGATTTTGAGGAAACCCAACCCTTTGGTGTCTCCATCTAACCATTATTTGATCATCAGTTTGTATTAGAAGTGTTTGACAGCTTAAACAGAAGACATCTGGTAACTGGGCCGAGAATGCTGGGTGGAGATATGAAATGCACTACTACACAGCTAAATATAGAGCCTAAATAAAAAATATCACCTTCTACTCAATCATACAATCAAGTTCCCTAGTTCCTTCTGAGGCTTATTGTTACCTTCAAATCAAATGGGAATGGAACTTAGTCTTTAATAGAATAACCTTACTACCAACATAATGCACTACAAGGCCACGTGCACACGTTGAGTATTTGGTGAGTTTTTTACCTCAGTATTTGTAAGCCAAAACCAGGAGTGGGTGATAAATACAGCAGTGGTGACGTGTTTTTATTATACTTTAAATCTGATTGCTCCACTCCTGCTTTTGACTTACAAATACTGAGACGGCAATACAGAATGGCAGCGGAGCTCCAGGGGAGCTCCTGTCGCTTGTTCTGAGATGCACTGGCACTGGTGTGAAAACTTCATCAGCCTGCGCTGTAGCCTCAGCGGATACCGGCATTATGATGTCATCGCGCCAGCATGTACACGCTGGCCACAAGAACGGGTAGTTCTGCAGGAGGTCATATGGAGAAGTTAGTTTGAAAACTTTTTTTTTTCAATAAAATGAATGAAATGTGGGGTGGGAAAGAGGATATTAAAATGAATTAAGGATGGGGGATGGCAGAGTAACCCAAGTGTCTGCACATTAACTGACTATCATCAGCGGGACCCCCTGATGAAGCAAAAGGTGAAACGTGCATTGTGGCACAAGGATCACACACCACTTGTGTCTGCAAAAATATGTCATTTTATTTTTATTATCTATCATTTAAAGCAATCAGCGCTAGTAGCTTAAATAAGATAGCATTTTTCTCTGCACAATGCAGGTGGTCACATTTTTCTTGTTATTGTTTGTCTTTTGTATTAATAGTGAAATTGGTGTATTCACTAACTTCAGAGGGCTACTGAATTGTGTTTGTACTTCTTGGAGCCTAAATGCTGTTGCCTTCTTTCTGTTTGATGCTAATAACGTGCTCAATGTTATACATGACCATTAAAGTAAGTTTTCTGTTTTTGAGACCAAAGAGGATTAACGATTGCAAAGATTTCAAAGTAGTCGAATTGTTTATTTGTTTACATTTGTTCTCGATTTGTTCATTCCAGGAAGTATCTAACATAAATAAAAAAAGCCCTGTATCTGCAGTACCAGCTTTCAATATATCCCTGTAACAATGAGAACAATAGCACTACAGTCTATTCTGTCCATAAATCTGTCAAAACAGAACTATGATTCTGGTGTGAACAAAGCGATATTATGGGATTTTTTTTCTTTTTGTTTTAGTTGCCTATCTTTGGTGCCATCTTGTGGTGTGAATTCATATTACATGATCCTGTTGTATCTATAGAAAATCTGAAGTTTGTTTGGCAATAATAATAATCTTTTTATTTATAACATATTCCACAGCGCTTTACAATTCAGATAATTTACAGAAATTATGGGCACTGTCCCCATTGGGGCTCACAATCTACATTCCCTATCAGTATGTCTTTGGAGTGTGGGAGGAAACCGGAGAACCCGGAGGAAACCCACGCAAACAATCTATAATTCCTTCTTTTTTTTTTTGTTTAAATCTATAATTGTTATAATTTTTTATTATGTCTTTATTAGATGCATATTGAAAGCAATGAAAATCCGAAACAAAAAAGGAAGTATAAAATGCCCAAATTCAAAACATAGCAAATTTTATTAATTACATTAAGACAATCAAACTAAAAACACATAAAAATGGAGATAGTAGAGCTTGGAATAAAGTTCCTCTTATCCCACCTAGAATCAGGTCAATCAAGTAGCTGCAAGAAACATGTAAAAATGGATAAAGTGATAGTACATCCCTTTATCCGTGTGAGCCTAATGTAGCAGTACAGAGGCATTCTGTTTACCTCATAGCAGACACAGGTAGAGAACAAAGCATAAATAAAGTACTTGCGCATAAAGAGCAAAAAGTATATATAAAAATATTTTACCACAACGGTAATACTATCAGAAAAGAGCAATAATATAAATCCAAATGGTTAAAGGTAAAAAAAATAATAATGAAAATTAATAAGCAACTGAAGGGTATAGGGAAGTGGGAGAGTAGGACCCCGACAGGCATTTCGTGTAAGTTTTTTACAGGGGATGTGGGGATGATATGGGTGGGTGTCCTTTATACACACCAGGAAATAACAGTGTGTGTACTGTGTTTACTGGCGCTCGCTCTGGCTGGGTCGCGTACCAGAAGCCATGGTAGCAGTGTCCATTTTAATAAGCTCCGTTCATCCCTCCAGAAGAGAGGGGAGGGGAGGACGATGTCAGAGGGACGCATAGCCATGAAAACTGTGCGCGAGACAGCCAGAGCACGCTCCGCACAAACAGACGGCACTATGAGAAGGAGAGGCAAGGAAAAAGGCTAATGAAGGTGTATGTTGGCTGAGAGAGTGGGAAATAATAAAGGGGTATAAAAGGAAAGGGATAAAAAGAATGAAATGAACATAGAAAAAGTACCAAAAGGAGCTGTTATAATAGCGGAATAAAGATTGAGAACGGAAATAAAAATTATAATAATAATTTCAAAAGAAAAATAAAGAAAAAACAAAACATGAAAATAATGAAAATAAATTGATAGTGCAAGAAGCAGTATTAAAAAAAAGAGAATAAATGGATACAAATAATAAACATAGAACAAAAAAGGAAGAAAAGCAAGAAAATTTAAAGAAAAAAAGAAAATGTTAGAGATAAGTGTAACAAAAAAAGCAAAAAAAAAGTGTTGAAGAATGGAAGTTTGAAATGTAGAGGTATAAGCATATATAAAAACATTTGAAAACACTTCGGCCCGCATTATGAAACTCACGGGTAGGGGTTGTGGAAAATGTATAACTCACACCCCATATCCGTGTAGTAGTGCCAACTCGGGAACATATATGTGCACACAGGAGAAACACGATTATAATGGCATAGTTTCCCATCATACGAAGGTGACCTTGTCATGGTTGATGGGCACACATAAATTGGCCAAATTATGCGCAGAAAACCTTCATTTTTCAAAGTGACATTAGTCTAGATACAATATTTCTTATATATTCATGTATGGAGTGCCGAAGTTCTTTTGCAATTGAGATTACTTTTTTCTTCAGAGCACCCGAATAGACCAGTGAGCGACCCCTCTCTTTTTTCTATTAATCAATTTTGGGATCCCGCTCCTGGAACATTGCAGCAGGTACGTGTTCACACTATAGAAGTTTGACAGCCTTTTTTCTGACCATGTGTCCCTCCCATTCAGTCACAGGTGGTTTTAACTAGCTCTACCAGCCCATACACTGTAGGTTAAAAGCCCAAGCAGAGACATATTGTTCATACAGGCTTACAGCCCAAGAGTGGCATATCCAGTGGTAGCGTAGCATAGTTTCCCATCATACGAAGGTGACCTTGTCGTTGTTGATGGGCACACATAAATTGGCCAAATTATGCGCAAAAAACCTTCATTTTTCAAAGTGACATTAATCTAGATACAATATTTCTTATATATTCATGTATGGAGTGCCGAAGTTCTTTTTGCAATTAAGAACAAGCCTCGACGCACGTTTTGCAGATATTTGTTGCTTTTTCAAGAGGCATAGACGTAAGAGACACAAGGACCTTTATAAATATGCCCCCAGAAGATCACATGTGTTGTCATGTGACCAGAAAAAATGGCCGCTCGTCAGACGATGTTCATGGCGCATGCGCCAGGATCATCACCAACCCCCATGCCCCCGCCCCATCCGTCATGACGTCGGCGCCAATCCAGAAGTGCCGTGTGATCGACACCCAGAAAGGCACCGAGGCCATAGAGACAGACGAGCGGGGACACGGAGCGTGAGTAGCCCAGCGCATGCGCACCGCACCGTCAGGTAGCTGCACATAAAGTCCATATTGGATCATCCCAACGTAATCGTGAGATAGTATACACATATTAACATATCAGATGTTATATCCACGTTCACCTACAAGTGTAACACTTGTGGAACAGGAAGCCTCCAAGAGGTAAGGATATATCGGAGCTAGTACTTCACAGAAAAAACATATATACACGAAAATAAGAAGTGCATATAAATAGACACCAAACATGGGGGCAACTACAAGAAAAGAGGGGGATCAGCTTAATGAACGAGCGTGTCCATATAAACCAATCATTCATCCAGTTAATTTTCATAAAAGGCCGAAAGGAATTTCACTGATGTCGGTGCACCAAAACGGAATGAAGCACATACGAGGTCCTTGAAGAAGAGTCCCTAAATACACAAGACAATAAAGAGTAAAATCAGAACAAACGTTAAAATCAGAATATAAAAACAATAGAGGCCACAGACAACCCCCTCATCAAGAGATGTAAGACGGGGTCAACAGGAGAGCACTAATTCCCCAATATTCCTCAATAAGTTACATATTATAACACTTGAAGCACAGAACAGAGGCAACCCATTTCAAAGGAATGACGAAAACCCCAGATTTTCGTTCAGACCCCGTGGCGCCAAGGGGTCCAGAGTAACGATCCACCTGGCCTCCTTTTTGGCCAGAAGGCGCTTAGCATTCCCACGCCGGACAAGTTGGTCACACAATATAAATCCATGCAACTGGCTTTAAATGCTGCATCTATAGTAAAAAAAAAAAGAATGAAAAAGTTAAAAATAAAAAAACCTGTATAGTATACTCTATAACTCTCAGACGTCGATCCTCTTTCCTCGGCGTCCTGCGGTGTACTGGCAGGACCTGCGGTGACTTCATTTAATCAGCTGATGGTCACGCGATCATCACCTGACCGCTGACGTCAGCGGTCGCGTGACCATCAGCAGATTAAATGACGTCACCCAGCAAAACAACTGGGTGACTTCCACCATATTTGACTGTAGGTATTGTGCCCTTTTCTTCATTGGCTTCATTCCATTTTCGGTAAACAGTAGAATGATGTGTTTAATAAAAAAGCTCTATCTTGGTCTCACTTGTTCACAGGATGCTTTCCCAGAAAGATTTTGGCTTACTCACGCACATTTTGGCAAATTGCAGTCTAGCTTTTTATGTCTGTGTCAGCAGTTGTGTCAGCAGTGGGGTCCTCCTGGGTCTCCTGCCACTGTGTTTCATTTCATTCAAATGTCAATGGATAGTTCACACTGACATTGATGCACCCTGAGCCTGCAGGACAGCTTGAATTTCTTTGGATCTTGATTGGGGCTGCGAATCCATCATCCGGACTATCCAGTGTTGAAACTTTTCATCAATTTTTCTCTGCCGTCCAAGTCCACAGACAGTTCTCTTCTCCTCTTTCTAATATCCATGCTGAGTGTGGCAGAAACAGACACACAATGCAAGGATTGAGTCAACGTCTCCCCTTTTAATCTGATTTCAGATGTGATTTTCATATTGCCCACACCTCTTACTTGCCACAGGTGAGTTTGAATGAGCATCACATGCTTGAAACAAAGTTGTTTACCCACAATTTTGGAAAGGTGCCAACAATTTTGTCTGGGCCATTTTTGGGGTTTTGTGTGAAATTATGTGCAATTTGCCTTTTTTTCTGTTTTTTTGTGTTGTTCCAATACACACAAAGGAAATAAGCATGTGTGTAGTAAAATGTGTGTAATTGCAATAATTTTCTGGGAAAAAAATACTTCAATCTCCGGAACAATTTCAAGGCTGCTACCTCTTTTGGCCATGACTGTACATATATATACTGTATTTATATATGTATATATACACATACGTACACCCACATGTGTATATAATTTGTAACCATGCTGAAAAAGAAAAGGATATAAATTAAAACATAAATAATAAATAAGTAATAAATATTTATGCATAAATAAAAGAAAATAAATAATAACAATTAAAAAAAAGAAAAAATAAATAAAAATAAAATTTTAAAAAATATATATACGAGGGGAAGGGAATACAATGTGATGAAGGGATTAAATATATGACAAGGAGGGCATATAACTATTTCAATAGGGAGCTCCAATATATAGATAATAAATATGCAGCAAAATATAGGGAACAAATGTAATAAAAGGAATGAATGCAAATATAATTGTACAGGGAATAAAAAGTGAAAAAAGTAAAATGGTACTATGGGAATATAAGACGTCTGCATGGTGTGAGCAGGAAAGTACATTCATGGTAAAAACCAGAAGTGGAGGTGACAATTAAAGGTGAATTAGTGAGAGGACCAAAAATTAAGTGCCTAAAAACATACCCATACATTTTTTCTTTATTCAAGTTTTAATACCCTCTACAATTATAATTGCATTGATTCCTTTTATCGCATTTATTTCCTATAGTTTTCGGCATATTTATTATGCCTTTTTTATTAGGCCTTTTTCCACTCTTTTTGCTAGTTACCTCCTTCAATGACTCTTGCATTCAACATGTTTGATGTATCCTACTGAACGCCTCTCCTTTTCACAGTACCCTCTATGCTCGCTCAGGCTGGCTTGTTGTCGGTATCTATGACAACATGTTCCTCTGGCGTTGTCCTCTTCTCCCTTCCCTTTGACGCATTTAGGATGGACGGAGCTGGACGCCACTGCCCTGGCTTCCGGTACGTGACACCCACTAATATCATCCTCACACCCCCTGGAAGAAGCTTACGTGAAACTCGAGTTGGGGTTCTTCTCACTATACCCTTCAGATTACTTATTATTGCTCAATATTATTTTGTTTTACCTTTACTCATTTGAGTTTATGTTATTGCTCTTTTTATAGTATTATTACTTTGGTGAAATGTGTTTATATATATTTTTTACTCTCTATGTACAAGCACTTTATTTATACTTTGTTTTCTACCTGTGTCTGCTATGAGATATACAGAATGATTATGTACCGCTACATTTAGGCTCACAAGGATAGAAAAAGGGATGTACTATCACTTTATCCATTTTTACATGTTTCTTGAAGCTACTTGATTTGACCTAATTCTGGGTAGAATTAAAGGGGAGTTTATTCTCTGCTCTATTATCTTCATTTGTATGTGTTTTTAGTCTGATTGTCTTGGTGTAATTAATAAAATATGATATTTTTTCAATTTGGGAGTTTTATACTTCCCTTTTTGTAGGGATTTTTATAATAAATCGAATCCAACTGCTTATTATTCTTAAAGCCTATATGATTTGTAATTAACTAATGAAATGTATTTTTGAAAATCCTCTCCATTCTCAAGAACAGAGGGATTTTTAATTCAATGGTTTACTGATCAATGCCTAAGTTACCTCCCACTTCTTCAGTCTATGAAGGGTGGTCTGTCTCCTAGTAAAGGAGCACAGTGCTTACAAGCTTTCTGCAGTAGAGTTTGTAAGCATTACTCTAAAGCTTGGTAAATCTCTGGATCTAGTCAGCTTCAGTGCTGTTATGCGCTAATGCAAAGCGACTCAGCAAGACTGGCACCAAACCAGCAAATCGCAGCCACAGATGCACATGGCACAAGCTGCCCAGCTAGGCGAGCCCTTGAGGGACGGGAACACTCTTCACCCAGCTCCCAGTAAATGGAAGGGGGACTTTGGCAGAGCCCTTCCCAGGCCCACTGTCGCTGTACAGCTGGCGTCTGGTGGCGCAGACGGTGCCTAGTCAAGAACCAAGTGAGTACCTCTGCAAGAACCCAGAAAGTGTAGCAAGAAGAGAGAAGGAGAAGACCACTAAGAAAACCCCTGAAAAGATAGCAACCTCATGAGGAAGATCGGTGAGAGGTTTCACCACCTGAGAAAAACCCTTAAGATAGCAACCACTTCTGCTACCACCACTCACCACCACAGCACATAGGAACTGCAATAAACAGCAAAGGTCTGAGCTGGGAGCAGGGTTAAATAGCCCGCCCATAGCTGTAGGAAACGATCAGGTGTTGAATACCTCCCAATCATCCCCTGACAACCACTCCCTGCTAGCTTACACAGCACAATGGACACAATCCCACCACTGCTTAGTGCCAGACACAGCAACATCCTGCTTTGCCTGGCAACTGGGGAACACAGCGTCCCATGTTCCACGGGCCATGAAATTCGTGGGAGACACGGCGTCCCACGTCCTCACACATCCCACAACTGCAGAGCGCAATGCTCCATAAGATTGGGACAGCTTTCCTGCGCACGTGGTGGCGCTTGTGACCGGAGTAGCGTAGCACCAGACCCAAACTATTCCCAGGTGGGATCACAGAACCACAATTCCTAACAAGTGCTACTGGCTTGTCCAATGCTACAGAGACAAAGAAGCCTCTGCTCGAAGCATCGGAGAGCACACAATTCAGGCCAACAGTGCAACCATAACACTGCTCTGAACTGTCAATCAAACAGGAGCGCATGATTCACAGGGTAAGCAGGAAGCTGAGTGACAAGTAGGTGGTGATTAATGTTTAAAATAACCCTTTAATCATATCATAAAGTAGTGATTTTCTGTTTTTTCACATGTCTCTTCTTTCCCCTCTTAAAAGGGGCAAACATTTTTTTATTTTTCCAATTATAACCATATGTGGGCTTGTTTTTCCTGGAATGAGTTGTTGTTTAATTTATTTCACCTTACAAAGTACTGGAAAATGGGGAAAAATTCGAAGTGCGTTGAAATGGTGAAAATAAAACGTAATAACGCTATTCTTTATTTATTTTACTTTCTACTTACGGCATTCATTATGCTGTAAAAGTGACCTTAGGAAACATGATTCTTCAGGTTTGCATGATTATGGCAATATTTCTCGTGTGCTACGCCAATTCTTTGGAATTTACTATCCAGGACAATTCAATGAATTCCCAATACCCATAGTTTTAAGCGTAGTCTAAAAACGCATTTCTTTAGACTAGTCTATTGCCTCAACATACTTATCTAACTGTACTAGTTTGGCCCATATAAAAATTTTCTTCAAAATCATGTTCATATCATTCATGCACTTAAAAGCCTCTGTCTGGACTGTACACATACTGGCTGGCGACCAGTTCATGTAGTATTATGTGCATACCCTATTTAGTATATTATGGCTCTATTATACAATATATGTACAGTTTGCCTTTTGTGTCTCCCCTATTTCCTCATAGACTGTAAGCTTACGAGCAGGGCCCTCACTTCTTTTGATATCTGAGTTATACTTATTCTGTAACATCTTTATTGTCTGTACAAGTCCCCCCTAAAATAGTAAAGTGGAGCAGAATGTGTTGGCGCTATAAAAATAAAAATTATTACTATTAAGCTTTTAAAGTTTTTTATTAAGTGGTAAATTTGTAAAAAACTAAATTTGGTATATACAACAGCAAGAAAGATAGATACAAAAGGTCATTTATCAAATATAATATTTATTTGTAATGTTTATTATTAGTGATGAGCGAGCATGCTCGCTACTGCTCGGTGCTCGCCCGAGCATCTCAATGCTCGAGATGCTCGGTGCTCGCCGAGTATTTCGGGGGTTCCTCGGCAGGAGCTCGGGTCCCCTCCCTGCATGTTTGGCGCTCTTTACAGAGCCAATGAACTTGCAGGGATTGCCTGCCACTCACTGTAATGCCGCAACCATGTTGGTTGCTGCATTAGAGTCATTGGCTGGCCGCACAGTGTCATCAGGTCTACACTGTGTTCCAAATTATTATGCAAATAATATTTTCTCAGATTTTCCCAAATTACCTATATGAATTGCAGTCATTGTAATCTTCCAGTCAAATAACTATTAGAGTACAATTGAAAGGTTTTTGTACAAACTGCCTATGATAACAGTATATTTTTAAAAAAAATAAAACACTCAAACTGCACTCAAAATGCATGTTCCAAATTATTATGCACAGCAGAGTTTTCAACCTTTTCATTTTAATAAAGAACAAAAAAATTGTCATTTTTGAAATTATAAGCATTAGCAGGTTATTACAAACTGAAATCAAACAGTTTTCAACTCAAAACTTTATTCTAGGTGATGTAACATTTGCACATAGGACCCCTTGTTCGAAAGGAGCTTCTGAACTCTCTCATTCATTGAATTTGTCAGGTTTTGGATGGTTTCTGCTTCAATTGCTTTGCATGAGGACAGAATACCCACCCAGAGCTGTTGCTTAGATGTGAACTGCCTCCCGCCATCATAGACACTACTTTTGATGATGCTCCAGAGGTTCTCAATGGGGTTGAGGTCAGGGGAGCATGGGGGCCACACCATAAGTTTGTCCCCTTTTATGCCCGCAGCAGCCAGAGATGCAGATGTGTTATGTGCAGCATGAGACGGGGCATTATCATTTGGGAAAATCTGAGAAAATATTATTTGCATAATAATTTGGAACACAGTGTATATCAGACCTGGCGCTCATCACAGTCACTCTGGAATCAGACAGTGTAGGGAGAGGTGCTGCTGAGCTAGGGAGAGATTTGCTTGATTCTAGTTAGTGTAGGTGTACCAAACTATATTAGAGACACATATCCATCTCAACTAACAGTCCTTCTGAGGACTAATTCATCTGCAGAGATATCAGGCAAGCAGTGTATATAGACAGGCAGGCAGGGTATATAGCTGACTGCAGTGCATATAGCACAAAAGGCTCCATTCCAGTTTTGTCTGCTGCTGCTGTTAGATATTTGTAGACATAGGCCCAGGTCTCAGGGCTCAGGAATCATTTTTTTTGGATCTTAATCCTCATTATTTGCTTAAAAAGCAATCTAGAGAACACTGTTTTTCTGCACCATTTGCTTGTTGGCACTGCAGAATACAGCCAGGTCCTTTCCATATTACAGCGCTAAAAATCCAGCTATTTAAAACTGTGGTTTGTCCGTCATACGGATCACATATAATTGCGCTGAAAATACTGCCATTTCTGGCCTCCATTAAAAATTTGTTTCAGTGTGTCAGTGAATCTATTGACACCAGTTTGCTGTTCAAAATAGTTACCTACAGGCCAGGTATTTAAAACCGAGGTTTCTCTGTCACATGGATCACATATACATTTTCTGAAAATACTGCCATTTCTGGCCTCCATTAAAAATTTGTTTCAGTGTGTCAGTGAAGCTATTGACACAAGTTTGCTGTTCAAAATAATTACCTACCGGCCAGCTATTTAAAACTGTAGATTGTCCGTCACACGGATCACATATAAGTTCGCTCCAAATTCAGTCATTTGCAGTGAGCGTGGAAGATATTGTCCTCCATTTAAAATGGGCAAGGCACGTGGCAAGGGATGGGGAACTGGATGTGATGGTGATGGTGCATGCAGAGGCCGAGGCCATGGGCAAGCTGAAATTGTGCCACAACAAACACCCACATCTTCTCGCTCGACCTTCCTGTCCCAATTAATAGGGGACCGCAGAACACCACTATTGAACACAGAGCAGTGTGACAAGGTTATTGGTGGATAGCAGATAATGATGCCAGTCACTTAGCCACCACCACCACCTTGTCTTCCACACGGTCAAGTCTCAGTAGCTGTTAGCATGGTGGGAGGAAGGAGGTTCAGGATGAGGAATATGCGGTCCAGACTGAGTGCCTAGAGACAACTGATCACACATTTGAACACTCCGAAGAGCTGTTCACTTTTCCATTTATAGATTCGAGCCTCTCGCCCGGCCCACTATAAGTGGGGAAAGAGGAGATCGCATGTAGCGATGCGCAAATTTTTGAGCAGCCACAGTCACACGAAGGCGACGGTGTGAAAGTGTCACAAGAGGTGGACAATGATGAGACACAATTGCCAGAAAGGTCAGGTGAGGACCAGAGTGTGGAAGTGGAAGACGAGGTGGTGGATGATATAGTAAATAACCCAACCTGGTAGGAGAACATGCAGAGCGAGGAGAGCAGCACACAGGGGGAGGGAGGCAGAGCACCCCAACAGGCAGGAAGAAGCAGTGCGGTGGCCGCAGACAGAAGGCAGGCAACCATTCCCCGTAACACCAACACGAAGGAAGTTGCCAGTACAACTGTTAGGTCTTCCAGAGTCTGGTTGTTTTTTAAAGATTCTGCCGATAACCCCTAAAAGGCCATTTGCACCACTTGCCAGGCCAGCATCAGCAGGGGTGTCAAAACGACCAGCCTGACCACCATCAGCATTATCAGGCACATGGCAGCAAAGCACCTGACTTTGTGGGCCGAACCCCAGGGTCCAGGAACAGTGTCTGCGGGTGGCAACCCTGCTTCCTCCGCTGTTGTGCTTACAAACCAATCCCCTGTCCATGGTACATGCAAAGATGCCTCCTGCCCTGCACCTGTCATTGCACACTCTCAAGTAGCAGCATCAGGAAGCACGTCCACGTCCTTGTCCCAGCACAGCGTTCAGTTGTCCTTACCCCTGTCCTTGGAACGCAAGCGCAAAACACAGCCAACGCCACACAGGCCACACTACTAAATTCCCACATTTCGCAACTGCTTACGCTCGAAATGTTGCCTATTAGGCTCATGGAGACAGAAGCATTCTGCAACCTGATGGCTGCGGCCGTCCCTGGGTACTCGGTCCCCAGCCGCCACTATTTTTCCCGGTGTGCCGTCCCCGCATTACACAAGCACGTGTCCCAAAACTTTAGCCATGCCCTCAACAATGCAGTTACCAGGAAAATCCACCTAAGCACGGACACGTGGACAAGTGCTTGTGGGCAGGGATGGTATATCTTGCTGACGGCACACTGGGTTAACATCTTCCCTTACCAGATTCGCTCAATGGCTTACTTCAATTGCCGGACACGAAATATAGTTTACGCTTTAATTTGTGACTGCCCAAAGATTTATGTCGGACAGACATCACAAGAACTCAGAAAAAGGATTCAACAACATATGTCCAACATCTCTACGGCCAGGAGGGATCGCGACAAGGACAAAACAATAACATCAGTGGCGGCACACTTTTTGGATGTCCATAATGGCCACCGATCTGGACTACAAGTTTTTGGCCTGGAACAGATAAAAACGAATATAAGGGGAGGTGATCGCACCAATGCCCTTCTGAGATGTGAGTCCAAATGGATTTTTAATCTCCAGAGCCTGGCACCTGCAGGCCTTAACAGTGAATTATTATTTACAGGTTTCTATAAACAGTCATGAGGTGTTTTTGGCTTCATTTGCTTTCTTTTCTCTTTCCCCCTTAGATCTCATTCGACGAGTGGTGAGCATTGATATCCACTCTTTCGAAAAAATCTATACTTACTTGAGGTGATCCTGATTTGAAGCGGCCTTGGACTAAATCTCAGCAGCATGCTATTTGGGATATACTTCCAAGTTACTGAACAATGCCCTTGGGTCCAACAGCAGCAGCAAGTTTTTTCGGTGGCCATATTTTGGCATTTACCATATCACGCCTTTATCTTTGACCACCGGGTAGAAGCACACTGAATAAGTGACTTATCCATCTTTCGTTCAATGGGGAAAAGGGCCACAAGTATTGAGTGAAAGACAGAGAAATACCTGTCTTTCCCCTTTCATCATTTTGTCTATTTGCCGGTGGATTGGAACATTGTTGCATTTTTGTCGAATGGCTCATCATGGCTCTGACAGCATTGGTTTCCTCTGAGCAATTAAATGTTTTCTATTAAATGGGACTATTAGGATGCACTTGTGGTCCCTCCAGGATAACAACATTGTTGATAACAACATTGTGGGGCTTTCTATATGGCCCTGTATCTTTATTATGCACGTATCTGTGGTGGTCAATAGGGGTATTCATCCCATGAGAATAGCAGACAAAAAGATAAAAGGGAAGGGAAAAAGAGAGAAAAAGGAAGATAAAAAATAAAAAATGATATATAAGTATCCCTTATTCTATATTGTTAAATATTTATGGAATTAGTCTTGGATTGACTCTCATTCCCTCTATGTGGTATTCTCAATTGGTGTCCTGTATCTATCCGTGGACATGGTACCTCAGAGTAATTGAATGACATTTAAATAATGGGTTCTCTATGATAATCTCATGGCCCCCATAGGACAGCAATGGTGCGATGTGCCATATATGGCCTCACTTTCTGTGTATCCGGAGGGCTGTTTTGCCTTTACACCAATGACGTATCTATCTGTGGTGGTTACTGTTGGCAACAAATCCATCCACCAATTGTATGTAATTGAGCTCTTTCTTTCTGTTGATTGTACAACATCAGTGCAATAAACTCTGTTTGCAACCTCTCCTGCCACATGTGGTATACGATACGGACATTTAGTTTCATATACAATTTATTATAACCATTTGGGCATTATTTGCTACTTACTGGTGACACTCACGTACCTCTATGGTTCCTGCTGGTCCCATATCATACGGGTGCTCGCCACGTGCCCTGTGAATATCGTGCCCATGTAAAGAATTGCCATCCCTACATATATGTTTTCCTCACAGTGTCCCTATATTGTGATGAGTGTCTAATCCAACTAGTGTGCCTTTTTTTTGGCAGATTGGAGTTGTTATTACATTGACCACTCTGTGTTAGATAAGGACATAAGGGGACGGACGGTGATACTCAAGAATTTTATTTGCGTTATGTTTGTGTGTGGCTTATGACACTCACACGTGGGCATGGGTCACTATGGGAACGTTTGACATCTTTCTTGTTTAGGGCACGTGATATGATGATGTACTGTGTGTAGAGGGGAGGGCTTTGGTCTTCATCACATGCACTTCCGCTTTTCTTGTGTCTGCTGACACGCAGCGGTTCATCTGCTATCTGCGCATGCGCTGGTGATTCGGGTAAGGGACGCCATAGCAACGCAGGACGCCGGTAACTCTATAGTTGCGTGCTTCCGGCTTTGCAGCGTGGACTTCCGCTTCACGATGAATGGAGCCCCGGTGTCTACAGGCACGCAGCTGTCTCCTGGTAAATCTTATAATTATACAATTAAGTGGCTATTATATTAACTGACACGATGGACTATACCTCACATGCCCCTGATGAAGCCACCTTGAGTGGCGACACGCGTTGGGCACGGGAGCTTCAGCTATACCTTCCCATGCACAGGCTGTATCTTTGTAGCACTTATCTACCCTAGGTCTCAATGCATATTTGGTTGTCCTACAAGCTTCAGGGGCAGATCTAGCCACTGATATTGTTTATATGTTTGCATCTGTGGGGTAAAAGGTGGGGCATGGGCAATATATATACTCTTTTATATTTATTGTTATTTGGTGCCCCATATATGATGATTTTCATCTCTAGTTACCGATAGGTTTCTGAGGTTATGTATACACATTTATATATTCTCACCTAATCATTTTTGTGTTCTGTATGCCTCATGAGATTTTCTATTTGGGTATGTGCAATATAGAGTTTGGGGAATATTGACCATCACAGATACCCCGTTTCAGCCTGTGCAATTGCTATCCTATTTCTTATTTACTTACGTGCAGTACTATGCATTATATTCCACCAAAATATAGGAAGGTACTCTGCTATAGCTGGCTCCCCTAGTAGTGGCTTTTGTCCACTATTTTTTATGGTGTTTTAATTGTCGGTCGGTATATTCTTCTGTATATGTGTGTCAGGATTTATATGTTTTGAATAAATTGATATATATTTATGGTAAATTATTCATTGTTGATTGTTTGGGTGATCACCGCTAGTAAGCATATCTCCTTTTTTCTTTCATTGACATGTGTACTATGTTTTGATATGCTAGGGGTAGATCCCGAACAATAGATGGTGCCCTCCTAATTAGTGGTGTTTGTGGTACATGCAAAGATGCCTCCTGCCCTGCACCTGTCATTGCACACTCTCAAGTAGCAGCATCAGGAAGCACGTCCACGTCCTTGTCCCAGCACAGCGTTCAGTTGTCCTTACCCCTGTCCTTGGAACGCAAGCGCAAAACACAGCCAACGCCACACAGGCCACACTACTAAATTCCCACATTTCGCAACTGCTTACGCTCGAAATGTTGCCTATTAGGCTCATGGAGACAGAAGCATTCTGCAACATGATGGCTGCGGCCGTCCCTGGGTACTCGGTCCCCAGCCGCCACTATTTTTCCCGGTGTGCCGTCCCCGCATTACACAAGCACGTGTCCCAAAACTTTAGCCATGCCCTCAACAATGCAGTTACCAGGAAAATCCACCTAAGCACGGACACGTGGACAAGTGCTTGTGGGCAGGGACGGTATATCTTGCTGACGGCACACTGGGTTAACATAGTGGAAGCCGGGACCCAGTCAGACCTTGGAACGGTACACGTCCTCCCGACGCCAAGAATCGCAGGCCGTAAGTCAATCAGGGCTGCCCCCACAGTCTACAGCTCCTGCACTTCAACCTCCTCCTCCTCTTGAGCCTCCATCTCTGAAATGACCACATCAGTCACAAGCTGGAAGCACTGCAGCACTGCCTCGGCCAAGCAGCAACAGGCTGTGCTGAAGCTAAAATGCTTAGGTGACAAACCGGACAATGCTGAAGAGCTGTGGACAGCTCTGAAAGAGCAGGCAGATCTGTGGCTCACACCGCTGAACTACAGCCAGGCATGGTCGTGTGTAACAATGGCCGAAACCTGGTGGCGGCTCTGAGGCGAGGCGAGATCATACACATACCATGCCTGGCCCATGTGCTTAACTTCGTGGTTCAGGGGTTTCTCAAATCCTACCTGGAGCTGCCGGCTGCCGGCTCCATTTTAGAAAGTCACCTACAGCTTCTGTCGCCCTTGCCGTATTTCAGCAGCGTTTGCAGCTTCCAGCTCACAGACTGGTGTGTGATGTCCCCACGCATTGGAATTCTACACTGCAGATGTTGGGAAGGATTTGTTAGCAGAAGAGGGCAGTTGTTGACTACTAACATCAACAAGGCCGTCGGTATTCAGTTTAGATTCCACACATAAGACCTCAGGAGTGGACATGGATGTCAGACATATGTACCATCCTCCAAAACTTTGAAGACTCCACCAAGATGGTGAGCGGTGATGACGCCATAATTAGCGTCACCATCCTGCTTCTCTGTCTTCTGAAACGCTCTCTGCTCACAATCAAAGAGGATGCATTGCAGGCGGAGCATGATGAGATAGAGCAATGAACCATATAGGGTGATTACACACAGCCCAGCCTCATCTCATCCCAGTGTGGATTGGGTGACAATGAGTGACAGAAGCAGGAGGAGGAATAACAGGAGCTAGTTTCATGCGCTATAGACGGTACTATCTGCACAACTGTCATACCGTCTGTTCAGCGTGGATGGCCAGAGGACAGATAGGAGGAGAAGGAGGAGAGCATGATCACTCATCCACTTGGTGAGGACACGGAAGTCTTGCCTGTTAGCAGTGTGGCACACATGGCTGAGTTTATGTTACGCTGCCTTTCCCATGACCCTTGCATTCTCAAAATTTTGGGTGACAGTTATTACTGGTTGGTGAAACTTCTAGACCCACGCTACAAGGAGAACTTTATATCTCTTATTCCTGAGGCGGACAGGTCTACAAAAATGGGGCAGTACCAGAAGGCCTTTGTTGCGAATCTATTAAAAAAATTCCCATCTGAAAACTTTTGCGGTAGAGGTCATAGTTCATTGGACAACCAAGGACTACAGGTGAGAGAGACACAATTACAATCCAGCAGAGGCAGGGGAACACTGTCAAAGTTCTGGGAGAATTTTCTCAGCCCCTCCCATCGCACAAGTCCTGAGGCGTGGGGTACTCTTACAAGGAGTGCAAAGTTTGGGAAGATGCTAAGGGAGTACCTTGCCGACCGTACCAACATCCTCCATGATTCCTCTGTGCCTTATAATTATTGGGTATCCAAGGTGGATACGTGGAATGAACTAGCTCTCTATGCCTTGGAGGTCCTGGGCTGCCCTGCCGCTATCATTTTATCAGAGCGGTTTTTAGTGCCGCTGGTGGAATTATAACTGATTAGTGCATCCGTCTGTCAACTGAAAATGCTGACAGGCTGACTCTTATAAAAATGAACAAGGGCTGGATTGGGCCAGACTTCTCAATACCACCGAATGATAGCAGCATAACATAAACTCAAATCTAGTGTCTTTTTTTGGGAGGTGTATTCCCATGTACCTTTTCACACCCACACATGGGTATACGCTTCCTGATTTTGGCTATTTGCTCTTTTCCTCTTCCTTCTCCTCATCCTCATCCTCCACCGCCATATCACCAGGGTGACTGAGGTCTGTGATGCAAGACCCACATAATTTTTTTAAAGGGTGTTTATGATGCCCGTAAAACAAATGTTTTATACAGTATGCTCATGTATACCCCCCCCAGGGGTAAATGTTTGTCAGCTCATACACTTAGTGCATGGGCATTACAAGTATAGGAGACCCGCTCCTTTCTAATGGGAACATTTTTTTTATGAGGCCCTCCTCCACATCTCTTCCAAGGGGCATTGGAGTGCCTCCCAATTTTTTTTTCAGCCCTTGCATTCACTGCATAGGCCAATACTATGGGAGACCCTATTCCTAATATTGGAAACATTTTTTCATGAGGCCCTCTACGTCTCCTCCAAAGGGCATTGGAGTGCCTCCCAATTCTTGGCAACCCTTGCATTCACTGGATAGGCCAATACTATGGGGGACCCTCCCATATCTAATGGGAATTTGTCATTACTGTGGCCCAGCTCTATGTGTCTTTAAATTCTTGGAGGGGTTTTTCCTAAATTTTGTCAGCAGTTGGACTCACTGCATCCCCTATAACTCTATAGTAGACCCTCTCCTTTCTAATGGGAGCATGTCGTACTCATTACTGTGGCCATGCTCTATGTGTCTTTAAATTCTTAGTGGGGTTTTTCCTAAATTTTGTCAGCCATTGGACTCACTGCATACCCTATAACTGTATAGCACACCCGCTCCTTTGTAATGGAAACATGTCATTACTGTGACCCTGCTCTATGTGTCTTTAAATTGTTAGTGGGGCTTTTCCAAAATTTTGGCAGCCCTTGCAGTCACAGCATGGGCATTACCACAATAGGAGACCCGCTCCTTTATAATGGGAACATTTTTTTAATGAGACCCTCCTCTATCTCTCTTCAAAGGGGTATTGGGTTGCATACAAATTTTTGGCAGCCCTTGCAGTCACTGCACACGCAATAATAGTATAGGAGCCCTACTTGTTATTAATGGGAACAACAAAGCATAGCCGGCTGATGGCTCTCTAACAATAGCGAGGGCCGACTTCTGGCCTTTTAAGAATAGTAAGGGCAGCCTGATGGCCCTAAGAAAATAGGCTTTGTGACTTTCTCCATCATAAATGAAACAGAATGTGCCTGATGATGTGTCACACACCACATGGCCAGATAAGGTTGTAAAATGTTAAAATGACATTTCCCGGTGAATGCATTTGTCTTAAAAAATAATGTAAAAAAACCCCAAAACAGTAGGATCTTTCTTTAGTATAAAAAACAGAGTCGCCAATGTAACCTTAATGTAATCACATTGTTCAGCTCCTGCACCTCCTCTTCCATCTCCAAAATGACCACATCAGTCACAAGCTGAAAGCACTGCAGCACTGCCTTGGCCAAGCGGCAACAGGCTGTGCTGAAGATAACATGCTTAATGCTTAGATGACAAACCGTCCAGCGCTGCAGAGTTGTTGAAAGCTGTAACACAGCAGCCTGATCTGTGGCTCTCACCGCTGAATATACAGCCAGGCATGGTCGTGTGTGACAATGGGCGGAACCTGGTTATGGAGCAATGACAGCCGGAGTAGATATGGTTTCCCTCTATGTCAATCTTTTCACCGAGCTAAAGAATATGGCTGTGGTGAAATACAACTCCCACTGAGAAGCTGTTTCAGATTGAAAAACAGAGGATTTGATTCTGAGGGCTCACTTTTCTCCCCCGTTCAAGAGCCCCATAGCAGCTGCAAAGTTAGCGCTTTCATGAACTCTCCTGATGTAGAAGCCAGGGCACACCAGAGGATTCTCTGGTGGGACCGTCCAACCCTGCCGAGAAGCAGTCCTGGCTAAGAAAAGTGTGTGGGAAGGTTCCTGGACACTCTATGGCTGCTTTTTTACTGAGAAAAACCAACGCAAACACGGGGAGAACATACAAAATCCTTGCAGATGTTGTCCTTGCTGGGATTTGAACCCAGGATCCCAGCGCTGCAAGGCTTCAGTGCTAACCACTGATCCAATGTACTGCCGTTCACCCTCTGATATCTAACAGGCTGGAGAAACTTGCACCTACTGCCTCTCTATTTTCAGCTCCTTTGTGAGAAACTGATGTATTTGTGCAGGCACTCAGTCTACCAAATAAAATTCCTGAGAAGGAAATTGGGGATGGCTTTGCTACTGGTACTGGGGGCAGTGCTAATGCCATGGCGTCATACCATAGTTTACTGGAAATATTGAAGGCTGGTAGAAGGCAAGCAGATTACCACAGAAAAGTATCAACAGTACTGATGAGCCAGCGCTAAAATGCTCGAGTATTCGTTGCTCGAGTCGAGCAAATTGAAATACTCGGATGCTCGACCCTAGCAACGAGCCCAATGTAAGTCTATGGGAAACTCGAGCATTTTTCAGGCGGCTCCCCCTGGTGGTCTGCAGAGGGCCAAAAATTGCCCAAATCGATGGGAACAGTGCTCAAATGACATGGGAACAGCATGGGGAAAACCCCTGGAAGCATTTCTGACTCTCAGGTTACTGCTGTCAACAACGTTGTCAGAGTATTACGCCACTTTTACGGACTCACAATAAAACATACAAAAATGAAACCAAAATGGATTTTCCTGGGAAATATGTTAAGGAACATCCTTTCCTGGGTAATGATTTGTATATAAGGCAAAATAAATAACCAAAAACAAATATACTCCTCCACACCTTGGGCTATGTTCACACATAGCATTTTTGATGCGTTTTTGCACTTTTGCATTGCTTTCAACCAAGACAAATGCATTCACTGGGAAATGTCATTTAACATTTTACAACCTTATCTGGCCATGTGGTGTGTGACACATCATCAGACATATGTATACAGTGCTGAAAAGACATGGGAACAGCATGGGGAAGACCTCTGGAAGCTTTTCTGACTCCCAGGTCACAGCCTAAAAGTGTGCCCATCATAAGTGAGCCTTGGTGCATGCAAAGATGCCTCCCGCCATGCACCTGTCATTGCAGACATGCAACAATCACCATCCGCATCCTTGTCCCAGTGCAGTGTTCAGTTGTCCCTACCCCATTCCGTGGAATGCATGCGCAAGTATGCAGCCAGCCACCCACCCACAGGCTGCAATACTATACTGCCAAATTTTTGACAGCTACTTGCACTTGAAATGTGGCCTTTTAGGCTCGTGGAGGTGGAAGCTTTTCATAACCTCATGCCGGCGGCGGCCGGGTGTCCATACTCGGTCCCCAGCCGCCACTATTTCTCCTGGTATCGTCTCCACCTTCCATGAGCACGGGTCCCACAACATTACCCGTGCCCTCCCCAGTCAACTTACTGGGAAGGACCGCCTAACCAGAAACACGTGGATAGGTGAATGTGGCCAGGGACGGTACGGAGCCAGTCCACAGCTTTTTTTTTGCTGAGAGTTGTATTTCACCACAGCCATATTCTTTAGCTTGGTGAAAGGACATGGGAAACCATATCTATCCAGCTGTCATTTCTCCCAGGAAGTCTTCTAAAGCTGTTTTCACTTGAAATGTGGCCTTTTAGGCTCGTGGAGGCGGAACTTTTCATAACCTCATGGCGGCGGCCGGGTGTCCATGCTCGGTCCCCAGCCGCCACTATTTCTCCCGGTATCGTCTCCGCCTTCCACAAGCACAGGTTCCACAACATTACCGTGCCCTCCCCAGTCCACTTCCTTTGAAGGACCGCCTAACCACAAACACGTGGACAGGTGAATGTGGCCAGGGACAGTACAGAGCCAGTCTACAGCTTTTTGTTGCTGAGAGTTGTATTTAGCCACAGCCATATTCTTTAGCTCGGTGAAAGTACTGGCATAGAGGGAAATCGTATCTGTTCTGGGAGTCATTTTTTCCAGGAAGTCCTCTAATGCAGCTTGTTGCAGAAGCATTGGCAGCCCGTCCAACATCAACTCGGACTTGTCGGTGGTACTTCGACACACAAACATCTTTCTTTGCGCATTTAATTTCATGACTACAGAGTTGGTCAATGACCTGATCTGCAATGCAGTTTGAGAAATAACATGCATAAGCACATCCGATCCCCATTAAAAAAGCAGCCATAGAGTGTCCGGGAATCTTCCTCCACACTTTTCTTAGCAAGGGCTGCTTCTCGGCAGGGTTGGATGGACCCCCCCCAAATGGAGACTCCTCCGGTGGGCCCTGGCTTCTCCTTCAGGAGAGTTCATAGTGCCAAGGTGAGGCCAAGGTGATGATAGAGGCCACTATCTGCTCAGTTTTCTGTTACTTGGAATGCAAGCGCAAGTATGCAGCCAGCCAAATCACCCACCCACCCACAGGCAATACTAAACTGCCAGATTTCTGGGCAGCTGCATGCTCTTGAAATGTGGCCTTTTAGGCTCATGGAGGAGGAAGCTTTTCAGAATCTCATGCCTCATGCCGCGTGTCCATACTCGGTCCCCAGCCGTCACTCTTTCTCCCGGTGTTGTCTCTGCCTTCTACAAGCGCGGGTCCCTGAACATTACTGCTGGTACTTTTCTGTGGGAATTTTCTTGCCTCCTTCCAGCCTGGAATATTTCCAGTAAACTATGGTACGATGCCATGGTATTAGCACTGTCCCCAGTACCAGTAGTGAAGCCATCCCCAATTTCCTTCTCAGGAATTTTATTTGGGAGACTGAGTGGCTGTCCAAATACATCAGTTTCTCACAAAGGAGCTGAAGATAGAGTGGCAGTAGGTGCAAGTTTCTCCAGCCTGTTAGATATTTGCAGGTGAACGGCAGCACATTGGATCAGTGGTTAGCACTGAAGCCTTGCAGCGTTGGGATCCTGGGTTCAAATCCCAGCAAGGACAACATCTGCAAGGACTTTGTATGTCCTCCCCATGTTTGCATGGGTTTCCATCTCAGTAAAAAATCAGCCATAGAGTGTCCAGGAACCTTCCCACACACTTTTCTTAGCCAGGACAGCTTTTCGGCAGGGTTGGACGTTCCCACCAGAGAATCCTCTGGTGTGCCCTGGCTTCTACATCAGGAGATTTCATGATAGCGCTAACTTTGCAGCTGCTATGGGGCTCTTGAGCGGGGGAGAGAGGTGAGCCCTCAGAATCAAATCCTCTGGTGGGCACAATGTTTTTCAATCTGAAACAGCTTCTCAGTGGGAGTTGTATTTCACCGCAGCCATATTCTTTAGCTCAGTGAAAGGACTGGCATAGAGGGAAATCGTATCTACTCCGGCTGTCATTACTCCGTCACCATTTTTCGCCCATTGTCACACACGACCATGACTGGCTGTATGTTCAGTGGTGAGAGCCATAGATCAGGCTGCTGTGTTACAACTTTCAACAACTCTACAGCCCTGGGCGGTTTGTCACCTAAGCATTAAGCATGTTATCTTCAGCACAGCCTGTTACTGCTTGGCCAAGGCAATGCTGCAGTGCTTTCAGCTTGTGACTGATGTTGTCATTTCGGAGATGGAGGAGGAGGTGCAAGAGCTGAACAATGTGATTACATTGAGGTCACATTGGCAACTCTGTTTTTTATACTAAAGAAAGATCCTACTGTTTGTTTGTTTTTTTACGTTATTTTTTAAGACAAATGCATTCACTGAGAAATGTCATTTTAACATTTTACAACCTTATCTGGCAATGTGGTGTGTGACACATCATCAGTCACATCCTGTTTCATTTATGATGGAGGGACTCTGAGAGTCACAAAGCCTATTTTTATATGGCCATCAGGCGGCCCTTACTATTCTTAAAAGGCCAGAAGTCGGCCCTTGCTATTGTTAGAGGGCCATCAGCCGGCTATGCTTTATTATTCCTATTATTAATGAGTGGGTCTCCTATACTGTTATTGCGTATGTAGTGACTGCAAAGGCTGCCAAAAATTCGGACGCAACCCAATACCCCTTTGAAGAGACATAGAGGAGGGTCTCAGTAAAAAAAAATGTTCCCATTATAAAGGAGCGGGTCTCCTATAGTGGAAATGCCCATGCTGTGACTGCAAGGGCTGCCAAAATTTTGGGAAAAACCCCACTAACAATTTAAAGACACATAGAGCAGGGCCATAGTAACGAGTACGACATGTTCCTATTAGAAACGAGAGGGTCTGCTATAGTTATAGGGTATGCAGTGAGTCCAACGGCTGACCAAATTTAGGAAAAACCCCACTAAGAATTTAAAGACACAGAGCAGGGCCACAGTAACAACACATTCCCATTAGAAAGGAGAGAATTTGCTTTACAGTTGTAGAGTATGCAGTGAGTTCATCGGATGACCAAATTTAGGAAAAACCCCACTAAGAATTTAAAGACACATAGAGCAGGGCCACAGTAACGACAAATTCCCATTAGAAAGGAGAGGGTCTCCCATAGTGTTGACCTATGCAATGAATGCAAGGGCTGCCAAAAATTGGGACGCAGTCCAATGCCCCTTGGAAGAGACTTAGAGGGCCTCATAAAAAACTTTCCCAGTAGAAAGGAGCGGGTCTCCTATACTTGTAATGCCCATGCACTAAGTGTATGGGCTGACAAACATTTACCCCTGGGGGGTATACATGATCATACTGTATATTTTTTTTTTTACGGGCATCATAAACACCCTTTAAAAAAATTATGTGGGTGTTGCATCACAGACCACGGTCACCCTGGTGATATGGTGGTGGAGGATGAAGATAAGGAGAAGGAGGAGGACAAGAGCAAATAGCCAAAATAAGGAAGCGTATACCCATGTGTGGGTATGAAGAGGTGCATGGGAATACACCTCCCAAAAAAAGACACTAGAATTGAGTATATGTTAGGCTGCTATCATTCGGTGGTGTTAAGAAGTCTGGCCCAATCCAGCCCTTGTTTATTTTTATAAGAGTCAGCCTGTCAGCATTTTCAGTTGACAGGCGGATGCGCTTATGAGTTATAATTCCACCAGCGGCACTAAAAACCGCTCAGATAAAACGCTAGCGGCAGGGCAGCCCAGGACCTCCAAGGCGTAGAGAACCAGTTCATTGCATGTATCCAGCTTGGATACCCAATAATTATAAGGCACAAAGGAATCATGGAGGACGTTGGTACGGTCGGCAAGATACTCTCTCAGCATCTTCCCAAACTTTGCACTCCTTGTGAGAGCACCCCGCACCTCAGGGCCTGTGCGATGGAAGGGTCTGAGAAAACTGTCCCAGAACTTTGACAGTGTTCATCTGCCTCTGCTGTATTGCATTTGTGTCTCTCTTGCCAGTACTCCTTGGTTGTCCAACGAACTGTAACCTCTGCCGCCAGTGTTTTCAGTTGTGTAGTTTTCTAATAGTTCCGCAACAAGGGCCTTCAGGTACTGCCCCATTTTTGTAGACCTGTCCGCCTCAGGAATAAGAGATATAAAGTTCTCCTTGTAGCGTGGGTCTAGAAGTTTCACCAACCAGTAATGACTGTCACCCAAAATTTTGAGAATGCGAGGGTCATGGGAAAGGCAGCGTAACATAAACTCAGCCATGCATGTCACACTGCTAACAGGCAAGACTTCCGTGTCTTCACCAAGAGGATGACAGAACATTCTCCTCCTTCTCCTCCTCTTCCTCCTCTCTGTCCTCTGGCCATCCACGCTGAACAGACGGTATGACAGTTGTGCAGGTAGTACCATCTATAGCACATGAAACTAGCTCCTGTTCTTTCTCCTCCTCCTCCTCGTCACCCAATCCACATTGGGATGAGATGAGGCTGGTCTGTGTGTAATCACCCTGTATGGTTCCTTGCTCCATCTCATTGTGCTCTGCCTGCAATGCATCCTCTTTGATTGTGAGCAGAGAGCGTTTCAGGAGACAGAGAAGTGGGATGGTGATGCTAATTATGGCGTTATCGCCACTCAATATCTTGGTGGAGTCCTCAAAGTTTTGAAGGATGGTACATATGTCTGACATCCATATCCACTTCTGAGGTCTTATGCATGGAGTCTGAACTGAATACCGACAGCCTTGTTGATGCTGGTACTCAACAACTGCCCTCTTCTTCTCACAAATCCTTCCCAACATCTGCAGTGTAGAGTTCCAACGCGTAGGGACATCACATAGCAGTCTGTGAGCCAGAAGCTGCAAACGCTGTTGAAACATGGCAAGGGTGGCGGAAGCTGTCGGTGACTTTCTAAAATGGGCACACAGGCGGCGTACTTTAACAAGCAGATCCGGCAGCTCCGGGTAGGATTTGACAAACCACTTAACCACGAGGTTAAGCACATGGGCCAGGCAAGGTATGTATGTGAGCTCGTCTCGCCTCAGAGCCGCCACCAGGTTCCAGCCATGGTCACACCTGTCCATGCCTGGCTGTAGGTTCAGCGGTATGAGCCACAGATCTGCCTGCTCTTTCAGAGCTGTCCACAACTCTTCAGAAAGCATTGTGCGGTTTGTCACCTAAGCATATTAGCTTCAGCACATCCTGTTGCTGCTTGGCCGAGGCAGTGCTGCAGTGCTTCCAGGTTCTGACTGATGTGGTCATTTCGGAGATGGAGGCTGAAGAGGAGGAGGATGAGGTGCAGGAGCAGTAGACTGTGGGGGCAACCCTGATTGACCTAGGGCCCGCCATCCTTAGCGTCGGGAGGACGTATTCCATCCTAATGTCCGACTGGGTCCCGGCTTCCACTATGTTATCCCAGTGTGCCGTCAGAGAGATGTACCGTCCCTGCCCACAAGCACTTGTCCACGTGTCCGTGGTTAGGTGGACTTTCCCGGTAGCTGCATTTTTGAGGGCACAGCTAATGCTTTGGGGCACGTGCTTGTGTAATACAAGGACAGCACACCAGGAGAAATAGTGGCAGCTGAGGACTGAGTACAGAAGGACGGCCGTCGCCATCAGGTTGCGGAATGCCTCCGTCTCCATGAGCCTAAAAGGCAACATTTCGAGCTCAAGCAGTCGTGAAATGTGGGAATTTAGTAGTGTGGCCTGTGGGGCGTTGGCTGCGTATTTGTGCTTGCCTTCCAAGGACTGGGTTATGGACAACTGAACTCTGCGCTGGGACAAGTACGTGGATGTGCTTCCTGATGCTGCTACTTGAGATTGTGCAACGACAGGTGCAGGGCAGGAGGCATCTTTGCATATACCACGGACAGGGGATTGGCTTGCATGCACAACAGCGGAAGAAGCAATGGTGCCACCCGTTGACACTGTTCCTGGACCCTGGGGTTCAGCCCACAAAGTCGGGTGCTTTGCTGCCATGTGCCTGATCATGCTGGTGGTGGTCAGACTGGTCATTTTGCCACCCCTGCTGATGCTGGCCTGGCAGGTGGTGTAAATGGCCTTTTTGGGGTTATTGGCAGAGTCTTTAAAAAACAACCAGACTCGAGAAAACCTAACAGTTGTACTGGCAACTTCTTTCGTGTTGGTGTTACGGGAAACAGTTGCCTGCCTTCTTTCTGCGGCCACCACACTGCTTCTTCCTGCCTGTTGGGATGCTCTGCCTCCCTCCCCCTTTGTGTTGCTGTCCTCGCTCTGTATGTCCTCCTACCAGGTTGGGTTAGTTACCATATCATCCACCACCGCGTCTTCCACTTCCGCACTCTTGTCCTCCTGCTGACTTTCTGGCAATTGCATCTCATCATTGTCCACCTCTTGTGACACTTTCCCACCATCACCTTCGTGTGACCAAGGCTGCTCAAATATTTAGGCATTGCTACATGCGATCTCCTCTTGCCCCACTTCAAGTGGACCGGGCGAGAGACCCGAATCTATAAATGGAAAAGTGAACAGCTCTTCGGAGTGTCCAAGTGTGGGATCAGTTGTCTCTGGGCACTCGGCCTGGTGGGAGGAAGGAGGTTCAGGGTGAGGCATATGAGGTCCAGACTCACAGCTACTGAGACTTGACTGTGTGGAAGACAAGGTGGTGGTGGTGGTGGCTAAGTGACTTTTATCCAGCCAATAACCTTTTCACACTGCTCTGAGTTCAATAGTGGTGTTCTGCGGTCCCCTATTAATTGAGTTAATTAATTAATTAATGCCCCGTCTCATGCTGCACATAACACATCTGCATCTCTGGCTGTTATGGGCATAAAAGGGGACAAACTTATGGTGTGGCACCCATGCTCCCCTGACCTCAACCCCATTGAGAACCTCTGGAGCATCATCAAAAGGAGTTTCTATGATGTCGGGAGGCAGTTCACATATAAGCAACAGCTCTGGGAGGGTATTCTGTCCTCATGCAAAACATTTGAAGCAGAAACCTTCCAAAACCTGACAAATTCAATGGATGAGAGAGTTCAGAAGCTCCTTTCGAACAAGCGGTTATATGTGCAAATGTTACATCACCTAGAATAAAGATTTGAGTTGAAAACTGTTTGATTTCAGTTTGTAATAACCTGCTAATGCTTATAATTTCAAAAATGACCATTTTTTGTTCTTTATTAAAATGAAAAGGTTGAAAACTCTGCTGTGCATAATAATTTGGAACATGCATTTTGAGTGCAGTTTGAGTTTTTTCTTTTTATAAAAATATACTGTTATCATAGGCAGTTTGTACAAAAACCTTTCAATTGTACTCTAATAGTTATTTGACTGGAAAATTACAATGACTGCAGTTCATATAGGTAATTTGGGAAAATCTGAGAAAATATTATTTGCATAATAATTTGGAACACAGTGTAATTCCACATGTGTTAATTCATAGTTTTGATGCCTTCAGTGTGAATGTACAATTTTCATAGTCATGAAAATACAGAAAAATCTTTAAATGAGAAGGTGTGTCCAAACTTTAGGTCTGTACTGTATATGTGATCCATGTGACGGAGAAAACACAGTTTTAAATGTCTGGCTTGTAGGTAACTATTTTGAACAGCAATCTGGTGTCAATTGCTTCACTGACACACTGAAACAAATTTTTAATGGAGGTCAGAAATGGCAGTATTTTCTGAAAACATATATGTGATCCATGTGACGGAGAAAACAGTTTTAAATGTCTGGCTTGTAGGTAACTATTTTGAACAGCAAACTGGTGTCAATTGCTTCACTGACACACTGAAAAAAATTTTTTAATGGAGGCCTGAAATTGCAGTATTTTCAGCGCAATTATATGTGATCCATGTGACGGACAAACCACAGTTTTAAATAGCTGTATTTTTAGCGCTGTAATATGGAAAGGACCTGGCTGTATTCTGCAGTGCCAACAAGCAAATGACGCAGAAAAACTGTGTTCTCTGGATTGCTTTTTAAGCAAATAATGAGGATTAAGATCCCCAAAAAAATTATTCCTGGCCCCTGAGACCTGGGCCTAAGTCTACAAATATATAACAGCAGCAGCAGACAAAACTGGAATGGAGCCTCTTGTGCTATATACACTGCAGTCTGCTATATACCCTGCCTGCCTGCCTATATACACTGCCTGCCTGATATCTCTGCAGATGGATTAGTCCTCAGAACGACTGTTTGTTGAGATGGATATGTGTCTCTAATATAGTTTGGTACACCTACATTAACTAGAAACAAGCAAACCTCTCCCCAGGTCAGCAGCACCTCTCCCTAAACTGTCTGATTCCGGAGTGACTGTGACGAGCATGGCGGCGCCAGGTCTTATATAGACCTGATGACGCTGTGCGGCCAGCCAATCACTGTAATGTCACAACCAACATGGCATTACAGTGAGTGGCAGGCAATCCCTGCATGTTCATTGGCGCTCTAAAGATCGCCAAACATGCGGGGAGGAGACCCGAGCACTCGCCGAGCAATCCCTGAAATACTCGGTGAGCACCGAGCAGTAGCGAACATGCTCGCTCATCACTAACCAGCAGTAATGTTCAGGGACCCGTGCTTGTAGAAGACGGAGACAATACCGGGAGAAATAGTGCCGGCTGGGGACCAAGTTTGGACTCCAGGCCTCCGCCGTCATGAGGTTGTGAGAATCTTCTGCCTCCATGAGCCTAAAAGGCCACATTTCAAGTGCAAGCAGCTGCCCAGAAATCTGGCAGTTTAGCATTGCGGCCTGTGGGTGGGTGGCTGGCTGCATACTTGCGCTTGCATTCCAAGTAACAGAAAACAAAGCAGATGGTGGCCTCTATCATCATCATGGCCTCACCTCAGCACTATGACACTCTATGGCTGCTTTTTTAATGTGGATTGGACTTGCTTATGCATGTTATTTCTCAAACCGCATTGCAGATCAGGCCATTGCCCAACTCAGTAGTCATGAAATTAATCGCGCAAAGAAAGATGTTTGTGTGTCGAAGCACCACCGACAAGTGCGAGCTGATGTTGGACGGGTTGCCATTGCTTCTGCAGCAAGTTGCATTAGAGGACTTCCTGGGAAAAATGACACCCAGAATAGATACGGTTTCCCTCAATGCCAGTCCTTTCACCGAGCTAAAGAATATGGCTGTGGTGAAATACAACTCTTAGCAAAAAAAGCTGTCACTTGACCACGTGTTTGTGGTTAGGCGGTCCTTCCCAGTAAGTGCACTGGGTAATGTTTTTTGGGACCCATGCTCGTGGAAGGCGAGATACCGAGAGAAATAGTGGCGGCTGGGGAACGAGTATGGACACCCGTCCGCCGCCGGCATGAGGTTGTGAAAATCTTCCACCTCCACGAGCCTAAAAGGCCACATTTCAAGTGCAAGCAGCTTCCCAGAAATCTGACAGTTTAGTATTGCGGCCTGTGGGTGGATGGCTGGCTGGCTGCATACTTGCGCTTGCATTCCAAGTAATAGAAAATGAAGCAGAAAGTGGCCTCTCTCATCATCATGGCCTCAACTCAGCACAATGAACTCTACTGAAGGAGAAGCCAGGGCCCACCGGAGGAGTCTCATGTTCTCTGGTTGGCCCGTCCAACACTGCAGAGAAGCATCCCTGACTGACAAAAGTGTGTGGGAAGGTTCCCGGACACTCTCTGGCTCCATTTTTAATGTGGACTGGCTCCGTTCCATCCCTGGCCACATTCATTTGTCCACGTGTTTGTGGTTAGGTGGTCCTTCCCAGTAAGTGCACTGGGGAGGGTACGGGTTGTGTTGTGGGACCTGTGCTTGAGGAAGACGGAGACGATACCGGGAGAAATAGTGGCGGCTGGGGACCGAGTATGGACATGGCACCCCAGGAGTCCAGTTGCAACAGTGGCATTGCCTCCCTCACAAGAGGTGATGCCATGCCTGGAAGCAAGCAGGGGTCCCCTAGTCAGGTATACTAGCATGCAACACTTTCCTGGCTCCAGACCAGCAAGGGGAGCTCCTCCCCATAGCAACTGGGATCTGGAGGCGGGGTTAGTTAGTGTGAGGAGAGCAGAGAGGAGTTGAAGTCAGGACGTTGACGAGGAAAGACCTATGGAGTGGAGCTGCATGGCAGTTCACCCCAGAGGGAAGCGCAGAAGAACCGGACACCGGTGTCCAAGGTTGTGGGGCACTGAAGGCCCAGCAGCAGAAACCGGAGGGCAGGAGACTGCAGGTCTCCTGGCCCCATCAGACGCCCGGAGGCTCAGCAGCACATAGGGCCCAGCACCGCCACGTGGGAGCAACACTCCAGGAGGGCCCAAGCTGCCTGCCATAGGGGTGAGCAAAAAGACGTTTTACTCAGGGACCAGGGCCACAGCATAGCTATACGCAGCAGGGCCAAAGAGGTAGCGCAAAAGGAAAGACCTACAATTCCATCTGGCTAGGTGGATCCCCCAACTTGCTTCCAGGCCGCCCGGACCTCTACTACCAGCTAGTACCCATGCCCCGGTCTGCCTAACCACCGCAAGTAAAGATAAGAGGAAACCGCCATTAAGTTTTGGACTGATTATTAACTGCGCCATCCTCTGCACTACACCATAACAGCAAAGTCTACCCTGCCCTGGAGCTAAGCTCTACCTGTGGAGAGCTAAACCAACTCTGCTGCATTAACAACAGCTCCAGAGCTCCTGCTCCGCAGCGTAGGCTCCCTTTAGCCGCATACCACAGGTGGCGTCATGAACTGTGTATAAGAACTTTAATTCCCCTGTAAATATCCCCTTTTTACTGACCGCCCAGGGTCACGGACCGGGTCACTGCCACTGTGACATCTCCCCTAGCAACGACCGGCCCGGTACCCCACGGCCCAGGGGGCGCGTCAACTTGGCGTGACGAATAGGATTCACGAAGCTCGGTATAAGTGGGTCCTGTGTGCCATAGACTGTACTGAACTGCGTTATCACGTCATTTGCCGTCAGCCGAGGGGAAGCAGGAGGCCCTGATCCAGAACCGCTGGGTAAGAGATCCTTCCACCTGCAGAGCATCATACTGGTACGTCAGCAGACACCCAGGACCTGGCTGAGGTTCACTAGGGGGGAGGAAGATGCCCAACCGAGGAGAGGATTCGGCCGCGGCCGCCACCACTGTAATGTCATTATCAATGCCGTATATACCAGGGGCGGCGTGGTTGCCCCAGTACTCAGGGGAGTCGCACACCCTGAACGACTTTGAGGAGAGACTGCGCAGGTTGTTTAAAGTGTACCCCCTGTCTGAGGAGCAAACAGTCAGCATCCTCATAGGCGCAGCCCAGAGAGAGGTGAAGTCCTGGCTGGGCAGGGACAAAGGCACTGTCAAGGAAATACTGGCCCGGTTGAAGGATACCTTTGACACCCGCACAGCAGCAGAAATTAAGATGAAGTTCTACGGGTGCAAACAAAGGGTTCAGGACAGTGAATGGGACTATGCTCTAAACCTGCATGAGGCACTGCGAGCCATCAAGCAGGTAGACCCCGACAGTGTGCAAGATGAGGACAGATTGCTAACTGAGCAGTTTATTGAGGGCCTCCTGTCTAACGCTCACCGGACACAGCTGCCCATTATGGCTCTGCAAAACCCTGATTTGGACTTTGTGCAATTTAAAGACCGAGCAATCCGGGTGCTGCGAGAACCAACCCCAGGCAGCACTGCATCCCTCCGGCGTCCAGCTATCACATACCACCAGGAGGAGGCGTCCTTTCCCCCAGCACCTGTGGAGGCTGACGCGCAGACTCTAGACAGTGACCCGTCTGAAGACCTACGCCTTCAGGTCCAGGAGCTGACCAAAAGTGTGGCTACACTAACTAAAACCGTGCAGGCCATGCAAGTGTCTCTAAAGGAAAAGATCCAGCTGGCTTCCAGTCCAGATGACGTCCCGTGGCGACAACAGAGAAGAATTCCACTAACCAGAGGTAGGAACAGCGATCGCTATGACCAGGACGGACAACCCATCTGCCGCCGCTGTCAAAAGGCGGGGCACTACGCAAGATTCTGTAATTTAAACGAGCAACCCCTGGGGCAGAGGGCCAAACCCCAGGAGTAAGAAGACCAGGCCCACAAAGCTGGCGAGACAAGTACGTGGGAGGACGACCGGTCCTGCCTGTCGTGCTTGATGGCATCCCGATGAACGCACTGCTGGACACTGGGTTCCAGGTGACAACGATGCCAAATATCCTTTCTAAACAATACTGGACTGATTCAGACATTACCCGCCGTCCAGATGAACATCTTAGTATCTATGCCAGCAATGGTCAGCCCTTGCCTCAGGTGGGGTATAAAGAGGTGACTATAAAAGTTGGCTGAGTAGAACTGCCATCACAAGGCATGATTATTGGTGATATTGATCGCCGAGAAAGTCATCCTATGATAACTATAGGCACCAATGTGATAGAGAATTATCTTGGGGAAATTATTCTTTTGTTGCAACAGGTCGCAGAGACTGCCAGTTCCCGTCAGCAGCGAGTTCTGCAGAAGGAGATCAGAGCCCTAATGAAAAGACAACAGGTAGAGCTGTCTGGTGGAGAAGTCGGCAGTGTCAGGATGAGTGATCCATTCCCCATTGCAATGCCCCCTAGGAGTGAAATGTTAACATGGTGTCGGACAGCAATAGGTCTCAGGGGTCAAGATTATCAGGCCCTGGTAGAACCCGTGTACTCTGATAGTAGGCCCACCATCTTGACGGCCAGGGGGGTAGTCGATATCCAACAAGGGGAGAGTACCGATACATATCCTGAATTGCGGGGAGAAAGAGGTCCATTTACCTCGGTTTGCTACCCTTGCTAAGCTGTTCACTCTCAGTAACAATGCAATAAAGGCAGTGGAACCCTTGCCTCTGTCCAAACCGGCGGAGGATAATGGCTCCAAGGGGCAGATGGAGGATTGGTGTGAGAAGCTACAAGTAGGCACTGACTCCACCCCTTTACACCAAAAGCATGGAGTATACCGGGTGGTCCAAGAATATGAGCGAGTCTTCAGCAAACACCCACTAGACTTTGGGCAGGTAAAAGAGGTCCAACATCATATCCCCACAGGAGATCATCCGCCCATCAAAGAGAGGTACCAGCCTGTACCCCCAGCTCACTATTAGAGATGAGCGTTGTTCTACTCGAACTGTTCGCCAATCTCAAATTCGAGCTGTTTTGGGCGGTGTTCGAGCCGTTCGGCGAACACGAACGATTTGAGAAAAATTCGGCTGTTCGAGGTTATGTTCGATAACTGTTCATGCACCAAAATCATAACTGGATTTTTTCTCAGTAATGATGAAAATTAATGTTAATACGCAGTTTGAGTGTACAGCGGGGTGGGGGGAGGGGCAGGGGATGGATCTCTGCAGGAATAATGAAGATCTCCATTTTTTTTTCTCTTTCCCGCATTTGCAGTGGGGAGGTGCAGTCTGTCAGCCTATCAGCAGCGCACACACGGAGCGAACTGCTGTTTTTCACACAAGCAAGGGCATGTGTCATTGGCAGTGTATGTCACATGTCCTTGCCCTATAAGACCAAGCCATTTTCCCCGTCGCCACCATTTTCTCACTGCTGCAGCTGCGTGTTAGACGGCACCGCTGTTGCTGTGTGCGCTATACCTTGTTAATTTCAAGCCAATTTTCGCACAAATCTACAGATAGCTTGGGAGTAGGGAATAGTTGTGATTGCAGTCCTTTTAAGGACTAGGTTACAGCATTTCCTACGACTTTTATCAGGCAGGTCTGTGCTCTTAATTAGATAGATTGTGGGAGTAAAGACTAATTGTAATTGCAGTCCTTTTCAGGACTAGGTTACATCAGTTCCTATCAGTTTTTGCCAGGCAGGTCTGTGCCAGTGCTGTGCAAGTTTTTTTCACAGCATTTGGCTGAATCTAGCAAAGCTAATCCTTTTTGTTCTATTAGTCCATCTATACTGACCTCCATCAGGTTGCAAACTGAATATAATTTTTTTCTGCATCTAGCTCTGAAAAAATATTTGGCCTTCTAGCAGTGTGTGGGACTTTCTCTATTAGTCCATCTATACTGACCTCCATCAGGTTGCAAATTAAAAATAATTTTTATCTGCATCTAGATCTGAAAAAATATTTGGCCTTCTAGCAGTGTGTGGGACTTTCTCTATTAGTCCATCTATACTGACCTCCATCAGGTTGCAAATTAAAAATAATTTTTATCTGCATCTACCTCTGAAAAAATATTTGGGCTTCTAGCTGTGTGTGGGACTTGTTCTATTAGTCCATCTATACTGACCTCCATCAGGTTGCAAACTGAATATAATTTTTTTCTGCATCTAGCTCTGAAAAAATATTTGGCCTTCTAGCAGTGTGTGGGACTTTCTCTATTAGTCCATCTATACTGACCTCCATCAGGTTGCAAACTGAATATATTTTTTTTCTGCATCTACCTCTGAAAAAATATTGGGCTTCTAGCTGTGTGTGGGACTTGTTCTATTAATCCATCTATACAGACCTCCATCAGGTTGCAAACTGAATATATTTTTTTTCTGCATCTACCTCTGAAAAAATATTGGGCTTCTAGCTGTGTGTGGGACTTGTTTTATTAATCCATCTATACAGACCTCCATCAGGTTGCAAACTGAATATAATTTTTTTCTGCATCTAGCTCTGAAAAAATAGTTGGCCTTCTAGCAGTGTGTGGGACTTTCTCTATTAGTCCATCTATACTGACCTCCATCAGGTTGCAAATTAAAAATAATTTTTATCTGCATCTAGCTCTGAAAAAATATTTGGCCTTCTAGCAGTGTGTGGGACTTTCTCTATTAGTCCATCTATACTGACCTCCATCAGGTTGCAAATTAAAAATAATTTTTATCTGCATCTACCTCTGAAAAAATATTTGGGCTTCTAGCTGTGTGTGGGACTTGTTCTATTACTCCATCTATACTGACCTCCATCAGGTTGCAAACTGAATATAATTTTTTTCTGCATCTAGCTCTGAAAAAATATTTGGCCTTCTAGTAGTGTGTGGGACTTTCTCTATTAGTCCATCTATACTGACCTCCATCAGGTTGCAAATTAAAAATAATTTTTATCTGCATCTAGCTCTGAAAAAATATTTGGCCTTCTAGCAGTGTGTGGGACTTTCTCTATTAGTCCATCTATACTGACCTCCATCAGGTTGCAAATTAAAAATAATTTTTATCTGCATCTACCTCTGAAAAAATATTTGGGCTTCTAGCTGTGTGTGGGACTTGTTCTATTAGTCCATCTATACTGACCTCCATCAGGTTGCAAACTGAATATAATTTTTTTCTGCATCTAGCTCTGAAAAAATATTTGGCCTTCTAGCAGTGTGTGGGACTTGTTGTATTAGTCCACCTATACTGACCTCCATCAGGTTGCAAATTCAAAATAATTTTTTGTCTGCATCTAGCTCTGAAAAAATATTTGGCCTTCTAGCAGTGTGTGGGACTTTCTCTATTAGTCCATCTATACTGACCTCCATCAGGTTGCAAACTGAATATATTTTTTTTCTGCATCTACCTCTGAAAAAATATTTGGGCTTCTAGCTGTGTGTGGGACTTGTTCTATTAGTCCATCTATACTGACCTCCATCAGGTTGCAAATCGAATATAATTTTTTTCTCCATCTAACCCAGCCAATAGTTTTGGCCTAATACCACAGTTTGGCCACTCAGCTCTGCTCGGTTCCCATCCATTGTTTTTTTGTGCAAACAACTCCAGAGTTGTGAATTAGTTAACCACCAAAATGAGTGGAAAAAGGCCTGCTGCTGGTGGAAAGGGGAATAGGCGTGTTGGGAAGGGGAAAAAAGGTTGTGTCCGTGAGGTAGGTGTTAAAGCAACAGTAACATCTGCAGAAGAAAGACCATCTTCCAGCCAAACTAAAATGTCTACTTCTTTTAGCGGACAATTTGATAAGATCCCTTTCTTACGGCCACGCCAATCGCTACAAATTCCAGATGAGGCACAAAAACAGCAGGTGCTTCAACGGATATCAAGTGCTCCTTTAAGTGGGCTCTCCTCCACATCAACTTCAACATCACAAATACTCCAGTCCTCAAAGGTGTCACCCCAATCGCACTTGCTTCCTCACAGCTCCCAAATCTCCAGCTGCCCGTCTGAGTATGAGGTAGAACAGATGGTTGAGTCTGCAGAGCTGTTTACTCATACTATAGCCTGGGAATCAGAGGTCGACTCCAGCGCTTCTGTGAATCCAGACGAGGAAATGATCTGCACTGATGCCCAGAATCTTTATGAGTCGGATCCAGGACCAGACGCAGAAGGTTCTGACCATAATGTAGACCCTCATTCCCAAACTGTAACTCCTGTTGGTGGAGACAATGAGGAAGACGATGATGAGACTCAAATACCTGATTGGAGCGACAACTTTAGTTTTTTGTCAGGGCAGGAACAGGTTGGCTCTGAGGACGACGGGTGTGATAACGCACAGGGTGATGATGATGAGGTTGGAGATCCCACTTACTGTCAACCCACAGTCAGCCAAGAGATGAGGTCAGCAGAGGAGGTGGAGGAAGATGCTAGTGACGACGAGGTCAGGTTGCGCCTTCCTGGACAGAGACATAGTACTGGAAGCACGTCAACAAATGCATCCTCAAAAACAACTCTGCCTCCCACCACAAGTCGTGGTGGCTCTTCAGGTCGCATGGGTGCTAAGCCTTGCATAGCCTGGGCATTTTTTCAGATCGATAAAGATGACCCAACTCGTGTTATCTGTAACATTTGTCAGCAAAAGCTAAGTAGAGGCCAAAAAATACATAGTTTGAGTACTTCATGCATGAACCGGCACATGGACATGAAGCATAAGTTGCAGTGGGAAGCTCAGTGTACTACAATGCGGCCTAACCGGCCGGGCCAACCACCGTCTGCCATATCTTGTGCATCCGCGGCCTCTTCATCCTCTGTGACTGGGGGGACAGCAGTCACACCTGTTTTGGGGCGCAGACCTGCCACCTCTTTACCCGCAACAGCCAGCGTGATTGGCAGGTCATCATTTTCTTTGGAGGTGGCAACACCAGCTGGTGTTGAGCGCTGTCCGACAGCGATAGCACCACCTTTGGATCAAGGCAACCTAACATGTCCGCCTGCATCTTCCTCACAGACCGGCAGTTTGCTGGGGACACCCTTATCAACCCCATCTAAGCACAATAGCCAGCCCTCGGTCCCTCAGATGTGGACAAGTAAAAGATCATTTCCTCCTAGCCATGAGAAAGCTAAGAGGTTGAATTTCACCATCTGCAAGCTCTTGGCTACAGAAATGCTGCCTTTCCGCCTGGTGGACACAGAGGATTTTCGAGACCTTATGTCCGTCGCAGTGCCCCAGTACCAGATGCCCAGTCGGCACTACTTGTCAAAGAAAGGTGTGCCTGCGCTCCACCAGCATGTCGCACACAACATCACCGCTTCTTTGAGAAACTCTGTGTGTGACAGGGTGCATTTCACCACAGACACTTGGACGAGTAGGCATGGACAGGGGCGTTACATGTCGCTGACTGGGCACTGGGTAACTATGGTGACAGCAGGACAAGGGGCTGCTGTCCAAGTCTTGCCGTCCCCACGAGTTGTGCGTCAATCCTCTTTATGTCAAAGTTCCTCCACTGCTTCTGCCTCCTCAACCTCCTCTCGGTCTTCCACCTGCACCCAAAGCCTGTCTGGTCATGCCACAAGCTTTCTAACTGCGCAGAAGGGATCCTGCACACCTCCTTACTATGCTGGCAGTAGGGCTCAACGTCATCAGGCGGTTTTTACTTTGAAATGTCTGGAAAATGTGAGTCACACAGCTGAGGAGTTGTGGTCAGCTCTGGAGAACCAATTTCATGAATGGTTGTCTCCACTGGACCTGAAACCAGGGAAGGCCGTGTGCGACAATGCTGCAAACCTGGGTGCGGCCCTTCGCCGGGGCAATGTCACACACGTGCCTTGTATGGCTCACGTGTTGAACCTGGTTGTCCAGCAATTTTTAGCCCACTATCCCAGACTAGATGGCCTTCTGCAGAGGGCACGGTCGCTGTGTGCTCACTTCCGCCGTTCGCATCCCGCAGCTCAGCGACTTACATCTCTACAGAAGTCGTTGGGCCTGCCACTTCACCGGCTAAAATGCGATGTGCCTACCCGGTGGAATTCAACTCTGCACATGTTGCAGCGACTGTGGCAGCACCGACAAGCCCTGGTGCAATACGTTCTGACGTATAGCCTGGGCCAACGAGATCCAGAGGTGGGGCAAATCACGCTGGAGGAGTGGTCTCAGATCAGGGACCTATGCACCCTTCTGCACAATTTTGAAATGGCGACGAAGATGTTTAGTGCTGACGATGCCATTATCAGCATGACAATTCCGGTGATTTACATGCTGGAGCACATGTTAAACAGAATTCGGAGTCAGGTGGTGGCACAAGAGGAGGTGGATGAAGTAGAGGAGGAGGAGTTGTATGCGGAAGGGCTAACATCTGCAAGGTCCAGACGGTCGGCAGCACCAAGGCGGCAGGCATGTGAGGGTGGGGGAGATGGTTTTACCAGGGCGCATGGTAGCAGCCAAACTAGTGAGGAAGGTGCAGGAGCCCAGGAAGAAGTGGAGGACGAACTGATGGAAGACTCATCAGATGAGGGAGACCTTGATCACATTTCTGTTGTGCGAGGTTGAGGGGAGAGGACAGAGGAAGGAAGCATGATTGTTACCTCGCCACCAACACAACAGGGACTTGGTGCTCCTGGATGCGCAACACACATGAGTGCCTTCTTGCTGCACTACGTGCAACATGACCCTCGAATTGTGAGAATTAGAAATAATCCTGACTACTGGGTTGCCACACTGTTAGATCCCCGGTACAAAAGTAAATTTGCTGAAATTATTCCTGCCATAGAAAGGGATGCACGCATGCAGGAGTATCAGCAGAGACTGTTGTAGAATCTTACATGTGCTTTTCCACAAAACACCAGTGGTGCACGTAGTGAATCTCACAGTTCCAACTTGCCAACCTTGGGACCGTCAAGTGTTCAGCACTCAAACCGTAACAGAACCACAGTATCTGCTGGTAACATCAATTTTGCGGAATCATTTCACCACTTTTTTAGCCCATCCTTTGCAAGGCCACAGGAGACAAGAAGTCTGACACATAGTCAACGCCTAGAGACGATGGTACAGGAGTATCTCCAAGTAAACATTGAAGCCATGACTGTGTCACTGGACCCTTGCTCTTTTTGGGCTTCCAATCTGGATAAATGGCCGGAGCTAGCCACTTACGCCTTGGAGATCTTGTCATGCCCCGCAGCCAGCGTTCTGTCTGAACGTGTGTTCAGCGCTGCTGGTGGTGTGCTGACAGATAAGCGCACGCGGCTCTCCACTGATAATGTAGACAGACTCACGTTCATAAAGATGAACAAATCATGGATCCGAAACGACTTTTCTACCCCTGTGTCATCCTGGGGAGAGTAAAATCTTGATGATTGGTTAAAATCACCCTACCAACCGTTTTAAGCTTTCAAATTACTAATCATGTTTATCTGTATCTTGGCTGGAAAATAATTTGGGCTTTGTAGCAGTGTGCAGCACTGATTCTATTAGGCCATCTATAATAAGCTCCACCAGATTTAAAATTACTAATCATGTTTATCTGTATCTTGGCTGGAAAATAATTTGGGCTTTGTAGCAGTGTGCAGCACTGATTCTATTAGGCCATCTATAATAAGCTCCACCAGATTTAAAATTACTAATCATGTTTATCTGTATCTTGGCTGGAAAATAATTTGGGCTTTGTAGCAGTGTGCAGCACTGATCCTATTAGGCCATCTATACTAAGCTCCACCAGATTTAAAATTAATAATAATTTTTAGCTGCATCTAGCCCGGAAAATAATTTTGGGGCTCCGAGATGCGCAAGACACATAAGTGCCTTCTTGCTGCACTACCTGCAACATGACCCTCATATTGTCAGAATTCGAAGTAATCATGACTACTGAGTTGCCACACTCTTAGATCCCCCAAACTTTTCAATCAACCTTTTCATTTTAATAAAGACCAAAAAAATGGTCATTTTTGAAATTATAAGCATTAGCAGGTTATTAGAAACTGAAATCAAACAGTTTTCAACTCAAAACTTTATTCTAGGTGATGTTACATTTTCACATAGGACCCCTTGTTCGAAAGGAGCTTCTGAACTCTCTCGTCCATTGAATTTGTCAGGTTTTGGATGGTTTCTGCTTCAATTGTTTTGCATGAGGACAGAATACCCTCCCAGAGGTGTTGCTTAGATGTGAACTGCCTCCCGCCATCATAGACACTCCTTTTGATGATGCTCCAGAGGTTCTGAATGGGGTAGAGGTCAGGGGAGCATGGGGGTCACACCATAAGTTTGTCCCCTTTTATGCCCAAATCAGCCAGAGATGCAGATGTTTTATGTGCAGCATGAGATGGTGCATTATCATGCAAAAAAATGATCTTGCTGTGAAATACACGGTTCTTCTTCTTGAACCATGGCAGGAAGTGCTGTTTGAGAAAATCCACATACATTATGGAGTTCATCTTTAGCGCCTTCAGGGATCCTAAAGGGGCCGACAATCTCTCTCCCCATGATTCCAGCCCAAAACATTACTCCACCTCCTCCTTGTTGGCGCTGTAGCCGTGTTGCGTGGGGTGTCCATCAACCAGCCATCCTCCACTCCATCCATCTGGACCATCGAGCGCTGCACGGCACTCATCTGTTAACAAAACAGTTTTGAAATCAGTCTTCATGTAATGTTTAGCCCACTGGAGCCGTTTCTGCTTGTGTGAAGTGGATAGAGGAGGTCGACAGGATGGCGTATGCACAGCTGCAACTTCTGAAGGACCCTGCATCTTGTTGTTCGGGGGACGTTGGAGGCACCAGCAGCTTCAAAAACTTGTCTGCTGCTATGACAAAGCTTTTTTGCCGCTGCTCTTTTAACCTGACGTAATTGCCTGTAGGAAAGAGTCCTCAATTTGCCCTTATCAGCACGCACACGTGTGTACTGTGAATCAGCTACATACTTCTTGATTGCCAAGACACTTCATCCTGATCATCGCACAATGTTGATTGTAGTCATGCCTTGACCTAAACACTCCACAATTTGTTGCTTCTCAGCAGCCGACACATCCTTTTTCTTTCCCATTTTGGCAGAAAATGTAGGCTGCTTAATAATGTGAGACAGCCTTCTTAAGTAGACTTGCCTTTCATTGGACACACCTGCCAAACTAATTAGCACAGGTGTCTGCAATTGCTTACAGTGATATAAAGAGCCCTGACACACATCACCATCAATGAGTTTAACTGACAAACAAACAAATTCTTCCCTTATCACTAGTGTTGAGCGATACCTTCCGATATCAGGAAATATCGTATCGGATTGGATCGGACCGACACTCAAAAAGTATCGGATATCGCCGATTCCGATACCGGAAACCAATGCAAGTCAATGGGACACTAATATCGGAATGAAAATAAACCTTTTCTTTCCTTGTAGGTTAATTCTACATGAAGTAAAACAACTAAGAATAATGTAGAATGTATGCGAAAAGCCGGCAGTTCATCAGCGGCATACACCGGTACCCGACAATTTACAACAGAAAGAATAGAGCTTCACACATAGATTAGATAGATAGAAACATGTCAGTCACATATATATGAAGTACAGTGACAGTGTTGCTTACTGTACTTGTTATTTAGTGTAAAGGATTTATTTAAAAAAATAATAGTGTTTTCATGCACCGTCTCTTTAAAAAAGCCGGCCGGCAATTCAGCAGCGGTACCCGACAATTTATAACAGACAGAATAGAGCTTCACACATAGATTAGATAGATAGAAACATGTCAGTCACATATATATGAAGTACTGTGACAGTGTTGGTTACTGTACTTGTCATTTAGTGTAAAGGATTTCTTTAAAAAAATAATAGTGTTTTCATGCACTGTCTCTTTAAGAAAGCCGGCCGGCAATTCAGCATCTGTACCCGACAATTTAGAATAGAAGGAATAGAGAATCATACATAGATTAGATAGATAGAAACATGTCAGTCACATATATATGAAGTACAGTGACAGTGTTGATTACTGTACTTGTCATTTAGTGTTAAAATAAAGGATTTATTTAAAAAAAAATTGGCGTGGGGTTCCCCTTAATTTTATTCTCTAGCGGAGGTTAAGCAGACAGTTGGGGCAGATGTTTGAAGCCTGGGAAGGGGGTAATACCCACGGAGCTTCCCAGGCTACTAATATCAGCCCCCAGCTGAATACATAGCCTTTACTAGCTATTAAAATGGGGGATTCCCCCCAAAAAATGACGTGGGGTCCCCCCTAATTTAATAGCTAGCAAAGGCTAGGCAGACAGCTGGGGGCTGAAATTAATAGCCCAGGAAGGGTGCCATGAATATTGACCCCCTCCCAGACTAGAAACACCAGCCGTCAGCCGCCCCAGAAATGGCGCATCCATAGGATGCGCCAATTCTGGCACTTAGCCTCGCTCTTCCCACTGCCCTGTAGCGGTGGCAGTGGGGTAATAGGGCTGGGGTTGATGTCAGCTTATAATGCCAGCTGACATCAAGCCCAGGTTGGTAATGGAGAGGCGTCTATAAGACACCCCCATTACTAACCCCATAGTCAAAGTTTAAAAAAAACACAAACACCCAGAATAAAGTCCTTTAATTGAAATAAACACACAATTCTTTATTGTTCTAAATTAAACCATACTTACCATCACGCCCATTCCAGCTGAAGCCAACGATCTCCTGCAATAAAAGAAAAATAATAAACCAACCTCATCCTTACCTTTCCATGGTTCCCACGATGGCTCCAGCTCTGCTACATCGAGATGACAGGCTGGACCTGCAGAACGCTGCCATCCAGCCTGTCATCCCGCGGACACTGAGAAGCGCAGGCATGCTTGCGCTCCTCAGTGTCTCTCTGTGACGGCATCCAGATGAGCCGACAATGAACTCAGCTCACCTCATGCACGTCACTGACAGCGTGGCATAATTCTCCTGCACTCAGCGCTTCAGCGTGAGAATTTTCCCACGCTGTCAGTGACGTGCATGAGGTGAGGTCATGTCCAATGAACTCAGCTCACCTCATGCACGTCACAGACAGGGTGGGAGAATTCTCACGTTGAAGCGCTGAGTGCAGGAGAATTTTCCCACGCTGTCAGTGACGTGCATGAGGTGAGCCGAGTTCATTGGACAAGACCTCACCTCATGCACGTCACTGACAGCGTGGGAAAATTCTCCTGCACTCAGCGCTTCAGCGTGAGAATTCTCCCACGCTGTCAGTGACATGCATGAGGTGAGCTGAGTTCATTGGACATGAACTCGGCTCATCTGGATGACGTCACAGAGAGACACTGAGGAGCGCAAGCATGCCTGCGCTTCTCAGTGTCTGCGGGATAACAGGCTGGATGGCAGCGTTCTGCTGCGGTCCAGCCTGTCATCTCGATGTAGCAGAGCTGAAGCTGTCGTGGGATCCATGGAAAGGTAAGGATGAGGTTGGTTTATTATTTTTCTTTTATTGCAGGAGATCGTTGGCTTCAGCTGGAATGGGCTTGATGGTAAGTATAGTTTAATTTAGAACAATAAAGAATTGTGTCTTTATTTCAATTAAAGGACTTTATTCTGGGTGTTGTGTTTTTTTTAAATACTTTACTAGAAATTCATGGTGGTCATGTCTAATATTGGCGTGACCCCATGAATTTCGGGCTTAGGGCCAGCTGATAATGCCAAGCTGGCCTTAACCCCTTTATTACCCAGTGAGCCACCGCACCAGGGCCCTGGATGAGTTGGGTACAGCGCCAGAAGATGGCGCTTCTATGAACGCGCCATTTTCCGGGGCGGCTGCGGACTGCAATTTGCAGCGGATGGGGCCCAGAAAGCTTGGGCCTCCCTGCGTTGCGGATTCCAGACCCCAGCTGCCTAGTTGTACCTGGCTGGACACAAAAATAGGGCGAAGCTCCACGTATTTTTTTTTTAATTATTTCATGAAATTCATGAAATAATTAAGAAAAAAAGGGCTTCCCTATATTGTTGTGTCCGGCCAGGTACAAATAGGCAGCTGGTGGATGGGGGCAGCCCGTTCCTGCCTGCTGTACCTGGCTGGACCCAAATATAGTGCGAAGCTCCACGTCAATTTTTTTAAAATTATTTCATGAAATAATTTTTAAAAAAAAGGGCTTCCCTATATTGTTGTGTCCAACCAGGTACAAATAGGCAGCTGGTGGTTGGGGGCAGCCCGTTCCTGCCTGCTGTACCTGGCTGGACACAAATATAGGGCGAAGCCCCACATCAATTTTTTTTTAATTATTTCATGAATTTCCTGAAATAATTAAAAAAAAATTGACGTGGGGCTTCGCACTATATTTGTGTCCAGCCAGGTACAGCAGGCAGGAACGGGCTGCCCCCAACCACCAGCTGCCTATTTGTGCCTGGCCGGACACAACAATATAGGGAAGCCCTTTTTTTCTTTATTATTTCATGAATTTCATGAAATAATTAAAAAAAAAAATACGTGGGGCTTCTCCCTATTTTTGTGTCCAGCCAGGTACAACTAGGCAGCTGGGGGATGGAATCTGCAGCGCAGGTAGACCCAAGCTTTCTGGCCCCCCACCCCGCTGCAAATTGCAGTCCGCAGCCACCCCGGAAAATGGCGCGTTCATAGAAGCTGGATGCTGTACCTGGCTGGCATACAAAAATATGGCAAAGCACACGTCAAAATTTTTGGGAAAAATTAATTAAAAAATAAATAATAATTTAGGGACTGCATCTTTATTAACTCCTCAAATGTTATTTAGTGTTAAAATAAAGGATTTATTTAAAAAAAAAAATTGGCGTAGGATCCCACATAATTTTAGTCTCTAGCGGAGGTTAAGCAGACGGCTGGGGCAGATGTTTGAAGCCTGGGAAGGGGGTAATACCCACGGAGCTTCCCAGACTACTAATATCAGCCCCCAGCTGAATACCTAGCCCTTACTAGCTATTAAAATGGGGGACCCCCCCAAAAAAATGACGTGGGGTCCCCCCTATTTTAATAGCTAGCAAAGGCTAGGCAGACAGCTGGGGGCTGATATTAATAGCCCAGGAAGGGTGCCATGAATATTGGCCCCCTCCCAGGCTAGAAACACCAGCCGTCAGCCGCCCCAGAAATGGCGCATCCATAGGATGCGCCAATTCTGGCACTTAGCCTCGCTCTTCCCACTGCCCTGTAGCGGTGGCAGTGGGGTAATAGGGCTGGGGTTGATGTCAGCTTATAATGCCAGCTGACATCAAGCCCAGGTTGGTAATGGAGAGGCGTCTATAAGACACCCCCATTACTAACCCCATAGTGAAAGTTAAAAAAAAACCACAAACACCCAGAATAAAGTCCTTTAATTGAAATAAACACACAATTCTTTATTGTTCTAAATTAAACCATACTTACCATCACGCCCATTCCAGCTGAAGCCAACGATCTCCTGCAATAAAAGAAAAATAATAAAGCAACCTCATCCTTACCTTTCCATGGCTCCCACGACGGCTCCAGCTCTGCTATATTAAGATGACAGGCTGGACCGCAGCAGAACGCTGCCATCCAGCCTGTCATCCCGCAGACACTGAGAAGCGCAGGCATGCTTGCGCTCCTCAGTGTCTCTCTGTGACGGCATCCAGATGAGCCGACAATGAATTCGGTTCACCTCATGCACGTCACTGACAGCGTGGGAGAATTCTCACGCTGAAGCGCTGAGTGCAGCAGAATTTTCCCACGCTGTCAGTGACGTGCATGAGGTGAGCTCATGTCCAATTAACTCAGCTCACTTCATGTACGTCACTGACAGCGTGGGAGAATTCTCACGCTGAAGCGCTGAGTGCAGGAGAATTTTCCCACGCTGTCAGTCACGTGCATGAGGTGAGCTGAGTTCATTGGACATGAACTCGGCTCATCTTTATGCGGTCACAGAGAGACACTGAGGAGCGCAAGCATGCCTGCGCTTCTCAGTGTCTGCGGGATGACAGGCTGGAAAGCAGCGTTCTGCTGCGGTCCAGCCTGTCATCTCGATGTAGCAGAGCTGAAGCTGTCGTGGGATCCATGGGAAGGTAAGGATGAGGTTGGTTTATTATTTTTCTTTTATTGCAGGAGATCGTTGGCTTCAGCTGGAATGGGCGTGATTGTAAGTATAGTTTAATTTAGAACAATAAAGAATTGTGTCTTTATTTCAATTAAAGGACTTTATTCTCGGTGTTGTGTTTTTTTTAAATACTTTACTAGAAATTCATGGTGGTCATGTCTAATATTGGCGTGACCCCATGAATTTCGGGCTTAGGGCCAGCTGATAATGCCAAGCTGGCCTTAACCCCTTTATTACCCAGTGAGCCACCGCACCAGGGCCCTGGATGAGTTGGGTACAGCGCCAGAAGATGGCGCTTCTATGAACGCGCCATTTTCCGGGGCGGCTGCGGACTGCAATTTGCAGCGGGTGGGGCCCAGAAAGCTTGGGCGTCCCTGCGCTGCGGATTCCAGCCCCCAGCTGCCTAGTTGTACCTGGCTGGACACAAAAACAAGGCGAAGCTCCACGTATTTTTTTTTTTAATTATTTCATGAAATTCATGAAATAATTAAGAAAAAAAGGGCTTCCCTATATTGTTGTGTCCGGCCAGGTACAAATAGGCACCTGGTTGTTGGGGGCAGCCCGTTCCTGCCTGCTGTACCTGGCTGGACCCAAATATAGTGCAAAGCTCCACGTCAATTTTTTTTAAATTATTTCATGAAATAAATTTTTAAAAAAAGGGCTTCCCTATATTGTTGTGTCCGGCCAGGTACAAATAGGCAGCTGGTGGTTGGGGGCAGCCCGTTCCTGCCTGCTGTACCTGGCTGGACACAAATATAGTGCAAAGCCCCACGTCAATTTTTTTTAAATTATTTCAGGAAATTCATGAAATAATTTAAAAAAAATTGATGTGGGGCTTCGCACTATATTTGTGTCCAGCCAGGTACAGCAGGCAGGAACGGGCTGCCCCCAACCACCAGGTGCCTATTTGTACCTGGCCGGACACAACAATATAGGGAAGCCCTTTTTTTCTTAATTATTTCATGAATTTCATGAAATAAATAAAAAAAAAAATACGTGGAGCTTCGCCCTATTTTTGTGTCCAGCCAGGTACAACTAGGCAGCTGGGGGCTGGAATCCACAGCACAGTGAGGCCCAAGCTTTCTGGGCCCCACCCGCTGCAAATTGCAGTCCGCAGCCGTTCCGGAAAATGTCGCGTTCATGGAAGCTGGATGCTGTACCTGGCTGGCATACAAAAATATGGCAAAGCCCACGTCAAAATTTTTGGGAAAAATTAATTAAAAAATAAATAATAATTTAGGGACTGCATCTTTATTAACTCCTCAAATGTCATTTAGTGTTAAAATAAAGGATTTATTTAAAAAAAAAAATTGGCGTGGGATCCCCCATAATTTTAGTCTCTAGCGGAGGTTAAGCAGACGGCTGGGGAAGATGTTTGAAGCCTGGGAAGGGGGTAATACCCACAGAGCTTCCCAGACTACTAATATCAGCCCCCAGCTGAATACCTAGCCTTTACTAGCTATTAAAATGGGGGACCCCCCAAAAAAAATGACGTGGGGTCCCCCCTATTTTAATAGCTAGCAAAGGCTAGGCAGACAGCTGGGGGCTGATATTAATAGCCCAGGAAGGGAGCCATGAATATTGGCCCCCTCTCAGGCTAGAAACACCAGCCGTCAGCCGCCCCAGAAATGGCGCATCCATAGGATGCGCCAATTCTGGCACTTAGCCTCGCTCTTCCACGCTGCCCTGGTGCGGTGGCAGTGGGGTAATAGGGCTGGGGTTCATGTCAGCGCCTGCTGCCATGAATCCCAGGTTAGTAATGATGGGCGTCTATAAGACACCCCCATTACTAACCTACAAAGTGTTAAAAAGAAAAAACAAACTACACCCAGAAAAAAATAATTTATTTGAAATAAAACACACCATTTTATTTAATTCTTAGTTTACTAAAAAAAATAGATACCTGTCCACGTTCCTGCGCTGATCTCCCATGCACAGCTGTCACATCTGGAGATGGTGACAGCTGTGCATGGCTGCTGTAAGCTCACACTGCCGGGAACACGTCCGCTCCCGGCAGCGGGAGCCACTGACTGAGGTCACCGGAGTGCATTCAGTCAGCGCTGCTCCGGAGACCTCCTTTACGGCACTGCTGTACCGTGGGAATTTCTCACGATACAGCAGGGCCGTAAAGCAGCTAACCGGAGCAGCGCTGCCTGAACTCCGGTGAACCCGCTTATGCAATGACGGGGCTGCTTTACGGCCCCGTCATTCTAGCGGCGGCAGCGGTTCAGAGCGGTCACATTCTATGTGGCTGCTCTAAACTGGAGATCATCGTGGGACACTCGTGGACTACTACGGAGGGGTAAGGATAAGGTTGTGGTTTATTATTTTACATTTTATTACAGGAGATCGATGGCTTCGGGGAATTAGGTGTCTAGGTGAGTATAGGTGTAGTTTTTTATTTTTTACTTTATTTTAGGTGGCGATCGGCGGGGACAGGTAATGTATGAACTAATTTATTGTAGGTAACCACTGGCCACCAATGACATGTATTTAACATTTATTGGGGACCATGGGGCAATTTAAATAGCAGGATCAGGCTGATGGGAACTACTGCTCCCATCGAGCTGATCCTGCTGACACGAGTGGACGGGGGACAGACATAGGCCGATGGGAGTAGTAGTGTCACATCGGCCTATGTCTGCCTGCACACACCCCCAGACATCGCACAGACGCCGCACACACTCGCAGACACACGCACAGACAACCGCAGACATCGCACAGACACCGCGCACACCCGCAGACATCGCACACACCCGCAGACATCGCAAACACCGCGCACACCCGCACACATCGCACAGACACCCACACACACCAATCATGACGGGTCTGGGAGGTGAGGCTGACCTGTGCGACCGTGGGAAAGTTCATGTGAGTTCATGCAATGAAGTCAAGCATGAACTCACATGAACCCTCCGAGGGCACCGCGGCGAATTCAAATGATCAGCTGATCGGCATCACCTGATACCTCAGCTGTTCATTTGAAATAACCGGCGGGAAAGCGCAGCACAGAACGGGAAAGCCGGCGGTGAAGTCTTTTCACTGCCGGCTTCCCCGCCCGGGTCCTTCGCTCCCCGCTCCTTGGTGCTGCGCTCCCCGCCCGGTCCTAACTTACGATCGGGATGGGAGGTGGCGAGGGGAGCGGAGGATCGGGGTGGGAGGCTGCGGGAAAGCAGTATGGGGCCGTGTGATTGTTTAAAAGCCGGCGGCTTTTTACCGCCCGCCGGCTTTTAAACGATCAGGAGAATTCTCCCATGCTGGGATGGCATTCTGATGACAGGCTGGATCTCAGCTGAGCGCTGCCATCCAGCTTGTCATCCTTCAGAGACACTGCAGAGCGCAGGCATTATGGGAACTTCCGATTCCGGTATTCGATATTGTAAAAGTATCGGATTTAAGTATCGGATTTCCGATACCGCGAATATCGGCCGATACCCGATATTTCAGTATCGGAATGCTCAACACTACTTATCACTCCTAAACACTTTTTGCATAATAATTTGGAACACAGTGTACATGTGCTTTTCCACAAAACACCAGTGGTTCACGTAGTGAATCTTACAGTTCTAACTTGCCAACCGTGGTCTGTATGGAGTTGTTCAATAAAGGGCCCAAAATTAAGATAACATAGATGGGAGAGGTCTCTATGAATAGGAATTCCTAAGTATTTGATACCCTGTGAGGGCCAGGCAAAGGGAAAGTTGGACTGGATGGAATCCTATATGGATTTGGGGAGGGAGACATCGAGGGCCTCAGACTTCGCTGCATTGATTTTAAAATTTGACCATGTAACAAAGTGATCTATTTCAGCCATAACAGCATGGATGGATATATGTGATTGAGTGATATATACTAGGACATCATCAGCAAATAGAGAGCACTTGTACTCGGTGCCTCCCACCTCAATCCACCTAATATTGGGGTTATGGCGAATTGATGAGAGCAGGTGCTCCGTCACTAGGATGTATAAGAGAGGGGACAGAGGACATCCCTGCCTTGTCCCATTGGTGATTGTGAAAGGTGATGAAAATGTTTTGATGCACCCCCTTGGCCTTGGGACACCCGGAGCCGGACCCTTTTTGGTGGATGCTGGTGGTTGTAGTCTTCGTGGCGGCGACCCGGTTCCGTGGCTCAGGGTGGTCAAACCAGTGGCGGAACTATTTATGTGGTTTTGATGTTTAAATGTCCGACTACGCCACCGGTTGATTGCGGTCAGAGTGAACCGCCGCTGCAGGGTAGACCGCTGAGGCTGGTGTTGTGGGTGCAGCAGAACGGGAGGAGTATAGCCTCAGGGCAGTGTATGCGGAGGATGAGGGTGATGGTGCAGGGCAGCAGCAGTAACGACACGGAGTCAGTGATGCAGTCCAGGGCCTTTACTCACAGTTCTTATTATCCAGACCACGTCTGCAGGTAACGGCTGCCCACGTCGTACTGTGCTGAACAGGTGAGGGGCTCAGACAACTCCCAGATAACTTTGGAGCGCTTCACAGGACCCCCTTTGTGTGTCCTTTGTCTGGCCTTTCTTACCAACCCTTCTGTCCGGCTGCCTCGGGCCTCCTCTTGGTAAACTTGGCGCCAGTTTCCCTGACCCTATGTGGTGCCTTCCTAGCGGGTGTAGCGAGGGGCTGCACCACATAAAATGTCAGAGCCTCCGGTTTCTAGCTGAGGGTCGTTTCCTGCCTCCACTAGTTTCGGGGACCGGTCTCCCCCTTTGGCCTGACCCCTCCACGCAGGTGGATTCGGGCGTGCGGTGGCGACTCGCCCGTCCGCACCCCTGGGATCCCTTCATTCCTCGTTCCTGGAGCCTTCTCCGCTCCTCTTCCTTCCTTCTCCCTCTTCCAGGCCTGGGCCTCTGTTACTAGGCCCGCCTACGGAGCAGAGCTCATGCAGAGCCCCTGCTCCCTGCCACTTCTGCTCAGACTTCTCTGCACTGAACTAAGATGGTGCCCACCTTTTATACTCCCTTCTCAATGCACCCAGGAACTGCTTCCTCCCTGCTCCTGCACTACAGGGTTCCCCTTCCTCAGTGTTCCCTCCCCCCACTCCAGCCAGGGACAGGGACTGTCGTGCCCATCTCAGAGGCATATTGGTCGCCCTGCCCCACGGCAATGTGGTGTAATGCATGCAGGTGTCGGGTCCTGATCCACACTCCATCCTTACCTGAGAGTGAGATATCACACCTCTGGGTGAGGTGCAATACCTCTGTAGCAACCGAGCCCTCAGGGTGCTACAGTTCCATTTATCTTCAGCCTAGGTGATGTATTGTGATACAGGGCCGTGATTTTGGCTATAAAAGGGTCCCCTAGACCCCTACCCCAAGCTTTTTAAGAGAATCATATATGGCGTGCCAGAAGACTCTATGGAATGCTTTCTCAGCATCCAACGAGAGTATCTAATTACAAATTTTTAACTGCATCTAGCCCAGGAAATACTTTGTGCCTAGTAGCAGTGTCTGCTAGTCAGCGGATTATCCCGGCTGTTAAGCAAGCTACACCACCTGTAGTTTGGACACTTCATTTTTTCAAAGGAAATGCTTCGGGACCACGGGATACTCAGTGAAGAGCATCAGGAGGCACCCCAAGGCATAGGGGCTGGGACTGGCAGTAGGATGCCTTGCGGTGGACAGCCGAGCTCGATCCTTATAAAAGCTTTTTAACTGCAGCAGCTTTAGTGGACGCTACTGGAGCTGGAATTACGCGGCTGCTGGCATGAGACTTGCCCTCCAATAGATCCTTGTAAATGGATTTAAAGTGTATTCATTCAAATTAGAGAGACAATTTAAATTAAAAAGCTTAGAGCTGCCTCCACCACAGGGGGGCTCGCTCGACCCACCAGCGGACAGGCACCAGTATTGGGAGAGGGGGGCTGGCCGTCAGGGTTCACCGCGGCTCTGGCACAAACCCGGCGACACGGAGGTGGCACGGGCAGGAGCGGACTGAACGTGTCGGCTTCTCACTTTTTGGATTTTAGAAGGGCATGACATGCCTATATTTGTGTCTCCCCCTCCTTTTACTCCTCCACCTCTTTTCGCATGACTATATGTACTTGTCACTTTTCTATGTGTTAGTTGTGTCTTCTGAGCAGTTTGTCAGCTTTTGGACACCTTTGAAGGTGTTTTCTATGTGTTTCTATGTGTTTTTGTTTGCCTGCCATTGGTTTTAATGGTGTTCAAAGGTGTTCGACGAACAGTTCGACGAACAGTTCGGCGAACACAGGGGTGTTCGACGATCCGAACCGAACTCGAACACTACGGGGGTGGCTCAACACTACTCACTATCAATGTGCCAAAGGAATGTTACGGGAGATGAAGGAGGCTGGGGTGATCAGAGATAGTTGTAGCCCCTGGGCAGCTCCATTAGTTCTCGTTAGAAAGAAGGATGGTAAATGAGGATGTGTGTTGATTACAGGCAGATTAACCGCATTACACATAAGGACGCCTACCCATTACCCAGAATTGAGGAATCATTAGCTGCACTAAGATCTGCTAATTATTTCTCCACTTTGGATCTCACCAGTGGGTACTGGCAGGTTCCTGTGGCAGAGGCGGACCGAGAAAAGACTGCATTTACAATACCAATGGGCCTCAGCGAGTTCAACTGCATGCCATTCGGGCTCTGCAACGCCCAAGGAACCTTCCAGCGGTTAATGGAGTGTTGCCTAGGACACAAAAACTTCGAAACCGTTCTGCTGTACCTAGATGATGTAATTGTCTACTTACAGACAACCTGAAGACAACCTGGAGCACCTGGCCGAGGTGTTCGAAGCCCTATCTGGTTATGGCCTGAAAGTAAAGCCGTCCAAGTGCCCCCTGTTAAAGCCCAAGGTGCAGTACCTAGGTCATGTGGTGGGCACCGAAGGTGTAGCACCAGACCCTGAAAAAGTCACCATGATCAAGGACTGGCCAAGACCCTCCACTATCAAGGAAGTGCGGCAGTTCCTCGGGCTGGTAGGCTACTACAGGAGATTCATCAAGGATTTCACCAAGATAGCGGCACCCATGCAGGACCTCTTAGTCGGCTAGTCCAAGAAGGCCACGAACCCAAAACCTACGTTCAAATGGGGTTAACCAGAAGACAAATCTTTCACTCACCTGAAAATAGCTCTTACTAGAGACGAAGTCCTGGCCTACCCCGACTATGGCCAACCCTTTTCACTCTATACGGATGCCAGCAACGTGGGATTGGGAGAGGTGCTGTCCCAGGTACAGCAGGGCAGAGAGAGAGAGTGATTGCCTACGCCAGCAGGAAGCTCTGTCCTATGGAAAGGAACCCTGACAACTATAGTTCCTTCAAGTTGGAGTTTTTAGCCATAGTCTGGGCTGTAACAGAGCGCTTCAAACACTACCTCGCCTCCTCCAGATTTACAGTTTTCACGGGCAACAACCCGCTGACGCACCTGGAGCCTGCGAAGCTTGGTGCCCTAGAGCAACGATGGATGGCCCGACTGTCTAACTACGAGTTTACCATCAATTATCGGGCAGGGCATAAAAACACTAATGCTGATGCGGTGTCCAGGATGCCCAACTTGCCAGATGGGGGAGAAGACCCGGAAGAGCTGGAGGAGATAGAGCTACCCGCTTTCCATCGTCACGGGGTGACCCAGTGCTCCCACTGTGTGAGGGACAAGTGCTCCGCCAACAGAGAGACCACGTTCAACTCATTGCCCCACCATGGATGGGCAGAGATGCAGGTTAGCGACCCGGCTGTCCGCCTGGTAAAAGAGTTGCTGACACAAGCTGACGTGCACCCTGATCCAGATGCTACACAGGAGACCCAACAGTTGTGGAAGGAGAAGGGCAAACTGTTCATCTATGAGGGAAAGCTGTGTTGAAGAAGTACAACTCCCGGACACACATACTGGTCTGGCAGGTGGTAGTCCCAAGGCGGGATGCGCCAATGGTCTTAGAAGTGTACCACAATGGAGCAGGACACTTCGGGTGGAAGAAGTTGGAAGTCCTGTTACATGAGCGACTCTACTGGGTTGGCATGAGGAAGCAATCGAGAGATGGTGTCGAGAATGTGGTCCATGCAACCTGAGACGGAAAGGCCGTGACAGCCAGAGGACTCCCCTGCAGCCCATAATCACCAAACAACCACTTGAACTGGTAGCCTTGGACCATGTGAAGCTAGCCCCTAGCCGGTTAGGCTATGTCTACGCTCTCACCTTAATAGACCACTACTCCCGGTTCCTGGCAGTAGTGCCAGTGAAGGATCAGACGGCTATGACGGCAGCCAAAGCGTTTCAACAACACTTTTGTCACCTGCACGGTTACCCTGAATGAGTGCTTACCGACCAAGGCCCAGCCTTTGAAGCAGAAGTGTTTGTCTGTAACTTGTACGGCGGCAAGAAAATCAGGATGACGCCATATCATCCCCAGACCAATGGGTTGTGTGAGAAGATGAACCAGGTGGTAATAGACCTGTTGAAGACATTGCCCCTTGAAGAACGTAGCCTGTGGCCATAGAAGTTACCAGATTTAGTGGACCTATATAACCACATCCCGGTGAACTCCACCAACTGTACACCCGCTTACCTGATGAGAGCAAGATTTTTAACACCAGAGACGGCATCACCAGATGCAGATTGGGATAGAGAGCGGCAGCAACAATACCGCAAGGTGCAAGAATGCGTGGAGAGAAGTTTGTCCCAGGCGAGACAGAAGCAGGAGAAAACTTACAATCAGCACGCACCTGCAGTTCCCTTATCACCTGGAGAACAGGTACTCAAGAGGAAGAGACGAGTCCAGAAATTAGATGACCAGTGGGAGGTTGAGCCATACACCATCCTACCCTCAAATTACGATAACACCAAAGTGTGCCTCATCAGTAAAGATGGAGGGGAAACTTCAGCGGCAGTCTCAAGAGACCACTTGAAGTTATGTCCTGAACAGCTGAAGCACAAAGAAGACTAAGACAGCCCTTAGCCCACAGAAGAGGTGGAAGAAACGGTCCAGACAGTCCTTGGAGAATTTCCCCGGACTTGGATGCAGGTGAACAGAGCAATTGTGGTACCGGTCCTGACCTTTCTCCAAGCGGCCTCACCGGAAGCTGCAGAGGCTCCCGAACAGCAGAGAGACCAATCGGACTCAGAGACAGATGCTTCATCAGCAGCAGATCAGAAGAATCTACCCTCTGCTAGCAGTGAACCTGTCATACCCTGGGTGAGTCAAAGAATTCGTAGGAGATTACCCAGCCTACCGGTGTTACCTCAGACTACCTGTAGTGTAGTTCATACTGAACCCACCACACCAGGGGTAGACACTAGGGACGAGGGTAGGTCAGTGACAATAAATGTACTGCGTAGATCGACCCGGAGTACTAAAGGTCAGCTCCCTGTCCGCTGGAGGAACTAAAGTGTAAGAGAATAAAAGTATATGTTATATATAGTTGTAATCATTAAATAATGCTAAATATATATATTAGTTAAATTTCTGGACAATTGGACCACAGGACTAGGTGTGGTCAGGACAATGTTGGATATAGTTACTAGTGATGAGCGAGCATGCTCGCCACTGCTCGGTACTCGCCCGAGCATCTCAGTACTCGAGATGCTCGGAGCTCGCCGAGTACTTTTGAGATGCTCGGGCGGGAGCTCGGGTCCCTGTCCTGCATGTTTGGCACTATTTAGAGCACCAATCATGCAGGGATTGTCTGCCACTCACTGTAATGTCACAGCCATGGTGGTTGTGGCATTACAGTGATTGCCCAAATCGATGGAAACAGTGCTCACAGTGAAACATGAAAAGCCGGCAATTCAGCAGTGGCATACACCGGTACCCGACAATTTAGAACAGAAAGAATAGAGCATCACACATAGATTAGATAGAAACATGTCAGTCACATATATAATAAGTACAGTGACAGTGTTGGTTACTGTACTTGTCATTTAGTGTTAAAATAAAGGATTTATTAAAAAGCTGCCTAGTTGTACCTGGCTGGACACAAAAATAGGGCGAAGCCCCACGTCAATTTTTTTTAAATTATTTCATGAATTTCATGAAATAATTAAAAAAAAAAAATATGTGGGGCTTCGCCCTATTTTTGTGTCCAGCCAGGTACAACTAGGCAGCTGGGGGCTGGAATCCGCAGCGCAGGGAGGCCCAAGCTTTCTGGGCCCCACCAGCTGCAAATTGCAGTCCGCAGCCACCCCAGAAAATGGGGCGTTCATAGAAGCGCCATCTTCTGGCGCTGTACCCAACTCATCCAGGGCCCTGGTGCGGTGGCTCACTGGGTAATAAAGGGGTTAGGGCCAGCTTGGTATTATCAGCTGGCCCTAAGCCCGAAATTCATGGGGTCACGCCAATAATAGACATGACCACCATGAATTTCTAGTAGCGTATTTAAAGGCTGTGGCCTTTACGGCTTCCCAGATGGGGGTCTCCAGCCCTCGTACCATCCAAGGCTACTGGTACGTTTACACAGCCTGTTGCTGTAATTGACCCGGTGTAGCGTATTTAAAAAAAACACAACACCCAGAATAAAGTCCTTTAATTGAAATAAACACACAATTCTTTAATGTTCTAAATTAAACCATACTTACCATCACACCCATTCCAGCTGAAGCCAATGTATTCTGCAATAAAAGTAAAATTATAAAGCAACCTCATCCTTACCTTTCCATGGTTGCCAGGACAGCTTCAGCTCTGCTACATTCACATGACAGGCTGGATCGCAGCTGAAAGCTGCCATCCAGCTTGCCATGATGCAGACACTGAGAAGCGCAGGCATGCTTGTGCTCCTCAGTGCCTGGCTGTGACGGCATCCAGATGAGCCGAGTTCATGTTCAATGAACTCAGCTCACCTCATGCATGTCACTGACAGCGTGGGAGAATTCTCCTGCGCTCAGCGGTTCAGCAGGAGAATTCTCCCACGCTAGGATGGCATTGAGATGACAGGCTGGATCACAGCTGAATGCTGCCATCCAGCATGTCATCCTTCAGAGACACTGCAGAGCGCAGGCATGCCTGCGCTTCTCAGTGTTTGCGGCATGGCAAGCTGGATGGCAGCTTTCGGCTGCGATCCAGCCTTTCATGTGAATGTAACAGAGCTGGAGCCATCCTGGGAACCATGGAAATGTAAGGATGAGGTTGGTTTATTATTTTATTTTTATTGCAGGAGATCGTTGGCTTCAGCTGGAATGGGCGTGACGGTAAGTATGGTTTAATTTAGAACAATAAAGAATTGTTTGTTTATTTCAATTAAAGGACTTTATTCTGGGTGTTTGTGTTTTTTTTTTTTAACTTTGACTATGGGGTTAGTAATCGGGGTGTCTTATAGATGCCTCTCCTTTACTAACCTGGGCTTGATGTCAGTTGGCATTATAAGCTGACATTAACCCCAGCCCTATTACCCCACTGCCACCACGACAGGGCAGAGGGAAGAGTGAGGCTAAGTGCCAGGAATGGCGCATCCTATGGATATGCCATTTCTGGGGCGGCTGACGGCTGGTGTTTCTAGCCTGGGAGGGGGCCAATATTCATAGCACCCTTCCTGGACTATTAATATCAGCCCCCAGCTGTCTGCCTTTCAGCCCCCAGCTGTCTGCCTAGTGTAATGCAGCAGCTTGCGGCATTATGGTAATGGTCCACGATGTGTTTTGGCTGACCATGCACCTCCCCCTCAGGTGACTGGTCACATGACTGTGACATAGCACAGGTCCTGTGCACACAGAATGTCTGATCACATGACTGTGACATCAGCACAGGTCCTGTATGCATTGGAAGATATATAAACCCTGGTAGTTTTGAGACAGGGGGATAAGGCGTGAGGTCTGTTCCTGAGTGGGACACCACTAGCCTGGAGAGGCTTAGTGAAGCCTAGAGAGGCCTGGTGAAGCCTGAAAGGCAGAGGCTGGATGTTGGCTGTGTAAACGTACCAGTAGCCTTGGATGGTACGAGGGCTGGAGACCCCCATCTGGGAAGCCGTAAAGGCCACAGCGGTGGCAGAATAAACCTGAAGCAGCTAAAACTCGCCAAAGGTAAAAACACTGCGTTATATGGACATTTATGTTGTTGCCTAGCTGAGGACTGTAACTGGAGCCAAGTATACGTGTCTGTCACGGGAAAGGCTCCTGAATGTTATGTGTGTAATATGCCGGTGAGCCACTAAGATGGCCTGTGTGATAAGCAGTTATGAAGTGCAATAAACTGCTGAAGTGTGAAAACTGAAAAACGTGGCTGGCGTGCTGTAATTGACCCGGTGCAGCGAGTGTCCCTCAGTATGATGACTAGCGCTGCTTTACATGTGGTTCGAGAATGCGGGCAACTGCAGCCCTGTTGCTAGGGGCAACTACAGCCTGGTTGCTAGGGGCAACGGCACAGGATGACGAGTGTGGATACAAGCATCTTGCTGTGACTCGGAGGGGTCACAAAGATTAAAGCATCTTGCTGTAACTCGGCGGGGTTACGAAACTTGTCATCACACTCAAAACCTGGTTTGCTGTGGCTCAGCGGGGTCACGAAAATTAAAGCATCTGGCTGTAACTCGGCGGGGTTATGAAAATTGTCCTCGCACTCAAACCTGGTTTGCTGTGGCTCGGCGGGGCCACGAAAATTTTTCCGGGGAAAGCGGTGAAGTGTCTCGTGTGAATAGTGTACCACGATGGCTGTGAACGGAGCAGCAAAAGAAAATGAAGCTATTGAGCGATTAAAGTGCCGGTTAAAACCGCAGCAGGTATTTGAGAAACGTCTAGGGGACATGTTGTAGGAACGGCAGGAGCTGTGGGCACCGTATAGAATGGTGGTAGTGGACCATTCTGTGAACTCGCCAGTATTGTCCCAGAGTGCCCGGGGAGTTGGTATGAGATGTTGTGAACTGAGTCCTAAGACTATTGCTGATTTTTTTTGTAAAAAGCCCCCTACAGGTGTTGGTGCCCAAAAGAGGGCGGAGTCTCAAAAGGGGGCGGATTTTCACAAGAGCGTGGAGTATAAAAAAACAAAATTTGTTACTGGCTGTGGGTCGGTACTGCCTAAAAATGACGATTTGACCCTCGATAACGGGGTAGCTCTAGTAGAAGTGGTTGACGTCAAAGTGGGAGGTGACCTGTTAGTCCACAAAACCATGGGGAGTGACACAGACCCCGTAGCTGATGGTGACACTATGAAAGTAGAAGGAGAGGTCAGTCAGGAGGGGCTAGACGAGGGGAGAGAGTCCCCATCTCATCTTCGACGCCGCAAGGGCCACAAAAAGGTTACTCCTGTCGTCTTTGCTGAAAGTGAAAATAAAGAAAATGTAGTACTGTGTGCCTTTGTTTCAAGTGTGGATCCTCCTTTAGAGGCAGAAGAGGAGGTGACATTGCCAGTAGCAACCTCCGGTACAGTACTGAGACAGAAGGATCAGGATCTGAAAGAGGAGGCGGCCAGTCATGACCAAGAGCTGGAGCCTATCAGGCAGCAGTGTCAGAGTGATGTGCAGCAACTATGGGAAAACCTGGAGAACGTGTCCTCAGACCAGCGGAGCCTGGAGTTTGAACGGCAGAAAATATACCAGGTTGTGAGGAACTTACAGTGAGACCTGGAGGGAAGCAACGAGGAAATTAACCAATGGAAGGAAATGTTCCAGGAAATTAAGGAGGACCACCGCAAAACCAAGGAGGAGGTTTTGCAGTTGAAGCTTGAGAAGGAGGCACTGCAGGATGAAGTTTCTGGGTGTGAACAAAACCTAGAACGACTGTGCGAACAGTTCAACTGGGAGCTGTGTGAATCCAAGAAGGAATATGGTGAACACAGTGGGGAACTGCAACAAATGAAGAGAGACTATGAGGATCTCCTCAGGGTTAAAGAAAAACTAGAGGATGATGAGGTGGATGCAGAGCACATGCGCCAAGTGGTTGAGAACACTCTGCAGGACACCCGTGATGAAAATGGTGATCTCCACAGAAAGACCCTAGGTCTGGAAGCTCAGGTGAAGGAGCTGCAGACGTTCTGTGATAATCTCCAGAGGGCAGAGACGTGCCTTAAGGAAAGAATCAGCAAGATGGAAGCTAAGCGGAAAAAGATGGAGGAGTCTATCGGAGAAGCCACCGACCAGGGCCAGGAGTTGGCCACTGGAGATGGGAGATATAAAGCAAATACCTCCTCGAATAATGCGAGCCTGGATGATTCGGTGGATGTAGGAGCCGAGATCAAGGAGCTCAAGGAGTCGCTACAAGCCCATATGAAGCAAGAGAAGCTTGAGAGACTGGCTGCTGAGAGGCGAGTAGCTGAGCTAGAGGAAGAAGTTTTCGGGGTCAAAAGTCGCCTGGCAAAGTATCACTCAGTGAACGAGGCCTCCTTGGAGAAGGAAAAGGGGAAAAAAGTTGCACTCACTCCCTTATACCATGAGAAGGTGGACCTGAAGAGAGCTAAGAGAGTGTTAACAGAAGATAAATATGAATTGGAAGTGGTCAAGACGAAAATTCTTGAAGTTGTAGCTGTGATTCAGCTCAGGGGAAGTATACAGGGTGAAGAAGCTGAAAGTCAGTTGTCCCTGAAACCTGAGCTGGTTGATCGTCTGGAAACCACTGGTGAGACAGAAACATCTCAGTACAAATGCCTCATAGATGTACGCGAGGATTTGAGAGAAGAGTGCACCAGTGAGTCCGTGCATGAAGAGTTTAAGAAGGCCATGGGAGCCTGTAAGGTGTACTCGACCTCAGAAGCTAAACAGCTGCTGGTCCTGTCCACAACCGAAGTCACAGTGAAGAGGGTGGCGATCCTAAGTGACATGCACTGGCGATGTATTCGCACGAAGCGGTTTCTGCGGTTGAAGACGGAACAAGCCGTTAGACAACTGGAGCTTATGAGAAAAGCTCACAGTCTGCGGAAAGAGGTCATCCGGGTGCCTCATGTTCTGGTGAGAAAGCTCATTGGGAGAAATGGCCAAGCCATGCAGATGATGGTAAAGAAGTCTGGTGTGATGAGAGTAAGCAGTCCACGTGATCGACAGGACTGGATACCAGATGAAGACGGCATGGTGTCATTCTCCGCTGTAGGAACGGAAGAAAGTCTTGCATATATACGCATGCTGATGGAGTACCGATTGACCTACCGGCGAGAGGTAGAACAGTCTCTCTAGACTGCGAGTGGAAAGACAGAATCGCCTGAGGGGCAGAAAGTGGCAGCCGTCTAGAAATTGTGAGACCAGACAGAGAAAGGGCTCCCTAAATAACATAACAGCTACAGCTGAAGTTAGGGACCTTTCAAGATGTCCTGAGTAGAGATGAGCGGTGTTCGACTCGAACTGTTCGCCAATCTCAAATTCGAGCTGTTTTGGTCGGTGTTCGAGCCGTTCGGCGAACACGAACAATTTGAAAAAAATTCGGCTGTTCGAGGTTATGTTCGATAACTGTTCGTGCACCAAAATCATAACTGGATTTTTTCTCAGTAATTCTGAAAATTAATGTTAATACGCAGTTTGAGTGTACAGCGGGGTGGGGGGAGGGGCAGGGGATGGATCTCTGCAGAAATAATGAAGATCTCCATTTTTTTTTCTCTTTCCCACATTTACAGTGGAGAGGTGCAATCTGTCAGCCTATCAGCAGCGCACACACGGAGCGAAGTGCTTTTTTTCACACAAGCAAGGGCATGTGTCATTGGCAGTGTATGTCACATGTCCTTGCCCTATAAGACCCAGCCATTTTTCCCGTCGCCACCATTTTCTCACTGCTGCAGCTGCGTGTTAGACGGCACCACTGTTGCTGTGTGCGCTATACTTTCAGTGTTAATTTCAAACCAATTTTCGCACAAATCTACAGATAGCTTGGGAGTAGGGAATAGTTGTGATTGCAGTCCTTTTAAGGACTAGGTTACATCATTTCCTATGACTTTTATCAGTCAGGTCTGTGCTCTTAAATAGATAGGATGGGAGTAAAGACTAATTGTAATTGCAGTCCTTTTCAGGGCTAGGTTACATCAGTTCCTATCACTTTTATCAGGCAGGTCTGTGCTCTTAAATAGATAGGTTGGGAGTAAAGACTAATTGTAATTGCAGTCCTTTTGAGGACTAGGTTACATCATTTCCTACGACTTTTATCAGGCAGGTTTGTGCTCTTAAATAGATAGGTTGGGAGTAAAGACTAATTGTAATTGCAGTCCTTTTGAGGGCTAGGTTACATCAGTTCCTATCACTTTTTGCCAGGCAGGTCTGTGCCAGTGCTGTGCAAGTTTTTTTCACAGCATTTGGCTAAATCTAGCAAAGCAAATCCTTTTTGGCCTCTTGCAGTGTGTGTTAGTCAGTGGAGTAGCCTATCTGTGTTGCAAGCTAGAGCACCTGTGTATAGAATACAAATTTTTTTACTGCACCTAGTGAAGTAAAACCTTTTGGGCATAGCATCATTCTATTAGTCCATCTATACTAACCTCCACCAGGTTGCAAATTCAAAATAATTTTTATCTGCATCTAGCTCTGTAAAAATATTTTGGCTTGTAGCAGTGTGTGGGACTTGTTCTATTAGTCCATCTATACTAACATCCACCAGGTTGCAAATTCAAAATAATTTTTATCTGCATCTAGCTCAGAAAAAATATTTCGGCTTGTAGCAGTGTGTGGGATTTATTCTATTAGTCCATCTATACTAACCTCCACCAGGTTGCAAATTCAAAATATTTTTTACCTGCATCTAGCTCTGAAAAAATATTTTGGCTTGTAGCAGTGTGTGGGACTTGTTCTATTAGTCCATCTATACTAACCTCCACCAGGTTGCAAATTCAAAATAATATTTATCTGCATCTAGCTCTGAAAAAATATTTCGGCTTGTAGGAGTGTGTGGGACTTGTTCTATTAGTACATCTATACTAACCTCCACCAGGTTGCAAATTCAAAATAATTTTTATCTGCATCTAGCTCTGAAAAAATATTTCAGCTTGTAGCAGTGTGTGGGACTTGTTCTATTAGTCCATCTATACTAAACTCCACCAGGTTGCAAATTCAAAATAATATTTATCTGCATCTAGCTCTGAAAAAATATTTCGGCTTGTAGCAGTGTGTGGGACTTGTTCTATTAGTCCATCTATACTAACCTCCACCAGGTTGCAAATTCAATATAATTTTTTTCTGCATCTAGCTCTGAATAAATATTTTGGCTTGTAGCAGTGTGTGGGACTTGTTCTATTAGTCCATCTATACTAACCTCCACCAGGTTGCAAATTCAAAATAATTTTTATCTGCATCTAGCTCTGAAAAAATATTTCGGCTTGTAGCAGTGTATGGGACTTTTTCTACTAGTCCATTTATACTAACCTCCACCAGGTTGCAAATTCAAAATCATTTTTATCTGCATCTAGCTCTGATAAAATATTTCGGCTTGTAGCAGTGTGTGGGACATGTTCTATTAGTCCATCTATACTAACCTCCACCAGGTTGCAAATTTAATATATTTTTTTTCTGCATCTAGCTCTGAAAAAATATTTCGGCTTGTAGCAGTGTGTGGGACTTGTTCTATTAGTCCATCTATACTAACCTCCACCAGGTTGCAAATTCAAAATAATTTTTATCTGCATCTAGCTCTGAAAAAATATTTCGGCTTGTAGCAGTGCGTGGGACTTGTTCTATTAGTCCATCTATACTAACCTCCACCAGGTTGCAAATTCAAAATAATTTTTATCTGCATCTAGCTCTGAAAAAATATTTCGGCTTGTAGCAGTGTGTGGGACTTGTTCTATTAGTCCATCTATACTAACCTCCACCAGGTTGCAAATTCAATATAACTTTTTTCTGCATCTAGCTCTGAAAAAATATTTCGGCTTGTAGCAGTGTGTGGGACTTGTTCTATTTGTCCATCTATATTAACCTCCACCAGGTGTTGCAAATTCAAAATGATTTTTATCTGCATCTAGCTCTGAAAAAATATTTCGGCTTGTAGCAGTGTGTGGGACTTGTTCTATTAGTCCATCTATACTAACCTCCACCAGGTTGCAAATTCAAAATAATATTTATCTGCATCTAGCTCTGAAAAAATATTTCGGCTTGTAGCAGTGTGTGGGACATGTTCTATTAGTCCATCTATACTAACCTCCACCAGGTTGCAAATTCAATATAATTTTTTTCTGCATCTAGCTCTGAAAAAATATTTCGGCTTGTAGCAGTGTGTGGGACTTGTTTTATTAGTCCATCTATACTAACCTCCAGCAGGTTGCAAATTCAAAATAATTTTTATCTGCATGTAACCCAGCCAATACTTTTGGGCTAATACCACAGTTTGGCCGCTCAGCTCTGCTCGGTTCCCATCCATTGTTTTTTGTGCAAACAACTCCACAGTTGTGAATTAGTTAACCACCAAAATGAGTGGAAAAAGGCCTTCTGCTGGTGGAAAGGGGAATAGGCGTGTTGGGACGGGAAAAAAGGTTGTGTCCGTGGGATAGGTGTTAAAGCACCAGCTGCCCGTCTGAGTATGGGGTAGAACAGATGGTTGAGTCTGCAGAGCTGTTTACTCATACTATAGCCTGGGAATCAGAGGTCGGCTCCAGAGATTCTGTGAATCCAGACGAGGAAATGATCTGCACTGATGCCCAGTATCTTTATGAGTCGGATCCAGGACCAGACGCACAAGGTTCTGACCATAATGTAGACCCTCGTTCCCAAACTGTAACTCCTGTTGGTGGAGACAATGAGGAAGACAGTGATGAGACTCAAATACCTGATTGGAGCGACAACTTGAGTTTTTTGTCAGGGCAGGAAGAGGTTGGCTCTGAGGACGACGGGTGTGATAACACACAGGGTGATGATGACGAGGTTGGAAATCCCACTTACTGTCAACCCACAGTCATCCAAGAGATGAAGTCAGCAGAGGAGGTGGAGGAGTATGCTAGTGACGACGAGGTCAGGTTGCGCCTTCCTGGACAGAGACGTAGTACTGGAAGCACGTCAACAACTGCATCCTTAAACACAACTCTGCCTCTGACCACAAGTCGTGGTGACTCTTCAGGTCGCATGGGTGCTAAGCCTTGCATAGCCTGGGCATTTTTTCAGATCGATAAAGATGACCCAACTCGTGTTATCTGTAACATTTGTCAGCAAAAGCTAAGTAGAGGCCAAAAAATACATAGTTTGAGTACTTCATGCATGAACCAGCACATGGATATGAAGCATAAGTTGCAGTGGGAAGCTCACTGTGCTACAATGCGGCCTAGCCGGCCGGGCCAACCTCCGTCTGCCACATCTTGTGCATCTGCGGCCTCTTCATCCTCTGTGACTGGAGGGACAGCAGTCACACCTGTTTTGGGACGCAGACCTGCCACCTCTTTACCCGCAACAGCCAGCGTGATTGGCAGGTCATCATTTTGTTTGGAGGTGGAAACACCAGCTGGTGTTCAGCGCTGTCCAACATCGATAGCACCACCTTTGGATCAAGGCAACCTAACATGTCCGCCTGCATCTTCCTCACAGACCGGCAGTTTGCCGGGGACACCCTTCTCAACCCCGTCTAAGCACAACAGCCAGCCCACGGTCCCTCAGATGTGGACAAGTAAATGACCATTTCCTCCTAGCCATGAGAAAGCTAAGAGGTTGACTTTCACCATCTGCAAGCTCTTGGCTACAGAAATGCTGCCTTTCCGCCTGGTGGACACAGAGGATTTTCGAGACCTTATGTCTGTCGCAGTACCCCAGTACCAGATGCCCAGTCGGCACTACTTCTCAAAGAAAGGTGTGCCTGCGCTCCACCAGCATGTCGCACACAACATCACTGCTTCTTTGAGAAACTCTGTGTGTGACAGGGTGCATTTCACCACAGACACTTGGACAAGCAGGCATGGACAGGGGCGTTACATGTCGCTGACTGGGCACTGGGTAACTAGGGTGACAGCAGGACAAGGGGCTGCTGTCCAAGTCTTGCCGTCCCCACAAGTTGTGCGTCAATTCTCTTTATCTCGAAGTTCCTCCACTGCTTCTGCCTCCTCAACCTCCTCTCGGTCCTCCACCTGCACCCAAAGTCTGTCTGGTCATGCCACAAGCTTTCTATCTGCGCAGAAGGGATCCTGCACACCTCCTTACTATGCTAGCAGCAGGGCTCAATGTCATCAGGCATTTACTTTGAAATGTCTGGGAAATGTGAGTCACACAGCTGAGGAGTTGTGGTCAGCTCTGGAGAACCAGTTTCATGTGTTAGAACCCTCCTGTTAGTTTTTTCTATTTTGCTGGTCACATGACTTTTTGCCTATTTAATCCAGCTCCGCCCTCCTGGACTTGCTGGACTTCAGTGTTACTTTTACTCTTAAGCTAGCCAGGTGCCTTGTACCTTACTCTGCAGTTTGCTTGGTCTTTTGACCACTAGTACTTCTGTTTGTTTGTTTGTCTTTGCTCTGCTACAATTTCTGCTAGGAGGTGTCCAACTATATCCCAGTCCTTAGTTCTTGAAGGGACCCCTCCCTTATATCTATAGGTCTGCGATCAGACTAGCTGAGGACTTAGGCGGGTCTGTTCACAAGGAACAGGTCCCCCGCGGCATCGTAGGGAATCAGCTTAGTCCTATTGTAGGGACAGTTTTCCTATCTTTCCTTAGTGTTTGTAGCAGTTCATAACATCATGAATGGTTGTCTCCACTGGACCATGGGAAGGCCATGTGCGACAATGCTGCAAACCTGGGTGTGGCCCTTCGCCGGGGCAATGTCACACACGTGCCTTGTATGGCTCACGTATTGAACCTGGTTGTCCAGCAATTTTTAGCCCACTATCCCGGACTAGATGGCCTTCTGCAGAGGGCACGGTCGCTGTGTGCTCACTTCAGCCGTTCGCATCCCGAAGCTCAGCGACTTACATCTCTACAGAAGTCGTTGGGCCTGCCACTTCACCGGCTAAAATGCGATGTGCCTACCCGGTGGAATTCAACTCTGCACATGTTGCAGCGACTGTGGCAGCACCGACAAGCCCTGGTGCAATACGTTCTGACGTATAGCCTGGGCCAACGAGATCCAGAGGTGGGGCAAACCACGCTGGAGGAGTGGTCTCAGATCCGTGACCTATGCACCCTTCTGTACAGTTTTGAAATGGCGACGAAGATGTTTAGTGCTGACGATGCCATTATCAGCATGACTATTCCGGTGATTTACATGCTGGAGTACATGTTAAACAGAATTCGGAGTCAGGTGGTGGCACAAGAGGAGGTGGAGGAAGTAGAGGAGGAGGAGTTGTATGCGGAAGGGCTAACATCTGCAAGGTCCAGACGGTCGGCAGCACCAAGGCGGCAGGCATGTGAGGGTGGGGGAGATGGTTTTACCAGGGTGCATGGTAGCAGCCAAACTAGTGAGGAAGGTGCAGGAGCCCAGGAAGAAGTGGAGGACGAACTGATGGAAGACTCATCAGATGAGGGAGACCTTGATCACATTTCTGTTATGCGAAGTTGGGGGGAGAGGGCAGAGGAAGGAAGCATGATTGTTACCTCGCCACCAACACAACAGGGACTTTGTGCTCCTGGATGCGCAAGACACATGAGTGCCTTCTTGCTGCACCACCTGCAACATGACCCTCGAATTGTGAAAATTAGAAATAATCCTGACTACTCGGTTGCCACACTGTTATTTCCCTGGTACAAAAGTAAATTTGCATAAATTATTCCTGCCATAGAAAGAGATGCACGCATGCAGGAGTATCAGCAGAGACTGTAGCAGAATCTTACATGTGCTTTTCCACAAAACACTAGTGGTGCACGTAGTGAATCTCACAGTTCCAACTTGCCAACCGTGGGACCGTCAAGTGTTCATCACTCAAAACGTAACAGAAACACAGTATCTGCTGGTATCATCAATTTTGCGGAATCATTTCACCACTTTTTTAGCCCATCCTTTGCAAGGCCACAGGAGACAAGAAGTCTGACACATAGTCAACGCCTAGAGACGATGGTACAGGAGTATCTCCAAGTAAACATTGAAGCCATGACTGTGTCACTGGACCCTTGCTCTTTTTGTGCTTCCAATCTGGATAAATGGCCGGAGCTCGCCCCTTACGCCTTGGAGAACTTGTCATGCCCCGCAGCCAGCGTTCTGTCTGAATGTGTGTTCAGCGCTGCTAGTGGTGTGCTGACAGATAAGCGCATGCGGCTCTCCACTGATAATGTAGACAGACTCATGTTCATAAAGATGAACAAATCATGGATCCGAAAGGACTTTTCTACCCCTGTGTCATCCTGGGGAGAGTAAAAGCTTGATGATTTGTTAAAATCACCTCACCAACCGTTTTAAGCTTTCTAATCATGTTTATCTGTATCTTGGCTGGAAAATAATTTGGGCCTTGTAGCAGTGTGCAGTACTGATTCTATTCGGCCATCTATACTAAACTCCACCAGATTTAAAATGACTAATCATGTTTATCTGTATCTTGGCTGGAAAATAATTTGGGCCTTGTAGCAGTTTGCAGTACTGATTCTATTAGGCCATCTATACTAAGCTCCACCAGCTTTCAAATTAAAAATCATTTTTAGTTGCATCTAGCCCGGAAAATAATTTTGGGGCTCCAAGATGCGCAAGACACATGAGTGCCTTCTTGCTGCACTACCTGCAACATGACCCTCAGATTGTCAGAATTCAAAATAATCTTGACTACTGGGTTGCCACACTCTTAGATCCCCCACACTCTTCGATCAACCTTTTCATTTTAATAAAGAACCCAAAAATGGTCATTTTTGAAATTATAAGCATTAGCAGGTTATTAGAAACTGAAATCAAACAGTTTTCAACTCAAAACCTTGTTCGAAAGGAGCTTCTGAACTCTCTCGTCCATTGAATTTGTCAGGTTTTGGTTTCTGCTTCAATTGTTTTGCATGAGGACAGAATACCCTCCCAGAGCTGTTGCTTAGATGTGAACTGCCTCCTGCCATCATGGACACTCCTTTTAATGATGCTCCAGAGGTTCTCAATTGGGTTGAGGTCAGGGCAGCATGGGGGTCACACCATAAGTTTGTCCCCTTTTATGCCCATATCAGCCAGAGATGCAGATGTGTTATGTGCAGCATGAGACGGTGCATTATCATGCATGAAAATGATCTTGCTGCGGAATACACGGTTCTTCTTCTTGAACCATGGCAGGAAGTGCTGTTTGAGAAACTCCACATACATTATGGAGTTCATCTTTACCCCTTCAGGTATCCTAAAGGGGCCGACAATCTCTCTCCCCATGATTCCAGCCCAAAACATTACTCCACCTCCTCCTTGTTGGCGCCGTAGCCGTGTTTGCATGGGGTGTCCATCAACCAGCCATCCTCCACTCCATCCATCTGGACCATCGAGCATTGCACGGCACTCATCGGTGAACAAAACAGTTTTGAAGTCAGTTTTGAAGTCAGTCTTCATGTATTGTTTGGCCCACTGGAGCCGTTTCTGCTTGTGTACAGTGGATAGAGGAGGTCGACAGTATGGCTTACGCACAGCTGCAAACCTCTGAAGGACCCTGCATCTTGTTGTTCGGGGGACGTTGGAGGCACCAGCAGCTGCAAAAACTTGTCTGCTGCTATGACAAGGCTTTTTTGCCGCTGCTCTTTTAACCTGATGTAATTGCCTGTAGGAAAGAGTCCTCAATTTTCCTTTATCAGCACGCACACATGTGTACTGTGAATCAGCTACATACTTCTTGATTGTGCGATGATCAGGATGACGTGTCTTGGCAATGTTGATTGTAGTCATGCCTTGACCTAAACACTCCACAATTTTTTGCTTCTCAGCAGCCGACACATCCTTTTTCTTTCCCATTTTGGCAGAAAATGTAGGCTGCTTAATTATGTGGGACAGCCTTCTTAAGTAGTCTTGCCTTTCATTGGACACATCTGCCAAACTAATTAGCACAGGTGTCTGCAATTGCTTACAGTGATATAAAGAGCCCTGACACACATCACCATCAATGAGTTTAACTGACAAACAAAAAAATTCTTACCTTATCACTCCTAAACACTTTTTGCATAATAATTTGGAACACATTGTACATGTGCTTTTCCACAAAACACCAGTGGTTCACGTAGTGAATCTTACAGTTCTAACTTGCCAACCGTGGTCTGTATGGAGTTGTTCAATAAAGGGCCCAAAATTAAGATAACATATACGGGAGAGGTCTCTATGAATACGAATTCCTAAGTATTTGATACCCTGTGAGGGCCAGGCAAAGGGAAAGTTGGACTGGATGGAATCCTGTATGGATTTGGGGAGGGAGACATCGAGGGCCTCAGACATCGCTGCATTGATTTTAAAATTTGACCATGTAACAAAGTGATCTATTTCAGCCATAACAGCAGGGATGGATATATGTGATTGAGTGATATATACTAGGACATCATCAGCAAATGCAGAGCACTTGTATTCGGTGCCTCTCACCTCAATCCACCTAATATTGGGGTTATGGCGAATTGATGAGAGCAGGTGCTCCGTCACTAGGATGTATAAGAGAGGGGACAGAGGACATCCCTGCCTTGTCCCATTGGTCATTATGAAAGGTGATGAAAATGTTCCATTTATCTTCAGCCTAGGTGACATATTGCGATACAGGGCCGTGATTTTGCCTATAAAAGGGTCCCCTAGACCCCTACCCCAAGCTTTTTAAGAGAATAATATATGGCGTGCCAGGAGACTCTATGGAATGCTTTCTCAGCATCCAACGAGAGTATCTAATTACAAATTTTTAACTGCATCTAGCCCAGGAAATACTTTGTGCCTAGTAGCAGTGTCTGCTAGTCAGCAGATTATCCCAGCTGTTAAGCAAGCCACACCACCTGTAGTTTGGACACTTAATTTTTTCAAAGGAAATGGTTCGGGCCCCCGGGACACTCAGTGAAGAGCATCGGGGAGGCACCCCAAGGCACAGGGGCTGGGACTGGCGGTACGACGCCTTGCGGTGGACCGCCAAGCTCGATCCTTATAAAAGCTTTTTAACTGCAGCAGCTTTAGTGGACGCTACTGGAGCTGGAATTACCGCGGCTGCTGGCATGAGACTTGCCCTTCAATAGATCCTTGTAAAAGGATTTAAAGTGTACTCATTCAAATTAGAGAGACAATTTAAATTAAAAAGATTAGACCAGCCTCCACCGCAGGGGAGCTCGCTCGACCCACCAGCGGACAGGCACCAGTATTGGGAGAGGGGGGCTGGCCGTCAGGGTCCACCGCGGCTCTGGCACAAACCCGGCGACACGGAGGTCGCACGGGCAGGAACGGACTGGCCGTGTCGGCTTCGCACTTTTTTGATTTAGAAGGGCATGACATGCCTATATCTGTGTCTCCCCCTCCTTTTACTCCTCCACCTCATTTCTTTTCGCATGACTATATCTACTTGTAACTTTTCCATGTGTTAGTTGTGTCTTCTGAGCAGTTTGTCAGCTTTTGGACACCTTTGAAGGTGTTTTCTATGTGTTTCTATGTGTTTTTGTTTGCCTGCCATTGGTTTTAACGGTGTTCGAAGGTGTTCGACGAACAGTTCGACGAACAGTTCGGCGAACATACGGGTGTTCGACGAATCGAACCGAACTCGAACACTACGGGGGTGGCTCAACACTAGTCCTGAGAGTAGTGGGGGCATGGGTTTAGTGGTAGTGAGACCTCCAGAAACTCAGGTTTGAGTGGCCCATACAAACGACCCTACAGAGGACCTGACAGTACTGAGTCGAACCGGACCTTAGATACCAGAGCATGTGAGTCACACTGCTGTATTGACCGCTGGGAGCGGGGGAGATCTGTCAAGGTAACGACTGACGGCTGGGAGCGGGGGAGGTCTGACAAGGTTATGACCCGGAAATGTGACTTGACGAAGTCGGTGACAATGACAGATGGTAGGTCCTTAAGGAATGGGCTAATGTCGATGACTAAGGTTCCAGGGGCTGAGTAGCGCAATTATCAAGTACATGGTCTCAGTGTGAACTGGGGGTTATAATGTGATTGTGTTCAACCCAACAAGTTTGAACAGAGGGGGGGTATGTAATGCAGCAGCTTGCAGCATTACGGTAATGGTCCAGGATGTGTTTTGGCTGACCATGTACCTCCCCCGACAGGTGACTGGTCACATGACTGTGACATCAGCACAGGTCCTGTATGCATTGGAAGATATATAAACCCTGGTAGTTTTGAGACAGGGGGGTAAGGCGTGAGGCCTGTTCCTGAGTGGGACACCATTAGCCTGGAGAGGCTTAGTGAGGCCTAGAGAGGCCTGGTGAAGCCTGAAAAGCAGAGGCTGGATGTTGGCTGTGTAAACATACCAGTAGCCTTGGATGGTACGAGGGCTGGAGACCCCCATCTGGGAAGCCGTAAAGGCCACAGCGGTGGCAGAATAAACTTGAAGCAGCTAAAACCCACCAAAGGTAAAAACACTGCATTATATGGACATTTATGTTGTTGCCTAGCTGAGGGCTGTAACTGGAGCCAAATGGACGTGTCTGTCGCTGGAAAGGCTCCCGAATGTTATGTGTGTAATATGCCGGTGAGCCACTAAGATGGACTGTGTGTTTTCTCACTACAGTTTTAGTTTCTTAGTTTACTACCTGTGTATTTAAGGGTTAACTACATTGCACTAAAATCCTGAGGTGTAGATTTACTCACAAGGGGTTAATTAAGGGGAAGGGGTCATAATTAAGGGTTTATAAGGGGCAGCTGGTTGGGCATCAAGTCCTTTGGAAGTGCATTAAGGTGAAGGGTTCATTGCTGGAAAAGGAAAAAAAAAAAAAAAAAAACTCTTTAAATCTCTTAGTTTGCGAGTGTGAACGAGCTGCGTGTGTCCGGAGCATAAGTGCGAACGAAAGTAAGTGTGTGACTTGTTTTTCAGTGACTTTGGATTCAGGGAGTTTGGAAGGGAGGACTTAGGACTGAATTGCTGACTGTATTTCATTCTTTCTTTACTTTACTTTTTACTTAATTAATCCACCTGACCTACTTATCTGATTCCCCCGTCCACACTTGATACTTAATTGATCCCCCGTCCATACTTAACTGATCCTCCGCCGATATCTAATTGATACACTTGCACATCCCTAATTGATCCCCGTCCATACACCTATATATAAATAATTGTGTTTTGTACTTGTATATATATACTGACTGTATCCCCATATTTAGAATGACGTCCATGTTGGCCGGAGCCGTGCAGTGTACATCTTGCGCAATGTATGCATTCCGTGAGCAACCGCTCGAGGATCCATACTGCTGCGAGAGATGTGAGCATATCGTGCACCTGGAAGCCCAAATTCTGGATCTAAGTGCTCAGATAGCGATACTGAGGAGCATCGACAACATAGAACGGAGTTTGCTGCTCACCGAGCAGACACTCAATGGGTCAATACTGGGGGTGGAGCATAGAGGGGAAGTGCAGGCTGAACAGGCAGGGAGCTGGATAACAGTTAGGAGGGATTGAGGGAAGAAGTATAGGAAGGCTGGTTCAGAACCGGCATTATTGGAGCACGACAGATCCTCTGACCGCCGGGGGAGTGTATGCTCCAGTAATGAGGGGGAGGGGGGAAGTGTAGGGCAGGCAAAACAGGTTCTGGTAGTGGGTAACTCTATTATTAGGGGGACAGACAGGGCAATCTGTCACAAAGACCGGGATCGCCGAACGGTGTGCTGCCTCCCTGGCGCTCGAGTCCGGCACATCGCGGATCGGGTTGACAGGTTACTGGGTGGGGCTGGCGAAGACCCAGCGGTCAGGGTCCACATCGGCACCAATGACAAAGTGAGTGGTAGATGGAGGGTCCTTAAAAATGATTTCAGGGACCTAGGTAGGAAGCTTAGGGCAAGGACCTCCAAGGTAGTTTTCTCAGAAATACTACCAATCCCGCGAGCCACACAGGAGCGCCAACGGGAAGTTAGGGAGGTGAATAAGTGGCTAAAGAGTTGGTGCAAGGCAGAAGGGTTTGGGTTCATGGAGAACTGGGCCGACTTCGCGATCGGCTACAGGCTCTACCGTAGGGACGGGCTGCACCTCAATGGGGAGGGTGCAGCGGTGCTGGGGAAGAAGATGGCTAATAGGTTGGAGGAGTTTTTAAACTAGAGACGGGGGGGGACCAAGGAAATAGGTGGGATGTGAGGCAAGCAAGGGGGAAGGGGAGAAGTGAATATAATGAGGGTGGAGAGGGGGGTGGGGATTGTACAGTTAGATCGTTAGAGAAGAATAGGATGTTAAATAACCCCAAAGTTTTATCTTGCATGCTGACCAACGCAAGAAGCCTGACCAATAAGGCGGATGAGCTGCGGGCGCTTATATCGGAGGAGAGGTATGACATCGTAGGTATAACAGAGACTTGGCTAGACGATAGCTACGACTGGGCGGTAAATTTATTAGATTATAGTTTATTTAGAAGGGACCGGAAACAGGGGAAAGGCGGAGGAGTCTGATTATATGTAAAGTCATGTCTAAAACCCAGACTAAGGGAAGATATAGGAGAGGGAGAAGAGGGGGTCGAGTCCATGTGGGTAGAGATAGAGGGGGCAAAAAATAATAATAAAATATTACTGGGGGTCTGCTATAAGCCACCAAATATAACAGAGGAGAATGAGAATCTGCTATTAGGACAAATAGACAAAGTAGCAAAACATAATGAAGTGATTGTAATGGGGGATTTCAACTACCCGGATATTGACTGGGAAACAGAAACCTGTAGATCTCAGAAAGGAAAAAGGTTCTTGACAAATATTAAGGATAATTATCTCTCCCAACTAGTGCAGGAACCAACGAGAGGGAAGGCCGTGTTGGACTTAATATTGACTAATAGGCCTGATAGAATAACTGAGGTACAGATAGGGGGGCACCTAGGTAATAGCGACCATAATATTATCGACTTAAAAATGCCCTTCAGTAGGGTTATCAATAAGGGAACAACAAAAACATTAAACTTTAGGAGGGCGAAGTTTGATCAGCTGATCAACTGGTCAACTTATTGACTGGGACAAAGTACTTAATCAATGGAATACGAATAGTAAATGGGAAACCTTCAAAAGAATTCTGAATACTCAGTGCGAGAGGTATATACCGTATGGGTATAAAAGGGCCAGAAATAAGAGGCAGCACATATACTAAAATTGGGGCGATACAGATAAGAGGAAACCAATATGGTTGAACAAGAACGTAAAAGGGGCGTTAAATAGCAAAAAAGAGGCATTCAAGAGATTAAAACAGGAAAACAGTAAGGAGGCACTAATGTGTTACAAGGAAAAAACGAGAACCTGTAAAAAACAAATAAAATTAGCGAAGGAGGAAACAGAGAAACGTATTGCTAGGGAAAGTAGATCAAATCCCAAACTGTTCTTTACGTATATAAATAGTAAAAGGATTAAATCGGATAATATTGGACCGATAAAAAGTGAGGAAGGCAAAATCATAGAGAAAGATGAGGATAAATCTAATCTATTAAATCATTTTTTTTCGACAACTTTCACAAAGGAAATAGAACTAACAGGAGAAATGAGAAGTGACAAGCTTAATCCTCCACTAAGTATGACTAATCTAACCCAAGTTGAGGTACAGAAATGCCTCAGTAACATTAAAATAAACAAATCACCAGGACCTGATGGCATACACCCACGGGTACTAAGGGAACTAAGTAATGTGATAGACAGACCGTTATATCTTATATTTAAGGACTCTGTTGAGACTGGGTCTGTACCACTTGATTGGCGACAGGCGAATGTAGTGCCAATATTCAAAAAGGGAGCAAAAAGTGACGCCGGAATCTATCGGCCAGTGAGTCTGACGTCCGTTGTGGGCAAAATTTTTGAAAGATTCATTAAAGAGGCAATTACGGAGCATCTTGATGCTAATAATCTTTTAATCCCGAACCAACATGGATTCATGAGGAATCGCTCCTTCCAAACAAACCTGATTGACTTCTACGAGGAGGTTAGCTCTCGAGTAGATCAGGGGGAACCAGTGGATGTCGTGTATCTCGACTTCTCAAAAGCGTTCGATAGCGTGCCACATAATAGGTTGGTATACAAAATGAGAATGATGGGGCTGGGGGAAAATGTCTGCAAGTGGGTAGCTAACTGGCTAAAGGATAGAAGGCAGAGGGTGGTTATAAATGGAATATTCTCAGATTGGGTAAGCGTCACTAGTGGGGTACCACAGGGGTCTGTACTAGGCCCAATGTTATTTAATATCTTTATTAACGACATAGTCAACGGGATAAATAGTAAAATATCAATATTTGCAGATGACACAAAGTTATGTAAAACAATTAATACAAAAGAGGACAGTGCAGACCTACAGAGGGATTTGGATAAGCTGGGTAGGTGGAGCATTCAATGGCAAATGAGGTTTAACGAGGAGAAATGTAAGGTCATACATATGGGAAGGAAAAATGGAAGTCACCAGTACTCACTGAATGGGAAATCATTGGGGAATTCAGAGATGGAGAAGGACTTGGGCATCTTGATTGATAGCAAACTAAATTGGAGTGCCCAAAGTCAGGCCGCTGCTGTAAGGGCAAACAGGGTAATGGGATGTATCAGAAGAGGTATAGCTGCAAAGGATGAGAACATTGTTCTTCCACTGTACAAAGCACTGGTCAGACCACACTTGGAATACTGTGCTCAGTTATGGGCCCCAATATATAGAAAGGATATAAATGAGCTTGAAAAGGTACAAAGGAGGGCAGCAAAATTAATAAAGGGAATGGAGGGACTGCAATACCCAGAGAGGTTGGCAAAACTAGGACTATTCAGCCTGGAAAAGAGAAGGTTGAGGGGGGACATAATAAATGTGTACAAATATGTTAGGGGACAGTATAGAGATCTTGCCCGGGATTTGTTCAAAAGGAGGGATATTACGGTAACAAGAGGGCATTCACTAAGACTGGAAGAGAAAAGGTTTCAGCACCAGCATAGGAAGGGGTTCTTTACGGTAAGAGCAGTGAGAATATGGAATTCACTGAGTGAGGAGACGGTAATGTCAGATTCACTACACCAGTTCAAGCGGGGACTGGATGCATTTCTAGATACCAGGCAGATTTCAGCATATACTTAAAAATAAAATAAAATAGTAGGTTGATACAGGGATTTATTCTGACTGCTGGTTTCAGAGTCGGGAGGGAATTTTTCCTCAGGTGAAGATTGGCTAAATCATTTGAGGTTTTTGCCCTCCTCTGGATCAACTTTAGCAATTACAGGTCGAACTTGATGGACGCAAGTCTTTATTCGGCTTTACAAACTATGTTACTATGTTACTATGTTACTATGAAGTGCAATAAACTGCTGAAGTGTGAAAACTGAAAAACGTGGCTGGCGTGCTTTGCTTGACCCGGTGAAGCGAGTATCCCTCAGTATGATGACTAGCGCTGCCTTACACTAGCCTTTGCTAGCTATTAAAATAGGGGGGACCCCACGTCATTTCTTTGGGGGGGTCCCCCATTTTAATAGCTAATAAAGGCTAGGTATTCAGCTGGGGGCTGATATTAGTAGCCAGGGAAGCTCCGCTGGTATTACCCTCTTCCCAGGCTTCAAACATCTGCCCCAGCCGTCTGCTTAACCTCCGCTAGAGACTAAAATTACGGGGAACCCAACGCCAATTTTTTTTTTTTAATAAATCCTTTATTTTAACACTAAATGACAAGCACAGTAATCAACACTATCACTGTACTTATTATATATGTGACTGACATGTTTCTATCTATGTAATCTATGTGTGATGCTCTATTCTTTCTGTTCTAAATTGTCTGGTACCAGTGTACGCTGCTGATGAATTGCCGGCCGGATTTTTTAAAGAGACGGGTGCATGAAAATCGGAGGGCACTAGTGTGTTCCAAGTGCCTTGCTATGTTTTTCATGCACCTTCCTATATACCCTGCCTGTCTGCCTATATATTCTGCCTGCCTGACGTTTAATTGAGCACAGTTCTCTTTGATTTGGGCAATTTTTGACCTTCTGCAGACCGCCGGGGGTGACCACCAGAAAAATGCTCGAGTTTCCCATAGACTTACATTGGGCTCGTGGCTCGAATCGAGCACCCGAGTATTCCAATGTGCTCGACCTGAGCTTCGAGCACCCGAGCATTTTAGTGCTCGCTCATCACTAATAGTTACTAATTGGCCTAGAAAATAAACCGCAGGCGTGGCTGAAGACCAGGCCTACCGAAAGAGTGTCCTGAAGCCACGCCCAGGGACGATACACAACTTGGGTTGATGCAGTTCCCACCAGACAAATTTTAGTTACCCCTGATTGTGGTGTAAAGACTAAGCACCGCAGTGACTGCCGTACGTTTTTGCTTGGGTTTTTGTAGCTTTTGCTTTTTGAGATTTTGTAAACTGTTTGTAATGTGAATTGTTATTGTTGATTGTTAATTTTTAAAAGGTATCCTCAGTCTGGGAGTACTGAAGTTAACTAGGGGGGAATGTGGCACCACAGGAGTCCGGTTTCCACAGTGGCATTGTCTCCCTCACAAGAGGTGATGCCATGGCTGGAACCAAGGAGGGGTCCCTTAGTCAGGTATACTAGCATGCAACACTTTCCTGGCTCCATACCAGCAGGGGGAGCTCCTCCCCTTAGGAACTGGGATCTGGAGGCTGGGTTAGTTAGTGTGAGGAGAGCAGAGAGTAGTTGACATCAGGACGTCGAAGAGGAAAGACCTAGGGAGTGGAGCTGCACGGCAGTTCACCCCAGAGAGAAGCGCAGAAGGACCGAACATCGGAGTCCGAGGTTGTGGGGCACTGAAGGCCCAGCAGCAGAAACCGGAGGGCAGGAGACTGCAGGTCTCCTGGCCCCATCAGACGCCCGGCGTCTCAGCAGCACATAGGGCTCCACCATGTGGGAGTGACACTCCAGGAGGGCCCGAGCTGCCTGCCATACGGGTGAGCACAAAGACGTTTTACTCAGAGACGAGGGTCGCAGCATAGCTATACGCAGCAGGGCCAAAGAGGTAGCGCAAAAGGGAAGGCCTACAACTCCACCTGGCTAGGTGGATCCCCCAACTTGCTTCCAGGCCGCCCGGACCTCTACTACCAGCTAGTACCTGTGCCTTGGTCTGCCTAACCACCACAAGTAAAGATAAGAGGAAACCACCATTAAGTTTTGGACTGATTATTAACTGTGCCATCCTCTGCACTACACCATAACAGCAACGTCTACACTGCCCTGGAGCTAAGCTCTACCTGTGGAGAGCTAAACCAACTATGCTGCATTAACAACTGTATATAAGAACTTTAATTCCCCTGTAAATATCCCTTTTTTACTGACCACCCTGGGTCATGGACCGGGTCACCGCCACTGTGACATCTCCCCTAGCAACGACCGACCAAGCACAGAGTACCCCAGGGCCCAGGGGGGCGCGTCAACTACCCGGCCAATGCCAGCATGAGGTTGAGAACAGCTTCCACCTCCACGAGTCTAAAGGGCCACATTTCAAGTGCAAGAAGTTTTAGAGGACTTCCTGGGCGAAATGATAGCTGGAGTAGATACGGTTTCCCAAAAGACAGTCCTTTCACCGAGCTTAAAAATATGGCTGTGGTGAAATACAACTCACCGACAAGCTGTGCACTGGCTCCGTACCGTCCCTGGCCACATTCACTTGTCCACGTGTTTGTGGTTAGGCGGTCCTTCCCAGTAATTAAAGTGGGGAGGGCATGGGTAATGTTGTAGGATCCGTGCTTGTAGAAGGCGGAGATGATACCAGGAGAAATAGTGGCGGCTGGGGACCAAGTATGGATACCTGGTCACCGCCGCCGTAAGTTTGTGGACAGCTTCTGCCTCTACAAGACTAAAAGGCCACATTTCAAGTACAAGCAGCTGTGGGTGGGTGGGTGGCTGGCTGCATACTTGCGCTTGCATTCCAAGGAATGGGGCAGGGACAACTGAACGCTTCACTGGGACAAGGACGTGGACGGTGATTGTTGCAAGTCTGAAACGACAGGTTCACGGCAGGAGGCATCTTTGCATGAGCCAAGGATCACTTATGATGGGTACACTTTTAGGCTGTGACCTGGGAGTCAGAGATGCTTCCAGGGGTATTTCCCATGCTGTTACCATGTCTTTTCAGGACTGTATGCATGTGTCTGATGATGTGTCACACACCACATGGCCAGTTAAGGTTGTAAAATATTAATATGACATTTCCCAGTGAATGCATTTGTATGGGTTGAAAGCAATGCAAAAGTGCAAAAACGCATCAGAAGCGCTACGTGTGAACATAGCCCAAGGTGTGGAGGAGTATTTTTGGTTTTGATTATTTATTTTGCCTTATATACAAGTCATTACCCTGGAAAGGATGTTCCTTAACATATTTCCCAGGAAAATCCATTTTGATTTAGTTTTTGTATATTTTATTGTGAGTCCATAAAAGTGGCGAAATACCTCTGACAACGCTGTTGACAGCAGTGACCTGGGGATCAGAAATGCTTCCAGGGGTCTTCTCTATGCTGTTCCCATGTCATTTGAGCACTGTTCCCATGGATTTGGGCAATTTTTAGGCCCTCTACAGAGCGCCGTGGGGAACCGTCTGAAAAATGCTCGAGTTTCCCATAGACTTACATTGGGCTCGTTGCTTGGGTCGAGCACCCGAGCATTCCAATTTGCTTGACCCGAGCATCGAGCACCCGAGCATTTTAGTGCTCACCCATCATTGTTTATTATCAACCAGACACAGAATAAAAAAATATAAGAACATTTAAAAAATGCAAGCAATGCATACAATTTTTTTTCTTTTTTCTTTATTAGACTGTGTGCCCATGATGCGTTTTTCAAGCGTTTACGCTGCGGAATTTCCGCAGCGGAAACGCTTGGTAAACCTTCCCCCATGGTCTCCAATGCAATTCCGCACTTACAATGTCCATGCTGCGTATTTTTCCGCAGCGTTTATGCTGCGCTCAAAAATCTGCAGCATGTCCATTAATTTTGGGGAAGCGCTGCGTTTTCGCCGCCATTGACTTGCATTAGAACGCGCCAATTCCGCAAGACTGCATCTGAACTTGTGTAATTGGCGCGTTCTAATGTGCGGATGGAGACTCTCCTCCACACCCGGGTACCTTAAAAGCTGTAAAAGAAAGAATAAAATAAAAAATAAAGATTATATTCACCTTCCGACGGCCGATAGATCGCGCAGGACTGAAGGACCTGCGGTGACGTCACAGTCAGGTGACGGCAGGTCTTTCAGTACAGTGTACCGCGATCTGCCGGCAGCCAGCACAGGAGCGCAGCAAGACAGTGAGGGTCATCAGAAGGTAAGTATAGGTTTATTTTTTTATTTTTAACCATTCTCTCGCGTCACACTATATAAATCCATGCTGGTTGCATGGATTTATATAATGTGACCTAGCTGTCAAGCACTTTCCAAGTGATGCTAAAATCGCTTGGAAAGCACTTGACACCCGCAGGCGGAAATGCAAGTGAAGAACGCTTCATTTCCGCATGTCCCTGGCAGGAAAAACACATGTACAATCCGCATGTGTTTTTTTCTGCCAGGGAGATGCAGAAACACTCAGGGAAAATCCGGAGCATTTCTGCATCGTGGGCACATAGCCTTAATTTGCTTTGTGATATCTGGAGCTCATAATATTCATCCTTATTGATATAATTTACATCATTATACATCTTCTTCATTAGCCTTTATATCTTTACTCACACCATTGATACACGCACTATGTGCTAATTTGAATGCACTCTATTGTATTGTTGCACAAAGCGTCTTCTTTCTTTACTTCTGTCATGGTCAGCACTTCTTTGCAAGTGCATTCTAAAGCCCTTTGTTCCATTGGGTTTGGCACACACGTGACTCATGATGCATCTCACCTCACCTTTGCGTTCCATCTGAAGCGTCACATAATATATAATGCGTTCCATCGTGCAAAATGTTTCTGTACATGTGCACCATTTATTTACGGAAGCAGCACTCTCCATATGTGGACTCTACTGTTATTTTGTTTCAAACAGCCAGCTGTTATGTACTCTCCCGACACTTCTGGTAATTCATTATCTTGATTGTTATTTACTTAATTTGATCTTTATGATTTGAACCTTATTTAAGATACAACTAACCATCGCATCACTATATATCATATTATCCTTATTGAAAAAATAACCAAGCATGGGATTGACAAGACTATGGTTAAGGGAGTTCATAACTGGCTCAGTGATCGTACTCAAAAAGTGGTAATAAATAGAGATGAGCGAACCTTTCAAGGTTCGATTGAGTTCCATTCAACGAATTTTCCAATTTTCGCTGAACGGTTCGTCGAACATATCCAAACCCTATTGAATTCAATGGTAAGCAAAACCAAACGCATAGACAACACCTTCAAAGGGGCCCAAAAGCTGGCAAAACAGCTCAAATTAGGGGCAGACACCAGGAAAAGTGGCATCAATTGACCCACAGTACAAATTTTCTAATGGCACAGCATCAATCAGCCATGGGCCATGCATGAGGTATCAGAGTCTGGAACAGTATTTACAGCTTGTAAAATGTAAGTTCAAATTAAGACGAGGTGGGTGAGGGATCGGTGTAGGCCTGCTGTGCTGGGAGTCCTTATACCACATGCAACAGCTCAAGCAGATTTTCTGCTCAGCCACACTCAGATGGCACAAATATAAGTTTTAAAGACTACTATTGCTAGAAAAATTTAAGAATAGTAAGTAAGTGCAGGCCTGGGAGCTATACTGCTAACGACAGCACACATGAAGGAGACCCAACTTGAAGTCCCCACAATTCAAAAAGTTATTGCCATACACTACTAAAGTGGCATCAATTTCACCAGAGTAGAAATAGTATTATGGGGACTGACACCCCTTTCATTAGAGGAAGCACATCGGATGGAGACCCAACCAGGAGTATCAACATTTCAAAAAATTAGAGGCAGGCACCACTAAAGTGGCATAATTTTCACCAGAGTATAAATAGTATAATGGCGACTGACACCCCTTTCACTAGAGGAAACATACCAGAATTGAGACCCAACCAGGAGTCTCCAAATTTAAAAAAATAGGGGCAGACGCCACCTAAGTGGCATCAATTTCTGGGGTGTGCATGTGTCTTCTTGTGCAAAGTGGCTTCGGAGAGAAGTGGCAGTTATTTCAGAGGCCATGGACTAACATTCGTCTTCTTCTTCTCTTTCCACAGGTACATGCTCTGCATAATTCCCCTGCTCCTATGTATGCTGTCATCTAATGCTCTGCTGACCCATCTCTCTGGTACATGCTCTGCATAATTCCCCTGCTCCTATGTATGCTGTCATCTAATGCTCTGCTGACCCATCTCTCTGGTACATGCTCTGCATAATTCCCCTGCTCCTATGTATGCTGTCATCTAATGCTCTGCTGACCCATCTCTCTGGTACATGCTCTGCATAATTCCCCTGCTCCTATGTATGCTGTCATCTAATGCTCTGCTGACCCATCTCTCTGGTACATGCTCTGCATAATTCCCCTGCTCCTATGTATGCTGTCATCTAATGCTCTGCTGACCCATCTCTCTGGTACATGCTCTGCATAATTCCCCTGCTTCATCTGTCCCACTCCAATCAATATTCACATATGTTTGTCCCTTCCCCACTATATACCTTATCTGATTTTTAGAGGTGCTAAACTGCAGAGACTTGCGTCCTGGCTCTGTCTTTGATCACCCAGCCATCTCCTGTTGAAATGACCAGCTGTTAATTTATCCACAAGCCGTTCCCACAATGCCCTACACCTGATATAGTTTAATGTGGCCTATATATTTAGACTCTCTGTAAGGGGTGCACGCGTGCTGGGGTGTGCACGCGTCTTCTTGTGCAAAGTGGCTTCGGAGAGAAGTGGCAGTAATTTCAGAGGCAGTTAGTCGGGGCAGGAGTCAGGTAACAAACACTTTGACCACTTACTCTCCTTTAACTATGTTTCTGTTAGCTCTCACTTTTTCCTCTATAGTCCTCCACTTTCTAATAACCCCTCAAATCCCTACACCAAGTAAGAAACTCTTCATCTCTCCCTCTATCCTCCCCATTCATCTCACCTCCTCCTCCAAATTATTCCTCAACATTCAATCCTGGATCTCCAAACACAGACAGCCACCTCATGCTCTCTCTTGCTCCCACCTGCTAACACTTTCTCTGCTCCTCCTCACTGCTGGAGATATCTCTCCAAATCCTGGTCCTCCTCGCCATATCCCCACAGTCACTTCTACCTCCTATCCACGACCTTCCTCAAACTGTCGCAACCCTTCTAACCTCATACCCATCCAACTAATACCCACCTCCTCAGCTATACTAACAGGAGCTCTATGGAACGCTCGCTCTGTCTGCAACAAACTTTCCTTCATCCACGATCTTTTCATTACAAACAAACTCTCCTTCCTCGCCATCACCGAAACCTGGCTCACCCCCTCTGACACAGCCTCCCCAGCTGCCCTTTCATATGGCGGATTCCACCTTTCCCACACCCCCCGCCCCAATGGCAAACATGGTGGAGGCGTAGGTTTCCTCCTATCAGAACTCTGCGCTTTCACCAAAATCCCACTGCCACCCTCCGTTACACTCCCCTCTTTTGAGGTGCACTGTATGCGCATCTATTCCCCCTCCAACCTCCAACTGGCCGTCGTTTACCGACCCCCAGGGCAAGCCACCACCTTCTTAGACCATTTCACTACCTGGCTGCTTCACTTCCTTTCCACTGACATCCCCACTATCATAATGGGTGACTTCAACATCCCCATTGACACTCCCCACTCGTCTGTCTCTAAGCTCCTATCCCTCACTTCCTCCTTTGGACTCACTCAATGGTCTTCCACACCCACCCACAAAGATGGCCACACACTGGACCTCATCTTCACCCGCCTCTGTTCCCTATCTAACCTCTCTAACTCACCACTCCCTCTCTCTGACCATAACCTCCTCACATTCTCTACCCTCTCCTCTCCGGGTGCACAATCCCCACTCCACAAACTCACACACCCTCGCAGAAATCTCAAACACCTTGACCTACACTCTCTCTCTGAATCCCTCCTTCCTCTCACAGACATAAATTCCTTGCACGATGCAGACGTTGCTGCTGCTTCATATAACACCACAATAGCTTCAGCTCTAGACTCGATCGCCCCTCTCACACACACCACACCTCGCACATTCAACAGGCAACCCTGGCACACTAAACTTACCAAAGAACTGCGCCGGGCCTCCAGGGTTGCGGAGCGGAGATGGAAAAGGTCTCACTCCATCGAGCACTTCATCGCATTCAAGCAATCCCTCACTAATTTCAAGTCCGCACTCACTACAGCAAAACAAACCTACTTCTCATCTCTCATATCCTCCCTATCTCACAACCCTAAACAGCTATTTAACACTTTCAACTCTCTCCTTCGTCCCCCAGCACCTCCTCCCTCTTCTCTCATCTCAGCCGACGACTTTGCCTCATTCTTCAAACAGAAGATTGTCACCATCAGACAAAACTTTGGCCTAAAGTTCACACAACCCCTCCTCATATCTACTCAACCCTCCTCCTCCAAACCCCACTTCTCCACCATTACAGAAGGTCAAGTCTCCTCTTTACTCTCCAAATCACACCTCACCACCTGCGAACTTGACCCAATCCCATCCCACCTCATCACTAACCTCACCACAGTCTTCATCCCAACCCTAACCCACCTCTTCAATCTATCACTAACAACCGGAGTCTTCCCCTCATGTTTCAAACATGCCGCAATCACACCCATCCTCAAAAAGCCCTCCCTTGACCCTTCCTCTCTGACCAGCTACCGCCCCATATCACTCCTCCCCTTTGCCTCAAAACTTCTAGAACAACATGTCCACCTTGAACTGTCCTCCCACCTCTCCTCCTGCTCCCTCTTCGACCGTCTACAATCTGGCTTCCGACCGCATCACTCGACTGAAACTGCCCTGACCAAAGTCACCAACGACCTACTAAATGCCAAATCCAAGCAACACTACTCCATCCTCCTCCTTCTGGACCTGTCATCTGCCTTTGACACAGTGGACCATTCCCTCTTACTCCAGATTCTCTCATCTCTTGGCATCACGGACTTGGCTCTATCTTGGATCTCCTCATACTTAACAGACAGGACATTTAGCGTCTCCCACTCACGCACCACCTCCTCATCTCGCCCCCTATCTGTCGGTGTCCCCCAAGGTTCAGTTCTAGGACCTCTGCTCTTCTCCAGCTACACCTTCGGCCTGGGACAGCTCATAGAGTCTCACGGCTTTCAGTATCACCTCTATGCTGACGACACACAGATCTACCTCTCTGGACCCGATATCTCCTCCCTACTAACCAGAATCCCACAATGTCTGTCCGCCATCTCATCCTTCTTCTCCGACAGATTTCTAAAACTCAACATGGAAAAAACAGAGTTCATCATCTTTCCACCCTCTCATTCACATCCCCCATCCGACCTGTCCATCAACGTCAATGGCTGTTCACTCTCCCCAGTCCCACAAGCTCGCTGCCTTGGGGTAACCCTGGACTCTGATCTCTCCTTCAAGCCACATATCCAAGCTCTTTCCACCTCCTGCCGACTCCAACTCAAAAACATCTCCCGGATCCGTGCATTCCTCAGCAAAGACTCTGCAAAAACACTAGTGCATGCCCTCATCATATCCCGCCTCGACTACTGCAACCTCCTGCTCCGTGGCCTCCCTTCCAACACTCTTGCTCCTCTCCAATCTATCCTAAACTCTGCTGCTCGACTAATCCACCTGTCCCCCAGCTATTCCCCGGCCTCTCCTCTCTGTCAATCCCTTCACTGGCTCCCCATTGCCCAGAGAATTCAGTTCAAAACTCTAACCATGGCATACAAAGCCATCCACAACCTGTCTCCCCCATACATCTGTGACCTAGTCTCCCGGTACTTACCTGCACGCAACCTCCGATCCTCACAAGATCTCCTGCTCTACTCCCCTCTTATCTCCTCCTCCCACAATCGTATACAAGATTTCTCCCGTGCTTCCCCCCTACTCTGGAACTCTCTACCCCAACATATCAGACTCTCGCCGACCGTGGAAACCTTCAAAAGGAACCTGAAGACCCACCTCTTCCGACAAGCCTACAACCTGCAGTAAACACCACTGCACGACCAGCTCTACCCTCACCTACTGTATCCTCACCCATCCCTTGTAGACTGTGAACCCTCGCGGGCAGGGTCCTCGCTCCTCCTGTACCAGTCGCTGACTCGTTTTGTTAAGATTATGTAAATGCTTTTGTTATGTATATCCCTATCACATGTAAAGCGCCATGGAATAAATGGCGCTATAATAATAAATAATAATAATAATTTCACCAGCGTAGAACTAGTATAATAGGGCACTGACACTCCTTTCACTACAGCCAACTCAGCAGATGGAGACCCAATCAGGAGTCTCCACATTTCAAAAGATTAGGCGCAGACACCAAAGTGGCATAAATTTCAGAGTAGAAATAGTATAATGGGGACAGACATCCCTTTCACTAGAGGAAACACACCAGATGGAGCCCAACCAGGAATCTCCACATTTCAAAAGATGATTGCCATACACCACTAAAGTGGCATCAATTTCACCAGAGTAGAAATAGTATAATGGGAACTGACACCCCTTCCACTAGAGGAAACACACCAGATGGAGACCCAACCAGGAGTCTCCACCTTTCAAAAAATTATTGATAACATCAGCAGCAGTAGCAACAGCTGGCACAGAAGCCACGATAAAGATGTCACAAACTGAAATAACGCAAGATCAATGCAGCACACTAAAAACGACACTATCGCTTAGTCTGCACACTCTGCAATTGAGGTGCAAAAGTCCTTGGAGATCCATGAGTTGTTCATCTTTATGAAAGTTAGGCAGTCTACACTTTCAGAGGACAGCCGGATGTGCTTATCCATCAGGATACGAACAGCAGCACTGAAGACACCTTCTGAGAGAATGCTGGCTGTCGGGCATGACAAAACCCCCAACATGCAAAAGGGTCCACACCCTCCCTGAAGGCATTGATATTGAGATTGAGATACTCCTGCTCAATCCTCTCCAGTCATTCACCACGTGTCAGACTTGTACTCTGTTGTGCTGGTGGACAGGCTGGTCTAAAAAATGTGTGAAACGACTCACAGTAATTGCTTCTACTACTTACACTGCTGCTGATGTTTTTGCATTGATGAACTGACATTCTCCAGGGTTGGAAGTCTACAACTGCGGTGCACACTGTGTGCCTCACTGCTGTCTTGAGGAAAACCATTGTTAAGGTTGTTTACAAGCGTGTTTCGATACTCCAGCATGCGCGTGTCCCTTTCCAGGGTGAGAAGCATCTGGAAAAATGTACTCTTGTACTGTGGATGGGGCAGACACCAGGAAGTGGTATCAATTGACCCTTAGTCAAAATTTTATAATGGTACAGCAGCAGTCAGCCATGAGCCATGCATGAGGTATCAGGGTCTGGGACAACATTTACAGCTCTATATTTAACTTCAAATTAAGATGAGGTAGTTGAGGGATGAGAGTGGCATTGATTTCACCAGAGTAGAACTAGTATAATGGGTTACTGACACTCCTTCCACTACAGTTAACCCAGCAGATGGAGATATGTCGCCCAGGGGGATATAGGGGACTCGGTACCCGGGCCTTTTACCTTGCTTAGGATGTCATGGCAGTCGGCTCCCGGGCCCGTACTCTGGGGTCTCTCTTGAAAAAGGGATTTTTAGTGTACAGTTTATTTTGTGACGCCACCTGTGGTTTCCGGTAATGGTTACCAGCGCTGCTGCAGACCTCTGGGGGTGATGAGATGGCAGCTGGGATGTTTCTGCTCCCCACAGGCAGAGCAAACCCCTGGGGCAGAGTTGATGGAAGGATGCAGGTGAGAGATGGCCAGGTCAGGGGGAATGATGGACACGCACAAAGGGGATTTGCTTCAGTACCTTTACTGGTGTAACGGCAGGTATGGTCCAGGGTACTTGCTAGGAAGGGTGCACTTCAGGACTTCAGGGAGACCCAGTCAGCGGGTATAAGGCCTCCTGATCCGTGTCTCCCTCTCTCTAAGCTTCCAACCAGCCTAGAACTTGGCCTAGATTCTGTGTTGTGTTGCTCTCTCACCTGACCGCTTGGTAGTAGGACCTTTCTTTGGCAACCACTATCCCTGGATGCCGGGGCCTTCGTGGTTCCTAGTCCTATTATTGCTGGTAGCTTCAGGATGACCAGGGGTCTGGAAGCCTCCTGGTATGCTGGTAGTCCCTACTGGGTATAGAGGATCCTGTAGGCACAGACCTGGTGTCCGGTTTGTGTCTTGGGGTGAGCCTATGATGCTCCTCTGCCCCCTCAACTCCTCTCTCCTCTCCTCTTTGCCTCTGGCCACACTCGGGGCCCTCAATACACAGCAGCTCACGTGCTGCTTCTTCACTGGTCTAAGTGCCAGCACACTCTCTCTCAGACTGAGCAACTAACTGAACTGCCTGGCTCCACCCTCCATATATATATCCCTAACAGGGCTCCCTCTGGTGGTCTGATGTGGAAGGGTGGAGGTGTCTGTTTGTAATGAGGGCCTCTTGTGGAGAAGTCCTTCCATGCACCCTTTTGGGTCATGTGGTACCTGTTGTAGAAGGGTGCTACATTCCCCCCTAGTACAATTCAGTACTCCTGGACTGAAGCATTTTAAAACAGCTAACAACAAATAATAATAATTACAACAATAATAATAATGTTACAATAAGTCCTGTCACCAGGTGTCCATTTTACTGATGAAGGTGTAACAACAGGAGCATGAGGGACCCACCTGAAAACCCTCAACGTAGGCCCTGGGCGTGGCTACAAGGCATAAGTGATCCAGGTGTTGGACCACGTCTTCGGCCACGCCAAATGGGTTTTTGTTCCGTAGTCTTTTTATGTGCGACAAATAAGGGGCACTTTGATAAGTGCAACTATTTACAAGGAAAGTTTTTGGCTGCTCACAGTCCTCAGCCTACAAGTCTTTATACCCTTACGGGTAACTAAATGCACATATTTTCAGTTCACACACATAAATAACATAGGCAATACCCAACTGGGTAACTATTTATACTTTAGGCATTTTGTATTTTAATCCCTAAACCTGGCAGGGATTTGGCCTTGTGTGCTGCGTGTGGACCTTCGTAGCACTGGGATGTTACTGGTGTTTGTGCATACACTATCCGCTAACCTTTCAGGCCTACGTGTAGGTAAGTCGTAGAACTGTCTCAATCTCTCTATGGGACTGGCAAGTACACTGTCCACTGGGCCTTCATGCTCTGCCTCAACGGGTGATCCTCTTCTTACTGGGGACTCTTCCTGTTCCTGAACAGGTTCTTCTAGGGTGCTTACAGGTTCTACTGGTGGTGGAGGTTCTTCTGGTTGCTGATAGAAGTGTATCAGTGATATAATAACTGCTCCATCAAGTTGAGGCCAGTCCACAGGGAAGTCTCCTAGAACTGTATGAATTACATCTTCCTTGGGCTCTTCCGATGCAACAAGAGGTGCTTCTTTCTCCGATGTCTTCAGTAGACCTGGGCACAATTTCAAGTGGTCTCTTGAGACTGTTGCGGTTGTTTTACCTCCATCCTTGCTGATCAGGCAGGTTTTACTGTTGTCAAATCTGGAGTTTAACATGGTGTAGGGCTCTCTTTCCCACTGGTCATCGAGCTTGTGACCTCTTCTTTTCCGCTTTAGCACTATTTCTCCAGGTGCCAAGGGTTCTGCTGGTGCATGCTTATTGTACTGTTCTTCTTGCCTTTCCCTCACCTTGTTTAGACTGTCTTCGACACAGGCCTGTACTCTCCTGTACTGCTCTTGTCGACTTGTGTCCCAATCTTCAGTGGACGTATCTGCATCAGGTTCTACCACTCTGAGCTCCAGGTCCATGGGCAATTTTCCAGATCTTGCTCTCATGAGGTACACTGGGGTACAATTTGTAGAACTCACAGGTATGTGGTTATACAGGTCCACTAGGTCAGGTAGCTTTTCTGGCCACTGGTTCCTTTATTCCAAAGATAGAGTTTTAAGCAGGTCTATAACGATGTTATTCATCTTCTCGCACATACCGTTGGTTTGAAGATGATATGGCATAGTCCGGATCTTCTTGCATCCATACAGGTGACAGAATTCCTTGAATAGCTCAGCTTAAAAAACAGGGCCTTGATCTGTTAGCACCTTGTCCGGATATCCATGGGGTCTGCAGAAGTAGGCTTGGAATGTTCTTGCTGCAGTTTCTGCTGTCAGATCCTTGACAGGGGCTACCACCAGGAACCGGGAATAGTGATCCACCATGGTCAGGGCATAGGAATAGCTAGATCTGCTGGGCGACAGTTTGACGTGATCCAGAGTGACAATCTCCAGGGTTTGGGTTGTTTTGATGGACTGCAAGGGTGCTTTCTGGCTGCTGTAGTCTTTCCTTCTGAGGCTACAGGGCCCACAATTCCGGCATCACCTTTCTATGGAACTCCGCATTCCAACCCAATAGAATCGGTCCTTCAGCAGGGTTTCCAGCTTCTTCCAGCCAAAGTGACCTGCTTGGTCGTGGTAGGCCTCTAACACCATCTGGACATCTGTCCTAGGTACAACAATCTGCCACACCATTTCATGGGTCTTGGGGTTGACATACCTTCTGCACAGCTTCTCTCTGTAGATGAACAGCCAGCTTCTCTCATTCCACAGGTGTTTGGCTTGTGGGGGAGCATCCTTCTCCAGGTGAGAACCTTCCTGGGAGATCAGTCTTTTGATGAGGCTGACAACCGGGTCACTGTCCTGAGTCTCCTTCCAGCTGTGATGAGGTAGAGGGTTTGGCGTTCTACCATGACATCTTCTGGAGGCGAGCTGCTCGTGGATCATTCCATTTCTGTGGAAAGCAGGTAGTTCAATTTCTTCGAGATCATCCACTTCATCCTCGGTGTCCGACTGGTGGGGCATTCTTGACAAGGCATTAGCATTGGTATTCTTGTGACCTGCCCGGTACTTGATTGTGAACTGGTAATTCGACAATCTGGCCACCCAACGCTGTTCCATGGCTCCCAACCTGGATGTCTCCAGGTGTGTCAAGGGGTTATTGTCGGTAAAGGCTGTGAATTTAGTTGAAGCTAGGTAATGCTTGAATCTTTCAGTGATAGCCCAGACCAAGGCCAGGAACTCCAGCTTGAATGAACTGTAATTCTCCTGGTTCCTCTCAGTAGGGCGAAGCTTCCGACTGGCATAGGCCATTACCTTTTCTCTGCCGTTTTGCTTCTGGGACAACACAGCTCCCAGTCCCTCGTTGCTGGCGTCGGTGTACAACAGGAAAGGCTGGCTGTAGTCAGGGTAAGCCAGGATTTCTTCACCAGTCAGGATTTCCTTCATTACTGCAAAGGATTCAGCCTGTTCCTTACCCCACTGGAATGGGGGATTTTTACCTCTCTTGGACTGTCCTACCAGGAGATCTTGTAAAGGTGCTGCCTTTTTGGTGTAATCCTTTATGAACCTCCTGTAGTATCCGACCAGTCCCAGAAACTGACGTACTTCCTTGATGTTTCTCGGTTCAGGCCACTTCTGGATGGCAGTGACCTTCTCCGGGTCTGGTGCTACTCCCTCTGAGCTGACTACGTGTCCCAGGTACTGAACCTTCTGCTTGAGCAGGTGGCACTTAGAAGGTTTTAGTTTCATCCCATACCGGGACAATGCTTCAAATGCCTCCGCCAGGTGCTTCAGATGGTCTTAATACGACCTAGAGTACACGATAATGTCACCCAGGTACAGCAGCACTGTCTCAAAGTCCCGGTGTCCAAAGCAACACTCCATCAGCCTCTGGAACGTCTCGGGGGAGTTGCAGAGCCCAAACAGCATACTGTTGAACTCGCATAGTCCCATCGGGGTGGTGAAGGCTGTCTTCTCCTGGTCTTCCTCAGCAACAGAGACTTGCCAGTACCCACTAGTGAGATCCATTGTGGAGAAGTAATTAGCAGATTTTAGTGCAGCCAGGGATTCCTCTATACGGGGCAAAGGGTATGCATCTTTATGTGCTATTCAATTAATTTGTCTATAATCTACACACATCCTCATGCTACCGTCCTTCTTTCTGACCAGGACCAGGGGAGCTGCCCAGGGGCTACAGCTATCCCTTACTACCCCTGCCTTTTTCATATCATGCAACATTTCCTTGGCTTTTTGGCAGTGTGCTGGTGGTATGGGTCTGTAACGCCCCTTAATGGGTGGATGGTTACCGGTGGGTATGTGGTGTTGTACTCCTTTATCCCTTCCAAAATCAAGTCGGTGCTTACTAAACACTTGTTCAAATTCCTGAACCACTCTGTAGACACCGTGTTTTTGATGGACAGGAGTGGCGTCAGTCCCAACATGGAGCTGTTGACACCATTCCTCCAGCTGAGCTTCTGAGTCATTGTCCTCCACTGTATCCAGTGGGGTCAAGAATTCCACTGTGTGTATGGCATCATTATTCACAGTATACAATCTGGCAACAGTGGCGTATCTTGGCAATTTAACTTCCTCCTCCCCATAATTTAGGAGACGTACAGGTACCCTTCCATTGCGTACATCAACTACCCCTCTTGCAGTTAGGAGTGTAGATCTGTGTTCTGAACTGATAGGCACCACTACCGCCTGGTAGTTCTGTCCCTTGAGACATATTGCTGCCCTACACCAAATCAGCATTTCACTCATTGGGGGAATCACAATGGGTATCGGGTCTGTCACCCGTACATTACCAATCTCATCACCTGTTAGTTTTACCTGCTGCTGGTACAGGAGGGCTCGAAATTATTTCTGGAGCACCTTCCTCAGCACCGGTTTGGCAGTGTCAGCCATTCTCCCAAACAGTTACCAACTACATATGTACTAAGTATCATATACAAGTCTGTATCACCAGGGTTAGACTCCACTACAATCAGCCCTTGGTCCTTTAGTTCTGCTCTCCCCACCTTCACTGTCACGTCCTTAATCCCTACTAGGTTAAGAGGAAGGCCATTGGATGCATAAACAGAGAGATTTGGGGCTGGCGGATGGAGTTCATCTAGGGACCAGTACCTTTTGTAGAGGATGTCAGGTATGATGGTTACCTGTGACCCGGTGTCCAGTAGTGCAGGTGTTTCTATACCATCTAGCACGATGGACAGGAAAGGCCTTCCTCCTACGAACCGGTGATACCAGCTTGATGGGCCTGGTTGGTCTACTCCTGGGTGTCGGCCCTCGGCCCCAGGGTTTGCCCGTTTAAAGGACAGGTCCGGGTGGTATGGCCTGCCTTGTGGCAACGGTAGCAGACGAATTCTCTTGGAGGGTGACGTTGGTCGTTGGTCCTCCCACCGGGTGGCGTTGTCCTCCATCTCCTCATCCAGGGGACATCCTCAGGACAGTCGGCGAGTAGGATCCTTCCTTCCGGCTCGGGCTCCGTCTGTAGCTGCAGGGTGCTCAGGACAGTGGCCAGGGTTTTACTTAGCTGATGCATTTCAGAGCGCAGGCTGTTCAGCTCGCTAGGGGGGCACTGTTTGCATTTTTGTTTCAGCCGTTAATGAAGGAGCAGTGGGTGCTGCGGGCACTGGGGTGGCCCCACCCTGGTAACGCTGGATAGCAGTATCTGATGGTTCCAGGGGCTGCAGACCCTTATTAGCCATGTCCTTCAGGGTGTCAAAGGTGGCATTTGGATGATCTAAGGCCCACCATCGTACGGTTAAGCTCTCCTCCTGGGACCTCAACCCCCGGATGAATTGTTCTGTCAGCATTTTGTCCTCATCATGTATGCTGGCTGGACTAACCTGTTTCAGGGCCCGCAGGGCCTCTTGTAGACGCCAGGCATGGTCCCGCATACTGTCCTCAGGTTTCTGGGTACAGTGGTAGAACCTCATCCGGAGATCTGTCTCAGTGAGGTTTTCAAAGACAGTTTGCAGTCTCTTAAATATGATAGATACCGATTCCTGGTCTCCGGCTGGCCAGGTTTCAACTTCCCGCTCGGTGGCTCCAGTCAATTATCACAGCACAACAGAACCTGACGCTTCCTGGTTTGGCGTCGAGGCGTGAGGCGGGGCCTGGGCTTCATGCGCTACCTACAGTCACGCCTCTCTGGTTCCCGCGGTTACGCCCCTCTTCTTCCCGTGCGGCGACGCGGTAATGGCGGCGATGTTCACCGCAGTACAAACACAGTTCAATTACGGCACACAGTACCCGGTGGCAATGGGCACGAAATCCTGTTCGTAACGCCAGGAAGAGAGATGTGTTGCCCAGGGGGATATAGGGGACTCGGTACCCGGGCCTTTTACCTTGCTTAGGATTTCAAGGCAGTCGGCTCCCGGGCCCGTACTCTGGGGTCTCTCTTGAAAAAGGGGTTTTTAGTATACAGTTTGTTTCGTGACGCCACCTGTTGTTTCCGGCAATGGTTACCGGCGCTGCTGCAGACCTCCGGGGGGTGATGAGATGGCAGCTGGGATGTTTCTGCTCCCCACAGGCGGAGCAGACCCCCGGGGCAGAGTTGATGGAAGGATGCAGGTGAGAGATGGCCAGGTCAGGGGGAATGACGGACACGCACACAGGGGATTCGCTTCAGTACCTTTACTGGTGTAACGGCAGGTATGGTCCAGGGTACTTGCTAGGAAGGGTGCACTTCAGGACTTCTCCCCAGTGAGTGGGTATAAGGCCTCCTGATCCGTGTCTCCCTCTCTCTAAGCTTCTAGCCAGCCTAGAACTTGGCCTAGATTCTGTGTTGTGTTGCTCTCTCACCTGACCGCTTGGTAGTAGGACCTTTCTTTGGCAACCACTATCTCTGGACGCCGGGGCCTTCGTGGTTCCTAGTCCTGTTATTGCTGGTAGCTTCAGGATGACCAGGGGTCTGGAAGCCTCCTGGTATGCCGGTAGTCCCTACTGGGTATAGAGGACCCTGTAGCGCAGACCCGGTGTCCGGTTTGTGTCTTGGGGTGAGCCTATGATGCTCCTCTGCCCCCTCAACTCCTCTCTCCTCTCCTCTTTGCCTCCGACCACACTCGGGGCCCTCAATACACAGCAGCTCACGTGCTGCTTCTTCACTGGTCTAAGTGCCAGCACACTCTCTCTCAGACTGAACAACTAACTGAACTGCCTGGCTCCACCCTCCATATATATATCCCTAACAGGGCTCCCTCTGGTGGTCTGATGTGGAAGGGTGGAGGTGTCTGTTTGTAATGAGGGCCTCTTGTGGAGAAGTCCATCCATGCACCCTTTTTGGTCCTGTGGTACCTGTTGTAGCAGGGTGCCACAGAGACCCAATTAGGAATCTCCATATTTCCAGAATTTAGGGGCAAACACCTCCAAAGTGGCATAAATTTCACTAGAGTAGAAGTAGTATAATAGGGCACTGACATCCTTTCCACTACAGCAAACCCAGGAGATGGAGATGCAATCAGGAGTCTCCACATTTCCCAAAATTAGGGACAGACACCATCAAAGTGGCATTAATTTCACCAGAGTAGAACTAGTATAATTGGGCATTGACACCCCTTTTACTACAGCCAACCCAGCAGATGGAGACCCAATCAGGAGTCTCCACATTTCCAAAAATTAGTGTTAACATCAGCAGCAGCAGCAACAGCAGGCACAGGAACCATGACAAAGATGTCACAGACTGCAATAATTCGAGATCAATGCAGCACACTAAAAACTACACCATCGTCTAGTCTGCACAGTCTGCGATTGGGGTGCAAAAATCCTTGGAGATTCATGGCTTCTTCATCTTTATGAAAGTTAGGTGGTCTACACTTTCAGGGGACAGCCAGATGCGCTTATCCGTCAGGACTCCACCAACAATGCTGAAGACACCTTCGCAGAACGCTGGCTGCCAGGCATGATAAAACCTCCAAGGCGTGACAGGCGAGCTCAGGCCACTCTTCCATTTTTGAAGACCAAAATGTAAAAGGATCCAAACCCTTCCTGATGGAATTGATATTGAGCTTGAGATACTCCTGTAACATCCTCTCCAGTCATTCACCAAGTGTCAGACTTGTGCTCTGTTCTGGTGCACAAGGTAGTCTAAAAAGGACAGTGTGAAAGGACTGACAGAAATTGCTTCTGCCTCTTACGCTGCTCCTGCTAATGTTTTTGCATTGATGAATTGACGTTCATAGGGTTGGAAGTTTAGAGCTGCGATGCACACTGTATGCCTCACTGCTGTCTTGGGGAAAACCTCTCTTAATGTCTAAAAGTGTGTTTCGATACTCCAGCATGCACGGGTCACTTTCCAGGGTGGGAAACACATGGCAAAATTTACTCTTGTAACGTGGATCTAACAGAGTGGCAACCCAGTAGTCAGCACTATATTGAATCATAACTATATGGGGATCATGTTGCAGCAAGAAGGAGCTCATGTGTCAGGCTCTTCCATGAGGTCCAAGCCCATGTTGTGTTCATGGCTGGGTAACACTGATGCTTGTTTCCTCCATCCCCTCACACACAACCGAGAAGGGATCATTATCTTCTTCATCTACTGACTGTTGCTCGCCCATCAACTCTTCCTCCTCATCCTCCTTCATTTGTTCCTCTGCTCCTGACCCTTCACTAACAGTTTGTCTGGTATCACGAGCCCCACTCGATCACTGTAATCCACCCTCCCTTGGCCTGTGTGACGACAGTTTGGAACTTAGAGATGTTGTTATACCTTCCGCATCCTCCTCTACATCTTCCTCTTCCTCTGAGACCACCACCTCCTCCTGCAGGTTATTCAAAATGTGCTCCAGCATGTACAGTGGTGGCCAAAAGTATTGGCACCCCTGCAATTCTGTCAGTTAATACTCAGTTTCTTCCTGAAAATGATTGCAATCACAAATTCTTTGGTATTATTATCTTCATTTAATTTGCTTGCAAGGAAAAAACACAAAAGAGAATGAAGCAAAAATCAAATCATGGATCATTTCACACAAAACTCCAAAAATGGGCCAGACAAAAGTATTGGCACCCTCAGCCTAATGCTTGGTTGCACAACCTTTAGCCAAAATAACTGCGAACAACCACTTCCGGTAACCAATAATGAGTTTCTTACAATGCTCTGCTGGAATTGTAGACCATTCTTCTTTGGCAAACTGCTCCAGGTCCCGGATATTTGAAGGCTGCCTTCTCCAAACTGCCATTTTGAGATCTCTCCACAGGTGTTCTATGGGATTCAGGTCTGGACTCATTGCTGGCCACCTTAGAAGTCTCCAGTGCTTTCTCTCAAACCATTTTATAGTGCTTTTGGAAGTGTGTTTTAGGTCATTGTCCTGCTGGAAGACCCATGACCTCTGAGGGAGACCCAGCTTTCTCACACTGGGCCCTACATTATGCTGCAAAATTTGTTGGTAGTCTTCAGACTTCATAATGCCATGCACACAGTCAAGCAGTCCAGTGCCAGAGGCAGCAAAGCAACCCCAAAACATCAGGGAACCTCCACCATGTTTGACTGTAGGGACTGTGTTCTTTTCTTTGAATGCCTCTTTTTTTTTCCTGTACACTTTATGTTGATGCTTTTTGCCAAAAAGTTTTACTTTTGTCTCATCTGACCAGAGAACATTCTTCCAAAACGTTTTAGGCTTTCTCAGGTAAGTTTTGGCAAACTCCAGCCTGGCTTTTTTATGTCTCGGGGTAAGAAGTGGGGTCTTCCTGGGTATCCTACCATACAGTCCCTTTTCATTCAGACGCCAACGGATAGTACGGGTTGACACTGTTGTACCCTCGGACTGCAGGGCAGCTTGAACTTGTTTGGATGTTAGTCGAGGTTCTTTATCCACCATCCGCACAATGCGTTGAAATCTCTCGTCAATTTTTCTTTTCCGTCCACATCTAGGGAGGTTAGCCACAGTGCCATTGGCTTTAAACTTCTTGATGACACTGCGCACGGAAGACACAGGAACATTCAGGTCTTTGGAGATTGACTTGTAGCCTTGAGATTGCTCATGCTTCCTCACAATTTGGTTTCTCAAGTCTTCAGACAGTTCTTTGGTCTTCTTTCTTTTTTCCATGCTCAATGTGGTACACACAAGGACACAGGACAGAGGTTGAGTCAACTTTAATCCATGTTAACTGGCTTCAAGTGTGATTTAGTTATTGCCAACACCTGTCAGGTGCCACAGGTAAGTTACAGGTGCTGTTAATTACACGAATTAGAGAAGCATCACATGATTTTTCAAACAGTGCCAATACTTTTGTCCACCCCCTTTTTTAGGTTTGCTGTGGAATTATATCCAATTTGGCTTTAGGACAATTCTTTTTGTGTTTTTTTATTGAAGACAAATTAAATGAAGATAATAATACCAAAGAATTTGTGATTGCAATCATTTTCAGGAAGAAACTGAGTATTATCTGACAGAATTGCAGGGGTGCCAATACTTTTGGCCACCACTGTAGATGAGAGGAATAGTGATGGTGATGACGGAATCACAAGCACTAACCATGTTAGCAGTCATTTTGAAACTGTGCAGAAGGGTGCAGAGGTCATTAATCTGTGCCCACTCCGTAAACGTGATATGCCCCACGTCCGTACTACGTTTGCCCAGGCAAAATGAGATACTGCATCACGGCTTATCGCAGCTGCCACAGTGGCTGCAGCATGCGCAGAATGGAATTTCACCGTGTCGTCACATCACATATCAACCGGTTAACCAATATGGCCAAAGACCTCTGTAGCGATTCAAGTCAATGACCCGGAAGTAAGTACACAGCGACCGTGCTTTCTGCACAGCGCACCAAGGCTAGGATAGTGGTGGTGAAGTTGATGTACCACAAGGTTGAGGAAATGAGCCATGCAAGGCACAAGTGTGAGGCTGCCCCAGGGTAGGGTCGCCACTAGGTTTGCACCATTATCGCACACAGCCTTCCCTAGCTCCAGGTTCAGTGGAGGCAGCCTTTACTCAAACCTGGCCTGGATAGCTCTCCACAACTCTTGAGCTGTATGACTGTGATCTCCAAGGCATATTCATTTTAACACTGCATGATTGCGATGAGCCCTAGCTGCGCAGTACAAAGGTTGAGGGGATTCTATGTGCTCTGTTGGAATGCGTGTCTCATTAAGGCACAGGTTGAGGGTGCAGGTGGAGGCCCTAGAGGAGGGTGAGGAGGCAGAATCAGTGGAGGAAGTGTTACATACAGAGGTTTGTCCAGCAAGCCTTTGGGATTCCAAGACTTGTGGATCAGTCTCTTCTCCGCCTGCTCCCACAGACATCAAAGTCACCCTGTGCCCAGTCATCGAGATGTAATGCTCCTGGCCATGCTTTATCATCCAGGTGTCTGTGGTGAAATGCACTCTGGCAGACATAGACTTTTTTCAACGAACAGGGTGATGTTGTCTGCAACATACTGGTGTAGTGCAGGCACAGCTTTCTTAGAGAAGTAATAGCAACTGGGCAACTGTTACTGGGGGACTGCGAGACCAATCAGCATTCGGAAACTGTCTATCCACCAGGAGGAAAGGCAGTATTTCCATAGCCAACAGATTGGGAATGGTGAATTTCAAGCTCTTAGCTTTGGCATGTGTAGGATGAAACAATCTTTCACGTGATCACCACTGCGGGACCAAGGGCTGGTTGCTGTAGTGAGAGAGGGTGGAGTAGGGTGAACACAACAAACAGCTGGACTGTGAGTGAGATGTAGGCGGAGATGTAACAGTGGATTGAGAAAGATATGGTGTGCTCAGTGAAATAAAAACAGCAGGCATGTCACCTTCCATAACAGCTGATGGGCTCTCACTCCAACTGTAGAGGGTAAACAAGTGGAGGTTCTGCGGCTGGAGACCTATGTGAAAACACTTGTCACGGTGATGGAGGAGGAATAAGCAGCAGATGCGTTTGATGGGGCAGGCAGTGGTGGATGAGGCCAGCTAGTCCGCATTTTAAAGCAGTGAGATTCCCAGACTAACTCATATTGATCATGCATGCGCTGATTCATGCATGTAGTACTCAAATTATTGCATTTTTTGCCTCTACTGAGTTGTGTTTTGCAAAGTTAGCAAGTAACGTGAGTTGGGTCATTCTTTGCGGTCTCAAAAAATGCCCAGGCTAGGCAACCCTTGCTGCCCCTGCAAATTGCAGATTCGCGACTGCTGCTGGCCACAGCCAGAGTAGTGGCTGCGGATGCAGTGCTTGTGTGGTGCCCCCGAGGGTTCAGTCACCACAGAGGTACTGCACCTCACCCAGAGGTGTGGTGTCTCCTTCTCTCAGGTAAGGAGGGAGTGCTGCCCGGAACCCCAACACCCGCATTCAACACTACACTATTCCAGGCTGGCTGGCAGGGCAAGATGCACTGTGTTTCTGCTGAGCCCTGTCCCTGGCTGGAGTGGGGGGAACTAAAGAGAGGGGGAACCAGTAGTGGGTGTGGGTGGAGGATGTAGAATAGGGGAGCACCATTATATGAGGTATATATAGGGAAGCCATCTTAGGGTAGCAGGTTAGTCAGTCAGTGAGTAGTAAGGAGAGGAGGGGAGCAGAGTCTCTTTAGGAGCTCTGCTCCACAAGTGGGCCTAGTGATAGAGGCCAAGAAAGGGAGCAGAGGAGAAAGGCTCCATTTTACAGAAGGGATCCCAGGGGGTACGGTGAGTGCAGGACGGCACCCATATGCCCCGAATCTGCCAGGTGTCAGAGGGATCAGGCCGCAAGAAGGGACCAGCCGCGTTACTCCAGGTCTCGGCTGGAAAAACCGGAGGCTTCTGCACTTCCATGGTGCAGTTGCCACAGCCTCACCCTAGTCACCGTGAAGGGCATCAAGTAGGTCCGGGAACTCCAGGTTGCCCAGAGGGACTTCAGAGCACCAGATCGGGACTGAGTGTGGGGAAGCGCAGGGCAGGAGGGAGAAGACCCAGCGTGAGAAGTCGGTCTAGTAAGAAACCTAAAGAACGCGGGGTTCCGTCAAACGCTTCTGATATATCTGAGAAAGTGCTGAACCCCTGGTCTGATAGACGAAGTGCGACGTGGAGGCGGACACCCGTACAGTGTACCTCAGAAACTTGAACAAGAACTGTGAGTAAAGCTCGGATGACTGCACTCCACTGCCTCCGTCAGTTATTTCAGCTGCGCCATCTCTCTCTTCTGCACTACGAGCCCCAGCATCACCACCCACCAAACTCTACACTGCCCTGAGGCCCGCTCCACCTGTGGGGAGCTGTTCCATCCTAGCTGCCCTATCAACTGCCTCAGAGATCTGCAGCAGCGCTGGTACAAATTACCAGAAACCACAGGTGGCGTCACGATCAAACTACAAATCCCATATAAACAATCCCTTTTTGTTGACCGCCCTGGGCCACGTAACGGGCCAGCCACTGTGACATATTCCCCCCCAGCATCCATAGGCCCAGACACCGAGCACCCCACTGCCCTGGGGGCGCGTCACTTGTCGTAGTTGCATCATTCCGTGTCTGTGTGGGAGGCCGCAAAGTAACTTCCTCTTCTTCCTCCTCCTCCACCTCTTCTGCTGAGCTACTCAGCTGCGTTCCTCTGGGTTCACACCAAGTGGGAGCTACAACCTCATCATCATCCTGTCTGTTCCCCTACTCCTCGCCCTGAGAGTTATCCTCCTTCTCTTACTGCCCTGACAGCACAGTACAGTTCGTGTTAACCTCAGGTATCTGAGTCTCATCAGGATCATCTCCTCCCAGGGGGTTAACATCTGTTGACGAAGGTCTGGATTCTACTCGGATCCTAGTTCGTCCTGCCCGGATCCAACTGAAAAAAATGTTGGGCATCGCTGAAAATGCTTTCCTCCTTTTGAGTCTGTTAATCTTTGGAGCAAACCCTAACTTTAGCATACAAAGCCATACAAAACCTGTATCCTCTATACATCTGTGACCTAGTCTCCCCGTAACTACCTGCACACAACCTCCGATCCTCACAAAATCTCCTTCTCTACTTCCCTCTTATTTTTTTGATTCCACAATTGCATACAAGATTTGTCCCGTGCATCTCACCTACTGTGGAACTCTCTACCCCAACATATCAGACTCTTGCCTACCGTGGAAACCTTTAAAAGGAATCTGAAGACCTACCTCTTCCAACAGTACGCTGCACGACCAGCTCTACCCTCACCTATTGTATCCTCACCCATTCCTTGCAGATTGTGAGCCCTCGAGGGCCTCTCTCCTCCTGTACCAGTCATTGACACATTTTTGTTCAAGATTATTGTACTTGTTGTTTGCTATATATACCCCTGTAAAGCGCCATGGAATAAATGGTGCTATGATAATAAATAATAATATGAATTATGCTATTTGTACTCTGGGTCAATTGATGCCACTTCTTTTGTTGTCTGCCCCTAATTTTTGCTGTTTTGGCAGCTTTTGGGCCCCTTTGAAGTGGTTGTCTATGTGTTTGGTTTTGCCTCCCATTAAATCCAATGGGGTTTGGATATGTTCGACGAACATCGGGAAATTCGGCGATCGGAACCGAATTAAACTTTGAAAGGTTCGCTCATCTCTATTCATCGCTAGTAGTCACACAATGATAACATCAATCTAGACCACACATGTGAATGGTGTGACATCATCAAACTGTGTACTGTATACTGTGAAGAATGACTTATAGTTTATATGTTAGGCCCAATTGCGGCATCTGCTTCATGCAATATCTCAAATGAAGATATCTTTAGCATGGATTCATACTCATACAGTATATCAGTTTTCTTTTTCATACCTATATTCCTGTCTTGCTGAGTGGTAGCTAAAATATGATAAAAGTAAGGTAATATGAGGGTAAATGTATGTATCAAAGCGCTCATCTGGCCATACACTGGTCATATTACACTTGTGAATATATTATTCTTTTGACATCCTATGGGACATCCCATTCGTTTTTACTTTGAGGCTAATTTAATCACTGGCTTGAAGTTTCAGTCCAATCCATCAGTAAAGGAGCCGGATATTGTTCCAATTGTAGGTGTTTGACTTAACCACAAATCCTTCAAGGTAAAAGGGGCCCATTTTTTTATTACTAAGCACCAGCATTGTGATCTCTGTGTTAAAGTGCTTCATGATATACACCAAGTATTTGCAGCCACATTTCATGGCACAGTTAACATATGAGTCAGTAGATAGTGCAATCCCCAATACCAAAACACCCAGTAATCATCTGAAAAATAAAAATAATGTCTGCTGTCTTTTTCAAAGTATTCTACACTTCATAAGAGCACTGGAGCTAACCGCAGCCTTAAGTAGTTCCCGATGCACTGGTCTTTGAAAGAGCAGAATTAGAACAATGAACATCTCTACCATTAGAGGTCACTAACGAACAAGGCTCTGAACATGCGGCTTGCATTAGAGCTTGTATCCTACACTGAAAACCAATTCCAGAGGAAAAATATTAAATCCCATTTCTCTTCACTACCAAGTCCACAGAAATGACTCACACAGCATCATGTACATTTTCACTCATTCTTCCTTTTTACAACACCTCATTTACTGTTGTAGGGATCAGTTCTGGTGTATATACTTTAATGCCAGATAAAAAGGTGCACATGTAGTAACATTGAAACATAGGATCTGACTATAGTTAAAAGAATGGCTTGCCTCACCTATGGTGCCCTGATTATAATCTCCAAATGCACAGCCTGCATGGACTAAGGGATTGATAAATGACGTAACACAGGAGATCAAAGCGTTATAACTTATCAGTTGGGATTTTATATTACACTCGATGGTAAGTTTCCATTGACATATATGTAACCGTACTCATAGACATGTAAACTTACTCTGTGATGTCAAAACTTGACAATTGTCCAGAAATCTAACACTACGTAGACATTACTTATTGCATCCACCAGATTTGCACAAGATCCTTCTTCTGTATCAATCAAGCTTTTTAAAAAGAGGTTCTTCAGCAGCTGCAGTATGCCATCTACAGTACTGTACTGCAACTGCTAAAAGCCAACATGATACACACCTTGTACTGTTTTATTAAATTACAAAGCTTTTCAAAATCAATTCTGGACAGAAATCCTCCCTCAGGCAACATGCACATTTCGGTTCTTCAAGGTCCGTGTACAGTCTCCAACATATTCATAGGAATATATGGAATATATGAGGCTTTTGAGTTCCAGAAGAGAAATTATGGACCCTAAAAGATGGACATGTGAATGCAGACTTATTCTCAATAAAAAAGGTTCTGTGACAGCTGAAATGTGCATTATAAGGAATAAAGTATGTCTTGCTATAAATAAAAAGAATAAAAGATACAAGGAAGAACACTGTCAACTAAAAGGTGTTTGTGCAAGATCAGCATATAGAACCGTTATTATCCCCCAAAACTATATTGGCGACGTGAGAAAATCCCTCACTAACAGTAAGTCCTCCATTACTTAGGAATCACTATGAAATAAAATCATAATAAGAATATTCTACTTTTTTACAATTATTTCTACTGCACAGATTAAAGATGAACATGTTTGTGAGTTTAATATTATCTCCAATTTTTGTATTTCCGTTTTCATTTTTCCAAGGTCCTCAATTGTTCAATAACAGGACGTTCAATTGTAACGTTTTCCATGTTTGGCTCATATTTAGACATTTTTCTGAGTGTCATATTCCTTAACATAATATACAGAATATTCTCACATTACTCCCTGTCCCCAGTGTGGCTTTATCTCTAATACGCAATCCTACATAGATACTCTATTTTATGACAATTTTATACAAAGTTATGCAACCTAAGTGTATTTCTGGCACGTTGGAAGACACCATAGTGTATAATGGAAAATTCATATCTACTGCTGAGAGCTATGCCATTTAAATAGGTCTACAATCTGATTTTACTATACAAATTACACACATCATTAAATAGATCTCTTATATCCGATGAAAGTTTCAGTTTCTTATAAGATTCCAGTCAGAATGGCTGTATAATCCTTGGTGACATTTTATTTCAAACTCCACCCACCTATACTGATTAAGAACTACTCAGTGCCCCTCCTGCGGCTGAGATCTCACTCTGCTCAGTACAAGTTGCAGCTGTCTGTAAGGCTGGGTGGAGTCTCTGACTCATCACCTCTCCCATTGGTGTCATAAAATGCTTGCAAATTCTAATGTATAATACTGACCACATACTGAACATCTGAACGTGGCCTACTTATACAATCATCCTGATATAAATTTTCAAACTAAGTACACAAGCCTCATCAGTTCTAAGAGATCTATTTCATAATGTTTATATTGTGAAATCGGATGGCAATTCATATTGTAAGGGTTATTCCTAACTTTTGAAACTTAGAACCTATCCATAGGTGATCAGTGGGGGTTTCAATGCTGGGAACCCGACAAACGCTGAGAACAGGGACTCTGAAATCTCCTGTTGAAGTGGACTGGCGGCTGTGCATGAATGTCACTTCTCTATTCATTCTCTATGGTACTGATGTAGATGGCACTAGCCAATGAGCCCAGTGATTGGTTGCAGGGGTCACGTGCACTGTCATCATCACTGCAGTCTATCAGCCAAGACTGGGGTAATGCTGGAGCTATGGAGGGTAACAACTCCATATATTATTTTATACATTTACAAGCTTTTGGTTAACTAAATGTTTATTCCAGATCACTCTTTTAAGAACTTATGACTTAACCCTTAACCCTACTGCTATGTTTTGAACTGTTTGATACCAATGATCATTGACCCTATTGCAGTGAAAATGCCACCTGGTTACCTAAGTTGCCTTATTATTATGTAAAAGTAATTATTAGCTACTGATTAATAATAATTACTAATTATTATTAATTAGTATTTATGGTTTTATAAGGTCCTGCTATATGCCACATTATATTACACCTGTTGAGTGAGTCATTAGTGTGACACTACTAGATAGTTTTACATCTTTCTCAAGTGCACGCTGTAATGCCTAAATGCAGTTTATTAATACTATTTGTTGTGTGGTTCTGTGGAGGAGTTGTGACTATGATGGGTGAAGCATGGTCCCCTAGTAAAGTTTTAGGGAGCATAAAAGTTCCTGCCTTCCTGCCATTAGTTGTTAGACACACACAGATAGGCACAAGAAGAGCTGTGCATAAGCAGATAAACTATTTCCAGAATCCATCCTTTTTACAACCCTTAATCTATTAAACTGCATGTGTGTGCCATCATCATCTCCTGACTCAACAACCGCAACATCCTCCTCTGTGGCCTACTTGCTAACACTCTTGAACCTCTCCAGTCCGTCCTTAACTCTGCTGCCTGACTAGTTCATCTCTCGCCTCGCTACTCCTCTACTACCCCCCCTTTGCAAATCCCTTCAGTGGCTCCCAATTACCGAGCGTATCCAGTTCAAACTACTAACACTGACCTACAAAGCCATCAATAACCTTTGTCCTCCGTACATCTCCGAACTAATTTCCCGATATCTTCCCTCACGTAATCTCTGGTCTTCCCAAGACCTCCTTCTCTCCTCCACACTTATTCATTCCTCACCCAATCGCCTCCAAGACTTCTTCTGAATATCCCCCATCCTCTTGAATTCTGTGCCTCAACACATCCGATTAGCTACCTGTCACGCCAGGTGTGAAGTGCAACACAAAAGGTAAAGGAAGAGCGAGCTCAGACACTAGGGAAAGGGGGAAGTGGAGACCTCCTAGTCTGGTCTAGCATCACCCTGTCTCAACTAACTTCCCTATATAGCCTCCTCAGCTATCGCCGATCGCGTGCCTTGCCCTACTTTCCCTGGCATAAGGCTACGGCTAGGGATGGAAGGAGATGAGCACTAGTCAACCTCCACTAAAACTCTAAAGACAACAAGGGTAGACAAAACAAGGAAAAATGGCTTAGCTTTAGATGAACTCCAAATGTGCACATGGCCTCAAGCTCCAGAGAGGACGAGGTACAGCTCCTGCTAAGCTTCACAAGTAGAAATGAATATAACCGGCGACACCCTCTCAGACACACCAGAGAGGTAGTCGCTCAGTCATAAGGACAGCCTCCTATCTAAGCAGCTGTCTGCAATGCCAAATGTGGAGATCTCCTGCAACCCACTGCAGGGCGACTATCTGTCACCTCTGACACACTCGTGACACTACCACATTCGGATCCTTCAGATGGAACCTGAAAACCCATCTCTTCAAGAAAGATTACAACCTGCAATGACCACGCTGTCTCTTCACCACCACCAGAGTTGCTGCAACCCCCCAACCTACTGTCTCCTTCCCCATCATCCTGTAGAATGTAAGCCCACAAGGGCAGGGTCCTCTTCCCTCTGTACCAGTCTATCATTGTTAGTTCGTTTACTGTAAGTGATATCTGTATTTTGTATGTAACCCCTTTCTCATGTACAGCACCATGGAAACAATGGTGCTATAAAAATAAATAATAATAATAACTACTTGTGAGGGGTGTGTGGAGAATGTCCACTCCACTCCCCTATAGAACTGTACTGTTTTAATAACTCTGTGTATGTTTTAGTCACCTGAAAAACTATTGTTTTCAGGTATGGCCATTAGATGGCAGCAGAGATACTGTTTGATATTACATTAACCTTATATCAGGGGGACGCAGGGTTAACGAGTTTGGGGGCCGCCCTCAGTGACAAGGTAGAGACTGAGGTATCTCTGGGAGTGAGATTCGGCCATCTTGGTTAGTTAAGACGTAACAGTGAGTAAGGACAGACATGCTGAGAGCACAGGGAAGAAGAGAGACCGGTGTGTGGGGGAAAAAACAGGAGGATTAACAGAAACGGGCACACCACAGCCTAATCTATACTCTAAAGGTCAATTTGTGGATCCTGGCCTCCTTCAGCCGATAGGCAGTAACGGATGTGCCTGGACTAGGGAGCCTCAGAAGCGAGGTAGTCCCTGCTAGAGTCAGGTATTGGGAGCCGTGGAGTGAAGCAGGAGCATCTCCACGAGAAAGTCCAGAGGCAGTTTCCCCTAGGTCCGAGTCACACCGTGATTAGCACCGCGTGGGGATTGAGACTGTGTTTTACCATCTGTGAATGCCGTGTTTTGCAACAAGTGTTGTACCTGTAATCCCCTATTTCTAAGGCTGTGCTGAACAAGTAAACTGGACTGTTTTTAAACGACTGTGTCATCTTTCATTCAAAGAGCAGAAGATCTGCATCCATCTGAACCCAGGATGAAAGTGAGTAAAGACTTCCTCAGCATACAGCTCAAACTACAGCACCCCACACACACACCCAGGGACAACCACGTCCCCCTTTTTCTGTAGCAGGCCAGGGTGATGAAGAAAACACTGTGACCCTCACCCATGACTACCACCCTGCCCCCCGTTACCTACTGCACCTTAGCTATCTAGCATGCAAAGTGAGTAGCACACTCACTATTGGGATGAGCTACCCCTGGCTTTAAAGAGTCATGGAGGAAGAAGTAAAGCATAATCTGCAGATGGTGTGGTTTGTCCTAAGTGGTGGAGGACAAAGAGATGCCCCATCAGAGGGAGTTTGAACTGTGATGACATAAAATGGCAAGGAAACTAGTGCCTGAGTTTAAGGAAATGAAATGCTTAAAGAGGTGGTGTACTACAATGTGTAGTGGGGAGATGGATTTAAACCTTGGAAATAAGGCTTTCTTCAAATACCTTGCTTTTCTAAATGTGCCTGTGAGCGGCGCTATCGCTGTCTGCTTATCCCCATCACGTGACCCCCGGCTGCAGCTGCCATTGATATCTGGTGATGTCAAGTCAACTTCCGGATTCGAAAGCTGACTCAGCATCACCAAGGCGAGACCCAGTCTCCCTGAGTGAATGGGCTGTGGGCGGAGTTTCACCGCATGTCACAGTTCAGCATCGCGCACGCTCTCCTCTACGCTGCTTTCATTAACAGAGAGCAGCAAGTCCGTGGAGGCAGCTGCAGTCGGAGGTCACGTGATGAGGATGAGCGGACAGGATTTGGAAAAGCAAGGTAATTGTAGAAAGCCTTATTTCCAAGGTTTAAATCCATCTGCCCACTACACATTATAGTGGACAACCTCTTTAACTGTGTAAGTAGGTTGAAAGAGTACACAAATTTGCATAGGAACAGCAAAAAGATACTGCGGCCAAGAGACGTAACTAAGAGAGAACATGTGACAAGCAATGAGAGTATGTGCTGTACTGCATAGGCAGAGCAACAGTAAAGAGGAGGCTGCAAAGGAGATTGCCAGCAGTATATGACAAATGGCAGTGAAGGAACACTACATCCTATAATATTATTTAAAGGTTAAATTAAATATGGTAAATTATAAGTTAGCACTACTAATAAGTATATATTTGCGTTTAGAGCATATGATTTAAGTTTGGACTTCAGACAGTGTAGGTTTCATATAATAAAAATGAATAAAGGTTCTGCAGTTCTTTGGGGCCTTGTTCTATTCCCAGAAGCCAAAAGAAATTACATACATTTTTGATCCTATAAAATTGATACAATTGATTTTTTTATGTACAGTACAGACCAAAAGTTTGGACACACCTTCTCATTTAAAGATTTTTCTGTATTTTCATGACTTTGAAAATTGTACATTCAGACTAAAGGCATCAAAACTATGAATTAACACATGTGGAATTATATACTTAACAAAAAAGTATGAAACAACTGAAAATATATGTTATATTCTAGGTTCTTCAAAGTAGCCACCTTTTGCTTTGATGACTGCTTTGCACACTCTTGGCATTCTCTTGATGAGCTTCAAGAGGTAGTCACCGGAAATGGTCTTCCAACAATATTGAAGGAGTTCCCAGAGATGCTTAGCACTTGTTGGCCCTTTTGCCTTCACTCTGCGGTCCAGCTCACCCCAAACCATCTCGATTGGGTTCAGGTCTGGTGACTGTGGAGGCCAGGTCATCTGACGTAGCACCCCATCACTCTCCTTCTTGGTCAAATAGCCCTTACACAGCCTGGTGGTGTGTTTGGGGTCATTGTCCTGTTGAAAAATAAATGATGGTCCAACTAAAAGCAAACCGAATGGAATAGCATGCCGCTGCAAGATGCTGTGGTAGCCATGCTGGTTCAGTATGTCTTCAATTTTGAATAAATCCCCAACAGTGTCACCAGCAAAGCACCCCCACACCATCACACCACCTCCTCCATGCTTCACGGTGGGAACCAGGCATGTAGAGTCCATCCGTTCACCTTTTCTGCGTCGCACAAAGACACGGTGGTTGGAACCAAAGATCTCAAATTTGGACTCATCACACCAAAGCACAGATTTCTACTGGTCTAATGTCCATTCCTTGTGTTCTTTAGCCCAAACAAGTCTCTTCTGCTTGTTGCCTGTCCTTAGCAGTGGTTTCCTAGCAGCTATTTTACCATGAAGACCTGCTGCACAAAGTCTCCTCTTAACAGTTGTTGAAGAGATGTGTCTGCTGCTAGAACTCTGTGTGGCATTGACCTGGTCTCTAATCTGAGCTGCTGTTAACCTGCGATTTCTGAGGCTGGTGGCTCGGATAAACTTATCCTCAGAAGCAGAGGTGACTCTTGGTCTTCCTTTCCTGGGGCGGTCCTCATGTGAGCCAGTTTCATTGTAGCGCTTGATGGTTTTTGCAACTGCACTTGGGGACACTTTCAGAGTTTTCCCAATTTTTCGCACTGACTGACCTTCATTTCTTAAAGTAATGATGGCCACTCGTTTTTCTTTACTTAGCTGCTTTTTTCTTGCCATAATACAAATTCTAACAGTCTATTCAGTAGGACTATCAGCTGTGTATCCACCTGACTTCTGCACAACACCACTGATGGTGCCAACTCCATTTATAAGGCAAGAAATCCCACTTATTAAACCTGACAGGGCACACCTGTGAAGTGAAAACCATTTCCGGTGACTACCTCTTGAAGCTCATCAAGAGAATGCCAAGAGTGTGCAAAGCAGTCATCAAAGCAAAAGGTGGCTACTTTGAAGAACCTAGAATATAAGACATATTTTCAGTTGTTTCACACTTTTTTGTTAAGTATATAATTCCACATGTGTTAATTCATAGTTTTGATGCCTTCAGTGTGAATGTACAATTTTCATAGTCATGAAAATACAGAAAAATCTTTAAATGAGAAGGTTTGTCCAAACTTTTGGTCTGTACTGTACATTAGTTGGCATCAGAATGTGTCCTTGCTTTATAATGGCTTTTTGTTTTTAAAAGACTTACTGTATATAAGAAACACTAGTGTGGACATGGTTTTGTCATGTAAAATATTAAGGTTACCATATATTAGTTGCTAAATAAATGTTATAATAATGTGTAAGACCTCTGTAGCTGTATAATTCTTTTAAGCAAATACACTGCTCAAAAAATAAAGGGAACACTTAAACAACAGAATATAACTCCAAGTAAATCAAACTTCTGTGAAATCAAACTGTCCACTTAGGACTCAACACTGATTGACAATCAATTTCACATGCTGTTGTGCAAATGGAATAGACAATAGATGGAAATTATTGGCAATTATCAAGACACCCTCAATAAAGGAGTGGTTCTGCAGGTGGGGACCACAGACCACATCTCAGTACCAATGCTTTCTGGCTGATGTTTTGGTCACTTTTGAATGTTGGTTGTGGTTTCACACTTGTGGTAGCATGAGGCGGACTCTACAACCCACAAAAGTTGCTCAGGTAGTGCAGCTCATCCAGGATGGCACATCAAAGCGAGCTGTAGCAAGAAGATTTGCTGTGTCTGTCAGCGTAGTGTCCAGAGGCTAGAGGCGCTACCAGGAGACAGGCCAGTACACCAGGAGATGTGGAGGGGGCCGTAGGAGGGCAACAACCCAGCAGTAGGACCGCTACCTCCGCCTTTGTGCAAGGAGGAACAGGAGGAGCACTGCCAGAGCCCTGCAAAATGACCTCCAGCAGGCCACAAATGTGCATGTGTCTGCACAAACTGTTAGAAGCTGACTCTATGAGGGTGGTATGAGGGCCCGATGTCCACAGATGGGGGCTGTGCTCACAGCCCAACACCGTGCAGGACGCTTGGCATTTGCCAAAGAATATCAGGATTGGCAAAGTCGCCACTGGCGCCCTGTGCTCTTCACAGATGAAAGCAGGTTCACACTGAGCACATGTGACAGATATGACAGAGTCTGGAGACACCATGGAGAGCGACCTGCTGCCTGCAACATCCTTCAGCATGACTGGTTTGGCAGTGGGTCAGTATTGGTGTGGGGTGGCATTTCTTTGGAGGGTCGCACAGCACTCCATGTGCTCGCCAGAGGTAGCCTGACTGTCATTAGGTACCGATATGAGATGCTCAGACCCCTTGTGATACCATATGCTAGTGCGATTGGCCCTGGGTTCCTCCTAATGCAGGACAATGCCAGACCTCATGTGGCTGGAGTGTGTCAGGGCTGAGTGGACTTGGGATGGTTACTGGGGAGCTTGTTTCGGTGGTAATATGCTCTTATGTGGCAATGAACGTTAAATTACCTTAGATACAGCCTGTTCTAGGGCTAGGATATTCACATTGACTGGCGAGCTGTAGATGACATTACACAAATATACATTGCATTGCAAAAGATAGCTCTAAAGTCTCTATCAGAGTGCTGCTCAGTCAGCCACAAGATGATTTTAATGCCCCTTGGAAGAGACATGGAGGTCACAGTAGCTTAACTAGACAGTTTTAATGCCTCTTGGAAGAGACGTGGAGGTCCCAGTGGAATAAAAAGACAATATCAATGCCCCTTGGAAGAGTGGTGGAGGTCGCAGTGGAATAAAAATACAATATCAATGCCCCTTGGAAAAGTGGTGGAGGTCACAGTGGAATAAAAACACAATATCAATGCCCCTTGGAAGAGTGGTGGAGGTCCCACTGGAATAAAAAGACAATATCAATGACCCTTGCCTTCCAAGCAAAAGCTGCCAAAAATTAGGATGGAGGAACTTGCAATGCCCCTTACAAGAGCCATGCAGTACAGCATATTAAAAACATTATTCCCATTATTGGAAAGTGGGTCTCCCATAGTCTTTGCCTATCCTTCCAAGCAAAAGCTGCCAAAAATTAAGACGGAGGAACTTGCAATGACCTTTACAAGAGCCATGCAGTACAGCATAATAAAAACATTATTCCCATTTTTGGGGAGTGGGTCTCCCATAGTCTTTGCCTATGCCTTCCAAGCAAAAGCTGCCAAAAATTAAAACGGAGGAAATTGCAATGACCCTTACAAGAGCCATGCAGCACAGCATATTAAAAACATTATTCACATTTTTGGGGAGTGGGTTTCCCATAGTCTTTGCCTATGCCTTCCAAGCAAAAGCTGCCAAAAATTAGGACAGAGGAACTTGCAATGCTGGCAACACAGACCATGGTCACCCTGGTGGTATAGTGGTGGTGGAGGCTGAGGATAAGGAGAAGAGCAAAAAACAGCCGAAATGTGGAAGCGTATACCCATGTATCTGCCTGCTCTTTCACAGCTGTCCACAACTCACAAGCAGTGTGAGGTTTATCACCTAAGCTTATGAGTTTCAGCACAGCCTGTTGCCGCTTGGCAGAGGCAGTACTGCAGTGCTTCCAGCTTGTAACTGATGTGGTGATATCTGAGATGGAGGCTGAATATGAGGAGGAGGAGGATGATGCGCAGGAGCTGTACACTGTGGGGGCAAATCTGACTGACATAGGGCCCACAATCCTCGGTGTGGGGAGGATGTGTTCCGTCCCAAGGTCCGACTGGGTCCCGGCTTCCACTATGTTTACCCAGTATGCCGTCAGGGAGATGTACCGTCCCTGGCCAGAAGCACTTGTCCACGTGTCCGTTGTCAGGTGGACTCTCCCAGTAACTGCATTGTTGAGGGCACGGCAGATGTTTTGGGACACATGCTTGTGTAGTGCGGGGATGGCACACCGGGCAAAATATTGTCGGCTGGGGACCGAGTACCGAGGGATGGCCACCGCCATAAGGTTGCGGAAGAATTCCGTCTCCACCAGCCTAAAAGGCAGCATTTCCAATGCAAGCAGTCATGAAATGTGCGAATTTAGGACTGTGGCCTGTGGGGCGTTGGCTGCGAATTTGCTCTTTTGTTCAAAGGTCTGGGATATGGACAATTGAATGCTGCGGTGGGACGTGGACGTGGACGTTGATGCTGTTTCTTGAGAAACTGCCATAATAAGTGAAGACTGAGAGGAGGGGGCATCTTTGCATGCAGTATGAACAGGGGATTGCCTTGCACGCACAACAGGGGGTACTCTTACACACACAACAGCGGAAAAAGCAGTGGTGACACCCGCTGACATTGGTCGTGGACCCTGGGTTTCGCCCCACAAAGTCAGGTGCTTTGCTGACATGTGCCTGATCATGCTGGTGGTGGTCAGGCTGGTAGTTTTGTCACCCCTGCTGATGCTGGCCTGGCAGGTGGTACAAATGGCCTTTTTGGGGTTATCAGCAGAGTCTTTAAAAAAATTCCAGACTCTGAAAGACCTACCGGTTGTACTGGCAATGTCCCTCGTGTTGGTGTTACGGGGAACAGTTGCCCGCCTTCTGTCTGCGGCCACCGCACTGCTTCTTCCTGCCTGTTGGGGTACTCTGCCTCCCTCCCCCTGTGTGCTACTGGCCTCGCTCTGCGTGTCCTCCTGCCACGTTGGGTCAGTTATTAGATCATCCACCATCTCTTCCTCTTCCACTTCTGCACCACGGTCCTCCTCCTCACTTCGTGGCAATTGTGTCTCGTCATCGTCCACCTCTTGTGACAAATTGCCAGCGTCGCCTTCCTGTGGCCATGGCTATACAAATATTTGGCCATTGCTACATGGGTTCTCCTCTTCCACCACTTCAAGCGGAGCAGGCGAGGGGCCCAAATATGGAAATGGACCAGTGAACAGCTCTTCAGAGTGTCCAACTGTGAGATCAGTTGCTGTCTGACGACACTCGGCATGGTGGGAGGAAGAAGCATCAGGGTGAGGAGGAGTATGCGGTCGAGACTCACGGCTACTAAGACTTGACCGTGTGGAAGACAGACCGGAGGTGGTGGTGCCCAGGTGACTGGAAGTATTATCTGCTATCCAATTAATAACCTGTTCACACTGATCAGTTGGCAATAGTGGTGTTATTGTGTGCTTCCCTAGTAATTCGGTCAAGAACTGGAAGCGAGAAGATGTGGCTGTTGGTTGTGGCACATTTTCACCTTGGCCACGGCCCCGTCCTCTGCACGCACCATCACCAGAACGTCCAGTTCCATGTCCCTTGACACGCGCCTTGCCCATGGTAAATTAAGTAAAATAGCTTACACTCACACTATCACTGGCAAAAGGGTAATAAAAAGGAGATTAGAACCGTGGAAGTGGAAAACCACAGGTCTATTTCTCTGGCCTACACCACAATCTTTTAAACAGATATATTTGTGTCTGAACAGTCAGCGAGATACTCAAACTGTTTTTTTTTTATGGAAAAAAGGCAAGCCGATTGATAACACCCAGATTTGAACCGTGGAAGAGGAAAACCACAGTTCTAGTTCTCTGGCCTACGCCAGAATCTTTTAAACAGATATATTTGTGTCTGAACAGTCAGCGAGACACTCAAACAGTTTTTTTTATGTAAAAAAGGAAAAAAGGTGGATTACACCCAGATTTGAACCGTGGAAGAGGAAAACCACAGTTCTAGTTCTCTGGCCTACACCAGAATCTTTTAAACAGATATATTTGTGTCTAAACAGTCAGCGAGACACTCAAACTGTTTTTTTTTATAGAAAAAAGGCAAAAAAAGTGGATAATACAGAGATTTGAACTGTGGAACTGCAAAACCACAGTTCTAGTTATCTGGCCGAAACCAGACTCTTTTAAACAGATATATTTGTGTCTGAACACTCACAGACACACTTTTTTTTTGGGGGGGGGGTATACCAAAAGGTTAATAAGATGGGTATTTGTACAGTCTGACTGAGGGAAAAAAAAAAGAGGATTTAGATGAAAAAAAAGGATTTTTCCTGGCCCCTGAGACCTGGGGCTAAGTCTAGCAATTTGAGTAGCAGCACACAGGACTGTAATGCAGTGTTTGTTGGTATAACCACTGCGCATCCTATACCGCCTGCCTGCCTGCCTGATATCTGGGTTGGATATTAGTCCTCAGAAGGACTGTTTGTTTGATTTTGCAGGCTTTACAGACCCTACACTACCTATTTCGCAGTATAAATCTCTCCCTAGCTCAGCAGCACTCTCCCTACACTGTCTGATCCGGGGCGACTGTGTCCAAGATGGCGGCGCCCGGTATTAAATACTCGAGGTGACGCTGTGCGGCCAGCCAATCACTGTAATGCCCACAACCAACATGGCTGCGGCATTACAGTGACTGGCTGGCAATCCCTGCATGTTCATTGGCTCTGTAAAGAGCGCCAAACATGCAGGGCGGAGACTCGAGCTCCTGCCCGAGTAACCCGAAAATGCTCGGTGCTCGCCGAACATCCCGAGTAGTGAGATGCTCGGGCGAGTGCCGAGAAGTGTCGAGCATGCTCGCTCAACACTAGCGCTCACTAACCTCTCTCTCTCCCTCTACTCTAATCCAGGAAATCACCTGGACTATCCCCACCACAGTTAACTTCAATCAGCTCAAAAATCTACGGGTTTACTGCAAAGGAATCCATTTTTCCCTCAGGAGTCACCTTTTATAATCCTTATCCCCCCCTTTTTTTCCTAAATTTTAATGTGATATATTTTAAAAATAAAAGTCGCTTGTGAAATATACCTATGCTTCTAATATTTTTGGTAACCCAACCTTCTTACTTGCACAATAAGGCCTAATCTTACTAGTTCAAGACACACTTTAGATCTACTTCTACACCGATTTAACCAAAATTGTCAGCCTGTGGTTGGTTGTCTGTCTTTTTGCAGCAGGTATAACCAGGCCTACCTACCAGCGCCTTCATACTTTTTATTTACTAGAAGTGTTAATAATTTATTTTTATCAATTAACCAAAAGAAAAGTGAATGGAAAAAACATAGAAAAATAAATCAAATCAATATTTAGTGTGACAATCCTGTACCTTCAAAACAGAATGAAATAATCAATTCTTTAAGTTACATTTGCACACAGATATTGAAGAAACTTGGAAGGTAAGTTGTTCCAAACATCTTGGTGAACTAACCACAGATCTTCTGTGAATGTAGGCTTGTTCAAATCCTTCTGTCTCTTCATGTAATTCCAGACAGAGCCAGTGATGTGAGATCAGAGCTCTGTGAGGGCCATATCTTCTTCCATAGCTGCTAATTCTTTTTTACACTAAAAATAGTTCTTAATGACTTTGGCTTTAATTTTAGGTTCATTGTCCTGCAGCAGAAAAAATTTAGATCCAATCAGACACCTCCCTGATGGTATTGCTTGACAATAATTAGTTGCTTGTATTGTTAAGCTTGAGGACACCAAGGAATGGCAACGTTGACGACTGCAGATGCAATGTTCGGCCAAGGAAACTTAGTGCAGCAGATGAAGGACATCTTATGTTTACTTCCCTTCAAAATTGGAAGACGTCCAGTAGTGCCATCAGCTCAGAACTGCCAGCAAACAGTGTGACCAAGTTACACCATTCTACTGTTTAGATAAGTTTGGCCAGAAGTGATATTCATGGAAGAATTCAGACTAAAAAGTTATACCAGCGACATGGAAACAAAGCAAAGTGACTTAACTATGCATGATAAACATAGTAAGAAGAATAATGACAGGTGGTGTGCGGGACTAGTGAGTGAATTTTTGAAATATCTATCTTATCGGAAGGCAATTTATTCATAAAAGGCTGGATTGAAGGCAAGCATAGTAGAGGTTCCTTGAAAGTCTGAAAATGGAGTTTTGGTGTCCTCAATGCTGAGAAATACATGCAGGTATTTATCCATCATACAGTATCATGCATGAGGCATCTAATTGACTCCAAATCCATTCTGCAGCAGGGCAACAGCCCAAAACAATATCATTAAGAGCTATCTTTAGCATAAAGAACAAGAAATCCTTAAAGAGATGATATTGCTCCCACAAAGCTTTGTTCTCAACATTATCAAGTCTTTGTGGAATTACATGAAGAGACCGAAGTATTTGCGCAAGCCTGTATCCACAGAATATCTGTGGTTAGTTCTCCATGAGATTTAGAACAGCCTCCCTGCCAAGTTCCTTCAAAAACTGTGTTCAAGTTTACCTAGAAGAATAGATACTGTGATGTTATCCTTGTAGGTAAACGGTAGTCACACCAAATATTGATTTGTTTTGTTTCACTGTCGCACATTTACTTTATATCTTGATAATGATAAAAATAAGCTATTAACATTTTTATTTCTGAAAGCATTCTTACTTTGCAGCATTTTTTCCACACCTGCCGAAAACCTTTGCACATAAACAGAAAAAACTGACCGGGACATCCAAAATAAGAAATAGGTGTGTACAGGTGCTTACTAGGAGCACCTACCTCCATATACAACTAACAAATAAAGTAGCACTCTGCAATGCTAAGTATGCGAACATGAAATATATGAAATTTGAATAGCATTACTGCTCTAGAACATAGAAATGACTGAGAAATCTTAGTGCATAAATTGGCCAATTCATGTGTACCTGGTAGCCATGGTAAGGCGTTTCTCATTATACCAGGACCCTGCTAATGTGAACTCCTCTCTGGGAGTCAAAAATCTGCATGTGTATGGGAAAGCAAGATCCTGCTGCAATTCAAACAGCCTGTGGCCTAGAAGCGAAGTGCTCAGTCAAAGCCTATACATATAAACAGAAAAAACTGACGAGAAACTCCTAAGCACCTCTACACACCTATTTCTTGTTTTGGATGTGCCGGTCAGTTTTTTCTGTTTGTATGTATAGACTTTAACTAATCACTCCGCCCCTAGGCCACAGGCGGTTTGAATTGCTGTAGGATCTTGATTTCCCATACACACGCAGACTTTTGTCTCTTAGGTTAAGTGCACACGTAGCATTTAGCGTTTTTTCTGCGTGGAAATGCATCAAAAACGCTTGGTAATCAGTCTGCCAGCTAATAAAATGGCAATCCTGATGTGCTGTGCACATGATGTGGAAATTTCCGCTCAGGATTGTTATTGCGTTTAAAAACGCAGCATGTCCTTTCTATGTAGAGTTTCTACAGCGTTTTCCACCCATTAACTTTAATTTAATTGAGCCGCAGCAAATCAGCAGGTATAGTATTTTTATATCTGTGGATTTTCTGTGGTTCAATTAAAGTCAATGGCCAGAAACACTGCATAAATGCACATAGAGAGGTACCCGGGTCGGCTGGGGAAGACTACGACTCCCATCATCCGACCGCTGCTCCCGCTGATAACAGCAAGAGCGGCGCGGCTGAGGGGAGTAGTAGTGTCCTCAGCCGAGGCGGAGCTGCGCGCTGTGTAAATACAAAAAGTAAAACAATTTCAAAAAAACCTCCTATTCTCACTTATCCGGCGCCTCACGGTGTCCTCCTGGTCCTCTCAATGTCCCCAGCAATGTGTTCAGCCCAGCAACCGGCGGTACACTGATGGGAGCGCATTCACTCTCGGTAGTGTACATCTCTGCGCTGCCAGCACCCGAGGTCACATGAGCTATCAACTGCAGATCAGCTGAGAGCTCCGGGACCTCACTTTATGGCACTGATGCCGGCACTCTTGAGAATGTTCCCACGTACCACTGATGCTGAGGTCACCAGGGCTGATCAGCTGATCTTCAGCTGATGAACCCAAGTGACCTCACTCCTGCAGCAGAGCAATGTATACTGAGAGGAGTGATTTAACACTCCTGTCAGTGTACATTGCTGTAACATTAGTGATTGCTGATTTCACTGCTTTAGAAGTTGAGAGACAATCTGGATTGCGTCGTGACGGCGGACAGGTGAGGGATATGGTTGTTTGTTTGTTTTTTTCAGAAAATCAAGGGATTCGGGGACTGGGCGTGCAATAAAAAAATTATTAAAACCATGTGTCATTTTATTTCAATAAAATACTTTATTCAGGCCGTGTCTTTTATTGAAAAAGCGTGGAAAACTTTACTACGTAGTTAGTAATAGGTGCGTCTTATAGATGCTTCTCCATTACTAACCTGGGCTTCATGTCAGCTGCCAATACAAGGCTGACATAAATCCCAACCCCATTACCCCATTCACAACCGCTGCAGGGCAGTGGAAAGAGCGGTAGCTAAGCACCAGATTTGACACATCTTATGGATGCGCCAGTTCTGGGACTGTTGAGGGGTGATATTATTAGCCGCGGAGGGGGCCAGGATCCATGGCCCCTTCCCTGGCAATTAATATCAGCCCACAGCTGTCTGTTTAGCCTTTTCTGGTTATATTTTATAGGTGGACCATACGTCAATTTTTTTCTGGGAGTCACCCTGTAATCTAGCCAGTGAAGGCTAAGCAAACAGTTGTGGGCTGATATTAATAGCCAGGGAACATTTTTGGCTAATGACCCCTTCCCCGGCTACTAATATCAGCTCCCAGCGGTCGGCTTTCCCTCTGCTGGTTATGAAAATGACGTGGGAGCCCATGCCATTTTTTTTAAAAAATGTTAGGCTCTGTGCCCATGATTCAGACTTATCAGCGCTTTGGATGCGGACAAGCTAGTCTCTGCTGCAGATTTTGACCAACTGAAATGTCAATATATGCGGTGGATTCACATATACTGACAACAAAAGTGCAGCATTAGAACACCGCGTTTTGGATGCAGCAAAAATACGCTGCATCCAAAGTGATGCTTGTTGCTATTCGTGGGGACGTAAAGGCTAACGAAACAGCTGTGAGCTGTTAATAATAGCCAGGGAACATGTTTGCCTAATGGCACCTTCCTAGGCTAAAAATAGCTGCCCCAGAAAAGACATGAATGGTAATGCTAATGAAGATTGGGTATATGGGATTAGCTGACACCTAGCTCTTTTGTTTGGTGATGACAGGGTGTCAATCAGACCCTTTCATTACTAAATCTAATTAAAGCAAAGTAAAGAGTTAAATAAACACACAGACACAGAGCAAACACTTTATTTGAAATACAACAGACACATTCTTAAATTAACCAATATACTCACCCCACCTCATTCACCTTAAAGCATTCATTTATGTGCAAAAATGATTTAAACAACGCTTCAAAAAACCCATCAAAAACGTGTCAAAACTGCTGCAAAACGTGCATTTTTTCTGCAGCTTTTTTCCTGTTAAGAAGATGCAGAAATGATGCAGAAATTACTGTGTCAAATGTTGAACGTGCGCACAAAGCCTTAGAGGGAAGTTCACATTGACAAGGTCCTGGTATAATGAGAAACACCTTACTGTGGCTACCAGGTATAAATGAATTGGCCAACTTATGCACTAAGATTTCTCAGTTATTTCTATTTTCTAGAGCAGTAATGTATTCAAATTTGATATATTTCATGCTTGCATACATAGCATTGCAGAGTGCTACTTTGTTAGTTAAAACTTTTGCACAGTACTGCATATATTTCCCTTAATTAAATGCCACAAAATCGAACTGATCATAAATTTCCCTAATGGATGTGTGATCAAATATCAGTCATATTGAAAAATATTTTTTCAGACATTCCAATTCTTAAATATATAATTTCCAACCATAATGTATTTTGTATGTTATGAAAATAAAACATTATTTTTTGACTGGATAATTTAAAAAGTCTACACATATGTGGTATGTTCAGCTAACTAAAATGTCATGCTATGTGATATACTGTATCAAATAAAATTATATACATACATTGACACAATTGTTAGTACCATACTGTTAAAGCAAGAAAAACTCACAATGGTCACTGAAATAGCTTGAAACTGACAAAAATAAGTTTCAATTTAAATTTGCTGAATATCAACTAATGAAAATCAGACATGAATTGTGGGGCAACAGAAAGATTAAAAATAAAAAATTAAACAGACTAATGGAAATGACCTGAATAAAAATGATGGTATGCCTAGAAAAGATTGAAAATAATTTGACTATAAGGATAAAGCTAATTTGTGCCCTGTAATTAACATCACAGATGTGCATAAACTTGTAACCAGTCAATCTAACTATGTAAAGGGAATCTGTCACCCCCTGGCACTTTTCTGACCTCTAATATGGGCATACAGGTGATAGAAATGTGAATCTATACTTACCTGTATGCCTCATATCAGAGGTCTTCTTGGTGTGAAATGTTGTGCCGGTGAGTCAATCTGACTTCCCGACACCTGCGCAAAACATCTGAGCTCTACAATGGTACAGAGACGGCAGGAAGAAATGTGCCTTGCAGAAAAAGGTGAAGTGCGCAAGCGTGGGATCTAGCCATAAAGACTGCATGTCACAGAGCACTGTGACGTGCAGGGGAGGGGGGAAATATTTTAATATTTTAAGTAGGCAAGATTTCTACCTGTTCACCGAACGGGAAGACATCATAAGCTAGAAGAAATAAAAAGCAATTTCACATCAACAAGACCTTTGATATGAGGCAAACAGGTAAGTATAGATTAACATTTCTATCACCTGTATGTCCATATTAGAGGTCAGAAAAGTGCTAGGGGTGATAGAGTCCCTTTAAAGGCAACTGCGTATGAAAAAAATCATGTCTCCTCTGGATCCAAAGTGCACAAGTAGGATCCCAATCCGTTGCTTATATCGTAAAAGAGATTTGGCACTCATGTAATATGTTCAACATGAATCTTTAATTTAAATGTAGAAAATCCAGAAAAGAATAAGACGTTTCAGTCAATACAAGACCTTCATCAGTCAATCAAAAAATAATAATAAAAGTATGCAAAATGTGCAAACAGAATAGAGCAACATTTGCATATGTCATATAACAGAATACAAGAAAGAGGAGTTATTAATATCCACCAGCCTAAGTATAAAGAAAGCAACTTCACATTAAATCCTATTGTTTCCAATCATTCGGAGTGATAGGAGGGACAAAGAAGCAAGGAAGGAAATATGCAAAGGAGTGAGGAGAGGGAAAAAGGCAGGCAATAAACTAAGAAAAAGGACAAGAGAAAATAAAGGAAAAAATGAAAGAAAAAAAGGGGGGGGGGGAGGCAAAAAGGGGACACCGGGAAATCAGTGGGCAGAGCGGGGATTCTGCTCACCGCCATCATTTTCTAGAAGCCCGGGGCCCACAGCCTCACAACACCGGGATAATTCTCCTCCCAGCCCGTGACCCGCAGCTTCACCCCACTCCTGCCACCACTGGCTTCCTGCAGCAGCGACCCTACCTCCTGTGACCCCACTCCACCGCCGCCGTTTTCTCCGCCGGTAGCCCACTCCGCCTCCAGTATAGTATAGTCTGAAAAATACAGTAATTACTATTATAACTAAGATTGATAAAAGTACACAGCATATTTAGTGAATTCTTTATTATTTTCTCTAGCATCACATTTTAATATCATGTTCAGCATTACAATGTACAGAGCGCCTCAAAAATAATGTAATGCATTAGATGTTGAATCACATGATGAAACTATAGGCTTCAAGGCAAATCAGTGGTCAAGCATTGCCTGGTTTAGCAGAAAAACTATTTCAATTCCATTATGTTATTTTTACAAAATAAGATTAAATGTGTAAAATATGTCAGATTTCCTATCCTTTTCTTTTTTATGTGTTTTACACAACTCCCATGTTTATAATATTGAATTGCCTTCACATCTGGTTTAAAGTCAAGGTAAATTCTGAACAGCTAAATTGCATTGTAAATACTCATAATTGCTGATTTTTTTGTTATCATAGAAACTCATGATCAGATTGTTACTAAATACTGTTTAATTCAGGGATATGTGTGATATGCAAATATTTATTCTTTAAATTATAAGGTTTTAAACTATAAGGTTTCATGTTTGCTAAGTCTTTTACTAGACATTTAAACTCAACCTAGTGGATATAAAGAAAAAAAGGAGCAGATTAAAATAACTGTAATTTTTTGCTGTAGAAAAACATTTCAATTCTATCTGGACTATGATAAATAGTTCTCATTACATTTTAATAATCTTATTATGATTAAGTCCCAGGGGAGTGATGTATATTAGAATACGGAATATTATGCTTTGCTTTAAATAAAAATTACAGAGAAAAAAACTTTTAACCCTTAAAAAGCAACATGTACACATTAAAAATGTTGTAAACATTTTCATGGTAAATCCCCAAGGATTTCTTTTGTCAACAGAGTTTATTGTGTCATTTTGGCTCCACTGAATTCTGAGAGCATAATATAACTTTCTCTTTGCTGATGTGAGGTCTTGTTTTTAAGTTTCAGGTGTATTTTTGATTTATTATTTAGCATTTACAGTAATTCCTATTCATTTTTAAGTGGGAATAGTAAAAGATTAAATTCTGCCATAAATGATGCCTTGCTTCCAAATCCTCCTAAGGGTATGTGCCCACGGAGTGTTTTTCAAGCGTATATGCTGCGGAATTTCCGCAACATAAACGCTTGTGAAACGCATGTATATCCACACCCCATGGTCCCCAATGGGATTCCGCAAGTTCTATGCCCATGCTGCGGATTTTTCCGCAGCGTTTTTGATGCGCGGAAAAATCCGCAGCATGTCCATTAATTTTGCGTTTCCGCAAAAGGAATTGCCTTTGCAACGCAATAAAAAATGCAAGGCAATTCCGCATGTGGAAAACGCGCGATAGACGCACGATAATCGCGTGCGGAATTCCGCATGCGTTTTTCCGGGAGAGGTCATGCAGAAATGAAGCAGAAATTTTCTGCTTCATTTCTGCAATGTGGGCACATAGCCTAACACCGGAAATTAAGTTCTGAGTTATTTTATAAGTTGTAAAAATTGAGATATTTTTTATATATATTATTAATGTTTTGTTTGCTTTATTTATAGAGATGAGTGAATTGATTCGCAGAGGTTCAAGTTCGAGCTGAATTTTCTGAAATTCATGGCTTCATGCAAATTTTAACATTTTGAGATTAGATTCGCGGTTCACAAAAACCCTTCGCTCTCCTGCATTTTACTAGCGGTGGATGCCGCAGCATCACACAAACACGGATATCCTAGCAGTCTCAAGATTGCAATCTGTGTACTGACGAAGATCTATTTCTGACTAAAACGTTTATTACCATTCTGGATTGCTCTTAACTAGTGTTGAGTGAGCACTAAAATGCTCGGGTGCTCGAAGCTCGGGCCGAGCTCACTGTGATACTCGGGTGCTCGACCCGAGCAACGAGCCCAATGTTAGTCTATGGGAGATCCGAGCATTTTTGCTGCGGCACCCCCGGCAGTCTGTAGAAAGCCTAAAAAGTGCCCAAAACGATAGTGAAAGTGCTCAAATGACATGGGGACAGCATGGGGATCGCCCCAGGAACCATTTCTGACCCCCAGGTCACTGCTGTCAACAACGTAGTCAGAGGTGTTAAGCCACTTTTACGGGCTCACAATAAAACATTCAAAAACAAAACTGAAACTGTTTTCCTGTGACGGGTATTTGTACAGTCTGACTGAAAAAAAAAAAAAAAAAAAGAGGATTTAGATGAAAAAAAAAGGATTTTTCCTGGCCCCTGAGACCTGGGGCTAAGTCTAGCAATTTGAGCAGCAGCAGCACACAGGACTGTAATGCAGCATTTGCTGGTATAACCACTGTGTCTCCTATACAGCCTGCCTGCCTGCCTGATATCTGGGATGGATATTAGTCCTCAGAAGGACAGTTTATTTGATTTTGCACGCTTTAGAGACCCTAGACTACCTATTTCGCAGTATAAATCTCTCCCTAGCTCAGCAGCACTCTCCCAACACAGTCTGATCCGGAGCGACTGTGTCCAAGATGGCGGCGCCCGATTTTAAATACTCGAGGTGATGCTGTGCGGCCAGCCAATCACTGTAATGCCCACAACCAACATGGCTGCTGCATTACTGTGACTGGCTGGCAATCCCTGCATGTTCATTGGCTCTGTAAAGAGCGACAAACATGCTGGGCAGAGACCCGAGCTCTCGCCCGAGTAACCCGAAAATGCTCGGTGCTCGCCGAACATCCCGAGTAGTGAGATGCTCGGGCGAGTACCGAGCAGTGTCGAGCATGCTCGCTCAACACTACTCTTAACAATAAACTTCATCATTGCACCTATCTAGAGCACCGGTCTGTGACCAATATGTGCCGGCAGAGAACGGTGCTGGGCACAACAGGCAGGTAGGTCGCAACTACCTGCCTGCTAGTGCTTAGAAACATTTTTTTTTTCTTTTACAAAGTCTTGAATATCTCCTTTAATGTTGATATTGTGTGCCAAATTTATCATTAGGCTAACATGAACCTTTCTGGATGCAGCTTTCAGAAAGCGTACCTGTCCCCTCCATGTCATGCTCCTCACGTATTTATACACACTTGTACATATGAAATATGCATAAATACACACTACACACATATGTAAGAATAGCATAAATTAAAAAAAAAAGCCAAAATTAGCACCATGTGATTCCATAAAAAGGAAAGAGGCAGATGTATGTCTGTGAAAGTTTTTAATTATTTACTGTAGTGATGCACTTATTCACACAGCCAAAGGTATGTTTTTGTTTTCACCTTCCCATGGTTAGAGTTATATCAAATACAACTTTTTTATATTTCTATGCAAACTTCAATATATAAGGTCTTGGTATTTGCAAGGTGAGCTGTATATTTTTAGGTGATATCTTGCAATCACATATATTAGCATTATATTTATACTAGATGGTGGCCCGATTCTAAAGCATCGGGTATTCTAGCATATGTCTCCCGACCCTCCTTTATAATGCCCCATGCAGGAAGTCACATCCCCCGTATATAATACCCCATGCATATAATACCCCATGCAGGATGTCACATCCCCCCTATATAATGCCCCATGCAGGAAGTCACATCCCACTATAGTGCCCCATGCAGGATGTCACATCCCCCCTATATAATACCCCATGCAGGATGTCACCTCTCCCCCATATAATGCCCCATGTAGGATGTCACCTCTCCTACCATATAATGCCCCATGTAGGATGTCACCTCTCCCCCCATATAATGGCCCATGCAGGATGTCACCTCTCCTCCATATAATGCCCCATGTAGGATGTCACCTCTCCCCCCATATAATGCCCCATGCAGGCTGTCACATCCCCCCTATATAATACCCCATGCAGGATGTCCCATCCCCCCATAGTGCCCCATGCAGGTCCCCTATGGCCCCATACAAAAAAAAAAAAAAAATCCAATACTCACCTCCCTTCTCAGCTGCTGCTCCGGACTCCAGCGTAGCCGGCATCTTCACGCTGTGCGCTGTGATCGGTCACGAGAGAGCGCGGTGTAAAGACGTCACCGCGCCCTCTGACCTGAAATGTCACAGAGCATCAGCGGAAGACACAGGAGCTACTGCGCAGGCACGGGGAGGGGTAAGTATGATGCCGGGTGCCGGGGTCCTGATCAAGCGGGGAGAGGGACAGGAGGAGAGGGGAGGGGAGAGGAGGGGTAAGTATGACGCCGGATCGAGCGGGGGGAGGGACGGGAGGAGAGGAGAGGGGAGGGGAGAGCAGGGGAAAGGAGGGGAGGGGCGTCACACTTGTCCTCGAGAGATAAGCGGATGTAGCCGCTGATCTTCCGACGATAGCCGCATGTAGGTCAGCGGCGCCTGCGGTCGGGGGACTTATGCTGCGAGCAGCCGGCTGCATCTGCCGGCTGCATCGCCGCTGACCTCTGTGCCACACATGAGCCGCTAATGGCCGCCATGTTTTTTTGAAATGCCGCGTCGCTGATTGGCCGCGGCCGGACCAATCAGCGACCCGGGATTTCCAGGACAGACAGACAGAAAGACAGACAGACAGACAGACAGACGGGATAAGACAATTATATAGATAGATAAACTTTTATTATGAACCAAATGCATAAAAATTACATTTGCACCATTTTTATTCATGCCAATAACCTGTCATCATAAATACTGAGTTCAGAAAACTTTCCCATTTAAGACAAGGCAGTCTTTAGCTCATCTGCTCTCCATGCCACTGGTCCTCAATTTGAATCCAAGTAGTGAAAATCTAGAAAATAAAAATTAATGAAATATGTCGAGGCATTTATTTAGAGCTGTGGCCCTCCCCTCTATGTACTATCTGGAAAGAGAACACAGATCTGTGTAGGAAACTACAAGAGATATAAAGAGAGTAGAGATCAACAGCGCAGGAAAGTGATCAAATGGTGAACATGGCAAACATCTCCTATTTTTGTGGTATGCAATTTATTCTGCCACATATATACGCAGGGGTTGACATTATAAGATCTAAATTTGTTGTCTTACTACTGTGCTACAAAAACCATACCACAATTCAGCTTTTAATTCTTTGGTGCTGATATTCAGCTCCAGCCAGGTATTGACATTATAAAATGAAAATTTTTTGTTTTACTACTGTGCTACAGAAACAATGCCAGTTTTCAGCTTTTAATTTGGTGCTGATATTCAGCTCCAGCCAGGGGTTGACATGATAAAATATAAATTTGTTCTGTTACCGCTATGCTACAGAAACTAGGCGACATCTGAGGTTGTAATTCTTTTGCGCTAAGATTCTGCTGTAACCAGGGCTCCACAGTAAAAATCAATTTTTTTCTCTTACTACCATGATACAGCAACTAGGCCACATTTCACCTTTTATTTATTTTGTGCTAGTATTGTGCTCCTGCCAGGCGTCCACATTTCTCAATATAAATTCTTTATGCTTAAAGCGTGGTCCAGAAATCAGGCCACATTTCACCATATAAATATTATGTGCTAATATGCGCCATCCATGAGTCCACATTTCAGAATCTAATTTGGTTGTGCTAATAGCGTGGTCCTGAAACCATGCCATATTTCAGCATTGAACAGGGCTGGGAGCAGCATTTCTTGCTTAAACTTTGATCAGTAACTGGTGGATGAGTGACAGGTGTAAGCTTTGTCAAATTCAGGAAATACACATGAAGGAGACTCAACTTGGAGACCAAACATTTCCAATAATTATGAGCACACATCACTAACAGGGCATCAAATACTATTTATTTATTTTGCTCACTTATATAGCACCAATAATTCCACAGCGCTTTACAGACATTAGTGGCACTGTCCCAATTGGGGCTCACAATCTGAAATTTCCTATCAGTATGTCTTTGGAGTGTGAGAAGAAAAATTAGTACCTGGTGGAAGCCCTCGCAAACATGGGGAGAATATACAAACTCCTTGCAGATGTTGTCATTGGTGGGTTTGGAACCCAGGACCCCAGCGCTGCAAGGCTGCTAATGTTTTAGCATTGACGACTCAACGTTATCGGGGTTGGAAGTCTATAACTGCAATGCACACTGTGTGCCTCACTGCCGTCTTGGGGAAAACCACTCTCAAGATTGTATTCAAGCATGTTTTCATACTCCAACATGGAAGTGTCCCTTTCCAGGGGTGAAGCATCTGGCAAAATTTACTTTTGTTCCATGTATCGAACAGAGTGGTAACCCAGTAGTCAGCAGTGCACTATTTCTAATCCTAACAATACGGGCAACAATCATGTTGCAGATAGTGCTGCAAAAAAGCATTGATGGGTCTGTCTCTTTCATGAAGTCCAAGTCCATAGTGTGTTGGTGGCGGGATAACGCTCAAGCTTGCTTCCTCCATCCCCTCCTGCCAACCACGGACAACAGAGAAGGGATCATTATCTTCTTCATCTCCTCTTCCTCCTCATCCTCCTCCAATTGTTCCTTGGCTCCTTCACCTTCACTAACAGTTTGGTATCATGAGCCCCCCTTGATCACTTTAATCCACCTTCCCATGGTAACTGCCTGTGCGACAACAGTCAGGAACTTAGAGATATTGTTATCCCTTCTGCATCCCCCTCTGCTTCCTCCTCTTCCCCTGGGACCACCACCTCCTCCTGCAGACTATTCAAAATGTGCTCCAGCATGTAGATGACTGGAATAGTAATGCTGATGCCAGCATCATCAGCGATAACCATTTTAGTAGACATTTCGAAAATGTGCAGAAGGGTGCAGAGGTCCTTCATCTTTGCCCACTCCCCAAGTGTGATTTTCTCCACTTCCGTACTGCATTGGAACAGGCTATGCAAAATGACATACTGCTTCAGGACTCGTCATTGCTGCCACAGTCGCTGCAACATGCGCAGAATTCAATTGCACCATGTCGCAACATCACATTTCAACTCGTTAACCGGTAGGCCAAAAGATCTCTATAGCAAAGCAAGTCGATGACCAGGGAGTTGCAAATGGTGGAAGTGAGCACACAGTGACTGTGGCTTCTGCAGAAGCGCATCCAGGCTGAGATAGTGTTGGAGAAATGTGAGCCATGCAAGGCATGTGTGTGAAGTTGCCCCGGCATAGGGCCACCACCAGGTTTGCACCGATATCGTACATGGCCTTCCCTGGCTCCAGGTTCACTGGAGAAAGCCATTGCTCAAAATTGGCATGGATAGCTGTCCACCACACTTGAACTGTATGACTGCAATCTCCAAAGCAAACAAATTCAAACACTGCATGACTGCGGTGAGACCTGGATGCACAGTATGGAGGTGGGGGGGACTCTCCCTGCACTGTTGGAATGCGTGTCTCATTAAGGCAGAGCTTGAGGGCGCCGGTGGAGGCCCTAGAAAAAGTGGAAGAGGCAGAAGCAGTGGAGGCAGTTTTAGATAGAGAAGTTTGTCCCGCAAGCCTTGGGGATTCCAAGACTTGGTGTGTAGTGACACCTTGGTGTCTAGTGGTTTAGTTCTCCATGTTCTGGTGTGTATTTGTTTCATTTTCCAACCCTAGGTGTTTAGTAGTTTAGTTCTCCAACCCCTGTTGTCTAGTAATTTATTTCTCCATCTTCTGGTGGGTAGTGGTTTAGTTCTCCCTCCGCAAGTGCCCTGGAAGCCTAGGGGATTCCAAGACTTGTGGAGAGGCCCATTCCCCACCTGGCCCCACAGCCATCAGAGTCCCACAGTGGCCAGTCAGCGAGATGTAACGCCCCTGGCCATGCTTGCTTGTCCAGGTGTCAGTGGTGTAATGCACCCTGGCAGACATAAATGTTTTCAAGGAACGGGTGATGTTGTCTGCAACATGCTGGTGTAGTGCAGGCACATCTTTCTTAGAGAAGTAATGGCGACTGGGCAACTGATACTGGGGGACTGTTATAGCCATCAGCTTTCTGAAAACGTCTGTATCCACCAGGCGGAAAGGCAGCATTTTTTATGTGGCCAACAGATCAGAAATGGTGAAGTTCAAGTTCTTTGCTTTGACATGTGTAGGAGGAAGCAATCTTTTACATGACCACAACTGTGGGACATAGGGCTGTCTTCTGTGCTGAGAGAGGGTGGACTAGGGTGAACATGACAAACTGCTGGACTGTGAGAGAGGTGCAAGCGGAAATGTTATGGTGGATTGATAAAAAGGTGTGTGCTCGGTGTCTGAGATCGGTCAAAAACAGCGGGCATGTCTACTTCTGTAACAGCTGACTGGTTCTTACTCACCTCGACTTTAGTGGAGGTTCTACGGCAGGCGACCTGTGTGAGAACACTTGCCACGATGATGGAGGAGGAAGAAGCAGCAGTTGCGGCTGATGGGGTGACCGGTAGTTGGCAAGTCCCACTAGTCTGCATTTTAGCGCAGTGAGATTCCCAGTCTAACGAATGTTGATCGCGCATGTGCCAGTTCATGTTTGTAGTAGTCAAATTATTGCAATTTTTGCCTTTACTCAGTCATTTTTAACAAAGATGGCAGATAACTTGAGTTGTGTCATCCTTTGCAGTCTCCAAAAAGACACAGGTCCGCAAACCTAAACTCTGCAGGCCGACTATTCCACCTAACACCCTGCTATTCCCCAGCCTCTCCCCTCTGTCACTCCCTGCACTAGCTTCCTGATGCCCAGAGACTCCAGTTCAAAACACTAACTTTGGCACACAAAGCCATACAAAACCTGTCTCCTCCATACATCTGTGACCTAGTCTCCCGGTACTTCACTGCACGCAACCTCCAATCCTCAAAAGATCCCCTTCTCTGCTTCCCTCTTATCTCCTCTTGCCACAATCGCATAAAAGATTTGTCCTGTGGATCTCACCTACTCTGAAACTCTCTACCCCAACATATTAGACTCACGCCTACCGTGGAAACCTTCAAAAGGAACCTGAAGACATACTGTACCTCTTCTAAGAAGCGTGCAACCTGCAGTAACTCTTGCTCCACCATACCGCTGCATGACCAGCTCTGCCCTCACCTACTGTATCCTCACTCATCCAATGTAGATTGTGAGCCCTCGTGGGCAGGGTCCTCTCTCCTCCTGTACCAGTTGGTGACTCTTTTTTGTTCAAGATTATTGTACTTGTCGTTTGCTATATATACCCCTTTTCACATGTAAAGCGCCATGGAATAAATGGCGCTATAATAATAAATAATAAAAATAATTATACTATTTGTACTGTGGGTCAATTGATGCCACTTTTACTGGTATCTGCCCCTAATTTGGGCTGTTTTGGCAGCTTTTGGGCCCCTTTGATGGTTCTGTATATGCATTTGGTTTTGCCTCCCATTGAATGAAATGGGATTCAGCTATATTCGTCGAACTGTTCGACGAACTGTTCGACGATACATTGAAAAATTTGGCTAGCGGAGTCGAACGAACCTTGGACAGTTCACTCATCTCTACTGGACAGCACACAATTCCTGATTTATTCCAGCACGATAATTTCCTGCACCACCCTGTATTAGTAGAAAGACTGCACAGGATAGAAGAGAAGTCCACTCATTATGCAAGATACATACAATAGATACATATAACTACAAAAATATCTAAACTACTTATTAAATTATATACATTATATTCAATTATCTACAGTTAAGCTGGTACACACAGGCGTCATACTGATAGTGGTATTATCACAATTTCCCCGCGCTGAATGCTATGCTAATTTCCAGCACCTTTCTGTGTCTTTTATTCCTTGGGCAATCCGTATATATCTGAAAAAGGTCTGTGTGAGACTGAAATATCATGTTTGCTGTGGATTGCAATTTATTACTTCATTTATTACTTGAGTGCCAAGTTTTTTATATATCATTATCTAAAGTTAAGTCCAGAAATATTTGGATGGTGACACAATTTTGACATTTTAACTGTTTACCAAAACATATTCAAAATACAGTTATATAATCACTATGTGCGTTATGTGCGTAAAGTGCAGACTCTCAGCTTTAATTTGAGGGCATTCACATCCTTATTGGGGTAAGCGTTTAGGAATCACAGCTATTTAATACATAGCTGTCTCTTTTTAAAGGGACCAAAAGTAATCAAACAATTATCTCAAAAGCTTTTAATGGGCTGCATGGGCTATTCCCTCATTAATTCATCATCAATTAAGCCAATAAAATGTCTGGAGCTGATTCCAAGTGTGGCATTTGCATTTGGAAGCTGCTGCTGTGAATCCACAACAACACGTCAAAAAAGCTCTCAATGGAAGAGAAACTAACAATTTTTAGGCTGAAAAAAGAAGAAATCCATTGAAGAATAGCAAAAATGTTATGAGTGGCCAAATCAACAGTTTGGTACAGTCTGCAAAAAAAGAGAGCACTAGTGAACTTGGGAACTCAAAAATGCCTGGACGTCCATGGAAGACAACAGTGGTGGATGATCGTAGAATCCTATCCATGATGATGAAAAACTCCACCACAACATCCACCCAAGTAAACAACACTCTCCGGGAAGTAGGTGTTTCAGTATCTAAGCCTACAATAAAGAGAAGACTTCATGAGAGCAAATACAGATTGTTCACCACAATGCACACACGCACAGTATGCAGACTTGCACGCACACACAGTACACAGACAAGCATGCACGCACACACAGTATGCAGGCATACACACACACGGTACACAGACATGCACACGCACACGGTATGCAGAGATGCACGCAGACACGTGCACATGGTACACAAATATGCACACATACAATACTCAGACACGCACATGCACAAACATATACACAGATACGTACACATTCAAATATACGTACATATTTCTACACAAATTCTTTAAAGCACATATAAATATACACGTTCATACACACTGACATACACAGATATTCATATCATACATGCACACACACAGACAGACACATTATAAATATTTGTAATATGGAGATTGGGGAAGCTGGCAACAAGCTTTGCTAACCTGCCCCTGGCCTGTGTCCCATCCAGCTACTCAGGTATGTAGCAGTGAAGGACCACCGGCGTGTCACAGGCATGGCCCTGGAACATCAGGGGGGCCCACTCACCCTCAGGGCCCTGGCTGCTCCCTAGCATCTGTGTAGGGCCACTGGTGCTGTTTGATTGACGGCACTTCACCAGACATGGCTTCACGCTGTGCGCTGTGCAGCTGTGTCTGGTAGTAATGACATGGCAGGGGCAACACCCAAACACAATTAAAGGTGCAGTGTTGCCCGTGACGTGTCATTACTAGCAGACACAGCCGCACAGTGCACAGCCATGTCTGGTGAAGTGCCGGCAATCAAACACTGCCTGCACAGATGCTGGGGGAGTGGCCAGGGCCCTGATGGCTAGTAAGCCCCCTGATTGTTCAGGGCCCCTGCACTTGCCCGGGTGGGCCGGGTGCTAACGCCAACCCTGGTATGGGGGAAGAAAAGTGTGAGTGGGCACAAAATAAAAACTGAGTACTGTGTGTTTGGGGGTGGGGTAGCATGGAGGAAAATGTAAGGGCACAGCCAGGAAGGGATAGTAAGTCAAGGAGGAGGTAGTGGGGGGAGGGGGCATAGTATAGAGACTGGGCTCTATAGGGGAGACACAGTGTGAGAGGACAGTGTGAAGAGGCGGCCCAGTAAGGTAAGGAGAGGGCAGTGTGGAGAGCATGTGTAGCACCCTGAGGATTCGGCTGCTACAGGGGTATTGCACCTCAACCCAGAGGTGTGATATTCCACTCCCGGGTAAGGATGGAGTGTGGGACTGAGCTCGGTAGGCTGCATGCACTACATACATCCCATTTCCGAGGAACAGACCAACGGTACTCCCACTTAGAAATGTGCAGGTACGACCGAGTCTGTTCCTGGCTGGAGTGGGAGGGGGGTGGAACATCCCATGTAGTGTAGGGGCAGATAGGGGGAGCAGTCTGGGTAAAGATAGGAGCTCATTGGGTGCTGGTCACCTGAGCTCACACATAGAGGGATATATAAGGTGGGCACCAACTAGAATCAGGGTCAATTGTAGAGAACAAGTCAGTTGGAGAGGAGCCTGTCTGATGCAGAGAACAAATCAGCAGAGAGAAGGAAACAGCAGCCCTGGAGAGAGAGAGAGTGGGGCAGAGAAAGACCCAGAGGGGGAAGACTGAAGGGACCCAAGAACCCAAATTAGAGCACCGGGTGAGGAGTCAGCAAAAGGGTACCGGAACCCAAACTGGTGGGGGTAAAAACAATCCCCAGCCAGAGACCGGAGGCCGTGGGCAGCATCTGCCACGGTCACCCACCACATTCACCCCGAAGGCACACCACATGAAGGGTCAGGGAACCCAAGGCCAAGGGTGTCCCAACAGCAGGCCCGAGGGAGCTGGACCTAGGTGGATCACTGGTGGGGACGGCTGAAGAAAGGACAGAGGGAGAGCTCAGGGCCACGCTCCGGACTTGTTTGGGGGTTGGCTGGATCCAGGACCTGGTGGACGCAGCACGGCTCGGGTGGTCACTAGCAGCTGGAGTGACCAGTACAACATCTGCAGTAAGTAAACACCCTTAACTGCACTACCCGACTCTGTCTTCATTGCCGTCTGCACTGCACCACCACAACCCCCATCCTCTGCACCTGTCCCCCCTGAGGCTATACCCCTCCCGTTGGGGGTTATCTCATCAAGCTGCGCACCCACCATCAGCCTCAGCGGACCCTGCTGCAGCGGCGGCCACAGTGACCGCATCACAACGGGTGGCGTAGTCGACACAAAAGAACTTTAGTAACATCTGTAGAACTGCCACATCACACTGAGCTTGACGCCCTGGGCACGGGACCGGGTCACAGCCGCTCGGAGACTACAACCCCCCATCTGATCCGGTGCCGGGTATTCCCCTCAAAAAGGAATATGTCCCAGGGGGCGCGTCAACTTTGGCGTAGTCGGCAGGATTACGTGCCCGCAACAACCGGGTACTGCGTGCCTGAAGAAAAGTGCAAGTTTACCTCAGAAAGAAGTCTCCTGCCGGTTCCGGAGGGTCCCCGCCATCGGACTCCATCACCAGTCGTTTCCCGCCGATTGTCCGCCATTTCCAACTTGTTCCCGCCATCTGCAGAGTTTCCCGCCACTGGGCGACGCTTCCCGCCAAAACCGCAGATTTCCCGCCTTGGAAGAGCAGCGGACGCCATTATGGGCGTGCCAAAGGAGGGCAAGAGGCCACCTCCCATCGTGGGCCAGGACCGAAAATGGCGCCAAAAGTGGAAACCGCCCCCACCAACAGAGACTGTGATGCTGGAGGTGTCTGTCAGCGTGAAAGAACTACCCCTGGAGCTGACAGTCACCGAGTTGCCCCGGGACCGCCCTCGAGGTGGGAGGAGACGAAAGGAAAGAGCGAAGATGGGTGCCGCCTGGAGCAGTCTGGAGCGAGCGGACCCGGAGGCAAGAGGTCTAACGAGGAGTAGCGGAGGAGCTCACCCGGAGATGGAGAGAAAGCAGAACAGCACCGGCCCGCTGGCCAGGAGTCTGCTAGAGACCGAGGAAGGAGGGCAGAGCAGCACCGGCCCGCTGGCCAGGAGCCTGCCGGAAGAAGAGCAGAGCAGCACCGACCCGATGGTCAGGAGCCTGCTAGAGTCCACAACCCCGCTAGGTCTAGCGGAGGTCTTAGCGCAGCTTCCCCGAGACCGGGAGTGTGCACAAACTGCCCTGGAGGGCCTCGCAAGGAGGATGGCCCGGGTACAGCGTGAGATACTGGCGGAGTGGAGCCGGGAGATGACCCAGCAAGCAGAGACCAGTCAACGGAGCACGCTACCCTGGAAGAGGAAGCAGACCGCCTCTGAGGATGGCGCGGGAGGACCCAAGGCCGGAGACGGCGCCGAGAAGGGAGCCGAACGCATGGAGGCAGGTAAAGGGGACGCCTATACCCCAAGCCGAGAAACCGCCCACCTGCCCCAGCTCCCCGTCGCAGAGCCCGAAAGTCCCCCTGCTGTGCCCGTAGCCGCCATGTCACTGCTATGGACTAGGCCCCGACCGGAAGCCGCCGCAGCGACCCCTGTGACGTCACGCGCCTCGACCCGGAGCGTGACAAAGCAGGAAATACCACCAGCCTGGTCGCAAGGCCTAGTACCCCCGGGCGCCGCATCACCAACAGCGCCCCCTACCTCCGCGGAGCCTCCGGCCTGGCCGCAAGGCCAGGTAGCCCAGGGTGCCGCCGTCCTAACGGTGCCCTTCACCTTCCAGGTGCCCCAGGCCTGGCCGCAAGGCCTGGGCAACCCGGGCGCCACCACCACCGCGCCCGCGCCCGTAAAACCAAGGGTGCCACACCTGGGGGAGGACTTGTTCAGCCAGCTCACATGGCCGGACGGGCGGCCCTTCATCTGGCCCGAAGGATACCATGAGCTGGAATGGCAGCAGAAACTAAGACCCCTGGATGAACCCCTGATTCCGGCTCCGAAGCCCGTGGCACGGATCTCGCCCCCGCTAGCGGAAGCACAGTTTGAGTGGGACCCCACCGGAGAAGATCTAATGGGGTTCACTCAGGAAACTAGGGCAGCTGCAGCAGAGCGCGCTGAGTGTTGCCGACAGCAGCTCGAAGAGTTCGCGAGGGAGCGGAGAGAGAGGCGGGTCCGGGAACAACAGGCCCAAGTACGGAGTGCCGAGCAGAAGAGCCGGACCAGGAGGGACCCCCGTGCAGCGCACAGTCCCCGTACCACCGGGACTGTAATCAAGTTCAACCAGCAGCATGGGTGGGGCTTCATTCGAGACAACAACACCCTCGGCGACGTCTTTGTCACGCGCAGAGACGTGGAATCCCATCTGCCGGAAGGTCACAAAGGCCGTGACCTCTACGTCGGAGACGAGGTCACTTTCACCCGGCACAAGTGTGCCAAAGGACCTTACGCCCTCCATGTACACCGCTTGACGGAGGAGGAGTTGCGGTACGGGGAGGAGGAGCCAGAGGACCCGGACGGGTCTGAAGCAACACCATATCACCAAGAAAAAGCAGGAGGGAGCCGTCGTTGAGGACGGGAGTAGAGACTGTATATAGTTGCCCGTCGGGGCACAGTGAACCGTTGCTGCTAAAATAGTCCCCGTTGGGACCAGTGAACTGTTTACCCGTTAACCCCTTAATCCCACAGGCTGAGGACTGTGAGCAGCCATTCCCTTCCCTCTACCTGGCCGAGGACTGAGAGCGGCCACTATCCCTGTAAATAGTTGCGCGTCCTAAAGCGCCCCCTACCGGTTTTATAGGAAAACCATTTTTCTAGAGAGACTGTCGCACTTTTCCCGGACACACGTTGCACAGTGTCCGGAGGAGGAACCAGGAGCCTGAGACGACGAGAAAGTTTTATCTGCTAAGATATGTTATTTATATAATATTTTATATGTTTTATATGTTTATGTTTATAGAAAAAAAAAATGTATGTTTGGTGTTTTATGTCTTACAGCCCGAGGACGTGCTGTGATTTACCAGGGGGGAATGTAGCACCCTGAGGATTCGGCTGCTACAGGGGTATTGCACCTCAACCCAGAGGTGTGATATTCCACTCCCGGGTAAGGATGGAGTGTGGGACTGAGCTCGGTAGGCTGCATGCACTACATACATCCCATTTCCGAGGAACAGACCAACGGTACTCCCACTTAGAAATGTGCAGGTACGACCGAGTCTGTTCCTGGCTGGAGTGGGAGGGGGGTGGAACATCCCATGTAGTGTAGGGGCAGATAGGGGGAGCAGTCTGGGTAAAGATAGGAGCTCATTGGGTGCTGGTCACCTGAGCTCACACATAGAGGGATATATAAGGTGGGCACCAACTAGAATCAGGGTCAGTTGTAGAGAACAAGTCAGTTGGAGAGGAGCCTGTCTGATGCAGAGAACAAATCAGCAGAGAGAAGGAAACAGCAGCCCTGGAGAGAGAGAGAGTGGAGCAGAGAAAGACCCAGAGGGGGAAGACTGAAGGGACCCAAGAACCCAAATTAGAGCACCGGGTGAGGAGTCAGCAAAAGGGTACCGGAACCCAAACTGGTGGGGGTAAAAACAATCCCCAGCCAGAGACCGGAGGCCGTGGGCAGCATCTGCCACGGTCACCCACCACATTCACCCCGAAGGCACACCACATGAAGGGTCAGGGAACCCAAGGCCAAGGGTGTCCCAACAGCAGGCCCGAGGGAGCTGGACCTAGGTGGATCACTGGTGGGGACGGCTGAAGAAAGGACAGAGGGAGAGCTCAGGGCCACGCTCCGGACTTGTTTGGGGGTTGGCTGGATCCAGGACCTGGTGGACGCAGCACGGCTCGGGTGGTCACTAGCAGCTGGAGTGACCAGTACAACATCTGCAGTAAGTAAACACCCTTAACTGCACTACCCGACTCTGTCTTCATTGCCGTCTGCACTGCACCACCACAACCCCCATCCTCTGCACCTGTCCCCCCTGAGGCTATACCCCTCCCGTTGGGGGTTATCTCATCAAGCTGCGCACCCACCATCAGCCTCAGCGGACCCTGCTGCAGCGGCGGCCACAGTGACCGCATCACAACGGGTGGCGTAGTCGACACAAAAGAACTTTAGTAACATCTGTAGAACTGCCACATCACACTGAGCTTGACGCCCTGGGCACGGGACCGGGTCACAGCCGCTCGGAGACTACAACCCCCCATCTGATCCGGTGCCGGGTATTCCCCTCAAAAAGGAATATGTCCCAGGGGGCGCGTCACATGTACCATAAGAGGAGCAGTCTGAGGGTCATATCTTATGCAGAGAATATAGTGAGGGGCAATTATTTATTTAAGGGCTCAGCGTAGGGCAGATATTTTTATTCAGAAGCATTATAATGACTCTGCTATCTTTAAGGGCATCGTGTGGGGATATGCTGCAGAAGACCGGAGAAGATTGAAGTCTGCAGAAACGAGCTGTGGATCAGAAAACTCATCATGGAGTCTGGACAAGATGAAGAAGAAAGAGAACGACTCTAGAGACAACATCATCTATAAGGTACCTGGATGAAAGTGTTTTTTATGATACTGAGAATTTCTCATATTTTTATTTATGCTAGGAGCATTAAAGGGGCTGTCCAAGTTTGTGATCAGTCTACAGTCATTCTATGTGACTGCAGGCTTCTGAATTCTCACAGTTCGCACTGAACACTGTCAGGAATTTCTCGTGCCTGCGATTTGCATACATGCGATCACATGCCGACTAGACATGTGGCCTCTCTCAATAAAAATGAATTAAGCGAGGCTGGACAAGTCTGGTCGGAATGTACAGAAGTATACAAATCGCATACTTGTGCAAGAGAGAATCCTAAAAGTGTGCAGTGTATGCGCTGTGAGAATTCAGAAGCCTGCAGTCACATAGGATGAATTCTTGTCCTGGGTGCCAGAAAACCTAGCTACACTTCTGAAAGGAGGCTTTGTAGAAAAATGGTTGCAATTGATAAACGTTTCACAGGATATTTTTGTTCATCCTTTTTAATTAAACCTGAAAGTCTACATTTCAATTGCATCTCAGTTGTTTCATTTTAAATAAAAAATCACATAGATTCAATCACTGGCCAAATATTTCTGGACCTAACTGTATATTCAATTAGTCTTAAAAAATCACAAAGGATGACTCTCCTTAATACCAATGCTAGAAGCCAAAATGGAGTATAACATCCCATAGTGGCCATTGAACACTGAATAGAACAATAAATATTATTGCTGAATTACAATAATAATTTTAAAATTTTATCAGAGCAAAGTAATGTGATGAACCCGTAGCCGCCATCTTGGTAATGATAAATCATATCCAGGGATGGCCACACTTCAGCAGCCCCCACCCTTGGGACCTTCTGTTAAAACGTCAACTAGATAGTTTCCCCCATCCAGGCTCCTGTGAGATAAGAAGCCCCAGGGCCTACTTAACACTTGAATGCTAGGAGCTTCAAAGACTTCGAGAGGAAACACAGCCAGCAGGGGGGGGTGCTTCGTCCATCTGTAACTGACCATTTGTCCCATAGGACTAGTTTCTTTGTCTGTCACAAGCATGGAGGCATAAGATATAGAAACATGAATAGTACACGCATGTTGCGTGGGATGGGCCAATAAAAAAATATCACGGCGTCCCGGAGCCATTGCGCACACAAGCCTCCGCGGTAGACGTTGGTACGTGCTCTGGAAGCCAAGATATAGCGCTGAGCCATTCCTGAGGACCGTATGGTATCATAATTGATATCAAAAGGTCGGTTACGGCGGCCCGAATCCATGGGAACCCCTGGGGGTATCCTGAGACCATCCCAGAAGAAGTTATTGGGTTCCTTAGAATTTGGGCTTCTGTTCGAAGTTAGACCTGAGGGTGGAAACTGAGCCAGCTGACCTCACCAGCAGTGGGCGGGACGGGGCAGGTAAGATAGCAGGACAGACAAGAGATAAGTCAGTCTTGACCCAAGAGTGGTGTGCTGAACATCTGAGCACCAGCTGAGGCCACCAAGGGGAGGAGCAGTCTGACCATGCGGTGGTAGGCCTCAGCCTGTAACAAAGAACCGTGCCTGCGACCGCAGAATCCTCTCCCTGCGTCACAAGAAAATCAAGAAACCGGTAACTGATATGCTGTGGTGATTCTGTGTGTTGTATTCCATTGTTGTATAGTTTAGCCTGACCTTATACCTGTGTATATTTAGTTGTATATCGTGTATCTAGTGTATTATTATAATCAATTACCTCAAGTAATTGTGGGCCTGCCTTTTATTCTGCATAACGAACGCACGTCCGTGTGAGCTCGGCTCAAGCCAAAAACGCTACCCAGGGTTGGTTCCTGACCCGATATAGGCCCATTCACGGACTGGGCGTATATCTAAAATAGGGACTGGTGGCAGCATACCAACTGGGGATTGGGGAAGGCTGGTAGTGACGGTCGGAGGTTCAGATATATATATTCCTGGCGCGGCCAAGGAAGATATATATACCGCCCTCACTACAGAGGGCCCCGATACCCAGTAGGTTACAGGACAGTCTCTCTGGCGACCGCTTATCCTAGGTGCAGTTCCTTGACTGACCTGAGGCTAAGAGGGCGCTAGCGAGTTGTGCTGTGTAGTGACGTTACGGTTTGGTGACGTTGAAGGGATAACACTCTACCGTGTTCCCTGCGCTGGTTGCAGCTACCTGGCACTACTTTCTCTAGGTGCGGTACCTTGACTGACCTGAGAGGTAAAGGGGCGCCAGAGAGCTGCACCCACCGGCCGGCTTTCATCACATTGGTGGCAGAGCGGTGGGATTGCAGAATAATAGTGTTGTGGGACCCCTACTCCCAGGCACTAAAGACTGCCAGTGGTAACTTCCACTGCTGGAGTCTTAAGGTCAGCCCAACGTTAGACGGTCAGGCTAAAAGTATAACAAGGTGTGTGCAAACTCAGGGTTGCAGCGGTGTCGGTTACCAAGATGGCAGACGGCACCAGGAGCAAGACCCTGCAAGAGGCTAATGCTACGGTCCGTGTGGCAGGAGGGGAGGACATTGTTACTCATGGCGAGGAGGAGTCCAGCCCGGGCACCTCAGGGAGCCAGTCCCCAGTATACGGTCCCGCAGTGGGCTGCCCACCACCTACCCAGCCCAGCCTGTCCAGATCACAAGCCCTTTTACAAGCGGCTATGGCAAGTCTCCAGTCTCATGGCGATGCCGTCTACAAAACCCTCCTGGCAGCATCAGAGAAGGCAGCGGAGGAGGAGCGTGCAGAGCGGGCTGCGGAGTGGGCTGCGGAGCGGGCTGCGGAGCGTGAAGCTGCAGAGCGCCGGGAGGCTGCGGAGCGTGAAGCTGCAGAGCGCCGGGAGGCTGCGGAGCGTGCAGAGCGAGCTGCGGAGCGCCAGCACCGACTGGACCTAGCCCAGCGGGGGCTTCCGCTAGAGCAACCAACCCATCAGGAGACCAAGTCGTCCAAAGTCCGAGCTGAGGACTTCCCTCTACTGGAGAAGGATCGGGACCTGGACTCCTTTCTGGTGGCATTTGAACGGACCTGTCTTCAGCACCATCTGGCCCGGGATCAGTGGGCCAGATACCTGACCCCCCGTTTGAGGGGTAAGTCCCTGGATGCCTTGGGGGACTTACGTGCCGGGGAGGTACAGAACTACGACTGCATCAAGCGGGCCCTGATCCGGCAGTACAACCTCACTCCCGAGTCGTACCGCCAGAAGTTCCGGAGCCTGCTGCGTGGCCCCAAGGACACCTGGACCGATCATATGCGGGCGCTGTTGAGAGCCGCAGAGCACTGGACCTCGGGTCTAGCGCTTACTACCCGCCAGGAGGTCCAGGAACTGTTCGTCACGGAGCAGTTCTTGTGGAACTGCCCAGAGGACCTCCGACAGTTCCTCCGTGACCGAAAACCAACAGGGGCTTCTGCTACAGCCGCCCTGGCAGACGAGTATGCCAATAACAGGGCGCCTGAGCTGAAGTCTGCCAGCAGCACCTGGAGAGGGGGTAAGCCCAATCATGCCCCTGTTTCCCCGGCCCCTAGAACACAAGGGGTGTATCCCCCTGTTGCCCTCTCCAGGCAAGGACCAGACGTAAGACATTGTCATCTATGCAACAAACCAGGACACTTTAGGGCTGAGTGTCCCCAGCGCCAAAAGACCCCATCCCAGTCCCAGAGAGCGCCCAATGTTTTGTGTGTGGGAGGGGGTGGTGGTAGGTCCCTGGACAACATCCAACCCGTCACCATAGGCCGTTCTGCGGTCATGGGACTGCGGGACACTGGCGCTGAACGAACACTGGTACGGCCTGAGGTGGTGTCCCCCCAGGACTTGGTACCAGGAAAGACTCTTTCCGTCTCCGGGGTTGGAGGCGTGGAGCCGGCACTTCCCGTTGCCATGGTGTATTTGGACTGGGGTGCCGGGAGGGGGATGCGGGAGGTGGGAGTAACGCCAAATATTCCCGCAAATGTTTTATTAGGGACCGACTTGGGGCGTCTAGTATCGCAGTATGTACCCTCTGAACCCCCAAGTTCGGCCCCTCAAGAGTGTATTGATTTGTCTGCTGCTAATGCCAACCATGTTGTATGTAGTGTGCGTCCTGCTGAGGAGGAGGGAGTGAAACCTGAGGGTAACACCTGCACACACACAACACAAACAGGGTTAGTGAAAGCAGGTGGGGAGTGTGGGGATGCCCGCAGAGGTGCTCAGCCGGCGTGCCGTGACCTCTTGTCCTCCGGTGAGGGAGGGGGCGGGCAGGATTCTGTAGAGGGAAGCTCAGGGATGGAGAGGGGGGCAGCTACCGGCAGTGTAGGGCTCCCAGGGGTATCCAGGCTGCTGAGTATAGGCCCACTGCAGGGGGAGGAACAGGCCATGGGGGGTGGGGGTGTCCCAAGAGAGGAGCCGCCAGGTAAGACCCCAGGGCAGGAGTTCCCCACATCCGAGATGTCCAAAGGCCTAGGAAGCCTGCCTGATCGGGCGGCTTGGTCAGAAACAGAGGGGAAGCGGGCACTACCCACGGTCACAGCGGTCATAGCCGCTGTCACCAGGAGTGGGAGCGCCGGAGCCCCAGGAGCCTTGCAGAGGTCCGACGGCTTCCCCAATTCTGACCAAGTGTCTGCCGGGTCAGACAGCGGCCAAGTGACATGCCCGGAGGGGCTGACGGAGGATGTGGCAGTGTCGTCGATTCTGGCCACATCAAGTCAGGAATTTCAGGCTGCGTTGGAAGCAGACGACAGCCTGAAAGCTCTCAAGGAACAGGCGGCACAGCCTCCCATGGAGTCAGACTGCAAGCGTGTGGTCTGGGACCAGGGACGGCTGTACCGGGTAATGGTCCAGCAGGGTTCACCGGAGGCGTGGCCTAGGGACCGACAGTTAGTGGTACCCTATCCGTTCAGGGCGGAATTGTTGCGGATCGCACACGAGATTCCGATGGCCGGACACCTAGGGATCGCTAAAACCAAGGCCAGGATAGCTCAGCATTTCTACTGGCCTGGGATGGGAGCCGCGGTGGGTGCCTACTGCCGTTCGTGTGACACCTGTCAGAGGGTGGGGAAGGCGGGGCCGCGCCCCAAAGCCCCACTGGTAACTCTGCCAATCATCGAAGAGCCTTTCTTGATGGTCGCTGTGGATCTTATTGGACCTCTGTCCACTCCCAGCCACTCCGGGAAATGCTTCATACTCACGGTAGTGGACTATGCCACCCGGTACCCGGAAGCGGTAGCTTTGTCGTCCATTCGGGCCGACAAGGTGGCTACCGCCTTACTGGAGATCTTCTCCAGAGTGGGTTTCCCCCAGGAAATGCTCACCGACCGAGGGACCCAGTTCATGTCGCGGCTGATGGAGTCCCTCTGTAAGCAAATGCAGGTGCAACATCTGGTGGCCAGCCCGTATCACCCACAGACTAATGGCCTGTGTGAGCGGTTCAATGGCACCTTAAAGCAGATGCTTAAGATGTTGGTCGACTCCCACGGGAGAGACTGGGAGCGTTACCTCCCACACCTCCTATTTGCTTACCGGGAGGTTCCGCAGGCCTCAACGGGGTTCTCCCCCTTTGAGCTCCTGTACAGGCGACGGGTACGGGGCCCCCTGGCTCTGGTGAAGGAAGCATGGGAAGGGGATTTGGCCACCCCCGAGGTGTCGGTCATCGAGTATGTCGTGCGCCACTGGGACAGGATGATGGCCTTGGCAAAGCTGGTGCAGGACAATATGGCCCAGGCCCAGGCTGACCAGAAGCGGTGGTACGACCAGAATGCTTGTGAGGGGACCTACCAGGTGGGTCAAAAGGTGTGGGTACTGGTCCCCGTACCACAGAACAAGCTTCAGGCAGCCTGGGAAGGTCCCTACTTCGTGCACCAGAAACTCAAAGCCGTCACCTATCTGGTCACCCTGGATCACGCCCGTGGAAGGAGGAAGGCCTTCCACGTGAACATGATGAAGGCTCATCATGAGCGGGAAGCGACTGCCCACCCAGTGTGCAACCTTCCCGAGGAAGGAGAGGTAGAAACCCTCCTGGATCTGCTAACCCAAGCCAAGGCGGGTGGGTCCATCGAGGATGTGGGGGTTGGCCACCAGCTCACGGAGGACCAACGGTCGCAGCTGGGGACCACCCTGCACCCCTTCCGGGGGCTGTTCAGCAGCCTGCCCGGAAGGACTGAAATGGCTGTCCACGACGTGGACACTGGCGATCACCCGCCGATCCGGCGTTCAGCATATCGGGTCTCTTTCGAGGTGCAGGGAAACATGCGCCAAGAGATAGACGAGATGCTGAAGCTGGGGGTGATCCAGGCATCCAACAGCGCGTGGGCCTCGCCTGTAGTCCTCGTTCCAAAAAAGGACTGAACTACACGGTTCTGCGTGGACTACCGGGGGCTCAACGCTGTAACGGCCACCGATGCGTTCCCCATACCACGCATCGATGACCTGCTCGATCGGATGGCCGGGGCTAAGTACCTGACCATCATGGATCTGAGCCGGGGGTACTGGCAGATTCCTCTGACCCCCGCGGCAAGGGAACGCTCTGCCTTTATCACCCCTTTCGGACTGTACGAGTCCACAGTGATGCCATTCGGCGTGAAGAATGCCCCTGCCACTTTTCAGCGGATGGTCAATACGCTGCTTGAGGGACTTGAAGGGTACGCGGCTGCGTACTTGGACGATATTGCAGTCTTCAGTCCCACTTGGGAGGATCACCTAGAGCACCTGCGGCAGGTGCTCGGTCGGATCCACCGGGCAGGCTTGACCATCAAGCCGGAAAAGTGCCAGCTGGGCATGAGTGAGGTCCTCTACCTGGGTCACCGGGTAGGCGGGGGGGTTCTGAAGCCAGAACCTGGGAAAGTGGATGCCATCGCATCCTGGCCCACTCCTAGGACCAAAAAGCAGGTGATGTCCTTCTTGGGGACCGCCGGGTACTATAGGAGGTTCGTCCCACACTTTAGCACCCTGGCCAAGCCCCTGACGGACCTCACCAAGAAGAAGCTGCCCGTCGCAGTCGACTGGACAGTCGCCTGCGAGACAGCTTTCGGGGCACTCAAGGCCGCCCTAAGTAGCTCCCCTGTACTGCAAGCTGCCGACTTCAACCGGCCGTTTGTGGTACAGACCGACGCCAGTGACTTTGGCCTCGGTGCTGTGCTAAGTCAGGTCAACACGACAGGCCAGGAACATCCTGTCTTGTACCTGAGCAGGAAGCTACTGCCCCGGGAGGTGGCTTACTCCACGGTGGAAAAAGAATGCCTGGCAATTGTATGGGCCCTGCAGCGTCTGCAGCCCTACTTTTACGGGAGCCATTTCACCGTGGAGACGGACCACAACCCCCTCAGCTGGTTACACACGGTCTCTGGGTAGAATGGCAGGTTGCTACGCTGGAGCCTCGCTCTCCAGCAGTACCACTTCTCCATTCGCCACAGAAGAGGCCGTGACCACGGTAACGCTGACGGGTTATCCCGGCAAGGGGAGGGTGCAGAAGGACGCACGGGGGAACACAGGAATGTGCTACCCCCTCGCGCCCTCGTATAGGGGGAGGTGTGATGAACCCGTAGCCGCCATCTTGGTAATGATAAATCATATCCAGGGATGGCCACACTTCAGCAGCCCCCACCCTTGGGACCTTCTGTTAAAACGTCAACTAGATAGTTTCCCCCATCCAGGCTCCTGTGAGATAAGAAGCCCCAGGGCCTACTTAACACTTGAATGCTAGGAGCTTCAAAGACTTCGAGAGGAAACACAGCCAGCAGGGGGGGGTGCTTCGTCCATCTGTAACTGACCATTTGTCCCATAGGACTAGTTTCTTTGTCTGTCACAAGCATGGAGGCATAAGATATAGAAACGTGAATAGTACACGCATGTTGCGTGGGATGGACCAATAAAAAAATATCACGGCGTCCCGGAGCCATTGCGCACACAAGCCTCCGCGGTAGACGTTGGTACGTGCTCTGGAAGCCAAGATATAGCGCTGAGCCATTCCTGAGGACTGTATGGTATCATAATTGATATCAAAAGGTCGGTTACGGCGGCCCGAATCCATGGGAACCCCTGGGGGTATCCTGAGACCATCCCAGAAGAAGTTATTGCGTTCCTTAGAATTTGGGCTTCTGATCGAAGTTAGACCTGAGGGTGGAGACTGAGCCAGCTGACCTCACCAGCAGTGGGCGGGACGGGGCAGGTAAGATAGCAGGACAGACAAGAGATAAGTCAGTCTTGACCCAAGAGTGGTGTGCTGAACATCTGAGCACCAGCTGAGGCCACCAAGGGGAGGAGCAGTCTGACCATGCGGTGGTAGGCCTCAGCCTGTAACAAAGAACCGTGCCTGCGACCGCAGAATCCTCTCCCTGCGTCACAAGAAAATCAAGAAACCGGTAACTGATATGCTGTGGTGATTCTGTGTGTTGTATTCCATTGTTGTATAGTTTAGCCTGACCTTATACCTGTGTATATTTAGTTGTATATCGTGTATCTAGTGTATTATTATAATCAATTACCTCAAGTAATTGTGGGCCTGCCTTTTATTCTGCATAACGAACCCACGTCCGTGTGAGCTCGGCTCAAGCCAAAAACGCTACCCAGGGTTGGTTCCTGACCCGATATAGGCCCATTCACGGACTGGGCGTATATCTAAAATAGGGACTGGTGGCAGCATACCAACTGGGGATTGGGGAAGGCTGGTAGTGACGGTCGGAGGTTCAGATATATATATTCCTGGCGCGGCCAAGGAAGATATATATACCGCCCTCACTACAGAGGGCCCCGATACCCAGTAGGTTACAGGACAGTCTCTCTGGCGACCGCTTATCCTAGGTGCAGTTCCTTGACTGACCTGAGGCTAAGAGGGCGCTAGCGAGTTGTGCTGTGTAGTGACGTTACGGTTTGGTGACGTTGAAGGGATAACACTCTACCGTGTTCCCTGCGCTGGTTGCAGCTACCTGGCACTACTTTCTCTAGGTGCGGTACCTTGACTGACCTGAGAGGTAAAGGGGCGCCAGAGAGCTGCACCCACCGGCCGGCTTTCATCACAAGTAATAAATAATATTTTAAAATAATTATAGGTAAACTATATAAGAGCTCCATACCTAATAGGCCTCAATAGTAAACAAGAATTATATACCAACAGAAAATAACTACCCGATATGGACTTCACGATGGACCACTGCAGACCGCATGCTGCCTCTTGACATGGCAGGCGAGGACCTGACTGGATATCGACAACAGAGAGAGACCAATGTGCAAAAATACATTTTTCTTTACAAAACGAATTGGTGGAATTTATATGCAACCAGTAGCTGCATGATACTTCAAGAATACATTTTCTGCACAATTTAGAGGCAGGAACTTCACGGCTACATGTGGCGATTCATTTCTTATGTTACATGATGCTCTAAACAAACAGATTGTTATGGGTGCCTTCATCTTCTATCGTGAGGGCTGCATGGGTTGAGGACGGTTGCTACGGCTCCACACAGCTATTCTCAACTTCCCAATCATATCAGCTACACAGCTCTTGTGTTACTTCATCTTCATAAATGTTCACACTTGTTGCAATTCCGTTAGGAGACCATGAGTCCTAGCCTGTTTAATCTTCATTATGACTCTCAAGGCCCCGTCACACGACCTGTCAGGGATCGTTGCTGCGTCGCTATGTGATCGCTGGTGAGCTGTCAAACAGGCAGGCTCACCAGCTATCAGGGGAGCAGCGACATCGTGGAAAGAATCTTTCCACAATGTCCTGCTCCTGGTTACCAGCCTGCTGAAGCAGGAGCAGGCTGGTAACCATGATAAACATCGGGTTACTAGGGGCACACGCGCACCTAGTAACCCGCTGTTTATCATGGTTACCACTCTGCTACGGTGAGCGGGAGGTTACTGCTCACGTAGCAGAGTGATAACCATGATAAACAGCGGGTTACTAAGTGCGCGTGCGCCCCTAGTAACCCGCTGTTTCTCATGGTTACGAGCCTGATCGCTGGTCCCGCTGGTCACACACAGCGATGTGTGCTGACCAGCGGGAGGGCAAAGACCAAAAACTGGTCCAGGACATTCAGCAGCGATCAGCGACCTCAGAGCAGGGGCCTGATCGCAGCAAAGTGTCACACATAGCGACATCGCTGGTGAGGTAGCTGTTGCGTCACCAAAACCGTGACTCAGCAGCGATCTCGCTAGCGATCTTGCTATGTGAGACGGGGGCTTTAGGTCTAGCTACAGATTAACTTCTTATGTAGTATAGATAACTCTTGCTGTGGGCTCCAACTCACCTAAGATAAAGAACCTTCTGCCACTTGATACTTGCTCACTTCAGAACGTGCCAACCGAGTATGGTCTTCTCCCCTTTCTTCACACACAACACCCTTAATCAATTGGATCTGTGAACCATATTCTGCTTTGTGTGCTTTCCAATAACGTCCTAACAAACAGGAAAAAGAGTTCCTTTTTACCCATGTAACTTCTCCCACCATGAGCTGGCCCCAATAGTTAACCCTGTCTACTGGCTAACGAAGTGTTGCAGGCCACAAAATAGAGAAAACAACATATCAAACTGACAGTGCATAATGTCACTCACAATCTGTAACATTTTGATTGCAATTTATCTAATCACAAATAATTCAGGTTCATAATCTTTGACAAATTCTGAAAAATTCGTACCAAACTCTATTTATGCAGAAATTGATCATATCTACTAGCATTCAATCACTGAAGAGTTATTAAGGTTATTGCTGGCCTTATAGGAGCAACACATGATACAGTCATGGCCAAAAGTATTGAGAATGAGACAAATAGTAATTTTTCCAAAGTTTACTGCTTCATTTTTTGTAATGGCAATTTGCATATACTCCTGAATGTCAAAGAGTGATCAGCTTAACAGCAATTACTGTACTTGTAAAGTCAATATTTGCCCAGAAAATGAACTTTAACCCCCAAAACACATTTCAACATCATTGCAGTCCTGCCTTAAAAGGAGCAGCTAACATCGTTTTAGTGATTGATCCATTAACACAGGTGTGGGTGTTGATGAGGACAGGGCTGGCGATCAATCAGTCATGATTAAGTAACAATCACATCACTGGACACTTTAAAAGGAGGCTGGTTCTTGGTATCATTGTTTCTCTTCAGTTAACCATGGTTATCTCTAAAGAAACACGTGCAGCCATCATTGCACTGCACAAAAATGGCCTAACAGGGAAGAGTATCATAGCTACAAAGATTGCACCTCAGTCAACAATCTATCGCATCATCAACAACTTCAAGGAGAGAGCTTCCATTGTTGTCAAAAAGGCTCCAGGGCGCCCAAGAAAGACCAGCAAGCGCCAGAACCATATCTTAAAACTGTTTCAGCTGCGGGATCGGACTACCAGCAGTGCCGAGCTTGCTCAGGAATGGCAGCAGGCTGGTGTGAGTGCTTCTGCACGCACTGTGAGGCGGAGACTCTTTGAGCAAGGGCTGGTTTCAAGGAGGGCAGCAAAGAAGCCACTTCTCTCCAGAAAAAACATCAGGGACCGACTGATATTCTGCAAAAGGTACAGGGAGTGAACTGCTGAGGACTGGGGCAAAGTCATTTTCTCTGATGAATCCCCTTTTCGATTGTTTGGGACATCTGGAAAACAGCTTATTCGGAGAAGAAGAGGTGAGCGCTACCACCAGTCTTGTCTCATGCCAACTGTAAAGCATCCTGAAACCATTCATGTGTGGGGTTGCTTCTCTGCCAAGGGAATCGGCTCACTCACATTCTTGCCTAAAAACACTGCCATGAATAAAGAATGGTACCAGAATGTCCTCCAAGAGCAACTTCTCCCAACCGTCCAAGAGCAGTTTGGCGCCCATCAATGCCTTTTCCAGCATGATGGAGCACCTTGCCATAAAGCAAAGGTGATAACTAAATGGCTCATGGAACAAAGCATAGAGATTTTGGGTCCATGGTCTGGAAACTCCCCAGATCTTAATCCCATTGAGAACTTGTGGTCAATCATCAAGAGACGGGTGGACAAACAAAAACCAACAAATTCTGGCAAAATGCAAGCATTGATTATGCAAGAATGGACTGCTATCAGTCAGGATTTGGTCCAAAAGTTGATTGAGAGCATGCCAGGGAGAATTACAGAGGTCTTGAAGAAGAAGGGGCAACACTGCAAATATTGACTTGCTGCATTAACTCATTCTAACTGTTAATATAACCTATTGGTACTCATAATATGATTGCAATTATATTTCTGTATGTGATATAAACATCAGACAAACACTAATAAAAACCAGAGGCCAGCAGATCATGTGAAAATATAATTTTGGTGTCATTCTCAAAACTTTTGGCCATGACTGTACAACTGCACTGCATAAAGCACATGGATTCTGTATGACGCTACAGGAGTATTGAGTTAGTTATTTATTTTACTCATTTATATAGCACCATTAATTGCATAGCATTTTACAGACATTACCGACACTGTCCCCATTGGGGCTCACAATCTAGATTCCCTATCAGTATGTCTTTGGACTGTGGAAGGAAACCGGAGAACCTGGAGGAAACCCACGCAAATACAGGGAGAAAATACAAACTCCTTGCAGATGTTGTCCTTGGTGAGATTTGAACCCAGGACTGTTTAATATGCTCATGGTATGGCTTTATCTTGGCTTTGTCAACACTATATGGCAAGGATATTTACTTTTTCAATGTACGGCACCTAAGTAAATGTATGCATTAGTTATCTGCTCTACTAGTGCTTACCTTGGCATTTACAAGCATAGCCTATTTAGTCCACAGGGCCAGAAAATGTGCACACCATATAACGTACCACCTTTAGACTATGTGCCCACGATGCAGAAATGCTCAGGATTTTTTCCTGAGCGTTTCTGCATCTCCTTGGCAGAAAAATCGCATGCGGATTGTACATGCGTTTTTCCTGGCAGGGACATGCGGAAGTGAAGCGTTCTTCACATGCATTTCTGCATGCGGGTTGACAAGCGCTTTCCAAGTGATTTTAGCATCACTTGGAAAGTGCTTGACAACTTGGTCACACTATATAATTCCATGCAAATGGCATGGATTTATATAGTCTGACCCCAAAGAATGGTAAAAATAAAAAAAATAAATCTATACTTAACTTCCGATGACCCCCGGAGTCTTTATTCGCTCCGTCCTGGCTTGCCGGCAGCTCTCGGTACACTGAAGGACCTGCCGTCACATGACTAAATGATGTCAGTGGAGGTCCTTCAGGCCACCGCGATCTGTCGGCAAGCCAAGACAAGAGCACCGCGGACCATCAGAAGGTAAGTATAATATTTATTTTTTATTTTATTCTTTTTTTTACAGGTTCTATGGTACCTGGGTCCGGAGGAGAGTCTGCAGAAACGCTTAAAAAACGCATCGTGGGCACACAGCTTTACCCTCCAATTCCTATCCCTTGGATCGACTAACTCTTTAATTTGAGCAGTTTTATTCTGTTGCAAATGGAAAATGCTTAGTAATTAACAACTTGGAAACTTGCTTGAGCCGTTTAACCTTTTTTTCTTCTGTAAATCCATTCTATCATCACAATGTTTAAATAAACAAAACAGTAGGCAAATATTGGGAAAATCATATTTTTGGTTGAAAATATTTCCTGGACACCATTAGAATTGGAGCATTATTAGTGTGGAGCGTTTGTATCCAAGAATGATATATGTGTAAAATTTATTTTTCTTGGCTGATGGGTTGTCTGGCACATGTTCTTTATAATGGTCATCACTAACTGGTATAGAGAATAAAATTGAAATAGCATAAGTATAAAGAATAATACAAGGTCAATATACATATGAAAACAAAACAATATTTTATACAATTCTGTTCGATGTTTGTAAAAGGGATTTATTGGAAAACCAGGGGCAAATACGGCCAGCTTTAAACTATGACAGCATCAATAATCCATTATATTCCACTGTTTCTAATATTAAATCCCTCAGATCTTTTTACCGCTAAGTCCAGAGGGGGATAGGGTATCTAAATGTTCAAACTATAGTAAAAATAAAATAAAAAATCTATAAAAAAATACAGGAAAAGTTATATCCCAGGGAAAAATCTTCTATAGCTACAGCCTGCACAACCTGTGTTATAAACCAGCGCTATATTCACAATTATTCTTGAAACACTCAGCAAGTTTTTTATAACAGTATATTTATAGAATCGGAAACCACATAGTTTCCTAATATACAGCTATTTAAAATGTGCTCATATATTTCCTGTACCGATATAATAGACTATTGTCTGTACAGAATGGCAAAATGGAAAAGTTTCTAGATTAGTCCTGTCTGCATAATGCACCTATGGTCTACCTGAGCAGGATTAAACATTTCATCAGTCTTTAGCACAAAAGAAGAAAATAACCAGCTCACCCAATCTCCTGGTGTCCTGAAGCATGGAACTCAAAGGACCACTTGCTCAGAAAAAAAGGAAAAAGGTTCCAGCTTCAACAATTTGCAAGATTTATTGGATTAAAAGGTTTCCATAGTGAAGGTGGATACAGCAACGCGTTTCAAAACGCAAGCCTGCATTCTTTATCAAAGCTTTGTATCTAGCTCGCCACCTCCCCCAGCTCCCAGTGGATTGCAAATTGTATAATGGTCAGAAATGGTGTTATTCCTCATGTAAACATAAAAAAAGATAGCTTATTCTGAAAAGTTACTGGAAAGCACAGTTGCCCTTTAAACCTGATCTATCATCACATTTTAAAAATACAAACGACATACATGACTAAGCAGATCGATTCTTCTTATTATTATTTATTGTTATAGCGCCATTTATTCCATGGCGCTTTGCATGTCAAAAAATGGTATACATACAAAAACAATTACAATAATCTTTAACAAAACGTGACGACTGGTAAAGGAGGAGCGAGGACCCTGCCCGCGAGGGCTCACAGTCTACAAGGAATGGGTGAGGATACAGTAGGTGAAGGTACAGCTGGTCGTGCAGCGGTATAGTGGAGCTTTGGTTACTGCAGGTTGTAGGCTTGTCGGAAGAAGTGGGTCTGCAGTTTCCTTTTGAAGGTTTCCACGGTAGGCGAGCGTCTGATATGATGGGGTAGAGGGTTCCATAGTAGGGGGGATGCACTGGAGAAATCTTGTATGCGATTGCGGGAAGAGGAGATAAGAGGGGAGCAGAGCAGGAGATCTTGTGAGGATCGGAGGTTGTGTGCAGGTAAGTACCGGGAGACTAGGTCACAGATATATGGAGGAGACAGGTTGTGGATGGTGTAACGGGTCCGGGTGGTGGAACCTCTGTGCCGCGGTGCAAGGGGGGACCCAGATGCTGGACAGGAAGTCAGGCTGGCAACGGGACCTGAGGGCTGAAGCAGAGGTGAGTATGCTTTGCAACAACTTTGCTCGGGCACCTCCATTTTGGAGGAGGTGCCTTAAATATGGGAGGTCCTCCGGCAATTGGCCGGGGACTCCTTAGGACAACGCGCGCGGTCCCTTTAAGAGAGGGGGAGCACGCCCGCGCGCGCCCTAAGCACAGTGCCCGGGAAGGAGCGCGCGCCGGCAGCAGCGAGGGAAGGAGCGCTGGAGGAGGCCGCGCCCGGAGCAGGAAGGTGAGAGGGATGGCGTCTCTGCCTAGCTGGAGGCAGAGACGCCGATGCTACAGATGGCTTTGTATGCCGTGGTTAGGGTTCTGAACTGGAGTCTCTGGGCAATTAGACTCAGGTGTGTACCATCCTTAATGGCAGACCATATAGCTATTATGGGGCCCTGTGAACTTGCGGGGCACGATGCCGTCCCTCGCCTGTCATCACAATTTCAACAGTATCTGCCATTAGCACGCTGCTGCTCCACTCTGCCTTTGTATATGAGAGTGTCTCAGCATACCAGAAGTGATAATGTGTCACCCTAAGCCTGGATGCCACAAATATTAAGGGCTGTGTCTGAGAGCAGGAAGGAGGTTCCCTGGTCAGGGACAATTAGCATACAGCACCTCCTGTCTCAGGCCAGTAGGGGGAGCAGGCTGCCCCTATAAAGGCTGGAACTGAGGGCAGGGTTAGAGATAACTGGATGACCTAGCTCAGGACTGAGACTAGTCCCAGAGAAGGAGGGACAGTTCAGCTGTAGCCAAGGAGTCCGGGAGGCAGAGGAGGAACAGCAAGCCAGGGACAGAGGCGACGAGAGCTGGTCCTGGCTGAGAGAGAACTACACAACCGGACACTGGAGTCCGAGGCTGTCAGGGTTGCAAGCCCAGCAGCAGATAACCAACCCGCAAGGGATTTCAGGTTCCTTGGCCTAAGAAGCCTGGAGGCTCCGCCACACAGAGGCACCGGTACAGCACGGAGAAGCAACAGGTACCTAAGGCCCGAGTCGCAAGCCACACAGGCGTAGTACACGGCCAGCTCAGGGACGTGGGCTATCACACCACGAAAAGGGGGATAGTCAGCAAGGGCAGAGAGAAAACGGTAGGCCTACCCACTCACCCTGACCAGTGGGGCTTGCCCGAATGCTCTCAGACACCCAGGCCCATTCCTACCTTGTACTTCTGTTGGGTCATTAGTACTAACTGCAATAAAGACCCTGGACTGTTTGAAGCAGACTCTGAACCCTTATTATTGCGGCCTGCACCATCACCCCCAACATCCTATTACACTGCCCTGAGGCTACACTCTTCCCGTGGGGAGTTATCCTATCCCTGTGCTGCGTACCAACATCAGCCTCAGCGGTCTGCCTTGCAGCGGCGGTCGTCCCTGACCGCAATCCACGGGTGGCATAGTCGGACATTCAAAAACCCTACAAATAGACTGCCACAGCATTTGGTCTGACCACCCTGAGCCACGGGATCCGGTTGCCACTACTACTCCCAACATTGCACTGAAGCCCGGTTCCGGGTGCCCCACGGCCCAGGGGGCGAGTCAATAACATCATTAGATTGTGCCTGCTGTGTGGATGGAGCCTCAGTCTGCACCTTGCACTGACAGGAGCAGACATCGAGGGAATGACCTAAGGTGAGTAGTTTGTATTCTTTTAAATGTCAGTGCTTGTGGAGAATGTAATGCCTTGTGTGGGCATCATATTGTATGTATGCGGGGGACAGGGGCTGCAGGTCTATCTAACTTGTGTGTGGAGGTCCTCATACTGTGTTGGGAGCCGTCACAGCTTTTATACTGTAGATGACATTGTATTGTGTATGGATGCCCTTATACCATGGGGATCTGTGGAGACCCTCATGCTGCCTATGGGGACCATGGAGAACTTTTATCACCTATCTACAGGATCCACAATCACTGGGAGTCCCATTGCCAAGCACCCTACTGATCACAAAAATGGTGGTCCTGTGTCTCCCATTTGAATGAGTCAGTCGTCATACATACACTCTACCAATCCATTCAATTTCTCTGGGCTGACAGAGGTAGTGGAATAAAGCACTCAGCTATTCCCATCAGTCCCATGGACAAACAAATAATATGGTAGTGCATATATTTGCATCCTTGTAATCAGAACTGGGAAGAATTCTCAGAATGACACCATTTTGATTCAGTATTTCCTGGATTTAAACAGCCTTGCACATTATCATGGATTATGTACAATGGGTGTAAAAGCTTTTATCGGGTGCAGAAGATGTTTACAGAACAGAACAACAAGATTGCATGAAACTGCGCTTGGGTGTGAGTTTCAGGTGAAATTCATGATGCACCCCCTGGGGCCGTGGAGTATTCGGCGCCGGGCCGGTCGGTTCTTTTAGGATAGTCACGGTGGCGTGACCCGGTCCGTGGCCCCGGGCGGTCAATAACAGAGGGGAATAAAGTTTTGGGGATAAAGTTTTGTGACACCACCCGTGGTATGCGGCTATAGGTGGCCGTCGCTGCTGTTCAGATCCACTGGGGCCATTGATGGTGCAGCAGAGATGGTTCAGCTCTCCAAGGGTAGAGCTAGGCGCCAGGGCAGTTAAAGTGGTAACTTCTCCATCTCCTCCTCTTCGTTCGGATCTGCTGCCAGCAGAACTCTTCCCGTTGCAGGGCCTCCTCCGGGAACCCCATTAGATCGCCTTCAAGGTTCTCCCACCTGTACTCTGCCCTTCCTGTACAGATGGCCCGGGGCATTTGCGCAGGTATTAATGGGGCCCCTAGCTGATCCTCTACGCATGCGGACCAGTCCCACATGGCGCTTTTGTACACCCAGCAGGGTGCAGAGGCTGCTGGTGGCCCCAGGGGTCTGATTAGGGTCTCCTCAGCTACAGGGGCAGGGGCGTTACCTGCTGCAACTGCCTCTCCGGTGCTGCACGTCTCCTTCTTCTTAGTCCCCTCCGGGGCTGGGGCGGTAGCTGCAGGCCGCGACACCGACCACTGCCGAGTGATCTTTTCTAGCAGTGCGTCTTTCCATCTCTCTACTGTTGCCTTCTGGGCCTGCTCCATTTGCTGGCCCAGCTCCTGCATCTCGGTCTACAGGAACCCCAGATCCACCGGGGCTAGTTGTTTCAGGACTCCTTCCAGGTTACTGGGGGAGTCTTCTGCCTCCATGCCATGGACTGAAGTCTGGTTGGCATTTCCCTCCATTACACGTACCGGGTTAGCTGTGACTCCTCCGCAGCCGCACGTGTATCTGCCCTTCTCCCAGGGCTCCTTCCTTCCTCTCCCCTTTCGTGGGCAGATCTTTCCCATTTCGCTGTCGGCCACACAAGGAGGCGGATCCCCCTGGCTGATGGACAAATCTATTAATATGGCCGTTGTTGCAAGGAGCGGGCAGGGCTTATCGCGCCATTCGGCAACCTGACCCACAATGGGAGGTTTCTCTTCTTCTTTCGACATACACATGGCACCTGTTCTTCCTGGGCGGGCACCACTACTCAGTCTCAAACACAGTCTCTAGGTGCACGAGACCTGGTGTAACGGGTCTGTACATCCTGTTCGTAACTCCAATTTGACACGCCCCCTGGGGCCGTAGAGTACTCGGTCGGTTCTTTTAGGATAGTCACGGTGGCGTGACCCCGTCCATGGCCCCGGGCGGTCAATAACAGAGGGGAATAAAGTTTTGGGGATAAAGTTTTGTGACGCCATCCGTGGTATGCGGCTATAGGTGGCCGCCGCTGCTGTTCAGATCCACTGGGGCCATTGGTGACGCAGCAGAGATGGTTCAGCTCTCCACGGGTAGAGCTAGGCTCCAGGGCAGTTAAAGAGGTAGCTTTGTTGTTGCTGTAGTGCAAGGCAGGTGATGCAGCAATTAAATAAAGGACACAGCCGGGTGCAGTCTTCAAGTTTTTACTCACAGTTCTTATGATGTTCCAGGTTACAACTGCCAGCAGGTTATAACAGCCCATCGAGTCCTGTGTCCTCCGGGAAAGTGATCCAGTCAACTCTCACATAACTTGGGTGCACTTGATCGGGACCCCCTTCTTGTGTATCTTTCCCGGGTCATCTCTCTCTGCGCTGGCTCTCGCCCTCCTGCCCTGCGCCTCACACACAGTGTCCTGAGCCAGTGGCCGCGGGCCTTGTCGGGCGACGTCCTCTCTGTCCCCTTGTTCCTATATGGTTACCTTTTCAGTGAATGTGTGTGGTTTGGGCTACGGCACTTAGAGATACCGCAGCCTCTGGTTTGTTAGCATAGTCTTGCAGTCCTCCACTAGTCTGGGGCCGGTCCCCTACTGCGACCTGATCCCTTCTCCCGACTACGGGACTTACTACTAAGAAATTAATGTAATTATAAGATAAAACTGGATTACTTCTTCAGGTGGTGAACATTGGACACCATGTAAGAAGGCATAAGTGATAATTAAATTGCTTGTTGAACAAAACATTAACATTTTTGGTTTATGGCTATGAAACTAAACAGATGTCAAACCCATTGAGAATCTATGATCAATCTTCAAAGAGTGTATAAACAAAAAAACTGAAAGTGTAATAATCTCCAAGCACTGATTAGTAGAGATGACTAGACCGATCTGTGATGGATCGAGTTTGAGTCGAATTTCTTGAAATTTGCACTTTCACGCCAATTTAAACACAGTGAGATTTGATTAGCGGTTTACAAACAAAAAACTTCCCAGCACCATTTCCAACACTGCTCAAGCATCAGAGAGCGGGCTAATATCTTTTTGCTTGGCTTTGCTGTCTTCACCATAATGCCCTGCAGCTATGATGTCTAGCAGATTATCATACCTTGTACAGTGGTGGTCAGTACCTGGGCCACCAGAGATCAGCAGTTCCCAGCAAAGCACAGTTTGTATGGCAGAGCTGTTTTCCATTTCCGGAGTCACTAGGTAAGTCTCTCTCTTAGTGTGTAAGCTCTTATGGTCAGCAGGTTCCTCTATCTCTCTCTTCCTCTATCTCCTGTAGAGTGGAAGCTCTTATGAACAGCAGGGTTCTCTCTCCTGTAGAGTGTTAGTTCTTATGGTCAGCATGGTCCTCTTTCTCTCTCCTAGACAGTGTAAGCTCTTATGGTCATCACAAATTGAATTTGTAAAAAAAATTTGGCAAACCCGGCAGAATCAAATTTCAAAAGATCCATTCATCTCTACTGATTGTGCCTACATTTGGTCCAGAAGCAGATATCTAGCATGCCAATGAGAATTTCAAAAGCATTGAAAAATAAGGGTCAAAATTATAATTATTGAGCCTTTGCCTAAAAGTTTAAAAACTCATTAAATGCTTATAATTGTACTTCTGTAAGCCCTATTGTGTAATGTATTATCAGTAACTGTGAATCAACAGACTTAATTTTGCTCAACATTAAGTGATATAAAATAATCTAAAACAATAATAGTTATGGATGACAAAGAAAAGGCTGAGATATTAAAAAGGTACTTTTCATCCATGTTCACCAACGAACCGTCTGTTACAGGGATCTTTCAATAAGGCAAAAATCAAAGTTCACCACCTGATATAAGTAGTTTAACATAAAAATAAGTACGTCTGCGTCTGAGCAAATTAAACATTGACAAATACCCCGGCCAAGATGGCATTCATCCATGGATACTGAGGGAATTGAGCTCAGTAATTGACAGACCGCTGTATCTTATCTTCTTAGATTATCTTGTAACAGGGGTAGTGCCACAGGATTGGAGGATAGCAGATGTGATACCGATGTTTAAGAAAGGTAAGAAGGTGGATCCAGGTAACTACCATCCAATAAGTCTGACATTAGTAGTGTGCAAAGTTTTTGAGGACATCATAAGAGATGACCTGCAGAGTTATATCACAGAGAATAATATAATAAATAACAACCAGCATGGATTCATGAAAGATAAGTTGTGTCTCACCAACATGTTGGGGTTCTATGAGGAGGTAAGTGCAAATCTGGATGTTGGAAATGCGGCTAATGTGATTTATCTGGACTTTGCAAAGGCATTTGATACTGTACCACATAACAGCCTTATACAGAAGCTAAGAAGCAAGGACTTGGGGGAACTATATGCAGATGGGTAAGGAATTGGCTAAATGACAGGAAACAAAGTCATCATAAATGGTAGGTTCTCTAGGATATAATCAGCAGTGGAGACCGCAGGGATCTGTGCTAGGACCGATTATTTTTAACCTCTTTATTAATGACCTTGTGGATGGGATTGAGAGTAAAGTGTCAGCCTTTGATGACGACACCAGACTATGTAGGATATTAAAATCTGATCTTGACATTACAATATTGCAAAATGATCTGGATAAGATGACTGAGTGGACAAACATTTTGCAGGTGACATTTAATGCTAATAAATGTAGAGTATTGCACATAAAACAGAGTAATCCTACTGCTGCTTATACATTAAGTGGGAGTATACTCGGGACTACAGAACAGGAGAAGGATTTGGGTATTCTGGTTACAAGTAAGCTGAGCAGCAGTACTCAATGTCATGCAGCAGCTGCAAAAGCAAACAAGATTTTAGGATGTATAAAAGAGAATATCCTGTGAGAACCATGTATAATATATTGTTACCTCTCTAAAAATCACTGATGAGGCCACATCTAGAATATGGGATCCAGTTTTGGGCTCCACATTTTAAACATGATATTCAGAAGTTAAAATCAGTTCAAAGGCGGAAACTAGATTATTACAAGGGATGGGAGGTCTCTCATATGATGAGAGGTTGAAAAAGTTGGGCTTGTTTAGCTTAGAAAAAACGCCTCAGAGGGGATCTCATTTACATGTACAAATAAATGTGTGGTCAGTATAAATATCTGGCACATGACTTATTTCATCCAAAGACCATACTAAGGACCAGGGGGCACTCATTATGGGTGGAAGAAAGGTGATTCCGGCAGCGAAACAGGAAAGGGTTCTTTATAGTCAGAGCAGTCGGACTGTGGAATGCCGACCACACCATCCAGCTTTTAAAAAGGGGGCTGGATGATTTCCTCAATACAAATAACATTGTGGGTTATAGTTAAATTAGTAACAAAATGTACAATTGGTGGAGGAAAGTTGAACTAGATGGACCTAGGTTTTTATTCAATCTATGTAACTTTGTAAATAATAATGAGCAAAATTAAGTTCAGTAGCATGGTTCAGCCTCGACAACAATCACAGTCTCGCATGTGACCTCTTGGGAAAAATGAATTGCCCTCCCGTGTTCTAGAGAAAAGAAATAATATTGTATGTGTGGCACCCCAGGTCTGGTCGCCACAGTGGCAGCAATGTCATGTCTGAGAGCAGGTAGGAGGTTCCCTGGTTGGGGACAATTAGCATGCAGCACCTCCTGCCTCAGTCCAGGGAGGGGAGAAACCTGCCCTTTATAAACTGGATCTGGGGCGGGGTTAGAGAGACAAGTTCCAGACAAGGTTCCAGTGAAGTTGCAGATAGGGACAGGTCAGCAGCAAGCTGAGGATTCCCTGTAGGCAGAGGAGGAACACAAGGCCAGGAGGGGAGCTAGCAGAGCTCGTCCTGGCTAGAGACTTACAAAGCCGGACACTGGAGTCCGAGGCTGTGAGGGTTATAAGCCCAGCAGCAGAAAACCACCATGCCGGGGACTTCAAGTCCTCTGGCCCAAGGAAGCTCAGCCACACGAGAGGGACCACTACTGCCCCGGAGGGGTGAGAAGTACGGAAGGCCCGAGTCGCCAGTCATACGGGCGAGAACAACACGGTACACTCAGAGACGTGGGCTACCACCACACTACAGCGGGATAGCCAAGAAAGAGTGAAGTCAGCACGGTAGGCCTACAAACTCCCCCTGACCAGCGGGATTTTCCAGTTGCTCTCAGACTGACCAGGCCTCCATTGTTAACCTGTATTCCGGACGGGTCCCTTAATACCGCCAACAGTAAAGACCCTGAATTGCATGACAGGCTCCATGTGGTTACTGCTGCTCCCGCGCACCATCACCACCAATATCCCTATTTATTGCCTATAGGCTATACTCCTCCCGTGGGGAGTTATACTACCCTCTGCTGCACCCACAACATCAGCCTCAGCGGTCTGCCCTCCAGTGGCGGTTCACTCTGACCGCAATCCACGGGTGGTGCAGTCGGACATTTAACCACAAAACCCTATAAATAGACCGCCATTTGGGTTGACCACCCTGAGCCACGGGACCGGGTCCCCAACATGCAAGGACTACAACCCCCACCATCCACAAAAGGTCCGGTTCCGGGTATCCCCACACACACACGGCCCAGGGGGTGCGTCAACTTTTGGCGTAGTCGGCAGGATTTCGTGCCCGCCACCAACGGGTACTGTGTGCCTGAAGAAAGACTCTAATACTTACCTTGGTGGAGTTTCCCGCCATCCGCAGCCATTTCCCGCCATCCGCAGCCATCTTTGGGACGCCGCGTGGGAAGAAGAGGGGCGTGGACGACGAAAGTGCGCGAGAACTGCGCAAGGTCCTGAAAAGAGCCGAGCGGACGCTGACGTCACCAGGACGCGACGCAAGGTCCTCAACCCCGACGGTCGCCTGTAGAGCCGCGGCCTACAGAAGAAAAGCAACGGAAGGTAGGCCACGGATGACTAGGGGGGAAGAAGATGTCGGAAGTGGAGGGAACTGGCACCGCCAGCGCGGCCGCTGCCGCAGTAATGCCGTTCACGATGCCTTATATCCCCGGAGCGACCTGGTTGCCCCAGTACTCAGGGGAGTCGCATACCCTGAGCGACTTTAACCCCTTTGCAACCCAAGCCGTATTAGTATGCACATTTGCGTACCCCCCGTTCAGTGAGGGCTGCTGCGCTGAGCCCTCACTGAACCGAGCACATGTCAGCTGATTCTTACAGCTGACATGTGCCCGCAACAGCCGCGGGTGGAATCGCGATCCACCCGCAGCTGTTAACATGTTAAATGCCGCTGTCAATCTCCGACAGCGGCATTTAACGCGCGCTTCCGGGTAGCGCGTCATAAGCCCTGCCCATCGGCGACCCCGTCACGTGATCGCGGGTCACCAATGGGTGGGCATGACAACCCAGGGTCTGCAGCAGACGCCTGTGGTTGTCATGATCTGGTCGCTATGAGCGCCACCTAGTGGTCGGCGCTCATAGCACAGGACCATTTCTGTTGCATGCAGGGGATCTGCTCGTCCCCTGTATGTAGCAGAGCCAATCGGATAGTTGCTGCTTCTAGTCTCCTATGGAGACTATTGAAGCAAGCAACAAGTGAAAAAAAAAAGTTTTTAAAAATATTAAAAAAATTAAAAAAATATAAAAGTTTAAATCACCCCCCTTTCGCCCCATTCAAAATAAAATATATATAAAAAAAAACCTACATAGAAATATTTGGTATCACCGCGTTCAGAATCGCCCGATATATCAATGTAAAAAAATAATTAATCCGATCGGTAAATGGCGTAACGAGAAAAAAATTCTAAATGCCAGAATTACGTTTTTTGGGCTCCGCAAAATTGCAATAAAATGCAATAACGGGCGATCAAAACATCGGATCTACCCCAAAATGGTATCAATAAAAACGACAGCCCGGCGTACAAAAAATAAGCCCTCACGCAGCCCCAGATCACGAAAAATTGAGACCCTACAGGTCTCGGAAAATGGCGCTATTTTTTATTTTTTTTTGTTCCAAATTTGGAATTTTTTTTCACCACTTAAATATAAAAGAACCTATACATGTTTGGTGTCTACGAACTCGTAATGACCTGGAGAATAAGAATGGCAGGTCAGTTTTAGCATTCAGTGAACGTGGTAAAAAAAATAGTAAAAAACAACTGTGGTATTACACTTTTTTGCAATTTTACCGCACTTGTAATTTTTTTCCCGTTTTCCCGTACACGATATGGTAAAACTAGTAATGGCGTTGAAAAGTAAAACTCGTCCCGCAAAAAATAAGCCCTCACATGGCCATATTGACCAAAAAATAAAAACGCTATGGCTCTGGGAACAAGGGGAGCAAAAAACGAAAAAGCAAAAACGGAAAAAGCTCTGGTCCTTAAGGGGTTAAAGAGGGACTGTATAGCCTATTCAAAGTATACCCCCTGACAGAGGAACAAAAAGTGAGCATACTGATAGGCCAGTTAACTGGCGCGGCCCAACGAGAAGTAAAGTCCTGGTCAGTCAGGGACAAGGGGACCGTGAAGGAGATTTTAGCCCGTCTAAGGGACACTTTTGATACCCGCACCTCAGCAGAGATCAAAATGAGATTTTATGGGTGCAAGCAGAGGGCCCAAGACAGTATAAGAGACTATGATTTGAATTTGCAAGAGGCCCTGAGAGCCATTAAGCAGGCAGACCCTGACAGTGTGCGGAATGCAGATAAACTGCTGACTGAACAATTCATTGAGGGTCTGCTGTCCAGCGCCCACCGAACCTAGTTACGCCTGATGGCCCTGCAGAACCCTGAGTTAGACTTTGAACAGTTTAAGGACAGAGCCATCCGGGTACTCCGAGAACCCGCACCCGGTGGCGTTGCGGCCTCCAGGCGCCCTGCTATCACTTATTACCAGGAGGCGGCGCTCCAGTCTATAGAACCTGCAGGAGCCTATGCACAGATTATGAATAGTACCCCATCTACAGACCTGCACCATCAGGTCCAAGAACTGACCAAAAGCGTTGCCGCACTAACCAGGACTGTGCAGTCGTTACAGGTATCCTCTCCAGGAAAGATCCAGCTGGCTACCAGTCCGGAGGACGTCCCGTGGCGCCGACAGAAGAGGATCCCACCGTCCAGAGGGAAGCCAACGGACCACTACTACCAGGATGGACAACCCATCTGCCGCCACTGCAGCCAGCCAGGACATATTGCGAGGTACTGTAATTTAAACGGGCCTAACCTGGGGAAGAGGGCCAACCCCCAGGCATAAGATCATCAGGCCTGTAAAACTGGCGTGACAAGTATGTGGGGGGGCGACGAGTCTTGCCTGTGGTACTGGATGGCATTCCCATGAGTGCACTGTTGGACACCGGGTCACAGGTAACCACCATCCCCTATGTACTTTTCAAGCGGTACTGGGATGACACGGATATTACCCGCTACCCAGATAATGACTTGAGCATCATTGCCAGCAATGGTCAGCCCGTGCCGCAGGTGGGGTTCAAGGAGGTGACCATCAAAATTGGTAAAGTTGAACTGCCGGCGCAAGGACTGATTATTGTGGACATTGACCGTCGTGAAAGTCACCCTAAAATAACCTTGGGTACTAACGTTATTGAAAATTGTCTTTCAGAGATAATTGTTATATTACAGCAGGTTGCAATGAATGCCAGCTCCAGCCAGCAGCGTGTCTTACAAAAAGAGATCAGAGCACTGATGAAGCGGCAACAGGTAGAACTGTCTGGTGGTGAGATTGGTAGCGCTAGGATGAGTGACCCGTTCCCTATCGCCATGCCCCCAAAAAGTGAAATGATGATCTGGTGCCGGACTGCAATCGGGTTAAGAGGTAGAGACTACCAAGCTAAGGTAGAACCCATTTACTCAGACAGTAGGCCCACCATTTTGACAGCACGGAGGGTGGTTGATGTCCACCATGGGAGGGAACCCGTCCACACCCTAAATATTGGGGAAAGAGAAGTACACTTGCCCCGGTATGCCACTCTAGCCAAATTTTTCACCATTAACCAAAGCTCTGTAAAAGCCGTGGAACCCTTGCCTCCATCTCCCCCAGAGGAAGGTAACGGCTCCAAAAAACAAATGGAGGACTGGTGCCAGAAGCTGCACGTGGGCACTGACTCCACTCCCCCATGCCAGAAACAGGGAGTCTACCGGTGGTTCAGGAGTACGAAAGAGTCTTTAGCAAACACCCGCTAGACTTTGGGCAAGTAAAAGGGGTGGAACACCAAATCCCCACAGGAGACCATCCACCCATAAAAGAGAGATACCGGCCGGTACCCCCTGCACACTATCAGAATGCCAAGGGTATGATGCGAGAAATGAAGGAGGCTGGGGTGATCAGGGATAGCTGTAGACACCTGGGCAGCTCCTCTAGTTCGTGTAAAAAAGAAAGATGGCATGATGAGGATGTGTGTAGATTATAGAAAGGTCAACAGAATAACACACAAAGATGCGTACCCGTTACCTAGGATAGAGGAGTCTTTGGCTGCATTAAAATCTGCTAACTTCTTCTCTACTTTGGATCTCACTAGCGGGTACTGGCACGTTCCTGTAGCAGAGTCAGACAAGGAGAAGACCGCCTTCACCACCCCGATGGGTCTCAGTGAATTCAACTGTATGCCGTTCGGACTCTGCAACGCACCAGGGACCTTCCAGAGGCTGATGGAGTGCTGTCTGGGGCACAGAAATTTCGAGACGGTCCTACTCTATCTGGATGATGTCATCGTGTATTCCAAGACCTATGAGGACCATCTAAAGCACCTGGCAGAGGTGTTCGATGCCCTGGCAGGCTTCGGCCTAAAGGTGAAACCCTCCAAGTGTCATCTACTGAAGCCAAAAGTACAGTACCTGGGACACGTGGTGAGTGCTGACGGAGTAGCCCCAAACCCTGACTAGATCACGGTGATTAAGGACTGGCCAAGACCCTCCAGCATAAAGGAAGTGCAGCAGTTCCTCGGGTTGGTAGGCTACTACCGAAGATTCATCTCCGGGTTCAGCAAGATGGCAGCCCCTATGCAGGACCTCCTGTTAGGTCAGTCAAAGACTAAAAGTCAGAAGCCGTCCTTTAAGTGGGACAAGCTGGAGGAGGAGTTTTCCGCCAGCTGAAGATGGCCCTTACGGGGGATGAGATCCGGGCCTACCCTGATTACGGCCAGCCTTTTATCCTCCACACCGACGCCAGTAACGTGGGGCTAGGAGCCGTACTGTCCCAGATCCAGCAGGGCAGAGAACGGGTAATTGCTTATGCTAGCAGAAAGCTGAGACCCACAGAGAGAAACCCTGAGAATTATAGCTCCTTCAAGCTAGAGTTCCTGGCAGTGGTGTGGGCGGTCACCGAACGCTTCAAGCATTACCTGGCTTCTTCTAAGTTCACTGTGTACACGGACAACAACCGTTGACACACCTGGACACTGCAAGACTTGGTACCCTAGAGCAGAGATGGATGGCCCGGCTGTCCAATTATGAATTTACTATCAAATACCGGACAGGGCGCGCAAATGCCAACGCAGATGCATTGTCCAGAATGCCTCAATTGCAGGTCGGGGGAGAGGATCCAGAAGAACTGGAAGAAATTGAACTCCCTGCATTCCACCGTCATGGGATCACCCAGTGTTCCCACTGCGTAAAGGAGAGGTGCTCTGCCACCGCTACATTCAATCCCTTACCCCACCACGGCTGGGCAGAGACACAAGATAGTGACCCCGCAGTCCGCCTGGTTAAAGAGATGCTGACCCAGGCTGATGCCCTCCTTGATCCAGATGCTCCAGAAGAGACCAAACAGCTGTGGAAGGAGAGGAGCAAGCTGTTTCTCTACGAGGGGAGGCTGTGCCGCAGAACCGTCAACTCTCGAACACACGAGCTGACCTGGCAGGTAGTGGTCCCAAGGCGGGATGCGGCTATGGTCCTAGAAGCATAACATGATGGAGCAGGGCACTTTGGAAGCTGGAGTTCCTGTTGCGTGAGTGGTTCTTCTGGGTAGGCATGAGAAGGGCTATAGAGAGATGGTGCAGAGACTGTGGCCCGTGCAACCTAAGGAGGAAAGACCACGCCAGCCAGAAGACTCCCCTGCGGCCCATCATCACAAAGCAGACCCTTGAGTTGGTGGCCCTGGACCACGTAAAGCTGGCTCCAAGCAGATCGGGATACGTCTACGCCCTCACAATCGTAGATCACTACTCCCGGTTCCTAGTGGTGGTCCCTGTCAAAGACTTAACAGCTCAAACGGCCGCCAGAGCCTTTCAGCAGCATTTCTGCCGCCCACACGGGTATCCAGAGCAAGTGTTGACTGATAAAGGTCCAGCGTTCGAGGCTGAAGTCTTCCAGGAATTCTGCAACCTGTATGGCTGCAAGAAGATAAGGACAATGCCTTACCACCCCCAAACCAACGGGATGTGTGAGAAAATGAACCAGGTAGTAATAGACCTACTCAAGACGTTGCCCCTGGAGGAACGCAGCCTGTGGCCTGAGAAACTGCCGGATCTGGTGGACTTGTATAACCATATCCCAGTAAATTCTACCAACTGCACCCCAGCTTACCTAATGAGAGCAAGACCTGGTAAGCTACCCATTGACCTGGAGATGGAAGTCGTGACAACCGAGGACACCTCACCAGAAGCAGACTGGGACACAGAACGACAGCAGCAGTACCGGAAAGTACAGGAGAGTGTGGAGCGAAGTCTGTCTCAAGCAAGAGAGAGGCAAGAGAGGAATTACAACCAGCATGCTCCTGCTGCTCCCCTGGCACCTGGAGAGCAGGTCTTGAAGAGGAAGAGATGGCTCCACAAGTTAGATGACCAGTGGGAGAAAGACCCGAACACCGTACTGCCATCAAGCCATGAAAACCCAAAGGTATGTGTTATCAGTAAGGATGGAGGAGAGACCACATGCACTGTCTCCAGAGACCACCTGAAGAAGTGTCCCGAGCAGCTGCAAAGCGCTGATTAAGACCAAGATAGCCCTCAACCCGCAGAGGAAAGGGAAGAAATGGTCAGTACAGTGCTCGGAGAATTTCCCTGATCCTGAACACAAATCAACAACGCTATAGTGGTATCCGTCCTTACCTTTCTCCAGCCAGCCCCTCAAGGGCCTGCAGAAGAGCAAGTAGTGTTGGAAGAGCAAGTGGCCCCGGAGGCAGAAGAGTACATACCAGCAGCTCAGGAGAATCAACCCTCTGCTAGTAGTGAACCTGCCATGCCCGTGGTGAGCCAAAGAGTATGCAGAAAGCTGCCCAACCTACCCGTAACATCTGCAAACACCTCTAGTGCAGACACGAGCACACCCAGTACGCAGGGGGTGGAAACAGGGGAGCCGAATAGAGTACCACCAGACAGTGGGTTACGTAGGTCCAACAGGAGCACTAGAGGTCAGGTACCCGCTCGCTGGAGAATCTAATATGTCGTATTTACCTGTATAGATGCAAAAGTTGGAAATGTTTAATGTCTGTGTTACCTGGTTATTAATTATTTTTTTTAGTTCAATGGACTAACAGGTTATGGAAAATGAATAGCCGAAACTGTACCTTGTTCATAGTTGCACCTGGTAAGGTGCCCTCTTTTGAAGACGATCACAGAACACAAAACCCGTGGAGGTGGCTGAAGACGTGGTCCAACTCCGATCATCAAAGCCCTGTAGCCACCCCAGGGCCTACGTGGAGGGTTTGGGACGGGTCCATCAAAGTGCATCTTGGGTGACAAGGACACCTGGTTAAGGGAGCACCGTGACCTAAAAAGACTAAACTTCTTGTATATATATTACTGTATTGTTATTACCTGTTGTGTTTTTGCAAAATGTGTTTAGTCCCGGAGTACTAAATTTCACTAGGGGAAAATGTGGCACCCCAGGTCTGGTCGCCACAGTGGCAGCAATGTCATGTCTGAGAGCAGGTAGGAGGTTCCCTGGTTGGGGACAATTAGCATGCAGCACCTCCTGCTTCAGTCCAGAGAGGGGAGAAAACTGCCCTTTATAAACTGGATCTGGGGCGGGTTAGAGAGACAAGTTCCAGACAAGGTTCCAGTGAAGCTGCAGATAGGGACAGGTCAGCGGCAGGCTGAGGAGTCCCTGTAGGCAGAGGAGGAACGCAAGGCCAGGAGGGGAGCAAGCAGAGCTCGTCCTGGCTAGAGACTTACAAAGCCGGACACTGGAGTCCGAGGCTGTCAGGGTTATAAGCCCAGCAGCAGAAAACCACCACGCAGGGGACTTCAAGTACTCTGGCCCAAGGAAGCCCGGAGGCTCAACCACACGAGAGGGACCACTACTGCCCCGGAGGGGTGAGTAGTACGGAAGGCCCGAGTCGCCAGTCATACTGGCGAGAACAACACGGTACACTCAGAGACGTGGGCTACCACCACACTACAGCGGGATAGCCAAGAAAGAGTGAAGTCAGCACGGTAGGCCTACAAACTCCCCCTGACCAGCGGGATTTCCCAGTTGCTCTCAGACTGACAAGGCCTCCATTGTTAACCTGTATTCCGGACGGGTCCCTTAATACCGCCAACAGTAAAGACCCTGAATTGCATGACAGGCTCCGTGTGGTTACTGCTGCTCCCGCGCACCATCACCACCAATATCCCTATTTACTGCCTTGAGGCTATACTCCTCCCGTGGGGAGTTATACTACCCTCTGCTGCACCCACAACACCAGCCTCAGCGGTCTTCCCTGCAGCGGCGGTTCACTCTGACCGCAATCCACGGGTGGCATAGTCAGACATTTAACCACAAAACCCTATAAATAGACCGCCATTTGGGTTGACCACCCTGAGCCACAGGACCGGGTCCCTGCCACGCAACGACTACAACCCCCAGCATCCACAAAAGGTCCGGTTCCGGGTATCCCCACATACACATTGCCCAGGGGGTGCGTCATATGCAAACTTTAAAAGTTAGAGTATGTGCCCGTAAACTTTTTTGGGTGTGATATCATATTTCAGAATGTGTATGGATGGAACTGTAATTTAGTTTTGTGGATGAGGCCTAAGTTTGTGCTTTTTCAACAATAATCTATTGTTGGTAAGTATTTCAAGAACTTAAAAGACAGCAACCAGCTAGTTCTCCCCATGTTTCAAAGGATATCAATATAGCATGTAGCCTGAGACATTACATCTATTACAAGAGAAATTGATTTTTTGCTAAAGAAATGCAACAATTGAATAATTTTCTCTGAGAGACTTACATTGAAAAGTTATTGATGCAAAGTCTTCCATATACTTTAACTGCACTCTTTCACTTTTAACTACACTCTTTAACTATATTTTTCTCACTATATTTGTACGTAAATGAGCAGTTCTATTGCAATAACTAGAAGAGTGACTTTGGTACAGTTGACAGATATTTGTGCAAGTGATTGACAAATAGGAAATATTCATCTACAGTATGTGTTACTGTAATTGTAGCATGTTAGCAACCCTAAGACTAAAAAACATGCTCCTTCACACGGCTAAAAGGCATTCAACTTCCAAGTGCAATGTAAGTAATTAGAGGTTGAGTCATCACTATCAACTTGCATCTTATTCAAAGGGCAGCGCTGAAAGATTGAAATGTTACCATGGCTGAAAAAATAAACCTTTAAACAATTGCATTGCATAACCTTATTTTACAAAGTTCTATAATATACAACAATGTGATACAATAGTATTTTAAAGTCTATTTCAAAGGCTTTTGCCTCCTGAAGCATTTTATATTAAAAAAGCATAAAGAAGCATGCCCATGGAAATTTGTATCATTTTAATAGGTTGCAATCATCATATTACATACAGGTGCTTCTCGCAAAATTAGAATATCATCAAAAAGTTAATTTATTTCAGTTCTTCAATACAAAAAGTGAAACTCATACATTATATAGAGTCATTACAAACAGAGTGATCTATTTCAAGTGTTTATTTCTGTTAATGTTGATGATTATGGCTTACAGCCAATGAAAACACAAGAGTCATTATCTCAGTAACTTAGAATAATTAACAAAAAAACACCTGAAAGGCTTCCGAAGCGTTTAAAAAGGTCCCTTAGTCTGTTTCAGTAGGCTCCACAATCATGGGGAAGATTGCTGACATGGCAGATGTCCAGAAGGCAGTAATTGACACATTTCACAAGGAGGGTAAGCCACAAAAGGCCATTGCTACAAAAGCTGGCTGTTCACAGAGTGCTGTATCCAAGCATATTAATGCAAAGTTGAGTGGAAGGAAAAAGCGTGATAGAAAAAGGTGCACAAGCAACCGGGATAACCGCAGCCTTGAAATGATTGTTAAGAAAAGGCCATTCAAAAATTTGGGGGAGATTTACAAGGAGTGGACTGCTGCTGGAGACATTGCTTCAAGAGCCACCACACACAGATGTATTCAGGACATGGGCTACAAGTGTTGTTTTCCTTGTGTCAAGCCACTCATGACCAACAGACAACACCAGAAGCATCTTACCTGGGCCAAGGAGAAAAAGACCTGGACTGTTGCTCAGTGGTCCAAGGTGTTGTTTTCAGATGAAAGTAAATTTTGCATTTCATTTGGAAATCAAGGTCCCAGAGTCTGGAGGAAGAGTGGAGAGGCACACAATCCAATCTGCTTGAGGTCTAGTGTGAAATGTCCACAATCAGTGATGATTTGGAGAGCCATGTCATCTGCTGGTGTAGGTCCATGGTGTTTTACCAAGACCAAAGTCAGCGCAGCCGTCTACCAGGAAATTTTAGAGCCCTTCATGCTTCCCTCTGCCGACAAGCTTTTTGGAGATGGAAATTTCATTTTCCAGCAGGACTTGACACCTGTCCGCACTGCCAAAAGTACCAATACCTGGTTTAAAAACAACAGTATCACTGCTTGATTGGCCAGCAAACTTGCCTGACCTTAACCCCATAGATTCTCTATTGTCAAGAGGAAGTTGAGAGACACTAGACCCAACAATGCAGATGAGCCAAAGGCTGCTATCAAAGCAACCTGGGCTTCCATAACACCTCAGCAGTGCCACAGGCTGATCGTCTCCATGCCACGCCGCATTGATGCAGTAATTGATGCAAAAGGAGCCCCGGCCAAGTATTGAGGGCATTTACTGAACATACATTTCAGTAGGCCAACATTTCGGATTTTAAAAACATTTTTTAAGCTGTTGTTATAAAGTATTCTAATTTACTGAGATAATTACTTTTGTGTTTTCATTGGCTGTAAGACATAATCATCAACATTAACAGAAATAAACACTTGAAATAGATCACTCTGTTTGTAATGACTCTATATAATACATGAGTTTCACTTTTTGTATTGAAGAACTGAAATAAATTTACTTTTTGATGATATTCTAATTTTGTGAGAAGCACCTGTAGCACTGTGTACTTACAAATGCTCATTTTGCCTTTCTGCCCACTTAATTCTTCTCTTTTCCATTAGCTCTATGACAAAATGTGATTAAAATTGACTAGCTGAATCTTTTTGGACTCTATGTAGAAACAGGAGGTCACTTTTCCCAGTATGAGTCATAATCACTGCAAAAGTCAATGGCAATGGGGGGAGGGACCAGCTGGGTCATGAGTTGAAGAGAGGAATGATTTCTGCAAGGACAAGATGCTTCCTGTTTCTACATAAGGGACAGAAAAGAGAAGAATGAGCTGAGTAGAAAGGAATAATATGATGACTACAATATATTAAGAGGATAAAAACTTTGATGGGAGTGCTATTTAACAATAAGGTATCATTTGCAAGCATACAAAAACAAAATTTACCAGATATACAGGTTAATATTAGGCTCTGCAGTAATAATGATATACCCATAGAAATATTTAGAACAAAACCTAAGTATTAACATCATGTCTTGGCTCCAGCGCCGGGCCTTGCACCCTTCTCCTATGGCCGCTACCCTTTGAAGTAGTCCAAGATAGATTTCTTGGGTAACTCCTCCGACACCATCTTCTCAGGCCTTTTAAGGATGGCTCAGGCAGAGGTCAGTTGCTTGGATTATAAATAGAATTGTTCAAGTTTGTCATGAGTTTTGACAATTTTGGCTCAGCTCCAGCCAAATGTCTAGTCATCCATCTTTGCTACTCCTCATTTCCGTACAATAACCAGGGTTATTTCCAAGCTCAGTCCAGTTGGCTAGGTGTTGTTACCATCTACTTTTCAGCATATAAATTACTAACTCCATGCAACTGTTCTGGGTCTCATTCACACCTGGCTTCTGCAATCATGGTAACACATCTCTTTAAACATGTCTCCAATATGCCTTTAGTTCACTGCTTTCCTGTGGTTAACCTTTTATTATTACAAATAACAGTTTGCATACATCACTGCTGTTAGCCATTGCCCTCCTGGATGATTACTGACTGCATTTACTTATCTGATGCCCCTATGATTAACTACTTTTCTGCTGAAAGATACCAATTTACTATACAGTTAATGTCCCCATGTGTATCCGTATACCTGGCTCTCCTTCATCTTTGCTACTGTACCTGCTTCACTTTTTTGTTTGCTGTACTGCATACTCTGTTGCACTGATCCATGTGTCGTTTGTCAAGACCAACTCTGCTGCATCATCACCTCTGGTCTGTGCTGCTCACCCAGACCTAGTGCTTAGAAAATCCATTTCATCAGGTGAGTTCATAACAGTAACAAAGTGGCAATCTGGTGATCTTATTTTTATTAATTCAACATTTTACTGGTTTTCTAATATATATAATTCAGCTACTATAACATCTTATTTATTTGTTACTTTCCATCTGGAAATCCATGGTATATTTTTCTTTAGGTCATGTGATCTCATGTTAACCCTCTGGGAATACCATGACTTAATGTTCTCTTAAAAGGGCCATCAACTCAATTACCAGAACTTTATGTATGATGATATTGCTTTGATTTTATCACTGAAATTTTTCACAGTAAGGTGGTGGTGTTGGTGGGGGGTGGTCATTTCTGAGTTACTAATGCTAACTGTGTACTCATATTTTAGTTCATTTAGAAGAATATAGGAGGGAATAGTAATCACAGTGTCATCACACAGAAACCCTGATTCCAGTGACGTATTATTTACTTTACTGGGTGCTGCAGTTTTGAATAAAACTGTTTTATTTACTGCAAATCTACCAGTTCTCTGAATGCTGAACTCTGAATAACCCTGACCACACCACTGGCAGCATTCTGTGTACGTTGTTAATAGGCAGAAATCTGCCAATCAGTTGTGGCGGCATGGTTGGGCCATGCTGGCAGCAGGTTTACTAGTCCTTTAGATGATAAAACTGTGATTTTATCAAAGCTACAGCAAGCAGAGCTTTAAGTGACATATCACTGGAATCAGGGTTTCTGTCTTTACATTATGAACATCAAAAGACTGACTGTCACTTCCAAACAGAAAACAGGTGTGTACAGTTGCTTACTAAGAGTAGAGATGAGCGTTGTTCTACTCGAACTGTTCGCCAATCTCAAATTCGAGCTGTTTTGGGCGGTGTTCGAGCCGTTCGGCGAACACGAACGATTTGAGAAAAATTCGGCTGTTCGAGGTTATGTTCGATAACTGATCGTGCACCAAAATCATAACTGGATTTTTTCTCAGTAATGATGAAAATTAATGTTAATACGCAGTTTGAGTGTACAGCGGGGTGGGGGGAGGGGCAGGGGATGGATCTCTGCAGGAATAATGAAGATCTCCATTTTTTTTTCTCTTTCCCGCATTTACAGTGGGGAGGTGCAATCTGTCAGCCTATCAGCAGCGCACACACGGAGCGAAGTGCTTTTTTCACACAAGCAAGGGCATGTGTCATTTGCAGTGTATGTCACATGTCCTTGCCCTATAAGACCAAGCCATTTTCCCCGTCGCCACCATTTTCTCACTGCTGCAGCTGCGTGTTAGACGGCACCGCTGTTGCTGTGTGCGCTATACCTTGTTAATTTCAAGCCAATTTTCTCACAAATCTACAGATAGCTTGGGAGTAGGGAATAGTTGTGATTGCAGTCCTTTTAAGGACTAGGTTACAGCATTTCCTACGACTTTTATCAGGCAGGTCTGTGCTCTTAAATAGATAGATTGTGGGAGTAAAGACTAATTGCAATTGCAGTCCTTTTCAGGACTAGGTTACATCAGTTCCTATCAGTTTTTGCCAGGCAGGTCTGTGCCAGTGCTGTGCAAGTTTTTTTCACAGCATTTGGCTGAATCTAGCAAAGCTAATCCTTTTTGGCCTATTGCAGAGTGTGTTTGTCAGTGGAGTAGCCTATCTGTGTTGCAAGATATACCACCTGTGTATAGAATACCAATTTTTTTGCTGCACCTAGTGAAGTAAAATCTTTTGGGCACAGCATCATTCTATTAGTCCATCTATACTGACCTCCATCAGGTTGCAAATTGAATATAATTTTTTTCTGCATCTAGCTCTGAAAAAATATTTGGGCTTCTAGCAGTGTGTGGGACTTGTTCTATTAGTCCATCTATACTGACCTCCATCAGGTTGCAAACTGAATATAATTTTTTTCTGCATCTAGCTCTGAAAAAATATTTGGCCTTCTAGCAGTGTGTGGGACTTTCTCTATTAGTCCATCTATACTGACCTCCATCAGGTTGCAAACTGAATATATTTTTTTTCTGCATCTACCTCTGAAAAAATATTGGGCTTCTAGCTGTGTGTGGGACACTTGTTCTATTAATCCATCTATACAGACCTCCATCAGGTTGCAAACTGAATATAATTTTTTTCTGCATCTACCTCTGAAAAAATATTGGGCTTCTAGCTGTGTGTGGGACTTGTTCTATTAGTCCATCTATACTGACCTCCATCAGGTTGCAAATTAAAAATAATTTTTATCTGCATCTACCTCTGGAAAAATATTTGGGCTTCTAGCTGTGTGTGGGACTTGTTCTATTAGTCCATCTATACTGACCTCCATCAGGTTGTAAACTGAATATAATTTTTTTCTGCATCTAGCTCTGAAAAAATATTGGGCTTCTAGCTGTGTGTGGGACTTGTTCTATTAGTCCATCTATACTGACCTCCATCAGGTTGCAAACTGAACATAATTTTTTTCTGCATCTAGCTCTGAAAAAATATTTGGGCTTCTAGCTGTGTGTGGGACTTTCTCTATTAGTCCATCTATACTGACCTCCATCAGGTTGCAAATTAAAAATAATTTTTTGTCTGCATCTAGCTCTGAAAAAATATTTGGGCTTCTAGCTGTGTGTGGGACTTGTTCTATTAGTCCATCTATACTGACCTCCATCAGGTTGCAAACTGAAAATAATTTTTTGTCTGCATCTAGCTCTGAAAAAATATTTGGCCTTCTAGCAGTGTGTGGGACTTTCTCTATTAGTCCATCTATACTGACCTCCATCAGGTTGCAAACTGAATATATTTTTTTTCTGCATCTACCTCTGAAAAAATATTGGGCTTCTAGCTGTGTGTGGGACTTGTTCTATTAATCCATCTATACAGACCTCCATCAGGTTGCAAACTGAATATAATTTTTTTCTGCATCTACCTCTGAAAAAATATTTGGGCTTCTAGCTGTGTGTGGGACTTGTTCTATTAGTCCATCTATACTGACCTCCATCAGGTTGCAAACTGAAAATAATTTTTTGTCTGCATCTAGCTCTGAAAAAATATTTGGCCTTCTAGCAGTGTGTGGGACTTTCTCTATTAGTCCATCTATACTGACCTCCATCAGGTTGCAAATTAAAAATAATTTTTATCTGCATCTACCTCTGAAAAAATATTTGGGCTTCTAGCTGTGTGTGGGACTTGTTCTATTAGTCCATCTATACTGACCTCCATCAGGTTGCAAACTGAATATAATTTTTTTCTGCATCTACCTCTGAAAAAATATTTGGCCTTCTAGCAGTGTGTGGGACTTTCTCTATTAGTCCATCTATACTGACCTCCATCAGGTTGCAAACTGAATATATTTTTTTTCTGCATCTACCTCTGAAAAAATATTTGGGCTTCTAGCTGTGTGTGGGACTTTCTCTATTAGTCCATCTATACTGACCTCCATCAGGTTGCAAATTGAATATAATTTTTTTTTCTGCATCTAACCCAGCCAATAGTTTTGGCCTAATACCACAGTTTGGCCACTCAGCTCTGCTCGGTTCCCATCCATTGTTTTTTTGTGCAAACAACTCCAGAGTTTTGAATTAGTTAACCACCAAAATGAGTGGAAAAAGGCCTGCTGCTGGTGGAAAGGGGAATAGGCGTGTTGGGAAGGGGAAAAAAGGTTGTGTCCGTGGGGTAGGTCTTAAAGCAACAGTAACATCTGCAGAAGAAAGACCATCTTCCAGCCAAACTAAAATGTCTACTTCTTTTAGCGGACAATGTGATAAGATCCCTTTCTTACTGCCACGCCAATCGCTACAAATTCCAGATGAGGCACAAAAACAGCAGGTGCTTCAACGGATATCAAGTGCTCCTTTAAGTGGGCTCTCCTCCACATCAACTTCAACATCACAAATACTCCAGTCCTCAAAGGTGTCACCCCAATCGCACTTGCTTCCTCACAGCTCCCAAATCTCCAGCTGCCCGTCTGAGTATGAGGTAGAACAGATGGTTGAGTCTGCAGAGCTGTTTACTCATACTATAGCCTGGGAATCAGAGGTCGACTCCAGCGCTTCTGTGAATCCAGACGAGGAAATGATCTGCACTGATGCCCAGAATCTTTATGAATCGGATCCAGGACCAGACGCAGAAGGTTCTGACCATAATGTAGACCCTCATTCCCAAACTGTAACTCCTGTTGGTGGAGACAATGAGGAAGACGATGATGAGACTCAATACCTGATTGGAGCGACAACTTTAGTTTTTTGTCAGGGCAGGAACAGGTTGGCTCTGAGGACGACGGGTGTGATAACGCACAGGGTGATGATGATGAGGATGGAGATCCCACTTACTGTCAACCCACAGTCAGCCAAGAGATGAGGTCAGCAGAGGAGGTGGAGGAGGATGCTAGTGACGACGAGGTCAGGTTGCGCCTTCCTGGACAGAGACATAGTACTGGAAGCACGTCAACAACAGCATCCTCAAACACAACTCTGCCTCTCACCACAAGTCTTGGTGGCTCTTCATGGGTGCTAAGCCGTGCATAGCCTGGGCATTTTTTCAGATCGATAAAGATGACCCAACTCGTGTTATCTGTAACATTTGTCAGCAAAAGCTAAGTAGAGGCCAAAAAATACATAGTTTGAGTACTTCATGCATGAACCGGCACATGGACATGAAGCATAAGTTGCAGTGGGAAGCTCAGTGTGCTACAATGCGGCCTAGCCGGCCGGGCCAACCACCGTCTGCCATATCTTGTGCATCCGCGGCCTCTTCATCCTCTGTGACTGGGGGGACAGCAGTCACACCTGTTTTGGGGCGCAGACCTGCCACCTCTTTACCCGCAACAGCCAGCGTGATTGGCAGGTCATCATTTTCTTTGGAGGTGGTAACACCAGCTGGTGTTGAGAAATGTCCGACATCGATAGCACCACCTTTGGATCAAGGCAACCTAACATGTCCGCCTGCATCTTCCTCACAGACCGGCAGTTTGCCGGGGACACCCTTATCAACCCCGTCTAAGCACAATAGCCAGCCCTCGGTCCCTCAGATGTGGACAAGTAAAAGACCATTTCCTCCTAGCCATGAGAAAGCTAAGAGGTTGAATTTCACCATCTGCAAGCTCTTGGCTACAGAAATGCTGCCTTTCCGTATGGTGGACACAGAGGATTTTCGAGACCTTATGTCCGTCGCAGTGCCCCAGTACCAGATGTCCAGTCGGCACTACTTCTCAAAGAAAGGTGTGCCTGCGCTCCACCAGCATGTCGCACACAACATCACCGCTTCTTTGAGAAACTCTGTGTGTGACAGGGTGCATTTCACCACAGACACTTGGACGAGTAGGCATGGACAGGGGCGTTACATGTCGCTGACTGGGCACTGGGTAACTATGGTGACAGCAGGACAAGGGGCTGCTGTCCAAGTCTTGCCGTCCCCACGAGTTGTGCGTCAATCCTCTTTATGTCAAAGTTCCTCCACTGCTTCTGCCTCCTCAACCTCCTCTCGGTCTTCCACCTGCACCCAAAGCCTGTCTGGTCATGCCACAAGCTTTCTAACTGCACAGAAGGGATTCTGCACACCTCCTTACTATGCTGGCAGTAGGGCTCAACGTCATCAGGCGGTTTTTACTTTGAAATGTCTGGGAAATGTGAGTCACACAGCTGAGGAGTTGTGGTCAGCTCTGGAGAACCAATTTCATGAATGGTTGTCTCCACTGGACCTGAAACCAGGGAAGGCCGTGTGCGACAATGCTGCAAACCTGGGTGCGGCCCTTCGCCGGGGCAATGTCACACACGTGCCTTGTATGGCTCACGTGTTGAACCTGGTTGTCCAGCAATTTTTAGCCCACTATCCCAGACTAGATGGCCTTCTGCAGAGGGCACGGTCGCTGTGTGCTCACTTCCGCCGTTCGCATCCCGCAGCTCAGTGACTTACATCTCTACAGAAGTCGTTGGGTCTGCCACTTCACCGGCTAAAATGCGATGTGCCTACCCAGTGGAATTCAACTCTGCACATGTTGCAGCGACTGTGGCAGCACCGACAAGCCCTGGTGCAATACGTTCTGACGTATAGCCTGGGCCAACGAGATCCGGAGGTGGGGCAAATCACGCTGGAGGAGTGGTCTCAGATCAGGGACCTATGCACCCTTCTGCACAGTTTTGAAATGGCGACGAAGATGTTTAGTGCTGACGATGCCATTATCAGCATGACTATTCCGGTGATTTACATGCTGGAGCACATGTTAAACAGAATTCGGAGTCAGGTGGTGGCACAAGAGGAGGTGGAGGAAGTAGAGGAGGAGGAGTTGTATGCGGAAGGGCTAACATCTGCAAGGTTCAGACGGTTGGGAGCACCAAGGCAGCAGGCATGTGAGGGTGGGGGAGATGGTTTTACCAGGGCGCATGGTAGCAGCCAAACTAGTGAGGAAGGTGCAGGAGCCCAGGAAGAAGTGGAGGACGAACTGATGGAAGACTCATCATATGAGGGAGACCTTGATCACATTTCTGTTGTGCGAGGTTGGGGGGAGAGGACAGAGGAAGGAAGCATGATTGTTACCTCGCCACCAACACAACAGGGACTTGGTGCTCCTGGATGCGCAACACACATGAGTGCCTTCTTGCTGCACTACCTGCAACATGACCCTCGAATTGTGAGAATTAGAAATAATCCTGACTACTGGGTTGCCACACTGTTAGATACCCGGTACAAAAGTAAATTTGCAGAAATTATTCCTGCCATAGAAAGGGATGCACGCATGCAGGAGTATCAGCAGAGACTGTTGCAGAATCTTACATGTGCTTTTCCACAAAACACCAGTGGTGCACGTAGTGAATCTCACAGTTCCAACTTGCCAACCGTGGAACCGTCAAGTGTTCAGCACTCAAACCGTAACAGAACCACAGTATCTGCTGGTAACATCAATTTTGCGGAATCATTTCACCACTTTTTTAGCTCATCCTTTGCAAGGCCACAGGAGACAAGAAGTCTGACACATAGTCAACGCCTAGAGACGATGGTACAGGAGTATCTCCAAGTAAACATTGAAGCCATGACTGTGTCACTGGACCCTTGCTCTTTTTGGGCTTCCAATCTGGATAAATGGCCGGAGCTAGCCACTTACGCCTTGGAGATCTTGTCATGCCCCGCAGCCAGCGTTCTGTCTGAACGTGTGTTCAGCGCTGCTGGTGGTGTGCTGACAGATAAGCGCACGCGGCTCTCCACTGATAATGTAGACAGACTCACGTTCATAAAGATGAACAAATCATGGATCCGAAACGACTTTTCTACCCCTGTGTCATCCTGGGGAGAGTAAAAGCTTGATGATTGGTTAAAATCACCCGACCACCCGTTTTAAGCTTTCAAATTACTAATCATGTTTATCTTGACTGGAAAATAATTTGGGCTTTGTAGCAGTGTGCAGCACTGATCTTATTAGCCCATCTATACTAAGCTCCACCAGATTTAAAATTAATAATAATTTGTAGCTGCATCTAGCCCGGAAAATATTTTTGGGGCTCCGAGATGCGCAAGACACATAAGTGCCTTCTTGCTGCACTACCTGCAACATGACCCTCATATTGTCAGAATTCGAAGTAATCATGACTACTGGGTAGCCACACTCTTAGATCCCCCAAACTTTTCGATCAACCTTTTCATTTTAATAAAGACCAAAAAAATGATCATTTTTGAAATTATAAGCATTAGCAGGTTATTAGAAACTGAAATCAAACAGTTTTCAACTCAAAACTTTATTCTAGGTGATGTTACATTTTCACATAGGACCCCTTGTTCGAAAGGAGCTTCTGAACTCTCTCGTCCATTGAATTTGTCAGGTTTTGGATGGTTTCTGCTTCAATTGTTTTGCATGAGGACAGAATACCCTCCCAGAGCTGTTGCTTAGATGTGAACTGCCTCCCGCCATCATAGACACTCCTTTTGATGATGCTTCAGAGGTTCTGAATGGGGTAGAGGTCAGGGGAGCATGGGGGTCACACCATAAGTTTGTCCCCTTTTATGCCCATATCAGCCAGAGATGCAGATGTTTTATGTGCAGCATGAGATGGTGCATTATCATGCAAAAAAATGATCTTGCTGTGAAATACATGGTTCTTCTTCTTGAACCATGGCAGGAAGTGCTGTTTGAGAAAATCCACATACATTATGGAGTTCATCTTTAGCGCCTTCAGGGATCCTAAAGGGGCCGACAATCTCTCTTCCCATGATTCCAGCCCAAAACATTACTCCACCTCCTCCTTGTTGGCGCTGTAGCCGTGTTTGCGTGGGGTGTCCATCAACCAGCCATCCTCCACTCCATCCATCTGGACCATCGAGCGCTGCACGGCACTCATCCGTGAACAAAACAGTTTTGAAATCAGTCTTCATGTAATGTTTGGCCCACTGGAGCTGTTTCTGCTTGTGTGAAGTGGATAGAGGAGGTCGACAGGATGGCATATGCACAGCTGCAAACCTCTGAAGGACCCTGCATCTTGTTGTTCGGGGGAAGTTGGAGGCACCAGCAGCTTCAAAAACGTGTCTGCTGCTATGACAAGGCTTTTTTGCCGCTGCTCTTTTAACCTGACGTAATTGCCTGTAGGAAAGAGTCCTCAATTTGCCCTTATCAGCACGCACACGTGTGTACTGTGAATCAGCTACATACTTCTTGATTGCCAAGACACTTCATCCTGATTATCGCACAATGTTGATTGTAGTCATGCCTTGACCTAAACACTCCACAATTTGTTGCTTCTCAGCAGCCGACGCATCCTTTTTCTTTCCCATTTTGGCAGAAAATGTAGGCTGCTTAATAATGTGAGACAGCCTTCTTAAGTAGTCTTGCCTTTCATTGGACACACCTGCCAAACTAATTATCAGAGGTGTCTGCAATTGCTTACAGTGATATAAAGAGCCCTGACACACATCACCATCAATGAGTTTAACTGACAAACAAACAAATTCTTCCCTTATCACTCCTAAACACTTTTTGCATAATAATTTGGAACACAGTGTACATGTGCTTTTCCACAAAACACCAGTGGTTCACGTAGTGAATCTTACAGTTCTAACTTGCCAACCGTGGTCTGTATGGAGTTGTTCAATAAAGGGCCCAAAATTAAGATAACATAGATGGGAGAGGTATCTATGAATAGGAATTCCTAAGTATTTGATACCCTGTGAGGGCCAGGCAAAGGAAAAGTTGGACTGGATGGAATCCTATATGGATTTGGGGAGGGAGACATCGAGGGCCTCAGACTTCGCTGCATTGATTTTAAAATTTTACTATGTAACAAAGTGATCTATTTCAGCCATAACAGCATGGATGGATATATGTGATTGAGTGATATATACTAGTTCATCATCAGCAAATAGAGAGCACTTGTACTCGGTGCCTCCCACCTCAATCCACCTAATATTGGGGTTATGGCGAATTGATGAGAGCAGGTGCTCCGTCACTAGGATGTATAAGAGAGGGGACAGAGGACATCCCTGCCTTGTCCCATTGGTGATTGTGAAAGGTGATGAAAATGTTCTGATGTACCCCCTGGGCCTTGGGACACCCGGAGCCGGACCCTTTTTGGTGGATGCTGGTGGTTGTAGTCTTCGTGGCTCAGGGTGGTCAAACCAGTGGCGGAACTATTTATGTGGTTTTGATGTTTAAATGTCCGACTACGCCACCCGTGGATTGCGGTCAGAGTGAACCGCCGCTGCAGGGCAGAGCGCTGAGGCTGGTGTTGTGGGTGCAGCAGAGCATAGCATAACTCCCCACGGGAGGAGTATAGCCTCAGGGCAGTGTATGCGGAGGATGGGGGTGATGGTGCAGGGCAGCAGCAGTAACGACACGGAGTCAGTGATGCAGTCCAGGGCCTTTACTCACAGTTCTTATTATCCAGACCACGTCTGCAGGTAACGGCTGTCCACGTCGTACTGTGCTCACCAGGTGAGGGGCTCAGACAACACCCAGATAAATTTGGAGCGCTTCACAGGACCCCCTTTGTGTGTCCTTTGTCTGGCCTTTCTTACCAACCCTTCTGTCCGGCTGCCTCGGGCCTCCTCTTGGTAAACTTGGCGCCAATTTCCCTGACCCTATGTGCTGCCCTCCTAGCGGGTGTAGCGAGGGGCTGCGCCACATAAAATGTCACAGCCCCCGGTTTCTAGCTGAGGGTCGTTTCCTGCCTCCACTAGTTTCGGGGACCGGTCTCCCCCTTTGGCCTGACCCCTCCACGCAGGTGGATTCGGGCGTGCGGTGGTGACTCGCCCGTCCGCACCCCTGGGATCCCTTCGTTCCTCGTTCCTGGAGCCTTCTCCGCTCCTCTTCCTTCCTTCTCCCTCTTCCAGGCCTGGGCCTCTGTTACTAGGCCCGCCTCCGGAGCAGAGCTCATGCAGAGCCCCTGCTCCCTGCCACTTCTGCTCAGACTTCTCTGCACTGAACTAAGATGGTGCCCACCTTTTATACTCCCTTCTCAATGCACCCAGGAACTGCTTCCTCCCTGCTCCTGCACTACAGGGTTCCCCTTCCTCAGTGTTCCCTCCCCCCACTCCAGCCAGGGACAGGGACTGTCGTGCCCATCTCAGGGGCATATTGGTCGCCCTGCCCCATGGCAATGTGGTGTAATGCATGCAGGTGTCGGGTCCTGATCCACACTCCATCCTTACCTGAGAGTGAGATATCACACCTCTGGGTGAGGTGCAATACCTCTGTAGCAACCGAGCCCTCAGGGTGCTACAGTTCCACTTATCTTCAGCCTAGGTGACGTATTGCGATACAGGGCCGTGATTTTGGCTATAAAAGGGTCCCCTTGACCCCTACCCCAAGCTTTTTAAGAGAATCATATATGGCGTGCCAGGAGACTCTATGGAATGCTTTCTCAGCATCCAACGAGAGTATCTAATTACAAATTTTTAACTGCATCTAGCCCAGGAAATACTTTGTGCCTAGTAGCAGTGTCTGCTAGTCAGCGGATTATCCCGGCTGTTAAGCAAGCTACACCACCTGTAGTTTGGACACTTAATTTTTTCAAAGGAAATGCTTCGGGATACTCAGTGAAGAGCATCAGGAGGCACCCCAAGGCATAGGGGCTGGGACTGGCAGTAGGATGCCTTGTGGTGGACAGCCGAGCTCGATCCTTATAAAAGCTTTTTAACTGCAGCAGCTTTAGTGGACGCTACTGGAGCTGGAATTACGCGGCTGCTGGCATGAGACTTGCCCTCCAATAGATCCTTGTAAATGGATTTAAAGTGTATTCATTCAAATTAGAGAGACAATTTAAATTAAAAAGCTTAGAGCTGCCTCCACCACAGGGGGGCTCGCTCGACCCACCAGCGGACAGGCACCGGTATTGGGAGAGGGGGGCTGGCCGTCAGGGTTCACCGCGGTTCTGGCACAAACCCGGCGACACGGAGGTGGCACGGGCAGGAGCGGACTGAACGTGTCGGCTTCTCACTTTTTGGATTTTAGCAGGGCATGACATGCCTATATCTGTGTCTCCCCCTCCTTTTACTCCTCCACCTCTTTTCTTTTCTCATGACTATATGTACTTGTCACTTTTCCATGTGTTAGTTGTGTCTTCTGAGCAGTTTGTCACCTTTGGACACCTTTGAAGGTGTTTTCTATGTGTTTCTATGTGTTTTTGTTTGCCTGCCATTGGTTTTAACGGTGTTCGACGAACCGAACCGAACTCGAATACTACGGGGGTGGCTCAACACTAACTAAGAGTAGCCATCTCTATACATAATTAACAAATAAAGTAGCACTCTATAGCGCTATAGCTTGCAAACATGAAATATCAAATTTAAATTGCATTACTGCTCTAGAAAATATGAAAAATTGAGAATATTTAGGCCAATTCATGCGTACCCGGTAGCGATTCTCGTTGCTGGGGACCTATTTAATGTGAATGCTCTCTTAGGCTGAAGCCTACATTTATAAATGTAAAGGATTCACATTGTTAGCTATATATGGATATGGATACTCTTAGTAAGAACCTGTTCACACCTGCTTTCTGTTTGGAAGTGACAGTCAGTCTTTTGATGTTTGTATACATAGGCCTTCTGACTGAGCACTCCACCTCTCAGCCTCAGGCGGTTTTAATTACTGCAGGATCTTACCTTCCCATATGAATGTAGGCTTCAGCCTAAGAGAAGATTCACAGGCCAATTTATGAGCTAAGTATTCTCAATTTTTCCTATTTTCTAGTGCAGTAATGCAATTCAAATTTCATGTTTGCTTGCTATAGCACTACAGAGTGCTACTTTATTTGTTTGTCTTATGATTCTCTCAGATTAGGTGGCAAAAATCTGGCCTGGTGACAGATTCCCGTTAAATAGATGTGCACATTGATATATACTTTGAACACAAGGTGGTACCAAACTGTAAGTCAACTATAATTATTATTAAATTGTTATTATCTATACAGTGGATGTGAGGTTTATTGATAGGCCACCTCTTTTAAAGCTTATCTATCATGCTAAGTAAGTTATCAAATAAGACATCATATGATCTCCAGTATTTCTAACCTAAAAATTATTTGGATTGTTCAGACATTTTCTTTCTCTGCAGGCTCTCACTCCAATTGTCATTGTTTCCTCATTAATCTGCCCCTGGATCAAGCAACATATATTAGCCGTCAGGTTCTCTTTAAAGCAGTAGTCTGTAATCGGTTGATCTACAGCTATTGAGAAACTACAACTTTAACCCCTTAACAACATTAGACGTACTAATACGCGTCTGTGCCCTGGGACTTAAGAGCCAGACCTGTATTAGTACATCATCGCGATCGCGCGCGCACACAGGCTGTGCAGGCACGATCGCCGCCGGGTGTCAGCTGATTGTCACAGCTGACACCCGGTACTATGTGCAGGGAGTGGTCACGCACTGCTTCCAGCACATTAATCCCCGCAATGCTGCGATCGAAGTCGATCGCAGCATTGTGGTGGCAAGGGGAGGTGATCGCAGATACTCACCTCCTCTTCCGGCCTCCAGCGCTGTTTGCCGTGGCTTCCAGGATGTTGCCATAATGACCCAATGTCGTCATGACAACATCCGGGTCACCAGACAACAGGAAGATTGTTGGACATGCGCAGTGCATCCCCAAACTATCTTCTCCCTGTCCAGCGCTGACAGCCTGCACGGCACAGGGATGGTGCTCCATCCCTATGCTGTGCAGGCGATCAGCATAAAAAAAGTGAAAGTCCCCGAGTTTTTTTTTTCACTTTTTCATTTTTACGAATTAATTTGTGAAGCACCTGGGGGTTCCAAGTGCTCACTATGCATCTAGATAGGTGCCTTGGGGGGTCTAGTTTCCAAAATGAGGTCACTTGTGGGGGAGCTCCAATGTTTAGGCACATCAGGGGCTCTCCAAACGCAACATGGCATCCGCTAATTATTCAAGCAAATTTTACAATCAAAAAGTCAAATGGCGCTCCTTCCCTTCCGAGCCCTGCCGTGCGCCCAAACAGTGTTTTTTCCCCACATATGGGGTATCTGCGTGCCCAGGGGAAATTGCACAACAAATTTTGCGGTCCATTTTTTCTTGTTACCCCTGTAAAAATAAAAAAAATTGGGTCTAAAGTAACATTTTTGGGAAAAAAGTTAAATGTTCATTTTTTTCTTCCATATTCCTAAAATTCCTGTGAAGCACTTGAAGGGTTAATAAAGTTCTTGAATGTGGTTTTGAGCACCTTGAGGGGTGCAGTTTTTAGAATGGTGTCACTTTTGGGTATTTTCTGTCATAAAGACCTCTCAAAGTGACTTCAAATGTGATGTGGTCCTTAAAAAAATGGTTTTGTAAATTTTGTTGGAAAAATGAGAAATTGCTGGTCAACTTTTAACCCTTTTAGCTCCCTAGCAATAAAAAATTTTGGTTCCAAAATCGTGCTGATGTAAAGTAGACATGTGGGAAATGTTATTTATTAACTATTTTGTGTGACATATCTCTCTGATTTAAGGGCATAAAAATTCAAAGTTTGAAAATTGCAAAATTTTCAAAATTTTCACCAAATTTCCGCTTTTTTCACAAATAAACGCAAGTGATATCGAAGAAATTTTACCACAATCATGAAGTACAATATGTCACAAAAAAACAGTCTCAGAATCAGGGGGATCCATTGAAGAATTCCAGAGTTATTACCTCATAAAATGACAGTGGTCAGAATAGTAAAAATTGGCCTGGTCATTAACGTGCAAACCACCCTCGGGGGTTAAGGGGTTAAGCATCCAGTTAAGCATCCACTCTTAGTGAAGAGTGTTGGGAGATACAAGTTGCAGAATACTGTCTCAAGGAAACCCTTATGAATACATTTTAATACATTCGAGAAAGATTGGTAACGTGTGCCTTGCACAATAATAAAAGCCATTCCAGCTCCTCACCTCCTTTAAATGTGTATTTCATTTTGGCCTTGTCTCAGGATCTTAAGCAACTAAAACCTGCATAACAGAACATGGGAATGATTGTACTTCCAAAAGTTTTTAACAAAACCAAACACACAGCGTCTATTGCCTTAAATACATAGCTAAACTGTTCGTCAATAAAGGGCACATTTCCAGCTGTATAGTGCTTGGCAACCTTTCAAAATGAACTTACATTATTAGGAATCTCCAAGGCTTTGAGATTCAAAAAGTTGAGCTTTTCAAGTTCATGTTAACAGGGCTTACTCTACAGACTCGTAATAAATCATTAAAACCACATACATTACGCATGCATTATAAATATCATCTGTTTAAAGATTTTACAATATTTGAAATACAAAAAGTGTCCTCATATGTTTTGTTTTTTAATACCTAAATTGGTTTTAATTCAAGTTATCAATTTCAGCAGTGTTAAGTCACAATTTGAAGCAATTAAGCATCAACCTTACAATTGTAGATAGAAATAACTAGAAAAAGTTGTTTAATAGAGATGAGTAGATTTGACAAAATTTGAATTCACCAAATCGTGCAGATTTTCCCAGTAAATTCAAAGGTATTGTCTGCAAATTTAATGACCCTTATTATGTTCTTGGGTCAGAGCCATGGGCATTCATAAAAATCATGGTGACCCATATCAGAACTCCTATCCCCCCCCCCAAAAAAAAGAAACAAACCTTAATATTCAGTGGGGTCACAGAAGAGCATAAATCACAACGTTGCTGCCCTTACAAAGTCATTTTCCACTTTTATAGTCCTCCATACAGTATTATGGGCACCACATAGTCCTCAATACAGTATTATGAGCACCACATAGTGTTCCGTGCAATATTATGGGCACCACATAGTCCTCCATAAAGTATTATGGGCACCACATAGTCCCCCATAAAGTATAATGGGCCTCATATAGTGCTCCATACATTTTTATGGGCCCCATATACTGCTCCATACAGTATAATGGGCCACATATAGTCTTCCATACAGTATTATGGGCACCACATAGTCCTCCATACAGTATTATAAGTACCACATAGTCCTCCATACAATATAATGAGCACCACATTGTCCTTCATACAGTATAACAGGCCCAATATAGTGTTCCATACAGTATAATGGGCCCCATATAGTTCTCCATACAGTATAATGGGTCCCATATTGTACTCTATACAGTATAATGGGCCCCATAAGTGCTCCATGCATAAAAAAATAAACAAAATACTCACCTCTCCCCGTTCCCTCGCTGCTCCGGTCTCAGCAGTCTCTGGTCTTCTGACCCTCTGTACTGCTCAGCACAGAGTGCTGTAGTAATGCCATCGTGTCCTCTGTGCTGAAACGTCACAGAGCTCAGATGCAGAGGGGGAATGATGGGAGAAGAGTATCAGCTGACGGCTCCCTCTCCCATCATTGTTTTGATGTTGTTATTACATCACAACATGCACTGTGAGATTACGTGCGTATGTGAGAAAACATTTAAGCAGGGAGAGATAAAAAGTAGCCAAGGCCCAGGGCAGTTTAGAGGGCATGGGCCCCACAGCACACGGTGTATCAGTTGACATGTTACATAATTTCCCTTGAGAGATCATGTGATAGGTCATGTAATTAACACACAGGTACTCTGGTGCACATCTGCAGATGCAAACTGACAGAGACCAGATTCCTTATAATTATATATACCTCTCAAATCCATTATATTCACATACCCCCGCCACCAAATTCATTATGTCATGTCTTCTCTCCCACCCTCAGTTCATTGTAATTTCCTCTCTCCCAGCCCCCACCCTCAATTCATTATAATTTCCTCTCTCACACCCCCCACCTTCAATTACTTTATTGAAAAAAAAAAGTTTTTAATACTTACCTCTCCATATGCTCTCTTGCGGCTCCAGTTCTTCTGGACAGCATGTACATGTTGGGGCGATGACGTCATCGTGTCGGTACTGGCTTAGTCACATCACAGAGAAGGAGAAGGGAGCTCCACTAGGGCTGTGCTGCCAATCTCTATTGCCAGCAGAGGAGCTTCAGAAAATCTTCTTGCCCGACGATAAGCACTGCCGAGGGTGCTGCACAAAATATCATAATGAGGGCAAACTGGCCATGGACACCTTGTTCCCCATGCAGCTTTGGGCCCTGAGTGGTAGCCAAGATTGCCCTCATAATCCAGCTTCAAGTGAAATCATTATTTTAACGATATACAGCAATACTGTGGTATATCTGTGTATAGTAAAAGTGATCAGATGATTTTTTTTTTAAATGTTCAAATCATTCCCTTTTTCCCCCATTAACCCCTTTACCCCAGAGGGTGGTTTGCACGTTAATGACCGGGCCAATTTTTACAATTTTGCAATTTTCAAAATTTGAATTTTTATGCCCTTAAATCAGAGAGATATGTCACACAAAATAGTTAATAAATAACATTTCCCACATGTTTACTTTATATCAGCACAATTTTGGAACGAAATTCTTTTTTTTATTATGGAGCTATAAGGGTTAAATGTTGACCAGCGATTTCTCATTTGTCCAACAAAATTTACAAAACCATTTTTTTAGGGACCACATTACATTTGAAGTCACTTTGAGGGGTCTTTATGACAGAAAATACCCAAAAATGACACCATTCTAAAAACTGCACCCTTCACGTGCTTCACACCAATTAATTGAACGTGAAAGGAAAAATGAAAAATGATAATTTAACTTTTTTTCACTAAAATTTTATTTTAGACCCCAATTTTTTAATTTTCACAAGGGTACCAGGAGAAATTGGACTCCAAAAGTTGTTGTGCAATTTCTACTGAATACTCCGATATCTCATATGTGGGGGAAAGCCATTGTTTGGGCGCACAGCAGTGCTCGGAAGGGAAGGAGCGCTAATTGAAGTTTTCAATGTAAAACTCGCTGGAATTGACAGCGGACCCCATGTCGCCTTTGGAGAGCCACTGATGTGCTTAAACAGTGGAAACCCCCCACAAGTGACCCCATTCTGGAAACTAGACTCCTTAAGAAACTTATTTAGATGTGTGGTGTGCACTTTGAACCCCCAAGTGTTTTGCAAAAGTTTATGACGTAGAGCCAAAATCATTTTTTTTTCCACAAAAATGATCTTTTAGCCGCAATATTTTTATTTTCACGAGGGTACTAGGAGAAACTGGACTCCAAAAGTTGTGCAATTTCTACTGAGTATGCCGATACCTCATATGTGGGGAAAAGCCATTGTTTGGGCGCACGGTAGGCTCGGAAGGGAAGGATGATGCTGATATTGACAGCGGACTCCATGTCATGTTTGGAGACCCCCTGATGTGCCTAAACAGTGGAAACCCCACACAAGTGACCCCATTTTGGAAACTAGATCCCTCAGGGAACTTATTTAGATGTGTGGTGAGCACTTTGAACCCCAAGTGTTTTGCAAAGGTTTATGACGTAGAGCTGTGAAAAAAAAAAAATGTTTCCAAAAAAACGATCTTTTAGCCGCAATATTTTTATTTTCATGAGGGTACTAGGAAAAATTTGACTCCAATAGTTGTTTTGCAATTTCTACTGAGTATGCCGATACCTCATATGTGGGGGTAAGTCATTGTTTGGGCGCACGGCAGGGCTCGGAAGGGAAGGAGCGCCAATTGACCTTTTCAATGTAAAACTCGCTGGAATTGACAGCGGACCCCATGTCGCCTTTGGAAAGCCCCTGATATGCCTAAACAGTGGAAACCCCCACAACAGACACCACTTTGAAAACTAGACCTCTTAAGGAACTTATTTAGATGTGTGGTGAGCACTTTGAACCCCCAAGTGTTTTTCAAAAGTTTATGACGTAGAGCCAAAATAATTTTTTTTCCACAAAAATGATCTTTTAGCCGCAATATTTTTATTTTCACCATGGTACTAGGAGAAATTGGACACCAAAAGTTGTTGTGCAATTTCTACTGAGTGCGCCGATACCTCATATGTGGGGGTAAGCCATTGTTTGGGCGCACGGCAGGGCTCGGAAGGGAGTAAGCGCCAATTGACGTTTTCAATGTAAAACTCGCTGGAATTGACAGCGGACCCCATGTCGACTTTGGAGAGCCCCTGATGTACCTAAACAGTGGAAACTCCCCACAAGTGACCCCATTTTGGAAACTATACCCCTTAGGGAACTTATTTAGATGTGTAGTGAGCACTTTGAACCCCCAAGTGTTTTGCAAAAGTTTATGACGTAGAGTCAAAATCAATTTTTTTCCACAAAAACAATCTTTTAGCCGCTATATTTTTATTTTCACGAGAGTACTAGGAGAAACTGGACTCCAAAAGTTGTTGTGCAATTTCTACTGAGTACGCCGATACCTCATATGTGGGGGAAAGCCATTGTTTGGGCGCACAGCAGGGCTCGGAAGGGAAGGAGCGCCATTTGACATTTTCAATGCCAAACTCGCTGATATTCACAGCGGACCTCATGTCGCATTTGGAGAGCCCCTGATGTGCCTAAACAATGGAAACCCCCCACAAGTGACTCCATTTTGGAAGGAACTTATTTAGATGTGTGGTGAACACTTTGAACCCCCAGGTTCCTCACAGAAATTTATAATGTTGACTTGTGAAAATAAAAAAAAAAAATTTTCTACAAAAATGTTAAAAAAAATATTTTCACAAGGGAAAGTGGACCTCAAAATCTGTTGTCCAGTTTCCCCTGAGTACGCTGATACCCAATGTGTTGGAGAAAACTACTGTTTGGGCGCATATCAGGGCTCGGAGTGACACTTTGGAATGCAGACTTTGATGGAATTGTCTGTGGGCGTCATGTCACGTTTAGTGTTGAGCCACCCCCGTAGTGTTCGGGTTCGGTTCGGTTCGTCGAACACCGGGATGTTCGAGGAACTGTTCGTCGAACACCTTAGAACACCGTCGAACACCGTTAAAACCAATGGCAGGCAAACAAAAACACATAGAAACACATAGAAAACACCTGCAAAGGTGTCCAAAAGCTGACAAACTGCTCAGAAGACACTCTCTTTAAAAAAGCCGGCCGGCAAATTCAGCAGCGGCATACACCGGTACCCGACAATTTAGACAAGAAGGAATAGAGCATCACACATAGATTAGATAGATAGAAACATGTCAGTCACACATATAAGAAGCACAGTGATAGTGTTGGTTACTGCACTTGTCATTTAGTGTAAAGGATTTATTAAAAAAAATATTAGTGTTTTCATGCACTGTCTCTTTAAAAAAGCCGGCCGGCAATTCAGCAGCGGTACCCGACAATTTAGAACAGAAAGATAGAGCATCACACATAGATTAGATAGATAGAAACAGGTCAGTCACATATATATGAAGTACAGTGATAGTGTTGGTTACTGTACTTGTCATTTAGTATTAAAATAAAGGATTTATTATTAAAAAAATTGGCGTGGGGTTCCCCTTAATTTTAGGCTCTAGCGGAGGTTAAGCAGACGGCTGGGGCAGATGTTTGAAGCCTGGGAAGGGGGTAATACCCACGGAGCTTCACAGGCTACTAATATCAGCCCCCAGCTGAATACATAGCCTTTACTAGCTATTAAAATGGGGGACCCCCCCAAAAAAATGACGTGGGGTCCCCCCTAATTTAATAACTAGCAAAGGCTAGGCAGACAGCTGGGGGCTGATATTAATAGCCCAGGAAGGGAGCCATGAATATTGGCCCCCTCCCAGGCTAGAAACACCAGCCGTCAGCCGCCCCAGAAATGGCGCATTCATAGGATGCACCAATTCTGGCACTTAGCCTCGCTCTTCCACGCTGCCCTGGTGCGGTGGCAGGGGGTAATAGGGTTGGGGTTGATGTCAGCTTATAATGCCAGCTGACATCAAGCCCAGGTTAGTAATGGAGAGGCGTCTATAAGACACCCCCATTACTAACCCCATAGTCAAAGTTAAAAAAAACACAAACACCCAGAATAAAGTCCTTTAATTGAAATAAAGACACAATCCTTTATTGTTCTAAATTAAACCATACTTACCATCACGCCCATTCCAGCTGAAGCCAACGATCTCCTGCAATAAAAGAAAAATAATAAAGCAACCTCATCCTTACCTTTCCATGGTTCCCACGACAGCTTCAGCTCTGCTACATCGAGATGACAGGCTGGACCGCAGCAGAACGCTGCCATCCAGCCTGTCATCCCGCAGACACTGAGAAGCGCAGGCTTGCTTGCGCTGCTCAGCGTCTCTCTGTGACGACATCCAGATGAGCCGAGTTCATGTCCAATGAACTCGGCTCACCTCATGCACGTCACTGACAGCGTGGGAAAATTCTCACGCTGAAGCGCTGATTGCAGGAGAATTTTCCCACGCTGTCAGTGACGTGCAGGAGGTGAGCTGAGTTCATTGGACATGAGCTCACCTCATGCACATCACTGACAGCGTGGGAGAATTCTCCTGCACTCAGCACTTCAGCGTGAGAATTTTCCCACGCTGTCAGTGACGTGCATGAGGTGAGCCGAGTTCATTGGACATGACCTCGGCTCATCTGGATGCCGTCACAGCGAGACAGTGAGGAGCGCAAGCATGCCTGCGCTTCTCAGTGTCTGCGGGATGACAGACTGGATGGCAGCGTTCTGCTGCGGTCCAGCCAGTCATCTCGATGTAGCAGAGCTGAAGCTGTCGTGGGAACCATGGAAAGGTAAGGATGAGGTTGGTTTATTATTTTTCTTTTATTGCAGGAGATCGTTGGCTTCAGCTGGAATGGGTGTGATGGTAAGTATGGTTTAATTTAGAACAATAAAGAATTGTGTCTTTATTTCAATTAAAGGACTTTATTCTGGGTGTTGTGTTTTTTTTAAATACTTTACTAGAAATTCATGGCGGTCATGTCTAATACTGGCGTGACCCCATGAATTTTGGGCTTGGGGCCAGCTGATAATACCAAGCTGGCCCTAACCCCTTTATTACCCAGTGAGCCACCGCACCAGGGCCCTGGATGAGTTGGGTACAGCGCCAGAAGATGGCGCTTCTATGAACGCGCCATTTTCCGGGGTGGCTGCGGACTGCAATTTGTAGCGAGGGGGGGGCCCAGAAAGCTTGGGCCTCCCTGCGCTGCAGATTCCAGCCCCCAGCTGCCTAGCTGTACCTGGCTGGACACAAAAATAGGGCGAAGCCCCACGTACTTTTTTTTTAATTATTTCATGAAATTCATGAAATAATTAAGAAAAAAAGGCCTTCCCTATATTGTTGTGTCCGGCCAGGTACAAATAGGCAGCTGGTGGTTGGGGGCAGCCCGTTCCTGCCTGCTGTACCTGGCTGGACACAAATATAGTGCGAAGCCCCACTTCAATTTTTTTTAATTATTTCAGGAAATTCATGAAATAATTAAGAAAAAAAGGCCTTCCCTATATTGTTGTGTCCGGCCAGGTACAAATAGGCAGCTGGTGGTTGGGGGCAGCCCGTTCCTGCCTGCTGTACCTGGCTGGACACAAATATAGTGCGAAGCCCCACTTCAATTTTTTTTAATTATTTCAGGAAATTCATGAAATAATTTAAAAAAAATTGACGTGGGGCTTCGCACTATATTTGTGTCCAGCCAGGTACAGCAGTCAGGAACGGGCTGCCCCCAACCACCAGCTGCCTATTTGTACCTCGCCGGACACAACAATATAGGGAAGCCCTTTTTTTCTTAATTATTTCATGAAATAATTTAAAGAAAATTGACGTGGGGCTTCGCCCTGTTTTTGTGTCCAGCCAGGTACAACTAGGCAGCTGGGGGCTGGAATCCGCAGCGCAGGGAGGCCCAAGCTTTCTGGGCCACCCCCGCTGCAAATTGCAGTCCGCAGCCACCCCGGAAAATGGCGCGTTCATAGAAGCGCCATCTTCTGGCGCTGTACCCAACTCATCCAGGGCCCTGATGCGGTGGCTCACTGGGTAATAAAGGGGTTAGGGCCAGCTTGGCATTATCAGCTGGCCCTAAGCCCGAAATTCATGGGGTCACGCCAATATTAGACATGACCACCATGAATTTCTAGTAAAGTATTTAAAAAAAACACAACACCCAGAAAAAAGTCCTTTAATTGAAATAAACACACAATTCTTTATTGTTCTAAATTAAACCATACTTACCATCACGCCCATTCCAGCTGAAGCCAACGATCTCCTGAAATAAAAGAAAAATAATAAAGCAACATCATCCTTACCTTTCCATGGTTCCCATGACAGCTTCAGCTCTGCTACATCGAGATGACAGGCTGGACCGCAGCAGAACGCTGCCATCCAGCCTGTCATCCCGCAGACACTGAGAAGCGCAGGCTTGCTTGCGCTCCACAGTGTCTCTCTGTGAGGGCATCCAGATGAGCCGAGTTAATGTCCAATGAACTCGGCTCACCTCATGCACGTCACTGACAGCGTGGGAAAATTCTCCTGCACTCAGCGCTTCAGCGTGGGAGAATTCTCACACTGAAGCGCTGAGTGCAGGAGAATTCTCCCACGCTGTCAGTGACGTGCAGGAGGTGAGCTGAGTTCATTGGACATGAGCTCACCTTATGCACGTCACTGACAGCGTGGGAAAATTCTCCTGCACTCAGCGCTTCAGCGTGGGAGAATTCTCACGCTGAAGCGCTGAGTGCAGGAGAATTCTCCCACGCTGTCAGTGACGTGCAGGAGGTGAGCTGAGTTCATTGGACATGAGCTCACCTTATGCACGTCACTGACAGCGTGGGAGAATTCTCCTGCACTCACCGCTTCAGCGTGAGAATTTTCCCACGCTGTCAGTGACGTGCATGAGGTGAGCCGAGTTCATTGGACATGAACTCGGCTCATCTGGATGTCGTCACAGAGAGACGCTGAGCAGCGCAAGCAAGCCTGCGCTTCTCAGTGTCTGCGGGATGAGAGGCTGGATGGCGGCGTTCTGCTGCGGTCCAGCCTGTCATCTCGATGTAGCAGAGCTGAAGCTGTCGTGGGAACCATGGAAAGGTAAGGATGAGGTTGCTTTATTATTTTTCTTTTATTGCAGGAGATCGTTGGCTTCAGCTGGAATGGGCGTGACGGTAAGTATGGTTTAATTTAGAACAATAAAGGATTGTGTGTTTATTTCAATTAAAGGACTTTATTCTGGGTGTTTGTGTTTTTTTTAACTTTGACTATGGGGTTAGTAATGGGGGTGTCTTATAGACGCCTCTCCATTACTAACCTGGGCTTGATGTCAGCTGGCATTATAAGCTGACATCAACCCCAACCCTATTACCCCCTGCCACCGCACCAGGGCAGCGTGGAAGAGCGAGGCTAAGTGCCAGAATTGGCGCATCCTATGAATGCGCCATTTCTGGGGCGGCTGACGGCTGGTGTTTCTAGCCTGGGAGGGGGCCAATATTCATAGCCCTTCCTGGGCTATTAATATCAGCCCCCAGCTGTCTGCCTAGCCTTTGCTAGCTATTAAATTAGGGGGGACCCCACGTCATTTTTTTTGGGGGGTCCCCCATTTTAATAGCTAGTAAAGGCTATGTATTCAGCTGGGGGCTGATATTAGTAGCCTGGGAAGCTCCGTGGGTATTACCCCCTTCCCAGGCTTCAAACATCTGCCCCAGCCGTCTGCTTAACCTCCGCTAGAGCCTAAAATTAAGGGGAACCCCACGCCAATTTTTTTAATAATAAATCCTTTATTTTAATACTAAATGACAAGTACAGTAACCAACACTATCACTGTACTTCATATATATGTGACTGACATGTTTCTATCTATCTAATCTATGTGTGAAGCTCTATTCTGTCTGTTATAAATTGTCGGGTACCGCTGCTGAATTGCCGGCCGGCTTTTTTAAAGAGACGGTGCATGAAAACACTATTATTTTTTTTGATAAATCCTTTACGCTAAATGACAAGTACAGTAAGCAGCACTTTCACTGTACTTCGTATATATGTGGCTGACATGTTTATATCTATCTAATCTATGTGTGAAGCTCTATTCTTTCGGTTCTAAATTGTCGGGTACAGGTGTATGCCGCTGCTGAATTGCCGGCTTTTCATGTTTCACTGTTGGCACTGTACCCATCGATTTGGGCAATCACTGTAATGCCACAACCACCATGGCTGTGGCATTACAGTGAGTGGCAGACAATCCCTGCATGATTGGTGCTCTAAATAGCGCCAGACATGCAGGACACGCTTTTGGTGCACGAACAGTTATCGAACATAACCTCGAACAGCCGAATTTTTTGCAAATCGTTCGGGTTCGTCGAACAACTCGAACACCGCCCAAAACAGCTCGAATTTGAGATTGGCGAACAGTTCTAGTCGAACACCGCTCATCTCTAGTCACGTTCTCAGAGCCCCTGACGGGCCTAAATAGTGGAAATGCCCAACAAGTGCCCCCTTTTTGGAAACTAGACCCCCAATGAATTTATTTAGATGTGTGACGAACACTTTGAACCCCCAGGTGCCTCACAGAAAATTCTAATATTGACTTGTGAAAATATATAAAAAAAACAGTTTTTCCACAAAAATGTTAAAAAAAAATTTTCACAAGGGTAACAGGGGAAAGTGAACCTCAAAATCTGTTGTCCAGTTTCTCCTGAGTACGTTGATGCCCCATGTGTTGGAGAAAACTACTGTTTGGGCGCATGTCAGGGCTCGGAAGGGAAGGAGTGACACTTTGGAATGCAGACTTTGATGGAATTGTCTGTGGGCGTCATGTTACGTTCTCAGAGCCCCTGATGGGCCTAAACAGTGGAAATGCCCAACAAGTGCCCCCTTTTTGGAAGTGGTAGCTGACTTTTGAATGTTAAAATGTAGTGTCATACGTCAGTCTTGTAGGACAACCTGACGAACACTACACAACTGACGTATGACAACCTGACGAACACTACGTCAGTTGTGTAGTGTTCATCAGGTTGTCATACGTCAGAAATTTATTTAGTAGTGCATGGAAGTATGGTACTTTTTGAAGCACTCTTTCATGCACAGGCCAGGTTTGTTGGGGCAGGTGTCACATTGATGAATGGTGTCCTTGCGTATTCCCCCTTTTATAACACACTCTGCACCTCTTTTGTGACTTACCTTTTTCTGCGACTTGAGAGATCTGCCCCGGGAAATGCTGGCCTGGTACATTTCTTGGTCCTTCAGTTCCAGAAGTACTGGGGCACGCTTCGTCACTGCTGCCAAATATCAGGGCCTTGATAACTGTCTCCTGGAAGTGAAGGTACGACGCAGAAGTCTGGCCTGCACATTGTGACAGAAGGAAAGAGTTGTGCATTGCCATCTGTCCAAGATGCACCGTCAACTTCTTATACCATACCTTGGCCTTTCTCAAAGCACTGTACGTCTGGAGGACTTGATCAGAGAGATCAACTCCCCCCAATGTACTTGTTGTACCCCACTACACAGTCTGGTTTGCCGACCTGTGTAGTGGAACTTGGTACAGTGCTGAGGGTGCTGCTATCACCATGTATGGTGGTCAAGAGAAAGACATCCCTCTTGTCCTTGTTCTTGACCACCAGCAGGTGGTCACTACATTGGGCTCTGCTCTCACCCCTTCTGAGCATCTGCCCAATTAGCGTCTTTGGGAGGCCTCTCTGATATTTGCAGACAGTACCGCAGGCTGCGGTACGCCGCTCAGAGAGGGACTTGAAGGGGGGGACACTGGTATAAAAGTTATCCACGTACAGGTGATAACCTTTATCCAGCAGTGGGTGCACCAAGTCCCACACAATTTTCCCACTCGCTCCCAGAACATGGGGGCATTCAGGGGGTTCAATCCGGGAGTCCTTCCCTTCATAAACTCTAAACTTGTGAGTATACCCTGAGGTACTCTCACAAAGTTTATACAGCTTGATTCCATACCTGGCCCTCTTACTGGGCAGGTACTGCTGGAATCCAATCCGCCCCTTAAAATGAACTAGGGACTCATCCACGCAGATGTCCCTTTGGGGCACATACACTTCAGCAGCAGAACTTTGAAAAGACGATCAAAGTTTGGGTCATCGCGTGCAGGACACCTTGCATTATCGTTGTAATGTTAGAACTTGTGGATGGCCTCAAAACGTGTCCGTGTCATGACCATTCGGAACACTGGAGTATTATACAAAACGTCAACACTCCAGTATTGCCGAACTTCTGGCTTCTTCACGATCCCCATATGAAGGACCAGGCCCCAAAACTTCATCATTTCTACTACATCTACAGGAGACCAGTTAGAAAATGATGAAGAGGGGTTTTGTTCCAAAAACTGATGAGCATACAAATCAGTTTGGCCCACCATGAGGTTTATAAAATCCTCAGAGAAAAAGACTTTGAAAAAGTCTATTTCTGTGAGGCCGGTGGCGTCAAACTTGATTCCTGATTCTGCCACGAAATCAGGAATCAGTGTCTCATAGTTTTCGGGGGGCGAGGTCCATATGGGGTCAGTCGTGGGGGGCGCTGGTTTGTCTTCTCTCCTGGGACGACTGCAGGGCGGTCCAGCAGCACCAGAGGAGGAAGAAGAGGAGGAAGAAGAGGAGGAGGAGGAAGAGGAGGAGGAAGAAGAGGACGATGAGGCGTCGGAAAAATAAAGAAATGTGGGATCCTCGCCCTCGCTGTCAGTGTCGGAGGCAAGAAGAGCATATGCCTCCTCCGCTGAATAGCGAGTTTTGGATGAGCGGGACATTTTTTTTTGTTATTTATGTAGTGTGTGTGTGTCTATACTTTATTTAGAGTGTGTGTGTGTGTCAGTACTTTATTTAGAGTGTGTATGTGTCAGTGTGCTTGGTGTGAACTTTTTTTCTGAAAAAAAAGGGAAAAGGGGACTACTGTATGTGGTGCAAATAGCGAGCACAAGTGTGGATCGGTGAACTATGTCACCGATCAACGCTCGGCAGCTGCTGGATGTGCGCACTGATGTGTGGGAAGTGGGAAGAGAGGAATTGGGGTGGATGAGGGGAGATCAGAGATGACTTACCAAAGTCTTCTCTGTTCTTATTCCAGCAGCAGGCTCTGGAGCAGGATCAGCAGCAAGACTGGCGCAGAAGACCCAGGAGCAGGAGACCGTGCCCGGAGCAGGAGACGGTGCCCGGAGCAGGAGACAGTCCCCGGAGCGGGAGACGGTGCCCGGAGCGGGAGACGGTCCCCGGAGCTGGAGACAGTGCCCGGAGCAGGAGACGTTCCTCGGAGCGGGAGACGATGCCCGGAGCGGCAGATGGTGCCCGGAACAGGAGGCGGTCCCCGGAGCAGGAGATGGCGCCTGGAGCAGGAGACGGTGCCCGGAGCAGGAATTGGAGCCTGGAGCAGGAACTGAAGCAGGAAACCAGGACCGAAGCTGGAGGTGGAGACCAGAACCAAGTGAATTAACAAAAAAAATCCTGAAAAGCAGCGAGCACGGATGTTGATCAGTAACGTAGTCACTGGTCAGCGCTCGGCCGCTGCGGAATGCATGAAAAAAAAAAATGGTGATAAGGGGGGTAAAAAGAGGGGGGAGGGGAGAAGGGGGGATTGGGGTGGATGAGGGGAGAACAGAGATGGACTTACCAAAGTCTTCTCTGTTCTTCAGCAGGATCAGCAGCAGGATCAGCAGCAGGCTCTGGAGCAGGAACCACAGCAGGTCAGGAGCAGGAGACCCAGGACGCTGGAGCAGAAGATCCAGGAGACCAGAGCAGCAGCAGCAGCAGCAACTGGAGCAGGTGAGAAGATGATCTTGTGGTGTCACAGAAGATTCTGTGGCACTACAAGGCCCAGCGACAGACAGATCAGATGTGACCGCTCTGTAGAAATCCTCACCAAGTGTGAGGATCTGCAGGGCAGTCACAGGGAGGTGATAGGGTGATGACAGGTGGAGGTCACCACCCAGTCACCTCCTGGTCAGGTAATCTGATTGCTCCAATCAGAGTACCTGAATACAGGTGACCAGGCAGTCACAGGGAGGTGTCACCTCTCTGTGACCTCCTGTGGTGCATGCTGTGCCCCAGCCATCTGATTGGTGCAATCAATGTCACCAATCAGACATGGCTGGGGCAGAGCACGCACCACAGGGGGTCACAGGGAGGTGACACCTCCCTGTGACCGCCCGGTCACCTGTATTCAGGTAGTCTGATTAGAGCGATCGATATCATCATTGATCGCTCCAATTAGAACAGTCTGGGGGCTTTCATCACATTGCAGGGGGTCATGGGGCGGTGACAGGCAGGTCACAAGCCGGTCACCATCCCATGACCGCCCTGTCACTGCGCGGTCCTGCTATGATTGGTGCGATCGATGTGATCGGCGATTGCACCGATCATAGTGCTTTGGGGTCAGGGTTGGGGTCTCTTAGCAACAGGCTAGGATTGGTGCTCTTAGGAGCACCGATCCTAGGCTGGACATCACTGTTTCCGGCAATCTAATTGCCGGAAACAGTGAGAATGCTGTGATTGGCTGTTCAGAATTGAACAGACAATCACAGCGATCGTGGGTGCGGGGGGGCTGCGACACCTCCCGGGATGCCGGCGCTATCTACCCTGAGGTGAGATGGCGCCGGAAATTTAATGCGATCACCGCGACTTTAGTCGCGGGACCGCATTAAAGACCTTGACCTAATAGTACGTCATTGGTCCAGTCGGCCCAGGTCACCAAGACATACTATTAGGTCATACGTCAGAAAGGGGTTAAAAATAAAGATAAAAAAATGAACAAAATACACATATGTGGTACCACCACCTCCATAAAAGTCTGATCTATTAAAATGTAAAAATAATTAACCCAATCAGTAAACATCATAAATAGAAAAAAATTAAAACCGCCAACATTGTGGTTTTTTGGTTGCCGCAACACCGCAAAAAAATGTTGCAAGAAGTGATCAAAATGCCATATCTATCCCAAAATAGTACCAATAAAAACATTGTCTTGCCCTGCAAAAATTCAGCATTCACACAGCTCCATCGACTGAAAATTAAAGGGTTATGGGTCTTGGAAAATGGGAACACAATCAAAAAATGTTTGTTTACAAATTTCCGATTTTTTTCAGCTCTAAAATAATAAAAACTGGACAAATTTGATACTGCCGTGATCGTACTTATGAGGAGAATCCTATTGCCAGGTCATTTTTACCACACAATGTACACCTTAAAAGCAATTCACAAAAAACAATGTCACAATCGCGGGCTTTGTCTTGCAATTTCTCCTTACTTGGAATTTTTTTCCCATTTTCCAATAACTTTGGTAAAATTAATGGTGTCATTCAAAAGTACAACTTGTCCTTCAAAAAAAGAAGCCCTTGTGCATCTATGTGGACAGAAAAATAGAAAAGTCATGGTTCTTGGAAAAGAGAAGGAAAAAAAACACAATACAAAAATGGCTATTGGCCATTTCTGGAAGGGAATAGCAATTGGTTTAAATATCAAAAGGCATACATGCAAAGTAAGTGTGCTGCCAAAATAGCTTGTTGGAGGGGAGTGGGGCAGAGCAGGTGCTGGGATGATTGTGATGCATAACTACAGGTCCATTTAGACAGATCATCACACAATCAATTGTTTGCTTTACTTTCTTGGAAAGCAGCATCACACTGAATCTTTGAGTTAAAACAGATCAATTTCTGCTAAGGGAGGAAGATGAAGGTAATCTACACTTCTTCTGTGCATATTTTACTGAGCTCGTAAGGAACTTCTAATAGATTTGCATTAACCCTTTCACGTCAGAGCTTGTTTTTACCTTCCTGACGAGGCCAATTTTTACAATTCTGATCGGTGTCACTTTATGAGGTAGTAACGTTAAAATGCTTCACAGTATCCCAGTGATTCTGAGAATGTTTTTTGTGAGAAATTGTACTTCATGTTAGTAGTAAATGTATGTCAATATTTCTTGCATTTATTTGTGAAAATATCAGAAATTTAATAAAAATTTAGCAATTTTCAAACTTTTAACTTTTATGCTCTTTAACCAGATAGCTATATCTCACAAAATATTTCATAAATAATATTTACCGCAAGTCTACTTTACATCAGCATCATTTTTAAGGGTTAAAAGTTCATCAGCAATGTCTCATTTTTCCAACAAGATTTACAAAACCATTTTTTTTAGGGACCACATCACATATGAAGTTTCTTTTCTATATGACAGAAAATATCCAAAAGTGACACCATTTTAAAAACTGCACCCCTCAAAGTGGTCAAAACCACATACAAGAAGTTTATTAGCTCTTCAAGTGCTTCACAGGAATTAAAGCAATGTGATCGGAAAAATGAAAAAAATTATTTTCTCTCACAAAAATTTTATTTTAGCACCAAATTTTGCATTTTCACAAGAGTAACAGGAGAAAATGCAGCATACAATTTGTTGTGCAATTTCTCCTGAGTACAACGATACTCCATATGTGGTGTAAAACCACTGTTTGGGAGCAAGGTGTGGCTCGGAAGGGAAGGAGCGTCATTTGACTTTTGGAACGCAAATTTCACTGGAATAGATAGCAGACTCCATGTCACGTTTGCAGAACCTTTGATGTGTCTAAACAGTGGAAACTCCCCATTCCTCTCAAGAAATTCATCTACCCCATACAGTGGTGGCCAAAAGTATTGGCACCCCTGCAATTCTGTCAGATAATACTCCGTTTCTTCCTGAAAATGATTGCAATCACAAATTCTTTGGTATTATTATCTTCATTTAATTTGTCTTCAATGAAAAAACACAAAAAGAATTGTCCTAAAGCCAAATTGGATATAATTCCACACCAAACCTAAGAAAGGGGGTGGACAAAAGTATTGGCACCCTTTGAAAAATCATGTGATGCTTCTCTAATTCGTGTAATTAACAGCACCTGTAACTTACCTGTGGCACCTAACAGGTGTTGGCAATAACTAAATCACACTTGCAGCCAGTTAACATGGATTAAAGTTGACTCAACCTCTGTCCTGTGTCCTTGTGTGTACCACATTGAGCATGGAGAAAAGAAAGAAGACCAAAGAACTGTCTGAGGACTTGAGAAACTAAATTGTGAGGAAGCATGAGCAATCTCAAGGCTACAAGTCCATCTCCAAAGACCTGAATGTTCCTGTGTCTCTTCCGTGCGCAGTGTCATCAAGAAGTTTAAAGCCCATGGCACTGTGGCTAACCTCCCTAGATGTGGACGGAAAAGAAAAATTGACGAGAGATTTCAACGCAAGATTGTGCGGATGGTGGATAAAGAACCTCGACTAACAGCCAAACAAGTTCAAGCTGCCCTGCACTCTGAGGGTACAACAGTGTCAACCCTTACTATCCATCGGCATCTGAATGAAAAGGGACTGTATGGTAGGATACCCAGGAAGACCCCACTTCTTACCCCGAGACATAAAAAAGCCAGGCTGGAGTTTGCCAAAACTTACCTGAGAGCGCCTAAAACGTTTTGGAAGAATGTTCTCTGGTCAGATGAGACAAAAGTAGAGCTTTTTGGCAAAAAGCATCAATATAGAGTGTACAGGAAAAAAAAAGAGGCATTCAAAGAAAAGAACACGGTCCCTACAGTCAAACATGGCGGAGGTTCCCTGATGTTTTGGGGTTGCTTTGCTGCCTCGGGCACTGGACTGCTTGACCGTGTGCATGGCATTATGAAGTCTGAAGACTACCAACAAATTTTGCAGCAAAATGTAGGGCCCAGTGTGAGAAAGTTGGGTCTCCCTCAGAGGTCATGGGTCTTCCAGCAGGACAATGACCCAAAACACACTTCCAAAAGCACTATAAAATGGTTTGAGAGAAAGCACTGGAGACTTCTAAGGTGGCCAGCAATGAGTCCAGACCTGAATCCCATAGAACACCTGTGGAGAGATCTCAAAATGGCAGTTTGGAGAAGGCACCCTTCAAATATCAGGGACCTGGGGCAGTTTGCCAAAGAAGAATGGTCTACAATTCCAGCAGAGCATTGTAAGAAACTCATTGATGGTTACCGGAAGCGGTTGTTCGCAGTTATTTTGGCTAAAGGTTGTGCAACCAAGTATTAGGCTGAGGGTGCTAATACTTTTGTCTGGCCCATTTTTGGAGTTTTATGTGAAATGATCAATGATTTGATTTTTGCTTCATTCTCTTTTGTGTTTTTTCCTTGCAAGCAAATTAAATGAAGATAGTAAGACCAAAGAATTTGTGATTGCAATCATTTTCAGGAAGAAACTGAGTATTATCTGACAGAATTGCAGGGGTGCCAATACTTTTGGCCACCACTGTATGTGGTGAAAAACTACTGTTTGGACACACGGCATGGCTTGAAACAGAAGGAACGTCGTTTTGGCTGGAATAAATTGCGGAAGTCGTGTCAAATTTGAAGAGCACTTGACATGCCAAAATAGCGGAACTCCACACGTGACACCATTTTGGAAACTCTACCTCTCGATGAATTCATCTAGGGGAGTAGTGAGCATTTTTAACCCTCACAGGATACACATACTTGTATAACATTAGGCTGAATAAATGAAAAATTACCATTGTTCCATTAAAATTTTGGTTTGGCCACAAGTTTTTAATTTTCAAAAAAGGGTGATAGAAGAAATTGAGTAACAAATTGTTCTGTTCATTTTCTTCTGAGTGCACCAATACCCAATACGTGGTTGAAAACTACTTTTGAGGCACAGTGCAAAGCTCAGAAGGGATGGAGACCCATATTATACTGCAGATTTTGCTGTTATGGTTTGTGGGTGCCATGTCACATTGGCTGAGCCCCTGAGATCCCAGAGTAGCAGAAACCCCCCCATAAGTGACCTCATGTTCAAACTACACCCCTCAATCAATTCATCTAGGAGTGCAGTCATCATATTGACATCACATGTGTGTCACAGAATTTTATACCATTGGGCGGTGAAGAAAAAATAATCACATTTTTACCACAAAAAAATTATCTTAGCTCCTGATTTTACATTTTCACAAGAGAAAATGGATAAAAATGGCACCAAAATGTGTTACACAATTTCTGCTGAATGTGGCAATACCCCATAGGTGGCTGTACAGCACTGCTTAGCAATACGACGAGACTTGGGGGGAAGGAGCGCGATTTGACTCTTGGAGAACAAATTTTCATAGAATACTTTGCAGACTCTATATACAGATCTCTAAGTGGCAGAAGAGCAGAATCCCCTCTTAAGAGACCCCATTTTGGAAATTACACCCCTCTGGGAATTTATCTACAGGTGCAGTGACGATTTTGACTCCATCGGTATTTTCCAGAAACAAGCAACAATGAATTTTGCTGAGTAAAAATTTCAAATCTGCCAGTGTAGTGCCCAGTACGTTGTGCCCATTTTAAGAGACATGCACCAGGTAAATTAAGCAAGCTCTCATGGCTACAGAGATGCCAAGCATGCAGATGCTAAATGTGGTTTACGCACACTGTGGTGCTCAGAAGAGAGGGGGACATTTAGATTTGAGAGCGCAGATTTTGCTGGATTTCATTTTTTGGGGCGGGGGAGCCATAGCGCTTTCCCAGAGCTTTTGAGCAACTTGTAATGTGGAAGCCCCCTATATTTTCGTTAACAAATGATAGACCTGAGTGGGAACTTGTTTTTTTGTTTATCGAGTTGAAGCTTTTATTGGGAGCATTTTAAATAAAATTTCGGATCACATTTAGCCTATACTCTACGCTGAGCACTTTCATCAGGGTTTCAATCTAACTCTCCAAATGATGTGATTCATATGAAACCCCTGGCAACAGAGTTACTCTGGACTTCATTTGGCCTCTGCTCAGCGATGTCCGTCTTTTCAGAAGTGCACAAAACTGTGGTCGACCGCACTTTTATGCACGCTTAATAAGACGCACTTGGAGGGACCATAGGCCAGACTGCATCCACAGTGCCTCCATCTGCCTCATTATAGGGAATCTTTCATCAGGGGTTCTGTCTGAATCACGTATCTTGGAGATTTATATGGAAACCCTGGGGTAAGAGCTCAGCATAGAGCGCAGGAAAAATGTGAGCCAAACCTTACTGTGATCTTTGGGAGGCAGAATAAACAAATCAACAGCAGGTGAAGAATATTTTAAGAAGTGTTATTTTTTTTACGCCGTTCCTTGTGCAATATACAGTAAGTGATTAGACGACTTTATTCTTCGGGTCGGTGCGATTACAGTGATACCAGTTTTAAATTGGGTTTTTATGTTTGGCTGCTGTCACACACTAAGAATCGCTTTTTATGTAGAGTCACGGTAGGGCTTGTTTTTTTGCAGGATGAGTTCACATTTTTATTGGTACAATTTTTGGCCACATGACATTTTTGATTGCTTTCTATTCCAATTCAGGAATTGATTTTTTTATGCCATTCACCATGGGGTAAAAGTGATAAGATTTATTCTTCGGGTCAGTACGATTACAGTGATGCCACATTTATATCTTTTTTTATGTTTTAGCGCTTTTACACAATAAAAACTATTTTATAGAAAAAATAATTGTTTTTGCATGGCTATTTTCTTAGAGGTATATCATTTTTATTTCTCCATTGATTAAGCTGTATGGCAGCTTGATTTTTGCAGGATAGGATGACATATTCAGCAATACCATTTTTATTTACATTTGACTTTTGATCTCGTTTCATTCCACTATTTGTTCGGCAATATGATGAAAAAGCATACAGTGCCTACAAGTAGTATTCAACCCCCTGCAGATTTAGCTGGTTTGATAAGATGCAAATAAGTTAGAGCCTTCAAACTGCAAACGAGAGTAGGTTTTATGAACAGAAGCATAAATCTTACAAACCAAAAAGTTATGTTGCTCAGTTGAATTTTATTAAATTTTAAACATAAAAGTGTGGGTCAATTATTATACAACCCCTATGTTTAATATTTTGTGGAATAACCCTTGTTTGCAATTACAGCTAATAATCGTCTTTTAGAAGACCTGATCAGGCCGGCACAGGTCTGTGGAGTTATCTTGGCCCACTCCTCCATGCAGATCTTCTCCAAGTTATCTAGGTTCTTTGGGTGTCTCATGTGGACTTTATTCTTGAGCTCCTTCCACAAGTTTTCAATTGGGTTAAGGTCAGGAGACTGACTAGGCCACTCCAACACCTTGACTTTTTCCCTCTTGAACCAGGTCTTGGTTTTCTTGGCTGTGTGCTTTGGGTCGTTGTCTTGTTGGAAGATGAAATTACGACCCATCTTAAGATCCTTGATGAAGGAGCGGAGGTTCTTGGCCAAAATCTCCAGGTAGGCCGTGCTATCCATCTTCCCATGGATGCGGACCAGATGGCCAGGCCCCTTGGCAGAGAAACAGCCCCAAAGCATGATGCTGCCACCACCATGCTTGACTGTAGGGATGGTATTCTTGGGGTCGTATGCAGTGCCATCCAGTCTCCAAACGTCACGTGTGTGGTTGGCACCAAAGATCTCGATCTTGGTCTCATCAGACCATAGAACCTTGAACCAGTCTGTCTCAGAGTCCTCCAAGTGATCATGAGCAAACTGTAGACGAGCCTTGACATGACGCTTTGAAAGTTAAGGTACCTTACGGGCTCGTCTGGAACGGAGACCATTGCGGTGGAGTACGTTACTTATGGTATTGACTGAAACCAATGTCCCCACTGCCATGAGATCTTCCCGGAGCTCCTTCCTTGTTGTCCTTGGGTTAGCCTTGACTCTTCGGACAAGCCTGGCCTCGGCACGGGAGGACACTTTCAAAGGCTGTCCTGGCCGTGGAAGGCTAACAGTAGTTCCATAAGCCTTCCACTTACGGATGATGCTCCCAACAGTGGAGACAGGTAGGCCCAACTCCTTGGAAAGGGTTTTGTACCCCTTGCCAGCCTTGTGACCCTCCACGATCTTGTCTCTGATGGCCTTGGAATGCTCCTTTGTCTTTCCCATGTTGACCATGTCTGAGTGCTGTTCACAAGTTTGGGGAGGGTCTTAAATAGTCATAAAAGGCTGGCAAAAGAGATCTTTAATCCACACATGTGAAGCTCATTATTCTTGGTGCCTGAACTACTTCTTAATACTTTAGGTGGACCAAACAGAATTCTTGTGGTTTGAGGGGTTGAATAATAAATGACACTCTGAATTAACTTTTAACGTTTAAAAAAAAAAAAAAAAATTTGCTGCAGTGCATTTCCCACTTCCAGGCTGATCTACAGTACAAATGTCACAATGTCAAGTTAATTCCGCATGTGTCAACCAGCTAAATCTGCAGGGGGTTGAATACTACTTGTAGGCACTGTAGTTTTTTGTCATACTTTTTTATTATTTTTTTCACAGTGTTCATTGAAGGGGTTAACTGATGTGACAGTTTTATAGATCTCATCATTCCAGATGTGGCGATACCAAATATGTGTACTTTTTTTGTTAATTATGGTTTATACATAAACATACGTATTTATTAATATAATACTTTTTTCATTTTTTGTGATTTTATATATATTGGCGCTGCACAAAGCCCAGCAAGCACCGGTGTTTATTTACCTTCTGTTGTCGTGAAGAGGTTAAGGTTAATACAACATTGTTATATTCTAATAATCACAGTGGGAGCTTGTTTTGATCTTACATGTAGTCAGAATAGTCCAATAAAAAGAAGCTAATGAACAAAATTGACAAAGAAAAATTACATTGCTGAACATGTTGATGAGTTAATGATTATTAATAGTGAACGAGGTATTTTGGACAACATTCCTAGTTTTGAGGTTTTGAGGCTTGGACTTGGTTACTTTGATCATTGGTTTCAGTGCAGTAAGTTTACACATGGGAAGAGATATATTTATTTACCATGGCTGGAAATGGCAGACTTGGTTACAAGCCTTAGGCAGATTGTGTTGATTTTAGAGCAAAATATGCTGGTGACTCAGTTTGGGACAAGTACGACAAGTGTTTGACATCTGCATAGAACTGTTGTTGCCCATAAAAATAGCTATGTAAATTGTAATAGAAGGATGGCAAGAATGTAATTGGAGCACATTTGCACGTTGACCAGTGTTGTCAGCATGACCATGTTTAATTTAATTAATGCAAAAACATAAATAATGTTGATAAAAACGATTTTCAATAGCTATCTATATCTGTGTATTTAAAGGGAATCTGTCAACAGATTTTTGCTACCTCATCCGAGAGCAGCAAGATGTAGGCAAAGAGACCCTGAATCCAACCATTTATCACTTAGTGTACTGATTGCAGCAGTTTTGACACAATCAGAGTTTTTATTGTAGCAGAGCTGAGAGAAAGCTGCCAAACCAAGCTCTGTATGCACATTGTCTATAGACAGTGCTTATCACAGGAGGGGGCTGAGTCGGACCACTGCTCACGCAGTCAGCTAGTCACAGCAATAATGATGCCCTAGTTATAAAACCTTCATTGTAAGTAAACAACAGCCCACAGCTTGATAAGTGGCACATTGTTGATATGTGTGTTTTAACCCCTACCTCATGCTGTCCTCAGATTACATAACAAAAGAATGCTGACAGATTCCCTATAAGAGAATGCTACATAGCAGTGTGAAAGGCAAAGAAACATACACAGAATAGCAGGCACTACTATTTATGCAATCATCGTATAATAGCATAATTCTAAACTGCATTACTGCTATATTCACTATATGGTCTCGTTCACACTACCATATTTTTGACCTGAGTGCTATCCATGACAAAAACGGACCAATGTTATTCAATGACGCAGTGCAGATTAGCGATTTTTTTCACTGACCGAATCTGCGTGCGAAAAAAAAATCGCAGCATTCACTGGTTTCTTTTGTAAATCGGATGAGACTCACTCATTCAAGTCTATGGGTGCGTAAAAAAATCGGATGCCATATGGAGCCACAGTACAGCATCCAATTTTTATGGATACATTGCACTTCTGTAACATAGAGTCACTTGTGTAGGCCTTGTTTATATCTGATTTAGGGCTTACTCATACGTCAGTATTTGATCAGTATTTTGCATCAGTGTTTGTATGCCAAAATCAGGAGTGGAACTAACAGAGAAAACTATAATTGAAAGATTGACACCGGTTCTGTGTTTTGGAGACACATTTTGGTATACAAACCCTGATCAAAACTACTAATGTGGGAATAAAGCCATTTGTGCATTACTTGTCGTGTTAAATTCTTCTTCCCCTCTGATACAGTTCACTAATGCGGATTACATTTCCCATGCTGCCTTCTCATGGGCAGAGTCTCATCACATTATACTTGATCTCCTCTGATAGATCAGTGACATGATACATCCGTAATAGGCACATTTTGTTCATGATAATGATTATTATAATAAGTACAGTATTAAGATTATGGCTGTAAAATTATTTTGTGCTGTCTAGTCATTTCTCTAGAACAGACCTGGGCAAAGTGCGGACCACAGGACCCTGCCCGCGAGGGCTCACAATCTACAAGGGATGGGTGAGGATACAGTAGGTGAGGGTAGGGCTGGTCGTGGAGCGGTATCGTGGAGCGATGGTTAATGCAGGTTGTAGGCTTGTCGGAAGAGGTGGGTCTTCAGGTTCCTTTTGAAAGTTTCCACGGTTGGCGAGAGTCTGATATGTTGGGGTAGAGAGTTCCAGTGTAGGGGGGATGCACGGGAGAAATCTTGTATGTGATTGTGGGAGGAGGAGATAAGAGGGGAGTAGAGAAGGAGATCTTGTGAGGATCGGAGGTTGCATGCGGGTATGTACCGGAAGACTAGGTCAGAGATATATGGAGGAGACAGGTTGTGAATGACTTTGTATGCCATGGTTGGGGTTTTGAACTGGAGTCTCTGAGCAATGGGGAGCCAGTGAAGAGATTGACAGAGAGGAGAGGCAGGAGAATAGCGGGGGGACAGGTGGATTAGTCAGGCAGCAGAGTTTAGGATAGATTGGAGGGGTGCGAGAGTGTTGGAAGGGAGGCCACAGAGCAGGAGGTTGCAGTAGTTGAGGCGGGAGATGATGAGGGTGTGCACTAGTGTTTTTGCAGATTCATGATGGAGTAATGTGCAGATCCGGGAGATCTTTTTAAGTTGGAGTCGGCAGGAAGTGGAAAGGGCTTGCATATGTGGTTTAATGGAGAGTTCAGAGTTCAGCATTACCCCAAGGCAGCGAGCTTGAGGAACTGGGGAGAGTGGACAGCCATTGACGTTGATAGATAGGTCAGTTGGGGGGGTTAAATCAGATGCCGGAAAGATGATGAATTCTGTTTTATCCATGTTAAGTTTTAGAAATCTAGCAGAGAAGAAGTATGAGATAGTGGACAGACATTGTGGGATTTTGGTTAGTAGGGAGGAGATATCAGGTCCAGAGAGGTAGATCTGTGTGTCGTCAGCATAGAGGTGATAATGAAAGCCATGAGACTCTATGAGCTGTCCCAGGCCTAAGGTGTAGATGGAGAAAAGTAGGGGTCCTAGAACTGAACCTTGGGGGACACCGACAGATAGGGGGTGAGATGAGGAGGTGGTATGTGAGTGGGAGACACTGAATGTCCGGTCTGTTAGGTATGAGGAGATCCATGGATAGGGCCAAATTTGTGATGCCGAGAGATGAGAGAGTCTGGAGTAAGAGGGAATGGTCCACTGTGTCGAAGGCAGATGACAGGTCCAGGAGTAGGAGGACAGAGTAGTGCCACTTGGATTTGGCAGTTAGTAGGTCGTTGGTAACTTTGGTCAGTGCAGTTTCAGTAGAATGGTGCTGTCAGAAATCAGATTGTAGGCAGTCAAAGAGGGAGCAGGAGGAGAGGTGGGCGGACAGTTCAGAATGGACGTGTTATTCCAGTAGTTTTGAGGCATAGGGGAGAAGTGATATGGGGCGATAGCTAATCAGAGAGGATGGGTCAAGGGAGGGCTTTTTGTGGATGGGTGTGACCGAGGCATGTTTGAAGCATGAGGGGAAGACACTAGTTGTTAGTGACAGGTTGAAAAGGTGGGCTAGGTTTGGGATGAAGATAGTGGTAAGGATTGGGATGAGGTGGGACGGGATTGGGTCAAGTTCACAGGAGGTGAGGTGTGATTTAGAAAGTAAAGAGGAAAGTTGATCCTCCGTAATGGTGGAGAACATGGTTATGGGGGAGGAAGATTGAGTAGGTGTGGGGAGGGGCTGTGGGATCTTTAGGCAAAAGCTTTGTCTGATGGTGTCAATCTTCTGCTTGAAGAATGAGGCAAAGTCTTCGGCTGAAATAAGAGGAGAGGGAGGAGGCACTGGGGGACGGAGGAGAGAATTGAAGGTGTTGAATAGTTGTTTGGGGTTGTGAGACAGGGAGGATAGGAGAGATGAGAAGTATGTGTGTTTTGCTGCAGTGAGTGAGGACTTGAAGGTAGTGAGGGACTGTTTGAATGCGATGAAGTGCTCATTGGAGTGGGACCTTTTCCATCTACGCTCAGCAACCCTGCAGGCCCGTTGCAGTTCTTTAGTTAGGCTGGTGTGCCAGGATTGTCTGTTGATTGTGCGAGCTTTGGTATGTGTGAGGGGGGCGACCGAATTGAGAGCTGCAGCTGTTGTGGTGTTGTATAAAGTGGTAGCAACATCTGCATCATGTAAGGACCTAATGTCTGTAAGAGGGAGAAGGGATTCAGAGAGTGAGTGTAGGCCAAGGTGTTTAAGATTTCTGATATAATACTGTGGCTTAAGGGGACTGTGTAGGGACATAATTCTGCATGGGGGGCTGTGTTGGGACATCATATTTTGTGGGGGACTTTGTGGATACATCATACTTTGTGAAGACATCATACTGTGCGGGGGCATTATGGAGATATCACACTGTTTGAGGGGATGTGTGGGGATATCATACTGTGTGTAGGGACTATCGGGGTATCATATTGCATTGAGAACTGTTGATCAAGGTACAGGGGCTTCAGCAGAAGCAGAATGATTTGCTGCTTTATATGAACTTTAAAAAAGCAGTAAATTATATGGTTTAATTAGCATCTACAGGTAAGAATACATGTTACAATAAGCCCTATCGCAACATGTATTAGTAGTTGCAGCGAGTCACCAGAACTATTTCTGCTCAATGTTAAGTGATAAAAATTGATATAAAACAATAATAATTGGCTGAATTAAATTTGGCTTATTGGTTCAGCCTTCCACAGCGGTCACGGTCTCTCATGTGGCCCCCTGGGAAAATTAATTGCCCACGGACCGCAATGCATGGACTGGCCACAGGTCTCCCGAGGATAATTACTTCATGTATTTGCATGAAGCTGTCACACTCGGGTTGGAAGAGCCGCGGCCAGTCCGTGCATTGCGGTCCATGATTGGACGGATGTCTGCATGAGCCCTTAGTGCTTTGTGATTGTGAAACTCTTCTTACTGAAATTCAGTGGTGGTGGAGCTAATAACATAATCAACCCTTTCTCAAGTGGGCAATTGTCCATTTTTGCATTTTCTTTTTTTTAAATGCGTTTTTATAGCATTTTTTGACTCTGTGTTTTGTCTGTTGTTGGTATATCATGTTTTAAATAAAGCTGCTTTGTATTTGATACTTTCTGGTATATGGATATGACAAAACTTTACTGATATAGTCATCTGTGAATTACACGAGTTTTTGATGCATATCCGCTGTGGAAATGCATTAAAAACGCATGTGTGTTTTTTATCTGCGGATTTTCTGCATCTCATGCAAGTCTATGGGAAAAATCCACCAATAAAACTCATAGTATTTGCAGGAGAAATTGAAATGTTGCGGATGTGAAATAAGGACCACAGATAAGTTTCCACTGAGAAGAAAAAAAAAAGCACATGAGATTTCCATAAATCCCATCCACTTTGCTGAAACTGTAAGATGATGCTTTTTTGACACAGCAAAAATACGCAGCATCAAAAACTCATTAAAAATTAATTGTGGGCACACAGCCTCACAGTCAGTGGGAAAGTGGAAGCATTGACTCTACTCATATTAAACGGTATTCCTATATCAAACAGTTATCGCATATCCACATTTGTGATGCACACGTATGTTGAAACCAAAGTAAAAAGTGCAGCAGCACACAATATGTGGTAGGATGCATGCAAACATTTAAACTCTGATTTATCAAAGTTTAAGACATAAAAATGGCATAAAAAGTTTTTAAAAGTCCCTAACATTTTCCACAACTTGGAGCTGCACAAAAATTTGGTGACTTTAGGCATTTTTACTTGAGTTTCCATTTTGGTGGTGGTGGTTCCAGTTTCCATTTTTGTGGAGCTGAGTGAGGATAGAGGTGCAACTCCACAGCTTATCTAATTAATGATGAGCTACACTAGAAATTCCTGACTGGAGTACAATTTGTAGCGAGGCACACACCACTTGTCAGAATAACCTGATTCATTAAGAGGCATGAGTCACTTAAAGAATCAGGAGTGTCTGACCCCATTATAGCCCCTCATGAAGACAGGAGTGAAAATCTCTGTTCTTGATGAATCGGGGCCTTTATATGTGAAGTTTACACTGCATGACTGACATGTAGAATATAGTTATAAAATGAAGGTACTTAGCACACAAATTGGCTAATTAATGTATACCAGCCACAACAAGGCGACCTTTCTCTGATGGGACCCTAAACATTTCTATCAAAGATGCCATTCCCAGGCCAAAAGCCTACAAAATTCAAAGGACAGATAGGATCCAGCCCTGAATAAAAACAGTCTTTTTGGATTGATGGGAGTGTGGCGCCCCTGAGGGTTCAGTCGCCACAGAGGTACTGCACCTCACCCAGAGGTGTGGTGTCTCCCTTCTCTCAGGTAAGGAGGGAGTGCTGCCCGGAACCCCAAACACCTGCATCCAACACTACACTACTCCAGGCCGGCTGGAGGGGCAACATGCAGAGCGCAGCTGCTGAGCCCTGACCCTGGCTGGAGTGGGGGGAACCCAAAGTTAGGGAGAACCAATAGTGGGTGTGGGTGGAGGAAGTAGTTAGAGGGAGCACTTTGGTAGGAGTATAAGTTAGGGAAGCCATCTTAGAGTTCAGTGAGGGAGAGCAGTTCAGAAGAACAGCTCGGGACAGTTCAGAAGAACAGTCCGGGAGCAGAGTCTCATTAGGAGATCTGCTCCACAAGAAGGGTCAAGTCAGGAGGCCCAGGAGGGGAGCAAGGAGTAGGCTCCATTCTAAGAAAGGATCCTAGGGGGTACGGCGCGTGCAGGACGGCACTCAAACGCCCCGCATCTGTCAGAAGACAGAAGGATCGTAGCCGCATTCTAGTCCCCTGAGGGTCAAGCAGGTCTGTGAACTCCGACGTACAGGAGGGACTTCAGAGCACCCAAGCAGGATTGAGAGTGGGCAGCACAGAGCAGGAGGGAGAAAGACCCAGTGTGAAGACGGTCAAAATAGGAACATGAGAAAGTGGAGTTCAGCCAGGTATTCCCAAGCTGCCTGAGGAAGGATTGAACCCCTGCCCAGTGAACGCAGTGCGACGCGGGAGGACTTCACCTGTACAGTGCACCTGTGGGCTGTCTTACGAGCTGTGAGTAAAATCTTGGATGACTGCACTGTACTGCCTCCTTCCATTCTTTCATTGGCGCCATTGTTCCCCCTGCACTACAACGCCCAGCGCAACCCACTCTCTCTCACTTCACTGCCCTGAGGCCTGCTCCACCTGTGGGGAGCCGTCCCATCACAAGCTGCCCTAACATCTGCCTCAGAGGACTGTTGCAGCTCTGGTGATCCTCACCAGACACCACGGGTGGCGTCACGAACTTTCTAAAATATTCTCCCTTTTGCACTGACCGCCTCGGGTCTCGGACCGGGCCAGCCACCGTGATATTCCCCAGCGACCAGAGGCCCGGCTGCCAAGTACCCCACGGCCCAGGGGGCGCGTCAGGAGGAGTTCTCAGCTAATTAAGGAGGTAGTTACTAACACTCAAATGTATACTACAAACAAACAAAAAAATTAAAAACACCTCTTAACAGAATGAAGCAAGTGTGAACAGGTGCAAGGTGCTGTGACTGTATTATATACAAAACAAAGAGTGCAGCAACATACTGTATGCTCTAAGATATACAGTTGTGCTCAAAAATTTACATACCCCGGCAGAATTTTTGCTTTCTTGGCCTTGTTTCAGAGAATATGAATGATAACAAAAAACCTTTTTCTCCACTCATGGTTATTGGTTGGGTGAAGCCATTTATTGTCAAAATACTGTGTTTTCTCTTTTTAAATCTTAATGACAACCAAAAACATCCAAATGACCCTGATCAAAAGTTCACATACCCCAGTTCTTAATGCCGTGTATTGCCCCCTCTAACATCAGTGACAGCTTGAAGTCTTTTGTGGTAGTTGTGAATGACTTTCTTTATTTCCTCAGTTGGTAAAGCTGCCCATTCTTCTTGGCAAAAAGCCTCCAGTTGCTGAAAATTCCTGTGCTGTCTAGCATGAACTGCGCGTTTGAGATCTCCCCAGAGTGGCTCAATGATATTGAGGTCAGGAGACTGAGATGGCCACTCCAGAACCTTCACTTTGTTCTGCTGTAGCCAATGACAGGTCGACTTGGCCTTGTGTTTTGGATCGTTGTCATGTTGGAACGTCCAAGTAAATCCCATGCGCGGCTTCCGGGCTGATGAGTGCAAATTTGCCTCCAGTATTTGCTGATAACGTGCTGCATTAATCTTTCCTTCAACTTTTACCAAGTTTCCTGTGCCTTTGTAGCTCACACATCCCCAAAACATCAGCGATCCACCTCCGTGCTTTACAGTAGGAATGGTGTTCCTTTCATCACAGGCCTTGTTGACCTCTCTCCAAATGTAACGTTTATGGCTGTGGCCAAAAAGATCAATTTTGGTCTCATCATTCCAAGTTACCTTGTTCCAGAAGTTTTGAGGCTTGTCTGTGCTGTTTGGTGTATTGTAGGTGAGATACTTTGTGGCATTTACACAGTAATGGCTTTCTTCGGGCAACTCGAACATGCAGTCCATTTTTCTTCAAGTTCCTTCTTATTGTGCATCTTGAAACAGCCACACTGCTAGTTTTCAGAGAGTCCTGAATTTCAACTGATGTTATTTGTGGGTTTTTCTTTGCATCCCGAACAATTTTCCTGGCAGTTGTGGCCGAAATTTTTGTTGGTCTACCTGACCATGGTTTGGTTTTCACAGAGCCCCTGATTTTCCATTTGTTGATCACAGTTTGAACCCTGCTGACTGACATTATCAATTCCTTGGATATCTTTTTGTATCCCTTTTCTGTGTTATACAGTTCAACTATCTTTCCCATAGATCCATTGACAATTCTTTTGCTTTCCCCATGACTCACAATCCAGAAACGTCAGTGGCTGGATGAAAGATGCAAGAGTCTGTCTGGATCCCAGAAACTCAATCAGCTTTTATGCACACACACTGATTACAAGCAAACAGGTCACAGGTGAGGATGTTACCTTTAGTAGCCATTCATACCTATTCTCTGCATGTTATCAAGCCAAAATCACCAGGCTATGTGAACTTTTGATCAGGGTCATTTGGATGTTTTTGGTTGTCATTAAGATTTAAAAAGAGAAAACACAGTCGTTTGACAATAAATGGCTTCACCCAACCAATAACCATGAGTGGAAAGAAAGTTTTTTTGTTATCATTCATATTCTCTGAAACAAGGCCAAGAAAGGAAAAATTTTGCCTGGGTATGTAAATTTTTGAGCACAGCTGTATTAGACATTGAACATGGGAAATTTAAAGGTAACCTGTCACATTAGATAATGCTATTTAACTGCAGATATGTAGTTAATCTGTGGATAAACCGTGTTAGAATGGTCCTAGTCACCATACTAAAAGCACGGCTCTCAGGAGAAAATAAACTTTATTCCTGGGACTTGGAGCTTCCAGCTTTCAGTCATATAGGTGTGGCAGCGCAGCTACAGTCATCGCTCAAACTGTGAGAGGCGGCTTTAAGCATGTCTCGGTACTTGGATTGACAGTCAGCTCTGCAGTGCCTCAGTGCAGAGCTGGTTATCAGTCAAAGTGCAGTGAGATTACACCATGAGATGATTATAGACAATATCTAGCACTATTAAATTGCATATTACCCCGCTATCTGCAGGTTAATAGTGTTATCAGACGTGACAGGTTATCTTTAAGCTGAATTATTGCCATATGGAATATACTTAGGAAATGAAAGTACTTAGAGCACAAATTGAGCAATCTGTGTGTGCCCACCAGTCATGATAAGGTGACCAGTCTTTTGAATGGACTCAGGGGCGTAACGATCTCAGTCGCAAAAAGGGTGATCAGGACAAGTTATGTAGATGAAGGAGGTCCACTGACGCCTATTTCAGCTGAATGTGAAACACATTCAGTTGAAATGTATTGTGGCATAGATCAGAGGCTGCAAGTTGATGTCGGCGTAAGCATCGTAGACAACACATTACATCACTACTGCCCGTCCCCCTGCCGAGGACGAGGAGGAGGAAGAGGACACTGCACATCATGGGATTCATCTTCTTCCCAATGTCTTCCTTTGTGCCTCAATTGTCTTTTGTGCCCACATATTGTATAAAGAATTTCAATTACCAAATTGTATGCCTGCCTTCACAAAGATATTTGTGAGCATTTTCAGCATGCTCCAGGTCAGACATGTAACCAATAACTAAGATTAGTAAAAATCTTCTTTTTTTGTTGTCCATTTATTTCCAGCTCCACTGGTTTAATAAAATAATGATAAAAATCTAAAAGAAAAAAAATTTAGTCAATTTAGTAATATTTTGTCCAACAAAAGAGACCAGGCTCTTACCTAAAAAATAAAAATGTATGTTGAGAGGCATTTTGTTAAATTTTACAAAATCAGAAACTGGAAATAAGTTTGGATTCATATTAATTTTATTAGAAATGTTCAAGAAAATAACTAAATAAACAATTAATAATAAATAAATGGGCACATGAAAAAGGTCATTAGAATGATAATAATGGAGTACAGTGTCATTTTTCAAGCTTTACTATGACATAGCGTTCTCTGAAAATCTACATTTTTTCTCACAAGAGCATATTTACAGTATGGGCATAAAATGTGGTTTTTACTCAGATGTTTCACAGCTGATGACACATGGCTCTGAGCCCTAAGAAGCAAAGTCTGGATCTTATATTTATTCTACATGATTAGAATAGCATTGCTCAGGTCAGAAAAATCACAGTCCATGGCTAATCCTAACCCACCAGAAATGTTAACCTGCCCCAATCCAAAACCAAGATATTTTTAAATACCCAAAATATCGTCTCTCAATAAATTTGCAATGATTTGTTCAAAAAAAAGCTTCACCATGGGTTAAGGTGATTTCAAACTTGGTTAAACCTATGAATAACACTCCTAATATACTTATACTCCGGTTTAAGTAAAAGATGTGTTACATTATTGAAACTTTAATTATTAAATCATTATTGGAAAAAGCAAAAAAAAAAATACCCATCTATATACTTTTTGTATATATCAAATAGAAACATTTCTATGAGTCATAAGATTTCAAGACTGTGTTAATGAAGATTTCACTTTTAACAGACTACCTCGCATATGGATGCCATTTGTAAGCAGTGGTGAGAACACATAGGTCAGACAACACTTTAGTGTCTGTCCATCCATCTGTTTTCACATTACTTGTAAATTATAGAATCCTCTAGACCCAAATGATCATAAATCAGCTGAGGGAACATGTACACTTTAACCATCTGTCATAAAACAATGAATTAAATTCATGCCTGTCAAAAATTACTGCTGCGAATTCGCCTTATTCCACAGCCGTAGAAATACAAAGACCCATCTCATTGCTGTAATTTATTACCTCCTTGGGAGATTTGGGTGATTAGGCCTTGGCCCACCAACACACAGAAAAACAGTAGGAACTCCAATAACTCCAAATGGAAATCTTAGGTCAAATTTATCAAACAAATCTAAGAGAAATCTATTTCTGTTTGGAAAAGGAGGAGATATATTGCATGTTTAGTATACTAGTCCAACATTGGAACATTTGGCTGTTCGGTATTTGTGAGTTTTGGAATTTCCATCTTAAATAGTATCACCAATGGACATGTGATGTATTAGACATGAGTCCATCTTTAGCCAAATAAAATATACAACTGCAAGCAAAGAGGTTTCTCAATGTTAACAACAACATATTTGTTCAAATGATGTCACTGAAAGTCTTCTAGGTAGACCTAAAAAAGCATAGATTCAACGCTGGAAAAATACACTGATAGAAAGTGAAATATGGTAGAAACAAGCGACAAAAAACACTGTAAAAATGATAAAGTACTTCAGTGACTATTAAACTAAAACAGGCTTGTTAAATGGAAAAAATAAAGCATTCTTCTCCAAAAGAAAAAATCTCGGCCACACATTTTTCTAATTTTACATTAATCAAGAGATATATTCTGGGAATTGTGAAACACATGAAAATAGTCCATTGACAAGCATAGAATATTCATATTAAAGTCAATTATATATTCACAACATGCAGGAGTAGATGCTGTTCTCAATCTAAACACAGACTGGACATCTAGTTACTGAGCCAATATAAGCCAATTTGTTTACTACTTTATTTCATTGCTCTTTTTTACTTAATGCTTCATTAGCAATAACCGCAAAATTGTTTTTTTTCTGGAGCCCAGGCAAAACTGATATACTGTGTTACGTCTAGAAGAGGATTGTGAGTAGGTTGTGAATCACAGAGGTATAAATCAGAGTTCGTACACCCCAATGAAAAATCTGGAACAAGATATCCCAACCGCCATATGTAATTCACTTTACTGGTCTCCTATAATGGGGCATCTTGACCTATTGGGTCACCTCAAATTCCAGGAGCTGGGTGCAAACCTTGTACAGTAGGATCAGAAATCTGTAATATTACCAAAATGCCCTTGAAGTTACCTGTGTTTAGATGCCAGGGAAAGCGAGGAGTAGTAGTTTTACAACAACTGGAGTGCAGAAGGTTACTGCGGCTTTGGTGCAGAACACAGGGATTAAAGGAGTACCAAATGGTGAATCCCTGTATCATGAATCTCCTTTTCTTCTACTTTATACTAGAAATAACAGTATATCATTTTTGGACACACTGCATTAAAAAAAACCAACAATATATTTTAGTTTACATTAAGCTGTCATTAACTCTTAAATTAACATTCTATTTTTGGCCTCCCGAATGCAGTGTTTCTATAGTAGCATTTCAAAAGCCATTCTTTTTGTTTTCCTGTTGACCTAATAGTATAAGAACTTCTTTTTTTATGTTTTTAAAGTATAATTTAATTTGTTGATTGATTTTTATTACATTATGTTACAATGGAGGAGGTTGTTAAAAATAGCAGATTCATTATAGGTCTATGGGGTTTTATGCCGTGTCGTATGAAAAATATGTTAAAGGGGTTTTCCAGGTTAAATTTTATTTTTTTAATATAAATGACAGCATTGCCAATTACTGGGCTCATTGTCTTGTGTCAACTACATCAGTTTTACCTCTGAGCCCAGTGATTGGCAGCAGTGGTCACATGTTATAGTTGTGACACCACCACTTCACTGGTATTGCACTTTTTTTTCCAATACATCATATGATAAAATAAATGGTGCTAATCAAAAGTACAACTTGTTGTGCAAAAAAACCACACCCTCATATGGCTATGTTGACCGAAAAATGAAAAAGTTATGGCTCTTGAAAGGAGAGGAAAAAACGAAAACAAAAAGATGGAAAATAACCATGTCAGGAAGTGATTAAAGAAGCATTTCACTACTACTACTTATTCGTAGATCCCTAGGATTGATATATCAGAGCAGTTGGGGTCCAAGACTTGATTCGGCCACCAATAAGCTGCTCTCAGCTTTGGCGGCAGCTGGATATAAAAATTACCTGAGCCGAAGAGAACAGCTCTGTCCATGGTTTATTGGTTGCTGCCAGGTACAGCAGATTAACTCCTATTTCTTAGTATGGCTGAACTGATCTTTAATACTTGTTATTAGCCACTAAACAGTCAACTTAACTATGCTGTTCACCTCCGCAACTGTTTCCAAGATCATAGTAGTGAAACACCCTTTAACCTATAATCATGTACATGTACAAGATTAGGGGTGTGAATATGGAATTTAAAATTACACTCTGTTCCTTATTAGTCCAATCTATGCTTAAATGTATCCCAAGTGGTTAGATTGCTGCGCTAGTAAAATCATTCAATCGTATTATACTTATGGATAGATCTACCTACAGTATTTGTAGCTACATACAGCAGATGTACGGCTCCATTAGACTCAAATTATAACTAGCGTAAAGCAAAAGAGCTGCCGTCCATTAACTAACCATCAGGGATTGTGTCCTATTTTTGTATTGTCTAATGACCAGAGGAACAAGGTGCTATTAAATTAGGGAAAGAGCCTCCCCAACATGTTTCACCCTTACAGGCTTCATCAGGGTAAAGGGGCAAATACAAACCAAAACGACTGAACAAACTATTTAAAACCTCCACATCTGACATCAGACCAAACTAAGTGCCCGCTTAGTTTAACTATCATTTAACCCCTTAACGACCACTGATACACCTTTTAACGGCCGCCGTTAAGGGAAAAATAAGTGAGTAGCGCTGCCCCGCAGCTTAATCTCCCACAGGTGACAGCCGTACATGACAGCTGACACCCTGCAATATCAGCCCCGGCCGGGTTTTGAAACTGATTGAGGATGATTAACCACTTACATACTGATTGACAACAGTATCTATGTGGTTAAAAGGGGGCTAAAAGACCTCCTTTGACAGGATTGACCCCAAGCGATCGTAATCGTGGGTGCCAATTGTTGCCATGGTACCCTGATGACCCCAGGGTACGGTGACCTGTGAGATCCAGCAATAAGCATCGTCTTACAAGCACAGTCTGCAATGCATGAGACCAACAATCAAAGTGAAAAAGTGTACATGTCCCACAGTGGGACTAAGTGGAAAAGTAAAAAAAGTTACATAAAACATGTAATAAGGTAAAAAAAAACGCACACAAATCACAAAAAAACATTTCACCACTAAAAAAATAGCATTTGTGATAAACCAAAAATAAACAAAAAAAACTTCACAAAAAAAACTAATGGTATGGCCGCGTCCAGAACGATCCAATCTATAAAACTGTCATGTTATTTATTCCTTACGGTGAACACTGTAAAAAAAAGTAAATAACAAAATGCACCAAAAATATTGTTTTTTCATCATACTGACACAAAAAAAATAAATAGAAGGAGATCAAAAAATCATGGTTACAAAAAGTGATATAAATGAAAACACCAAACTGTCTTGCAAAGAAAAAGCCTTAATATGGCTCATTTGGCAAAAAAAAAAAAGTTACATCTCTCAGAATATGACGACGCAAAAACAAATTCATTTTTAGAAAAATATTGTTTTTAGTCTGTAAAAGTAGCAAAGCATAAAAAAATAAATAAATTTGGTATCGCTGTACTTGTACTGACCTGGCAAAGAAATCTGTCTTATCATGGTTACCCCACGGTGGATGGTAAAAAAATAAAAAGTAAAAGCAACAACTGAATTGTTGTTTTTTGTTCATTCTGCGGCTGATAAATCTGAGTAAAAAGCGATGAACAAATGTTAAGTATCCCAAAATGGTAAAATAAATCTCCAACTTGTCACGCAAAAAATAATCACTCATACAGCACTGTTCGCCAAAACATAAAAAAGTTATAGCTCTCAGAATATGGCGATGAAAAACTATTGCTTTTATAAAAAAAAAGCATTTTTACTGTGTGATAGCAAAAAAACATGAAAACCCTATGTAAATCTGGTATCGCTGAATGGTATTGTCCTGAAGAATGATGTCAATTTTATAAGCATCTTTTTAGAGCACAAGTGTGGTCAACCACAGTTCATTGCATGGCTAAAAAGATGGGTACCACTAGAGGAGATGGCAAATGGAGTCCAAAGTATCTCCATCTGCCTCATTCTGGTGGGTGGTTCCATTGGGTGTTTCGTCTGAATTCCATTTTTGTGCGATTTACACGGATGCCCCAAGATAAGTGCTCAGCATAGAATACAAGAAAGTGATCCCAGCCTTATCCTGGAAGCAATGAAAAAATGTTATGTACCTCAAAATGTTAACAATAAAAACCCTAATATATCCTGCACATAACCAGCCCCCACCCAGGTCCATCATCTGTCACTGAAAATATAGGGGGTTCCCACGTTATTGGTAAAACAAAGACTCTGGAAAAGCGACATGGCTCCCTCCTCCTCAAATAAAATCCAGTGAAATCTGCGCTCCCAAATCCAAATGCGCCGGTTCTGATTCCCACTGTGCCTAAACCACAGTAAGCAGCCACATATTTGGCATTATTGTAGTGGGGAGAGAGCACTTAACAATTCACAGGGTGCATACCTTTATAAGCACAAGCTGGGAACAATGTATGGGGGCACTACAATATATGGGGGCACTACACTGTGTAGATGCACAGAGTATGGGCACTAAACTGTCAGATTTACAATTCTCCAGAAAAAAAATACACGGTGTGGATGTTGCAAAATAGTCACTGCAGCCGCAGATGAATTCATTGAGAAGGGCAATTTCTACAATGGGATCATTTTTGTTTTTTTTTCTGCTGTTCTGACACCTTAGGGGTTCCGCAAATGTCGCCCAAAAATATTCTCACAAAATCTATGCTCCAAAAGCCAAATAGTGCTCCTTCCTACTCAGCCCTGATGTAATTTCCGATGACATATAGGGCATCACCACATTCGGGAAAAATTGTGCAATAAATTGTGGAGTCCAGTTTCACCTATGAGCCCTTGTGTAACTAACAAATTTGCAGCAAATAAAAAAAAAATTACCACTAAAATGTTATATTTCCATGTCCCAATGTTCTAAAATTCTGTGAGGCACTTGTGGGTTCAAAATACTCACTACACCCCCAGAAGAAAGCAGTGAAGTTTCCAATATGGGGTCACCTGGGGGAATTTCTGCTGTTTTGGCACCCCAGGGGCTCAGCTAATGGATCCCATAATCTGTTCAAAAAGAATCTGCATTCTAAAAGCCCAGTAGAACTCCCTGCCGTGTGTTCAAACAGTAGTGTACAACCACATATGGGGCACCGCCTTGTTAGGTAAAAATTGCATAACAAATTATGGGGTCCATTTTCTCCTATTACCCCTAGTTGAAATGATTAATTTGAAGCTAAAATAGTATTTTAATGGGAAAAATTACATTTTTTGTTTTCACATCTAAATGTTATACAGTTTCATCCATCACCTGTAGGTTAAAAATGTTCAGTACACCACTAAATTAATTACTTGAGGTGTCTAGTTTCCAAAATGGGGTCACTTGTGGGGTGTTTCTGCTGTTTTGGCATGTCAGAATATCTGCAATTACAACATGGCTATCTATTCCAGACAAATTTACGCTTCAAAAATCAAATAGAGCTGTTTCCTTTCCTAGCCCTGCCATGTGCCCAAATAGCATTTTTTTTTACCACATATAGGGTATCATCACATTCAGGAGAAATTGTGTAACAAATTATGGGGTCCATTTTCTCCTATAATCCATTGTGAAATTTACTAATTTGGGGCTAAAATAACATTTTAGCGGAAAAAAACATACCGTATTTTGTGAACTGTTAGACACACCACAAATTTTGTGGTGGAAAATCTGGATTTTATTTTTAAAAATAAAATGGCGGTGCATCTTCTAGTCCATTTTAACTGTAGCTTAAAGGAGGGTTGGCGGCAGTGGAGCGGGGTCACAGAAGGCAGGGTCGCTGCTTCAGGAGGCCAGCGGCAGGAGTGGGACGATGCTTTTTTACTTGGGCACTCATAAGATGTTGGCACCGGTGAGCAGAATCCCCTTTCCTATTCTGTTTCCTGCGGTGGACTTTGGGAAAATGGCCGCCGGAGGCGGTGCAAGCAAATATTGAGATCTTGGGAATTGAGACCTAATGTCGCTTCTTCCCCTCCAAGCCCTGCTGTGTGTCCAAACAGAAATTTTTGACTACATGTGGGGTATTGCCGCACTCATAAGAAAGTGGGTAACAAACTGGTTAACCTTTTCATGTTACCCCTTGCAAAAGTGAAAAATGTGGGCTAAAGCAACATTTTCAATTAAAAAATTAAAATTTTCAATATGACGACCTAATGTTATAAAATTCTATGCAGTACCTGTGATTTCAAAATGCTCACTATACCCCTGGATAAAATCCTTTTGGGGTGTATTTTTCAAAATGGGGTCACTTGTTGGGAGTTTCTGCTGTTTAGGCACATCAGGGGCATTGCAAATGTGACAGGGCACCTGCAATCTATTTCAGCCAAATTTGTGTTCTAATATTTGAATGGTGCTCCTTCACTTCTGAGCCCTGCCGTTTGTCCAAACAGAGGTTTCTGACCACATGTGGGGTATCAGCACACTCAGAAGAAACTGAGTATACCATTTTGTGGTCCATTTTGTCATGCTCTCCCTTGCAAAAGTGAAAAAAAAATTTATATCATTCCACTTTGCATTAATTCCTGTGTAGCACATGAAGGGTTAAAAAAATTCCTGACACTCATATTGTTAGTCCAGAAACAGACTTATTGTTTGCCGATTGATTTCCCCAAAGCTCCATGGCAGCTGCAATAGGAAAAAGTTCAAGGAGAGTGAGGTTTTTGCATCAACCGAAAGCCTTCCATGAATTGAACCATACAGCATAACACCATTTGTGGCCGAGTATGAACCCAAAACCAATGGACACTGATGCATCAGAAAACAACTCGATCCCTTGGCTAGAAATTTCTGGGCCCTAGAAACAACTGTGGCCATTGTAATTCAATAAAAACTGATAAGTCGGCTTTTAAAGGGCGAGTTATATGGATTTTATGATCTGAGCACCTAGCACTTTTGGTGGCAAAAGACAAACACTTGGAACATACCCTGGCCATGGGCATGACTCTACATGCAAAAACAAGCAAATCGAGGAGGGATGGCACCTGACCGAGGGTTAACTTATTGATGGAAAGGGAAGCTTCAATTAAGTTAAGCAGTTTTTCCAATTTTTTAAGTGGGAGGCAGAATATCATTGCTGTGGTGTCAATTTCAATGCACAGCAAAGTTAAATAAGTATTGGTTGGATAAAAGGACTCCAAATTTCTTCATGAGTGAACAAAAGGTATCAAGCAAATGTTGACACTTTTCAGAAACGGAGAGAGCAGCGAACAAGAAATCATCAAAGTAATGAGTAGATGAACAAGCCCTCATCTCAAATTGATTTACCCATTCCAAAAATGAACTGTATAATTTGAAGTGATAGTTGGAGAATAAACATCCCATTGGGAGGCAAGCGTCGAAGTATTAACCTCCATTGAGGAAACAACCGAAGAGGTGGCAGCAATCTGGGTGCACGGGGAGGACGCAAAAAGCAGATCCAATGTCGAATTTTGCCAAAAGGGCACCCCGACCTGCTCTGCAAATCAAAGCAATCGCCCTGTAAAAAGAGTCTTATGAAAAATAGGCATCCTCAAGTGGAATGCCATCTTTTACAGAGGAGCCTTTAGGATGGGTTAAATGGTGAATTAATCTAAATTTGCTCTGTTCTTTTTTGGTGACTATGCCCAATGTAGACACCAAAAGGTTTTTAAAAAAAGAAGACTGGAAAGGACCTACTATTCTGCCAAGTTTCACTTCTTTGTTTAACTTCACCAAAATAATTAGGGATTGTTCTTTTACTGATTTTAAATTATTAGCAAAAATTAGGAATTTAGAAAATGTAAAGGGAATGAAAGAAACAAAAGTGAAACCAAACTTAATTTGAGATGCCGTTTTCTTGTTGGGATACCGATCAAGCCATCGTCCCATCGTAAATATGCTCACTGGGGTCCGTTTTTTCACCAGAATCTATTGACTTACCTGAGAACTTTGCAGTAGGATGGGTGCATCTGTTAGCCGCGTGGGCTCCACCACATGAAGAACACTCATGTCTGTACTTACATAATGAGAAGAAGCGGCAGTGGCCTTTATTAAATGGTATGCGCCATCTGTAGGATCTTGCAGTAAATGTGAAGTACGGTGGTTCAAAATCCATGCTGCCCAATGGTTTAAATATTTGATCACACACGAAGTTCATTGTGGTTTGGTCCTGATGAAGAGGTTTTGAAAACCTTGAAACGCGTTGACAAAATAAACCACAATCATGCTTCACCTTCGTGTGTGATCACATATTTGAACCATAACGTGGATTTTGAACCTCCGTACTCCACATTTTCTGCAACATATCGCCTTGGTGGTCCTGCAGTATCCTTTATATGCCTGTATAGGAGTTGTGACAGTCACAACCCTATCAGGTGAGCATACCTATAACAATTTACACCACTTGGTTATCAGATAAGACCCTAATCACATAGTAACATAGATTTTAAGGTCGAAGGAAGACTAAGTCCATCTAGTTCAACCTATAGCCTAACATGTTGATCCAGATTTGCACTTTTTGTCTTTCCAGTTTTTCTAGTTTGCTTTATCTGTAGGATCTTGACCTCCTACTCCGGTCCCAGGTACGTGAACGATGGGACCTCCTTGAAGAAGTACTTGAAGAATGTGTGGTTCGCCTCCTGTGACATTCCCCGGAACAATGTCGACGCCTCCGGCTGACCTGAGGGGTCACAGAGGGATGAGGAGAGGATGCTTCTTGCAGTATATATGCAGGCCCCTCAGGTCAGTGGAAGGGTGTGCGGCTAATTAGGTGTGATGCTGGAATGCTGAATGGGGGAGGGGTGGAGGCCATTGCATGCTGGAAACAGGAGTGGGGGAATGTTCTCCAGTGAGATTCCAATCCTCCCTGGCAGTTGCAAAGGAAAAAGAGGGGGAAGGAAAGTTATATAAACTTACTGCTGCAGAGGGGGTCTTGTTGCTGTGGGCGAAGCACAGGCATCTGCATTAATACAGGAGGAGCAGCCTGATCAAAGCTCCTCTGACTCTCTTCAGAAGAGGTAGGCTGGGAATTGTTAGCACCCACACTAAGAACAGGAGTAGCAGTCTCTAGGACCCAGGAGCATTCCAGAGGTTCAGTATGAGATAAGAGAGCTGTAATGGCAAGTGGAGGCAGCCGAACCACACTACTCTGAGCATGACATGAAGCAGGGAGAGAGACAGGGATGAGAGGTGTGGCTTCAGGCGCGTTTCGACTCTACTCCTTCTGCTCCTGGTGACAAGGCGAGAAGGAATGCTAGGGCACAGCCTGCTGGGAGGGTGGATTTGCCTAGCAGACCACCAGCCTCCCTGTAACTGCACTATCTCCTCGTTAGTGACCAGAGCAGAGCTCAGGTACACAAATAAGTGGTTTAACCAGCCCTCTCATTCCTGCTGCAATGTAACCATCAGTGCATTGATTATCTGGCACCCAATACCTTCCACCAGACTGTTGCTCTAGTCAGCAGAATCTACCAGCCATATCACGCGCCTGCGCAATTTACCTTGTTCGCAAGGTGCACTTTATCCTTCCATCTATGTTCAGGTATGTTGTACGCAGGTGCCTGAGAGTCACTGTGACTTCCACTCCAGTGACCTCCGGCGTGTGCAACACTAAAGTTCGCTCCCCACTTCCTCCCGGGATCGTCATCGTTAGGAACCATATTGTATATATGGGCATATGGCCTATGAAACTGCACGTCACAGGGCACTCTGACGTGCAGGTGAGGGGGGGAAATTATTATTCATACAGGAGGCGGGGATTTCTTTCTGTTCCCCGGCCTGCAAGTGTCAGAAACTTGAAAGAATAAAAAGACATTTCACTGCAAAAAGACCGCTAATATGGGGCATACAGGTAGGTATAGAGTCACATTTCTATCACCTTTATGCCCATATTAGAGGTCAGATAAGAGCCAGAGGGTGACAGATTCCCTTTAATGGCCCTATTAATCTTTTTAACAGAACCAGGGCTTGTGCACACTGGTTCCCACCAAGTTACTATGGCTTTCTATGGCAGCTGCAGGCTTTCTGAAGGCCCCCATCATTGTCATTTTGGTCTGTCTGTGAAACTCAGCAAAAGCCTGAGCTTCTTGTAGATTTAGGTCCCCTAAGGAGACTAAAAAATAAAGTAAAAGACAAAATAAACATTTAAAAAATATAATGAAAAAAGAAAATAAAAAATGTTAATCTCCACCCTTTTTCCAAAAAAAATGAAGAAAAAAAACATGTTGATATTGCCGCATCCAAAGTCCAATCAATTAGTAATTAACTAGTGTTGAGCAAGTATGTTCTATTAACCCTTTCGCCGAGTATGCTCGGGCCAAGCTCCGAGTATTTATAGCTGCTGGGTGATATGGTTGAATCACTCCTGTGTGCATGATTTGCAACTGTTTGACAGTTTTATTACATGGGAGGAATGTGTAAGAAATAGACATGTAATAAAGCTGTCAAACAGTCGCAAATCATGCACACAGGAGCGATTCAACCATATCACCGAGCAGCTATAAATACTCGAAGCTCAGCCGAGCATACTTGGACAGAACATACTCGCTCAACCCTACAATTAACCCATGAGGAAAAAGCTATAATGAGAAAAAAAATCAAAATGGCAGAATTGCACTTTTTCGTTCACTTCTCCTCAAAAAAGTGATAAAAATATCATATTTATCAAAAATTGGTATAAAAAAAGTCATCTTGCCACATGAAAACAGCCCTCGCACAGCTCTATCAACAAAAAAATGAAAACACTACCGGTCTCGTAAAATGGCAATAGAAATTTATTTTTTTTGCAACCTGCAAATTTGTTATTGCCATAATCGTATAATCGTACTGATTTGGAAAACCATGTATCACGATCATTTTACCACAGAATGAACGTCGTAAAAACAAAACCCAAGAAGCTGGCGCAATTGTATTTTATTTTTTTTACTATTTCATCTCACTTCATTTGTTTTTACTGTTTTCAAGGACATTGTACTGTAAAATTAATGGTGTCATTCAATGCTACAAATCATCCTGTAAAACATGAAGCTCGACAGCTATGTTGATAAAAAAATGAAAAGGTTACGGCTTTTGAAGAAGAGAAAGAAAAACGAAAAGGGCAAAAAATTAAAAATTGCACGGTCTTTTAAAGGAATCTGTCACCAGGTTTTTGCCACCTGATCTGAGAGCAGCATGATTTAGAGACAGAGATCCGGTTTCCAGCGATGAGTCACATTATGGGCTGCCTGCTGTAGTTTTTATAAAATCACTGTTTTAACAGTAGGAGATTATCACTAGAGCACTAGTGAACCTGCTGCCATGTAGTCCTACCCCATCTCCACCACTGATTGGCAGCTTTTTACCTATGGACAGTGTACACAGAAAGCTGTCAATCAGTGGTGTGGGTGGGGTAATACAGAGCTCAGCATTTAGAGAACTGCTAGATCTGCAGCAGAAAAAACAAGGATTTTATCAAGTTTCAGTCTCTGCATTATGCAGGTCTCAGATGGCATAGCAAAAACCTGCTGACAAACTCACTTTAATGGCCTAACCTACTAGGCTTATATGCTTGGGAATACTTGGTATTCTAAACCATTATTGTCTGCCAGTAAAGTACTGGCAATTAATAAGTCACGTCAAGTGCTCGGACCTAAGATTGGTACTGAGCCCGGTACTACAGGAAAGTGATCTCTTTTTACTGCTGCCTACATGATCCAAGGAGTAAGATCTCCAATTGATGATATCTTCCATGCTTGGAAGGATCTAGGAGTCAGCTTCTAAAGTCAGCAAATACATCTTTAAAGAAGTTTTCAAATTGTAGAAAACCCCTTTGCCCCAGCTGCAGTATGTTAAAAAAACAAACTGTTCTTTACTGACCCTCCCTGGATACAGCTCTGAGCCTTCGGCACTGCTCTCAGTGTCTGTTGTCAGTGCTGTTAATTCGGGCCGAGATGCTGAGCTCAGATATTGGCTGCAGGGCAGTTGACAAGATATTAGTGTTGCAATCAATAAGATACAATGGGAGCAGCACTGGAGAAATCGTGACCCTGCCTAACTGTAGCACAGTTGCCATCAAAGTTGCAGACAATGGGAGCAGGGGCGGAGACTCAGTGCTGGACCCGGGAGGGTGAGTAAAGCACAGTTTGTTTGTTTTTTTAAAACAAGCTACAACCAGAGGAATGGGGTTTTCTCATTTGAAGAGGGAATGTTGCAATTTTAGGGTCAAGCGGACCTTGGACAAGGTTTTGTCTTACCATGGCCAATGTCAAGCATTGACCATCAATGTCTCATAGTGGAAATTCTATAAAAACATAAAGCAGTTGTGCCCATTAAGACATGGATTCCTAATGTACTGTAGTCTGACTCTATAATGTATGTATATCATGTATAAATGTTCTGCCTATAAAATGAATACTTCATTCCCGTTAATTTTCAGAAATGATATCATTCACCCTCAGATCTTCATTGTAGTAATTTAAATACATTTCCATGGATTTTTCCTTCAGAAATCTCCCCCCCCCCCATTGTCTTGGGACTGGGGGCAGAACATTTGACCATCTTTGATTTTAAGAAGAACTGAGATGATATAAATACTAGATTAAAACCAAAACTGTAATAAATGCGATGTAAGGTACAATAAATACAGGTTTCTGGTTTATATCCACAGGCAAGGAAACATGCCAACAATGTTACCATGTAGTGATGAATTATCTCAAAGAGAAACTTGAAATGTATTTCGGTCTTTGTTGATTTAGCTGTAAGATCCATCATCTAGGGGTTGTCTTTAGCATTTTTCTTATCTCACAAAGAAAACCAGAGTAGTAAATTATTCTGCAATGTGACAAACCTACCATGAAAATAAGGCCACGTTCACAATCAGTATTTGGTCAGTATTTTACATCATTATTTGTAAGTCAAAACCAGGAATGGACGAAAATTGCAGAAGTGGTGACGTGTTTCTATTATTCTTTTCCTCTGTTTGTTCCTCTCCTGGTTTTGGCTTGCAAATACTGATGTAAAATACTGACCAAATACTGAACATGTGAATGTGGACTAATTAAGTGGATAAGAGTGCACACCGTGGATAGCCCATCTCAGCTCCATGTGTTGGCTGTAAGTTAATCATAGTGAACCCAGCGTTTTAGTGAACCACATACCAACATCTTGTTCCATCCAGAAGGAAGATAAACAACACAGTAGCTTATCCAGGGGTGTATACTAACAGTGAAGGGCCCCTGGGCTGGACTTGTGTGTGCCCCCCCATCCATCAGTCCCCACCCACTAAAACATTCGCACATTCACTTGCATATTCTCATTAGGAACAATGTAATAAAATATGTATATACTAATACATAACATAACTGTTACACACTTGTTCAGATGACCAGATTATTTTTATTTATTCATGCATTTGTAGTTGTAATAGTCATACATTTTGATGTTTATGTAAGCATCACTGTGGTGGGCCACTGGGGAGGCGCCAGATGTTGCAGAAGGGCCAGGAGGGAGTGTAGTCTCACTGGCAGCAGATAATGATGTTACGGTAGCTGAAGTGGGGCGCTGGAACCTTCAACACTTCCCTCGTGTCCACAACAATTTAAAAAGCAGGAGGTGGCACTTGTGGACGGTTTAGGACCCCTGGGGGGCACTCCTGTAGTGGTGGTGTCTGGGTGCAGGTTTTGGAGTGCTCGTGATGGTTGTGCAGTCTCAAGCAGCCAGACACGCAGGTGAACTTGTAACCATAACAATTTTACTGAATGAGGTAACAGGGTACAGTCTCTCTTACATGCAAAGTTCACAGTATATTGTGCATACGGAAGTTATGGTTTTCTCCTCATGAGACAAGCATTGTTTTGGCCTCTCAGGGCGGCTGGAGCAGAGTTCTCTTCACTTGCTTGTACAGGAAATGCTATGCACAGTCCAGGAAATATGATGGAGGGACCTTCACAGATTGGCATTCTGTGGAAAACACACTAAGGTGTGGATGTACTCCCAGTTTTTATCCCACCGTTCCCTCTTGCAGAGGGTAGGTTTAAACAAAGTCGGTGGTGTGGCAGCCACGTGGATCTGGTCCTGGATAGAAGTGATCAGGATAACCAGAGAGCAGGAGAGTCCAAGTACAGCTTTCTCTCTCCCGACTAGAAGTCACTTCACTCTTTTTTGTGAAGGAGATTATGTGAGGAAAAATGTCCCCTCAGCACAGACTGGCATTGAAAACACTTCTCTGAGAGAATAATGTCTCTCCTCAATCTTCCTGAGGCAGCAGGAACTGACCACAACTGGTTTGTACCAGCGTTTTAGTCAGAGTGAGAGCCCTGAGCTGGGTGGCTCCTCTCAGCTGTTGCTATGGCCACCACTTGCTGTGAGGAGAATAATCATTACTTCATATACACACATTGGCCAGCAGATGGCAGGAAAGTACAATTTGCAATGCGATGTATTATATCCCCTAATTCAGTGCGCAAAATGGAACAAATCTAGTACAACACTACAACTGTCTCGTTTAGCAGCAGTAGAACGGGTACCGGGACGCCACATCACTATATGGCCGGAGTAACACTGCATGTCGACAAAATCATTCCGATTCTCAGTGCCAAGAGTCGCACTAGTGTTGTCCATATGATAATCTGTGTGTAATGCGATAGCGATGCGATGCTGCGATATTTTCTTGCCTGTGTATCCGTATGACATCCGTATCACATCTGTATGACATCCGTATGGAGTCATATTTTCCACAGATTTTTCCAATGTAACGCCAAATTTAAATTTAACAGCCGCAATGGTCTGAAACTTATAAAACCCTAATTAACAAGCCCATACACTGAATCCACAAGATTTGTCTTCAAATCGTTAACATATACCCCTTCTGGTGTTGTCCAGGTTTGCTTATACCATGTGTGACAGGCTTACCTTAAATACAAATGAGCTTGTACTTTTACATTGGGTCTTGTCTCAACGGTTTGAAGAGCTATACCCAGTTATTGTGGATCCGAGGAGGCGGAAGCGAATGTGGGTCCATTTGCTTTTGATGCGACGGGTCACTAAAGGACATTTTCACTGTCTACATAGGGCTCTACGTAGCCATCCTCACAAGTTTTATGGCTACTGTTGTTTGAACATCTCCACTTTTGATATTCCTTTGGAGGCCGTGAGAGCTGGGATAACATTCAAGGACACAAATATGCGCAAATGTACTTCACCAGAGGAGCGTCTTTTACTTACATTACGGTAAGTATTTTTTTTACAAATGTTTGCATGTTTTATTGCATGTTCTGCCCATACGTTGTTGAAAAATATAGTGTGATACTTTATTGCATATTTTTTTCAAAATATTGTTGTTTTTTTGCTCATTATTACTCTCTGATGTCATTCCCAACTGTTGTATAGTTTTAGCATATATTTCTGTTGTTAACTGTTGGCCAAGTGTTTCTGGGGCTTTTCTGCTTTAATTTGCTTGATGCATATTGAGAGTATTAGCTATATGAATGACATCATGTTGTGTATGTGTGTTTATTTCATGCCACTTAACTTCACATTATTCTCATGGGTCACACATATTGTAGTTGATTGTGATTTTGGACTACACTGGTAATGTTATGTGTGTAGATGTTATTTATATGTTGTTTAGTAATGTTAATTATTTTGCCAATGGTTAAGATAAATGTATTACTTACAAATGTTTTTTTGTTTTTACTTTAGGTTTCTATCCACTGGTATATCGTATCCTTCATCCTGAATTTCTTCTTGGGAAATCTACCATTGTACAAAAATCTTGTACAAAAATCTGGTTATGTCTACAGAATTCTATTATGTCTGAGCCCAAACAAGAAGACTGGATGTTGATAGCCTGAGGCTTTGAGGAAAAAGTGGCAGTTCCCCAACTGCATTGGATCCCTGAATGGCAAGCACATCCGCGTTCGTAAGCCGCCAAACTCAGGGTCGCAATATTACAATTATAAGCAACTTTTCTCTCTTGTGCTGCTGGCCTTGGTTGACAGCACATACAGGTTTATAATTGTTGATATTGGGGCCTATGGATGAACTGGAGACTCCAGAGTCTTCAACTCTTCCATCATGGGTCTGCAGCTGCGAAGTAATGATTTGTCTATCCCACCCCCATGGGTTCTCCCCGGTTCACGTTTGGAAGCAGTTCCTTATGTCGTGGTTGGTGATGAGGCATTTCAATTGACACGCCATGTAATGAGGCCATATCCACAGAGAGCCCTGGACCAACCGGTGGCGTATTTTTAATTATTGCCTATCGCAAGAAAATTGGTGGAGTGCACCTTTGGGATCCTCTGTGCAAAATAGAGGGTCCTGATGTCGGCCATCCAATTAAGTGAAGCTAATGTTACTACAGTGATTAAGACCTGTGTCATCCTTCATAATTTCATAAGGATCCATGAATGTGCACCTATAGCTGCTTACGCTGGTGATGTACCCAGTAATTCCAGATCTACGAGTCCTGTTTACAATCCCTCTGGTCTAAAAGTTCAGGACATCTTTACAAATTATTTTGTGTTACCACAGGGATCTACTCCTTGGCAAGATTATGCCGTGGCTATTAGTAATGAGTGAGCACTAAAATGCTCGGGTACTCGTTGCTCGGGTCGAGCAAATTGGAATACTCGGGTGTTCGACCCGAGCAACAAGCCCAATGTAAGTCTATGGGAAACTCGAGCATTTTTCAGGCGGCTCCCCCCGGCGGTCTGCAGAGGGACTAAAAATTGCCCAAATCGATGGGAACAGTGCTCAAATTACATGGGAACAGCATGGGAAGACCCCTGGAAGTATTACTGACTCCCAGGGCAGTACTGTCAACAACGTTGTCAGAGATATTACGCCACTTTTACGGACTCACAATAAAACATACAAAAACAAATGCAAAATGGATTTTCCTGGGAAATATGTTAAGGAACATCCTTTCCAGGGTAATGACTTGTGTATAAGGCAAAATAAATAACCAAAACTAAAAATACTCCTCCACACTTTGGGCTATGTTCACACGTAGCGTTTTTGATGCGTTTTTGCACTTTTGCATTGCTTTCAACCAAGACAAATGCATTCACTGGGAAATGTAATTGTAACATTTTATAACCTTATGTGGCCATGTGGTGTGTGATACATCATCAGACACATGCATACAGTACTGAAAAGACATGGGAACAGCATGGGGAAGACCCCTGGAAGCATCTCTGACTCCCAGGTCACTGCCTAAAAGTGTGCCCATCATAAGTGATTCTTGGCGCATGCGAAGATGCCTCCCACAATGCACCTGTCATTGCAGACTTGCAACAATCACCGTCCATGTCTTTGTCCTAGTGCAGCGTTCAGTTGTCCCTCCCCCATTCCTTGGTATGAAAGCGGAAGTATGCAGCCAGCCACCAACCCACCCACAGGCTACAATACTATACTGCCAAATTTTTTACAGCTGCTTTCAATTGAAATGTGGCCTTTTAGGCTCATGGAGGCGGAAACTTTTCATAACCTCATGCCGGTGGCGGCCGGGTATCCATACTCGGTCCCCAGCCACCACTATTTCTCCTGGTATCGATCCGCCTTCCACAAGTGCGGGTCCCACAACATTACCCTTGCACTCCCCAGTGCACTTACTGGGAAGGACCGCCTAACCACAAACACGTGGACAGGTGAATGTGGCCAGGGACGGTACGGAGCCAGTCCACAGCTTTTTGTTGCTGAGTTGTATTTCACCACAGCCATATTCATTAGCTCGGTGAAAAGACTGGCATAGAGGGAAACAGTATCTACTCTGGGTGTCATTTCTCCCAGGAAGTCCTCTAATGCAGATTATTGCTGAAGCAATGGCAGCCCATCCAACATCAGCTCGCACTTGTCGGTGGTGCTTTGACACACAAGCATCTTTCTTTGCGCATTTAATTTCATGACTACAGAGTTGGGCAATGGCCTGATCTGCAATGCGGTTTGAGAAATAACATGCATAAGCACATCCGATCCACATTGAAAAAGCAGCCATAAACTGTCCGGGAACCTTCCCCCACAGTTTTCTTAGCTAGGAATGCTTCTCGGCAGGGTTGGACGGGCCCACCAGAGAACCAGAGACTCCTCCGGTGGGCCCTGGCTTCTCCTTCAGGAGAGTTCATAGTGCCGAGGTGAGGCCATGATGATGATATAGGCCACCATCTGCTTAGTTTTCTGTTACTTGGAATGCAAGCGCAAGTATGCGGCCAGCCAAAACAGGCCGCAATACTAAACTGCCAGATTTCTGGGAAGCTGCTAGCACTTGAAATGTTGCCTTTTAGGCTCGTGGAGGTGGAAGCTTTTCACAACCTCCTGCTGGCGGCGGCCGGGTGTCCATACTCGGTCCCCAGCCTCCACTATTTCTCCCAGTATCGTCTCTGCCTTCCACAAGCACGGACTCCACAACATTACCCGTGCCCTCCCAAGTGCACTTACTGAGAAGGACCGCCTAACCATAAACACGTGGTCAAGTGAATTTGGCCAGGGATGGTACGGAGCCAGTCCACAGCTTTTTGTTGCTGAGTTGTATTTCACCACAGCCATATTCTTTAGCTTGGTGAAAGGACTTGGGAAACCATACCAACTCCAGCTGTCATTTCTCCCAGGAAGTCCTCTAAAGCAGCTTTCACTTGAAATGTGGCCTTTTAGGCTCATGGAAGCGGAAACTTTTCACAACCTCATGCCGGCGACGGCCGGGTGTCCATACTCGGTCCCCAGCCGCCACTATTTCTCCCGGTGTTGTCTCCACCTTCTACAAGCGCAGGTCCCTGAACATTACTGCTGGTACTTTTCTGTGGGAATCTGCTTGACTCCTACCAACCTGGAATATTTCCAGTAAACTATGATACGACGCCATGGTATTTGCACTGCCCCCAGTACCAGTAGCGAAGCCATCCCCAATTTCTTTCTCAGGAATTTTATTAGGTAGACTGAGTCGCTTCCCAAATACATTAGTTTCTGACAAAGGTGCTGAAGATAGAGTGGCAGTAGGTGCAAGTTTCTCCAGCCTGTTAGATATTAGAGGGTGAACGGCAGCACATTGGATCAGTAGTTAGCACTGAAGCCTTGCAGCGCTGGGATCCTGGGTTCAAATCCCAGCAAGGACTACATCTGCAAGGATTTTTTATGCTCTCCCCGTGTTTGTGTGGGTTTCTACCTCAGTAAAAAAGCAGCCATAGAGTGTCCGGGAAACTTCCCACACACTTTTCTTAGCCAGGACTGCTTCTCGGCAAGGTTGGACGGTCCCACTAGAGAATCCTCTAGTGTACCCTGGCTTCTACATCAGGAGAGTTCATGATAGCGCTAACTTTGCAGCTGTTATGGGGCTCTTGAGCGGTGGAGAAAGGTGAGCCCTCAGAATCAAATCCTCTGGTGGGCCCAATGTTTTTCAATCTGAAACAGCCTCTCAGTGGGAGTTGTATTTCACCACAGCCATATTCTTTAGCTCGGTGAAAGGACTGGCATAGAGGAAAACCGTATCTACTCCGGCTGTCATTTCTCCATCACCAGGTTCTGCCCAATGTCACACACGACCATACCTGGCTGTATGTTCAGCGGTGAGAGCCACTGATCAGGCTGCTGTGTTACAGCTTTCAACAACTCTGCAGTGCTGAGCGGTTTGTCACCTAAGCATTAAGCATGTTATCTTCAGCACAGCCTGTTGCTGCTTGGCCAAGGCAGTGCTGCAGTGCTGTCAGCTTGTGACTGATGTGGTCATTTCAGAGATGGAGGAGGAGGTGCAAGAGCTGAACAATGTGATTACATTGAGGTTACATTGACGACTCTGTTTTTTAAACTGAAGAAAGATCCTACTTTCTTTTTTTCACGTTATTTTTAAAGACAAATGCATTCACCGGGAAATGTCATTTTAACATTTTATAACTTTATCTGGCAATGTGGTGTGTGACACATCATCAGACACATCATCAGACTCATCCTGTTTCATTTATGATGGAGGGACTCTGAAAGTCACAAAGCCTATTTTTATAGGGCCATCAGGCGGCCCTTACTATTCTTAAAAGGCCTGCAGTCGGCCCTCGCTATTGTTAGAGAGCCATCAGCCGGCTATGCTTTGTTGTTCCCATTATTAACGAGTGGGTCTCCTATACTGTTATTGCGTATGCAGTGACTGCAAGGGCTGCCAAATATTTGGACGCAACCCAATACCCATTTGAAGAGACATAGAGGAGGGTCTCAGTAAAAAAAATGTTCCCATTATAAAGGAGCGGGTCTCCTATACTGGTAATGCCCATGCAGTGACTGCAAGGGCTGCCAAAATTTGGGAAAAACCCCTCTAAGAATTTAAAGACACATAGAGCAGGGCCACAGTAATGAGTACGACATGTTCCCATTAAAAAGGAGAGAGTCTGCTATACAGTTGTAGGGTATACAGTGAGTCCAACGGCTGACCAAATTTAGGAAAAATCCCAGTAAGAATTTAAAGACACATAGAGCAGGGCCACAGTAACGAGTACGACATGTTCCCATTAGAAAGGAGCGGGTGTGCTATACAGTTATAGGGTATGCAGTGAGTCCAACGGCTGACCAAATTTAGGAAATACCCCACTAAGAATTTAAAGACACATAGAACAGGGCCACAGTAAGAAGTACAACATGTTCCCATTAGAAAGGAGAGAGTCTGCTATACAGTTATAGGGTATGCAGTGAGTTCAATGGCTGACCAAATTTAGGAAAAATCCCACTAAGAATTTAAAGACAAATAGAGCATGGCCACAGTAACGAGTACGATATGTTCCCATTAGAAAGGAGCGAGTGTGCTATACAGTTATAGGGTATGCAGTGAGTCCAACTGCTGACAAAATTTAGGAAAAACCCCACTAAGAATTTAAAGACACATAGAGCAGAGCCACAGTAACGAAATATTCCAATTAGAGGGTCTCCCATAGTGTTGGCCTATGCAGTGGATGCAAGGGCTGCCAAAAATTGGGAGGCACTCCAATGCCCATACAGGGCCTCATGAAAAAATGTTCCCATTATTAGGAATTGGGTCTCCCATAGTGTTGGCCTATGCAGTGAATGCAAGGGCTGCTAAAAATTGTGAGGCACTCCAATGCCCCTTGGAAGAGACTTAGAGGGCCTCATAAAAAAATGTTCTCATTAGAAAGGAGCGGGTCTCCTATATTTGTAATGCCCATGCACTAAGTGTATGGGCTGACAAACATTTATCCCTGGGGAGTATACATGAAAATAATGTATAAAAATTTTTTTACTGGCATCATAAACACCCTTTAAAAAATTATGTGGGTGTAGCATCACTGACACGGTCAACCTGGTGATATGGTGGTGGAGGATGAGGATGAGGAGAAGGAGGAGGACAAGAGCAAATAGCCAAAATCTGGAAGCGTATACCCATGTGTGGGTGTGAAAATGTGCATGGGAATACACCTCCCAAAAAAAGACACTGAATTTGAGTTTATGTTACGCTGCTATCATTCGGTGGTGTTGAGAAGTCTGGCCCAATCCAGCCCTTGTTCATTTTTATAAGAGTCAGCCTGTCAGCATTTTCAGTTGACAGGCGGATGCGCTTATCAGTTATATTTCCACCAGCGGCACTTAAAACCCGCTCTGATAAAACTTTGGCTGCAGGCAGGCCAGGAACTCCAAGTCGTAGAGAGCCAGTTCATTCCACTTATCAACCTTGGATACCCAATAATTATAAGGCACAGAGGAATCACGGAGGATGTTGGTACGGTCGGCAAAGTACTCCCTCAGCATCTTCCCAAACTTTGCACTCCTTATGAGAGTATCCCGCGCCTCAGGGCTTGTACGATGGGAGGGGCTGAGAAAATTCTCCCAGAACTTTGACAGTGTTCCCCTGCCTCTGCTGGATTGGAGCTGTGTCTCTCTCGCCTGTACTCCTTGGTTGTCCAACGAACTATAACCTCTGCCGCCAGCGTTTTCAGATGGGAATTTTTTTAATAGTTCCGCAACAAGGGTCTTCTGGTACTGTCACATTTTTGTAGACATGTCCGCCTCAGGAATAAGAGATATTAAGTTCTCCATGTAGCGTGGGTCTAGAAGTGTCACCAAAAAGTAATGACTGTCACCCAAAATTTTAAGAATGCGAGGGTCATGAGAAAGGCAGCGTAACATAAACTCAGCCATGCGTGCCAGACTGCTAACAGGCAAGACTTCCATGTCCCCACTAAGAGGATGAGTGACCATGCTCTCCTCCTCCTCTTCCTCCTCCACTTCCTCTCTGTCCTCAGAGCATCAACGCCGAAGAGATGGTATGACAGTTGTGCAGGTAGTACCGTCTATAGCGCATAAAACTAGCTCCTGTTCTTCCTCCTCCTCCTCTTCCTCATTGTCACATAATCCACGTTGGGAAGAGATGAGGCTGGGCTGTGTGTAATCACCCTGTATGGTTCTTTGCTCTATCTCATCGTGCTCCGCCTGCAATGCATCCTTTTTGATTGTGAGCAGAGAGCGTTTCAGAAGACAGAGAAGCGGGATGGTGACGCTAATTATGGCGTCATCACCGCTCACCATCTTGGTGGAGTCCTCAAAGTTTTGGAGGATGATACATATGTCTGACATCCATGTCCACTCCTGATGTCTTAAGTGTGGAGTCTGAACTAAATACCGACGGCCTTGTTGATGCTCTTAATCAAGAACTGCCCTCTTCTGCTCACAAATCCTTCCCAACATCTGCAGTGTAGAGTTCAACCGCGTGGGGACATCACTCACCAGTCGGTGAGCCAGAAGCTGCAAACGCTGCTGAAGCACAGCAAGGGCGGTGGAAGCTTTTACTGACTTTCTAAAATGGGCACACAGGCGGTGTACTTTGACAAGCAAATCTGGCAGCTCCAGGTAGGATTTGAGAAATTGCTGAACCACGAGGTTAAGCACATGGGCCAGGCATTGTACGTGTGTGAGCTCGCCTCGCCTCAGAGCCACCAGGTTCTGGCCATTATCACACACCACCATACCTGGCTGTAGGTTCAGCGGTGTGAGCCACAGATCTGCCTTCTCTTTCAGAACTGTCCACAACTCTTCATTATTTGTCACCTAAGCATATTAGCTTCAACACAGCCTGTTGCCACTTGGCCGAGGCAGTGCTGCAGTGTTCCAGCTTGTGACTGATGTAGTGATTTCGGAGATGGAGGCTGAAGAGGTGGAGGAGGCAGAGGCGGATGAGGTGCAGGAGCTGTAGACTGTGGGGGCAACCATGATTGACCTAGGGCCTGCGATCCTTGGCGTCGGGAGGACGTGTTCCGACCCAAGATCCGACTCGGTCCCGGCTTCCATTATGTTAACCCAGTGCTCTTCAGAGTGTCCTAGTCTGGGATCAGTTGACTCCGGGCAATTGAAATCGTGGGAGGAAGGAGGTTCAGGGTGAGGAATATGCGGTCCATAGTCACAGCTACTGAGACTTTACCGTGTGGAAGACAAGGTGGTGGTGGTGGTGGCTAAGTGACTGGAAGCATTATCTGCTATCCAACCAGTAACCTTTTCACACTGCTCTGTGTTCAAGTGGTGCTCTGCGGTCCCCTATTAATTGGGACAGAAAGGTCGATCAAGAAGATGTGGGCGTTTGTTGTGGCACAATTTCAGCTTGCCCACTGCCTCGGCCTCTGCATGCACATTCACCATCACGTCCAGTTCCTCGTCCCTTGCCACGTGCGTTGCCCATTTTAAATGGAGGACAATATCTTCCACGCTCACTACAAATGACTGAATTTGGAGCGAACTTATATGTGATCCGTGTGACGGACAAACCACAGTTTTAAATACCTGGCCTGTAGGTAACTATTTTGAACAGCAAACTGGTGTCAATTGCTTAACTGACACACTGAAACAAAATTTTAATGGAGGTCAGAAATGGCAGTATTTTCTGAAAATGTATATGTGATCCGTGTGGCGGAGAAAACACAGTTTTAAATACCTGGCCTGTAGGTAACTATTTTGAACAGCAAACTGTTGTCAATTGCTTTACTGACAAACTGAAACAAATTTTTAATGGAGGTCAGAAATGGCAGTATTTTCTCAAAACATATATGTGATCCATGTGGCAGAGAAAATACAGTTTTAAATACCTGGCCTGTAGGTAACTATTTTGAACAGCAAACTGGTGTCAATTGCTTCACTCACACACTGAAACAAATTTTTAATGGAGGTCAGAAATGGCAGTATTTTCTGAAACCGTATATATGATCCGTGTGACGGACAAACCACAGTTTTAAATACCTGGCCTGTAGTTAACTATTTTGAACAGCAAACTGGTGTCAATTGCTTCACTGACACACTGAAAAAAAATTTAATGGAGGCCAGAAATGGCAGTATTTTCAGCGCAAATATATGTGATCCGTGTGACGGACAAACCACAGTTTTAAATAGCTTGATTTTTGCGCTGTAATATGGAAAGGACCTGGCTGTATTCTGTAGTGCCAACAAGCAAATGGTGCAGAACAACAGTGTTCTCTGGATTGGTTTTTAAGCAAATGATGAGGATTAAGAACCAAAAAAAATTATTCCAGCTCCCTGAGACCTGGGCCTATTTCTAGAAATATCTAACAGCAGCAGCAGACAAAACTGGAAAGGAGCCTCTTGTGCTATGTGCACTGCAGTCTGCTATATACCCTGCCTGCCTATATACACTGCCTGCCTAATATCTCTGCAGCTGGATTAGTCCTCAGAAGGACTCTTTGTTGAGATGGATATGTGTCTCTAATATAGTTTGGTACATCTACACTAACTAGAAACAAACAAATCTCTTCCTAGCTCAGCAGCACCTCTCCCTACACTGTCTGATTCCGGAGTGACTGTGACGAGCATGGCGGCGCCAGGTCTGATATAGACTTGATGACTCTGTTCGGCCAGCCAATCACTGTAATGCCACAACCAACATGGCTACAGCATTACAGTGAGTGGCTGGCAATCCCTGCATGTTCATTGGCTCTGTAAAGAGCTCCAAACATGCACGGAGGAGACCGGAGCTCCCGCCGAGCAACCCCGGAAATACATTGATATGCTCGGGCGAGCACCGAGCAGTAGCGAGCATGCTCGCTCATCACTAGTCGCTATGTTATAATATCTAGTTGTTTTTTTTTACAATATCAATAAAAGGTTCTTGCCTCAAATTGATGATGCCTGTTTATGTCAGTAAATATACCTTCTATATCTGCGCCAGTATGTATTATAAATGACAACACTCATATAAGTAAAACTTTAAATTTTATAACCAATTTTATGTTCTTTGGAGCAAAAACAGGCATATTTCATTCATATTCCAAAATTGGCAAAACAAACATTTCAACATGAAAATACAGATAAAAGGATAATATTCCTGAATACAATATTGCTTAGAAATTTTGGTATGAAGGTGGTGATGATGTCAGTGGGATAGCATGACTTGTTTGATGAGTTTGGTTGGGTGGAATATTTAGACCCTGGGAGGCGGATGAGACAGGATTATGGGTCACGTGAGGATTTATTTGTGGGCCCTGTTGAGGAACATGGTATTGGCCACTTGGGTAATTGTAACCAAAATCAGGCATATTTGGCTTTGCCATGCGGCTAACCCCCCCAGAATGGCCATGTTGACCATACCCATGTTGAGACCACTCTCCTACAGTGGGTATATTCAAGTGGCCATATTGGGAAGGTGCTGCTGGAGGTTGTGCTGAAGGTTGTGGTGGTTGTGTTTGAAGTTGTTGGTAAGCTCTTTGTTGGGGTTGAGGTGATGGGATCTGTGGTGGAGGTGGTTCTGGGATGACTATCGGCTCTTCATCCACACTTCCAGGCATACGTAGGTGGTTGTCGGTGGACATCTGCCATATCTCGAGGAAGTTGAAAACTAGTCTTGTATTGTTAGGGGCTGTGCATGAATCAATTACAATTTGCAATGCACATCTGGCACACAGCCTCACCTCTGGGGGAATTGTGCGCAAATAGCATGCAAGGCTCCGTGCATATGCCTCCTCACCATCATTTACTGCGTGAGATAGGTATTGCAAAACCTCAAGGTCTACTTGGCACTTTTTACCGGTGATGGGGAGCTCCATCCTGCGCCGGCCTAGGTGTTGGATGGCTGCAGCCTGTGGTGAGATATCCAGGGGGAGTTTAGGACTACTACTTCGTCCATGCTCATCCTCATCTGGGTTGGCCTCATGTCCTGGCAAAGGTGCTGGTGGTTCTGATGCTGAAGAAGGTCCGGCCTCCTCATTTACTTCTCCAACAGGGTCCAAAATCGCCTCAGAATCAGATGCTGTCTATCTGTCTTTAGGGTTGGATTTAATAATAAAAACATGATTTTTTTGTTTTACAGATTTGAAGAGCCAAGACAAACATGCACTTACTGTCTGAGTTCCATAATGGGAGCAAGGAAATTCAAGCGGTCAAAATAAATGTACTTCCGCTTTCTGGAGGCTGCTGCACCACTCCTGGCACGATGCTGCCACTCACGGCGAAATTGATCACAGCAGCTGCGCCACCTTCTTGTCACATGTGTCACTGCCAAAACCCCCCAAAAAATAACATCTTGCTTGGGTGTGGAGTGATAGATTACCTTGTCAACATGCGTACAGTTTGGCAAGTGGATAATCAACATGTTCATAAATGCTTATGTACATCTACAGACACAAATGCAGTATGTAAATAATTTGCACTTACTAACTTCCTGCTGCACCTCTCGTGGACTTTCGTCAAAATTGGGGTTCATCAGGCAGCATATGTGTCTCCAAGCTGCATCCTTTTTATTGCGGTCTGCATAGTTGGCTTCGCGAGGGTCCCATATTTCTGGCCTCTCCTGCACGAGGACAATAAGCATTTAAACATTGATGTGTCTGGCCATGATGCTGGTATCCGTGGAGGCGTGTTCTGAGTTTTTTTTTATAGATTGCCAGGTCAATCGGCATGATAAGCTTCCTGTTCTTAGCTGATGCAATTTCCTGGCTTCAGGGAGTTGTGTGCGTATTTGTCGCATGCTATACGGATGCTCCGTGTGTCATCCGATTTTTCCTCGCACCCATAGGCTTGCATTGGCCAGTCTTGCACGATATACGCGTACAATCGCAGCATGCTGCAATTTTCCATGCCCGCCGAATACGCGTGAGAAAATATACGGTCATCTGAGTTGGCCCATAGAATAACACTGGGCTGAGTTCTATGCAATGTTTTATCGCATAGCACTTTGCCGTGTTATACGATAGTATGACTCCGGCCTATGAGGTCTTGTTTTATTTTGCAAAATGAGCTATTTTGCCAAATACTTATGTAACTGTTACTTTGGTGTTAATTTTTTACGGAGAAAAAAAGATTTGACATTTTTTTATGCCAGAAATATGTTCACTGTGTTGTGCGGGTTGTTATGAGATACCATATATGCCTATGTTATTTATCGGTTTGCGATGTTTATTTTAAAAAAAATATTAAAATGTGATTATTGTAATTGTTTTTCTTTTTTTTTCATAATTTTGAAGAAAAAAATAAATATTTTAACTGCTATTTTATCCCTAACATTTTGACAAAAGCATTCTTTCTTTAAATTCGAGTAGAATTCAATTCTACTCAAAAATATTTACTTATCACTAGCATATACCAGGGATGTATTTAGGGGAGCAGGCGGGGCATCTCCTACTGGCACAGCCACCAACGATGTGCAATTGTACCATTTAATACACCGGTTCTAGGTGTCTCCCCAGACGAGGAATCCCGGGAATGGGATTCAGCCGTTCTCTGAGCATGTTGTCATACTGACAGCCAGTTCTGAGAACATGTTAAATGCCGACTCCCTGCATTCAATTGTGCTTGTGACTTTCAGGCACAAGCACAATTGATGCTCTGACCACCAGCAGGGCAATGTCAGCAGTGTGATCAGGTTAGCTGTGGAGGTGGCCAACAGTAAGGTAAGTGCTCCAATAGCGCTGAAGAAAGAGGAGTGTTTTGGAGAAAGGATCTTGTGAGGGGACAGTAGGGTGGGGATGTTTGAGGGGACAATATTGAAGGGTAAAGTATGAGGAGACAATATGTGGGAAAAGTGTGAGAAGACAGTATAGGGGAGAGTAAGGGACAGTAGAAGGGCTAGTCTGAGGGGACAGTATGAGGAGAAAGTGTCAGGCACAGCATGGTGTTAAGTATGAGGGGGCAGTTTGGGAGGAAAAATGTGAGGTCACAGTAAAGGGGAAAGAGTGAGGAAACCATATGGGGGAGAAACTGAGGGGACAATCGGAGGAGTTTGAGGGGACAGTAGGAGGGAGAAAGTGTAAGGGATAGTATAGGGGAGAAAAGTGTGAGGCGTCACAGTATAGAGAATGGGTATTGTGTGGGAGCAGCATAGAGAGGGGGCAGCATGAGGGCATAGTAAAGAGAGGACATTATGCAGAGGCAGGCAGTGTGAGGGGGAAGCACTGTGTAGAGAATGGGCAGCATAAAGGGGACACAGTGTGAAGGGCCAGTGTAAAGTGGGGGCCTAGTTTGGGATTGGAAGGACAATGTGGAGGCAATGTACCATGAGAGGGAAAGTGGGAATCATATTTTCTGAAGGGAGCACAGTAAGAGGAAATTATTTATTCACAGGCACAGCATAGGGCAGATAATTTTTTTCAGGAGCATTATAATGTCTGGTCCATTTTTGGGGTTTTGTGTGATATTATGTCCAATTTGCCTTTTTTTCTCTGTTTTTTTTGTGTTGTTCCAATACACAAAGGAGCTTATAACAAAACATGTGTAATTGCAATAATTTTCCGGGAGAAATACTTCATTTTCTGAAGAGTTTCAATGATGTCAACACTTTTGGCCATGACTGTATATATATATATATATATATATATATATATATATATATATATATATATATATATATATATATATATATATATATATATATGCAACCTCTGGCAAAATTTATGGAATCACCGGGCTCGGAGGATGTTCATTCAGTTGTTTAATATTGTTGAGAAAAAGCAGATCACAGACATGGCACAAAACTAAAGTCATTTCAAATGGCAACTTTATGGCTTTAAGAAAAACTAAAAGAAATCAAGAAAAAAAATGTGGTACTCAGTAAGGGTAATTTTTTTCAGACCAAGCAGAGGGAAAAAATTATGGAATCACCCTGTAAATTTTCATTTCCAAAACCAACACCTGCATCAAATTAGATCTGCTGGTTAGTCTGCATCTAAAAAGGAGTGATCACACCTTGGAGAGCTGTTGCACTAAGTGGACTGACATGAATCATGGCTCCAACACGAGAGATGTCAATTGAAACAAAGGAGAGGATTATCAAACTCTTAAAAGAAGGTAAATCATCACGCAATGTTGCAAAAGATGTTAGTTGTTCACAGTCAGCTGTGTCTAAAATCTGGACCAAATACAAACAACATGGGAAGGTTGTTAAAGGCAAACATACTGGTAGACCAAGGAAGACATCAAAGCGTCAAGACCAGGAACCTAAAGCAGGGAAACTGGAGTCAATGTCTGTGACCGAACTGTAAGAAACCGCATAAAGGAACTGGGATTTACATACAGAAAAGCTAAACAAAAGCCATCATTAACACCTAAACAGAATAAAACAAGGTTACAATGGACTAAGGAAAAGCAATCATGGACTGTGAATGACTGGATGAAAGTCATATTCAGTGATGAATCACGAATCTGCATTGGGCAAGGTGATGATGCTGGAACTTTTGTTTGGTGCCGTTCCAATGAGATTTATAAAGATGACTGCATGAAGAGAACATGCAAATTTCCACAGTCATTGATGATATGGGGCTGCATGTCAGGTAAAGGCACTGGGCAGATGGCTGTCATTACATCTTCAATATTTGCCCAAGTTTACATTGATATTTTGGACAGTTTTCTTATCCCATCAATTGAAAGGATGTTTGGGGATGATGACATCATTTTTCAAGATGATAATGCATCCTGCCATAGAGCAAAAACTGTGAAAGCATTCCTTGAAAAAAGACACATAAGGTCAATGTCATGGCCTGCAAATAGTCCGGATCTCAATCCAACTGAAAATCTTTGGTGGAAGTTGAAGAAAATGGTCCATGACAAGGCTTCAACCTGCAAAGCTGATCTGGCAACAGCAAACAGAGAAAGTTGGAGCCAGATTTATGAAGAGTACTGTTTGTCACTCATTAAGTCCATGCCTCAGAGACTGCAAGCTGTTATTAAAGCCAGAGGTGGTGCAACAAAATACTAGTGATGTATTGGAGTGTTCTTTTGTGTGTTTGATTTTCATGATTCCATAATTTTTTCCTCAGAATTGAGTGATTCCATATTTTTTTCCCTCTGCTTGGTCTGAAAAGCCATAAAGTTGCCATTTGAAATGACTTTAGTTTTGTGCCATGTCTGTGATCTGCTTTTTTACAAAAATATTAAACATCTGAATGAACACCCTCCAAGCCTGGTGATTCCATAATTTTTGCCAGGGGTTTTATGTATATATATATATATATATATATATATATATATATATATATATATATATATATATATATATATATATATATATATATATATATATATATATATGTATATATATATATCTATATATATATATGTATATATATATCTATATATAGATATATATATAGAGTAAGGTGGCTAATGGTCGCATAGTCGATGGGAGGCATGTATCACAGAGATGGCTGTCCTCTGTGATGAAACCCGGAGTGTTTTTCTAGTGCACGTAAGCACTAAGAGGACTGATTGGTGCACCTGAGACTGGGTTATGGGTAGCTTGGAGAGATGGGTGGGTCCAGCTGCCCACATACTTCACCTCTGCGTGTGGTTAACAACCTATAAAATGGAGGCCGTTGTTTGGCAAATGGTCTGTGTGTTTGCAGAAGAAGGCCTCCTGTGTGTGGTTGTCTCTTGACCAAGCTAGGATACTGGACGCTACCCTGCCTGTGTGCCCACAGGACTGGCTAAGCCAAGACCTGCTTAAAGGACAACTTTACTTTGTTGGCCTGAACTAAAGGCTGTTTATTTTTCCTTTTTGCTTGTTGGTTTATGAAGCAATAAACCGACATGGACTTTTAAAGGAACATGCTTCTTGTTTTCCTCCCGTCGCACCCAAGTGAGTAAAACTTGGTGTTAGACGTGCGGGCAGCATTCCCAGCAGATACGTGTGACTGCTACAAATGGCGCTGCATGTCCTGGGTAAAGTCTGCCACAAGCCAGCAAGCATCGCCAGAGAAAATAGAGGACCGGCTTAAGCATCTGTTGCAGGGGCAGAAGGCGCAGCAAGTGCAGCACCAGCAGCAGCAAGCGCAGCACCAGCAGATGCTACAGCAACAACAAATGACCCAACAAGAGACCACTAAGCTGCTGATATAGCAGATACAGCTCTAGAAACAACAGCAACAGGATCAGCATCGTCAACAGCAGCAGCAGATTGAGTTGCTTGCAGAGGCGGTCCGTGGCACAGCGACAGCTCCAACAAGGTCAGTGGGCGACTTTTCCATCTTGAAGGCGGTAAAGGGAGCCCTGCAGAAAATGACTCCAGGGGATGATATAGAGGCCTTTCTGACTTTATTTGAAAGGGTCGCTGAGAGAGACTTCTGCCAAAACAGTGGGCAGAGGTGCTGGAGCCATACTTGACGGGGAGCCCCAGAAGGCTTACTATGATTTAGCTTTACAGGACGCCAAAGAGTATGGCAAGCTAAAAACTGAGATTCTGGCGCGCTGGTGGGTGACGTTGTCCGTCAGGGCACAGCGGGTACACCGCTGGCCATATTTTCTTGACAAACCCCCTCGCTCCCAAATGTTTGACCTTTTGCACCCGGTCCAGAAATGGCTGCAGCTGGAGTCCTCTATGCCTGTACAAATGGTAGAGTGAGTGATGATGGACCAGTTTGTGCATTCCCTGCCAAGGCCAATACAGATTTGGATTGCCCAGGGTGATCCCTGGGATGCCGATGAACTGATTGGACTGATAGAGCGATACCAGGGGGTTGAGAGTTCCTAGGGAAGGCATCCCGCTCCATACTTGGGGTCCCAACAGGGTACAGAGGCCCAAAAGGGGGTGGGGCATCCAAGGTCCAAAGGGGAGGGGGAGGTAATGCCCAAGGTCCTTACGGGTGATGTCATTTGTTGGAGGTGCAACGGCACAGGCCACATATCCACCTATTTTCCCCTGACCCCCGAGCAGATGGATTGCAGCATAGGAAGCAGATATTCGTATTATGCGCATCCGGCCTGCAGTGTGAACGGTCCACCCATGGAGGGGCCACAAGCATGTCCCGTAAAGGTGAACGGTTGGCAAGTAATGGGACAGCTAGACTCTGGGAGTCTGGTGACCCTTGTGAGGGCCACACTTCCTATCCAACTGATCCTGGGAAAAAGGGTCGGCATACAGTGCATTCATGGTGATGCTAAGGACTACCCCATGGCCAGAGTGGACATTAAAATGGCCCACGGTACTGAGTCCCATGAGGTCGGCGTCATTGAGAACTTGTTGCACCCCATTATTATTGGCTGGGACTTTTGTTTATTTTGGGATCTGTGGGGGAAGGGTTTAGGGTTCGCTGACACGAATAAGAAACCAGTTAACCCTGAAGAGATATCACCACACCCAGAGTCAGACAGGTTTCCCTTTTGTGTCCTTGTGGGGGATGAGGAGGTAGTGTCCCCTGAGTCTGACATTCCGGAGTTATGGGCGACCAGCGAGAATTTTGGGTCTGCCCAACATAAGGACCTAACTCTGAGGGAAGCCTTTAATAATGTCACGGTTATAAATGGGATTCATAGAATCATAGAATCATAGAATGGTAGAGTTGGAAGGGACCTCCTGGGTCATCTGGTCCAACCCCCTGCTCAAAGCAGGATTCACTAAATCATCTCAGACAGATGTCTGTCCAGCCTCTGTTTGAAGACGTCCATTGAAGGGGAACTCACCACCTCTCGTGGCAGCCTGTTCCACTCATTAATCACTCTAACTGTCAAAAAGTTTTTTCTAATATCTAAACTGTGTCTCCTCCCATTTAGTTTCATCCCATTGCTTCTAGTCTTTCCTTGTGCAAATGAGAATAAAGATGATCCTTCTACAATGTGACAGCCCTTGACATATTTGTAGACAGCTATTAAGTCTCCTCTCAGTCTTCTTTTTTGCAAGCTAAACATTCCCAAATCCTGCAACCGTTCCTCATAGGACATGGCTTGCAGACCAGTCACCATTCTGGTCGCTCTTCTCTGAACTTGCTCCAGTTTGTCTATGTCTTTTTTAAAATATGGTGCCCAAAACTGTACACAGTATTCCAGATGAGGTCTGACCAAAGAGGAGTAAAGACCGATAATGACTTCACGTGATCTAGACTGTATGCTTCTGTTAATACATCCCAGAATTATATTTGCCTTTTTTGCTGCTGCATCACACTGTTGACTCATGTTCAGTCTATGATCTATTAGTATACCTAAGTCTTTTTCACATGTACTGTTGCTTAGCTCTATTCCTCCCATTCTGTATATGCTTTTTTCATTTTTATTGCCCAGATGTAGTACTTTGCATTTTTCCCTGTTAAAAACCATTCTGTTGGTTGCTGTCCACTGCTCCAGTTTATTTAGGTCTTTTTGAATCCTCTCTCTCTCTTCTCTAGTATTAGCTATCCCTCCTAGCTTTGTGTCATCAGCAAATTTAATCAGTTTACCCTCAATTCCTTCATCTAAATCATTGATAAAGATGTTGAACAATACAGGTGCCAGGACGGAGCCCTGTGGTACCCCACTTGAGACATTCATCCAGCTGGATGTGAAGCCATTTACAACCACCCTTTGAGTCCGATCACTAAGCCAGTTATGAATCCACCTAACAGTTGCCTGGTCCATTGCATACTTGGTCATTTTTTCAATAAGGATGGTGTGAGATACTTTGTCAAATGCTTTGCTGAAGTCAAGATATACTATATCTACAGCATTTCCCTGATCCACCCAGTCAGTGATTCTGTCATAGAAGGAAATTAAGTTAGTCTGACATGACTTGTTAGTTACAAACCCATGCTGACTCTGGTTAATCACTTCATTCTTATCCATGTACTTACATACATGTTGTTTAATAATTTGTTCAAAGATCTTTCCTGGTATAGAAGTCAGACTCACCGGCCTATAGTTCCCTGGGTCCACCTTCTTCCCCTTTTTGAAGATAGGAACAACATTTGCTCTTCTCCAGTCTTCTGGGACTTCTTCTGTTCTCCAAGAATTTTCAAAGATTATGGAGAGTGGTTCTAAAATTTCTTCTACGATCTCCTTCAGTACTCTGGGGTGTAATTCATCTGGACCTGGAGACTTGAACTCATTTATGTTAGCTAAATATTCCCTCACAATCTTTCAGTTTACAGATAACTTGGATTCTTCTATTCCTTTAAAAGGACAGTGAAGATCAGTTGATGTTACATTTTCTTTCTGAGAGAAAACAGATGCAAAATAGGAATTAAAAAGTTCGGCCTTCTCAACATCCTCTCTTACCATTTCTCCATTTTCATCCTGTAAAAATTCTATAGCATCTTTGACTTTTCTTTTACTTTTGACATACCCCCAAAATCCTTTTTTATTGCTTTTGACATCTCTTGCAAGCCTTAATTCATTGTCAGCTTTAGCTAACCTGATTGCACAGGAGCCTGGGGCTGACACAAAATTTCCCTATTTTATGTTGAGTGGGGAGTTGTTATACCGTGTTACGAAAGTGAGGGAGGAGCTGATGGAACAGTTATTGGTGCTGGGGTCCTATAGACAGAGGGTATTGGACATGGCCCATTCACATATCTTGGGGGACATCTGGGAGTGGAAAAAAATCAGAAACGGATCATGCTGAGGTTCTATTGACCCGGATGTCAGGGGAAATATTAAAGTATTGCAGGTCCTGTCCTATATGTCATATAATCGCCCCCACCTCTCACTTTCGAAGTCCCCTCATGCCATTGCCCATTATTGAAGTACCGTTTGAGAGAATTGCTATGGGCTCGGTCGGTCCCTTAGTTAAGTATGCTCATGTGCATTAATATATATTGGTCATCTTGGGCTATGCCACTAGCTATCCTGAAGCGATCCCTCTGAGAAACTCCTCCTCCAAGAGTATAGCTCGTGAGTTATCCATGTTTTCTCCTGGACAGGGTTGCTAAAGGAGATCCTGACCGACCAGGGAACACCCTTTATGAGTAATGTGATGAGGGAATTGTGCAAGGTCCTGCAAATCTCCCAACTGAGAACATCAGTATACCATCGTCAGACAGATGGCCTCAACAAAACCCTGAAGAGTATGCTGCGGAAGGCCATAGAAAAGGAAGAGAGAGACTGGGACTGTCCCCTGGCGTATATGCTGTTCCTTATCCTAGAAGTTCCACAGGCCTCTACTGGGTTCTTGCCATTTGAACTTCTGTTTGGCCAACATCGGCAGGATCTCCTGGACATAGCAAAGGAAAACTGGGAAGCCAAGGTCATGCACCACAGGAGCATCATCGAGCACGTCGCCCTGATGCAGGAGAGAATTGTGAAGGTGATGCCCATTGTAAAAGAACATCTCCTCCAGGCACAGGTGGCGTGGGCCAGGGACCACAACAAGTCAGCCAGAGTGCGGCAGCTCAATCCTGGTGACAGGGTTCTTGTTTTGATTCCTACAGTGGAATTTAAGCTTTTGGCCAAGTGGCAATGGCCATATGAAGTGGTGGAAAAAGTTGGTGAAGTGAACTACAAGATTCATCAACCAGGACAACCTAAGCCATACCAGATATACCATGTCAACCTCATAAAGCCGTGGCAAGACAGAGAGGTTGTTGAAGCTCCATGCTTGCTGGTCAAACCAGAAGGCGAGGTTGGAGTAGTCGCAATAGCAGAGAAGCTAACAGAGGCCCAAAAAAAGCAGTGTTGGGAGTTGCTGCAGAAGAACAGGGATCTGTTTTCGGAATTGCTGAGCTGCACAGAGGTTATAGAACACAAGGTTCTGATGGAGCCACATGTGTGGGTGAACTTGAAGCCCTATCGGATACCTGAGGCCCGATGAGAGTTGATCTCCAAAGAGGTGGCTTGTATGCTGAAACTCTGAGTCATTGAAGAATCCAAGAGCAGTTGGTCTAGTCCGATTGTCTTGGTCACAAAGCTCGATGATAAATGGAGATTTTGTAATGACTCTCAGAATTTGAATGAGGTCTCAAAATTCGACGCATATCCCGTGCCACGCGTCGATGAGCTGATCGAGAGACTTGGGCCAGCAAGGTACACAACCACTTTGGATTTGATGAAGGGATCTCCAAGGCACAGGGAGCCAAGGAGAAGACTGCATTTTCTATGCCGGATGGATGCTTCGGATGTCTGGATGCTGTTTGGACTGCAGGGGGCCCCTGCAACCTTCTAGAGAGCCATGGATCGAATCCTTGCACTCCATTAGAAATACGCCGTGGCATACCGGGACAATCTTTTTATCTTCAACCCAGACTGGGAGAGTCATCTGGAAAAGGTCCAGGAGGTGTTTGATGCTCTAAGGAAGGCGGGGTTTTCAATAAACATGAAGAAATGTGCCATGGGGAAATAAGAAGCCAAATACCTGGGATATGTGGTGGGTAGAGGCGAGATCAAACCCCAAATCAGTAAAGTGGAGGCTATCCAAACCTGGCCGAGACTGCTGTCAAAAATCAAAATAAAGTCTTCCTGGGGATCATGGGATACTACAGGAGGTTCATCCCAAACTTCACCATGATGGCTGTACCCCTGACTGACCTCCTTAAGGGGACAAAAGCAGCTATGGCCAAGTGGACTGCAGAGGCAGAGATGGCCTTTCAAGAAATGAAAGTGGCTCTGTGTAGGCAACCAGTTCTGGTTGCCCCCGACTTTAAGAAAAAAATTATACTTCTGCTCTCTACCTGAGTAGGAAGCTGTCCTCATGTGAGATGAATTATTCGGTCATAGAAAAGGAGTGCTTGGTCATAAAGTGGGAGGCAGACATGTTACGGTACTATCTGTTAGGACGCAAGTTTAGATTGGTATCCGACAATGCCCCACTCAGATGGATGAGAGAAACAAAGGGTAAAAATGCTAGGGTCACTCGCTGGTTCTTAGCCCTATAGGATTTTAACTTCCTTGTAGAACATAGAGCAGGGAAGCTACATGGTAATATCGATGCCCTCTCGAGAATCCCTTGTCTAGTAGTAGAAAGTGCCAAGCCCCATGACTTTAGGCAGAGGTATGTATCACAGAGATGGATGTCCTCTGTGATGTAACCCAGAGTGTTTCTCTAGTGCACGTAAGCACTAAGAAGACAGATTGGTGCACCTGGGACCAGGTTATGGGTAGCTTGGAGAGATGGGTGGGTCCAGATACCCACATACCTCATCTCTGGGTGTGGTTAACAACCTATAAAATGGAAGCCGTTGTTTGGCACATGGTCTGTGTGTTTGGAGGAGATGGCCTCCTGTGTGTGGTTGTCTCCAGACCGAGCCAAGATACTGGACGCTACCCAGCCTGTGTGCCCACAGGACTGGCTAAGACGAGACCTGCTTAAAGGACACTTTACTTTGTTTGCCTGAACTAACGGCTGTTTATTTTTCTTTTTTGCTTGTTGGTTTATGAAGCAATAAACCGACATGGACTTTTAAAGGAATATATATCTATATATTTATATACATACACACACACATACAAGTACAGACCAAAAGTTTGGACACACCTTCTCATTTAAAGATTTTTCTGTATTTTCATGACTATGAAAATTGTACATTCACACTGAAGGCATCAAAACTATGAATTAACACATGTGGAATTATATACTTAGCAAAAAAGTGTGAAACAACTGAAAATATGTCTTATATTCTAGGTTCTTCAAAGTAGCCACCTTTTGCTTTGATGACTGCTTTGCACACTCTTGGCATTCTCTTGATGAGCTTCAAGAGGTAGTCACCGGAAATGGTCTTCCAACAATCTTGAAGGAGTTCCCAGAGATGCTTAGCACTTGTTGGCCCTTTTGCCTTCACTCTGCGGTCCAGCTCACCCCAAACCATCTCGATTGGGTTCAGGTCTGGTGACTGTGGAGGCCAGGTCATCTGGCGTAGCACACCATAACTCTCCTTCTTGGTCAAATAGCCCTTACACAGCCTGGAGGTGTGTTTGGGGTCATTGTCCTGTTGAAAAATAAATGATGGTCCAACTAAACGCAAACCGGATGGGATAGCATACCGCTGCAAGATGCTGTGGTAGCCATGCTGGTTCAGTATGCCTTCAATTTTGAATAAATCCCCAACAGTGTCACCAGCAAAGCACCCCCACACCATCACACCTCCTCCTCCATGCTTCACGGTGGGAACCAGGCATGTAGAGTCCATCCATTCACCTTTTCTGCGTCGCACAAAGACACAGTGGTTGGAACCAAAGATCTCAAATTTGGACTCATCAGACCAAAGCACAGATTTCCACTGGTCTAATGTCCATTCCTTGTGTTCTTTAGCCCAAACAAGTCTGTTCTGCTTGTTGCCTGTCCTTAGCAGTGGTTTCCTAGCAGCTATTTTACCATGAAGGCCTGCTGCACAAAGTCTCCTCTAAACAGTTGTTGAAGAGATGTGTCTGCTGCTAGAACTCTGTGTGGCATTGACCTGGTCTCTAATCTGAGTTGCTGTTAACCTGAGATTTCTGAGGCTGGTGACTCGGATAAACTTATCCTCAGAAGCAGAGATGACTCTTAGTCTTCCTTTCCTGGGGCGGTCCTCATGTGAGCCAGTTTCTTTGTAGCGCTTGATGGTTTTTGCAACTGCACTTGGGGACACTTTCAAAGTTTTCCCAATTTTTCGCACCGACTGACCTTCATTTCTTAAAGTAATGATGGCCACTCGTTTTTCTTTACTCAGCTGCTTTTTTCTTGCCATAATACAAATTCTAACAGTCTATTCAGTAGGACTACCAGCTGTGCATCCACCTGACTTCTGCACCACACAACTGATGGTCCCAACCCCATTTATAAGGCAAGAAATGCCACTTATTAAACCTGACAGGGCACACCTGTGAAGTGAAAACCATTTCCGGTGACTACCTCTTGAAGCTCATCAAGAGAATTCCAAGAGTGTGCAAAGCAGTCATCAAAGCAAAAGGTGGCTACTTTGAAGAACCTAGAATATAAGACATATTTTCAGTTGTTTCACACTTTTTTGTTAAGTATATATTTCCACATGAGTTAATTCATAGTTTTTACGCCTTCAGTGTGAATGTACAATTTTCATAGTCATGAAAATACAGAAAAATCTTTAAATGAAAAGGTGTGTCCAAACTTTTGGTCTGTACTGTACATACATACACACATTATATATATATATATATATATATATATATATATATATATATATACAGTATGTATATATATACAGCATATTGAAGAGGCTTAGTCTCTCTGGTAGTGGTTGAGGTAGACCGGGCAGCGAGTTCTTAAGTCAAACAGGAAGATTTATTTAAGTGCATAAATCTTTCAAAGAAAAATTAACGGCTTTTCTCCAGCACCAAAAGTATAACATAGAACCCCTTAAAACACTTGACTGCCTAGGGAATTCTCTATAGCCAGGTACCTCTCTACCAGTCCTACAAATTCATCTACATTCTAGGGATCTCCCTGGGACACCCAACATTGAACTGTCCTTGGCAGGGAGTGGTCGAACCGGTCCATCACCATTCGCTCCGCCATCTGTGCTGGGGTACAAGTCTTGGGCTGCAGCCATTTTTGCACCAAGTGCAGGAGGTCAAACATATGCAACTGGGGAGGCATGTCCCTGCACGTCCCAGTGGTGCACCCATTGTGCTGTGACTGCCAGGATTACAACCCGATGAGACAAAATCTCTGATTTCAGCTTGCCATACTCCCTGGCATCCTGAAGAGTCAGGTCGTAATACGCCTTCTTCAGTTCCCCAGTAAGATAAGGCGCTAGAACCTCCGCCAAATCTTCCAGAGGCAATTTCTCCAAGTCACCAACCTCTCAAAAATAGTCAGGAATGCCTCAACATCATCACCTGAAGTCATCTTCTACAACACCTCTCTTACCGTTTTCCTCACCTGGGTCTCATCAATTTAGCTTGGAGCAGGTGACACTTCCCTGGCTCTGACAGTCTCGGTTAGGAGCGCCATCTGCTGTTGCTGCTGGAACTGTTGCATCAGGGGTTTGTTGGTCTCCTGCTGGACTTGCCACTGCTGCCATTGTTACTGCTGGATATTGGCTTGGACCAGTTGCTTGACAAACTCCTCAATTTTTTCTGTTCTTGCTTGTACTGCTGCAGCTACCTTCACCCAGGACATACAGTTTCCACATAGCAATCACCTGGGTTTGTTGGGATTTTTTGCCTGCATTCAAAACACTAGTTGTAGGGGTTCAGTCTCTCTGGTAGCGGTTGAGGTAGACACAGGCAGTGAGTTTCTTTGTCAAAGAGGAAGATTTATTTAAGTCCATAAATTTTCCAATGAAAAACAAAAGGCCTTTCTCTGGCATCAAAGGTATAACATAAAATGAACAGTCCAGTTTGCAATACGGGCTCACCCGTTTAAACAAATTTCCAAATTTCCAGCTCTTTAGTCTCTGACCAACACCAGGGTCCTTCCCTCTTTCCACACACCGACTGTACTGAGACAACTATGCTGCTTTAAATAGGTCACTCAAAATCCTGAAGGTTTAGATAAGGAAACGGCCGGTCCCACCCAGCTCTTCTAAATGCTCCTAAAACCTTGATTTAAAAATCTGGACCCTTTAGAAAACCCTCTTAGCACTGTTTTTCAGGCTTCACACAACCCAGGCTAACCACCTCGGTGACACATATCTCCCATCCAAGACCTACCCAGCTGCCACCTTACAATATATATGCATGTATACACACTAAGATATTCACACAATCACCTGAAGTGCCTTCAGCTACTATCCTGTGAGCTAATCCCCTAACCTGTCACATTGTATATACAGTGCCTACAAGTAGTATTCAACCCCCTGCAGATTTAGCTGGTTGACACATGCGGAATTAACTTGGCATTGTGACATTTGTACTGTAGATCAGCCTGGAAGTGGGAAATGCACTGCAGCAAATTTTGTTTTTGTTTATTTATTTTTTTTTTTTTTTAAACGTTAAAAGTTAATTCAGAGTGTCATTTATTATTCAACCCCTCAAACCACAAGAATTCTGTTTGGTCCCCCTAAAGTATTAAGAAGTAGTTCAGGCACCAAGAATAATGAGCTTCACATGTGTGGATTAAAGATCTCTTTTGCCAGCCTTTTCTGACTATTTAAGACCCTCCCCAAACTTGTGAACAGCACTCAGACATGGTCAACATGGGAAAGACAAAGGAGCATTCCAAGGCCATCAGAGACAAGATCGTGGAGGGTCACAAGGCTGGCAAGGGGTACAAAACCCTTTCCAAGGAGTTGGGCCTACCTGTCTCCACTGTTGGGAGCATCATCCGTAAGTGGAAGGCTTATGGAACTACTGTTAGCCTTCCACGGCCTGGACAGCCTTTGAAAGTGTCCTCCCATGCTGAGGCCAGGCTTGTCCGAAGAGTCAAGGCTAACCCAAGGACAACAAGGAAGGAGCTCCGGGAAGATCTCATGGCAGTGGGGACATTGGTTTCAGTCAATACCATAAGTAACGTACTCCACCGCAATGGTGTCCATTCCAGACGAGCCCGTAAGGTACCTTTACTTTCAAAGCGTCATGTCAAGGCTCGTCTACAGTTTGCTCATGATCACTTGGAGGACTCTGAGACAGACTGGTTCAAGGTTCTATGGTCTGATGAGACCAAGATCGAGATCTTTGGTGCCAACCACACACGTGATGTTTGGAGACTGGATGGCACTGCATACGACCCCAAGAATACCATCCCTACAGTCAAGCATGGTGGTGGCAGCATCATGCTGTGGGGCTGTTTCTCAGCCAAGGGGCCTGGCCATCTGGTCCGCATCCATGGGAAGATGGATAGCACGGCCTACCTGGAGATTTTGGCCAAGAACCTCCGCTCCTCCATCAAGGATCTTAAGATGGGTCGTAATTTCATCTTCCAACAAGACAATGACCCAAAGCACACAGCCAAGAAAACCAAGGCCTGGGTCAAGAGGGAAAAAGTCAAGGTGTTGGAGTGGCCTAGTCAGTCTCCTGACCTTAACCCAATTGAAAACTTGTGGAAGGAGCTCAAGAATAAAGTCCACATGAGACACCCAAAGAACCTAGATAACTTGGAGAAGATCTGCATGGAGGAGTGGGCCAAGATAACTCCACAGACCTGTGCCGCCCTGATCAGGTCTTCTAAAAGACGATTATTAGCTGTAATTGCAAACAAGGGTTATTCCACAAAATATTAAACATAGGGGTTGTATAATAATTGACCCACACTTTTATGTTTAAAATTTAATAAAATTCAACTGAGCAACATAACTTTTTGGTTTGTAAGATTTATGCTTCTGTTCATAAAACCTACTCTCGTTTGCAGTTTGAAGGCTCTAACTTATTTGCATCTTATCAAACCAGCTAAATCTGCAGGGGGTTGAACACTACTTGTAGGCACTGTACATATACTTACACACACGCACGTACATATAGACACAAACCGTATACATACACATATATAGAACCATATGTACACTCATATATACAGCTACCTTCTAACCAGGATCTGTCACTCTCTTCTTCGCAGGTACTACTTCACTCATCCATCATCCCAGGAGAGTTGTGGAGGGGGTTAGAAAGAAGCTTTCGCCAGGGTTTTGCTACCTCATTTGAGAACAGCATAATGAAGGAAAATAGACCCTGATTCCAATGATGTATCACTTAGTTTACTGGGTGCAGCAGTTGTGACGCAATCAGAGGTTTTAGATGTAGCATGCAGCAGAGCTCAGACCGCTAATCTTGCCCACATCATAGCTTTCTGTGTATATTTTCTATTGACAGTAAGACATGGTCAGACTAGGGCTCCAGTGCACTGTGGTCCAGGCAGTGATAATCTCCTGGTGATAAAAGATTATTTGTATGGAAACATCAGCACACAGCCTAATAAATGAAACATCCCTGAAATCTGTTTCTCGGCCCTTACCTCATGCTGTCCTCAGATTACATAGCAAAAACCTGCTGACAAATTCCATTTAAAGGGAATCTGTCAGTAGGATCAACCCTCCTATGCTATCTATATGGGCATGCAGGTCATAGGAAGCTGAATAAAATGACATCTTCATATCTGCAATCTGATATTTTATTCCAGAGAAATCAACATTTCAGTTATAATCTCACACAACTCTGCAGTGAGATCAGGAGAGCAGACAACGGCCATTACACCTAACACTGATAGCTCCCCCTTTTATTTAAAACAAGCTCTAGAGGAAGTTGTTTTCCAGGCAACATCCTCCCCGTAGCCTGGAAGAGGTAATTTACGTAAAGTGATAAAAGATGATTTCTCAACAACAAGGCATCTGATATGAGACATACTAGGTAGGACTTTTTTTCAGCAGTCTATATCCTGTATGTCTATATTAATAGTTTAGTTGGGTCAAATGTGGTGACAGACTCCCTCCTGGAGCACAATGCAGTTGTTGACTTTCTACAGAAATTAGACAGATGAGGACACAACACAGGCAGAACTTGATATAGCTTCCTGCTCCTGCCATGTTGTTTCTCTCCTTTGACTGATGTCATGCTGTGAGAGTCCAGTAAGAGCAGCTGGGGCTGACTATGGAGGATGCGCTGCTTTCAGTATAAGTAATGCTTACTTCATAAGTAATGCATGCTCCATTCTTTTTTTTTTTGTGAGTTGGGTGGTCGGGTCCACTTAATAGTAGACTCTAGGCCTATAGGACTATGCTGATATGCCTGAGGACATGAAATTGGGACATGCCACTGACCACCCAAGACGATTACCCAAATCCTGGAATGTGCCACTGGATCTTGGGTGGTTGGAAGGTATGCTTACCTCTGTGGTAAGGGAAAGTTCTTATTGATTACTAGTACAATGACTCTCATCAGACAGTTTAACACTATCTCTGTGCAACTGTGAGTATTTCTGCATTAAAGGTAACGTGTCACCATGAAAATGCAGTATAATCTGCAGGCACCATGTTATAGAACAGGGGGACTTTAACAGATTGATATATAGTTTTAAGAGAAAATACTAGATATAACCTGTGTTTTCATCATTTAATCCTCTGCTCTTTCTGGGATTTTTGGTTCAGTGGGCAGTCCTATCAGTGACTGACAGTTTTCTTTGTATAACTGTGCATGCAGCGATAACTGTCAGTCAGTGATAGGACCACCCACTGGACCAAAAATCCCCAAAAGAGCAGAGGATTAAATAATGGAAACACAGGTTATACTGAATCTTTTCTCGCAAAACCACATATCAATCTGCTCAGCTCCCCTTGCTTTATAACATGGTACCTGCAGATTGCATTGTATTTCCAAATTCAGCCATTTGTAGTGAGCATGGAAAATATTGTCCTCCATTTAAAATGGGCAAGGCACGTGGTAAGGGACGGGGAACTGGACGTGATGGTGATGGTGATGGTGCATGCAGGGGCCGAGGCTGTGGGCAAGCTGAAATTGTGCCAAAACCAACACCCACATCTTCTGGCTCCATCTTCCTGTCCCAATTAATAGGGAACCGCAGAACACCATTATTGAATATAGAGCAGTGTGAAAAGGTTATTGGTTGTGTAACACCTGCACATGGAACTGTCAGAGCAGCTACTGGTATACTAGGACTTACGGACACTAAGAAGAGCTTTGCAGCTGCTGTTAAACAGGGACCTACAGACATTAATCGTTCTTTCCCTGAGCTGCAGTGGACTACAATTCCCATGGACCCTTGTTTCAGTCAGATGACACAGCCTGGAAAGATAGGAGGGAGGAGGGACTTGGGGGAGGGAGCTGGAGAGAAAGTGAAAGTAAAACTAGAGAGGAAAGGAAGTGTGGCAGCTTGTTGTTGTGAAAGACGGAGCGCTGTGGACTTGTATCCCGCTACGCTGCGGAGCGTTGCCGTCCCCTCTGATATACCCGTGCATCTGGAGAGAGCGCGGCCCTGTCACCCGGTGAAGCAAGTGACATCAAGGACTCGGAGAGTTCTGCCGGCACTCCCACCGTATAAAGGCCTGAATCCTGCCGCCCCCAGCTGGTGTCCAAGGAAACCTACAACCGGTTGAGATGCACCGTGAGTGCCCTTTTGAGACTTGTGGTTCTACCAGCGCCAGTTACAGTGAGTACTTTTTACGTTAATGTTCATCTAAGTGCACCAACGGTTATAAATTTGCGCGCCAACATCCGAAGCAACTGGGCCCCAACGTTTGGACTGAGTTAATACAAGAAAAGGGGAACCCTGCTACGTTATATTTGCAGGGGCGAGGAAGAATTAGGTTGTGATGTGCATATGATTTTTATAGAGCACCGTTACTTGTATTGTATGTTGTTTCTTTAAATCCACCTAATTTCTGCTGCATAGCAATAAACCTGTTAACTGTTTTACTCCTGTTCCGGGTGAGTGTGTGCTGAGCTAAAGGCAGGGGCTTCCCGAATCAGTCCCTGGCAGAAGATAACAGTCCTTCTGCAGTCCTAGAGAGAGCTTCAATCAAGATTCGGGTGAAGGCACTGCGCCCTAGAGAGGTGAGACCCCCCATAACACCCAGCGTACCATGGTAGCCCTGAAGAGGTGTTACAGTGGAGGCACTGCTGAGATCCAGAACTAAAACAGGAGTATTTACTATGGAGACTTTAACAGAGCAAGAAGTGTATTTGTGGTGTGAAGAGATGGATGTTACAGCAAAACAAAGCTTTGCAGTGAGTGGTGAGCTCTGTGATGCATCTGATGAAGAGATACTGAAAATAGTTAACCGACTCACTGAACTTGCCCACCCTAAAGTGGTCGACCGCAGGAAGGAAAAGGGGGGACAGTTACCCACAGCCCTGATCTCAACCGGGCAGACATTGAGGAAAGAATACTTCCCATCCATGATAGCTGTGTCCCCAGAGTATGGTCGACAATGGAAGATCACTTGGCCTACTGAGTCCGAAGTTGAGACCTGGCAACAGGAATCAACCACTCAGCCTAGAAAGACTAGTATATGTCCGCCCTCTACTCCACTTAGAGCCAGTCCTGAAGAGACAGCGGCCCCTACTGATGTGCTTATGTCAGCTATGGAAAAGTTAGTCAGTCAGTTTGCAAAGATGCAGCCAGAAGGGAACTACCGTCGTCTAAGAACTTTCTCGGGTGCCCTCCCCACCCCTGCTGGAGAAGAAGGATATGATACTTGGAGGGATTTCACTTTACTGTGCTTAGAAGAGTGGCAGTGCACTGATGCTGTAAAGAAGCAGAGAATAGTAGAAAGTTTGAAGGGTACTGCTATGGAAGTGGTGCAGGCGGCTTGGTGGAGCAAGCCACTAGCAACTTATCAAGATTATCTGAGTGCTTTAGAAGATGCTTTCGGGTCCCCAGAAGATGCTACTGATCTACTCTATAAACTCCGTACCACCTACCAACTGCCAGATGAGAAGATGTCCGACTATCTATACTGACTAGATAAGCTGGTTCATAGAATAGTATCTAAAGGTGGAGTCAGCCCTAAAGAAGTTGATCAGTGTCGTCTGGAGCAAGTGCTCAGAGGAGCTCTCACGCATGATCCAATTGCCCAGCGGATGAGGTCTTGTGATAAAGAGAAGATTCCCAGTTCTTTTCATGAGTTGCTTAAGGAAGTTCGCAAGGAGGAGGTTATTTTGGCCGCAAGAGAGAAGACATCCCCTCGGGTGACTACTGTTGCCCTGAAGCCAGCAGCCGACTGCCGAGAGATGGAACTGTTGAAAGTCATTGAGAAACAGGGGGAGCAGATTTCACAATTGTTAAGTGCTCAGGCCAAGACAATACAGCGGCTACAAAGTGCTGCAGAGGTAGCCGAGAAGCAAACCCTGGTTTCAGGAAGAGAGAATGATGACCTGTGTAGAGTGGAGAGTAGGAAACCAGAAGGGTGCTTTGTCTGTGGGAGTCCAGGCCATATAGCTCGTCAGTGTCCAAAGAGGTGGAGCTCACAGAACTCTTCACATTTTCCCCATCACTCTCAGAGGCAGTCGGGAAACGGGAAAGGGGGCCAGTAGAACCCCATACTGAGCCCCCATCAGCAACTAAGACCTACTCTACCTCCCCCTCCAACAGTGCCTCATCGAAAACACTGCCTGAAGGGTTAGTGGGACCAGCCCCACATGTCCCCGCATATATCAATGGTCAACCTTGTTCAGTATTGCTGGATAGTGGATCTCAAGTGTCCATCATCTTTGAAAGATGGTATAAGAGATATTTATCCAATGTGCCTCTGAAACCGCTGTCTGAACTCGTGGTGTGGGGACTGAGTGAGCACAGCTATCCCTACCGAGGATACGTATCCGTGACACTACGATTCCCAGAGACTGTTGTTGGAGTGGATAAAGAGATACCCATCATAGTGCTAATCTGCCCCGAGGCAGAGGCAGATGAGAGACCAACACCTGTCATAGTGGGAACAAATGCCAACATCTTCCGTACGTTAGCTCAGTGGTGTCGTGAAGTTGGGGGAGAAAATTACTCGCACACCCTATCCATCCACCCAGTCTGTCTGGAAGCCTATGTGAGGACGGAGGAGGAGAAGAGGGAACTGCAGCCTGAAAGCTTTGACCCTTGTTTTGAAGGAAGTGAGCTGAAAGGAGAAGAGAGGAGGCTAGTCATCGATGGCATGATGATGCGGGGGGCGGCTTTCTCTTTAGGCGAATGGGACATGGGCCTTGCCCAAGGAGTAGAGCATCGCATTCGGTTGAAAGATCAAAAGCCTTTCCGAGAGAGATCCCGAAGATTGGCCCCGGCGGATATCGAAGATGTTAGGCAGCATCTACGCTTTATGTTAGACTCAGGAGTCATCATAGAGTCTAGTAGCCCCTATGCTTCCCCCATCGTGATAGCTCGGAAGTAAAATGGAGCTATTCGGATGTGTGTGGATTATCGTACCTTGAACAAACGTACGGTTCCTGACCAGTACACTGTGCCCCGAATCGATGAAGCTCTAGATTGCCTGCAAGGGAGCCAATGGTTTTCTGTGTTAGATCTCCGGAGTGGCTGCTATCAGATACCCATGTCAAAGGAAGATCAAGAGAAGACCGCTTATATCTGCCCCATTGGGTTCTTCGAGTTTCAGAGACTGCCTCAAGGACTGACAGGTGCTCCGGACACTTTTTAGAGATGTATGGAAAAAGCAGTGGGGGACTTGCATTTACGTGAGGTCTTGGTTTATCTAGACGATCTTATTGTTTTTGGGAAGACTCTGGAAGAACACAACCAGCGGTTGTTCAAGGTGCTGGATCGGTTGAAGGAGGCTGGGTTGAAGTTGTCCCTTGATAAGTGCCGGATTTGCCAGACGACTGTGAAATATGTGGGGCACATAGTCAGCAGAGAAGGAATTTCCACCGACCCCGCCAAAGTGGAGGCTGTGGTAAACTGGCCTAAGCCCAACAAGCTGAGAGAGCTTAGGTCATTTTTAGGATTTTGTGGATACTATCGAAGATTTGTACCCCAGTACTCTCGGATTGCGAAGCCATTAACTGCCCTTACCCAGGGGTATCCCCCTTCCGGCGGGACAGCCCACCCCTCAAGGTCAGGAAAGAGAGACTACTTCCGAGTTAATGTACTTTTTGGGAAAAGATGGACACCCTTATGCGACAAGGCATTCGAGAAACTGAAGTCATGCTTGACCCAAACTCCAGTGTTGGCCTATGCAGACCCCAGTAAACCATATGTGTTACATATAGATGCTTCTCTCGACGGACTAGGAGGGATTCTCTATCAGGACCATGATGGCTGTCTACGTCCCGTTTACTACTTTAGTCGAGGATTGACTCCCAGTGAACGCAACTACCCAGCTCACAAACTGGAGTTTCTGGCTCTGAAATGGGCTGTAGTGGACACGCTGCATGACTACCTCTATGGGGTACACTTCATGGTTCATACCGACAACAATCCATTAACCTACGTGAGAACCACAGCAAAACTGAATTCCACGGGGTACCGGTGGCTTGCCGCACTCTCTCTGTATGATTTCAGCTTAAAATATCGACCAGGGATCAGTAACATTGATGCAGATACACTCTCTCGCCTGCCTAGTGAACCCTTAAATGAGGAAGAAGGAGGATGGATAGAGGTCCCTGCCCCTGAGGTGAAGACTCTGTGCCATAGACATCAGACTGATGCCCTCCCTATGCAGTGCTGTGCTAAATTCTTAGGAGCATCTAGTGAAGCGCTCCCGTTGTCATACTGCCGAGTGACAAATGTAACCCCAGACTCTCTCCCTCAACTGACTCGTAATCAAGTCAGAACGGCGCAGCAGGAGGATCAGTCAGTGGGGGTAGTTTGATGGTGGGTGAAGAGGGGCTGGAGGCCCGAAAATAATTCATTAAGAACAGAGGAGTCTGTCCTGCTGACTCGGCAGCTAGAGTCGCTAGTTGTAAGAAATGGACTACTATACCGGGAGGCAAAGGGCCAGAAGGGAGGAGTCCACAGACAGCTGGTGTTACCAACCCGATTTAGGAAGATGGTCATGAAGTCCCTGCATGATGACCATGGACATCTTGGCATCGAAAAGACCACGAGTCTTGTGGCCGACCGATTTTACTGGCCTCGCATGGAAGCGGATATTGAAGAATACTGCAAATCATGCTCCCGGTGTGTGTTGAGAAAAACCTTGCCTTTGAGAACAGCCCCACTTGTGAACATTACCAGTGATGGCCCACTTGAACTAGTGTGCATTGATTTCCTCTCCATCGAGCCTGATGAAAGCAATGTCAGTAATGCCCAGGCCTACCCCACTAAAGATCAAAGGGCAATTACTGTGGCAAAAACATTATGGGAGAAGTTCTTCGTACATTACGGGCTGCCTGCCCGCATCCATACCGATCAAGGAAGAGATTTCGAAAGTAGACTAATCCAGGAGCTATGCGCTCTCTGTGGGATCAAGAAATCCAGAACCACACCATATCACCCCCAAGGGGATCCTCAACCTGAGAGATTCAATCGTACCCTTCTGAACATGTTAGGCACTTTGGATCCCAGGAAGAAGGGACAATGGAGCAGGCATGTGAGCCAGTTGGTTCATGCCTACAATTGCACCACAAATGAGTCAACTGGATACTCTCTTTATTTCCTCATGTTTGGAAGAAAAGCCCGACTACCAGTGGATATTAGTTTTGGGACATCCATTGATCATTCTAATGGGAAGACCTACTTAAAATATGTGTCCCAGTTGAAAGAAGATTTGACAAAAGCTTACAGATTGGCAGAGCAGGCCTCTGGTCGGTCAGGGAAGCGTAATAAGACTCGCTACGACTGTAGGGTTCGAGAACAAGTTTTACTGCCTGGAGATAGAGTCCTTATCCAACTTCTGGGCCTTCCTGGGAAGCACAAGCTTGCTGATCGGTGGTGTCCCGACCCTCACGTGGTGATGGAGAAGTTGCCCGGTGTCCCGGCCTACAGAGTGAAGCCTGAGAAAGGGGGCGGAGCTGTTAAAACCTATCATCGACACCATCTGTTGCCTGTGGGAAAAAACATCCCTTTACCCCCATTGCCAACTCAAGGAGGTCATACAACTCTTCCGTGCAATAGGAGAAGTCGAAGGTGTAAAAAACCACCCCAGACTGGAGTTGCCTCAGGAGGAAGTGACAGCGAGTCTGGGGATGAATGGGGACCTGACGGTCAATGGAGCTACAGGTGGACTGAGGACCCATGCCCCATGGGCGTAGACCCTGAAAACCAGACTCCTGAAGTAGAAACAAAGAAAAGGGACATTTGTCAGGAGGCGATTGCACCCTGTCCACAATTGGGGGAAAGTTCAGAAGAGGGACATTTATTGAATGAAGAAATCCACCTGGAGGAGCCCGTTCTTGAGAGACAAGAGTCGGGGGCTGAGGAAGGGGGCCCCTCAGTACACACTCGTCCCAAGTGGGACACTAGGCCACCCATGATGTTGACCTATGATAGAATGAGACATACCACTGAGGTCCCCAGGTTGATACACCCTAATTCAAATTCTGTTTGGCCTTATTTCCCGGTATCTTCCATGTGTCCAGGAGGTGGTTTGTATGCATGTAAATTTGGTGTTAATCAGGATGTCTTAACCCCCATTCATGTTTCAGGTGGTGAGTCCTCATGTCGTGATGGGACACTTTCGATGACCCACCAGGGGGAGAATGTAACACCTGCACATGGAACTGTCAGAGCAGCTACTGGTATACTGGGACTTACGGACACTAAGAAGAGCTTTGCAGCTGCTGTTAAACAGGGACCTACAGACATTAATCGTTCTTTCCCTGAGCTGCAGTGGACTACAATTCCCATGGACCCTTGTTTCAGTCAGATGACACAGCCTGGAAAGATAGGAGGGAGGAGGGACTTGGGGGAGGGAGCTGGAGAGAAAGTGAAAGTAAAACTAGAGAGGAAAGGAAGTGTGGCAGCTTGTTGTTGTGAAAGACGGAGCGCTGTGGACTTGTATCCCGCTACGCTGCGGAGCGTTGCCGTCCCCTCTGATATACCCGCGCATCTGGAGAGAGCGCGGCCCTGTCACCCGGTGAAGCAAGTGACATCAAGGACTTGGAGAGTTCTGCCGGCACTCCCACCGTATAAAGGCCTGAATCCTGCCGCCCCCAGCTGGTGTCCAAGGAAACCTACAACCGGTTGAGATGCACCGTGAGTGCCCTTTTGAGACTTGTGGTTCTACCAGCGCCAGTTACAGTGAGTACCCTACGCCCCAGACTTTTTACGTTAATGTTCATCTAAGTGCACCAACGGTTATAAATTTGCGCGCCAACATCCGAAGCAACTGGGCCCCAACGTTTGGACTGAGTTAATACAAGAAAAGTGGAACCCTGCTACGTTATATTTGCAGGGGCGAGGAAGAATTAGGTTGTGATGTGCATATGATTTTTATAGAGCACCGTTACTTGTATTGTATGTTGTTTCTTTAAATCCACCTAATTTCTGCTGCATAGCAATAAACCTGTTAACTGTTTTACTCCTGTTCCGGGTGAGTGTGTACTGAGCTAAAGGCAGGGGCTTCCCGAATCAGTCCCTGGCAGAAGATAACAGTCCTTCTGCAGTCCTAGAGAGAGCTTCAATCAAGATTCGGGTGGAGGCACTGCGCCCTAGAGAGGTGAGACCCCCATAACACACAGCGTACCGTGGTAGCCCTGAAGGGGTGTTACAGTTGGATAGCAGATAATGCTTCCAGTCACTTAGCCACCACCACCACCACCCTGTCTTCCACACGGTCAAGTCTCAGTAGCCATGAGTCTGGACCGCATATTCCTCACCCTGATCCTCCTTCCTCCCACCATGCCGAGTGCCCAGAGACAATTTATCCCACACTTGGACACTCTGAAGTGCTGTTCACTTTTTCACCTATAGATTCGGGCCTCTTGCCCGGTCCACTTGAAGCGGGGCAAGAGGAGATTGCATGTAACAATGCCCAAATATTTGAGCAGCCATGGTCATACGAAGGCGATGGTGGGATAGTGTCACAAGAGGTAGACGATGATGAGACACAATTGCCAGAAAGTCAGGAAGAGGATGGGTGCGGAAGTGGAAGACGAGGTGGTGGATGATCTAGTAACTGACCCAACCTGGCAGGAGGACATGCAGAGCGAGGACAGCAGCACACAGGGGGAGGGAGGCAGAGCACCCAACAAGCAGGAAGAAGCAGAGTGGTGGCCGCAGACAGAAGGTGGGCAACCGTTCCCCATAACACCAACACGAAGGAAGTTGCCAGTACAACTGTTAGGTCTTCCTGAGTCTGGTTGTTTATTAAAGACTCTGCCGATAACCCCAAAAAGGCCACTTGCACAACCTGCCAGGCCAGCATCAGCAGGGGTGGCAAAATGACCAGCCTGACCACCACCAGCATGATCAGGCACATGGAAGCAAAGCACCCGACTTTGTGGTCCAGGAACAGTGTCTGTAGGTGACACCACTGCTTCTTCCGCTGTTGTGCGTGCAAGCCAATCCCCTGTCCATAGTGCATGCGGAGATGCCTGCTGCCCTGCACCTGTCTTTGCACACTCTCAACTAGCACCATCAGCAAGCACGTCCTTGTCCCAGTGCAGCATTCATTTGTCCATACCCCAGTCCTTGGAACGCAAGCACAAATACGCAGCCAACGCCCCACAGGCCACACTATTAAATTCCCACATTTCGCGACTGCTTGCGCTCAAAATGTTGCCTTTGAGGCTCATGGAGATGGAAGCTTTCCGCAACCTGATGGCGACGGCCATCCCTTGGTACTCGGTCCCCAGCCGCCACTATTTCTCCCGGTGTGCTGTCCCCGCATTACACAAGCATGTGTCCCACAATATTAGTCGTGCCCTCAACAATGCAGTTACAGGGAAAGCCCACCTTACCATGGACATGTGGACAAGTGCTTGTGGGCAGGGACGGTACATTTCGCTGACGGCACACTGGGTTAACATAGTGGAAGCCGGCAGCCAGTCGTATATTGGGACGGAACACATCCTCCCGACGCCGAGGATTGCGGGCCCTAGGTCAATCAGGGTAGCCCCAACAGTCTACAGCTCCTGCACCTCAGCCTCCTCCTCCTCTTCAGCCTCCATCTCTGAAATGACCACATCAGTCACAAGCTGGAAGCACTGCAGCACTGCAACAGGCTGTGCTGAAGCTAATATGCTTAGGTGATAAACCGCACAATGCTGAAGAGTTGTGAACAGCTCTGAAAGAGCAGGCAGATCTGTGGCTGACACCGCTGAACCTACAGCCAATGGCTGGAACCTGGGGGTGGCTCTGAGGCGAGGCGAGCTCACACATGTACCATGCCTGGCCCATGTGCTAAACCTAATGGTTCAGCGGTTTCTCAAAAGCTACCCAGAGCTGCCGGATCTGCTTGTCAAAGTACACCCCTTGTGTGCCCATTTCAGAAAGTCAGCTACAGCTTCCACCTCCCTTGCTGTGCTTCGGCAACGTTTGCAGCTTCCGGCTCACTGACTGGTGTGTGATGTCCCCACGCTTTGGAACTCTACACTGCAGATGTTGGGAAGGATTTGTGAGCAGAAGAGGGCAGTTCTTGACTAACAGCATCAACAAGGCCATCGGTATTCAGTTCAGACTCTACACATAAGACCTCAGGAGTGGACATGGATGTCAGACATCTATACCATCCTCCAAAACTTTGAGGACACCACCAAGATGGTGAGCGGCGATGACACCATAATTAGCATCACCATCCCGCTTCTCTGTCTTCTGAAACGCTCTCTGTTCACAATCAAAGAGGATGCACTGCAGGCGGAGCACGATGTGATGGAGCAAGGAACCATACAGGGTGATTACACACAGCCCAGCCTCATCTCATGCCAACGTGGATTGGGTGACAATGACGAAGAGGAGTAGGAGGAGGAAGAACAGGAGCTAGTTTCATGCGCTATACACGGTACTACCTGCACAACTGTCATACCGTCTGTTCAGCGTGGATGGCCTGAGGACAGGGAGGAGGAGGAGGAGAGCATGGTCAGTCGTCCTCTTGGTGAGGACACGGAAGTCTTGCCTGTTAGCAGTCTGGCACGCATGGCTGAGTTTATGTTACGCTGCCTTTCCCGTGGCCCTCGCGTTCTCAAAATTTTGAGTGACAGTCATTACTGGTTGGTGACACTTCTAGACCCACACTACAAGGAGAACTTTCTATCTCTTATTCTTGAGGTGGACAGGTCTACAAAAATGGGGCAGTACCAGAAGGCCCTTGTTGCAGAACTATTAAAAAAATTCCCATCTGAAAACGCTGGCGGCAGAGGTCACAGTTTGTTGGACAACCAAGGAGTACAGCCGAGAGAGACACAACTCCAATCCAGCAGAGGCCGGGGAATACTGTCAAAGTTGTGGGAGAGTTTTCTCCGTCCCTCCCACAACTCCGCCCTGAGGCGCGTGGTACTCTCACAAGGAGTGCAAAGTTTGGGAAGATGCTGAGGGAGTACCTTGCCGTACCAACGTCCTCCGTGATTTCTTTGTGCCTTATAATTATTGGGTATCCAAGGTGGATACGTGGAATGAACTGGCTCTCTACGCCTTGGAGGTCCTGGCCTGCCCTGCCGCTAGCGTTTTATCAGAGCAGGTTTTTAGTGCCGCTGGTGGAATTATAACCGATGTGTCAACTGAAAATGCTGACAGGCTGACTCTTATAAAAATTAACAAGGGCTGGATTGGGCCAGACTTCTCAACACCACCGAATGATAGCAGCGTAACATAAACTCAAATCCAGTGTCTTTTTTTAGGAGGTATATTCCCATACACCTTTTCACACCCACACATGGGTATACGCATCCTGATTTTGGCTATTTGCTCTTGTCCTCTCCTTTTCCTCATCCTCCACCACCATATCACCAGGGTGACCATGGTCCGTGATGCAACACCCAGATACATTTTTTAAAGGATGTTTATGATGCCCATAAAAAATATTTTTATACAGTATGTTTATGTATATCCCCCAGGGGTAAATGTTTGTCAGCCCATACACTTAGTGCATGGGCAATACAAGTATAGGAGACCCGCTCCTTTCTAATGGGAACATTTTTTTATGAGGCCCTCCTCCACGTCTTTTCCAAGGTGCATTGAAGTGCCTCCCATTTTTTGGCAGCCCTTTCATTCACTGCATAGGCCAACACTATGGGAGACTCACTTCCTAATAATGGGAACATTTTTTTAGGAGGCCCTCCTCCGCGTCTTTTCCAAGGTGCATTGGAGTGCTTCCCAATTTTTGGCAGCTCTTGCATTCACTGCATAGGCCAACACTGCGGGAGACCCACTTCCTTATAATGGTAACATTGTTTTCAGGAGGCCCTCTGACCTCCACGTCTCTTCCAAGAGGCATTAGAGTGCCTCCAAATTTTTGGCAACCCTTGCATTCACTGCATAGGCAAACACAATGGGAGACCCACTTCCTAATAATGGGAACATTTTTTTTCAGGAGACCCTCCTTTACATCTCTTCCAAGGGGCATTGGAGTAGGTCCAAATTTTTGGCAGCCCTTGCATTCACTGCATAGGCAAACAGTTTGGGAGACCCACTTCCTAATAATGGGAACATTGTTTACAGGAGGCCTTCCTCTAAGTCTCTTCAAAGGGGTATTGGGGTGCGTACAAATTTTCAAAGGGGTATTGGGGTGTGTCCTAATTTTGGGCAGACCTGCCACTCACTGCATATGCAGTAACAGTATAGGAGACCCACTCTTTAGTAATGGGAACAACAAAGCATAGCCGGCTGATGGCTCTCTAAAAATAGTGAGGGCCGACTGCTGGCCCTTTAAGAATAGTAAAGGCCGCCTGATGGTCCCATAAAAATAGTCTTTGTGACTTTCAGAGTCCCTCCTTCATAAATGAAACAGGATGTGTCTGATCGTATCTCACACACCACATGGCCAGATAAGGTTGTAAAATGTTAAAATGACATTTCCCGGTGAATGCATTTGTCATGGTTGAAAGCAATGCAAAAGTGAAAAAACACATAAAAAACGCTTCATGTGAACATAGCCCTAGATGTGGAGGAGTATTTTTGTTTTTGGTTATTTATTTTGCCTTATATACAAGTCATTACCCTGGAAAGGATGCTCCTTAACATATTTTCTAGGAAAATCCATTTTGTTTTTGTATTTTTTTTTTGTGAGTCCATAAAAGTGGAGTAATATCTCTGACGTTGTTGACAGCAGTAACCTGGGAGTCAGAAATGCTTCCAGGCGTCTTCCTCATGCTGTTCCCATGTCATTTGAGCACTGTTCCCACTGATTTGGGCAAGTTTTAGGCCCTCTCCAGACTGCCGGGGGGAGCCGCCTGAAAAATGCTCGAGTTTCCCATAGACTTACATTGGGCTCGTTGCTCGAGTCGAGCACTCGAGCTGTCCAATTTGCTCGACTCGAGCATCGAGCACCCGAGCATTTTAGTGCTCGCCCATCACTAGAGATTATATGGGGGCAGGATGGGAGAACATATGGGGCCAGGATGGGAGCTCATATGGAGGCGGAATGGAGACATATGGGACCATGATGGGAAAGCATATGGGGGTAGGATGGAGATATAAGGGTGCAGGATGGGAGAACATATGGAGCCAGGATGGGAGAATATATGGGGGCCAGCATGGGAGAACATATGGGGTCAGGATGAGAGAAAATATGGGGCCAGGATTGGAGAACATTTGGGGCCAGGATGGGAGAACATATAGGGGCAGGATGGAGATACATGGGGCCAGGGTGGGAGGACATATGGGGCCAGGATGGAGACACATGGGGCCAGGATGGGAAATCATATGAGAGCAGGATTGAGACACATGGGTCCAGAATGGGAGAACATATGGTGACAGGATGAGAGAACATATGGAGGCAGGATGAAGACACATGGGGCCAGGATGGGAGAACATATAGGGGCAGGATGGAGACATATGGGCCTGGATAGGAGAACATATAAGGGTAGGATGGAGAGACATGGGGCCAGGATGGGAGAAATATTGGGGCAGGATGGGAGAACATATGGGGGCAGGCTGGAGACACATGAGGCTAGGATGGAGAACATATGGGGCAGGATGGAGACATATGGGGCCAGGATGCGAGAACATATGGGGCCAGGATGGAGACACGTGGGACCAGGATGGGAGAACATATGGGGCCAGGGTGGGAGGAAATATGGGGCCAGGATGGAGACACATGGGGCAAGGATGGGAAATCATATGAGAGCAGGATTGAGACACATGGGTCCAGAGCAATTTTCAAACTTTGAATTTTCATGCCCTTAAATCAGAGAGATATGTCACACAAAATAGTTAATAAATAACATTTCCCACATGTCTACTTTACTTCAGCACAATTTTGGAACCAAAATTTTTTTTTGTTAGGAAGCTATAAGGGTTAAAAGTTGACCAGCGATTTCCCATTTTTCCAACAAAATTTACAAAAACATTTGTTTAGGGACCACATCTTATTTGAAGTGACTTTGAGGGGCCTTTATGACAGAAAATATCCAAAAGTGACACCATTCTAAAAACTTCACCCCTCAAGGTGCTCAAGACCACATTCAAGAAGTTTATTAACCCTTCAGGTGTTTCACGGGAATTTTTGGAATGTGGAAGAAAACAATGAACATTTAACTTTTTTGACAAAAATGTTAATTTAGACCCAATTTTTTTATTTCACAAGGGTAACAGGAAAAAATGGAATAAACAATTTGTAGTACAATTTCTCATGAGCGCACTGATACCCCATATGTGAGGGAAAACCACTGTTTGGGCGCACTGCATGTTCGGAAGGGAAGGAGCGCCATTAGACTTTTTGAATGTAAAATTTGTTTGAATAATTAGCAGATGCCATGTTGCGTTTGGAGAGCTCCTGATGTGCCTAAATAGTGGAAACCCCCCACAAGTGACACCATTCGGAAGGGAAGGATCGCCATTTGACTTATTGAATGTAAAATTTGTTTGAATAATTAGCGGACGCCATGTTGCATTTGGGGAGCCCCTAATGTGCCTAAACAGAGGAAACCCCAACAAGTGACACCATTTTGAAAACCCCTTAGGGAACTTATCTAGATGTGTGGTGAGCACCTTGCACCCCCAGGTGCTTCACAGAAGTTTATAATATTGAGCCGTAAAAATAAAATTTTCACATTTTTCCCACAAAAATGTTTTTCATCCCCTAATTTTGCATTATCATAAGGGTAACAGGAGAAATTGCACCATGAAATTTGTTGTACAATTTCTCCTGAGTATGCCGATACCCCATATGTGGGAGAAAACCACTGTTTTGGTGTACGGCAGGGTTCAGAAGAGGAAGGAGCGCTATGTTGGCTGGGATAGGTTGCAGACACCATGTCACATTTGAAGAGTCGCTGACATGCCGAAACAGCAGAAACCCCCACAAGTGACCCCATTTTGTAAACTACACCTCTCAAGGAATTCATCTAGGGAAGTAGTGAGCATTTTTTAATTTTTAAATGTATACCATTGGGCAGTGAAGAAAGCATAATTATATTTTTACCACAAAAAAATGTTTTACCCTCAGATTTTACATTTTCACACAGGGCAATGGGTAAAAATGGTGCCGAAATGTGTTACACAATTTCTTCTAAACGTGGCAATACCCCATATGTGGCTGTACCATACCGCTTAGCCATACGGCGAGATCCGGGAGGGACAGAGCGCTATTTGACTCTTGGAGAACAAATTATTGTAGAATAGGCATTTGGATTTGGGAGCACAAAATTTTCTGAATTTCTTTTGGGGGGCAAGGGCCATTTCGCTTTTCCAGAGCTTTTCTGCTACCAGTAACTTGGAAGTCCCTTATATTTTTAACAGATAACGGACCTGAGTGGGGACTAGCTTCTTTTGAGGACTGAGTTGAAGCTTTTATTGGGAACATTTTACGTAGCATTTATCTGGCGCTCTAGGCAGAGCACTTACATCGGGGTTTCCATCTAAATTTCCAAGTGATGTAATTTAGATGAAACCCCTGCGGGATCCATTCACTGTAATGAGGCAGCAGAGTTACTTTGGTCTCCGCCTGGCCTCTGTTTAGCGGTGTCCTTTTTTTCCGAAGTGCACAAAACTGTGGCCAACCGCATTTTTATGCACTCCTAAAAAAACTGACACCGTGGGATCACAGGCCAGACGGCATCCACAGTGGCCTATATCTGCCTCATTACAGGGAATCTTCCGTCATGGGTTCCGTCTTAATCACGTATTTCAGTGATTTCCACGGAAACTCTGGTGTAAGTGCTCAGCGCAGAGCGCAGGATAAATGTGAGCAGAGCCTTACTGCGATCTTTGGGAGACATAATAAACAAATCAGTAGCAGGTGAAGAATTGGTTTTATTTATTTTTTACGCCGTTCCTTGTGCGATATAAGTGATGAGATTACTTTATTCTTTGGGTCAGTGCGATTACAGAGATACCAGATTTATATTGGGATTTTATGATTGACAGCTGTCACACACTAAAAGACGCTTTTTTTTTGCAAAATCTAGTTTTTGAATCGCCATATTTTGAGAGCTATAATTTTTCCATATTTCGGCCGACAGAGTCATGTGATGGCTTGTTTTTTGCGGGACGAGTTGACATTTTCATTGGTACCATTTTTGGGTACGTGACATTTTTTGATCGCTTTCTATTCTGTTTTTTGGGAGGTAAAATTAACAAAAACCAACAATTCAGGAATTGTTTTTTGAGGGTTTTTTTTATGCCGTTCTGCGTGTGGTAAAAGTGATAAGGCAGCATTATTCTTCGGGTCAGTTCGTTTACAGCGATACAACACTTACTGTATATTTTTTTATGTTTTGGCGCTTTTACACAATAAAACAATTTTATAGAAAAAAATATTTTTTTTGCATCGCTTTATTCTGAGAGCTATAACTTTTTTATTTTTGGGCTGATGGAGCTGTATGGCGGCTTTTTTTTGGCGGAACAAGATGTCGTTTTCAGCGGTACCATTTTTATTTCCATTTTGCTTCTTTTTGATCACATTTTTTTCCAATTTTTGTTTGGCAATATGATGAAAAAGCATAGTTTTTTGCTCCGTTTTTTATTTATTTTTATTACGGTGTGCACAGAAGGAGTTAATTAGTGTGACAGCTTTATAGACTGGGTTGTTTCGGACGCGGCGATACCAAATATGTGTACTTTTTTTGTTTTTGCATAAATATACGGATTTATTGTTTTAATATTTTATTTATTTATTTTTATTTATTTTGTGATTTTTTTAACAGTTTGAAAACATTTTTTAGGCTTTTTTTTTACATTTTTACTTAGTCCCTGTATGGGACATCAATTTTTATTTTTCTAATCACTGTTCTCATGCAATGCAATAGACATGTATTGAATTGCATGAGAACTTTGCTGACAGTTTCACACTGTCTGTCTCCTGCTAGACTTCAGCTGCAGGCTGAGCCTAGCAGGACACCATATATGGCTGATCCGGAGGCGGTCATGTGACCTCCGGCTGCTATCACAACGGTAGGTCCTGGAAGACATCAGGGGGCCGTCGGAGAGGACGGCCCCCTCTCCTCTCACTATCTTCTAAATGCCGCGATCAATATAGATCGCGGCATATAGAAGATAGCAAAGTGTTAACATCATTGGGATGATGTCCCCTGTCAGAGCTGTCGCTCTGAACCGTAACCACAGCACTTGCGGGACCCTGTGGGTCCTGAGGGCTGCGGGACCATCAACCATTCATAAACGTCGGCGCTGCACAGAGCCCAGGCAGCGCCGATGTTTATGTACAGTGGGCGGTCTGGAAGCAGTTAACTATGTACAGAGCTCCCGTGTGTAATGGCACTTATGGTAATGTTAGCATTGCGTTTTTTTTATTAATGATCAATATTGTAGTATTTTGTTACTATGTGGTGGTAATATGTGGTCCAGGATGGTGTGTCGGTATTTGTCCCTTGTATGTGGTATTATTGGTCATTTTAAAAAATGGATGTGACACATTCCCTTTAAGATAAATAAAGAAAAATATACCTAAAAAAAGTATTGTATCTTTTAAGAAATGTTTAATAGGTTAGAGCGGAGTAGGACCCTGCCAAAAAAGTCTACCTTGTCGTGGTGCCAGGCTTAAAAAATATTTAGGCCAAAGCAAAAGCTGATCGCTATGTATGTGATATTGTGTTCAATGGAAACCGTTAATGTGTGATTTGTGAGGACGTGGTGCAGAAGTGGAGTTTTTCCAAGAGTGGTCGGTGGGACTGTTGAAGGTTCGAGGGGTGCAGACGAAGCTGGGGAGGAGCCTGGGCGGAGTCTCAAGGGGGCCAAAAAATTTAGCTAGTATGGGGTCTGAAATTCGTTGTTGCAGCACTACCTGGTATATCCAGTGTAGTAGTGTAGTAGGATATTTATGCTTTCTGTCTACAACACTGAATAGAAGATAGCTGATAGTAAAGTATCATAGACTATTAGTCTTCCATAAGTAATGCAGTATAGCCAATTCAGCTGGAAAGTATCATGCTGAGCCACATCTTTGTGCATAGTGTTGCTATCTTCCTATCTATGCCTTCAGCTGTACAGCAGAGGGGGCATTACATCCTCTATCCTTTGTAGACAAACAAGTTGCAAAAAGTGTCAGACTGTTATGGCTAATGTGAAAACTAAAATACTTCAAGATTTTTATGTAGTAATTAGTCAATAATATGAGAAAAGCACTATAAATGCTTAAAAACTGATTTAAAGTAGTGCTCCAGTAAAATCTTTGCACATAGAATTCTAATGTAGCAAAATTACGTCAATTCACAGACAGAAAAGGGCCCCTGTACTAGAACAAAATACAGTATGAGTCCTTTGCAGCCCAGGAGCTCCTAAAAATGCAAAATTGCACCTGGTACGAAGGTAGAAATAGGCCTCCTTGCCTTTTGGGCCCTTGTGCGGCCGCACAGGTTACACCAATGATATGTCCACCCCTGCATCAGTTGGGTGATCTGTTTCATCCAGGTAAAGTTAAATTCATACATTTTGAACCTTTCCTTATAAGCAGCTGTGAAATATGATCTTCAGTCTGACTAGCAGTACATGCTGTCATGTGTAGACAAGCAATTTGGCTCTGACTTCCAGTTAACCACAGGGCACAATCATCACAAGTCAAATCCTTCCTGGCAGCTGATAGGGCCCCACCTCCCCATCCAGCTACACCTTAAATATTTTTTGCTTGTTTTTTAAATATTTCTTGGTGTGTTCTCCAAGCAGTTAAATATATCATTTCTACTTTATGTAAAAGTGCAATGATAAAATAGGAGAGTTTATATCATGCAATAAGCAAATCCACTACAAAGATCCACATGTCACGCCAGGTGTGGGAAAGACATACTGCAACACAGAGGGAAGAGGGAAAGGGAGCCCAGACACTAGGGAAAGGGGGAAGTGGAGACCTCCTAGTCTAGTCTAGTGTCACCCTGTCTCAACTACCGTCCCTATATTCCCTCTTCAGCAATCGCCACACGCTTGCCTCGCCCTGACTTTCCCTGGCGTATGGCTAAGGCTAGAGATGGGAGGAGACGAGCACTAGTCAACCTCCACTAAACTCTATAGACAACAAGGGTAGACAAACAGGGGAAAATTGCTTAGCTTTAGATGACTTCAAATGTGCACACGGCCTCAAGCTCTAGAGAGGACGAAGTACTGCTCACGCTAAGACTCACAAGTAGAAATTAATATAGGAGGCACCTACCTCCCAGACACACCAGGCATCCACACACCCAGGACAGGGAGCTAATTACCAGAGCGAGGTAGCCGCTAGGTCCTAGAGACAGCCTCTCATCTAAGAAGATGTCTGTAATGCCAAACGTAGAAATCTCCTGCAACCAACTGCAGGGCGATTGTCTGTCACCTCTGATACACCAGTGACACCACAATAATAAATCCCACCAGACTCAAACCATCTGTGCTATCTGTGTAAACATCCGATGCCAGTGTATTTATATCAGGTACCACTTCACACTGCTCTCCCCTGCCAACTGCTATTAACAGTTGACAAAAAGAAACATATCATAAGAAGGAGGCAGTAAAGACAGACTGAAACTTCAGCACATAGAATGCACTCTGCATAGTCTAGAAACAGCGGTGGGGTGTAACAGATCCATTACTGGATGCCATTAGATAGGACTGAGAGTAGAGCAGGAATAGTGTGATTAAATACTGCCTACACTGTAAAGCCAGAGGCATCATGGGAAATGTGTATGTCAAGGATAACACCCGAGGGACTCATGCAAATCCCACAGCTGCAACCAGTTGTCAAGAATAACAGCCGGGGGGGGGGTCAAACAGATCCCACCGCTGCCACCACTTTGTCACAGATGACACCTGAGAGATCACGCAGATCCCACCACTGTCACCAGTTTGTCAAGGGAACGCAACTCCTCTACTTCCAATCGTCAAGTCAATTACGCAACTGGCTGATGAGTGATGGACAAGACTGCGGCTGCTTCCACTAGTAGGCTAGTTATTGGGGAACTCACAGTGAGCATATGGTATATACATCTCCGATTCCAACGCACGGAATATATATACAGTGGTGTGAAAAAGTGTTTGCCCCCTTCCAGATTACTGCCAGATCTGTTCTCAATCAAAAAATCACTTAAATAGGACCTGTCTGACAAAGTGAAGTAGACCGAAAGATCCTCAAAAGCTAGACATCATGCTGTGATCCAAAGAAATTCAGGAACAAATGAGAAACTAAGTAATTGAGATCTATCAGTCTGGAAAAGGTTATAAAGCTACAGGCTACAGGCCTCACTTGCCTCAGTTAAGATCAGTGTTCATGACTCCACCATAAGAAAAAGACTGGGCAAAAAAGCATGCATGGCAGAGTTCCAAGATGAAAACCAATGCTGAGCAAAAAGAACATAAAGGCTTACCTCAGCTTTGCCAGAAAAAATCTTGATGATCACCAAAACTTTTGGAAGAATACTCTGTGGACTGACAAGATCAAAGTTGAACTTTTTGGAAACTGTATGTCCCATTACATCTGGCGTAGAAGTAACACAGCATTTCAGAAAACGAACATAATGCCAACAGTAAAATATGGTGGTGGTGGTGTGATGGTCTGGGGCTGTTTTCCTGCTTCGGGACCTGGAAGACTTGCTGTGATACATGGAACAATGAATTCTGCTGTCTACCAAAAAATCCTGAAAGAGAATGTCAAGCCATCAGCCAAGCTGAAGCGTATTTGGGTTATGCAGCAGTACAATGATCCAAAACACATCAGTAAGATCACCACTGTATGGCTTGAGAAAAACAAATTTAGACTTTGGAGTAGCCTAGTCAAAGTCCTGACCTTAATCCGATTGAGATGCTGTGGTATGACCTTAAAAAGGTGGTTCATGCTTGGAAACCCTTCAATGTGGCTGAATTACAACAATTTTGCAAAGAAGATGGCCAAAATTCCTCCAGAGCATTGTAAAAGACTCATTGCCAGTTATCACAAATGTTTGATTGCAGTTGTTGCTGCTAAGGTTGGCCCAACCAGTTATTAGGTTTAGGGTGCAATCACTCTTTCACACAGGGCCCTGTAAGTTGGGATTTCTTTTTCCTATATAATAAATAGAGATGAGCGGTGTTCGACTAGAACTGTTCGCCAATCTCAAATTCGAGCTGTTTTGGGCGGTATTCGAGTTGTTCGACGAACCCGAACGATTTGCAAAAAATTCGGCTGTTCGAGGTTATGTTCGATAACTGTTCGTGCACCAAAAGCGTGTCCTGCATGTCTGGCGCTATTTAGAGCACCAATCATGCAGGGATTGTCTGCCACTCACTGTAATGCCACAGCCTTGGTGGTTGTGGCATTACAGTGATTGCCCAAATCGATGGGAACAGTGCTCACAGTGAAACATGAAAAGCCGGCAATTCAGCAGCGGCATACACCGGTACCCGACAATTTAGAACAGAAAGAATAGAGAATCACACATAGATTAGATAGATAGAAACATGTCAGTCACACATATAAGAAGCACAGTGACAGTGTTGCTTACTGTACTTGTCATTTAGTGTAAAGGATTTATCAAAAAAAATAATAGTGTTTTCATGCACCGTCTCTTTAAAAAAGCCGGCCGGCAATTCAGCATCTGTACCCGACAATTTAGAATAGAAGGAATAGAGAATCACACATAGATTAGATAGATAGAAACATGTCAGCCACATATATACGAAGTACAGTGACAGTGTTGCTTACTGTACTTGTCATTTAGTGTAAAGGATTTATTAAAAAATATAATAGTGTTTTCGTGCACCGTCTCTTTAAAAAAGCCGGCCGGCAATTCAGCAGCGGTACCCGACAACTTATAACAGACAGAATAGAGCTTCACACATAGATTAGATAGATAGAAACATGTCAGTCACATATATATGAAGTACTGTGACAGTGTTGCTTACTGTACTTGTCATTTACTGCAAAGGATTTATTAAAAAAAATAATAGTGTTTTCATGCACCGTCTCTTTAAAAAAGCCGGCCGGCAATTCAGCATCTGTACCCGACAATTTATAACAGACAGAATAGAGCTTCACACATAGATTAGATAGATAGAAACATGTCAGTCACATATATAATAAGTACAGTGACAGTGTTGGTTACTGTACTTGTCATTTAGTATTAAAATAAAGGATTTATTATTAAAAAAAATTGGCGTGGGGTTCCCCGTAATTTTAGTCTCTAGCGGAGGTTAAGCAGACAGCTGGGGCAGATGTTTGAAGCCTGGGAAGGGGGTAATACCCACGGAGCTTCCCAGACTACTAATATCAGCCCCCAGCTGAATACCTAGCCTTTACTAGCTATTAAAATGGGGGACCCCCCAAAAAAATGACGTGGGGTCCCCCCTAATTTAATAGCTAGCAAAGGCTAGGCAGACAGCTGGGGGCTGATATTAATAGCCCAGGAAGGGAACCATGAATATTGGCCCCCTCCCAGGCTAGAAACACCAGCCGTCAGCCACCCCAGAAATGGCGCATCCATAGGATGCGCCAATTCTGGCACTTAGCCTCGCTCTTCCACGCTGCCCTGGTGCGGTGGCAGGGGGTAATAGGGTTGGGGTTGATGTCAGCTTATAATGCCAGCTGACCTCAAGCCCAGGTTAGTAATGGAGAGGCGTCTATAAGACACCCCCATTACTAACCCCATAGTCAAAGTTAAAAGAAAACACAAACACCCAGAATAAAGTCCTTTAATTGAAATAAAGACACATTCCTTTATTGTTCTAAATTAAACCATACTTACCGTCACGCCCATTCCAGCTGAAGCCAACGATCTCCTGCAATAAAAGAAAAATAATAAAGCAACCTCATCCTTACCTTTCCATGGTTCCCACGACAGCTTCAGCTCTGCTACATCGAGATAACAGGCTGGACCGCAGCAGAACGCTGCCATCCAGCCTGTCATCCCGCAGACACTGAGAAGCGCAGGCATGCTTGCGCTCTGCAGTGTCTGGCTGTGACGGCATAAAGATGAGACGAGTTCATGTCCAATGAACTCGGCGCACCTCATGCACGTCACTGACAGCGTGGGAGAATTCTCCTGCACTCAGCACTTCAGCGTGAGAATTCTCCCACGCTGTCAGTGACGTGCATGAGGTCAGCTGAGTTCATTGGACATGAATGAGCTCACCTCATGCACGTCACTGACAGCGTGGGAAAATTCTCCTGCACTCAGCGCTTCAGCGTGAGAATTTTCCCACGCTGTCAGTGACGTGCATGAGGTGCGCCGAGTTCATTGGACATGAACTCGTCTCATCTTTATGCCGTCACAGCCAGACACTGCAGAGCGCAAGCATGCCTGCGCTTCTCAGTGTCTGCGGGATGCAGGCTGGATGGCAGCGTTCTGCTGCGGTCCAGCCTGTCATCTCGATGTAGCAGAGCTGAAGCTGTCGTGGGAACCATGGAAAGGTAAGGATGAGGTTGCTTTATTATTTTACTTTTATTGCAGAAGACATTGGCTTCAGCTGGAATGGGCTATATATATATATATATATATATATATATATATATATATATATATATATATATATATATATATATATATATATATATATATATATATATATATATATATATATATATATATATATACAGTACAGACTAAAAGTTTGGACACACCTTCTCATTTAAAGATTTTTCTGTATTTTCCTGACTATGAAAATTGTACATTCACACTGAAGGCATCAAAACTATGAATTAACACATGTGGAATTATATACTTAACAAAAAAGCGTGAAACAACTGAAAATATGTCTTATATTCTAGGTTCTTCAAAGTAGCCACCTTTTGCTTTGATGACTGCTTTGCACATTCTTGGCATTCTCTTGATGAGCTTCAAGAGGTAGTCACCGGAAATGGTTTTCACTTCACAGAAGTGCCCTGTCAGGTTTAATAAGTGGGATTTCTTGCCTTATAAATGGGGTTGGGACCATCAGTTGTGTTGTGCAGAAGTCTGGTGGATACACAGCTGATAGTCCTACTGAATGGACTGTTAGAATTTGTATTATGGCAAGAAAAAAGCAGCTAAGTAAAGAAAAACGAGTGGCCATCATCACTTTAAGAAATGAAGGTCAGTCAGTCCGAAAAATTGGGAAAACTTTGAAATTGTCCCCAAGTGCAGTTGCAAAAACCATCAAGCGCGACAAAGAAACTGGCTCACATGAGGACCGCCCCAGGAAAGGAAGACCAAGAGTCACCTCTGCTTCTGAGGATAAGTTTATCCGAGTCACCAGCCTCAGAAATCGCAGGTTAACAGCAGCTCAGATTAGAGACCAGGTCAATGCCACACAAAGTTCTAGCAGCAGACACATCTCTACAACAACTGTTAAGAGGAGACTTTGTGCAGCAGGCCTTCATGGTAAAATAGCTGCTAGGAAACCACTGCTAAGGATGCTAAGGGATGCTTTGCTGGTGACACTGTTGGGGATTTTTTCAAAATTGAAGGCATACTGAACCAGCATGGCTACCACAGCATCTTGCAGCATCATTCTATTCCATCCGGTTTGCGTTTAGTTGGACCATCATTTATTTTTCAACAGGACAATGACCCCAAACACACCTCCAGGCTGTGTAAGGGCTATTTGACCAAGAAGGAGAGTGATGGGGTGCTACGCCAGATGACCTGGCATCCACAATCACCAGACCTGAACCCAATCGAGATGGTTTGGGGTGAGCTGGACCGCAGAGTGAAGGCAAAAGGGCCAACAAGTGCTAAGCATCTCTGGGAACTCCTTCAAGATTGTTGGAAGACCATTTCCGGTAAGTACCTCTTGAAGCTCATCAAGAGAATGCCAAGAGTGTGCAAAGCAGTCATCAAAGCAAAAGGTGGCTACTTCGAAGAACCAAGAATATAAGACATTTTCAGTTGTTTCACACTATTTTGCTAAGTATATAATTCCACATGTGTTAATTCATAGTTTTGATGCCTTCAGTGTGAATGTACAATTTTCATAGTCATGAAAATACAGAAAAATCTTTAAATGAGAAGGTGTGTCCAAACTTTTGGTCTGTACTGTATATCGGTCACTGCCAGCACCACAATAACAAAAAAAGGAACCACTACTAGTTGCCACCACCAATCATTTAAACAGGTCGATTGAACACTCTTTACAGGTAGCATATGATTTCAAGGGTGCAGTTTGCAGAGCAAGAGGAACAGAGCTATCAAATTTTATACATTTAATCCAGAAAGGAAGGCAGTGTTTATAAAAATATATAAAGATGATATGAAATGGGAACAAAACAAAACGATATGTACAATTACATGAGATAAAATGGAATAACAAAAGAAAAATACTAAACCTGATGTTATGGAAATGGCTCAAAGCTTAGATGAGGGAAGCACCATGATTGGGAAAATTGAACACTCTCACAATGAACTTATGTCTTCCAGAAAGAATAAAGACAGAGACCCAAACTTTAATTTTCATTAGTTCAAGGCTACATCCACATACCCCCCCCCCCTTCTTGATGAGCTAACATGGGGGCTGGTTGTGGTATTTGCTAGGTCTTTCAAAATTCCATGAGATCTCCAACTTACAGGATATCTTCACCCCTGAAGGTCCCAGGCGGTAGATATTGTTTGCATGCTTCTTATCGCAATTTTATATATCTATAGAGATGAATATGGCCTGGATGGCACCATCAATTAGACCATTATTAAGTTGGAGGGGTTAGAATGGCCTTGCGGTGATGTGAATAAATGCATTATGTTCATCCCTTCGCTATGACGCCAGAAATATATCTCACCTAAATATCGGATCGATGCAAACCCCAATATTCCTCATTGACCACTTACTCCAAAATTTCTGAGAAGATTCTTAGATCAGAGGATGCCCTATCCTGGGGAAAGGTACTTCACTGCCTCTGCATAAACAGATCTCAGGCTTGTTGTCTTCTTCCTGCTGTAATTATCTGGTCCCTGAAGAAGGCCCCTAATTCAATAGAAGTTGAAGCTTTAGCTCTTTTTCTCTTCCCTTTACTGAGATAATGACTTTTGTGTTTTCATTGGCTGTAAGCCATAATCATCAACAATAACAGAAATAAACACTTGAAATAGATCACTCTGTTTGTAATGACTCTATATAATATATGAGTTTCACTTTTTGCATTGAAGAACTAAAATAAATTAACTTTTTAATGATATTCTAATTTTGTGAGAAGCACCTGTATATATATTTGCCCAAAATACAAAGGAAATGTCACCTTTTAGAGATTATTTCATATTCAACTTGCATAACTGTTCACAATAACAGTAATTTTGACCGGGGGTACCGAAACATTTACATGCCACTGTAGATGGGATTCTTTCAACCACTTCATTGTCAGTGCCAGCAGTGCAAATATTTTGACGGCATGCCCACACAGTATTTTTTTCAGGAGTTTTGAGAGCATAAACTCTCAAAAGACCATGATGAGTTAAAAAAAACATGAATTTTTATTGGAGAGTTGGAGAGTTCCTGCTCAAAAAACTCCTGAAAATGAATACAGTGAGAACATACTTAAATAGTAACAGTACTAATCTTAATAACGGCTCCCAGGCCTGTCCTCAGTAATATCTTTTATAATTATCATGTGATCTGGACAGTCATAGTTTCCTGATTCATACAAATCATGTCTTACAAAATCACCATCATTTGTTTAAAAATTCACAATATTGAGCAATAATAGAGAGCAATGTTTAGATCTGAATAGCAATATTTCCATAAGGCTGCTGTTCTGAGGATATTATAGAATACTGCCAGTTTCATCAATAGGAGATTGGTTGGGTTCCGACACTTGGCACCCCCATTGATCAGCTGATATTTGCTTCAGATGTAAGCAATGTATAAAGGCGAACCCCTCAGCTCTTTACATAGTTTAGTGACCACTGTCCATTGAATGAGAGATAAAAAGCAATATTAATCAGAACGCCATCATTACGCCCCTGCTCATCAGTGACCATTAGTGACCATTTTACAATGTATGGAGCTGCATTGTTCCGCTCTGTGCATTACTAACTTCCAGCAGCTACTGGAGTAGATATCTGTTGATCATGGGGGTTCTGGGTTGTGAATCATCACAATCTTATCTTAATGAACAGATAATAAATGGCTTTAAGGGTTATTCAGAGCTCAACAAACAAAAGTTATTAATTGTATGATTAAAAAAAATTAAAAATATTTTTCTAATATGTAGTTCTTTACAGTTTTTAAGAATTTCTTTTTTGTTTGACTTGTAGGAATCCTAACTGAGTAACAGTAAAATAGCAAACAAATACAAGGTATATGAGGACATTGAATATATGAATCCTGAAGAGCATTACTACTTTATACCAATGTGTTCAAAATTATTATGCAAATTATATTTTCTCAGATTTTCCCAAATTACCTATATGAATTGCAGTCATTGTAATTTTCCAGTCAAATAACTATTAGAGTACAATTGAAAGGTTTTTGTACAAACTGCCTATGATAACAGTATATTTTTAAAAAAATAAAACACTCAAACTGCACTCAAAATGCATGTTCCAAATTATTATGCACAGCAGAGTTTTCAACCTTTTCATTTTAATAAAGAACAAAAAAATGGTCATTTTTGAAATTATAAGCATTAGCAGGTTATTACAAACTGAAATCAAACAGTTTTCAACTCAAAACTTTATTCTAGGTGATGTAACATTGCACATAGGAACCCTTGTTCGAAAGGAGCTTCTGAACTCTCTCATTCATTGAATTTGTCAGGTTTTGGATGGTTTCTGCTTCAATTGTTTTGCATGAGGACAGAATACCCTCCCAGAGCTGTTGCTTAGATGTGAACTGCCTCCCGCCATCATAGACACTCCTTTTGATGATGCTCCAGAGGTTCTCAATGGGGTTGAGGTCAGGGGGGCATGGGGGCCACACCATAAGTTTGTCCCCTTTTATGCCCACAGCAGCCAGAGATGCAGATGTGTTATGTGCAGCATGAGACGAGGCATTATCATGCATGAAAATGATCTTGCTGCGGAATGCACAGTTCTTCTTCTTGAACCATGGCAGGAAGTGATGTTTGAGAAACTCAACATTCATTATGGAGTTCATCTTTACCCCTTCAGGGATCCTAAAGGGGCCGAAAATCTCTCTCCCCATGATTCCAGCCCAAAACATTACTCCACCTCCTCCTTATTGGCACCGTAGCCGTGTTTGCATGGGGTGTCCATCAACCAGCCATCCTCCACTCCATCCATCTGGACCATCGAGAGCCGGTTTTAGGCAAGTTGGGGCCCTAGGCAAAAGTTTAAAGTAGGGCCCCAAATGCTCACATATTGCACCATCACACAGAAACATTTTGGTTGCATTTACATGCGCTGCGTTAAGGCCGTTAACCTTTTTGCGCCAGAGCCTGTTTTCGCCTTCGTGACCAGGCCAATTTTTTCAATTCTGACCACTGTCACTTTATGAGGTAATAGCTCTGGAACGCTTCAACGGATTCCCCTGATTCTGAGAATGTTTTTTGTGACATGTTGTACTTCATGATAGTGGTAAAAATTTCTTCGATATCACTTGCGTTTATTTGTGAAAAAAATGGAAATTTGGCGAAAATTTTGAAAATTTTGCAATTTTCAAACTTTTAATTTTCATGCCCTTAAATCAGAGAGATATGTCACACAAAATAGTTAATAAATAACATTCCCCACATGTCTACTTTACATCAGCACAATTTTGGAACCAACATTTTTATTTGTTAGGAAGTTCTAAGGGTTAAAAGTTGACCAGCGATTTCTAATTTTTCCAACAAAATTTACAAAAACATTTTTTTAGGGACCACATCACATTTGAAGTGACTTTGAGGGGCCTTTATGACAGAAAATACCCAAATATGACACCATTCTAAAAACTGCACCCCTCAAGGTGCTCAAAACCACATTCAAGAAGTTTATTAACCCTTCAGGTGCTTCACGGGAATTTTTGAAATGTGGAAGAAAACTATGAACATTTAACTTTTTTTCACAAAAATTTTACTTTAGACCCAATTTTTTTATTTTCTCAAGGGTAACAGGAAAAAATGGACTACACAATTTGTAGTGTAATTCCTCCTGAGCACGCTGATACCCCATATATGAGGGAAAGCCACTGTTTGGGCACACTTTTTGAATGTAAAATTTGTTTGAATAATTAGCAGATGCCATGTCGCATTTGTGGAGCTCCTGATGTGCCTAAACAGTGGAAACCCCCCACAAGTGACACCATTTTGAAAACTAGACCCCTTAGGGAACTTATCTAGATGTGTGGTGAGCACCTTGCACCCCCAGGTGCTTCACAGAAGTTTATAATATTGAGCCGTAAAAATAAAATTTTCACATTCTTCCCACAAAAATGTTTTTCATCCCCTAATTTTGCATTATCATAAGGGTAACAGGAGAAATTGCACCATGAAATTTGTTGTGCAATTTCTCCTGAGTATGCCGATACCCCATATGTGGGAGAAAACCACTGTTTTGGTGTACGGCAGGGTTCGGAAGAGAAAGGAGTGCTATGTTGGCTGGGATAGTTTGCAGACACCATGTCACATTTGAAGAGTCGCTGACTTGCCGAAACAGCAGAAACCCCCACAAGTGACCCCATTTTGTAAACTACACCTCTCAAGGAATTCATCTAGGGAAGTAGTGAGCATTTTTTAATTTTTAAATGTATACCATTGGGCAGTGAAGAAAACATAATTATATTTTTACCACAAAAAAATGTTTTACCCTCAGATTTTACATTTTCACACAGGGCAATGGGTAAAAATGGTGCCGAAATGTGTTACACAATTTCTTCTAAACGTGGCAATACCCCATATGTGGCTGTACCATACCGCTTGGCCATACGGCGAGATCCGGGAGGGACGGAGCGCTATTTGACTCTTGGAGAACAATTTATTGTAGAATAGTTTGCAGACTCCATATACACAGCCCCTAAGTGCTAGAAGAGCAGAATCCCCACTCAAGTGACCCCATTTTGGAAATTATACCCCTTTTGGAATTTACCTACAGGTGTAGTGATGATTTTAACTCCATGGGTCTTTTCCAGAAACAAGCAGCAGTGGATGTTGCTGAGTGAAAATTTCAAAATTCCGTTGAAGTGACCAGTACGCTGTAGTGACCAGTACGTTGTGCCCAGCTTGTGCTTCTGGAGACATGCACCTGTAAATTAGGCAAGCTCTCATCGCTACAGCAATGCAAACATGTGGACCGTAAATGTAGTTTAAGCACATTGTGGGGCTCAGAAGGGAGGGAGGCATTTGGATTTTGGAGCACAAAATTTTCTGAATTTCTTTTGGGGGGCAAGGGCCATTTCGCTTTTCCAGAGCCTTTCTGCTACCAGTAACTTGGAAGTCCCTTGTATTTTTTAACAGATAATGGCCCTGAGTGGGGACTAGCTTTTTTTGAGTACTGAGTTGAACATTTTATTGGGAACATTTTACATAGAATTTATCCAGCGCTCTAGGCTGAGCACTTACATCGGGGTTTCCATCTAAATTTCCAAGGATGTAATTCAGATGAAACCCCTGCGGGATCCATTCCCTTTAATGAGGCAGCGAAGTTACTCTGGACACCGTCTGGCCTCTGTTTAGCGGTGTCCTTTTTTTTAGAAGGGCACAAAATTGTGGCCAACCGCACTTTTATGCACGCCTAAAAAAGCTGACACCGTGGGATCACAGGCCAGACGGCATCCACAGTGCCTCCATCTGCCTTATTATAGGGAATCTTCCGTCATGGGTTCTGTCTTAATCACGTATTTCAGAGATTTACACGGAAACTCTGGTGTAAGTGCTCAGCGCAGAGCGCAGGATAAATGTGAGCAGAGCCTTACTGCGATCTTTGGGAGACATAATAAACAAATCAGTAGCAGGTGAAGAATTGGTTTTATTTATTTTTTACGCCGTTCCTCGTGTGGTATAAGTGATTAGATTACTTTATTCTTTGGGTCGGTGCAATTACAGCGATACCAGATTAATATCTGGCTTTTATGACTGACAGCTGTCAGACACTAAAAAACACTTTTTTTTGCAAAATCTAGTTTTTGCATTGCCATATTTTGAGAGCTATAATTTTTCCATATTTCGGGTGACAGAGTCATGTGAGGGCTTGTTTTTTGCGGGACGAGTTGACATTTTTATTGGTACCATTTTTGGATACGTGACATTTTTTGATCGCTTTCTATTCCGTTTTTTGGGAGGTAAAATGAACAAAAACCAACAGTTCAAGAATTGTTTTTTGAGTTTTTTTATGCTATTCTGTGTGGTAAAAGTGATAAGGCAGCATTATTCTTCGGGTCAGTATGTTTACAGCGATACTACACTTACCGTATATTTTTTTTAATGTTTTGGCACTTTTACACAATAAAACAATTTTATAGAAAATATATTTTTTTTACATTGCTTTATTCTGAGAGATATAACTTTTTTATTTTTCAGCTGATGGAGCTGTATGGCGTTTTTTTTTTTGCGGAACAAGATGACGTTTTCAGCGGTACCATTTTTATTTCCATTTGGCTTTTTGATTGCATTTTATTCCACTTTTTATTTGACGATATGATGAAAAAGCATAGTTTTTTGCTGCGTTTTTTATTTATTTTTTTTATGGTGTGCACAGAAGGAGTTAATTAGTGTGACAGTTTTATAGATCGGGTTGTTTTGGACACGGCGATACCAAATATGTGCACTTTTTTTGTTTTTGCAAAAATATACGGATTTATTGGTTTAATATTTTATTTATTTATTTTTATTTATTTTGTGATTTTTTTAACAGTTTGAAAACATTTTTTAGGCTTTTTTTTACATTTTTACTTAGTCCCTGTATGGGACATCAATTTTTATTTTTCTAATCACTGTTCTCATGCAATGCAATACACATGTATTGCATTGCATGAGAGCTCTGCTGACAGTGTAAAACTGTCATTATCTCCTGCTAGACTCAGCTGCAGGCTGAGCCTATCAGAACACCGTACATGGCAGACCCGGATGCGGTCATGCGACCTCCGGCTGCCATGACAACGCCAGGTCCTCTCAGACATCAGGGGGGCCGTCGGAGAGGTAAGTGGATGAGCCCCTCTCCTCTCACTATCTTCTAAATGCCGCGATCGCTATAGATCGTGGCATCTAGAAGATAGCAAAGGGTTAACATCATTGGGACCTGATCCAATCAGGTCTCGATGATGTCCCCTGTCAGAGCTGTCGCTCTGCACCACACCCGAAGCGCTTGCAGGATCCTGGGGGTCTTGAGTGCTGCGGGACCACCGACCGTTTATAAACATCGGCGCTGCACAGAGCCCAGGCAGCGCCGACGTTTATGTACAGTGGGCGGTCGGAAAGGGGTTAAATGAGTGTGATCGACAATATTGAAGTTGTTCGGTTCTTGTTTCCCGGCCTCTTTTTACCGGCTGAGGAAGAATGATGGGGACAGAACGATCACTAATAGATCAATCTGTCCTCATACAGTATCATGTTATCAGCAGCACATCTGAAGCTTATATCGGGCGATGTGCTGCTGAGAACAAGGATTTGTGTTCAGGTATAAAGAATCCAATCACTCGATGAATAGGCAGCATTGTGCTCGTTTAGCATAATGCACACCATAGTCCACCATATAATATAATGCGCCATATAGTCCACCATATAATATAATGCGCCCTATAGTCCTCCATATAGTATAATGCACTCCTCATAGTCCTCCGTACAGTATAATGCACCCCCATAGTCCTCCATATAGTATAATGTGCCTTATAGCACTCCTATGATGTAGCTCCCATAGAGTATAATGTAGCCCCATAGAGTATAATGCAGGCCCCCATCTATTATAATGCATGCCCATATAATATAATGTAGCCCCATCTAGTATAATGCATGCACATATAATGTAGCCCCATCTAGTATATTGCATGCTCATGTAATATAACGCAGCCCCCCATACAATATAATTCAGGCCCATATAATATAATATAGCCCCAATATAGTATAATGCAGCCGCAACCCCATACAGTATAATGCAGGCCATAATATAATGTATCCCCCATAAAGTATAATGCAAGCACCCTCCCATACAGTATCATGTAGCCCCCATATAAAATAATGTAGCCGCAGCCTCATACAGTATAATGCAAACCCATATAATATAATGTAGCCCCCATATAGTATAATGCAGGTACTTCCCATGCAGTATAATGTAGCCCCCATATAGTATAATACAGCTACAGCCCCATACAGCATAATGCAGCCCCATATAGTATAATGTAGCCGCAGCCCCATACAGTATAATGCAAACCCATATAATTTAATGTAACCCTCATATAGTATAATGCAGCTACCCCATACAGTATAATGTAGCCCCCATATAGTATAATGCAGCCCCAAATAGTATAATGCAGCCCCATATGCCCCCATATAGTGTAATGCAGCCCCATATAGTATAATCCAGCCCCATATGCCCCCATATAGTATAATGCAGCCCCATATTCCCCCATATAGTATAATGCAGCCCCATATAGTATAATGCAGCCCCATATGCCCCCATATAGTAAAATGCAGCCCCATATGCCCCTATATAGTATAATGCAGCACCATATAGTATAATGCAGCCCCATATGCCCCCATATAGTATAATGCAGCCCCATATTCCCCCATATAGTATAATGCAGCCCCATATAGTATAATGCAGCCCCATATGCCCCCATATAGTAAAATGCAGCCCCATATGCCCCCATATAGTATAATGCAGGCCCACAGTCCTGCAGTATTATGGCCATCATTTACTCACTGATGTAAAAAAGTAAATAAATGCATAGTTACATCTCCTCGTTCCTCCGGACTCAGCTTCACTGCCCGGTGCGCGATGAGAAGATGTCATTGCGCCACTGTGACAGAGGCAGAGAGGGAATGATGGGAGAGGGAGCATCACATGACGCTCTCTCTTCCATCAATGCTTTCAACTGTACCGGCATCTATGATGCCAATACTGTTGAATACACGATGCAGGGGAGGGGGGCGATGATGGCATCGGCCCCCGCTGACTCATGGGCCCCGTAGCTGCCGTGTGTTGCTCCGCTATTAGTGGCACGCCACTGGCTGGGGGCCCCTGAGAGAGTGGGGGCCCTAGGCTGATGCCTAGTCTGCCTGACCCTAACACCGGCCCTGTCTGGAGGCACATATACTGGTCTTAGGGGTTTAGAGATAATTTATGTAGGGTATGCTGGAAACAGGATGATAAAACCTGTCAGAGGAGGTGCTTGAAGCTGGATGCGACATTTTGTTGGGAGTGCTTGATGGGAGAATACTGAATGGGGGTATTGTGGAAACCCCTGGATCTTGGTATACTGCTTCTAGGTGATTTCTGCTGAAAAGCTTTGGTTATCATTATACCTGTAATGAGGGCTTTTGTTGCCACTACTGTGAGAGGGCAGGAGCTGGATGTGGCTCTCGACCCTCTCTCGGAGCTGATTCTGGCTCTCAAGGTCAGAAATAATGGGGACCACTGCTCTAGATCAACATGTTAGGTTATGAACTTAAATCTACCTTCAACCTTAAAAACCCTGAAACCTTTAATTTATTAATTTGTGGAGTTCTTTAGCATATAAACAAAAATAACCTTCTAAATATTCAAAAGGTGAACAGATTTTCAGTTTACTGTGCCTTTATATTTCTTATTATTAGTAGAACTTGCGCTATAAGTGAATTGAAAGATTTTTATTTCCATGAAGAGTATGAAAACCTGCACTAAGGTAACATTACTCACAGCATAGGGTTTGCTACAGTGTCTCCAAGGCCTGGACACTAGACTTATATCGCATTAAAATGAAAATTATACAGCCATAAAATAGCAAAGCATGAAAAACTGTATCATATTTTACGGTATATTTCACTGTGTTCAAGGGTCACAAGAAATAAAATGTCCTATATGTAGTAATGCTTTCCAGCTACACTGTTCCATGTGCCACGTAGGATATCAGTGGTTCACTTGAGAGCATAAGAAAACTGGATGGTAATGGGAACTAATGCAGAACAGTTGTGAGCTACATAATAATCTACATTGCCTGAGGCTAAAATCTTCCTTTAATTTGTGAAGAGAAACAATTGTTTTCTGCACATTACCCTTCGTCTGTGCTCATTTTCTGTTAACACATCATCCTTGACAGTTTTCTATGAGCTCTTCTCCCTAAGTGCACTGTGGTTGCAAATTTTTAAGCTTGCAGTCTAGTTTGATCTATAAAAGGAATAATATGGTCTATTATTATATAAAACAAACTGAAAGTTGTTGACAGACCTTCTTTTTTGTGTCGAATATATATTTTTTCAAAGTGAATAAAGTATGTGCCACAGTGATTACTCAGGGAGATATTATCAAAAATGCAATGCTTTGGTATTCTCTAGGCCCATGTTTTTCTAAGTGGGTTCTAAAGGACCCTAATAATTCAAGGGATCTCAGAGGTTTATACTTCTGGTACACAAGTGGTCAGATTTAACCAGCCATTGTGCGAAAAAAAAACAGAAGACTCAAGACCAGGGGTCTACCTAACAAGGGGCAACTTGGGCATTTGCCCTGGGTGATGAGTAGAGATGAGCGTTGTTCGACTCGAACTGTTCGCCATTCTCAAATTCGAGCTGTTTTGGGCGGTGTTCGAGCCGTTCGGCGAACACGAACGATTTGAGAAAAATCCGGCTGTTCGAGGTTATGTTCGATAACTGTTCGTGCACCAAAATCATAACTGGATTTTTTCTCAGTAATGATGAAAATTAATGTTAATACGCAGTTTGAGTGTACAGCGGGGTGGGGGGAGGGGCAGGGGATGGATCTCTGCAGGAATAATGAAGATCACCATTTTTTTTTCTCTTTCCCGCATTTACAGTGGGGAGGTGCAATCTGTCAGCCTATCAGCAGTGCACACACGGAGCGAAGTGCTTTTTTTCACACAAGCAAGGACATGTGTCATTGGCGGTGTATGTCACATGTCCTTGCCCTATAAGACCAAGCCATTTTCCCCGTCGCCACCATTTTCTCACTGCTGCAGCTGCGTGTTAGACGGCGCCGCTGTTGCTGTGTGCGCTATTCCTTGTTAATTTCAAGCCAATTTTCGCACAAATCTACAGAGAGCTTGGGAGTAGGGAATAGTTGTGATTGCAGTCCTTTTAAGGACTAGGTTACAGCATTTCCTACGACTTTTATCAGGCAGGTCTGTGCTCTTAAATAGATAGATTGTGGGAGTAAAGACTAATTGTAATTGCAGTCCTTTTCAGGACTAGGTTACATCAGTTCCTATCAGTTTTTGCCAGGCAGGTCTGTGCCAGTGCTGTGCAAGTTTTTCTCACAGCATTTGGCTGAATCTAGCAAAGCTAATCCTTTTTGGCCTATTGCAGAGTGTGTTAGTCAGTGGAGTAGCCTATCTGTGTTGGAAGATATACCACCTGTGTATAGAATACCAATTTTTTTACTGCACCTAGTGAAGTAAAATCTTTTGGGCATAGCATCATTCTATTAGTCCATCTATACTGACCTCCATCAGGTTGCAAATTGAATATAATTTTTTTCTGCATCTAGCTCTGAAAAAATATTTGGGCTTCTAGCAGTGTGTGGGACTTGTTCTATTAGTCCATCTATACTGACCTCCATCAGGTTTCAAACTGAATATAATTTTTTTCTGCATCTAGCTCTGAAAAAATATTTGGGCTTCTAGCAGTGTGTGGGACTTGTTCTATTAGTCCATCTATACTGACCTCCATCACGCTGCAAATTCAAAATAATTTTTTGTCTGCATCTAGCTCTGAAAAAATATTTGGCCTTCTAGCAGTGTGTGGGACTTTCTCTATTAGTCCATCTATACTGACCTCCATCAGGTTGCAAATTAAAAATAATTTTTATCTGCATCTACCTCTGAAAAAATATTTGGGCTTCTAGCTGTGTGTGGGACTTGTTCTATTAGTCCATCTATACTGACCTCCATCAGGTTGCAAACTGAATATAATTTTTTTCTGCATCTAGCTCTGAAAAAATATTTGGCCTTCTAGCAGTGTGTAGGACTTTATCTATTAGTCCATCTATACTGACCTCCATCAGGTTGCAAATTAAAAATAATTTTTATCTGCATCTAGCTCTGAAAAAATATTTGGCCTTCTAGCAGTGTGTGGGACTTTCTCTATTAGTCCATCTATACTGACCTCCATCAGGTTGCAAATTAAAAATAATTTTTTGTCTGCATCTAGCTCTGAAAAAATATTTGGCCTTCTAGCAGTGTGTGGGACTTTCTCTATTAGTCCATCTATACTGACCTCCATCAGGTTGCAAATTCAAAATAATTTTTTGTCTGCATCTAGCTCTGAAAAAATATTTGGCCTTCTAGCAGTGTGTGGGACTTTCTCTATTAGTCCATCTATACTGACCTCCATCAGGCTGCAAATTAAAAATAATTTTTATCTGCATCTACCTCTGAAAAAATATTTGGCCTTCTAGCTGTGTGTGGGACTTGTTCTATTAGTCCATCTATACTGACCTCCATCAGGTTGCAAACTGAATATATTTTTTTTCTGCATCTACCTCTGAAAAAATATTGGGCTTCTAGCTGTGTGTGGGACTTGTTCTATTAATCCATCTATACAGACCTCCATCAGGTTGCAAACTGAATATAATTTTTTTCTGCATCTACCTCTGAAAAAATATTTGGGCTTCTAGCTGTGTGTGGGACTTTCTTTATTAGTCCATCTATACTGACCTCCATCAGGTTGCAAATTAAAAATAATTTATATCTGCATCTAGCTCTGAAAAAATATTTGGCCTTCTAGCAGTGTGTGGGGCTTTCTCTGTTAGTCCATCTATACTGACCTCCATCAGGTTGCAAATTAAAAATAATTTTTTGTCTGCATCTAGCGCTGAAAAAATATTTGGCCTTCTAGCAGTGTGTGGGACTTTCTCTATTAGTCCATCTATACTGAACTCCATCAGGTTGCAAACTGAATATATTTTTTTTCTGCATCTACCTCTGAAAAAATATTGGGCTTCTAGCTGTGTGTGGGACTTGTTCTATTAATCCATCTATACAGACCTCCATCAGGTTGCAAAGTGAATATAATTTTTTTCTGCATCTACCTCTGAAAAAATATTTGGGCTTCTAGCTGTGTGTGGGACTTGTTCTATTAGTCCATTTATACTGACCTCCATCAGGTTGCAAACTGAATATAATTTTTTTCTGCATCTAGCTCTGAAAAAATATTTGGCCTTCTAGCAGTGTGTGTGACTTTCTCTATTAGTCCATCTATACTGACCTCCATCAGGTTGCAAATTAAAAATAATTTTTATCTGCATCTAGCTCTGAAAAAATATTTGGCCTTCTAGCTGTGTGTGGGACTTATTCTATTAGTCCATCTATACTGACCTCCATCAGGTTGCAAACTGAATATAATTTTTTTCTGCATCTAGCTCTGAAAAAATATTTGGCCTTCTAGCAGTGTGTGGGACATTCTCTATTAGTCCATCTATACTGACCTCCATCATGTTGCAAATTAAAAATAATTTTTTGTCTACATCTAGCTCTGAAAAAATATTTGGCCTTCTAGCAGTGTGTGGGACTTTCTCTATTAGTCCATCTATACTGACCTCCATCAGGTTGCAACTGAATATATATTTTTTCTGCATCTACCTCTGAAAAAATATTTGGGCTTCTAGCTGTGTGTAGGACTTGTTCTATTAGTCCATCTATACTGACCTCCATCAGGTTGCAAACTGAATACAATTTTTTTCTGCATCTACCTCTGAAAAAATATTTGGGCTTCTAGCTGTGTGTGGGACTTGTTCTATTAGTCCATCTATACTGACCTCCATCAGGTTGCAAATTGAATATAATTTTTTTCTCCATCCAACCCAGCCAATAGTTTTGGCCTAATACCACAGTTTGGCCACTCAGCTCTGCTCGGTTCCCATCCATTGTTTTTTTGTGCAAACAACTCCAGAGTTGTGAATTAGTTAACCACCAAAATGAGTGGAAAAAGGCCTGCTGCTGGTGGAAAGGGGAATAGGCATGTTGGGAAGGGGAAAAAAGGTTGTGTCCGTGGGGTAGGTGTTAAAGCTAAACTAAAATGTCTACTTCTTTTAGCGGACAATGTGATAAGATCCCTTTCTTACGGCCACGCCAATTGCTACAAATTCCAGATGAGGCACAAAAACAGCAGGTGCTTCAACGGATATCAAGTGCTCCTTTAAGTGGGCTCTCCTCCACATCAACTTCAACATCACAAATACTCCAGTCCTCAAAGGTGTCACCCCAATCGCACTTGCTTCCTCACAGCTCCCAATTCTCCAGCTGCCCGTCTGAGTATGAGGTAGAACAGATGGTTGAGTCTGCAGAGCTGTTTACTCATACTATAGCCTGGGAATCAGAGGTCGACTCCAGCGCTTCTGTGAATCCAGACGAGGAAATGATCTGCACTGATGCCCAGAATCTTTATGAGTCGGATCCAGGACCAGACGCAGAAGGTTCTGACCATAATGTAGACCCTCATTCCCAAACTGTAACTCCTGTTGGTGGAGACAATGAGGAAGACGATGATGAGACTCAAATACCTGATTGGAGCGACAACTTTAGTTTTTTGTCAGGGCAGGAACAGGTTGGCTCTGAGGACGACGGGTGTGATAACGCACAGGGTGATGATGATGAGGTTGGAGATCCCACTTACTGTCAACCCACAGTCAGCCAAGAGATGAGGTCAGCAGAGGAGGTGGAGGAAGATGCTAGTGACGACGAGGTCAGGTTGCGCCTTCCTGGACAGAGACGTAGTACTGGAAGCACGTCAACAACTGCATCCTCAAACACAACTCTGCCTCTCACCACAAGTCGTGGTGGCTCTTCAGGTCGCATGGGTGCTAAGCATTGCATAGCCTGGGCATTTTTTCAGATCGATAAAGATGACCCAACTCGTGTTATCTGTAACATTTGTCAGCAAAAGCTAAGTAGAGGCCAAAAAATACATAGTTTGAGTACTTCATGCATGAACCGGCACATGGACATGAAGCATAAGTTGCAGTGGGAAGCTCAGTGTGCTACAATGCGGCCTAGCCGGCCGGGCCAACCACCGTCTGCCATATCTTGTGCATCCGCGGCCTCTTCATCCTCTGTGACTGGGGGGACAGCAGTCACACCTGTTTTGGGGCGCAGACCTGCCACCTCTTTACCCGCAACAGCCAGCGTGATTGGCAGGTCATCATTTTCTTTGGAGGTGGTAACACCAGATGGTGTTGAGCTCTGTCCGACATCGATAGCACCACCTTTGGATCAAGGCAACCTAACATGTCCGCCTGCATCTTCCTCACAGACCGGCAGTTTGCCGGGGACACCCTTATCAACCCCGTCTAAGCACAATAGCCAGCCCTCGGTCCCTCAGATGTGGACAAGTAAAAGACCATTTCCTCCTAGCCATGAGATAGCTAAGAGGTTGAATTTCACCATCTGCAAGCTCTTGGCTACAGTAATGCTGCCTTTCCGCCTTCTGGACACAGAGGATTTTCGAGACCTTATGTCCGTCGCAGTGCCCCAGTACCAGATGCCCAGTCGGCACTACTTCTCAAAGAAAGGTGTGCCTGCGCTCCACCAGCATGTCGCACACAACATCACCGCTTCTTTGAGAAACTCTGTGTGTGACAGGGTGCATTTCACCACAGACACTTGGACGAGTAGGCATGGACAGGGGCGTTACATGTCGCTGACTGGGCACTGGGTAACTATGGTGACAGCAGGACAAGGGGCTGCTGTCCAAGTCTTGCCGTCCCCACGAGTTGTGCGTCAATCCTCTTTGTCAAAGTTCCTCCACTGCTTCTGCCTCCTCAACCTCCTCTCGGTCTTCCACCTGCACCCAAAGCCTGTCTGGTCATGCCACAAGCTTTCTAACTGCGCAGAAGGGATCCTGCACACCTCCTTACTATGCTGGCAGTAGGGCTCAACGTCATCAGGCGGTTTTTACTTTGAAATGTCTGGGAAATGTGAGTCACACAGCTGAGGAGTTGTGGTCAGCTCTGGAGAACCAATTTCATGAATGGTTGTCTCCACTGGACCTGAAACCAGGGAAGGCCATGTGCGACAATGCTGCAAACCTGGGTGCGGCCCTTCGCCGGGGCAATGTCACACACGTGCCTTGTATGGCTCACGTGTTGAACCTGGTTGTCCAGCAATTTTTAGCCCACTATCCCAGAATAGATGGCCTTCTGCAGAGGGCACGGTCGCTGTGTGCTCACTTCCGCCGTTCGCATCCCGCAGCTCAGCGACTTACATCTCTACAGAAGTCGTTGGGCCTGCCACTTCACCGGCTAAAATGCGATGTGCCTACCCGGTGGAATTCAACTCTGCACATGTTGCAGCGACTGTGGCAGCACCGACAAGCCCTGGTGCAATACGTTCTGACATATAGCCTGGGCCAACGAGATCCAGAGGTGGGGCAAGTCACGCTGGAGGAGTGGTCTCAGATCAGGGACCTATGCACCCTTCTGCACAGTTTTGAAATGGCGACGAAGATGTTTAGTGCTGACGATGCCATTATCAGCATGACTATTCCGGTGATTTACATGCTGGAGCACATGTTAAACAGAATTCGGAGTCAGGTGGTGGCACAAGAGGAGGTGGAGGAAGTAGAGGAGGAGGAGTTGTATGCGGAATGGCTAACATCTGCAAGGTCCAGACGGTCGGCAGCTCCAAGGCGGCAGGCATGTGAGGGTGGGGGAGATGGTTTTACCAGGGCGCATGGTAGCAGCCAAACTAGTGAGGAAGGTGCAGGAGCCCAGGAAGAAGTGGAGGACGAACTGATGGAAGACTCATCAGATGAGGGAGACCTTGATCACATTTCTGTTGTGCGAGGTTGGGGGGAGAGAACAGAGGAAGGAAGCATGATTGTTACCTCGCCACCAACACAACAGGGACTTGGTGCTCCTGGATGCGCAACACACATGAGTGCCTTCTTGCTGCACTACCTGCAACATGACCCTCGAATTGTGAGAATTAGAAATAATCCTGACTACTGGGTTGCCACACTGTTAGATCCCCGGTACAAAAGTAAATTTGCCGAAATTATTCCTGCCATAGAAAGGGATGCACGCATGCAGGAGTATCAGCAGAGACTGTTGCAGAATCTTACATGTGCTTTTCCACAAAACACCAGTGGTGCACGTAGTGAATCTCACAGTTCCAACTTGCCAACCGTGGGACCGTCAAGTGTTCAGCACTCAAACCGTAACAGAACCACAGTATCTGCTGGTAACATGAATTTTGCGGAATCATTTCACCACTTTTTTAGCCCATCCTTTGCAAGGCCACAGGAGACAAGAAGTCTGACACATAGTCAACGCCTAGAGACGATGGTACAGGAGTATCTCCAAGTAAACATTGAAGCCATGACTGTGTCACTGGACCCTTGCTCTTTTTGGGCTTCCAATCTGGATAAATGGCCGGAGCTAGCCACTTACGCCTTGGAGATCTTGTCATGCCCCGCAGCCAGCGTTCTGTCTGAACGTGTGTTCAGCGCTGCTGGTGGTGTGCTGACAGATAAGCGCACGCGGCACTCCACTGATAATGTAGACAGACTCACGTTCATAAAGATGAACAAATCATGGATCCGAAACAACTTTTCTACCCCTGTGTCATCCTGGGGAGAGTAAAAGCTTGATGATTGGTTAAAATCACCCTACCAACCATTTTAAGCTTTCAAATTACTAATCATGTTTATCTGTATCTTGGCTGGAAAATAATTTGGGCTTTGTAGCAGTGTGCAGCACTGATTCTATTAGGCCATCTATAATAAGCTCCACCAGATTTAAAATTACTAATCATGTTTATCTGTATCTTGACTGGAAAATAATTTGGGCTTTGTAGCAGTGTGCAGCACTGATCCTATTAGGCCATCTATACTAAGCTCCACCAGATTTAAAATTAATAATAATTTTTAGCTGCATCTAGCCCGGAAAATAATTTTGGGGCTCCGAGATGCGCAAGACACATAAGTGCCTTCTTGCTGCACTACCTGCAACATGACCCTCATATTGTCAGAATTCGAAGTAATCATGACTACTGGGTTGCCACACTCTTAGATCCCCCAAACTTTTCGATCAACCTTTTCATTTTAATAAAGACCAAAAAAATGGTCATTTTTGAAATTATAAGCATTAGCAGGTTATTAGAAACTGAAATCAAACAGTTTTCAGCTCAAAACTTTATTCTAGGTGATGTTACATTTTCACATAGGACCCCTTGTTCGAAAGGAGCTTCTGAACTCTCTCGTCCATTGAATTTGTCAGGTTTTGGATGGTTTCTGCTTCAATTGTTTTGCATGAGGACAGAATACCCTCCCAGAGCTGTTGCTTAGATGTGAACTGCCTCCCGCCATCATAGACACTCCTTTTGATGATGCTCCAGAGGTTCTGAATGGGGTAGAGGTCAGGGGAGCATGGGGGTCACACCATAAGTTTGTCCCCTTTTATGCCCATATCAGCCAGAGATGCAGATGTTTTATGTGCAGCATGAGATGGTGCATTATCATGCAAAAAAATGATCTTGCTGTGAAATACACGGTTCTTCTTCTTGAACCATGGCAGGAAGTGCTGTTTGAGAAAATCCACATACATTATGGAGTTCATCTTTAGCGCCTTCAGGGATCCTAAAGGGGCCGACAATCTCTCTCCCCATGATTCCAGCCCAAAACATTACTCCACCTCCTCCTTGTTGGCGCTGTAGCCGTGTTTGCGTGGGGTGTCCATCAACCAGCCATCCTCCACTCCATCCATCTGGACCATCGAGCGCTGCACGGCACTCATCCGTGAACAAAACAGTTTTGAAATCAGTCTTCACGTAATGTTTGGCCCACTGGAGTCGTTTCTGCTTGTGTGAAGTGGATAGAGGAGGTCCACAGGATGGTGTATGCACAGCTGCACACCTCTGAAGGACCCTGCATCTTGTTGTTCGTGGGACATTGGAGGCACCAGCAGCTTCGAAAACTTGTCTGCTGCTATGACAAGGCTTTTTTGCCGCTGCTCTTTTAACCTGACGTAATTGCCTGTAGGAAAGAGTCCTCAATTTGCCCTTATCAGCACGCACACGTGTGTACTGTGAATCAGCTACATACTTCTTGATTGCCAAGACACTTCATCCTGATCATCGCACAATGTTGATTGTAGTCATGCCTTGACCTAAACACTCCACAATTTGTTGCTTCTCAGCAGCCGACACATGCTTTTTCTTTCCTATTTTGGCAGAAAATGTAGGCTGCTTAATAATGTGATACAGCCTTCTTAAGTAGTCTTGCCTTTCATTGGACACACCTGCCAAACTAATTACCACAGGTGTCTGCAATTGCTTACAGTGATATAAAGAGCCCTGACACACATCACCATCAATGAGTTTAACTGACAAACAAACAAATTCTTCCCTTATCACTCCTAAACACTTTTTGCATAATAATTTGGAACACAGTGTACATGTGCTTTTCCACAAAACACCAGTGGTTCACGTAGTGAATCTTACAGTTCTAACTTGCCAACCGTGGTCTGTATGGAGTTGTTCAATAAAGGGCCCAAAATTAAGATAACATAGATGGGAGAGGTCTCTATGAATAGGAATTCCTAAGTATTTGATACCCTGTGAGGGCCAGGCAAAGGAAAAGTTGGACTGGATGGAATCCTATATGGATTTGGGGAGGGAGACATCGAGGGCCTCAGACTTCGCTGCATTGATTTTAAAATTTGACCATGTAACAAAGTGATCTATTTCAGCCACAACAGCATGGATGGATATATGTGATTGAGTGATATATACTAGGACATCATCAGCAAATAGAGAGCACTTGTACTCGGTGCCTCCCACCTCAATCCACCTAATATTGGGGTTATGGCGAATTGATGAGAGCAGGTGCTCCGTCACTAGGATGTATAAGAGAGGGGACAGAGGACATCCCTGCCTTGTCCCATTGGTGATTGTGAAAGGTGATGAAAATGTTCTGATGCACCCCCTGGGCCTTGGGACACCCGGAGCCGGACCCTTTTTGGTGGATGCTGGTGGTTGTAGTCTTCGTGGCGGCGACCCGGTTCCATGGCTCAGGGTGGTCAAACCAGTGGCGGAACTATTTATGTGGTTTTGATGTTTAAATGTCCGACTACGCCACCCATGGATTGCGGTCAGAGTGAACCGCCGCTGCAGGGCAGACCGCTGAGGCTGGTGTTGTGGGTGCAGCAGAGCGTAGCATAACTCACCACGGGAGGAGTATAGCCTCAGGGCAGTGTATGCGGAGGATGGGGGTGATGGTGCAGGGCAGCAGCAGTAACGACACGGAGTCAGTGATGCAGTCCAGGGCCTTTACTCACAGTTCTTATTATCCAGACCACGTCTGCAGGTAACGGCTGCCCACGTCGTACTGTGCTCACCAGGTGAGGGGCTCAGACAACTCCCAGATAACTTTGGAGTTCTTCACAGGACTCCCTTTGTGTGTCCTTTGTCTGGCCTTTCTTACCAACCCTTCTGTCCGGCTGCCTCGGGCCTCCTCTTGGTAAACTTGGCGCCAGTTTCCCTGACCCTATGTGGTGCCTTCCTAGCGGGTGTAGCGAGGGGCTGCACCACATAAAATGTCACAGCCTCCGGTTTCTAGCTGAGGGTCGTTTCCTGCCTCCACTAGTTTCGGGGACCGGTCTCCCCCTTTGGCCTGACCCCTCCACGCAGGTAGATTCGGGCGTGCGGTGGCGACTCGCCCGTCCGCACCCCTGGGATCCCTTCATTCCTCGTTCCTGGAGCCTTCTCCGCTCCTCTTCCTTCCTTCTCCCTCTTCCAGGCCTGGGCCTCTGTTACTAGGCCCGCCTCTGGAGCAGAGCTCATGCAGAGCCCCTGCTCCCTGCCACTTCTGCTCAGACTTCTCTGCACTGAACTAAGATGGTGCCCACCTTTTATACTCCCTTCTCAATGCACCCAGGAACTGCTTCCTCCCTGCTCCTGCACTACAGGGTTCCCCTTCCTCAGTGTTCCCTCCCCCCACTCCAGCCAGGGACAGGGACTGTCGTGCCCATCTCAGAGGCATATTGGTCGCCCTACCCCACGGCAATGTGGTGTAATGCATGCAGGTGTCGGGTCCTGATCCACACTCCATCCTTACCTGAGAGTGAGATATCACACCTCTGGGTGAGGTGCAATACCTCTGTAGCAACCGAGCCCTCAGGGTGCTACAGTTCCATCTATCTTCAGCCTAGGTGACGTATTGTGATACAGGGCCGTGATTTGGGCTATAAAAGGCTCCCCTAGACCCCTACGGCAAGCTTCTTAAGAGAATCATATATGGCGTGCCAGGAGACTCTATGGAATGCTTTCTCAGCATCCAACGAGAGTATCTAATTACAAATTTTTAACTGCATCTAGCCCAGGAAATACTTTGTGCCTAGTAGCAGTGTCTGCTAGTCAGCGGATTATCCTGGCTGTTAAGCAAGCTACACCACCTGTAGTTTGGACACTTAATTTTTTCAAAGGAAATGCTTCGGGACCACGGGATACTCAGTGAAGAGCATCAGGAGGCACCCCAAGGCATAGGGGCTGGGACTGGCAGTAGGATGCCTTGCGGTGGACAGCCGAGCTCGATCCTTATAAAAGCTTTTTAACTGCAGCAGCTTTAGTGGACGCTACTGGAGCTGAAATTACGCAGCTGCTGGCATGAGACTTGCCCTCCAATAGATCCTTGTAAATGGATTTAAAGTGTATTCATTCAAATTAGAGAGACAATTTAAATTAAAAAGCTTAGAGCTGCCTCCACCACAGGGGGGCTCGCTCGACCCACCAGCGGACAGGCACCAGTATTGGGAGAGGGGGCTGGCCGTCAGGGTTCACCGCGGCTCTGGCACAAACCCGGCGACACTGAGGTGGCACGGGCAGGAGCGGACTGCCGTGTCGGCTTCTCACTTTTTGGATTTTAGAAGGGCATGACATGCCTATATCTGTGTCTCCCCCTCCTTTTACTCCTCCACCTCTTTTCTTTTCGCATGACTATATGTACTTGTCACTTTTCCATGTGTTAGTTGTGCCTTCTGAGCAGTTTGTCAGCTTTTGGACACCTTTGAAGGTGTTTTCTATGTGTTTCTATGTGTTTTTGTTTGCCTGCCATTGGTTTTAACAGTGTTCGAAGGTGTTCGACGAACAGTTCGACGAACAGTTCGGCGAACACACGGGTGTTCGACGAACCGAACCGAACTCGAACACTACGGGGGTGGCTCAACACTAGTGATGAGCCAAAAAGTTTATTTCTCTTGTATCATGGATTAGACTATGAACAGAACCTTTGACCCGACTGCAAGAAAGTATAGCTATGAATCTGCCCCAGGATGGCATCGTCATCAACTGACTGAGACTTCAGCATCATCATATCTATATACAACCCCTGGCAAAAATTATGGAATCACTGGGCTCAGAGGATGTTTGTTCAGTTGTTTTATGTTGTTGAAAAAAAGCAGATCACAGACATGTCACAAAACTAAAGTCATTTCAAATGGCAACTTTAGGGCTTTAAGAAACACTAAAAGAAATCAAGAAAAAAAATGTGCTACTCAGTAAGGGTAATTTTTTGCAAACCAAGCAGAGGGAAAAAAATATGGAATCACTCATTTCTGAGGAAAAAATTATGGAATCACCCTGGAAATTTTCATTTCCAAAACAAACACCTGCATCAAATTAGATCTGCTCGTTAGTCTGCATCTAAAAAGGAGTGATCACACCTTGGAGAGCTGTTGCGCCAAGTGGACTGACATGAATCATGGCTCCAACACGAGAGATGTCAATTGAAACAAAGGAGAGGATTATCAAACTCTAAAAAGAAGGTAAATCATCACGCAATGTTGCAAAAGATGTTGGTTGTTCGCAGTCAGCTGTGTCTAAAATCTGGACCAAATACAAACAACATGGGAAGGTTGTTAAAGGCAAACATACTGGTAGACCAAGGAAGACATCAAAGTGTCAAGACCGGAAACTTAAAGCAATATGTCTCCAAAACAGGAAATGCACAACAAAACAAATGAGGAATGAATGGGAGGAAACTGAAGTCAATGTGTGTGACCAAACTGTAAGAAAACGCCTAAAGGAAATGGGATTTACATACAGAAAAGCTAAACATAAACCATCATTAACACCTAAACAGAAAAAAACTAATTTACAATGGGCTAAGGAAAAGCAATCGTGGACTGTGGATGACTGGATGAAAGTTATATTCAGTGATGAATCGCGAATCTGCATTGGGCAAGGTGATGATGGTGGAACTTTTGTTTGGTGCCATTCCAATGAGATTTCTAAAGATGACTGCATGAAGAGAACATGCAAATTTCCACAGTCATTGATGATATGGGGCTGCATGTCAGGTAAAGGCACTGGGGAGATGGCTGTCATTACATCTTCAATAAATGGCCAAGTTTACATTGATATTTTGGACAGTTTTCTTATCCCATCAATTGAAAGGATGCTTGGGGATGGTGACATCATTTTTCAAGATGATAATGCACCCTGCCATAGAGCAAAAACTGTGAAAACATTCCTTGAAAGAAGACACATAAGGTCAATGTCATGGCCTACAAATAGTCCAGATCTCAATCCAATTGAAAATCTTTGGTGGAAGTTGAAGAAAATGGTCCATGACAAGGCTCCAACCTACAAAGCTGATCTGGCAACAGCAATCAGAGAAAGTTGGAGCCAGATTGATGGAGTACTGTTTGTCACTCATTAAGTCCATGCCTCAGAGACTGCGAGCTGTTATTAAAGCCAGAGGTGGAGCAACAAAATACTAGTGATATATTGGTGTGTTCTCTTGTGTGTTTGTTTTTCATGATTCCATAATTTTTCCTCAGAATTGAGTGATTCCACAATTTTTTCCCTTTGCTTGGTCTTCAAAAAATTATTCTTACTGAGTAGCACATTTTTAATCTTGATTTCTTTTAGTGTTTCTTAAAGCCCTAAAGTTGCCATTTGAAATGACTTTAGTTTTGTGCCATGTCTGTGATCTGCTTCTTTTCAACAGCATAAAACAACTGAATGAACATCCTCCGAGCCCGGTGACTTCATAATTTTTGCCAGGGGTTGTATATAATCGTCTAATTCTGTTTATCTGTAACGGAAATCCCACATCGCTGATTGGTTTCTCCAGGCTCCCGCGACCAATCAGCGACAGGCGCAGTCCAGCCGCGAATTGGCACGGTATTTGAACCATGCTTCGCTGATTGGTCGCACCTGGCCAGCCACGACCAAACAGCGACAGGCGCAGTCTGGCAGCGAATTGGCGCAGGATTTGAACCACGCTTCGTTGATTGGTCGCACCCGGACGGCCGCAACCAATAAGCGATATTGGCGCAGCTACTTTAAATTAACCCCCCAATGTATTCCCCCGGGGCCCCTAATGAATTTCGTAAATACCTCATGTTGCCAATACTGCCTGTGCGCGGCGCTATCGCTGACCGCGCACAGGCAGCACGTGACCCCCGGCTGCAGCCGACTCTTGCTTCTGCTTACGTCACGACTATTTGCTGCTGCAGCCAGAGGTCTCCTGTTCCGCGTTCCACAGTGAGTGACGGGTTGTGGGCGGGGTTATCCCCCATTTGCGTCACACCCGGCATCCACCGCACGCTCTCTCAATGAATGGGCTCGCGGTGGATGCCGGGTGTGACGCGATGGGGGATAACCCTGCCCACAACCTGTCATTCACCGTGGAACGCGGAACAGGAGACCCCTGGCTGCAGCCGCAATTAGTCGTGACGCAAGCGGAAGCAAGAGCCGGCTTCAGCCAGGGGTCTCATGCTGCCTGTGCGCGGTCAGCGATAGCGCCGCGCACAGGCAGTATTGGCAACATGAGGCATTTACAAAATTCATTAGGATCCCTGGGGGGGATACATTTTGGGGGGTTAATTTAAAGTAGTGGACAACCCCTTTAAAGCCCGCATTGCTGATTGGTCGCGCCTGGCCGGCCATGACCAATCAGCGATATTGGTGCGCAATTTAAAGCAAGTTCTGTCAGTCACAGTGTGATGTAGTTCAGTCACGTTTACTGAACACGTTCTGTCAGTCATAGTGCGACATAGTTCACTCACGTTTGCTGAACACGTTCTGTCAGTCACAGCGCGCTGAACAGATATTTCTTTACTGTACGCTATCACAATTTACGCTTCCAGTCTTCCAATGGGTCGTAAGCGAAAATTCGCCAATAAGGATGACAGAACATACATATTCTAGAATACCCGATGCGTTAGAATCAGGCCACCATCTAGTAGTGATAATAAATAAAGATGGAACATAAAAAAAGAAGTAATATATGGCAAAAAAATATATATTTACTTTAAAGCAACATATTTTACTGTATAGTATTAAGAGCATCTTTGAATAAATTTCCAGTAACTGGCCTTTTTTAACTGGAAGTTTCTTCGTCATAGGCAACGATTAAAAACTTTCCAGTTCAAAACACGTAAGCCAGTATGCGGAATTTTTTTCTACCAAATTTTTTTGTCCTATACAATAAAATATGTTATTAATAGTGTTGAGCGATACCTTCCGATATCGGGAAATATCGGATCGGATTGGATTGGACCGATACCGAAAAAATATCGGATATCGCCGATTCCGATACCGGAAACCAATGCAAGTCAATGGGACAGAAATATCGGAATGAAAATAAACCCTTTCTTTCCTTGTAGGTTAATTCTACATGAAGGAAAACAACTAAGAATAATGTAGAATGTATTGGGGGAGGTGGGGGAGACAATAAAGGCATAGAGGTTTAGCCCAATCAAATGGAATAGCAGGAATTAATTTTTTTTTAAGACGTTCTGAGTAGTGTTGAGCCACCCCCGTAGTGTTCGAGTTCGGTTCGGTTCGTCGAACACCCGTGTGTTCGCCGAACTGTTCGTCGAACTGTTCGTCGAACACCTTCGAACACCGTTAAAACCAATGGCAGGCAAACAAAAACACATAGAAACACATAGAAAACACCTTCAAAGGTGTCCAAAAGCTGACAAACTGCTCAGAAGACACAACTAACACATGGAAAAGTGACAAGTACATATAGTCATGCGAAAAGAAAAGAGGTGGAGGAGTAAAAGGAGGGGGAGACACAGATATAGGCATGTCATGCCCTTCTAAAATCCAAAAAGTGAGAAGCCGAGACGGCCAGTCCGCTCCTGCCCGTGCCACCTCCGTGTCGCCGGGTTTGTGCCAGAGCCGCGGTGAACCCTGACGGCCAGCCCCCCTCTCCCAATACTGGTGCCTGTCCGCTGGTGGGTCGAGAGAGCCCCCCTGTGGTGGAGGCAGCTCTAAGCTTTTTAATTTAAATTGTCCCTCTAATTTGAATGAATACACTTTAAATCCATTTACAAGGATCTATTGGAGGGCAAGTCTCATGCCAGCAGCCGCGTAATTCCAGCTCCAGTAGCGTCCACTAAAGCTGCTGCAGTTAAAAAGCTTTTATAAGGATCGAGCTCGGCTGTCCACCGCAAGGCATCCTAGTGCCAGTCCCAGCCCCTATGCCTTGGGGTGCCTCCTGATGCTCTTCACTAAGTATCCCGTGGTCCCGAAGCATTTCCTTTGAAAAAATTAAGTGTCCAAACTACAGGTGGTGTAGCTTGCTTAACAGCCGGGATAATCCGCTGACTAGCAGACACTGCTACTAGGCACAAAGTATTTCCTGGGCTAGATGCAGTTAAAAATTTGTAAGTAGATACTCTCGTTGGATGCTGAGAAAGCATTCCATAGAGTCTCCTGGCACGCCATATATGATTCTCTTAAAAAGCTTGGGGTAGGGGTCTAGGGGACCCTTTTATAGCCAAAATCACGGCCCTGTATCACAATACGTCACCTAGGCTGAAGATAAATGGAACTGTAGCACCGAGGGCTCGGTTGCTACAGACGTATTGCACCTCACCCAGAGGTGTGATATCTCACTCTCAGATAAGGATGGAGTGTGGATCAGGACCCGACACCTGCATGCATTACACCACCATGCCGTGGGGCAGGGCGACCAATATGCCCCTGAGATGGGCACGACAGTCCCTGTCCCTGGCTGGAGTGGGGGGAGGGAACACTGAGGAAGGGGAACCCTGCAGTGCAGGAGCAGGGAGGAAGCAGTTCCTGGGTGCATTGAGAAGGGAGTATAAAAGGTGGGCACCATCTTAGTTCAGTGCAGAGAAGTCTGAGCAGAAGTGGCAGGGAGCAGGGGCTCTGCATGAGCTCTGCTCCAGAGGCGGGCCTAGTAACAGAGGCCCAGGCCTGCAACAGGGAGAAGGAAGGAAGAGGAGCGGAGAAGGCTCCAGGAACGAGGAATGAAGGGATCCCAGGGGTGCGGACGGGCGAGTCGCCACCGCACGCCCGAATCCACCTGCGTGGAGGGGTCAGGCCAAAGGGGGAGACCGGTCCCCGAACTAGTGGAGGCAGGAAACGACCCTCAGCTAGAAACCGGAGGCTCTGACATTTTATGTGGCGCAGCCCCTTGCTCCACCCGCTAGGAAGGCACCACATAGGGTCAGGGAAACTGGCGCCAAGTTTACCAAGAGGAGGCCCGAGGCAGCTGGACAGAAGTGTTGGTAAGAAAGGCCAGACAAAGGACACACAAAGGGGGTCCTGTGAAGCGCTCCAAAGTTATCTGGGAGTTGTCTGAGCCCCTCACCTGGTGAGCACAGTACGACGTGGGCAGCCGTTACCTGCAGACGTGGTCTGGATAATAAGAACTGTGAGTAAAGGCCCTGAACTGCATCACTGACTCCGTGTCGTTACTGCTGCTGCCCTGCACCATCACCCCCATCCTCCGCATACACTGCCCTGAGGCTATACTCCTCCCGTGGGGAGTTATGCTACGCTCTGCTGCACCCACAACACCAGCCTTAGCGGTCTGCCCTGTAGCGGCGGTTCACTCTGACCGCAATCCACGGGTGGCGTAGTCGGACATTTAAACATCAAAACCACATAAATAGTTCCGCCACTGGTTTGACCGCCCTGAGCCACGGAACCGGATCGCCGCCACGAAGACTACAACCACCAGCATCCACCAAAAAGGGTCCGGCTCCGGGTGTCCCAAGGCCCAGGGGGTGCGTCAGAACATTTTCATCACCTTTCACAATCACCAATGGGACAAGGCAGGGATGTCCTCTGTCCCCTCTCTTATACATCCTAGTGACGGAGCACCTGCTCTCATCAATTCCCCATAACCCCAATATTAGGTGGATTGAGGTGGGAGGCACCGAGTACAAGTGCTCTCTATTTGCTGATGATGTCCTAGTATATATCACTCAATCACATATATCCATCCCTGCTGTTATGGCTGAAATAGATCACTTTGTTACATGGTAAAATTTTAAAATCAATGCAGCGAAGTCTGAGGCCCTCGATGTCTCCCTCCCTAAATCCATATAGGATTCCATCCAGTCCAACTTTCCCTTTGCCTGGCCCTCCCAGGGTATCAAATACTTAGGAATTCCTATTCATAGAGACCTCTCCCATCTATGTTATCTTAATTTTGGGCCCTTTATTGAACAATTCCATACAGACCACGGTTGGCAAGTTAGAACTGTAAGATTCACTACGTGAACCACTGGTGTTTTGTGGAAAAGCACATGTACACGCGTTCCAAATTATTATGCAAAAAGTGTTTAGAAGTGATAAGGGAAGAATTTGTTTGTTTGTCAGTTAAACTCATTGATGGTGATGTGTGTCAAGGCTCTTTATATCACTGTAAGCAATTGCAGACACCTGTGCTAATTAGTTTGGCAGGTGTGTCCAATGAAAGGCAAGACTACTTAAGAAGGCTCTCTCACATTATTAAGCAGCCTACATTTTCTGCCAAAATGGGAAAGAAAAAGGATGTGTCGGCTGCTGAGAAGCAACAAATTGTGGAGTGTTTAGGTCAAGGCATGACTACAATCAACATTGTGCGATGATCAGGATGAAGTGTCTTGGCAATCAAGAAGTATGTAGCTGATTCACAGTACACACGTGTGCGTGCTGATAAGGGCAAATTGAGGACTCTTTCCTACAGGCAATTACGTCAGGTTGAAAGAGCAGCGGCAAAAAAGCCTTGTCATAGCAGCAGACAAGTTTTTGAAGCTGCTTGTGCCTCCAACGTCCCCCGAACAACAAGATGCAGGGTCCTTCAGAGGTTTGCAGCTGTGCATACGCCATCCTGTTGACCTCCTCTATCCACTTCACACAAGCAGAAATGGCTCCAGTGGGCCAAACATTACATGAAGACTGATTTCAAAACTGTTTTGTTCACGGATGAGTGCCGTGCAGCGCTCGATGGTCCAGATGAATGGAGTGGAGGATGGCTGGTTGATGGACACCCCACGCAAACACGGCTACAGCGCCAACAAGGAGGAGGTGGAGTAATGTTTTGGGCTGGAATCATGGGGAGAGAGATTGTCGGCCCCTTTAGGATCCCTGAAGGCGCTAAAGATGAACTCCATAATGTATGTGGATTTTCTCAAACAGCACTTCCTGCCATGGTTCAAGAAGAAGAACCGTGTATTTCACAGCAAGATCATTTTTCTGCATGATAATGCACCATCTCATGCTGCACATAAAACATCTGCATCTCTGGCTGATATGGGCATAAAAGGGGACAAACTTATGGTGTGACCCCCATGCTCCCCTGACCTCTACCCCATTCAGAACCTTTGGAGCATCATTAAAAGGAGTGTCTATGATGGCGGGAGGCAGTTCACATCTAAGCAACAGCTCTGGGAGGGTATTCTGTCCTCATGCAAAACAATTGAAGCAGAAACCATCCAAAACCTGACAAATTCAATGGACGAGAGAGTTCAGAAGCTCCTTTCGAACAAGGGGTCCTATGTGAAAATGTAACATCACCTAGAATAAAGTTTTGAGTTGAAAACTGTTTGATTTCAGTTTCTAACAACCTGCTAATGCATATAATTTCAAAAATGACCATTTTTTTGGTCTTTATTAAAATGAAAAGGTTGATCGAAAAGCTTGGGGGATCTAAGAGTGTGGCAACCCAGTAGTCATGATTACTTCGAATTCTGACAATATGAGGGTCATGCTGCAGGTAGTGCAGCAAGAAGGCACTTATGTGTCTTGCGCATCTCTGAGCCCCAAAATTATTTTCCGGGCTAGATGCAGCTAAAAATTATTTTTAATTTTAAATCTGGTGAAGCTTATTATAGATGGCCTAATAGGATCAGTGCTGCACACTGCTACAAAGCCCAAATTATTTTCCAGTCAAGATACAGATAAACATGATTAGTAATTTGAAAGCTTAAAACGGTTGGTAGGGTGATTTTAACCAATCATCAAGCTTTTACTCTCCCCAGGATGACACAGGGGTAGAAAAGTCGTTTCGGATCCATGATTTGTTCATCTTTATGAACGTGAGTCTGTCTACATTATCAGTGGAGAGCCGCGTGCGCTTATCTGTCAGCACACCACCAGCAGCGCTGAACACACGTTCAGACAGAACGCTGGCTGCGGGGCATGACAAGATCTCCAAGGCGTAAGTGGCTAGCTCCGGCCATTTATCCAGATTGGAAGCCCAAAAAGAGCAAGGGTCCAGTGACACAGTCGTGGCTTCAATGTTTACTTGGAGATACTCCTGTACCATCGTCTCTAGGCGTTGACTATGTGTCAGACTTCTTGTCTCCTGTGGCCTTGCAAAGGATGGGCTAAAAAAGTGGTGAAATGATTCCGCAAAATTGATGTTACCAGCAGATACTGTGGTTCTGTTACGGTTTGAGTGCTGAACACTTGATGGTCCCACGGTTGGCAAGTTGGAACTGTGAGATTCACTACGTGCACCACTGGTATTTTGTGGAAAAGCACATGTAAGATTCTGCAACAGTCTCTGCTGATACTCCTGCATGCGTGCATCCCTTTCTATGGCAGGAATAATTTCTGCAAATTTACTTTTGTACCGGGGATCTAACAGTGTGGCAACCCAGTAGTCAGGATTATTTCTAATTCTCACAATTCGAGGGTCATGTTGCAGGTAGTGCAGCAAGAAGGCACTCATGTGTGTTGCGCATCCAGGAGCACCAAGTCCCTGTTGTGTTGGTGGCGAGGTAACAATCATGCTTCCTTCCTCTGTCCTCTCCCCCCAACCTCGCACAACAGAAATGTGATCAAGGTCTCCCTCATCTGATGAGTCTTCCATCAGTTCGTCCTCCACTTCTTCCTGGGCTCCTGCACCTTCCTCACTAGTTTGGCTGCTACCATGCGCCCTGGTAAAATCATCTCCCCCACCCTCACATGCCTGCCGCCCTGGTGCTGCCGACCGTCTGGACCTTGCGGATGTTAGCCCTTCCGCATACAACTCCTCCTCCTCTACTTCCTCCACCTCCTCTTGTGCCACCACCTGACTCCGAATTCTGTTTAACATGTGCTCCAGCATGTAAATCACCGGAATAGTCATGCTGATAATGGCATCGTCAGCACTAAACATCTTCGTCGCCATTTCAAAACTGTGCAGAAGGGTGCATAGGTCCCTGATCTGAGACCACTCCTCCAGCGTGATTTGCCCCACCTCTGAATCTCGTTGGCCCAGGCTATACGTCAGAACGTATTGCACCAGGGCTTGTCGGTGCTGCCACAGTCGCTGCAACATGTGCAGAGTTGAATTCCACCGGGTAGGCACATCGCATTTTAGCCGGTGAAGTGGCAGGCCCAACGACTTCTGTAGAGATGTAAGTCGCTGAGCTGCGGGATGCGAACGGCGGAAGTGAGCACACAGTGACCGTGCCCTCTGCAGAAGGCCATCTAGTCTGGGATAGTGGGCTAAAAATTGCTGGACAACCAGGTTCAACACGTGAGCCATACAAGGCACGTGTGTGACATTGCCCCGGCGAAGGGCCGCACCCAGGTTTGCAGCATTGTCGCACACGGCCTTCCCTGGTTTCAGGTCCAGTGGAGACAACCATTCATGAAATTGGTTCTCCAGAGCTGACCACAACTCCTCAGCTGTGTGACTCACATTTCCCAGACATTTCAATGTAAAAACCGCCTGATGACGTTGAGCCCTACTGCCAGCATAGTAAGGAGGTGTGCAGGATCCCTTCTGCGCAGTTAGAAAGCTTGTGGCATGACCAGACAGGCTTTGGGTGCAGGTGGAAGACCGAGAGGAGGTTGAGGAGGCAGAAGCAGTGGAGGAAAAATGACATAAAGAGGATTGACGCACAACTCGTGGGGACGGCAAGACTTGGACAGCAGCCCCTTGTCCTGCTGTCACCATAGTTACCCAGTGCCCAGTCAGCGACATGTAACGCCCCTGTCCATGCCTACTCGTCCAAGTGTCTGTGGTGAAATGCACCCTGTCACACACAGAGTTTCTCAAAGAAGCGGTGATGTTGTGTGCAACATGCTGGTGGAGCGCAGGCACACCTTTCTTTGAGAAGTAGTGCCTACTGGGCATCTGGTACTGGGGCACTGCGACGGACATAAGGTCTCGAAAATCCTCTGTGTCCACCAGGCGGAAAGGCAGCATTACTGTAGCCAAGAGCTTGCAGATGGTGAAATTCAACCTCTTAGCTTTCTCATGGCTAGGAGGAAATGGTCTTTTACTTGTCCACATCTGAGGGACCGAGGGCTGGCTATTGTGCTTAGACGGGGTTGATAAGGGTGTCCCCGGCAAACTGCCGGTCTGTGAGGAAGATGCAGGCGGACATGTTAGGTTGCCTTGATCCAAAGGTGGTGCTATCGATGTCGGACAGCGCTCAAGACCAGCTGGTGTTACCACCTCCAAAGAAAATGATGACCTGCCAATCACGCTGGCTGTTGCGGGTAAAGAGGTGGCAGGTCTGCGCCCCAAAACAGGTGTGACTGCTGTCCCCCCAGTCACAGAGGATGAAGAGGCCGCGGATGCACAAGATATGGCAGACGGTGGTTGGCCCGGCCGGCTAGACCGCATTGTAGCACACTGAGCTTCCCACTGCAACTTATGCTTCATGTCCATGTGCCGGTTCATGCATGAAGTACTCAAACTATGTATTTTTTGGCCTCTACTTAGCTTTTGCTGACAAATGTTACAGATAACACGAGTTGGGTCATCTTTATCGATCTGAAAAAATGCCCAGGCTATGCAAGGCTTAGCACCCATGCGACCTGAAGAGCCACCACGACTTGTGGTGAGAGGCAGAGTTGTGTTTGAGGATGCAGTTGTTGACGTGCTTCCAGTACTACGTCTCTGTCCAGGAAGGCGCAACCTGACCTCGTCGTCACTAGCATCTTCCTCCACCTCCTCTGCTGACCTCATCTCTTGGCTGACTGTGGGTTGACAGTGAGTGGGATCTCCGACCTCATCATCATCACCCTGTGCGTTATCACACCCGTCGTCCTCAGAGCCAACCTGTTCCTGCCCTGACAAAAAACTAAAGTTGTCGCTCCAATCAGGTATTTGAGTCTTATCATCGTCTTCCTCATTGTCTCCACCAACAGGAGTTACAGTTTGGGAATGAGGGTCTACATTATGGTCAGAACCTTCTGCGTCTGGTCCTGGATCCGACTCATAAAGATTCTGGGCATCAGTGCAGATCATTTCCTCGTCTGGATTCACAGAAGCGCTGGAGTCGACCTCTGATTCCCAGGCTATAGTATGAGTAAACAGCTCTGCAGACTCAACCATCTGTTCTACCTCATACTCAGACGGGCAGCTGGAGATTTGGGAGCTGTGAGGAAGCAAGTGCGATTTGGGTGACACCTTTGAGGACTGGAGTATTTGTGATGTTGAAGTTGATGTGGAGGAGAGCCCACTTAAAGGAGCACTTGATATCCGTTGAAGCACCTGCTGTTTTTGTGCCTCATCTGGAATTTGTAGCGATTGGCGTGGCCGTAAGAAAGGGATCTTATCACATTGTCCGCTAAAAGAAGTAGACATTTTAGTTTGGCTGGAAGATGGTCTTTCTTCTGCACCTACCCCACGGACACAACCTTTTTTCCCCTTCCCAACACGCCTATTCCCCTTTCCACCAGCAGCAGGCCTTTTTCCACTCATTTTGGTGGTTAACTAATTCACAACTCTGGAGTTGTTTGCACAAAAAAACAATGGATGGTAACCGAGCAGAGCTGAGTGGCCAAACTGTGGTATTAGGCCAAAACTATTGGCTGGGTTAGATGCAGAAAAAAATTATTTTTAATTTGCAACCTGATGGAGGTCAGTATAGATGGACTAATAGACCAAGTCCCACACACCGCTAGAAGCCCAAATATTTTTTCAGAGCTAGATGCAGAAAATTTTTTTATTCAATTTGCAACCTGATGGAGGTCAGTATAGATTTACTAATAGACCAAGTCCCACACACTGCTAGAAGCCCAAATATTTTTTCAGAGCTAGATGCAGAAAAAAATTATTTTTAATTTGCAACCTGATGGAGGTCAGTATAGATGGACTAATAGACCAAGTCCCACACACTGCTAGAAGCCCAAATATTTTTTCAGAGCTAGATGCAGAAAAAAATTATTTTTAATTTGCAACCTGATGGAGGTCAGTATAGATGGACTAATAGACCAAGTCCCACACACCGCTAGAAGCCCAAATATTTTTTCAGAGCTAGATGCAGAAAAAAATTATATTCAATTTGCAACCTGCTGGACGTCAGTATAGAAGGACTAATAGAACAAGTCCCACACACTGCTAGAAGCCCAAATATTTTTTCAGAGCTAAATGAAGAAAAAAATTATTTTTAATTTGCAACCTGATGGAGGTCAGTATAGATGGACTAATAGACCAAGTCCCACACACTGCTAGAAGCCCAAATATTTTTTCAGAGCTAGATGCAGAAAAAAATAATTTTTAATTTGCAACCTGATGGAGGTCAGTATAGATGGACTAATAGACCAAGTCCCACACACCGCTTTAGCCCAAATATTTTTTCAGAGCTAGATGCAGAAATTTTTTTTATTCAATTTGCAACCTGATGGAGGTCAGTATAGATGGACTAATAGACCAAGTCCCACACACTGCTAGAAGTCCAAATATTTTTTCAGAGCTAGATGCAGAAAAAAATTATTTTTAATTTGCAACCTGATGGAGGTCAGTATAGATGGACTAATAGAACAAGTCCCACACGCTGCTAGAAGCCCAAATATTTTTTCACAGATAAATGAAGAAAAAAATTATTTTTAATTTGCAACCTGATGGAGGTCAGTATAGATGGACTAATAGACCAAGTCCCACACACTGCTAGAAGCCCAAATATTTTTTCAGAGCTAGATGCAGAAAAAAATTATTTTTAATTTGCAACCTGATGGAGGTCAGTATAGATGGACTAATAGACCAAGTCCCACACACCGCTAGAAGCCCAAATATTTTTTCAGAGCTAGATGCAGAAAAAAATTATATTCAATTTGCAACCTGCTGGAGGTCAGTATAGAAGGACTAATAGAGCAAGTCCCACACACTGCTAGAAGCCCAAATATTTTTTCAGAGCTAAATGAAGAAAAAAATTATTTTTAATTTGCAACCTGATGGAGGTCAGTATAGATGGACTAATAGACCAAGTCCCACACACTGCTAGAAGCCCAAATATTTTTTCAGAGCTAGATGCAGAAAAAAATTATATTCAGTTTGCAACCTGATGGAGGTCAGTATAGATGGACTAATAGAATGATGCTATGCCCAAAAGATTTTACTTCACTAGGTGCAGTAAAAAAATTGGTATTCTATACACAGGTGGTATATCTTGCAACACAGATAGGCTACTCCACTGACTAACACACTCTGCAATAGGCCAAAAAGGATTAGCTTTGCTAGATTCAGCCAAATGCTGTGAAAAAAACTTGCACAGCACTGGCACAGACCTGCCTGGCAAAAACTGATAGGAACTGATGTAACCTAGTCCTGAAAAGGACTCCAATTACAATTAGTCTTTACTCCCACAATCTATCTATTTAAGAGCACAGACCTGCCTGATAAAAGTCGTAGGAAATGCTGTAACCTAGTCCTTAAAAGGACTGCAATCACAACTATTCCCTACTCCCAAGCTATCTGTATATTTGTGCGAAAATTGGCTTGAAATTAACAAGGTATAGCGCACACAGCAACAGCGGTGCCGTCTAACAAGCAGCTGCAGCAGTGAGAAAATGGTGGCGACGGGGAAAATGGCTTGGTCTTATAGGGCAAGGACATGTGACATACACTGCCAATCACACATGCCCTTGCTTGTGTGAAAAAAAGCACTTCGCTCCGTGTGTGCGCTGCTGATAGGCTGACAGATTGCACCTCCCCACTGCAAATGCGGGAAAGAGAAAAAAAAATGGAGATCTTCATTGTTCCTGCAGAGATCCATCCCCTGCCCCTCCCCCCGCCCCGCTGTACACTCAAACTGCGTATTAACATTAATTTTCATCATTACTGAGAAAAAATCCAGTTATGATTTTGGTGCACGAACAGTTATCGAACATAACCTCGAACAGCCGAATTTTTCTCAAATTGTTCGTGTTCGCCGACCAGCTCGAACACCGCCCAAAACAGCTCGAATTTGAGATTGGCGAACAGTTCGAGTAGAACAACGCTCATCTCTAGTTCTGAGTTACGAAAATATTGACTATGTTAAGTATTTTTATATTTTGTCAGATATTTATGTTTCACTACTTCCATGCTCTTCACCTTCTTTTTTACTTCTCCCACACTTTCTCCTTCATCATCCTCAGCATCTTTTTCATCCTCTTCTTCTTCACCTTCTTCATCTTCTTCTTCACCTTCTTCGTATTATTCTTTTTTTTTACATTCTTCATATTCTACTTCTTCATCTTCTTCATATTCTTCTTCTTCATCATATTCTTATTTGTGACAGGCATTCCTGTAGTTGTTATCTATAAAAGGTTGGACATTACACCTTTCGTTCTGCCCGTCACAAAAGATTTACAACAGGATTTGTCCGCGTTCAGTTTGGCCTGCAGCAGCAGGTCTTTTCCAGGGGCACCTCGAGGAGGAACGGACTCACCCCCATACACTGCTTAGTCATCTTCTGCTTATAATTTAGATATTATCTTTTGCTCTGATTTTTAGTCTTATGCTTAATGTTCTTCCGCTTTTTGTTCTACAGCTTCTTGTATTTCTGCTTCTTGGTTTTCTGTCTCTTGTTCTTCTGTATCTTGGTGCTTGTCTTCTCTTCTTTGTCCTCTTGGTCAACTTCTTCAGGGTCATCTTCTTGGTCTTCTTCGGGGTGGTCCTCAGGGTCGTCGTCTTCGGGGGTCCTCGTCTTCGGGGTCCTCGTCTTCTTCGGGTTGGTCTTCTGGATCCTCGTCTTCGGGGTCCTCGTCTTCTTCGGGGTGGTCTTCAGGGTCCTCGTCTTCTTCGGGGTGGTCTTCAGGGTCCTCGACTTCAGGGTCATTGTCTTCGGGGTCCTCGTCTTCTTAGGGTTGGTCTTCAGGGTTCTCGTCTTCAGGGTCCTCGTCAGGGAGATCCAGAGTGATTACCAAGAACCATTTCAAAAAGCTTGAACTTGGAAATGTAGCAGAAGGTACAAGAAAGCTGAGGAGCTACTGAGAACCAGCTGACGGTACTGGAACCCGGATGGGTAGCAGAAGGTACGAGAGCCAATGGAACTGCCGAAGACCAGCTGACGGTACTGGAACTCGGTTACTAAGCAGGAGGTACCTGTGCCAGAAAGCACTACCAAGGACCAGCAGACATTGGTGGAACTTGGATACCGAGAAGGAGGCACCTAATCCAAAAGCACTGCCGAGAACCAGCTGACGGTGCTGGAACCCGGATGGGTAGCAGAAGGTACCCATGTAAAAAAAAGTTCAAGGCCGCGAGCCGGCCACAGTTACCAAAACCAACAGTCCTACAGGGGGTGCTTGTCCTATTGGCACTATGGAACCAGCCTTCATTGCCTGATCCCGCAGCCCACATAGGAGTCACCTAAACTGCAGGCACCATAGAGTCGGCTAACCCGACCGCAACACGACAGGACAACGCATTGGAGGCAAAGTGACGTTGACACTACCCGGAAACAGCTGGCGTGCTGGAACCAGGCTGGGCAGGAGGGAGTACCCGTGCCAAAGACACTGCCAAGAAACAGCTGACGGTACTGGAACCCGGATGGGTAGTAGAAGGTACAAGAGCCAATGGAACTGCCGAAGACCCGCTGACGGTACTAGAACTCGGTTACTAAGCAGGAGGTACCTGTGCCAGAAAGCACTACCAAGGACTAGCAGACATTGGTGGAACTTGGATACCGAGAAGGAGGCACCTAATCCAAAGGCACTGCCGAGAACCAGCTAACGGTACTGGAACCCGGATGGGTAGCAGAAGGTACCCATGTAAAAAAAAGTTCAAGGCCGCGAGCCGGCCGCAGTTACCAAAACCCACAGTCCTACAGGGGGTGCTTGTCCTATAGGCACTATGGAACCAGCCTTCATTGCCAGATCCCGCAGCCCACATAGGAGTCACCTAAACTGCAGGCACCATAGAGTCGGCTAACCCGACCGCAACACGACAGGACAACGCATTGGAGGCAAAGTGACGTTGACACTACCCGGAAACAGCTGGCGTGCTGGAACCAGGCTGGGCAGGAGGGAGTACCCGTGCCAAAGACACTGCCGAGAACCAGCTGACGGTACTGGTACCCGGATGCGTAGTAGAAGGTACAAGAGCCAATGGAACTGCCGAAGACCAGCTGACGGTACTGGAACTCGGTTACTAAGCAGGAGGTACCTGTGCCAGAAAGCACTACCAAGGACCAGCAGACGTTGGTGGAACTTGGATACCGAGAAGTACGCACCTAATCCAAAGGCATTGCCGAGAACCAGCTGACGGTACTGGAACCCGGATGGGTAGCAGAAGGTACCCATGTAAAAAAAAGTTCAAGGCCGCGAGCCGGCCGCAGTTTCCAAAACCCACAGTCCTACAGGGGGTGCTTGTCCTATTGGCACTATGGAACCAGCCTTCATTGCCAGATCCCGCAGCCCACATAGGAGTCACCTAAACTGCAGGCACCATAGAGTCGGCTAACCCGACCGCAACACGACAGGACAACGCATTGGAGGCAAAGTGACGTTGACACTACCCGGAAACAGCTGGCGTGCTGGAACCAGGCTGGGCAGGAGGGAGTACCCGTGCCAAAGTCACTGCCGAGAACCAGCTGACGGTACTGGAACCCGGATGGGTAGTAGAAGGTACAAGAGCAAATTGAACTACCGAGGACCAGCTGACGGTACTGGAACCCGGATGGGTAGCAGAAGGTACGAGAGCCAATGGAACTGCCGAAGACCAGCTGACGGTACTGGAACTCGGTTACTAAGCAGGAGGTACCTGTGCCAGAAAGCACTACCAAGGACCAGCAGACGTTGGTGGAACTTGGATACCGAGAAGGAGGCACCTAATCCAAAGGCACTGCCGAGAACCAGCTGACGGTACTGGAACCCGGATGGGTAGCAGAAGGTACCCATGTAAAAAAAAGTTCAAGGCCGCAAGCCGGCCACGGTTACCAAAACCCACAGTCCTACAGGGGGTGCTTGTCCTATAGGCACTATAGAACCAGCCTTCATTGCCAGATCCCGCAGCCCACATAGGAGTCACCTAAACTGCAGGCACCATAGAGTCGGCTAACCCGACCGCAACACGACAGGACAACGCATTGGAGGCAAAGTGACGTTGACACTACCCGGAAACAGCTGGTGTGCTGGAACCAGGCTGGGCAGGAGGGAGTACCCGTGCCAAAGACACTGCCGAGAACCAGCTGACGGTACTGGAACCCGGATGGGTAGTAGAAGGTACAAGAGCCAATGGAACTGCCGAAGACCAGCTGACGGTACTGGAACTCGGTTACTAAGCAGGAGGTACCTGTGCCAGAAAGCACTACCAAGGACCAGCAGACGTTGGTGGAACTTGGATACCGAGAAGGAGGCACCTAATCCAAAGGCACTGCCGAGAACCAGCTAACGGTACTGGAACCCGGATGGGTAGCAGAAGGTACCCATGTAAAAAAAAAGTTCAAGGCCGCGAGCCGGCCCCAGTAACCAAATCCCACAGTCCTACAGGGGGTGCTTGTCCTATTGGCACTATGGAACCAGCCTTCATTGCCTGATCCCGCAGCCCACATAGGAGTCACCTAAAATGCAGGCACCATAGAGTCGGCTAACCCGACCGCAACACGACAGGACAACGCATTGGAGGCAAAGTGACGTTGACACTACCCGGAAACAGCTGGCGTGCTGGAACCAGGCTGGGCAGGAGGGAGTACCCGTGCCAAATACACTGCCGAGAACCAGCTGACGGTACTGGAACCCGGATGGGTAGTAGAAGGTACAAGAGCCAATGGAACTGCCGAAGACCAGCTGACGGTACTGGAACTCGGTTACTAAGCAGGAGGTACCTGTGCCAGAAAGCACTACCAAGGACCAGCAGACGTTGGTGGAACTTGGATGCCGAGAAGTAGGCACCTAATCCAAAGGCATTGCCGAGAACCAGCTGACGGTACTGGAACCCGGATGGGTAGTAGAAGGTACAAGAGCAAATGGAACTACCGAGAACCAGCTGGCGGTGCTGGAACCCAGGGTAAATACTAAAAACAGAGTGGAGCCAGAGGTGTAATTGGAGCAAGTTTTAAATCAGTAGTACAGTGGATGTGGACAAAGCAGGAGAATTTGCCGGACACACAGCAGGGGAACAGCTGATGTTACTGAACCCCAATAACACTGGAGCAAGCGTTGACTGTGCAGACGGCACTTCTGAGCAGCAACTAGCGGTATTGGAGCCCAGGGTAAATACTAAAAACAGAGGAGCCAGAGGTGTATTTGGAGGAGGCTTTAAATCAGTAGTACAGTGGATGTGGACAGAGCAGGAGAAATTGCCGTCCGCACAGCAGGGGAACAGCTGACGTTACTGAACCCCAATAACACGGCAGCAAGTGTTGACTGTGCAGACGGCACTTCCGAGCGCCAACTGGCGGTGTTGGAGCTCAGGGATAATACTGAAAACAGAGGAGCCAGAGGTGTAATTGGAGCAACTTTAAAATCTGTAGTAGTGAGAATGTGGACAGAGCAGGAGAAATTGCCGTCCGCACAGCAGGGGAACAGCTGACGTTACCGAACCCCAATAACATGGCAGCAAGTGTTGACTGTGCAGACGGCACTTCCGAGCACCAACTGGCGGTGTTGGAGCTCAGGGATAATACTGAAAACAGAGGAGCCAGAGGTGTATTTGGAGGAGGTTTTAAATCAGTAGTACAGTGGATGTGGACAGAGCAGGAGAAATTGCCGTCCGCACAGCAGGGGAACAGCTGACGTTACTGAACCCCAATGACACGGCAGCAAGTGTTGACTGTGCAGACGGCACTTCCGAGCGCCAACTGGCGGTGTTGGAGCTCAGGGATAATACTGAAAACAGAGGAGCCAGAGGTGTAATGGGAGCAACTTTAAAATCAGTAGTAGTGAGAATGTGGACAGAGCAGGAGAAATTGCCGTCCGCACAGCAGGGGAACAGCTGACGTTACTGAACCCCAATAACACGGCAGCAAGTGTTGACTGTGCAGACGGCACTTCCGAGCACCAACTGGCGGTGTTGGAGCTCAGGGATAATACTGAAAACAGAGGAGCCAGAGGTGTAATTGGAGCAACTTAAAAATCTGTAGTAGTGAGAATGTGGACAGAGCTGGAGAAATTGCCGTTCGCACAGCAGGGGAACAGCTGACGTTACTGAACCCCAATGACATGGCAACAAGTGTTGACTGTGCAGACGGCACTTCCGAGCGCCAACTGGCGGTGTTGGAGCTCAGGGATAATACTGAAAACAGAGGAGCCAGAGGTGTAATTGGAGCAACTTTAAAATCTGTAGTAGTGAGAATGTGGACAGAGCAGGAGAAATTGCCGTCCGCACAGCAGGGGAACAGCTGACGTTACCGAACCCCAATAACATGGCAGCAAGTGTTGACTGTGCAGATGGCACTTCCGAGTGCCAACTGGCGGTGTTGGAGCTCAGGGATAATACTGAAAACAGAGGAGCCAGAGGTGTATTTGGAGGAGGTTTTAAATCAGTAGTACAGTGGATGTGGACAGAGCAGGAGAAATTGCCGTCCGCACAGCAGGGGAACAGCTGACGTTACTGAACCCCAATGACACGGCAGCAAGTGTTGACTGTGCAGACGGCACTTCTGAGCGCCAACTGGCGGTGTTGGAGCTCAGGGATTACAGTTCAGGTGGTAGAAACATGAACAGAACAGGAGACCTGGATACTTTTGCCAACAATTATTTATTCTGGAAGAGGACTGGCAAATTCATGAGAGATCCAGGCCTTGTTCATTTTGAGAAAAGTAAGCCGGTCAACGTTATCGGAGGATAGTCGCATGCGACGGTCTGTTAGTACACCACCTGCGGCACTAAAGACGCGTTCCGATAATACACTAGCAGCAGGGCAAGCTAGCACCTCCAATGCATACTGACTTAGCTCTGGCCATGTATCTAGCTTACAGACCCAAAACTTGAAGGGAGAAGAGCCGTCTGGGAGTACACTAAGAGGGCAAGACATGTAGTCTGTCACCATCTGACGGAAACGTTGCCTCCTGCTGACTGGAGCCGTCTGTGATGGTGTAGACATTTGTGGCGGCGGGGACACAAAACTTTGCCACATTTCGGCCATACTGGTCTTGCCTTGTGCTGAGGCGCTGCTTCTGCTCCCTCTTTGTGCAGAGCTTCCTCCACTGCCTCGACGCACTGACCTGCTTTGTAAAGCACTAGCAGCACTGCTCTCGGTTGGAATGGAGAACATGATGGAATGCACCAGTGCGTCTTGGTACTCCCGCATTTTACGCTCCCTGCTCAACGGTGTTATGAGGCTTTGTAAGTTGTCCCAGTAGCGAGGATCTAGGAGGGTGGACAATCAGCCGTGTTGAGAATGTGGGCGATGCGGCGGTCGTTTCTCAGGCACTGCAACATGAAATCAACCATGTGCTGCAGACTGCCAACTGGCCAAGAAACGCTGTCCCCTGCTTGAGGCGTGATCTCTGCCTGCTCTGCATCACCCCACCCTCGCTCTAGATACTGACTACTAGAGCATTGTGTACCTCCCTCCTCTGGACATATGTCTTCCTCATCCATTGACTCCTCCTCATCCTCCTCACAAAGTGTCCCCTGCCTAGGCCTTTGTGAGGAACCACGTTGCGCAGACTGTAGAGAAGCAGATGGCATTTGTGACTCCTCATCCTCCACCTCTTCCAAAACCTCGTCCCTTAGTGCTTGCAGTGTTTTTTCAAGCAGGCAGATAAGGGGGATAGTCATGCTGACTAGTGCATCATCTGCACTCGCCATCCGCGTGGAATAATCGAAGGCACGCAAAACGTGGCAAATGTCCTTCATAGAGGCCCACTCAGTGGTGGTGAAGTGTGAATGGCGCGCACTGCGACTTGTTTGCGCCTGCTGCAGCTGGTACTCCATTACTGCTGCCTGCTGCTCACACAACCTCTCCAACATATGTAACGTTGAATTCCACCTGGTGGGTAGGTCACATATGATGCGATGTTCCGGAAGACGTAATTGGCGCTGCAGAGCTGCAATGCGTGATCTTGCATTGCTGGAACGCCGCAAGTGAGCGCACTCTATGCGGACCTTGTGAAGCAGTGCATCAAGATCCGGATAGTCCCTCAAAAAACTCTGCACGACCAAGTTGAGCACATGTGTCAGACATGGGATGTGAGTGAGGTTGCCTAGGCCCAGAGCTGCCACCAGATTTCGGCCATTGTCACACACTACCATGCCTGGCTGGAGATTCGCTGGCACAAACCACACGTCGCTCTGCTGCTTGATGGCATTCCAGAGCTCCTGCGCTGTGTGGCTTCGATTCCCCAAAGAAATTAATTTTAATACGGCCTGTTGACGTTTGGCCACGGCTGTGCTCATATTGGTCACCATAACAGGTAACCGTTCATGGGTCGATGTGGAGGTAGACCGTGACGGCTCCTGCAGCGCTGATTCAGAGGAACTGGAGTATGAGGAGGAGTCAATGTGTACAGACTGGATTCCTGCAATCCTTGGAGTTGGCAGAACACGTACAGCGCCACTCTCAAGATCTGTACCCGGCTCCACAACATTTACCCAATGGGCAGTGAGGGAAAGGTATCGTCCCTGTCCATGCTTACTGGTCCACGCATCGGTGGTCAGGTGGACCTTGCTACTGACGGCGTTTTGTAGCGCATGTTTAATTTTTCCCTCCACATGATGTTGCAGGGCAGGGACGGCTTGCCTGCTGAAATAAAATCGGCTGGGCACGTTGTATTGTGGGACTGCCAATGCCATAAAGTTACGGAATGTGTCAGTCTCCACCAGCCTGAATGATAGCATTTCAAGGGCCAGTAGTTTAGCAATGCCAGCATTCAGAGCCTGTGCTCGGGGGTGGTTTGCCCAGTATGGGCGCCTTTTCTCCCATGCCTGTGCTAACGATGGCTGTAGACTGGCCTGGGAGTGTGAGGATGACTGGGAAAGTGGTGCTGTGGGTGGAATTACACTGTGTCTCTGTACAACAGTGCCAGAGATTCTTCCATGGCGATCCTGTGAGGAAGCCGAACCAGCTGTGTGTGAGCTGGAGGAAGAGGCTACAACACGAGCTGAAGAGGTGGTAGGTGGCGCTGTAGGTTGGCCTAGGTCTTCAGTGTGTTTTTGTAACTCCACCACGTGCTTGGTCCGCACATGTTTCCACATATTTGTGGTATTGAGGTTGCTGACACTTTTCCCTCTTTTCACCTTCTGATTACACAGCTTGCATTTGACAAAGCAAATGTCATCTGCAACTGTGTCAAAAAAGGACCAGGCACTGCAAGTCTTGGGAGCGCCCGCTTAGGAATTTGGAAGAGCCATGCTCCTAATGGGTGCCGAAGTGGAGGCTACAGGTAACCAAGTCTGCCCCCTCCCTCTCCCTCCTTTTTGGGCTGTTCGGGGAATCTCTTCCTCAGAGCAGCTCCCACCACCTTCCTGTCCCTCACGCCATGATGGGTCAAGGACCTCATCATCTACACCACCCTCTTCAAACAACTGCTTCTCCTGGGTAGTCTTGACACCACAGTACGCACCAGAAAGTGGCACCTGAGTCTCATCATCAGATGCGTACTGAGGTGTGCTGCTGACCATAGGCACTGGCCCACCCGCCTCTTCAGATTCAGAGAGACAAAACGGTTGCGCATCACTGCATACTACCTCTTCTTCAAATTCTCGAATTCTGCTTGGCTGGCCCCCTCTTTCCAAGCCAAGAGATTCAGAGAACAGAAGAAGAGATGGCTCCTGTCCAGGGCTCTCTGACTGCCTGGGCAATTTGGCAGGTGGTGAAGAGACAGATGGGTGCTCTTCAGTGCTCAGGACCTGAGAGGATCTGGAACTAATTGAAGTCGATGCGTTAGCTGCCATCCATCCGACAACGGCTTCAATTTGGTCCTCCCGCAGCAGTGGGGTACGGCTAGCTCCTACAAAGCTGCGCATAAAGGACTGTTCCCTGGTAAAACTGGGGAATGCTGAGTCACTGGTGCCCGCAGCAGGCACAGAATCCCCACGTCCTCTCCCTGCAGGCACAGAATCCTCACGTCCTCTCCCTGCAGAAACTCCACGCCCACGCCCACGACCACATGCCTTACTCCCTGCCTTCTTCATCTTGGTAGACTGATAAAGATAGGCAGAAAAGTACTAAGGGCTTAGTGTGCTTATTCCTGAACAGCTGCTAACAGGTATAAGAAACACTAATTTTATAAAGTGTGGACTAGACTTTAATATGAGCTAATGTGGCCTACACAACTGTAAAGTGGAGTTTTTGGTGAACTTTATTTAGGTTTTTTTTGTCACAAAAAGACACTGGATGTGCCTAAAGATGTAATAACGATAGTATCACAAACTTTTTGTAGCTATTACAATGTAGGAAGGTAACCTACAATGCAATAGATGAGGCTGCAAAAAATAGGCTAATACTAATCTGGCTGGGGCTGCAGGGCCCAATGCTGCAGAAAGGCTCCTCTAACTACTCCTATATAGTGTGTTTGGAACCAATTTAGCTGAATACGGATGGAACCACCACACTAATAGGAGAAATCAGGAAAAATTATGAATTGGCAAAAAAGGACAACGTATGAGGCAGTGACACACACTGAGTGCACTACAACCAGACGTGGTTGAAGCACACACTACAGGGTGAGCTGCACTCACACACCAGACCTTGCAGACAGTGGTGAACAGTACAGATGCAGAGCACTGTGCACTAGCTCTGCAAGACCAAAAAAATTTCTCTATCTACTCCTATATAGTGTGTTTGGAACCAATTTAGCTGAATACCGATGGAACCACCACACTAATAGGAGATATCAGGAAAAATTATGAATTGGCAAAAAAGGACAACGTATGAGGCAGTGACACAAACTGAGTGCACTACAACCAGACGTGGTTGAAGCACACACTACAGGGTGAGCTGCACTCACACACCAGACTTTGCAGACAGCGGTGAACAGTACAGATGCAGAGCACTGTGCACTAGCGCTGCAAGACCAAAAAAATTTCTCTATCTACTCCTATATAGTGTGTTTGGAACAAATTTAGCTGAATATGGATGGAACCACCACACTAATAGGAGATATCAGGAAAAATTATGAATTGGCAAAAAAGGACAATGTATGAGGCAGTGACACACACTGAGTGCACTATAACCAGACGTGGTTGAAGCACACACTACAGGGTGAGCTGCACTCACACACCAGACCTTGCAGACAGCGGTGAACAGTACAGATGCAGAGCACTGTGCACTTGCTCTGCAAGACCAAAAAAATTTCTCTATCTACTCCTATATAGTGTGTTTGGAACCAATTTAGCTGAATACGGATGGAACCACCACACTAATAGGAGATATCAGGAAAAATTATGAATTGGCAAAAAAGGACAACGTATGAGGCAGTGACACACACTGAGTGCACTACAACCAGACGTGGTTGAAGCACACACTACAGGGTGAGCTGCACTCACACACCAGACTTTGCAGACAGCGGTGAACAGTACAGATGCAGAGCACTGTGCACTAGCGCTGCAAGACCAAAAAAATTTCTCTATCTACTCCTATATAGTGTGTTTGGAACAAATTTAGCTGAATACGGATGGAACCACCACACTAATAGGAGATATCAGGAAAAATTATGAATTGGCAAAAAAGGACAATGTATGAGGCAGTGACACACACTGAGTGCACTATAACCAGACGTGGCTGAAGCACACACTACGGGGTGAGCTGCACTCACACACAGAGACCTTGCAGAAAGTGGTGAACAGCACAGAGAACTGTGCACTAGCACTGCAAGGCACAGCGATTTATAAAGTAGCTTGGGTAAAGCAGAATAGACCAAATAGGTAGCTAAAACTGTCCCTCAGAACAACAGCATCCTATCCCTAACTGAATTCACAGCAGAGTGAGCTCAGAATGGCGGCGGCGGCTTTTATAGTGCATCATGACATCATTTCAGCAGCCAATCACAGCCATGCCATTAGTTAAGATGCCTGCATGCCTAACAAGATGTGCCCACACTTCTTAGGATCCTCATTGGCTGAATAAAATGAAAATGGCTCATTGCATTATGGGAACTTCCGATTCCGGTATACGATATTGCAAAAGTATCGGAATTAAGTATCGGAATTCCGATACCGCGAATATCGGCCGATACCCGATATTTCAGTATCGGAATGCTCAACACTAGTTATTAAACTAAATATATTTTTGGATGTTTGTATTGAAATCGGAAATCTCCTTGCCAACATAGAGATTTGGTCCATTATTGCCTATAAGGAAGGCTGTAATTAGAGATCAGTCGATCTTTTCAAATTCAAATTTGACGACTTCACCAAATTTTCTCCAAAAATTTGAATCACGGTCAATAAATTTGTTTGAATCTCAATACTGGAAAACTTGTAATTGCTCGGAAAATACACGCGGGGATAGAAGAAAGAGAGAGAGAAAGGTCCTGCTGCCAATAAGGGCTTACAATCTAAAGACAAGAGAGGACCCCACTGACCTTAATAACTTACGACCTACAGGCCAGAGAAAGAGGACCCCGTTAACCATAAGAGCATACACTCTACAAGTGAGGCAGAGAGGACACTGCTGACTATAAGAGATTGCACATTAGAGAAGAGAGAGATTTACCCAGTGAAGATGGAAAAAAACTCTACTGTACAAACTGTGCTCCGCTAGGAACTGCTGATCTCTGATGGCCCAGGTACTGACCACCACTATACTAGGTATGATAAGTAAGATGTCATAGCTGCAGGGCATTATGCAGCAACACAGGATGAGGTTGGCCCAATCTCTGATGCTTCAGCAGTGTGAGAAATGGTGCCAGGCAAGTTTTTTTTTTTTAAAGAACAGCAAAGTGAATCTCAAAATGTTCAAATTTGAATGAATTTCCGAAAATTTGTCTCAATCTTGATTCTCCGTTGATCGATCAGCTAATCTCTACCTGTAATATGAAACTGATGCTGAGGATGAACTGAAAAAAAATCTCTTCTTTACAGTAACACTAAAGTTTAAGCCAGTGTCAGGCACTAACAGTAAAGGGTCTTTGTACAGCCCCCCCCCACCATGCCCCACTAAAATATACAAATACACATCTACATTCAATTCACATTTCACATACCCCTATCTCACATGCAAAGTGCCATGGAATAAATGGCGCTATAATAATAAATAATAATAATAATTTCAGAAAATAAAAGGGAGGTTTTGTCTTTCTTAGGTGAATATCTATGTGTGCAGAATTATTGGGCAACTATTAGTGTGTAGAATTATTATATAACTAAATGAAAAACTTACATTTTCACCTCTCAATTGTTTACTTTCATATGTTAAAAGTGAGAATAATAACCAAACTACTCAAAATGTCCAAAAAATACAATTCTGACATTTAAAAACAAATATCAGTGACCAATATAGCCACCCTTCTTTTCACTAACAGTCATAAGCCGTCCATCAATGGAGTCTGTTAATTTCTTAATCTGGTGATGATGAACTTTTTGAGCAGCACCAACCACAGCCTCCCAGATACTGTTGGTGTACTGATTTTCCTCACTGTAAATCTCCTTTTTAAAAAGATCCCTCAAGTTCTCAATAAGGGGTTGGTCAGGTGATGAAGGGGAACATGTCATTATTCTTCCACCTTTTAGGCCTCTACTGGTTAACCAAGCATTCAATACATGCTTAAAAATAAATTTCTCTAAAGATGCAGACTTTTTCCTGTAACACTGCTTAACGAAAGTATCTTCTAAAAACTGCTGGTAGTAGGTTTGAGAGTTGATTTTTAGTCCATCTTAAACCTGAAAGGTCCAACTAGCTCATAGCAGTACCCCACCACCACCATGCTGTCACCTGAGTTGAAGTTGACATCTGTGCCTGTTACTGATCCAGCAAAGGGCTACATATCTGGTCCACGAACAGTCATTCTCATTTCATCAGTCCATAAAACCTTTGAAACATCTGTCTTCAGATATTTCTTGGCCCAATCTTGCCTTTTCCACTTCTGTGTCTTGTTCAGTGCTGATTCTTTTCAGTCTTCCTTACCTTGGCCATGTGTCGGAACACTGAACACCTTGTACTTCTGGGCACTCCTGTTAGGTTGCAGCTCTGGAATATGACAGCAATGGAGAATAGTGGGTTCCTGGTAGCCTTAGGTTTGATTCTTTTGCAGTCAATGTGCATGTTTATTTCTCAACACTGATGCACAGCTGAGTCGGCTGTCAGTCAAAGTACCAGCCGGCTCGTATATATATATATATATATATATATATATATATATATATATATATATATATATATATATATCGGCAAGTTAAAAGTGTTATCAGATATGACAGGTTGTCTTTAAGAGTCTCAAACAAAGGAGGCCTAGCGGAGAAATATAATTATCAATGGTAGAAAGCTGTACTTCAGATTTTAGTCAAAGGTTGTAATCAGACTGAGTTCTATTTTGATATAATCAAGTTGTCTTCAAGTGGCAAGTTTGGGATCTAGGATTCCAGTACATTGAAAATGTACAGTAAGTATTCTATAAAATGATTGGCTTAACCCTGTACTGACCAAGGGCATTTTTCATTTTCGTGTTTTGGTTTTTCCTCACCTTCTTCCAAGAACCGTAGCTTTTTTATTTTCAGTTGACATACAGTGGGTACGGAAAGTATTCAGAACCCTTAAACTTTTTCACTCTTTGATGCATTGCAGCCATTTGGTAAATTCTAAAAAGTTCATTTGGTTTCTCATTAATGTACACCAGGGGAGGAGTCCTGAGGAGATAATTTGCATATTCCCACTGCTTTGTGGGGTAAGTGAAGAGTCTCCGCGAGCTCAAAGAACACTGGATTTTGGGTGTTGGAGCTGAAAAGAGGACATCGGTAAACCGCGCGCCTACCGGCGTGCGCATTTTGAAGCTTTTTTTTTAAGCTTTTTTCACTGTTTTCAGAACATTAACAGTAAGAACATGGAAGAGTCCAGGAGCCATTTGGTGAGCTGCATATCCTGCTACATGTTCACAGACTTGCCAGTGGAAAAGCCAAACTTCACATGCCAGAAATGCAAGCTTGTGTCCCTGTTGGAGGAAAAGTTGCGAAATCTAGAAGAGAGGTTAACTACCTTGAAAATCATTAAGGAAGGTGAAGAGTTCTTAGACAGAGCAGAATTATCTCTTCATGATTCAGAAAGAGAAGAAATTCGAACTGCACCTGAGGAAACAGAGGAATGGAAGCATGTAACCCAGAGAAGCAGGAGGATAGAGAGGCAGTCAGCACCTATACTGCTCAGGAACCAGTACCAGGCTCTCTCGCAGGAGAACCATGAAGAAATACAGCAAGATAAGACTTTGCCAGCAATGAATAACCTTGTAAGCCCTCAGAATCCTTCTGGATGGAGAAAGAAGAATGTTGTGAAGAAAAAACGGAGAGTGGTGGTCATGGGGGATTCCCTGTTAAGAGGAACAGAGGCCGATATCTGCAGACCAGACATAACCTCAAGAGAAATGTGCTGTCTTCCAGGAGCAAAAATTAAAGATGTGTCTGACAGGATATCAAGACTCTTCAGACCTTCAGATCACTACCCATTCCTGCTAATACATGTGGGGACAAATGACACTGCAAGAAAGGACCTGGAAACCATCTGCAGTGACTTTGAAGACTTAGGCAAGAAAGTGAAAGAATTGGGAGCGCAGGTGGTCTTCTCATCCATCCTCCCAGTGGATGGACTACTTGCTAGAGATGGGGTGCACCTTACGAAGACTGGAAAACATGTATTTGGAAGTCGCCTTGCTACACTCATCAGGAGAGCTTTAAACTAGAACAATGTGGGAAGGGAAGCAAAAGGCCAGAAAAAGCTATACAGCTGACAAATACTATTGAGATCTCTGCTACTGGAAGTGGAAAGGAAGAACAAAGACAAAACAATTTAAATAATAAAAATATGGGTGGAAGAGAAACCAATCACAAACTTAAATGTTTTTATACAAATGCACAAAGCATGGGCAACAAACAAGGAGAATTGGAACTACTAACGCAGGAAAAGAAATATGATGTCATTGGAATCACTGAAACTTGGTGGGACGATACACATGATTGGAATAAAAGGCTAAAAGGATACAACTTATTTGCAAGAAACAGACTTGATAAACGAGGAGGAGGTGTCGCATTGTATGTTAGAAAAGCATATATCTGCACAGAGATTGAAGCTTCAGAGACTGGGAGTTCTGTGGAAACTGTTTGGGTAAGAATACAAGGAGAGAACAACGGAAAGGACACCATTGTAGGCATTTACTACAGGTCACCTGGGCAAGCTGAAGATATGGATGAACTCTTTATGTATCAAATGACCAAGTTCTCAAAAAAATATGACGTAATGGTCATGGGAGATTTCAACTATCCAGACATTTGTTGGGAATCTCTCTCAAGTAAAACTAACAGGTCAAGCAAATTCTTATCCTCTCTTGCTGACAACTTTATCTTCCAAAAGGTAGGGGAGAAAACAAGGGGATCTGCTACTTTGGATCTAATCCTTATAAACAGGGAGGAAATGGTTGAGGAGGTAAAGATGGCTGGGACCCTAGGAGGCAGCGATCATGCTATTATAGAATTTTGGATAACTAGAGGAGGAAGACATGTGAAGACTCAAACTTCAAGGTTAGATTTTAGAAAGGCAGATTTTAAGAGACTCAGAAAGAGAATAGGAGGGATCCAATGGCTGGATGTCTTTAAGGACAAAAATGTCCAGGAAGGATGGGAAATTTTTAAAAATGAGATTCTCAAAGCACAATCGTTAACAATCCCGAAAAGTAGGAAGAATGGGAAGCATTTAAGGAAACCAGGATGGATGAACACAGAACTTAAACACATGCTAAAAAGAAAGAAAGAAATGTTTATTAAATGGAAAGAGGGAGGCATATCTAAAGAAGATTATAATGCAGTCTGCAGATCCTGTAGGGCACGTATCAGGTTAGCTAAAGCTGACAATGAATTAAGGCTTGCAAGAGAAGTCAAAAGCAATAAAAAAGGATTTTGGGGGTATGTCAAAAGTAAAAGAAAAGTCAAAGATGCTATAGGATTTTTACAGGATGAAAATGGAGAAATGGTAAGAGAGGATGTTGAGAAGGCCAAAATTTTTAATTCCTATTTTGCATCTGTTTTCTCTCAGAAAGAAAATGTAACATCAACTGATCTTCACTGTCCTTTTAAAGGAATAGAAGAATCCAAGTTATCTGTAAACAGAAAGATTGTGAGTAGTGTTGAGCCACCCCCGTAGTGTTCGAGTTCGGTTCGGTTCGTCGAACACCCGTGTGTTCGCCGAACTGTTCGTCGAACTGTTTGTCGAACACCTTCGAACACCGTTAAAACCAATGGCAGGCAAACAAAAACACATAGAAACACATAGAAAACACCTTCAAAGGTGTCCAAAAGCTGTCAAACTGCTCAGAAGGCACAACTAACACATGGAAAAGTGACAAGTACATATAGTCATGCGAAAAGAAAAGAGGTGGAGGAGTAAAAGGAGGGGGAGACACAAATATAGGCATGTCATGCCCTTCTAAAATCCAAAAAGTGAGAAGCCGACACGTTCAGTCCGCTCCTGCCCGTGCCACCTCCGTGTCGCTGGGTTTGTGCCAGAGCCGCGGTGAACCCTGACGGCCAGCCCCCCTCTCCCAATACTGGTGCCTGTCCGCTGGTGGGTCGAGCGAGCCCCCCTGTGGTGGAGGCAGCTCTAAGCTTTTTAATTTAAATTGTCTCTCTAATTTGAATGAATACACTTTAAATCCATTTACAAGGATCTATTGGAGGGCAAGTCTCATGCCAGCAGCCGCATAATTCCAGCACCAGTAGCGTCCACTAAAGCTGCTGCAGTTAAAAAGCTTTTATAAGGATCGAGCTCGGCTGTCCACCGCAAGGCATCCTACTGCCAGTCCCAGCCCCTATGCCTTGGGATGCCTCCTGATGCTCTTCACTGAGTATCCCGTGGTCCCGAAGCATTTCCTTTGAAAAAATTAAGTGTCCAAACTACAGGTGGTGTAGCTTGCTTAACAGCCGGGATAATCCGCTGACTAGCAGACACTGCTACTAGGCACAAAGTATTTCCTGGGCTAGATGCAGTTAAAAATTTGTAATTAGATACTCTCGGATGCTGAGAAAGCATTCCATAGAGTCTCCTGGCACGCCATATATGATTCTCTTAAACAGCTTGGGGTAGGGGTCTAGGGGACCCTTTTATAGCCAAAATCACGGCCCTGTATCACAATACGTCACCTAGGCTGAAGATAAATGGAACTGTAGCACCCTGAGGGCTCGGTTGCTACAGAGGTATTGCACCTCACCCAGAGGTGTGATATCTCACTCTCAGGTAAGGATGGAGTGTGGATCAGGACCCGACACCTGCATGCATTACACCACATTGCCGTGGGGCAGGGCGACCAATATGCCTCTGAGATGGGCACGACAGTCCCTGTCCCTGGCTGAAGTGGGGGGAGGGAACACTGAGGAAGGGGAACCCTGTAGTGCAGGAGCAGGGAGGAAGCAGTTCCTGGGTGCATTGAGAAGGGAGTATAAAAGGTGGGCACCATCTTAGTTCAGTGCAGAGAAGTCTGAGCAGAAGTGGCAGGGAGCAGGGGCTCTGGATGAGCTCTGCTCCAGAGGCGGGCCTAGTAACAGAGGCCCAGGCCTGGAAGAGGGAGAAGGAAGGAAGAGGAGCGGAGAAGGCTCCAGGAACGAGGAATGAAGGGATCCCAGGGGTGCGGACGGGCGAGTCGCCACCGCACGCCCGAATCCACCTGCGTGGAGGGGTCAGGCCAAAGGAGGAGACCGGTCCCCGAAACTAGTGGAGGCAGGAAACGACCCTTAGCTAGAAACCGGAGGCTCTGACATTTTATGTGGCGCAGCCCCTCGCTACACCCGCTAGGAAGGCACCACATAGGGTCAGGGAAACTGGCGCCAAGTTTACCAAGAGGAGGCCCGAGGCAGACGGACAGAAGGGTTGGTAAGAAAGGCCAGACAAAGGACACACAAAGGGGGTCCTGTGAAGCGCTCCAAAGTTATCTGGGAGTTGTCTGAGCCCCTCACCTGGTGAGCACAGTACGACGTGGGCAGCCGTTACCTGCAGACGTGGTCTGGATAATAAGAACTGTGAGTAAAGGCCCTGGACTGCATCACTGACTCCGTGTCATTACTGCTGCTGCCCTGCACCATCACCCCCATCCTCAGCATACACTGCCCTGAGGCTATACTCCTCCCATGGGGAGTTATGCTACGCTCTGCTGCACCCACAACACCAGCCTCAGCGGTCTGCCCTGCAGCGGCGGTTCACTCTGACCGCAATCCACGGGTGGCGTAGTCGGACATTTAAACATCAAAACCACATAAATAGTTCCGCCACTGGTTTGACCACCCTGAGCCACGGAACCGGGTCGCCGCCATGAAGACTACAACCACCAGCATCCACCAAAAAGGGTCCGGCTCCGGGTGTCCCAAGGCCCAGGGGGTGCATCAGAACATTTTCATCACCTTTCACAATCACCAATGGGACAAGGCAGGGATGTCCTCTGTCCCCTCTCTTATACATCCTAGTGACGGAGCACCTGCTCTCATCAATTCGCCATAACCCCAATATTAGGTGGATTGAGGTGGGAGGCACCGAGTACAAGTGCTCTCTATTTGCTGATGATGTCCTAGTATATATCACTCAATCACATATATCCACCCATGCTGTTATGGCTGAAATAGATCACTTTGTTACATGGTCAAATTTTAAAATCAATGCAGCGAAGTCTGAGGCCCTCGATGTCTCCCTCCCCAAATCCATATAGGATTCCATCCAGTCCAACTTTCCCTTTGCCTGGCCCTCACAGGGTATCAAATACTTAGGAATTCCTATTCATAGAGACCTCTCCCATCTATGTTATCTTAATTTTGGGCCCTTTATTGAACAACTCCATACAGACCACGGTTGGCAAGTTAGAACTGTAAGATTCACTACGTGAACCACTGGTGTTTTGTGGAAAAGCACATGTACACTGTGTTCCAAATTATTATGCAAAAAGTGTTTAGGAGTGATAAGGGAAGAATTTGTTTGTTTGTCAGTTAAACTCATTGATGGTGATGTGTCAGGGCTCTTTATATCACTGTAATCAATTGCAGACACCTGTGCTAATTAGTTTGGCAGGTGTGTCCAATGAAAGGCAAGACTACTTAAGAAGGCTGTCTCACATTATTAAGCAGCCTACATTTTCTGCCAAAATGGGAAAGAAAAAGGATGTGTCGGCTGCTGAGAAGCAACAAATTGTGGAGTGTTTAGGTCAAGGCATGACTACAATCAACATTGTGCGATGATCAGGATGAAGTGTCTTGGCAATCAAGAAGTATGTAGCTGATTCACAGTACACACGTGTGCGTGCTGATAAGGGCAAATTGAGGACTCTTTCCTACAGGCAATTACGTCAGGTTAAAAGAGCAGCGGCAAAAAAGCCTTGTCATAGCAGCAGACAAGTTTTTGAAGCTGCTGGTGCCTCCAACGTCCCCCGAACAACAAGATGCAGGGTCCTTCAGAGGTTTGCAGCTGTGCATACGCCATCCTCTATCCACTTCACACAAGCAGAAACGGCTCCAGTGGGCTAAACATTACATGAAGACTGATTTCAAAACTGTTTTGTTCACGGATGAGTGCCGTGCAGTGCTCGATGGTCCAGATGGATGGAGTGGAGGATGGCTGGTTGATGGACACCCCACGCAAACACGGCTACAGCGCCAACAAGGAGGAGGTGGAGTAATGTTTTGGGCTGGAATCATGGGGAGAGAGATTGTCGGCCCCTTTAGGATCCCTGAAGGCGCTAAAGATGAACTCCATAATGTATGTGGATTTTCTCAAACAGCACTTCCTGCCATGGTTCAAGAAGAAGAACCGTGTATTTCACAGCAAGATCATTTTTTTGCATGATAATGCACCATCTCATGCTGCACATAAAACATCTGCATCTCTGGCTGATATGGGCATAAAAGGGGACAAACTTATGGTGTGACCCCCATGCTCCCCTGACCTCTACCCCATTCAGAACCTCTGGAGCATCATCAAAAGGAGTGTCTATGATGGCGGGAGGCAGTTCACATCTAAGCAACACCTCTGGGAGGGTATTCTGTCCTCATGCAAAACAATTGAAGCAGAAACCATCCAAAACCTGACAAATTCAATGGACGAGAGAGTTCAGAAGCTCCTTTCGAACAAGGGGTCCTATGTGAAAATGTAACATCACCTAGAATAAAGTTTTGAGTTGAAAACTGTTTGATTTCAGTTTCTAATAACCTGCTAATGCTTATAATTTCAAAAATGACCATTTTTTTGGTCTTTATTAAAATGAAAAGGTTGATCGAAAAGTTTGGGGGATCTAAGAGTGTGGCAACCCAGTAGTCATGATTACTTCGAATTCTGACAATATGAGGGTCATGTTGCAGGTAGTGCAGCAAGAAGGCACTTATGTGTCTTGCGCATCTCGGAGCCCCAAAATTATTTTCCGGGCTAGATGCAGCTAAAAATTATTATTAATTTTAAATCTGGTGGAGCTTAGTATAGATGGCCTAATAGGATCAGTGCTGCACACTGCTACAAAGCCCAAATTATTTTCCAGCCAAGATACAGATAAACATGATTAGTAATTTTAAATCTGGTAGAGCTTATTATAGATGGCCTAATAGAATCAGTGCTGCACACTGCTACAAAGCCCAAATTATTTTCCAGCCAAGATACAGATAAAAATGATTAGTAATTTGAAAGCTTAAAACGGTTGGTAGGGTGATTTTAACCAATCATCAAGCTTTTACTCTCCCCAGGATGACACAGCGGTAGAAAAGTCGTTTCGGATCCATGATTTGTTCATCTTTATGAACGTGAGTCTGTCTACATTATCAGTGGAGAGCCGCGTGCACTTATCTGTCAGCACACCACCAGCAGCGCTGAACACACGTTCAGACAGAACGCTGGCTGCGGGGCATGACAAGATCTAGAAAGGCGTAAGTGGCTAGCTCCGGCCATTTATCCAGATTGGAAGCCCAAAAAGAGCAAGGGTCCAGTGACACAGTCATGGCTTCAATGTTTATTTGGAGATACTCCTGTACCATCGTCTCTAGGCGTTGACTATGTGTCAGACTTCTTGTCTCCTGTGGCCTTGCAAAGGATGGGCTAAAAAAGTGGTGAAATGATTCCGCAAAATTGATGTTACCAGCAGATACTGTGGTTCTGTTACGGTTTGAGTGCTGAACACTTGACGGTCCCACGGTTGGCAAGTTGGAACTGTGAGATTCACTACGTGCACCACTGGTGTTTTGTGGAAAAGCACATGTAAGATTCTGCAACAGTCTCTGCTGATACTGCTGCATGCGTGCATCCCTTTCTATGGCAGGAATAATTTCGGCAAACTTACTTTTGTACCGGGGATCTAACAGTGTGGCAACCCAGTAGTCAGGATTATTTCTAATTCTCACAATTCGAGGGTCATGTTGCAGGTAGTGCAGCAAGAAGGCACTCATGTGTGTTGCGCATCCAGGAGCACCAAGTCCCTGTTGTGTTGGTGGCGAGGTAACAATCATGCTTCCTTCCTCTGTCCTCTCCCCCCAACCTCGCACAACAGAAATGTGATCAAGGTCTCCCTCATCTGATGAGTCTTCCATCAGTTCGTCCTCCACCTCTTCCTGGGCTCCTGCACCTTCCTCACTAGTTTGGCTGCTACCATGCGCCCTGGTAAAACCATCTCCCCCACCCTCACATGCCTGCCGCCTTGGTGCTGCCGACCGTCTGGACCTTGCAGATGTTAGCCCTTCCGCATACAACTCCTCCTCCTCTACTTCCTCCACCTCCTCTTGTGCCACCACCTGACTCTGAATTCTGTTTAACATGTGCTCCAGCATGTAAATCACCGGAATAGTCATGCTGATAATGGCATCGTCAGCACTAAACATCTTCGTCGCCATTTCAAAACTGTGCAGAAGGGTGCATAGGTCCCTGATCTGAGACCACTCCTCCAGCGTCATTTGCCCCACCTCTGGATCTCGTTGGCCCAGGCTATACGTCAGAACGTATTGCACCAGGGCTTGTCGGTGCTGCCACAGTCGCTGCAACATGTGCAGAGTTGAATTCCACCGGGTAGGCACATCGCATTTTAGCCGGTGAAGTGGCAGGCCCAACGACTTCTGTAGAGATGTAAGTCGCTGAGCTGCGGGATGCGAACGGCGGAAGTGAGCACACAGCGACCGTGCCCTCTGCAGAAGGCCATCTAGTCTGGGATAGTGGGCTAAAAATTGCTGGACAACCAGGTTCAACACGTGAGCCATACAAGGCACGTGTGTGACATTGCCCCGGCGAAGGGCCGCACCCAGGTTTGCAGCATTGTTGCACACGGCCTTCCCTGGTTTCAGGTCCAGTGGAGACAACCATTCATGAAATTGGTTCTCCAGAGCTGACCACAACTCCTCAGCTGTGTGACTCACATTTCCCAGACATTTCAAAGTAAAAACCGCCTGATGACGTTGAGCCCTACTACCAGCATAGTAAGGAGATGTGCAGGATCCCTTCTGCGCAGTTAGAAAGCTTGTGGCATGACCAGACAGGCTTTGGGTGCAGGTGGAAGACCGAGAGGAGGTTGAGGAGGCAGAAGCAGTGGAGGAACTTTGACATAAAGAGGATTGATGCACAACTCGTGGGGACGGCAAGACTTGGACAGCAGCCCCTTGTCCTGCTGTCACCATAGTTACCCAGTGCCCAGTCAGCGACATGTAACGCCCCTGTCCATGCCTACTCGTCCAAGTGTCTGTGGTGAAATGCACCCTGTCACACACAGAGTTTCTCAAAGAAGCGGTGATGTTGTGTGCGACATGCTGGTGGAGCGCAGGCACACCTTTCTTTGAGAAGTAGTGCCGACTGGGCATCTGGTACTGGGGCACTGCGACGGACATAAGGTCTCGAAAATCCTCTGTGTCCACCAGGCGGAAAGGCAGCATTTCTGTAGCCAAGAGCTTGCAGATGGTGAAATTCAACCTCTTAGCTTTCTCATGGCTAGGAGGAAATGGTCTTTTACTTGTCCACATCTGAGGGACCGAGGGCTGGCTATTGTGCTTAGACGGGGTTGATAAGGGTGTCCCCGGCAAACTTCCGGTCTGTGAGGAAGATGCAGGCGGACATGTTAGGTTGCCTTGATCCAAAGGTGGTGCTATCGATGTCGGACAGCGCTCAACACCAGCTGGTGTTACCACCTCCAAAGAAAATGATGACCTGCCAATCACACTGGCTGTTGCGGGTAAAGAGGTGGCAGGTCTGCGCCCCAAAACAGGTGTGACTGCTGTCCCCCCAGTCACAGAGGATGAAGAGGCAGCGGATGCACAAGATATGGCAGACGGTGGTTGGCCCGGCCGGCTAGGCCGCATTGTAGCACACTGAGCTTCCCACTGCAACTTATGCTTCATGTCCATGTGCCGGTTCATGCATGAAGTACTCAAACTATGTATTTTTTGGCCTCTACTTAGCTTTTGCTGACAAATGTTACAGATAACACGAGTTGGGTCATCTTTATCGATCTGAAAAAATGCCCAGGCTATGCAAGGCTTAGCACCGATGCGACCTGAAGAGCCACCACGACTTGTGGTGAGAGGCAGAGTTGTGTTTGAGGATGCAGTTGTTGACGTGCTTCCAGTACTACGTCTCTGTCCAGGAAGGCGCAACCTGACCTCGTCGTCACTAGCATCTTCCTCCACCTCCTCTGCTGACCTCATCTCTTGGCTGACTGTGGGTTGACAGTAAGTGGGATCTCCAACCTCATCATCATCACACTGTGCGTTATCACACCCGTCGTCTTCAGAGCCAACCTGTTCCTGCCCTGACAAAAAACTAAAGTTGTCGCTCCAATCAGGTATTTGAGTCTCATCATCGTCTTCCTCATTGTCTCCACCAACAGGAGTTACAGTTTGGGAATGAGGGTCTACATTATGGTCAGAACCTTCTGTGTCTGGTCCTGGATCTGACTCATAAAGATTCTGGGCATCAGTGCAGATCATTTCCTCGTCTGGATTCACAGAAGCGCTGGAGTCGACCTCTGATTCCCAGGCTATAGTATGAGTAAACAGCTCTGCAGACTCAACCATCTGTTCTACCTCATACTCAGACGGGCAGCTGGAGATTTGGGAGCTGTGAGGAAGCAAGTACGATTGGGGTGACACCTTTGAGGACTGGAGTATTTGTGATGTTGAAGTTGATGTGGAGGAGAGCCCACTTAAAGGAGCACTTGATATCCATTGAAGCACCTGCTGTTTTTGTGCCTCATCTGGAATTTGTAGCGATTGGCGTGGCCGTAAGAAAGGGATCTTATCACATTGTCCGCTAAAAGAAGTAGACATTTTAGTTTGGCTGGAAGATGGTCTTTCTTCTGCAGATGTTACTGTTGCTTTAACACCTACCCCACGGACACAACCTTTTTTCCCCTTCCCAACACGCCATTCCCCTTTCCACCAGCAGCAGGCCTTTTTCCACTCATTTTGGTGGTTAACTAATTCACAACTCTGGAGTTGTTTGCACAAAAAAACAATGGATGGGAACCGAGCAGAGCTGAGTGGCCAAACTGTGGTATTAGGCCAAAACTATTGGCTGGGTTAGATGGAGAAAAAAATTATATTCGATTTGCAACCTGATGGAAGTCAGTATAGATGGACTAATAGAACAAGTCCCACACACAGCTAAAAGCCCAAATATTTTTTCAGAGGTAGATGCAGAAAAAAAATATATTCAGTTTGCAACCTGATGGAGGTCAGTATAGATGGACTAATAGAGAAAGTCCCACACACTGCTAGAAGGCCAAATATTTTTTCAGAGCTAGATGCAGACAAAAAATTATTTTGAATTTGCAACCTGATGGAGGTCAGTATAGGTGGACTAATAGAACAAGTCCCACACACTGCTAGAAGGCCAAATATTTTTTCAGAGCTAGATGCAGAAAAAAATTATATTCAGTTTGCAACCTGATGGAGGTCAGTATAGATGGACTAATAGAACAAGTCCCACACACAGCTAGAAGCCCAAATATTTTTTCAGAGGTAGATGCAGAAAAAAATTATATTCAGTTTGCAACCTGATGGAGGTCTGTATAGATGGATTAATACAACAAGTCCCACACACAGCTAGAAGCCCAATATTTTTTCAGAGGTAGATGCAGAAAAAAAAATATTTTTAATTTGCAACCTGATGGAGGTCAGTATAGATGGACTAATAGAGAAAGTCCCACACACTGCTAGAAGGCCAAATATTTTTTCAGAGGTAGATGCAGAAAAAAATTATATTCAGTTTGCAACCTGATGGAGGTCAGTATAGATGGACTAATAGAACAAGTCCCACACACTGCTAGAAGGCCAAATATTTTTTCAGAGCTAGATGCAGATAAAAATTATTTTTAATTTGCAACCTGATGGAGGTCAGTATAGATGGACTAATAGAGAAAGTCCCACACACTGCTAGAAGGCCAAATATTTTTTCAGAGCTAGATGCAGATAAAAATTATTTTTAATTTGCAACCTGATGGAGGTCAGTATAGATGGACTAATAGAGAAAGTCCCACACACTGCTAGAAGGCCAAATATTTTTTCAGAGCTAGATGCAGAAAAAAATTATATTCAGTTTGCAACCTGATGGAGGTCAGTATAGATGGACTAATAGAACAAGTCCCACACACAGCTAGAAGCCCAAATGTTTTTTCAGAGGTAGATGCAGATAAAAATTATTTTTAATTTGCAACCTGATGGAGGTCAGTATAGATTAACTAATAGAGAAAGTCCCACACACTGCTAGAAGGCCAAATATTTTTTCAGAGCTAGATGCAGATAAAAAATATTTTTAATTTGCAACCTGATGGAGGTCAGTATAGATGGACTAATAAAGAAAGTCCCACACACTGCTAGAAGGCCAACTATTTTTTCAGAGCTAGATGCAGAAAAAAATTATATTCAGTTTGCAACCTGATGGAGGTCTGTATAGATGGATTAATAGAACAAGTCCCACACACAGCTAGAAGCCCAATATTTTTTCAGAGGTAGATGCAGAAAAAAAATATATTCAGTTTGCAACCTGATGGAGGTCTGTATAGATGGATTAATAGAACAAGTCCCACACACAGCTAGAAGCCCAATATTTTTTCAGAGGTAGATGCAGAAAAAAAATATATTCAGTTTGCAACCTGATGGAGGTCAGTATAGATGGACTAATAGAGAAAGTCCCACACACTGCTAGAAGGCCAAATATTTTTTCAGAGCTAGATGCAGAAAAAAATTATATTCAGTTTGCAACCTGATGGAGTTCAGTATAGATGGACTAATAGAACAAGTCCCACACACAGCTAGAAGCCCAAATATTTTTTCAGAGATAGATGCAGATAAAAATTATTTTTAATTTGCAACCTGATGGAGGTCAGTATAGATGGACTAATAGAGAAAGTCCCACACACTGCTAGAAGGCCAAATATTTTTTCAGATCTGGATGCAGATAAAAATTATTTTTAATTTGCAACCTGATGGAGGTCAGTATAGATGGACTAATAGAGAAAGTCCCACACACTGCTAGAAGGCCAAATATTTTTTCAGAGCTAGATGCAGAAAAAATTTATATTCAGTTTGCAACCTGATGGAGGTCAGTATAGATGGACTAATAGAACAAGTCCCACACACTGCTAGAAGCCCAAATATTTTTTCAGAGCTAGATGCAGAAAAAAATTATATTCAGTTTGCAACCTGATGGAGGTCAGTATAGATGGACTAATAGAATGATGCTATGCCCAAAAGATTTTACTTCACTAGGTGCAGTAAAAAAATTGGTATTCTATACACAGGTGGTATATCTTGCAACACAGATAGGCTACTCCACTGACTAACACACTCTGCAATAGGCCAAAAAGGATTAGCTTTGCTAGATGCAGCCAAATGCTGTGAAAAAAACTTGCACAGCACTGGCACAGACCTGCCTGGCAAAAACTGATAGGAACTGATGTAACCTAGTCCTGAAAAGGACTGCAATTACAATTAGTCTTTACTCCCACAATCTATCTATTTAAGAGCACAGACCTGCCTGATAAAAGTCGTAGGAAATGCTGTAACCTAGTCCTTAAAAGGACTGCAATCACAACTATTCCCTACTCCCAAGCTATCTGTAGATTTGTGCGAAAATTGGCTTGAAATTAACAAGGTATAGCGCACACAGCAACAGCGGTGCCGTCTAACACGCAGCTGCAGCAGTGAGAAAATGGTGGCGACGGGGAAAATGGCTTGGTCTTATAGGGCAAGGACATGTGAAATACACTGCCAATGACACATGCCCTTGCTTGTGTGAAAAACAGCAGTTCACTCCGTGTGTGCGCTGCTGATAGGCTGACAGACTGCACCTCCCCACTGCAAATGCGGGAAAGAGAAAAAAAATGGAGATCTTCATTATTCCTGCAGAGATCCATCCCCTGCCCCTCCCCCCACCCCGCTGTACACTCAAACTGCATATTAACATTAATTTTCATCATTACTGAGAAAAAATCCAGTTATGATTTTGGTGCACGAACAGTTATCGAACATAACCTCGAACAGCCGAATTTCTCTCAAATCGTTCGTGTTCGCCGAACGGCTCGAACACCACCCAAAACAGCTCGAATTTCAGATTGGCGAACAGTTCGAGTAGAACAACGCTCATCTCTAATTGTGAGGGAATATTTAGCTAACATAAATGAGTTCAAGTCTCCAGGTCCAGATGAATTACACCCCAGAGTACTGAAGGAGATCGTAGAAGAAATTTTAGAACCACTCTCCATAATCTTTGAAAATTCTTGGAGAACAGGAGAAGTCCCAGAAGACTGGAGAAGAGCAAATGTTGTTCCTATCTTCAAAAAGGGGAAGAAGGTGGACCCAGGGAACTATAGGCCGGTGAGTCTGACTTCTATACCAGGAAAGATCTTTGAACAAATTATTAAACAACATGTATGTAAGTACCTGGATAAGAATGAAGTGATTAACCAGAGTCAGCATGGGTTTGTAACTAACAAGTCATGTTAGACTAACTTAATTTCCTTCTATGACAGAATCACTGACTGGGTGGATCAGGGAAATGCTGTAGATATAGTATATCTTGACTTCAGCAAAGCATTTGACAAAGTATCTCACACCATCCTTATTGAAAAAATGACCAAGTATGCAATGGACCAGGCAACTGTTAGGTGGATTCATAACTGGCTTAGTGATCGGACTCAAAGGGTGGTTGTAAATGGCTTCACATCCAGCTGGATGAATGTCTCAAGTGGGGTACCACAGGGCTCCGTCCTGGGACCTGTATTGTTCAACATCTTTATCAATGATTTAGATGAAGGAATTGAGGGTAAACTGATTAAATTTGCTGATGACACAAAGCTAGGAGGGATAGCTAATACTAGAGAAGAGAGAGAGAGGATTCAAAAAGACCTAAATAAACTGGAGCAGTGGGCAGCAACCAACAGAATGGTTTTTAACAGGGAAAAATGCAAAGTACTACATCTGGGCAATAAAAATGAAAAAAGCATATACAGAATGGGAGGAATAGAGCTAAGCAACAGTACATGTGAAAAAGACTTAGGTATACTAATAGATCATAGACTGAACATGAGTCAACAGTGTGATGCAGCAGCAAAAAAGGCAAATACAATTCTGGGATGTATTAACAGAAGCATACAGTCTAGATCACGTGAAGTCATTATCGGTCTTTACTCCTCTTTGGTCAGACCTCATCTGGAATACTGTGTACAGTTTTGGGCACCACATTTTAAAAAAGACATAGACAAACTGGAGCAAGTTCAGAGAAGAGCGACCAGAATGGTGACTGGTCTGCAAGCCATGTCCTATGAGGAACGGTTGCAGGATTTGGGAATGTTTAGCTTGCAAAAAAGAAGACTGAGAGGAGACTTAATAGCTGTCTACAAATATGTCAAGGGCTGTCACATTGTAGAAGGATCATCTTTATTCTCATTTGCACAAGAAAAGACTAGAAGCAATGGGATGAAACTAAATGGGAGGAGACACAGATTAGATATTAGAAAAAACTTTTTGACAGTTAGGGTGATTAATGAGCGGAACAGGCTGCCACGAGAGGTGGTGAGTTCCCCTTCAATGGACATCTTCAAACAGAGGCTGGACAGACATCTGTCTGAGATGATTTAGTGAATCCTGCTTTGAGCAGGGGGTTGGACCAGATGACCCAGGAGGTCCCTTCCAACTCTACCATTCTATGATTCTATGATTCTACACTCTGCACCCCATCTTGACTTGAAAAACCCAGAAATGTAGATATTTTTGCAAATTTATTAAAAAAGAAAAACTGAAATATCACATGGTCATAAGTATTCAGACCCTTTGCTCAGACACTCATATTTAAGTCACATGCTGTCCATTTCCTTGTGATCCTCCTTGAGATGGTTCTACTCCTTCATTGGAGTCCAGTTGTGTTTAATTAAACTGATAGGACTTGATTTGGAAAGGCTCACACCTGTCCATATAAGACCTCACAACCCACAGTGCATGTCAGACTGAATGAGAATCATGAGCTCAAAGGAACTGCCCAAGGAGCTCAGAGACAGAATTGTGGCAAGGCACAGATCTGGCCAAGGTTGCAAAAGAATTTCTGCATTACTCAAGGTTCCTAAGAGCACAGTGGCCTCCATAATCCTTAAATGGAAGAAGTTTGGGACCACCAGAAGTCTTCCTAGACCTGGCAGTCCAGCCAAACTGAGCAATCGTGGGAGAAGAGCATTGGTGAGAGAGTTAAAGAAGAACCCCAAGATCACTGTGGCTGAGCTCCAGAGATGCAGTAGGGAGTTGGGAGAAAGTTCCACAAAGTCAACTATCACTGCAGCCCTCCACCAGTCGGGCCTTTATGGCAGAGTGGCCCGACGGAAGCCTCTCCTCAGTGCAAGACATATGAAAGCCTGCATAGAGTTTGCTCAAAAACACATGAAGAACTCCCAGACTATGAGAAATAAGATTCTCTGGTCTGATGAGACAAAGATAGAACTTTTTGGTGATAATTCTAAGCGGTATGTGTGGAGAAAACCACGCACTGCTCATGTGTCACCCTAGGCCTGGATGCCACAAATATTAAAGGCTGTGTCTGAGAGCAGGAGTGAGGTTCCCTGGTCAGGGACCATTAGCATGCAGCACCTCCTGTCCCAGGCCAGTGGGGGGAGCAGGCTGCCCCTATAAAAGCTGGAACTGAGGGCAGGGTTAGAGAGACCAGGACCCACTTCTGAAGCATCCAGAAGGGTTCCCAGAGGAAAGGGACAGGTCAGCAGCAGCTGAGGAGTCCGGGAGGCAGAGGAGGAACAGCAAGCCAGGGACAGAGGCGACGAGAGCCGGTCCTGGCTGAGAGAGAACTACACAACCGGACACTGGGGTCCGAGGCTGTCAGGGTTGCAAGCCCGGCAGCAGATAACCGACCTGCGTGGGATTTTAGGTCCCTTCGCCTGAGAGGCCTGGAGGCTCCGCCACACAGAGGGACCGGTACAGCACGGAGAAGCAACAGGTACCTAAGGCCCGAGTCGCAAGCCATACAGGCGTAGTACACGGCCAGCTCAGGGACGTGGGCTATCACACCACGAAAAGGGGGATAGTCAGCAAGGACAGAGAGAGAGTGGTAGGCCTACCCACTCACACTGACCAGTGGGGCTCGCCCGAATGCTCTCAGACACCCAGGCCCATTCCTACCCTGTACTCCTGTTGGGTCTTAAGTACTAACTACAATAAAGACCCTGGACTGTTTGAAGCAGACTCTGAACACTTATTATTGCGGCCTGCACCATCACCCCCAGCATCCTATTACACTGCCCTGAGGCTACACTCTTCCCGTGGGGAGTTATCCTATCCCTGTGCTGCATACCAACATCAGCCTCAGCGGTCTGCCTTGCAGCGGCGGTCATCCCTGACCACAATCCACGGGTGGGGTAGTTGGACATTCAAAACCCTACAAATAGACTGCCACAGCATTTTGTCTGACCACCCTGAGCCACGGGATCGGGTTGCCACTACTACCCCCAACATAGCACTGAAGCCCGGCTCCGGGTTCCCCGCGGCCCCGGGGGCGAGTCACTCATCACCTGCCCAATACAATTCCAACAGTGAAACATGGTGGTCGCAGCATCATGCTATGGGGGTGTTTTTCAGCTGCAAAGACAGGACGACTGTTTGCAATTGAAGGAAACATGAATGCGGCCAAGTACAGATATATCCTGAATGAAAACCTCTTCCAGAGTGCTCTGGACCTCAGACTTGGCCAAAAGTTCACCTTCCAACAAGACAATGACCCTAACCACATAGATAAAACAACAAAGGAGTGGCTTCAGAACAACTCTGTGACCATTCTTGACTGGCCCAGCCAGAGCCCTGACATAAACCCAATTGAGCATCTCTGGAGAGTCCTGAAAATGGCTGTCCACCAATGTTCACCATCCAACCTGACAGAACTGGAGAGGATCTGCAAGGAAGAATGGCAGAGGATTCCCAAATCCAGGTGTGAAAAACTTGTTGCATCATTCTCAAGAAGACTCTTGGCTGTATTAGCTCAAAAGGGTGCTTCTACTCAATACTGAGCAAAGGGTCTGAATACTTATGACCATGTGATATTTCAGTTTTTCTTTTTTAATAAATTTGCAAAAATTTCTACATTTCTGCTTTTTTTCAGTCAAGATGAGGTGCAGAGTGTACATTAATGAGAAAAAAAATGAACTTTTTAGAATTTACCAAATGGCTGCAATGAAACAAAGAGTGAAAAATTTAAAGGGGTCTGAATACTTTCTGTACCCACTGTAGATAAATGAGGGCTTACAATTATGGCAATATCAACTTACAGTATATAAATTTTTTAAGTGTTGAAAAAAAGTTCTGAATTTTGTAAAAAATGTTGTTTTGTTTCAAAATTTTAGAAGACCTGTAACATTTTTATTTTTCTATTGATGAAACTGAGTAGGGGCTTGATTATTGCATGGTGAGCTCTTGATTTTTTATTGCTACAAATTTGGGGTACATACAAAGTTTTCAAGGACTTGGGTATTCTGGTTACAAGTAAACTGAGCAGCGACACTCAATGACAGGCAGCAGCCGCAAAAGCAAAAAAGATTTTAGGATGTATAAAAAGAGAAATAAAATCCTTTGATCCCAACGTACTATTGCCCCTTTATAAATCACTGGTGAGGCCACATCTGGAATATGGGATCCAATTTTGGGCATTTTAATTTTGTTTCTCTTTCTGGTGTTTACCATAGTCGGTAATTAATTTTATCTTTTCACAGATCAGACTTGTATGGATGATATGATACAAAACATATTTTTTTTTTACTTTATTTCCAATAAGGTAAAAGGGGGGTGTTTTGAATGTTTAGCTATTTTTCTGCAACTCTTTTTTTATTTTTTATATTATCTCTTAGTTAGTGTAGGGGACTTGAACCTGCGATTATTAGATCTCATACTATATACTGCATTACCATGGTATTACACTAGATACTGAAAAACATGGTCCCCTATGGAGCAAAGCATATGGCCAAGATTCATAGGAGTTTCAAGATGGCAGTGATAGGGGCCTTGAGCAAGCCACTGGATGCCATGATAATGTCCCAGTCCCTCATAATCGTGTTACAGGGGGCTGATGGGAGCCGATACACATGGGCACCAACACACGTTCCATTTAAATGTCATTGTCAGAGATTGACAGTCCCATCTAAATGGTTAACAGCTGCAGATGGAGCTCAGCTCTGCCCACAGCTGCTAGAGGCAGATGCTGACTATGTAATATAGCTTGCATAGTCGTGTGTTGAGATGGTTCAACTCCTGAGGCAACACCACACATGCAAAACCGCTTCCCTAGACATTAAGGCTGTGTGCCCAGAATGCATTTTTGGTAAAGTTTTGATACTGTGTGTTTTCATTGCATCAAAAATGCAGCGTCTTACAGTTCTAGCAAAGTGGATAGATTCATAAAAAAGCTCATGCCCACTGTGCTTTTTTTTTCCTCAGTGTAAACTAACCTGCAGTGCGTGTTTCAAATCTGCAAAATGTCAATTTCTCTCGCCGGTGCGTTGAGTTTTATGTGCAGTTTTATGTGCAAATTTTTCCCATAGACTTGCATTAGGTGCCGAAAATCTACAGGTAAAAAACGCACATGCATTTTTAGTACATTTCCGCAGCAGAAAAGTATAAAAAACACATGTAATCTGCATATGTGACTGTATCAATAAAGTTTTGTGAAAGCTAAATATCAAGACGTTTAAAAAAAAAACAGCTTTATTTAAAATATGACATGCCAAAAAAAAGACAAAAAAGCAGAGTCAAAAGCGTGATAAAAATTAAAAAAAAAAACATACTCAAAAACGCCATGAGAAATCACAATTCACTTTATAGGTGCAGAAATGGTGCAGAAAATCTGCAACATCAAAAACTCACCAAAATGTCATTGTGGGAAAGTAGCCTAATTCATGTCCTAATGCATGTAGTGGTTAGTTAATATAATTCTAGTTTTCTTATCTCAGATTATCATGGTCTGGTCACCATGTTCAGATATTGAATCTATTTCCTTTTACAGGCATCAATATCATGGTGCGCGATTATTTTTTATGGAATCTACTAATTATACTAATGTTTATATTGTGTCTTATTTGCTTAAACACAATTTTGAAACAAAAACTGGAAAGTTTCTCCAATCTAGATTGATTCTGGTGATTTTTATATTGTTTTTCCGTAAAACTCTATTTCGGTAACTTGGCAACTGGCACTGTACCTTTTTTTGTCAGTTTAAACCACAAAGTCTATTGCCTATAATAAATAATTGCCCTCTAGGTATGTCTTTACTTCATTTACTGAAAGATGGAAATTTTCCAGGTGCATTAGTAAGCTGATAAATGACTTGTAGATGTGTATAAAATAATGAGCACTCTATTTGAAATAAAAATGCTTCAAAATTTGATTTCTCATTTTTCTGCTTTGGGAGATTTTTCACATGCATTTAAAGACTACATGTACTTTTAGCAATACTTTTCTTATGGTAGTTTTTTGCCTGTGTTTCATTTATGCCTTATTGATCTTTTAACTAGCAATTTTTTTACAGTCTTTGGACCCAATTCATAAAACCTTTCATATCAGAATTCTGGCATAAAAGCTTTGAAAAGTTTCGAAATTTAGGTGCAACTTGGAGTTGCACCAACAGTTTGCGACTTTTGGAGTTATCTGACTAGTTTCTCCCAGATCTGACAAAATGGTCATGGCGAGCTGTGGCGTTCCCTACTCCAGAAATCTTACTCCAGCACTGTTTCCTGAATCAGGAATATCTTAATCCAGTATGCCTCATCAAGACCAGTGTGAACAATATATGTTTTCACTTTTTTTTAATGTTTGCCATTTTGAGATTTAAAGATGTTTCTGACTGATTCATCAATTGTGACACTTTAAAAAGTTGCAACATTTTTGCGTAAATATACTCAGGTCTATCCCTGGAGTGATTTTATGTATGTCATTTTTTTAATGGTACTTGAAACTTTATGCATTAAACTATTAAAAAAAATTAAAGACAGAAAAAAAAGTATTTTAGACTTTATGCAAAATTCATGAATCATGTGCACTATTTTGAAGAATTTTGTACAAACCCATAAAAGAATACCACAGGACAAAAAAAGAAAATGACTTAAAAAAAACAAATGATGAATCGGACCCTGTAAGGTTCTAGAGATTAAGGCAATCATGGGAACCACTTGGTGTTTAAAGTCAGTGCTGCCAGTTGAAGTCAGTCCACCACAGGAACATGGGACACTCATGGTTACAAATCAGTAGTCAGTAGAGATGATCAAATATTTTAAGATTCAACTTCACTGGGTTAATTTTTCAAAAAAAATTGGATTCATAGGAATTTGATTCGTCATGAATCTCAATACTACAAAACCTCTAATTGCCTGGAAAAGATGTGTTACACTCTGAGTTTGAGATCTCCTAGGACTGTATTGAACCCCTTTCGAAGTCTTTAATGCAAACACAATTGGCTATAGGATGGTAACCAGTATTAAATAACTATTTAATAACACACTGCACTGACAAACTTTTTAGGCATATTAAATGGTGAAAGTTGTCCAAAAATTATCCTTTTGTGGGAATATAGCTGCTTGAAGAAGCAATGGCTTGCCAAGAAGTCGTGAAAAAATTCCAGTTTGCATACATTGAAGAGAGTATACTTCCCAGCAGCAATACAGTAAAGCTATTGTAACGCCTATGGATCATGGACCCGCTGCGCTCCATGGTGGACTTACCTTGAAGGGGCATAACTAACCAGCTTCCTGGTATTCACTGAGGTCAGGCTTGTGCGGCAGGTAGCTTCCAGGTGCCACTCCAGGGCAGTGTCTGGAGCAGTAGCAGCTGACCCCAAGGGTTCGGATTGTGCACCCCAGACAGGATAGGATGGCCACTTGTACATGTTCAGACTGGGCAGATTCTGGATAGCAAACAAAATGGCCACTGGGACAGGTTCAGACAGTGCAAATTCTGGAGAGCAGACAGGGCAGTCACTGGGACATGTTCAGACTATGCAGTTTCTGGATAGCAGACAGGACGGCCACTAAAACAGGTTCAGACTGTTCATTTTCTGGATAGCAGACAGGTTAGGAATGCAAGTGGGATACAGGTTAAACAAAGCAGGGTCTGATTAGACAATGCAGACAAGGGGACCTAACCTCACAGCTATTGGCTGGGGACACTTTAGGAGAGTGCACACTGTCTGTTTAAGAGACAGGAAGTCTGTGTGCACCCTAAGCATGCTGCCAGGAGATTTGCCAGACATGCACAGACCCTGGGAAGTGGGAACGGAGGCACGCAAGAACACCGGGGCTACAGCTAAACAACACACTGGACAAGCAAATGAGATCTTTGTCAGCGTCTAACAGCAGTGGCATCTGCATCAATGGCACAGTAAAGAATAGGATGGGACAAGCAAGGATATGTCTGGTAATGTGGTGTCAGCAGTGTCGAGGTTGAGTGACACCAGCACTACCCCCTTGTGATGATTTGTTTCAGAGAAGTTATAGAAACTATAATGCAGCTCTGCTGTCACTCACCCTGCTTTTATCACTGCCCCCTGATGATGTCTCATTTCATTTAAAGAGACAGTGATGATATAAGCAGGGACTGTGGTGATGGTCATTGAAAATGCAGGTAACGAACACAGATTAAGATGCGGGCGTCAGGGACAGAAGCTACGGTCACTTCTCCATTATTCCCTGAAACAGGACATCATCAGGGAATGGCAGTGACAGAAGCTGTGGTAAGTGACCGCAACACTTGCCCCAATGATATTCCATTTTTGGGAGGTAATAGACGTTGCAGAGAAGTGACAGCTGGGCTATCCTCCTGTGACGCTCTGTTTGAGACTACCCTCAAGCGAAATGTCATAGAAAGTAAAGTAAAAAAGCACTTGTGGTGATTAGTGTAACATACCTGGCGGCGTCCTTGCATAGTGGTCCACCTCCCACTGTGCAAGAGGGCGCACTTGATTTCCAGTCCAGACTGCCACTCTGGTTTCTTTCCATGTTGTCTGCTTTGCTTTGCTCTTGTTGTTTAGAGCAAGGCCCGCCAAACTTCCTGATTCTTGTAGCTGCTGCAGACACACCCTTAATGCGTCCTCAACCTATTGCTGTCTGTCACCTGGTATTTAAACCAGCTCCTCCTTGGAATCCAGGCCTGAGCATCTTGTTCTGTCAGTTGGCTTCTGGTCGCTGACATGCCAGGTCCTGTCTATGTTTCCTGCCTTATGGTATCAGTTCCCATGTCTGAACTGTGTCCTGTCTGTGCACTCTAGCCAGCTGTCTCTCTGCCTTCCTGGAGGCTGTATTTCCAGGCCTGTCTGAAAACGCTCCTAGCCTGTTTGTCTCGCTCTCTGGGGGCCGCATACCCAGACTCGCTCCTGTATTTGTTGCAGTACAGTTCCTGTCTGAACTGTCTCCTAGCTTCCTACCTGTTTTGTCTTTATGTCCTTTTGTTCCCTTTTTCTGCAGTGTCTGAACCAGCGCTTGGCTTTACCTAGGCTCGTTCCTGCATTTTGTTGCAGTAACTGTTCTTGTCTGAACTGTCTCCTAGTTTCTTACCTGTTTTGTCTTTATGTCCGTTTGCTCCCTTTTTCTGCAGTGTCTGAACCAGCACTTGGCTTTACCTAGGCTCGTTCCTGCATTTTGTTGCAGTAACTGTTCTTGTCTGAACTGTCTCCTAGCTTCTTACCTGTTTTGTCTTTATGTCCGTTTGCTCCCTTTTTCTGTAGAGTCTGAACCTGCACCTAACTTCTACTCGTTGTCATTGTACTTCCGTTTGTGAGTTGGAGTCCTTTCGCTACTTCTTTGCAAGTACCTTGTGTGTTTCTGGTTCTGCTTTTCTTTTCCAGTCTGTTCCGTGTGAACAGAGCCCTATCCCTTTTGCTTTGTCTTTGTATACCTCTTCGGCGATTTATCTCAGCCTTGTCCACCGCGTCTGCGGTTTCGCTCTGCTCAGCCTTGTCCACCGCGTCTGCGGTTTCGCTCTGCTTAGCCTTGTCCACTGCGTCTGCGGTTTTGCTCTGCTCAGCCTTGTCCACCACGTCTGCGGTTTCGCTCTGCTCAGCCTTGTCCACCGTGTCTGCGGTTTCGCTCTGCTCAGCCTTGTCCACCGTGTCTGCGGTTTCGCTCTGCTCAGCCTTGTCCACCGCGTCTGCGGTTTCGCTCTGCTCAGCCTTGTCTACCGCATCTGCGGTTTCGCTCTGCTCAGCCTTGTCTACCGCACCTGCGGTTTCGCTCTGCTCAGCCTTGTCTACCGCGTCTGCGGTTTCGCTCTGCTCAGCCTTGTCTACCGCACCTGCGGTTTTGCTTTACTCTCTTTGTTTACCGCATCTGCGGCTCTGAACTCGTCTCCCAGTCTGTACTGGACCCTACCCAGCCTGCGCTCTAGCCTGCCTGTTCCTGTATTCCCCGGTGTGGGTCAACAGCCGTGTCCGGAGTCTGACCTGGAGTAGACCCTGGTCCCTCTGCTCGGTTTCTCCCTGGTGCACTGACGTCGTATACCGTCGTGCGACCTTGATCGGATCGGGCAGATACTTAGTTACGCCCCTCCAGGCACTCTCCGGTTCATGGCACAGTGGAACCACTAAACATGCACACGCCAGTAAGACCGGGCGTGTGCATTACAATTAGCAGTATAGTGAGAATGGTAGGGAATTTTATAATTAAGCAAATTACAAAAGTGGTTAGGGGATAAAGATAGATATTTATAGAGGCCATTATAAGCATCGGATCACCCTTTTAAAGAGTTAATGAAATTTTAGTGAATCTGTGTTTCTTTAATCTCTAATTGTGCTATATTTAAAAAAACAAAAAAACAAAACCTGTAGTTAAACTCTTTCTATTCTGGCTTGATTTTCTACTGTGTATACATCAGTGGTATATTCTAACTATAACTGTACTCAAATTTCTTTCAACTAAATTTATTAGAATTAGTCTTAGTCTTAGATAAGTCTTTCTGTAGATTTAAACACGTTGGTTTAATTGATTTCATATGTTTTTAAGGAGATTTACTCACCCCAAAGAACAGATGTCTTACATATGCATTATTACATATTGGCTACTAGGTTCTACTCATATACTACTACTCCCTTCCTTTTTCTTTCTTTTTGGGCATATTCATTCTACTATTGACTTCGTTTTACTAGGAATTTGATATTTTTTTAAAGAAAACAAAAATAATGAAATAAGAAAATAAAGTTAACATATTCTAAGTTTGTTTTCTTCAATCACTCTACTCTATCACACTTATCCCCAAGTGTAGAGTACCTACAACTGTATCACTTATATAAAATGCATCTAGATAGTCAAAGTATTGTGCTTCAGGAGTGAGACTTGGAAGCGTTACTCAGCAGTGTGCCATGTACCATTTACAGCACATACCAGAGAATACATAATATTTTTGAGTATCCTTTGGTGCAGGGGCGGACCTACCGCTCGTGCAGCCGGTTCATTGAACGGGGGCCCCCGAGGGAGAGGGGGGCCCTCCAGCCTCCAGCAGGGCCACCATCAGGGCATGACTGCCCTGACTCCAGCATGGGGCCCGGCCGGTTGGGGCCCCCTCGGAGCCCCCCTCTTGTGCGTCTCCTCATGGGGCCCCCCCGCAGGACCCCCTGCCGTCACATGACCGGAGATGTCCCTGCGCTCAGCATGGGCCCCAAGTCCCATGCTGAGCGCAGGGACATCTCCGGTCATGTGACGGCGCAGGCACAATACTTACCCCTCCCCGTGCCTCCGCAGCGTCTTCTGCGTCCTCTGACTGTGACGCGCGCTCTCTCCTGAGCTGTCACAGCGGGAAGATGCGGGCGATGCTGTGGAGTCCGGATCAGCATCAGGTGAGAAGTGAGGTGAGTATTTGATTTTTTTTTTTATGTATGGGGGCATGGGGCATTATATGGTGGGGGGAGAGTGGGTGTGACATCCTGCATGGGGCATTATGTGCGGGGGTGACATCCTGCATGGGGCATTATATGGGGGGGTGTGACATACTGCATGGGGCATTATATGGGGGGGTGACATACTGCATGGGGCATTATAAGAGGGGAAGGGGGGAAGTGATGTCCTGCATGGGGCATTATAAGGGAGGGGTGTGTGACATCCTGCATGGGGCATTATATGGGGGGTGACATACTGCATAGGGGCATTATAAGAGGGGAAGGGGGGAAGTAACGTCCTGCATTGGGCATTATAAGGGAGGGGGCGTGTGACATCCTGCATGGGGCATTATAAGGGAGGGGTGTGTGACATCCTGCATGGGGCATTATATGGGGGGGTGACATACTGCATGGGGGCATTATAAGAGGGAAAGGGGGAAGTAACGTCCTGCATTGGGCATTATAAGGGAGGGGGCACGTGACATCCTGCATGGGGCATTATAAGGGAGGGAGTGTGACATCCTGCATGGGGCATTATATGGGGGGGTGACATACTGCATGGGGCATTATATGGGGGGGTGGTGTGACATACTGCATGGGGCATTATAAGAGGGGAAGGGGGGAAGTGACGTCCTGCATGGGGCATTATAAGGGAGGGGGTGTGACATCCTGCATGGGGCATTATAATAGGGGGAGGGGGGAATTGACATCCTGCATGGGGCATTAAAAGGAGGGTGGGTGTGTGACATACTGCATGGGGCATTATAAGGAGGGGGGGTGACCTCCTGCATGGGGCATTATAAGGGAGGGGGTGTGACATCCTGCATGGGGCATTATAGGAGGAGGAGGGGGGAATTGACATCCTGCATGGGGGCATTATATGGGGGGGTGACATCCTGCATGGGGCATTATAAGAGGGGAAGGGGGGAAGTGACATCCTGCATGGGGCATTATAAGGGAGGGGGGAAGTGACATCCTGCATGGGGCATTATAAGGGAGGGGGTGTGACATCCTGCATGGGGCATTATAAGAGGGGGAGGGGGGAATTGACATCCTGCATGGGGCATTATAAGGAGGGTGGGTGTGTGACATACTGCATGGGGCATTGTAAGGAGGGGGGGTGTGTGACCTCCTGCATGGGGCATTATAAGGGAGGGAGTGGTCTGACATACTGCATGGGGCATTGAAAAGGGGGGAAGTGACATCCTGCAAGGGGCATTATATGGGGGGGAGAGGTGACATCCTGCTTGGGGCATTTTATGGGGGGTAGAGGTGACATCCTGCATAGGGCATTAAAAGGGGTGTATCATCCTGCATGGGGCATTATAAGGGGGAAACAGCCTGCATGGAGCGTTACATGGGGGCCAATATTCTGTATGGAGTGTTATATGGGGGTCAGTATTCTGTATAGAGCATTATAAGGGGGTCAGTATCCTGTATGGAGCATTATATGGTGCCCATAATACTGTATGGAGGACTATACTGTCCGGTCTGCACTGTGCGCTGTGAGGATTCGCCGGTTTCTGAGCTATTGTAGAATTTACAATAGATATCGCTCGTGTAATGGGGCATTATAAGGGGGAAACAGCCAGCATGGAGCGTTATATGGGGGCCAATATTCTGTATGGAGCGTTATATGGTGGTCAGTATTCTGTATGGAGCATTATATGGGGGACAGTATTCTGTATGGAGCGTTATATGGGGGCCAGTATTCTGTATGCAGTGTTATATGGGGACCAGTATCCTGTATGGAGCGTTATATGGGGACCAGTATCCTGTATGGAGCATTATATGGGGACCAGTATCCTGTATGGAGCATTATAAGGGGGTCAGTATCCTGTATGGAGCATTATATGGTGCCCATAATACTGTATGGAGGACTATACTGTCTGGTCTGCACTGTGCGCTGTGAAGATTCGCCGGTTTCTGAGCTATTGTAGAATTTACAATAGATATCGCTCGTGTAATGGGGCATTATAAGGGGGGAACAGCCTGCATGGAGCGTTATATGGGGGCCAATATTCTGTATGGAGCGTTATATGGGGGTCAGGATTCTGTATGGAGCGTTATATGGGGGACAGTATTCTGTATGGAGCGTTATATGGGGGCCAGTATTCTGTATGCAGTGTTATATGGGGACCAGTATCCTGTATGGAGCGTTATATGGGGACCAGTATCCTGTATGGAGCATTATATGGGGACCAGTATCCTGTATGGAGCATTATAAGGAGGTCAGTATCCTGTATGGAGCATTATATGGTGCCCATAATACTGTATGGAGGACTATACTGTCCGGTCTGCACTGTGCGCTGTGAGGATTCACCGGTTTCTGAGCTATTGTAGAATTTACAATAGATATCGCTCGTGTAATGGGGCATTATAAGGGGGGAACAGCCTGCATAGAGCGTTATATGGGGGCCAATATTCTGTATGGAGCGTTATATGGGGGTCAGGATTCTGTATGGAGCGTAATATGGGGGCCAGTATTCTGTATGCAGTGTTGTATGGGGACCAGTATCCTGTATGGAGCGTTATATGGGGACCAGTATCCTGTATGGAGCGTTATATGGGGACCAGTATCCTGTATGGAGCATTATATGGGGACCAGTATCCTGTATGGAGCATTATAAGGGGTCAGTATCCTGTATGGAGCATTATATGGTGCCCATAATACTGTATGGAGGACTATACTGTCCGGTCTGCACTGTGCGATGTGAGGATTCGCCGGTTTCTGAGCTATTGTAAAATTTACAATAGATATCGCTCATGTAATGTAGTAAGTGAAATCCTTGGCCTTGTACTATATATATATATTTCTCTGTGGTATCTGTGCATCATGAATCATGGTATGTGTTAAAGGGGCCCACTGAAACTCTGTCGCCCAGGGCCCACAAAAACCTGGAGTCGGCCCTGGGGATAAGTACAGTATAACAAGTTTTATTTTTTTTAAATACAATTAATTAACTAGGAGTGGGGGGAATCAGAGATGCACGGGGGGATGAGAGATGCACGGGGGGGGGCCTTCATGCCCCCTATGAAGGGCTGGGGGGGGCCCCAAAAAAATTCTTGCACAGGGGCCCACTACAGTCTGTGTCCGCCCCTGCTTTGGTGAACTAGATATGTTGGACCCTATCAAAAGGTCATACATATCTCAAGTCAGGAGTATTTTATGCTAGTGTCTTTCTCCATTTATTTTGCTAAACACAAGTGTGGATAAAAGCTAGAGATGGTTGGATCAGATGAATTCGAATACGCTTACTTGTGCATTTTTTCCTAGAAGATTTGGTTTTCAGGGAAGTTATTCTCTGCTAATTTAATGTCCCTTATTATGGTCTGTGGTCTCTCCAGACCAAAGAGCATAATAAATGTAATATGTAAATATAATACACAAATCCTTATACTTACCTCACTGCTCAGATCTCTCCACTCCACACCGTCAGGTGTCCGATGCTCGCTGCATCCTTGGATTCCCCACCGCTAGTGCTGGAATACCCAGGCCTCTCACACTGTCTGGACCACTGGATTTCATGGAGCCTGGCAGAGTTCTTGGCTCCATGGCCTCCCATCAGCATGTACAAAACCCTCCTGAGGCTATGTTCACACGTGGCATTTTTGGTGCGTTTTTTAAGCAAATTTTCAGCTGCGTTTTACAGTACCAGCAAAGTCTATGTGATTTCAGAAATCCCATGCACACACCTCCCGTGATTATGTGGCCCTGTCCATGGGGTCCATGGGGTCCATGACGTCAGCATTACTTTTCAGTAGAATACACATTCAATTGAAATGTATTGCGGCGCATAGACCAGCTATCTGCACCGTAATGCCAATACCAGCCACCGGCCAATCAGAGACAAGCAGCTGATGTCGGTGTGCCGACACAGGCAGCTTATGAAGTCACTGCCATGCGCTGCATTGGCTGTGGAGGAGAATAGGATGCTCTTCTCCAAGGGAGTGAAGTCAAGTGAGAACAGCGACATAGGGACCAGGATGGGGTCATTACTGCAAGATAGGGACCAGGATGAGGTCATTACCAGAAGATTGGGACATAAGTGCAAGATGGGGACCAAGATGGGATCATTAGGGCAAGATGGGGACCAGGATTTGGTCACTACTACAGGATGGGGACCAGGATGGGGTCATTTTTGCAAGATGGGAACCAGGATGGGGTCGTTAAAGCAAGACGGGGACCAGGATAGGGACATTACTACAAGATGAGGACCAGGATGGGGGATATTACTACAAGATGAGGACCAGGATGGGCATATTACAACAAGATTGGGACATCACTACAAGTTGAGGACCTGGATGTGGACATTACTACAAGATAGGAACCAGGATGGAGACATTACTATAAGAAGTTGGTAAGACTTACTATATGGTACTAATTGTAAGACAACATTACTGTATGGGGCCAATTGGGGAACATACAAAGGGAAAAATGGTAAAAACTTAAATAAAATTCAAATAAAGTATGAAAAAATATTTTGGCACTAAAAATGATGTTTTATGTATAAACTAAAGAAAACCAAAATTGCCCATTTGTTATCGCCGCATCTGTAACAACCCATGCTATAAAACTGTATCATATCCTATATAATGAATGTCATTTAAAAAAATAAAATAAAAAAAACATGCCAAAAATCTTTAAAAAATTTTCAAAGCGTGTATAGAAAAAAAATATATGGTATCACTAAAAATGTCATCTCATCCTGCAATATATTAGGACATCCCTCATATAGATGCTCATTATTAAAGGGGCTGTCCAACTTAAATAAATGTATCTGTAAAAGCATTTAAATGTTTAGAATAATAAATAAAAATTAATAATAATGCTCCAATAATATTAATAATAATACTCAAAATACCCACTAGTCTGATCTTTAGATGCTCATGTGCAGAACTTTTCCGCTGGGACAGGAAAGTCAGAAGTAGCAATGTAGCCTTGGCACTTGACTGCTGAGTCCAATGATTGGCTGCAGCAGTCAGGTGTGTGGAAAGGGACAATAACCAATTTGTTATTTTATTCTATATATGCCTTCTCAGATTTTTTTGTGTCAGTTGAAGAACTCCTTTAACCCTTTTCCGATGAGGTCAGTAATAGTACGTAGCTGCGCTGGGGCTTATGGACCAGCTACGTACTATTATGCGTGCGGCGATCGCACCCGCACACAAGCAGTGAGGGGCGATCGCCGCCGGGTGTCAGCTGATTGTCACAGCTGACACCCGGTGCTATGTGCAGGGAGCGGTCCCGCACTGCTCCCTGCACATTAACCCCCACAATGCTGCAATCAAAGTCAATTGCAGCATTGCGGGGGCAAGGGAGAAGGTGATCGCTATACTCACCTCTCCTGCTGGCGTCCAGCGATGTCTGCGGCGTCATGACAACATCCAGGTCACCAAGAGGCAGGACGTTACTTTGGTCATGCGCAGTGCATGACCAAAGTAATGTCTCCCCTGTGTGCAGCGCTAACAGGCTGCATGGCATAGGGATCTGCTGCTCTCTATGCTATACAGCCGATCAGGCTGCAAAAAGTGAAAGTCCCATAGTGGGACAATGTGTAAAAGAAAAAAAAGTGTAGTTAAGTGAAAAAAAATATAAAATAAAAAATAAAAAAATAATCCCCCAAAAAATAAAAATATATTGAACCCATAATATTTACTTATTGTGAAAAAAAATAAATCAATAAAAGTACACATATTTGGTAACGCCATGTCTGAAACGACCTGACATATAAAACTGTCCCACTAGTTAACCCCTTAAGTGAACACGATAAAAAAATAAATTAAAAAAATGACGCAAAAAACAATGCTTTATCATCATTTAGAAACTTCTGTGAAGCACCTGGGGGTTAAGGGTGCTGACCACACATCTAGATAAGTTCCCTGAGAGGTCTAGTTTCCAAAATGATGTCACTTGTTGGGGTTTTCCACTGTTTAGGCAAATCAGGGGCACATCCTCTAATTATTCAAGAAAATTTTACATTCAAAAAGTCAAATGGAGCTCCTTTCCTTCCGAACCCTGCCGTGCACCCAAGCAGTGGTTTTCCCCCACATATGGGGTATTCTCCTGTTACCCTTCAAAAATGCTAAACTGAGGGCTGAAAAACATTTTTGTGGGAAAAATGTGAAATTTTATTTTCACGGCTCCATGTTCTAAACTTCTGTGAAGCACCTGGGAGTTCAAGGTGCCCACCACAAATCTAGATAAGTTCCCTGAGGGGTCTAGTTTCTAAAATGGTATCACTTATGGGGGGTTTACACTGTTTAGGCACATCAGGGACTCTCTAAACGCAACATGGCATTCACTAATTATTCAAGCAAATTTTAAATTCAAAAAGTCAAATGGCGCTCCTTCACTTCTGAGCCCTGCCGTGCGCCCAAACAGTGTTTTTTCCCCATGTATGGGGTATCTGCGTGCTCAGGGGAAATTGCACAATGTGGTTTTGAGCACCTTGAGGGGTGTAGTTTTTAGAATGGTGTCACTTTTGGGTATTTTCTGACATAAAGACCCCTCAAAGTGACTTCAAATGTGATGTGGTCCCTAAAAAAATGTTTTTGCAAATGTTGTTGTAAAAATGAGAAATCGCTGGTCAACTTTTAACCCTTATAGCTCCCTTATAGCTCCCTAATAAAAAAAATTGGTCCAAAATTGTGCTTATGTAAAGTAGACATGTGGGAAATGTTTTTTATTAACTATTTTCTGTGATATATCTCTCTGATTTAAGGGCATAAAAATGAAAATTTAGAAAATTGCTAAATTTTCACCAAATTTCCGATTTTTTCACAAATAAATATAAGTGATATCGAAGAAATTTTACCACAATCATGAAGTACAATATGTCACAAAAAAACAGTCTCAGAATCCGGGATCCGTTGAAGCGTTCCAGAGGTATTACCTCATAAAGTGACAGTAGTCAGATTTGTAAAAATTGGCCCGGTCATTAACGTTCAAACTGTTATGATCTGCAACAACTACTAAGGAAAGATAGCGGAAAGCTGTCCCTACAGTAAAATTAGGCTGAATCCCTACAATGTAGCGGGCTGCCTGTTCCTAGCGAACAGACCCGCCTTAGTCCTCGGCTAGTCTGAACGAAGACCTATAGCATAAGGGGAGGGATAAAAATAGGACACCTCCTAAACAGAGAAGTTGTTGCAGAACACAAAGACAAACCGACAAAAAGCTACTAGAGGTCCAAGAAGGACCAAGCGAACTGACAGAGAAAGGCACCGAAGCACCTGGCTAGAGAAACAGTCAAACACTGAAGTCCAGCACAGCCAGAAGGGCAGAGCTGGAATATAAAGGCAGATGGTCACGTGACTGCAAAACACAAGATGGAAAAAACAAACAGGAGGGTTCTAACACAAACCACCCTCGTGGGTAAAGGGGTTAAAGTTGCCGTATTTTAATACAGTGCAGATATATTATGAATAAGAATAAGGTGTAAGGTGTAAAGTCCGTGCAGCACAGATTTCTGCAAAATGCAATACACATTTATTCCCCATCAAGTATCCTGTTCCTGACTGTTGGAAGAAACACATTGTAGAGAATGACTTACAGATAGCCTTGCAATCAGTTTTGCTACAAAATGTTTACTACCACTATAAACAAACACTGGAAGAGGCTTTGACTCTTTACATTCCATTTCCTGTGATGTCATACTGATGACTATTGGCAAAATATTAGACAGGCCGACATGTGTGCTGATTTTACTTCTGACTTGCAGAAAACATTTGTCATGAACTTTTTATAGGATGCCTGCTTAAATGATACATTTAAAGAAACCAAATGAATAAATGTTTGTTTAAAGGATATTAGATATTTATTTTCACAGCTTAGACTTATGATATGTAGCTTTCAAAATGTTTTCTTGGGAGTTACGACGGAGCGATGCTTTAAAGAAGATCAAGCATAAACATAGGTCATATAATCAGGCTGTCTGAGGTAAGGATGGGACTTTACTGGAAATTCTTATGTCAAAGGTGGAGAGAAAAAAAGCAGAACTCTTGGTAAGGCAGCAAGATCTCATTGTACCAAAAAGTCTGAAGCCACATGTAACAGCACAATAAATAAATATTAAATATCTTGGATAGAGTCGTTTACATGACTCACTCCACTTTTGAATAAACATTTGAAAGATTACCTTGCCTGGCAAGAAAAAATGACTACAAGCATATTTTTGGTTTTATGGATATGAAAATTGACTGATGAGCCAGCCAATTTGAAATATACCATTTAAAGCTGCCTATAACAATAGACACTAGAGTAAATGTCATAAAGATGGAAGCGAGCTTATATATACAGTATATACAAACAGCATTATTAATAATAGTGTTAATAATTTATTCTATCAATTAACAAAATGCAAAGTGATGGAACAAGAGAGAAGTGTAAAAGGAATATATGGTGTGACCAACCTTTGCTTTCAAACAGCATCAACTCTTCTGGGTACACTTGTGCAAATTGAGAAATTTTGTAGGATTATAGTCATGCGATAATGATCATCATTTTCATATGTAGATTGAAACATAATGAAAAGTTTTGCATTTTGCTATTTGATAAATTAAATTATTAACACCTCTGTCTCACCAAATATTGATTTGATTTAGATTTTGTTTATTCACTTTATTTTTTATCAAATAATAAAATGCAAACTATTAACTTTGTAGCATTTTGCACACACACTTCTAAAACTTTTGCATGGTACTGTATATATTTATGTATCCATCTATATATATAAATAAATACATATATGTTCCAGAAATACATTCCTAGTTTTATTTTCAAAAGTGCCCTATATTGTAGTTATACAACTCATGATAGACTTCAGAAAAGAGGAGAACGCTGAGTTAAAGCTGATATAAAAAACTATTTTTATTGAATAAATTAATAAAATATTGCATACATGATATTAGCACATGATATTAGGTGAAGTCGTAGAAAAACCCAGTGTAAGGCTGGAGCACCCACCCACTAGACACAAAAGTATAGCTGAAGTCAGCTTGATCATAGGGGAACAATGAAGGGGGGGCAGAGTGTGCACAGGAGTGCATAGACTGCCCAAAATGAGATGGACCAAGAATACTTAGTTAAGGAACAAGTGGTGGCATGGTTGTACCATAATTATTGCACAGTGTCAAACATGAAATTTATATCCATCACAGGTCCTATAGTCCCCTAAGAATCAAATCACCATAGATATAGCTATAGGACATCCACACACATCTGTGGGTGTCAGAGGAGCACACATAGTGAAGGAAGATCGCTCCATTAATAGTACAAATCAAATGTTATAAAAAAGCAATTCATACCCATGGTGTAGTGCTGTGGCAGGTCTCCAGCCCGAACCCCTATCTATCTATCTATCTATCTATCTATCTATCTATCTATCTATCTATCTATCTATACATATATATATATACATAAATATATATTTATACAGTACCATGAGAAAGTTTTAGGCGTATGTGTAAAAAATGCTACAAAGTAGTTACAGACTACTTGCAAAAACAAAGATGTTAATAGCTTGCATTTTATTATTTGATAAAAATAAAGGGAATAAACAAAATATAAATTAAATCAATATTTGGTGAGACCACCCATTCCCTTCAAAACAGTATCAGTTCTTCTAGGTACACTTGGCAGAGAGGTTGCTCCAAACATCTTGGAGAACTAGCCACAGATCCTCTTTGGATGTAGGCTTCCACAAATCCTTCTGTCTATTTATTTAATTCAGAAAGTCTGGCTGATGTTGAGATTGGGGCTCTGTGGAGCCATACTATCACCTCCATGACTTCTTTTTATTCATTACGCTGAAGATAGACTATATGTTTGGTGTCACTGTCCTGATGCAGAATAAATTCAGAACCAATCAGACGCCTCCCAGAAGGAAATGCATGATAGACAGATATCTGTCTGTATTTCTCAGCATCGAGGACACTATTAATCCTGACCAAATCCCCAACTCAATTTGCTGAAATGCAGCCTCACAACAGCAAGGTACCTATATATACATATATATGCCTCAATAATGCATGCATATTATATATTTATATATATTGTACACATACATACAGAACATTTATATATAACATATATATATATGTTAATATTAGCATTATTTTTATTTCTGTCTATATTTCTGTTATTTTTATGAGCATTATTATTAACTTCCATAGTTATAATTAATATATAGAATTTCCTTTTATTGCATACATTTTTAAGTGGTAAATGTGCTGCTGTAAGTCTATAAACATTAGATACTATTTTACTAACAGTGTAAAGCCATTTGTAAGATATCTAACCGTCCATTCATTAATTCCTGTATTCAAAAATGATAGACTGTTCCCACCTATTAAACAGATTGGTGCATTTTATAAACACTTTTATTTTATATGCACATCTACAAATGACGATAGTCAATACTAATAATATATAACGTAAAAAATTAGAAAAGCAACAGGTGCCGGGATTTGTACATCTTTTCTGCACAGAGAATCTAAACATGAACTCATACTGTTCAGCGAGCCCAAGAAGATTCAGGTCATTAAACCTGTAGTAAACTAATAACTTTATAGTATGCAGTTTAAATCTACCAATGCACGTCACAGAAGAATCGCTTTTAATGGAGTGCACCCATTTTGATGCTTTGGTGGTTTTCCGTAAGTGTAATTTCAAAAATATTATTAATAAGTAAAAATGAACAGATTTAATTACAGAAAGTAGCATACCTTATCATATTCACTGAACTTGTTATAGTTGCATATGTAATGCCTATGTTAAGGGAAGATATTCAATTTTTTTCTTCAGTTTTTATTTCTAAAGATGCAAATGTCACATAATCAAGTCCAGAACAGTCTAACTGCAGGAGTAACGTCTTAGGCACCTGTTCACATAGTAAGAAGCTTGAATATGGAGGAAGATAATGTAAAATACGTAAGTATTTACATAATTAAAATCTTCATTAAGGGAGATGCAAACACTATTTTGTTATTTTTTTTCCTTATGTTCTTATTTTATCTAAACAATTTTATGTCATTGTATGTGTAGAGGTTTAGTTCACGTGTAGTTACTGATCATAAAAAAAATAAAAAATAATGTTTATAGCACGCTAATGCATTCTATGGCACCTCAAAATTAAAGGAGTGAATTGGACTATTTTACAAGTGTAAACCTAACAAGAAAAAAACAAAACGAGAGACAATCCTGATTACAAGAGTTTACTGTCTCAAATAAATGAGGGAAAATTGTGAATTTCCATTGTTTACTTCCAGAGGATAAAAATCTGCACTTTGTGTGATATATGCAGATGATTGATTTACTACAAGAGTGAGCTCTGATAGCTGGGCTGTAAGGAGAAGTAAACCTGTATGTCAGTCATATGACTTAGACATATTCTAGCAAAGATCTTGAAAAGTGTAAGTAAATTAGTAAAGAAAAAATTACAATGTATTTTCTTAAAATTCTGCAATAAATAACTTGTATTTGCTAATTTATATAACTAAATGATATGTTAAGAATACAAATATTTTACATGATCATATTAATTAACCTCAAAGTTTTATGGAAGTATGTCTTGTATGTTCTAATCACACCAGAATCAATTATCCTTTAAATTTTACCTGCACTTCCAGGTGCTTTTTCAGAATAAGCTGTCATGTGTGTGTCATGTGAGTGCATATAAGGAAAAATACTCTTTCCGGACATTCAACGTATGACTTGTATCCCGCATTTTTAGCACTTTTTCCTTGTACCTTTCTGCTTTTTCTTCCCTTCAGCTTATTTCCCTTCCACTCTGCATAGATTTCTATAGGTTCTTCACTGACAAATTTGTAGACAGTTTTTGAGAGTAATTTATATGAGCAGGAGTCAATAAGTGACTAATACGTAGGTAATAAGGCAAAAGTCTTTTCTCTGTTGAGTCATAAAAAAATAAAAGTGTAGTTACTATTTAAATCTATGTTGATTAAAGCATTATGACTGCACAAGCACATACAAACTTGCAACGTACAATCCAGGGAGAATAATACCTAAGCCTGACAGATACCTGTTCAGACTGGTAAAATCCTTACCCTGACCCTGGTCTGTCCCTACCTGACCGCAGAGGTTGGCATCCTAAGATAATGCAATGGCGCCCCCACTCAGCGGCGGCTCACCCTGAATGTCCTTAACAGCTCCTAGTATTGCTAGAGTAGCAATTCCCTAAGAAATAAAGGAAATTGTCACAAAACAGCTGCAACCAACAAAAACTACAGCAGAGTGACTGAATCCAAAAGAGACTATCACCAGCAGAAAGCACTAGCAGTGGGAAGGTATCTAAAGATGCACCCAAAAGGTGATAGGGCAGTCAAACAAAGTAAATGGAAAACACCTGTTACCCAAAACCGACAGAAACAAAGATAAAAGAACTAAAACACCGGAAGAAAAGGTATACCTGTTGTGGCTCAGCGGAATAAGAAGCCGACCACAGAGCACAGATCAAGGGTTTGAATCCAAGTATATGACAATCATGTTGTGGGTTTATAGTGAAGTTTGGAGTGCACACACCAAATGTAGATGAGCTACAAGTTTAACAGGGTTGGAGTCCTAGGATACAATAGAAGAATTCAATAATGCAACTGTCGCAACCCATAAGCATTATTGAATTCTTCATTTTGCTTTCACCATTTGAATAAACGTTACACTTCTACATGAATTGAGTGTGCAATGAATATCTTCTACTGTTGTGAGTTTGATGGGTCAAGTTCTTAAGCTTTCATACATGACCATCAGTGTATACTTTACAAAATTTGTATTCATACTGATGTCCAATTTAATGACAATGATATCATGATGCAGAAAAGTGTAACTTAACACCTAACTACAAGTCCAATGGTTTTTGTTGTGTTAAGTGTTTAAGGGTTTGTCCAAATGTGAGGACCATTTTTAATTTAAATGCATACATTTCAGGCTAAAAAAAAGAAAAAAAAAATCATTTTTGCAATTGGGTTTCAATAAATTTTAAGCATCATTTAGTGTTTACAGGCTCTCTGTTTCCGAGCGTATTCAACTTAGCGGTCTGTTGACATAAATAAGAAGAGAGGAGCTCAGAAAAAGAGAGATAAAAATATAATATGCTTTCCTACAGACCATCAGTATGAATTCATTGATGGATTCTCAGTTAACTCATTTTGCAGTCAGCACAGATTATAGAAGACTGTGGGTGGAAAACTTGTAATGAAACCCAATCGCAAAAAATATTTTTAGCCCCCCAAATTATTGCATTTGAGTAAAAAAAGAAAATTCTCCCAAAAGGTGAACAACCCCTTTAACTTCCTTCATCTTGATATCTTGTGTGTTAGTTTATGAAATGTTACATCTATATTTTCTATTTATCTAATATAAACGTAATATTTATTGAAAAAAAACTACAATTTATTACTATTTATTTCACTTGCTTATTTAGTGGAACCATATCCCGCAGCTCTTTACAGACATTGGCATCACAAGAGGTAGAGGTACCTATTAGAGATGAGTGGATCTGGCAAAATTCTAATTTGCCAGGTCGTGCGGATTTTCCCAGGAATTTCAAGAATTCAATTCCACTCGAATTTCTTTGCTCATCTTTAGTACCAATAACCTTATACATATTTATACTACATTTTAATCATTTTCAGTGTGTAGATGTCTCTTCACCTACCGCTATTTGCAGCACTTTGTTGATACAAAATTTCATAAATGGAAGCAATTATTGATAGATTGATTGTAGTATTAGAAGCAAATCTTGTGTACTCTGGTTAAGCAGATATGTAGATTGACAGTAAATAATAATTTAAAGTATTTAATTTAGAAGCCAAACCACTCATCACCTGTTCAAGACATCTGCCTTGCTTGTAGCTCTACAACTCTTACTGACTCCATGCACGTAGATATGAGTGGATCTTTTGAAATTCAAATTCGTCAACTTCATTGAATTTTACCCAAAAATTTGATTTGCGACAAAAATATTTGCGCAAATCTCAATACCGGAAAGGTTGTAATTGTTTGGGAAATACAAGTGGGGAGAGGAGAGAGAAAGAACCTAACTAACCATAAGAGCTTACACTTTACAGGTGAGAGAGAGGATCTTGCTGACCATAAGAGCTTACACTCTATAGAGAGAGCGAGAATGAGGACCCCACTAACCATAAGAGCTTACACTCTATAGAGAGACTTACCCAGTGACTATGGAGATGGAAAACAACTACCGTGCAAACTGAGAACCACTGATCTATGATGGCCACGGTACTGACCACCACTGTACAATGTATGATAATCCGTAAGATGTCATAGCTGCAGGGCATTATGGGGAAGCCTGCGTAACGATGCAAAATGACATTAGCCTGCTCTCTGATGCTTCAGCATTGAGGGAAATGTTACCGGTCAAGTTTTTATTTTTTTTTTTAATCTGCAAATTAAATCTCAAATTGTTCAAATTTGTATAAAACCACCAATTTCAGGAAATTTAACTCAAAATCAATCCTTTGCAGATCAATCCGCTCATTTCTACTTGCAGGGAAATCTGAAGTCAGCTTAAAAAAAACTTGCAACAAAGATCACAATAATAAGCTACTTTTTTTTAAATGAAATAGCTGCCATTTTGTTCAGGTATTTGATTTAAAAATAGTTCTTTCCAACCTCCAATTGGTCATAATTAGCTTTTTTCTCATGCCTTTACTGTTGGATTTCAAAATAATATTCTTGTTCTACCTTAAATTGGTGTAAACAGTACAAGGCCACCCCTCAATTTCTACCACCCGGGTGAATAGTTGCTCATTAGTGTTGATCGAGCAGTGAGATGCTTGAGTGCTCGGTACTCGAATTGACCCAATCGGACACTCGGACGTGCTCGACTTGAGTAGCAAGCATAAGGAAATGAATGGCAAACTTCAGCATTTTTCCAGAGGATGGAGAAATTCATTTTCTCTGTCTCTGCGCCTGGCTCAGATAATTCAATAATGGGGATGTGAGCGCTCGAGCACCACGTGATACTCGGCACTGCTCGCTACCCGATCGAGCACCCCGATGCTCCATGATGTATCGAGCAGTGCCGTGCACGATCTCGTATCACTGTTGCTCATCCTATTGAATAGTAAAAATCAGGAAAGCAGGGATGACCTTTGGGGCTCAGTAACATAGAAAAATGAGTGATGTTGGTCAGTCACTACACGTTTTATTGTCTCCTGCCAGCAAAGGACAGGAGGTGTGGAAATGAGGAAGATAAGAAAAAAATGTATTATAATGAGATGACTGCATGCACTAGTGGAAAAATATTAGTCCACTATTTATTGGAGAATGTATGGAATGGTTTAGCCACAGTAAAGAACAATGTGGGCACAATTGTGTACTATACAGATACTATATGATCCAGATTGACAGTAGTATACTGCTTTCTGCACATATTTTTTCATTGTGGAAACAATGTGGCATTATTAAAGATGTTGTTCAAGGTTACAAAAACATGGCTTTATTTATTTTATTTATTTTTTAAATCATTAGAGCTCTTGTTGATAGGTATTAACCCCTTAATAACATCTGACGTACTAATACGCGTCTGTGCCCTGGGACTTAAGAGCCAGACCCGTATTAGTACGTCATGGCGATCGCGCGCGCACACAGGCTGTGCGGGCGCGATCGCCGCCGGGTGTCAGCTGATTGTCACAGCTGACACCCGGTACTATGTGCAGGGAGCGGTCACGCACCGCTCCCAGCACATTAACCCCCGCGATGCTGCGATCGAAGTCGATCGAAGTCGATCGCGGCATTGCGGGGGCAAGGGGAGGTGATCGCCGATACTCACCTCCTCTTCCGGCTTCCAGCGCAGTCTGCAAAGGCTTCCCGGGTGTTGCCATGACGACCCGATGTCGTCATGACAACATCCGGGTCACCAGAGAGCAGGAAGATTGCTTGGACATGCGCAGTGCATCTCCAAGCAATCTTCACACTGTGCACTTCTGACAGCCTTCATGGCATAGGGATGGTGCTCCATTCCTGTGCCATGCAGGCGATCAGAAAAAAAAAAGTGAAAGTCCCAGAGTGGGACAAAGTAATAAAGTGTATAAACTGTGTGAAAGTGGAAAAAAAAAAAAAAAAAAAATGTGCAAAAATATTATAAAAAAATAAAAAAAATAATACACCAAAAATAAAAATATAATGTACCCATCAATAAATATTATTATAAAAAAAATAAAAAAAAACAATAAAAGTACACATATTTGGTATCGCCGCGTCCGGAACAACCTGACCTATAAAACTGTCCCACTAGTTAACCCCTTCAGTGAACACGGTAAAAAAAAAAAAAAAAAAAACAAGCAAAAAACAATGCTTTATCACCATACCGCCAAACAAAAAGTGGAATAACACGCGATCAAAAAGACGCATATAAATAAAAATGATACCGCTGAAAACGTCATCTCGTCCCGCAAAAAACAAGCCGCCATATAGCTCCATCAGCCGAAAAATAAAAAAGTTATAGCTCTCAGAATAAAGCGATACTAAAAAATATTTTTTTCTATAAAATAGCTTTTATTGTGTATAAGCGCCAAAACATAGAAAAATTATACAAATGTGGTACCGCTGTAAACGTACTGACCCGAAGAGTAAAGCTGCCTCATCAATTTTACCACACGCGGAACAGAATAAAAAAAAAAAAAAAAAAACAATTCCTGAATTGTTGGTTTTTGTTTATTCTGCCTCCCAAAAATCGGAATAGAAAGCGATCAAAAAATGTCACGTGCCTGAAAATGGCACCAATAACAACGTCAAGTCATCCCGCAAAAAACGAGCCGTCACATGACTGTCTGCCAAAATTTGGAAAAATTATAGCTCTCAAAATATGGCGATGCAAAAACTAGATTTTACAAAAAATGCGTCTTTTAGTGTGTGACAGCTGTCAGTCATAAAAACCCCATATGATTCTGGCATTGCTGTAATCACACCGACCCGAAGAATAAAGTCGTCTAATCACTTATACCGCACAAGGAACGGCGTCAAAAATAAACTCTTGAGTTAGGATTGGGCTAGGGTTAGGGCTGGGTTTGGGGCTAGGGTTGTGCTGGGGCTAGGGTTGTGCTGGGGCTAGGGTTGTGCTGGGGCTAGGGTTGTGCTGGGGCTAGGGTTGTGCTGGGGCTAGGGTTGTGCTAGGGTTAGGGCTGGGGTTGGGATTTTTTTCAAAAGTAAGAAAAAAAGATGACGATATGGCGACTAGTGTTGAGAGCAAGTGCTCGCTACTTGAGTTTGCATCGGGTGCTCTGGTATGCATTTAGTATCGTGGGTATTTGAGTGACATGCTCGAGTCTCTGCCCCATATGCTTCGCGGCCAAAAAACTTTACGGGGATTGCCTGCCATGCACGAGCGATCCCCGCATGTTTTTTTTTGGGTGTCTAATAACCGTGAAACATGCGGAGCAGGGACTCGAGCATGTCACTCGAGCACACGCTGTACATGGTGCATACCTGAGTACCCGATGCAAACTCAAGTAGCGAGCACTTGCGCTCAAGAATAATGAAAACTTATTCAATATGATGACCTAATGTAAACAAATAATGTGCCGTACCTCTGGGTTCAAAATGTTCACTATACACCTTAATAAAATCTTTGAGGGGTATAGTTTCCAAAATGGGGACACTTGTGGGGGAGCTCCACTGTTTAGGCACATCACGGGCTCTCCAAACGCGACATGGTGTCCGCTAACAAATTGAATGGAAAATCGGCTCAAATTGTTAGCGGACGCCATGTTGCGTTTGGAGAGCCCCTGTGTGTCCAAACATTGGAGCTCCCCCACAAGTGACCCCATTTTGGAAACTAGACCCCCCAAGGCACCTATCTAGATGCATAGTGAGCACTTAGAACCCCCAGGTGCTTCACAAATTGATTCGTAAAAATGAAAAAGTGAAAATAAAACACTTTTTCATTTTTATGAATCAATTTGTGAAGCACCTGGGGTTCCAAGTGCTCACTATGAATCTAGATAGGTGCCTTGGGGGGTCTAGTTTCCAAAATGGGGTCACTTGTGGGGGAGCTCCAATGTTTGGGCACACAGGGACTCTCTAAATGCAACATGGTATCCGCTAACAAATTGAATGGAAAATCGGCTCAAATTGTTAGCGGACACCACATTGCGTTTGGAGAGCCCCTCTGTGCCCAAACTTTGGAGCTCCCCCACAAGTGACCCCATTTTGGAAACTAGACCCCCCAAGGCACCTTTCTAGATGCATAGTGAGCACTTGGAACCCCCAGGTGCTTCACAAATTGATTCGTAAAAATGAAAAAGTGAAAAAAAAAACACTTTTTCATTTTTATGAATCAATTTGTGAAGCACCTGGGGTTCCAAGTGCTCACTATGAATCTAGATAGGTGCCTTGGGGGGTCTAGTTTCCAAAATGGGGTCACTTGTGGGGGAGCTCCAATGTTTGAGCACATAGGGACTCTCCAAATGCAACATGATATCCGCTAACAAATTGTCGGCTCAAATTGTTAGCGGATATCATGTTGCATTTGGAGAGTCCCTGTGTGCCCAAACATTGGAGCTCCTCCACAAGTGACCCCATTTTGGAAACTAGACCCCCCAAGGCACCTATCTAGATGCATAGTGAGCACTTGGAACCCCTAGGTGCTTCACAAATTAATTCGTAAAAATGAAAAAGTGTTTTTTTTTTCACTTTTTCATTATTACGAATCAATTTGTGAAGCACCTGGGGGTTCCAAGTGCTCACTATGCATCTAGAAAGGTGCCTTGGGGGGTCTAGTTTCCAAAATGGGGTCACTTGTGGGGGAGCTCCAAAGTTTGGGCACAGAGGGGCTCTCCAAACGCAATGTGGCGTCCGCTAACAATTTGAGCCGATTTTCCATTCAATTTGTTAGCGGATACCATGTTGCATTTAGAGAGTCCCTGTGTGCCCAAACATTGGAGCTCCCCCACAAGTGACCCCATTTTGGAAACTAGACCCCCCAAGGCACCTATCTAGATGCATAGTGAGCACTTGGAACCCCTAGGTGCTTCACAAATTGATTCGTAAAAATGAAAAAGTGTTTTTTTTTTCACTTTTTCATTATTACGAATCAATTTGTGAAGCACCTGGGGGTTCCAAGTGCTCACTATGCATCTAGAAAGGTGCCTTGGGGGGTCTAGTTTCCAAAATGGGGTCACTTGTGGGGGAGCTCCAAAGTTTGGGCACAGAGAAGCTCTCCAAACGCAATGTGGTGTCCGCTAACAATTTGAGCCGATTTTCCATTCAATTTGTTAGCGGATACCATGTTGCATTTAGAGAGTCCCTGTGTGCCCAAACATTGGAGCTCCCCCACAAGTGACCCCATTTTGGAAACTAGACCCCCCAAGGCACCTATCTAGATGCATAGTGAGCACTTGGAACCCCTAGGTGCTTCACAAATTGATTCGTAAAAATGAAAAAGTGTTTTTTTTTTCACTTTTTCATTATTACGAATCAATTTGTGAAGCACCTGGGGGTTCCAAGTGCTCACTATGCATCTAGAAAGGTGCCTTGGGGGGTCTAGTTTCCAAAATGGGGTCACTTGTGGGGGAGCTCCAAAGTTTGGGCACAGAGAAGCTCTCCAAACGCAATGTGGTGTCCGCTAACAATTTGAGCCGATTTTCCATTCAATTTGTTAGCGGATACCATGTTGCATTTAGAGAGTCCCTGTGTGCCCAAACATTGGAGCTCTCCCACAAGTGACCCCATTTTGGAAACTAGACCCCCCAAGGCACCTATCTAGATGCATAGTGAGCAGTTGGAACCCCCAGGTGCTTCACAAATTGATTCATAAAAATGAAAAAGTGTTTTTTTTTTCACTTTTTCATTGTTACGAATCAATTTGTGAAGCACCTGGGGGTTCCAAGTGCTCACTATGCATCTAGATAGGTGCCTTGGGGGGTCTAGTTTCCAAAATGGGGTCACTTGTGGGGGAGCTCCAATGTTTGGGCACACAGCAGCTCTCCAAACGCAACATGGTGTCGCTAACAATTTGAGCCAATTTTGCGTTAAATTTGTTAGCGGACACCATGTTGCATTTAGAGAGCCGCTGTGTGCCCAAATATTGGAGCTCCCCCACAAGTGACCCCATTTTGGAAACTAGACCACCCAAGGCACCTATCTAGATGCATACTGAGCACTTGGAACCCTCAGGTGCTTCACAAATTGATTCATACAAATGAAAAAGTGTTTTTTTTTTCACTTTTTCATTGTTACGAATCAATTTGTGAAGCACCTGGGGGTTCCAAGTGCTCACTATGCATCTAGATAGGTGCCTTGGGGGGTCTAGTTTCCAAAATGGGGTCACTTGTGGGGGAGCTCCAATGTTTGGGCACACAGGGACTCTCTAAATGCAACATGGTGTCCTCTAACAAATTTAACGGAAAATCGGCTCAAATTGTTAGCGACACCATGTTGCGTTTGGAGAGCCGCTGTGTGCCCAAACATTGGAGCTCCCCCACAAGTTACCCCATTTTGGAAACTAGACCCCCCAAGGCACCTATCTAGATGCATTGTGAGCACTTGGAACACTCAGGTGCTTCACAAATTGATTCATAAAAATGAAAAAGTGTTTTTTTTTTTTCACTTTTTCATTGTTACGAATCAATTTGTGAAGCACCTGGGGGTTCCAAGTGCTCACTATGCATCTAGAAAGGTGCCTTGGGGGGTCTAGTTTCCAAAATGGGGTCACTTGTGGGGGAGCTCCAAAGTTTGGGCACACATGGGCTCTCCAAACACAACATGGCGTCCGCTAATTATTCAAGCAAATTTTACAATCAAAAAGTCAAATAGCGCTCCTTCCCTTCCGAGCCCTGCCGTGCGCCCAAACAGTATTTTTTCCCCAAATATTGGGTATCTGCGTGCCCAGGGGAAATTGCACAACAAATTTTGGGGTCCATTTTTTCTTGTTACCCCTGTGAAAATAAAAAAAATTGGGTCTAAATTAACATTTTTGTGAAAAAAGTTAAATGTTCATTTTTTTCTTCCACATTCAAAAAATTCCTGTGAAGCACCTGAAGGGTTAATAAAGTTCTTGAATGTGGTTTTGAGCACCTTGAGGGGTGCAGTTTTTAGAATGGTGTCACTTTTGGGTATTTTCTGTCATAAAGACCTCTCAAAGTGACTTCAAATGTGATGTGGTCCCTAAAAAAATGGTTTTGTAAATTTTGTTGGAAAAATGAGAAATCGCTGGTCAACTTTTAACCCTTATAGCTCCCTAACAAAAAAAAAATTTTGGTTCCAAAATTGTGCTGATGTAAAGTAGACATGTGGGAAATGTTATTTATTAACTCTTTTGTGTGACATATCGCTCTGATTTCAGGGCTTAAAAATTCAAATTTTGAAAATTGCAAAATTTTCAAATTTTTCGCCAAATTTCCGTTTTTTTCACAAATAAACGCAAGTGATATCGAAGAAATTTTTCCACAATCATGAAGTACAATATGTCACGAAAAAACAATCTCAGAATCAGGGGGATCCGTTGAAGCGTTCGAGAGTAATTACCTCATAAAGTGACAGTGGTCAGAATTGTAAAAATTGGCCCGGTCATTAACGTGCAAACCACCCGCGGGGCTTAAGGGGTTAAATGTTGACATTGGTACTGCAAAGTCAAAATCAGAATTTTTGTAACCTTAGGAGAATAGCAAGGTGGTTGCCACTCATGTGAAGGATTTATGTTTTGGGTATTAATCTGCATTTTTGCAAAATTAGTAAGTGAAATATAAGGTATGGTAAAATAATCTGTACATACAGACAAGCTTAAAGGGGCTTTCCCACAAACAAAAATTAATTTTAATCAATGACTGTGTCTGACCGTGTACGGAACATACCACATCTCCTGGGCAGGGGGGAAGCAAAAGACAATACAGATATTATAGTAGGGGATCACAGAGGATTCATTTTGTGAGGTAAAACATTTCACTGCCTGTTTTTAAACAATATTTTACCTCACAAAATGAATCCTCTGTGATCCCCTGCTGTCCTGTCTGTATACTCTTTTGCGTCCTCCCCTGCCCAGGAGATGTGGTATGTTCCGTACACGGTCAGACACAGACAATGATTAAAATGAACTTTTGTTTGTGGGAAAACCCATTTAAATCCCTCAAAACCCTGTAGATTATTAGGGTTCATCCACATGTGACTGATACACTGCAGAAATTATTGATATACTAATATATGATACTGGAAATCCATAGCGGAAGAATCTGCACCTAATCAAAATATAGGTTTTGTTCAAGATTTTCATAATGGAAGAATAGCATATATGCTGAATATTTCATCTTTTGCTCAATGAAAATCTGTAATATAAAATGACATAAAATCTGCAATTTAAAATGACACAGAGCTAATATAAATCGGCAAAGCTTATCAATCTACATTGTGGATTTTCCTGCAGATTTTGTAACATCTCATCCACTTCCATACTGTAACATAATGTGGATTTTTCGGACACAACAGAGAATTCTCAGCATATCCGTTCTGTGGAAATATAACATTGTAATAAACCGTGGCCAGAGGCAGCAAGTGCAGTGTAATATGTTAGGTAATTGCTATTTACAGACTAATTTTATAGGGGCTTCAAGCATGGAGCATCAATTCCAAAAAAATGAAATAAAAAAACAACAGAAACATTACCAAAACATTGTAAGTTAGATAAATATTTGTCGACATTTAACATTCACATTACACATCTCCAAATATTTAATATAGATTAAAATCAGACTCGTTAATTAATCAAGACTAGCATTTAGTACAGTAGTCTTGATGAAGGGTGCGCTTGAGTAAGACATTTCAAATTCATGAAAAGGATTCTGTCGCCAGGTTTTGGGAACCTAATCTAAGAGCAGCATAATGTTGAGACAGAGACCCTCATTCCAGCGATGTGTCACTTACTGGGCTGCTTGCGTTAGTTTTGAAAAAGAATATAGTTTTATCAGCAGGAGATTATCACTAAAGCACTAGCAAACCTATTGCTATGTAGTCCTTCATATTCATGAAATCTGTATAACTCCGCTCCACCACTGATTGACAGTTTTCTACCTATGCTCAGTGTACACAGAAAGCTGCCAATCAGTCGTGTGGGCGGGGTTATACAGGGCTCAGCTTTCAGAGAACTGCTAGATTAGCACAAGATAATACTGTGACTCTTTCAAACTGCAGCAAGTAGCCCAGTAAGTGATACATATACAGTAGTTATGATAGAGTCACAGTTTTCTAAGCTGCAGTTATGGCAAAGCTCTGTTGTTGAGCATTGTAAAACCCTCTCTATACCACAGCCTTCTGTGTACATTGTATAGTAGCAAAGAGCTTCTAATCAGTGCTGGGGGTGTGGCTGGACTACCATACATGGGCCAGTTGTAATCTAGTGATAATCTCCTGCTGATAAAACTCTGATTGTATTGAAACAGTAAAACACAGTCCAGTAAGTGACAAATTGCTGGAATCAGGGTCTCTGCCTCTACATTTTGATGCTCTCAGATGGGGTATCAAAAACCTGGTGACAGATTCCCTTCAAGTGGATTGTGCCTCACAATGAATTTGACACATCTTTTCGCTGCAGTGCACTAGCGTAAGAAATGTGCTCCAGTCATAATTTACACCATTTTTGTAAGGTAAATAATAATGAATTTATAATCTGCCTTTGACTATGCCCTTCTAAGCTCCATCCAATTAAAAAAAACTATAGCAATGGAATAAAATGCCAAAAGTTACTACATTTTTGCGCAACTGTGAGTTGTGCTAAAATTGAGGAACTTTTTAGTTTTACCCCAGATTTCTGGCACAAATTGGATCAATCTATGTTTTACAAAATGACGTAATAACAGCTGTAATAGTTAAAATATACAGTTCCTGTAATATTTCAGGAACAATTGCTCTACTACACCTGTTTCCCAGAGATATTTGGTACAATGTTAGTGTGACTCTCTGGAGAAAATTATCCTTAACCCTCAGTCTCTAAATAAATACCATCATTCTAAACTGAGATTATTAAAAATCTGGAAATAAAATATTACCTACGTTTATTATAAATCTGGAAATAAAATATTACCTAAGTTTATGTCCATCTGTCCTTGCATTTAACTGTTGGGTATTAATAATACACCTATTTTCGTTTTGGAATATACTTTGTTTTTTTCTTTAAGGTATACAAAATGAATGACAAAATGGAGCAAAGACTAATGCAGAGAATCAAAATGTATATTAATGAAGAGTATCTACTTGGTGTGGCTATATGAAATATAAAACATATTCTAAGTGGCATTACACCAGTCACAGATAATCTTTGTAAATCTATTATAGTTTTTAAATATTCACAAAATTTTTATATACTTGCATTTTGAGATAATGTTGAATATATACTAAAAAACAAACTGACTTTTGGCATATTTAGAAAGCTGTATATGATTTTATTTTCTTGATCACAGATAAATTTAAATTTTGCAGTAAAAACTCAAACCTTAACATGTAATGTAAAACCTTAAAACGCTATACTGTAGTAATTTAAGATGTAATTAAAAGAGTTAAACCTTTTGTCCATATAAAATTATGTTTAAAAAATTAAGAGTATAGAGCAAAACAAAAACATTCAATGTGCTATATATCTTTTCATTTCAGCTGAAAATTAAAAACATAGACATATTTTTAACAGGACATAAACAAATATTATTATACTTTCAAATACACCAATATTTCTCCACATTAGGCAATAAATTACAGTTGTAAAAATACAATTCTGATCCACTCATCCAGGTAAAAAATGCTTATGTAGTTGAAATTACTCACGATTAAGCACCTAACATATGTTTGCAATTTATATGAATTCTAATTTTGACATAAAATTAAAGCAATATTGTTACTTAGAAAGGGAAGAAATAAAATACTTGGGTGCCAAAAAAAGTCCCATGAAAAATATAAATAAAAAGATGTTTATGTTTTTTATTCATGGTATACTAATTTCTAAATATTCTTTGGAGATATGAATAATAGGAAATTGGAATCATTAGCGCAAAATAATTCAAGTAATTTATCAATATCTATCTATTATCTATCATCTATCTATCTATTATCTATATGTTATCTAGCTATCTATTATATATCTATTATGTATCTATCTATCTATCTATCTATCCACACACTCATCTATCTTTCACTTTATCTATTATCAAATTACCATGTATATATTTATATGATTATTCTTTTTTTTCATGTTTTAAATCAAAACTATAGTTATAAAACGAGAGGCAATATCTATGGAATGTAATTATTCAATGCTGCCATTTTTAAGTTAAGTGTTTGTCTTTTCACTTTTTGACATTGTCAACAAAATGTACCCTATAGGGCCCTCTGAATGAGTTTTGTAAATTTATATGGGATGCAAAATAAAGAACTAATGTATCACTTTACACACATTTATATCAGTTGCCAGGATTTACTTTTCCATCATCCATATAAAAGAAGAATGGTCCATGTCCACACTATCATTTTTTTTAATCACAAAAAAAATAATGGTTCCTAACAAGTTGATGACAGAAGGAATTAGCAAAAGAAAAACACTAACAAAAATGGCAGTCAAGCCATGTCTTTGACTTCTGTAAATGTAACTAGATCCATGATTGACAGACTAATGTTAAAGACAATGAACAAATCTGATTGATGCCTTTATTTGAAGATGATGTAATTTTTACATCTTATGTAGTTATTTAGTGTCATAAATAGCGTAATATTTCCCTTAACTTTTGTTTGTATTTTTGTTTCTTATTACATTTGTGCATATTAATTCAGTTTACTTTATAAAGGACGATATGTATGAACATTATTACTTTAAAATATTTTTATTTTATGAGTTGAGTATCAATGTTTGCTTTGATTAAAAAGTCAATTACGTGAACCTGAAATAACCAATGTAGATATACATTATTTAGATAGTTATTATTATAGCACCTATTCTTAGCAGCAAGATTTGTTAAAAGATGCAATTTTTAGTCCTTTTTTCCAAGTATATGATCTGGTTAAAATGTTCCTAAATACCTGTATTAAAAAGAAGAAAAAAAAAACAAGAAAGGCTTAAAATAAAATTTTTCTACAGCAGTGTGCCTTTTATATATTTAAAGTAGGAAAATATTGCTCAGAAATGATTAGAAGGAGAAAGACAGATAAATTCCTATATGCTATCCTTTCTACATTGATACAGTAGATGGCGCTGTTGAAGTAAGGCTCTTATCTACAAGAAACTTTACTAAGAAATTCCTAAATTAAGACATAGTCTTAAGATTTCTATAGTCTTGTCATTATTTTGAAAAACGCATGGTTTATTTTATGATGCACTTTTATCCTTAACCTGATAAAGTAAATCATCAAAGAATTGCCTAAACCACAGAACTATTAAATATGTATAACCTTATGGCTCATGCATCTGTGCAAGGTCACTATTTCAGTTTTTATGTCTTCAAGTAGATGTAACTGAACCAAAGAAAAAATATTTGTATCTAGTTGTTTAAAGGATAAAACAGTACTTTAAAGCTAGCAAGAGCCTAAAAAGTTAGGGATTTTAAATTAAAATGTGTGTCAAAAAAGTTTGTTTATTTGGACTTTTGTTCTGCACATTAAAGAAGTTGTCCACTACTTTTCCATTGATGCCCTATCAATAGCATAGTGCATCAACGTTTGATCGGCCGTGGTGACGCACCTAGTGATCAGCTGTTATCGGTGCTGGCGGCGCCCGCTGGCCAGAACTACTTGCTTGCTGTGCTTGGCCGTCTAGTTGTAGTGGCCGCCGCGGGGTACTACACATCCACCTCCTATTCAATTCAATGGGAGGTGGAAGTGCAGTACCCCTCTGCAGCCACTACAGCTAGACGTCCAAGCACAGCAAGTAAGTACTTCCGGCTGGCGGCCGCCACCAGCACCAATTACAGCTGATCGGCGGGGGGTGTCGGGTGCGGGACCACGGCCAATCAAACATTGATGCCCTACCCTATGGATAGGGTATCAATGGAAAAGTAGTGAACAACTTCTTTAAATTAGTCCTTGTATTTGTATTTCCAAATAGAACTAAAAACAGATTTTTACAGTAGATAAAAAAAATAAATGTTCGTTTAGGTAGTCATAAAAATAATGTAAGATAACCATAGGATCAAAAATAAATATTATAATCCACCGAAAGGTTTTTTTTTTTACAAAATGCACTAAAAATGTTAATGTAACTTTGCCTAAACGCATTAGGGTTCATTCCCTAATATCCAGCCATCCAGGCCATATCAGTTGTATTACGGCTCAGCCATAAAACAACTAGCCAGACACAACTATTATATGGCATCCAGCTTAAAAATTGTAATCCCCAGGTGTAAATGTTATTCTTATAACTTAAAAATTTAAAGGAGCCAATTCATGTAAACTGACATTTCTTAAAGGGAATCTGTCAGCAGGTTTTTACTATGCAATCTGACAGCAGCATGAAGTAAGGGCTGAAACCCTGATTTCAGTGATGTGTCACTTAGTTTACTGGGAGCAGCAGTTATGATAAAGTCACAGTTTTCTCTGCTGCAGATCTAGCAGAGCTCAGCTGATGACTTGTGTATAACTCTGTCCACAGCACAGCTTTCTGTGTACATCGTATAGCGATAGGATGCTACTAATCAGTGCCAGCGAAATTGTTGGACTAAGATGCACGAGGCCAGTTGTCAGCTATTGATAACTTACTGCTAATAAAACACTGATTGCATTGAAACAGCAGAACACAGTCCAGTAAGTGACACATCACTGGAATCAGAGTCTATGCTTCTATATTATGTTGCTCTCAGATTACAAAGCAAAAACCTGGTGACAGATTCCCTTTAAGCAAGTCTTTTAGATAAGACAGCAAGAGTAAAAAATTTATATGTAGCATTTTTTTCATGTGTTGAAAAATTATTTATTTTTTATTTTTTACAAATATATTTTGCTAGTTATGTTTTACATCCAGACATGCCATACCAATATAGGTCCTTGTTTCAGGTGCTGGCTTTTTGGACGCTTACCTACTTACAATTTCTTATCTTCTCATTTTTGGGAAGAGAGTTAAAATTTAAAATGTAAAAATTGTAGACATTTAACTGTGCATAATCCAAGTTAAAAAGGCGGCTTCAGCAATGTTTATGCAGGCAACTTTTATGAGGTGTGTAAAAGGGGGGAAACTCATGTTATTTTTCTCCTTTGCACAAAACCTACAAGGTAATCAAAGAAAGGAGTTGGGTGTCTTTGTGTCCCAATATTCTGATTGTATCTTCAGAGAGGAAGAGGACTAGAACTCTATAGCGCCACCTGTTAGAAGCAGTGAGTTGCAAAGAAGAAAAATAAGTTGACAAATAAGCACTGTCTCTGGGTGAATGAACAAGTGCAAGTGTTTCCCATTTTACTTGTTTATTGTGACTGCAACAAGTTGCAAAAACTAAATACTGTTGTGTGTCCAATAAGGTTACATAAGACCTTACACTATGCATACAAACAATATGTAACCATGATTTGTATTTATTGCACATGGTCATTTTTTCATATACAGAATTTTGATAAAAGTTTAATGTTAGACTTGTGCACAGCCCCAGAGAATATCATAGGTACGAGTGCTATCTGTGAAAACCATGGATTGCACTTGTACAAGAAAATAGGTTGTGTGCACGGGCTCTAAATTTATTTATGTTATGGGTTGCGATTTACTATTGTATATTATTATCTCTGTTTCCTTTTTATTAGGTGACTTAGGCATTATACGTCAGCTGAAATGATACAACTCAAATATATTAATCAAGCGATAAATAATATATAAAAGTATCACAGTTCTCTTTCTATAACTTGCAAACTGTTATAGTAATTTTAGGGTTAATACCAATACCTATATCACTCAAGTAAGGGATGTTCTTGGAAAAAAAGAAGAAAGGCAAAGCGTACTACGTTATGACTTTATCACGCAACATAATAATTTAGTCAAAGAAACATGTGCACATTAATTTAATCATAGAAACCAGTTATATTTACAGACTCAGAAATTGGTTGAAAGACGAAAGCCAGACATTCAAAATGGATATGATAAAAAAGAGAAACATGTCCACTATTAACTTTCCAAAAATGTGACTTGTAGAATGACTGAGATGTAAATTGCTGCTCATTTGCATTACACATCTGGATATGTGGGTTATTTCATTATTTCTGAAGGCTAGTGACAAACTTGAGCAATCTGTGTTTTAGCATGGTCTAACTAGATTTACTGCTTTGCCTAGTCTTCATTTATAGCAGATCAATGTATGGGCAAAAACAAGAATTAATTTTTGCTCCTCATCATATAGTGGTAAATTTGGAGCTTAACATGAGCCTTGGCATATTTCTGGAGTGTAATAATATCATAAGTTATGGTTACTAAATTACTGTAAAACGGCCATTGATCCAAGGGTTTATTAAGGTTTGGAGTTGGGAAGGAATTTTCTATCCTAAAATATGGAAAATTAGTTTCTACCTCATGGGACTTTTTGCCTTCCACTGGAAAAACATTGCAAGATAATAGGTTGAACTGGTGGAACATATGTTTTTTAACATTACAAACTGTTACAGAAGCATGGTTAAATATCTGATTTTTGCACCATTTTTGCACAGTTGAATAGCTTTCAAAGCTATGCTAAATCAAAATTGTTTAGCACACGTTTGCCCTATGGAAACCTATAACTTCAGTAAGCATTTGGATTCTTTTATTTCTGTCATACAGACTCCAAATTCTATACGTTCTTCAGTTTTTGTTTCACTATGACTAAGGGAACTTTCTAGCCTGAAACATAATCAAAACTCACTGTTTTAAAAGTTTCAACAATGATGTTAATAAACTGTGAATTTTTATGGCATTTGAACTGCTGTGGATCTTAACTGGCTCGGCTGACTACCCATCCCACTATTAAATATGAGAGAAAGAATAAGAAATGGAAATCCTTTGGTTGCTACTAGAGATTAGGCAAAATTCAAAATCATGTTTTCGCACAAATTTTCCCAGGAAATTTGATTTGCTGAGAAGCTATTCTCTCCAAATTTAATGTCCCTTTCTATGCTTTGGGGTCTTTTCAGAATAAACATAATATATAAAAAATAAAAAAAACTCTTATACTCTCTTTACCACTCACCTGTCTGTGATGCAATCCTAGCACACGCTTCCAGTATCCATTGTTTCAGATGCTGCACATCTCATATCTTCACAGCCTAGACAATTGCCTTCAGATGACCCCAAAGATAAAAGTCTAAGGGGGTCAGATCGGGAGACCTTGGTGGCCATTCAACTGGCCCACGACGACCAATCCACTTTCCAGGAAACTGTTCTTGTAGGATTGCTCGGACCTGACTCCCATAATGTGGTTGTGTACCATCTTGTTGGAAAAACTCAGGGAATGTGCCATCTTCAATGCATAAAGAGGGCAACACATCATCATGTAGCAATTTCAGATATCCAGTGGCATTGAGGTTTCCATTGATGAAGAATGGCCCCACTATCTTTGTACCCCATATACCTCACCATACCATCAATTTTTGTGTTCCAACAGTCTTGGAGGGATCTATCCACTGTGGGTTAGTGTCAGACCAATAGCGGTGGTTTTGTTTGTTAACTTCATCAGTCACAAAAAAGTTTGCCTCATCACTGAACATAATGTTCTGTGTAAACTGAGGGTTCTGTTCCAATTTTTGTTTTGCCCATTCTGCAAATTCAGTGCGCCGATCTGGGTCATCTTCATTGAGATGCTGCAGCAGCTGGATTTTGTAATGGTGCCATTTGTGAGTAGCTAATATCCTCTGAAAGGATGTTCGACTCATGCAACTCTCCAGTGACATGCGGCGAGTGCTACGCTGTGGGATCTTGCTGAATGAAGCAAGGACAGCCACTGATGTTTCTTCATTAGTGACAGTTTTCTTGCGTCCACATTTTGGCCAATCCAACACTGAACCTGTTTCACGAAATTTGGCAAGCAGTTTGCTAACTGTAGCATGGGAGATGGGTGGTCTCGTAGGGTGTCTTGCATTGAAATCTGCTGCAATGACCCGGGTACTGCATTCACCAAACATCAACACAATTTCTATCCGCTCCTCATTTGTTAACCTCTGCGACATGTCAATGGCTGTAAACAAAGAGAAACTTGCAAATAACTCATGAAAGAATAAAGTTACATTAAAACCAAGCACACCATTGTTTTTCTTATGAAATTCTCAATAAGTTTGATGTGTCACATGACCCTCTTCCCATTGAAAAAAATAAAGTTGGATCCAAAATGGCCGACTTCAAAATGGCCGCCATAGTCACCACCCATCTGGAAAAGTTTCCCCCTCCCATATACTAATGTGCCACAAACAGGAAGGTGATATCACCAACCATTCCCATTTTATTTAGGTGTATACATATAAATGGCCAACCCTGTATTTACTGTATATCCATCTGAACTAACAGTCCTTCTGAGGAATAATCCAGCTGCATTTATTCAGTGGTGATAGCAGGAATTAGGCAGTCAGGCAGTGTATGTGGCAGACTGCAGTGCATATAGTGCAAGAGGGTCCATTGAACGTTCCTGCTGCTGCTGTTCTTACATATATTTGTAGACATAGCCCCAGATATCATGGGCCAGGGCAAATTTTTTTTTTTATCTTAATCCTGGTTATTTACTTAAAAAGCAATCCAGAGTACAACATTTTTCTGCTCCATTTGCTTGTTCTCACTGCAGAATAAAACCAGATCTGTTCCATATTTCAGAGATCAAAATCCAGAAATTTAAACTGAACGTGGAAAATATTGGCCTCTTTTTCCATTCTGTTGCAGTGTGTCGGTCAAGCTATTCACACTAGGTGTCTGTGAAGGATAGTATAAGCAAATTACAGGCCTGCTATTTAAAACCGTGGTTCTCTGTCAGCCATAACACCTATAAGAGTGTCCCAAAATAAGACATTTCTTCCATTTCCATTCTGTTGCAGTGTGTCTGTCAAGCTATTCACACTAGGTGTCTGTGAAAGAGAGTATTAGCAAATTACAGGCCTGCTATTTAAAACTGTGGTTCTCTGTCAGACATAACACCTATAAGAGTGTTCCAAAATCAGACATTTCTTCCATTTTCATTCTGTTGCAGTGTGTCGGTCAAGCTATTCACACTAGGTGTCTGTGAAGGATAGTATAAGCAAATTACAGGCCTGCTATTTAAAACCGTGGTTCTCTGTCAGCCATAACACCTATAAGAGTGTCCCAAAATAAGACATTTCTTCCATTTCCATTCTGTTGCAGTGTGTCTGTCAAGCTATTCACACTAGATGTCTGTGAAGGATAGTATTAGCAAATTACAGGCCTGCTATTTAAAACCATGCTTCTCCCTCAGACATAAAACCTATAAGATTGTTCCAAAATCAGACATTTCTTCCATTTTCATTCCGTTGCAGTGTGTCGGTCAAGCTATTTACACTAGGTGTCTGTGAAGGATAGAATTAGCAAATTACAGGCCTGCTATTTAAAACTGTGGTTCTCTGTCAGACATAACACCTATAAGAGTGTTCCAAAATAAGACATTTCTTCCATTTTCATTCCGTTGCAGTGTGTCGGTCAAGCTATTCATACTAGGTGTCTGTGAAGGATAGTATTAGCAAATTACAGGCCTGCTATTTAAAACCGTGGTTCTCTCTCAGACATAACACCTATAACAGTGTTCCAAAATAAGACATTTCTTTCATTTTCATTCCGTTGCAGTGTGTCGGTCAAGCTATTCACACTGGGTCTCTGTGAAGAATAAAAGACCGAAGCCAAACACATAGTCATGGGCAAGCTGAAATTGTGCCACAACAAACACCCACATCTTGTCACTCGACCTTCCTGTCCCAATTAATAGGGGACCGCAGAACACCACTATTGAACACAGAGCAGTGTCAAAACGTTATTGGTTGGATAGCAGATAATGCTTTCAGTCACTTAGCCATGAGCACCACCACCCTGTCTTCCACACGGTCAAGTAGCCGTGAGTCTGGACTGCATATTTCTCACCCTGATCCTCCTTCCTCCCACCATGCCGAGTGCCCGGAGACAACTGATCCCACACTTGCACACTCAGAAGACCTGTTCACGTTTCCATTTTTAGATTCGGGCCTCTCGCCCAGCCAGCTTCAAGCGAGTCAAGAGGAGAACGCGTGTAGTGATGCCCAAATATTGGAGCAGCCACAGTCACACAAAGGCGACGGTGGGAAAGTGCAATTACTGTCGCAAGAGGTTGATGATGATGATGATGAGGCACAATTGCCAGAAAGTCAGGAGGAATACCATGTTGCATTTGAAGAGTCCCTGTGTGCCCAAACATTGGAGCTCCCCCACAAGTGACCCCATTTTGGAAACTAGATCCCCCAGGGAACTTATATAGACGTGTGGTGAGCCCATTGAACCCCCAGGTGCCTCATAGAAAATCATAATGTTGACTTGTGAAAATAAAAAAAAAACATTTTTTCCACAAAAATGCAAAAAAAAATATTTTCACAAGGGTACCAGGAGAAATTGCACCCCATAAGTTGTTGTGCAATTTCTCCTGAGTACTCATATACCCCATGTGTTGGAAAAAACTACTGTTTGGGCGCATGTAAGGGTTCGGAAGGGAAGGAGTGACGCTTTTGAATGCAGACCTTGATGGAATGGTCTGCTGGCGTCATGTCATGTTCTCAGAGCCCTTGATGTGCCTAAACAGTGAAATGCCTAACAAGTGCCCCCTTTTTGGTAGTGTTAGTTGATTTTTGAATTTTGTAATGTAGTGTTATACATCAGTTGTGTAGGATAATCTGACGAACACTACACAACTGACGTATGACAACCTGACGAACACTACGTCAGCTGTGCAGTGTTTGTCAGGTTGTCATACGTCAGAAATTAATTCAATAGTCCATCGAATTATGGTACCTTTTGAAGCAGTGTTTCATACACAGGCCAGGTTTGTCGGGGCAGGTGTCACATTGGTAAATGGTGTCCTTGCGTATTCCCCTTCGGTAACACACTCGGCACCTCTTTTGCGACTTTCCTTTTTTTCCGCTGTGAGGGATCTGCCCTGGGAAATGCTGGCCTGGTACAATTCTTGGTCCTTCAATTCCAGAAGTACTTGGGCCCGCTCTGTCACCGCTGCCAAATATCAGGGCCTTGATAACTGTTTCCTGAAACTGAAGATACGACGCAGAAGTCTGGCCAGCACATCGTGACAGAAGGAAAGCGTTGTGCATTGCCATCTGTACAATGTGCACGGCCAGCTTCTTGTACCACACTCTGGCCTTTCTCAAAGCACTGTATGGCTGGAGGACTTGATCAGAGAGATCAACTTCCCCCATGTACTTGTTGTACCCCACTACACAGTCTGGTTTGACGACCTGTGTAGTGGAACCTCGTACAGTGCTGAGTGTGCTGCCATCACCATGTATGGTGGTCAAGAAAAGGACATTCCTTTTGTCCTTGTACTTGACCATCAACAGGTGGTCGCTACATTGGGCTCTGCTCTCACCCCTTTTGAGCAGCTGCCCAATTAGCGTCTTTGGGAGGCTTTTCTGAATTTTGCGGACAGTACCGCAGGCTGCGGTACGTCGCGCAGAGAGGGACTGGAAGAGCGGGATACTTGTATAAAAGTTATCCACGTAGAGGTGATAACCTTTATCAAGCAGTGGGTGCACCAAGTCCCACACAATTTTCCCACTCACTCCCAGAACAGGGGGGCATTCAGGGGGTTCAATCCGGGAGTCCTTCCCTTCATAAACTCTAAACTTGTGAGTGTATCCTGAGGTACTCTCACAAAGTTTATACAGCTTGATCCCATACCTTGCCCTCTTACTGGGCAGGTACTGCCGGAATCCAAGCCGCCCCTTAAAAGAAATTAAGGACTCATCCACACAGATGTCCCTTTGGGGCAAGTACACTTCACCAAACTTGTTGTTGAAGTGTTCGATGACCGGCCGAACTTTGAAAAGATGATCAAAGTTCGGGTCATCGCGTGCAGGACACCTTGCATTATCTTGGTAATGCAAGAACTTGTAGATGGCCTGAAAACGTGTCCGGGGCATGACCATTCGGAACACTGGAGTGTTATACAAAACGTCAACACTCCAGTATTGCCGAAGCTCGGGCTTCTTCAAGATCCCCATAAGAAGGACCAAGCCCCAAAACTTCATCATTTCTACTGCGTCTACAGGAGACCAGTTAGAAAATGATGAAGAGGGGTTTTGTTCTAAAAATTGATGAGCGTATAAATTAGTTTGGCCCACCATGAGGTTTATAAAATCCTCAGAGAAAAAGACTTTGAAAAAGTCTATTTCTGTGAGGCCGGTGGTGTCAAACTTGATTCCTGATTCCGCTACGAAATCAGGAATCAGCGGCTCATAATTTTCGGGGGGCGAAGTCCATATAGGCTCAGTAGTGGGGGGCGCTGGAACATCTCTCCTGCGACGACGGCGGGACGGGCCAGCAGAACCTGAGGAAGAGGAGGAAGAAGAGAAGGAGGAAGAAGAGAAGGAGGAAGACGACGAGGAGTCGGAAAAATAAAGAAATGTGGGATCCTCACCCTCACTGTCAGTGTCGGAGGCAAGAATAGCGTATGCCTCCTCCGTTGAATACTGAGTTTGGGATGAGCCGGACATTGTTTGTTATGTATGTGGTGCGTGTGTGTCAATACTTTGAGAGTGTGTGTGTCAGTACTTTATTTAGAGTGTGTGGAAAAAGGAAATACTGTATGTGGTGCAAACAGCGAGCACGAGTGTGGATTGGTGAACTATGCCACCGATCAATACTCGGCGGCTGCTGGATGTGCGCACAAATGTGTGGGGAGTGGGAAGAGGGGAATTGGGTTGGATGAGGGGAGATCAGATTACTTACCAAAGTCCCCTCTGTTCTTCTTTCAGGACCGGGAGCCCGGAGCAGGAGCCCGGCGCTGGTGACCGGGAGCCCAGCGCTGGTGACCGGGAGCCCGGCACTGGTGACCGGGAGCCCGGAGCAGGAAGACGGGAGCCCGGAGCAGGAGACTGGCGCTGGTGACCGGGAGCCCGGCGCTGGTGACCGGGAGCCCGGAGCAGGAAGACGGGAGCCCGGAGCAGGAGACTGGCGCTGATGACCGGGAGCCCGGCGCTGGTGACCGGGAGCCCGGAGCAGGAAGACGGGAGCCCGGAGCAGGAGACTGGCGCTGGTGACCGGGAGCCCGGAGCAGGAGACCGGGAGCCCGGCGCTGGTGACCGGGAGCCCGGAGCAGGAAGACGGGAGCCCGGAGCAGGAAGACCGGGGGCCCAGAGCAGGAGACCGGGAACCCGGAGCAGGAGACCGGGAACCCGGAGCAGGAGACCGGTACTGGAGCTGGAGATCAGAAGCAAAAGAATTAACAGGGACACTGGGGTGAGGCGGATTGGGGTTGGAAGGGGGGTAAAAAGACAGGGGAGTGGGAAGAGGGGTAAAAAGACAGGGGAGTGGGAAGAGGGGGATTGGGGTGGATGAGGAGAGATCAGAGATGGACTTACCAAAGGGTCAGCAGGACTGGAGCAGAAGACCCAGAGCAGGAGACCGGGAGCCCCGAGCAGGAGACCGGGAGCCCGGTGTAGGAGACCAGGAGCCCGGTGCAGGAGACCAGGAGCCCGGCGCTGGTGACCAGGAGCCCGAAGCTGGTGACCGGGAGCCCGGCGCAGGAGCCCGGAGCAGGAGCCCGGGAGCAGGAGACCGGTACTGGAGCTGGAGATCAGAAGCAAAAGAATTAACAGGGACACTGGGGTGAGGCGGATTGGGGTGGGAAGGGGGGTAAAAAGACAGGGGAGTGGGAAGAGGGGTAAAAAGACAGGGGAGTGGGAAGAGGGGGATTGGGGTGGATGAGGGGAGATCAGAGATAGACTTAGCAAAGGGTCAGCAGGACTGGAACAGAAGACCCAGAGCAGGAGCCCGGAGCAGGAGACCAGGAACCCGGTGCAGGAGACCAGGAGCCCGGTGCAGGAGACCAGGAGCCCGGTGCAGGAGACCAGGAGCCCGGTGCAGGAGACCAGGAGCCCGGTGTAGGAGACCAGGAGCCCGGAGCAGGAGACCGGTACTGGAGCTGGATATCAGAAGCAAAAGAATTAACAGGGACACTGGGGTGAGGCGGATTGAGGTGGGAAGGGGGGTAAAAAGACAGGGGAGTGGGAAGAGGGGTAAAAAGACAGGGGAGTGGGAAGAGGGGGATTGGGGTGGATGAGGGGAGATCAGAGATGGACTTACCAATGGGTCAGCAGGACTGGAACAGAAGACCCAGAGCAGGAGACCGGGAGCCCGGTGCTGGTGACCAGGAGCCCGGCGCTGGTGACCAGGAGCCCGGCGCTGGTTACCGGGAGTGGAGCTGGAGACTCGGACCAGAGCTGGAGACCGCTGCAGGATGCAGAAAAAAGGTTACGGGGGTAAAAAGAGGGGGGAGGGGGGATTGGGGTGGATGAGGGGAGAACAGACTTACCAAAGTCTTCTCTGCAGGATCAGCAGCAGGCTCTGGAGCAGGAACCACAGCAGGTCAGGAGCAGAAGATCCAGGAGCTGGAGCACAAGATCAAGGACGCTGGAACAGAAGATCCAGGAGCAGCAGCAGCAGCAGCGACTGGAACAGTGAGAAGATGGTCTTGTGGTGTCACAGAATATTCTGTGGCACTACAAGGCCCAGCACAGACACATCAGATGTGATCGCTCTGTAGAAATCCTCACCAAATGTGAGGGTCTGTAGGGCGGTCACAGGGTGATGATGGGGTGGTGACAGGTGGAGGTAACCCGGCGCTGGTGACCAGGAGCCCGAAGCTGGTGACCGGGAGCCCGGCGCAGGAGCCCGGAGCAGGAGCCCGGGAGCAGGAGACCGGTACTGGAGCTGGAGATCAGAAGCAAAAGAATTAACAGGGACACTGGGGTGAGGCGGATTGGGGTGGGAAGGGGGGTAAAAAGACAGGGGAGTGGGAAGAGGGGTAAAAAGACAGGGGAGTGGGAAGAGGGGGATTGGGGTGGATGAGGGGAGATCAGAGATAGACTTAGCAAAGGGTCAGCAGGACTGGAACAGAAGACCCAGAGCAGGAGCCCGGAGCAGGAGACCAGGAACCCGGTGCAGGAGACCAGGAGCCCGGTGCAGGAGACCAGGAGCCCGGTGCAGGAGACCAGGAGCCCGATGCAGGAGACCAGGAGCCCAGTGCAGGAGACCAGGAGCCCGGTGTAGGAGACCAGGAGCCCGGAGCAGGAGACCGGTACTGGAGCTGGATATCAGAAGCAAAAGAATTAACAGGGACACTGGGGTGAGGCGGATTGAGGTGGGAAGGGGGGTAAAAAGACAGGGGAGTGGGAAGAGGGGTAAAAAGACAGGGGAGTGGGAAGAGGGGGATTGGGGTGGATGAGGGGAGATCAGAGATGGACTTACCAATGGGTCAGCAGGACTGGAACAGAAGACCCAGAGCAGGAGACCGGGAGCCCGGTGCTGGTGACCAGGAGCCCGGCGCTGGTGACCAGGAGCCCGGCGCTGGTTACCGGGAGTGGAGCTGGTGACTCGGACCAGAGCTGGAGACCGCTGCAGGATGCAGAAAAAAAGGTTACGGGGGTAAAAAGAGGGGGGAGGGGGTATTGGGGTGGATGAGGGGAGAACAGACTTACCAAAGTCTTCTCTGCAGGATCAGCAGCAGGCTCTGGAGCAGGAACCACAGCAGGTCAGGAGCAGAAGATCCAGGAGCTGGAGCACAAGATCAAGGACGCTGGAACAGAAGATCCAGGAGCAGCAGCAGCAGCAGCGACTGGAACAGTGAGAAGATGGTCTTGTGGTGTCACAGAATATTCTGTGGCACTACAAGGCCCAGCACAGACACATCAGATGTGATCGCTCTGTAGAAATCCTCACCAAATGTGAGGGTCTGTAGGGCGGTCACAGGGTGATGATGGGGTGGTGACAGGTGGAGGTAATCTGATTGGAGCAATCATTGATGACATTGATCGCTCCAATCAGAGTACCTGAATACAGGTGACCAGGCGGTCACAGGGAGGTGTCACCCCTCTGTGACCCCCTGTGGTGCATTTTGTGCCCCAGCCATCTGATTGGTGACACTGATTGCACCAATCAGATATGGCTGGAGCAGAGCACGCACCACAGGGGGTCACAGAGAGGTGACACTTCCTTGTGACCGCCGGTCACCTGTATTCAGGTACTCTGATTGGAGCGATCGATGTCATCATCGATCGCTCCAATCAGAGCAGTCTGGGGGCTTGAATCACATTACAGGGAATCATGGGGCAGTGACAGGCAGGTCACAAGCCGGTCACCGCCCCATGACCGCCCTGTCACCGCGCGGTCGTGCTACGATCGGTGCGATCGATGTGATCGGCGATCGCACCGATCATAGCAGTCCGGGGCCAGGGCTGGGGTGTCCTATCAACATCCTAGGATCGATGCTCATAGGAGCACCGATCCTAGGCTGCAGATCACTGTTTCCGGCAATCACATTGCCGGAAACAGTGAGAAATGCTGTGATTGGCTGTTCAGATTTGAACAGCCGATCACAGCGATCGCTGGTGCGGGGGGGCGGCGACAGCCCCCGGGATGATGACGCCATCTAACAGGAGGTAGGATGGCACCGTAACTTTAATGCTGTCACCGCGACTTAAGTCGCGGTGCCGCATTAAAGATATGACGTACTAATACGGGTCTGGCTCTTAGGTCCCAGGGCACAGACGCGTATTAGTACGGCAAATGTTGTTAAGGGGTTAAAGACTCTGCAGATCACCCCAAAAAGGCCATTTGCACTACCTGCCAGGCCAGCATCAGCAGGGTTAGCAAAACTACCAGCCTGACCACCACCAGCATGATCAGACACATGGCAGCAAAGCACCCGACTAAGTGGGCCGAAACCCAGGGTAAAGCAACAGTGTCTGCGGGTGACACCACAGCTTGTTCTGCTGTTGTGCGTGCACGCCAATCCCCTGTCCCTGGTGCATGCCAAGGTGCCTCCTGCCCTGTCGTTGCATACTCTCAACTAGCACCATCAGCAAGCACGTCTACGTCCTTGTCCCAGCGCAGATTTCAGTTGTCCCGACCCCAGTCCTTGGAACGCAAGCGCAAATACGCAGCCAATGCCCCACAGGCCACACTACAAAATTCACACATTTCGTAAATGCTTGCTCTAGAAATGTTGCCTTTTAGGCTCGTGGAGATGGAAGCTTTCCGCAATCTGATGGCGGTGGCTGTCCCTTGGTACTCGGTCCCCAATCGCCACTATTTCTCCCGGTGTGCCATCTGCGCATTACACGAGCACGTGTGCCACAACATTAGCCGTGCCCTCAACAATGCAGTTACTGGAAAAGTCCACCTAACCACGGACATGTGGACAAGTGCTTGTAGGCAGCGACGGTACATCTCGCTGACAGCACACTGGGTTAATATAGTGGAAGCTAGGACCCAGTCGGACTTTGGGATGGAACACATCCTCCATACACCAAGGATTGCAGGCCCTGGGTCAATCAGGGATGCCCCCACATTCTACCGCTCCTGCGCCTCCTCCTCTTCCTCTTCAGCCCCCATCTCCCAAATGACCACATCAGTCACAAGCTGGAAGCACTGCAGCACTGCCTTGGCCAAGCGGCAACAGGCTGTGCTGAAGCTAATATGCTTAGGTGACAAACCGCACAATGCTGAAGAGTTGTGGACAGCTCTGAAAGAGCAGGCAGATCTGTGGCTGACACCGCTGAACCTACAGCCAGGCATGGTCTTGTGTGATAAAGGCCGGAACCTGGTGGCGGCTCTGAGGCAAGGCAAGCTCACACACGTACCATGCCTGGCCCATGTGCTTAACTTTGTGGTTCAGCGGTTTCTCAAAACCTACCCGGATCTGCCAGATCTGCATGTCAAAGAACGCCGCATGTGTGCCCATTTTAGAAAGTCAGCTACAACTTCCACCACCCTTGCCGTGCTTCAGCAGCATTTGCAGCTTCCAGCTCACCGACTGGTGTGCGATGGGCTCACGCGTTGGAACTCTACATTGCAGATGTTGGGAAGGATTTGTGAGCAGAAGAGGGCAGTTGTTGACTACAAGCATCAACAAGGTCATCGGTATTCAGGTCAGACTCCACACATAAAACCTCAGGAGTGGACATGGATGACAGACATATGTACCATCTTCCAAAACTTTGAGAACTCCACCAAGATGAAAGTAGCGATGACGCCATAATTAGCATCACCATCCCGCTTCTCTGTCTTCTGAAACGCTCTCTGCTCACAATTAAAAAGGATGCATTGCAGGCGGAGCACGATGAGATGGAGCAAGGAACCACACAGCCCAGCCTCATCTCATCCCAACAAGGATTGGGTGACAATGAGGAAGAGGAGAAGGAAGAACAGGAGCTAGTTTCCTGCGCTAAAGATGGTACTATCTGCTCAACTGTCATACCGTCTGTTCAGTGTGGATGGCCTGAGGACAGGGAGGAGGAGGAAGAGGAGGAGGATGAGGAGGAGAGCATGGTCAGTCATCCTCTTGGTGAGGACACGGAAGTCTTGCCTCTTTGCAGTCTGGCACACATGGCTGAGTTTATGTAACGATGCCTTTCCCGTGACCCTCACATTGTCCAAATTTTGGGTGACAGTCATTATTGGTGACACTTCTAGACCCACACTACAAGGAAAACTTTCTGTCTCTTGCAGGACAGGCCTAATAAAATGGTGCAGTATGAGAATGCCCTTGTTGCGGAATTATTAAAAAATTCCATCTGAAAATGCTGGCGGCAGAGGTCACAGTTCATTGGACAACCAAGGAGTACAGGCGAGAGAGACACAAATGCAATCAAACAGAGGCAGAGGAACACTGTCAAAATTCTAAGACAGTTTTCTCTTCTTCCATCGCACAAGCCCTGATGCGTGGGGTACTCTCTCAAGGAGGGAAAAGTTGTGGAAGATGCTGAGGAAATACCTTGCCGACTGTACCAACGTCCTCCGTGATTCCTCTGTGCCTTATAATTATTGGGCATTCAAGCTGGACACGTGGCATGAACTGGCTCTCTATGCCTTGGAGGTCCTGGCCTGCCCTGTCACTATCGTTTTATCAGAGCGGGTTTTTAATGCCGCCGGTGGAATTATAACCGATAGGCACATCCGCTTGTCAACTGAGAATGCTGACAGGCTGACTCTTCTCCGCATCCTCATCCTCCACCATCATATATACACATAGGAAATACACGTTTATTAATTGCAGCACAACCTATGTGGTTTATGTTATCACGTGCATACAGTGCAATTTCCAAAATGTTGGTTGCACCACATGACCTCTCAGGACTAGAATTGAAGAACATATGTATCATGCTGCAAATGTTATGACAAGAGCTTTATAAGGATCTTCTTACCATTTTTTGTCTGTCCATAAAGGTTGTCTAAACTTTTCTCATGTTCATGCATTAGAGGGGGTTCTCACAAGTGATCAAGGTGGTGATAGAGACAAAGTATTGCATTTTAAAGAAGCGAGAACTGATATCACGTATTATTATTGAATTAATATTTTTACACCTATGACATTATGCCTATGTATTTTTTTTGTGAATGCTTTGTGTTTGGTTTATTAGCATAATTGTCTCATTTACATGACTAATTGCTCACCTCAGTTTTTTTTCCCCTCCCTTTTCTATTTAACTCTGCTTTTGCACTGATCACAGACTTATGACTAAGAACAGTTTTGTTCAAAACGCGTAATCCCCTGAATTTACAATTTTAACAGCATGATTTTAAAGGAAGTTAAATAAACATGACGTTTTAACGCATATCAAAGGTTCTGATTTGGATGTCTGTTGCCGAATCCTCTTTATTTGCATAGGCAAACAGTATGGAGACACACTTCCTAATAATGGGAGCATTTTTTGCAGGAGGCCCTCCGACCTTTCCGTCTCTTGCAAGGGGCATTGGAGTTCCTCCAAATTTTTGGCAGCTGTTGCTTCAATGCATAGGCAAACAATATGGGAGACACACTTCCTAATAATGGGAACATTTTTTGTAGTAGGCCCTCCGACCTCTACGTCTCTTGCAAGGGGAATAGGAGTTCCTCCAAATTTTTAGCAGCCATTGCTTCACTGCAGAGGCAAACAGTATGGGAGACACACTTCCTAATAATGGGAGCATTTTTTGCTGGAAGACCTCCCACCTCTCCGTCTCTTGCAAGGGGCATTGGAGTTCCTCCAATTTATTGCCAGCCATTACTTCAATGCATAGGCAAACAGTATGGGAGACCCACTTCCTAATAATGGGAACATTGTTTTTAGGAGGCCCTCCAACCTCTACGTCTCTTGCAAGGGGCATTAGAGCTCCTCCAAATTTTTGGCAGCCATTGCAGTCACTGCATATGCAATAACAGTATAGGAGACCCACTCGTTAATAATGGGAACCACAAAGCATAGCCGACTGCTGGTCCTTTAAGAATAATAAGGGCCGCCTGATGGCCCTATAAAAATAGTCTTTGTGACTTTCAGAGTCCCTCCATCATAAATGAAACAGGATGTATCTGATGATGTGTCACACACCACATGGCAGGTAAGGTTGTAAAATGATAAAATGACATTTTCTGGTGAATGCATTTGTCACGGTTGAAAGCAATGCAAAAGTGCAAAAATACATCAAAAACGCTACGTGTGAACATAGCCCAAGGTGTGGAGGAGCATTTTTGGTTTTGGTTATTTATTTTGCCTTATATACAAGTCATTATCCTGGAAAGGATGTTCCGTAACATATTTCCCAGGAAAATCCATTTTGGTTTAGTTTTTATATGTTTTATTGTGAGTCCGTAAAAGTGGTGTAATACCTCTGATAACGTTGTTGACAGCAGTGACCTGGGAGTCAGAAATGCTTCCAGGGATCTTACCCATGCTGTTCCCATGTTATTTGAGCACTGTTTCTATCGATTTGGGCAATGTTTAGACCAGACCGCCGTGGGGAGCCACTGGAAAAATGCTTGAGTTTCCCATAGACTTACATTGGGTTCGTTACTCGGTCCGAGCACTCGAGCATTCCAATTTGCTCGACTCGAACAACAAGTACCCGAGTATTTTAGTGCTCGCTCATCATTATTAGAAACAAGTCAATATTCAATAATGAAGCAATAGGGTCTAAATACATTATGGCAAGAAAAATTTGGGATTGAAAATGATATGAGACAATTTACGCTATGGAAAATGGTATTGTGCCACATAAAATATTAGAGCAGACCTCCAGTTACCGTCTTAAAAACCTGTTTTAAAGTACACCTTAGTGTTTATAATCCTCTCATTGCTGTGGTCAGCTGCAGAAATAAATAGATAGATAGATAGATAGATATTTAGATAGATAGATAGATAGATAGATAGAAAGAAAGATAGATAGAAAGATAGATAGATGTAGAGATAGATAGATAGATAGATAGATAGATAGATAGAGAGAGATAGATAGATAGATAGAGATAGATAGATGAATAGAGATATAGATAATCTATAGGTATATATAGTACAGACCAAAAGTTTGGACACACCTCATTTAAAGATTTTTCTGTATTTTCATGACTATGAAAATTGTACATTCACACTGAAGGCATCAAAACTATGAATTAACACATGTGGAATTATATACTTAACAAAAAAGTGTGAAACAACTGAAAATATGTCTTATATTCTAGGTTCTTCAAAGTAGCCACCTTTTGCTTTGATGACTGCTTTGCACACTCTTGGCATTCTCTTGGTGAGCTTCAAGAGGTAGTCACCGGAAATGGTCTTCCAACAATCTTGAAGGAGTTCCCAGAGATGCTTAGCACTTGTTGGCCCCTTTGCCTTCACTGTGCGGTCCAGCTCACCCCAAACCATCTCGATTGGGTTCAGGTCTGGTGACTGTGGAGGCCAGGTCATCTGGCGTAGCACCCCATCACTCTCCTTTAAGGTCAAATAGCCCTTACACAGCCTGGAGGTGTGTTGGGGGTCATTGTCCTGTTGAAAAATAAATGATGGTCCAACTAAACGCAAACCGGATGGAATAGCATGCCGCTGCAAGATGCTGTGGTAGCCATGCTGGTACAGTATGCCTTCAATTTTGAATAAATCCCCAACAGTGTCACCAGCAAAGCACCCCCACACCATCACACCTCCTCCTCCATGCTTCACGGTGGGAACCAGGCATGTAGAGTCCATCCGTTCACCTTTTCTGCATCGCACAAAGACACGGTGGTTGGAACCAAAGATCTCAAATTTGAACTCATCAGACCAAAGCACAGATTTCCACTGGTCTAATGTCCATTCCTTGTGTTCTTTAGCTCAAACAAGTCTCTTCTGCGTGTTGCCTGTCCTTAGCAGTGGTTTCCTAGCAGCTATTTTACCATGAAGGCCTGCTGCACAAAGTCTCCTCTTAACAGTTGTTGAAGAGATGTGTCTGCTGCTAGAACTCTGTGTGGCATTGATCTGGTCTCTAATCTGAGCTGCTGTTAACCTGCGATTTCTGAGGCTGGTGACTCGGATAAACTTATCCTCAGAAGCAGAGGTGACTCTTGGTCTTCCTTTCCTGGGGCGGTCCTCATGTGAGCCAGTTTCTTTGTAGCGCTTGATGGTTTTTGCAACTGCACTTGGGGACACTTTCAAAGTTTTCCCAATTTTTCGCACTGATTGACCTTAATTTCTTAAAGTAATGATGGCCACTCGTTTTTCTTTACTTAGCTGCTTTTTTCTTTCCATAATACAAATTCGAACAGTCTATTCAATAGGACTATCAGCTGTGTATCCACCAGACTTCTGCACAACACAACTGATGGTCCCAACCCCATTTATAAGTCAAGAAATCCCACTTGTTAAACCTGACAGGGCACACCTGTGAAGTGAAAACCATTTCCGGTGACTGCCTCTTGAAGCTCATCAAGAGAATGCCAAGAGTGTGCAAAGCAGTCATCAAAGCAAAAGATGGCTACTTTGAAGAACCTAGAATATAAGACATATTTTCAGTTGTTTCACACTTTTTTGTTAAATATATAATTCCATGTGTTAATTTATAGTTTTGATGGCTTCAGTGTGAATGTACAATCTTCATAGTCATGAAAATACAGAAAAATCATTAAATGAGAAGGTGTGTCCAAACTTTTGGTCTGTACTGTACATGATAGATAGATAGATAAATAGATGTAGAGATAGATAGAGATAGATGAATAGAGATATAGATAATCGATAGATATATACATGATCAATAGATAGATAGATAGATAGATAATAGATAGATACAGTGTTTATAATCCATTCATTGCTGTGGTCAGCTGCAGAAATAGATAGAAGACAGATAGATATAGAGATAGATAGATAGAAATAGATGAATAGATATATAGATAATATATAGATATATAGATGATAGATAGATAATAGATACAGTAGATTTTTATTTTATTTATTTATTTTACTCACTTATATGGTGCCATTAATTCCACAGCGCTTTACAGACATTATCGGCACTGTCCCCATTGGGGCTCACAATCTAAATTCCCTATCAGTATGTCTTTGGAATGTGGGAGGAAACTGGAGAACCCGGAGAAAACCCACGCAAACACGGGGAGAACATATAAACTTCTTGCAGATATTGTCCTTGGTGGGATTTGAACCCAGGACACCAGCGCTGCAAAGCTACAGTGCTAAGCTGTAGTTTTGCATGCAATCTGTTTTCAATATTAACTTGTCTTCTATTAAGCTGTATATTAATGCAAACTGCACTTAAGTGGTGCTTTTTCCTAAGGAAAATTGTCCCTGACAATATTTTGCTTTAGTAACATATTGCACATACACATGTATATACAGAGTATATACATGTTTATGTGCTGTGTGTATATATATAGCTATGTATGTATGTGCTGTGTCTATATACATGTGTTTTTATTAGCTGTGTGTATATACATTTCTATGGTATGTCTGTATCCATGTGTATGTATGTGCTGTGTGTATACAGTATGCATACTGTATGTTATGTATGTGCTATGCGTATATACATGCGTATGTATGTGCTCTGTTTTATATACTTGTGTGTATGTGTATATTCGAGTGTGTGTGCTATGTATTTATACATGTGTATGTGCTCTGTATATGTATGTATGTATGAATGTATACATGCATGAGAATAGCTTAAGGAAGCGAGCAGTATATATAAAATATATACAGTACAGACCAAAAGTTTGGACACACCTTCTCCTTTAAAGATTTTTCTGTATTTTCATGACTATGAAAATTGTACATTCACACTGAAGGCATCAAAACTATGAATTAACACATGTGGAATTATATACTTAACAAAAAAGTGTGAAACAACTGAAAATATGTCTTATATTCTAGGTTCTTCAAAGTAGCTACCTTTTGCTTTGATGACTGCTTTGCACACTCTTGGCATTCTCTTGATGAGCTTCAAGAGGTAGACACTTTAAATGGTCTTCCAACAATCTTGAAGGAGTTCCCAGAGATGCTTAGCACTTGTTGGCCCTTTTGCCTTCACTCTGCGGTCCAGCTCACCCCAAATCATCTCGATTGGGTTCAGGTCTGGTGACTGTGGAGGCCAGGTCATCTGGAGGAGAGAGGAGCCGGGAGAGACATAGACACAGGCAGTGAAATAGATCCTTGCTGAAGCTTCTCTGACAAGTAATTTATCTCACCTCAGAGCTGGATTCATAGATACACTGCTCAGTACTGCTGAATATTGTCCTCTGTGTTGCTGCTTCTGTCTATGTGATATCAAAGGAAAAAAGAGTAGGAATCACTGTATGTTTTTAGTGTATGGGAGTTGTCTAAGCAGGTGGTCTCTATCCACTAATTCAGAGTCAGTTGCAAATTAGAGATATAGCCTGGAACAAGAAAAAATTGTGAACACTGCAGGATATTCAAAAAGTTATCTATTAACAAGAAATAGTGTTGTATCTAATGTTTACACCGGAAAAAAATATTTTGAAAAGTTGCTGGAAAGTATAGGTCCTCTTTAATAAATATTGGCAATATCATACTTCATAGTGTACATCTAATATTACATTTACATAAAAGCAAATGCTATAATTAATGTAAAACATTATGTTTAAGTAGATTTTCAATCACAGTTATCAGAGGAAATAAAATAATTTTATATAACTTGATAAATGACATCTATATTTTTTTCACATTTCAAGAATGTTCCCACAATTTCTTGTATAGTTAAATCATTTTACAATTGGCTTCTAATGTTTATAATAAACTCTTGTGAGGCACAATACGCACTTCCCAGGAATAGATTCCCATACAACGGTTAGAATAACAGTTCAGTCTAGTTCATTGCAGTAATAATAATAATGAGATCTAGAAACGTAATTAAAGAGATGAAATATAAAAAAAGGATAATCGCCACAATATGGGTTCATAGATCTAAAAGCTGAAGGCAGCAAGTTTAGGCAAATATTTATATGATTTTAATAACAAATTGTCAGACTATGCTAATTATTGATTTTAAAAACGATAAGGCAACATAATAAAAAGAAAGAAAACAAAATGATTGTAGCTCACATGAAAAATAAGAAGCAAAGTGAAAGCAATATACAATATGCATGGTACAGAGCTTTCGCAGTCACTTCAAACAATTCACTGGTGAGGATACAGTGAGTCTGACCCCACTTATAAATGGCCTATCTTAGAAACAGAAGAACTGGATAACTCTAACTTAATTTTAATTGTTACATAACTGTATTATGGTGTTATAACAGTATGCAAAAAGAGGCTAACTAAAAAAAAGCTAATAATATTGACAAAGGTATTAGATTTGGATTGATCTTAATAACTGGGAATGTCCTGTTAGGCTTCCTGAGCCTATTTCTATCATCCAATTTTATAATTTAAAGGGAATCTATCAGGAGTTTTTTGCTATGTAATTTGAGAGTAGTATGTTATAGGAACTGAGACCTTGATTCCAGCAATATGTCATTTGCTAGACTGTGTACTATTGTTTCAAAAAAATCTGTGTTTTATCAACAGGAGATTATCACTACAGAAATAGGTGTCACATGGCTCCTAGTCAACTGCTCCCGTACCACTTATTAGCAGCTTTCTCACAATATAGAGTACACACAGAAAGCTGTAAATCAGTGGTGTGAATGGGGTAATACAAGGCTCAGAATTCAGAGTACTGCAACATCTACAGCAGAGAAAAACGATTTTATCACAGCTGCTACACCCAGAAAACTATGTGATACATTAGTGGAATCAGGGTCTCTACTCTTACCATACATCATGTTGCTCTCAGATGAGGTAGCAAAAACCTGGTGAAAGATTCCTGTGACATCTGTAATGGTGCCTTCCATTCTGTCTCTATTTCTGCCACCAGGCGATGCCGTGCTCTTGTTGAGGGCGACGCAGGGCAACAGTTCTAGTTCTGTGTCCTATGGGACTTGTAGTTCAATCCAGGCTGGTAGATAAAGGATTAACTTCTGTCTGTGTTGGTCACTGCTGGGTGTGGCTGTAGGCTATTTAACCTCATGAATTCCTGCTGTGCAGTGCCCCTTATAAACTGACTTGCTTCTGTGTCGTTTGTGCTTTGCTATATTCCCAGTGGACTTTCCTGATTTTGACCTCTGCTCATTTTTGACTATTCTCCTTCTTTACGATTTTGTCCCTACATCAACTTCCTGGTTCTGACCCAGCTCCCAGACCATTCTCTTACCTCTCGTTTGCTCCTCAGGACAGCATCTCTTCTGTGGAAGAAATCCAGTGGAACCCATTGTAAGACCAGGTCTCTGTACTGGGGTTAAAGGGTGAAGGCTGGGGTTCCTCTGGAAACTGCCAGACGCAGTGACTTGTGCCAAGTCTGTCTGAGATAGCCTTTTTCGAGCCTGTGGACCCTGACAGACTTAAAAATTCCCATTTATTTATTATGCTCACTTATATAGCGCCATTAATTCCACTGCGCTTTACAGACATTAATCATCACTTTTCCCATTGTGTCTCTAAATTCCCTAACAGCATGTCTTTGGAGTGTCTTAGGAGACCGGAGGAAACCCACGCAAACATGGGGAGAATATACAAACTCCTTGCAGATGTTGTCCTTGGTGGGATAAAGAAAGTTATAGAGGGATCCCATCTTTATATTACACTTTATCACTTTACCAATCAAAATGAGAAAACACTGCAAAGAGAGCAATAATCATGTATTATACAGTTAAGCCCAGAAATATTTGGACAGTAACAAACATTTTGTCATGTTAGCTGTTTACCAAAACATTTTCAAGAAACTGTTATATAATCAATATGGGCTTAAAGTGCAGACTCTCAGCGTTAGCTTGAGGGTATTCACATCCTAATTGTAGTAAAGGTTTAGGAATTACAGCTCTTTGATATGTAGCTGTGTCTCTTTCAAGGGATCAAAAGTAATTGGATAATTATCTCAAAAGCTTTTTAATGGGCTGAATGGACTTTTACCTTGTTAATTCATCTTCAATTAAGCAGGTAAAAGGTCTGGAGAATATTCCTGGTGTGGCATTTGCATTTGAAAGCTGTTGCTGAGAATCCACAACATACAGTCAAAGGAGCTCTCAATGGAAGTGAAACAGACCATCATTAGGCTGAAAAAAGAAGAAATCCATGAGAAGTAGCAAAAGTGTTAGGGGTGGTGAAATCAACACTAGAAAAATGCACTGGTGAGTTTTGCATCTCAAAAAGACCAGGATATCCACGAAAGACAACGTGATGGATAATCGCAAAATCCTTTCCATGATGAAGAAAAACCCCTTCACAGCATCTTCCCAAGTAAAGAACACTCAGGAAGTAGGTGTTTCAGTATCTTAAGTCTACTATAAAGAGAAGACATCATAAGAGCAAATACTGTACAGAGGGTTCACCACACGGTGCAAACCATTAACCAGCCTTAAAAATAGAAAGGCCAGATTAGATTTTGCCAAAACACATCTAAAGAAGCCAGCATAGTTCTGAAAAAACATTCTTTGGACAGATGAAACTAAGATCAACCTCTACCAGAATGAGTCAAAGAAGAAAGAATGGAGATTGTAGAAGGCACATTTGTACACTTCGGACCGTTGGTGGTGATTACCAGCTTCAGTGTGCATGTGCTGTGACCTGTGGCTCCCGGCGCATGCGCGGTCAATGTATCGTGCAGTCACTGCTGCAGTGTAACTAAACATCCATTAGCCTTCTTACACAGTTAGCAAACGCAATGTACCATTAAAACACTGGAGTGGTGGTTGTTGGAAATGGGCCTCTATACACCTATGTAGATATTGTAATAAAAACAAGACGTTTGCAGCTAGAATAGTCATTTACCACATTAACAATATATAGAGTGTATTTCTGATTCATTTAATGTTAGCTTCATTGAACAAAAAATGTGCTTTTCTTTCAAAAATAATGACATTTCTAAATAACCCTAAACTTTTGAAAAGGTGGTGTATATAAAACATTATAACATCATTATACTACCACCGATTTTCATGAAAACAGCTTGTTAGTGATGCACATTGCATCACTAACAACGCTATGGGGGCAGTGTACATAGCAACTAGGACATGACAGGTTCCCTTTAATTCTATGTTTACCAATTAATTTGAATGGGCACAGTATGTGCTACTTTATCAGAAATCAGTACCTGCATGGGGTGCCCATTTGTTAATAGCTCATCACTAGTGTTGAGCATTCCGATACTGAAATATCGGGTATCGACTGATATTCGCTGTTTCGGAGTTCCGATACTGAGTTCCGATACTTTTACAATATCGAATACCGGAATCAGAAGTTCACATAATGCCTGCGCTCTGCAGTGTCTCTGAAGGATGACAAGTAGTGTTGAGCCACCCCCGTAGTGTTCGAGTTCGGTTCGGTTCGTCGAACACCCGTGTGTTCGCCGAACTGTTCGTCGAACTGTTCGTCGAACACCTTCGAACACCGTTAAAACCAATGGCAGGCAAACAAAAACACATAGAAACACATAGAAAACACCTTCAAAGGTGTCCAAAAGCTGACAAACTGCTCAGAAGACATAACTAACACATGGAAAAGTGACAAGTACATATAGTCATGCGAAAATAAAAGAGGTGGAGGAGTAAAAGGAGGGGGAGACACAGGTATAGGCATGTCATGCCCTTCTAAAATCCAAAAAGTGAGAAGCCGACACGGCCAGTCCGCTCCTGCCCGTGCCACCTCCGTGTCGCCGGGTTTGTGCCAGAGCCGCGGTGAACCCTGACGGCCAGCCCCCCTCTCCCAATACTGGTGCCTGTCCGCTGGTGGGTCGAGCGAGCCCCCCTGTGGTAGAGGCAGCTCTAAGCTTTTTAATTTAAATTGTCTCTCTAATTTGAATGAATACACTTTAAATCCATTTACAAGGATCTATTGGAGGGCAAGTCTCATGCCAGCAGCCGCGGTAATTCCAGCTCCAGTAGCGTCCACTAAAGCTGCTGCAGGATCGAGCTCGGCTGTCCACCGCAAGGCATCCTACTGCCAGTCCCAGCCCCTATGCCTTGGGGTGCCTCCTGATGCTCTTCACTAAGTATCCCATGGTCCCGAAGCATTTCCTTTGAAAAAATTAAGTGTCTAAACTACAGGTGGTGCAGCTTGCTTAACAGCCGGGATAATCCGCTGACTAGCAGACACTGCTACTAGGCACAAAGTATTTCCTGGGCTAGATGCAGTTAAAAATTTGTAAATAGATACTCTCGTTGGATGCTGAGAAAGCATTCCATAGAGTCTCCTGGCACGCCATATATGATTCTCTTAAAAAGCTTGGGGTAGGGGTCTAGGGGACCCTTTTATAGCCAAAATCACGGCCCTGTATCGCAATACGTCACCTAGGCTGAAGATAAATGGAACTGTAGCACCCTGAGGGCTCGGTTGCTACAGACGTATTGCACCTCACCCAGAGGTGTGATATCTCACTCTCAGGTAAGGATGGAGTGTGGATCAGGACCCGACACCTGCATGCATTACACCACATTGCCGTGGGGCAGGGCGACCAATATGCCCCTGAGATGGGCATGACAGTCCCTGTCCCTGGCTGGAGTGGGGGGAGGGAACACTGAGGAAGGGGAACCCTGTAGTGCAGGAGCAGGGAGGAAGCAGTTCCTGGGTGCATTGAGAAGGGAGTATAAAAGGTGGGCACCATCTTAGTTCAGTGCAGAGAAGTCTGAGCAGAAGTGGCAGGGAGCAGGGGCTCTGCATGAGCTCTGCTCCGGAGGCGGGCCTAGTAACAGAGGCCCAGGCCTGGAAGAGGGAGAAGGAAGGAAGAGGAGCGGAGAAGGCTCCAGGAACGAGGAATGAAGGGATCCCAGGGGTGCGGACGGGCGAGTCGCCACCGCACGCCCGAATCCACCTGCGTGGAGGGGTCAGGCCAAAGGGGGAGACCGGTCCCCGAACTAGTGGAGGCAGGAAACGACCCTCAGCTAGAAACCGGAGGCTCTGACATTTTATGTGGCGCAGCCCCTCGCTACACCCGCTAGGAAGGCACCACATAGGGTCAGGGAAACTGGCGCCAAGTTTACCAAGAGGAGGCCCGAGGCAGCCGGACAGAAGTGTTGGTAAGAAAGGCCAGACAAAGGACACACAAAGGGGGTCCTGTGAAGTGCTCCAAAGTTATCTGGGAGTTGTCTGAGCCCCTCATCTGGTGAGCACAGTACGACGTGGGCAGCCGTTACCTGCAGACGTGGTCTGGATAATAAGAACTGTGAGTAAAGGCCCTGAACTGCATCACTGACTCCGTGTCGTTACTGCTGCTGCCCTGCACCATCACCCCCATCCTCCGCATACACTGCCCTGAGGCTATACTCCTCCCGTGGGGAGTTATGCTACGCTCTGCTGCACCCACAACACCAGCCTCAGCGGTCTGCCCTGTAGCGGCGGTTCACTCTGACCGCAATCCACGGGTGGCGTAGTCGGACATTTAAACATCAAAACCACATAAATAGTTCCGCCACTGGTTTGACCGCCCTGAGCCACGGAACCGGGTCGCCGCCACGAAGACTACAACCACCAGCCTCCACCAAAAAGGGTCCGGCTCCGGGTGTCCCAAGGCCCAGGTGGTGCGTCAGAACATTTTCATCACCTTTCACAATCACCAATGGGACAAGGCAGTGATGTCCTCTGTCCCCTCTCTTATACATTCTAGTGACGGAGCACCTGCTCTCATCAATTCGCCATAACCCCAATATTAGGTGGATTGAGGTGGGAGGCACCGAGTACAAGTGCTCTCTATTTGCTGATGATGTCCTAGTATATATCACTCAATCACATATATCCATCCATGCTGTTATGGCTGAAATAGATCACTTTGTTACATGGTAAAATTTTAAAATCAATGCAGCGAAGTCTGAGGCCCTCGATGTCTCCCTCCCCAAATCCATATAGGATTCCATCGAGTCCAACTTTCCCTTTGCCTGGCCCTCACAGGGTATCAAATACTTAGGAATTCCTATTCATAGAGACCTCTCACATCTATGTTATCTTAATTTTGGGCCCTTTATTGAACAACTCCATACAGACCACGGTTGGCAAGTTAGAACTGTAAGATTCACTACGTGAACCACTGGTGTTTTGTGGAAAAGCACATGTACACTGCGTTCCAAATTATTATGCAAAAAGTGTTTAGGAGTGATAAGTAGTGTTGAGCGATACCTTCCGATATCAGGAAATATCGTATCGGATTGGATCGGGCCGATACCCAAAAAGTATCGGATATCGCCGATTCCGATACCGGAAACCAATGCAAGTCAATGGGACACAAATATCGGAATGAAAATAAACCCTTTCTTTCCTTGTAGGTTAATTCTACATGAAGTAAAACAACTAAGAATAATGTAGAATGACATGAAAAGCCGGCAATTCATCAGCGGCATTCACCGGTACCCGACAATTTACAACAGAAAGAATAGAGCTTCACACATAGATTAGGTAGATAGAAACATGTCAGTCACATATATATGAAGTACTGTGACAGTGTTGCTTACTGTACTTGTCATTTAGTGTAAAGGATTTATTAAAAAAAATATTAGTGTTTTCGTGCACCGTCTCTTTAAAAAAGCCGGCCGGCAATTCAGCAGCGGTACCCGACAATTTATAACAGACAGAATAGAGCTTCACACATAGATTAGATAGATAGAAACATGTCAGTCACATATATATGAAGTACTGTGACAGTGTTGCTTACTGTACTTGTCATTTAGTGTAAAGGATTTATTTAAAAAAATAATAGTGTTTTCATGCACCGTCTCTTTAAGAAAGCCGGCCGGCAATTCAGCATCTGTACCCGACAATTTAGAATAGAAAGAATAGAGAATCACACATAGATTAGATAGATAGAAACATGTCAGTCACATATATATGAAGTACAGTGACAGTGTTGATTACTGTACTTGTCATTTAGTGTTAAAATAAAGGATTTATTTAAAAACAAATTGGCGTGGGGTTCCCCTTAATTTTAGGCTCTAGCGGAGGTTAAGCAGACAGCTGGGGCAAATGTTTGAAGCCTGGGAAGGGGGTAATACCCACGGATCTTCCCAGGCTACTAATATCAGCCCCCAGCTGAATACCTAGCCTTTACTAGCTATTAAAATGGGGGAACCCCCCCAAAAAAATAACGTGGGGTCCCCCCTAATTTAATAGCTAGCACAGGCTAGGCAGACAGCTGGGGGCTGATATTAATAGCCCAGGAAGGGTGCCATGAATATTGGCCCCCTCCCAGGCTAGAAACACCAGCCGTCAGCCGCCCCAGAAATGGCGCATCCATAGGATGCGCCAATTCTGGCACTTAGCCTCGCTCTTCCACGCTGCCCTGGTGCGGTGGCAGGGGGTAATAGGGTTGGGGTTGATGTCAGCTTATAATGCCAGCTGACGTCAAGCCCAGGTTAGTAATGGAGAGGTGTCTATAAGACACCCCCATTACTAACCCCATAGTCAAAGTTAAAAGAAAACACAAACACCCAGAATAAAGTCCTTTAATTGAAATAAACACACAATTCTTTATTGTTCTAAATTAAACCATACTTACCATCACGCCCATTCCAGCTGAAGCCAACGATCTCCTGCAATAAAAGTAAAATAATAAAGCAACCTCATCCTTACCTTTCCATGGTTCCCACGACAGCTTCAGCTCTGCTACATCGAGATGACAGGCTGGACCGCAGCAGAACGCTGCCATCCAGCCTGTCATCCCGCAGACACTGAGAAGCGCAGGCATGCTTGCGCTCCTCAGTGTCTCTCTGTGACGTCATCCAGATGAGCCGAGTTCATGTCCAATGAACTCAGCTCACCTCATGCACGTCACTGACAGCGTGGGAAAATTCTCCTGCACTCAGCGCTTCAGCGTGAGAATTCTCCCACGCTGTCAGTGACATACATGAGGTGAGGTCATGTCCAATGAACTCAGCTCACCTCATGCACGTCACTGACAGCGTGGGAAAATTCTCACGCTGAAGTGCTGAGTGCAGGAGAATTTTCCCACGCTGTCAGTGACGTACATGAGGTGAGCTGAGTTCATTGGACATGACCTCGGCTCATCTGGATGCCGTCACAGCCAGACACTGAGGAGTGGAAGTATGCCTGCGCTTCTCAGTGTCTGCGGGATGACAGGATGGATGGCAGCGTTCTGCTGCGGTCCAGCCTGTCATCTCGATGTAGCAGAGCTGAAGCTGTCGTGGGAGCCATGGAAAGGTAAGGATGAGGTTGGTTTATTATTTTTCTTTTATTGCAGGAGATCGTTGGTTTCAGCTGGAATGGGCGTGATGGTAAGTATGGTTTAATTTAGAACAATAAAGAATTGTGTGTTTATTTCAATTAAAGGACTTTTTTCTGGGTGTTGTGTTTTTTTAAATACTTTACTAGAAATTCATGGTGGTCATGTCTAATATTGGCGTGACCCCATGAATTTCGGGCTTAGGGCCAGCTGATAATGCCAAGCTGGCCTTAACCCCTTTATTACCCAGTGAGCCACCGCACCAGGGCCCTGGATGAGTTGGGTACAGCGCCAGAAGATGGCGCTTCTATGAACGCGCCATTTTCTGGGGCGGCTGCGGACTGCAATTTGCAGTGGGGGTGGCCCAGAAAGCTTGGGTCTCCCTGCGCTGCGGATTCCAGCCCCCAGCTGCCTAGTTGTATCTGGCTGGGCACAAAAATAGGGCGAAGCCCCACGCATTTTTTTTTTAAATTATTTCATGAAATTCATGGAATAATTAAGAAAAAAAGGGCTTCCCTATATTGTTGTGTCCAACCAGGTACAAATAGGCAGCTGGTGGTTGGGGGCAGCCCATTCCTGCCTGCTGTACCTGGCTGGACACAAATATAGTGCGAAGCCCCACGTCAATTTTTTTTTAATTATTTCATGAAATAATTTTTTTAAAAAAGGGCTTCCCTATATTGTTGTGTCCGGCCAGGTACAAATAGGCAGCTGGTGGTTGGGGGCAGCCTGTTCCTGCCTGCTGTACCTGGCTGGACACAAATATAGGGCGAAGCCCCACGTCAATTTTTTTTAAAATAAATCCTTTATTTTAACACTAAATGACATTTGAGGAGTTAATAAAGATGCAGTCCCTAAATTATTATTTATTTTTTAATTAATTTTTCCCAAAACTTTTGACGTGGGCTTCGCCATATTTTTGTATGCCAGCCAGGTACAGCATCCAGCTTCTATGAACGCGCCATTTTCCGGGGTGGCTGCGGACTGCAATTTTCAGCGGGGGGGGGGCAGAAAGCTTGGGCCTCCCTGCGCTGCAGATTCCATCCCCCAGCTGCCTAGTTGTACCTGGCTGGACACAAAAATAGGGAGAAGCTTCACGTATTTTTTTTTTTTTATTATTTCATGAAATTCATGAAATAATTAAGAAAAAAGGGCTTCCCTATATTGTTGTGTCCAACCAGGTACAAATAGGCAGCTGGTGGTTGGGGGCAGCCCGTTCCTGCCTGCTGTACCTGGCTGGACACAAATATAGTGCGAAGCCCCACGTCAATTTTTTTTAAATCATGTCAGGAAATTCATGAAATAATTAAAAAAAATTGATGTGGGGCTTCGCCCTATATTTGTGTCCAGTCAGGTACAGCAGGCAGGAACGGGCTGCCCCCAACCACCAGCTGCCTATTTGTACCTAGCCGGACACAACAATATAGGGAAGCCCTTTTTTTCTTAATTATTCCATGAATTTCATGAATGTAAAAAAAAAAAACGTGGAGCTTCGCCCTATTTTTGTGTCCAGCCAGGTACAACTAGGCAGCTGGGGGCTGGAATCTGCAGCGCAGGGAGGCCCAAGCTTTCTGGGCCCCACCCGCTGCAAATTGCAGTCCGCAGCCGCCCCGGAAAATGGCGCGTTCATAGAAGCGCCATCTTCTGGCGCTGTACCCAACTCATCCAGGGCCCTGGTGCGGTGGCTCACTGGGTAATAAAGGGGTTAAGGCCAGCTTGGCATTATCAGCTGGCCCTAAGCCCGAAATTCATGGGGTCACGCCAATATTAGACATGACCACCATGAATTTCTAGTAAAGTATTTAAAAAAAACACAAACACCCAGAAAAAAGTCCTTTAATTGAAATTAACACACAATTCTTTATTGTTCTAAATTAAACCATACTTACCATCACGCCCATTCCAGCTGAAGCCAACGATCTCCTGCAATAAAAGAAAAATAATAAAGCAACCTCATCCTTACCTTTCCATGGCTCCCACGATGGCTCCAGCTCTGCTACATCGAGATGACAGGCTGGACCGCAGCAGAACGCTGCCATCCAGCCTGTCATCCCGCAGACACTGAGAAGCGCAGGCATACTTCCACTCCTCAGTGTCTGGCTGTGACGGCATCCAGATGAGCCGACAATGAACTCGGCTCACCTCATGTACGTCACTGACAGCGTGGGAGAATTCTCCTGCACTCAGCGCTTCAGCGTGAGAATTTTCCCACGCTGTCAGTGACGTGCATGAGGTGAGGTCATGTCCAATGAACTCGGCGCACCTCATGCACGTCACTGACAGCGTGGGAAAATTCTCACGCTGAAGCGCTGAGTGCAGGAGAATTTTCCCACGCTGTCAGTGACGTGCATGAGGTGAGCTGAGTTCATTGGACATGACCTCCGCTCATCTGGATGCCGTCACAGCGAGACACTGAGGAGCGCAAGCATGCCTGCGCTTCTCAGTGTCTGCGGGATGACAGGCTGGATGGCAGCGTTCTGCTGCGGTCCAGCCTGTCATCTCGATGTAGCAGAGCTGAAGCTGTCCTGGGAACCATGGAAAGGTAAGGATGAGGTTGCTTTATTATTTTACTTTTATTGCAGGAGATCGTTGGCTTCAGCTGGAATGGGCGTGACTGTAAGTATGGTTTAATTTAGAACAATAAAGAATTGTGTCTTTATTTCAATTAAAGGACTTTTTTCTGGGTGTTTGTGTTTTTTTTAAATACTTTACTAGAAATTCATGTTGGTCATGTCTAATATTGGCGTGACCCCATGAATTTCGGGCTTAGGGCCAGCTGATAATGCCAAGCTGGCCTTAACCCCTTTATTACCCAGTGAGCCACCGCACCAGGGCCCTGGATGAGTTGGGTACAGCGCCAGAAGATGGCGCTTCTATGAACGCGCCATTTTCCGGGGCGGCTGCGGACTGCAATTTGCAGCGGGTGGGGCCCAGAAAGCTTGGGCCTCCCTGCGCTGCGGATTCCAGCCCCCAGCTGCCTTGTTGTACCTGGCTGGACACAAAAATAGGGCGAAGCCCCACGTATTTTTTTTTTTAATTATTTCATGAAATTCATGGAATAATTAAGAAAAAAAGGGCTTCCCTATATTGTTGTGTCCGGCTAGGTACAAATAGGCAGCTGGTGGTTGGGGGCAGCCCATTCCTGCCTGCTGTACCTGACTGGACACAAATATAGGGCGAAGCCCCACATAATTTTTTTTTAATTATTTCATGAATTTCCTGAAATAATTAAAAAAAATTGACGTGGGGCTTTGCACTATATTTGGGTCCAGCCAGGTACAGCAGGCAGGAACGGGCTGCCCCCAACCACCAGCTGCCTATTTGTACCTGGTTGGACACAACAATATAGGGAAGCCCTTTTTTTCTTAATTATTCCATGAATTTCATGAAATAATTAAAAAAAAAAAAACGTGGAGCTTCTCCCTATTTTTGTGTCCAGCCAGGTACAACTAGGCAGCTGGGGGATGGAATCTGCAGCGCAGGGAGGCCCAAGCTTTCTGGGCCCCACCCGCTGCAAAATGCAGTCCGCAGCCGCCCCGGAAAATGGCGCGTTCATAGAAGCTGGATGCTGTACCTGGCTGGCATACAAAAATATGGCGAAGCCCACGTCAAAAGTTTTGGGAAAAATTAATTAAAAAATAAATAATAATTTAGGAACTGCATCTTTATTAACTCCTCAAATGTCATTTAGTGTTAAAATAAAGGATTTATTTAAAAAAAAAATGGCGTGGGATCCCCCATAATTTTAGTCTCTAGCGGAGGTTAAGCAGACGGCTGGGGCAGATGTTTGAAGCCTGGGAAGGGGGTAAAACCCACGGAGCTTCCCAGGCTACTAATATCAGCCCCCAGCTGAATACCTAGCCTTTACTAGCTATTAAAATGGGGGACCCCCCCAAAAAAAATGACGTGGGGTCCCCCCTATTTTAATAGCTAGCAAAGGCTAGGCAGACAGCTGGGGGCTGATATTAATAGCCCAGGAAGGGTGCCATGAATATTGGCCCCCTCCCAGGCTAGAAACACCAGTCGTCAGCCGCCCCAGAAATGGCGCATCCATAGGATGCGCCAACTCTGGCACTTAGCCTCGCTCTTCCACGCTGCCCTGGTGCGGTGGCAGGGGGTAATAGTGGTGGGGTTCATGTCAGCGCCAGCTGCCATGAAGCCCAGGTTAGTAATGATGGGCGTCTATAAGACACCCCCATTACTAACCTACAAAGTGTTAAAAAGAAAAAACACACTACACCCAGAAAAAAATTATTTATTTGAAATAAAACACACAATTTTATTTAATTCTTAGTTTACTAAAAATAATAGTTACCTGTCCACGTTCCTGCGCTGATCTCCCATGCACAGCTGTCACATCTGGAGATGGTGACAGCTGTGCATGGCTGCTGTAAGCTCACGCTGCCGGGAACACGTCCGCTCCCGGCAGCGGGAGCCACTGACTGAGGTCACCGGAGTGCATTCAGGCAGCGCAGCTCCGGAGACCTCCTTTACGGCACTGCTGTACCGTGGGAATTTCTCACGATACAGCAGGGCCGTAAAGGAGCTAACCGGAGCAGCGCTGCCTGAACTCCGGTGAACCCTTACGGCCACGTCATTCTAGCGGCGGCAGCGGTTCAGAGCGGTCACATTCTATGTGGCTGCTCTGAACTGGAGATCTTCGTGGGACACTCGTGGACTGCTACGGAGGGGTAAGGATAAGGTTGTGGTTTATTATTTTATATTTTATTACAGGAGATCGATGGCTTCGGGGAATTAGGTGTCTAGGTGAGTATAGGTGTAGTTTTTTATTTTTTACTTTATTTTAGGTGGTGATCGGCGGGGACAGGTAATGTATGAACTAATTTCTTTTAGGTAACCACTGGCCACCAATGACATGTATTTAACATTTATTGGGGACACAGTAGGGCAATTTAAATAGCAGGATCAGGCTGATGGGAACTACTGCTCCCATCGAGCTGATCCTGCTGGCAGGAGTGGACGGGGGACAGACATAGGCCGATGGGAGTAGTAGTGTCACATCGGCCTATGTCTGCCTGCACGCACACACACCGCACACACCCGCACACATCGCACAGACACCGCGCACACCCGCACAAACATCGCGCACACACACCCCGCACACACACCCCGCACACACACCCCGCACACACACTAATCATGACGGGTCTGGGAGGTGAGGCTGACCTGTGCGGCCGTGGGAAAGTTCATGTGAGTTCATGCAGTCAAGCATGAACTCACATGAACCCTCTGAGGGCAATGCGGCGACTTCAAATGAACAGCTGATCGGCATCACCTGATACCTCAGCTGTTCATTTGAAATAACCGGCGGGAAAGCGCAGCACAGAACGGGAAAGCCGGCGGTGAAGTCTTTTCACTGCCGGCTTCCCCGCCCGGGTCCTTCACTCCCCGCTCCTTGGAGCTGCGCTCCCCGCCCGGTCCTAACTTACGATCGGGATGGGAGGTGGCGAGGGGAGCGGAGGATCGGGGTGGGAGGCTGCGGGGAAGCAGTATGGGGCTGTGTGATTGTTTAAAAGCCGGCGGCTTTATACCGCCCGCCGGCTTTTAAACAATCAGGAGAATTCTCCCCCGCTGGGATGGCATTCTGATGACAGGCTGGATCGCGCTGCCATCCAACTTGTCATCCTTCACAGACACTGCAGAGCGCAGGCATTATGGGAACTTCCGATTCCGGTATCCGATATTGTAAAAGTATCGGAATTAAGTATCGGAATTCCGATACCGCGAATATCGGCCGATACCCGATATTACAGTATCGGAATGCTCAACACTAGTGATAAGGGAAGAATTTGTTTGTTTGTCAGTTAAACTCATTGATGGTGATGTGTGTCAGGGCTCTTTATATCACTGTAAGCAATTGCAGACACCTGTGCTAATTAGTTTGGCAGGTGTGTCCAATGAAAGGCAAGACTACTTAAGAAGGCTCTCTCACATTATTAAGCAGCCTACATTTTCTGCCAAAATGGGAAAGAAAAAGGATGTGTCGGCTGCTGAGAAGCAACAAATTGTGGAGTGTTTAGGTCAAGGCATGACTACAATCAACATTGTGCGATGATCAGGATGAAGTGTCTTGGCAATCAAGAAGTATGTAGCTGATTCACAGTACACACGTGTGCGTGCTGATAAGGGCAAATTGAGGACTCTTTCCTACAGGCAATTACGTCAGGTTGAAAGAGCAGCGGCAAAAAAGCCTTGTCATAGCAGCAGACAAGTTTTTGAAGCTGCTTGTGCCTCCAACGTCCCCCGAACAACAAGATGCAGGGTCCTTCAGAGGTTTGCAGCTGTGCATGCGCCATCCTGTCGACCTCCTCTATCCACTTCACACAAGCAGAAACGGCTCCAGTGGGCCAAACATTACATGAAGACTGATTTCAAAACTGTTTTGTTCACGGATGAGTGCCGTGCAGCGCTCGATGGTCCAGATGGATGGAGTGGAGGATGGCTGGTTGATGGACACCCCACGCAAACACGGCTACAGCGCCAACAAGGAGGAGGTGGAGTAATGTTTTGGGCTGGAATCATGGGGAGAGAGATTGTCGGCCCCTTTAGGATCCCTGAAGGCGCTAAAGATGAACTCCATAATGTATGTGGATTTTCTCAAACAGCACTTCCTGCCATGGTTCAAGAAGAAGAACCGTGTATTTCACAACTAGATCATTTTTCTGCATGATAATGCACCATCTCATGCTGCACATAAAGCATCTGCATCTCTGGCTGATATGGGCATAAAAGGGGACAAACTTATGGTGTGACCCCCATGCTCCCCTGACCTCTACCCCATTCAGAACCTTTGGAGCATCATTAAAAGGAGTGTCTATGATGGCGGGAGGCAGTTCACATCTAAGCAACAGCTCTGGGAGGGTATTCTGTCCTCATGCAAAACAATTGAAGCAGAAACCATCCAAAACCTGACAAATTCAATGGACGAGAGAGTTCAGAAGCTCCTTTCGAACAAGGGGTCCTATGTGAAAATGTAACATCACCTAGAATAAAGTTTTGAGTTGAAAACTGTTTGATTTCAGTTTCTAACAACTTGCTAATGCTTATAATTTCAAAAATGACCATTTTTTTGGTCTTTATTAAAATGAAAAGGTTGATCGAAAAGTTTGGGGGATCTAAGAGTGTGGCAACCCAGTAGTCATGATTACTTCGAATTCTGACAATATGAGGGTCATGCTGCAGGTAGTGCAGCAAGAAGGCACTTATGTGCCTTGCGCATCTCGGAGCCCCAAAATTATTTTCCGGGCTAGATGCAGCTAAAAATTATTTTTAATTTTAAATCTGGTGAAGCTTTAGTATAGATGGCCTAATAGGATCAGTGCTGCACACTGCTACAAAGCCCAAATTATTTTCCAGTCAAGATACAGATAAACATGATTAGTAATTTGAAAGCTTAAAACGGTTGGTAGGGTGATTTTAACCAATCATCAAGCTTTTACTCTCCCCAGGATGACACAGGGGTAGAAAAGTCGTTTCGGATCCATGATTTGTTCATCTTTATGAACGTGAGTCTGTCTACATTATCAGTGGAGAGCCGCGTGAGCTTATCTGTCAGCACACCACCAGCAGCGCTGAACACACGTTCAGACAGAACGCTGGCTGCGGGGCATGACAAGATCTCCAAGGCGTAAGTGGCTAGCTCCGGCCATTTATCCAGATTGGAAGCCCAAAAAGAGCAAGGGTCCAGTGACACAGTCGTGGCTTCAATGTTTACTTGGAGATACTCCTGTACCATCGTCTCTAGGCGTTGACTATGTGTCAGACTTCTTGTCTCCTGTGGCCTTGCAAAGGATGGGCTAAAAAAGTGGTGAAATGATTCCGCAAAATTGATGTTACCAGCAGATACTGTGGTTCTGTTACGGTTTGAGTGCTGAACACTTGACGGTCCCACGGTTGGCAAGTTGGAACTGTGAGATTCACTACGTGCACCACTGGTATTTTGTGGAAAAGCACATGTAAGATTCTGCAACAGTCTCTGCTGATACTCCTGCATGCGTGCATCCCTTTCTATGGCAGGAATAATTTCTGCAAATTTACTTTTGTACCGGGGATCTAACAGTGTGGCAACCCAGTAGTCAGGATTATTTCTAATTCTCACAATTCGAGGGTCATGTTGCAGGTAGTGCAGCAAGAAGGCACTCATGTGTGTTGCGCATCCAGGAGCACCAAGTCCCTGTTGTGTTGGTGGCGAGGTAACAATCATGCTTCCTTCCTCTGTCCTCTCCCCCCAACCTCGCACAACAGAAATGAGATCAAGGTCTCCCTCATCTGATGAGTCTTCCATCAGTTCGTCCTCCACTTCTTCCTGGGCTCCTGCACCTTCCTCGCTAGTTTGGCTGCTACCATGCGCCCTGGTAAAACCATCTCCCCCACCCTCACATGCCTGCCGCCTTGGTGCTGCCGACCGTCTGGACCTTGCAGATGTTAGCCCTTCCGCATACAACTCCTCCTCCTCTACTTCCTCCACCTCCTCTTGTGCCACCACCTGACTCCGAATTCTGTTTAACATGTGCTCCAGCATGTAAATCACCGGAATAGTCATGCTGATAATGGCATCGTCAGCACTAAACATCTTCGTCGCCATTTCAAAACTGTGCAGAAGGGTGCATAGGTCCCTGATCTGAGACCACTCCTCCAGCGTGATTTGCCCCACCTCTGAATCTCGTTGGCCCAGGCTATACGTCAGAACGTATTGCACCAGGGCTTGTCGGTGCTGCCACAGTCGCTGCAACATGTGCAGAGTTGAATTCCACCGGGTAGGCACATCGCATTTTAGCCGGTGAAGTGGCAGGCCCAACGACTTCTGTAGAGATATAAGTCGCTGAGCTGCGGGATGCGAATGGCGGAAGTGAGCACACAGCGACCGTGCCCTCTGCAGAAGGCCATCTAGTCTGGGATAGTGGGCTAAAAATTGCTGGACAACCAGGTTCAACACGTGAGCCATACAAGGCACGTGTGTGACATTGCCCCGGCGAAGGGCCGCACCCAGGTTTGCAGCATTGTCGCACACGGCCTTCCCTGGTTTCAGGTCCAGTGGAGACAACCATTCATGAAATTGGTTCTCCAGAGCTGACCACAACTCCTCAGCTGTGTGACTCACATTTCCCAGACATTTCAATGTAAAAACCGCATGATGACGTTGAGCCCTACTGCCAGCATAGTAAGGAGGTGTGCAGGATCCCTTCTGCGCAGTTAGAAAGCTTGTGGCATGACCAGACAGGCTTTGGGTGCAGGTGGAAGACCGAGAGGAGGTTGAGGAGGCAGAAGCAGTGGAGGAACTTTGACATAAAGAGGATTGACGCACAACTCGTGGGGACGGCAAGACTTGGACAGCAGCCCCTTGTCCTGCTGTCACCATAGTTACCCAGTGCCCAGTCAGCGACATGTAACGCCCCTGTCCATGCCTACTCGTCCAAGTGTCTGTGGTGAAATGCACCCTGTCACACACAGAGTTTCTCAAAGAAGCGGTGATGTTATGTGCGACATGCTGGTGGAGCGCAGGCACACCTTTCTTTGAGAAGTAGTGCCGACTGGGCATCTGGTACTGGGGCACTGCGACGGACATAAGGTCTCGAAAATCCTCTGTGTCCACCAGGCGGAAAGGCAGCATTTCTGTAGCCAAGAGCTTGCAGATGGTGAAATTCAACCTCTTAGCTTTCTCATGGCTAGGAGGAAATGGTCTTTTACTTGTCCACATCTGAGGGACCGAGGGCTGGCTATTGTGCTTAGACGGGGTTGATAAGGGTGTCCCCGGCAAACTGCCGGTCTGTGAGGAAGATGCAGGCAGACATGTTAGGTTGCCTTGATCCAAAGGTGGTGCTATCGATGTCGGACAGCGCTCAACACCAGCTGGTGTTACCACCTCCAAAGAAAAGGATGACTTGCCAATCACGCTGGCTGTTGCGGGTAAAGAGGTGGCAGGTCTGCGCCCCAAAACAGGTGTGACTGCTGTCCCCCCAGTCACAGAGGATGAAGAGGCTGCGGATGCACAAGATATGGCAGACGGTGGTTGGCCCGGCCGGCTAGGCCGCATTGTAGCACACTGAGCTTCCCACTGGATCCGACTCATAAAGATTCTGGGCATCAGTGCAGATCATTTCCTCGTCTGGATTCACAGAAGCGCTGGAGTGGAGGAGAGCCCACTTAAAGGAGCACTTGATATCCGTTGAAGCACCTGCTGTTTTTGTGCCTCATCTGGAATTTGTAGCGATTGGCGTGGCCGTAAGAAAGGGATCTTATCACATTGTCCGCTAAAAGAAGTAGACATTTTAGTTTGGCTGGAAGATGGTCTTTCTTCTGCAGATGTTACTGTTGCTTTAACACCTACCCCACGGACACAACCTTTTTTCCCCTTCCCAACACGCCTATTCCCCTTTCCACCAGCAGCAGGCCTTTTTCCACTCATTTTGGTGGTTAACTAATTCACAACTGTTGTTTGCACAAAAAAACAATGGATGGTAACCGAGCAGAGCTGAGTGGCCAAACTGTGGTATTAGGCCAAAACTATTGGCTGGGTTAGATGCAGAAAAAAATTATTTTGAATTTGCAACCTGATGGAGGTCAGTATAGATGGATTAATAGAACAAGACCTACACACAGCTAGAAGCCCAATATTTTTTCAGAGGTAGATGCAGGAAAAAAATATATTCAGTTTGCAACCTGATGGAGGTCAGTATAGATGGACTAATACAACAAGTCCCACACACAGCTAGAAGCCCAAATATTTTTTCAGAGGTACTGTAGATGCAGATAAAAATTAGCAACCTGATGGAGGTCAGTATAGATGGACTAATAGAGAAAGTCCGACACACTACTAGAAGGCCAAATATTTTTTCAGAGGTAGATGCAGAAAAAAATATATTCAGTTTGCAACCTGATGGAGGTCAGTATAGATGGACTAATAGAGAAAGTCCGACACACTACTAGAAGGCCAAATATTTTTTCAGAGGTAGATGCAGAAAAAAATTATATTCAGTTTGCAACCTGATGGAGGTCAGTATAGATGGATTAATAGAACAAGTCCCACACACAGCTAGAAGCCCAATATTTTTTCAGAGGTAGATGCAGAAAAAAATATATTCAGTTTGCAACCTGATGGAGGTCAGTATAGATGGACTAATACAACAAGTCCCACACACAGCTAGAAGCCCAAATATTTTTTCAGAGGTACTGTAGATGCAGATAAAAATTAGTTTTAATTTGCATCCTGATGGAGGTCAGTATAGATGGACTAATAGAGAAAGTCCGACACACTACTAGAAGGCCAAATATTTTTTCAGAGCTAGATGCAGAAAAAAATTATATTCAGTTTGCAACCTGATGGAGGTCAGTATAGATGGACTAATAGAGAAAGTCCGACACACTACTAGAAGGCCAAATATTTTTTCAGAGCTAGATGCAGAAAAAAATTATATTCAGTTTGCAACCTGATGGAGGTCAGTATAGATGGATTAATAGAACAAGACCCACACACAGCTAGATCCAAATATTTTTTCAGAGGTAGATGCAGGAAAAAAATATATTCAGTTTGCAACCTGATGGAGGTCAGTATAGATGGACTAATACAACAAGTCCCACACACAGGTAGAAGCCCAAATATTTTTTCAGTACTGTAGATGCAGATAAAAATTAGTTTTAATTTGCAACGTGATGGAGGTCAGTATAGATGGACTAATAGAATGATGCTATGCCCAAAAGATTTTACTTCACTAGGTGCAGTAAAAAAATTGGTATTCTATACACAGGTGGTATATCTTGCAACACAGATAGGCTACTCCACTGACTAACACACTCTGCAATAGGCCAAAAAGGATTAGCTTTGCTAGATTCAGCCAAATGCTGTGAAAAAAACTTGCACAGCACTGGCACAGACCTGCCTGGCAAAAACTGATAGGAACTGATGTAACCTAGTCCTGAAAAGGACTCCAATTACAATTAGTCTTTACTCCCACAACCTATCTATTTAAGAGCACAGACCTCCCTGATAAAAGTCGTAGGAAATGCTGTAACCTAGTCCTTAAAAGGACTGCAATCACAACTATTCCCTACTCCCAAGCTATCTGTATATTTGTGCGAAAATTGGCTTGAAATTAACAAGGTATAGCGCACACAGCAACAGCGGTGCCGTCTAACACGCAGCTGCAGCAGTGAGAAAATGGTGGCGACGGGGAAAATGGCTTGGTCTTATAGGGCAAGGACATGTGACATACACTGCCAATGACACATGCCCTTGCTTGTGTGAAAAAAAGCACTTCGCTCCGTGTGTGCGCTGCTGATAGGCTGACAGATTGCACCTCCCCACTGCAAATGCGGGAAAGAGAAAAAAAAATGGAGATCTTCATTGTTCCTGCAGAGATCCATCCCCTGCCCCTCCCCCCACCCCGCTGTACACTCAAACTGCGTATTAACATTAATTTTCATCATTACTGAGAAAAAATCCAGTTATGATTTTGGTGCACGAACAGTTATCGAACATAACCTCGAACAGCCGAATTTTTCTCAAATTGTTCGTGTTCGCCGAACGGCTCGAACACCGCCCAAAACAGCTCGAATTTGAGATTGGCGAACAGTTCGAGTAGAACAACGCTCATCTCTAATGACAAGCTACATGGCATCACTCAGCTGCGATCCAGCCTGTCATCAGAATGCCATCCCAGCGTGGGAGAATTCTCCTGCTCAAGCGCTGACATTACATTATCTCCCTTACATTACAATTAAATGGAATAGCAGGAATTAATATTTTTTTAAGACGTTAATGCCACTGCCATGGTGGTTGTGGCATTACAGTGGTTGCCCAAATCGATGGGAACAGTGCTCACAGTGAAACATGAAAAGCCGACAATTCATCAGCGGCATATACCGTTACCCGACAATTTAGAACAGAAAGAATAGAGCTTCACACATAGATTAGATAGATAGAAACATGTCAGTCACATATATAAGAAGTACAGTGACAGTGTTGGTTACTGTAGTTGTCATTTAGTGTTAAAGGATTTATTTAAAAAAATAATAGTGTTTTCATGCACCGTCTCTTTAAAAAAGCCGGCCTGCAATTCAGCATCGGTACCCGACAATTTAGAACAGAAAGATAGAGCATCACACATAGATTAGATAGATAGAAACAAGTCAGTCACATATATAATAAGTACAGTGACAGTGTTGGTTACTGTACTTGTCATTTAGTGTTAAAATAAAGGATTTATTAAAAAAAAAATTGGTGTGGGGTTCCCCGTAATTTTAGTCTCTAGCGGAGGTTAAGCAGACGGCTGGGGCAGATGTTTGAAGCCTGGGAAGGGGGTAATACCCACGGAGCTTCCCAGGCTACTAATATCAGCCCCCAGCTGAATACCTAGCCTTTACTAGCTATTAAAATGGGGGACCCAAAAATAAATGACGTGGGGTCCCCTCTATTTTAATAGCTTGCAAAGGCTAGGCAGACAGCTGGGGGCTAATATTAATAGCCCAGGAAGGGTGCCATGAATATTGGCCCCCTCCCAGGCTAGAAACACCAGCCGTCAGCCACCACAGAAATGGCACATCCATAGGATGCGCCAATTCTGGCACTTAGCCTCGCTCTTCCCACTGCCCTGTAGCAGTGGCAGTGGGGTAATAGGGCTGGGGTTGATGTCAGCTTATAATGCCAGCTGACATCAAGCCCAGGTTAGTAATGGAGAGGCGTCTATAAAACACCCCCATTACTAACCCCATAGTCAAAGTTAATAAAAAAAACACAAACACCCAGAATAAAGTCCTTTAATTGAAATAAACACACAATTCTTTATTGTTCTAAATTAAACCCCAAAAAATTGATGTGGGGCTTCGCCCTATATTTGTGTCCAGCCAGGTATAGCAGGCAGGAACGGGCTGCCCCCAACCACCAGCTGCATATTTGTACCTGGCCGGACACAACAATATAGGGAAGCCCTTTTTTTTTAAATTATTTCATGAAATAATTGAAAAAAAATTGACGTGGGGCTTCGCACTATATTTGTGTCCAGCCAGGTACAGCAGGCAGGAACGGGCTGCCCCCAACCACCAGCTGCCTATTTGTACCTGGCCGGACACAACAATATAGGAAAGCCCTTTTTTTCTTAATTATTTCATGAATTTCATGAAATAATTAAAAAAAAAAATACGTGGGGCTTCGCCCTATTTTTGTGTCCAGCCAGGTACAACTAGGCAGCTGGGGGCTGGAATCTGCTGCGCAGGGTGGCCCAAGCTTTCTGCCCCCCCCCCCGCTGCAAATTGCAGTCCGCAGCCACCCCGGAAAATGGCGCGTTCATAGAAGCGCCGTCTTCTGGCGCTGTACCCAACTCATCCAGGGCCCTGGTGCGGTGGCTCACTGGGTAATAAAGGGGTTAGGGCCAGCTTGGTATTATCAGCTGGCCCTAAGCCCGAAATTCATGGGGTCATGCCAATATTAGACATGACCGCCATGAATTTCTAGTAAAGTATTTAAAAAAAAACACAACACCCAGAATAAAGTCCTTTAATTGAAATAAACACACAATTCTTTATTGTTCTAAATTAAACCATACTTACCGTCACGCCCATTCCAGCTGAAGTCAACGATCTCCTGCAATAAAAGAAAAATAATAAACCAACATCATCCTTACCTTTCGATGGTTCCCAGGACAGCTTCAGCTCTGCTACAGCGAGATGACAGAATGGACCGCAGCAGAAAGCTGCCATCCAGCCTGTCATCCCGCAGACACTGAGAAGCGCAGGCATGCTTGCACTCCTCAGTGTCAGGCTGTGACGGCATCCAGATGAGCCGAGTCTCTCACGCTCACCGCATGCGCAGGAGAATTCTCCCATGCTGTCAGTGACGTGCATGAGGTGAGCTGAGTTCATTGTCGGCTCATCTGGATGCCGTCACAGCCTGACACTGAGGAGCGCAAGTAAGCTGCGATCCAGCCTGTCATCTTGATGTAGCAGAGCTGGAGCCGTCCTGGGAACCATGGAAAGGTAAGGATGATGTTTCTTTATTATTTTACTTTTATTGCAGAAGACATTGGCTTCTGCTGGAATGGGCGTGATGGTAAGTATGGTTTAATTTAGAACAATAAAGAATTGCGTGTTTATTTCAATTAAAGGACTTTATTCTGGGTGTTGTGTTTTTTTTTAACTTTCACTATGGGGTTAGTAATGGGGGTGTCTTATAGACGCCTCTCCATTACTAACCTGGGCTTGATGTCAGCTGACATTATAAGCTGACATCAACCCCAACCCTATTACCCCACTGCCACCGCTACAGGGCAGTGGGAAGAGTGAGGCTAAGTGCCAGAATTGGCGCATCCTAGCCTGGGATGGGGCCAATATTCATGGCACCCTTCCTGGGCTATTATTATCAGCCCCCAGCTGTTTGCCTAGCCTTTGCTAGCTATTAAAATAGGGGGGACCCCACGTCATTTTTTTGGGGGGGGTCCCCCATTTTAATAGCTAGTAAAGGCTAGGTGTTCAGCTGGGGGCTGATATTAGTAGCCTGGGAAGCTCCGTGGGTATTACCCCCTTCCCAGCCTTCAAACATCTGCCACAGCCATCTGCTTAACCTCCACTAGAGACTAAAATTACTGGGAACCCCACGCCAATTTTTTTTTTAATAAATCCTTTATTTTAACACTAAATGACAAGTACAGTAACCAACACTGTCACTGTACTTATTATATATGTGACTGACATGTTTCTATCTATCTAATCTATGTGTGATGCTCTATCTTTCTGTTCTAAATTGTCGGGTACCGGTGCTGAATTGCCAGCCGGCTTTTTTAAAGAGACGGTGCATGAAAACACTATTATTTTTTTAAATAAATCCTTTAACACTAAATGACAAGTACAGTAACCAACACTGTCACTGTACTTCTTATATATGTGACTGACATGTTTCTATCTATCTAATCTATGTGTGAAGCTCTATTATTTCTGTTCTAAATTGTCGGGTACCGGTATATGCCGCTGCTGAATTGCCGGCTTTTCATGTTTCACTGTGAGCACTATTCCCATCGATTTGGGCAACCACCTCCCCCAATACATTCTACATTATTGTTAGTTGTTTTCCTTCATGTAGAATTAACCTACAAGGAAAGAAAGGGTTTATTTTCATTCCGATATTTGTGTCCCATTGATTTGCATTGGTTTCCGGTATCGGAATCTGCGATATCCGATACTTTTTGGGTATCAGCCCGATCCAATCCGATCCGATATTTCCTGATATCGGAAGGTATCGCTCAACACTACTCATCACTGAAGGTTTAAAAGATTTTTATAAATGTCCAAGAAGATCAGAAGCGGCACACACCAATTGTGAAATTTCAGATTTATTGTAATCCAAATAACAGTGCGTTAAATTGGAGAATGTAACGGACAACAAGTAAAGAGACGCCGATTTTAGGTGTCAATCGACTTCTTCAGGCTTGAACACAGTGTTTCCTCTAAGCTGTGCAATTTAGAATGAGATTACAAGTCTAATAGCGGCTGTACATGTTTGGAATATTTATATCTATCATTTTCTTTTCACACTTTACAGGAAACAGTTGTTAAAAAGCCGAATCTGCAATATTTAGCTTAAGGTTTGTCTAAATGAAGCACCATATTTAAAGAGAATTTGTAAACCGAAAATGACTGTTTAAACCAGGCTTCTGTGTTTTATGTACGTTTTTTTAAAGTGGAAATGTTTTTTTTTTCATATTACAATCTCCATTAAAAAACAAAATTAGTCTTTTTCATGCTGGTCACTGGGGATAATCTAGAGTTATACTTCCTGTCCTTTCATGAAGAATTTTCAACAGGCTCATTATCATCAGAGACATGATTAAAATAACAGGCAACATCTTTATACTTGGCTGGTAATTGAGGATCCACCATTCACAAAATGGGTGATTTCACAGTTCCCCTTGTTCACCCTCTCTTCACAATGACATTTGTACAGGCTCAATAGATACTTCAGTACAAAAGATAATAAAGGAATCCGAAATTCAATTGCTGGGGTTTATTGGTCAACGTGTTTCGAAGTTTTAAACTTCTTCATCAGATCAAAAGCACGGTAATTGGCAGCAGCCTAAGCCTTTTTCAGTTGTTGTGTGCACACAACCTTTTCAGGTGAGCGCAACAATGCATATTCTTCTCCACACTATCTACATACATAAGACCCTATTGCGTTTTTTTGTCCTTTCCAGGTTTATTCCTTTTCTTCAGTACAAAAGATAAGATGTTAGTTTGTTTATTGCTTCTTCTGTACATGTGGATCTTCTGAAAGAACAGGAAGTGTGAGTCTAGAAAATAGTGGCTAGTGTGAAAATTGCAAGATTTCTAATTATTATTTTAAGGATTGTGATCTGGAAAAAAAATGCATTTTTTTAAATATGTTTAACATGAATATTGAATTTAAACAATAGGTAATTTTTTTATGACAAATTCCCTCTAATGGCATTTAAAAATATAAAAAATGGCAACAGGGACAAAGTAGGCCTGCTATTAAAAATGATCAATCACACTAACCAATAGCCACTCATGTTGTCAATATCTAAGTAATAAAAATAAATTCAGAATATTGTTACTTGTATTGTAAATGATGAGTGTGGATAGATCCAAATAGAACACTAATAAAAGAGTAAAAAATGGATCTACTTTAACCCCTTAACAACATTAGACGTACTAATACACATCTGTGCCCTGGGACTTAAGAGCCAGACCCGTATTAGTAAGTCATCGTGATCGCGCGCGCACACAGGCTGTGTGGGCGCGATCGCCGCCGGGTGTCAGCTGATTGTCACAGCTGACACCCGGTACTATGTGCAGGGAGCGGTCCTGCACCGCTCCCAGCACATTAACCCCGGCAATGCTGCGATCGAAGTCGATCGCAGCATTGCGGTGGCAAGGGGAGGTGATCGCAGATACTCGCCTCCTCTTCCGGCCTCCAGCGCTGTCTGCCGTGGCTTCCAGGATGTTGCCATGATGACCCGATGTCGTCATGACAACATCCAGGTCACCAGACAACAGGAACATTGTTTGGACATGTGCAGTGCATCTCCAAACTATCTTCTCCCTGTCCAGCGCTGACAGCCTGCATGGCACAGGGATGGTGCTGCATTCCTGTGCCATGCAGGCGATCAGAATAAAAAAAGTGAAAGTCCCAGAGTGGGACAGAGTAAAAAAGTGTAAAAACTGTCAGAAAGTGAAAAAAAAAAAAAAAAATTGTAAAAATATTAAAAAAAAAATAAAAAAAATAATCCACCAAAAATAAAAATATAATGTACTCATCAATAAATATTATTATAAAAAAACAAAAAAAAACAATAAAAGTACACATATTTGGTATCGCTGCGTCCAGAACAACCTGACCTATAAAACTGTCCCACTAGTTAACCCCTTCAGTGAACACGGTAAAAAAATAAAATAAAAAACGAAGCAAAAAACAATGCTTTATCATCATGCCGCCAAACAAAAAATGGAATAACACGCGATCAAAAAGACGAATATAAATAAAAATGGTACCACTGAAAACGTCATCTCGTCCCGCAAAGAACAAGCCACCATACAGCTCCATCAGCCGAAAAATAAAAAAGTTATAGCTCTCAGAATAAAGCTATGCTAAAAAATATTTTTTTCTATAAAATTGCTTTTATTATGTAAAAGTGCAAAACATAGAAAAATGATATAAATGTGGTACCGCTGTAAACATACTGACCCGAAGAATAAAGCTGCCTTATCAATTTTACCACACGCGGAACAGAATAAAAAAAAACAAATAAAACAATTCCTGAATTGTTGGTTTTTGCTTATTCTGCCTCCCAAAAATCGGAATGGAAAGCGATCAAAAAATTTCACGTGCCTGAAAATGGCACCAATAGCAACGTCAACTCATCCCGCAAAAAACAAGCCATCACATGACTGTCTGCCAAAATCTGGAAAAATTATAGCTCTCAAAATATGGCGATGCAAAAACTAGATTTTACAAAAAATGAATCTTTTAGTGTGTGACAGCTGTCAGTCATAAAAACCCCTTATGATTCTGGTATCACTGTAATCGCACCGACCCCAAGAATAAAGTCGTCTAATCACTTATACCGCACGAGGAACGGCGTAAAAAATAAACTCTCGGGTTAGGGTTGGGCTAGGGTTAGGGCTAGGGTTAGGGTTGTGATGGGGTTGGGATTTTTTTCAAAAGTAAGAAAAAAAGATGACGATATGGCGACTAGTGTTGAGCGCAAGTGCTCGCTACTTGAGTTTGCATCGGGTGCTCGGGTATGCATTGAGTATCGTGGGTATTTGAGTGACATGCTCGAGTCTCCGCCCCATATGCTTCGCGGCCAAAAAAAATTTTGCGGGGATTGCCTGCCATGCACGAGCGATCCCCGCATGTTTTTTTTTGGGTGTCTAATAACCGTGAAACATGTGGGGCAGGGACTCGAGCATGTCACTCGAGCACACGCAGTACATGGTGCATACCTGAGCACCCGATGCAAACTCAAGTAGCGAGCACTTGCGCTCAAGCCTAATGACAACTTATTCAATATGATGACCTAATGTTATCAAATTCTGTGTCGTACCTCTGGGTTCAAAATGTTCACTATACACCTTAATTAAATCCTTGAGTGGTATAGTTTCCAAAATGGGGTCACTAGTGGGGGAGCTCCAATGTTTGAGCACACAGGGACTCTCCAAATGCAACACGGTGTCCGCTAACAAATTGAACGGCTCAAATTGTTAGCGGACACCATGTTGCGTTTGGAGAGCCCCTGCGTGCCCAAACATTGGAGCTCCCCCACAAGTGACCCAATTTTGGAAACTAGACCCCCCAAGGCACCTATCTAGATGCATAGTGAGCACTTGGAACCACCAGGTGCTTCACAAATTGATTCATAAAAATGAAAAAGTGTTTTTTTTTCACTTTTTCATTTTTTCGAATCAATTTGTGAAGCACCTGGGGGTTCCAAGTGCTCACTATGCATCTAGATAGGTGCCTTGGGGGGTCTAGTTTCCAAAATGGGGTCACTTGTGGTGGAGCTCCAATGTTTAGGCACATCAGGGGCTCTCCAAACGCAACATGGCGTCCGCTAATTATTCAAGCAAATTTTGCAATCAAAAAGTCAAATGGCGCTCCTTCCCTTCCGAGCCCTGCCGTGCGCCCAAACAGTGTTTTTTCCCCACATATGGGGTATCTGCGTGCCCATGGGAAATTGCACAACAAATTTTGGGGTCCATTTTTTCTTGTTACCCCTGTGAAAATAAAAAAATTGGGTCTAAAGTTACATTTTTGTGAAAAAAGTTAAATGTTCATTTTTTTCTTCCACATTCCAAAAATTCCTGTGAAGCACCTGAAGGGTTAATAAAGTTCTTGAATGTGGTTTTGAGCACCTTGAGGGGTGCAGTTTTTAGAATGGTGACACTTTGGGGTATTTTCTGTCATAAAGACCTCTCAAAGTGACTTCAAATGTGATGTGGTCCCTAAAAAAATGGTTTTGTAAATTTTGTTTGAAAAATGAGAAATCGCTAGTCAACTTTTAACCCTTATAGCTCCCTAACAAAAAAAAAATTTGGTTCCAAAATTGTGCTGATGTAAAGTAGACATGTGGGAAATGTTATTTATTAACTATTTTGTGTGACATATCTATCTGATTTAAGGGCATAAAAATTCAAAGTTTGAAAATTGCAAAATTTTCAAAATTTTTGCCAAATTTCCGCTTTTTTCACAAATAAACGCAAGTGATATCGAAGAAATTTTACCATAATCATTAAGTACAATATGTCACGAAAAAACATTCTCAGAATCAGGGGGATCTGTTGAAGCGTTCCAGAGTAATTACCTCATAAAATGACAGTGGTCAGAATTGTAAAAATTGGCCTGGTCATTAACGTGCAAACCACCCTCGGGGGTTAAGGGGTTAATCACATTTTTTTGTGATTTGGGTAGATTAATTCTTGCAAAATGAATACTTCTGAATTGAAAAACTGCTTAGATTGTAAGCTTGAGAGCAGAACCCTCAATCCTTTTGGTATCTTTTGATTTTTGTGTTATTCTGTAATGTCTTTATTGTCTGAAAAAGTCCCCTCTAAAATGTAAAGTGCTGCGGAATATGTTGAAGATATAGAAATAAAAATTGTTATTATTAACAATGCTAAGAAAATAAAATGTTATTTGTCTCAGTAGAAAGGGTCAAATTACTTGCATAATATAAAAAAACGTAATTAATCATAACCTGTATCATGCATACAAAAAGGGTCTTTGATCCCCAAAACAACCTGCTCTGAATTTATGGGCAAACTTACTTCAGGTATATAAAAGCTATATAGCAACAGGAGTTTACAGGCCAAATAATAAAAGGTAAATCTTTATTGACGAAATAAACATAATAAAAACAGATAAAAGGAGAGTGTCAACATAGAAGGTTATTCCACCAGGTAAGCCTAAATATTAAAACCGTTGTGGTAGGATGACTCTCTCAGCCACTACCGGAAGTATACTCAGGAACCAGGTGTTCTTTGCAGGCTTTATTAATAGCATAAAACTCTGCACTCCAGCATAATAAACACAACCTTACTTGGCAAAACAACAAAACAAAAGATAAACTATAGCACAGTCCATATATGTGTGTGCGGTTTGCCCACACAGGTTATGTCCAGCCTTCAGCTCCCTCTTGAGCTATGGCTGTCCAGTCTGGAGACCTTGCCTCTCCAAACACAACACAGAGGGAAAAAAACAGAACGATTGGGCTCGACCACCCACTCTTTGACTCTTCTATTACCCCGAGGTCTAACTGTTATGTTCTGCTACCAGAGCTAAGGAAAGAGAGGAGATCTGTCCCTACGATAGAACTCAGCTGAATCCCTACGATGTAACAGGGAACCTGATCCTGTGATCAGACCTGCTAAAGTCCTAAGCTAGTCTGTACGGAGACCTATAGATGTGGGGAAGGAATCCCTACAAGTACTAAGGACTGGGAGGAAAATGGGACACCTCCTAACAGAAATAGTAGCAGACAGACGAACAAACAAAATATATAGAACATAGAGGTCCGTAGACCAAGCAAACTAACAGAGTTAGATACAGAGCACAGGCTAGCTAGAAAGTAGTTATACAATGAAGTCCAGCAAAGCCAGAAGGGCGGAGCAGGATTAAATAGGCCAACAAGGTCATGTGACCAGCAAAGGAAAAAACCTAAGAGCAAGGTTCTAACAGTACCCCCCCCTTCTAAGAGGATCCTCCGGATCCCCTAGGACCAGGCTTATGAGGAAATCTCCTGTGAAACGCTCTGATAAGTCTGGACGCGGAAACATCATCTGACCTCACCCAAGAGTTATCCTCGGGTCCGAAACCTTTCCAGGCCACAAGATACTGCAAACTACCTCTATACCGTCTAGAGTTAAGGATGCGAGAAATTTCATATTCCCCGTCCTCCACCACCAGAGGAACAGAGGCAGAGGCGTCACCATCCGACACAACAGCTTTTTTTAACAGAGAGACATGAAATACCGGATTAATTCTCCAGGAGGTAGGAACCTCCAACCTAACAGCAGATTGGTTGACAACCTGAAGCACCTTAAAGGGCCCTACAAACTTGGGACCCAATTTCTTAGAAGGAATCCTCAACCGCAGATTCCTAGAGGACAACCAGACCATGTCACCAACAGCGAACAAAACCTCCTGTCGTTTCCTATCAAAGTAGTCTTTAGATTTTCTGTTGGCCTCCTGAAGATTACCACGCACATCCGTCCAAACTCTCTCCAAATCACCGGAAAAATTCTCCTCCTCAGGCACGGCAGATCCCAACTTGGAGAACGACCCAAACGACGGAAATGAGTACAATATTTTTCCACATTACCTGATCCCTGTTTCAAACGTCTCAACTCAGTCTCAGCTGATGCGACACGGTCAGGATCATCATATAATAGTCCCAAAGCAGAAAAAAAACTATCCACTGATCTGAAGCATGTATCACTAGGTTGCAAAGAAAAGGCCCACTCCTGAGGCTCTTTGCGCAAAAGTGACATTATGAACCCTATGCGCTGGGATTCATCCCCAGAGGACTTGGGTCTCAAACGAAAATACAATAAGCAAGCATTTTTAAATGAAAAAAATTCTCAGTGTTCACCAAAAAATAAATCCGGCAAACATACCTTAGGCTCCAAGAAATGTGCTCCAGGACAGTTACTCACGTGCTGACGGAGCTCGGCCACCTCCAGAGAGAGTCCCTGCAGGTGTTTAGCCAAATCCTGAACCGACACCATGATGGAACAGAAAAATCTTTCCTTAGAGAATTTGCAGGCTGGACTTACAGTTATGTTCTGCTACCAGAGCTAAGGAAAGAGAGGAGATCTGTCCCTACGATAGAACTCAGCTGAATCCCTACGATGTAACAGGGAACCTGATCCTGTGATCAGACCTGCTAAAGTCCTAAGCTAGTCTGTACGGAGACCTATAGATGTGGCGAAGGAATCCCTACAAGTACTAAGGACTGGGAGGAAAATGGGACACCTCCTAACAGAAATAGTAGCAGACAGACGAACAAACAAAATATATAGAACATAGAGGTCCGTAGACCAAGCAAACTAACAGAGTTAGATACAGAGCACAGGCTAGCTAGAAAGTAGTTATACAATGAAGTCCAGCAAAGCCTGAAGGGCGGAGCAGGATTAAATAGGCCAACAAGGTCATGTGACCAGCAAAGGAAAAAACCTAAGAGCAAGGTTCTAACACTAACATCCTCTTTACCTCGTCAGAGATCACCTTCCAGTGTGCTTGCGGAATGCGGTACGGCTTCATATTCACTCTTACATGTGGCTCTGTAAGTACGTCATGCTCTACCACCTGAGTATGCCCTGGCAACTTTGATAACAACTCCAGATTTCGCTGTAATAGTTCTCGACATTGTTGCTTCTGGGCCGGTGATAGAATCCCTGCTATAGTGACGTCTTCCACTTTGCCTTCAGGAGCAGCTCTCAGGCAAGGAGTTTCCACCAGTTCCCGGTCCTGCCACGGCTTGTGTAAGTTCACATGGTATACTTGGTGCGGCTTTCTTCAGCCAGGCTGGTGGACTCGGTAGTTCACTTCACTGAGTTTCTCCACCACCTCATACGGGCCTTGCCACTTGGCCAAGAATTTACTCTTGACAGTGGGAATGAGAACCAAAACGCGATCCCCAGGCTGGAATTGTCTCAGCCTTGCCGACCAGTTATACACCCTCTCGTGGGCTTCCTTCGCCCAGAGGAAATGTTCCTTCACGATTGGCATCACTTTCGCCATTCTCTCCTGTAACTGGGCAACATGTTCGATGATGCTCCGGTGGGGGAGTGACCTCGGCCTCCCAGGTTTCCTTGGCGATATCTAGGAGATCCCTTGGATGCCGGCCATATAGAATCCCAAACGGAGAGAAGCCAGTGGAGGCTTGGGGAACTTCCCTGGCGGAAAACAGTAGAAACGGAAGCAGGTAGTCCCAGTCTCGACCATCCTTCTCGACGACCTTTTTGAGCATTGCTTTCAGAGTCTTATTAAAGCACTCCATCAGGCCATCGGTCTGTGGATGGTAAATGGAGGTTCGCAGCTGGGTAATTCAAAGCACTTTACACAGCTCCTTCATCACCTTGCTCATGAATGGGGTTCCTTGGTCTGTCAGGATTTCCTTTGGCAGGCCGGTCCTGGCAAAGATGTGGAAAAGTTCCCGAGCTATGATCCTACTGGACAAGTTCCTTAAAGGTACCTCTTCAGGGTACCGGGTCGCATAATCCATGATGACCAAGATATATTGGTGGCCCTGGGCCGATTTAACTAAGAGCATCCATGGCACAAGGTCCATGGCAATCCTCTCAAAGGGAACTTCTATCACAGGTAGGGGAACTAAGGGGCTACGGAAGTGGGATGTGGGCGCAGTTGTCTGGCAGGTGGGGCAGGACCTATAATAGTTTAAGATCTCCCAGTAACATCCTGGCCAATAAAACCTCCTCACTATTCTCTCCTGAGTTTTTTCCACCCCTAGGTGTCCCCCCAGAATATGTGAGTGTGCCATATCCAGTACCCTCCGTCGGTATGGTGCGGCTGCAGTTCCACTGTCTCATCGCCCTTTAGTTTAGCCACATGATATAGCAACTCCCCCTGAACTGTAAAGTGGGGGAACCTGGCATTGGCCCCCAGCTCTTGGGCAATCCCATTACATACAGTAACCTGGTCAAATGCCCCCTTTAAGGTCAGGTCGCGAACTTGCACAGTCCCAAAGGTTTCTCCAGACACATCTAACTCAGGGAGGTTGGCCTCCTCAGTCACCGTCTACCCAGTATGACGTGATGTATCAGGTTTTTAACCACCCCAACCTCGTGGGACTGGGCACCACAGTCTGTTCCCACTGTCACTGGAGTCGCCATGGATGCACCAAACGCCCACAGTTTTGGAAGGGATCAACTGGTGGGGAAGGGTAGCTCTGATTAAGGTCACCAGACTCCCAGAGTCCAACAGTCCAAGCAAGGTCTTCCTAGGCTGCAGTCCATGGGCTCAGGGGACATATGACACCGGGCGACTACATGTCCAGGGTTGTGACACTGCCAACAAATAATGGTGCCAGAAATACTGCCAAATTGCACACTAGCCCAAGCAGGGTATCAGGAAACTGCCAAATGACTAAATGCAAGAGTTGCAACCTGATAAGTTGCAGCAAGATAAAAGTAATTGTAACATGAGGCAACCAAACTGAGTAAACGCAGACATTTGGGGAAAATAATAGTAGATGCAACGGATATAAAGTAATAAGAAAGGCGGAAATCTGTTGAGGGAATAACCAAGGGGAGTTTCCTTGGTCACCACAAGATGCCACTTGTAATGACAACTGGAGTCTAAGACTTGAGCAATCCCTTCATGACATGTGTCTTTACTAGTGTTGAGCCACCCCCGTAGTGTTCGAGTTCGGTTCGGTTCGTCGAACACCCGTGTGTTCGCCGAACTGTTCGTCGAACTGTTCGTCGAACACCTTCGAACACCGTTAAAACCAATGGCAGGCAAACAAAAACACATAGAAACACATAGAAAACACCTTCAAAGGTGTCCAAAAGCTGACAAACTGCTCAGAAGACATAACTAACACATGGAAAAGTGACAAGTACATATAGTCATGCGAAAATAAAAGAGGTGGAGGAGTAAAAGGAGGGGGAGACACAGATATAGGCATGTTATGCCCTTCTAAAATCCAAAAAGTGAGAAGCCGACACGGCCAGTCCGCTCCTGCCCGTGCCACCTCCGTGTCGCCGGGTTTGTGCCAGAGCCGCGGTGAACCCTGACGGCCAGCCCCCCTCTCCCAATACTGGTGCCTGTCCGCTGGTGGGTCGAGCGAGCCCCCCTGTGGTGGAGGCAGCTCTAAGCTTTTTAATTTAAATTGTCTCTCTAATTTGAATGAATACACTTTAAATCCATTTACAAGGATCTATTGGAGGGCAAGTCTCATGCCAGCAGCCGCGGTAATTCCTGCTCCAGTAGCGTCCACTAAAGCTGCTGCAGTTAAAAAGCTTTTATAAGGATCGAGCTCGGCTGTCCACCGCAAGGCATCCTACTGCCAGTCCCAGCCCCTATGCCTTGGGGTGCCTCCTGATGCTCTTCACTAAGTATCCCATGGTCCCGAAGCATTTCCTTTGAAAAAATTAAGTGTCTAAACTACAGGTGGTGCAGCTTGCTTAACAGCCGGGATAATCCGCTGACTAGCAGACACTGCTACTAGGCACAAAGTATTTCCTGGGCTAGATGCAGTTAAAAATTTGTAATTAGATACTCTCGTTGGATGCTGAGAAAGCATTCCATAGAGTCTCCTGGCACGCCATATATGATTCTCTTAAAAAGCTTGGGGTAGGGGTCTAGGGGACCCTTTTATAGCCAAAATCACGGCCCTGTATCGCAATACGTCACCTAGGCTGAAGATAAATGGAACTGTAGCACCCTGAGGGCTCGGTTGCTACAGACGTATTGCACCTCACCCAGAGGTGTGATATCTCACTCTCAGGTAAGGATGGAGTGTGGATCAGGACCCGACACCTGCATGCATTACACCACATTGCCGTGGGGCAGGGCGACCAATATGCCCCTGAGATGGGCACGACAGTCCCTGTCCCTGGCTGGAGTGGGGGGAGGGAACACTGAGGAAGGGGAACCCTGTAGTGCAGGAGCAGGGAGGAAGCAGTTCCTGGGTGCATTGAGAAGGGAGTATAAAAGGTGGGCACCATCTTAGTTCAGTGCAGAGAAGTCTGAGCAGAAGTGGCAGGGAGCAGGCGCTCTGCATGAGCTCTGCTCCGGAGGCGGGCCTAGTAACAGAGGCCCAGGCCTGGAAGAGGGAGAAGGAAGGAAGAGGAGCGGAGAAGGCTCCAGGAACGAGGAATGAAGGGATCCCAGGGGTGCGGACGGGCGAGTCGCCACCGCACGCCCGAATCCACCTGCGTGGAGGGGTCAGGCCAAAGGGGGAGACCGGTCCCCGAACTAGTGGAGGCAGGAAACGACCCTCAGCTAGAAACCGGAGGCTCTGACATTTTATGTGGCGCAGCCCCTCGCTACACCCGCTAGGAAGGCACCACATAGGGTCAGGGAAACTGGCGCCAAGTTTACCAAGAGGAGGCCCGAGGCAGCCGGACAGAAGTGTTGGTAAGAAAGGCCAGACAAAGGACACACAAAGGGGGTCCTGTGAAGTGCTCCAAAGTTATCTGGGAGTTGTCTGAGCCCCTCACCTGGTGAGCACAGTACGACGTGGTCTGGATAATAAGAACTGTGAGTAAAGGCCCTGAACTGCATCACTGACTCCGTGTCGTTACTGCTGCTGCCCTGCACCATCACCCCCATCCTCCGCATACACTGCCCTGAGGCTAAACTCCTCCCGTGGGGAGTTATGCTACGCTCTGCTGCACCCACAACACCAGCCTCAGCGGTCTGCCCTGTAGCGGCGGTTCACTCTGACCGCAATCCACGGGTGGCGTAGTCGGACATTTAAACATCAAAACCACATAAATAGTTCCGCCACTGGTTTGACCGCCCTGAGCCACGGAACCGGGTCGCCGCCACGAAGACTACAACCACCAGCATCCACCAAAAAGGGTCCGGCTCCGGGTGTCCCAAGGCCCAGGGTGTGCGTCAGAACATTTTCATCACCTTTCACAATCACCAATGGGACAAGGCAGTGATGTCCTCTGTCCCCTCTCTTATACATCCTAGTGACGGAGCACCTGCTCTCATCAATTCGCCATAACCCCAATATTAGGTGGATTGAGGTGGGAGGCACCGAGTACAAGTGCTCTCTATTTGCTGATGATGTCCTAGTATATATCACTCAATCACATATATCCATCCATGCTGTTATGGCTGAAATAGATCACTTTGTTACATGGTAAAATTTTAAAATCAATGCAGCGAAGTCTGAGGCCCTCGATGTCTCCCTCCCCAAATCCATATAGGATTCCATCCAGTCCAACTTTCCCTTTGCCTGGCCCTCACAGGGTATCAAATACTTAGGAATTCCTATTCATAGAGACCTCTCCCATCTATGTTATCTTAATTTTGGGCCCTTTATTGAACAACTCCATACAGACCACGGTTGGCAAGTTAGAACTGTAAGATTCACTACGTGAACCACTGGTGTTTTGTGGAAAAGCACATGTACACTGCGTTTCAAATTATTATGCAAAAAGTGTTTAGGAGTGATAAGGGAAGAATTTGTTTGTTTGTCAGTTAAACTCATTGATGGTGATGTGTGTCAGGGCTCTTTATATCACTGTAAGCAATTGCAGACACCTGTGCTAATTAGTTTGGCAGGTGTGTCCAATGAAAGGCAAGACTACTTAAGAAGGCTCTCTCACATTATTAAGCAGCCTACATTTTCTGCCAAAATGGGAAAGAAAAAGGATGTGTCGGCTGCTGAGAAGCAACAAATTGTGGAGTGTTTAGGTCAAGGCATGACTACAATCAACATTGTGCGATGATCAGGATGAAGTGTCTTGGCAATCAAGAAGTATGTAGCTGATTCACAGTACACACGTGTGCGTGCTGATAAGGGCAAATTGAGGACTCTTTCCTACAGGCAATTACGTCAGGTTGAAAGAGCAGCGGCAAAAAAGCCTTGTCATAGCAGCAGACAAGTTTTTGAAGCTGCTTGTGCCTCCAATGTCCCCCGAACAACAAGATGCAGGGTCCTTCAGAGGTTTGCAGCTGTGCATGCGCCATCCTGTCGACCTCCTCTATCCACTTCACACAAGCAGAAACGGCTCCAGTGGGCCAAACATTACATGAAGACTGATTTCAAAACTGTTTTGTTCACGGATGAGTGCCGTGCAGCGCTCGATGGTCCAGATGGATGGAGTGGAGGATGGCTGGTTGATGGACACCCCACGCAAACACGGCTACAGCGCCAACAAGGAGGAGGTGGAGTAATGTTTTGGGCTGGAATCATGGGGAGAGAGATTGTTGGCCCCTTTAGGATCCCTGAAGGCGCTAAAGATGAACTCCATAATGTATGTGGATTTTCTCAAACAGCACTTCCTGCCATGGTTCAAGAAGAAGAACCGTGTATTTCACAGCAAGATCATTTTTCTGCATAATAATGCACCATCTCATGCTGCACATAAAACATCTGCATCTCTGGCTGATATGGGCATAAAAGGGGACAAACTTATGGTGTGACCCCCATGCTCCCCTGACCTCTACCCCATTCAGAACCTTTGGAGCATCATTAAAAGGAGTGTCTATGATGGCGGGAGGCATTTCACATCTAAGCAACAGCTCTGGGAGGGTATTCTGTCCTCATGCAAAACAATTGAAGCAGAAACCATCCAAAACCTGACAAATTCAATGGACGAGAGAGTTCAGAAGCTCCTTTCGAACAAGGGGTCCTATGTGAAAATGTAACATCACCTAGAATAAAGTTTTGAGTTGAAAACTGTTTGATTTCAGTTTCTAACAACCTGCTAATGCTTATAATTTCAAAAATGACCATTTTTTTGGTCTTTATTAAAATGAAAAGGTTGATCGAAAAGTTTGGGGGATCTAAGAGTGTGGCAACCCAGTAGTTATGATTACTTTGAATTCTGACAATATGAGGGTCATGCTGCAGGTAGTGCAGCAAGAAGGCACTTATGTGCCTTGCGCATCTCGGAGCCCCAAAATTATTTTCCGGGCTAGATGCAGCTAAAAATTATTTTTAATTTTAAATCTGGTGAAGCTTTAGTATAGATGGCCTAATAGGATCAGTGCTGCACACTGCTACAAAGCCCAAATTATTTTCCAGTCAAGATACAGATAAACATGATTAGTAATTTGAAAGCTTAAAACGGTTGGTAGGGTGATTTTAACCAATCATCAAGCTTTTACTCTCCCCAGGATGACACAGGGGTAGAAAAGTCGTTTCGGATCCATGATTTGTTCATCTTTATGAACGTGAGTCTGTCTACATTATCAGTGGAGAGCCGCGTGCGCTTATCTGTCAGCACACCACCAGCAGCGCTGAACACACGTTCAGACAGAACGCTGGCTGCGGGGCATGACAAGATCTCCAAGGCGTAAGTGGCTAGCTCCGGCCATTTATCCAGATTGGAAGCCCAAAAAGAGCAAGGGTCCAGTGACACAGTCGTGGCTTCAATGTTTACTTGGAGATACTCCTGTACCATCGTCTCTAGGCGTTGACTATGTGTCAGACTTCTTGTCTCCTGTGGCCTTGCAAAGGATGGGCTAAAAAAGTGGTGAAATGATTCCGCAAAATTGATGTTACCAGCAGATACTGTGGTTCTGTTACGGTTTGAGTGCTGAACACTTGACGGTCCCACGGTTGGCAAGTTGGAACTGTGAGATTCACTACGTGCACCACTGGTATTTTGTGGAAAAGCACATGTAAGATTCTGCAACAGTCTCTGCTGATACTCCTGCATGCGTGCATCCCTTTCTATGGCAGGAATAATTTCTGCAAATTTACTTTTGTACCGGGGATCTAACAGTGTGGCAACCCAGTAGTCAGGATTATTTCTAATTCTCACAATTCGAGGGTCATGTTGCAGGTAGTGCAGCAAGAAGGCACTCATGTGTGTTGCGCATCCAGGAGCACCAAGTCCCTGTTGTGTTGGTGGCGAGGTAACAATCATGCTTCCTTCCTCTGTCCTCTCCCCCCAACCTCGCACAACAGAAATGTGATCAAGGTCTCCCTCATCTGATGAGTCTTCCATCAGTTCGTCCTCCACTTCTTCCTGGGCTCCTGCACCTTCCTCACTAGTTTGGCTGCTACCATGCGCCCTGGTAAAACCATCTCCCCCACCCTCACATGCCTGCCGCCTTGGTGCTGCCGACCGTCTGGACCTTGCAGATGTTAGCCCTTCCGCATACAACTCCTCCTCCTCTACTTCCTCCACCTCCTCTTGTGCCACCACCTGACTCCGAATTCTGTTTAACATGTGCTCCAGCATGTAAATCACCGGAATAGTCATGCTGATAATGGCATCGTCAGCACTAAACATCTTCGTCGCCATTTCAAAACTGTGCAGAAGGGTGCATAGGTCCCTGATCTGAGACCACTCCTCCAGCGTGATTTGCCCCACCTCTGAATCTCGTTGGCCCAGGCTATACGTCAGAACGTATTGCACCAGGGCTTGTCGGTGCTGCCACAGTCGCTGCAACATGTGCAGAGTTGAATTCCACCGGGTAGGCACATCGCATTTTAGCCGGTGAAGTGGCAGGCCCAAAGACTTCTGTAGAGATGTAAGTCGCTGAGCTGCGGGATGCGAACGGCGGAAGTGAGCACACAGCGACCGTGCCCTCTGCAGAAGGCCATCTAGTCTGGGATAGTGGGCTAAAAATTGCTGGACAACCAGGTTCAACACGTGAGCCATACAAGGCACGTGTGTGACATTGCCCCGGCGAAGGGCCGCACCCAGGTTTGCAGCATTGTCGCACACGGCCTTCCCTGGTTTCAGGTCCAGCGGAGACAACCATTCATGAAATTGGTTCTCCAGAGCTGACCACAACTCCTCAGCTGTGTGACTCACATTTCCCAGACATTTCAATGTAAAAACCGCCTGATGACGTTGAGCCCTACTGCCAGCATAGTAAGGAGGTGTGCAGGATCCCTTCTGCGCAGTTAGAAAGCTTGTGGCATGACCAGACAGGCTTTGGGTGCAGGTGGAAGACCGAGAGGAGGTTGAGGAGGCAGAAGCAGTGGAGGAACTTTGACATAAAGAGGATTGACGCACAACTCGTGGGGACGGCAAGACTTGGACAGCAGCCCCTTGTCCTGCTGTCACCATAGTTACCCAGTGCCCAGTCAGCGACATGTAACGCCCCTGTCCATGCCTACTCGTCCAAGTGTCTGTGGTGAAATGCACCCTGTCACACACAGAGTTTCTCAAAGAAGCGGTGATGTTATGTGCGACATGCTGGTGGAGCGCAGGCACACCTTTCTTTGAGAAGTAGTGCCGACTGGGCATCTGGTACTGGGGCACTGCGACGGACATAAGGTCTCGAAAATCCTCTGTGTCCACCAGGCGGAAAGGCAGCATTTCTGTAGCCAAGAGCTTGCAGATGGTGAAATTCAACCTCTTAGCTTTCTCATGGCTAGGAGGAAATGGTCTTTTACTTGTCCACATCTGAGGGACCGAGGGCTGGCTATTGTGCTTAGACGGGGTTGATAAGGGTGTCCCCGGCAAACTGCCAGTCTGTGAGGAAGATGCAGGCGGACATGTTAGGTTGCCTTGATCCAAAGGTGGTGCTATCGATGTCGGACAGCGCTCAACACCAGCTGGTGTTACCACCTCCAAAGAAAATGATGACCTGCCAATCACGCTGGCTGTTGCGGGTAAAGAGGTGGCAGGTCTGCGCCCCAAAACAGGTGTGACTGCTGTCCCCCCAGTCACAGAGGATGAAGAGGCCGCGGATGCACAAGATATGGCAGACGGTGGTTGGCCCGGTCGGCTAGGCCGCATTGTAGCACACTGAGCTTCCCACTGCAACTTATGCTTCATGTCCATGTGCCGGTTCATGCATGAAGTACTCAAACTATGTATTTTTTGGCCTCTACTTAGCTTTTGCTGACAAATGTTACAGATAACACGAGTTGGGTCATCTTTATCGATCTGAAAAAATGCCCAGGCTATGCAAGGCTTAGCACCCACGCGACCTGAAGAGCCACCACGACTTGTGGTGAGAGGCAGAGTTGTGTTTGAGGATGCAGTTGTTGACGTGCTTCCAGTACTACGTCTCTGTCCAGGAAGGCGCAACCTGACCTCGTCGTCACTAGCATCTTCCTCCACCTCCTCTGCTGACCTCATCTCTTGGCTGACTGTGGGTTGACAGTAAGTGGGATCTCCGACCTCATCATCATCACCCTGTGCGTTATCACACCCGTCGTCCTCAGAGCCAACCTGTTCCTGCCCTGACAAAAAACTAAAGTTGTCGCTCCAATCAGGTATTTGAGTCTTATCATCGTCTTCCTCATTGTCTCCACCAACAGGAGTTACAGTTTGGGAATGAGGGTCTACATTATGGTCTGAACCTTCTGCGTCTGGTCCTGGATCCGACTCATAAAGATTCTGGGCATCAGTGCAGATCATTTCCTCGTCTGGATTCACAGAAGCGCTGGAGTCGACCTCTGATTCCCAGGCTATAGTATGAGTAAACAGCTCTGCAGACTCAACCATCTGTTCTACCTCATACTCAGACGGGCAGTTGGAGATTTGGGAGCTGTGAGGAAGCAAGTGCGATTTGGGTGACACCTTTGAGGACTGGAGTATTTGTGATGTTGAAGTTGATGTGGAGGAGAGCCCACTTAAAGGAGCACTTGATATCCGTTGAAGCACCTGCTGTTTTTGTGCCTCATCTGGAATTTGTAGCGATTGGCGTGGCCGTAAGAAAGGGATCTTATCACATTGTCCGCTAAAAGAAGTAGACATTTTAGTTTGGCTGGAAGATGGTCTTTCTTCTGCAGATGTTACTGTTGCTTTAACACCTACCCCACGGACACAACCTTTTTTCCCCTTCCCAACACGCCTATTCCCCTTTCCACCAGCAGCAGGCCTTTTTCCACTCATTTTGGTGGTTAACTAATTCACAACTCTGGAGTTGTTTGCACAAAAAAACAATGGATGGTAACCGAGCAGAGCTGAGTGGCCAAACTGTGGTATTAAGCCAAAACTATTGGCTGGGTTAGATGCAGAAAAAAATTATTTTGAATTTGCAACCTGATGGAGGTCAGTATAGATGGATTAATAGAACAAGACCCACACACAGCTAGAAGCCCAATATTTTTTCAGAGGTAGATGCAGAAAAAAATATATTCAGTTTGCAACCTGATGGAGGTCAGTATAGATGGACTAATACAACAAGTCCCACACACAGCTAGAAGCCCAAATATTTTTTCAGAGGTACTGTAGATGCAGATAAAAATTAGTTTTAATTTGCAACCTGATGGAGGTCAGTATAGATGGACTAATAGAGAAAGTCCGACACACTACTAGAAGGCCAAATATTTTTTCAGAGGTAGATGCAGAAAAAAATATATTCAGTTTGCAACCTGATGGAGGTCAGTATAGATGGACTAATAGAGAAAGTCCGACACACTACTAGAAGGCCAAATATTTTTTCAGAGCTAGATGCAGAAAAAAATTATATTCAGTTTGCAACCTGATGGAGGTCAGTATAGATGGATTAATAGAACAAGACCCACACACAGCTAGAAGCCCAATATTTTTTCAGAGGTAGATGCAGAAAAAAATATATTCAGTTTGCAACCTGATGGAGGTCAGTATAGATGGACTAATACAACAAGTCCCACACACAGCTAGAAGCCCAAATATTTTTTCAGAGGTACTGTAGATGCAGATAAAAATTAGTTTTAATTTGCAACCTGATGGAGGTCAGTATAGATGGACTAATAGAGAAAGTCCGACACACTACTAGAAGGCCAAATATTTTTTCAGAGCTAGATGCAGAAAAAAATTATATTCAGTTTGCAACCTGATGGAGGTCAGTATAGATGGACTAATAGAACAAGACCCACACACAGCTAGAAGCCCAATATTTTTTCAGAGGTAGATGCAGGAAAAAATTATATTCAGTTTGCAACCTGATGGAGGTCAGTATAGATGGATTAATAGAACAAGACCCACACACAGCTAGAAGCCCAATATTTTTTCAGAGGTAGATGCAGAAAAAAATATATTCAGTTTGCAACCTGATGGAGGTCAGTATAGATGGACTAATACAACAAGTCCCACACACAGCTAGAAGCCCAAATATTTTTTCAGAGGTACTGTAGATGCAGATAAAAATTAGTTTTAATTTGCAACCTGATGGAGGTCAGTATAGATGGACTAATAGAGAAAGTCCGACACACTACTAGAAGGCCAAATATTTTTTCAGAGCTAGATGCAGAAAAAAATTATATTCAGTTTGCAACCTGATGGAGGTCAGTATAGATGGATTAATAGAACAAGACCCACACACAGCTAGAAGCCCAATATTTTTTCAGAGGTAGATGCAGGAAAAAAATATATTCAGTTTGCAACCTGATGGAGGTCAGTATAGATGGACTAATACAACAAGTCCCACACACAGGTAGAAGCCCAAATATTTTTTCAGAGGTACTGTAGATGCAGATAAAAATTAGTTTTAATTTGCAACCTGATGGAGGTCAGTATAGATGGACTAATAGAATGATGCTATGCCCAAAAGATTTTACTTCACTAGGTGCAGCAAAAAAATTGGTATTCTATACACAGGTGGTATATCTTGCAACACAGATAGGCTACTCCACTGACTAACACACTCTGCAATAGGCCAAAAAGGATTAGCTTTGCTAGATTCAGCCAAATGCTGTGAAAAAAACTTGCACAGCACTGGCACAGACCTGCCTGGCAAAAACTGATAGGAACTGATGTAACCTAGTCCTGAAAATGACTCCAATTACAATTAGTCTTTACTCCACAACCTATCTATTTAAGAGCACAGAGCTCCCTGATAAAAGTCGTAGGAAATGCTGTAACCTAGTCCTTAAAAGGACTGCAATCACAACTATTCCCTACTCCCAAGCTATCTGTATATTTGTGCGAAAATTGGCTTGAAATTAACAAGGTATAGCGCACAGAGCAACAGCGGTGCCGTCTAACACGCAGCTGCAGCAGTGAGAAAATGGTGGCAACGGGGAAAATGGCTTGGTCTTATAGGGCAAGGACATGTGACATACACTGCCAATGACACATGCCCTTGCTTGTGTGAAAAAAAGCACTTCGCTCCGTGTGTGCGCTGCTGATAGGCTGACAGATTGCGCCTCCCCACTGCAAATGCGGGAAAGAGAAAAAAAAATGGAGATCTTCATTGTTCCTGCAGAGATCCATCCCCTGCCCCTCCCCCCACCCCGCTGTACACTCAAACTGCGTATTAACATTAATTTTCATCATTACTTAGAAAAAATCCAGTTATGATTTTGGTGCACGAACAGTTATCGAACATAACCTCGAACAGCCGAATTTTTCTCAAATTGTTCGTGTTCGCCGAACGGCTCGAACACCGCCCAAAACAGCTCGAATTTGAGATTGGCGAACAGTTCGAGTAGAACAACGCTCATCTCTAATAGAGACCTCTCCCATCTATGTTAATGTAGCACCCTGAGGATTCGGCTGCTACAGGGGTATTGCACCTCAATCCAGAGGTGTGATATTCCACTCCCGGGTAAGGATGGAGTGTGGACCTGAGCTCGGTAGGCTGCATGCACTACACACATCCCATTTCCGAGGAGCAGACCGACGGTACTCCCACTTAGAAATGTGCAGGTACGACCGAGTCTGTTCCTGGCTGGAGTGGGAGGGGGGTGGAACATCCCAAGTAGTGTAGGGGCAGATAGGGGGAGCAGCCTGGGTAAAGATAGGAGCTCATTGGGTGCTGGTCACCTGAGCTCACACATAGAGGGTGTATATAAGGTGGGCACCATAAAAGAACAGGGTCAGTCTGTCAGAGTCAGGAAGAGGAGCAGAGCAGATCCAAAGAGAGAGAGAGGAGAAAGAAGGAAAGACCCAGAGAGGGGACAAAGAGAGGACTCCGAGAGCCCAAATTCAAGCTACGGGTGAAGAGTCGGCATCAGGGTACCGGAACCCAAGCTGGTGGGGGCAAAAACACACCCCAGCCAGAGACCGGAGGCCGTGGGCAGCGTCTGCCACGGCCACCCACCACATCCACCACGAAGGCATACCACGTGGAGGGTCAGGGAACCCAAGGCCAAGGGTCACCCAACAGAAGGCCCGAGGGAGCTGGACCTGGGTGGATCAATAGTGGGGACGGCCAGAGAAAGGACAGAAGGAGAGCTCAGGGTCACGCTCCGGACTCGCTTGGGGGTTGGCTGGATCCAGGACCTGGTGGACGCAGCACGGCTCGGGAGGTCACTTGAAGCTGGAGTGACCAGAACATCAGCAGTGAGTAAACACCCTAAACTGCACAACCCGACTCTGTCTTCATTTAACACCTATGCTGCACCACCACAACCCCCATCCTCTGCACCTGACCCCCTGAGGCTATACCCCACCCGTTGGGGGTTATACCACCAAAAGCTGCACCTACACCATCAGCCTCAGCGGACCCTGCTGCAGCGGCGGCCATAGTGACCGCAATACAACGGGTGGCGTAGTCGACAATAAAGAACTTTATAACATCTGTAGGACTGCCACATACAACTGAGTTTGACACCCTGGGCACGGACCGGGTCACAGCCACTCGGAAGACTACAACTCCCATCTGATCCGGCTCCGGATATTCCCCCTAAAGAATATGGCCCAGGGGGCGCGTCAACTTTGGCGTAGTCGGCAGGATTACGTGCCCGCAACACCCGGGTACTGCGTGCCTGAAGAAAAGTGCGAGTTTACCTCAAAAAGAAGTCTCCTGCCGGTTCCGGAGGGTCCCCGCCATCGGACCCCATCACCAGTCGATTCCCGCCGGTTGTCCGCCATTAACAGCTTTTTCCCGCCATCTGCAGAGTTTCCCGCCACTGGGAGACGATTCCCGCCATTTCCAAAGGTTTCCCGCCTTGGAAGAGCGGACGCCATTATGGGCGTGCCAGAGGATGGCAAGAGGCCACCTCCCATCGTGGGCCAGGACCGAAAATGGCGCCAAAAGTGGAAACCGCCCCCACCAACAGAGACTGTGATGCTAGAGGTGTCTGTCAGCGTGAAAGAACAGCCCCTGGAGCTGACAATCACCAAGTGGCCCCGGGACCGCCCTCGAAGGGGGAGGAGACGAAAGGAGAGAACAAAGATGGGTGCCGCCTGGAGCAGTCTAGAGCGAGCGCACCCGGAGGCAAGAAGCCGGGAGAAGAATATCGGAGGAGCTTACCCGGAGATGGCGAGAAAGCAGAGCAGCACCGGCCCGTTGGCCAGGAGCCTGCTAGAAACAGAGGAGGGAGAGCAGAGCAGCACCGGCCCGCTGGCCAGGAGCCTGCTGGAGACAACAGAAGGAGAGCAGAGCAGCACCGACCCGTTGGTCAGGAGCCTGCTGGAAACAACGACCCCACTAGGCCTAGTGGAGGTCCTAGCACAGCTCCCCCGAGACCGGGAGTGTGCACAGACCGCTCTGGAGGGCCTCGCAAGGAGGATGGCCCGGGTGCAGCGAGAGATGTTGGCGGAGTGGAGCCGTGAGATGGCCCAGCAGACCGAGACCTGTCAGCGGAGCACGCCACCCGAGACGAGGAGACAGACCGCCTCTGAGGATGGCGCGGGAGGACTGAAGGCCGGAGACGGCGCCGAGAAGGGAGCCGAACGAGTGGAGGCAGGTAAAGGGGACGTCTATACCCCAAACCGGGAAACCGCGTACCTGCCCCAGCTCCCCGTCGCAGAGCCCGAAGTCTATCCTGCCGTGCCCGTCGCTGCAACGTCACCGCCGCAGACTAGGCCTCAAACGGGAGCCGCGACCCCTGTGACGTCACAAGCCTCGACCCCGGGCGTGACCAAGCAGGAAGTACCACCAGCCTGGTCGCAAGGCCTAGTACCCCCGGGCGCCGCAATACCAACAGCGCCCCCTACCTCCGCGGAGCCCCCGGCCTGGTCGCAGGGCCAAGTAGCCCAGGGCGCCGCCGTCCTTACGGTGCCCTTTACCTTCCAGATACCCCAGGCCTGGCCGCAAGGCCCGGGCAACCCGGGCGCTAACACCACCGCGCCCATAAGACCTAAAGTGCCGCATCTGGGAGAGGACCTGTACGCCCAGCATACGTGCCCGGATGGGCAGCCATTTATATGGCCACCGGAGTTCCACCATCCCCGACTCCGGAGAGAGAGACCCCTGGATGAACCCCTGATCCCGGCTCCAAAGCCCGTAAAGAGGATCTCGCCCCCGCTAGCAGAAGCGCAGTTCGAGTGGGACCCCACCGGAGAAGATCTCATGGGGTTCACTCAAGAGACTCGGGCAGCTGCAGCGGAGCGTGCTGAGTGCTGCCGCCAACAGCTCGAGGACTTTGAGAGGGAGCGGAGAGAGAGGCGGGTCCGGGAACAGCAAGCTCAAGTAAGGAGCGCGGAGCAGAAGAGCCGGGCCAGGAGACACCCCCGTGCAGCGCATAGTCCCCGCACCACCGGGACTGTGATAAAGTTTAATATGCAGCATGGGTGGGGCTTCATCCGAGACCACCGCACCCTAGGCGACGTCTTCGTGACAAGGAGAGACGTTGAGTCCCACCTACCGGAGGGACACAGAGGTCGTGACCTTTACATCGGGGACGAGGTCACCTTCACCCGGCACAAGTGTGCCAAAGGACCCTACGCCCTCCATGTGCATCGCCTGACGGAGGAAGAGCTGCGGTGTGAGGAGGAAGAACAAGAGGACCCGGACGGGTCTGAAACTAGAGCCAAAGGTAACAATAAAGAAAGAGCAGGAGGACGCCGTCGTTAAGTACAGCGAAGCAGGAGCTGTATATAGTTGCCCGTCGGGGCACCATAAACTGAAACTGAAACTGAAACTGTTACTGTTGCTAAATATAGTCCCCGTTGGGACCAGCAAGTGTGAACTGTTACCCGTTTAACCCCTAAATCCCACTGGCCGAGGACTGAGAGCGGCCATATCCCTGTATATAGTTGCGCGTCCTAAAGCGCCCCCTACCGGTTTTATAGGAAAACCAGTTTTCCAGAGAGACTGTCGCACTTTACCCGGTCACACGTTGCACAGTGACCGGAGGAGGAGCCAGAGGCGACGAGAATGTTTTATCTGCTAATATATGTTGTTTTATATGTTTTATATGTTTATGCAAAAATTTGTATGTTTTGGTGTTTTGTTCTTACAGCCCGAGGACGTGCTGTGATTTACCAGGGGGGAATGTAGCACCCTGAGGATTCGGCTGCTACAGGGGTATTGCACCTCAATCCAGAGGTGTGATATTCCACTCCCGGGTAAGGATGGAGTGTGGACCTGAGCTCGGTAGGCTGCATGCACTACACACATCCCATTTCCGAGGAGCAGACCGACGGTACTCCCACTTAGAAATGTGCAGGTACGACCGAGTCTGTTCCTGGCTGGAGTGGGAGGGGGGTGGAACATCCCAAGTAGTGTAGGGGCAGATAGGGGGAGCAGCCTGGGTAAAGATAGGAGCTCATTGGGTGCTGGTCACCTGAGCTCACCCATAGAGGGTGTATATAAGGTGGGCACCATCAAAGAACAGGGTCAGTCTGTCAGAGTCAGGAAGAGGAGCAGAGCAGATCCAAAGAGAGAGAGAGGAGAAAGAAGGAAAGACCCAGAGAGGGGACAAAGAGAGGACTCCGAGAGCCCAAATTCAAGCTACGGGTGAAGAGTCGGCATCAGGGTACCGGAACCCAAGCTGGTGGGGGCAAAAACACACCCCAGCCAGAGACCGGAGGCCGTGGGCAGCGTCTGCCACGGCCACCCACCACATCCACCACGAAGGCATACCACGTGGAGGGTCAGGGAACCCAAGGCCAAGGGTCACCCAACAGAAGGCCCGAGGGAGCTGGACCTGGGTGGATCAATAGTGGGGATGGCCAGAGAAAGGACAGAAGGAGAGCTCAGGGTCACGCTCCGGACTCGCTTGGGGGTTGGCTGGATCCAGGACCTGGTGGACGCAGCACGGCTCGGGAGGTCACTTGAAGCTGGAGTGACCGGAACATCAGCAGTGAGTAAACACCCTAAACTGCACAACCCGACTCTGTCTTCATTTAACACCTATGCTGCACCACCACAACCCCCATCCTCTGCACCTGACCCCCTGAGGCTATACCCCACCCGTTGGGGGTTATACCACCAAAAGCTGCACCTACACCATCAGCCTCAGCGGACCCTGCTGCAGCGGCGGCCATAGTGACCGCAATACAACGGGTGGCGTAGTCGACAATAAAGAACTTTATAACATCTGTAGGACTGCCACATACAACTGAGTTTGACACCCTGGGCACGGACCGGGTCACAGCCACTCGGAAGACTACAACTCCCATCTGATCCGGCTCCGGATATTCCCCCTAAAGAATATGGCCCAGGGGGCGCGTCATTATCTTAATTTTGGGCCCTTTATTGAACAACTCCATACAGACCACGGTTGGCAAGTTAGAACTGTAAGATTCACTACGTGAACCACTGGTGTTTTGTGGAAAAGCACATGTACACTGCGTTCCAAATTATTATGCAAAAAGTGTTTAGGAGTGATAAGGGAAGAATTTGTTTGTTTGTCAGTTAAACTCATTGATGGTGATGTGTGTCAGGGCTCTTTATATCACTGTAAGCAATTGCAGACACCTGTGCTAATTAGTTTGGCAGGTGTGTCCAATGAAAGGCAAGACTACTTAAGAAGGCTCTCTCACATTATTAAGCAGCCTACATTTTCTGCCAAAATGGGAAAGAAAAAGGATGTGTCGGCTGCTGAGAAGCAACAAATTGTGGAGTGTTTAGGTCAAGGCATGACTACAATCAACATTGTGCGATGATCAGGATGAAGTGTCTTGGCAATCAAGAAGTATGTAGCTGATTCACAGTACACACGTGTGCGTGCTGATAAGGGCAAATTGAGGACTCTTTCCTACAGGCAATTACGTCAGGTTGAAAGAGCAGCGGCAAAAAAGCCTTGTCATAGCAGCAGACAAGTTTTTGAAGCTGCTTGTGCCTCCAATGTCCCCCGAACAACAAGATGCAGGGTCCTTCAGAGGTTTGCAGCTGTGCATGCGCCATCCTGTCGACCTCCTCTATCCACTTCACACAAGCAGAAACGGCTCCAGTGGGCCAAACATTACATGAAGACTGATTTCAAAACTGTTTTGTTCACGGATGAGTGCCGTGCAGCGCTCGATGGTCCAGATGGATGGAGTGGAGGATGGCTGGTTGATGGACACCCCACGCAAACACGGCTACAGCGCCAACAAGGAGGAGGTGGAGTAATGTTTTGGGCTGGAATCATGGGGAGAGAGATTGTCGGCCCCTTTAGGATCCCTGAAGGCGCTAAAGATGAACTCCATAATGTATGTGGATTTTCTCAAACAGCACTTCCTGCCATGGTTCAAGAAGAAGAACCGTGTATTTCACAACTAGATCATTTTTCTGCATGATAATGCACCATCTCATGCTGCACATAAAACATCTGCATCTCTGGCTGATATGGGCATAAAAGGGGACAAACTTATGGTGTGACCCCCATGCTCCCCTGACCTCTACCCCATTCAGAACCTTTGGAGCATCATTAAAAGGAGTGTCTATGATGGCGGGAGGCAGTTCACATCTAAGCAACAGCTCTGGGAGGGTATTCTGTCCTCATGCAAAACAATTGAAGCAGAAACCATCCAAAACCTGACAAATTCAATGGACGAGAGAGTTCAGAAGCTCCTTTCGAACACGGGGTCCTATGTGAAAATGTAACATCACCTAGAATAAAGTTTTGAGTTGAAAACTGTTTGATTTCAGTTTCTAACAACCTGCTAACGCTTATAATTTCAAAAATGACCATTTTTTTGGTCTTTATTAAAATGAAAAGGTTGATCGAAAAGTTTGGGGGATCTAAGAGTGTGGCAACCCAGTAGTCATGATTACTTCGAATTCTGACAATATGAGGGTCATGCTGCAGGTAGTGCAGCAAGAAGGCACTTATGTGTCTTGCGCATCTCGGAGCCCCAAAATTATTTTCCGGGCTAGATGCAGCTAAAAATTATTTTTAATTTTAAATCTGGTGAAGCTTTAGTATAGATGGCCTAATAGGATCAGTGCTGCACACTGCTACAAAGCCCAAATTATTTTCCAGTCAAGATACAGATAAACATGATTAGTAATTTGAAAGCTTAAAACGGTTGGTAGGGTGATTTTAACCAATCATCAAGCTTTTACTCTCCCCAGGATGACACAGGGGTAGAAAAGTCGTTTCGGATCCATGATTTGTTCATCTTTATGAACGTGAGTCTGTCTACATTATCAGTGGAGAGCCGCGTGCGCTTATCTGTCAGCACACCACCAGCAGCGCTGAACACACGTTCAGACAGAACGCTGGCTGCGGGGCATGACAAGATCTCCAAGGCGTAAGTGGCTAGCTCCGGCCATTTATCCAGATTGGAAGCCCAAAAAGAGCAAGGGTCCAGTGACACAGTCGTGGCTTCAATGTTTACTTGGAGATACTCCTGTACCATCGTCTCTAGGCGTTGACTATGTGTCAGACTTCTTGTCTCCTGTGGCCTTGCAAAGGATGGGCTAAAAAAGTGGTGAAATGATTCCGCAAAATTGATGTTACCAGCAGATACTGTGGTTCTGTTACGGTTTGAGTGCTGAACACTTGACGGTCCCACGGTTGGCAAGTTGGAACTGTGAGATTCACTACGTGCACCACTGGTATTTTGTGGAAAAGCACATGTAAGATTCTGCAACAGTCTCTGCTGATACTCCTGCATGCGTGCATCCCTTTCTATGGCAGATATAATTTCTGCAAATTTACTTTTGTACCGGGGATCTAACAGTGTGGCAACCCAGTAGTCAGGATTATTTCTAATTCTCACAATTCGAGGGTCATGTTGCAGGTAGTGCAGCAAGAAGGCACTCATGTGTGTTGCGCATCCAGGAGCACCAAGTCCCTGTTGTGTTGGTAGCGAGGTAACAATCATGCTTCCTTCCTCTGTCCTCTCCCCCCAACCTCGCACAACAGAAATGTGATCAAGGTCTCCCTCATCTGATGAGTCTTCCATCAGTTGGTCCTCCACTTCTTCCTGGGCTCCTGCACCTTCCTCACTAGTTTGGCTGCTACCATGCGCCCTGGTAAAACCATCTCCCCCACCCTCACATGCCTGCCGCCTTGGTGCTGCCGACCGTCTGGACCTTGCAGATGTTAGCTCTTCCGCATACAACTCCTCCTCCTCTACTTCCTCCACCTCCTCTTGTGCCACCACCTGACTCCGAATTCTGTTTAACATGTGCTCCAGCATGTAAATCACCGGAATAGTCATGTTGATAATGGCATCGTCAGCACTAAACATCTTCGTCGCCATTTCAAAACTGTGCAGAAGGGTGCATAGGTCCCTGATCTGAGACCACTCCTCCAGCGTGATTTGCCCCACCTCTGAATCTCGTTGGCCCAGGCTATACGTCAGAACGTATTGCACCAGGGCTTGTCGGTGCTGCCACAGTCGCTGCAACATGTGCAGAGTTGAATTCCACCGGGTAGGCACATCGCATTTTAGCCGGTGAAGTGGCAGGCCCAACGACTTCTGTAGAGATGTAAGTCGCTGAGCTGCGGGATGCGAACGGCGGAAGTGAGCACACAGCGACCGTGCCCTCTGCAGAAGGCCATCTAGTCTGGGATAGTGGGCTAAAAATTGCTGGACAACCAGGTTCAACACGTGAGCCATACAAGGCACGTGTGTGACATTGCCCCGGCGAAGGGCCGCACCTAGGTTTGCAGCATTGTCGCACACGGCCTTCCCTGGTTTCAGGTCCAGTGGAGACAACCATTCATGAAATTGGTTCTCCAGAGCTGACCACAACTCCTCAGCTGTGTGACTCACATTTCCCAGACATTTCAATGTAAAAACCGCCTGATGACGTTGAGCCCTACTGCCAGCATAGTAAGGAGGTGTGCAGGATCCCTTCTGCGCAGTTAGAAAGCTTGTGGCATGACCAGACAGGCTTTGGGTGCAGGTGGAAGACTGAGAGGAGGTTGAGGAGGCAGAAGCAGTGGAGGAACTTTGACATAAAGAGGATTGACGCACAACTCGTGGGGACGGCAAGACTTGGACAGCAGCCCCTTGTCCTGCTGTCACCATAGTTACCCAGTGCCCAGTCAGCGACATGTAACGCCCCTGTCCATGCCTACTCGTCCAAGTGTCTGTGGTGAAATGCACCCTGTCACACACAGAGTTTCTCAAAGAAGCGGTGATGTTATGTGCGACATGCTGGTGGAGCGCAGGCACACCTTTCTTTGAGAAGTAGTGCCGACTGGGCATCTGGTACTGGGGCACTGCGACGGACATAAGGTCTCGAAAATCCTCTGTGTCCACCAGGCGGAAAGGCAGCATTTCTGTAGCCAAGAGCTTGCAGATGGTGAAATTCAACCTCTTAGCTTTCTCATGGCTAGGAGGAAATGGTCTTTTACTTGTCCACATCTGAGGGACCGAGGGCTGGCTATTGTGCTTAGACGGGGTTGATAAGGGTGTCCCCGGCAAACTGCCAGTCTGTGAGGAAGATGCAGGTGGACATGTTAGGTTGCCTTGATCCAAAGGTGGTGCTATCGATGTCGGACAGCGCTCAACACCAGCTGGTGTTACCACCTCCAAAGAAAATGATGACCTGCCAATCACACTGGCTGTTGCGGGTAAAGAGGTGGCAGGTCTGCGCCCCAAAACAGGTGTGACTGCTGTCCCCCCAGTCACAGAGGATGAAGAGGCCGCGGATGCACAAGATATGGCAGACGGTGGTTGGCCCGGCCGGCTAGGCCGCATTGTAGCACACTGAGCTTCCCACTGCAACTTATGCTTCATGTCCATGTGCCGGTTCATGCATGAAGTACTCAAACTATGTATTTTTTGGCCTCTACTTAGCTTTTGCTGACAAATGTTACAGATAACACGAGTTGGGTCATCTTTATCGATCTGAAAAAATGCCCAGGCTATGCAAGGCTTAGCACCCATGCGACCTGAAGAGCCACCACGACTTGTGGTGAGAGGCAGAGTTGTGTTTGAGGATGCAGTTGTTGACGTGCTTCCAGTACTACGTCTCTGTCCAGGAAGGCGCAACCTGACCTCGTCGTCACTAGCATCTTCCTCCACCTCCTCTGCTGACCTCATCTCTTGGCTGACTGTGGGTTGACAGTAAGTGGGATCTCCGACCTCATCATCATCACCCTGTGCGTTATCACACCCGTCGTCCTCAGAGCCAACCTGTTCCTGCCCTGACAAAAAACTAAAGTTGTCGCTCCAATCAGGTATTTGAGTCTTATCATCGTCTTCCTCATTGTCTCCACCAACAGGAGTTACAGTTTGGGAATGAGGGTCTACATTATGGTCAGAACCTTCTGCGTCTGGTCCTGGATCCGACTCATAAAGATTCTGGGCATCAGTGCAGATCATTTCCTCGTCTGGATTCACAGAAGCGCTGGAGTCGACCTCTGATTCCCAGGCTATAGTATGAGTAAACAGCTCTGCAGACTCAACCATCTGTTCTACCTCATACTCAGACGGGCAGCTGGAGATTTGGGAGCTGTGAGGAAGCAAGTGCGATTTGGGTGACACCTTTGAGGACAGGAGTATTTGTGATGTTGAACTTGATGTGGAGGAGAGCCCACTTAAAGGAGCACTTGATATCCGTTGAAGCACCTGCTGTTTTTGTGCCTCATCTGGAATTTGTAGCGATTGGCGTGGCCATAAGAAAGGGATCTTATCACATTGTCCGCTAAAAGAAGTAGACATTTTAGTTTGGCTGGAAGATGGTCTTTCTTCTGCAGATGTTACTGTTGCTTTAACACCTACCCCACGGATACAACCTTTTTTCCCCTTCCCAACACGCCTATTCCCCTTTCCACCAGCAGCAGGCCTTTTTCCACTCATTTTGGTGGTTAACTAATTCACAACTCTGGAGTTGTTTGCACAAAAAACCAATGGATGGTAACCGAGCAGAGCTGAGTGGCCAAACTGTGGTATTAGGCCAAAACTATTGGCTGGGTTAGATGCAGAAAAAAATTATTTTGAATTTGCAACCTGATGGAGGTCAGTATAGATGGATTAATAGAACAAGACCCACACACAGCTAGAAGCCCAATATTTTTTCAGAGGTAGATGCAGGAAAAAAATATATTCAGTTTGCAACCTGATGGAGGTCAGTATAGATGGACTAATACAACAAGTCCCACACACAGCTAGAAGCCCAAATATTTTTTCAGAGGTACTGTAGATGCAGATAAAAATTAGTTTTAATATGCAACCTGATGGAGGTCAGTATAGATGGACTAATAGAGAAAGTCCGACACACTACTAGAAGGCCAAATATTTTTTCAGAGGTAGATGCAGAAAAAAATATATTCAGTTTGCAACCTGATGGAGGTCAGTATAGATGGACTAATAGAGAAAGTCCGACACACTACTAGAAGGCCAAATATTTTTTCAGAGCTAGATGCAGAAAAAAATTATATTCAGTTTGCAACCTGATGGAGGTCAGTATAGATGGATTAATAGAACAAGACCCACACACAGCTAGAAGCCCAATATTTTTTCAGAGGTAGATGCAGAAAAAAATATATTCAGTTTGCAAGCTGATGGAGGTCAGTATAGATGGACTAATACAACAAGTCCCACACACAGCTAGAAGCCCAATATTTTTTCAGAGGTAGATGCAGAAAAAAATATATTCAGTTTGCAACCTCATGGAGGTCAGTATAGATGGACTAATACAACAAGTCCCACACACAGCTAGAAGCCCAAATATTTTTTCAGAGGTACTGTAGATGCAGATAAAAATTAGTTTTAATTTGCAACCTGATGGAGGTCAGTATAGATCGACTAATAGAGAAAGTCCGACACACTACTAGAAGGCCAAATATTTTTTCAGAGCTAGATGCAGAAAAAAATTATATTCAGTTTGCAACCTGATGGAGGTCAGTATAGATGGACTAATAGAGAAAGTCCGACACACTACTAGAAGGCCAAATATTTTTTCAGAGCTAGATGCAGAAAAAAATTATATTCAGTTTGCAACCTGATGGAGGTCAGTATAGATGGATTAATAGAACAAGACCCACACACAGCTAGAAGCCCAATATTTTTTCAGAGGTAGATGCAGAAAAAAATATATTCAGTTTGCAACCTGATGGAGGTCAGTATAGATGGACTAATACAACAAGTCCCACACACAGCTAGAAGCCCAATATTTTTTCAGAGGTAGATGCAGAAAAAAATATATTCAGTTTGCAACCTGATGGAGGTCAGTATAGATGGACTAATACAACAAGTCCCACACACAGCTAGAAGCCCAAATATTTTTTCAGAGGTACTGTAGATGCAGATAAAAATTAGTTTTAATTTGCAACCTGATGGAGGTCAGTATAGATGGACTAATAGAGAAAGTCCGACACACTACTAGAAGGCCAAATATTTTTTCAGAGCTAGATGCAGAAAAAAATTATATTCAGTTTGCAACCTGATGGAGGTCAGTATAGATGGACTAATAGAGAAAGTCCGACACACTACTAGAAGGCCAAATATTTTTTCAGAGCTAGATGCAGAAAAAAATTATATTCAGTTTGCAACCTGATGGAGGTCAGTATAGATGGATTAATAGAACAAGACCCACACAGCTAGAAGCCCAATATTTTTTCAGAGGTAGATGCAGAAAAAAATATATTCAGTTTGCAACCTGATGGAGGTCAGTATAGATGGACTAATACAACAAGTCCCACACACAGCTAAAAGCCCAATATTTTTTCAGAGGTAGATGCAGAAAAAAATATATTCAGTTTGCAACCTGATGGAGGTCAGTATAGATGGACTAATACAACAAGTCCCACACACAGCTAGAAGCCCAAATATTTTTTCAGAGGTACTGTAGATGTAGATAAAAATTAGTTTTAATTTGCAACCTGATGGAGGTCAGTATAGATGGACTAATAGAGAAAGTCCGACACACTACTAGAAGGCCAAATATTTTTTCAGAGCTAGATGCAGAAAAAAATTATATTCAGTTTGCAACCTGATGGAGGTCAGTATAGATGGATTAATAGAACAAGACCCACACACAGCTAGAAGCCCAATATTTTTTCAGAGGTAGATGCAGAAAAAAATATATTCAGTTTGCAACCTGATGGAGGTCAGTATAGATGGACTAATACAACAAGTCCCACACACAGCTAGAAGCCCAATATTTTTTCAGAGGTAGATGCAGGAAAAAATATATTCAGTTTGCAACCTGATGGAGGTCAGTATAGATGGACTAATACAACAAGTCCCACACACAGCTAGAAGCCCAAATATTTTTTCAGAGGTACTGTAGATGCAGATAAAAATTAGTTTTAATTTGCAACCTGATGGAGGTCAGTATAGATGGACTAATAGAGAAAGTCCGACACACTATTAGAAGGCCAAATATTTTTTCAGAGCTAGATGCAGAAAAAAATTATATTCAGTTTGCAACCTGATGGAGGTCAGTATAGATGGACTAATAGAGAAAGTCCGACACACTACTAGAAGGCCAAATATTTTTTCAGAGCTAGATGCAGAAAAAATTATATTCAGTTTGCAACCTGATGGAGGTCAGTATAGATGGATTAATAGAACAAGACCCACACACAGCTAGAAGCCCAATATTTTTTCAGAGGTAGATGCAGGAAAAAAATATATTCAGTTTGCAACCTGATGGAGGTCAGTATAGATGGACTAATACAACAAGTCCCACACACAGGTAGAAGCCCAAATATTTTTTCAGAGATACTGTAGATGCAGATAAAAATTAGTTTTAATTTGCAACCTGATGGAGGTCAGTATAGATGGACTAATAGAATGATGCTATGCCCAAAAGATTTTACTTCACTAGGTGCAGTAAAAAAAATGGTATTCTATACACAGGTGGTATATCTTGCAACACAGATAGGCTACTCCACTGACTAACACACTCTGCAATAGGCCAAAAAGGATTAGCTTTGCTAGATTCAGCCAAATGCTGTGAAAAAAACTTGCACAGCACTGGCACAGACCTGCCTGGCAAAAACTGATAGGAACTGATGTAACCTAGTCCTGAAAAGGACTCCAATTACAATTAGTCTTTACTCCCACAACCTATCTATTTAAGAGCACAGACCTCCCTGATAAAAGTCGTAGGAAATGCTGTAACCTAGTCCTTAAAAGGACTGCGATCACAACTATTCCCTACTCCCAAGCTATCTGTATATTTGTGCGAAAATTGGCTTGAAATTAACAAGGTATAGCGCACACAGCAACAGCGGTGCCGTCTAACACGCAGCTGCAGCAGTGAGAAAATGGTGGCGACGGGGAAAATGGCTTGGTCTTATAGGGCAAGGACATGTGACATACACTGCCAATGACACATGCCCTTGCTTGTGTGAAAAAAAGCACTTCGCTCCGTGTGTGCGCTGCTGATAGGCTGACAGATTGCACCTCCCCACTGCAAATGCGGGAAAGAGAAAAAAAAATGGAGATCTTCATTGTTCCTGCAGAGATCCATCCCCTGCCCCTCCCCCCACCCCGCTGTACACTCAAACTGCGTATTAACATTAATTTTCATCATTACTGAGAAAAAATCCAGTTATGATTTTGGTGCACGAACAGTTATCGAACATAACCTCGAACAGCCGAATTTTTCTCAAATTGTTCGTGTTCACCGAACGGCTCGAACACCGCCCAAAACAGCTCGAATTTGAGATTGGCGAACAGTTCGAGTAGAACAACGCTCATCTCTAGTCTTTACTACTTAGTAGAGCATCTTTGGCTGTTACAACCTGCTGAAAATGTAAATCATAGCCAGACACAAGCTGTTGGCAGTGTTTCTAAGGAAAGTTAGCCCATTTCTCATGGGCAATGGCCTCTAGGTCACTAATATTTTTTGGTTTGCTGCTACAACTTCCCTCTTCAAATCTTTTCTACCGGGTTACAATCAGGAAACTGTGACAGCCTCTCCAGATTCTGCCAGGATGTAATCCAAAGTGAAAGCCTTGGAGAATTTTGAAGTATGTTTGTTAACATTGTCCTGTTGGAAGGTCCAATGACGCTCAACTTTAGCTTCCTCACAGAAGGCATGAAGTTTTCTCCTAGGATTTACTGATACTTGATTAAATTCATCTTGCCCTCCACATGAGGCAGGTTTCCAGTGTCAGAGTTGTCACACTATATGCAAAGTATCCTTTACAATGTATACATCATTTTTTCTCCTTTGGGCCACATTTACACGTTCAGTATTTGGTCAGTATTAGTGGTGAGCAAGCATGCTTGCCAGTATTCGTTACTCGCCCGAGCATCACAGTGCTCGAGATGCTCGTTACCTGGTGAGTATTTTTTGAATGTTTGGGCGGGAACTTGAGTCCCCGCCCCGCATGTTTGGCAGATATTAGGCAGCCAATTACTATGCAGGGATTGTGTGACAGCCATGTTGGTTGTGGCATTACAGTGATTGGTTGGCAGCATAGCGTCTTCAGGTCTATATAAGACCCGGGACCCTATACTCGTGACAGTCTACCTGTCAAAGAGGCAGAGTAGGGAGAGTTGCAGTTGAGCAAGGGAAAGAATTGGTAGTTATTTTAAACAGAGATTCCACACCACAATTATTAATCTACTCTAACAGTCCTTGCAAGGGCTCATTCTGAAGAATATTAATCCTGCTGACAGAACTATTTAGGCAGAGTTTATCGAGACTTAGTATAGTACAGAATAGGGTCCATTGCAGGTTCTTTCTGCTGCTGGAACTCCTATCAATAGTATTTTGGAAGCAGAGAAACTTGTCCATTATCTCAGGTGGTCAAATATTACTGCAGTATTAATCCTGATTTTATTTTGGAAGCCGCAAAACATTATACTCCATTTAAAGTCTGCTACTTATGTGTTCAAAATATATCCAAACATGTTGCTGACCAATAGCATCGGTATACTGGCAGTGCCCAAAAGAATTGGTCATCAAAAAAATCAGAAAAGTTTTGGCTGTTGGCAGTCTGGCACATATGGCTGAGTTTATGTCGCGCTGCCTTTCCCGTTGCCCCTTGCGTTATACGTATTTTGGGAAACAGTAATTACTGGTTGGTCACACTTCTGGAACCGCGCTACAAGGAGAACTTTCTATCTCTCTTCCCGTGGCTGACAGGTCTAATAAAATGTTGCAGTACCAGAAGGCCCTTATTGAAGAATTATTGAAAAACTTGCCAGATGAAAACGCTGGCATCAGAGGTTACAGTTTGTTAGACAACCAAGGAGTACAGGCGAGGGAGACACAAACCAGATGCAGCAGAGGCAGGGGAACACTGTCAAAGGTCTGAGACTGTTTTCTCAGACCCTCCCAGCGCCAAGGCCCTGATGCGCGGGGTACTCTGACAAGAAGGGAAAAGTTTTGGAAGATGCTGAAGGAGTACCTTGCTGACCATACCAGCGTCCTCCTAGATTCCTTTATACCTTACAACTATTGGGCATCCAAGCTGGCTCCCCGCAAGTGATGTCACAGCACACAGGGACTGGCCCAGCCCCTTAAATGAAAGTCACTGATGACGCTTCATTTCAGGGAGGGGGTAGGCTCTGCAGCAGTGACTGCAGCCTCTGCCACTTGATGATGCTTCATTTCTGTATCCCAGCATGCACTGAGATTCTAAAACAAAGCATCATCAAAAGGGTAGTAGGGAAAAAATTGTAAAGCAGTTAGATAGTGTAGTTAGGGTACGGTAGGGAATTTTTAATGCAAGTATATTTCAAAATAGTTTAGAATATGGCACTAAATAGGGATTTAGAATGAAAATTACTTTTCCTTCGGACCACCCCTTTAAGTTTATAGCCTAATTAATGAAATGAGTGGTTATGTTTGCATTAATCCTTTGCATCAAAATATACATATAAATGCTCTAAAATACAGCAATTGATGTATACTTTTACAGGGACAGAATAAAACTTAGAATAGGGGATGGATGAATCCCTTAAAGATGGATGGTGGACGCTCCTAAAATATAGATTATTTTTTACACAAATACAATATCACCAGTGACAGGCGTAGATTAGTGATGAGTGAGCGCTAAAATGCTCGGGTACTCGTTGCTCGGGTTGAGCAAATTGGAATGCTCAAGTGCTCGGTCCGAGTAACAAGCTCAATGTAAGGCTATGGGAAACTCGAGCATTTTTCCGGCAGCCTTCCTGGCAGTCTGCAGAGGGCCTAAAAATTGCCCAAATCAATGAGTACAGTGCTCAAATGACATGGGAACAGCATGGGGAAGACCCCTGGAAGCATTTCTGACTCCCAAGTCATACAAAAACTAAACGAAAATGGATTTTCCTGGGAAAAATGTTAAGGAACTTCCTTTCCAGGGTAATGACTTGTATATAAGGCAAAATAAATAACCAAGAACAAAAATGCTCCTCCACACCTTAGGCTATGTTCACATGTAGCGTTTTTGCACTTTTGCATTGCTTTCAACAGTGAAAAATGCATTCACCAGGAAATGTCATTTTAACATTTTACTTCCATATCTGGCCATGTGGTGCATGAGACATCATTAGACACATCCTGTTTCATTTATGAAGGAGGGTCTCTGAAAGTCACAAACACTATTTTTATAGGGCCATCAGGCGGCCCTTACTATTCTTAAAGGGCCAGCAGTCGACTATGCTTTGTTGTTCCCATTATTAAAGAGTGGGTCTCCTATGCTGTTAATGCATTCACCGGGAAATGTTATTTTAACATTTTACAACCTTATCTGGCCATGTGGTGTGTGACACATCATCAGATACATCCTATTTCATTTATGATGGAGGGATTCTGAAAGTCACAAAGCCTATTTTTATAGGGTCATCAGGTGGCTCTTACTATTCTCAAAGGGCCAAGGGCCTATTGTTAGAGAGCCATCAGCCAGCTATGCTTTGTTGTTCCCATTATTAACGAGTGGGTCTCCTATACTTTTATTGCGTATGCAGTGACTGCAAGGGCTGTCAAAAATTTGGACGCACCCCAATACCCCTTTGCAGAGACATAGAGGAGGGTCTCAGTAAAAAAAATGTTCCCATTATAAAGGAGTGGGTCTCCTATAGGGGTAATGCCCATGAAATGACTGCAAGGGTTACCAAAATTTGGGAAAACCACATTACAATTTAAAGACACATAGAGCTGGGCCGCAAATAACGACATGTTCCCATTAGAAAAGAGAGGGTCTGCTATACAGTTAAAGGGTATGCAGTTAATCCAATGGCTGCCAAAATTTAGGAAATACCCTAATAACATTAAAGACACATAGAGCTGGGCCACAGTAATGACATGTTCCCATTAGAAAGGAGAGGGTCTCCCATAGTGTTTGCCTATGCAGTGAAAGCAATAGCTGCCAAAAAGGCACCGAGGAATTACGGAGGACGTTGGTATGGTCGGCAAGGTAATCCCTCAGCATCTTCCAAAACGTTTCCCTCCTTGTGAGAGTACCCCGCGCCTCAAGGCCTGTGTGATGGGAGGGTTTGACAAAACTGTCCCAGAGCATTGACAGTGTTCCCCTACCTCTGCTGGATTGCATTTGTGTCTCTCTCACCTGTACTCCTTGGTTGTCTAACGAACTGTGACCTCTGCCGCCAGCGTTTTCAGATGGGAATTTTTTTTAATAATTTCGACAAAGAAAAAATAAAAAGATATGCTAAAACGGGGATCTCGAACTATATAAATATACACATGAAATATTTTATTGACACGTTAAATACAGACAACGCAGACATCTAATAACATAAAATGATACAATACTGGCCCAACAATAAAGCCAAAATTATTCCCCAATCCAACAACAAAAACAGGTATCAGTAAAAAACGTCTATTCATAGAGTGATTAATTCAGAGCAGACAAACCACATATACATGATTACCATAATAGGCATGAAAAAGGGTGGTTAACCCGCAAGCTCCCTGATTATTAATCTGTATGGCAAATAAAGTGCAAATGCTGATGAAAGTGCAAATGCTTGAGCAGCTCTCAGGGAGGACACCTTTCAAGAGTCCCTATAAATATAAACGCCAAGATACAGTGCAAATGCACACATGTAAAGTGCAAAAAAGTGCTTGGAGGTATTTGGAATACCGATATTAAACCCTATTTAAATGAATGCATAAAAATGCATGGAGTGAATGGAAACCTATATAGGTATATGAACTCCTCTGGGATAATACCCAGCCCGTTGATCCCTAGGACCAAGTTTAAAAATAAGGAGACATACCATAAGCACATTAATGCAAAATAGAAGTGCTGCATAGAATAAATAACCACAAAAAATGCTTGTGGATGAACGAAAAAATCATGGAAACAACCTGAGTGTTGAGGCAGGGGAAGGGGGAATGCTGGAAAACCCAAGGACCTTTATCTGTTTTGTAGACAGCTGACGTTTAAGCTTATGTACCACAAATCATCGGTGATAGACACTTTGCCGGATAATGACAGACAAGTTTTCCGTGATTTGCTTGACCTATTGGAGGAAAATAAGAACAATCATGGTAATAAAGATAGATTTACAGGGCGCCTTCCATCTCAATCTACGCCCTACTTTACTCTCTTTCCACCCGTGCAGATTTTTTTGACACCGTCAGCAGAGATATTCACAATTTAAAACTCGATGTGAATAGACAAAATAACATGGGTGTGGAGGAGAGGCAGGCTTTACAGAAACTTAAACTGAACGATACTTTTGTCATAAAGGAAGCCGACAAAGGTGGCAATATAGTGATTTGGCCTAAAGAAATGTATATTTTAGAGGCGAAGTGACAGCTATCAGATACCTTATGTTACCGGACCCTTCCGTCTGACCAGACTCTTATTTTTAAGGAGAGAATGGACAGACTTTTACGAGCGGCACTCCAACATGGGATCCTGACAAAGAGGGAACTTGACTTCCTGTCTACACCACATCCAGTTACACCGACATTCTATATGTTACCAAAAGTCCACAAGTGTATCCATCAACCCCCTGGTAGGCCCATTGTATCAGGAATAGGAAGCCTTTTTGAGAGACCGTGTATATATTTAGATTATTTTTTACAACCTTTTGTTCTCACTTTAGGCTTCTATCTAAGGGATTCATCGGATTTAATTCATAAGGTGGAGAATTTATCTGTGGAGATGGACACCATCCTCGTCACCATGGATGTTCAAGCCTTGTACTCCAGCATTGACCATGCCAAAGGTATGGAGGCTGTGTCATATTTCCTTAACCAAAGGCCTACAAGAGACATGACTCCTTTCTTCTGGATCTCCTTAGGTTTGTCCTGGAGAGGAGTTACTTTACATTCGATCGGGTCTTTTATAGACAATCCTCGGGGACCACCATGGGGGCCAGATGTGCACCTGCATATGAGAATCTCTGTATGGGCCACTGGGAGGAAACGGTGGTATACATCCTGCCAGCTTTTGCGAGGCATGTACAAAAATGGTATAGTTTTATCGATGACATTGTTTTTTTGTGGACTGGTTCGATAGACGAGTCCCATATGTTTATCAAGAATTTAAATGAGAATAATTGGAACATTAAACTCTCCTCCCATCTTTCCTTTTCCACAGTGGAATTTTTGGATCTTAAACTAACAAAGTCTGGTACGGGCCTGACGACCTCACTCTTCAGGAAAACTACAGCCAGTAACAGTTTACTGCATTACACGAGCTTCCACCCACTACATCAGAAGAACGTAATACCCAAGGGACAATTCTTGAGGTTAAGACGAAATTGTAGCTCCAGCAATGACTTTAAGAGACATGCCTCGGAATTGACGGACAGGTTTTTAGCAAGGATCTATCCATGAAGGATTGTTTCTCAAGCATGCCAGCACTTTGTGGAGACTGATAGGTCTAATGCTTTGGAGCTTCGTACACGACCACCAATGCGGACTATCAACATTATCACCACATATAACAATCAGTGGGGGGATGTGTATCGTATCCTACAGAGAAATTGAGGGATCCTTCTGAGTGATCCCAAATTGTCCACCTTTATCTCAGCCAAACCAAGATCGATTGCCAGGAGAGCGAAGAATCTGAAGGACCATCTAACTAAGAGCCATTTCAGACGATCTACTATGAGGACAAATAGAGGAACTAGACTTACTGGCTCTTTTCCTTGTGGAAACTGTACGGCTTGCCAGTACATTGTGGCAGCCAGTGAGTTGTCCCTCCCCATTCACCCGGGATCCATCTGCTCATGTTACTACTTTAACTGTCGCACTCGCAATGTGGTGTATGTACTAATTTGCCCTTGTCCCAGGCTATATATAGGCCAAACTAGACAGGAACTGTGACGTCGAGCTCAGCAACATCTTTCCAATATTTTGACAGCAAGCATTCATAAGGATAAGGTTAAGAGCATTTTGTCTGTGGCATCCCATTTTCTACAACATCATGGTGGTCGCCCTGGGGGTCTAAAGGTTATGGGCATTGACTTGGTTACGGCCAACATTAGAGGGGGTTCGGTCACCAAGGAACTTTTACGGCGAGAATCCAGGTGGATTTTTGACTTTAACACCTTGGTGCCCCATGGCATTAACGAGGAACTTTTATATGTGGGTTTTCATCGGGATACATAGCCCATGAGCTACCTATCCAAAATATTTTCCTCATTGTATTTTCTATTTCCTTGTCTGTCCCCTCTAGGTTCTTGGTAAAAAAAACAAGACGACTCCTTTGATATAGCTGTCATCTCTACAGTACAAGCATCTACCTCCCTAATTTATGTGTTTTGTGACTTGGGTAACCTCTATTTCTTTACAAAAGGTGTTTGAGATTTTTCTCCACCTTTCCCTTTTGCTTCCTTGTTGCCCCTGTTATAAGTGATCAAGGGTGGTTAATAGTGTTGAGCATTCCGATACTGTAATATCGGGTATCGGCCGATATTCGCGGTATCGGAATTCCGATACTTAATTCCGATACTTTTACAATATCGGATACCGGAATCGGAAGTTCCCATAATGCCTGCGCTCTGCAGTGTCTGTGAAGGATGACAAGTTGGATGGCAGCGCGATCCAGCCTGTCATCAGAATGCCATCCCAGCGGGGGAGAATTCTCCTGATTGTTTAAAAGCCGGCGCGCGGTAAAAAGCCGCCGGCTTTTAAACAATCACACAGCCCCATACTGCTTCCCCGCAGCCTCCCACCCCGATCCTCCGCTCCCCTCGCCATCTCCAATCCCAATCGTAAATTAGGACCGGGCGGGGAGCGCAGCACCAAGGAGCGAAGGACCCGGGCGGGGAAGCCGGCAGTGAAAAGACTTCACCGCCGGCTTTCCCGTTCTGTGCTGCGCTTTCCCGCCGGTTATTTCAAATGAACAGCTGAGGTATCAGGTGATGCCGATCAGCTGTTCATTTGAAGTCGCCGCGGTGCCCTCAGAGGGTTCATGTGAGTTCATGCTTGACTGCATGAACTCACATGAACTTTCCCACGGCCGCACAGGTCAGCCTCACCTCCCAGACCCGTCATGATTAGTGTGTGTGCGGGGTGTGTGTGCGGGGTGTGTGTGCGGGGTGTGTGTGCGGGGTGTGTGTGCGGGGTGTGTGCGCGATGTTTGTGCGGGTGTGTGCGGGGTGTGTGTGCGGGGTGTGTGTGCGGGGTGTGTGTGCGATGTTTGTGCGGGTGTGCGCGGTGTCTGTGCGTGCAGGCAGACATAGGCCGATGTTACACTACTACTCCCATCGGCCTATGTCTGTCCCCCGTCCACTCCTGCCAGCAGGATCAGCTCGATGGGAGCAGTAGTTCCCATCAGCCTGATCCTGCTATTTAAATTGCCCTACTGTGTCCCCAATAAATGTTAAATACATGTCATTGGTGGCCAGTGGTTACCTAAAAGAAATTAGTTCATACATTACCTGTCCCCGCCGATCGCCACCTAAAATAAAGTAAAAAATAAAAAACTACACCTATACTCACCTAGACACCTAATTCCCCGAAGCCATCGATCTCCTGTAATAAAATATAAAATAATAAACCACAACCTTATCCTTACTCCTCCGTAGTAGTCCACGAGTGTCCCACGAAGATCTCCAGTTCAGAGCAGCCACATAGAATGTGACCGCTCTGAACCGCTGCCGCCGCTAGAATGACGGGGCCGTAAGGGTTCACCGGAGTTCAGGCAGCGCTGCTCCGGTTAGCTCCTTTACGGCCCTGCTGTATCGTGAGAAATTCCCACGGTACAGCAGTGCCGTAAAGGAGGTCTCCGGAGCTGCGCTGCCTGAATGCACTCCGGTGACCTCAGTCAGTGGCTCCCGCTGCCGGGAGCGGACGTGTTCCCGGCAGCGTGAGCTTACAGCAGCCATGACAGCTGTCACCATCTCCAGATGTGACAGCTATGCATGGGAGATCAGCGCAGGAACGTGGACAGGTAACTATTATTTTTAGTAAACTAAGAATTAAATAAAATTGTGTGTTTTATTTCAAATAAATTATTTTTTTCTGGGTGTAGTGTGTGTTTTTTCTTTTTAACACTTTGTAGGTTAGTAATGGGGGTGTCTTATAGACGCCCATCATTACTAACCTGGGCTTCATGGCAGCTGGCGCTGACATGAACCCCACCACTATTACCCCCTGCCACCGCACCAGGGCAGCGTGGAAGAGCGAGGCTAAGTGCCAGAATTGGCGCATCCTATGGATGCGCCATTTCTGGGGCGGCTGACGGCTGATGTTTCTAGCCTGGGAGGGGGCCATTATTCATGGCACCCTTCCTGGGCTATTAATATCAGCCCCCAGTTGTCTGCCTAGCCTTTGCTAGCTATTAAAATAGGGGGGACCCCACGTCATTTTTTTTTGGGGGGTCCCCCATTTTAATAGCTAGTAAAGGCTAGGTATTCAGCTGGGGGCTGATATTAGTAGCCTGGGAAGCTCCGTGGGTTTTACCCCCTTCCCAGGCTTCAAACATCTGCCCCAGCCGTCTGCTTAACCTCCGCTAGAGACTAAAATTATGGGGGATCCCACGCCATTTTTTTTTTAAATAAATCCTTTATTTTAACACTAAATGACATTTGAGGAGTTAATAAAGATGCAGTCCCTAAATTATTATTTATTTTTTAATTAATTTTTCCCAAAACTTTTGACGTGGGCTTCGCCATATTTTTGTATGCCAGCCAGGTACAGCATCCAGCTTCTATGAACGCGCCATTTTCCGGGGCGGCTGCAGACTGCAATTTTCAGCGGGGGGGCAGAAAGCTTGGGCCTCCCTGCGCTGCAGATTCCATCCCCCAGCTGTCTAGTTGTACCTGGCTGGACACAAAAATAGGGAGAAGCTCCACGTTTTGTTTTTTTTAATTATTTCATGAAATTCATGGAATAATTAAGAAAAAAAGGGCTTCCCTATATTGTTGTGTCCAACCAGGTACAAATAGGCAGCTGGTGGTTGGGGGCAGCCCGTTCCTGCCTGCTGTACCTGGCTGGACACAAATATAGTGCAAAGCCCCACGTCAATTTTTTTAAAATTATTTCAGGAAATTCATGAAATAATTAAAAAAAAATTATGTGGGGCTTCGCCCTATATTTGTGTCCAGTCAGGTACAGCAGGCAGGAACGGGCTGCCCCCAACCACCAGCTGCCTATTTGTACCTAGCCGGACACAACAATATAGGGAAGCCCTTTTTTTCTTAATTATTCCATGAATTTCATGAAATAATTAAAAAAAAAAATGCGTGGGGCTTCGCCCTATTTTTGTGCCCAGCCAGATACAACTAGGCAGCTGGGGGCTGGAATCCGCAGCGCAGGGAGACCCAAGCTTTCTGGGCCACCCCCGCTGCAAATTGCAGTCCGCAGCCGCCCCAGAAAATGGCGCGTTCATAGAAGCGCCATCTTCTGGCGCTGTACCCAACTCATCCAGGGTCCTGTTGCGGTGGCTCACTGGGTAATAAAGGGGTTAAGGCCAGCTTGGCATTATCAGCTGGCCCTAAGCCCGAAATTCATGGGGTCACGCCAATATTAGACATGACCACCATGAATTTCTAGTAAAGTATTTAAAAAAACACAACACCCAGAATAAAGTCCTTTAATTGAAATAAACACACAATTCTTTATTGTTCTAAATTAAACCATACATACCATCACGCCCATTCCAGCTGAAGCCAACGATCTCCTGCAATAAAAGTAAAATAATAAAGCAACCTCATCCTTACCTTTCCATGGCTCCCACGACAGCTTCAGCTCTGCTACATCGAGATGACAGGCTGGACCGCAGCAGAACGCTGCCATCCATCCTGTCATCCCGCAGACACTGAGAAGCGCAGGCATGCTTGCGCTCCTCAGTGTCTCGCTGTGACGTCATCCAGATGAGCCGAGGTCATGTCCAATGAACTCAGCTCACCTCATGTACGTCACTGACAGCGTGGGAAAATTCCCACGCTGTCAGTGACGTGCATGAGGTGAGCTGAGTTCATTGGACATGACCTCACCTCATGTATGTCACTGACAGCGTGGGAGAATTCTCACGCTGAAGCGCTGAGTGCAGGAGAATTTTCCCACGCTGTCAGTGACGTGCATGAGGTGAGCTGAGTTCATTGGACATGAACTCGGCTCATCTGGATGACGTCACAGAGAGACACTGAGGAGCGCAAGCATGCCTGCGCTTCTCAGTGTCTGCGGGATGACAGGCTGGATGGCAGCGTTCTTCTGCGGTCCAGCCTGTCATCTCGATGTAGCAGAGCTGGAGCTGTCCTGGGAACCATTGAAAGGTAAGGATGATGTTGCTTTATTATTTTTCTTTTATTGCAGGAGATCGTTGGCTTCAGCTGGAATGGGCGTGATGGTAAGTATGGTTTAATTTAGAACAATAAAGAATTGTGTGTTTATTTCAATTAAAGGACTTTATTCTGGGTGTTTGTGTTTTTCTTTAACTTTGACTATGGGGTTAGTAATGAGGGTGTCTTATAGACGCCTCTCCATTACTAACCTGGGCTTGATGTCAGCTGGCATTATAAGCTGACATCAACCCCAGCCCTATTACCCCACTGCCACCGCTACAGGGCAGTGGGAAGAGCGAGGCTAAGTGCCAGAATTGGCGCATCCTATGGATGCGCCATTTCTGGGGCGGCTGACGGCTGGTGTTTCTAGCCTGGGAGGGGGCCAATATTCATGGCACCCTTCCTGGGCTATTAATATCAGCCCCCAGCTGTCTGCCTAGCCTGTGCTAGCTATTAAATTAGGGGGGACCCCACGTTATTTTTTTTGGGGGGTTCCCCCATTTTAATAGCTAGTAAAGGCTAGGTATTCAGCTGGGGGCTGATATTAGTAGCCTGGGAAGCTCCGTGGGTATTACCCCCTTCCCAGGCTTCAAACATTTGCCCCAGCTGTCTGCTTAACCTCCGCTAGAGCCTAAAATTAAGGGGAACCCCACGCCATTTTCTTTTTAATAAATCCTTTATTTTAACACTAAATGACAAGTACAGTAATCAACACTATTACTGTACTTCATATATATGTGACTGACATGTTTCTATCTATCTAATCTATGTGTGAAGCTCTATTCTGTCTGTTATAAATTGTCGGGTACAGATGCTGAGTTGCCGGCCGGCTTTTTTAAAGAGACGGTGCACGAAAACACTAATATTTTTTTAAATAAATCCTTTACACTAAATGACAAGTACAGTAAGCAACACTGTCACAGTACTTCATATATATGTGACTGACATGTTTCTATCTATCTAATCTATGTGTGAAGCTCTATTCTGTCTGTTATAAATTGTCGGGTACCGCTGCTGAATTGCCGGCCGGCTTTCTTAAAGAGACGGTGCATGAAAACACTAATATTTTTTTAAATAAATCCTTTACACTAAATGACAAGTACAGTAAGCAACACTGTCACAGTACTTCATATATATGTGACTGACATGTTTCTATCTATCTAATCTATGTGTGAAGCTCTATTCTGTCTATTATAAATTGTCGGGTACAGATGCTGAATTGCCGGCCGGCTTTCTTAAAGAGACGGTGCACGAAAACACTAATATTTTTTAAAATAAATCCTTTACACTAAATGACAAGTACAGTAAGCAACACTGTCACAGTACTTCATATATATGTGACTGACATGGTTCTATCTACCTAATCTATGTGTGAAGCTCTATTCTTTCTGTTGTAAATTGTCGGGTACCGGTGAATGCCGCTGATGAATTGCCGGCTTTTCATGTCATTCTACATTATTCTTAGTTGTTTTACTTCATGTAGAATTAACCTACAAGGAAAGAAAGGGTTTATTTTCTTTCCGATATTTGTGTCCCATTGACTTGCATTGGTTTCCGGTATCGGAATCGGCGATATCCGATACTTTTTGGGTATCGGCCCGATCCAATCCGATACGATATTTCCTGATATCGGAAGGTATCGCTCAACACTAATTACTCTATCTTGTATTTGCGCCGCATTTGTGACTTCCGGCTTAACTACAGGCTGGGCGCGCACGCACATAGCGCTAAAACTCTTCACTTCTGCCCTTGCTTTGTAATGCGCCTGACCTTATTGGACAACCCGTAACATGTGACTTCAACATGATTTGGGGCTTCTTCCTGGTACGCCGTGCTGCCGGATTTGAAGCTAATGCCTCTTGCACCTGGTAATTAATTTAGAATATTTTGTCATATGTATAAATACTGATAACTTGATTTGTGTTATTTGTGTTCTTTTCTGCCCCTGAGGAAGCTACGTTTTCAGTAGCGATACGCGTGGGGATTTTCAGCATTCCCCCTTCCACTGCCTCAACACTCAGGTTGTTTCCATGATTTTTTCGTTCATCCGCAAGCATTTTTTTTGGTTATTCATTCTATGCAGCACTTCTATTTTACATTAATGTGCTTATGGTATGTCTCCTTATTTTTAAGCTTGGTCCTAGGGATCAACGGGCTGGGTATTATACCAGAGGAGTTCATTTACCTGTATAGGTTTCCATTAAGTCCATGCGTTTTTATGCATTCATTTAAATAGGGTTTAATATTGGTATTCCAAATACCTCCAAGCACTTTTTGCACTTTACATGTGTGCATTTGCATTGTATCTTGGCGTTTATATTCATAGGGACTCTTGAAAGGGGTCCTCCCTGAGAGCTGCTCAAGCATTTGCACTTTCATCAGCATTTGCACTTTATTTGCCATACAGATTAATAATCAGGGAGCTTGTGGGTTAACCACCCTTTTTCATGCCTATTATGGTAATCATGTATATGTGGTTTGTCTGCTCTGAATTAATTACTCTATGAATACATTTTTTACTGATACCTTTTTTGTTGTTGGTTTGGGGAATAATTTAGGCTTTATTGTTGGGCCAGTATTGTATCATTTTGGGCCTTTCTTTTAATGTTTTTAGATGTCTGTGTTGTCTGTATTTAACATGTGTCCACAAAATATCTCATGTGTATATTTATATCTTGTAAGATCCCCGTTTTTGCATATCTTTTTTCTTTGTCCACATTGTGTCTATATGCATTGGGTTGATCTTCAATTGTTATTTTTGAGCAGTGCCCACCTTTTTCCAATTTCTATTTTTTAATAATTCCACAACAAGGGCATTCTAGTGCTGCCCCATTTTATTAGGCCTATCCAGCAAGAGAATAAGAGACAGAAAGTATTCCTTGTAGTGTGCGTCTAGAAGTGTCACCAACCAATAATGACTGTCACCCAAAATTTGGACAATGTGAGGGTCACGGGAAAGGCATCGTAACATAAATTCAGCCATGTGTGCAAGACTGCAAAGAGGCAAGACTTCCATGTCCTCACCAAGAGGACGACTGACCATGCTCTCCTCCTCATCCTCCTCCTCATCCTTTTCCTCCCTGTCCTCAGATCATCCACGCTGAACAGACGGTATGACAGTTGGGCAGATAGTACCGGCTATGGCGCAGGAAACTAGCTCCTGTTCTTCCTACTCCTCCTCCTCATTGTCACCCAATCCATGTTGGGATGAGATGAGGCTGGGCTGTTTGGACTCACCCTGTATGGTTCCTTGCTCCATCTCAACGTGCTCTGCCTGCAATACATCCTCTTTAATTGTGAGCAGAGAGCGTTTCAGAAGACTGATAAGTGGGATGGTGACTAGTGATGAGCGAGCACTAAAATGCTCGGGTGCTCGAAGCTCGGGTCGAGCACATTGGAGTACTCTGGTGCTCAATGTAAGTCTATGGGAAACTCGAGCATTTTTCTGGCAGTCCCCCACGGTGGTCTGCAGAAGGTCTTTTAGACGCCTCCCCATTACTAACCTGGACTTGATGTCAGCTGGCATTATAAGCTGACATTAACCCCAGCCCTATTACCCCACTGCCACCACTACAGGGCAGTGGGAAGAGCAAGGCTAAGTGCCAGAATTGGCACATCCTATGGATGCGCCATTTCTAGGGCAGCTGTGGGCTGGTGTTTCTAGTCTGAGAGGGGGCCAATATTCATGGCACCCTTCCTGGGCTATTAATATCAGCCCCCAGCTGTCTGCCTAGCGTTTGCTAGCTATTAAAATAGGGGGACCCCACGTAATTTTTTTTTGGATCTCCCATTTTAATAGCCAGTAAAGGCTAGGCATTCAGCTGGGGGCTGATATTAGTAGCCTGGGAAGCTCCGTGGGTATTACCCCCTTCCCAGGCTTCAAACATCTGCCCCAGCTGTCTGCTTAACCTCTGCTAGAGACTAAAAATTACGGGGAACCCCAAGCCAATTTTTTTTTTTAATAAATCCTTTATTTTAACACTAAATGACAAGTACAGTAACCAACACTGTCACTGTACTTATTATATATGTGACTGACATGTTTCTATCTATCTAATCTATGTATGATGCTCTATTCTTTCTGTTCTAAATTGTCAAGTACCGGTGTATGCCACTGATGAATTGCCGTCTTTACATGTTTTACTGTGAGTACTGTTCCCATCGATTTGGGCAATCACTGAAATGCCACAACCACCATGGCTGTGGCATTACAGTGAGTGGCAGACAATCCCTGTATGATTGGCGCTCTAAAGAGCACCAAACATGCAGGACGGGGACCCGAGCTGCCGCCTGAGCATCACGCAAGTACTCGGCGAGCTCCGAGCATCTCGATTACTGAGATGCTCGGGCGAGTACCGGGCAGTGGAAAGCATGCTCGCTCATTACTAATGGTGACACTAATTATGGCATCATCGCCACTCACCATCTTGGTGGACTCCTCAAAGTTTTGGAGTATGGTGCAGATGTCTGACATCCATGTCCACTCCTGAAATCTTATGTGTGGAGTCTGACCTGAATACCGACGGCCGTGTTTATGCTGGTAGTCAACAACTGCCCTCTTCTGCTCGCAAATCCTTCCCAACATCTACAATGTAGAGTTCCAGCGCGTGGGGATATCACACACCAGTCGGTTAGCTGGAAGCTGCAAACGCTGCTGAAGCACGGCAAGGGCGGCGGAAACTGTAGCTGACTTTCCAAAATGGGCACACACGTGGCGTACTTTGACAAGCAGATGTGACAGATCTGGGTAGGTTTTGAAAAACTGCTGAACCACGAGGTTAAGCACATGGGCCAGGCATGGTACGTGTGTGAGCTTGCCTCGCTTCAGAGCTGCCAATAGGTTTCAGCCATTTTCACACACGACCATGCCTGGCTGTAGGTTCAGAGGTGTCAGCCACAGATCTGCCTGCTCTTTCAGGGCTGTCCACAACTCTTCAGCATTGTGCGGTTTAACACCTAAGCATATTAGCTTCAGCACAGCCTGTTGCCGCTTGGCTGAGGCAGTGCTGCAGTGCTTCCAGCTTGTGACTTATGTGCTCATTTCAGATATGGAAGCTGAAGAGAAGGAGGTGCAGGAGCTGTAGAATGTGGGGGCAACCCCGATTGACCCAGGGCCCTCAATCTTTAGCGTCGGGAGGATGTGTTCCGTCCCAAGGTCCGACTGGGTCCCGGCTTCCACTATATTAATCCAGTGTGCTGTCAGCGAGATGTACTATTGACTCGCCCCCTGGGCCGTGGGGCACTTGAGACTGGACTTCAGGGCAATGCTGGGAGTAGAAGTGGCAACCCGGTCCCGTGGCTCAGGGTGGTCAGACCAGTGGTAGTCTATGATGTGCTGTAGGTAATGTCCGACTACGCCACCCGTGGATCGCGGTCAGGGAGGACCGCCGCTGCAAGGCAGACCGCTGAGGCTGGTGTTGGGGATGCAGCAGGGAATGGTACAACTCCCCACGGGAGGAGTGTAGCCTCAGGGCAGTGTAATAGGATGCTGGGGGTGATGGTGCCGACGCAGCAGTAACCACACAGAGTCCAATAATGCAGTCCAGGGTCTTTTACTGATCTTATCATAGACCCAACAGGAGTACAGGGTAAAAATGGACCTGGGTGTCTGAGGGCATTCAGGCGAGCTCCGCTGGTCAGGGTGAGTGGGTAGGCCTACCGTTCTCTCTCTGCCCTTGCTGACTATCTCCCCCTTTAGTGGTATGATAGCCCATGTCCCTGAGCTTGCCGTGTACTACGCCTGTATGGCTTGCGACTCGGGCCTTAGGTACCTGTAGCTTCTCCGTGCTGTACCAGTCCCTCTGTGTGGCGGAACCTGCAGGCTTCTTAGGCCAAGGGACCTAAAATCCCTCGCAGGTAGATGATCTGCTGCAGGACTTGTAATCCTGACAGCCTCAGACCCCAGTGTCCGGTATGTAGTTTCTCTCTCAACCAGGACCGGCTCTCGTCGCCTCTGTCCCTGGCTTTCTGCTCCTCCTTTGCCTCCTGGACTCCTCAGCTGCGGCTGATCTGTCCCTCTTTTCTGGGAACCCTTCTGGATACTTCAGAAGTGGGTCCTGGTCTCTCTAACCCTGCCCTCAGTACCAGTTTTTATAGGGGCAGCCTGCTCCCCCTACTGACCTGTGACAGGATGTGCTGCATGCAAATGGTCCATGACCAGAGAACCTCCCTCCTGCTCTCAGACACAGCCTTACAAGTTTGTGGCATCCAGGCCTGGGGTGACACATTGCCCCCTAGGAAAGCTTAGTACTCCGGGACTAAACAATAAACACGATACAGGGTAGAAATCATAACATAAACATAACAGAGAAGAAATCAACAAACAACACCACATATTGAGTTCTTCAGGACACAGTATGGCCTGTGACCGGGTGTCCATTTCACCAACAAAAGAAGAGGGTCACAGTATGATCTGTGACCCGGTGTCCATTTCACCAACTCAACGGGAGCCTTAACCAGGTGGGGATCTGTCCTTGCCCCGAGTCCTTGACAGTCTTTATTCTTTCCTTTGGTTAGGCTCCGAACATAATTACAAGGAAGTCCCGGTTACTCAGAGTTCATAACCTTTTAGTCCATTTGTCACTATGAAAAACTGGAAAACAGTATTAATAACCAGGGTACAAACATAACACATTAAATATATATATTTTACATTTAGATCTTCCAGCGAGCTGGCATTTGACCCCTAGTGCTCCGGGTTGACCTCCGTAGCCCACTGTCTGATGGTGGTCTAGCCTGGCTTTCCCCACTATCATTGAGGGTACAGATACTAGCTGGGTGTACAGGTAGGGCAGGTAGCTGTCTGCGGGTCCTTTGGCTTACCGCAGGCATGGCAGTCTCACTGTCATCAGAGGGCTGACTCTCCTGGGCTGCTGGCGTGGGTTCTTCCACCTCTGGGGCCGCTTGCTCTTCTTATTCTTCCTGTCCTCCTGTAGGCTCCTGCTGGGTAGGCTGAAGGAAGTGTAGGACGGGTACCACTATTGCGCCATTTATCTGAGTCCAGGTCCGGGGGAACTCTCTGAGAACTGTGCTGATCATCTCTTCCTTGTCCTCTGCGGGTTCAAGGTCATCTTGATCTTCACTTGGACTCTGTAGTTGCTCGGGGCACCATTTTAGGTGGTCTCTGGAGAAGGTGCTAGTGGTTTCTCCTGCATCCTTGGTATTCACACATACCTTCGGGTTCTCATGGTCGGACTGCAGCACTGTGTACGGGTCTCTCTCCCACTGGTCATCCAGCTTGTGAAGCCTTCTCTTCCGCTTCAGGACCTGCTCACCAGGTTCCAGGGGACCAGCAGGGGCGTGTTGGTTGAAGAGCCTCTCTTGCTTTTCTCTCGCTTGAGCCAGACTCCTCTCCACACTCTCCTGTACCTACTTGTACTGTAGCCGCCGTTCCTTATCCCAGTCCGCATCTGGGGAGGTGTCCTCAGGTGTCAGGACTCCCATTTCCAGGTCGATCGGCAGCTTACCTGGTCTTGCTCGCATCAGGTAAGCCGGGGTGCAATTTGTAGCATTCACCGGGATATGGTTGTACAAGTCAATCAGGTCTGGCAGATTCTCCGGCCACAGGCTGCGTTCTTCCAGGGGTAACGTCTTGAGTAGAGATGAGCGTTGTTCTACTCAAACTGTTCGCCAATCTCAAATTCGAGCTGTTTTGGGCGGTGTTCGAGCCGTTCGGCGAACACGAACAATTTGAGAAAAATTCGGCTGTTCGAGGTTATATTCGATAACTGTTCGTGCACCAAAATCATAACTGGATTTTTTCTCAGTAATGATGAAAATTGATGTTATTACACAGTTTGAGTGTACAGCGGGTGGGGGGAGGGGCAGGGGATGGATCTCTGCAGGAACAATGAAGATCTCCATTTTTTTTTTCTCTTTCCCGCATTTACAGTGGGGAGGTGCAATCTGTCAGCCTATCAGCAGCGCACACACGGAGCGAAGTGCTTTTTTTCACACAAGCAAGGGCATGTGTCATTGGCAGTGTATGTCACATGTCCTTGCCCTATAAGACCAAGCCATTTTCCCCGTCGCCACCATTTTCTCACTGCTGCAGCTGCGTGTTAGATGGCACCGCTGTTGCTGTGTGCGCTATACCTTGTTAATTTCAAGCCAATTTTCGCACAAATCTACAGATAGCTTGGGAGTAGGGAATAGTTGTGATTCCTTTTAAGGACTAGGTTACAGCATTTCCTACGACTTTTATCAGGCAGGTCTGTGCTCTTAAATAGATAGGTTGTGGGAGTAAAGACTAATTGTAATTGGAGTCCTTTTCAGGACTAGGTTACATCAGTTCCTATCAGATTTTGCCAGGCAGGTCTGTGCCAGTGCTGTGCAAGTTTTTTTCACAGCATTTGGCTGAATCTAGCAAAGCTAATCCTTTTTGGCCTATTGCAGAGTGTGTTAGTCAGTGGAGTAGCCTATCTGTGTTGCAAGATATACCACCTGTGTATAGAATACCAATTTTTTTACTGCACCTAGTGAAGTAAAATCTTTTGGGCATAGCATCATTCTATTAGTCCATCTATACTGACCTCCATCAGGTTGCAAATTGAATATAATTTTTTTCTGCATCTAGCTCTGAAAAAATATTGGGCTTCTAGCTGTGTGTGGGACTTGTTGTATTAGTCCATCTATACTGACCTCCATCAGGTTGCAAACTGAATATATTTTTTTCTGCATCTACCTCTGAAAAAATATTGGACTTCTAGCTGTGTGTGGGACTTGTTCTATTAATCCATCTACACAGACCTCCATCAGGTTGCAAACTGAATATATTTTTTTCTGCATCTACCTCTGAAAAAATATTGGGCTTCTAGCTGTGTGTGGGACTTGTTGTATTAGTCCATCTATACTGACCTCCATCAGGTTGCAAACTGAATATATTTTTTTCTGCATCTACCTCTGAAAAAATATTGGGCTTCTAGCTGTGTGTGAGACTTGTTCTATTAATCCATCTATACAGACCTCCATCAGGTTGCAAACTGAATATATTTTTTTCTGCATCTACCTCTGAAAAAATATTGGGCTTCTAGCTGTGTGTGGGACTTGTTCTATTAATCCATCTATACAGACCTCCATCAGGTTGCAAACTGAATATATTTTTTTCTGCATCTACCTCTGAAAAAATATGTGGCCTTCTAGCAGTGTGTGGGACTTTCTCTATTAGTCCATCTATACTGACCTCCATCAGGTTGCAAACTGAATATAATTTATTTCTGCATCTAGCTCTGAAAAAATATTTGGCCTTCTAGCAGTGTGTGGGACTTTCTCTATTAGTCCATCTATACTGACCTCATCAGGTTGCAAATTAAAAATAATTTTTATCTGCATCTACAGTACCTCTGAAAAAATATTTGGGCTTCTAGCTGTGTGTGGGACTTGTTCTATTAGTCCATCTATACTGACCTCCATCAGGTTGCAAATTGAATATAATTTTTATCTGCATCTAGCTCTGAAAAAATATTTGGCCTTCTAGCAGTGTGTGGGACTTTCTCTATTAGTCCATCTATACTGACCTCCATCAGGTTGCAAATTGAATATAATTTTTATCTGCATCTAGCTCTGAAAAAATATTTGGCCTTCTAGCAGTGTGTGGGACTTTCTCTATTAGTCCATCTATACTGACCTCCATCAGGTTGCAAATTAAAAATAATTATTATCTGCATCTACCTCTGAAAAAATATTTGGGCTTCTAGCTGTGTGTGGGACTTGTTCTATTACTCCATCTATACTGACCTCCATCAGGTTGCAAACTGAATATATTTTTTTCTGCATCTACCTCTGAAAAAATATTGGGCTTCTAGCTGTGTGTGGGACTTGTTGTATTAGTCCATCTATACTGACCTCCATCAGGTTGCAAATTAAAAATAATTTTTATCTGCATCTACAGTACCTCTGAAAAAATATTTGGGCTTCTAGCTGTGTGTGGGACTTGTTCTATTAGTTCATCTATACTGACCTCCATCAGGTTGCAAATTGAATATAATTTTTATCTGCATCTAGCTCTGAAAAAATATTTGGCCTTCTAGCAGTGTGTGGGACTTTCTCTATTAGTCCATCTATACTGACCTCCATCAGGTTGCAAATTAAAAATAATTTTTATCTGCATCTAGCTCTGAAAAAATATTTGGCCTTCTAGCAGTGTGTGGGACTTTCTCTATTAGTCCATCTATACTGACCTCATCAGGTTGCAAATTAAAAATAATTTTTATCTGCATCTACAGTACCTCTGAAAAAATATTTGGGCTTCTAGCTGTGTGTGGGACTTGTTCTATTAGTCCATCTATACTGACCTCCATCAGGTTGCAAATTGAATATAATTTTTATCTGCATCTAGCTCTGAAAAAATATTTGGCCTTCTAGCAGTGTGTGGGACTTTCTCTATTAGTCCATCTATACTGACCTCCATCAGGTTGCAAATTGAATATAATTTTTATCTGCATCTAGCTCTGAAAAAATATTTGGCCTTCTAGCAGTGTGTGGGACTTTCTCTATTAGTCCATCTATACTGACCTCCATCAGGTTGCAAATTAAAAATAATTTTTATCTGCATCTACCTCTGAAAAAATATTTGGGCTTCTAGCTGTGTGTGGGACTTGTTCTATTACTCCATCTATACTGACCTCCATCAGGTTGCAAACTGAATATATTTTTTTCTGCATCTACCTCTGAAAAAATATTGGGCTTCTAGCTGTGTGTGGGACTTGTTGTATTAGTCCATCTATACTGACCTCCATCAGGTTGCAAATTAAAAATAATTTTTATCTGCATCTACAGTACCTCTGAAAAAATATTTGGGCTTCTAGCTGTGTGTGGGACTTGTTCTATTAGTTCATCTATACTGACCTCCATCAGGTTGCAAATTGAATATAATTTTTATCTGCATCTAGCTCTGAAAAAATATTTGGCCTTCTAGCAGTGTGTGGGACTTTCTCTATTAGTCCATCTATACTGACCTCCATCAGGTTGCAAATTAAAAATAATTTTTATCTGCATCTACCTCTGAAAAAATATTTGGGCTTCTAGCTGTGTGTGGGACTTGTTCTATTACTCCATCTATACTGACCTCCATCAGGTTGCAAACTGAATATATTTTTTTCTGCATCTACCTCTGAAAAAATATTGGGCTTCTAGCTGTGTGTGGGACTTGTTGTATTAGTCCATCTATACTGACCTCCATCAGGTTGCAAATTAAAAATAATTTTTATCTGCATCTACAGTACCTCTGAAAAAATATTTGGGCTTCTAGCTGTGTGTGGGACTTGTTCTATTAGTTCATCTATACTGACCTCCATCAGGTTGCAAATTGAATATAATTTTTATCTGCATCTAGCTCTGAAAAAATATTTGGCCTTCTAGCAGTGTGTGGGACTTTCTCTATTAGTCCATCTATACTGACCTCCATCAGGTTTCAAATTAAAAATAATTTTTATCTGCATCTAGCTCTGAAAAAATATTTGGCCTTCTAGCAGTGTGTGGGACTTTCTCTATTAGTCCATCTATACTGACCTCCATCAGGTTGCAAATTAAAAATAATTTTTATCTGCATCTACCTCTGAAAAAATATTTGGGCGTCTAGCTGTGTGTGGGACTTGTTCTATTAATCCATCTATACAGACCTCCATCAGGTTGCAAACTGAATATAATTTTTTTCTGCATCTAGCTCTGAAAAAATATTTGGCCTTCTAGCAGTGTGTGGGACTTGTTCTATTAGTCCACCTATACTGACCTCCATCAGGTTGCAAATTCAAAATAATTTTTTGTCTGCATCTAGCTCTGAAAAAATATTTGGCCTTCTAGCAGTGTGTGGGACTTTCTCTATTAGTCCATCTATACTGACCTCCATCAGGTTGCAAACTGAATATATTTTTTTTCTGCATCTACCTCTGAAAAAATATTGGGCTTGTAGCTGTGTGTGGGACTTGTTCTATTAATCCATCTATACAGACCTCCATCAGGTTGCAAGCTGAACAAAAATTTTTTTCTGCATCTACCTCTGAAAAAATATTTGGGCTTCTAGCTGTGTGTGGGACTTGTTCTATTAGTCCATCTATACTGACCTCCATCAGGTTGCAAATTGAATATAATTTTTTTCTGCATCTAACCCAGCCAATAGTTTTGGCCTAATACCAGAGTTTGGCCACTCAGCTCTGCTCGTTTCCCATCCATTGTTTTTTTGTGCAAACAACTCCAGAGTTGTGAATTAGTTAACCACCAAAATGAGTGGAAAAAGGCCTGCTGCTGGTGGAAAGGGGAATAGGCGTGTTGGAAAGTGGAAAAAAGGTTGTGTCCGTGGGGTGGGTGTTAAAGCAACAGTAACATCTGCAGAAGAAAGACCATCTTCCAGCCAAACTAAAATGTCTACTTCTTTTAGCGGACAATGTGATAAGATCCCTTTCTTACGGCTACGCCAATCGCTACAAATTCCAGATGAGGCACAAAAACAGCAGGTGCTTCAACGGATATCAAGTGCTCCTTTAAGTGGGCTCTCCTCCACATCAACTTCAACATCACAAATACTCCAGTCCTCAAAGGTGTCACCCCAATCGCACTTGCTTCCTCACAGCTCCCAAATCTCCAGCTGCCCGTCTGAGTATGAGGTAGAACAGATGGTTGAGTCTGCAGAGCTGTTTACTCATACTATAGCCTGGGAATCAGAGGTCGACTCCAGCGCTTCTGTGAATCCAGACGAGGAAATGATCTGCACTGATGCCCAGAATCTTTATGAGTCGGATCCAGGACCAGACGCAGAAGGTTCTGACCATAATGTAGACCCTCATTCCCAAACTGTAACTCCTGTTGGTGGAGACAATGAGGAAGACGATGATAAGACTCAAATACCTGATTGGAGCGACAACTTTAGTTTTTTCTCAGGGCAGGAACAGGTTGGCTCTGAGGACGACGGGTGTGATAACGCACAGGGTGATGATGATGAGGTTGGAGATCCCACTTACTGTCAACCCACAGTCAGCCAAGAGATGAGGTCAGCAGAGGAGGTGGAGGAAGATGCTAGTGACGACGAGGTCAGGTTGCGCCTTCCTGGACAGAGACGTAGTACTGGAAGCACGTCAACAACTGCATCCTCAAACACAACTCTGCCTCTCACCACAAGTCGTGGTGGCTCTTCAGGTCGCATGGGTGCTAAGCCTTGCATAGCCTGGGCATTTTTTCAGATCGATAAAAATGACCCAACTCGTGTTATCTGTAACATTTGTCAGCAAAAGCTAACTAGAGGCCAAAAAATACATAGTTTGAGTACTTCATGCATGAACCGGCACATGGACATGAAGCATAAGTTGCAGTGGGAAGCTCAGTGTGCTACAATGCGGCCTAGCCGGCCGGGCCAACCACCGTCTGCCATATCTTGTGCATCCGCGGCCTCTTCATCCTCTGTGACTGGGGGGACAGCAGTCACACCTGTTTTGGGGCGCAGACCTGCCACCTCTTTACCCGCAACAGCCAGCGTGATTGGCAGGTCATCATTTTCTTTGGAGGTGGTAACACCAGCTGGTGTTGAGCGCTGTCCGACATCGATAGCACCACCTTTGGATCAAGGCAACCTAACATGTCCGCCTGCATCTTCCTCACAGACCGGAAGTTTGCCGGGGACACCCTTATCAACCCCGTCTAAGCACAATAGCCAGCCCTCGGTCCCTCAGATGTGGACAAGTAAAAGACCATTTCCTCCTAGCCATGAGAAAGCTAAGAGGTTGAATTTCACCATCTGCAAGCTCTTGGCTACAGAAATGCTGCCTTTCCGCCTGGTGGACACAGAGGATTTTCGAGACCTTATGTCCGTCGCAGTGCCCCAGTACCAGATGCCCAGTCGGCACTACTTCTCAAAGAAAGGTGTGCCTGCGCTCCACCAGCATGTCGCACACAACATCACCGCTTCTTTGAGAAACTCTGTGTGTGACACTAGATGGCCTTCTGCAGAGGGCACGGTCGCTGTGTGCTCACTTCCGCCGTTCGCATCCCGCAGCTCAGCGACTTACATCTCTACAGAAGTCGTTGAGCCTGCCACTTCACCGGCTAAAATGCGATGTGCCTACCCGGTGGAATTCAACTCTGCACATGTTGCAGCGACTGTGGCAGCACCAACAAGCCCTGGTGCAAAACGTTCTGACGTATAGCCTGGGCCAACGAGATCCAGAGGTGGGGCAAATCACGCTGGAGGAGTGGTCTCAGATCAGGGACCTAAGCACCCTTCTGCACAGTTTTGAAATGGCGACGAAGATGTTTAGTGCTGACGATGCCATTATCAGCATGACTATTCCGGTGATTTACATACTGGAGCACATGTTAAACAGAATTCGGAGTCAGGTGGTGGCACAAGAGGAGGTGGAGGAAGTAGAGGAGGAGGAGTTGTATGCGGAAGGGCTAACATCTGCAAGGTCCAGACGGTCGGCAGCACCAAGGCGGCAGGCATGTGAGGGTGGGGGAGATGGTTTTACCAGGGCGCATGGTAGCAGCCAAACTAGTGAGGAAGGTGCAGGAGCCCAGGAAGAAGTGGAGGACGAACTGATGGAAGACTCATCAGATGAGGGAGACCTTGATCACATTTCTGTTGTGCGAGGTTGGGGGGAGAGGACAGAGGAAGGAAGCATGATTGTTACCTCGCCACCAACACAACAGGGACTTGGTGCTCCTGGATGCGCAACACACATGAGTGCCTTCTTGCTGCACTACCTGCAACATGACCCTCGAATTGTGAGAATTAGAAATAATCCTGACTACTGGGTTGCCACACTGTTAGATCCCCGGTACAAAAGTAAATTTGCAGAAATTATTCCTGCCATAGAAAGGGATGCACGCATGCAGGAGTATCAGCAGAGACTGTTGCAGAATCTTACATGTGCTTTTCCACAAAATACCAGTGGTGCACGTAGTGAATCTCACAATTCCAACTTGCCAACCGTGGGACCGTCAAGTGTTCAGCACTCAAACCGTAACAGAACCACAGTATCTGCTGGTAACATCAATTTTACGGAATCATTTCACCACTTTTTTAGCCCATCCTTTGCAAGGCCACAGGAGACAAGAAGTCTGACACATAGTCAACGCCTAGAGACGATGGTACAGGAGTATCTCCAAGTAAACATTGAAGCCATGACTGTGTCACTGGACCCTTGCTCTTTTTGGGCTTCCAATCTGGATAAATGGCCGGAGCTAGCCACTTACGCCTTGGAGATCTTGTCATGCCCCGCAGCCAGCGTTCTGTCTGAACGTGTGTTCAGCGCTGCTGGTGGTGTGCTGACAGATAAGCGCACGCGGCTCTCCACTGATAATGTAGACAGACTCACGTTCATAAAGATGAACAAATCATGGATCCGAAATGACTTTTCTACCCCTGTGTCATCCTGGGGAGAGTAAAAGCTTGATGATTGGTTAAAATCACCCTACCAACCGTTTTAAGCTTTCAAATTACTAATCATGTTTATCTGTATCTTGGCTGGAAAATAATTTGGGCTTTGTAGCAGTGTGCAGCACTGATTCTATTAGGCCATCTATAATAAGCTCCACCAGATTTAAAATTACTAATCATGTTTATCTGTATCTTGACTGGAAAATAATTTGGGCTTTGTAGCAGTGTGCAGCACTGATCCTATTAGGCCATCTATACTAAAGCTTCACCAGATTTAAAATTAATAATAATTTTTAGCTGCATCTAGCCCGGAAAATAATTTTGGGGCTCCGAGATGCGCAAGACACATAAGTGCCTTCTTGCTGCACTACCTGCAGCATGACCCTCATATTGTCAGAATTCGAAGTAATCATGACTACTGGGTTGCCACACTCTTAGATCCCCCAAACTTTTCGATCAACCTTTTCATTTTAATAAAGACCAAAAAAATGGTCATTTTTGAAATTATAAGCATTAGCAGGTTGTTAGAAACTGAAATCAAAAAGTTTTCAACTCAAAAATTTATTCTAGGTGATGTTACATTTTCAAATAGGACCCCTTGTTCGAAAGGAGCTTCTGAACTCTCTCGTCCATTGAATTTGTCAGGTTTTGGATGGTTTCTGCTTCAATTGTTTTGCATGAGGACAGAATACCCTCCCAGAGCTGTTGCTTAGATGTGAACTGCCTCCCGCCATCATAGACACTCCTTTTAATGATGCTCCAAAGGTTCTGAATGGGGTAGAGGTCAGGGGAGCATGGGGGTCACACCATAAGTTTGTCACCTTTTATGCCCATATCAGCCAGAGATGCAGATGTTTTATGTGCAGCATGAGATGGTGCATTATCATGCAAAAAAATGATCTTGCTGTGAAATACACGGTTCTTCTTCTTGAACCATGGCAGGAAGTGCTGTTTGAGATAATCCACATTCATTATGGAGTTCATCTTTAGCGCCTTCAGGGATCCTAAAGGGGCCGACAATCTCTCTCCCCATGATTCCAGCCCAAAACATTACTCCACCTCCTCCTTGTTGGCGCTGTAGCCGTGTTTGCGTGGGGTGTCCATCAACCAGCCATCCTCCACTCCATCCATCTGGACCATCGAGCGCTGCACGGCACTCATCCGTGAACAAAACAGTTTTGAAATCAGTCTTCATGTAATGTTTGGCCCACTGGAGCCGTTTCTGCTTGTGTGAAGTGGATAGAGGAGGTCGACAGGATGGCGTATGCACAGCTGCAAACCTCTGGAGGACCCTGCATCTTGTTGTTCGGGGGACGTTGGAGGCACCAGCAGCTTCAAAAACTTGTCTGCTGCTATGACAAGGCTTTTTTGCCGCTGCTCTTTCAACCTGACGTAATTGCCTGTAGGAAAGAGTCCTCAATTTGCCCTTAACAGCACGCACACGTGTGTACTGTGAATCAGCTACATACTTCTTGATTGCCAAGACACTTCATCCTGATCATCGCACAATGTTGATTGTAGTCATGCCTTGACCTAAACACTCCACAATTTGTTGCTTCTCAGCAGCCGACACATCCTTTTTCTTTCCCATTTTGGCAGAAAATGTAGGCTGCTTAATAATGTGAGACAGCCTTCTTAAGTAGTCTTGCCTTTCATTGGACACACCTGCCAAACTAATTAGCACAGGTGTCTGCAATTGCTTACAGTGATATAAAGAGCCCTGACACACATCACCATCAATGAGTTTAACTGACAAACAAACAAATTCTTCCCTTATCACTCCTAAACACTTTTTGCATAATAATTTGGAACACAGTGTACATGTGCTTTCCCACAAAACACCAGTGGTTCACGTAGTGAATCTTACATTTCTAACTTGCCAACCGTGGTCTGTATGGAGTTGTTCAATAAAGGGCCCAAAATTAAGATAACATAGATGGGAGAGGTCTCTATGAATAGGAATTCCTAAGTGTTTGATACCCTGTGAGGGCCAGGCAAAGGGAAAGTTGGACTGGATGGAATCCTATATGGATTTGGGGAGGGAGACATCGAGGGCCTCAGACTTCGCTGCATTGATTTTAAAATTTGACCATGTAACAAAGTGATCTATTTCAGCCATAACAGCATGGATGGATATATGTGATTGAGTGATATATACTAGGACATCATCAGCAAATAGAGAGCACTTGTACTCGGTGCCTCCCACCTCAATCCACCTAATATTGGGGTTATGGCGAATTGATGAGAGCAGGTGCTCCTTCACTAGGATGTATAAGAGAGGGGACAGAGAACATCCCTGCCTTGTCCCATTGGTGATTGTGAAAGGTGATGAAAATGTTCTGACGCGCCCCCTGGGCCTTGGGACACCCGGAGCCGGACCCTTTTTGGTGGATGCTGGTGGTTGTAGTCTCCGTGGCGGCGACCCGGTTCCGTGGCTCAGGGCGGTCAAACCAGTGGCGGAACTATTTATGTGGTTTTGATGTTTAAATGTCCGACTACGCCACCCGTGGATTGCGGTCAGAGTGAACCGCCGCTCCAGGGCAGACCGCTGAGGCTGGTGTTGTGGGTGCAGCAGAGCGTAGCATAACTCCCCACGGGAGGAGTATAGCCTCAGGGCAGTGTATGCGGAGGATGGGGGTGATGGTGCAGGGCAGCAGCAGTAACGACACGGAGTCAGTGATGCAGTCCAGGGCCTTTACTCACAGTTCTTATTATCCAGACCACGTCTGCAGGTAACGGCTGCCCACGTCGTACTGTGCTCACCAGGTGAGGGGCTCAGACAACTCCCAGATAACTTTGGAGCGCTTCACAGGACCCCCTTTGTGTGTCCTTTGTCTGGCCTTTCTTACCAACCCTTCTGTCCGGCTGCCTCGGGCCTCCTCTTGGTAAACTTGGCGCCAGTTTCCCTGACCCTATGTGGTGCCTTCCTAGCGGGTGTAGCGAGGGGCTGCGCCACATAAAATGTCACAGCCTCCTGTTTCTAGCTGAGGGTCGTTTCCTGCCTCCACTAGTTTCGGGGACCGGTCTCCCCCTTTGGCCTGACCCCTCCACGCAGGTGGATTCGGGCGTGCGGTGGCGACTCGCCCGTCCGCACCCCTGGGATCCCTTCGTTCCTCGTTCCTGGAGCCTTCTCCGCTCCTCTTCCTTCCTTCTCCCTCTTCCAGGCCTGGGCCTCTGTTACTAGGCCCGCCTCCGGAGCAGAGCTCATGCAGAGCCCCTGCTCCCTGCCACTTCTGCTCAGACTTCTCTGCACTAAACTAAGATGGTGCCCACCTTTTATACTCCCTTCTCAATGCACCCAGGAACTGCTTCCTCCCTGCTCCTGCACTACAGGGTTCCCCTTCCTCAGTGTTCCCTCCCCCCACTCCAGCCAGGGACAGGGACTGTCGTGCCCATCTCAGGGGCATATTGGTCGCCCTGCCCCACGGCAATGTGGTGTAATGCATGCAGGTGTCGGGTCCTGATCCACACTACATCCTTACCTGAGAGTGAGATATCACACCTCTGGGTGAGGTGCAATACCTCTGTAGCAACCGAGCCCTCAGGGTGCTACAGTTCCATTTATCTTCAGCCTAGGTGACGTATTGCGATACAGGGCCGTGATTTTGGCTATAAAAGGGTCCCCTAGACCCCTACCCCAAGCTTTTTAAGAGAATCATATATGGCATGCCAGGAGACTCTATGGAATGCTTTCTCAGCATCCAACGAGAGTATCTAATTACAAATTTTTAACTGCATCTAGCCCAGGAAATACTTTGTGCCTAGTAGCAGTGTCTGCTAGTCAGCGGATTATCCCGGCTGTTAAGCAAGCTACACCACCTGTAGTTTGGACACTTAATTTTTTCAAAGGAAATGCTTCGGGACCACGGGATACTCAGTGAAGAGCATCAGGAGGCACCTCAAGGCATAGGGGCTGGGACTGGCAGTAGGATGCCTTGCGGTGGACAGCCGAGCTCGATCCTTATAAAAGCTTTTTAACTGCAGCAGCTTTAGTGGACGCTACTGGAGCTGGAATTACGCGGCTGCTGGCATGAGACTTGCCCTCCAATAGATCCTTGTAAATGGATTTAAAGTGTATTCATTCAAATTAGAGAGACAATTTAAATTAAAAAGCTTAGAGCTGCCTCCACCACAGGGGGGCTCGCTCGACCCACCAGCGGACAGGCACCAGTATTGGGAGAGGGGGGCTGGCCATCAGGGTTCACCGCGGCTCTGGCACAAACCCAGCGACGCGGAGGTGGCACGGGCAGGAGCGGACTGAACGTGTCGGCTTCTCACTTTTTGGATTTTAGAAGGGCATGACATGCCTATATCTGTGTCTCCCCCTCCTTTTACTCCTCCACCTCTTTTCTTTTCGCAAGACTATATGTACTTGTCACTTTTCCATGTGTTAGTTGTGTCTTCTGAGCAGTTTGTCAGCTTTTGGACACCTTTGAAGGTGTTTTCTATGTGTTTCTATGTGTTTTTGTTTGCCTGCCATTGGTTTTAACGGTGTTCGAAGGTGTTCGACGAACAGTTCGACGAACAGTTCGGCGAACACACGGGTGTTCGACGAACCGAACCGAACTCGAACACTACGGGGTGGCTCAACACTAGTCTTGAGGAGATCAATGACGATATTGTTCATCTTCTCACACAGCCCGTTGGTCTGCGGGTGGTAAGGCGTTGTCCGAATCTTCCTACAGCCGTAGAGGTTGCAGAACTCCTGGAATACTTCAGCCTCAAACGCTGGACCTTGATCTGTCAAGACCTTTTCCGGATACCCATGTGGACGGCAGAAGTGTTGCTGGAAGGCTCTGGCCGCAGTTTGGGCTGTCAGGTCTTTAACAGGAACCACTACCAGAAACCGGAAGTAATGGTCCACAATTGTCAGGGCATAGACGTAGCCCGACCGGCTTGGAGCCAATTTCACATGGTCCAGAACTACCAGCTCAAGAGGCTGCCTGGTGACAATGGGCCTCAAGGGTGTCTGCTGGCTGGTACGGTCCTTCCTTCTGAGGTGGCATGGGCCGCAGTCCCTGCTCCACTTCTCGATGGCCCTTCTCATGCCGACCCAGTAGAACCGCTCTCTCAGTAGGAACTCCAGTTTCTTCCACCTGAAGTGTCCCGCTCTGTCATGGTAGGCCTCCAAGACCATTGCTGCATCTCGCCTCGGGACCACTATCTGCCAGGTCAGCTCATGCATCCGGTGGTTGACAAGCCGTCTGCACAGCTTACCATCGTAGAGGAATAGCCTGCTTTTCTCCTTCCATATCTGCTTGGCTTCCTCTGGAGCGTCCGGGCTAGGGCTAGCGTCTTCCTGGGTTATCATGTCTTTCACCAGGTGTATTGCAGGGTCGCTATCTTGCGTTTCAGCCCAGCCTTGGTGGGGTAAGGGATTGAACATGATGGTGGTTAAGTCCTTGTCTCTTACCCGGTGAGAATGCTGAGTGGCCCCATACTGGTGGAACGCAGGGAGCTCTATTTCCTCCAGCTCTTCCGAGTCGTCTTCTCCTTCAGGTAGGTGGGGCATTCTTGATAGGGCGTCTGCGTTGGCGTTGGTTCTGCCTGCCCGGTATTTGATTGTGAAGTCATAATTGGATAGCCGGGCCATCCACGGCTGTTCTAGGGCACCTAATCTTGCAATGTCCAGATGTGTCAACGGGTTGTTGTCCGTGTACACGGTGAACTTTGCGGAGGCCAGGTAATGCTTAAACCGTTCTGTGATGGCCCACACCACTGCCAAGAATTCTAGCTTGATGGAGCTATAGTTCTCCGGGTTTCTTTCAGTGGGCCTCAGCTTCCGGCTGGCATACGCGATCACCCTTTCTCTGCCCTGTTGGTTTTGTGACAGTACAGCTCCCAGCCCCACATTACTGGCATCTATGTGGAGGATAAAAGGCTGGCCATAATCGGGGTAGGCCAGGATCTCATCCCCCGTGAGGGCCATCTTCAACTGGCGGAAGGACTCCTCTTCCGGCTTGTCCCACTTGAAGGGTGGCTTGTGACTTCTGGATTTAGATTGCCCTATCAGGAGGTCCTGCATAGGGGCTGCCATTTTAGTGAACCCGGGGATGAACCTTCGGTAGAAGCCTACCAACAAGAGGAATTGCCTCACTTCCTTGATGTTAGAGGGGCTTGGCCAGCTCTTGATGGCTGTAACTTTGTCGGGGTCGGGGTCTACTCCCTCTGCACTCACCACGTGTCCTAGGTATTGGACCTTCGGTTTTAACAGGTGGCACTTTAAAGGCTTCACTTTCAGGCCGTAGCCTGCCAGGGCTTCGAACACCTCGGCCCGGTGCTTTAGATGGTCCTCGTAAGTCTTCGAATAGACGATCACGTCATCCAGGTAAAGGAGGACCGTCTCGAAGTTTTGGTGCCCTAGACAGCATTCCATCAGCCTCTGGAAGGTCCCTGGTGCGTTGCAGAGCCCGAAGGGCAAACAGTTGAACTCGCTCAGTCCCATTGGGGAGGTGAAGGCGGTCTTCTCCTTGTCAGCCTCTGCCACAGTAATCTGCCAGTACCCGCTAGTAAGGTCCAAAGTAGAGAAGAAATTAGCTGATTTTAGAGCTGCTAAAGACTCCTCTATCCTAGGTAGCGGATACGCATCTTTATGGGTGATACGTTTGATTTGCCTATAGTCCACGCACATTCTCATGGTACCGTCTTTCTTTTTTACCAAGACTAAAGGAGCTGCCCAGGGGCTACAGCTATCTCTAATGACCCCAGCCTCTTTCATTTCCCTCAGCATACCCTTGGCGTTCTGATAATGTGCAGGGGGTACAGGCCTGTGTCTCTCTTTTATTGGTGGGTGGCTCCCCGTGGGGATATGGTGTTCTATCCCTTTTACTCTGCTGAAGTCTAGCGGGTGCTTACTAAAAATTCTCTCGTACTCTTGAACCACCCGGTAGACTCCTTGTTTTTGGTGCAAGGGAGTGGAGTCAGCACCCACATGGAGTTTCTGGCACCAGTCCTCCTTTTGTTTCTGGGAGCCATTACCCTCCGCCTGTGGAGATGGGGGCAACGGTTCCACGGCCCTGATAGCTTTGTGCTCAACAGCAAACAGTTTGGCAAGTGTAGCGTACCAGGGTAGGTGTACCTCCCTCTCCCCAATGTTGAGAATGCGAACGGGCACCCTCCCATGACGGACATCAACCACCCCCCGGGCTGTCAAAATGGTGGGCCTGCTGTCTGAGTACACGGGTTCTACCATGGCTTGGTAGTCTCTGCCTCTCAACCCGATTGCAGTCCGACACCAGATCATCATTTCACTTTTGGGAGGCATGGAAATGGGGAATGGGTCACTCATTCTTACACTACTGATCTCACCACCAGACAGTTCTACCTGCTGCCGTCTCATCAGGGCTCTTATCTCTTTCTGGAGGACCCTCTTTTGGAGCTCGCATTCATCGCCACCTGCTGTAAAATCACAATTACTTCTGAAAGACAGTTTTCAATTACATTAGTACCCACAGTTATTTTAGGGTGACTTTCACGACGGTCAATGTCCACAATGATCACTCCCTGTGCCGGCAGTTCCACCTTACCAATCTTGATGGTCATCTCTCTGAACCCCACCTGCGGCACGGGTTGGCCATTACTGGAAATGATGCTTAAGTCATCGTCTGGGTAGCGGGTTATGTCAGCGTCACTCCAGTACCGCTTGAAAAGTACGTAGGGGATGGTAGTCACTTGAGACCCGGTGTGCAGCAGTGCACTCATGGGGATGCAGTCCAGCACTACGGGTAAGACCGGGCGTCCTCCCACGTTCTTATCACACCAATTAGACGGGCCTGATGACCTTATGCCTGGGGGTTGGCCCTCTGCCCCAGGTCGGACCCTTTTAAAGTACAGTACCTTGCTATGTGTCCTGGCTGACTGCAACGGCTGCAAATCGGCTGTCCCTCCTCAGTGTAGCGGTCGGCAGGCCTCCCTCTGAAAGGCGGGATCCTCCTCTGTCGACGCCACGGGACATCCTCCGGACTGGAAGCCAGCTCGATTGGTCTTGACGGTTCCACCTGCAATGACTGTACGGTCCTGGTTAATGCAGCCACACTCTTTGTTAGCTCCTGGACCTGATGGTGCAGGTCTGCAGGCTGGGATAGATTTAGGGCCTGTGCATCAGCCCCCACAAGGTCTGCGGGGTAGGGCGCTGCCCCCTGGTGGTAAGTGATGGCAGGGCACCAGGAAGCTACAGCGCCACCTGCTGCGGGTTCTCTGAGCACCCGGATGGCCCGATCCTTGAACTGCGCAAAAGTCAAATCGGGGTTATGTAGGGCCATGAGGCGCAGCTGGGTTCTGTGGGCGTTGGACAGCAGACCTTCTATGAACTGGTCAGTCAGCAGCTTATCGGAGTCCTGCACGCTACCAGGGTCAGCTTGTTTAATAGCTCTCAGGGCTTCTTGCAGGTTCAAGACATAGTCTCTGATATTATCCTGGGCCCGCTGCTTACAGCCATAGGATCGCATTTTGATTTCTGCTGAGGTACGGGTGTCAAAGGTACTCCGCAGCCGGGTCAGAATGTCCTTTACTGTCCTTTTCTCCTCATCTGACCATGATTTCACTTCCCGCTGGGCTGCTCCGGTGAGCTGCCCCGTCAGAATGCTCACTTTCTGTTCTTCTGTCAGGGGATAAACTTTGAATAAACTGTGCAGTCTTTCCCTAAAGTCAGTTAAGGTATGGGGGTCCCCTGAGTATTGGGGTAGCCAGGCTGCTCCGGGGATGTAGGGCGTAGAAAAAGGCATCACCGCTGCTGCAGCCCCGCTGGTTGTAGAAGGCCCATCCGTGTCCGTCATCTTCCTCCCCCCTAGTTAAGCGTGGCCTACCTTCCGACGATCCTCTTCAGTAGGCCGCGGCTCCGTTGGTGCTGCTCTGGATGAGGACATTGCGTCGCGTCCTGGTGACGTCAGCGTCGCTCTCTCTCCCTTCCAGGACCTTGCGCAGTGTCGGTGCGTGAGGCGGGGCTTCAAGTCTCGCGTGCTTTGGACGTCCACGCCCCTCTTCTCGCGCGGCGTCCTGAAGATGGAGTCCGATGGCGGGAAAACGGCTGAAGATGGCGGGAAAACGGCTGAAGATGGCGGGAGACGGCGGGAGACAGCTGAAAACGGCGGGAAACGGCTCCGGATGGTGGGAAACTTCTCTTTAAGGTACGTGTACAGTCTTTTTCAGGCACACAATACCCATTTCTGGTGGGTTGGTCACAATCCTGCCGACTACGGCAAAGCTTCCTCGCCGCCTGGGCCGTGGGGCACTCGAGACCGGACTTCAGGGCAATGCTGGGAGTAGTAGTGGTGACCCGGTCCCGTGGCTCAGGGTGGTCAGACCAGTGGTAGTCTATGATATGCTGTAGGTAATGTCCGACTGCACCACCCGTGGATCGCGGTCAGGGAGGACCGCCGCTGCAAGGCAGACCGCTGAGGCTGGTGTTGGGGATGCAGCAGGGAATGGTACAACTCACCACGGGAGGAGTGTAGCCTCAGGGCAGTGTAATAGGATGCTGGGGGTGATGGTGCAGGCGCAGCAGTAACCACACAGAGTCCAATAATGCAGTCCAGGGTATTTTACTGATCTTATCATAGACCCAACAGGAGTACAGGGTAGGAATGGACCTGGGTGTCTGAGGGCATTCAGGCGAGCTCCGCTGGTCAGGGTGAGTGGGTAGGCCTACCGTTCTCTCTCTGCCCTTGCTGACTATCTCCCCCTTTAGTGGTATGATAGCCCACGTCCCTGAGCTTGCCATGTACTATGCCTGTATGGCTTGCGACTCGGGCCTTAGGTACCTGTAGCTTCTCCGTGCTGTACCGGTCCCTCTGTGTGGTGGAACCTCCAGGCTTTTTAGGCCAAGGGACCTAAAATCCCTCGCAGGTAGATGATCTGCTGCAGGACTTGCAATCCTGACAGCCTCTGACCCCAGTGTCGGGTATGTAGTTTCTCTCTCAACCAGGACCGGCTCTCGTTGCCTCTGTCCCTGGCTTTCTGCTCCTCCTTTGCCTCCTGGACTCCTCAGCTGCGGCTGACCTGTCCTTCTTTTCTGGGAACCCTTTTGGATATTTCAGAAGTGGGTCCTGGTCTCTCTAACCCTGCCCTCAGTACCAGTTTTTATAGGGGCAGCCTGCTCCCCCTACTGGCCTGGGACAGGAGGTGCTGCAAGCAAATGGTCCATGACCAGAGAACCTCCCTCCTGCTCTCAGACACAGCCTTACAAGTTTGTGGCATCCAGGCCGGGGGTGACACACTATCACTGCCCACAAGCACTTTTCCACAAGTTAGGTGGACTTTCCCAGTAACTGCATTGTTGAGGACACGGCTAATGTTGTGGGACACATGCTCATGTAATGCGGGGACGACACACCAGGAGAAATAGTGGTGGCTGGGGACCGAGTACCGAGGGACGGCGGCCGCCATTAGGTTGCGGAAAGCTTCCATCTCCACGAGTCTAAAAGGCAACATTTTAAGCGCAAGCAGTCGTGAAATGTGTGGCCTGTGGGGCATTGGCTACGTATTTGCGCTTGCATTCCAAGGACTGGGGTAGGGACAACTGATTGCTGCGCTGGGACAAGGATGTGGACATGCTTGCTGATGGTGCTAGTTGATAGTGTTCAATGACAGGTGCATGACGGGAGGCATCTTGGCATGCGCCATCGACAATGGATTAACGTGCATGCACAAAAGCGGAAGAAGCAGTGGTGTCACCCACAGACACTGTTTCTGCACCCTGGAGTTCAGCCAACTTAGTAGGGTGCTTTGCTGCCATGTGCCTGATCATGCTGGTGGTGGTCAGGCTGCTAGTTTTGCTACCCTTGCTCATACTGTCCTGGCAGGTGGTGTGAATGGCCTTTTTGGGGTTATCTGCAGAGTTGTTGAAAAACAACCAGACTCGGGAAGACCTAACAGTTGTACTGGCAACTTCCGTCGTATTGGTGTTACGGGGAATCCTTTCTCACCTTGTGTCTGTGGCCAGCACACTGCTTCTTCCTGCCTGTTGTGGTGCTACGCCTCACTCCCTCTATGTTCTGCTGTCCTCACTCTGTATGTCCCCCTGCCAGGTTGGATCAATTACTATATCATCCACCACCTCGTCTTCCACTTCTGCACCCTGGTTCCCCTCCTGACTTTCTGGCAATTGTGTCTCATCATCATCATCACCCACCTCTTGCAACAGTATTTTCACTTTCCCATCGCTGCCTTAGTGTGACCAGGGCTGCTTAAATATTTGGGCATCGCTACACGCATTCTCCTCTTGACTCGCTTGAAGCTGACCGGGTGAGAGGCCAAATCTACAAATGGAAAAGTGAACAGCTCTTCAGAGTCTCCAAGTGTGGGATCAGTTGTCTCCGGGCACTCGGAATGGTGGGAAGAAGGCAGATCAGGGTGAAAAATCTCCGGTCCAGACTCAGGGCTACTGAAACTTGACCGTGTTGAAGACAGGGTGGTAGTGGTGATGGCAAAGTGACTGGAAGAATTATTTGCTATCCAGCCAACAACCTTTTGACACTGCTCTGCATTCAATAATGGTGTGCTGCGGTGCCCTAGCAATTGGGACAGGAAGGTCGGGCGACAAAATGTGGGTGTTTGCTGTGGCACATTATCAGCTTGCCCACTGCCTCAGCCATCGGCCTCTGCATGCACCATCATCATCACGTCCACTTCCCCGTCCCTTGCCACGCACCTTGCCCATTTTAAATGGAGGACAATATTTTCCACGTTCACTAGAAATGTCTGATTTTGGAATGCAGTTATATGTGATACGTCTGACAGAGAACCATGGTTTTAAATAGCAGGCCTGTAATTTAGTAATACTATTCTTCACAGAGACCTAGTGTGAATAGCTTGACTGACACACTGCAACAAAATGGAAGCCAGAAATGGCTGATTTTGGAACGCTGTTATATGTGATACGTCTGACAGAGAACCATGGTTTTAAACAGCAGGCCTGTAATTTACTAAAACTATTCTTCACAGAGACCTAGTGTGAAGAGGTTGACTGACACACTGCAATGAAATGGAAGGCAGAAATGGCTGATTTTGGAAGACAGTTATAACACTTTCCTGCTGCTGCTGTTCTTCCAGATATTTGTAGACATAGAAATGGAATTTAGTAAAACTATTCTTCACAGAGACCTAGTGTGACTAGCTTGATCGACACACTCCAACGAAATGGACGGCAGAAATGGCTGATTTTGGAACACAGTTATATGTGAGATACGTCTGACAGAGAACCACGGTTTTAAATAGCAGGCCTGTAATTTACTAATACTATTCTTCACAGAGACCTAGTGTGAATAGCTTGACTGGCACACTGCAATGAAATGGAAGGCAGAAATGGCTGATTTTGGAACACAGTTATATATGTGATACGTCTGACAGAGAACCACAGTTTTAAATATCAGGCCTGTAAATTAGGAATACTATTCTTCACAGAGACCTAGTGTGAATAGCTTGACTGACACACTGCAACGAAATGAAAGGCAGAAATGGCTGATTTTGGAATGCTGTTATATGTGAGATACGTCTGATAGAGAACCACGGTTTTAAATAGCAGGCCTGTAATTTACTAATACTATTCTTCACAGAGACCTAGTGTGAATAGCTGACTGACACACTGCAACGAAATGGAAGGCAGAAATGGCTGATTTTGGAACACTATTATAGGTGATATGTCTGACAGAGAACCACTGTTTTATATAGCAGGCCTGTAATTTACTAATACTGTTCTTCACAGAGACCTAGTGTGAATAGCTTGACCGACACACTGCAACGAAATGGAAGGCAGAAATGGCTCATTTTGGAACACAGTTATATGTGAGATACATCTGACAGAGAACCAGGGTTTTAAATAGCAGGCCTGGAGTTTTGTAATACTATTCTTCTCGGAGACTTAGTGTGAATAGCTTGACTGACACACTGCAACAAAATGAAAATGTAAGCCAATATTTTCCACGTTCAGTTCAAATTTCTGGATTTTTATCGCTGTAATATGGAAAAGATCTGGCTGTATTCTGCAGTGTTAAAAGCAAATTGAGCAAAAAAAATGTGTACTCTGGATTGCTTTTTAAGCAAATAATCAGGATTAATTTAGAAAAAAAATGGCCCTGGACCCTGGTATATCAGGCTATGTGTACAAATATCTGTAAGAACAGCGGCAGCAGGAACGTGTTATGGACCCTCTTGCACTATATGCACTGCAGGCTGCCACATACACAACCTGCCTGCCTAACGCCTGGTATCACCTTCACCACTGAAAATATTCACCTGGATTAGTCCTCAGAAGGACTGTTAGTTCAGATGGATATATAGATATATGTTGTGGAATACCTATACTAACTATAAACAAGCAAATCTCTCCCTGGCTCAGTAGCATCTCTCCCTACTCTGCCTGATTCCAGGGTAGATTGTGACGAGCATAGCGGCACCAGGTCTTATATAGACCTGATGACTCTGTGCAACGAGCCAATCACAGTAATGCCCACAACCAACATGGCTACAGCATTACAGTGCATGGCAAGCAATCCCTGCATGTTCACTGGGTCTCTAACGAGGGCCAAACATGCAGGGTGGGGACCCGTGTTCCCGCCCGAGCAGCCTGGAAATAGTGACCGAGCACCGAGCTTGTCGAGCACCGTGATGCTTGGGTGAGTACCAAGCAGTGGCGAGCAAGTTCGTTCATCACTAGCATAGATCTATAGTATAAAAGTACTTAGTGCATAAATTAGTAATTCATATAAAATTACTATTCTACTGCTGCTTTTCTACTACTGCTGAACATCTAAATTTCAAACTTTACAGACTATATACAGTACAGACCAAAAGTTTAGACACACCTTCTCATTTAAAGATTTTTCTGTATTTTCATGACTATGAAAATTGGACATTCACACTGAAGGCATCAAAACTATGAATTAACACATGTGGAATTATATACTTAACAAAAATGTGTGAAACAACTGAAAATATGTCTTATATTCTAGGTTCTTCAAAGTAGCCACCTTTTGCTTTGATGACTGCTTTGCACACTCTTGGCATTCTCTTGATGAGCTTAAAGAGGTAGTCACCGGAAATGGTTTTCACTTCACAGGTGTGCCTTGTCAGGTTTAATAAGTGGGATTTCTTGCCTTATAAATGGGGTTGGGACCATCAGTAGTGTTGAGCATTCCGATACTGAAATATCGGGTATCGACAGATATTCGCTGTATCGGAGTTCCGATACTGAGTTCCGATACTTTTAGAATATTGAATACTGGAATCGGAAGTTCCCATAATGCAATGAGCCAGTTTGATTTTATTCAGCCAATGAGGATCCTAAGAAGTGTGGGCACATCCTGTTAGGCATGTTAGGCATGTTAACTAATGGCATGACTGTGATTGGCTGCTGAAATTATGTCATGATGCACTATAAAAGCCGCCGCCGCCATTTTGGGTTCACTCTGCTGTGAATTCAGTTAGGGACAGGACGCTGCTGTTCTGAGGGACAGTTTTAGCTAACAATTTGCTTTATTGTGCTTTACCCAGGCTACTATATAAAGCTTTTTTTTGCCTTGCCGCGCTAGTACACAGTTCTCTGCACTGTTCACGGCTGTCTGCGAGGTCTCTGTGTGTGAGTGCAGCTCATGCTGTAGTGTGTGCTGCAGCCACGTCAGGTTGTAGTCCGCTCAGCATGCGTCACTGCCTCATACATTGTGCTTTTTTGCATTAGTGCTGCTCATTTTTCCTAATTTCTCCTATTAGTGTGGTTCCATCCGTATCCAGCTAGATTGCTTCCAAATACATTATATAGGAGTAGATAGAGAAGCTTTCTTTTGCCTTGCAGTGCTAGTGCACAGTTCTTTGCACTGTTCACGGCTGTCTGTGAGGTCTCTGTGTGTGAGTGCAGCTCACGCTGTAGTGTGTTCTGCAGCCACGTCCGGTTGCAGTCCGCTCAGCGTGCGTCACTGCCTCATACAATGTGCTTTTTTGCATTATTGCTGCTCATTTTTCCTGATTTCTCCTATTAGTGTGGTTCCATCCGTATCCAGCTACATTGCTTCCAAACACACTATATACGAGTAGATAGAGAAGCTTTCTTTTGCCTTGCAGCGCTAGTGCACAGTTCTCTGCACTGTCCACGGCTGTCTGCGAGGTCTCTGTGTGTGAGTGCAGCTCACGCTGTAGTGTGTTCTGCAGCCACGTCCGGTTGTAGTCCGCTCATCGTGCGTCACTGCCTCATACATTGTGCTTTTTTGCATTGGTGCTGCTCATTTTTCCTGATTTCTTCTATTAGTGTGGTTCCATCCGTATCCAGCTACATTGCTTCCAAACACACTATATAGGAGTAGATAGAGGAGCCTTTCTGCAGCCTTGTGCCCTGCAGCCCCAGCCAGATTAGTATTAGCCTTTTTTTTGTAGCCTCATCTATTGCATTGTAGGTTACCTTCCTGCATTGTAATAGCTATAAAAAGTTTGTGATACTATCGGTTTTACATCTTTGGGCACATCCAGTGTCTTTTTGTGAAAAAAAAAAACGTAAATAAAGTTCACCAAACACTCCACTTTACAATTGTGTAGGCCACATTAGCTCATATTAAAGTCTAGTCCACACTTTATAAAATTAGTGTTTCTTATACCTGTTAGCAGCTGTTCAGGAATAAGCACACTAAGCCCTTAGTACTTTTCTGCCTATCTTTATCAGTCTACCAAGATGAAGAAGGCAGGGAGTAAGGCATGTGGTTTTGGTCGTGGGCGTGGAGTTTCTGCAGGGAGAGGACGTGGGGATTCTCTGCCTGCAGGGAGAGGACGTGGGGATTCTGTGCCTGCTGCGGGCACCAGTGACTCAGCATCCCCCAGTTTTACCAGGGAACATACCCCATTGTTGCGGGAGGACCAAATTGAAGTCATTGTCGGATGGATGGCAGCTAACGCATCGACTTCAATTACTTCCAGATCCTCTCAGGTCCTGAGCACTGAAGAGCACCCATTTGTCTCTTCATCACCTGCCAAATTGCCCAGGCAGTCAGAGAGCCCTGGACAGGAGCCATCTCTACTTCTGTTCTCTGAATCTCTTGGCTTGGAAAGAGGGGGCCAGCCAAGCAGAATTCTAGAATTTGAAGAAGAGGTAGTATGCAGTGATGCGCAACTGCTTTGTCTCTCTGAATCTGAAGAGGCGGGTGGGCCAGTGCCTATGGTCAGCACACCTCAGTACGCATCTGATGATGAGACTCAGGTACCAATTTCTGGTGCATACTGTGCCCTCGAGACTACCCAGGAGAAGCAGTTGTTTGAAGAGGGTGGTGTCGATGATGAGGTCCTTGACCCATCATGGTGTGAAGTACAGGAAGGTGGTGGGAGCAGCTCTGAGGAAGAGATTCCTCGAATGGCCCAAAAAGGAGGGAGAGGGAGGGGGCAGACTTGGTTTCCGGTAGCCTCCACTTCGACACCCATTAGGAGCATGCCTCTTCCAAAACCCAAAACGGGCGCTCCCAAGACTTGCAGTGCCTGGTCCTTTTTTGACACAGTTGCAGATGACATTTGCTTTGTCAAATGCAAGCTGTGTAATCAGAAAGTGAAAAGAGGGAAAAGTGTCAGCAACAAAGTCAATACCACAAATATTTGTAAACATGTGTGGACCAAGCAAGTGGTGGAGTTACAAAGACACACTGAAGACCTAGGCCAACCTACAGCGCCACCTACCACCTCTTCAGCTCGTGTTGTAGCCTCTTCCTCCAGCTCACACACAACTGGTTCGGCTTCCTCACAGGATAGCCATGGAAGAACCTCTGGCACTGTTGGGTGGAATGACACTGTTGTACAGAGACACAGTGTCATTCCACCCACAGCACCACGTTCCCTGTCATCCTCACACTCCCAGGCCAGTCTACAGCCATCGTTAGCACAGGCATGGGAGAAAAGGCGCCCAAACTCGGCAAACCACGCCCGAGCACAGGCTCTGATTGCTGGCATTGCAAAACTACTGGCCCTTGAAATGCTATCATTCAGGCTGGTGGAGACTGACACCTTCCGTAACTTGATGGCATTGCCAGTCCCACAATACAACGTGTCCAGCCGCTTTTATTTCAGCAGGCAAGCCGTCCCTGCCCTGCAACAGCATGTGGAGGGAAAAATTAAACATGCGCTACAAAACGCCGTCAGTAGCAAGGTCCACCTGACCACTGATGCGTGGACCAGTAAGCATGGACAGCCTTCCGGAACATCGCATCATATGTGACCTACCCACCAGGTGGAATTCAACATTACATACAGTACAGACCAAAAGTTTGGACACACCTTCTCATTTAAAGATTTTTCTGTATTTTCATGACTTTGAAAATTGTACATTCACACTGAAGGCATCAAAACTATGAATTAACACATGTGGAATTATATACTTAACAAAAAAGTGTGAAACAACTGAAAATATGTCTTATATTCTAGGTTCTTCAAAGTAGCCACCTTTTGCTTTGATGACTGCTTTGCACACTCTTGGCATTCTCTTGATGAGCTTCAAGAGGTGGTCACCGGAAATGGTTTTCACTTCACAGGTGTGCCCTGTCAGGTTTAATAAATGGGATTTCTTGCCTTATAAATGGGGTTGGGATCATCAGTTGTGTTGCGCAGAAGTCAGGTGGATACACAGCCTACTGAATAGACTGTTAGAATTTGTATTATGGCAAGAAAAACGCAGCTAAGTAAAGAAAAAGTGGCCATCATTACTTTAAGAAATGGAGGTCAGTCAGTCCGAAAAACTGGGAAAACTTTGAAAGTGTCCCCAAGTGCAGTTGCAAAAACCATCAAGCGCTACAAAGAAAGTGGCTCACATGAGGACTTCCCCAGGAAAGGAAGACCAAGAGTCACCTCTGCTTCTGAGGATAAGTTTATCCGAGTCACCAGCCTCAGAAATCGCAGGTTAACAGCAGCTCAGATTAGAGACCAGGTCAATGCCACACAGAGTTCTAGCAGCAGACACATCTCTACAACAACTGTTAAGAAGAGACTTTGTGCAGCAGGCCTTCATGGTAAAATAGCTGCTAGGAAATCACTGCTAAGGACAGGCAACAAGCAGAAGAGACTTGTTTTGGCTAAAGAACACAAGGAATGGACATTAGACCAGTGGAAATCTATGCTTTGTTCTGATGAGTCCAAATTTGAGATCTTTGGTTTGGTGTCTTTGTGCGACGCAGAAAAGGTGAACGGATGAACTCTACATTAGTGTTGAGCCACCCCCGTAGTGTTCGGGTTCGGTTCGGTTCGTCGAACACCGGGATGTTCGAGGAACTGTTCGTCGAACTGTTCGTCGAACACCTTAGAACACCGTCGAACACCGTTAAAACCAATGGCATCCAACACTGTCACTGTACTTCTTATATATGTGACTGACATGTTTCTATCTATCTAATCTATGTGTGATACTCTATTCTTTCGGTTCTAAATTGTCAGGTACCGGTGTATGCCGCTGCTGAATTGCCGGCTTTTCATGTTTCACTGTGAGCACTGTTCCCATCGATTTGGGCAACCACTGTAATGCCACAACCACCATGGCTGCGGCATTACAGTGAGTGGCAGACAATCCCTGCATGATTGGTGCTCTAAATGCCAGACATGCAGGACACGCTTTTGGTGCACGAACAGTTATCGAACATAACCTCGAACAGCCGAATTTTTTGCAAATCGTTCGGGTTCGTCGAACAACTCGAACACCGCCCAAAACAGCTTGAATTTGAGATTGGCGAACAGTTCTAGTCGAACACTGCTCATCTCTACTCTACATGCCTGGTTCCCACCGTGAAGCATGGAGGAGGAGGTGTGATGGTGTGGGGGTGCTTTTCTGGTGACACTGTTTTGCATTTATTCAAAATTGAAGGCATACTGAACCAGCATGGCTACCACAGCATCTTGCAGCGGCATGCTTTTCCATCTGGTTTGCATTTAGTTGGACCATCATGTATTTTTCAACAGGACAATGACCCCAAACACACCTCCAGGCTGTGTAAGGGCTATTTGACCAAGAAGGAGAGTGATGGGGTGCTATGCCAGATGACTTGGCCTCCACAGTCACCAGACCTGAACCCAATCGAGAGGGTTTGGGGTGAGCTGGACCGCAGAGTGAAGGCAAAAGGGCCAACAAGTGCTAAACATCTCTGGGAACTCCTTCAAGATTGTTGGAAGACCATTTCCGGTGACTACCTCTTGAAGCACATCAAGAGAATGCCAAGAGTGTGCAAAGCAGTCATCAAAGCAAAAGGTGGCTACTTTGAAGAACCTAGAATATAAGACATATTTTCAGTTGTTTCACACTTTTTTGTTAAGTATATAATTACACGTGTGTAAATTCATAGTTTTGATGCCTTCAGTGTGAATGTACAATTTTCATAGTCATGAAAATACAGAAAAATCTTTAAAGAAGGTGTGTCCAAACTTTTGGTCTGTACTGTATGTTGGAGAGGTTGTGTGAGCAGCAGGCAGCAGTAATGGATTACCAGCTGCAGCAGGCGCAAACAAGTTGCACTGCGCACCGTTCACACTTCACCACCACTGAGTGGGCCTCTATGAAGGACATCTGCCACGTTTTGCGTGCCTTTGATTATTCCACGCGGATGGCGAGTGCAGATGATGCACTAGTCAGCATGACTATCCCCCTTTTCTGCCTGCTTGAAAAAACACCGCAAGCACTAAGGGAGGAGGTTTTGGAAGAGGTGGAGGATGAGGAGTCACAAATGCCATCTGCTTCTGTACAGTCTGCGCAACGTGGTTTCTCACAAAGGCCTAGGCAGGGGACACTTTGTGAGGAGGATGAAGAGGAATCAATGGAGGAGGAAGACATCTGTCCAGAGGAGGGAGGTACACAATGCTCTAGTAGTCAGTATCTAGAGTGAGGGTGGGGTGATGCAGAGCAGGCAGAGATCATGCCTCAAGCAGGGGACAGCATTTCTTGGCCAGTTGGCAGTCTGCAGCACATGGTTGATTTCATGCTGCAGTGCCTGAGAAACGACCGCCGCATCGCCCAAATTCTCAACACGGATGATTATTGCATGTCCACCCTCCTAGATCCTTGCTATTGGGACAACTTACAAAACCTTATAACACCGTTGAAACGGGAGCGTAAAATGCGGGAGTACCAAGACACACTGGTGCATTCCATCATGTTCTCCATTCCACCCAAGAGCAGTGCTGCTAGTGCTTTACAAAGCAGCTCAGTGCGTCGAGGCAGTGGAGGAAGCTCTGCACAAAGAGGGAGCCGAAGCAGCGCCTCAGCACAAGGCAAGACTAGTATGGCCCAAATGTGGCAAAGTTTTGTGTCCCCGCCACAAATGTCTAAACCATCACAGACATGTCCAGTCAGTAGGAGGCAACGTTTCCGTCAGATGGTGACAGACTACATGTCTTGCCCTTTTAGTGTACTCCAAGACGGCTCTTCCCCCTTCGAGTTTTGGGTCTCTAAGCTGGATACATGGCCAGAGCTTAGCCAGTATGCATTGGAGGTGCTGGCTTGACCTGCTGCTAGTGTATTATCGGAACGCGTCTTTAGTGCCGCAGGTGGTGTACTAACAGACCGTCGCATCCGACTATCCTCCGATAACGTTGACTGGCTTACTTTTCTGAAGATGAGCAAGGCCTGGATCTCGCATGAATTTGCCAGTCCTCTTCCAGATTAAATAATTGGTTGGCAACAGTATGCAGGTCTCCTGTTGTGTTCATGTTTCTACCACCTGAACTGTAATCCCTGGGGTCCAACACCGCCAGTTGCTGCTCAGAAGTGCCATCTGTACAGTCAACACTTGCTTCAGTGTTATTGGGGTTCAGTAACGTCAGCTGTTCCCCTGCTGTGTGCCCGGCAATTTCTCCTGCTCTGTCCACATTCACACTACTACTGATTTTAAACTTGCTCCAATTAGGCCTCTGGCTCCTCTCTGTTTTCAGTATTTACCCTGGGCTCCAACACCGCCAGTTGCTACTCAGAAGTGCCGTCTGCACTGTCAACACTTGCTCCAGTGTTATTGGGGTTCAGTAACGTCAGCTGTTCCCCTGCTGTGTGCCCGGCAATTTCTCCTGCTCTGTCCACATTCACACTACTACTGATTTTAAACTTGCTCCAATTAGGCCTCTGTCTGGCTCCTCTCTGTTTTCAGTATTTACCCTGGGCTCCAACACCGCCAGTTGCTGCTCAGAAGTGCCGTCTTCACAGTCAACACTTGCTCCAGTGTTATTGGGGTTCAGTAACGTCAGCTGTTCCCCTGCTGTGTGCCCGGCAATTTCTCCTGCTCTGTCCACCTTCACACTACTACTGATTTTAAACTTGCTCCAATTAGGCCTCTGGCTCCACTCTGTTTTTAGTATTTACCCTGGGCTCCAACACCGCCAGTTGCTGCTCAGAAATGCCGTCTGCACACTCAACACTTGCTCCAGTGTTATTGGGGTTCAGTAACGTCAGCTGTTCCCCTGCTGTGTGCCCGGCAATTTCTCCTGCTCTGTCCACATTCACACTACTACTGATTTTAAACTTGCTCCAAATAGGCCTCTGGCTCCTCTCTGTTTTCAGTATTTACCCTGGGCTCCAACACCGCCAGTTGCTGCTCAGAAGTGCCGTCTGTACTGTCAACACTTGCTCCAGTGTTATTGGGGTTCAGTAACGTCAGCTGTTCCCCTGCTGTGTGCCCGGCAATTTCTCCTGCTCTGTCCACATTCACACTACTACTGATTTTAAACTTGCTCCAATTAGGCCTCTGGCTCCTCTCTGTTTTCAGTATTTGCTCCAATTAGGCCTCTGGCTCCTCTCTGTTTTCAGTATTTACCCTTGGCTCCAACACCGCCAGTTGCTGCTCAGAAGTGCCGTCTGCACTGTCAACACTTGCTCCAGTGTTATTGGGGTTCAGTAACGTCAGCTGTTCCCCTGCTGTGTGCCCGGCAATTTCTCCTGCTCTGTCTACATTCACACTACTACTGATTTTAAACTTGCTCCAATTAGGCCTCTGTCTGGCTCCTCTCTGTTTTCAGTATTTACCCTGGGCTCCAACACCGCCAGTTGCTGCTCAGAAGTGCCATCTGTACAGTCAACACTTGCTCCAGTGTTATTGGGGTTCAGTAACGTCAGCTGTTCCCCTGCTGTGTGCCCGGCAATTTCTCCTGCTCTGTCCACATTCACACTACTACTGATTTTAAACTTGCTCCAATTAGGCCTCTGGCTCCTCTATGTTTTCAGTATTTACCCTGGGCTCCAACACCGCCAGTTGCTACTCAGAAGTGCCGTCTGCACTGTCAACACTTGCTCCAGTGTTATTGGGGTTCAGTAACGTCAGCTGTTCTCCTGCTGTGTGCCCGGCAATTTCTCCTGCTCTGTCCACATTCACACTACTACTGATTTTAAACTTGCTCCAATTAGGCCTCTGTCTGGCTCCTCTCTGTTTTCAGTATTTACCCTGGGCTCCAACACCGCCAGTTGCTGCTCAGAAGTGCCGTCTTCACAGTCAACACTTGCTCCAGTGTTATTGGGGTTCAATAACGTCAGCTGTTCCCCTGCTGTGCGCCCGGCAATTTCTCCTGCTCTGTCCACCTTCACACTACTACTGATTTTAAACCTGCTCCAATTAGGCCTCTGGCTCCACTCTGTTTTTAGTATTTACCCTGGGCTCCAACACCGCCAGTTGCTCAGAAATGCCGTCTGCACACTCAACACTTGCTCCATTGTTATTGGGGTTCAGTAACGTCAGCTGTTCCCCTGCTGTGTGCCCGGCAATTTCTCCTGCTCTGTCCACATTCACACTACTACTGATTTTAAACTTGCTCCAAATAGGCCTCTGGCTCCTCTCTGTTTTCAGTATTTACCCTGGGCTCCAACACCGCCAGTTGCTGCTCAGAAGTGCCGTCTTCACAGTCAACACTTGCTCCAGTGTTATTGGGGTTCAGTAACGTCAGCTGTTCCCCTGCTGTGTGCCCGGCAATTTCTCCTGCTCTGTCCACCTTCACACTACTACTGATTTTAAACTTGCTCCAATTAGGCCTCTGGCTCCACTCTGTTTTTAGTATTTACCCTGGGCTCCAACACCGCCAGTTGCTGCTCAGAAATGCCGTCTGCACACTCAACACTTGCTCCAGTGTTATTGGGGTTCAGTAACGTCAGCTGTTCCCCTGCTGTGTGCCCGGCAATTTCTCCTGCTCTGTCCACATTCACACTACTACTGATTTTAAACTTGCTCCAAATAGGCCTCTGGCTCCTCTCTGTTTTCAGTATTTACCCTGGGCTCCAACACCGCCAGTTGCTGCTCAGAAGTGCCGTCTGTACTGTCAACACTTGCTCCAGTGTTATTGGGGTTCAGTAACGTCAGCTGTTCCCCTGCTGTGTGCCCGGCAATTTCTCCTGCTCTGTCCACATTCACACTACTACTGATTTTAAACTTGCTCCAATTAGGCCTCTGGCTCCTCTCTGTTTTCAGTATTTGCTCCAATTAGGCCTCTGGCTCCTCTCTGTTTTCAGTATTTACCCTTGGCTCCAACACCGCCAGTTGCTGCTCAGAAGTGCCGTCTGCACTGTCAACACTTGCTCCAGTGTTATTGGGGTTCAGTAACGTCAGCTGTTCCCCTGCTGTGTGCCCGGCAATTTCTCCTGCTCTGTCTACATTCACACTACTACTGATTTTAAACTTGCTCCAATTAGGCCTCTGTCTGGCTCCTCTCTGTTTTCAGTATTTACCCTGGGCTCCAACACCGCCAGTTGCTGCTCAGAAGTGCCATCTGTACAGTCAACACTTGCTCCAGTGTTATTGGGGTTCAGTAACGTCAGCTGTTCCCCTGCTGTGTGCCCGGCAATTTCTCCTGCTCTGTCCACATTCACACTACTACTGATTTTAAACTTGCTCCAATTAGGCCTCTGGCTCCTCTCTGTTTTCAGTATTTACCCTGGGCTCCAACACCGCCAGTTGCTACTCAGAAGTGCCGTCTGCACTGTCAACACTTGCTCCAGTGTTATTGGGGTTCAGTAACGTCAGCTGTTCTCCTGCTGTGTGCCCGGCAATTTCTCCTGCTCTGTCCACATTCACACTACTACTGATTTTAAACTTGCTCCAATTAGGCCTCTGTCTGGCTCCTCTCTGTTTTCAGTATTTACCCTGGGCTCCAACACCGCCAGTTGCTGCTCAGAAGTGCCGTCTTCACAGTCAACACTTGCTCCAGTGTTATTGGGGTTCAGTAACGTCAGCTGTTCCCCTGCTGTGCGCCCGGCAATTTCTCCTGCTCTGTCCACCTTCACACTACTACTGATTTTAAACCTGCTCCAATTAGGCCTCTGGCTCCACTCTGTTTTTAGTATTTACCCTGGGCTCCAACACCGCCAGTTGCTCAGAAATGCCGTCTGCACACTCAACACTTGCTCCAGTGTTATTGGGGTTCAGTAACGTCAGCTGTTCCCCTGCTGTGTGCCCGGCAATTTCTCCTGCTCTGTCCACATTCACACTACTACTGATTTTAAACTTGCTCCAAATAGGCCTCTGGCTCCTCTCTGTTTTCAGTATTTACCCTGGGCTCCAACACCGCCAGTTGCTGCTCAGAAGTGCCGTCTTCACAGTCAACACTTGCTCCAGTGTTATTGGGGTTCAGTAACGTCAGCTGTTCCCCTGCTGTGTGCCCGGCAATTTCTCCTGCTCTGTCCACCTTCACACTACTACTGATTTTAAACTTGCTCCAATTAGGCCTCTGGCTCCACTCTGTTTTTAGTATTTACCCTGGGCTCCAACACCGCCAGTTGCTGCTCAGAAATGCCGTCTGCACACTCAACACTTGCTCCAGTGTTATTGGGGTTCAGTAACGTCAGCTGTTCCCCTGCTGTGTGCCCGGCAATTTCTCCTGCTCTGTCCACATTCACACTACTACTGATTTTAAACTTGCTCCAAATAGGCCTCTGGCTCCTCTCTGTTTTCAGTATTTACCCTGGGCTCCAACACCGCCAGTTGCTGCTCAGAAGTGCCGTCTGTACTGTCAACACTTGCTCCAGTGTTATTGGGGTTCAGTAACGTCAGCTGTTCCCCTGCTGTGTGCCCGGCAATTTCTCCTGCTCTGTCCACATTCACACTACTACTGATTTTAAACTTGCTCCAATTAGGCCTCTGGCTCCTCTCTGTTTTCAGTATTTGCTCCAATTAGGCCTCTGGCTCCTCTCTGTTTTCAGTATTTACCCTTGGCTCCAACACCGCCAGTTGCTGCTCAGAAGTGCCGTCTGCACTGTCAACACTTGCTCCAGTGTTATTGGGGTTCAGTAACGTCAGCTGTTCCCCTGCTGTGTGCCCGGCAATTTCTCCTGCTCTGTCTACATTCACACTACTACTGATTTTAAACTTGCTCCAATTAGGCCTCTGTCTGGCTCCTCTCTGTTTTCAGTATTTACCCTGGGCTCCAACACCGCCAGTTGCTGCTCAGAAGTGCCATCTGTACAGTCAACACTTGCTCCAGTGTTATTGGGGTTCAGTAACGTCAGCTGTTCCCCTGCTGTGTGCCCGGCAATTTCTCCTGCTCTGTCCACATTCACACTACTACTGATTTTAAACTTGCTCCAATTAGGCCTCTGGCTCCTCTCTGTTTTCAGTATTTACCCTGGGCTCCAACACCGCCAGTTGCTACTCAGAAGTGCCGTCTGCACTGTCAACACTTGCTCCAGTGTTATTGGGGTTCAGTAACGTCAGCTGTTCTCCTGCTGTGTGCCCGGCAATTTCTCCTGCTCTGTCCACATTCACACTACTACTGATTTTAAACTTGCTCCAATTAGGCCTCTGTCTGGCTCCTCTCTGTTTTCAGTATTTACCCTGGGCTCCAACACCGCCAGTTGCTGCTCAGAAGTGCCGTCTTCACAGTCAACACTTGCTCCAGTGTTATTGGGGTTCAGTAACGTCAGCTGTTCCCCTGCTGTGCGCCCGGCAATTTCTCCTGCTCTGTCCACCTTCACACTACTACTGATTTTAAACCTGCTCCAATTAGACCTCTGGCTCCACTCTGTTTTTAGTATTTACCCTGGGCTCCAACACCGCCAGTTGCTCAGAAATGCCGTCTGCACACTCAACACTTGCTCCAGTGTTATTGGGGTTCAGTAACGTCAGCTGTTCCCCTGCTGTGTGCCCGGCAATTTCTCCTGCTCTGTCCACATTCACACTACTACTGATTTTAAACTTGCTCCAAATAGGCCTCTGGCTCCTCTCTGTTTTCAGTATTTACCCTGGGCTCCAACACCGCCAGTTACTGCTCAGAAGTGCCGTCTGTACTGTCAACACTTGCTCCAGTGTTATTGGGGTTCAGTAACGTCAGCTGTTCCCCTGCTGTGTGCCCGGCAATTTCTCCTGCTCTGTCCACATTCACACTACTACTGATTTTAAACTTGCTCCAATTAGGCCTCTGGCTCCTCTCTGTTTTCAGTATTTGCTCCAATTAGGCCTCTGGCTCCTCTCTGTTTTCAGTATTTACCCTTGGCTCCAACACCGCCAGTTGCTGCTCAGAAGTGCCGTCTGCACTGTCAACACTTGCTCCAGTGTTATTGGGGTTCAGTAACGTCAGCTGTTCCCCTGCTGTGTGCCCGGCAATTTCTCCTGCTCTGTCTACATTCACACTACTACTGATTTTAAACTTGCTCCAATTAGGTCTCTGTCTGGCTCCTCTCTGTTTTCAGTATTTATCCTGGGCTCCAACACCGCCAGTTGCTGCTCAGAAGTGCCGTCTTCACAGTCAACACTAGCTCCAGTGTTATTGGGGTTCAGTAACGTCAGCTATTCCCTTGCTGTGTGCCTGGCAATTTCTCCTGCTCTGTCCACCTTCACACTACTACTGATTTTAAACTTGCTCCAATTAGGCCTCGGGCTCCACTCTGTTTTTAGTATTTACCCTGGGCTCCAACACCGCCAGTTGCTGCTTAGAAGTGCCATCTGCACAGTCAACACTAGCTCCAGCGTTATTGGGGTTCAGTAACGTCAGCTGTTCCCCTGCTGTGTGCCCGGCAATTTCTCCTGCTCTGTCCACATTCACACTACTACTGATTTTAAACTTGCTCCAATTAGGCCTCTGGCTCCCCTCTGTTTTCAGTATTTACCCTGGGCTCCAACACCGCCATTTGCTGCTCAGAAGTGCCGTCTGCACAGTCAACACTTGCTCCAGTGTTATTGGGGTTCAGTAACGTCAGCTGTTCCCCTGCTGTGTGCCCGGCAATTTCTCCTGCTCTGTCCACATGTACACTACTACTGATTTTAAACTTGCTCCAATTAATCCTCTGTCTGGCTCCTCTCTGTTTTCAGTATTTACCCTGGGCTCCAACACCGCCAGTTGCTGCTCAGAAGTGCCGTCTGCACAGTCAACAATTGCTCCAGTGTTTTTGGGGTTCAGTAATGTCAGCTGTTCCCCTGCTGTGTGTCCGGCAATTTCTCCTGCTCTGTCCACATTCACACTACTTTTGATTTTAAACTTGCTCCAATTAGGCCTCTGGCTCCTCTCTGTTTTTAGTATTTACCCTGGGTTCCAGTACCGCCAGCTGTTTCCCAGCAGTGACTTTGGCACGGGTACTCCCTCCTGGCCTGCCTGGTTCCAGCACGCCAGCTGTTTCTGGGTAGTGTCAACGTCACTTTGCCTCTAATACGTTGTCCTGTCGTGTTGCGGTCAGGATAGCTGACTCTATGGTGCCTGCAGTTTAGGTGACTCCTATGTGGGCTGCGGGATCTGACAATGAAGGCTGGTTCCATAGTGCCAATAGGACAAGCACCCCCTGTAGGACTGTGGGTTCCGGTAACTCTGGCCGGCTCACGGCCTTGCAACTTTTTTTTTCATGTGTACCTTCTGCTGCCTATCTGAGTTCCAGTACCATTAGCTGGCCCTCAGTAGTTCCATTGGCTCTTGTACCTTCTGCTACCCATCCGGGTTCCATTACCGTCAGCTGGTTCTCGGCAGTGCCTTTGGCTTAGGTGCCTCCTTCTCGGTATCCAAGTTCCACCAACGTCTGCTGGTCCTTGGTAGTGCTTTCTGGCACAGGTACCTCCTGCTAAGTAACCGGGTTCCAGTACCATCAGCTGGTCCTCGGTAGTTCTATTGGCTCTTGTACCATCTGCTACCCATCCGGGTTCCAGTACCGTCAGCTGGTTCTCGGCAGTGCCTTTGGCTTATGTGCCTCCTTCTCGGTATCCAAGTTCCACCAACGTCTGCTGGTCCTTGGTAGTGCTTTCTGGCACAGGTACCTCCTGCTTAGTAACCGGGTTCCAGTACCATCAGCTGGTCCTCGGTAGTTCCATTAGCTCTTGCAACTTCTGCTACCCATCCGGGTTCCAGTACCATCAGCTGGTTCTCGGCAGTGCCTTTGGCTTAGGTGCCTCTTTCTCGGTATCCGAGTTCCACCAACGTCTGCTGGTCCTTGGTAGTGCTTTCTGGCACAGGTACCTCCTGCTTAGTAACCGGGTTCCAGTACCATCAGCTGGTCCTCGGTAGTTCCATTGGCTCTTGTACCTTCTGCTACCAATCCGGGTTCCAGTACCGTCAGCTGGTTCTCGGCAGTTCCTCAGCCTTCTTGTACCTTCTGCTACATTTCCAAGTTCAAGCTTTTTGAAATGGTTTTTGGTAATCACTCTGGATCTCCCTGACGATGACCCTTAAGACGAGGACCCTGAAGACTACCCCGAAGAAGACGAGGACCCTGAAGACGATGACCCTGAAGACCACCCCGAAGAAGACGAGGACCCCGAAGACGACGACCCTGAAGACGACGACCCTGAAGACCACCCCGAAGAAGACAAGGACCCCGAAGACGACGACCCTGAAGACGACGACCCTGAAGACGATGACCCTGAAGACCACCCCGAAGAAGACGAGGACCCCGAAGACAACGACCCTGAAGACGACGACCCTGAAGACCACCCCAAAGAAGACCAAGAAGATGACCCTGAAGAAGATGACCAAGAGGACAAATAACAAGAAGACAACCACCAAGATACAGAAGAACAAGAGACAGAAGACCAAGAAGCAGAAGTGCAAGAAGCCGCAGAACAAAAAGCAGAAGAACATCAAGCATAAGACTAAAAATCAGAGCAAAAGATATTATCTAAATTATAAGCAGAAGAAGACTAAGCAGTGTATGGGGGTGAGTCCGTTCCTCCTCGTGGTGCCCCTGGAAAATACCTGCTGCTGCAGGCCAAACTGAACTCGGACAAATCCTGTTGTAAATCTTTTGTGACAGGCAGAACAGAAGGTGTAATCTTCAAACTGTTGTAGATAACAACTACAGGAATGCCTGTCACAAATAAGAATATGATGAAGAAGAAGAATATGAAGAAGATGAAGATGTAGGATATGAAGAAGAATAATAGTTGAATAAGAAGAATATGAATAATGTAAAAACAAAGAATAATAGGAAGAAGGTGAAGAAGAAGATGAATAAGGTGAAGCAGAAGTTGATGAAAAAGATGCTGCTGCTGAGGATGATGAAGGAGAAAGTGTGGGAGAAGTAAAAAAGAAGGTGAAGAGCATGGAAGTAGTGAAACATAAATATCTGACAAAATATAAAAAAGCTTAACATAGTCAATATCTTTGTAACTCCAAACGTCTTAAAAAAAATATTAATTCCTGCTATTCCATTTGATTGGGCTAAACCTCTATGCCTTTAATGTCACCTCCACCTCCCCCAATACATTCTACATTATTCTTAGTTGTTTTCCTTCATGTAGAATTAACCTACAAGGAAAGAAAGGGTTTATTTTCATTCCGATATTTGTGTCCCATTGACTTGCATTAGTTTCCGGTATCGGAATTGGAGATATCCGATATTTTTTGGGTATCGGTCCGATCCAATCCGATCTGATATTTCCTGATATCGGAAGGTATCGCTCAACACTAACCATCAGTTGTGTTGTGCAGAAGTCAGGTGGATACACAGCTGATAGTCCTACTGAATAGACTGTTAGAATTTGTATTATGGCAAGAAAAAAGCAGCTAAGTAAAGAAAAACGAGTGGCCATCATTACTTTAAGAAATGAAGGTCAGTCAGTGCGAAAAATTGTGAACCTCTTAAAAGTGTCCCCAAGTGCAGTTGCAAAAACCATCAAGCGCTACAAAGAAACTGGCTCACATGAGGACCGCCCCAGGAAAGGAAGACCAAGAGTCACCTCTGCTTCTGAGGATAAGTTTATCCGAGTCACCAGCCTCAGAAATCACAGGTTAACAGCAGCTCAGATTAGAGACCAGATCAATGCCACGCAGAGTTCTAGCAGCAGACACATCTCTTCAACAACTGTTAAGAGGAGACTTTGTGCATCAGGCCTTCATGGTAAAATAGCTGCCAGGAAACCACTGCTGAGGACAGGCATCAAGCAGAAGAGACTTGTTTGGGCTAAAGAACACAAGAAATGGACATTAGACCAGTGGAAATCTATGCTTTGTTCTGATGAGTCCAAATTTGAGATCTTTGGTTCCAACCTCCGTGTCTTTGTGCGATGTAGAAAAGGTGAACGGATGGTCTCTACATGCCTGGTTCCCACCGTGAAGCATGGAGGAGGAGGTGTGATGGTGTGGGGATGCTTTGCTGGTGACACTTGAGGATTTATTCAAAATTGAAGGCATACTGAACAAGCATGGCTACCACAGCATCTTGCAGCGGCATGCTATTCCATTCGGTTTGTGTTTAGTTGGACCATCATTTATTTTTCAACAGGACAATGACCCCAAACACACCTCCAGGCTGTGTAAGGGCTATTTGACCAAGGAGGAGAGTGATGGGGTGCTACGCCAGATGACCTGGCCTCCACAGTCACCAGACCTGAACCCAATCGAGATGGTTTGGGGTGAGCTGGACTGCAGAGTGAAGGCAAAAGGGCCAACAAGTGCTAAGCATCTCTAGGAACTCCTTCAAGATTGTTGGAAGACCATTTCCGGTGACTACCTCTTGAAGCTCATCAAGAGAATGCCAAGAGTGTGCAAAGCAGTCATCAAAGCAAAAGGTGGCTACTTTGAAGAACCTAGAATATAAGACACATTTTCAGTTGTTTCACACTTTTTTGTTAAGTATATAATTCCATATGTGTTAATTCATAGTTCTGATGTCTTCAGTGTGAATGTATAATTTTCATAGTCATGAAAATACAGAAAAATCTTTAAATGAGAAGGTGTGTCCAAACTTTTGGTCTGTACTGTATATACGGAAAAGAAAATTTGACCACCTCAGATGGATACGTTATATTGCACAAGCAATATCCGGCTATGCCAAGCATAGCTGGCTGATGACCCTCTAAGAATAGTGAAGGCAAACTACTGGCCCTTAAACAATAGTAAGGGCCGCCTGATGGCCCTGTAAAAATAGGCTTTGTGACTCTCAGAGTCCCTCTTTCATAAATGAAACAGTATGTGTCTGATCATGTCTTGCATACTACATGGCCAGATAAGGTAGTAAAATTTTAAAATTATATTTACATGTGAATGTATTTTTCACTGTCAAAAGCAATGCACAAACGCATCAAAAATGCTACGTGTGAACATAGCCCAAGGTGTAGAGGAGCATTTTTGTTTTTGGTTATTTATCAAGGGAGATTATCAATGGTCTTGTATGTATTTCATTTTCTAATTATTGCTCCCACAGTTGATTTCTTCACACCAAGCTGCTTGCCTATTGCAGATTCAGTCTTCCCAGCCTGGTGCAGGGCTACAATTTTGTTTCTGGTGTCCTTCGACAGTTCTTTGGTCTTCAACATAGTGGAGTTTAGAGTGTGACTGTTTGAGATTGTGGACAAGTTTCTTTTATACTGATAACAAGTTCAAACAGGTGCTAGTACTACAGGTAATGAGTGGAGGACAGAGGAGCCTCTTAAAGAACAAGTTACAGGTCTGTCAGAGCCAGAAATCTTGCTTGTTTGTAGGTGACCAAATACTTATTTTCCACCAAAGAAATTTCTTTCCAAATCAGACAATGTGATTTTCAGGATTTGTTTTCTCATTTTGTCTCTCATAGTTGAGGTCTACCTATGATGTCAATTACAGGCTTCTCTCATCTTTTTGAGTGGGAGAACTTGCACAATTGGTGGCTGACTAAATACTTTTTTTCCCCACTGTATATATGTCATTACCCTGGAAAGAATGTTTGTTAACATTTTTTCCAGGAAAATCCATTTAATCTTCGTTTTTGTATGTTCTAGTGTCAGTCTGTAAAAGTGCCTTAATACTCAGACAACATTGTTCAAAGCAATGACCTGAGAATCAGAGATGCTTCCAGGGGTCTTCCCCATGCTGTTTCCATGTAATTTCTGCACTGTTTCCATCGATTTCACCAATTTTTAAACCTCCTCCGGACCTCCAGAGGGGGAACGCCGGAAAAATGCTTGGGTTTCCTATTGACTTACATTGTGCTCGTTACTCGGGTTGAGCACCCGGGCATTACGATTTACTTGACCCAAGTAATGAGTACCCGAGCATTTTAGTGCTTGCTCATCACTAGTCAGTATTTTACATCAGTGTTTGTAAGCCAAAATCAAAAGTGGAATAGTCAGAGGAAAAGTATAATAGAAACACGTCACCACTTCTGCATTTATCACCCACTCCTGGTTTTGCTTACAAATACTGAGGTAAAATACTGACCAAATATTGAATCTGTGAATGTCGCCTTATAGGCCTGAGAAATTCCAGATTTGTTTTATTCCAGTACAGAGTCCAAAAACTTCTGTGGCTAAAGTATATGGTTCTGAGCATATTGGAGGCAACTTTTCTTGTTCTTTTGAGTCAGTAGAGGTGTACATCTTTAAGTTCAGGCATGGATATCTTCAGAGTTTAGTATGCTCCTTAGTGTGCAAAAGGAATCCTCAGTGCCTCCTGCTATAAGATCTTGCTGCAAGTCATTTGCAGTCACTGGATGGTTTTGAAACTCCTGAATCCTCAGGAATTTGCTGGTGATAGCGTCCTCTTTCTGTCATGTCGTGGTAGTGTGCCAGTGTTCCTTTAACTTTGAATTTGTGAACATTGCTTCCAATTGTATCTCTACCACCATCCAATGTATTTGCTGTCTCTTAGTATCCTTTTGCTTGTTTGTGCAAGGCAATGATATATTTTGCTACATTTTTGGATCACTGTCTTGACATAGCCACATTTCTAAAATGCAATTAAATGTCAGTCAACAAACCACTAGCCTGTCCAGGTATTTAATGTGTTTTATCTCAGCAAACACCTGATGCAACTAACGAAATGCTTGAGAGGAAACCATTGTGGAGAAACCACTTTTTATACTATTTGTATTGAAGTATTTAAAGTGCTGTTTAGTTTATTTGAAACCTCAGAAAGTTTAAAAATTTTGCCAACCAACCTAATTTCCAATAGAGGTTTAAAACTTTTGATTGTGACTGTAAAAACATGTAATGAACCTGGTATTTGCCTCCTCTCTCCAGGGACTTCATAGCAACAGCATGGTCCACCTCTAGATACAATATGTCACTCCATGTCTTAAGGTGTCCATATGTTTGCACTTAACAATAACTTTTTGCATACTTACTTTCTATAACCTTTTGCACTTTATTGGGTATCTGTATATAATGTTACATTTTTTACTATTGATTTAATGAATTTTCTATGAATTACTAATATATGCACTAAGTAGAAAGAGTTAGTGTTTCAGCTCACCTGTTTTACAGCACAGTTCAGAAGCCAGCATAAGGAAGTCCAAAAAATTTTGACCAGCAGAAGGGCTTGCAATAAAATCCATAGATTTATTGTTGAATTCTTTGTACAAGAGTAAAAAACACCAAGCAGTCTGCACATAAAATCACATAGGAAAGAAACACAGGTTACACGTTTCTGGCCCTCAGGCCCTTAGTCTCTACTGAATACAAAACATATTGTATGAACTTTTATAGGGAAAAACCTAAACCACAAACAGATACCTCCTCACATAGGGCGGAGCTCAAATACTACAGGTGTACAAATCAGTAAATACAAAATATGCTAATTACTAATATATGCACTAAGTACTTTTATACTATAGATCTACGCCTGCATTGCATTTGTGTAAAAAATAATCTATATAATAGGAACATCCACCATCTTTAATGGATTCATCCATCCCCTATTCTAAGTTTTATTCTGTCCCTGCAAAGGTATACATCAATTGCTTTATTTTGGATCCATTTATATATATATTTTGATGCAAAGGATTAATGTAAACATAACCACTCATTTCATTAATTAAGCTATAAATGTAAAGGGGTTGTCCGAAGGAAAAGTAATTTTCATTCTAAATCCCTATTTAGTGCCATATTCTAAACTATTTTGTAATATACTTGCATTAAAAATTCCATATCGTTCCCTAACTATACTATCTAACTGCTTTACTATTTTTTCCCTACTACCCTTTTGATGATGCTTTGTTTGAGAATCCCAGTGCATGCTGAGATACACAAATGAAGCCTTATCATTTGGCAGAGGCTGCAGTCACTGCTGCAGCCCCTACCCCCTCCCTAAATTAAGCATCATCAGTGATGTTAATTTCAGGGGCTAGGCTAGTCCCTGCGTACTATGACGTCACTTGCGCTTGTATATGTACACTAGGTATTCTGACACCGCTCTGTTGATGGCTAGTTGTTACTGATCTAAACTGGCAAAAAAAGTGTGCTGTCCTTGTGCACATCGCACAGTGCACATTGGGACTAGCCCAGCCCTTGAAACGAGCATCACTTATGACGCTTCATTTGGGGGGGGTCAAAGGCTGCTGCAGTGACTGCAGCTTCTGCCTGTGATTATGTCTTGTTTGAGTATCCTAGCATGCACTGAGATTCTCAAAGAAGGCATTGTTAAAAAGGAATTAGGAAAGAAATAGAAAAGCAGTTAGATTCTCTAAAATACTACCTGAGAAACAGTGGTAGATTAATGGGGAGAATAAGTGGCTCAGGAATTGGTGTAGGGAGGAGGGTTTTGCGTTCCTAAAGAACTGGGTCATCTCTTTTGGCTACAGGATCTATGCTAGGAGTGGGCTATCCCTCAACGGGGAAGGTGTAGCTGTGCTGGGGGAAAGAATGGCTAGAAGGTTGGATAAGTGTTTAAACTAGAGTCTGGAGGGGAGGGAATTTATTGCAGCTATTGAAGGGAAGATAATGTAGATAGATACCTGGGTTGAAGTCATGAAGTTGGGAGTAGCCTGGGAAAGGTGTTAGAATAGTTAGTACACAGAGGAGGAATAGTGGAACAAAAATATATAACCAACAAATTGGATGAGTTTGTTGGAAAAAAGTTAGGATATTGTAGAGATAATGGAGACATAGCTGGACGACAGCTAGGACTTGGCTCTTAATTTAAAGAGGTATAGTAAATTCAGGAAGGAGTGTACAAATAAGCAAGGGGGAGGGTTTGCTTATATGTTAAATAGTCCCTAATACCCATTCTGCGTGATAATATATGTGAGACAAATGAAAATGTAGAGTCCCTATAGGTGGAGATCATTACCACAGGACAGGGGTAAAGCAAATTTTCTGCCAATATTCAAAAAGGGGACAAAGTCTGAGCCTGAAAATTATAAGCAGGTAAATGTAATCTTTACTGTTGGTAAAATCTTTGAGGGTTTTCTAAGAGATGCTATCCTGGAGTATCACAATAAAAATAACCTTATGACCCAACATTAACATGGGATCAGTGCTATGAAACTGGTCTGTTCAACTTATATGAGGAAGTAAGTTCCAGACTGGACCAAGGTAAGGCAGTGGGTGTCCTCTGTCTGGACTTTATAGAGGTATTTCATACAGTATAACATAATAGGTTGGTGAATAAAAAGAGCACAATTAAACTAGGGGAAAATTTGTGTAATTGGGTTAAAAATTGCCTCAGTGATAGGAAACAGAGAGTGGTGATTAAAGGGAATCTGTCACTAGCATTTTGCTACCACCCTGAGAGCATCATGATGTAGGAGAGGAGACCCTAATTTCAGTGATGTATTACTTACTTTATTGGCTGCTACTGTTATGATTAAAAACTGTTTTATTTGCTGTCGAGCAACCAGTTCTCTGGAAGCTGAGCTCTGTATAACCTCCTCACACCACTGATGGGTAGCTTTCTGTGTACACTGTGCAAATTGGTGGTGGGGGCATGATTGGATTACCTGGCAACAAAGATTTTATGAGAATATCAGTAAACAGCCCAGTAATGGAAATATTGCTAGAATCAGGGTCTCTGCTCCTACATTATGCTGCTCTCAGATTAAGCAACAAAGCATCTTTTTAATGGAGCACACTTTGATTGGGTCACAGTTAACAGTGCCATACCAGGGGTCAGTATTGGACCCTCTTCTTTTTAATATATTTATTAATAACCTTGTAGAGGGCATACAGAGTAGAATTTCAATATTTTCTGATGATATTAAACTCTGCAAGGTAATCACCACAGAGGATGATAATTTAATATTACAGATGGATTTATGTAAGCTGATGGCTTGGGCTGAGAAATGGAAATTGAGGTTTAATGAAACAAATGTAAAGTCATGCATTTGGGCAGAGGAAATAAAATGTATTATTATGTGCTAAATATAGTACAACACTGGCAAAACTGTCACTGAGAAAGACTTCGGCATATGGGTATTTAATTTGATCAAGCTGAGAGTGCATGTTCATGTGGGGTTGGAATATATAGTTGTTAAAGTGAACCTGTCACAATGTAAATGCAGTCAAATCTGCAGGCAACATGTTAGAGAGCAGAGGGAGCTGAGTAGATTAGTGAGAAAACATTCAGTATAACCTGTGTTTTAAGCATTTAATCCTTTGCCCTTTCTGATATTTTTGATCCAGTGGGTGGTCCTATTAGTGATTGACCACTATTTCAGTATGCACACTTATACAAAGAAAGCTGCAAGTCACTGATATGACTGCCCACTAGACCAAAAATTCCAGAAAGAGCAGAGTATCAAAATGATAAAAATCACAAGTTATAGTAAATGTTTTCTTAAAAATTATATATAATAATCTTTTTATTTATATAGCGCCAACATATTCCACAGCACTTTACAATTCAAGCAATTTACAGACATTATCATGGCTGTCCCCATTGGGGCTCACAATCTACATTGCCTATCAGTATGTCTTTGGAGTATGGGAAGAAACCAGAGAACCCCACACAAACACAGGTAGAACATACAAACTCCTTGAAGATGTTGTCTTTGGTGGGATTTGAACACAAAACCCCAGTGCTGCAAAGTTGCAGTGTTAACCACTGAGCCACCGTGCTGCCCAATCTACTCAGCTCCCCATGTTTTGTGACATGGTTCTGGCAGATTGGACTTCAATTTCATGGTGACAGGATCACCTATACTGCAAAAGAGTTCTGCCAACAGCTATCTATGGTGTATTAGAAGATTTAATCTAAAGCTCATACTCCTTAAAGTTATCTGTCCCCAGATTTCAAAATGCAAGCTATTTAGTTTCCAAAATAGATCATTTAGGCCTGATAAGGATTCTGTATTTATTTTGAAAATCCATGTCAGAATAGCTATGTATTCCTTTTAGGAAAGTTCATCTCAGCCTTTGCCATCCTAGCCTAATAGACATTCCCTCAGTGTCTCTGCTGCTTCTGTTGAGATCTCACACTGCTCAGTACAAGCTGCAGTTGTCAGTCAGTCTTGGTGGGCAGAGACTGAATACACTTCTCATGAGCAATTTAATTCTATACAGGATCAAACAACCAACCTAACATTAAAGGAAGCCTTATGAGTTCTAAGTGGTCTAATAATGCATGTAGTTACTATTGTAAAAACAGGTGACAGATCCGCTTTAAAGGCTTCCGTTGATTAAGATCTTCCAACACTAAATGCAGATTATATAGTACCTATAAAATCTTAATAGATACTGATTGGGTTTAGTGTATTAGAGGTGCGACCAATATTTATGTCTTACAAGAATAGAACACATTCTACTGTGAACATTGACATCTATGTAACTATATAACTCATGATGATTTAGAGATTAGACTATTTAAATAAAAATGAATTACTTACAATAGGCTGCATCTGTTCATTCCTAGTAACATATATAAACCATCACTGTGCTTTAGGCAGTTTTTGAACTTCCAGCCATACCACAATATATTCATAGTTTAAGTATAGACAATTACATGAAAAAAATGTGGTTTAAAGAAAACAATCTGTAGCAAATATTTATTAAACAACTACTCAAAAAGTGCTATTTTGTATGCTAGAAACAGTGAGCAACACTGCAAGTATGCACTAATAGAGAACAGAGACTGTTACTGAATGAGAAAACCTATAGGATATTAGGTTAAAACAGCTTCACAAAGGATTCTTTCATCTTAAACTTATTATAACCAACAGGCTACAAAATCGGAAAAGTCTTTTATGTTTTTGTATATCTCTAAATAATCTCTAACGCATGTGCTACAATCTGCATAGACGATTTCAATATTCCTGTTACACAAGCTTATCAAGGCACTAATGCTGCAGCCGTTGTTTACCGGAAGGTTGATCATCAAGTAAATTAATTAAGAGAATCAAATCGCGTCTGGTTCACAATGAAAGAAAAACAATTACTTTGAAACGTACAATGCAAATTGGCTGGAGAACTGATATGTTTGGCAGGCAGGCAGATACTAAATTTATTGCAGATTTTTCTCAGATACAAATGATGGCAGCTCCTGCATCATAAAAGAGTTTGACTTATTTCCTGGGAAGTTTAAAACTACTTGTCAGGTAACGGGGATTTCTTCTGTAGTTGTGAAAGACTTTACTGAATTTTTATGCAACATTACAAATATTCACTCTGTGATAGTAGGTACGACTATTTCATCCTTAGAATATCACAAGGTACCAAAGTATTAATGACCCAATTTTAGTAGGGCAAAACATTCCATTGATGCTTATTTCCATGTTGTCATGATGACATCACACAATAACTGCAGATTAATAAAGTCAATCTACATTTTTGTCTATTTAGATAGCATAAAACAACGAAAATGGAAAGCATGTTGATGGTATAGGTTTGCATGCATAGGAGCTGACCCCAATACCAGTCATTTAACCTGTGAGATGCCATGGTGAATAGTACCTGAAGCATCTAAATGATTAGACAGAATGAGTTTGCTCTCTATGTCACACCAATATAAATCCCCAAAACATGGTGGTGGGGTGCTGATGGGTTATCATGATAGCTAGGTGTCTCTTAGGGCTTCGGTCCATTCTCCCAACCAGTTGTTACATTGATGGCTGATTTAGAGAGAGGGCAGCATGAGTGGGACAATATAGAGACGGGACAACATAGGAGGAACATTTTGGGGGCACAGTATAAAGATGGGGCAGCATTAGGGTGGACAATGTGGAGAAATAGTATAAAGAGCGGAAAGTGTGGGGGAGACACCGAAGATGTGAACAATGTGTGGGGGGCAGTGTGGAGAGGGTACAGCATGAGGGAAACAGTGGAGAAGTGACAATATCAAGTGGGAACAGTGTGGAGGACATGTTTCAAAAGGGAGGACAGTGTGTTTGTTATATTTCATAAAGGAGAACACTGTGATGGATATAGTTCATAAAGGGGACAGTGTGGCAGTTGTAGTTGTACATACCAAACCTCCAAAAGCCTAATCTGCATTGAGATTTTTTCCCAAGCTGTCTCCTATTATCCTGCCTTATGTGGGTGAAAAAAGTATTGAACACATAACTTAATTTATGGACATCTATGGTTCGATTTCTTTGCATGTGTGGATTGGATGGGCTGTTACCGACATCTGGTGAGAATTTCATTTCAATAGCACCTTTAGAAACATATTTCCCTAGAAAATTGTTGACGTGTTGAATACTCATTTCACCCACTGTATAGGATCACTTGCTTTGATGAGCCCTCCTGTGTTCTCCATTGGAAAGCCACTGCCAGACTTCTCTGGTGGCATATTACCTCACCATGGACTAAAGGACTGACATTCCGAAATTTGACATGCCAGATCCTTTTCTCTCACGACATGATCTGCCAGGAAATAGTTGGAAGGCCCCATAAGATGGCCGTCCCACTACCAAGTGGCTATAAATATATAATATAGTACAGGGTGATTCACTCGCTATTTTGCCTGGAAAAATTGCTGTAACTTCTGAAGGAGACGATCAATGGCACTGAAATTTGGACCGCAGATAGTTTTAAAGCAGGTGTTGAAAATGTCCACCGTTCACATCCAAGCATGCCTGCATGCCTGTTTCATATTGTTGAATGTATTCCGCAGGACATCTTGGGTCATATCCTGTATGTTCTCTCTGCCTGTAATATTCAAGACTTGTTACTGTACACCCGACCTTTCAAATGGCCCCAAAGGAAAAAATTTGGTGGTGTTAAATTAGGTGAATTTGGTGACCACCCTCCCTTAGAGATTACCCTGTCATTAAAGAAGGCTTCAATACATGGTTTGGACAGCAGATTTTGACCTCCGAACTTCTTTAGAAACTCACTTTAGCACCTTTTTAAGGACTCAGTTTTCCAATAAGTTTTCGCAATGAAAGCATGCTCCACCAAACTGTATTTTTACATTGCTACCAAATGAAGAAGGCATTCAGCATGACTGAAATGCAAGCACAACACATAAACTACTGTAATGGGGGCCAGGGTGGTAGTCAGTGCTGAGGGGTGCTCTGGTTTCTATAGGGGAGTGGAGTAAGAATTCTCCACACGCCCCTCACACTACCAACAAGCAGAAAGGCGCCCAGAAAGGCCACGGCTCCACTATCAGTATTTGGTCTGTATTTTTTCTCAGGAGTGGGAGCCAAAACCAGGTGAGGAACAATTCAGAGAAAAGGTATAATAGAAACAAGTCACCAATTCTGCATTTATCACCCACTCCTGGTTTTGGCTCCCACTCCTGAGAAAAAATACTGACCAAATACTGATAGTGAGGCTGTGGCCAAAGGCGTACAGCAAGTCTATCTTGCAGTGGAGACAACCAGTGGAGTGACAAGTTGGCAAGACAACTTGACGCGAGGGTGTCGGTGAGGTTCATTGCACTCTCTCTCACTTCTCATGAATCAAAGTATATATAGGCCAAATTTCAGTATGAAAATAAGAAGAATCCGGCACTCTTTTTGGTAAGTGTTAATAAATATAAAGTAGTGTTTAGGAAAAAAATGTTTTGGTCATCTGACCTTCATCAGTTTATACACTATGAAAATAAAATATATACAAAATAGTAGATCAGTTAACATAACAGAATCTGACATAAAGGAATGGTATACATACAAAGATAAGAAAAAAATATACACAAATATAGCCATATTGAAGATATTTACCTAAGTAATTCATATAAATTTATGAAAATTCATAATTAACCGCTTCCCGACCGCCCACTGTAGATAAACGTCCGCGCTGCCTGGGCTCTGTGCAGCGCGGACGTTTAAAAACGGTGGGTGGTCTCGCAGTGCTCAGGACCCCCAGGGTCCTGCAAGCGCTGTGAGAGGGGTGCAGAGCGTTAGCTCTGACAGGGAACATCATCGGGACCTGATTAGATCAGGTCCCAGTGATGTTAACCCTTTGCTGTCTTCTATATGCCGCGATCTATAGTGATCGCGGCATATAGAAGACAGCAGGAGGAGAGGGGGTCGTCCACTTACCTCTCCGATGACCCCTTGATTGCTTTTAGGACCTGGCGTTGCTATGGCAGCTGGAGGTCACATGACCGCCTCCAGCTCTGCCATATATGGTGTCCTTCCTGTCTGGCTTCAGCCTGTAGCTGTGAAACAGTCAGTGAAGATCTCATATAATGTAATACATGTCTATTACATTACATGAGATCAGGGATCAGAAAAATAAAAATTAATGTCCCATACAGGGACTAAGTAAAAATGTAAAAAAAAGTAAAAAAAAATGTTTTGAAACTGTTAAAAAAAATACAAAATAAATAAAAATAAATAAATAAAATATTAAACCGATAAATCCATATATTAATGCAAAAATAAAAAAGTACACATATTTGGTATTGCCGCGTCCGAAACAACCCGAGCTATAAAACTGTCACACTAATTAACTCCTTATGTGTACACCGTAATAAAAATAAATAAAAAATGGAGCAAAAAAATATGCTTTTTCCTCATATCGCCAAACAAAAAGTGGAAAAAAATGCAATCAAAAAGCAAAATGGAAATAGAAATGGTACCGCTGAAAACGTCATCTTGTTCCGCAAAAATCAAGCTGCTATACAGCTCCATCAGCCAAAAAATAAAAAAGTTATACCTCTCAGAATAAAGCAATGCAAAAAAAAAATTTTTTCTATAAAATTGTTTTATTGTGTAAAAGCGCCAAAATATAAAAAAATATACAGTAAGTGTAGTATCGCTGTAAACGTACTGACCCGAAGAATAACGCTGCCTGATCACTTTTACCACACGCAGAACGGCATAAAAAAAAAACCTCAAAAAACAATTCCTGAATTGTTGGTTTTTGTTAATTTTACCTCCCAAAAAACGGAATAGAAAGCGATCAAAAAATGTCACGTACCCACAAATGGTACCAATAAAAATGTCAACTCATCCCGCAAAAAACAAGCCATCACATGACTCTGTCAGCCGAAATATGGAAAAATTATAGCTCTCAAAATATGGCGATGCAAAAACTAGATTTTGCAAAAAAAAAGCGTCTCTTAGTGTGTGACAGCTGTCAGTCATAAAAACCCGATATAAATCTGGTATCTCTGTAATTGCACCGACCCGAAGAATAAAGTAATCTCATCAGTTATATCACACTAGGAATGTTGTAAAAAATAAATAAAACCAATTCTTCACCTGCTACTGATTTGTTTATTATGTCTCCCAAAGATCGCAGTATGGCTCGGCACACATTTATCCTGCGCTCTGCGCTGAGCACTTACGCCAGAGTTTCCATGTAAATCTCTGAAATATGTGATTCAGCCGGATCCCATGACGGAAGATTCCCTGTAATGAGGCAGATATAGGCCACTGTGGATGCCGTCTGGCCTGTGATCCCACGGTGTCATTTGTTTTAGGCGTGCATAAAAGTGCGGTTGGCCACAGTTTTGTGCACTTCTGAAAAAAAGGACACCGCTAAACAGAGGCCAGACGGAGTCCAGAGTAACTTTGCTGCCTCATTACAGTGAATGGATCCCGCAGGGCTTTCATCTGAATTACATCACTTGGAAATTTAGATGGAAACCCCGATGTAAGTGCTCAGCCTAGAGCGCCGGATAAATGTTACGTAAAATGTTCCCAATAAAAGCTTCAACTCAGTCCTCAAAAAAAGCTAGTCCCCACTCAGGTCCGTCATCTGTTAAAAATATAAGGGACTTCCAAGTTACTGGTAGCAGAAAGGCTCTGGAAAAGCGAAATGGCCCTTGCCCCCCAAAAGAAATGCAAAAAATTTTGTGCTCCCAAATCCAAATGCCTATTCTACAATAATTTGTTCTCCAATTGTCAAATAGCACTCCGTCCCCCCCAGATCTCGCCATATGGCTGAGCGGTATGATACAGCCACATATGGGGTATTGCCACTTTTAGAAGAAATTGTGTGACACATTTCGGCACCATTTTTACCCATTGCCCTGTGTGAAAATGTAAAATCTGAGGGTAAAACATTTTTTTGTGGTAAAAATATAATTATGCTTTTTTCACTGCCCAATGGTATAAATTTAAAAATTAAAAAATACTCACTACTTCCCTAGATGAATTCCTTGAGAGGTGTAGTTTACAAAATGGGGTCACTTGTGGGGGTTTCTGCTGTTTCGGCATGTCAGCGACTCTTCAAATGTGACATGGTGTCTGCTGCCTATCCCAGCCAACATAGCGCTCCTTTCTCTTCCGAACCCTGCCGTACACCAAAACAGTGGTTTTCCCCCACATATGGGGTATCGGCGTGTTCAGGAGAAATTGAGCAACAAATTTCATGGTGCAATTTATCCTGTTACCCTTATGATAGTACAAAATTAGGGAAAGGAAAACATTTTTTTGTGGGAAAAATGTGAAAATTTTATTTTTATGGCTCAATATTATAAACTTCTGTGAAGCAGCTGGGGGTGCAAGGTGCTCACCACATATCTAGATAAGTTCCCTAAGGGGTCTAGTTTCCAAAATGGTGTCACTTGTGGGGGGTTTCCACTGTTTAGGCACATCAGGGGCTCCCCAAATGCAACATGGCGTCCGCTAATTATTCAAACAAATTTTACATTCAAAAAGTCAAATGGCGCTCCTTCCCTTCCGAGCCCTGCCGTGCGCCCAAACAGTGGTTTGCCTCCACATATGGGGTATCGGCGTGTTCAGGAGAAATTGCACAACAAATTTCATGGTGCAATTTATCCTATTACCCTTATGATAATGCAAAATTAAGGGATGAAAAACGCTTTTGCGGGAAAAATGTGAAAATTTTATTTTTACAGCTGATTATTATAAACTTCTGTGAAGCACGATGGGGTTCACGGTGCTCACCACACATCTAGATAAGTTCCCTAAGGGGTCTAGTTTCCAAAATGGTGTCACTTGTGGGGGGTTTCCACTGTTTAGGAACATCAGGGGCTCTCCAAACGCAACATGGCGTCTGCTAATTATTCAGACAAATTTTACATTCAAAAAGTCAAATGGCGCTCCTTCCCTTCCAAACCCTGCCGTGCGCCCAAACAGTGTTTTTCCCCCACATATGGGGTATCAGCGTGTTCAGGAGAAATTGCACAACAAATTTCATGGTGAAAATTATCCTATTACCATTATGATAATGGAAAATTAAGGGATGAAAAACATTTTTGTGGGAAAAATGTGAAAATTTTATTTTTACAGCTCAATATTATAAACTTCTGTGAAGCACCTTGGGGTTCAAGATGCTCACCACACATCTAGATATGTTCCCTAAGGGGTCTAGTTTCCAAAATGGTGTCACTTGTGGGGGGTTTCCACTGTTTAGTCACATCAGGAGCTCTCCAAACGCAACATGGTGTCTGCTAATTATTCAGACAAATTTTACATTCAAAAAGTCTAATGGCGCTCCTTCCTTTCCGAGCCCTGCCGTGCGCCCAAACAGTGGTTTTCCCTCACATATGGGGTATCAGCACGCTCAAGAGAAATTACACAAAAAATTTTGGGGTCCATTTTTTCCTGTTACCCCTGTGAAAATAAAAAAAATTGGGTCTAAAGTAACATTTTTGTGAAAAAAGTTAAATGTTAATTTTTTTCTTCCACATTCCAAAAATTCCTGTGAAGCACCTGAAGGGTTAATAAAGTTCTTCAATGTGGTTTTGAGCACCTTGAGGGGTGCAGTTTTTAGAACGGTGTCACTTTTGGGTATTTTCTGTCATAAAGACCCCTCAAAGTGACTTCAAATATGATGTGGTCCCTAAAAAAATGTTTTTGTAAATTTTGTTGGAAAAATGAGAAATCGCTGGTCAACTTTTAACCCTTATAGCTCCCTAACAAAAAAAAACTTTGGTTCCAAAATTGTGCTGATGTAAAGTAGACATGTGGGAAATGTTATTTATTAAGTATTTTGTGTGACATATCTCTCTGATTTAAGGGCATGAAAATTCAAAGTTTGAAAATTGCAAAATTTTCAAAATTTTCATCAAATTTCCGATTTTTTCACAAATAAACGCATGTGATATCAAAGAAATTTTACCACTATCATGAAGTACAATATGTCACGAAAAAACAGTCTCAGAATCAGGGGGATCCGTTGAAGCGTTCCAGAGTAATTGCTTCATAAAGTGACAGTGGTCAGAATTGAAAAAATTGGCCCGGTCACGAAGGCAAAAACAGGCTCTGGTGCGAAGTGTTTAAAGCTTAAGAGAATCTGGCTCTTTGTATTTCATATAATAGCCTTTTAGAGACAAGGATGTCAATCAATATCCAACATAAAATACTGGAGCAAGTACATACAACACCCCTGGGTACAAAAGAAATGTATAAGAATATAGCAAAAATGGTCCGTGAAGCTCAGTTTAGTATGAAGTTGCTCCTTTAAAACAATATGTCTTCTGAAGTATCATCAGATTTGGTGTTCAAGAGGATAGCAGGAGACGAGGGGAAGGTATATCCTGTGTCTTACCATATGCCTGAAGGGAATTGAGCCTAAGGACATGGCCCCACTATCAGTATTTGGCCAGTATTCGGTCAGTATTTTTTCTCAGGAGTGGGAGCCAAAACCAGGAGTGGATGATAAATGCAGAATTGGTGCACTTGTTTCTATTATACCTTTTCTCTGATTGTTCCTCCCCTGGCTTTGGCTCCCACTCCTAAAAAAAAATACTGACCGAATACTGACCAAATACTGATAGTGGGGCCGTGGCCTAAGAGCAGCACACAGTATTGCGATGTCCATCGCTGGAATGACTGGCTTGTGTGACTTCTCGCATTATAACGGGGCATTAAGAACACGTGCCTTTGTCAAGTTCCGGGTTCATGAAACCGGAAGTGACGTACCGCTATGCATTAATGAATAAAGCGTTGATGATGTCAAGTGATCCAGCTCATGGATGTTGGGTCAGTTTCCGCAGGTCACCTAATTCATATATGTGTTGTGTGGGAGACATATTGTGATTGGTAGATGGATTACACATTGTGTTCAAAATATGGGAGACATCTTATGGAAGGCAAATGGGTGGCAGTGCTGCATTTATCACCCTAAGTAATGTGCAGTCAGTAAATACAGAGAGATACGTATAGGAGGAATAGAAATATAAAGCTGACATATTTAATAATAGGTCCATAGTAAGAAATAATGTGAGGAGCAAAACTAGACTAATAAAAAAAAGGAAAAATAAAGGAAAAAATAAAAGGAAATTTCAGTATGGTCCGTCGTCTCTTTTAGAAGTTACAGCAATTTTTCAAGGTAAAGTAGTGAGTGAACCACCCTGTTTAGTATAACAAGTAGAAATATAAGCTCTTTCATGACTGGAAAACAAATTATTCCTCAGTACTGGACTGTCTTCCTTCCCCATATCAACTAATAGCTGCAAAAGCAGAATTGACTAGATTTATTCCCTAATATAGCCCCCATCAGCCCCATGGGATGTTTAAATACCTTGTTTTACACCCCCTAGATGAAGTTTCAATTTCTCAGTTAAAGAGGATCTATCTCCAGATTTCACAATAAAACCTGCATACATTAATAAATAGATATGTTCAACTGGGGGGCTGATATATTTAGTTGAAAAACAATATCAGTGTGACTGCATAATCCTTTTTCAAGGTTTTCATACCAAATATTAAAATTATTATTTTATGAGTCAAGGTCAATCTCTAATAGAATAAATACACAAGCCTCATCAGATCGAAGATATGTTTAATAATGTGTGCAGTTTTCTATTGTGAAATCTTGTGACATATCCTCTTTGCATAGATATTTTAGACATAATGAGGCTATTGTACTTACTCTGAAAATAAGTAAGAAAAGCTGTTAATGCTCTTTTGAAAATTCTAATCCTAATATTAAAATGAGCATTTTATGAGTCCAGATAAATAAAAGAGATCATGAGTTCAAATGTACTCAAACTCTGACACTCTGACTGACAGCTCCTCAGTGTGCCTCCTCCTCTGCTGTTGTTGAAATTCACACTGCTCAGCATAATCCAGTGAGTCTCGCTTATGACTACACTAAGACCCATGATTTTTCTAATGTATATCTCAGATACAATAGTGATACTCACAAATTGGTGTGTCTTAGATAAAATAAGATAGTAATAGGTAAAACAAAATATGATAGTGGATAAACATGGGTTTGAGAAGAACTGGCCAAGAATACCATTTTAGATTCCATTTTGGAGGGCAACATTTTTTTCCCGTTACTAATATTGGATTTCTTAGTTCCTTTTCAAATGTATTCCTTAGATTACATTATAAAAATTGTAGGCATTCTACATCCATTTGTGGAGACAAGAGGGTAAAACAGTGTGGCAATACTTCATTGAACCACTAACAAACAATAACACATAGTACAGTCCCAGCAGTAAATACACAACATTGTGAAAATTACAGAGTCTGACCCTTCTGCTGGCTCTCCGGGATTAGAGCAGCTGCGACTTCGGGGCTTCAAGGACTGACTACCCCCACCAGTGGCACCCCACTTTTGTCGGTCACCCACAGAGAGAAGGTAACGACAAGCTTAGGAAGCTGACAGTCCATTGAGGTACATACGTGGTCAGGTGACCTCATTGTCCCAACCTGGCTTCTCCAATGTCTCCATGAGTTTAGTGATGATCAATGGAGGAGATATGTATTCCTCCAGCTGGGGCCGTGGTCCCTTAAACTGGTATCCTGTAGAGTCTCAAATCTGTATGTTGGAGACATGGTTCCCTGGCTGCTGTTCTGTAGAGTCTCTCTGCAGAAGAATAGAGGTCCCTTTTTATACCCACATCTGTCCTCCAGGCCATCATCCAAAGGTCAGGGGGAAGGTGGGATGGATGAGGTCAACTCTCATTGTTCGAGTATTCAATCAATCTGCATAGTTGGTCCTTCACTGTTTGCAGGTCAACAAACTACATGAACTTATACAATGGGTAATAAACATATTAGCAAACATTGATTGTTTAATTATCCTCCGTCCCTGTCCTCCAAAGATAGCGACACAATAAACTGAGCTGATATAATAGGTAACCAGCAGCAATTCAACAATTCACAAACATCAAATCAATCTACAACAAGAGTCTAAGTTCAGACTCATATGAACAATAGCTCATGTCCTTGGGCCTACTAAATATATGTCTGGCATAATTAAGAATAAATGCTGCGTCGTCACACCATTGATTAATTTATCTTATTATAGCCTCTCTCACTATTTTTTTTCCCACAATATTATCCTGATATTTTCTAGTAATGACCATCCATACTCCATTATTTTGGAGATTAGAAAAGGCTATGTTTCAGAAACAATTCCTGTATCAGTACATTACATGTAAACTCTAAACACTAATTTTGTAATCAACAAACACAGTATATTACACAAAGTAAATTGATTGCTGCAAGATGATCTGTAAAGAGGAAAAGTACATAAACATGAAATCTGACAATCTGAATGCAATTAGTTTGATCTACGAGCTATCTGAGGTTATGTGTGAAATCTTATTATGAGTCATAAAACACTAAAGCAATAATCAGAAGTATGAAAAAGAAAAAATGTATGATCAAAATTTCTTTTAAGGTTACCCAAGAATTTTCTGACTTTACAAGTGGGTTACATGGCTAACAAAATCAATGGCCCTTTTCTTGAAGGTCAAAAAAGGAATTATGTGAAAATAGTTGTATAAGAATTTGATTCTCTAAAAACTGAGAAATGTAAGACCTCATACAGATGTAAAAAGCCTATATGAAGGCTGTGGATGAGCACACAGAACCGAAGGCACTTTAATATCTCTGACATGTTGCATTTTTTATCTTTTGGATAATAAAAACTTTTATGTCTCCAAAAGTGAGGTATACAAAAGTACAGCAGGGCCTCATAGATGTCTAATAATTGTTTCTGTCTGTGGTATCTAGCACACATCCAATTGAGATTTATGCAAAAAAAAGTATGAAAGCATCTTTAAAACCATAGTACTGTAGTGGAAATCCTTGAAGTTAAACACGTGTTTCAAACCTGAGCTGTTCTTCGTCACAAATTTAAAACTCACCAGCCCCTATGATCCTCAATACTATGGTTAGTCCCGGAAAAGAGTGTCCCATTAACAATAAGTTATTGAGAGGATGTTTAGTGGTCCGGGTTTTAGGAGCGACAATAAGAGCCTTGGTGGGAGAGGTCACTCCCATGGTGAGCCAAGGTCTTGCAGGTCCTATAAAAGGAGGCTGGGTTGGCTCAGGTGTGTCTGATGTGTTGGAGTTGGAGAGTGATCACAATTGCTGACCAAACTGAGGTTTCTGAAAGTAGGGCCTGCTTGCTGCAATATTTTATCTTTGCCTACCCATTGGAAGGACTGTTTTGTTGTTATTCATTTAAGCTGGGAAAAGGCTGTTTTCTTTCCTTTAAGCACGGTTATAGTTTCTGACAGATAACAAACCTAAGACTCTTTTACACAAGAACCAAGTGCATGTGTGTACCCAAACGGCTGCCAGGAAGAGGCTTGCATCTCTACTATACAGTATATATATATATATATATATATATATATATATATATATATATATGTTGCAGAATAAAACCAATATCTTTTTACCATTTATATGAATTAGAAATGTGCAGAATAAAACCAAGTGAGGCAAGTATACATATACCAGTGTGTCACCTACCAATCCACATCTTCACTGTGGTTCCATGGGACCACAAGGGTAAATGATTCCATTGGCTCCCCTTCACCTATGCAGAGCATGATTAGTTCGCTTTAATTTGCATGGTTGCTTTCATGCTTTTTCTTTTGCCCAAAAACATTAAAGTATTCTAGGAGTGATAACTTTTTAATTTTATTTTATACATCATGGGTATTATTGAACACATATGACTGTTCGTCAAATAGGTTATTTCTGTGAATCATTCATTCAAACTAAATGGTTTCAAATTTTATTGACTATTGTTGAACCTTTGGGACTATTGTCAAGTTAAGGCCTCTTCTCACTAGATGATCCTCTGGTATTCTGGGTGATCAGTTTAGCATTGTGCCATGTTCCTCTCTATAGCAGCTAGGACCTTTAAGGGTTGTTCTAATTTCTGCAATTTGCTGATTGCAGTGCGTCCCACCTCTGGAGGTTCCATCTGTGAATAGGTGATGATAACTTATTAAAATGGGTATAACCCTTTTAGTGCTTATTTAATGTGAGAATGAAAATGTTGAAAGACACTGTGTGGGTCAAGTCTTCTCCTCTGAGGTTGCCCTAAGAAATTTACATTTCTAATTATCAAACTGTATGTTATGCTGGTGTGACACCCCAGGGGTCTGGTTGCCACAGTGATAGAGATATTACGTCTGAGAGCAGGTGGGAGGTCTCTTGGTCAGGGATCCTATGCATGCCACACCTCCTGCCCAGTCCTGGGAGGGGAAGAACTTCCCCTATATAAACCTAGGGCTGAGGCAGGGTTAGTGAGTAGAGAAGAAGTAGAGAAGAAGTAGAGAAGAGAAGCAGCATAGGAAGAAACAACAGGAGCTCTGTGGGAGCAGTGCTACAAGGAGTCAGGGGCTGGCAGCTGCAGAGCTCGCCCTGACTGAGAAGTTATCACCGGACCCGGAGTCCGAGGCTGTGGGGACTAACTCCTATCCAGCAGCAGAAACCGACCGGCAGGGGATTGCAGGTCCTCTGGCCCAGAAACCCGAAGGCACGGTCACACGCGTGGGACCAGCACCGCCGTCGTGGAGCGAAAGCTACTAGAAGGCCCCGAGTCACCGGCCATACGGGTGAGCACCACACGGTACACTCAGGGACGTGGGCTACTTATACCCGCCTCTAGCAAGGTAGCCAGAAGAGTATCGTTAGTTTGGGAGGCCTACAACTCCGCCTGGCCAGGGGAGATCCCATCTGCTCAAGGACTGACCAGGCCCCAATCGCTAGCCAGTACTCCGGGAGGGTCTATCTTTGTCACCAGTAAAGACCCTGAACTACACCGTACCGTCTCCGAGTGGTTCCTGCTACCCCCATCATCCACGTCGGCTGCCCTGAGGCCATACCCCTCCCGTTGGGGGTTATACTATCACGCTGCACAATCCTACCACCGGCCTCAGCGGTCTGCCCTGCAGCAGCAGCTCCTTAGCTGTACTCAACGGGTGGCGTAGTCGTTCAACATCTACCGCTGATACAGCGCCACTTAGTCTGACTCCCTGGGCACGGACCGGATCACCGCCACGAGACTACAACCCTCAACAGATCCGGCTCCGGGTAAGCTCCCGCGTGTGCAACACTGCGCGACACAGGCCCAGGGGCGCGTCAACTTTTGGCGTAGTCGGCAGGATCTCGTGCCCGCAACCACCGGGTACTGCGTGCCTGAAAAAGACTGTTCAAACTTACCTGTGGTGAAGATTCCCGCCATCTTCCGCTTCCTTCCCGCCATCGGTGGAGTTTTCCCGCCATCCGGCGCCATCTTCAGCCTTCTTCCCGCCACACGTGGAGTTTTCCCGCCATTGGACGCCATCTTGAGGATGCCGCGCGGGAAGAAGAGGGGCGTGGACTCCGAAAGTACGCGAGAACTGAAGCCCCGCCTCACGTCCGGACGTTGCGTAAGGTCCTGGAAGGAGCCCAGCAGACGCCGACGTCACAGGAGCGCGACGGAAGGTCCTCAACCCTGACGATCCACTGCGGAGCCGCGGCCTACGGAAGAGGATCATCTCAAGGTAGGCCACGGTCCACTAGGGGGGAGAAGGATGTCGGATACGGAGGAGAGCTTCACCGCTTCAACCCCCGCCAGCGCCACCGCTGTTGCGGTCATGCCTTTCACCATGCCCTATATCCCGGGGGCAGCCTGGCTACCCCAGTACTCAGGGGAGTCACATACCCTGCATGACTTTAGAGAAAAGCTGGATAGCCTCTTCCAGGTGTACCCCCTCACAGAGGAGCAAAAAGTGAGCATCCTGGTGGCCCAATTAACCGGGGCAGCCCAAAGGGAGGTAAAGTCCTGGCCACCTGGGGGGAGGACTGTCGCAGGGATACTAACCCGGCTGAGGGACACCTTTGATACCCGCACCTCAGCCGAGATCAAGCTTAGATTCTACGGGTGCAAACAGCGGGCACATGAGAGTATAAGGGACTATGCCCTGAACCTACAAGAGGCCCTGAGAGCCATTAAGCAGACCGACCCTGACGGCGTGGGAGACGAGGACAGGCTGTTGACTGAACAATTTATAGAGGGTTTATATTGCAATGCCCACCGAACCCAGTTGCGGGCAATGGCCTTACAGGACCCTCATCTGGGATTTGCACAGTTCAAGGACAGAGCCATCCGGGTGCTTCGAGAACCGGCACCAGGTGGCATTGTGACCCACAGACGCCCCACTACCACTTACCACCAGGAGGCGGCGCCCTTGTCGGCAGGGCCTGTGGGAGCTGATGCGCAGGCTTTGAACAATGACCCGGCTCCAGACCTGCACCATCAGGTCCAAGAGCTAGCTAAAAGCGTTGCTGCGCTAACCCGAACTGTGCAGTCTTTACAGGTTTCCACTCCAGGGAAGATCCAGCTGGCATCCGGACCGGAGGACATCCCGTGGCATCGACCAAGGAGGACCCCACCGGCCAGAGGAAGACCCAGCGACCGATACAACGAGGACGGATGACCCATCTGCCGCCGCTGCAATCAACCCGGACATATGGCAAGGTACTGTCCTTTAAACTGGCACAACCTGGGGTAGAGGGCCAACCCCCAGGAAAAAGATCACCAGGCCCATCGAACAGGCGCGACAAATATGTGGGAGGACGTCCAGTCTTACCCGTGGTACTGGATGGCATTCCTATGAGTGCCCTACTGGACACCGGGTCACAGGTCACCACCATCCCGTACGTGCTCTTCAAGCAGTACTGGAATGACTCGGATATCACCCGCTACCCTGACGACGACTTGAGTATCATCGCCAGCAATGGTCAGCCCGCGCCACAGATTGGATTTAAAGAGGTGACCATTAAAATCGGTAGAGTCGAATTGGCAGCACAGGGACTGATCATTGTAGACATTGACAAACACGAGAGTCACCCAAAGATAACTCTAGGAACTAATGTAATTGAAAATTGTCTTGCAGAGGTGATTTTCCTTTTACAGCAGGTTGCCAAGAACGCCAGCTCCGGCCAGCAGCGAGTGCTCCAGAAAGAGATCCGGGCACTGATGCGACGGCAACAGCTAGAACTCTCCGGTGGTGAGATTGGTAGCGTGCGAATGTGTGACCCTTTCCCTATTGCCATGCCCCCGAAAAGTGAAATGATGATTTGGTGCCGGGCAGCTATTGGTCTGAGAGGTAGAGATTACCAGGCAATGATAGAACCAGTTTACTCAGACAGTAGGCCCACCATTTTGACAGCACGGGGGGTGGTCAATGTACGCCATGGGAGGGTGCCCGTTCGCATAATAAATATCGGGAAGAGGGAAGTGTACCTGCCCCGGTATGCCACGCTAGCCAAATTGTATACCATCAATCAAGATTCCATACAGTTCGTAGAACCCTTGCCTCCATCTTCCCCGGAGGAAGGTAAAGGCTCTAAGAAAACAATGGAGGACTGTTGTCAGCAACTACATTTGGGTACTGACTCCACTCCCTCACACCAGAAACAGGGAGTCTATCGGGTGGTTCAAGAGTACGAGAGAGTGTTTAGTAAACACCCGTTAGACTTCGGGCGAGTCAAGGGGGTAGAACACCACATCCCCACGGGAGACCATCCTCCCATAAAAGAGAGGTATCGACCCGTACCCCCTGCACACTACCAACACGCCAAGGGGATGCTTAGAGACATGAAGGAAGCTGGGGTGATCAGGGATAGCTGTAGCCCCTGGGCAGCTCCACTAGTCTTAGTCAAAAAGAAAGACAACACCATGAGGATGTGTGTAGATTACCGGAAAATCAACCGTATCACACACAAGGATGCGTACCCCTTACCAAGGATAGAGGAGTATTTGGCTGCTTTAAGATCTGCTAACTTCTTCTCTACCTTGGATCTCACTAGTGGGTACTGGCAGGTTCCTGTAGCAGAGGCGGACCGGGAGAAGACCGCATTCACCACCCCGATGGTACTTAGCGAGTTTACCTGCATGCCGTTCGGACTCTGCAACGCACCAGGGACCTTCCAACGATTAATGGAGTGCTGTCTGGGCCACAGAAACTTCGAGACGGTCTTGTTGTACCTGGACGATGTCATCGTATATTCCAAGACGTATGAGGACCACCTGAAACACCTGGCGGAAGTGTTCGAAGCTCTGGCAAGCTACGGCCTAAAGGTGAAACCCTCCAAGTGTCACCTCCTGAAACCAAAGGTGCAGTACCTGGGACACGTGGTGAGCGCTGATGGAGTGGCTCCCGACCCTGATAAGATCACCGCAATTAAGGAATGGCCAAGTCCCTCCAGTGTAAAGGAAGTGCGGCAGTTCCTCGGGTTGGTAGGCTATTACCGCAGATTCATCTCCGGTTTCACCAAAAAGGCAGCTCCTATGCAGGACCTCCTGATAGGCCAGTCCCGGAAGGCCAAGAACCAGAAGCCACCCTTCAGATGGGAGAAGTTAGAAGAAGAGTCCTTCCGCCAGCTGAAGATGGCCCTCACGGGGGATGAAATCCTGGCGTACCCTGATTACAGCCAGCCCTTTATCCTCTACACCGACGCAAGTAACATCGGGCTAGGAGCCGTGCTGTCTCAGATCCAGCAGGGGAAAGAACGAGTAATCGCTTACGCCAGCCGAAAACTGCGACCCACCGAGAGAAACCCTGAGAATTACAGCTCATTTAAGCTAGAGTTCCTGGCAGTGGTGTGGGCAGTCACCGAACGCTTTAAGCACTACCTCGCTTCTTCCCGGTTCACCGTGTACACGGATAACAACCCGTTGACACACCTGGACACGGCAAGACTCGGTGCCCTAGAGCAGAGATGGATGGCCCGTCTGTCCAACTACGAGTTCACAATCAAATACCGGGCAGGACGCTCCAATACCAACGCGGACGCCCTGTCCAGGATGCCAAACCTACCGGACGTAGGAGAAGATCCAGAGGGCCTGGAGGAAGTTGAACTCCCCGCGTTCCACCGTCATGGGACTATCCAGTATTCCCATCGGGTAAGGAGTAAGCAAGCCGCTACGTTTAACCCCTTGCCTCACTACAACTGGGAGGAAACGCAAGACAGTGACCCTGCCGTCCGACTGGTGAAGGAGATGCTGACTCGGCCAGAGGCTCGCCTTGACCCAGACGCTCCGGAGGAAGCCAAGCAACTGTGGGCTGAGAAGAGTCGACTGTTCCTTTACAAGGGGAAGTTGTGCCACAGAATGGTTAACTCCCGGACGCATGAACTAATCTGGCAAGTAGTGGTGCCACGGAGAGACGCAGCCATGGTGATGGAGGCATACCACGACGGGGATGGACACTTCGGATGGAAGAAGCTGGAGTTCCTGCTGCGCGGGCGGTTCCACTGGGTAGGCATGAGGGGAACCATCGAGAGGTGGTGCAGACTGTGGCCCGTGCAACCTAAGAAGGAAGGACCGTGCCAGCCAGAAGACTCCCCTGCAGTCCATCGTCACCCGGCAGCCGTTGGAACTGGTAGCCTTGGATCATGTAAAACTGACCCCAAGCAGAAGTGGCTACGTTTACGCACTAACCATCGTGGATCACTACTCCCGGTTCTTGGTTGTCGTCCCCTTCAAGGACTTAACAGCTCGAACAGCAGCTAGAGCCTTCCAGCAGCACTTCTGCCATCCACACGGGTACCCGGACCAAGTGCTGACGGACCAGGGACGTGCCTTTGAAGCGGAGGTCTTCCAGGAATTCTGCAATCTGTATGGCTGCCGGAAGATAAGGACGACACCCTATCATCCGCAAACTAATGGACTTTGTGAGAAAATGAACCAGGTGGTAATGGATCTTCTGAAAACGTTGCCTCTGGAAGAACGCAGTCTGTGGCCTGAGAAGCTGCCCGATCTGGTGGACCTATACAACCACATCCCGGTAGGTTCCACCAACTGTACCCCGGCTTACCTGATGAGGGCAAGGCCTGGTAAGCTACCTGTTGACCTGGAGATGGGAGTCCTGACACCCGAGGACACTTCACCAGAAGCAGACTGGGACACAGAGAGGCAGCAGCAGTACCGGAAAGTACAGGAGAGCGTGGAGCGAAGTCTCTGTCAAGCTAGGGAAAGACAAGAGAAAACTTACAACCAGTATGCTCCCGCTGTTCCCCTGGTACCCGGAGAACAGGTCTTGAAGAGGAAAAGGCGGCTCCACAAGTTGGACGACCAGTGGGAGAAGGACCCGTACATCGTACTGCCCTCAAGCCATGACAACCCAAAGGTCTGTACCATCAGTAAAGACGGAGGGGAAACCACAACCATTGTATCCCGGGATCACCTGAAGAAGTGTCCCGAACAGCTACGGAACCCTGAAGAGGAACAAGAAGACCCTCGACCCGTAGAGGAAAGAGAAGACATGGTTAGTACTGTGCTCGGAGACTTCCCTCGGTCTTGGACTCAAATCAATGGCGCAGTTGTGGTACCCGTACTCACCTTCCTCCAACCAGCATCCCAAGCACCTACGGAGCAACAGGTAGAGCTGGAAGAACAGCCGGTCCAGGAGGCAGAAGACTCCACACAAGCAGAACAGGAGGATCAACCCTCTGCTTATAGTGAGCCTGCCGTACCCCTAGTGAGCCAAAAAGCCGGTAGACAGCTGCCCAGTTTACCCTTGACAGCTCCTACACCCTGTAGTTCAGGGCTAGACAGTCAGCTCCGTAGGTCCACTAGGGCCACTAGAGGCCAGTTACCCGCACGTTGGAGGATTTAAAATGTATAAATTGTTTTATTTGTGGTTACCTGTTTTTCTTGTTGCTTGTAAATAATTATGTGTTTCTAGTTATTTTTAGGAGTCCTTGGTGGATTTACCGGGAATCCTTGTACAATTAGTTGGAGCGTAACCCAGGATGGACTAAAAGACTGATAAGGACTCGGGGCAGGACAGACCCCTACCTGGTTACGTCTCCCTGTTTTGGTGAAATGGACACCTTTGTTTTCTTCAAAACTGCACCCGGTTGCGGACACGCCGTAACCATCTTTATATGTTTTTCTTATTGTATTATTATTGTTTATACCTTGTTATGTTTTTCTAAAAATATGTTTAGTCCCGGAGTACTAAATTTCACTAGGGGGGAATGTGACACCCCAGGGGTCTGGTTGCCACAGTGATAGAGATATTACGTCTGAGAGCAGGTGGGAGGTCTCTTGGTCAGGGATCCTATGCATGCCACACCTCCTGCCCAGTCCTGGGAGGGGAAGAACTTCCCCTATATAAACCTAGGGCTGAGGCAGGGTTAGTGAGTAGAGAAGAAGTAGAGAAGAAGTAGAGAAGAGAAGCAGCATAGGAAGAAACAACAGGAGCTCTGTGGGAGCAGTGCTACAAGGAGTCAGGGGCTGGCAGCTGCAGAGCTCGCCCTGACTGAGAAGTTATCACCGGACCCGGAGTCCGAGGCTGTGGGGACTAACTCCTATCCAGCAGCAGAAACCGACCGGCAGGGGATTGCAGGTCCTCTGGCCCAGAAACCCGAAGGCACGGTCACACGCGTGCGACCAGCACCGCCGTCGTGGAGCGAAAGCTACTAGAAGGCCCCGAGTCACCGGCCATACGGGTGAGCACCACACGGTACACTCAGGGACGTGGGCTACTTATACCCGCCTCTAGCAAGGTAGCCAGAAGAGTATCGTTAGTTTGGGAGGCCTACAACTCCGCCTGGCCAGGGGAGATTCCCATCTGCTCAAGGACTGACCAGGCCCCAATCGCTAGCCAGTACTCCGGGAGGGTCTATCTTTGTCACCAGTAAAGACCCTGAACTACACCGTACCGTCTCCGAGTGGTTCCTGCTACCCCCATCATCCACGTCGGCTGCCCTGAGGCCATACCCCTCCCGTTGGGGGTTATACTATCACGCTGCACAATCCTACCACCGGCCTCAGCGGTCTGCCCTGCAGCAGCAGCTCCTTAGCTGTACTCAACGGGTGGCGTAGTCGTTCAACATCTACCGCTGATACAGCGCCACTTAGTCTGACTCCCTGGGCACGGACCGGATCACCGCCACGAGACTACAACCCTCAACAGATCCGGCTCCGGGTAAGCTCCCGCGTGTGTAACGCTGCGCGACACAGGCCCAGGGGCGCGTCACTGGCGTGTCCTTTAATAAAATAAAATAAAACCTAAAGGACACGTCGGGGTCCACCGGACTGCAGAGGAGCTGCAGTAGCTGAGTCCCAGAGGAATATTCAGCTAAGCACAGAGAAAGAAATAAACTAGTGTGCTAAGTGCACACACAAGTAGTAACTAAACATGGTACTATGCTGGGAGTTAGCAACACTCCAGAAACAAAACTAATAAACTTCTGCACTGCAAGACACCGCTGTGCAGAGCAGGAAGGATTTGGCAGCAAGAAACGTCTGAGCACTAGATGGCAGCGTATAGAGCTGCAGATAGCTGCAGGCCAGAAAAGGCCTGGAACCTAAGTTCCTAAAGAGGAGGAGAATCTGTGCAGCACCCAACACATGGGTGTAAAAGCAGCAGTGTGACCACATATACGATGGCGGAGACCTGGAATGCTGGATCGGTAGCGAGGACGCCGCCGTGGCATGGACACCAACCGGTGAACCGACACGGTAGAGCGTGCTGCTCATGGCCTTCGCCTAGCCCTAATTGATGGCTAGGATGACTAGGGAGCACACAGCAGGAACCCTTGACAACGACTCACACACACTTCATTTACTGCCAGAGACCTCAACCCAGGTTAGAAAGAGATAGACTAGGCACCGGGGCAGAGCCCACGGATCCCTTAAATACACTAGAGACAGCCCCAGCTCCCCAGGACAACCAACCACGCTGTACCAGACAGCAGGGGGCATGGCTTAGCGGCACATGACCGCAAGGGGCATGGCTTAGCGGCACATGACTGCAGGGGGCATGGCTTAGTGGCACATGAGCAGAAACGCAGAAACCACACTTAGAATCCCTAGAACGGAACCTAAATGCTGACAATTACTGACCAGCAGGAAAGGGCCTGGCCCGACGCCGCGAGAAAGCCCTTCTCCTGCGTACCGGCCTAACACTGTACTGCTATAATGTATGTCTTAAAGATTGGTAATGGTAGTAGCAATAATAATAATAATAACATACTTTATGGTTGTAGGAAAAAAAGATCCAAAATATAGATTTATTTGGTTGTTCTGTAAAAACACATAGATGATTCATCAAGTTCACATAAAAAGCTGACATCTTCAGTAAAAAGAAAAAAAAAAAAAATTATGTGATCTTCTGTTTGTCCGCCTGTCCATGTGTGTGTTCTAGTCAAAATGTGCAACATTAAAGGTAAATTACATTTTATTTTGCAGCTGAGAGTTCTAACAGCTTGGAATACAACAGCTTACAGGAGAAGACAAAATGGACTCATTATGTTTTCCAGACAATATCTTTTGTTGTTTTTGTTAAAATCTTCATGTATCCATCCATCACAAATAAAAGAAGCCCTCTTCAAAGGAGGGGAGAGAGAAAAGGACATCCGTTGTCATTGATTATCTCCTAACAACTTAGTAAAAATGCACAACTACTTGTTTGTGAGAACACAAAACCACAATCAGTTCACATTCACTGAGATGTGACATTGATCACAGATATCTTGTAAGAAATACCGGCGAGGCTGTACATTGTAAATGCACCTATGTTTGCTAACTTTCATGGGTAAATGGCTCCTAACTTTTACCACCTTTCATGTAAAAACAACATTTAGAGTACAATGGGATTACATTAGATAAGGGATTTAAACGAAAAATGGCAAGTTCCACTATTAAGTAAAGACTCAGGCATTTCCTGTCAAAATCTTATATAAGCCCCTGTCTGTAATTTGTTGAAATGTATATATAGCTGTTTCTTAGTTGTTTCCTTTTCTAGGAAATTTGAAGAAAATGATCACAATTAAAGGTATTACAGTGGTTGTCTGTTTTCCAGACTTCTGAATTGCAAAGGTGGCTAGTTATTTAGTGAAAGGACTACATCATTAGCAATCTGATTTGCTATTCAGGGCTTTAAAACATCTTGGTGACATCTTGGTGACAGGCCTATTGGAGCTTTAAAGGGTTTCAGATAAAATAATTGTAGTCGAATGCCCTTTAACCCTTTTGACCTGAAGCCTGTTTTCACCTTCCTGACAACGCCAATTTTTTTAATCCTAGCCAGAGTCAATTTTTGTGGTTATAACTCTAGGATGCTTCAACGTATCCCAGTGATTCTGAGATTGTTTTTTTTTTTTTGTGACATATTGTACATGTTCATGTCAGTGGTAAATTTAGGTCAATATTTTTGCATTTATTTGTGAAAATATTGGAAATTTAGGTGTCGGTCTGGGGCTGGATTCAAAATGGGTCCAAGACCTTTGTGGTCTCCCATTCCAGGCCAGCCAGGGCTGATGCTGCTCAGCATTGTTGTCAGCCCCAACGCCTAGCTGTTGCACGAGCCCTGCAGATTGTCTCCCATGAATTTATGCCTAGCAGTGTTAAGCATAGGCTGCAGAGGGAGACAGGGCTCATGGAGTCTAAGTCCAGGATTCGCCACACTGAGCATGTCCGTGACCTGGGGGATCATGATTGGTGGGTTGGCACCCACCTGACTCGGTGACCTGCCACTCCCTGATTGGTCCACGGGTAACTTCACCAATAGCGCGTCGCTGGGCAGGGCTTAGTCTTTAAAAGGCCCGCCCACAAACATGGCGGCGTGCTCAGATCATTTGAGCTAGCTGTTTGTGGTGTGCACGCTGACTCCGGGCTCAAAGAGCCATAGTTTCCGCTAGGCAGGTTTAGCTCCATAGAGGCAGGTTAGCTTCATAGAGGCAGGTAGCTTCGCTTCGCTGACTGGCTCTGACCAGGGGGTTCGTCTTTACACCCCGAGCCGCCTGTGAGTTTAATAGAGCGGGTTTGCTCAGTGCTCGAATACCCGGCGGGAATCACCCGCAAGCTAGCGCCATCTCCTACAGCGTAGCGCCTGTACCGAAGACAGGGCTACTGCTCATAGTCCGGTCACACGTCTCCCTGTGGTTCTTGGAGATTGTGTGAACCGCTTTAGCGCCAATCCCCATAGCATAGCGCCTGTATCAAAGACAGGGCTACTGCTGTTCCCACGGACGCACGTCTCCCTGCGGTTCTTGGAGATTGTGCGTATCGTCTTACCCTTCCGTGTGCGTTAACACGAAGGGATAAGATTATTGTTAGGTGCGACGCCGGTCGCTCTCTCCTCCGTGCAGTAAACGGAGATAGAGCGTACCGCTATACCCTGTCCGGTGTGAAGTTAACACGGAGGGGTATATCATTTAGTTGTCGTTTGCCTTTCCACCCGGGAAGTGTTCGGCAGCAGTACTCTAGGCTGCATCGCGGACCCCGGGGTCGGTTGCGTTCCATTAAATAAAGTTGTCTGCAACCGCTCCCCCTAACATTAGGCAAAACTTAAAAAAAAGTCGCAATTTTCAAACTTTACATTTTTATGCCCTTAAAACAGATAGTTTTACCACATGTCTACTAGAAGGGCTAAAAGTTTATCAGCAGTTTTTCATTTTTCCAACAAAATTTCTAAAACCAATTTTTATAGGAACCACATCGCATTTGAAGTGACTTTCAGGGGTCTAGATGACAGAAAATACCCAAAATGACATAATTTTAATAACTGCACCCCTCAAACTGCTCAAAACCACATTCAAACAGATTATTAACGCTTCAGGTGCTTCACAGGAATTAAAGCAACATGAAAAGAAAAAATTCAAATTTTACTTTTTCCCGCAAAAACCTTACTTGTACACCATATAATTTGTTCTGCAATTTCTGCTGAGTACGCCAATATACAATATGTGGTGGAAAACTACTATTTGGGCAGACATCAGGGCTCGGAAGGGAAGTAGCACAGAATTTGATAACGTTGAGCTGTGAAAATAAAAAAAATCACATTTTCCCCCCAAAAATGTTGCTTCAGCCCCAAATTTTTTACATTTCACAAGGGTAACAGGGGAAACTGAACCACACAATTTGTTGTGCAATTTCTCCTGAATATGTAGATACCCCACAAGTGGTGGAAAACTACTGTTTGGATGCACGGCAGGGCTCAGAAGTAAAGGAGAACCATTTGATTTTGGAATGCAAAATTGTCTGGAATCGATAGTGGACGCCATGTTGTGTTTGCAGAGCCCCTGGTGTGCCTAAACAGTGGAAACCCCTCACAAGTGACCCTATTTTGGAAACTACACCCCTCAGGGAACTATCTAGATGTGTGGTGAGCATCTAGAATCCCCAGGTGCTTCACAGAATTTTATAACGTTGAGCTATGAAAATCAAAAATCAAAATTTTCCCCCAAAAATGTTGCTTTAGCCCCAACTTTTTTATTTTCACAAGGGTAACAGGAGAAAATGCACCATTAAATTTGTTGTGCAATTTCTCATGAGTATGCTGATACCCCATATGTGGTGAAAAACTACTGTTTTGGCACACGGCAGGGCTCAGAAGGGAAGGAGCACCATTTGACTTTTGGAGCGCAAAATTGTCTGGAATCGATAGAGGATGCCATGTCGCATTTGTAGAGCCCCTGGTGTGCCTAAACAGTGACAACCCCCACAAGTGACCCCATTTGTAAACTACATTCCTCAAGGAATTTATCTAGAACAGTGGTGTATACCATGAATCCACAGATGCTTCACAGTATTTGATAACTTTGAGCAGTGAAAATTAAAATTTAGATTTTTCCTACAAAAATGTTGCTTTAGTCCCCAATTTTTAATTTTCACAAAAGTAGCAGGAGAAAATGGATCCCAATATTTGTCGTGCAGTTTTTCCTGAGTATGCCAATACCCCATGTTTGGTTGGAAACTACTGTTTGGGCACGCTGCCAAGCTCCATAAGGAAAGAGCAGCGTTTTTGAGCCAGACTTTGATGGAATTGTCTGTGGGCGCCATGTTGCGTTTGGAGAGCCCCTAATGTGCCTAAACAGTGGAAACTCCCCACAAATGACTCATTTTGGAAACTACATCCCTCAAGCAATTTATCTTGTCGAGAGCACCTTGTACCCACAAGTGCTTCACAGAATCTTATAACGTTGAGCAGTAAAAAGTGAAAAATGATAATTTTTCCACAAAAATGTTGCTTTAGCCCCCAATTTTTCATTTTCACAAGGATAACAGGAGAAAACGAATGATACAATTTGTTACACAATTCCTTCTGTGTACATCAATATTCCATATGTGGTTGAAAACTACTTTTGAGGCACAGAGCAAAGCTCAGAAGGGAAGGAGCATCATAATACAGTGAAGATTTTGCTGTTATGGTTTGCGGGTGCCATGTCACATTGGCAGAGACCCAGAGGTGCCAGAACAGCAGAACCCTTGACACCACAGGTGTGTAGCAGAACGCTATACCATTGGATGTTGAAGAAAACATAATTACATTAATACCACAAAAATGTTGTTTTAGCCCCAGATTTTAGATTTTTACATGGGAAAATCTGTAAAAATGGCACCAAAATTTGTCACACAATTTCTGTTGAATGTGGCAATTAGAGATGAGCGGTGTTCGACTCGAACTGTTCGCCAATCTCAAATTCGAGCTGTTTTGAGCGGTGTTCGAGCCGTTCGGCGAACACGAACGATTTGAAAAAAATCCGGCTGTTCGAGGTTATGTTCGATAACTGTTCGTGCACCAAAATCATAACTGGATTTTTTCACAGTAATGCTGATAATCAATGTTAATACGTAGTTTGAGTGTACAGCGGGGCGGGGGGAGGGGCCGGGAATGGATCTCTGCATAAATAATGAAGATCTCCATTTTTTTTTCTCTTTCCGGAATTTACAGTGGGGAGGTGCAATCTGTCAGCCTATCAGCAGCGCACACACGGAGCGAACTGCTTTTTTTCACACAAGCAAGGGCATGTGTCATTGGCTGTGTATGTCACATGTCCTTGCCCTATAAGACCCAGCCATTTTCCCCATTGCCACCATTTTCTCACTGCTGCAGCTGCGAGTTAGATGGCACCGCTGTTGCTGTGTGCACTATACTTTCAGTGTTAATTTCAAGCCAATTTTCTCAGAAATATACAGATAGCTTGGGAGTAGGGAATAGTTGTGATTGCAGTTCTTTTGAGGACTAGGTTACAGCATTTCCTACGACTTTTAGCAGGCAGGTCTGTGCTCTTAAATAGATAGGTTGGGAGTAGGGACTAATTGTAATTGCAGTCCTTTTGAGGACTAGGTTACAGCATTTCCTAGGACTTTTTGCCAGGCCGGTCTGTGCCAGTGCTGTGCAAGTGTTTTTTACAGCATTTGGCTAAATCTAGCTAAGCAAATCCTTTTTAGCCTCTTGCAGAGTGTGTTAGTCAGTGGAGTAGCGTATCTGTGTTGCAAGCTACACCACCTGTGTATAGAATACAATTTTTTTTACTGCACCTAGCCAAGTAAAACCTTTTGTGCATAGCATCATTCTATTAGGCCATCTATACTAAGCTCCACCAGTTTGCAAATTACAAATAATTTTTATCTGCATCTAGCTCGGAAAATAATTTTGGGCTTGTAGCAGTGTGTGGGACTTATTCTTAGTCCATCTATACTAAGCTCCACCAGCATGCAAATTACAAATAATTTTTATCTGCATATAGCTCGGAAAATAATTTTGGGCTTGTAGCAGTGTGTGGGACTTATTCTTAGTCCATCTATACTAAGCTCCACAAGCTTGCAAATTACAAATAATTTTTAGCTGCATCTAGCTCGGAAAATAATTTTGGGCTTGTAGCTGTGTGTGGTACTCATTCTATTAGTCCATCTATACTAAGCTCCACCACCTGTGTATGTAATAAAATTGTTTTACTGCATCTAACCCAGCCAATCCTTTTGTGCTAATACCACAGTTTGGCCACTCAGCTCTGCTCGGTTCCCATCCATCGTTTTTTGTGCAAACAACTCCAGAGTTGTCAATTAGTTAACCACCAAAATGAGTGGAAAAAGGCCTACTGCTGGTGGAAAGGGGAATAGGCATGTTGGGAAGGGAAAAAAATGTTGTGTCCGTGGGGTAGGTGTTAAAGCAACAGTAACATCTGCAGAAGAAAGACCATCTTACAGCCAAACTAAGATGTCTACTTCTTTTAGCGGACAATGTGATACGATCCCTTTCTTAGAGCCACACCAATCGCTACAAATTCCAGATGAGGCACAAAAACAGCAGGTGCTTCAACGGATATCAAGTGCTCCTTTAAGTGGGCTCTCCTCCACCTCAACTTCAACATCACAAATACTCCAGTCCTCAGAGGTGTCACCCCAATCGCACTTGCTTCCTCACAGCTCCCAAGTCTCCAGCAGCCCGTCTGAGTATGAGGTAGAACAGATGGTTGAGTCTGCAGAGCTGTTTACTCATACTATAGCCTGGGAATCAGAGGTCGGCTCCAGAGCTTTTGTGAATCCAGACGAGGAAATGATCTGCACTGATGCGCAGAATCTTTATGAGTCGGATCCAGGACCAGACGCAGAAGGTTCTGACCATAATGTAGACCCTCGTTCCCAAACTGTAACTCCTGTTGGTGGAGACAATGAGGAAGACAATGATGAGACTCAAATACCTGATTGGAGCGACAACTTTAGTTTTTTGTCAGGGCAGGAAGAGGTTGGCTCAGAGGACGACGGGTGTGAGAATACACAGGGTGATGATGACGAGGTTGCAGATCCCACTTACCGCCAACCCACAGTCAGCCAGTCGATGAGGTCAGCAGAGGAGGTGGAGGAGGATGCTAGTGACGATGAAGTCAGGTTGCGCCTTTCTGGACAGAGACGTAGTACTGGAAGCACGTCAACAACTGCATCCTCAAACACAACTCTGCCTCTGACCACAAGTCGTGGTGGCTCTTCAGGTCGCAAGGGTGCTAAGCCTTGCATAGCCTGGGCATTTTTTCAGATTGATAAGGATGACCCAACTCATGTTATCTGTAATATTTGTCACCAAAAGCTAAGTAGAGGCCAAAATATACATAGTTTGAGTGCTTCATGCATGAACCGTCACATGGATATGAAGCATAAGTTGCAGTGGGAAGCTCACTGTGCTACAATGCGGCCTAGCCGGCCGGGCCAACCACCGTCTGCCCCATCTTGTGCATCTGTCACACCTGTTTTGGGACGCAGACCTGTCACCTCTTTACCCGCAACAGCCAGCGTGATTGGCAGGTCATCATTTTCTTTGGAGGTGGAAACACCAGCTGGTGATGAGCGCTCTCCGACATCGAGAGCACCACCTTTGGATCAAGGCAAACTAACATGTCTGCCTGCATCTTCCTCACAGACTGGCAGTTTGCCGGGGACACCCTTCTCAACCCCGTCTAAGCACAACAGCCAGCCCTCGGTCCCTCAGATGTGGACAAGTAAAAGACCATTTCCTCCTAGCCATGAGAAAGCTAAGAGGTTGAATTTCACCATCTGCAAGCTCTTGGCTACAGAAATGCTGCCTTTCCGCCTGGTGGACACAGAGGATTTTCGAGACCTTATGTCCGTCGCAGTGCCCCAGTACCAGATGCCCAGTCGGCACTACTTCTCAAAGAAAGGTGTGCCTGCGCTCCACCAGCATGTCGCACACAACATCACCGCTTCTTTGAGAAACTCTGTGTGTGACAGGGGGCATTTCACCACAGACACTTGGACGAGTAGGCATGGACAGGGGCGTTACATGTCGCTGACTGGGCACTGGGTAACTATGGTGACAGCAGGACAAGGGGTTGCTTTCCAAGTCTTGCCGTCCCCACGAGTTGTGCGTCAATCCTCTTTATCTCGAAGTTCCTCCACTGCTTCTGCCTCCTCAACCTCCTCTCGGTCCTCCACCAGCAGCCAAAGCCTGTCTGGTCATGCCACACGCTTGCTAACTGCGCAGAAGGGATCCTGCACACCTCCTTACTATGCTGGCAGCAGGGCTCAACGTCATCAGGCGGTTTTTACTTTGAAATGTCTGGGAAATGTGAGTCACACAGCTGAGGAGTTGTGGTCAGCTCTGGAGAACCAGTTTCATGAATGGTTGTCTCCACTGGACCTGAAACCAGGGAAGGCCGTGTGCGACAATGCTGCAAACCTCGGTGCGGCCCTTCGCCGGGACAATGTCACACACGTGCCTTGTATGGCTCACGTGTTGAACCTGGCTGTCCAGCAATTTTTAGGCCTCTATCCCGGACTAGATGGCCTTCTGCAGAGGGCACGGTGGCTGTGTGCTCACTTCCGCCATTCGCATCCCGCAGCTCAGCAACTTACATCTCTACAGAAGTCGTTGGGCCTGCCACTTCACCGGCTAAAATTCAACTCTGCACATGTTGCAGCAACTGTGGCAGCACCGACAAGCCCTGGTGCAATACGTTCTGACGTATAGCCTGGGCCAACGGGATCCAGAGGTGGGGCAAATCACGCTGGAGGAGTAGTCTCAGATCAGGGACCTATGCACCCTTCTGCACAGTTTTGAAATGGCGACGAAGATGTTTAGTGCTGACGATGCCATTATCAGCATGACTATTCCGGTGATTTACATGCTGAAGCACATGCTAACAGAATTCGGAGTCATGTGGTGCGACAAGAGGAGGAGGAGGAAGTAGAGGAGGAGGAGTTGTATGCGGAAGGGCTAACATCTGCAAGGTCCAGACGGTCGGCAGCACAAAGGTGGCAGGCATGTGAGGGTGGGGGAGATGGATTTACCAGGGCGCATGGTAGCAGCCACACTATTGAGGAAGGTGCAGCAGCCCAGGAAGAAGTGGAGGACGAACTGATGGAAGACTCATCAGATGAGGGAGACCTTGATCACATTTCTGTTGTGCGAGGTTGGGGGGAGAGGGCAGAGGAAGGAATCATGATTGTTACCTCGCCACCAACACAACAGGGACTTGGTGCTCCTGGATGTGCAAAACACATGAGTGCCTTCTTGCTGCACTACCTGCAACATGACCCTCGAATTGTCCGAATTCGAAATAATCCTGACTACTGGGTTGCCACACTCTTAGATCCCAGGTACAAAAGTAAATTTGCCAAAATAATTCCTGCCATAGAAAGGGATTCACGCATGCAGGAGTATCAGCAGAGACTGTTGCAGAATCTTACATGTGCTTTTCCACAAAACACCAGTGGTGCACGTAGTGAATCTTACAGTTCTAACTTGCCAACCGTGGGACTGTCGAGTGTTCAGCACTCAAACCGTAACAGAAACACAGTATCTGCTGGTAACAGCAATTTTGCGGAATAATTTCACAGGTTTTTTAGCCCATCCTTTGCAAGGCCACAGGAGACACGAAGTCTGACACATAGTCAACGCCTAGAGATGATGGTACAGGAGTATCTCCAAGTAAACATCAAAGCCATGACTGTGTCACTGGACCCTTGCTCTTTTTGGGCTTCCAATCTGGATAAATGGCCGGAGCTCGCCACTTACGCCTTGGAGATCTTGTCATGCCCCGCAGCCAGCGTTCTCGCTGAACGTGTGTTCAGCGCTGCTGGTGGTGTGCTGACAGATAAGCGCAAGCGACTGTCCACTGAGAATGTAGACAGACTCACGTTCATAAAGATGAACAAATCATGGATCCGCAAGGACTTTTCTACCCCTGTGTCATCCTGGGGAGAGTAAAAGCTTGAAGATTTTGTAAAATCACCTCACCAACCGTTTTAAGCTTTCAAACTCCTAATAATTTTTAGCTGCATCTTGTCTGGAAAATAATTTTGGGCCTGTAGCAGTGTGCGGTACTCATTCTATTATGCCATCTATACTAAGCACCACCAGCTTGCAAATTACTAATAATTTTTAGCTGCATCTTGTCTGGAAAATAATTTTGGGCCTGTAGCAGTGTGCGGTACTCATTCTATTATGCCATCTATACTAAGCTCCACCAGCTTGCAAATTACTAATAATTTTTAGCTGCATCTTGTTTGGAAAATAATTTTGGGCATAGTAGCAGTGTGTGGTACTCATTCTAAACAACCATTTTAAGCAACTCTGGGGCAATTGATGCCACTCAAGTGGTGTCTGTGCCACAAATTTTTGGAAAAAATGGAGACTCTTTTTGGAGTCCCCTTGCTTTGTTTTACGTGACGTTGCCATCATCAATTAGAGATGGGTTGGGTCCCCCCCCCCTTTTACCCGTAAGAAAATACATACACTGTGGCTTGGGGTAACACAGATGGTTGAGTCTGAAGAGCTGTTTACTCAGAGGTCTGCTCCAAAGCTTCAGTGTCTGCTAGTCAGCATAGTAACCCAGCTGCGAAGCAAGCTGCACCGCCTGTGTATCTAATAATGATTTTTAAATGCATCTAGCCTAGGCAGACTGTTGGGACCCCTAACCAAACCCAGACGCTCAGCCCCCTAATGCCCCCCTTTCATTGACAATACAATCATGTAACTCTTACAACTGGATGGGTGAGGATCGGTCACTGCTTTATTAACTGTTTATACTCATTCCATTAGAAATGTATTTTATTTCTAAAATAAATCAGCTTGTTGCAGCATGCCCTGTGTCTCCAGTCTCCACAACGGCAAGTTGGCCAACAAGTGTAACTCTTCAACATGTCCTTTCTATTTCCAGGCAACGGAGGATCCTGCTTTCTCTTATGCAGGACTCCGACCCCCATCCATCACTCTTAACGCTTGTTCCACTCCGTCCTGGAGTCCTGACAGTAATATGTCCAGTCCAATATCCATTAAGTGAACACCGTCGGGCAGTATGAGGCCTGCTTTATCTCCTCCCAGTTGTCGGTGTCGTATCACTACACAGCCTCTGTTTCTTATAAATTTTGCCATCCCAATATTTATTACCTGCCTTGTCCGTTCGATGGCCGTGATGTCTCATGCACCTTGCCATACCGTTCTCGGCACAATCTCTGACCATACTATAGTTAGTTTTGTGAAAAACTCTCTGAAGCGCTCAGTGTCTAGTTTCATTATTGCCATTAGTTATGCGCTCTTGTGATAAGCTATGTCGTTTCCCCCGGCCTGTATAACTAAGATGACCGGACCTCTTGCCTCTCTCCCTACCTTGATTACCTCCATTAGTACCTGTGGCCTTTGCAGGCCTCTAATACCTCTCCAGTTCAAATATGTGTTATGAAACTCCAATTTCCTCCCGCCTGGGCGGACTTTCACCCTTCTTTCTGCACAATATATATACGAGTTCTTAATCATTGCATAGCAAAAAAAACAGCAAGGAAGTGGTATGTATATGTCATGTCCTGCTATGCACCTGTTCAAGGCTGAGTTAATCAGAAATTTAAACACACATACCATGTTAAAATTGTATAGCATAGAAACAATGCATATAAATATAAATAATCAAAAAGAAAAAGAAAAGAAGAAAAAAGGAACATATATATAATAATAATCTATAAATGATCACTCATAATCATACATCAAATCATGTCTAATGTTTAAACCCGCTGGTACACGTGTATTTAAAGTATAAATCCACCAACTTTCTCTGTTAAGGAGCTTTCTCCTATAATCATCCACCAAATCTCCACCAATCGCCACGGCCCACGGAGGGGCCACCACAGTCAGTGAATCCTTCCTTATTTAGTATAGAGTCTACCAATACTTTGGGCGTATTAGCCCAGCTGCGAAGCAAGCTGCACCGCCTGTGTATCTAATGAGAATTTTTAACTGCATCTAGCCTAGGCAGACTGTGGGGACCCCCAACCAAACCCAGATGCTCTGCGTCTAACCCAGCCAATCATTTGATAGTATTGCTAGTAGCAGAGTCGCATGGGTTCTAAACCTTGCATAGCCTGTGCATTTTTTCAGATCGCTAAGGATGACCCAACTCGTGTTATCTGTAACATTTGTCACCAAAAGCTAAGTAGAGGCCAAAAAATCCATAGTTTGAGTACTTCATGCATGAACCGTCACATGGATATGAAGCATAAGTTGCAGTGCGAAGCTCACTGTGCTACAATGAGGCCTAGCGGGCCGGGACAACCACCACCTGCCCCACCTGTGTCATCCTGGGGAGACTAAAAGCTACTGCGCAGTGTTTTCCAAAAATTTGAGGGAATTACCACGGGAATGGTTTGGAAGAGGTATAAGAGTTTAGGTAGGACGTTCATTTTTAGTATACTTATTCTGCCGAACCAGGAAAAATCCTTCACCCTTCCAAGAAGTAAGATCTTTATGGAGTTGTTCAATAAAGGGCCCAAAATTAAGATAAAATAGACGGGAGAGGTCTCTATGAATAAGAATTCCTAAGTATTTGATACCCTGTGAGGGCCAGGCAAAGGGAAAGTTGGACTGGATGGAATCCTGTATGGATTTGGGGAGGGAGACATCGAGGGCCTCAGAATTCGCTGCATTGATTTTAAAGTTTGACCATGTAACAAAGTGATCTATTTCAGCCATAACAGCAGGGATGGATATATGTGATTGAGTGATATATACTAGGACATCATCAGCAAATGCAGAGCACTTGTACTCGGTGCCTCCCACCTAAATCCACCTAATATTGGGGTTATCACGAATTGATGAGAGCTGGTGCTCCATCACTAGGATGTATAAGAGAGGGGACAGAGGACATCCCTGCCTTGTCCCATTGGTGATTATGAAAGGTGATGAAAATGTTCCATTTATCTTAAGCCTAGCTGACGGATTGCGATACAGGGTCATGATTTTAGCTATAAAAGGGTCCCCTAGACCCCTACCCCAAGCTTTTTAAGAGAATAATATATGGCGTGCCAGGAGACTCTATTGAATGCTTTCTCAGCATCCAACGAGAGTATCTAATTACAAATTTTTAACTGCATCTAGCCCAGGCAATACTTTGGGCCTAGTAGCAGTGTCTGCTAGTCAGCGGATTATCCCACCTGTTAAGCAAGCTACACCACCTGTAGTTTGTACACTTAATTTTTTCAAAGGAAATGCTTCGAGCCCCCGGGACACTCAGTGAAGAGCATCGGGGAGGCACCCCAAGGCACAGGGGCTGGGACTGGCGGTAGGACGCCTTGCAGTGGACCGCCAAGCTCGATCCTTATAAATGCTTTTTAACTGCAGCAGCTTTAGTGGACGCTACTGGAGCTGGAATTCCCGCGGCTGCTGGCATCAGACTTGCCCTCAAATAGATCCTTGTAAAAGGATTTAAAGTGTACTCATTCAAATTATAGAGACAATTTAAATTAAAAAGCTTAGACCTGCCTCCACCGCAGGGGGGTTCGCTCGACCCACCAGCGGACAGGCACCAGTATTGGGAGAGGGGGGCTGGCCGTCAGGGTCCACCGCAGCTCTGGCACAAACCCGGCGACACGGAGGTCGCACGGGCAGGAACGGACTGGCCGTGTCAGCTTTGCACTTTTTTGGTTTTAGAAGGGCATGACATGCCTATATCTGTGTCTCCCCCTCCTTTTACTCCTCCACCTCTTTTCTTTTCGCATGACTATATGTACTTGTCACTTTTCCATGTGTTAGTTGTGTCTTCTGAGCAGTTTGTCAGCTTTTGGACACCTTTGAAGGTGTTTTCTATGTGTTTATACAGTGCCTGCAAGTAGTATTCAACCCCCTGCAGATTTAGCTGGTTTGATAAGATGCAAATAAGTTAGAGCCTTCAAACTGCAAACAAGAGTAGGTTTTATGAACAGAAGCATAAATCTTACAAACCAAAAAGTTATGTTGCTCAGTTGAATTTTATTAAATTTTAAACATAAAAGTGTGGGTCAATTATTATACAACCCCTATGTTTAATATTTTGTGGAATAACCCTTGTTTGCAATTACAGCTAATAATCGTCTTTTATAAGACCTGATCAGGCCGGCACAGGTCTGTGGAGTTATCTTGGCCCACTCCTCCATGCAGATCTTCTCCAAGTTATCTAGGTTCTTTGGGTGTCTCATGTGGACTTTATTCTTGAGCTCCTTCCACAAGTTTACAATTGGGTTAAGGTCAGGAGACTGACTAGGCCACTCCAACACCTTGACTTTTTCCCTCTTGAACCAGGCCTTGGTTTTCTTGGCTGTGTGCTTTGGGTCGTTGTCTTGTTGGAAGATGAAATTACGACCCATCTTAAGATCCTTGATGGAGGAGCGGAGGTTCTTGGCCAAAATCTCCAGGTAGGCCGTGCTATCCATCTTCCCATGGATGCGGACCAGATGGCCAGGCCCCTTGGCTGAGAAACAGCCCCACAGCATGATGCTGCCACCACCATGCTTGACTGTAGGGATAGTATTCTTGGGGTCGTATGCAGTGCCATCCAGTCTCCAAACGTCACGTGTGTGGTTGGCACCAAAGATCTCGATCTTGGTCTCATCAGACCATAGAACCTTGAACCAGTCTGTCTCAGAGTCCTCCAAGTGATCATGAACAAACTGTAGACGAGCCTTGACATGACGCTTTGAAAGTAAAGGTACCATACAGGCTCGTCTGGAACGGAGACCATTGCGGTGGAGTACGTTACTTATGGTATTGACTGAAACCAATGTCCCCACTGCCATGAGATCTTCCCGGAGCTCCTTCCTTGTTGTCCTTGGGTTAGCCTTGACTCTTCGGACAAGCCTGGCCTCGGCACGGGAGGACACTTTCAAAGGCTGTCCAGGCCATGGAAGGCTAACAGTAGTTCCATAAGCCTTCCACTTACGGATGATGCTCCCAACAGTGGAGACAGGTAGGCCCAACTCCTTGGAAAGGGTTTTGTACCCCTTGCCAGCCTTGTGACCCTCCACGATCTTGTCTCTGATGACCTTGGAATGCTCCTTTGTCTTTCCCATGTTGACCATGTCTGAGTGCTGTTCACAAGTTTGGGGAGGGTCTTAAATAGTCAGAAAAGGCTTGCAAAAGAGATCTTTAATCCACACATGTAAAGCTCATTATTCTTGGTGCCTGAACTACTTCTTAATACTTTAGGGGGACCAAACAGAATTCTTGTGGTTTGAGGGGTTGAATAATAAATGACACTCTGAATTAACTTTTAACGTTTTTAAAAAAAAAAAAATTTGCTGCAGTGCATTTCCCACTTCCAGGCTGATCTACAGTACAAATGTCACAATGCCAAGTTAATTCCGCATGTGTCAACCAGCTAAATCTGCAGGGGGTTGAATACTACTTGTAGGCACTGTATGTGTTTTTGTTTGCCTGCCATTGGTTTTAACAGTGTTCGAAGGTGTTCGACGTACAGTTCGACGAACATACGGGTGTTCGACGAACCGAACCGAACTCGAACACTACGGGGGTGGCTCAACTCTAGTGGCAATACCTCATATGTGGCTGTACAGTGTTAGTTAGCCACACAGCGAGACTCGGGAGTGAAAAAGCACTATTTGACTCTTGGAGCACAGATCTTCCTAGAATAGTTTGTCGACTCCATATACAGAGACCCTAAGTTCCAGAACAGCAAAATCACCCCTAAAGTGACCCAATTTTGAAAATTACACCCCTCTTGAAATTTATATACAAGTTTAGTGATGATTTTGACTCAATGGGTGTTTTCCAGAAACAAACAGCAGTACAAGTTGCTGAGTGAAAATTGCAAAATTGCCATTGTAGTGCCCGTACACTGTAGTTCCTGTACATTGTGCCCATCTCGTGCTTCTGGAAACATGCACCCCGTAAATTATGCGGGCTCTCATCACTACAGAAATGTCAAACATGTGGTTGCTAAATATGATATAGGCACATTGTATAACTTAGAAGGAGGCGGGATTTGGATTTGGGAGTGCAGAATTCACTGGATTGATTTGTCTGAAGATGGGGAGACTTGTACAGATTTTTATTACTGTATTCATCACTCTTTTACAGTTCACAATGAATGTAGCTAATGTCTTCATATAGGATTTATGGTTTATAGACATGTATCACTTTTAATCTCAATGGTTTATTAACATTTTCTAATGTGTCCTTAAAAAAAGTTGGCTGTCCGTAATTTTTTGAGAACCTGTCCAGAAAAAATTAAAAATAAATTTTGAAATCCTGCTCCCCATAAGATGATGCCCCCATCACTTAAAATAAATCTATGCATGTATTATTATCGAATATCATGTTTCTAAATATTACCTACATATTAACCCCTTTCCGACGAGGTCAGTAATAGTACGTAGCTGCGCCCTGGGACTTATGGACCAGCTACATACTATTACGATTGCGATCGCCGCACCCGCACCCAAGCGGTGCCGGGCGATCGCCACCGGGTGTCAGCTGATTGACACAGCTGACACTCGGTGATATGTGCAGGGAGCGGTCCCACACCGCTCCCTGCACATTAACCCCCACAATGCTGCGATCGAAGTCGATCGCATCATTGCGGTGGCAAGGGGGGAGGTGATCGCTATGCTCACCTCTCCTGCCGGCGTCCAGAGATGTCTGCGGCGGCTTCTGGATGTTGTCATGACGACCCGATGTCGTCATGACAACATCCAGGTCACCAGCAGGCAGGACGTTACTTTGGTGCATGACCAAAGTAATGTCTCCACTGTGTGCAGCGTTGAGAGGCTGCATGGCATAGGGAGATGCTGCTCTCTATGCCATGCAGCCGATCAGGCTGCAAAAGTGAAAGTCCCATAGTGGGACAATGTGTAAGAGTAAAAAAAAAATGTAGAAAAGTGAAATAAAAAATAAAAAAAAGATTGTAAAAATATTAAAAAAAAATGATAAACAGAATCCCCAAAAAATAAAAATATATTGAACCCATAATATTTATTTATTATGAAAGAAAAAATAAACCAATAAAAGTACACATATTTGGTATCGCCGCGTCCGTAACGATCTGACCTATAAAACTGTCACACTAGTTAACTACTTTAATGAGCACGGTAAAAGAAAAAAAGAAAAAACAAAGCAAAAAACAATGCTTTATCATCATACAGCCAAACAAAAAATGGAATAACACGCTATCAAAAAGACGAATGTAAATAAAAATGGAACCCTGAAAATGTCATCTTGTCCGACAAAAAACAAGCCTCCATACAGCTCTATCATCCGAAAAATAAAAAAGTTATAGCTCTCAGAATAAAGCGATACAAAAAATATTTTTTTCTAGAAAATAGGTTTTATTGTTTAAAAGCGCCAAGACTTAAAAAAATATATAAATTGGGTACCGCTGTAAACGTACTGACCTGAAGAATAAAGCTGCATTATCAATTTTACCACACGCAGAACGGCATAAAAAAAAAAACATAAAAACAATTCTGGAATTGCTGGATTTTGCTTATTCTGCCTCCCAAAAATTGGAATAGAAAGCGATCAAAAAGTGTCACATGCCCAAAAATGGTACCAATAAAAACGTCAACTTGTTCCGCAAAAAACAAGCTATCACATGACTCTATCGGCCAAAATCTGGAAAAATTATAGCTCTCAAAATATGGTGATGCAAAAATTAGTCTGCAAATTAAGCTTCTTTTAGTGTTTGACAGCTGCCTATCATAAAAACCCAATATGAATCTGGTATCGCTGTAATCGCACTGACCCGAAGAATAAAGTCATCTAATCACTTATGCCACACGAGGAATGGTTTAAAAAATTAAACTCTAGGGTTAGGGTTATGCTAGGATTAGGGTTGTATTAGGGTTAGGGTTGTATTAGGGTTGGGGTTAGGGTTGTGCTAGGGTTAGGGTTGTATTAGGGTTAGGGTTGTATTAGGGTTGGGGTTAGGGTTGTGCTAGGGTTAGGGTTGTATTAGGGTTAGGGTTGTATTAGGGTTGGGGTTAGGGTTGTATCAGGGTTGGGGTTAGGGTTGTGCTAGGGTTAGGGTTGTGCTAGGGTTAGAGTTGGGGTTAGGGTAGGGTTAGGGTTGGGCTAGGGTTAGGGTTGGGGCTAGGGTTAGGGTTGGGCTAGGGTTGGGGTTGGGGTTGGGCTAGGGTTAGGGTTGGGGTTAGGGTTAGGGTTGGGGTTAGGGTTGGACTAGGGTTGGGGTTGTATTAGGGTTAGGGTTGGGATATTTTCAAAATTAAAGAAAAAAAAATGATGACGATATGGCGACCAGTTTTGAGCGCAAGTGCTCGCTACTTGAGTTTGCATCGGGTGCTCGTGTATGCACTGAGTATCGTGGGTGTTCAAGTGACATGCTCGAGTCTCTGCCCCATATGCTTCGCTGTCAAAAAAAAGTTGCTTTGATCGCCTGCCATGCACGAGCAATAGCCGCATGTTTTTTTTTGGGTGTCTGACAACCGTGAAACATGCGGGGAGGGACTCGAGCATATCACTTGAGCACCCGTGATACATGGTGCATAACCGAGTACCTTGAGCACTTGCGCTCAAGACTAATGACAACTTAATCAATATGATGACCTAATGTTATCAAATTCTGTCGTGCCTTTTGGTTCAAAATGTACACTATACCCCTTGATAAAATCCTTGAGGGGTCTAGTTTCAAAAATGGAGTCAATTGTTGGAGGTTTCCACTATGTAGGCACATCAGGGACTCCCGAAATGCGACATGGCGTCTGCTCTTGATTCCAGCCAATTTTGCATTCAAAAAATCACACGTGCTCCTTCCCTTCCGAACCCTGCCGTGCGCCCAAACATTGGTTTTCCTCCACATATGGGGTATCGGCTTACTCAGGAGAGATTGCACAAGTAGCATGGTGCAATTTCTCCTGTTACCCTTATGAAAATGCAAAACTGGGGGCTGAAAAACATTTTTGTGGGAAAAGTGTGAAAATTTTATTTTCACGCCTTCATGTTATAAACTTCTGTGAAGCACCTGAGGGTGCACATCGGAGGCTCTCCAAACGCAACATGGCATCCGCTAATTATTCAAGCAAATTTTACATTCAAAAAGTCAAATGGCGCTCCTTCCCTTCTGAGCCCTGCCGTGCACCCAAACAGTGTTTTTTCCCCACGTATGGGGTATCTGCGTGCTCAGGAGAAACAAATTTTAGGGCACATTTTTTCCTGTTACCCCTGCAAAAATAAAAAAATGGGGTCTAAAGTAACATTTTTGTGGGAAAAAAGTTAAATGTTAATTTTTTTTCTTCCCCATTCCAAAAATTCCTGTGAAGCACATGAAGGGTTAATAAACTTCTTGAATGTGGCTTTGAGCACCTTGAGGGGTGCAGTTTTTAGAATGGTGTCACTTTTGGATATTTTCTGTCATAAAGACCCCTCAAAGTCACTTCAAATGTGATGTGGTCCCTAAAAAAATGATTTTGCAAATTTTGTTGTAAAAATGAGAAATCGCTAGTCAACTTTTAACCCTTATAGCTCCCTAATAAAAAAAATTTTGCTACCAAAATTGTGCTGATGTAAAGTACACATGTGGGAAATGTTATTTATTAACTATTTTGTGTGATATATCTCTCTGATTTAAGAGCACAAAAATTCAAATTTTGAAAATTGCTAAATTTTCAAAATTTTTGCCAAATTTCTGATTTTTTCACAAATAAACGCAAGTGATATCAAAGAAATTTTACCACTATCATGCAGTACAATGTGTCATGAAAAAACCTATCTCAGAATCAGGGGGATCCGTTGAAGCGCTCCAGAGGTATTACCTCATAAAATGACAGTGGTCAGATTTGCAAAAATTGGTCCGGTCATTAACGTGCAAACCACCCTCGGGGGTAAAGGGGTTAAAACACACTAAGCAAAGTTAACCATAATATTTCTAGAATTACCACAATGCATGGACCAAATCAACCCGCTACATGTGTACTACAATTGCTATTACATAGCAAATAATATTCTGTGGAGTATGCGAGGACTATGGCCATACGCGTATTCTCAGAAGGGCATTCCTCAAAACTTTTGAATACAGAGAGAGGGACATGTATTGCGGCTAGAGATGAGTGGAACGATCTACAGAAGATCGAGTTTGAGTCAAATTTCCTGAAATTTGAACATTTTGAGACTCGATTCGCAGTTTGCAGAAAGTTGCCAGCATCATTTCTCACACTGCTGAAGCATCTGAGAGCTAGGCTTCCCCATAATGCCCTGCAGCTATGACATATTATAGATTATCATACCTTTTACAGTGGTGGTAGTACCTGGGCCATCACAAATCAGCAGTTTCCAACGGAGCACAGTTGATTTCCATTTCCACAGTCACTGGATAAGTCTCTCTCTTCTGAAAAGTGTAAGCTCTTATGATCAGTGTGATCCTTTCTCTATTCTGTAAATTGTAACCTCTTATAGTCAGCAGGGTCCTCTCTCTCTTGCCTGTATAGTGTCAGTTTTTATGATTAGCAGGGCCCCCTCTCTATCTCTTGTGGAGTATAAGCTCTTTTGGTCAAGTGGGTTTTCTCTTCCTTTCTCTTCTGTGGAGTGTAAACTCTTATGGTCAATGGGGTCCTCTCTCACTCTCCTGTAATTTGTTTCAGCTTACCTGGTGACATGGATCCTCCAAACCTCAGATCCAGAATGGCACACAGAACCTAGGCGACAGTGAAGCAGACAGGTAATGCACGCAGGAAACAAGACAAGAAGCACTGCAGACCACAGGCAGACAGGACACTGGAAAGTAGGAAAGAAGTAAGTACCAGAATCATTGGAGATCGCAAGCAGAGAGGACACAGGAAACTAAGAGTCTTATTACCAATACACAGCTGCGTGCCCTGGTGGACCTTATATAGGCCAAGGCAGATAATCACATGGGAGCACGCTGGGCCACTTGCAAAGCCTGATGTGGAGCACAACAGAGTTCGGCGGACCGAAGTGAGGGTAGCAGAACCCGGACCTGGGACAGGTGTGTAACACTTATGATCTGCAGGGTCCTCTCTCGCCTGTATGGTAGAGTGTAAGCTCTTTTAGTCAGCAGGGTTCTCTCTCTCCTCTTACCCATTTGTATTTTCAGAGCAATTACAAGCTCTCCAGTATTGAGATTTGTGAGAATTTACTCACCACAAATTTAATTTTTGGGGAAAATTCTACGAAGTCGGTGAATTTGAATTTAAAAAAATTCACTTGTCACTAATTGCAGCAATTACACAGTAGTTTTGCCTCGATTGAAGCCCCTTAGAGTTCTATTCAATACAATACCCTTTTCATGGTTATCATAGAGTATGTTTCTCCCCAAATGAACTCCACACATAATATGGTGTCCCACAATACACCTAGTATTATGATACCACAATGCCCCCAGCAAAGTATGATGCACTCATAATGTCCCACCACAGTTTGATGTCCCAATAGTGCAAAAAATGCAGTATAATGCTCTCACAGCCTCCCAACACAGTATGATACTGCCAAAGTGCCCCACCCCCAATGTATGATGCCCCCAGTCATCCTCCACAGTGTTATATCTCCACAGCCCCCACAAAACATGATCCACACAGTATGATGCCCTCAAAGCCACTTAAAGACAGCCTCCTATACATTATGTTTCTCCCACAGCACCCACACAGTGTAATGCCCTTGCAGACTCCCCACAAAGTATGATAGCCCACAAACCCCCACACAGTATGATGCCTGCCCAAACCCTCACAAACATTATTATGCCTCACTTTCCAATACTAAGTATGAGGCCCCAACAGCCCCCACAGACAGTATGATGCCACCATCCCCAAACACAGTATGATGCTGCAACAGTCCCCACACACAGCATGATGCCCACACAGCCACAGTCACACAGTATGATGCCCCAACAACCTGTTACGGACCTGGGTGGTGGAAACTCCGTGCTTCAGTGCAAGGAGAGACCAGAGGGGCGTGACTAAGTGCCTACTCGGCCTGACCAAGGTCGCATGGCGGCTCAATCGACTCCGTGAACCAGGGAGGGACCAAGCAGGGGGACCAGGTGCCACTCTGGGACCGACCTTGTGTGAGAGCAGGTGACTCCCACGGGTCAGATGGCAGGAACTGACCAGTAGAGCGGATGAGCACGGCAGGAAAGCTGACAGGTGGTCCAGGTAGATAAGCAGGCTGGTTTGGCAGATAGCCAGACTGGTGCTCCAGGTAGGCGAGCTGGCGGGCACGACAGCTAACAGGTAGGTGCTCCAGGTAGGCTGGCTGGCGGGCACGACAGGTAACTGGCAGGTGCTCCAGGTAGGCAGGCTGGCGGGCACTACAGGTAACAGACAGGTGCTTCCAGGTAAGCAGGCTGGGGGGCACGGCAGGAGAATGGCAGGTGCTTCCAGGTAAGCAGGTTGGCGGGCAGAACTATAGACAGGCTGGCGGGCTGGACAGTAGAAAGACTGGCGAGCAGGACTGACAGGCAGTGGGACCTGAGGGCTGAAGCAAGTGTTAGCACACAGAACAACAACCTTGCACAGGCACCTCCATTTTGGAGGAGGTGACTTATAAAGGGGCAGTCCTCCGGGGACTCTATAGGACGGCGCACGCGGCCCCTTTAAGAGGGAGGGAGCGTGCGCGCGTCCCAAGCACAGAGCCCGGGAAGCTGCGCGCAGTGCGTGCCACAGCAGCAGGCGGGCAGGAGGACGACGGACCTGGACTGCAGCGGTGAGGGGAACGGCGTCTCTGCCTGGCAGGAGGCAGAGACGCTGATGCTACAGTACCCCCCCCCTTTACGCCCGCTCTTCTTAAGGCCTGCAAGAAATTTTTTAAGAAGATGAGGGGCATGAATGTTCTCCCTGGGTTCCCAAGACCTCTCCTCTGGGCCAAACTCCTTCCAATCCACAAGAAAGTAAGTCTTTCCTCTTACCCTCTTGGTGGCCAAATTGTTTTCGACCTCAAAGGCGTCCTCAGCAGAGACTGGAGCTGGAGCGGTACCTGGATCATCAGAGAAAGAATTAAGGACAACAGGTTTGAGGAAAGATACATGAAAGGAGTTGGGAATCCGTAAGGTGACTGGGAATTTCAGCTTGTAAGCCACGGGATTGATTTGGTTAAGAACCTCGAACGGACCAATGAAACGTGGACCAAACTTATAGGAAGGTATCTTGAGACGAACATATTTGGAGGAAAGCCAGACCTTGTCTCCCGGACGGAATTGAGGCAGATCCAGACATCTCTTATCAGCATGTTTCTTCTTCCTCTCAGAGGACTGAAGAAGTGCAGATCTAGTGTCTTCCCAAATAGCTGAAAATTTGCTGACCAGAGACTCCGCGGCAGGGTTGTTCACAGAAGAGGAGACGGGAAACGGAATCTGGGGGTGTTGACCGTAGACCACAAAGAACGGGGATTTAGAAGAAGACTCGCTCTCATGATTATTATAGGAGAACTCGGCCCAGGGCAAGATCTCAACCCAATCGTTATGGTGTGCGTTGACAAAGTGCCGAAGAAAGCTGGTAAGGACCTGGTTGATACGTTCCACTTGACCATTGGACTGAGGATGATAAGCAAAGGAGAAATCCAAGGAGACATCCAGTAGCTTACACGTAGCTCTCCAGAAGCGCAAAGTGAACTGAACCCGGCGATCAGACACAATGTGGATGGGTAGGCTGTGGAGATGAAAAATGTGATGGATGAAGTCCTTAGCCAGCACCGATGCAGATAGGAGACCAGGCAGAGGGATGAAGTGGGCCATTTTAGAAAAGCAGTCAGTGACCACCCAAATGACAGTACAACCGGCAGAAACAGGGAGATCCATAATGAAGTCCATTGCAATGTGTTGCCATGGAGCGGAATGTACGGGAAGAGGAAGAAGATGGCTGGATGGAAGGTGCCTGGGAACCTTGTTACGGGCACAGGAGGAACAAGCTGCGACGAAGTCCGCAACATCCTTGCGTAGAGAAGGCCACCAGTAATGTCAGGCGATGAGCAGAAAGGTCTTACTCTGGCCAGCATGACCGACTAGTTTGGATGAATGGCCCCAGAGTAGAAACTTCTTATGATCCGGAACCGCTACAAAGGTCTTACCGGGTGGAAGATGAGACAGGTCAAACGGAGCAACAGTCATTACTTTGGAGGGGTCGATGATATGTAGAGGCTCCTCCTCTTGGTCAGAAGACAGGAATGAGCGGGAAAGAGAGTCAGCTTTAATGTTCTTGCCCGCTGGGCGGTAATGCAGAGTGAAGCAGAATTGGGCAAAGAATAGAGACCACCTGGCCTGACGCGGATTTAATTTTTGGGTGTTCTGCAAATAAGCCAGGTTTTTGTGGTCAGTGTAGATGACCACGGGGTGCAGAGCCCCCTCCAGCAAGTAGCGCCACTCCTCCAGTGCTAATTTGATGGCCAGCAGCTCAAGATCTCCTATGGAGTAGTTGCGCTTGGACGAGGAGAAGAGTTTGCAGAAGAAGCCGCAGGTAACCATTCTCCCGGACGAGGATTTCTGGGTGAGCACCGCTCCGGCTCTGGAGGAGGAAGCATCAACCTCCAGGAAGAACTGCCTGTTGCAATCCAGACAGTGTAGCACAGGAGCAGAGGAGAAGTCTTGTTTTAGGGAGACGAAGGCCTCCTCCGCTTCGGAAGTCCATTCCCTGGGATTTGCTCCTGTACGGGTGAGCCCTGAGATGGGAGCAGTCCGGGAGGAGAAATGAGGAATGAAGAGGCGGTAGTAATTTGCGAATCCCAGGAATCGCTGAATCGTCTTCAACCCCTCCGGTCAGGGCCACTTTAAGACGGCAGAGACCTTCTCAGGATCCATCTGCAGACCAGTCTCAGAGATAATATAGCCCAGGAATGGTAGAGAGGTCTGCTCAAAGAGGCATTTCTTAAACTTAGCATATAGGCGATTCTGTCGGAGCCTTAGCAAAACCTGACGAACATCCCTCCAGTGTGAGGGTAGATCCGAAGAGAAGACCAAAATATCGTCCAGGTACACCACCACGCAAGAATACAGGAGATCACAGAAGATGTCGTTAACCAGCTCCTGGAAGATGGCTGGAGCATTACAGAGACCAAAGGGCATTACACGGTATTCGTAGTGACCGTCCCGGGTGTTGAATGCCGTCTTCCACTCGTCTCCCTGGCGGATCTGGACCAAATTGTACGCCCCACGAAGATCGAGCTTGGTGAAGATTGAGCTTGGTGAAGATCTTCGCGCCTTTGAGGCAGTCTAACAGCTCCGAGATGAGAGGCAGGGAGTACTTATTTTTGATAGTAATCTGGTTAAGACCCCTGTAATCGATACAGGGACGTAGAGAGCCGTCTTTCTTCTTGACGAAGAAGAATCCTGCTCCAGCCGGAGAAGTGGATTTCTGGATAAAACCCTAGCAAGATTCTCCTCTATATACTCAGACATGGCCCGGGTCTCAGCCAGCGACAAGGGGTAGATACACCCGCGGGAAGGAGAAGCACCAGGTACCAGGTCGATGGGGCAATCATACAGCCTATGAGGTGGTAGTGTCTAAGCTTCCTTCTTGTCAAAGACGTCCGCATAGGACCAGTAGGGTGCCGACAGACCAGGTTGATTAGCCGGAGTAGACGGGGGTCGAGCAGGATGAACCGGAACCAGACAGGACTCATGGCATTCCTGACCCCAACGGAGAACTTCACCAGATCTCCAATTCAGGACAGGCTCATGTCTTTGTAACCAGGGTAGACCAAGCAAGAGGGGGTGAGAGAGACCGGACAGCACATGAAAGGAGATCTTCTCCAAGTGCAGAATTCCCACCTGAAGGGTTACAGGCTCTGTGATGAGCAAGATGGTCTCTGGAAGAAGCCTCGTATCCACGGAGGCAACCGCCAACGGTTCAGCCAGACGTACAGTAGGAGTCTGATACCGCTCCACAACAGCCTGTTGAATGAGATTCCCAGCGGCTCCGGAATCTAGATGGGCAATCTCGAAGAAGCGGGTCTCACCAATGGAAATAGAAACAGACAGAGTCAAGGACAGAGAGGATTTACTCTTGTCTAGGACGACCTCTCCAAGCGGTCCTAGACACTGGAGTTTCCCAGCTTCACCGGGCAGGAGCGGATCTGATGCTCATTACTGCCACAGTAGAAGCAACTCCCCTCGGCTCGGCGCGTCTCCTGGTGAGACTTGACCATCTTGGTTTGGTCAATTTGTATGGGCTCAGGCGAACATGCCCGGGGAATTGCTGGTTGAGAGGCAGGCTTTTGGAATACAGGAGTGAGATGTGGAAATCTTCTGCCCAGGGTAGTCTCCTTGGCACGTTCCAGAAAACGGATGTCAATGACACAAGGTCATCCAGGGTGGAAAGGATGTCACGACCTGCTAGCTAATCCTTGATTCGACCGGAAAGACTCTCCCAGAAGGTGGACACCAGGGCCTCGTTGTTCCAGGCAAGCTCAGATGCGAGTAACATATGGCATACTGGCCCACGGAGAGACTCCCTTGGCGGAGACGGAGAAGTGAGGAGGCAGTAGAAGATTTTCGTCCGGGCTCATCGAAGACCTTCAAGAAGGCAGTGAGGAAAGCCAGAAGATCGGATACCAGGGGATCCCCTCTTTCTCACAGAGGGTTTAACCATGCCAATGCCTCCCCGGTGAGGTGAGACATGATGAACGCCACCTTGGCCCGGTCAGAGGGGAACTGATGTGCCAGGAGTTCAAAGTGCAGTGTGCACTGATTTAGGAAACCCCGACATAAGACGGGGTCACCACCAAAACATGGAGGCGCAGAGAGCCGGGTCCAGAGCCGGGTGCCATAGCGCCAGTAGGTTGAGGTGCCGCCGGAGCGGGTGCCGCTCGGCTAGAGACGGACACAGATGGGGTGGATAGCGCGTCCAGGTGAGAGTTGACAGACCACAGATAGGACAGGATAGTCTCCCTCTGGGATCTCTGACGTGAGACCTCCTGGTACAGGTCAGAGAGTGAAGGAGCCTGGGGTCCACCAGGTTCCATGGCATGTGCGAACTTTTACGGGTCTGGGTGGTGGAACCTCTGTGCTTCGGTGCAAGGAGGGACCAGAAGGGCATGACTAAGTGCCTACTCGGTCTGACCAAGGACGCACGGCGGCTCAATCAACCAGGGAGGAACCAAGGAGGGGGACCAGGTGCCACTCTGGGACTGACCTTGTGTGAGAGCAGGTGACTCCCACGGGTCAGATGGCAGGAATTGACTGGTACAGAGGATGAGCATGGCAGGAAGGCTGACGGGTGGTCCGGGTAGATAAGCAGGCTGGTTCGGCAGATAGCCAAACGGGTGCTCCGGGTAGGTGAGCTGGCGGGCACGACAGGTAACAGGTAGGTGCTCCAGGTAGGCTGGCAGGCACGACAGGTAACTGGCAGGTGCTCCAGGTAGGCAGGCTGGTGGCCCCTTTAAGAGGGAGGGAGCGCGCCCGCGCCCTAAGCACATAGCCTGGGAAGCTGCGCTCGGTGCGCGCCACAGCAACAGGGGAGCAGGAGGACGCCGTACCTGGACCGAGGCGGTGAGGGGAACGGCGTCTCTGCCCAGCAGGAGGCAGAGACGCCGATGCTACACAACCTACTACTACAGTATGATTCCCCCACAGCTCTCACACAGTATGAATCCACTACAGTCTCCACACACTGTATGATAATGACTCGCAGTCCCACCACACAGTATGATTCCCCCACAGACCTCCCTACAGTAATGTCTCCACAGATCCTCACAGACATTATGATGTCCCAAAGCCCCAATACACAATATTATGGACTCACAGCCCCCAGCTGCAGTATGATGCTTCCGCAGCCTTTCTCACACAGTATGATGCCCATTCTGCCTCCATAAAGTATAATGGCCCCACAACGCCCACACAGTATGATACCCCCTGTTTCCCCACAAAGTATGACTCACTGCCCCTCAACACAGTATTATTTCCCTACATACCCTCATACAGTATGATACCCCCATAGCCACTCATACACAGTATGATTCCTCTATAGCTCCCCACATATAATATAATGCCGCCACACAGTGTGATAGCCCCACAGCAGCCTCACAGTATGATGGCCCCACAGGCCCCTTACACAGCATGACTCAACCACAGTCCCCATACACACAGTATAATGCCCACAACCATCTACACACTGTCTTATGCCCCTTCAGCTCCCACACATTGTAAATTGGTTTTGCAGCCCCCCACACAGTATGATGCCCCTACAGCCCTCACACGTTGTATTATACCCACACAGTTATTCCCACAGTATGAGTCCCACACAGTATGATGCCCACACAGCCCCCACACAGTCCCCTAAACTTGTATTATTCCTTCACAGACCCCTACACACAGTATGTCACCCAGAGAAACACCTACACAGTATGATGTACCCACAACCCTATGATATAAAAACAATAAAGCTCACAATTTTTATCTAATCTTGATTCTCCATTTACCACAGCCTCCTTCTCTTCTTGTGTCTTGCATAAACAGGGAACAACCATAAGATGCTGAATGCCGTGACAACATTGCACCACCTGCATAGGGATGCTGAAGTCATGTAAGCTGTTGGCATACAGAAGAATGTGGCCTAAAAAACAGGGAGGGGTAGGGCAGGGAGCTTGTGGGTCCTTGTTGAACTATCATAGGATTGCACTGTATTGGCCTCATGTTGATGCTGACCCAGTTCATTGTGGTTGTCGCCAAAGCTCCGGTCAAGAATTTCGGATCCGAGGCCCTGTATCGTTGACATTTGCAACACTTCTGAATGGAGGTCAGTACGATATGTAAACACACCCACATATATGTATATATATATGAATTTTGAACAGCATTACTGCTATATGGACTATGCTAATGAATTTGAGGTATGTAACACACATTTTGATATTCAGTGTTTGCATAAACATATGCTAAGGCACATTCAAATAGCAAGACATATTTAATTGTATACTAATGCAATACAATTACTACAACCAGCACTGATATATTTATTTTATTTTACTAGGAGGAGCTTGTTAATTTTTTTTCTAGTTAGGCAACTTCTTCATGGCTTAATTCACAGATGAAGTTCCCAAGCTATTTTTAATTTTGTGGACAACACAGGTGTCAATTCAAGAGAAAAGAGTTACTGTATATTTCTTGCCCTTTTAATTTTCTTTTTTTTTAGCCATTTTAACTTTAGCTAAACCCCCCACATAAATTGCATGTGCCATTCTAGTATGAGCCTAGAATCACATAGTAATTTTGTAATGCTTTAAAAGGCATATTTTAAGCTTTGTTGTGTGGCCAGATGGTACATTTACATTGTTCATAATTCTGGCTACATTCTTCATAGTCTATTCAGTTTAACAGAGATTGGCTTACTAAAGGGTAAAGTAAATTATACCATACTAAAAAGAGATTGCTATTTTCTTTCTAGAAACAGTGCCTCTTTTGTCCGTGGATAGTGTCTGGAATTGCAGTTGAATATCTTTTAAGTACATGAGACTCAGTTGCAAAACTAGGCATAACCAATGAACAAGAATGGCACTGTTCCTAAAAATGAATATTAAATAAAAAATATATATTTTCCTATTCTCATTTCATAATCTCTGTGAAATTTTGATTACAAACAAAGTTATTATTTTTTTTTTTTGAAGTGAATGTCCCACATGAATGAAGCAGAAAACAACAACATAAACCTAGTCTTCAGTTTGCAGTAAACCTTTTTTTTAGCTCATAGTTGCAAAATGAAATCTTCAGGCAGCATGAGATATTTTTCTAGTAACAGAATCTGATATTTTGGCACAAACCACAGTAAATTACTATATGTTGGCACAGTTAGGATTGTCGTCGATCCAATTGCTTAGATATTCTACTCCGGACGCAATTCCTAATGTAAAAAGAAACTTGGAATATACAAAGTACATGTTTATCGAGCTGTAAACGATTGGTAACTGCTGGAATATACATTAAAAGTGTAGGTGTAACCTCATATACTTATCATGTTGTGTTTCCCATTTCATACTAAGTTATTTATACTGTTTTGGTCAGGACAACAAAATAAAGATTAACATTTGTGTTCTATGGAATTAGTTTAACAATTTAGGTACCAAGTCCTAGTTACCAACACCCTATTACATAATTTCCATCTGTCCCAGATCCAGCGAGGCAGTCCTGAACTTGGGGTGATGAATCCCGGGATGTCACGTTATGTGCTAAGGACACAGTTACAGTTGAACACAATGGTGGAGAAGGGAACCGTGATATCCCTACTCTATGTACAGACTGAATACCACACAACTGTCCTTGTTGCAAGCAATAGTTCAGCGTCCTTATGGGCTATTCAATTTTTCTAGTTTTCTATATTGGGAGTGCTGCCTTCATTTTTGTATGTAGATAGATAGATATGGGGTAGATAAATAGCTAGATAGATATCCGTGAGAGATATAATTAGTGCTTTGCGTGTGTTAGTTACTGTATATGTATTAAACTCTGCTGTAAAACAAGGAGACATGGTCTCCTTTCATACCATTCTGCAGGCCACAGATCGCTTTAGGCCTGCGGCTTGTAGAACAGCAGGTCCTGGGCGGAGTGACGTAATGACGCCATCACACTACAAGACGCACATGACATGAGAGTCCTAAGGGGGCCCTCATACATAGTTGGGGCTATTAAGGAAGCCATCATACGGCATGGGGGCTACTGAAGAGGGCCATGATACAGTGTGGGGACTACTAAGGGGTTCTCATACAGTGTGGGGGCTACTAAGGGGGCCATGATACAGTGTGGGGGCTACTAAAGGGGCCCTTATACAGATTGGGGGCTAATAAGGGGGTCATCATACAGAGTGGGGTCTACTAAGGGGATCATGATATGGCGTGTGTGCTATTAAGGGGGTCATGATTCAGCATGGGGGCTACTGGGGGGGCATGGTACAGTGTGGGGGTTAGTGTGTAGACTGTGCAGAGGGAAGCTGTGTGGATATCATACTGTGTATAGGGGAGCTGTGAGGATATAATACTGTATAGAGGGGAGCTGTGGGCCCAACATACTATATATAGGAGAGCTGTAGGGACATCATGTTATGCATTGGGGAGATTTGGACCCATTATACTTTGTATAGAGAGCTGTGTGGGCAATATACTATGTATAGGGTAGCTATGGGGACATCATACTGTGTAGTGAAGAGCTATGGGGACATCATACTGTGTATAAGTGAGCTTGGGGGCATCATATTGTATAGAGGGGAGCTGTGGACCCATCATACTGTGTATACAGAGCTGCGTGGGCATTATACTGGGCATAGAGTAGCTATGGGGATATTATTCTGTGTAGAGGGGAACTGTGTGGACATAATACTGTATAGAGGGGAGCTGTGAGCCAAAAATACTGTGTATAGGGGGGGCTGTAGGGACATGATATTGTGTATCGGGGAGCGGTGTACCCATTATACTATATATAAAAAGGTATATGGGCTATATACTGAGTATAGGGAAGCTATGGGGACATCATACTGTGTAGTGGGGAGCTGCGAGAACATTATACTGTGCATAGGGGAGCTCTGGCATCATACTGTGTTTTGAGAGGTGTGTGGACATTATATTGTGTTTTGGGTAGCTATGGGGATATCATACTGCATAGAGAGGAGCTGTGGGGACATCATACTGTATAAGGGAGCTGTGGGCCCATAATACTGTGTATAAGGGAGTTGTAGGTCCATCAAACTGTGTATAGCGAAGCTGTACATGGGGGACATGGAACATTATTAAATGTTAAGTAGGCACTTATGGTTTACATGCATTCAGGGTGTTTTGACTGTCAAAAGGGCACAAAGTGAGCATTATTACTTTCTAGGGGGAAAAATGTGTGCACTTTTTTCTAGGACACTTGTACAGGCCATTAACATATTCTATGGATCAGTTTTACCATCTAGAGGGCACAAATAATGCATTTTACTTTGTAACAGGCACAGTGGTGGGCATTACTGTTATTATGTGTGTAACATACCTGGCGGCGTCCTTGCATGGTGGTCCATCTCCCACTGTGCAAGAGCGCGCACTTGATCTCCAGTCCAGAATGTCTCTCTGGCTTCCCTCCATGCTGTCTGTTTGTGTCTGTTTCTGCTGCTTAAGGGCGGTGCCCGATCACTTCCTGCTTTTTGTACCTGCTGTGGGTCACACCCCTTGTGCATCCTCAGCCTATTGCTTTCTGTCACCTGGTATATAGCTCAGCTGCTCCCATCTATCCCTGCCTGAGCATAGTGTTTCATTCAGTGTGTGCCTTCACTCTGAAGATGCCAGGTCCCGTTCTTTGTCTCCTGTCTTGCGGTATCAGTTCCCGTGTCTGAACGGAGTCCTGTCTATGTCTCCTGCCTTGCGGTATCAGTTCCCGTGTCTGAGCTGAGTCCTGTCTTTGTCTCCCGCCTTGCGGTATCAGTTCCCGTGTCTGAACTGAGTCCTGTCTGTGTACTCTTGCCTGCTGCCTTTCCTGGAGGCTGTATTTCCAGGCCTGTCTGAACACGCTCCTAGCCTGTTCCTCCTGCCTTCTAGGGGCCGATTACCTAGATCCGTTCCTGTATCTTGTCTGTCCTGTCTGAACACGCTCCTAGCCTGTTCCTCCCGCCTTCTAGGGGCCGATTACCTAGATCCGTTCCTGTATCTTGTCTGTCCTGTCTGAACACGCTCCTTGCCTGTTTGTCCCGCCTCTCTGGGGGCCGATTACCCAGACCTGCTCCTGTATCTTGTCTGTTCTGTCTGAACACGCTCCTTGCCTGTTCGTCCCGCCTCTCTGGGGGCCGTATTCCCAGACCCGCTCCTGTGTCCCGCTCCTGTGTCGGTCTCGTCCGTACACTCAGTTCCAGTCTGTACTCTCTCCTATCTTTCATCTGTCTTTTCTCTATGTCCGTTCCTTTCCTTTTTCTGCAGAGTCTGAACTCGTACCTAACTCCTGCCTGTTGTCTCTGTACTCCCGTTTGTGAGTTTGTGGTCCACTCGCTACTTCACTGCAAGTACCCTGTGGGTGTCTGGCTCTGCCTTTCCCTTCCTGTATGTTCCGTGTGAACAGAGCCCTGTCCCCCCTACTCAGCCTTGCCTGCTCTGACTCCTTTGCTCACTGCTCCGGCGGTTCTAGCCTGCTCTGACTCCTTTGCTCACCGCTCCGGCGGTTCTAGCCTGCTCTGACTCCTTTGCTCACCGCTCCGGCGGTTCTAGTCTGCTCTGACTCCTTTGCTTACCGCTCCGGCGGTTCTAGCCTGCTCTGACTTCTTTGCTCGCTGCTCCGGCAGCCTTGCTCCGCTCTGACCCTTTTGCTCGCTGCTCCGGCAGTCTCGCTCCACTCTTGCTCACCGCTCCAGGCGGCCTCGTCCTGCTTTACTCTTGCTCACTGCTCCAGCAGTCTCGCTCAGCTTTGATCCTTTGTTCACCGCTCCTGGCGGCCTTGTCCTGCTCTACTCTTGCTCACCGCTCCAGGCGGCCTTGTCCTGCCCTGTTCTCGCTCACCTCTCTGGGCGGCCTCACTCTGCTGTGTTTGTCCGCCACATCTGTGGCTCTGTTCCTGAGTCCCAGTGTGTACTGGGTCCTATCCCGCCAGTGTCCCTACCTGCTAGTGCCTCCCTGTCTGCACTCTAGCTGTGCTTGCCTGTACCCCTCTGCCTGTATTGTTCCTGAGTCCCAGTGTGTACTGGGTCCTATCCCGCCTGTGTTCCTACCTGCTAGTGCCTCCCTGTCTGCACTCTAGCTGTGCTTGCCTGTACCCCCCTGCCTGCTTACCCGCCTGCCTGCATACCAGTCGTGCCTGCCTATACCCACCAGTCTGTGTGCCAGCCTACCAGTCTGTTCCTGTATTCCCCTGTGTGGGTCAACAGCCGTGTCCGGGGTCTGTCCTGGAGTAGCACCTGGTCCCTTTGCTCTGTTCCTCCTTGGTGCACTGGCGTCATATGCCGTCGTGCGACCCTGGTCGGATCGGGTGAATACCTAGTTAAGCCCCTCCAGGCATTCACTCTCTGGCACGGTCCAGTGGAATCACTATAATCACACGCACACGCCGCTCAGCCCGGGCGTGTGCATAACAGCGTGGGGCAATAAGAGGAGCCCTTTTTTTCTATGACACAGTAAGTCCAGTAATATGGACACATACGGTAGCAGCAATAGGGTAGCAGCAGCATGAGGAATTTTTGAAGATTGCGAATAGACAGTACTCCAAATATGAGAAGTCAAATGCGTCTTTGTTGTAAACTCTGCAAATGGGTTGTGGCTGGAGAAGTTGTCATGTTGGTCTGGGCCAGTTGGAGAAGACGGGAAAAATGAACAATTCCATCAGAAAGAATGTCGCCTGTAAGTCACTATCTATAGCTGTACTGTAATCTCTTACATGTTCTGCAGGACTGATGTCTACCACTATATGTCAGTAATATCTGTGATGGTCTTTGTATAGTGATTAATTTTCAATAACAGTAAGGTCATCTGCTGAAGTTCCCTTATACCCACTATTATGGTGCACCACCGCAGTTGTAAACATGGTTACCTGTTTAGGGGCCCACTCAGAAGTTTCCTCCCTCTTGAGCTGAACCCCTAGCTATGCTTGTTGCAAGGTGGATTATGGGAATTAACTGTAATTTGAAAGCTGTGACAGCTTGCTATAGGCAACCATACCAGCTTTTCTATTTTCCAGGTTTGATGTCACGGGCTGATCCAGTCAATTTCTAGCTTACCGTGTAATCTAGGAGACTGAGCTATTAATCAATAAGTAAACATTTATGTAATCCTCAATTACCGTATTTTTCGGACTATAACACGCATCGGACCATAAGACGCATCTAGGTTTTAGAGGAGGAAAATAGAAAAAAAAATTAAGCAAAAAATGTGGTCATGATGCACTATTAAGGGGGAGGGGGTCTGCTGCTGACACTGATATAGGGGTAATGTCCCCCAATTCTGTTAATATCCCGCATCCTGGTATGTATGCATAGCACCCCTCCATCCTGGTATGCATGGCACCCCTGATCTCCATCCTGCTATCCAAGGCTCCCCTCATCCTGGTATGCATGGAACCACTCCACCCTGGTATGCATGGCACCCCTCCATCCCAGTATGTGTGGCACCCATCCATCCTGGTATGCATGGCACCCCTCCATCCCGGTATAAGTGGCACCCATCCATCCTGGTGTATGCATGGCACTCCTGATCTCCATCCTGGTATGCAAGGCTCCCCTCATCCTGGTATGCATGGCATACCTCATCCTTATCCTGGTATGCATGGCACCCCACATCCCCAATCCTGGTATGCATGGCACCCCTCATTCTTATCCTGATATGCATGGCATCCCTCATCCTTATCCTGGTATGCATGGCACAGAAATACCCATCCTGGTATGCATGGCACCCCTAACCCCCATCTCGCTGCACATAAAAAAAAATAAACACTTCTACTCACCTTTCTTCCCTGTGCTCCAGCGCTGCATCCTGCTCTGCTGCCAGCACTGATCTCACCATGTGAGCCGCGCATGACGTCCCTGCCATGCGCCCTCACAAGGTGAGATCAACTGCGGTAATAGTCACTGCTCCCCACGCCGGGACTGTGTGCGTGGGGAGCAGTGACTTCATTCTCCTCAATAGCCAGCACACAGTGTAGCCGCAGCGTGGCTCTTGCTGCGGCCGGGCGACCGTGTGTGCCCTCTATTAAAGAGCATGAATATTCACCCCTCTCCACGCCCACTGCTGGGATTTATAAATGTGGATGCTACATACACACTAAATGTGACACAAACACTACACGTTATACACACATATGTATACACACACAGAGCACGCACCAATGTACACAGAGCACATACACACATGTATACAGAGCACATACATACACATATATTTCTTCACACACACACACACACACATATATATATATATATACCACCAAGAGGCCATACATTCTAGGCTCGAACACACAAAGGAACATACAGACAGACAGAAACACAGACAGAGACACACACATACTATACATTCACATTATTGGGCTGTCTGTGTCAGACAGGACATGTCCTCCAGAGAGAGATGCTCATTGTAACCACTTATACTCTGACCAAGAGATGAGGATTTTTAAAACAGGACTCCTTATATTAGAATTACCTAAAAATTTTAATAAAATAAGTTTTGCAAACTGTAGAGTCAGTAAAAGAACATTTTCATATAATCATTTTCTTAAATGTAATTTTTAACAAAGAGCTCCTATATACTTCATACTAAAGTCTATTTTATACATAAAATTAAATTAGAATTATTAAGCACCATCCTGGTGTTACAAAATCCATACGACAACATTTCCTGTCTTGTGTTGTTATGAAGTCACTAGGGTGGTCACTAGTGGAAATGTTGAACTTAATGCCTTGTAAGTTTTGATTGCCTGATAAACTGTATACACATTTAGGAATAAAGGAGGTTCCTTAACTCTAGATACATTTTATAGATTATTTTCTAGCTTGTTAGTACACCCTTCATGAACATCCAAATAATGAAACTTGCAGGGAGCTCTTGTGCTGCTATTATATGGCTATTGCAAGAATTTTAATCCCTTCATCCCTGGGCAATTTTCCGCTTTTTTTCTTTTTTCATTTTTACTTTTTCCTCCACTTCTTCCAAGAGCCTTGACTTTTTTTATTTTTCTGTCCACATAGCTGTATGATGGCTTGTTTTTTTGTGGGACAAGTTGTACTTTTGAATGACACCATTAATTCTACCACATAGTGTACTGGAAAACAGTAAAAAAATTCCAAGTGAGTTGAAATTGCAAATTCCACAAGTGAAATTCTACAATATTATTTTGAGAGTTTTTTTTACCATGTTCACTATATGGTAAAACTGACCTAACAATATGATTCTCCAGGTCAGTATGAATACACAGATAACAAACATGTATAGTTTTTTTTAAGCGGTTAAAAAAATGCGAAAATTTGTAAAACAATTTTTGCATTTGTTGCCATTTTTCAAGACCTGTAACGTTTTCATTTTTCAGGATATAGGGCTGTGCGGCGGCTTATTTTTTGTTCCCTGAGTTGACGTTTTTACTGATACTATTTTGAGGCAGATACGATGTTTTGCTCGGCTCTTATTGCATTTTATTGCAATGCTGCAGTGGCCAAAAAAACGTAATTCTGGGTTTTGATTTTTTTTCCTGTCATATCGTTTACTTAATCAGATTCATTTTCTTTATATTTTGATAGAACAAACTTTTAAGAACGCAGCTGTACCAAATACGTTTATTTATTTATTTGTAAATGTTTTAATGCAATTATCAGTCTAGTTCCTGCTGTCCACGCTGGAGGCCCCCAAGAGAGTCTCAGCCCTGGGTTATTGCCCACGTATTCCCCGAACACAAGCCCTGTTATTGTCCTAGGAAAACTCAGAGTGTTATACATGTCTAATTAGAGCAATCGGAGACTTTACAGTAACAATTTGTGGTGAATCAATTCACTGCAAATCAAATTTATTTGAAAGATTCGTCAAACCTGGCAAATTTGATTTCAATGGATTCAAGCATCTCTCCTACACAGTGTGAGTCAAAAGTTTAGACATACTTATTCATGCTATAGTTTTCCTTTTTCTTATTGGAATGTGCGCATTGCAGATTCAGACCGAAAGCGGCTAAACCACTTTGCAAACAAGGATTGGAGAGATGCATCTGACACAAACAAGAATATATTTTCAAATTTAGATTCTTTAAACTAACCCATTTTTACTTTGATTACAGTTTTACACCCCCTTGGTATTCTTTGAAGCAACTTTATCAGGCTTCATCAGGTAGAGGTGCCGAAATATCAGCAGATCGTTTCTACATGTGTGGTGGCATGAATCATGAAGCAGGACGTGTGATGGTGTGAGCGTGCTTTATTGGTGTCGCTGTTGGTAACTTATTCCAAATTCAAGGCACAATTACCCAGCATAGTTACTATAGTATTCTGTAATGACATGCCATCCCTTCTGGTTTGCACTTAGTGAGTCCATCGTTTCTATTGCAACAGGACAATGACCCAAACACACACCTCCAAACTATGTAATGGTTATGTGACCAAGAAGGAGAGGGATGACGTGGCCTCCATGGCCTCCACAATCAGCCAACCTCAAACCAACCTTGTTTGGGATGAGTTGGACATCATAATGAAGGCAAAACAGCTCAGTGCTCAGCATCTCTGGGAACTTTTTTAAAACTGTTGGAAAATAACTCCAGCTGAGCACCTGATAAAGCTGCTTGAAAGAATGTCAGTTGGCTGTAAAACTGTCCTCAAAATAAAAGGAGAGTACTTTGAGAAATCTATGGTTGAACACAAATTCTGATTTGTGTCACACATGTTTCTTTACTCCTCGTTTCCATGTGTTCCTTGATTGTTTTGCTACCTTCAGTTAGAATCTACAATGTGTACATTCCAGTAAGAACAAGGAAAACCATTGCATGAACAAGTGTGTCCATATTTTTAACTTACACTGTATGCCCCTCTTGCCCCACCCCCCCAAAAAAAAAACAGGTCACCCCACAAAATATATCCCAATTATGCCGATGAAAAAAAAAATGTAATGTGTCGTTAAATTCAGTGACTCAACAAATAATTTTCCAAGGGAAAGTGATTTTTCCCCCAAATTTGGGAGGGAAAAGGGGGTGCATCTTATAATGCAAATGTATGGTATTTTACCTTGGGGGGCAGCTTCAGTGAGGCGGGGTCACAGATTCAGAAGGTTGGTGACTGCGGCAGGAGTTGGGCGATGCAGCTTGCCACGTCCTCTCAGAAGTTCCCTCTCCCATACTTAGCCCTGCGGTGGACTTCAGGAAAATGGCCATCGTAGGCAGAGCATGTGCGAGACGAGATCTCATCTCCCGAGATCTCAACCTGCGCATGCATCGCCTCTGTTGGCCATTTTCCCGAAGACCACTACAGGGCTATGTATGGGAGAGGGGACCTCCACTCATCCCCGACCTCTTCTGAGGACAGGGCCCGCAGCATCTCCCCACTCCTGCTGCCACCACCCTAGTCCTCCTGACTCAGTGACCCTTCTGAGAGGACGGGGCCCGCACCATTGCCCCACTCCTGCTGCAGCTGCCGCCAATCTCTTGAAGCAGTGACCCTGGCTCCTGTGGCCCCACTCCACTGGCGCTGCCCCCAGGTAAAACAGATTATAAGGTACACCATTTTATTTAAAAAATGTTTTTCCTATTTTCCACCCCAAAATTTAGGGTGCATTTTATAATCCAATGCATCTTATAATCCGCAAAATACGGTATATAAATTTGGCTAAAATGTATTTTTCTATGTTAGATCATTTTGATAAATGAGACGTTTTGCTTTGTGCCAACAAATGATTTCAAAGTTTCCCACAGCAACCAATCAGATCTCAGCTTTCATTTTCCAGGCTTCCAATGTGAAAGTGTAATAAATAAGTGTTTTTTTGTATAAAGTCTATGGGAGAATGAAGTTATTTTTCATAAATATTATTATTATCAGTAATTAACAGATGTTGATTCATAGTCATGTCAGATTATGAATTTATTCCAATAGTACCTAACCTACAAATCTTAAATTATGAATTACTCTTACTTTTAAGTATCACTTACAATAAAACGTACAGTATAATTATATGATAATGTATGTAAAGCGCTGCGGAATATGTTAGCCCTATATAAAAATAAAGATTATTATTATCAAAAAATATTTCCTTACATATTATATGTAAATGACAGTCAATCTAGTAGTTACAGCATAGTTTCCAGCATGCTACCAACACAGATGAATCATGTGGCACTATGCATTCAGCAGCCAAGAGCAAACATTACATGTGTTTTCTCATGGGGCCGATCCTTGCAGATGCTAAAGCTGTTAAACCTTCCAATTACATCTGAATTTATCTTCATCCCCTGAACAATCCAGTTCAAAACATAGGAAAAATGAGCAAAAATGTTCATTTATATATTTCACAGTTTTGTCAGGTGCTGAACAGTTACACGAACTCCGTCCCTTGCACAGCCAACTCTGTTAGCATAGAAATCAAGGTAAGAAGAAGAAGAATTTGCCATGGACATCTGTTTGACGTATAGTGTACTGAGATTTGGAAGTCTCTTAACAAAACAAACAGTGGTTTCCACATTCCCCAGCAGAGAAGACTGTTTAACCTGCTTGCTGTTCTTGTAGGATTTTCCCTTTTTTTGTCCTGGGAGGTATGTCAAAGGGAAAACGACCACTGAGATTTATAACAGTTAATTTATGTCTGTGGCTTTAATACAAGTTCCTGGGGTTGTCCTGCTCGCAGGGGGCAGTATTTTTCTTCCTGTACATTCTTATCGTCAGACTTTATGATAGCATCACATCTTGTGAGATCATTTATGGTTAAACATGTCCAGGTCCAGCCAGGTCATTTATTACAGTGTGGCAGCAACACCTCTGTTGAGAGATCACTTGTTTCTTTACGAATTCCAAGACTGTAGGTGGTGAAATTATCTATTTATATACAACTTTCCAGATGACTGTGTAAATTGTATATAAGTAGTTTACTTATCTTCTTTTGTGTTAATTGTATTTTCCCCTAAAAATAAAAAAAGTCATCTTTAAATTCAGTTTAAGTTGTTCATATTCTAATTAGTGTTGAGCGAACATGCTCGACACTGTTCGGTACTCGCCCGAGCATCACGCTACTCGGGATGTTCAGCGAGCACCGAGCATTTCCGGGTTACTCGGGCGGGAGCTCGGGTCTCCGCCCTGCATGTTTGGCACTCTCTACAGAGCCAATGAACATGCAGGGATTGCCAGCCAGTCACTGTAATGCTGCAGCCATGTTGGTTGTGGGCATTACAGTGATTGGCTGGCCGCACAGCGTCACCTCGAGTATTTAAAACGGGGCGCCGCCATCTTGGACACAGTCGCTCCGGATTAGACAGTGTAGGGACAGCGCTGCTGATTTAGGGAGAGATATAAACTGCGAAATAGTTAGTGTAGGGTCTGTAAAGGCTGCCAGAACAAACAAACAGTCCTTTTCAGGACTAATATCCATCCCAGATACCAGGCAGGCAGGCTGTATAGGAGACACAGTGGTTATACCAGCAAATGCTGCATTACAGTCCTGTGTGCTCCTGTTGCTGAAATTGCTGGACTTAGCACCAGGTGTCGGGGGCCAGGAAAAATCCTTTTTTTTTCATCTAAATCCTCCTTTTTTTTTCCTCCTTCACACTGTACAAATGCCCGTCTTATTAACCTTTTGGTGTGTCCCCCCCCCCAAAAAAAAGCGTGTCTCTGATTTTTCAGACACAAATAAAACTGTTGAAAATAGTCTGGTGTAGGCTAGAGAAACAGAAGTGTTATTTTGCACTTCCACAGTTCAAACCTCTGTAATATCCATTTTGGGCCATTTGTATCTAAAAAAAAAAAACAGTTTGAGTGTGTCGCTCACTGTTCAGCCGCAAATATCTCTATTTAAAAAACTGTGGTATACCCCAGTAAACAATAACTGTGGTTTTGCCATCCCACGGTAAAAAATCTCTATTATTCAGCTTTTGGTAGTTTTTTCCGTAAAGAAAAACAGTAGTGTCTCCTGACTGTTGTGACACAAAAATATATCTGTTGAAAATAGTCTTGTGTAGGCCCGACATCCCAGTGTGGTTTCGCAGTTCCATGGTCAAATCGCTGTACTATCCAGTTTTGGGCCTTTGGTATCTAAAAAAAAAGCAGTTTGAGTGTGTCGCTCACTGTTCAGCCGCAAATATCTCTATTTAAAAATGTGTGGTATACCCCAGTAAACAATAACTGTGGTTTTGCCATCCCACGGTAAAAAATCTCTATTATTCAGCTTTTGGTAGTTTTTTCCGTAAAGAGAAACAGTAGTGTCTCCTGACTGTTGTGACACAAAAATATATCTGTTGAAAATAGTCTTGTGTAGGCCCGACATCCCAGTGTGGTTTCGCAGTTCCACGGGTCAAATCGCTGTACTATCCAGTTTTGGGCCTTTGGTATCTAAAAAAAAAGCAGTTTGAGTGTGTCGCTCACTGTTCAGCCGTAAATATCTCTATTTAAAAAAGTGTGGTATACCCCAGTAAACAATAACTGTGGTTTTGCCATCCCGCGGTAAAAAATCTCTATTATTCAGCTTTTGGTAGTTTTTTCCGTAGAGAAAAACAGTAGTGTCTCCTGACTGTTGTGACACAAAAATATATCTGTTGAAAATAGTCTTGTGTAGGCCCGACATCCCAGTGTGGTTTCGCAGTTCCACGGGTCAAATCGCTGTACTATCCAGTTTTGGGCCTTTGGTATCTAAAAAAAAAAGCAGTTTGAGTGTGTCGCTCACTATTCAGCCGCAAATATCTCTATTTAAAAAAAGTGTGGTACACCCCAGTAAACAATAACTGTGGTTTTGCCATCCCACGGTAAAAAAATCTCTATTATTCAGCTTTTGGTAGTTTTTTCCGTAAAGAAAAACAGTAGTGTCTCCTGACTGTTGTGACCCAAAAATATATCTGTTGAAAATAGTCTTGTGTAGGCCCGACATCTCAGTGTGGTTTCGCAATTCCACGGGTCAAATCGCTGTACTATCCAGTTTTGGGCCTTTGGTATCTAAAAAAAAAAGCAGTTTGAGTGTGTTGCTCACTGTTCAGCCGTAAATATCTCTATTTAAAAAAGTGTGGTATACCCCAGTAAACAATAACTGTGGTTTTGCCATCCCACGGTAAAAAATCTCTATTATTCAGCTTTTGGTAGTTTTTTCCGTAAAGAAAAACAGTAGTGTCTCCTGACTGTTGTGACACAAAAATATATCTGTTGAAAATAGTCTTGTGTAGGCCCGACATCCCAGTGTGGTTTCGCAGTTCCACGGGTCAAATCGCTGTACTATCCAGTTTTGGGCCTTTGGTATCTAAAAAAAAAAGCAGTTTGAGTGTGTCGCTCAATGTTCAGCCGTAAATATCTCTATTTAAAAAAGTGTGGTATACCCCAGTAAACAATAACTGTGGTTTTGCCATCCCACGGTAAAAAATCTCTATTATTCAGCTTTTGGTAGTTTTTTCCGTAAAGAAAAACAGTAGTGTCTCCTGACTGTTGTGACACAAAAATATATCTGTTGAAAATAGTCTTGTGTAGGCCTGACATCCCAGTGTGGTTTTGCAGTTCCACGGGTCAAATCGCTGTACTATCCAGTTTTGGGCCTTTGGTATCTAAAAAAAAAGCAGTTTGAGTGTGTCGCTGACTGTTCAGCCGCAAATATCTCTATTTAAAAAAGTGTGGTATACCCCAGTAAACAATAACTGTGGTTTTGCCATCCCACGGTAAAAAATCTCTATTATTCAGCTTTTGGTAGTTTTTTCCGTAAAGAAAAACAGTAGTGTCTCCTGACTGTTGTGACCCAAAAATATATCTGTTGAAAATAGTCTTGTGTAGGCCCGACATCCCAGTGTGGTTTCGCAGTTCCCCACGGTTCAAATCGCTGTACTATCCAGTTTTGGGCCTTTGGTATCTAAAAAAAAAGCAGTTTGAGTGTGTCGCTCACTGTTCAGCTGCAAATATCTCTATTTAAAAAAGTATGGTATACCCCAGTAAACAATAACTGTGGTTTAGCCATCCCACGGTAAAAAAATCTCTATTATTCAGCTTTTGGTAGTTTTTTCCGTAAAGAAATACAGTAGTGTCTCCTGACTGTTGTGACACAAAAATATATCTGTTGAAAATAGTCTTGTGTAGGCCCGACATCCCAGTGTGGTTTCGCAGTTCCACGGGTCAAATCGCTGTACTATCCAGTTTTGGGCCTTTGGTATCTAAAAAAAAAGCAGTTTGAGTGTGTCGCTCACTGTTCAGCCGCAAATATCTCTATTTAAAAAAGTGTGGTATACCCCAGTAAACAATTACTGTGGTTTTGCCATCCCACGGTAAAAAATCTCTATTATTCAGCTTTTGGTATTTTTTTCCGTAAAGAAAAACAGTAGTGTCTCCTGACTGTTGTGACCCAAAAATATATCTGTTGAAAATAGTCTTGTGTAGGCCCGACATCCCAGTGTGGTTTGCAGTTTCACGGGTCAAATCGCTGCACTATCCAGTTTTGGGCCTTTGGTATCTAAAAAAAAAAGCAGTTTGAGTGTGTCGCTCACTGTTCAGCTGCAAATATCTCTATTTAAAAAAGTGTGGTATACCCCAGTAAACAATAACTGTGGTTTTGCCATCCCACGGTAAAAAATCTCTATTGTTCAGGTTTTGGTAGTTTTTTCCGTAAAGAAAAACAGTAGTGTCTCCTGACTGTTGTGACACAAAAATATATCTGTTGAAAATAGTCATGTGTAGGCCCAACATCCCAGTGTGGTTTCGCAGTTCCACGGTCAAATCGCTGTACTATCCAGTTTTGGGCCTTTGGTATCTAAAAAAAAAAGCAGTTTGAGTGTGTCGCTCACTATTCAGCCGTAAATATCTCTATTTAAAAAAGTGTGGTATACCCCAGTAAACAATAACTGTGGTTTTGCCATCCCACGGTAAAAAATCTCTATTATTCAGCTTTTGGTATTTTTTTCCGTAAAGAAAAACAGTAGTGTCTCCTGACTGTTGTGACCCAAAAATATATCTGTTGAAAATAGTCTTGTGTAGGCCCGACATCCCAGTGTGGTTTCGCAGTTCCACGGGTCAAATCGCTGTACTATCCAGTTTTGGGCCTTTGGTATCTAAAAAAAAAGCAGTTTGAGTGTGTCGCTCACTGTTCAGCCGCAAATATCTCTATTTAAAAAAGTGTGGTATACCCCAGTAAACAATAACTGTGGTTTTGCCATCCCACGGTAAAAAATCTCTATTATTCAGCTTTTGGTAGTTTTTTCCGTAAAGAAAAACAGTAGTGTCTCCTGACTGTTGTGACCCAAAAATATATCTGTTGAAAATAGTCTTGTGTAGGCCCGACATCCCAGTGTGGTTTCGCAGTTCCACGGGTCAAATCGCTGTACTATCCAGTTTTGGGCCTTTGGTATCTAAAAAAAAAGCAGCTTGAGTGTGTCGCTCACTGTTCAGCCGTAAATATCTCTATTTAAAAAAGTGTGGTATACCCCAGTAAACAATAACTGTGGTTTTGCCATCCCACGGTAAAAAATCTCTATTATTCAGCTTTTGGTAGTTTTTTCCGTAAAGAAATACAGTAGTGTCTCCTGACTGTTGTGACACAAAAATATATCTGTTGAAAATAGTCTTGTGTAGGCCCGACATCCCAGTGTGGTTTCGCAGTTCCACGGTCAAATCGCTGTACTATCCAGTTTTGGGCCTTTGGTATCTAAAAAAAAAGCAGTTTGAGTGTGTCGCTCACTGTTCAGCCGAATATATCTCTATTTAAAAAAATGTGGTGTACCCCAGTAAACAATAACTGTGGTTTTGCCATCCCACGGTAAAAAATCTCTATTATTCAGCTTTTGGTAGTTTTTTCCGTAAAGAGAAACAGTAGTGTCTCCTCACTGTTGTGACACAAAAATATATCTGTTGAAAATAGTCTTGTGTAGGCCCGACATCCCAGTGTGGTTTCGCAGTTCCACGGGTCAAATCGCTGTACTATCCAGTTTTGGGCCTTTGGTATCTAAAAAAAAAGCAGTTTGAGTGTGTCGCTCACTGTTCAGCGGCAAATATCTCTATTTAAAAAAGTGTGGTATACCCCAGTAAACAATTACTGTGGTTTTGCCATCCCACGGTAAAAAATCTCTATTATTCAGCTTTTGGTAGTTTTTTCCGTAAAGAAAAACAGTAGTGTCTCCTGACTGTTGTGACACAAAAATATATCTGTTGAAAATAGTCTTGTGTAGGCCCGACATCCCAGTGTGGTTTCGCAGTTCCACGGGTCAAATCGCTGTACTATCCAGTTTTGGGCCTTTGGTATCTAAAAAAAAAGCAGTTTGAGTGTGTCGCTCACTGTTCAGCTGCAAATATCTCTATTTAAAAAAGTGTGGTATACCCCAGTAAACAATAACTGTGGTTTAGCCATCCCACGGTAAAAAATCTCTATTATTCAGCTTTCGGTAGTTTTTTCCGTAAAGAAAGACAGTAGTGTCTCCTGACTGTTGTGACACAAAAATATATCTGTTGAAAATAGTCTTGTGTAGGCCCGACATCCCAGTGTGGTTTCGCAGTTCCACGGTCAAATCGCTGTACTATCCAGTTTTGGGCCTTTGGTATCTAAAAAAAAAAGCAGTTTGAGTGTGTCGCTCACTGTTCAGCCGTAAATATCTCTATTTAAAAAAGTGTGGTATACCCCAGTAAACAATAACTGTGGTTTTGCCATCCCACGGTAAAAAATCTCTATTATTCAGCTTTTGGTATTTTGTTCCGTAAAGAGAAACAGTAGTGTCTCCTGACTGTTGTGACACAAAAATATATCTGTTGAAAATAGTCTTGTGTAGGCCCGACATCCCAGTGTGGTTTGCAGTTCCATGGGTCAAATCGCTGCACTATTCAGTTTTGGGCCTTTGGTATCTAAAAAAAAAGCAGTTTGAGTGTGTCGCTCACTGTTCAGCTGCAAATATCTCTATTTAAAAAAGTGTGGTATACACCAGTTAACAATAACTGTGGTTTTGCCATCCCACGGTAAAAAATCTCTATTATTCAGCTTTTGGTAGTTTTTTCCGTAAAGAAAAAGAGTAGTGTCTCCTGACTGTTGTGACACAAAAATATATCTGTTGAAAATAGTCTTGTGTAGGCCCGACATCCCAGTGTGGTTTCGCAGTTCCACGGGTCAAATCGCTGTACTATCCAGTTTTGGGCCTTTGGTATCTAAAAAAAAAGCAGTTTGAGTGTGTCGCTCACTGTTCAGCCGCAAATATCTCTATTTAAAAAAGTGTGGTATACCCCAGTAAACAATAACTGTGGTTTTGCCATCCCACGGTAAAAAATCTCTATTATTCAGCTTTTGGTATTTTTTTCCGTAAAGAAAAACAGTAGTGTCTCCTGACTGTTGTGACACAAAATTATATCTGTTGAAAATAGTCTTGTGTAGGCCCGACATCCCAGTGTGGTTTCGCAGTTCCACGGGTCAAATCGCTGTACTATCCAGTTTTGGGCCTTTGGTATCTAAAAAAAAGGCAGTTTCAGTGTGTCGCTCACTGTTCAGCCGCAAATATCTGTATTTAAAAAAGTGTGGTATACCCCAGTAAACAATAACTGTGGTTTTGCCATCCCACGGTAAAAAATCTCTATTATTCAGCTTTTGGTAGTTTTTTCCGTAAAGAAAAACAGTAGTGTCTCCTGACTGTTGTGACACAAAAATATATCTGTTGAAAATAGTCTTGTGTAGGCCCGACATCCCAGTGTGATTTCAAATCGCTGTACTATCCAGTTTTGAGCCTTTGGTATCTAAAAAAAAGCAGTTTGAGTGTGTCGCTCACTGTTCAGCTGCAAATATCTCTATTTAAAAAAGTGTGGTATACCCCAGTAAACAATAACTGTGGTTTTCCTCTTCCACGGTTCTAATATACTTTTTATTACCCTTTTTCCATTGATAGTGCAAGTGTAAGCTATTTTACTTCATTTACATTGGGCAAGGCGCGTGGCAAGGGACGTGGAAGTGGACGTTCTGGTCATGGTTCGTGCAGAGGACGGGGCTGTGGCCAAGGTGAAAATGTGCCACAACCAACAGCCACATCTTCTCGCTCCCACTTCTTGACCGAATTACTAGGGAAGCACAGAACAACACCAGTATTGAGAACTGATCAGTGTGAACAGGTTATTAATTGGATAGCAGATAATACTTCCAGTTACCCGGGCACCACCACCTCCGGTCTGTCTTCCACACGGTCAACTCTTAGTAGCCGTGAGTCTTGGCCGCATACTCCTCCTCACCCTGATGCTCCTTCCTCCCACCATGCCGAGTGTCTTCAGACAGCAAGTGATCCCACACTTGGACACTCTGAAGAGCTGTTCACTGGTCCATTTCCATATTTGGGCCCCTCGCCTGATGCGCTTGAAGTGGTGGAAGAGGAGATCCCATGTTGCGATGCCCAAATATTTGAACAGCCACGGCCACAGGAAGTCGACGTTGGCAATCTGTCACAAGAGGTGGACGATGACGAGACACAATTGCCAGGAAGTGAGGAGGAGGATCGTGGTGCGCAAGTGGAAGAGGAGGAGGTGGTGGATGATCTAGTAACTGACCCAACGTGGAAGGAGGACATGCAGAGTGAGGCCAGCAGCACACAGGGGGAGGGAGGCAGAGTACCCCAACAGGCAGGAAGAAGCAGTGTGGTGGCCACAGACAGAAGGCAGGCAACCGTTCCCCGTAACACCAAAACGAGGGACGTTGCCAGTACAAGCGGTAGGTCTTCCAGAGTGTGGAATTTTTTTAAAGATTCTGCTGATAACCCCAAAAAGGCCATATGTTCCACCTGCCATGCCAGCATCAGCAGGGGTGACAAAACTACCAGCCTGACCACCACCAGCATGATCAGGCACATGGCAGCAAAGCACCCGACTTTGTGGGGCGAAACCCAGGGTCCACGACCAGTGTCAGCGGGTGTCACCACTGCTTCTTCCACTGTTGTGCGTGCAATAGAACCCCCTGTTGTGTGTGCAAGGCAATCCCCTGATCATACTGCATGCAAAGATGCCCCCTCCTCTCAGTCTTCACTTGTTATGGCAGTTTCTTAAGAAACAGCATCAACGTCCACGTCCCACCGCAGCGTTCAATTGTCCATATCCCAGACCTTTGAACGAAAGCAGAAATTCGCAGCTAACGCCCCACAGGCCACAGTCCTAAATTCGCACATTTCACGACTGCTTGCATTGGAAATGCTGCCTTTTAGGCTGGTGGAGACGGAATCCTTCCGCAATCTTATGGCAGTGGCCGTCCCTCGGTACTTGGTCCCCAGCCGACACTATTTTGCCCGGTGTGCCATCCCCGCACTACACAAGCACGTGTCCCAAAGCATCTGCCGTGCCCTCAACAACACAGTTACTGGGAGAGTCCACCTGACAACGGACACGTGGACAAGTGCTTGTGGCCAGGGACAGTACATCTCTCTGACAGCACACTGGGTAAACATAGTGGAAGCCGGGACCCAGTCGGACCTTGGGATGGAACACATCCTCCCCACACCGAGGATTGCGGGCCCTATGTCAGTCAGAGTTGCCCCCACAGTGTACAGCTCCTGCGCATCCTCCTCCTCCTCCTCATGTTCAGCCTCCATCTCAGATATCACCACATCAGTTACAAGCTGGAAGCATTGCAGTACTGCCTCCGCCAAGCGGCAACAGGCTGTGCTGAAACTCATAAGCTTAGGTGATAAACCTCACACTGCTTGTGAGTTGTGGACAGCTGTGAAAGAGCAGGCAGATCTGTGGCTGAGACCGCTGAACCTACATCCCGGCATGGTCGTGTGTGACAATGGCCGTAACCTGGTGGCGGCTCTGAGGCGAGGTGAGATCACACACGTACCATGCCTGGCTCATGTGCTTAACCTCGTGGTTCAGCGGTTTCTTAAATCATACCCCGAGTTGCCAGATCTGCTCGTGAAAGTACGCCGCCTGTCAGCTCATTTTCTCAAGTCGGCTACAGCTTCCGCCGCCCTTGCTGTGTTGCAGCAGCGTTTGCAGCTTCCGGCACACCGACTGGTGTGTGATGTCCCCACACGTTGGAACTCTACCCTCCACATGTTGCAAAGGATTTGTGAGCAGAAGAGAGCAGTTGTGGAGTACCAGCTGCAACAAGGCCGTCGATATTCAGGTCTGACTCCACACATAAGACCTCAGGAGTGGACCTGGATGTCTGACATATGTACCATCCTGACAAACTTTGAGGAGGCCACCAAGATGGTGAGTGGCGATGACGCTATCATTAGTGTCAGCATCCCACTTGTCTGTCTTTAGCAACGATCTCTGCAGAGAATTAAAGAGGAAGCATTGCAGCCAGAGTATGATGAGATGGATCAAGAAGCCGTAGCAGGCGATTACACACAGCCCAGCCTCATCTCATCCCAACGTGCATTGGGGCACAATGAGGGAGAGGAGGAAGGGGAGGAGGAGGAGGAAGAACAGGAGCTGCTATCATGCGTTGTAGACGGTAGTACCTGTACAAGTGTCATACCGTCGGTTCAGCGTGGGTGGCCTGAGGACAGGGGGGAGGAGGAAGAGGAGGAGGAGGAGAGCATGGTCAGTCGTCATCTTGGTGAGGACACGGAAATCTTGCCCGTTACCAGTCTGGCACGCATGGCTGACTTTAACTTACGCTGCCTTAAACGTGACCCTCGCGTTGTCAAAATGTTGGGTGACAGTCATTACTGGTTGGTGACACTTGTAGACCCCCGCTACAAGGAGAACTTTCACTCTCTTATTGCTGAGGTGGAGAGGTCTACAAAAATGGGGCAATACCAGAAGGCCCTTGCTGCAGAACTCTTAAAAAAATTCCCATCTGAACACGCTAGCGGCAGAGGTCACAGTTCGTTGCCCAACCAAGGCGTACAGGCGAGAGAGATGCAACTCCAATCCAGCAGAGGCAGGGGAACACTGTCAACGTTCTGGGACAGTTTTCTGACACCCGCCCAGCTTACAGGCCCTGAGGCGTGGGGTACTCTCACAAGGAGTGGAAAGTTTCAAAAGATGTTGAGGGAGTACCTTGCCGATCGTACCAGCGTCCTCCGTGATTCCTCTGTGCCTTTTAATTATTGGGTATCCAAGCTGGACACTTGGAATGAACTCGCTCTGTACGCCATGGAGGTCCTGGCCTGCCCTGCCGCTAGCGTGTTATCGGAGCGTGTTTTTAGTGCCGCTGGGGGAATTATAGCTGATAAGCGCACTCGCCTGTCAACTGACAATGCTGACAAGCTGACCCTTATCTAAATGAACAAGGGCTGGATTGGGCCAGACTTCTCATCACCACCAAATGACAGCAGAGTAACATAAAGTCAAATCCACTGTGCTATTTCGGGAGGTGTATTCACATGCACCGCTTCACACCCACACATGGGTATACGCTTCCTCGTTTCGGCTGTTTAATCTTCTTCTCCTTATCCTCAGCCTCCACCACCACTATACCTCCAGGGTGCCAGCATTGCAAGTTCCTCCGTCCTTATTTTTGGCAGCTTTTGCTTGCAAGGCATAAGCAAATACTATGGGACACCCACTCCCCAATAATGGGACTTATGTTTGTAATATGCTGTACTGCATGGCTCTTGTAAGGGGCATTGCAAGTTGCTCTGTCCTAATTTTTGGCAGCTTTTGCTTGGAAAGCATAAGCAAATACTATAGGACACCGACTCCCCAATAATGGGACTTATGTTTGTAATATGCTGTACTGCATGGCTCTTGTAAGGGGCATTGCATGTTGCTCCGTCCTAATTTTTGGCAGCTTTTGCTGGTAAAGCATAAGCAAATACTATGGGACACCCACTCCCAATAATGGGACTTATGTTTGTAATATGCTGTACTGCATGGCTCTTGTAAGGGGTATTGCAAGTTGCTCCGTCCTAATTTTTAGCAGCTTTTGCTGGGAAAGCATAAGCAAATACTATGAGACACCCACTCCCCAATAATGGGACTTATGTTTTTAATATGCTGTACTGCATGGCTCTTGTAAGGGGCATTGCAAGTTGCTCCGTCCTAATTTTTGGCAGCTTTTGCTGGGAAAGCATAAGCAAATACTATGGGACACCCACTCCCCAATAATGGGACTTATGTTTGTAATATGCTGTACTGCATGTGACGCGCCCCCTGGGCCGTGTGTACACGTGTGTGGGATACCCGGTGCCGGGTCTCTGGGGTCTGTAGTCTCCGTGGCGGTGACCCGGTCCCATGGCTCAGGCTGGTCAAACCAGAGGCAGTCTTTCTTAGGTTTTGAGGTTAATTGTCCGACTGCACCACCCGTGGATTGCGGTCAGGGAGTACCACCGCTGCGAGGCAAACCGCTGAGGCTGGTGTTGTGTGCGCAGCATAGAATGGGATAACTCCCCTCGGGAGGAGTATAGCCTCAGGGCAGTGAGCGTGGATGATGGGGGTGATGGTGCACGAGCGCAGCAGGAATGACTCAGAGTCTTTGCAGTGCAGTTCAGGGTCTTTACTGATGATTATAAGGTAGACCCTCCCGGGAGTACTGGCTAGCATAAGAGGCCTGGTCAGTCTGTGAGCAAGCAGGAGTTCCCCTGGCCAGGTGGAGTTGTAGTCCTCCCCGTCTGTCTGCACTCTTCCTGGCTACCTTGCTGTAAGCGGGTAGAAGTAGCCCACGTCCCTGAGGTACTTGTAGTGCTCACCCGTAAGGCTGGTGACTTGGGGCCTTCTGTTAGCCTCCGCTCCACGACGGCGGTGCTGGTCCCTTGCTTGTGACTGAGCCTCCGGGCTTCTATGGCCAGAGGACCTGAAATCCCTTGCCGGCTGGTTTCTGCTGCTGGATATATAAGTATTCACAGCTTCGGACTCCTGTGTCCGGTTCCTATTGTCTTCTGCCAGGACGAGCTCTGCTCAGCTTCCAGCCCCTGGTCTTTAGCTCCTAGCTCCTACAGAGCTCCTTGCTGTTACTTTCCCTTGCTCTCACTCTGACTCTGACTGTACTCTGACTCACTCAACCCCACCCCAGATCCAGTTTATAAGGGCAGAATTCTCCCCTCCCAGGATTGGGGCAGGAGGATGTTGCATGTTTAAGGGATCCTGACCAGGAAACCTCCCACTTGCCCTCCGACGTAATATCTCTATTACTGTGGTGACCAGACCCCTGGGGTGCCACACATGTCTCTTGTAAGGGGCATTGCAGTTCCTCATAATTTTTGGAAAGCCTTCCATTCACTGCTTAGGCCAACAGTGCACAGGAGACCCAGTTGCTATAAATGGAAAAAAAGGTTTAGTTAACTCCCTCTGACCTCCATGTCATTTCCAAGGGGCATTGGAGTGGCTCGAAATTTTTGGTAGGCATTGCACTCACTGTATGCCCTATAACTGTGTAGCCGAACCGCTCCTTTTGTTACAGAAACATATCCTACAAGACATATCTGGTTTACTGGCCTGATATTGATGTGAATGGTCCCTGTTCCTCCTGCTCTTTCTCCTTTGCCACTACCTCATCCATCATTTATCACCTGAAGCTTTGTTTTAACGGGAGTCATAGAACTTGGATAGTAGCAGGAAAACATCCAGCAATCCTCGGAGGAGGTAGGATATGCGCCAAAACGCTGACCACCTCAGGCCTAGCCGCTACTACATACATGCGCTTGCATTACAACAAAACAAAGCAGATGCTAACTTCTATCATCCTCATCATGCTCCTCACCTTGGCACTCTCAACTCCCCTGATGGAGAAGCCAGGGCCCACCGGAGGAGTCTGATAGTCCGGTGGGCTCGGCCAATGCTGCCCTAAAGCAGGCCAGGCTAAGAAAAGTGTGGGAAAGGTTACCGGGACAAATAGGGGTGGCTGGGGACCAAGTATGGACACCCGGCCACCCCCTGGAGGCTGGGGAGCAAGCGGGGACACCCGGCCACCAGGCGGCTGGGGACTGAGTATGGATACCAGGCCGCCGACACAGCCATGGCGTGGTGGCCAGATTCCGCCTCCACATGCCTAAAAGGCCCAATTTAAAGTGCAAGCAAGCAGTATGGTATTGCAGCCTGGGGGTGGGTGGGTGGCAGGCTGCATACTTGCGCTTGCATTGCAAGGAATGGGAGAGGTACAATTGAACACTGCCCTGGGTGCAAGGTGGGAGGCATCTTCACATGTACCATGAACAGGGGTTTGGCATGCACACACTACAGCGGAATAGGCTCTCCTTCCCACTAAATGCACTGGGGAGGGCACAGGTAATGTTTTGGTATGCGCTCTTAATCTTATGTATAAGGCACACCAGGACAAATATGGGCAGCTGGGGACTGAGTATGGATACCTCGCTGCCGAAGCAGCCATGAGGTAGTGGCCAGCTTCGGCCTCCTCCAAACTAAAAGGCCCCATTTCAAGTGCAAGCTAGCAGTATGGAATTGCAGTCTGGGGGTGGGTGGGTGGCAGGCTGCACACTTACACTTGCATTAAAAGAAAATATAGCAGATTCTAACTTCTGTCATCATCATCATGCTCCTCACCTTGGCACTCTCAACTCCACTGATGGAGAAGTCAGGGCCCACCGGAGGAGTCTGGTTCTCTGGTTGGCTCGTCCAATGCTGCCTAAAGCAGACCGGGCTAAGAAAAGTGTGTGGGGGGATGTTCCAAGGAGAAATAGGGGCGGCTGGGGACCGTTTATGGACACCCGGCTGCCCACAGGCGGCTGGGGACCGTGTGTGGACACCCGGCCGCGGGGCGGCTGGGGACCGAGTATGGACACCCGGCCGCCGGGCAGCTGGGGACTGAGTATGGATTCCAGGCCACCAACACAGCCATGACGTGGTGGCCAGATTCCGCCTCCACATGCCTAAAAGGCCCAATTTCAAGTTCAAGCAAGCAAGCAGTATGGTATTGCAGCCTGGGGGTGGGTGGGTGGCAGGCTGCATACTTGAGCTTGTATTGCAAGGAATGGGGGAGGTACAATTGAACACTGCCCTGGGACTAGAACTTGCATGGGGATAGTTGCAAGTCTGCATCTTCTGATGCGGTAAGGATCACTTATGATGGGCACACTTTTAGACAGTGACCTGGGAGTCAGAGATGCTTCCAGGGGTCTTCCCCATGCTGTTCCCTTGTCTTTTCAGCACTTTATGCATGTGTCACACAGCATGGCCAGATAAGGTTGTAAAATGTTAAAATGACATTTCACGGTGAATGCATTTGTCATAGTTGAAAGCAATACAAAAGTGCAAAAACGCATAAAAAATGCTACTTGTGAACATAGCCGAAGGTGTGGAGGAGTATTTTTGTTTTTGGTCATTTATTTTAACTTATACATAAGTCTTTACCCTGGAAAGGATGTTCCTTAACATATTTCACAGGAAAAAAGTTTCACTTTCGTTTTTGAACGTTTTATTGTGAGCCCGTAAAAGTGGCTTAATACCTCTGACCACGTTGTTGACAGCAGTGACCTGGGGGTCAGAAATGCTTCCTGGGGCGATCCCCATGCTGTCCCCATGTCATTTGAGCACTGTCACTATCGTTTTGGGCACTTGTTAGGCTTTTAAAAGACTGCCGGGGGTGCCACCGAAAAAATGCTCGAGTCTCCCATAGACTAACATTGGGCTCGTTGCTCGGGTCGAGCACCCGAGTATCACGGCGAGCTCGGCCCGAGCTTCAAGCACCAGAGCATTTTAGTGCTCGCTCAACACTAATTCTAATTCATCCATTTCTATTTGTATTTGTGGTAGGAAATGTGGATGCAACCAATGTTAATTTTTATCCAACTATTCTAAATGAATGACAAATCTGTCTATATTTTCAATTTCACTCCTGTACCATTGTATAACTCAGAAGATTTTCAGGTCCAAATGCCAGGAAAGTTAGACAATTGGGTGTCACCAATCCAGTTTTCACAAAGACAAATATACCCAAGTTAGAGCTGCACGAATATATTAGAGTAGGATTGAATTCTACTCAAATATTACAAAAATTCACACTTGCCAAAATGCAGATTTTTGTCATTCACTTCTGCACTGATTCAGAAAAATGGCGGCCACTGACCTGCATTTTGCTGAATTGTAAAGAGTCGTTAAAAGGATAAGAAATAAAAATAATCCTTATACTCACCCTACCACTCACCTTTGCGGCCCCTCCGTTCTTTATCATCACCCATACAGTTCTCTATGTATCTTCTTATCCCTATTAGAAGTTTGACAGCCTTTTTTCTGACCATGCGTCCCTCCCACTAATTCCTTCTATTCATTAACAGGTGGTTTTAACTAGCTCTACCAGCCCATACATTGTAGGTTTAAAGTCCAAGCAGAGACATATTGTCCATACAGGCTTACAGCCCAAGAGTGGCATATCCAGTGGTAGCTCTACCAGCCCATACATTGTAGGTTTATAGCCCAAGCAGAGACATATTGTCCATACAGGCTTACAGCCCAAGAGTGGCATATCCAGTGGTAGCATAGCGTAGTTACCCATCATACGAAGGTGACCTTGTCGTTGTGGTTGGGCACACATAAATTGGCCATATTATGCGCAAAAAAACTTCATTTTGTAAAGTGACATCAGTCTAGATATAATATTTCTTATATATTCATGTATGGAGTGCGGAAGTTCTCTTTGCAATTTAGATTACTTTTTTCTTCAGAGCACCTGAATAGACCAGTGAGCGACCCCTCTTTTTTCTATCTTCTCATCTCTGCCACTGGGAGGAAATGAGTGGTAAGGTAAGTATAAGTATTTTTTACATCTTATGTTTATTATGCTCTAGGGTTTCAAGAAACCCCAGAGAATAATGAGGGGCATGCAATTTTCAGAGAATAACTTCTCTGAAATTGAATTTCCTGGGGAAAATCTATGCAATTTGGCAAATTCATATTTTTCCCTATTCACTGATCTCTATGCAAAAATGCTTTTATACTTTGTTGGCACACATCTGTAAAAAATGACAAGGATTTCATTAGAGTCTTTTACAAGTCTTTTGGTGACATTTTTTGCTATAATATATTTTAATATGAATATGATTAATTTTAAGCTCTTTTCCAATACGAAAGGATATGAGAAAATAGCTGAAAATATACTATACCAAGGGTATGCTAAATTTTTGGAAATAGTAGTGATAAAAAAAACTCCAAAAATGAGAGAAAAAGCCAATTTTGCCTATTGACCTACAGCTAATATTTAGATGAAGTGTTTAAAAAAAACTGGACAATTTTAATAGAAAAGATGGAAAATAAATGGCAGAATAAGGTTTTTATTAACATATAATTTTTTTTTGCCAGTAGGAATTTATCAAATAATTAGACATGGTTGTCTCATTTGGAAAAATCAGCAAAGAATAGCAAATTGCACACATGGAGCAGTAGTTAAACTTCTACTTGGGTTTCTTACAATGTTTCTCTATAAATTCCGAATAATACAGTAAATGCTTGGAATAGCTCAGGCCACCAGTAGGGTCTTTTCCTGCCATCAGTGAACTTGTCTTGACCTTGTTTCCACCGGGGCCTATTAAAATTGAGTCATGAGGCAGAAGAGTTATATTCGAGTGTTGCTTAAACATGTGTGGTCTCTAAAAGCAACAGATTTATCTAAAAACGTTTTTTAACTCACCAAAGACACAGGAAACAATTTTTGAAAATATTTTGAATTTATATTTGTAATTTGCTATGAAAAAAAAATATTAAATTCTAAAACTGATTTTAATGAATTTAAAATGACACTATAAAGCTTCACATTAAAAGCTGTGTCGCGTTAAATAATAAATGATATACCATGTTACTGAGATATACATATGCGAATTTATATAAAACAAAATCTCAGGATACTTATGAATTTAAGCAATCATAGCTAGAGTTAGTGCAGATATATTTGCAAGACCTGGTCCAAAGACAAGTCAATAATCTGTGGCCACAAGACAGGAGCCCTGAGAACCACATCATTACATTAGTTGGTATGGCGTATCATCATTATTGTGGTGTGAGGTACATGTGGCATCATGACTGGTCAGCTTCTCAAAAGAAGAGCCTCGGATGCCGTCAAGTAAGTGGCGGTTCTCCAGACTACCTAATTACTATTTACTGATGTGTCTGTTGAACTGGGCACATTTCCACCAAGCCTAAAAATTTCTACCTATTTGAGCATTTCTGCATGTATGCATTAATTTCAAGTAATACTTAACCTATTTCTGATGATGTCTGTAATAGTATGTAGCTGCGCCCTGGGCCTTATGGACCAGCTACGCATTATTATGCAGAATGCGATCGTGCCCGCACACAAGCGGTGCGGGGCGATCACCGCCGGGTGTCAGCTGATTGTCACAGCTGACACCCGGTGCTATATGCCAGGAGCGGCTGCTGGCACATTAACCCCCAAAATGCTGTGATCGCAGTCCATCGCAGCATTCCGGGAGAGAAGCGCCGTTACTTATCTTCTCTCTGGCATCCTGCGCTGTTTCTGCCGGGTCCCGGATGTTCTCATGGTGATCCCATGTCATCATGACAACATCCGGGTCACCAGGAGGCAAGAAGTTACTTTGGTCATGTGCAGTGCGCGACCAAAGTAACTTCTGCATGCAGCGCTGGCAGGCTGTATATAGCATAGAGATGCTGCTGCATCTCTATGCTATATAAGCGATCAGGCTGCAAAAAGTGAAAGTCCCATAGTGGGACATAGTGAACAAGTAAAAAAAAGTGTCAGAAAGTGAAAAGAAAATTAAAAAAAATTGTAAAAATATAAAAAAAATGAAAAAAATAACCCCCCCCAAAAATATACTGTACCCATAAATCAATATTATAATGAAAAAAAAATAAACCAATAAAAGTACATAAATTTATCATAGCCTCGCCCGAAATGACCTGACCTATAAAACTGTCCCACTAGTTAACCCCTTTAGTGAACATGATAAAAAAATAAAAAAAACAAAGCAAAAAACGGTGCTATATCATCATACCACCAAACAAAAAATTGAATAAAACACGATCAAAAAGACGAATGTAAATAAAAATGGTACCACTGAAAACATCATCTTGTCCCGCAAAAAACAAGCCACCATACAGCTCTATCAGCTGAAAAATAAAAAAGTTCTAGCTCTCAGAATAAAGCGATATTAAAAAAATTTTTTTTCTATAAAATAGTTTTTATTGTGTAATAGCGCCAAAACATAAAAAAGACATAAATGTGGTACCGCTGTAAACGTACTGACGCGAAGAATAAAGCTGCCTTATCAATTTTACCACATACGGAACAGCATAAAAAAAAAAAAACAATTCCTGAATTGTTAATTTTGTTTATTCTGCCTCCCAAAAATCAGAATAGAAAGCGATCAAAAAATGTCACGTGCCCGAAAATGATGCCAATAAAAAAGTCAACTCATCCCGCAAACAACAAGCTATCATATGACTCTGTCGGCCGAAATATGAAAAAAATATAGCTCTCAAAATATGGCGATGCAAAAACTAGTCTTTGCAAAAAAAAGCATTTTTTAGTGTGTGACAGCTGTCAGTCATAAAATCCGATATGAATCTGGCATCGCTGTAATCGCACCGACCCAAAGAATAAATTTGTCTAATTACTTTCACTGCATGAAAAACGGTGTAAAAAATAAACTCTAGGGATAGGGTTGTGCTAGGGATAGGGTTGTGCTAGGGTTAGAGTTAAGGTTGTGCTAGGGTTAGGGTTGTGCTAGGATTAGGGCTGTGCTAGGGTTGGGGTTGTGCTAGGGTTAGGGTTGTGTTAGGGTTAGGGTTTTGCTAGGTTGGGATTTTTTCAAAAGTAAAGAAAAAAAAATGATAACGAAATGGCGACCAGTGTTGAGCGCATGTGCTCGCTACTTGGGTTTGCATCGGAGGCTCGGGTATGCACCGAGTATCGCGGGTGCTCGAGTGACATGCTCGAGTCTCTGTCCCACATGCTTCGTGGCCAATAAAAGTTACATGGATTGCCTACCATGCACAAGCGATCCCCGCATGTTTTTTTTGGGTGTCTAACAGCCAGGAAACATGCGGGGCATGGACTCGAGCTTGTCACTCAAGCACCCGCGATACTTGGTGCATACCTGAGTACCCGATGCAAACTTAAGTAGCGAGTAGTGATGAGCGAGCACTAAAATGCTCGGGTACTCATTGCTCGGGTCGAGCAAATTGGAATACTAGGGTGCCCGACCCGAGCAACAAGCCCAATATAAGTCTATGGGAAACGCGGGCATTTTTCTGGCGGCTCCCCCAAGCGGTCTGCAGAGGGTCTAAAAATTGGCCAAATCGATAGGTACAGTGCTCAAATGACATGGGAACAGCATGGGGAATACCCCTGGAAGCATCTCTGACTCCCAGATCACTGCTGTCAACAACGTGGTCAGAGTATTACGCCCATTTTACGGACTCGGGCCGAGCTCGCCGTGATACTCGGGTGCTCGACCTGAGCAACGAGTCCAATGTTAGTCTATGGGAGACCCGAGCAATAAAACATACAAAAACGAAACCAAAATGGATTTTCCTGGGAAATATGTTAAGGAACATCCTTTCCAGGGTAATGACTTGTATATAAGGCAAAATAAATAGCCAAAAACAAAAATACTCCTCCACAATTTGGGCTATGTTCACACGTAGCGTTTTTGATGCGTTTTTGTACTTTTGCATTGCTTTCAACGAAGACAAATGCATTCACCAGGAAATGTCATTTTAACATTTTACAACCTTATCTGGCCATGTGGTGTGTGACACATCATCAGACACATGCATACAGTGCTGAAAATACATGGGAAAACCATGGGGAAGACCTCTGGAAGCATCTCTGACTCGCAGGTCGCTGCTTAAAAGTGTGCCCATCATAAATGATCCTTGGCGCATGCGAAGATGTCTCCCGCCATGCACCTGTAGTTGCAGACTTGCAACAATCACCGTCCACGTCCTTGTCCCACTGCAGCGTTCACTTGTCCCTACCCCATTCCTTGGAATGCAAGCGCAAGTATGCAGGCAGCCACCCACCCACTCACCCACAGGCTGCAATACTATACCGCCAAATTTTTGACAGCTGCTTGCACTTGAAATGTGGCCTTTTAGGCTCGTGGAGGTGGAAGCTTTTCATAACCTCATGCCGGCAGCGGCCGGGTGTCCATACTCGGTCCCCAGCCGCCACTATATTTCCCGGTATCGCATCCGCCTTCCACAAGCACGGGTCCCACAACATTACCCGTGCCCTCCCCAGTGCACTTACTGGGAAGGACCGCCTAACCACAAACACGTGGACAGGTGAATGTGGCCAGGGACGTTACGAAGCCAGTCCACAACTTTTTTTGAAGAGAGTTGTATTTAGCTCGGTGAAAGGACTGGCATAGAGGGAAACCATATCTACCCTGCGTGTCATTTCTCCCAGGAAGTCCTGTAATTGAGCTTGTTGCAGAAGCAATGGCAGCCCATCCAACATCAACTCGCACTTGTCGGTGTTACTTTGACACACACACATCTTTCTTTGCGCATTTAATTTCTTGAATACAGAGTTGGACAATGGCCTGATCTGTAATGCGTTTTGAGAAATAACATGCATAAGCATGGCCGATCCACATTAAAAAAAAGCAGCCATAGAGTGTCCGGGAACCTCCCCCCACACTTTTCTTAGCCAGGGCTGCTTTTCGGCAGGGTTGGACGGCCCACCAGAGAACCGGAGACTCCTCCGGCGGGCCCTGGCTTCTCCTTCAGGAGAGTTCATAGTACCGAGGTGAGGCCATGATGATGATAGAGGCCACCATCTGCTTAGTTTTCTGTCACTTGGAATGCAAGTGCAAGTATGCAGCCAGCCAACCACCCACCCACAGGCCGCAACACTAAACTGCCAGATTTCTGGGCAGCTCTTTGCACTTAAAATATGGCCTTTTAAGCTCGTGGAGGTGGAAGCTTTTCACAACATCATGCCGGCGGCGGCCGGGTGTCCATACTCGGTCCCCAGCCGCCACTATATTTCCCGGTATCGCCTCCGCCTTCCACATGCACGGGTCCCATAACAGTACCCGTGCCCTCCCCAGTGCACTTACTGGGAAGGACCACCTAATCACAAACACCTGGACAGGTGAATGTGGCCAGGGACGGTACGGAGCCAGTACACAACTTTTTTTGCTGAGAGTTGTATTTAGCTCAGTGAAAGGACTGGCATAGAGGGAAACTGTATCTACCCTGTGTGTCATTTCTCCCAGGAAGTCCTCTAAAGCTGCTTGCACTTGAAATGTGGCCTGAACATTACTGCTGGTACTTTTCTGTGGGAATTTGCTTGCCTCCTACCAGCCTGGAATATTTCCAGCAAACTATGGTACGACGCCATGGTATTAGCACTGCCCCCAATACCAGTATCGAAGCCATCCATAATTTTCTTCTCAAGAATTTTATTTGGTAGACTGAGTGGCTGCCCAAATACATTTTCTCACAAAGGAGCTGAAGATAGAGTGGCAGCAGGTGCAAGTTTCTCCAGCCTGTTAGATATTAGAGGGTGAACGGCAGCACATTGGATCAGTGGTTAGCATTGAAGCCTTGCAGTGCTGGGATCCTGGGTTCAAATCCCAGCAAGGACAACATCTGCAAGGACTTTGTATGTTCTCCCCGTGTTTGCTTGTGTTTCCTCCTCAGTAAAAATAGAGTGTCCGGGAACCTTCCCACACACTTTTCTTAGCAAGGACTGCTTCTCAGCAGGGTTGAACTGTCCCACCAGAGAATCCTCTGGTGTGCCTTGGCTTCTACCTCAGGAGAGTTCATGATACCGCTAACTTTGCAGCTGTTATGGGGCTCTTGAGCGGGTGAGAAAGGCTAACCCTCAGAATCAAATTCTCTGGTGGGCACAATGTTTTTCAATCTGAAACTGCTTCTCAGTGGGAGTTGTATTTCACCACAGCCATATTGTTTAGCTTGGTGAAAGGACTGGCATAGAGGGAAACCGTATCTACCCCGGCTGTCATTTCTCCGTCACCAGGTTCCGCCCATTGTCACACACGACCATGCCGGGCTGTATGTTCAGCAGTGAGAGCCACAGATCAGGCTGCAGTGTTACAGCTTTCAACAGCTCTGCAGCACTGGGAGGTTTGTCAATTAAGCATTAAGCATGTTATCTTCAGCACAGCCTGTTGCCGCTTGGCCAATGCTGTGCTGCAGTGCTGTCATTTCGGAGATGGAGGAGGAGGTGCATGAGCTGAACAATGTGATTACATTGAGGTTAAATTGATGACGCTGTTTTTTATACTAAAGAAAGATCCCATTGTTTTGTTTTTTTTCCGTTATTTTTTAAGAAAAGTGCATTCACCAGGAAATGTCATTTTAACATTTTTAGTGTTGAGCGAGCACTAAAATGCTCGGGTGCTAGAAGCTCGGGCCAAGCTCGCCGTGATACTTGGGTGCTCGACCCGAGCAACGAGCTCAATGTTAGTCTATGGGAGACCCGAGCATTTCTGCGGTGGCACCCCCGGCAGTCTGTAGAAAGCCTAAAAAGTGGCCAAAATAATAGTGACAGTGCTCAAAAGACATAGGGACAGCATGGGCATCACCCCAGGTAGCATTTCTGACCCCCAGGTCACTGCTGTCAACAACGTGGTCAGAGGTATTAAGCCACTTTTACGCGGTCACAAGAAAACGTTCAAAAACGAAACTGAAAGTGCTTTCCTGTGAAATATGTTAAGGAACTTGCTTTCCAGGGTAAAGACTTGTGTATAATGTAAAATAAATAACTAAAAACAAAAATACTCCTCCACACCTTGGGCTATGTTCACAAGTAGCAATTTTTATGCGTTTTTGCACTTCTGTATTGCTTTCAACCGTGACAAATGCATTCACCGGGAAATGTAATTTTAACATTTTACAACCTTATCTGGCCATGTGCTGTGTGACACATGCATACAGTGCTGAAAAGACATGGGAACAGCATGAGGAAGACCCCTGGAAGCATCTCTGACACCCAGGTCACTGCCTAAAAGTGTGCCCATCAGAAGTGATCGTTGCCGCATCAGAAGATGCAGACTTGCAACTATCCCCGTGCAAGTCCTTCTCCCAGAGCAGTGTTCAATTGTACCTCCCCCATTCCTTGCAATGCAAGCGCAAGTATGCAGCCTGCCACCCACCCATCCCCAGGCTGCAATAGCATACTGCTAGCTTGCTTAGGCATGTGGAGGCAGACGCCGGCCACCATGTCATGGCTGCGTCGGCGGCCTGGCATCCATACTCAGTCCCCAGCCGCCCGGCGGCTGGGTGTCCACACATGGTCCCCAGCCGCCCCTAATTCTCTGCTGAACTTCCCCCACACTTTTCTTAGCCTGGCCTGCTTTAGGGCAGCATTGGACGAGCCCACCAGAGAACCAGACTCCTCCAGTGGGCCCTGGCTTCTCCATCAGGGGAGTTGAGAGTGCCAAGGGGAGGAGCATGATGATGATAGTAGTTAGCATCTGATTTGTTTTCTTGGAACGCAAGCATAAGTGTGCAGCCTGCCACCCACCCACCCCCAGGCTGCAATACCATACTGCTAGCTTGCTTGCACTTGAAATTGGGCCTTTTAGGCATGTTGGGGCGGAATCTGGTCACCACGTCATGGCTGCGTCGGCGGCCTGGTATCCATACTCAGTCCCCAGCTGCCGGGCGGCCGGGTGTCCACGCTCTGTCCCCAGCCGCCAGGGGGCGGCCGGGTGTCCATACTCGGTCCCCAGCCGCCCCGCGGCCGGGTGTCCACACACGGTCCCCAGCCACCTGGGGGCAGCCGGGTGTCCATAAACGGTCCCCAGCCGCCCCTATTTCTCCTGTCAACTTCCCCCCCACACACATTTCTTAGCCCGGCCTGCTTTAGGGCAGCATTGGACGAGCCCACCAGAGAACCAGACTCCTCTAGTGGGCCCTGGCTTCTCCATTAGGGAAGTTGAGAGTGCCAAGGGGAGGAGCATGATGATGATAGAAGTTAGCATCTGCTTTGTTTTCTTGGAATGCAAGCGTAAGTGTGCAACCTGCCACCCACCCACCCCCAGGCTGCAATACCATACTGCTAACTTGCTTGCACTTGAAATTGGTCCTTTTAGGCATGTGGAGGCGGAATCTGGCCACCACGTCATGGCTGCTTCGGCGGCCTGGTATCCATACTCAGTCCCCAGCTGCCCGGTGGCCGTATGTCCACGTTCAATCCCCAGCCGCCAGGGGGCGGTCGGTGTCCATACTCGGTCCCCAGCTGCCCCGCGGCCGTGTGTCCACACACGGCCCCCGGCCGCCCCTATTTGAAGAACAGCCTAACCACAAACACGTGGACAAGTGAATGTGGCCTGGGATGGTTCATCTCACCCCTACACACTGGGTTAATATTGTGGAAGCCGGGACACAGTTGGACCCTGGGATGCAACATGTCCTCCAGACATAGAGGATTGCGGGTCCTGGGTCAATAAGGCTTCAAAACAAAGTTTAGACAGCATCAGTGGTCAGCCTCCTACACAACGAGTAAATTATTCATGATCATGAGGCCATCCATCTCCTTAGCTTTCTGTTCCTTGGAATGCAAGCGCATTTATGTAGTAGCGGCTAGGCCTGAGGTGGTCAGCGTTTTGGCGCATATCCTACCTCCTACGAGGATTGCTGGATGTTTTCCTGCTACTATCCCAGTTCTATGACTCCTGTTAAAACAAAGCTTCAGGTGATGAATGATGGCTGAGGTGGTGGCAAAGGAGAAAGAGCAGGAGGAACAGGGACCATTCACATCAATATCAGGCCAGTCAACCACACATGTCTTGTAGGATATGTTTCTGTACCAAAAGGAGCGGTTCGGCTACACAGTTATAGGGCATACAGTGAGTGCAATGCCTACCAAAAATTTCGAGGCACTCCAATGCCTATTGGAAGTGACATGGAGTTCAGAGGGCCTTAACTAAACCGTTTTTTCCATTTATGGCAACTGGGTCTCCTGTGCACTGTTGGCCTAAGCAGTGAAAGGAAGGCTTTCCAAAAATTCTGAGGAACTGCAATGGCCCTTCAAACAGATGAGGATTACAGCATACTAAAAACCTTCTACCCATTATTGGGGAGTGGGTCTCCCTTAGTGTTCGCCTATGCATTGAAGAGCAAAAGCTGACTAAAATTAGGAGGAAATGCAATGCCCGTTGGAAGAGTCATGGAGGTTAGAGTTAATTAAAAACAACATTTCAATGCCCCTTGGAAGAGCTGTGGAGTTCAGAATGGTTTAACAAGACGGTTTTAATGCCCCTCGGAAGAGATGTGAAGGTCACAGTAGCTTAACAATATGGTTTTAATGCCCCTCAGAAGAGATGTGGAGGTCAGAGTAGCTTAAAAAGACAGTTTTAATGCCCCTTGGAAAAGTGGTGGAGGTCACAGTAGCTTAACAAGACGGTTTTAATGCCCCTCGGAAGAGACGTGGAGGTCCCAGTAGCTTAACAAGACGGTTTTAATGCCCCTTGGAAAAGTGGTGGAGGTCACAGTAGCTTAAAAAGACGGTTTTAATGCCCCTCGGAAGAGACGTGGAGGTCCCAGTAGCTTAACAAGACGGTTTAATGCCCCTCGGAAGAGACGTGGAGGTCACAGTAGCTTAACAAGATGGTTTTAATGCCCCTTGGAAAAGTAATTATGGTCACAGTAGCTTAACAAGACGGTTTTAATGCCCCTCGGAAGAGACGTGGAGGTCCCAGTAGCTTAACAAGATGGTTTTAATGCCCCTCGGAAGAGACGTGGAGGTCACAGTAGCTTAACGAGATGGTTTTAATGCCCCTTGGAAAAGTGGTGGAGGTCACAGTAGCTTAACAAGACGGTTTTAATGCCCCTTGAAAGAGACGTGGAGGTCCCAATAGCTTAACAAGACGGTTTTAATGCCCCTCGGAAGAGACGTGGAGGTCACAGTAGCTTAACAAGACGGTTTTAATGCCCCTTGGAAAAGTGGTGGAGGTCACAGAAGCTTAACAAGACTGTTTGAATGCCCCTAGGAAGAGACGTGGAGGTCACAGCTTAACAAGACGGTTTTAATGCCCCTTGGAAAAGTGGTTATGGTCACAGTAGCTTAACAAGATGGTTTTAATGCCCCTCGGAAGAGACGTGGAGGTCACAGTAGCTTAACAAGACGGTTTTAATGCCCCTCAGAAGAGACATTGAGGTCCCAGTAGCTTAACAAGACGGTTTTAATGCCCCTTGGAAAAGTGGTGGAGGTCACAGTAGCTTAACAAGACAGTTTTAATGCCCCTTGGAAAAGTGGTGGAGGTCACAGTAGCTTAACAAGATGGTTTTAATGCCCCTTACAAGAGCCATACAGTACAGCATATTACAAACATTATTCCCATTATTGGGGAGTGGGTCTCCCATAGTCTTTGCCTATGCCTTCCAAGCAAAAGCTGCCAAAAATTAGGACGGAGGAACTTGCAATGCCCCTTACAAGAGCCATGCAGTACAGCATATTACAAACATTATTCCCATTATTGGGGAGTGGGTCTCCCATAGTCTTTGCTTATGCCTTCCAAGCAAAAGCTGCCAAAAATTAGGACGGAGGAACTTTCAATAATGGCAACGCATTGTCAGTTGACAGGCGAGTGCGCTTATCAGTTACAATTCCCCCAGCGGCGCTAAAAACACGCTCCGATAACACGTTAGCGGCAGGGCAGGCCAGGACCTTCAAGGCGTACAGAGCGAGTTCATTCCAAGTGTCCAGCTTGGATACCCAATAATTAAAAGGCACAGAGGAATCACGGAGGACGCTGGTATGGTCGGCAAGGTACTCCCTCACCATCTTTTGAAACTTTCCACTCCTTGTGAGAGTACCCCATGCCTCAGGGTCTGTCCGAAGGGAGGGTCTGAGAAAACTGTCCCAGAACGTTGACAGTGTTCCCCTGCCTCTGCTGGATTGGAGTTGCGTCTCTCTCGCATGTACGCCTTGGTTGGGCAACGAACTGTGACCTCTGCCACTAGCGTGTTCAGATGGGAATTTTTTTAAGAGTTCTGCAGCAAGGGCCTTCTGGTACTGCCCCATTTTTGTAGACCTCTCCACCTCAGGAATAAGAGAGTGATGTGTTCCGTCCCAAGGTCCGACTGGGTCCCGGCTTCCACTATGTTTACCCAGTGTGCCGTCAGGGAGATGTACTGTCCCTGGCCTTAAGCACTTGTCCACGTGTCCATTGTCAGGTGGACTCTCCCAGTAACTGCGCTGTTGAGGGCACGGCAGATGTTTTGGGACACGTGCTTGTGTAGTGCAGGGATGGCACACCGGGCAAAATAGTGTCGGCTGGGGACCGAGTACCGACGGACGGCCACAGCCATAAGGTTGCAGAAGGATTCCGTCTCCACCAGCCTAAAAGGCAGCATTTCCAACGCAAACAGTGGTGAAATGTGCGAATTTAGGACTGTGGCCTGTGGGGCGTTTGCTGCGAATTTCCGCTTTCGTTCAAAGGTCTGGGATATGGACAATTGAACTCAGCAGTGGGACGTGGACATGGACGTTGGTGCTGTTTCTTGAGAAAATGCCATAACAAGTGAAGACTGAGAGGAGGGGGCATCTTTGCATGCAGTATGGACAGGGGATTGCCTTGCACACACAACAGGGGGTTTTATTGCACGCACAACAGCGGAAGAAGCAGTGGTGACACCCATTGACACTGGTCGTGGACCCTGGGGTTCGCCCCACAAAGTCGGGTGCTTTGCTGCCATGTGCCTGATCATGCTGGTGGTGGTCAGGCTGGTAGTTTTGTCACCCCTGCTGATGCTGGCATGGCAGGTGGTACAAATGGCCTTTTTGGGGTTATCAGCAGAGTCTTTAAAAAAATTCCAGACTCTGGAAGACCTACAGGTCCTCTTCCACTTGCGCACCACGATCCTCCTCCTCACTTCCTGGCAATTGTGTCTCGTCATCGTCCACCTCTTGTGACAAATTGCCAGCGTCGACTTCCTGTGGCCGTGGCTGTTCAAATATTTGGGCATCGCTACATGGGATCTCCTCCTCCACCACTTCAAGTGGAGCAGGCGAAGGGCACAAATCTGGAAATGGACCAGCTCTCCAGAGTGTCCAAGTGTGGGATCAGTTGCTGTCTGATGACACTCGGCATGGTGGGAGGAAGGAGCATCAGGGTGAGGAGTAGTGTTGAGCCACCCCCGTAGTGTTCTAGTTCGGTTCGGTTCGTCGAACACCCGTATGTTCGCCGAACTGTTCGTCGAACTGTTCGTCGAACACCTTCGAACACCGTTAAAACCAATGGCAGGCAAACAAAGACACATAGAAACACATAGAAAACACTTCAAAGGTGTCCAAAAGCTGAAAAACTGCTCAGAAGACACAACTAACACATGGAAAAGTGACAAGTACATATAGTCATGCGAAAAGAAAAGAGGTGGAGGAGTAAAAGGAGGGGGAGACACAGATATAGGCATGTCATGCCCTTCTAAAATCAATAAAGGCTGGAGTAAAAATCTAAAATCAGCCTACCAACACCCAGACGTCGTGACAAGAAAATTAAAAAAAGAAATATCTTTAGGTAGAATGGCGGTTCCATTCAGAACACTTTCCTTACAAGACGTAGTGGTATCCCCTTTGTGAGTTGTGCCAAAAACGGAACCCAATACATTCGGACTAATCCACCAATTGTCATATCCAAGGGGCAGGTCGTAAACGACAACATTGACGCGGAACCAAGTACAGTAGTATATACTGTACATCTTTTGACAAGGCAATCAGGCGGATCAAGAAGTTGGGAAGGGTCACCCTAATGGCCAAAACAGACATTGATGCGGCGTTCCGGTTACTTACTACCTGTGCCTCCGAATAGTGTCCACCTATTGGGCTGCTTCTGGGAAGGAGCATACTATATAGATCGCTGTTTGCCCATGGAGGGGTCCAGATCCTGGTCACTATTTGAGGCGTTTAGTTGCTTCCTCGAATGGGTTGTAATGGACGTTTCTAAGGGGGCACATATTATCCATTACCTCGACAACTTCTTATGCCTGGGCCCAAAAGATTCTCCACAGTGTGAATACACATGGTAGTCCACCTGTGAGAAGGAGAGAGCTGGAGGGAGAGCGGACACTACAGAGCCGAGGGGTTAGATGGAGAATGGAAGAAGGAAAGAGGGCGAGGGAGGTAAGGGAGTACAGTAGAAGGCCGACCTAAGCTCCCCCACGTTCCTGCTGGGCGGGGAACAGCCCTGGGAAGAAAAGCCGCTTGCGCATCCCTTTGAGGTTACGGGCGCGAGCGGGCAGAGGGACTACGCTGGAGTGCGAAGCCGACACGGCCAGTCCATTCCTGCCCGTGCGACCTCCGTGTCGCCGGGTTTGTGCCAGAGCCGCGGTGGACCCTGACGGCCAGCCCCCCTCTCCCAATACTGGTGCCTGTCCGCTGGTGGGTCGAGCCCCCCCGCGGTGTGGGGGGGTAATATCTGCAGAAGAAAGACCATCTTCCAGCCAAACTAAGATGTCTACTTCTTTTCGTGGACAATGTGATACGATCCCTTTCTTACGGACACGCCCATCGCTACAAATTCCAGATGAGGCACAAAAACAGCAGGTGCTTCAAAGGATATCAAGTGCTCCTTCAAGTGGGCTCTCCTCCACCTCAACTTCAACATTACAAATATTCCAGTCCTCAGAGGTGTCACCCCAATCGCACTTGCTTCCTCACAGCTCCCAAGTCTCCAGCTGCCCATCTGAGTATGGAGTAACACAGATGGTTGAGTCTGTACAGCTGTTTACTCATACTATAGCCTGGGAAACGGAGGTCTGCTCCAGAACTTCTGTTAATCCAGACGAGGAAATGATCTGCACTGATGCCCAAAATCTTTATGAGTTGGATCCAGGACCAAATGAAGAAGGTTCTGAGCATAATGTAGACCCTCGTTCCCAAACTGTAACTCCTGTTGGTGGAGACAATGATGAAGACGATGATGAGACTCAAATACCTGATTGGAGCGACAACTTGACTTTTCGGTCAGGACAGGAAGAGGTTGGCTCTGAGGACGACGGGTGTGAGAACACACAGGGTAATGATGACGAGGTTGGAGATTCCACTTACTGTCAACGCACAGTCAGCCAGTCGATGAGGTCAGCAGAGAAGGTGGAGGAGGATGTGACTAGCCCAGGGGATGGGGATGACTCAGTACCCGGGCCTCTGCCTGGCCTTGGGGATGTCGCGGTGGTTGGCTCCCGGGCCCGTACCCTGGGGTCAGTCTTTAAAAGGGTGGATAATTGTTAATTTTATAAGAGTTCGTGATGCCACCTGTGGTATCTGGTGAGAAGCACCAGCGCTGCAGCAGTCCACTGAGGCAGGTGATAAGGCAGCTCGATGGTATAGCTCCCCACAGGTGGAGCTAGGCCTCAGAAAAGCGTATGCAGGGGGAAAGCAGGACAAGCGAGACCCAGCTGGGTCAGAGCAAGAATGGGAACGGACACAGTAGTCACTTCAGTACCTTTTACTGGTGGAAATTCAGGCACATCCCGGAGCACTGTAGGGTGAAGGGTGCATATCAGGATCCTCCCCAATGAGCGGGTGTAGGGCCTCCTGTTTCTTGCCTCTGCGTAGTAAGTTTCTGACCTGCCTGGAGCTAGGCCTAACTTTGTCTCTGTCCTACGCTTTCTCACCTTGTGGTAGGGCCTTGTCTTGGAGTTCACGCTCCCAGTATGCGGGGCCTAAGCGTCTCCTGGCTCTGTTACGTATCAGCACCTTAGCGATCCTGGGACTTGTAGTTCTCCAGGGATTCCGGTTATGCCTTACTGGGTCATAGAGATCCCGGTAAGCTCGGATCCGGTGTCCGGTAAATGCTTCAGGGTGAGCTGGTTAAGCTCCTCTGCCCCTTATGTACTAACTCTCCACTCACCTTCAGCCTACTCGGGCCCTCACTAGGCTATACACACTAACGGCAGCTTGCCGCGCTTCACCGATCTTATGGCGCCGGCACACCTTAAGCTCTAACTGGGCTCCCTTAATCTAGCTAGCAGGAGCCTCGTGCTCCACTGCTGAACTATTAACTGAGTTCTCTAGACTAGACTGAGCTCCACTGCAGACTGACCTCTCTTAGGCTTCTCTACTGCAGGAACTCTTCAGAGGAACTGAACTGCCTAGCTCCACCTTCCCTATTTATATCCCTAACGGGCTCCATCTGCTGGTCTGAGGTGAAAGGTGGAGATGTGGGAATGTTTATGGGGGTCTCTTGTGGAGGATTCCATCAATGCACTCTTCTAGGATCTGTGATACCAAGCGCTGCTATTGACGACGAGATTAGGTTGCACCTTCCTGGACAGAGATGGAGTACTGGAAGCACGTCAACAATTGCATCCTCAACCACAACTCTGCCTCTGACCAAAAGTCATAGTGGCTCTTCAGGTCGCATGGGCTCTAAGCCTTGTGTAACGTACCTGGCGGCGTCCTTGCATAGTGGTCCATCTCCCACTGTGCAAGAGCGCGCACTTGATCTCCAATCCAGAATGCCTCTCTGGCTTCCCTCCATGCTGTCTGTTTGCCTCTGTGTCTGCTACTTAAGGGCGGCGCCCGATCACTTCCTGTTTCTTGTACCTGCTGCGGGCACACCCCTTGTGCATCCTCCGCCTATTGCTGTCTGTCACCTGGTATTTAACCCTGCTGCTCCAATGAATCCCTGCCTGAGCATTGTGTTTCATTCAGTGTGCTCTCTCACTCTGCATGTGCCAGGTCCCCTTCTGTGTTTGCTTGCTTGCCCTTCCTGGAGGCTGTATTTCCAGGCCTGTCTGAACACGCTCCTTGCCTGTTCGTTCCGCCTTCTAGGGGCCGCATACCTAGACCCACTCCCGCATGTGACGGCGGAGCCTCCAGGAAGTCCAACAGACAGGTAGCAGATGAGCGCTCCCAGGTGAGCGGGCAAGAGTCTATGGAATAGCAGGTGGTCACAGCACGTGACGGCGGAGCCTCCAGGTAGGCAAGCAGGCAGGTAGCGGAGGAGCGCTCCCAGGTGAGCGGGCAGGAGTCTCTGGAATAGCAGGTGGTCACAGCACATGACGGCAGAGCCTCCAGGAAGGCTAGCAGGCAGGTAGCAGATGTGCGCTCCCAGGTGAGCGGCCAAGCTGGTCCATAGACAGACTGACAGGAGTAGGAAGGCAGACCGTCGGACCTCAGGCTAGCAAGCAGGTAGCAGGAATATCAGGCAGGAAACAGACAGCAAACTGGCAGGACTCTGGCAGGAATCAGGCAGGTAACTGGCAACGGGACCTGAGAGCTGAAGCAGAGTAGTGAACAGTGCAACAACATTGCTCGGGCACCTCCATTTTGGAGGAGGTGCCTTATATATGGTGAAGTCCTCCGGCCATTGGCCGGGGACTCCTTAGGACGGCGCACGCGGCCCCTTTAAGAGGGAGGGAGCGCGCGCGCGCCCTAAGCACAGTGGCCGGGAAGGAGCGCGCGCTGCCAGCAGAGCGGGAGGAGGACGCCGGGCTCGGAGCAGAGAGGTGAGGGGAACAGCGTCCCTGCCTAGCAGAGGGCAGGGACGCCGACGCTACACCCTGGTGCAATACGTTCTGACGTATAGCCTGGGCCAACGAGATCCAGAGGTGGGGCAAATCACGCTGCAGGAGTGGTCTCAGATCAGGGACCTATGAAGTTGACGCGCCCCCTGGGCCGTGGGGTACCCGGAGCCAGGCCGGTAGACGCTGGGGGTTGTAGTCACTGTGATAGTGACCCAGTCCGTGACCCAGGGCGGTCAATCCAAGGGTAATTTGTATATATGGGTTTTATAATGTCCGACTACGCCACCTGTGGAGTGCGGCCAAAGGGGCCGCCACTGCGGAACAGTACTCTGAAGCTGGTGGTTTTGCAGCAATGGTATTATTACTCCCCACAGGAAGAGTGTAGCTTCAGGGCAGTGTGGGTGGATGATGGTGGTTGTAGTGCAGGGAGTCAGTAATGAACACAGAGTCCGTGTGATGCAGTCCCAAGATCTTTACTCACAGTTGTTGCAGTCCAGATTACAGGTACCAGAGCAATCTCCCCCGTCGTGCTGTGCGTACTCAGTGAGGGGCTCAGTCCACCCCCAGATAGCTCCGGAGTACTTAGCAGGACCCCCTTCTGTGTGTCCTTTCTCTGGCCTTCTCCCTGCACCTCACACCCAGTGACACTTCTATCCGGTATCCTCGGGCCTTGGCGGGCAACGTGTGTTCTGTCCCCTGGGTCCCATTGGCTACCTTCTTAGTGAGACTGGTGTGGACTTAGGCCTGCAGTACATGAAATGCTGCAGCCTCCGGTTTCTAGTTGAGCCTTGCTGTTTCTCCGCTAGTTGAGGGACCGGTTTCCCTTATCTGGCCTGACCCCTCTACCTCCTGGTAGCAGCGGGCGTATGGGTGGCCTTCTGCTCGGCCCGTACCCCTAGGGTCCCTTCGGTTCCTGGAGCCTTCCTGCTCCCTCTCCTCTCTTCTCTCCTTCAGTCCTGGGCCTCCCAGGCTAGGCCCGCCTCCGGAGCAGAGCTCATGCAGAGCCTCTGCTCCTGTCACTTCTCCTCCTCTGACTGGCTTGCTCTTTCTAAGATGGCTTCCTATTTATACTTTCCCTGTCATGTGCTCCCCTAAGCTGCTTTCTCCACGCACACCCACTACATAGGACCCTCCCGCCAGCTAGGGACCTGGGACTGTGCTCTTCCTTGGGAGCAATCTCGCCCTACCCCCACTGCGGATATGTGTTGGATGCAGGTGTTAGGGTCCAGAGCCATACTCCTTCCTTACCTGAGGGTGAGATACCACACCTCTGGGTGAGATGCAGTACCTCTGTGGTGACTGAACCCTCAGGGGCGCCACACACCCTTCTGCACAGTTTTGAAATGGCGACGAAGATGTTTAGTGCTGACTATGCCATTATCAGCATGACTATTCCGGTGATTTACATGCTGGAGCACACGTTAAACAGAATTCAGAGTCAGGTGGTGGGACAAGAGGAGGTGAAGGAAGTAGAGGAGGAGTCGTATGCGGAAGGGATAACATCTCCATGGTCCAGACGGTCGGCAGCACCAAGGCGGCAGGCATGGGAGGGTGGGGGAGAGGGATTAACGAGGGCGCATGGTAGCAGCCAAACTGTTGAGGAAGGTGCAGGAGCCGAGGAAGAAGTGGAGGACGAACTGGCGATGGGCATGTAAGACTCATCAGATGAGAGAGACCTTGATCACATTTCTGTTGTGTGAGGTTGGGGGGAGAGGGCAGAGGAAGGAAGCATGATTCTTACCTCGCTACCAACACAACAAGGACTTGGTCCTCCTGGATGCGCAAGACACATGAGTGCCTTCTTGCTGCATTACCTGCAACATGACCCTTGGATTGTCAGAATTCGAAGTAATCCCGACTACTGGGTTGCCACACTCTTAGATCCCCGGTACAAAAGTAAATTTGCCAAAATAATTCCTGCCATAGAAAGGGATTCACGCATGCAGGAGTATCAGCAGAGGCTGTTGCAGAATCTTACATGTGCTTTTCCGCAAAACACCAGTGGTGCACGTAGTGAATCTCACAGTTCTAACTTGCAAACCGTGGGACTGTCGAGTCTTCATCACTCAAACCGTAACAGTAACACAGTATCTGCTGGTAACAGCAATTTTGTGGAATCGTTTCACCACTTTTTTAGACCATCCTTTGCAAGGCCACAGGAGACAAGAAGTCTGACACATAGTCAATGCCTAGAGAGGATGGTACAGGAGTATCTCCAAGTGAACATCGAAGCCATGACTGTGTCACTGGACCCTTGCTCATTTTGGGATTCCAATCTGGAAAAATGGCCGGAGCTCGCCACTCACGCCTTGGAGATCTTGTCATGCCCTGCAGCCAGCGTTCTCTCTGAATGTGTGTTCAGCGCTGCTGGTGGTGTGCTGACAGATAAGCGCACGCGGCTGTCCACTGAGAATGTAGACAGACTCAAGTTCATAAAGATGAACAAATCATGGATCCACAAGGACTTTTTTACCCCTGTGTCATCCTGGGGAGACTAAAAGCTTGAGGATTTGGTAAAATCACCTCACCAACAGTTTTAAGCAACTCTGGGGCAATTGGTGCCACTTAAGTGGTGTCTGTGCCACAATTTTTGGAAAAAATGGAGACTCTTTTTGGAGTCCCCTTGCTGTGTTTTACGTGACGTTGGCATCGTCAATTCCAGGTGGGTTGGGTCGCCCCCCCCCCTTTTAACTGTAAGAAACCACATACACTATGGCTTGGGGTAACACAGATGGTTGAGTCTGAAGAGCTCTTTACTCAGAGGTCTGCTCCAAAGCTTCAGTGTCTGCTAGTCAGCGTAGAATTTTTAACTGCATCTAGCCTAGGCAATACTTTGGGCGTAGTAGCCCAGCTGCGAAGCAAGCTGCACCGCCTGTGTATCTAAAAATAATTTTTAAATGCATCTAGCCTAGGCAGACTGTGGGGACCCCCAACCAAACCCAGACGCTCAGCCCCCCTACCGCCCCCCTTTCCTTGACAATACTATAATGTAACTCTTACAACTGGATGGGTGAGGATCGGTGAAAGCTTTATTAACTCTTTATACTCATTCCATTAGAAAGGCATTTTATTTCTAAAATAATTCAGCTTGCTGCAGCATGCCCTGGGTCTCCACACCGGCAAGTTGGCCAACAAGTGTAACTCTCCAACATGTCCTTTCTATTTCCAGGCCACGGAGGATCCTGCGTACTCGTAAGCAGGACTCTGACCCCCATCCATCACCCTTAACGTTTGTTCCACTCCGTCCTGGAGTCCTGACAGGAATATGTCCAGTCCAATCCAATCCATTAAGTGAACACCGTCGGGCCGTATGAGGCCTGCTTTATCTCCTTCCAGTTGTCGGTGTTGTATCACTACACCGCCTCTGTCTCTTCTAAATTTTGCCATCCGAATATTTATTACCTGCCTTGTCCGTTTGATGGCCGTGATGTCTCGCGCACCTTGCCATACCGCTATCGGCACAATCTCTGACCATACTATAGTTAGTTTTGTGAAAAATTCTCTGAAGCGCTCAGTGTCTAGTTTCATTATTGCCATTAGGTCGTTTCCCCCGGCCTGTATAACTAAGATGACCTGACCTCTTGCCTCTCTCCCTACCTTGATTACCTCCATTAGAACCTTTGGTCATAGCAGGCCTCTAATACCTCTCCAGTTGAAATATGTGTTATGAAACTCTAATTTACTCCCGCCTGGGCGGACTTTCACCCTTTTTTCTGCCCAATATATATACGAGTGGCCTATCACCCACACTGTTGGCTTAGCGTCACCTGTAAAAGAAACAAACCACGTTAGGATAACAAGTCCGGTCTTATGTATCTCGACAAACACGTGGATCGCCATCTCCCTGTCCTCTGAACTTCCGTTTCTGACAGTCCTGCTCTTGCTGCTTCCATGGCCGCGCCTATACGGAATGAGTGTGTCCCATAATCTTTGGGGTGGTTCCCTGCCAATGTTATGCATTTATTAAGTATAGCTTGGAACTAGTATCTTGATAATGACATTCCATCAATGTGTGATAGGAAGAAATTACTTTGTGATCTGATGGTTATATATGTTTTTACAATTGTTACCCGACTCAGTGTACCGTTTGTGGGTTGTAGAAGTACCCAAGTGCACCTGCCCGCTGGAACCGTTTTTGATTGGCGTATGCTTAGACGTATTGCATTATTGGCTATGACTACATCCTGGTGTAATAAGCCTCCACTGGTGGTAATTTTGGATTGAGGGACTAATTCGCTTATGCATAGCGCCCCGAAGAAGGCGATCGCAAATGCAGTAGACAGTAGTGTTGCTTCAAATTGTGAGTGTCATGTTAATGGTGTTAGGGATATGATGTGAGAAATCAGTTTTAGTGACACGGGATGGGACGTCTACACTCCTGACTTGGCTGACCCCTTTTCCACCCTTTTATGGATTGTCTGATGATGAATCTCCCCAATTCAGTAGTTGGAAGTGAAATGCTACTCCGGTCAGACACCGCTGCGCTGACGCCCCTGATATGCCCCTCATCATTAGCCGGTGGAGAAATTCTATGGTGACTTGTAATCTGGCTTGTTCACATTGGTCAACCCGTCTGCCTGCTACTAGTCGTGTCCACTCTTCCCATGCCTTACCGTATGCTTGCCACGTCGACAGGGCAACTGACACTCTGATTAATGGCATGAACTATTCGCCACTAGATCCCATAGGGAGAGTGGGCAACTGTTGCCCGATGGGTGGGCGTTGGGGAGGAGCTCTGTGAAAATCTGCCAATTGAATTGTGATAAAGTGTTAGCAACAGATTTAGACCCCTCAGCATCGTGGCTAGCGCGGACCCATACATTGTGTTTTAGGCACAGGAATGCTAGCCGGCGTAGTAGGCCAAGCACTGGGAGAGACGATGATGCCATCTTATTACTGCAGGTGTTTTTTGTTATGAAGCGTATATTTTTGTTAGCCAGGCGCGCGCCCCATATTTCTATTGCTACCACTATTGGGAAGAAAAAAAAATTTCAGGGCTAGATGCAGCTAAAAATTATTATTAATTTCAAAGCTGGTAGAGCTTGGTATAGATGGCCTAATACAATCAGAACCACACACTGCTACTATGCCCACAATTATTTTCCAGGCAAGATGCAGCTATAAATTATTATTAATTTCAAAAATAGTGGAGCTTAGTATAGATGGCCTAATAGAATGAGTACCACACACTGCTAATATGCCCAAAATTATTTTACAGGCAAGATGCAGCTAAAAATTATTATTAATTTCAAAGCTGGTGGAGCTTGGTATAGATGGCCTAATACAATGAGTACCACACACTACTACTCTGCCCAAAATTATTTTCCAGGCAAGATGCAGCTAAAAATTATTATTAATTTCAAAACTGGTGGAGCTTGGTATAGATGGCCTAATACAATGAGTACCACACACTGATACTATGCCCAAAATTATTTTCCAGTCAAGATGCAGCTAAAAATTATTATTAATTTCAAAACTGGTGGAGCTTAGTATAGATGGCCTAATAGAATGAGTACCACACACTGCTAATATGCCCAAAATTATTTTACAGGCAAGATGCAGCTAAAAATTATTATTAATTTCAAAGCTGGTGGAGCTTGGTATAGATGGCCAAATACAATGAGTACCACACACTACTACTATGCCCAAAATTATTTTCCAGGCAAGATGCAGCTAAAAATTATTATTAATTTCAATGCTGGTGGAGATTCGTATAGATGGCCTCATACAATGAGTACCACACACTGCTACTATGCCCAAAATTATTTTCCAGGCAAGATGCAGCTAAAAATTATTATTAATTTCAAAACTGGTGGAGCTTAGTATAGATGGCCTAATAGAATGAGTACCACACACTGCTAATATGCCCAAAATCATTTTGCAGGCAAGATGCAGCTAAAAATTATTATTAATTTCAAAGCTGGTGGAGCTTGGTATAAATGGCCTAATACAATGACTACCACACACTACTACTATGCCCAAAATTATTTTCCAGGCAAGATGCAGCTAAAAATTATTATTAATTTCAAAGCTGGTGGAGCTTGGTATAGATGGCCTAATACAATGAGTACCACACACTACTACTATGCCCAAAATTATTTTCCAGGCAAGATGTAGCTAAAAATTATTATTAATTTCAAAACTGGTGGAGCTTGGTATAGATGGCCTAATACAATTAGTACCACACACTGCTACTATGCCCAAAATTATTTTCCAGGCAAGATGCAGCTAAAAATTATTAGTAATTTGAAAGCTGGTGGAGCTTAGTATAGATGGCCTAATAGAATGAGTACTACACACTGCTAATATGCCCAAAATAATTTTCCAGGCAAGATGCAGCTAAAAATTATTATTAATTTCAAAGCTGGTGGAGCTTGGTATAGATGGCCTAATACAATGTGTACCACACACTACTACTATGCTCAAAATTATTTTCCAGGCAAGATGCAGCTAAAAATTATTATTAATTTCAAAACTGGTGGAGTTTGGTATAGATGGCCTAATAGAATGAGTACCACACACTGCTAATATGCCCAAAATTATTTTACAGGCAAGATGCAGCTAAAAATTATTAGTAATTTGAAAGCTGGTGGAGCTTAGTATAGATGGCCTAATACAATGAGTACCACACACTGCTAATATGCCCAAAATTATTTTACAGGCAAGATGCAGCTAAAATTTATTATTAGTTTTAAAGCTGGTGGAGCTTGGTATAGATGACCTAATGCAATGAGTACCACACACTGCTACTATGCCCAAAATTATTTTCCAGGCAAGATGCAGCTAAAAATTATTAGTAATTTGAAAGCTGGTGGAGCTTAGTATAGATGGCCTAATAGAATGAGTACCACACACTGCTAATATGCCCAAAATTATTTTACAGGCTAGATGCAGCTAAAAATTATTATTAATTTCAAAGCTGGTGGAGCTTGGTATAGATGGCCTAATACATTGAGTACCACACACTACTACTATGCCCAAAATTATTTTCCAGGCAAGATGCAGCTAAAAATTATTATTAATTTCAAAACTGGTGGAGCTTGGTATAGATGGCCTAATAGAATGAGTACCACACACTGCTAATATGCCCAAAATTATTTTACAGGCAAGATGCAGCTAAAAATTAATATTAATTTCAAAGCTGGTGGAGCTTGGTATAGATGGCCTAATACAATGAGTACCACACACTGCTACTATGCCCAAAATTATTTTCCAGGCAAGATGCAGCTAAAAATTATTAGTAATTTGAAAGCTGATGGAGCTTAGTATAGATGGCCTAATAGAATGAGTACCACACACTGCTAATATGCCCAAAATTATTTTACAGGCAAGATGCAGCTAAAAATTATTATTAATTTCAAAGCTGGTGGAGCTTGGTATAGATGGCGTAATACAATGAGTACCACACACTACTACTATGCCCAAAATTATTTTCCAGGAAAGATGCAGCTAAAAATTATTATTAATTTCAAAACTGGTGGAGCTTGGTATAGATGGACTAATACAATGAGTACCACACACTGCTACTATGCCCAAAATTATTTTCCAGACAAGATGCAGCTAAAAATTATTAGTAATTTGAAAGCTGGTGGAGCTTAGTATAGATGGCCTAATAGAATGAGTACCACACACTGCTAATATGCCCAAAATTATTTTCCAGGCAAGATGCAGCTAAAAATTATTATTAATTTCAAAGCTGGTGGAGCTTGGTATAGATGGCCTAATACAATGAGTACCACACACTGCTACTATGCCCACAATTATTTTCCAGGCAAGATGCAGCTATAAATTATTATTAATTTCAAAACTGGTGGAGCTTGGTATAGATGGCGTAATAGAATGAGTACCACACACTGCTAATATGCCCAAAATCATTTTACAGGCAAGATGCAGCTAAAAATTATTATTAATTTCAAAGCTGGTGGAGCTTGGTATAGATGGCCTAATACAATGAGTACCACACACTACTACTATGCCCAAAATTATTTTCCAGGCAAGATGCAGCTAAAAATCATTATTAATTTCAAAACTGGTGGAGCTTGGTATAGATGGCTTAATACAATGAGTACCACACACTGCTACTATGCCCAAAATTATTTTCCAGGCAAGATGCAGCTATAAATTATTATTAATTTCAAAACTGGTGGAGCTTGGTATATATGGCGTAATAGAATGAGTACCACACACTGCTAATATGGCCAAAATTATTTTACAGGCAAGATGCAGCTAAAAATTATTATTAATTTCAAAGCTGGTGGAGCTTGGTATAGATGGCCTAATACAATGAGTACCACACACTACTACTATGCCCAAAATTATTTTCCAGGCAAGATGCAGCTAAAAATCATTATTAATTTCAAAACTGGTGGAGCTTGGTATAGATGGCCTAATACAATGAGTACCACACACTGCTACTATGCCCAAAATTATTTTCCAGGCAAGATGCAGCTAAAAATTATTAGTAATTTGAAAGCTGGTGGAACTTAGTATAGATGGCCTAATAGAATGACTACCACACACTGCTAATATGGCCAAAATTATTTTACAGGCAAGATGCAGCTAAAAATTATTATTAATTTCAAAGTTGGTCGAGCTTGGTATAGATGGCCTAATACAAGGAGTACAACACACTGCTACTATGCCCAAAATTATTTTCCAGGCAAGATGCAGCTAAAAATTATTATTAATTTCAAAACTGGTGGAGATTAGTATAGATAGCCTAATAGAATGAGTACCACACACTGCTAATATGCCCAAAATTATTTTACAGGCTTGATGCAGCTAAAAATTATTATTAATTTCAAAGCTGGTGGAGCTTGGTATAGATGGCCTAATACAATGAGTACCACACACTGCTACTATGCGAATAATTATTTTCCAGGCATGATGCAGCTATAAATTATTATTAATTTCAAAACTGGTGAGTTTGGTATAGATGGCCTAATAGAATGAGTTCCACACACTGCTAATATGCCCAAAATTATTTTACAGGCAAGATGCAGCTAAAAATTATTATTAATTTCAAAGCTGGTGGAGCTTGGTATAGATGGCCTAATACAATGAGTACCACACACTGCTACTATGCCCACCATTATTTTCCAGACAAGATGCAGCTATAAATTATTATTAATTTCAAAACTGGTGGAGCTTGGTATAGATGGCCTAATAGAATGAGTACCACACACTGCTAATATGCCCAAAATTATTTTACAGGCAAGATGCAGCTAAAAATTATTATTCATTTCAAAACTGGTGGAGCTTGGTATAGATGGCCTAATACAATGAGTACCACACACTGCTACTATGCCCAAAATTATTTTCCAGGCAAGATGCAGCTAAAAATTATTATTAATTTCAAAACTGGTGGAGCTTGGTATAGATGGCCTAATAGAATGAGTACCACACACTGCTAATATGCCCAAAATTATTTTACAGGCAAGATGCAGCTAAAAATTATTAATAATTTCAAAGCTGGTGGAGCTTGGTATAGATGGCCTAATACAATGAGTACCACACACTGCTACTATGCCCAAAATTATTTTCCAGGCAAGATGCAGCTAAAAATTATTAGTAATTTGAAAGCTGGTGGAGCTTAGTATAGATGGCCTAATAGAATGAGTACCACACACTGCTAATATGCCCAAAATTATTTTACAGGCAAGATGCAGCTAAAAATTATTATTAATTTCAAAGCTGGTGGAGCTTGGTATAGATGGCATAATACAATGAGTACCACACACTACTACTATGCCCAAAATTATTTTCCAGGAAAGATGCAGCTAAAAATTATTATTAATTTCAAAACTGGTGTAGCTTGGTATAGATGGACTAATACAATGAGTACAACACACTGCTACTATGCCCAAAATTATTTTCCAGACAAGATGCAGCTAAAAATTATTACTAATATGAAAGCTGGTGGAGCTTAGTATAGATGGCCTAATAGAATGAGTACCACACACTGCTAATATGCCCAAAATTATTTTCCAGGCAAGATGCAGCTAAAAATTATTATTAATTTCAAAGCTGGTGGAGCTTGGTATAGATGGCCTAATACAATGAGTACCACACACTGCTACTATGCCCACAATTATTTTCCAGGCAAGATGCAGCTATAAATTATTATTAATTTCAAAACTGGTGGAGCTTGGTATAGATGGCCTAATACAATGAGTACCACACACTACTACTATGCCCAAAATTATTTTCCAGGCAAGATGCAGCTAAAAATTATTATTCATTTCAAAACTGATGGAGCTTGGTATAGATGGCCTAATACAATGAGTACCACACACTGCTACTATGCCCAAAATTATTTTCCAGGCAAGATGCAGCTAAAAATTATTATTAATTTCAAAGCTGGCGGAGCTTCAAATAGATGGCCTAATACAATGAGTACCACACACTGCTACTATGCCCAAAATTATTTTCCAGGCAAGATGCAGCTAAAAATTATTATTAATTTCAAAACTGGTGGAGCTTAGTATAGATGGCCTAATAGAATGAGTACCACACACTGCTAATATGCCCAAAATTATTTTACAGGCAAGATGCCGCTAAAAATTATTATTAATTTCAAAGCTGGTGGAGCTTGGTATAGATGGCCTAATACAATGAGTACCACACACTACTACTAGGCCCAAAATTATTTTCCAGGCAAGATGCAGCTAAAAATCATTATTAATTTCAAAACTGGTGGAGCTTGGTATAGATGGCCTAATACAATGAGTACCACACACTGCTACTATGCCCAAAATTATTTTCCAGGCAAGATGCAGCTAAAAATTATTATTAATTTGAAAGCTGGTGGAGCTTAGTATAGATAGCCTAATAGAATGACTACCACACACTGCTAATATGGCCAAAATTATTTTACAGGCAAGATGCAGCTAAAAATTATTATTAATTTCAAAGTTGGTCGAGCTTGGTATAGATGGCCTAATACAAGGAGTACCACACACTGCTACTATGCCCAAAATTATTTTCCCGGCAAGATGCAGCTAAAAATTATTAGTAATTTGATAACTGGTGGAGCTTGGTATAGATGGCCTAATAGAATGAGTACCACACACTGCTAATATGCCCAAAATTATTTTACAGGCAAGATGCAGGTATAAATTATTATTAATTTCAAAGCTGGTGGAGCTTGGTATAGATGGCCTAATACAATGAGTACCACACACTGCTACTATGCCCAAAATTATTTTCCAGGCAAGATGCAGCTAAAAATTATTAGTAATTTGAAAGCTGGTGGAGCTTAGTATAGATGGCCTAATAGAATGAGTACCACACACTGCTAATATGCCCAAAATTATTTTACAGGCAAGATGCAGCTAAAAATTATTATTAATTTCAAAGCTGGTGGAGCTTGGTATAGATGGCCTAATACAATGAGTACCACACACTGCTACTATGCCCACAATTATTTTCCAGGCATGATGCAGCTATAAATTATTATTAATTTCAAAACTGGTGAGCTTGGTATAGATGGCCTAATACAATGAGTACCACACACTGCTACTATACTCAAAATTATTTTCCAGGCAAGATGCAGCTAAAAATTATTATTAATTTCAAAACTGGTGGAGCTTCGTATAGATGGCCTAATACAATGAGTACCACACACTGCTACTATGCCCAAAATTATTTTCCAGGCAAGATGCAGCTAAAAATTATTATTAATTTCAAAGCTGGCGGAGCTTAAAATAGATGGCCTAATACAATGAGTACCACACACTGCTACTATGCCCAAAATTATTTTCCAGGCAAGATGCAGCTAAAAATTATTATTAATTTCAAAACTGGTGGAGCTTAGTATGGATGGCCTAATAGAATGAGTACCACACTCTGCTAATATGCCCAAAATTATTTTACAGGCAAGATGCCGCTAAAAATTATTATTAATTTCAAAGCTGGTGTAGCTTGGTATAGATGGCCTAATACAATGAGTACCACACACTACTACTATGCCCAAAATTATTTTCCAGGCAAGATGCAGCTAAAAATTATTATTAATTTCAAAACTGGTGGAGCTTGGTATAGATGGCCTAATACAATGAGTAGCACACACTGCTGCTATGCCCAAAATTATTTTCCAGGCAAGATGCAGCTAAAAATTATTAGTAATTTGAAAGCTGGTGGAGCTTAGTATAGATGGCCTAATAGAATGAGTACCACACACTTCTAATATGCCCAAAATTATTTTCCAGGCAAGATGCAGCTAAAAATTATTATCAATTTCAAAGCTGGAGAGCTTGGTATAGATGGCATAATACAATGAGTACCACACACTACTACTATGCCCAAAATTATTTTCCAGGCAAGATGCAGCTAAAAATTATTATTAATTTCAAAACTGGTGGAGCTTGGTATAGATGGCCTAATACAATGAGTACCACACACTGCTAATATGCCCAAAATTATTGTACAGGCAAGATGCAGCTAAAAATTATTATTAATTTCAAAACTGGTGGAGCTTAGTATAGATGGCCTTATAGAATGAGTACCACACACTGCTAATATGCCCAAAATTATTTTACAGGCAAGATGCAGCTAAAAATTATTAGTAATTTGAAAGCTGTTGGAGCTTAGTATAGATGGCCTAATAGAATGTGTACCATACAATGCTAATATGCCCAAAATTATTTTACAGGCAAGATGCAGCTAAAAATTATTATTAATTTCAAAGCTGGTGGAGCTTGGTATAGATGGCCTAATGCAATGAGTGCGACACACTGCTACTATGCCCAAAATTATTTTCCAGGCAAGATGCAGCTAAAAATTATTAGTAATTTGAAAGCTGGTGGAGCTTAGTATAGATGGCCTAATAGAATGAATACCACACACTGCTAATATGCCCAAAATTATTTTACAGGCAAGATGCAGCTAAAAATTATTATTAATTTCAAAGCTGGTGGAGCTTGGTATAGATGGCCTAATACAATGAGTACCATACACTATTACTATGCCCAAAATTATTTTCCAGGCAAGATGCAGCTAAAAATTATTATTAATTTCAAAACTGGTGGAGCTTGGTATAGATGGCCTAATACAATGAGTACCACACACTGCTACTATGCCCAAAATTATTTTCCAGGCAAGATGCAGCTAAAAATTATTAGTAATTTGAAAGCTGGTGGAGCTTAGTACAGATGGCCTAATAGAATGAGTACCACACACTGCTAATATGGCCAAAATTATTTTACAGGCTAGAATCAGCTAAAAATTATTATTAATTTCAAAGCTGGTGGAGCTTGGTATAGATGGCCTATTACAATGAGTACCACACACTGCTACTATGCCCACAATTATTTTCCAGGCAAGATGCAGCTATAAATTATTATTAATTTCAAAACTGGTGAGCTTGGTATAGATGGCCTAATAGAATGAGTACCACACACTGCTAATATGCCCAAAATTATTTTACAGGCAAGATGCAGCTAAAAATTATTATTAATTTCAAAGCTGGTGGAGCTTGGTATAGATGGCCTAATACAATGAGTACCACACACTGCTAATATGCCCAAAATTATTTTCCAGGCAAGATGCAGCTAAAAATTATTATTAATTTCAAAGCTGGTGGAGCTTCGTATAGATGGCCTAATACAATGAGTACCACACACTGCTACTATGCCCAAAATTATTTTCCAGGCAAGATGCAGCTAAAAATTATTAGTAATTTGAAAGCTGGTGGAGCTTAGTACAGATGGCCTAATAGAATGAGTACCACACACTGCTAATATGGCCAAAATTATTTTACAGGCTAGAATCAGCTAAAAATTATTATTAATTTCAAAGCTGGTGGAGCTTGGTATAGATGGCCTAATACAATGAGTACCACACACTACTACTATGCCCAAAATTATTTTCCAGGCAAGATGCAGCTAAAAATTATTATTCATTTCAAAACTGGTGGAGCTTGGTATAGATGGCCTAATACAATGAGTACCACACACTGCTACTATGCCCAAAATTATTTTCCAGGCAAGATGCAGCTAAAAATTATTATTAATTTCAAAACTGGTGGAGCTTCGTATAGATGGCCTAATACAATGAGTACCACACACTGCTACTATGCCAAAAATTATTTTCCAGGCAAGATGCAGCTAAAAATTATTATTAATTTCAAAGCTGGCGGAGCTTCAAATAGATGGCCTAATACAATGAGTACCACACACTGCTACTATGCCCAAAATTATTTTCCAGGCAAGATGCAGCTAAAAATTATTATTAATTTCAAAACTGGTGGAGCTTAGTATAGATGGCCTAATAGAATGAGTACCACACACTGCTAATATGCCCAAAATTATTTTACAGGCAAGATGCCGCTAAAAATTATTATTAATTTCAAAGCTGGTGGAGCTTGGTTTAGATGGCCTAATACAATGAGTACCACACACTACTACTAGGCCCAAAATTATTTTCCAGGCAAGATGCAGCTAAATATCATTATTAATTTCAAAACTGGTGGAGCTTGGTATAGATGGCCTATTACAATGAGTACCACACACTGCTACTATGCCCAAAATTATTTTCCAGGCAAGATGCAGCTAAAAATTATTAGTAATTTGAAAGCTGGTGGAGGTTAGTATAGATAGCCTAATAGAATGACTACCACACACTGCTAATATGGCCAAAATTATTTTACAGGCAAGATGCAGCCAAAAATTATTATTAATTTCAAAGCTGGTGGAGCTTCAAATAGATGGCCTAATACAATGAGTACCACACACTGCTACTATGCCCAAAATTATTTTCCAGGCAAGATGCAGCTAAAAATTATTATTAATTTCAAAACTGGTGGAGCTTAGTATAGATGGCCTAATAGAATGAGTACCACACTCTGCTAATATGCCCAAAATTATTTTACAGGCAAGATGCCGCTAAAAATTATTATTAATTTCAAAACTGGTGTAGCTTGGTATAGATGGCCTAATACAATGAGTACCACACACTACTACTAGGCCCAAAATTATTTTCCAGGCAAGATGCAGCTAAAAATTATTATTAATTTCAAAACTGGTGGAGCTTGGTATAGATGGCCTAATACAATGAATAGCACACACTGCTGCTATGCCCAAAATTATTTTCCAGGCAAGATGCAGCTAAAAATTATTAGTAATTTGAAAGCTGGTGGAGCTTAGTATAGATGGCCTAATAGAATGAGTACCACACACTGCTAATATGCCCAAAATTATTTTCCAGGCAAGATGCAGCTAAAAATTATTATCAATTTCAAAGCTGGAGAGCTTGGTATAGATGGCATAATACAATGAGTACCACACACTACTACTATGCCCAAAATTATTTTCCAGGCAAGATGCAGCTAAAAATTATTATTAATTTCAAAACTGTTGGAGCTTGGTATAGATGGCCTCATAGAATGAGTACCACACACTGCTAATATGCCCAAAATTATTTTACAGGCAAGATGCAGCTAAAAATTCTTAGTAATTTGAAAGCTGGTGGAGCTTAGTATAGCTGGCCTAATACAATGAGTACCACACACTGCTAATATGGCCAAAATTATTTTACAGGCAAGATGCCGCTAAAAATTATTATTAATTTCAAGCTGGTGGAGCTTGGTATAAATGGCCTAATACAATGAGTACCACACAATACTACTATGCCCAAAATTATTTTCCAGGCAAGATGCAGCTAAAAATTATTATTAATTTCAAAGCTGGTGGAGCTTGGTATAGATGGCCTAATACAATGAGTACCACACACTATTACTATGCTCAAAATTATTTTCCAGGCAAGATGCAGCTAAAAATTATTATTAATTTCAAAACTGGTGGAGTTTGGTATAGATGGCCTAATACAATGAGAACCACACACTGCTACTATGACCAAAATTATTTTCCAGGCAAGATGCAGCTAAAAATTATTAGTAATTTGAAAGCTGTTGGAGCTTAGTATAGATGGCCTAATAGAATGTGTACCATACAATGCTAATATGCCCAAAATTATTTTACAGGCAAGATGCAGCTAAAAATTATTATTAATTTCAAAGCTGGTGGAGCTTGGTATAGATGGCCTAATGCAATGAGTGCCACACACTGCTACTATGCCCAAAATTATTTTCCAGGCAAGATGCAGCTAAAAATTATTAGTAATTTGAAAGCTGGTGGAGCTTAGTATAGATGGCCTAATAGAATGAATACCACACACTGCTAATATGCCCAAAATTATTTTACAGGCAAGATGCAGCTAAAAATTATTATTAATTTCAAAGCTGGTGGAGCTTGGTATAGATGGCCTAATACAATGAGTACAATACACTACTACTATGCCCAAAATTATTTTCCAGGCAAGATGCAGCTAAAAATTATTATTAATTTCAAAACTGGTGGAGCTTGGTATAGATGGCCTAATACAATGAGTACCACACACTGCTACTATGCCCAAAATTATTTTCCAGGCAAGATGCAGCTAAAAATTATTAGTAATTTGAAAGCTGGTGGAGCTTAGTACAGATGGCCTAATAGAATGAGTACCACACACTGCTAATATGGCCAAAATTATTTTACAGGCTAGAATCAGCTAAAAATTATTATTAATTTCAAAGCTGGTGGAGCTTGGTATAGATGGCCTAATACAATGAGTACCACACACTGCTACTATGCCCACAATTATTTTCCAGGCAAGATGCAGCTATAAATTATTATTAATTTCAAAACTCGTGAGCTTGGTATAGATGGCCTAATAGAATGAGTACCACACACTGCTAATATGCCCAAAATTATTTTACAGGCAAGATGCAGCTAAAAATTATTATTAATTTCAAAGCTGGTGGAGCTTGGTATAGATGGCCTAATACAATGAGTACCACACACTACTACTATGCCCAAAATTATTTTCCAGGCAAGATGCAGCTAAAAATTATTATTCATTTCAAAACTGGTGGAGCTTGGTATAGATGGCCTAATACAATGAGTACCACACACTGCTACTATGCCCAAAATCATTTTCCAGGCAAGATGCAGCTAAAAATTATTAGTAATTTGAAAGCTGGTGGAGCTTAGTACAGATGGCCTAATAGAATGAGTACCACACACTGCTAATATGCCCAAAATTATTTTCCAGGCAAGATGCAGCTAAAAATTATTATTAATTTCAAAGCTGGTGGAGCTTCGTATAGATGGCCTAATACAATGAGTACCACACACTGCTACTATGCCCAAAATTATTTTCCAGGCAAGATGCAGCTAAAAATTATTATCAATTTCAAAGCTGGAGAGCTTGGTATAGATGGCCTAATACAATGAGTACCACACACTGCTACTATGCCCAAAATTATTTTCCAGGCAAGATGCAGCTAAAAATTATTATTAATTTCAAAACTGGTGGAGCTTAGTATAGATGGCCTAATAGAACGAGTACCACACACTGATAATATGCCCAAAATTATTTTACAGGCAAGATGCAGCTAAAAATTATTAGTAATTTGAAAGCTGGTGGAGCTTAGTATAGATGGCCTAATACAATGAGTACCACACACTGTTAATATGGCCAAAATTATTTTACAGGCAAGATGCCGCTAAAAATTATTATTAATTTCAAAGCTGGTGGAGCTTGGTATAAATGGCTTAATACAATGAGTACCACACACTAGTACCACACACTATGCCCAAAATTATTTTACAGGCAAGATGCAGCTAAAAATTATTAGTAATTTGAAAGCTGGTGGAGCTTAGTATAGATGGCCTAATAGAATGAGTACTACACACTGATAATATGCCCAAAATAATTTTCCAGGCAAGATGCAACTAAAAATTATTATTAATTTCAAAGCTGGTGGAGCTTGGTATAGATGGCCTAATACAATGAGTACCACACACTATTACTATGCTCAAAATTATTTTCCAGGCAAGATGCAGATAAAAATTATTATTAATTTCAAAACTGGTGGAGTTTGGTATAGATGGCCTAATACAATGAGTACCACACACTGCTACTATGCCCAAAATTATTTTCCAGGCAAGATGCAGCTAAAAATTATTAGTAATTTGAAAGCTGGTGGAGCTTAGTATAGATGGCCTAATAGAATGAGTACCACACACTGCTAATATGCCCAAAATTATTTTACAGGCAAGATGCAGCTAAAAATTATTATTAATTTCAAAGCTGGTGGAGCTTGGTATAGATGGCCTAATACAATGAGTACCACACACTGCTACTATGCCCAAAATTATGTTCCAGGCAAGATGCAGCTAAAAATTATTAGTAATTTGAAAGCTGGTGGAGCTTAGTATAGATGGCCTAATAGAATGAGTACCACACACTGCTAATATGGCCAAAATTATTTTCCAGGCAAGATGCAGCTAAAAATTATTAGTAATTTGAAAGCTGGTGGAGCTTAGTATAGATGGCCTAATAGAATGAGTACCACACACTGCTAATATGCCCAAAATTATTTTACAGGCAAGATGCAGCTATAAATTATTATTAATTTCAAAACTGGTGGAGCTTGGTATAGATGGCCTAATAGAATGAGTACCACACACTGCTAATATGCCCAAAACTATTTAACAGGCAAGATGCAGCTAAAAATTATTATTAATTTCAAAGCTGGTTGAGCTTGTTATAAATGGCGTAATACAATGAGTACCACACACTGCTACTATGCCCAAAATTATTTTCCAGGCAAGATGCAGCTAAAAATTATTATTAATTTCAAAACTGGTGGAGCTTAGTTTAGATGGCCTAATAGAATGAGTACCACACACTGCTAATATGCCCAAAATTATTTTCTAGGCAAGATGCAGCTAAAAATTATTATTAATTTCAAAGCTGGTGGAGCTTCGTATAGATGGCCTAATACAATGAGTACCACACACTGCTACTATGCCCAAAATTATTTTCCAGGCAAGATGCTGCTAAAAATTATTATTAATTTCAAAACTGGTGGAGCTTAGTATAGATGGCCTAATAGAATGAGTACCACACACTGCTAATATGCCCAAAATTATTTTACAGGCAAGATGCAGCTAAAAATTTTTATTAATTTCAAAGCTGGTGGAGCTTGGTATAGATGGCCTAATACAATGAGTACCACACACTACTACTATGCCCAAAATTATTTTCCAGGCAAGATGCAGCTAAAAATTATTATTCATTTCAAAACTGGTGGAGCTTGGTATAGATGGCCTAATACTATGAGTACCACACACTGCTACTATGCCCAAAATTATTTTCCAGGCAAGATGCAGCTAAAAATTATTATTAATTTCAAAACTGGTGGAGCTTCGTATAGATGGCCTAATACAATGAGTACCACACACTGCTACTATGCCCAAAATTATTTTCCAGGCAAGATGCAGCTAAAAATTATTATTAATTTCAAAGCTGGCGGAGCTTCAAATAGATGACCTAATAGAATGAGTACCACACACTGCTGCTATGCCCAAAATTATTTTCCAGGCAAGATGCAGCTAAAAATTATTAGTAATTTGAAAGCTGGTGGAGTTTAGTATAGATGGCCTTGTAGAATGAGTACCACACACTGCTAATATGCCCAAAATTATTTTACAGGCAAGATGCAGCTAAAAATTATTATTAATTTCAAAGCTGGTGGAGCTTGGTATAGATGGCCTAATACAATGAGTACCACACACTGCTACTATGCCCACAATTATTTTCCAGGCATGATGCAGCTATAAATTATTATTAATTTCAAAACTGGTGAGCTTGGTATAGATGGCCTAATAGAATGAGTACCACACACTGCTAATATGCCCAAAATTATTTTCCAGGCAAGATGCAGCTAAAAATTATTATTAATTTCAAAACTGGTGGAGATAAGTATAGATGGCCTAATAGAATGAGTACCACACACTGCTAATATGCCCAAAATTATTTTACAGGCAAGATGCAGCTATAAATTATTATTAATTTCAAAGCTGGTGGAGCTTGGTATAGATGGCCTAATACAATGAGTACCACACACTGCTACTATGCCCAAAATTATTTTCCAGGCAAGATGCAGCTAAAAATTATTATTCATTTCAAAACTGGTGGAGCTTGGTATAGATGGCCTAATACAATGAGTACCACACACTGCTACTATACTCAAAATTATTTTCCAGGCAAGATGCAGCTAAAAATTATTATTAATTTCAAAACTGGTGGAGCTTCGTATAGATGGCCTAATACAATGAGTACCACACACTGCTACTATGCCCAAAATTATTTTCCAGGCAAGATGCAGCTAAAAATTATTATTAATTTCAAAGCTGGCGGAGCTTAAAATAGATGGCCTAATACAATGAGTACCACACACTGCTACTATGCCCAAAATTATTTTCCAGGCAAGATGCAGCTAAAAATTATTATTAATTTCAAAACTGGTGGAGCTTAGTATGGATGGCCTAATAGAATGAGTACCACACTCTGCTAATATGCCCAAAATTATTTTACAGGCAAGATGCCGCTAAAAATTATTATTAATTTCAAAGCTGGTGTAGCTTGGTATAGATGGCCTAATACAATGAGTACCACACACTACTACTATGCCCAAAATTATTTTCCAGGCAAGATGCAGCTAAAAATTATTATTAATTTCAAAACTGGTGGAGCTTGGTATAGATGGCCTAATACAATGAGTAGCACACACTGCTGCTATGCCCAAAATTATTTTCCAGGCAAGATGCAGCTAAAAATTATTAGTAATTTGAAAGCTGGTGGAGCTTAGTATAGATGGCCTAATAGAATGAGTACCACACACTTCTAATATGCCCAAAATTATTTTCCAGGCAAGATGCAGCTAAAAATTATTATCAATTTCAAAGCTGGAGAGCTTGGTATAGATGGCATAATACAATGAGTACCACACACTACTACTATGCCCAAAATTATTTTCCAGGCAAGATGCAGCTAAAAATTATTATTAATTTCAAAACTGGTGGAGCTTGGTATAGATGGCCTAATACAATGAGTACCACACACTGCTAATATGCCCAAAATTATTTTACAGGCAAGATGCAGCTAAAAATTATTATTAATTTCAAAACTGGTGGAGCTTAGTATAGATGGCCTTATAGAATGAGTACCACACACTGCTAATATGCCCAAAATTATTTTACAGGCAAGATGCAGCTAAAAATTATTAGTAATTTGAAAGCTGTTGGAGCTTAGTATAGATGGCCTAATAGAATGTGTACCATACAATGCTAATATGCCCAAAATTATTTTACAGGCAAGATGCAGCTAAAAATTATTATTAATTTCAAAGCTGGTGGAGCTTGGTATAGATGGCCTAATGCAATGAGTGCGACACACTGCTACTATGCCCAAAATTATTTTCCAGGCAAGATGCAGCTAAAAATTATTAGTAATTTGAAAGCTGGTGGAGCTTAGTATAGATGGCCTAATAGAATGAATACCACACACTGCTAATATGCCCAAAATTATTTTACAGGCAAGATGCAGCTAAAAATTATTATTAATTTCAAAGCTGGTGGAGCTTGGTATAGATGGCCTAATACAATGAGTACCATACACTATTACTATGCCCAAAATTATTTTCCAGGCAAGATGCAGCTAAAAATTATTATTAATTTCAAAACTGGTGGAGCTTGGTATAGATGGCCTAATACAATGAGTACCACACACTGCTACTATGCCCAAAATTATTTTCCAGGCAAGATGCAGCTAAAAATTATTAGTAATTTGAAAGCTGGTGGAGCTTAGTACAGATGGCCTAATAGAATGAGTACCACACACTGCTAATATGGCCAAAATTATTTTACAGGCTAGAATCAGCTAAAAATTATTATTAATTTCAAAGCTGGTGGAGCTTGGTATAGATGGCCTATTACAATGAGTACCACACACTGCTACTATGCCCACAATTATTTTCCAGGCAAGATGCAGCTATAAATTATTATTAATTTCAAAACTGGTGAGCTTGGTATAGATGGCCTAATAGAATGAGTACCACACACTGCTAATATGCCCAAAATTATTTTACAGGCAAGATGCAGCTAAAAATTATTATTAATTTCAAAGCTGGTGGAGCTTGGTATAGATGGCCTAATACAATGAGTACCACACACTGCTAATATGCCCAAAATTATTTTCCAGGCAAGATGCAGCTAAAAATTATTATTAATTTCAAAGCTGGTGGAGCTTCGTATAGATGGCCTAATACAATGAGTACCACACACTGCTACTATGCCCAAAATTATTTTCCAGGCAAGATGCAGCTAAAAATTATTAGTAATTTGAAAGCTGGTGGAGCTTAGTACAGATGGCCTAATAGAATGAGTACCACACACTGCTAATATGGCCAAAATTATTTTACAGGCTAGAATCAGCTAAAAATTATTATTAATTTCAAAGCTGGTGGAGCTTGGTATAGATGGCCTAATACAATGAGTACCACACACTACTACTATGCCCAAAATTATTTTCCAGGCAAGATGCAGCTAAAAATTATTATTCATTTCAAAACTGGTGGAGCTTGGTATAGATGGCCTAATACAATGAGTACCACACACTGCTACTATGCCCAAAATTATTTTCCAGGCAAGATGCAGCTAAAAATTATTATTAATTTCAAAACTGGTGGAGCTTCGTATAGATGGCCTAATACAATGAGTACCACACACTGCTACTATGCCAAAAATTATTTTCCAGGCAAGATGCAGCTAAAAATTATTATTAATTTCAAAGCTGGCGGAGCTTCAAATAGATGGCCTAATACAATGAGTACCACACACTGCTACTATGCCCAAAATTATTTTCCAGGCAAGATGCAGCTAAAAATTATTATTAATTTCAAAACTGGTGGAGCTTAGTATAGATGGCCTAATAGAATGAGTACCACACACTGCTAATATGCCCAAAATTATTTTACAGGCAAGATGCCGCTAAAAATTATTATTAATTTCAAAGCTGGTGGAGCTTGGTTTAGATGGCCTAATACAATGAGTACCACACACTACTACTAGGCCCAAAATTATTTTCCAGGCAAGATGCAGCTAAATATCATTATTAATTTCAAAACTGGTGGAGCTTGGTATAGATGGCCTATTACAATGAGTACCACACACTGCTACTATGCCCAAAATTATTTTCCAGGCAAGATGCAGCTAAAAATTATTAGTAATTTGAAAGCTGGTGGAGGTTAGTATAGATAGCCTAATAGAATGACTACCACACACTGCTAATATGGCCAAAATTATTTTACAGGCAAGATGCAGCCAAAAATTATTATTAATTTCAAAGCTGGTGGAGCTTCAAATAGATGGCCTAATACAATGAGTACCACACACTGCTACTATGCCCAAAATTATTTTCCAGGCAAGATGCAGCTAAAAATTATTATTAATTTCAAAACTGGTGGAGCTTAGTATAGATGGCCTAATAGAATGAGTACCACACTCTGCTAATATGCCCAAAATTATTTTACAGGCAAGATGCCGCTAAAAATTATTATTAATTTCAAAACTGGTGTAGCTTGGTATAGATGGCCTAATACAATGAGTACCACACACTACTACTAGGCCCAAAATTATTTTCCAGGCAAGATGCAGCTAAAAATTATTATTAATTTCAAAACTGGTGGAGCTTGGTATAGATGGCCTAATACAATGAATAGCACACACTGCTGCTATGCCCAAAATTATTTTCCAGGCAAGATGCAGCTAAAAATTATTAGTAATTTGAAAGCTGGTGGAGCTTAGTATAGATTGGCTAATAGAATGAGTACCACACACTGCTAATATGCCCAAAATTATTTTCCAGGCAAGATGCAGCTAAAAATTATTATCAATTTCAAAGCTGGAGAGCTTGGTATAGATGGCATAATACAATGAGTACCACACACTACTACTATGCCCAAAATTATTTTCCAGGCAAGATGCAGCTAAAAATTATTATTAATTTCAAAACTGTTGGAGCTTGGTATAGATGGCCTCATAGAATGAGTACCACACACTGCTAATATGCCCAAAATTATTTTACAGGCAAGATGCAGCTAAAAATTCTTAGTAATTTGAAAGCTGGTGGAGCTTAGTATAGCTGGCCTAATACAATGAGTACCACACACTGCTAATATGGCCAAAATTATTTTACAGGCAAGATGCCGCTAAAAATTATTATTAATTTCAAGCTGGTGGAGCTTGGTATAAATGGCCTAATACAATGAGTACCACACAATACTACTATGCCCAAAATTATTTTCCAGGCAAGATGCAGCTAAAAATTATTATTAATTTCAAAGCTGGTGGAGCTTGGTATAGATGGCCTAATACAATGAGTACCACACACTATTACTATGCTCAAAATTATTTTCCAGGCAAGATGCAGCTAAAAATTATTATTAATTTCAAAACTGGTGGAGTTTGGTATAGATGGCCTAATACAATGAGAACCACACACTGCTACTATGACCAAAATTATTTTCCAGGCAAGATGCAGCTAAAAATTATTAGTAATTTGAAAGCTGTTGGAGCTTAGTATAGATGGCCTAATAGAATGTGTACCATACAATGCTAATATGCCCAAAATTATTTTACAGGCAAGATGCAGCTAAAAATTATTATTAATTTCAAAGCTGGTGGAGCTTGGTATAGATGGCCTAATGCAATGAGTGCCACACACTGCTACTATGCCCAAAATTATTTTCCAGGCAAGATGCAGCTAAAAATTATTAGTAATTTGAAAGCTGGTGGAGCTTAGTATAGATGGCCTAATAGAATGAATACCACACACTGCTAATATGCCCAAAATTATTTTACAGGCAAGATGCAGCTAAAAATTATTATTAATTTCAAAGCTGGTGGAGCTTGGTATAGATGGCCTAATACAATGAGTACAATACACTACTACTATGCCCAAAATTATTTTCCAGGCAAGATGCAGCTAAAAATTATTATTAATTTCAAAACTGGTGGAGCTTGGTATAGATGGCCTAATACAATGAGTACCACACACTGCTACTATGCCCAAAATTATTTTCCAGGCAAGATGCAGCTAAAAATTATTAGTAATTTGAAAGCTGGTGGAGCTTAGTACAGATGGCCTAATAGAATGAGTACCACACACTGCTAATATGGCCAAAATTATTTTACAGGCTAGAATCAGCTAAAAATTATTATTAATTTCAAAGCTGGTGGAGCTTGGTATAGATGGCCTAATACAATGAGTACCACACACTGCTACTATGCCCACAATTATTTTCCAGGCAAGATGCAGCTATAAATTATTATTAATTTCAAAACTCGTGAGCTTGGTATAGATGGCCTAATAGAATGAGTACCACACACTGCTAATATGCCCAAAATTATTTTACAGGCAAGATGCAGCTAAAAATTATTATTAATTTCAAAGCTGGTGGAGCTTGGTATAGATGGCCTAATACAATGAGTACCACACACTACTACTATGCCCAAAATTATTTTCCAGGCAAGATGCAGCTAAAAATTATTATTCATTTCAAAACTGGTGGAGATTGGTATAGATGGCCTAATACAATGAGTACCACACACTGCTACTATGCCCAAAATTATTTTCCAGGCAAGATGCAGCTAAAAATTATTATTAATTTCAAAACTGGTGGAGCTTAGTATAGATGGCCTACTAGAACGAGTACCACACACTGATAATATGCCCAAAATTATTTTACAGGCAAGATGCAGCTAAAAATTATTAGTAATTTGAAAGCTGGTGGAGCTTAGTATAGATGGCCTAATACAATGAGTACCACACACTGTTAATATGGCCAAAATTATTTTACAGGCAAGATGCCGCTAAAAATTATTATTAATTTCAAAGCTGGTGGAGCTTGGTATAAATGGCTTAATACAATGAGTACCACACACTAGTACCACACACTATGCCCAAAATTATTTTACAGGCAAGATGCAGCTAAAAATTATTAGTAATTTGAAAGCTGGTGGAGCTTAGTATAGATGGCCTAATAGAATGAGTACTACACACTGATAATATGCCCAAAATAATTTTCCAGGGAAGATGCAACTAAAAATTATTATTAATTTCAAAGCTGGTGGAGCTTGGTATAGATGGCCTAATACAATGAGTACCACACACTATTACTATGCTCAAAATTATTTTCCAGGCAAGATGCAGATAAAAATTATTATTAATTTCAAAACTGGTGGAGTTTGGTATAGATGGCCTAATACAATGAGTACCACATACTGCTACTATGCCCAAAATTATTTTCCAGGCAAGATGCAGCTAAAAATTATTAGTAATTTGAAAGCTGGTGGAGCTTAGTATAGATGGCCTAATAGAATGAGTACCACACACTGCTAATATGCCCAAAATTATTTTACAGGCAAGATGCAGCTAAAAATTATTATTAATTTCAAAGCTGGTGGAGCTTGGTATAGATGGCCTAATACAATGAGTACCACACACTGCTACTATGCCCAAAATTATGTTCCAGGCAAGATGCAGCTAAAAATTATTAGTAATTTGAAAGCTGGTGGAGCTTAGTATAGATGGCCTAATAGAATGAGTACCACACACTGCTAATATGGCCAAAATTATTTTCCAGGCAAGATGCAGCTAAAAATTATTAGTAATTTGAAAGCTGGTGGAGCTTAGTATAGATGGCCTAATAGAATGAGTACCACACACTGCTAATATGCCCAAAATTATTTTACAGGCAAGATGCAGCTATAAATTATTATTAATTTCAAAACTGGTGGAGCTTGGTATAGATGGCCTAATAGAATGAGTACCACACACTGCTAATATGCCCAAAACTATTTAACAGGCAAGATGCAGCTAAAAATTATTATTAATTTCAAAGCTGGTTGAGCTTGTTATAAATGGCGTAATACAATGAGTACCACACACTGCTACTATGCCCAAAATTATTTTCCAGGCAAGATGCAGCTAAAAATTATTATTAATTTCAAAACTGGTGGAGCTTAGTTTAGATGGCCTAATAGAATGAGTACCACACACTGCTAATATGCCCAAAATTATTTTCTAGGCAAGATGCAGCTAAAAATTATTATTAATTTCAAAGCTGGTGGAGCTTCGTATAGATGGCCTAATACAATGAGTACCACACACTGCTACTATGCCCAAAATTATTTTCCAGGCAAGATGCTGCTAAAAATTATTATTAATTTCAAAACTGGTGGAGCTTAGTATAGATGGCCTAATAGAATGAGTACCACACACTGCTAATATGCCCAAAATTATTTTACAGGCAAGATGCAGCTAAAAATTTTTATTAATTTCAAAGCTGGTGGAGCTTGGTATAGATGGCCTAATACAATGAGTACCACACACTACTACTATGCCCAAAATTATTTTCCAGGCAAGATGCAGCTAAAAATTATTATTCATTTCAAAACTGGTGGAGCTTGGTATAGATGGCCTAATACTATGAGTACCACACACTGCTACTATGCCCAAAATTATTTTCCAGGCAAGATGCAGCTAAAAATTATTATTAATTTCAAAACTGGTGGAGCTTCGTATAGATGGCCTAATACAATGAGTACCACACACTGCTACTATGCCCAAAATTATTTTCCAGGCAAGATGCAGCTAAAAATTATTATTAATTTCAAAGCTGGCGGAGCTTCAAATAGATGACCTAATAGAATGAGTACCACACACTGCTGCTATGCCCAAAATTATTTTCCAGGCAAGATGCAGCTAAAAATTATTAGTAATTTGAAAGCTGGTGGAGTTTAGTATAGATGGCCTTGTAGAATGAGTACCACACACTGCTAATATGCCCAAAATTATTTTCCAGGCAAGATGCAGCTAAAAATTATTATCAATTTCAAAGCTGGAGAGCTTGGTATAGATGGCCTAATACAATGAGTACCACACACTACTACTATGCCCAAAATTATTTTCCAGTCAAGATGCATCTAATAATTATTATTAATTTCAAAACTGGTGGAGCTTGGTATAGATGGCCTAATACAATGAGTACCACACACTGCTACTATGCCCAAAATTATTTTCCAGGCAAGATGCAGCTAAAAATTATTATTAATTTCAAAACTGGTGGAGCTTAGTATAGATGGCCTAATAGAATGAGTACCACACACTGCTAATATGCCCAAAATTATTTTCCAGGCAAGATGCAGCTAAAAATTATTATTAATTTCAAAACTGGTGGAGTTTGGTATAGATGGCCTAATACAATGAGAACCACACACTGCTACTATGACCAAAATTATTTTCCAGGCAAGATGCAGCTAAAAATTATTAGTAATTTGAAAGCTGTTGGAGCTTAGTATAGATGGCCTAATAGAATGTGTACCATACAATGCTAATATGCCCAAAATTATTTTACAGGCAAGATGCAGCTAAAAATTATTATTAATTTCAAAGCTGGTGGAGCTTGGTATAGATGGCCTAATGCAATGAGTGCCACACACTGCTACTATGCCCAAAATTATTTTCCAGGCAAGATGCAGCTAAAAATTATTAGTAATTTGAAAGCTGGTGGAGCTTAGTATAGATGGCCTAATAGAATGAATACCACACACTGCTAATATGCCCAAAATTATTTTACAGGCAAGATGCAGCTAAAAATTATTATTAATTTCAAAGCTGGTGGAGCTTGGTATAGATGGCCTAATACAATGAGTACAATACACTACTACTATGCCCAAAATTATTTTCCAGGCAAGATGCAGCTAAAAATTATTATTAATTTCAAAACTGGTGGAGCTTGGTATAGATGGCCTAATACAATGAGTACCACACACTGCTACTATGCCCAAAATTATTTTCCAGGCAAGATGCAGCTAAAAATTATTAGTAATTTGAAAGCTGGTGGAGCTTAGTACAGATGGCCTAATAGAATGAGTACCACACACTGCTAATATGGCCAAAATTATTTTACAGGCTAGAATCAGCTAAAAATTATTATTAATTTCAAAGCTGGTGGAGCTTGGTATAGATGGCCTAATACAATGAGTACCGCACACTGCTACTATGCCCACAATTATTTTCCAGGCAAGATGCAGCTATAAATTATTATTAATTTCAAAACTCGTGAGCTTGGTATAGATGGCCTAATAGAATGAGTACCACACACTGCTAATATGCCCAAAATTATTTTACAGGCAAGATGCAGCTAAAAATTATTATTAATTTCAAAGCTGGTGGAGCTTGGTATAGATGGCCTAATACAATGAGTACCACACACTACTACTATGCCCAAAATTATTTTCCAGGCAAGATGCAGCTAAAAATTATTATTCATTTCAAAACTGGTGGAGCTTGGTATAGATGGCCTAATACAATGAGTACCACACACTGCTACTATGCCCAAAATCATTTTCCAGGCAAGATGCAGCTAAAAATTATTAGTAATTTGAAAGCTGGTGGAGCTTAGTACAGATGGCCTAATAGAATGAGTACCACACACTGCTAATATGCCCAAAATTATTTTCCAGGCAAGATGCAGCTAAAAATTATTATTAATTTCAAAGCTGGTGGAGCTTCGTATAGATGGCCTAATACAATGAGTACCACACACTGCTACTATGCCCAAAATTATTTTCCAGGCAAGATGCAGCTAAAAATTATTATCAATTTCAAAGCTGGAGAGCTTGGTATAGATGGCCTAATACAATGAGTACCACACACTGCTACTATGCCCAAAATTATTTTCCAGGCAAGATGCAGCTAAAAATTATTATTAATTTCAAAACTGGTGGAGCTTAGTATAGATGGCCTACTAGAACGAGTACCACACACTGATAATATGCCCAAAATTATTTTACAGGCAAGATGCAGCTAAAAATTATTAGTAATTTGAAAGCTGGTGGAGCTTAGTATAGATGGCCTAATACAATGAGTACCACACACTGTTAATATGGCCAAAATTATTTTACAGGCAAGATGCCGCTAAAAATTATTATTAATTTCAAAGCTGGTGGAGCTTGGTATAAATGGCTTAATACAATGAGTACCACACACTAGTACCACACACTATGCCCAAAATTATTTTACAGGCAAGATGCAGCTAAAAATTATTAGTAATTTGAAAGCTGGTGGAGCTTAGTATAGATGGCCTAATAGAATGAGTACTACACACTGATAATATGCCCAAAATAATTTTCCAGGCAAGATGCAACTAAAAATTATTATTAATTTCAAAGCTGGTGGAGCTTGGTATAGATGGCCTAATACAATGAGTACCACACACTATTACTATGCTCAAAATTATTTTCCAGGCAAGATGCAGATAAAAATTATTATTAATTTCAAAACTGGTGGAGTTTGGTATAGATGGCCTAATACAATGAGTACCACACACTGCTACTATGCCCAAAATTATTTTCCAGGCAAGATGCAGCTAAAAATTATTAGTAATTTGAAAGCTGGTGGAGCTTAGTATAGATGGCCTAATAGAATGAGTACCACACACTGCTAATATGCCCAAAATTATTTTACAGGCAAGATGCAGCTAAAAATTATTATTAATTTCAAAGCTGGTGGAGCTTGGTATAGATGGCCTAATACAATGAGTACCACACACTGCTACTATGCCCAAAATTATGTTCCAGGCAAGATGCAGCTAAAAATTATTAGTAATTTGAAAGCTGGTGGAGCTTAGTATAGATGGCCTAATAGAATGAGTACCACACACTGCTAATATGGCCAAAATTATTTTCCAGGCAAGATGCAGCTAAAAATTATTAGTAATTTGAAAGCTGGTGGAGCTTAGTATAGATGGCCTAATAGAATGAGTACCACACACTGCTAATATGCCCAAAATTATTTTACAGGCAAGATGCAGCTATAAATTATTATTAATTTCAAAACTGGTGGAGCTTGGTATAGATGGCCTAATAGAATGAGTACCACACACTGCTAATATGCCCAAAACTATTTAACAGGCAAGATGCAGCTAAAAATTATTATTAATTTCAAAGCTGGTTGAGCTTGTTATAAATGGCGTAATACAATGAGTACCACACACTGCTACTATGCCCAAAATTATTTTCCAGGCAAGATGCAGCTAAAAATTATTATTAATTTCAAAACTGGTGGAGCTTAGTTTAGATGGCCTAATAGAATGAGTACCACACACTGCTAATATGCCCAAAATTATTTTCTAGGCAAGATGCAGCTAAAAATTATTATTAATTTCAAAGCTGGTGGAGCTTCGTATAGATGGCCTAATACAATGAGTACCACACACTGCTACTATGCCCAAAATTATTTTCCAGGCAAGATGCTGCTAAAAATTATTATTAATTTCAAAACTGGTGGAGCTTAGTATAGATGGCCTAATAGAATGAGTACCACACACTGCTAATATGCCCAAAATTATTTTACAGGCAAGATGCAGCTAAAAATTTTTATTAATTTCAAAGCTGGTGGAGCTTGGTATAGATGGCCTAATACAATGAGTACCACACACTACTACTATGCCCAAAATTATTTTCCAGGCAAGATGCAGCTAAAAATTATTATTCATTTCAAAACTGGTGGAGCTTGGTATAGATGGCCTAATACTATGAGTACCACACACTGCTACTATGCCCAAAATTATTTTCCAGGCAAGATGCAGCTAAAAATTATTATTAATTTCAAAACTGGTGGAGCTTCGTATAGATGGCCTAATACAATGAGTACCACACACTGCTACTATGCCCAAAATTATTTTCCAGGCAAGATGCAGCTAAAAATTATTATTAATTTCAAAGCTGGCGGAGCTTCAAATAGATGACCTAATAGAATGAGTACCACACACTGCTGCTATGCCCAAAATTATTTTCCAGGCAAGATGCAGCTAAAAATTATTAGTAATTTGAAAGCTGGTGGAGTTTAGTATAGATGGCCTTGTAGAATGAGTACCACACACTGCTAATATGCCCAAAATTATTTTCCAGGCAAGATGCAGCTAAAAATTATTATCAATTTCAAAGCTGGAGAGCTTGGTATAGATGGCCTAATACAATGAGTACCACACACTACTACTATGCCCAAAATTATTTTCCAGTCAAGATGCATCTAATAATTATTATTAATTTCAAAACTGGTGGAGCTTGGTATAGATGGCCTAATACAATGAGTACCACACACTGCTACTATGCCCAAAATTATTTTCCAGGCAAGATGCAGCTAAAAATTATTATTAATTTCAAAACTGGTGGAGCTTAGTATAGATGGCCTAATAGAATGAGTACCACACACTGCTAATATGCCCAAAATTATTTTCCAGGCAAGATGCAGCTAAAAATTATTAGTAATTTGAAAGCTGGTGGAGATAGTATAGATGGCCTAATACAATGAGTACCACACACTGCTAATATGGCCAAAATTATTTTACAGGCAAGATGCCGCTAAAAATTATTATTAATTTCAAAGCTGGTGGAGCTTGGTATAAATGGCCTAATACAAGGAGTACCACACACTACTACTATGCCCAAAATTATTTTACAGGAAAGACGCAGCTAAAAATTATTAGTAATTTGAAAGCTGGTGGAGCTTAGTATAGATGGCCTAATTGAATGAGTACCACACACTGCTAATATGCCCAAAATTATTTTCCAGGCAAGATGCAGCTAAAAATTATTATCAATTTCAAAGCTGGAGAGCTTGGTATAGATGGCATAATACAATGAGTACCACACACTACTACTATGCCCAAAATTATTTTCCAGGCAAGATGCAGCTAAAAATTATTATTAATTTCAAAACTGGTGGAGCTTGGTATAGATGGCATAATACAATGAGTACCACACACTATTACTATGGTCAAAATTATTTTCCAGGCAAGATGCAGCTAAAAATTATTATTAATTTCAAAACTGGTGGAGTTTGGTATAGATGGCCTAATACAATGAGTACCACACACTGCTACTATGCCCAAAATTATTTTCCAGGCAAGATGCAGCTAAAAATTATTAGTAATTTGAAAGCTGTTGGAGCTTAGTATAGATGGCCTAATAGAATGAGTACCACACACTGCTAATATGGCCAAAATTATTTTACAGGCTAGATGCAGCTAAAAATTATTATTAATTTCAAAGCTGGTAGAGCTTGGTATAGATGGCCTAATACAATGAGTACCACACACTGCTACTATGCCCACAATTATTTTCCAGGCAAGATGCAGCTATAAATTATTATTAATTTCAAAACTGGTGAGCTTGGTATAGATGGCCTAATAGAATGAGTACCACACACTGCTAATATGCCCAAAATTATTTTACAGGCAAGATGCAGCTAAAAATTATTATTAATTTCAAAGCTGGTGGAGCTTGGTATAGATGGCCTAATACAATGAGTACCACACACTACTACTATGCCCAAAATTATTTTCCAGGCAAGATGCAGCTTAAAATTATTATTCATTTCAAAACTGGTGGAGCTTGGTATAGATGGCCTAATACAATGAGTACCACACACTGCTACTATGCCCAAAATTATTTTCCAGGCAAGATGCAGCTAAAAATTATTATTAATTTCAAAACTGGTGGAGCTTGGTATAGATGGCCTAATACAATGAGTACCACACACTGCTACTATGCCCAAAATTATTTTCCAGGCAAGATGCCGCTAAAAATGATTATTAATTTCAAAACTGGTGGAGCTTAGTATAGATGGCCTAATAGAATGAGTACCACACACTGATAATATGCCCAAAATTATTTTACAGGCAAGATGCAGCTAAAAATTATTAGTAATTTGAAAGCTGGTGGAGCTTAGTATAGATGGCCTAATACAATGAGTACCACACACTGTTAATATGGCCAAAATTATTTTACAGGCAAGATGCCGTTAAAAATTATTATTAATTTCAAAGCTGGTGGAGCTTGGTATAAATGGCCTAATACAATGAGTACCACACACTACTACTATGCCCAAAATTATTTTACAGGCAAGATGCAGCTAAAAATTATTAGTAATTTGAAAGCTGTTGGAGCTTAGTATAGATGGCCTAATAGAATGAGTACCACACACTGCTAATATGCCCAAAATTATTTTACAGGCAAGATGCAGCTAACAATTATTATTAATTTCAAAGCTGGTGGAGCATGGTATAGATGGCCTAATGCAATGAGTGTCACACACTGCTACTATGCTCAAAATTATTTTCCAAGCAAGATGCAGCTAAAAATTATTAGTGATTTGAAAGCTGGTGGAGCTTAGTATAGATGGCCTAATAGAATGAGTACCACACACTGCTAATATGCCCAAAATTATTTTACAGGCAAGATGCAGCTAAAAATTATTATTAATTTCAAAGGTGGTGGAGCTTGGTATAGATGGCCTAGTGGAATGAGTACCACACACTGCTACTATGCCCAAAATTATGTTCCAGGCAAGATGCAGCTAAAAATTATTATCAATTTCAAAGCTGGAGAGCTTGGTATAGATGGCATAATACAATGAGTACCACACACTACTACTATGCCCAAAATTATTTTCCAGGCAAGATGCAGCTAAAAATTATTATTAATTTCAAAACTGGTGGAGCTTGGTATAGATGGCATAATACAATGAGTACCACACACTATTACTATGGTCAAAATTATTTTCCAGGCAAGATGCAGCTAAAAATTATTATTAATTTCAAAACTGGTGGAGTTTGGTATAGATGGCCTAATACAATGAGTACCACACACTGCTACTATGCCCAAAATTATTTTCCAGGCAAGATGCAGCTAAAAATTATTAGTAATTTGAAAGCTGTTGGAGCTTAGTATAGATGGCCTAATAGAATGAGTACCACACACTGCTAATATGGCCAAAATTATTTTACAGGCTAGATGCAGCTAAAAATTATTATTAATTTCAAAGCTGGTAGAGCTTGGTATAGATGGCCTAATACAATGAGTACCACACACTGCTACTATGCCCACAATTATTTTCCAGGCAAGATGCAGCTATAAATTATTATTAATTTCAAAACTGGTGAGCTTGGTATAGATGGCCTAATAGAATGAGTACCACACACTGCTAATATGCCCAAAATTATTTTACAGGCAAGATGCAGCTAAAAATTATTATTAATTTCAAAGCTGGTGGAGCTTGGTATAGATGGCCTAATACAATGAGTACCACACACTACTACTATGCCCAAAATTATTTTCCAGGCAAGATGCAGCTAAAAATTATTATTCATTTCAAAACTGGTGGAGCTTGGTATAGATGGCCTAATACAATGAGTACCACACACTGCTACTATGCCCAAAATTATTTTCCAGGCAAGATGCAGCTAAAAATTATTATTAATTTCAAAACTGGTGGAGCTTGGTATAGATGGCCTAATACAATGAGTACCACACACTGCTACTATGCCCAAAATTATTTTCCAGGCAAGATGCCGCTAAAAATGATTATTAATTTCAAAACTGGTGGAGCTTAGTATAGATGGCCTAATAGAATGAGTACCACACACTGATAATATGCCCAAAATTATTTTACAGGCAAGATGCAGCTAAAAATTATTAGTAATTTGAAAGCTGGTGGAGCTTAGTATAGATGGCCTAATACAATGAGTACCACACACTGTTAATATGGCCAAAATTATTTTACAGGCAAGATGCCGTTAAAAATTATTATTAATTTCAAAGCTGGTGGAGCTTGGTATAAATGGCCTAATACAATGAGTACCACACACTACTACTATGCCCAAAATTATTTTACAGGCAAGATGCAGCTAAAAATTATTAGTAATTTGAAAGCTGTTGGAGCTTAGTATAGATGGCCTAATAGAATGAGTACCACACACTGCTAATATGCCCAAAATTATTTTACAGGCAAGATGCAGCTAACAATTATTATTAATTTCAAAGCTGGTGGAGCATGGTATAGATGGCCTAATGCAATGAGTGTCACACACTGCTACTATGCTCAAAATTATTTTCCAAGCAAGATGCAGCTAAAAATTATTAGTGATTTGAAAGCTGGTGGAGCTTAGTATAGATGGCCTAATAGAATGAGTACCACACACTGCTAATATGCCCAAAATTATTTTACAGGCAAGATGCAGCTAAAAATTATTATTAATTTCAAAGGTGGTGGAGCTTGGTATAGATGGCCTAGTGGAATGAGTACCACACACTGCTACTATGCCCAAAATTATGTTCCAGGCAAGATGCAGCTAAAAATTATTAGTAATTTGAAAGCTGGTGGAGCTTAGTATAGATGGCCTAATAGAATGAGTACCACACACTGCTAATATGCCCAAAATTATTTTACAGGCAAGATGCAGCTATAAATTATTATTAATTTCAAAACTGGTGGAGCTTGGTATAGATGGCCTAATAGAATGAGTACCACACACTGCTAATATGCCCAAAACTATTTAACAGGCAAGATGCAGCTAAAAATTATTATTAATTTCAAAGCTGGTTGAGCTTGTTATAAATGGCGTAATACAATGAGTACCACACACTGCTACTATGCCCAAAATTATTTTCCAGGCAAGATGCAGCTAAAAATTATTATTAATTTCAAAACTGGTGGAGCTTAGTTTAGATGGCCTAATAGAATGAGTACCACACACTGCTAATATGCCCAAAACTATTTAACAGGCAAGATGCAGCTAAAAATTATTATTAATTTCAAAGCTGGTGGAGCTTGTTATAGATGGCTTAATACAATGAGTACCACACACTGCTACTATGCCCAAAATTATTTTCCAGGCAAGATGCAGCTAAAAATTATTATTAATTTCAAAACTGGTGGAGCTTAGTTTAGATGGCCTAATAGAATGAGTACCACACACTGCTAATATGCCCAAAATTATTTTCTAGGCAAGATGCAGCTAAAAATTATTATTAATTTCAAAGCTGGTGGGGCTTCGTATAGATGGCATAATACAATGAGTACCACACACTGCTACTATGCCCAAAATTATTTTCCAGGCAAGATGCAGCTAAAAATTATTATCAATTTTAAAGCTGGAGAGCTTGGTATAGATGGCCTAATACAATGAGTACCACACACTGCTACTATGCCCAAAATTATTTTCCAGGCAAGATGCAGCTAAAAATTATTATTAATTTCAAAACTGGTGGAACTTAGTATAGATGGCCTAATAGAATGAGCACCACACACTGATAATATGGCCAAAATTATTTTACAGGCAAGATGCCGCTAAAAATTATTATTAATTTCAAAGCTGGTGGAGCTTGGTATAAATGGCCTAATACAATGAGTACCACACACTACTACTATGCCCAAAATTATTTTACAGGCAAGATGCAGCTAAAAATTATTAGTAATTTGAAAGCTGGTGGAGTTAAGTATAGATGGCCTAATAGAATGAGTACTACACACTGCTAATATGCCCAAAATAATTTTCCAGGCAAGATGCAGCTAAAAATTAATATTAATTTCAAAGCTGGTGGAGCTTGGTATAGATGGCCTAATACAATGAGTACCACACACTATTACTATGCTCAAAATTATTTTCCAGGCATGATGCAGATAAAAATTATTATTAATTTCAAAACTGGTGGAGTTTGGTATAGATGGCCTAATACAATGAGTACCACACACTGCTACTATGCCCAAAATTATTTTCCAGGCAAGATGCAGGTAAAAATTATTAGTAATTTGAAAGCTGTTGGAGATTAGTATAGATGGCCTAATAGAATGAGTACCACACACTGCTAATATGCCCAAAATTATTTTACAGGCAAGATGCAGCTAAAAATTATTATTAATTTCAAAGCTGGTGGAGCTTGGTATAGATGGCCTAATGCAATGAGTGCCACACACTGCTACTATGCCCAAAATTATTTTCAAAGCAAGATGCAGCTAAAAATTATTAGTAATTTGAAAGCTGGTGGAGCTTAGTATAGATGGCCTAATAGAATGAGTACCACACACTGCTAATATGCCCAAAATTATTTTACAGGCAAGATGCAGCTAAAAATTATTATTAATTTCAAAGCTGGTGGAGCTTGGTATAGATGGCCTAATACAATGAGTACCACACACTGCTACTATGCCCAAAATTATGTTCCAGGCAAGATGCAGCTAAAAATTATTAGTAATTTGAAAGCTGGTGGAGCTTAGTATAGATGGCCTAATAGAATGAGTACCACACACTGCTAATATGCCCAAAATTATTTTACAGGCAAGATGCAGCTATAAATTATTATTAATTTCAAAACTGGTGGAGCTTGGTATAGATGGCCTAATAGAATGAGTACCACACACTGCTAATATGCCCAAAACTATTTAACAGGCAAGATGCAGCTAAAAATTATTATTAATTTCAAAGCTGGTGGAGCTTGTTATACATGGCTTAATACAATGAGTACCACACACTGCTACTATGCCCAAAATTATTTTCCAGGCAAGATGCAGCTAAAAATTATTATTAATTTCAAAACTGGTGGAGCTTAGTTTAGATGGCCTAATAGAATGAGTACCACACACTGCTAATATGCCCAAAATTATTTTCCAGGCAAGATGCAGCTAAAAATTATTATTAATTTCAAAACTGGTGGAGCTTAGTATAGATGGCCTAACAGAATGAGTACCACACACTGCTAATATGCCCAAAATTATTTTTCAGGCAAGAGGCAGCTAAAATTTTTTATTAATTTCAAAGCTGGTGGAGCTTGGTATAGATGGCCTAACACAATGAGTACCACACACTACTACTATGCCCAAAATTATTTTCCAGGCAAGATGCAGCTAAAAATTATTATTCATTTCAAAACTGGTGGAGCTTGGTATAGATGGCCTAATACAATGAGTACCACACACTGCTACTATGCCCAAAATTATTTTCCAGGCAAGATGCAGCTAAAAATTATTATTAATTTCAAAACTGGTGGAGCTTCGTATAGATGGCCTAATACAATGAGTACCACACACTGCTACTATGCCCAAAATTATTTTCCAGGCAAGATGCAGCTAAAAATTATTATTAATTTCAAAGCTGGCGGAGCTTCAAATAGATGGCCTAATAGAATGAGTACCACACACTGCTACTATGCCCAAAATTATTTTCCAGGCAAGATGCAGCTAAAAATTATTATTAATTTCAAAACTGGTGGAGCTTAGTATAGATGGCCTAATAGAATGAGTACCACACACTGCTAATATGCCCAAAATTATTTTACAGGCAAGATGCAGCTATAAATTATTAGTAATTTGAAAGCTGGTGGAGATAGTATAGATGGCCTAATACAATGAGTACCACACACTGCTAATATGGCCAAAATTATTTTACAGGCAAGATGCCACTAAAAATTATTATTAATTAAAAAGCTGGTGGAGCTTGGTATAAATGGCCTAATACAATGAGTACCACACACTACTACTATGCCCAAAATTATTTTACAGGCAAGATGCAGCTAAAAATTATTAGTAATTTGAAAGCTGGTGGAGCTTAGTTTAGATGGCCTAATAGAATGAGTACTACACACTGCTAATATGCCCAAAATAATTTTCCAGGCAAGATGCAGCTAAAAATTATTATTAATTTCAAAGCTGGTGGAGCTTGGTATAGATGTCCTAATACAATGAGTACCACACACTATTACTATGCTCAAAATTATTTTCCAGGCAAGATGCAGATAAAAATTATTATTAATTTCAAAACTGGTGGAGTTTGGTATAAATGGCCTAATACAATGAGTACCACACACTGCTACTATGCCCAAAATTTTTTTTTGCAGGCAAGATGCAGCTAAAAATTATTAGTAATTTGAAAGCTGTTGGAGCTTAGTATAGATGGCCTAATAGAATGAGTACACACACTGCTAATATGGCCAAAATTATTTTACAGGCTAGAAGCAGCTAAAAATTATTATTAATTTCAAAGCTGGTGGAGCTTGTTATAGATGGCCTAATACAATGAGTACCACACACTGCTACTATGCCCAAAATTATTTTCAAGGCAATATGCAGCTAAAAATTATTATTCATTTCAAAACTGGTGGAGCTTAGTTTAGATGGCCTAATAGAATGAGTACCACACACTGCTAATATGCCCAAAATTATTTTCCAGGCAAGATGCAGCTAAAAATTATTATTAATTTCAAACCTGGTGGAGCTTCGTATAGATGGCCTAATACAATGAGTACCACACACTGCTACTATGCCCAAAATTATTTTCCAGGCAAGATGCAGCTAAAAATTATTATTAGTTTCAAAACTGGTGGAGCTTGGTATAGATGGTCTAATAGAATGAGTACCACACACTGCTAATATGCCCAAAATTATTTTATAGGCAAGATGCCGCTAAAAATTATTATTAATTTCAAAGCTGGTGGAGCTTGGAATTGATGGCCTAATACAATGAGTACCACACACTATTACTATGCCCAAAATTATTTTCCAGGCAAGATGCAGCTAAAAATCATTATCAATTTCAAAACTGGTGGAGCTTGGTATAGATGGCCTAATACAATGAGTACCACACAGTGCTTCTATGCCCAAAATTATTTTCCAGGCAAGATGCAGCTAAAAATTATTAGTAATTTGAAAGCTGGTGGAGCTTAGTATAGATGGCCTAATAGAATGACTACCACACACTGCTAGTATGGCCAAAATTATTTTACAGGCAAGATGCAGGTATAAATTATTATTAATTTCAAAGTTGGTGGAGCTTGGTATAGATGGCCTAATACAAGGAGTACCACACACTGCTACTATGCCCAAAATTATTTTCCAGGCAAGATGCAGCTAAAAATTATTAGTAATTTGAAAACTGGTGGAGCTTAGTATAGATGGCCTAATAGAATGAGTACCACACACTGCTAATATGCCCAAAATTATTTTCCAGGCAAGATGCAGCTAAAAATTATTATTAATTTCAAAGCTGGTGGAGCTTGGTATAGATGGCCTAATACAATGAGTACCACACACTGCTAATATGCCCAAAATAATTTTCCAGTCAAGATGCAGCTAAAAATTATTATTAATTTCAAAGCTGGTGGAGCTTGGTATAAATGGCCTAATACAATGAGTACCACACACTACTACTATGCCCAAAATTATTTTCCAGGCAAGATGCAGCTAAAAATTATTATTCATTTCAAAGCTGGTGGAGCTTGGTATAGATGGCCTAATACAATGAGTACCACACACTGCTACTATGCCCAAAATTATTTTCCAGGCAAGATGCAGCTAAAAATTATTATTAATTTCAAAACTGGTGGAGCTTTGTTTAGATGGCCTAATAGAATGAGTACCACACACTGCTAATATGCCCAAAATTATTTTCCAGGCAAGATGCAGCTAAAAATCATTAGTAATTTCAAAACTGGTGGAGCTTGGTATAGATGGCCTAATACAAGGAGTACCACACACTGCTACTATGCCCAAAATTATTTTCCAGGCAAGATGCAGCTTAAAATTATTAGTAATTTGTAAACTGGTGGAGCTTAGTATAGATGGCCTAATAGAATGAGTACCACACACTGCTAATATGCCCAAAATTATTTTCCAGGCAAGATGCAGCTAAAAATTATTATTAATTTCAAAGCTGGTGGAGCTTGGTATAGGTGGCCTAATACAATGAGTACCACACACTGCTAATATGCCCAAAATAATTTTCCAGGCAAGATGCAGCTAAAAATTATTATTAATTTCAAAGCTGGTGGAGCTTGGTATAGATGGCCTAATACAATGAGTACCACACACTGCTACTATGCCCAAAATTATTTTCCAGGCAAGATGCAGCTAAAAATTATTATTAATTTCAAAACTGGTGGAGCTTAGTATAGATGGCCTAATAGAATGAGTACCACACACTGCTAATATGCCCAAAATTATTTTACAGGCAAGATGCCTCTAAAAATTATTATTAATTTCAAAGCTGGTGGAGCTTGGAATTGATGGCCTAATACAATGAGTGCCACACACTACTACTATGCCCAAAATAATTTTCCAGGCAAGATGCAGCTAAAAATCATTATTAATTTCAAAACTGGTGGAGCTTGGTATAGATGGCCTAATACAATGAGTACCACACAGTGCTACTATGCCCAAAATTATTTTCCAGGCAAGATGCAGCTAAAAATTATTAGTAATTTGAAAGCTGGTGGAGCTTAGTATAGATGGCCTAATAGAATGACTACCACACACTGCTAATATGGCCAAAATTATTTTACAGGCAAGATGCAGGTATAAATTATTATTAATTTCAAAGTTGGTGGAGCTTGGTATAGATGGCCTAATACAAGGAGTACCACACACTGCTACTATGCCCAAAATTATTTTCCAGGCAAGATGCAGCTAAAAATTATTAGTAATTTGTAAACTGGTGGAGCTTAGTATAGATGGCCTAATAGAATGAGTACCACACCCTGCTAATATGCCCAAAATTATTTTCCAGGCAAGATGCAGCTAAAAATTATTATTAATTTCAAAGCTGGTGGAGCTTGGTATAGATGGCCTAATACAATGAGTACCACACACTGCTAATATGCCCAAAATAATTTTCCAGGCAAGATGCAGCTAAAAATTATTATTAATTTCAAAGCTGGTGGAGCTTGGTATAGATGGCCTAATACAATGAGTACCACACACTGCTACTATGCCCAAAATTATTTTCCAGGCAAGATGCAGCTAAAAATTATTATTAATTTCAAAACTGGTGGAGCTTAGTATAGATGGCCTAATAGAATGAGTACCACACACTGCTAATATGCCCAAAATTATTTTACAGGCAAGATGCCTCTAAAAATTATTATTAATTTCAAAGCTGGTGGAGCTTGGTATAGATGGCCTAATACAATGAGTGCCACACACTACTACTATGCCCAAAATAATTTTCCAGGCAAGATGCAGCTAAAAATCATTATTAATTTCAAAACTGGTGGAGCTTGGTATAGATGGCCTAATACAATGAGTACCACACAGTGCTACTATGCCCAAAATTATTTTCCAGGCAAGATGCAGCTAAAAATTATTAGTAATTTGAAAGCTGGTGGAGCTTAGTATAGATGGCCTAATAGAATGACTACCACACACTGCTAATATGGCCAAAATTATTTTACAGGCAAGATGCAGGTATAAATTATTATTAATTTCAAAGTTGGTGGAGCTTGGTATAGATGGCCTAATACAAGGAGTACCACACACTGCTACTATGCCCAAAATTATTTTCCAGGCAAGATGCAGCTAAAAATTATTAGTAATTTGAAAATTGGTGGAGATTAGTATAGATGGCCTAATAGAATGAGTACCACACACTGCTAATATGCCCAAAATTATTTTCCAGGCAAGATGCAGCTAAAAATTCTTATTAATTTCAAAGCTGGTGGAGCTTCGTATAGATGGCCTAATAGAATGAGTACCACACACTGCTAATATGCCCAAAATTATTTTCCAGGCAAGATGCAGCTAAAAATCATTATTAATTTCAAAACTGGTGGAGCTTGGTATAGATGGCCTAAAACAATGTGTACCACACAGTGCTACTATGCCCAAAATTATTTTCCAGGCAAGATGCAGCTAAAAATTATTAGTAATTTGAAAGCTGGTGGAGCTTAGTATAGATGGCCTAATAGAATGACTACCACACACTGCTAATATGGCCAAAATTATTTTACAGGCAAGATGCAGGTATAAATTATTATTAATTTCAAAGTTGGTGTAGCTTGGTATAGATGGCCTAATACAAGGAGTACCACACACTGCTACTATGCCCAAAATAATTTTCCAGGCAAGATGCAGCTAAAAATTATTAGTAATTTGAAAACTGGTGGAGCTTAGTATAGATGGCCTAATAGAATGAGTACCACACACTACTACTATGCCCAAAATTATTTTCCAGGCAAGGTGCAGCTAAAAATTAATATTAATTTCAAAGCTGGTGGAGCTTGGTATAGATGGCCTAATACAATGAGTACCACACACTACTACTATGCCCAAAATTATTTTCCAGGCAAGATGCAGCTAAAAATTATTATTAATTTCAAAACTGGTGGAGCTTGGTATAGATGGCCTAATACAATGAGTACCACACACTGCTACTATGCCCAAAATTATTTTCCAGGCAAGATGCAGCTAAAAATTATTAGTAATTAGAAAGCTGGTGGAGCTTAGTATAGATGGCCTAATAGAATGAGTACCACACACTGCTAATATGCCCAAAATTATTTTCCAGGCAAGATGCAGCTAAAAATTATTAGTAATTTCAAAGCTGGTGGAGCTTGGTATAGATGGAATAATGCAATGAGTACCACACACTGCTGCTATGCCCAAAATTATTTTCCCGGCAAGATGCAGCTAAAAATTATTAGTAATTTGAAAGCTGGTGTAGCTTAGTATAGATGGCCTAATAGAATGAGTACCACACACTGCTAATATGCCCAAAATTATTTTACAGGCAAGATGCAGCTAAAAATTATTATTAATTTCAAAGCTGGTGGAGCTTGGTATAGATGGCCTAATGCAATGAGTACCACACACTGCTAATATGCCCAAAATTATTTTCCAGGCAAGATACAGCTAAAAATCATTATTAATTTCAAAACTGGTGGAGATTGGTATAGATGGCCTAATACAATGTGTACCACACAGTGCTACTATGCCCAAAATTATTTTCCAGGCAAGATGCAGCTAAAAATTATTAGTAATTTGAAAGCTGGTGGAGCTTAGTATAGATGGCCTAATAGAATGACTACCACACACTGCTAATATGGCCAAAATTATTTTACAGGCAAGATGCAGCTAAAAATTATTATTAATTTCAAAGCTGGTGGAGCTTGGTATAGATGGCCTAATGCAATGAGTACCACACACTGCTAATATGCCCAAAATTATTTTCCAGGCAAGATACAGCTAAAAATCATTATTAATTTCAAAACTGGTGGAGCTTGGTATAGATGGCCTAATACAATGTGTACCACACAGTGCTACTATGCCCAAAATTATTTTCCAGGCAAGATGCAGCTAAAAATTATTAGTAATTTGAAAGCTGGTGGAGCTTAGTATAGATGGCCTAATAGAATGACTACCACACACTGCTAATATGGCCAAAATTATTTTCCAGGCAAGATGCAGCTAAAAATTATTAGTAATTTGAAAACTGGTGGAGCTTAGTATAGATGGCCTAATAGAATGAGTACCACACACTACTACTATGCCCAAAATTATTTTCCAGGCAAGGTGCAGCTAAAAATTAATATTAATTTCAAAGCTGGTGGAGCTTGGTATAGATGGCCTAATACAATGAGTACCACACACTACTACTATGCCCAAAATTATTTTCCAGGCAAGATGCAGCTAAAAATTATTATTAATTTCAAAACTGGTGGAGCTTGGTATAGATGGCCTAATACAATGAGTACCACACACTGCTACTATGCCCAAAATTATTTTCCAGGCAAGATGCAGCTAAAAATTATTAGTAATTAGAAAGCTGGTGGAGCTTAGTATATATGGCCTAATAGAATGAGTACCACACACTGCTAATATGCCCAAAATTATTTTCCAGGCAAGATGCAGCTAAAAATTATTAGTAATTTCAAAGCTGGTGGAGCTTGGTATAGATGGAATAATGCAATGAGTACCACACACTGCTACTATGTCCAAAATTATTTTCCCGGCAAGATGCAGCTAAAAATTATTAGTAATTTGAAAGCTGGTGGAGCTTAGTATAGATGGCCTAATAGAATGAGTACCACACACTGCTAATATGCCCAAAATTATTTTACAGGCAAGATGCAGCTAAAAATTATTATTAATTTCAAAGCTGGTGGAGCTTGGTATAGATGGCCTAATGCAATGAGTACCACACACTGCTAATATGCCCAAAATTATTTTCCAGGCAAGATACAGCTAAAAATCATTATTAATTTCAAAACTGGTGGAGCTTAGTATAGATGGCCTAATACAATGTGTACCACACAATGCTACTATGCCCAAAATTATTTTCCAGGCAAGATGCAGCTAAAAATTATTAGTAATTTGAAAGCTGGTGGAGCTTAGTATAGATGGCCTAATAGAATGACTACCACACACTGCTAATATGGCCAAAATTATTTTACAGGCAAGATGCAGGTATAAATTATTATTAATTTCAAAGTTGGTGGAGCTTGGTATAGATGGCCTAATGCAAGGAGTACCACACACTGCTACTATGTCCAAAATTATTTTCCAGGCAAGATGCAGCTAAAAATTATTAGTAATTTGAAAACTGGTGGAGCTTAGTATAGATGGCCTAATATAATGAGTACCACACACTGCTAATATGCCCAAAATTATTTTCCAGGCAAGATGCAGCTAAAAATTATTATTAATTTCAAAGCTGGTGGAGCTTGGTATAGATGGCCTAATACAATGAGTACCACACACTGCTAATATGCCCAAAATTATTTTCCAGGCAAGATGCAGCTAAAAATTATTATTAATTTCAAAGCTGGTGGAGCTTGGTATAAATGGCCTAATACAATGAGTACCACACACTACTACTATGCCCAAAATTATTTTCCAGGCAAGATGCAGCTAAAAATTATTATTAATTTCAAAGCTGGTGGAGCTTAGTATAGATGGCCTAATAGAATGAGAACCACACACTGCTAATATGCCCAAATTTATTTTACAGGCAAGATGCAGCTAAAAATTATTATTAATTTCAAAGCTGGTGGAGCTTGGTAAAGATGGCCTAATGCAATGAGTACCACACACTGCTACTATGCCCAAAATTATTTTCCCGGCAAGATGCAGCTAAAAATTATTAGTAATTTGAAAGCTGGTGGAGCTTAGTATAGATGGCCTAATAGAATGAGTACCACACACTGCTAATATGCCCAAAATTATTTTACAGGCAAGATGCAGCTAAAAATTATTATTAATTTCAAAGCTGGTGGAGCTTGGTATAGATGGCCTAATGCAATGAGTACCACACACTGCTACTATGCCCAAAATTATTTTCCAGGCAAGATGCAGCTAAAAATTATTATTATTTCAAAACTGGTGGAGCTTAGTATAGATGGCCTGATACAATGAGTACCACACACTGCTACTATGCCCAAAATTATTTTCCAGGCAAGATGCAGCTAAAAATTATTAGTAATTTGAAAGCTTGTGGAGCTTAGTATAGATGGCCTAATAGAATGAGTACCACACACTGCTAATATGCCCAAAATTATTTTACAGGCAAGATGCAGCTAAAAATTATTAGTAATTTGAAAGCTGGTGGAGCTTAGTATAGATGGCCTAATACAATGAGTACCACACACTGCTAATATGGCCAAAATTATTTTACAGGCAAGATGCAGCTAAAAATTATTATTAATTTCAAAGCTGGTGGAGCTTGGTATAGATGGCCTAATACAATGAGTACCACACACTGCTACTATGCCCAAAATTATTTTCCAGGCAAGATGCTGCTAAAAATTATTAGTAATTTGAAAGCTGGTGGAGCTTAGTATAGATGGCCTAATAGAATGAGTACCACACACTGCTAATATGCCCAAAATTATTTTACAGGCAAGATGCAGCTAAAAATTATTATTAATTTCAAAGCTGGTGGAGCTTGGTATAGATGGCCTAATACAATGAGTACCACACACTGCTACTATGCCCAAAATTATTTTCCAGGCAAGATGCAGCTAAAAATTATTAGTAATTTGAAAGCTGGTGGAGCTTAGTATAGATGGCCTAATAGAATGAGTACCACACACTGCTAATATGCCCAAAATTATTTTACAGGCAAGATGCAGCTAAAAATTATTATTAATCTCAAAGCTGGTGGAGCTTGGTATAGATGGCCTAATACAATGAGTACCACACACTACTACTATGCCCAAACTTATTTTCCAGGCAAGATGCAGCTAAAAATTATTATTAATTTCAAAGCTGGTGGAGCTTGGTATAGATGGCCTAATAGATTGAGTACCACACACTGCTACAGGCCCAAGAGGTTTTACTTGGCTAGGTGCAGTAAAAAATTTGTATTACATACACAGGTGGTGTAGCTTGCAACACAGATATGCTACTCCACTAACTAACACACACTGCAAGAGGCCCAAAAGGATTTGCTTAGCTAGATTTAGCCAAATGCTGTGAAAAACTCTTGCACAGCACTAAAACAGATCTGCCTGGCAAAAAGTGATAGGAACTGGTGTAACCTAGCCCTCAAAAGGGCTGGAATTACAACTAGTCACTACTCCCAACCTATCTGTCGATTTAAGAGCACAGACCTGCCTGCTAAAAGTGCTAGGAACTGCTGTAACCTAGCCCTCAAAAGGGCTGCAATTACAAACTAGTCCCTACTCCCTAAACCTTTCTGTCTATTTAAGAGAAAATTCGCTTGCAATTCAGTTACACAATATAGCGCTAACAGCAGCAGCAGTGCCATCTAACACTCAGCTGCAGCAGTGAGAAAATGATGGCGACGGGGAAAATGGCTGGGTCTTATAGGGCAAGGACATGTGACATACACAGCCAATGACACATGCCCTTGCTTGTGTGAAAAAAAGCACTTCGCTCCATGTGTGCGCTGCTGATAGGCTGACAGACTGCACCTCCACACTGTAAATGCGGTAAAGAGAAAAAAAAATGGAGATCTTCATTATTTCTGCAGAGATCCATCCCATGCCCCTCCCCCCGCCCCGCTGTACACTCAAACTGTGCATTAACATTGATTATCAGCATTACTGTGAAAAAATCCAGTTACGATTCGGGTGCACGAACAGTTATCGAACATAACCTCGAACAGCCGGATTTTTTTCACATCGTTCGGGTTCGTTGGACGGCTCGAACACCGCCCAAAACAGCTCGAATTTGAGATTGGCGAACAGTTCGATTCGAACACCGCTCATCTCTAGTGAGGAGGAGTATGCGGTCGAGACTCACGGCTACTAAGATTTGACCCTGTGGAAGACAGACCGGAGGTGGTGGTGCCCAGGTAACTGGAAGAAGTATCTGCTATCCAATTAATAACCTCTTCACACTGATCAGTTCGCAATACTGGTGTTGTTCTGTGCTTCCCTAGTAATTTGGTGAAGAAGTTTGAGCGAGATGATGTGGCTGTTTGTTGTGGCACATTTTCACCTTGGCCATGGCCCCGTCCTCTGCACGCACCATCACCAGAACGTCCAGTTCCACATCCCTTGCCACGCGCCTTGCCCATTGTAAAGGAAGTAAAATAGCTTACACTCGCACTATCAATGGAAAAAGGGTAATAAAAAGTAGATTAGAACCGTGGAAGAGGAAAACCACAGTTCCATTTCTCTGGCCTACACCCGACTCTTTTAAACAATCTGAACAATCAGGGAGAAACTATTACTGTTTTTCTTTACGGAAATAAAAACAAAAGCTGGATAATAGAGATTTTTTACCATGGAACAGCAAAACCACAGTTATAATTTACTGGTGTATACCAGACTTTTTTAAATATATATATTTGCGGCTGAAAAGTGAGCGACACACTCAAACTGTTTTTTTTAGATACAAATGGCCCAAAAGTGGATAATACAGAGGTTTGAACCATGGAACTGCAAAACCACACTTCTGTTTCTCTGGTCTACACCAGACTATTTTCAACAGATATATTTGTGTCTGAAAAATCAGGGAGACACTATTCGGATTTTTTTTACGGCAAAAAATGCCAAAAGCAGGATAATAGAGATGTTTTACCGGGGAATAGCAAAACCACAGTTATAATTTACTGGTGCATACCAGACTTGTTAAAAATATATATTTGCGGCTGAACAGTGAGCGACACACGCAAACTGTTTTTTTTAGATACAAATGGCCCAAAAGTGGATAATACAGAGGTTTGGACCGTGGAACTGCAAAACCACACTTCTGTTTCTCTGGCCAACACCAGACTATTTTCAACAGATATATTTGTGTCTGAAAAATCAGGGAGACACTATTTTTTTTTTTTTTTTTTGGGGGGGGGGGACACCAAAAGGTTAATAAGATGGGTATTTGTACAGTGTGAAGAAGGAAAAAAAAAAGAGGATTTAGATGAAAAAAAGGATTTTTCCTGGCCCCCGAGACCTGGAGCTAAGTCCTGCAATTTCAGCAACAGGAGCACACAGGACTGTAATGCAGCATTTGCTGGTATAACCACTGCGCCTCCTATACAGCCTGCCTGCCTGCCTGATATCTGGGATGGATAGTAGTCCTGAGAAGGACTGTTTGTTTGATCTGGCAGCCTTTACAGACCCTACACTAACTATTTTGCAGTATATATCTCTCCCTAAATCAGCAGCGCTGTCCCTCACTGTCTCATCCCAGCCGTCTGTGTCCAAGAAGGCGGCGCCCAGTTTTAAATACTCGAGGTGACGCTGTGCTGCCAGCCAATCAATGTAATGCCCACAGCCAACATGACTGCGGCATTACAGTGACTGGCTGGCAATCCCTGCATGTTCATTGGCTCTGTAAAGAGCGCCAAACATGCAGGGCGGAGACCTGAGATTCTGCCCGAGTAACCCGGAAATGCTCGGTGCTCGCCGAACATCTCAAGTAGCGTGATGCTCGGGTGAGTACCGAGCAGTGTCGAGCATGTTCCCTCAACACTAAACATTTTACAACCTTATCTGGCAATGTGGTGTGTGACACATCATCAGACACATCCTGTTTTATTTATGATGGAGGGACTCTGAAAGTCATAAAGCCTATTTTTATAGGGCCATCAGGCGGCCCTTACTATTCTTAAAAGGCCAGCAGTCGGCCCTCGCTATTGTTAGAGAGCCATCAGCCGGCTATGTTTTGTTGTTCTATTATTAACAAGTGGGTCCCCTATACTGTTATTGCGTATCCAGTGACTGCAAGGGCTGCCAAAAATTTGGACGCAACCCAATACACCTTTGAAGAGACATAGAGGAGGGTCTCAGTAAAAAAAAATGTTCCCATTATAAAGGAGCGGGTCTCCTATAGTGGTAATGTCCATGCTGTGACTGCAAGGGCTGCCAAAATTTGGGAAAAACCCCACTAAGAATTTAAAGACACATAGAGTAGGGCCACAGTAGCAACAAATTCCATTTAGAAAGGAGAGAGTCTGCTATACAGTTATAGGGTATGCAGTGAGTCCAACGGCTGATCAAATTTAGGAAAATCCCCACTAAGAATTTAAAGACACATAGAGCAGGGCCACAGTAACAAGTACGACATGTTCCCATTAGAAAGGAGAGAGTCTGCTATACAGTTATAGGGTATGCAGTGAGTCCAACGGCTGACCAATTGAGGAAAAACTCCACTAAGAATTTAAAGACACATAGAGCAGGGCCACAGTAATGACAAATTCCCATTAGAAAGGAGAGAGTCTGCTATACAGTTATAGGGTATGCAGTGAGTCCAACGGCTGACGAATTTTAGGAAAAACCCCACTAAGAATTTAAAGACACACAGAGCAGGGCCACAGTAACAATTATGACATTTTCCCATTAGAAAGGAGAGATTCTGCTATGCAGTTATAGGGTATGCAGTGAGTCCAACGGCAGACCAATTTTAGGAAAAACCCCACTAGGAATTTAAAGACACATAGAGCAGGGCCACAGTAACAAGTACGACATGTTCCCATTAGAAAGGAGAGAGTCTGCTATACAGTTATAGGGTATGCAGTGAGTCCAACGGCTGACCAATTGAGGAAAAACTCCACTAAGAATTTAAAGACACATAGAGCAGGGCCACAGTAATGACAAATTCCCATTAGAAAGGAGAGAGTCTGCTATACAGTTATAGGGTATGCAGTGAGTCCAACGGCTGGCGAATTTTAGGAAAAACCCCACTAAGAATTTAAAGACACACAGAGCAGGGCCACAGTAACAATTATGACATTTTCCCATTAGAAAGGAGAGAGTCTGCTATGCAGTTATAGGGTATGCAGTGAGTCCAACGGCAGACCAATTTTAGGAAAAACCCCACTAGGAATTTAAAGACACATAGAGCAGGGCCACAGTAACAAGTACGACATGTTCCCATTAGAAAGGAGAGGGTCTGCTATACAGTTATAGGGTATGCAGTGAGTCCAACGGCTGACGAATTTTAGGAAAAACCCCACTAAGAATTTAAAGACACACAGAGCAGGGCCACAGTAACAAGTACGACATGTTCCCATTAGAAAGGAGAGGGTCTGCTGTACAGTAATAGGGTATGAATGAGTCCAACAGCTGACGAATTTTAGGAAAAACCCCACTAAGAATTTAAAGACACATAGAGCAGGGCCACAGTAACAAGGTACGACATGTTCCCTTTAGAAAGGAGAGGGTCTGCTTTACAGTTATAGGGTATGCAGTGAGTCCAATGGCTGACCAATTTTAGGAAAATCCCCACTAAGAATTTAAAGACACACAGAGCAGGGCCACAGTAACAAGGTACGACATGTTCCCATTAGAAAGGAGAGGGTCTGCTATACAGTTATAGGGTATGCAGTGAGTCCAATGGCTGACGAATTTGAGAAAAAAAAACCACTAAGAATTTAAAGACACACAGAGCAGGGCCACAGTAACAAGGTACGACATGTTCCCATTAAAAAGGAGAGGGTCTGCTATACAGTTATAGGGTATGCAGTGAGTCCAACGGCTGACCAACTTTAGGAAAAACCCCACTAAGTATTTAAAGACACATATAGCAGGGCCAGAGTAACAAGGTACGACATGTTCCCTTTAGAAAGGAGAGGGTCCACTATACAGTTATAGGGTATGTAGTGTGTCCAACGGCTGACCAATTTTAGGAAAAACCCCACTAAGGGGGTCCCCACGTCCTCCTTGGCTTCGGGAGGACGTGTTCCGTCCCAAGGTCCGACTGGGTCCCGGCTTCCACTATGTTGACCCAGTGTGCCGTCAGCGAGATGTACCGTCCCTGCCCACAAGCAGTTGTCCACATGTCCTTGGTTAGGTGGACTTTACCGGTAACTGCATTGTTAAGAGCACGGCTAATGTTTTGGGACACGTGCTTGTGTAATACGGGGACGGCACACAGGGAGAAATAGTGGCGACTGGGGACCAAGTACCGAGGAATGGCCACGCCATCAGGTTGTGAAATGCTTCCGTCTCCACGAGCCTAAAAGGCAACATTTCGAGCGCAAGCAGTTGTGAAATGTGAGAATTTGGTAGTGTGGCCTGTGGGGCGTTGACTGCATATTTGCGCTTGCATTCCAAGGACTGGGGTATGGACAACTGAACGCTGCGCTGGGAAAAGGACATGGACGTGCTTGCTGATGCTGCTACTTGAGAGTGTGCAACGACAGGTGCAGGGCAGGAGGCGTCTTCGCATGCGCCATGGACAGGGGATTTGCTTGCATGCACAACAGTGGAAGAAGCAATGGTGCCACCCGCAGACACTGTTCCTGGACCCTGGGGTTCGGCCCACAAAGTCGGGTGCTTTGCTGCCCTGTGGCTGATCATGCCGGTGGTGGTCAGGCTGGTCGTTTTGCCACCCCTGCTGATGCTGGCCTGGCAGGTGGTGCAAATGGCCTTTTTGGGGTTATCGGCAGAGTCTTTAAAAAACAATCAGACTCGGGAAGACCTAACAGTTGTACTGGCAACTTCCTTCGTGTTGGTGTTACGGGGAACAGTTGCCTGCCTTCTGTCTGTGGCCACCACACTGCTTCTTCCTGCCTGTTGGGGTGCTATGCCTCACTCCCCCTGTGTGCTGCTGTCCTCGCTCTTCATGTCCTCCTGCCAGGTTGGGTCAGTTACTATATCATCCACCATCTCGTCTTCCACTTCCACACCATGGTCCTCCTCCTGACTTTCTGGCAATTGTGTCTCATCATCGTCCACCTCTTGTGACACTTTCCCACCGTTGCCTTCGTGTGACTGTGGCTGTTCAAATATTTGGGCATCGCTACACGCGATCTCCTCTTGCCCCGCTTCAAGTGGAACCGGCGAGAGGCCCGAATCTATAAATGGAAAAGTGAACAGCTCTTCGGAGTGACCAAGTGTGGGATCAGTTGTCTCCGGGCACTCGGCATGGTGGGAGGAAGGAGGATCAGGGTGAGGAATATGCAGTCCAAACTCACGGCCACTGAGACTTGACCATGTGGAAGACAGGGTGGTGGTGGTGGTGGCTAAGTGACTGGAAGCATTAAGCGCTATCCAACCAACAACCTTTTGACACTGCTCTGGGTTCAATAGTGGGGTGCTGCGGTCCCCTAGAAACTGGGACAGGAAGGTCAGGCGAGAAGATGTGGGTGTTTGTTGTGGCACAATTTCAGCTTGCCCACGGCCTTGTCCTCGGCCTCTGCATGCACCATTACCATCAAGTCCAGTTCCCCATCCCTTGCCACGTGCCTTGCCCATTTTAAATGGAGGACAGTATCTTCCACGCTCACTACAAATGACTGAGTTTGGAGCGAACTTATATGTGATCCGTGTGATGGAGAAAACAGAGTTTTAAATGCCTTGCCTGTAGGTAAGTAGTTTGACCAGCAAACTGGTGTGAATTGCTTCACTGGCACACTGAAAGAAATTTTTAATGGAGGCCAGAAATGGCAGTATTTTCTGACAACGTATATGTGATCTGTGTGATGGAGAAAACAGAGTTTTAAATGTCTGGCCTGTAGGTAAGTAGCTTGACCAGCAAACTGCTGTGAATTGCTTCACTGACACACTGAAAGAAATTTTTAATGGAGGCCAGAAATGGCAGTATTTTCTGACAACGTATATGTGATCCGTTTGACGGAGAAAACAGAGTTTTAAATACCTCGCCTGTAGGTAGGTAGTTTGAACAACAAACTGCTGTGAATTTCTTCACTGACACACTAAAGGAAATTTTTAATGGAGGCCAGTAATGGCAGTATTTTCTGACAATGTATATGTGATCCGTGTGATGGAGAAAACAGAGTTTTAAATACCTGGGCTGTAGGTAAGTAGTTTGAACAGCAAACTGCGGTGAGTTGCTTCAATGACAGACTAAAGGAAATTTTTAATGAAGGCCAGAAATGGTAGTATTTTCTGACAACGTATATGCGATCCGTTTGATGGAGAAAACAGAGTTTTGAATAGCTGGATTTCTAGTACTCTAATATGGAAAGGACCTGGCTGTATTCTGCAGTGCCAACAAGCAAATGGCGCAGAAAAACGGTGTTCTCTGGATTGCTTTTTAAGCAAATAGTGAGGATTATGATCCAAAGAAAAGTATTCCTGGCCCCTGAGACCTGGGCCTTTGTATAGAAATATCTAACAGCAGCAGAAGGCAGAATTTGAATGGATCCTCTTGTGCTATATGCACTGCAGTCTGCTTTGTACACTCTCTGCCTATATACCCTGCCTGCCTGATATCTCTGCAGATGGATTAGTCCTCAGAAGGACTGTTTGTTAAGATGGATATGTGTAATGTACGTTTTTTCTCCCTACACTACCTAATACACAAGCAAATCTGTCCCTGACGCAGCAGCACCTCTCCCTACACAAGCAAATGGCGCAGAAAAACGGTGTTCTCTGGATTGATTTTTAAGCAAATAATGAGGATTAAGATCCAAAGAAAAGTATTCCTGGCCCCTGAGACCTGGGCCTTTGTATAGAAATATCTAATAGCATCAGAAGGCAGAATTGGAATGGAGCCTCTTGTGCTATATGCACTGCAGTCTACTATATCCACTGTCTGCCTATATACCCTGCCTGCCTGATATCTCTGCAGATGGATTAGTCCTCAGAAGGACTGTTTGTTAAGATGGATATGTGTAGTGTACGGTTTTTCTCCCTACACTACCTAATGCACAAGCAAATCTGTCCCTGACGCAGCAGCACCTCTCCCTACACAAGCAAATGGCACAGAAAAACTGTGTTCTCTGGATTGCTTTTTAAGCAAGTAATGAGGAGTAAGATCCAAAGAAAAGTATTCCTGGCCCCTGAGACCTGGGCCTTTGTATAGAAATATCTAACAGCAGCAGAAGACAGAATTGGAATGGAGCCACTTGTGCTATAAGCACTGCAGTCTGCTATATACACTGCCTGCCTATACACCCTGCCTGCCTGATATCTCTGCAGATGGATTAGTCCTCAGAAGGACTGTTTGTTAAGATGGATATGTGTAATGTATGGTTTTTCTCCCTACACTACCTAATACACAATCAAATCTCTCCCTAAAGCAGCAGCAGCTCTCCCTACACTGTCTGATCCGGAGTGACTGTGACGAGCATGGCGGCGCCAGATCTGATATAGACCTGATGACGCTGTGCGGCCAGCCAATCACTGTAATGCCCACAACCAACATGGCTACGGCATTACAGTGCATGGCAGGCAATCCCTGCATGTTCAATGGCTCTCTAAAGAGCGCCAAACATGCAGGGGGGGGACCCGAGATCCCGCCCGAGGAACCCGGAAATACTCGGCGAGCACCGAGCATCTCGAGCAGTGAGATGCTCGGGCGAGCAGCGAGCAGTAGCGAGCATGCTCGCTCATCACTAGTAGCTAGCACTTGCGCTCAAGACTAATGACAATTTATTCAATCTGATGACCTAATGTTTTCAAATTCTGTGTCATACTTCTGGGTTCAAAATGTTCACTATACGCCTTGATAAAATACTTGAGGGGTCTAGTTTCCTAAATGGTGTCACTTGTGGGGGGTTTCCACTATTTAGGCACATCAGGGGCTCTCCAAATGCGGCATGGCGTCTGCTTTCAATTCCAGCCAATTTTCCGTTCAAAAAGTCACAGTGGTTTTCTCCCACATATGGGGTATCGGCGTACTCAGGAGAACTTGCACAAAAGTTTTTGTGGTCCATTTTCTCCTCTTACTGTTGTGAAAATAAAAAAATTTGGGGCTAAAATATTGTTTTTGTGGAAAAAGTTTGATTTTTTTATTTTAACGGCTCCATGTTATAAACTTCTATGAAGCACCTAGAGGTTCAGGGAGCTCACCACACATCTAGATAAGTTTTCTAAGGGGTCTAGTTTCCAAAATGTGTCACTTGTGGGGGGTTTCGGCACATCAGGGGCTCTCTAAATGCAACATGGCGTCCGCTAATTAATCAAGCAAATTTTACATTCAAAAAGTCAAATGGCGCTCCTTCCCTTCCAAATCCTGCCGTGTGCCCAAGCAGTGGTTTCTCCACACATATGGAGTATTGGCATACTCAGGAGAAATTGCACAACAAATGGTATGATGCAATTTCTCCTGTTACCCTCATGAAAATGCAAAATTAGTGGCTGAAAAACATTTTTGTGGGAAAAATGTGAAAATTTTATTTTTACGGCTCAATGTTATAAACTTCTGTGAAGCAGCTAGGGGTTCAAGGTGCCCACCACACATCTAGATAAGTTCCCTGAGGGGTTTAGTTTCCAAAATGGTGTCACTTGTTGAGCGTTTCCACTGTTTAGGCACATCAGGGGCTCTCCAAACGCAACATGGCGTCAGCTAATTATTCAAGCAAATTTTACATTCAAAAAGTCAAATGGCGCTCCTTCCTTTCCGAACCCTGCCGTTTGCCCAAACAGTGGTTTTCTCCAACATATTAGGTATGGGCATGCTCAGGAGAAATTGCACAACAAATTTTGTGGTCTATATATTCCTATTACCCTTGCAAAAATAAAAAAATTGGGGTCTAAAGTAACATTTTTGTGAAAAAAGTTAACTGTTCATTTTTTTTTCACATTCCAAAAATTCCTGTGAAGCACCTGAAGGGTTAATAAACTTATTGAATGTGGTTTTAAGCACCTTGAGGAGTGAAATTTTTAGAATGGTGTCACTTTTGGGTATTTTCTGTCAGAAAGGCCCCTCAAAGTCACTTCAAATGTTATGTTGTCCCTAAACAAATGTTTTTGTAAATTTTGTTGGCAAATTGAGAAATCGCTGGTCAACTTTTAACCCTTATAACTTCCTAACAAAAATTATGGTGATGTAAAGTAGACATGTGGGAAATGTTATTTATTAACTATTTTGTGTGACATATCTCTCTGTTTTAAGGGCATGAAAATTTAAAGTTTGAAAATTGCATAATTTTTAATATGTTAGCCAAATTTCCATTTTTTTCACAAATAAATGCAAGTGATATCGAAGAAATTTTGCCACTATCATGAAGTACAATATGTCACGAAAAAACAATCTCAGAATCAGGGGGATCCGTTGAAGCGTTCTAGAGTTATTACCCCATAAATTGACTGTGGTCAGAATTGTAAAAATTGGCCTGGTCATTAACGTGCAAACCACCCTCGGGGGTAAAGGGGTTAAAGAGAACCTGACAGCTGATATGACACGCCCCCTGGACCGTGGGGTACTTGGTAGCCGGGCCGGTCGATGCTGGGGGATGTCACAGTGGCAGTGACGCGGTCCGTGACCCAGGGCGGTCAATAAAAGGGGAAGTAAAAGGGGAATAAAGTTTTTAAAGAGATAATGTTCGTGACGCCACCTGTGGTATGTGGCTATAAGGAGCCGCCGCTGCGGTGTAGATCCACTGGAGCTGATGGTGACGCAGCAGAGTTGGTTCAGCTCTCCACAGGCAGAAAAATAGGCAGGAAATAGTGATGTTATGAGGTAGATGTTGCTGGTGCTCTGTAGTGCAGGGTTGGTGATGGTGCAGCAATTATTCAAGGACACAGTGTGGTGCAGTCTTCAGGTTTTATTCACAGTTGTTAAGTTCCTCAGGTCACACTTTCCAGATTATAACTGCCCACGTCGTCCAGTGTTCACCAAAGAAGGGGTTCAGCAGCTCTCAAGTATGTCAGGAGTACTTAAGCAGGACCCTGTTCTATGTTTCTTTCTCGGTCATCTTCCCTGCGCTGGCTCTCACCCTCCTGCCCTGCACCTCACAATCAGTGTCCCAAGCCGGTAGCCTTGGATCTTGTCGGGCGACGTGCAGTCGCCTGGACCCTACGCGGCCACCTTTTCGGCGATGTAATTGTGGTGGTTGACAGCTGCACCTTGCAAGTACAGTAGCCTCCGGTTGTCTAGCTGAGCATGGTTGTTCTCCACTAGTTAGGGGTCGGTCCCCTCTGCGGCCTGATTCCTCCACGTTCATGTAGATTCGGGCGCACGGGTGGCTTCCTGCACTCACCGTGCCCCTGGGATCCCCTCTGTCTCTGGAGCCTTCTCTCTGCTCCCGTCCTCTCACACTCTCTCTCCTGGGCCTCTCAGACTATGCTTGACTCCTCTCTCCTCCTCTGAACTCCTGCTCCAAGCACTGGAGGCAGGAGCCTTGACCTCCTACACTGCTCTCCTGAGCAGGACTGGCTGTTTCAAGATGGTTCCCTTTCTTCTTATACTCCTACTGACAGTGCTCCCCTGATCTACCTACTCCACCCACACCCACTACATGGTTCACCCTCTCTTGGCTCCCCCTTCTAACCAGGGACAGGGCTCAGCAGTGGATTAGTGCATCTTTCCCCTCCTGCTGGTCTGGAATGGTGCAGTGTTGGATGTAGGTGGGTGGGTCCCGGTTAGCACTCCCTCCTTACCTGAGAGTGGGGTACCACACCTCTGGGTGAGATGCAGTACCTCTGTGGCGACTGAACCCGCAGGGGTGCCACAGATACATGCTGCCCAAACCACAAGCAGCATGTATCAGGCACTGTATGAACTCAGCTAGGTTTGTTTGACTCTGAAATACTGCAGTGCTTCAGAGAAAAACATATCTTAATAGCCACCGGGGACCGAGACTGCGGTGTAGACTAGTCAGACAGGCGGGTCCCCGGAAGCTTCTCCCGACCCGTTGCCTTGGAGTGAGAGGTCTCTGCATATATACCCATATACGCAGAGACCTGTCTTTCCTGGGCAGCGGTGGGGCAGTTATTAAAGTATGTTTTTCTCTTAATGACCGCAGCATTTCAGAGACAAACACACCAAGCTGAGTTCATAGAGCCAGTGCCTGATACATACAGCCCACGGATTGGACAGCATGCATCAGCTGTCAGGTTTTCTTTAAAATAATTCCTTTTTATCATACAGCAATGTTCAACATAAAAAATTTTATGCAGAAAAACACAAGATTTGGTTGTAAAATTAGTTATAAATTTTACATATTTGTTTAATTTTTTGTGTGCAAGACCGTGCCAGCCAGAAGACTCCCCTGCAGCCCATCATCACCAGACAGCCACTGGAACTGGTAGCCCTGGACCATGTGAAACTGGCTCCAAGCAGATCTGGGTATGTCTACGCCCTCACAATCGTAGATCATTACTCCCGGCTCCTGGTGGTGGTCCCGGTCAAGGACTTAACGGCTCAAACAGCAGCTAGAGCCTTCCAGCAGCACTTCTGCCGTCCACACGGGTACCCAGACCAAGTGCTGACAGACCAAGGACCAGCCTTTGAACCGGAGGTCTTCCAGGAGTTCTGCAACCTGTATGGCTGCAAGAAGATAAGAACAACACCCTATCACCCTCAAACCAATGGACTCTGCGAGAAGATGAACCAGGTGGTGATAGATCTGCTAAAAACATTGCCCCTGGAAGAACGCAGTCTGTGGCCTGAGAAACTGCCCGATCTGGTGGACCTGTATAACCACATCCCTGTAGGTTCCACCAACTGTACCCCGGCTTACCTAATGAGAGCAAGACCTGGTAAGCTGCCTATTGACCTGGATATGGGAGTCCTGACGCCTGAGGACACCTCGCCAGAGGCAGACTGGGATACAGAACGGCAGCAGCAGTATCGGAAAGTACAGGAGAGTGTCGAGCGAAGTCTGTTTCAAGCTAGAGAAAGGCAAGAGAAGGCTTATAACCAGTATGCTCCCGCTGTTCCCCTGGTACCTGGAGAGCAGGTCTTGAAGAGGAAGAGGCGGCTCCACAAGTTGGACGACCAGTGGGAGAAGGACCCGTACACCGTACTGCCATCAAGCCATGAGAACCCAAAAATCTGCATAATCAGTAAGGATGGAGGAGAAACCACAGCCATTGTCTCCAGAGACCACCTGAAGAAGTGTCCCGAGCAGCTGCAAAGCCCTGAAGAAGATCAAGAAAACCCTCAACCCGCAGAGGAAAGGGAAGAAATGATCAGTACCGTACTCGGAGACTTCCCCCGGTCTTGGACACAAGTAAACGGCGCTGTCGTGGTACCCGTCCTCACCTTTCTCCAGCCAGCCCCGCAAGTGCCTACAGAGGAACCGGTGGAGCTGGAAGAGCAGCCGGCCCAAGAGGCAGAAGAGTCCACACCAGCAGTACAGGAGGATCAACCCTCTGCTAGTAGTGAGCCTGCCGTGCCCCTAGTGAGCCAAAGAGTGCGCAGAAAGCTGCCCAGCTTGCCCATAACACCTCCTACACCCTGTAGTGCAGGACCAGTTAGTGAGCTCCGTAGGTCCCCTAGAGTCACTAGAGGTCAGATGCCCGCTCGCTGGAGAATCTAAACCAGTGCACTGTAAAGTTGACTGTTTATTGAAAAATGTTTATGGTTTATGTTTGTTGCCTGTTACTAATTATGTTTCTCAGTTACCCTGCAGATTTATTTGGACTAACAGGTTATGGACACTGGATAACCGGAACAGTTTTGTAGATAGTTGCACCTTGGTGCCTCTTGTGAAGACGGCCGCGGAAGAGAAAACCTGTCTGGCGTGGCCTCCTTGCGGCCCAAAGTAGTTAGTCTACCCTTGCAGCCACGCCCAAGGACAACGCAAGGGGTTTGCTTTGGACAGGTCCCCTCTTCTGTGCCAAGACTTCGCCTTGTTGGGTGACATGGACACCCCCTTTGTTTCATAAACTTCACCTTGGGTGATATGGACACCCGGTCACGGAAACGCCGTGACCTCTACAGACTAAAGTTTCTTGTAAATATGTTGTCTTGTTATTGTTATACCTTGTATTTATGTTTCTTTAAAAAAATGTGTTTAGTCCCGGAGTACTAAAATTTACTAGGGGGGAATGTGACACCCCAGGGGTCTGGTTGCCACAGTAATAGAGATATTATGTCTGAGAGCAAGTGGGAGGTTTCTCTGGTCAGGATCCCTAAACATTCAACACGGTCCGCCCAGACCTGGGAGGGGAGGAATCTGCCCTTTTAAACTGGGTCTGGGGCGGGATTAGAGCAGTCAGAGTGAAGCTGCAGACAGAGTCAGAGTCTGGAGAGGGAAAGTGAGATCAGGAGCTCTGGAGGAGCAGTAGCAGAAGTCCAGGGGCTGGAGCTGAGCAGAGTTCGCCCTGGACGAAGATACTAAAGCCGGACACAGGAGTCCGAGGCTGTGGGGACTGATATACACCCAGCAGCAGAAACCAGCCGGCAGGGGATTCCAGGTCCTCTGGCCATAGAAGCCCGGAGGCTCAGTCACAGAGAAGGGACCAGCGCCGCCATCCAGGAGCGGAGGCTAACAGAAGGCCCCAAGTCACCAGCCATACGGGTGAGCACCACACGGTATACTCAGGGACGTGGGCTACTTGTAACCGCTGACAGCAAGGTAGCCAGGAAGAGTGCAGATTAACGGGGAGGCCTACAACTCCACCTGGCCAGGGGAACTCCTGCTTGCTCGCAGACTGACCAGGCCCCTTATACTAGCCAGTACTCCCGGGAGGGTCTGCCTTGTACCATCAGTAAAGACCCTGAACTGCACCACACGTCTCTGTGATTCCTTGTCGCACCAGCACCATCAGCACTGGGACCCTCACACCATCACTCCCATCATCTCTCACATTAGCTGCCCTGAGGCAATTACTCCTCCCGTGGGGAGTTATCCCATACTCGGCTGCGCAACCAACATCAGCCTCAGCGGTCGGCAGCGCAGCGGCGGTCCCCACTGACCGCAATCCACGGGTGGCGTAGTCGGACACTTATTACAACATTTAGACTGCCACTGGTTTGACCGCCCTGGGCACGGACCGGGTCACCGCCACGGAGAACTACAACCCCCAGCGATCCGGCTCCGGGTATTCCCCCTGCACAGCAGCAGCGCACAGGCCCAGGGGGCGCGTCACATATATAATGTTTAAACATTTGCAGTTGTTTATCTACTTCACCAGTTTTGTGAGTATGATGCTATTTGTTTGTAAACTTGTTTGTAGACTTCAAAGTAATTTTCCTTGAGTTTTTGCAGCAAAAATATTACATCTAGATGTGAGCTCAGTAGGCAAACTTGTGCAAAAATAGCCACAAAAATGCGTGTTTGAAATATGGCTAATGGAAATGTGTCCTGAAAATTTATTGACAGAGGGCAGGAAAAGTAGTGGGTTATCAACATTTTACAAATAGGTACATGAAGAAGAATCTGGATGTGTTGTTTGAACTTAATAAGTCTTATTGCAATTAAAATGATGAATTATTGTTATACAGTAAATGTTACTACTCTTCTAGTCCACATTCATAGACTCCTCTTGTAATACGCTGAATAATTTCCTGATCCACTTATAAATGCTGATAGAAGAATGAAAACTTTTAATGAACCGTGCACTATGTTTGTTTGGAGAGTGTATTTTGGCAATGTTTGTGCATAAACCTAAATAAACCAAAGCCGTTTGGTACTATCCAGTAGTATAAATTTCCTTCATCTAAAACTAAAGATCCACATATTAAATTAGAACACATACAATACAGTAATTATATTATACCACAATATAATATACCATAACTAAAAGTTTTACTTCCCTAAAAGGCTATTTGCTTTCTCTTAATTTGTAAAATTTGGAGAATATTTAGATTTTTTTCCCACATTGAGTAAATGCTTGTTCTGTAAAAACAAACATTTGAAATTGCATTTAATGATTATTCCTCTATTTTTGGTTAAACTGTTTGCAAGAATACTTAGGAAATTGCTCAGTTAAAGATGTTATCTATTGAAATAATATCCATTAGTTACTCGCTGCAATCATGACAACACAAATTGTTAAAAAAGAAACAACAGCATTTATAATAAATGCCAAATAAACAGCAGATAGATTTAGCTATATATTTTAAATTGGACATTTTGGATGATCAGTTTAATAATGGAAGTAACTTAGCATTTTCCTAGCACTTTTTTTTTATTTTAATGTATTAAATGAGTACATCAGATTAACAATTTAGGTTCTTATATAATTTGTACCAGGATGCATATTTCAATAGTTTGCATATTATGTTTGCTTAGAATGCCTTCAATTTACTTTGAAGCTTGAATATTGACATCTTATGGGATCAACCTCTGCACAATAGAAAATCTGAAAATAATATGCATATTACAATAGTATAGTATACGAGCAATTTCCAACCAGTGAGTCAGGTGCCTCACATAGCTTGCCATCCTCTGCTGTATGACTTGTACCAAAAGCACTGTTGTTTGACTACCATCAGGGATATAAATTTAGAGGGTGAATAAATAACAGTGGTACCAAGGCTGATGCCTGAGAGGGAAGTGGAGCCAAAGACCTCTCTAGCAAATTAAATGATATTAGTACGAGGGTCAGTCAATAAGTAATGCCTCCTATTTTTTTTCTCCTTTTAATTGGCAAGAAATTCAAATGCAATTACATAGGTTGAAAACCACAACATTAACGATTAATTTGTCACTTTTCAATATAATCTCCATCCATTTCCACAGTCTTGGTCCACCGTTTAACAAGGGCATGTATTCCAGCATGGTAAAAAGCATTCTTGGGACCCACCGTGCACAAACTTTTCTGTATCCCAGTTGTCCAATAATTTTCATCACATTGCCTTTACTGAGGCAGATAATGCCACACAATTCATCTGCAGTCACCCGGCGGTCACCACGAATGATGTTATTGACTCGCTGAATGTTGCTTGGAGTCACTGCGGTTACTGGCCTACCACTCCGCATTTTGTCAGCCAACGGTGATGGCCCTTCAGCTGTGTTACAGCGACGAACCCATCGTCTAACAGTACTGACATCCACTGTTGCATCACCGTACACATTTTTGAGTCTCTCATGAATTCGAATGGGCGTTTCACCTTCTGCATGCAAGAATTCAATCACAGAACGTTGTCTAATACAAACATCGATATCAGCCATTTTGCAAACGGATACAGTCATGCCACCTGTTGGTGCAGGAAGTTGCAATTGCTGTGGATTGGAGAAGAAGGTTTGAGGAATTGTGCCAAATTTGAATATTTAACATAACTACCTTATTTAAGGAGAAAAAAAATAGGAGGCATTACTTATTGGCTGACCCTCGTATTATATATGGCACATGAAGGTATTGGCACTATAATAAATTTTCATTCAGGAGCCCTTTAATCATACTCTGCTTTTCAACCTCACTATTGGTAAAATTGGGGATGCTAAAGTAGAAGATCTTCCACCCCCAGTGTCACCAAGGAACACTAAAAACAGGAATGACAACTTTTAGGCTGGTTTTCTGTATACCCTGCCCATTTGACCTCCGATGTGCCTAAATATACATAGATTGTTTCAGAAAACTTGAAACAGTCAGACAGATTTTACACTGTTAGCAACTATAATTTACTCCTTTCACAACCATCATATAGTAACTTGTCCCTACCTCTCTTCTTACAAAATATATGGAAAAAAAGAACCAATAGGACAATATCTTCACAAAATAAAAATTAAAGGGAATCTATCAGTAGAATCAACCCTCTTAAGACATCTATATGGGCACATAGATCATAGGAAGCTGAATAGCACAGTTTGAACAGCAGAGACATTTTCCATCTCTAGAGTCACTGTGTAGGTCTACCTCTTATGTAGTGTGCAAGCTCTTAAGATCATCAGGATCTTCTCTTTGTCTCTTTCTCTTGTAGAGTGTACGTTCTTCTGATCAGCGCAGTCCTCTTTCTCTCTCTCCTATAGAGTGTAATCTCTTACGCTCAACTGAGTTCTCTTTCTCTCCTATACCCATGTGTAATTTCTAAGAAACTTTACAGTATTGAGATTCGTCCGGATTCATTTGCCACAAATCTCATTTTTGTGGAAAATTTGGAAAATTTCAGAAGATACACTTATCTCTAATAGATATGTAATGTGTAATGGTGGGACAACCTTGTTAACGAAAGCTAATTGATTACCTGCCAAAACATGGTGCCATGCTAATGGCTGTTGCAACTTCCTGTAAGTACTGGAAACTGGTCTTCTTAGGACTGTGATGCGCCCCCTGGGCCGTGGGGTACCTGGTGCCGAGCCGGTAGATGCTGGGGGATGTCACAGTGGTGGTGACCCGGTCTGTGACCCAGGGCGGTCAATAAAAGGGGGTTATGGATAGGGGAATTATAGTGTTTTTATAGAGTTTGTGACGCCACCTGTGGAGTGCGGCTAAAGGGAGCCGCCGCTGCGGAGCAGTCCTCTGAAGCTGATGTTACTGCAGCAGGGATGGTGTGGCTCTCCACAGGAAGAGCTAGCTCCAGGGCAGTGTAGATGTTGTAGGTTGTGCTGGGCATTGTAGTGCAGGTGTTGATGGCGCAGCAAGAAACACAGAGACAAGGAAGTGCAGTCCCAGGGTCTTCACTCACAGTTGCTGCAGTCCAGATTACAGGGATACATGTAACTGCCCTCGTAGTCCTGTGTTTACTCAGGGAGGGGTTCGGTCTACCCCCATGTAACTCCGGAGTACTTAGCAGGACCCCCTTCTGTGTCCTCTATCTGGCCTTTTCCCTGCACCTCACATCTAGTATCTCCGATCCGGTACCCGCGGGCCTTGGCTGGCAACGTTTGTTCCGTCCCCTGGGTCCTATGTGGCTACCTTCTCGGTGAGACTGGCGTGGACTTGTGGCTGCAGGACATAAAGTACTGCAGCCTCCGGTTTCTAGTTGGGCATAATGTCCTCCGCTAGTTGAGGGACCGGTTCCCTTTAGATGGCCTGACCCCTCCACCGCCTGGCAGATGCAGGTGTACGGGTGGCCTTCTGCACGGCCCGTACCCCTGGGGTCCTTTCCTGATTTCTGGAGCCTTTCTCCTGCTCCCTCTCCTCTTTTCTCTCCTTCTCTTCAGACCTGGGCCTCACTGGCTAGGCCCGCCTCTGGAGCAGAGCTCCTGCAGAGCCTCTGCTCCTTCACTTCACCTCCTCTGACTGAACTGAACTTTACTTCCTAAGATGGCTTCCCATTTTATATCTCCCTCTCATGTGCTCCCCTAAGCTACTTCCTCCACCCACACCCACTACGTGGTTCCCCCCTCTCTGGGTTCCCCCCACTCCAACCAGGGACCAGGGACTGTGCTCTCCCATAGGAGCAATCTCGCCCTGCCCACTGAAGTGTGGTGTAATGAATGCAGGTGTTAGGGTCATGAGCTGTACTCCTTCCTTACCTGAGAATGAGATGACACATCCCTGGCTGAGATGCAACACCTCTGTGGTGACCGAACCCTCAGGGGTGCCACAAATGTACCTGTTATTGAGTGTAAAAATGATGCCGTCCTTTGGGAACTACTATGCTTTGTTCAAAAGTATAATCATTATGCTGAGAAGCAACCAGCAATCACTGTGTGTTCCCAATTGGTTGCAGACTTATTGTATTATCAAAGTGAGTAAATGTTGACATCCTATGCCGTCTGGTCCCGCACCTGCGCAGTGAGGCTGTGTAGTTACCAGCTTCACTGAGCATGCGCTATGTCTCCGCGTGTGCAGAGTCAGGCTGTGTAGGCGCTCACAATTACATGCACTCCTCTCCTCACACTGTGCCATGGCGACGCATGTGCCCTAACACAGTGAAGCTGTGACGACAATATAGCTTGACTGCGCACGTGCAGAGAGCCACAGGTCATAGCGCATGCCAGGGTCAGCGTCAGCACCCGGCGCACCCGGGCAAATGTCAGGGCCCTGATCAGGCAGGGGGCCCACTCGCCGTCGGGCACCCCGCCACGCTATGGAACCCGAGAGCGGAGGAGAGCGGTGTCAGCACTTGCTCAGGGCCCCGGCACAATACTTAACTCTCCCTGTGCCTCCGCAGAAGCTCCGGTCTCTTCCGTGGCTGCTGCACTGTGACGTCTCAGGTCAGAGGGTGCGGTGACATCTTTCCACCGCGCTCTCTCCTGAGCAGTTACAGCATAGAGCGGGAAGACGCCGGCATGAGTGAGGAGTCTGGAGTAGCAGCAGCAGGTGAGAATTGAGGTGAGTATTTGATTTTTTTTTTTTTATGTATGGAGGCATGGGGCATTATAAGGGAGGGGGGTGTGACATCCTGCATGGGGCATTAAAAGGTGCGGGGGGGAGTGATAACATCCTGCATGGGGCATTATAAGGGATGGAGAGTGACATTCTGCATGGGGCATTATAAAGGGGGGGACAAGTGACATCCTGCATGGGACATTATAAGGGGGGGGAGTGACATCCTGCATGGGGCATTATAAGGGGGGTGACATCCTGCATGGGGCATTATAAGGGAGGGGGGGAGAGGTGACATCCTGCATGGGGCATTATAGGGGGCGGGAGTGACATCCTGCATGGGGCATTATATGGTGGGAGTGATATCCTGCATGGGGCATTATATGAGAGGGAAGTGACATCCTGCATGGGGCATTATATGGGGGGTGGTAGTGATATCCTGCATGGGGCATTATAAGGGGGGTGACATCCTGCATGGGGCATTATAAGGGGGGTGACATAATGTATGGGGCATTATAAGGGGGGGTGACATCCTCCATGGGGCATTATATGAGGGGAACGGCCTGCATGGGGCATTATAAGGGGGGAACAGCCTGTGTGGGGCATTATAAGGGGGGAACAGCCTGCATGAGGCATTATGTGGGGGGAACAGCCTACATGGAGCATTATGTGGGGGCACAGCCTGCATGGAGCATTATATAGGGGCCAGTATTCTGTATGGAGCGTTATATGGGGGCTAGTATCCTGTGTGGAGTGTTATATGAGGGCCAGTATCCTGTATGGCGCATTATATGGGGGCCAGTATCCTGTATGGAGCGTTATATGAGGGCCAGTATCCTGCATGGAGCGATTCGCTGGTTTCTGAGCTATTGTGGAATTTACAATAGATATCTGTCATGTAATGTAAGAAGTGAAATCTTCGGCATTGTACTATATATATATATATTTCTCTGCGGTATCTGTGCATCATGAATCGTGGTATGTGTTAAAGGGGCAACTGAGACTCTTTCGCCCAGGACCCACAAAAACCTGGAGCTGGCCCTGGCGCATGCGCAGTGAAGCTGGTAATTACACAGCCTCACTGTGCAGGCGCGGGACCAGCGGCAGGACATGGACAAATGCGCATGCGGCCAACAATAGTAGTGCTTGCCGGGATCAATATTCAAATATATGGGTGGTACCAGCACTGACTGAATGCTGCGCCCGTCCATGACTGAATATGAGCATCACACCCCTATGACTGAATAAGCAGGTAGAATTTAAGTTTATTAAAGGTTAGAAAATCATTATAGCTGCACCAATTTACTGAAAAAAGCTTGTTAGTGATGCACATTGCATCACTAACAACGCTATGGGGGCAGTGTACATACTAGCTTGAACGTGACAGGTTCCCTTTAAGGCAAAAAAAATCCCACTGTTTATGATACGTATCATGTGAGTATTTAAATTGATAAATTCCTATGATGGAGCTAGGCACTAAATTATCCAGAATTGGCCAGGAGTATGGTGTCACAAAAACACGCAAAGGAAGTTGCTCATTTAAGCCTTTCGGAGTCAGGGAAGATTCAACCTGTGGAAGCACTGATAAAGGACTTGCATGGAGTCATCCATCAGCATATGAAACAATGCCCATACTGGAAGACAGCACAAGCCCTTCTGTCAAGCCAGGTCCTTATTAGTGATGGTTTCTTATGTAAGTTGTGTACCAGATGATCCTTGACTGAGGCCCCTTCCTGAATGTAACAGTGGAAACTGGTGAGATAGCATCCTTAAGGTCCTGGTCAGCTAGAAAGATACCCTAATGTTTCCTCAGGATGTTATATATTTGCTCATTCAGATTGTCAAAGCGGTTTTCCTTGCGCTGCTGGCAAGATCCCACAAATGGACTCGGTAGATGAAGGCGTTCAAGATGCAATATCTATTAGGCAGTTACAATGTCAACGCGTTTCAAAGTTATCAGCTTCTTCTTCAGGACATAATGAAGATCCATTAACAGACTAATAGTTATTTACGCAGATGTTTTTGAAAAGAAGCACCAAAAAGGCACATGACATGTCAAAGTTCAGCCACAGTCTGTTAGTGAATTGTACAAACAATAAGAAAACTATAAAAAACATAAAAACCATACAAGATCATACATAAAAACCCTTATAGAATGTCGTAAATTATAAAAATTGGTCATATTAATGTTTGTAAAATATCTGATGAGAAATAAATAAAGGTACCAGGAGGATTTGAACTGACATATGATTGTTGTCCGAACCTCTGCTGGTGTTAATTATGTGAAAAGCCACCATGAGCCTGCAACAATTTTATGTCAGTTGAAATGCTACTGTTATTTTTATTTATTTCTCATCAGATATTTTACAACAGAGAACAGATAAAGATAGCTGCTGGTAAGTATAATACTAGGGGCAGGGAACTTAGATTAGTAGCACCTCTCCAGCGCTACAATAAAAAAATGCTGCTCCTCACTGATGTAAGAAAAAAAATGTTTATCTGGAAAATCTAAATTTCCAGAACATTATGGATGACAGATTGATTCAATACCTGCCTTTAATTCAACTGAGTGTTGTTACAGATCCTACAAAAAGATGTGGGTGTGAAAAGACCCTCTAGCTGGTACTCACCGGACTGGGGGAGGATTGCAGCTAACATTCATGAGGGCATTGTGCAAAGTACTTATAGGAGCATTGAGGCTGTCACTATTAATTATGGTTATCATTGTAATAAAGATATTATGAATGGCGCAGTGATGGCGCATTGTGTTTGTCAATCTATGCTGAGAATGGTGTCACCTACACTTGTGGGGTAACTGTGACTAAGAGTACAGCGACACTGGGGAATGTAGTCCGCCATGTTTGCCTTTAGGATCAAAAAAGCTTGTTGGACCCCTACCTATAAAAAAGAAGATATTGCTTTTTCAACTGTCAGCAAAGCACCAGTGCATCTCCAAGCTCGACAGTTGAGTCATGCGAGACAGAAGGTTTGTGAGGGATATAATAGTTATTTTGAATGGCATTTCAACAATACATCTCTAGCAACCAAGTAGACTCAGATCTTGAGCGTAAAGCACAAGTCCAGTTTTAAGGAGAATGAACATGAGGGTGAGAACGATTGGCAAGTACTCTATATTTTTTAAAGGGGTTGCCCAGACTTTTAATAAAAGTCTGCAATCACTCAATGTGACTGCAGACTTATAAATCCTTACAGTGTGCACACCTTATGCTGTCAGGATTCTCCGGTGTTGACAGCGAGTCAGGCCTGATTTGCATACATGTAGTCACCTGCCAACTAGACTTGCCCAGCCTCACTCAATGAAAGTGAATTGAGCACGGCCAAGCACATCTAGTTTGAATGTGGCTGGAAGTATGCAAATCGCATACTTGTGATCACATGGCGGCCCACTCTTGCCGTCAACACTGGAGAATCCTGACAGCATAAGGTGCGTGTTGTAAAGATTCAGACGTCTGCAAGCACATAGAGTGACTGCAGACTTTTATCAAAAGGCTGGACAACCCCTTTAATGTAGGAAGAAAAAAGATGCCATACCTGCCTTAAAAACAATTGTCTTCATCTGGGTGTCAGCATTGTAAAATCAGACTTCTTGTGCAGCCAACCGAAAGAAACAAATAAAGGATTCCATTGAATTTGCGGCACACGCTCCTACAGTAACACAAAGTCTATATTTTATATCACCGAAAATCACATATTTAAGCAACATGTTTAGTAAAGCCCCAGATTTCTGGAAAACGAGATTTTAACATAGACCAGTGCGGCATTACTCTAAACAATGCATTTTTATTCAAATTATTCTAACCTTTGACCCGAACCGTTTATATACTTTATGCAAGCTTTGTGATGCCATTTAAACTATTTTTCTTTTCCAAAAGTAGTCCATGCTTGTAGCACTGGTTTTCACATCATACTATTATAGTTAATGTATATTTGCATAAGCCAACTCGTAATGACTTTTTAAGTAAAACCATGGGCCTGCATTTGAAGTAATCAAGTTAGCTCAAGCCAAACCATTGTATTGTACCAGCACTTAGATAAACACTATCGTGTACCCCTTACTGTAACATAGAAGGATTATTCATGTTATTCTTATTTGTCTATTACTTTGTGTTACATTGCTTTTACTATAATAGTGACACTCTAACCTAATGCAAAAAAGCAAAGCCCGAATCAAAATGTAATTAAACATACAAATAAATAAAATGCTGATGTATACCACGTATAACCAATAGGTGGAGATACCGATCTCAGTTTTTCTTTGCAGTGAAATAAACTTGTTTCCTATTTATGTTTGCTTTTGTATGTTAGTTTGGCAAACAAACCTAAGCTATAGAGTTTTATATTTGGCATCTAAAGAACACTTTTGCATCTAAGCATTTAATCAGATGTTTATTTCAGGTACACTGCCACATTAAAGGACAATTTTACACAGATCCATATAAATCATCTAAAGGAATCCAAACACATCCTAGATCTGAATGAATGAAATATTCTCATTGAATACTTTGTTCTGTACAAAGTTGAATGTGCTGACAACAAAATCACACAAAAATCATCAATGGAAATCAAATTTATTAACCAATGGAGGTCTGGATTTGGAGTCACCCCCAAAATTAAAGTGGAAAAACACACTACAGGCTGATCCAACTTTGATGTAATGTCCTTAAAACTAGTCAAAATGAGGCTCAGTATTGTGTGTGGCCTCCACATGCCTGTATGACCCTTCCTACAACGCCTGGGCATGCTCCTGATGAGGTTGCGGATGGTCTCCTGTGGGATCTCCTCTCAGACCTGGACAAAAGCATCCGCCAACTCCTGGACAGTCTGTGGTGCAACGTGACATTGGTGGATGGAGCGAGACTTGATGTCCCAGATGTGCTCAATCGGATTCAGGTCTGGGGAATGGGCAGGCCAGTCCATAGCTTCAATGCCTTCATCTTGCAGGAACTGCTGACACACTCCAGCCACATGAGGTCTGGCATTGTCCTGCATTAGGAGGAACCCACGGCCAACCGCACCAGCATATGGTCTCACAAGGGGGCTGAGGATCTCATCTGGGTAACTAATGGCAGTCAGGCTACCTCTAGCGAGCACATGGAGGGCTGTGCGGCCCTCCAAAGAAATGCCACCACACACCATTACTGACCCACTGCCAAACCGGTCATGCTGAAGGATGTTGCAGGCAGCAGATCGCTCTCCACGGCGTCTCCAGACTCTGTCACGTCTGTCACTTGTGCTCAGTGTGAACCTGCTTTCATCTGTGAAGAGCACAGGGTGCCAGTGGCGACTTTACCAATCCTGGTGTTCTGTGGCAAATCCCAAGCGTCCTGCACGGTGTTGGGCTATGAGAACAACCCCCATCTGTGGAAGTTGGGGCCTCATACCACCCTCATGGAGTCGGTTTCTAACCATTTGTGCAGACGCATGCACATTTGTGGCCTGCTGGAGGTCATTTTGCAGGGCTCTGGGAGTGCTCCTCCTGTTCCTCCTTGCACAATGGCAGAGGTAGCAGTCCTGCTGCTGGGTTGTTGCCCTCCTACGGCCCCCTCCACGTCTCCTGGTGTCTGTGGTCCCCACCTGCAGGACCACTACTTTATTCAGTGTGTCTTGATAATTGCCAATAATTTCCATCTATTGTCTATTCCATTTGCACAACAGCATGTGAAATTGATTGTCAATCAGTGTTGCTTCCTAAGTAGAGATGAGCGTTGTTCTACTCGAACTGTTCGCCAATCTCAAATTCAAGCTGTTTTGGGCGGTGTTCGAGCCGTTCGGCGAACACGAACAATTTGAGAAAAATTCAGCTGTTCGAGGTTATGTTCGATAACTGTTCGTGCACCAAAATCATAACTGGATTTTTTCTCAGTAATGATGAAAATTAATGTTAATACGCAGTTTGAGTGTACAGCGGGGTGGGGGGAGGGGCAGGGGATTGATCTCTGCAGGAACAATGAAGATCTCCATTTTTTTTTCTCTTTCCCGCATTTACAGTGGGGAGGTGCAATCTGTCAGCCTATCAGCAGCGCACACACGGAGCGAAGTGCTTTTTTTCACACAAGCAAGGGCATGTGTCATTGGCAGTGTATGTCACATGTCCTTGCCCTATAAGACCAAGCCATTTTCCCCGTCGCCACCATTTTCTCACTGCTGCAGCTGCGTGTTAGACGGCACCGCTGTTGCTGTGTGCGCTATACCTTGTTAATTTCAAGCCAATTTTCGCACAAATCTACAGATAGCTTGGGAGTAGGGAATAGTTGTGATTGCAGTCCTTTTAAGGACTAGGTTACAGCATTTCCTACGACTTTTATCAGGCAGGTCTGTGCTCTTAAATAGAGAGATTGTGGAAGTAAAGACTAATTGTAATTGGAGTCCTTTTCAGGACTAGGTTACATCAGTTCCTATCAGTTTTTGCCAGGCAGGTCTGTGCCAGTGCTGTGCAAGTTTTTTTCACAGCATTTGGCTGAATCTAGCAAAGCTAATCCTTTTTGGCCTATTGCAGAGTGTGTTAGTCAGTGGAGTAGCCTATCTGTGTTGCAAGATATACCACCTGTGTATAGAATACCAATTTTTTTACTGCACCTAGTGAAGTAAAATCTTTTGGGCATAGCATCATTCTATTAGTCCATCTATACTGACCTCTATCAGGTTGCAAACTGAATACAATTTTTTCTGCATCTACCTCTGAAAAAATATTGGGCTTCTAGCTGTGTGTGGGACTTGTTGTATTAGTCCATCTATACTGACCTCCATCAGGTTGCAAACTGAATATATTTTTTTCTGCATCTACCTCTGAAAAAATATTGGGCTTCTAGCTGTGTGTGGGACTTGTTGTATTAGTCCATCTATACAGACCTCCATCAGGTTGCAAACTGAATATATTTTTTTCTGCATCTACCTCTGAAAAAATATTGGGCTTCTAGCTGTGTGTGGGACTTGTTGTATTAGTCCATCTATACAGACCTCCATCAGGTTGCAAACTGAATATATTTTTTTCTGCATCTACCTCTGAAAAAATATTGGGCTTCTAGCTGTGTGTGGGACTTGTTGTATTAGTCCATCTATACTGACCTCCATCAGGTTGCAAACTGAATATATTTTTTTCTGCATCTACCTCTGAAAAAGTATTGGGCTTCTAGCTGTGTGTGGGACTTGTTCTATTAATCCATCTATACAGACCTCCATCAGGTTGCAAACTGAATATATTTTTTTCTGCATCTACCTCTGAAAAAATATTGGGCTTCTAGCTGTGTGTGGGACTTGTTGTATTAGTCCATCTATACTGACCTCCATCAGGTTGCAAACTGAATATATTTTTTTCTGCATCTACCTCTGAAAAAATATTGGGCTTCTAGCTGTGTGTGGGACTTGTTCTATTAATCCATCTATACAGACCTCCATCAGGTTGCAAACTGAATATATTTTTTTCTGCATCTACCTCTGAAAAAATATTGGGCTTCTAGCTGTGTGTGGGACTTGTTGTATTAGTCCATCTATACTGACCTCCATCAGGTTGCAAACTGAATATATTTTTTTCTGCATCTACCTCTGAAAAAATATTGGGCTTCTAGCTGTGTGTGGGACTTGTTCTATTAATCCATCTATACAGACCTCCATCAGGTTGCAAACTGAATATATTTTTTTCTGCATCTACCTCTGAAAAAATATTGGGCTTCTAGCTGTGTGTGGTACTTGTTGTATTAGTCCATCTATACTGACCTCCATCAGGTTGCAAACTGAATATATTTTTTTCTGCATCTACCTCTGAAAAAATATTGGGCTTCTAGCTGTGTGTGGGACTTGTTCTATTAATCCATCTATACAGACCTCCATCAGGTTGCAAACTGAATATATTTTTTTCTGCATCTAGCTCTGAAAAAATATTTGGCCTTCTAGCAGTGTGTGGGACTTTCTCTATTAGTCCATCTATACTGACCTCCATCAGGTTGCAAATTGAATATAATTTTTTTCTGCATCTAACCCAGCCAATAGTTTTGGCCTAATGCCACAGTTTGGCCACTCAGCTCTGCTCGGTTCCCATCCATTGTTTTTTTGTGCAAACAACTCCAGAGTTGTTAATTAGTTAACCACCAAAATGAGTGGAAAAAGGCCTGCTGCTGGTGGAAAGGGGAATAGGCGTGTTGGGAAGGGGAAAAAAGGTTGTGTCCGTGGGGTAGGTGTTAAAGCAACAGTAACATCTGCAGAAGAAAGACCATCTTCCAGCCAAACTAAAATGTCTACTTCTTTTAGTGGACAATGTGATAAGATCCCTTTCTTACGGCCAAGCCAATCGCTACAAATTCCAGATGAGGCACAAAAACAGCAGGTGCTTCAACGGATATCAAGTGCTCCTTTAAGTGGGCTCTCCTCCACATCAACTTCAACATCACAAATACTCCAGTCCTCAAAGGTGTCACCCCAATCGCACTTGCTTCCTCACAGCTCCCAAATCTCCAGCTGCCCGTCTGAGTATGAGGTAGAACAGATGGTTGAGTCTGCAGAGCTGTTTACTCATACTATAGCCTGGGAATCAGAGGTCGACTCCAGTGCTTCTGTGAATCCAGACGAGGAAATGATCTGCACTGATGCCCAGAATCTTTATGAGTCGGATCCAGGACCAGACGCAGAAGGTTCTGACCATAATGTAGACCCTCATTCCCAAACTGTAACTCCTGTTGGTGGAGACAATGAGGAAGACGATGATAAGACTCAAATACCTGATTGGAGCGACAACTTTAGTTTTTTGTCAGGGCAGGAACAGGTTGGCTCTGAGGACGACGGGTGTGATAACGCACAGGGTGATGATGATGAGGTTGGAGATCCCACTTACTGTCAACCCACAGTCAGCCAAGAGATGAGGTCAGCAGAGGAGGTGGAGGAAGATGCTAGTGACGACGAGGTCAGGTTGCGCCTTCCTGGACAGAGACGTAGTACTGGAAGCACGTCAACAACTGCATCCTCAAACACAACTCTGCCTCTCACCACAAGTCGTGGTGGCTCTTCAGGTCGCATGGGTGCTAAGCCTTGCATAGCCTGGGCATTTTTTCAGATCGATAAAGATGACCCAACTCGTGTTATCTGTAACATTTGTCAGCAAAAGCTAAGTAGAGGCCAAAAAATACATAGTTTGAGTACTTCATGCATGAACCGGCACATGGACATGAAGCATAAGTTGCAGTGGGAAGCTCAGTGTGCTACAATGCGGCCTAGCCGGCCGGGCCAACCACCGTCTGCCATATCTTGTGCATCCGCGGCCTCTTCATCCTCTGTGACTGGGGGGACAGCAGTCACACCTGTTTTGGGGCGCAGACCTGCCACCTCTTTACCCGCAACAGCCAGCGTGATTGGCAGGTCATCATTTTCTTTGGAGGTGGTAACACCAGCTGGTGTTGAGCGCTGTCCGACATCGATAGCACCACCTTTGGATCAAGGCAACCTAACATGTCCGCCTGCATCTTCCTCACAGACCGGCAGTTTGCCGAGGACACCCTTATCAACCCCATCTAAGCACAATAGCCAGCCCTCGGTCCCTCAGATGTGGACAAGTAAAAGACCATTTCCTCCTAGCCATGAGAAAGCTAAGAGGTTGAATTTCACCATCTGCAAGTTCTTGGCTACAGAAATGCTGCCTTTCCGCCTGGTGGACACAGAGGATTTTCGAGACCTTATGTCCATCGCAGTGCCCCAGTACCAGATGCCCAGTCGGCACTACTTCTCAAAGAAAGGTGTGCCTGCGCTCCACCAGCATGTCGCACACAACATCACCGCTTCTTTGAGAAACTCTGTGTGTGACAGGGTGCATTTCACCACAGACACTTGGACGAGTAGGCATGGACAGGGGCGTTACATGTCGCTGACTGGGCACTGGGTAACTATGGTGACAGCAGGACAAGGGGCTGCTGTCCAAGTCTTGCCGTCCCCACGAGTTGTGCGTCAAGCCTCTTTATGTCAAAGTTCCTCCACTGCTTCTGCCTCCTCAACCTCCTCTCGGTCTTCCACCTGCACCCAAAGCCTGTCTGGTCATGCCACAAGCTTTCTAACTGCGCAGAAGGGATCCTGCACACCTCCTTACTATGCTGGCAGTAGGGCTCAACGTCATCAGGCGGTTTTTACATTGAAATGTCTGGGAAATGTGAGTCACACAGCTGAGGAGTTGTGGTCAGCTCTGGAGAACCAATTTCATGAATGGTTGTCTCCACTGGACCTGAAACCAGGGAAGGCCGTGTGCGACAATGCTGCAAACCTGGGTGCGGCCCTTCGCCGGGGCAATGTCACACACGTGCCTTGTATGGCTCACGTGTTGAACCTGGTTGTCCAGCAATTTTTAGCCCACTATCCCAGACTAGATAGCCTTCTGCAGAGGGCACGGTCGCTGTGTGCTCACTTTCGCCGTTCGCATCCCGCAGCTCAGCGACTTACATCTCTACAGAAGTCGTTGGGCCTGCCACTTCACCGGCTAAAATGCGATGTGCCTACCCGGTGGAATTCAACTCTGCACATGTTGCAGCGACTGTGGCAGCACCGACAAGCCCTGGTGCAATTTTTTTTGACGTATAGCCTGGGCCAACGAGATCCAGAGGTGGGGCAAATCACGCTGGAGGAGTGGTCTCAGATCAGGGACCTATGCACCCTTCTGTAAAGTTTTGAAATGGCGACGAAGATGTTTAGTGCTGACGATGCCATTATCAGCATGACTATTCCGGTGATTTACATGCTGGAGCACATGTTAAACAGAATTCGGAGTCAGGTGGTGGCACAAGAGGAGGTGGAGGAAGTAGAGGAGGAGGAGTTGTATGCGGAAGGGCTAACATCTGCAAGGTCCAGACGGTCGGCAGCATCAAGGCGGCAGGCATGTGAGGGTGGGGGAGATGGTTTTACCAGGGCGCATGATAGCAGCCAAACTAGTGAGGAAGGTGCAGGAGCCCAGGAAGAAGTGGAGGACGAACTGATGGAAGACTCATCAGATGAGGGAGACTTTGATCACATTTCTGTTGTGCGAGGTTGGGGGGAGAGGACAGAGGAAGGAAGCATGATTGTTACCTCGCCACCAACACAACAGGGACTTGGTGCTCCTGGATGCGCAACACACATGAGTGCCTTCTTGCTGCACTACCTGCAACATGACCCTCGAATTGTGAGAATTAGAAATAATCCTGACTACTGGGTTGCCACACTGTTAGATCCCCGGTACAAAAGTAAATTTGCAGAAATTATTCCTGCCATAGAAAGGGATGCACGCATGCAGGAGTATCAGCAGAGACTGTTGCAGAATCTTACATGTGCTTTTCCAAAAAATACCAGTGGTGCACGTAGTGAATCTCACAGTTCCAACTTGCCAACCGTGGGACCGTCAAGTGTTCAGCACTCAAACCGTAACAGAACCACAGTATCTGCTGGTAACATCAATTTTGCGGAATCATTTCACCACTTTTTTAGCCCATCCTTTGCAAGGCCACAGGAGACAAGAAGTCTGACACATAGTCAACGCCTAGAGACGATGGTACAGGAGTATCTCCAAGTAAACATTGAAGCCACGACTGTGTCACTGGACCCTTGCTCTTTTTGGGCTTCCAATCTGGATAAATGGCCGGAGCTAGCCACTTACGCCTTGGAGATCTTGTCATGCCCCGCAGCCAGCGTTCTGTCTGAACGTGTGTTCAGCGCTGCTGGTGGTGTGCTGACAGATAAGCGCACGCGGCTCTCCACTGATAATGTAGACAGACTCACGTTCATAAAGATGAACAAATCATGGATCCGAAACGACTTTTCTACCCCTGTGTCATCCTGGGGAGAGTAAAAGCTTGATGATTGGTTAAAATCACCCTACCAACCGTTTTAAGCTTTCAAATTACTAATCATGTTTATCTGTATCTTGGCTGGAAAATAATTTGGGCTTTGTAGCAGTGTGCAGCACTGATTCTATTAGGCCATCTATAATAAGCTCCACCAGATTTAAAATTACTAATCATGTTTATCTGTATCTTGACTGGAAAATAATTTGGGCTTTGTAGCAGTGTGCAGCACTGATCCTATTAGGCCATCTATACTAAAGCTTCACCAGATTTAAAATTAATAATAATTTTTAGCTGCATCTAGCCCGGAAAATAATTTTGGGGCTCCGAGATGCGCAAGACACATAAGTGCCTTCTTGCTGCACTACCTGCAGCATGACCCTCATATTGTCAGAATTCGAAGTAATCATGACTACTGGGTTGCCACACTCTTAGATCCCCCAAACTTTTCGATCAACCTTTTCATTTTAATAAAGACCAAAAAAATGGTCATTTTTGAAATTATAAGCATTAGCAGGTTGTTAGAAACTGAAATCAAACAGTTTTCAACTCAAAACTTTATTCTAGGTGATGTTACATTTTCACATAGGACCCCTGGTTCAAAAGGAGCTTCTGAACTCTCTCGTCCATTGAATTTGTCAGGTTTTGGATGGTTTCTGCTTCAATTGTTTTGCATGAGGACAGAATACCCTCCCAGAGCTGTTGCTTAGATGTGAACTGCCTCCCGCCATCATAGACACTCCTTTTAATGATGCTCCAAAGGTTCTGAATGGGGTAGAGGTCAGGGGAGCATGGGGGTCACACCATAAGTTTGTCCCCTTTTATGCCCATATCAGCCAGAGATGCAGATGTTTTATGTGCAGCATGAGATGGTGCATTATCATGCAGAAAAATGATCTTGCTGTGAAATACACGGTTCTTCTTCTTGAACCATGGCAGGAAGTGCTGTTTGAGAAAATCCACATACATTATGGAGTTCATCTTTAGCGCCTTCAGGGATCCTAAAGGGGCCGACAATCTCTCTCCCCATGATTCCAGCCCAAAACATTACTCCACCTCCTCCTTGTTGGCGCTGTAGCCGTGTTTGCGTGGGGTGTCCATCAACCAGCCATCCTCCACTCCATCCATCTGGACCATCAAGCGCTGCACAGCACTCATCCGTGAACAAAACAGTTTTGAAATCAGTCTTCATGTAATGTTTGGCCCACTGGAGCCGTTTCTGCTTGTGTGAAGTGGATAGAGGAGGTCGACAGGATGGCGTATGCACAGCTGCAAACCTCTGAAGGACCCTGCATCTTGTTGTTCGGGGGACGTTGGAGGCACAAGCAGCTTCAAAAACTTGTCTGCTGCTATGGCAAGGCTTTTTTGCCGCTGCTCTTTCAACCTGACGTAATTGCCTGTAGGAAAGAGTCCTCAATTTGCCCTTATCAGCACGCACACGTGTGTACTGTGAATCAGCTACATACTTCTTGATTGCCAAGACACTTCATCCTGATCATCGCACAATGTTGATTGTAGTCATGCCTTGACCTAAACACTCCACAATTTGTTGCTTCTCAGCAGCCGACACATCCTTTTTCTTTCCCATTTTGGCAGAAAATGTAGGCTGCTTAATAATGTGAGACAGCCTTCTTAAGTAGTCTTGCCTTTCATTGGACACACCTGCCAAACTAATTAGCACAGGTGTCTGCAATTGCTTACAGTGATATAAAGAGTAGTGTTGAGCCACCCCCATAGTGTTCGGGTTTGGTTCGTCGAACACCGGGATGTTCGAGGAACTGTTCGTCGAACTGTTCGTCGAACACCTTAGAACACCGTCGAACACCGTTAAAACCAATGGCAGGCAAACAAAAACACATAGAAACACATAGAAAACACCTGCAAAGGTGTCCAAAAGCTGACAAACTGCTCAGAAGACACTCTCTTTAAAAAAGCCGGCCGGCAAATTCAGCAGCGGCATACACCGGTACCCGACAATTTAGACAAGAAGGAATAGAGCATCACACATAGATTAGATAGATAGAAACATGTCAGTCACACATATAAGAAGCACAGTGACAGTGTTGGTTACTGCACTTGTCATTTAGTGTAAAGGATTTATTAAAAAAAATATTAGTGTTTTCATGCACCGTCTCTTTAAAAAAGCCGGCCGGCAATTCAGCATCTGTACCCGACAATTTAGAACAGAAAGAATAGAGCTTCACACATAGATTAGATAGATAGAAACATGTCAGTCACATATATAATAAGTACAGTGTTAGTGTTGCTTACTGTACTTGTCATTTAGTGTAAAGGATTTATTTAAAAAAATAATAGTGTTTTCATGCACTGTCTCTTTAAAAAAGCCGGCCGGCAATTCAGCAGCGGTACCCGACAATTTAGAACAGAAAGATAGAGCATCACACATAGATTAGATAGATAGAAACATGTCAGTCACATATATATGAAGTACAGTGATAGTGTTGGTTACTGTACTTGTCATTTAGTATTAAAATAAAGGATTTATTATTAAAAAAATTGGCGTGGGGTTCCCCTTAATTTTAGGCTCTAGCGGAGGTTAAGCAGACGGCTGGGGCAGATGTTTGAAGCCTGGGAAGGGGGTAATACCCACGGAGCTTCCCAGGCTACTAATATCAGCCCCCAGCTGAATACATAGCCTTTACTAGCTATTAAAATGGGGGACCCCCCAAAAAAAATGACGTGGGGTCCCCCCTAATTTAATAGCTAGCAAAGGCTAGGCAGACAGCTGGGGGCTGATATTAATAGCCCAGGAAGGGAGCCATGAATATTGGCCCCCTCCCAGGCTAGAAACACCAGCCGTCAGCCGCCCCAGAAATGGCGCATTCATAGGATGCGCCAATTCTGGCACTTAGCCTCGCTCTTCCACGCTGCCCTGGTGCGGTGGCAGGGGGTAATAGGGTTGGGGTTGATGTCAGCTTATAATGCCAGCTGACATCAAGCCCAGGTTAGTAATGGAGAGGCGTCTATAAGACACCCCCATTACTAACCCCATAGTCAAAGTTAAAAAAAACACAAACACCCAGAATAAAGTCCTTTAATTGAAATAAAGACACAATCCTTTATTGTTCTAAATTAAACCATACTTACCATCACGCCCATTCCAGCTGAAGCCAACGATCTCCTGCAATAAAAGAAAAATAATAAAGCAACCTCATCCTTACCTTTCCATGGTTCCCACGACAGCTTCAGCTCTGCTACATCGAGATGACAGGCTGGACCGCAGCAGAACGCTGCCATCCAGCCTGTCATCCCGCAGACACTGAGAAGCGCAGGCTTGCTTGCGCTGCTCAGCGTCTCTCTGTGACGACATCCAGATGAGCCAAGTTCATGTCCAATGAACTCGACTCACCTCATGCACGTCACTGACAGCGTGGGAAAATTCTCACGCTGAAGCGCTGATTGCAGGAGAATTTTCCCACGCTGTCAGTGACGTGCAGGAGGTGAGCTGAGTTCATTGGACATGAGCTCACCTCATGCACATCACTGACAGCGTGGGAGAATTCTCCTGCACTCAGCACTTCAGCGTGAGAATTTTCCCACGCTGTCAGTGACGTGCATGAGGTGAGCCGAGTTCATTGGACATGACCTCGGCTCATCTGGATGTCGTCACAGCGAGACAGTGAGGAGCGCAAGCATGCCTGCGCTTCTCAGTGTCTGCGGGATGACAGACTGGATGGCAGCGTTCTGCTGCGGTCCAGCCAGTCATCTCGATGTAGCAGAGCTGAAGCTGTCGTGGGAACCATGGAAAGGTAAGGATGAGGTTGGTTTATTATTTTTCTTTTATTGCAGGAGATCGTTGGCTTCAGCTGGAATGGGTGTGATGGTAAGTATGGTTTAATTTAGAACAATAAAGAATTGTGTCTTTATTTCAATTAAAGGACTTTATTCTGGGTGTTGTGTTTTTTTTAAATACTTTACTAGAAATTCATGGCGGTCATGTCTAATACTGGCGTGACCCCATGAATTTTGGGCTTGGGGCCAGCTGATAATACCAAGCTGGCCCTAACCCCTTTATTACCCAGTGAGCCACCGCACCAGGGCCCTGGATGAGTTGGGTACAGCGCCAGAAGATGGCGCTTCTATGAACGCGCCATTTTCCGGGGTGGCTGCGGACTGCAATTTGTAGCGGGGGGGGGCCCAGAAAGCTTGGGCCTCCCTGCGCTGCAGATTCCAGCCCCCAGCTGCCTAGTTGTACCTGGCTGGACACAAAAATAGGGCGAAGCCCCACGTACTTTTTTTTTAATTATTTCATGAAATTCATGAAATAATTAAGAAAAAAAGGCCTTCCCTATATTGTTGTGTCCGGCCAGGTACAAATAGGCAGCTGGTGGTTGGGGGCAGCCCGTTCCTGCCTGCTGTACCTGGCTGGACACAAATATAGTGCGAAGCCCCACTTCAATTTTTTTTAATTATTTCATGAAATTCATGAAATAATTAAGAAAAAAAGGGCTTCCCTATATTGTTGTGTCCGGCCAGGTACAAATAGGCAGCTGGTGGATGGGGGCAGCCCGTTCCTGCCTGCTGTACCTGGCTGGACACAAATATAGTGCGAAGCCCCACTTCAATTTTTTTAAATTATTTCAGGAAATTCATGAAATAATTTAAAAAAAATTGACGTGGGGCTTCGCACTATATTTGTGTCCAGCCAGGTACAGCAGGCAGGAACGGGCTGCCCCCAACCACCAGCTGCCTATTTGTACCTGGCCGGACACAACAATATAGGGAAGCCCTTATTTTCTTAATTATTTCATGAAATAATTTAAAGAAAATTGACGTGGGGCTTCGCCCTGTTTTTGTGTCCAGCCAGGTACAACTAGGCAGCTGGGGGCTGGAATCCGCAGCGCAGGGAGGCCCAAGCTTTCTGGGCCACCCCCGCTGCAAATTGCAGTCCGCAGCCACCCCGGAAAATGGCGCGTTCATAGAAGCGCCATCTTCTGGCGCTGTACCCAACTCATCCAGGGCCCTGATGCGGTGGCTCACTGGGTAATAAAGGGGTTAGGTCCAGCTTGGCATTATCAGCTGGCCCTAAGCCCGAAATTCATGGGGTCACGCCAATATTAGACATGACCACCATGAATTTCTAGTAAAGTATTTAAAAAAAACACAACACCCAGAAAAAAGTCCTTTAATTGAAATAAACACACAATTCTTTATTGTTCTAAATTAAACCATACTTACCATCACGCCCATTCCAGCTGAAGCCAACGATCTCCTGAAATAAAAGAAAAATAATAAAGCAACATCATCCTTACCTTTCCATGGTTCCCATGACAGCTTCAGCTCTGCTACATCGAGATGACAGGCTGGACCGCAGCAGAACGCTGCCATCCAGCCTGTCATCCCGCAGACACTGAGAAGCGCAGGCTTGCTTGCGCTCCACAGTGTCTCTCTGTGAGGGCATCCAGATGAGCCGAGTTAATGTCCAATGAACTCGGCTCACCTCATGCACGTCACTGACAGCGTGGGAAAATTCTCCTGCACTCAGCGCTTCAGCGTGGGAGAATTCTCACACTGAAGCGCTGAGTGCAGGAGAATTCTCCCACGCTGTCAGTGACGTGCAGGAGGTGAGCTGAGTTCATTGGACATGAGCTCACCTTATGCACGTCACTGACAGCGTGGGAAAATTCTCCTGCACTCAGCGCTTCAGCGTGGGAGAATTCTCACGCTGAAGCGCTGAGTGCAGGAGAATTCTCCCACGCTGTCAGTGACGTGCAGGAGGTGAGCTGAGTTCATTGGACATGAGCTCACCTTATGCACGTCACTGACAGCGTGGGAGAATTCTCCTGCACTCACCGCTTCAGCGTGAGAATTTTCCCACGCTGTCAGTGACGTGCATGAGGTGAGCCGAGTTCATTGGACATGAACTCGGCTCATCTGGATGTCGTCACAGAGAGACGCTGAGCAGCGCAAGCAAGCCTGCGCTTCTCAGTGTCTGCGGGTTGAGAGGCTGGATGGCAGCGTTCTGCTGCGGTCCAGCCTGTCATCTCGATGTAGCAGAGCTGAAGCTGTCGTGGGAACCATGGAAAGGTAAGGATGAGGTTGCTTTATTATTTTTCTTTTATTGCAGGAGATCGTTGGCTTCAGCTGGAATGGGCGTGACGGTAAGTATGGTTTAATTTAGAACAATAAAGAATTGTGTGTTTATTTCAATTAAAGGACTTTATTCTGGGTGTTTGTGTTTTTTTTAACTTTGACTATGGGGTTAGTAATGGGGGTGTCTTATAGACGCCTCTCCATTACTAACCTGGGCTTGATGTCAGCTGGCATTATAAGCTGACATCAACCCCAACCCTTTTACCCCCTGCCACCGCACCAGGGCAGCGTGGAAGAGCGAGGCTAAGTGCCAGAATTGGCGCATCCTATGAATGCGCCATTTCTGGGGCGGCTGACGGCTGGTGTTTCTAGCCTGGGAGGGGGCCAATATTCATGGCTCCCTTCCTGGGCTATTAATATCAGCCCCCAGCTGTCTGCCTAGCCTTTGCTAGCTATTAAATTAGGGGAGACCCCACGTCATTTTTTTGGGGGGGTCCCCCATTTTAATAGCTAGTAAAGGCTATGTATTCAGCTGGGGGCTGATATTAGTAGCCTGGGAAGCTCCGTGGGTATTACCCCCTTCCCAGGCTTCAAACATCTGCCCCAGCCGTCTGCTTAACCTCCGCTAGACCCTAAAATTAAGGGGAACCCCACGCCAATTTTTTTAATAATAAATCCTTTATTTTAATACTAAATGACAAGTACAGTAACCAACACTATCACTGTACTTCATATATATGTGACTGACATGTTTCTATCTATCTAATCTATGTGTGAAGCTCTATTCTGTCTGTTATAAATTGTCGGGTACCGCTGCTGAATTGCCGGCCGGCTTTTTTAAAGAGACGGTGCATGAAAACACTATTATTTTTTTTGATAAATCCTTTACGCTAAATGACAAGTACAGTAAGCAGCACTTTCACTGTACTTCGTATATATGTGGCTGACATGTTTATATCTATCTAATCTATGTGTGAAGCTCTATTCTTTCGGTTCTAAATTGTCGGGTACAGGTGTATGCCGCTGCTGAATTGCCGGCTTTTCATGTTTCACTGTTGGCACTGTTCCCATCGATTTGGGCAATCACTGTAATGCCACAACCACCATGGCTGTGGCATTACAGTGAGTGGCAGACAATCCCTGCATGATTGGTGCTCTAAATAGCGCCAGACATGCAGGACACGCTTTTGGTGCACGAACAGTTATCGAACATAACCTCGAACAGCCGAATTTTTTGCAAATCGTTCGGGTTCGTCGAACAACTCGAACACCGCCCAAAACAGCTCGAATTTGAGATTGGCGAACAGTTCTAGTCGAACACCGCTCATCTCTAATAAAGAGCCCTGACACACATCACCATCAATGAGTTTAACTGACAAACAAACAAATTCTTCCCTTATCACTCCTAAACACTTTTTGCATAATAATTTGGAACACAGTGTACATGTGCTTTTCCACAAAACACCAGTGGTTTACGTAGTGAATCTTACAGTTCTAACTTGCCAACCGTGGTCTGTATGGAGTTGTTCAATAAAGGGCCCAAAATTAAGATAACATAGATGGGAGAGGTCTCTATGAATAGGAATTCCTAAGTATTTGATACCCTGTGAGGGCCAGGCAAAGGGAAAGTTGGACTGGATGGAATCCTATATGGATTTGGGGAGGGAGACATCGAGGGCCTCAGACTTCGCTGCATTGATTTTAAAATTTGACCATGTAACAAAGTGATCTATTTCAGCCATAAGAGCATGGATGGATATATGTGATTGAGTGATATATACTAGGACATCATCAGCAAATAGAGAGCACTTGTACTCGGTGCCTCCCACCTCAATCCACCTAATATTGGGGTTATGGCGAATTGATGAGAGCAGGTGCTCCGTCACTAGGATGTATAAGAGAGGGGACAGAGAACATCCCTGCCTTGTCCCATTGGTGATTGTGAAAGGTGATGAAAATGTTCTGACGCGCCCCCTGGGCCTTGGGACACCCGGAGCCGGACCCTTTTTGGTGGATGCTGGTGGTTGTAGTCTCCGTGGCGGCAACCCGGTTCCGTGGCTCAGGGCGGTCAAACCAGTGGCGGAACTATTTATGTGGTTTTGATGTTTAAATGTCCGACTACGCCACCCGTGGATTGCGGTCAGAGTGAACCGCTGCTCCAGGGCAGACCGCTGAAGCTGGTGTTGTGGGTGCAGCAGAGCGTAGCATAACGCCCCACGGGAGGAGTATAGCCTCAGGGCAGTGTATGCGGAGGATGGGGGTGATGGTGCAGGGCAGCAGCAGTAATGACACGGAGTCAGTGATGCAGTCCAGGGCCTTTACTCACAGTTCTTATTATCCAGACCACGTCTGCAGGTAACGGCTGCCCACGTCGTACTGTGCTCACCAGGTGAGGGGCTCAGACAACTCCCAGATAACTTTGGAGTGCTTCACAGGACCCCCTTTGTGTGTCCTTTGTCTGACCTTTCTTACCAACCCTTCTGTCCGGCTGCCTCGGGCCTCCTCTTGGTAAACTTGGCGCCAGTTTCCCTGACCCTATGTGGTGCCTTCCTAGCGGGTGTAGCGAGGGGCTGCGCCACATAAAATGTCACAGCCTCCTGTTTCTAGCTGAGGGTCGTTTCCTGCCTCCACTAGTTTCGGGGACCGGTCTCCCCCTTTGGCCTGACCCCTCCACGCAGGTGGATTCAGGCGTGCGGTGGCGACTCGCCCGTCCGCACCCCTGAGATCCCTTCGTTCCTCGTTCCTGGAGCCTTCTCCGCTCCTCTTCCTTCCTTCTCCCTCTTCCAGGCCTGGGCCTCTGTTACTAGGCCCGCCTCTGGAGCAGAGCTCATGCAGAGCCCCTGCTCCCTGCCACTTCTGCTCAGACTTCTCTGCACTGAACTAAGATGGTGCCCACCTTTTATACTCCCTTCTCAATGCACCCAGGAACTGCTTCCTCCCTGCTCCTGCACTACAGGGTTCCCCTTCCTCAGTGTTCCCTCCCCCCACTCCAGCCAGGGACAGGGACTATCGTGCCCATCTCAGGGGCATATTGGTCGCCCTGCCCCAAGGCAATGTGGTGTAATACATGCAGGTGTCGGGTCCTGATCCACACTCCATCCTTACCTGAGAGTGAGATATCACACCTCTGGGTGAGGTGCAATACCTCTGTAGCAACCGAGCCCTCAGGGTGCTACAGTTCCATTTATCTTCAGCCTAGGTGACGTATTGCGATACAGGGCCATGATTTTGGCTATAAAAGGGTCCCCTAGACCCCTACCCCAAGCTTTTTAAGAGAATCATATATGGCGTGCCAGGAGACTCTATGGAATGCTTTCTCAGCATCCAACGAGAGTATCTAATTACAAATTTTTAACTGCATCTAGCCCAGGAAATACTTTGTGCCTAGTAGCAGGGTCTGCTAGTCAGCGGATTATCCCGGCTGTTAAGCAAGCTACACCACCTGTAGTTTGGACACTTAATTTTTTCAAAAGAAATGCTTCGGGACCACGGGATACTCAGTGAAGAGCATCAGGAGGCACCCCAAGGCATAGGGGCTCGGACTGGCAGTAGGATGCCTTGCAGTGGACAGCCGAGCTCGATCCTTATAAAAGCTTTTTAACTGCAGCAGCTTTAGTGGACGCTACTGGAGCTGGAATTACGCGGCTGCTGGCATGAGACTTGCCCTCCAATAGATCCTTGTAAATGGATTTAAAGTGTATTTATTCAAATTAGAGAGACAATTTAAATTAAAAAGCTTAGAGCTGCCTCCACCACAGGGGGGCTCGCTCGACCCACCAGCGGACAGTCACCAGTATTGGGAGAGGGGGGCTGGCCGTCAGAGTTCACCGCGGCTCTGGCACAAACCCGGCGACACGGAGGTGGCACGGGCAGGAGCGGACTGGCCGTGTCGGCTTCTCACTTTTTGGATTTTAGAAGGGCATGACATGCCTAAATCTGTGTCTCCTCCTCCTTTTACTCCTCCACCTCTTTTCTTTTCGCATGACTATATGTACTTGTCACTTTTCCATGTGTTAGTTGTGTCTTCTGAGCAGTTTGCCAGCTTTTGGACACCTTTGAAGGTGTTTTCTATGTGTTTCTATGTGTTTTTGTTTGCCTGCCATTGGTTTTAACGGTGTTCGAAGGTGTTCGACGAACAGTTCGACGAACAGTTCGGCGAACACACGGGTGTTCGACGAACCGAACCGAACTCGAACACTACGGGGGTGGCTCAACACTATTCCTAAGTGGACAGTTTGATTTCACAGAAGTTTGATTTAATTGGAGTTAGATTCTGTTGTTTAAGTGTTTCCTTTATTTTTTTGAGCAGTGTATATCCCCCTGACTCCCCCTATACACCCCCAAAAACCGTTTTAAATTCTCATGGTAATCCGGTTGGTCCAGTGCGATGAGAGTGGTTTTGGGCCTCTTCATCCCTTCCATCGGCTGCTGCCCTCCATCCTCCTTTTTTAATTGATGTGGATGATGCCTCTCGTCATCCACATTCCCGGGCGAAATCGTGCGCCTGATCTCAGAAATCGCGGCTTTCACCTGCGCACTATGCTTTGCCCTGCTTGAGCAAGGGCCCATAGTAAGGCAAAGTATAGTGCACAGACACGACCCGCGATTTCTGTGCGCAGGCCCAAGATTTCTCCCAGCAGTGTGGATGATGAGAGGCGTCATCCACGTCAATTAAAGAAAGAGGATTGGAAAGGTCCGAAACCACACCCAACAGACCGACCGGATTACCATGCAGTGCGGGAAAACTTTGGGGGATCTACAGGGGGAGTCAGGGAGTTATATAAGCATTTATAGAAAGCAGCACATGCGATAGGTTTAGTTCATATAGGACAAAACTGATGACAGGTTCTCTTTAAAACTATGCTTAAGCTGAGATAACATGGAGCGTAAATTTACTAAGCTTCTATTTTCCTTTTTGCTACATCCATATCTACGTGTAGAAAGAGCAATTTTAAGGGCAAGTATATATATTAAAATTGTTACCCATCAGTTTATAATTAGTGATGAGCGAGCACTAAAATGCTCGGGTACTCATTGCTCAGGTCGAGCACATTGGAATACTCGGGTGCTCGACCCGAGCAACGAGCCCAATGTAAGTCTATGGGAAACTCGAGCATTTTTCAGGCACCTCCCCCCGGCGGTCTGTAGAGGGCCTAAAAATTGCCCAAATCGATGGGAACAGTGCTTAAATTACATGCATTTCTGACTCCCAGATCACTGCTGTCAACAACGTTGTCAGAGGTATTACGCCACTTTTACGGGCTCACAATAAAACATACAAAAACGAAACCAAAATGGATATTCCTGGGAAATATGTTAAGTAACATCCTTTCCAGGATAATGACTTGTATACAACCCCTGGCAAAAATTTTGGAATCACTGGGCTCGGAGGATGTTCATTCAGTTGTTTAATGTTGTTGTAAAAGAGCATCACAGACATGGCACAAAACTACAGTCATTTCAAATGGCAACTTTAGGGCTTTAAGAAACACTAAAAGAAATCAAGAAATTAAAAATGTGGTACTCAGTCTAATTTTTCTCAGACCAAGCAGAGGGAAAAAATTACGGAATCACTCAATTCTGAGGAAAAAATTATGGAATCATGAAAAGCAAACACACAAAAGAACACTCCAATACATAACTAGTATTTTGTTGCACCACCTCTGGCTTTAATAAAAGCTTGCAGTCTCTGAGGCATGGACTTAATGAGTGACAAACAGTACTCTTCATCAATCTGGATCCAACTTTCTCTGATTGCTGTTGCCAGATCAGCTTTGCAGGTTGGAGCCTTGTCAATGACCATTTTCTTCAACTTCCACCAAAGATTTTCAATTGGATTGAGATCCGGACTATTTGCAGGCCATGACATTGACCTTATGTGTCTTCTTTCAAAGAATGTTTTCACAGTTTTTGCTCTATAGCAGGATGCATTATCATCTTGAAAAATTATGTCATCATCCCCAAACATCCTTTCAATTGATAGGATAAGAAAACTGTCCAAAATATCAATGTAAACTTGGGCATTTATTGAAGATGTAATGACAGCCATCTCCCCAATGCCTTTACCTGACATTCAGCCCCATATCATCAATGACTGTGGAAATTTGCATGTTCTCTTCATGCAGTCATCTTTATAAATCTCATTGGAACGACACCAAACAAAAGTTCCAGCATCATCACCTTGCCCAATGCAGATTTGCAATTCATCACTGAATATGACTTTCATCCTATCATCCACAGTCCACGATTGCTTTTCCTTAGCCCATTGTAACCTTGTTTTTTTCTGTTTAGGTGTTAATGATGGATTATGTTTAGCTTTTCTGTATGTAAATCCCATTTCCTTTAGGCGGTTTCTTACAGTTCGGTCACAAACATTGAACCTGTTTCCTTCCATTCGTTCCTCATTTGTTTTGTTGTGCATTTCCTGTTTTGGAGACATATTGCTTTAAGTTTCCGGTCTTGACGCTTTGATGTCTTCCTTGGTCTACCAGTATGTTTGCCTTTAACAACCTTCCCATGTTGTTTGTATTTGGTCCAGATTTTAGACACAGCTGACTGTGAACAATCAACATCTTTTGCAACATTGCATGATGATTTACCTTCTTTTAAGAGTTTGATAATCCTCTCCTTTGTTTCAATTGACATCTCTCCTGTTGGAGCCATGATTCATATCAGTCCACTTGGTGCAACAGCAATCCAAGGTGTGATCACTCCTGTTTAGATGCAGACTAACGAGCAGATCTAATTTGATGCAGGTGTTAGTTTTAGAAATGAAAATTTACAGGGTGATTCCATCATTTTTTCCTCAGAATTGAGTTATTCTATAACTTTTTCCCTCTGCTTAGTCTAAAAAAAATTAGCCTTACTGAGTACCACATTTTTAATCTTGATTTCTTTTAGTGTTTCTTAAAGCCCTAAAGTTGCCATTTTAAATGATTTTAGTTTTGTGCCATGTCTGTGATCTGCTTTTTTTCAACAACATTAATCAACTGAATGAACATCCTCCGAACCCGGTGATTCCATAATTTTTGCGAGGAGTTGCATAAGGCAAAATTAATAACCAAAACCAAAAATACTCCTCCACTCCTTGGGCTATGTTCACAAGTAGCGTTTTTAATGCGTTTTTGCACTTTTGCATTGCTTTCAACCAAGACAAATGCATTCACTGGGAAATGTCATTTTAACGTTTTACAACCTTATCTGGCCATGTGGTGTGTGACACATCATCAGACACATGCATACAGTGCTGAAAAGACATGGAAACAGCATGGGGAAGACCCCTGGATGCATCTCTGACTTCCAGGTTACTGCCTAAAAGTGTGTTCATCATAAGTGATCCTTGGCGCATGCAAAGATGCCTCCCGCCATGCACCTGTCATTTCAGACTTGCCACAATCACCGTCCACGTCCTTGTCCCAGTGCAGCGTTCAGTTGTCCCTACCCCATTCTTTGGAATGCAAGCGCAAGTATGCAGCCAGCCACCCACCCGCAGGCTGCAATATGCAATACTATACTGCCAAATTTTTGACAGCTGCTTGCACTTGAAATGTGGCCTTTTAGGCTTGTGGAGGCGGAAGCTGTCCACAATCTTATGGTGGCGGTGACCGGGTATGCATACTCGGTCCCCTGCCGCCACTATTTATCCCAGTGTCATCTCCGCCTTCCACAAGCAGGGGTCCCACAACATTACCTTGCCCTCCTCAGTGAACTTACTGGGAAGGACCGCCTACCCACAAACACGTGGTCAAGTGAATGTGGCCAGGGATGGTACGGAGCCAGTCCACAGCTTTTTTTGCTGAGTTGTATTTCACCACAGCCATATTCTTTAGCTTGGTGAAAGGACTTGGGAAACCATATGTACTAAGCTGTCATTTCTCCCAGGAAGTCCTCTAAAGCTGCTTTCACTTGAAATGTGGCCTTTTGGGCTCGTGGAGGTGGAAGCTTTTCATAACCTCATGCCGGCGGCGGCCGGGTGTCCTTACTCGTTCCCCAGCCACCACTATTTCTCCCGGTATCGTCTCCGCCTTCCACAAGTATGGGTCCCACAACATTACCCGTGCCTTCCCCAGTGCACTTACTGGGAAGGATCGGCCTAACCACAAACACGTGGACAGGTGAATGTGACCAGAGACGATACGGAATCAGTCCACAGCTTTTTTTGCTGAGAGTTGTATTTCACCACAGCCATATTCTTTAGCTCGGTAAAAGGACTGGCATAGAGGGAAACCGTATCTACTCTAGGTGTCATTTCTCCCAGGAAGTCCTCTAATGCAGCTTGTTGCAGAAGCAATGGCAGCCCGTCCAACATCAACTCTCACTTGTCGATGGTGCTTTGACACACAAACATCTTTCTTTGCGCATTTAATTTCATGACTACAGAGTTGGGCAATGTCTTGATCTGCAATGTGGTTTGAGAAATAACATGCATAAGCACGTCTGATCCATATTAAAAAAGCAGCCATAGAGTGTCCGGGAACCTTCCCAAACATGTTTCTTAGCCAGGGCTTCTTCTCGGCAGGGTTGGACGGACCCACCAGAAAACCGGAGACTCCTCTGGTGGGCCCTGGCTTCTCCTTCAGGAGAGTTCATAGTGCCGAGGTGAGGCCATGATGATGATAGAGGCCACCATCTGCTTAGTTTTCTGTTATTTGGAATGCAAGCGCAAGTATGCAGCCAGCCACCCACCCACAGGCCGCAATACTAAACTGACAGATTTCTGGGCAGCTGCTTGCACTTGAAATGTGGCCTTTTAGGCTAATGGAGGCGGAAGCTTTTCACAACCTCATGCCTCATGCCTCATGTCCATATTCGGTCCCCAGCCGTCACTATTTCTCCCTGTGTTATCTCTGCGTTCTACAAGCACGGGTCCCCGAACATTATTGCTGGTACTTTTCTGTGGGAATTTGCTTGCCTTCTACCAGCCTGGAATATTTCCAGTAAACTATTGTTCGACACCATGGTATTAGCACTGCCCCCAGTATCAGTAGCGAAGCCATCCCCAATTTCCTTCTCAGGAATTTTATTTGGTAGACTGAGTGGCTACCCAAATACATTAGTTTCTCACAAAGGAGCTGAAGATAGAGTGGCAGTAGGTGCAAGTATTTCCAGCCTGCTAGATATTAGAGGGTGAATGGCAGCACATTGGATCAGAGGTTAGCAATGTGGCCTTGCAGCGCTGGGATCATGGGTTCAAATCCCAGCAAGGACAACAACTGCAAGGACTCTGTATGTTCTCCCCGTGTTTGCGTGGGTTTCCACCTCAGTAAAAAAGCAGCCATAGAGTGTCCGGGAACATTCCCACACACTTTTCTTAGCCAGGACTGCTTCTTGGCAGGGTTGGACGGTCCCATTAGAGAATCCTCTGGTGTGCCCTGGCTTCTACATCAGGAGAGTTCATGATAGTGCTAACTTTGCAGCTGCTATGGGTCTCTTGAGCGGGGGAGAAAGGTGAGCCCTCAGAATCAAATTCTCTGGTGGGCACAATGTTTTTCAATCTGTAACAGCTTCTCAGTGGGAGTTGCATTTCACCACAGCCATATTGTTTAGCTCGGTGAAAGGACTGGCATAGAAGTAAACCATATCTACTCCGGCTGTCATTTCTCCGTAACCAGGTTCCACCCATTGTCACACATGACCATGCCCGGTTGTATGTTCAGCGGTGAGAGCCACAGATCAGGCTGCTGTGTTACAGCTTTCAACAATTCTGCAGCGCTGGGTGGTTTGTCACCTAAGCATTAAACATGTTATCTTCAGCACAGCCTGTTGCCGCTTGGCCAAGGCAGTGTTGCAGTGCTTTCAGCTTGTGACTGATGTGGTCATTTTGGAGATGGAGGAGGAGGTGCAGGAGCTGAATAATGTGATTACATTGAGGTTACATTGGTGACTCTGTTTTTTATACTAAAGAAATATCCTACTGTTTGTTTTTTTACTTTATGTTTTAAGACAAATGCATTCACCGGGAAATGTCTTTTTAATATTTTACAACCTTATCTGGTCATGTGGTATGTGACACATCATCAGACACATCCTGTTTCATTTATGAAGGAGGGACTCTGAAAGCCACAAAGCCTATTTTTATAGGGCAATCAGGCGGCCCTTACTATTCTTAAAAGGCCAGCAGTCAGCCCTCGCTATTGTTAGAGAGCCATCAGCCGGCTATGCTTTGCTGTTCCCATTATTAACTAGTGGGTCTCCTATATTGTTATAGCGTATTCAATGACTGCAAGGGCTGCTAAGAATTCAGACGCAACACAATACCCCTTTGAAAAGACATAGAGGAGGGTCTCAGTAAAAAAAATGTTCCCATTATAAAGGAGCAGGTCTCCTATAGTGGTAATGCCCATGCTGTGACTGCAAGGGCTGCCAAAATTTGGGAAAAAACCCACTAACAATTTAAAGACACATAGAGCAGGGCCACAGTAACGAGTACGACATGTTCCCATTAGAAAGGAGAGGGTCTGCTATACAGTTATAGGGTATGCAGTGAGTCCAACGGCTGACCAATTTTAGGAAATACCCCACTAAGAATTTAAAGACACATAGAGCAGGGCCACAGTAACGACAAATTCCCATTAAAAAGGAGAGAGTCTGCTATACAGTTATAGGGTATGCAGTGAGTCCAACGGCTGACCAAATTTAGGAAAAACCCCACTAAGAATTTAAAGACACATAGAGCAGGGCCACAGTAACAAGTACGACATGTTCCCATTAGAAAGGAGAGGGTCTGCTATACAGTTATAGGGTATGCAGTGAGTCCAATGGCTGACCAATTTTAGGAAAAACCTCACTAAGAATTTAAAGACATATAGAGCAGGGCCACAGTAATGACATTTTCCCATTAGAAAGGAGAGAGTCTGCTATACAGTTATAGGGTATGCAGTGAGTCCAATGGCTGACCAAATTTAGGAAAAACCCCACTAAGAATTTAAAGACACATAGAGCAGGACCACAGTAACAAGTACGACATGTTCCCATTAGAAAGGAGAGGGTCTGCTATACAGTTATAGGGTATGCAGTGAGTCCAATGGCTGACCAAAATTAGGAAAAACCCCACTAAGAATTTAAAGACACATAGAGCAGTGGGGCCACAGTAACAACAAATTCCCATTAGAAAGGAGAGGGTCTCCCATAGTGTTGGCCTATGCAGTGAATGCAATGACTGCCAAAAATTGGGAGGCACTCCAATGCCCCTTGGAAGAGACTTAGTTAGAGGGCCTCATAAAAAAATGTTCCCACTAGAAAGGAGCGGGTCTCCTATACTTGTAATGCCCATGCACTAAGTGTATGGGCTGACAAACATTTACCTTTGAGGGGTATACATGAACATACTGTATAATTTATTTTTTTACGGGCATCATAAACACCCTTTAAAAAAAAACGATGTTGGTGTTGCATCACGGATCACAATCACCCTGGTAATATGGTGGTGGAGGATAAGGATGAGGAGAAAGAGGAGGACAAGAGCAAATAGCCAAAATCAGGAAGCGTATACCCATGCGTAGGCGTGAAGAGGTGCATGGGAATACACCTCCCAAAAAAAGACACTAGATTTGAGTTTATGTTACGCTGCTATCATTCGGTGGTGTTGAGAAGTCTGGCTCAATCCAGCCCTTGTTCATTTGTTCATCCCTCCCTCATGCATCCCTCCCTCATCCATCCTGAGACCTCTTTTGATACCCTCCTGTATCGCTAGGCACCAGATATCAATGACCACAGCATTTAAATGGATTTCGTCACTCCGACAAAACTCACCTTCGCCCGATTCCAGTTCCACATGGCAGACCACCACCGTGCCATTCCTCACCATAAAACGGGAAACTGCCCTATTCACTTTTATCCTTGCTTTGTTAATACCCTCCATCAACGTGCCCCCCCACACACCTTCCTAGGAATGATATTGGACCAGATCAATAGAACTTTTGGAAACTTCGACCACAGCCTTAGTAGGTCAAACTTGATGTCCTTTTATAAGCTCCCTTCAAGGTCTTCTGTCAAGTGCATTACCTCCCAGATGAATTACCAACACCTCCGGGGCCTGGACGAGCCGAGCCAAAACGATGGAACTCCGGAAGGAACTGATTCCAAACCATACCCCGCTTTCCAATCCATCGCAGAATAGCCTCTTCCCTCGTGAAGGACATTTGGTATCCGTCTGGATGCACCGCTGCACGCAAAGCTGCCCAGAAAACGAAAGAGTGTCCCATAATCCAAAAGAGCAGCTGACACCTATCTACAAAAAGCAAAACATATCTTTAAAATGCATAAACCTTATTCTAGCAATTCTAGCATAACAAGAAGTCAAGTCAACATTGTACGCACATACAACCGGACTCTCTCTGATTCCCAATACCCAATCCTCTTAATTAACTCATCACTTAGCCCTCTCTTGGCTGCCTCTGTCGCTGCTCTGATCCTAAAAAAATGACCACAATAGTCTTTTGAAGGGACCCCCCCTAATTCCAAACAACGTTTAAATATGGATATAAACTGGAAACAAGATAAAAAGGAACCGTCAGCATGAACCAACAGTGGAGAGTTAAATTTCCCTTGCCCCTTTCCAAATTCCCTTGCACATCGAACTGGACAGAGTGCTGAACCATGTACCTCAAAAAGTACGACTTTACAACCCTTCCCGGTCACATCTGTTTTTGACGAATGAATAAATAACTCTACTCTGTCTTCATATAAATCCATGTCCTCTCTCAACAGACTCCCTTTTTTAAACCTTGTAGGGCTAACCAATTCCCCCAAATGGAGTGCCCCAAAAAATGCTAGCGAGAAAGCTAGCTTAAAAAAGAAGACTTCCCACCTAGAAACACAAATATTGTCTAACTACGCGCCTATGAGTAATAGCAAATCATGTGAAAGTGGCAGCCTCTTAACCGTGACTTTCCATCCCTTGCTCCACCCTCCTTAAGCCCCCTGGCTTTGAACCCGAATGCTAGACCTGCTAAAAGACTATTCATCTTTGAGACGGACCACCCTGCTTCCCAACCGTGGCCCACTAGCAACAATAACAAGCTCTCCTCCTCGACTCTGCAATTCAAAGCTATCCTCCAATTCTCCCACATTTTCCAAGCTCGGTCGTACTGAGCCCATGTCCTCTTTGCCAAGTACAAGGAAATCAGATCCCTTACTGCCCCGAAGGGAGATTCCATAGCTCTGCTGGGTATGCCAGGCCTGCCGTTCTGTCTTGAGGTCCAAGAACGATCCCACTGTGATCGAGAAATAGCATCACCACACGGATTCCTAACCCCACTCCTGATCTCCGCCACTATCCACATGTTCAGTGACAAACCTAGCAACACCAGACATTGCAAAACCCGAATTACTGGATACGACGCTGATGATAACGAATTTATCACTGTCATCGTTCCCTCATGATCACTTTGAAAATGGATTTTCTTGTTCTTAAAGTTCTCACCCCATTCAAAAACATGACAACCATGGGGAATATGTGTAGTAGCACAATGTTTGATAATAAACTCTGATCACACCATGCTTGAGGCCAACCGTCCGCCAACCAGCTGCCTTGAAAACAAATCCTGAAACCACGACTCTCCTCTACCCTAATGAACAGACCCAAATCTTCCGCATTTATCATTGGCTGGATCCACATTGACCTGCCATTGTAAGACTCCAGAACAACCACCCAAATTCCCAATTCCTCCCTCAATTCCCTCCGAAGCCTGACAAAATGGTAAGGATTGGCCAGCCATTGCCAAAGAGAAACGACGGCAAAAGGCTCTGCCCATTGGCATGATTCTACATGCAAACTTAAATTTTCCAAGCAAAGATTGCAATTCTCACAGAGTCCCCTTCCGCAACTTACTTGTTCTGGATATCTCGGCCAAAAGGTCGGTCACTTTTTCCACGGGCAACCTGCATTCCATTTCCATTGTATCAATTTCAATCCCCAAAAAACTCAGCACAGTAACTGGCCCTACCGTTTTTCTGCCGCCAAAGGAAGCCAAACTTCTTAGCCACACCTTCCATTGTGTGTATCAAAATGGAACAATCGGGACCCTGAGCCGAACCAATATTCAAGAAGTCATCTAAGTAGTGGATGCAAAAGCTTAAACCGGAAATCTCTTTGACTACTCATTCCAAAAAGGTGCTGAACGTTTAAAAATAAGAGCAGGAAAGAGAGCGGCCCATAGGAAGACAATGATCCATGAAAAAACCCTCCTTCCAAAAACATCCCAATAAATGCATGCTTTCCGGATGCACAAGCAATAGCCTGAACGCCGCCTCTATGTCAGTTTTTGCTAACAGGGCCCCTTTTCGGTACAAACGCACCCAATTGACCGCTGCATCAAAAGAGGTGTAACTCACTGAGAATAACTCAGGATCAATTCCGTCACTTACTGAAGTGCCTTTTGGAAAAGATAAATGATATATTACCCTAAATTTGTTTGGCTCCTTTTTAGAGACCACACCGAGTGGGGAAACCCTCAAATTACTCATTGGAGCTACTGCAAAAGGTCCTGGCATCCTACCCAAGGACTCCTCTCTCTCCAGCTTTTCAGACACAACCGCAGGAAATTGAGTTGCCGATTTCAATTTCTTTTTGGATAACTTAAACTCAACATCAACAAATGGGATCCTAAAACCATGCCTAAATCCTTCTCTCAACAAGATGGCCACTGCCTTATCCGGGTACCTATTTAGAAAGTGCTCCATCTCTGCTAGACATACCGGTTTCTTCCCTTTTTTCAGAATTGTACCTCCCTCTCTGTTTACTATTCCTGAAACATTTTGCTGCACTGTGAGTGCCTCCACAGGTTGACCATTCATGTTTAAATATACATTTGGTCACAAATTTGCAGGACCCTTCGTTGAAAATGAAACACAGTCCTTTTTGTAATGCCACTGAGTGGCCTGACTGCCCTACCCCCCAGTGCGCCCAAGAAATGACTGACTCCCCTGGCCTTTTTCCTGGCCTTTTTCTCATAGGAGCTGTCACCCTCAACCACAAAGCGATGTCCTTATGGTCCTAGCAAATACTGGACCGTATCGCCTTACGCTGACGAAATTGTTTGTCATACCTGAGCCAACCCTGTCCCCCATAAACCCTGTATGCCTCCCGGATCGCATCCATGTATCAGAAAAGGCCAGCACAATTCTCTGGAGCCTTTTCACCTATTGCGCTAGCTAAGATAGTGAATGCTTGCAGTCAGTTGGTAAAAGTTCTAGAAATCAATCGATGCCTCCTTTTTTCCTCATCCTCCTTCTTTGACTCATCCTTACTAACCCTATCCAGATGAAAACACTCCAACTGCAAAAGAGAAAATATATAAATATATTCCCCCTCTCTAAATCTTCTCCCTCACTTCCTGCTTCAAATGTACCCCCAACGACCCTCGAAACAGACATATACCTCCCCCTTGGTTGCGTCTACCAAGCGTACAGAATCCTCCTTATCTTTTTTCCCTATCGTCTCCCGCCGCTTGGCCCAATACGGACACCCCATCACCCATCACAGTGGATGCAGGGAGGCCCATACCCAAGCTCAGCATTCCTGGATTATGTGCCCACCATTAGCCCCAACAGATCCTGAAGCCGTACCTGAATTCCCTACCCATGCTGCAATTGGAGATGATCCCCTCTGCGCACCCTCAGACACCATTAGCATCGCTGTATCCCTCAAACCACTTAATAATAATCCCAGGCTTCCGCTAACCCCCCCAGAAATAACATCCTGACCCCTATTCCCGGGAGCGGTTAACATAGGCCTAAAGAGGGGCGTCGCTTGGCTGCTGACCTAAACGGCTGCCTGAGACCAGAGCTCTGTCTTGCCCTAAGCTGTTATAGCAACATTTCCAGTGCCATTATCACAGATTCGGTCCTCCCTTGTCACCCATCAGCTGGTATGATGACCCGAGGGAAAAGAAACCAAAAGCACCAAAGAAAACTGGAGTTTTACTTCAGGGACGACTGAGGCAAAGACGGCACTGACACCCCAAAAACACACATACCTCAGAGATGGAAGTCTACCTGTGACTCGGACCTCAACGTCGGGTTCAAGATCACCATCTGCGGTGAGTGCAGCATCATTGGGATCTCCCCCACGGCAAAATCAATCACCGGAGTCCCGTTTTAGTCCCTTGGCAAAGGAAAATATAGTTCCAGATGAAAATATAGTTCCGGCTGTCAGGCGGAGGGATATCACTTCACTCTCAATAAGTCCAGCTAAGCAGAAAAAGGGGCTGGGTGAGCTGTCAGATAACACAACAAGGGGTGGTTCTATTAGGCTATGTGCTCACGATGCAGAAATGCTCCGGATTTTTTCCTGAGCATTTCTGCATCTCCCTGGCATGAAAAATGCATGTGGATTGTACATGTGTTTTTCCTGCCAGGAACATGCGGATGTGAAGCGTTCTTCACATGCATTTCCGCATGCGGCTTTCCAAGCGATTTTAGCATCACTTGGAAAGTGCTTGACAACTTGGTCACACTATATAAATCTATGCAAACGGCATGGATTTATATAGTGTGACCTTAAAAGAATGGTAAAAAATCAAAAAAAAAATCTAAACTTACCTTCCGATGGCCCCTGCAGTCTTTATTTGCTCCATCTTGGCTTGCCGACAGCTCGCGGTCCACTACACTGAAGGACCTGCCGTCACATGACTAAATGACGTCAGCGCAGGTCCTTCAGTCCACCACGATCTGCCGGCAAGCGAAGACAAGCGCACCGAGGCCAACACAAGGTAAGTATCATATTTATTTTTTATTTTATTCTTTTTTTTACAGGTTCTATGGTACCCGGGTCCGGAGCAGAGTCTCATCTCCTCCAGACCCAGGTACCATCCGCACATTGAAACACTTGGATTCCGCATGTACAGATCCAGCGATGCGGATTACATGCGTTCCAATGCAAGTCAATGGCGGCGAAAATGCAGCGCTTCCGCAAAATAATTGGTAGTGCTACGTTTTTTTCCACAATGATAACCCGCAGCGGAAATTTCCGCAGCATATTCACAGCACATAGTTACATAGTTTATAAGTTGCATAGTTTATAAGGCCGAAAAAAGACAAGCGTCCATCCAGTTCAGCCTATTTCTTGTGCACTGCAGCTATTCCGCAGCGTTTGATCCAGGGGAAGGCAAAAAAAAAACCATGCGGTATAGGCCAATTTACATCACTGAGGAAAAATTCACTTCCCGACACCAATCTGGCAGTCAGATTAAATCCCTGGATTAATTAACTATCACTAAGCATAAGATGTAATTTTAGTGTTCTCAAGAAAGGCGTCCAGGCCTCTCTTGAACTCATTAAGTGAGTTGGACATCACCACTTCCTCTCCCAGAGAGTTCCAGAGTCTCACGGCTCTGACCGTAAAGAATCCCCTTCTATGCTGGTGCAGGAACTTCCTTTCCTCCTGACGCATAGTGTGCCCCCTCGTCTTTGTCACCAACCTTGGTATAAACAGGTCATGGGAGAGATCTCTGTACTGCCCCCTGATGTATTTATACATGTTTATGAGGTCTCCCCTAAGCCTTCTCTTTTCCAACGTAAATAGGCCTAATTTTGACAACCTCTCTGGGTATTCTAGTCCCTCCATTCCCTTTATTACCTTAGTCGCCCTCCTTTGTACCCTCTCTAGCTCCAATATGTCTTTCCTGAGCACCGGAGCCCAGAACTGTGCACAATATTCTAAGTGCGGCCTTACCAGCGCTTTATACAGAGGAAAAACAATGTTCTCATCATATGCCCTTATTCCTCTTCTGATGCATGCCATGACTCTATTTGCCTTCGCAGCTGCTGCCTGACACTGGGCACTCCAATTTAATTTGCTATTAACCAAGATGCCCAGGTCCTTCTCCATGTCAGATTTCCCCAACGGTTTCCCATTTAATATGTATGGGTGACTGCTGTTTTTCTTTCCCATGTGCATGACCTTACATTTATCGGCATTGAACCCCATTTGCCATTTTTTGGCCCAACTCCCCAATTTATCTAAATCCTCCTGTAGCTGTGCCCTATCCTCATCTGTATTAACTACTTTACAAAGATTAGTATCATCTGCAAATATTGCTATTTTACTATGCAACGCTTTCACTAGATCATTAATAAATATATTAAATAATATAGGGCCCAAGACAGACCCTTGAGGCACCCCGCTAGTAACCCTGACACACCCTGAGTTTACTCCATTGATAACCACCCTCTGCTTTCTATCACTCAGACAGCTATTTACCCACTTGCACACATTATCCCCCAGACCAAGCATTCTCATTTTATATACCAACCTTTTGTGTGGCACGGTATCAAACGCTTTGGAGAAGTCAAGGTATACAACATCCACTGACTCTCCCCGGTCCAGCTGTGAGCTCACCTCCTCGTAGAGGGCGATCAGGTTTGTTTGGCAGGAGCGATCCCTCATGAATCCATTTTGATATGGAGTTAGACAGTTATTATCATTAAGATATTCGGATTATCATTGGGGAACATGGCAGGCATTCTCCCATGCGTTTTTTAAGCGTTTCTGCAGCGGAATTGCTGCTGCGGAAACGCTTAAAAAACGCATAGTGGACACACAGCCTTACTAAAGAACTGGATAAAAGGGTTTCACATATAGAACAAAAAATGGGAGACTTTTCTAGCTCGCATAACAGTCTAATTGATGCCCACAATGAGCTGTCAGATGAGCTGGATTATATAGAAACTAAATTAGTAGATATGGAGCATCGATCCCGCCAGAATAACATAAAGCTGAGGGGAATACCAGAAGATGTGCCTCCCCAAAACATACGGAGATACCTTCAAGATCTGATTAAAGTAACAGTACCAAATTGCTCCTCAACTGATATCATAATTGATAGAAGTCACTGAGTACCTAGTCCAAAACATCTTGCGGACTAAGTACCCAGAGATGTGTTAGCACGCATACATTTCTTTCACATAAAGGAGGATTTGCTACTTTTCTCTAGAAAGAAGGGCGAACACCCAACTCCATTCCAACGTATAAAGATTTTTTCGGATGTATCGGCAGCTACTCTACGTTTTCGAAGATTCATGACCCCCATCACCTCAGCTCTGAGAGAAAATGAAATAGCCTATCGTTGGGGCTTCCGGATGAAGCTTCTAATTAATTGTAAGGGAGAATGGCACGTGGTCACCTCTTTTCAAGAAAGGGAGACTCTTATGCGCAATTGAAACTTTAAAATTTCAGACCAACCCTCATCCAATAAGCCATATCCCCAACTCGTAGAGAAAGGCTGGCAGCGTACACCGGCAAAGAATAAAAATAGGCGCTGAAGATCTACTAATACCTTGACAGGGTATAGATGGAACTGGACTTTAGGTCAGTATCAACAGAAGAACTTTACCCCAATTCTGAGTCACTGAAGTTTTCTGTTTCCCAGATCTAGTAGGTCCTGGCTGACTTATTAATCTGTTATATATGTTATTAAGATTACTGTTCTGCTTTATTATTCTGTTTTTGTCCTTTTTTTTTCTTACACATACAGGCAAATTATACAACAACAATGTGTGCAGAAAGACTGGGTTTGTTAATTGCTTATGATGGTAGTGTCAAATATAGTTCTCACATGGGTATAGCATGTTCCTGGTCTAGTAATGGTGATTAAAATTTGTTCTTTGAATGTTAACCACCTTAATTCCCCACAGAAAAGGTCTTATATGTGGAGGGAAGCAATTTCTTCTAAATGTGATATCTTGTGTGCTCAGGAAACTCACATGGTTCAGAAGGATACATTTAGAGTGAGACATCCTCTCTTTCCCCATGTAAATCAGGCCTTTTTTATGAAAAAGCAGAGGGGAGTGCTTTTCGCTGTGAATAGTTCGGTAGCTTTTTCACCTATAAATGCAGTGTTAGATTCACAGGGAAGATATACAGTATAATCCAAATTTGTTCCATCAACAATGTAATATACACCTTTGTAGTAGTATATGCGCCCAATAAAGCCCAGACAAGTTTCTTATATAGGTTACTGAAAAAAGTTAATAAAATAAAACAGGGTCCGGTTATCTTTTGCGGTGATTTCAATTTAATAAATGATAGCGTATTGGACACCTCATCCCAATCTAAAAGATATTCATCTCAATTTCCATCTTTACTGTGCAAAGAGGATCTATATGATATTTGGAGAATCCAACAAGAAATTGAAAGAGATAATACATATATTCACGCATAGACATGTTCTTAGTATGCAGATCATTTTTAAGCAAGGTTATTTCCTCCTCAATACGTCTTATCACGTGGTTGGACCACGCTCCTGTGTTTCTGGAAATAGAGGAAGAACATAGTTCACGTCCTACATATCCCTGGAAAGCCAACTCCTATCTTATGTCTAACCCTCAATATGTAGAATATCTCCGAAATAACATGCATGAATTTTTTCAAATAAATGTTAACTCAGTAGACAATCCTTTTTCCCTTTGGAATTCACATAAGGCATTCATGTGTGGATTTTTTTTTATTAAACTAGGCCATAAGAGTAGAAAAGAAAGGGAAAAACGGTTTGATGAAATTATGTTAGAATTACAGAGTTTAGAAAAATTAAACAAATGTTCCTTTAACAAGGAGCAAGCTGATAGGATTATTGACCTTTGGATACAAATGAGGGATTGTCTTTTATACAAATATGAAAAGAATCTCCAAAAGTTTAAAGCACATTATTACTCTCAAGATAATAAAGCTGGGAAACTATTAGCAAACAGATTAAAATCCAGAGAATCTAAAGCTAAAATCAATTATCTTATAAACGGCCCAAAGCATCAGAAAATATATAGTCCCACAGACATAGCGAACAAATTTAAAGATTACTACTCATCGCTTTATAATTTATCATCAGACCCCGATCATATAACACCAGACCCAGTAGACATAGAGTAATTTTTATATAAACTAAATCTTCCTTCCTTGACTCAAGATCATATAAAATAGAGATTAAGAAAATCATCCAATCCTTACCATCGCATAAAGCACCAGGTCCAGATGGCTTCTCAAATATGTACTACAAAGTTTTCACAGATCAGTTGATCCCCTTCCTAACAGAAACACTACAACATGTGTAGCACCCTGAGGATTCGGCTGCTACAGGGGTATTGCACCTCAACCCAGAGGTGTGATATTCCACTCCCGGGTAAGGATGGAGTGTGGAACTGAGCTAGTAGGCTGCATGCACTACACACATCCCATTTCCGGGGAACAGACCGATGGTACTCCCACTAGAGAAATGTGCAGGTACGACAGTGTCTGTTCCTGGCTGGAGTGGGAGGGGGGTGGAACATCCCAGTAGTGTAGGGGCAGATAGGGGGAGCAGCCTGGGTAAAGTTAGGAGCTCATTGGGTGCTGGTCACCTGAGCTCACACATAGAGGGAGTATTTAAGGTGGGCACCATCTTAGATCAGGGTCAGTCTGTGAGACGTCAGTCAGCCACGGTTAGTCTGTGAGACGTCGGTCAGTCAGTCAGTCAGTCTGAGAACCTGAGAAGCAGAGCAGAGGAGAAGAGAGAGAGACCCAGAGGCGCAGAGGGGACCCCAAGAGCCCATAAGAGAGCTAATAGGGTGAAGGGTCGGCAACAGGGTACCGGATCCCAAGCTGGCAGAGGCTACAGCACACCTTAGCCAGGAACCGGAGGTCGTGGGCAGGATCTGCCACGATCACCCACTAAATCCACCCGGAAGGCAGACCAAGAATAGGGTCAGGGAGCCCAGAGGAGGCTTGACCAACAAGAGGCCCGAGGGAGCCGGACTTAGGTGGATCCCTGGTGGGAACGGCCAGAAGAAGGGAGAGACAGAAAGGAGCTCAGGACCACACTCCGGAGTTGCCTGGGAGTTGACCGAGTCCAGGACCTGGTGGACGCAGCACGGCTTGGGTGGTCACTGCTGTACACAGTGACCCGAGCAACACCAGTAAGTAAAACCCTGGAACTGCATTTTATGTCTCTGAGTCTCCTTGCTGCACCTTCACAACCACCATCCTCCACGGCTGACCCCCTGAGGCTATACCCCTCCCGTTGGGGGTTATACTACCTAAGCTGCACACACATCACCAGCCTCAGTGGACCCTGCTGCAGCGGCGGCCGTATTGACCGCAATTCAACGGGTGGCGTAGTCGACACAAAAGAACATCTAGTAACATCATAAGGACTGCCACACACTGAGCTTGACACCCTGGGCACGGACCGGGTCACAGCCACTCGGAGACTACAACCCCCATCTGATCCGGCTCCGGGTATCCCTAACAGCACTGGCCCAGGGGGCGCGTCAACTTTGGCGTAGTCGGCAGGATAACGTGCCCGCAACAACCGGGTACTGCGTGCCTGAAGAAAAGTTCACCGTTACCTTAAAAAGAAGTCTCCCGCCGGTTCCGGAGGGTCCTCGCCAACGGACCCCATCACAGGTCGTTTCCCGCCGGTTGTCCGCCATTTGCAGCTTTTTCCCACCATCCATGGAGTTTCCCGCCACTGGGAGACGATTCCCGCCATTTCCAAAGATTTCCCGCCTTGGAAGAGCGGACGCCATTATGGGCGTGCCAGAGGGTGGCAAGAGGCCACCTCCCATCGTGGGCCAGGTCGAAGAATGGCGCCAAAAGCGGAAACCGCGCCCACCAACAGAGACTGTGAGGCTGGAAGTGTCCATCAGCGTGAGAGAACTGCCCCTGGAACTGACAATCACAAAGTTGCCCCGGGACCACCTTCAATGTGGGCGGAGACAGAACAAGAGAACAAAGATGGGTGTCGCCTGGAGCAGTCTGGAGAGAGCGCACCCGGAGACAAGACGTCTGGAAGAGAGTCCAGAGAGAGCCTACCCGGAGATGGAGGGAGAGTCAGGCAGCACCGACCCAGTGGTCAGGAGCCTGTTGGAGGTCGCCACTCCAGAAGGCCTGCTGGAGATCCTAGCACAGCTCCCCCGAGACCGGGAGTGTGCACAGACCGCGTTGGAGGGCCTCGCACGGAGGATGGCCCGGGTGCAGCGAGAGACGTTGGCGGAGTGGAGCCGAGAGATGGCCCAGCAGACCGGCACCCGTCAGCGGAGCACGCCACCCGAGACGAGGAGACAGACCGCCTCTGAGGATGGCGCAGGAGGAATGAAGGCAGGAGACGGCGCCGAGAAGGGAGCTGAATGGACGGAGGCAGGTAAAGGGGACGTCTCTACCCCGAGCCGGGAAACCGCGTGCCTGCCCCAGCTCCCCGTCGCAGAGCCCGAAATTCCCCCTGCCGTGCCCGTCGCTGCATCGTCACCGCCGCCGACTAGGCCTCAACCGGAAACCGCGGCCGCGACCCCTGTGACGTCACACGCCTCGACCTCGAGCGTGGCCAAGCAGGAAATACCACCGGCCTGGTCGCGAGGCCTAGTACCTCCGGGCGCCGCAATACCAACAGCGCCCCCTACCTCCGCGGAGCCACCGGCCTGGCCGCAGGGCCGAGTAACCACGGGCGCCGCCGTTCTTACGGTGCCCTTTGCCTTTAGGGTGCCCCAAGCCTGGTCGCAAGGCCTGGTCGACCCGGGCGCCACTACCATCAACGCGCCCTCAACATCTAGAGTGCCGCACCTGGGTGAAAATCTATTTGCCCAGCATACGTGCCCGGATGGGCAGCCCTTCATATGGCCACCGGAGTTTCACCATCCCCGACTCCGGAAAGAGAGACCCCTAGATGAACCCCTGATTCCGGTTCCGAAGCCCGCAAGGAGGACCTCGCCCCCGCTGGAGGAGGCACAGTTTGAGTGGGACCCCACCGGAGAAGACCTCATGGGGTTCACTCAGGAGACTCGGGCGGCCGCAGCAGAGCGTGCAGAGTGCTGCCGGCAGCAGCTCGAGGTCTTCGAGAGGGAGCGGAGAGAGAGGCGGGTCCGGGAACAGCAAGCGCAGATAAGGAGCGCGGAGCAGAAGAGCCGGACCAGTAGGAATCCCCGTGCAGCACATGGTCCCCCTTCCACCGGGACTGTGATAAAATTCAACATGCAGCACGGATGGGGCTTCATTAGAGACCATCAGACCCCCGGCGACGTCTTTGTAACCCGCAGAGACGTAGAAAGCCATCTGCCGGAGGGACACAGAGGTCGTGACCTGTATGTAGGGGACGAGGTCACCTTCACCCGGCACAAGTGTGCCAAAGGACCCTACGCCCTCCATGTGCATCGCCTGACGGAGGAGGAGCTGCGGTGTGAGGAGGAGCAAGAGGACCCGGACGGGTCTGAAACTGAAACCAACCAACAAGAAAGAGCAGGAGGACGCCGTCGTTGAAGTACGGTAGAGAGAGACTGTATATAGTTACCCGTCAGGGTATAAGAACTGTTCTAGTTAAAATATAGTCCCCGTTGGGACCAGCCAATTGAACTGATGCCCGTGTGTCCCTAGTTCCTAATACCTGGCCGAGGACTGAGAGCGGCCATATCCCCTTGTATATAGTTGCGCTTCCTAAAGCGCCCCCTACCGGTTTTATAGGGAACTGTTTTATTCCAAGAGAGACTGTCGCACTTTACCCGGTCACAAGTTGCACCGTGACCGGAGGAACCAGAAACAAGAATGTTATATATGAAAAGTTTATTGCTGATGATATCTATATGATGTTTTCTATGTTTATGTTTATGAAAAAAAAAAAAATTGTATGTTTTGGATGTTTATATTTTACAGCCCGAGGACGTGCTGTGATTTACCAGGGGGGAATGTAGCACCCTGAGGATTCGGCTGCTACAGGGGTATTGCACCTCAACCCAGAGGTGTGATATTCCACTCCCGGGTAAGGATGGAGTGTGGAACTGAGCTAGTAGGCTGCATGCACTACACACATCCCATTTCCGGGGAACAGACCGATGGTACTCCCACTAGAGAAATGTGCAGGTACGACAGTGTCTGTTCCTGGCTGGAGTGGGAGGGGGGTGGAACATCCCAGTAGTGTAGGGGCAGATAGGGGGAGCAGCCTGGGTAAAGTTAGGAGCTCATTGGGTGCTGGTCACCTGAGCTCACACATAGAGGGAGTATTTAAGGTGGGCACCATCTTAGATCAGGGTCAGTCTGTGAGACGTCAGTCAGCCACGGTCAGTCTGTGAGACGTCGGTCAGTCAGTCAGTCAGTCTGAGAACCTGAGAAGCAGAGCAGAGGAGAAGAGAGAGAGACCCAGAGGCGCAGAGGGGACCCCAAGAGCCCATAAGAGAGCTAATAGGGTGAAGGGTCGGCAACAGGGTACCGGATCCCAAGCTGGCAGAGGCTACAGCACACCTTAGCCAGGAACCGGAGGTCGTGGGCAGGATCTGCCACGATCACCCACTAAATCCACCCGGAAGGCAGACCAAGAATAGGGTCAGGGAGCCCAGAGGAGGCTTGACCAACAAGAGGCCCGAGGGAGCCGGACTTAGGTGGATCCCTGGTGGGAACGGCCAGAAGAAGGGAGAGACAGAAAGGAGCTCAGGACCACACTCCGGAGTTGCCTGGGAGTTGACCGAGTCCAGGACCTGGTGGACGCAGCACGGCTTGGGTGGTCACTGCTGTACACAGTGACCCGAGCAACACCAGTAAGTAAAACCCTGGAACTGCATTTTATGTCTCTGAGTCTCCTTGCTGCACCTTCACAACCACCATCCTCCACGGCTGACCCCCTGAGGCTATACCCCTCCCGTTGGGGGTTATACTACCTAAGCTGCACACACATCACCAGCCTCAGTGGACCCTGCTGCAGCGGCGGCCGTATTGACCGCAATTCAACGGGTGGCGTAGTCGACACAAAAGAACATCTAGTAACATCATAAGGACTGCCACACACTGAGCTTGACACCCTGGGCACGGACCGGGTCACAGCCACTCGGAGACTACAACCCCCATCTGATCCGGCTCCGGGTATCCCTAACAGCACTGGCCCAGGGGGCGCGTCACATGCAATGTCTCAGGGCTCATTCCCAAAGGAGATGGTCTCTGCCCCTATTATTACATTACCAAAGCCTGGAAAAAACCCTGACACCCCACAGAATTTCAGACCAATATCACTATTAAATAGCGTTCTTAAGATCTACACTAAATGTTTAGCATTACGCTTAGCTTCCATTTTTCCATCTTTAATTTCAATAGATCAAACAGGTTTTGTAAAGGGGAGACAAGCAGCAGACAACACAAGGAGAGCCATAGACCTGATTGATATAATGAATAAACGTAAGGCTCCGGCAGTGTTGGTCACCCTGAACGCTGAGAAGGCGTTTGACCGAGTCAATTGGTCTTTCGTCTTCTCAGTGTTGAATAAATTTGGGTTTGAGGGTCCAATTATTCACGCCATTAGAGCCCTTTATTCAATACCCTCGCAAAGGTCTTTATTAATGGAACCATGTCTGATCAATTCTTAATAACAAACAGCACAAGGCAGGGATATCCTTTGTCACCCTTGATATTTGTGTTATCTATAGAGCCACTGGCTATCAGGCAAAATGCTAAGATTAGAGGCGTAGAGGTACATGGGTGTTCACATTGTATTTCACTGTGTGCAGATGACTTGTTACTGACATTGGTTGAACCAGAAACATCTATTGAGGAAGCTCTAAAAACTATTAAACTTTTCGGAAGCATGTCATTTTATAAAATTAATGAAAACAAGTCCCAAATTCTCCCTTTAAACATCTCAGAGAAAGTCCTAGCCCAACTCCGAGAGAAAATATCCCTTGATTGGAGAAAAGACCACATTGCATACTTGGGGATATCACTAACTCCTATGGCTGTGTGCCCACGATGCGTTTTTTTAAGTGTTTCCGCAGCGGCAAAAACGCTGCAGAAACGCTTAAAAAACGCATGGTAGAAGGCCTGCCATGTTCCCCAATAATAAACCGCATGTGCTATGCACATGCTGCGGAAATTTCTGCTGCGGATTATCATTGCGGAAAAAAATGCAGCACTACCAACTATTTTGCGGTAGCGCTGCGTTTTCGCCGCCATTGACTTGCATTGGAATGCATCTGAATCTGTAGATGCGGAATCCATGCGTTCCAATGTGCGGATGGTACCCGGGTGTGGAGGACAGGAGACTCTCCTCCGGACCCAGGTACCATAGAACCTGTGAAAAAAAGGATAAAATAAAAAATAAATATTATATTTACCTTCTGATGGCCCCCGCTGCGCTCGTCCTCCCATGCCGGCAGCTCGCGATGGACTAAAGGACCTGCGCTGACGTCATAGTCATGTGACGGCAGGTCCTTCAGTGTACCGCGATCTGCCGGCAGCCAGGACGGAGCGAAGCAAGACTCCGGGGGCCATCGGAAGGTAAGTATAATATTTATTTTTTTATTTTTAACCATTCTTTGGGGTCACACTATATAAATTCATGCCGGTTGCATGGATTTATATAGTGTGACCAAGTTGACAAGCACTTTCCAAGTGATGCTAAAATCGCTTGGAAAGCGCTTGTCAACCCACATGCAGAAATGCATGTGAAGAACGCTTCACATCCGCATGTCCCTGGCAGGAAAAACTCATGTCCAATCCGCATGCATTTTTTCTGCCAGGGAGATGCAGAAACGCTCAGGAAAATTCCGGAGCATTTCTGCATTGTGAGTAGAGATGAGCGGTGTTCGACTAGAACTGTTCGCCAATCTCAAATTCGAGCTGTTTTGGGTGGTGTTCGAGTTGTTCGACGAACCCGAACGATTTGCAAAAAATTCGGCTGTTCGAGGTTATGTTCGATAACTGTTCGTGCACCAAAAGCGTGTCCTGCATGTCTGGCGCTATTTAGAGCACCAATCATGCAGGGATTGTCTGCCACTCACTGTAATGCCACAGCCATGGTGGTTGTGGCATTAGAGTGATTGCCCAAATCGATGGGAACAGTGCTCACAGTGAAACATGAAAAGCCGGCAATTTAGCAGCGGCATATACCGGTACCCGACAATTTAGAACCGAAAGAATAGAGCTTCACACATAGATTAGATAGATAGAAACATGTCAGTCACACATATAAGAAGCACAGTGACAGTGTTGCTTACTGTACTTGTCATTTAGTGTAAAGGATTTTTCAAAAAAAATAATAGTGTTTTCACGCACCGTCTCTTTAAAAAAGCCGGCCGGCAATTCAGCATCTGTATCCGACAATTTAGAATAGAAGGAATAGAGAATCACACATAGATTAGATAGATAGAAACATGTCAGCCACATATATACGAAGTACAGTGACAGTGCTGCTTACTGTACTTGTCATTTAGTGTAAAGGATTTATTAAAAAATATAATAGTGTTTTCGTGCACCGTCTCTTTAAAAAAGCCGGCCGGCAATTCAGCATCTGTACCCGACAATTTATAACAGAAAGAATAGAGAATCACACATAGATTAGATAGATAGAAACATGTCAGTCACATATATATGAAGTACAGTGACAGTGTTGGTTACTGTACTTGTCATTTAGTGTTAAAATAAAGGATTTATTATTAAAAAAAATTGGCGTGGGGTTCCCAGTAATTTTAGTCTCTAGCGGAGGTTAAGCAGACAGCTGGGGCAGATGTTTGAAGCCTGGGAAGGGGGTAATACCCACGGAGCTTCCCAGGCTGCTAATATCAGCCCCCAGCTGAATACCTAGCCTTTACTAGCTATTAAAATGGAGGACCCCCCCCAAAAAAATGACGTGGGGTCCCCCCTAATTTAATAGCTAGCAAAGGCTAGGCAGACAGCTGGGGGCTGATATTAATAGCCCAGGAAGGGAGCCATGAATATTGGCCCCCTCCCAGGCTAGAAACACCAGCCGTCAGCCGCCCCAGAAATGGCGCATCCATAGGATGCGCCAATTCTGGCACTTAGCCTCGCTCTTCCACGCTGCCCTGGTGCGGTGGCAGGGGGTAATAGGGTTGGGGTTGATGTCAGCTTATAATGCCAGCTGACATCAAGCCCAGGTTAGTAATGGAGAGGCGTCTATAAGACACCCCCATTACTAACCCCATAGTCAAAGTTAAAAGAAAACACAAACACCCAGAATAAAGTCCTTTAATTGAAATAAAGACACATTCCTTTATTGTTCTAAATTAAACCATAGTTGTACCTGGCTGGGCACAAAAATAGGGCGAAGCCCCACGCATTTTTTTTTTTAATTATTTCATGAAATTCATGGAATAATTAAGAAAAAAAGGGCTTCCCTATATTGTTGTGTCCAACCAGGTACAAATAGGCAGCTGGTGGTTGGGGGCAGCCCGTCCCTGCCTGCTGTACCTGGCTGGACACAAATATAGTGCGAAGCCCCACGTCAATTTTTTTGCCTGCCATTGGTTTTAACGGTGTTCGACGGTGTTCTAAGGTGTTCGACGAACAGTTCGACGAACAGTTCCTCGAACATCCCGGTGTTCGACGAACCGAACCGAACCCGAACACTACGGGGGTGGCTCAACACTAATTGTGAGCACATAGTTTGATTCATATAATGCTGAAGTTATAGGCTATCTCCCCTTACTTAACACTTTAGAATCAGATTTGAATAAAATTGGTAAATATGAGATTTCATGGGTGGGAAGAATTGCAGCCTTTCAAATGTTTTCCCTACCTAAAATAAAAGAGAATAAAGCAAAAATCAAATCATTGATCATTTCACACAAAACTCCAAAAATGGGCCAGACAAAAATATTGGCACCCTCAGCCCAATTCTTGGTTGCACAACCTTTAGCCCAAATAACTGCGAACAACCGCTTCCGGTAACCATCAATCAGTTTCTTACAATGCTCTGCTGGAATTGTAGACCATTCTTCTTTGGCAAACTGCTCCAGGTCCCTGATATTTGAAGAGTGCCTTCTCCAAACTGCCATTTTGAGATCTCTCCACAGGTGTTCTATGGGATTCAGGTCTGGACTCATTGCTGGCCACCTTAGAAGTCTCCAGTGCTTTCTCTCAAACCATTTTATAGTGCTTTTGGAAGTGTGTTTTGGGTCATTGTCCTGCTGGAAGACCCATGACCTCTGAGGGAGACCCAGCTTTCTCACACTGGGCCCTACATTATGCTGTAAAATTTGTTGGTAGTCTTCAGACTTCATAATGCCATGCACACGGTCAAGCAGTCCAGTGCCAGAGGCAGCAAAGCAACCCCAAAACATCAGGGAACCTCCGCCATGTTTGACTGCAGGGACCGTGTTCTTTTCTTTGAATGCCTCTTTTTTTTCCTGTACACTCTATGTTGATGCTTTATGCCAAAAAGCTCTACTTTTGTCTCATCTGACCAGAGGACATTCTTCCAAAACGTTTTAGGCTTTCTCAGGTAAGTTTTGGCAAACTCCAGCTTGGCTTTTTTATGTGTCGGGGTAAGAAGTGGGGTCTTCCTGGGTATCCTACCATACAGTCCCTTTTCATTTAGATGTCAACGGATAGTACGGGTTGACACTGCTGTACCCTCGGACTGCAGGGCAGCTTGAACTTGTTTGGATGTTAGTCGAGGTTCTTTATCCACCATCCACACAATCTTGCGTTGAAATCTCTTGTCAATTTTTCTTTTCTGTCCACATCTAGGGAGGTTAGCCACAGTGCCATGGGCTTTAAACTTCTTGATGACACTGCGCACGGAAGACACAGGAACATTCAGGTCTTTGGAGATGGAATTGTAGCCTTGAGATTGCTCATGCTTCCTCACAATTTGGTTTCTCAAGTCCTCAGACAGTTCTTTGGTCTTCTTTCTTTTCTCCATGCTCAATGTGGTACACAGGACAGAGGTTGAGTCAACTTTAATCCATGTTAACTGGCTACAAGTGTGATTTAGTTATTGCCAACACGTTAGGTGCCACAGATAAGTTACAGGTGCTGTTATTTACACGAATTAGAGAAGCATCACATGATTTTTCAAACAGTGCCAATACTTTTGTACACCCCCTTTTTTAGGTTTGGTGTGGAATTATATCAAATTTGGCTTTAGGACAATTCTTTTTGTGTTTTTTCATTGAAGACAAATTAAATGAAGAGAATAATACCAAAGAATTTGTGATTGCAATCATTTTCAGGAAGAACCGGAGTATTATCTGACAGAATTGCAGCCACCACTGTACATGAAATATTAAACGCTTTCGTGTGGAAAAACAAAAGACCTCGCTTGTCAAATCACCTGTTAAAAAGACCTAAGAAGCTGGGTGGACTTGGCCTTCCAAACATCCTAGATTATTATTTGGCTTCCCAACTCGACCTAGTCAAAGGATGGTGGAGAGGCAGAAAGGAAAGCAACTGGGTTCTGGTTGAATCACACAATGCAGTTTCTAATAATTTACAAGCGTTGTGTTATGCATCCTTGATGGAGCCATCAAGAAAGTTAGACACACTCCCTCTAACGATCTTATGCTTACATAGTTGGAAACTATTTCATAAAAAAAGTTTGGATGCTTCCACTCCTATTTTGTCCATAGCCCCATTGGAAACTCTGGAAATCCTAATAGCAGACCTAAACATCCAAGAATGGAAAAAAAGGGGCATAGTACTGGTTAAAGACTTATTTGACAGTTATACTCTCCATACTTTTGAGTTCCTACACTCTTGTTTCAAGATCCCTAATAGTGAGTTCTATAAATATCTACACATAAGACACGCATTACAGAAGTTCTCATTTCATCTGATAAATGCAAATTCAGGTCTAATTTCAGCCTTATCTAAACATCTACCTCAAAGGGCCTGAAACCTATATATAATTTATTGGACACAAAAAATATCTTTTTTAAGTTATCCCCCTTTTTAACATGGGAAAAGGATTTAAACGAAACATTTCCACATAATGAATGGTCCAGCTCGATAGCATTAGCCACTCGCACATTTACATGTGCTTCCTACTTCGAATCATATATGAAAACTGTGTTGAGATGGTATTACACACCAGTGAGATTACATACACTGTTTCCCACATCCTCGCAGTTATGCTGGCATAATTGTGGCTCTAAAGGTTCTCTCATCTATATCCTTTGGACCTGCCTACTAATAGTCCCCACCTGGAAAGCGGTCTTCAAACTGATCTCATAATTAATTCACTGCATAGTACAACCTTCACCATCTTTAGCACTGCTCTTTTGGGGAATTCATTCTATTGATTCTAAATATAGAATACTTATTGCTCATATTCTGTTATCAGTGAAAATTTGAGATCACTACATATTGGAAATCCTCTGGGATGCCCACAATGGAAGAAATAATTCATTCCATAAATAGAACGTGTGTATTTGGAAAAATTGAAGCATATAAAAATAATAAGATGCCTACATTTTTGGTAAATTGGAGAGCTTGGCTAGATAATCCTGAAAATATAACTAAGCTTTGATTTTGTAATACTTGCCTAGTTGTCTGGATATATTTAAATTCATTATTTAGTCCTGTGTGTTATGTTGTTCTTTTACAATGTACTTTCAATTCAGTTTATTTGTGTTGTGTAAACATTTTGATGTTGTTATTTTCAAAAACCAAATAAAAAGATATAGTTTAAAAAAAAAACATAGGCCTAAAAGGTAACATATTTCATGCCTCACCTAGCTGCTTGGGTGCTGTGTTCCCAGCTGCTGGATATCCAGGATCCTGGGGACTCCCCTGTTCCACGCTGTGTGGAAGATGAAACTTTGCCCCCACATAGCCCTGATCGGCTGAAATTGGGCTGGATGCGCTGCTGGGATGAAGTGGGGTCATTTCTGTGAGATAATTGGACTGCTGCACTGTTGTGGGTGGAGAGAGCTGACTGCTGCCTGTGTCGCTTATCCCTGGGCTCATTATTGGCCGTGATGCCTGGTAGTTGTTGCCCTTGGTGATGATTTGGGAACGTCACCTCCTGCCTTATGTCAGGCCCAGCAGGCTATGCGAGCGATGCCGCTGTGGCTGAGCCGCTGATGATGCTGCATTGTGGGCGGAGACAGCTGCATGCTGCTTGCTATCATCGCCGCACTGAAGGGCCCTGCGCTCCGACCCCCAGCCTCTCCCACGACGCATCACGGTACGCCAAGAGGGCCCCATTCCTGTCGGGATGCCCAATGCACCCACTCCAGAAACAATGTGGTGTGATGACGTCAGAGGGGAGAAGGAAGCCTCATTGCAGGCCTCGCCGAATGGGAGGATTCCTTCCAGATCGAGAGCGGCAAGTCACAGGTGTATGGGCCGCTCCAATCTGGAGAATCCCTGGAGGGGCTCCTGATGCGACACCACGTCCGTGGGTTGGCTTCCGGGCTCAGGCACACCGGATGCCTAGTCCTCCATGGCCGGCGACCTACCTGGGGCAGATGAGCAGCACTAGCTCCCTGCAGCAGACTATGGACATTGCTCACAGAGAGAACCCACAGCGGATCTCAACTGCTGCAGTAAGGTATCCACCGACTCCATGTCGCGGTTTGCTCTATTGCTAGTGGCCACCTAAAATGGTTGCCCACTAGCAATTGGCCGACGAACTTATATGGCCACCTCCTACTCCTGACCCCTCCTTCTTTGAACCTAGAACTGACCCCTCCTGCAACCCTGTTAACCCCGACACTGACAAAACTTCCTAACTCCCTTCTATTACCGCCCTAACCCTGTCATGACGACCTTCCTTTAGGCCAGGGGCCCCCATAAGGCCTCCTCTTTATCTCTGGGATGAAAGAAGATCTGGCTAGCTGATTGGAAAAAAATATAATTTCTTGCCTTTAGCGTGAAGGTTTAAAGGCATAATCTAACACTGCAGATGTTCCCAAGGAATCACTCAATGAGGAACAAAAACCTTCATCTTGAATTTTTGGAATGTCAGCAAATCCCAGAGATTGCCCCATAAAGATTCATGGGAGGATCAAAATGAAGGGGATTTATGTATGCAGAAACAGAATATGGGAGCAGAAACCTCTGCTCACAGATGCTGTTCCTGCATACATAAATCCTCTTGATCTTAATCCTCTTCTGAATCTTTAGGTGCAGTTTCTGGGATTTGTGAGCAGGAGGCACAGTCAGTTGCTTAAGAAGCAAAGAGTGGATCAGTCCTACCAAAGATATATCTTGTCTCTCAATTACAGTGATAAAATGGGGTATGTTAGAAGCAGAAAAGACTTATAGAAGAACTGTGAGATGTGGTGAGGATCGTGTTCCACTCCTCTGACAACACCTGCTGTTTAAATGGATTTTACATGTATTGTTTTGTACTGAATTTTATTGTTATCCTCCTATGCCTACAGTTCCTGTTTAGTTGGGTATTACAAGGTTAACCATAGGGCCGGCTCATTGTGGGGAAGAGGATTGGGAATAGGAAATTAGTTAAGTGTTGACAAGTGAAAAAGTAAGGACACCCTCTGGTCAAGGTGATCTTCACTTGGGTGTGTGTGTATATGTGTGAAGGAGAGAAAAGGGAACATCTAAGAAGAACTACATCTGTAGCAGCAGAAGACTATCAGCAGGCGTGTTGGAGAAGGGAACAAATGGTCAGCAACTTTGTTAGAGTCCCTAAGGGTCTCTGGGAATGGAAAAATGTCAGCCATAGCTCTGAAGATTGGAAGTCCCAAACTCTGTTCTGGAAATTCTCTGCGCCGTTGAAGATGTTTGCTGGAGACAGGTCACTGTTTTGTAGCTTAAAGAGCAATGTCTGAATCTCCTGCTGTTTCTTGTGTGCAATTACAACTGTTAGATTTCATGGGCTGGTGTGGTTTCCCATTCGTGGGGTTGCGGGGAATCAGAGCCATGCAATGCGTGGCAGACCAGAGAATCTGGGAAGTGTCCATCAAGTGTCCATCATGGTAACCGTTACACACACACGCACAGATCAAGGTTTTTTTGTAGCGAGCTGGGGCACGGAAAATGAGTACCTCATCAGTGACTACAAACCCAAGCCCATTACAGAACCTACAAAGATGTGTTGGTAAAGGGGTTGATGGCTCCTCAGTAGAGGCTGAACTGCTATGATGTACAGTAATTAGAATTAGTAGAGCCTATAAAATGTTCTGCAGAGGGAAAATTACTACTAGGAGATCTCTGAGGCTTAGATAAGCCAGGGACCTGAAATGCAACATTGTTCATCAGGATGAGGCGTGAAGTAGAAGAGCTATGGTCTGCAAGGAAGCAAGACAATGAGTGGGCTGGGCTTAAAGTTGCTGTAACCCAAGAATGCTGTTTAATTTCTTTCAAGGCGAGAGGGTGGATAGTGGAAGCTGCACAAAAGCTTGCCTTAAATGGAAGAAGGGGCCTTAACTTCCCCACACCATTAAAGAGAACCTGACAGCTAGTATATGCAGCCCAATCCACGAGCAGCATTTGTCAGGCACTGTCTGCATGATTTCAGCCAGGTATGTTTGACTCTGAAACTCTGCAGTGTTTCAGAGAAAGACATACTTTAAAAGCCAATGGGAACCAAGCCGCACAGGAGACTAGCTGGACAGGTGGGTTCCTGTGACTTCTCTCTGTCCACTCCCTTGAGTGACCGGTCTCTCACTGCATATATGTATATGGATAAACTCTGGAAACAAATTCTCGTGCAGATCATTGTCCTGCCCATATTTCTTAACAGCTCATTTACATATACAGCGGGGGAAATTAGTATTTGCAAGCTTTCAGAGCACAGAGGCTCCTTCTTCAGGCAAGATTACAAATTTGTAATCTTGCCTGAAGAAGGAGCCTCTGTGCTCTGAAACCTTGCATATATATATATTTTCTGGTTAGCCAATAAAGGTATCACCCCAAGAATACTTTTGTCATTTTTGGCATAAAAGTATTTACATCCATTTTATTGCATAAAATTCTATACAATAGAAAAATAGAACTTTATATTTGGTATCGGAACCTGCAATTACAGAGGTCTGATGTTTCCTGTAGTTCTTGACCAAGTTTGCACAAAGGGATTTTGGCCCACTACTCCATACAGATCTTCTCCAGATCTTTCAGGTTTCAGGGCTGTCTCTGGGCAACATCTAGTTTCAGCTCCCTCCATTGATTTCCTATTGGGTTCAGGTCTGGAGACTGGCTAGGCCACTCCAGGACCTTGAAATGCTTCTTACGGAGTCACTCCTTAGTTGCCCTGGCCGTGTGTTTTGGGTCATTGTCATGCTGGAAGACCCAGCCATGACCCATCTTAAATGCTCTTACTGAGGGAAGGTGGTTGTTGGCCAAAATCTCACGATACATTACCCCATCCATCCTCTCTTCAATACGGTGCAGTTGTCCTTTCTCCTTTGCAGAAAAGCACCCCCAATGTATGATGTTTCCCCCACAATGCTTCACAGTTGCGACTGTGTTCTTGGGGCTGTACTCATTCTTCTTCTTCCTCCAAACATGGCGAGTGGAGTTCATACCAAAAAGTTCTATTTTAGTCTCATCTGATCACATGACCTTCTCCCATGCCTCTTCTGGATCATCAAGATGGTCATTGACGAACTTCAAATGGGCCTGAACATGTGCTGACGTGAGCAGGGGGACCTTGCATGCCTTGCAGGATTTAAAACCATGATGGTGTGTTTGAGACTGTGGTCCCAGCTCTCTTCAGGTCATTGACCAGGTTCTCCCATGTAGTTCAGGGCTGAATCCTGACCTTTCTCCAAATCATCCTTACACCACAAGGTGAGATCTTGCATGCGACCCCTCACCGAAATGAAATTTAATTATTTAAAAATCATACAATGTGATTTTCTGGTTTTCATTTTTAGATTCTGTTTCTCACAGTTGAAGTGTATCTACGATAAAAATTACAGTCTTCACCATTCTTTGTAGGTAGGAAACCTTATTATACTTATTTTCCCAAATGTAAGAAAAACACATATTTCTCTGGAATAAAACATTGGTTTGCAGATATCAACATATCACTTGATTCAGCTTCCTAAGACCTGCATGCCCGTATAGGTGGCTTAGGAGGGTTGACCTACTGGCAGATTCACTTTACGTGATTGAAATGAAGCTTTGGTTAGTGAAAAGTTTATAAAAATAATGGACATATACATCTACTTCTAAAGAAAATGGTTCATAGGCACAAAACATGTACTTCAAAATATAATAAATTTCAAGCTGTGAAGATGAAACTATCTGAAAACAGAAGGTCTACATGGTGTGATGAGAAGCTTCTTTTAATACATCCAGTATGTAGCATTATTAGGGACAGTAGTTCTAGGTTGTGCATTCACACTTCACTCTGATGTTCCTTTTATCTTATTTTTAATCTTATATGAATGTTTTTATTTTAATTCCTATTTCTTTGTACTCAAGAGATACCCCCCAGAAATGTCCTCAGCTGTTTACAGCTGGCATTTTCGCACTCTACACATACTGAACAGTCAGCGAGACAATACTCCTTATGTAGCAATCAAAAACAGGACATAGCACATATTAATAACTTAAATGGGAAGTTCCCTATAATGACACAGTACGCCCATATACAAATGAAAATGCACAAGAGAGAACAAATGGAGTAATGTGAAATCACTTACCAGATAATAAAATATAATATTTTATTGACAAATTCATTAAAAAATGATTAAAATAGAAAAAGGTCAGCCAGAGAAATTACATTTCTAGCCCTCATGGCTTCTTCTTTCTGCTGTCATAGCTTCATCCTGTTCATTCTAGGCTGTACAATGCACAGTGACCTCCAAGACTTGGTTGGGACTCGAAGTCACGGCTTACAGTGAACAGGCCGGGAGATGAGGAAAAAAGCAGCTCTGAGGATCACAGAGGGTAGTGAGCAGCCAAAGAGCCAAACAGGTAAGCATTGAGCATAAGTTTTGGGGTTTTTTACACTCTACAATTATCATGCTTTGGGGTCTCTCCAGACCCCAGAGCATAATAAGGGACATTCAGCTCACGGAGAATAACAATTTTCCTGGGTAAATGCTCAAGACTTGGTGAATTCTTATTTTGTCAGATCCACTTATCTCTTTACACAACCCCCGACATATTCAATTTAAATGCAAATGGTTCGTGTGAATCCCTTCAACTCAACCAAAAATACACTCCTCAACTTGAAATTGCAGCACCAAGAAAGAAAAGTTGGGGAGTAATGGAAATTTATATAAAGATATTCTTACAATGGTGCCCTTAAACAAAAAATAATTCTTCCAGTACTCACACAATCATAGCCAAGACAGCTCATGTAAGGTCCGTTTGTCCTGTGCTCCATCAGTCCTCATTGTTGCCAGTTTTTAATGTTACCCTCTCCCCTCTCTATGTTTATGGAGTTGCCGACCAACATCTTCCCATTAAAGTCAATACCCATTGTACTTTTGCATTAATGTCCCTGAAAATTTCTCCAACCAGCCGTGATTCATCCAAATGTCACTTAGTCTGCAACTAAGAGAAACAAGTAATGGACACAGATAGAATAATTTGTCAAAAGTCTTCTGTTTGAAATAAAAAGTTACACATCGGTGTCACATAATCTCTGTTAATCCTACCAGGACAACTGAGAGCCTGCACAGCATGTATTGCTTTATCATGCTGTATATTGTATACAGTACAGACCAAAAGTTTGGACACACCTTCTCATTTAAAGATTTTTCTGTATTTTCATGACTATGAAAATTGTACATTCACACTGAAGGCATGAAAACTATGTATTAACACATGTGGAATTATATACTTAACAAAAAAATGTGAAACAACTGAAAATATGTCTTATATTCTAGGTTCTTCAAAGTAGCCACCTTTTGCTTTGATGACTGCTTTGCACACTCTTGGCATTCTCTTGATAAGCTTCAAGAGGTAGTCACCGGAAATGGTTTTCTCATCACAGGTGTGCCCTGTCAGGTTTAATAAGTGGGATTTCTTGCCTTATAAATGGGGTTGGGACCATCAGTTGTATTGTGCAGACGTCTGGTGGATACACAGCTGATAGTCCTACTGAATAGACTGTTAGAATTTGTATTATGGCAAGAAAAAAGCAGCTAAGTAAAGAAAAACGAGTGGCCATCATTACTTTAAGAAACGAAGGTCAGTCAGTGCGAAAAATTGGGAAAACTTTGAAAGTGTCCCCAAGTTCAGTTGCAAAAACCATCAAGCGCTATAAAGAAACTGGCTCACATGAGGACCGCCCCAGTAAAGGATGACCAAGAGTCACCTCTGCTTCTGCGGATAAGTTTATCCGAGTCACCAGCCTCAGAAATCACAGGTTAACAGCAGCTCAGATTAGAGACCAGGTCAATGCCACACAGAGTTCAAGCAGTAGACACATCTCTACAACAACTGTTAAGAGGAGACTGTGCAGCAGCCTTCATGGTAAAATAGCTGCTAGGAAACCACTGCTAAGGACAGGCAACAAGCAGAAGAGACTTGTTTGGGCTAAAGAACACAAGGAATGGACATCAGACCAGTGGAAATCTGTGCTTTGGTCCGATGAGTCCAAATTTGAGATCTTTGGTTCCAAACACCGTGTCTTTGTGTGACGCAGAAAAGGTGAACGGATGGACTCTACATGCCTGGATCTCACCGTGAAGCATGGAGGAGGAGGTGTGATGGTGTGGGGGTGCTTTGCTGGTGACACTGTTGGGGATTTATTCAAAATTGAAGGCATACTGAACCAGCATGGCTACCACAGCATCTTGCAGCGGCATGCTATTCCATCCGGTTTGCGTTTAGTTGGACCATCATTTATTTTTCAACAGGACAATGATCCTAAACACACCTCCAGGCTGTGTAAGGGCTATTTGACCAAAAAAGAGAGTGATGGGGTGCTACGCCAGATGACCTGGCCTCCACAGTCACCAGACCTGAACCCAATCGAGATGGTTTGGGGTGAGCTGGACCGCAGAGTAAAGGCAAAAGGGCCAACAAGTGCTAAGCATCTCTGGGAACTCCTTCAAGATTGTTGGAAGACCATTTCCGGTGACTACCTCTTGAAGCTCATCAAGAGAATGCCGAGAGTGTGCAAAGTAGTCATCAAAGCAAAAGGTGGCTACTTTGAAGAACCTAGAATATAAGACATATTTTCAGTTGTTTCACACTTTTTTGTCAAGTATATAATTCCACATGTGTTAATTCATATCTTTGATGCCTTCAGTGTGAATGTACAATTTTCATAGTCATGAAAATACAGAAAAATCTTTAAATGAGAAGGTGTGTCCAAACTTTTGGTCTGTACTGTATATACATAGAATTGTTTTCCTCTTGGCTTGAAATTATTCCTGTTGAAAGAAAAGTAATCACATTAAAAAAATATATAAAACAATGTTTGTTCAACGAGCCTTTCATTTTAAATGATTGCAAATGTTCAAATATGTCATAAATTTACTTTGCAAGTAAATTACAGGCACGTTAGGGCACATCTCAGTCTATTCCACAATCTGACTTCTGCGGCAAAATAGAAAACATTTGTTGAATACGTCTACTGAAAGAGGTAAGGAAATGATGTCATATTTGTGAAGTTTGCACGTCTGATAAAATCCAATTATTGCTTTTCATTTTTCTGCAAAATGTTCAGGACAACTACAGCACGCTGGAATGACTAGCCACCATTATGAAACAATCAGTACTGCAGCAATCAAAACAGCAGGGGGCTCACTGTTCCACAATGGTGCATATAAACCACAAAACCATAGTTATGTTATAGACAGTATATTTTCAAAATTACACAATTTAGATTCCCCTAAGGGTTTGATATTAATATAATAATGATCAAGGATTAATCAAGGATTTTTATCTTTTCCATGGTTCTTGAAATATATACAGGCTTTTAAGAGGACCTTTCATCTAATTTTTCATATTGAACTGGACACATGATGTAATAGTGGCTGTTGAGTGGTGTAATTTTTTTTTTATTTTGTCTCTCAGTTTTGCAGATATTATCAATCAAAATATTTGGCACTCAATTAGTTAAATTTTGTTAAATTCAAGTGGTGGGCATTATCAAATAGTTTTCACTGGGGGCATGTACTTCGTTCTCCTGTATGATTCTGACCAATCATAGGCAATCAGCAATACACTGGATAAAGAACACGCCCCCAAAATAGCTTATAGCTGATTTCTCAGTGTGTGAGTTGTAATCACACTTATTTCTTTTGTGCTCTGAGCAATACTGTACTGTACTTGCACTGTACTTGCTCTACACTGAAAGCAGACTGTTATTACATTTCACATAGGAGTAGCCCAGAACAGGCAGGCAAGACATGTATGAGACATATAATGAGTCTGCTCTGTTCTGACAGCAGAAGGATTACAAGTTGCCCTGAATACAAGAGACATAAAAGTGATTACTGATGCATCTCTTGACAGGCAGTGTGGTGTGTGGTGGGGAGTACAGCAGAGGAACTATGCTATAGGTATGCTATGAAAGGAAGAGAGCTGATAGGAGGGTTTGTAATGTGACACAGGTAAACACAGCTGCACTGCCCCTCACCCCCACATGAACCTTATATGGAAGGTTTTAGTTATCTTTGCTATCTAATCATGCAGAAGGTTAGACCAGGAGATCAAGGCTGTCTATCATACATCTCACACACTGTGAAACCTGCTCTAACCTATGGTTATGGTTCTCCTGTGTGTTGCTGCCTGCTTTTGATTGGTCAGCATCATATAGGAAGAAGTACACGCCTCCAGTGAAAAGTGTCGGATTACACCCACTTGGCTTAATAAAAGTTAACTCATTTGGTGCCAAATACTTTGATAGCAATGAAGAGGTGAAATTAAAAAAAAAAGTTTTATTTCGCTCTGCAGCCACTATTACATTTAGTGAATGGTCTTCTTTAAAAGTGGTTGAACATAAAAAATCTTCATATAGTAATTTTTGTTTTTGGTCAGAAAGACATGACTGCTGCCATCAAAAAAACGCAATTGACAGCCTATAATGAGAAGTATCAAGCCATTTTAACCTTCAGAGTCATATAAAATGGTTAGATTATTAATCTTTGTATTTCTAATTTTTTTTCTTCCACCAAGCAATTTGTTAGTTTTTTTATAGACAGTTTTTTTTTCACATGATTTTATTGTCAGTCAAATATTAACATCAACATTTAATTGTAATTCATTTAATTTTGGAAAACTAGCAAAAATAAATGAGATATGCATTTTTTATGTGTTCACCGTTCTATACTAAAGTGAACCTGTCACATGATTTATGCAAAGTATGGGGAAAATGAATCAGAGCCTGGCAGCACAATTATTCAAGGATGTGGATTATCTTCAGTCTGAAACACGCAGGAAAAAGCTTGTATTACCATGTTAGTTGTACCTGGAATAATTCTATCAACTTTACCAATATATTTTTTAATCCAAAAAAACTGCTGGAATATACCTGCCTATACCAGAGACAGAGATCTACACTTTGAGGATCATCAACTCAGGTTTGATAAAACCTGCTCAATGGTTTGGTCCTGTCTCTGCATCCTCTGTCAACTCAGCATCCTTGCTTTTAACTCTTCCAAGTTCTGTGTCACACCTCTCTGCATCACGCATGTTGACCCCACACACTGAGATGTCTCCTATCTTACTCACTTTGTTATTCCCTCTTCATGCATCCTAGACAACTTTACCTTCCTCTTGCTAACTGTGTTTTTATTCTTATTTTATTTTGTGACATTTTGTACATTTTTTTGTGATAGAAAAGTCTGCGAAGAGAATATCTGAAGCAATGTCATGCTAAGGCATGCCTCTTTCTGATAAAATTGCTACTGACCCCAAAAGTCCTGCAAAATTGTGGCGCCCCTGAGGGTTCGACCGCCACAGGGATGCTGCACTTCTCTAATGGAGTGTAGTGTTCCTCCTCTGAGGTAAGAACAGTGTGATGGTCAGGACCCAACCTCCACATCCAACACCACATTTCTCCACCAGAGGGGGCTAGAATGCACTAGGTGCTGCCCTCCTGGGTACAGGGAGACTGGGGAACCAAGAGCTAGGGGAACCATTTAGTGGGTGTGGGTGGAGGACTCACATTTTAGTGACACTTTAAATTTCATATTTAATACACAGCCATCTTGGCTTTCGGTCCTTTTTGGTTCTTTTGACTGTATTTGTATTGTGATCTCCCTCCCTGAGCATGGATCCTGTGTGGGCCTGCAGAGGACGGAGACACGGCCCTCGTACCTCAGCCTTTGGGTCGAGGGCAGGCTGCAGATAATGTATGTCTCAGGCCCGTCAAGGACCATGACCAAGAAGGCCCGGAGCTTAAGAGTGTAGCTCCATAGCAAATGGATCCCAGGGAGGATGCAGACGGAGCGGTATACGCCACCTGTCCTCGCCCACCTGATATATTCAGAGGGAGTCTGGCTGCAAGAGGGGTACCGGCCCCTGACACCCGACCTTGCTACTCCACGTCCTGGTCGGGAAAGCCCGGTAGGCCCTGAGGATCCCACCGGGTATCGGAAGGAGCGGAGCTGCCACCCGTGCCCTTTTTCTGAGAGGAGTTCAGAGGGAGACCCGGCCTATCTACACACACAGACAGGAAAGGATATGGTCTGTATTTCAGGAACACTCTGGTGTGGGGTCCTGATCTAATGCTGGACTTACTCGGAGGTTGTCGGACCCCCATTCCTGGTGACCACAGAACCCCGCAGGGAGCAGGGAGTCGCCTTCCTTCTGCCATCTCTTATGTGAGTAAAGCCCTGGAAGTTCACCCCTATGGCCTCCGGACTCTTTATTCTGCGCTACACCGCATGACGCAGCACCCGGTCTCCTCTACTACTACCCCTTCCTTCCTGTCTCTCTGCCCTGAGGCCTTGCTCCGCCTGTGGGGAGTAGTAACATCGTCAGCTGCCCTAACACCAGGCCTCAGCGGACTGCGGCAGCGCTGGTGGCCTTCACCAGGTGCCACAGGTGGCGTAGTTGTAATCAGCCACTCAACCCGGATAAGCCCACACCATCCTTTTTAAATTGTGACGGCCCTGAGCACGAAGCGGATATGGGCCACGGCTGCACCCCATCTCTCCATCACAGGACCCGACTCCGAGTCCCCCATCTCCCAGGGTAAAGAAAAGGGCTTCCGAGAAGAGGCGTCACAAAATGAAAAAAAATAAAATAAATACATCTATAGATTTTTCTATGCACTTTAACCCCTTTACCCCCGGAGGTTGTTTGCACGTTAATGACCAGGCCAATTTTTACAATTCAGACCAGTGTCAATTTATGAGGTAATACCTCTGGAAGGCTTCAACGGATCCTACTGATTCTGAGAATGTTTTTTCGTGACATATTGTACTTCATAATAGTGATAAAATGTATTCTCTATGACTTGCGTTTATTTGTGAAAAAAATCGGAAATGTGACGAAAATTGCCCAATTTTTAAACTTTGAATTTCCATGCCCTTATAATAAGAGAGATATGTCACATAAAATAGTTAATAAATAACATTTCCCACGTCTACTTTACATCAGCACAATTTTGGAACCAAATTTTTTCAACAAAATTTACAAAACCATTTTTTTAGGGACCACATCACATTTGAAGTCACTTTGAAGGGTCTATATGAGAGAAAATACCCAAAAGTGACACCATTCTAAAAACTGCACCCCTCAAGGTGCTCAAAACCACATTCAAGAAGTTTCTCAACCCTTATATAGTAACATAGTAACATAGTTTTTAAGGTTGAAGGAAGACTAAGTCCATCTAGTTCAACCCATGGCCTAACATGTTGATCCAGAGGAAGGCAAAAAAAAAAACACGTGGCAAACACTAAGCTCCACATTGGGGAAAAAAATTCCTTCCTGACTCCACATACGGCAATCAGACTAGTTCCCTGGCCCTATCAAGGAATCTAGTATATATAACCTGTAATATTATACTTTTCAAGAAAGGTATCCATGCCCTTCTTAAATTTTAGCAGTGAATCACTCATTACAACATCATGCGGCAGAGAGTTCTATCGTCCCACTGCTCTTACAGTAAAGAATCCACGTCTGTGATTTTGATTAAACCTTCTTTCCTCCAGATGTAGAAGATGTCCCCTTGTCCCCGTCTCAGGCCTCAGAGTAAAAAGATAAGTAGAAAGGTCTTTGTACTGTCCCCTCATATATTTGTACATAGTAATAAGATCACCCCTAAGCCTTTGTTTTTCCAAACTAGATAACCCCAAATGTAATAACCTGTCTTGGTATTGCAGACCCCCCCAGTCCTCTAATAACCTTGGTCGCTCTTCTCTGCACCCGCTCTAGTTCAGCTATGTCTTTCTTATACACCGGATACCAGAACTGTACACAGTATTCTAAGTATGGTCGCACTAGTGACTTGTATACAGGTAAAATTATGTTCTCCTCATGAGCATCTATGCCTCTTTTAATGCATCCCATTATTTTATTTGCCTTTGCAGCAGCTGCCTGACACTGGCCACCAAACGTGAGCTTGTCGTCCACCAATACACCCAGGTCTTTTTCAGTGACAGTTTTGCCCAGTGTTTTACAATTAAGCATAAAATTATACATTTTATTACCTCTGCCCAAGTGCATTACCTTACATTTATCCCCATTAAAGCTCATTTGCCATTTATCAGCCCAAGCTTCTAGTTTACATAGATCCTCCTGTAATATAAAATTGTCCTCCTCTGTATTGATTACCCTGCAGAGTTTAGTGTCATCTGCAAATATTGAAGTACTACTCTGTATGCCCCCTACAAGGTCATTAATAAATATGTTAAAAAGAAGGGGGCCCAATACTGACCCCTGTGGTACCCCACTGTTAACTGAGACCCAGTCTGAGTGTTTTCCATTAATAACCACCCTTTGTTTCCTATCAATGAGCCAGTTCTTAACCCACTTACATATATATTCCCTTCAGGTGCTTCACAGGAATTTTTGGAATTTGGAAGAAAACAATGAACATTTAACTTTTTATCACAAAAATGTTACTTTAGACCCCAATTTTTTTTTTTTTTGCAAGGGTAACAGGAAAAAATGGACCCCAAAATTTATTGTGCAATTTCTCCTAAGTATATGGATACCCCATATGTTGGAGAAAACCATTGTTTGGGCGCACGACAGGGCTAAGAAGGGAAGGAGCACCATTTGACTTTTTGAATGCAAAATTTGCTGGAATAATCAACAGACGCCATGTTGCATTTGGGGAGCCCCCGATGTGCCCAAACAGCGGAAACCCCCAACAAGTGACACCATATTGGAAACTAGACCCCTCAAATAATTTATCTAAATGTGTGGTGAGCACCTTGAACCCCCAGGTGCTTCACAGAAGTTTATAATATTGAGCTGTAAAAATAAAATTTTCACATTTTTACCACAAAAATGTTTTTCAGCCCCCAATTTTGCATTTTCACAAGGGTAACAGGAGAAATTACACCATACCATTTGTTGTGAAATTTCTCCTGAGTAAGCCGATATCCCGTATGTGGGGGAAAACCACTGTTTGGACGCACGGCAGGGCTCAGAAGGGAAGGAGCGCAATTTGACTTTTTGAATGCAAAATTTGCTTCAATAATTAGCGGACGCCATGCTGCGTTTGGGAAGCCCCTAATGTGCCTAAACAGTGGAAACCCTCCACAAGTGTCACCATTTTGGAAACTGGACCCCTCAGGGAACTTATTTAGTTGTGTGGTGAGCACTTTGAACCCCCAGGTGCTTCACAGAAGTTTGTAACATTGAGCCGGAAAAATAAACTTTTCACATTTTTACCACAAAAATGTTTTTCAGCACCCAATTTTGCATTTTCATAAAGGGAACAGGAGAAATTTCACCATACCATTTGCTGTTCAATTTTTCCTGAGTACACCGATACCCAGTATGTGGTGGAAAACCACTGTTTTGGCGAATGGCAGTGCTTGGAAGGGAAGGAGCGCCATTTGACTTTTTGAATGTAAAATTTTCTTGAATAATTAGCAGAAGCAATGTCGCTTTTGGGGAGCCCCTGATGTGCCTAAACAGTGGAAACCCAACCCCCCACAAGTGACACCATTTTGGAAACTAGATCTCTCAAGGAACATATCTAGATGTGTGGTGAGCACCCTTAACCTCCAGGGACTTCACAGAAGTTTATAACATTGAGCCGTAAAAATAAAATTTTCACATTTTTCCCACAAAAATGTTTTTCCGCCCCCAGTTTAGCATTTTCAAAAGGGTAACAGGAGAAATTGCATCATACTATTTGATGTGAAATTTCTCCTGAGTACGCCGATATCCCATATGTGGGGGAAAACCATTGTTTGGGAGCATGACAGGGCTCGAAAGAGAAGGAGCACCGTTTGACTTTTTCAACTCAAAACTCGCTGAAATTGAGGGCAGACACCATCTCGCATTTGAAGAGCCTCTGATGTGCTTAAAAAGTGGAAACCCCCCACAAGTGACCCTATTTTGGAAAATAGACCTCTTAAGGAACTTATCTAGATGTGTGGTGAACACCTTGAACCCCCAGGTGCGTCACAGAAAATTATAACGTTGACTTGTGAAAATAAGAAAAAATCACATTTTTTACACAAAAATGTTATATTAGCCCAAAAAAATTTTTTTTCACAATGGTAACAGGAGAAAGTGGACCCCAAAATTTGTTGTGCAATTTCTCCTGAGCATGCAGATACTCCATGTGGTCGAAAACTACTTTTAAGGCACTGTGCAAAGCTCAGAAGGGAAGAAGCGCCATATTGAAGTTCATAATTTGCTGGGCTGGTTTGACCGTGTCATGTCACATTGACAGAGCCCCTAAGGTGCCAGAACCGCAGAACCCCCCAATAAGAGACCCCATTTTACAAACTACACTTCTCAATGAATTCATCTAGGGGTACAGTGAACATGTTGACACCATATGTGCCTATAGTATTTTACACCATTGGGTAGTGAAGAAGGAATAATTACAATTTTACTCCCAAAGTATTGTTCTAGCCCCAGATTTTAAATTTTCACACTGGGAAATGGGTAAAAATGGCACCAAAATTTGTCATACAATTTTTGCTGAATGCCAAAATACCCCATATGTGGCTGTACAGTACTGCTTAGCCACATGGTGAGACTCGGGAGGGACAGAGTGCTATCTGCTTCCAAGAGCGCAGATTTTCCTAGAATAGTATGCAGACTCCATATACACAGCTCCTACATTATTCAGATGAACCCCCAAAGGATCCATTCACTATAATGAGGCAGCAGAGTTAGGCCTCTTTCAGTGTGTCCGGTATGGGTGGTGACAGTTTTCCACACATACCGGAGACACTGACAAACGTAGACCAATCAAATGAATGGGTCTTTACACGTCAGTGTGTTTCCAGGGACCGTGTGTCCGTGGGCAAAACACATTGACACGTCCGTTTTTTCGTGCTGCATGGGCCACAAAATGTCCCACACTAATGACACACGGATGACATCCATGTGTCTTCAGTGTGACACGTACCGGCGCCTGGGAATCAGTGTACAGTTAGCACTGTTCCCAAGCACCGGGTGCTGAGTGCTGACCTCATCATTGTCCCCTGCTTGCGCTGCAATCAGCGCAAGCAAAGGACAATGATAAGAGTTGTATTCTGCTCCCGCTGTGTCCTGGTGTAAAAGTAAGAATAAAATAAAAAAATCCTAATACTCACATGTCCGAAGATGTCCCGGGCTGTAATCCACCTGACCGCTCACGCAGAGGATCTGGGGAGAATGACTTGCTCCAGCGAGGGAGCACCAGAGCTGCCCTGAGCTCAGTGACTGACAGCACACTGCTGGCAGGAGTGACAAGACACCAGTAAGCAAGTATTTATTATGCACAATGCCAGAAAGGGGTTAAAATAGCATCTGCCCACAGCAAAACAAAAAGATGTGCAAAAAAATGTTTTTATTTATTTATTTAGCTCACTTATATAGCGCCATTAATTCCTCAGCGCTTTACAGATGTGATCTGTCCCCATTGGTGCTCACAATCTAAATTCCCTATCAGTATGTCTTTGGAGAGTGGAAGAAACCCAGGGGAAACTCACGCAAACACGGGGAGTACATATATACTCCTTGCAGATGTTGTCCTTCATGAAATTTGAACCCAAGACCCCAGTGCTGAAAAGCAACAGTGCTAACCATTGAGCTACCGTGCTGAAAAATGCTTCAAAAAGCTGTGCATCAAACTGGGAAAATGCTAGCATTTGTGACTAAAACTTCTAAAAAAGGCTCTGGCAGATGTGTCAACCTAGTCTTACTCAATTTTCTAGTCAAGGAAGCAAAATCACAAACAGCTCCATTGTTCTCTTTGTGTAAGGCCCCAATAACATGTTTGTGTTTCAGGCATGTGTTCTATCCAAGAGAGATTTTATTAGTAACATTTTGAGGTACACACATGACTTTTAAATTATTCTTTTGTTTAATTTTTTAGGGGGGAGGTGACCAAAAACAATAACTTTGGTACTTGAAAATGTTCTTACAGGATTCACCGTGTTGGATAAATAAAGTGAAATTTTATTTCTATAGTTTGGATACAAATGCAGTTATATAGACTTGCAAACTGACATGCACTTTATGGTAACCTAACCTACACTTGTTAGGTCCATGCACACTTGGACTTTTATTTACTTTGACTAGCTCACCCCCCAAATGTTTCTGTTTGTTGTTTGTCCTTTTCTGTGCCTGGATTGGTTTGTATTGTATTGTATTATGATTTTCTTTTAACTTTATCTAATAAAATTGATGTTTTTATTAAAGACATTGTTGCACTTTTGTTCCTGGTACATTTCCCCCTTTTTTCTTTTTAGTTATTTGCTTAGAAGTAGTAAGATAGCATAGGTCCCTTTGCTTCCATGAAGGCTATAAGCCTCCACCATACACCGACTGCTACATGTGATATACATATGCCGTATGTAGGGAAGGGGTTAAATAAAAATAATCCTATAGCCATCAATCAATTAAATAGATCACCTGCTTCACATTTCACTAGATGAGCATAAAACATAACCTTTATGGTCAGTTTCATAAATGCTAATTCAAAGTAACAACCGAAATGGATGCACATCTTATTCTCTTTGAAAAATGGATGCACCAACCAATTAAAAAATTGACAAAAACTCCCTTATCAGCAGAATTATGCTGCCCTATTCAAAAGCTAAATTAAATACTAGGGAGGCTCCTTAAATTCAATGGACTACTTTTTCTCTGAAACGCTGCAGTGTTTTAGAGAAAATATATTCACTAATTCATCAGTGGTTTTGCACCTTTTTTCTGGAGTCAAAATGGTTGTAATAATGGTTTCATCTATTTTTTTCCCATTATGGGTGTGGCTTTGGTTATCCAGACGTTTTAGCCTAATTCATCATTTCTAACTTTTTGAAATGTTGTGCTTTGTTCTCTAGTACCCTATTGGAGAACAAAATCTGTCTTTTCTTGCGTAGTTGAAGACAAATGTGTGACACTTATTCTAAAAATGTGCAAAGAAAAAAGAGCAACAACCTGTGTGCAACAAAAACTGCGAGATAAAAAAGAAAAGTCAGTTTAAACATCTCAAATAACGAATCATCCCCATATTTTAAAAAGGCCTAAGCAGCGCTCCTAGTAACTCTTGTTTCTTTTTAACAGTATAAACAGGCTGCCAAGCACCCAACGAATGAGAAAAAACGCTCATTCGTTGGCTCTTGAGCTTGCTTAAAAATCATTGTTTTTGGCAGCACATTGTTCTCTGGAAACAAGACAAGTGCTGCCGAGAACAATGATCTACTATAGATTGTTCTGTGGGATGGGAAGTGTGGTCAGCCTGTCTAAACAGGCTACAAAACGACTGCAGATTGACAACATGTAACCTATCGGCAGTCTTTTAAAGACCACCATCAGCTAGTGAAAATCCACCCTTAGATACTGAAGGTCTGATGTTTGCCTCAGCTTCAGCTTTTCATACAACAGCCAACATTAGAAAGTAGTTCAGTTTTTCAATTCTTATTTTGATAACATACCATCAAAGTGAAATGAATGTTTTAACATTTCATCTAAGTAAAAGGCTCAATGACAGGTTGTTCACATCTCTATCACTTGTGTTAACCCTGCTCTTAGCCATCACATATTTAAAAGGATTAGGCTTAGAGCAACTGACACTATATTGTATGTCTGTGACATTTTGGATAATACCGTCTGTCAGCGTCGCATCAAGGTAAAATAATGCATTGAAGGAGTAGTCTTCAACAAACTAAACTAAATTTTACAAACACATAACACATTTATTTTAACATCTTTGCGATTAATCAATTTTTGCATTTTTCTTGCACTGTACTTTATGCAAGTAAAGATTTAAAATGAATAAAAATTATTATATTCAAATACATATGAGTAAACTTTCCAAAAGAATATTGTTTGTCACATCAAAGAATGCAATTCAATGTGGAATCAATGAAGCATGCAGTAGGAAGAAAGGAAGAAAGTCTGGAGAAGGGCTATCATAAAATATAGTAGGGAGGTTACTCAGGGAGCCAGAGGAGTGTGAGACAACACAGCTGCAATGTGAGCAATGGATGCTAGGGTTGAATGGATCCTGCCTCTGTCCTAGTAAAAATAATTTAGTCTTGAATGGCAGACCTTAAGGCAGGGGTGGGCAATTAAATTTCCCGAGGGGCCACATGAGAGACCGTGACTGTTGTGGAGGGCCGAACCAATAAGCTGATATTAATTATTCTCAATATTAATATCAATATATTAATTATAATTATTATACTAGTAATAATTATATTAATATTAATTATATTACTTAATATTGAGCAGAATTAAGTATGCTGACATCCCCCTATATACCGTTTGAACCTGAATACAGCCCCTTCTATATATCGGTTGAGCCCTTCTTATATCTATAAGAGCCCCCACACAGCCTCTTTATATACAGCATGAGCCCCCACACAGCCTCCCTATATACAGCATGAGCCTCACACAGCCTACCCATATACAGCATGAGCCCCAAACAGCCTCCCCATATACAGCATGAGCCACACACAGCCTCCCAATATACAGCAGGAACTCCACACAGCCTCTTTATATACAGCGTGAGCCCCACACAGCCTTCTATCTACAGCATGAGCCCCACAAAGCCTCCCCATATACAGCATGAGCACTCACACAGTCTCCCCATATAGAGCATGAGCCCCAAACAGCCTCCACATATACAGTATGAGCCCCACACAGCCTCCCCATATACAGCATGAGCCCCCACACAGCCTTCTATCTACAGCATGAGCCCCACAAAGCCTCCCCATATACAGCATGAGCCCTCACACAGTCTCCCCATATAGAGCATGAGCCCCAAACAGCCTCCACATATGCAGCATGAGCCCCACACAGCCTCCCCATATACAGCATGAGCCCCACACAGCCTCCCAATATACAGCATGAGCCCCACATAGCCTCCATATATAAAGCATGAGAACCAAACAGCCTCTCCATGTCCAGCACTAGAGCCCCACAGCCTCCTCATATCCAGCATGAGAGTCCCACTGCCTCTCCACATCCAGCATGAAACCCCCACAGCCTCCCCATGTCCAGCATGAGAACCCCACAGCCTCCCAATGTCCTGCATGAAAACCCCATAGCCTCCCCATGTCCAGCATGAGACCCCCATAGCCTCCCCATCTCCAGCATGAAACCCCCTTAGCCTCCCCATGTCCAGGATTAGAACCCTATAGCCTTCCCATGTCCAGGAAGAGATCCCCATAGCCTCCCCATGTTCAGCATGAGACCCCAATAGCTTCCCCATGTACAGAATGAGACCTCCATAGCCTCTCCATGTCCAGCATGAGGCCCCCATAGCCTCCCCATGTCCAGCATGAGACCCCCATAGCCTCCCCATGTCCAGCCAAAAATCCCATACACATGAAAAAAAGAACACCACATACTGAACTCAGTCCTGTTCCCCCGGCGTTCTGCCTCTGCTCCTGTCTCCGGTGCGCTTACTCTCCGCATTACACAGCTGACACAATGAAATTACGTCATTGCATCAGCTGTATCACACACTGATTGGTGGAGGAATGGGTCCTCCACCAATGCAGTCAGCGTGGATGGAGACAGCAGGCGGATGGAGATGGTGGGTGGGTGTGGGGCGGCACGTGGGCGTGGGACGGCACGGTGCCCATAGGCTACTGTTTTCCAGCCTCTCAGCTGTCTCAGTCGGCGGGCCGGAGTAGAACAGCCAGAGGGCCGGATGTGGCCCACTGGCTGCACTTTGCCCAGGTCTGCCTTAAGGCATCTTGGTTTGGTTCCTCTTTTGTTTGTTATTCCTCCTGAGTTCTGCTGCCTCTGTGCATAGATAGAGAGAGGCAGTCAGCTTATTTGTAATATCCTGGACTGGAAATGATAGATATGATGCTACTGGCCAATAAACAAAATTACTCTGATATTTGCCATCTTATTGTCATTTCTGACCCACCCCGATGGTTCCTTAGCTCTACTCCCTTCCTTTGGCACTGCCTAGAGAGTACATCTCATCTATGTCTATTCTAGTATTTGCAGAATCGTAAACTCATGAATTTTACTAAATGACTTGCTGAACAAATGAATATGGACCTATAGTGTTCACTCTTACTTTTTATTTTAATTTGGTAAAGGACTCCAAATTCTTATTAAACAAATGTGGTACAGTAACTCAAAATGATAACAAAATCTATGAAAGGCTGAAATTCACATCATAACTGGGTGGGAGCACATATTTATTTCTAACATAGATACTGTATATATCATAACAAAATATCACAAAATCATGTTTTTTTGTAAATGTTAGAAATCTTGTATCATTCATCGCAGAACCTGTTGAGTCAGAAGGAAAGGTAAGTAAAGACTCTAGACATAAGTGAATCAGACTAAATTAGAATTCGTCTGTTCATGTGAATTTTACTGGGAAATGTAATTAGCAGAGAAGTTATTTTCCACAAATTTAATATCTTTTATCATGCTCTGGGGTCTCTCCAGATGCCAGAGCATAACAAACATAAGATGTAAAAATAAAAAAAAAATTTTTTACTTACCCTCCACTCACCTCTCTGCCTGATCAGCTGTGCCCCATCATGTCACATGTCCAATCCGGTGTTCATTCTAGGTTGGGACTTACGGCTGTGAGTAGGCCTAGCAGCATGCGCAATGAATTCCGAGGTCTGCTCACTGCCAGATGCGCAGTCAAAAGTGAGCACCAAGGACAGAGATGTGACGCGACAGTTGATTGGAAGATCGGACAGCGGGAAGGGAGCAGCCAGAAAGGTAAGTGGCCAGGAAAAGGTTAAAGAAAAACATACCTCACTGCTCACCTTTCCGACCATCCCCCCTGCTCTCTACTCACTGTCCTAAGCGCATCCGTCACATCTTTAGCCAGGCTAAACTCAGGCTTGGTCTTCTGCCTGCAAACAGGCCCCGGAGATCACTGTGCATACACCAGTCCAGAGATGCAATGCGATAAAGAAGCAAACAATCAGACAGCAGGCATAGAGCACCAAGAGTGGCCAGAAAGGTGAGCAGTGAGGTGAGTATGTTTTTTTTCTTTTTCATTTTTTGTTGACCCTCTACTCTTCAGCAAGATGGTGACCATAGCTAGCCGCCATTTTACTGAATTTGCGAAAAGTGAATTACAAAAAATCTGTATTCTCCAGAATGCTAATTTTTGTAAAATTTCAGTAGTATTCAATTCCACTTGATTAAATTTGCCCATCTCTAAAAGACACATCTGTATCAGCCATATCATTAAAACAACTGTCAGAATGAATATTCAGAAGACAGTTGGTGATCTAAAGAAACATGTCATGGATTCCCAAGGCTCACTTAAGGCCTCATTCACAAGTCCATACTTATACAAGTACGTGAAAAAATGGTACCGGTGTCAACAGTGTTTTCCATCAGTGTGTCATCCATGTGTTAATCGTGTGTCTTTTTTTACCATCAGTGTCACCAGTGTTTTTCAAGGATGGGTAAAGAAATAAATTACAAAGCTTCTCCTATACTTTACAATGCTAAACACGGATGGCAAACAGATAGGACATGGATTCCACTAGTGTTCTGTACGTGTTTTTTGCACGGACCCATAGACTTGTATTTGCTCTTGTCATCCATGCTGCCAGGAAAAAAATAAACTTGTCTCTGTGTGTTTTGCATGCACACACGGTCTGTGTAAAAACATAGACATAGCAGCATAGGATATAATGGGTACTTTGTATTATCGGTGAAAAAAAAAAGGATGCCACACAGACGTATGAATGAGGCTAAAGACAGTGGAGGTTAGCCCATCTAATCTAATGCTGCAAAAGTGCTACTGTATCGCAAATACTTGAAAAATGAATACTAGACAAATGCAAAATTTTGCTAATAAAAATTCAGTAGGTCAATTTTGCCAATGATCTTGTGAATGCATTTTTCTCTCAAACACTAAATATGCCTGTTGCCTCCCTCTCCATTTACATCCTGTCTAGCAATTCTGTCCTGATGAAGTAGAAGGACTTTGTGACTCCCTCATTCACTGAGTCCCAGATACGACTAGGATATCACCGCTGTACAATTACTCTGTGCTGAATTTACTTGTTATTCAACTTCCCACCATGTCATGAGAGCATGATAATAAATAACATAAGTCTCTATGTTGGCGTGGGCAAATGTGTAACGCAGATTATCACCTTTAAGTGTACAAACTATACAGGAACATTAAAGGGATTGTCCCCTTTCAGAAAATATTGGTCCCTGACTGCAGATGTTTTAAAGAAAAAACACACCACTCCTTTACTCACCATTTCCAAGTCCAGCGCTGACTCTTTATCACTACTTTCAGACAAAAAAACTCAAAAGTGTATTTTTAATTTTGTCAGGCAGTTTCCTTTATTAATTTATTCCTAATGTAAAGCACATTTTCTTTTTTCCCTGGTTGGCTGAATCCCTTGAAATCGCCTGGTAACTGTATCATAATTTCGTCAATGGATCAGAAATTTCTAGTAAATATCATAAAATGTTTTCAATTCATAATAAAGATTAAAAAAATATGTCTCTAAGCAAAATAATAAATATGAACAGTTTACCAATTGGCTTGTGTTTTATTGTTTTGCATTCACATAAAACTGAGAGTGAAACTGTTATGTTCACCATCATGACAATGCTTATAAACTTCTCTTCATGTTTTCCTTTATATTTGGATTTTGGATAAAAAGCACTGATCTGTGAGAATACAGCTTGACAAAATACATTTTACAAGGAAAAGGAAGTGTATTGTGTGTGACAGATCTGTGCTAAATCATTGATGCATTTAAGTTTTTTTTTTTTTCTCCATAGCAACTAAAGCAACAACTACTAAGGATCTGGGACAACTATGTGGGTGTTGTGGGTACTGCATAAACAACATTCAAAATGGTAGATAAAGCTATATGGGACAGTATATGCAAAGTTTCAGTAGTACATAAAGAAATGCGTGACAACATCTTCCTGTTTTGGTTCTTACGATCATAACTCTGAAATCAATGTTGCAGAGATTGAGTCAAAGCATGGGTTAACTTTGTTGAGTTAGAGTCAGTAGAAATCTAGATCCAAATGATGAATGAAGATTGAGAATTCATCTTCTAGATAAAAAAAAATCTTTATTAATAAATTTTAAAATCTAATGTGGTAAATAATAATTCTAAACACTCCAAGTTCAAAAATACAGCCTATCTAATCTATCCAGTGTGTTTCTAACTAGTGTTGAGCGAACATGCTCGACACTGCTCGGTACTCGCCCGAGCATCACGTTATTCGGGATGTTCGGCGAGCACCGAGCATTTCCGGGTTACTCGGGCGGGAGCTCGGGTCTCCGCCCTGCATGTTTGGAGCTCTTTACAGAGCCAATGAACATGCAGGGATTGCCAGCCAGTCACTGTAATGCCGCAGCCATGTTGTTTGTGGGCATTACAGTGATTGGCTGGCCGCACAGCGTCACCTCGAGTATTTAAAACCGGGTGCCGCCATCTTGGACACAGTCACTCCGGATCAGACAGTGTAGGGACAGCGCTGCTGATTTAGGGAGAGATATATCCTGCAAAATAGTTAGTGTAGGGTCTGTAAAGGCTGCTAGATCAAACAAACAGTCCTTCTCAGGACTAATATCCATCCCAGGTATATCAGGCAGGCAGGCAGGCTGTATAGGAGACGCAGTGGTTATACCAGCAAATGCTGCATTACAGTCCTGTGTGCTGCTCCTGTTGCTGAAATTGCTGGACTTAGCTCCAGGTCCCGGGGGCCAGGAAAAATCCTCTTTTTTTTCCTCCTTCACAATGTACAAATACCCATCTTATTAACCTTTTGGTGTCCCCCCCCCCCCCCCCAAAAAAAAAAAGTGTGCCTCTGATTTTTCAGACACAAATATATCTGTTGAAAATAGTCTGGTGTAGGCCAGAGAAATAGAAGTGTGGTTTTGCAGTTCTATGGGCCATTTGTATCTAAAAAAAACAGTTTGAGTGTGTCGCTCACTGTTCAGCCGCAAATATATATATTTAAAAAAGTCTGGTATACACCAGTAAATTATTACTGTGGTTTTGATGTTCCACGGTAAAACATCTCTATTATCCTGTTTTTGGCATTTTTTGCTGTATAAAAATAATAATAGTGTCTCCCTGATTTTTCAGACACAAATATATCTGTTGAAAATAATCTGGTGTAGGCCAGAGAGACAGAAGTGTGCTTTTGCTGTTCCACGGTAAAAAATCTCTATTATCCTGCTTTTTGCATTTTTTGCTGTAAAAAAAAAAATAATAGTGTCTCCCTGATTTTTCAGACATAAATATATCTGTTGAAAATAGTCTGGTGTAGGCCCGAGAAATACAAGTGTGGTTTTGCAGTTCCACGGTACAAACCTCTGTATTATCCACTTTTGGGCCATTTGTATCTAAAAAAAACAGTTTGAGTGTGTCGCTCACTGTTCAGCCGCAAATATATATATATTTTAAAAAGCCTGGTATACACCAGTAAATTATAACTGTGGTTTTGCTGTTCCACAGTAAAAAATCTCTATTATCCTGCTTTTGGCATTTTTTGCCGTAAAAAATAAATAGTGTCTCCTGATTGTTCAGACACAAATATATCTGTTGAAAATAGTCTGGTGTAGGCCCGAGAAATACAAGTGTGGTTTTGCAGTTCCACGGTTCAAACCTCTGTATTATCCACTTTTGGGCTATTTGTATCTAAAAAAAACAGTTTGAGTGTGTTGCTCACTGTTCAGCCGCAAATATATATATATTCAAAAAAGTCTGGTATACACCAGTAAATTATAACTGTGGTTTTGCTGTTCCACGGTAAAACATCTCTATTATCCTGCTTTTGGCATTTTTTGCCGTAAAAAATAAATAGTGTCTCCTGATTGTTCAGACACAAATATATCTGTTGAAAATAGTCTGGTGTAGGCCCGAGAAATACAAGTGTGGCTTTGCAGTTTCACGGTTCAAACCTCTGTATTATCCACTTTTGGGCCATTTGTATCTAAAAAAAACAGTTTGAGTGTGTCGCTCACTGTTCAGCCGCAAATATCTCTATTTAAAAAAGTGTGGTATAACCCAGTAAACAATAACTGTGGTTTTGCCATCCCACGGTAAAAAATCTCTATTATTCAGGTTTTGGTAGTTTTTTCCGTAAAGAAAAACAGTAGTGTCTCCTGACTGTTGTGGCACAAAAATATATCTGTTGAAAATAGTCTTGTGTAGGCCCGACATCCCAGTGTGGTTTCGCAGTTCCACGGGTCAAATCGCTGTACTATCCAGTTTTGGGCCTTTGGTATCTAAAGAAAAAGCAGTTTAAGTGTGTCGCTCACTGTTCAGCCGCAAATATCTCTATTTAAAAAAGTGTGGTATACCCCAGTAAACAATAACTGTGGTTTTGCCATCCCACGGTAAAAAAATCTCTATTATTCAGCTTTTGGTAGTTTTTTCCGTAAAGAAAAACAGTGTGGTATACCCCAGTAAACAATAACTGTGGTTTTCCTCTTCCACGGTTCTAATCTACTCTTTATTACCCTTTTTCCATTGATAGTGCAAGTGTAAGCTATTTTACTTCATTTACAATGGGCAAGGCGCGTGGCAAGGGACGTGGAAGTGGACGTTCTGGTGATGGTTCGTGCAGAGGACGGGGCCGTGGCCAAAGTGAAAATGTGCCACAACCAACAGCCACATCTTCTCGCTCCCACTTCTTGACCGAATTACTAGGGAAGCAAAGAACAACACCAGTATTGAGTACTGATCAGTGTGAACAGGTTATTAATTGGATAGCAGACAATACTTCCAGTTACCTGGGCACCACCACCTCCGGTCTGTCTTCCACACGGTCAACTCTTAGTAGCCGTGAGTCTCGACCGCATACTCCTCCTCACCCTGATGCTCCTTCCTCCCACCATGCCGAGTGTCGTCAGACAGCAAGTGATCCCACACTTGGACACTCTGAACAGCTGTTCACTGGTCCATTTCCATATTTGGGCCCCTCGCCTGATACGCTTGAAGTAGTGGAAGAGGAGATCCCATGTTGCGATGCCCAAATATTTGAACAGCCACGGCCACAGGAAGTTGACGTTGGCAATCTGTCACAAGAGGTGGACGATGACGAGACACAATTGCCAGGAAGTGAGGAGGAGGATCGTGGTGCGCAAGTGTAAGAGGAGGAGGTGGTGGATGATCTAGTAACTGACCCAACGTGGAATGAGGACATGCAGAGTGAGGCCAGCAGCACACAGGGGGAGGGAGGCAGAGTACCCCAACAGGCAGGAAGAAGCAGTGTGGTGGCCGCAGACAGAAGGCAGGCAACCGTTCCCCGTAACACCAACACGAGGGACGTTGCCAGTACAAGCGGAAGGTCTTCCAGAGTCTGGAATTTTTTTAAAGACTCTGCTGATAACCCCAAAAAGGCCATATGTTCCACCTGCCATACCAGCATCAGCAGGGGTGACAAAACTACCAGCCTGACCACCACCAGCATGATCAGGCACATGGCAGCAAAGCACCCGACTTTGTGGGGCGAAACCCAGGATCCACAACCATTGTCAGCGGGTGTCACCACTGCTTCTTCCACTGTTGTGTGTGCAATAGAACCCCCTGTTGTGTGTGCAAGGAAATCCCCTGTCCATACTGCATGTAAAGATGCCCCCTCCTCTCAGTCTTCACTTGTTATGACAGTTTCTCAAGAAACAGCAGCAACATCCACGTCCACGTCCCACCGCAGCGTTCAATTGTCCATATCCCAGACCTTTGAACGAAATGTGAAATTCGCAGCTAACGCCCCACAGGCCACAGTCCTAAATTCACACATTTCACGACTGCTTGCATTGGAAATGCTGCCTTTTAGGCTGGTGGAGACGGAATCCTTCCGCAATCTTATGGCGGTGGCCGTCCCTCGGTACTCGGTCCCCAGCCGACACTATTTTGCCCGGTGTGCCATCCCCGCACTACACAAGCACGTGTCCCAAAGCATCTGCCGTGCCCTCAACAACGCAGTTACTGGGAGAGTCCACCTGACAACGGACACGTGGACAAGTGCTTGTGGCCAGGGATGGTACATCTCTCTGACGGCACACTGGGTAAACATAGTGGAAGCCAGGACCCAGTCGGACCTTGGGACGGAACACATCCTCCCCACACCGAGGATTGCGGGACCTTTGTCAGTCAGAGTTGCCCCCACAGTGTACCGCTCCTGCGCATCCTCCTCCTCCTCCTCCTCATGTTCAGCCTCCATCTCAGATATCACCATATCAGTTACAAGCTGGAAGCATTGCAGTACTGCCTCCGCCAAGCGGCAACAGGCTGTGCTGAAACTCATAAGCTTAGGTGATAAACCTCACACTGCTTGTGAGTTGTGGACAGCTGTAAAAGAGCAGGCAGATCTGTGGCTGAGAGCACTGAACCTACATCCCGGCATGGTCGTGTGTGACAATGGCCGTAACCTGGTGGCGGCTCTGAGGCGAGGTGAGATCACACACGTACCATGCCTGGCTCATATGCTTAACCTCGTGGTTCAGCGGTTTCTTAAATCGTACCCCGAGTTGCCAGATCTGCTCGTGAAAGTACGTCGCCTGTCAGGTCATTTTCGCAAGTCGGCTACAGCTTCCGCCGCCCTTGCTGTGTTGCAGCAGCGTTTGCAGCTTCCGGCACACCGACTGGTGTGTGATGTCCCCACACGTTGGAACTCTACCCTCCACATGTTGCAAAGGATTTGTGAGCAGAAGAGAGCAGTTGTGGAGTACCAGCTGCAACAAGGCCATCGATATTCAGGTCAGACTCCACACATAAGACCTCAGGAGTGGACCTGGATGTCTGACATATGTACCATCCTGACAAACTTTGAGGAGGCCACCAAGATGGTGAGTGGCGATGATGCCATCATTAGTGTCAGCATCCCACTTGTCTGTCTTTTGCAACGCTCTCTGCAGAGTATTAAAGAGGAGGCATTGCAGCCAGAGTATGATGAGATGGATCAAGAAGCTGTAGCGGGCGATTACACACAGCCCAGCCTCATCTCATCCCAACGTGCATTGGGGGACAATGAGGGAGAGGAGGAGGAGGAGGAAGAACAGGAGCTGCTATCATGCGTTGTAGACGGTAGTACCTGTACAAGTGTCATACCGTCGGTTCAGCGTGGGTGGCCTGAGGACAGGGGGGAGGAGGAAGAGGAGGAGGAGAGCATGGTCAGTCGTCATCTTGGTGAGGACACGGAAATCTTGCCCGTTACCAGTCTGGCATGCATGGCTGACTTTATGTTACGCTGCCTTAACCGTGACCCTTGCGTTGTCAAAATGTTGGGTGACAGTCATTACTGGTTGGTGACACTTGTAGACCCCCGCTACAAGGAGAACTTTCACTCTCTTATTCCTGAGGTGGAGAGGTCTACAAAAATGGGGCAATACCAGAAGGCCCTTGCCGCAGAACTCTTAAAAAAATTCCCATCTGAACACGCTAGCGGCAGAGGTCACAGTTCGTTGCCCAACCAAGGCGTACAGGCGAGAGAGATGCAACTCCAATCCAGCAGAGGCAGGGGAACACTGTCAACATTCTGGGACAGTTTTCTGACACCCGCCCAGCTTACAGGCCCTGAGGCGCGGGATACTCTCACAAGGAGTGGAAAGTTTCAAAAGATGGTGAGGGAGCACCTTGCCGATCGTACCAGCGTCCTCCATGATTCCTCTGTGTCTTTTAATTATTGGGTACCCAAGCTGGACACTTGGAATGAACTCGCTCTGTACGCCTTGGAGGTCCTGGCCTGCCCTGCCGCTAGCGTGTTATCGGAGCGTGTTTTTAGTGCCGCTGGGGGAATTATAACTGATAAGCGCACTCGCCTGTCAACTGACAATGCTGACAAGCTGACCCTTATCAAAATGAACAAGGGCTGGATTGGGCCAGACTTCTCATCACCACAAAATGACAGCAGAGTAACATAAAGTCAAATCCACTGTGTTATTTCAGGAGGTGTATTCACATGCACCGCTTCACACCCACACATGGGTATACGCTTCCTCGTTTCGGCTGTTTAATCTTCTTCTCCTTATCCTCAGCCTCCACCACCACTATACCACCAGGGTGCCAGCATTGCAAGTTCCTCCGTCCTAATTTTTGGCAGCTTTTGCTGGGAAAGCATAAGCAAATACTATGGGACACCCACTCCCCAATAATGGGACTTATGTTTGTAATATGCTGTACTGCAAGGCTCTTGTAAGGGGCATTGCAAGTTGCTCTGTCCTAATTTTTGGCAGCTTTTGCTTGGAAGGCATAGGCAAAGACTATGGGAGACCCACTCCCCAATAATGGGAATAATGTTTTTAATATGCTGTACTGCATGGCTCTTGTAAGGGGCATTAAAATCGTCTTGTTAAGCTACTGTGACCTCGACGTCTCTTCCAAGGGTCGTTAATATTGTCTTTTTATTCCAATGCGACCTCCACCACTCTTCCAAGGGGCATTAAAAGCGTCTTGTTAAGCTACTGTGACCTCTACGTCTCTTCCACAGGGCGTTGATATTGTCTTTTTATTCCACTGTAACCTCCACCACTCTTCCAAGGGGCATTGAAACCGTCTTGTTAAGCTACTGTGACCTCCATGTCTCTTCCACGGGGCATTGATATTGTCTTTTTATTCCACTGTAACCTCCACCACTCTTCCAAGGGGCATTAAAACTGTCTTGTTAAACCACTCTGAACTCCACGTCTCTTCCAAGGGGCATTGAAACCATCTTGTTAAGCTACTGTGACCTCCACATCTCTTCCAAGGGGCATTAAAACTGTCTTGTTAAACCACTCTGAACTCCACGTCTTTTCTAAGGGGCATTAAAACCGTTTTGTTAAACCACTCTGAACTCCACAGCTCTTCCAAGGGGCATTGAAATGTTGTTTTTAATTACCTCTAACCTCCACGACTCTTGCAACGGGCATTGCATTTCCTCCTAATTTTTGTCAGCTTTTGCTTTTCAATGCATAGGCAAACACTAAGGGAGACCCACTCCCCAATAATGGGTAGAAGGTTTTTAATACGCTGTAATCCACGTCTGTTTCAAGGGGCATTGCAGTGCCTAATAATTTTTGGAAAGCCTTCCATTCCCTGCTTAGGCCAACAGTGTACAGGAGACCCAGTTGCTATAAATGGAAAAAACGGTTTAATTAAGGCCCTCTGACCTCCATGTCACTTCCAAGGGGCATTGGAGTGCCTCGAAATTTTTGGTAGGCATTGCATTCACTGTGTGCCTTATAACTGTGTAGCTGAACCGCTCCTTTTGGTACAGAAACATATCCTACAAGACATGTGGAGTTGGCTGGCCTGATATTGATGTGAATGGTCCCTGTTCCTCCTGCTCTTTCTCCTTTGCCACCACCTCATCCATCATTTATCACCTGAAGCTTTGTTTTAACGGGAGTCATAGAACTGGGATAGTAGCAGGAAAACGTCCAGCAATCCTCGAAGGAGGTAGAATATGCGCCAAAACGCTGACCACCTCAGGCCTAGCTGCTACTACATACATGCGCTTGCATTCCAAGGAACAGAAAGTTAAGGAGGTGGATGGCCTCATGATCATGAATAATTTACTCGTTGTGAAGGAGGCCGACCACTGCTGCTGTCTACCTTCTGAACTTTGTGTTGAAGCCTGATTGACCAAGGACCCGCAATCCTCTATGTCTGGAGGACGTGTTGCATCCCAGTGTACAACTGTGTCCCGGCTTCCACAATATTAACCCAGTGTGAAGGCGTCAGTGAGATGGACCATTCCTGGCCACATTCACTTGTCCACGTGTTTGTGGTTAGGCTGTCCTTCCCACTAAATGCACTGGGGAGGGCACAGGTAATGTTTTGGTATGCGCGCTTGTGTATAAGGCGCACCGGGACAAATAGGGGTGGCTGGGGACCGTTTATGGACACCCGGCCACCCCCACGCGGCTGGGGACTGTGTGTGGGCACCCGGCCGCGGGGCGGCTGGGGACTGAGTATGGACACTCGGCCGCCCCCTGGCGGCTGGGTACCAAGCGTGGACACCCGGCCGCCGGGCGGCTGGGGACTGAGTATGAATACCAGGCTACCGACGCAGCCATGACGTGGTGGCCCGATTCCACCTCCACATGCCTAAAAGGCCCAATTTCAAGTGCAAGCAAGCTAGCAGTATGGTATTGCAGCCTGGGGGTGGGTTGGTGGCAGGCTGCATACTTGCGCTTGTATTGCAAGTTATGGGGGAGGTACAATTGAACACTGCCCTGGGGCAAGGACTTGCATGGGGATAGTTGCAAGTCTGCATCTTCTGATGCGGCAAGGATCACTTCTGATGGGCACACTTTTAGGCAGTGACCTGGGTATCAGAGATGCTTCCAGGGGTCTTCCCCATGCTGTTCCCATGTCTTTTTAGCACTGTATGCATGTGTCACACAGCACATGGCCAGATAAGGTTGTAAAATGTTAAAATGACATTTTCCGGTGAATGCATTTGTTACGGTTGAAAGCAATACAAGCGTGCAAAAACGCATAAAAAATGCTACTTGTGAACATAGCCCAAGGTGTGGAGGAGTATTTTTGTTTTTGGTTATTTATTTTACCTTATACACAAGTCTTTACCCTGGAAAGGATGTTCCTTAACCCCTTTCTGACCTGGTCAGTAATAGTACGCACCAGGTCGGGAAGGCCGGTTCAGCGGGGGCTCCAGCGGTGAGCCCGCACTGAAGCGAGCACATGTCAGCTGATTATTGGAATCGCAATCCACCCGCGGCTGTTAACATGTTAAATCTCTGACAGTGGCATTTAACTCGCGCTTCCGGGAGTCCTAAGCCCCGCCCATCAGTGACCCCGTCACGTGATCGCGGGTCACCAATGGGTGGGCATGACAACTCAGGGTCTGCAGCAGACGCCTGTGGTTGTCATGTCTCAATTGCTATGAGCGCCACCTAGTGGTCAGCGCTCATAGCAAGTGAGCATTTCTCCTGCATACAAGCGATCTGCTCATCGCTTGTATGCAGTAGAAGCAATCAGACAACTGCTGCTTCTAGTCTCCTCTGGAGACTATAGAAGCAAGCAGAAAGTGTAAAAAAAAAGTTTTTTAAAAAATAAAAAAAATAAAAAATATATAAAAGTTTAAGTCACCCCCCTTTCGCCCCATTCAAAATAAAATATATATATATATATAAAAAAAACACACATATTTGGCATCGCCGCGTTCAGAATCGCCCGATCTATCAATGTAAAAGAAGAATTAATACAATCAGTAAACGGCGTAACGAGAAAAAAAATTTAAACGCCAGAATTAATTTTTTTTGGTCGCTACAACTTTGCAATAAAATGCAATAACGGGCGATCAAAACATCGGATCTACCCCAAAATGGTATCAATAAAAACGTCAGCCCGGCATGCAAAAAATAAGCCCTCACCTGGCCCCAGATCCCGACAAATGGAGAAGCTAAGGGTCTCGGAAAATGGCGTCATTTTTTTTGTTTTTTTTAGCAAGCTTTGGATTTTTTTTCACCACTTAAATAAAAAAGAACCTATACATGTTTGGTGTCTATGAACTCACAACTGCCTGGAAAATAATGATGGCAGGTCAGTTTTAGCAATCTGTGAACGTGGTAAAAAAAGGACCCAAAAAACAACTGTGGAATTGCATTTTTTTTGCAGTTTCGCTGCACTTGGAATTTTTTTCCCATTTTCCAGCACACGATATGGTAAAACCAGTGATGGTGTTTAAAAGTACAACTCGTCCCGCAAAAAATAAGCCCTCACATGGCCATATTGAACAAAAATTAAAAAGTTCTGGCTCTGGGAAGAAGGGGAGCAAAAAAGGAAAACACAAAAACAAAAAGACCCATGGTCATTAAGGGGTTAACATATTTCACAGGAAAGCACTTTCACTTTCGTTTTTGAACGCTTTATTGTGAGCCTGTAAAAGTGGCTTAATACCTCTGACCACGTTGTTGACAGCAGTGACCTGGGGGTCAGAAATGCTTCCAGGGGCGATCCCCATGCTGTCCCCATGTCATTTGAGCACTGTCACTATCGTTTTGGGCACATTTTAGGCTTTCTACAGACTGCCGGGGGAGCCGCCGCAAAAATGTTTGGGTCTCCCATAGACTAACATTGGGCTCGTTGCTCGGGTCGAGCACCCGAGTATCACAGTGAGCTCGGCCCGAGCTTCGAGCACCCGAGCATTTTAGTGCTCGCTCTACACTATTTCTAACCTGTAGCTATAAATGGTCCTAAAGCCCACTATACACACTAGATGGCTAACAGCCGAACAGTACTTTGGCCAATCGTTCAGCTGAAAGCCATTGTGGCCGTCTCTCCCATACACTCATTTTTCCTAGCGCTCCTGTGTTCTCCATGAGAAAACCACCAACAGACATGTCTGGTGGCTTAACTCCTGGAGAACAAACTGAGTCCGAAATCAGACACTCTCGATCGACATAGTCACATACGCATAGCTATGTTTTTTTTATCTTAACATATCTTTAAAGGGAACCTGTCACCATCAAAAGCACTATTAACCCGCAGATATGGGGTTAATCTGCACGTTAATAGTGTTACTAACCTGCCAGGTGCCTGCACATAGCCTAAGAAGGCGGGGAGAAAATTAACTTTTTTCTCCACGGCAGCATTCAGTTTCAGTCACGGGGGCAGTGCCATTGCTTGTGCTGTCAATTAGGGCCGGGGGCATGGTTACAGCCGCTGCTCTGTATTCTCAGAGCCGGGACTGAACCTGCGCTGGTGCTGCCACTGTGGCTGAAACCGAATGCTGCCAGGAATAGTAAAGTTAATTTTCTCCCGGCAGCATTCAGCTACGTGCAGGCGCTGGGCAGGTTAACAACACTATTAATTTTCAGATTAACCCCATATCTGCAGGTTAATAGCATTTTTGCTGGTGACAGGTTCTCTTTTAGCTTTAAACAGGACTCCCCCACCTTCCCACGTGCGTCGCACCTTCAGATAAAACTTTGCCGTGCGGAAAGCTTCCTCCATGGTAATAGTTAACAGCTGCCAGCCAATCACAGGCCGGCAACTGATGTCAGCGTGCATGACGCCGTCGTATAACGTCACTTTCATGCACTGGCCACTGTGCCTCAGATGATGGGACAGCTGGGCACCGCTGGACCATGGCAAGGAAAGGAGAAACTTTTTTTTTTACTTTTTTTGTAAAGCCGCACCATGGGGGCAGAATGGAGAGACATTGGGGCAGGATGGAGACATTGAGGCAGGATGGAGACATGAGGGCAGGATGGAGACATGGGGGCAGGTTGGAGAGACATGGGGCAGAATGGAGAGACATCTGGCAGGATGGAGACATGGGGCAGGATGGAGACATTGGGGGCAGAATGGAGAGACATGTGTGCAGGAAGAAGAGATATGGGGCAAAATGGAGAGACATGGGGGCAGGACGGAGAGACATGGGGGAAGAATGAAGAGACAGGGCAGAATGGAGAGACATGGGGACAGAGTGGAGAGACATGGGGCAGAATGAAGAGACATGGTGAAGAATGGAGACATGGGGCAGAATGGAGAAACATGGGTTCAGGGTGGAGATATAGAGGGCAGGATGGAGACCTGGCGCAGGATGGAGACATGGGGGCAGGATGTAGACAAATGGGGACAGAATGGAGGGATGGTGGCAGGATGAAGACATTGAGGTCAGGATGGAGACATGGGGCAAGATGCTGACATGGGGCAGAATGGAGACAAATGGAGGCAGGATGGAGACATGGGGGCAGAATGGAGACATGGGGGCAGGATGGAGACATCGGGCAGGATGTGGGACATTATTACCATAGGGGCTAATTATGAATATTATTACTGCTGTGATGTATTTTATTTTTGAGGATGCTATTTTCAGTGAGGGGGTGGTCCTGTTACTGTGCAGGGTGGCACAATGTCACTTTTTTTTCTTCATCTGGTATAGTGTAGAAGTTGGGGAAAAATTGGGAAATGTGCTCTGGAAGCGGTGCTCTAGATAACTTTGTTATTTTATGCAGAGATGAGTCCTAGCTGGAAGAAGTGATGGTGTTCTGCACTGGATGAAGAGGAAAAGCGAAGATGAAGGACTTCAACTAGAGATATCACCGGTGAGTCAGTGTGTTACCTGTACACTTACACTATACACTGTATACTATATACAGAGCTCCATAATGGCACTTATGGTAATATTAATATTGTGTTTATTTATTAATGATCAGTATTGTAGTTTTTGGTCACTATGTGGTGGTAATATGTGGTCTGGTCATGGTGTGGCGGGATTTGTCCCTTGTATGTGGTATTATTCGGTCACTATGTGATGATAATATGTAATCTGGTCACTGTGTGGCGGTATTTGTCCCTTGCATGTGGTATTATTCAGTCACTATGTGGTGGTAATATGTGGTCTGGTCATGGTGTGACGGTATTTGTTCCTTGTATGTGGTATTATTCGGTAACTATGTGGTGGTAATATGTGGTCGGGTCATGGTATGGTGGTATTTGTTCCTTGTATGTTGTATTATTCAGTCACTATGTGGTGGTAATATGTGATCTGGCCATTGTGTGACAGTATTGGTCCCTTGTATGTGGCATTATTGGTCATTTTAAAAAATGGATGTGACACATTTTCGTAAAGAAAAATAAATAAAAATATACCAAAAAAGAGTATTGGATATTTTAAGAAATGTTTAATAGGTTAGAGTATAGTAGGGCCCGGCCAAAAGAGTCTACCTTGACGTGGTGACGGCTTAAAAAAATCATTTGGCCAAAACAAAAGCTGCTGGCTATGTATGTGATATGGCGTTCTATGGAAACTGTTAATGTGTGATTGGTGAGGCTGTGGTGCAAAAGTGGAGTTTTTCCAAGAGTGGGCAGTGGGATTGTGAAAGGTTCGAGGGGTGGAGGCCAATCTGGGGTGGAGCCTGGGTGGAGTCTCAAGGGGGCCCTTAATTGTTGCCAGTATGGGGCCCCAAAATTCCTTGTGGCAGCCCTGCCTGTACACACACTCAATCACTCACCCTCCAATCTCTCCACCATGGTCAAGACCAAAGAGCTGTCTAAGGACACCAGGGACAAAATGGTAGACCTGCACAAGGCTGTGATGGGCTGCAGGACAATAGGCAAGCAGCTTGGTGATAAAAAAAACTACTGTTGGCACAATTATTAAAAAATGGAAGAAACACAAGATGACTGTCAATCTTCCTCTGTCTGGGGCTCAATGAAAGATCTCGCCGCATGGGGAAATGATGATTCTGAGAAAGGTCAGAAATCAGCCCAGAACTACATGGGAGGACCTGGTCAATGAACTGAAGAGAGCTGGAACCACAGTCTCAAACATTACTATTAGTAAAACAATACGTTGTCATGGATTAAAATCCTGCAGGACACGAAAGGTCCCCCGGCTCACGCCAGCACATGTCCAGGCCCATTTGAAGTTCACCAATGACCTTCTAGATGATACAGAGTAAGCATGGGACAAGGTCATGTGGTCAGATGAGACAAAAATAGAACTTTTTGGTATAATAATCTTTTTATTTATATAGCGCCAACATTCTGCAGCGCTTTAAAATTCAGACAATTTACAACATTATTTTCACTGTCCCCATTGGGGCTCACAATCTACATTCCCTATCAGTATGTCTTTGGAGTGTGGAAGGAAACCGGAGAACCCGGAGGAAACCCACACAAATACGGGGAGAACATATAAACTCCTTGCAGATGTTGTTGTCCTTGGTGTGATTTGAACTCAAGACCCCAGCGCTGCAAGGCTCCAGTGCTAACCACTTAGCCACCATGCTGCCCACGTGCAACTAAACTTGCCGTGTCTGGAGAAAGAAGAAAGATGAGTACAATCCCAGGAACATCGTCCCACCCGTGAAGCATGGTGGGGGGAAACATTATACTTTGTGATTGTTTTTCTGCAAAGGAGACAGGACGACTGCAACATATTGAAGGGAGTATGGATGCGGTCATGTATCGCAAGATTTTGGCCAGCAACCTCTTTGCCTCAGTAAAAGCATTGAAGATGGGTCATGGCTGGGACTTCTAGCATGATAATGACCCGAAACACACAGCCAGGCCAGCTAAGGAGTGGCTCCGTAAGAAGCATTTCAAGGTCCTGGAGTGGCTTAGCCAGTCTCCTGATCTGAACCCAATAGAAAATTTTTGGAGGAAGCTGAAACTCCATGTTGCCCAGCGACATCCCCGAAACCTGAAAGATCTGGAGAAGATCTGTATAGAGGAATCCCTGCTGCAGTGTGTGCAAACAATGTCAAGAACTACAGGAAAAATCTGACCGATGTAATTGCAAACAAAAGTTTCTATACCAAATATTAAGTTCTGTTTTTCTATTGTATCAAATACTTATTTCATGCAATAAAATGCAAATTAAGTATGTAAAATTAATTATGTAAAAATCATACAATGTGATTTTCTGGATTTTTTTAAGGTTCAATCTCTTACAGGTGAAGTGTACCTATAATAAAAATTACAGACCTGTCCATTTTTTGTGGGTGGGAAAACATGCAAAATTGGCAGTGTATCAAATACTTATTTTCTCCCCTGTATATTAATTGCATGATGTACTGCACAAAATAAATCTGCCCTCGTTCTAACTAGACAAACATGACATTTATGTAAATAATTCCTGATTGCACAACTGGTTCTCTAAAAACATTAATATATTTCCCTGATAGATCCGTAAAACAGGGAAGTCCATGATGTCTAAAAAATATAAACTAGATCTATTCTCCAATTCAACCCCTCCAAATGTTATGTTTGTATAGATATGAACCAGGATTGATTTAGGAATATTTGTGCAATTATTATGCTATTCAGTTTAAATATAGCTCTTGAGTAGTTTGTGGGCAGTTTTATTCATGTAGTTCACCAATAATCATATAATTATTAATTCACATGTGTGAATACCCAGTTGGGTTTTTTAAGTTGAATTTCTCTCTTAGGCCACGGCCCCACTATCAGTATTTAGTCCGTATTCGTTCAGTATTTTTTCTCAGGAGTGGGAGCCAAAACCAGGTGAGGAAAAATCAGATAATAGAAACAAGTCACCAATTCTACATTTATCACCCACTCGTGATTTTGACTCCCAATCCTGAGAAAAAATACTGACCGAATACTGACCAAATACTGATAGTGGGGCCATGACTTATTCTGTGGTATGTCATACCACAACTAAGAACCATTTATACATATAGATTTAAAATGTCTTGGTTTGTATGACTATATTTTTGAACCTAGGAAGTTTGTATTTTATATCTACCATACTGGATTTTAAAATCAATTACAAAGGATCGAAAGTTACTTTTTATCTTGTAGATGAGTGCTGGACCTCTGTCTGTTGTTTGGATTTAGTTTGATGTACCCAATTACCATCTAAAATTTGCATTATCTAATGAGTCTTTTACAAGGATTTGTCCAGGAAGGTGAGAGGAGAAAAGTTTTTTAAACTTTTTCACATATTGTATCAGCAGAAATCTACCTTATCAACTCTGGCTTCAAAAAAATATTATATATTTATATTGTATGATTAATTTCTTAAATACATAGATTTCTGTATTATTTCTTTCATAGCAATTTAGGAAAGATTACAAATTTTATTCTTATAAATAATTATGTTCATTTAATCTGAGGCTCCTGTTCATTGAGTAATTACAGGAAATTAATTTTAACTTTATAACTAATTATTACACATAAAGAGTCAGCGCTGGATTTGAAGTATGAATTCATAGTTGATCTGGGTCCTTCCAATTCTGTATTCAGTAGTGTAGATGTGATGAATGGTCACCAAGCCAGGAAGGTACACAGCCACCCTTCATCACAGCAACACCACTGAATACTACTACATCAATGGGTCACTTTTTATGGAAAACATTTCCACTGATTGTAGAAGTAGTCTCCTGAAGAGGAGGCACAATGCATTCAGTGACTGTAGAATGCATTTAGTTGGGTGGACAGATGATGGTGTGGAGATCTTGATGGAATGAGAGGTAATTAGGGATGAGTGCAAGTGCTCGCTACTTGAGTTTGCCTAGGGTTCTTGGGTATGCACCGAGGATAGCGGGTGCTCGACTGACCTGTTCAAGTCCCCGCGGCCGCATGTTTCGCAACTGTTAGACAGCCACAAAACATGCAGGGATTGCCTGTGTTTGTCAGGCAATCCTCACATATTTTGAGGCTGTCTAATAGCGGCGAAACATGCGGCCATGGGGTCTCGAACATGTCACTCGAGCACCCGCGATACTCAATGCATATCCAAGTACCCTAGGCAAACTCGAGTAATGAGCACATCAGCTCATCACTAGTAGCAATGACTTGGTTGTTCTCCTTGTCTACCCATTTTTTTGAAAAAAATTGATTTGTGGTGAATTACAAGTACTTTAATTACTCTTAAAAAAAGAAACATATACTACTCTTAGATCTCCAAGAACTATATTCAACTCATTTCAAGTACTTCAGTGCAAACTCAATCTTAAGTAATGTCAACATGACCTCAAAAATTTTGGCTATGGGTAAATGAATGGTAACTTTTCATCACTGATGAATAGCTACACACACCACCTGTAATGTTATTGTTTTATGGTATTATTTTACTATCTTTATAGCTAGGCTGTGAGCTGTGATGTACTCTCACAATTCAAATTCACCATAAAATGGCTGCTGCATTCCCTGCCTATGATTTTGTACAGGCTCTGAAGTACTTGAAATGAGTTGAATATAGTTCTTGGAGATCTAAGAGTAGTATATGTTTCTTTTTTTAAGAGTAATTAAAGTACTTGTAATTCACCACAAATCAATTTTTTTTAAAAAAATTGGCGAATATAAATTTCAAAAGATTCTCTCATCTCTAACCATCACCATAACATTACACATTACATATGAAAAAGTATATAGTAATGCAAATGTAATGCATACAATTGTATTATTTCCATGAACTTTATAGCATAATGTATTATACCTCGAAAAGTACATTTGTGAATTGTTTGAAAAGACAATATGTACACAGGTAGTAAAGTGTTAACATTTGGGCTCTTTCAATCACATTATTTAAATCATAACTGGTAGATAGTAAAAACAGCAAGAGGGCTCATAAAAAAGTCTTACTCTCCAAGTATTCACTTGGGCATCTGTTTGCTTTCACTACGTTGCTAGGAGGGAGCTGGCTAAGTGATGACTGGCACAATCAAAGAAGTAATTAAATAAGCGCCAGATCTGATGAATGGTTCCTCCTGTTTTTATGCACTGATTATTCCTGGATTTTACCATATAAATTGCCATATAAATCCAGTGAAGGGTGCAGCATTCAAAATTAAACAATTCTACTTAATTACATAATTTCCAATGATGAACCTTGGTTATGGCCAATTCAAACTGTTTAAAAAGTTATACTCAAGTTGTCTCTTGAGCAGTTCAGAGCTATGTAGTCTCTTTACAGTCTCCTTACTTCCTGGTTTCTGACAGGGTGTACCTACTTCCTTGGGTGATAGTTTTGGTGGTTAGCAGAGCTATAGTATTAGTAGAACTATAAAGCTCAACGTAAGTTCTGCTGTAACACATTCAGCTGTCAGTGGTTTGTTCTGCAGAGTACACTGTTATTACTGTATTTATATAGACAGGATAAAGTCCAGCTCACCATTGAAGACATCGTTTGATGTTCGGAGCATTGGAAATGCTTCATCAGAGCGTAGAGCAATCACATAAACAGGAGAAAATCCAGCTCAACGGACTTGTGAACGAACTTTTCTTTATTCACTAAGGATCTCAGTAGAGGATAAAACAGAATCAGCGGTGCAAGTTACATGTATGCGACATCAACACGTTTCAGGTGACTGCACACCTTGATTAAGGGTGCACAGTCACCTGAAACGTGTCAATATTGCATATTGTGTAACTTGCACCACTGATTCTGTTTTGAAAGTTTGTACACAAGTCAGTTGAGCTGGATTTTCTCCTGTTTATGTGATTAGGAGTACTGCTCTAAAGCTGCCGATGATGGTGGCATCTGGTGATTTTTTCAAGATTGATAACAGCTTCTTGTCAAAAGCTGAGAGGGAGGAGGAAGGTGAGCAGCTAAATGCTATATAGAAATCAATGGGCTGAAGACAAGTGGCTGGGATATTAGGTGTTAATCCCTATCTCGGAATGTAACTACTTTGCACACTTGGCTAGGGTTTGGGCAGTCACTAATGGCTAAGCTCCATGGAAACCAGCTGTACACTATGAAAGATAACAGTTTTCATAGCAGGAGAATGATGGCAGATAGAAAAAACAAGTCAATTGCATGTTTGTTCATTTTATGCTGTCTAACTAATTAAAGCAATTTAATGACACGAGATAATACCTTTAAATCACCTGACTGTAGCATCCAATCTCAGGATGCAGTGGTCCTATGGCTGCTGACCTGTAATGGTGTTGACTAAGCAATGACAACAGATGTGTATAATTGATTTTATTTATTTTTGGCAAATAATTTTGATCCGCTGGGCAATATTACATTTAGCCTGGACAATCCCTTTAAATTAACCCATTCAAAGTTTATTACTGTAATACACACAGAAAACTTAATAGTGACTGCAGTCCCTGACACTATTGGTAATGACCATCATGATTATATTTTAATTCAGTCAAGTGTGAGCAGCAATTTATGTCAAATACCGTATCCTGGTTATTTTAGACTATACAATAAAATTTATTGCATCTAACTTCTGAACAATCGGCATCTTTGGGACATGGGTTTTCAGGTATTGTCTTTAAATTCATACGGTCAGTCCACCGATTAATACAATGTTAAAATATATATGATTTTCTTAGAAGTTGGAGTAATATGAACTGCAAACACTACCACCAAGAGATTGGCAGGGTATAAATAATGGAATGATTTTAATTCAATTAAGTTTAAGAACCCCCTAGAATATGTTTACAGAAAGCAAATAGTAATCGCAGTACTCCAAAGTATGTTCTTTCGCTCACTCACACAAATTGTTGGCAAGGTAAACAACTGTCTGTAAAACAGAAAGAAGAGGTGATACTAATCAAAGTTTTAATTTAGAAATCATAAGACAAAAGTTTAAGCCAATCCTGGACCTAGTTGAGAGCAGCTCCACAGCGCCCGAGGCAGCTGAACTGCTCACGTGCACAGGTGACGTCCGTATTGAGCGCCAGCCCATCTGTGATGAGGCATTATGGTGGTGATGCACTACCATGCATGTACAGGCATGGCGGCAATATACCACGACACAAATGAGGCGATTTCTTGTAATGATGCACACTATATACTGTAACTAATCACTAGATCCTTTATACACTCTAGTTATATATTTTAATATTTTCTGAATAAAATGACACTTTTTTACATACTTTATTGGATCGTACGTATTGCTTTTGAAGGAATCCCTGCTGCTATTTTGAGGATTTCTATATATGTATAGTATAACTAAAAATCTGAAGAGTCATATATTTATACACAACAAGACACAGAAATAATGCAATAAATGAGACAAGTGACGTAAAGCAGTACTATCATTATGGGAAAGGGATAAATAGTTGTGGCCGTAAATATTGGAATAGTTCATAGATAAGGAGTGTGAAAGTTTTATTGTCCTGTGATTGAGGTCTGGTCCAGGGTTATAATTTCCCCACAAGGTCTGAGGAGCACATTACTTAGTTGATATAGAATGACATAAATCCATGCAACACATTCATTCTGGCACTGAGTGTGTCAAAGGTTGTCATTAGTTTGTAACATCAGACTCTTCTGTCTCTCTGAGATTTGAAGTTACCTTTTGGTACCAGTAATTTCATATCCAAAATGCTGTGATCAGGAATACAAAAATGTGTGGCCACAGGTAGATCTATTCTTTTTTCTTTTATTGTGTGGCGATGAGAATTTATCTTTGTTCTAAGTTTTTGCCCTATCTCCCCTACATATAGACCCACAGCTGGACATTTGGTACATATAATTAAGTACACCACATTAGATGTGATGCAGCTGGAAGTACCTGGGATCTTGTAGTCCTGATGTGAGTTAGGAATCTTTATCTTGTCCATGGTCATTATAAATGGACAGGTTTTACATTTTTTCTGGTTGCAGGGAAAGGTTCCTGTAGCTGGTGGAGAAGACAGGGAGCTTCTGACAACGAGGCTTTTGAGATTTGAGGGCTGCCTAAAACAAAAAAGTGGGGGCTCTGGAAATATGGATTGTAATCTGACATCTTTTGCAGTAAATGATGTAGTTTCCGTGCAGCTCCCCTTAGTACCTCAACATTTTGATTGTAGGTGACTACTAGAGGCACCCGTTTGCTTTCTTGTTTAGTTTTCTTATGCAGGGGGTGATTTCTTGATATTCTGGTGGCTCTTGTAATCTTGTTCTCAATTGTTCTTGTATAGTAGCCCTGATTCAAAAAGGTCTTTCTGAAGCCACAAGGTATTTGTCTCTATCGATAGGGTCGGAACATATGCGAGTGTATCTGATGGCTTGGCTATAGACAATAGAGTTTTTTACATGTTTTGGATGGAAACTGTCCCATTTAAGGTATGTTGGACGGTCAATTGGCTACAGGTACAGGGATTTCTCTGTTTCATATTTCTGTAGCTTAATGATGGTGTCCGAAAAGTTAATTCTAGTACAGGAGTAGTTGAGCGTTAGGTTGATGGTGGGATGAAACTGATTAAAGTGTTCATGGAACGTCTTTGGAAGAGAAGGGAGAAAAGCGCGCTATGTGAAGGACCTGATAGGTAGATGTAACAGAAATGTAGCGCCCCGAGGGTTCGGTCGCTACAGAGGTATTGCATCTCACCCAGAGGTGTGATATCTCACTTCCAGGTAAGGATGGAGTGTGGCTCAGGACCCTAACACCCACATGCACTACACCACATTTCCGGGGGACAGGGCGACAATGCTCCCAAGAGTGAGCACAACAGTCCCTGTCCCTGGCTGGAGTGGGGGAAGGGAACACCTAGAAAGGGGGAACCCGGTTGTGTGTGGGTGGGGAGAGTAGATCCCGGGCGCACTGTATAGAGAGGTATATAAGGTGGGCACCATCTTAGGAGTTGAGTGCAGTCAGAGGGAGAAGAGAGAGAAGGAGGCTGGGAGCAGAGGCTCTGCATGGGCTCTGCTCCGCAGGCAGGCCAAGTCTTAAGGCCTGAGCCTGGAGGGAGGAAACAGAAGGAGAAGGAGGGAAGGAAGAAGAATGGAGGAAGCTCTAAGAGAAGACTGAAGGGACCCCAGGGGTGCGGACCGGCCAGCCGCCACCGCACGCCCGCCGCTACCAGAGTAGGGGGGTCAGGCCAAGAAAGGGAACCGGATCCCTCATCTAGTGGAGGAGAGCAACTACCCTCAGCTAGTTACCGGATGCCGTGGCATTGTACATGCACGGCCCCTCACTACACCCGTTAGGAAGGCACCACATAGGACCCAGGGAAACGGAACATACGTTTGCCCGCCAAGGCCCGAGGCAGACGGACAGAAACGTGGTCAATTGTGGGGTACGACAGTCCAGAGAAAGGACACACGAAGGGGGTCCTGGAAAGCACTCCAAAGGTACCTGGGAGTAGGCCGAGCCCCTCACCTGGTGAGCACAGCACGACGTGGGCAGCCATCATCTGCAGAAGGGGCTTGGAGTGTAAAACTGTGAGTAAAGACCCTGGACTGCATCACTGGACTCTGAGTCATTACTGCTGCTCCCGCACACCATCACCCCCACCATCTGCACTCATTGCCCTGAGGCTATACTCCTCCCGTGGTGAGTTATACTACCCCCTGCTGCGCACACAGCATCAGCCTCAGCGGTCTGCCCGCAGCGGCGGTTCTCAGTGACCGCAATCCACGGGTGGCGTAGTCGGACATTTAGTATCATAAAAACCACATAAACAGACTGCCACTGGTTTGACCACCCTGAGCCACGGGACCGGGTTGCCGCCACGGAGACTACAACCCCCAGTATTACACAGAGACTTGGTTCCGGGTATTCCCTTTTTCACACACGGCCCAGGGGGCGCGTCAGAAACAGCCAAAAGGCCACTCACCTATTGGAGTTGTGCACCCCTGCACAACTCTGGTGTTAGTGTGAGGATAGAAGGAGCAGGCACGTCTCACCGCATGGTACAGGTAGCTTGGTACACCACATGCCGTGTGCTGCAAACTGCCGCTCGTGCTCACCGCTTCCAGGTTCCAAAATTGCAGGCCACGTGTCCGCCCACAGATCACGTGACTCAGGATCAGATGTGCATCACCACAGGTCCTGAAAGTTAGGAGAGTGCAGCCCCCAACTGTAGCTCCTGAGTTGAGCAGCCAAAGGGGAATTTTATAGTGGGGGGATTTAAGAACGATTAACTAGAAGCTGCTCCTGCCGCTAACCCCCAAAGGGGGGCTGAAAGTGGTCCAAATTAAATAAAATAGCGGTCTAAAGAATGAACACTAGAGGTGAAAAATTTTTTAGGGCTAAAAAATAAATTTAATGAGCCCTTTCCACAACGCGTTTCGATAGTAAACTATCTTTCTCAGGTGGTATAAGGGTATGAGCACAAACATAAAATATATATAGACAAAGATTCACAGTGATTGGTTGATACTAATTAGTTAACCTGGGTCCAAGCAAAGGAAACCCTTCATGTGCTGGTGCGAAGAGTCCACATATGCAAAGGGTCTTCTAAACAAAAAAGAGAAACATTTTTTGGATATAACTACATTCAGGGTTCCTTTTTTCTATTTCTTCCCCAAGATACACAAAAACCCCATCAATCCCCCGGGCCGCCCAATCATTTCGGGAATTGGTTCCATCACCAGTAACCTTTCCCATTATGTCGACCTTTTTCTTCAAAAATATGTTCTTAAGCTTGATTCCTACCTGAGAGACTCCTCCCAACTAATTAAACTTTTGAGAAACCTCCCCCCTATGAATGATTGCCTCATCTTGACCCTTGACGTTAGTGCTCTATATAGCAATATATCCCATGTCTTGGGGTTGCAAGCAATCGATCAATTCTTGTCGATGGACACTAATATTCCAGTTGAGCAAAGGAATTTCCTTAATGTATTCACATTTGAAGGGGTGGTTTACCGTCAGATAAAGGGCTGCGCGATGGGGACGAGGTTCACCCCCAGTTATGCAAATTTGTTTATGGGGGTTTTTGAGTCTGTCTTCATCGCGCAGTCCCCTCTGGCGGCCAACCATGTGGTGTTTTATCGCCGCTTCATAGACAACTTATTTTTCCTGTGGAGGGGAATTAGCGAGAGTGCATTGAAATTCGTTGAGGAACTCAACGCCAATCCATGGGTTTTATCATTTACAGCGACCGTTTCTGAAACCGCCTTACAGTATTTGGATCTTATGGTGCAGTTTGATCTAACAGGAAGATTGTTCATATCAACTTTTTTTAAACCTGTAGATGTTAACAGTTATTTAAGGTTCGATAGTGGACATCTCCCGAAATGGATCACCAATGTCCCTTATGGGCAATATTGGAGGGTCCGAAAAAACTGCACCAGAGATTCTGAATTTTTAGTGGAATCTAAAATATTGAAAAAACGATTTCTACAGAAAGGCTACCCCAAGAAGTTATTGATGGATGCTGTCTCCAGAACTAAAACCCTAACACAGGATATGTGTCTTGATAGGATTGAGTCATTCACTGATAAAAATAAGAGTAGAAATAAATTAGTCTCAGATTTGACTAGATGGAGCATGGTCACCACATTTAGTCAATCTAGGGTTACCATCCATAATATTTTGGATAAATTCTGGTTTATCTTGAAGGGTGACCCCATTTTAGGACCCTTTATACCTAACAAGCCGAGCATTATTTATAGGAAGAACAGAAATTTGCGAAACTTAATAGCACCAAGTAATACATCCCTGAAATCTAGAATACAACCCTCACAAGAGGGCGTTTGTTCGGGGTGTCTTCCATGTAATATGCCTAAATGTTTATGTTGTAGAGTCATTCAAAATGGTAATCAAAAGAATTTTTCATCATATACCACAGGAAAAAAATTCTCTATCAAACACAATGTGAATTGTCAGTCGACATATGTGATGTATTTACTTAAGTTCACTTGCAACCTCCAGTACGTGGGTCGAATGATACAAACTATGCACACACGTCTAAATAAACATAGACATAACATTCGGATAGGTTATCAATTACGTAGTGTATCCAAACACTTTAGTATTGTCCACCAAAAAGATCCAGGAGATATGAGGCTTACTATTATAGAACACATACCTGATACTGTCCCCGACCGATTAGTGAGTTTGATTAATAAAGAAAGCTTTTGGATCTTTAAGTTGGGCACGTTGGCCCCTGAGGGTCTGAATTTGGCCCTTGAAAATTTAACCAGCTATTAAGGTCATTTCCTTCTCCTTTCTACTGGAATTATTATTGCTGTTTTAAATGTGTTTTTTTTTCTTTTCTCCTTTTTATGATGCAGTTTTGAATAACTGTTTATTTCACATGTATTACTTCATTCTATATCTCACTTAATATGTTTCGATTTTTTGTATTTCATGTGTAGGTGATTTCTATGAAATTGATGTAGGCACTACAGATGTATTTTTGTATAACTGTTTATCAACATGTATTGCCATATTCTATACCTTATCCAATGTGTTTTTGATACTTTGTATTCATGTGAAGGTGGATTATGTGAAACCAATGTGAACACTTCGCACCAGCACATGAAAGGCTTCCTTTGTTTGGACCCAGGTTAACTAATTAATATCAACCAATCACTGTAAATCTTTGTCTATATATATTTTATGTTTGTGCTCATACCCTTATACCACCTGAGGAAGATAGTTCACTATCGAAGCGCGTTGTGGAAAAGACCCATTAAATTTATTTTTTAGCCCTAAAAAATTTTTCACCTCTAGTGTTCATTCTTTTAGCGCCCTATAGACCGCTATTTTATTTAATTTGGACCATGGAACGTCTTTAGCTGTTGCTCAGACTCTGTCCAGATGATTAAAATATCGTCAATATAATGGTAGTAGGCCAAAGGCCTGATGAGACATGAGGACTAAAAATTCTTATTCAAGCTTGACCATGAAAAGGTTTGTGTACTGTGGAGCCATTTTACTTCCCATCGCTGTACCAGTCTCCTGTAAATATATGTTGTTATCAAATTCAAAGTATTTGTGGGTGAGGACAATAAAACTTTCACACTCCTTACCTATGAACTATTCCAATATTTAAGGACACAACTGTTTATCCCTCTCCCTTAATGATGTTTCTGCTTTACGTCACTTGTCTCATCTATTGCATTATTTCTGTGTCTTGTGTATAAATATGTGACACTTCAGATTTTGTGTTATACTATGCCTGATGAAGAGACCTGAGTAGTCTTGAAAGCTTGCAATTTGTTACCATCTTTTCAGTTAGCCATTAAAAGGTATCAACCACTGAGGAATATTTTTCTATATTTATCATATATTCATAATAGACATTATGTATGCATGGGCATTTCATTTAAATGAGATTGAATTATTTTTATATCTTTTGTATTGTTTTAAGAAACTTTTTTATCAACTAGCTGATTTCAATTTAAAATAACCAAAAATCCATTGAGATTTTTAAATGTACAATAGCCAGAGTAAAATCACATTTACAGTACAGACCAAAAGTTTGGACACACCTTCTCATTTAAAGATTTTTCTGTATTTTCATGACTATGAAAATTGTACATTCACACTGAAGGCATCAAAACTATGAATTAACACATGTGGAATTATATACTTAATAAAAAAGTGTGAAACAACTGAAAATATGTCTTATATTCTAGGTTCTTCAAAGTAGCCACCTTTTGCTTTGATGACTGCTTTGCACACTCTTGGCATTCTCTTGATGAGCTTCAAGAGGTAGTCACCGGAAATGGTCTTCCAACAATCTTGAAGGAGTTCCCAGAGATGCTTAGCACTTGTTGGCCCTTTTGCCTTCACTCTGCGGTCCAGCTCACCCCAAACCATCTCGATTGGGTTCAGGTCTGGTGACTGTGGAGGCCAGGTCATCTGGCGTAGCACCCCATCACTCTCCCTCTTGGTCAATGTCCTGTTGAAAAATAAATGATGGTCCAACTAAACGAAAACCGGATGGCATAGCAAGCCGCTGCAAGATGCTGTGGTAGCCATGCCGGTTCAGTATGCCTTCAATTTTGAATAAATCCCCAACAGTGTCACCAGCAAAGCACCCCCACACCATCACACCTCCTCCTCCATGCTTCACGGTGGGAACCAGGCATGTAGAGTCCATCTGTTCACCTTTTCTGCATCGCACAAAGACACACTGGTTGGAACCAAAGATCTCAAATTTGGACTCATCAGACCAAAGCACAGATTTCCACTGGTCTAATGTCCATTCCTTGTGTTCTTTAGCCCAAACAAGTCTCTTCTGCTTGTTGCCTGTCCTTAGCAGTGGTTTCCTAGCAGCTATTTTACCATGAAGGCCTGCTGCAGAAAGGCTCCTCTTAACAGTTGTTGTAGAGATGTGTCTGCTGCTAGAACTCTGTGTGGCATTGACCTGGTCTCTAATCTGATCTGCTGTTAACGTGCGATTTCTGAGGCTGGTGACTCGGATAAACTTATCCTCAGAAGCAGAGGTGACTCTTGGTCTTCCTTTCCTGGGGCGGTCCTCATGTGAGCCAGTTCTTTCTAGCAATTGATGGCTTTTGCAACTGCACTTGGGGACACTTTCAAAGTTTTCCGAATTTTTCGCACTGACTGACCTTCATTTCTTAAAGTAATGATGGCCACTCGTTTTTCTTTACTTAGCTGCTTTTTTCTTGCCATAATACAAATTCGAACAGTCTATTCAGTAGGACTATCAGCTGTGTATCCACCTGACTTCTGCACAACACAACTGATGTTCCCAACCCCATTTATATGGCAAGAAATCCCGCTTATTAAACCTGACAGGGCACACCTGTGAAGTGAAAACCATTTCCGGTCACTACCTCTTGAAGCTCATCAAGAGAATGTCAAGAGTGTGCAAAGCAGTCATCAAAGCAAAAGGTGGCTACTTTGAAGAACCTAGAATATAAGACATATTTTCAGTTGTTTCACACTTTTTGTTAAGTATATAATTCCACATGTGTTAATTCATAGTTTTGATGCCTTCAGTGTGAATGTACAATTTTCATAGTCATGAAAATACAGAAAAATCTTTAAATGAGAAGGTGTGTCCAAACTTTTGGTCTGTACTGTATATAATTTCAATGTTTCCTTGATGGCAAAAAGTCCCAGGTGAACTATGATAAAGTTAGATTTATAAGGAAATCACATAAAATTTGACATTTATGTCTGCCTTTTTATCAATGTCTTCACTGGAAAACTTCTAGGCTATGTTCCCACGATTAGTTTTTGATGATTTTTTTACTCTGCAAATATTTTAAAAAAATGTAAGTAACCAATTTACTTAATGGGTGCATAAATAGTGCAGAAAATCAGTAACATCAAAACCTCACCTGTAGCTCATTGTGGAAAGGTAGCCCTATATTGGAAAAATGCTTTTTACTCATTTACCATCATTTAATATTTTTTAGCAAAATACATACATTTAGAATGTGAAATAAAATTATATATATACCATAATTTAATATATGCATGGCAAAATACATAAATTTAGAATGTGAAATAAAATTATATATATAATTGTATTTCACATTCTAAATGTATGTATTTTGCCATTCATATATTAAATTATGGTAATATGCATATACATATATATGTATATATATATATATATATATATATGTATATATATTTAAAATACATTGAATGGCTTCAGATGTAGACCCTTGGAAATAATGATTTATTTTCTCATTTAGTCTTTGTAAACTTTGTAAACTTTGTTTGAATGTGTCCAGGAAGTTTTGGAGAATACATTGAAATAGTACTAGCTAAACACATTTTATCCTCTTCAGTATGCAGGAACTCTTTTATCTTATGCCACTTTTGACACATAAAGTCCATTTTCTTTATTTTAAAGTGGAAGCAGAGCTAGATCTCCTCAGCTTGTTTGTAGATCTTACAATGAAACTGATACCTTTTTTTCATTCCGATGTCACTTCAGGTAGAGCTGAGTAAAGGGATTACCTTGGTATTGCTGACCTGCACTCATTGTGTGGAAGGAGAATTAATGGAGTAATTTAAGCCCAATAGAGATAACAAACAACAATGTACGGAATAACATTGGTTGCTGCCATTTCCCATGAAGTCACTAAACACTTTTAATGGGTTACGAGTTCTTTAATGTATAATTGCAACAGGGCTGTAGCTAAGGCCATGCTCACATCTCAATATATGAACATGTTATGTGTGATCTCCTAGTGCATGTGTCATATGTTCTCATGGTCCCTATTCAACTGATAAATTCTAAAAGAGTACCATAACATACCTTTTTTTAATTGCATGAGAAACCGCAATGTTCATCACTTTGCTGTACAGTGGGTGATCTCAAAACCATATGACAGATGATATCTGTTACGGATCCGGGTGGTGGAACCTCTGTGCCGTGGTGCAAGGAGGGACCCAGAGGGGCGTAACTAAGTATCAACTCAGACCGACCCTGGTCGTACGGCGGCTAACAACTCCGTGACCAGGGAGGGACCGAGCAGAGGGACCAGGTGCTACTCTGGGGACGACCTTGTAAGAGAGCAGGTGGCTCCCACGGGTCAGAAGACTGGGACTGACCGGTATAGTGGATGGGCACAGCAAGCAGGCAGAAGTCTCTGGGTTAGCTGACAGGTGGTCACGGCACGTGACGGCAGAGCGGGCTGAAGTCTCTAGGTTAGCAGACAGGTGGTCACGGCAAGTGACGGCAGGAGCCTCCAGGTAGGCTATCAGGTGGTCACGGCAAGTGACGGCAGGAGCATCCAGGTAGGCTATCAGGTGGTCACGGCAAGTGACGGCCAAGCAGGCTGAAATCTCTTGGTTAGTAGGCAGGTGGTCACGGCAAGTGACGGCAGAGCCTCCAGGTAGGCTAGCAGGTAACAGGCGAGTGCTCCCAGGTGAGCAGACTAGCAGGCACGGCAGGTAGCAGGCAGGTAACTGGCAGGTGCTTCCTGGTAAGCAGGCGGGCTTGCCCATAGACAGACTGGCGGGTTGAACGGAAGACAGACTGTCGGGCTGGACAGTAGTCAGGCTGGCGGACTGGGACAGTAGTCAGGCTGGCAACTGGACCTGAGGGCTGAAGCAGAGGTAAGAATACTTGTGCAACAACTATTGCTCGGGCACCTCCATTTTGGAGGAGGTGCCTTATATATGGGAGGTCCTCCGGCTATTGGCCAGAGACTCCTTAGGGCGACGCGCGCGGCCCCTTTAAGAGAGAAGGAGCGCGCGCGTTAAGCACAGTGCCCGGGAAGCTGCGCGCGCCGGCAGCAGGAGGAAGAGGAGCGTGGGAGGACGCCGCGCGGGGAGCGGGGAGATGAGAGGGACGGCGTCTCTGCCTGGCAGGGGGGCAGAGACGCCAATGCTACAATATCCAATTAACATTGTGACTAATGGACATAAGGGATTGATCCCAGCATAAAAATTTGATTGAAGGCACAGAGATGATTTGAGCATAGTCTTAACTTTACTAATACGTCTTTAAGGCAACACAGAAAACAGTAATTTCATATTACACATTATGTTACATATTACACAGACATTCATGGGTCAGTCTGTTTAAGACATGATTCAGAATCAGGATAAGTAGTGTAAGGTTGCTGCCAGACAGGTCATGGATGGGAAGTATGTGTTCCTGAAGTACCAAGCTTCTGTGATGTAGGACCCGGAGAAGCAGGCTCCAAACGCATAGTGCTGAGAGGGAGTTAATAGGCCCAGATTAAAGGGCCGGGTTTTACGAGCAGCTGAAAGAGCTGGGGGGGGGGGGCAGCTGCTCACTTACCTCCAGTCCAGGTCTTGGAAGGCTAATTTAAGACAGCTGCTCCTGTCTCAGTCTGTCTGTGTGTTGTGCAAGCTGAGCAGGCTTGCATGTGCTGCTCAGACGTTGCTGAAGGCCGAGAAAGGCATCTGCATTTAAACTGCTGAGTCCGCGCTGTACATGGACTTGTTATTTTGTCTTTTATTATACCTTTTTGGAACTTGAAAGAGGCCGTGTTATCTTTGTTTCCTGGACACGTAATAAATAGTGTTGAGCGAACATGCTCGACACTGCTCGGTACTCGCCCGAGCATCACGCTACTAGGGATGTTCGGCGAGCAACGAGCATTTCCGGGTTACACGGGTGGGAGCTCGGGTCTCCGCCCTGCATGTTTGGCGCTCTTTACAGAGCCAATGAACATGCAGGGATTGCCAGCCAGTCACTGTAATGCCGCAGCCATGTTGTTTGTGGGCATTACAGTGATTGGCTGGCCGCACAGCGTCACCTCGAGTATTTAAAACCGGGCGCCGCCATCTTGGACACAGTCGCTCCAGATCAGACTGTGTAGGGACAGCGCTGCTGATTTAGGGAGAGATATATCCTGCAAAATAGTTAGTGTAGGGTCTGTAAAGGCTGCCAGAACAAACAAACAGTCCTTCTCCGGACTAATATCCATCCCAGGTATATCAGGCAGGCAGGCAGGCTGTATAGGAGACGCAGTGGTTATACCAGCAAACGCTGCATTACAGTCCTGTGTGCTGCTCCTGTTGCTGAAATTGCTGGACTTAGCTCCAGGTCCCGGGGGCCAGGAAAAATCCTTTTTTTTTATCTAAATCCTCTTTTTTTTTTCCTCCTTCACAATGTACAAATATCCATCTTATTAACCTTTTGGTGTCCCCCCCCGCCCAAAAAACAAAAAGTGTGCCTCTGATTTTTCAGACACAAATATATCTGTTGAAAATAGTCTGGTGTAGGCCAGAGTAATAGAAGTGTGGTTTTGCAGTTCTATGGGCCTTTGGTATCTAAAAAAAAAGCAGTTTGAGTGTGTCGCTCACTGTTCAGCCGCAAATATATATATTTAAAAAAGTCTGGTATACACCAGTAAATTATTACTGTGGTTTTGCTGTTCCACGGTAAAACATCTCTATTATCCTGTTTTTGCCATTTTTTGCTGTATAAAAATAATAATAGTATCTCCCTGATTTTTCAGACACAAATATATCTGTTGAAAATAGTCTGGTGTAGGCCCGAGAAATACAAGTGTGGTTTTGCAGTTCCACGGTACAAACCTCTGTATTATCCACTTTTGGGCCATTTGTATCTAAAAAAAACAGTTTGAGTGTGTCGCTCACTGTTCAGCCGCAAATATATATATATATTTTAAAAAGCCTGGTATACACCAGTAAATTATAACTGTGGTTTTGCTGTTCCACAGTAAAAAATCTCTATTATCCTGCTTTTGGCATTTTTTGCCATAAAAAATAAATAGTGTCTCCTGATTGTTCAGACACAAATATATCTGTTGAAAATAGTCTGGTGTAGGCCCGAGAAATACAAGTGTGGCTTTGCAGTTTCACGGTTCAAACCTCTGTATTATCCACTTTTGGGCCATTTGTATCTAAAAAAAACAGTTTGAGTGTGTCGCTCACTGTTCAGCCGCAAATATCTCTATTTAAAAAAGTGTGGTATACCCCAGTAAACAATAACTGTGGTTTTGCCATCCCATGGTAAAAAATCTCTATTATTCAGGTTTTGGTAGTTTTTTCCGTAAAGAAAAACAGTAGTGTCTCCAGACTGTTGTGACACAAAAAAATATCTGTTGAAAATAGTCTTGTGTAGGCCCGACATCCCAGTGTGGTTTCGCAGTTCCACGGGTCAAATCGCTGTACTATCCAGTTTTGGGCCTTTGGTATCTAAAAAAAAAAGCAGTTTGAGTGTGTCGCTCACTGTTCAGCCGCAAATATCTCTATTTAAAAAAGTGTGGTATACCCCAGTAAACAATAACTGTGGTTTTCCTCTTCCACGGTTCTAATCTACTCTTTATTACCCTTTTTCCATTGATAGTGCAAGTGTAAGCTATTTTACTTCATTTACAATGGGCAAGGCGCGTGGCAAGGGACGTGGAAGTGGACGTTCTGGTGATGGTTCGTGCAGAGGACGGGACTGTGGCCAAGGTGAAAATGTGCCACAACCAACAGCCACATCTTCTCGCTCCCACTTCTTGACCGAATTACTAGAGAAGCACAGAACAACACCAGTATTGAGAACTGATCAGTGTGAACAGGTTATTAATTGGATAGCAGACAATACTTCCAGTTACCTGGCACCACCACCTCCGGTCTGTCTTCCACACGGTCAACTCTTAGTAGCCGTTAGTCTCGACCGCATACTCCTCCTCACTAGAGATGAGCGTTGTTCTACTCGAACTGTTCGCCAATCTCAAATTCGAGCTGTTTTGGGCGGTGTTCGAGCCGTTCGGCGAACACGAACAATTTGAGAAAAATTCGGCTGTTCGAGGTTATGTTCGATAACTGTTCGTGCACCAAAATCATAACTGGATTTTTTCTCAGTAATGATGAAAATTAATGTTAATACGCAGTTTGAGTGTACAGCGGGGTGGGGGGAGGGGCAGGGGATGGATCTCTGCAGGAACAATGAAGATCTCCATTTTTTTTCTCTTTCCCGCATTTACAGTGGGGAGGTGCAATCTGTCAGCCTATCAGCAGCGCACACACGGGGCGAAGTGCTTTTTTTCACACAAGCAAGAGCATGTGTCATTGGCAGTGTATGTCACATGTCCTTGCCCTATAAGACCAAGCCATTTTCCCCGTCGCCACCATTTTCTCACTGCTGCAGCTGCATGTTAGACGGCACCGCTGTTGCTGTGTGCGCTATACCTTGTTAATTTCAAGACAATTTTCGCACAAATATACAGATAGCTTGGGAGTAGGGAATAGTTGTGATTGCAGTCCTTTTAAGGACTAGGTTACAGCATTTCCTACGACTTTTATCAGGCAGGTCTGTACTCTTAAATAGATAGGTTGTGGGAGTAAAGACTAGAGATGAGCGTTGTTCTACTCGAACTGTTCGCCAATCTCAAATTCGAGCGGTTTTGGGCGGTGTTCAAGCCGTTCGGCGAACACGAACAATTTGAGAAAAATTCGGCTGTTCGAGGTTATGTTCGATAACTGTTCGTGCACCAAAATCATAACTGGATTTTTTCTCAGTAATGATGAAAATTAATGTTAATACGCAGTTTGAGTGTACAGCGGGGTGGGGGGAGGGGCAGGGGATGGATCTCTGCAGGAACAATGAAGATCTCCATTTTTTTTTCTCTTTCCCGCATTTGCAGTGGGGAGGTGCAATCTGTCAGCCTATCAGCAGCGCACACACGGAGCGAAGTGCTTTTTTTCACACAAGCAAGGGCATGTGTCATTGGCAGTGTATGTCACATGTCCTTGCCCTATAAGACCAAGCCATTTTCCCCGTCGCCACCATTTTCTCACTGCTGCAGCTGCGTGTTAGACGGCACCGCTGTTGCTGTGTGCGCTATACCTTGTTAATTTCAAGCCAATTTTCGCACAAATATACAGATAGCTTGGGAGTAGGGAATAGTTGTGATTGCAGTCCTTTTAAGGACTAGGTTACAGCATTTCCTACGACTTTTATCAGGGAGGTCTGTGCTCTTAAATAGATAGGTTGTGGGAGTAAAGACTAATTGTAATTGGAGTCCTTTTCAGGACTAGATTACATCAGTTCCTATCAGTTTTTGCCAGGCAGGTCTGTACCAGTGCTGTGCAAGTTTTTTTCACAGCATTTGGCTGAATCTAGCAAAGCTAATCCTTTTTGGCCTATTGCAGAGTGTGTTAGTCAGTGGAGTAGCCTATCTGTGTTGCAAGATATACCACCTGTGTATAGAATACCAATTTTTTTACTGCACCTAGTGAAGTAAAATCTTTTGGGCATAGCATCATTCTATTAGTCCATCTATACTGACCTCCATCAGGTTGCAAATTAAAACTAATTTTTATCTGCATCTACAGTACCTCTGAAAAAATATTTGGGCTTCTACCTGTGTGTGGGACTTGTTGTATTAGTCCATCTATACTGACCTCCATCAGGTTGCAAGCTGAATATATTTTTTTCCTGCATCTACCTCTGAAAAAATATTGGGCTTCTAGCTGTGTGTGGGTCTTGTTCTATTAATCCATCTATACTGACCTCCATCAGGTTGCAAACTGAATATAATTTTTTTCTGCATCTAGCTCTGAAAAAATATTTGGCCTTCTAGTAGTGTGTCGGACTTTCTCTATTAGTCCATCTATACTGACCTCCATCAGGTTGCAAACTGAATATAATTTTTTTCTGCATCTAGCTCTGAAAAAATATTTGGCCTTCTAGTAGTGTGTCGGACTTTCTCTATTAGTCCATCTATACTGACCTCCATCAGGTTGCAAATTAAAACTAATTTTTATCTGCATCTACAGTACCTCTGAAAAAATATTTGGGCTTCTAGCTGTGTGTGGGACTTGTTGTATTAGTCCATCTATACTGACCTCCATCAGGTTGCAAACTGAATATATTTTTTTCTGCATCTACCTCTGAAAAAATATTGGGCTTCTAGCTGTGTGTGGGACTTGTTGTATTAGTCCATCTATACTGACCTCCATCACGTTGCAAACTGAATATATTTTTTTCTGCATCTACCTCTGAAAAAATATTGGGCTTCTAGCTGTGTGTGGGTCTTGTTCTATTAATCCATCTATACTGACCTCCATCAGGTTGCAAACTGAATATAATTTTTTTCTGCATCTAGCTCTGAAAAAATATTTGGCCTTCTAGTAGTGTGTCGGACTTTCTCTATTAGTCCATCTATACTGACCTCCATCAGGTTGCAAACTGAATATAATTTTTTTCTGCATCTAGCTCTGAAAAAATATTTGGCCTTCTAGTAGTGTGTCGGACTTTCTCTATTAGTCCATCTATACTGACCTCCATCAGGTTGCAAATTAAAACTAATTTTTATCTGCATCTACAGTACCTCTGAAAAAATATTTGGGCTTCTAGCTGTGTGTGGGACTTGTTGTATTAGTCCATCTATACTGACCTCCATCAGGTTGCAAACTGAATATATTTTTTTCTGCATCTACCTCTGAAAAAATATTGGGCTTCTAGCTGTGTGTGGGACTTGTTGTATTAGTCCATCTATACTGACCTCCATCAGGTTGCAAACTGAATATATTTTTTTCTGCATCTACCTCTGAAAAAATATTGGGCTTCTAGCTGTGTGTGGGTCTTGTTCTATTAATCCATCTATACTGACCTCCATCAGGTTGCAAATTCAAAATAATTTTTTTCTGCATCTAACCCAGCCAATAGTTTTGGCCTAATACCACAGTTTGGCCACTCAGCTCTGCTCGGTTACCATCCATTGTTTTTTTGTGCAAACAACTCCAGAGTTGTGAATTAGTTAACCACCAAAATGAGTGGAAAAAGGCCTGCTGCTGGTGGAAAGGGGAATAGGCGTGTTGGGAAGGGGAAAAAAGGTTGTGTCCGTGGGGTAGGTGTTAAAGCAACAGTAACATCTGCAGAAGAAAGACCATCTTCCAGCCAAACTAAAATGTCTACTTCTTTTAGCGGACAATGTGATAAGATCCCTTTCTTACGGCCACGCCAATCGCTACAAATTCCAGATGAGGCACAAAAACAGCAGGTGCTTCAACGGATATCAAGTGCTCCTTTAAGTGGGCTCTCCTCCACATCAACTTCAACATCACAAATACTCCAGTCCTCAAAGGTGTCACCCCAATCGCACTTGCTTCCTCACAGCTCCCAAATCTCCAGCTGCCCGTCTGAGTATGAGGTAGAACAGATGGTTGAGTCTGCAGAGCTGTTTACTCATACTATAGCCTGGGAATCAGAGGTCGACTCCAGCGCTTCTGTGAATCCAGACGAGGAAATGATCTGCACTGATGCCCAGAATCTTTATGAGTCGGATCCAGGACCAGACGCAGAAGGTTCTGACCATAATGTAGACCCTCATTCCCAAACTGTAACTCCTGCTGGTGGAGACAATGAGGAAGACGATGATAAGACTCAAATACCTGATTGGAGCGACAACTTTAGTTTTTTGTCAGGGCAGGAACAGGTTGGCTCTGAGGACGACGGGTGTGATAACGCACAGGGTGATGATGATGAGGTCGGAGATCCCACTTACTGTCAACCCACAGTCAGCCAAGAGATGAGGTCAGCAGAGGAGGTGGAGGAAGATGCTAGTGACGACGAGGTCAGGTTGCGCCTTCCTGGACAGAGACGTAGTACTGGAAGCACGTCAACAACTGCATCCTCAAACACAACTCTGCCTCTCACCACAAGTCGTGGTGGCTCTTCAGGTCGCATGGGTGCTAAGCCTTGCATAGCCTGGGCATTTTTTCAGATCGATAAAGATGACCCAACTCGTGTTATCTGTAACATTTGTCAGCAAAAGCTAAGTAGAGGCCAAAAAATACATAGTTTGAGTACTTCATGCATGAACCGGCACATGGACATGAAGCATAAGTTGCAGTGGGAAGCTCAGTGTGCTACAATGCGGCCTAGCCGGCCGGGCCAACCACCGTCTGCCATATCTTGTGCATCCGCGGCCTCTTCATCCTCTGTGACTGGGGGGACAGCAGTCACACCTGTTTTGGGGCGCAGACCTGCCACCTCTTTACCCGCAACAGCCAGCGTGATTGGCAGGTCATCATTTTCTTTGGAGGTGGTAACACCAGCTGGTGTTGAGCGCTGTCCGACATCGATAGCACCACCTTTGGATCAAGGCAACCTAACATGTCCGCCTGCATCTTCCTCACAGACCGGCAGTTTGCCGGGGACACCCTTATCAACCCCGTCTAAGCACAATAGCCAGCCCTCGGTCCCTCAGATGTGGACAAGTAAAAGACCATTTCCTCCTAGCCATGAGAAAGCTAAGAGGTTGAATTTCACCATCTGCAAGCTCTTGGCTACAGAAATGCTGCCTTTCCGCCTGGTGGACACAGAGGATTTTCGAGACCTTATGTCCGTCGCAGTGCCCCAGTACCAGATGCCCAGTCGGCACTACTTCTCAAAGAAAGGTGTGCCTGCGCTCCACCAGCATGTCGCACATAACATCACCGCTTCTTTGAGAAACTCTGTGTGTGACAGGGTGCATTTCACCACAGACACTTGGACGAGTAGGCATGGACAGGGGCGTTACATGTCGCTGACTGGGCACTGGGTAACTATGGTGACAGCAGGACAAGGGGCTGCTGTCCAAGTCTTGCCGTCCCCACGAGTTGTGCGTCAATCCTCTTTATGTCAAAGTTCCTCCACTGCTTCTGCCTCCTCAACCTCCTCTCGGTCTTCCACCTGCACCCAAAGCCTGTCTGGTCATGCCACAAGCTTTCTAACTGCGCAGAAGGGATCCTGCACACCTCCTTACTATGCTGGCAGTAGGGCTCAACGTCATCAGGCGGTTTTTACATTGAAATGTCTGGGAAATGTGAGTCACACAGCTGAGGAGTTGTGGTCAGCTCTGGAGAACCAATTTCATGAATGGTTGTCTCCACTGGACCTGAAACCAGGGAAGGCCGTGTGCGACAATGCTGCAAACCTGGGTGCGGCCCTTCGCCGGGGCAATGTCACACACGTGCCTTGTATGGCTCACGTGTTGAACCTGATTGTCCAGCAATTTTTAGCCCACTATCCCAGACTAGATGGCCTTCTGCAGAGGGCACGGTCGCTGTGTGCTCACTTCCGCCGTTCGCATCCCGCAGCTCAGCGACTTACATCTCTACAGAAGTCGTTGGGCCTGCCACTTCACCGGCTAAAATGCGATGTGCCTACCCGGTGGAATTCAACTCTGCACATGTTGCAGCGACTGTGGCAGCACCGACAAGCCCTGGTGCAATACGTTCTGACGTATAGCCTGGGCCAACGAGATTCAGAGGTGGGGCAAATCACGCTGGAGGAGTGGTTTCAGATCAGGGACCTATGCACCCTTCTGCACAGTTTTGAAATGGCGACGAAGATGTTTAGTGCTGACGATGCCATTATCAGCATGACTATTCCGGTGATTTACATGCTGGAGCACATGTTAAACAGAATTCGGAGTCAGGTGGTGGCACAAGAGGAGGTGGAGGAAGTAGAGGAGGAGAAGTTGTATGCGGAAGGGCTAACATCTGCAAGGTCCAGACGGTCGGCAGCACCAAGGCGGCAGGCATGTGAGGGTGGGGGAGATGGTTTTACCAGGGCGCATGGTAGCAGCCAAACTAGTGAGGAAGGTGCAGGAGCCCAGGAAGAAGTGGAGGACGAACTGATGGAAGACTCATCAGATGAGGGAGACCTTGATCACATTTCTGTTGTGCGAGGTTGGGGGGAGAGGACAGAGGAAGGAAGCATGATTGTTACCTCGCCACCAACACAACAGGGACTTGGTGCTCCTGGATGCGCAACACACATGAGTGCCTTCTTGCTGCACTACCTGCAACATGACCCTCGAATTGTGAGAATTAGAAATAATCCTGACTACTGGGTTGCCACACTGTTAGATCCCCGGTACAAAAGTAAATTTGCAGAAATTATTCCTGCCATAGAAAGGGATGCACGCATGCAGGAGTATCAGCAGAGACTGTTGCAGAATCTTACATGTGCTTTTCCACAAAATACCAGTGGTGCACGTAGTGAATCTCACAGTTCCAACTTGCCAACCGTGGGACTGTCAAGTGTTCAGCACTCAAACCGTAACAGAACCACAGTATCTGCTGGTAACATCAATTTTGCGGAATCATTTCACCACTTTTTTAGCCCATCCTTTGCAAGGCCACAGGAGACAAGAAGTCTGACACATAGTCAACGCCTAGAGACGATGGTACAGGAGTATCTCCAAGTAAACATTGAAGCCACGACTGTGTCACTGGACCCTTGCTCTTTTTGGGCTTCCAATCTGGATAAATGGCCGGAGCTAGCCACTTACGCCTTGGAGATCTTGTCATGCCCCGCAGCCAGCGTTCTGTCTGAACGTGTGTTCAGCGCTGCTGGTGGTGTGCTGACAGATAAGCGCACGCGGCTCTCCACTGATAATGTAGACAGACTCACGTTCATAAAGATGAACAAATCATGGATCCGAAATGACTTTTCTACCCCTGTGTCATCCTGGGGAGAGTAAAAGCTTGATGATTGGTTAAAATCACCCTACCAACCGTTTTAAGCTTTCAAATTACTAATCATGTTTATCTGTATCTTGACTGGAAAATAATTTGGGCTTTGTAGCAGTGTGCAGCACTGATCCTATTAGGCCATCTATACTAAAGATTCACCAGATTTAAAATTAAAAATAATTTTTAGCTGCATCTAGCCTGGAAAATAATTTTGGGGCTCCGAGATGCGCAAGACACATAAGTGCCTTCTTGCTGCACTACCTGCAGCATGACCCTCATATTGTCAGAATTCGAAGTAATCATGACTACTGGGTTGCCACACTCTTAGATCCCCCAAACTTTTCGATCAACCTTTTCATTTTAATAAAGACCAAAAAAATGGTCATTTTTGAAATTATAAGCATTAGCAGGTTGTTAGAAACTGAAATCAAACAGTTTTCAACTCAAAACTTTATTCTAGGTGATGTTACATTTTCACATAGGACCCCTTGTTCGAAAGGAGCTTCTGAACTCTCTCGTCCATTGAATTTGTCAGGTTTTGGATGGTTTCTGCTTCAATTGTTTTTCATGAGGACAGAATACCCTCCCAGAGCTGTTGCTTAGATGTGAACTGCCTCCCGCCATCATAGACACTCCTTTTAATGATGCTCCAAAGGTTCTGAATGGGGTAGAGGTCAGGGGAGCATGGGGGTCACACCATAAGTTTGTCCCCTTTTATGCCCATATCAGCCAGAGATGCAGATGTTTTATGTGCAGCATGAGATGGTGCATTATCATGCAGAAAAATGATCTTGCTGTGAAATACACGGTTCTTCTTCTTGAACCATGGCAGGAAGTGCTGTTTGAGAAAATCTACATACATTATGGAGTTCATCTTTAGCGCCTTCAGGGATCCTAAAGGGGCCGACAATCTCTCTCCCCATGATTCCAGCCCAAAACATTACTCCACCTCCTCCTTGTTGGCGCTGTAGCTGTGTTTGCGTGGGGTGTCCATCAACCAGCCATCCTCCACTCCATCCATCTGGACCATCGAGCGCTGCACGGCACTCATCCGTGAACAAAACTGTTTTGAAATCAGTCTTCATGTAATGTTTGGCCCACTGGAGCCGTTTCTGCTTGTGTGAAGTGGATAGAGGAGGTCGACAGGATGGCGTATGCACAGCTGCAAACCTCTGAAGGACCCTGCATCTTGTTGTTCGGGGGACGTTGGAGGCACAAGCAGCTTCAAAAACTTGTCTGCTGCTATGACAAGGCTTTTTTGCCGCTGCTCTTTCAACCTGACGTAATTGCCTGTAGAAAAGAGTCCTCAATTTGCCCTTATCAGCACGCACACGTGTGTACTGTGAATCAGCTACATACTTCTTGATTGCCAAGACACTTCATCCTGATCATCGCACAATGTTGATTGTAGTCATGCCTTGACCTAAACACTCCACAATTTGCTGCTTCTCAGCAGCCGACACATCCTTTTTCTTTCCCATTTTGGCAGAAAATGTAGGCTGCTTAATAATGCGAGAGAGCCTTCTTAAGTAATCTTGCCTTTCATTGGACACACCTGCCAAACTAATTAGCACAGGTGTCTGCAATTGCTTACAGTGATATAAAGAGCCCTGACACACATCACCATCAATGAGTTTAACTGACAAACAAACAAATTCTTCCCTTATCACTCCTAAACACTTTTTGCATAATAATTTGGAACGCAGTGTACATGTGCTTTTCCACAAAACACCAGCGGTTCACGTAGTGAATCTTACAGTTCTAACTTGCCAACCGTGGTCTGTATGGAGTTGTTCAATAAAGGGCCCAAAATTAAGATAACATAGATGGGAGAGGTCTCTATGAATAGAAATTTCTAAGTATTTGATACCCTCTGAGGGACAGGCAAAGGGAAAGTTGGACTGGATGGAATCCTATATGGATTTGGGGAGGGAGACATCGAGGGCCTCAGACTTCGCTGCATTGATTTTAAAATTTGACCATGTAACAAAGTGATCTATTTCAGCCATAACAGCATGGATGGATATATGTGATTGAGTGATATATACTAGGACATCATCAGCAAATAGAGAGCACTTGTACTTGGTGCCTCCCACCTCAATCCACCTAATATTGGGGTTATGGCGAATTGATGAGAGCAGGTGCTCCGTCACTAGGATGTATAAGAGAGGGGACAGAGGACATCCCTGCCTTGTCCCATTGGTGATTGTGAAAGGTGATGAAAATGTTCTGACGCACCCCCTGGGCCTTGGGACACCCGGAGCCGGACCCTTTTTGGTGGATGCTGGTGGTTGTAGTCTTCGTGGCGGCGACCCGGTTCCGTGGCTCAGGGCGGTCAAACCAGTGGCGGAACTATTTATGTGGTTTTGATGTTTAAATGTACGACTACGCCACCCGTGGATTGCGGTCAGAGTGAACCGCCGCTACAGGGCAGACCGCTGAGGCTGGTGTTGTGGGTGCAGCAGAGCGTAGCATAACTCCCCATGGGAGGAGTATAGCCTCAGGGCAGTGTATGCGGAGGATGGGGGTGATGGTGCAGGGCAACAGCAGTAACGACACGGAGTCAGTGATGCAGTTCAGGGCCTTTACTCACAGTTCTTATTATCCAGACCACGTCTGCAGGTAACGGCTGCCCACGTCGTACTGTGCTCACCAGGTGAGGGGCTCAGACAACTCCCAGATAACTTTGGAGCACTTCACAGGACCCCCTTTGTGTGTCCTTTGTCTGGCCTTTCTTACCAACACTTCTGTCCGGCTGCCTCGGGCCTCCTCTTGGTAAACTTGGTGCCAGTTTCCCTGACCCTATGTGGTACCTTCCTAGCGGGTGTAGCGAGGGGCTGCGCCACATAAAATGTCAGAGCCTCCGGTTTCTAGCTGATGGTCATTTACTGCCTCCACTAGTTCGGGGACCGGTCTCCCCCTTTGGCCTGACCCCTCCACGCAGGTGGATTCGGGCGTGCGGTGGCGACTCGCCCATCCGCACCCCTGGGATCCCTTCATTCCTCGTTCCTGGAGCCTTCTCCGCTCCTCTTCCTTCCTTCTCCCTCTTCCAGGCCTGGGCCTCTGTTACTAGGCCCGCCTCCGGAGCAGAGCTCATGCAGAGCCCCTGCTCCCTGCCACTTCTGCTCAGACTTCTCTGCACTGAACTAAGATGGTGCCCATCTTTTATACTCCCTTCTCAATGCACCCAGGAACTGCTTCCTCCCTGCTCCTGCACTACCGGGTTCCCCTTCCTCAGTGTTCCCTCCCCCCACTCCAGCCAGGGACAGGGACTGTCGTGCCCATCTCAGGGGCATATTGGTCGCCCTGCCCCACGGCAATGTGGTGTAATGCATGCAGGTGTCGGGTCCTGATCCACACTCCATCCTTACCTGAGAGTGAGATATCACACCTCTGGGTGAGGTGCAATACGTCTGTAGCAACCGAGCCCTCAGGGTGCTACAGTTCCATTTATCTTCAGCCTAGGTGATGTATTGTGATACAGGGCCGTGATTTTGGCTATAAAAGGGTCCCCTAGACCCCTACCCCAAGCTTTTTAAGAGAATCATATATGGCGTGCCAGGAGACTCTATGGAATGCTTTCTCAGCATCCAACGAGAGTATCTAATTACAAATTTTTAACTGCATCTAGCCCAGGAAATACTTTGTGCCTAGTAGCAGTGTCTGCTAGTCAGCGGATTATCCCGGCTGTTAAGCAAGCTACACCACCTGTAGTTTAGACACTTAATTTTTTCAAAGGAAATGCTTCGGGACCATGGGATACTTAGTGAAGAGCATCAGGAGGCACCCCAAGGCATAGGGGCTGGGACTGGCAGTAGGATGCCTTGCGGTGGACAGCCGAGCTCGATCCTTATAAAAGCTTTTTAACTGCAGCAGCTTTAGTGGACGCTACTGGAGCTGGAATTACGCGGCTGCTGGCATGAGACTTGCCCTCCAATAGATCCTTGTAAATGGATTTAAAGTGTATTCATTCAAATTAGAGAGACAATTTAAATTAAAAAGCTTAGAGCTGCCTCCACCACAGGGGGGCTCGCTCGACCCACCAGCGGACAGGCACCAGTATTGGGAGAGGGGGGGCTGGCCATCAGGGTTCACCGCGGCTCTGGCACAAACCCGGCGACACGGAGGTGGCACGGGCAGGAGCGGACTGGCCGTGTAGGCTTCTCACTTTTTGGATTTTAGAAGGGCATGACATGCCTATATCTGTGTCTCCCCCTCCTTTTACTCCTCCACCTCTTTTATTTTCGCATGACTATATGTACTTGTCACTTTTCCATGTGTTAGTTATGTCTTCTGAGCAGTTTGTCAGCTTTTGGACACCTTTGAAGGTGTTTTCTATGTGTTTCTATGTGTTTTTGTTTGCCTGCCATTGGTTTTAACGGTGTTCGAAGGTGTTCGACGAACAGTTCGACGAACAGTTCGGCGAACACACGGGTGTTCGACGAACCGAACCGAACTCGAACACTACAGGGGTGGCTCAACACTACTTCTCACCCTGATGCTCCTTCCTCCCACCATGCCGAGTGTCGTCAGACAGCAAGTGATCCCACACTTGGACACTCTGAAGAGCTGTTCACTGGTCCATTTCCATATTTGGGCCCCTCGCCTGATACGCTTGAAGTGGTGGAAGAGGAGATCCCATGTTGCGATGCCCAAATATTTGAACAGCCACGGCCACAGGAAGTCGACGTTGGCAATCTGTCACAAGAGGTGGACGATGACGAGACACAATTGCCAGGAAGTGAGGAGGAGGATCGTGGTGCGCAAGTGGAAGAGGAGGAGGTGGTGGATGATCTAGTAACTGACCCAACGTGGAAGGAAGACATGCAGAGTGAGGTCAGCAGCACACAGGGGGAGGGAGGCAGAGTACCCCAACAGGCAGGAAGAAGCAGTGTGGTGGCCGCAGACAGAAGGCAGGCAACCGTTCCCCGTAACACCAACACGAGGGACGTTGCCAGTACAAGCGGTAGGTCTTCCAGAGTCTGGAATTTTTTTAAAGACTCTGCTGATAACCCCAAAAAGCCATATGTTCCACCTGCCATGCCAGCATCAGCAGGGGTGACAAAACTACCAGCCTGACCACCACCAGCATGATCAGGCACATGGCAGCAAAGCACCAGACTTTGTGGGGCGAAACCCAGGGTCCACGACCAGTGTCAGCGGGTGTCACCACTGCTTCTTCCACTGTTGTGCGTGCAATAGAACCCCCTGTTGTGTGTGCAAGGCAATCCCCTGTCCATACTGCAGGTAAAGATGCCCCCTCCTCTCAGTCTTCACTTGTTATGGCAGTTTCTCAAGAAACAGCATCAACGTCCACGTCCACGTCCCACCGCAGCGTTCAATTGTCCATATCCCAGACCTTTGAACGAAAGCGGAAATTCGCAGCTAACACCCCACAGGCCACAGTCCTAAATTCGCACCTTTCACGACTGCTTGCATTGGAAATGCTGCCTTTTAGGCTGGTGGAGACGGAATCCTTCCGCAATCTTATGGCGGTGGCCGTCCCTCGGTACTCGGTCCCCAGCCGACACTATTTTGCCCGGTGTGCCATCCCCGCACTACACAAGCACGTGTCCCAAAGCATCTGCCGTGCCCTCAACAACGCAGTTACTGGGAGAGTCCACCTGACAACGGACACGTGGACAAGTGCTTGTGGCTAGGGACGGTACATCTCTCTGACGGCACACTGGGTAAACATAGTGGAAGCCGGGACCCAGTCCGACCTTGGGACGGAACACATCCTCCCCACACCGAGGATTGCGGGCCCTATGTCAATCAGAGTTGCCCCCACAGTGTACAGCTCCTGCGCATCCTCCTCCTCCTCCTCCTCCTCATGTTCAGCCTCCATTTCAGATATCACCACATCAGTTACAAGCTGGAAGCATTGCAGTACTGCCTCTGCCATGCGGCAACAGGCTGTGCTGAAACTCATAAGCTTAGGTGATAAACCTCACACTGCTTGTGAGTTGTGGACAGCTGTGAAAGAGCAGGCAGATCTGTGGCTGAGACCGCTGAACCTACATCCCGGCATGGTCATATGTGACAATGGCCGTAACCTGGTGGCGGCTCTGAGGCGAGGTGAGATCACACACGTACCATGCCTGGCTCATGTGCTTAACCTCGTGGTTCAGCGGTTTCTTAAGTCATACCTCGAGTTGCCAGATCTGCTCGTGAAAGTACGCCGCCTGTCAGCTCATTTTCACAAGTCGGCTACAGCTTCCGCTGCCCTTGCTGTGTTGCAGCAGCGTTTGCAGCTTCCGGCACACACCGACTGGTGTGTGATGTCCTTACACGTTGGAACTCTACCCTCCACATGTTGCAAAGGATTTGTGAGCAGAAGAGAGCAGTTGTGGAGTACCAGCTGCAACAAGGCCGTCGATATTCAGGTCAGACTCTACACATAAGACCTCAGGAGTGGACCTGGATGTTTGACATATGTACCATCCTGACAAACTTTGAGGAGGCCACCAAGATGGTGAGTGGCGATGACGCCATCATTAGTGTCAGTATCACACTTGTCTGTCTTTTGCAATGCTCTCTGCAGAGAATTAAAGAGGAGGCATTGCAGCCAGAGTATGATGAGATGGATCAAGAAGCCGTAGCGGGCGATTACACACAGCCCAGCCTCATCTCATCCCAACGTGCATTGGGGGACAATGAGGGAGAGGAGGAGGAGGAGGAGGAAGAACAGGAGCTGCTATCATGCGTTGTAGACGGTAGTACCTGTACAAGTGTCATACCGTCGGTTCAGCGTGGGTGGCCTGAGGACAGGGGGGAGGAGGAAGAGGAGGAGGAGGAGGAGGAGAGCATGGTCAGTCGTCATCTTGGTGAGGACACGGAAATCTTGCCCGATACCAGTCTGGCACGCATGGCTGACTTTATGTTGCGCTGCCTTAACCGTGACCCTCGCGTTGTTAAAATGTTTGGTGACAGTCATTACTGGTTGGTGACACTTGTAGACCCCCGCTACAAGGAGAACTTTCACTCTCTTATTCCTGAGGTGGAGAGGTCTACAAAAATGGGGCAATACCAGAAGGCCCTTGCTGCAGAACTCTTAAAAAAATTCCCATCTGAGCACGCTAGCGGCAGAGGTCACAGTTCGTTGCCCAACCAAGGCGTACAGGCGAGAGAGATGCAACTCCAATCCAGCAGAGGCAGGGGAACACTGTCAACGTTCTGGGACAGTTTTCTGACACCCGCCCAGTTACAGGCCCTGAGGCGCGGGGTACTCTCACAAGGAGTGGAAAGTTTCAAAAGATGGTGAGGGAGTACCTTGCCGATCGTACCAGCGTCCTCCGTGAATCCTCTGTGCCTTTTAATTATTGAGTATCCAAGCTGGACACTTGGAATGAACTCGCTCTGTATGCCTTGGAGGTCCTGGCCTGCCCTGCCGCTAGCGTGTTATCGGAGCGCGTTTTTAGTGCCGCTGGGGGAATTATAACTGATAAGCGCACTCGCCTGTCAACTGACAATGCTGACAAGCTGACCCTTATCAAAATGAACAAGGGCTGGATTGGGCCAGACTTCTCATCACCACCAAATGACAGCAGAGTAACATAAAGTCAAATCCACTGTGTTATTTCGGGAGGTGTATTCACATGCACCGCTTCACACCCACACATGGGTATACGCTTCCTCGTTTCGGCTGTTTAATCTTCTTCTCCTTATCCTCAGCCTCCACCACCACTATACCACCAGGGTGCCAGCATTGCAAGTTCCTCCGTCCTAATTTTTGGCAGCTTTTGCTGGGAAAGCATAAGCAAATACCATGGGACACCCACTCCCCAATAATGGGACTTATGTTTGTAATATGCTGTACTGCATGTGACGCGCCCCCTGGGCCGTGTGTACACGTGTGTGGGATACCCGGTGCTGGGTCTCTGGGGTCTGTAGTCTCCGTGGCGGTGACCCGTGTCCCGTGGCTCAGGCTGGTCAAACCAGTGGCAGTCTTTCTTAGGTTTTGAGGTTAATTGTCCGTCTGCGCCACCCGTGGATTGCGGTCAGGGAGTACCACTGCTGCGAGGCAGACCGCTGAGGCTGGTGTTGTGTGCGCAGCATAGAATGGGATAACTCCCCTCGGGAGGAGTATAGCCTCAGGGCAGTGAGTGTGGTTGATGGGGGTGATGGTGCACGATCGCAGCAGGAACGACTCAGAGTCTTTGCAGTGCAGTTCAGGGTCTTTACTGATGATTATAAGGTAGACCCTCCCGAAAGTACTGGCTAACATAAGAGGCCTGGTCAGTCTGTGAGCAAGCAGGAGTTCCCCTGGCCAAGTGGAGTTGTGGGCCTCCCCGTCTGTCTGCATTCTTCCTGGCTACCTTGCTGTAAGCGGGTAGAAGTAGCCCACGTCCCTGAGTGTACCGTGTTGTGCTCACCCGTATGGCTGGTGACTTGGGGCCTTCTGTTAGCCTCCGCTCCACGACGGCAGTGCTGGTCCCTTGCTTGTGACTGAGCCTCCGGGCTTCTATGGCCAGAGGACCTGAAATCCCCTGCCGGCTGGTTTCTGGTGCTGGATATATAAGTCCTCACAGCTTCGGACTCCTGTGTCCGGTTCCTATTGCCTTCTGCCAGGGCGAGCTCTGCTCAGCTTCCAGCCCTGGTCTTTAGCTCCTAGCTCCTACAGAGCTCCTTGCTGTTACTTTCCCTTGCTCTCACTCTGACTCTGACTGTTCTCTGACTCACTCAACCCCACCCCAGATCCAGTTTATAAGGGCAGAATTCTCCCCTCCCAGGACTGGGGCAGGAGGATGTTGCATGTTTAAAGGATCCTGACCAGGAAACCTCCCACTTGCTCTCCGACGTAATATCTCTATTACTGTGGTGACCAGACCCCTGGGGTGCCACACATGGCTCTTGTAAGGGGCATTGCAGTTCCTCATAATTTTTGGAAAGCCTTCCATTCATTGCTTAGGCCAACAGTGCACGGGAGACCCAGTTGCTATAAATCGAAAAAAAGGTTTAGTTAACGCCCACTGACCTCCATGTCATTTCCAAGGGGCATTGGAGTGGCTCGAAATTTTTGGTAGGCATTGCACTCACTGTATGCCCTATAACTGTGTAGCCGAACCGCTCCTTTTGTTACAGAAACATATCCTACAAGACATATCTGGTTGACTGGCCTGATATTGATGTGAATGGTCCCTGTTCCTCCTGCTCTTTCTCCTTAGCCACCACCTCATCCATCATTTATCACCTGAAGCTTTGTTTTAACGGGAGTCATAGAACTGGGATAGTAGCAGGAAAACTTCCAGCAATCCTCGGAGGAGGTAGGATATGCGCCAAAACGCGGACCACCTCAGGCCTAGCCGCTACTACATATATGCGCTTGCATTCCAAGAAAACAAAGCAGATGCTAACTTCTATCATCATCATCTTGCTCCTCACCTAGGCACTCTCAACTCCCCTGATGGAGAAGCCAGGGCCCACCGGAGGAGTCTGGTTCTCTGGTGGGCTCGTCCAATGCTGCCCTAAAGCAGGCCAGGCTAAGAAAAGTGTGGGGGAAGGTGACAGGAGAAATCAGGGCGGCTGGGGACCGAGTATGGACACCTGGCCGCCACCTGGCGGCTGGGGACAGAGCGTGGACACCCAGCCGCAGGCCAGCTGGGGACAGAGTATGGATACCTCGCTGACGAAGCGGCCATGAGGTAGCGGCCAGCTTCGGCCTCCTCCAAACTACAAGGCCCCATTTCAAGTGAAAGCTAGCAGTATGGTATTGCAGCCTGCGGGTGGGTGGGTGGTTGGCTGCATATTTTCGCTTGCATTGCAAGGAATGGGGGAGGTACAATTGAACACTGCCCTGGGACAAGGATTTGCACGGGGATAGTTGCAAGTCTGCATCTTCTGATGCGGCAAGGATCACTTCTGATGGGCACACTTTTAGACAGTGACCTAGGGGTCAGAGATGCTTCCAGGGGTCTTCCCCATGCTGATCCCTTGTCTTTTCAGCACTGTATGCATGTGTCACACAGCACATGGCCAGATAAGGTTGGAAAATGTTAAAATGATATTTCCCGGTGAACGCATTTGTCACGGTTGAAAGCAATACAAAAGTGCAAAAACGCATGAAAAATGCTACTTGTGAACATAGCCCAAGGTGTGGAGGAGTATTTTTGTTTGTGGTTATTTATTTTACCTTATATACAAGTTTTTACCCTGGAAAGTAAATTCCTTAACATATTTCACAGGAAAACCGTTTCAGTTTCGTTTTTGAACGTTTTATTGTGAGCCCGCAAAAGTGGCTTAATACCTCTGACCACGTTGTTGACAGCAGTGACCTGGGGGTCAGAAATGCTTCCAGGGGCGATCCCCATGCTGCCCCCATGTCTTTTGAGCACTGTCACTATCGTTTTGGGCACTTTTTAGGCTTTCTACAGACTGCCGGGGGTGCTGCCGCAAAAATGCTCGGGTCTCTCATAGACTAACATTGGGCTCGTTGCTCGGGTCGAGACCCGAGTATCACGGTAAGCTCGGCCTGAGCTTCGAGCACCCGAGCATTTTAGTGATCGCTCAACACTATCAGTCGTCATCTTGGTGAGGACACGGAAGTCTTGCCCGTTACCAGTCTGGCACCCATGGCTGACTTTATGTTACGCTGCCTTAACCGTGACCCTCGCATTGTCAAAATGTTGGGTGACAGTCATTACTGGTTGATGACACTTTTAGACCCCCTCTACAAGGAGAACTTTCACTCTCTTATTCCTGAGTTGGAGAGGTCTACAAAAATGGGGCAGTACCAGAAGGCCCTTGCTGCAGAACTATTAAAAAAATTCCCATCTGAACACGGTAGCGGCAGAGGTCACAGTTCGCTGCCCAACTAAGGCATACAGGCAAGAGAGACGCAACTCCAATCCAGCAGAGGCAGGGGAACACTGTCAATGTTCTAGGACAGTTTTCTGAGACCTGCCCAGCTTACAGGCCCTGAGGCGCAGGGTACTCTCACAAGGAGTGGAAAGTTTCAAAAGATGGTGAGGGAGTACCAGCGTCCTCCGTGATTCCTCTGTGCCTTTTAATTATTGGGTATCCAAGCTGGACACTTGGAATGAGCTCACTCTGTATGCCTTGGAGGTCCTGGCCTGCCCTGCCGCTAGCGTGTTATCGGAGCGTGTTTTTAGTGCCGCTGGGGGAATTATAACTGATAAGCGCACTCGCCTGTTAACTGATAATGCTGACAAGCTGACCCTTATCAAAATGAACAAGGGCTGGATTGGGCTAGACTTCTCATCACCACCAAATGACAGCAGAGTAACATAAAGTCAAATCCACTGTGTTATTTCGGGAGGTGTATTCCCATGCATCGCTTCACACCCACACATGGGTATACGCTTCCTCATTTCGGCTGTTTTTTTCTCTTCTCCTTATCCTCAGCCTCCTCGACCACTATACCACCAGGGTGACCGTGGTCCATGTTGCCAGCATTGCAAGTTCCTCTGTCCTAATTTTTGGCAGCTTTTGCTTGGAAGGCATAGGCAAAGACTATGGGAGACCCACTCCCCAATAATGGGAATAATGTTTTTAATATGCTGTACTGCATGGCTCTTGTAAGGGACATTGCAAGTTCCCCCTTCCTAATTTTTGGCAGCTTTTGCTTGGAAGGCATAGGCAAAGACTATGGGAGACCCAATCCCCAATAATGGGAATAATGTTTTTAATATGCTGTACTGCATGGCTCTTGTAAGGGGCATTAAAATCGTCTTGTTAAGCTACTGTGACCTCCACGTCTCTTCCAAGGGTTGTTAATATTGTCTTTTTATTCCACTGCGACCTCCACCACTCTTCCAAGGGGCATTAAAAGCGTCTTGTTAAGCTACTGTGACCTCCACGTCTCTTCCACAGGGCGTTGATATTGTCTTTTTATTCCACTGTAACCTCCACCACTCTTCCAAGGGGCATTGATATTGTCTTTTTATTCCACTGCGACCTCCACCATTCTTCCAAGGGGCATTAAAGCCGTCTTGTTAAGCTACTGTGACCTCCACGTCTCTTCCACGGGGCATTGATATTGTCTTTTTATTCCACTGTAACCTCCACCACTCTTCCAAGGGGCATTAAAACTGTCTTGTTAAACCACTCTGAACTCCACGTCTCTTCCAAGGGGCATTAAAACCATCTTGTTAAGCAACTGTGAGCTCCACATCTCTTCCAAGGGGCATTAAAACTGTCTTGTTAAACCACTCTGAACTCCACGTCTCTTCTAAGGGGCATTAAAACCGTCTTGTTAAACCACTCTGAACTCCACAGCTCTTCCAATGGGCATTGACATGTTGTTTTTAATTACCTCTAACCTCCACGACTCTTGCAACGGGCATTGCATTTCCTCCTAAATTTTGTCAGCTTTTGCTTTTCAATGCATAGGCGAACACTAAGGGAGACCCACTCCCCAATAATGGGTAGAAGGTTTTTAATACGCTGTAATCCACGTCTGTTTCAAGGGGCATTGCAGTGCCTAATAATTTTTGGAAAGCCTTCCATTCCCTGCTTAGGCCAACAGTGTACAGGAGACCCAGTTGCTATAAATGGAAAAAACGTTAGTTAGTTAAGGCCCTCTGACCTCCATGTCACTTCCAAGGGGCATTGGAGTGCCTCGAAATTTTTGGTAGGCATTGCATTCACTGTATGCCTTATAACTGTGTAGCTGAACCGCTCCTTTTGGTACAGAAACATATCCTACAAGACATGTGTGGTTGGCTGGCCTGATATTGATGTGAATGGTCCCTGTTCCTCCTGCTCTTTCTCCTTTGCCACCACCTCATCCATCATTCATCACCTGAAGCTTTGTTTTAACGGGAGTCATAGAACTGGGATAGTAGCAGGAAAACATCCAGCAATCCTCGAAGGAGGTAGAATATGCGCCAAAACGCTGACCACCTCAGGCCTAGCTGCTACTTCATACATGCGCTTGCATTCCAAGGAACAGAAAGCTAAGGAGGTGGATGGCCTCATGATCATGAATAATTTACTCGCTGTGTAGGAGGCCGACCACTGCTGCTGTCTACCTTCTGAACTTTGTGTTGAAGCCTGATTGACCCAGGACCCAAAATCCTCTATGTCTGGAGGAAGTGTTGCATCCCAGTGTCCAACTGTGTCCCGGCTTCCACAATATTAACCCAGTGTGAAGGCGTCAGTGAGATGGACCATTCCTGGCCACATTCACTTGTCCACGTGTTTGTGGTTAGGCCGTCCTTCCCACTAAATGCACTGGGGAGGGCACAGGTAATGTTTTGGTATGCGCGCTTGTGTATAAGGCGCACCGGGACAAATAGGGGTGGCTGGGGACCGTTTATGGACACCCGGCCACCCCCACGCGGCTGGGGACTGTGTGTGGGCACCCGGCCGCGGGGCGGCTGGGGACTGAGTATGGACACCCGGCCGCCCCCTGGCGGCTGGGGACCAAGCGTGGACACCCGGCCGCCGGGCAGCTGGGGACTGAGTATGAATACCAGGCTACCGACGCAGCCATGATGTGGTGGCCAGATTCCACCTCCACATGCCTAAAAGGCCCAATTTCAAGTGCAAGCAAGCTAGCAGTATGGTATTGAAGCCTGGGGGTGGGTGGGTGGTAGGCTGCATACTTGCGCTTGTATTGCAAGTTATGGGGGAGGTACAATTGAACACTGCCCTGGGACAAGGACTTGCACGGGTATAGTTGCAAGTCTGCATCTTCTGATGCGGCAAGGATCACTTCTGATGGGCACACTTTTAGGCAGTGACCTGGGTGTCAGAGATGCTTCCAGGGGTCTTCCCCATGCTGTTCCCATGTCTTTTTAGCACTGTATGCATGTGTCACACAGCACATGGCCAGATAAGGTTGTAAAATGTTAAAATGACATTTCCCGGTGAACGCATTTGTCACGGTTGAAAGCAATACAAACGTGCAAAAACGCATAAAAAATGCTACTTGTGAACATAGCCCAAGGTGTGGAGGAGTATTTTTGTTTTTGGTTATTTATTTTACCTTATACACAAGTCTTTACCCTGGAAAGGATGTTCCTTAACCCCTTTCCGACCTGGTCAGTAATAGTACGCACAAGGTCGGGAAGGCCGGTTCAGCGGGGGCTCCGGCGGTGAGCCCGCACTGAAGCGAGCACATGTCAGCTGATTATTGGAATCGCAATCCACCCGCGGCTGTTAACATGTTAAATCTCTGACAGTGGCATTTAACTCGCGCTTCCGGGAGTCCTAAGCTCCGCCCATCAGTGATCCCGTCACGTGATCGCGGGTCATCAATGGGTGGGCATGACAACTCAGGGTCAGCAGCAGACGCCTGTGGTTGTCATGTCTCAATTGCTATGAGCGCCACCTAGTGGTCAGCGCTCATAGCAAGTGAGCATTTCTCCTGCATACAAGCGATCTGCTCATCGCTTGTATGCAGTAGAAGCAATCAGACAACTGCTGCTTCTAGTCTCCTCTGGAGACTATAGAAGCAAGCAGAAAGTGTAAAAAAAAAGTTTTTTAAAAAATAAAAAAAATAAAAAATATATAAAAGTTTAAGTCACCCCCCTTTCGCCCCATTCAAAATAAAATATATATATATATAAAAAAAAAAACACATACACATATTTGGTATCGCCGCGTTCAGAATCGCCCGATCTATCAATACAAAAGAAGAATTAATACAATCAGTAAACGGCGTAACGAGAAAAAAATTTTAAACGCCAGAATTAAGTTTTTTTGGTCGCTACAACTTTGCAATAAAATGCAATAACGGGCGATCAAAACATCGGATCTACCCCAAAATGGTATCAATAAAAACGTCAGCCCGGCACGCAAAAAATAAGCCCCCACCTGGCCCCAGATCCCGAAAAATGGAGAAGCTAAGGGTCTCGGAAAATGGCGTCATTTTTTTTGTTTTTTTTAGCAAGCTTTGGATTTTTTTTTCACCACTTAAATAAAAAAGAACCTATACATGTTTGGTGTCTATGAACTCGTAAGGACCTGGAAAATAATGATGGCAGGTCAGTTTTAGCAATCTGTGAATGTGGTAAAAAAAAGGACCCAAAAAACAACTGTGGAATTGCATTTTTTTTGCAGTTTCGCTGCACTTGGAATTTTTTTCCCATTTTCCAGCACACGATATGGTAAAACCAGTGATGGTGTTTAAAAGTACAACCCTTCCCGCAAAAAATAAGCCCTCACATGGCCATATTGAATGAAAATTAAAAAGTTCTGGCTCTGGGAAGAAGGGGAGCAAAAAAGGAAAACACAAAAACAGAAAGACCCATGGTCGTTAATGGGTTAACATATTTCACAGGAAAGCACTTTCACTTTCGTTTTTGAACGTTTTATTGTGAGCCTGTAAAAGTGGCTTAATACCTCTGACCACGTTGTTGACAGCAGTGACCTGGGGGTCAGAAATGCTTCCAGGAGCGATCCCCATGCTGTCCCCATGTCATTTGAGCACTGTCACTATCGTTTTGGGCACTTTTTAGGCTTTCTACAGACTGCCGGGGGAGCCGCCGCAAAAATGTTCGGGTCTCCCATAGACTAACATTGGGCTCATTGCTCGGGTCGAGCACCCGAGTATCACAGTGAGCTCGGCCCGAGCTTCGAGCACCCGAGCATTTTAGTGCTCGCTCAACACTAGTAATAAACCATCAGTTTGCTTTGAACCATTGAACTGCATCCCTGTATGAACCAGCGCCTATCACAGAGCTAACCCCTCACAGTAGATAGAAAAATGTGTCTCTCTAAATATATTTAGTATCATTTCTTCCCATTGGTGGTGATATGGCTACATAGTCGCAAATGCATTATTCAGTAATTTGTCTAAAAATTGTTAACGCAGCTTGCTATTAAAGTTCAAGTTGAATACTTGTCAACAATCATAATTTTGTTGGGAAAATCCAGGTAACTGGATTGTAAAAGGATGTGGTTTATGCAAGCTGTGCCCGTGGGCATTTTGGGAATTCACTGGGGTGGGGCTAAGATGTCTCCAGGTTTGGGGCATTATAATGATAGCAATAAATTCATTAATACACTGTGTTCCAAATTATTATGCAAATAATATTTTCTCAGATTTTCCCAAATTACCTATATGAATTGAAGTCATTGTAATTTTCCAGTCAAATAACTATTAGAGTACAATTGAAAGGTTTTTGTACAAACTGCCTATGATAACAGTATATTTTTAAAAAAATAAAAAACTCAAACTGCACTCAAAATTCATGTTCCAAATTATTATGCACAGCAGAGTTTTCAACCTTTTCAGTTTAATAAAGAACAAAAAAAATGGTCATTTATGAAATTATAAGCATTAGCAGGTTATTACAAACGGAAATCAAACAGTTTTCAACTCAAAACTTTATTCTAGGCGATGTTACATTTGCACATGGGACCACTTGTTCGAAAGGAGCTTCTGAACTCTCTCGTCCACTGAATTTGTCAGGTTTTGGATGGTTTCTACTTTAATTGTTTTGCATGAGGACAGAATACCCTCCCAGAGCTGTTGCTTAGATGTGAACTGCCTCCCGCCATCATAGACACTCCTTTTGATGATGCTCCAGAGGTTTTCAATGGGGTTGAGGTCAGGAGAGCATGGGTGCCACACCATAAGTTTGTCCCCTTTTATGCCCATAGAAGCCAGAGATGCAGATGTGTTATGTGCAGCATGAGACGGGGCATTATCATGCATGAAATGATCTCGATGGTTCAGATGGATGGAGTGGAGGATGGCTGGTTGATGGACACCCCATGCAAACACGGCTACGGCGCCAACAAGGAGGAGGTGGAGTAATGTTTTGGGCTGGAATCAAGGGGAGAGAGATTGTCGGCCCTTTTAGGATCCCTGAAGGGGTAAAGATGAACTCCATAATGTATGCTGAGTTTCTCAAACAGCACTTCCTTCCATGGTTCAAGAACAAGAACCGTGCATTCCGCAGCAAGATCATTTTCATGCATGATAATGCCCCGTCTCATGCTGCACGTAACACATATGCATCTCTGGCTGCTATGGGCATAAAAGGGGACAAACTTATGGTGTGGCACCCATGCTCCCCTGACCTCAACCCCATTGAGAACCTCTGGAGCATCATCAAAAGGAGTGTCTATGATGGCGGGAGGCAGTTCACATCTAAGCAACAGCTCTGGGAGGGTATTCTGTCCTCATGCAAAACGATTGAAGCAGAAACCATACAAAAACTGACAAATTCAATGGACGAGAGAGTTCAGAAGCTCCTTTCGAACAAGCGGTCCTATGTGCAAATGTAACCACCTAGAATAAAGTTTTGAGTTGAAAACTGTTTGATTTCAGTTTGTAACAACCTGCTAATGCTTATAATTTCAAAAATGACCATTTTTTGTTCTTTATTAAAATGAAAAGGTTGAAAACTCTGCTGTGCATAATAATTTGGAACATGCATTTTGAGTGCAGTTTGAGTTTTTTATTTTTTTAAAAATATACTGTTATCATAGGCAGTTTGTATAAAAACCTTTCAGTTGTACTCTAATAGTTATTTGACTGGAAAATTACAATGACTGCAATTCATACAGGTAATTTGGAAAAATCTGAGAAAATATTATTTGCATAATAATTTGGAACACAGTGTATTTTTGCAACATTTTATAACTATTATATATGCTACCATGTGTTGGTACACTCCTCATAATCATTGAATTTTTCACTCAGTAGTATTGCCACAAGTATATAAAATCCAGCCCATCACTGAACAGTCAGCCATTACTGACATTCGAGAAAGAATGGATTGTAGCAAGGAACCAGTTAGAGTGTGGTATCATCAATTCATGACATTTCTTCTCTCCTAAATATTCTACAAACACCTATGAGTGGTGGTATTAAAAAGTGGAAGCACTTAAGAACTGAAGCAACTGAGCCACCAAGTGCCAAGACATGTAACGGTACAAAGCGGGGTCATCGAGTACTGAGCCACATAGTGCATAAAAGTCACCGATCTTCTGCTGACTCAATAGATGCAGATTCCAGACCTCCTGAGTATTACCATCAGCACAAATATTGTGTGCTGGAAGCTTCATAGCATGGCGTTCCATGGTCGAGCAGCTACATGCTTCATCACCAAGCATAGTACCAAGTGTCAAATAGAGTGGTGTAAAGCACTGGACTCTGGAGCAGTGGAAATGAGTTCTGTAGAGTGACAAATCACACTTCTGTGTCTAGCAGTTTGATGGATGAGTCTGAGTTTGGTGAATGACAGGGGAATATTACCTGTCTTACTGCATTGTGCCACTGGTACAAATTTAGTGGAGAACGAATAACCGTAATGGGTTATTTTTCAGCAGTTGGCCGAGACTCCTTAATTCTAGTAAAGGGAAATCTTAATGCTGTAACATATCAATACATTTTGGACAATTGTTTGCTTCCAACCTTGTGGGAACAGTTTGAGAAAGGCCCTTTTCTTTTCCATCATGATTGGGGGCCAGTGCAAAAGGAAGCTCTATAAAGGTATGGTTAAAGAGTTTTGTGTTGAAGAATTTGACAGGTCCGCACAAAGCCTTGACCTCAACCTCATTGCACACCTATGGGATAAACGAGAACTGAGATTGTGAAATAGGCCTTCATGTCCAATATCAATGTTTCACCTTACAAATGCTCTTCTGGATAAATAGGCAAAAATTTCCTCAGAACCACTCCAAGTTCTTGTAAAAAGCCTTCTCAGAAGAGTGAAGCTGTTATATCTGCAGATAGACCATCTAAATAAATAATGCCTATGGTCTTAGATTGGAATGTCATAATAGACACAGTAGGTGTAATGGATAGGTGTCCCAATACATTTTTCCATTTAGTACTTATTTCAAATTATTCTACACTACAGTATAATGATGGCCCGTAAAGACTCGTTCACATATATTAGCTAGAGAACTTGTTCTATCAGTTTGTTTGTAGTGTTGAGCGAACATGCTCGACACTGCTCGGTACTCGCCCGAGCATCACGCTACTCGGGATGTTCGGCGAGCACCGAACATTTCCGGGTTACTCGGGCGGGAGCTCGGGTCTCCGCCCTGCATGTTTGGCGCTCTTTACAGAGCCAATGAACATGCAGGGATTGCCAGCCAGTCACTGTAATGCCGCAGCCATGTTGTTTGTGGGCATTACAGTGATTGGCTGGCCGCACCGCGTCACCTCCCAGACGATCAGCCCGTCATGATTAGTGTGTGTGGGTGTCTGTGCGTGTGTCTGCGAGTGTGTGCGGGGTGTCTGTGCGTGTGTCTGCGCGATGTCTGCGGTGTCTGTGCGATGTGTGCGGTGTCTGTGCGATGTCTGCGGGTGTGCACGTTGTCTGTGCGATGTCTGCGGTGTCTGTGCGATGTCTGTGCATGCAGGCAGACATAGGCCGATGTGACACTACTACTCCTATTGGCCTATGTCTGTCCCCCGTCCACTCGTGCCAGCAGGATCAGCTCGATGGGAGCAGTAGTTCCCATCAGCCTGATCCTGCTATTTAAATTGCCCTACTGTGTCCCCAATAAATGTTAAATATATGTCATTGGTGGCCAGTGGTTGCCTACAATAAATTAGTTCATACATTACCTGTCCCCGCCGATCGGCACCTAAAATAAAGTAAAAAATAAAAAACTACACCTATACTCACCTAGACATCTAATTCCCCGAAGCCATCGATCTCCTGTAATAAGATATAAAATAATAAACCACAACCTTATCCTTACCCCTCCGTAGTAGTCCACGAGTGTCCCACGAAGATCTCCAGTTTAGAGCAGCCACATAGAATGTGACCGCTCTGAACCGCTGCCGCCGCTAGAATGATGGGGCCATAAAGCAGCCCCATCACTGCATAAGCGGGTTCGCCAGAGTTCAGGCAGCGCTGCTCCGGTTAGCTCCTTTACGGCCCTGCTGTATCGTGAGAAATTCCCACGGTATAGCAGTGCCGCAAAGGAGGTCTCCGGAGCTGCGCTGCCTGAATGCACTCCGGTGACCTCAGTCAGTGGCTCCCGCTGCCGGGAGCGGACGTGTTCCCGGCAGTGTGAGCTTACAGCAGCCATGCACAGCTGTCACCATCTCCAGATGTGACAGCTGTGCATGGGAGATCAGCGCAGGAACGTGGACAGGTAACTATTTTTTTTTGTAAACTAAGAATTAAATAAAATTGTGTGTTTTATTTCAAATAAATTATTTTTTTCTGGGTGTTTGTGTTTTTTCTTTTTAACACTTTGTAGGTTAGTAATGGGGGTGTCTTATAGACGCCCATCATTACTAACCTGGGCTTCATGGCAGCTGGCGCTGACATGAACCCCAACCCTATTACCCCCTGCCACCGCACCACGGCAGCGTGGGAGAGCGAGGCTAAGCGCCAGAATTGGCGCATCCTAAGGATGCGCCATTTCTGGGGCGGCTGACGGCTGGTGTTTCTAGCCTGGGAGGGGGCCAATATTCATGGCACCCTTCCTGGGCTATTAATATCAGCCCCCAGCTGTCTGCCTAGCCTTTGCTAGCTATTAAATAGGGGGTACCCCATGTCATTTTTTTGGGGGGGGGTCCCCCATTTTAATAGCTAGTAAAGGCTAGGTATTCAGCTGGGGGCTGATATTAGTAGTCTGGGAAGCTCCGTGGGTATTACCCACTTCCCAGGCTTCAAACATCTGCCCCAGCCGTCTGCTTAACCTCCGCTAGAGCCTAAAATTATGGGGGATCCCACGCCAATTTTTTTTTAAATGAATCCTTTATTTTAACACTAAATGACATTTGAGGAGTTAATAAAGATGCAGTCCCTAAATTATTATTTATTTTTTAATTAATTTTTCCCCAAAATTTTGACGTGGGCTTTGCCATATTTTTGTATGCCAGCCAGGTACAACATCCAGCTTCTATGAACGCGCCATTTTCTGGGGTGGCTGCGGACTGCAATTTGCACCGGGGAAGGGGCAGAAAGCTTGGGCCTCCCTGCGCTGCAGATTCCATCCCCCAGCTGCCTAGTTGTACCTGGCTGGACACACAAATAGGGAGAAGCCCCACGTATTTTTTTTTTTAATTATTTCATGAAATTCATGAAATAATAAAGAAAAAAAGGGCTTCCCTATATTGTTGTGTCCGGCCAAGTACAAATAGGCAGCTGGTGGTTGGGGGCAGCCCGTTCCTGCCTGCTGTACCTGGCTGGACACAAATATAGTACGAAGCCCCACGTCAATTTTTTTTTAATTATTTCAGGAAATTCATGAAATAATTAAAAAAAAATTGATGTGGGGCTTCGCCCTATATTTGTGTCCAGCCAGGTACAGCAGGCAGGAACGGGCTGTGCCCAACCACCAGCTGCCTATTTGTACCTGGCCGGACACAACAATATAGGGAAGCCCTTTTTTTAAAAAATTATTTCATGAAATAATTAAAAAAAAATTGACGTGGGGCTTCGCACTATATTTGTGTCCAGCCAGTTACAGCAGGCAGGAACGGGCTGCCCCCAACCACCAGCTGCCTATTTGTACCTGGTTGGACACAACAATATAGGGAAGCCCTTTTTTTCTTAATTATTTCATGAATTTCATGAAATAATTAAAAAAAAAAAATACATGGGGCTTCGCCCTATTTTTGTGTCCAGCCAGGTACAACTAGGCAGCTGAGGGCTGGAATCCGCAGCGCAGGGAGGCCCAAGCTTTCTGGGCCCCACCCGCTGCAAATTGCAGTCCGCAGCCACCCCGGAAAATGGCGCGTTCATAGAAGCGCCATCTTCTGGCGCTGTACCCAACTCATCCAGGGCCCTGGTGCGGTGGCTCACTGGGTAATAAAGGGGTTAAGGCCAGCTTGGCATTATCAGCTGGCCCTAAGCCCGAAATTCATGGGGTCACGCTAATATTAGACATGACCACCATGAATTTCTAGTAAAGTATTTAAAAAAAACACAACACCCAGAAAAAAGTCCTTTAATTGAAATAAACACACAATTCTTTATTGTTCTAAATTAAACTATACTTACCATCACGCCCCATTCCAGCTGAAGCCAACGATCTCCTGCAATAAAAGAAAAATCATAAAGCAACCTCATCCTTACCTTTCCATGGTTCCCACGACAGCTTCAGCTCTGCTACATCGAGATGACAGGCTGGACCGCAGCAGAACGCTGCCATCCAGCCTGTCATCCCGCAGACACTGAGAAGCGCAGGCATGCTTGCGCTCCTCAGTGTCTCTCTGTGACGGCATAAAGATGAGCCGAGGTCATGTCCAATGAACTCGGCTCACCTCATGCACGTCACTGACAGCGTGGGAACATTCTCCTGCACTCAGCGCTTCAGCGTGAGAATTTTCCCACGCTGTCAGTGACGTGAATGAGGTGAGGTCATGTCCAATGAACTCAGCTCACCTCATGCACGTCACTGACAGCGTGGGAAAATTCTCACGCTGAAGCGCTGAGTGCAGGAGAATTCTCCCACGCTGTCAGTGACGTGCATGAGGTGAGCTGAGTTCATTGGACATGAACTCGGCTCATCTGGATGCCGTCACAGAGAGACACTGAGGAGCGCAAGCATGCCTGCGCTTCTCAGTGTCTGCGGGATGACAGGCTGGATGGCAGCGTTCTGCTGCGGTCCAGCCTGTCATCTCGATGTAGCAGAGCTGAAGCTGTCCTGGGAACCATGGAAAGGTAAGGATGAGGTTGCTTTATTATTTTTCTTTTATTGCAGGAGATCGTTGGCTTCAGCTGGAATGGGCGTGATGGTAAGTAGAGTTTAATTTAGAACAATAAAGAATTGTGTGTTTATTTCAATTAAAGGACTTTATTCTGGGTGTTTGTGTTTTTTTTTTAACTTTGACTATGGGGTTAGTAATGGGGGTGTCTTATAGACGCCTCTCCATTACTAACCTGGGCTTGATGTCAGCTGGCATTATAAGCTGACATCAACCCCAACCCTATTACCCCCTGCCACCGCTACAGGGCAGTGGGAAGAGTGAGGCTAAGTGCCAGAATTGGCGCATCCTATGGATGCGCCATTTCTGGGGCGGCTGACGGCTGGTGTTTCTAGCCTGGGAGGGGGCCAATATTCATGGCACCCTTCCTGGGCTATTAATATCAGCCCCCAGCTGTCTGCCTAGCCTTTGCTAGCTATTAAATTAGGGGGGACCCCACGTCATTTTTTTGAGGGGGTCCCCCATTTTAATAGCTAGTAAAGGCTAGGTATTCAGCTGGGGGCTGATATTAGTAGCCTGGGAAGCTCCGTGGGTATTACCCCCTTCCCAGGCTTCAACCATCTGCCCCAGCCGTCTGCTTAACCTCCGCTAGAGACTAAAATTACGGGGAACCCCACGCCAATTTTTTTTTAAATAAATCCTTTATTTTAACACTAAATGACAAGTACAGTAATCAACACTGTCACTGTACTTCATATATATGTGACTGACATGTTTCTATCTATCTAATCTATGTGTGAAGCTCTATTCTGTCTGTTATAAATTGTCGGGTACCGCAGCTGAATTGCCGGCTGGCTTTTTTAAAGAGACAGTGCATGAAAACACAATTATTTTTTTAAATAAATCCTTTACACTAAATGACAAGTACAGTAAGCAACACTGTCACTGTACTTCATATATATGTGACTGACATGTTTCTATCTATCTAATCTGTGTGTGAAGCTCTATTCTTTCTGTTGTAAATTGTCAGGTACCGGTGTATGCCGCTGCTGAATTGCCGGCTTTTCGCGTAATACATTCTACATTATTCTTAGTTGTTTTACTTCATGTAGAATTAACCTACAAGGAAAGAAAGGGTTTATTTTCATTCCGATATTTGTGTCCCATTGACTTGCATTGGTTTCCGGTATCGGAATCGGCGATATCCGATACTTTTTGGGTATCGGTCCGATCCAATCCGATACGATATTTCCTGATATCGGAAGGTATCGCTCAACACTATCCTTAACATATTTCACAGGAAAGCACTTTCACTTTCGTTTTTGAACGTTTTATTGTGAGCCTGTAAAAGTGGCTTAATACCTCTGACCACGTTGTTGACAGCAGTGACCTGGGGGTCAGAAATGCTTCCAGGGGCGACCCCCATGCTGTCCCCATGTCATTTGAGCACTGTCACTATCGTTTTGGGCACTTGTTAGGCTTTTAAAAGACTGCCGGGGGAGCCGCCGCAAAAATGCTCGAGTCTCCCATAGACTAACATTGGGCTCGTTGCTCGGGTCGAGCACCCGAGTATCACGGCGAGCTCGGCCCGAGCTTCGAGCACCCGAGCATTTTAGTGCTCGCTCAACACTATTTGTTTGTTTATTTTTTTAAAAAAAGGTTGCTTACTAGTTCATTGTTGACTTCAGGACTTATTAATAAATTAAGATGTAACAGATGAGATGACAGTATATATTATTTTAGCTGGTCATCAAAATGAAGAATGGGCTTTAAACCAACAAATATCACCAAGTGAAGTTCTAATCTGCACACAATGCATAGATGAGTCAGTTAATCCATAGAAATATCCACTAATATTTCACTGAGCCTGCTTTCCAATTCAAAGAGTGATTCCTCTTCTTTGACACCCATACTTCTTAATAGGACAAATGTACATGGGTTACCCCTATCCCTTTTATAAAAAGACAGAGAGAACTGAGCCTGACTATATCATACAAGAATAAGAAACAAGCTGAAAACACAATGAATGTATGACACAAGCAATGAAACAACCAAAAATACAAAGCTGCTAGTAAAAGTGTAGAAAGATTTTCATTAAAGGGGTTTCCTGCGTTGGTGTTTTATCAACTACGTAAGGAATTGAATGTAAAAAAATTGATGGGTGCTAAAGTTTTAGTAACACCACTCTTTTAAAATTTTACAGTATTTCATCCATTTTTATCCATCCCATCATGTATTCTTCTCATTTACACTCCGAATTAAACTCCAGCTGGTTTTGGGTTTCAGGATGCAGTGCAGAGCCCAGTCGCTGACAGTGGGGTGTACGTTATGTGCCGTCTGTTTCAAGAGCAACATTTATATGTAACTATGTAATTAGATAAATCAGAAAACTCACAAGTATGTTATGAATCAAATTACCCAAGTTTCCTAATCTGTATTCATATTTAAAATGAGAAATTTGTTTTAAAGTGCAATTACCTTTGTCAGTGATATTTCGCTATAACTATAATGTATGGAAATGTGAGTTAGATAATCTAGAATAATTAATGAAGTCAAGAGCTTTACTAAACCCAACATCCAGTGTAGATACATATAATTTAAAAGAGAGCGGCCAAACCTTTTAGTACCGGAACATTTTTTTAACTGTTTTCCAAAAGGTATAATGCACGTTTCTCTTGTATTACCATTAAGGCATGTTGGCTGCTTCCAAACTATATTTGCCAGATTACATTTGTTTATATGTATAATTTAATTTACAACTGGCATAGGTTTTGTATTTTACTCAAGGGAATATAATAGTCTGAAATGTGTGCAATATTTATTTCTATGTTAGAGAATTATACATGTAATATATAATGTTAAAACATCCAACATGGTGTACAAATAAAAGTTGCTATAAACGTTTTACAAAATCTTAAGAGTAACATCTTTCCATGTGGAGAGCGACTTGCCTGACATGCCAATGTAAGGAGACTTATAGGCCATGCAATACTTCTCTGGGAAATTAAATATGCAAATTGCCTCTTCAGAAAGGAAGAGGACTTGAACTCTAGGGATGCTTATTGCAAGTAGTAGTTTGAAAAGTTAATATTATTCCTTTAACAAAGCCTTGCCATATGACTTAGTATAAAAGCTAAACCATAATCTCAATTTGCAGGCAAATGCTTTCGGGGTGCTGCTCCTCCTCCGTACAAGGCATGAGATCTGATTTGGCTGTATTAGAGGCCACTGACTGGGGTCTAATGGGTAACATCTCTCCTTGTGAATAGTGACATGCTTGACATGGTAGTGCAAGGAGACTTTTAGGCCATGCGATGCAAATGATGAATATGCTTGAAGTATAAAGCAACAATCTTTTGTTATCTGTCTCATATTTATTTATCTATTTCTTAAGCTCACCACACACATTAAAAATCTGTTGGATATATGATGTTTTGGCTGATCATTCGGCTGGCAGCCATTTCAGCCAGATTTCCCATACACACAAGCGCTAGTTCGGCCAATTGATGAGAGGTGATAGGGTTCTGAGGTGACGTGTGATGAGACAATCTGCGCATGTGCAAGGCTGCGTGGCTGCATCACATTGGAGACCGGATTCTTATCTTCCTAGAGCACTAGCACTATGATAGAAACTAGTGCATATGTCGGATAATATTCTAGAATCTGAAATTATGAATATGTGCACCTTGGAATACCTTGATGGCACTTGTGGCCTTAACTGAACATCAATTCAAACTGAAGTATTGTGATAGTAATAGATTTATTTAATTCAGAATGAACAATGTTACTAAGATATGGAAATGTAACTACAGTATCGTGTAAAAGTGTAAGCACCCCTGGTCAAAATTAATGTTATTGTGAAAAGTTAAGCAAGTTGGAGATAAAATTATCTCTTAAAGGCCTAAAGTTAAAGATGACACATCTCCTTAGTATTTTAGGCAAAACAATAAGTATATTTTCATCTTTTACATTTTAAAAATTACAAAAAGGAAAATGGGCAGATGCAAAAGTTTAGGCAACCTGCATGGTTAGTAGCTAGTAGCACCTCCTTTTGAAAGTAAAAGCTTTTCATCCATTCTTCCTTGGAAAATTCTTAAAGTTCTGTGAGATTCCTGGGTCATCTTGCATGCACTGCTATTTTGAGGTCTAGCCATAGATTTTCAATGATGCTCAGGTCAAGGAACTGTGAGGGCCATTGTAAAATCTTCAGCTTGCGCCTTTTGAAGTAGTCTATTGTGGATTTTGACGTGTGTATAGAATAATTATCCATTTGTAGAAGCCTCACTCTTTACAACTTCAGCTTTTTTTTACAGATGGTGTTATGTTTGCATCAAGAATTTGTTGAAATTTCATTGAATCCATTATTTCCTTTACCCATGCTATTGACTACAACAAAACCTCAAAGCATGATTGATCCACCCCCATGCCTACCCCCTTAATGACCAGAGCATTTTCCTCCTTTGATTTTTCGTGTTTTGCCCCACTTGTTCCCAGAGCCATAACTTTTTTATTTTTCTGTCAATATGGCCATATGAGGGCTTATTTTTTGTTGGCCGAGTTGTACTTTTGAACGACTATCATCAGGCAATTCCTTGTCCCAGCACAGCATTCAACTGTCTCTACTCCAGGCCTTGGAATGAAATAGAAAGTTTCCAGCCACCCACCTTCAGGCACATTTCCAGGCTGCTTGCCGTGGAAATGTTGCCATTTAGGCTTGTTGACACAGAGGATTTGCGGTGACTCGTGGCGGCAGTCGTTCCTCGGTACTCGGTTCCCAACCACCACTTTATCTCCCGGTATGGCATCCCGCCTTGTACCAGCATGTGTAAAGTAACAACACTTGTGCTCTTACCAAGGCACTTACTGGGATTGACACATGGACAAGCGCTTGTGGCTGGGATGCTACATTTCCCTGACGGCACACTGGGTGAATATTGTGGAGGCTAGGGCCGAGTCCCTCTCTGGCATGGCACATGTGCTATCAATGCTGAGGATTGCTGGCCACTCTATCAGGGTTTCCTGCACCTCCTACATCAGTTCCTGCACCCCCTCCTGCTCCTTCTTATCTTCCATCTCCGATGTGTTATCTCAGAGCATGTCGTCTACATCAGCCAGAAGCTATAAGCTCTGCAGCACTGCCTCAGTGAAAACAGGCTCTGCTGAAGTTAATTTGTCTAGAAGACAAGCTGAACACCATGGCAGAGTTACTTAAAGGAATAACAGACCAGACAGATCTGTGTTTTTTGCCGCTGAACCTCCCCATGCATAGTTGTGTGGGATAATGGCAGTAACCTGGTGGCGGCTGTGAAGCTTAGCAAGCTCACACACATACCATGCTTGGCACATGTGCTCAACTTGGTAGTTGAGTGCTTTCTGAAAACATACTCAGATATTCCAGAGCTTCTGGTTAAGGTACGCCACATCAGCGCCCATTTCTGCAAGTAAGCTACAGCTGCCACCCCTCTGGCAGTGCTGCAGCAACGCATGAAATTGCCAGCTCACCGACTGGTGTGCAACATGCCTACGCGCTGGACCTCCATACTGTACATGCTGGCAAAGTTTTGTAAGCAGCAGAGGCCAGTTGTTGAGTACCAGCTCCAACATGCCAGTCAGTATTCTGGTCAGCCTCCGCACATAACATCTGAAGAGTGGGCATGGATGTATGACATGTGTGCGGTTCTCCAAGACTTTGAGGAGTCCACAAAGATGGTGAGTGGCGATGATTCCATAGTCAGCGCATTGATCCCGCTTCTGTGCCTACTTAAACATTCGCTGCTCACAATTAAACATGAAGATATGCATGTGGACCAGGTGGAGATGGAGGAAGACATGAGACAGGGATATACTACGCAGCCTGATCTCATCTGCTCAGTGCAGATTGGGTAACAATGAAGAGGTGGAGGCTGAGGAAGAGGAGGATGAACAGGAGCTTGCTGATAGCGCAAAAGAGGCTAGTACCCATGCAAGCTTTGCCCTGTCTCTCCTACGTGGATGGGCTGAGTAGGGGAATGAGGAGGAAGAGATGGAGGAGGAGGAGGCGATGGAGAGTTGGTGGAGACAGGGAAGTGTTGGCTGTAGGGATCTTGGTACATATTGCTGACTTTATGTACTGCTGCCTTTCCCATGACCCTCTCGTTACATTCATCTTGGCCAAAAAAGAGTACTGGTTGTTCACTCTGCTTGACCCACACTACAAGCAGAAATTTGCATGTCTTCTTCCTGAGGCGGAGAAGTCTTCTAAAATGGTGCTATATCAGAAGGTCATTGTGGAAAATATGTTGAAAAAATTCCCATCAAACAATGCTAGCAGCAGGGGGCAAGCATCCTTGCCCAACCAAAGAGGACACACAGCAGAGGCAGGGGTACACTGTCAAAGGCTTGGCCCAATTTCATGACACCAGCCGAGCATCCAGGGCCTGATGACCAGGTATTTTTGACAAAGAGGGAAAAGTTTTTAAACATGGTCAAGCAATACCTGGCCAACAAAACCAGAGTACTCCCTAATTTTTCTGTGACCTTCAGCTATTGAGTCCCAAAGTTGGACACCTGGCATCAGCTGTTCCTCTATGCCTTGGAGATGTTGTGCTGCCCTACCACGAGAGTCTTATCTGAGCGGGTTTTTAATGCCACAGGGGGGTCATAACAGACAGTCGCTTTTGCCTGTCAACAGAAAGTGCTGACAGGCTCACTTTCATAACAATGAACAAAGCCTGAATTAGATCTGACTTTTCCACACAGCAGCATATAAAGTGTTTATAATGTTAAATATTTCAATGAGGCATGCCAGTTGTTGTCTTCTGGGGTATATGGATGACTGGATGACCCAACTTATATTTTTTTGCTGGCTTTGCACTTTGTGAAAAGTCTTAATGAGTGCTGAAGTGCCACAACTACACCTTCTCGTTTTTTTATGATGCATTCCAGTTGGTTTCATCAAGGGTGTATGGATGACACTGCTTTTAATTATTGACAGGCTTTGCACTGTGTGCAGAGCTTTTATGAGTGTAGGAGTACCACAACTACACTTTGTTCACAATATTTGAATGAGGCACTACTACTCCTTGCAATTGTTGGCAGGATTTGCATTTAGTGCATAGTCTTTATGAATCTAGGAGTACCACTAAATTACAATTTGAACAGAATGTGTATGAGAGCCTCTTTTATATCTAACACAGGATGTATCTGAGTCCCTCTGAGTCCCTAATTTTTAGCACTTTTTGCTTCCTTCATAAATTACTATGGAATTTCCAATTTTTACTAAAAAATTTAATTTTAGTTTACTTAAATTACATTTTTTTTAAATCCTCTTTCAATTTTGCCTTACATACAAGTAATTATACAGAAAAAATGCTTTTAACATTTTTTTTTTCTGTAAACTCCAATTTCTCGCTGATTTTGAATGTTTTATTGTCAGTGCTTAACCCCTTTTCTGGCCCAAGGCATACTCATATGTATCTGTGCCCTGGGCCTTATGGGCCAGATACGTATTAGTACGCCCTGGCGACTTTTCCCTCGCAGAGGCTGTGCGGGCGTGATCGCCACTGGGTGTCAGCTGATTGTCACAGCTGACACCCGGTACTATGTGCAGGGAGCGGTGCTCCCTGCACATTAACCCCCAAAATGCTTTGATGGAAGTCGATCGCAGCATTGTGCGAGCAAGGGGGGAGGTAAGCGCCGATACTTACCTCCTCTCCGGCGTCCTGCAGTGTCTGAGTCGGGTACCGGATGTTGTCATGGTGACCCGATGTCGTCATGACAATATCCGGGTCACCAGGAGGCAAGAAGTTACTTTGGTAATGCGCAACCAAAGTAACTTCTCACTGTGCAGCACTGACAGGCTGGTTCAGGATGCTGCTGCATTCCTGTGCTATACAGCCTATCAGAATACAAAAAGTGAAAGTCCCATAGTGGGACAATGTGTAAAAGTACGAAAAGTGTCAGAAAGTGAAAAAAAATCCTGCTACATGTTCACAGACATGCCAGTGGAAAAGCCATACTTCACATGCCAGAAATGCAAGCTTGTGTCCCTGTTGGAGGAAAAGTTGCGAAATCTAGAAGAGAGGTTAACTACCTTGAAAATCATTAAGGAAGGTGAAGAGTTCTTAGACAGAGCAGAATTATCTCTTCATGATACAGAAAGAGAAGAAAGTCGAACTGCACCTGACAAAACAGAGGAATGGAAGCATGTGACCCAGAGAAGCAGGAGGATCGAGAGGCAGTCAGCACCTATAATGCTCAGGAACCAGTACCAGGCTCTCACGCAGGAGAACCATGAAGAAATACAGCAAGATAAGACTTTGCCCACAATGAATAACCTTGTCAGCCCTCAGAATCCTCCTGGATGGAGAAAGAAAAATGTTGGGAAGAAAAAACGGAGAGTGGTGGTCATGGGGGATTCTCTGTTGAAAGGAACAGAGGCCGCTATCTGCAGACCAGACATAACCTCAAGAGAAATGTGCTGTCTTCCAGGAGCAAAAATTAAAGATGTGTCTAACAGGATATCAAGACTCTTCAGACCTACAGATCACTACCCATTCCTGCTAATACATGTGGGGACAAATGACACCGCAGAAAGGACCTGGAAACCATCTGCAGTGACTTTGAAGACTTAGGCAAGAAAGTGAAAGAATTGGGAGTGCAGGTGGTCTTCTCATCCATCCTGCTAGTGGATGGCCATGGAACAATGAGGTGGAATAAGATTCTACAGGTGAACAACTGGCTACGTCGATGGTGCCATCAACAAGGATTTGGATTTCTGGATCACGGAATGAATTACCTATATGATGGACTACTTGCTAGAGATGGGGTGCACCTTACAAAGACTGGAAAACGTGTATTTGGAAGTCGCCTTGCTACACTCATCAGGAGAGCTTTAAACTAGAAAAATGTGGGAAGGGAAGCAAAAGGCCAGAAAAAGATATACAGCTGAGAAATACTATTGAGATCTCTGCTACTGGAAGTGGAAAGGAAGAACAAAGACAAAAAAATTTAAATAATAAAAATATGGGAGGAAGAGAAACCGATCACAAACTAAAATGTTTTTATACAAATGCACAAAGCATGGGCAACAAACAAGTAGAATTGGAACTACTAACGCAGGAAAAGGAATATGATGTCATTGGAATAACTGAAACTTGGTGGGACGATACACATGATTGGAATACAAGGCCAAAAGGATACAACTTATTTGCAAGAAACAGACTTGATAAACGAGGAGGAGGTGTCACATTGTATGTTAGAAAAGCGTATATCTGCACAGAGATTGAAGCAGAGACTGGGAGTTCTGTGGAAACTGTTTGGGTGAGAATACAAGGAGAGAACAACGGAAAGGACACCATTGTAGGCATTTACTACAGGCCACCTGGGCAAGTTGAAGATATGGATGAAGTCTTTATGTATTAATGACCAAGTTCTCAAAAAAATATGACGTAATGGTCATGGGAGATTTCAAGTATCCAGACATTTGTTGGGAATCTCTCTCAAGTAAAGCTAACAGGTCAAGCAAATTCTTATCCTCTCTTGCTGACAACTTTATCTTTCAAAAGGTAGGAGAGAAAACAAGGGGATCTGCTACTTTGGATCTAATCCTTATAAACAGGGAGGAAATGGTTGAGGAGGTAAAAGTGGCTGGAACCCTAGGAGGCAGCGATCATGCTATTATAGAATTTTGGATAACTAGAGGAGGAAGACATGTGAAGACTCAAACTTCAAGGTTAGATTTCAGAAAGGCAGATTTTAAGCAACTCAGAAAGAGAATAGGAGGGATCCAATGGCTGGATGTCCTTAAGGACAAAAATGTCCAGGAAGGATGGGAAATTTTTAAAAATGAGATTCTCAAAACACAATCGTTAACAATCCCGAAAAGTAGGAAGAATGGGAAGCATTTAAGGAAACCAGGATGGATGAACACAGAACTTAAACACATGCTAAAAAGAAAGAAAGAAATGTTTATCAAATGGAAAGAGGGAGGCATATCTAAAGAAGATTATAATGCAGTCTGCAGATCCTGTAGGGCACGTATCAGGTTAGCTAAAGCTGACAATGAATTAAGGCTTGCAAGAGATGTCAAAAGCAATAAAAAAGGATTTTGGGGGTATGTCAAAAGTAAAAGAAAAGTCAACGATGCTATAGGATTTTTACAGGATGAAAATGGTGAAATGGTAAGAAAGGATGTTGAGAAGGCCGAACTTTTTAATTCCTATTTTGCATCTGATTTCTCTCAGAAAGAAAATGTAACATCAACTCATCTTTACTGTCCTATTAAAGGAATAGAAAAATCCAAGTTATCTGTAAACAGAGAGATTGTGAGGGAATATTTAGCTAACATAAATGAGTTCAAGTCTCCAGGTCCAGATGAATTACACCCCAGAGTACTGAAGGAGATCGTAGAAGAAATTTTAGAACCACTCTCCATAATCTTTGAAAATTCTTGGAGAACAGGAGAATTCCCAGAAGACTGAAGAAGAGCAAATGTTGTTCCTATCTTCAAAAAGGGGAAGAGGGTGGACCCAGGGAACTATAGGCCAGTGAGTCTGACTTCTATACCAAGAAAGATCTTTGAACAAATTATTAAACAACATGTATGTAAGTACCTGGATAAGAATGAAGTGATTAACCAGAGTCAGCATGGGTTTATAGCTAACAAGTCATGTCAGATTAACTTAATTTCCTTCTATGACAGAATCACTGACTCGGTGGATCAGGGAAATGCTGTAGATATAGTATATCTTGACTTCAGCAAAGCATTTGACAAAGTATCTCACACCATCCTTATTGAAAAAATTGCCAAGTATGGAATGGACAAGGCAACTGTTAGGTGGATTCATAACTGGCTTATTGATCGGACTCAAAGTGTGGTCGTAAATGGCTTCACATCCAGTTGGATGAATGTCTCAAGTGGGGTACCACAGGGCTCTGTCCTGGGACCTGTAATGTTCAACATCTTAATCAATGATTTAGATGAAGGAATTGAGGGTAAACTGATTAAATTTGCTGATGACACAAAGCTAGGAGGAATAGCTAATACTATAGAAGAGAGAGAGAGGATTCAAAAAGACCTAAATAAACTTCAGCAGTAGGCTGTAACCAACAGAATGTTTTTTAACAGGGAAAAATGCAAAGTACTACATCTGGGTAATAAAAATGAAAAAAGCATATACAGAATGGGAGGAATAGAGCTAAGCAACAGTACATGTGAAAAAGACTTAGGTATACTAATAGATCATAGACTGAACATGAGTCAACAGTGTGATGCAGCAGCAAAAAGGCAAATACAATTCTGGGATGTATTAACAGAAGCATACAGTCTAGATCACGTGAAGTAATTATCGAACTTTACTCCTCTTTGGTCAGACCTCATCTCGAATTCTGCGTCCAGTTTTGGGCACCACATTTTAAAAAAGACATCGACAAACTGGAGCAAGTTCAGAGAAGAGCGACCAGAATGGTGACCGGTCAGCAAACCATGTCTTATGAGGAACGGTTACAGGATTTGGGAAAGTTTAGCTTGCAAAAAAGAAGACTGAGAGGAGACTTAATAGCTGTCTACAAATATCTCAAGGGCTGTCACATTGTAGAAGGATCATCTTTATTCTCATTTGCACAAAGGAAAGACTAGAAGCAATGGGATGAAACTGAATGGGAGGAGACACAGATTAGATATTAGAAAAAACTTTTTGACAGTTAGAGTGATTAATGAGTGGAACAGGCTGCCACGAGACGTGGTGAGTTCCCCTTCAATGGACGTCTTCAAACAGAGGCTGGACAGATATCTGTCTGAGATGATTTAGTGAATCCTGCTTTGAGCAGGGGGTTGTACCAGATGACCCAGGAGGTCCCCTCCAACTCTACCATTCTATGATTCTGTGATTCTATGAAAATTGTAAAAATATTTAAAAAAATAAAAATAAATAAATAATCCCCAAAAAATAAAAATATACTGAACTCATAAATACATATTATTATGAAAAAAAACAATAGAAGTATACATATTTGGTATCACTGTGTCCGGAACGACCTGACCTATAAAACTGTCCCACTAGTTAACCCCTTTAGTAAACATGGTAGAAAAAAAAAAAAAACGAAGCAAAAAACGATGCTATATCATCATACCGCCAAACAAAAAATGCAAAATAAAGCGCGATCAAAAAGACAAATGTAAATAAAAATGATACCGCTGAAAACATCATCTTGTCCCACAAAAAACAAGGTGCCATACAGCTCCAACGGCCAAACAATAAAAAAGTTATAGCTCTCAGAATAAAGCGATGCAAAAACAATTATTTTTTCTATAAAATAGTTTTTATTGTGTAAAAGCTCCAAAACATAAAAAAAACAATATAAATGTGATACCTCTGTAAATGTACTGACCCGAAGAATGAAGCTGCCTTATCAATTTTACCACACACAGAACGGCATAAAAAAAAATCCTAAATTGTTGTTTTTTGTTTATTCTGCCTCCCAAAAATTTTAACAGAAAGCTATCAAAAAATGTCACGTGCCTGAAAATGGTACCAATGAAAACGTCAACTTGTCCCGGTTTTTTAGTGGGTGACAGCTGTCAATCATAAAAACCCGATATCAATCTGGTATAGATGTAAACACGAATAAAGAGAAAATTTCAGCTCACCCTTGAGATGTAATCCCAGTCTGGCATGGAGCACGGAGTCCTCACTGCTGCACAGCGCCTGGGTCAATGAGGATGTAAAGATGGATCCAGCTCAACACACCGGGCAATTAATTAAAATTCAACAATCTTTATTGGCAAATCCTCTTGAACACTGACTATGTGTTCAAGAGTTTTTCCCTCGAAACGCGTATGGCATTTTTTATACACACTATCCCATAATATATGCTTTGTCGTCTGAGATGTCCATTTTTTGTCTTTTCTACAAATTTTTAAAAGGATTTGCCAATAAAGATTGTTGAATTTTAATTAATTGCCCGGTGTGTTGAGCTGCATCCATCTTCACTTCCTCATAGATGTAAACACACCAACCCGAAGAATAAAGTCATGTAATCACTTATACTGCACGAGGAATGGCATAAGAAAACCTCTAGGGTTAGGGTTGGGCTAGGGTTAGGGTTGTACTAGGGCTAATGTTGTGCTAGGGCTAGGGTTATGGTTGGGCTAGGGTAAGGGTTGGGCTACGGTTAGGGTTGGGGTTATATTAGGGTTGGGGTTAGGGTTGTGTTGGGGTTGGGATTTTTTCAGAAGTAAAGAAAAAAAAATTATAACAATATGGCGATTAGTGTTGAGCGCAAGTGCCCGCTACTTCAGTTTGCATCAGATACTCGGGTATGCATAGAGTATCGCGGGTGCTCGAGTGACATGCTCAACAAATTTTGGGGTCCATTTTTTCCTGATACCCTTGCAAAAATAAAAAAATAGGGGTCTAAATAACATTTTTGTGAAAAAAGTTAAATGTTCATTTTTTTCTTCCACATTCCAAAAATCCTGTGAAGCACCTGAAGGGTTAATAAACTTCTTGAATGTGGTTTTGAGCACCTTGAGTGGTGCAGTTTTTAGAATGACATCACTTTTGGGTATTTTCTGTCATGAAGGCCCCTCAAAGTCACTTCAAATATGATGTGGTCCCTAAAAAAAGTTTTGGAAATTTTGTTGTAAAAATGAGAAATCGCTGGTCAACTTTTAACCCTTAACTCCCTAACAAAAAAAAAATTGGTTCCAAAATTGTGCTTATGTAAAATAGACATGTGGGAAATGTTATTTATTAACTATTTTGTGTGACATATCTCTCTGATTTAAGGGCATGAAAATTCAAAGTTTGAAAATTGCGAAATTTTGAACATTTTCGCCAAATTTCCATTTTTTTCACATATAAATGCAAGTGATATTGAAGAAATTTTACCACTATCATGAAGTACAATGTGTCACAAAAAAACAATCTCAGAATCAGGGGGATCCGTTGAAGCGCTCCAGAGTTATTACCTCATACAGTGACAGTGGTCAGAATTGTAAAAATTGGCCCGGTCATCAACGTGCAAACCAATTTGGGGGTAAAGGGGTTAAGGTAGAGTAAAAGTGTGACACCATTGTTCTCAGCAGTGATTTGGGAGTCAGAGATTCTTCCAGGGGTCTTCCCCATGCTGTCTTCCTTCCATTCAGCACTTTTTCCATCCATTTCAACATTTCCATTGCCCTCAGACCTCCTTGTAGGGTCTGCCTGAAAAATACTTGTTACTCAAAACGAGCATTAGAGCAGTAGAAATTGCTCAGTTTGAGTAACAAGCATCCGAGTATTCTCTAGTAACAACAAGATCTTGATAAAGAAGCAGTTTTGTTAAATAAAGAGAAATATGTTTTGCTTTCATTGTTCTTGTGTTCATAGCTCTTTCATTGAAGAGATGAGCTTAAAGTGAATTGGTCATCAGGATTTTGCTACTAATCTAAGGGCAAAGACCATGATTTCAGAGATGTATCACTTACTGGGCTGCTTGGTGTAGTTTTAATATTATCTCTGTTTTATTGACTGCAGATCTATCAGTTCTCTTAATGCAGAGCTTTGTATAATCCCACTCACACCAGGTCATATTCTATAGTTCAGATTCTTACACATACAGCTATACCAATTATGTGTACAAAAAAAAAAGCATAAAAAGCAATATTAAAGCCTTTTAAATTTTGAAGGCTTTTCTTGCGGTGGTTTTTCATGTCTTTTTTATATACTTTTAGCCATTTTAGATTTTTTCTTTTATTTTTTCTTTTACATTCCACCAATGCTCTAAACCATGTATGAGCTCATATAATAAACTGCAATACTTACATATTGCAGTGTATTATTCATGTTAGCATATCGCCTAATAGGTGTACAAAGACAATCTGACCAGGAGACCATCCTTAGATCTCTGGTTGCCATGATAATTCACCAGTATTCCATGCTCTTGTACCACAGTGTGCTGATGAAGTGACAATAAGAGTCCCTCATTTTTTCTAACCACTAAAGCTACGTTCCCATAATGAGCATTTGATGACTCTTTGATGTTGCAGATTTTCTGCAGCATTACTGCACCTATTAAGTATTCTGCACCTATATATAATATAAGCAGGGATGTGTCCTTCTGTCTGAATCCTCTATAGACTAGGCAAGCACAATGCGCCTCGCAGTCGACCGCAGACAGAAAGACACATCCACGTCCCAGACAGGGATGAGGAGTGTGGCGCCGGAGATCAGGGTATGCATAGGCACTGAGCGCATACCGCGATCCCAAACGCCATAACCACATACCAGTTTGGGCCTGACATCTCTGAAAATGTCAGGGGAGGAGTGTGGCGCCTGCGCATAGCGCGATATCCGGCGTCATTTTAGTGAAGACAAATATGCACAGTGTCTTCAACAAAATGGCGCCAGATATTGCTGCATGCGCATGCGTGTACTCCAGTTGAATACACTCTGCACATTTATCTTAATTAAAATAGAGCTGGATATCATGCAGATGTTGATTCCGGCACGATTTTAGTAAAATTACGCAGGAAAGGCACTGCAGGGGGGCGGTGAAAAGGTTAGTAGGAGTGTTTTTTTATTTTATGTATGAATGGATGGGGGAGCATAACAGGATGGGGGACCAGTATTGGGGAGCATATACCAGGATGGGGGAGCACGGGCCAGGATGGGGGGCATATACCAGGATGGGGGACCATAATGGGGAAAGCATATACCAGGATGGGGGAGCAGGATGGGGGGAAGCATATACCAAGATTGGGGAGCACATAACAGCATGGGGAACCAGGATTGGGGAGCATGGACTAGGATGTGGGAGCATGGACCAGGATAGGGGGTAGCATATACCAGGATGGGGGACCAGGATTGGGGAGCATATACCAGGATGGGAGACCAGGATTGGGGAGCATATACCAGGATGGAGGACCAGGCTGGGGGGAGCATATACCAGAATGGGGGAGCATATACCAGGATTGGGGAGCATATACCAGGATGTGGTACCAGAATGTGGGAGTATATACCAGGATGGGGGAGCATATACCTGGATGAGGGAGCATATAGCAGGATAGGGACCAGGATGGGGGGGAGCATATACCAGGATGGGGAAGCATATACCTGGATGAGGGAGCATATAGCAGGATAGGGACCAGGATGGGGGGGAGCATATACCAGGATGGGGAAGCATATACCAGGATGAGGAAGCATATACCAGGATGGGGGACCAGGATGGGGGTGAGCATATACCAGGATGAGGAGCATATACCAGCATGGAGGACCAGGATTGGGGAGTATATACCAGGATATGGAGAAGCATATACCAGGATGGGGAGGAGCATATACCAGAATGGGGGACCCGGATGGGGGAGCATATACCAGGATGTGGGAGCACATAACAGGATGGGGGACCAGGATTGGGGAACATTTTTTCATGATGGGGACCAGGATGGGGGGGAGAATATGCCAGGATGGGGAAGTATATACCAGGATTGGGTAGCATATACCAGGATGGGAGACCAGGATGGGGGGAAGCATATACCAGGATGGGGGACCATATTCCAGGATGGGGGACCAGGATGTGGAAGTATATACCAGGATGGGGGTGCATATACCAGGATGGGGGAGCATATAACAGGATGGGGACCAGGATGCCATAATGGGGGAGCTTATACCAGGATGGGGGAGTATATACCAGGATGAGGGACCAGGATTGTGGAGCATATACCAGGATGCGGGACCAGGATGGGGGGGAGCATATACCAGGATGGGGGACCATATTTCAGGATGGGGGACCAGGATGTGGAAGTATATACCAGGATGGGGGTGCATATACAAGGATGGGTGAGCATATAACAGGATGGGGACTAGGATGCCATAATGGGGGAGCATATACCAGGATGGGGGAGCATATGCCAGGATCGGGGACCATATTCCAGGATGGGGGACCAGGATGTGAAAGTATGTACCAGGATAGGGGTGCATATACCAGGATGGGGGAGCATATAACAGGATGGGGACCAGGATGCCATAATGGGGGAGCATATACCAGGATGGGGGAGTATATACCAGGATGAGGGACCAGGATTGTGGAGCATATACCAGGATGGGGGACCAGGATGGGGGGGAGCATATACCAGGATGGGGGACCATATTGCAGGATGGGGGACCAGGATGTGGAAGTATATACCAGGATGGGGGTGCATATACCAGGATGGGGGAGCATATAACAGGATGGGGACCAGGATGCCATAATGGGGGAGCATATACCAGGATGGGGGAGCATATGCCATGAAGGGGGACCAGGATTGGGGAGCATATACATGAAGGGGACCAGGATGTGGGGAAGCATATACCAGGATGGGGGACCAGGATAGGGGAGCATATACCAGGATTGGGGACTATATGCCAGGATCGGGGACCATATACCTGGATGGGGGACCAGGATGGGGGAGCATATACCAATAAAAATGCTCGCCACCTGGGTGTAGAACGTTTTCAATAGCTCATTAAGTATATGAGGGTACTTTTTTTTTTTTTTGACACTGCTGTTTTTACCTCTTTTTCATATGTTATATTTTAAATAAAGCTGCTTTGTTTTTTTATACTTTATGCTATTGTCATGTGCGGTTCGTATCCATTTTTTATGTGATTCCGCAGATAAACTGCAGTAAAAATTGGTATGCTGCTTTCTACCTGCAGATTTTCCACATCTAATGCAATTCTATGGGGAAAATCCACACAGAAAACTCAGTATACCCGCAAGATTAATTGACATGTTTCAAATTTGAAACACGCTTTGCTGGTCGGTTTATGCTATGTAAAAAATATGCACAGGGAGCATGAGATTTCTATAAATTTCATCAACTTTACTGGAACTATAAGATGCTGCATTTTGGTGCAGTGAAAATATGCAGTGTCAAAAACTCACCAAAACCTCATTATGGGATTTTAACTTTAGATATCAAAGTCTATATTGACCATGGCGTTAAACTGGTTAAATAGCAGCCTGAATCTAAGTTATCTTGAATTGTGGCTGTTGTAGCAGTGTCATCTGTAATATACTGATGACACACAATGAAGTTAGCGCCATATTTGTCATTTGAATATTTTGTTCAGAACTTAAGTCTTAGAACCTTTTATTTTTTTAAAAAAACTTGTTAGCTACTATTAGCTATTATCAGTTTATTTTTTCTGTACAAATCATGGCATAGTCAATCATACATGACTTTCTATGCTGATTTAATTCTAAGTATTTTCTGCAGACCAGATTTTACAAATGATGAGATCGTGCTAAGGAAATAATATCTTTCATACAAACAAATGTTATTTTACAGTAGTTTTTGGTTTCCATTTTATTCATTGTTATGTTTCAAGAATGTCTTAGTTGTTCAACTTACAATGTATGGTTTCAATTAAACTGGGATCCCATGTTAAGTTTTTAGAATTATTGTTATCTACAGCACTTGAAATTGTGTTCTAGCTACTTTAGCATTCTGTTTCTCCTGTAGTTTTCACCAAATGTATAGTTTGAAATAACCTGAGCTTTTAAAAAGAAGTATAAAAAAGTATCAGTTCACTTTAGTACAAAAATTGATAATTGACTATGGGTATCTGTCTGCACATAAGCTTTATTTTAACAAATGTGTTGAAAAAAAAACGTATGGAACTTATGTCTAACTAATCTACAGTTATTAAAAAATTGGTGCAAGAGATGGGCGCATTTATTTGAGCGGAATTGAAATCTACTCGAAGTTTACAAAAATACGTATTCTTCAGAATAAAATTTTTTGTGTAATTCACTCTGCAATTATTCAGCAAAATGGCACCCAAGACGTCCGTATGCAGGAGCGTCGTAAGGTTGCAATGTCACGTCATCCAGCCTAGCGTGAAGAGGAACAGAGTTTCCGCTCACGGCAGCGTTAAGAAAAGGTGCTGAGCAGGGTTACCAACCATCCAGAAATTTTAGGGCACTTTTTTTGTCTGTAAAAAAATTTAAGACATCCGTGAATATTTTGAAGCTGAAGAAAATTATACAAATTATTTTCACGATAATTATTATTATTTTACAGTGTATAGTAAATGCAACTGATGTCTTCACATCAGAATTATGGGCTGAAGTTATATATCACTTATAATCATAATGATTTATTATGGTCTTCCAATGTTTCCATAAAAAATATTGTCTACTTTGCTGGGACTTAACCTAATGTGATTCCTCTTCTAGACTGATAGCCTACATTTAAATGGGTAGGTAGGTGTGTACAGGTGAAATTTCATTTATTTCATGTTTGTATACTACAGAGTGCACCTTTATTTGTTAGTTATATATGGAGATGTCTACTCTTAGCATGCACCTGTATTATTATTATTTATAATAATAATAATATAATAATATTACAGGTGCGGTGAATGCTAAGAGTAGCCATCTCCATTATAGCGCCATTTATTCCATGGCACTTTACATGTGAAAAGGGGGATACTTAATATAAAACAAGTACAATAATCTTGAACAATACAAGTCACCGCCTGGTAGAGGAGGAGAGAGGACCCTGCCCGCGAGGGCTCACAATCTATAAGGGATGGGTGAGGATACAGTAGGTGATGGTAGAGCTGGTTGTGCAGTGGTATGGTGGAGCAGTGGTTACTGTAGGTTGTAGGCTTGTCGGAAGAGGTAGGTCTTCAGATTCCTATTGAAGGTTTCCACGGTAGGCGAGAGTATGATATATTGAGGTAGAGAGTTCCAGAGTAGGGGGATGCATGGGAGAAATCTTGCATGCGTTTATGGGCAGAGGAAATAAGAGGGAAGTAGAGAAGGAGATCTTGTGAGTAAGTACCGGGAGACTAGGTCACATATGAATGGAACAGACAGGTTGTGGATGGCTTTGTATGCCATGGTTAGGGTTTTGAACTGGAGTCTCTGGGTAATGGGGAGCCAGTGAAGGGATTGACAGAGAAGAGAAGCCGGGGAATAGCGGGAGGGACAGATGAATTAGTCGAGCAGCAGAGTTTAGGATAGATTGGAGGGGTGCGAGAGTGCTAGAAGGGAGGTCACAGAGCAGGAAGTTGCAGTAGTCGAGACAGGAGATGTTGAGGGCATGAACTAGGGTTTTTGCAGATTCTTGAATATGAAATGTATGGATCTGGGAAATATTTTTGAGTTGGAGTCAGCAGGAATTGGAAAGGGCTTGGATATGTGGTTTGAAGGAGAGATCAGAGTCAAGGGTTACCCTGAGGCAGCGAGCTTGCGAGACTGGTGAGATTGAGCAGCCATTTACTTTAATTGCTTGTTCTGTTGGGGGGATTGAGTGGGATGGGGGAAAGATGATGAATTCTGTTTTTTCCTTGTTAAGTTTAAGAAGTCTAGCAGAGAGGAAGGATGAAATAGCAGACATACATTGCGGGATTCTGGTTAGTAGGGAGGTGATATTGGGTCCAGAGAGGTAGATCTGTGTGTTATCAGCATAGAGGTGATACTGAACACCATGAGACTATATGAACTGTCCCAGGCCAAAGGTGTAAATGGAGAAGAGCAGGGGCCCTAAGACTGAACTTTGAGGGACACCGACAGGGGGCGAGGTGAGGAGGTGGTGTGTGAGTGAGTGGGAGATGCTGAATGTCCAGTCAGTTATGTATGATGAGATCCAAGATAGGGCCAAGTCTGTGATGCTAACAGATGAGAGAACCTGTAGTAATAGGAAATGGTCCACTGTGTCAAAAGCAGAGGACAGGTCTAGGAGGAGGAGGACAGAGTAATGTCGCTTGGATTTGGCGGTTAGTAGGTCATTAGTGACTTTAGTGAGGCATTTTCAGTGGAACGGTGCAGTCCGAAGCCAGATTGTAAGTGGTCGAAGAGGGAGAAGGAGGAGAGGTGGAAGGACAGTTCAAGAGGGACATGTTGCTAGATAGCTAGATAGAGAGGATGAGTCAAGGGAGGGCTTTTTGAGGATGGATGTGATTGAGGCATGTTTAAAGCAGAAGGGGAAGACACGAGTTGTTAGTGATAGGTTGAAGAGATGGGTTAGGGTTGGGATAAAGACTGTGGTGAGGTTTGGGATGAGGTAGGACAAGATCGGAACAAGTGCACAGTTGATAAGATGTGATCTTGAGAGTAAAGCGGAAAGTTGATCTTCCATAATGGTGGAGAAACTGGTTTTGGAGGAGGAGGGCTGAGTAGATATGAGGAGTCCAATACAATCAAGAGGAATATAAATAGTCCAGAGGGATGCTTATGAAATTGACGCGCCCCCCGGGGCCGTGGGGTACTCGGTAGCCAGGCCGGTCGGTTCTATTGGGGTAGTCACGGTGGTGTGACCAGGTCCGTGGCCCAGGGCGGTCAATAAATAAATTTTTACTCACAGTTTTTACGGTGCTCCAGGTTACAACTGCCACCAGGTTATAACAGCCCACCGAGTCCTGTGTCCTCCGGGGAAGTGAACCAGACAACTCTCGGATAACTTGGGTGCATTTGATCAGGACCCCCTTCTTGTGTACCTTCCCGGGTCGTCTCTCTGCGCTGGCTCTTGCCCTCCTGCCCTGCGCTTCACACACAGTGTCCCGAGCCAGTGGCTGCGGGCCTTGTTGGGCTATGTCCTCTCTGTCCCCTTGGTACTATATGGCCACCTTTTCAGCGAATGTGTGTGGTTTTTGGCTATGGCACTTAGAGATACTGCAGCCTCCAGTTTGCTAGCTGAGTCTTGCAGTCCTCCACTAGTCTGGGGCCAGTCCCCTACTGCGACCTGATCCCTTCATGGTCGGCGTGAACTCGGGCACAAGGGTGGACTCTGCACTTCCCGTGCCCCTAGGATCCCTTCTGTATCTCTGAAGCCCTTCTCTCTTGTTCTTTCTGACTGGGCCCTCACTCTTCAACGGTCCTCACTCACTGCGCTCTTGCTCCTAGGACCCCTTCTCTCTTCACTCCCTGTGACAGACTCCTGTCACCAACTGCTCTGACTGACTAACTGACTTTCTAGATATTTCTACCCATCTTTTTATACTACCTGTCATGTGATCCAAGTCACCAACTGTCACTTTACGTGGTCCCTTCTACCTTCAGTCCTTCCTTGTGTGCTCCCCTATACTACTTCCTCCACCCACCTCCTCTACCTAGTTCCCTCCTCCAGACAGGGACAGGGTCTGTACTCTCCCTCAGGAGCAATCTTGCCCTTCCCTACTGGAGTGATGTAGTGTTGGATGTGAGTGGTTGGGTCCCGGGTAGTGCTCCCTCCTTACCCGAGAGTGGGGTACCACACCTCTGGCTGAGATGCAGTACCTCTTTGGCAACTGGACCCGCAGGGGTGTCACCCAATATTTATCAAATGGGTAGATATGAGCATGGGCAATGGAGGTGTAGGCCAAAGCTTTCTCTGTTGTTATCAAGCTTCTGCTTGAACAATGAGGCAAAGTCTTAAGCTGAGATGAGTGGAAAGGGAAGATGTGCTGGGGGACGGAGGAGAGAATTTAAAGTGTTGAATAGCTGTTTAGGGATGTGAGACAGGGAGGATATGAGAGATGCGAAGTATGTTTGCTTTGCTGCAGTGAGTGTGGACTTGGAAGTAGTAAGGGACTGTTTGAATGCAATGAAGTGCTCTTTGGAGTGGGATTTTTTCCATCTCCACTCAGCTACTCTGGAAGCCTGCCTTTGTTCTTTAATCAGGCTGATGTGCCAGGGTTGCCTGTTGATTTCACGAGCTTTGGAATGTGAGAAAGCGGCGGCCATTCGAGAGCTGCAGATATTGTGGTGTTATAAAAAGCGGCAGCAGCATTTGCATTGTGTAAGGAAATTATATTTGCAAGAGGGAGAAGGGACTCAGAAAGTGAGTGTAGATCATGGTGTTTAAGATTTCTACGAGGATGTTCTGGTTTGTGGAGTGGGGATTGTGGACCTGGAGAGGGGAGGGAAGAGAATATAAGTAGGTTGTGGTCAGAAAGTGAGAGAGGTGAGTTATAAAGTTTAGATAGGGAGAGATGGGTGAAGATAAGATCCAGAGTGTGGCCATCTTTGTGAGTGGCTACAGTAGACCATTGAGTGAGGCCGAAAGAGGAAGTGAGAGATAGAAGATTAGAGACAGCTGAAAGGGATGTGTTAATAGGGATGTTGAAGTCACCCATGATGATAGTGGGATGTCAGTGGAAAGGAAATGAAGAAGCCAGGTGGTGAAGTGGTTGAAGAATGTGGTGGCTTGCCCTGGGGGGCGGTAAATGATGGCCAGTTGGAGGTTGGAGGGGTACAGTGCACCTCAAAAGAAGAGAGGGTAATGGAGGGTGGCAGTGGAATTTGGGTAAAGGCGAAGTTATCTGACAGGAGAAAACCAATTTCTCCGCCATGCTTGCTAATGGGGTGGGGAGGTGAGAAAGATGGAATCCACCATACAAAAGTGCAGCTGGAGAGCCTAAGTCAGAGGTGGTGAGCCAGGTTTCGGTGATACAGAGGAAGGAAAGTTTGTTAGTGATGAAAAGATCATGGATGTTGGAAAGTTTGTTGCAGACACAGCGAGCGTTCCATAGAGCTCTTGTTAGTGGTATTGGGGAAGGGTGGCTGGGAGGATGGGTATAAGGTTAGAGAGGTTGTGTAAAGTCGTAATAGATTGTGAATGAGAAGTAGAAGTGACTGTGGGGATGTGGTGAGGAAGACCAGGATTCAGGGAGGTATCGCCGGCAGTGAGGAGGAGCAGAGAAAGCATTAGTAGGTCAGAGCAGGAGAGGGCATGAGGTGGCTGTCTGTGTTTGGAGACACAGGATTGAGTGTTGAGGAACAGATCTGAGGAGGAGGTGGGATGGATGGTGAGGATGGGAGATGAGATCACCAGTTCCTTACTAGGTTTTAGGAGTTGGGGGGTTTGTACAAAGTGAAGGATTCTAGGGGTGAGAGTAAATACAAACAGAAACATTGTTTACAGTGAGTATGTATCCAGTTACCTTCAGTTCCCTTCTGATTAAATTCTGGTATAATTCATATTTGTACACTTAAGCGATGATGCACTTTAGGCGATGGTGCAGACTAAAGTCTATGCAGACTCCTTACTCGCAATATATTTGCTATAAAATGAATTCAGGTGTGAAGCAGAGGAAAGTGGTCTGTACTTATCTTGATCAGATAATTAGGGCTGAGCCAGATGCAGGATATTCAAGGGCAAAGTAAACAAGGAAATCGTAAATAAAAGTGGAGGTAGAGCAGGGGTTAGATGAAAAACATACCATGTGTATGCAGGAGCAGAGGTAGGAGGAAATCAAGATGGAAATCGGGATGGAAAAGCTCAATGACATACCATGTCTATGCAGGAGCAGAGGTAGGGGAAAATCAAGATGGGATCCAGGATGGAAAAGTTGAGTGATGTACCGTGTGTATTCAGAAGCGTAAGTAGGGGAAAATCAGAATGGGAATCGGGATGGAACAGCTGAGCGACGTACCTGTAGGAAGAATAGTTGAATAGACATGCTGATCAAAGTGAGATGGTGGCAGATGACAAGATACAGTCTGTATACATCGTATTAAATTCTGGTATAATTCATATTTGTACACTTAAGCGATGATATACTTAAGGCGATGGATGCAGACCTGTACTCACCTGGTTTCTATGTGGAAGTGACAGTCAGTCTTGTATTGGTTGAATACCAATACAAGACTGACCAAGCACTTCACTCATCAGCCTTTGTCTATTTTTCTCTCAGCATGAAAGGAATCACATTAGGATAGGTCCCAGCAAAGAGAATCGCCTTATTACGGCTGCAGGTTATACATGAATTGGTCATTTTATGCACTAATTATTCCCGTTTTTTCCTATTTTCTAGATCAGTAATGCAATTCAAATTTCATGTATTTCATGTTTGCATGCTATAGCTATACAGAGTGCTGCTTTATTTGTTAGTTATATATGGATATGGCTACTCTTAGTATGCACCTGTACACACCTGTTTGGAATTAGTCAGTCTTTTGTTAGTTTTATGCATAGGCTTTCTGACCAAGCGCTCCACCCATCAGCCCATGGCGGTTTTAATCACAGCAGGATCCTACCTACCCATTTAAATGTAGGGTAATACAGCGGTGTTCACACAATGCTGTAAAGAGGCAGTGGCCCAGGTTAGTCCAACTTAAAAGTCTTTATTTTGGCACCTCACAGCAAAAAGGCAAACGTTATCCTCCGGATCGCAGCCGGATCATCTTTAAGAGCCCGTAATACTCCATTGTCGTGGTTGACTACACCACCGTATCTCTTGTGGGTGCGTTAGTGACCTGTTTTTCAGGCTCTGGCCTGTGTTCAGTCTCACACAGACCTGTACTACAGAGAGCTCCTGATCTCAGACTTGCAAACCAACCGACTGTCACACCCAAACCTCAACTCAATGTTTAAATGTGAATAGTGGACGTAAGCCACTCACAAAACCCAGAGAGGAGGGAAAGACCCACCCAACACCATCCTTCAGATCTCTCCAAAAATCAAAGCCTATGTCAGGTTTTCTTAAATCTGACTTGGTCAAATGGATTGATCAAGTCCACACTTTTATTTTGCACTGCAACCACAGATGTGGCTGTGATTGCAATGCCCTCTAGTGGGTTCAATGTGCCTCTATGTGCATTGATGGGGACACATAATGACCCTTGTATATGATTCCCCTCACTGTCTTACAGTAGGCTATCAATGCAAGAGAGGAATCACATTAGGTTAGGTCCCAGCAAAGAGAATCGCCTTATCGTGGTTGCTGGGTATACATGAATTGGCCAATTTATACACTAAGTATTCTCATTTTTTCTTATTTTCTAGTGCAGTAATGCAATTAAAATTTCATATATTTCATGTTTGATTGCTATGGCGCAACAGAGTGCAGCTCTATTTGTAAGTCATAAAAATATTGTCTGTTTGTGTTTTTGTGATAAGCTGTCCATAAAAAATAAAAAGTCAAGTTGGCATCCCTGGTGCTAAGAACCATACATATGAATGTTAGCAGCGGGGGTGACAAGAGACATGAGTGGTGAGTATAGTATTAGTCATATTTTTTTTCTAAATCTTACATTTATGAAGTTCCAGGGTCTCTTCAGATTCCAGAACATAAAAAGGGACATTCTTTATGTAGTTAATTCATTACAAATCAAATTTTCCTGTGAAATCCTTGCAATTTGGCAAATTTGAATCTCACCAGATCAGCGCATCTCTAATTGGTGTCAAATGGCTTTACTGTTATTATATTCTTCTTTACTGTACTCTCTGGTCCAAAGCATGACTTTTAATGGAGGCGTATGTGGCAGGATATTTCAATCTTACACATATACTATGCTTCAGCACACTGCAATTAATGAATACATGAATTCCTTTTGTCTTGCTTCTGGATTCAAACTCTTGGTTCTGTATTCTGTGGTCGGCGTCTCTTCCCACTGAGCCACAACAGATACACCTTTTCTTTGGGCGTTTTAGTTCTGTTATCTTTGTTTATGTTGGTTTGGGGTAACAAGTGTTTTTCATTTACTCTGTTTCTCTGTCCTTTCACTTGTCAGGTGTAGCTTTAAATACCTTCCACTACTGGTGTTTCCTTCTGGTAATAGACATTCTTGGGTTCATTCACTTTGCCGTAGTTTTTGTTGGTTGCAGTTGTTTTATGTGTGATTTCTTTACTCTTTAGGGAACTGCTTCTCTAACAATCCTAGAAGCTGCTAAGGACATTCAGGGTAAGCCACCATCGAGTGGGGGCACCATTGCGTTATCTTAAGATGCCAATTTCTGCGGTCAGGCAGAGACAGAGGAGCGTCAGAGAAGGGCGTTTCCTAGTCTGAACAAGGGCCTTTCAGATTCAGGTGTTTGTGTCCCTTGGTTGTACGTTACCCATATGAATGTGCTTTGGCAGTCATAAGACTACAGTGTCATGTAAAAGTTTGTCCAAATGTGTATGGACACATTTCTTTTGTATTTTAGGCAAAAATCCATATGTTTTTTCATTTTTACATTTTAAAAATTACAAAAAGGAAAATGGGCCGATGCAAAAGTTTGAGCACCCTTGGAGATTTGTGTGCTCCGATAACTTTGACCAAAGTTTCAGACATTAATTAGCCTGTTAGGATTATTGCTTGTTCACTATCATCGTTAGGAAAGGCCAGGTGATGCAAATTTCCCAGCTTTATAAAAATCCAGCCTCCTCTTACCTGGTGCCAAAAATCAGCAACCATGGGTTCTTCTAAGCCGCTTCCTGGCTCTCTGAAAATGAAAATGGTGAAAGCCCATGACCCAGAAGAAAGATACCCTGGGTATGGAAAGTATTCAGACCAATTTAAATTTTTCAGTCTTTGTTTCATTGCTGCCATTTGGTAAATGCTAAAAAGTTCATTTTTTTCCCTTTAATGTACACTCTGCACCCCATCTTGTCTGAAAAAAACAGAAATGTAGAAATTTTTGCAAATTTATTAAAAAACAAAATCTGAAATATCACATGGTCATAAGTATTCAGACCCTTTGCCCAGTATTGAGTAGAAGCACCCTTTTGAGCTAGTATAGCCATGAGTCTTCTTGGGAATGATGCAACCATTTTTTCACACCTGGATTTCGGGATCCTCTGCCATTCTTCCCAGAGCATCTCCAGTTCTGTCTGGTTGGATGGTGAACATTGGTGGACAGCCATTTTCAGGTCTCTCCAGAGATGCTCAATTGGGTTTAGGTCAGGGTTCTGGCTGGGCCAGTCAAAAATGGTCACAGAGTTGTTCTGAAGCCACTCCTTTGTTATTTTAGCTGTGTGCTTAGGGTCATTGTGTTGTTGGAAGGTGAACCTTCGGCCAAGTTTGAGGTCCAGAGCACTCTGAAAGAGGTTTTCACCCAGGATATCTCTGTACTTTGCTGCCTTCATGTTTCCATCAATTGCAACCAGTCGTCCTGTCCCTGCAGCTGTAAAACACCCCCATAGCATGATGTTGCCACCACCATGTTTCACTGTTGGGACTGTATTGGGCAGGTGATGAGCAGTGCCTGGTTTTCTCCACACATACCTCTTAGAATTATCACCAAAAAGTTCTATCTTCATCTCATCAGACCAGAGACTCTTATTTCTCATAGTCTGGGAGTCCTTCATGTGTTTTTGAGCAAACTCTATGCAGGCTTTCATATGTCTTGCACTGTGGAGAGGCTTCAGTCGGGCCACTTTGCCATAAAGGCCCGACTGGTGGAGGGCTGCAGTGATAGTTGACTTTGTGGAACTTTCTCCCATCTCCCTACTGCATCTCTGGAGCTCAGCCACAGTGATCTTGGGGCTCTTCTTTACCTCTCTCAGTATGGCTGGACGGCCAGGCCTAGGAAGACTTCTGGTGGTCCCAAACTTCTTCCATTCAAGGATTATGGAGGCCACTGTGCTCTTAGGAACCTTGAGTACTGCAGAATTTTTTTATAATCTTGGCAAGATCTGTGCCTTGCCACAATTCTGTCTCTGAGCTCCTTGGGCAGTTCCTTTGAGCTCATGATTCTCATTTGGTCTGATATGCACTGTGAGCTGTGAGGTCTTATATAGACAGGTGTGTGCCTTTCCAAATCAAGTCCTATCAGTTTAATTAAACACAATGAAGGAGTAGACCTATCTCAAGGAGGATCCCAAGGATCCCAAGGAAATTGACAGCATGTGACTTAAATATGAGTGTCTGAGCAAAGGGTCTGAATACTTATGACCATGTGATATTTCAGTTTTTCTTTTTTAATAAATTTGCAAAAATTTCTACATTTCTGTTTTTTTTTCAGTCAATATGGGGTGCAGAGTGTACATTAATTTACCAAATGGCTGCAATAAAACACAGAGTGAAAAATGTAAAGGGAACTTTCTGTACCCACTGTATAAGAAAATAGCAAAGCATTCTTAGGTTGCCCTTTCCTTAGTTTGAAATGTAATTAAGAAATGGCAGTTAAGAGGAACAATGGAGGTCAAGATAAAGTCTGGAAGGCCAAACAAAATTTCAGTGATAGTTGCTCATAGGATTGCTTGAGAGGCAAATCAGAAACCCCTCTTGACTGCAAAAGACCTTCAGAATGATTTAGCAGACCTGTGCAAATATAGCCTTAATGGAAGAGTTATCAGAAGAAAACCTTACCTGCGTCCTCAACATAAAATTCAGCATCAGAAGTATGCAAAAGAACATCTAAACAAGCCTTGATGCATTTTGGAAACAAGTCCTGTGGACCGATGAGGTTAAAATAGAACCCTTTGCTTCAATGATGAGGTATGTGTGGAAAACCAAGGGCACAGAAATTTAGGAAAAGAGCATCTCGCCCACCATTAAGCATGGCGTTGGATCAATCCTGCTTTGGGGTTGTGTTGCTGCCAATGGCACTGGGAACATTTCACGGGTAGAGGGAAAAAATGGATTCAATGAAATTTCAACAAATTCTTGATGCAAACGTTACACCAGTCATCAGTCATCAGTGTGCATTCGCACAGCAATGGCCATGAAATACTTTCGGTACGTGAGCCGGAAAGACGTGTGCCAGCGCATGCTCACTTCTGTTTTTTGGCCTTGCCCGCAGTTGGGCAAAGCATACCGCGCAGGCGCGAGGTGTCGATTTCTCTGCACAAGTGTTGGATTTCACCTGGCTATTTGGATGACACAGGAGGCATCACCCATGTAAATCAGAGCAGGAGGACGGCAAGCAGCAGCCGGGGGAAGGGATGGAGAGTCCCAAAGCCACTCCTTTTGGATTAGACAGATAATATTAGCATACAGAGCAGGAGACATTAAAAAGTTTTTTCGGGAGTTTACAGGGGGAGTCAGGGGGTTATACACTGCTCAAAAAAATAAAGGGAACACTCAAATAACACATCCTAGATCTGAAAGAAAGAAATATTCTCATTGAATACTTTGTTTTGTACAAAGTTGAATGTGCTGACAAACAAAATCACACAAAAATCATCAATGGAAATCAAATTTATTAACCAATGGAGGCCTGGATTTTGAGTCACCCCAAAAATTAACGTGGAAAAACACACTACAGGCTGATCCAACTTTGATGTAATGTCTTTAAAACAAGTTAAAATGAGGCTCAGTATTGTGTGTGGCCTCCACGTGCCTGTATGACCTCCCAACAATGCCTGGGTATGCTCCTGATGAGGTTGCGGATGGTCTCCTGTGGGATCTCCTACCAGACCTGAACTAAAGCATCCGCCAACTCCTGGACAGGCTGTGGTGCAACGTGACGTTGGTGGATGGAGCGAGACATGATGTCCCAGATGTGCTCAATCGGATTCAGGTCTGGGGAACGGGCGGGCCAGTCCAAAACTTCAATGCCTTCATCTTGCAGGAAGTGCTGACACACTCCAGTCACATGAGGTCTGGCATTGTCCTGCATTAGGAGGAACCCAGGGCCAACCGCACCAGCATATGGTCTCACAAGGGGTCTGAGGATCTCATCTCGGTACTTAATGGTAAATGTTTTTTAGTCCTTGCACTTAGTGCATAGGCTTTACCACTTCTTAAAAATGGGAAAAAATGTTTTCTGAGGCCCTCCTTTACATGTCTTCCAGGGTGTATTACAGTTCCTCGTTCTAATTTTTGGCAGATATTGTACTTAGTGCATAGGCTTTACCAGTCTAGGAGTTCCACTACTAAAAAATGGGAACAAAATAAATGTTTTCTGAGGCCCTCCTCTATGTGTCTTTGAGGGTGTATTACAGTCACTCCTTCTAATTTTTGGCAGCCCTTGCACTTAGTGCATAGGCTTTATCAGACAAGGAGTCTTACTACTTTTATAGCAGAAGATGGAGTCCCTCAAGTTCAAAGACCCCATCTATGCTATATAAGTCTGACAGTTATTTTAGGTGAAAACAACACCAGTTGAAATGTTCCTTCTTGTATCAATAGCGTGTCCTCCCTGGCCAGATGTTTCTTCTTGTAGCAATAATGTGTTCTTGCAAGAAGATAACGTGGCCTTGCTAGCCAGATACGTCTAACTAAATATTTTAAAGCATACAGAAACTAGATTTTTCGCTTGTTCAGCTAAACTGTATAATCGAACCATATATGGCAAATCCGTTTCCTGCCTTCAGGGTGTATATTAACCCTGTGTTTTGTAATAAAGTTTAGAGCATGTTTAGACACAAACATCCTGTCCTGTGTCTCATTCTCTCCGATATCGTAATCCAAAGGATAGAAGACCCAGAATGCAGTGACGACAGCTGGCGCCTCGAACAGGGACCTTGAGTTAATCTACCCAGGGATGCTCGAGCGGTCCGAGACGTGGGACGAGCGAAGCTCTCTGTTGGTGATATATACAGCGCTGAGGTAAGAATAACTGTTATATTCTACCTAATTATATCACTGCATAGAAGAGACTCCCTCACCCCCGAGCGGTCGGCTCTCCAGGTAATTCACAGATTGTTGTCTGGCTCAGGTCCCTTTGAACCAGTAGAATCTCCCTCAGATAAATTGACAGTCCTGCCTTCTATCCTTTGGAGAACTTAAGAATGAAAGTATGGATCCGATGATTGTGTTGTGGGTGTGTCTCGGAATTGGTGTTTTTGGTCTGTTTTTCTGGTTGGCGTATAAGTCCTGGAAGGCTAGTAGTGGAATGGTTCAGAAACCTTTGTGGTCCATTTTCTAAGTGACCATTGTTTAGGTGACTGAGGAGTCTCTTCTATGTGAGGAGAACCAAAAGAATGGGGAACCAAAATGCCAAGGAAGGCATTATAGCCAAAGACTTAGTAGTACGCAGAGAAGGGAAACAGGCACTGATTGGAATTGACAAAATATTGTGTAAAGTGGGAATGAATGAGAATGGAGAGATGAATGGAGAGAAATGGAAATACTTCTTTAACTCCTATCATGGATGGCTGAAAGATAAGGGTCTGTTGAAGACAGTGGATGTATGGATGAATGCATGCGCTTATTTTGAAGGAAAGAATTGAAGAACTAGGAGACGGATGTTACAGACTGACAAAAACCGGAATGACAGATTTTCCTCCCTGTCTGCTCCCGACGTCACCCCCACCCCAGTACCAGAATTCCCAGGAACCTAATTGTTGGGTTTGCCCCAGATGTGGACAGCAGAATCCCTTGACAGTAGACATCTGTGTGGCATGTGGAGGACCGAGACCCCACCCAGCTATACTATTCCCAATGAGGACGGTAGTTGTGCCAGGAGCACCGGGAGCAGTAGCAGCAGCAGCAGCAGGGGGGGATGCAGTGGTTCCAGGTCAGGAAGCTCGTACAATGTTAATGTATAGACCATGGAGTCCCTCAGAGCAGTTGGCGTTGATCTCCCAGCTGCCAGATCCGTCCCAGTCCCCTATGGGCTTTGCCAGAATGATAAGAACCATACAGGATACATACAATGCAACTAGGTTGGATCTACAGGGGGTAATTAAGGGAAAATTGGCAGATGAAGCCCGCTATGATAGGTTGATAGATGAGACAAAAAAACAGTATGCCAATAGGACCGGACCCGTAGATGCAGAATCTAATGATGCAGCAGCCGGAGTCCTATTCGCAGCAGCGTTGGTAAAGGCATGTAAAGACAGACAGGCAGAGAGGCAGGTTACACTAGAAGACCGGGTTCAAGGTAAGGAAGAAGACCCCAAAGATTACTTTTGGGCACTAAAGAGAACTTGGTCAGAAATGGGATTTATTCCTGAAAATAAGACTAGTGAGAGGGTATTAGCAAGTGCTTTCATCAATGGACTAAAGAAAGAGATTGCAGAGAAGGTAAAAGCAAGTAGACCAGACTGGAGATCAGTGAAAGCAGAGGATTTGGCTAGAATAGCCCAGGGAGCACAGCATGACATAGCGCAGGCAAAGAGAGCTGCCAGAGTACACATAGTAGAGACTACCCCTAGAAACAACAGAGACAAAGGACGGACTGCAGGAGGGGGACAGAAACTGTGTTATGGATGTAAAAAGCCAGGACATTTTAGAAAGGACTGTAGGACCAACCCGTATCCAAATGCTCGGAGTACGGGTCCTCCAGCTGACCAAACAACGCCCCCATAGGATGAGGGTAGCTTGCACATGAACCCCCTCATCTCCTTACCCCCAACTCCCAGTTGTATAGTGCAGGTGAACCTACCAGGTGGACATGAAATCGATTTCCAAGTAGATACAGGGGCCAACAATTCAGTAATTACGCAAGGTGATTGGCCATACACTGACACTGATTTTTCACATCATGTCATTGCCACCCCCTTCAATTCCCCGTCTATCCTGCTCCCTGTCACTAAGAGAATTCCCCTGCAAATTCAAGGAGCTACTGTACATAGCCAGCTCATGGTATCGCCCCGAGGCCAATGTAATCTTTTGGGAAATGATGTGTTGTCCCAATTACAAGCACATATTGAATATCATCCCGATGGCACTGTCACCATGACCCCAGGTTTAAAACCAAGTACCCTTTGCAAAATTATGTCACTAGATATTGCCAGCATAGAAGAGACAAATGAGTTTCCCCCAATATTGGAGCATGCTGTGCCACATGATTTTTGGGCCTCAGACAAAACAGATGTTGGTAGTTTAAGAGTTCAACCAGTAATGGTAAAATTAAAACCAGGAGCAATCTTACCTCAACAGAGGCAGTATCCCCTTAGCTCGGCTCAGGAGAACGCCATAGCCCAGCAAGTCCAAAAATTGCTACACAGAGGAGTCCTAGTCAAAACCCAGTCCCCTAGCAACACTCCCCTGTTCCCAGTAAAGAAAAAGAGTGTGCCAGGACAACCAGCCGCATATAGAATGGTCCATGACCTCCGGTTGGTTTACAAAGCCGCAGAACTTCTAACACCAGTTGTGCCCAACTCGCATACTCTCCTGTCACAGATACCTTCTAACTCTCTTTGCTTTTCAGTGATCGATTTGGCAAATGCATTTTTCAGTGTACCATTACATCCTGTCTGCCAGTACCTGTTTGCTTTCACATTCCAGGGTAGTCAATATACATGGACAGTGTTGCCACAGGGTGCCCAGAATTCACCCACAATGTACATTGCAAGTCTGCAGGAAATACTGGAGGGATGGTCTGAACCACATATCGTTGTTTTGCAATATGTCGATGACCTGCTCATTTGTGCCCCCTCCAGGAAACAATGTCATAATGCAACTATATTGCTTATGTTGTTTCTCTATCACGCTGGCTGCAAGGCATTGAAAGATAAGCTTCAGTTTTGTAAATCTTCAGTCACCTTTTTGGGACATTGCATTACACCAGGAGCTCGTCATTTGACAAATGCACGTAAACTAGCAGTACAGGCATTCACCGTCCCCATTAATGTTGCAGCCCTCAGAACTTTTCCTGGACTTGTTTCCTATTGCAGACAGTGGATTCATGCCGTCTCTGTTTTAATGCAGCCCCTCTATGACTGTCTTACTCCAACACCTTCCATACTAACACCAGAGGCAATAGACTGTTTTTATTCACTCAAAAAACGTATTTTGGCCGCTCCAGCTTTGGGTACCCCTAACTATGAGCTCCCATTTACTCTGTACCTTCATGAACAAGCTGGACATGCAGCAGGAGTTTTAACTCAAACACACGGTGATAATCAGAGACCTGTTGCCTTCTTTAGTGGCAGATTGGATGCGGTAGCCAGAGGTGCACCATCCTGTGTACGTGCTCTACATGCTGTTGGACTGCTACTCCACAAATCTGCAGACATTGTTTTTGACCACCCGCTCACCGTGCTAACACCTCATGATGTCTACACTATATTGAACCAAGTGCAACCCACTCACCTCTCAGCAGCACGTCATCTCAGGTTACAATGTGCACTGTTAATGCCTCCCAATGTTTCTTTACAGAGGTGTACTACTCTGAACCCAGCAACTTTGTTACCTCTCTCGGATCTAAAGGAGGGGTCAGGTACTGTGCTTTTTAAGGAAGATCCAAGAGAGGAAGTTCCTCATGACTGTGTACAAATGATGGCACAAGAAACGGCAGGTTTACCTACTGTATTTGAACATGAATTAGAAAATGCAGATTTGGAATTTTTTGTAGATGGATCCCGTCATCAGGCCGATTCAGGTACTTTCCATACTGGTTATGCAGTTGTCTCCCTCAATGCAGTAATCAAGGCAGAACCAATGCTCCCACACCAATCGGCTCAAGAGGTCGAACTTAGGGCCCTAACCGAGGCCTGTAAACTAGCAGAAGGTAGTATTGTTAACATTTACACAGATTCTAGGTACACATTCGGTATATCGCATGATTTTGGTCCCATATGGAAGTCAAGAGGTTTCCTGACGGCAGCAGGACACCCCATTAAGAATGCTGATGCGGTCCAGCAGTTAATTGATGCACTACAACTACCCAAAAAAGTAGCTGTCATAAAGGTAAGAGCACATACCAGACGCACCGACCAGATAAGCAGAGGTAACGCGATGGCAGATGCAGCGGCAAAAACAGCAGCCTGTAAGCCGCAACAAGGGACAACAGTACGTCAGATAAGTGCCCCTAAAAACCCCTTTGTGTCGGAGGACATCTTATCCCAAATGCAGGCTCAGATTCAAAAGGAGGAGGTTGATAAGTGGTTAAAGGAAGGTGCATGCCTGAATGAAGCAAATGGGGTATGGGGGAAAGGGACACGACGATGCCTTCCAAGGGCACTGTACCCAGCAGCTGCCCAGATACTACATGGGCCGACACACCAATCTAAAACGGGTGTGATGAGTGTGATGCAGAAACATTGGGTGCCACCAGGATTCTCCACCTGTATAGAAAGCCTGATACAAGGGTGCATGATATGTGCTACACATAATCAGGGTAGAGTAGTTAAAACACCACCCAAACACACCCCCCGGCCCCTCTATCTATTCCAGAGACTGCAAATTGATTATATTCAGCTGCCAAAGTCAGGATCATGGGAATATGTGTTGGTCTGTATTGATTTGTTCTGAGGATGGCCAGAGGCTTTCCCGATTGCCAAAGCCACGGCTGCGGCAACCGCAAAGAAACTGCTTGCAGAGGTGGTCTGCAGGTATGGGGTACCAGAGGTAATTGAGAGTGACAGAGGTACACACTTCACAGGTGAAATAATGAATGAACTCATGTCAGCTCTAGGAATTCAACAAGCATTCCATACCCCACATCACCCACAAAGTAGTGGTAAAGTGGAAAGACTGAATGGGACATTGAAATTAAAAATTCAGAAAGCCATGGCTGAGACAGGAAAACCATGGCCGGACTGTATACCGCTTGCTCTGTTTTCAGTAAGGTACACGCCTAATAAAAAGACTGGACTCTCCCCATATGAGATATTGTTTGGCAACGTACCCAGCCTAGGGTGTTTCTATCCGCAAGCATTAGAAATGAACAACCATGTGCTAAGTTCCTACGTGAGAGCTTTACACAAAAGATTAAGCAAGTACATGATAATGTCTTCAGTTCTCTTCCAGATCCAGATCAAGACTCTAGCAGCCATACGCTGCAACCTGGAGACTGGGTGGTTATAAAAAGACACGTGAGGAAAAGCCTAGATCCACGGTTTGATGGACCCTTTCAAGTTCTGCTGACCACAAGCACAGCCGTTAAGCTAGAGGGAAAAGAGACCTGGAACCACGTGTCCCATTGCAAAAAGATACTAAGAGAACCAGCGGACAAACAATGATGACATTGTTTATACTTACCTGCATCCTTGCGACCACAGGTGCATGGACTACGTTAGGCACCATGGATGGAGATGACAATAGATTCATTAGACACCATCTTGCTCTAATCGATGGACTAAAGGAGCAAAACCAGACTACTGCTAATTGTTGGATATGTACACATGCCCCTGTGACGTCCACTAGCATACCCTTTCTCGCTGTCCCAGTCTCATGGGAAGAGATAAACTTTTGGGTGAACTGTTCAGATACTTTGGCCAATAATTCCACACAGAGATTTTCCTTTCTAAATCCCGCAAATTGATTTAAAGGTATCGGTGGGTGGTTGGCTGGTATAGTACAAGCTATTTTACAGGTTTTTCTAATGTGTCTTGCGGGTTATTTGGTTTTTAAGCTTTTTCTAATGTGTATTCAGTGTTGTACTAAAAGAAAATATAGAGATTCATATTGATAAATGAAGGAACAAAAGGATGGAATGTTATAGCAGAAGATGAGGCCCTCAAGTTTAAAGACCCCATCTATGCTATATAAGTCTGACAGTTATTTTAGGTGAAAACAACACCAGTTGAAATGTTCCTTCTTGTATCAATAGCGTGTCCTCCCTGGCCAGATGTTTCTTCTGGTAGCAATAATGTGTTCTTGCAAGAAGATAATGTGGCCTTGCTAGCCAGATACGTCAAATTAAATATTTTAAAGCATACAGAAACTAGCTTTTTCGCTTGTTCAGCTAAACTGTATAATCGAACCATATATGGCAAATCCGTTTCCTGCCTTCAGGGTGTATATTAACCCTGTGTTTTGTAATAAAGTTTAGAGCATGTTTAGACACAAACATCCTGTCCTGTGTCTCATTCTCTCCGATATCGTAATCCAAAGGATAGAAGACCCAGAATGCAGTGACGACACTACCTAGCAATTTTAACAGAAGTGTGTGAGGTCCTCCTTTATGTCTAAAACAGGGTTTATTGGAGTACCTCTTCCTCCTAATTTTTGGAAGTTCTTACATTGTCCGCATAGGCTTTGTGAGTTTCAGACCACCTCCTTCATAAGTTAAACAGGATGTATCTGATCATGTAACACACCAAATGCCCAGGTAAGGTAGTAAAAAGGTTAAAATTGCATTTACCAGTGATTACCGATGGGTGTAATTTTATTTTCCCCTCTACTATGTCATCGGCGACAGGGAAATACGGTGAGAGATGGCCCGGCTATTAAGGGGTGGAGGAGGCAGGTTTTTTCTTTCTCTTTTTAATTTTGCCTTATATACAAGTCAAATTCATTACATTTGTTTTGAATGTTTTAATGTCAGTCTGTAAAAGTTGCAGAATACTCTGACAACATTGTTCCCAGCAGAGACCTAGTAGTTTCAGATGCATCCAGGCATCTTCCCCATGCTGTTCCCATTCCATTTGAGTGTTGTTTCCATCCACCTCAGCGATTTTCCTGCCTCTCCAGCCCTCCTGTTAGGATTGTCTGGAAAAATACTCAAGTTTCCCATTAACTTCCATTATACTTAGTACTCGAGTCGAGCCTGTCTAAGCATCTGACCTGCTATATTTATACCCTTGGCACACGAGCATTTTAGTGCTCAATCACTAGAAATTACATATTTCTCTACTTTAACCCTTTTACTCCCGGGTCATCTTCTGTTTTTCATTTTTGTTTTTTGCTCCCCTCCTTCCCAAAGCCATAACTTTTTTATTTTTTGGTCAGTATGGCCATGTAAGGAATTATTTTTTGCGAGACAAGTTGTACTTTTGAATGACAGCATTGGTTTTACCATATCATGTACTGGAAAATTGGAAAAAATTCCAAGTGCGGTGAAAAAAAAAGTGCAATTCTACAGCTGTTTTTTGGGGGTCTTTTTTTACCATGTTCACTGTGTAGAACAGGCAAGAAAGCTTGTAAAAGGACTTCAACATGACGTTTCAAGGATGGAGCGAGACTGCCATCTACTGGCCAGATACAGTCAAGCGGAACCAAAATATGCAAGGGAAGTTGCAGGGAGGGCAGGTTCAGACGCTAGACCCGATCAGGTGACTTCCAGGAAGGAGTTCCAGGAGATAAGAGGCCAGCGCGCCAAACCTGAGGGGTCTTTGGCGCCAAGCAGCAGAAAGGAGCAGACGTGCTCCCTGCGTCCTGAGAAACCCCGTGTGACAGGCCAAAACCAGAGGCCTGAGAGGTGCTCCAGCCGGGCACCGGTAAAAGAGCTCCGGATCCCTCACAGTTGTGACCCGAGTGCTGTGCCTGCTGAGGGGACTAGGAACCTGATCGCGGTGCTGAGTGAGTTTGCGGAACCCGACATCGCCCGCCGACAGACGAGGCCTGGACCCCCCTATCCAAGGCTCGAGAGACTGCCTCCCACGGCCAAGCAGAGAGGAGTTGAGAGACGGTTGTCCCAGGAAAGTCACGCCAGCGGAAGCAGAGGAGCTGCATACGTGAGCAGGGCCGTCACTTCCAATGTTCACCCACGGTACCGGGGACAATTGGGTTTATGTACTCAGGTTGGGAGGGGAACGGTTGGGGCTAAAGTAGCACAACGTGATCTAATTGAATTTATCCGGAAGAGACTCACGGCCTAGCGGGAATAACCGGTGACCCCCACTAGGGCCAAATGCACAGTTAAAGAACTTGCGTGGTGTCTCCCATGATTGAGGGCATCACCTTACTTTAAGAGACTGTGCCTTACTGTGAGAAATTTCGTATTTTGCTGATATTTCAAACCACTGTTCATTACCCTTGTTGCTAATCCCTTGTTTCAGAATACCTGTTGTATAAAACTGTTTACAATCATCTCTGACTGTTCTCGCCTTGTGTCTCTGTGCGTTGCATTCTGGCACCTGCATTACATTTGGCGTAGTCGGCAGGATGCAACATTCAGACGCAGAGATGGCGGATCAGTCTGTGGCTGGGTCCGGCCAGAGCCATATACCCCTGGGGGCTATGCTCAGCCATCTTCCCAAGTTTACAGGGGATGGCATGTCACTGTGGGACTGGGCAGAAAGACTGAGAAGTATGCTACGTATGTATCCACTTGACCATCTAGTCCAGGCGGAGCTGGCCCTCATAGCCCTTGATGGAGAGGCCCGACAGACTGTGATGTACCGCCCACCTGGGGACCGTGACACCGTGGATAAAGTGATAAAAATTCTAGAGGACATGCACGGAGACACTACAGATTTGGGACACTTGCACTTACGGTTGTTTCAGTGGGTCCAAGGGGAAAATGAGACAGTAAATCAGTATGTTAATGCATTACAGGAAGTGACGGCCCATATCACTAAGAAAACTTGAGATGGGAACCGAGGACTGGGACCATTGGATGAGGTGTTGCGTGACCAACTGATTGCTGGCTTGAAAGACCCTTCCCTGAGGCAGATCCTGAAGGAGAGGCTGCGATTGAGCCCTGATATGGGCTTCCTGGAGGTAGGGGCTGAAGATAGAGTCCTGGAGAGAGAAGTTCCTGTTCTCAAAGCCACAGTTAGAAGTCATGAGGCAATTGCTCCTGGATTCACCAACCAAGAGCTTGATTGGGTACGGGAAATACGTCAGGAAATTCGAGACATTCGGGGTGAGCTGAATGCTATTAGGAAGACTCCTACTGCCCCCTTGCCGACGGACTGTACTGCTCAACGCGGACGGAGACCAGAACGAGAAAGATGTTCCTATCCGGCCCCAGCACGACATGTACCCGACCTATCGGCAGAACGAGGACCGGAGTGCTGGACCTGCGGAGGTAGGGGACATATCTCCAAAGACTGTCCCAACCGAGAAAGGAGGAGGAGGAGGGGACAGCCTTTAAACTAAAATGCCCCACGGTTGTGGAGCATACCGTGGCGTCTCGAGCTTCAGAGAGTAGAAGAGGGAGCTCTGAAGACATTGTCTCCGAGAGGCCCATTATCTTGGCTGAAATCAATGGACAGCGGATCCGCTGTTTGATGGACACCGGGTCTCAAGTGACCACTATGCCTGAGACGTACTTCCAAAGTCACTTTCCTGAAGTCGCTCGTTCCTGCCGGGAACCCACTGTCAAACTGATGGCAGCTAATCAACTACCTATCCCAGTAGCGGGAGTAATATGGATGTCCGTGCAGGAATGTGGAAAGGACCTTGGTCGAAAAGGGATCGTACTGACCACAGGGTCCGGAGGCGATGGGCCCATTGTAACCCTGGGCATGAATGTGCTGAAAGAAGTCGGACAGTTCCTGGCTGAGGGCTGTAGCAAAAACAACTGGACCCACGCCACTCGAGACCCAGCTAACAAGAGAGTGTTCCAGCAACTCGTGCGGGTCAGTCAGATTCAAAAGTTGCCCACTACCTCGGTACCTTGGTAAGGTATCGATACCGCCCGAAGCCACAATGACACTGCCGGTGGGACAGACTGTACTCACTTTGCCAGTGCTGGCACATGTGTCCTTAGAGGGCGTGGACATTCAAATTGAACCAATGGAGGGAGAAGAAGCGCCCTCTGGACTCCTGATTGCTTGAACTCTGGCCACCGTGTGGCACGGTCGAGTACCCGTGCGCTGCATCAATTTAAGTGGCACCAGTTTACAGTTGTTGCCCCGACAAGAGGTGGCGCGAGTATGCATAATGCCAGAGGCCCTTACTAGAACTGACGCTATAGGGCTGGCACCTGTGGAAGGAAAGCCATGGTCCCTAGAGGTGTCCCTCAATAGCCAGGAGCATGGAAGAGAACCGTTGGCTGGACGCCACCTCCTGGAAGAAATGGAGGCTAACCGGAGTTTTCTGCTGGACAAGTAAAGCAGATCGAACAACTTCTACAGCGATATCAGGGAGTGTTTGCACAGCATGAAGATTATTTCGGGTGCACTCGGGACATTCAGCACGAAATACCCACCGGAAATACTGCTCCCATCCGAAAGAGATATCGGCAGATCCCTCCTCAAATGTACCAGGAGGTGAAAGAGCTGTTGGCCCACATGTTGCGGAACGGTGTGATCCGTGAAAGTCAGAGCCCCTGGGCAGCTCTGATCGTGCTGGTCCGAAAGAAGGATGGTACCCTGAGATTCTGCATAGACTATCGAAAGCTGAATGCCTGTACAGTACGGGACTCCTATCCACTCCCCCGAATCGAAGAGTCTCTATCTGCACTAGGGAGCGCCAAATTCTTCTCCTCCCTCGACCTGGCCAGTGGCTATTGGCAGGTCCCAGTAGCTGAGAAGGATCGTCCGAAGACAGCTTTTGTTCTCCCTATGGGCCTGTTTGAGTTCAGTCGAATGCCGTTCGGACTAACAAATGCGCCAGGAACCTTCCAACAGCTGATGGAGAGATGCTTGGGGGACCTCAACTTTGAAGCCACTTTAATATATCTGGACGATATAATTATCTATTCCACTACGTTTGAGGATCATCTCCGCCGATTGGAACGGCTACAGAGACACGGCCTGAAAATTAAGCCTCGTAAGTGTCGTCTCTTCAAACGAGAAATTGATTATCTGGGGCACACTGTGTCCAGTGCAGGGGTGCACCCCACTGTGGAGAAAGTAGCTGCCGTGCAGAAGTGGCCCTTGCCCACCAATCTAAGGGAACTAAGGGCGTTCCTGGGGCTTGCTGGATACTACCGCAGATTCATTAAAGACTTCGCTAAGATTGCGATCCCGCTCAACGAATTGCTGAGAGGAACGGCCGGGGGACCCAAGCGGCAGCCCATTCAGTGGGGCCCACGACAAGAAGAGGCATTCCAAGCATTGAAAATGGCGCTAACAAATGCCCCAATTCTGGCCTATGCTGACTTTTCGCAGCCTTTCATGTTGTACACTGATGGAAGCTTGCATGGACTGGGAGCAGTGCTGGCTCAAGTACAAGGAGGGAAAGAGCGAGTGATCGCGTGTGCCAGCAGGTCACTCCGAGATACGGAGAAGAATCCGGACAACTACAGCTCGTTTAAGCTGGAGCTACTGGCACTGGTGTGGGCCATGACCGAGAAATTTGCTGAGTACTTGTCAGGGTCAGAAGTGCAAGTGCGGACAGATAACAACCCTTTGGCCCACTTGGAGAACGCCAAACTGGACGCGTTAGAACAGCGGTGGGTCCCAAGGATGTCCAAATTCCAGTATAAAATCGCCTATCGGTCAAAGGCCCTGAACACACATGCAAATGCCCTGTCCCGGGTCACTTAGGCGGAGCCGAAGAAGGACAGAGATGAGGAGCTTGAAGGCAACGAGATCCCGGATTTCAGCCAGTTCGCCGCTGCTGTAGTCGACGCCCAAGAGACCAGAGAGGAGCCGAGGCCCACTCAGATTCTTGGCCGTTCAAGAGACGAATGGATACATCTGCAGCAATCTGACCCGGAGCTAGCAAAGTTGAGAGAATGGGTCGCCCTTAATCAGAGACCCGACCAGGAAACCAGAGCCGCTTCACTTCCAACTACCCTACAAATCCTAGGCAAGTGGGAGAGACTCCTCCTGAAGGACGGCTTGCTATGCCGAAGAATCCAGCTGCCTCGAGAGTTTGATGTTACCTGGCAAGTGGTAGTTCCAGGAGCGCTAGTAACACAGCTAGCCCAAGAAGCTCATAGAAGAGGTGCTCACTTTGGAGTAGAAAAGACCTTCCAGTGGTTGCAACGGCTGGTGTATTGGCCTCAACTGCGGCAAGAAGTCGAGGGGGTCTGCCGAACATGTCGCCAGTGTGAGTTGAACAAGCCCCCGAAGCAAAGAGCTCCCATTCAGAGCATCCGAACTTCTGCCCCCTTGGAAGTCTTGATGATTGACTACCTGATGGTAGGAACTTCATACAACGGTTATGGACACTGTTTAGTCATGACTGATCACTTCACCAAGTTCGCAGTAGTGACGCCCACTAATGACCAGATGGCAGAAGCCGCAGCCAAGGCCATCTGTCAAGATTTCATCCGGATTTATGGGTGCCCGAAGCGAATACATTCTGACCAGGGAGCCTGCTTCCAAGGACGAGTGATGGATGAGCTACACCGCTTCTATGGGATCGACCGTTCCCGGACAACGCCCTACCACCCGCAAGGGAACAGTGCATGCGAGCGCTTTAACCGAACCCTGTTGCAAATGTTGCGAACACTGGAAGTGGACAAAAAGATGAAGTGGCCCGAATTTGTCTCCGAGCAGGTGTGGGTGTATAATAATCGAGTTCATGCAACCACCGGCTATACCCCCTACATGTTGCTGTTTGGAAGAAGTGGCCGAGAAATCACCGAAATGGAGCTAGACTCAGAAGACCCCGGCCCGGGCAGTAGCCCAAGTACCTGGATTCGAGAACACCAGCGTCGACGCCATACTATGAGAAGACTGGTTGGTCAGAAGTTTCAGGAAGTAGAGCATGCAGTTCGGCCCCCGACCACAGGTGGATCTCTTCAGCCAGGAGACCGAGTGCTGGTGAGGGTTAAACGATTTGGGAGTAAGCTGGACCATCGTTGGGAGGCAATACCATATTGGGTGGTGAAGAAGGTTCACCCAGACAACCCCGTCTATGAGGTTAGGCCCGAAGGGGATGACGCCGCGACATCCAGGGTGTTGCACCGTAATATGTTGCGACCTTGCTCCTCTGAAGCAGAAGTCTGTAACGGAGTTGGGCCCTCAGACGTGTTGGCTGAAGTGCCACATACAGGAACCTTGGGGGTTGAAGAAGGATGGGCCACAATGCAGTTGGGCCCATCAGAACCGTTGGTTCCACTCCCGAGTGGAACTCAGAATGAGTCGGGAAATGATTTGCAATCCCCAGTAGTTGATTCCTCGGATCTCCTGGAGTCTCCTCTGCAAGAAGAGCCCCGCAGAACTGAGCGGGCTAATGCCGGAATTCCTCCTAACCGGTATGCTCAGGAAGAGTTTATCTGGTCTCGAATCCAGCAGAAAACGCAGGAGTGTGCCCAACTACTGTCTGAGCTTGCACTGCCTGGAAGGATACATCAATTCTGCGAGAAGTCCACTCGCCCGAGGACTGGTGAGTAAAAAGGAGGGAGGAATGTAGAACAGGCAAGAAAGCTTGTAAAAGGACTTCAACATGACATTTCAAGGATGGAGCGAGACTGCCATCTACTGGCCAGATACAGTCAAGCGGAACCAAAATATGCAAGGGAAGTTGCAGGGAGGGTAGGTTCAGATGCTGGACCCGATCAGGTGACTTCCAGGAAGGAGTTCCAGGAGATAAGAGGCCAGCGCGCCAAACCTGAGGGGTCTTTGGCGCCAAGCAGCAGAAAGGAGCAGACGTGCTCCCTGCGTCCTGAGAAACCCCGCGTGACAGGCCAAATCCAGAGGGCTGAGAGGTGCTCCAGCCGGGCACCGGTAAAAGAGCTCCAGATCCCTCACAGCTGTGACCCGAATGCTGTGCCTGCTGAGGGGACTAGGAACCTGATCGCGGTGCTGAGTGAGTTCGCGGAACCCGACGTCGCCCTCAGGTTGGGAGGGGAACGGTTGGGGCTAAAGTAGCACAACGTGATCTAATTGAATTTATCCGGAAGAGACTCACGGCCTAGCGGGAATAACCGGTGACCCCCGCTAGGGCCAAATGCACAGTTAAAGAACTTGCGTGGTGTCTCCCATGATTGAGGGCATCACCTTACTTTAAGAGACTTCGCCTTACTTTGAGAAATTTCGTATTTTGCTGATATTTCAAACCACTGTTCATTACCCTTGTTGCTAATCCCTTGTTTCAGAATACCTGTTGTATAAAACTGTTTACAATCATCTCTGACTGTTCTCGCCTTGTGTCTCTGTGCGTTGCATTCCGGCACCTGCATTACAACTGAATGCTAAAACTGACCTGCCATAATGATTCTCCAGGTCATTATGAATTTGTAGATACCAAACATGTATAGGTTCATTTTTATTTAAGTGGCAAAAAAAAAATCCAAAGTTTGTTAAAAAAAAAGTCACCATTTTCGAGACCTGTAGCATCTCCATTTTTTGGGCTCTGGGGCCGGGTGAGGGCTTATTATTTGGGTGCCGAGCTGACGTTTTTATTGATGTCATTTTGGGATAGATACAATGTTTTGATCACCCATTATTACATTTTATTGCAAAAAAATGTAATTCTGTCGTTTTGAATTTTTTTCTTGTTAGGCCATTTACTGATCGGATTAATTTTTTTTATATATTGATAGATCGGGATATTCTGAATGCGGCAATACCAAATATGTGTATATTTGATATTTTATTGTTTTATTTTGAATTGGGCTAAACTTGGGATTTAAACTTTTATTTTTTTTTTTTTTTATATTTTGAAAAATATTTTTTTTTCTTTACATATGCTTCAATAGTCTCCATTGGAGACTAGAAGCTGCGATTGTCTGATCGCCTCTGCTATACACAGACGATGATCAGATCGCCTATGTGTAGCAGAAATGCTCACCTGCTATGAGCGCCAACCACATCCTATCAAAGACAACTGCAGGGGTCTCCTGCAGACCTCAGGCTGTCATGCCAACCCATCGGCGACAAGCGGTCATGTGACATGGGCGCCGATGGGCGGGGTTAGTGACGCACTTCCGGTAAATGAGAGTTAAATGCCGCTGTCAGAAATTAACAGCGGCATTTAACTAGTTAAAAGCCGCTGGTGGATTGCGATTCCACCCGTGGCGGTTAGGGGAACATGAAAACTGTACAGATAGTTGTCATGTCCCCAGAAAGATGCAGGCTCAGCACCAGAGCCCACACCAAAAGGAGAGATATAATAATACAGCACATGACATAAAGAGGTTAAATATCTGGATATTAAAACATTTTTTAATGCATGACTTAATCGTCTTTCCCTGCCTTGGTTTTTGCTACCTTGTCTGAGAGCAACATAATGTAGGAAAAGAAACCCTGAATTCAGCGATGTCTCACTTAGTTTACTGGGTGCAGCAGTTATGACTCAATCAAAGATTTTAGATGTAGCATGTAGCAGGGCTCAGAAAAGCTAGCCCCACCCACACCTCAGCTTTCCATGTATATTGTTTATTGAGAGTGAGCTGATTAACATGGCAGGGGGCGTGGAAGGACGAGGGCAAATTGAAACTGTAGTTCAGGCAATGATAATGTCCTGGTGATAAAACATTCATAGTGTAGAAACAACAGGCCATAGCCTAATTAGTGACACATCCCTGAATTCAATGTCTCAGGCCTTACCACATTCTATCCTCAGATTTTAAGCAAAAACCTGCTGACAGATTCCCTTTATAACTGTAGACATGTTAGACTATAACTTATTAGACTTTATAACTCACCCCCTGTTTAATTATAACATATTTATTGAACAGTTTATATTAGATGTTGTTGTTGAGCTGAATTACAATAAGACAGGTGGAACGCTGTAAAGAATAAAATAGGGAATGATGATGAGAAATTAAACCTACAGTATAAGACTAGTGCGAAGACCCGTGGTCTTCCATGGGCGTAACAGTACTCAGACAACATATGGTGAGGGTAAACAGCGTGGCAATAATTTATTGAACCACAGAGCAGACAATAAACACACAGAACAGTCCCAGCAAATACCCAAGATGGTACAACATTACACAGTCTCACCCTTCCGCTCCGTCCGCCTGGGATAGAACAGCTTCGACTTTAGGACTTCCAGGGCCAACTACCTCAACCAGTGGCCCCCGCTTCTGGCTAGCCCCCACAGAGAGAAGGTATCGGCAAGCTTAGGAAGCTAGCAGTCCATCGAGGTACAAGGCCAGGAGACAGGAGGCTCCCACCCTGACCTCTACAAGAGTTTCCATGGGGCCAGATGACCGGTGGGTCCCAATCTGGCTTCTCCAAATGTCTCTATGGGTTCCAGGTGACCGGTGAGTACCTCCTGGCAACCCCAAACAACATATCCATGGGGCCAGGTGACTTCATCGTCCCAATCTGCTGTCCCCAATCGTATCCATGGGCTCTCTTATGGTCAATGGAGCAGATCCGTATCTTTCCAGTCAGGGCTATAAACCCTTAGCCTAGAATCATGTAGAATCCAAATCTGTGTCTCTTTGGGTAAAGCCATACTTCCAAGCTGATGGTGTGAAGAGAGTCTGAGTGTCCTCTTGCTTATCCTTGATTCTTTGTCCCAAGTCTGACTTTTACAGAAGCATATCTCCTTTTTAAGTACACATCCACAGGTTTGGGGGAGGGTAGCCTCATGTCTCATTGTTTGAGCATTTAATGAATTTGCTTAGTTTGTCCTCCTTGTCTTGTGAGTCAATAAGCCACAGGGTCCACAAACGTTAATTAACATAATTAGCAAACATTCATTGTTCCAGAATCAAAGAGGAGACAACAAGCAGGGTTATACAAACACTGGTCTGTTCTTATTGACCAGGCACATAAATACACATAGATTTACAAGTCAACCCAAAGATAATAGTGTATTTCTCTTGAATTAACAAATGTAATCATCTGGCTTATTAAGATTATAGGCTGTATCGTCACAACTAGTATCATACCACATACTCTATGATCCCCTTTGCTGTTTCATTAGGGTTTTCCATCTGAAGCCCAGAAAAATGGGATTCAGATAACTATCTTCCTATCTGATTGTGACAAAATTATTAAATTGTTTTTATGAGAAGCTAGTAATGGGTTTCTACAAAAGTTACGTCTGAATCCCGTTTTTCCCAGCAAATGTGGCATGAATAATTTAACCTGTTTAGTGTTCACCCACCAACCCTAAAAAAATCAGAGGCATCTTTTTTTCTTTTAACCGGTTCCCGACTGCCCACTGTAGATAAACGTCGGCGCTTGCTGGGCTCTGTGCAGTGCCGACGTTTAAAAATGGTGGGTGGTCTCGCAGCGCTCAGGACCCCTAGGGTCCTGCAAGCTCTGCGATTCCGGTGCAGAGAGTTAGCTCTGACAGGGGACATCATCGGGACCTGATTGGATCAGGTCCCAATTATGTTAACCCTTTGCTGTCTTCTATATGCCGCGATCTATAGCGATCGCGGCATATAGAAGACAGACGGAGGAGAGGGGGTCGTCCACTTACCTCTCCGACGGCCCCCTTATACCTTCCAGGACCTGACGTTGCTATGGCAGCTGGAGGTCACATGACAGCCTCCAGATCTGCCATATATGGTGTCCTGCCTGGCTCAGCCTGCAGCTGAAGCCTGGCAGGAGACTCTGACTGTGAAACAGTCAGTGAAGATCTCATGTAATGTAATACATGTCTATTACATTACATGAGATCAGTGATCAGAAAAATAAAAATTAATGTCCCATACAGGGACTAAGTAAAAATGTAAAAAAAAGTAAAAAAAAATGTTTTTAAACTGTTAAAAAAAAATCACAAAATAAATAAAATATTAAATCAATAAATCCGTATATTTATGCAAAACCAAAAAAAGTACACATATTTGGTATCACCACGTCCGAAACAACCTGATCTATAAAACTGTCACACTAATTAACTCCTTCTATGCACACCGTAATAAAAATAAATAAAAAACGGAGCAAAAAAATATGCTTTTTCATCATATTGCCAAGCAAAAAGTGGAAAAAAATGCGATCAAAAAGCAAAATGGAAATAAAATGGTACCGCTGAAAACGTCATCTTGTTCCGCAAAAAAAAAGCCACCATACAGCTCCATCAGCCAAAAAATAAAAAAGTTATAGCGCTCAGAATAAAGCAATGCAAAAAAAATATTTTTTCTATAAAATTGTTTTATTGTGTAAAAGCGCCAAAACATAAAAAAAATATACAGTAAGTGTAGTGTCACTGTAAACGTACCGACCCGAAGAATAACGCTGCCTGATCACTTTTACCACAAGCAGAACGGCATAAAAAAAAAACTCAAAAACCAATTCCTGAATTGTTGGTTTTTGTTAATTTTACCTCCCAAAAAATGGAATAGAAAGCGATCAAAAAATGTCACGTACCCAAAAGTGGTACCAATAAAAATGTCAACTCGTCCGGCAAAAAACAAGTTGTCACATGACTCTGTCGGCCGAAATATGGAAAAATTATAGCTCTCAAAGTATGGCGATGCAAAAACTAGATTTTGCAAAAAAAAGCATCTCTTAGTGTGTGCCAGCTGTCAGTCATAAAAACCCGATACAAATCTGGTATCTCTGTAATCGCACCGACCCAAAGAATAAAGTAATCTAATCAGTTATATCACACGAGGAACGGCGTAAAAAATAAATAAAACCAATTGTTCACCTGCTACTGATTTGTTTATTATGTCTCCCAAAGATCGCAGTAAGGCTCTGCTCACATTTATCCTGCGCTCTGTGCTAAGCACTTACACCAGAGTTTCCGTGTAAATCTCTGAAATACGTGATTCAGACAGAACCCATGACGGAAGATTCCCTGTAATGAGGCAGATATAGGCCACTGTGGATGCCGTCTGGCCTGTGATCCCACGGTGTCATTTGTTTTAGGCGTGCATAAAAGTGCGGTTGGCCACAGTTTTGTGCACTTCTGAAAAAAAGGACACCGCTAAACAGAGGCCAGACGGAGTCCAGAGTAACTCTGCTGCCTCATTACAGTGAATGGATCCCGCAGGGGTTTCATCTGAATTACATCACTTGGAAATTTAGATGGAAACCGCGATGTAAGTGCTCAGCCTAGAGCGCCGGATAAATGTTACGCAAAATGTTCCCAATAAAAGCTTCAACTCAGTCCTCAAAAAAAGCTAGTCCCCACTCAGGTCCGTCATCTGTTAAAAATATAAGGGACTTCCAAGTTACTGGTAACAGAAAGGCTCTGGAAAAGCGAAATGGCCCTTGCCCCCCAAAAGAAATTCAGAAAATTTTGTGCTCCCAAATCCAAATGCCTATTCTACAATAATTTGTTCTCCAATTGTCAAATAGCGCTCCATCCCCCCCAGATCTCGCCGTATGGCTGAGCGGTATGATACAGCCACATATGGGGTATTGCTACTTTTAGAAGAAATTGTGTGACACATTTCGGCACCATTTTTACCCATTGCCCTGTGTGAAAATGTAAAATCTGAGGGTAAAACATTTTTTTGTGGTAAAAATATAATTATGCTTTTTTCACTGCCCAATGGTATAAATTTAAAAATTAAAAAATACTCACTACTTCCCTAGATGAATTCCTTGAGAGGTGTAGTTTACAAAATAGGGTCACTTGTGGGGGTTTCTGCTGTTTTGGCATGTCAGCGACTTTTCAAATGTGACATGGTGTCTGCAACCTATCCCAGCCAACATAGCGCTCCTTTCTCTTCCGAACCCTGCCGCACACCAAAGCAGTGGTTTTCCCCCACATATGGGGTATCAGCGTACTCAGGAGAAATTGCACAACAAATTTCATGGTGCAATTTATCCTGTTACCCTTATGATAATGCAAAATTAGGGAATGAAAAACATTTTTTGTGGGAAAAATGTGAAAATTTTATTTTTACAGCTCATTATTATAAACTTCTGTGAAGCACCTTGGGGTTCAAGGTGCTCACCACACATCTAGATAAGTTCCCTAAGGGGTCTAGTTTCCAAAATGGTGTCACTTGTGGGGGGTTTCCACCGTTTAGGCACATCAGGGGCTCCCCAAATGCAACATGGCGTCCGCTAATTATTCAAACAAATTTTACATTCAAAAAGTCAAATGGCGCTCCTTCCCTTTCAAACCCTGCCGTGCACCCAAACAGTGGTTTGCCTCCATATATGGGGTATTGGCGTGTTCAGGAGAAATTGCACAACAAATTTCATGGTGCAATTTATCCTATTACCCTTATGATAATGCAAAATTAAGGGATGAAAAACGTTTTTGTGGGAAAAATGTGAAAATTTTATTTTTACAGCTCAATATTATAAACTTCTGTGAAGCACCTTTGGGTTCAAGGTGCTCACCACACATCTAGATAAGTTCCCTAAGGGGTCTAGTTTCCAAAATGGTGTCACTTGTGGGGGGTGTCCACTGTTTAGGAGCATCAGGGGCTCTCCAAACGCAACATGGCGTCTGCTAATTATTCAGACAAATTTTACATTCAAAAAGTCAAATGGCGCTCCTTCCCTTCCAAACCCTGCAGTGCGCCCAAACAGTGGTTTTCCCTCACATATGGGGTATCAGCGCGCTCAAGAGAAATTGCACAAAAAAATTGGTGTCCATTTCTTCCTGTTACCCCTGTGAAAATAAAAAAAATTGGGTCTAAAATAACATTTTTGTGAAAAAAGTTAAATGTTAATTTTTTTCTTCCACATTCCAAAAATTCCTGTGAAGCACCTGAAGGGTTAATAAAGTTCTTGAATGTGGTTTTGAGCACCTTGAGGGGTGCAGTTTTTAGAATGGTGTCACTTTTGGGTATTTTCTGTCATAAAGACAACTCAAAGTAACTTCAAATATGATGTGGTCCCTAAAAAAATGTTTTTGTAAATTTTGTTGGAAAAATGAGAAATCGTTGGTGAACTTTTAACCCTTATAGCTCCCTAACAAAAAAAAATTTTGGTTCCAAAATTATGCTGATGTAAAGTAGACATGTGGGAAATGTTATTTATTAACTATTTTGTGTGACATATCTCTCTGATTTAAGGGCATGAAAATTCAAAGTTTGAAAATTGCAAAATTTTCGCCAAATTTCCGATATTTTCACAAATAAACGCAAGTGATATCGAAGAAATTTTACCACTATCATGAAGTACAATATGTCATGAAAAAACAATCTCAGAATTAGGGGGATCCGTTGAAGCGTTCCAGAGTAATTATTTCATAAAGTGACAGTGGTCAGAATTGAAAAAATTGGCCCGGTCATGAAGGCAAAAATAGGCTCTGGTGCGAAGTGGTTAAACTCTGCTATTTAAATAGACTGCTTAGATTGACTATTTTTAACCCTGCATCTTGGGTAGGGTGCTTTGCAAAAATAAAAAAAAATAAAATGTCGCATTTTTTAGAACATATTGTGCTTTTCTATATACTTCCCTAATGTTGCTAATAGGATTTAACAAGTACAAAGGCTGCAAGAAGAGGACCAGGTGATTGATGTTTCTCTGTGCTCCACCTGCCATCATTGAGTCTGTTGACTTAACCTGGGACCTGGAGTGGGCCGAAGTCTAAAAGACAAGACATCACTTATTTCCCAGGTTTGTGCTACATTAAATCTTTGCCATATGTAGGAAATCCAAGCATGTGAGCTGACAAGACAGTAGATGAAACTCATTGCTTAGCTTTGTGGATCTTAAAAAACTGAGTCTTCCAAGACACATTAGATGCTTTGTAATCAATTAACGTTTGGATGCCAGACTATAGAGATATATGCGATTCTTTGCTGTCTGGTTAAATAGTTTTTTCTCCACCCAGTCATATCAAATAACATTTCAACAGTATTGTGCCATTCTTCAATTCTTAAAGTGAATAAGAATGTTTTTAATATGTATTTCAAAATAATTTCTTGATTTTTACATGATTATAAAAACACAAAAAGAAGCTTGAAGCCCTTTTACAAAAACTGTCAGAAAAAAACAATAATAAAAAGTCCTGTCAATCTTTCATTATGTTCATAGAATTTTTCTGTCAAAATTGTTCATCATGATATATTTAACATTTACTATGTTTTTTCTTTTTTTTCTTTTAATCTTATCAATTACATTTATTTTTTTTTCTTTCAAAATGATTTGCTGCTTGAAGTTTTTTGAAAAACTGTTTATATAACACTAACTCAGCTCAGGTTTTCCATTGTTTGTCTAAGACTTGATAAATGAAAAATGGCTCTATTAACACTTGGTTATATATCATGTTTCCAAAATGCTTTATGTGTAAAAGAAAGAAGTCTTAGCATGAACTAACAAGAAAATACTTCTCTTTAGATGTTACATTAGACGAAGGAACAGGCCAGCAGCTTTAAATACTTATCATGCTTAAGTGATGATATTTTAGATGCTTGTACATTAATCATCTAGATTCCAGGATTATTAGTGGTTTTATCTAAGTCATTCTTCTGTGGACAAAATTCATTTACAAAGACTGAAGATTAAATATGGAGATGTTGGCATGATTGTCTAATAAGCATATTATTCCCTTTATCAACATAATTATATTGTCTGTCGTCTGGAAATAACACAAAATGAATATACAATTTTTATCTTTGCTTAAACTCACCATCTCATCAGTTGCCTTCAACTTCTGTGGTAACCAGTAGTGTTGAGCCACCCCCGTAGTGTTCGAGTTCGGTTCGGTTCATCGAACACCCGTGTGTTCGCCGAACTGTTCGTCGAACTGTTCGTCGAACACCTTCGAACACCGTTAAAACCAATGGCAGGCAAACAAAAACACATAGAAACACATAGAAAACACCTTCAAAGGTGTCCAAAAGCTGACAAACTGCTCAGAAGACACAACTAACACATGGAAAAGTGACAAGTACATATAGTCATGCGAAAAGAAAAGAGGTGGAGGAGTAAAAGGAGGGGGAGACACAGATATAGGCATGTCATGCCCTTCTAAAATCCAAAAAGTGAGAAGCTGAGACGGCCAGTCCGCTCCTGCCCGTGCCACCTCCGTGTCGCCGGGTTTGTGCCAGAGCCGCGGTGAACCCTGACGGCCAGCCCCCCTCTCCCAATACTGGTGCCTGTCCGCTGGTGGGTCGAGAGAGCCCCCCTGTGGTGGAGGCAGCTCTAAGCTTTTTAATTTAAATTGTCTCTCTAATTTGAATGAATACACTTTAAATCCATTTACAAGGATCTATTGGAGGGCAAGTCTCATGCCAGCAGCCGCGTAATTCCAGCTCCAGTAGCGTCCACTAAAGCTGCTGCAGTTAAAAAGCTTTTATAAGGATCGAGCTCGGCTGTCCACCGCAAGGCATCCTAGTGCCAGTCCCAGCCCCTATGCCTTGGGGTGCCTCCTGATGCTCTTCACTAAGTATCCCGTGGTCCCGAAGCATTTCCTTTGAAAAAATTAAGTGTCCAAACTACAGGTGGTGTAGCTTGCTTAACAGCCGGGATAATCCGCTGACTAGCAGACACTGCTACTAGGCACAAAGTATTTCCTGGGCTAGATGCAGTTAAAAATTTGTAAGTAGATACTCTCGTTGGATGCTGAGAAAGCATTCCATAGAGTCTCCTGGCACGCCATATATGATTCTCTTAAAAAGCTTGGGGTAGGGGTCTAGGGGACCCTTTTATAGCCAAAATCACGGCCCTGTATCACAATACGTCACCTAGGCTGAAGATAAATGGAACTGTAGCACCGAGGGCTCGGTTGCTACAGACGTATTGCACCTCACCCAGAGGTGTGATATCTCACTCTCAGATAAGGATGGAGTGTGGATCAGGACCCGACACCTGCATGCATTACACCACATTGCCGTGGGGCAGGGCGACCAATATGCCCCTGAGATGGGCACGACAGTCCCTGTCCCTGGCTGGAGTGGGGGGAGGGAACACTGAGGAAGGGGAACCCTGCAGTGCAGGAGCAGGGAGGAAGCAGTTCCTGGGTGCATTGAGAAGGGAGTATAAAAGGTGGGCACCATCTTAGTTCAGTGCAGAGAAGTCTGAGCAGAAGTGGCAGGGAGCAGGGGCTCTGCATGAGCTCTGCTCCGGAGGCGGGCCTAGTAACAGAGGCCCAGGCCTGCAAGAGGGAGAAGGAAGGAAGAGGAGCGGAGAAGGCTCCAGGAACGAGGAATGAAGGGATCCCAGGGGTGCGGACGGGCGAGTCGCCACCGCACGCCCGAATCCACCTGCGTGGAGGGGTCAGGCCAAAGGGGGAGACCGGTCCCCGAACTAGTGGAGGCAGGAAACGACCCTCAGCTAGAAACCGGAGGCTCTGACATTTTATGTGGCGCAGCCCCTTGCTCCACCCGCTAGGAAGGCACCACATAGGGTCAGGGAAACTGGCGCCAAGTTTACCAAGAGGAGGCCCGAGGCAGCCGGACAGAAGTGTTGGTAAGAAAGGCCAGACAAAGGACACACAAAGGGGGTCCTGTGAAGCGCTCCAAAGTTATCTGGGAGTTGTCTGAGCCCCTCACCTGGTGAGCACAGTACGATGTGGGCAGCCGTTACCTGCAGACGTGGTCTGGATAATAAGAACTGTGAGTAAAGGCCCTGAACTGCATCACTGACTCCGTGTCGTTACTGCTGCTGCCCTGCACCATCACCCCCATCCTCCGCATACACTGCCCTGAGGCTATACTCCTCCCGTGGGGAGTTATGCTACGCTCTGCTGCACCCACAACACCAGCCTTAGCGGTCTGCCCTGTAGCGGCGGTTCACTCTGACCGCAATCCACGGGTGGCGTAGTCGGACATTTAAACATCAAAACCACATAAATAGTTCCGCCACAGGTTTGACCGCCCTGAGCCACGGAACCGGATCGCCGCCACGAAGACTACAACCACCAGCATCCACCAAAAAGGGTCCGGCTCCGGGTGTCCCAAGGCCCAGGGGGTGCGTCAGAACATTTTCATCACCTTTCACAATCACCAATGGGACAAGGCAGGGATGTCCTCTGTCCCCTCTCTTATACATCCTAGTGACGGAGCACCTGCTCTCATCAATTCGCCATAACCCCAATATTAGGTGGATTGAGGTGGGAGGCACCGAGTACAAGTGCTCTCTATTTGCTGATGATGTCCTAGTATATATCACTCAATCACATATATCCATCCCTGCTGTTATGGCTGAAATAGATCACTTTGTTACATGGTAAAATTTTAAAATCAATGCAGCGAAGTCTGAGGCCCTCGATGTCTCCCTCCATAAATCCATATAGGATTCCATCCAGTCCAACTTTCCCTTTGCCTGGCCCTCACAGGGTATCAAATACTTAGGAATTCCTATTCATAGAGACCTCTCCCATCTATGTTATCTTAATTTTGGGCCCTTTATTGAACAATTCCATACAGACCACGGTTGGCAAGTTAGAACTGTAAGATTCACTACGTGAACCACTGGTGTTTTGTGGAAAAGCACATGTACACCGCGTTCCAAATTATTATGCAAAAAGTGTTTAGGAGTGATAAGGGAAGAATTTGTTTGTTTGTCAGTTAAACTCATTGATGGTGATGTGTGTCAGGGCTCTTTATATCACTGTAAGCAATTGCAGACACCTGTGCTAATTAGTTTGGCAGGTGTGTCCAATGAAAGGCAAGACTACTTAAGAAGGCTCTCTCACATTATTAAGCAGCCTACATTTTCTGCCAAAATGGGAAAGAAAAAGGATGTGTCGGCTGCTGAGAAGCAACAAATTGTGGAGTGTTTAGGTCAAGGCATGACTACAATCAACATTGTGCGATGATCAGGATGAAGTGTCTTGGCAATCAAGAAGTATGTAGCTGATTCACAGTACACACGTGTGCGTGCTGATAAGGGCAAATTGAGGACTCTTTCCTACAGGCAATTACGTCAGGTTGAAACAGCAGCGGCAAAAAAGCCTTGTCATAGCAGCAGACAAGTTTTTGAAGCTGCTTGTGCCTCCAACGTCCCCCGAACAACAAGATGCAGGGTCCTTCAGAGGTTTGCAGCTGTGCATATGCCATCCTGTCGACCTCCTCTATCCACTTCACACAAGCAGAAACGGCTCCAGTGGGCCAAACATTACATGAAGACTGATTTCAAAACTGTTTTGTTCACGGATGAGTGCCGTGCAGCGCTCGATGGTCCAGATGAATGGAGTGGAGGATGGCTGGTTGATGGACACCCCACGCAAACACGGCTACAGCGCCAACAAGGAGGAGGTGGAGTAATGTTTTGGGCTGGAATCATGGGGAGAGAGATTGTCGGCCCCTTTAGGATCCCTGAAGGCGCTAAAGATGAACTCCATAATGTATGTGGATTTTCTCAAACAGCACTTCCTGCCATGGTTCAAGAAGAAGAACCGTGTATTTCACAGCAAGATCATTTTTCTGCATGATAATGCACCATCTCATGCTGCACATAAAACATCTGCATCTCTGGCTGATATGGGCATAAAAGGGGACAAACTTATGGTGTGACCCCCATGCTCCCCTGACCTCTACCCCATTCAGAACCTTTGGAGCATCATTAAAAGGAGTGTCTATGATGGCGGGAGGCAGTTCACATCTAAGCAACAGCTCTGGGAGGGTATTCTGTCCTCATGCAAAACAATTGAAGCAGAAACCATCCAAAACCTGACAAATTCAATGGACGAGAGAGTTCAGAAGCTCCTTTCGAACAAGGGGTCCTATGTGAAAATGTAACATCACCTAGAATAAAGTTTTGAGTTGAAAACTGTTTGATTTCAGTTTCTAACAACCTGCTAATGCTTATAATTTCAAAAATGACCATTTTTTTGGTCTTTATTAAAATGAAAAGGTTGATCGAAAAGTTTGGGGGATCTAAGAGTGTGGCAACCCAGTAGTCATGATTACTTCGAATTCTGACAATATGAGGGTCATGCTGCAGGTAGTGCAGCAAGAAGGCACTTATGTGTCTTGCGCATCTCGGAGCCCCAAAATTATTTTCCGGGCTAGATGCAGCTAAAAATTATTTTTAATTTTAAATCTGGTGAAGCTTATTATAGATGGCCTAATAGAATCAGTGCTGCACACTGCTACAAAGCCCAAATTATTTTCCAGTCAAGATACAGATAAACATGATTAGTAATTTGAAAGCTTAAAACGGTTGGTAGGGTGATTTTAACCAATCATCAAGCTTTTACTCTCCCCAGGATGACACAGGGGTAGAAAAGTCGTTTCGGATCCATGATTTGTTCATCTTTATGAACGTGAGTCTGTCTACATTATCAGTGGAGAGCCGCGTGCGCTTATCTGTCAGCACACCACCAGCAGCGCTGAACACACGTTCAGACAGAACGCTGGCTGCGGGGCATGACAAGATCTCCAAGGCGTAAGTGGCTAGCTCCGGCCATTTATCCAGATTGGAAGCCCAAAAAGAGCAAGGGTCCAGTGACACAGTCGTGGCTTCAATGTTTACTTGGAGATACTCCTGTACCATCGTCTCTAGGCGTTGACTATGTGTCAGACTTCTTGTCTCCTGTGGCCTTTCAAAGGATGGGCTAAAAAAGTGGTGAAATGATTCCGCAAAATTGATGTTACCAGCAGATACTGTGGTTCTGTTACGGTTTGAGTGCTGAACACTTGACGGTCCCACGGTTGGCAAGTTGGAACTGTGAGATTCACTACGTGCACCACTGGTATTTTGTGGAAAAGCACATGTAAGATTCTGCAACAGTCTCTGCTGATACTCCTGCATGCGTGCATCCCTTTCTATGGCAGGAATAATTTCTGCAAATTTACTTTTGTACCGGGGATCTAACAGTGTGGCAACCCAGTAGTCAGGATTATTTCTAATTCTCACAATTCGAGGGTCATGTTGCAGGTAGTGCAGCAAGAAGGCACTCATGTGTGTTGCGCATCCAGGAGCACCAAGTCCCTGTTGTGTTGGTGGCGAGGTAGCAATCATGCTTCCTTCCTCTGTCCTCTCCCCCCAACCTCGCACAACAGAAATGTGATCAAGGTCTCCCTCATCTGATGAGTCTTCCATCAGTTCGTCCTCCACTTCTTCCTGGGCTCCTGCACCTTCCTCACTAGTTTGGCTGCTACCATGCGCCCTGGTAAAATCATCTCCCCAACCCTCACATGCCTGCCGCCTTGGTGCTGCCGACCGTCTGGACCTTGCAGATGTTAGCCCTTCCGCATACAACTCCTCCTCCTCTACTTCCTCCACCTCCTCTTGTGCCACCACCTGACTCCGAATTCTGTTTAACATGTGCTCCAGCATGTAAATCACCGGAATAGTCATGCTGATAATGGCATCGTCAGCACTAAACATCTTCGTCGCCATTTCAAAACTGTGCAGAAGGGTGCATAGGTCCCTGATCTGAGACCACTCCTCCAGCGTGATTTGCCCCACCTCTGAATCTCGTTGGCCCAGGCTATACGTCAGAACGTATTGCACCAGGGCTTGTCGGTGCTGCCACAGTCGCTGCAACATGTGCAGAGTTGAATTCCACCGGGTAGGCACATCGCATTTTAGCCGGTGAAGTGGCAGGCCCAACGACTTCTGTAGAGATGTAAGTCGCTGAGCTGCGGGATGCGAATGGCGGAAGTGAGCACACAGCGACCGTGCCCTCTGCAGAAGGCCATCTAGTCTGGGATAGTGGGCTAAAAATTGCTGGACAACCAGGTTCAACACGTGAGCCATACAAGGCACGTGTGTGACATTGCCCCGGCGAAGGGCCGCACCCAGGTTTGCAGCATTGTCGCACACGGCCTTCCCTGGTTTCAGGTCCAGTGGAGACAACCATTCATGAAATTGGTTCTCCAGAGCTGACCACAACTCCTCAGCTGTGTGACTCACATTTCCCAGACATTTCAATGTAAAAACCGCCTGATGACGTTGAGCCCTACTGCCAGCATAGTAAGGAGGTGTGCAGGATCCCTTCTGCGCAGTTAGAAAGCTTGTGGCATGACCAGACAGGCTTTGGGTGCAGGTGGAAGACCGAGAGGAGGTTGAGGAGGCAGAAGCAGTGGAGGAAAAATGACATAAAGAGGATTGACGCACAACTCGTGGGGACGGCAAGACTTGGACAGCAGCCCCTTGTCCTGGTGTCACCATAGTTACCCAGTGCCCAGTCAGCGACATGTAACGCCCCTGTCCATGCCTACTCGTCCAAGTGTCTGTGGTGAAATGCACCCTGTCACACACAGAGTTTCTCAAAGAAGCGGTGATGTTGTGTGCGACATGCTGGTGGAGCGCAGGCACACCTTTCTTTGAGAAGTAGTGCCGACTGGGCATCTGGTACTGGGGCACTGCGACGGACATAAGGTCTCGAAAATCCTCTGTGTCCACCAGGCGGAAAGGCAGCATTTCTGTAGCCAAGAGCTTGCAGATGGTGAAATTCAACCTCTTAGCTTTCTCATGGCTAGGAGGAAATGGTCTTTTACTTGTCCACATCTGAGGGACCGAGGGCTGGCTATTGTGCTTAGACGGGGTTGATAAGGGTGTCCCCGGCAAACTGCCGGTCTGTGAGGAAGATGCAGGCGGACATGTTAGGTTGCCTTGATCCAAAGGTGGTGCTATCGATGTCGGACAGCGCTCAAGACCAGCTGGTGTTACCACCTCCAAAGAAAATGATGACCCGCCAATCACGCTGGCTGTTGCGGGTAAAGAGGTGGCAGGTCTGCGCCCCAAAACAGGTGTGACTGCTGTCCCCCCAGTCACAGAGGATGAAGAGGCCGCGGATGCACAAGATATGGCAGACGGTGGTTGGCCCGGCCGGCTAGACCGCATTGTAGCACACTGAGCTTCCCACTGCAACTTATGCTTCATGTCCATGTGCCGGTTCATGCATGAAGTACTCAAACTATGTATTTTTTGGCCTCTACTTAGCTTTTGCTGACAAATGTTACAGATAACACGAGTTGGGTCATCTTTATCGATCTGAAAAAATGCCCAGGCTATGCAAGGCTTAGCACCTATGCGACCTGAAGAGCCACCACGACTTGTGGTGAGAGGCAGAGTTGTGTTTGAGGATGCAGTTGTTGACGTGCTTCCAGTACTACGTCTCTGTCCAGGAAGGCGCAACCTGACCTCGTCGTCACTAGCATCTTCCTCCACCTCCTCTGCTGACCTCATCTCTTGGCTGACTGTGGGTTGACAGTAAGTGGGATCTCCGACCTCATCATCATCACCCTGTGCGTTATCACACCCGTCGTCCTCAGAGCCAACCTGTTCCTGCCCTGACAAAAAACTAAAGTTGTCGCTCCAATCAGGTATTTGAGTCTTATCATCGTCTTCCTCATTGTCTCCACCAACAGGAGTTACAGTTTGGGAATGAGGGTCTACATTATGGTCAGAACCTTCTGCGTCTGGTCCTGGATCCGACTCATAAAGATTCTGGGCATCAGTGCAGATCATTTCCTCGTCTGGATTCACAGAAGCGCTGGAGTCGACCTCTGATTCCCAGGCTATAGTATGAGTAAACAGCTCTGCAGACTCAACCATCTGTTCTACCTCATACTCAGACGGGCAGCTGGAGATTTGGGAGCTGTGAGGAAGCAAGTGCGATTTGGGTGACACCTTTGAGGACTGGAGTATTTGTGATGTTGAAGTTGATGTGGAGGAGAGCCCACTTAAAGGAGCACTTGATATCCGTTGAAGCACCTGCTGTTTTTGTGCCTCATCTGGAATTTGTAGCGATTGGCGTGGCCGTAAGAAAGGGATCTTATCACATTGTCCGCTAAAAGAAGTAGACATTTTAGTTTGGCTGGAAGATGGTCTTTCTTCTGCACCTACCCCACGGACACAACCTTTTTTCCCCTTCCCAACACGCCTATTCCCCTTTCCACCAGCAGCAGGCCTTTTTCCACTCATTTTGGTGGTTAACTAATTCACAACTCTGGAGTTGTTTGCACAAAAAAACAATGGATGGTAACCGAGCAGAGCTGAGTGGCCAAGCTGTGGTATTAGGCCAAAACTATTGGCTGGGTTAGATGCAGAAAAAAATTATTTTTAATTTGCAACCTGATGGAGGTCAGTATAGATGGACTAATAGACCAAGTCCCACACACCGCTAGAAGCCCAAATATTTTTTCAGAGCTAGATGCAGAAAATTTTTTTATTCAATTTGCAACCTGATGGAGGTCAGTATAGATGGACTAATAGACCAAGTCCCACACACTGCTAGAAGCCCAAATATTTTTTCAGAGCTAGATGCAGAAAAAAAATATTTTTAATTTGCAACCTGATGGAGGTCAGTATAGATGGACTAATAGACCAAGTCCCACACACTGCTAGAAGCCCAAATATTTTTTCAGAGCTAGATGCAGAAAAAAATTATTTTTAATTTGCAACCTGATGGAGGTCAGTATAGATGGACTAATAGACCAAGTCCCACACACTGCTAGAAGCCCAAATATTTTTTCAGAGCTAGATGCAGAAAAAAATTATTTTTAATTTGCAACCTGATGGAGGTCAGTATAGATGGACTAATAGACCAAGTCCCACACACCGCTAGAAGCCCAAATATTTTTTCAGAGCTAGATGCAGAAAAAAATTATATTCAATTTGCAACCTGCTGGACGTCAGTATAGAAGGACTAATAGAACAAGTCCCACACACTGCTAGAAGCCCAAATATTTTTTCAGAGCTAAATGAAGAAAAAAATTATTTTTAATTTGCAACCTGATGGAGGTCAGTATAGATGGACTAATAGACCAAGTCCCACACACTGCTAGAAGCCCAAATATTTTTTCAGAGCTAGATGCAGAAAAAAATTATTTTTAATTTGCAACCTGATGGAGGTCAGTATAGATGGACTAATAGACCAAGTCCCACACACCGCTAGAAGCCCAAATATTTTTTCAGAGCTAGATGCAGAAAATTTTTTTATTCAATTTGCAACCTGATGGAGGTCAGTATAGATGGACTAATAGACCAAGTCCCACACACTGCTAGAAGCCCAAATATTTTTTCAGAGCTAGATGCAGAAAAAAATTATTTTTAATTTGCAACCTGATGGAGGTCAGTATAGATGGACTAATAGACCAAGTCCCACACACTGCTAGAAGCCCAAATATTTTTTCAGAGATAAATGAAGAAAAAAATTATTTTTAATTTGCAACCTGATGGAGGTCAGTATAGATGGACTAATAGACCAAGTCCCACACACTGCTAGAAGCCCAAATATTTTTTCAGAGCTAGATGCAGAAAAAAATTATTTTTAATTTGCAACCTGATGGAGGTCAGTATAGATGGACTAATAGACCAAGTCCCACACACCGCTAGAAGCCCAAATATTTTTTCAGAGCTAGATGCAGAAAAAAATTATATTCAATTTGCAACCTGCTGGAGGTCAGTATAGAAGGACTAATAGAACAAGTCCCACACACTGCTAGAAGCCCAAATATTTTTTCAGAGCTAAATGAAGAAAAAAAATATTTTTAATTTGCAACCTGATGGAGGTCAGTATAGATGGACTAATAGACCAAGTCCCACACACTGCTAGAAGCCCAAATATTTTTTCAGAGCTAGATGCAGAAAAAAATTATATTCAGTTTGCAACCTGATGGAGGTCAGTATAGATGGACTAATAGAATGATGCTATGCCCAAAAGATTTTACTTCACTAGGTGCAGTAAAAAAATTGGTATTCTATACACAGGTGGTATATCTTGCAACACAGATAGGCTACTCCACTGACTAACACACTCTGCAATAGGCCAAAAAGGATTAGCTTTGCTAGATTCAGCCAAATGCTGTGAAAAAAACTTGCACAGCACTGGCACAGACCTGCCTGGCAAAAACTGATAGGAACTGATGTAACCTAGTCCTGAAAAGGACTCCAATTACAATTAGTCTTTACTCCCACAATCTATCTATTTAAGAGCACAGACCTGCCTGATAAAAGTCATAGGAAATGCTGTAACCTAGTCCTTAAAAGGACTGCAATCACAACTATTCCCTACTCCCAAGCTATCTGTATATTTGTGCGAAAATTGGCTTGAAATTAACAAGGTATAGCGCACACAGCAACAGCGGTGCCGTCTAACACGCAGCTGCAGCAGTGAGAAAATGGTGGCGACGGGGAAAATGGCTTGGTCTTATAGGGCAAGGACATGTGACATACACTGCCAATGACACATGCCCTTGCTTGTGTGAAAAAAAGCACTTCGCTCCGTGTGTGCGCTGCTGATAGGCTGACAGATTGCACCTCCCCACTGCAAATGCGGGAAAGAGAAAAAAAAATGGAGATCTTCATTGTTCCTGCAGAGATCCATCCCCTGCCCCTCCCCCCGCCCCGCTGTACACTCAAACTGCGTATTAACATTAATTTTCATCATTACTGAGAAAAAATCCAGTTATGATTTTGGTGCACGAACAGTTATCGAACATAACCTCGAACAGCCGAATTTTTCTCAAATTGTTCGTGTTCGCCGACCGGCTCGAACACCGCCCAAAACAGCTCGAATTTGAGATTGGCGAACAGTTCGAGTAGAACAACGCTCATCTCTAGTAACCAGTTGAGATTGTAAATTTTTTATCGTACAGAAAGCAATAATTGTACAATATTCCACAGGCTTGTTTATTCACCTAAAAGGCAGGTGATTAATTCTCTTATTAGCACTTTGTAGTCTTGTACTATGAGGAGCCTTGAACAAGCTACAAACTCTTTGGCCCTGTGATACAACCATGTCTAATATATTAGGGAAGGATTCCTATTTTGTGCTGCTTGACAACACTCAACAGTCAAAGCTTAGTTATATTTGATGCGGATGTTTAGATACTTATAGGGATCGTCCATCTTTCTACAATCCATATGTAAGGCTCAGCTTGTGAGGTGGATCTGCTAAGCCTCAGGTCCACGGAGGAGGTGGGGGAGCACCCAGACTCAGGACTCTGGTGCAGATTCCCAAAGGACATATTAGATCTACTTAGACTATCTCACTAACAGTCGGACAGATGGAGTAAAACCCAGCAGGGATGGATGCAAATTGAAAACACAGCAAGTACAGGTAATGGAGCAAACAAAACATGGAACACTAGAGTCTTAATCCTAAAATACAGGTGCATGTCCTTACTAGGCATTAAATAGGATTAGGGAGATGACGGAGCCACTGTGCTTTACCTGCAATACTCGACGTGGAGCACAACAGAGGGCAGTGGACTAAGGTGAAGGGAGCAGAGTCCGGGATACCCAGGACAGGTGTGTAACACCCTACTTCTTAGTTGGTTCCATTCAAAATAAACTCAGAAATTACCACTTTGCTATGACTCCCACCAATTTCCCAATTAAGGAATGACTATTGACTTTTGAAAACATATTTACTAATAAAATAAAGATAATTGACATCTTCTTAAGTTGCTCTTATCTTTTTTTCTATCTCTATCACCCTGGTATGTGTTACATGTTGCAATGACTGATTTCCAGTTTACAGTTATATCTGAAGTCTTCAATTCTGACCTGACCTATATTACCCATACTGCTTCTCGTTTACTCTACCAACTTTGTATGCTCCTGCCCAGTATACTTACTGGCTCTCAGGATTGCCCACCCAACAAATGCATATTTAAGACTTCCTGAGGTAATGTACTTGACAGTGCATGTGTGGTTTATATATTTTGCACATGTGCTGTTCATATATAGCACTAACGCTGGCCTATCATGGCATCAATAATTGCGTAAAGTGCATTGGGCCAAAGATCATACTGTACATGATGCACTTTGCTATCGAAAGAGAAGGGGTAACAATGCAGATACAAATTGGAGGTCTGTTTATTGAAAAGAGTAAATTATATATTTACATCACTTTTCAGTTTCCATGTAAACCAATAGGTTGTGATGCAAGAAAGGGCAAGTTTTCTGAAGCAATAGACGGTCTTTGTAACCATTCTCCACTCTTGCCAAGATCCCCCTCTCTTTATTCACAATTCCATAGGTTATATGAAAATGGATTTTTAATTCTTTAAGCTTGATGTTTAGAACAAGCTCCCAAATAGGCTATAAGTTGCACCCACAGGCAACTGAAAGTCTGTGAGATTTTCAAATGAATTCATAATGGGCTTACATTTTATAGGTAAATGGGCTGTTTACCTACAAAAGTGAGCATCCATATACAATCAATTTGAAAATTGTGCCATGGCCATTAAATGAAAACTGACTTTTGTTTATGTCATATTGATTTTTTTATGGGCAGATTATGCATTGCTTTTGTTTTCATTTCACACAGAGTATACAGCATTGCCTCTTATATTACAAATTGAAGAATAGGGCTTGAAATCTAATAAAATTATTTTAACAATCTGTACGCTCTAAGCAAGCATCCGGTGTCAGGCCTAGAGGAAGCCATTCTATTTAGCAGGGTCTTAAGGGCTTGCTGTTTTTTACCCTTTAAAACCTTTTCAGGGATCTATTTTTTGCTGCAGGGGCCCTTGGTTGTATCTGCAAAGTAACTAATGACAAGTGAAATGTGTTGAGTAAAAAACATAAAGGCTGAGTCACTTCTCATGGACGAGCCGTGAGTCAGGATAGTCGAGGAGTCCAAGGTCAAAAGCCAGGAGGGTATGTCATAAACATAGGGAAGAGACAAAGTCGTAGTCTGGTAATGGTCTGAGGTCAAAATACTAGGAGGATAGCGGATCAGAGCTAAGGGGTTAAACAGATGGTTTGTCAGAATGAGGTCCAAATTCAGGTAGCACTAGATCAATGAGCAAAATACAAGGCACAGATTAAACTAATCACATTTAGCTGAAGCTACAGCTGACAGCTATCTGGGACTGCCAATTCAGTTTAATAGGGAAAAATAGCGAGAAATTATGGCAACTCAGAGCACCTGCCAAAAGCCCTGCACCTTCCGGTCTTAGATTGGACGGCTGAGCTGTCAATCAAAACACAGACAGCTCAGCATGCCCCTGCACCAGACTGGACAACTGAGCTGTCAATCACTGCACAGAAAGCTCAGCACACCACGGACAACTGAGCTGTTAATCACTACACAGACAGCTCACCACTGAGGGGTGGAATCATTACAGGCCGAGGTTTGAACAAGAGAGACAAAAATAAGGACAGAATAGGATTAAAAATGCAAGCCAGGCTTAGCAAAGGCAGAGTCCAGGAGGCAAGTATAATAAATAGAGGGTGGTCAGAAAGTCCTAGATCAAATCAGAGTGGAAATACATGGGTTAATCCAAGACAGTGGTCAAAGTGGTCAAAATAAAAGCCAGGTCAGAACTGTTCCCTAAGCATGCCAAGTAAAGAGGAGCAGACCCTTTGAAATTCTCTCTTCCCTTGGTATCAAGGACCTTGCCCTCTCCCGGATCTCCATATATCTCACTAACCACACATTTAGTGTTTCCCATACTACCTCCTCACTCTGCCCTCTCTCTTTTGGAGTCCCTCAAAAATCTGTTCTGGGACCCCTACTCTTCTCAATCTATTCCTTTGGCCTAGAACAGCTCATAAATTACCTATACGGTGGACTACTTGCTACAAAAGGATTGCACCTTACCAAGACTGGAAAACACATATTTGAAAGTCGCCTTTAGATGAAGGAATTGAGGGTAAACTGACTAAATTTGCTGATGACACAAAGATAGGAGGGATAGCTAATACTAGAGAAGAGAGAGAGAGAGTATTCAGAAGGATCTAAACAAACTGAAACTGTGGGCAGCAGCTAACAGAATGTTTTTTAACAGGGAAAAATGCAAAGTAATACATCTGGGCAAGAAAAATGAAAAAAACATATACAGAATGGGAGAAATAGGGCTAAGCAACAGCACATCTGAAAAATACTTGGGTATACTAATAGATCACAGACTGAACATGAGTCAACAGTGTGATGCAGCAGCAAAAAAGGGCAAACACAATTCTGGGTTGCATTAACAGAAGCATACAGACTATATCAAGTCAAGTAATTATCCCCCTCTACTCCTTTTTGGTCAGACCTCATCTGGAATACTGTGTAGTGTTGAGCCACCCCCGTAGTGTTCGAGTTCGGTTCGGTTCGTCGAACACCCGTGTGTTCGCCGAACTGTTCGTCGAACTGTTCGTCGAACACCTTCGAACACCGTTAAAACCAATGGCAGGCAAACAAAAACACATCGAAACACATAGAAAACACCTTCAAAGGTGTCCAAAAGCTGACAAACTGCTCAGAAGACACAACTAACACATGGAAAAGTGACAAGTACATATAGTCATGCGAAAAGAAAAGAGGTGGAGGAGTAAAAGGAGGGGGAGACACAGATATAGGCATGTCATGCCCTTCTAAAATCCAAAAAGTGAGAAGCCGACACGGCCAGTCCGCTCCTGCCCGTGCCACCTCCGTGTCGCCAGGTTTGTGCCAGAGCCGCGGTGAACCCTGACGGCCAGCCCCCCTCTCCCAATACTGGTGACTGTCCGCTGGTGGGTCGAGCGAGCCCCCCTGTGGTGGAGGCAGCTCTAAGCTTTTTAATTTAAATTGTCTCTCTAATTTGAATGAATACACTTTAAATCCACTTACAAGGATCTATTGGAGGGCAAGTCTCATGCCAGCAGCCGCGTAATTCCAGCTCCAGTAGCGTCCACTAAAGCTGCTGCAGTTAAAAAGCTTTTATAAGGATCGAGCTCGGCTGTCCACCGCAAGGCATCCTACTGCCAGTCCCAGCCCCTATGCCTTGGGGTGCCTCCTGATGCTCTTCACTGAGTATCCCGTGGTCCCGAAGCATTTCCTTTGAAAAAATTAAGTGTCCAAACTACAGGTGGTGTAGCTTGCTTAACAGCCGGGATAATCCGCTGACTAGCAGACACTCCTACTAGGCACAAAGTATTTCCTGGGCTAGATGCAGTTAAAAATTTGTAATTAGATACTCTCGTTGGATGCTGAGAAAGCATTCCATAGAGTCTCCTGGCACGCCATATATGATTCTCTTAAAAAGCTTGGGGTAGGGGTCTAGGGGACCCTTTTATAGCCAAAATCACGGCCCTGTATCGCAATACGTCACCTAGGCTGAAGATAAATGGAACTGTAGCACCCTGAGGGCTCGGTTGCTACAGAGGTATTGCACCTCACCCAGAGGTGTGATATCTCACTCTCAGGTAAGGATGGAGTGTGGATCAGGACCCGACACCTGCATGCATTACACCACATTGCCGTGGGGCAGGGCGACCAATATGCCCCTGAGATGGGCATGACAGTCCCTGTCCCTGGCTGGAGTGGGGGGAGGGAACACTGAGGAAGGGGAACCCTGTAGTGCAGGAGCAGGGAGGAAGCAGTTCCTGGGTGCATTGAGAAGGGAGTATAAAAGGTGGGCACCATCTTAGTTCAGTGCAGAGAAGTCTGAGCAGAAGTGACAGGGAGCAGGGGCTCTGCATGAGCTCTGCTCCAGAGGCGGGCCTAGTAACAGAGGCCCAGGCCTGGAAGAGGGAGAAGGAAGGAAGAGGAGCGGAGAAGGCTCCAGGAACGAGGAACGAAGGGATCCCAGGGGTGCGGACGGGCGTGTCGCCACCGCACGCCCGAATCCACCTGCGTGGAGGGGTCAGGCCAAAGGGGGAGACCGGTCCCCGAAACTAGTGGAGGCAGGAAACGACCCTCAGCTAGAAACCGGAGGCTGTGACATTTTATGTGGCGCAGCCCCTCGCTACACCCGCTAGGAAGGCACCACATAGGGTCAGGGAAACTGGCGCCAAATTTACCAAGAGGAGGCCCGAGGCAGCCGGACAGAAGGGTTGGTAAGAAAGGCCAGACAAAGGACACACAAAGGGGGTCCTGTGAAGCGCTCCAAAGTTATCTGGGAGTTGTCTGAGCCCCTCACCTGGTGAGCACAGTACGACGTGGGCAGCCGTTACCTGCAGACGTGGTCTGGATAATAAGAACTGTGAGTAAAGGCCCTGGACTGCATCACTGACTCTGTGTCGTTACTGCTGCTGCCCTGCACCATCACCCCCATCCTCCGCATACACTGCCCTGAGGCTATACTCCTCCCGTGGGGAGTTATGCTACGCTCTGCTGCACCCACAACACCAGCCTCAGCGGTCTGCCCTGCAGCGGCGGTTCACTCTGACCGCAATCCACGGGTGGCGTAGTCGGACATTTAAACATCAAAAACACATAAATAGTTCCGCCACTGGTTTGACCGCCCTGAGCCACGGAACCGGGTCGCCGCCACGGAGACTACAACCACCAGCATCCACCAAAAACGGTCCGGCTCCGGGTGTCCCAAGGCCCAGGGGGTGCATCAGAACATTTTCATCACCTTTCACAATCACCAATGGGACAAGGCAGGGATGTCCTCTGTCCCCTCTCTTATACATCCTAGTGATGGAGCACCTGCTCTCATCAATTCGCCATAACCCCAATATTAGGTGGATTGAGGTGGGAGGCACCGAGTACAAGTGCTCTCTATTTGCTGATGATGTCCTAGTATATATCATTCAATCACTTATATCCATCCATGCTGTTATGGCTGAAATAGATCACTTTGTTACATGGTCAAATTTTAAAATCAATGCAGCGAAGTCTGAGGCCCTCGATGTCTCCCTCCCCAAATCCATACAGGATTCCATACAGTCCAACTTTCTCTTTGCCTGGCCCTCACAGGGTATCAAATACTTAGGAATTCCTATTCATAGAGACCTCTCCCATCTATGTTATCTTAATTTTGGGCCCTTTATTGAACAACTCCATACAGACCACGGTTGGCCAGTTAGAAATGTAAGATTCACTACGTGAACCACTGGTGTTTTGTGGGAAAGCACATGTACACTGTGTTCCAAATTATTATGCAAAAAGTGTTTAGGAGTGATAAGGGAAGAATTAGTTTGTTTGTCAGTTAAACTCATTGCTGGTGATGTGTGTCAGGGCTCTTTATATCACTGTAAGCAATTGCAGACACCTGTGCTAATTAGTTTGGCAAGTGTGTCCAATGAAAAGCAAGACTACTTAAGAAGGCTGTCCCACATTATTAAGCAGCCTACATTTTCTGCCAAAATGGGAAAGAAAAAGTGTCGGCTGCTGAGAAGCAACAAATTGTGGAGTGTTTAGGTCAAGGCATGACTACAATCAACATTGTGCGATGATCAGGATGAAGTGTCTTGGCAATCAAGAAGTATGTAGCTGATTCACAGTACACACGTGTGCGTGCTGATAAGGGCAAATTGAGGACTCTTTCCTACAGGCAATTACGTCAGGTTAAAAGAGCAGCGGCAAAAAAGCCTTGTCATAGCAGCAGACAAGTTTTTGAAGCTGCTGGTGCCTCCAACGTCCCCCGAACAACAAGATGCAAGGTCCTTCAGAGGTTTGCAGCTGTGCATATGCCATCCTGTCGACCTCCTCTATCCACTTCACACAAGCAGAAACGGCTCCAGTGGGCCAAACATTACATGAAGACTGATTTCAAAACTGTTTTTGTTCACGGATGAGTGCCGTGCAACGCTCGATGGTCCAGATGGATGGAGTGGAGGATGGCTGGTTGATGGACACCCCACGCAAACATGGCTACAGCGCCAACAAGGAGGAGGTGGAGTAATGTTTTGGGCTGGAATCATGGGGAGAGAGATTGTCGGCCCCTTTAGGATCCCTGAAGGGGTAAAGATGAACTCCATAATGTATGTGGAGTTTCTCAAACAGCACTTCCTGCCATGGTTCAAGAAGAAGAACCGTGTATTCCACAGCAAGATCATTTTTATGCATGATAATGCACCATCTCATGCTGCACATAAAACATCTGCATCTCTGGCTGATATGGGCATAAAAGGGGACAAACTTATGGTGTGACCCCCATGCTCCCCTGACCTCTACCCCATTCAGAACCTCTGGAGCATAATCAAAAGGAGTGTCTATGATGGCGGGAGGCAGTTCACATCTAAGCAACAGCTCTGGGAGGGTATTCTGTCCTCATGCAAAACAATTGAAGCAGAAACCATCCAAAACCTGACAAATTCAATGAACGAGAGAGTTCAGAAGCTCCTTTCGAACAAGGGGTCCTATGTGAAAATGTAACATCACCTAGAATAAAGTTTTGAGTTGAAAACTGTTTGATTTCAGTTTCTAATAACCTGCTAATGCTTATAATTTCAAAAATGACCATTTTTTTGGTCTTTATTAAAATGAAAAGGTTGATCGAAAAGTTTGGGGGATCTAAGAGTGTGGCAACCCAGTAGTCAGGATTACTTCGAATTCTGACAATATGAGGGTCATGTTGCAGGTAGTGCAGCAAGAAGGCACTTATGTGTCTTGCACATCTCGGAGCCCCAAAATTATTTTCCGGGCTAGATGCAGCTAAAAATTATTATTAATTTTAAATCTGGTGGAGCTTAGTATAGATGGCCTAATAGAATCAGTGCTGCACACTGCTACAAAGCCCAAATTATTTTCCAGCCAAGGTACAGATAAACATGATTAGTAATTTTAAATCTGGTGGAGCTTAGTATAGATGGCCTAATAGAATCAGTACTGCACACTGCTACAAAGCCCAAATTATTTTCCAGCCAAGATACAGATAAACATGATTAGTAATTTGAAAGCTTAAAACGGTTGGTGAGGTGATTTTAACCAATCATCAAGCTTTTACACTCCCCAGGATGACACAGGGGTAGAAAAGTCGTTTCGGATCCATGATTTGTTCATCTTTATGAACGTGAGTCTGTCTACATTATCAGTGGAGAGCCGCGTGCGCTTATCTGTCAGCACACCACCAGCAGCACTGAACACACGTTCAGACAGAACGCTGGCTGCGGGGCATGACAAGATCTCCAAGGCGTAAGTGGCTAGCTCCGGCCATTTATCCAGATTGGAAGCCCAAAAAGAGCAAGGGTCCAGTGACACAGTCATGGCTTCAATGTTTACTTGGAGATACTCCTGTACCATCGTCTCTAGGCGTTGACTATGTGTCAGACTTCTTGTCTCCTGTGGCCTTGCAAAGGATGGGCTAAAAAAGTGGTGAAATGATTCCGCAAAATTGATGTTACCAGCAGATACTGTGGTTCTGTTACGGTTTGAGTGCTGAACACTCGACGGTCCCACGGTTGGCAAGTTGGAACTGTGAAATTCACTACGTGCACCACTGGTGTTTTGTGGAAAAGCACATGTAAGATTCTGCAACAGTCTCTGCTGATACTCCTGCATGCGTGCATCCCTTTCTATGGCAGGAATAATTTCGGCAAATTTACTTTTGTACCGGGGATCTAACAGTGTGGCAACCCAGTAGTCAGGATTATTTCTAATTCTCACAATTCGAGGGTCATGTTGCAGGTAGTGCAGCAAGAAGGCACTCATGTGTGTTGCGCATCCAGGAGCACCAAGTCCCTGTTGTGTTGGTGGCGAGGTAACAATCATGCTTCCTTCCTCTGTCCTCTCCCCCCAACCTCGCACAACAGAAATGTGATCAAGGTCTCCCTCATCTGATGAGTCTTCCATCAGTTCGTCCTCCACTTCTTCCTGGGCTCCTGCACCTTCCTCACTAGTTTGGCTGCTACCATGCGCCCTGGTAAAACCATCTCCCCCACCCTCACATGCCTGCCGCCTTGCTGCTGCCGACCGTCTGGACCTTGCCGATGTTAGCCCTTCCGCATACAACTCCTCCTCCTCTACTTCCTCCACCTCCTCTTGTGCCACCACCTGACTCCGAATTCTGTTTAACATGTGCTCCAGCATGTAAATCACCGGAATAGTCATGCTGATAATGGCATCGTCAGCACTAAACATCTTCGTCGCCATTTCAAAACTGTGCAGAAGGGTGCATAGGTCCCTGATCTGAGACCACTCCTCCAGCGTGATTTGCCCCACCTCTGGATCTCGTTGGCCCAGGTTATACATCAGAACGTATTGCACCAGGGTTTGTCGGTGCTGCCACAGTCGCTGCAACATGTGCAGAGTTGAATTCCACCGGGTAGGCACATCGCATTTTAGCCGGTGAAGTGGCAGGCCCAACGACTTCTGTAGAGATGTAAGTCGCTGAGCTGCGGGATGCGAACGGTGGAAGTGAGCACACAGCGACCGTGCCCTCTGCAGAAGGCCATCTAGTCCGGGATAGTGGGCTAAAAATTGCTGGACAACCAGGTTCAACACGTGAGCCATACAAGGCACGTGTGTGACATTGCCCCGGCGAAGGGCCGCACCCAGGTTTGCAGCATTGTCGCACACGGCCTTCCCTGGTTTCAGGTCCAGTGGAGACAACCATTCATGAAATTGGTTCTCCAGAGCTGACCACAACTCCTCAGCTGTGTGACTCACATTTCCCAGACATTTCAAAGTAAAAACCGCCTGATGACGTTGAGCCCTACTGCCAGCATAGTAAGGAGGTGTGCAGGATCCCTTCTGCGCAGTTAGAAAGCTTGTGGCATGACCAGACAGGCTTTGGGTGCAGGTGGAGGACCGAGAGGAGGTTGAGGAGGCAGAAGCAGTGGAAGAACTTTGAGATAAAGAGGATTGACGCACAACTCGTGGGGACGGCAAGACTTGGACAGCAGCCCCTTGACCTGCTGTCACCATAGTTACCCAGTGCCCAGTCAGCGAAATGTAACACCCCTGTCCATGCCTACTCGTCCAAGTGTCTGTGGTGAAATGCACCCTGTCACACACAGAGTTTCTTAAAGAAGCGGTGATGTTGTGTGCGACATGCTGGTGGATCGCAGGCACACCTTTCTTTGAGAAGTAGTGCCGACTGGGCATCTGGTACTGGGGCACTGCGACGGACATAAGGTCTCGAAAATCCTCTGTGTCCACCAGGCGGAAAGGCAGCATTTCTGTAGCCAAGAGCTTGCAGATGGTGAAATTCAACCTCTTAGCTTTCTCATGGCTAGGAGGAAATGGTCTTTTACTTGTCCACATCTGAGGGACCGAGGGCTGCCTATTGTGCTTAGACGGGGTTGATAAGGGTGTCCCCGGCAAACTGCCGGTCTGTGAGGAAGATGCAGGCGGACATGTTAGGTTGCCTTGATCCAAAGGTGGTGCTATTGATGTCGGACAGCGCTCAACACCAGCTGGTGTTACCACCTCCAAAGAAAATGATGACCTGCCAATCACGCTGGCTGTTGCGGGTAAAGAGGTGGCAGGTCTGCGCCCCAAAACAGGTGTGACTGCTGTCCCCCCAGTCACAGAGGATGAAGAGGCCGCGGATGCACAAGATATGGCAGACGGTGGTTGGCTCGGCCGGCTAGGCCGCATTGTAGCACAGTGAGCTTCCCACTGCAACTTATGCTTCATGTCCATGTGCCGGTTCATGCATGACGTACTCAAACTATGTATTTTATGGCCTCTACTTAGCTTTTGCTGACAAATGTTACAGATAGCACGAGTTGTGTCATCTTTATCGATCTGAAAAAATGCCCAGGCTATGCAAGGCTTAGCACCCCTGCGACCTGAAGAGCCACCACGACTTGTGGTGAGAGGCAGAGTTGTGTTTGAGGATGCAGTTGTTGACGTGCTTCCAGTACTACATCTCTGTCCAGGAAGGCGCAACCTGACCTCGTTGTCACTAGCAACCTCCTCCACCTCCTCTGCTGACCTCATCTCTTGGCTGACTGTGGGTTGACAGTAAGTGGGATCTCCAACCTCATCATTATCACCCTGTGCGTTATCACACCCGTCGTCCTCAGAGCCAACCTGTTCCTGCCCTGACAAAAAACTAAAGTTGTCGCTCCAATCAGGTATTTGAGTCTCATCATCGTCTTCCTCATTGTCTCCACCAACAGGAGTTACAGTTTGGGAATGAGGGTCTACATTATGGTCAGAACCTTCTGCGTCTGGTCCTGGATCCGACTCATAAAGATTCTGGGCATCAGTGCAGATCATTTCCTCGTCTGGATTCACAGAAGCGCTGGAGTCGACCTCTGATTCCCAGGCTATAGTATGAGTAAACAGCTCTGCAGACTCAACCATCTGTTCTACCTCATACTCAGACGGGCAGCTGGAGATTTGGGAGCTGTGAGGAAGCAAGTGCGATTGGGGTGACACCTTTGAGGACTGGAGTATTTGTGATGTTGAAGTTGATGTGGAGGAAGGAACACTTGATATCCGTTGAAGCACCTGCTGTTTTTGTGCCTCATCTGGAATTTGTAGCGATTGGCGTGGCCGTAAGAAATGGATCTTATCACATTGTCCTCTAAAAGAAGTAGACATTTTAGTTTGGCTGGAAGATGGTCTTTCTTCTGCAGATGTTGCTGTTGCTTTAACACCTACCCCACGGACACAACCTTTTTTCCCCTTCCCAACACGCCTATTCCCCTTTCCACCAGCAGCAGGCCTTTTTCCACTCATTTTGGTGGTTAACTAATTCACAACTCTGGAGTTGTTTGCACAAAAAAACAATGGATGGGAACCGAGCAGAGCTGAGTGGCCAAACTGTGGTATTAGGCCAAAACTATTGGCTGGGTTAGATGCAGAAAAAAATTATATTCAATTTGCAACCTGATGGAGGTCAGTATAGATGGACTAATAGAACAAGTCCCACACACAGCTAGAAGCCCAAATATTTTTTCAGAGGTAGATGCAGAAAAAAAATATATTCAGTTTGCAACCTGATGGAGGTCAGTATAGATGGACTAATAGAGAAAGTCCCACACACTGCTAGAAGGCCAAATATTTTTTCAGAGCTAGATGCAGACAAAAAATTATTTTTAATTTGCAACCTGATGGAGATCAGTATAGATGGACTAATAGAGAAAGTCCCACACACTGCTAGAAGGCCAAATATTTTTTCAGAGCTAGATGCAGATAAAAATTATTTTTAATTTGCAACCTGATGTATAGATGGACTAATAGAGAAAGTCCCACACACTGCTGGAAGGCCAAATATTTTTTCAGAGCTAGATGCAGATAAAAATTATTTTTAATTTGCAACCTGATGGAGGTCAGTATAGATGGACTAATAGAGAAAGTCCCACACACTGCTAGAAGGCCAAATATTTTTTCAGAGCTAGATGCAGAAAAAAATTATATTCAGTTTGCAACCTGATGGAGGTCAGTATAGATAGACTAATAGAACAAGTCCCACACACAGCTAGAAGCCCAAATATTTTTTCAGAGGTAGATGCAGATAAAAATTATTTTTAATTTGCAACCTGATGGAGGTCAGTATAGATGGACTAATAGAGAAAGTCCCACACACTGCTAGAAGGCCAAATATTTTTTCAGAGCTAGATGCAGATAAAAATTATTTTGAATTTGCAACCTGATGGAGGTCAGTATAGATGGACTAGTAGAACAAGTCCCACATACTGCTAGAAGGCCAAATATTTTTTCAGAGTTAGATGCAGATAAAAATTATTTTTAATTTGCAACCTGATGGAGGTCAGTATAGATGTACTAATAGAGAAAGTCCCACACACTGCTAGAAGGCCAAATATTTTTTCACAGCTGGATGCAGATAAAAATTATTTTTAATTTGCAACCTGATGGAGGTCAGTATAGATGGACTAATAGAGAAAGTCCCACACACAGCTAGAAGGCCAAATATTTTTTCAGAGGTAGATGCAGAAAAAAAATATATTCAGTTTGCAACCTGATGGAGGTCAGTATAGATGGACTAATAGAGAAAGTCCCACACACTGCTAGAAGGCCAAATATTTTTTCAGAGCTAGATGCAGACAAAAAATTATTTTTAATTTGCAACCTGATGGAGGTCAGTATAGATGGACTAATAGAGAAAGTCCCACACACTGCTAGAAGGCCAAATATTTTTTCAGAGCTAGATGCAGACAAAAAATTATTTTGAATTTGCAACGTGATGGAGGTCAGTATAGATGGACTAATAGAACAAGTCCCACACACTGCTAGAAGGCCAAATATTTTTTCAGAGCTAGATGCAGAAAAAAATTATATTCAGTTTGCAACCTGATGGAGGTCAGTATAGATGGACTAATAGAACAAGTCCCACACACTGCTAGAAGCCCAAATATTTTTTCAGAGCTAGATGCAGAAAAAAATTATATTCAATTTGCAACCTGATGGAGGTCAGTATAGATGGACTAATAGAATGATGCTATGCCCAAAAGATTTTACTTCACTCGGTGCAGTAAAAAAATTGGTATTCTATACACAGGTAGTATATCTTGCAACACAGATAGGCTACTCCACTGACTAACACACTCTGCAATAGGCCAAAAAGGATTAGCTTTGCTAGATTCAACCAAATGCTGTGAAAAAAACTTGCACAGCACTGGCACAGACCTGCCTGGCAAAAACTGATAGGAACTGATGTAACCTAGTCCTGAAAAGGACTGCAATTACAATTAGTCTTTACTCCCACAACCTATCTATTTAAGAGCACAGACCTGCCTGATAAAAGTCATAGGAAATGCTGTAACCTAGTCCTTAAAAGGACTGCAATCACAACTATTCCCTACTCCCAAGCTATCTGTAGATTTGTGCGAAAATTGGCTTGAAATTAACAAGGTATAGCGCACACAGCAACAGCGGTGCCGTCTAACACGCAGCTGCAGCAGTGAGAAAATGGTGGCGACGGGGAAAATGGCTTGGTCTTATAGGGCAAGGACATGTGACATACACTGCCAATGACACATGCCCTTGCTTGAGTGAAAAAAAGCACTTCGCTCCGTGTGTGCGCTGCTGATAGGCTGACAGATTGCACCTCCCCACTGTAAATGCGGGAAAGAGAAAAAAAAATGGAGATCTTCATTATTCCTGCAGAGATCCATCCCCTTCCCCTCCCCCCGCCCCTCTGTACACTCAAACTGCGTATTAACATTAATTTTCATCATTACTGAGAAAAAATCCAGTTATGATTTTGGTGCACGAACAGTTATCGAACATAGCCTCGAACAGCCGAATTTTTCTCAAATAGTTCGTGTTACCCGAACGGCTCGAACACCGCCCAAAACAGCTCGAATTTGAGATTGGCGAACAGTTCGAGTCGAACGACGCTCATCTCTAATACTGTGTCCAGTTCTGGGCACCACATTTTAAAAAAGACATTGAAAAACTGGAGCAAGTTCAGAGAAGAGCTACCAGAATGGTGAGCGGTCTGCAAACTTTGTCTTACAAGGAACAGTTAGAGGATTTGGGAATGTTTACCTTGCAAAAGAGAAGACTGAGAGGAGACTGAATAGCTGTCTACAAATATCTCAAGGGCTGTCACACTGTAGAGGGATCATCTTTATTCTCATTTGCACATGGACACATGAGAACCAATGGGATGAAATTGAAAGGGAGAAGATACGGATTAGATATTAGAAAAAACTTTTTAACAGTGAGGGTGATCAATGAGTGGAACATGCTGCCACGAAAGATGGTGTGTTCTCCTTCAAAGGAAGTTTTCAAACAGAGGCTGTCTGCGATGGTTTAGTGAATCCTCCATTGAGCAGGAGGTTGGACACGGAGACCCTGGAGGTCCTTTCCAACTCTAACATTCTATGATTCTATGATAAAGTCCCGTCCCATTATCCCCTATACGCTAATGATACACAGGTCTACCTCTCTGGTCCAGATGTCACTTCTCTGCTGTCCAGAATCCCAGAGTGTCTATCAGACATATCCTCCTTCTTCTCCTCTAACTTCCTAAAACTCAATGTGGACAAAAAAAGATTAATCATCTTTCCTCCATCCCACCTAACCACCCTACCTGTTCTATTCATCACAATTAACGACACCACCCTTTCAACAGTACCAGAAATCTGCTTCCTCTGAGTTACCCTAATCTCCTGGGCCCTTTATAATAATGTCCCCCATCCTGTGCCTTTCCTGTAATAATGTCTCCCATCCTGGGACCCTTTATTTAATAATGTCCCCCATCATAGGCTCCTTCCTATAATAATGTCCGCAATACTGGCCCCTTCCTGTAATATTGTCCACCCTCCTGGGCCCTTCCTATATTAATGTCCCCCATCCTGGGCCCCTTCTTTTTAATAATTTCTCCCATCCAGGGCTCTTCCTGTAATAATGTCCCCCATCCTAGTTCCCTTTCTGTAATAATGTCCCCTATCCTGGGCCCTTCCTGAATTGTCTCCATCCTGGGCTCCTTTATTTAGTAATGTCCTCTGTCCTGGTTCCCTTTTTAATAATGTTCCCCATCCTGGGCCCCTTTTATTTAATAATGCCCCCTATCCTGTGCCCTTCCTGTAATAATAATCCCCATCCTGGGTCCCTTTATTTAATAAAGTCCACTATCATGGGCCCCTTTATTTAATAATCCCCATCCTGGGTCTTTTTTATTTAATAATATCCCCATTCTAGGCACCTTCCAGTAATAATGTCAACCACGCTGGGCCCTTTCAGTAATATTGTCTACCATCCAGGGCCCTTTCTGTAGTAATATCCCCCATCCAAGACCCAGTTTTTTAATAATGTGCCCCATCCTGGACCCCTTTTTGCCGTAATGTCCCCTATCCTGGGTTCTTCCTATATTCTTCCCCATCCTGGGTGCTTTTATTTGATAATGTCCCCCTTCCTGGGCACTTCCTGTAATGTCTCCCAATCTGGGCCTCTTTATTTAATAATGCCCACCATCCTGACGCTCTTCTGCAACACAGAAAAAAAGATTCTTCTTACCTGTCGGTGCTCCCTCGGCATCTTCTATATGCGGCTCGGACAGAGCGGAGCATGGCTGTGATGTAACACATAGATCACGACAGGCGTGCCAGCGTCAGCAGATAGGCCGGCGGCCATTTTAACTATTAATGTGTAGGAAGCCAGTGGCATTGTGCGCACACAATACATTTCAACTAAATGTGCGTCCTCGGACTGTTGCTGGAGAGACCCATCTGCAACCTGCTCAGGGGCCCACTGAAGACCCGGAACCCACCAACGAATACTCCAGTTTCCAGCTGGGCCAGTTCAACCCTGCTCCTGTCAGTGTAAAACTGACAGGTCTAATGCACCACAATACATAAGTGTTGCAAGGTAATAGACATGTGATGAGACAAATGAAAGTTAAAGTCCTATTGAGGAACTAAGTAAAAAAAAAAGTGAATTAAAAAAATTGAAAAAATGATATACAAAAAATGCTAAATAAAGAACGAAACAAACAAAACAAAAATAAAAAAAGATCACGTGACTGGTACTGCCGCTTCTGTAATGACCCGGTCTCTAAAGCTGTCACACTATTTAACCCCTACAGTAAACACCATAAAAAAATATAAAAAAAACAGTAAAAATGCTGTTTATTTATCATACCACTGTATAAAAGATACAATCAAAAAGTTATATGTAGATAAAAATTGTATCCTTGGAAATGGCATTTTTCTTAGCAAAACAACAAGCCCTCCCTCAGCTCTTTTATTGGAAAAATAAAAAAGTTATAGGCCCGAATTCATCAAGACCAACTTTGTTCACGCCGGTTTTGGTCAGGGAGTGTGCTGAAGTCAGACACATCTGATTAGTTAAGAGGCATGCTGTGCAGGGGCTTGGCAACACCCGCTCAACAAATTCAAGATGAGCGCTGTGGGGGTTGCCAAGCTCCTGTCCAGCCTCAGTTCTGCCCACTTTGTGGCAACTGGGTGAATATGGCATGAGAACATCATAAGTCACAAATTTGTAGTACAACCTCATATTACGCCAACATTTTTTGACTTTTTAAAACTTTTTTACTCCAGTATTCTAGTGTGTAAAAGCTTTGAAGAATTGGTCCCATAGTTGTCAGAATATGGTGATGTATAAAAAAAAATTTCTATAAAATTATTCTTAATGTGCAAAAGTAGCAAAACATAAAAAAACCCTTATATAAATCTGGTATCACTATAATCATACTGACTGGAAGAATAAAGCTGTCTTACCACTTTTAAAACACGTGCATGATGTAAAAAAAAAGTTCATTCTGACTCCCAAAAATAGGAATAGGACATGATCAAAAGTTGCTATGTATCCCAAAATGGTAACAATAAAAACTTCAAGTCACCCTGCAAAATACAAGCCATCATTCGGTTGCCAGAAAATGTTAAATTTTAGCTTAAAAATATGTTAATGTTGAACATTTTTTTTTACAAATTTTGCAAAAGATTATGGGGTACTGTATATACAGTATGTGGTCAGAAAGTAGTTTCTGACCACAAATGATTATTAATGTACTTATTGGGTCAATTTAATCCTTTTACCTCATTGAATATGAAAAGTTTGGGGCTACAAGATTTTAGAAAAAAATTTAAGTTTTCATTTTTTCCTTCAACATTTGCTGCTAAACTTTTAGCATCCTATGAAAAAAAAACAGTTTTTCAAAAAGTGATGCTGCCTTAAAATAGACATTCAACAATTTTGTGTGGTAAGACTATCTGTTTTAAGGTATTAAAAATTCAAAGTTCAAAATTTTATATATTTTCATAAATTTTATGCAAATCATATCAATCTAAATTTACCACTGACAAAGTACAATGTGTCAAGAAAAAAGCATAATCATAATCACTGGGATATCTAGAAGCATTACAAATTTATTGCTAAATAAATTGACACATTTGATTTGAAAAATTTGGCCTGGTCAGGAAGGAGAAAACCTTAGAAAAATAACTATATGTATTTAAATGGGATTTGATTGCAGATTACGTATTGCTGAGATATGTGATTATTTTTATCCTGTAATCTATAATATAACGCTAGATGCATCCCTCTGTCCGAAGCCTCTATAGACTGCGCACGCGCGATGTGCCTGTGCAGTCTGGCTCCAGACAGAAGAAAACATCTGCCGTTACAGGTGAAAGGGAGGAGGACGAGGCCGGGGAGAAGGACTGTGGTGCCGGAGATCGCATTATGCGGAAGCGCTCACTGCATACCATTATCTCCCGCACCATTAAGCTACATACCTCGCTCTCCGGCGAGTGAGGAGGAGGAGTGTGGGGAAGGAGTTCGCGCCTGCGCATATCGCAATCTTCGGCGCCATTTTGTTGAAGACAAATTTGCAGTGTGCAAATTTGTCTTCAACAAAATGGCTCCAGAGATCGCACAATGCTCAGGCGTGAACTCCGGCGCCACACTCCTCCTCCAGACTCGCCTGAGATCAAGGACGCGATGCAAGGGAGAAGGGAAAAGGTGAATAGGAGTGTATTTTTTTTTGTATGGATGGGGGCAGCACATAACAGGATGGGGGCAGCATATAACAGGATGGGGTCACAGAATGGGGTCAGCACATAACGGGATGGGGGGCACAGGATGGGGCTGCACATAATGGGATGGGGCACAGGATGGGGGCAGCACATAACGGTATGGGGGAAGCACATAATAGGATGGGGCAGAACATAACGGGATGGAGGCTTCACATAATAGGATGGGGGCGCACATAATGGGATGGCGGAGCTGGATGGGGGCGCACATAACAGGATTGGAAAGCAGGATGGGGGCGCACACAACAGGATGGGGTGCACATAACAGGATTGGGAAACAGGATGGGGGCGCACATAACAGGATTGGGAAGCAGGATGGGGGCGCATATATTGGGTCGGGGGCGCACATAATAGGATTGGGAAGCAGGATGGGGGGGCGCACATAATGGGATGGGGGTGCACATAACAGGATTGGGAAGCAGGATGGGGGCGCATATAACGGGATGGGGCGCACATAATAGGATTGGGAAGCAGGATGGGGCGCACATAACAGGATTGGGAAGCAGGATGGGGAGCGCACATAACGGGATGAGGGTGCACATAACAGGATTGGGAAGCAGGATGGGGGCGCACATAGCGGGATGGGTGCCACACATAACTGGATGGGGGCGCAGAATTGGGGCAGCACATAACAGGACTGGGGAGCGGGATGAGGACAGCACATTATAGGATGGGTGCGCACATAACAGGATGGAGCAGCACATGACAGGATGGGGGCACAGGATGGGGGCGCAGGATGGGTGCACAACATAAGGGCAGTGTAGCGTCGGCGTCCCTGCCTCCTGCTAGGCAGGGACGCTGTTCCCCTCACCTCTCCGCTCCGTGCCCGGCGTCTTCCTCCCACTCTGCTAGCAGCGCGCGCTCCTTCCCGGCCACAGTGCTTAGGGCATGCGCGCGCGCGCTCCCCCTCTCTTAAAGGGGCCGCGCGCGTCGTCCTAAGGAGTCCCCGGCCAATGGCCAGAGGACTTCACCATATATAAGGCACCTCCTCCAAAATGGAGGTGCCCGAGCAATGTTGCACAGTTCATCACTCTGCTTCAGCCCTCAGGTCCCGTTTCCAGTTACCTGCCAGTTACCTGCCAGTTTCCTGCCAGTTTCCTGTCTGATACCTGCCTGTCTCGTGTCAACCTGCTTCTATTCCTGCGGTCCGACAGTCTGCCTACCAGCCCTGCCAGTCTGTCTATGGATCCGTCTGCCCACTCACCTGGGAGCGCACATCTGCTGCCTGCCTGCTAGCCTACCTGGAGGCTCCGCCGTCACGTGCTGTGACCACCAGCCTGTCCAGAGACTCTTGCCCGCTCACCTGGGAGCGCTCACCTGCTACCTGTCTGCTAGCCTACCTGGAGGCTCCGCCGTCACGTGCTGTGACCACCAGCCTGTCCAGAGTCTCTTGCCCACTCACCTGGGAGCGCTCACCTGCTACCTGTCTGCTAGCCTACCTGGAGGCTCCGCCGTCACGTGCTGTGACCACCTGTCTGTCCAGTGACTCTTGCCCGCTCACCTGGGAGCGCTCATCTGCTACCTGCCTGTTAGCCTACCTGGAGGCCCTGCCGTCACGTGCTGTGACCACCTGCCTGTCTAGAGACTCTTGCCCGCTCACCTGGGAGCGTCCACCTGCTACCAGCCTGCTTGCCTACCTGGAGGCTCTGCCGTCACTTGCCGTGATCACCCGCCTGTCAAGAGACTGTCCCGGTCATTTGCCGTGACCACCTGCCCGTTTACCCAGAGACTGTCCCGGTCACTTGCCGTGACCACCTACCCGTTTACCCAGAGACTGTCCCGGTCACTTGCCGTGACCACCTGCCCGTTTACCCAGAGACTGTCCCTGTCACTTGCTGTGACTACCTGCCCGTCTTCCCTGGGCGCCACCCGCTTCCTTACAAGGGCCGCCCCCTTGTATAGTTGCTCAGAGGTTCCGCCTCCCAGACCCGTTACAGTTTCCTCGGGCCATGGAACCCAGTGGCACCCAAGCTCCCTCGCTCTCGGACCTATGTCATGAACTGTCCCGTCAGAGGTCCCAACAGGAGTCCATCCTGGGTCACCTGCGGAATGTCAACTCTCGCCTGGACACTCTGACTGCTCCACCAGCAACCACCGCTAGCGTCATGACTCCCAACCCGGCAGCGCCGCTGCCCACCAATACCATGGTATCCTGTCCCGGACCCCGGCTTTCTGCACCTCCTCGCTTCGGAGGCGACCCCGCTCAAGCTCGGGACTTCATAAACCAGTGCACCTTGCACTTTGAACTCCTGTCCCACCAGTTTATCCCCGACCGGGCCAAAGTTGCCTTCATCATGTCTCATCTCACGGGGGAGGCACTGGCTTGGCTAAATCCTCTATGGGAGAGAGGAGACCTCCTGGTGTCCGACCTGCCAGCCTTTCTCACGGCTTTCCGGAAAGTCTTCGACGAACCCGGACGGAAGACCTCATCCGCATCGTCTCTGCTATGCCTCCGTCAAGGAGATCTCACCGTGGGCCAATATGCCATACGGTTCCGTACCCTTGCTTCGGAGCTGGCCTGGGATAACGACGCTCTGGTGTCTGTCTTCTGGGAGGGTCTGTCCGGCCGTATTAAAGATGAACTCGCCGGTCGGGACATTCCTACCACTCTCGACGACTTGATAACACTTGCCACCCGGATTGACATCCGGTTCCAGGAGCGCGCCAAAGAGGTCACCCGTGAGAGGAGGTTTCCACGTCTAGCCCCTACTTTCCAGAAACCCGTCACTCCCTCCGTTACTCCCCAGGCACACTCACCTGAGCCTATGCAGGTCGACCAGACCAAGATGGACAAAACCCGTCAAGACTCACGCCGTGCCGAGGGGAGCTGCTTCTACTGTGGCAGTAAGGAGCACCGGATCCGTTCCTGCCCTGAGAGATCGGGAAACGCCTGTGTCTAGGGTCACTCAGAGAGGTCGCCCTAGACAAAAATAAACCCTCTCCATCCCTGATGCTGTCAGTCTCTATCACCTGCGGAGAGAACCGCTATTTCGAACTGGCTCAACTTGACTCAGGAGCTGCTGGTAATCTCATCTCTCAATCCCTGGTAGAGAGGTACCACATTCCTACCAAACCTCTGGCCGTACCTTTATCTGTCGCCGCCGTGGATGGGGGCCTCTTACCACATCCCATCCAACTCATCACAGAATCCATAACTCTGCAGGTGGGAATGCTGCATTCTGAGAGCATCTCCTTTCATGTTCTACCTGGACTCTCTCACGCACTCTTGCTGGGTCTACCTTTGCTCCAGACACATGCACCCGTGCTAGACTGGCAGACCGGAGAAGTCCTTCGCTGGGGACAGGACTGCCATAAGACTTGTCTAGTTCCCGTTCATCCTGCTCGTCCTTCTCCTACCCCAATCAATCTACCCGGTCTACCGGTTCCCTACTGGTCTTATGCGGATGTCTTCAATAAAAAAGAAGCAGAGACATTACCCCCTCATAGACCATATGACTGTCCAATCGACCTGATACCCGGCTCTACTCCTCCCCATGGGCGTATCTACCCTTTGTCCGCAGCAGAGACCCGGTCCATGTCTGAATATATTGAGGAGAATCTGGCCCGGGGATTTATCCGGAAATCTACCTCCCCAGCGGGAGCAGGCTTCTTCTTCGTCATAAAGAAGGATGGCTCACTCCGTCCATGTATAGATTATAGAGGCCTTAACCAGATTACAGTGAAGAATAAATACCCCCTCCCGCTCATTCCTGAATTATTTGACCGCCTGAGGGGGGCTAGAATCTTCACCAAACTGGACCTCCGTGTGGCGTATAACCTGGTTCGTATCCGTCAGGGGGATGAATGGAAGACGGCATTCAACACCCGGGACGGCCACTATGAATATCTGGTAATGCCCTTTGGTCTCTGTAACGCTCCCGCCGTCTTTCAAGAGTTGGTCAATGACATCTTCCGGGACCTTCTCTACTCCTGCGTAGTGGTGTACCTGGACGACATCTTGGTCTTCTCTCCGGATCTCCAGACTCACCGGAGGGATGTTCGTCAGGTCCTGCTCAGGCTCAGGCAGAACCACCTCTACGCTAAATATGAGAAGTGCCTCTTTGAGCAGACCTCGCTTCCGTTTTTGGGCTACATAATTTCTCAGACCGGCCTACGAATGGATCCTGAGAAACTGTCTGCCATCGAGAAGTGGCCTCGACCAGAGGGGTTGAAGGCTATTCAGCGGTTCCTGGGCTTCGCCAACTATTACCGCCTCTTTATACCGCACTTCTCTTCCCGGACTGCCCCAATTTCCGCGCTCACCCGTAAGGGCACTAATCCCAGACAATGGCCGCCCGCAGCAGAGGAAGCCTTTCTTTCCTTAAAACAGGCTTTCTCTTCCGCCCCGGTGCTGCATCGCCCGGACGGCAACAAGCAGTTCTTCCTGGAAGTTGACGCCTCCTCCTCTGGAGCCGGAGCGGTACTTACCCAAAAATCGTCTTCCGGGAGAATGGTAACTTGCGGCTTCTTCTCCAAACTCTTCTCCTCTTCTGAGCGCAACTATTCTATTGGAGACCGAGAGTTATTGGCCATTAAGCTGGCTTTGGAGGAGTGGCGTTACCTGCTCGAGGGGGCTCTTCGCCCGGTAATAATTTACACTGACCACAAGAACTTGGCTTACCTCCAGAGTGCCCAGAGACTTAACCCGCGCCAAGCCCGATGGTCCTTGTTTTTTGCTCGCTTTGATTTTGTTCTTCATTTTCGCCCGGCTGACAAAAACATCAAAGCGGACGCCTTGTCCCGATCCTTCCTGGTGTCTGATCTAGAGGAGGAACCTAAACATATCATTGATCCCGCCAGAGTAATGCAGGTGGCTCCCGTGAGTCTAAATCGTCTCCCTCCCGGTAAGACGTTCGTCACTGTACCTGATCGGGAGAGGATCCTACACTGGGGTCACTCGTCTAAACTAGCTGGCCACGCCGGTCAGAAAAAGACCCTCCAGCTTATTACCCGGCACTACTGGTGGCCTACCCTGCACAAGGACGTAATAGACTTTGTTTCTGCCTGTGTGTCCTGCGCCCGCAACAAGGTTCCGAGACACCTGCCAGCCGGTCGCCTCCTTCCTCTTCCAGTACCTGCTGCCTCCTGGCAGCATATAGCCATGGACTTCATAACAGATCTCCCTGTCTCTGCCGGCTGTACAGTCATTTGGGTGGTCGCTGACTGCTTTTCCAAAATGGCCCATTTCATTCCCCTGCCAGGCCTCCCGTCTGCACCCGAGCTGGCTAAAGACTTTATCCGCCACATCTTCCGTCTTCATGGCCTGCCTCTCCACATCATGTTGGATCATGGGGTTCAGTTCACCTCTCGCTTCTGGAGAGCCACATGTAAACTGCTAGACGTCACCCTGGACTTCTCCTCCGCTTACCATCCACAGTCCAATGGTCAAGTGGAGCGGATCAATCAGAACCTGACTAGTTACCTCCGGCACTTCGTTAATGCCCACCATTCAGACTGGGTGGATCTCCTGCCATGGGCCGAATTCTCTTACAACAATCACGAGAGCGAATCTTCCTCCAAATCCCCGTTTTTTGTAGTCTTCGGTCAGCATCCTCGGATCCCATTTCCCGTCTCCACCTCGGTGGATAATCCGGCTGCGGAATCTCTCGTTAGCGAATTTTCCTCCATTTGGGAGAGTACCCGATCCGCACTCCTTCAGTCGTCCGTGCAGATGAAAAAACACGCTGACAAAAAACGCCTGGATCCTCCACAATTCCATCCTGGAGACAAAGTCTGGCTCTCGTCCAAGTATGTCCGGCTCAAGATTCCCTCCTACAAGTTAGGGCCTCGGTTCATCGGCCCACTGGAGGTTATCAAACAGATCAACCCGGTGGCCTATAAATTGAAACTCCCGGCCAACCTGCGGATCCCTAACTCCTTCCATGTATCTCTCCTCAAACCCGTGGTACTTAACTCTTTTTCCAAGTCTACAGGTACGCCTCCTGCTCCGGTTTCTGCTGAAGACGAGTTTGAGGTAGAGAACATTCTGGCCACCAAAAGGGTAAGAGGAAAGATTTTTTTTCTGGTAGATTGGAAGGGGTTTGGTCCTGAGGAGAGAACGTGGGAGCCCCGGGAGAACATCCATGCCCCTCTCATCCTTGCTAAATTCCTGTCTGGCCTAAAAAAGGGGGGGCTTAAAGGGGGGGGTACTGTAGCGTTGGCGTCCCTGCCTCCTGCTAGGCAGGGACGCTGTTCCCCTCACCTCTCCGCTCCGTGCCCGGCGTCTTCCTCCCGCTCTGCTAGCAGCGCGCGCTCCTTCCCGGCCACAGTGCTTAGGGCGTGCGCGCGCGCGCTCCCCCTCTCTTAAAGGGGCCGCGCGCGCCTTCCTAAGGAGTCCCCGGCCAATGGCCGGAGGACTTCACCATATATAAGGCACCTCCTCCAAAATGGAGGTGCCCGAGCAATGTTGTAGCACAGTTCATCACTCTGCTTCAGCCCTCAGGTCCCGTTTCCAGTTTCCTGTCTGATACCTGCCTGTCTCGTGTCAACCTGCTTCTATTCCTGCGGTCCGACAGTCTGCCTACCAGCCCTGCCAGTCTGTCTATGGATCCGTCTGCCCACTCACCTGGGAGCGCACATCTGCTGCCTGCCTGCTAGCCTACCTGGAGGCTCCGCCGTCACGTGCTGTGACCACCAGCCTGTCCAGAGACTCTTGCCCGCTCACCTGGGAGCGCTCACCTGCTACCTGTCTGCTAGCCTACCTGGAGGCTCCGCCGTCACGTGCTGTGACCACCAGCCTGTCCAGAGTCTCTTGCCCGCTCACCTGGGAGCGCTCACCTGCTACCTGTCTGCTAGCCTACCTGGAGGCTCCGCCGTCACGTGCTGTGACCACCTGCCTGTCCAGTGACTCTTGCCCGCTCACCTGGGAGCGCTCATCTGCTACCTGCCTGTTAGCCTACCTGGAGGCCCTGCCGTCACGTGCTGTGACCACCTGCCTGTCCAGAGACTCTTGCCCGCTCACCTGGGAGCGTCCACCTGCTACCAGCCTGCTTGCCTACCTGGAGGCTCTGCCGTCACTTGCCGTGATCACCTGCCTGTCAAGAGACTGTCCCGGTCATTTGCCGTGACCACCTGCCCGTTTACCCAGAGACTGTCCCAGTCACTTGCCGTGACCACCTACCCGTTTACCCAGAGACTGTCCCGGTCACTTGCCGTGCCCACCTGCCCGTTTACCCAGAGACTGCACCTGTCACTTGCTGTGACTACCTGCCCGTCTTCCCTGGGCGCCACCCGCTTCCTTACAAGGGCCGCCCCCTTGTATAGTTGCTCAGAGGTTCCGCCTCCCAGACCCGTTACAGGCAGCATGTAACTGGATGAGGGCGCAGGATGGGGGCACAAAATAGGGGCAGCACGTAACAGGATGGGGGTGCAGGATGAGGGCACAAGATAGGGGCAGCACGTAACAGAATGGGGGCGCAGGATCGGGGCACAAGATAGGGGCAGCACAAATACCAGGATGGGGGCAACACAAATACCAGGATGGGGGCATCACAAATACCAGGATGGAGGCAGCACAAATACCAGGATGGGGGCAGCACAAATACCTGGATGGGGGCGGCACAAATACCAGGATGGGGAGCACATAACAGGATTGGGGAAGCACATAACGGGATGGGGCAGCACGATCGGGGGTTCACATAACGGGATGGGGGGCACACATAACAGGATGGGGGCGCTGGATGGGGGCAGCACATAACAGGATTGGGAAGCAGGATGGGGGGCGCATATAAAAGGATTGGGAAGCAGGATGGGGGCGCACATAACAGGATGGGGATTGCACATAACTGGATGGGGCTGCACATAATAGGATGGGGACAGCACATAACTGGATTGGAAAGCAGGATGGGGGGGCGCACATAACGGGATGGGGACGCAGGATGGGGTCAGCACATAGCAGGATGGGGGGCGCAAGATGGGGGCAGCACAAATACCAGGATGGGGCAGCACAAATGCCAGGATGGGGGCAGCACAAATACCAGGATGGGGGCAGTAAAAATACCTGGATGGGGGCAGCACAAATACCAGGATGGGGAGCACATAACGGTATGGGGGTGCTGGATGGGGGCAGTACATAGCAGGATGGGGGCGCACGTAACTGGATTGGGAAGCAGGATGGGGGGTGCACATAACAGGATTGGGAAGCAGGATGGGGGTAGCACAAAAATGGATTGGAGAGCAGGATGGGGGCATAAGATAAGTGTAGCATGTAACAGGATGGGGGCACAGGATGGAGCACAAGATAGGGGCAGCAGGAACATGATGGGGGCACAGGATGGAAGCACAAGATAGAGGCAGCACGTAACAGGATGGGGCGCAGGATGGGTAGGAGATCATGTCTGCTGACTGTAGTGCAGTTTTTGATGACTTAACTTCCTACACTTCTCCTGTCGTTCCTCCTGGATTGAAGCAAGAAATCTAAATAATTTGTAATTTTAATAGTACTTTATCTGTAAACTATCTACATTATCTCCTGTGCTGTTTAAACTTTTGTACTTTTATTTCCAAAATAAACTTTTCATCATATTACTGAGTTGCTTTCCATGCTTTGATTTTTTCATTAGCGACACTAAGAACCACTCAGTGTTAGAACTGGTATGTCATGTAATAAAATATATATTTCAGGATCAAGTAAATTGTTTATTGTGTTTAAAATTATAATTTGGGTCAATTTTAGCTTTAAAAAAGTTTAAGCACCTCCAGGGCTAAAGCATTTTTGGGGTGTTCATGTGATAACATCAATGACCTGCTGTATTTGTATGGTCTGTCTTAAGATTTAGAAGTTCTATGCCTTTTGTCAGCAGAGGATTAGATGTGGTTCCTTATTTGCACGGAATTCACGTCAAATCTCTGTTTTTCATTGACAAAGAGATGAATAGAAGGATTGAAAATATTTCACTGATCATAGGTTTATCTGAGGTAAACCTCTTATTACTGACATTTTCAGTTTACCAAGATATTTTTATCAAACCACCTGAATTGTGAAATAATTGTAATTTATATAATTGTTTGTGTTAATTGGACATTTTAACAATTCTTGGAAGATGTTAAAAAGCTGCAGTTTAAGACTTTGACATATATGGGTTTTTCTGTAAATTAAACATCATTTTTTTTTTATCTTATAATATTCTGAGCTGTGAAATTAAATTCATGATTTATTTTATATATATTCTGCTGAATGAATACTTTTGAATTTTTCTTCAGCATTTTGTTTTTTCACCTCGAATGCTTCTTCATAGCAATATTAATGCAGCGCAATTTGTTTCATCCGATCAGTCCAAAGCCTTCTTTTCTCTATAAACTAGAAGTCAGTCTCCTCTGTTTGGAAAACTTCCTCTGAACATCTAGGTAAACTCTCCTGCACCTCCTCTGGCAGCTCCACCCTCCTTGTTCCTCTCTTTACCCCTAGATACTTCTCATTTTTGCTTACCGTGATTGGCCAGCATAAAACTACAAGTCTGCAGTCACTGTATGTAACTGAAGACTTGTGAATCCTCACATCGCGCCCACTACGAGCTGTGAGGATTCTCTGGTGTCAACTCCAGGAACAACAGTCATGTGACCAAAAGAATGTGATATGTATACTCCCGGCCACAATTTAACTAGACCAATTTCAGCCTTGCTCAATACACTTGCCTTAAGCGAGGCCGTGCCCATCTAGTCATACTATGGCCTGGAGTATGTATGTTGCATACTTGCGGTCACATGACCACCATTCCCAGAGATGAAACCAGGGAATCCTCACAGCATCCACTGCATGCGATGTGAGGATTCACAAGTGACACGCCCCCTAGGACCGTGGGGTACTCGCCACCGGGTCGGTCGGTTCCTTGGGATTATCACGGGGGCGTGACTTGGTCCGGGGCCCCAGGTGGTCAATAAAAAGGACAGTTTATTTAGGGGAAAAGTTTTGGGATAAAGTTTTGTGACGCCACCCGTGGTATGCAGCTATAGGTGGCCGCCGCTGCTGTTCAGATCCACTGGGGCCGTTGGTGATGCAACAGAGTTGGTTCAGCTCTCCACGGGTAGAGCTAGGCCCCAGGGCAGTTAAATAGGTGATTTTAGATGTTGTTGGTGTAGTGCAGGGCAGGTGACGCAGCAATTAAGTCAAGGACACAGCTGGGTGCAGTCTTCAAGTTTTTACTCACAGTTTTTACGGTGCTTCAGGTTACAACTGCTAGCCAGGTTATAACAGCCCACCGAGTTCTGTGTCCTCCGGGGAAGTGATCCAGCAACTCTCAGATAACTTGGGTGCACTTGATCGGGACCCTCTTCCTGTGTATCTTTCCGGGTCGTCTCTCTGCGCTGGCTCTCGCTCTCCTGCCCTGCGCCTCACACACAGTGTCCCAAGCCAGTGGCCGCGGGCCTTGTCGAGCAACGTCCTCTCTGTCCCCTTGGTCATATATGGCCACCTTTTCAGCGAATGTGTGTGGATTTGGCTACGGCACTTAGAGATACCGCAGCCTCCGGTTTGCTAGCTGAGTCCTGCAGTCCACCACTAGTCTGGGGTCTGTCCCCTACTGCGACTTGATCCCTTCATGGTCGGCGTGAACTCGGGCGCACAGGTGGACTCCGCACTTCCCGTGCCCCTAAGATCCTTTCTATGCTTCTGGAGCCCTTCTCTGACTCCCACTCCCTCGCTCCTCTTGTTCTTTCTCTTACTGGGCCCCTCTGACTGGATTCTACTCCTCAACGGTCATCTCTCACTGCGCTCTTGCTCCTAGGACCCTTTTTTTCTTCACTCCCTGTGACACACTCCAGTTACCAATTGCTCTGACTGACTAACTGACTTTCTAGATCTTTCTACACGTCTTTTTATACTACCTATCATATGACCCACGTCACCAACTGTCACTCTTAGTGGTCCCCTCTACCTTCAGTCCTTCCTTTAGTGCTCCCCTAAACTACTTCCTCCACCCAACTTCTCTACCTAGTTCCCCCCTCCAGACAGGGACAGGGACTGTGCTCTCCCTCAAGAGCAATCTCGCCCTTCCCTACTGGAGTGATGTGGTGTTGGCTGTGGGTGTGTGGGTCCCGGGTAGTGCTCTCTCCTTACCTGAGAGTGGGGTATCACACCTCTAGCTGACATGCAGTACCCCTGTGGCGACTGCACCCGCAGGGGCGCCACACAAGTCTGCAGTCATAGAATGACATAGAGTGACTGCAGACATGTAGTTTTAGACTGGACAACCCTTAAATATTAGAGAGCAATGTTAGGCCGGGGTCAGATGAGCATATGAAAAATCATATCATTTTCCTCTAGAAAACTAAGACTATTTTCATTTGTATTTTTATCCGTTTTACATTTGTATGACATCTGTGTGGTATCTGTATTTATACATACACAGTTTAAAATGTACATGATCAAATACAGTTTTGTAGGTTAATAAAGGCAATGTATCTGTAAAATTTGGATGCAAAACGGATGGTAAGTATGGGATGCAATTTTTGCTTTGCACACTCGTAAACTTGTATAGGCAAGTTTCATCTGAGATACAGAAGAGAGAAGTCCATGCTACAAGTTTTTTTACAGGGACACTCAGTTTGTGTGTAAAAACTGTCATCCATATAGAACTATTGATTGGTCAGTGTGCTCTACAATTTTTACTCACGCTTTCAGATAAAAATGAATGAGCCCTTATAGTTATTTACCCCTTCTACATTGAATAATTACATGGTTTTAAACCTCCTGTGGCTCAGACTTTCTATGCTATCTTGAGTTCTTCAGGTTGCGGCATTTGTTTTACTTTTTTCTTCTATAGCTATATTCCTTGCGTTTTTCAGTGACATAAACTTTTATACAAAAGTTTTAGACAGGAGTGGAAAAAATGCTGCAAAGTAAGAATGCTTTAAAAAAAAAGTAGAAAAAAAGTATTAATAGTTTTTTTTATCAATTAAAATACAAAGTGAATGAACAAAAGAGAAATCTAAATCAAATCAATATTTGGTGTGACCACCCTTTGCCTTCAAAACAGCATGAATTCTTCTAGGTACCCATGCACAAAGTCAGGGATTTTGTATGGTTATAGCCAGGTGTATGAGTAACTAATTATACCAAACAGATGATAATGATCTTCATTTTCATTTGTAAGTATTGAAACACAGTTGTTAACTGAAACAGAAACAGCTGGAAACTGGAAACTCTAGAGGCCCCTCCCATTATTCACACCTGTCAAAAAAACCGAACTCCTTGTAATGATCAAATTAAGGTGGACATCTCCTACTTAATCAGTTAAGATGCATTACATTCTTGAGAGATGAAGACGAAGATTAAAAAAAATCAGGTCAGTGCTCAGGTCAGATTACATCTGCAGTCTGGGAGTTGTCGAGCTGGACCTAGATGATCAGGACAAAAGACTATGATGCTGCAACCTGCATTTCATAGGCCTTACACTGGGTGCAATGTATTTTAGTTTAGAATCCTTTATTAAATTCTTACTCAACTTCACACATTTTGGACAAGTTTTTTTCATGTGTGGAGTCGAGAGGCCATTGGCCTATCCAAATGCCTTGATAATAGGGACATAATGTTGAGACCAATGGCATTCATCAACATCATTCAATAGTGTATTCTAACTTCATTAAAATTCAGACAAAGAGGACAATATTCACTATGGCTAAGAAATAATCACAAATGTTTCCTGGGATATTCAACTAATCTTAAAACGTCCCCTTTTCTTCTCACAGAGGTCTATGCCCCAAAATTATGAATTTACCTTCATAAACAGTACACAGGAATTTATCACCCTTTAACAGTAAAAACAAAAACTACATCTACTGGTAAAGGCAAAACATGTCAAGAAATAATGGTTCTTATGATGCATAACCCATGCTTGTGTTAATAAGAAATTAAAAAATTATTCTGTTTTTCAATAATAGAAAAACATTAATACACCACAAATAATCTGGCTCACCAATGAAGTGTGCAACAACAAAAAAACAACCCATGCAAAGAAGAAGAGCGATCAGTGTTTCACGAGCTGTTCTAAATTATTAACATTAATTGTTATAGAGGTAATGATCAACTAGTAGAGTTTTTACAAAGAATTTATCAGTGTGTGGACTGAATTTACTTTGTCTCTGCTTCTTATTGGCTTACTCAGCTTGATAACAGGCAGTTTTTTGTGCCGCTGAAATACCTAGAAATGTTCTCCGAGAAACATTAGATCAAAAAGAACTTTTGTACATGTAAACCTGCTATAGGACAAAAAGGCTGTCAATAAAATACGTATAATGCCAGATGAAATGAAAGTACGCACAACTTGGTAATGACTGCTGGACGGATATATATGCCAAAGCTTTAATATCAAGCAATGGAAAATGTCTCTCTCATTCACATTTCTCTTCAGACAGCCACTTGCAGTTTGTCTGCAGACACATTTGTTAAGCCAAAAACCAGACCACTTAAGAATCAATTGGGTATTGTGAATTTTTATAGCATGTGTACAGCTCTCTTTTGTTTTTCCTAAAGACTGTCATTTTTTGCCATTTATTGTTAAATTGCCATCTTAATTGGTTACAGCATAATACTTTGTCCTGTGCCAATTATTAAAGACATTGTCATATACAGTACATTATATTACAGTCATGTTTCTTACCCCGTGTTATGATGCCGCACCATATACTTGCCAACTTTTCCTACTTTTAAGTCTTAATTGTTTCCTCTGTAATTTAGCCTGTTTCTTGGATTCTGTACTATCTCTTTTAGCATTCATTTATCCTTTTATTACTTCAGAATTTAATAAAACCAGGATGCCTGTGTTAGTAAAATATATGTATTTTTATTTTGTTATTCTCTTCATTTGTTTGCCAGGAATACTATTGTTCTTAATCTAATGATAATATGCGGTAGGAGAAATATTGTAAAAGTCTGTTACACTAATAAAAATGTCTGGTGATAAATGTTTATGATATAGGCTAGAGCAAAAATAATCTATAATTGTAGAAATAGCTAATGCAGCTTAGACTGTTACATAGCCCATATAATTAACAGTGTCTTCTGCACAGGGTTTACATATTACTGTCCAAGGCCATTGTGTTCTCTGTTTTATTCTTAATGACTTCCTATTACTTTCCCTTATCTGTTGGTAATTCTTAATAGGAGTGAGCATTGGAGTTTCTTTCCTATTTCAACTTGGTTAAAGGGTCTTCAACAAACCAAAGGCACTGCTAATTTTTAGAGATGAGTGAATATTTAGAAATTTCAATTCACAAGCTTCAACTAATTCTTCCCAAAAAATCAATTTGTGGCAAATTGATTCATGGCAAATTGCAATTACTCCAATTATCCCGAAAAGAAATGAGATCTTTGAGATCTCCTTGGACTGTATCCAATTCCATTCAAGCTCTTTAACACAAACACAACCTTAGTAATGGCAAAGTGACCTCACTATATATGTCTATGAGAAAAAACGGATGGTAACTGTTCTGCACTGCTGGAAAGCAGGTGACTGGATGCAACATGCAGATAGACATGAAGCGGGAACAGCTAATGAATTATTTATTTTCCCTGATATGGCGGGAAATTGCGGTAGTTGTGGCAACAGTTAAACAATGTGAAACAGATCAAACACAAGGAGTATACAATACAGAATGTGTAGTGAGTCCTAGAATTCACTTAAACGTTATGGAAGTCTCTGACTGATTATTCTCATAACTCTCTAACAAGGGTTGTACACCCGTTCACATGGGAGCAAATGTGCTGGCTCCTCCTCTTGTAATGGCCCTAGTGTGGATCACCAGTTCTTCCAGATAGGCCGCAAGTCCTCCTGTCAAAGTCTACCAAAGCACGTTGGACATCTTTCAGTTAAATCGACCCCCACCCCATCTGCTGTCCTAGCCCAGGTCTACCTGTGTACCACACATCAGTGTTGGAAGCGAAGGCCAGGCTCACTCATGTCCTCCATTCACCACTTCAGGAATACTCTCCCAGGTGGAGTCTTTTCATGGATCCTCTGTGCTTGACCTACCGTGGGGCGTCTACAAGGTCTGAAGGGATAAGGGCTCCAACTCTTGACTGATGTCGTCTGGGCACTGGAAGTTGACCGGCGCAGGTCTGGGATTCGGGCCGTGACCGGTGTTCTCAGAACTCTGGGTCTTGACCGGCGTGGGTAGGGTCCTCAGGCCTTGACCGGCGTAGCCTGTATTAAGGGCCTGGTCTGGTGCAATTTGAGTCCTATTTCCAAGCGTGCCACAGCCCACTGGCAAATACTTCTTACTGTGGCCTGTCACCTCGGCTACAGCATCTTCCCCAGTGCATGTCTAGACCGCTCTCTCTTTTGGCATCAAACCCGCCTCTCATTTGGCGCGCAGACAATTTATATTCAGGAACCTCTTCATCCATGTCGCCTGACAAGGTGCTTCATCCAAACTCGCCCCCCCAAAACTCTTCCTCTTCCAGTTGTTTTGCATGGTCTCATTTGGATAGTAGCTGGCAGTCTTCTCACACCAATGATGCACAGCGCTGGGGATTTTCATGTTTATTGTCACATCCTCTTACACTACTGTGCTGTCACACACTATCTGTAATGTTACTGTGTTTTGTTATAGCTTTCTCTCCCTATCTCTATGGCTAAGTTGTGAATTGTGTCTTCCTCTCATTATCCAGATTCATGCAAAAATAGCTTCTGAAATCCCTGCCTCTGCTTTTTTACAGGTGTTATACCTTATTATGGGATTACTGAAATTCAATCTTCTTTACTTTGTAAAATAGTGGCTTTTATTTTTGGCAATTCATGCAAAATCGAATAGCAAATATTTAGAATTTGCAGGATTCAGCAAATTCTAAAAATTCAACTTGAATTTTGATTTGCCTTGAATTAATATGCTAATGTCTAGTAATTGTGTCTTCATGCAGCATTATTCTTTTGGCATCAGACGAGTAGCTCTATGGGTCACAGAGATAGCAGTCACACAGGACCCTTTACGACATAGCAATAGATTGAGTGATAAATGGTACATAGCAGATTGAAATTGTATTGGAAATTCAAGTTACAATCACAACTCAGTGTAGGATTCATTTTTGTCTTTATCATAGACAAAAACTACTTTAGGATATATTAATATTGCAGATTTGTTGCAAAAAGTTCTTTTACTCTTCTCAACTCATCTGAATTCTCATCTTACCTGGTTGTTGTATACTGAAACCCATGTGCTTGTCAATATTGTGCAATATTTGCGTGCAATTATTAGGCATGAAAAAAGAAGATTTCCAGCTTCATGAATAGTCCAAAATTCTTTTATTGTAGAAAAAACTTTTTAAAGATTCCACAGTCATGTTTTATAGCCAGGGCAACGCGTTTCGAATGCGGGACTTGCATTCTATGTCAAGACTGGCTTGCAAATGGTATGCACATGGTATATAAACAATTGTTCCCCAATCAGCATAAAGGACGAAAGTCACATGATACATAGATTCACATACATATGTTTAAAATTAATCATGATTAATAAGACATACACACAAACTTACATAGAAAGATCACATGACAAAGGAAATCACACATATTAGAATGATTTACTTGCTATAATGGAATAATAATTCTCACTGCAAATTTAGACCATTTGGATGGCAGGTATTCAGGTGATACATCCAAAATGCTTCTCGATCAAGTAAACGTCTCCTGTTGTCTCCACCTCGTGGATTAGAGGTAAGTTTCTCAATTCCAAAGACCTGAAATGAAGATGTCTCTCTATTGTGCTGTTCAATAAAGTGTCTAGAAGCACAAGAGATGTTATGATTAGTGACATTATAAATGTCACTCAAAAGTTCTGCCACCCGTTATTTCATTTTTCTTATGGTGCATCCAACATACAATAAATTGCAGATAGTACATTTTATTACATACACTATATAACTGCTATTACAATTCAGATAACTCCTTATGTTATGTGTTTCATTATGATCGGTATTAGTGAAGGTTTTAGTAACTTTAGTGTAACGACAAATGCCACATCTATTGATACCATATTTATAAAACCCTTTGCAATTGAGCCAAGTATGGCGTTCTTGCATGTTGTTTGAATAACTTGGTGATAATAACCCTCCTAATGTTTGTGCTTTTTTTGCAACAACTAGAACCCCAGAATCAAGAATCTTTGATAATTAACATTCTCATATAAAATAGGAAGATGTTTTAATATCATATTTTTAATTTGTTGAAACTGAGCACTATATTTTAAGGAGATTACTATTTGTTTTTTCTGATTTTTATTCAAAGAAATGTTCCTTTTATTAGTTTCAATATTTGGCATATTAATTAAATTTGATCTATCTTTTTTTGTACTATTTTTTCTGTTCTTTTTAAAGACCAATCTGGATAACCCTTAGATTTTAATTTGTTCTTACACCTAGTCAATTCTTCATCCAATTTATCCCTGCTACTGCAATTACATTTGATTCTTGTTAGTTCACCTACAGGTATTGCTTTTATAGTATGTTGTGGGTGTCCACTTTTAGCACGTAAAATGGTATTCCCTGATATGGGCTTGGAAAATGTGGCAGTAATAATGGAATTACCAGGAATTTCCAATTTTAAATCCAAAAATGATATACAATTGCGATCAAAGGTATATGTAAATGACAAATGAAATGTATTGTTATTCAAATATTTGATAAATTCCGGAATGGAAGACACATAGCCACTCCAAATGAAGATGAAATCATTGATGTATCTGCCATACCAGAAAACATAACGAGACCATGGATTGGCAAAAATGTACAATGTAACATATTCCCAATGGGACATTACCATATTTGCCAAAGATGGACAATACCTAAAGCGATGCAAAAACAATTATTTTTTCTATAAAATAGTTTTTATTGTGTAAAAGCGCCAAAATATAAAAAAAATATATAAATGTAGTACCACTGTAAACGTACTGACCCAAAGAATAAAGCTGCCTTATAAATTTTACCACACGCAGAACAGCATAAAAAAAAAACAATTCATGAATTGTTGGTTTTTGTTTATTCTGCCTTCTAAAAATCAGAATAGAAAGCGATCAAAAAATGTCACGTGCCCGAAAATGGTACCAATAAAAACGACAACTTGTCTCGCAAAAAACAAGCCACCACATGACTCTGTCGGCCGAAATATGGAAAAGTTATAGCTCTCAAAATATGGCAATGTAAAAAACTAGTCTTTGCAAAAAAATGCGTCTTTTAGTGTGTGACAGCTGTCAATCATAAAAACCCGATATAAATCTGGCATCGCCGTAATTGTACCGACCCGAAGAATAAAAACGTCTAATCACTAATACCGCACGAGGAACGGTGTAAAAAATAAACTTTAGGGTTAGGATTGTGCTAGGGTTAGGGTTGTGATAGGGTCAGGGTTGTGCTAGGGTTAGGGTTAGGGTGGGGGTTTGGCTAGGGTTGGGGTTGGGCTAGGGTTAGGGATGGGCTAGGGTTAGGATTGGGCTAGGGTTAAGCTAAGGTTAGGGTTAGGCTAGGGTTAGAGTTGGGCAAAGGTTGGGCTAGGGTTAGGGTAGTGCTAAGGTTATGGTTGGGGTTGGGATTTTTTCAGAAGTAAAGAAAAACAAAATGACTACTTGAGTTTGCATCGGGTGCTCGGGTATGCACAGAGTATAGTGGGCGCTCGAGTGACATGCTCGAGTCCCCGCCCCAAATGGTTTGCAGCTGTTATAGAGGCAAAAAAGTCTTGTGGGGATTGCCTGACATGCACGAGCGATCCCCGCATTATTTTTGGGGTGTCTAATAACCGTGAAACATGCGGGGCAGGGACTCGAGCATGTTACTTGAGTATCCGCGATACTTGGTGCATACCCGAGCACCCGATACAAACTCAAATAGCGAGCACTTGGGCTCAAGACTAGTGACAACTTATTCAATATGATGACCTAATGTTATCAAATTCTGTGTCATACCCCGTCGGTTCAAAATGTTCACTATACCCCTTGATAAAATCCTTGAGGGGTCTAGTTCCAAAATGGAGTCACTGGGTTGGAGGGGCGGGGGTGGTTTCCACTATTTAGGCACATCAGAGACTCCCCAAACGCAACATGGCGTCCGCTAATTATTCAAGCTAATTTTACATTCAAAATGTCAAATGGCGCTCCATCCCTTCCGAACCCTGCCATGCACCCAAACAGTGGTTTTCCCCCACATATGGGGTACCGGCTTACTCAGGAGAAATTGCACAACAAACTACATGGTGCAATTTCTCCTGTTACCCTTATGAAAATGCAAAATTGGGGGCTGAAAAACATTTTTGTTGAAAAAATGTGAAAATTTTATTTTTACGGTTCAATGTTACAAACTTCTGTGAAGCACCTGGGGGTTCAGGGTGCTCACCACACATCTACATAAGTTCCCTAAGGGGTCTAGTTCCAAAATTGGGTCACTGTGGGGGGTTTCCACTGTTTAGGCACATCAGGGGCTCCCCAAACGCAACATGGTGTCCGCTAATTATTCAAGCAAATTTTACATTCAAAAAGTCAAATGGCGCTCCTTCCCTTCCAAGCCCTGCTGTGCACCCAAACAGTGGTTTTTCCTCACATATGGGGTATATGCATGCTCAGGGGAAATTTCACAACAAATTTTGGGGTCCATTTTTTCCTGTTGCCCCTGCGAAAATAAAAACATTTGGGTCTAAAGTAACATTTTTGTGAAAAAAGTTAAATGTTCATTTTTTTCTTCCACATTCCAAAAATTCCTGTGAAGAACCTGAAGGGTTAATAAAGTTCTTGAATGTGGTTTTGAGCACATTGAGGGGTGCAGTTTTTCGAATGGTGTCACTTTTGGGTATTTTCTGTCATAAATACCCCTCAAAGTGACTTCAAATGTGATGTGGTCCCTAAAAAATGGTTTTGTAAATTTTGTTGTAAAAATGAGAAATCGCTGGTCAACTTTTAACCCTTATATCTCCCTACTAAAAAAAAAATTTTGGTTCCAAAATTGTGCTTATGTAAAGTAGACATGTGGGAAATGTTATTTATTAACTATTTTGTGTAACATATCTCTCTGATTTAAGGGCATAAAAATAAAAATGTATAAAATTGTGAAATTTTAAAAATTTTCACCAAATTTCTGATTTTTTTCACAAATAAACGCAAGTGATATCGACGAAATTTTACCACTATCATGACTTACAATATGTCACGAAATAATAATCTCAAAATCAGCGGGATCCGTTGAAGCGTTCCAGAGTAATTACCTCATAATGTGACTGTGGTCAGAATTGTAAAAATTGGCCTGGTCATTAACTTGCAAGCCACCCCCGCGGGTAAAGGGGTTAAGCTACTTCTTGATGACTGTCTTCACAGTGTTCCATGGTAATGCCTTGGAAATTTTTATGTACCCTTCCTCAAACTGATAACTTTCAACAATGAGATCCCTTTGCTGTGTTGTAAACTGTTTTCAGACCGCGGCTTGTGCTGTAAAATGCAACTAAGAAAATGTCAGGAAAATCCTACTGGGACAGCTAAACTTTACATGGGTTAATTAGGATTATTTTAAATGATGGTAGTTGTGTACTGATTACTATTTACCATGACTTTAAATTTGATTGGCTAAAGTCTGAACACAACCACATCACCAATAATAAGATGGTGTTCACACTCATGCAACCACATTATTTTAGTTTAGTCATCTTTATTTTTCCACTCAAAATGATTTCAATTTGCTTATCAATGGATTGATACAGATAATGTGTGACAAGAAAGTTGAAAATGTTTCTGAAATTACATTTCGTATAATTTTTTACCTGACAAAAAGCTTGGCAAACAGGGGTGTACATACTTTTTATATCTTCTGTACATACACTGTGTGCACAATTATTAAGCAATTTTTGTGTTTGATTATTAATTTTATTATTGAACAGCTACAGTGTTATCGGTCAATCAATAAACTTGACATCTGAATATTTCTGAAAGTAAAAGTACATTTTTGTCTTCCTTAGGAGAATATCGATGTGTGCATAATTATTGGGTAACTACTAATGTTGAGCGAACATGCTCGACACTGCTCGGTACTCGCCCGAGCATCACGGTACTCGGGATGTTCGGCGAGCACCGAGCATTTCCGGGTTACTCGGGCGGGAGCTCGGGTCTCCGCCCTGCATGTTTGGCGCTCTTTACAGAGCCAATGAACATGCAGGGATTGCCAGCCAGTCACTGTAATGCTGCAGCCATGTTGGTTGTGGGCATTGCAGTGATTGGCTGGCCGCACAGCATCACCTCGAGTATTTAAAACCGGGCGCCGCAATCTTGGAGACAGTCGCTCCGGATTAGACAGTGTAGGGACAGCGCTGCTGATTTAGGGAGAGATATAAACTGCGAAATAGTTAGTGTAGGGTCTGTAAAGGCTGCCAGAACAAACAAACAGTCCTTTTCAGGACTAATATCCATCCCAGATACCAGGCAGGCAGGCTGTATAGGAGATACAGTGGTTATACCAGCAAACGCTGCATTACAGTCCTGTGTGCTCCTGTTGCTGAAATTGCTGGACTTAGCACCAGGTGTCGGGGGCCAGGAAAAATCCTTTTTTTTTCATCTAAATCCTCCTTTTTTTTTCCTCCTTCACACTGTACAAATACCCGCCTTATTAACCTTTTGGTGTGTCCCCCCCCCCCCCAAAAAAAAGCGTGTTTCTGATTTTTCAGACACAAATATAACTGTTGAAAATAGTCTGGTGTAGGCTAGAGAAACAGAAGTGTTGTTTAGCACTTCCACGGTTCAAACCTCTGTATTATCCATTTTGGGCCATTTGTTTCTAAAAAAAAAAACAGTTTGAGTGTGTCGCTCACTGTTCAGCCGCAAGTATCTCTATTTAATAAAGTGTGGTATACCCCAGTAAACAATAACTGTGGTTTTCCTCTTCCACGGTTCTAATCTACTCTTTATTACCCTTTTTCCATTGATAGTGCAGGTGTAAGCTATTTTACTTAATTTACAATGGGCAAGGTGCGTGGCAAGGGACGTGGAAGTGGACGTTCTGGTCATGGTTCGTGCAGAGGACGGGGCCGTGGCTAAGGTGAAAATGTGCCACAAACAACAGCCACATCTTCTCGCTCCCACTTCTTGACCGATTTACTAGGGAAGCACAGAACAACACCAGTATTGAGAGCTGATCAGTGTGAACAGGTTATTAATTGGATAGCAGATAATACTTCCAGTTACCTGGGCACCACCACCTCCGGTCTGTCTTCCACACGGTCAATTCTTAGTAGCCATGAGTCTCGACCGCATACTCCTCCTCACCCTGATGCTCCTTCCTCCCACCATGCCGAGTGTCGTCAGAGAGCAAGTGATCCCACACTTGGACACTCTGAAGAGCTGTTCACTGGTCCATTTCCATATTTGGGCCCCTCGCCTGATACGCTTGAAGTGGTGGAAGAGGAGATCCCATGTTGCGATGCCCAAATATTTGAACAGCCACGGCCACAGGAAGTCGACATTGGCAATCTGTCACAAGAGGTGGACGATGACGAGACACAATTGCCAGGAAGTGAGGAGGAGGATCGTGGTGCACAAGTGGAAGAGGAGGAGGTGGTGGATGATCTAGTAACTGACCCAACGTGGAAGGAGGACATGCAGAGTGAGGCCAGCAGCACACAGAGGGAGGGAGGCAGAGTACCCCAACAGGCAGGAAGAAGCAGTGTGGTGGCCGCAGACAGAAGGCAGGCAACCGTTCCCCGTAACACCAACACGAGGGACGTTGCCAGTACAAGCGGTAGGTCTTCCAGAGTCTGGAATTTTTTTAAAGACTCTGCTGACAACCCCAAAAAGGCCATATGTTCCACCTGCCATGCCAGCATCAGCAGGGGTGACAAAACTACCAGCCTGACCACCACCAGCATGATCAGGCACATGGCAGCAAAGCACCCGACTTTGTGGGGCGAAACCCAGGGTCCACGACCAGTGTCAGCGGGTGTCAACACTGCTTCTTCCGCTGTTGTGCGTGCAATAGAACCCCCTGTTGTGTGTGCAAGGCAATCCCCTGTTCATACTGCATGTAAAGATGCCCCCTCCTCTCAGTCTTCACTTGTTATGGCAATTTCTCAAGAAACAGCATCAACGTCCACGTCCACATCCCACCGCAGCGTTCAATTGTCCATATCCCAGACCTTTGAACGAAAGTGGAAATTCGCAGCTAACGCCCCACAGGCCACAGTCCTAAATTCGCACATTTCACGACTGCTTGCGTTGGAAATGCTGCCTTTTAGGCTGGTGGAGACGGAATCCTTCCGCAATCTTATGGCGGTGGCCGTCCCTCGGTACTCGGTCCCCAGCAGACACTATTTTGCCCGGTGTGCCATCCCCGCACTACACAAGCACGTGTCCCAAAGCATCTGCCGTGCCCTCAACAACACAGTTACTGGGAGAGTCCACCTGACAATGGACACGTGGACAAGTGCTTGTGGCCAGGGACGGTACATCTCTCTGATGGCACACTGGGTAAACATAGTGTAAGCCGGGACCCAGTCGGACCTTGGGACGGAACACATCCTCCCTACACCGAGGATTGCAGGCCCTATGTCAGTCAGAGTTGCCCCCACAGTGTACAGCTCCTGCGCATCCTCCTCCTCCTCCTCCTCATGTTCAGCCTCCATCTCAGATATCACCACATCAGTTACAAGCTGGAAGCATTGCAGTACTGCCTCCGCCAAGCGGCAACAGGCTGTGCTGAAACTCATAAGCTTAGGTGATAAACCTCACACTGCTTGTGAGTTGTGGACAGCTGTGAAAGAGCAGGCAGATCTGTGGCTGAGACCGCTGAACCTACATCCAGGCATGGTCGTGTGTGACAATGGCCGTAACCTGGTGGTGGCTCTGAGGTGAGGTGAGATCACACACGTATCATGCCGGGCTCATGTGCTTAACCTCGTGGTTCAGCGGTATCTTAAATCGTACCCTGAGTTGCCAGATCTGCTCGTGAAAGTACGCCGCCTGTCAGCTCATTTTCGCAAGTCGGCTACAGCTTCCGCCGCCCTTGCTGTGTTGCAGCAGCGTTTGCAGCTTCCGGCACACCGACTGGTGTGTGATGTCCCCACATGTTGGAACTCTTCCCTCCACATGTTGCAAAGGATTTGTGAGCAGAAGAGAGCAGTTGTGGAGTACCAGCTGCAACAAGGCCATCGATATTCAGGTCAGACTCCACACATAAGACCTCAGGAGTGGACCTGGATGTCTGACATATGTACCATCCTGACAAACTTTGAGGAGGCCACCAAGATGGTGTTTTGGCGATGACGCCATTATTAGTGTCAGCATCCCACTTGTCTGTCTTTTGCAACGCTCTCTGCAGAGAATTAAAGAGGAGGCATTGCAGCCAGAGTATGATGAGATGGATCAAGAAGCCATAGCGGGCGATTACGCACAGCCCAGCCTCATCTCATCCCAACGTGCATTGGGGGACAATGAGGGAGAGGAGGAGGAGGAGGAAGAACAGGAGCTGCTATCATGCGTTGTAGACGGTAGTACCTGTACAAGTGTCATACCGTCGGTTCAGCGTGGGTGGCCTGAGGACAGGGGGGAGGAGGAAGAGGAGGAGGAGAGCATGGTCAGTCGTCATCTTGGTGAGGACACGGAAATCTTGCCCGTTACCAGTCTGAAACGCATGGCTGACTTTATGTTACGCTGCCTTAACCGTGACCCTCGCGTTGTCAAAATGTTGGGTGACAGTCATTACTGGTTGGTGACACTTGTAGACCCCCGCTACAAGGAGAACTTTCACTCTCTTATTCCTGAGGTGGAGAGGTCTACAAAAATGGGGCAGTACCAGAAGGCCCTTGCTGAAGAACTCTTAAAAAAATTCCCATCTGAACACGCTAGCGGCAGAGGTCACAGTTCGTTGCCCAACCAAGGCGTACAGGTGAGAGAGATGCAACTCCAATCCAGCAGAGGCAGGGGAACACTGTCAACATTCTGGGACAGTTTTCTGACACCCGCCTAGCTTACAGGCCCTGAGGCGCGGGGTACTCTCACAAGGAGTGGAAAGTTTCAAAAGATGGTGAGGGAGTACCTTGCCAACCGTACCAGCGTCCTCCGTGATTCCTCTGTGCCTTTTAATTATTGGGTATCCAAGCTGGACACTTGGAATGAACTCGCTCTGTACGCCTTGGAGGTCCTGGCCTGCCCTGCCGCTAGCGTGTTATCGGAGCGTGTTTTTAGTGCCGCTGGGGGAATTATAACTGATAAGCGCACACGCCTGTCAACTGACAATGCTGACAAGCTGACCCTTATCAAAATGAACAAGGGCTGGATTGGGCCAGACTTCTCATCACCACCAAATGACAGCAGAGTAACATAAAGTCAAATCCACTGTGCTATTTCGGGAGGTGTATTCACATGCACCGCTTCACACCCACACATGGGTATACACTTCCTCGTTTCGGCTGTTTTATCTTCTTCTCCTTATCCTCAGCCTCCACCACCACTATACCACCAGGGTGCCAGCATTGCAAGTTCTTCCGTCCTTATTTTTGGCAGCTTTTGGTTGCAAGGCATAAGCAAACACTATGGGACACCCACTCCCCAATAATGGGACTTATGTTTGTAATATGCTGTACTGCATGGCTCTTGTAAGGGGCATTGCAAGTTGCTCCGTGCTAATTTTTGGCAGCTTTTGCTGGGAAAGCATAAGCAAATACTATGGGACACCCACTCCCCAATAATGGGACTTATGTTTGTAATATGCTGTACTGCACGGCTCTTGTAAGGGGCATTGCAAGTTGCTCCGTCCTAATTTTTGCCAGCTTTTGCTTGGAAAGCATAAGCAAATACCATGGGACACCCACTCCCCAATAGTGGGACTTATGTTTGTAATATGCTGTACTGCATGGCTCTTGTAAGGGGCATTGCAAGTTGCTCCGTCCTAATTTTTGGCAGCTTTTGCTTGGAAAGCATAAGAAAATACTATGGGAGACCCACTCCCCAATAATGGGACCTATGTTTTTAATATGCTGTACTGCATGGCTCTTGTAAGGGGCATTGCAAGTTGCTCCGTCCTAAATTTTGGCAGCTTTTGCTTGGAAAGCATAAGCAAATACTATGGGACACCCACTCCCCAATAATGGAACTTATGTTTGTAATATGCTGTACTGCATGGCTCTTGTAAGGGGCATTGCAAGTTGCTCCGTCCTAATTTTTGGCAGCTTTTGCTTGGAAAGCATAAGCAAATACTATGGGAGACCCACTCCCCAATAATGGGACTTATGTTTGTAATATGCTGTACTGCATGGCTCTTGTAAGGGGCATTGCAAGTTGCTCCGTCCTAATTTTTGGCAGCTTTTGCTTGCAAGGCATAAGCAAATACTATGGGACACCCACTCCCCAATAATGGGACTTATGTTTGTAATATGCTGTACTGCATGTGATGCTCCCCCTGGGCCGTGTGTACACGTGTGTGGGATACCCGTTGCCGGGTCTCTGGGGTCTATAGTCTCCGTGGCGGTGACCCGGTCCCATAGCTCAGGCTGGTCAAACCAGTGGCAGTCTTTCTTAGGTTTTGAGGTTAATTGTCCGACTGCGCCACCCGTGGATTGCGGTCAGGGAGTACCACCGCTGCGAGACAGACCGCTGAGGCTGGTATAGTGTGCGCAGCAGAGAATGGGATAACTCCCCACGGGAGGAGTATAGCCTCAGGGCAGTGAGTGTGGATGATGGGCGTGATGGTGCACGAGCGCAGCAGGAACGACTCAGAGTCTTTGCAGTGCAGTTCAGGGTCTTTACTGATGATTATAAGGTAGACCCTACCGGGAGTACTGGCTAGCATAAGAGGCCTGGTCAGTCTGTGAGCAAGCAGGAGTTCCCCTGGCCAGGTGGAGTTGTAGGCCTCCCCGTCTGTCTGCACTCTTCCTGGCTACCTTGCTGTAAGCGGGTAGAAGTAGCCCACATCCCTGAGTGTACCGTGTAGTGCTCACCCGTATGGCTGGTGACTTGGGGCCTTGTGTTAACCTCCGCTTCACGACGGCGGTGCTGGTCCCTTGCTTGTGACTGAGCCTCCGGGCTTCTATGGCCAGAGGACCTGAAATCCTCTGCCGGCTGGTTTCTGCTGCTGGATATACAAGTCCTCACAGCCTCGGACTCCTGTGTCCGGTTCCTATTGTCTTCTGCCAGGGCGAGCTCTGCTCAGCTTCCAGCCCTGGTCTTTAGCTCCTAGCTCCTACAGAGCTCCTTGCTGTTACTTTCCCTTGCTCTCACTCTGACTCTGACTGTTCTCTGTTCTCTGACTCACTCAACCCCGCCCCAGATCCAGTTTATAAGGGCAGAATTCTCCCCTCCCAGGACTGGGGCAGGAGGATGTTGCATGTTTAAGGGATCCTGACCAGGAAACCTCCCACTTGCTCTCCGACATAATATCTCTATTACTGTGGTGACTAGACCCCTGGGTTGCCACACATGGCTCTTGTAAGGGGCATTGCAGTTCCTCATAATTATTGAAAAGCCTTCCATTCACTGCTTAGGCCAACAGTGCACAGGAGACCCAGTTGCTATAAATGGAAAAAAAGGTTTAGTAAACGCCCTCTGACCTCCATGTCATTTCCAAGGGACATTGGAGTGCCTCGAAATTTTTGGTAGGCATTGCACTCACTGTATGCCCTATAACTGTGTAGCAGAACCGCTCCTTTTGTTACAGAAACATATCCTACAAGACATATCTGGTTGACTGGCCTGATATTGATGTGAATGGTCCCTGTTCCTCCTGCTCTTTCTCCTTTGCCACTATCTCATCCATCATTTATCACCTGAAGCTCTGTTTTAACGGGAGTCATAGAACTTGGGTAGTAGCAGGAAAACATCCAGCAATTCTCGGAGGAGGTAGGATATGCGCCAAAATGCTGACCACCTCAGGCCTAGCCGCTACTACATACATGCGCTTGCATTACAACAAAACAAAGCAGATGCTAACTTCTATCATCCTCATCATGCTCCTCACCTTGGCACTCTCAACTCCCCTGATGGAGAAGCCAGGGCCCACCGGAGGAGTCTGATAGTCCGGTGGGCTCGGCCAATGCTGCCCTAAAGCAGGCCAGGCTAAGAAAAGTGTGGGAAAGGTTACCGGGACAAATAGGGGTGGCTGGGGACCAAGTATGGATACCCGGCCACCCCTTGGAGTCTGGGGAGCAAGCGGAGACACCCGGCCACCAGGCGGCTGGGGACTGAGTTTGGATACCAGGCCGCCGACACAGCCATGGCGTGGTGGCCAGATTCCGCCTCCACATGCCTAAAAGGCCCAATTTAAAGTGCAAGCAAGCAAGCAGTATGGTATTGCAACCTGGGGGTGGGTGGGTGGCAGGCTGCATACTTGCGCTTGCATTGCAAGGAATGGGAGAGGTACAATTGAACACTGCCCTGGGACAAGGACTTGAATGGGGATAGTTGCAAGTCTGCAATGACAGGTGCAAGGTGGGAGGCATCTTCGCATGTACCATGAACAGGGGTTTGGCATGCACACACTACAGCGGAATAGGCTCTCCTTCCCACTAAATGCACTGGAGAGGGCACAGGTAATGTTTTGGTATACGCGCTTAATCTTATGTATAAGGCACACCAGGACAAATAGGGGCGGCAGGGGACTGAGTATGGATACCTCGCTGCCGAAGCAGCCATGAGGTAGTGGCCAGCTTCGGCCTCCTCCAAACTAAAAGGCCCCATTTCAAGTGCAAGCTAGCAGTATGGAATTGCAGTCTGGGGGTTGGTGGGTGGCAGGCTGCACACTTACACTTGCATTAAAAGAAAACATAGCAGATGCTAACTTCTGTCATCATCATCATGCTCCTCACCTTGGCACTCTCAACTCCACCGATGGAGAAGTCAGGGCCCACCGGAGGAGTCTGGTTCTCTGGTGGGCTCGTCCAATGCTGCCTAAAGCAGGCCGGGCTAAGAAAAGTGTGTGGGGAGATGTTCCAAGGAGAAATAGGGGCGGCTGGGGACCGTTTATGGACACCCGGCTGTCCCCAGGCGGCTGGGGACCGTGTGTGGACACCCGGCCGTGGGGCGGCTGGGGACCGAGTATGGACACCCGGCCGCCGGGCAGCTGGGGACTGAGTATGGATTCCAGGCCGCCAACACAGCCATGACATGGTGGCCAGATTCCGCCTCCTCATGCCTAAAAGGCCCAATTTCAAGTTCAAGCAAGCAAGCAGTATGGTATTGCAGCCTGGGGGTGGGTGGGTGGCAGGCTGCATACTTGCGCTTGCATTGCAAGGAATGGGGGAGGTACAATTGAACACTACCCTGGGACTAGAACTTGCATGGGGATAGTTGCAAGTCTGCATCTTCTGATGCGGCAAGGATCACTTATGATGGGCACACTTTTAGACAGTGACCTGGGAGTCAGAGATGCTTCCAGGGGTCTTCCCCATGCTGTTCCCATGTCTTTTCAGCACTTTATGCATGTGTCACACAGCACATGGCCAGATAAGGTTGTAAAATTTTAAAATGACATTTCCCGGTGAATGCATTTGTCATAGTTGAAAGCAATACAAAAGTGCAAAAACGCATAAAAAATGCTACTTGTGAACATAGCCGAAGGTGTGGAGGAGTATTTTTGTTTTTGGTAATTTATTTTAACTTATACACAAGTCTTTTCCCTGGAAAGGATGTTCCTTAACATATTTCACAGGAAAAAAGTTTCACTTTCGTTTTTGAACGTTTTATTGTGAGCCCGTAAAAGTGGCTTAATACCTCTGACCACGTTGTTGACAGCAGTGACCTGGGGGTCAGAAATGCTTCCTGGGGCGATCCCCATGCTCTCCCCATGTCATTTGAGCACTGTCACTATCGTTTTGGGCACTTGATAGGCTTTTAAAAGACTGCCGGGGGTGCCACCGCAAAAATGCTCGAGTCTCCCATAGACTAACATTGGGCTCGTTGCTCGGGTCGAGTACCCGAGTATCACGGCGAGCTCGGCCCGAGCTTCGAGCACCCGAGCATTTTAGTGCTCGCTCAACACTAGTAACTACTAGTGTGCAGAATTATTATTTTCCCATCTCAAATGGTTATTTTCATCTGTTAGAGCTCATACACATATGTGGGAAAAAAAACGTTCCGATATCTGGACAGAAAAAATGGACGAGCGTCATGCGATTTTCATGCGAGAACAATGCGATTTTTCACACCTAGCATCCAATTTACATTCGATTGTCATGCGTATGTAATACGATTGCAATGCGATTTTAACATGTGCTTTTACATACAGTCCTGCTCATTGTTATTGGCACCCATGAAGTTTAAGTACATAATGCCAAATATCTCCTGAAAAAATGGAACAAGTGAAACAGATTTTTTGGACATAGCACTTGTGTTAAATACAAAAAGCAAAAGATAAACAATAATTGAAAACAAAAAACAATAGGAAGGAAAAATAGAAAAACCTAAAGCTTGCTGTGACACTGGTAATATCACCCATTACGTTAATTTAGTATGGAAACACATTTTGACTCAACTATGCAAAATCACAAACAGATTTTCCTGCGATTAATTGTCGGTGTCCAAGTGACATGAATTAGCCAATGAATGATGACTTCAGTGTTTTAGAAAGTCACATGGTAGACCCTGTTCCTTTGTCACAATGAAGACAAAGAAGCTGTCTAAGGAAATCAGAACTCTTATTATCAGCAAACACAAGACTTTTAAAGGTTATAAGGCCATCTCCAAAGACCTTGATATACCAGTTTCAACAGTGCGCAATGTTATTAAGAATAGAGATGAGCGGTGTTCGACTCGAACTGTTCGCCAGTCTCAAATTCGAGCTGTTTTGGGCGGTGTTCGAGCCGTTCGGCGAACACGAACGATTTGAAAAAAATTCGGCTGTTCGAGGTTATGTTCGATAACTGTTCGTGCACCAAAATCATAACTGGATTTTTTCTCAGTAATGCTGAAAATTAATGTTAATACGCAGTTTGAGTGTACAGCGGGGCGGGGGGAGGGGAAGGGGATGGATCTCTGCATAAATAATGAAGATCTCCATTTTTTTTTCTCTTTCCCGCATTTACTATGGGGAGGTGCAATCTGTCAGCCTATCAGCAGTGCACACACGGAGCGAACTCCTTTTTTTCACACAAGCAAGGGCATGTGTCATTGGCAGTGTATGTCACATGTCCTTGCCCTATAAGACCCAGCCATTTTCCACGTCGCCACCATTTTCTCACTGCTGCAGCTGCGTGTTAGACGGCACCGCTGTTGCTGTGTGTGCTATACTTTGCTAATTTCAAGCCAATTTTCGCACAAATCTACAGATAGCTTGGGAGTAGGGAATAGTTGTGATTGCAGTCCTTTTAAGGACTAGGTTACATAATTTCCTACGACTTTTGTCAGGCAGGTCTGTGCTCTTAAATAGATAGGTTGGGAGTAAAGACTAATTGTAATTGCAGTCCTTTTCAGGGCTAGGTTACATCAGTTCCTATCACTTTTATCAGGCAGGTCTGTGCTCTTAAATAGATAGGTTGGGAGTAAAAACTAATTGTAATTGCAGTCCTTTGAGGACTAGGTTACATCAGTTCCTATCATTTTTTGCCAGTCAGGTCTGTTTTAGTGCTGTGCAAGTTTTTTTCACAGCATTTGGCTAAATCTAGCAAAGCAAATCCTTTTTGGCCTCTTGCAATGTGTGTTAGTCAGTGGAGTAGCCTATCTGTGTTGCAAGCTACACCACCTGTGTATAGAATACCAATTTTTTTACTGCACCTAGTGAAGTAAAACCTTTTGGGCATAGCATCATTCTATTAGTCCATCTATACTAACCTCCACCAGGTTGCAAATTCAATATAATTTTTATCTGCATCTAGCTCTGAAAAAATATTTCGGCTTGTAGCAGTGTGTGGGACTTGTTCTATTAGTCCATCTATACTAACCTCCATCAGGTTGCAAATTCAATATAATTTTTATCTGCATCTAGCTCTGAAAAAATATTTGGGCTTCGGCTTGTAGCAGTGTGTGGGACTTGTTCTATTAATCCATCTATACTAACCTCCTCCAGGTTGCAAATTCAATATAATTTTTTTCTGCATCTAGCTCTGAAAAAATATTTTGGCTTGTAGCAGTGTGTGAGACTTGTTCTATTAGTCCATCTATACTAACCTTCACCAGGTTGCAAATTCAATCTAATTTTTATCTGCATCTAGCTCTGAAAAAATATTTGGGCTTCGGCTTGTAGCAGTGTGTGGGACTTGTTCTTTTAGTCCATCTATACTAACCTCCACGAGGTTGCAAATTCAATATAATTTTTTTCTGCATCTAGCTCTGAAAAAATATTTCGGCTTGTAGAAGTGTGTGGGACTTGTTCTATTAGTCCATGTATACTAACCTCCACCAGGTTGCAAATTCAATATAATTTTTATCTGCATCTAGCTCTGAAAAAATATTTGGGCTAGTAGCAGTGTGTGAGACTTGTTCTGTTAGTCCATCTATACTAACCTCCACCAGGTTGCAAATTCAATATAATTTTTTCCTGCATCTAGCTCTGAAAAAATATTTGGGCTTCGGCTTGTAGCAGTGTGTGGGACTTGTTCTATTAGTCCATCTATACTAACCTCCACCAGGTTGCAAATTCAATATAATTTTATAATGCATCTAGCTCTGAAAAAATATTTCGGCTTGTAGCAGTGTGTGAGACTTGTTCTATTAGTCCATCTATGCTAACCTCCACCAGGTTGCAAATTCAATATCATTTTTATCTGCATCTAGCTCTGAAAAAATATTTCGGCTTGTAGCTGTGTGTGGGACTTGTTCTATTAGTCCATCTATACTAACCTCCACCAGGTTGCAAATTAAAAATAATTTTTATCTGCATCTAGCTCTGAAAAAATATTTGGGCTAGTAGCAGTGTGTGGGACTTGGTCTATTAGTCCATCTATACTAACCTCCACCAGGTTGCAAATTAAAAATAATTTTTATCTGCATCTACATTTGTAGCACCCTGAGGATTCGGCTGCTACAGGGGTATTGCACCTCAATCCAGAGGTGTGATATTCCACTCCCGGGTAAGGATGGAGTGTGGAACTGAGCTCGGTAGGCTGCATGCACTACACACATCCCATTTCCGAGGAGCAGACCGACGGTACTCCCACTTAGAAATGTGCAGGTACGACCGAGTCTGTTCCTGGCTGGAGTGGGAGGGGGGTGGTACATCCCAAGTAGTGTAGGGGCAGATAGGGGGAGCAGCCTGGGTAAAGATAGGAGCTCATTGGGTGCTGGTCACCTGAGCTCACACATAGAGGGTGTATATAAGGTGGGCACCAACTAAGAACAGGGTCAGTTGCAGAGAGAAAGTCAGCGAGCGGAGGAGAAGAGAGACCCAGAGTGAGAGAGGAGAGAGAGAGACCCAGAGGGGGAACCAGAAGAAAAGGACTCCAAGAACCCAACTTAAATCCCCGGGTGAAGAGTCGGCACAGGGTACCGGAACCCAAGCTGGTGGGGGCAAAAACACTCCCCAGCCAGAGACCGGAGACCGTGGGCAGCGTTTGTCACGGTCACCCACCACATCCACCACGAAGGCATACCACGAGGAGGGTCAGGGAACCCCAGGCCAAGGGTCTCCCCACAGAAGGCCCGAGGGAGCTGGACCTGGGTGGATCAATAGTGGGGACGGCCAGAGAAAGGACAGAAGGAGAGCTCAGGGTCACGCTCCGGACTTATTTGGGAGTTGGCTGGATCCAGAACCTGGTGGACGCAGCACGGCTCGGGAGGTCACTCGAAGCTGGAGTGACCAGAACATCAGCAGTGAGTAAACATCCTAAACTGCATAACCCGACTCTGTCTCTGATTGCCGTCTACACTGCATCACCACAACTCCCATCCTCTGCACCTGATCCCCCTGAGGCTATACCCCACCCGTTGGGGGTTATCTATCACAAGCTGCACCTATACCATCAGCCTCAGCGGACCCTGCTGCAGCGGCGGCCATAGTGACCGCAATACAACGGGTGGCGTAGTCGACAATAAAAAACTTAATAACATCTGTAGGACTGCCACAAACAACTGAGTTTGACACCCTGGGCACGGACCGGGTCACAGCCACTCGGAAGACTACAACTCCCATCTGATCCGGCTCCGGGTATTCCCCTAAAGAATATGGCCCAGGGGGCGCGTCAACTTTGGCGTAGTCGGCAGGATTACATGCCCGCAACACCCGGGTACTGCGTGCCTGAAGAAAAGGACGAGTTTACCTCAAAAAGAAGTCTCCTGCCGGTTCCGGAGGGTCCCCGCCATCGGACCCCATCATCAGTCGATTCCAGCCGGTTGTCCGCCATTAACCGCGTTTTCCCGCCATCTGCAGAGTTTCCCGCCACTGGGAAGCGATTCCCGCCATTTCCGAAGGTTTCCCGCCTTGGAAGAGCGGACGCCATTATGGGCGTGCCAGAGGGTGGTGAGAGGCCGCCTCCCATCGTGGGCCAGGACCGAAAATGGCGCCAAAAGTGGAAACCGCCCCCACCAACAGAGACTGTGATGCTAGAGGTGTCTGTCAGCGTGAAAGAACCGCCCCTGGAGCTGACAATCACCAAGTGGCCCCGGGACCGCCCTCGAGGGGGGAGGAGACGAAAGGAGAGAGCAAAGATGGGTGCCGCCTGGAGCAGTCTAGAGCGAGCGCACCCGGAGGCAAGAAGCCTGGAGAGGAGTAGCAGAGAAGCTCACCCGGAGATGGCCAGAGAGCAGAGCAGCACCGGCCCGCTGGCCAGGAGCCTGCTGGAAGAAGAGCAGAGCAGCACCGACCCGTTGGTCAGGAGCCTGCTGGAAACCACGACCCCACTAGGCCTAGTGGAGGTCCTCGCACAGCTCCCCCGAGACCGGGAGTGTGCACAGACTGCCCTGGAGGGCCTCGCACGGAGGATGGCCCGGGTACAGCAAGAGACATTGGCGGAGTGGAGCCGAGAGATGGCCCAGCAAACCAAGACCCGGAGCACGCCAGCCAAGATGAGGAGACAGACCGCCTCTGAGGATGGCGCGGGAGGACCCAAGGCCGGAGACGGCGCCGAGAAGGGAGCCGAACGCATGGAGGCATTTAAAGGGGACGTCTATACCCCAAACCGGGACACCGCTTACCTGCCCCAGCTCCCCGTCGCAGAGCCCGAAAGTCCCCCTGCTGTGCCCGAAAACGCCATGTCACCGACGCAGACTAGGCCCCAACCGGAAGCCGCCGCCGCGACCCCTGTGACGCCATGCGCACCGACCCCGAGCGTGGCAAAACAGGAAGTAACACCAGCCTGGTCGCAGGGCCTAGAATTCCCGGGCGTCGCATCACCAACAGCGCCCCCTACCTCCGCGGAGCCTCCGGCCTGGCCGCAAGGCCAGGTAGCCCAGGGCGCCGCCGTCCTAACGGTGCCCTTCACCTTCCAGGTGCCCCAGGCCTGGCCGCAAGGCCTGGGCAACCCGGGCGCCACCACCACCGCGCCCGCACCCATAAAACCAAGGGTGCCGCGTCTGGGAGAGGACTTGTTTGCCCAGCACACGTGGCCGGACGGGCAGCCTTTCATCTGGCCCCAGAGATATTATGAACTGGAGCACCAGAGGAGAGTTGGGGCCATGTGTGCACCCCTGATTCCGGCTCCGAAGCCCGTGATGAGGATCTCGCCCCCGCTTGAAGAGACCCAATTTGAGTGGGACCCCACCGGAGAAGACCTAATGGGGTTCACTCAAGAAACCAGGGCAGCTGCAGCGGAGCGTGCTGCGTGCTGCCGACAGCAGCTCGAGGAGTTTGCGAGGGAGCGGAGAGAGAGGCGGGTCCGGGAACAACAGGCCCAAATAAGGAGCGCCGAGCAGAGGAGCCGAACCAGGAGGGACCCCCGTGCAGCGCACAGTCCCCGCACCACCGGGACTGTAATTAAGTTCAACATGCAGCATGGGTGGGGCTTCATCAGAGACTACAACACCCCCGGCGACGTCTTTGTCACGCGCAGAGATGTGGAGTCCCATCTGCCGGAGGGGCACAGAGGTCGTGACCTTTATATCGGGGACGAGGTCACCTTTACCCGGCACAAGTGTGCCAAAGGACCCTACGCCCTCGATGTGCATCGCCTGACAGAGGAGGAGCTGCGATGTGAGGAGGAAGAGCAAGAGGATCCGGACGGGTCTGAAGCTGAGATCCCCAAAGCAGGAGCAGGAGGAAGACGTTGTTGAGTACAGCGGAGTAGGTGCTGTAAATAGTTACCCGATCGGGGTATAAAGAAACTGTTACTGCAAATATAGTCCCCGTTGGGACCAGCTGAGTGAACTGTTTACCCGTTTACCCTTAATCCCACAGGCTGAGGACTGTGAGCAGCCATTCCCTTTCCCTCCTTACCTGGCCGAGGACTGAGAGCGGCCATATCCCTGTATATAGTTGCGCGTCCTAAAGCGCCCCCTACCGGTTTTATAGGAAAACCATTTTTCTAAGAGACTGTCGCACTTTTCCCGGACACACGTTGCACAGTGTCCGGAGGAGGAACCAGAAAAAGAAGAGAGAATGTTATATGAAAAGTTTTTATATGATGTTTTATTATGTTTATGTTTATGAAAAAAAAATTTGTATGTTTTATGGTGTTTATGTCTTACAGCCCGAGGACGTGCTGTGATTTACCAGGGGGGAATGTAGCACCCTGAGGATTCGGCTGCTACAGGGGTATTGCACCTCAATCCAGAGGTGTGATATTCCACTCCCGGGTAAGGATGGAGTGTGGAACTGAGCTCGGTAGGCTGCATGCACTACACACATCCCATTTCCGAGGAGCAGACCGACGGTACTCCCACTTAGAAATGTGCAGGTACGACCGAGTCTGTTCCTGGCTGGAGTGGGAGGGGGGTGGTACATCCCAAGTAGTGTAGGGGCAGATAGGGGGAGCAGCCTGGGTAAAGATAGGAGCTCATTGGGTGCTGGTCACCTGAGCTCACACATAGAGGGTGTATATAAGGTGGGCACCAACTAAGAACAGGGTCAGTTGCAGAGAGAAAGTCAGCGAGCGGAGGAGAAGAGAGACCCAGAGTGAGAGAGGAGAGAGAGAGACCCAGAGGGGGAACCAGAAGAAAAGGACTCCAAGAACCCAACTTAAATCCCCGGGTGAAGAGTCGGCACAGGGTACCGGAACCCAAGCTGGTGGGGGCAAAAACACTCCCCAGCCAGAGACCGGAGACCGTGGGCAGCGTTTGTCACGGTCACCCACCACATCCACCACGAAGGCATACCACGAGGAGGGTCAGGGAACCCCAGGCCAAGGGTCTCCCCACAGAAGGCCCGAGGGAGCTGGACCTGGGTGGATCAATAGTGGGGACGGCCAGAGAAAGGACAGAAGGAGAGCTCAGGGTCACGCTCCGGACTTATTTGGGAGTTGGCTGGATCCAGAACCTGGTGGACGCAGCACGGCTCGGGAGGTCACTCGAAGCTGGAGTGACCAGAACATCAGCAGTGAGTAAACATCCTAAACTGCATAACCCGACTCTGTCTCTGATTGCCGTCTACACTGCATCACCACAACTCCCATCCTCTGCACCTGATCCCCCTGAGGCTATACCCCACCCGTTGGGGGTTATCTATCACAAGCTGCACCTATACCATCAGCCTCAGCGGACCCTGCTGCAGCGGCGGCCATAGTGACCGCAATACAACGGGTGGCGTAGTCGACAATAAAGAACTTAATAACATCTGTAGGACTGCCACATACAACTGAGTTTGACACCCTGGGCACGGACCGGGTCACAGCCACTCGGAAGACTACAACTCCCATCTGATCCGGCTCCGGGTATTCCCCTAAAGAATATGGCCCAGGGGGCGCGTCACATTCATGGCCAAAAGTTTTGAGAATGACACCAAAATTATATTTTCACATGATCTGCTGGCCTCTGGTTTTTATTAGTGTTTGTCTGATGTTTATATCACATACAGAAATATAATTGCAATCATATTATGAGTACCAATAGGTTATATTGACAGTTAGAATGAGTTAATGCAGCAAGTTAATATTTGCAGTGCTGCCCCTTCTTCTTCAAGACCTCTGTAATTCTCCCTGGCATGCTCTCAATCAACTTTTGGACCAAATCCTGACTGATAGCAGTCCATTCTTGCATAATCAATGCTTGCATTTTGCCAGAATTTGTTGGTTTTTGTTTGTCCACCCGTCTCTTGATGATTGACCACAAGTTCTCAATGGGATTAAGATCTGGGGAGTTTCCAGGCCATGGACCCAAAATATCTATGTTTTGTTCCATGAGCCATTTAGTTATCACCTTTGCTTTATGGCAAGGTGCTCCATCATGCTGGAAAAGGCATTGTTGGGCGCCAAACTGCTCTTGGACGGTTGGGAGATGTTGCTCTTGGAGGACATTCTGGTACCATTCTTTATTCATGGCTGTGTTTTTAGGCAAGACTGTGAGTGAGCCGATTCCCTTGGCTGAGAAGCAACCCCACACATGAATGGTTTCAGGATGCTTTACAGTTGGCATGAGACAAGACTGGTGGTAGCGCTCACCTCTTCTTCTCCGAATAAGCTGTTTTCCAGATGTCCCAAACAATCGAAAAGGGGATTCATCAGAGAAAATGACTTTGCCCCAGTCCTCAGCAGTCCACTCCCTGTACCTTTTGCAGAATATCAGTCGGTCCCTGATGTTTTTTCTGGAGAGAAGTGGCTTCTTTGCTGCCCTCCTTGAAACCAGCCCTTGCTCAAAGAGTCTCCGCCTCACAGTGCGTGCAGAAGCACTCACACCAGCCTGCTGCCATTCCTGAGCAAGCTCGGCACTGCTGGTAGTCCGATCCCGCAGCTGAAACAGTTTTAAGATACGGTCCTGGCGCTTGCTGGTCTTTCTTGGGCGCCCTGGAGCCTTTTTGACAACAATGGAAGCTCTCTCCTTGAAGTTTTTGATGATGCGATAGATTGTTGACTGAGGTGCAATCTTTGTAGCTGCGATACTCTTCCCTGTTAGGCCATTTTTGTGCAGTGCAATGATGGCTGCACATGTTTCTTTAGAGATAACCATGGTTAACTGAAGAGAAACAATGATACCAAGAACCAGCCTCCTTTTAAAGTGTCCAGTGATGTCATTCTTACTTAATCATGACTGATTGATCGCCAGCCCTGTCCTCATCAACACCCACACCTGTGTTAATGGATCAATCACTAAAACGATGTTAGCTGCTCCTTTTAAGGCAGGACTGCAATGATGTTGAAATGGGTTTTGGGGGTTGAAGTTCATTTTCTGGGCAAATATTGACTTTGCAAGTACAGTAATTGCTGTTAAGCTGATCACTCTTTTACATCTAGGAGTATATGCAAATTGCCATTACAAAAAATGAAGCAGTAAACTTTGGAAAAATTACTATTTGTCTCATTCTCAATACTTTTGGCCATGACTGTAGCTCTGAAAAAATATTTGGGCTTGTAGCAGTGTGTGGTACTCATTGTATTACGCCATCTATACCAAGCTCCACCAGCTTTGAAATTAATAATAATTTTTAGCTGCATCTAGCCCTGAAAATAATTTTTCTTCCCAATAGTGGTAGCAATAGAAATATGGGGCGAGCGCCTGGCTAACAAAAATATATGCTTCATAACAAAAAACACCAGCCTAGCGCATTGCATTAATAAGATGGCATCATCGTCTCTCCCAGAGCTAGGCCTACTACGCCGGCTAGCATTCCTGTGCGTAAAACACAATGTATGGGTCCACGCTAGCCACGATGCTGAGGGGTCTAAAGCTGCTGCTAAAGCTTTATCACAATTCAATTGGCAGATTTTCACAGAGCTCTTCCCCAACGCCCACCCATCGGGCAACAGTTGCTCACCCTCCCTATGGGATCTAGTGGCGAATAGTTGATGCCATTAATCAGAGCGTCAGTTACCCCGTCAACGTGGCAAGCATACGGTAAGGCATGGGAAGAGTGGACACGACTAGTAGCAAGCAGACGGGTTGACCAATGTGAACAAGCCAGATCACAAGTCACCATAGAATTTCTCCACCAGCTAATGATGAGGGGCATATCAGGGGCGTCAGCGCAGCGGTGTCTGACCGGAATAGCATTTCACTTCCAACTACTAAATTGGGGAGATGTGACAAAGATTCATCATCAGACAATCCATAAAAGGATGGAAAAAGGGTCAGCCAAGTCAGGAGTGTAGACGTCCCGTCCCGTGTCACTAAAACTGATTTCTCACATCATATCCCTAACACCATTAACATGACACTCACAATTTGAAGCAACGCTACTGTCTACTGCATTTGCGATCACCTTCTTCGGGGCACTATGAATAAGCGAATTAGTCCCTCAATCCAAAATTACCACCAGTGGAGGCTTATTACACCAGGACGTAGTCATAGCCAATAAGGCAATACGTCTACGCATACGCCAATTGAAAACGGTTCCAGTGGGCAGGGGCACTTGGGTACTTCTACAACCTACAAACGGTACACTGAGTCGGGTAACAATAGTAAAAACATATATAACCATCAGATCACAAAGTAATTTCTTCCTATCACACATTGATGGAACGCCATTATCAAGATACCAGTTCCAAGCTATATTTAATAATTGCATAACATCGGCAGGGAACCACCCCAAAGATTACGGGACACACTCATTCCGCATAGGCGCGGCCACGGAAGCAGCAAGAGCAGGACTGTCAGAAACGGAGGTTCAGAGTATAGGGAGATGGCGATCCACGTGTTTGGCGAGATACATAAAACTGGACTTGGTTTGTTTCTTTTACAGGTGATGCTAAGCCAACAGTGTGGGTGATAGGCCACTCGTATATATATTGGGCAGAAAAAAGGGCGAAAGTCCGCCCAGGCGGGAAGAAATTAGAGTTTCATAACACATATTTCAACTGGAGAGGTATTAGAGGCCTGCTATGGCCACAGGTAGTAATGGAGGTAATCAAGGTAGGGAGAGAGGCAAGAGGTCTGGTCATCATAGTTATACAGGCCGGGGGGAACAACCTAGGTCATCACAAGAGCGCATAACTAATGGCAATAATGAAACTAGACACTGAGCGCTTCAGAGAATTTTTCACAAAACTAACTATAGTATGGTTAGAGATTGTACCGATAGCGGTATGGCAAGGTGCGCAAAACATCACGGCCATCGAACGGACAAGGCGGGTAATAAATATTCGGATGGCAAAATTTAGAAGAGACAGAGGCGGTGTAGTGATACGACACCGACAACTGGAAGGAGATAAAGCAGGCCTCATACGGCCCGACGGTGTTCACTTAATGGATATTGGACTGGACATATTCCTGTCAGGACTCCAGGATGGAGTGGAACAAGCGTTAATAGTGAAGGGTGGGGGTCAGAGTCCTGCATACGAGTACGCAGGATCCTCCGTGGCCTGGAAATAGAAAGGACATGTTGGAGAGTTACACTTGTTGGTCAACTTGCCGGAGTGGAGACCCAGGGCATGCTGCAACAAGCTGAATTATTTTAGAAATAAAATGCCTTTCTAATGGAATGAGTATAAAGAGTTAATAAAGCTGTGACCGATCCTCACCCATCCAGTTGTAAGAGTTACATTATTGTATTGTCAAGGAAAGGGGGGCGGTAGGGTGGCTGAGCGTCTGGGATTGGTTGGGGGTCCCCACAGTCTGCCTAGGCTAGATGCATTTAAAAATTCTTATTAGATAAACAGGCGGTGCAGCTTGCTTCGCAGCTGGGCTACTACGCCCAAAGTATTGCCTAGGCTAGATGCAGTTAAAAATTCTACGCTGACTAGCAGACACTGAAGCTTTGGAGCAGACCTCTGAGTAAACAGCTCTTCAGACTCAACCATCTGTGTTACCCCAAGCCATAGTGTATGTAGTTTCTTACGATGCCAACGTCACGTAAGACACAGCAAGGGGACTGCAAAAGAGTCTCCATTTTTTCCCAAAATTGTGGCACAGACACCACTTAACCCTAGAAAGCATACCTGGGGCCTCGCAGGCCCGCCCTGTTAATTGTTTTCTATTTTCTGCAAGATTACTTTAGTTAGAATTTTGAAACTCTAGGTATTCTTCATGTATATAGTTGTTTGTCATTTGAGTTTGAGTTATTCCATGTTATTTGCACACGGGCCTAAAAGGCCCCAGGTATGTGAAAGTGTAGATTTTTATGGTCATGCGTTCTAGGGTTAAGTGGCATCAATTGCCCCACAGTTGCTTAAAATGGTTGGTGAGGTAATTTTACCAAATCCTCAAGCTTTTAGTCTCCCCGGGATGACACAGGGGTAGAAAAGTCCTTGCAAATCCATGATTTGTTCATCTTTATGAACATGAGTCTGTCTACATTCTCAGTGGACAGCCGCGTGTGCTTATCTGTCAGCACACCACCAGCAGCGCTGAACACACGTTCAGAGAGAACGCTGGCTGCAGGGCATGACAAGATCTCCAAGGCGTGAGTGGCGAGCTCCGGCCATTTTTCCAGATTGGAATCCCAAAATGAGCAAGGGTCCAGAGACACAGTTATGGCTTCGATGTTCACTTGGAGATACTCCTGTACCATCCTCTCTAGGCATTGACTATGTGTCAGACTTCTTGTCTCCTGTGGCCTTGCAAAGGATGGTCTAAAAAAGTGGTGAAACGATTCCACAAAATTGCTGTTACCAGCAGATACTGTGTTACTGTTACGGTTTGAGTGATGAAGACTCGACAGTCCCACGGTTGGCAAGTTAGAACTGTGAGATTCACTACGTGCACCACTGTGTTTTGTGGAAAAGCACATGTAAGATTCTGCAACAGTGTCTGCAGATACTCCTGCATGCGTGAATCCCTTTCTATGGCAGGAATTATTTCGGCAAATTTACTTTTGTACCGGGGATCTAAGAGTGTGGCAACCCAGTAGTCGGGATTACTTCGAATTCTGACAATCCGAGGGTCATGCTGCAGGTAGTGCAGCAAGAAGGCACTCATGTGTCTTGCGCATCCAGGAGGACCAAGTCCTTGTTGTGTTGGTAGCGAGGTAAGAATCATGCTTCCTTCCTCTGCCCTCTCCCCCCAAACTCGCACAACAGAAATGTGATCAAGGTCTCCCTCATCTGATGAGTCTTCCATGCCCATTGCCAGTTCGTCCTCCACTTCTTCCTCGGCTCCTGCACCTTCCTCAACAGTTTGGCTGCTACCATGCGCCCTGGTTAATCCCTCTCCCCCACCCTCCCATGCCTGCCGCCTTGGTGCTGCCAACCATCTGGACCTTGGAGATGTTATCGCTTCCGCATGCGACTCCTCCTCTACTTCCTCCACCTCCTCTTGTCCCACCACCTGACTCTGAATTCTGTTTAATGTGTGCTCCAGCATGTAAATCACCGGAATAGTCATGCTGATAATGGCATCGTCGTCAGCACTAAACATCTTCGTCGCCATTTCAAAACTGTGTAGAAGGGTGTGTGGCGCCCCTGAGGGTTCAGTCACCACAGAGTTACTGCATCTCACCCAGAGGTGTGGTATCTCACCCTCAGGTAAGGAAGGAGTATGGCTCGGGACCCTAACACCTGCATCCAACACATACCCGCAGTGGGGGTAGGGCGAGATTGCTCCTAAGGGACAGCACAGTCCCAGGTCCATAGCTGGCGGGAGGGTCCTATGTAGTTGGTGCTTAGGGGAGCAGCTTAGGGGAGCACATGACAGGGAGAGTATAAATAGGAAGCCATCTTAGAAAGAGCAAGCCAGTCAGAGGAGGAGAAGTGACAGGAGCAGAGGCTCTGCATGAGCTCTGCTCCGGAGGCGGGCGTAGCCTGGGAGGCCCAGGACTGAAGGAGAGAAGAGAGGAGTGGGAGCAGGAAGGCTCCAGGAACCGAAGGGACCCTAGGGGTACGGGCCGTGCAGAAGGCCACCCGTATGCCCGCTGCTACCAGGAGGTAGAGGGGTCAGGCCAGATAAGGAGAACCGGTCCCTCAACTAGCAGAGAAACAGCAAGGCTCAACTAGAAACCGGAGGCTGCAGCATTTCATGTACTGCAGGACAAAGTCCACACCAGTCTCACTAAGAAGGTAGCCACATAGGACCCAGGGGACGGAACACACGTCGCCCGCCAAGGCCCGAGGATACCGGATAGAAGTGTCACTGGGTGTGAGGTGCAGGGAGAAGGCCAGAGAAAGGACACACAGAAGGGGGTCCTGCTAAGTACTCCGGAGCTATCTGGGGGTGGACTGAGCCCCTCACTGAGTACGCACAGCACGACGGGGGAGATTGCTCTGGTACCTGTAATCTGGACTGCAACAACTGTGAGTAAAGATCTTGGGACTGCATCACACGGACTCTGTGTTCATTACTGACTCCCTGCACTACAACCACCATCATCCACCCACACTGCCCTGAAGCTACACTCTTCCTGTGGGGAGTAATAATGCCAATGCTGCAAAACCACCAGTTTCAGAGGACTCTTCCGCAGCGGCGGCCCCTTTGGCCGCACTCCACAGGTGGCGTAGTCGGACATTATAAAACCCATATATACAAATTACCCTTGGATTGACCGCCCTGGGTCACGGACCGGGTCACCGCCACAGTGACTACAACCCCCAGCGTCTACCGGCCCGGCTCCGGGTACCCCACGGCCCAGGGTGCGCGTCAACTTCATAGGTCCCTGATCTGAGATCACTCCTGCAGCGTGATTTGCCCCACCTCTGGATCTCGTTGGCCCAGGCTATACGTCACAACGTATTGCACCAGGGCTTGTCGGTGCTGCCACAGTCGCTGCAACATGTGCAGAGTTGAATTCCACCGTGTCGGCACATCGCATTTCAGCCGGTGAACTGGCAGGCCCAACGACTTCTGTAGAGATGTAAGTTGTTGAGCTGCGGGATGCAAACGGCGGAAGTGAGCACACAGCGACCGTGCCCTCTGCAGAAGGCCATCTAGTCCGGGATAGTGGGCTCAAAATTGATGGACAACCAGGTTCAACACGTGAGCCATACAAGGCACGTGTGTGACATTGCCCCGGCGAAGGGCCGCACCCAGGTTTGCAGCATTGTCGCACACGGCCTTCCCTGGTTTCAGGTCCAGTGGAGACAACCATTCATGAAACTGGGTCTCCAGAGCTGACCACAACACCTCAGCTGTGTGACTCACATTTCCCAGACATTTCAAAGTAAACACTGATGCCGTTGAGCCCTGCTGCCAGCATAGTAAGGAGGTGTGCAGGATTCCTTCTGCGCAGATAGAAAGCAGGTGGCATTACCAGACAGGCTTTGGATACAGGTGGAGGACCGAGAGGAGGTTGAGGAGGCAGAAGCAGTGGAGGAACTTCGAGATAAAGAGGATTGACGCACAACTCGTGGGGATGGTAAGACTTGGACAGCAGCCCCTTGTCCTGTTGTCACCATAGTTACCCAGTGCCCAGTCAGCGACATGTAACGCCCCTGTCCATGCCTACTCGTCCAAGTGTCTGTGGTGAAATGCGCCCTGTCACACACCGAGTTTCTCAATGAAGCGGTGATGTTGTGTGCGACATGCTGGTGGAGCGCAGGCACACCTTTCTTTGAGAAGTAGTGCCGACTGGGCATCTGGTACTGGGGCACTGCGACGGACATAAGGTCTCGAAAATCCTCTGTGTACACCAGGCGGAAAGGCAGCATTTCTGTAGCCAACAGCTTGCAGATGGGGAAATTCAACCTCTTAGCTTTGTCATGGCTAGGAGGAAAAGGTCTTTTACTTGTCCACATCTGAGGGACTGAGGGCTGGCTGTTGTGCTTAGATGGGGTTGAGTAGGGTGTCCCCAGCAAACTGCCGGTCTGTGAGGAAGATGCAGGCGGACATGTTAGGTTGCCTTGATCCAAAGGTGGTGCTCTCGTTGTCGGGGAGCACTCAACACCAGCAGGTGTTTCCACTTCCAAATGAACTGACGCCCTGCCAATCACACTGGCTGTTGCGGGTAAAGAGGTGGCAGGTCTGCATCCAAAAACATGTGTGACTGCTGTCCCCCCAGTCACAGAGGATGAAGAGGCCGTGGATGCACAAGATGGGGCAGACGGTGGTTGGCCCGGCCCGCTAGGCCGCATTGTAGCACAGTGAGCTTCCCACTGCAACTTATGCTTCATATCCATGTGACGGTTCATGCATGAAGTACTCAAACTATGGATTTTTTGGCCTCTACTTAGCTTTTGGTGACAAATATTACAGATAACACGAGTTAGGTCATCCTTATCGATCTGAAAAAATGCCCAGGCTATGCAAGGCTTAGCCCCCATGCGACCTGAAGAGCCACAACGACTTGTGGTCAGAGGCAGAGTTGTGGTTGAGGATGCAGTTGTTGACGTGCTTCCAGTACTCCGTCTCTGTCCAGGAAGGCGCAACCTAACCTCGTCGTCAATAGCATCTGTGACGACCCGCTGCGCTTGGTATCACAGATCCTAGAAGAGTGCATTGATGGAATCCTCCACAAGAGGCCCCCATAAACATTCACACATCTCCACCTTCCACCTCAGACCAGCAGAGGGAGCCCGTTAGGGATATAAATAGGGAAGGTGGAGCTAGGCAGTTCAGTTCCTCTGAAGAGTTCCTGCAGTAGAGAACCCTCAGAGAGGTCAATCTGCAGTGGAGCTCAGTCTAGTCTAGAGAACTCAGTTAATAGTTCAGCAGTGGAGCACGAGGCTCCTGCTAGCTAGATTCAGGGAGCCCAGTTAGAGCTTAAGGTGTGCCGGCGCCATAAGATCGGTGAAGCGCGGCAAGCTGCCGTTAGTGTGTATAGCCTAGTGAGGGCCTGAGTAGGCCGAAGGCGAGTGGCAAGTTAGTACATAAGGGGCAGAGGAGCTTAACCAGCTCCCCCCAAAGCATTTACCGGACACCGGATCCGAGCTTACCGGGATCTCTATGACCCAGTAAGGCATAACCGGAATCCCTGGAGAACTACAAGTCCCAGGATCGCTAAGGTGCTGATACGTAACAGAGCAAGGAGACGCTTAGGCCCCGCATACTGGGAGCGTGAATTCCAAGACAAGGCCCTACCACAAGGTCAGCCAGCGCAGGACAGAGACAAAGTTAGGCCTAGCTCCAAGCAGGTCAGAAACTTACTACGCAGAGGCAAGAAACAGGAGGCCCTACACCCGCTCATTGGGGAGGATCCTGATATGCACCCTTCATCCTACAGTGCTCCGGGATGTGCCTGAATTTCCACCAGTAAAAGGTACTGAAGTGACTACCGTGTCCGTTCCCTTTCTTGCTCTGACCCAGCTGGGTCTCGCCAGTCCTGCATTCCCCCTGCATACGCTGCCCTGAGGCCTAGCTCCACCTGTGGGGAGCTATATCATCGAGCTGCCTTATCACCGGCCTCAGTGGACTGCTGCAGCGCTGGTGCTTCTTACCAGATACCACAGGTGGCGTCACAAACTCTTAGAAAATTAACAATTATCCACCCTTTTAAAGAGTGACCCCAGTGTACGGGCCCGGGAGCCGACCACCGCGACATCCCCAAGGCCAGGCAAAGGCCCGGGTACCGAGTCATCCCCATCCCCTGGGCTAGTCACATCCTCCTCCACCTCCTCTGCTGACCTCATCGACTGGCTGACTGTGGGTTGACAGTAAGTGGGATCTCCAACCTCGTCATCATCACCCTGTGTGTTCTCACACCCGTCGTCCTCAGAGCCAACCTCTTCCTGCCCTGACCGAAAAGTCAAGTTGTCGCTCCAATCAGGTATTTGAGTCTCATCATCGTCTTCATCATTGTCTCCACCAACAGGAGTTACAATTTGGGAACGAGGGTCTACATTATGCTCAGTACCTTCTTCATCTGGTCCTGGATCCGACTTATAAAGATTCTGGGCATCAGTGCAGATCATTTCCTCGTCTGGATTAACAGAAGCTCTGGAGCAGACCTCCGTTTCCCAGGCTATAGTATGAATAAACAGCTGTGCAGACTCAACCATCTGTGTTACCCCATACTCAGATGGGCAGCTGGAGACTTGGGAGCTGTGAGGAAGCAAGTGCGATTGGGGTGATACCTCTGAGGACTGGAGTATTTGTGATGTTGAAGTTGAGGTGGAGGAGAGCCCACTTGAAGGAGCACTTGATATTCGTTGAAGCACCTGCTGTTTTTGTGCCTCATATGTAATTTGTAGCGATGGGCGTGTCTGTAAGAAAGGGATCGTATCACATTGTCCACGAAAAGAAGTAGACATCTTAGTTTGGCTGTAAGATGGTCTTTCTTCTGCAGATGTTACTCCCCCCCCACCCCGGGGGGGCTTGACCCACCAGCGGACAGGCACCAGTATTGGGAGAGGGGGGGCTGGCCGTCAGGGTCCACCGCGGCTCTGGCACAAACCCGGCGACATGGAGGTGGCAGGGACAGGAGCAGACTGGCCGTGTCAGCTTCGCACTTTTTTGGTTTTAGAAGGGCATGACATGCCTATATCTGTGTCTCCCCCTCCTTTTACTCCTCCACCTCTTTTCTTTTCGCATGACTATATGTACTTGTCACTTTTCCATGTGTTAGTTGTGTCTTCTGAGCAGTTTGTCAGCTTTTGGACACCTTTGAAGTGTTTTCTATGTGTTGCTATGTGTTTTTGTTTGCCTGCCATTGGTTTTAATGGTGTTCGAAGGTGTTCGTCGAACAGTTCGACGAACAGTTCGTCGAACATACGGGTGTTCGACGAACCAAACCGAACTCGAACACTATGGGGGTGGCTCAACACTAATTAAGAAGTTTGCCAAGCATTGAACCATCAAGAAACTCCCTGGATATGTGGGAAAGAGGAAAATTGACAAGAGATGTCTTCGAAGGTTTGTGCTAATGATGGATAGAACACCACGTTAAACATCCAAAGACTTGAAGGCCAACCTGGAACAATCTGGGGTCATGGACCTAAGAAGTACCATACGCCGCACACTACACCAAGCAGAGCTTTATGGGCGAAGGCCAAGGAAGAAAAGAAATAAAAAGGAATGACTGATCTTTGCCAAAGAGTAAATTGACAATCCACAATCCTTCTGGGAAAATGTTCTGTGGACTGATGAAACAAAAATAGAGCTTTTTGGCAATGCAAAGCAACAGTTTGTTTACAGATGGCGAAATGAAGCTTATAAGGAAAAGAACACCTCACCAAAAGTTAAGCACGGCATAGGATCCATAATGCTGTGGGCTGCTTTGCTGTGTCTGGTACTGGAGGCCTTGACTGTATCACAGGAATCATGAAATCAGAGAATTATCAAGAGATTTTATAGCAAAATGTTCTACCCAGTGTAAGAAAACTTGGTTTGAGTCCAAGATCATGGGTGCTCCAACAAGACAATGACCCAAAGCGCACATCCAAAAGTACACAGGAATGGTTGAAAAAGAAAAAATGGACTGTTTTAAAATGGCCAGCAATGAGTCCTGACCTCAATCCCAATGAAAATCTTTTGGGTGAGCTGAAATCTGCCATTGGGAAAAAGAACCCTACAAACATTCAAGAGCTTAAACAAACTGCAAAGGAAGAGTGGGAGAAAATTCCAGCTGAGAAGTGCAAGAAGCTAATAGATGGCTACAAGAAACCTTTGGAGGTTGTCAGCAGTGCCAAAGGGTGTGCAACCAATTAATTAGAGGTGCCTTTATTGCTGCACATGTTTATTCTGTTTGCTCTTTAAAATTGCAACATAGAAGTTGAAAAACAAAATTTTATTGTTGTTTTACTTTGGACCACTATTTAAAAAATCCTGATGATATAACATTGGTACATTTCTATTTATTTCTGAGGATATTGTACAGTCTATGAAAAAAATGAAGGGGTGCCAATAATGGTGATCAGCACTGTAGAGGAATTCTCTATGTCATTTACACATAGTTTTCCAATATTCTTCACTACATCTCTAAACATATATGTATATACAGTGAAGGAAATAATTATTTGATCCCTTGCTGTATTTATAAGTTTGCCCACTGACAAAGACATGAACAGTCTATAATTTTAAGGGTAGGTTAATTTTAACATTGAGAGATAGAATATACAAAAAAAATCAAGAAAATCACATTGTATAAATTGTTGACAAGCACAGCAGTCAGAAGTTTTTTGTTGTTGATGATGAGGGTTGCGCACATGTCAGGAGGAATTTTGGTCCACTCCTCTTTGCAGATCATCTCTAAATCATTCAGATTTTGAGGCTGTCGCTTGGCAACTCGGAGCTTCAACTTCCTCCATAAGTTTTCTATGGAATTAAGGTCTGGAGACTGGCTAGGCCACTCCATGACCGTAATGTGATTCTTTTTGAGCCACTCCTTTGTTGCCTTGGCTGTATGTTTTGGGTCATTGTCTTGCTGGAAGACCCAGCCACGACCCATTTTTAATGTCCTGGTGGAGGGAAGGAGGTTGTCACTCAGGATTTTACGATACATAGCTCCATCCATTCACCCATTGATGCAGTGAAGTAGTCCTGTGCCCTTAGCAGAGAAACACCCCCAAAACATAATGTTTCCACCTCCATGCTTGACAGTGGGGACGGTGTTCTTTGGGTCATAGGCATTTCTCTTCCTCCAAACACGGCAAGTTGAGTTAATGCCAAAGACCTACATTTTTGACTCATCTGACCACAGCACCTTCTCCCAATAACTCACAGAATCATCCAGGTGTTCATTGGCAAACTTCAGAAGGGCCTGCACATGTGCCTTCTTGAGCAGGGGGATCTTGCGGGCACTGCAGGATTTTAAACTTTTAAGGCGTAATGGTTTTCTTGGTGACTGTGGTCCCAGCTGCCTTGACATCATTAAAACAGCAAGGGATCAAATAATTATTTCCTTCACTGTATATGTATATATATATATATATATATATATGTTAGATAGATCGATCAATATACAGATTGATATATACATAAATACAGAAATATATATGCATAGATATAAATATGTGATTGAGATATATTTAGTGCTTTGTTTGTGTTGCTTACTGTGCATGTCATTTATTAATAAATTAAAGAATTTTTGAAAATAAGTGGTGTGGGGTCCCCCTAAAATTTTAATAACCAGCAACCAGTTCTGGAATATGACAGCACTGGAGGATAATGGGTCCATTGTCATTTCATGTTTCACTCTTCTCAATTCTACATCACTGAAAAGTCCCTTGCAAGCCAAGCCCTATCGCCTCTTCAACTCCTGACCCAGCTGCTCTGCTCCTCTCCCAGCCCGCCAGGGACTTTGCTGTGATATAGATTTGTACTGCTAATGATGACTCATGCAGGGGAAACAGACTTCCTGTTTCTACATAGAGCTTATATTGATTCAGCTAGTCTGTTTTCAATCATGTGATGTGACAGACCTAATGGAAAAGAGAAGAATTAGCTGGGTAGAAGGGCAAAATGAGCAATTGTAAGTACACAGTGTTATATAATATAATGACTGCAATATAGTAAGTATAATAACAGGATAAAATCTTTGATGAGAGTGCGTCTTAAAAGTAATATAATTATTCAAACAGGTAACACTTCTGAACCTTTTGGTTTATCATTGGATAATCTACTTTTGTGGTGGAACGTAGTGTTTAGTATAGGTAAACTTCTTCCCACATATCTTCAAAATAAAGCTGTCATGAAGATCAGAGGATTTTCTGGTTGCATCCATGGACTATATTTGCAGTAAAAACAATAAACTGCTTTCAGTCTCATTAAGGGGATGATCTTTAAAAGCCGAAGGGGGTTACAAATGTTTGTTTAAAGGATTTATTAAAAATAATACAAAAAGCATGTTGCATGATGAAAAAGTAGGGTTAGAATTTGAGATCTGCAGATGGAGTATGAGTTTTTTGTCTATTTTATTATATTATTTTACCACCATTTATGTTTCTCACCTTTCCCTGTTCCAGCATCAAGTTCTGCATTGCTTCTCCACCTCATCTGGCTTAGCCTCCCCTCCTGTAGATCAGATTACTGTTGCATCCCAATGCTCACCTATGATATCATCTCGCCAGGCTACCTAACACAGCTCAAGCAGAGATACTTTGCCTGAGTATTCAATAGTTGGTGTCCTGCCACTATTTTGTACTGGGAACCTCCTCTCTAACTTCAACTCTTAAATTATGGTACTCTGTTCCTACTCTGCTACATCAGCCTCTGTTGTACATTTCTGCTACACTGAAGTTCCAGCACTATTATTCAGAATTTGCTACTACATCTCTGCTATATCATTGTCCTAGCACTACTACACCAGACACTGCTGATTCATCTGTACGGGTCATCATTGTTACAATTGTAACTCTATGGCAGGTGCCCCTTATGGTGTCCCTTTCCCCCTCCATGCAGGGAAGCCGGCATACTCACCGTCCCAGCCGCACAGCATGGTCCTCAGGCGTGCTCCCTACTTTCTTCCTGATCTGAGTCCCGGCGACGCGGCTAGGGCACGCTTGCTCCCCAGCTCTTAAAGGGGCAGCACATGCATGTAGTGTAATGCCCTCAGCCTGTTGCTGAGAGGCATTTAGTGTAATAATTATTTCCACCTGCAGTTGTGAGGTCTGAATCCCTGGTCCTGGTGTGGCCAGGGTCATGAACCCAATCCCTGGTCCCAGTGTGGTTAGTGCCTGAACGTTGTCCCCTGGGCCTGGTGCGGCCAGTCCTGTTCTCAAAGTCCCCTGGTCCCAGTGCCTGAACATTGTCCCCAAGTCCGGGTGTGACCAGCCCCTGATTCAGTATCATAGACCGGTGTGTATGGACATAGCCTTAGACCATGTCAGTGAACCTGACCCCTTGGGTCAACAGCTGCAGTACCGGGATCTGCCTAGAAGTGGCACTTAGCAGCTGCCTGCAGCCCAGTATGTCTTCACCATCAGGAGCTTCAGTGAACACCAGGTAGCAGCTTAGCTACGCCACTTCGTAGGCTGACCTGGTCCTGTGGCACAGTGGGTCCACAATTCCATGTGCGCCACTGTTGGAGGTAACAACAATACTGCTGCATCAGCCACAGGGCTAGAACCCTGGTAAAAACATTGTTTCATCACTGTTCCAGCTCTGCTTTACTAATTCAACATCTTCTCTACAGCTTGTAACATCTTTAACACCACTTCATTGGTCTCTGCCATCCAGTTTCACCAGCACCACCTGTCTGTGCTGCTCAAGCACTGCTCATCCAGACTAGAAACTTCAAAAATCCATCTTAGGTGATATAGAATTTTAGGATGTTAAATGAATGAATCATTACATTATACCTAAGTATCTTCTTTGTCTTTGGTTCTTTGGTTTAATGTCCTTGACAAACACAGACACTTTCATTGACCACTAGGCTAAAGTATAATAAATATAATCCACACCTTCAAATACCATGGGACAATTAGATAATATAGCACCCAGTACTCGGAGTATAACGTTACTGAAAGTTTTGAAAAAAAATAACTAATCACCAAAAATAGGGCAATATTGTGCCCACTTTTGAGTTTCACATTCAATGGTATGCTGCAAAAGTTGATCTATAATAAAATCTACATTACTCTTATTTATTTATTTAACTCACTTATACAGCACCATTACACCATTGACCTTCTACAGCCAGATCCAGAGCGACTGTCTATTACACCTGACACACCCGTGACAGCTGTCTGCAATAAAGTTTGTAAGCGCTGCCCTGAAACTGTCCAGAAACTGTCCAGAAAATTGAATCCAACCAGCTTCAGTGCCTCTGCACTCCTCTAATATTATAGAGGCAAAGCAGCCTATGCCTTCAACATCGGGGAGCACATAGTTCAGGCTAGTGGCACAACAATGCCACTAGCCCAAACTGTCAGTCAATCAGGAGTGCACTGCTCCCCACCTAAGGAGGGAGCCAAGATTCTGGGGAGCAGTGTTTTCCTGAAGATAATGAGGCAAACTCTTTAATGTGGCCACCACCCAGCATATAATTGTGTATCAGATAGATACTCACACATGTACAAGCTCTAATGTGTCATGTTATTAAAGTTTCTTTTGCAAATTGCTAAGTAATACATCTCAATTAAGACAAATTGTCCAACTTATGCATTATACAATCTTATCCACAGCATGCTATCATTACAGATTTTGGAATTTCTCCTGTTAAAACACTGTACGTCAGCATTTGTAGGTTTGTGTGTCTGTCTGGAAATTACATGGTGGGATAAAAACATCACATTGAGTCCTTTAGGACCATTTCGTTCATTAATTTTAACTTTTCTGTTTTCACCAGATCACTTAGGTCTTAATTAATCTTGAGAGAAAGGAGATACTAAGACAGTATTCAGTACATAAAGTACTTATGAAATGCAGGTGAGAAAATATTGAAACAAGCAGGAATTTTTTGATCAATTACATTGTACATTTACATTTGACCAATAGTATATACAACATCTTTTTCTTTTCATAGTTTATAACTTATTCTGTAATTTTTTGTTTAGCCCGCAGAGTAAAGAGTGTTTTGGTATGGTAGCAACTTCAACATCTTAAATAGTTTGCCAGTAATAGGCCAGGTTCATACAATTATGAAAATGTTGAAGTCAGTCACTTCCACAAATTGACATGTGTATGACCAACCTGCTGTTACATGGGGGCTGTGTGAGGATATTGTTCTGCATTGGGACTGTGTAGGGACATAATTCTGTGTATTGGGCAAATATCCATGCACCTTCCCAGCCTATTAATATCAGCCCCCAGCTGTCCGCTTTTCTTTTACTGGTTATTAAAAATGGGGGGAACCCATAAAAAATGACTAGGAGTCCCCTTTTTTTTTAATAACCAGCTTAGACAAAGAAGACAGCTGGGGGCTGAAATTAATAGGCTGGTAAGGGCCATGGATATTGGCTCCTTCCCAGCCTAATAAGACCAGCCCTCAGCCGCCCCATGAATGGCACATTCATTTCTGGCCCTTAGCATCAGCTCTTCACGATTGCCTTGGTGCGTTGGCAATTAGGGTAATGGGATTATGGGGTTGATTGCCTGATTGCCATTGTTGGAGAAAGTGAGCAAGCAGAAGGATGTGCTGATGGATCATTACATGATTCCGGTATAACGCGACGGCAGGTTCTATGCCATGACCCTCCACGGTGGGCCCAGACGGGCCAAGTGGAAGCCAGGTTGGCACAGGCAGATAATGTTTGTATTTCTGAAACTAACCGCACAATGTCTCATGCTTTCAGGTATTTTGTTCAGCAGCACCATTGAGATACATCTGCTTTACAAGTTTTTCAAAAAGCGACTCCGAGATCATGAAGCCTATTGGATGTATCCTTTAGATACTTGCTGTCCCAAAGGACTGAATGCGCACAAGGAACTAATGCTTTATTATTAACATTGCTCTGCATTCTTGCTTTTTTTCTCTCATCTGGGATTACACTGTATAGTTTTCTGGATTTTGTGTTTGCTTGTGCGTTGTTTTTGGTAAAATCTTTTTAATCATTGTCTTGCATATGTAATGATTTTGCCAATGACCATGTGATGTCTTATATATGATTTCATTGGTAGGTGGTGGTTTAAATAGTTGTGCAGTCATTTCAGCTGCAGCTCAGACAAAGAACGCCGTGTGCATTTGAAACGCGTAGCTGCCATGTTGTTTTTTTTAAATAGTATGTTTTAAAAGTTCTCCTATTTTTCAATAAATCAGCAGGGTTACAAGAAGCTGGATCAACTCTATTTATTTGGTCTTCCATAAAAGTACTGCAAGGGGGGGGGGCAGATATAATTATATTTTACTCCCTAAGTATGCCTTCTGTATGCATTGGAAAGAAAATATCATGGCACGTGTACATACACTACTCAACATTGAAAATGCAATATCCAGAAGGAGAAGTCATGCAATTATGGAGATAACAGGATTGATAGATCTGTTAATAATACACTGTGTGCAGTCTTGAAATTTCCAAACTTTTGAAGCGTGATCACCGAACAATCAAGCGTTTCATGGCAAATAGCCAACAGGGTCGCAAGAAGTGTGTTGGCCAAAAAAGACGCAAAATAACTGCCCATGAATTGAGGAAAATCAAGCGTGAAGCTGCCAAGATGCCATTTGCCACCAGTTTTGCCATATTTCAGAGCTGCAACGTTACTGGAGTATCAAAAGCACAAGGTGTGCGATACTCAGGAACATGGCCAAGGTAAGGAAGGCTGAAAAACGACCACCTTTGAACAAGAAACATAAGATAAAACGTCAAGAATGGGCCAAGAAATATCTTAAGACTGATTTGTCAAAGGTTTTATGGACTGATGAAATGAGAGTGACTCTTGATGGGCCAGATGGATGGGCCAGAGGCTGGATCAGTAAAGGGCAGAGAGCTCCACTCCGACTCAGACGCCAGCAAGGTGGAGGTCGGGTACTGGTACGGGCTGGTATCACCAAAGATGAACTTGTGGGACCTTTTCGGGTTGAGGAAGGAGTGAAGCTCAACTCCCAGACCTACTGCCAGCTTCTGGAAGACAACTTCTTCAAGCAGTGGTACAGGAAGAAGTCGGTATCGTTCAATAAAATCATGATTTTCATGCAGGACAATGCTCCATCACATGCATCCAACTACTCCACAGCGTGGCTGGCCAGTAAAGGTCTAAAGAAGAAAAAATAATGACATGGCCCCCTTGTTCACCTGATCTGAACCCCATAGAGAACCTGCGGTCCATCATAAAATGTGAGATCTACAGGGAGGGAAAACAGTACACCTCTCGGAACAGTGTCTGGGAGGCTGTGGTGGCTGCTGCACGCAATGTTGATAAAAAACAGATCAAGCAACTGACAGAATCTATGGATGGAGGGCTGTTGAGTGTCATCATAAAGAAAGGTGGCTATATTGATCACTAATTTTTTGTTTTTTGTTTTTGCATGTCAGAAATGTTTATTTCTAAATTTTGTGCATTGATATTGGTTTACCTGGTGAAAATAAACAAATGAGATGGGATTATATTTCGTTATTATTAAGTTGCCTAATAATTCTGCACAGTAATAGTTACCTGCACAAACAGATATCCTCCTAAGATAGCCAAATCTAAAAAAAAAAACACTCCAACTTCCAAAAATATTAAGCTTGGATATTTATGAGTCTTTTGGGTTGATTGAGAACATAGTTGTTGATCAATAATAAAAATAATCCTCTAAAATACAACTTGCCTAATAATTCTGCACACAGTGTATGCACATGATAAAAAATTTAGTAAAAATTTTCTAAACAACTTGATTTATTTAGTCTAGAGCATGAGCACCACATCTACAGTGTTGGCCAAAAGTATTGGCACCCCTGCAATTCTGTCAGATAATACTCAGTTTCTTCCTGAAAATGATTGCAATCACAAATTCTTTGGTATTATTATCTTCATTTAATTTGTCTTCAATGAAAAAACACAAAAATAATTGTCCTAAAGCCAAATTGGATATAATTCCACACCAAACCTAAAAAAGGGGGTGGACAAAAGTATTGGCACTGTTTGAAAAATCATGTGATGCTTCTCTAATTCGTGTAATTAACAGCACCTGTAACTTACCTGTGGCACCTAACAGGTGTTGGCAATAACTAAATCACACTTGCAGCCAGTTAACATGGATTAAAGTTGACTCAACCTCTGTCCTGTGTCCTTGTGTGTACCACATTGAGCATGGAGAAAAAAAAGAAGACCAAAGAACTGTCTGAGGACTTGAGAAACCAAATTGTGAGGAAGCATGAGCAATCTCAAGGCTACAAGTCCATCTCCAAAGACCTGAATGTTCCTGTGTCTTCCGTGCGCAGTGTCATCAAGAAGTTTAAAGCCCATGGCACTGTGGCTAACCTCCCTAGATGTGGACGGAAAAGAAAAATTGACGAGAGATTTCAACGCAAGATTGGATGGTGGATAAAGAACCTCGACTAACATCCAAACAAGTTCAAGCTGCCCTGCAGTCCGAGGGTACAACAGTGTCAACCCGTACTATCCGTCGGCGTCTGAATGAAAAGGGACTGTATGGTAGGATACCCAGGAAGTCCCCACTTCTTACCCCGAGACATAAAAAAGCCAGGCTGGAGTTTGCCAAAACTTACCTGAGAAAGCCTAAAACGTTTTGGAAGAATGTTCTCTGGTCAGATGAGACAAAAGTAGAGCTTTTTGGGAAAAAGCATCAACATAGAGTGTACAGGAAAAAAAAGAGGCATTCAAAGAAAAGAACACGGTCCCTACAGTCAAACATGGCGGAGGTTCTTTGATGTTTTGGGGTTGCTTTGCTGCCTCTGGCACTGGACTGCTTGACCGTGTGCATGGCATTATGAAGTCTGAAGACTACCAACAAATTTTGCAGCACAATGTAGGGCCCAGTGTGAGAAAGCTGGGTCTCCCTCAGAGGTCATGGGTCTTCCAGCAGGACAATGGCCCAAAACACACTTCCAAAAGCACTATAAAATGGTTTGAGAGAAAGCACTGGAGACTTCTAAGGTGGCCAGCAATGAGTCCAGACCTGAATCCCATAGAACACCTGTGGAGAGATCTCAAAATGGCAGTTTGGAGAAGGCACCCTTCAAATATCAGGGACCTGGAGCAGTTTGCCAAAGAAGAGTGGTCTACAATTCCAGCAGAGCATTGTAAGAAACTCATTGATGGTTACCGGAAGCGGTTGTTCCCAGTTATTTTGGCTAAAGGTTGTGCAACCAAGTATTAGGCTGAGGGTGCCAATACTTTTGGCTGGCTAATTTTTGAAGTTTTGTGTGAAATGATCAATGATTTGATTTTTGCTTCATTCTCTTTTGTGTTTTTTCCTTGCAAGCAAATTAAATGAAGATAATAATACCAAAGAATTTGTGATTGCAATCATTTTCAGGAAGAAACTGAGTATTATCTGACACAATTGCTGGGGTGTCAATACCTTTGGCCACCACTGTAGCTTCATTCCATTGCTTCTCGTGTTTCCATGTGCAAATGAGAATAAGGATGATCCTTTTTGTACACACCTTATACACCTTACATGTACTTACACACCTTGGCATGCTATTAATGGAGCCACGTGTCAGACGTCCAGCTGCAGGTGTTCAATTGACCTCACACCATTGTTTTCAAGGACTATCATGGTGCAGAGCAATATGGCTATGGAGGCTGGATGTCACGGGTGTGTCAGATGTGACAGACAGTAGCCCAACAGTTGGTTGTAGAAGATCTCTTTGTTTGGCATTGCAGACACCTTCTTACGTGTTTCACTCTAGGACCCAGCGGCTACCTCCTTCCTGCTCTAATTGACACCCTGGCCTGGGTGTTTAAATAGTTTCACTTTGCAGCAGAAAGGTGCAAATGATATTCATATGTTTCTTTGTGAAAGCTTGGAGCTCATGCTGTTCTTTCTTCCTCTCTGATGCTAAGAGGACTTGTGTGCTTTCTCTCTGAAATCGGCTCAAGCTAAGTTACTTTACCCCGTGTCTGTCTACCTTGTTGTCTTCAATTGTTAGTGGGGACTGACTAGTGCTCATCCCCCCTTCCCTAGCCAGGGCCTAGCCCTAGGGAAATACAGGGCTTTAGGGTCCTGTGCGGTGATTGGTGAGGAACCAATATAGGGACGTTAGGGGAGACAGGGTGATATCAGATCAGCCTAGGATGTCTCCACTGCCCATTTCCCTAGTGTCTGGGCTCCCTTCCCCTCATCCCTTCATGTTGCACTTAGTCTTTCCCACAGCTTGCGTGACATTATCACCAGCCGTGCACATTAGAGTTTAATTGAGTGTTGCTTTTTTTCGGGCGTGTTTTTTTTTTCTTTCTCCTTGGTATGGGTTCAGTTGCAGAGCTCGCAGAATGGCTGTGCAGTCTGTCTCTGGAGGTGAATGACCTCCGCTGTGAAGTTCAGCAACAGCATCAGCGGCTACAGGTTGCTAATGTGGGGGTCTCTACAGGTAGGCCTGTCCAGCCTGAATCTAAGGTTGCCCTCCCGGACAGATTTTCAGGAGGTAGGGACAAGTTTTTTGTATTCAAGGAGGCCTGCAAACTGTATTTTAAACTTCGTCCTTACTACTGCAGAAGTGAGGAGCAATGAGTAGGAATTATGATCTCTCTACTGCAGGGAGATCCTCAATCCTGGGCGTTTCCTTTACCGTAGGATTCGGTTTGTCTCCAGTCTGTAGAGGGGTTTTTCGGGACTCTGGCCCTCATCTATGATGACCCTGACCGAGTCGCCTTGGCTGAGTCTATTCTACGTCGCTTTCAGCAGGGAAATCGGTCAGTGGAAACGTACAGTTCTGAATTGTAGATGGGCAATTGATTCTAAATGGAATGACTCAGCCCTTAGAAGCCAATTTTGTGAGGTTCTTACTGAAAGTTTGAAAGATGCCTTGGCAGTATATGAAACCCCTCAGTCCTTGGAGGCTGCCATATCATTGGCCATACGTCTTGATAGACGCCTTCAGGATAGACGGGTGAGACCAACTTCTCTGGGCCTTCTTGTCGGGGTTACGTACCTCTGCCGGGGGAGCGGTCTGGTAGTGAACCAGTACTGGGGGAGGTGGAGAAACCCATGCAGTTAGGGGGTGCCTTTACATCATACAATTACTTGGAGATTCGCAAGAAAATAGGCGTATGTTTTTTTTGTGGGAAAAAGGAACATTTTATTGAGACCTGTCCTTCAACTCCTAAACAAAAGGAGACTCGATTAACTCTTGGTAGTGCTGGAGTTGGATAAGCAAGGGGTGCATTTGTCGCCAACCTGCAGTTCCCTGTTTGTCCTGACAGCAGAGGTGGTGCTAGAGAGCAAAACCGAGAAAATGTCTGTGTTTGTTGACAGTGGAGCCGGAGTCAGCATGGTTGATGCTGAGTTTGTGAAAACTCATGGTCTTGCTTGCTGTACTTTAGCTAAGCCTATTTCCATCTTCGCCATTGACTCTGCGCCACTTGCACAGAAAGCATTTACTCAGATTGTACATATTGTAAAACTGAGGGTGGGGTCGGTTCATTGTGAAATAATCCCTTGCTATGTCCTGGACAGTCTTCCCACCCCAATTGCTTTGGGTCTTCCCTGGCTGGTCAAACATAATCCGTTGGTGGATTGGCAAACCGGGGAGATTATTGAATGGGGAGATTACTGCCATGAGAAATGTTTAGATATTTCCCTTATTACAGCCTCTACGGAAATATTACCTGCTTTTCTGTCTGGTTTTGAGGACGTTTTTTCTGAGAGGGGGTGTCAGGATTAGTGTTGAGCCACCCCCGTAGTGTTCGAGTTCGGTTCGGTTCGTCGAACACCCGTGTGTTCGCCGAACTGTTCGTCGAACTGTTCGTCGAACACCTTCGAACACCGTTAAAACCAATGGCAGGCAAACAAAAACACATAGAAACACATAGAAAACACCTTCAAAGGTGTCCAAAAGCTGACAAACTGCTCAGAAGACACAACTAACACATGGAAAAGTGACAAGTACATATAGTCATGCGAAAAGAAAAGAGGTGGAGGAGTAAAAGGAGGGGGAGACACAGATATAGGCATGTCATGCCCTTCTAAAATCCAAAAAGTGAGAAGCCGAGACGGCCAGTCCGCTCCTGCCCGTGCCACCTCCGTGTCGCCGGGTTTGTGCCAGAGCCGCGGTGAACCCTGACGGCCAGCCCCCCTCTCCCAATACTGGTGCCTGTCCGCTGGTGGGTCGAGAGAGCCCCCCTGTGGTGGAGGCAGCTCTAAGCTTTTTAATTTAAATTGTCCCTCTAATTTGAATGAATACACTTTAAATCCATTTACAAGGATCTATTGGAGGGCAAGTCTCATGCCAGCAGCCGCGTAATTCCAGCTCCAGTAGCGTCAACTAAAGCTGCTGCAGTTAAAAAGCTTTTATAAGGATCGAGCTCGGCTGTCCACCGCAAGGCATCCTAGTGCCAGTCCCAGCCCCTATGCCTTGGGGTGCCTCCTGATGCTCTTCACTAAGTATCCCGTGGTCCCGAAGCATTTCCTTTGAAAAATTTAAGTGTCCAAACTACAGGTGGTGTAGCTTGCTTAACAGCCGGGATAATCTGCTGACTAGCAGACACTGCTACTAGGCACAAAGTATTTCCTGGGCTAGATGCAGTTAAAAATTTGTAAGTAGATACTCTCGTTGGATGCTGAGAAAGCATTCCATAGAGTCTCCTGGCACGCCATATATGATTCTCTTAAAAAGCTTGGGGTAGGGGTCTAGGGGACCCTTTTATAGCCAAAATCACGGCCCTGTATCACAATACGTCACCTAGGCTGAAGATAAATGGAACTGTAGCACCGAGGGCTCGGTTGCTACAGACGTATTGCACCTCACCCAGAGGTGTGATATCTCACTCTCAGATAAGGATGGAGTGTGGATCAGGACCCGACACCTGCATGCATTACACCACATTGCCGTGGGGCAGGGCGACCAATATGCCCCTGAGATGGGCACGACAGTCCCTGTCCCTGGCTGGAGTGGGGGGAGGGAACACTGAGGAAGGGGAACCCTGCAGTGCAGGAGCAGGGAGGAAGCAGTTCCTGGGTGCATTGAGAAGGGAGTATAAAAGGTGGGCACCATCTTAGTTCAGTGCAGAGAAGTCTGAGCAGAAGTGGCAGGGAGCAGGGGCTCTGCATGAGCTCTGCTCCGGAGGCGGGCCTAGTAACAGAGGCCCAGGCCTGCAAGAGGGAGAAGGAAGGAAGAGGAGCGGAGAAGGCTCCAGGAACGAGGAATGAAGGGATCCCAGGGGTGCGGACGGGCGAGTCGCCACCGCACGCCCGAATCCACCTGCGTGGAGGGGTCAGGCCAAAGGGGGAGACCGGTCCCCGAACTAGTGGAGGCAGGAAACGACCCTCAGCTAGAAACCGGAGGCTCTGACATTTTATGTGGCGCAGCCCCTTGCTCCACCCGCTAGGAAGGCACCACATAGGGTCAGGGAAACTGGCGCCAAGTTTACCAAGAGGAGGCCCGAGGCAGCCGGACAGAAGTGTTGGTAAGAAAGGCCAGACAAAGGACACACAAAGGGGGTCCTGTGAAGCGCTCCAAAGTTATCTGGGAGTTGTCTGAGCCCCTCACCTGGTGAGCACAGTACGACGTGGGCAGCCGTTACCTGCAGACGTGGTCTGGATAATAAGAACTGTGAGTAAAGGCCCTGAACTGCATCACTGACTCCGTGTCGTTACTGCTGCTGCCCTGCACCATCACCCCCATCCTCCGCATACACTGCCCTGAGGCTATACTCCTCCCGTGGGGAGTTATGCTACGCTCTGCTGCACCCACAACACCAGCCTTAGCGGTCTGCCCTGTAGCGGCGGTTCACTCTGACCGCAATCCACGGGTGGCGTAGTCGGACATTTAAACATCAAAACCACATAAATAGTTCCGCCACTGGTTTGACCGCCCTGAGCCACGGAACCGGATCGCCGCCACGAAGACTACAACCACCAGCATCCACCAAAAAGGGTCCGGCTCCGGGTGTCCCAAGGCCCAGGGGGTGCGTCAGAACATTTTCATCACCTTTCACAATCACCAATGGGACAAGGCAGGGATGTCCTCTGTCCCCTCTCTTATACATGCTAGTGACGGAGCACCTGCTCTCATCAATTCGCCATAACCCCAATATTAGGTGGATTGAGGTGGGAGGCACCGAGTACAAGTGCTCTCTATTTGCTGATGATGTCCTAGTATATATCACTCAATCACATATATCCATCCCTGCTGTTATGGCTGAAATAGATCACTTTGTTACATGGTAAAATTTTAAAATCAATGCAGCGAAGTCTGAGGCCCTCGATGTCTCCCTCCCTAAATCCATATAGGATTCCATCCAGTCCAACTTTCCCTTTGCCTGGCCCTCACAGGGTATCAAATACTTAGGAATTCCTATTCATAGAGACCTCTCCCATCTATGTTATCTTAATTTTGGGCCCTTTATTGAACAATTCCATACAGACCACGGTTGGCAAGTTAGAACTGTAAGATTCACTACGTGAACCACTGGTGTTTTGTGGAAAAGCACATGTACACCGCGTTCCAAATTATTATGCAAAAAGTGTTTAGGAGTGATAAGGGAAGAATTTGTTTGTTTGTCAGTTAAACTCATTGATGGTGATGTGTGTCAGGGCTCTTTATATCACTGTAAGCAATTGCAGACACCTGTGCTAATTAGTTTGGCAGGTGTGTCCAATGAAAGGCAAGACTACTTAAGAAGGCTCTCTCACATTATTAAGCAGCCTACATTTTCTGCCAAAATGGGAAAGAAAAAGGATGTGTCGGCTGCTGAGAAGCAACAAATTGTGGAGTGTTTAGGTCAAGGCATGACTACAATCAACATTGTGCGATGATCAGGATGAAGTGTCTTGGCAATCAAGAAGTATGTAGCTGATTCACAGTACACACGTGTGCGTGCTGATAAGGGCAAATTGAGGACTCTTTCCTACAGGCAATTACGTCAGGTTGAAACAGCAGCGGCAAAAAAGCCTTGTCATAGCAGCAGACAAGTTTTTGAAGCTGCTTGTGCCTCCAACGTCCCCCGAACAACAAGATGCAGGGTCCTTCAGAGGTTTGCAGCTGTGCATATGCCATCCTGTCGACCTCCTCTATCCACTTCACACAAGCAGAAACGGCTCCAGTGGGCCAAACATTACATGAAGACTGATTTCAAAACTGTTTTGTTCACGGATGAGTGCCGTGCAGCGCTCGATGGTCCAGATGAATGGAGTGGAGGATGGCTGGTTGATGGACACCTCACGCAAACACGGCTACAGCGCCAACAAGGAGGAGGTGGAGTAATGTTTTGGGCTGGAATCATGGGGAGAGAGATTGTCGGCCCCTTTAGGATCCCTGAAGGCGCTAAAGATGAACTTCATAATGTATGTGGATTTTCTCAAACAGCACTTCCTGCCATGGTTCAAGAAGAAGAACCGTGTATTTCACAGCAAGATCATTTTTCTGCATGATAATGCACCATCTCATGCTGCACATAAAACATCTGCATCTCTGGCTGATATGGGCATAAAAGGGGACAAACTTATGGTGTGACCCCCATGCTCCCCTGACCTCTACCCCATTCAGAACCTTTGGAGCATCATTAAAAGGAGTGTCTATGATGGCGGGAGGCAGTTCACATCTAAGCAACAGCTCTGGGAGGGTATTCTGTCCTCATGCAAAACAATTGAAGCAGAAACCATCCAAAACCTGACAAATTCAATGGACGAGAGAGTTCAGAAGTTCCTTTCGAACAAGGGGTCCTATGTGAAAATGTAACATCACCTAGAATAAAGTTTTGAGTTGAAAACTGTTTGATTTCAGTTTCTAACAACCTGCTAATGCTTATAATTTCAAAAATGACCATTTTTTTGGTCTTTATTAAAATGAAAAGGTTGATCGAAAAGTTTGGGGGATCTAAGAGTGTGGCAACCCAGTAGTCATGATTACTTCGAATTCTGACAATATGAGGGTCATGCTGCAGGTAGTGCAGCAAGAAGGCACTTATGTGTCTTGCGCATCTCGGAGCCCCAAAATTATTTTCCGGGCTAGATGCAGCTAAAAATTATTTTTAATTTTAAATCTGGTGAAGCTTATTATAGATGGCCTAATAGGATCAGTGCTGCACACTGCTACAAAGCCCAAATTATTTTCCAGTCAAGATACAGATAAACATGATTAGTAATTTGAAAGCTTAAAACGGTTGGTAGGGTGATTTTAACCAATCATCAAGCTTTTACTCTCCCCAGGATGACACAGGGGTAGAAAAGTCGTTTCGGATCCATGATTTGTTCATCCTTATGAACGTGAGTCTGTCTACATTATCAGTGGAGAGCCGCGTGCGCTTATCTGTCAGCACACCACCAGCAGCGCTGAACACACGTTCAGACAGAACGCTGGCTGCGGGGCATGACAAGATCTCCAAGGCGTAAGTGGCTAGCTCCGGCCATTTATTCAGATTGGAAGCCCAAAAAGAGCAAGGGTCCAGTGACACAGTCGTGGCTTCAATGTTTACTTGGAGATACTCCTGTACCATCGTCTCTAGGCGTTGACTATGTGTCAGACTTCTTGTCTCCTGTGGCCTTGCAAAGGATGGGCTAAAAAAGTGGTGAAATGATTCCGCAAAATTGATGTTACCAGCAGATACTGTGGTTCTGTTACGGTTTGAGTGCTGAACACTTGACGGTCCCACGGTTGGCAAGTTGGAACTGTGAGATTCACTACGTGCACCACTGGTATTTTGTGGAAAAGCACATGTAAGATTCTGCAACAGTCTCTGCTGATACTCCTGCATGCGTGCATCCCTTTCTATGGCAGGAATAATTTCTGCAAATTTACTTTTGTACCGGGGATCTAACAGTGTGGCAACCCAGTAGTCAGGATTATTTCTAATTCTCACAATTCGAGGGTCATGTTGCAGGTAGTGCAGCAAGAAGGCACTCATGTGTGTTGCGCATCCAGGAGCACCAAGTCCCTGTTGTGTTGGTGGCGAGGTAGCAATCATGCTTCCTTCCTCTGTCCTCTCCCCCCAACCTCGCACAACAGAAATGTGATCAAGGTCTCCCTCATCTGATGAGTCTTCCATCAGTTCGTCCTCCACTTCTTCCTGGGCTCCTGCACCTTCCTCACTAGTTTGGCTGCTACCATGCGCCCTGGTAAAATCATCTCCCCCACCCTCACATGCCTGCCGCCTTGGTGCTGCCGACCGTCTGGACCTTGCAGATGTTAGCCCTTCCGCATACAACTCCTCCTCCTCTACTTCCTCCACCTCCTCTTGTGCCACCACCTGACTCCGAATTCTGTTTAACATGTGCTCCAGCATGTAAATCACCGGAATAGTCATGCTGATAATGGCATCGTCAGCACTAAACATCTTCGTCGCCATTTCAAAACTGTGCAGAAGGGTGCATAGGTCCCTGATCTGAGACCACTCCTCCAGCGTGATTTGCCCCACCTCTGAATCTCGTTGGCCCAGGCTATACGTCAGAACGTATTGCACCAGGGCTTGTCGGTGCTGCCACAGTCGCTGCAACATGTGCAGAGTTGAATTCCACCGGGAAGGCACATCACATTTTAGCCGGTGAAGTGGCAGGCCCAACAACTTCTGTAGAGATGTAAGTCGCTGAGCTGCAGGATGCGAACGGCGGAAGTGAGCACACAGCGACCGTGCCCTCTGCAGAAGGCCATCTAGTCTGGGATAGTGGGCTAAAAATTGCTGGACAACCAGGTTCAACACGTGAGCCATACAAGGCACGTGTGTGACATTGCCCCGGCGAAGGGCCGCACCCAGGTTTGCAGCATTGTCGCACACGGCCTTCCCTGGTTTCAGGTCCAGTGGAGACAACCATTCATGAAATTGGTTCTCCAGAGCTGACCACAACTCCTCAGCTGTGTGACTCACATTTCCCAGACATTTCAATGTAAAAACCGCCTGATGACGTTGAGCCCTACTGCCAGCATAGTAAGAAGGTGTGCAGGATCCCTTCTGCGCAGTTAGAAAGCTTGTGGCATGACCAGACAGGCTTTGGGTGCAGGTGGAAGACCGAGAGGAGGTTGAGGAGGCAGAAGCAGTGGAGGAAAAATGACATAAAGAGGATTGACGCACAACTCGTGGGGACGGCAAGACTTGGACAGCAGCCCCTTGTCCTGCTGTCACCATAGTTACCCAGTGCCCAGTCAGCGACATGTAACGCCCCTGTCCATGCCTACTCGTCCAAGTGTCTGTGGTGAAATGCACCCTGTCACACACAGAGTTTCTCAAAGAAGCGGTGATGTTGTGTGCGACATGCTGGTGGAGCGCAGGCACACCTTTCTTTGAGAAGTAGTGCCGACTGGGCATCTGGTACTGGGGCACTGCGACGGACATAAGGTCTCGAAAATCCTCTGTGTCCACCAGGCGGAAAGGCAGCATTTCTGTAGCCAAGAGCTTGCAGATGGTGAAATTCAACCTCTTAGCTTTCTCATGGCTAGGAGGAAATGGTCTTTTACTTGTCCACATCTGAGGGACCGAGGGCTGGCTATTGTGCTTAGACGGGGTTGATAAGGGTGTCCCCGGCAAACTGCCGGTCTGTGAGGAAGATGCAGGCGGACATGTTAGGTTGCCTTGATCCAAAGGTGGTGCTATCGATGTCGGACAGCGCTCAAGACCAGCTGGTGTTACCACCTCCAAAGAAAATGATGACCTGCCAATCACGCTGGCTGTTGCGGGTAAAGAGGTGGCAGGTCTGCGCCCCAAAACAGGTGTGACTGCTGTCCCCCCAGTCACAGAGGATGAAGAGGCCGCGGATGCACAAGATATGGCAGACGGTGGTTGGCCCGGCCGGCTAGACCGCATTGTAGCACACTGAGCTTCCCACTGCAACTTATGCTTCATGTCCATGTGCCGGTTCATGCATGAAGTACTCAAACTATGTATTTTTTGGCCTCTACTTAGCTTTTGCTGACAAATGTTACAGATAACACGAGTTGGGTCATCTTTATCGATCTGAAAAAATGCCCAGGCTATGCAAGGCTTAGCACCCATGCGACATGAAGAGCCACCACGACTTGTGGTGAGAGGCAGAGTTGTGTTTGAGGATGCAGTTGTTGACGTGCTTCCAGTACTACGTCTCTGTCCAGGAAGGCGCAACCTGACCTCGTCGTCACTAGCATCTTCCTCCACCTCCTCTGCTGACCTCATCTCTTGGCTGACTGTGGGTTGACAGTAAGTGGGATCTCCGACCTCATCATCATCACCCTGTGCGTTATCACACCCGTCGTCCTCAGAGCCAACCTGTTCCTGCCCTGACAAAAAACTAAAGTTGTCGCTCCAATCAGGTATTTGAGTCTTATCATCGTCTTCCTCATTGTCTCCACCAACAGGAGTTACAGTTTGGGAATGAGGGTCTACATTATGGTCAGAACCTTCTGCGTCTGGTCCTGGATCCGACTCATAAAGATTCTGGGCATCAGTGCAGATCATTTCCTCGTCTGGATTCACAGAAGCGCTGGAGTCGACCTCTGATTCCCAGGCTATAGTATGAGTAAACAGCTCTGCAGACTCAACCATCTGTTCTACCTCATACTCAGACGGGCAGCTGGAGATTTGGGAGCTGTGAGGAAGCAAGTGCGATTTGGGTGACACCTTTGAGGACTGGAGTATTTGTGATGTTGAAGTTGATGTGGAGGAGAGCCCACTTAAAGGAGCACTTGATATCCGTTGAAGCACCTGCTGTTTTTGTGCCTCATCTGGAATTTGTAGCGATTGGCGTGGCCGTAAGAAAGGGATCTTATCACATTGTCCGCTAAAAGAAGTAGACATTTTAGTTTGGCTGGAAGATGGTCTTTCTTCTGCACCTACCCCACGGACACAACCTTTTTTCCCCTTCCCAACACGCCTATTCCCCTTTCCACCAGCAGCAGGCCTTTTTCCACTCATTTTGGTGGTTAACTAATTCACAACTCTGGAGTTGTTTGCACAAAAAAACAATGGATGGTAACCGAGCAGAGCTGAGTGGCCAAACTGTGGTATTAGGCCAAAACTATTGGCTGGGTTAGATGCAGAAAAAAATTATTTTTAATTTGCAACCTGATGGAGGTCAGTATAGATGGACTAATAGACCAAGTCCCACACACCGCTAGAAGCCCAAATATTTTTTCAGAGCTAGATGCAGAAAATTTTTTTATTCAATTTGCAACCTGATGGAGGTCAGTATAGATGGACTAATAGACCAAGTCCCACACACTGCTAGAAGCCCAAATATTTTTTCAGAGCTAGATGCAGAAAAAAAATATTTTTAATTTGCAACCTGATGGAGGTCAGTATAGATGGACTAATAGACCAAGTCCCACACACTGCTAGAAGCCCAAATATTTTTTCAGAGCTAGATGCAGAAAAAAATTATTTTTAATTTGCAACCTGATGGAGGTCAGTATAGTTGGACTAATAGACCAAGTCCCACACACCGCTAGAAACCCAAATATTTTTTCAGAGCTAGATGCAGAAAAAAATTATATTCAATTTGCAACCTGCTGGACGTCAGTATAGAAGGACTAATAGAACAAGTCCCACACACTGCTAGAAGCCCAAATATTTTTTCAGAGCTAAATGAAGAAAAAAATTATTTTTAATTTGCAACCTGATGGAGGTCAGTATAGATGGACTAATAGACCAAGTCCCACACACTGCTAGAAGCCCAAATATTTTTTCAGAGCTAGATGCAGAAAAAAATTATTTTTAATTTGCAACCTGATGGAGGTCAGTATAGATGGACTAATAGACCAAGTCCCACACACCACTAGAAGCCCAAATATTTTTTCAGAGCTAGATGCAGAAAATTTTTTTATTCAATTTGCAACCTGATGGAGGTCAGTATAGATGGACTAATAGACCAAGTCCCACACACTGCTAGAAGCCCAAATATTTTTTCAGAGCTAGATGCAGAAAAAAAATATTTTTAATTTGCAACCTGATGGAGGTCAGTATAGATGGACTAATAGACCAAGTCCCACACACTGCTAGAAGCCCAAATATTTTTTCAGAGCTAGATGCAGAAAAAATTTATTTTTAATTTGCAACCTGATGGAGGTCAGTATAGATGGACTAATAGAACAAGTCCCACACGCTGCTAGAAGCCCAAATATTTTTTCAGAGATAAATGAAGAAAAAAATTATTTTTAATTTGCAACCTGATGGAGGTCAGTATAGATGGACTAATAGACCAAGTCCCACACACTGCTAGAAGCCCAAATATTTTTTCAGAGCTAGATGCAGAAAAAAATTATTTTTAATTTGCAACCTGATGGAGGTCAGTATAGATGGACTAATAGACCAAGTCCCACACACCGCTAGAAGCCCAAATATTTTTTCAGAGCTAGATGCAGAAAAAAATTATATTCAATTTGCAACCTGCTGGAGGTCAGTATAGAAGGACTAATAGAACAAGTCCCACACACTGCTAGAAGCCCAAATATTTTTTCAGAGCTAAATGAAGAAAAAAATTATTTTTAATTTGCAACCTGATGGACGTCAGTATAGATGGACTAATAGACCAAGTCCCACACACTGCTAGAAGCCCAAATATTTTTTCAGAGCTAGATGCAGAAAAAAATTATATTCAGTTTGCAACCTGATGGAGGTCAGTATAGATGGACTAATAGAATGATGCTATGCCCAAAAGATTTTACTTCACTAGGTGCAGTAAAAAAATTGGTATTCTATACACAGGTGGTATATCTTGCAACACAGATAGGCTACTCCACTGACTAACACACTCTGCAATAGGCCAAAAAGGATTAGCTTTGCTAGATTCAGCCAAATGCTGTGAAAAAAACTTGCACAGCACTGGCACAGACCTGCCTGGCAAAAACTGATAGGAACTGATGTAACCTAGTCCTGAAAAGGACTCCAATTACAATTAGTCTTTACTCCCACAATCTATCTATTTAAGAGCACAGACCTGCCTGATAAAAGTCGTAGGAAATGCTGTAACCTAGTCCTTAAAAGGACTGCAATCACAACTATTCCCTACTCCCAAGCTATCTGTATATTTGTGCGAAAATTGGCTTGAAATTAACAAGGTATAGCGCACACAGCAACAGCGGTGCCGTCTAACACGCAGCTGCAGCAGTGAGAAAATGGTGGCGACGGGGAAAATGGCTTGGTCTTATAGGGCAAGGACATGTGACATACACTGCCAATCACACATGCCCTTGCTTGTGTGAAAAAAAGCACTTCGCTCCGTGTGTGCGCTGCTGATAGGCTGACAGATTGCACCTCCCCACTGCAAATGCGGGAAAGAGAAAAAAAAATGGAGATCTTCATTGTTCCTGCAGAGATCCATCCCCTGCCCCTCCCCCCGCCCCGCTGTACACTCAAACTGCGTATTAACATTAATTTTCATCATTACTGAGAAAAAATCCAGTTATGATTTTGGTGCACGAACAGTTATCGAACATAACCTCGAACAGCCGAATTTTTCTCAAATTGTTCGTGTTCGCCGACCGGCTCGAACACCGCCCAAAACAGCTCGAATTTGAGATTGGCGAACAGTTCGAGTAGAACAACGCTCATCTCTAGTCAGGATTTACCTCCTCATCGTGCATATGACTGTCCTGTTAACCTGACCCCCGGAGCTAAACTACCAAAGTCCAGACAAATAATCTTTCTGGCCCTGAGAGACAAGCCATGAAAGATTTAATTGTGGAAAGTCTGGAGAAGGGTCACATTAGGCCTTCATCTTCACCCATGGCGGCAGGGTTCTTCTTTGTGAAGAAAAAAGATGGCGGTCTACATCGCTGTTTAGATTTTCGGGAATGAAATCAAATTACCATCCAAGATCCATATCCTCTTCCTCTGATTCCTGATTTGTTCAACCAGGTTGTAGGAGCTAAGGTATTCTCCAAGTTGGATTTAAGGGGAGCCTACAATCTGGTTAGAATCAGAGAAGGGGACAAATGGAAAACGGCGTTCAATACCCCTAAAGGGCATTTCGAGAGTCTGGTTATGCCTTTCGGTTTGACCAATGGACCTGCGGTATTCCAGCATTTCATAAATGATATTTTCAATCATTTGGTGGGGAGGTTTGTGGTGGTCTATCTGGACGATATTTCGGTTTACTCACCTGATTTTGAGACACATCGGGGCATGTTAAACATGTGCTCCAGATATTAAGGGATAACAAACTTTATGGCAAACTAGCAAAAGGTGTTTTCGCTGTTCAGGAGGTACAGTTTTTGGGGTACTTGTCTTCGAGTTTTCTGATGGATCCAGAGAAGATCCGTGCAGTCCTGGATTGGGACCGTCCTGAGAACCTGAAGGCTCTACAACGTTTTCTGGGCTTTACTAATTTTTACTGTAAATTCATACAAAATTACTCAGTAATTGTGAATCCCCTTACTGACATGACTAAGAAGGGGTCTGATTTTTCCAAATGGTCGGATGCTTCCCTCCAGGCTTTTTCTTCCTCAAAGAATTATTTTGTCATTGCACCTATACTCAGTCAACCCGATGTTTCCCAACCCTTTATTGTGGAAGTTGATGCATCAGATGTGGGGGTTGGAGCTGTGTTGTTTCAGGGTCTGTCTACTGGTAAATGGCGTCCATGCGCCTTCTTTTCTAAAAAGTTGTCTTTGGCAGAAAGAAATTATGATGTGGGTAATAGGGAACTGTTGGCGATCAAATTGGAGTTCGAAGAATGGCAACATTGGTTGGAGGGGGCTGTCCATCCTATTACTGCTATTACTGACCATAAGATCCTGTCATACCTCCAGTCAGTTAAATGTCTCAACCCTAGGCAAGCCAGATGGTCCCTGTTTTTTACTAGGTTCAATTTTGTTGTCACTTTTCATCCAGGGATCAAAAATGTCAAGGCTGATGCTTTGTCCCGGAGGCGGTGACCATGAGAACCCTGCCCCGATATTACAGAAGGGGGTAGTCATTTCAGCATTATATCCTGAACTGGAGAGTGAGGTTTTGGAGGCTCAGGGGGATGCCCCTGCCTCCTGCTTTTAAGGAAGGTTATTTGTACCATCTGATCTGAGCCACAAACTAATTAAGGAACATCATAACTGTGCTTGCTGGTCATCCAGGTGGTAAGGCATCCGCGGACCTCCTCTCATCGTTTTTGGTGGTGGGGGTTGCATCGGGATGTGATTGAACATGTATCTGCTTGTAGTATTTGCGCTCGTTCTAAGGTTTCGCATACCCGTCCGTCTGCTACCTATTCCTAGTAGGCCATGGACACACTTGTCCATGGATTTTATTACTGACCTACCGGTTTCTGCAGGCAAAACGGTGGTTTTGGTGGTTGTAGATAGGTTCAGTAAAATGGTTCACTTTGTCGAATTACCTGCACTTCAAAATGCCAAGATATTTGCTCAGGTGTTCATAAATGAGATCATGAAGCTTCACGGGGTTCCCTCCAATGTGGTGTCAGATCGGGGAACCCAGTTTGTTTCCAAGTTCTGGAAGGCATTCTGTTCTCGACTGAGGATGCAGATCCTTTTCCTCTGCCTTCCACCCTAAATCGAATGGATAAACCGAGCGCATCAATCAGAATTTGGAGACCTATCTCTGGTGTTTCATCTCCGAAAATCAGGAGGATTGGGCATTCTACTTACCACTGGCAGAATTTGCCATTAATAATCGTCAAGAATCCACTGGCAGGTTACCATTCTTTGGTGCATACAGTTACCCTCCACAGTTTGGTACCTTTAGTGGGGGAGGAGTTTCGGGAGTTCCCGAGGTGGAACGTTTTGCTTCGTCACTCTCCTCGGTGTGGCAGGGGTTCTGAGTAATTTAAAGATCATGGGAGACATGTATAAATACATGGCTGAAGAAAACCCTTGCCAGGTCCGGACCTGAATGTGAATGACTTTGTGTAGTTGTCTACCAGGAATATTAAGTTGAAAGTCCCTTCTTAGAAGCTGGGACCTAGGTTTATTGGTGCCTATAAAATAACCACTGTCATTAACCCAGCAGCGTTTCGCCTTGAGCTTCCTCAGGCCCTTAAGGTCCACAGTGTTTTCCACAGGTCCTTACTCAAGAAGTATGTGGAACCTCTTGAGCCCTCACCTTTACCGCCGCCCCCAGTAATGATTTATGGTAATCTGGAGTTTCAGATTTCGAGGATTGTAGATTTTCGTCTCCAACGTCATTCTCTACAATACTTGGTGCACTGGAAGGGTTATGGTCCAGAGCAGAGGATGTGGGTTTCAGCATCAGAGGTGAACGCTCCTAGGTTAGTTTGTTCATTCCATACCTCTTATCCTGAAAAACCTGGTCCTGAGTGTCCGGAGGCCACTCGTAGATGGGGAGTACTGTCACGGGTGTGTCAGATGTGACAGACAGTCGCTCTACAGTTGGTTGCAGAAGATCTCTTCATTTGGCATTACAGACACCTTTTTAGCTGTTTCACTCTAGGACCCAGTGGCTACCTCCTTCCTGCTCTAATTGACACCCTGGCCTGGGTGTTTAGATAGTTTCACTTATCAGCAGGAAGATGCCGATGATATTCACATGTTTCCTTGTGAAAGCTTGGAGCTCATGCTGTTCTTACTTCCTCTCTGGTGCTAAGAGGATGTGTGTGCTTTCTCTCTGAAATCAGCTCAAGCTAAGTTACTTTCCCCCGTGTCTGTCTACCTTGTTATCTTTAGTTGTTAGTGGGGACTGACTAGTGCTCATCCCCCCTTCCCTAGAAAGGGCTTAGCTCTAGGGAAATAAAGGGTTTTAGGTTCCTGTGCGGCGATTGGTGAGGAACCAATATAGGGACGTTAGGGGAGACAGGGTGATATCAGATCAGCCTAGGAGGTCTCCACTCCCCCTTTCCCTAGTGTCTGGGCTACCTTCCCCTCATCCCTTCGTGCTGCACTTAGTCTTTCCCACAGCTTGCGTGATACTGGAATGGAGGTCTCTCTTATTCAGCGACAAGTCTTTCTGTTTTCCTGGACACAATGATAGGTCTGGAGATTGGTTTCGAGACCACATGTGTAGTGCCATGATTAGACCTTAAAGAGAGAAGATAATATCAGTTCCACTCACATTGGGTGGCATAATGTATGGTAGCCACATGCTTAAAGTGCTCATTACAGGTACAATAACAGCTCAGCATTACACTGATTCGGTCGTGCAATCAGAAGAATGGCCATTTTTTCCACAGTTTATTAAAAGCCATTTTTCAGCATGGCAACACCAAGGCGGCATGTTTCCTGTGCTATGGTGAGCTGTCTTTGCGGCTTAAATGTAGTATCATTGCCTGCAGTGTCTCCAAACCTGTCTCCCATTGAGCAGATCTGTGACATTATTATTTGCCAATTTCAACTAGAGCTGCCAACAGCAGATCTTGATTATTTGAATGTCCAAGTGCATTTACTGTGGCAAAACATTTGATTGCCAACCATTAATAACCTTATTAATAGAATGCCAAAGCATTTAGGTGTGTATATTACTAGGTTTCAAAGAAAATATAGTTATAACATCCATCTGGGAACAATAGCCAGAGACGATACTAGTCCGGCGCCACCCCCAGACAGATTTTCTAAGCAATACGCAAAATGATTGACAGATCTCTTGCAATACTCCAAGAGACGCTGAGAAAAGTCGGCCAAGGGCAGTGCTGAAGTAGTATCTTCTTCGGCCATGGTTCCCAACAGTATCTGCTAACTATATCTTCTCTGAAGCACAAGGCTGTGATACATGCTGCCCTGGTTTAGGCAGCATGAATCAACTGACAGGTTTCCTTTAAGACATGAAGGTTAGTCAATCCAGAAAATTGCTAGAACCTTGAAAGTACCCTCACGTGTAGTAATGAAAACCATTAATCATTATGGAGAAACTTGCTCTGATGAAGACAGCTCCAAGAAAGGAAGATGAAGAATTACTTCTGCTGTAGAGGATAAGTACATCAGATTTAGGCGTCATTCACACATCCATGTTTAAATACATACATGAAATAATGGAACCATGTCATCAGTGTTTTGCAGCAGTGTGTCATCAGGGTACGGTCCGTGTGTCCATTTTTGCCATTAGTGTGTCATCAGTGATTTTCCTGAATGGATAAATAAATGACAAAGCTTCTACTATCCTTTTCAATGTTAAATATGTACAGCACACAGTTGTATGATGTACTTGTTTTTCATGGACCGATAGACTTGTATTGGTGTATCCCTATATATTGGTATCTATATAAAATTGTGGTGGTTTCCAATTGGAAGCTGCCTGAAGAATGGTCCAATCACTGTTTTTTGCAGCTTCATGGCTTCAAGTTCAAAGCAGTTAAAATAATTTATAAAACATGTGCGCAGCAAGTCAGTTTGACAATGCTGCATCTATGATCCTTATTTTTAACGTTTATTGAGCACTTTTTTTTTAAAAGTGTGCCAATCAGAATCCAGGATCTAAGTGAAAAAGACACTGTGCACACATACCCTTCCTGCCTCAGAAACTGCAAATTGACAGCACCTGTGCTAACAGCCCTCAGAAATGATGCACAGACATCACAAACCAAATAATGGTTTAAATGTAATAATATGTGTCAAAATGTTCCAAAATTAAAGAGCAAAAAAATAAGGAAATAAGAAAATAAAGAAACCACAAGGTGGTATAAAGTTAGGTAAAAGTTTTCAAAGATGCACCAATTGTATCATCTAGCATAAGTCACAGAGATATACTTGACACATTTTTAGACTGCCAAGCTTACCTTTGCAGTTTAATGCAGTAGTAAATTTGCCACAGTGTTTTAAAAGGAATCTATTGTACAATATAAATAAAAACTCAGTAAGAAGTTTTAGATAATATGAAGAGTGTAGGCACAGCACATTTTATGGCTTCTGTACACATAACAATAAAAAAAATCGCTGCTATTTCTCTCTTAACCTTTTCACGTCATCCCCCTTTGATGCAGGCTCCGGTGATAAGCCCGGACCTTTCTGGGGAAATGACAGCTGATCTGATCAGATGTGAATTACCCCTAACAGGCGCGGGTTGAATCACGATCCACCAGTGCATATTAACATGTTAAATGCCACTGTCAATCTTCATCAGCGGCATTTAACATGGCCACGCTTGAAGCACGTCACTAATCCCGCCCATTGGCGCCCGTGTCACATGACCGTGGATTGCCAATGGGTTGGCATGACCTCTGCAGTTGTTATTGCCTGGATGCCATGAGCGCAGCCCAGCGGTCATAGCTCATGGCAAGTGAGCATTTTTGATACTGCTGAAGCCCTGCTGTGTGTAGCACAGACGATGGGATGATCGCAGCTTCTATACTATTGTATCTTCGATATTATTCAAGCCAGTGTAAAGTAAAAAAAAAATGTTTTTAGAAATATAAAAATATATTAAAAATAATATTAAAAAAATATTAAAAATATTTCGCCCCATTCAAAATGAAACAATAATAAAAAAAATCAAATATACACATATTTGGTATCACTGCATTCAGAATCGCCCGATCTATCAATATATAATTAGAATTAATTTGATCAGTAAACGGCATAACGAGAAAACAAAACGCCATAATTATCTTTTTTTGGTCACCGCAAACGTTGCAATAAAATGCAATAATGGGCTGTCAAAAGATCGTATGTACCCCAAAGTAATTTCAATAAAACATAAGCTTAGCGCGCATAAAATATGCCCAGATTATGAAAAATGGAGACGCTACGGGTCTCGGAAAATGGCAACTTTTTGGATTTTTTTTCACCACTTAAATAAAAAAGAACCTATACATGTTGGTGTCTACAAGCTCGTAATGACATGGAAAATCATAATGGCAGGTCATTTTTGCATTTAGTGAACAAGGTAAAAAAAAAATTGTGGAACTGCACTTATTTTTAAATTTCACCACACTTGGATTTTTTTTTCCGTTTTCCAGTACACAATATGGTAAAATCAATGGTGTCGTTCAAAAGTACAACTCGTCCTACAAAAAACAAGCCCTCTCATAATATTGACAAAAAATAAAAAAATTATGGATCTGGGAAGAAGAGTAAAAAACAAAAGCACAAAAACGGAAAAGGGCCTTGGCGTGAAGGGGTTCATATATCTATCTAACTTGATCTTATTGTATATTGTATGGCAATTAGAGATGGACCTATCTTTTGAATTTCAAATTCACCATTTTCACAGAATTAAAAAAAAATTTGATTTGAAGAATTCATTTGTTACAAATCGATAGTACTCCATTTGCCCTTAAAAGACATTTAATACACTCTGAGGTTTCCTAGGATTGTATCCAACTAATTTTAAGCTCCTTAACACAAACACATACTTATTAATACTAAAGTGGCCTCAACATAGATGGGTATGGGAAATGGGATGGTAATTGTTCTTCAATGCTGTTCTGTCACACGCTATCTATAATATTTCTTAAGACTTTTGTAGCTTTCTCTCCCAATCTCTATTGCTAAGCTGTGAGGTGTTACATCCACTCATAATTTAAATTAACCACAAAATGGCAGCTGTATTCTCTGCCTGTGCTTTTATACAGATTGATAGTTCCTCCCGTTTGGCTGTGCTATATGTTGTGATGTATTAGCTACAGGGCAGTATGAGAAAGCCTGAAGTCATGTGAGCCTTTTCTGGTTAATGCAGTGTTATACAATGTGTAAAATGCTTGCAGCTATTTTAGTTCATTCACACAATTAATAGAGTTCACCAGATTCAACAAATTCTTTAAAATTGGACACAAATTCAGTTTATATCAAATCAATTCCTGCTTTTCTTATGACAATCACAACTGAGAAAAATAAATAATCCTATATGTGTCAAAAAAGACAAGCCATTTGTCACAGGGATACCGCGACAGAGAGTGGTCTCCTCTATTTCAGGGTTCAGAGGATCACAGCGTTTGGCTACACGCTGGCCTGCACTGGTTGGATCTGATTTGCTTACCAGTTAGCTATGCAGATTTCCCTTGTTCATTGGTTGCAATGGTTAAACACTCCTGCTTGTCTCCTAAAGCTTTCCCTCCTGAGTTATCTTAGCTGTTCTGATTTTCTCCACTCCCCTCTGGTATAAGTACTCACCTTTTAGCTTGGGTAGTTGTCAGTGATATCTATCTATATCTTGGAATTGGTTTGGAGCTGTGAGCCGTGGAAAGAGAAGTCGTTTAGGAGTCGTCTATGGAGATTGCTGTTTGGAAGTTTGTCTGCTGTCTTCCTTATCTCCCTTTTGGTTTGCCTCACCCTTCCTCTCCCTTTATATGCCAATCCATCCATAGTCTGGTTGTGCTTATAGTGATTGCTGTTTTCTTTTTGCCGTGTCTGTTTCCCTTTCTGTCGGTATAATAGAGCAGGACTAGCGTTCCTGCTGCCCCATCCACTAGTCAGTGCCAAAACAGGGATAGGAACGGGATCATCACACAGGGTGAAAGAACCTGTATAGGAACATCAAGGAGCTCAGGGTTGCATAGGGCAAGTTTCAGGGGTTGTCCCTCTAATCCACATGTGTCAAACTCAGGCCCAAGGGCCAAATCTGGCCCGCAGGGTGGTTGTATTTGGCCCCAACACAAGAACTGTCACCCTTATGTGGGGCTATTATTCTGTATTGAGGACTATGTTAGGCCCATTATTCTGTATGAAGGACTATGTGAGGCCCATTATACTGCATGGAGGACTGTGTGGGGCCCATTATACTGTATACTGGTTGGCGACTTTGTCCAAGTTTTTTATTTAGGCCCTCTGTGGGTTTAAGTTTGATATCCCTGCTTTAATCTTTCCTTAGTGGCAGTGCTCCCCTTCCCATGCACCATCTGACTCCTTCGTGGAGTGTGACACTATCTCGCCTATTCCTTATTTTAGAGAAATTTCCAATATAACCTATAACTGGCTGTTAGGCAACTGGTTGCAGCAGGTGCACTACCCCAATTTTCTGCCATATCAAAATAAAAGGGATCGGGAGGCAATTTTGTGCAAGACTGTCTAAGGATTGTGCAGAAAGCCATACAGACCTACAACCTCTCTGGTTGACCTTTAATTCTGTTTACTTTAATCATGAATTTCTGGGTTTTCTATTTCCTTAACCCTCTTCCTTTGCTGTGTTTATTGCCGGTTTATTTTGAGCGACTTTGTAGAATTACAGGCTGTTAAAACTGTTAAAGTTCAACATTCAGCAAGCTAGAAAATGTTGCTCTTTAAACATCTTTCTACCAACCAGTCTATAAATATTAATACAACAATGAAATCAATACAATAAATACAAAAAAAAAGATAAAAAGCATTTTAACAGTCATTTCCACACCCAATCCTTGCTCCTCCAGTTACTCAAGATTTAATTGTAAAAGTCATAAAAGATTCTTTCCAAAAAGCTTTTCAAAAATTGTGTCTTTTTTTCAAAGTATGAAGGACACAGAAACCTCAACGCTGATAAATGAATACCTTTGTTTTCCTGAAGAAGTGTCAGAATGTAAACTATATACGTGTTTGTACAGGGTATGAAAAGGGCCCATATATGTTACAGACAGTGATAAATTGTTGTGCTAGGAACAAAGCATGAGATGTATACCTTACTTACTTCTCTTTGGGGCCCTAAAATTTACATGGATGCCAAATGAATTAATCTTCCTTATGAAAAGATATTGGTTGCATTAAGGCAATGACAGTAATGTGGGGTTTGAAACTATTTGAAATAATGAGGGTATATATTAAAATTTTGTTTAAATGTAATATTTAGCCTTCATTCATCTGCGATAATATTTTTAAAAGTCATGAATGTTATAAGAATTTTTCCACAATTTGAAGAATGGGGTCTAAAGCACGCTTAATAGGAAATGGGGAAATATTTTTAAAAGGAACATGTCAGCTGATTCATAGTGCCTTAGCCATGGGCAGCATGAATCAGATCTTGGCTGCACGATTACTGCGTTTCAGAGAAAATATAGTTAGAAGATCTGGCCAGCGACCATAGATGGAGACAAGACTAGTCTGGTGCTGCCTCTGGCTGACTTCTCCAAGCGCAGCTACAGGTGATCGATAAGTCTGTTTCATAGTGAGACACCTGTCAATCACCTCTAGCAGCAGTGGGAAAAGTTGACCAGGGTGCGATGTGTGAGAAATAGAATGAGTAATCTAATTCATTATATTGTTACATATATTTTACAAATATGCAAATAAAAATACTTGTTTATTTATCTATAAAATGATACAAAATAATCAACACGGAAAAAGTTTCAATCGAGGATCCAACTGTGCAGCCCCAAAGGTTGGCAAATCCAAGGAAGTATTGAGCAATTCAGAAGTAGCAGGTAACCAGCACTGTTGGTATTGTATCCATTAAAGGAGTCAAATTCAGGAAAAGGTATCAATGTGGCATATTTCTCAACGTGTTTTGATGTATTCTTACTTCTTCAACAGAACCACTGTGATATCTCTGTGGTTCTCCTGAAGAAGAAGTAAGAATACTTCAAAACCCATTCAGAAATAAATTGCACTGATACCTTCTCCTGAATTGGACTCAGTTGCTCACTACTTCGAAATTGCTCAATATCTATGAACTGTAATAGAAAAATGCAAATGTTGTGACAAAGCCAATCATGAGACAATAATATAACATTTTGCAAGGAAAAAAGGAAGTAAAAAATAATTTTGTTCTATATAAAAATGAAATTTTGATACAGTAGTAAGCAAGTAGTGCTAGGGTTTTTGTTACCGTAAACAGAATGAGAAATGTAGTTTTTTACAAAGTCTATATATTATTTTCTTAAATTGTTTTCTAATTCTTTTTTTAACAAATTAATCATTTTAAATGATTATCTTTGAAATGATTATGTTTTTCCACACACCTGCAGCAAATATTTCAAATAGATGCAAAAAGGATTTGCACAATATTAAATAGAATTTGTCACCATGTTTTTGCTGCCCCATCTGAGGGTAATATAAAGTACTGACAAAGATCCCGATTTAATAGTGGGTCACTTACCAGGTTTTTTTTTGCTGTAGCTTTAATAACAGTTTTATCTGGTGCAGCTTTGCTATTCTCTCAGTGATTTTATCAAAGCATGAAGTCATGAAGTGACACATCACTGAAATCAGGGTCTGTTTCCTATTTTATGCCGCTCACAGGTCTAGAAGCATAACCTGCTGATAGATGCCTTCAATGAGGATTTTTGGATCATACGTCCCTCCAAATGTGTTTCATTGCATGCACCACCTCCTTTAGATCATGGTACAGAATATCAATAGACAGGGCCGGTTTAATACAAAGTAGGGCCCTGGACAAAAGTTTAAAGTGGGGCCTCAAATGCAAAAATATTGCACCATCATAGAGAAACATTAAATTGCATTTACATGAGCTGAGTTCAGGCTGTTAAACAAGCACGATCGACAATATCAAAGTCACTGGGCACTTGCCATAAAAGAATAATAGGCACAGAATGATCACTAGTAGATCAAACTGTCACATTACATTGTATTTATTTATTTTACTCACTTATATAGAGCCATTAATTCCACAGTGCTTTACAGACATTATGGGCACTGTCCCCATTGGGGCTCACAATCTAGATTCCCTATCAGTATGTCTTTGGAGTGTGGGAGGAAACCATAGAACCCAGAGGAAACCCACACAAATACGGGAAGAACATACAAACTGCTTGCAGATGTTGTCCTTGGTGGGATTTGAACCCAGTACCCCAGCGCTGCAAGGCTGCAGTGCTGACCATGAGCCACCGTGCTGCCCATACATATCATGTTATCAGCAGAACATCTGCAGTTTCTACCAAGTGATGTGCTGCTGAAAACCAATCATTTGTGTTCTGCCATAAACAATCCAATCACCGATGAATAGGCTGATGTTTACACCTATGAACGTTCATCTGCGCTGCCAGGATATATAAATGCGGAGGCTACATACACAACCAGCATGTGACACAAACATTGTATGTTACACACACGTATATACATAATGCATGTTACACACACATATAAATATACACAGCACATACATGTATACACAGAGCACATACACACAATACGCATACAGAGAACACATACAGTGCTTCTCACCTTTATTGGCGTCCCTTCATTTTTTTCATAGACTGTACAATATCTTCAGAAATAAATGGAAATGTACCACAGCTATATCCTCAGGATTTTTTAATTAGTGGTCCAAAGTAATACAGCAATAAAACATTGTTTTTCAACTTTCATGTTGCAATTTTAAAAAAAACTCAGAATAAATAGCATGTGCAGCAATAAAGCCCCCCCCAATTAATACTTGATTGCACACCCTTTGGCATTGCTGACAGCCTCCAAACATTTCTTGTAGCCATCTATAAGCTTCTTGCACTTCTCAGCTGGATTTTTTCCCACTCTTCCTTTGCAGTTTGTTCAAGCTCTTGAATTTTTGCAGGGTTCTTTTTCCCAATGGCAGATTTCAGCTCACCCCAAAGATTTTTAATGGGATTGAGGTCATAACTTATTGCTGTCCATTTTAAAACAGTTTTTCTTTTTCAACCATTCCTGTGTACTTTTGGATGTGTGCTTTGAGTCATTGTCTTGCTGGAGGACCCATGCCATGATCTTTGACTCAAATCAAATTTTCTTACACTGGGTAGGACATTTCTCTCTAAAATCTCGATAATTCTCTGATTTCATGATTTCTGTGATACGGTCAAGGCCTCCAGTACCAGACGCAGCTCAGCAACCCCACAGTATTATGGCTCCTCCACCATGCTTAACTGTTGGTAAGGTGTTCTTTTCCTTATAAGCTTCTTTGCACAGTCTGTAGACAAACTGTTGCTTTGCATTGCCAGAAAGCTCTACTTTTGTTTCATCTGTTCACAGAACATTTTCCCAGAAGGATTGTGGTTTGTCAAGGGACTCTTTGGCAAAGATCAGTCATTCCTTTTATGTCTTTTCTTCAGTAATGGTTTCTTCCTTGGCCTTTGCCCCTAAAGTTCTGCTTGGTGTAGTGTGTGGCATATGGTACTTGTTGAAACCATGATCCCAGATTGTTCCAGGTTGGCCTTCAGGTCTTTGGACGTTTGACGTGGTGTTTTTTCCACCATTCGCAGCAACCTTTGAAGACATCTCTTGTCAATTTTCCTCTTTCCCCGATGTCCAGAGAGGTTCTTGATGGTTCCATGCTTGGAAAACTTCTTAATAACATTGCATACTGTTGAAACTGGGATACCAAAGTCTTTGGAGATGGCCTTATACCATTTGGAAGTCTTGTGTTTGCTAATAATAGCAGTTCTGATGTCCTCAGACAGCTCCTTTGTCTTCACTATTGTGACAAGGAACAGGCCCTACCATGTGGCTTTTTAAAACACTGAAGTCATCATTCATTGGCTAATTCATGTCACATGAGCACCGACAATTAATCACAGGTGAGACAAAAATGTGATTCCATTCTAAATTAATGTAAAGGGTGCCAATACCAGTGACACAGCAAGCTTTAGGTTTTTCTATTTTTCCCTCCCAATGTTTTTGGTTTTAAATTATTGTTTAACATTTGCTATTTTGTATTTAACACGGGTACTCTATACAAAAAACAGTTTCACTATATTCATTTTTTTCAGGAGATATTCCACATTATGTACTTAAATTTCATGGGTGCCAATAACGATGAGAGGACTATACATACAAATATATGCATACACTGATGAATAATCAATAAGAGATACATATTACAAGACCCATAGCGCCAGCAAAAGGGATCAGAAGGGGAGAACCCCACACATATCACTACAAAAGGAGCAGCTTCCTTCTTATTGATTATTCCTTTTGCAGCTCATACATTGATTTTTATTTATTTATGTTATCCTCTATCCATACACCTTTATGGTTGCATACAGTACAGACCAAAAGTTTGGACACACCTTCTCATTTAAAGATTTTTCTGCTAAGCATCTCTGGGAACTCCTTCAAGATTGTTGGAAGACCATTTCCAGTGACTACCTCTTGAAGCTCATCAAGAAAATGCCAAGAGTGTGCAAAGCAGTCATCAAAGCAAAAGGTAGCTACTTTGAAGAACGTAGAATATAAGACATATTTTCAGTTATTTCACACTTTTTTGTTAAGTATATAATTCCACATGTGTTAATTCATAGTTTTGATGCCTTCAGTGTGAATGTACAATTTTGATAGTCATGAAAATACAGAAAAAACTTTAAATGAGAAGGTGTGTCCAAACTTTTGGTCTGTACGGTATATATTTTCTGCTGATACTTACATTTTTTGTTGATAGACATTGCCAGTAGCACTTTCTACTGTACTAATGTGCCACAAACAGGAAGTTGATATCACCAACCATTCCCATTTAATTTAGGAGTATCCATATAAATGGCCCACCATGTATATTAATGGTGGGTGCACATCTGTGTTCAGCTGCGTAGTGTAGAAGTTGGGGAAAAAGTGGGGAATGTGCTCTGGAAGCTGTGCTCTAGATAACTGTATTATTTTATGCAGAGACGAGTCCTGGTTGGAAGAAGTGATGGCAGTCCGCGCTGGATGAAGAATAATAGCAAAGATGAAGGCCTTCAACTAGATATGTCACCAGTAAGTCAGTGTGTTACCTGTACCCTTGCACTATATACTATGTACAGAGCTCCTGTGTATAATGTCACTGGTGATCACTGTATTACTGTATTACCTGTACACTATATACAGAGCTCCTGTGTATAATTTCACTGGTGATCACTGCATTACCATTACACTATATACAGAGCTCCTGTGTATAATGTCACTGGTGATCACAGTATTCCCTCAACACAGACACTATATACTGAACTCCTGTGTATAATGTCACTGGTGATCCCTGTATTACCTGTACACTGACACTATGTACAGACCTCCTGTGTATGATGTCACTGGTGATCACTGTATTACCTGTACACTATGTACAGAGCTCCTGTGTATAATGGCACTTATGGTAATATTAGTATTATGTTTTTTTTAATATTGATCAGTATTGTAGTATTCGGTCACTATGTGGTGGTAATATGTTGTCTGGTCATGGTGTGGCAGTACTTGTTCCTTGTATGTATTAATATTCGGTCACTATGTGGTGGTAATATGTGGTGTTAGGAGGGCGGTTGCAAACAACTTTAATAAATGGAACGCAACTGACCCCGGGGTCCGCAATTCAGCCTGGTGGACTGCTGCCGAACACTTTCCGGGTGGAAAGGAAAGCGACAAACTTAAATGTTAAACCCTTCCGTGTTTCTGCACACAGGAACGGGTATAGCGGTTCGCTCTATCTCCGTTAACTGCACGGGAGAAGAGAGTCCGGGATAGCACCTACTTAACTGATAAACCACTCCGTGTTAAAGCACACGGAGCGGATTTCAGCGGTTCACACAATCTCAAAGAACCGCAGGGAGACGTGCGACCGGGGGAAAAGCAGTAGCCCTGTCTTCAATACAGGTGCTATGCAGTAGGAGTTGGCGCTAAGATGCGTGTGTGACTCACGCCGACGGGTACGTGCCCTCTGCCGGCGTGCTACCGGACAGAGGAGTATTTCTCCACGTGTCCACAGGTGTCTACAGGGAGTAGGATGTCTGCAGGCTGCTCGGGGTGTAAGGCGACCCCCTCTGACAGAGCCAGACTGCAAGGCGAAGCTACCTGCCTACTTTCACTAGCCTGCCTACTTTCACTAGACCTGCCTGAGGAAACTACACGTGGAGCACAGTCGTCCACACAACAGCATCATGCTCAATGATCCGAGCGCGCCGCCATGTTTGTGGGCGGGCCTTTTAAAGACTAAGCCCTGCCCACCGACGCGCCATTGGTGACGTTACCCGTGGACCAATCAGGCGGTGCCAGGTCACCGGGTCAGGTGGGTGCCAAACCACCAATCACGATCCGCCAGGTCACGGGCATGCTCAGTACGGCGAATCCTGGACTTAAACTCCAAGCACCCTGTCTCCCTCTGCAACCTATGCTTAACCTTGCTAGGTACCAATACATGGGAGACAATCTGTATGTCTCGTGGACCAGCTAGGCGTTGGGGATGATGATGGTGCTGAGCAGCACCAGCCCTGGCTGGACTGAAATGGGAGACCACAGAAGGTCCTTGACCCATTTCAAATCAAGAACCAGACCGACGCACAACATTATCCCCCTCCACTTGACGCTCATTTTCCTCCATGAGCCGGGGGGCAAGGATGTGGTCCATCAGGTCACAGAGAGGATTCACGAAACTGTGACCCCTCCGGTGTACAGGATACCCTTTTTTAGGGCGGGAAGCAGGATGGCAAGAAGTGGCAACTGGTTCTCTATGTGTGGGATCCTTCACGGGTGACAGAGGGAAAGGACCCGCCGTTCTCTGGCGGAAAGATTTATCTCTCGCACAGACGGGACACGCGAGAACAAGGTACTTGACGTCCTGGCGCCACCGGGGCCTCCAATAGGACCGTTGAAGGGACTTAGTGGTACGTTTGACCCTCAGGTGAGCTCCGGTTTTAGGGGCATGAGCCTAGGAGAGCACCATACTCCGTAGATTAGGGGAAACAAACGTCCTCCCCGACAGAACTGGGTTGGAGGACACTGCAGCCACCCTCTCTTCCCGAGAGTTCTTTGCGACATAATCTGACAAGACCCTGGTCCTGGAAACAGACAAGGAATCTGTACCGGATGTCGCAATGATAGGAGGATCAGAGACTACCCTCCGGGTGACTTTGACAAAACACTGAGATGCACAATTCTCACTCCAGGAAGAAATTCTCCCCGTATTCCAGTCAATGTGTGGAGTATGACATCATAACCAGGGGAGACCCAATAACACCTCGTCTAATCCACCGGGAATAATAAGAAAAGAGATAACCTCCCGGTGGCCCTGAGGAAATGACATGGTGAGAGGGATCGACTGATGGGTGATTTGCACATCCAGGAGTGAACCATTGGCAACACTAATGTTCATTGGACTAGAGAGTAGCTCAATAGGGATGGCATGCCTCTGGGCAAATGTAGATTATAAAAAATTGCCCTCAGCACCAGAGTCCACCCACGCCTTGGCAGAAACTGCAGATTTACCAAAGGACAATGTCACATTATATGATAACTTGGAGGAAGAAGTCCCGGAATTTAATATACCTCCACCAACTGTGGTAAGACCTACTCGTTTTACCGACTGCTTGGAACCCTTATTTACGGGGTGCTCCAAGAGATGTGCAGGTCGGGAACGAGAGGGACTAGACTCAGTGCGGGATATATCCATAGCCTCAGGCTCCGGGTCGAGAGTCTTGGGTTTGGATCTAAAGACACCTGGTGCCAACAGATACTGAGGTCTGCCAACCTCTAGCTCTAACTTGTGTTCTGCATGACGCAAGTCTATACGGTCAGCGAGAGATATTAACTTCTCCAGAGAGGTTGGAATCTCTCTGGTAGATAAAGCATCTTTAATATGCCCGGCCAGACCCTTCCAGAACACCGAGATAAGCGACCGCTCAGACCAATCCAGTTCAGCCGCTAAGGTTTTGAACTGGACAGCATAGTGACTGGCGGTGGCCGAACCCTGGACCAACGCAAGGAGCTTAAGAGCCGTATCATGGTTGACCCGAGGACCCAGGAAAACACTTTTTAGGGTCTTAAGGAAAAGACCCGCATTTACTACAGCCGGGTCGTTCCGCTCCCGTAGAGGGGTAGCCCACTCCAGAGCCCTGTGAGAAAGCAATGAGATGATATATCCCACTTTGGCTCTTTCAGAGGGGAACCGTGCCTCCATCATCTCCAAATGAATGGAGCATACATTAATAAAACCCCTGCAGAGTTTACTATCCCCAGAAAATTTCTCCGGGAGAGCAAACCAGGGTAATGGGGCACTTGCAGTGATTGCAGTATTCACCGCAGCCGAGTTAATAATATTGGCTGCTAGAGTAGCCGCCTGGGAAGCTACTGCAGTGATATCAGCGACCGGAGCAGTTTGTTCCAGAGTTCTAAGTCTGGTCTCCAGTTGCTGTATATAACGCTGCAGTTGTTGATTGTCGGCCATGTTCGGCAAGACACTGGCGCTCGGTTACTGTTAGGAGGGCGGTTGCAAACAACTTTAATAAATGGAACGCAACTGACCCCGGGGTCCGCAATGCAGTCTGGTGGACTGCTGCCGAACACTTTCCGGGTGGAAAGGAAAGCGACAAACTTAAATGTTAAACCCTTCCGTGTTTCTGCACACAGGAACGGGTATAGCGGTTCGCTCTATCTCCGTTAACTGCACGGGAGAAGAGCGTCCGGGATAGCACCTACTTAACTGATAAACCACTCCGTGTTAAAGCACACGGAGCGGATTTTAGCGGTTCACACAATCTCAAAGAACCGCAGGGAGACGTGAGACCGGGGGAAAAGCAGTAGCCCTGTCTTCGATACAGGTGCTACGCAGTAGGAGTTGGCGCTAAGATGCGTGTGTGACTCACGCCGACGGGTACGTGCCCTCTGCCGGCATGCTACCGGACAGAGGAGTATTTCTCCACGTGGTCCACAGGTGTCTACAGGGAACCAAGCAATGTGAACTGAGGTCTAAGATGGTACACATGCAAGAATATGGAGCATGTTCACACTAGCAAAAAGAAGCAAAACCTACAAAAGACAAAAATATATCTCATACCCTACCATCATTATATATAAATGTAAAGCAAAGTTGCATATTAAATATAGGGTACTTAGTGAACTATTTTTGATCAAAAAAAGTATACAAGCCGTCTCACCAGCGACAAGGTTACCCTAAATTGGGACGGTACCTACACTGTCTATATTAAAAACCTTACTGTATATCAAAGTTGAAGTAATGCATATAAAAGGGTAGACAAATAGGACCGGGTCCCAACTTCAGACCCCTTTGTTGAGCTGGTTAGTATATATTTGGCTTACCACAGGCCTAGGTGGTCTGAAGTTGGGACCCGGTCCTATTTGTCTACCCTTTTATATGCATTACTTCAACTTTGATATACAGTAAGGTTTTTAATATAGACAGTGTAGGTACCGTCCCAATTTAGGGTCACCTTGTCGCTGGTGGGACGGCTTGTATACTTTTTTTGATCAAAAATAGTTCACTAAGTACCCTATATTTAATATGCAACTTTGCTTACATTTATATATAATGATGGTAGGGTATGAGATATATTTTTTGTCTTTTGTAGGTTTTGCTTCTTTTTGCTAGTGTGAACATGCTCCTATTTCTTGCATGTGTACCATCTTAGACCTCAGTTCACATTGCTTGGTTTTTTGTCTTGTTTGCATTCTGTGCAAATTAAGGGTGTGGCATCCCCTTTGTTGAGCTGGTTAGTATATATTTGGCTTACCACAGGCCTAGGTGGTCTGAAGTTGGGACCCGATCCTATTTGTCTACCCTTTTATATGCATTACTTCAACGTTGATATACAGTAAGGTTTTTAATATAGACAGTGTAGGTACCGTCCCAATTTAGGGTCACCTTGTCACTGGTGGGACGGCTTGTATACTTTTTTTGATCAAAAATAGTTCACTAAGTACCCTATATTTAATATGCAACTTTGCTTTACATTTATATACAGTATAATGATGGTAGGGTATGAGATATATTTTTTGTCTTTTGTAGGTTTTGCTTCTTTTTGCTAGTGTGAACATGCTCCTATTTCTTGCATGTGTACCATCTTAGACCTCAGTTCACATTGCTTGGTTTTTTGTCTTGTTTGCATTCTGTGCAAATTAAGGGTGTGGCATCCCCTTTGTTGAGCTGGTTAGTATATATTTGGCTTACCACAGGCCTAGGTGGTCTGAAGTTGGGACCCGGTCCTATTTGTCTACCCTTTTATATGCATTACTTCAACTTTGATTTACAGTAAGGTTTTTAATATAGACAGTGTAGGTACCGTCCCAATTTAGGGTCACCTTGTCGCTGGTGGGACGGCTTGTATACTTTTTTTGATCAAAAATAGTTCACTAAGTACCCTATATTTAATATGCAACTTTGCTTTACATTTATATATAATGATGGTAGGGTATGGGATATATTTTTTGTCTTTTGTAGGTGTCTACAGGGAGTAGGACGTCTGCAGGCTGCTCGGGGTGTAAGGCAACCCCCTCTGACAGAGCCAGACTGCAAGGCGAAGCTGCCTGCCTACTTTCACTAGCCTGCCTACTTTCACTAGACCTGCCTGAGGAAACTACACGTGGAGCACAGTCGTCCACACAACAGCATCATGCTCAATGATCCGAGCGCGCCGCCATGTTTGTGGGCGGGCCTTTTAAAGACTAAGCCCTGCCCACCGACGCGCCATTGGTGACGTTACCCGTGGACCAATCAGGCGGTGCCAGGTCACCGGGTCAGGTGGGTGCCAAACCACCAATCACGATCCGCCAGGTCACGGGCATGCTCAGTATGGCGAATCCTGGACTTAAACTCCAAGCACCCTGTCTCCCTCTGCAACCTATGCTTAACCTGGCTAGGTACCAGTACATGGGAGACAATCTGTATGTCTCGTAAACCAGCTAGGCGATGGGGCTGATGACAATGTTGAACAGCATCAGCCCTGGCTTGACTGAAATGGGAGACCACAGAAGGTCCTGGACCCATTTCGAATCCAGAACCAGACCGACGCCTATCATGTGGTGTGACAGTAAATTTTCCTTGTATGTGGTATTATTTGGTCACTATGTGGTGGTAAATGTGGTCTGGTCATCGTGTGATAGTTTTTGACCCTTGTATGTGGTATTATTGGGTCACTATGTGGTGGTAATATGTTGTCCGACCATGGTGTGATGGTATTTATTCCATGTATGTGACATTATTCAGTCACTATGTGCTGGTAATATATAGTCTGGCCATGGTGTGACGATATTTCTTCCTTGTATGTGGTGTTATTGGTCATTTTAGAAAATGTATGTGACATTCCGTTTAAAGAAAAATAATGAATATACCTAAAAAGAGTATTTGGTATTTTAAGAAATTTTAAATAGGTTAGAGTAGAGTAAGGCCCTGCCAAAAGAGTCTACCTTGTCGTGGTGGCAGGTTTAAAAATTCTTTTGGCAAAAACAAAACCTGCTGGCTATGTACAGTACAGACCAAAAGTTTGGACACGCCTTCTCATTTAAAGATTTTTCTGTATTTTCATGACTTTGAAAATTGTACATTCACACTGAAGGCATCAAAACTATGAATTAACACATGTGGAATTATATACTTAACAAAAAAGTGTGAAACAACTGAAAATATGTCTTATATTCTAGGTTCTTCAAAGTAACCACCTTTTGCTTTGATGACTGCTTTGCACACTCTTGGCATTCTCTTGATGAGCTTCAAGATGTAGTCACCGGAAATGGTCTTCCAACAATCTTGAAGGGGTTCCCAGAGATGCTTAGCACTTGTTGGTCCTTTTGCCTTCACTCTGCGGTCCAGCTCACCCCAAACCATCTCGATTGGGTTCAGGTCTGGTGACTGTGGAGGCCAGGTCATCTGGCGTAGCACCCCATCACTCTCCTTCTTGGTCAAATAGCCCTTACACAGCCTGGAAGTGTGTTTGGGATCATTTTCCTGTTGAAAAATAAATGATGGTCTAACTAAACGCAAACCGGATGGAATAGCATGCGGCTGCAAGATGCTGTGGTAGCCATGCTGGTTCAGTATGCCTTCAATTTTGAATAAATCCCCAACAGTGTTACCAGAAAAGCACCCCCACACCATCACACCTCCTCCTCCATGCTTCACGATGGGAACCAGGCATGTAGAGTCCATTCGTTCATCTTTTCTGCGTCGCACAAAGGCACGGTGGTTGGTACCAAAGATCTCAAATTTGGACTCATCAGACCAAAGCACAGATTTCCACTGGTCTAATGTCCATTCCTTGTGTTCTTTAGCCCAAACAAGTCTCTTCTGCTTGTTACCTGTCCTTAGCAGTGGTTTCCTAGCAGCTATTTTACCATGAAGGCCTGCTGCACAAAGTCTCCTCTTAACAGTTGTTGTAGAGATGTGTCTGCTGCTAGAACTCTGTGTGGCATTGACCTGGTCTCTAATCTGAGCTGCTGTTAACATGCGATTTCTGAGGCTGGTGTCTCGGATAAACTTATCCTCAGAAGCAGAGGTGACTCTTGGTCTTCCTTTCCTGTGGCGGTCCTCATTAGAGATGAGCGGTGTTCGACTCGAACTGTTCGCCAATCTAAAATTCGAGCTGTTTTGGGCGGTGTTCGAGCCGTTCGGCGAACACGAACGATTTTAAAAAAATTCGGCTGTTCGAGGTTATGTTCGATAACTGTTCGTGCACCAAAATCATAACTGGATTTTTTCTCAGTAATGCTGAAAATTAATGTTAATACGCAGTTTGAGTGTACAGCTGGGCGGGGGGAGGGGCAGGGGATGGATCTCTGCAGAAATAATGAAGATCTCCATTTTTTTTTCTCTTTCCCACATTTACAGTGGAGAGGTGCAATCTGTCAGCCTATCAGCAGTGCACACACGGAGCAAACTGTTTTTTTTCACACAAGCAAGGGCATGTGTCATTGGCAGTGTATGTCACATGTCCTTGCCCTATAAGACCCAGCCATTTTCCCCATCGCCACCATTTTCTCACTGCTGCAGCTGCGTGTTAGACGGCACCGCTGTTGCTGTGTTCGCTATACTTTGTTAATTTCAAGATACACACAGAAAAAAGAATGAAAAAGGAGCCTGAAGTATTGCAAAACATATATAATATTTCTTAGAATAAATAGTTAATCAGACATATATAGGAGCACAAAGAGAGGTATGAGGCAAAAAAACCCACAACAACCCTCACCGCATGGCTACCATCAAGGAAGGACTAGCAGTAAAAAAGGTAACAGCTAGATATCAAGACATAATGTGCGTACACCAACATTATCAAAGTCATCCTAGTATCCCCATACAAATATGATAGATACATATTGATAAATAGTATATCTAAAAATATTATTATTGATGTACGTTATCCTAACCCAGCTGTCTATATCATGGGTAATGAATCCCCATTCATATATAGTAAATAGAAAATGATCACCACTGTATACATACCAGGGATGTGAATAGAAGATACAGACAGAGGTAATAGGAGGGCAGAAGTCGGTCCAGGGGGCAGCACACGCGGTTACCTTTTTTTACTGCTAGTCCTTCCTTGGTGGTAGCCATGCGGTGAGGGTTGTTGTGGGTTTTTTTGCCTCATACCTCTCTTTGTGCTCCTATATACAGTATGTCTGATTAACTATTTATTCTAATAAATATTATATATGTTTTGCAATACTTCAGGCTCCTTTTTCATTTTTTTTTCTGTGTGTATCTTATGATTTGACGATGGAGCACTATTGGTCCAATATAGGATAGTATAATTACCTTTTGAATAGTTATGTATGATATACAGTGCTATGAGTACTATCCACTCATGAAGTGTGTTATTTATTATTTTGTTAATTTCAAGCCAATTTTCGCACAAATCTACAGATAGCTTGGGAGTAGGGAATAGTTGTGATTGCAGTCCTTTTAAGGACTAGGTTACATAATTTCCTACGACTTTTATCAGGCAGGTCTGTGCTCTTAAATAGATAGGTTGGGAGTAAAGACTAATTGTAATTGCAGTCCTTTTCAGGACTAAGTTACATCAGTTCCTATCACTTTTTGCCAGGCAGGTCTGAGCCAGTGCCGTGCAAGTTTTTTTTCACAGCATTTGGCTAAATCTAGCAAAGCAAATCCTTTTTGGCCTATTGCAGTGTGTGTTAGTCAGTGGAGTAGCCTATCTGTGTTGCAAGCTACACCACCTGTGTATAGAATACAAATTTTTTTACTGCACCTAGTGAAGTAAAACCTTTTTGGGCATAGCATCATTCTATTAGTCCATCTATACTAACCTCCACCAGGTTGCAAATTCAATCTAATTTTTTTCTGCATCTGGCTCTGAAAAAATATTTCGGCTTGTAGCAGTGTGTGGGACTTGTTCTATTAGTCCATCTATACTAACCTCCACCAGGTTGAAAATTCAATCTAATTTTTTTCTGCATCTAGCTCTGAAAAAATATTTTGGCTTGTAGCAGTGTGTGGGACTTGTTCTATTAGTCCATCTATACTAACCTCCACCAGGTTGCAAATTCAATCTAATTTTTTTCTGCATCTAGCTCTGAAAAAATATTTCGGCTTGTAGCAGTGTGTGGGACTTGTTCTCTTAGTTCATCTATACTAACCTCCGCCAGGTTGCAAATTCAATCTAATTTTTTTCTGCATCTAGCTCTGAAAATATATTTCAGCTAGTAGCAGTGTGTGGGACTTGTTCTATTAGTCCATCTATACTAACCTCCACCAGGTTGCAAATTCATTCTAATTTTTTTCTGCATCTAGCTCTGAAAAAATATTTCGGCTTGTAGCAGTGTGTGGGACTTGTTCTATTAATCCATCTATACTAACCTCCACCAGGTTGCAAGTTCAATCCAATTTTTTTCTGCATCTAGCTCTGAAAAAATATTTCGGCTTGTAGCACTGTGTGGGACTTGTTCTATTAGTCCATCTATACTAATCTCCACCAGGTTGCAAATTCAATGTAATTTTTTTATGCATCTAGCTCTGAAAAAATATTTTGGCTTGTAGCAGTGTGTGGGACTTGTTCTATTAGTCCATCTATACTAACCTCCACCAGGTTGCAAATTCAATCTAATTTTTTTCTGCATCTAGCTCTGAAAAAATATTTTGGCTTGTAGCAGTGTGTGGGACTTGTTCTATTAGTCCATCTATACTAACCTCCACCAGGTTGCAAATTCAATCTAATTTTTTTCTGCATCTAGCTCTGAAAATATATTTCGGCTTGTAGCAGTGTGTGGGACTTGTTCTATTAGTCCATCTATACTAACCTCCACCAGGTTGCAAATTCATTCTAATTTTTTTCTGCATCTAGCTCTGAAAAAATATTTTGGCTTGTAGCAGTGTGTGGGACTTGTTCTATTAGTCCATCTATACTAACCTCTACCAGGTTGCAAATTCAATCTAATTTTTTTCTGCCTCTAACCCAGCCAATACTTTTGGGCTAATACCACAGTTTGGCCACTCAGCTCTGCTCGGTTCCCATCCATTGTTTTTTGTGCAAACAACTCCAGAGTTGTCAATTAGTTAACCACCAAAATTATTGGAAAAAGGCCTGCTGCTGGTGGAAAGGGGAATAGGCGTGTTGGGAAGGGAAAAAAAGGTTGTGTCCGTGGGGTAGGTGTTAAAGCAACAGTAACATCTGCAGAAGAAAGACCATCTTCCAGCCAAACTAAGATGTCTACTTCTTTTAGCGGACAATGTGATAAGATCCCTTTCTTACAGCCACGCCAATCGCTACAAATTCCAGATGAGGCTCAAAAACAGCAGGTGCTTCAACAGATATCAAGTGCTCCTTTAAGTGGGCTCTCCTCCACCTCAACTTCAACATCACAAATACTCCAGTCCTCAGAGTTGTCACCCCAATCGCACTTACTTCCTCACAGCTCCCAAGTCTCCAGCTGCCCATCTGAGTATGGGGTAGAACAGATGGTTGAGTCTGCAGAGCTGTTTACTCATACTATAGCCTGGGAATCAGAGGTCGGCTCCAGAGCTTCTGTGAATCCAGATGAGGAAATGATATGCACTGATGCCCAGAATCTTTATGAGTCGGATCCAGGACCAGACGCAGAAGGTTCTGACCATAATGTAGACCCTCGTTCCCAAACTGTAACTCCTGTTGGTGGAGACAATGAGGAAGACGATGATGAGGCTCAAATACCTGATTGGAGCGACAACTTTAGTTTTTTGTCAGGGCAGGAAGAGGTTGGCTCTGAGGACGACGGGTGTGATAACACACAGAGTGATGATGACGAGGTTGGAGATCCCACGTACTGTCAACCCACAGTCAGCCAAGAGATGAGGTCAGCAGAGGAGGTGGAGGAGGATGCTAGTGACGACGAGGTCAGGTTGCGCCTTCCTGGACAGAGACATAGTACTGGAAGCACGTCAACAACTGCATCCTCAAACACAACTCTGCCTCTGACCACAAGTCGTGGTGGCTCTTCAGGTCACATGGGTGCTAAGCTTTGCATAGCCTGGGCATTTTTTCAGATCGATAAAAATGACCCAACTCATGTTATCTGTAACATTTGTCAGCAAAAACTAAGTAGAGGCCAAAAAATACATAGTTTGAGTACTTCATGCATGAACTGTCACAAGGATATGAAGCATAAGTTGCAGTGGGAAGCTCACTGTGCTACAATGCGGCCTAGCCGGCCGGGCCAACCACCGTCTGCCACATCTTGTGCATCCGCGGCCTCTTCATCCTCTGTGACTGGGGGGACAGCAGTCACACCTGTTTTGGGACGGAGACCTGCCACCTCTTTGCCCGCAACAGCCAGCGTGATTGGCAGGTTATCATTTTCTTTGGAGGTGGAAACACCAGCTGGTGTTCAGCGCTGTCCGACATCGATAGCACCACCTTTGGGTCAAGGCAACCTAACATGTCCGCCTGCATCTTCCTCACAGACCGGCAGTTTGCCGGGGACTCCCTTCTCAACCCCGTCTAAGCACAACAGACAGCCCTCGGTCCCTCAGATGTGGACAAGTAAAAGACCATTTCCTCCTAGCCATGAGAAAGCTAAGAGGTTGAACTTCACCATCTGCAAGCTCTTGGCTACCGAAATGATGCCTTTCCTCCTGGTGGACACAGAGGATTTTCGAGACCGTATGTCCGTCGCAGTGCCCCAGTACCAGATGCCCAGTCGGCACTACTTCTCAAAGAAAGGTGTGCCTGCGCTCCACCAGCATGTCGCACACAACATCACCGCTTCTTTGAGAAACTCTGTGTGTGTCAGGGTGCATTTCACCACAGACACTTGGACGAGTAGGCATGGACAGGGGCGTTACATTTCGCTGACTGGGCACTGGGTAACTATGGTGATAGCAGGACAAGGGGCTGCTGTCCAAGTCTTGCCGTCCCCACGAGTTGTGCGTCAATTCTCTTTATCTCAAAGTTCCTCCACTGCTTCTGCCTCCTCAACCTCCTCTCACGTTTCCACCTGCACCAAAGCCTGTCTGGTCATGCCACAAGCTTTCTAACTGCGCAGAAGGGATCCTGCACACCTCCTTACTATGCTGGTAGCAGGCTCAACGTCATCAGGCAGTTTTTACTTTGAAATGTCTGGGAAATGTGAGTCACAAAGCTGAGGAGTTGTGGTCAGCTCTGGAGAACCAGTTTCATGAATGGTTGTCTCCACTGGACCTGAAACCAGGGAAGGCCGTGTGCGACAATGCTGCAAACCTGGATACGGATCTTCGCCGGGGCAATGTCACACACGTGCCTTGTATGGCTCACGTGTTGAACCTGGTTGTCCAGCAATTTTTAGGCCACTATCCTGGACTAGATGGCCTTCTGCAGAGGGCACGGTCGCTGTGTGCTCACTTCCGCCGTTCGCATCCCGCATGCTGCGACTTACATCTCTACAGAAGTCGTTGGGCCTGCCACTTCACCAGCTAAAATGCAATGTGCCTACCCGGTGGAATTCAACTCTGCACATATTGCAGCGACTGTGGCAGCACCGACAAGCCCTGGTGCAATACGTTGTGACGTATAGCCTTGGCCAACGAGGTCCAGAGGTGGGGCAAATCACGCTGGAGGAGTGGTCTCAGATCAGGGACCTATGCACCCTTCTGCACAGTTTTGAAATGGCGACAAAGATGTTTAGTGCTGACGATGCCATTATCAGCATGACTATTCCGGTGATTTACATGCTGGAGCACATGTTAAACAGAATTCGGAGTCAGGTGGTGGCACAAGAGGAGGTGGAGGAAGTAGAGGAGGAGGAGTTGTATGCGGAAGGGCTAACATCTGCAAGGTCCAGACGGTCGGCAGCACCAAGGAGGCAGGCATGTGAGGGTGGGGGAGATTGTTTTACCAGGGCGCACGGTAGCAGCCAAACTAGTGAGGAAGGTGCAGGAGCCCAGGAAGAAGTGGAGGACGAACTGATGGAAGACTCATCAGATGAGGGAGACCTTGATCACATTTCTGTTGTGCGAGGTTGGGGGGAGAGGGCAGAGGAAGGAAGCATGATTGTTACCTCGCCACCAACACAACAGGGACTTGGTGCTCCTGGATGCGCAAGACACATGAGTGCCTTCTTGCAGCACTACCTGCAACTTGACCCTCGAATTGTAAGAATTAGAAATAATCCTGACTACTGGGTTGCCACACTGTTAGATCCCCGGTACAAAAGTAAATTTGCAGAAATTATTCCTGCCATAGAAAGAGATGCACGCATGCAGGAGTATCAGCAGAGACTGTTGCAGAATCTTACATGTGCTTTTCCCCAAAACACTAGTGGTGCACATAGTAAATCTCACAGTTCCAAGTTGCCAACCGTGGGACGATCGAGTGTTCAGCACTCAAAATGTAATAGAAACACAGTATCTGCTGGTAACATCAATTTTGCGGAATCATTTCACCACTTTTTTAGCCCATCCTTTGCAAGGCCACAGGAGACAAGAAGTCTGACACATAGTCAACGCCTAGAGACGATGGTAAAGGAGTATCTCCAAGTAAACATTGAAGCCATGACTGTGTCACTGGACCCTTGCTCTTTTTGGGCTTCCAATCTGGATAAATGGCCGGAGCTCGCCACAATCTCTCTCCCCATGATTCCAGCCCAAAACATTACTCCACCTCCTCCTTGTTGGCGCCGTAGCCATGTTTGCATGGGGTGTCCATCAACCAGCCATCCTCCACTCCATCCATCTGGACCATTGAGCGTTGCACGGCACTCATCGGTGAACAAAACTGTTTTGAAGTCAGTCTTCATGTATTGTTTGGCCCACTGGAGCCGTTTCTGCTTGTGTGCAGTGGATAGAGGAAGTCGACAGGATGGCTTACGCACAGCTGCAAACCTCTGAAGGACTCTGCATCTTTTTGTTCGGGAGACGTTGGAGGCACCAGCAGCTTCAAAAACTTGTCTGCTGCTATGACAAGGCTTTTTAGCCGCTGCTGTTTTAACCTGACGTAATTGCCTGTAGGAAAGAGTCCTCAATTTTCCCTCATCAGCACGCACACGTGTGTACTGTGAATCAGCTACATACTTCTTGATTGTGCGACGATCAGGATGAAGTGTCTTGGCAATGTTGATTGTAGTCATGCCTTGACCTAAACACTCCACAATTTGTTGCTTCTCAGCAGCCGACACATCCTTTTTCTTTCCCAAAAAGGATGTAGGCTGCTTAATAATGTGGGACAGCCTTCTTAAGTAGTCTTGCCTTTCATTGGACACACCTGCCAAACTAATTAGCACACGTGTCTGCAATTGCTTACAGTGATATAAAGAGCCCTGACACACATCACCATCAATGAGTTTAACTGACAAACAAAAAAAATTCTTCTCTTATCACTCCTAAACACATGTGCTTTTCCACAAAACACCAGTGGTTCACGTAGTGAATCTTACAGTTCTAACTTGCCAACCGTGTTCTGTATGGAGTTATTCAATAAAGGGCCCAAAAGTAAGATAACATAGATGGGAGAGGTCTCTAGCCCAGGAAATACTTTGTGGCTAGTAGCAGTGTCTGCTAGTCAGCGGATTATCCCAGCTGTTAAGCAAGCTACACCACCTGTAGTTTGGACACTTAATTTTTTCAAAGGAAATGGTTCGGGCCCCCGGGACACTCAGTGAAGAGCATCGGGGAGGCACCCCAAGGCACAGGGGCAGGGACTGGCGGTAGGACGCCTTGCGGTGGACCGCCAAGCTCGATCCTTCTAAAAGCTTTTTAACTGCAGCAGCTTTAGTGGACGCTACTGGAGCTGGAATTACGCAGCTGCTGGCATGAGACTTGCCCTCCAATAGATCCTTGTAAAAGGATTTAAAGTGTACTCATTCAAATTAGAGAGACAATTTAAATTAAGAAGATTAGACCTGCCTCCACCGCAGGGGGGCTCACTTGACCCACCAGAGGACAGGCACCAGTATTGGGAGAGGGGGCTGGCCGTCAGTGTCCACCGCGGCTCTGGCACAAACCCGGCGACACGGAGGCCGCACAGGCAGGAACGGACTGGCCATGTCGGCTTCGCACTTTTTTGGTTTTAGAAGGGCATGACATGCCTAAATCTGTGTCTCCCCCTCCTTTTACTCCTCCACCTCTTTTCTTTTCGCATGACTATATGTACTTGTCACTTTTCCATGTGTTAGTTGTGTCTTCTGGACAGTTTGTCAGCTTTTGGACACCTTTGAAGGTGTTTTCTATGTGTTTCTATGTGTTTTTGTTTGCGTGCCATTGGTTTTAATGGTGTTCGAAGGTGTTCGACGAACAGTTCGACGAACAGTTCGACGAACATAGGGGTGTTCGATGAACCGAACCGATCTCGAACACTACGGGGGTGGCTCAACACTAGTCCTCATGTGAGCCAGTTTCTTTGTAGCGCTTGATGGTTTTTGCAACTGTACTTGGGGACACATTCAAAGTTTGCCCAATTTTTCGCACTGACTGACCTTCATTTCTTAAAGTAATGATGGCCACTCGTTCTTCTTTACTTAGCTGCTTTTTTCTTGCCATAATACAAATTCTCACAGTCTATTCAGTAGGACTATCAGCTGTGTATCCACCTGACTTCTGCACAACACAACTGATGGTCCCAACCCCATTTATAAGGCAAGAAATCCCACTTATTAAACCTGACAGGGCACACCTGTGAAGTGAAAACCATTTCCGGTGACTACCTCTTGAAGCTCATCAAGAGAATGCCAAGAGTGTGCAAAGCAGTCATCAAAGCAAAAGGTGACTACTTTGAAGAACCTAGAATATAAGACATATTTTCAGTTGTTTCACACTTTTTTGTTAAGTATATAATTCCACATGTGTTAATTCATAGTTTTGATGCCTTCAGTGTGAATGTACAATTTTCAAAGTCATGAAAATACAGAAAAATCTTTAAATGAGAAGGTGTGTCCAAACTTTTGGTCTGTACTGTATGTGAAATGGTGTTCAATGGGATACAAAAGTAAAAGACAGCGTCCATGCCAGGGTGTTCAAAAGCAAAAGAGGTGTTTATTCCGCTATCCCAAAACACACAACGTATCGACCCTGTGTGGGTCTCTGTCAAGTATAGGTGAAAAAACACGGGGCCTTCCTTATGTAGTGCGATTCACAATAGATCACCAATCACTGCAATGGTTCAACCCCTACATCAATAATGATAAGATAATTAGAATATAGTACAAAAAACATAGATCCATCCATTAACACAGAGGTTATTCTAAATATGACATCCATAAAATACAATCTTACACAAAAACAAATATATTAGACCATTATTTACATATGTATTGTACCTCAGTTCACCTATCAGGCTTGGCATTACAATATTTAAGCAACCACCCACCAATCACTTCATATGGGGTCATAAGTATGGAGGTTCTCCAGACCAATCACCATAGGTGTGTGCATAGGCACCATAGGTGTATGCATAGGCACCAAAGGAGTGTGTCCACAAGCATATGCATGAACTCCAATTGGATCACACCAGAAGGACCTGCCACATCACAGGACAGCGATCACATGACCACACCCATGTGACCTGTGATCCCATCATGTTTGCACAAACAGCGTACATTATTGTTCTAAATTCACATTTTATTGCTAGAATAACCCCTACATTATGTATAGACCTCTCCTAACCCCCACATTATGTATATACCTCTCCTAACCCCCACATTATGTGTATAGACCTCTCCTAACCCCAGATCATGTATACAGTGCCTACAAGTAGTATTCAACCCCCTGCAGATTTAGCTGGTTGACACATGCGGAATTAACTTGGTATTGTGACATTTGTACTGTAGATCAGCCTGGAAGTGGGAAATGCACTGCAGCAAATTTTTTTTTTTTTTTTAAACGTAAAAAGTTATTTTTTAAAACGTAAAAAGTTAATTCAGAGTGTCATTTATTATTCAACCACTCAAACCACAAGAATTCTGTTTGGTCCCCCTAAAGTATTAAGAAGTAGTTCAGGCACCAAGAATAATGAGCTTCACATGTGTGGATTAAAGATCTCTTTTGCCAGCCTTTTCTGACTATTTAAGACCCTCCCCAAACTTGTGAACAGCACTTAGACAGGGTCAACATGGGAAAGACAAAGGAGAATTCCAAGGCCATCAGAGACAAGATCGTGGAGGGTCACAAGGCTGGCAAGGGGTACAAAACCCTTTCCAAGGAGTTGGGCCTACCTGTCTCCACTGTTGGGAGCATCATCCGTAAGTGGAAGGCTTATGGAACTACTGTTAGCCTTCCACGGCCAGGACAGCCTTTGAAAGTGTCCTCCCGTGCCGAGGCCAGGCTTGTCCGAAGAGTCAAGGCTAACCCAAGGACAACAAGGAAGGAGCTCCGGGAAGATCTCATGGCAGTGGGGACATTGGTTTCAGTCAATACCATGAGTAACGTACTCCACCGCAATGGTCTCCGTTCCAGACGAGCCCGTAAGGTACCTTTACTTTCAAAGCGTCATGTCAAGGCTCGTCTACAGTTTGCTCATGATCACTTGGAGGACTCTGAGACAGACTGGTTCAAGGTTCTATGGTCTGATGAGACCAAGATCGAGATCTTTGGTGCCAACCACACACGTGACGTTTGGAGACTGGATGGCACTGCATACGACCCCAAGAATACCATCCCTACAGTCAAGCATGGTGGTGGCAGCATCATGCTGTGGGGCTGTTTCTCTGCCAGGGGGCCTGGCCATCTGGTCCGCATCCATGGGAAGATGGATAGCACGGCCTACCTGGAGATTTTGGCCAAGAACCTCCGCTCCTCCATCAAGGATCTAAAGATGGGTCGTAATTTCATCTTCCAACAAGACAACGACCCAAAGCACACAGCCAAGAAAACCAAGGCCTGGTTCAATAGGGAAAAAGTCAAGGTGTTGGAGTGGCCTAGTCAGTCTCCTGACCTTAACCCAATTGAAAACTTGTGGAAGGAGCTCAAGAATAAAGTCCACATGAGACACCCAAAGAACCTAGATAACTTGGAGAAGATCTGCATGGAGGAGTGGGCCAAGATAACTCCACAGACCTGTGCCGGCCTGATCAGGTCTTATAAAAGACGATTATTAGCTGTAATTGTAAACAAGGGTTATTCCACAAAATATTAAACATAGGGGTTGTATAATAATTGACCCACACTTTTATGTTTAAAATTTAATAAAATTCAACTGTGCAACATAACTTTTTGGTTTGTAAGATTTATGTTTCTGTTCATAAAACCTACTCTCGTTTGCAGTTTGAAGGCTCTAACTTATTTGCATCTTATCAAACCAGCTAAATCTGCAGGGGGTTGAATACTTCTTGTAGGCACTGTATATACCTCTCTTAACCCCCACATTATCTGTATATTCCTCTCCTAACCCCCACATTATGTGTATATACAGTACCTCTTGTAACCCCCACATTATGTATATATACCTCTCCTAATCCCCACATTATGTATATATACCTCTACTAACCCGCACATTATGTGTATATTCCTCTCCTAACCCCCACAGTATGTGTATAGTCCTCTCCTAACCCCCACATTATGTGTATATTCCTCTCCTAACCCCCACATTATGTATATAGACCTCTCCTAACCCCCACATTATGTGTATATTCCTCTCCTAACCCCCACATTATGTATATAGACCTCTCCTAACCCCCACATTATGTGTATATTCCTCTCCTAACCCCCACATTATGTATATAGACCTCTCCTAACCCCCACATTATGTGTATATACCTCTCCTAACCCCCACATTATGTATATAGACCTCTCCTAACCCCCACATTATGTATATATACCTCTCCTAGCCCCCACATTATGTGTATATTCCTCTCCTAACCCCCACATTATGTGTATATACCTCTCTTAACCCCCACATTATGTGTATATACCTCTCCTAACCCCCACATTATGTATATAGACCTCTCCTAACCCCCACATTATGTGTATATACCTCTCCTAACTCCCACATTATGTATATACCTCTCCTAACTCCCACATTGTGTATATACCTCTCCTAAGCCCACATTATGTGTATATTTCTCTCCTAACCCCCACATTATGTGTATATTCCTTTCCTAACCCCCACATTATGTGTATATTCCTCTCCTAGTCCACACATTGTGTATATTCCTCTCCTAACCCCCACATTATGTGTATATACCTCCCCTAACCCCCACATTATGTGCATAGACCTCTCCTAACCCCCACATTATGTATATATTCCTCTCCTAACCCCCACATTATGTGTATATACCTCTCCTAACCACCACATTATGTGTATATTTCTCTCCTAACCCCCACATTATGTGTATATTCTTCTCCTAACCCCCTCATTATGTGTATATACCTCTCCTAACCCCCACATTATGTGTATATTCCTCTCCTAACCCCCTCATTATGTATATATACCTCTCCTAACTCCCACATTATCTGTATATTTCTCTCCTAACCCCCTCATTATGTGTATATTCCTCTCCTAACCCCCACATTATGTGTATAGACCTCTCCTAACCCCCATATTATGTGTATATTCCTCTCCTAACCCCCATATTATGTGTATATTCCTCTCCTAACCCCCACATTATGTGTATAGACCTCTCCTAACCCCCACATTATGTGTATATTCCTCTCCTAACCCCCACATTATGTGTATATTCCTCTTCTAACCCCCACATTATGTGTATATTCCTCTCCTAACCCCCACATTATGTGTATATTCCTCTCCTAACTCCATTTAATATAAAAATTGTAATGGCATAAATTGTAAGCGCACACTACCTGTCAGCTGCATCTGCAGGACCTGCCACATCACTAAAGGGCAGTCACATGACCGAGCCGACATGATCAGCGGTCTTCAGCACTAGGGTAACTACCACAAGGAAAAGGGGTGGGAAAAGGAGAGGAAGGGGGGGAGATACACAACCCAATGGCTCTAGCATTAGGCTATGTGCCCACGATGCAGAAATGCTCAGGATTTTTTCCTGAGCGCTTCTGCATCTCCCTGGCAGAAAAAACTCATGCGGATTGTACATGTGTTTTCCTGCCAGGGACATGCAGAAGTGAAGCGTTCTTCACATGCATTTCCGCATGCGGGTTGACAAGTGCTTTCCAAGCGATTTTAGCATCACTTGGAAAGTGCTTGACAACTTGGTCACACTATATAAATCCATGCAACCGGCATGGATTTATATAGTGTGACCTTAAGAATGTAAAAAAATAAATCTATACTTACCTTCCGATGGCCCCCGGGGTCTTGCTTTGCTCCGTCCTGGCTTGCTGGCAGCTCACGGTACACTACACTGAAGGACCTGCCATCACATGACTAAATGACATCAACGCAGGTCCTTCAATCCACAACACGCTACCGGCAAGTGAAGACAAGGAGGCCGGGGGCTGTCAGAAGATAAATATAATATTTATTTTTTATTTTATTCTTTTTTTCACAGGTTCTATGGTACCTGGGTCCGGAGGAGAGTCTCCTCTCCTCCACATCCGGGTACCATCCGCACATAGAAACGCATATTATCCGTGTGTGCAAATGTGCTGACACGGATAATATGCGTTTCAATGCAAGTCAATGGCGACAATTACGCTGCGTGTCCCAAAATTAATGGACATGCTGCGTATTTTTCCGCAATGATAATCTGCAGCGGAAATTTCCGCAGCATGTGCACAGCACATGCGGATTATCATTGGGGAACATGGCAGGCCTTCTACCATGCGTTTTTTAAATGTTTTTGCTGCTGCGGAAACGCTTAAAAAACGCATCATGGGCACACAGCCTTATTACACTGTGTGCCGAATTATTAGGCAAATGAGTATTTTGATCACATGATACTTTTTAAACATGTTGTCCTACTCCAAGCTGCATAGGCTTGAGAGCCAACTACCAATTAAGTAAATCTGGTGCTGTGCATCTCTGTAATGAGGAGGGGTGTTGACTAATGACATCAACACCCTATATAAGGTGTGCTTAATTATTAGGCAACTTCCTTTCCTTTGGCAAAATGGGTCAGAAGAGAGATTTGACTTGCTCTGAAAAGTCCAAAATTGGGAGATGTCTTGAAGAGGGGTGCAGCAGTCTTTAAATTTCCAAACTTTTGAAGCAAGATCACCGAACAATCAAGCGTTTCATGGCAAATAGCCAACAGGGTCGCAAGAAGCATGTTGGCCAAAAAAGGTGCAAAATAACTGCCCATGAATTGATGAAAATCAAGTATGAAGCTGCCAAGATGCCATTCGACACCAGTTTTGCCATATTTCAGAGCTGCAACGTTACTGGAGTATCAAAAAGCACAAGGTGTGCGATACTCAGGGACATGGCCAAGGTAAGGAAGGCTGAAAAACGACCACCTTTGAACAAGAAACATAAGATAAAATGTCAAGAATGGGCCTAAGACTGATTTTTCAAAGGTTTTATGGACTGATGAAATGAGAGTGACTCTTGATGGGTCAGATGGAAGGGCTAGAGGCTGGATCAGTAAAGGGCAGAGAGCTCCACTCAGACTCAGACGCCAGCAAGGTGGAGGTGGGGAACTGGTATAGGCTGGTATTATCAAAGATGAACTTGTGGGACCTTTTCGGGTTGAGGATGGAGTGAAGCTCAACTCCCAGACCTACTGCCAGTTTCTGGAAGACAACTTCTTCAAGCAGTGGTACAGGAAGAAGTCGGTATCGTTCAAGAAAAACATGATTTTCATGCAGGACAATGCTCCATCACATGCATCCAACTACTCCACAGCGTGGCTGGCCAGTAAAGGTCTAAAAGAATAAAAAACCTGCGGTCCATCATAAAATGTGAGATCTACAGGGAGTGAAAACAGTACACCTCTCGGAACAGTGTCTGGGAGGCTGTGGTGGCTGCTGCACGCAATGTTGATCGAAAACAGATCAAGCAACTGACAGAATCTATGGATGGAAGGCTGCTGAGTGTCATCATAAAGAAAGGTGGCTATACTGATCACTAATTTTTTGGATTTTTGTTTTTGCATGTCAGAAATGCTTTTTTCTAAATTTCGTGCACTGATATTGGTTTACCTGATGAAAATAAACAAGTGAGATGGAATTACCGTATATTCCGGCGTATAAGACGACTTTTGAAGACTGAAAAATCTTCTGTCTAGTCTGGGGTCGTCTTATACGCCGGTAATGCTTTTGAACTTTCAGAAATTGACATGCGGGGATACTCTGGGGGTGTTAATAAGCTGCCGTGGCCGTATCCCTGCCATGTCGGAGTTAATATAAGGTGGAGGGAGTTAAAATACGGCGGCGGTAGGTCCAGACAGTCAGCGCTTCTTTGCTGAAACTGACACATCGCTGCGTATTCCCAGCTCCGGACACAGCGCAGGGCTTCTGTGCCGACAGCTTTCACTTGTCACAGAAGCGCTGCGCTGTGTCCGGAGCAGGGAAGTTCGCATCGCTTCTGTGACAATATATAAAAAGCCGGCAATTCAGCAGCGGCATAAGCCGGCACCCGACAATTTAGAATAGAAAGAATAGAGCTTCACACATAGATTAGATAGATAGAAACATGTCAGTCACATATATAAGAAGTACAGTGACAGTGTTGGTTACTGTACTTGTCATTTAGTGTAAAGGATTTATTAAAACAAATAATAGTGTTTTCATGCACCATCTCTTTAAAAAAGCCGGCCGGCAATTCAGCAGCGGTACCCGACAATTTATAACAGACAGAATAGAGCTTCACACATACATTCGATAGATAGAAACATGTCAGTCACATATATATGAAGTACAGGGACAGTGCTGGTTACTGTACTTGTCATCTAGTGTTAAAATAACGGATTTATTAAAAAAAAAATTGGCGTGGGGTTCCCCTTAATTTTAGTCTCTAGCGGAGGTTAAGCAGACGGCTGGGGCAGATGTTTGAAGCCTGGGAAGGGGGTAATACCCACGGAGCTTCCCAGGCTACTAATATCAGCCCCCAGCTGAATACCTAGCCTTTACTAGCTATTAAAATGGGGGATCCCAAAAAAATGACGTGGGGTCCCCCCTATTTTAATAGCTAGCAAAGGCTAGGCAGACAGCTGGAGGCTGATATTAATAGCCCAGGAAGGGAGCCATGAATATTGGCCCCCTCCCATGCTAGAAACACCAGCCGTCAGCCGCCCCAGAAATGGCGCATTCATAGGATGCGCCAATTCTGTCACTTAGCCTCGCTCTTCCCACTGCCCTGTAGCGGTGGCAGTGGGGTAATAGGGCTGGGGTTGATGTCAGCTTATAATGCCAGCTGACATCAAGCCCAGGTTAGTAATGGAGAGGCGTCTATAAGACACCCCCATTACTAACCCCATAGTCAAAGTTAAAAAAAACACAAACACCCAGAATAAAATCCTTTAATTGAAATAAAGACACAAATCTTTATTGTTCTAAATTAAACCATACTTACCATCACGCCCATTCCAGCTGAAGCCAACGATCTCCTGTAATAAAAATAAAATAATAAAGCAACCTCATCCTTACCTTTCCATGGTTCCCACGACAGCTTCAGCTCTGCTACATCGAGATGACAGGCTGGACCGCAGCAGAACGCTGCCATCCATCCTGTCATCCCGCAGACACTGAGAAGCGCAGGCATGCTTGCGCTCCTCAGTGTCTGACTGTGACGGCATCCAGATGAGCCGACAATGAACTCAGCTCACCTCCTGGACGTCCGTCACTGACAGCGTGGGAAACTTCTACTGCGCATGCGGGGAGCAGGAGAATTTTCCCACGCTGTCAGTGACGTGCATGAGGTGAGCCGAGTTCATTGTTGGCTCATCTGGATGCCGTCACAGTCAGACACTGAGGAGCACAAGCATGCCTGCGCTTCTCAGTGTCTGCCGCATGGCAAGCTGAACGGCAGCGTTCTGCTGCGGTGCAGCCTGTCATGTGAATGTAGCAGAGCTGGACCGGTCCTGGGAACCATGGAAAGGTAAGGATGAGGTTGCTTTATTATTTTACTTTTATTGCAAGAGATCGTTGGCTTCAGCTGGAATGGGCGTGATGGTAAGTATGGTTTAATTTAGAACAATAAAGGATTGTGTCTTTATTTCAATTAAAGGACTTTATTCTGGGTGTTGTGTTTTTTTTAATTACTTTACTAGAAATTCATGGTGGTCATGTCTAATATTGGCGTGACCCCATGAATTTCGGGCTTAGGGCCAGCTGATAATGCCAAGCTGGCCCTAACCCCTTTATTACCCAGTGAGCCACCGCACCAGGGCCCTGGATGAGTTGGGTACAGCGCCAGAAGATGGCGCTTCTATGAACGCGCCATTTTCCGGGGTGGCTGCGGACTGCAATTTGCAGCGGGGGGGGGCCCAGAAAGCTTGGGCCTCCCTGCGCTGCAGATTCCAGCCCCCAGCTGCCTAGTTGTACCTGGCTGGACACAAAAATAGGGCGAAGCCCCACGTATTTTTTTTTTAAATTATTTCATGAAATAATTTAAAAAAAAAGGGCTTCCCTATATTGTTGTGTCCGGCCAGGTACAAATAGGCAGCTGGTGGTTGGGTGCAGCCCGTTCCTGCCTGCTGTACCTGGCTGGACACAAAAATATGGCGAAGCCCCACGTCAACATTTTTGGGAAAAATTAATTACAAAATTAATAATTTAGGGACTGCATCTTTATCAACCCCTCAATTGTCATTTAGTGTTAAAATAAAGGATTTTTTAAAAAGAAAATTGGCGTGGGATCCACCATCATTATAGTCTCTAGCGGAGGTTAAGCAGACGGCTGGGGCAGATGTTTGAAGTCTGGGAAGAGGGTAATACCCACGGAGCTTCCCAGGCTACTATCAGCCCCCAGCTGAATACCTAGCCTTTACTAGCTATTAGAATGGGGGACCCCCCCAAAAAATGACGTGGGGTCCCCCCTATTTTAATATGTTTATGAGTGACAGTTTTCCTGCTATATACCTGCATGTCATAAGAATTTAAATTAAAAAAAGGACAATGTTAAATTCAAATCTGTTTTTTTTTAATTTTTACCGGTGTTTGGTATGCGTTGGAAAAGGGGTAGTCTTATACGGTGAATATATCCTAAACTCGATATTTTAACAGGAAAGTAGGGGGGTCGTCTTATACACCAGGTCGTCTTATACGCCGGAATATACGGTATATTTGATTTTTATTAAGTTGCCTAATAATTCTGCACAGTAATAGTGACCTGTACAAACAGAAATCCTCCTAAGATAGCCAAATCTAAAAAAAACTCACTCCTACTTCCAAAAATATTAAGCTTGGATATTTATGAGTCTTTTGGGTTGATTGAGAACATAGTTGTTGATCAATAATAAAAATAATCCTCTAAAATACAACTTGCCTAATAATTCTGCACACAGTGTATAATTATTGCAATAATACATATGCCTATGTACAAAAATGCATAAAAGCCAAGCAAAGAAAGTAACTCCACAATGAGACCACCATAGGAAGATCAAAGTTCGGGGAGATGGCCATAGTTTAGCCTACATATAAACATATAAATTTATATATAAAAATAGTAGATATCCCCTAAAGGGGTAAACACCCGATGTCTTCATCCCCGTACTTTGATCCACCTCCAGATTCATCCCAACAACTGGTTTAAAAGAAGAAAAAGAAAAGAAGTGTTTTTATAGAATATGTATATGTGATTTTAACACTTCTTTTCTTTTTTTTCTTGCAACTGTATATTCTATAAAGCTATATGTTATACATTAAAGGGAAACTGTCATCTCCCCAAACATTATTAACCTGTAGATTAATTAATTTATTTATTTATTCATTTGTGGTCTTTAAGATTTAATTTTACAATTGAACAAAATTTTGAAATAAAAAACTTTAGAAATTGCTGTCAAAATCCTAATTATTTCAATAGGAAACCACATACATTTACTTGCCATCAAGCTTGATATAAAGGATAATAATGGTGCAGTTCATTTCCCCTACAATACTGATGTATGATCTGAAACACACGTAATCTTGGGAAAGCTCATGAAAGACTTCTTTACACTGTACAATGACTGTAGAATCTTTCTTGTCCTTTTGTAAAAGTACTGTAAAGATTTTTTTTTACATATAGGTAAAACTTTAACCCCCCTCCTCTTTTAAAAAAAAATCCATTCCTTGCTTTAACCAGTCCTACAACATTAATGGGTGGGAGTGCAATCATAATTCCAATTTCTGCATCATTACCATCACAAAATGTAGGTAGGTGTATTTTGAAATAGTTTGTTGATTGAGCTGGAGCCTAACCCAAAGTAGGTCCAATATTTTAACTCAATAGCTATAGGATATTTCTTTTGTACTTTAATTTCTTTCCTTTTTTAAAGTGTTCTGTTTGAACCTTAATCTCTATTGTCAAATTTTCAAACAAATCTTTTTCAAGGCTTCTCGTGTTTTGTCTTATTCTTGCTGGGAGATCTTAGTTAGTTTGTTTTGCATGTCTAAATGCTTCTCTTAGAGGTTATTATAACTGAGACAGGCAAGAAGTCTTTCAAACATGCTCACAAAATGTATATATGCAACATTCCAAATAAATAACTTAAACATTAAATGCCAAGCATATATTATGACGAGGACGATTATTATTATTATTATTATTATTATTATTATTATGATCATAATCATTATATATTCATTCTTACTGTATTCCATATTAGTGGTTGTCGGGTCTTTCATAATTTCATAATTTTAATTTATTCTATTACTATTTTCCATAAAATGGACCAGATTTATTAAATTACATTATTGTATTTTTATTTAATGAGACATTGTAAGGCAATTTAAAACAAAAAAGGTCCTTAGATTTAAAGGGAACTTGTCACCATTTTTTTCCAATATAACCTCCAACCACCACCTTTCAGCCCACTGTTTATGTAATGATATATTTCATTGTCTGCATTTCATTATGTTTTATGCAACTGCTTTTTTATTTTATCTTTTCCCTAAGTATTTATATAATTCATTGAACGCCAAATTGTAATTTTTTAATATGTTTGTTCTATGCATAGTCTCCATTTTTCTACTGCCCTATATTGACACCTCAACCTTTTTCTTCACTAAACTGCATCAAGCTTAAAAATCTGAACCTGATGTCAATGATATATGTGAACCAACCCAAAGACTTTTATGACAAAAGATGAGTGACCAGAATCTTAAGATTTCTGTAACTACTATTCATAGCTTTTATCCCAGATGTTGAGTGCCTACCTATTGGTGTTCATGTACAAAACATTTGAACATATCGCAAGCCTCCTTTTTGAGCAAGACCACTCATTCCCCAAGAGATTACATGTCTACTGTTATCAACCAGCCCACACCAAGCTCTCATCTCACTAGATATCAGCAATCTTAACCAAACTCTCATCTTACAAACTATGATGGGAATTATCTAGTGATGAGCGAGCACTAAAATGCTCGGGTACTCGTTGCTTGGAATACTCGGGTGCTCGACCCGAGCAACGAGCCCAATGTAAGTCTATGGGAAACTCAAGCATTTTTCAGGCGGCTCCCCCTGGCGCTCTGCAGAGGGGCTAAAAATTGCCAAAATGACATGGGAACAGCATGGGGAAGACCCCAGGAAGCATTTCTGACTCCCAGGTCACTGCTTGTCAGAGTATTACACCACTTTTACGGACTCACAATAAAACATACAAAAACAAAACCAAAATGGATTTTGCTGTGAAATATATTAAGGAACATCTTTTCCAGGGTAATGACTTGTATATAAGGCAAAATAAATAACCAAAAACAAAAATACTCCTCCACACCTTGGGCTATGTTCACACGTAGCGTTTTTGATGTGTTTTTGCACTTTTGCATTGCTTTCAACAAAGACAAATCCATTCACGGGGAAATGTCATTTTAATATTTTACAACCTTATCTGGCCATGTGGTGTGTGACACATCCTCAGACACATGCATACAGTGCTGAAAAGACATGGGAACAGCATGGGGAAGACCTCTGGAAGCATTTCTGACTCCCAGGTCACTGCCTAAAAGTGTGCCCATCATAAGTGATCCTTGGCGCATGCGAAGATGCCTCCCGCCATGCACCTGTCGTTGCAGACTTGCAACAATCACAGTCCACGTCCTTGTCCCAATGCAGTGTTTACTTGTCCCTACCCCATTCCTTGGAATGTAAGCGCAAGTATGCAGCCAGCCACCCACCCTCCCACAGGCTGCAATACTATACTGTCAAATTTTTGACAGCTGCTTGTGACTCGGGCTGTGGGGTACCTGGAGCCAGGCAATAGGAAGACCATGGGAGTAGTGGTGGCGACCCGGTTCCGTGGCTCAGGGTGGTCAGACCAATGGTAGTCTGCTATGTGCTGTTCATGTGGTCCGACTACGCCACCCGTGGATTGCGGTTATTATGAACCGCCGCTGCAAGGTAATCCCCTGAGGCTGATGGTGTGCGCAGCTGAGGTTGTTTAACTCCCCATGGGAAGAGTGTAGCCCCAGGGTTGTGCAATGGATGATGGGGGTGATGGTGCAGGGAGTCCCAGTACCGGTAGTGCTGGAGAAGCGAGAAAGTACACAGACAACGTACTGCAATCCAATGTCTTTTACTCACAGTTCATGTGCTCTGGGTCACTTCTGTACAGGTAGTGACCGCCCGAGCCGTGCTGCGTCCACCAGGTGTGGGGCTCGGTCAACTCCCAGGCAGTTCAGAAGTCTGGCTCAGGACCCCCTTTTGTCCTTTCTCTGGCCTGCCTCACCAGTGACCCACTTTTGTCCAGCTGCCGTGGATCTGCGTGGGTAAACGTGGGCCCCGTTCCCCGTTGTCTTATATGGTGCCTTCCTAGCAGGTTTGATGAGGTGTCGCACCAATAAATGATCACGACCTCCGGTCTTTGGCTGAGGGTAGTTTCTCCTCCACCAACTTGGGATCCGGTACCCTTAATCTGCCTGACCCTTCACCCGGTATTCTCATGGGTTCTTAGGGTCCCTTCCACCTTCTTGTTCCTGAGCCCTTCTGTTTCTCTATCTCTCCTCCTCCTTTTCTGTTCCTTCTTCTCCTGTTCCTTCTTCTCCTGTTCCTTCTTCTCCTGTTCCTTTCTCGGCCTTTTCTCTAGGCCCACTCCTGAGCAGAGCTCCTACAGAGCCTCTGCTCCCTGTCTTCTCCTCTGACTGAACAGACTCTGCTCTCACTCTCTCTTGCATCTAAGATGGTGCCCACCTTTTATACTTCCCTCTAAAGCATGAGCCCAGGTGACCAGCAACCAATGAGCTCCTACCTACACTCAGGAACCATCCCCTTCTGCTCCTACATAACTGGGTTTTCCTCCCCCCTCCCCACTCCAGCCAGGGACATGGTCTGTCGTGCCTGCATTACTGTCTAATGGGAGCACCGTTGAACTGTCCCTCGGAAATGGGGTGTGTGTGCTGTATGCAGCTACCTGAGCCCTGGTCCATACTCCATCCTTACCCGGGAGTGGAATATCACACCTCTGGCAGAGGTGCAATACCCCTGTAGAGGCTGAACCCTCGGGGCGCTACACTTGCACTTGAAATGTGGCCTTTTAGGCTCGTGGAGGTGGAAGCTTTTCACAACCTCATGCCAGCAGCGGCCGGGTGTCCATACTCGGTCCCCACCCGCCACTATTTCTCCCGGTATCGTCTCCGCCTTCCACAAGCACGGGTCCCACAACATTACCCATGCCCTCCCCAGTGCACTTACTGGGAAGGACCGCCTAACCACAAACATGTGGACAGATGAATGTGGCCAGGGCTGGTATGGAGCCAGTCCACAGCTTTTTTTGCTGACAGTTGTATTTAGCTCGGTGAAAGGACTGGCATAGAGGGAAACCGCATCTACCCTGGGTGTCATTTCTCCTAGGAAGTCCTCTAATGCAGCTTCTTGCAGAAGCAATGGCAGCCCATCCAACATCAACTCGCACTTGTCGGTGGTGCTTTGACACACAAACATCTTTCTTTGCGCATTTAGCTTCATGAATACAGTGTTGGACAATGGCCTGATCTGCAATGCGGTTTAAGAAATAACATGCATAAGCAAGTCTGATCCGCATTTAAAAAGCAGCCATAGAGTGTCCGGGAACCTTCCCCCACACTTTTCTTAGCCAGGGCTGCTTCTTGGCAGGGTTGGACGGGCCGACCAGAGAACCGGAGACTCCTCCAACGGGCCCTGGCTTCTCCTTCAGGAGAGTTCATAGTGCTGAGGTGAGGCCATGATGATGATAGAGGCCACCATCTGCTTAGCTTTCTGTTACTTGGAATGCAAGCACAAGTATGCAGCCAGCCACCCACTCACAGGCTGCAACACTAAAATGACGGATTTCTGGGCAGCTGCTTCCACTTGAAATATAGCTTTTTAGGCTCGTGGAGGCGGAAGCTTTTCATGACCTCATGCCGGCGGCGGCCAGGTGTCCATACTCGGTCCCCAGCCGCCACTATTTCTCCTGGTATCGTCTCCACCTTCTACAAGCACGGGTCCCACAACATTACCCGTGCCCTCCCCAGTGCACTTACTGGGAAGGACCGCCTAACCACAAACACGTGGACAGGTGAATGTGGCCAGGGACGGTACGGAGCCAGTCCACAGCATTTTTTGCTGACAGTTGTATTTAGCTCGGTGAAAGGACTGGCATGGAGGGAAACCGTATCTACCCTGGGTTTCATTTCTCCCAGAAAGTCCTCTAATGCAGCTTGTTGCAGAAGCAGAGGCAGCCCGTCCAACATCAACTCGCACTTGTCGGTGGTGCTTTGACACGCAAACATCTTTTCCAATCTGAAACAGCTTCTCAGTGGAAGTTGTATTTCACCACAGCCATATTCTTTAGCTCGGTGAAAGGACTGGCATAGAGGGAAACCGTTTCTACTCCGGCTGTCATTTCTCTGTCACCAGGTTCCGCCCATTGTCACACACGACCATGCCTGGCTGTATGTTCAGCGGTGAGAGCCACAGATCGGGCTCCTGTGTTACAGCTTTCATCAACTCTGCAGCGCTGGGCGGTTTGTCATTTAAGCATTAAGCATGTTATCTTGAGCACAGCCTGTTGCCACTTGGCCAAGGCATTGCTGCAGTGCTGTCAGCTTTTGACTGATGTGGTCATTTCGGAGATGGAGGAGGAGCTGCAGGAGCTAGCTGAACAATGTGATTACATTGAGGTAAAATTGGTGACGCTGTTTTTTATACTAAAGAAACATCCTATTGTTTTGTTTTTTTTGCGTTATTTTTTAAGACAAATTCATTCACCGGGAAATGTCATTTTAACATTTTACAACCTTATCTGGCAATGTGGTGTGTGACACATCATCAGACACATCCTGTTTTATTTATGATGGAGGGACTCTGAAAGTCATAAAGCCTATTTTTATAGGGCCATCAGACAGCCCTTACTATTCTTAAAAGGCCAGCAGTCGGCCCTCGCTATTGTTAGAGAGTCATCAGCCGGCTATGTTTTGTTGTTTCCATTATTAACAAGTGGGTCTCCTATACTGTTATTGCGTATCCAGTAACTGCAAGGGCTGCCAAAAATTTGAATGCAACCCAATACCCTTTTGAAGAGACATAGAGGAGGGTCTCAGCAAAAAAAATGTTCCCAATATAAAGGAGCGGGTCTCCTATAGTGGTAATGCCCATTCTGTGACTGCAAGGGCTGCCAAAATTTGGGGTAAACCCCACTAACAATTTAAAGACACATAGAGCAGGGCCACAGTAACAAGTACGACATGTTCCCATTAGAAAGGAGAGGGTCTGCTATACAGTTATAGGGTATGCAGTGAGTCCAACGGCTGAGCAATTTTAGGAAAAACCCCACTAAGAATTTAAAGACACATAAAGCAGGGCCACAGTAACGGCAAATTCCCATTAGAAAGTAGAAAGTCTGCTATACAGCTATAGGGTATGCAGTGAATCCAACGGCTGACCAATTTTAGGAAAAACCCCACTAAGAATTTAAAGACACATAGAGCAGGGCCACAGTAACGATAAATTTCAGTTGACAGGCGGATGCGTTTATCAGTTATAATTCCACCAGCAGCACTAAAAACCCGCTCTGATGAAACGCTGGCAGCAGGGCAGGCCAGGACTTCCAAGGCATAGAGAGCCAGTTCATTCTACGTATCCAGCTTGGATACCCAATAATTGTAAGGCACAGAGGAATCATGGAGGATGTTGGTACGGTCGGCAAGGTATTCCCTCAGCATCTTCCAAAACTTTGCACTCCTTGTGAGAGTACCCCACGCCCCAGGACCTGTGCGATGGGAGGGTCTGAGAAATCTCTCCCAGAACTTTGACAGTGTTCCCCTGCCTCTGCTGGATTGAAGTTGTGTCTCTCTCGCCTGTACTCCTTGGTTGTCCAACGAAGTATGCCCTCTGCCACCAGCGTTTTCAGATGGGAATTTTTTTAATAGTTCCACAACAAAGGCCTTCTGGTACTGCCCCATTTTTGTAGACCTGTCAACCTCAGGAATAAGAGATATAAAGTTCTCCTTGTAGCGTGGGTCTAGAAGTGTCACCAACCAGTAATGACTGTCACCCAAAATTTTGAGAACGCGAGGGTCATGGGAGAGGCAGCATAACATAAACTCAGTCATGCGTGGCAGACCGTCTATAGTGCATGAAACTAGCTCCTGTCCTTCCTCCTCCTCCTCTTCCTCATTGTCACCCAATCCACATTGGGATGAGATGAGGCATGGCTGTGTGTAATCACGCTGTATAGTTCCTTGCTCCATCTCATCGTGCTCCGCCTGGAATGCATCCTCTTTGATTGTGAGCAGAGAGCGTTTCAGTAGACAGAGAAGCGGGATGGTGACGCTAATTATGGCATCATCGCCGCTCACCATCTTGGTGAAGTCCTCAAAGTTTTGGAGGATGGTACATATGTCTGACATCCATGTCCACTCCTAAGGTCTTATGTGTGGAGTCTGAACTGAATACCGACGGCCTTGTTGATGCTGGTACACAACAACTGCCCTCCTCTGCTCACAAATCCTTCCCAACATCTGCAGTATTATTTCAAGGGATGCCAAAGCAGAAACAACGAGTCTAAGGCCCATTATATAGAAAGTAGAAAACATTTTATTAAACATTATTATACACTATCTGGAGTGACACGACATGTGCAACAGATACATGAATCACATTAAAACATACTTAAAAAATATCTCAGCAGATCACCACAGGTTGCAGGTGTATATCTCACTGACATCACCATTTATCCACTTTATGTCACATAGAAAAACATATATATATATACAGGGAAAGGATAATCTTCCATGTATCAAGATTGTTATGTCAAATGACCATTATATCTGATAATCTCCCTACCCCTCCTGGATACACATATAAAGTAGGATCATAGTTACCTATATACAGTGACACCAGCACGCTGTGTGATTCCCCGACGCGCGTTTCGGCGCTATTGCCTTTCTTAAGGCAATAGCGCCGCTGAGAAAGGCAATAGCGCCGAAACGCGCGTCGGGGAATCACACAGCGTGCTGGTGTCACTGTATATAGGTAACTATGATCCTACTTTATATGTGTATCCAGGAGGGGTAGGGAGATTATCAGATATAATGGTCATTTGACATAACAATCTTGATACATGGACGATTATCCTTTCCCTGTATATATATATATATTTTTCTATGTGACATAAAGTGGATAAATGGTGATGTCAGTGAGATATACACCTGCAACCTGTGGTGATCTGCTGAGATATTTTTTAAGTATGTTTTAATGTGATTCATGTATCTTTTGCACATGTCGTGTCACTCCAGATAGTGTATAATAATGTTTAATAAAATGTTTTCTACTTTCTATATAATGGACCTTAGACTCGTTGTTTCTGCTTCGGCATCCCTTGAAATAATATTGGTTTAAATGAGTGGTCACAGATATATATCCATGAGTAGGTTGCAAAATGTATGGCATATATACCATATATTTAATTATAATAGGCAACTTAATTCTTTGTTCTAATTTTCTTTCTTATATTTCCAACATCTGCAGTGTGGAGTTCCAATGCACGGGGACATCACACACCAGTCTGTGAGCCGGAAGCTGCAAATGCTGCTAAAACATGGCAAGGGCGGCGGAAGCTGAAGCTGACTTTCTAAAATGGGCACACAGGCGGCGTACTTTAACAAGCAGATCCGGCAGCTCCGGGTAGGATTTGAGAAACCGCTGAAGCACCAATTTAAGCACATGGGCCAGGCATAGTAAGTGTGTGAGCTCGCCTCGCCTCAGAGCCACCACCAGGTTACGGCCATTGTCACACACGACCATGCCTGGCTAAAGTTTCAGCAGTGTGAGACACAGATCTGCCTGCTCTTTCAGAGCTTTACACAACTCTTCAGCATTGTGCGGTTTGTCACCTAAGCATATTAGCTTCAGCACAGCCTGTTGCCGCTTGGCGGAGGCAGTGCTGCAGTGCATCCAGGTTGTAACTGATGTGGTCATTTCGGAGATGGAGGCTGAAGAGGAGGAGGAGGCTGAGGAGGATGAGGTGCAGGAGCTGTAGACCGTGGGGGCAACCCTGATTGACCTAGGGCCCGCAATCCTTCACGTCGGGAGGACGTGTTCCGTCCCAAGGTCCGACTGGGTCCCGGCTAGAGATGAGCGGTGTTCGACTAGAACTGTTCGCCAATCTCAAATTCGAGCTGTTTTGGGCAGTGTTCGAGTTGTTCGACGAACCCGAACGATTTGCAAAAAATTCGGCTGTTCGAGGTTATGTTCGATAACTGTTCTTGCACCAAAAGCGTGTCCTGCATGTCTGGCGCTATTTAGAGCACCAATCATGCAGGGATTGTCTGCCACTCACTGTAATGCCACAGCCATGGTGGTTGTGGCATTAGAGTGATTGCCCAAATCGATGGGAACTGTGATCACAGTGAAACATGAAAAGCCGGCAATTCAGCAGCGGCGTACACCGGTACCCGACAATTTAGAACCGAAAGAATAGAGCTTCACACATAGATTAGATAGATAGAAACATGTCAGTCACATATATATGAAGTACAGTGACAGTGTTGCTTACTGTACTTGTCATTTAGTGTAAAGGATTTATTTAAAAAAATAATAGTGTTTTCATGCACTGTATCTTTAAAAAAGCCGGCCGGCAATTCAGCAGCGGTACCCGACAATTTAGAATGGAAGGAATAGAGCATCACACATAGATTAGATAGATAGAAACATGTCAGTCACATATATAATAAGTACAGTGATAGTGTTGATTACTGTACTTGTCATTTAGTGTTAAAATAAAGGATTTATTTAAAAAAAAATTGGCGTGGGGTTCCCCTTAATTTTAGTCTCTAGCGGAGGTTAAGCAGACGGCTGGGGCAGATGTTTGAAGCCTGGGAAGGGGGTAATACCCACAGAGCTTCCCAGGCTACTAATATCAGCCCCCAGCTGAATACCTAGCCTTTACTAGCTATTAAAATGGGGGACCCCCCCAAAAAATGACGTGGGTTCCCCCCTATTTTATTAGCTAGCAAAGGCTAGGCAGACAGCTGGGGGCTGATATTAATAGCCCAGGAAGGGTGCCATGAATATTGGCCCCCTCTCAGGCTAGAAACACCAGCCGTCAGCCGCCCCAGAAATGGCGCATCCATAGGATGCGCCAATTCTGGCACTTAGCCTCGCTCTTCCCACTGCCCTGTAGCGGTGGCAGTGGGGTAATAGGGCTGGGGTTGATGTCAGCTTATAATGCCAGCTAACATCAAGCCCAGGTTAGTAATGGAGAGGCGTCTATAAGACACCCCCATTACTAACCCCGTAGTCAAAGTTAAAAAAAAACACAAACACCCAGAATAAAGTCCTTTAATTGAAATAAAGACACAATTCTTTATTGTTCTAAATTAAACCATACTTACAATCACGCCCATTCCAGCTGAAGCCAACGATCCCCTGCAATAAAAGAAAAATAATAAAGCAACATAATCCTTACCTTTCCATGGTTCCCACGACAGCTTCAGCTCTGCTACATCGAGATGACAGGCTGGACCACAGCAGAAAGCTGCCATCCAGCCTGTCATCCCGCAGACACTGAGAAGCGCAGGCTTGCTTGCGCTCCTCAGCGTCTCTCTGTGACGGCATCCAGATGAGCCGAGTTCATGTCCAATGAACTCGGCACACCTCATGCACGTCACTGACAGCGTGGGAAAATTCTCACGCTGAAGCGCTGAGTGCAGGAGAATTCTCCCACGCTGTCAGTGACGTGCATGAGGTGAGCTCATGTCCAATGAACTCAGTTCACCTCATGCACGTCACTGACAGCGTGGGAAAATTCTCCTGCACTCAGCGCTTCAGCGTGAGAATTCTCCCACGCTGAAGCGCTGAGTGCAGGAGAATTTTCCCACGCTGTCAGTGACGTGCATGAGGTGAGCCGAGTTCATTGGACATTAACTCGGCTCATCTGGATGCCCTCACAGAGAGACACTGTGGAGCGCAAGCAAGCCTGCGCTTCTCAGTGTCTTCGGGATGACAGGCTGGATGGCAGCGTTCTGCTGCGGTACAGCCTGTCATCTCGATGTAGCAGAGCTGAAGCTGTCATGGGAACCATGGAAAGGTAAGGATGATGTTGGTTTATTATTTTTCTTTTATTTCAGGAGATCGTTGGCTTCAGCTGGAATGGGCGTGACGGTAAGTATGGTTTAATTTAGAACAATAAAGAATTGTGTGTTTATTTCAATTAAAGGACTTTATTCTGGGTGTTGTGTTTTTTTTAAATACTTTACTAGAAATTCATGGTGGTCATGTCTAATATTGGCGTGACCCCATGAATTTCGGGCTTAGGGCCAGCTGATAATGCCAAGCTGGCCCTAACCCCTTTATTACCCAGTGAGCCACCGCACCAGGGCCCTGGATGAGTTGGGTACAGCGCCAGAAGATGGCGCTTCTATGAACGCGCCATTTTCCGGGGTGGCTGCGGACTGCAATTTGCAGCGGGGGTGGCCCAGAAAGCTTGGTTCTCCCTGCGCTGCAGATTCCAGCCCCCAGCTGCCTAGTTGTACCTGGCTGGACACAAAAACAGGGCGAAGCCCCACGTCAATTTTCTTTAAATTATTTCATGAAATAATAAAGAAAAAAAGGGCTTCCCTACATTGTTGTGTCCGGCCAGGTACAAATAGGCAGCTGTTGGTTGGGGGCAGCCCGGTCCTGCCTGCTGTACCTGGCTGGACCCAAATATAGTGCGAAGCCCCACCTCAATTTTTTTTTAATTATTTCATGAAATAATTAAAAAAAAAAGGTCTTCCCTATATTGTTGTGTCCGGCCAGGTACAAATAGGCAGCCGGTGGTTGGGGGCAGCCCGTTCCTGGCTGCTGCACCTGACTGGACACAAGTATAGTGCGAAGCCCCACCTCAATTTTTTTTTAATTATTTCATGAATTTCCTGAAGTAATTTAAAAAAATTGAAGTGGGGCTTCGCACTATATTTGTGTCCAGCCAGGTACAGCAGGCAGGAACGGGCTGCCCCCAACCACCAGCTGCCTATTTGTACCTGGCCGGACACAACAATATAGGGAAGGCCTTTTTTTCTTAATTATTTCATGAATTTCCTTAAATAATTAAAAAAAATTGACGTGGGGCTTCGCACTATATTTGTGTCCAGCCAGGTACAGCAGGCAGGAACGGGCTGCCCCCAACCACCAGCTGCCTATTTGTACCTGGCCGGACACAACAATATAGAGAAGGCCTTTTTTTCTTAATTATTTCATGAATTTCATGAAATAATTAAAAAAAAATACGTGGGGCTTCGCCCTATTTTTGTGTCCAGCCAGGTACAACTAGGCAGCTGGGGGCTGGAATCTGCAGCGCAGGGAGGCCCAAGCTTTCTGGGCCCCCCCCCCCCCCGCTGCAAATTGCAGTCCGCAGCCACCCCGGAAAATGGCACGTTCATAGAAGCGCCATCTTCTGGCACTGTACCCAACTCATCCAGGGCCCTGGTGCGGTGGCTCACTGGGTAATAAAGGGGTTAGGGCCAGCTTGGTATTATCAGCTGGCCCTAAGCCCAAAATTCATGGGGTCACGCCAGTATTAGACATGACCGCCATGAATTTCTAGTAAAGTATTTAAAAAAAACACAACACCCAGAATAAAGTCCTTTAATTGAAATAAACACACAATTCTTTATTGTTCTAAATTAAACCATACTTACCATCACGCCCATTCCAGCTGAAGCCAACCATCTCCTGAAATAAAAGAAAAATAATAAACCAACATCATCCTTACCTTTCCATGGTTCCCATGACAGCTTCAGCTCTGCTACATCGAGATGACTGGCTGGACCGCAGCAGAACGCTGCCATCCAGCCTGTCATCCCGCAGGCACTGAGAAGCGCTGGCATGCTTGCGCTCCTCAGTGTCTCGCTGTGACGGCATCCAGATGAGCCGAGGTCATGTCCAATGAACTCGGCTCACCTCATGCACGTCACTGACAGCGTGGGAAAATTCTCACGCTGAAGCGCTGAGTGCAGGAGAATTCTCCCACGCTGTCAGTGACGTGCATGAGGTGAGCTGAGATCATTGGACATGAACTCACCTCATGCACGTCACTGACAGCGTGGGAAAATTCTCACGCTGAAGCGCTGAGTGCAGGAGAATTTTCCCACGCTGTCAGTGACGTGCATGAGGTGAGCTGAGTTCATTGGACATGAGCTCACCTCATGCACGTCACTGACAGCGTGGGAGAATTCTCCTGCACTCAGGGCTTCAGCGTGAGAATTTCCCCACGCTGTCAGTGACGTGCATGAGGTGAGTTCATGTCCAATGATCTCAGCTCACCTCATGCACGTCACTGACAGCGTGGGAAAATTCTCCTGCACTCAGCGCTTCAGCGTGAGAATTCTCCCACGCTGAAGCGCTGAGTGCAGGAGAATTTTCCCACGCTGTCAGTGACGTGCATGAGGTGAGCCGAGTTCATTGGACATGACCTCGGCTCATCTGGATGCCGTCACAGCAAGACACTGAGGAGCGAAGCAAGCCTGCTCTTCTCAGTGTCTGCGGGTTGACAGGCTGGATGGCAGCGTTCTGCTGCGGTCCAGCCTGTCATCTCGATGTAGCAGAGCTGGAGCTGTCCTGGGAACCATCGAAAGGTAAGGATGAGGTTGCTTTATTATTTTTCTTTTATTGCAGGAGATCGTTGGCTTCAGCTGGAATGGGCGTGATGGTAAGTATGGTTTAATTTAGAGCAATAAAGAATTGTGTATTTATTTCAATTAAAGGACTTTATTCTGGGTGTTGTGTTTTCTTTTAACTTTCACTATGGGGTTAGTAATGGGGGTGTCTTATAGACGCCTCTCCATTACTAACCTGGGCTTGATGTCAGCTGGCATTATAAGCTGACATCAACCCCAACCCTGTTACCCCACTGCCACCGCTACAGGGCAGTGGGAAGAGCGAGGCTAAGTGCCAGAATTGGCGCATCCTATGGATGCGCCATTTCTGGGGCGGCTGACGGCTGGTGTTTCTAGCCTGGGAGGGGGCCAATATTCATGGCACCCTTCCTGGGCTATTAATATCAGCCCCCAGCTGTCTGCCTAGCCTTTGCTAGCTATTAAATTAGGGGGGACCCCACGTCATTTTTTTGGGGGGTCCCCCATTTTAATAGCTAGTAAAGGCTAGGTATTCAGCTGGGGGCTGATATTAGTAGCCTGGGAAGCTCCGTGGTTATTACCCCCTTCCCAGGCTTCAAACATCTGCCCCAGCCGTCTGCTTAACCTCCGCTAGAGACTAAAATTACGGGGAACCCCACGCTAATTTTTTTTTTAATAAATCCTTTATTTTAACACTAAATGACAAGTACAGTAACCAACACTATCACTGTACTTATTATATATCTGACTGACATGTTTCTATCTATCTAATCTATGTGTGATTCTCTATTCTTTCTGTTCTAAATTGTCGAGTACAGATGCTGAATTGCCGGCCGGCTTTTTTAAAGAGACAGTGCATGAAAACACTATTATTTTTTTAAATAAATCCTTTACACTAAATGACAAATACAGTAAGCAACACTGTCACTGTACTTATTATATATGTGACTGACATGTTTCTATCTATCTAATCTATGTGTGAAGCTCTATTCTTTCTGTTCTAAATTGTCGGGTACCGCTGCTGAATTGCCGGCCGGCTTTTTTAAAGAGACGGTGCATGAAAACACTAATATTTTTTTTAATAAATCCTTTACACTAAATGACAAGTGCAGTAACCAACACTGTCACTGTGCTTCTTATATGTGTGACTGACATGTTTCTATCTAATCTATGTGTGATGCTCTATTCCTTCTTGTCTAAATTGTCGGGTACCGGTGTATGCCGCTGCTGAATTGCCGGCCGGCTTTTTTAAAGAGAGTGTCTTCTGAGCAGTTTGTCAGCTTTTGGACACCTTTGAAGGTGTTTTCTATGTGTTTTTGTTTGCCTGCCATTGGTTTTAACGGTGTTCGACGGTGTTCTAAGGTGTTCGACGAACAGTTCGACGAACAGTTCCTCGAACATCCCGGTGTTCGACGAACCGAACCCGAACACTATGGGGGTGGCTCAACACTAGTCCCGGCTTCCACTATGTTAACCCAGTGTGCCGTCAGCGAGATGTACCGTCCTTGCCCACAAGCACTTGTCCATGTGTCCGTGGTTAGGTGGACTTTCCCGGTAACTGCGTTGTTGAGGGCACGGCTAATGTTTTGGGACACGTGCTTGTGTAATGCGGGGACGGCACACCGGGAGAAATAGTGGGGGCTCGGGACCGAGTACCGAGGGACGGCCACCGCCATCAGGTTGCGGAATGCTTCTGTCTCCACGGGCCTAAAAGGCAACATTTCTATCGCAAGCAGTCATGAAATGTGAGAATTTAGTAGTGTAATCTGTGGGGCGTTGGCTGCATATTTGCGCTTGCGTTCCAAGGACTGGGGTATGGACAACTGAATGCTGCGCTGGGACAAGGACATGGACGTGCTTACTGATGATGCTACTTGAGAGTGCGCAATGACAGGTGCAGGGCAGGAGGTATCTTAGCATGCACCATGGACAGGGGATTGGCTTGCATGCACAACAGTGGAAGAAGCAATGGTGCCACCTGCAGACACTGTTCCAGGACCCTGGGGTTTGGCCCACAAAGTCGGGTGCTTTGCTGCCATGTGCCTGATCATGCTGGTGGTGGTCAGGCTGGTCGTTTTGCCACCCCTGCTGATGCTGGCCTGGCAGGTGGTGCAAATGGCCTTTTTGGGGTTATCGGCAGAGTCTTTAAAAAACATCCAGACTCGGGAAGACCTAACAGTTGTTCTGGCAACTTCCTTCGTGTTGGTGTTACGGGGAACGGTTGCCTGCCTTCTGTCTGCGGCCACCACACTGCTTCTTCCTGCCTGTTGGGGTGCTCTGCCTCCCTCCCCCTGTGTGCTGCTGTCCTTGCTCTGCATGTCCTCCTGCCAGGTTGGGTCAGTTACTGTATCATCCACCACCTCGTCTTCCACTTCCGCACCCTGGTCCTCCTCCAGACTTTCTGGCAATTGTGTCTCATCATCGTCCACATCTTGTGACACTTTCCCACCATCGCCTTTGTTTGACCGTGGCTGCTCAAATATTTTGGCATCGCTACACGCGATCTCCTCTTGCCCCGCTTCAAGTGGACCAGGCGAGAGGCCCGAATCTATGAATGGAAAAGTGAACAGCTCTTCAGAGTGTCCAAGTGTGGGATCAGTTGTCTCCAGGCACTCAGCATGGTGGGAGGAAGGAGGATCAGAGTGAGAAATATGCGGTCGAGACTCACGGCTACTGAGACTTGACCGTGTGGAAAACAGGGTGGTGGTGGTGGTGGCTAAGTGACTGGAAGCATTATCCACTACCCAACCAACAACCTTTTGACACTGCTCTGGGTTCAATAGTGGTGTGCAGAGGAATTGGGAGAGGAAGGTCAGGCGAGAAGATGTGGGTGTTTGTTCTGGCACAATTTCAGCTTGCCCACGGCCTTGTCCTCGGCCTCTGCATGCACCAAAACCATCACGTCCAGTTCCCCATCCCTTGCCATGTGCCTTTCCCATTTTAATTGGAGGATAGTATCTTCCACGCTCACTACAAATGACTGAGTTTGGAGCAAACTTATATATCATCCGTGTGACAGAGAAAACAGAGTTTTAAATACCTGCCCTGTAGGTAAGCAGCTTGAACAGCAAACTGGTGTGAATTGCTTCACTGACACAATAAAGAAAATTTTAATGAAGGCCAGAAATGTCAGTATTTTCTGGCAACGTATATGTGATCCGTGTGACAGAGAAAACAGAGTTTTAAATACCTGGTCTGTAGGTAAGTAGTTTGAACAGCAAACTGGTGTAAATTGCTTCACTGACACGCTAAAGGAAATTTTTAATGGAGGCCAGAAATAGCAGTATCTTCTGACAACATATATGTGATCCGTGTGACGGAGAAAACAGAGTTTTAAAAACCTGGCCTATAGGTAAGTAGTTTGAACAGCAAACTGGTGTGAATTGCTTCACTGACACACTAAAGGAAATTTTTAATGGAGGCCAGAAATGGCAGTATTTTCTGACAATGTATATGTGATCCGTGTGAAGGAGAAAACAGGGTTTAAATACCTGGCCTGTAGGTAAGTAGTTTGAACATCAAACTGGTGTGAATTGCTTCACTGACACACTGAAAGAAATTTTTAATGGAGGCCAGAAATGGCAGTATTTTCTGACAATGTATATGTGATCCATGTGACAGAGAAAACAGAGTTTTAAAAAACTGGCCTGTAGGTAAGTAGTTTGAACATCAAACTGGTATGAATTGCTTCACTGACACACTAAAGAAACTTTTGAATGGAGGCCAGAAATGGCAGTAGATTTTGACAATGTATATGTGATCCATGCGGCAGAGAATACAGAGTTTTAAACACCTGGACTGTAGGTAAGTAGTTTGAACATCAAACTGGTGTGAATTGCTTCACTGACACAATGAAAGAAATTTTCAATAGAGGCCAGAAATGGCAGTATTTTCTGACAACGTATATGTGATCCGTGTGACAGAGAAAACAGAGTTTTAAATAACCGGGCTGTAGGTTAGTAGTTTGAACATCAAACTGGTATGAATTGCATCAGTGACACACTAAAGGAAATTTTTAATGGAGGTCAGAAATAGCAGTATTTTCAGACAATGTATATGTGATCCATGTGACAGAGAAAACAGAGTTTTAAATACCTGACCTGTAGGTAAGTAGTTTGAACAGGAAACTGGTGTGAATTGCTTTACTGACACACTAAAGGAAATTTTTAATGGAGGCCAGAAATGGCAGTATTTTCTGACAACGTATATGTGATTCGTGTGACGGAGAAAACAGGGTTTTAAGTACCTGGCCTGTAGGTAAGTAGTTTCAAAAGCAAACTGGTGTGAATTCCTTCACTGACACACTAAAGGAATTATTAATGGAGGCCAGAAATAGCAGTATTTTCTGACAACGTATATGTGGTCCGTGTGACGGAGAAAACAGGGTTTTAAATACCTGGCCTGTAGGTAAGTAGTTTGAACAGCAAACTGGTGTGAATTGCTTCACTGACACACTAAAGTAATTTTTAATGGAGGCAAGAAATGGCACTCTTTTCTGACAACGTATATGTGATCCATGTGACAGAGAAAACAGAGTTTAAATACCTGGGCTGTAGGTAAGTAGTTTGAACATCAAACTTGTGTGTATTGCTTCAGTGTCACACTGAAAGAAATTTTTAATCTAAGCTAGAAATGGTAGTATTTTCTGACAACGTATATGTGATCCGTGTGCCGGGGAAAACACCGTTTTAAATACCCGGCCTGTAGGTAAGTAGTTTAAACAGCAAACTGGTGTGTATTGCTTCACTGACACACTAAAGGAAATTTTTAATGGAGGTCAGATATGGCAGTATTTTCTGACAATGTATATGTGATCCATGTGACAGAGAAAACAGAGTTTTAAATACCTGGCCTGTAGGTAAGTAGTTTGAACATCAAACTGGTGTGAATTGCTTCACTGACACACTGAAAGAAATTTTCAATGGAGGCCAGAAATGGCAGCATTTTCTGACAACGTATTTGTGATCCGTGTGCCGGAGAATTAAGTTTTAAATATCTGGCCTGTATGTAACTCTTTTGAACAGCAAACTGGTGTGAATTGCTTCACTGACACACTAAAGGAAATTTTTAATGGAGGCCAGAAAGAGCAGTATTTTCTGACAATGTATATGTGATACTTGTGTCATAGAAAACACAGTTTTAAATACCTGGCCTGTAGGTAAGTAGTTTGATCAGCAAACTGGTGTGAATTCCTTCACTGACACACTAAAGGAAATTTTTAATAGAGGCCAGAAATGGCAGTATTTTCTGACAACGTATATGTCATCCGTATGCCGGAGAAAACACAGTTTTAAATACCTGGCCTATAGGTAAGTAGTTTGAACAGCAAACTGGTGTGAATTGCTTCACTGACACACTAAAGAAAATTTTTAATGGAGGCCAGAAATGGCAGTATTTTCTGACAATGTATATGTGATTCGTGTGACGGAGAAAACAGGGTTTTAAATACCTGGCCTGTAGGTAAGAAGTTTGAACAGCAAACTGGTGTGAATTGCTTCACTGACACACTAAAGGAATTTTTAATGGAGGCCAGAAATAGCAGTATTTTCTGACAACGTATATGTGATCCGTGTGACGGAGAAAACAGAGTTTTAAATACCTGGCCTGTAGATAAGTAGTTTGAACATCATACTGGTGTGAATTGCTTCACTGACACACTGAAAGAAATTTTTAATGGAGGCCAGAAATGGCACTCTTTTCTGACAACGTATACGTGATCCATGTGACAGAGAAAACAGAGTTTAAATACCTGGTCTGTAGGTTAGTAGTTTGAACAGCAAACTGGTGTGAATTGCTTCACTGACACACTAAAGGAAATTTTTAATGGAGGCCAGAAATAGCAGTATCTTCTGTCAACATATATGTGATCCGTGTAACGGAGAAAACAGAGTTTTAAATACCTGGCCTATAGGTAAGTAGTTTGAACAGCAAACTGGTGTGAATTGCTTCACTGACACACTAAAGGAAATTTTTAATGGAGGCCAGAAATGGCAGTATTTTCTGACAACGTATATGTGATCTGTGTGATGGAGAAAACAGGGTTTAAATACCTGGCCTGTAGGTAAGTAGTTTGAACATCAAACTGGTGTGAATTGCTTCACTGACACACTGAAAGAAATTTTTAATGGAGGCCAGAAATGGCAGTATTTTCTGACAATGTATATTTGATCCATGTGACAGAGAAAACAGAGTTTTAAAAACCTGGCCTGTAGGTAAGTAGTTTGAACATCAAACTGGTATGAATTGCTTCACTGACACAATAAAGAAAATTTTTAATGGAGGCCAGAAATGGCAGTAGATTTTGACAATGTATATGTGATCCATGTGGCAGAGAATACAGAGTTTTAAAAACCTGGCCTGTAGGTAAATAGTTTGAACATCAAACTGGTATGAATTGCTTCACTGACACAATGAAAGAAATTTTCAATAGAGGCCAGAAATGGCAGTATTTTCTGACAACGTATCTGTGATCCGTGTGCCGGAGAAAACAGGGTTTTAAATACCTGGCCTGTAGGTAAGTAGTTTGAACAGCAAACTGGTATGAATTGCTTCACTGACACACTAAAGGAAATTTTTAATGGAGGCCAGAAATGGCACTCTTTTCTGACAACGTATATGTGATCCATGTGACGGAGAAAACAGTGTTTTAAATACGTTGCCTGTAGGTAAATAGTTTGAACATCCAACTGGTGTGAATTGCTTCACTGACACACTGAAAGAAATTTTTAATGGAGGCCAGAAATAGCAGTATTTTCTGACAACGTATATGTGATCCGTGTGACAGAGAAAACAGAGTTTTAAATACCTGGGCTGTAGGTAAGTAGTTTGAACATCAAACTGGTGTGAATTGCTTCAGTGACACACTAAAGGAAATTTTTAATGGAGGTCAGATATGGCAGTATTTTCTGACAATGTATATGTGATCCATGTGACAGAGAAAACAGAGTTTTAAATACCTGGCCTGTAGGTAAGTAGTTTGAACATCAAACTGGTGTGAATTGCTTCACTGACACACTGAAAGAAATTTTCAATGGAGGCCAGAAATGGCAGCATTTTCTGACAACGTATTTGTGATCCGTGTGCCGGAGAATTAAGTTTTAAATATCTGGCCTGTATGTAACTCTTTTGAACAGCAAACTGGTGTGAATTGCTTCACTGACACACTAAAGGAAATTTTTAATGGAGGCCAGAAAGAGCAGTATTTTCTGACAATGTATATGTGATACTTGTGTCATAGAAAACACAGTTTTAAATACCTGGCCTGTAGGTAAGTAGTTTGATCAGCAAACTGGTGTGAATTGCTTCACTGACACACTAAAGGAAATTTTTAATAGAGGCCAGAAATGGCAGTATTTTCTGACAACGTATATGTCATCCGTATGCCGGAGAAAACACAGTTTTAAATACCTGGCCTATAGGTAAGTAGTTTGAACAGCAAACTGGTGTGAATTGCTTCACTGACACACTAAAGAAAATTTTTAATGGAGGCCAGAAATGGCAGTATTTTCTGACAATGTATATGTGATTCGTGTGACGGAGAAAACAGGGTTTTAAATACCTGGCCTGTAGGTAAGAAGTTTGAACAGCAAACTGGTGTGAATTGCTTCACTGACACACTAAAGGAATTTTTAATGGAGGCCAGAAATAGCAGTATTTTCTGACAACGTATATGTGATCCGTGTGACGGAGAAAACAGAGTTTTAAATACCTGGCCTGTAGATAAGTAGTTTGAACATCATACTGGTGTGAATTGCTTCACTGACACACTGAAAGAAATTTTTAATGGAGGCCAGAAATGGCACTCTTTTCTGACAACGTATACGTGATCCATGTGACAGAGAAAACAGAGTTTAAATACCTGGTCTGTAGGTTAGTAGTTTGAACAGCAAACTGGTGTGAATTGCTTCACTGACACACTAAAGGAAATTTTTAATGGAGGCCAGAAATAGCAGTATCTTCTGTCAACATATATGTGATCCGTGTAACGGAGAAAACAGAGTTTTAAATACCTGGCCTATAGGTAAGTAGTTTGAACAGCAAACTGGTGTGAATTGCTTCACTGACACACTAAAGGAAATTTTTAATGGAGGCCAGAAATGGCAGTATTTTCTGACAACGTATATGTGATCTGTGTGATGGAGAAAACAGGGTTTAAATACCTGGCCTGTAGGTAAGTAGTTTGAACATCAAACTGGTGTGAATTGCTTCACTGACACACTGAAAGAAATTTTTAATGGAGGCCAGAAATGGCAGTATTTTCTGACAATGTATATTTGATCCATGTGACAGAGAAAACAGAGTTTTAAAAACCTGGCCTGTAGGTAAGTAGTTTGAACATCAAACTGGTATGAATTGCTTCACTGACACAATAAAGAAAATTTTTAATGGAGGCCAGAAATGGCAGTAGATTTTGACAATGTATATGTGATCCATGTGGCAGAGAATACAGAGTTTTAAAAACCTGGCCTGTAGGTAAATAGTTTGAACATCAAACTGGTATGAATTGCTTCACTGACACAATGAAAGAAATTTTCAATAGAGGCCAGAAATGGCAGTATTTTCTGACAACGTATCTGTGATCCGTGTGCCGGAGAAAACAGGGTTTTAAATACCTGGCCTGTAGGTAAGTAGTTTGAACAGCAAACTGGTATGAATTGCTTCACTGACACACTAAAGGAAATTTTTAATGGAGGCCAGAAATGGCACTCTTTTCTGACAACGTATATGTGATCCATGTGACGGAGAAAACAGTGTTTTAAATACGTTGCCTGTAGGTAAATAGTTTGAACATCCAACTGGTGTGAATTGCTTCACTGACACACTGAAAGAAATTTTTAATGGAGGCCAGAAATAGCAGTATTTTCTGACAACGTATATGTGATCCGTGTGACAGAGAAAACAGAGTTTTAAATACCTGGGCTGTAGGTAAGTAGTTTGAACATCAAACTGGTGTGAATTGCTTCAGTGACACACTAAAGGAAATTTTTAATGGAGGTCAGAAATGGCAGTGTTTTCTGACAATGTATATGTGATCCATGTGACAGAGAAAACAGAGTTTTAAATACCTGGCCTGTAGGTAAGTAGTTTGAACATCAAACTGGTGTGAATTGCTTCACTGACACACTGAAAGAAATTTTCAATGGAGGCCAGAAATGGCAGCATTTTCTGACAACGTATTTGTGATCCGTGTGCCGGAGAATTAAGTTTTAAATATCTGGCCTGTATGTAACTCTTTTGAACAGCAAACTGGTGTGAATTGCTTCACTGACACACTAAAGGAAATTTTTAATGGAGGCCAGAAAGAGCAGTATTTTCTGACAATGTATATGTGATACTTGTGTCATAGAAAACACAGTTTTAAATACCTGGCCTGTAGGTAAGTAGTTTGATCAGCAAACTGGTGTGAATTGCTTCACTGACACACTAAAGGAAATTTTTAATAGAGGCCAGAAATGGCAGTATTTTCTGACAACGTATATGTCATCCGTGTGCCGGAGAAAACACAGTTTTAAATACCTGGCCTATAGGTAAGTAGTTTGAACAGCAAACTGGTGTGAATTGCTTCACTGACACACTAAAGAAAATTTTTAATGGAGGCCAGAAATGGCAGTATTTTCTGACAATGTATATGTGATTCGTGTGACGGAGAAAACAGGGTTTTAAATACCTGGCCTGTAGGTAAGAAGTTTGAACAGCAAACTGGTGTGAATTGCTTCACTGACACACTAAAGGAATTTTTAATGGAGGCCAGAAATAGCAGTATTTTCTGACAACGTATATGTGATCCGTGTGACGGAGAAAACAGAGTTTTAAATACCTGGCCTGTAGATAAGTAGTTTGAACATCATACTGGTGTGAATTGCTTCACTGACACACTGAAAGAAATTTTTAATGGAGGCCAGAAATGGCACTCTTTTCTGACAACGTATACGTGATCCATGTGACAGAGAAAACAGAGTTTAAATACCTGGTCTGTAGGTTAGTAGTTTGAACAGCAAACTGGTGTGAATTGCTTCACTGACACACTAAAGGAAATTTTTAATGGAGGCCAGAAATAGCAGTATCTTCTGTCAACATATATGTGATCCGTGTAACGGAGAAAACAGAGTTTTAAATACCTGGCCTATAGGTAAGTAGTTTGAACAGCAAACTGGTGTGAATTGCTTCACTGACACACTAAAGGAAATTTTTAATGGAGGCCAGAAATGGCAGTATTTTCTGACAACGTATATGTGATCTGTGTGATGGAGAAAACAGGGTTTAAGTACCTGGCCTGTAGGTAAGTAGTTTGAACATCAAACTGGTGTGAATTGCTTCACTGACACACTGAAAGAAATTTTTAATGGAGGCCAGAAATGGCAGTATTTTCTGACAATGTATATTTGATCCATGTGACAGAGAAAACAGAGTTTTAAAAATCTGGCCTGTAGGTAAGTAGTTTGAACATCAAACTGGTATGAATTGCTTCACTGACACAATAAAGAAAATTTTTAATGGAGGCCAGAAATGGCAGTAGATTTTGACAATGTATATGTGATCCATGTGGCAGAGAATACAGAGTTTTAAAAACCTGGCCTGTAGGTAAATAGTTTGAACATCAAACTGGTATGAATTGCTTCACTGACACAATGAAAGAAATTTTCAATAGAGGCCAGAAATGGCAGTATTTTCTGACAACGTATCTGTGATCCGTGTGCCGGAGAAAACAGGGTTTTAAATACCTGGCCTGTAGGTAAGTAGTTTGAACAGCAAACTGGTATGAATTGCTTCACTGACACACTAAAGGAAATTTTTAATGGAGACCAGAAATGGCACTCTTTTCTGACAACGTATATGTGATCCATGTGACGGAGAAAACAGTGTTTTAAATACGTTGCCTGTAGGTAAATAGTTTGAACATCCAACTGGTGTGAATTGCTTCACTGACACACTGAAAGAAATTTTTAATGGAGGCCAGAAATAGCAGTATTTTCTGACAACGTATATGTGATCCGTGTGACAGAGAAAACAGAGTTTTAAATACCTGGGCTGTAGGTAAGTAGTTTGAACATCAAACTGGTGTGAATTGCTTCACTGACACACTGAAAGAAATTTTTAATGGAGGCCAGAAATAGCAGTATTTTCTGACAACGTATATGTGATCCGTGTGACAGAGAATACAGAGTTTTAAATACTTGGACTGTAGGTAAGTAGTTTGAACATCAAACTGGTGTGAATTGCTTCACTGACACAATGAAAGAAATTTTCAATAGAGGCCAGAAATGGCAGTATTTTCTGACAACGTATCTGTGATCCGTGTGCCGGAGAAAACAGGGTTTTAAATACCTGGCCTGTAGGTAAGTAGTTTGAACAGCAAACTGGTATGAATTGCTTCACTGACACACTAAAGGAAATTTTTAATGGAGGCCAGAAATGGCACTCTTTTCTGACAACGTATATGTGATCCATGTGACGGAGAAAACAGTGTTTTAAATACGTTGCCTGTAGGTAAATAGTTTGAACATCCAACTGGTGTGAATTGCTTCACTGACACACTGAAAGAAATTTTTAATGGAGGCCAGAAATAGCAGTATTTTCTGACAACGTATATGTGATCCGTGTGACAGAGAAAACAGAGTTTTAAATACCTGGGCTGTAGGTAAGTAGTTTGAACATCAAACTGGTGTGAATTGCTTCAGTGACACACTAAAGGAAATTTTTAATGGAGGTCAGAAATGGCAGTGTTTTCTGACAATGTATATGTGATCCATGTGACAGAGAAAACAGAGTTTTAAATACCTGGCCTGTAGGTAAGTAGTTTGAACATCAAACTGGTGTGAATTGCTTCACTGACACACTGAAAGAAATTTTCAATGGAGGCCAGAAATGGCAGCATTTTCTGACAACGTATTTGTGATCCGTGTGCCGGAGAATTAAGTTTTAAATATCTGGCCTGTATGTAACTCTTTTGAACAGCAAACTGGTGTGAATTGCTTCACTGACACACTAAAGGAAATTTTTAATGGAGGCCAGAAAGAGCAGTATTTTCTGACAATGTATATGTGATACTTGTGTCATAGAAAACACAGTTTTAAATACCTGGCCTGTAGGTAAGTAGTTTGATCAGCAAACTGGTGTGAATTGCTTCACTGACACACTAAAGGAAATTTTTAATAGAGGCCAGAAATGGCAGTATTTTCTGACAACGTATATGTCATCCGTGTGCCGGAGAAAACACAGTTTTAAATACCTGGCCTATAGGTAAGTAGTTTGAACAGCAAACTGGTGTGAATTGCTTCACTGACACACTAAAGAAAATTTTTAATGGAGGCCAGAAATGGCAGTATTTTCTGACAATGTATATGTGATTCGTGTGACGGAGAAAACAGGGTTTTAAATACCTGGCCTGTAGGTAAGAAGTTTGAACAGCAAACTGGTGTGAATTGCTTCACTGACACACTGAAAGAAATTTTTAATGGAGGCCAGAAATAGCAGTATTTTCTGACAACGTATATGTGATCCGTGTGACGGAGAAAACAGAGTTTTAAATACCTGGCCTGTAGATAAGTAGTTTGAACATCATACTGGTGTGAATTGCTTCACTGACACACTGAAAGAAATTTTTAATGGAGGCCAGAAATGGCACTCTTTTCTGACAACGTATACGTGATCCATGTGACAGAGAAAACAGAGTTTAAATACCTGGTCTGTAGGTTAGTAGTTTGAACAGCAAACTGGTGTGAATTGCTTCACTGACACACTAAAGGAAATTTTTAATGGAGGCCAGAAATAGCAGTATCTTCTGTCAACATATATGTGATCCGTGTAACGGAGAAAACAGAGTTTTAAATACCTGGCCTATAGGTAAGTAGTTTGAACAGCAAACTGGTGTGAATTGCTTCACTGACACACTAAAGGAAATTTTTAATGGAGGCCAGAAATGGCAGTATTTTCTGACAACGTATATGTGATCTGTGTGATGGAGAAAACAGGGTTTAAATACCTGGCCTGTAGGTAAGTAGTTTGAACATCAAACTGGTGTGAATTGCTTCACTGACACACTGAAAGAAATTTTTAATGGAGGCCAGAAATGGCAGTATTTTCTGACAATGTATATTTGATCCATGTGACAGAGAAAACAGAGTTTTAAAAACCTGGCCTGTAGGTAAGTAGTTTGAACATCAAACTGGTATGAATTGCTTCACTGACACAATAAAGAAAATTTTTAATGGAGGCCAGAAATGGCAGTAGATTTTGACAATGTATATGTGATCCATGTGGCAGAGAATACAGAGTTTTAAAAACCTGGCCTGTAGGTAAATAGTTTGAACATCAAACTGGTATGAATTGCTTCACTGACACAATGAAAGAAATTTTCAATAGAGGCCAGAAATGGCAGTATTTTCTGACAACGTATCTGTGATCCGTGTGCCGGAGAAAACAGGGTTTTAAATACCTGGCCTGTAGGTAAGTAGTTTGAACAGCAAACTGGTATGAATTGCTTCACTGACACACTAAAGGAAATTTTTAATGGAGGCCAGAAATGGCACTCTTTTCTGACAACGTATATGTGATCCATGTGACGGAGAAAACAGTGTTTTAAATACGTTGCCTGTAGGTAAATAGTTTGAACATCCAACTGGTGTGAATTGCTTCACTGACACACTGAAAGAAATTTTTAATGGAGGCCAGAAATAGCAGTATTTTCTGACAACGTATATGTGATCCGTGTGACAGAGAAAACAGAGTTTTAAATACCTGGGCTGTAGGTAAGTAGTTTGAACATCAAACTGGTGTGAATTGCTTCAGTGACACACTAAAGGAAATTTTTAATGGAGGTCAGAAATGGCAGTGTTTTCTGACAATGTATATGTGATCCATGTGACAGAGAAAACAGAGTTTTAAATACCTGGCCTGTAGGTAAGTAGTTTGAACATCAAACTGGTGTGAATTGCTTCACTGACACACTGAAAGAAATTTTCAATGGAGGCCAGAAATGACAGCATTTTCTGACAACGTATTTGTGATCCGTGTGCCGGAGAATTAAGTTTTAAATATCTGGCCTGTATGTAACTCTTTTGAACAGCAAACTGGTGTGAATTGCTTCACTGACACACTAAAGGAAATTTTTAATGGAGGCCAGAAAGAGCAGTATTTTCTGACAATGTATATGTGATACTTGTGTCATAGAAAACACAGTTTTAAATACCTGGCCTGTAGGTAAGTAGTTTGATCAGCAAACTGGTGTGAATTGCTTCACTGACACACTAAAGGAAATTTTTAATAGAGGCCAGAAATGGCAGTATTTTCTGACAACGTATATGTCATCCGTGTGCCGGAGAAAACACAGTTTTAAATACCTGGCCTATAGGTAAGTAGTTTGAACAGCAAACTGGTGTGAATTGCTTCACTGACACACTAAAGAAAATTTTTAATGGAGGCCAGAAATGGCAGTATTTTCTGACAATGTATATGTGATTCGTGTGACGGAGAAAACAGGGTTTTAAATACCTGGCCTGTAGGTAAGAAGTTTGAACAGCAAACTGGTGTGAATTGCTTCACTGACACACTAAAGGAATTTTTAATGGAGGCCAGAAATAGCAGTATTTTCTGACAACGTATATGTGATCCGTGTGACGGAGAAAACAGAGTTTTAAATACCTGGCCTGTAGATAAGTAGTTTGAACATCATACTGGTGTGAATTGCTTCACTGACACACTGAAAGAAATTTTTAATGGAGGCCAGAAATGGCACTCTTTTCTGACAACGTATATGTGATCCATGTGACAGAGAAAACAGAGTTTAAATACCTGGTCTGTAGGTTAGTAGTTTGAACAGGAAACTGGTGTGAATTGCTTCACTGACACACTAAAGGAAATTTTTAATGGAGGCCAGAAATAGCAGTATCTTCTGTCAACATATATGTGATCCGTGTAACGGAGAAAACAGAGTTTTAAATACCTGGCCTATAGGTAAGTAGTTTGAACAGCAAACTGGTGTGAATTGCTTCACTGACAGTCTAAAGGAAATTTTTAATGGAGGCCTGAAATGGCAGTATTTTCTGACAACGTATATGTGATCTGTGTGATGGAGAAAATAGGGTTTAAATACCTGGCCTGTAGGAAAGTAGTTTGAACATCAAACTTGTGTGAATTGCTTCACTGACACACTGAAAGAAATTTTTAATGGAGGCCAGAAATGGCAGTATTTTCTGACAATGTATATTTGATCCATGTGACAGAGAAAACAGAGTTTTAAAAACCTGGCCTGTAGGTAAGTAGTTTGAACATCAAACTGGTATGAATTGCTTCACTGACACAATAAAGAAAATTTTTAATGGAGGACAGAAATGGCAGTAGATTTTGACAATGTATATGTGATCCATGTGGCAGAGAATACAGAGTTTTAAAAACCTGGCCTGTAGGTAAATAGTTTGAACATCAAACTGGTATGAATTGCTTCACTGACACAATAAAGAAAATTTTTAATGGAGGCCAGAAATGGCAGTAGATTTTGACAATGTATATGTGATACATGTGGCAGAGAATACAGAGTTTTAAATACTTGGACTGTAGGTAAGTAGTTTGAACATCAAACTGGTGTGAATTGCTTCACTGACACAATGAAAGAAATTTTCAATAGAGGCCAGAAATGGCAGTATTTTCTGACAACGTATCTGTGATCCGTGTGCCGGAGAAAACAGGGTTTTCAATACCTGGCCTGTAGGTAAGTAGTTTGAACAGCAAACTGGTATGAATTGCTTCACTGACACACTAAAGGAAATTTTTAATGGAGGCCAGAAATGGCACTCTTTTCTGACAACGTATATGTGATCCATGTGACGGAGAAAACAGTGTTTTAAATACGTTGCCTGTAGGTAAATAGTTTGAACATCCAACTGGTGTGAATTGCTTCACTGACACACTGAAAGAAATTTTTAATGGAGGCCAGAAATAGCAGTATTTTCTGACAACGTATATGTGATCCGTGTGACAGAGAAAACAGAGTTTTAAATACCTGGGCTGTAGGTAAGTAGTTTGAACATCAAACTGGTGTGAATTGCTTCAGTGACATACTAAAGGAAATTTTTAATGGAGGTCAGAAATGGCAGTGTTTTCTGACAATGTATATATGATCCATGTGACAGAGAAAACAGAGTTTTAAATACGTGGCCTGTAGGTAAGTAGTTTGAACATCAAACTGGTGTGAATTACTTCACTGACACACTGAAAGAAATTTTTAATGGAGGCCAGATATGGCAGTATTTTCTGACAACGTATATGTGATCCGTGTGACGAAGAAAACACAGTTTTAAATACCTGGCCTGTAGGTAAGTAGTTTGATCATCAAACTGGTGTGAATTGTTTCACTGACACACTAAAGGAAATTTTTAATGGAGGCCAGAAATAGCAGTATTTTCTGACAACGTATATGTGATCCGTGTGACGGAGAAAATAGGGTTTTAAATACCTGGCCTGTAGATAAGTAGTTTGAACATCAGACTGGTGTGAATTGCTTCACTGACACACTGAAAGAAATTTTTAATGGAGGCCAGAAATGGCACTCTTTTCTGACAACGTATATGTGATCAATGTGACAGAGAAAACAGAGTTTAAATACCTGGGCTGTAGGTAAGTAGTTTGAACATCAAACTTTTGTGAATTGCTTCAGTGACACACTGAAAGAAATTTTTAATCTAGGCCAGAAATGGCAGTATTTTCTGACAACGTATATGTGATCCGTGTGCCGGGGAAAACACAGTTTTAAATACCCGGCCTGTAGGTAAGCAGTTTAAACAGCAAACTGGTGTGAATTGCTTCACTGACACACTAAAGGAAATTTTTAATGGAGGTCAGAAATGGCAGTATTTTCTGACAATGTATATGTGATCCATGTGACAGAGAAAACAGAGTTTTAAATACCTGGCCTGTAGGTAAGTAGTTTGAACATCAAACTGATGTGAATTGCTTCACTGACATACTGAAAGAAATTTTCAATGGAGGCCAGAAATGGCAGCATTTTCTGACAACGTATTTGTGATCCGTGTGCGGGAGAATTTAGTTTTAAATATCTGGCCTGTATGTAAGTCTTTTGAACTGCAAACTGGTGTGAATTGCTTCACTGACAGACTAAAGGAAATTTTTAATGGAGGCCAGAAATAGCAGTATTTTCTGACAATGTATATGTGATACGTGTGTCGGAGAAAACAGTGTTTTAAATACCTGGGCTGTAGGTAAGTAGTTTGATCATCAAACTGGTGTGAATTATTTCTCTGACACAATAAGGAAATTTTTAATGGAGGCCAGAAATAGCAGTATTTTCTGACAATGTATATGTGATCCGTGTGACGGAGAAAATAGAGTTTTAAATACGTGGCCTGTAGGTAAGTAGTTTGAACAGCAAACTGGTTTGAATTGTTTCACTGACACACTAAAGAAAATTTTTAATGGAGGCCAGAAATGGCAGTATTTTCTGACAACATATATGTGATTCGTGTGACGGAGAAAACAGAGTTTTAAATACCTGGCCTGTAGGTAGGTAGTTTGAACAGCAAACTGGTGTGAATTACTTCACTGACACACTAACGAAAATTTTTAATGGAGGCCAGAAATGGCAGTATTTTCTGACAACGTATATGTGATTCGTGTGACAGAGAAAACAGGGTTTTAAATACCTGGCCTGTAGGTAAGTAGTTTGAACAGCAAACTGGTGTGAATTGCTTCACTGACACACTAAAGTAATTTTTAATGGAGGCCAGAAATAGCAGTATTTTCTGACAACGTATATGTGATCTATGTGACAGAGAAAACAGAGTTTTAAATACCTGGCCTGTAGATAAGTAGTTTGAACATCAGACTGGTGTGAATTGCTTCACTGACACACTGAAAGAAATTTTTAATGGAGGCCAGAAATGGCACTCTTTTCTGACAACGTATATGTGATCCATGTGACAGAGAAAACAGAGTTTAAATACCTGGGCTGTAAGTAAGTAGTTTGAACATCAAACTTGTGTGTATTGCTTCAGTGACACACTGAAAGAAATTTTTAATCTAAGCTAGAAATGGTAGTATTTTCTGACAACGTATATGTGATCCATGTGCCGGGGAAAACACAGTTTTAAATACCCGGCCTGTAGGTAAGTAGTTTAAACAGCAAACTAGTGTGAATTGCTTCACTGACACACTAAAGGAAATTTTTATTGGAGGTCAGAAATGGCAGTATTTTCTGACAATGTATATGTGATCCATGTAACAGAGAAAACAGAGTTTTAAATACCCGGCCTGTAGGTAAGTAGTTTGAACATCAAACTGCTGTGAATTGCTTCACTGACACACTGAAAGAAATTTTCAATGGAGGCCAGAAATGGCAGCATTTTCTGACAACGTATTTGTGATCCGTGTGCCGGAGAATTTAGTTTTAAATATCTGGCCTGTATGTAACTCTTTTGAACAGCAAACTGGTGTGAATTGCTTCACTGACACACTAAAGGAAATTTTTAATGGATGCCAGAAAGAGCAGTATTTTCTGACAATGTATATGTGATACTTGTGTCATAGAAAACACAGTTTTAAATACCGGGCCTGTAGGTAAGTAGTTTGATCAGCAAACTGGTGTGAATTACTTCACTGACACACTGAAAGAAATTTTTAATGGAGGCCAGATATGGCAGTATTTTCTGACAACGTATATGTGATCCGTGTGACGAAGAAAACACAGTTTTAAATACCTGGCCTGTAGGTAAGTAGTTTGATCATCAAACTGGTGTGAATTGTTTCACTGACACACTAAAGGAAATTTTTAATGGAGGCCAGAAATAGCAGTATTTTCTGACAACGTATATGTGATCCGTGTGACAGAGAAAATAGGGTTTTAAATAACTGGCCTGTAGATAAGTAGTTTGAACATCAGACTGGTGTGAATTGCTTCACTGACACACTGAAAGAAATTTTTAATGGAGGCCAGAAATGGCACTCTTTTCTGACAACGTATATGTGATCAATGTGACAGAGAAAACAGAGTTTAAATACCTGGGCTGTAGGTAAGTAGTTTGAACATCAAACTTTTGTGAATTGCTTCAGTGACACACTGAAAGAAATTTTTAATCTAGGCCAGAAATGGCAGTATTTTCTGACAACGTATATGTGATCCGTGTGCCGGGGAAAACACAGTTTTAAATACCCGGCCTGTAGGTAAGCAGTTTAAACAGCAAACTGGTTTGAATTGTTTCACTGACACACTAAAGAAAATTTTTAATGGAGGCCAGAAATGGCAGTATTTTCTGACAACATATATGTGATTCGTGTGACGGAGAAAACAGAGTTTTAAATACCTGGCCTGTAGGTAGGTAGTTTGAACAGCAAACTGGTGTGAATTACTTCACTGACACACTAAAGTAATTTTTAATGGAGGCCAGAAATAGCAGTATTTTCTGACAACGTATATGTGATCTATGTGACAGAGAAAACAGAGTTTTAAATACCTGGCCTGTAGATAAGTAGTTTGAACATCAGACTGGTGTGAATTGCTTCACTGACACACTGAAAGAAATTTTTAATGGAGGCCAGAAATGGCACTCTTTTCTGACAACGTATATGTGATCCATGTGACAGAGAAAACAGAGTTTAAATACCTGGGCTGTAAGTAAGTAGTTTGAACATCAAACTTGTGTGTATTGCTTCAGTGACACACTGAAAGAAATTTTTAATCTAAGCTAGAAATGGTAGTATTTTCTGACAACGTATATGTGATCCATGTGCCGGGGAAAACACAGTTTTAAATACCCGGCCTGTAGGTAAGTAGTTTAAACAGCAAACTAGTGTGAATTGCTTCACTGACACACTAAAGGAAATTTTTATTGGAGGTCAGAAATGGCAGTATTTTCTGACAATGTATATGTGATCTATGTAACAGAGAAAACAGAGTTTTAAATACCCGGCCTGTAGGTAAGTAGTTTGAACATCAAACTGGTGTGAATTGCTTCACTGACACACTGAAAGAAATGTTCAATGGAGGCCAGAAATGGCAGCATTTTCTGACAACGTATTTGTGATCCGTGTGCCGGAGAATTTAGTTTTAAATATCTGGCCTGTATGTAACTCTTTTGAACAGCAAACTGGTGTGAATTGCTTCACTGACACACTAAAGGAAATTTTTAATGGATGCCAGAAAGAGCAGTATTTTCTGACAATGTATATGTGATACTTGTGTCATAGAAAACACAGTTTTAAATACCTGGCCTGTAGGTAAGTAGTTTGATCAGCAAACTGGTGTGAATTGCTTCACTGACACACTAAAGGAAATTTTTAATAGAGGCCAGAAATGGCAGTATTTTCTGACAACGTATCTGTCATCCGTGTGCCGTAGAAAATACAGTTTTAAATACCTGGCCTATAGGTAAGTAGTTTGAACAGCAAACTGGTGTGAATTGCTTCACTGACACACTAAAGAAAATTTTTAATGGAGGCCAGAAAAGGCAGTTTTTTCTGACAATGTATATGTGATTCGTGTGACGGAGAAAACAGGGTTTTAAATACCTGGCCTGTAGGTAAGAAGTTTGAACAGCAAACTGGTGTGAATTGCTTCACTGACACACTAAAGGAATTTTTAATGGAGGCCAGAAATAGCAGTATTTTCTGACAACGTATATGTGATCCGTGTGACGGAGAAAACAGAGTTTTAAATACCTGGCCTGTAGATAAGTAGTTTGAACATCAGACTGGTGTGAATTGCTTCACTGACACACTAAAGGAAATTTTTAATGGAGGCCAGAAATGGCAGTATATTCTGACAACGTATATGTGATCTGTCTGATGGAGAAAACAGGGTTTAAATGCCTGGCCTGTAGGTAAGTAGTTTGAACATCAAACTGGTGTGAATTGCTTCACTGACACACTGAAAGAAATTTTTAATGGAGGCCAGAAATGGCAGTATTTTCTGACAATGTATATTTGATCAATGTGACAGAGAAAACATTGTTTTAAAAACCTGGCCTGTAGGTAAGTAGTTTGAACATCAAACTGGTATGAATTGCTTTACTGACACAATAAAGAAAATTTTTAATGGGGGCCAGAAATGGCAGTTGATTTTGACAATGTATATGTGATCCATGTGGCAGAGAATACAGAGTTTTAAAAACCTGGCCTGTAGGTAAATAGTTTGAACATCAAACTGGTATGAATTGCTACACTGACACAATAAAGAAAATTTTTAATGGAGGCCAGAAATGGCAGTAGATTTTGACAATGTATATGTGATCCATGTGGCAGAGAATACAGAGTTTAAAATACTTGGACTGTAGGTAAGTAGTTTGAACATCAAACTGGTGTGAATTGCTTCACTGACACAATGAAAGAAATTTTCAATAGAGGCCAGAAAAGGCAGTATTTTCTGGCAACGTATCTGTGATCCGTGTGCCGGAGAAAACAGGGTTTTAAATACCTGGCCTGTAGGTAAGTAGTTTGAACAGCAAACTCTTATGAATTGCTTCACTGACACACTAAAGGAAATTTTTAATGGAGGCCAGAAATGGCACTCTTTTCTGACAACGTATATGTGATCCATGTGACGGAGAAAACAGTGTTTTAAATACGTTGCCTGTAGGTAAATAGTTTGAACATCCAACTGGTGTGAATTGCTTCACTGACACACTGAAAGAAATTTTTAATGGAGGCCAGAAATAGCAGTATTTTCTGACAACGTATATGTGATCCGTGTGACAGAGAAAACAGAGTTTTAAATACCTGGGCTGTAGGTAAGTAGTTTGAACATTAAACTGGTGTGAATTGCTTCAGTGCCACACTAAAGGAAATTTTTAATGGAGGTCAGAAATGGCAGTGTTTTCTGACAATGTATATGTGATCCATGTGACAGACAAAGCAGAGTTTTAAATACCTGGCCTGTAGGTAAGTAGTTTGAACATCAAACTGGTGTGAATTACTTCACTGACACACTGAAAGAAATTTTTAATGGAGGCCAGAAATGGCAGTATTTTCTGACAACGTATATGTGATCCGTGTGACGAAGAAAACACAGTTTTAAATACCTGGCCTGTAGTTAAGTACTTTGATCATCAAACTGGTGTGAATTGTTTCACTGACACACTAAAGGAAATTTTTAATGGAGGCCAGAAATAGCAGTATTTTCTGACAATGTATTTGTGATCCGTGTGCGGGAGAATTTTGTTTTAAATATCTGGCCTGTATGTAAGTCTTTTGATCTGCAAACTGGTGTGAATTGCTTCACTGACAGACTAAAGAAAATTTTTAATGGAGGCCAGAAATAGCAGTATTTTCTGACAATGTATATGTGATACGTGTGTCGGAGAAAACACAGTTTTAAATACCTGGCCTGTAGGTAAGTCGTTTGATCAGCAAACTGGTGTGAATTGCGTCACTGACACACTAAAGGAAATTTTTAATAGAGGCCAGAAATGGCAGTATTTTCTGACAACGTATATGTCATCCGTGTGCCGGAGAAAACAGAGTTTTAAATACCTGGCCTATAGGTAAGTAGTTTGAACAGCAAACTGGTGTGAATTGCTTCACTGACACACTAAAAAAATTTTTTAATGGAGGCTAGAAATGGCAGTATTTTCTGACAATGTATATGTGATCCGTGTGACGGAGAAAACAGAGTTTTAAATACCTGGCCTGTAAGTAAGTAGTTTGAACATCAAACTGGTGTGAATTGCTTCACTGACACACTGAAAGAAATTTGTAATGGATGCCAGAAATGGCAGCATTTACTGACAACGTATATGTGATCCATGTGACGGAGAAAACAGAGTTATAAATACCTGGCCTGTAGGTAAGTAGTTTGAACATCAAACTGGTGTGAATTGCTTCACTGACACACTGAAAGAAATTTTTAATGGATGCCAGAAATGGCAGTATTTTCTGACAACGTATATGTGATCCGTGTGACGGAGAAAACACAGTTTTAAATACCTGGCCTGTAGGTAAGTAGTTTGAACATCAAACTACTGGTGTGAATTGCTTCACTGACACACTGAAAGAAATTTTTAATGGAGGCCAGAAATGGCAGTATTTTCTGACAACGTATATATGATCCGTGTGACAGAGAAAACAGAGCTTTAAATACCTTGCCTGTAGTTAAGTAGTTTGAACAGCAAACTGGTGTGAATTGCTTAACTGACACACTGAAAGAAATTTTTAATGGAGGCCAGAAATGGCAGTATTTTTTGACAACGTATATGTGATCCGTGTGACGGAGAAAACACAGTTTTAAATAGCTGGATTTCTAGCGCTGTAATATGGAAAGGATCTGGCTGTATTCTGCAGTGCCAACAAGCAAATGGCGCAGAAAAACTGTGTTCTCTGGATTCCTTTTTATGCAAATAATGAGTATTATGATCCAAAAAAAAGTTTTCCTGGCCCCAGAGACCTGGGCCTTTGTATAGAAATATCTAACAGCAGCAGAATGCAGAATTGGAATGGAGCCTCTTGTGCTATATGCACTGCAGTCTGCTATATACCCTGCCTGCCTGCCTATATACACTGCTTGCCTGATATCTCTGCAGATGGATTAGTTAGTTCTCAAAAGGACTGTTTGTTAAGATGGATATGTGTAATGTACGGTTTTTCTCCCTACACTACCTAATACACAAGCAAATTTCTCCCTGATGCAGCAGCACCTCTCCCTACACTGTCTGATTCCGGAGTGACTGTGACGAGCATGGCGGCGCCAGATCTGATATAGACCTGATGACGTTGTGCTACCAGACAATCACTGTAATGCCACAACCAACATGGCTACGGCATTACAGTGAGTGGCAGGCAATCCCTGCTTGTTGATTGGCGCTCTAAAGAGCTCCCGCCGAGCAACCCCGGAAATACTTGGTGAGCGCCGAGCAGTAGCGAGCATTCTCGCTCATCACTAGAATTATCTATCCTTGTTTGTACCATTTTTGTAGCTGTAAAAAGTCTCAAATTGTGGCTCATGCCATAAAAATGCAATAATTTGTTACTTTACTACCTCTTTGCACTTTTGAAATATAGTGAGAAAAGTGGGTGAGGTTATCATAGTAAGACAGGGACTTCATCAGGCTGAGAGAGTTACTATGCCTAAAGACAGAATATGGTGTAAATTTTAGCACAAATGTACAGCTGTTACTAGCAGGCATACATTTCATGGGCTAAATTTTTCAGATGGTGCACATTTGGAAGTTTTGATAGTTGAGCACTTCCTTAAATTCAGCACATATTACTCCAACACACTGAAGTTTGAAATTAAATATGAATTAATAAATTAATAAATTTTCCCCTCTGTTCTTTTAGGTTTCGATATTTGAAGGTTGTTACATACTACTTATGTGAGAAATCTAGATGTAAGAAATTATTTTTGTGATGTTTTATCTGAAGTTCGGTTTGAATCCAAAGATGTATATCGAGTAAGAGGAAAAAAAAGGTAATAACCTACTACATATGGCACATTGTCTAGTTTTAGAAAACCTCTAAATTTGATTTTACTTTTACAGTAAAAGTGGATTTAGGTTTGAGCCTACTTATCATTTGCTAGAGATGTAGTAAAGAACACTTTCTTGCATACATTGAGCATATGCCACTTTTTTTATGAAATGTTTAGTGGTTTTTGATCTCTAACTGGTCAAAATTTTACACACTTTACAGATGCATTAGGAGAGATTTATCAAGCCAAATGTGCAATGAATTCGAATGAAGTCGGCTATTTTAGATACTTTCTAAGACTTGTCCAACAAGATAATTGGCTCCAATGAAAATTGTGCAAGGCTTAGTGAAAAGGGATTTGTCCTATTGTTTATCCTATTGTTGTTGTTGTCCTATTGTTCTATACCAAGAATGCACCTAAATTATTGCACAAATTTCTGGCAAAGAGTAAGTCAATTAATAGGTGGTGTAAACTTAGATACAACAGTCTAAGAATGTTCCAGAGTTATCAAACAGATTGACCAACTGTGATAAATTTAATATAGCCAAAGTCTAGAAAAACCATAAGCTAAAATAAATACTTTATTTTCTCATATTAAAATAGTCATAGATAGAGGAATCACACGTGGTGATGGCAAACCTATACATTTCTGTGTTAAGCTTACTCATGGTCTATATGATCACATATCCCATATAATCCAAAATCCAATACATATCCTATTTAAACAAGAAAGTCTAAGGATGTGCCATTCAAACAGAATGAACCACTGTGATAAATTTGGTGCTTTTTAAAGCTATCTAGTGTAAGTTTGCACATTTTAACAATTACAGTATTGAAAAATATTCTGCACTATGCATTGCAATTTCTCAACCTACTGTGGACCACACAGAAAGTCAATGCAGGAGCATAATTTATTAATGTCATACTAGATATACCACAGACCATGATTTATCTTATTTCTGAGATTGAGAAAACAATGTTCAGAACATCCAAGAAAAAGCACACAAATATACACAGAAAACTAGAAAATATTTAAAGCTTTCCATATGCACAGCTTCTTCAGTTTTACTTTATGTTTTCTTGTACAATGTTTTTTTCTTTAAAAAATTTAATAATACAGCAATACCATGAACTGAAGATAGTTTTGAGCCAACTTTTTAAACTGAAATCTGAACTGCACATTAACCCTGCTGTTCTGTTCGGGTCTACTATACACTTATAATGTTCTGGTCATTTTTGACCAGACCTATTAAAGTCTTTATTTTTAGCAAATTTAAGTGTTTTATTTGAATACCTGTTGCATTATTATATTGCTGTATGTAAATATATTTAAAAAAAAATAAAAAAAATAAAAAGTTCAGTTTTTTCTATATAAAATGGTAAATAAGGTTCACGGTGTTAAATTTAATGTTTGCATTCGTCATAAGTATAATTTACATGCCTTTTGTATAAGTACTTTGCACAACTGCAACATATCACATTTGTTTTGTGATTACTTGATGTTGGACAGAAGGCACATCGTTTCCATTTTAGGCTGGTTGCGTTGCCGGTGGAGGCCGTGGGTATCGTAGCAGTGCCGGTGAAAGCCGTTGGTTCACTTTCTTTAGCATGCTGTTGGATCCTGTGGACAATGGCTGCCGCTCCATCATCTCTGGGTGTTACTTTTCTTTCTTAGATATATGGGCTAACCAGTGATTTTCCCAACTCCTCTATAAAAATTCTTCTTTTATATAGTTTATTTTTGTTCCAATTTGGGTGTATTTCACGCCATAACACAAATGCATTGTATGCCGATACATCAATAATGTTGTAAAAAACAACAATTGGCCACCGATTTGTTTTGCGTTTACAGGTGTAAGTGCCTATGAGTTGATCTACAGTATTAACTGCCAGTTTTGTGGCATTGTAATGTAAAATCATGTACGGCTTTCTGTCGTCTCGATTACAGATTGCACTATCATGGTGCATTGTGCTCATCAGAATGACCTGTTTGTGTTTTTTGGGAACGTAAGAAACTACTGTTGTATCCTTAGTAAAATAAAACATAGACCTATAAGCATCTCTCTTACTGAGGATACCTTGCGGCAGTTCTGGCTTATTTTTTCTAACAGTACCCAGCATGGTCATTTTTTTTTTCAGCAACATTTTCCCCAGTGGGTATTATGTGAAAAAATTGTCGCATGAAACATTTTGTCCTTTGAGTCCATGTGTCATCTCCAAAACTACTCGCATACCTTGATTTTTTTCAGCTCTTTCTCCAATGTTTTTTACTATGTATACCTGAGCATTTACAGCGTATGAACTTTTGTTGTCGCGCAGAGTCCATATTTTGATGCCGTACTTTGCAGGCTTACTTGGAATATACTGTCTGAATGGGTACCTACCTCTGAATGACACCAGTTGTTCATCTGCAGTCACATTTTCACCAGTATTATAAAATGTTGGTAGAATCTCTACCCATTTATTCCACAAATCTCTAATAAGGGCAAGTCTGTCTGTGGCTCTTCTTTCAATTCGATTGGTTTTATTATCAAACCGAAGGACTCTTGAAATCTCATGAAATCTTTCTAGAGACATTGTGGCCCTAAATATGTGGGACCAGTTTCGGAATTCCATAAACTTTTGGTTGATTCACCATACAATCTGTACTCTCCTGCTTACAGTAGTAAACCTATGAAAGCATTTAGAGCTGTCAAATCGAAATTCTTCCATTTATCGCTGTAAACTTGTTGTCCCTAAATGTTTGTCATTTGTATTATGATGTTTTGTATGGTTATATTTATGAACAATTTGAATGCAGATTGTATGTCATCAATTCTTGATATAGCGTACCAATAGGACTTGGAGTATCTTTTATGACATTTGAAGAAGACCTTCTACCAGCCTGAGCAGAAGGCTGCAAGTTCCAAACTACATCTTTGTTTTTCGAATGGATTTCTTGCATTCGACTAGTTGTCTGGGTTTCCTCATCAGATTCCACTTCATAATCAAATTTCTCTGCATTGGTTTCCCCGTCACTTATTTGGTCCGCCTCTTCGGACACATTTTCAAGCGGGACATCATCATCTGAATTGGAGGCGTTTACAAGCTCCTCCAACTCAGCTTCAGTCAATATTCATTTTCTCATCATGCAAAAAGGCAACACTGTGGAATGAAAAAATAAAATATACAGTACAGACCAAAAGTTTGGACACACCTTCTCATTTAAAGATTTTTCTGTATTTTCATGACTATGAAAATAGTACATTTACACTGAAGGCATCAAAACTATGAATTAACACATGTGGAATTATATACTTAGCAAAAAATTATGAAGCAGCTGAAAATATGTCATATTCTAGGTTCTTCAAAGTAGCCACCTTTTGCTTTGATAACTGCTTTGCATACTCTTGGCATTCTCTTGATGAGCTTCAAGAGGTAGTCACCGGAAATGGTCTTCCAACAATCTTGAAGGAGTTCCCAGAGATGCTGAGCACTTGTTGGCCCTTTTGCCTTCACTCTGCGGTTCAGCTCACCCCAAACCATCTCGATTGGGTTCAGGTCTGGTGACTGTGGAGGCCAGGTCATCTGGCGTAGCACCCCATCACTCTCCTTCTTGGTCAAATAGCCCTTACACAGCCTGGAGGTGTGTTTGGGGTCATTGTCCTGTTGATAAATAAGTGATGGTCCAACTAAACGCAAACCGGATGGAATAGCATGCCACTGCAATATGCTGTGGTAGCCATGCTGGTTCAGTATGCCAACAATTTTAAATAAATCCCCAACAGTGTCACCAGCAAAGCACCCCCACAGCATCACACCTCCTCCTCCATGCTTCACGGTGGGAACCAGGCATGTAGAGTCCATCCGTTCACCTTTTCTGCGTCGCACAAAGACACAGTGGTTGGAACCAAAGATCTCAAATTTGGACTCATCAGACCAAAGCACAGCTTTACACTGGTCTAATGTCCATTCCTTGTGTTCTTTAGCCCAAACAATTCTCTTCTGCTTGTTGCCTGTCCTTAGCAGTGGTTTCCTAGCAGCTATTTTACCATGAAGGCCTGCTGCACAAAGTTTCCTCTTAACAGTTGTTGTAGAGATGTGTCTGCTGCAAGACCTCTGTGTGGCATTGACCTGGTCTCTAATCTGAGCTGCTGTTAACCTGCGATTTCTGAGGCTGGTGACGCGGATAAACTTATCCTCAGAAGCAGAGGTGACTCTTGGTCTTCCTTTCCTGGGGCGGTCCTCATATTAGCCAGTTTCTTTGTAGCGCTTGATGGTTTTTGCAACTGCACTTGGGGACACTTTCAAAGTTTGCCCAATTTTTCGCACTGACTGACCTTCATTTCTTAAAGTAATGATGGCCACTCGTTTTTCTTTACTTAGCTGCTTTTTTCTTGCCATAATACAAATTCTATCAGTCTATTCAGTAGGACTATCAGCTGTGTATCCACCTGACTTCTGCACAACACAACTGATGGTCCCAGCCCCATTTATAAGGCAAGAAATCCCACTTATTAAACCTGACAGGGCACACCTGTGAAGTGAAAACCATTTCCAGTGCCTACCTCTTGAAGCTCATCAAGAGAATGCCAAAAGTGTGAAAAGCAGTCATCAAAGCAAAAGGTGGCTACTTTGAAGAACCAAGAATATAAGACATATTTTCAGTTGTTTCACACTTTTTTGTTAAGTATATAATTCCACATGTGTTAATCCATAGTTTTCATGCCTTCAGTGTGAATGTACAATTTTCAAAGTCATGAAAATACAGAAAAATCTTTAAATGAGAAGGTGTGTCCAAACTTCTGGTCTGTACTGTATACATAAACAATAATAATAAAATGAGAGAACAAACTATTACCAGTTTCACAACAATACACACAATAAGGGCCTCGTCACACATTGAGACATTCCCTGTGATTGCGATGCTGGAGCGTCGCAAACGAGACCATCCATATAAGCATGCACTCATTCTATCACAGCAGTAAGAATATATCCTCCTCATAATCATACAATGGGTCATCAAAAGTACAATTCTCATGCAAGATGAAATAAGTGCTGGGCATTATTTCAACAAGCAGGCAGTGACCATTGCCTTACACCATGACACATTAATCAACCAATGGCTGAGCAAAATAAAAAAATTGCTGCTTTACACTATACAATCTAATCAAAATAATTGAATAATTTGAGAATAAAAGAATAGTTTATCTGCTGCATACCTGTAAAGATGAGTTTTCAGAGCTCTGACATCTATACATGTGCTCTCTCTGTGTTCTCTCCAGCTGTACTGAAAGTGAAATAACTGTATAGACTAGTATGGTAATTGTCTACTGATGAGATCAGAGAAAACACCACACTTTAGCATAAGATAGCCCACAGTAAAACAAACACATTTGTCAAACAGAATTTATTATCGCTCTTTTCAGGTCAGCATTACACAGCAATAGAATGAGCTAACACAAGGAAAATAAGAAAATCTTTTCATTTACAATGTGAAATGTTTACAACTGAATTGAACTATTACTATACAATACTATACTGGAAGCGAGTCCATCTGCTGTATCGTAATTTGAAAATGTATGTATGTGTAAATCTGCACGGACCAAAAGGACCTAGATAAATTGATAAATAGTAGTAGATGTAATATATAGTCCAAAATGAGATTATAACTCCTTTATTTTACTCAAAAAATGGCTGGAGATTAGTATAAAAGGCTATCGGTCATTTTTGACCAAACAGTACAGTACAAGTGTAAAAAAAAGCGTGGAGCAAAAAGTAAACAAAAAACATAGTAAGAACCCCTCAAATGAGGAAAAGTCAATTAACCACAAGTTTCAGAACCGCATAATGAATATTTTAAAAAATATCAAATTTCAAATTCGGCCATTTTTGACCAAACAGAACAGCAAGGTTAAGATGCAATATAAATGCACCGTTCATCTTACAGAATAATATGTTATGTTGATTTTTGTTGATCAATACAGAAGCCACGTTTCAAGATAAGAATATTGCTGGAATATTGCTGGAATATACTTGTAAGGCCTCATTTCCATATATCCATTTCTATGGGATCATTCCCAAACCTTGGATTAGTGTTAGAGCTCGATAGAAAAAAAAATATTAATAAAGGTTTTTTTAGATCCTGACGTCACATGAGTCTGACTCAAGCTAAAAACAACTGACCAGGTACAACTGAAGTATGGAAATCCAGCCTAAACACAGCATCTAGTGTAACATGAAAATGGAGATATACTCAGTATGGGAATGTAGAATTCTATGGATTTCATATTATGGTTCTCTACCTTGAAGTTTACATGGAACAGGAGTCATTTTATGGTTTTGTGAAAGCAATAAAAAATAATAGGAGTATCTACAACACCCAACCATACATCAGCCGCCATTTTTGAAATGTAAAGCTGAAGCTGAAAAAATTGTCTAAGTAATAACTCCACCATCTATTAAATATGTTTGGTGAGAAAGTTATAAGCTGCTGTTAATTTAAAACACACATTGAAGATACTGACTCATATAAATCAATATAAGGGAAAGCATGCCCCCCTGCTGTAGGCAACATGGATTTGAGTAGTTATGGAATCCCTCTGTAAAGGCTCGTACAGACGTCCATGGTTCTCGGTCTAGGACTGTAATGTACAAATTGTTAGTGGGTCTCCCGACTCTAGAGTGACAGTCTCATACAAATATATGAAGCAGTCATGCTTGGGTCAGGAGTCCCATGGCCAGTCCGTGCATTGTGGTCCATGATTGGATCGAGATCCACAGGTGTCTGGATGAGCTCCAAAGGTAAATGCACATGACAGTTTTTTTCAGACGGGTACACTCAAAAATGCACCTGAAAAACATTTACTGCTCAGAAAAATTAATATATGAATTTCTATGTAAAATGACTTGCTGTGTGTATGTTCAAGTTTCAAAAGACTCCAAGTGGTTAAAATAAGTGGTCTGACCATTCTTAAGATATTTTTTGCTCTGAGGAAGCTCTATACTTTCCTATACAAGTCAATGGGAAGGCTCAAAAGATGCGTGGAAGAAGCAGGGGCATCTTGTTGAGATTTTTGCAAGCGTTTTAGCTTGAAAAACTGCTAGCAATTTCTTCATTGTTTAACCCCTTTCACTACCTTTGACGTACATTAAGTCAAAGGTAGTATCTCTGCATTTGATGCAGGCTCACACACCCAGCCCACATCTTTCCATAGACTTGATGGCTGATTTAATCAGCCATCTTGTGCCTGTAACAGCCGCTGGTGGAGTAGTGCTCTGCACGCTGTGGTTAACCAGTTAAATCCCACTGTCAATAACTGACAGCAGGATTAAACACGCTCCAGACGGAAGCATGTCATTCATCCCACCCATCAGCGCGCCCCTTGTCATATTTAGGATCCCTGCATTCCTAAAAGTCCAATCTATCAAAATATAAAAATAAATTAATCCGATCAGTAACAAAAAAAAAATCAAATTGCCAGAATTACGTTTTTTTGGCCCCCGCAACATTGAGCTGAAATGCAACAACAGGCGATCAAAACATTGCATCTACCCCAAAATGGTATCAATAAAAATGTCAGCTCAGGGCAAAAAAAAAATAAGCCCTCACCCGGCCCAAGATTCCAAAAAATGAAAACATTATAGGTCTCGGAAAACGGTGACATAAGCAAAAACAAAAAATTCTTACAAATTTCCACATTTTTTTTCTTCACCTCGTAAATGGAAAAAAAAATTATACATGTTTGGTATCTGTATACTCATACTGACCTGGAGAATCATATTGCCAGGTAAGTTTTAGCTTATAGTGAACATGGAAAAGAAAAAACCCAAAAAACAATTTTGGAAGTGCACTTTTTGTGCTATTTCAACACACTTGGAATTTTGTTTCCTGCTTTCCAGGGCATTACATGATAAAATTGATGTCAATCAAAAGTACAACTTCTCCTGCAAAAACTCAAGCCCTCGTACGGCTATGGGGACAGAAGAATTAAAAAGTTATGGCTCTTGGAATAAGAGGAGGAAAAAACGAAAGTGCAAAAACGGAAAATCACAAGGTCATGAAGGGGTTAATAGAGCTAAAAAAAGAAAAAAAAACATCCGGAAAATAACAGAAAAAAAAAGATGCTCCAAAAACACCTGAAGAATTGTAAAAGAAACGCTGGCTGACAAAATGTAAAAAATATTAACGGAAAAAAGCTAAAAAAGGCTTCAGGAAAAAAAGGCCAGCCCATTTCAAAAAATGTATGTTATGTATGTTAGTTAGTCTACCCATAATAACAGTGAAAGATAAATAATTGTTCTTATTATTCTTAGTATAATATTACAACTTATTATTATTATTATTATTATTATTATTATGCATCAGACTAATCTTAAAAAAAAAGAGAAAATATTTTTCACCAACATTTTTTAGAGTTAATTTTTGTCCTTAATAATTCCATTTTTAATAATTAAATCATTTAAAAAGTAAATAAAATACGACAAAATTTGTAAACAACATAAAAGTTGTTCTCTGCAAATTTGTTTCATATTGATTTTCCAATTGACAACATTAATTACCATTAAATAAATTTCATTCAAATGAATGGCCTTTAAAAATAAAGTTCATGTTGCTTTTCAAGCAAACAGCTATTGTATGCTCTCTTTGCAACAGATTAGCCAAACAGGGATCCAGTGATCCTCATGTGGAAGAAATATTCGGCTTCTCTGAAGCTTGAGCCATGTTGTGTAAAAACTGAATCGCTGTGAAAACAAAGAGTGCGGACTGCAGACACTTTTCAGTTGTAACGTCTGTTTAATAGTATTTTTTGTTAGCATTAGGTAAACATCTCTACTATTCAGTCTATGAGGAAAAAACACTTTACAGGTCAGTGGTATTATGCATACCCACATATTTAGGTAGTAGAATCACAGACGTGAAAACAGACAGACGGCTTTCCTGTGTGCTCATTATCAGATGTAGAAAGAGCATATTGGTCACATAAAATGAATGAATATTGTTCATGAGTCATCACTGTATTGCTATCTGCTGCTAGAAATATGTATAACTTGCAATTGTTTAAATCAGCTGACCAAACTACCAACCCAACAATAGAAAAGAATTTAACTTCCTCCAACTTAGTGTTAGAATCTGCTTCTTTGGGACCATACGCCATTTTGTTGTGGGTTTTGGCTGTTGGTCTGTTTCCCTTGGTTTTGGTTTTGACTAAGGTCAGGTGATTGTATCACTCTTTATTACCCAGCACCTGCCTCCTAGTATTTGCCGGACAACAGTGTTAATCCGCGAGAGTTCTGGCTAGGAGGCTTTGTAGTAGTGGTTTCTGTGTTTAGTTTTGTTCAGTTCTGATATCCTCTAGTTCTGCCTGCTGAGATTCCTGTATTCCCTTTTTGTTTCTGAAGCTTCCTCTGTTTCCTGCTAGGAGGTCACCTGTTTGTTTTTTCCCAGTCCTTAGTTCTTTCAGGGTCTCCTTTCTCTCTTCCTTTAGGTCTTCTTTTGAGTTTAGTCTAGGAAACGTCGGTGGGTCTATTCGCTAGGAATAGGTTGCCCACTCCATCGTAGGGTTTCAGTCTAGTCCTAGTGCAGGGACAGCTTTTCCCTCTCCAGCCCTAGTTCTGAGTTGAAGTTTCACAACACTTAGTTTTTTATTTTGGGGAAGAAAGATTGGGATTTACTTCAATTTAACTATAATTTCACATTAATTGGCCCACATAAGGTTATATTCCCATGTGATGTATCCGCTAAGAAGAAAAATCTCAGCATTAAATATCACTGTAGATGTTGTTGTTGAAAAGGTCTAATGCCACGGCCCCACTATCAGTATTCGGTCAGTGTGTGAGTGGACACATTCACTTCCATTGTACTGTACTTTCGTGTGAGTTTTAATTGCAGATTATGCAGCGAGAATTCAATACAAATCTGCCATATCTGCATATTCTATTATGTAGAATAGAATAAACCTTCATAGATTAAAACGGAAATAAACAGGCCTGTTTAACCTTTAAATGTTGTGTCGCTCTTTTAAAAGCACCACTTAAAAATTACTAAGATTTTTACAATTAAGTTTGAGCCAGACAGACTTCTTCACTAAATAATGAGAGGATTAACAAATCTTCTCACCTAAATAGTGTAGGTGCAGTCATGCATACTGTCTATACTTATAGGATAGTATCAAAGGTCAGATGTCTGCCAGTATCAAAAAACGTCATGCTGTCCTAGACTTATATACACATGCTGAATTGCACATATCTCTGGCTTAAAGGGATTTTCTGATCCCCGGTTAGTTTTTGAAAAATCCATTTAAAATGCTGGATGTTAAAAAGCAAAAATTGTTTATAAAATACTTCCACTGACAGTCCTTCATGTAGTGACATCATAACATCCATTGAAATGACAAGTTTAATGACAATGGGCCAATGATGGTACTGTTCCCATTACTTTTTTTACCAAAAAACACGCATACATTTGACGTGCCCCCTGGGCCAGTGCTGTAGTGCGGCGCACGTGTGCGCGGGGGGGGGGAATACCCGGAGCCGGATCCGATGGGGGTAGTAGTCTCCGAGTGGCGGGGACCCGGTCCGTGCCCAGGGTGGTCAAACTAAGTGTGTGGCAGTCTTTGTAGATGTTGTTTAAGTGTCGACTACGCCACCCGTTGATTTGCGGTCGCAAGGCCGCCGCTGCAGAACAGTCCGCTGAGGCCGGTGGTATGTGTGCAGCAATGGTGGTATAACCCCCAACGGGAGAGGTATGGCCTCAGGGCAGCTGGTGCGGGTGAAGGGAGTGATAGAAAGGGCGTCCCGGTACCTTTAGTGCTGGTAGTGCGATGGAACACAGAGACTGATTGCAGTTTTCAATGCTTTACTCACAGATGTTATCAGTGTCAGTCCTGCAGGTGATGACGACCCGAGCCGTGCTGCGTCCACCAGGTACGGGGCTCGATCAACCCCCAGGCAGTTCCAGAGTGTGACCTTGAACTCCTTTCTCCGTTCCTTTCTCTGGACGTCCCCACTAGGGACCCACCCATGTCCAGCTTCCTCGGGCCTTCTGGTGGCGAAACCTATCTCCGGTTTCCCTGACCCTATGTGGCGTGCCTTCGTGGTGAGTGTAGTGAGTGGTCGCGCCAAGACGTGGCCACGACCTCCGGTTCCTGGCTGAGGATAAGTGGCCTGATCTGCCAACCCTTCACCCGCTGACTCCTAGTGTGTTCGGGTTCCCTCTTCCTTCATGTCTCTGGGCCTTTCTCCAGGTTCCATTCCTTCCTTGTTCCTTGTTCCTTTCCTCTTGTCTTTCTCTCTCTTGCTCCCTTCAGGAGCAGCACCCAGACAGGGCTGCTGCTCCCTGTCACTACTCTTCTCCTCTTCTTCTGTCTGACCCAACTCCTAAGATGGTGCCCACCTTCTATACTCCCTCTGACACCCGAGCCCAGGTGACTAGCCACCAATGGGCTCCTTCCTATGCCCAGAGTCCCTCCCCTCTCTGCTCCTGCACCACTGGGATATTCCTCCCCCCCTCCCACTCCAGCCAGGGACAGACGCTGTCGTACCTGCACATCTATCTGGTGGGAGTACCGTTGATCTGTCCCCCGGAAATGGGATGTATGTGGTGCATGCAGCTAACTGAGTTCTAGTCCACACTCCATCCTTACCCGGGAGTGGAATACCACACCTCTGGTTCGAGGTGCAATACCCCTGTAGCAGCCGAGCCCTCGGGGTGCTAAACATTGATCAGCTGATAACCGTCCATAAATACAGACCTGGCTATTTGCTCTATGTAGCTCTAGAGACTCTTACCTTAAAATGGGGTTATTACCCATGAGGACCACAATATGCACATTAGCTTTTTATGGGGACAAATCTGAAGAGCTATGCACACATGTGTTGCCAAAACAAATTGTATGGTGATATATGGGATTTATATATATTACATTTAGAACCTTTTTCGTTTAACATTTTCATGACCTACAGCAGTGATTTCCAGGCTTTCAACCATGAAGATGCCATCAAGAAGTTTGTGAAGAACCTTTAGGATGCATGTCCTTTTGGTGCCTACAAAAAGTAGAACACTTTTCATTTGTGTGATGAATTATTTTTCATCTGTTTGAATCCATATGTCCATGTTTTTTGCTATCATTGAGTCAAATGTGGCGCCCCTGAGGGTTCGGCCGCCACAGGAATGCTGTACTTCTTTAATGGAGTGTGGTGTTCCTCCTCTGAGGTAAGCCTGGTGTGATGGTAGTGTTCCAGCCTTTTGCATCCAACACCACATTTCCACCAGAGGGAGCTAGTATGCACTAGGTGCGGCTCCCCTGGTTACAGGGAGACTGGGGAACACAAAGTGGTAGGAACCAGTTAGTGGGTGTGGGTGGAGGAACAGTTAGTTAGTTACACTTCTAATTTCATATTTAATAGAATGCCATCTTTGATCTTGGTCTTTTTGGTTGCTGTAAAACTACTGTGTGTAATGTGACTCCCGCCTGGGAGTGCAGATCCTGTGTGGGCCTGCACCGGCAAGGGACACAGCCCTCATACCCTGGCCTTGGGATGAGAGGTAGGTTGCAGACGAGGAATGTCTCAACCCGGCCAAGGACCAGGATCAAGAAGGCCCGGGAGCTTTAGAGTGTGGCTCCCTAGCAAATGGGTCCCGGGGAGGATGCAGACGGAGCGGAGTACGCCACCTGTAGTCGCCTACCTGATCTATTCAGAGGGATTCCGGCTGCAAGAGGGGTACCGGCCCCCGACACCCGACCTCGTACTCTATGTCCAGGACAGGAAAGCCCGGTTAGGCCCTGAGGATCCCAGCGGGCTTCGGATGGAGAGGAATTGCCACCCGAGCCCTACACCTGAGAGGAGCTCAGAGGGAGACCCGGCCTATCTACACACGCACAGACGGGAAGGGGTAAAGTCTGTAGTGCAGGAACACTCTGGTGTAGGGACGCTACCAAACACTGGACTTCCTCGGAGGTAGTCGAACCCCCGTCCCTGGTGGCCGCAGGACTCCACGAGGAGCAGGGAGAAGCCTTGTGCTGCTTGTGAGAACTGTGAGTAAAGCCTTGGAAATTCATCCCTATGGCCTCCGGACTGTTCATTACGCGCCATACCACGTGACGAGGTGCTCATCCTCCCGCACTGCTAACCCCCCTTCTTCCTGTCTCGCCTGCCCTGAGGCCCTGCTCCGCCTGTGGGGAGCAGCGAGAACTTTAGCCGCTGTGACACCGGGCCTCAGTGGACTGAAGCGGCGCTGGTGGCGTATCACCAGACACCACAGGTGGTGTAGTCGACAATTACCACTCAACCGGGAAAGCCCTAACATCATTTTTAATGTGACGGCCCTGGGCACGGAACGGGTCCAGGCCACGACTGCATCCCCATTCTCAACGTCGGACCCGGCTCCGAGTACCCCATCTTCCCAGGGCAGGGCTTGCGAGCGTCACATCACTGGCGTAGTCGGCAGGATATCGTGCCCGCAGCAAGGGAGAAAAGTGCCCATTGCTATCGGGTACTGTGCGCCTTACACCTTGGACTGTTCTTTTACACTTAAAATGGCGCCCGCCCAAGAAGAACAGGCGCCATAATGCTGTGAAAAGACTGTCTTTGTACACCTCCCATCGTGGGCTGGGCTCCCGCTTGGCACCAAAAATGTGGACTGCCCCTTCCATCAGAGACTGTCCGCAGGGTAATGCCCGTCAAACAGGATGGGCTGAACGAAGGCGGGCCTGTCAGCATGCCGCCCAGGAACCGCTCCGAAAGAGGAGGGAGAAGAAGGAAAGCAACAAGGTGCGGCCATGTCAGTCGGAGCTTGGCAGTCAATGGAGGCAGTCATGGATGCCTCTGGGGAGCGAGACCACGTGACCACTGAACCCGGTCCAGGCCCTTCACCCGTCAGAGAGCGAAGAGGCGGCGTATTAACACCGGGAGATATTGCGTTTCTCCACTCGGAAGCTCTGGGACTTGCAAGGAGGCAGAAGGAGGCCCAGGAGGCGGCGACGGTTGAGTGGAAAGCGGAGATGCTGCAGCGGATCCGAGACCGCCGTCGAGGAGAGGAGGTTCCAGGATCAGTCGGCCCGGAGGTCGAAGTCGAGGGTGACCTAGCGGCAGGTGAAAGTGCAACCCCTGCCCCGGCTGCGGAGCCATCAGAGACGATCCTGGACCTCATGGCGGAGTATATAGTCCCCTACGCAGTCACCTGGGAGCAAGCACTAGCTCCTGAGCTGCAACCGGCAACTGTTGGTGGGGACTTACGCTGTCACGAGAGCTCAGTAACGGAGGTGCCTGGAGCTGCGGAGGAGGCTACCGGCTCCAACCCGGACTGGTCCGCATCGGTAGAGGACTTGCAGCAACCCGTCCTAACCCCGCTACCTGCACCGGCGGTAACCTGGCCCGAGACCGAGGACTGGGCCTGGGAAAACCAGGGGGGCGACCTTATGGGCTTCCCGCGGGAGACCAGATCTGAAGCGCGCAGGAGGAGCCAATGGTGCAGCGAACAGATCTTCCAACTGGCACGGGAGCAACGTCGGCGGGAGCAATGCTGCGAGCGCCTCGAGGTGAGGACCAAGGCTACAAAGACTCGGGCGCGACTGGAGGAGGCCACCCGTCCTAGTCCCTGGTTTGAAGGCCAGGTTGTGCGTTTTCACCATGAGGCGGGGTGGGGGTTTATCCGGTGTCCCATGTTCCAGGACAATGTGTTCGTCAGCCGGCGGGACGTCGAGCCGCGCCTTAAGAAGGGACACCCCTGTCGGAACCTCTTCCCGGGCGATACTGTGACTTTCACTCGCCACCAGGGGGAGCGTGGGTGGTACGCCTTGGACGTCCGCAAAGTGTCTGGGAGTGACGCCACCACGCCCTCAACCTCAGGTGATCGGCTAGCCTCTGTCGGGAGGAATGAGCCTTTCCCTCCACGTGAGCCCCAAGTCTAAAGCAGCCCCCGGCTGCTGTTGTTGTTGTTTAAGGTTTACATAATTGCTGCTATTTTTGTGTTCTTTTTCCTTGATACAGAGACTTTGGTCCCTGCGGACTATGGCAGGCGGCGGACTGCATTATAAATAGTTATGCATCTATTTAGGTGCTCCGCATTGGTTTTAAACAAAACCGTGCCTACTTTCTACCTCAGACCTCAGAAGCAACACCTGTCTGGAGTGGCTTGTGTGGGGGTCCAGCTCCGGATCTTCATGCCCTGCAGCCACCCCAGGGCCCACATAGAGGGTTTAGGGCAGGTCCCTCTTGCTACTGAACTGACCGTCGTCACCGTTAAGCAGTCCGCTGTCTTGATCAAAAAGTCTCTTGTCTTAATTTATCATTTTGCACTTTTATACCTTTGTACTTTTATAATTTTATACTTTGCACTTTTGTACTTTTATAACTGTTATGCAACGTTACAAGAAATGTGCCTTCCATAAAGGGATGATAGTTTTACTTGTTATATAAAAAGAAATTTTCCTGGGTGCTATTCCTTTGCAGCCCGCGGACGTGCTGTGTTTTACAAGGGGGGAATGTGGCGCCCCTGAGGGATTGGCCGCCACAGGAATGCTGCACTTATTTAATGGAGTGTGGTGTTACTCCTCTGAGGTAAGCCTGCTGTGATGGTAGTGTTCCAGCCTTTTGCATCCAACACCACATTTCCACCAGAGGGAGCTAGTATGCACTAGGTGCGGCTCCCCTGGTTACAGGGAGACTGGGGAACACAAAGTGGTAGGAACCAGTTAGTGGGTGTGGGTGGAGGAACAGTTAGTTAGTTACACTTCTAATTTCATATTTAATAGAATGCCATCTTTGATCTTGGTCTTTTTGGTTGCTGTAAAACTACTGTGTGTAATGTGACTCCCGCCTGGGAGTGCAGATCCTGTGTGGGCCTGCACCGGCAAGGGACACAGCCCTCGTACCCTGGCCTTGGGATGAGAGGTAGGTTGCAGACGAGGAATGTCTCAACCCGGCCAAGGACCAGGATCAAGAAGGCCCGGGAGCTTTAGAGTGTGGCTCCCTAGCAAATGGGTCCGGGGAGGATGCAGACGGAGCGGAGTATGCCACCTGTCCTCGCCTACCTGATCTATTCAGAGGGATTCCGGCTGCAAGAGGGGTACTGGCCCCCGACACCTGACCTTGTACTCTATGTCCAGGATGGGAAAGCCCGGTTAGGCCCTGAGGATCCCGGCGGGCTTCGGATGGAGAGGAATTGCCACCCGAGCCCTACACCTGAGAGGAGCTCAGAGGGAGACCCGGCCTATCTACACACGCACAGACGGGAAGGGGTAAAGTCTGTAGTGCAGGAACACTCTGGTGTAGGGACGCTACCAAACACTGGACTTCCTCGGAGGTAGTCGAACCCCTGTCCCTGATGGCCGCAGGACTCCGCGAGGAGCAGGGAGAAGCCTTGTGCTGCTTGTGAGAACTGTGAGTAAAGCCTTGGAAATTCATCCCTATGGCCTCCGGACTGTTCATTATGCGCCATACCACGCGACGAGGTGCTCATCCTCCCGCACTGCTAACCCCCCTTCTTCCTGTCTCGCCTGCCCTGAGGCCCTGCTCCTCCTGTGGGGAGCAGCAAGAACTTTAGCCGCCGTGACACCGGGCCTCAGTGGACTGAAGCGGCGCTGGTGGCGTATCACCAGACACCACAGGTGGCGTAGTCGACAATTACCACTCAACCCGGAAAGCCCTAACATTTTCAATGTGACGGCCCTGGGCACGGAACGGGTCCAGGCCACGACTGCATCCCCGTTCTCAACGTCGGACCTGGCTCTGAGTACCCCATATTCCTAGGGCAGGGCTTGCGAGCGTCACACAACCATTTTTACGTATTTTAAAAAATGTCCCAACTCAACGATGGCCATAGGAAGATGACATTTCCTGTTAGCACAGAAAGCTTGGTTTGTCTGCTTTTTCTGAAGCATAACCTAGCAATCGGTGTTTGAAATCCGTGTTCTGTCAATCATTTTTGCTCATCCATTCACTTCAATTTGGACTGAAAATGAGACCAATGTAGAATATATCTACAATTTTTTTTCACACCGACTATTGGTCTGCGTGGAAAATTGGACATGTGAATAACCCCAAACACTGACATATGAGTAAGGTCTTACATATAAAATCTTGGGATATAAAGAATTCTATCATTCTTGCCCAATGTTGTATTTTGGTTTAATTTTTTGTAAAAGTGATAGGTTTATCTGCCACTGTCTTGTAGAGAAAAACTTTCTTTGGTCCAATAACCTAAAGAATTCTAGGGAATTCTAGGGTTATGAAAACTGAACTAACATAGGAAAGACCACTAAATTGATATATTTTAAAATGCTGAAATCTATTGCTTATATTTATTTCTTTTTTGTATTTTAACTTAGTGTTTTTATCTCTTTCTTTTTTCATAACACATGAGGATTTCCTACACAAAACTTGGTCTTATATATCTTATTGTGTAGTACTTACGTTGGAAAAAATGAGCTGTCTCATTTACTAAGTAATGAGAGGATTAACAGATATTGTCACCTGAATAGTGAAGGTGCAGTCAAGTGTACTGTCTACACATGTGGGATAGTATCAAATGTCAAATACTTTCAACTGTCTACCAGTATCAAAAGATGTCATGTTGCTCTTTGATTGTATACACATGGTATACTGAATGCCCCTAATGTAACTATGTTTCATTTACTTTTGCTTTAAAACAAGCAGACTGGATGTTCTTCCACCTTCTGGATTGTCCCTATTTTTGCCTTTCCTAACCCTATTGCCTATTTAACACTCTGTTTATCCATTTTCCACTTAAATTTTCCTTTTAGTCCGATGTAACAAACTTTTCTCATATTGTTCTATCACTGAGAACTAGGGTGCTAAGACCAAAGTACAAATACAATGCAAACACTTACATTCTTATAATTAATGAAAGCTTTATCTTATGAGGACAACTTACATTGCAATAGAAGCCTGTAAGCAAACAATATTAAAGTACCACTCCAGCATTTTTCATTTGGCAGTGTTGGAGTGGTGTCATTAATCTAAGTTCACTGTGCCTAGCCTTATATTTAACAGCCACTGTCTTCTTCTCTTATTGGCACCCCTCCTGTTGGTCTCCAGCAGTTTGTGACCTGCTGGATCTCTCCAGTGTTTGCTGGGCGATTTGGAAGTCACAACTCAATGTAAGTCTATGAGAACCAGAACGAGGCCAGAACTCAGCTCTCATAGACTTGCATTGAGAGCTTGTGACTGTTATCTCTGACTTCCGGTCAGTCAGAAGTTGCAGTTAGAAGATGGCGGCGCAGGACTGGAGCAGCACCGGGAAGAGCTGAATATGGCGGTTGGTGAGTATAATACTAGAGTCAGGGAACTTAGATTAGTGGCACCACTCCTGCATGGTGGTCATAGTGAAAAAGGACCCCATTTTATGATTTGCTGGGAAGGCACGTACTTGTTACACACCTAGACTCTACAGACAAGTATGCTCTTTTTCATTGATGTGTAAGTTATTTCAAACTCTATTGTAAATTACAAATTAAGTATTTAATAATATTTTTTAAAGTTATGTATTGGAAATAAAGATGTGCATAGCTGCCAAAACTAAATTCAGTAGATTTGCTCAAATTTGGCTGGAAAATTCGATTTGCATTGAATTCATTAGACGAGAATGCCCTGATTGCCGTTAGAAGAAGCAAAATAAGGGGTTGAACTGAGAAGATGTTAAAAAATGATAAAAGCAATAAATAATCATACTCACCAAACGCAGCATCTGTTCCTTCTCCCACAACTTCTTGTCAGTCCACCGTTGTCTTCCTGATACACTTGCTTTGCATCAGCACCAGTCTCCTCTTCATTTTTTGTTGTCACTTGTAATGCAGGTTTGACTTTGATTCATGTTATCAAGTCATGATATCAGAATGTGAGTCGAGGTCTAGGTAATGTTGGAGACCAGTGTTGGAGCAGAGCTGGTGCCTCAGGAAAGCAAGGAGCTGTGTGAGCAGGGACATGTGAGTGGTTAGGTATGATAGTTTATTATTTATAGGTGAGTATGATAATTTATTATTGATAGGTGAGCAAGATAATTTATTATTATTACTAAAAATCACCAGAATCTGCAAATTTTGAGTATAAATAAACTAATTTGATTAGTTTAGGATTGAATTTGCTCATAATTAATTGGAGACCTATAAGGAAATGCAATCATTATATACACTCGTCTTAGGCAGTGTAAGGTTGATGGAATAAAAAATAGAATGTTATTTAAAGTCTTAACATACATTCTAAATAATGCATAAAAATAGCTGTTTGTCTGTAGTAGTGCTGAATAGTGATGAGCGACCACTAAAATGCTCAGGTACTCGTTGCTTGGGTCGAGCAAATTGGAATACTTGTGTGCTCGACCCGAGCAACGAGCCCAATGTAAGTCTATGGGAAACTTGAGCATTTTTCAGGCGGCTCCCACCGGCGGTCTGCAGAGGGCCTAAAAATTGCCCAAATCGATTGGAACAGTGCTCAAATAACATGGGAACAGCATGAGGAAGACCCCTGGAATCATCTCTGACTCCCAGATCACTGCTGTCAGCAACGTGGTCAGAGTATTACGCCACTTTTACGGACTCACAATAAAACATGCAAAAAGGAAACCAAAATGGATTTTCCTGGGAAATATGTTAAGGAACATCCTTTCCAGGGTAATGACTTGTATATAAGGCAAAATAAATAACCAAAAACAAAAATACTCCTCCACAACTTGGGTTATGTTCACACGTAGCGTTTCTGATGCGTTTTTGCACTTTTGAATTGCTTTCAACCAAGACAAATGCATTCACCAGGAAATGTCATTTTAACATTTTACAACCTTATGTGGCCATGTGGTGTGTGACACATCGTCAGACACATGCATACAGTGCTGAAAAGACATGGGAACAGCATGGGGAAGACCTCTGAAAGCATCTCTGACTCCCAGGTCACTGCCTAAAAGTGTGCCCATCATAAGTGATCCTTGGCGCATGCGAAGATGCCTCCCGCCATGCACCTGTCGTTGCAGACTTGCAACAATCACCGTCCCACGTCCTTGTCCCACTGAAGCGTTCAGTTGTTCCTACCCCATTCCTTGGAATGCAAGCGCAAGTATGCAGGCAGCCACCCACCCACAGGCTGCAATACTATGCTGCCAAATTTTTGACAGCTGCTTGCACTTGAAATGTGGCCTTTTAGGCTCGTGGAGGTGGAAGCTTTTCATAACCTCATGCTGGTGGCGGCCGGGTGTCCATACTTGGTCCCCAGCTGCGACTATATTTCCCGGTATCGCCTCCGCCTTCCACAAGCACGGGTCCCACAACATTACCCGTGCCCTCCACAGTGCACTTACTGGGAAGGACCGCCTAACCTCAAACACGTGGACAGGTGAATGTGGCCAGGGACAGTACGGAGCCAGTCCACAGCTTATTGTGCTAAGAGTTGTATTTAGCTCGGTGAAAGGACTGGCATAGAGGGAAACCGTATCTACCCTGCGTGTCATTTCTCCCAGGAAGTCCTGTAATTGAGCTTGCTGCAGAAGCAGTGGCAGCCCGTCCAACATCAACTCGCACTTGTCGGTGGTGCTTTGACACACACACATCTTTCTTTGCGCATTTAATTTCTTGAATACAGAGTTGGACAATGGCCTGATCTGTAATGCGTTTTGAGAAATAACATGCATAAGCATGGCCAATCCACATTAAAAAAGCAGCCATACAGTGTCCGGGAACCTTCCCCCATACTTTTCTTAGCCAGGGCTGCTTCTCGGCAGGGTTGGACGGGCCCACCAGAGAACCGGAGACTCCTCCGGCAGGCCCTGGCTTCTCCTTCAGGAGAGTTCATAGTGCCGAGGTGAGGCCATGATGATGATAGAGGCCACCATCTGCTTAGTTTTCTGTTACTTGGAATGCAAGTGCAAGTATGCAGCCAGCCACCCACAGGCCGCAACACTAAGCTGTATCTACCCTGCATGTCATTTCTCCCAGGAAGTCCTCTAAAGCTGCTTGCACTTGAAATGTGGCCTGAACATTACTGCTGGTACTTTTCTGTGGGAATTTGCTTGCCTCCTACCAGCCTGGAATATTTCCAGCAAACTATGGTACGACGCCATGGTATTAGCACTGCCCCCAGTACCAGTAGCGAAGCCATCCCCAATTTCCTTGTCAGGAATTTTATTTGGTAGATTGAGTGGCACCCCAAATACATTTTCTCACAAAGGAGCTGAAGATAGAGTGGCAGTAGGTGCAAGTTTCTCCAGCCTGTTAGATATTAGAGGGTGAACGGCAGCACATTGGATCAGTGGTTAGCACTGAAGCCTTGCAGCACTGGGATCCTGGGTTCAAATCCCAGAAAGGATAACATCTGCAAGGACTTTGTATGTTCTCCCCGTGTTTGCATGTGTTTCCTCCTCAGTAAAAAAGCAGCCATTGAGTGTCCGGGAACCTTCCCACACACTTTTCTTAGCCAGGACTGCTTCTCGGCAGGGTTGGACGGTCCCACCAAAGAATCTTCTGGTGTGCCTTGGCTTCTACCTCAGGAAAGTTCATGATAGCACTAACTTTGCAGCTGCTATGGGGCTCTTGAGTGGGTGAGAAAGGTTAGCCATCAGAATCAAATCCTCTGGTGGGCACAATGTTTTTCAATCTGAAATAGCTTCTCAGTGAGAGTTGTATTTCACCACAGCCATATTCTTTAGCTTGCTGAAAGGACTAGCATAGAGGGAAACCGTATCTACCCCGGCTGTCATTTCTCCGTCACCAGGTTCCGCCCATTGTCACACATGACCATGCCTGGCTGTATGTTCAGCGGTGAGAGCCACAGATCAGGCTGCTGTGTTACAGCTTTCAACAACTCTGCAGCGCTGGGCGGTTTGTCAATTAAACATTAAGCATGTTATCTTCAGCACAGCCTGTTGCCGCTTGGCCAAGGCAGTGCTGCAGTGCTGTCAGCTTGTGACTGATGTGGTCATTTCGGAGATGGAGGAGGAGGTGCATGAGCTGAACAATGTGATTACATTGAGGTTAAATTTGTGGCGCTGTTTCTTATACTAAAGAAAGATCCTATTGTTTTGGTTTTTTTACGTTATTTTTTAAGACAAATGCATTCACCGGGAAATGTCATTTTAACATTTTACAAGCTTATCTGGCAATGTGGTGTGTGAAACATCATCAGACACATCCTGTTTTATTTATGATGGAGGGACTCTGAAAGTCATGAAGCCTATTTTTATAGGGACATCAGACAGCCCTTACTATTCTTAAAAGGCCAGCAGTCGGCCCTTGCTATTGTTAGAGAGCCATCAGCCGGCTATACTTTGTTGTTCCCATTATTAACAAGTGGGTCTCCTATACTGTTATTGCGTATCCAGTGACTGCAAGGGCTGCCAAAAATTTGCACGCAACCCAATACCCCTTTGAAGAGACATAGAGGAGGGTCTCAGTAAAAAAAATGTTCCCATTATAAAGGAGCGGTTCTCTTATAGTGGTAATGCCCATGCTGTGACTGCAAGGGCTGCCAAAATTTGGGAAAAACCCCACTAAGAATTTAAAGACACATATAGCAGGACCACAGTAACAAGGTACAACATGTTCCCCTTAGAAAGGAGAGGGTCTGCTATACAGTTATAGGGTATGCAGTGAGTCCAACGGCTGACCAATTTTAGGAAAAACCCCACCTGGCCTGTAGGTAAGTAGTTTGAACATCAAACTGATGTGAATTGCTTCAATGAGACGCTGAAAGAAATTTTTAATGGAGGCCAGAAATGGCAGTATTTTCTGACAACGTATATGTGATCCGTTTGACGGAGAAAACAGAGTTTTGAATAGCTGGATTTCTAGTGCTCTGATATGGAAAGGACCTGGCTGTATTCTGCAGTGCCAACAAGCAAATGGCGCAGAAAAAATGGTGTTCTCTGGATTGCTTTTTAAGCAAATAATGAGGATTAAGATCCAAAGAAAAGTATTCCTGGCCCCTGAGACCTGGGCATTTGTATAGAAATATCTAACAGCAGCAGAAGGCAGAACTGGAATGGAGCCTCTTATGCTATATGCACTGCAGTCTGCTATATACACTGCCTGCCTATACACCCTGCCTGATATCTCTGCAGATGGATTAGTCCTCAGAAGGACTGTTTGTTAAGATGGATATTTGTAATGTACGGTTTTTCTCCCTACACTACCTAATACACGATCAAATCTCTCCCTGACACAGCAGCAGCTCTCCCTACACTGTCTGATCCGGAGTGACTGTGACGAGCATGGCGGCGCCAGGTCTGATATAGACCTGATGACTCTGTGTGGCCAGCCAATCACTGTAATGCCCACAACCAACATGGCTACGGCATTACAGTGCATGGCAGGCAATCCCTTCATGTTCATTGGCTCTCTAAAGAGCGCCAAACATGCAGGGAGGGGACCCGAGTTCCCGCCCGAGCAACCCGGAAATACTCGGCGAGTGCCGAGCATCTCGAGCAGTGAGATGCTCGGGCGAGCACTGAGCAGTAGCGAGCATGCTCACTCATCACTAGTGCTGAAACATTATTATGTGTGTGTCATTGCTTCACATTTTTCGTGCCCTGATTTAGAACTACTATATTCTAGCTATGGTTGTTTTAAGACTGTTTTTATTCAGAATATATCATCCCTTATCTTAATTTGGGTAATCTAAAATGTATTTTATTTACTATTACATTTAAACTCCATAAGTGAAATGTTAGCCTGCAAAGAGACAACAAGCTTGCTGGTTACAATATATGGTTTCATTGAAGTACATCAGGCAACAAGTTGAATACAGATGTAAACAATGTGCACCGCTGACAATAGTTTGACACTTGCAAAAATTTGCTGACACTTTGGACACTCTTCTTTCCCTTCAGCACCTTCATCACCCTGCAACAGTTTATGTGCCATTATTTCAGCAGCATAACTCATATTCCTTGTATTGGTCACCACATTCTCTCTCATGCCCCATATCTTGATGGCAGTAATACCCTTCAGTAGTTTACCTGGTAGTTTTGAACACTTTTGCAGCCTTTGTTTCATAGTCACAGCATCACAATTACTCACACACAGATAACAGTCTGCTAGGTGTCTCTGATGTGCCATTTTCCTTCACATGAAAGTATCACCTTACAGACGCCTCTCTTTTTCTGTTTACAGGTGTATGCACTCTTCACAAACTGGAGTAGGTCTTACTGCTTCCTTCTGCTTTGATACTGCTTGATTTTCTAATGACAGCTCTGTCTGGTGAAGGTGGACTGGTCTTCACCATCTGAGACAAATCCCACATGAGTGCAGCTAAACCTAAAGTTTTAATGCTCTTCTATGACCCTATCTAGTCTCTACAGTGGCAAATCTTAAAAAATAGTGTCTACTTTTTCCCACTGCTATCTAGCTATGGTGCTGTCATTCTCTCAGCACAACCTCCAGTGCCTGTTAATGTGTCTGACCCTTTCGGGCAGAAAAGTTCCACCCTTTTATGATCTTTGAGTTACTATATGTGGCATTAGGACAAACTCTGGACTGAGCTTACATTAATCCCTGACCAGTGGCGTACCACCAATGGCGGCAGGCCACACCACTGCTATTGGGCCCGTGAGCCCGGGGGGCCCTGAAGCAGCGGGGGAATGAGGAGGATAGGTGAGTATTCTATTTTACTGGGGAGGGGGGGTTGTGGTGGCAGAGGAGCGGGCACACGCAGTAACCAGCTGCTGCAGCTACTACGTGTGCTTGCTGCTACAGAGAAATTAATATTCCCTCTTCTCCATGCCCATGGGCGTGGAGAAGAATGAATATTCACTCTCTTTAGTAGAGGGCACCGAAGAGTGCTGAGCCGCAACTCCTGCTGACAGTGCCCGCTACTAAAGAGAAAGTGTATTCACTCTTCTCCACACCAATAGTCCCGGAATGGAGTGAATATGCCGGCAATTTACATCAGCGTCTGAGAGCGCATGGCAGTGATATAATGCACTGCTCAGATGCTAACATGAGCTGCCTGGCAGACAGGATGCAGCGCTGGAGCAGAGGTGAGGAAGGAAGGTGAGTATAAGTGTTTATTTGTGTTATGTGTGCAGTGATTGGGCCATACATGCCAGGATTGGGGGATGAGGTGGCCACACATACCACGATTGGGGGATGATGGGGCCATACATACCAGGATTGTGGGATGAGGGGGCCATGCATTCCAGGATTGGGGGATGAGGGGGCCATACATATCGGGATTGGGGGATGAGGGGGCCATACATACAAGGATTGGGGGATGAAGAGGCCATGCATACCAGGATTGGGGGATGAGGGGGCCATACAAACCAGGGTTGGGGGATGAAGGGGCCATACATGCAAGGATTGGAGAATGAGGGGGCCATGAATACCAGGATTGGGGGATGAGGGGGCCATACATACCAGGATTGGGGGATGAATAGGCCATGAATACCAGGATTGTGGGATGAGGGGGCCATACAAACCAGGATTAGGGGATGAGGGGGTCATACATGCCAGGATGGGGGATGAAGAGGCCATGCATACTAGGATTGGGGGATGAAGGCGCTATACAAACCAGGATTGAGGAATGAGGGGGCCATACATACCAGGATTGGGGGATGAGTGGGCCATACATACCAGTATTGGGGGATGAGGGGGCAATACATACCAGGATTGGGACAAGAGAGGGCCATGCATACCAGGATTGGGGATGAGGAGGCCATGCATATCAGGATTCGAGCATTAGGGGGCCATGCATACCAGGATTGAGGGATGAGAGTGCCATGCATATGAGGATAGGGGATGAGGGGTGCCATGCATACCAGGATTGGGGGATGAGGGAGCCATGTATACCAGGATTGGTGGATGAGGGGGCCAATTATACCAGGATTGGGGGATGAAGAGGCCATGCATACCAGAATTGGGGGATGAGGGGGTGATACAAACCAGGATTGGGGTATGAGGGGGCCATACATACCAGGATTGGGGGAATGAGGGGGCCATACATACCAGGATTGGCAGATGAGGGGGCCATACATACCAGGATTGGGGCTGAGGTGGCCATGCATACCAGAATTGGGGATGAAGGGTGCCATGCATACCAGGATTGGATGTGAGGGTGCCATACACAGGGGTGGATTAAGAGTAGCAAGGGCCCCAGGCAGATTAGAAGGCGCGCCCCCCCCACACACACACACTCACACACACCTGATGTATCACGTGACATGTCACATGATCCCCTGTGATAGATCATGTGATAGTTCACGTGAAATTAATTTGGCACAATATTAATTATAATCATTTTTTTTAGGTTGTGTGCCCACTATGCGTTTTTTAAGCATTTCCGCAGCGGCAATTCCGCTGCAGAAACGCTTAAAAAACACTTGGTAGAAGGTCTGCCATGTTCCCCAATGATAATCCGCATGTGCTGTGCACATGCTGTGGAAATTTCCGCTGCAGATATCATTATCTATACACAGCGGGAGGCCGCACGGCGCCATCTATACACAGCGGGAGGCCGCACGGCGCTATCTATACACAGCGGGAGGCCGCACGGCGCCACCTATAGACAGCGGGAGGCCGCATCGCGCCATCTATACACAGCGGGAGGCCACACAGCGCCATCTATACACAGCAGAGGGCCACACGGCGCCATCTATACACAGCGGGAGGCCATACTATGCCATCTATACGCAGCAGGGGGCCGCACGATGCCATATTTACACAGCGGGAGGCCGCACGGCATCATCTATACACCGCAGGGGGCCGCACGTAGCCATCTATACACAGCGGGAGGCCGCACGGCGCCATCTATATATTGGCATATGCAACAGATTAGGACTTCTTATAAGTGAAAGGAGGACTTTATACTAACCAGACAGCAGATGGCGATATTGTGTAAAGTTATATGCTTGCTGTAATGTGGGGAGGGAAGCTCTCAATTGTTGGTTGTTTCTTACTTCCTGTGGTGTGTTTTTTTTCTTGAATGTGTTATGTCAGCAGCGCACGGACTGTGTGACGCTGAATTGTATCTCATGTTTATCCAGTATGAAGTAAATACTGTTTACTCAAGATATCTTGCTGATTGAAGCTCTCGTAAGTACAGTGGTGACTGTAAGAAGATGCACTCTGCAACAGGTTATGGGCCCAGACACTACAGTCCCGCACTACAAGCCCAGGCAGCAGGATCCCGGTTTATAACCCCAGATAACGGAGCACACAGATAAGCTCTGTAAACAGAAGGAAATAAATCCAGATACAGAGTGACAAAGGAATTCCTGATCCCAGGAGCTGTATATAATTACAGAGAATTCAACACAGGCAGGACATACAGGAACTATCAGCAAGAAAAAAACAGGAGAATATCTTCAGTACAACTCTTTAAACAAGTAAGACTATATAAAAATGATGAGTAACACAGAACTGAAATTCACAGTAGCTAAACTGAATAGTGAAAATTATCAGTTATGGGAATTCAAAGTAGAGATGTTGTTATCTAAGGATGATTTATGGGAAGTAATTGTTACAGAAAGACCAGATCAAGATAATCAGACATGGGATAAGAAGAATAGACAAGCGAGAGCCACCATTAGCTTATTAGTGGATGATGCTCAATTAATACATATAAGAAATGAAGAAACAGCGAAAGGAATGTGGGAAGCATTAAGAAAACTGTATGAAAGACCTAGCTTGAATCACAAGTTATTTTTATTAAGAAAGCTTTACAGTATGAGATTGAGTGCAAATGACAACATGCAGAAGCACATATTCTCAATGATGGAAGTGATATCACAGCTAAGATCTATTGGTGAAGACATTAAAGAAAGTCATGTAGCAGCTATATTATTGTGCAGTTTACCAGATTCGTATACAGCCTTGATAAATGCCCTTGAGACAAGACCAGAAACTGACATTACATTAGATTTTGTGAAAACAAGACTAATAGATGAATATCAGAGAAGAAAAGAACAAAGAAATGATTCTTCTACTGAAAAGGACAGTGAAAACGCTTTTAAAGCTACAGAATTTAAAAAACCCTATAATAAAGAGACAAGAGAATGCTTCAGATGTAAGAAAAAGGTCATTTAAAGAAAGACTGTACCATATGGAAAGCAGAACAACAAAAATTACAACATAAAAGGCATACACAGAAAGTAAAAAACACAATTTCCGATTCATGTGAGAATAATTGAAATGGCACATTTAAAGTAACAGACAAGAAATCATCACTTGGTTGGTTTATTGATTCAGGAGCAACGAGTCATATGACAAGTGACAAGAATTTCTTTACTGATCTTGATTTAGATAAGAAAGAAACCATTTATCTCGCAGATGGAAGCAAAATAACCGCAGAAGGTATCTGACAAGGTATGCTAAATTGTTCAAACAACAAGATTCAAAGATACTTGTACAGGATGTGTTTTATGTTCCAAAATTGGAAGGCGGATTATTATCTGTGAAACATTTAACAGCAAAGGGACTTACAGTAAAATTCAAAGACAATGGGTGTGCAATTATTGCAGGAAACAAGGTGATAACCAAAGTCAAGGTGGATGAACAATTATATCATTTTCACACCAAAGGAACAGATGAAGGTATGCACACATGATCACAAAAACTGTATTCACATGTGTCATAGACGTCTAGGACATAGACACCCTGACAGTGTAAGGGAACTACAGAGAAAAGAATTGACAAAAGATTTAAAGATATCAGATTGCTCAGTTACCGTAAGATGTGAATGTTGTATAAAATCCAAAGCCACAAGGATATCTATTCCAAAAGAAATTGAGATGAAAAGCGAAAGACCACTTGATTTGGTGCATACTGACGTATGTGGACCCATGAAAGTGACTACATCAGGAGGCAATAGATACATGTTGACTTTTATAGACGACTATTCAAGATACACAGTCACATACTTAATTAAGAACAAAAGTGAAGTTTTTGATAAACTTGTAGACTATGTAACAAGATCAAGTAACAAATTTCAAAGGAAGCCAATTGTCATCAGAAGTGATAATGGAGGTGAATTTACAGGTCACAGAATAGAAGACTACTTAAGACAAAATAGAATAGAACACCAGAAAACTGTTCCATACACACCTGAACAAAATGGAGTAGCAGAAAGGAAAAACAGAACTCTAACAGAAATGATAAGATGTATGCTGACGGATTCCAAACTACCAGATAAATATTGTGGTGAGGCAGCAATGACAGCTACATATCTACAGAACCGACTTTTTTCCAGAAAACTGACGAAAACTCCATATGAACTGTGGCAAGGTATGAAACCAAGTGTCAATCATTTAAAAGTTTTTGGATGTAAAGTTTTTATATTCAATCCAACAGAAAAACATTCCAAACTTCAAAACAGATCCATGGAAGGAATATTCATTGGATATAGTGAAAATTGCAAAGGATATAGAATCCTAGATCCCAAAACAGACAGAGTTACGGTGAGTAACAGTGTGACATTCATTGAAGATTTAAATGAAGCCATTATGATTTCAGTTGAAACAAAAAATGAGAAAAACAATAGTGACATAACTGAAGAAATATCTGATGAGAAAGAAGTAGAAATTAATGAAGAACAAAATACTGAAAGTGAAGAATCACAACTACAAACAGACACAGAACCAAGACGTTCAATGAGAGAGAACAAAGGAAAACCACCAAAACGTCTCTCATACAAGACAAGCATAAGAAAAATCTATGAGCCTACCTCTTGGGAAGACATATCTAAACTTCCTGAAGAAGAAGCTAATAAATGGATAGAAGCAACAGAAACAGAAATTAAATCCATGCATGATTCAAATACATGGACACTAACAGATTTGCCAGAAGGAAGAAAAGCCATAGGATGTAAATGGATTTTTAAAGTAAAATACTAAACAGATGGCACAGCTGAAAGATACCGAGCAAGACTCGTAGCTAAAGGGTATTCTCAAAAATATGGAGAAGACTATGATGAGACATTTGCTCCAGTTGTTAAACATGCTACAATAAGAACTTTACTTACAGTTGCAGCAATGAAACAGATGGAACTGAGACATCTGGATGTAAAGACAGCTTTTTTGAATGGAGATTTAGCAGAAGACATTTACATGGAACAACCTCCAGGATTCAAGATGAAAGAGATCCAAGCAAAGTTTGCAAACTACAGAAAAGCATATATGGTTTAAAGCAAGCAGCTAAAGCGTGGAATGACAAAATCACGGAAGTATTTACAAATGAAAAATTTCAAAGAATAAAAGCTGATCCATGCTTGTACACAAAAAGGTTGATTAATAGATGGATTTATGTACTCATATATGTAGACGACATTTTGATTTGTTTTAAACAAGAAAGGGATAAAGAAAACATTCTAAAAATCCTGAAGCAACATTTCGAAATCAAAGACTTGGGAAATGTGAAACAGTACCTAGGAATACAGGTAGAAAGAGAAGAAGACGGAAGTTTCCTACTGAATCAAAATCACATGATTCAAGACATAACAGAAAAATTTGGATTAAAGGATGCAAAAATAGTAAAGTCTCCAATGGAAACTAATTATCTCAAAGAGATGAACAGTGAAAAAAACATGCTACCAAATAATGAAGAATACAGAACAGCAATAGGAAAACTACTGTATCTAGCGACCGTTACAAGACCAGACATCGCAGCAGCAGTAGGAATCCTGAGTAGAGATGAGCGGTGTTCGAATCGAACTGTTCGCCAATCTTAAATTCGAGCTGTTTTGGGCGGTGTTCGAGCCGTTCGACGAACCCAAACGATTTGAAAAAAATCCGGCTGTTTGAGGCTACGTTCGATAACTGTTTGTGCACCAAAATCGTAACTGGATTTTTTCACAGTAATGCTGATAATAAATGTTAATACACAGTTTGAGTGTACAGCGGGGCGGGGGGAGGGGCATGGGATGGATCTCTGCAGAAATAATGAAGATCTCCAATTTTTTTTCTCTTTCCCGCATTTACAGTGGGGAGGTGCAGTCTGTCAGCCTATCAGCAGCGCACACACGGAGCGAAGTGCTTTTTTTCACACAAGCAAGGGCATGTGTCATTGACTGTGTATGTCACATGTCCTTGCCCTATAAGACCCAGCCATTTTCCCCGTCGCCACCATTTTCTCACTGCTGCAGCTGAGTGTTAGACGGCACCGCTGCTGCTGTGTGCGCTCTATACAGTATAACTGTGTGAATTGCAAGCGAATTTTATCTGAAATAGACAGATAGCTTGGGAGTAGGGACTAGTTCTAATTGCAGCCCTTTTGAGGGCTAGGTTACAGCATTTCCTACGACTTTTAGCAGGCAAGTCTGTGCTCTTAAATAGACAGATAGGTTGGGAGTAGTGACTAGTTGTAATTGCAGGCCTTTTGAGGGCTAGGTTACATCAGTTCCTATCACTTTTTGCCAGGCAGGTCTGTTTTAGTGCTGTGCAAGTGTTTTTCACAGCATTTGGCTAAATCTAGCTAAGCAAATCCTTTTGGGCCTCTTGCAGTGTGTGTTAGTCAGTGGAGTAGCCTATCTGTGTTGCAAGCTACACCACCTGTGTATGTAATACAAATTTTTTACTGCACCTAGCCAAGTAAAACCTTTTGGGCATATTAGCAGTGTGTGTTAGTCAGTGGAGGGAGGGTTTTCCATCAATATCCAGATCAAGCATGTATTTTTCCATATGAAAGATAGAGAGAGAGGGAGCGGACCATGGCAGACCACCAATCAGTAGAGTGCGATTATGATCATTGTTGTGCCGACATCACGGATAACTTTAGTTGGGGGCTAGATGGTAGGCGTCAGAGTTTTGAAAATCAATCCAATCCCTCCAAATCACACAGTATCAATCAACATCAGCCGGTGAGATGGCAATCAGATGCTCCATCCTTTTAAGGAGGGAGATCTCCGCAAACCATTCCTCCACAGGGGGTGGGTCTCTGCTTTTCCAGTGTCGTGGAATGACATTCTTAGCCGCCTGTATTAGGTAGCCTATTGATGAACTTTTATAACTACGTTTACTTATTGGTAACATTGATAAAAGGAGGGCTTCTGGTGTATTAGGGATAGTCAAACCAGTTATTTTCTCAATCATGGGAACCACCTTTGCCCAAAATGCATTTATTAAAGGGCATGCCCACCATATGTGTGACATTGTCCCTTCCCCCTACCCACATCTCCAACATCTATCTGAGACCACTGGATACCATCTATGAAGGACTGCTGGTACCCGGTACCATCTAGAGATAATTTTGAAGGAGGTTTCCTGAGCTTTGGACCCTATTGAGGTTTTATGTGTTAGGAAGAAACATTTATCCCATTGTGAGTCAGAGAAGGACTTCCCCAGTTCCCTTTCCCATGCACCGCAGAATCCTGGCCTATTGTCAGTTACCTGGGCAATGAGGAGATTATACAGTAGGGAGATGGAGTGTGTAGGGGGTGACAATGATAGGCTCAATTTTTCAAAGTTTGTGAGATCTCTATGAAGATGTGTGCGCTTCTTCACAGTTGAATAGAAGTGTTGTAACTGGCTATATTCAAAATTAGCCTTCGGGGAAGTGGCTCTTCCCTGTAACAAGTCATTGAGGGGGAGCAGCGAAGTATTGGAGATGACATGAGAAAATAATATCGGATGGGATTTATTTGAACCGAGAAATCTATTTGCAGATAGTCCTGGTGGGAAATCTGGATTATCTGAAATCGGGAGCAAGGGGCCCTGGGGGTCGATTGAGGATAAGCTTTTTTTGTGGGATCTCAAAGCCAAAGCAGTGGCATAAGTACTATATGACATGAGGCCAAGAGAGGGGACAATTAAATGGGCGCACCATGGGAGAGTGGTAAGAGCTTTAGGACAAATGGATTGAGCTATTTTGACCCACAATTTCCCCTCCGAATGATGGAAGAAGTCCAGGATTCTAGCGTGTACTGCTGCCATGTAATACCTTCTACAATCCGGAAGGCTAAGGCCCCCCTTTTGTTTATGTCTGATCAGAACGTCCCCCCGAATGCGTGGACGCCCACTTGCCCAGATAAATCTGCAAAAGCTACTGCGCAGTCTTTTCCAATAATTTGAGGGAATTACCACGGAATGGTTTGGAAGAGGTATAAGAGTTTAGGTAGGACGTTCATTTTTAGTATATTTATTCTGCCGAACCAGGAAAAATCCTTCACCGTCCAAGAAGTAAGATCTCTATGAAGTTGTTCAATAAAGGGCCCAAAATTAAGCTAAAATAGATGGGAGAGGTCTCTATGAACACGAATTCATAAGTATTTGATACCCTGTGAGGGCCAGGCAAAGGGAAAGTTGGACTGGATGGAATCCTGTATGGATTTGGGGAGGGAGATATCGAGGGCCTCAGACTTCGCTGCATTGATTTTAAAATTTGACCATGAACCAAAGTGATCTATTTCAGCCATAACAGCAGTGATGGATATATGTGGTTGAGTGATATATACTAGGACATCATCAGCCAATGCAGATCACTTGTACTCGGTGCCTCCCACCTCAATCGCCCTAATATTGGGGTTATCGTGAATTGATGAGAGCAGGTGCTCCATCACTAGGATGTATAAGAGAGGGGACAGAGGACATCCCTGCCTTGCCACATTGGTGATTATGAAAGGTGATGATAATGTTCCATTTATCTTCAGCCTAGGTGACGTATTGCGATACAGGGCCATGATTTTGGCTATAAAAGGGTCCCCTACCCCAAGCTTTTTAAGAGAATAATATATGGCGTGCCAGGAGACTCTATGGAATGCTTTCTCAGCATCCAACGAGAGTATCTAATTACAAATTTTTAACTGCATCTAGCCCAAGCAATACTTTGGGCCTAGTAGCAGTGTCTGCTAGTCAGCGGATTAACCCAACTGTTAAGCAAGCTACACCACCTGTATTTTGGACACTTAATTGTTTCAAAGGAAATGGTTCGGGCCCCCGAGACACTCAGTGAAGAGCATCGGGGAGACACCCCAAGGCACAGTGGCTGGGACTGGCGGTAGGACGCCTTGCAGTGGACCTCCAAGCTCGATCCTTATAAAAGCTTTTTAACTGCAGCAGCTTTAGTGGATGCTACTGGAGCTGGAATTACCGCGGCTGCTGGCATGAGACTTGCCCTCCAATAGATCCTTGCAAAAGGATTTAAAGTGTACTCATTCAAATTAGAGAGACAATTTAAATTAAAAAGATTAGACCTGCCTCCACCGCAGGGGAACTCGCTCGACCCATGAGCGGACAGGCACCAGTATTGGGAGAGGGGGGCTGGCCGTCAGGGTCCACCGCAGCTCTGGCACAAACCCGGCGACACGGAGGTTGCACGGGCAGGAACGGACTGGCCATGTCGGCTTTGCACTGTTTTGGTTTTAGAAGGGCATGACATGCCTATATCTGTGTCTCCCCCTCCTTTTACTCCTCCACCTCTTTTCTTTTCGCATGACTATATGTACTTGTCACTTTTCCATGTGTTAGTTGTGTCTTCTGAGCAGTTTGTCAGCTTTTGGACACCTTTGAAGTGTTTTCTATGTGTTTTTTATGTGTTTCTATGTATTTTTGTTTGCCTGCCATTGGTTTTAACGGTGTTCGAAGGTGTTCGACGAACAGTTCGACGAACAGTTCGGTGAACATACGGGTGTTCGACGAACCGAACCGAACTCGAACACTACGGGGGTGGCTCAACACTAATCCTGAGTAGAAAGGTATCAAAACCAAATAAAGCTGATTGGAATGCCGTGAAGAGAGTAATGCGTTATTTGAAAGGAACTAGCAATGTTAAGTTGAAATTACCCACAAGAGATAATTGCATTTTAACAGGATATGTTGATGCAGATTGGACAATCAAGGATGTCTTGTTCTTGCTCAAATGGAAAGAGTCAATCCAAGAACCAAGCATATTGATGTGAAATATCATTTCTTGAGAGATCATCAGGAACAAGGAGTCTTGAAGTTAGAGTATTGTCCTACTGAAGAAATGACAGCAGACATCTTCACGAAGGCGTTGAATGCTGATTAACACCAGAGACTAATAAAAAAGTTGGGTTTGATTGAATAAGTCCTTACTGTTGAGAAAGGGTGTTGGCATATGCAACAGATTAGGACTTATTATAAGTGAAAGGAGGACTTTATACTAACCAGACAGCAGATGGCGATAGTGTGTAAAGTTATATGCTTGCTGTAATGTGGGGAGGGAAGCTCTCAATTGTTGGTTGTTTCTTACTTCCTGTGGTGTTTTTTTTTTTCTTGAATGTGTTATGTCAGGCGCACACGGACTGTGTGACACTGAATTGTATCTCATGTTTATCCAGTATGAAGTAAATACTGTTTACTCAAGATATATTGCTGATTGAAGCTCTCGTCAGTACAGTGGTGACTGTAAGAAGATGCACTCTGCAACACTATACACAGCAGGACGCCGCACAGCGCCATCTATACACAGCGGGAGGCCGCACGATGCCATCTATGCACAACGGGAGGCCACACGATGCCATCTATACACAGCAGGGGGCCGCACGATGCCATCTATACACAGCGGGAGGCCGCACGGTGCCATCTATGGACCGCAGGGGGCCGCATGGCGCCATCTATACACAGCGGGAGGCCACACGGCGCCATCTATACACAGTGGGAGGCCGCACGGCGCCATATATACACAGCGAGAGGTCGCACTGCACCATCTATACACAGTGGGAGGCCTCACGGTGCCATCTATACACAGCAGGAGGCCGCACGGCGCCATCTATACTCAGCAGGAGGCCACACGCAGTCACGCACGCAGTCACGCACACACACCAACATATACAGACATATACATACACGCATAAACACATTTGAAACACAAAAATACATATAAACAGACATCACACAATGATATCTGCCTGCACACACACACACACACATACATACACACACACACACTCAAACTCACTGACACACACAGACACACACACTCACCATCCCCCAGCTCGGCTCCAGTCCTCCTGCTCTTTTCTGGTGCAGCACTGCAGGCCGAGTGCGCACTGCGTGACATCACAGCTAGGAGACATGGCCGCGCACAGGGCCATGTCTCCTAGCAGTGACGCGGCCGGGCCAGCACAGGGAAGTTAACTGCTGCAGTGCTGGCCCGGCCGAAGAAGAAGCAGCGGCCATGCGCCGCTGCTGGGGGAGCGGTCCGGGGTCCCCCCACCACTGTCTGCCAGTATGTGCTGCGGCGCCGCACATATAATGAGGGCAATCTGGCCATAGACATCCCGGAGCCCCGGGCCCCCTGGAGGTTCAGGGCTCTGGGCAGTAGCCCCGATTGCCCTGATTATAATCCGCCTATGGCCATACATATCAGGATTGGGGTATGAGGGGGCCATGCATACCAGGATTGGGGATAAGGGATGCCATGCATGCCAGGATTGGGGGTGAGGGTGCCATATATACCAAGATTAGGGGCTGAGGGGGCCATACATACCAGGATTGGGGGATGAGGGGGCCATGCATACCAGGATTGTGGATGAAGGGTGCCATGCATACCCGGATTGGATGTGAGGGTGCCATACATATCAGGATTGGGGGATGAGGGGGGCATGCATACCAGGATTGGGGATGAGGGATGCCATGCATACCAGGATTGGGGGTGAGGGTGCCATACATACCAGTATTGGGGGATGAAGGGGCCATGCATACCAGGATTGGTGATGAGGGGGCCATTCATACCAGGATTGGGGGATAATGGGTGCCATGCATACCAGGATTTGGGGATGAGGGGGCCATACATACCAGGATTGGAGGATGAGGGGGCCATGCATACCAGGATTGGGGAATGAAGGTGGCATGCATACCAGGATTGGGGGTGAGGGGTGCCAAGCATAACAGGATTGGGGGTGAGGGGTGCCATGCATACCAGGCTTGGGGGATGAGGGGACCATGCATGCCAGGATTGGGGGATGAGGGGGCCATACATACCAGGATTGGTGGATGAAGAGGCCATGCATACTAAGATTGGGGGATGAGGGGGCCACACAAACCAAGATTTGGGGATGAGGTGGCCATGCATACTAGGATTGGGGGATGAGGGGGCCATGCATACCAGGATTGGGGGATGAGGAGGCCATGCATATTAGGATTGGGGGATGAGGGGGCCATGCATACCAGGATTGGGGGTGAAGGGTGCCATGCATACTAGGATTGGATGTGAGGGTGCCATACATACCAGGATTGGGGGATGAAGGGGCCATGCATACAGGATTGGGGATGAAGGATGCCATGCATACCAGGATTGGGGGTGAGGGTACCATACATACCAGGATTGGGGGATGAAGGAGCCATGCATACCAGGATTGGTGATGAAGGGGCCATGCATACCAGGATTGGGGGATGAAGGGTACCATGCATACCAGGATTTGAGGATGAGGGGGCCATGCATACCAGGATTGGGGATGAGGTGGCCATGCATACCAGGATTGGGGGTGAGGGGTGCCATGCATACCAGGATTGGGGGATGAGGGGGCCATGCATACCAGGATTGTGGATGAAGGGTGCCATGCATACCCGGATTGGATGTGAGGGTGCCATACATATCAGGATTGGGGGATGAGGGGGGCATGCATACCAGGATTGGGGATGAGGGATGCCATGCATACCAGGATTGGGGGTGAGGGTGCCATACATACCAGTATTGGGGGATGAAGGGGCCATGCATACCAGGATTGGTGATGAGGGGGCCATTCATACCAGGATTGGGGGATAATGGGTGCCATGCATACCAGGATTTGGGGATGAGGGGGCCATACATACCAGGATTGGAGGATGAGGGGGCCATGCATACCAGGATTGGGGAATGAAGGTGGCATGCATACCAGGATTGGGGGTGAGGGGTGCCAAGCATAACAGGATTGGGGGTGAGGGGTGCCATGCATACCAGGCTTGGAGGATGAGGGGACCATGCATGCCAGGATTGGGGGATGAGGGGGCCATACATACCAGGATTGGTGGATGAAGAGGCCATGCATACTAAGATTGGGGGATGAGGGGGCCACACAAACCAAGATTTGGGGATGAGGTGGCCATGCATACTAGGATTGGGGGATGAGGGGGCCATGCATACCAGGATTGGGGGATGAGGAGGCCATGCATATTAGGATTGGGGGATGAGGGGGCCATGCATACCAGGATTGGGGGTGAAGGGTGCCATGCATACTAGGATTGGATGTGAGGGTGCCATACATACCAGGATTGGGGGATGAAGGAGCCATGCATACCAGGATTGGTGATGAAGGGGCCATGCATACCAGGATTGGGGGATGAAGGGTACCATGCATACCAGGATTTGAGGATGAGGGGGCCATGCATACCAGGATTGGGGATGAGGTGGCCATGCATACCAGGATTGGGGGTGAGGGGTGCCATGCATACCAGGATTGGGGGATGAGGAGGCCACACATACCAGGATTGGGGGATGAGGGAGCAATGCGTACCAGGATTGGGGGATGAGGGGTGCCATACATACCAGGATTGGGGGATGAGGGGTGCCATACGTACCAGGATTGGAGATGAGGGAGCAATGCGTACCAGGATGGGGAAATGTACCAGTAGCTGCTGCTTTTCCCACCCTGGGCTTATGCTCGAGTTAATACGTTTTCCCAGTTTTTTGTGGCAAAATTAGGGGCTTCGGCTTATACTCCGGTCGGCTTATTTAAAATATACGGTATTTTAAAATCAGCGAGTATGTGGTGCCCATAATATTGCAGGACTATGGGGTGCATTATACTATATGGGGGTTGCATTTTACCCTATGGGGTGTGTAATATACTGTGTGGAGGACTATAGGGAGTGCATTATATTCTATGGAGGACCATGGGAAGTTTATTATATATATGGAGGATTATGGGGGGCGCATTATACTATATGGAAGATTATCAGTGGCGTATTATACTATATGGAAGGCTATATGGGGCCATTATAATATTTTGAGGGCTATGTGGGGGATCATTATACTATATGAAAGCAATTATACGGTGTGAAGGTTTGTGGGGGATCCATCATACTGTTTGGAGGGCAGTGTGGGATCCACCATACTGTTTTGAGGGCTATGTTGGATCCATCATACTGTTTGCAGGGCTGTGTGGAGCCATTATACTGTTTGGAGGGCTAGTGAGGGCCATTATACCGTGTGAAGGTTTGCGTGAGGTCCTTCATACTGTGTAGGGGCCACTATACTGTTTGGAGGGCTAGTGCAAGCCATTATACTGTATGGAGGGCTATGTGGGGGTCACAGTTGGGGGATTATACTGTGTTAGGGTCACCATACTTGGCCCTGGGAGTTGAAGTAGGGTACAATAGGGTCATTATACTGTGCATGTGAAGGCTAATGTGGAGGAATGCACTATGGGGGAATCATACTGTGTTTGGGGGCACTTTTAGTGGCATCATACTTTATAGAGGTAATGAAAGGGGAATCTAGGACTTCAGCAGGAGGAAAATTACTATGTAAAGGCTGGAAAGTTGTGAGATCTGATCTTCTGTGACACAGACAAATATTTATTTATTTTATTTTGTGGGGGGCAATTAGAGCTTCTGCTATGCCTGACATAACAATATCACCTGTGCCCTAATGCTCATCCTCATCACAGGATAAAATGCGAAACCCTAGTCCTCTACTGCCAATATTTAAAACTTGATCTTCTACTCAGAAAGACCCTGGATAAGATGTTTTTTTTTATTTAGAGGACTTATCTCTCCTTCAGTTTCTGTCTATCAAATTATCACTAACCATATACTTTCAATAAAGAGATTAAGACAGGTGTTCCAGACATCACTGGTCTAGTTTTTTACCCATGGACATGAAGGTTGAACAGATCAAAAAGAGCCCTATTCGGTCCTTTCTTGCCCCTTTATTAAATGTTGAAAGCTAGACAGACTGTCTTCACAAAACAGGTATTTTCAGAATCAGAGGAATCTGCCAAACAATTTTCTTATTCATAAAGATCCTAAAATGTTGTCTCATGATACACATTGATATCATATTTTTTAGATATATTGCCAATGCCTGTTTGGCAGGTGACAGACTATGCATAAAAAAATAATATAAGTAATTCTAATAATAAATCACATTCAGTCTATATTTTGTGGCCTGAATTCTTCCAGAGATTTCCACAATGAATAGACAGGCTCCTTAAAGTATACCATAAATATCTGATATCCTACTCACTCCTTCTAATTTCCCATTACACTCCTTGCTATTATGACTTGGACAGTGAATTAATCTAATAAAATATTAGATTAGGCTAATGCTCAAAATCCAGTTTTTATTTTGTGTTACGTCTGTATATTTCATGTCAAAACAGGAAAAATTCCGAAACCCTACTATGTGACACTCTTTTTCACTGGAGGAAGAAAACAGTCATATATAAATAACTACCACTAAACCTTTTACTTTGCACCCTCAGACTGTCAAGAAACAGGTTACTAGTAGAAACATGGTAAAGGACAGCATAGGACATTTTTTAATAGACTCTCCAAACTTTTTTTTGTCCTAAACATGCTACTGTGGTCTGCAGCTCCTCCAGACTTGTCTCCTATGAAGCACATCTGAAACATCATTGGTCACCAATTGCAAAAGGAGCTGCCAGCAATGGATCTTGTTGATTTTCACGCCCAAAATATATTCCTCATGGCAGAAAATTCCACAGACAACCATTAATAACCACCTTATTGGTAGAATGCCAAGGTGTGTAAGTGCATGTGTCTCTGTACGTGGTGATCATACTCAATATTGAACAAAGAGAGATCTTTGGAAAATTTTGTTTCCTTTTTTCATCATTTATATATCATTAATATGATCCTGTGATTTTCATAATGCAATGACTTTTCTTAATTGATGTTGCAATTTAATTGTTGAAGGAGTGCTTTTTCTCCCTTTATTATTCAATTTTTCCATTGTTTCTGGGAGCCCTAGATACAGGGGAAAACAGCCATCACTGGCAGAACTGATCTGGGTTGGCTAGGACCCAACAGCTCTGCTATGCCAGTAAACATCTGGTGATCATGTGATCACCAGGTTCTGCAAAGGCATCTAAAATGCCAATGCTCCTGTACACTATGTAGTGCTCATCAACACTATGCAGCCAATGAAATAGAAGACTGGACCTGCTCCTGCTAGATTTCAGGAGCTTTAAAGGGAACTTGTCCCCAGATTTTTTTTACCTCATCTGAGAACAGTATTGTAAGAAAAGAGACCCTGATTCCAGTAATGCGCCACTTAGTTTACTGGGTCCAGTTGGATAAAACATGTAAGATGGGCTGCGCTGCTGGAGTAAATCAATTCTTCAGCCATGATGATGATAAAAGGGTTTTTTATTCACCAACGCCGTACCAGTGTCCTATGAGCTCTCACCTGCAACTAGCGGTTGATACCACGTTCATAGCGCTGACCTTATTCAGGGTAACTTATATGCAGTCTGTTCATACTGCCCATACTGGATATTGCATTCATACCTGACCTTATTCCTGTTAGTTCTCATGCAGTCAGTACACTGATGAAGGTCTGATATAGACCGAAACGTCTGTTTGTTTGTACAATTGACTGTATTAAAAATACTTAAGATCATTCTCAAATCGAGTGCCTAGTAAAGCCCAGAACTTTGCGCTGTAAATCTATGACACTTGTTAATTATCTGGCTAATGGTGTCACTTGATTTGATATTGATCACTTATCCACTGGATACATCATCTACATCAGACTGGTGGGGTCCACAACCTAAAACACCCAGACGGATCAGCCGTCATCAGCTCCAGCAGCAGCTGATGTCAATGAAATGGATTAAATATAAGCGGAGTTGCATTATTATAATATCAAAGCAATATGCAGGTGCCTATACGTACATGATTTTTTATATACAATCATGAGTATAACTGAAAGCATGCCTTATATACTGTATGAGTTCTGTATCATTAATCAAAGTAAGTATAAAATGATGCTACAAGGTGGCAGACAGCATTTGTCATAGTATGATGCAGTAAGTAAAGCTTGGCTTACTAATGGATTACTAATGGTGCTAAACTTAGCTGAAAACTGGAACTAGTTGTCTACATGACATAAGTAAAATCAGCAAGATGACAGCGGCTTGAGAACACACACTCACCACGCCAGTGCAGGGTTCAGTGAAATTAAATATCTTCTGTAAAGTTCATGTCAGTGTTTTTGCAGCGTGCATATAAGTTCTTTCTACTCTAACAATCTGTAGTCTGCTTTCCTAGAGTGCTTTAGACTTGCTAAACTGGAAAGCAAATGGCATGCATAATTTCCTTACTCTTTTATGTGATGTTTGCATTTTCAATGCTTGTAAAAGCAGATATACCCAGAATGTTACAAATATAATAATGATTTTTTTTTTTTGTTATTTTTATTATTACTTTTTTAAGCAAGATAATGAGACAGCAAAGCAGACATCTAAAAGTTCTTTATTTACCTTACTGAAAAACAACATAAATAATTATACGACATGATACTGAGGGGAAAAAGAGAAGGTGGATAGTGACCATAACAAAAAAGTTATTTTCTTCTTCTAAAATGCTTAAGTCATTTGCTAATCTGCTCTAAAATCTGCTACACATTGTCTTCCTTTTCCTAAAGTGGTGATAAGACTAAATCAACATTCAATCAAGGGTTCTGTATAATTATATAAGCAATGGTGTTGTTTTATTCTAAAAAAATCATATAAGCTTTCATTGAAGCCATCAAATGTTTCCATTAAAACCACGTCCTGACAGAAATAGAATATTCCACAGCTTCCATAGTAATGACTAGAGATGAGCGTTGTTCTACTCGAACTGTTCGCCAATCTCAAATTCGAGCTGTTTTGGGCGGTGTTCGAGCCGTTCGGCGAACACGAACAATTTGAGAAAAATTCGGCTGTTCGAGGTTATGTTCGATAACTGTTCGTGCACCAAAATCATAACTGGATTTTTTCTCAGTAATGATGAAAATTAATGTTAATACGCAGTTTGAGTGTACAGCGGGGTGGGGGAGGGGCAGGGGATGGATCTCTGCAGGAACAATGAAGATCTCCATTTTTTTTTCTCTTTCCCGCATTTGCAGTGGGGAGGTGCAATCTGTCAGCCTATCAGCAGCGCACACACGGAGCGAAGTGCTTTTTTTCACACAAGCAAGGGCATGTGTCATTGGCAGTGTATGTCACATGTCCTTGCCCTATAAGACCAAGCCATTTTCCCCGTCGCCACCATTTTCTCACTGCTGCAGCTGCGTGTTAGATGGCACCGCTGTTGCTGTGTGCGCTATACCTTGTTAATTTCAAGCCAATTTTCGCACAAATCTACAGATAGCTTGGGAGTAGGGAATAGTTGTGATTGCAGTCCATTTAAGGACTAGGTTACAGCATTTCCTACGACTTTTATCAGGCAGGTCTGTGCTCTTAAATAGATAGATTGTGGGAATAAAGACTAATTGTAATTGGAGTCCTTTTCAGGACTAGGTTACATCAGTTCCTATCAGTTTTTGCCAGGCAGGTCTGTGCCAGTGCTGTGCAAGTTTTTTTCACAGCATTTGGCTGAATCTAGCAAAGCTAATCCTTTTTGGCCTATTGCAGAGTGTGTTAGTCAGTGGAGTAGCCTATCTGTGTTGCAAGATATACCACCTGTGTATAGAATACCAATTTTTTTACTGCACCTAGTGAAGTAAAATCTTTTGGGCATAGCATCATTCTATTAGTCCATCTATACTGACCTCCATCAGGTTGCAAATTGAATATAATTTTTTTTTGCATCTAGCTCTGAAAAAATATTGGGCTTCTAGCTGTGTGTGGGACTTGTTCTATTAATCCATCTATACAGACCTCCATCAGGTTGCAAACTGAATATATTTTTTTCTGCATCTACCTCTGAAAAAATATTGGGCTTCTAGCTGTGTGTGGGACTTGTTCTATTAATCCATCTATACAGACCTCCATCAGGTTGCAAACTGAATATATTTTTTTCTGCATCTACCTCTGAAAAAATATTGGGCTTCTAGCTGTGTGTGGGACTTGTTCTATTAATCCATCTATACAGACCTCCATCAGGTTGCAAACTGAATATATTTTTTTCTGCATCTACCTCTGAAAAAATATTGGGCTTCTAGCTGTGTGTGGGACTTGTTCTATTAATCCATCTATACAGACCTCCATCAGGTTGCAAACTGAATATATTTTTTTCTGCATCTACCTCTGAAAAAATATTGGGCTTCTAGCTGTGTGTGGGACTTGTTGTATTAGTCCATCTATACTGACCTCCATCAGGTTGCAAACTGAATATATTTTTTTCTGCATCTACAGTACAGACCAAAAGTTTGGACACACCTTTTCATTTAAAGATTTTTCTGTATTTTCATGACTATGAAAATTGTACATTCACACTGAAGGCATCAAAACTATGAATTAACACATGTGGAATTATATACTTAACAAAAAAGTGTGAAACAACTGAAAATATGTCTTATATTCTAGGTTCTTCAAAGTAGCCACCTTTTGCTTTGATGACTGCTTTGCACACTCTTGGCATTCTCTTGATGAGCTTCAAGAGGTAGTCACCGGAAATGGTCTTCCAACAATCTTGAAGGAGTTCCCAGAGATGCTTAGCACTTGTTGGCCCTTTTGCCTTCACTCTGCGGTCCAGCTCAACCCAAACCATCTCGATTGGGTTCAGGTCTGGTGACGGTGGAGGCCAGGTCATCTGGCGTAGCACCCCATCACTCTCCTTCTTGGTCAAATAGCCCTTACACAGCCAGAAGGTGTGTTTGGGGTTATTGTACTGTTGAAAAATAAATGATGGTCCAACTAAACGCAAACCGGGTGGAATAGCATGCCGCTGCAAGATGCTGTGGGAGCCATGCTGGTTCAGTATGCCTTCAATTTTGAATAAATCCCCAACAGTGTCACCAGCAAAGCACCCCCACACCATCACACCTCCTCCTCCATGCTTCACGGTGGGAACCAGGCATGTAGAGTCCATCCGTTCACCTTTTCTGCGTCGCACAAAGACACGGTGGTTGGAACCAAAGATCTGAAATTTGGACTCATCAGACCAAAGTACAGATTTCCACTGGTCTAATGTCCATTCCTTGTGTTCTTTAGCCCAAACAAGTCTCTTCTGCATGTTGCCTGTCCTTAGCAATGGTTTCCTAGCAGCTATTTTACCATGAAGGCCAGCTGCAGAAAAAGTCTCGTCTTAACAGTTGTTGAAGAGATGTGTCTGCTGCTAGAACTCTGTGTGGCATTGACCTGGTCTCTAATCTGAGCTGCTGTTAACCTGCAATTTCTGAGGCTGGTGACTCGGATAAACTTATCCTCAGAAGCAGAGGTGACTCTTGGTCTTCCTTTCCTGGGGCGGTCCTCATGTGAGCCAGTTTCTTTGTAGCGCTTGATGGTTTTTGCAACTGCACTTGGGGACACTTTCAAAGTTTGCCCAATTTTTCAGACTGACTGACCTTCATTTCTTAAAGTAATGATGGCCACTCGTTTTTCTTTACTTAGAATTTGTATTATGGCAAGAAAAAAGCAGCTAACAGTCTATTCAGTAGGACTATCAGCTGTGTATCCACCTGACTTCTGCACAACACAACTGATGGTCCCAACCCCATTTATAAGGCAAGAAATCCCACTTAAACCTGACAGGGCACACCTGTGAAGTGAAAGCCATTTCCGGTGACTACCTCTTGAAGCTCATCAAGAGAATGCCAAGAGTGTGCAAAGCAGTCATCAAAGCAAAAGATGGCTACTTTGAAGAACCTAGAATATAAGACATATTTTCAGTTGTTTCACACTTTTTGTTAAGTATATAATTCCACATGTGTTAATTCATAGTTCTGATGCCTTCAGTGTGAATGTACAATTTTCATAGTCATGAAAATACAGAAAAATCTTTAAATGAGAATGTGTGTCCAAACTTTTGGTCTGTACTGTACCTCTGAAAAGACATTGGGCTTCTAGCTGTGTGTGGGACTTGTTGTATTAGTCCATCTATACTGACCTCCATCAGGTTGCAAACTGAATATATTTTTTTCTGCATCTACCTCTGAAAAAATATTGGGCTTCTAGCTGTGTGTGGGACTTGTTCTATTAATCCATCTATACAGACCTCCATCAGGTTGCAAACTGAATATATTTTTTTCTGCATCTAGCTCTGAAAAAATATTGGGCTTCTAGCTGTGTGTGGGACTTGTTCTATTAATCCATCTATACAGACCTCCATCAAGTTGCAAACTGAATATATTTTTTTCTGCATCTACCTCTGAAAAAATCTTGGGCTTCTAGCTGTGTGTGGGACTTGTTCTATTAATCCATCTATACAGACCTCCATTAGGTTGCAAGCTGAATATATTTTTTTCTGCATCTAGCTCTGAAAAAATATTGGGCTTCTAGCTGTGTGTGGGACTTGTTCTATTAATCCATCTATACAGACCTCCATCAGGTTGCAAACTGAATATATTTTTTTCTGCATCTACCTCTGAAAAAATATTGGGCTTCTAGCTGTGTGTGGGACTTGTTCTATTAATCCATCTATACAGACCTCCATCAGGTTGCAAACTGAATATATTTTTTTCTGCATCTAGCTCTGAAAAAATATTGGGCTTCTAGCTGTGTGTGGGACTTGTTCTATTAATCCATCTATACAGACCTCCATCAGGTTACAAACTGAATATTTTTTTTTTCTGCATCTACCTCTGAAAAAATATTGGGCTTCTAGCTGTGTGTGAGACTTGTTGTATTAGTCCATCTATACTGACCTCCATCAGGTTGCAAACTGAATATATTTTTTTCTGCATCTAGCTCTGAAAAAATATTGGGCTTCTAGCTGTGTGTGGGGCTTGTTCTATTAATCCATCTATACAGACCTCCATCAGGTTGCAAACTGAATATATTTTTTTCTGCATCTACCTCGGAAAAAATATTGGGCTTCTAGCTGTGTGTGGGACTTGTTCTATTAATCCATCTATACAGACCTCCATCAGGTTGCAAATTGAATATAATTTTTTTCTGCATCTAACCCAGCCAATAGTTTTGGCCTAATACCACAGTTTGGCCACTCAGCTCTGCTCGGTTCCCATCCATTGTTTTTTTGTGCAAACAACTCCAGAGTTGTGAATTAGTTAACCACCAAAATGAGTGGAAAAAGGCCTGCTGCTGGTGGAAAGGGGAATAGGCGTGTTGGGAAGGGGAAAAAAGGTTGTGTCCGTGGGGTAGGTGTTAAAGCAACAGTAACATCTGCAGAAGAAAGACCATCTTCCAGCCAAACTAAAATGTCTACTTCTTTTAGCGGACAATGTGATAAGATCCCTTTCTTACGGCCACGCCAATCGCTACAAATTCCAGATGAGGCACAAAAACAGCAGGTGCTTCAACGGATATCAAGTGCTCCTTTAAGTGGGCTCTCCTCCACATCAACTTCAACATCACAAATACTCCAGTCCTCAAAGGTGTCACCCCAATCGCACTTGCTTCCTCACAGCTCCCAAATCTCCAGCTGCCCGTCTGAGTATGAGGTAGAACAGATGGTTGAGTCTGCAGAGCTGTTTACTCATACTATAGCCTGGGAATCAGAGGTCGACTCCAGCGCTTCTGTGAATCCAGACGAGGAAATGATCTGCACTGATGCCCAGAATCTTTATGAGTCGGATCCAGGACCAGACGCAGAAGGTTCTGACCATAATGTAGACCCTCATTCCCAAACTGTAACTCCTGTTGGTGGAGACAATGAGGAAGACGATGATAAGACTCAAATACCTGATTGGAGCGACAACTTTAGTTTTTTGTCAGGGCAGGAACAGGTTGGCTCTGAGGACGACGGGTGTGATAACGCACAGGGTGATGATGATGAGGTTGGAGATCCCACTTACTGTCAACCCACAGTCAGCCAAGAGATGAGGTCAGCAGAGGAGGTGGAGGAAGATGCTAGTGACGACGAGGTCAGGTTGCGCCTTCCTGGACAGAGACGTAGTACTGGAAGCACGTCAACAACTGCATCCTCAAACACAACTCTGCCTCTCACCACAAGTCGTGGTGGCTCTTCAGGTCGCATGGGTGCTAAGCCTTGCATAGCCTGGGCATTTTTTCAGATCGATAAAGATGACCCAACTCGTGTTATCTGTAACATTTGTCAGTAAAAGCTAAGTAGAGGCCAAAAAATACATAGTTTGAGTACTTCATGCATGAACCGGCACATGGACATGAAGCATAAGTTGCAGTGGGAAGCTCAGTGTGCTACAATGCGGCCTAGCCGGCCGGGCCAACCACCGTCTGCCATATCTTGTGCATCCGCGGCCTCTTCATCCTCTGTGACTGGGGGGACAGCAGTCACACCTGTTTTGGGGCGCAGACCTGCCACCTCTTTACCCGCAACAGCCAGCGTGATTGGCAGGTCATCATTTTCTTTGGAGGTGGTAACACCAGCTGGTGTTGAGCGCTGTCCGACATCGATAGCACCACCTTTGGATCAAGGCAACCTAACATGTCCGCCTGCATCTTCCTCACAGACCGGCAGTTTGCCGGGGACACCCTTATCAACCCCGTCTAAGCACAATAGCCAGCCCTCGGTCCCTCAGATGTGGACAAGTAAAAGACCATTTCCTCCTAGCCATGAGAAAGCTAAGAGGTTGAATTTCACCATCTGCAAGCTCTTGGCTACAGAAATGCTGCCTTTCCGCCTGGTGGACACAGAGGATTTTCGAGACCTTATGTCCGTCGCAGTGCCCCAGTACCAGATGCCCAGTCGGCACTACTTCTCAAAGAAAGGTGTGCCTGCGCTCCACCAGCATGTCGCACACAACATCACCGCTTCTTTGAGAAACTCTGTGTGTGACAGGGTGCATTTCACCACAGACACTTGGACCAGTAGGCATGGACAGGGGCGTTACATGTCGCTGACTGGGCACTGGGTAACTATGGTGACAGCAGGACAAGGGGCTGCTGTCCAAGTCTTGTCGTCCCCACGAGTTGTGCGTCAATCCTCTTTATGTCAAAGTTCCTCCACTGCTTCTGCCTCCTCAACCTCCTCTCGGTCTTCCACCTGCACCCAAAGCCTGTCTGGTCATGCCACAAGCTTTCTAACTGCGCAGAAGGGATCCTGCACACCTCCTTACTATGCTGGCAGTAGGGCTCAACGTCATCAGGCGGTTTTTACATTGAAATTTCTGGGAAATGTGAGTCACACAGCTGAGGAGTTGTGGTCAGCTCTGGAGAACCAATTTCATGAATGGTTGTCTCCACTGGACCTGAAACCAGGGAAGGCCGTGTGCGACAATGCTGCAAACCTGGGTGCGGCCCTTCGCCGGGGCAATGTCACACACGTGCCTTGTATGGCTCACATGTTGAACCTGGTTGTCCAGCAATTTTTAGCCCACTATCCCAGACTAGATGGCCTTCTGCAGAGGGCACGGTCGCTGTGTGCTCACTTCCGCCGTTCGCATCCCGCAGCTCAGCGACTTACATCTCTACAGAAGTCGTTGGGCCTGCCACTTCACCGGCTAAAATGCGATGTGCCTACGCGGTGGAATTCAACTCTGCACATGTTGCAGCGACTGTGGCAGCACCGACAAGCCCTGGTGCAATACGTTCTGACGTATAGCCTGGGCCAACGAGATTCAGAGGTGGGGCAAATCACGCTGGAGGAGTGGTCTCAGATCAGGGACCTATGCACCCTTCTGCACAGTTTTGAAATGGCGACGAAGATGTTTAGTGCTGACGATGCCATTATCAGCATGACTATTCCGGTGATTTACATGCTGGAGCACATGTTAAACAGAATTCGGAGTCAGGTGGTGGCACAAGAGGAGGTGGAGGAAGTAGAGGAGGAGGAGTTGTATGCGGAAGGGCTAACATCTGCAAGGTCCAGACGGTCGGCAGCACCAAGGCGGCAGGCATGTGAGGGTGGGGGAGCTGGTTTTACCAGGGCGCATGGTAGCAGCCAAACTAGTGAGGAAGGTGCAGCAGCCCAGGAAGAAGTGGAGGACGAACTGATGGAAGACTCATCAGATGAGGGAGACCTTGATCACATTTCTGTTGTGCGAGGTTGGGGGGAGAGGACAGAGGAAGGAAGCATGATTGTTACCTCGCCACCAACACAACAGGGACTTGGTGCTCCTGGATGCGCAACACACATGAGTGCCTTCTTGCTGCACTACCTGCAACATGACCCTCGAATTGTGAGAATTAGAAATAATCCTGACTACTGGGTTGCCACACTGTTAGATCCCCGGTACAAAAGTAAATTTGCAGAAATTATTCCTGCCATAGAAAGGGATGCACGCATGCAGGAGTATCAGCAGAGACTGTTGCAGAATCTTACATGTGCTTTTCCACAAAATACCAGTGGTGCACGTAGTGAATCTCACAGTTCCAACTTGCCAACCGTGGGAGCGTCAAGTGTTCAGCACTCAAACCGTAACAGAACCACAGTATCTGCTGGTAACATCAATTTTGCGGAATCATTTCACCACTTTTTTAGCCCATCCTTTGCAAGGCCACAGGAGACAAGAAGTCTGACACATAGTCAACGCCTAGAGACGATGGTACAGGAGTATCTCCAAGTAAACATTGAAGCCACGACTGTGTCACTGGACCCTTGCTCTTTTTGGGCTTCCAATCTGGATAAATGGCCGGAGCTAGCCACTTACGCCTTGGAGATCTTGTCATGCCCCGCAGCCAGCGTTCTGTCTGAACGTGTGTGCAGCGCTGCTGGTGGTGTGCTGACAGATAAGCGCACGCGGCTCTCCACTGATAATGTAGACAGACTCACGTTCATAAAGATGAACAAATCATGGATCCGAAACGACTTTTCTACCCCTGTGTCATCCTGGGGAGAGTAAAAGCTTGATGATGGGTTAAAATCACCCTACCAACCATTTTAAGCTTTCAAATTACTAATCATGTTTATCTGTATCTTGGCTGGAAAATAATTTGGGCTTTGTAGCAGTGTGCAGCACTGATTCTATTAGGCCATCTATAATAAGCTCCACCAGATTTAAAATTACTAATCATGTTTATCTGTATCTTAACTGGAAAATAATTTGGGCTTTGTAGCAGTGTGCAGCACTGATCCTATTAGGCCATCTATACTAAAGCTTCACCAGATTTAAAATTAATAATAATTTTTAGCTGCATCTAGCCCGGAAAATAATTTTGGGGCTCCGAGATGCGCAAGACACATAAGTGCCTTCTTGCTGCACTACCTGCAGCATGACCCTCATATTGTCAGAATTCGAAGTAATCATGACTACTGGGTTGCCACACTCTTAGATCCCCCAAACTTTTTGATCAACCTTTTCATTTTAATAAAGACCAAAAAAATGGTCATTTTTGAAATTATAAGCATTAGCAGGTTGTTAGAAACTGAAATCAAACAGTTTTCAACTCAAAACTTTATTCTAGGTGATGTTACATTTTCACATAGGAACCCTTGTTCGAAAGGAGCTTCTGAACTCTCTCGTCCATTGAATTTGTCAGGTTTTGGATGGTTTCTGCTTCAATTGTTTTGCATGAGGACAGAATACCCTCCCAGAGCTGTTGCTTAGATGTGAACTGCCTCCCGCCATCATAGACACTCCTTTTAATGATGCTCCAAAGGTTCTGAATGGGGTACAGGTCAGGGGAGCATGGGGGTCACACCATAAGTTTGTCCCCTTTTATGCCCATATCAGCCAGAGATGCAGATGTTTTATGTGCAGCATGAGATGGTGCATTATCATGCAGAAAAATGATCTTGCTGTGAAATACACGGTTCTTCTTCTTGAACCATGGCAGGAAGTGCTGTTTGAGAAAATCCACATACATTATGGAGTTCATCTTTAGCGCCTTCAGGGATCCTAAAGGGGCCGACAATCTCTCTCCCCATGATTCCAGCCCAAAACTTTACTCCACCTCCTCCTTGTTGGCGCTGTAGCCGTGTTTGCGTGGGGTGTCCATCAACCAGCCATCCTCCACTCCATCCATCTGGACAATCGAGCGCTGCACGGCACTCATCCGTGAACAAAACAGTTTTGAAATCAGTCTTCATGTAATGTTTGGCCCACTGGAGCCGTTTCTGCTTGTGTGAAGTGGATAGAGGAGGTCGACAGGATGGCGTATGCACAGCTGCAAACCTCTGAAGGACCCTGCATCTTGTTGTTCGGGGGACGTTGGAGGCACAAGCAGCTTCAAAAACTTGTCTGCTGCTATGACAAGGCTTTTTTGCCGCTGCTCTTTCAACCTGACGTAATTGCCTGTAGGAAAGAGTCCTCAATTTGCCCTTATCACCACGCACACGTGTGTACTGTGAATCAGCTACATACTTCTTGATTGCCAAGACACTTCATCCTGATCATCGCACAATGTTGATTGTAGTCATGCCTTGACCTAAACACTCCACAATTTGTTGCTTCTCAGCAGCCGACACATCCTTTTTCTTTCCCATTTTGGCAGAAAATGTAGGCTGCTTAATAATGTGAGACAGCCTTCTTAAGTAGTCTTGCCTTTCATTGGACACACCTGCCAAACTAATTAGCACAGGTGTCTGCAATTGCTTACAGTGATATAAAGAGCCCTGACACACATCACCATCAATGAGTTTAACTGACAAACAAACAAATTCTTCCCTTATCACTCCTAAACACTTTTTGCATAATAATTTGGAACGCAGTGTACATGTGCTTTTCCACAAAACACCAGTGGTTCACGTAGTGAATCTTACAGTTCTAACTTGCCAACCGTGGTCTGTATGGAGTTGTTCAATAAAGGGCCCAAAATTAAGATAACATAGATGGGAGAGGTCTCTATGAATAGGAATTCCTAAGTATTTGATACCCTGTGAGGGCCAGGAAAAGGGAAAGTTGGACTGGATGGAATCCTATATGGATTTGGGGAGGGAGACATCGAGGGCCTCAGACTTCGCTGCATTGATTTTAAAATTTGACCATGTAACAAAGTGATCTATTTCAGCCATAACAGCATGGATGGATATATGTGATTGAGTGATATATACTAGGATATCATCAGCAAACAGAGAGCACTTGTACTCGGTGCCTCCCACCTCAATCCACCTAATATTGGGGTTATGGCGAATTGATGAGAGCAGGTGCTCCGTCACTAGGATGTATAAGAGAGGGGACAGAGGACATCCCTGCCTTGTCCCATTGGTGATTGTGAAAGGTGATGAAAATGTTCTGATGCACCCCCTGGGCCTTGGGACACCCGGAGCCGGACCCTTTTTGGTGGATGCTGGTGGTTGTAGTCTTCGTGGCGGCGACCCGGTTCCGTGGCTCAGGGTGGTCAAACCAGTGGCGGAACTATTTATGTGGTTTTTATGTTTAAATGTCCGACTACGCCACCCGTGGATTGCGGTCAGAGTGAACCGCCGCTGCAGGGCAGACCGCTGAGGCTGGTGTTGTGGGTGCAGCAGAGCGTAGCATAACTCCCCACGGGAGGAGTATAGCCTCAGGGCAGTGTATGCGGAGGATGGGGGTGATGGTGCAGGGCAGCAGCAGTAACGACACGGAGTCAGTGATGCAGTCCAGGGCCTTTACTCACAGATCTTATTATCCAGACCACGTCTGCAGGTAACGGCTGCCCACGTCGTACTGTGCTCACCAGGTGAGGCGCTCAGACAACTCCCAGATAACTTTGGAGCTCTTCACAGGACCCCCTTTGTGTGTCCTTTGTCTGGCCTTTCTTACCAACCCTTCTGTCCGGCTGCCTCGGGCCTCCTCTTGGTAAACTTTGCGCCAGTTTCCCTGACCCTATGTGGTGCCTTCCTAGCGGGTGTAGCGAGGGGCTGCGCCACATAAAATGTCACAGCCTCCGGTTTCTAGCTGAGGGTCGTTTCCTGCCTCCACTAGTTTCGGGGACCGGTCTCCCCCTTTGGCCTGACCCCTCCACGCAGGTGGATTCGGGCGTGCGGTGGCGACTCGCCCGTCCGCACCCCTGGGATCCCTTCATTCCTCGTTCCTGGAGCCTTCTCCGCTCCTCTTCCTTCCTTCTCCCTCTTCCAGGCCTGGGCCTCTGTTACTAGGCCCGCCTCCGGAGCAGAGCTCATGCAGAGCCCCTGCTCCCTGTCACTTCTGCTCAGACTTCTCTGCACTGAACTAAGATGGTGCCCACCTTTTATACTCCCTTCTCAATGCACCCAGGAACTGCTTCCTCCCTGCTCCTGCACTACAGGGTTCCCCTTCCTCAGTGTTCCCTCCCTCCACTCCAGCCAGGGACAGGGACTGTCGTGCCCATCTCAGAGGCATATTGGTCGCCCTGCCCCACGGCAATGTGGTGTAATGCATGCAGGTGTCGGGTCCTGATCCACACTCCATCCTTACCTGAGAGTGAGATATCACACCTCTGGGTGAGGTGCAATACCTCTGTAGCAACCGAGCCCTCAGGGTGCTACAGTTCCATTTATCTTCAGCCTAGGTGACGTATTGTGATACAGGGCCATGATTTTGGCTATAAAAGGGTCCCCTAGACCCCTACCCCAAGCTTTTTAAGAGAATCATATATGGCGTGCCAGGAGACTCTATGGAATGCTTTCTCAGCATCCAACGAGAGTATCTAATTACAAATTTTTAACTGCATCTAGCCCAGGAAATACTTTGTGCCTAGTAGCAGTGTCTGCTAGTCAGCGGATTATCCCGGCTGTTAAGCAAGCTACACCACCTGTAGTTTAGACACTTAATTTTTTCAAAGGAAATGCTTCGGGACCATGGGATACTCAGTGAAGAGCATCAGGAGGCACCCCAAGGCATAGGGGCTGGGACTGGCAGTAGGATGCCTTGCGGTGGACAGCCGAGCTCGATCCTTATAAAAGCTTTTTAACTGCAGCAGCTTTAGTGGACGCTACTGGAGCTGGAATTACGCGGCTGCTGGCATGAGACTTGCTCTCCAATAGATCCTTGTAAATGGATTTAAAGTGTATTCATTCAAATTAGAGAGACAATTTAAATTAAAAAGCTTAGAGCTGCCTCCACCACAGGGGGGCTCGCTCGACCCACCAGCGGACAGGCACCAGTATTGGGAGAGGGGGGCTGGCCATCAGGGTTCACCGCGGCTCTAGCACAAACCCGGCGACACGGAGGTGGCACGGGCAGGAGCGGACTGGCCGTGTCGGCTTCTCACTTTTTGGATTTTAGAAGGGCATGACATGCCTATATCTGTGTCTCCCCCTCCTTTTACTCCTCCACCTCTTTTATTTTCGCATGACTATATGTACTTGTCACTTTTCCATGTGTTAGTTATGTCTTCTGAGCAGTTTGTCAGCTTTTGGACACCTTTGAAGGTGTTTTCTATGTGTTTCTATGTGTTTTTGTTTGCCTGCCATTGGTTTTAACGGTGTTCGAAGGTGTTCGACGAACAGTTCGACGAACAGTTCGGCGAACACACGGGTGTTCGACGAACCGAACCGAACTCGAACACTACGGGGGTGGCTCAACACTAATCATGACTACTGGGTTGCCACACTCTTAGATCCCCCAAACTTTTCGATCAACCTTTTCATTTTAATAAAGACCAAAAAAATGGTCATTTTTGAAATTATAAGCATTAGCAGGTTATTAGAAACTGAAATCAAACAGTTTTCAACTCAAAACTTTATTCTAGGTGATGTTACATTTTCACATAGGACCCCTTGTTCGAAAGGAGCTTCTGAACTCTCTCGTCCATTGAATTTGTCAGGTTTTGGATGGTTTCTGCTTCAATTGTTTTGCATGAGGACAGAATACCCTCCCAGAGCTGTTGCTTAGATGTGAACTGCCTCCCGCCATCATAGACACTCCTTTTGATGATGCTCCAGAGGTTCTGAATGGGGTAGAGGTCAGGGGAGCATGGGGGTCACACCATAAGTTTGTCCCCTTTTATGCCCATATCAGCCAGAGATGCAGATGTTTTATGTGCAGCATGAGATGGTACATTATCATGCAAAAAAATGATCTTGCTGTGAAATACACGGTTCTTCTTCTTGAACCATGGCAGGAAGTGCTGTTTGAGAAAATCCACATACATTATGGAGTTCATCTTTAGCGCCTTCAGGGATCCTAAAGGGGCCGACAATCTCTCTCCCCATGATTCCAGCCCAAAACATTACTCCACCTCCTCCTTGTTGGCGCTGTAGCCGTGTCTGCGTGGGGTGTCCATCAACCAGCCATCCTCCACTCCATCCATCTGGACCATCGAGCGCTGCACGGCACTCATCCGTGAACAAAACAGTTTTGAAATCAGTCTTCATGTAATGTTTGGCCCACTGGAGCCGCTTCTGCTTGTGTGAAGTGGATAGAGGACACACATCACCATCAATGAGTTTAACTGACAAACAAACAAATTCTTCCCTTATCACTCCTAAACACTTTTTGCATAATAATTTGGAACACAGTGTACCTGTGCTTTTCCACAAAACACCAGTGGTTCACGTAGTGAATCTTACAGTTCTAACTTGCCAACCGTGGTCTGTATGGAGTTGTTCAATAAAGGGCCCAAAATTAAGATAACATAGATGGGAGAGGTCTCTATGAATAGGAATTCCTAAGTATTTGATACCCTGTGAGGGCCAGGCAAAGGGAAAGTTGGACTGGATGGAATCCTATATGGATTTGGGGAGTGAGACATCAAGGGCCTCAGACTTCGCTGCATTGATTTTAAAATTTGACCATGTAACAAAGTGATCTATTTCAGCCATAACAGCATGGATGGATATATGTGATTGAGTGATATATACTAGGACATCATCAGCAAATAGAGAGCACTTGTACTCGGTGCCTCCCACCTCAATCCACCTAATATTGGGGTTATGGCGAATTGATGAGAGCAGGTGCTCCATCACTAGGATGTATAAGAGAGGGGACAGAGGACATCCCTGCCTTGTCCCATTGGTGATTGTGAAAGGTGATGAAAATGTTCTGATGCACCCCCTTGGACTTGGGACACCCGGAGCCGGACCCTTTTTGGTGGATGCTGGTGGTTGTAGTCTTCGTGGCGGCGACCCGGTTCCGTGGCTCAGGGTGGTCAAACCAGTGGCGGAACTATTTATGTGGTTTTGATGTTTAAATGTCCGACTACGCCACCCGTGGATTGCGGTCAGAGTGAACCGCCGCTGCAGGGCAAACCGCTGAGGCTGGTGTTGTGGGTGCAGCAGAGCATAGCATAACTCCCCACGGGAGGAGTATAGCCTCAGGGCAGTGTATGCGGAGGATGGGGGTGATGGTGCAGGGCAGCAGCAGTAACGACACGGAGTCAGTGATGCAGTCCAGGGCCTTTACTCACAGATCTTATTATCCAGACCACGTCTGCAGGTAACGGCTGCCCACGTCGTACTGTGCTCACCAGGTGAGGGGCTCAGACAACTCCCAGATAACTTTGGAGCGCTTCACAGGACCCCCGTTGTGTGTCCTTTGTCTGGCCTTTCTTACCAACCCTTATGTCCGGCTGCCTCGGGCCTCCTCTTGGTAAACTTGGCGCCAGTTTCCCTGACCCTATGTGGTGCCTTCCTAGCGGGTGTAGCGAGGGGCTGCGCCACATAAAATGTCACAGCCTCCGGTTTCTAGCTGAGGGTCGTTTCCTGCCTCCACTAGTTTCGGGGACCAGTCTCCCCCTTTGGCCTGACCCCTCCACGCAGGTGGATTCGGGCGTGCGGTGGCGACTCGCCCGTTCGCACCCCTGGGATCCCTTCATTCCTCGTTCCTGGAGCCTTTTCCGCTCCTCTTCCTTCCTTCTCCCTCTGCCAGGCCTGGGCCTCTGTTACTAGGCCCGCCTCCGGAGCAGAGCTCATGCAGAGCCCCTGCTCCCTGTCACTTCTGCTCAGACTTCTCTGCACTGAACTAAAATCCTGCCCACCTTTTATACTCCCTTCTCAATGCACCCAGGAACTGCTTCCTCCCTGCTCCTGCACTACAGGGTTCCCCTTCCTCAGTGCTCCCTCCCCCCACTCCAGCCAGGGAAAAGGACTGTCATGCCCATCTCAGAGGCATATTGGTCGCCCTGCCCCACGGCAATGTGGTGTAATGCATGCAGGTGTCGGGTCCTGATCCACACTCCATCCTTACCTGAGAGTGAGATATCACACCTCTGGGTGAGGTGCAATACCTCTGTACCAACCGAGCCCTCAGGGTGCTACAGTTCCATTTATCTTCAGCCTAGGTGACGTATTGTGATACAGGGCCGTGATTTTGGCTATAAAAGGGTCCCCTAGACCCCTACCCCAAGCTTTTTAAGAGAATCATATATGGCGTGCCAGGAGACTCTATGGAATGCTTTCTCAGCATCCAACGAGAGTATCTAATTACAAATTTTTAACTGCATCTAGCCCAGGAAATACTTTGTGCCTAGTAGCAGTGTCTGCTAGTCAGCGGATTATCCCGGCTGTTAAGCAAGCTACACCACCTGTAGTTTGGACACTTAATTTTTTCAAAGGAAATGCTTCGGGACCACGGGATACTCAGTGAAGAGCATCAGGAGGCACCCCAAGGCATAGGGGCTGGGACTGGCAGTAGGATGCCTTGTGGTGGACAGCCGAGCTCGATCCTTATAAAAGCTTTTTAACTGCAGCAGCTTTAGTGGACGCTACTGGAGCTGGAATTACGCGGCTGCTGGCATGAGACTTGCCCTCCAATAGATCCTTGTAAATGGATTTAAAGTGTATTCATTCAAATTAGAGAGACAATTTAAATTAAAAAGCTTAGAGCTGCCTCCACCACAGGGGGGCTCGCTCGACCCACCAGCGGACAGGCACCAGTATTGGGAGAGGGGGGCTGGCCGTCAGGGTTCACCGCGGCTCTGGCACAAACCCGGCGACACGGAGGTGGCACGGGCAGGAGCGGACTGAACGTGTCGGCTTCTCACTTTTTGGATTTTAGAAGGGCATGACATGCCTATATCTGTGTCTCCCCCTCCTTTTACTCCTCCACCTCTTTTCTTTTCGCATGACTATATGTACTTGTCACTTTTCCATGTGTTAGTTGTGTCTTCTGAGCAGTTTGTCAGCTTTTGGACACCTTTGAAGGTGTTTTCTATGTGTTTCTATGTGTTTTTGTTTGCCTGCCATTGGTTTTAACGGTGTTCGAAGGTGTTCGACGAACAGTTCGACGAACAGTTCGGCGAACACACGGGTGTTCGACGAACCGAACTCGAACACTACGGGGGTGGCTCAACACTACTAGCTAGTTGTGGTCAATGTGATTAATCTATACTCTATATTCTCCTCGATTAGATATGTAATAAGTATACAGTCAGGCAAAACTGAACTATGATATGTCATATTATTCCTGTGTGACAAGAGCTATGCAGTCATAATCATCATCTATGATAAAAGTTTCTGTCTTCCCCAGGTGGAATGTCATAACGCAAGCAATTGCTATCCTTTAAAGAACATAAAGTCATGTTATGCCCAAGGGATAACTATGTGAGTGCATGACCTAACTGATGAGAAGTTTTACCAGAATTTATAGATTGAAAGGAGCAACTAAATGATGTCATTTACAGAATTATATATATTGGAGAACTAGTGACAGGAGGAGTTAAAAGATAACACTGTACTATAAAAAAATAATATGTGGAAGATAAATTAAATCCCTCTCTGAAAATATATTTAATTCCATTTTGCTTCTTTAAATTGCAATGTAAAAGAGAGCAGCGAAAGAAGAGGAGAAATATGGTGTTGTTAGTATTTTGGGTTTATTATTTCCTTTTTATATTAAGAGAAACATACAAAAGTAAAGGAAATAAAATGTAAAGCACATGGTTAGTCATGAAAAGATAATAAATTCTGATGAAAATAGGTATACCAATAACAATAAAATATATTAAATAATTTAAAAGGTTAAAGCAGTTTATTTAAGATATAGACACAGCGCATAGCAATTTCTGTTAAACATTTGTAGATCAGTGTTTTGTCTTTTGAAATCATCATCTTGACTGTAAAGTGTTTATCAGCATCAGATGGGTAGCTGAGCCCACAATATGCAACTGATTTGGAACTACAAAGTGAGCACACCATCAGCTCTGCATGTGGATTGCATTGCCGTCACAGTAGCAGGAGTTTTTTCAGTTATATATATTGGCGTTGGAAATGGGGTATGAATAGAAATGAAAAACAATAATAGCAAATAATCTTTGTTGGATGTTGTGTCAATCAAAATGGTATATTTTTAAGATGTTTTTTATATTTCTTATCATTCCATTTAGAGTTTGTCTTTATTTTAATAAAAGCACACCACTGGAAATTTTGGATAGTAAAAATCTGGTCCTAATCTGATCCTAAAAAACAATTCCAAGCTCAAAATTACAAAAGGAATTCAAATTTATTAATACATAATAGTTGTAAAACATAATTATGTATTTAAAATGAATGCAATAAGCCATTTATTGAGTTTAGGTTATCTCTTCTGCACTATGGTGATGTGAACTTTAAAACTATTTAATTTACAGGAACCTGCCAACAGGTTTTCCCAATATAATCTAAAGCCACAACTTGTATATGCTCTATTACTGGAGTCCATCAACCTGTGGCTAATCCCTGAACCCCCCTGCATATGCCAAAAAACAACTAATGTACTTCTGACATACAGCATGATCCGATCAGATGGGCATCTTTTTTCTTCTCTCAGCACCTCCTCAATCCCTGTAGCTGCAGTCCTCCTGGCTTGACTGCTTTGAATCACGAGTTCATTGTCATCCACAGATCGCGGCAAATCTTGTACCTGTGCAGGAGCAGTGTATTCTGCCCTACTGAGGGTAAAGTAAAGTCCTGTACTGCGCATGCACCGGCAACAACTTCACTTCGAGGTTAATAGATTCACAGCGCATAATGGGACTTTACTCCAGCAGAGCAAGGAGCTCTTACTTATTCTTGTATTTCAATTGCACAGGTGCAAGATTTACAGCAATCAGTGGGTGACATAGGATGCGTCATCCATATTAATCAAGCCAGGAGGATGGCAACTGCATACAGTCATGGCCAAAAGTTTTGAGAATGACACCAAAATTATATTTTCACATGATCTGCTGGCCTCTGGTTTTTATTAGTGTTTGCTTGATGTTTATATCACATACAGAAATATAATTGCAATCATATTATGAGTACCAATAGGTTATATTGACAGTTAGAATGAGTTAATGCAGCAAGTCAATATTTGCAGTGTTGCCCCTTCTTCTTCAAGACCTCTGTAATTCTCCCTGGCATGCTCTCAATCAACTTTTGGACCAAATCCTGACTGATAGCAGTCCATTCTTGCATAATCAATGCTTGCATTTTGCCAGAATTTGTTGGTTTTTGTTTGTCCACCCGTCTCTTGATGATTGACCACAAGTTCTCAATGGGATTAAGATCTGGGGAGTTTCCAGGCCATGGACCAAAAATCTCTATGTTTTGTTCCATGAGCCATTTAGTTATCACCTTTGCTTTATGGCAAGGTGCTCCATCATGCTGGAAAAGGCATTGTTGGACGCCAAACTGCTCTTGGATGGTTGAGAGAAGTTGCTCTTGGAGGACATTCTGGTACCATTCTTTATTCATGGCTGTGTTTTTAGGCAAGACTGTGAGTGAGCCGATTCCCTTGGCTGAGAAGCAACCCCACACATGAATGGTTTCAGGATGCTTTACAGTTGGCATGAGACAAGACTGGTGGTAGCGCTCACCTCTTCTTCTCCGAATAAGCTGTTTTCCAGATGTCTCAAACAATCGAAAAGGGGATTCATCAGAGAAAATGACTTTGACCCAGTCCTCAGCAGTCCATTCCCTGTACCTTTTGCAGAATATCAGTCGGTCCCTGATGTTTTTTCTGGAGAGAAGTGGCTTCTTTGCTGCCCTCCTTGAAACCAGCCCTTGCTCAAAGAGTCTCCGCCTCACAGTGCGTGCAGAAGCACTCACACCAGCCTGCTGCCATTCCTGAGCAAGCTCGGCACTGCTGGTAGTCCGATCCCGCAGCTGAAACAGTTTTAAGATACGGTCCTGGCGCTTGCTGGTCTTTCTTGGGCGCCCTGGAGCCTTTTTGACAACAATGGAAGCTCTCTCCTTGAAGTTCTTGATGATGCGATAGATTGTTGACTGAGGTGCAATCTTTGTAGCTGCGATACTCTTCCCTGTTAGGCCATTTTTGTGCAGTGCAATGATGGCTGCACGTGTTTCTTTAGAGATAACCATGGTTAACTGAAGAGAAACAATGATACCAGGAACCAGCCTCCTTTTAAAGTGTCAGTGATGTCATTCTTACTTAATCATGACTGATTGATCGCCAGCCCTGTCCTCATCAACACCCACACCTGTGTTAATGGATCAATCACTAAAACGATGTTAGCTGCTCCTTTTAAGGCAGGACTGCAATGATGTTGAAATGTGTTTTGGGGGTTAAAGTTCATTTTCTGGGCAAATATTGACTTTGCAAGTACAGTAATTGCTGTTAAGCTGATCACTCTTTGACATTCAGGAGTATATACAAATTGCCATTACAAAAAATGAAGCAGTAAACTTTGGAAAAATTACTATTTGTCTCATTCTCAATACTTTTGGCCATGACTGTAGATTAAGGAAGCACCGAGAAAAGAAAATAGATGCCCATCGGACTGGACCACACTGTATGACAAAAGTACAAAAGGTATTTTTTGACATATGCATGGGGAGTTGGGGCCTTAGATACAGGTCGATGGACTGCAGTAATAGAGCAGTTTAGGGTGATGGCTTTAGTTTATATTGGGAAAACCTGGGGACAGGTTCCCTTTAAATATTAATAAATATCACAGCTGAGATATACTTTAAATAAAGATGTTGAAAATATATCCATAGAGGGATAAATCGGTGGATGCTAAGCTGATACAGTTGAGTAATGCTTTGTCATATTATTCATGGCGATTTTGCAATCCTGAGAGGGCTCACATGGCTGCATGTATCACAGACTAGCACTTGTATTAGCACTTGGTGGTGCTAATAAGCACAGCTGTAGCGAATACCACAGCAGGCAATGTGTATTCTTCGTGCCTGACACCCAACACAAGGAAAATCCTTTGGTTTTCCTCCTCCCCTCTAGTTGGCAAAGACCAAAGTGACTCATTCTTTTTCATTTCACATAGCGTTTTTGCCCACATTCATTGCTCCATTGGGGCCATATATTATAATGGTGCAGACAAAGTCAATGTGCTCTGCTGTGCATCTGTTACGCTCGCGCCCGGACTGACTTGCGTGAGCGTGATTAGTGATCTCACTGTACCATGAACTGAGGAGTGCCTGGAGGGGCCTAACTAAGTATCAAGGTCGCATGGCGGCTAGTCGACTCCGTGGACCAAGGAGGAACCGAGCAGAGGGACCAGGTGCGACTCCAGGTCAGACCCCGGTCACAGTTGTTGATCCACACCGGGAATGCAGGAACAGGCAGGTTAGACTGGCATACAGGCAGGTGGGCAGGGGGGTATTGGCAAGTACGGCTGGTATGCAGACAGGTGGGTACTGGCAAGTACGGCTGGTATGCAGACAGGTGGGCACTGGCAAGCTCAGCTGGTATGCAGACAGGCGGGCACTGGCAAGCATGGATGGTATGCAGACAGGTGGGCACTGGCAAGTGACGCGCCCCCTGGGACATATTCCTTTTTGAGGGGAATACCCGGCACCGGATCAGATGGGGGGTTGTAGTCTCCGAGCGGCTGTGACCCGGTCCCGTGCCCAGGGCGTCAAGCTCAGTGTGATGTGGCAGTTCTACAGATGTTACTAAAGTTCTTTTGTGTCGACTACGCCACCCGTTGTGATGCGGTCACTGTGGCCGCCGCTGCAGCAGGGTCCGCTGAGGCTGATGGTGGGTGCGCAGCTTGGTGGGATAACCCCCAACGGGAGGGGTATAGCCTCAGAGGGGACAGGCGCAGAGGATGGGGGTTGTGGTGGTGTAGTGCAGACGGCAGTGAAGACAGAGTCGGGTTGTGCAGTTAAGGGTGTTTACTTACTGCAGTTGTTGTACTGGTCACTCCAGCTGCTAGTGACCACCCGAGCCGTGCTGCGTCCACCAGGTCCTGGATCCAGCCAACCCCCAAACAAGTCCGGAGCGTGGCCCTGAGCTCTCCCTCTGTCCTTTCTTCAGCCGTCCCCACCAGTGATCCACCTAGGTCCAGCTCCCTCGGGCCTTCTGTTGGGACACCCTTGGCCCTGGGTTCCCTGACCCTTCATGTGGTGTGCCTTCGGGGTGAATGTGGTGGGTGACCGTGACAGACACTGCCCACGGTCTCCGGTCTCTGGCTGGGGATTGTTTTCTGCCCCCACCAGCTTGGGTTCCGGTACCCTGATGCTGACTCCTCACCCGGTGCTCTGATTTGGGTTCTTGGGTCCCTTCTCTTCTGTGCTCTGGGTCTTTCTCTTTTCTCCTCTCTCACTCTGGGTCTTGGTCTTTCTTCTCTCCTCTGCTCCTGACTTGTTCTCTGCAGCTGATCCTCTCTTCCTGCATCTGATCCTCTGCATCTGACTCTCTGCGTCTGACCCTGATTCTAGTTGGTGCCCACCTTATATATCCCTCTATGTGTGAGCTCAGGTGACCAGCACCCAATGAGCTCCTAACTTTACCCAGGCTGCTCCCCCTATCTGCCCCTACACTACATGGGATGTACCACCCCCCTCCCACTCCAGCCAGGAACAGACTCGGTCGTACCTGCACATTTCTAAGTGGGAGTACCGTCGGCCTGTTCCTCGGAAATGGGATGTGTGTAGTGCATGCAGCCTACCGAGCTCAGTTCCACACTCCATCCTTACCCGGGAGTGGAATATCACACCTCTGGGTTGAGGTGCAATACCCCTGTAGCAGCCGAATCCTCAGGGTGCTACATTCCCCCCTGGTAAATCACAGCACGTCCTCGGGCTGTAAAGACAAAACACCAAAACATACAAAATTTTTCATATAAACATATAAAACATATAAAACACATTATATAAATAACATATCTTAGCAGATAAAACTTTCTCGTCGTCTTTTGTTTCAGGTTCCTCCTCCGGACACTGTGCAACGTGTGTCCGGGAAAAGTGCGACAGTCTCTTAGAAAATCTGGTTTTCTATAAAACCGGTAGGGGGCGCTTTAGGAAGCGCAACTATATACAGGGGAAGTTGGCCGCTCTCAGTCCTCGGCCAGGTAGAGGGAAGGGAATGGCTGCTCACAGTCCTCAGCCTGTAGGATGAAGGGGTTAACGGGTAAACAGTTCACTGGTCCCAACGGGGACTATTTTAGCAGCAACAGTTTCAGTTTCTTTATACCCCCTTTGGGTAACTTATTTACAGCTCCTGCTCTGCCGCACTCAACGGCGTCTTCCTCCTGCTCTTTGAACTTCAGACCCGTCCGGGTCCTCTTGCTCCTCCTCCTCGCACCGCAACTCCTCCTCCGTCAGGCGGTGTACGTGGAGGGCGTAAGGTCCTTTGGCACACTTGTGCCGGGTAAAGGTGACCTCATCTCCGATGTAGAGGTCACGACCTCTGTGCCCCTCCGGCAGATGGGACTCCACGTCTCTGCGCGTGACAAAGACGTCGCCGTGGGTGTTGTTGTCTCGAATGAAGCCCCACCCGTGCTGCTGGTTGAACTTTATTACAGTCCCGGTGGTACGGGGACTGTGCGCTGCACGGGGGTCCCTCCTGGTCCGGCTCTTCTGCTCGGCGCTCCTTATTTGGGCCTGTTATTCCCGGACCTGCCTCTCTCTCCGCTCCCTCGCAAACTCCTCGAGCTGTTGGCGGCAGCACTCCGCACGCTCTGCTGCAGCGGCCCTAGTTTCCTGAGTGAACCCCATTAGATCTTCTCCGGTGGGGTCCCACTCAAACTGTGCTTCCGCTAGCGGGGGCGAGATCCGTGCCACGGGCTTCGGAGCCGGAATCAGGGGTTCATCCAGGGGTCTTAGTCTCTGCTGCCGTTCCAGCTCATGGTATCCTTCGGGCCAGATGAAGGGCCGTCCGTCCGGCCATGTGAGCTGGCTGAACAAGTCCTCCCCCAGGTGTGGCACCCTTGGTATTGCGGGCGCGGGCGCGGTGGTGGTGGCGCCCGGGTTGCCCAGGCCTTGCGGCCAGGCCTGGGGCACCTGGAAGGTGAAGGGCACCGTTAGGACGGCGGCGCCCTGGGCTACCTGGCCTTGCGGCCAGGCCGGAGGCTCCGCGGAGGTAGGGGGCGCTGTTGGTGATGCGGCGCCCGGGGGTACTAGGCCTTGCGACCAGGCTGGTGGTATTTCCTGCTTTGTCACGCTCCGGGTCGAGGCGCGTGACGTCACAGGGGTCGCTGCGGCGGCTTCCGGTCGGGGCCTAGTCCATAGCGGTGACGTGGCGGCTACAGGCACAGCAGGGGGACTTTCGGGCTCTGCGACGGGGAGCTGGGGCAGGTGAGCGGTGTCACGGCTTGGGGTATAGGCGTCCCCTTTACCTGCCTCCATGCGTTCGGCTCCCTCCTCGGCGCCGTCTCCGGCCTTGGGTCCTCCCGCGCCATCCTCAGAGGCGGTCTGCTTCCTCTTCCAGGGTAGCGTGCTCCGTTGACTGGTCTCTGCTTGCTGGGCCATCTCCCGGCTCCACTCCGCCAGTATCTCGCGCTGTACCCGGGCCATCCTCCGTGCGAGGCCCTCCAGGGCAGTCTGTGCACACTCCCGGTCTCGGGGGAGCTGTGCAAGGACCTCCACTAGGCCTTGTGGGGTTGTAGATTCTAGCAGGCTCCTGACCATCGGGTCGGTGCTGCTCTGCTCTCCTTCCGGCAGGCTCCTGGCCAGCGGGCCGGTGCTGCTCTGCCCTCCTTCCTCGGTCTCTAGCAGACTCCTGGCCAGCGGGCCGGTGCTGTTCTGCTTTTTCTCCATATCCGGGTAAGCTCCTCCGCTACTCCTCGTTAGACCTCTTGCCTCCGGGTGCGCTCGCTCCAGACTGCTCCAAGCGGCACCCATCTTCGTTCTTTTCTTTCGTCTCCTCCCACTTCGAGGGCGGTCCCGGGGCAACTCGGTGACTGTCAGCTCCAGGGGTAGTTCTTTCACGCTGACAGACACCTCCAGCATCACAGTCTCTGTTGGTGGGGGCGGTTTCCACTTTTGGCGCCATTTTCTGTCCCGGCCCACGATGGGAGGTGGCCTCTTGCCCTCCTTTGGCACGCCCATAATGGCGTCCGCTGCTCTTCCAAGGCGGGAAATCTGAGGTTTTGGCGGGAAGCGTCGCCCAGTGGCGGGAAACTCTGCAGATGGCGGGAACAAGCTGGAAATGGCGGACAATCGGCGGGAAACGACTGGTGATGGAGTCCGATGGCGTGGACCCTCCGGAACCGGCGGGAGACTTCTTTCTGAGGTAAACTTGCACTTTTCTTCAGGCACGCAGTACCCGGGTGTTGCGGGCACGTAATCCTGCCGACTACGCCAAAGTTGACGCGCCCCCTGGGACATATTCCTTTTTGAGGGGAATACCCGGCACCGGATCAGATGGGGGGTTGTAGTCTCCGAGCGGCTGTGACCCGGTCCCGTGCCCAGGGCGTCAAGCTCAGTGTGATGTGGCAGTTCTACAGATGTTACTAAAGTTCTTTTGTGTCGACTACGCCACCCGTTGTGATGCGGTCACTGTGGCCGCCGCTGCAGCAGGGTCCGCTGAGGCTGATGGTGGGTGCGCAGCTTGGTGGGATAACCCCCAACGGGAGGGGTATAGCCTCAGAGGGGACAGGCGCAGAGGATGGGGGTTGTGGTGGTGTAGTGCAGACGGCAGTGAAGACAGAGTCGGGTTGTGCAGTTAAGGGTGTTTACTTACTGCAGTTGTTGTACTGGTCACTCCAGCTGCTAGTGACCACCCGAGCCGTGCTGCGTCCACCAGGTCCTGGATCCAGCCAACCCCCAAACAAGTCCGGAGCGTGGCCCTGAGCTCTCCCTCTGTCCTTTCTTCAGCCGTCCCCACCAGTGATCCACCTAGGTCCAGCTCCCTCGGGCCTTCTGTTGGGACACCCTTGGCCCTGGGTTCCCTGACCCTTCATGTGGTGTGCCTTCGGGGTGAATGTGGTGAGTGACCGTGACAGACACTGCCCACGGTCTCCGGTCTCTGGCTGGGGATTGTTTTCTGCCCCCACCAGCTTGGGTTCCGGTACCCTGATGCTGACTCCTCACCCGGTGCTCTGATTTGGGTTCTTGGGTCCCTTCTCTTCTGTGCTCTGGGTCTTTCTCTTTTCTCCTCTCTCACTCTGGGTCTTGGTCTTTCTTCTCTCCTCTGCTCCTGACTTGTTCTCTGCAGCTGATCCTCTCTTCCTGCATCTGATCCTCTGCATCTGACTCTCTGCGTCTGACCCTGATTCTAGTTGGTGCCCACCTTATATATCCCTCTATGTGTGAGCTCAGGTGACCAGCACCCAATGAGCTCCTAACTTTACCCAGGCTGCTCCCCCTATCTGCCCCTACACTACATGGGATGTACCACCCCCCTCCCACTCCAGCCAGGAACAGACTCGGTCGTACCTGCACATTTCTAAGTGGGAGTACCGTCGGCCTGTTCCTCGGAAATGGGATGTGTGTAGTGCATGCAGCCTACCGAGCTCAGTTCCACACTCCATCCTTACCCGGGAGTGGAATATCACACCTCTGGGTTGAGGTGCAATACCCCTGTAGCAGCCGAATCCTCAGGGTGCTACACAAGCACGGCTGGTATGCAGACAGGTGGGCACTGGCAAGCACGGCTGGTATGCTGACAGGTGGGCACTGGCAAGCACGCCTGGTATGCAGACAGGTGGGCACTGGCAAGCACGGCTGGAGTGCAGACTGGGAGGTACTAGCAGGTTGGAACGCAGGCTGGATAGGGTCCAGTACAGACTGGGAGACAGGTACAGAGCCGCAAATGTGGTAGACAAGCAGAGTAAAGCGAAACCGCCAGAGCAGAGGACAAGGCAGAGCAGAGAGGAACTGCTGGTGCGGTGAGCAAGCAGAGTGGAGCGAAAACCGCAGGTGCGGTGGGCAAGGCAGAGCAGAGCGGAACCGCCGGAGTGGTAGACAAGGCAGAGCAGAGAGAAGCCGCCGGAGCGGTGGGCAAGTCAGAGCAGAGAGAAAACGCTGGTGCGGTGAGCAAGTCAAAGCAGAAAGAAGCCGCCGGAGCGGTGGGTAAGTCAGAGCAGAGAGAAGCCGCCGGAGTGGTGGGTAAGGCAGAGCAGAGAGAAGCCGCCGGAGCGGTGGGCAAGTCAGAGCAAAGAGAAACCGCCGGAGTGAAGGGTAAGGCAGAGCAGAGGGAAACCGCCGGAGCGGTGGGCAAGTCAGAGCAGAGAGAAACCACCAGAGCGGTGGGCAAGGCAGAGAGGACAGGGCTCTGTTCACATGGAATAGACTGGAAAATACAGGAAGATAAGGAGGAAGGGAAAAGGGACAAGCAGAACCAGATACACACAAGGTCCTTCCTATGAAGTAGCGAGTGGACACAAAACTCACAAACAGAAGTACAGAGACAACAAGTTGGAGTTAGGTGCAGGTTCAGATACTGCAGGAAAAGGTAAGGTACGGACATAGAGAAAAACAGGTAACAGACTAGGATACAGTTCAGACAGGAACTGCTACTGCAATGAGATACAAGAACGAGCCTGGGAATACAGCCCCCAGAGTGGCAGAAACAGACTAAAAGTCACAGGTGACAGGCCTGGGAATACAGCTCCCAGAGTAGCGGAAACAGACTAGAAGTCAGAGATAACAGGTCTGGGAATGCAGCCCCCCGAGTGGCGGAAACAGACTAGAAGTCAGAGATAACTGGACAGGACCTGGCAATACAGTTGCAAAGACAAACTGAGTGAAGGTGTTGCTCAGGCGCCTCCTACTGGGTGGAGGGGGTTTAAATATCCAGTGATACACAGCAATAGGCTGAAGACGCATTAGGGGTGCGCCCACAGCAGCTATAAGAATAAGGAAGTAACTGGGCCGCCGCCCTAAGCAGTCAGTCAAGAGAAATGCACTTAGCATGAACTGGAGCAGGGATTGCAGACTGGACTGACAGGTAAGATTGCGGTCTTGTATAGTGGGAGGCGGTGCACTATGCAAGCACGCCGCCAGGGATGTAACAGCATCATTTTCTGGAGTATAAATCTACTGGACTCAGTGTATTTCATCTGAGTGTCCACCTCCAATAGGCATATATCCCGGAAAATAATGCACGTCACAGTACATGTCGACTTTGTCTGCACCATTATAACCTATGGCCCTGTCTGTGCATATGCCCAAATCTTGTTTGAGTTCAGATGTATGCCCCGACGAGGCCAACAAAAAGGGGGAAAAACATAGTGTGAAAGGTGCCTAAAACATAAATAGTCTATGCAAATCTTTTAGGCAATTTTCATGATTATGGTAATTTTGTGGTGAATTAAATGCACTTTAATGAGGTTGTCCTATCAGATAAACCTTTGACAATACCCCCAATTAATGACCACACAGGGAGAAATTTGAAATCACATGCAGCTTAACTTGGATATCTGTCACAAACGGCTGATCACCAGCATGGAAATACTTTATGAAAGAATCGAAATATAGTTTTCAATGTGGGTAGCAAAGCAAAAACATTTGTTTGCAACTCTATAAGAGAAACAAACACATAAATCAGAATAATACAGTTACGCACTGGTCAGGTTTTGCTTTTAAATGCTTTTATCCATCCAAATAGGCACACTCAAAAACGTATTGTCTTTCTCGCATTGGATCCTAAGAAGGTACTGCCCGGGTACTCAACTACAGTTCTACAGTTTCCTCCTATGCATTCTTCATCATACTCATAACTTATTGTTTTGCCTTCTTTTTTCACTTTAATTCAAGCCCCAAGTAGTTTTAATGTATGTTTCCATCCTCTTGTCCTTAACTGTAGTTATGCATTTTACATGCTAGTCATTCCAATTCTTCTGTTTGTCTGTGTGATTTCATTCTTCACTATCAGTGTCTCCCTCTCTAATAATTTCCTGAACTTCATAGTTAATACCAGACCTCTTGTGGTGAGTGGACCCAGGCATGCTTTGGGTAGAAATTCTTTACTGGGGCCAATTAAAGAGGTGTTACTGAGACAGGCTTGTTATTGTTGCTGCGCTGGCAGATTGCATGTGGTTACAGTATGTATGTTCCATAATAATCTTCCAAATCAAAATAGTGCAGGCTCTTTTATTCCAATGCATAAGAAATGTTTTATCATGTATAGAAAATGATTGTACTTATGGCTAATAAAGAAAGAGAAGCCTCTATATAAAAAGAGAAATAACAATTTAACCTTTTGTCTCCAAATGTAGCTCTATATTTTAATTATTTATCTAGACTTTGAAGACTACAGCCTTTGTATAGCTCTGTGGAAAGATGTAGTGGAAATACACACATTCAGTAGCAGAACCAAAATATCTTGCTCCCCAATGCAAAATCTGAAATAGGATCACCTATGTACCATTTACATTACTGCTGTCCAATAAAACTAGATGTACCCAGATGCAACTTCTACTTAAACATCTTCTATAGCTTCACCTGTACTCACCTGAAAGTGGGGATCCTAACTGAGGGTGTGGACTTGTGTGCTGTGAGGGCACTATGCCTTGCAGGCCACATGTAACCGATGACCTGGGTTGGCCAGGGTTGATAGTTCAGTAAGAGAGACCACCAGTCAATAATAAACTTTTTTACTCAAGGATAACTTGGAAGGGATTATATACAGTAGATAGCGGGTATACACCTTGATGAACATTTCCTTTACAATTCGGAGCATTTTCCACGCATAGTTTCAATTATGTCCTCTTTACTCGCTTGTCCTCTATCTTTACCGTTCCTTTCTACTTCACCACAACCCAACTCAGTACTACTGTCCAGTTAGCAAGAGTCCTTTAGTCAACTCGCAGTTCTGTGTCTTCTTTTCCCTCTAGGGAACTACAGGTGCATCTTACTAAATTAGAATATCATCAAAAAGTTAATTTATTTCAATTCTTCAATGCAAAAAGTGAAACTCATATATTATATAGAGTCATTACAAACAGAGTGATCTATTTCAAGTGTTTATTTCTGTTAATGTTGATGATTCTGGCTTACAGCTAATGAAAAAACAAAAGTCATTATCTCAGTAAATTTGAATAATTAACAAAAACACCTACAAAGGCTTCCTAAGCGTTTAAAAAGGTCCCTTAGTTTGTTTCAGTAGGCTCCACAATCATGGGGAAGACTGCTGACTTGACAGATGTACAGAAGGCAGTCATTGACACACTAGGTAAATGCAAAGTAAATTTTGCATTTTATTTGGAAATCAAGGTCCCAGAGTCTGGAGGAAGAGTGGAGAGGCACATAATCCAAGCTGCTTGAGGTCTAGTGTGAAGTTTCCACAATCAGTGATGGTTTGGGGAGCCATGCTATCTGCTGGTGTAGGTCCACTGTGTTTTATCAAGACCAAAGTCAGCGCAGCCATCTACCAGGACATTTTAGAGCACTTCATGCTTCCCTCTACCGACAAGCTTTTTGGAGATGGAAATTTCATTCTCCAGCAGGACTTGGCACCTGTCCACACTGCCAATAGTACCAATACCTGGTTTACAAACAATAGTATCACTGTGCTTGAGTGGCCAGAAAACTCGCCTGACCTTAACCCCATAGAGAATCTATGGGGTATTGTCAAGAGGAAGATGAGAGACACCAGACCCAACAATGCAGACGAGCTGAAGGCTGCTATCAAAGTAACCTGGACTTCCATAACACCTCAGCAGTGTCACAGGCTGATCGCCTCCATGCCATGACGCATTGATGCAGTAACTGAATTTACTGAGATAATGAGTTTTGTGTTTTCATTTGCTGTAAGCCATAATCATCAACATTAACAGAAATAAACACTTGAAATAGATCACTCTGTTTGTAATGACTCTACATAATATATGACTTTTTGTATTGAAGAACTGAAATAAATTAACTTTTTGATGTTATTCTAATTTAGTGAGATGCACCTGTATATTGCCAGTATGGCTAGTGCTTATCTTCTCTGTCTCTAATGCTCTGGAACTCCCACCCAGGATACTCTCTTCATCTTACGTACTCTGTTCCGTCTAGGCCATTTTACCTCTGTGACTTGTAAACTCTGGGCCACACTTCTAGACATCCTTACCCAGGACCCATTTCCAACCTATCACTCTGTACTTTCAGTCACTCCTCTCATTCTCACCACTAGGATCTCACTATCTTTTGTCTCTGTCTCCTCTCTCGTTAGGAACAACAATGTCATGCGGCACTGCTCACATCGGACCTTAGGTCCTCTTTCTATACACACCTATCTAAGTTTCTGACAAGAAACCACCTCTGTCCCTTCAGATTAACCCCTCCCACTCTGGACTAGTCCCACCTATTAACTCTTACTTTCCCTAATGTCAAACAACACACATCATTAACAACATTACCGTATAGCACAATTCACATTACACAATATCACAATATACTTGTTCTTCAAGGGGAACATTCTGCAATACGTCCATCTCCTTAAACTCACATTTCTGGTTCAGAAATGTAGCCATTTTATTGGTATTGGGGGTGCTGCTGCAACTTTTGTTAAAGGGAAGCTACTATCAGGAAATTATCTATTGTTTAAATCAAGTTTTTGATTGAAATGGATTTTTTTTGCAATCTTTTTTTCTATGTCATAATCTGTATTTAAACTAAAAGATCAAAACTAGTGTTGAGCGAGCATGCTCGACACTGCTCGGTACTCACCCGAGCATCACGCTACTCGGGATGTTCGGCGAGCACCGAGCATTTCCGGGTTACTCGGGCGGGAGCTCAGGTCTCTGCCCTGCATGTTTGGCGCTCTTTACAGAGCCAATGAACATGCAGGGATTGCCAGCCAGTCACTGTAATGCTGCAGCCATGTTGGTTGTGGGCATTACAGTGATTGGCTGGCCGCACAGCGTCACCTCGAGTATTTACAACCGGGCGCCGCCATCTTGGACACAGTCGCTCCGGATTAGACAGTGTAGGGACAGCGCTGCTGATTTAGGGAGAGATATAAACTGCGAAATAGTTAGTGTAGGGTCTGTAAAGGCTGCCAGAACAAACAAACAGTCCTTTTCAGGACTAATATCCATCCCAGATACCAGGCAGGCAGGCTGTATAGGAGACACAGTGGTTATACCAGCAAACGCTGCATTACAGTCCAGTGTGCTCCTGTTGCTGAAATTGCTGGACTTAGCACCAGGTGTCGGGGGCCAGGAAAAATCCTTTTTTTTTCATCTAAATCCTCCTTTTTTTTTCCTCCTTCACACTGTACAAATACCCGTCTTATTAACCTTTTGGTGTGTCCCCCCCCCCCCAAAAAAAAAAGCATGTCTCTGATTTTTCAGACACAAATATAACTGTTGAAAATAGTCTGGTGTAGGCTAGAGAAACAGAAGTGTTGTTTTGCACTTCCACGGTTCAAACCTCTGTATTATCCATTTTGGGCCATTTGTATCTAAAAAAAAAACAGTTTGAGTGTGTCGCTCACTGTTCAGCCGCAAATATCTCTATTTTAAAAAGTGTGGTATACCCCAGTAAACAATAACTGTGGTTTTGCCATCCCACGGTAAAAAATCTCTATTATTCAGCTTTTGGTAGTTTTTTCTGTAAAGAAAAACAGTAGTGTCTCCTGACTGTTGTGACACAAAAATATATCTGTTGAAAATAGTCTTGTGTAGGCCCGACATCCCAGTGTGGTTTCGCAGTTCCACGGGTCAAATCGCTGTACTATCCAGTTTTGGGCCTTTGGTATCTAAAAAAAAAGCAGTTTGAGTGTGTCGCTCACTGTTCAGCCGCAAATATCTCTATTAAAAAGTGTGGTATACCCCAGTAAACAATAACTGTGGTTTTGCCATCCCACGGTAAAAATCTCTATTATTCAGCTTTTGGTAGTTTTTTCCATAAAGAAAAACAGTAGTGTCTCCTGACTGTTGTGACACAAAAATATATCTGTTGAAAATAGTCTTGTGTAGGCCCGACATCCCAGTGTGGTTTCGCAGTTCCACGGGTCAAATCGCTTTACTATCCTGTTTTGGGCCTTTGGTATCTAAAAAAAAAAAGCAGTTTGAGTGTGTCGCTCACTGTTCAGCCGCAAATATCTCTATTTCAAAAAGTGTGGTATACCCCAGTAAACAATAACTGTGGTTTTGCCATCCCACGGTAAAAATCTCTATTATTCAGCTTTTGGTAGTTTTTTCCGTAAAGAAAAACAGTAGTGTCTCCTGACTGTTGTGACACAAAAATATATCTGTTGAAAATAGTCTTGTGTAGGCCCGACATCCCAGTGTGGTTTCGCAGTTCCACGGGTCAAATCGCTGTACTATCCAGTTTTGGGCCTTTGGTATCTAAAAAAAAGCAGTTTGAGTGTGTCGCTCACTGTTCAGCCGCAAATATCTCTATTTCAAAAAGTGTGGTATACTCCAGTAAACAATAACTGTGGTTTTGCCATCCCACGGTAAAAAATCTCTATTATTCAGCTTTTGGTAGTTTTTTCCGTAAAGAAAAACAGTAGTGTCTCCTGACTGTTGTGACACAAAAATATATCTGTTGAAAATAGTCTTGTGTAGGCCCGACATCCCAGTGTGGTTTCGCAGTTCCACGGGTCAAATCGCTGTACTATCCAGTTTTGGGCCTTTGGTATCTAAAAAAAAGCAGTTTGAGTGTGTCGCTCACTGTTCAGCCGCAAATATCTCTATTTAAAAAAGTGTGGTATACCCCAGTAAGCAATAACTGTGGTTTTCCTCTTCCACGGTTCTAATCTACTCTTTATTACCCTTTTTCCATTGATAGTGCAAGTGTAAGCTATTTTACTTCATTTACAATGGGCAAGGCACGTGGCAAGGGACGTGGAAGTGGACGTTCTGGTGATCGTTCGTGCAGAGGACGGGGCCGTGGCCAAGGTGAAAATGTGCCACAACCAACAGCCACATCTTCTCACTCCCACTTCTTGACCGAATTACTAGGGAAGCACAGAACAACACCAGTATTGAGAACTGATCAGTGTGAACAGGTTATTAATTGGATAGCAGATAATACTTCCAGTTACCTGGGCACCACCACCTCCGGTCTGTCTTCCACACGGTCAACTCTTAGTAGCCGTGTCTCGACCGCATACTCCTCCTCACCCTGATGCTCCTTCCTCCCACCATGCCGAGTGTCATCAGACAGCAAGTGATCCCACACTTGGACACTCTGAAGAGCTGTTCACTGGTCCATTTCCATATTTGGGCCCCTCGCCTGATACGCTTGAAGTGGTGGAAGAGGAGATCCCATGTTGCGATGCCCCAATATTTGAACAGCCACGGCCACAGGAAGTCGACGTTGGCAATCTGTCACAAAAGGTGGACGATGATGAGACACAATTGCTAGGAAGTGAGGAGGAGGATCGTGGTGCGCAAGTGGAAGAGGAGGAGGTGGTGGATGATCTAGTAACTGACCCAACGTGGAAGGAGGACATGCAGAGTGAGGCCAGCAGCACACAGGGGGAGGGAGGCAGAGTACCCCAACAGGCAGGAAGAAGCAGTGTGGTGGCCACAGACAGAAGGCAGGCAACCGTTCCCCGTAACACCAACACGAGGGACGTTGCCAGTACAAGTGGTAGGTCTTCCAGAGTCTTGAATTTTTTTAAAGACTCTGCTGATAACCCCAAAAAGGCCATATGTTCCACCTGCCATGCCAGCATCAGCAGGGGTGACAAAACTACCAGCCTGACCACCACCAGCATGATCAGGCACATGGCAGAAAAGCACCCGACTTTGTGGGGCGAAACCCAGGGTCCACGACCAGTGTCAGCGGGTGTCACCACTGCTTCTTCCACTGTTGTGCGTGCAATAGAACCCCCTGTTGTGTGTGCAAGGCAATCCCCTGTCCATACTGCATGCAAAGATGCCCCCTCCTCTCAGTCTTCACTTGTTATGGCAGTTTCTTAAGAAACAGCATCAACGTCCACGTCCACTTCCCACCGCAGCGTTCAATTGTCCATATCCCAGACCTTTGAACGAAAGCGGAAATTCGCAGCTAACGCCCCACAGGCCACAGTCCTAAATTCGCACATTTCACGACTGCTTGCGTTGGAAATGCTGCCTTTTAGGCTGGTGGAGACGGAATCCTTCCGCAATCTTATGGCGGTGGCCGTCCCTCGGTACTCGGTCCCCAGCCGACACTATTTTGCCCGGTGTGCCATCCCCGCACTACACAAGCACGTGTCCCAAAGCATCTGCCGTGCCCTCAACAACGCAGTTACTGGGAGAGTCCACCTGACAATGGACACGTGGACAAGTGCTTGTGGCCAGGGACTGTAAATCTCTCTGACGGCACACTGGGTAAACATAGTGGAAGCCGGGACCCAGTCAGACCTTGGGACGGACACATCCTCCCCACACCGAGGATTGCGGGCCCTATGTCAGTCAGAGTTGCCCCCACAGTGTACAGCTCCTGCGCATCCTCCTCCTCCTCATGTTCAGCCTCCATCTCAGATATCACCACATCAGTTACAAGCTGGAAGCATTGCAGTACTGCCTCCGCCAAGCGGCAACAGGCTGTGCTGAAACTCATAAGCTTAGGTGATAAACCTCACACTGCTTGTGAGTTGTGGACAGCTGTGAAAGAGCAGGCAGATCTGTGGCTGAGACCGCTGAACCTACATCCCGGCATGGTCGTGTGTGACAATGGCCGTAACCTGGTGGCGGCTCTGAGGCGAGGTGAGATCACACACGTACCATGCCTGGCTCATGTGCTTAACCTCGTGGTTCAGCGGTTTCTTAAATCGCACCCCGAGTTGCCAGATCTGCTCGTGAAAGTACGCCGCCTGTCAGCTCATTTTCGCAAGTCGGCTACAGCTTCCGCCACCCTTGCTGTGTTGCAGCAGCATTTGCAGCTTCCGGCACACCGACTGGTGTGTGATGTCCCCACACGTTGGAACTCTACCCTCCACATGTTGCAAAGGATTTGTGAGCAGAAGAGAGCAGTTGTGGAGTACCAGCTGCAACAAGGCCGTCGATATTCAGGTCAGACTCCACACATAAGACCTCAGGAGTGGACCTGGATGTCTGACATATGTACCATCCTGACAAACTTTGAGGAGGCCACCAAGATGGTGAGTGGCAATGACGCCATCATTAGTGTCAGCATCCCACTTGTCTGTCTTTTGCAACGCTCTCTGCAGAGAATTAAAGTGGAGGCATTGCAGCCAGAGTATGATGAGATGGATCAAGAAGCCGTAGCGGGCGATTACACACAGCCCAGCCTCATCTCATCCCAACGTGCATTGGGGGGCAATGAGGGAGAGGAGGAGGAGGAGAAGGAGGAGGAAGAACAGGAGCTGCTATCATGCGTTGTAGACGGTAGTACCTGTACAAGTGTCATACCGTCGGTTCAGCGTGGGTGGCCTGAGGACAGGGGGGGGGGGAGGAAGAGGAGGAGGAGGAGAGCATGGTCAGTCGTCATCTTGGTGAGGACACGGAAATATTGCCCGTTACCAGTCTGGCACGCATGGCTGACTTTATGTTACGCTGCCTTAACCGTGACCCTCGCGTTGTCAAAATGTTGGGTGACAGTCATTACTGGTTGGTGACACTTGTAGACCCCCGCTACAAGGAGAACTTTCACTCTCTTATTCCTGAGGTGGAGAGGTCTACAAAAATGGGGCAGTACCAGAAGGCCCTTGCTGCAGAACTCTTAAAAAAATTCCCATCTGAACACGCTAGCGGCAGAGGTCACAGTTCGTTGCCCAACCAAGGCGTACAGGCGAGAGAGATGCAACTCCAATCCAGCAGAGGCAGGGGAACACTGTCAACATTCTGGGACAGTTTTTTGACACCCGCCCAGCTTAGAGGCCCTGAGGCCCGGGGTACTCTCACAAGGAGTGGAAAGTTTCAAAAGATGGTGAGGGAGTACCTTGCCGACCGTACCAGCATCCTCCATGATTCCTCTGTGCCTTTTAATTATTGGGTATCCAAGCTGGACACTTGGAATGAACTCGCTCTGTACGCCTTGGAGGTCCTGGCCTGCCCTGCTGCTAGCGTGTTATCGGAGCGTGTTTTTAGTGCTGCTGGGGGAATTATAACTGATAAGCGCACTCGCCTGTTAACTGACAATGCTGACAAGCTGACCCTTATCAAAATGAACAAGGGCTGGATTGGGCCAGACTTCTCATCACCACCAAATGACAGCAGAGTAACATAAAGTCAAATCCACTGTGTTATTTCGGGAGGTGTATTCACATGCACCGCTTCACACCCACACATGGGTATACGCTTCCTCGTTTCGGCTGTTTAATCTTCTTCTCCTTATCCTCAGCCTCCACCACCACTATACCATCAGGGTGCCAGCATTGCAAGTTCCTCCGTCCTAATTTTTGGCAGCTTTTGCTTGCAAGGCATAAGCAAATACTATGGGACACCCACTCCCCAATAATGGGACTTATGTTTGTAATATGCTGTACTGCATGGCTCTTGTAAGGGGCATTGCAAGTTGCTCCGTCCTAATTTTTGGCAGCTTTTGCTTGCAAGGCATAAGCAAATACTATGGGACACCCACTCCCCAATAATGGGACTTATGTTTGTAATATGCTGTACTGCATGGCTCTTGTAAGGGGCATTGCAAGTTGCTCCGTCCTAATTTTTGGCAGGTTTTTCTTGGAAAGCATAAGCAAATACTATGGGACACCCACTCCCCAATAATGGGACTTATGTTTGTAATATGCTGTACTGCATGGCTCTTGTAAGGGGCATTGCAAGTTGCTCCGTCCTTATTTTTGGCAGCTTTTGCTTGGAAAGCATAAGCAAATACTATGGGAGACCCACTCCCCAATAATGAGACTTATTTTTGTAATATGCTGTACTGCATGGCTCTTGTAAGGGGCATTGCAAGTTGCTCCGTCCTAATTTTTGGCAGCTTTTGCTTGCAAGGCATAAGCAAATACTATGGGACACCCACTCCCCAATAATGGGACTTATGTTTGTAATATGCTATACTGCACGTGACGCGCCCCCTGGGCCGTGTGTACACGTGTGTGGGATACCCGGTGCCGGGTCTCTGGGGTCTGTAGTCTCCGTGGCGGTGACCCGGTCCCGTGGCTCAGGTTGGTCAAACCAGTGGCAGTCTTTCTTAGGTTTTGAGGTTAATTGTCCGACTGCGCCACCCGTGGATTGCGGTCAGGGAGTACCACCGCTGTGAGGCAGACCGCTGAGGCTGGTGTTTTGTGCGGGAGGAGTATAGCCTCAGGGCAGTGAGTGTGGATGATGGGGGTGATGGTGCACGAGCGCAGCAGGAACGACTCAGAATCTTTGCAGTGCAGTTCAGGGTCTTTACTGATGATTATAAGGTAGACCCTCCCGGGAGTACTGGCTAGCATAAGAGGCCTGGTCAGTCTGTGAGCAAGCAGGAGTTCCCCTGGCCAGGTGGAGTTGTAGGCATCCCCGTCTGTCTGCACTCTTCCTGGCTACCTTGCTGTAAGCGGGTAGAAGTAGCCCACGTCCCTGAGTGTACCGTGTAGTGCTCACCCGTATGGCTGGTGACTTGGGCCTTCTGTTAGCCTCCGCTCCACGACGGCGGTGCTGGTCCCTTGCTTGTGACTGAGCCTCTGGGCTTCTATGGCCAGAGGACCTGAAATCCCCTGCCGGCTGGTTTCTGCTGCTGGATATATAAGTCCTCACAGCCTCGGACTCCTGTGTCCGGTTCCTATTGTCTTCTGCCAGGGCGAGCTCTGCTCAGCTTCCAGCCCCTGGTCTTTAGCTCCTAGCTCCTACAGAGCTCCTTGCTGTTACTTTCCCTTGCTCTCACTCTGACTCTGACTGTTCTCTGACTCACTCAACCCCGCCCCAGATCCAGTTTATAATGGCAGAATTCTCCCCTCCCAGGACTGGGGCAGGAGGATGTTGCATGTTTAAGGGATCCTGACCAGGAAACCTCCCACTTGCTCTCCGACGTAATATCTCTATTACTGTGGTGACCAGACCTCTGGGGTGCCACAAATGGCTCTTGTAAGGGGCATTGCAGTTCCTCATAATTTTTGGAAAGCCTTCCATTCACTGCTTAGGCCAACAGTGCACAGGAGACCCAGTTGCTATAAATGGAAAAAAAGGTTTAGTTAACGCCCTCTGACCTCCATGTCATTTCCAAGGGGCATTGGAGTGCCTCGAAATATTTGGTAGGCATTGCACTCACTGTATGCCCTATAACTGTGTAGCCGAACCGCTCCTTTTGTTACAGAAACATATCCTACAAGATATATCTGGTAGACTGGCCTGATATTGATGTGAATGGTCCCTGTTCCTCCTGCTCTTTCTCCTTTGCCACTACCTCATCCATCATTTATCACCTGAAGCTTTGTTTTAACGGGAGTCATAGAACTTGGATAGTAGCAGGAAAACATCCAGCAATCCTCGGAGGAGGTAGGATATGCGCCAAAACGCTGACCACCTCAGGCCTAGCCGCTACTACATACACGCGCTTGCATTACAACAAAACAAAGCAGATGCTAACTTCTATCATCCTCATCATGCTCCTCACCTTGGCACTCTCAACTCCCCTGATGGAGAAGCCAGGGCCCACCGGAGGAGTCTGATAGTCCGGTGGGCTCAGCCATTGCTGCCCTAAAGCAGGCCAGGCTAAGAAAAGTGTGGGAAAGGTTACCGGGACAAATAGGGGTGGCTGGGGACCGAGTATGGACACCCGGCCACCCCCTGGAGGCTGGGGAGCAAGCGGGGACACCGGGCCTCCAGGCGGCTGGGGACTGAGTATGGATACCAGGCCGCCGACACAGCCATGGCGTGGTGGCCAGATTCTGCCTCCACATGCCTAAAAGGCCCAATTTAAAGTGCAAACAAGCAAGCAGTATGGTATTGCAGCCTGGGGGTGGGTGGGTGGCAGGCTGCATACTTGCGCTTGCATTGCAAGGAATGGGAGAGGTACAATTGAACACTGCCCTGGGACAAGGACTTGAATGGGGATAGTTGGAAGTCTGCAACGACAGGTGCAAGGTGGGAGGCATCTTCGCATGTACCATGAACAGGGGTTTGGCATGCACACACTACAGCGGAATAGGCTCTCCTTCCCACTAAATGCACTGGGGAGGGCACAGGTAATGTTTTGGTATACGCGCTTAATCTTATGTATAAGGCACACCAGGACAAATAGGGGCGGCTGGGGACTGAGTATGGATATCTCGCTGCCGAAGCAGCCATGAGGTAGTGGCCAGCTTCAGCCTCCTCCAAACTAAAAGGCCCCATTTCAAGTGCAAGCTAGCAGTATGGAATTGCAGTCTGGGGGGTGGGTGGGTGGCAGGCTGCACACTTACACTTGGATTAAAAGAAAACATAGCAGATGCTAACTTCTGTCATCATCATCATGCTCCTCACCTTGGCACTCTCAACTCCACCGATGGAGAAGTCAGGGCCCACCGGAGGAGTCTGGTTCTCTGGTGGGCTCATCCAATGCTGCCTAAAGCAGGCCGGGATAAGAAAAGTGTGTGGGGGGATGTTCCAAGGAGAAATAGGGGCGGCTGGGGACCGTGTGTGGACACCCGGCCGCGGGGCGGCTGGGGACCGAGTATGGACACCCGGCCGCCGGGCGGCTGGGGACTGAGTATGGATTCCAGGCCGCCAACACAGCCATGACGTGGTGGCCAGATTCCGCCTCCACATGCCTAAAAGGCCCAATTTCAAGTTCAAGCAAGCAAGCAGTATGGTATTGCAGCCTGGGGGTGGGTGGGTGGCAGGCTGCATACTTGCGCTTGTATTGCAAGGAATGGGGGAGGTACAATTGAACACTGCCCTGGGACTAGAACTTGCATGGGGATAGTTGCAAGTCTGCATCTTCTGATGCGGCAAGGATCACTTATGATGGGCACACTTTTAGACAGTGACCTGGGAGTCAGAGATGCTTCCAGGTGTCTTCCCCATGCTGTTCCCATGTCTTTTCAGCACTTTATGCATGTGTCACACAGCACACGGCCAGATAAGGTTGTAAAATGTTAAAATGACATTTCCCGGTGAATGCATTTGTCATAGTTGAAAGCAATACAAAAGTGCAAAAACGCATAAAAAATGCTACTTGTGAACATAGCCGAAGGTGTGGAGGAGTATTTTTGTTTTTGGTCATTTATTTTAACTTATACACAAGTCTTTTCCCTGGAAAGGATGCTCCTTAACATATTTCACAGGAAAAAAGTTTCACTTTCGTTTTTGAATGTTTTATTGTGAGCCCGTAAAAGTGGCTTAATACCTCTGACCACGTTGTTGACAGCAGTGGCCTGGGGGTCAGAAATGCTTCCTGGGGCGATCCCCATGCTGTCCCCATGTCATTTGAGCACTGTCACTATCGTTTTGGGCACTTGTTAGGCTTTTAAAAGACTGCCGGGGGTGCCACCGCAAAAATACTCGAGTCTCCCATAGACTAACATTGGGCTCGTTGCTCTGGGCGAGCACCCGAGTATCACCGCGAGCTCGGCCCGAGCTTCGAGCACCCGAGCATTTTAGTGCTCGCTCAACACTAATCAAAACCTTACAACTTTTAAACTGGTCACTGGGAGTTATTTTTGGACTCTGACTTCCTGTTCCTTCAAGAAATCCAAATGTACATTAGCAACAATGAACCGACTCAGGCCCTATCTTTTGTCTTGAAGGAACTAGTGAGCTTGTGCATGGTCATTGTGAAGGAAGCGGGAGCAGCTGTAACCCCACCTCTGCTGATAGGCAGCTTTGCTGAAAACTCTTGCTGAAAGAACAGGAAGAATGTGTTTATGTGTCACTGTGCCCCAGTGACCAGTGTCAAAACAGCAAGTTGAATAATTTTGTTTCTTAATTAAGATCATTACATAAAAAAAATTGCCCAGAATGTTTAAAAATACATTTAACACAAAAAAAACTGATTTAAACAATAGATCATTTTTTCATGATTGCTTCCCTTTAAAAGGAATCCATCAGCAGGATACCACACCCAAAGCTCTTTATATTTGTATAAAGCTCTTTCAAAGACAAGTCCAGCAATACTTTTATGTGTCTCTGTTACTGAGAAATAATTATTTGAATTCATATGCAAATGAGGCTTTAGAGCTATTTGTAAATCTGAACCCTCTGTCACTCCAGCTCTATATCCTATTGCAGCCTCTATGCTGTGTGACATCAGGCAAATGAGCAATCAATCTAGAAGGAGGAGGAGACACTGGGCAGAGAATAGAACTGTAGTGACAGAGGCTTCAGATTTACAACAGATCTTCAGCCTCATTTGGGTATCAATTGAAATGCTGATTTCTTAGTAGCAAAGGAATGGCACATAATGGAGTGCAAAATCCTGCTGACAGGTTTGTTTAAGTCCAAATTTAAAAGGTAACTATACTCTTATTTTCTTCTACATAAATTAATAATACATGTGAAAAAAGAACATTTGTAATAAACTTTATTAGAGAAAATGTCTCTTTCCCCACTTATCAGACACTTCTTCTTTAAATTACCCCCCCACACACACACATACATACAGTTTCTCCCCTCCCCCCCCCCCCCCCTGTAAAAAAAATCATTATTCAGTTCTGTGTTCAGTGAATAATCAAATTACACTGGAGGAGGGGAAGGGGAAGGAACTGGAGAGAGACATAAGTAGGGAGACACAAAGAGAAACTACTACAGCTTTTAGTGATAATATGCTTGGTCTCAGGACATCACAAAATAAAGGGGGGTATGGATGATTTCTATCATTCAGAACCTTTGGCAGATGCACAGAAAACCACATTATAGGGTATTGTAAGTAAATAAGCTGCTATCTGTTACATAGAAAAATAATTACAGTACTGACGTGCACAATAATGTTTTTATATACAGTACAGACCAAAAATTTGGACACACCTTCTCATCTAAAGATTTTTCTGTATTTTCATGACTTTGAAAATTGTACATTCACACTGTAGGCATCAAAACTATGAATTAACACATATGGAATTATATACTTAACACAAAAGTGTGAAACAACTGACAATATGTCTTATATTCTAGGTTCTTCAAAGTAGCCACCTTTTGCTTTGATGACTTCTTTGCACACTCTTGGCATTCTCTTGATGAGCTTCAAGAGGTAGTCACCGGAAATGGTTTTCACTTCACAGGTGTGCCCTGTCAGGTTTAATAAGTGGGATTTCTTGCCTTATAAATGGGGTTGGGACCATCAGTTGTGTTGTGCAGAAGTCAGGTGGATACACAGCTGATATTCCTACTGAATAGACTGTTAGAATTTGTATTATGGCAAGAAAAAAGCAGCTAAGTAAAGAAAAACGAGTGACCATCATTACTTTAAGAAATGAAGGTCAGTCAGTCCGAAAAATTGGGCAAACTTTGAAAGTGTCCCCAAGGGCAGTTGCAAAAACCATCAAGCACTACAAAGAAACTGGCTCACATGAGGACCGCCCCAGGAAAGGAAGACCAAGAGTCACCTCTGCTACTGAGGATAAGTTTATCCGAGTCACCAGCCTCAGAAATCGCAGGTTAACAGCAGCTCAGATTAGAGACCAGGTCAATGCCACACACAGTTCTAGTAGCAGACACATCTCTTCAACAACTGTTAAGAGGAGACTTTGTGCAGCAGGCCTTCATGGTAAAATAGCTGCTAGGAAACCACTGCTAAGGACCGGTGACTCGCCCCCTGGGCCGTGGGGCACTCGGATCCGGGCAGTAGGGTAACGATGGGAGTAGTAGTGGCAACCCGGTTCCGTGGCTCAGGGTGGTCAGGCCAGTGGTAGTCTGCTACGTTCTGCTGATAATGTCCGACTGCGCCACCCGTGGATTGCGGTTATTAGGAACTGCCGCTGCATGCAGACCGCTGGGGCTGATGAGGTGTGCAGCTAGGGTAGTGTGACTACCCACGGGAAGAGTGCAGCCCCAGGGCAGTATAATGGATGGTGGGAGTGATGGTAGTGAGAGTCCCAGTGTTAATAGTGCTGGAGGAGCAAGGAGCACACAGACAACAGGTTGCAGTCCAGGGTCTTTACTAGAACAGGTAAACTGACCCACAAATAGTCCCGGCTAGGAGGGGACCTGGATGTCTGAGAGCAACGGGGAAATTGGCCCTGGTCAGGGTGAGGGTGTAGGCCTACCGTGCTTTCTGTGCTCCTTCTGGCTATCTCCTCGTTATAGGGTAACAGCCCACGTTTCCGACCTTTCCGTGTATTCTCGCCTGTATGGCCTGCGACGTGGGTTCCTTTCTGCTCCCAGCCTTGTACGGCTCTACTGGTCCCTTCGGTTGTGGCAGGGCCTCCAGGCTTCTTAGGCCAAGGAATATACAGTCCCTTGCGGACTGGTTCTCTGCTGGAGAATGTGGAATCCTCCCAGCCTCAGACACCAAAGTCTGGTAAAGTAAGTCTTTTATCTGCCATGACAGGCTCTCTTCGCCTCTTGTCTCTGGCTTGTGGCTCTCCTCCTGCCACACTTCCTCTTAGGTGCAATACAACTGTCTGTCTCTGCTCTGCTCTGGGACAAGTCTCAGTCCTGAGACAGGCCTTCAAGTTCTCTCTAACCCTGCCCCCAGCACCAGCTTTTATAGGGGCAGCCTGCTCCCCCTACTGGCCTGAGACAGGAGGCATTGCATGCTAATGTTCCCCTGACTTGAGAACCTCCCCCTTGCTCTCAGACACAGCTTTATTCACATTTTGTGGCATCCAGGCCAGGGTGAAATTTAGTACTCCGGGACTAAACAGTAAATAAAGAATAACATGCATAACCATAAAACATTATCAGACAGACGACGCACAGCTTGAGTTCTTAAGGTCACAGTGTGGTCTGTGACCAGGTGTCCATATCACCAGCACAACGGGGAGCCTTAACCAGGTGGGGGTCTGTCCTACCCCAAGTCCTTTACAGTCTTAGTTCATTCCTGGGTTAGGCTCCGAACGCAGTCCATACAAGGTCCTGGTTATAAAAAGTCCATAACCTGTGAGTCCTTACGGTAACTGCAAAAAACTGAAACACAGAATTACCAAACAAGCATGTAACTTGGCAAACAATTCAACATTTGGCAACAGGGTTATTTACAATTTTAGCGCGCTCTATATTTTCCAGCGAGCGGGCATCTGCCCCTTTGTGCTCCTGGTTGATCTACGTAGCCCACTGTCTGGTGGTGGACCAACCTGGCTTTCCCCACTAGCGTTAGGGGTACATCTACCAGCTGGGTGTACAGGTAGGGCAGGCAGCTGTCTGCGGGTCCTTTGGATTACCGCAGGCATGGCAGGCTCACTGTCAGCAGAGGGTTGACTTTCCTGGGCTGCTGGTACAGGCTCTTCTGCCTCTGGATCTGCTTGCTCCTCTTCACCTTCCGGCTCTGGTGTTGGTTGTTGCTGTGCCGGTTGCAGGAAATGCAGGACGGGTACCACTATGGCATCATTTATGCGAGTCCAGAACTGAGGGAACTCTCCGAGAATGGTGCTGATCATTTCTTCCTTGTCCTCTGCGGGTTCAAGGTCACTCTGATCCTCTTCTGCACTACGGAGTTGCTCGGGGCATCTTTTGAGGTGGTCCCTGGAGACGACACTAGTGGTTTCTCCTCCGTCCTTGGTGATTACGCACACCTTTGGGTTGTCGTGGTCAGACTGCAGTACGGTGTAGGGTTCCCTTTCCCACTGGTCGTCCAACTTATGTAGCCTTCTTTTTCGCTTTAGGACTTGTTCACCAGGCTCTAGGGGACCAGCAGGGGCGTGTTGGTTGAAGAGTCTTTCTTGCTTCTCTCTCACCTGGGCCAGGCTCTTCTCCACACTCTCCTGTACCTTCTTGTACTGCAGTTGCCTTTCCGTATCCCAGTCTGCATCTGGGGAGGTGTCCTCGGGTATTAGGACTCCCATCTCCAGGTCTACGGGCAGCTTACCTGGTCTGGCTCGCATCAGGTAAGCCGGGGTGCAGTTTGTAGCATTCACCGGGATATTGTTGTATAGGTCTATCAGGTCCGGCAGTTTTTCTGGCCACAGGCTGCGTTCCTCCAGGGGCAACGTCTTCACGAGATCAATGACTATATTGTTCATCTTCTCACACATCCCGTTGGTTTGGGGGTGGTAAGGCGTTGTACGAATCTTCTTACAGCCATAGAGGTTGCAGAACTCCTGGAAGATTTCAGCCTCGAACGCTGGACCCTGGTCTGTCAGGACCTGTTCCGGATACCCGTGTGGACGGCAGAAATATTGTTGGAAGGCTCTGGCCGCTGTTTGGGCTGTCAAGTCCTTTACCGGGACCACCACTAGAAAACGGGAATAGTGGTCCACGATTGTCAGGGCATAGATGTATCCAGATCGGCTTGGAGCCAATTTGACGTGGTCCAGAGCTACCAGCTCAAGAGGCTGCGTGGTGACGATGGGCCTCAAGGGTGTCTTCTGGCTGGTGCGGTCCTTCCTCCTCAGGTGACAAGGGCCACAGTCTCTGCACCACTTTTCTACAGCTCCTCTCATGCCGACCCAAAAGAACCTTCCTCTTAGCAGGAACTCCAGTTTCTTCCAACCGAAGTGTCCCGCTCTGTCATGGTAAGCCCCCAGGACCATAGCTGCATCCCGCTTTGGGACCACGACTTGCCAGGTCAGCTCGTGCGTCCGGTGGTTGACAATCCTTCTGCACAACTTGCCTTCGTAGAGGAACAGCTTGCTCTTCTCCTTCCATAGCTGCTTGGCTTCCTCTGGGGCATCCGGATCCATGCGGGCATCTTCCTGGGTCAACAGATCTTTCACCAGGCGGATGGCAGGGTCACTATCTTGGGTCTCGGCCCAGCTGTGGTGAGGTAGGGGATTGATCATCGCGGTTGTTAGATCCTCCTCCTTCACGCGGTGGGAGTATTGAGCGGCTCCATACCGGTGAAACGCGGGGAGTTCTACCTCCTCCAGCTCTTCTGGGTCTTCGTCACTGGGTTTTGCCTGCCCGGTACTTGATCACGAAGTCATAGTTGGAGAGACGGGCCATCCACCGCTGTTCCAGGGCACCCAGTCTTGCATTGTCCAGGTGTGTCAACGGGTTGTTGTCCGTGTACACGGTGAACTTCGCGGAGGCCAGGTAATGCTTGAAGCATTCCATCACGGCCCACACCACCGCCAAGAATTCTAGCTTGAAGGAGCTGTAATTCTCCGTGTTCCTCTCGGTGGGCCTCAGCTTCCGGCTGGCGTATGCTATCACCCGTTCTCTGCCCTGTTGGTTTTGGGACAGTACGGCTCCCAGTCCCACATTACTGGCGTCTGTGTGGAGAATGAAAGGCTGGCCATAATCAGGGTAGGCCAGGATCTCATCCCCCGTGAGGGCCATCTTTAGCTGGCGGAAGGACTCCTCTTCCGGTTTATCCAACTTGAAGGGTGGCTTTTGACTCCTGGACTTAGACTGTCCGATCAGGAGGTCCTGCATAGGAGCTGCCATCTTAGTGAACCCGGGGATGAACCTTCGGTAGTAGCCTACCAACCCGAGAAACTGTCTCACCTCTTTGATGTTCGAGGGGCTTGGCCAGCTCTTGATTGTCGTGACCTTGTCAGGGTCGGGGGCTACTCCTTCCACGCTTACCACGTGCCCTAGGTACTGGACCTTTGGTTTCAGCAGGTGACACTTCGATGGTTTTACCTTCAGGCCATAGCCTGCCAGGGCTTCGAACACCTCGGCCAGGTGCTTTAGGTGGTCCTCGTAGGTCTTCGAATAGACGATCACGTCGTCCAGGTAAAGGAGGACCGTCTCGAAGTTTTGGTGCCCTAAACAGCATTCCATCAGCCGCTGGAAGGTCCCTGGTGCGTTGCAGAGCCCGAAGGGCATACAGTTGAACTCACTCAGTCCCATCGGGGTGGTGAAGGCGGTCTTCTCCTTGTCAGCCTCTGCCACAGGAACCTGCCAGTTCCCGCTAGTAAGGTCCAAAGTAGAAAAGAAGTTAGCTGATTTTAGTGCGGCTAAAGACACTTCTATTCTAGGCAGCGGATATGCGTCTTTGTGGGTGATACGGTTGATTTGTCTATAGTCTACGCACATTCTCATGGTGCCGTCTTTCTTTTTGACCAGAACCAAGGGGGCTGCCCAGGGGCTACAGCTGTCTCTAATGACCCCAGCTTCTTTCATCTCTCTTAGCATACCCTTGGCGTTCTGATAATGTGCAGGGGGTAGAGGTCGGTGTCTTTCTTTTATCGGTGGGTGGCTCCCTGTGGGGATGTGGTGTTCTATACCTTTTACTCTGCCGAAGTCTAGCGGGTGCTTACTAAAGACTCTCGTACTCCTGTACCACCCGGTAGACTCCTTGTTTTTGGTGCAGGGGAGTGGAGTCAGCACCCACATGGAGTTTCTGGCACCAGTCCTCCTTTTGTTTCTGGGAGCCATTACCCTCCGCCTGTGGAGATGGAGGCAAGGGTTCCACGGCCCTGATAGCTTTGTGTTCGACAACAAACAGTTTGGCGAGTGTAGCGTACCTGGGTAAGTGTACCTCCCTCTCCCCAATGTTGAGGATGCGGATGGGCACCCTCCTATGACGGACATCAACCACCCCCCGGGCTGTCAAAATGGTGGGCCTGCTGTCTCAGTACACGGGTTCTACCACGGCTTGGTAGTCTCTACCTCTCAACCCGATTGCAGTCCGACACCAGATCATCATTTCACTTTTGGGAGGCATGGAAATGGGGAATGGGTCACTCAATCTTACGCTACCGATCTCACCACCAGATAGTTCTACCTGCTGCCGTCTCATCAGAGCTTTTATCTCCTTGTTGAGGACTCTCTGTTGGCTGGAACTAGCATTCACCGCCACCTGTTGTAGAATTACAATTACCTCTGAAAGACAATTTTCAATTACGTTAGTACCCACAGTTATTTTAGGGTGACTTTCACGTCGGTCAATGTCCACAATAATTACTCCCTGTGCCGGTAGTTCAACTTTACCAATTTTTATGGTCATCTCCTTGAACCCCATCTGCGGCACGGGTAAGCCATTACTGGCGATGATGCTCAAGTTACTGTCTGGATACCGTGTGATATCAGCATCAGTCCAATACTGCTTAAAAAGTACATAAGGGATAGTGGTTACTTGTGACCCAGTATCCAGCAAGGCGCTCATGGGGATACCGTCCAGCACCACGGGTAAAACCGGGCGCCCCCCAACGTACTTATCACGCCAATTATAAGGGCCTGGTGATCTTATGCCTGGGGGTTGGCACTCTGCCCCAGGTTGGACCCGTTTAAATTACAGTACCTGGAAATGTGTCCGGGCTGGTTGCATCGACGGCAAATGGGCTGTCCATCCTCTGCGTAGGGGTCTGTGGGCCTCCCTCGGAACGACGGGATCCTCCTCTGTCGACGCCACGGGACATCCTCCGGACTTGAAGCCAGCTCGATGGGTCTTGACGGGTCCACTTGTAACGCCTGGACGGTCCTGGTCAACGCCGCGACGCTCCTGGTCAGCTCCTGGACTTGGTGGTGCAGGTCTTTCGACGGGGCTTGGTTCAGGGTCTGTGCATCAGCCCCCACGGGGTCCATAGAGGAGGGCGCCGCCTCCTGGTGGTAGGTGAGAGCAGGGCGCCGGGGGTTTATAGCACCACTGGTTGCAGATTCACGGAGCACCCTTATGGCCCTGTCCTTAAATTGGGCAAAGGTCAGGTCGGGGTTCTGAAAGAACATGAGGCGCAGTTGGGCCCTGTGGGCGCTAGACAGCAGACCTTCTATGAATTGTTCTGTTAGCAGCTTATCCGTTTCCTGCACACTGCCAGGGTCAGTTTGTTGAATAGCCCTCAAGGCTTCCTGCAGATTTAGGGCATAGTCTCTGATGCTGTCCTGTGCCCGCTGCTTACATCCATAGAACCTCATTTTAATCTCAGCGGAGGTACGTGTGTCAAAAGTACCCCGCAGCCGGGCCAGAATACCCTTCACAGTTCTTTTCTCCTCAGTGGGCCATGATTTTACCTCCCTGCACCAGTTAACTGCCCTGTTAATATGCTGACCTTCTTTTCCTCTGTCAGGGGGTAAACGTGGAACAAACTGTATAGCCTTTCCTTGAAGTCAGTTAGGGCATGGGGCTCCCCTGAGTATTTGGGCAGCCAGGCCGCGCCAGGGATGTAGGGCAGGGAAAAGGGCATCACCGCTGCTGCAGCTGCGTTGGTGGTAGTGGGTGCCTCTGTGTCCGACATCTTCCTCCCTCCTAGTTAAGCGTGGCCTACCTTCCGACGATCCTCTTCTGTAGGCCGCGGCTCCGCTGCTGCTGCTCTGGACGAGGACCTTGCGTCGCGTCCTGATGACGTCAGCATCGCTCTCTCTCCCTTCCAGGACCTTGCGCAGCGTCGGTGCATGGGGCGGAGCTTCGGGTCTCACGCGCTTTCGGCATCCACGCCCCTCTTCTTCCTGCTCGGCGTCCTGAAGATGGCGTCCGATGACGGTAAGCAGCTGCGGATGGCGGGAAGACGGCAGAAGACAGCGGGAAAAGGTCCAATATGGCGTCTGATGGTGGGAATCGTCTCCTGATGGCGGGAAACGACTTCGGACGGCGGGAAACTCCGCCACAGGTAAGTTACAAAAGTCTTTTTCAGGCACGCAGTACCCGGTGGTTGCGGGCACGAAATCCTGCCCACTACGCCAAAGCTGACTCGCCCCCTGGGCCGTGGGGCACTCGGATCCGGGCAGTAGGGGAACGATGGGAGTAGTAGTGGCAACCCGGTTCCGTGGCTCAGGGTGGTCAGGCCAGTGGTAGTCTGCTACGTTCTGCTGATAATGTCCGACTACGCCACCCGTGGATTGCGGTTATTAGTAACCGCCGCTGCATGCAGACCGCTGGGGCTGATGAGGTGTGCAGCTAGGGTAGTGTGACTCCCCACGAAAAGAGTGCGGCCCCAGGGCAGTATAATGGATGGTGGGAGTGATGGTAGTGAGAGTCCCAGTGTTAATAGTGCTGGAGGAGCAAGGAGCACACAGACAACAGGTTGCAGTCCAGGGTCTTTACTAGAACAGGTAAACTGACCCACAAACAGTCCCGGCTAGGAGGGGACCTGGATGTCTGAGAGCAACGGGGAAATTGGCCCTGGTCAGGGTGAGGGTGTAGGCCTACCGTGCTTTCTGTGCTCCTTCTGGCTATCTCCTCGTTATAGGGTAACAGCCCACGTTTCCGACCTTTCCGTGTATTCTCGCCTGTATGACCTGCGACGTGGGTTCCTTTCTGCTCCCAGCCTTGTACGGCTCTACTGGTCCCTTCGGTTGTGGCAGGGCCTCCAGGCTTCTTAGGCCAAGGAATATACAGTCCCTTGCGGACTGGTTCTCTGCTGGAGAATGTGGAATCCTCCCAGCCTCAGACACCAAAGTCTGGTAAAGTAAGTCTTTTATCTGCCAAGACAGGCTCTCTTCACCTCTTGTCTCTGGCTTGTGGCTCTCCTCCTGCCACACTTCCTCTTAGGTGCAATACAACTGTCTGTCCCTGCTCTGCTCTGGGACAAGTCTCAGTCCTGAGACAGGCCTTCAAGTTCTCTCTAACCCTGCCCCCAGCACCAGCTTTTATAGGGGCAGCCTGCTCCCCCTACTGGCCTGAGACAGGAGGCATTGCATGCTAATGTTCCCCTGACTAGAGAACCTCCCCCTTGGTCTCAGACACAGCTTTATTCACATTTTGTGGCATCCAGGCCAGGGTGACTCACAGGCAACAAGCAGAAGAGACTTGTTTGGGCTAAAGAACACAAGGAATGGACATTAGACCAGTGGAAATCTGTGCTTTGGTCTGATGAGTTCAAATTTGAGATCTTTGGTTCCACCCACCGTGTCTTTGTGCGACGCAGAAAAGGTGAACGGATGGACTCTACATGCCTGCTTCCCACCGTGAAGCATGGAGGAGGAGGTGTGATGGTGTGGGGTGCTTTGCTGGTGACACTGTTGGGGATTTATTCAAAATTGAAGGCGTACTGAACCAGCATGGCTACCACAGCATCTTGCAGCGGCATGCTATTCCATCCAGTTTGCGTTTAGTTGGACAATCATTTATTTTTCAACAGGACAATGACCCCAAACACACCTCCAGGCTGTGTAAGGGCTATTTAACCAAGGAGAGTGATGGGGTGCTACGCCAGATGACCTGGCCTCCACAGTCACCAGACCTGAACCCAATCGAGATGGTTTGGGGTGAGCTGGACCGCAGATTGAAGGCAAAAGGGCCAACAAGTGCTAAGCATCTCTGGGAACTCCTTCAAGATTATTGGAAGACCATTTCCGGTGACTACCTCTTGAAGCTCATCAAGAGAATGCCAAGAGTGTGCAAAGCAGTCATCAAAGCAAAAGGTGGCTACTTTGAAGAACCTAGAATATAAGACATATTTTCAGTTGTTTCACACTTTTTGTTAAGTATATAATTCCACATGTGTTAATTCATAGTCTTGATGCCTTCAGTGTGAATGTACAATTTTCATAGTCAAGAAAATACAGAAAAATCTTTAAATGAGGTGTGTCCAAACTTTTGGCCTGTACTGTACATTGCTAGCAATGGCTTATATATGCGCAATAGGAGAAAAAGAATCCTGCTGTGCCTCCTATGCTCCCGTCTGTAGGATACTGTAGGTTGTAATATGATTTTTTACCACTGACTAACCTACCACAGTGAGTACATATGAGCCAACAGCAGTATGAACCATGGCTGATCTGCACAAAACAATCACCAGGATAGACTGCCATTTTCCAGACACAGAAGTTTTTGCAGAATACACCACCATTACCTGCACACAGAACAGTCACTAAGCCAAACTGCCTTTTCCCACACATAGAACAGTCACTAATTCACAAGAACACTTCCCAGTCACAGAATAGTCACTAGATCGCATGGCCCCCCCATCATCACCACACAGAGTAGTGACATAGTGACACCTTCTCCATCACATTGGGCTGTGACACAAAGGTTAGTAATGATAACATTCAAATTTTCAATCCCTCCTGTTACTAATCCTCCCCACCTCCCCACTCACACACACGGACTCAACAATTACCTCCTTGCACTTGTAGTGCACACCCATGACAGGTTGAGCAAAAATTTGTCATTGAACTATTATATTCTGCAGAAATGAGGGGGCAATTATGCCATACATGTTCATGTCAAGTCTACCAGAGCAGACACTACCATGTGCAGCAACCTCCCAACCTTATTAGGGTGGCCAATTTGACAATTTTTATTAAAGGTGTTTTTCCATTTCAGAAAACTTTGACTAACACCTGCAGTAGTTATAAAAACAATTGAGTATTTCTTACTGTCCTTGGATCCATCGCTCGCTCTATGCTGGTGCCCCAGTCTCTTTTGGGTGGCTGCAGTGCTGATGTCACGTCAACAGAGCTGCAGGCAATTACTGAGCTAAGCGCTCTGCCAATGTAGCCAGCACAAACCGCTGAGCTCAGTGATTGGCTGTAGTAGTGGCAGAGACTCAGCATTGGACCAGGATTAGGTAGGTAATACACAGTTTGCTTTGTTATACCTGCTGCAGTTTATATCCTAAACTTTTCAGAAATGAGACACACTCTTTAAATAATCTGGCTGAAAATTGAGTCCTACATAATTCATTGATCCATTGTCACTCCCAACTAGATACTTTTTTGGATCCCCCATTTGCCTCTGCTCACTGGTTCCTCTCAATACACAGGAAGTTAATGCTCAGCCAATCACTTGTTGTGGCAGTGACCTGCCTCAGACAGTGATTGGCTGCAGAGGTTACATGTTTCTGTGTGGAAATGTCATTGCTGCAACAGAAAGTAGAGACCAGTGATGGATTAGACAGCACCGGAACAGTAAGGGCATGGTATTGGTGTGTTAAGTATAGCTTCTTTTAGTTTTCAACTGATTCTGAGACTATTTAAAAAATATTAAAGATAAGGAAAACTGAAGAAGTCAAGCCTTGAGCATAGTTGTAATTTACGAGTAAGTAGGCTAGTTTCACTATTGAACTACTTGTGTTTGCTATATCTGGTCTAAATACTGTAATGTATCCCATAGAGAAGAATGCAAACCTGTACAGGCAGGAAGAATTATAATATCTGACTAGTTTTCTTTGAAAATGTTTTGTTTAGTATACACGACATCACACCTTTATTTTTTTAAATTCCTTCCCCTAGACACGTCTGTTGGAAAATTTAGTGAAGATTTCAACATTACCAGTGTATTGAGTCTGTTCTACCCTTTTACTTTGTTCATTTATACTTCTTAAGATTTTTCCCCATTAAGTGTGCTAGGACTCATTATCTTGAAAGCCCAGATTCAAAAACAATGGCGCCCTGCAAAACCTTTTTTATGGACCAAAAATTTAAAAAAAACAATGAAAAGATAATTTGCTATTGTAAAAAATGGAATTGTTCATATGTAAGATCTCGCAATCATTTCTGTAATATATAGATACATTGTCATATGAAAATGGGTGTCCTCTAACTTGTCCCTAACATTACCTATTTCTGGTTCCAATCACGCATTCATCTATTTAGCAAAACTATTGTGTAGCCCATTAAGTACTGGTAATGGTGTAAAACAGGGGTGGGGAACCTCAGGCTCGCAGGCCATTTACAGCCCTCGATAACCTTTTCTTCAGGCCCCCCGGGCAGATTCCTGGGGACTGCAGTTCTTGGGCCGGAAGTTGTTTTTGACAGCGCAAACTTTTTATTTTTTTTTCTTCCTCTGTGAGCACTCACACACAGCATTCACTACTGAATGCTGAGGCGCATGCAGTGAAAGATTATGTCCTGACACCAGTGCCAGAGTCAGGACGTACCTTGTAGGCGCGATTTGTACGGCCCCCGAAGAACAGTATAAGTATCCAAAAGGCCCTTGGCAGAGAAAAGGTTCTCCACCCCTTGTGTGAAATGTTATCTTATAAATAAATTGTATTAAATAAAATTAATAATAATATTATGGAATGTAAATGGCCTTCAAAGAGATAGTCTCGTTAAAGCAACTTAGAGGGGAATTCTCCTCTTCAGTTCTACCTCTATTAGCCGAGTAGAACTACTAAGTAAAAGTATGACGGACTCAGCTGGGCGATATAGTTGTCCATTTTCTTGAATAAAATTTATTGCAAATATCGGCAAATTAGTTAATATGGGATTTCCAGGAGCCGGACTAATGGCAATGAGTTGAATTTTTATGAAAATTGCTTGTTTTAGTTCAACAACTTTTAAGTTTCCAAGGTTTTGAAATTCTTTCCAACAATTATACGAGAAATAAAATCTATCAATTATTGTTCTTCCATTATAAACATGTCTAATATCCTTATGAGCAACTCTTCTCCATGATCTTTTTATCTTCCATGTTGTCATCATAAATATGTATACTGGTTTATTTCAGCGTCAGAAATTGGCTGCCCTGTACTAAACCAGACACTAAAAATACATTTTAGTAATTAAAATTAAACAAAAATAAATTGCGTTGTAGTTGAATGAATAAAAAAGAAATGATGAAATACAGACTCAAACCACTGATCTGTAATTAAAATCATTTGGACTAAAAAATATTGTTTCAACCAGACTTGAATGTTGTCAAAAGTAAAAATGAAGAGAAAATACCAACAAGTCATTCAGTTTATAAAATAACCTGATTTGGCAGCGGAATACAATCTAAAGATTTAATTTAGCACCAACTTTCCAGAGACATACATTTTTGGAAGTGTGTGAAATTCTAAAAGTCAATTATTTTTTACATGGCATAGGTCACTTATGTTCAACGCTTTGGGTCATGTCTAATAACTTTTCAAAAACTATAAGTATACAATATTTTTACTATCCCAAAAAATCTATGAAAGATAAAAGTGACTAATATTTAAAAGCTAGGAGAAGAAAATGTTTTAAATATAAACCATGTTTTTAATCCAATATACTCTATAACTGTATGAGCAAAACTTCAGCATGACCTTCAACCCTTAAATGCCTAAACAATTGTGGCCTTATGGACTTTAAGAATTTTAGTTAACACCCAGCATTTTGAGTGCTATAACTATCACATTTTTAAACTACTTTAATTGTATGAGAGCTTTTTTTTGCATTTTTTTTAAAGCCTCTAGTTTAGATTTTAAAGGTATTGGTGTTTATCTATTTAGCGTCTATTCATTTTTATTATGAAGAGGAAAAAAAAAATTATTATGAAGAGGAAAAATAATCAGTCAAACATTTTTCAGTTTTTAGTGCTTTTACTGAAAAATGGATCCATTTTTGGTTAATTTGTCAGTTTTTCCAATCTTATCCAAAAAAATATATATAGCCTAACCTACACATTAAACTGTAAAATATGGATGGTACACAGATGACATCCATGTGCTATTCATTATTTTTCACGGGGGTCATTTATTTGCATTGGAGAGTTTGATCCAAAACAGAGATCAAAGTAGGACGTCTCTCTTTTTTTCTCTTTTGCGGACTATCAGTCCACTAAAAAAAAAAAGACAAATGAAAAGGTGCAAAAATAATGGATAGCACACATAGTAAAAATCTGATGTGGAAAGAGCACTAATTGTTTTTAGATGTTAATTCAATCATTTTTATAAATTAATGCATAATAAAATAACTTAATGTTGTGTTTTGTTGTGTGTCGTTACATCGCTAAGGGTTCTTAGTACGGCTAATATTAATAACAGACAGTTGCAGGCGGTCACTAGAATAAGGATCTATATTTATATGTCTAGATTTGGAAAATACTCTCTGCGGTGTCACCATATCTGCAAGGATATACATACATCTAGACAGGCTTGGACTGGCCCACAGGAGAACAGGAAAACCGCCGGTGGGCCCCTGTGCAGGAGTAGGCCATCACCCTCTTATATGAGCTGCACTTGGCACAATATACTTGAATCACTATGTACAGACGGTGGCAGCATCTTATTCATCTAACAATCTACCCAGTTCATTGTTATATAAATTTGTGATTGAGGATAATGTCACATTTGCATGTAGCTGAAAAGTGGGGCCCAGGAGTTGGTTACTGGTGGCCTCTTGGCACCCCAGTCCGACACTTCATCCAGCTACATGTCGTACTTCCTTCTGTGTTGTATATATACATTCTTGTGTGTTCAAGGGTTAAACCACAGTGAACAACACAATTCATACATTTCCCGTCATGAATGATGCCAATAGTGACCATACAGTAAGCAAAACCGCACTAAAATGTTCCATGTCAACACAGACTGTGGCCCAAATACTGCTACGTAGGGTTGGAAATATGGATTTGTCTTTATTTAGCTTTATATTTTTAGTTGTATTTTGTCAACCACCTTTTGCTTTAAATATTTTGAGATGTTTATCTTCACCCTTATTTATTCTCATTCTTCAGGTATAAAATATGGTCCCAATTTATAGGCTCCATTGACTTCAATGGGAAGATTACAGTAGTGACACAGTACACAATCTAGCATTCTTTGTACTTTATTATAATGCTGCCGTCACGGCAAATGGGTGACTAAGCATGAAACAGACCTTGGGGTGAATTTACCTGCAGCAGAATTATTGCCGAAATTTCGTCAACTGGAAATCAGTACCAAATATCCGAATTTGGTTGTTTCTGAAACACATTTCATGGCATATGTGCCAAATCCATTTAGATTTTTTATACCTGGCAGTATTTTGACCAGTAATTTGTATTAATATTCGTAAGCCTAAAGTAGCAGAGGAAGCAACAGAGAAAGTATAATACCACGTCCCTATGTAGCGCAATCTCTACTTTTTTTCTGCAGATTTTTTTTATGCAAAAAAATCTGTTTGCATTTAAAAATACTGCAGAACTCAGCGTTATTGTTCTTCTCTAAGGAGTCGAAAAAACACATATAAAATCACAAAAAATTTAAGTGCAGCAATAACCCTAATCCACACAAAAAAACAGCTATTTGCGAAAATGCATAAAAAGCAACAAAATGCAATAAACAAAGTAGATTTCTATTGCATATTTTGGTGAAGACACCTGCGGAAAAATCACAGTGGGGAAAAAATCAGCATTTCCGCATGTGGGAACATGGCCTAAGGGTTCATTCACATGTCAGTTTTGGTTGTATCCTTTCTAATCAGTTATTTTTTAACATTATTTCAATTGCTACATTCACATGTCCCACTTTGATACAATTTGAAGCTCAGTGTTGCTCCTTGGAATTAACGAGTGTAAAAAAAAAGAAAACAGAGAGCCCTCTATTTACATCTATGTATCATCCGAATTATGTCCATTTATCTTTGAGTAGATGATAGGGGTAGCTTTAAGAAAGAAAAAATTTATATGAGACACACCAAAAATAGTTTGAGAACACTGAAAAAAACGTTTTTTTCATGCATGAGAAAAAAATAAACGAGACCGAGGCCTAAATTGTGAAGTCTTATTATTTAATATGATGCTCACTGGGGTTGGGAGTTAATTGTCAGCTAAAGTATAATATAGAATGAAATATGTCCCATATATATATATCTATATATATATATATATATATATACATACATATATATATATGTGTGTGTATTTATAATATATATCAGACAGACAGATAATTAGATAGATAGATAGATAGATAGATAGATAGATAGATAGATAGATAGATAGATAGATAGATAGATAGATAGATAGATAAACAGAAATCCATGCCACTTGGCTCATTTAAAATTTTAAAAAAATCATGCTCTAATATTTTTATATTTTATATCTGAAACGTTTTCATTTTTAAATAAAATAATTAAAAAGACAAAGGAAGGTAGACAATATATTTACAGGTTTATTAAAATTTACATATTTTAATTTTCCTTTTTTTTTTCATTTTTACTAAAGCAATAATTAAAAAAAAAACACATCATATTACCAAGGTTACCAAGAATGTAAATTCAGAGGGATTTTCTGAGCAAATTAAATAGATTTTAAATCCTTTTGTCTTAGATAAGAAGATTTTTTTTTGAGTGATGTGGAATGCATAGGATGTTTTATATCTTTTTTATACATTTTTTTTCTGCACCAGACAAAACATTATATGAGTTATATTAAGATTTTTTTTTTAACTCTAATCTGACAATAAAATGTACACATAGATCTGACGTCCAAAGCAGCTAATGTTTAGCTATTTTTTCACCAGCGCGTACAGTATCAGCAGTATTGTTTGTCTCTTTCACTTGTCTAAACCCAAAGATTCATTTAGACATATTGGATCTAAGAAAAGCTTTAGTAAAACTGCATTAGTTATGAAAAAAATTACAATTTTATACAGAAACTGTTGTTTTAGTCCATTTATTTCTGATAATTAGAGTTATAAAAATATAAAATAAAATGCTGTTATTTAATTTGTACATTTACAATCTAGGATATACAATACACTCACAAAGATTGCTTCACATCATACAGTTTCTTCCAACCGTTTGGAAAAATTTGCAAATATCCCTCGAATATGAATTAAATATCAGAATCGTCCAAAAAAAAAAAATACAACATCCTGTTATCCATTCAGATTGTAAACTCTAGTAGACAAAAACGGTGTTAACGAGAGGGGAATACAATGGGCCGTAAGGAAAACGAGAGTGGACGGCAAATAAAAGGGAGAAGGAAAGAGCTTTCAGCAATAGCATCATTTTTCCAAAGTAAACAGCTCATCCAATGTCCAAATCGATCCTCACCTTGTCTTGCTTTTCTTAGTCCTTTTCTGAAAAAGTTTTAGTCAGTGACTGCATGGACATGTCCCGGAGTCAACCTTCACGTCAGGAACCAAGTTTGGCTTGAGGCCGAGGGTATGTGACTAAATCAATGTCTCTATAGCCAATATTAAGTCAAAGTCTTCCGTGGCCTCATTTTGTTAAATTGATGAAGCAGGGATTGAAATTCAATGTACGCTGCTTAAGGCATCCTGGTGCTGATGTTTAATGATGGGACTGCTTGGTTTTCTGTTCATGACTGAAAGAGGAAAGAAAAGATATAATAAATTTAATTTAACACATTGGAAAACCATATTAGACGCCTGTAATAGACCTACGCAGAACATCATTGGGACAGGATACATAATAGTCTGTTTTGTTTGTTTGCTTCTTTAATTTAACCCGTAAAATGTAGACATTCATTTCCAACTGCATAAAGTAAGAAATGTGCATCATTAAATAGAAACCAGATTTGAAAAATATGAAGAAGCACAAATGGGAAAATGAGGATTTATCTTTTTTTAATTTCAGTTTTTTTCAAATAAAAGTTTCACTTGACATTCTCAAGCTACAAGATATTTTCCATTATTTCTCAATAAAAGTTTAAGTTACTCTACAAATTAAGGACATTATAATTTGTATGTTCCACTAACAGATCTAAACCGGGAAAGAATATCTTAAGTGCTATTGATTGATGGGAAGAGAACACCTACACAATGGGCCTTTAAGCGACATTCACACGCTCAGTATTTGGTCAGCATTTTACATCAGGATTTATAAGCCAAAATCAGGAGAGGAACAATCAGAGGAAAAGTATAATAGAAACACGTCACCACTTCTGCATTTTTTACCCACTCCTGATTTTGGCTTTCAAATACTGATGTAAAATACTGAAGTGTGAACATGGCCTTAATCATGTTAATACAAATAAATAGAGTCTATAAAATTGTTAATTTAATTTTTTTAAATGTCAACGCCTCATTTGTCTACATAATAACATTGGACAATGTTTGTCACTTTTTCACTCCAGTCAGGTTTTTAGGATCAGAACCCATATACAGAGCATACAGTTTTTATCCAGTAAAAAATTGAGTGACAAATTTAATACAGACTTATTCCAACTAACACTATTTTGGCATTATTTTACATCCTATAAAAAAAAATTCATATCCATCATAGGATCCATAAAGACAAAGTTAATGCTAGTGTAAACACAGATTATCTAATTAGTGGTCGTCAAGTTGAGTTAATTAGACAATGCACAGTAATCTTACAATAATGGAAGTGCAAAGAATACAAGTCCGTATTATTTTTTTTCAAATTAATACCCATTTACAATGGTGCAATCCTAAATATGTCACCCCATTACCTAGTATACACAAGAAACAAATTCTCACAGTTCTCAAAAATATTGAGAAAATAGTTTTCAGTGAATATAATGTAAAATAAAACAATATTGTTATCCCAAGTGTCAACTTTTATTTTATTTTTTTTATTATTTTGCCGTAGACATGACAGATGGTCTCCCAAGCTGTTTTTCATTACTTCTTAATTCATTTAAACTATATGTATTCTTAGTTTTCTTCCCTGAAACAACATTGTACAGCACCGTAGAAGATGATGGTGCCATATGCATTCATAAATTATTAGCCTGCAAAAATATTAACTGTCCACCCTGTACTTTTAGGCCAAATTAACTTGGTAACAGCATGAGATTTAGCCACACCAATAGCATTAAATTATTCATAATGATTCATAGCAAAAGTATTAGCAAGGCATATTCGAGATTATTAGGCCATGTTATGTCACGTGCATGGCATTTATGAAAATGAATGATACCACACAGTAGTGAAAGACAGAACAGTTTACCCTGTAGTGCTGCAAAAACATACAGGATAAGAGTAATTTGACTTTGCTGGGCCGTTCCCAGAAATGCCCTAAAGAGCAGGCCACTTTGGTGAGTCTTTCATGCAAAATTTGTCATACAAGTTCATTAATCCTGATTATATTTTCGCACTGTAAAAATGAAGCTCCTAGCAGGAAGTGGGGAAAGGTTCTGCACCACAACTGACAAAATAGTCTCCTATTGAAATAAATAAGAAAGCAACTGTCAAAAGACCACCTATAACCTTAGTGTAACCATTGGCGGACACAGACAGAAGAATGTGTAAGAATAATATATGGGCCCTTTGCAGTCCAATAGCTCATCATAATGCACAATTCCACCTCTTTTGGAGGTGGAAATGGGCCCCCTTAACTCTTGAGCCCCTGTACGGATGCACTAGTTGCACCAATGATATGTCCGCCCCTAACACTGTATCACTTTCTCCTAATAGGTGCTCCTGTTACACAACAGTATTGGCCATGTAGCTCTAGCCTAATGTTTAATTCAGACTTGCATTTTTCATGTATATGTTGTATTCAAGTTTTTCTCAGATAGACCACACTCCCTTTATTTCAATTGGATCATTATTTATTGTGAAAGATATCCAGATACATTCACATTTTAAAATGTTTTTATATAGGAAAAATATATATTATTGTACCTTGTTAGCCAGCAGATAGAAAAATATTAAGATTTGAGAGTTCTCAGTGGTTGATACCTTTTAATGGCTAACTAAAAAGATGGTAACAAATTGCAAGCTTTCGAGACTACTCAGGTCAATAGAAACCTTCACACTCCTTATCTATTAACTGCTAAAATATTTATAGCCAGAACTGTTTATCTCTTCCATAATAACTCTGCTTTTCTTTACCTGTCTTACCTATTGCATTATTTTTGTGTCTTATTGTGTATAAATATGTGACTCTTCAGATTTTGTGGTATACTAGCCTGATGAAGAGACCTGAGTAGTCTCGAAAGCTTGCAATTTGTTACCATCTTTTTAGTTAGCCATTAAAAGGTATCAACCACTGAGGACTCAAATCTAAATAAATTTGTTTTTTAGAAACAATCAAAACTAAATAAAACAAATACACAAATAAAAAAACACACACCCTTTATAGTCTATTGGGCTGTTCACATATCCATTTTTCTATGTAAACCAATCGACAGCCAAAAAAAAAAAAGATATGTCCATATTTTATTTGAGTCACGGATTAAAATCAACAGGCTCATGAAAAAATGATCAGTACATGGATGCTATCTATGTGTCATCCGAATGTTGTCCATCTTTTCATTTTTAATGGGTAGTAGAAACATGGAAAAAAAAATTTTTTGCATATGATAAAAACTGAAAACCATGGTGAGTGTAAGAATTGATACACAGATCAAAAGTGGATAAAACTCAGATCCAGAACATTGTTGAAGAATGGTAATTTTTTTCTCGTATGCCAAAATATAAATGATGTCTGAAGGAGGCCAAGGTGTAAGGATCTGCAGTAACGAAGAATTTTTCCATTTATCTTATCTAGCCATTCTGCTTTTTTTTCCCTAAAGCCTGCTACAGTTCTGACATCAGTTATGGTCAGTTTTGATACAAGAAAACTGATCCTGATGCCACAGAAAAGGCAAACGCAGCTTTATAATGGCAGAGTATAAGAACAGTAGACCAAATGCAAAAACACAGCAAAGCAAGCATTGGTCTGATAGTGGTAGCCTAAAAGAGAGTTGTGGCAAACAATATAACTGATAAAGCCAGACATTGCCAATTATATGAAATTATTTATATGTAATAAAATAAGCCTTTTCCTTGTGAGCTTAGTGACAGTAAGGCTAAGTTCACACGAGAGTATTTGATGCATTTTTGATGTTGCAGATTTTTGCCACCTTTTAGGCATACGGTTACTTGAAATTTTTCATTGCATTTTTGACTGCATTATTTTGTGGTTTTTATGGTGTTTTTTTCAGCAGTGTTTTTTGTCTCATTTTAGTATGTCATGTTTTACATAAAGCTGCTTTGTTTTGGATACTTACTGTTACTTTTACTTGATAAGACTTCATTGATAAAGTCATGAGCAGATTATATGTGTTTTTGTTGCGTTTACACTGCAGAAATGCATTAAAAACGCATATGAATTTTTTTACCTGTGAAATTTCCTTATCCCATTCAAATCCATGGGCAAAATCTTCAAATAAAACGCATATTTACCAAGAAAGAAATTGACAGGTTGCTTATTTCAAAAATGCACCACAGGTCAGTTTACACTGTGAAAAACAAAAAGCACAGTGAGCACGAGATTTCTATAAATCCCATCCACTTTTCAGGACCTGTAAGATGCAGGACCATATACAAAAACAGCAAAAACTTTTGATGGAAATTTAGCCTTACAGTAAAGAAGTTCAATGCTGAACATTAAGATCATTGGGCATTTTATAATATCAGTTTAAATTTCTGATATTATGGCATATTATGGTAAAAATTGTAAGATGAGCTCTGATTGCTTGCAATGGACAACGTGGTCAGTTTTTTTCGTAGACAGTTTTGATAAATTTGCATTTTAATGAATTATGATAACGCATAGCGATAGATTCAAACAGGCTAAGGCTGCATTCACACTGGTGTTTTTTTTCCAGGGTTGTTTTTTTTTTAGCTCTGCAACTAATCTAATACTAAGTTGGCATTGCTGTCAAGCGTTACATATTTTCAGGAATTATGAACAACATGACGGATTTGTCATACTACCCATATGCTTATAGTCAGTATGTCACGTCTTCTTTTTTATTATTAAAGTGTCAACAGAGCTTTTCAATCTTATATCACAATAACTGTAGGGTCACACAACCAGTATAAAAAAAAATCGGTCCCTTTCTCATCCAGAAAAGTAGGATGATTTTTTTCTCAATTGTCATCCGTGTGCAATCCGTTTTTTACAGCAGCTATTAATTATTTATAGGACCATTTATAGCTTCCTATGTTACAGAATTGCAATGTATCCATAAAAATCAGATACCATACTGTGGCTCCGTGTGGCATCTGATTTTTTTCTCGCACCCTTAGACTTGAATGGTCTCAGCCAATTTCAAAGTAAAATCGCAGATTCTGTCAGTGATAAACATCGGCCATCTGCACTGCCTCATTGAATAACATAGGTCGGGGAGCTATCTGATAAAAATTGGATAGTCCAATTTATACACTCGTGTGCACAAGCCCTAAGGCAAAAGACAGATCATAATAAATAAACTGAATTTTTGTGGGTTGTTCCACTCAGTTTGAGTCCCATGAAAATGAACACTATGGCTTTTCAGATGAGATTATACATTAATCAAAAGAAAATAGTGCCATGGTAATGGAGTGGATTTATGTGTAGCTATACCTTCAGGATTCAGTTTTCCAAAGAAATCTATTGTGTACGTGGTTCAATTACCAACTAGCAGAAGTTTTATTATTGTTCTACAACTATTGCTTTAATGACTTACAATATCTATTAACATTTTATATTACTTCTTGATTTATTTTACCATTGTACCAGGGGTGGACATACCATTGGTGCAATCTGGGCAGCCACACAGGGGCCAAATATGTAAGGGGGCCCGTTGTCATCTTCAAAGCATCTGTCATTGACACATAAAGGAGTGATTTATGATGAACTATTGGACTGCAGAGGGCCCATAAACAGTTCTTGCTCAGGGGCCCGGTGTCCGTCCCCTGTATTATACTATTCTATATACACAGGCATATATACAGACATACCCACATAAACACGAGCACGCACACAGAAACACGCAAACATTCACATGACCACACACATATACAGGAACATACAGTGACAACTTGCTCAACAACTGTTAAAGCTGGGGCAAATAAAACGTTTTCCATGATTATCATTAAAAATAATATTTACATATATGATAACTAACTGCACAGTCATAAACCAAATCTGTCATGATTTTATTAAATGCAATTTAAAGTATTTTTTTTTCTAATCACATGCTATATAGTGGCCATTAACAACTATTATGCATGTAACACATTAATTCCTTCTCATTGATCAAGATTATCAAAATCATCTTTTTTTAGGATAGATTTTTATTTTTCATCTACAGAAACCTTAATAATATATTGTTTAGTTATTGTACTGATAAATTAGTATGGCAATGGCGCCCATAAGATAAGCCCATGCAAAAGAATAGTTTTTATATTACAATGATAATTATATTGAAAATGGAACTGATAAAAGTTAGCCATCAATAACAAAGACATACTGATAGGGAATCTAGATTGTGAGCCCCGATGGGGACAGCGACGATAATGTATGTAAAGCACTGTGGAATATGTTAGCGCTATATAAAAAAAAAAGAAAGAAAAAAAAAAGATCAATATAACAAATTATTATGGATAAATTAAGTATTTTTTTTGCTAGCAAGGTAAAATGTGTGCCATGTAACAACAATGTTTCTGCGTGACCCTATTGTTTTTTTGGTGATATATTTGTATATCACCAACATATTTTACAATATACCATCGGTACACTGAAGCTAGTGCTTTGACTTCAGTGTTATAAAAAAAAGTAGAAAAACAGAAAAGATATAAAAATGGGAAAAGCATGTCTCTATAAATATATATTTTTCCTTTTTCTGCAGTGTTTAATACAGAAATCAATGGAGAAAGGATTGGATAGAGGTGACAAATATATATACAGGTGACAATGCAGGATTGTATACATATAGATATCTATTTATATATCTATCTATCTATATATATATTCTGCAATCCTTTCATCACATACAAAATTACAGTCTAAAGACACTGATCTTAATGTGCCCCTATACTAGGTAAGAAGAATTCAACAAGATGTTAGTAAATCTTTTTTCACATATTCACTTCTTTCATGAGTCCTACAACAATTATTATATGACTCCTAAATTTTCCCATTAAAGTCCAACATATGAAAACAATTCAACAGTAATAGAATTTGGACTGAATAACTACTCATGATTTGCAATGAATATTGCGTGGCTGTGTAGAGAAATTAATTTTGCCTAAAAAACACCTATTGCAATACACAGAACACAAACACATTTATTACAATATGTAAGGTACTATGTAAAATCGATTGTACTGTATTTTACATAACTGTAGCCCATTTTTAAATACAAAAATGTCCAGCCAAAATATGATACTGATTGTCAATTCCCCTATATGCAGTTTCCCCAATATGTGCCCCGAGTTTAGCTCCCTGCCTCACACATGCACCTGTTCCTAGAATCCAGCACTTGTCCTGCCTGATGCCCTGTGTGTATATGCACCAATGTCCTTACTAATAAAATACACTATTCTATACTTGGGGAAGTGTTTGTCTTGTTGGTTTAGAACTTCTATTCGTTCCAGGAATGATAACAGTGTCCAAACCCAAGACCTTCTGGCTTCCATCACAGCATCTGATTCTTATAAAATGTCTCCAAGTCATAAAAGTATCTCACATACTGTAGGACAATTGGCTCTTTTACTGAGTTTTATAGAGCAGATTGTTTACTATGGACAACCCCTTGTAAATTAGCATCATCGTCTAGAAAAAGCCACTAATGAGCAATATAAAAGCCTCATCATGACAAGCACAGTCTCCAATTATAGAAGTCACAATCCTAAACACAGATATAAAGATAGACAGACAGACAGATAGATAGATAGATAGATAGATAGATAGATAGATAGATAGATAGATAGAAGACAGGCAGACATAGTCATGAATATTAAATCAACGTTACATATATTCCCTAGGGATATAGACCTCTAAAGTGTTATATACCCTGTGGATAGACATTTGAGAGCTGTAAATTTCGGCGCAGGACAAACTTTAGTCTAAGTAGGCGTGTTCCCGTGAGTGTATGAAACACAGCAATTAATGTAATCATATGGAAAAGAATGAGAATTAAGGAATGATTTTATATACATTTATATGTGTGTTTATGTATGTATATGTACATATATATATACACACGTATATATATTTATTTTTATATATATATATATATATATATATATACATATATGCAAACATACACGGAAGTATATATATATATATATATATATATATATATATATATATATATGTATATATATATATAATTGTTTGCCAGTATATATGCATATGTATTGTTTTAGTTATATATACATATATATACTTTTATATATATATAAATATATATATATTCAGATATGCGAGTGTTCAAAGAGCTTCACTGGTGTCTCTACTAATTATTTGTATTTCTTTATTGTTTATTTTCCTTCCCTATTACCTTAAATACACAGGTTTATATTGATTTATATTTATACTATTTATTTACATTTATATTGCTTTATAAATATTTGATATAGTCCTCGCCTGACTATGGGGTTTTGTATTATTAAGCTGTGTGTATAGTTTTGCCCGAATAATTCTTTTTTTTTCCCTGAGACTGACACCACGAATATATGAATATATGGGCATTGTTAGCACATCACTGACATGGTGATCACGTAATTTTCTTGCAATAGACCATTATCCTGTACAGCTAATAAACCACAAAAGTTACCCGCAATCTACTATATGTTTGTGTCTATTCTTCAGCCCTTTATTTCATTATCTCGTCTTTATGATTCTCTTTCCTTCTTTCTTTCTTTCTTTCTTTTCTGTCTGTTTTTCTTTGTTTCCTTTCCTTTTCCTCTGTCACAAAAGCCCTTCCATTTCTCTTTATGTGTCGTTTTCCGTATTTAATATCTCAGTCCTCTCTTTCTTTTCCTCTTTTTCCACTCTCCTCTCTATCTCCCACTTACCCCTTTTCTCACTCCCTTTCCTGCCTCTTCTCTCATTATATCCCTTTTATTTCTGTTTGAATGCAAATATAGGGAATGTTTAAGAAGCACAGAGGTATAATTTTACTAATGATAATGTTGATTAAACCTTTCCACCCATAAATCCTATTATTGTTAATACCCGCAGAAAAGTCTCTGCCGCCACCCTGCAGTCAGGAGCTCTCCTGTGTCACCCTCCTGTATCACCCTCCTGTGTCACCCTCCTGTATCACCCTCCTGTATCACCCTCCTGTGTCACCCTCCTGTATCACCCTCCTGTATCACCCTCCTGTATCACCCTCCTGTATCACCCTCCTGCATCACCCTCCTGTATCACCCTCCTGTATCACCCTCCTGTATCACCCTCCTGTATCACCCTCCTGTATCACCCTCCTGTATCACCCTCCTGTATCACCCTCCTGTATCACCCTCCTGTATCACCCTCCTGCATCACCCTCCTGTATCACCCTCCTGTATCACCCTCCTGTATCACCCTCCTGTATCACCCTCCTGCATCACCCTCCTGCATCACCCTCCTGCATCACCCTCCTGCATCACCCTCCTGTATCACCCTCCTGTATCACCCAGTGCGCCCCAGTCTGCAATGAAAGTAAATGGAGCAGAGCTGTCATGTCACATACCTTCCCTGACTTGGTGCTTGAAAGTCATAGGAGCTGCGATGTCTCCGCCATGTACAGTCATCCCTGGACCATGATGGGCAAGGGGGCTCCCCTGTGCTTGCCAGTGGTGCCCTGGGGTAACATACCCTGCTCCTGGGCCTCCATACACCCCATACTGGTTGGTAGAAGGGTAAGCGCAGGCTTGAACGAAGCCACCCACTGTGGAGAGACTCGAGGCAGCCTGCAGCGTGGACAGGAGGAAAGAGCAGAAACATAGGAGGGTAATCAATTAACACGTTTACTTCTTGTTGGAAATCTTATCTGTCTACTGGGAATAATAAAGCTGACAGGGAGTCATGTAGGAGATAGCCATATTCAACAGTTGGCTATGAATAGGCTAAACTACTGGACATCTGTACAATGGAAGAAGCTATTCCAAGTAGCACCTAATATCTCTCTCTCTCTCTCTCTCTCTCTCTCTCTCTCTCTCTCTCTCTCTCTATATATACATAAATAAAGAAATATATATACATGTATAATGTACATATATAATTGACAAATAAAAAAATATACATATATATATAATGATATATGTATATAACACCACCGAGCTAGTGTAGTTACCTGTGGGTATTTGATATCAGGTTCTACAGATTTTTCTATTCCATTGATGTTCTGGGCAGCAGAAAACCCTGTCCTGTTAACGCTTGTCCATTCTTCCATTTTGGGGGAATATACAGCACCTTCTGCACCAGCAATAGCTCCTAAACCAACACACACATAGATCTATGAAGCCATATATTATAATAAGTAAAAATACTAAATGCTAAAAAAATATCTACAAATATAAAAAATAAATACTATGTTGTATTCAGACGCTAGTTTACATTTTCGGACTCGGGTAACCACTGTGTTATTTATGTCACCCGTATAAGTATATCTGTTTGTATATATATAAATATATATATATATATATACATACATATATATATATATATATATATATATATATATATATATATATATATATATATAATATATACATACAAATACATATATATGTACATCTATATATTTATTTATTTATATTTGTATATCTGCACCGGTGTGCACTGATTTTTCTCTGTATAATTAAATATGGAGAATAGCTGTATGCTTTCCTAGTATTAAATGGAAGTGCAACACAAAACATTCATAAAGGATATATTGTATTTCATAATTTATAATATTGATTCTAGTCTATAAGTACGTATATAAATAATTTCGTTTCAAGTTCTGAAAATGATGTATTTCTGTTATTTGCTTTTAGTTTTTTCTTTACTTAATTACACGCACTTATAGTTAAAACATTATAGTATTTGCTTTTAGTTGGGGCAAAAACAACTTGATGTCACTCGTAGCTAGATGTTGGCATCTTGTCTCTCATCAATGGGTAAATATTTGACAAAGAAATCGTATGGTTTTAGCTATTCTATAATACATATATTAGAACTTAAGCCATGTATTTAATCAAACTTTAGTAGCCTAAAAACCCAGAAATGTTTGCAAAGATATATATCTATTAAATATGTACTTAGCTACATGTGCCAAGTAGAATATGAAATAGTAATTTTAGAGATGGAGGGATTTTTGGTCCCTATTTTCTGCGCAATCACAATGCTCTTCTTTGAGACTGTTATTATTTGCAGTGTGGAAAACCCACGCATGAAAGATCACCTGTTGACACTCAGTTATAGTACTTTCCACCAACTCACCTGTTTGTTCCATAAAGGTGCGGATGCCTAAGATGTTGTTGACGGAATGAGCTGACGGCCAGGACCTGGCAATGCTGACATGTCCAGGTGGCATATGAACTCCATGATGATGGCTGCCCATCTTAGCAGAGCCAGGGGAGATTGGGTTTGGATAAGGATATTGGTAGATATGATTATATGGTAATGTTGGTTGTGAAGTCGGCTGCTTTGTGCTCTCATATTGACTAGGTTGAGACAAGTTCCCAATTTTATTCCTTAAAATCCTACTAATTGAACTGACAGAGGGCACATTGTACTTATCACAGACGTTGTCAGCCAGAAGACGGTCCCTGATCTCCCAAGCAAAGATGCCAGGGTCTCCTTGTTTGTACTCCCTGATGTGCTTCACCACATTAGGAGTGGTGACTCTGGGCTTGCTCCCTCCAATAGCCCCAGGTAGGATCGATCCTGTTTCGTTGTATCTGGCCAGGATTTTACTAACACATCCATGAGAAACTCGTAGTTGTCTGCTTATATCACAAGGCCTGATTCCCAGCTGTGCCAACTCCACTATCCTCAGCCTGATGGCATTGGGCAGGGGTCTTCCGTTGACAAATACACCACCCAGTTGGTTCACTTCTCCATAAGCTTGTTCTGCACAGTAAGGAAATAACATAATATCAATGAACATGTAGCTGATATTTGCAATACTATACATGAACATTCTTTAGCGCACAGAGAATAATTGGCTCAAACTATCCAACCGCAGTTATTATGCCATCCTACATTAATGTATAAGTGCAGAATAGTTGCATACATATATGCATATATAGCAGAAATATTACATGTTTGCTTTATATACGACTAAGACATGAAGAACATCATCTAGCGACAAACTAATCGCAAGCAGTTGCTTCTGGCAATGCAACTTTTCTTCGCGCAATAATGGATGAAAGATGCGTTTTTATCCATTATTTGATTATCTCAATAACTTTAGAAATAAACGCTGCTTACCCATCCCGCAAGAACAGAATGAGAGAAACAACTTCTACACAGAAAAATCAGGAAACTCAAACAGATGTAACCCAGAGATACATGGAGGGAGAGAGAGCTCAGGCTTCTCCAATGAGCTGGATGAGGAGGAGTGTTCTGCGCTCACTGCCACTTCCTCCCCTGACTGTGCTCTGCTGTGTTTGCACAGAAACTTCTCTCAGGCAGGAGAACAAAAGCTCAAGGTGATCTTCATCCCATCGGGCAGAAGGACTGCAGTTATTATCTACAAGTGGAGTTGATTCAGATCTCACTTTGACGTGTCCTCCACGTCAATCTTGGTGGTCAGGCTGCAGGAGCCACTGAGGACATCCCATTGGTTACCGTCATCTTAATAGGCAGAGATTTTTTTTCCTCCTAGTTCTTCTAGAGTAACCCTAGCCCTGTCTTCTGCTGGAATGTCTCAATCTACTCATCCTAAAACAACATAAGCTGCCATCTTAAAAGGGTTACAGAGATCCCTGGCAGCCCTATCCATCATGTCTTCTCTTCTTCAAGCCCATTTTCTTCTAAATGCCCAGACATGAGTAGGGTATTTTCTAAAACAATTTAGTAACTGATCCTTTCTTTTTTTTTTCTTTTTTTGCCCTCCTTTATAGACCTTCATCTGAAACATTAACATTTTATATTCACACATTTTACAAAGTACATTTTTTGTTGCCTTCAAAATTGTTGCATCGTCTGGAAATCATTACATTGTATATGTTCTTTGAATTGCAAATGAAGACTTGCAGAAGTAAAAAAAAAAAAGGTCTTCTCAAGAAAAGAATTGCATGGACTAAACAATTCAGCTGGATGGCACCTGTTAAAATACAGAAACATGAGTTATATTGGCACATGGTGATTTTCTGGTGCGGTGGTCAGGCGAGGTTATTGGTGGAGATAAACCTGAAATGAGCTATGTTATGTGAGTACATATGGCAGGAGAAGAGTGAATATGTTTTGATCAAAAGAGCAGATAGACCATGTTCCCACGTATTCAGCTAGGGGCTTCTCATGATCGGATAGCAAACACTACTACCCATAGGAGGATGTTTACACAGATCAGGTGGCAAGTGGTGGCGATGCGTTATCTCCTATTGTAAATATAGAAATATAGCTCCACTTCCCAAATGTGTTTACCGTCTAACAGAGACGAATCAAAACCTTCCAAACGCTTGAGACTTAGATAATGTAATAATAGCAACAAATCTTAATTACTAGAGACAGAAGCAATAATGTGTTAATTAGAGAACACATCTAATAATATCATCTGTATAATTCGGTATCTCACATGTCCTTTTGTGGCGGTTTCATAGATGCAGATGCAAATAAATTACCCCAATCCCCAACTATCTTTTTATTTAATATATTGTATGTACAGAATGTAACACCATTTATCCACAGTTTTTAATTGATGACTTATTTCTAAATAATTGTAGCAATTTAACTACAGTCGGAATTGTCTATCATCTATCTATGTATGTATGTATGTATGTATCTATCTATCTATCTATCTATCTATCTATCTATCTATCTATCATATATCTATCTATCTACAGTATCTATCCATCCATCTATTGTAGATAGATAGACGGATAGGCAGATAGATATATAGATGAATAGATAATAGATATATATTACCATTAACATATTATTATATGCAGGAGTTTGCTTCGGTTCTCGTTCCATTATTTAGCGGCAAATATTAATTTCATGTATCAGCAGAAATGTAGCCTATATTTAACCTTCCAATGACACTTTATTTGTCTTACTCTTTGTTTGCAGACTTGAAGTGAGAATAATACATCCCGTGTTGCTTGTATTTATTTCTTGGTTCGATATTTTGCATTCATCGAATGTATGGGCAGCTAGGAAATATGTACATATATGTATATATACATATATATTATATATAAATATGTATATATATATGAATATATATATATATATATATATATATATATATATATATATATATATATATATACACACACATATAGAACATCTAGATGGATAGGTAGGTAGATCTGTTTAGATGTACATTTCCTAGCTACCCATACACTCGATCAATGCAAAATCTCAGTACAGGTGAATAGATAGATAGATATTACATAAGTTACTAGGTAATAGAAAAAAAAAGATTTAAGATATTACATATTTAAATTCACATGGGTTAGATCAATATACCGATATATGATATTGTCCTGTTTATTCCTTGCCCGACTTTATATTCTGTTTACTGGAAAACTGAGCTCCTTTTATCTATGTAAACATATTTATTACATACACACATGCATAATAATTAACATCATTGGGAATGCCTGTTATTTATAACGAGAACTTTGTAATAAATACTATTGTTAAAGAAAAACTTTTTGGAACAGTTTAATAATTAATTTTATAACGAAACTTTTTAGGATCAGATTTGCTGTCAATTGTCTGCAGTAAAATTTTCTAGTTCTTGATGTCATCAATTCTGACCAGAGATAGAGGAGCCGTGTAAGTGAATAGAAGGGCGCCCTCTTTCGGCGATTCATAACACTGTAGCCCACTGTATTCCAAAGAAAGCAGATAGAGGTTAGTGTGAAATACATGCACAAAGAGGCAGAGGAAGAATAAAGCACAGAGGTAAGAACACCAAAGGCACCGTATGGAGAACTGACTGTATAGAACAAACTCAATGCTTTTCATTTTGAAGATGGTTCACAAGATATTAGGGATAAAATAGATCTTTTCTATCTGTGTATATGAGTAATGTCAGTGTACATATATACACGTACTATTTTCTTTCCATATTAATTGGAAAGAGACAAGGACGATGAAAAAAGAAAATGATTATTCTAGACATTATTGAGATGATATTATATTCTTCCGGGAATGCAGCATTATAATAGTAATCCAAAATAACCAAGGAAATTCTCCCATGTAAATACACCCCTCACCCCTGCGCTTATGGAGCAATGTTCTGCATGAACTGCAGACTGTATGGAGACAGAATACCTAGTATGCAAGATAAGAGAGGCTGATGAGGATTAATTAGTGATCATAGTCACCTTATTAAACAAGATCTATAGCTATGGCTGCTGCGTGTGTTATATGGAAAGTGTGTGCATTAAATAGTTTGCTGTGCGTCTATCTATCTGTCTATCTATCTATCTATCTATCTATCTATCTATTCCTCTATGTAAAATATATTCTATATTTATGTTTTCATTAATTAATTGTTAGATATGAATAAAAAATATATATGTATATATATATAAGCTTGTTGATGCAAATAATGCTAAAATTATGGAAAAGAAAAACCTATTGAGGTTCATCATATGAAGAATGTACAAAGATCTATTTTTCTAAATATACACCCTTTCTTTATGTAAACACACACACACACACAGATACACACACAGACACACACACAGACACACACACACACACACAGACACAGACACACACACAGACACACACACACAGACACACACACACAGACACATACACACATTCATAGAGACATACACAGACACATACACAGAGACAGACACACAGACACACTCGCACGGACAGACAGATACACACACACACACACACACACATTCATTGTGTCTGTTGTGTTTATATCTATATCCAGCACTGCTAAATTCAATGTGAAGCAATAATTGATACTGATCTGATGTGATGTTTATGCCCAGAACTGTTCAAAAATCTGACTCATTAGCGCTAAGCAAATATTAGTTATCTTTACCTGAATGACTTGAGGCTAGAGAGCCGACACAGGACAGCAGATTCACACACTGTACACACAGGACATCAGATCCACACACTGTACACACAGGGCAGCAGATCCACACACTGTACACACAGGACAGCAGATCCACACACTGTACACACAGGACAGCAGATCCACACACTGTGCACACAGGGCAGCAGATCCACACACTGTACACACAGGACAGCAGATCAACACACTGTACACACAGGACAGCAGATCCACACACTGTACACACAGGACAGCAGATCCACACACTGTACACACAGGACAGCAGATCCACACACTGTACATACAGGGCAGCAGATCCACACACTGTACACACAGGACAGCAGATCCACACACTGTACACACAGGGCAGCAGATCCACACACTGTGCACACAGGGTAGCAGATCCACACACTGTACACATAGGACAGCAGATCCACACACTGTACACACAGGACAGCAGATCCACACACTGTACATACAGGGCAGCAGATCCACACACTGTACACACAGGACAGCAGATCCACACACTGTACACACAGGACAGCAGATCCACACACTGTACACACAGGGCAGCAGATCCACACATTGTACACACAGGACAGCAGATCCACACACTGTACAGACTGGACAGCAGATTCACACACTGTACACACAGGACAGCAGATCCACACACTGTACACACAGGACAGCAGATCCACACACTGTACACACAGGACAGCAGATCAACACACTGTACACACAGGACAGCAGATCCACACACTGTACACACAGGACAGCAGATCCACACACTGTACACACAGGACAGCAGATCCACACACTGTACACACAGGACAGCAGATCAACACACTGTACACACAGGACAGCAGATCCACACACTGTACACACAGGACAGCAGATCCACACACTGTACACACAGGACAGCAGATCCACACACTGTACACACAGGACAGCAGATCCACACACTGTACACACAGGACAGCAGATCAACAAACTGTACACACAGGACAGCAGATCCACACATTGTACACACAGGACAGCAGATCCACACACTGTACACACAGGACAGTGGATCAACACAATGTACACACAGGACAGCGGATCAACACACTGTACACACAGGACAGCAGATCCACACACTGTACACACAGGACAGCAGATCAACACACTGTACACACAGGACAGCAGATCCACACACTGTACACACAGGACAGCAGATCCACAGACTGTACACACAGGACAGCAGATCCACACACTGTACACACAGGACAGCAGATCCACACACTGTACACACAGGACAGCAGATCCACACACTGTACACACAGGACAGCAGATCCACACACTGTACACACAGGACAGCAGATCCACACACTGTACACACAGGACAGTAGATCAACACACTGTACACACAGGACAGCAGATCCACACACTGTACACACAGGACAGCAGATCCACACACTGTACACATAGGACAGCAGATCCACACACTGTACACACAGGGCAGCAGATCCACACACTGTACACACAGGACATCAGATCCACACACTGTACACACAGGACAGCAGATTCACACACTGTACACACAGGACAGCAGATTCACACACTGTACACACAGGACAGCAGATCCACACACTGTACACACAGGACAGCAGATCAACACACTGTACACACAGGACAGCAGATCCACACACTGTACACACAGGGCAGCAGATCCACACACTGTACACACAGGACAGCAGATCCACACACTGTACACACAGGGCAGCAGATCCACACACTGTACACACAGGGCAGCAGATCCACACACTGTACCCACAGGACAGCAGATCCACACACTGTACCCACAGGACAGCAGATCCACACACTGTACCCACAGGACAGCAGATCCACACACTGTACACACAGGACAGCAGATCCACACACTGTACATACAGGGCAGCAGATCCACACACTGTACACACAGGCCAGCAGATCCACACACTGTACACACAGGACAGCAGATGCACACACTGTACACACAGGACAGCAGATCCACACACTGTACACACAGGACAGCAGATCCACACACTATACAGACAGGGCAGCAGATCCACACACTGTACACACAGGGCAGCAGATCCACACACTGTACACATAGGACAGCAGATCCACACACTGTACACACAGGGCAGCAGATCCACACACTGTACACACAGGGCAGCAGATCCACACACTGTACCCACAGGACAGCAGATCCACACACTGTACCCACAGGACAGCAGATCCACACACTGTACACACAGGACAGCAGATCCACACACTGTACACACAGGACAGCAGATCCACACACTGTACATACAGGGCAGCAGATCCACACACTGTACACACAGGCCAGCAGATCCACACACTGTACACACAGGACAGCAGATGCACACACTGTACACACAGGACAGCAGATCCACACACTGTACACACAGGACAGCAGATCCACACACTGTACACACAGGACAGCAGATCCACACACTGTACACACAGGACAGCAGATCCACACACTGTACACAAAGGACAGCAGATCCACACACTGTACATACAGGGCAGCAGATCCACACACTGTACACACAGGACAGCAGATCCACACACTGTACACACAGGACTGCAGATCCACACACTGTACACACAGGACAGCAGATCCACACACTGTACATACAGGACAGCAGATCAACACACTGTACACAAAGGACAGCAGATCTACACACTGTACACACAGGACAGCAGATCCACACACTGTACACACAGGACAGCAGATCCACACACTGTACACGCAGGACAGCAGATCAACACACTGTACACACAGGACAGCAGATCCACACACTGTACATACAGGGCAGCAGATCCACACACTGTACACACAGGACAGCAGATCAACACACTGTACACACAGGACAGCAGATCAACACACTGTACACACAGGGCAGCAGATCCACACACTGTACATACAGGACAGCAGATCAACACACTGTACACACAGGGCAGCAGATCCACACACTGTACATACAGGACAGCAGATCCACACACTGTACACACAGGGCAGCAGATCCACACACTGTACACACAGGACAGCAGATCCACACACTGTACATACAGGGCAGCAGATCCACACACTGTACACACAGGACAGCAGATCAACACACTGTACACACAGGACAGCAGATCAACACACTGTACACACAGGACAGCAGATCCACACACTGTACACACAGGACAGCAGATCCACACACTGTATACACAGGACAGCAGATCCACACACTGTACACATAGGACAGCAGATCCACACACTGTACATACAGGACAGCAGATCCACACACTGTACATACAGGGCAGCAGATCCACACACTGTACACACAGGACAGCAGATCCACACACTGTACACACAGGACAGCAGATCAACACACTGTACACACAGGGCAGCATATCAACACACTGTACACACAGGACAGCAGATCAACACACTGTACAGACATGACAGCAGATCCACACACTGTACACACAGGGCAGCAGATCCACACACTGTACACACAGGGCAGCAGATCCACACACTGTACACATAGGACAGCAGATCCACACACTGTACATACAGGACAGCAGATCCACACACTGTACACACAGGACAGCAGATCCACACACTGTACACAAAGGACAGCAGGTCCACACACTGTACACACAGGGCAGCAGATCCACCCACTGTGCACACAGGACTGCAGATCCACACACTGTACACACAGGGCAGCATATCAACAAACTGTACACACAGGACAGCAGATCAACACACTGTACAGACATGACAGCAGATCCACACACTGTACACACAGGGCAGCAGATCCACACACTGTACACACAGGGCAGCAGATCCACACACTGTACACACAGGACAGCAGATCCACACACTGTACATACAGGACAGCAGATCCACACACTGTACACACAGGACAGCAGATCCACACACTGTACACAAAGGACAGCAGGTCCACACACTGTACACACAGGGCAGCAGATCCACCCACTGTGCACACAGGACTGCAGATCCACACACTGTACACACAGGACAGCAGATCCACACACTGTACACACAGGACAGCAGATCCACACACTGTACATACAGGGCAGCAGATCCACACACTGTACACACAGGACTGCAGATCCACACACTGTACACACAGGACAGCAGATCCACACACTGTACACACAGGACAGCAGATCCACACACTGTACACACAGGGCAGCAGATCCACCCACTGTGCACACAGGACTGCAGATCCACACACTGTACACACAGGACAGCAGATCCACACACTGTGCACACAGGACAGCAGATCCACACACTGTACACACAGGACTGCAGATCCACACACTGTACACACAGGACAGCAGATCCACACACTGTACACACAGGGCAGCAGATCCACACACTGTACACACAGGACAGCAGATCCACACACTGTACACACAGGACAGCAGATCCACACACTGTACACACAGGACTGCAGATCCACACACTGTACACACAGGGCAGCAGATCCACACACTGTACACACAGGGCAGCAGATCCACACACTGTGCACACAGGACTGCAGATCCACACACTGTACACACAGGACTGTGGTGTCTCCAGACCCCATTACCACGTCCCACATCCCAGACATTGCTGCTCCTTATTATCCCCTATAACCAGCAATATGAGCTGTATTCATCGCGACTTATTAAACCAATAAATCACTGCCTCAGCCCTGCTGCCTCCTTTATGCATGTTCTCTATTATAGTCAATGGCTGTAGCCGCCAACAACACCAAAGGATCCGCAGCACTGACCTGTCGCAAAACTGCGCTGAACTGCTACAGGGCAGATCAGATGGAATTACAGTGGATATGGACTCAATGTTGATAAAATCTTTAAATTTTTTCAATTTTTAGTACACTGATAACATATGAAAACAGAATATAGCTATGTTTTGCTAGGAACTGCAGATCTCAGTGTAATCTTCCTTTTTGGATTTTCTTATTCTGTTGCTGAACAGAACCAGGGAAAACCCACCAAATGGAAATTCAGGCCTCCATGAGATAAGGGTTTTTTATATTATATCACATCCTGCATGCAGTTCACCATGGCCCCACACCTGCTAGAGCAGCAAGAGACGAGTGACCAGATACAGCCCGGAATGTCTGCACAGAAGGATCTCAGCGCCACATATAGATGACCGGCAAACTCAGCTCTATAGCCTGCTTGTAAGTGTGCGGAAGGTCTGGTGAGCTCACTGCGGAGTACACGGCCCATTCTACCAGCACTATCAGTGTGCGGAAGGTCTGGTGAGCTCACTGCGGAGTACACGGCCCATTCTACCAGCACTATCAGTGTGCGGAAGGTCTGGTGAGCTCACTGCGGAGTACACGGCCCATTCTACCAGCACTATCAGTGTGCGGAAGGTCTGGTGAGCTCACTGCGGAGTACACTGGGCACAGTCTACCAGCACTATCAGTGTGCGGAAGGTCTGGTGAGCTCACTGCGGAGTACACTGGGCACATTCTACCTGCACTATCAGTGTGCGGAAGGTCTGGTGAGCTCACTGCGGAGTACACTGGGCACAGTCTACCAGCACTATCAGTGTGCGGAAGGTCTGGTGAGCTCACTGCGGAGTACACTGGGCACATTCTACCTGCACTATCAGTGTGCGGAAGGTCTGGTGAGCTCACTGCGGAGTACACGGCCCATTCTGCCAGCACTATCAGTGTGCGGAAGGTCTGGTGAGCTCACTGCGGAGTACACTGGGCACATTCTACCAGCACTATTAGCACTGATGTCATTAGCCATACTCCATATAGACTTTATCACTGTGGTCACTATCACTACTATCAACCAGTACAATGGCTTTATCAAAGCTGTCAGCTCTGCTATGATTGTCATTCAGCGCTATCAGCACTTCTATCGCGATCGCCTGCCGGCCCCCAGTCGTCACAATCAGCAGTATCAGCATTATCAAAATATTATTAATTCCAGTAATATCTGCACATCATTGTCATCACCATCAGTAGGATAATCACAATAAGCTCTGTAATCACGATCGGCGCTTTAATCAATGTACAATGATCTCTAATCTCAGTCACATGTGCACTACATGAAGGAAAGCTAGAAAATAATACGGCTTATTAAGGAAATTATCTATCTATCTATCTATCTATCTATTATCTATCTATCCATCTATCTATTCATCTATCTTTACATTAAGCTATCTATTATCTTTCTATCGATCTAATCTATTATATATTTATCTATCATCTATTAAGCTTTCTATCTACCTTTACATTTATCTATTATCTATCTATCTATCTATCTATCTATCTATCTATCTATCTATCTATCTACCTACAGTATTATCTATCTATTATCTATCCATCATCTTTCTATCTATCTTTACATCTATCTATATTTATATCTATCTATTATTTATCTATCTATTATCTATCCATTATCTATCTATTATCTATATATCTCCCTCTATTATCTATCTATCATCTATTAATCTATCTATCTATTTATCATCCATCTATTATCTATCTATCTATCTATCTATCTATCTATCTATCTATCTATCTATCTATCTATCTATTTTAGTCTAATCTATTCCATTATCTTTTTATCTACCTGCATATGGTTTCTTAGGTCTGCATACTATATTTGGGTTTATACTTAGCACCTTTTTTTACCACTATTAATACATGACTTGTCAATTAAAAATGTGTTCATTAAGGGTCTAAACATTGACTTTAAATAAGCATTTGATAGAGGTACATTAGCTTATGGTATGTGTTTGTGGTCACCGGAATTTTTCTAATGAAAGTACACTGACAGGTTATCAGAAAATCTTTTTTTTTGCTGGATAGTCAGGCCGTCAATCATTTCATTACCAGTCTTATTATTCATTACCATGAGCCTTCCAAATTAATTACAACTTGAGGTTAGTTACAGTTGAACCAAATTATTTGGCATTATAGATTCTCCATCGTCCAAATGTCTAGAGTGAATTGACCTGGAGAGATGGTTTCAATTTTCTTGTGTAGGCCCTTTTGGTTTTATTGTAGATCTATGGTACTCAGATTTTGATTTAGTGTTTGTGAGTTTGTGATCTCATAGACCAGTATGGAAAAAATTAGACAAGGTTAAGACATTAGGAGATGTCGAGTGCACCAGTTTACTAAAAGGGAAATATTACTTTTAACCACATGTCATATCTCACCAGGCTTCACATAATGGTTTGATATTGCCAGAGAAAATCCAAAGAGCTGTACCAAAAGCTTACATGAACATAACTGTTCTCAGGTTATATCCCATGTCTGTATAATTATCCTTCTTACACATATCATATAAAACCTATCACATAAGATGCAAATGTCCCAATATGAAATAAATGGTTGATTTCAGAGTTACAAAATTGCAATTAAAAGATCAGAAACTCTGTTTAAATTAATAGGAGCTGACAGTAGAGCTTCACAATAGCTGGGACACAGAATGGGACTGTCCTCATTCATCAGTTGTTGGGTAGGATTGGTTCTAGAAAAAGATTAAAAAATGAATGATGCCGTTTTTTCTATCCAACTATGAATGCTGGACCAGCGTACAATTTTGCATCAGTTGCGTCAACTGCAGAATGCACCAACTTTCTTTTGAAATCAGTTGAAAACCTGGTTTTAAGGTCTCAACATTCAGATGTCCATTTTTTTTCTTCTACATATTAGAAAATAACAGATCATTATTCATTAGTGTGAAAAATCAGATTTTCATGCATTTTTGGTTCGTGTGTTCAATATCACCATCAGTGTGGCATCAGTGCTTCTCATGTGAAATATGGATGCCTGATTGATTTCTAAATTGCACAGTTCTTGTTGAAACCAGGAGACACTCTAATTAATACATGTGCATGTTAGGTCCTCCAGAGCTAATGACACTTTGTATAACTGTTCTCAATTTTGGCAAATAGTTAAAGCGGCTTTTTTTTTTAACTTTGATGAAGAGTAGGGAATCATCTAAAATAAAAATAATGAAGTATTACTTACAACTTAAATCCTAAACTTTAGTCACACTGAATTAGTGGTCCCGCCATGGAGGGGTCCAGTAACAGATGGACAGGACGTCATCCATTCTGATACATGTGTGGACCATGTTGATTTAATATAGTTGAAGCTGCACAAGATTAAAGTGTTAAGTCACGTTAAGTAATTATTTCTTTATTTTAGATAATTTCCTATTCTTTGTCAATTTTTTAAAAATCCCGGGAGACCCCTTAAAGTGACTTCAATGGGAATTTCCTACTAAAGTATTTTAAAATAGGTTTGCTGAACTAAATGATTTCTTTAGGCGTCTAAGAAGGGATGAAGTAATTAGCTTACTTCTTGCCCTTCTACCCAGCTAATTCTTCTCTTTTCCATTTGGTATATGTCATCGTGTAATTAAAAACCGGGTGGCTGAATCCTTCTAAGCTCTATGTAGAAACAGGAAGCCTCTCTTCCCTGCATGAGTTATCATCAAAACTACAATTCTATATCACTGCAAAGTCCCTGGTAGCCCAGCTCCCACTCCTCTTCAACTCTTAACCCATCTGCTCCACTCCTACCCCTTGCCAGGGACTTTGCAGTGATGTGGAATTGTAGTTCTAATAATGACTCATGCAGGAAAAAGAGACTTCCTGTTTCTACATAGAGCTGAGAAGGATGCAGGATATATTTTTAATCATTGACCTAATGGAAAAGAGAAGAATTAACTGGGTTGAAGGACAAAATGAGTAATTGTAAGTACACAGTGCTCTATAATATGATGACTGAAATATATTAAGAGGGTAAAAACTTTTATAAGAAGTGCTGATTTAAGGTGGAATGATGATACTGTTGTATATTTTTAGAAGTCCCTGCTGCTAATCACCACTAGCACTAGTATTTATGATTATCTTTCATATATAATATGTTGTAAATCAAGGTAAGTAAATATATAAAATACATAGTAGAATAAAAAAAATAATGCAAGGACCTGCCTATTTGACATAGATTAGATTTCATCTACCTGCCATAAGATTCTAGTTCATTGCCAAGAACACATTGTTATTGAAATCAATACAGAATGAGCCCTTATTGTGCTTCTAGTAAAGATGCAGGCTGCAAATAAATGGTATGTGTCGTGTCCCAGTAACACAGGTTATCAGCGCTCACTTAAGTGCAACCAGCTGTAGTGAAGAAGATGTCTTGTTAGATAAAGGACAGTTGGAAGGCCCATTCACATACAAGTGGATGAAAGTCACATTTCACAAGCACCTGAGTTATAGCGAAATAAGAAAAACACTTTTCCTTCAGATGCTGTACAACTCCTTCAAGTCCATGGACAGGGCTTGGCTTTAATTGAATGCAAAGGCTCAAGCTTTCTTTCAGTGCTCTATATATTTCTGCACCTGGGGTCACAAGGTGACACATGATGAATGTATTATTTTATAGTTTGTTCTAGTTCAATAGGGGTAGCAAATAAATCTAGTTCTCAACACACATAGCACTTATAACAATGTACGGCTTCCTCTTTATAAAAGAATGTGAAGATATTTAGCAGGAAATTTACTTATATCCTATGTAAGAGTATATCGTTAAATGTTGTACTATGTATAACAGTATAATAACAATGCTGCTGTTGGATTTACTTTGTTTCCATTGACGTTTGTATAGATTAATCCTATCTTTAGCAATTGATCTGTTATAAATCAACCATTTCATTTTATGACACTTGTATTAGTGGGTGATGTTTTTGGGCTATTTTTATTTAGCATCAATTTAGATTACATGTACAGTCATGGCCGAAAGTGTTGGACCCCTTGAAATTTTTCCAGAAAATTAAATATTTCTCCCAGAAAATTATTGCAATTACACGTTTTGTTATACACATGTTTAGTTCCTTTGTATGTATTGAAACAACACAAAAAAACTGTGAAAAAAACCCCGCAAATTGGACATAAAAAAGTGACTTAGTGCAGGTAGGTATACAGATAATGGCCCTATATGGTCACCTCCCCCACACACACCAGAGGAAATAGAATTTTTTTTTTTTTGCCACTGGATATAAAATGTATTAGTATGGGGTTAATCAAAAAAACACCAAGTTACTTATTCTTAAAAGCAGCAGGAAAACGTAGTTAGAGGGTACATACTCATATCTGATGTTGGTGGATCATACAGGTCCAGCCCCCCATACTACATTCAATGAATAATTGACACATAAATAGCAAGGGTACAACTCGCAAGGTAAGCTAAAGCGATATCAACACTTTTCTGCCCTATATAAATGCAGCACTACTGTGGTCCTTAATCATGACCAGTGCCTGTAGACTGATAGACCCACAGCTATTCCTCTGGAGTGACAGACAGATAGTTCTGCCACATCTGCCGTCACATAATAATGACCTAGCATGTCATTTTTGACACTGGATATAAAATGTATTAGTATGGGGTTAATAAAAAAAACACCTTGTGAGCACTAAGTTACTTATGGAGCACTTGGGGCACCCCAACATTCTTGCAAGATAAGTTCTACTTTTTCCCTACATGTTAGGTCATTATTATGTGACGGCAGATGTGGCAGAACTATCTGTCTGTCACGCCAAAGGAATAGCAAATTTTTTTTTTCTATCGCCTCTGGTGTGTGTGGGGGGAGGTGACCATATAGGGCCAATAGCTGTATACCTACCTGCACTAAGTCACTTTTTTATGGGCACTTTATTTATGTTGTATGTGTCATATTGTGATTATTAAAGATTATCTTTTATTCTAAAGGGTTTCTTCTTGTCAGACATTAGACTATTTTCCCTTTACTCTTAATAAATACCGTGTGACCAAATTGGACATAACTTCACATAAAACCCTAAAAATGGTCAGGACAAAATTGTTGCCACCCTCAACTTCAAGAAGTTGTCCACTACTTTCACATTGATGCCCTATCCATAGGCCGGAAGTCCTTACCTGCGGTGTTTGGCCGTCAAGCTGTAGTGGCCGGTGCTTGTTACTGCACATCCGCCTCCCGTTCAATTGAATGGGAGGCGGATGTGTAATACCCCCCGGCGGCCACTACAGATGGATGGCCAAGCACCGCAGGTAAGGACTTCCGGCTGATCGGCGGGGGTGCCGCCTACGGATAGGGCATTCATGTGAAAGTAGTGGACAACTCCTTTAATATTTGATTGCACACTCTTTGTAATAAATAACTGCAATCAATCGCTTCCTATAACCATCAACAAGCTTCTTATATCTCTCAACTCCAATTTTGGTACACTCTCCTTCCCAAGAGCAGTTTTAAGATCTCTCCACAGGTGTTCAATGGAATTTAGATCCACAGAACCACAGAACTCTCCAGTGTTTTTATCCATTTCTGGGTGCTTCTTGAAGCATGCTTGGAGTCAGATGATGATGTCTATAAATTGTCTGAATTGTAAAGCGCTGCAGAATATGTTGGCACTATATAAATAAAAAGATTATTATTATTATTTTCCTGCTGGAAGACCCATGACTTAGGACACAAACCCAGCTTTATGACTCTGGCCACTACATTGCGACCCAAAATCATCAGGTAATCTTCAGATTTCATGATGCCTTGCACACAGTCAAGGCACCTAGTGCCAGAGGCAGCAAAATATCCCAAAAACATCATTGAGCCTTTACTATATTTGACTCTAGGTACTGTGTTCTTGTCTTTGTAGGCCTCATTACATTTTCAGTAAACGGTAGAATGATGTGCTTTACTAAAAAGCTCTATCTTGGTCTCATCTGTCCTAAAGACGCTTTTCCCAAAAGATTTTGGCTTAGTCACATACAAACTGCAGTCTAGCTTTATAATGTCTCTGTGTCAGCAGTGGGGTTCTCATAGCCATCCTGCTGTAGTGTTTTATTTAATTCAAATGTTGACGTATAGTTCATGCTGACACTGATGCTCCCTGAGCCTGCAGGACAGCTTGAATTTCTTTGGAACTTGGTTGGTGCTGCCATCCACCATCTGGACTATCTTGCATTGCAACCTTTCAACAATTTTTATTTGCCGTGCATGTCCAGGGAGAATTGTTACAGTTCCATGGGTCATAAACTTCTTGATTATGTTGCATACCATGAACAAAGGAACATCAAGATCTCTAGAGATGGACTTGTAACCTTGAGATTGTTGATATTTTTCAACAATTTTGGTTCTCAACTCCTTAGACAGTTCCTTTCTCCTCTTTCTGTTGTCCATGCTTAGTGTGGCACACAAAGACACACAATGCAACTATTGATTCCACTTCTCCCCTTTTTACCTGGTTTCAGGTGAGATTTTCATATTGACGGAGTAGTTAAAGGGGTGATATCAACAGGGTAGTTAAAAAAACAAGGTAATGGTAATAATAATTAGAATGGTACAGTAGTGAGTAAAAACAAACAATTTTATTGGTTCAGTTAAAACAATTATTAGAGATAAAAGATGGCGTGCGGATAAGATTGGGGGATTTAAAAGATGAAAACCGTTGTAGGCGGGGAGTAAAAGATTTCCTTGTAGCTTTTGGTTTAGTATATAGAATGGTCCTTAGTTTTCCAATGGGTATAACATGACTTAGAATGCGGTCATCCAGTGGCGGAAAAAAGAGGAGAGAGGAAAAAAAAAAAAGATAAGAACCCCTCAGGTGCACAAGTAATTGCCTGTGGAACTGTGGATGGAAAAAAAGTTACCTTCCTAGGGGTGGGGAAGGGGTGTTATGGAGGGAAGATCCGGGTAGGAAACCTTCTCTGTGGACTGAAGGAAAAATGGACAGGTAAGGTAAGAAGTGGCTAAGACAATAGAGAAAATGTTAGGATATTGATATATACCTGTAAGTTACTTTTGAGTGGGAGTCATCGCAGCCCTTGTAGGTGGTGCGTAGATGGGCTCTCAGAGGCTGAGAATAAGATGGCACACTGTGACAGAGGTAATAAGACTAAATACATTTCCACTATGATGAAGCGGCAGGTAGGACAATAAGGTTACCTGTTGAATCAATGGACGTGGTGTAACCTGAAGTGACTAGAGTCTTTTTGTGATAAGTGGCTGGATTTTCTGGCAGATATCCTTGGCAGTGATGGTTCACTGGACATAAACACAAACTGCTGAAAATGGAAGCAGTAGAAGAATGCCAGTCCACGTTCTCTGTCAAAGGTGGTTAGCGGAGGAGACTTCACTGCTGATTCAGCGATCCAGTATCCCCTTTGCTCTGTGAGGGGGGTATAGCTAAGCAGTGTGGAGTCTCTATCTGCAGCTGATAACCCCTGTGGTAGAGGAAGATAGGTACTGCAGAGTAGGGTGGATTATTTGCTTGAGATTCCACTCAGTTAGCTGGTTTCATATGCACACTTGCAGTTTTCTGCAGAAGCGTTGGTGTTGTGGTGAGCGGCGGCGTGTATAAGCGCTTAACAGAAGAGGTGATGAGACCGCAGGTAAGGTCTTCACTTACGGTTATCGGCGTCTAGGTCCTCGGGGATCCAGAGTGCAGGCAGTCGGTGATGCTTGGAAGGCTGGCGAGGCCACGCGGTAAAGTGGGTGTTCTCCTCGGCGTTTCGGCAAGTGGATGAAAATAGCAAGGGGAGGGGGGAGGAGCAGAGTCCCGGCCGATGACTCAATGCTTCTTTTACTCCCCGCCTACAACGGTTTTCATCTTTTAAATCCCCCGATCTTATCCGCACACCATCTTTTATCTCTAATAATTATTTTAACTGAACCAATAAAATAGTTTGTTTTTACTCACTACTTTACCATTCTAATTATTATTACCATTACCATGGTTTTTTAATGACCCCGTTGATATCACCCCTTTAACTACCCCGTTGATATCACCCTTTTTCCCCCTATTTCTCCAGCCCAAGTTGCTTATTTTATTAATTTTATATTTACTTGACAACCCATGGTAGGTGTCCTTACTTGCAGCAGGAAACATCAGGGAGACCCATTAGCGCCACTATATACCATTTTGAGATTGTCATATTGCCCACACCTGTTACTTGCCACAGGTGAGTTTGAATGAGCATCACATGCTTGAAACAAAGTTGTTTACCCGCATTTTTGGAAAGGTGCCAACAATTTTTTACTGCCCATTTTTGGGGTCTAGTTTGAAATGATGTCCAATTTGCCTTCTTTTTCTCTGTTTTTTAATGTTGTTCCAATACACACAAAGGAAATAAACATGTGTATAACAAAACATGCTTAATTGCAATAATTTTCTGGGAGAAATACTTAATCTGTCATGAAAAAAATTGAGTACAGCTTCTTTGGATTCTTTGTTTTTTTCTTATCAGGACATAATAATAAAAATCTGGTTCTTAGAAAGTCTTAAAATTTGGTAAATGCAACATCTGATGAACAAATTAAACTGCGTCATTATTTGTTTATCAAAAGTAGGCCAACATGCAGAAAGGTGCGTGATAAATTAAGTACACCCCATGAATCGATAACTTGCAGAGCCACCATTAACAGCAATAATTTGAAGTAATTGTTTTCTGTCCGACTTTAGTAATCTCTGACCTTGCTCTTGTGGAATTTTGGCCCACTGTTGATTACTCTTTCCCAATCAACGTTACTTAAGTTCTTTGAGGTCTGTGGGCATTCGATTAAGCACAGTTTTCTTAAGGTCCCGCAACAGCATTTCAATTGAGTTGAGGTCTGGACTTTGACTGTGTCATTGTACATCTTGACTCTTGTTCTTCTTCAGCCATTCTGATGTGGATTTGCTGATGTACTAGGATCATCATCCTGCTGCATGACCAAGTTTTGTTCAAGATTTAGCCTTTGGATAAATGGCCTCATGTTTCACTCCAGAATACTTTGGTATTTCTGGCACAGGAATTTATAATCAAACCTTTCCATTTTGTCTCATCTATCCAAAAAGCATTGTTTCAGATATTTTGTGGTTTGCTCATATTTAATTTTGCAAACTATAGCCACGTTGCCATGTTCTTTTTAGAAAGAAGGCTTTTTCTTAGTAATCCTTTCAAAGAAGCCATACGTGTTCACTCTATTTCTAATAGAACTATCATGAACCTTTAGAGTGTGAGCAATAGATCTTGTTTTTTTTGCAATGTCTTTAAGCATTGCACAGTCTGACTTTGGGGTTTTGGCACTCCTGGGAAGATTGTCAACTCTCCTGAATGTTTTCTGCTTATGAATAATCTGTTTAATTGTGGAAGGAATGGACTCCAGATTGTTTGTAAATGGCCTTATAAACCATCCCAGATTTATGGGCATTAAAAACGAATGCTTCTCCAGTATCATTGCTCATGTTTGTCCTACTTAACACACTTCGCAATGCTTCAGACCAGCAAACTGTCAAAACTTTGGCTTTTAAAGAGGTGGTCAGCAGAGTTGAGCAGTTTTTTTTAACTTTTATAATTACTTTTGACGTAACTATTAGTGATGAGCGAGAACTAAAATGCTCGGGTACTCGTTGCTCGGGTTGAACACATTGGAATACTCGGGTGCTCGACTCAAGCAACGAGCCCAATGTAAGTCTATGGGAAACTTGAGCATTTTTCAGGCGGCTCCCCCCGGTGGTCTACAGAGGGCCTAAAATTGCCCAAATTGATGGGAACAGTACTCAAATGACATGGGGACAGCATGGGGAAGACCCCTGGAAGCATTTCTGACTCCCAGGTCACTTCTGTCAACAACGTTGTCAGAGGTTACATAGTTACATAGTTAGTAAAGCCGAATAAAGACTTGCGTCCATCAAGTTCGACCTGTTAGTTCTGTAATTGCTAAAGTTGATCCAGAGGAGGGCAAAACCCCCAAATGATTTAGCCAATCTTCACCTGAGGAAAAATTCCCTCCCGACTCTGAAACCAGCAGTCAGAATAAATCCCTGTATCAACCTACTATTTTATTCTATTTTTAAGTATATGCAGAAATCTGCCTGGTATCTAGAAAAGCATCCAGTCCCCGCTTGAACTGGTTTAGTGAATCCGACATTACCGTCTCCTCACTCAGTGAATTCCATATTCTCACTGCTCTTACCGTAAAGAACCCCTTCCTATGCTGGTGCTGAAACCTTTTCTCTTCCAGTCTTAGTGAGTGCCCTCTTGTTACCGTAATATCCCTCCTTTTGAACAAATCCCGGGCAAGGTCTCTATACTGTCCCCTAACATATTTGTACACATTTATTATGTCCCCCCTCAACCTTCTCTTTTCCAGGCTGAATAGTCCTAGTTTTGCCAACCTCTCTGGGTATTGCAGTCCCTCCATTCCCCTTATTAATTTTGTTGCCCTCCTTTGTACCTTTTCAAGCTCATTTATATCCTTTCTATATATTGGGGCCCATAACTGAGCACAGTATTCCAAGTGTGGTCTGACCAGTGCTTTGTACAGTGGAAGAACAATGTTCTCATCCTTTGCAGCTATACCTCTTCTGATACATCCCATTACCCTGTTTGCCCTTACAGCAGCGGCCTGACTTTGGGCACTCCAATTTAGTTTGCTATCAATCAAGATGCCCAAGTCCTTCTCCATCTCTGAATTCCCCAATGGTTTCTCATTCAGTGAGTACAGGTGACTTCCATTTTTCCTTCCCATATGTATGACCTCACATTTCTCCTCGTTAAACCTCATTTGCCATTTAATGCTCCACCTACCCAGCTTATCCAAATCCCTCTGTAGGTCTTCACTATCCTCTTTTGTATTAATTGTTTTACATAACTTTGTGTCATCTGCAAATATTGATATTTTACTATTTATCCCGTTGACTATGTCGTTAATAAAGATATTAAATAACATTGGGCCTAGTACAGACCCCTGTGGCACCCCACTAGTGACGCTTACCCAATCTGAGTATATTCCATTTATAACCACCCTCTGCCTTCTATCCTTTAGCCAGTTAGCTACCCACTTGCAGACATTTTCCCCCAGCCCCATCATTCTCATTTTGTATACCAACCTATTATGTGGCACGCTATCGAACGCTTTTGAGAAGTCGAGATACACGACATCCACTGGTTCCCCCTGATCTACTCGAGAGCTAACCTCCTCGTAGAAGTAGGTATTACGCCACTTTTACGTACTCACAATAAAACATACCAAAACAAAACGAAAATGGATTTTCCTGGGAAATATGTTAAGGAACATCCTTTCCAGGGTATTGACTTGTATATAAAGCAAAATAAATAACCAAAAACAAAAATGCTCCTCCACACCTTGGGCTATGTTCACACATAGCATTTTTGATGCATTTTTTCACTTTTGCATTGCTTTCAACCATGACATGCATTCACCAGGAAATGTCATTTTAACATTTTACAACCTTATCTGGCCATGCGGTGCGTGAGATATCATCAGACACATCATGTTTCATTTATGAAGGAGGGACTCTGAAAGTCACAAAGCCTATTTTTATAGGGCCATCAGGCGGCCTTTACTATTCTTAAAGGGCCAGCAGTCAGCCCTCACTATTCTTAGAGAGCCATCAGCCGGCTATGTTTTATTGTTTCCATTACTAAAGAGTGGGTCTCCTATACTGTTATTGCGTATGCAGTGAGTGCCAGGGCTGCCCAAAATTTGGATGCACCCCAATACCACTTTGAAAATTTAGATGCACCCCAATACCCCTTTGAAGAGACTTAGAGGAGGGTCTCCTGAAAACAATGTTCCCATTATTAGGAAGTAGGTCTCCCATTGTGTTTGCCTATGCAGTGAATGCAAGGGTTGCCAAAAATTTGGAGGCACACTATGTCCCTTGGAAGAGACGTAGAAGGCCTCATAAAAAATATTACCATTATTAGGAAGTGGGTCTCCCATAGTGTTGGCCTATGCAGTGAATGCAAGGGCTGCCAAAAATTGGGAGGCACTCCAATGCCCCATGGAAGAGACGTGGAGGTCAGAGGGCTTCCTGAAAACTATGTTCCCATTATTAGGAAGTGGGTCTCCTATTGTGTTTGCCTATGCAGTGAATGCAAGGGTTGCCAAAAATTTGGAGGCACTCCAATGCCCCTTGGAAGAGACATGGAAGAGGGCCTCATAAAAAAATGTTCCCATTAGAAAGGAGCGGGCCACCTATACTTGTAATGCCCATGCACTAAGTGTATGGGCTGACAAGCATTTACCCCTGGGGAATATACATGAACATTCTGTATAAATTTTTTTTTTTTACCGGCATCATAAACACCCTTTAAAAAAATTATGTGGGTGTTGCATCATGGACCACAGTCACCCTGGTGACATGGTGGTGGAGGATGAGGAGAAGGAGGAGGACAAGAGCAAATAGCCAAAATCAGGAAGCGTATACCCATGTCTGGGTGTGAAAAGGTGCATGGGAATACACCTCCCAAGAAAATACACTGGATTTGAGTTTATGTTACGCTGCTATCATTTGGTGGTGTTGAGAAGTCTGGCCCAATCCAGCCCTTGTTCATTTTTATAAGAGTCAGCCTGTCAGCATTTTCAGTTGACAGACGGATGCGCTTATCGGTTATAATTCCACCAGCGGCACTAAAAACCCGCTCTGATAAAACGCTGGTGGCAGGGAAGGCCAGGACCTCCAAGGCATAGAGAGCCAGTTCATTCCACGTATCCAGCTTGGATACTCAATAATTATAAGGCACAGAGGAATCACGGAGGATGTTGGTATGGTCGGCAAGGTAATCCCTCAGCGTCTTCCCAAACTTTCCACTCCTTGTGAGAGTGCCGCGCGTCTCATGGCTTGTGCGATGGGAGGGTGTGGCGCCCAGCTGCGCTTGGTACCACAGAGTCTAGAAGGGTGTATTAATGGAATCCTCCACAAGAGGCCCCCATAAACATTCACACATCTTCACCTTCCACCTCAGACCAGCAGAGGGAGCCCGTTAGGGATATAAATAGGGAAGGTGGAGCTAGGCAGTTCAGTCTGTTGAGAGAGTTCCTGCAGTAGAGAAGCCTGAGCGAGGTCAGCCTGCAGTGGAGCAGAGTTCAGACTTAATTGTAGCTCAGAATAGTGAGATTTAGGTGTGCCGACGCCATAAGAGCAGTGAAGCGCGGTAAGCTGCCGTTAGTGTGAGTAGCCTAGTGAGGGCCCGAGCGTGGCCGAATGTGAGTGGAAAGTGAGTAGCAGTGGGGGCAGAGGAGCTTACCCATATCACCCCGAAACTATACCGGACATCGGGTCCGAGCTTACCGGGATCTCTACGACCCAGTAAGGCATAACCGGAATCCCTGGAGAACTACTGGTCCCAGGTTCACCAGAGAGCTGATACGTAACAGAGCCAGGAGACACATAGGCCCCATAATCTGGGAGCGTGCACTCCAAGAGAAGGCCCTACCACAACGTCAGCCGGTGCAGGACAGAGATAAAGTTAGGCCTAGCTTCAGGCAGGTCGGAAACTTACTACGCAGAGGCAAGTAACAGGAAGTCCTACACCCGCTCATTGGGAAGGATCCTGATATGCACCCTTCACCCTACAGTGCTCCGGGACGTGCCTGAATTTCCATCAGTAAAAGGTACTGAAGTGACTATCGTGTCTGTCCCCATTCTTGCTCTGACCCGGCTGGGTCTCGCCTGTCCTGCATCCCCCTCTCCGAAAGCTGCCCTGAGACCTAGCTCCACCTGTGGGGAGCTATACCATCGAGCTGCCTTTTCACCGGCCTCAGTGGACTGCCGCAGCGCTGGTGATTCTCACCAGAAACTACAGGTGGCGTCACGAACTTTCATAAAATTAACAAACAATCCCCCTTTAAAAGCTGACCCCAGAGTATGGGCCCGGGAACCGACCACCGCGACATCCTCAAGGCCAGGCAAAGGCCCGGGTACTGAGTCGTCCCCATCACCCTGGGCTAGTCATCTTTCCTGGCGTCACGAACAGGATCGCGTGCCCGCTGCAACGACGGAGTGTTATGCCCGTTGCCACCGGGTACTGTGCGCTTTTAATTAAAAACTGTGTATGTTAAACTGTGGTGAAGATTGCCGCCATTGTTAGGCCGCCGAGCGAGAAGAAGGGTGTAACCGTGGGAAACTGAGGGGCATACCTGCAAAAGCGTGCAAAGCCCCGGACACGCATCACGCCTCGACGTCAAACCAGGAAGTGCCAGGTCCTGGAAGGAGCGTCGCTGAACGCTCTGACGTAGGATGCAAGCGACGCAAGGTCCTGAAGACGACCGTCACCTGCGGAGCTGCGGCCTACCGGAAGAAAAGAAAAAGAAGGTAGGCCACGGTTCGCTAGGGGGGTGCCAGAGTGTCCGAGGAACAGCACAACGCCGGAATACCGGTTAACGGCCTTGATGTTCAACCCGCGCCCGACGCCGGCAGGCCGAGGCGGCCGCTCCACCAGCAGCGCCTGTAACTCCTGTCATCCCCATAACTCTACCGTACATTCCTGGAGCTAAGTGTCTCCCCCAGTACAACGGCAAACCAGATACCCTGTCTGGATTCAAACGGAAGATATGCGGTATCTTGGACATGTACTCTATGACAGGCAAGCAGAGGGCCGCTGTTGTATTAGGACAACTGACTGGTGCTGTGAAACGGGAAGTGGAAACATGGTCGGCCGCAGACCAGGAGTCAGTGTCCGCAATCTTTAAAAAGCTACAGACTGTTTTTGAGGATCATACTGAGGTGGACCTCCGGATGAGGTTCTACAACTGTTCTCAACAGCCGGAGGACAATGTTCGGGACTATGCCTGGCGTCTACAAGGGGCCCTGCGGGCTCTGAAACTGGTTAGTCCGACCAGCATCGAAATTGAAAACAAAATGCTGAAGGAACAGTTTGTCCGGGGACTGAGGTCTCCAGAGGAGAGCAGTACTGTGCGTTGGTGGTCCTTAGATCATCCAGATGCCACCTTTGACAATCTTAAGGACATGGCTATAAAAGGACTGCAGCCCCTGGAAACAAATGCCATCCAATGTTACCAGGGTGGGGCTACCCCAGTGCCTGTTACACCCACCTTATCCCCAGTGGCTGCTGAAGCCAAGGTTCCAGCAATGTCCCCTAGAGCAGAGGTCCCCAACCGCCGGTCCGCGGACCAGGACCGGGCCGTTGGGGTTTTTCAGCCAGTCCGCGGCGCCGCTGACAGCTAGCTCCGCGGCCCTGCGCCTGGTCAGAGCTCGCTCTGTGTGGATTTATAATGTTTTCTGCCATAGCTGTGACAGCTCGCAGCTCCCGGCAGAGAACATTATGCAGGACGGGGTGGGGCGTCGGGCGGGTCTTAGTGACGCGGCCCTCCTGCACAGCATGGTGTGTTCCTGACGGGGTGGGGCGGCAGGCTCTCCTCACTGACACGCCCCCGGCAGAACATGTTATGTGGGGCGTGCTGGGGCAGCAGACTGGCTTCAGTGACGCGGCACCCGGTACCGGTGTTCAGTGTGTAGCGCTGCTAAGCAGCAGCGCTGTATACACTGACGCTCAATGTACAATGCTGCTACTTAGCAGCGCTGTACACCGAGGTCCCGCCAGCATCCTCCCCATACAGCTCCACCCCTCCATAACCCCACCCCCATATGACCAAAGCCCCGCCCCCACCCCCACCGGGCCATGGAAAACTGGTCTTGCTTAAAGCCGGTCCCTGGTGCAAAAAAGGTTGGGGACCTCTGCCCTAGAGAACTGGACAGCCTGCAGTCTGAAGTGCGCCAGTTGAGCAAAACCCTGACCACTGTGCTGAGTGCCCTGCAGCTGCGGACATACCTGGGGAAGGAGGGAAAATACTGTTAGCCGATAGCCCTGAGGATGTCCCCTGGATGAGAAGGAGGAGGAGGACAACACCACCCTCTACGATGATCAGTGATCAGCGCCGTCCACAGAAGGACCCTACCTGCTACCGCTGCCGCAAGACTGGACACACCGCCCAGAATTGTCCTTAAACGAGAAAACCCTGGGGCTGAGGGCCAACACCCAGGAGTAACTCACACAGGCCCCTCAGACTGGTACAACAGGTTCGTCAGAGGAAGACCTTTCCTGTCCATTGTGCTGGACGGCATCCCGACGCACATTCTGCTGGACACAGGATCTCAGGTAATCATAATGCCTGACGTCCTCTACAAGAGGTTCTGGTCCATGGACGACCTAAGCCCGTCAGCTCCAAATCTTTCTGTTTATGCCTCAAATGGACTCCCCCTTAACCTAATCGGGGTTAAGAATGTGACAGTCAAGGTGGGGAGAGTGGAGCTGAAGAACCAGGGACTAATTGTAGTAGAGACTAATCCTGATGATACCAATCCGTATATGGTACTAGGCACTAACATTGTTGGTAACTGTTTGGGAGAAGTTGTGTTCTTGCTCCAACAGATAGCTGACACTGCCAGACCAGGACAGAGGAGGGCGCTGCAGAAGGACATCCGAGTCCTGATGTACCCACAGCAAGTAAGGTTAACAGATGGTGAAATCGGTAATGTGTGGGTGACAGACCCCATACCCATTGTGATCCCCCCAATGAGTGAAATGCTTATCTGGTGTAGAGCTGCTATAGGTCTTAGAGGACAGAGCTACCAGGCAGTAGTAGAACCCCTTTGCTCCGAGCGCAGACTCACGCTCTTAACCGCCAGAGGGGTGGTAGATGTACGCAATGGGAGGGTGCCCGTCCGTCTTCTCAACTGTGGGAAAGATGAGGTCAGATTGCCATGTTATGCCACTGTTGCCAAATTACATGCTGTAAATAACAACTGCATTCACAAGGCGGAGTCATTAACCTCTCCAGACGAAGTGGAGGATGATGACCCTGCACCCAGGTGGAGGATTGGTGTCAACAGCTCCATGTTGGGACAGACACCACTCCTGCCCATCAGAAACAGGGTGTACACTGGGTGGTTTAAGAATACACGCAAGTGTTTAGTAAACATCCACTTGACTTTGGGAGGATTAAGGGGGTTCAACATCATATCCCCACAGGTGACCATCCACCCATCAAAGAACGTTATAGGCCTATACCACCAGCACACTACCAGAAGGCTAAGGAAATGCTGCACGACATGAGAAAGGCAGGGGTAGTAAGGGACAGTTGTAGTCCCTGGGCAGCTCCCCTAGTGCTAGTTAGGAAAAAGGACGGGAGCATGAGAATGTGTGTAGATTACCGACAAGTAAATCGCATTACACATAAAGATGCATACCCTTTACCACGCATAGAGGAGTCCCTAGCTGCCTTAAAGTCTGCAAATTACTTTTCCACCCTTGACCTCACTAGTTGGTACTGGCAAGTAGCTGTGGCTGAGGAGGATCGGGAGAAGACGGCCTTCACTACCCTGATGGGACTCTGCGAGTTCACCAGTATGCAGTTTGGACTCTGCAATGCCCCTGGAATGTTCCAGAGATTGATGGAGTGCTGCCTGGGACACCGCAACTTCGAGACTGTGTTACTATACCTGGATGACGTGATAGTGTACTCCAGAACGTATGAGGACCACTTGAAGCACCTGGCAGAGGTATTTGAGTCACTGTCCCGGTACGGGATGAAGTTGAAGCCCTCAAAGTGCCACCTGCTCAAGAGAAAGGTACAGTACCTGGGGCACATTGTCAGTCCAGACGGGGTAGCACCAGACCTGGAGAAGATCACTGCCATCCAGAAGTGTCCGGAGCCGAAGAACCTCAAGGAGGTGCGTCAGTTTCTGGGACTAGTAGGATACTACCGGAGGTTTGTGAAAGACTACACCAAGAAAGCAGCTCCTCTGCAAGACCTCCTGGTAGGGCAGTCACCCAAAGGCAGAAATCCCCCATTCCACTGGGGTGAGGAGCAAGCCGAGTCGTTTCAGGAGATGAGAGATCCTGACAGGCGATGAGATCCTAGCCTACCCTGACTACAGCCAACCGTTCCTGCTGTATACTGATGCCAGCAACGAAGGACTGGGAGCTGTCTTAAGTCAGAAGCAGAATGGCCAAGAGAAGGTAATCGCATACGCAAGCAGGAAGCTCCGCCTGACCGACAGGAACCCAGAGAACTATAGCAGCTTTAAGTTGGAGTTCCTGGCCTTGGTCTGGGCCATCACTGAAAGGTTCAAGCACTATCTAGCCTCCAGTAAGTTCACTGCCTTCACTGATAACAACCCCTTGACCCATCTTGAAACAGCTAAGCTAGGGGCACTGGAACAACGATGGATGGCTTGGCTGTCAAATTATCAATTCACAATTAAATACCGGACGGGCCGCAAGAACGCCAACGCCGATGCCCTGTCCAGGATGCCTCACCAGTCAGACACAGAAGAAGAAGTGGATGACCTGGAAGAGATTGAGCTACCTGCCTTTCACTGGGATGGGATGATCCACGAGCAACAAGCCTCCAGGAGGCAGCGTGGAAAGACGTTAAAGCCCCTGCCTCACCACAGCTGGAAAGAGACCCAGGATAGTGACCCGGTTGTCAGCCGCATCAAGGAGCTGATAACCCAAGAAGGTTCCTCCCTGGAAAAAGAAGCGTCTCTGCAAGCAAAGCAGCTGTGGAATAAGAGAAGCCTGTGTTGAAGATAGTCTCACTCGGGTGAAGGAAAAGCAGGAGGCCCATTACAACAAAAGTACGCCCGCAGAGCCTTTCACACCTGGTGAAATAGTACTAAAAAGGAAAAGAAGAAAGAAGAAACCACAAACTTGATGACCAGTGGGAGAGTGAACCCTACACTGTGTTGAATTCAAGATTTGATAATAAGAAGACCTGCATAATTAGTAGAGACGGAGGGAGGACGACTGCAACAGTATCCAGGGATCACCTAAAGTTGTGTCCAGACCTGCTAAAGCCCCAAGGAGAAGTGCCTCTCATTATCCCAGAGGAGCCTAAAGAAGCAGTAATACACACTGACTTAGGAGATTTCCTGGTAGATTGGCCCCAACTAGGAGGAGCAGTAATCATCCCTGTAATCACCTTCTACCCACAGCAAGAAGAGATGATAAACACTTCGGCCAACATAATACGAATAACGAATATGGAGTGTGGAAGACTCACAGCTCGCACCCCATAATCACATAAAAAATTGCTAACTCACGATCAATATGAGAAACACAAGAGAAAGCTGAGTGTGCAGCATATAGAAAAGAACTTTATTAATAGAAGTATAAATATAGATACATCATATTACATCTATAAAAAGTAGATACAAATAGGGAGACCATACAAGACCATAAAAATGCAACACGGTTACCCATAGTTAACCATAATGGCAGAACCATGTGAGGAAGGGAAGGGAAGAAGGAAAAGAGCGACCCATGAAAGTGTGTACTAAAACATATCAAATGGCAAAATGGGAGAGGTATATGCACAAGGATACCAATGCTAAGGATAATGATAGAAACATGTCCCTTATAATTCCCCTAACGGGGTCAGAGTAGATGTAGTCCCCAATGTCAAATACACTCACCCGTAGAGTAGCCAAGGGACGCTCAGAGAAAGGGGAGGGAAGAGAAGGGGGGGCCGGGGGACAAGGCAGGAGCAGACCAAGATGGAACCTGCAAAAAAAAAAAACCATCTTGCAGGTTCCATCTTGGTCTGCTCCTGCCTTGTCCCCCGGCCCCCCCTTCTCTTCCCTCCCCTTTCTCTGAGCGTCCCTTGGCTACTCTACGGGTGAGTGTATTTGACATTGGGGACTACATCTACTCTGACCCCGTTAGGGGAATTATAAGGGACATGTTTCTATCATTATCCTTAGCATTGGTATCCTTGTGCATATACCTCTCCCATTTTGCCATTTGATATGTTTTAGTACACACTTTCATGGGTCGCTCTTTTCCTTCTTCCCTTCCCTTCCTCACATGGTTCTGCCATTATGGTTAACTATGGGTAACCGTGTTGCATTTTTATGGTCTTGTATGGTCTCCCTATTTGTATCTACTTTTTATAGATGTAATATGATGTATCTATATTTATACTTCTATTAATAAAGTTCTTTTCTATATGCTGCACACTCAGCTTTCTCTTGTGTTTCCCACAGCAAGAAGAGCCTGTAAGTGCTGAAGAGGAGCCAGCTCAAGAAGAATCCCCGGACGAAGGATCCCCGTAGGAGAAAAGCAAGAAGGCCCAGCCAATGGTGAACTTGTCAGTCCTGTAGAGAGGTCAATGCAGCCTTGTAGCCCCTCCACACCTAGTACTGACACATTGGGAGGTAGAGCACCTATTAGTGCCTCACGCATTCCAGTACCACGCAGGTCCACGCGTAGTACTAAAGGTCAACCCCCTGTCAGGTATAATCAGTAAGATAGCTAAACTCTGAAAAGTGTAGATAGTTGCCCCTGGGGTATTAAACTGTATTTCTGTGTGTTTTCATGCATATGTACACCTCGTGTAGAATTATTAGGCAAATGCGTATTTTGATCACTTAAATACTTTTTATACATGTTGTCCTCCTCCAAGCTGCATAGGCTTGAGAGCCAACTACCAATTAAGTAAATCTGGTGATGTCCATCTCTGTAATGAGGAGGGGTGTTGTCTAATGACATCAACACCCTATATAAGGTGTGCTTAATTATTAGGCAACTTCCTTTCCTTTGGCAAAATGGGTCAAAAGAGAGATTTGACGGGCTCTGAAAAGTCCAAAATTGTGAGATGTCTTGCAGAGGGATGCAGCAGTCTTGAAATTTCCAAACTTTTGAAGCGTGATCACCGAATAATCAAGCGTTTCATAGCAAATAGCCAACAGGGTTGCAAGAAGCGTATTGGCCAAAAAAGGCGCAAAATAACTGCCCATGAATTGAGGAAAATCAAGCGTGAAGCTGCCAAGATGCCATTCGCCACCAGTTTTGCCATATTTCAGAGCTGCAACGTTACTGGAGTATCAAAAAGCACAAGATGTGCAATACTCAGAGACATGGCCAAGGTAAGGAAGGCTGAAAAACCACCCCCTTTGAACAAGAAACATAAGATAAAATGTCAAGAATGGGCCAAGAAATATCTTAAGACTGATTTTTCAAAGGTTTTATGGACTGATGAAATGAGAGTGACTCTTGATGGGCCAGATGGATGGGCCAGAGGCTGGATCAGTAAAGGGCAGAGAGCTCCACTCCGACTCAGACGCCAGCAATGTTGAGGTGGGGTACTGGTATGGGCTGGTATCATCAAAGATGAACTTGTGGGACCTTTTCGGGATGAGGATGGAGTGAAGCTCAACTCCCAGACCTACTACCAGTTTCTGGAATACAACTTCTTCAAGCAGTGGTACAGGAAGAAGTCAATATCGTTCAAGAAAAACATGATTTTCATGCAGGACAATGCTCCATCACATGCATCCAACTACTCCACAGCGTGGCTGGCCAGTAAAGGTCTAAAAGAAGAAAAAATAATGACATGGCCCCCTTGTTCACTTGATCTGAACCCCATAGAGAACCTGTGGTCCATCATAAAATGTGAGATCTACAGGGAGGGAAAACAGTACACCTCTTGGAACAGTGTCTGGGAGGCTGTGGTGAAAACAGATCAAGCAACTGACAGAATCTATGGATGGAGGCTGCTGAGTGTCATCGTAAAGAAAGGTGGCTATACTGATCACTAATTTTTTTGGTTTTTGTTTTTGCATGTCAGAAATGTTTATTTATAAATTTTGTGCACTGATATTGGTTTACCTGGTGAAAATAAACAAGTGAGATGGGATTATATTTGGTTTTTATTAAGTTGCCTAATAATTCTGCACAGTAATAGTTACCTGCACAAACAGATATCCCCCTAAGATAGCCAAATCTAAAAAAAAAACACTCCAACTTCCAAAAATATTAAGCTTGGATATTTATGAATCTTTTGGGTTGATTGAGAACATAGTTGTTGATCAATAATAAAAATAATCCTCTAAAATACAACTTGCCTAATAATTCTGCACACAGTGTATATTATTTTGTGCTTTGCTTTATTACTGAACAGTTTAAGTGATAAGGACACTTTGCCTAATGACTTCCTTATTTATCTAAGAACTCCGTGGCTGAGGACTGTGTGCAGCCCAAAAACTTTTTATTTTATATAAGTGCCCCTTTAGGTGACCTCAGAAGTAAAACCTGTCTGGAGTGGCTCTACTGGAGGTCCAACACGGGATCTTCATGCCCTGCAGCCACCCCAGGGCCTACGTTGAGGGTTTGGGACAGGTCCCTCAAACCACCAAGTACTCTACCATGTGAGATGGACATCTTGTCTGGGAACCTCACCATAAGAGACTTGAATTCTGAGGATGCTTTGTACCTGTTTATGTTATTATGCAATGTTTAAGAAATGTGCCTCCCATAAAGGGAAGAGTTATTGCATTGTTAATGTTTACTATTGTTGTTTTAAAATGTACTTCAGCCCGGGAGTGCTGAGCTTTGCTAGGGGGGAATGTGGCGCTCAGCTGCGCTTGGTACCACAGATCCTAGAAGGGTGTATTAATGGAATATTCCACAAGAGGCCCCCATAAACATTCACACATCTTCACCTTCCACCTCAGACCAGCAGAGGGAGCCCGTTAGGGATATAAATAGGGAAGGTGGAGCTAGGCAGTTCAGTCTGTTGAGAGAGTTCCTGCAGTAGAGAAGCCTGAGCAAGGTCAGCCTGCAGTGGAGCAGAGTTCAGACTCAGCTGTAGATCAGAATTGTGAGCTTTAGGTGTGCCGACGCCATAAGAGCGGTGAAGCGCGGTAAGCTGCCGTTAGTGTGAGTAGCCTAGTGAGGGCCCGAGCGTGGCCGAAGGTGAGTGGAAAGTGAGTAGCAGTAGGGGCAGAGAAGCTTACCCAGCTCACCCCCAAACTATACCGGACATCGGGTCCGAGCTTACCGGGATCTCTACGACCCAGTAAGGCATAAGTGGAATCCCTGGAGAACTACAGGTCCCAGGTTCACCAGAGAGCTGATACGTAACAGAGCCAGGAGACACATAGGCCCCGTAAGCTGGGAGCGTGCACTCCGAGAGAAGGCCCTACCACAACGTCAGCCGGTGCAGGACAGAGATAAAGTTAGGCCTAGCTTCAGGCAGGTCAGAAACTTACTATGCAGAGGCAAGTAACAGGAGATCCTACACCCGCTCATTGGGGAGGATCCTGATATACACCCTTCACCCTACAGTGCTCCGGGACGTGCCTGAATTTCCATCAGTAAAAGGTACTGAAGTGACTATCGTGTCTGTCCCCGTTCTTGCTCTGACCCGGCTGCGTCTCGCCTGTCCTGCATCCCCCTCTCCGAACGCTGCCCTGAGGCCTAGCTCCACCTGTGGGGAGCTATACCATCGAGCTGCCTTATCACCTGCCTCAGTGGACTGCCGCAGCGCTTGTGATTCTCACCAGAAACCACAGGTGGCGTCACGAACTTTCATAAAATTAACAAACAATCCCCTTTTAAAAGCTGACCCCAGAGTATGGGCCCGGGAACCGACCATCGCAACATCCTCAAGGCCAGGCAAAGGCCCGGGTACCGAGTCGTACCCATTCCCCTGAGCGTGTCAAGGGGCTGAGAAAATTCTCCCAGAACTTTGACAGTGTTCCCCTGCCTCTGCTTGTTTAAAGTTGTATCTCTCTCGCCTGTACTCCTTGGTTGTCCAACGAAGTGTGACCTCTGCCGCCAGCGTTTTCAGATGAGAATTTTTTTAATAGTTCCACAACAAGGGCCTTCTGGTACAACCCCATTTTTGTAGACCTGTCCGCCTCAGGAATAAGAGATATAAAATTCACCTCGTAGAGTGGGTCTAAAAGTATCACCAACCAGTAATTACTGTCACCCAAAATTTTGAGATCGCGAGGGTCATGGGAAAGGCAGCGTAACATAAACTCAGCCATGCGTGCCAGACTACTAACAGGCAAGACTTCCGTGTCCTCACCAAGAGGATGACTGACCATGCTCTCCTCCTCCTCCTCTCTGTCCTCTGGCCATCCACGCTGCACAGACGGTATGACAGTTGTGCAGGTATACCGTCTATAGGGCATGAAAATAGCTCATGTTCTTCCTCCTCCTCCTCTTCCTCATTGTCCCCCAATCCACATTGGGATGAGATGAGGCTGGGCTGTGTGTAAGCACCCTGTATGGTTCCTTGCTCTATCTCATCGTGCTCCGCCTGCAATGCATCCTCTTTGATTGTGAGCAGAGAGCATTTCAGAAGACAGACAAGTGGGATTGTGATGCTAATTATGGTGTCATCCTCGTTCACCATCTTGGTGGAGTCCTCAAAGTTTTGGAGGATGGTACATATGTCTGATATCCATGTCCACTCCTGAGGTCTTATGTGTGGAGTCTGAACTGAATACCGACGGCCTTGTTGATTCTGGTACTCAATAACTGCCCTCTTCTGCTCACATATCCTTTTCAACATCTGCCGTGTAGAGTTCCAACGTGTGGGAACATCACACACCAGTCTGTAAGCTGGAAGCCGCAAATTCTGCTGAAACACGGCAAGGGCGGAGGAAGCTGTAGGTGACTTTCTAAAATGGGCACACAGGCAGTGTACTTTAACAAGCAGATCTGGCAGCTCTGGATAGGATTTAAGAAACCGCTGAACCACGAGGTTAAGCACATGGGCCAGGCATGGTACGTGTGTGAGCTCTCCTCACCTCAGAGTTGTCTCTAGGTTCCGGCCATTGTCACACATGACCATGCATGGCTGTAGGTTCAGTGGTGTGAGCCACAGATCTACCTGCTCTTTCAGAGCTGTCCACAATGCTTCAGAATTGTGTGGTTTGTCACCTAAGCAAACTAGCTTCAGCGCAGCCTGTTGGCGCTTGGCCGAGGCAGTGCTGCAGTGCTTCCAGCTTGTGATTGATGTGGTCATTTCAGAGATGGAGGCGGCGGAAGAGGAGGAGTAGGCTGAGGAGGATGAGGTGCAGGAGCTGTAGAGCTTGGGGGCAACCCTGATTGACCTAGGGCCCGCAATCTTTGGCGTCGGGAGGTCCAACTGTGTCCCGGCTTCCACTATGTTAACCCAGTGTGCCATCAGCGAGATGTACCGTCCCGGCCCACAAGCACTTGTCCAAGTGTCCGTGGTTAGGTGGACTTTCCTGGTAACTGTGTTGTTGAGGGCACGGCTAATGTTTTTGGACACGTGCTTGTGTAATGCGGGGACGGCACACCGGGAGAAATAGTGGCGGCCGGGGGCCGAGTACCAAGGGACGACCGCCGCCATCAGGTTGCGGAATGATTCCGTCTCCACAAGCCTAAAAGGCAACTCTTCGAGTGCAAGCAGTCGTGAGATGTGAGAATTTAGTAGTGTGGCCTGTGGGGCGCTGACTGCGTACTTGCGCTTGCGTTCCAAGGACTGGGGTATGGACAGCTGAACGCTGCGCTGGGACAAGGACATGGACGTGCTTCCTGATGCTGCTACTTGAGAGTGTGAAATGACAGGTGCAGGGCAGGAGGCATCTTCGCATGCACCATGAACACTGGATTGGCTTGCATGCACAACAGCGGAAGAAGCAATGGTGCCACCTGCAGACACTGTTCCTGGACCCTGGGATTCGGCCCACAAAGTCGGTTGCTTTGCTGCCATGTGCCTGATCATGCTGGTGGTGGTCAGGCTGGTCGTTTTGCCACTCCTACTGATGCTGGCCTGGCAGGTGGTGCCAATGGCCTTTTTGGGGTTATCAGCAGAGTCTTTAAAAAACAACCAGACTTGGGAAGACTTAACAGTTGCACTGGCAACTTCCTTCGTGTTGGTTTTATGGGGAACGGTTGCCTGCCTTCTGTCTGTGGCCACCACACCGCTTCTTCCTGCCTGTTGGGGTGCTCTGCTCCCCCTGTGTGCTTCTCTCCTCGCTCTGCATGTCGTCCTGCCAGGTTGTGTCAGTTACTATATTATCCACCACCTCGTCTTCCACTTCCGCACCCTGGTCCTCCTCCTGACTTTCTGGCAATTGTGTCTCATCATCGTCCTCCTCTTGTGACACTTTCCTACCGTCACCTTCATGTGACCGTGGCTGCTCAAATATTTGGGCATCGCTACATGCGATCTCCTCTTGCCTCTCTTCAAGTGGACTGGGCGAGAGGCCCTAATCTATAAATGGAAAAGTGAACAGCTCTTCAGAATGTCCAAGTGTGGGATCATTTGTCTCCGGGCACTGGGCATGGTGGGAGGAAGGAGGATCAGGGTGGGGAATATAAGGTCCAGACTCACGGCTACTGACACTTGACCGTGTGGAAGACAGAGAGGTGGTGGTGGCTAAGTGACTGGAAGCATTATCCGCTATCCAACCAAAAAACTTTTGACACTACTCTGGGTTCAATAGTGGTGTGCTGCGGTCCCCTAGGAATTGGCACAGGAAGGTCGGGCGAGAAGATGTGGTGTTGTGGCACAATTTCAGCTTGCCCACGGCCTTGGCCTCGGCCTCTGCATGTACCATCACCATCACGTCTAGTTCCCCATCCCTTGCCATGTGCCTTGTCCATTTTAAATGGAGGACAATATCTTTCACGCTCACTACAAATGACTGAATTTGGAGCGAACTTATGTGATCCATGTGACGGAGAAAATACAGTTTTAATTACCTGGCCTGTAGGTAACTATTTCTGGTGTCAATTGCTTCACTGACACGCTGAAACAAATTTTTAATGGAGGTCAGAAATGGCAGTATTTTCTGAAAACATATATGTGATCCGTGTGATGGAGAAAACACAGTTTCAAATACCTGGCCTCTAGGTAACTATTTTGAACAGCAAATTGGTGTCAAAAACTTTGCTGACACAGTGAAAAAGAATTTGAATGGAGGCCAAAATTGGCAGTATTTTCTGAAAATGTATATGTGATCCGTGTGACGGAGAAAACACAGTTTTAAATACCTGGCCTGTAAGTAACTATTTTGAACAGTAATCTAGTGTCAATTGCTTTACTGACACACTGAAACTAATTTTTAATGGAGGTCAGAAATGGCAGTATTTTTTGAAAACGTATATCTGATCCGTGTGATGGAGAAAACACAGGTTTGAATACCTGGCCTGTAGGTTACTATTTTGAACAGCAATCTGGTGTCAATTGCTTCACTGACACACTGAAACAAATTTTTAATGGAGGTCAGAAATGGCAGCATTTTCTGAAAACGTATATGTGATCCGTGTGGCGGAGAAAACACAGTTTTAAATACCTGGCCTGTAGGTATCTATTTTGAACAGCAAACTGGTGTCAAAAATTACACTGAAACAGTGAAAAAAAATTTGAATGGAAGCCAAAAATGGCAGTATTTTCTGAAAATGTATATATGAACCGTGTGATGGAGAAAACACAGTTTTAAATACCTGGCCTGTAGGTAAGTATTTTGAGCAGCAATCTGGTGTCAATTGCTTCACTGACACACTGAAACAAATTTTTAATGGAGTTCAGAAATGGCAGCATTTTCTGAAAACTTATATGTGATCTGTGTGACGGAGAAAACACAGTTTTAAATACCTGGCCTGTAGGTAAGTATTTTGAACAGCAATCTGGTGTCAATTGCTTCACTGACACACTGAAACAAATTTTTAATGGAGGTCAGAAATGGCAGTATTTTCTGAAAACGTATATGTGATCCATGTGACGGAGAAAACACAGTTTTAAATACCTGGCCTGTAGGTAACTATTCTGAACAGCAATCTGGTGTCAAAAACGTTGCTGACACACTGAAAAAAAAATTTAATGGAGGCCAGAAATGGCAGTATTTTCTGAAAACGTATATGTGATCCGTGTGACGGAGAAAACACAGTTTTAAACACCTGGCCTGTAGGTAACTATTTTGAACAGCAATCTAGTGTCAATTGCTTCACTGACACACTGAAACAACTTTTTAATGGAGGTCAGAAATGGCACTATTTTCTGAAAATGTATATGATCCGTGTGACGGAGAAAACACAGTTTTAAGTACCTGGCCTGTGGGTAACTATTTTGAACAGCAATCTGGTGTCAATTGCTTCTCTGACACACTGAAAAAAAAATTTAATGAAGGTCAGAAATGGCAGTATTTTCTGAAATGGTATATGTGATCCATGTGATTGAGAAAACACAGTTTTAAATACCTGGCCTGTAGGTAACTATTTTGAACAGCAAACCGGTGTCCAAAACATCGCTGACACAGTGAAAAAAAATTTGAATGGCAGTATTTTCTGAGAACGTATATGTGATCCGTGTGACGGAGAAAACACAGTTTTAAATACCTGGCCTGTAGGTAACTATTTTGAACTGTAATCTGTTGTCAATTGCTTCACTGACACACTGAAACAAATTTTTAATGGAGGTCAGAAATGGCAGTATTTTCTGAAAACGTATATGTGATCCGTGTGATGGAGAAAACACAGTTTTAAATACCTAGCCTGTAGGTAACTTTTTTTGAACAGCAATCTGGTGTCAATTGCTTCACTGACACACTGAAACAAATTTTTAATGGATGTCAAAAATGGCAGTATTTTCTGAAAACATATATGTGATCCATGTGAATGAGAAAACACAGTTTTAAATATCTGGCCTGTAGGTAACTATTTTGAACAGCAATCTGGTGTCAATTGCTTCACTGACACACTGAAACAAATTTTTAATGGAGTTTAGAAATGGTAGCGTGTCACCCCAGGCCTGGATGCCACAAATATTAAAGGCTGCTTCTGAGAGCAGGAGGGAGGTTCCCTGGTCAGGGACAATTAGCATACAGCACCTCCTGTCCCAGGCCAGTAGGGGGAGCTGGCTGCCCCTATAAAAGCTGGAACTGGGGGCAGGGTTAGAGAGAATTGGACGACCTAGCTCAGGACTGAGACTAGTCCCAGGGAAGGAGGGACAGTTGAGCTGGAGCTGAGGAGTCCGGGAGGCAGAGGAGAAGCTGCAAGCCAGGGACAGAGGCGACGAGAGCCGGTCCTGGCTGAGAGGACTACACTACGGACATTGGGGTCCGAGGCTGTCAGGGTTGCAAGCCCGGCAACAGAAAACCAACTCGTGAGGGATTTCAGGTCCCTTGGCCTAAGACGCCTGGAGGCTCCGCCACACAGAGGGACCAGTACAGCACGGAGAGGCAAAAGGTACCTAAGGCCCGAGTTGCAAGCCATACAGGCGAAGTACACGGCCAGCTCAGGGACGTGGGCTATCACACCACGAAAAGGGGGATAGTCAGCAAGGGCAGAGAGAGAGAACGGTAGGCCTTCATACTCACCCTGACCAGTGGGGCTCGCCCGAATGTTCTCAGACACCCAGGCCCATTCCTACCCAGTACTCCTGTTGGGTCTTTAGAAATACCTGCAATAAAGACCCTGGACTGTTTGAAGCGGTCTCTGAACTCTTATTATTGCGGCCTGCAATATCACCCCCAGCATTCACATACACTGCCCTGAGGCTACACTCTTCCCGTGGGGAGTTATCCTATCCCTGTGCTGCATACCAACATCAGCCTCAGCGGTCTGCCTTGCAGCGGCGGTCATCCCTGACCGCAATCCACGGGTGGCATAGTCGGACATTCAAAACCCTACAAATAGACTGCCACAGCATTTGGTCTGACCACACTGAGCCACGGGATCGGGTTGCCACTACTACCCCCAACATTGCACTGAAGCCCGGTTCCGAGTGCCCACGGCCAGGGGGCGAGTCAGTAGTATTTTCTGAAAATGTATATGTAATCTGTGTGACGGAGAAAACACAGTTTTAAATACCTGCCCTGTAGGTAACTATTTTGAACAGCAAACCGGTGTCAAAAACACCGTGAAAAAAAATTTGAATGGAGGCAAAAAATGGCAATATTTTCTGATTGCTTTTGAACCAAAAAAAATTATTCCTGGCCCCTGAGACCTGGGCCTATTTCTAGAAATATCTAACAGCAGCAGAAAGCAGAACTGGAATGGAGCCTATTGTGCTATGTGCACTGCAGTCTGCTATATACACTGCCTGCATGATATCTCCGCAGATGGATTAGTCCTCAGAAGGACTGTTAGTTTAGATGGATATGTGTAATGTACGTGTTTTCTTCCTACACTACCTAATACACAAGCAAATCTCTCACCAGCTCAGCAGCACCTCTTCCTACTCTGCCTGATTCCGGAGTGACTGTGACAAGCATGGCGGTGCCCGGTCTGATATAGACCCGATGACGCTGTGCAGCCACCATGGCTGCGGCATTGCAGTGAGTGGCAGGCAATCCCTGCATGTTGATTGGTGCTCTAAAGAGCGCTAAACATGCAGGGAGGGGACCCGAGCATCCACCCGAGCATCTCACAAGTACTCAGAGAGCTCCGAGCATCTCGAGTACTGAGATTCTCAGGCGAGTACCGAGTACTTGCGAGTATGCTCGCTCGTCACTAGTAACTATATGCCATTGTGTGGCACCCCAGGGGTCTGGTTTCCACAGTAACAGCAATGTTATGTCTGAGAGCAGGTGGGAGGTCTCTTGGTCAGGGATCCGGTGCATGCCACACCTCCTGCCCAGTCCTGGGAGGGGAAGAACTTCCCCTATATAAACCTAGGGCTGAGGCAGGGTTAGTGAGTAGAGAAGAAGTAGAGACAGAGAAGAGAAGCAGATATAGGAAAAGAACATCAGGAGCTCTGTGGGAGCAGTGCTATAAGGAGTCAGGGGCTGGCAGCTGCAGAGCTCGCCCTGACTGAGAAGCTATCACCGGACCCAGAGTCCGAGGCTGTGGGGACTAATCTTTACCCAGCAGCAGAAACCGCCCGGCAGGGGATTTCAGGTCCTCTGGCCAAGAAACCCGAAGGCACGGTCACACGCGTGGGACCAGCACCGCCGTCGTGGAGCGGACGCCACTAGAAGGCCCCGAGCCACCGGCCATACGGGTGAGCACCACACGGTACACTCAGGGACGTGGGCTACTTATACCCGCCTCTAGCAAGGTAGCCAGAAGAGTACAGTCAGTTTGGGAGGCCTACACCTCCGCCTGGCCAGGGGAGATCCCATCTGCTCAAGGACTGACCAGGCCCCGATCGCTAGCCAGTACTCCAGGAGGGTCTATCTTTATCACCAGTAAAGACCCTGAATTACACCGCATCGTCTCTGAGTGATTCCTGCTACCCCATCATCCACGTCGGCTGCCCTGAGGCCATACCCCTCCCGTTGGGGGTGATACTATCACGCGGCACAATCCTACCACCGGCCTCAGTGGTCTGCCCTGCAGCGGTTGCTCCTTCGCTGCATTCAACGGGTGGCGTAGTCGTCCAACATCTACCGCTAATACAGCGCCACTTAGTCTGACTCCCTGGGCACGGACCGGGTCACCGCCACGAGACTACAACCCTCAACAGATCCGGCTCCGGGTAAGCTCCCGCGTGCGCAACGCTGCGCGACACAGGCCCAGGGGTGCGTCAACTTTTGGCGTAGTCGGCAGGATTTCGTGCCCGCAACCACCGGGTACTGCGTGCCTGAAAAAGACTGTTCAAACTTACCAGTGGTGAAGATTCCCGCCATCCGGCGCCATCTTCTGTCTTCTTCCCGCCATCCGCGAAGTTTTCCCGCCATCCGGCGCCATCTTCTGCCTTCTTCCCGCCATCCGTGGAGTTTTCCCGCCGTTGGACGCCATCTTGAAGACGCCGCGCGGGAAGAAGAGGGGCGTGGACTCCGAAAGCGCGCGAGAACTGAAGCCCCGCCTCACGTCCGGACGTTGCGTAAGGTCCTGGAAGGAGCCCAGCAGACGCCGACGTCACAGGAGCGCGACGGAAGGTCCTCAACCCTGACGATCCACTGCGGAGCCGCGGCCTACGGAAGAGGATCATCGCAAGGTAGGCCACGGTCCACTAGGGGGGAGAAGGATGTCGGATACGGAGGAGAGCTTCACCGCTTCAACCCCCGCCAGCGCCACCGCTGTTGCGGTCATGCCTTTCACCATACCCTATATCCCGGGGGCAGCCTGGCTACCCCAGTACTCAGGGGAGTCACATACCCTGCATGACTTTAGAGAAAAGCTGGATAGCCTCTTCCAGGTGTATCCCCTCACAGAGGAGCAAAAAGTGAGCATCCTGGTGGCCCAATTAACCGGGGCAGCCCAAAGGGAGGTAAAGTCCTGGCCACCTGGGAGGAGGACTGTCGCAGAGATACTAACCCGGCTGAGGGACACCTTTGATACCCGCACCTCAGCCGAGATCAAGCTTAGATTCTACGGGTGCAAACAGCGGGCACATGAGAGTATAAGGGACTATGCCCTGAACCTACAAGAGGCCCTGAGAGCCATTAAGCAGACCGACCCTGACGGCGTGGGAGACGAGGACAGGCTGTTGACTGAACAATTTATAGAGGGTTTATATTGCAATGCCCACCGAACCCAGTTGCGGGCAATGGCCTTACAGGACCCTCATCTGGGATTTGCACAGTTCAAGGACAGAGCCATCTGGGTGCTCCGAGAACCAGCACCAGGTGGCGTTGTGACCCACAGACGCCCCACTACCACTTACCACCAGGAGGCGGCGCCCTTGTCGGCAGGGCCTGTGGGAGCTGATGCGCAGGCTTTGAACAATGACCCGGCTCCAGACCTGCACCATCAGGTCCAAGAGCTAGCTAAAAGCGTTGCTGCGCTAACCCGAACTGTGCAGTCTTTACAGGTTTCCACTCCAGGGAAGATCCAGCTGGCATCCGGACCGGAGGACATCCCGTGGCGTCGACCAAGGAGGACCCCACCGGCCAGAGGAAGACCCAGCGACCGATACAACGAGGACGGACAACCCATCTGCCGCCGCTGCAATCAACCCGGACATATGGCAAGGTACTGTCCTTTAAACTGGCACAACCTGGGGTAGAGGGCCAACCCCCAGGAAAAAGATCATCAGGCCCATCGAACTGGCGCGACAGATATGTGGGAGGACGTCCAGTCTTGCCTGTGGTACTGGATGGCATCCCTATGAGTGCCCTATTGGACACCGGGTCACAGGTCACCACTATCCCGTACGTGCTCTTCAAGCAGTACTGGAATGACTCGGATATCACCCGCTACCCTGACGACGACTTGAGTATCATCGCCAGCAATGGTCAGCCCGTGCCACAGATTGGATTTAAAGAGGTGACCATTAAAATCGGTAGAGTTGAACTGGCAGCACAGGGACTGATCATTGTAGACATTGATAAACACGAGAGTCACCCAAAGATAACTCTAGGAACTAATGTAATTGAAAATTGTCTTGCAGAGGTGATTTTCCTCTTACAACAGGTTGCCAAGAACGCCAGCTCCGGCCAGCAGCGAGTGCTTCAGAAAGAGATCCGGGCACTGATGCGACGGCAACAGATAGAACTTTCCGGTGGTGAGATTGGTAGCGTAAGAATGTGTGACCCTTTCCCTATTGCCATGCCCCCAAAAAGTGAAATGATGATTTGGTGCCGGGCAGCTATTGGTCTGAGAGGTAGAGATTACCAGGCAATGGTAGAACCAGTTTACTCAGACAGTAGGCCCACCATTTTGACAGCACGGGGGATGGTCAATGTACGCCATGGGAGGGTGCCCGTTCGCATAATAAATATCGGGAAGAGGGAAGTGTACCTGCCCCGGTATGCCACGCTAGCCAAATTGTATACCATCAATCAAAATTCCATACAGTCCGTGGAGCCCTTGCCTCCATCTTCCCCGGAGGAAGGTAACGGCTCTAAGGAAACAATGGAGGACTGGTGTCAGCAACTACATTTGGGTACTGACTCCACTCCCTCACACCAGAAACAGGGAGTCTATCGGGTGGTTCAAGAGTACGAGAGAGTGTTTAGTAAACACCCGTTAGACTTCGGGCGAGTCAAAGGGGTAGAACACCACATCCCCACGGGAGACCATCTTCCCATAAAAGAGAGGTATCGACCCGTACCCCCTGCACACTACCAACACGCCAAGGGGATGCTTAGGGACATGAAGGAGGCTGGGGTGATCAGGGATAGCTGTAGCCCCTGGGCAGCTCCACTAGTCTTAGTCAAAAAGAAAGACAACACCATGAGGATGTGTGTAGATTACCGGAAAATTAACCGTATCACACACAAGGATGCGTACCCCTTACCAAGGATAGAGGAGTCTTTGGCTGCTTTAAGATCTGCTAACTTCTTCTCTACCTTGGATCTCACTAGCGGGTACTGGCAGGTTCCTGTAGCAGAGGCGGACCGGGAGAAGACCGCATTCACCACCCCGATGGGACTTAGCGAGTTTACCTGCATGCCGTTCGGACTCTGCAACGCACCGGGAACCTTCCAACGATTAATGGAGTGCTGTCTGGGCCACAGAAACTTCGAGACGGTCCTGTTGTACCTGGACGATGTCATCGTATATTCCAAGACTTATGAGGACCACCTGAAACACCTGGCGGAAGTGTTCGAAGCTCTGGCAAGCTACGGCTTAAAGGTAAAACCCTCCAAGTGTCACCTCTTGAAACCAAAGGTGCAGTACCTGGGACACATGGTGAGCGCTGACGGAGTGGCTCCCGACCCTGATAAGATCACCGCAATTAAGGAATGGCCAAGTCCCTCCAGTGTAAAGGAAGTGTGGCAGTTCCTCGGGTTGGTAGGCTATTACCGCAGATTCATCCCCGGTTTCACCAAAAAGGCAGCTCCTATGCAGGACCTCCTGATAGGCCAATCCCGGAAGGCCAAGAACCAGAAGCCGCCCTTCAAATAGGAGAAGTTAGAAGAAGAGTCCTTCCGCCAGCTGAAGATGGCCCTCACGGGGGATGAAATCCTGGCGTACCCTGATTACAGCCAGCCCTTTATCCTCTACACCGACGCAAGTAACATCGGGCTAGGAGCCGTACTGTCCCAGATCCAGCAGGGGAAAGAACGAGTATTCGCTTACGCTAGCCGAAAACTGCGACCCACCGAAAGAAACCCTGAGAATTACAGCTCATTTAAGCTAGAGTTCCTGGCAGTGGTGTGGGCAGTCACCGAACGCTTTAAGCACTACCTCGCTTCTTCCCGGTTCACCGTGTACACGGATAACAACCCGTTGACACACCTGGACACGGCAAGACTCGGTGCCGTAGAGCAGAGATGGATGGCCCGTCTGTCCAACTACGAGTTCACAATCAAATACCGGGCAGGACGCTCCAATACCAACGCGGACGCCCTGTCCAGGATGCCAAACCTACCGGACGTAGGAGAAGATCCAGAGGGACTGGAAGAAGTCGAACTCCCCGCGTTCCACCGTCATGGGACTATCCAGTATTCCCATCGGGTAAGGAGTAAGCAAGCCGCTACGTTTAACCCCTTGCCTCACTACAACTGGGAGGAAACGCAAGACAGTGACCCTGCCGTCCGGCTGGTAAAGGAGATGCTGACTCGGCCAGAGGCTCGCCTTGACCCAGACGCTCCGGAGGAAGCCAAGCAACTGTGGGCTGAGAAGAGTCGACTGTTCCTTTACAAGGGGAAGTTGTGCCGCAGAATGGTTAACTCCCGGACGCATGAACTAATCTGGCAAGTAGTGGTGCCACGGAGAGACGCAGCCATGGTGATGGAGGCATACCACGACGGGGCTGGACACTTCGGATGGAAGAAGCTGGAGTTCCTGCTGCGTGGGCGGTTCCACTGGGTAGGCATGAGGGGAACCATCGAGAGGTGGTGCAGAGACTGTGGCCCGTGCAACCTAAGAAGGAAGGACCGTGCCAGCCAGAAGACTCCCCTGCAGTCCATCGTCACCCGGCAGCCGTTGGAACTGGTAGCCTTGGATCATGTAAAACTGACCCCAAGCAGAAGTGGCTACGTCTACGCGTTAACCATTGTGGATCATTACTCCCGGTTCTTGGTTGTCGTCCCCGTTAAGGACTTAACGGCTCAAACAGCAGCTAGAGCCTTCCAGCAGCACTTCTGCCGTCCACAAGGGTACCCGGACCAAGTGCTGACGGACCAGGGACCTGCCTTTGAAGCGGAGGTCTTCCAGGAATTCTGCAATCTGTATGGCTGCCGGAAGATAAGGACGACACCCTATCATCCGCAAACTAATGGACTTTGTGAGAAAATGAACCAGGTGGTAATGGATCTCCTGAAAACGTTGCCCCTGGAAGAACGCAGTCTGTGGCCTGAGAAGCTGCCCGATCTAGTGGACCTATACAACCACATCCCGGTAGGTTCCACCAACTGTACCCCGGCTTACCTAATGAGGGCGAGACCTGGTAAGTTACCTGTTGACCTGGAAATGGGAGTCCTGACACCCGAGGACACTTCACCAGAAGCAGACTGGGACACAGAGAGGCAGCGGCAGTACAGGAAAGTACAGGAGAGCGTGGAGCGAAGTCTCTGTCAGGCTAGGGAAAGACAAGAGAAAACTTACAACCAGTATGCTCCCGCTGTTCCCCTGGTACCCGGAGAGCAGGTCTTGAAGAGGAAAAGACGGCTCCACAAGTTGGACGACCAGTGGGAGAAGGACCCGTACACCGTACTGCCCTCAAGCCACGAGAACCCGAAAGTCTGTACCATCAGTAAAGACGGAGGGGAGACCATAGCCATTGTATCCCGGGACCACCTGAAGAAGTGTCCTGAACAGCTACGGAACCCTGAAGAGGAACAAGAAGACCATCGACCCGTAGAGGAAAGGGAAGATATGGTTAGTACTGTGCTCGGAGACTTCCCTCGGTCCTGGACTCAAGTCAATGGTGCAGTTGTGGTACCCGTCCTCACGTTCCTCCAACCAGCATCCCAAGTGCCTACGGAGCAACAGGTAGAGCTGGAAGAGCAGCCGGTCCAGGAGGCAGAAGACTCCACACAAGCAGAACAGGAGGATCAACCCTCTGCTTATAGTGAGCCTGCCGTACCCCTAGTGAGCCAAAGAGCCGGTAGACAGCTGCCCAGTTTACCCTTGACAGCTCCTACACCCTGTAGTTCAGGGCTAGACAGTCAGCTCCGTAGGTCCACTAGGGCCACTAGAGGCCAGTTACCCGCACGTTGGAGGATTTGAAGTGTATAAATTGTTTTATTTGTGGTTACCTGTTTTTCTTGTTGCTTGTGTATAATTATGTGTTTCTAGTTATTTATAGGAGTCCTTGGTGGATTTACCGGGAATCCTTGTACATGGCTGGAGCGTAACCTAGGAATGGACTAAAGACTGTTAAGGACTCGGGGCAGGACAGACCCCTACCTGGTTACGTCTCCCTGTTTTGGTGAAATGGACACCTTGCTTTTCTTCAAAAACTGCACCCGGTTGCGGACACGCCGTGACCATCTTTATATGTTTTTCTTATTGTACTATTATTGTTTATACCTTGTTATGTTTAAAAATATGTTTAGTCCCGGAGTACTAAATTTCACTAGGGGGGAATGTGGCACCCCAGGGGTCTGGTTTCCACAGTAACAGCAATGTTATGTCTGAGAGCAGGTGGGAGGTCTCTTGGTCAGGGATCCGGTGCATGCCACACCTCCTGCCCAGTCCTGGGAGGGGAAGAACTTCCCCTATATAAACCTAGGGCTGAGGCAGGGTTAGTGAGTAGAGAAGAAGTAGAGACAGAGAAGAGAAGCAGATATAGGAAAAGAACATCAGGAGCTCTGTGGGAGCAGTGCTATAAGGAGTCAGGGGCTGGCAGCTGCAGAGCTCGCCCTGACTGAGAAGCTATCACCGGACCCGGAGTCCGAGGCTGTGGGGACTAATCTTTACCCAGCAGCAGAAACCGCCCGGCAGGGGATTTCAGGTCCTCTGGCCAAGAAACCCGAAGGCACGGTCACACGCGTGGGACCAGCACCGCCGTCGTGGAGCGGACGCCACTAGAAGGCCCCGAGCCACCGGCCATACGGGTGAGCACCACACGGTACACTCAGGGACGTGGGCTACTTATACCCGCCTCTAGCAAGGTAGCCAGAAGAGTACAGTCAGTTTGGGAGGCCTACAACTCCGCCTGGCCAGGGGAGATCCCATCTGCTCAAGGACTGACCAGGCCCCGATCGCTAGCCAGTACTCCGGGAGGGTCTATCTTTATCACCAGTAAAGACCCTGAATTACACCTCATCGTCTCTGAGTGATTCCTGCTACCCCATCATCCACGTCGGCTGCCCTGAGGCCATACCCCTCCCGTTGGGGGTGATACTATCACGCGGCACAATCCTACCACCGGCCTCAGTGGTCTGCCCTGCAGCGGCAGCTCCTTCGCTGCATTCAACGGGTGGCGTAGTCGTCCAACATCTACCGCTAATACAGCGCCACTTAGTCTGACTCCCTGGGCACGGACCGGGTCACCGCCACGAGACTACAACCCTCAACAGATCCGGCTCCGGGTAAGCTCCCGCGTGCGCAACGCTGCGCGACACAGGCCCAGGGGTGCGTCAATTGTCACGCTCCTCCAAGCAGCCAGATGGCACATGGCAAGATGAATGGGAAGGGGAGCACCGCCACTAGGGAAATATTAGAGGGACAACCCCTGAAACTTGCCCTGTACAACCCTGAGCTCCTTGACATCACTAGATGGGTTTTTTCACCCTGTGCAGCAATCATGTTCCTATCCCTGTCTTGCCCTTAACACGGCCCTGGCTAGTGCGTAGGGCAGCGGAAATGCTAGTCCTGTTCTATAATACAGACACAAAGGGAAACAGAGTATGATAAAAGAAAACAGCCTGCCAACGCGATTGCCACTGGGAGCTCGGCTTACGTGATAGCTGATACTCAGCTGTCACTGCCAGGAGTGGTGTCCCGGCTGTTTAACACCCTAAATCGATATCGATCACAACATTTGGGAAGCTAGGAGAGGGAGGGGGCTTTCTCTACCTTCCGATCAGAGTCCCCACGATGGTCCTCATGGCAACCTAAGGTTGTCATGATGACCTCCGGGTCTGCCAGCAATGGTCATCCGCTTAGACCATGGCAGGAGCATGGTCTAAGAGGATTCTGTCATTTAAATACTGACATGTAATGCATTGCAATGTATTATACCAGTGATCAGAGTACTAAAAGTTAAAGTCCCATAGAGGGACTAAGTAAAAAAGTAAAAAAAAAGTTAATTAAAAAAAATATATATATAAAAAAAATATACCCATAAATATGGATATTTGTGCAAAAAAGTAAATAAACAAAAAATGTACACGTTTAGTATCGCCGCATCCGGAACAACCTGATCTATAAAACTATCACACTAGTTAACCCCTTTAGTGCACACCATAAAAAAATAACTAAAAAATGTGGCAAAAAACTATGCTTTCTCATCATATCACCAAACAAAAAGTGGAATAAAATGCGATCAAAAAGTCAAATGTAAATAAAAATGGTATAGCTGAAAACGCCATCTTGTCCAGCAAAAAACAAGCCACAATACAGCTCCGTCAACGAAGAAAAAAAAGCTACAGTTCTCAGAATACAGAAATGCAAAAATAATTCTTTTTTTCTATAAAATAGATTTTATTGTGTAAAAGCAGCAAAACATAAAAATCGGAATAAAAAGCGATCAAAAATTTTATGTGCCCAAAAATGGTTCCAATAAAAACGTTAACTCGTCCTGCAAAAAAATAGCCTTCACATTACTCTGTCGCCAGAAATATTGTAAAATTATAGCTCTCAAAATATGGTGACGCAAAAACTTTATTTTGCAAAAAAAAGTGTCTTTTTGGTGTGTGATAGCAGCCAAACATAAAAAAGATATAAATCTGGTATTGCTGTAAACACACCAACCCAAAGAATAAAGACATCTAATCACTTATACCACACGAGGAATGGCGTAAATCATTGAAATACATGATTCAGACAGAACCTCCAGGAGAAAATGCCCTATAATGACGCAGATGGAAACTCTGTGGACACCGTCTGGCCTATGATCCGGCGGTGTCAGGCTTTTTAAGCGAGCATAATAGCACAGTAGGCCTCAGTTTTGTGCACTTCTGTAAAGAAGGACACCACTGAACAGAGGCCTGACAGAGTTCAGAGTAACTCTGCTGCCTCATTATATTGATCGGATCCGTGTTTCATCTGAATCACGTCATTCGGAAATTTACATGGAAACCCCAATGCAAGTGCACAGTGTAGAGCACAGGATAAATGTGATCCAAAATGTTATGTAAAATGTTCCCAATAAAAGCTTCAACTCAATCCACAAAAACAGTAATTCCCCACTCAGGTCCATCATCTGTCAATAGAAATATAGGTGGCTTCCACATTACTGGTAGCACAAAGGTTCTGGAAAAGCGCTATGGCTCTTTGCCCCCCAAAAGAAATCCAGCGAATTTTGTCCTCCCTTCTGAGCCCCAGTGTGCTTAAACCACATTTTAACGTCCACGTTTGTTATTTCTGTAGCGATGAGAGTCTGCTTAATTTAGGGGTGCATGTCTCCAGAAGCAAAAGCTGGGCATAATGTACTGGACACTACAGTGTATTGGGCACTACAACGTACTGGGCACTGCAATGTATGGGCACTACAATGGCAGATTTGCAATTTTCACTTTGCAATATCCACTGCTGCTCGGTTCTGAAAAACACTCCCAGAGTCAAAATTATCACTACACCTGTAGATAAATTCCCAGAGGGGTATAATTTCCAAAATGAGGTCACCTGAGGGGGATTCTGCTCTTCTGGCACTTAGGGATTCTGTATATGGAGTCTGCAAACTATTCTAGAAAAATCTGTGCTCCAAGAGTCAAATAGTGCTCTGCCCCTAAGCAGTGCTGTACAGCCATATATGGGGTATTTCCATGTTAAGCAGAAATTGTGTGACGCATTTTGGTGCCATTTTTACCCATTTTCTCATGTGAAAATGATAAATTTGGGACTAAAACAAAATTGTACAAAAAGCAATTGCTTTTTCTTCACTGCCTAATGGTATAAAATAGTGTTACTCACCCGTGGGGTCAATATGACCAGTACTCCCTTAGATTAATTTATTGAGGTTTAGGTTGTAAAATGGGGTCACTTACGGGGTTGTCTTGCTTTTCTGATACCTCAGGGGCTGCACCCGCAAACCATAATAGAAAAATCTGCACTATATTATTGTGCTCATTCCCTCCTGAGCTTTGCACTGTGCCTGAAAAGTAGTTCCCTATTACATGTAGGGTATTGGCGCACTCAGCAGAAATTGAACAACAAACTGTGAGGTCCATTTTTTCCTATTAGTCGTTATAAAAAATAAAAAAATTGGGAGATAAAACAAAATTATAGTCATAAAAATATAATCATTTTTTTTACAGCCTAATGGTATGGTATAAAATTGGTATGGTAATGGTATAAAATTCTGTGAGGCACATATGGTGTCAACACACTCACAACACCCCTAGATGAATTCACTGTAAAATGGGATCACTTATGTGGGTTCTGCTGTTGTGGCACCTCAGGGGCTCTGCCAATGTGACATGGCACCCTCCAAACCATTCTAGCAAAATCTGAACCCCAATATGGCGCTTCTTCCCTTCTGAGCTTTGCACTGTGCCTCAAAAGGAGTTTTCAAGCACATATGGGGCATTGGCGCACTCGGGAGAAATTGTGTAACAAATAGTACCATTCATTTTCTCCTAATATCCTTTTTGAAAACTAAAAACTTGGAGCCAAAAAAACATTTTAGTGGAAAAAAATGGTAATTTTTCATTGACTTAGCCCAATGTTATACAGTTCAGTGAATCACCTGAAGGTTAAAAATGCTTACTACACCTCTAGATGAATTCCTCGATAGGTGCAGTTTCCAAAATTGGGTCACTTTTGGGGGTTTCTGTTGCTTTGGCATTTCAGGGTCTATTCAAATGTGACATTGGCATCTGCTATCTATTCCAGCCAAAATTGTGCTCCAGAATTCAATTGCCGCTCCTTCACTTCCGAGCCCTGCTGTGTGCCTATACAGTGGTTTTCCACCACATATGAGGTATTGTTGTACTCAGGAGAAATTGCACAACAAATTATATGGTCCATTTTCTTCTGTTACCCTTGTGAAAATGTCAAATTTTGTAGGTACAATGTTTTTGTGGGAAAAATGTCATTTTTTTATTTTCACAACTCAGCGTTATAAAATTCTGTGAAGCACCTGCAGGTTTAAGGTTCTCACCACACCTCTAGATAAGTACCTTGAGGGGTGTAGTTTACAAAATGAGGTTTCCATTGTTTAGGCATATCAAACGGTCTGCAAACATGACATGGCGTCTGCTATCTTTTCCAGCCAATTTTGTATTCCAAAAGTCAAATGGTGCTCCTTCCCTTCCGAGCCTTTCTGTGTTCCTAAACAGTAGTTTTTTTTTAGCACATAAGGGGTATCGGCGTACTCAGGAGAAATTGCACTACAAATTGTATGGTCCATTTTCTCCTGTTACCCTTGTGAAAATGAAAAATTTGGAGCTAAAGCAACATTTTTGTAGGAAATGGTAACATTTTTATTTTTTTCTTCCACATTGTTTTAATTCCTGTGAAGCACCTGAAGGGTTAATAAGCTTCTTGAATGTAATTTTGAGCACTTTGAGTGGTGAAGTTTTTAAAATGATGCCAATTTTAGGTATTTTCTATCATATAGGCCCTTCAAAGTCACTTCAAATGTGATGTGGTCTCTACAAAAATAAGTTTTGTCAATTTTGTTGGAAAAATGAGAAATTGTTGATAAACTTTTAACCCTTCTAACTTCCCAACAAAAAAAATTATGTTTCAAAAATGATGTAGATGTAGAGTAGACATGTGGTAAATGTTATTTATTAACTATTCTGTGTGATACAACTATCTGGTTTAAAGGTATAAAAATTAAAAGTTTAAAAATTGTGATATTTTTTAAATTGTTGCCAAAATTCTGATATTTTCACAAATAAATGCAAAAAATATCAATCTAAATTTACCACTAACATAAAGTATAATGTATCACAAAAAATCAGTGGGATATGTTGAATTGTTCCAGAGTTATTACCTCATAAAATAACACTGGCCAGAATTGTATAATTTGGTCTGGTCAGGAAGGTGAAAACAGTCTCAGGGGAAAGGGGTTAAAATTTGAATACATCTGCTTCACCAAATTTTAGAAAAAAATATATTTGTGGTCAACAATGTAGTCATGAATTGCAAAGCTAAAAGATTTTTTTCTGCCTGGAAATTCCAAGTTTAGGACCCTGAGTTCCCCTAGAAGTGTATTAAACCACTTTTGGGCTATGAATGCAAACTTAGCCTTATAAATGTCCAAGTGACCTCAACTTATCTGGCTAGGGAAAACAGATAGTAACAGGTGGTAACTAACAGCAGAATTCAGGTGGAATCTGCGTGTCTAATCTTGGACTATTGCTACAACATTGTGTGATATTTTTTCAACACACTCTTTGCGAGGCACACAATTATGTTTACATTTCTGGATTATGGATATTTTTCCATTGTCATAAAAAAAATATGGCTTGCATGTCTCACAATGAAGAAAGCAGGCTTTATGTGACACACAAGTCTTACTTTCAGGATTTGGGCTTAGTAGCAAAATTAGGACAGATGGGTATTAAAATGCCCTCATCTTTGCAATGTCTGAAGAATTAAAAAAATGATGTTATTAAAGAGAATCTGTCAACAAGTTTTTACTACCTCATCTGAGAACAGCATCCTGAATCCAGCGGTGTGTCAGTCACTTTACTGTGTGAGGCAGTTTTAATTAAAAACTCCTTAATCTGCTACTGATATACCAGTTCTCTGAATGCTGAGCTCTGTATGACCCCACCCACACCACTGATTGACAGCTTTCTATGTAAACTGTACATAGGCAAAAAAATGCCAATCAGTGATGGGGGTGGGTTTATACACAGTTCATGAATATGGAGGATTACAGGGCAGCAGTAGTAGTAGCAGTGTAGTAATCCTCTAGTGATAATCTCATGCTGATAAAATGGTGATTTATAAAAAGCACACTAAGCAGCCAAGTAAATGACACATTGCTAGAATCAGGGTCTCTTCCCCTACATCAGATTAGGCCTACTTCTATCCTCAGATGGAATTAGCTGTGCGCTGTGAACTTCATCCCTTCTCTGGATGTGATATACCCCCTAATTTTGCTGTGCTAGTCCACATGATGTGATAGTTGCAGGGCATTATATGAGGGAGCCCACCTGGTTGTGTCTGATGTCATTAGCCCACTCTCTGTGTCTCTGTGTGAAATGTCGCTAGACTTTTTTCTCTTTTGCTGATCCTCAGGAATTGAATTGCAGATTGGTTGAATTTGCGAATTTCTGAATTTCAGGAAATTTGTCTCTATTTCATTTGTCTACAACTCGATCTGACCATCTCTAGTGTTCACACATGCTGATGAACAATTAATGACATTGTAATTTGTCATGTGTTGTTGTTCATCTGAGGTTGTATTCACTTAATTTTAATATTTTATTATATCCTAATACATAAAAACCATAAAAACATATGTTTATACTTTGGCATAATTAATCAAAGCACAAAACGCCAATCTTGACGAATCAGGGCCCTAGTTTTCTTTTCACGAATCTATCCAACGAAGCCACTTCTGCAAAAAGAACACCTAAAGATGCATACCCTTAATGATTTTACTTCTTTTCCTACTCATCTACATGCTGTCAGCATCAATATATTAACAGACACTCAATAAAAATCTCAAACAACTGCCAAAAATAAAGTACAAAAATGAATAAAATTTGGATAAAACTTGGCTGCGAAAATAGGTCGTGTTTTGGAATTGTGGATAAATCCTTTTATAGATAACAGAAGTGTTACATTCGTATCTAACTGGATGACTCATAAGATATCTATCTATCTATCTATCATCTATGTATGCTTTTTTGTTCTCAGATTTCTTGATTTATTCAATAGTGAATCATTTAATACCTTCTATGCAAATTGTCTCTTCAGCAAGGAGAAACGTTACCCCTTTAATACCTTCTAAAATGCATACATTTTCTGATCTACTTCCTTAAGAAAGTCATCCCAATCATAGCAAGTGCTCAACCATAGAGATGGGCAATGAAGATGTTTTGGGTTCATTAAAGAAAAATGTGAGAACCTGTGTAGGACTCTTTCAACCAGATTGCATTATTAGCAAACCAAGGGGTGAGGAATTGTCTCAAGAAATGAACAGTGGGTATTGGGCACAACAAAATAAAGTACTTCCATCAAAGTTTTTATCCTCTGAATATATTGCAATCATCATATTTTATGGTACTGTGAACTTACAATTGCTTATTTTGCCCTTCTACCCAGTTAATACCACATCAACATAGTTCAATATGTCTTATAGTTTTTACATCCCATCTGTTTTACTGACCCGTGTTACAGATATCTTTAATTAGTGACCATATATTGTAAGAAAACAAAGTTTTCAATATCTCCTAAGTGCACATTTTGATCAAATTGTGAGCACACTTACCACAAAAAGCCAAGCCTTTATGAAAGGTACCCTACACAAAAGTTTCACCTCTCTCATTGGACTATGTCTACAAAATGAACTCAGAGTAGGTAGGTCTTGAACAGATGAGGGGCGTACATGACCAACTGCACAATGAAAAAACAAACAAATAATAGTGATGGAGAAGGAGAATATAATGTCTCAAGGAGGCACTAAATGGTAGCACATTGAGAAATTGTTGGTCAATAAAACATAGGTGTACTATACAGGGTCACAGTAGAATCAAAGTAAGTATTTGGACTATGTTTTGGACACCTTAAAAGATGCATTTTGGATTTTGCACATAAATACACAATTGTGTCTTAGTTTATGTTATTATATTAAAAAGAGATTTCAGTTTTTGTCCTCATTCATTAGGTTTCATACTCCTAATTCACATACTAGAAGACACAAACATACAGTGACTTGTAAAAGTATTCACCCCTTTGCATCTTTCACATTTTGAATTGGAATTTCACTGTTTTCTTTTGAGGGTTTGCATCAGTTCATGTAAAGAACATGCCTACAACTGTGAATATTTTGTTTTCTTTTTATTGTAAAGCAAACAACAAATAGGACAAAATAACTGAAAACTTCAGTGTGCATAACTATTCACCCCCTAAAGTCAGTACTTTGTAGAGCCTCCTTTTGCGGCAACTACAGCTGCAATTTGTTTTGAATAAGATTCTATGAGCTTTCCACATCTTGCCACTGGGATTCTTGGCCATTCCTCAAGCCAAAACTGCTCCAGCTCCTCCAAGCTAGGTGGTTTCCTCTAGTGAACAGCAATCTTCAAGTCTGACCAAAGATTCTCAATTGGATTAAGGTCTGGGCTTTGACTAGGCCACTCCAAAACATTTACAGGTTTTCCCTTAAACTATGTGAGTGTTGCTTTAGCAACATGCTTTGGGTCATTGTCTTTTTTGGTAGGTGAACCTCCATCCCAGTCTCAAATCACTGACAGATTGAAATAGATTTTGCTCAAGAATCTCCCTGTATTTTGCACCATCCATCATCCCCTCGACTCAGACCATTTTCCCTGTCCCTGCTGCTGAAAAACATCCCCACAGCATGATGCTGCCACTATCATGTTTCACTATGAGGATGGTTTTCTTGGGGTGACGAGCTGTGTTGGTTTGGTTCCAGACATAGAGTTTACCTTGGTAGCCAACAAGTTAAATTTTGGTCTCATCTGACCACAGCACCTTCCTTCATACATTTGGGGAATCTACTGCATGTTGTTTGGAAAACTCAAAATGAGCCTTACAATTTTTGTGTGTAAGTAAAGACTTTTTGTATACCCACTCTTCCATAAAAGCCACCTCTATGGAGTATATGGCTTATTGTGGATGTATGCTTCTTCAGGGTTACATTTAGTCTGTGTGCTGCCTCTCTGATTAGTGCCCTCCTTGCCTGGGCTGAGCGCTTTGTTGGGCAGCCCTCTCTTGGCAGCTTTGTTGTGGTACCATGTTCTTTCCATTTGATGAAATGGATTTTTTTGTGTTACGGGGGATCATCAGAGATTGGGATATTTTTTTTATAACACAACCCTGACTTGTACTTCTCAACAACTTTGTCCCTGACTTGTTTGGAGATCTCCTTGGTCTTCATGGTGCGGTTTGGTTAGTGGTGCCTCTTGCTTAATGGTGTTGCAACCTCTGTGGCCTTTCAGAAAAGGTGTGTGTATACTGATAGACTATGTGACACTTAGATTGCACACAGGTGGACTTCCTTTCACTATGCATGTGACTTATGAAGGTAATTGCTTGCACCAAACATTTTTGGGGGCTTCATAGCAAAAGGGGTGAATACATATGCACATGCAAATTTTCAGTTATTTGATCCAATAAATTTAATTTATGCCTATATTTTCTGACTTTACTTCACCAACTTACACTATTTAGTGCTGATGCATCACACACAAATGAGATTACAAAAATATTGTAAAGGTGGTGCATATTTTCTCAAGCCACTGTAAGAAAACCCTTGAAATGAAATGTGAGGAATATGCAATATCTTCATATTTATGATAATTTGTTACTTAGGAATTATTATAACTGCAGGAAAATCAATTTCCTAACTTTAGAACTCCCCAATATGATTAACTCCTTCCTGAAGCTGTATTATCAGAGCAGTGTAATGACTTGCTGGTAAACTTAATAAAAAGAGTTTCAAGACATCCACAATATCCTCACATAGGAAACTTTTTATCCAATACTTCTGTCTACTGAGCAGAAAGTGCAAACAACCTGCCTAAGTGTCCGTGACAGATAGCTTTGCAACACTAGTCTATTTACAGGCAACCACGTGTTTGTATATCCTGCAATGTAAAAAGATTACTTATCGCGAGGTAGAGATATCAACTGATTCTATTTATCTACATTTTCTTTACAAGAGAAAATATAAGTATTAGTGATGAGCAAGTATGATATGGGCGCTGATTCAGAAAATTGCATTGGATAGACTGCATCAGGTCTAGTTTCTTAGATATGGTTGAATTTATAACATTTTAGTCCGCTCTGTAAAAAATGTCTTCTGGAGCATTGGGATATCATATCATCAACATTGGGCAAGGAAAGATTGACCTTTGAAGAAATATATGGTAGATAGAGGACAAAATGTAATTAGTATAATTTTATCTCGAGCTAGCAATTACATTATCACCACTACATATGCAGCTGGCCCTGGTAAAACAATTTGTAAAGAATTTGAAAAAATACAGTTGTGCATTGAATCATAGTGCATAAGTTACCTGGACATAGGGAAAACCTGAAGACAGGCATGTTTGATGTTCCATACATTAGACAACTTATGAATGAACAAAAATTTCATAGCATCAATGACTGAAATCAAATCATGTGCCTGGTCTTCATTTGTTCTTGTTGTGAAAAACTTTCTTGGCAATAAGAAGGCAGACAACTACACACAGTTAGTAGAGGACATGCTCTTTCCTTTCACCATTCTTGGCTGAAACATGAGTGTTAAAGTCCATTATCTGCAGTCACTTAACAATGGAAGCAAGTTATCAAGGAAGATGGGGTGCACACATGATGGTAGAATTTTGCTGGAATTTTAAAAGATATTTTTAGGCAAATCCCACTCTCACACATCTATTAAAAATAGGTTTTTGTGTTTTCTATGACAGCAAAGATTGAATTGTGGCGCCCCTGCGGGTCCAGTTGCCAGAGAGGTACTGCATCTCAGCCAGAGGTGTGGTACCCCACTCTCAGGTAAGGAGGGAGCACTACCCGAGACCGACACCTACATCCAACACTACACCACTCCAGACAAGCAGGTGCTGAGCCCTGTCTCTGACTGAAAGGGGGGAAAACAAAAGAGAGGGAACCATGTACTGGGTGTAGGTGGAGGAAGACGTTTAGGGGAGCACTGAAAGAGCAGTATATAAGCAAGGGTGGAAACATCTAAAAGGAGTCTAGTTGGGGTTTTGCTCAGGGGAGCAGGGTCCATTTTCCTGGCTCCAGTCCTAGGAGCTGGAGTTGAGAGGAGTTCAGTGAAGAGTGAGGAGTAGGGCCCAGCCAGAGAGGGCCAGGAGGAAAGTGAGGAGAGAAACCGGAGCAGTGGGAAAGGCTCCAGACAGAGACAGAAGGGATCCCAGGGGCACGGCGAGTGCGGGATGCCACCCGTGCACCCAAATTCACGCTGACGTGGAGGGACCAGGCCACAGATGGGGACCGGCCCCAGACTGGTGGAGTACTTTAAGGCTCAGCTAGCAAACCGGAGGTTTCGGTATCTTCATGTGCCGTAGCCAAAATCCACACATAATCGCTGAAAAGGTGGCCATATAGGACCAAGGGGACAGACCAGACGTCGCCTGACAAGGCCCGCGGCCACTGGCTCTGGACACTGTGTGTGAGGCGCAGGGCAGGAGGGCGAGAGCCAGTGCAGAGAGTCGACCTGGAAAGGTACATAAAATGGTGTCCCATTCAAGTGCACCTAAGCTATCTGAGAGTTGGCTGGATCACTTCCCCGGAGGACACAGGATGACGTGGGCAGTTACAGACCGGTAACTGTAACCTGTAGAACTTAACAACTGTGAATAAAACCTGAAGACTGCATCCTGTTGTGTCCTTGACTAATTGCTGCGTCACCTGCCTTGCACCACTACACCAACAACATCTACCTCATCCATCACCCTACCCTGCCCTGGGAATTAGCTCTGCCCGTGGAGAGCTGAACCAACTCTGCTGCGTCACCATCAGCCCCAGTGGATCTGCACCACATCAGTGGCCCCATATAGCCACATACCACGGGTGATGTCACGAACATTATCCCCAAAACTTTATTCCCCAAATTGACTTTCACATTTCATTTTATTTGACCACACGGGGCAACGGACTAGGTCACTGCCAACCTGACCACCCCGAAAAGTACCGGCCCGGCTACCGAGTACCCCACGGCCCCAGGAGGCGCGTCAGAATCATAAATCTGTGATTTTGGTATGAAATAAGTAGATTTTCATGTCTTTTAATTTTTAATATGTTTCCTTCATGCTTAAAGGATAAAAGGAGAGATATTACCCTTTAGATCTCAGTCACAGACCTCTCATACAGCCAAATTATATCTCTTGGTTTGCACTGATGAGGGGTAACACCCTGCAATACGTGTCTGAAAACAGAGATTCTGGTTTGGCTTTTATCCTAAGTCATGTGACAAGGCTCGTTAAAGGGTCAATACTGACTTTTAGGATTGCTACTTCCAATAGGTGGCACTAGAGTTCAAGTCCTCTTCTTCTCTGAAGAGGCAGTTTGCATATAAGATATTAGCTTAAACACTATATTAACCCCTTAAGGACCTTGGGATTTACCGTTTTTGCGTTTTCATTTTTTGCTCCCCTTGTTCCCAGAGCCATAGCATTTTTATTTTTTAGTCAATATGGTCGTGTGAGGGCTTATTTTTTGCGGGACAAGTTGTACTTTTGAATGACTTTACTGATTTTACCATATCGTGTACGGGAAAATGGGAAAAAAATTCCAAGTGTGGTGAAATTGCAAAAAAAGTGCAATACCACAATTTTTTTTTTACCACGTTAACTGAATGCTAAAACTGATCTGCCACTGTTATTCTCCAGGTCATTACGTGTTATTAGACACCAAACATGTATAGGTTCTTTTTTATTTAAGTGGTGAAAAAAAAATCCAAAGTTTGCTAAAAAAAAAAATGGTGTCATTTTCCAAAACCGTAGCGTTTCCATTTTTTGGGATCTGGGGCTGGGTGAGGGCTTATTTTTTGCGCGCTGAGCTGACGTTTTTATTGATACCATTTTGGGTTAGATTCAATGTTTTGATCGCCCATTATTGCATTTTATTGCACTGTTGCGGTGACCAAAAAACGTAATTCTGGCGTTTAGAATTTTTTTCTCGTTACACTGTTTACCGATCGGATTAATTATTTTTTTATACTGATAGATCAGGCGATTCTGAACTCGGCGATACCAAATATGTGTATGTGTTTTTTTTTAGCATTTTGTTTTGAATGGGGCGAAAGGGTCGTGATTTAAACTTTTTATATTTTTTACATTTTTTTTTATATTTTTAAAAACATTTCTTTTACATGTTTTGCTTGCTTCTATAGTCTCCATAGGAGACTAGAAGCAGCAGCAGTCTGATTGCCTCTGCTACATAGAGGCGATGAGCAGATCGCCTCTGTGTAGCAGAAATGCTCAATTGCTATGAGCGCCGACCACTAGGTGGCGCTCATACCAGTCTTTACATGACAACCACAGGGGTCTGCTGCAGACCCCGTGTTGTCATGCCCACGCATCGGTGACCCGCGATCATGTGACGGTGTCACCGATAGGTGGGGCTAATGCTGCGCTTGTGGCGCGGCGATGTTAAATGCCCCTGTCAGAGATTGACAGCGGCATTTAACTGGTTAACAGTCGAGGGTGGATCGCAATTCCACTCGCGGCTATTGCGGGCACATGTCAGCTGTAAGAATCAGCTGACATGTGCCCAGTTCAGTGCGGGCTCAGCGCCAGAGCCCTCACTGAACCGGGGGTGATGGCCTGGGGCGTACTAATACGCCCTAGGCTTTAAAGTGGTTAAAACATGCCGATTTTTTATGGGTGAGCAGAGTGAAGAGTAGTATATGGCATATGTTCTGAATCTTAAAAACTAGAGCTGATAGGAGAAAACTAGTGTCTTTTTTGAATCAGCAGGTAAAATATACCCAGAAATAGGTCTGACATTTGTGGCAACATTTGTGTGTTGACTAGTGTGCAAATTATAAGCATGTAGATCTATTCCATACGTAAGTAATAGATGCAAGCATAGCTATATTATTTAATCAGCTACCAAGTGCCTCTAACAGCCACGGGTGGATCTCAGATAAATGCCGCTAATAGCGGCATTTCACACGTGCAGACAAGAAGCATGTCATTGATCTTGCTCATCGGCACGCCCGTTACATGATCGATGGGTTGTCATGTCAGCCTGCGGTCTGCTGAAGACCCCTGTGCCTGTCATCACCGTCCTGGCCAGCATTAATAGGAGATCGTGATATTGCAATACTGTATATAGCAGTGCTGAATCACTGCTATGTATAGCACAGGCTTCAAGTCTCCTAAGGAGACTATAAAAACAGTAAAAAGTAAAAAAAAATAAAAAAAAATATATATAAAAAATGCAAAAATGTTTTCAGCATAACAAGGATTTTTGGTTGCCGCAACATTGAAATAAAATTCAATAAAAGGTGAACAAAACTTAGTACTTATCCCCAAATAGTATCAGTAAAAATGTCAGCTCAGGGTGCAAAAAATAAGCCATCACTCAGCCCCAAATCCTAAAAAATGAGAACATTATGGGTCTTGGAAAATGGCAACAAAAGCAAAAAAAATTTTTAGACAAATTTTTGATTTTTTTTCACCATTTAAATAAAAAAAAACTATACATGTCTGGTATCTGTTATTCGTACTGACCTAGTGAATCATATTGCTAGGTCAGTTTTACCATTTATTGAACATGGTAAAAAAAAAATAAAAAAAAAACATTGTGGAATTGCACTTTTTTGTAATTTTACCGCACTTGGAAGTTTTTCCCTGTTTTCCAGTACACTATGTTTTTTAATTTTGGAAAGTATTTGGCACATAATGAGTTAACATTAGTTAAGCCCAAGTGAATGTTATTAGATATTATTCACTACCAGCCTGTACTTCTTCTCCCTGTATGAGTTATCTGATAACATATATCACTTGGACTTAACAAAAATTAACTCATTAGGTGACAATACTTTGATTGCTTATATCTCTGCAATGGAGAGGCTAAATTAAAAAAAGTTTTATTCTGCTCTTGCAGCCGCTATTACATTGTGTGTCCAGTTTAAAATGAAAAATTTGGTGAAAGGGTCTCTTTAACTATTTTGTATGGCAGGACTCTCTGGTTTAAGGGTAGAAACATTATTTAAGGGTAGAAATATAAAAAATTAATTAATTGCTAATTTTTCTAAATTTTCAACACCTTTGAGATATTTTCCTAAAAAAAATGCAATAGACATCAACCTAAATTTACCACTAACATGAAGTACAATATGTCTTGAAAAAAAACAAAAACACTTTTTGAATCACTTTGATATGTAAACTCATTCCTGAGTAATTACCACATAAAGTGATATATGTCAGATGTGAAAAATAGAGCATTAAGGTCAATATTGGCTCAATCACTAAGGGGTTAATACCATTTCAGTATCAATGCAATTTTTTATAATGATTATTATGAGTCACCGCATGCTACTAATGAGATACCACCAACAACTAGTAGACAGACACGTCTGATAGCAGCTTTAAACTATCACATTTCTACTCATGATTTAATGTCCCATCCTAAGCACTTCAGACGGATAGTGTTTCAGGAAAAATGTTCCGGATTCTATTTTTTTCGAAGACATAGAAATGTGAAAACAGTTTAGAAAACAGGATGAGGATTATGAAACCGGTATATTTTAGAACACTTGGCAATGTTAGTTTCTCTCAAAGTCCAATCTATCAATACACCTTGCACAACTAGTGTGCTCAGGGATTATACTGTTGTGTTTGCTTTGCATAAGAATAAATCATTGGCATTTCTGAGATCATCTTAAGAAACAATAAGCATAAAAGATGCTAAATCATGTCACAATGACTTTTCGGTAATCAAACACTTTTTATGTCTCTTTTCGTCACTGCTGTTTATGATAGTGTATTAAAATTTCATAGTGTAAAGTAATAAAATTAGTATTGTACACGTCTCCAGCTGCCTGTCTCCTTCTAGAATTCTGCCCATTAGCATTTATTTATACACAGCCCTCTGTACATTTCTAGTGTACCTAAATTCGGAACTTTGAATTTCCAAGTTCAGCAGCTACACTTCTCTCACTCGGGTTTTCTATCAAAAAGTTCTTGATTTTTTTGCTTAAAGGGGTTGTCCACTACTTTAGATTACCCCCCCAATGTATCCCCCCGGGACCCCTAAGACTTTTTGTAAATACTTTCCGTTGCAGATAATGCCTGTGAGCGGCGCTATCACTGGGCGCTCAGAGGCATCAGGTGACCCCGGGCTGCAGTCGGCTCTGACATCCGCTGATGTCACCACAAGTGCTGGCAGCAGCCGGGGGTCTTTGTCTTCCTGGTTCCACGGTGGATGCAGGCTGTGAGCGGGGTTTCCCCCTGTGTCACACCCAGCATCCACCGCGCGCTCTGCCTCTCCCCATTCATTGGAAAAGCGCGTGGTGGATGCTGGGTGTGACGCAGGGGCTAACCCCGCCCACAACCCAGCAGCCACTGCGGGGACCCCAGCATGTAGTCACGCCTCACTTGTCATGACGTCAGCACGGGGTCACGTGATGCCTCTGAGCGGCCCCCGATAGAATATTTTAGAATATTTGCCAGGTGGACATGATAATTCCTATTATGTATTTTTATTTTTTAAATAAAAAATATATAAATAGGAGAGTTATTTGAACTTCTTCAGTATCTTTTTAATGCTTAAAAAAGTTTATATATTTTTTTGTTTCCTAGGACACTTGAATCGTTGTTTGTACAAAATTCTGCAATACTTCTTTTTTGCAGTGTGGTTTTCATTTTACTGATTTTCTATGAAGCTGTATCGGAGCAAAAACATGGCAGACATAATGGCTTTGAGTTCCCCAGCAGCTATTGGAACTACAGGGGCAATGGGGTGACAGAAGGGGCTTTTCTTTATCTGACCACTTATATACTAATGTCGCTTTTGATCATGGCATCTAAACTTCAGCAATTGGAGGTAGCTCTGGCTGCAGAAGTTACAGGCAGGTGAGAACTGTATAATACAGCCAGCTCCCACTATGCATGGAGCGGACTAAGTTCCATGTACTCTACATACCCTGATCAGTAAAAGTACATTTTTACACGTAATTTTTTCAGAAAAGGCTCCACTCGCCTTAGACTTATCAGGGCATCCTTACTGACCACATCTATGACTTAGGGGGGTTGTCCCCAGTCGCGTGCTATGGGACCCGTGAGCCAGGGGGGCCAATGTCATCCCCCACATCGGGCCCCCACTGCATCTGGCTCCTCCTGCATCGGGCTCCCCACCGCACAGCCAGCACCGCTGCCCTGACCCGCACTCAACTGTATCGGTCAGCAGATGCCGATACAGTTGAAAGCAATGATGGAGCTGGGAGCGTCATGTGACATTCCCTCTCCCATCATTCCCCCTCTGTGTGTGATCCAGCAAAGCGATGGCATCACTTCATTGCGCTCCTGGGTCAGGCAGTGGAGCTAATGAGAGAGACGCGCTGCAGAGACTGAAGCAGCGGGGGAATGAGGAACTGCCGGTAAGTGTGTATTTATTTATTTGTTTAAAATCAGTGAGTATGTGGTGCCCATATTACTGGATCGCGGTAGCTGAATTTTGACCTATGGGGGCTGCACTGTGCCCTATGAGGGCCGCACTATACCTTATGGGGGCTGCACTATGCCCTATGGGGGGCCGCACTATGCCCTATGAGGGCCGCACTATACCCTATGGGGGCTGCACTATGCCATATGGGGGCCACACTATTCCCTATGGGGGCCGCACTTTGCCCTATGGTGGCCACACTTTGCCCTATGGGGGCCGCACTATGGCCTATGGGGGTCGCACTATACTGTATGGAGGACCATGAGGGCCACATTATATTGCGTGGAGGACCATGTTGGTGCATTATATTGAATGGAGGACCATGGGGGTGCATTATATTGCATGGAGGACCATGGGAGGTGCTTTATATTGCGTGGAGGACCATGGAGTGGTGCATTATATTGCATGGAGGACCATGGAGGGTGCATTATACTACATGGAAGGCTATGTGGGGCCATTATAATATTTGGAGGGTTATGTGGGGCCATTATACTGTGTGCAAGCACTTATACAGTGTGAATTTTTGTGTGGGGTCCCTCTTACTGTTTGGAGGGCTAGCGCGGGCTATTATACTCTATGTAGGCCTATTATACTACATGGAGGGCTGTGTGGGGGTCACAGTTAGGGTATCATACTGTGCTGAGGTCACCATACTTTGCCTTGGGAGTTGAGGTCGGGTACAGTAGGGTCATTATACTGTGCATGTGGAGGCTAATGTGGAAAAATTCACCATGGGGGTATCATACTGTGTTTGGGGGGCACTTTTGTTTGTAGGGCAGCATGGTGGCTCAGTAGTTAGCACTGCTGCCTTGCTGGGGTCCTGGGTTGAAATCCCACCAAAGACAACATCTGCAAGGAGTCTGTATGTCCTCCCCGTGTTTGCGTGGGTTTCCTCCAGGTTCTCTGGTTTCCTCCCACACTCCAAAGACATACTGATAGGGAATTTAGATTTTGAGCCCCATTGGGGACAACGATGATGATGTATGTAAAGCGCTGCAAAATATGTTGGCGCTATATAAAATTAAAGATTATTATTATTATCATACTTTATGGGGGCAATGAAAGAGGAATCTAAGACTTCAGTAGGAGGAAAATTACTATGTAAAGGTGGGAAAGTTGTGAGATATGCTCTTCTATGACCCAAGCAATTATATAAGGTTTGTTTTTCTTTTTTTCTTTTTTTTTTTGGGGGGGGGGGGCAATTAGAACTTCTGCTATGGGGCCCCATGATTTCTATGTACGCCCCTGGTTATCCCCCTTCTTTTGACTTCAGAACAATGGAGTCTAATCTTGAATCACTAGTTCAGGAATCCACTGTCCTTTTCTTATGTTGATTCGCTCTTCCTTCTTGTGGCCCAAGCTTTGCTGTATATTTCATATTACTCCAAGAAACAGATATTGTTTGGTTTTATATATAAAATTGTAACTTTGTGCTTAACATTATTTTTAATTGTTTTAATTGTGTGTGTATGTCATTACCCAGGAGACCTTCAGAAAGCGAGTGTCCATGAGTAACAGTTGTAGACTAATGGGAAGACAACTGCTCTGTTTTACAATATGTTGTAAATAAAATCACAAATTAAAATGGTGAGTTCAGCTGCTATACTTGTGTTATTAAGACCTACAGTGTTAGGGATACCTGCTTTTTGCACATGGTTAAAACTACTAAATATATTAAAATATACCAACTAGAGAACACATGCGTATAATGACATAAAAAACTTTCTTAGTAGAAAAATCATTAAAAACAATGATGATTACAAACAGAGTGATCTATTTCAAGTGTTTATTTCTGTTAATGTAGGCTGACGTGCCCCCTGGGCCGTGGGAGAACTGGGCAGCCGGGCCTCTGGATGCCGGTTGGGGGATATCACGGTGGCTGGCCCGGTCCGTGACCCAGGGCGGTCAGTAAAAAGGGGAATTTATAGGGGATTTGGATAGGGCATCGGTGTTGGCATTCTTGTGGCCTGCCCGGTACTTGATGGTGAACTGATAGTTTGACAGCCGGGCCATCCAACGCTGTTCCATGGCTCCCAACTTAGCTGTCTCTAAATGAGTCAAGGGGTTGTTGTCAGTGTACGCCGTGAATTTACTGGAGGCCAAGTAGTGCTTGAATCTTTCAGTGATGGCCCAGACCAAGGCCAGGAACTCCAACTTAAAGGAGCTATAGTTTTCCAGATTTATCTCGGTCTGACGAAGCTTCCTGCTAGCATAGGCAATCACCTTCTCCTTGCCATACTGCTTCTGACTCAACACAGCTCCTAGTCCCTCATTGCTGGCATCAGTGTACAGCAGGAACAGTTGGCTGTAGTCAGGGTAGGCCAGGATTTCTTCGCCGGTCAGGATCTCTTTCATCACTGAAAAGGACTCAGCCTGCTCTTTACCCCACTGGAAGGGGGGGTTCTTGCCTCTGTGGGACTGTCCTACCAGGAGATCTTGCAAAGGTGCTGCCTTCTTGGTGCAGTCCTTTACAAACCTCCGGTAATACCCGACCAGTCCCAGGAACTGACGTACCTCCTTGAGACTCTACGGTTCTGGCCATTTCTGGATGGCAGTGACCTTCTCCGGGTCTGGTGCTACTCCTTCTGGACTGATGATGTGCCCCAGGTACTGAACCTTCTTTTTGAGCAGCTGGCACTTGGAAGGCTTCAATTTCATCCCATACCGGGACAACGACTCAAATACCTCCGCCAGGTGCTTCAAATGGTCCTCATACGTCTTGGAGTACACTATCACGTCATCCAGGTATAGCAGCATGGTCTCGAAGTTACGGTGTCCCAAACAGCACTCCATCAATCTCTGGAACGTTCCAGGAGCGTTGCAGAGTCCGAACGGCATACTGTTGAACTCGCAGAGTCCCATCGGGGTAGTGAAGGCCGTCTTCTCTCGGTCCTCCTCAGCAACTGCTACTTGCCAGTACCCACTAGTAAGGTCAAGGGTAGAGAAGTAATTTGCAGACTTTAGTGCAGCCAGGGATTCCTCTATATGGGGCAAAGGGTATGCATCCTTGTGTGTTATGCGATTTACCTGTCTGTAATCTACACACATCCTCATGCTTCCATCCTTTTTCCTGACTAGGACCAGGGGAGCTGCCCAGGGGCTACAGCTATCTCTTGTTACCCCTGCCTTCCTCATGTCTTGCAACATTTCCTTCGCTTTCTAGTAGTGTGCTGGTGGTATGGGCCTGTAACGTTCTTTGATGGGTGGATGGTCACCTGTGGGTATATGGTGTTGTACCCCTTTAATCCTCCCAAAATCAAGTGGATGTTTGCTGAATACTCCCTCGTATTCCTGGACCACCCTGTGTACACCTTGTTTCTGATGGACAGGAGTGGCGTCAGTCCCAACATGGAGCTGTTGACACCAATCCCCCACCTGGGTTTCGGAGTCGTTATTAGAGATGAGCGTTGTTCTACTCGAACTGTTCGCCAATCTCAAATTCGAGCTGTTTTGGGCGGTGTTCGAGCCGATCGGCGAACACGAACAATTTGAGAAAAATTCGGCTGTTCGAGGTTATGTTCGATAACTGTTCGTGCACCAAAATCATAACTGGATTTTTTCTCAGTAATGATGAAAATTAATGTTAATACGCAGTTTGAGTGTACAGCGGGGCGGGGGGAGGGGCAGGGGATGGATCTCTGCAGGAACAATGAAGATCTCCATTTTTTTTTCTCTTTCCCGCATTTGCAGTGGGGAGGTGCAATCTGTCAGCCTATCAGCAGCGCACACACGGAGCGAAGTGCTTTTTTTCACACAAGCAAGGGCATGTGTGATTGGCAGTGTATGTCACATGTCCTTGCCCTATAAGACCAAGCCATTTTCCCCGTCGCCACCATTTTCTCACTGCTGCAGCTGCGTGTTAGACGGCACCGCTGTTGCTGTGTGCGCTATACCTTGTTAATTTCAAGCCAATTTTCGCACAAATATACAGATAGCTTGGGAGTAGGGAATAGTTGTGATTGCAGTCCTTTTAAGGACTAGGTTACAGCATTTCCTACGACTTTTATCAGGCAGGTCTGTGCTCTTAAATAGATAGATTGTGGGAGTAAAGACTAATTGTAATTGGAGTCCTTTTCAGGACTAGGTTACATCAGTTCCTATCAGTTTTTGCCAGGCAGGTCTGTGCCAGTGCTGTGCAAGTTTTTTTCACAGCATTTGGCTGAATCTAGCAAAGCTAATCCTTTTTGGCCTATTGCAGAGTGTGTTAGTCAGTGGAGTAGCCTATCTGTGTTGCAAGATATACCACCTGTGTATAGAATACCAATTTTTTTACTGCACCTAGTGAAGTAAAATCTTTTGGGCATAGCATCATTCTATTAGTCCATCTATACTGACCTCCATCAGGTTGCAAACTGAATATAATTTTTTTCTGCATCTAGCTCTGAAAAAATATTTGGGCTTCTAGCAGTGTGTGGGACTTGGTCTATTAGTCCATCTATACTGACCTCCATCAGGTTGCAAATTAAAAAGAATTTTTTTCTTCATTTAGCTCTGAAAAAATATTTGGGCTTCTAGCAGTGTGTGGGACTTGTTCTATTAGTCCTTCTATACTGACCTCCAGCAGGTTGCAAATTGAATATAATTTTTTTCTGCATCTAGCTCTGAAAAAATATTTGGGCTTCTAGCGGTGTGTGGGACTTGGTCTATTAGTCCATCTATACTGACCTCCATCAGGTTGCAAATTAAAAATAATTTTTTTCTGCATCTAGCTCTGAAAAAATATTTGGGCTTCTAGCAGCGTGTGGGACTTGTTCTATTAGTCCATCTATACTGACCTCCATCAGGTTGCAAATTAAAAATATTTTTTTTCTGCATCTAGCTCTGAAAAAATATTTGGGCTTCTAGCAGTGTGTGGGACTTGGTCTATTAGTCCATCTATACTGACCTCCATCAGGTTGCAAATTAAAAATAATTTTTTTCTTCATTTATCTCTGAAAAAATATTTGGGCTTCTAGCAGCGTGTGGGACTTGGTCTATTAGTCCATCTATACTGACCTCCATCAGGTTGCAAATTAAAAATAATTTTTTTCTGCATCTAGCTCTGAAAAAATATTTGGGCTTCTAGCAGTGTGTGGGACTTGGTCTATTAGTCCATCTATACTGACCTCCATCAGGTTGCAAATTGAATATAAAAATTTTCTGCATCTAGCTCTGAAAAAATATTTGGGCTTCTAGCGGTGTGTGGGACTTGGTCTATTAGTCCATCTATACTGACCTCCATCAGGTTGCAAATTAAAAATAATTTTTTTCTGCATCTAGCTCTGAAAAAATATTTGGGCTTCTAGCAGTGTGTGGGACTTGGTCTATTAGTCCATCTATACTGACCTCCATCAGGTTGCAAATTGAATAAAAAAATTTTCTGCATCTAGCTCTGAAAAAATATTTGGGCTTCTAGCGGTGTGTGGGACTTGGTCTATTAGTCCATCTATACTGACCTCCATCAGGTTGCAAATTAAAAATAATTTTTTTCTGCATCTAGCTCTGAAAAAATATTTGGGCTTCTAGCAGTGTGTGGGACTTGGTCTATTAGTCCATCTATACTGACCTCCATTAGGTTGCAAATTGAATAAAAAAATTTTCTGCATCTAGCTCTGAAAAAATATTTGGGCTTCTAGCGGTGTGTGGGACTTGGTCTATTAGTCCATCTATACTGACCTCCATCAGGTTGCAAATTAAAAATAATTTTTTTCTGCATCTAACCCAGCCAATAGTTTTGGCCTAATACCACAGTTTGGCCACTCAGCTCTGCTCGGTTACCATCCATTGTTTTTTTGTGCAAACAACTCCAGAGTTGTGAATTAGTTAACCACCAAAATGAGTGGAAAAAGGCCTGCTGCTGGTGGAAAGGGGAATAGGCGTGTTGGGAAGGGGAAAAAAGGTTGTGTCCGTGGGGTAGGTGCAGAAGAAAGACCATCTTCCAGCCAAACTAAAATGTCTACTTCTTTTAGCGGACAATGTGATAAGATCCCTTTCTTACGGCCACGCCAATCGCTACAAATTCCAGATGAGGCACAAAAACAGCAGGTGCTTCAACGGATATCAAGTGCTCCTTTAAGTGGGCTCTCCTCCACATCAACTTCAACATCACAAATACTCCAGTCCTCAAAGGTGTCACCCAAATCGCACTTGCTTCCTCACAGCTCCCAAATCTCCAGCTGCCCGTCTGAGTATGAGGTAGAACAGATGGTTGAGTCTGCAGAGCTGTTTACTCATACTATAGCCTGGGAATCAGAGGTCGACTCCAGCGCTTCTGTGAATCCAGACGAGGAAATGATCTGCACTGATGCCCAGAATCTTTATGAGTCGGATCCAGGACCAGACGCAGAAGGTTCTGACCATAATGTAGACCCTCATTCCCAAACTGTAACTCCTGTTGGTGGAGACAATGAGGAAGACGATGATAAGACTCAAATACCTGATTGGAGCGACAACTTTAGTTTTTTGTCAGGGCAGGAACAGGTTGGCTCTGAGGACGACGGGTGCGATAACGCACAGGGTGATGATGATGAGGTCGGAGATCCCACTTACTGTCAACCCACAGTCAGCCAAGAGATGAGGTCAGCAGAGGAGGTGGAGGAAGATGCTAGTGACGACGAGGTCAGGTTGCGCCTTCCTGGACAGAGACGTAGTACTGGAAGCACGTCAACAACTGCATCCTCAAACACAACTCTGCCTCTCACCACAAGTCGTGGTGGCTCTTCAGGTCGCATGGGTGCTAAGCCTTGCATAGCCTGGGCATTTTTTCAGATCGATAAAGATGACCCAACTCGTGTTATCTGTAACATTTGTCAGCAAAAGCTAAGTAGAGGCCAAAAAATACATAGTTTGAGTACTTCATGCATGAACCGGCACATGGACATGAAGCATAAGTTGCAGTGGGAAGCTCAGTGTGCTACAATGCGGCCTAGCCGGCCGGGCCAACCACCGTCTGCCATATCTTGTGCATCCGCGGCCTCTTCATCCTCTGTGACTGGGGGGACAGCAGTCACACCTGTTTTGGGGCGTAGACCTGCCACCTCTTTACCCGCAACAGCCAGCGTGATTGGCAGGTCATCATTTTCTTTGGAGGTGGTAACACCAGCTGGTGTTGAGCGCTGTCCGACATCGATAGCACCACCTTTGGATCAAGGCAACCTAACATGTCCGCCTGCATCTTCCTCACAGACCGGCAGTTTGCCGGGGACACCCTTATCAACCCCGTCTAAGCACAATAGCCAGCCCTCGGTCCCTCAGATGTGGACAAGTAAAAGACCATTTCCTCCTAGCCATGAGAAAGCTAAGAGGTTGAATTTCACCATCTGCAAGCTCTTGGCTACAGAAATGCTGCCTTTCCGCCTGGTGGACACAGAGGATTTTCGAGACCTTATGTCCGTCGCAGTGCCCCAGTACCAGATGCCCAGTCGGCACTACTTCTCAAAGAAAGGTGTGCCTGCGCTCCACCAGCATGTCGCACACAACATCACCGCTTCTTTGAGAAACTCTGTGTGTGACAGGGTGCATTTCACCACAGACACTTGGACGAGTAGGCATGGACAGGGGCATTACATGTCGCTGACTGGGCACTGGGTAACTATGGTGACAGCAGGACAAGGGGCTGCTGTCCAAGTCTTGCCGTCCCCACGAGTTGTGCGTCAATCCTCTTTATGTCAAAGTTCCTCCACTGCTTCTGCCTCCTCAACCTCCTCTCGGTCTTCCACCTGCACCCAAAGCCTGTCTGGTCATGCCACAAGCTTTCTAACTGCGCAGAAGGGATCCTGCACACCTCCTTACTATGCTGGCAGTAGGGCTCAACGTCATCAGGCGGTTTTTACATTGAAATGTCTGGGAAATGTGAGTCACACAGCTGAGGAGTTGTGGTCAGCTCTGGAGAAACAATTTCATGAATGGTTGTCTCCACTGGACCTGAAACCAGGGAAGGCCGTGTGCGACAATGCTGCAAACCTGGGTGCGACCCTTCGCCGGGGCAATGTCACACACGTGCCTTGTATGGCTCACGTGTTGAACCTGGTTGTCCAGCAATTTTTAGCCCACTATCCCAGACTAGATGGCCTTCTGCAGAGGGCACGGTCGCTGTGTGCTCACTTCCGCCGTTCGCATCCCGCAGCTCAGCGACTTACATCTCTACAGAAGTCGTTGGGCCTGCCACTTCACCGGCTAAAATGCGATGTGCCTACCCGGTGGAATTCAACTCTGCACATGTTGCAGCGACTGTGGCAGCACCGACAAGCCCTGGTGCAATACGTTCTGACGTATAGCCTGGGCCAACGAGATTCAGAGGTGGGGCAAATCACGCTGGAGGAGTGGTCTCAGATCAGGGACCTATGCACCCTTCTGCACAGTTTTGAAATGGCGACGAAGATGTTTAGTGCTGACGATGCCATTATCAGCATGACTATTCCGGTGATTTACATGCTGGAGCACATGTTAAACAGAATTCGGAGTCAGGTGGTGGCACAAGAGGAGGTGGAGGAAGTAGAGGAGGAGGAGTTGTATGCGGAAGGGCTAACATCTGCAAGGTCCAGACGGTCGGCAGCACCAAGGCGGCAGGCATGTGAGGGTGGGGGAGATGATTTTACCAGGGCGCATGGTAGCAGCCAAACTAGTGAGGAAGGTGCAGGAGCCCAGGAAGAAGTGGAGGACGAACTGATGGAAGACTCATCAGATGAGGGAGACCTTGATCACATTTCTGTTGTGCGAGGTTGGGGGGAGAGGACAGAGGAAGGAAGCATGATTGCTACCTCGCCACCAACACAACAGGGACTTGGTGCTCCTGGATGCGCAACACACATGAGTGCCTTCTTGCTGCACTACCTGCAACATGACCCTCGAATTGTGAGAATTAGAAATAATCCTGACTACTGGGTTGCCACACTGTTAGATCCCCGGTACAAAAGTAAATTTGCAGAAATTATTCCTGCCATAGAAAGGGATGCACGCATGCAGGAGTATCAGCAGAGACTGTTGCAGAATCTTACATGTGCTTTTCCACAAAATACCAGTGGTGCACGTAGTGAATCTCACAGTTCCAACTTGCCAACCGTGGGACCGTCAAGTGTTCAGCACTCAAACCGTAACAGAACCACAGTATCTGCTGGTAACATCAATTTTGCGGAATCATTTCACCACTTTTTTAGCCCATCCTTTGCAAGGCCACAGGAGACAAGAAGTCTGACACATAGTCAACGCCTAGAGACGATGGTACAGGAGTATCTCCAAGTAAACATTGAAGCCACGACTGTGTCACTGGACCCTTGCTCTTTTTGGGCTTCCAATCTGGATAAATGGCCGGAGCTAGCCACTTACGCCTTGGAGATCTTGTCATGCCCCGCAGCCAGCGTTCTGTCTGAACGTGTGTTCAGCGCTGCTGGTGGTGTGCTGACAGATAAGCGCACGCGGCTCTCCACTGATAATGTAGACAGACTCACGTTCATAAAGATGAACAAATCATGGATCCGAAACGACTTTTCTACCCCTGTGTCATCCTGGGGAGAGTAAAAGCTTGATGATTGGTTAAAATCACCCTACCAACCGTTTTAAGCTTTCAAATTACTAATCATGTTTATCTGTATCTTGACTGGAAAATAATTTGGGCTTTGTAGCAGTGTGCAGCACTGATCCTATTAGGCCATCTATAATAAGCTTCACCAGATTTAAAATTAAAAATAATTTTTAGCTGCATCTAGCCCGGAAAATTATTTTGGGGCTCCGAGATGCGCAAGACACATAAGTGCCTTCTTGCTGCACTACCTGCAGCATGACCCTCATATTGTCAGAATTCGAAGTAATCATGACTACTGGGTTGCCACACTCTTAGATCCCCCAAACTTTTCGATCAACCTTTTCATTTTAATAAAGACCAAAAAAATGGTCATTTTTGAAATTATAAGCATTAGCAGGTTGTTAGAAACTGAAATCAAACAGTTTTCAACTCAAAACTTTATTCTAGGTGATGTTACATTTTCACATAGGACCCCTTGTTCGAAAGGAGCTTCTGAACTCTCTCGTCCATTGAATTTGTCAGGTTTTGGATGGTTTCTGCTTCAATTGTTTTGCATGAGGACAGAATACCCTCCCAGAGCTGTTGCTTAGATGTGAACTGCCTCCCACCATCATAGACACTCCTTTTAATGATGCTCCAAAGGTTCTGAATGGGGTAGAGGTCAGGGGAGCATGGGGGTCACACCATAAGTTTGTCCCCTTTTATGCCCATATCAGCCAGAGATGCAGATGTTTTATGTGCAGCATGAGATGGTGCATTATCATGCAGAAAAATGATCTTGCTGTGAAATACACGGTTCTTCTTCTTGAACCATGGCAGGAAGTGCTGTTTGAGAAAATCCACATACATTATGGAGTTCATCTTTAGCGCCTTCAGGGATCCTAAAGGGGCCGACAATCTCTCTCCCCATGATTCCAGCCCAAAACATTAATCCACCTCCTCCTTGTTGGCGCTGTAGCCGTGTTTGCGTGGGGTGTCCATCAACCAGCCATCCTCCACTCCATTCATCTGGACCATCGAGCGCTGCACGGCACTCATCCGTGAACAAAACAGTTTTGAAATCAGTCTTCATGTAATGTTTGGCCCACTGGAGCCGTTTCTGCTTGTGTGAAGTGGATAGAGGAGGTCGACAGGATGGCATATGCACAGCTGCAAACCTCTGAAGGACCCTGCATCTTGTTGTTCGGGGGACGTTGGAGGCACAAGCAGCTTCAAAAACTTGTCTGCTGCTATGACAAGGCTTTTTTGCCGCTGCTGTTTCAACCTGACGTAATTGCCTGTAGGAAAGAGTCCTCAATTTGCCCTTATCAGCACGCACACGTGTGTACTGTGAATCAGCTACATACTTCTTGATTGCCAAGACACTTCATCCTGATCATCGCACAATGTTGATTGTAGTCATGCCTTGACCTAAACACTCCACAATTTGTTGCTTCTCAGCAGCCGACACATCCTTTTTCTTTCCCATTTTGGCAGAAAATGTAGGCTGCTTAATAATGTGAGAGAGCCTTCTTAAGTAGTCTTGCCTTTCATTGGACACACCTGCCAAACTAATTAGCACAGGTGTCTGCAATTGCTTACAGTGATATAAAGAGCCCTGACACACATCACCATCAATGAGTTTAACTGACAAACAAACAAATTCTTCCCTTATCACTCCTAAACACTTTTTGCATAATAATTTGGAACGCGGTGTACATGTGCTTTTCCACAAAACACCAGTGGTTCACGTAGTGAATCTTACAGTTCTAACTTGCCAACCGTGGTCTGTATGGAATTGTTCAATAAAGGGCCCAAAATTAAGATAACATAGATGGGAGAGGTCTCTATGAATAGGAATTCCTAAGTATTTGATACCCTGTGAGGGCCAGGCAAAGGGAAAGTTGGACTGGATGGAATCCTATATGGATTTAGGGAGGGAGACATCGAGGGCCTCAGACTTCGCTGCATTGATTTTAAAATTTTACCATGTAACAAAGTGATCTATTTCAGCCATAACAGCAGGGATGGATATATGTGATTGAGTGATATATACTAGGACATCATCAGCAAATAGAGAGCACTTGTACTCGGTGCTTCCCACCTCAATCCACCTAATATTGGGGTTATGGCGAATTGATGAGAGCAGGTGCTCCGTCACTAGGATGTATAAGAGAGGGGACAGAGGACATCCCTGCCTTGTCCCATTGGTGATTGTGAAAGGTGATGAAAATGTTCTGACGCACCCCCTGGGCCTTGGGACACCCGGAGCCGGACCCTTTTTGGTGGATGCTGGTGGTTGTAGTCTTCGTGGCGGCGATCCGGTTCCGTGGCTCAGGGCGGTCAAACCAGTGGCGGAACTATTTATGTGGTTTTGATGTTTAAATGTCCGACTACGCCACCCGTGGATTGCGGTCAGGGTGAACCGCCGCTACAGGGCAGACCGCTAAGGCTGGTGTTGTGGGTGCAGCAGAGCGTAGCATAACTCCCCACGGGAGGAGTATAGCCTCAGGGCAGTGTATGCGGAGGATGGGGGTGATGGTGCAGGGCAGCAGCAGTAACGACACGGAGTCAGTGATGCAGTTCAGGGCCTTTACTCACAGTTCTTATTATCCAGACCACGTCTGCAGGTAACGGCTGCCCACGTCGTACTGTGCTCACCAGGTGAGGGGCTCAGACAACTCCCAGATAACTTTGGAGCGCTTCACAGGACCCCCTTTGTGTGTCCTTTGTCTGGCCTTTCTTACCAACACTTCTGTCCGGCTGCCTCGGGCCTCCTCTTGGTAAACTTGGCGCCAGTTTCCCTGACCCTATGTGGTGCCTTCCTAGCGGGTGGAGCAAGGGGCTGCGCCACATAAAATGTCAGAGCCTCCGGTTTCTAGCTGAGGGTCGTTTCCTGCCTCCACTAGTTCGGGGACCGGTCTCCCCCTTTGGCCTGACCCCTCCACGCAGGTGGATTCGGGCGTGCGGTGGCGACTCGCCCGTCCGCACCCCTGGGATCCCTTCATTCCTCGTTCCTGGAGCCTTCTCCGCTCCTCTTCCTTCCTTCTCCCTCTTGCAGGCCTGGGCCTCTGTTACTAGGCCCGCCTCCGGAGCAGAGCTCATGCAGAGCCCCTGCTCCCTGCCACTTCTGCTCAGACTTCTCTGCACTGAACTAAGATGGTGCCCACCTTTTATACTCCCTTCTCAATGCACCCAGGAACTGCTTCCTCCCTGCTCCTGCACTGCAGGGTTCCCCTTCCTCAGTGTTCCCTCCCCCCACTCCAGCCAGGGACAGGGACTGTCGTGCCCATCTCAGGGGCATATTGGTCGCCCTGCCCCACGGCAATGTGGTGTAATGCATGCAGGTGTCGGGTCCTGATCCACACTCCATCCTTATCTGAGAGTGAGATATCACACCTCTGGGTGAGGTGCAATACGTCTGTAGCAACCGAGCCCTCGGTGCTACAGTTCCATTTATCTTCAGCCTAGGTGACGTATTGTGATACAGGGCCGTGATTTTGGCTATAAAAGGGTCCCCTAGACCCCTACCCCAAGCTTTTTAAGAGAATCATATATGGCGTGCCAGGAGACTCTATGGAATGCTTTCTCAGCATCCAACGAGAGTATCTACTTACAAATTTTTAACTGCATCTAGCCCAGGAAATACTTTGTGCCTAGTAGCAGTGTCTGCTAGTCAGCGGATTATCCCGGCTGTTAAGCAAGCTACACCACCTGTAGTTTGGACACTTAATTTTTTCAAAGGAAATGCTTCGGGACCACGGGATACTTAGTGAAGAGCATCAGGAGGCACCCCAAGGCATAGGGGCTGGGACTGGCACTAGGATGCCTTGCGGTGGACAGCCGAGCTCGATCCTTATAAAAGCTTTTTAACTGCAGCAGCTTTAGTGGACGCTACTGGAGCTGGAATTACGCGGCTGCTGGCATGAGACTTGCCCTCCAATAGATCCTTGTAAATGGATTTAAAGTGTATTCATTTAAATTAGAGGGACAATTTAAATTAAAAAGCTTAGAGCTGCCTCCACCACAGGGGGGCTCTCTCGACCCACCAGCGGACAGGCACCAGTATTGGGAGAGGGGGGCTGGCCGTCAGGGTTCACCGCGGCTCTGGCACAAACCCGGCGACACGGAGGTGGCACGGGCAGGAGCGGACTGGCCGTCTCGGCTTCTCACTTTTTGGATTTTAGAAGGGCATGACATGCCTATATCTGTGTCTCCCCCTCCTTTTACTCCTCCACCTCTTTTCTTTTCGCATGCCTATATGTACTTGTCACTTTTCCATGTGTTAGTTGTGTCTTCTGAGCAGTTTGTCAGCTTTTGGACACCTTTGAAGGTGTTTTCTATGTGTTTCTATGTGTTTTTGTTTGCCTGCCATTGGTTTTAACGGTGTTCGAAGGTGTTCGACGAACAGTTCGACGAACAGTTCGGCGAACACACGGGTGTTCGACGAACCGAACCGAACTCGAACACTACGGGGGTGGCTCAACACTAGTCGTTATCCTCTACTCTGTCTGGTGAGGTTAAGGACTCCAAGGTGTGGATAGCATTGTTATTTACAGTGTATAATCTGCAACAGTGGCATATCGTGGTAATTTCACTTCATCCTCCCCACAATTTAGGAGACGTACGGGTACCCTCCCATTGCGTACATCAACCACCCCTCTGGCAGTTAAGAGTGTAGGTCTGTGCTCTGAGCTAATGGGCTCCACTACTGCCTGGTAGTTCTGTCCCTTGAGACCTATTGCTGCCCTACACCAAATCAGCATTTCACTCATCGGTACATAAGGGCTCGGATCTCTTTCTGGAGCACCCTCCTCTGCCCTGGTTTGACGGTGTCAGTAATCTGTTGGAGCAAAAACAACACTTCTCCCAAACAGTTACCGACAATATTTGTACCAAGTATCATATACAAGTCTGTATCACCAGGATTTGACTCCACTACAATAAGTCCTTGGTCCTTTAGTTCCGCTCTCCCCACCTTCACTGTCACGTTCTTAACCCCTACTAGGTTAAGAGGAAGGCCGTTAGAGGCATACACGGAGAGGTTCGGGGCTGGCGGCTGGAGTTCATCTACGGACCAGTACCTTTTGTAGAGGACATCAGGTATGATGGTTACCTGAGATCCAGTGTCCAGCAGGACAGATGTCGCGATGCCATCCAGCACAATGGACAGGAAAGGTCTTCCTCCCACGAACCGATGGTACCAGCCTGATGGGCCTGCTTTATTTATTCCTGGGTGTCGGCCCTCGGCCCCAGGGTTTGCTTGTTTAAAGGACAGTTCCGCGCTGTGTGGCCTGCCTTCTGGCAGCGGTAGCAGAAGAATTCTCCTGGAGGGTGACGTTGGTCGTTGGTCCTCCCACGGGGTGGCGTTGTCCTCCTCCTGGGTGGCGTTGTCCTCTTACGGGGTGGCGTTGTCCTCCTTTTCCTCCTCATCCAGGGGACGTCCTCAGGGCTGTCGGCCAGTAGGATCCTTCCTTCCGGCTCAGGCTCCGTCTGTGGCTGCAGGGTGCTCAGGACAGTGGCCAGGGTTTTACTTAACTGGTGCACTTTAGAGCGCAGGCTGTCCAGCTCGCTAGGAGGCACTGTTTGCATTTTTGTCTCAGCCATTAATGAAAGAGCAGTGGGTGCTGCGGGCACTGGGGTGGCCCCACCCTGGTAACGCTGGATAGCAGTATCTGATGGTTCCAGGGGCTGCAGACCCTTTATAGCCATGTCCTTAAGGGTGTCAAAGGTGGCATCTGGATGATCTAAGGCCCACCACCGTACAGTTCTGCTCTCCTCCTGAGACCTCAACCTCCGGATGAACTGTTCAATCAGCATTTTATTTTCATTTTGTATGCTGGCTGGACTAACCTGTTTCAGGGCCCGCAGGGCTTCCTGAAAGCACCAGGCGTAGTCCCGGACACTGTCCTCAGGTTTCTGGACACAGTGGTAGAACCTCATCCGGAGATCTGTCTCAGTGCGGTTTTCAAACACAGTTTGCAGTCTCTTAAAGATGATGGATACTGATTCTTGGTCTGCGGCTGACCAGGTTTCAACTTCCCGCTCTGCGGCACCAGTCAATTGTCCTAGTACAACAGCGGCTCTCTGTTTGCCAGTCATAGAGTACATATCCAGCACACCGCATATTTTTCTCTTGAATCCGGACAGGGTGTCTGGTTTGCTGTTTTACTGGGGGAGCCATTTCGCTCCAGGGATATACGGCAGGGCCATGGGTATCATTGGGGTCACAACCCCTGCTGGTGAAGCGGCCGCTCTGGCCTGTGCAGCGCCGGGCGCAAATTGGGCATCAGGAGCACTAACCGGTGCTCCGGCGGCTTGCTGGTCGTCGGCCATGGTTGCGCCCCCCTAGTGAACCGGAGCCTACCTTCTTCACTTCTCATCCGGTAGGCCGCAGCTCCGCGGGCGATGGTCTTCTTCACTCGCGTCTGACGTCAGAGCGTCCTCTGGGCTCATTCCAGGACCTGACGCTTCCTGGTTCGACGTCAGGGGCGGGGCGTGTCCTGGGCTTCGCGAGCTTCCAGCGGTTACGCCTCTCCGATTCCCGTGGTTACGCCCCTCTTCTTCCCGCGCGGCGACAGGAAAATGGCGGACAATGGCGCGAAATCTCGGGAATGGCGGGAAACCTTCACCACAGTGAGTATCACAGTCTTTTAAGGTGCACAGTACCCGATGGCAACGTGCACGGAATCCTGTTCATGACGCCAAGACATGACACGCCCCCTGGGCCGTGGGAGTGCTTGGCAGCCGGGCCTCTGCGTATGCCTGTGGGGGATATCACGGTGGATGGCCCGGTCCATGACTCAGGGCGGTCAGTAAAAAGGGGAATTTATAGGGGATTTGGAAAGTTTGTGACGCCACCTGTGGAATGCGGCAAAAGGGGTGCCGCCGCTGCGGAGCAGTCCTCTGGAGCAGGTGTTACGGCAGCAGGGATGGTGTGGCTCTCCACAGGTAGAGCTAGCTCCAGGGCAGCGTGGGGTGTAATGGAGGATGCTGGGGAGAGACGGCAGGATGGTCCCGGAGGAAAGACGGACACTCACACAGGGGTAAGCTTCAGTACCTTTACTGGTGATGGTGCAGGCACGGTCCAGGGTACTCCAGGCGAAGGGTACACTTTTGGACTCTCCCCAGTGAGCGGGTATAGGGTCTCCTGATCCGTGGCTTTTCTCGCTAAGCTTCTGGCCTGCCTGGAACTAGGCCTAGCTTGGTTACTGTCTCTCTCTCCTTTGCACCTGCTGACCTGGTGGTAGGGCCTTCTCTTTGGAGATCACTCTCCCTGGACGCTGGGGCCTCCGTGACTCCTAGCCCTGGTACTGTAGTCAGCATTTGGCAAACCGGGGACCTGTAGTTCTCCAGGGGTTCCGGTGGTCCCTACTGGGTGTAAAGAGTCCCTGTAGGCGCGGATCCGGTATATATCTCGGGGTGAGCCTGGTATGCTCCTCTGCCCCCATTGCTACTTCTTCCTTCTCCTCTCGCCTTCGGCCCACTCAAGGCCCTCACTAGGCCTTCACACGTGCTGTAGGCCTTAGCTCGCCTAAGCACAGCAGCCTGCTGGTCTGAGGTGGTAGGGTGGAGATGTGTGAATGTGTGAGGGCCTCTTGTGGAGAAGTCCATCCATGCACCCTTCTGGGTTCTGTGGCACCAATGCGCAGCAGGGCGCCACATTGATGATTATGGCTTACAGCCAATGAAAACACAGAAGTCATTATTTCAGTAAATTAAAATAATTAGCAAAAAACACCTGCAAAGTCTTCCTAACTTGTTTAAAAGGTCCCTTAGTCTGTTTCAGTAGGCTCCACAATCATGGGGAAGACTGCTGACTTGACAGATGTCCAGAAGACAGTCATTGACACACTCCACAAGGTCCCAGAATCTGGAGGAAGAGTGGAGAGGCCACAATCTAGGTCTAGTGTGAAGTTTCCACAATCAGTGACGGTGTGGGGAGCCAAGTCATCTGCTGGTGTAGGTCCACTGTGTTTTATCAAGACCAAAGTCAGCGCAGCCATCTACCAGGAAATTTTAGAGCACTTCATGCTTCCCTCTGCCGACAAGCTTTTTGGAGATGGAAATTTCATTCTCCAGCAGGACTTGGCACCTGTCCACACTGCCAAAAGTACCAATACCTTGTTTATAAACAACAGTATCACTGTGCTTGACTGGCCAGCAAACTCGCCTGACCTTAACCCCATATAGAATCTATGGGGTTTTGTCAAGAGGAAGATGAGAGACACCAGACCCAACAATGCAGACGAGCTGAAGGCTGCTATCAAAGCAATCTGGGCTTCCATAACTTTGTTGTATTAAAGTATTCTAATCTACTGAGATAATGACTTTTGTGTTTTCATTGGCTGTAAGCCATAATCATCACCATTAACAGAAAAAAACACTTGAAATAGATCACTCTGTTTGTAATGACCCCATATAATATATGAGTTTCACTTTTTGTATTGAAGAACTGAAATAAATTAACTTTTTGATGATATTCTAATTTAGTGAGATGCACCTGTACATTGTACGTTGCAGTGTATCTCTATGTATCTGTATTCTAGAGGTGAAGAAAAAGTCAGATTTTGTTGTTCCTATAAGACTACTAAAAAAATATAAAAAAAAAAAAATCTGTGTTTTTGTGACTCTCCCTGGGACTCTATTACAACCTCTTTAAGGGCATGCTACAGGTAAAGCCAAGCTCCAGTGATTTGAGTGGGAGAATTTTGTATACTTAAGCTGCATTGCAGCCCTTTACCACACAGGTAGATGATACTGGTACATAGAGATACATCAGCATATGTATTTCTATATCCCTGTATTCTAGAGGAAGAATAAAAGTAAGTTTTTTTCTTCCTATAAAATTACTAAAAAGTAATAAAAACAATTGCAATAATGTCATTTTTAATGCATTTGTTTTTTAAAAGAAAATAAACATCTCAAATCAATAAGTAACAGACATATTTGGTGTGCCTGTAATCGTAACGACTCGCTCAACATAGTGATCAGATTAGTTACAGTGATCAGTAAAAGGCGTAAAAAAATGGTGTGATTGATTTTTTTCTCTATTAATCCCATAGAAAATGTAATAAAAATGTAACGCTGAGATCGTATTCACACATAGCGTTGATGGTATGTTTTTTTCTGCACATTTTCTGCAGGTGTCCACACCACAAGATGTAATAACAATCTACTCTGATTATTGTGTGTCTGTTGCGTTTCTTTTATGTGTTTTCCCCCTTATTTGATGCTTTTTTGGTGCAGATGTGAATCCACGGTTTTAATACTTTTTTGAGAGTACAGAAAAGCTTCGATTGTGTGCAACAATTTTTTTTAAACAGGTTTTTTTCAGGCTCCCCATAGAAGCCTATAGAGAAAAAATGCACCAAAACCGTACAGTTAAGCCGCATCTTTAGACACAATGAGGGCGAAGATTTCATGAAATCACATCCACTTTGCTTGGACATTTAGACCGTATTTGCATGTAGCGTAAATGCTGTGTAATTTTATGCTGCTTTTTTTGCACAGAAATTCTGCTCTGTTCAACTGTCCAAGCAAAGTTGATGTGACTTCAGGACAACTGTGCCCCCTGTGTGACTAAAGACTAAATTGTACAGTTTTGGTACTTTTTTTCTCTAGAGGCTTTTATGTGGAGCCTAAAACATGCATATAAAAAACTATTGTTACTTTTATAAGTGCAAAATCAAAGCTTTTCTGTACAATAAAAAACACTTACAAAGGCGGTTTCACATCTGCACCAAAATAGCATCAAATAAGGGGAAAAAGGCATAAAAAATGCAAAAAATGCATTAACTAGAGAAGATTGTAATTGCATAGTTTGTTGCGGACACCTGCAGAAAACAAAAACACAGTGTGAACATGGTCTTATAGACACCAAAAAGCCAGATATCATATAGCAAGCCTTACAACAAGATAAAAAAGTTCTGGCTGCTACAACTGTGAATAAATGAGCAAAAAATAAATTCATAGGTCTCGCCAGCCCTGGCTAATCGAAAGCTGAATGTCCCTCACAACCACCACCCCATCTCCTCCTGCCATGGTGGAAAGAAATGGTAATTGGGAATGGCTGGGGTGTGTGGCTAGGGACATGGTCAAAATTTGCCCTCTTTCTGTTCTTCAAAAGTTGGGAGGTATGCAGACGGTTGGGTGAAGATGTGCCAATAAGCCACTCTACCCTGCCCAAGGGATTTTGAGACACTTGCTTGAGAAGCAACAATGCTAAAGAAACTACAAGTATTAGAACAAGGCACAATTCTTGTACCAGCAGAAAAAGTCTTTATATGCTATAATATGAAATCAGAGGTATACAATAATAAAGTAAAGGCCTTTTGGATATGTGGCTCCTTGCACAACCTTTATATAAAATAGCTATTGGTTTGTGTATCCAACAGCCTACATTACTTTTGTGCTTAAAAAAAATTGCTAACAAAAATATAACAAAATAATTCTATATTACAAATTGTAAAATGACTCTGCAAACATGAACCCACAAGTGCTCAAGTCATAGTTAATCTGGTTCATAGAAGACAGTGCAGAATACAACCAAAATAAGAAGCATTGGTCCCAGTGTAATTTATCTTGGCACAGTAACTTTAAGTATCACATTGCGTATTTCAATACTCCTCTTAGATCTTGTGATTTGTTTGAATTTCATAATAACGTCTCTTACTAGGATATTTATATGTAGAAATGTTAAACATTTGAAAATCTATAAAATAAACCAAAAACTGGAATATGTGGTTAGCAGAGATGAGCGAATTGATTCTATATGAATTTGTGTCAATTTTTTAGGAATTCACTTAACCTGGCCAATTCGAACAATTTGCAATTCACAATGAGTGAATCGCCTAAAATTGCCACTGCCATTTTACACATTGCAGAAGTTTGCATCAGTCAGAGAAGGATAATATGTCCTTGGGCAGGTTTCCCCATAATACCATCACATGATATATCAGCCAATCAGGACAGACTATCAAAGCTTGTATTAAAACAGATACAGGAAATGTAGCAGCCATTTTGTGATGTCTCTGGATAGTGAGAGGACATCACAGCTCAGAGCTAAACAAAAGAGATAGTTAGAGAAAACCACAAAACACTAGGATGAACACCATGCCGGAAATGCGGTGCAATGGAGGTATGCATGACTGGACAGCGAGCAGAAAGCAGCGGGGGCAGTCAGAGAAGTGGATATGTTCTTTTTTCTATTTAACCTTTTGCTGGCCCTCTATTGATCTGCAAGATGGTAGCTGCAGCTAGCCACCATTTTGATGAATTAGTAGAGAGCGATTTACAAAAAGTCTATAATCACAAGAATGCAGATTTTTATAAAAACAGAATTAAATTCCACTGGAATAAATGTATCCATCTCAAGTTAACATTAAAAACACACACATTATAATCAGGTTTATATGTTGTTACAGTCTCTTTCTAAGGGCTACAGTTAGGATCAGGACTGGGTTAAGTATAGGTTTAGAATAATAGTTCCATAAAAAGTTACATAAGAAAAACCCCAAAGGTATAATAAAATGTCAAATATAAATATAAAAAGTTATACATTGTTATATTATAATTGCTATATTATACGTATAATATATTGCTATATTACATTATTTACATTTCTGTATAATGCAAAGTAAAATTTACAGTTAAGTGTAAGTTTATACTGTTTTTATGCTTTTACTCAAGTACAAGAACCACTTAAAATGTGGACATTTTATGGAGTGACACTGCAAGTACTACTTCTGCTACTATGAAGGAATTCACAGCTGCAACAATTGCAAATGCAAATATTATCTGCCATGTAGTGCTACTAAATAATTTGTCTGATCCAGATGATCCCTTCAAAACAGCATCAAAGCATCAATTCTTCTAGGTAAACTTGAACTTAGTTTTTGAAGGAACTCGGAAAGAAGGTTCTGTCAAACATCTTGGAGAACTAACCACAGATCTTCTGGGGATGAAAGCTTGTGCAAACCCTTTTGCCTTTTCATCTAATCTCACTTAGACTCGATAATATTAAGACCAGGGCTCTGTGGGGCCAAATCATCAATTCCAGGACTTTTTTATTTATTTACACTGAAGATCATTCTTAATGACATTGATTGCATGTTTGGGGCCGTTGTCTTGCTGCAGAGTAAATTTGGAGCCAATCAGATACCTTCCTGATGGAATTACATGATGGATAAGTTTCTGCCAGTATTTCTCATCACTGAAGTCAGCAAGAAATGGGCAACCTTTACCACTGGAGATGCAGTGGTTGGCCAATGAAGCTTAGTGCAGCAGATTAAAGCCACATCCTGTCGAATCTCCTTTGAAATCAGATGATGTCCAGCTTTTCTAGGAAGTAATTCTTAGGGTATTTTTATAATCCGACATCACAGGACAGGCCCTTAGCAAAAAAATATGCTCCTTGAAAATCAGCTTTGGAAACAGCGTCATCCTTAGGCCATTATGGCACCTTTTTTTCTCTAGGTCATGACAAGTGCCTGGTAAGAAAACAACAAGCACATGTTTGATATTTTAATGCACAAGAACGTTAGCGCAATGTTTTATGAGGTCAATTTGACCAGTCACCAGTGGTTCGTACAACATATGGTTACTTGAAATCACAAATGTAATTTTTTTCTTACCATTATTTGTCAGATTTCAGAAAAAAAGCAGAAAAAATACTAGATCAAATCCTAAGATCAAACTATAACCTTATGCATATACTGAAGTGTGTGTTGTGATGCAAATACTATACTTTGGAAAGATTTATCTGTCTACATTTATGTTATGGTCAAAGTAAGGTAAGGTCATATCTAATTTTAAATTTTTTATCTTTTTTCGTACTGACCTTGATATATCATATTGCCAGGTCAGTTTTACCGTACAGTGAACATGGTAAATAAAAAAACAAAAAAAACATCCAGACGCAGATGCAGCCATACCAAATATGTGTACTTTTATTTTTCATAAAAATATTTATTTATGGGTGTGGTGAGGCCAGGGACTGGAAATTCATATTCCCAGCTATGAAGGTCTCAGCAGGAATGCTAGTCTGTCTGACTTCAAAGGACCCCAGGGGAAATGGTGTATTCCCCACAGTCAGGATATGACTTAATTACCATTACGTTACTATGCCGGCTCCAAAAGGCAATTACCAAAAGGATGCTATTGCCCAGGATGGCGTTCACAGGGACACGACCAATGTTTATAACGAGTAATACTTATTGTCATAGCAGCTAACCAATGTAAGGACTTTGCCGTGAGAGAAAGGTATAGTGCTAGGTGTGAGGGACAGCATCATATATTGCGTCATTGATGGGATAGTTATTACATAGACTATAATGATAGCAGCCTGCAATATGATGTGTACTATGTACAAGGTGAGATGTTCTGCTTGTGCTATAGGACACTGTATTGGAGGTTGGCATACAGGATGGTCAGCAGGCGGTTGGAGGGCCATGTGTTCCCCCCTTCTTCCTGCTGCTTCCAGGTAATCAGCATTCACACAATGGGTATCTGGGCCTGCAGTCTCACCTCCAAGAGGACAAAGTATTTATATCAGCATTTGTTTCCCTTCAATACATCAACCCCTGGGAGCCTCCATTCGATTCCAGGGTGACAACACAGGAGAGAATTGAATACAGGTCAGCTAGGATATATCCCTTTGTAGTGCAAACGCCTATTCCTGACAAGAGTATGGGGGAGCTAATTGAATCATGGCAATGAGGAATAGCTAATTGAATTACCTCTGAAGTCAGGGGAAGCTCCTGTGTTAGATCAATTACCATGCACACCTTACAATGAGAATATTGCTGGGAAATGGATTATGAAATGGCTGATAGAAGGGAAGAGGAGATTACATGTAAATCGCCTATTTTCTGCCCTGCCCAAGTTACGTATAAATGTGTCCCTCTGTGAGAGAGGAGGGGTCTTCTGTTGAGGGTCACCTGTCGCTACAGATGTGCAGAAAGACACAAGGAACCGCCCCGGACCCATGACAGCACCCTTCCTGCCGTGTCGAGAGACCTTTGATGAAAGTGTGGTATATTCACTTTTATTCCTTTTAATTTTACTGTATCGTATTACTGCTTCCTTACTGTATCTGTCTGACTACTGTATATATATATCTTGTAACCGCTTGTATATATTGTACCTAGCATCGCTCTTTTGAGTAAATAAATATATAAAATTTATAAGCTCGCTTCACATTATCCTAAACCTGGAACTCACAGAAGTTGTGAGGAAGGATCAGGGGCACGTGGCTTCGATCGGTTTGTGACAATGGGTACAATATAGTTTTCATTTTTTGTAATTATTTTGTGATTTTTTTTTATTTTGTATTTTTACATTTTTTTTTTACTTTTTTTACTTAGTGCCACTATGGGATTTTCACAGCTCTGATCGAAGTTACAAAGCATAGCAATGCAAGAGCATTGCTATGCTTTATAGCTGTCAGTGCTGCACTGACACAAGCTAGTTAGATCATGCACTGCGCATGATTTTACTAGCTTGCTTCTGGCAGTTAATCCCGGGTGTCAGCTGTCAGATTCGCTGAAAACCCGGCGGTGATCGTGCATGCACAGAATTTGAAAAATATATATGAAAATAAGAAACTTTGTAATATAACTTATCAGATAAATCTGCTTCTTTCTTCCCCACTACTGATCAGTTATTTTCAAAATTCTCAATTCACAGGTATAATCTGTATTCAGTGAAGACAGAGTTTTTCATTACTGAGATAGGAGATGGCAGTTGGCGTTGATAAGATTCTATATAGATTGGAGGGGGAAGGAGATGGGAGGAATCTAGCTCCTCCTTCTCCCTACCCTTCACAAGGAATATTATCAGCGCCAACTGTAATTTTCTATCTCAGTAATGTAAAAATCTGTCTTCATTGAATATAGATTTTACCTGTGAATTGAGAATTTTGAAAATAACTGATCAGTAGTGGTGGAGAAAGAAGCAGATTTAACTGCTAAGATATATTACAAAGTTTCTTATTTTCATATATATTTTTGATTTATGAAATCAAAATTAAAATGGCAGTTACTCTATAAGTAACTCTAATACCCAAAGTTTAATTTATGTGACCAGGTTTAGGAAATCACTATAGGATTGAAAATAGCTGATATATACTCATAAAAACTTGAAGAAACATAAGTATATACTATTAAATTCTTGTTTTATCTATACTTTCAGCTGCTTTATTCAGATTTCAATTTTGATGAATCTCAACATATTTTATTCAAATCTCTATCATAATCTAGAATTGAAAATTTGATGAAAATCTCCCATTAGTGATAGAAATCTTTTCTTTCTGTAACATTATAGGATGCAGACATCTTCGGAAGCATTTTCTTTGTTAATGAAAAGCATGTATTTTTTGCTATTGGGTTTTACAAAGAAGTTTGCATAGTTTGACTTTTTATGCTCTTTGTTTCCTTGTTCACTGCTTTTTGCACAATGAGTATCTAAAAATCCATTCAGTGAGCTTTTTCTGATGATCTTTACCTGGTGATGATGGCTGCAGTATTCAGCCATCATCTGCCTCCAACACCTGTGGATCGAGTGGAGCTCTGCTTGCGGCCATTAATATGTTAAATGCTATTGTCAATCTCTGACAGTGGCATTTAACACATGACGCCAGGGGAAAGTGTCATTACACAAGCCCATCAGTGCGCCTGTGACATGATCGAGGGGTGCTGATGGGTTGCCATACTGATGGGTTGCCATACTGTGGCATTGTTTTATATAGCACAAGCCTTCAGATGATCGCAGTTTCAAGTCCCCTAAGGGGACTAACAAATACAGTAAAAAGTGAAATTTTCTTAAAAAAAGTAAATTAAAAAATGTAAAATTTTAAATCATCCCCCTTTTCCTTCATTAAAAATTAAGAATTTTTTTTTTTTTTAAATACACATAATTGCTATTGCTGTGTTCATAAAAGTTCGATCTATCAAAATCTAAAATAAATGAATCCAATCGTAACAAGAGAAAAAATCTAAATGCCAGAATTGTGATTTTTTTCAGCCGCAGCAGCAACCAGGGCCGGCTCCAGGTTTTTCTGGGCCCCGGGCGAAAGAGTCTCAGTGGGCCCCTTTAACACATACCACGATTCATGATGCAGAGATACGGCGGAGAAATATATATATATAGTACAATGCAAAGATTTCACTTCATGAGTGATATCTATTGTAAATTCCACAATAGCTCAGAAACCGGTGAATCGCTCCACACAGAATAGTGGCCCCCATATAAGGCTCCATACGGAATACTGGTCCCCATATAACGCCCATATGGAATACTGGCCCCCATATAACGCTTCATACGGAATACTGGCCCCCATATAAGGCCCCATACGGAATACTTGCCCCCATATAAGGCCCCATACGGAATACTTGCCCCCATATAAGGCCCCATACGGAATACTGGCCCCCATATAAGACCCCATACGGAATACTGGCCCCCATATAAGACCCCATACGGAATACTGGCCCCCATATAAGGCCCCATACGGAATACTGGCCCCCATATAAGGCCCCATACGGAATACTGGCCCCCATATAAGACCCCATACGGAATACTGGCCCCCATATAAGACCCCATACGGAATACTGGCCCCCATATAAGAGCCCATACGGAATACTGGCCCCCATATAAGGCCCCATGCGGAATACTGACCCCCATATAAGGCTCCATGCGGAATACTGACCCCCATATAAGGCTCCATGCGGAATACTGACCCCCATATAAGGCTCCATGCGGAATACTGACCCCCATATAAGGCTCCATGCGGAATACTGACCCCCATATAAGGCTCCATGCGGAATACTGGCCCCCATATAAGGCTCCATACGGAATACTGGCCCCCATATAAGGCTCCATACGGAATACTGGCCCCCATATAAGGCCCCATATGGAATATTGGCCCCTATATAAGGCTCCATATGGAATACTGGCCCCCATATAAGGCTCCATAAGGAATACTGGCCCCCATATAAGGCTCCATACGGAATACTGGCCCCCATATAAGGCTCCATACGGAATACTGGCCCCCATATGGAATACTGGCCCCCATATAAGGCTCCATACAGAATACTGGCCCCCATATAACGCTCCATACAGGATACTGGCCCCCATATAACGCTCCATACAGGATACCGGTCCCCATATAATGCTGCATGCAGGCTGTTACCCCCCACATAATGCCCCATACAGGCTGTCCCCCCCTTATAATGCTCCATGCAGGCTGTTCCCCCCCACATAATGCCCCATACAGGCCCCCCCTTTTAATGCTCCATGCAGGCTGTTACCCCCCACATAATGCCCCATACAGGCTGCCCCCCCCCCCCCTTATAATGCTCCATGCAGGCTGTTCCCCCCCACATAATGCCCCATACAGGCCCCCCCTTTTAATGCTCCATGCAGGCTGTTACCCCCCACATAATGCCCCATACAGGCTGCCCCCCTCTTTATAATGCCCCATGCAGGCTGTTACCCCCCACATAATGCCCCATACAGGCTGCCCCCCTCTTTATAATGCCCCATGCAGGCTGTCACCCCTCCTCTTTATAATGCTCAATGCAGGCTGTCACCCCTCCTCTTTATACTGCCCCATGCAGGCTGTCACCCCTCCTCTTTATAATGCCCCATGCAGGATGTCCCCCCCTCTCTTTATAATGCCCCGTGCAGGCTGGTCCCCACCTTATAATGCCCCATGCAGGCTGTTCCCCACCTTATAATGCCCCATGCAGGCTGGTCCCCACCTTATAATGCCCCATGCAGGCTGTCACCCCTCCTCATTATAATGCCCCAAGCAGGAATCCCCCCCTCTTTATAATGCCCCATGCAGGCTGTTCCCCACCTTATAATGCCCCATGCAGGCTGTCACCCCTCCTCTTTATAATGCCCCATGCAGGATGCCCCCCCTCTCTTTATAATGCCCCGTGCAGGCTGTTCCCCACCTTATAATGCCCCATGCAGGCTGGTCCCCACCTTATAATGCCCCATGTAGGCTGTCACCCCTCCTCATTATAATGCCCCAAGCAGGAATCCCCCCCTCTTTATAATGCCCCATGCAGGCTGTTCCCCACCTTATAATGCCCCATGCAGGCTGTCACCCCTCCTCTTTATAATGCCCCATGCAGGATGTCCCCCCCTCTCTTTATAATGCCCCATGCAGGATGTCCCCCCCTCTCTTTATAATGCCCCATGCAGGCTGTCACCCCTCCTCTTTATAATGCCCCATGCAGGCTGTCACCCCTCCTCTTTATAATGCCCCATGCAGGATGTCCCCCCCTCTCTTTATAATGCCCCATGCAGGATGTCCCCCCCTCTCTTTATAATGCCCCATGCAGGATGTCCCCCCCTCTCTTTATAATGCCCCATGCAGGATGTCCCCCCCTCTCTTTATAATGCCCTATGCAGGATGTCCCCCCCTCTCTTTATAATGCCCCATGCAGGATATAACCCCCCCTCTTTATAATGCCCCATGCAGGATGTCCCCCCCTCTCTTTATACTGCCCCATGCAGGATGTCCCCTCCCCTCTTTATAATGCCCCATGCCTCCATACATTAAAAAAAAAAAAAAAAATCAAATACTCACCTCCCTTCTCCTCACCTGCTACCTGCTGCCCGCTGCCCGCCGCTCGCTGCTCGGCTCCGAACTCCAGCGTTGTCGGCGTCTTCCCGCTCAGCGCTCCCTGTGATGGCTCAGGGGAGGGCGCGGTGTAAAGACGTCACCGCGCCCTCTGACCTGAGACGTCACAGGGAGCGCAGAGCAGGAAGACAGCTGATCTGCGGAGGCACGGGGAGAGGTAAGTATCAGGCTGCCGGGGCCCTGAGCAAGCGGCGGAGAAGGGCGGGCGCTGACACCGCTCTCCTCCGCCCATAGCCCAGCGGGGTGCGCGACCGCCAGTGGGCCCCTCTGCCTGCTCAGGGCCCCGGCATTTGCCCGGGTGCGCCGGGTGCTGACGCCGGCCCTGGCAGCAACACACAAATAAATAGGATCAGAAGCGATCAAAACCTTGCATCTACACCAAAGTGATATCAATAAAAACATCTACTCGGGGCGCAAAAAACAAGACCTTACAGAGGTCTATATCCTGAAAATTGAAAACGCTCTCGGAAAATGTCAACACAAGGGAAATTAGTTTTTATTTTGTTTTTTTTTTTACAAATTTCAATTTTTTTTCACCATTTAAATGAAATAAGAATGATATATGTTTGTTATCTGCATAATTGTACTGACCTGTAGTATCATATTGCCAGGTAATATTTACTGTAAAATTAATATTGTAAATAAGAAACCCAAAAAACAACTGCAGAATTGTGCTTATTTCGCTATTTTGCCGCACTTGGATTTTTTTCCCCATTTTCCATAACATCACATGATAAAATAGATGGTGTCATTTAAAATTACAACTTCTCAACAATGGTTCTTGGTACAAGGGGAGGAAAAAACGAAAGCTCAAAAACAGAAAATCGCCCGGCCGGGAAGGAGTTAAAGCCGGAAATGTTCTGTGAATCATCCTTCCACTTTAAATAGCAGGATAAGAAATATTTCTGCGCTCTCTGGAATACAACACAAATATTGGTAATATATTGGAATTTTAATCACTTTATTTTGGATTACAATTAAATATAAGTATTTCTTCATGTTATCTTTTATAAAAAATGTGCAAGTATAAAACTTTATTCAGGGTATTTAGACATGTGACTGTACATAACCCTCCCTCTGCACTTGGCGCCCTTTTTTTTATTTTTTTCTTTATTTAAACCATGTATGCCTGTAACTGTTTATGTATGATTGTCCTGAGCAAGAAGTCAGTGGACTCTGAAATGCGTTGACAATAAACCTACAATTCTATTACCAATATTTGTGTTGTAATCCGGAGAGCGCAGAAATACTTCTATCCTGCTATTTAAATCTACTGTTTTCTTGGGATGGCTTTCTCTGAATTCAGAATTTCCTTAAAGACCCTTTTGAAAATAAATTCTACATTTTGCACAAAATTCAGTCTTTAGAAATGATCAGATCGATTGCCAGAGGGTCGACTTTAAGTCTAATTTCCTGAAATGGTCTATATTCTATGCATAAAATAATATTACTTGCTGATATTAGAAAGAACAGTGCCTGCTTTATACTAGTTGGTCCTATTCAGAAAAAATATGATAGATCATGTCTTTAGGAACCACTACCATTCAATATTTAAAGAAACATGGAAACTACTGGCCAGATATTGAGTCATGTCTGAGTTCATAAATAAACATTTTAGGTAATATTTGTAGGTGTGTAGTGCAATGCGATGAAGTCTATGGATCTATGGATGGCTGAAACCAGCTGTAGGATACCAGGTGTGTAGATTTCTATAATGCATTTGATTATTTATACTGTACACAGTAATGTATTATTAGGAATAGAAAATAGAAGACAGAAATTGAAATATCATTGTCAGGATTTTCATCTGTAAATTGACTTCTACCTGTATAAAGAGGACATTTTATTCCCAATGCTTCCATCCTAAAGCTCACTTGTAAATAATAAAAAATGAAAGTTATTTTCTGCTGTCAAACATCTCAGACTTTGGAGCTTTCCTTCTGTTTCTGTTTTAAATTACTTCCCTCTTTGATACATTAACTCTCTCATTGCCTACAAATCCAGCCAAGCTTGCGGGCATGTTTTTATTGATGGAAAAGGGCTGTCGTACAGTACTGCTGAACTCACCTTGCAGAATTCTAAAAGTAAAGCTTATTTTGCACTGGTGCAATGATTTATCAGTTAAGTTTAGAATCTAAATTTATAATGGAATGTGATTAAAGCCCATGACCAAGCGCTAAAAGTGGTGGAAAAAAATCTCTTTTTCCGAGACTCGCAACATTTTAATTTTTCTGGATATAGGGCTGTGTGATGGCTTATTTTTTGCGCCCTGAGCTGACGTTTTTATTGATACCATTTTGGAATAGATACGATGTTATGTTTGCTTCTTATTGCATTTTATTGTAGTGTTGTAGCAGACAACAACCGTAATTCTGGTGTTTCGTTTTTTCTTGTTACACTGCTTACCGATCTAATTAATTTACTTTATATTTTGATAGATTGGACTTCTACGAATGCAGCGATGCCAAATATGTGTATTTTTTAAAATGGTTTCATTTTTAGTGGAGCAAAAAGAGGGTGATTTGAACTTTTGTGTTTTTATTATATTTTTAAAACTTTTTTTTCACTTTCTATTGTATTTGTTTGTCCCTTAGGGGACTTCAAGCTGCAATCATCTGATCGCTTGTGCTGTACACAGCAGTGCATCAGAACTGCTATGTACAGAGAAAATCACAATCTCCTATGAACTTCGGCCACGGGCTGGCTTTCACAGGAGGATCATAAGGACAGGTACTTCACAGACCCCCGACTGTCATGACAATCTATCGGTGCCCCCCAATCACGTCACGGGTACGCCTCCCCCTGCTGGTGCGTGTTAAATGCCACTGTCAGAAATTGACAGCGGGCTCCAACAGGTTAACTGTTAAAGGAACATGACGGCTGATTAAATCAGCCATCATGTGCCGGGAAAAATGCGGACTCATCATCAGTCAGGGAGCCGGCATAAGACGTACTAGTACATCATATGTCTGTAATAAGTGCTGGATCATACCTGCCCATTAAATTTGTAATCTTTTGGCCCAGAATATGCATGTTTGATAAATATTAGGTTAGGATCCCATCAAAGAAAGGTACGCCTTGTCGTGGCTGGTGGACTCTCATGAATGGGCCAATTAATGTGTTAAGTACCTTTATTAAGTATATTCTACATATATAGCAGTAATGTGGTCCAAATTTCATATATTGAATGTTTGCATACATCTTAGTGCTTACAGAGTGCTGCTGTATTCTTTTGTTAGTATATTTTGCAGCCATAGCAGCTTGAAATTGTTCACACTTACTTTATTCTGTTCGGAGGTGCTGGTTAGTTTTTTGATTTCTGTAGGCTGCAAGCCGTTGTTGAATAGGTACTGGCAATGGCATTGGCATTCTGAGTTGGGGCAAATCTAAAGCTGGGAATCAGGTGTAGGGGCAGGGAGTTCAGGACATTTCCCAAACTGAGAAAACTATGAGCTGAGTCATGGATAATGCTGATGATGATTGGTATCCAGATCAGGGTGCCGAGGAGGTGATGTCACCACTGGGTGAGGGTGATGGAGTCAACATTGTTGAGCATATCAGATATCTAACTGGCAGATTATCTGGGGGAAGATATCTTCATTCTACTGTCAGCTCTGGAGTAAGTAATGACATTACTGATGTTGGTGTAGGAGACTCAACAGTGCCTGAAAGCTATGGTGGTGGTCATGGTGGTGATGATTCCTATGTGCGGACATCTCGGGTGTGGGAATTCTGTTCCACATTGATGTAGAACCAATCTGTTGCAATGTGCAGGCTCTGCTAGTTTAAAATAAGCCATATACATCTTGACACACATCGACTAAGAATTACATCTATCTGTCAGCACATGAAATGGGATCACCTGCTGATGTGGGAAAAACAAACTCACTAGGCAGATGAGCAAGGCTCAAGTGGTCATCCTTATTCTTTCTGATTATCTTTCTGATAACCAGTCTGCATCCACAAGTATTTTCTAGTCATCATTAGACATTAGTGAACTTGTATGGAAAATGTTTGCCAGTCTCAAAGTCGGCATGAACATTGCACATTCGGATTCGTGTTCAGATATCTGAGCATTTTCCTTAAGATCTGCAAAATTCAGCCAAAGTTTGGTAAATGATCGCGTTTCTACTAATGCTTTTGTTAGGACTTTGGCTAATATAGTGTTGCTGTATGGTGAGCTGGGGAGTACGTGTTTGATGAGGGGAGGGGGTGGGGAGAGGCCAGAGGAGCGGCAGACTGTTTTCTTTCAACTTAATGTGTGGAGATTCCGGCAGCTAATCAGGGCGCAGAAACCATACACAATGCTAAGACACAAGGGCTTGTGTCATTGGCTGCTATCACTAGTCCACATTTCAGAATCTAAATCCTTTGTGCTAATAGTGTGGTCCAGACACCAGTCCACATTTCAGAATCTAAATCCGTTATGCTAATAGTGTGGTCCAGACACCAGTCCACATTTCAGAATCTAAATTCTTTCTGCTAATGGTGTGGTCCAGACACCAGTCCACATTTCAGAATCGAAAACCTTTGTGCTAACAGTGTGGTCCAAGTGTGTCACCCCAGGCCTGGATGCCACAAATATTAAAGGCTGTGTCTGAGAGCAGGAGGGAGGTTCCCTGGTCAGGGATCATTAGCATGCAGCACCTCCTGTCCCAGGCCAGTAGGGGGAGCAGGCTGCCCCTATAAAAGCTGGAACTGGGGCAGGGTTAGGGAGACCAGAACCCACTTCTGAAGGGTCCAGAAGGGTTCTCAGAGAAGAGGGACAGGTCAGCAGCAGCTGAGGAGTCCGTGAGGCAGAGGAGAAACTGCAAGCCAGGGACAGAGGTGGCGAGAGCCGGTCCTGGCTGAGAGAAGTACACAACCGGACATTGGGGTCCGAGGCTGTCAGGGTTGCAAGCCCAGCAGCAGAGAACCAACCCGCGAGGGATTTCAGGTCCCTTGGCCTAAGAAGCCTGGAGGCTCCGCCACACAGCGGGACCAGTACAGCAAGGAGAAGCAAAAGGTACCCAAGGCCCGAGTCGCAAGCCATACAGGCAAAGTACACGGCCAGCTTAGGGACATGGGCTATTACACCACGAAAAGGGGGATAGTCAGCAAGAGTATAGAGAGAGAACGGTAGGCCTACACACTCACCCTGACCAGTGGGGCTCGCCCGAATGCTCTCAGATACCCAGGCCCACTCCTAACCGATACTCCTGTTGGGTCAGTAATAACATCTGAAATAAAGACCCTGGACTGTTTGAAGCGGACTCTGAACTCTTACTATTGCGGCCTGCACTATCACCCCCAGCATTCACCTACACTGCCCTGAGGCTACACTCTTCCCGTGGGGAGTTATCCTACCCCTGTGCTGCACACCAACACCAGCCTCAGTGGTCTGCCTTGCAGCGGCGGTTACCTCTGACCGCAATCCACGGGTGGCGTAGTCGGACATTCAAAACACTGATAAATAGACTGCCACAATTTGGTCTGACCACCCTGAGCCACGGGATCTGGTTGCCATTACTACCCCCAGCATCGCATAGAAGCCCGGTTCCGGGTGCCCCACGGCCCAGGGGGCGAGTCAGCTTTTGGCGTAGTCGGCAGGATTGTGACCAACCCGCCACAAATGGGTATTGCGTGCCTGAAAAAGACTTTATACTTACCTGATTGAAGTTTCCCGCCATTCGGGGCCATTTCCCGCCAATCGGAGCCGTTTCCTGCCATCGGGCGCCATCTTCGGGATGCCGCGCGGGAAGAAGAGGGGCGTGGATGTCAAAAACGTTCGAGACCTGAAGTCCCGCCCTATGCTGAGACGCTGCACAAGGTCCTGGAAGGAGATCCAGCGGACGCCGACGTCATCACCGTGTGACGCAAGGTCCTCATCCAGAGCATCGCGGAGGATGTCCCGTGGCGTTGACGGAGGAGGATCCCATCGTTCAGAGCGAGGCCCGCCGATCATTACACTGAGGATGGACAGCCGATTTGCCGCCATTGCAGCCAGCTAGGACACGTAGCCAGGTACTGTACTTTAAATGGGTCCGACCTGGGGCAGAGGGCCAACCCCCAGGCATAAGGTCACCAGGCCCGTCTAATTGTCGTGATAAGTACGTAGGGGGACGCCTGGTTTTACCCATAGTGCTGGACGGTATCCCCATGAGTGCACTGCTAGACACCGGGTCCCAAGTGACTACCATCCCCTATGTACTTTTCAAGCAGTACTGGAGTGACACTGACATAACCCGCTATCCAGACAGTGACTTGAGCATCATCGCCAGCAATGGCCAGCCCATGCCGCAGGTGGGGTTCAGAGAGATAACCATTAAGATTGGTAAAGTTGAACTGCCGGCACAGGGAGTGATCATTGTGGACATTGACCGTCGAGAAAGTCACCCTAAAATAACCTTGGGTACTAACGTGATTGAAAATTGTCTTTCAGAAGTGATTGTAATTTTGCAACAGGTGGCGATGAATGAGAGCTCCAGCCAACAGAGGGTCCTCCAGAAGGAAATAAGAGCCCTGATGAGACGGCAACAGGTAGAACTGTCTGGTGGTGAGATCGGTAGCGTGAGGATGAGCGACCCATTCCCCATTGCCATGCCTCCCAAAAGTGAAATGATGATCTGGTGTCGGACTGCAATCTGGTTAAGAGGGAGAGACTACCAAGCCATGGTAGAACCCATGTAATCAGACAGCAGGCCCACCATTTTGACAGCCCGGGGGGTGGTTGATGTCCGCCATGGAAGGGTGCCCGTCCGGATCTTAAACATTGGGGAAAGGGAAGTACACTTGCCCCGGTACGCTACACTAGCCAAATTGTATACTGTTGAACACAATGCTGTCAGGGCCGTGGAACTCTTGTCTCCATCTCCCCAGGCTGAGGGTAATGGCTCCCAGAAACCCAAGGAGGACGGGTGCCAGAAACTCTACGTGGGTGCTGACTCCACTCCCTTGCACCAAAAACAAGGAGTCTACCGGGTGGTTCAGGAGTACGAGAGAATCTTTAGTAAGCACCCGCTAGACTTCGGCAGGGTGAAAGGGGTAGAACACCACATCCCCACGGGGAGCCATCCACCAATAAAAGAGAGATACAGACCTGTACCCCCTGCACATAATCAGAATGCAAAGGGCATGCTGAGAGAGATGAAAGAAGCCGGGGTCATTAGAGACAGCTGTAGCCCCTGGGCAGCCCCCTTGGTTCTGGTAAAAAAGAAAGATGGTACCATGAGAATGTGTGTGAACTATAGACAAATCAATCATATCACCCATAAAGACGCGTACCCGTTACCTAGGATAGAGGAGTCTTTAGCTGCACTAAAATCAGCTAATTTCTTCTCTACTTTGGACCTTACTAGCGGGTACTGGCAGGTTCCTGTGGCAGAGGCTGACAAGGAGAAGACCGCCTTCACCACCCCGATGGGATTGAGTGAATTCAACTGTATGCCATTCGGGCTCTGCAATGCACCCGGGACCTTCCAGAGGCTGATGGAATGCTGTCTAGGGCACCGAAACTTCGAGACGGTCCTACTTTACCTGAACGATGTGATTGTCTATTCAAAGATTTACGAGGACCATCTAAAGCACCTGGCCGAGGTGTTCGAAGCCCTGGCAGGCTATGGCATGAAAGTGAAACCCTCCAAGTGCCATCTGTTAAAGCCGAAGGTACAGTACCTGGGGCATGTGGTGAGTGCAGAAGGAGTTGCCCCTGACCCCGACAAGGTCACAGTAATCAAGAGCTGGCCAAGCCCCTCAAACATCAAAGAAGTGAGGCAGTTCCTCGGGTTGGTAGGCTACTACCGAAGGTTCATCCCCGGGTTCACAAAGATGGCGGCTCCAATGCAGGACCTCCTGATAGGTCAGTCTAAATCCAGAAGTCAAAAGCCACCCTTCAAGTGGGACAAGCCGGAAGAGGAGTCCTTCTGCCAGCTGAAGATGGCCCTCACGGGGGATGAGATCCTGGCCTACCCAGATTATGGCCAGTCTTTTATCCTCCACACAGACGCCAGTAATGTGGGGCTGGGAGCCGTACTGTCACAAAACCAACAGGGCAGAGAAAGGGTGATCGCGTACGCCAGCCGGAAGCTGAGGCCCACCGAGAGAAACCGGGAGAATTACAGCTCCTTCAAGCTAGAATTCTTGGCAGTGGTGTGGGCACTCACAGAACGGTTTAAACATTACCTGTACACGGACAACAACCCGTTGACACACCTGGACAATGCAAGACTTGGTGCCCTAGAACAGCGGTGGATGGCCCGGCTATCAAATTATGACTTCACAATCAAATACCGGGCAGGCAGAACCAACGCCAATGCAGACGCCCTATCAAGAATGCCCCACCTACCCGAAAGAGAAGAAGACTCGGAAGAGCTGGAGGAAGTAGAGCTCCCTGCGTTCCACCGGTATGGGGCCACTCAGTATTCTCACCGGGTAAGAGACAAAGACCTAACCACCGTCATGTTCAACCCCTTACCCCACCATTGCTGGGCTGAAAAGCAAGATAGTGACCCTGCAGTTCGCCTGGTGAAAGACCTGTTAACCCAGGCAGACGCTAGCCCTGGCCCGGACGCTCCAGAGGAAGCCAAGCAGTTATGGAAGGAGAAAAGCAGGCTCTTCCTCTATGAAGGTAAGCTGTGCAGAAGGCTTGTCAACCACCGGACGCATGAGCTGACCTGGCAGGTAGTGGTCCTGAGACGGGATGCAGCAATGGTCCTGGAGGCCTACCATGACAGAGCGGGACACTTCGAGTGGAAGAAACTGGAGTTCCTACTGAGAGAGCGGTTCTACTGGACCGGTATGAGAGGGGCCATAGAGAAGTGGTGCAGGGACTGCGGCCCATGTCACCTCAGAAGGAACGACCATACCAGCCAGAAGACACCCTTGAGGCCCATCGCCTCTTGAGCTGGTAGCTCTGGACCATGTGAAGTTGGCTCCAAGCCGGTCCGGCTACATCTATGCCCTCATGATTGTGGACCATTACTCTCGGTTCTTGCTGGTGGTCCCGGTTAAAGACTTGACAGCCCAAACGGTGGCCAGAGCCTTCCAACAACACTTCTGCCGTACACATGGGTATCCGGAACAGGTCTTGACAGATCAAGGTCCAGCGTTTGAGGCGGAAGTCTTCCAGGAGTTCTGCAACCTCTACGGCTGTAGGAAGATTCAGACAACACCTTACCACCCGCAAACCAACGGGCTGTGTGAGAAAATGAATAATATTGTCATTTATCTCCTCAAGTCGTTACCCCTGGAAGAACGCAGCCTGTGGCCGGAAAAGCTGCCAGACCTGATAGACTTGTACAACCATATCCCGGTAAATGCTACCAACTGCACCCCGGCTTACCTGATGCGAGCAAGACCAGGTAAGCTGCCTATGGACCTGGAGATGGGAGTCCTGACACCCGAGGACACCTCCCCAGATGCGGACTGGGATACGGAACGGCGGCTACAGTACAAGCAGGGACAGGAGAGTGTGAAGAGGAGTCTGGCTCAAGCGAGAGAAAAACAAGAGAGGCTCTTCAACCAACATGCCCCTGCTGGTCCCCAGGAACCTGGTGAGCAGGTCCTGAAGCGGAAGAGAAGGTTTCACAAGCTAGATGACTAGTGGGAGAGCGACCCGTACACAGTACTGCCGTGCAACCATGACAACCCGAAGGTATGTGTAATTACCAAGGATGGAGGAGAAACCACTTGCACCATCTCCAGAGACCACCTAAAACGGTGTCCCGAGCAACTGCAGAGTCCAAGTGAAGATCAAGATGACCTTGAGCCCGCAGTGGACAAGGAATAAATGGTCAGCACCGTTCTCGGAGAGTTCCCCCGGTCCTGGACTCGGATAAACGACGCAATAGTGGTACCCGTCCTACACTTCCTTCAACCAACCCAGCAGGAGCCTACAGGAGAGCAGGAAGAACAAGAGGAACAAGCAGCCCCGGAGGCAGAAGAACCCATGCCAGCAGCCCAGGAGAGTCAACCCTCTGCTGACAGTGAGCCTGCCATGCCTGCGGTAAGCCAAAGGACCCGCAGACAGCTGCCTGCCCTGCCTGTAAACCCAGCTAGTAGCTGTACCCTAAATGATAGTGGGGAAAGCCAGGTTAGCCCACCACCAGACAGTGGGTTAGTCAGGTCAACCCGGAGCACTAGGGGTCAAGTACCAGCTCGCTGGAAGATCTAAGTACAAAGTCTATATTTACCTGTAAATATTTAATGTTTTATGGTTGTTACCTGATAATTAATAATGTTTTTCCAGTTTTTCCTAGTTCAATGGACTGACAGGTCATGGACACTGAATGGCCGGAACTGTCTTGTAGATAGTTGCACGTGGTGCCCTCTTGTGAAGATGGCCACAGAAGAAAAACCTGTCCGGCGTGGCTCCCTTGTGGTCCAAAGTAGTTAGCTTTTACCTTGCTGCCACGCCCAAGGTCAGGAACTTGGGGTTTATAGGGACAGGTCCCCACACTGTGGAAAACTTCACCTAGCTGGGTGATATGAACACCCGGTCACGGAAGCGCCGTGACCTTAAGGACAAAATGTACTTGTATATATGTTATGTTATTGTTTATACCCTGTTTGTTGTTGGCCAAAAAGGCTTAGTCCCGGAGTACTAAATTTTACTAGGGGGGAATGTGTCACCCCAGGCCTGAATGCCACAAATATTAAAGGCTGTGTCTGAGAGCAGGAGGGAGGTTCCCTGGTCAGGGACCATTAGCATGCAGCACCTCCTGTCCCAGGCCAGTAGGGCGAGCAGGCTGCCCCTATAAAAGCTGGAACTGGGGCAGGGTTAGGGAGACCAGAACCCACTTCTGAAGGGTCCAGAAGGGTTCTAAGAGAAGAGAGACAGGTCAGCAGCAGCTGAGGAGTCCGTGAGGCAGAGGAGAAACTGCAAGCCAGGGACAGAGGCGACGAGAGCCGGTCCTGGCTGAGAGAAGTACACAACCGGACACTGGGGTCCGAGGCTGTCAGGGTTGCAAGCCCAGCAGCAGAGAACCAACCCGCGAGGGATTTCAGGTCCCTTGGCCTAAGAAGCCTGGAGGCTCCGCCACACAGAGGGACCAGTACAGCAAGGAGAAGCAAAAGGTACCCAAGGCCCGAGTCGCAAGCCATACAGGCAAAGTACACGGCCAGCTCAGGGACGTGGGCTATTACACCACGAAAAGGGGGATAGTCAGCAAGAGCATAGAGAGAGAACAGTAGGCCTACACACTCACCCTGACCAGTGGGGCTCGCCCGAATGCTCTCAGATACCCAGGCCCATTCCTAACCGGTTCTCCTGTTGGGTCAGTAATAACATCTGCAATAAAGACCCTGGACTGTTTGAAGCGGACTCTGAACTCTTACTATTGCGGCCTGCACTATCACCCCCAGCATTCACCTACACTGCCCTGAGGCTACACTCTTCCCGTGGGGAGTTGTCCTACCCCTGTGCTGCACACGAACACCAGTCTCAGTGGTCTGCCTCGCAGCGGTGGTTACCTCTGACCGCAATCCACGGGTGGCGTAGTCGAACATTCAAAACACTGATAAATAGACTGCCAAAATTTGGTCTGACCACCCTGAGCCACGGGATCGGGCTGCCACTACTACCCCCAGCATCGCATAGAAGCTCGGTTCCGGGTGCCCCATGGCCCAGGGGGCGAGTCACAGACACCAGTCCACATTTCAGAATCTAAATCCTTTGTGGTAATAGTGTGGTCCAGACACCAGTCCACATTTCAGAATCTAAATCCGTTATGCTAATAGTGTGGTCCAGACACCAGTCCACATTTCAGAATCTAAATCCTTTCTGCTAATAGTGTGGTTCAGACACCAGTCCACTTTTCAGAATCTAAATCCTTTTTGCTAATGGTGTGGTCCAGACACCAGTCCACATTTCAGAATCGAAAACCTTTGTGCTAATAGTGTGGTCCAGACACCAGTCCACATTTCAGAATCTAAATCCGTTATGCTAATAGTGTGGTCCAGACACCAGTCCGCATTTCAGAATCTAAATCCTTTGTGCTAATAGTGTGGTCCAGACACCAGTCCACATTTCAGAATCTAAATCCTTTCTGTTAATAGAGTGGTCCAAACACCAGTCCACATTTCAGAATCTAAATCCTTTGTGCTAATAGTGTGGTCGAGACACAAGTCCACATTTCAGCATTTAAATCCTTTGTGTTAATTGTGTGGTCCAGCCACACTACCTCAGCAAATACTGATTGTTAATTTAGTGACAGGTGACTGACAGGTCTGCACCTAGGGTTGTGAAACAGCTGGTTAAAAGATGTGAAGGGTACCTCCTACATGAGTGGGAAAAAGTGAGGTCATAATGGAAAGGGGAATAGACTTGGTGTTCAAGGTGTAGGTGGGGTAGGTGTTAATGTTACTGAAAGCTCTACAAACACAGTCTCATCCTATACAAAGACAACTTACAACTTCTGTTACTGAACATGCTACTTGATTCCCTGGCAGCCACACAGTGGCACAGAAAGAGCATGTGCTCCAGTGAATGGCAAGTGCTGCATCAAGCGGCCTCCCCTCCTCCTCCTCCACCTCAACATCACACACAGTACAAACCTCAGAGGTGGCACCCCAATTACCCTTGTTTCCCCCCTCGTCACAACTCTCCAACCATCCAACTGACTGTGGGGAACCACAAATGGGTGAGTCTGCAAAACTGTTAGCACATTCTATTCCATGGGCATCAGAGGTCTGCTCCAAAGATTCACAGACTCAAGAGGAGGAAAGCACCTGCACTGAAGCCCAAATTTTTTTTCAGTTGAATCTGGGGCCGGATGATCCGAACAGAATCCAGACCCTCGTTACCAGACATTAACTCCCGGTGGTGGAGGTGATCCTGATGAGACTCAGATACCTGAGGCGCACGTGGATTGTACTGTGTTGTCAGGGCAGGAAGAGTAAAAGGGTGACTTTCAGGGAGAGGAATGGGAGAACAGAGAGGATAAGATAAGATAAGATAAGATAAGATAAGATATACTTTATTTATCCCGGAGGAAATTGCGGTATCACAGCAGCAGAACACAGATCTCGAACATGACACATATGATAACATAACATTTGGAATGCTTTAGACCTTGCTTTTCAGACATTTGTTAAACACCCCCATAGCTGTTGGAACAAACGATTTCCTGTATTTTTCCTTTTTACACCTTAGTTGTATTAGGTGATTGCTGAATGTGCTCTTCTGTTTCGCAAACAGTTCATGAAGCGGGTGTGTGTTGTTGCCCATTATAGCTCTGCACTTCTTGTTAATCCTATCCTCTACCACCTCTTCAAAAGTCCCAAGCTGTAGGCCCACCGTCGCGCTAGCCTTCTTTATAAGTTTGTTGAGCTTGTTGGCGTCAGCAACACGCACACTGTTACCCCAGCAAATTATTGCCGCAAAGGTGGCACTAGCCACAATGGATTGGTAGAACACCTCAAGCATTTTGCCACACACATTAAAAGACCTTAACTTCCTTAGGAAGTACAATCTACTCATCCCCTTCTTGTAGACCTTCTCCATGTGGCACTTCCAGTCTAGCTTACTATCCAGGTAAACCCCCAAATATTTGAAACTGTCCTCCATCTCCACATCCTGACCGTCAATGGTAACAGGTAGGCATACCTTCTTGCACCTTCCATTGCTCATCACCAACTCCCTGGTTTTCTTAACATTTAGTTCTAGATGGTTAGCCTGGCACCATACTACAAAGTCCGCAACCACCCTTCTATATTCCTCTTCATCCTGGTCCTTCCCAATACCGCCAACTATCACAGAGTCATCCGAGTACTTCTGGAGGTGACAACGGTCTGATTTATACTGAAAGTCAGCTGTGTACAATGTAAAGAGGAATGGCGACAGCACTGTTCCCTGCGGGGCTCCGACACTGCTCAGTACACTATCTGATGTAGCCGTCCCCCACCTAACAAACTGTGGCCTATCCGACAGGTAGTCAATTATCCAATTCACAAGTCCCTCATCCACCGCCATTTTAATCAACTTTCCACGCAGTAAGAGTGGCTGTAATGTGTTGAACGCACTAGAGAAATCAAAGAACAAAGCACGCACTGTGGTTCCATCATTGTCCAAAAAGGAATGTACTGTTTGTAGCAGATACGCTACAGCATCGTCCACCCCCAGTCCCTGCCGGTACTGAAGAGCATCAGTATGCGCCATCACCCTCGGACACAAGTGAGCAAGTACTATTCTCTCCAAGGACTTCATCGCATGCGATGTTAAGGCCACCGGTCTATAGTCCCCCGGGGAAGCCGGGAAGGTAGTCTTGGGAACCGGCACCAGGCAGGAAGTCTTCCATAGCACTGGTACTCTCTTTGATTGTAAGCTCTAGTTAAAGAGATGCTGGAAGACAGTACACAACTCATTTGCACACACTCTGAGGACACGTGGACTGAGACCGTCAGGCCCTGCTGCTTTGCCAATGGCCAGCTTACTAAACTGGTCCCTCACGTCATTTTTGGAGACCGAGAAATGATCTATTTCACCCCCTGTTAATTTAGCTAGTTGTTCTCCGGCCTCCTCCCCCTTCCCTGCTGCTACCGCACCTTTATTGCTGAATCTATTGAAGAACTCATTCATTTCATTAGCCATTCTAAGTCCACCACCCCCCTGCTCCGACCTTGCCTTAAACCCAGTCATTAGCTTCATTCCAGCCCACACCTCTCTGGAGCTTTTTTGTGCAAATTGATTTTCTAATTTAACTCTGAATGCCTCACGGGCAATCTTAATTTTCCCCTTTAGGTCTCGCTGTATGATGATGAGGTTGTAGATCCCACTTGCTGTGAACCCAGAGACATGCAGCTGAGTAGCTCAGCAGAGGAGGTGGTGGAGGAGGAAGATGAAGAGGTTACATTTTGGCTTCCTGCACAGACACGGAGTGAAGCAACCATGACAGCACTGCATCCTAAGCCACAACTCTGGCTGTGGTCAGCAGCCGTTGCGGGTCTGCAGTTCGCAGGGGCAGCAAGGGTTGCCTAACCTGGGCCTTTTTTGAGACCGCAAAGGATAAGCCAACTCACGTTATCTGACAATTTTGTAAAAAACGACTTAATAGAGGCAAAAATTTCAATAATTTGACTGCTACATGCATGAACCGGCACATGCGCGATCAACATTCCTTAGTCTGCGAATCTCACTGTGATAAAATGCAGACTAGCGGGCCTCACCAACCATCATCCGCCACATCAGCCACATCAGCTGCTTCTTCCTCCTCTGTCACCGTGATAAGTTTTCTCAGACAGGTCTCCGACCGCAGAAGATCCTCTTGTTTACCCACTACAGTTGGGGTGAGAGCCAGTCAGCTGTTACGGAAGTGGACATGCCTGCTGTTTTTGCTTCACTGAGCACACCACATCTTTCTCAATCCACCGTAACATCTCTGCCTGCATCTCACTCACAGTCCAGCAGTTTGTTTTGTTCACCCTACTTCACCCTCTCTCAGCACAGCAGGCAGCCCTTGGTCCCACAGTTGTGGTCACGTAAACAATTGTTTCCTCCTACACATACCGAAGCTAAGAGCTTCAACTGTAGATACAGACAGTTTTCGAAAGCTGATGGCCATCTCAGTCCTCCAGTACCAGTTTCCCAGTCGCCATTACTTCTCTAAGAAAGCTGTGTCTGTGCTACACCAGCATATTGCAGATAACATCACCCGTTCCTTGAAAAAATCTAAGTCTGCCAGGGTGCATTTCACCATTGACACATGGATGAGCAAACATGGCCAGGGACTTTACATCTCGCTGACTGGGCACTGGGCGACTCTGGTGGCTGTGGGGGCAGGTGGGGAAGGGGCTGCTCCACAAGTCTTGGAATCCCCAAGGCTTGTGGGACAAATCTATGAATCTAACACTTCCTCCACTGCTTCTGCCTCTCTACCTCCTCTAGGGCCTCCACCTGCACCCTCAACCTCTCCCTTAATGAGACACGTGTGTGACTCACGCGCGCCTTCTGTAAGCCCTACCCTGGGAGATGGGGGACTCGGAGTCGGGTCCTGTGATGTAGAGATGGGGTGCAGCCGTGGCCCGGACCCGCTCCGTGCCCAGGGTCGTCACACTAAAACAAAGAGATGGTACGGGCTTATCCGGGTTGAGTGGCTGATCTCGACTACGCCACCTGTGGCACCTGGTGATGGCCACCCGCGCTGCTGCAGTCCGCCGAGGCATGGTGTTATGGCAGCCGACGTTGTAACTACTCCCCACAGGCGGAGCAGGGCCTTGGGGCAGATGGACAGGAAGACGGGGGTAGTAGTCTAGGAGGTTTGGTGCTGTGTAGCGCAGTGTAATGCAGAATAAAGAGTCCGGAGGCCATAGGGGTTAACTTCCAGGGTTTTTACTCACGATGGAGATGGCAGTAGGAAGGCGTCTCCCTGCTCCTCGCGGAGTTCTGCGGTCACCAGAGACGGGGGGGATCCGACAACCTCCGAGTAAGTCCAGCGTTCAATCAGGACCACGCACCAGAGTGTTCCTAGACTTCAGACTGGGTCCTTTCCTGTCTGTGTGTGTGTGTAGATAGGCCGGGTTTCCCTCTGAACTTCTTTCAGAAAAAGGGTTTGGGTGGCAGCTCCGCTCCTTCCGATACCCAGTGGGATCCTCAGGGCCTACCGGACTTTCCCGACCAGGACGTGGAGTAGCAAGGTCAGGTGTCGGGGGCCGGTACCCTTCTTGCAGCCGGAATCCCTCTGAATAGATCAGGTTGGCGAGGACAGGTGGCGTATACCGCTCCGTCTGCATCCTCCCTGGGATCCATTTGTGGTGGAGCTACACTCCTAAACTCCGGGCCTTCTTTGTCATGGTCCTTGACCGGGCTGAAACATACATTATCTGCAGCCTGCCCCTCGACCCAAGGCCGGGGTGCGAGGGCCGTGTCCCCATCCTCTGCAGGTCCACACAGGATCCACGCTCAGGGAGGAAGGTCACGATAAGGAACAGTCAAAAGACCAAGAGCCAAAATGGCTGTGTATTAAATATGAAATTTAAAGTGTCACTAAAATGTGAATCCTCCACCCTCACCCACTAATTGGTTCCCCTATCCCTTGGTTCCCCAGTCTCCCAACTTCCAGCAGGGGCAGCACCTAGTGCCTTCTAGTCCCCTCTGGTGGGAGTAGTGTGGTGTTGAATGTGAAGGAAGGGTCCTGACCATCGCACTGTTCTTACCTCAGAGGAGGAACACCACACTCCATTAGAGAAGTGCAGCATCCCTGTGGTGGTCGAACCCTCAGGGGCGCCACACACGCATTTCAGCAGTGCAGAGAGAATCCCCCCACCTCCATACTGCACAGCTAGGGCTCACCGCAATCAGGCAATGTTTAAATTAATATGCCTTGGAGATCACAGTCACACAGCTCGAGTTGGGGACAGCTATCCAGGCCAAGTTTGAGCAATGGCTGTTTGCACTCAACCTGGAGCCAGGGAAGGCCATGTGCGATAATGGTGCAAACAAGGTGGCAGCCCTAAACAGGGGCAACCTCACACACGTGCCTTGCACAATAATTTCTCCGCTACTATCCCGGCTTGCATGCGCTGCTGCAGAAAGCTTCCTCTGTTTGCACCCCACGGTCATCGACTTGCATTTCTACAGAGGTCTTTTGGCCTAGCGGTTAATTGGTTGATATGCGATGTGCCGACATGGTGAAATTCCACTTTGCACATGTTGCAGTGACTGTGGCAGATGCGACGAGCCCTGGTGCAGTATGTCATTTTGCATGGCCTGGGCCAACGCAGTACAGATGTGGTGCAAATTACACTTGCAGAGTGGGCACAGATAAAGGACCTCTGCACCCTTCTGCACAGTTTTGAAATGGCTACTAAGATGGTTAGTGCTGATGATGCCATCATAGGCATCACTATTCTGGTCATCTACATGCTAGAGCACACTTTGAATAGTCTGCGGGAGGAGGTGGAGGTCCCAGAGGAAGAGGAGGAAGCAGAGGAGGATGCTATCTCTAAATTCCAGACTGTCATCGCACAGGTGGGTGCCATGGGAGGGTGGATTACAGCTATCGAGGGAGGGTCATGGTACCAGACAAACTGTTAGTGAAGGTGCAAGAGCCGAGGAACAAATGGAGGAGGATGAGGAAGAAGAGGTGTTGGGTGCGCAACAGTCACGAGATGAAGACGACCTCATGGAAGTGCCTGACACATGAGCGCCTTCTTTCTGCACTATCTGCAACATGATGCCCGTATTGTTAGGATAAGAAATAGTGCTGATAACTGGGTTGCTACTCTGTTAGATCCATGGTACAATAGTAAATTTTGTCAGATTCTTCCACCCTTTGAAAGGAATGTGTGCATGTTGGAGTATTGAAACACGCTTGTAGACAATCTTAAGAGTGGTTTTCCCCAAGACAGCACTAAGGCACACAGTGTGCATCACAGTTCTAGACTTCCAACCCTGGGAACGTCAAGTCGTCAATGCAAAAACTTTAGCAGCAGCAGCAGTGTAAGTGGCAGAAACAATTTTTGTCAGTAGTTTCACACATTTTTAAGACCAATCCATGCACAATCAGAACAGAGTACAAGTCTGACACGTAGTGAACGACTGGAGAGAATGGTGGGGGAGTATCTCAAGCTCAATATCAATGCCATCAGGAGGGGCTTGGATCCTTTTGCATTTTGGTCTTCAAAAATGGAAGAGTGGCCTCTTCTCGCCTGTCACACCTTGGAGCTTTTGTCATGCAGCCAGCATTCTCGCAGAACGTGTCATCTGCGCTGCTGGTGGTGTTCTGATGGATAAGCACAGCCGGCTGTCACCTGAAAGTGTAGACCACCTAACTTTCATCAAGATGAACAAGTCATGGATCTCCAATGACTTTTGCACCCCAGTTGCAGACTGGGCAGACTAGGCAATGGTGTAGTTTTTAGTGTGCTGCATTGATCTCGTGTTATTGCAGTCTGTGACACCTTTGACATGGCTTCTGTGCCTGATGTTGCTACGGATGCTGATGTTACTAACAATTTTTGGAAATGTGGAGACTCCAAGTTGCGGGGTCTCTATACTGTACTCATACATGTTAGCACGGTGTGTGGTGAGACATGCAGCTAAACCCCCTGTCTTCTTAAGAAAAAAGGCTGTGAAGTTGTAACCTTTTTATTGATTGTAGTTTGTGACAGGAAAGGGTTAAACTATAAGATGTAATAACAGGAGTATTTCAGAATATATAACTGTACAGTGCATAGATACAGATAGTCTGCAATACACAGTACAACATGAGGTAATGATTACCTATCTAATACAGAAAACATACTTATAACAGCACAGCATTGTAACACATATATAGGGGCTTACCAACTATGCTTGGAGCAGTCTGTTTGCAGGGAGCACAAGGTACAAAACGAGTGGTAAGGTGGTTTCTCCTCAGAAGTATGCAGGAAAATGGCTGCTGTTCTTTTCACAGTGTCAAAACAAGACCATAATGCAACAGGAACAATCCCACAATGCCTTAGGAACTTCATATAATACATAGCAAATTAATACTAGAGTGAGTACATTAATAGTCAGATGGTGTTGTTACTGTCACGTGTGTGTCAGAGGTGACAGATAGTCGCCCTGCAGTGGGTTGCAGGAGATCTCTACGTTTGGCATTACAGACATCTTCTTAGAGGCTGGCTGTCTCTAGGACCCAGCGGCTACCTCCCACTGGCTAATTAGCTCCCTGGCCTGAGTATATAGATACCTGGTGTTTCTATAAAAAATAGACAGGATTCAAATTACAAATTACAAAAAAATAGATTGTGGTAACTTTGATACACCCAAAATGACTAAACTTTCAGCAGAAATTACTGCTAGGACAGAACAGTCTCCATCTGGTGGGTTGCCTGTAGTGGAAGGGGTGTCAGAGTCCCATTATACTATTTCTACTCTGGAGAAATTGATGTCACTTTAGTGGTGTGTGGCAATAATTTTTGTAAATGTGGAGACTCCAAGTTGGGTCTCCATCTGGTGGGTTGCCTGTAGTGGAAGGGGTATCAGAGCCCCATTATACTATTTCTACTCTAGGGAAATTGATGCCACTTTAGTGGTGTGTGGCAATATTTTTTGGAAATGTAGAGACTCCAAGTTGGGTCTCCATCTGGTGGGTTGCCTGTAGTGGAAGGGTTGTCAGAGCCCCACTATACTATTTCTACTCTGGGAAAATTGATGCCAATTTAGTGATGTCTGCCCATAATTTTTGGAAATGTTTGACTTCCAAGTTGAGTCTCCTTCATATGTGTTGACTGAATTTGACAGGGCTCTTAGAGCACCAGGCCTACACCTGTCACTCATTCACCTGTTACTGATCAAATGATCAAATTTTAAGCTAGAAATGCTGGTCTAAGCCCTGTCTCAGGCCCTGTCCTATGCATCCATGCTGTGCAATTATACTATTTGTACTCTTAGTCAATTGATGCCACTTTTCCTGGTGTCTGCCCCTAATTTAAACTGTTTTGGCAGCTTTAGGGCCCTCCTGAAGGTGTTGTCTATACGTTTGGTTTTGCTTCCCATTGAATTCAATGTTGTTCGGATATGTTCGGCGAACTGTTTGGCAAACATTGATCTGAACCGAACCCAACTTTGAAAGGTTTGCTCATCTCTAGTCATCATCCCCATCATCATCCTCATCTTCTGTTTGCTGTACTCCTCCTTCTCTATGTCCATTGCATCATTAATAGGCCTTTAATGTGCCCATGAAACATGCATTCATTCAACTGTTTGTGTGGAAACTAAACTCCCATATGTCCACGTTCATCACAACTGATCATCACTTCATCACAACTGATGTCGAACCACCTGGATTGTAGTGTCTTCTGCAAAAGAATCAGCCTTAATGGAAGATAAGATACCTAGCCACCATAATATATATATATATATATATATATATATATATATATATATATATAAAGTACAGACCAAAAGTTTGGTGTGAATGTACAATTTTCATAGTCATGAAAATACAGAAAATCTTTAAATGAGAAGGTGTGTCCAAACTTTTGGTCTGTACTGTATATATATATATATATGTTTATATATATACGATACATTTCACTAATGGCCCACTGATTGAACATTTTACATGGGAGGAATCCACGACCGAAAGCAGGCTTATTTTTTACTGGTGGAGGGGTGGTACCTCTACACTTGGTGACCCTTATACACTTCCTCCCCATCCTCCTAAGTTAACATATCCCCATCTCTACCAGCAGTAGGGAACAACATTGCAATAAATGTCACACAGGATGACTCATAGTCAACTACAACCGGGCATCCTAATATATGACTATGAAGAGAAAAAGACAAAAAACCCAGCTACCGCAAAAAAATTTTGGGGGGGGGGGGAGAAGTGAAAAAATATTAATAAAAACATAGCATTAGGCCCAATGCTATGTTTTTTTGTTGTTTTTAGAGCATTCAAATAAATGATGTTTTTATATTATTTTTTATATGTTATTTTATATATATACTATATCTTTAACAATATTTTTACTTGTTTTTCTAAAAAAATAAATTTTTTCTTAAGTAAGCTGGACTTTTTTGTCATTTTCTCTTCATGTCTAATTACCTGAAACTGGAGCCAGGATTTGTCTGTGCACCACACCCCTTGTGGATCATTGCCTGAACTGGGGAGCTGATGTGAACTTTTCTTTTACTAATATATGACTATGCCAGAAATAGCTACCATGCAATTATGCAAAACAGCAGGGGCGTATCTAAGGGGGGGCAGGTGGGACATTGGCTCTGGGTGCAGCTGGCAGGAGGGCACCGTTGGGCCGCCTAATGCTGTGGTCCAAGGTGTCTCCCCAGTGGCTGCATTTTGCTGCCCCCCATAGTGGGAGTCAGTCGTTCTCTGAGCTGGCTATCAAGCTGACAGATCAGAGAAGGTGCAGCGCGATGGCTCCCAGTAATCAATTGTACTCCCGTTTTTCAGGCTTGAGTATAATTGAAGCCCTGATCGCCAGCACTTCTCGGTCAGGGCAATGTCAGCAGCATGATCACGTCATGTGATCACACTATAGACGTCACTCCTATTCGCTGCATCTGTGTAGAAGTTTGGTCTGATAAATGCTCAAATGGATCTGAAGACACCGAAGATTTATTGTAATTAGGGGAAGAGGAAAGAAATTTGAGTACACAGTATGGGGAGAGAGGGTGGGGGGAATGTATGCGGACACAGTATGGGGAGTGAGCAGGGATGGGTGCAGACACAGTATTGGGAGCGCAGGGGGGGGACTATATGTGAACACAGTATGGGGAGCAAATGGGGGAAGTAATGTGACTACACAGTATGGAGAGTGAGGGGTGGATGGATGTGGACACATTATGGGAAACGAGGGGGCACGATGGGTGTGGACACGGTGTGAGGGGAAAATTTCAGGACACAGTATGGGGAGCAAGAATAGGAAGGGGATGGCTTCAGACACATTATGGGGAGCGAGGGGAGAGATGAATAGGGACACAGAATGGGGAGCGAGTGGGGATGAGTGTGAAAACAGCATGGAGAGTGGGGGGATGTGTCATGAGACTATTGAGGGAAATAGTCTGAGACACAATGGGATGAGAAAATTTGTGAGGGGGCACAGAACAGAGACTGGGAAGTGTGTGTGTGGGGTGGTATGGAGAGGGGACAGCATGGGAGGGACAATGTGAGGGCACAGCAAGGAAGGGACAGTATGCCAAGGACGGGGAGTGTGATGAGGGAACACAGTATAGAGACTTAGCAGTATAGGAGGACACAGTGTCAGAAGACAGTGTGAAGATGGGGCCCTGTATGGAAAGGAGTGGGTCAGTGTGGAGTGCATGTACTATAAGAGGGTCAGTGTTTGAGTCATATTTTGTGCAGGGAACACAATGAGGTGCAATAATTTATTCAGGGGCACAGCTTAGTGCAGATATTTTATTCAGGAGCATTATAATGACACTGCTATTTTTAAGGGTATAGTGTGGGGATGTGCTGCACAAAATCATAGAAGATGGAAGATGCAGAGATGAGCTGTGGCTGCGAAAAGTTATCATTGTGTCTGGAGAAGATGAAGAAAAGAAAGAGAACTACTCAGATCAGAGGCAATGTCCTCTATAAGGTACCTGGATGTAAATGTTTATATGTGATACTGACTGATTCTCATCAGTACTGTGGTTCCTGTATGGTCTGCAGTTTGATGATGACCAATAGCCACAACTGCCAGTATCTCCTCACCATTGTTAAGGACGCACTGGAAGCTAGTGGGTTCATGCGACACAAATGTATATGGGTTTGATATGACATTACAATTGATGTACCATGTACTAATGATGGTTCTGGTGCTGAATCCATGTACTGACGGTGGTTTTGATTATGTATTCCTATACTGATGGTAGTTCTTGTAATGTATTCCTGTATTATTGCATATATAATAAAAATATCTAAAAGGGAACATTGAGAATCTGTACATATAACCCTTAAAACAATATTTATTCATATAAATTAAAAACAACACCTAGAAATAAACCCCTGTCCAGGTGATGAAGAGAACATAAAAATCTGAATATTCAGACATTGTTTAAACAGGTATTCAAATAGTCTGAATTCTTCTGATACACAAAAAACGCTGATCCAATAAACTGATAGTATACTTGTACTTTCTTTTTGGAGATCTAAAAAAATTTACTTATGTAAAAGATAAATTGTTCATAGAAAGAGAGAAGGCTACAAAGATATAATTGCAGGTCAACATGTTATATCCCAGGTCATATCACAATATAAGACCTATGAAACCCTAGGATATCCGCTAGGCTTGCCCTGCCGAGCATCGGAGGTTGGCACCCTATACATACGAGGTTTTGCGCCCCCTCTCCATGGTGGAGGGTTTCAAATACATTAGAGGTGATGATGAAGGTAGATGATCATAAGTCCATTGTGGTATGCCTGGGCTGGAAGCAATGTGCTTTAAATATGGCTCCACTAAAGAAGTACCTGCCCATAAGAAGACTCATGGATTCTATGATTAGGTCTTCTCTGTCCCCATATAGAGACTGCGCCTGTCCGGAGAGGAGGAAGTGGGCAATACCTCCCCAAAACACTAGAGCACAATGTCCCTCTCCCCTCCCCTTATCGTCCATCCCTCTGTTGAGAGCACAATCCGGCGTGGTGCTTTTAGACTTTTAGATGCGCTCCACGCTGCACTGCTCTCACCCTTGCCGCACATGCGTGCAATGACGATACAGGAAGCCAGATGTTTCCGGTACTTGCGTTCCACACTGGTGTGCATTCATGCCCTTATGACTTCCTGTCATGCAGCGTGGCTCAGAGGGGTATTGCGTTTCAAACTGGAACGCACATACATTCTCCCCTCCTTGGTGATATATTATCTAACATATTTTAAAGTATTCTATGATCCATGCAATGTGTGAAGGCTACAATAAATAAATATGTCACAGATTCGGACATTTTCTTTTTGGTATGGAGACATATATAGTGCCAGTTTACATCAAACAGGACATATTCACATTGTGAGGTCATAGAGTGTGTGGTTATGTTGTATAGTATTGGACACTTAACACATGTTAGTGATGCGCCCCCTGGGCCGTGGGGTACTCGGTAGCCGGGCCGGTCGTTGCTAGGGGAGATGTCATCACAGTGACGGTGACCCGATCTGTGACCCAGGGCGGTCAATAAAAGGGGTTTTAAAGAAAAGGATTATAGTTTTTATGTTTAATGTTCGTGACGCCACCTGTGGTATGAGGCTATGTGGAGCCGCCGCTGCGGAGCAGGTCCTCTGGAGCTGTTGATAATGCAGCAGAGTTGGTTCAGCTCTCCACAAGTAGAGCTAAGCTCCAGGGCGTTGCTGTGGTGATTATAGATGAGGTAGATGTTGTTGTGCAGTGTGGTGCAGGGGATGATGGCGCAGCAATAATTCACAGAGACAGTGGGGTGCAGTCTTCAGGGTTTACTCACGATTATCACGTTGCTCCTGGTTACAACTGCAGATTATAACCACCCACATCGTCCTGCGTTCACCACGGGAGGGGTTCAGCAATCCCTCAGGTAATTCAAGAGCACTTAACGGGACCCCTTTCTGTGTGCCTTTCTCAGTCGTCTTCCTGGGCTGGCTCTCACCCTCCTGCCCTGCGCCTCACAAACAGTGTCCCAAGCCGGTAACCTCAGATCTTGGCGGGCAACCTGGAGTTCCCTGGATCCTATGTGGCTATGTTTTTGGCGATTAATTGCGGCTGCGGCAACTACACCGTGGAAATGTAGAAGTCTCCGGTTTCTAGCTGAATATTGCAATTCCCACTAGTTAGGGGCCGGTCCCCTCTGCGGCTTGATCCCTCCACGTCCTGGTAGATTTGGGCGTATGGGTGGCCTCCAGCACTTCCCGTACCCCTAGGATTCCCTCTTTCCTTCTTGGAGCCTTCCTTCCTGCTCCTCTCCTCTCTTCAGTCAGTCTCACCTCCTGGACCTCTCTCACTCAGGCCCGCTCCTCCTGAGCAGAGCTCCTGCGCAGCTCCTGCTCCCACTACTTCTCCTCTCACTATCTTCCTCTGACTGAACCCCTTCTAGATGGTTCCATCCTTTCTTATACACCTACTGAAGTGCTCCCCTAAACTCTTTCCTCCACCCACACCCACTACATGGCTCCACCCTCCAGCTAGGGACCAGGGACTGTGCTCTCCCTTAGAAGCAATCTCGCCCTTCCCTTTGAAGTGAAGTGTAATGTATGCAAGTGGTTGGGTCCCGGGCAGTACTCCATCCATACCTGAGAGTGAGATACCACACTTATGGGTGAGATGCAGTACCTCTGTGATGACTGAACTCGCAGGGTCGCCACATACCCCCCTGGTAAAACACAGCACGTCCGCGGGCTGGAACAAAGTAAAAACAAAGTATTTTAAAGACATGCAATTTTTAGAATGCATTCACATAGAAGAATACCACAAAACTTTTTCTTCCCTTTATGGGAGGCACATTTTCTTGAACGTTACAGGTTTCTTATCAGCTTACAAAACATTATAAAACTTTCTTCAATTAAATTCTCTTCACATCAATATAACATTTTTCATATATAAAACAATTTTCAACTCAATACAGTGAGATCCATAACCGGGTGTCCATCTCACTGAAGAAGGTGCAATTTTGAGGGACCCGTCCGAAAACCCTCAACGTAGGCCCTGGGCGTGGATGTAGGGCATAGTTGATCCAGCTTTTGGACGCCATGCCAAACAGGTTTTTGTTCAGTGATCTTTTTAATATAAAACCAATAAGAAGCACTTTAAGAAGTGCAAACTATGTACAGTTAAAAGTTTTTGGCTGCTCACAGTCCTCAGCCTGTCAGTTCTGGTACCCTTACCGGGTAGTTAAATAACACACACGTTAAGTTGTTCTTTTAAACTTGCAGCATCCTTGCTTTACCCTTCCGGGTAACTATTTACAGTTCAGTTTCCACTGAATCACTCAATAGAGGTGCTCCCTCCTGGGAGACACCTGTTCTCTGTTGGCTTGCCCAGCCGGGTCGTCAGCCTCCAACTGCAGGGGCATGCCCTCCCTCACTACCCTGTATCCACTCAGGGCACACCACCCGCCCTCTCCTCTTTGGTGGGTGTCGGTGACTCGATCGCCGGGGTACAAATCTCGATCAGGATGTCCCTATTGTAAATGGGACTCCACATTCCGCCGATTAACGAAAAGGTCGGTGTCAAGCTGTGACTCGCGGATGAACCCCCATCCTCCATCCAGGTCAAACTTGACCACCACCCCTTCTGCACGGGCGTGGCCGGCTTCGCCTTGCGGGCCTGGGTCTTTTCTTCCATATTTCTTGCCTCCATCTTCTCCCAGCACACCCGCCTGATGCGCCGCTCCTTCTCCAGCTGCAGGAGCTCCCGCCGGCAATGCTCCTCCCAGCGTGCAGCCTCCCTACGGGTCTCCCGGGAAAAACCCATGAGGTCACCCCCCGGGGTTATCCCAGAGGAATTGGTCTTCCATTTCCCTTTTGGCGACTGAGGATACAGGAGCTGGCAATAAAGGGAGGCTCTGATCTTCTACATCCGCGAACCAGTCCCAGGCCATGCGTCCGTACACCCATTCGGGTGTAGGGGCAGGTGGCTCTAGCAGGGGGTCTAGGAGAAGGTCTATGTCATCAGCGCCCGGGATTGAAGGTTCCAGGTCCTGGAGCAGGTCCGCATCACTAGCACCCGAGATAGGCTGTTCCATGCCCAGGAACAGATCTGGGGTGTGAGCGCCCAGGGACGGAGGTTCTTGCAGGGGGACCGGGGACGAAGCAGTGCCAGCCGCGTCCGGGACAGGGATATCAATTCTACCTGCTCCTGCGACTGCTTCAGCTCGGCCTGACACCTCCCGGTTCATGAGCAGCTCCGCCGGGGCTGGGGTGCTGCCAGTCACATGCAGCGCCGACTGCTGCCGGTCATCATTTTCTCCACGAGCTCTGCTCTCCAGACAGCAATTGCAGCTTGTTGGGCCTCCTCCATTCTCCTGCCTAGCTCCTGCACCTCATCTCGGAGGAATGCAGTATCCTCCAGGGACAATTTCATCAGTATTCCCTCCAGGGTGAGGGGTGATGCGCTTCTTTGCAGGTCACAAGACAGAGCCTCAGGCTGACCTCTCTCCATCTTGCCTGCCGGGTGCGGTCTGTCTAGACTGCTGGAGACTCCGCCCTGTACTCCCCCCTAGTACTCTATCCTTACCTGAGAGTGAGATACCACACTTCTGGGTGAGATGCAGTACCTCTGTGGCGACTGAACCTGCAGGAGTGCCACATTAATGTAACAAGATATAATAGAAATAAGATGCCTCATAATACGACTCGTAGAATGATCACATAAAGTGATGCATGCTGGATTCGTAGATAGAGGCTCATTTATACAGAACTTGACATGAAGGACACAAAGTAGGGATAATTCTATAGGAAGCAAGTATATGAGATCTGCTCATTGAGCCCTTTAGGGGTCAGTGATTGCATCCTAAAGATCCATTCCAACTCTCTTCTCAGGATCCTTTTATCCAAATTCCCCCTCTAGTCTTGGGTGTCATAAGTTCCACCATACAGAATGTGATATTGTGGCACCCCTGCGGGTCCATTTGCCACAGAGATACTGCATCTCACCCAGTGGTGTGGTACCCCACTCTCAGGTAAGGACGGAGTACTACCCAGGACCCACACACCCGCATCCAATACAGTCAACTTCAGGAGGAAAGGGCGAGATTGCTCCTAAGGGAGAGCACAGTCCCTGGTCCCTAGCTGGAGGGTGTAACTAGGTAGAGGAGGTGGGTGGAGGAAGTAGATCAGGGAAGCACAGGCAGAAGGAGTATAAGAAGGAAGGGAACCATCTAGAAGGAGTTCAGTCAGACCCAGTCCTGCTCAGGAGAGCAGTGTAGGAGGGTCCATGCTCCTGGCTCCAGTGCTTGGAGCAGGAGTTGAGTGGAGAGAGAAGAGACGAGCCTAGTCAGAGAGGCCCAGGAGAGAGAGTGAGAGAGGACGGGAGCAGAGGGAAGGCTCCAGAGACAGAGGGGATCCCAGGGGCACGGTGAGTGCAGGAAGCAACCAGTGCACTCAAATCTACACGGACGTGGTGGGATCAGGCCGCAGACAGGGGACCGGCCCCTAAACTAGTGGAGAACAACCAGGCTCAGCTAGATAATCAGAGGCTGCTGCATTTTCAAGGTGCTGCAGCCAACAACCACAATTACATCACTGAAAAGGTGGCTGCATAGGGTCTAGGGGACTGCACGTCGCCCGACAAGACCCGAGGCTACTGGCTTGGGACACTGATTGTGAGGTCAGGGCAGGAGGGTGAGAGCCAGCGCAGTGAGACGACCGGGAAAGGTACATAGAACAGGGTTCCGTGCAAGTGCTCCTGAAATACCTGAGAGATTGTTAGATCACTACCCCGGAGGACACAGGACGACGTGGGAAGTTGCACACCGGTGATTATAACCTGAAGAACTTAAGAAGAGTGAGTAAAACCTGAAGACTGCACCCCACTGTGTCCTTAAATTATTGCTGCACCATCACCTGCATTACACCTCACCAACAACATCTACCTCATAAAATCACCATCTACTGCCCTGGAGCTAAGCTCTGCCTGTGGAGAGCCGAACGAACTCTGCTGCGTTACCATCAGCTCCAAAGGATCTGCACCGCAGCGACGGCCCCATATAGCCGCATACCACAGGTGGCGTCATGAACATTATCGCTTAAAACTTTATTCCACTTTCCCTTTTCCCTTAAATTGACCGCCCGGGGCCACGGACCGGGTTACTGCCACTGTGACATCCCCAGCACCGACCGGCCCGGCTACCGAGTACCCCACGGCCCCAGGGGGCGCGTCAATATCACCCAAACATCCATCATGGATGTTATTCATATGTCTTGCAATTGGGGTATCCTGTTTGTTGCTAATATCCCCAAATGTTTGGCGACCTATTTCCTCATCTCCCTTGTTGTTTTAACGATCAAGGGGACAAGTGCAAGTTGCCTTATAAACTACTCCTGATAGCTTACAGTTGCCAAAGTCTTTGATCAAAAATGTTTTACCCGATGAAACACTTCTGAATGTTTTCATCCATTTACATATACTGCAATTCCCACACCTAAAAGATCCACATATTTTCCTGTCCAGCAATGTTCTTGCTTTCTGTGGTCTTGAATAAAGGCTGTGCGTCAAACAGTCCACTAGGGATCTCCCCCTACGATAGTTGATTTTAGGTGTTAATGGAATGAGCCCACTTAAGTTGGGATCCACTAATAGAATGTCCCAGTGCTTTTTGAAAACACTGCACACTTTGCACACTCTATCAGCTTGGCTGTCAAAGGTCCCAATGACCCTGATGTTAATGTCATCCTGTTTAGTCTTAGGTATTTGGAAGAGGAATCATCTATCCCTACTAAGGGCATGGGAGTTGGAATCTCATGTGGAGATCTGCTGCCTGAAATCTGAAGTCATCCATACGGGTACAGTTCCTCCTAATATGGAGGAACTGTCCTCAGGTATACCCTTTGTGGTAAGATAACTCACTCGGTTGCTTTCAGAAGTAGATTCAGGAAACGGTTTTCTTCAGGTTTATTGTAATGGCAGAAAGTACTGCTGGCTCAGCAAAATAAACACGGCCTTTCTGGCATAAAGGCAAAAAAAAGATAAACGATAGCACAGTCCATATGTGTGTGGGGTTCGCCCGCACAAAGTATAGCACACTCTTCAGCTCCTCCTGAGCTGAAGCTTTCCAGTCTGGAGACTTGCCTCTCCAGACACACAACCACAGAAAAAAAAATAGTGACTGCGCATTTAACCTTGCTCAGCCACACCCTGAAGTGGAGGTAGGGTGAATGACATCCCACCCATGTCTATGTCATTCACACAAAACCACTCCCTTTAGGTGACTTAACCCCCCAACATATAACATGCTGGAGGAAAGTTGTAGATTCAGTTCGCTAAGTCTAGCAGCCGAAACATACCTCCCCTCACATATAACACCAGTGACTCTGTCATACCTTCTTTAAACAGATGGATGGTGGCTGTCCCATTTTAGTAAAAAGTTGGTGGCAGTGGGCTTCCGATAGGTATGTGTACTCAAATGGCCATCATTCTCTCTTTGTATAGTAAGATCCAGGAATGCCTTTCTCTGTCGTTACATTTACAGGTGAACTTGAGACCGATAGTGTTGATTTTAAGACAGTTAACGAAGCAATGGTACTCGGCCTCCGACCCAGAACAAAGTATGAGGATATCATCGATGTATCTGGCCCAGAGGCCGATATGTGGATGCCATCACCAATCCCGGTCCCCAAACACCAACACCAGTGTTTCCTTCTACCAGCCCAGAAGCAGGTTGGCGTATGTGTTTCAGTACTAATGGGTGATCTGGGAGATTCTTGTGCTGTTACTAGTTCTGTCCTGAATACATGTGACTCGCCCCCTGGGCCGTGGGGTACTCGGAACCGGGCCTTCTAGTGTACGGTGCTGATGGGGGTAGAAGTGGCAACCCGGTCCCGTGGCTCAGGGTGGTCAGACCAGTGGCAGTCTTCTATATGTTTTGTAATGTCCGACTACGCCACCCGTGGATTGCGGTCAGAGTGAACCGCCGCTGCAGAGCAGACCGCTGAGGCTGGTGTTGTGGGTGCAGCAGGGAATATTTCAACTCCCCACGGGAGAAGTGTAGCCTCAGGGCAGTGAGCGCAGATGATGGGGGTTGTGGTACAGGGCGTCCCAGTACCGTTAGTGCTGGCGCGGTAAGAAACACAACGACAACGTGTTGCAGTCCAGGGTCTTTTACTCACAGTTCGTATACTCCAAGCCACTTCTGTACAGGTAGTGACTGCCCAAGCCGTGCTGCGTCCACCAGGTGAGGGGCTCGGTCAACCCCCAGGCAATTCAGGAGTATGGCACAGAACTCCCTTCTATCCTTCCTCTGGCCGTGCCCCACCAGTGACCAAATTTCTGTCCGGCTGCCTCGGGCCTTCTCTGGGAGAACTTGGCGCCAGCTCCCTGGCCCTATGTGGTGCCTTCCTAGTAGGTTTAGGGAGGGGTCACACCAATAAATGATCACGACCTCCGATTCTTGGCTGAGGATTATTTGCCTCCACCAACTTGGGATCCGGTACCCTTTTCTTGCCTGACCCATCACCCGTAATCTCCTGGGTCCTTAGGGTCCCTTCTACCTTCATGTTCCTGGGCCTTTCTATTCTGTTCCTTTCTCTTTCTCTTCTTTTCCTTTTCCTTCTCTCAGTCTCGCCCTGCCCGTGTCCCTAGGCCTGGCTCCGGAGCAGAACTCCAGCGGAGCCTCTGCTCCCCTTCTCCTCCACTCTCACTTTCTCCTCACAGACTGAACACTGTTCTAAGATGGTGCCCACCTTTTATACCTCCTCCTCCATGTCTGAGCTCAGGTGACCTGCATCCAATGAGCTCCTTCCTATGCCCAGAAACCAGCCCCTATCTGCTCCCACATCACTAGGGTTCCCCCCCTCCCCACTCCAGCCAGGGACATAGTCAGCCGTGCCTGCATACTAATGGGAGCACCGTAGAGCTGTCCCCCGGAAATGAGGAGTGTATACGTGTGCAGCTAACTGAGCCCTGGTCCATACTCCATCCTTACCCGGGAGTGGAATACCACACCTCTGGTTGAGGTGCAATACCCCTGTAGCGGCCGAACCCTCTGGGCGCTACATTCCCCCCTGGTAAACCACAGCACGTCCTCGGGCTGGAAAAGAGTAAAGACATTTGATTACAAGACATGCACAACTTTTTCAATAACTTTTTACATTAGAAAACGGACGACATTGTTCAATTCCCTTTATGGGAAACACTTTTCCCTTTTTCAACACTTTCCTTTATAAGACATTGTTAATACTACCGGAACTCTTTTGTCATATAAAACATCATATAAAACATTTGCATTATTACCTAGCAGCATATAAAACTCTTCATATAAAACATTTTTAAGTAAAACATATTCTTGGGTACTGGCCGCTGTGCAACTTGCGACCAGGTGTTCATTCTTCTGAAAGGTGCAACACTCTAGCAAACTTGTCTTGAGGTAGAGATTGCAGTTCTTTTATAAAACCAATAGAGGGCGCTTTAGGAAGCGCAACTATTTACAGGGACGGCCACTCTCAGTCCTCAGCCAGGTAGGGAAGGGGATGGCTGTTCTCAGTCCCCAGCCAGATTAGGAGAGGGGAGTGGCTGCTCTCAGTCCTCAGCCAGATAAGGAAAGGGGCAACTTTGCACGGTTAACAGTTCCATATCAGTCCCAACGAGGACCACGCTCTAAGCGGAAACAGTCCCAAAACAGTTTGTGTACCCTGACGGGTAACTATATACACTGGCGCTTCTCCACTTTACTGTGAACGCTGACCTCCATATCCGCCTTGCTCCTGGTAATCTGCAGGCCCGTCCGGGCCCTCTTGATATCCATTGGCAGGGTGGCGCTGTTCCTCCTCTTCTACCACTCTGTGGACGTGTAGGGCGTACCACCCCTTTACGCCTTGATGTCGGGTGTAAGTCACAACGTCCCCGGGATACAGGTCTCGCCCTCGATGACCCTCCGGCAGGTGGATCTCAACATCCCTCCGGGTCACGAACACGTCGCTGATGGTGTTCGGGTCTCTGATGAATCCCCAGCCGTGCTCCATTAGAAATTTCACAACAGTCCTGGTGGCTCGGGGACCGCGGGCAGCTCGGGGGTCTCGCCGGGTTCTCATTTTCTGCTCCGCACTTTGGACTTGTAATTTCTCCTGCTTTACGCGCCACTCTTGCTGTTCCCTCTCGAATAGCGCCAACTGCTGGCGGCAGGACTCCCGTCGGCTGGCTGTGTCCACCCGTGTCTCCTGGGTGAACCCCATTAGATTTTCTCCGGTCGGGTCCCACTCAAACTGGGCGTCCTCGAGCGGGGGCTGGGAGACTTCCATGGGCTCCGGAGCAGGTATCAGGGGTTCAGGTGGGGCTCTGGCCTCCGCGGACAGGCTTCTCTGGAGGCGGGGGTTAACATATCCGGGGGGCCAGATGAAAGGGAGCCCATCCGGACCGGTGTGCTGGGCGAACAGATCCGCGCCCAGGGGTGGTACTGCAGAGGCACTAGGGGGCACTAGGCCTTGCGACCAGGCCTGCGGTGGTCGTCTTCTGGTCGCACCCGGGGGTGGCACAACGGAGGCAGGGGGCGCTGGCAGGGCAGCAGCACCCGGGGGCACTAGGCCTTGCAAACAGGCCTGTGGTGGTCCTCTTCCGGTCGCACCCGGGGGCGGCACAACGGAGGCAGGGGGCGCTGGCGGTGCAGCAGCGCCTGGGGGCACTAGGCCTTGCGACCAGGCCTGCGGTGGTCGTCTTCCGGTCGCGCCCGGGGTCAGAGGGCACGGCGCGGGGCTCAATGGTGGCGTCTACGGCCTGAGGCCCAGTTGATAGCGGGGGAGGTGTGATGGCAGCTACGGCTCCCGGGGCTTCGGGTGCCGTGACGGGAGACAGGGACAGGGTTGCGGCCCTTGGACTCGGGGTAAGGACTTCCCTGTTACCTGCCTCCGTGGCTATGACCTCCTCCGCGGCGTCGTCCTTGGCCTCCGATCCACTCTCACCGCCCTCGGAGGCAGGCGTGCTGATGGGTGGTGACAGTGCCTCCTGCTGCTGGGTCACGGTCCGCCGGGCCATTTCTTGCTTCCACCCGGCAATCACGTCCCGCTGCGCCTGGACCATCCTCCGGTCCAACTCCTCCAGCACAGCCCGCACATACTCCGGGTCTTCCTTGGGGAGTTGTGCTAGCGGCTCCGTGAAGCTGCATGGTGGTTTGGCCCGCAGCAGGCCCCTTGCCAGAGTGCTGGAGCTGGCTCCTCTCTCCTTCTCCGGGTGTGGTCCGGTGAGACTGATCCAAACCACACCCGGCCCCACAGTTTTCTTCTCTTTCCGCCCCCATTGGGGGTGGTCTTGGGGCAATCTGCTGACAATCACTTTCAGGGGCAGCCCCCCCCACCTTGATGGACATCTCCACAGCCACACTCATGGCTGTTGGGGGTGGGCTCCTTCTTTGGCGCCATTCTGGGACCTGGCCCACGATGGGAGGCGGCTTCCTGTTATCTTTTGGCGCGCACATTATGGTGTCTGTTCTTCTGGGGCGGGCACCATCTTTAATACAGTGAAACAGTCTCTTTTCAGGCATGCAACACCCGTTTGTGGCGGGTTGATCACAATCCTGCCGACTACGCCAAAGCTGACTCACCCCCTGGGCCGTGGGGTACTCGGAACAGGGCCTTCTAGTGTACGGTGCTGATGGGGATAGTAGTGGCAACCCGGTCCCGTGGCTCAGGGTGGTCAGACCAGTGGCAGTCTTCTATATGTTTTGTAATGTCCGACTACGCCACCCGTGGATTGCGGTCAGAGTGAACCGCCGCTGCAGAGCAGACCGCTGAGGCTGGTGTTGTGGGTGCAGCAGGGAATATGTCAACTCCCCACGGGAGGAGTGTAGCCTCAGGGCAGTAAGCGTAGATGGTGGGGGTTGTCGTGCAGGGTGTCCCAGTACCGTTAGTGCTGGCGCGGTAAGAAACACAACGACAACGTGTTGCAGTCCAGGGTCTTTTACTCACAGTTCGTATACTCCAAGCCACTTCTGTACAGGTAGTGACTGCCCAAGCCATGCTGCGTCCACCAGGTGAGGGGCTCGGTCAACCCCCAGGCAATTCAGGAGTATGGCACAGAACTCCCTTCTATCCTTCCTCTGGCCGTGCCCCACCAGTGACCAAACTTCTGTCCGGCTGCCTCGGGCCTTCTCTGATAGAACTTGGCGCCAGCTTCCCTGGCCCTATGTGGTGCCTTCCTAGTAGGTTTAGCGAGGGGTCACACCAATAAATGATCACGACCTCCGATTCTTGGCTGAGGATTATTTGCCTCCACCAACTTGGGATCCGGTACCCTTTTCTTGCCTGACCCATCACCCGTAATCTCCTGGGTCCTTAGGGTCCCTTCTACCTTCATGTTCCTGGGCCTTTCTATTCTGTTCCTTTCTCTTTCTGTTCTGTTCCTTTTCCTTCTCTGTTCCGTTCCTTTTCCTTCTCTCCCTTTTGCCCTGCCTGTGTCCCTAGGCCTGGCTCCGGAGCAGAACTCCAGCGGAGCCTCTGCTCCCCTTCTCCTCCACTCTCACTTTCTCCTCACAGACTGAATACTGTTCTAAGATGGTGCCCACCTTTTATACCTCCTCCTCTGTGTCTGAGCTCAGGTGACCTGCATCCAATGAGCTCCTTCCTATGCCCAGAAACCAGCCCCTATCTGCTCCCACATCACTAGGGTTCCCCCCCTCCCCACTCCAGCCAGGGACATAGTCAGTCGTGCCTGCATACTAATGGGAGCACCGTAGAGCTGTCCCCCGGAAATGAGTAGTGTAAATGTGTGCAGCTAACTGAGCCCTGGTCCATACTCCATCCTTACCCGGGAGTGGAATACTACACCTCTGGTTGAGGTGCAATACCCCTGTAGCGGCCGAACCCTCGGGGCGCTACACATGTAACAATCCATAACTTGTAAGATTACGTGGTATATGGCTATGTTAATAAAGTATTGTGCCATCTGACAAGTTAAGGGTTACTATTTTTTTTATTTATGTTGTGGGCATTAAAGGGGTTGTCCAAGTTTTTGATGAGTCTTCAGGCATTCTATGTGACAGTAGACTTCTGATTTCTCTCAGCGTGCACTGCACACTGTCAGGATTTTCTGGTGCAAGCGGTGAGAGTGGGAGGTCACAAAACCATATGTATGTGATTTGCATACATGTGGTCACGTGCCGACTAGACATGCATGGCATCGCTCAATGAAAATTTATTTATTTATTTTACTTACTTACTTACTATAGCGCCATTAATACCACAGCACTTTATGAATTGAGCGAGGTCAGACGCTTCAGCCATAGCCGTTTAATCCTTAAATTTGCTTTTAATAGTGTCAATTGCATCTAGATGCTTAACAGAGAATGGTGGCTCCCTCTTTAACTTTTTGGTACGCTGAGATCATGATTGTTTAGTCCTGATAGTTGTCATGGCAATACATGGCCAAGTTCAAAAGTTAGCAACATTTTAGTAGTAAAAAAAACATTTTTCATTCATGTCATTCCACTTTACGTTAATTCCTGAAAACCACCTGAAAGGTTAATAAATTAACTGAAAATAGTTTTGAATATGTTGAGAGTTGTTTTTAAAATTGTATCACTTTTGGGGTTTTTCCAATATATAGTTCCTCCAAAGTCACTTCAAAACTGAATAGGTCCCTAAAAAATACATTTTGTAAATTTCTTTGAAAAAATGAAAAATTTGCTTCTAAATTTATAAACCTTGTAACATTCTAATAAAATAAAAGGATATTTTACAAATGGTGCTGATGTAAAGCAGACATAAGGTAAATGTTATTTTATTTTTTTGTGTAGTGACTATCTGGATTAAAGAGATAATCATTAAAATTTTTAAAATTGCAAATTTGTTTACATTTTTGTCAAATGTCTCATATTTTTTTTTAAATGAACACAACACATATCGACCTAAATATAATGAGGCATGAAAAACACTCTCAAAATCATTGGGATATGTTGAAACATTCAAGAGTTATTGCCACATAAAATGACATGTGTCGTCAGATTTGAACAATTTGGCTTGGTCATTAAGGGGTTAAAGGTGGGGTGCACCACACCACAAGTTTTACTCCAGTCAAGGACTAGAGGATTTGTGGAATAACATACATGACAGCTCATCATGAATTAGGAGATCTGGCATTGCCATGCCATGTCACGCCCTCATCCTGGCCCAGCTCCACCAATTTTAGCTGAGTTTCCAAAACTGGTGTTTTGGAATTTTGATGAATTGGAACTTTTGATGTGTGATTTTTAGATAGTTATTTTTTATTTTAAAAAGCATGAAAAGTCTGTCTGTGTGTTATTAAATGGACTGTTAGTTATCACTGGCTAACAATCTTTTTTTCCCTTGCCAGATAAGTTGAGGTGACATGCACATTAATATTTCAGTTTTGGAGTTCTTTCATCCTTTCTCTATATTTTTATAGCACTGAAATTTGTGGATTGAATTGATTCGCTGCAAAAAAATTTTGAAGAAAAAATTGTCAAACCTGATACATTTGAGTTTCATAAGGTTCAATCATCTCTAAATGGTTAACATTTATTGAATGATTATGATGTGCCAAAAAAGTAGCCCACTGGAGTGGGAATCAAACTAAGGCTAAGTATAATGTCCCCCTCTCTGACCCTTTATACTGTATAATGTCTCCTTCTCTGTCCCTAAGTAGTATAATGTCCCCTTCTCTGTCCCCCATATAGCATAATGTTGTCCTACTATTTCTGGAAAACACCCATAAAGGCAAAATTGTCACTACACCCCTTGAGAACATGTAAAATCTAGGGCTAACCAACATTTTAGTGGTAAAAAGAATTTTTTTTTCTTCACCATACGAAGGTATAGTGTTCTGTGAAACACTTATGGTGTCAATATGTTCAGTATATCTTTAGATGAATTCATTGAGCAGTATAGTTTGTAAAATGAGGTCAAATATGGTAGGGTTCTGCTGGTTCTGACACCTCAGGGGCTCTGATAGTGTAACATGGTTCACACATACCATTCCAGCAAAATCTGCACTCCAGAATGACACTTTTTCCTTTCTGAGTTTTGAAGTGTGCCCAAATAGTAGTGTATGACCACATATGGAGTATTGTCGCATTTCGAAGAAATTGTGTAACCAATAATTTGGTCAAATTTCTCCTATTACCCATTGTGAAAATTAAAAATTTAGGATCAAAGCAACATTTTAGTAGAAAAAATAAAATTTTTCATTTTTGTGGCTCAGTGTTATAAAATTCTGTCAAAATGGTCACTATACCACTAGATGAATTCTTCTATCAATTTTCAAAATTTGGTCATTGGTGTTTTTTTTTTGCTGTTTTTGTTCGAGAGCTCTGTAACTCTGAGATGGCAATATATTCCAAACAAATTAGGGCTTCAGTGTACCCAGGAGGAATTGCAGAACAAATTGTAGAGTCCTATTTCTCTTATTTACCTTTGTTAAAACGAACAATTTGTAGCAAAAGCAACATTTCAGTAAAAAAAAAATGAAAATGTAATTTTTTATTTTTTTATTTTCACTATACCTTTCATTTTTTTGAAAAACGTGAGTGATGCAATTTTTTAAACGACATAGTTTAGGGTTTTTCTGATATATAAGCCCTTCAAAAATCACCTTAAATTTGAAGTAGTGCCTAAAAAAAACAGGTTTTGTATATTTCATTGAAAAAAAAATAGAAAAATTGCTGCTAGACTTTTAACCCCTTTCCCCCCGAGGGTGGTTTGCACGTTAATGACCGGGCCAATTTTTACAAATCTGACCACTGTGACTTTATGAGGTAATACGTCTGGAACACTTCAGCGGATCCCGCTGAGTCTGAGATATTTTTTCGTGACATATTGTACTTCATGATAGTGGTAACATTTCTTTGATATCACTTGCGTTTATTTGTGAAAAAATCGGAAATTTGCCAAAAATTTTGAAAATTTTGCAATTTTCAAAATTTTAATTTTTATGTCCTTAAATCAGAGAGGTATATCTCACAAAATAGTTAATAAATAACATTTCCCACATGTCTACTTTACATCAGCACAATTTTGGAACCAAATTTTTTTTTTATTAGGGAGCTAGGGTTAAAAGTTGACCAGCGATTTCTCATTTTTACAACAAAATTTACAAAACCATTTTTTTAGGGACCACATCACATTTGAAGTGACTTTGAGGGGCCTTTATGGCAGAAAATGCCCAAAAGTGACACCATTCTAAAAACTGCACCCCTCAAGGTGTTCAAAACCACATTCAAGATGTTTACTAACCCTTCAGGTGCTTCACAGAAATTTTTGGAATGGAGAAGAAAAAAATGAACATTTAACTTTTTTCAAATTTTTCCCACAAAAATGTTTTTCAGCCCCCAGTTTTGCATTTTCATAAGGGTAATAGGAGAAATTGCACCATGCAACTTGTTGTACAATCTCTCCTGAGTAAGCCGATACCCCATATGTTGGGAAAAACCACTGCTTGGGCGCAGGGTTTGGAATGGAAGGAGTGCCATTTGACTGTTTGAATGTAAAATTCTCTTGAATAATTAGCGGACGTCATGTTGCGTTTGGGGAGCCCCTGATGTGCCTAAACAGTGGAAACCCCCCACAAGTGACACCATTTTGGAAACTAGTTCCCTCAGGGAACTTATCTAGATGTGTGGTGAGCACCTTGAACCCCAAGGTGCTTCACAGAAGTTTATAATATGGAGCCATGAAAATTAAATTTTCATATTTTTCCCACAAAAATGTTTTTCAGCCCCCAGTTTTGCATTTTCATAAGGGTAAGAGGAGAAATTTCACCATTCAGCTTTTTGTGCAATCTCTCCTGAGTAAGCCGATACCCCATATGTGGGGAAAATACACTGTTTGGACGCACGTCAGGTTTCAGAAGGGAATGAGCACTGTGTGACTCTTTGAACGTAAAATTGGCTGGAATCAAGGACGGACGCCATGTCGCATTTCGGGAGCCCCTGAGTGGCCTAACTAGTGGAAACTCCCCACAATTGACTCCATTTTGGAAACTAGACGCCTCAAGGATTTTATCAAGGGGTATTGTGTACATTTTGAAACCAGAGGTATGACAGAATTTGATAACATTAGGTCATCATATTGAATAAGTTGTCATTAGTCTTGCGTGCAAGTGCTCGCTACTTGAGTTTGCATTGGGTACTCAGGTATGCACCATGTATCACAAGTGCTCGAGTGATATGCTCGAGTCCCTGCCCCGCATGTTTCACGGTTGTTAGACACCCCAAAAAAAACATGCGGGGATCCATTGTGCATGGCAGGCGATATGTGTACCAAATATACCAAATATGTGTACTTTTTTTTTTTTCATAATAAATATTATGGGTACAATATATTTTTATTTTTTGGGGATTATTTTATTCATTTCTTTTTTTTTATATTTTTACAATTTTTTTAAATATTTTTTTTCACTGTCCTACACTTCTTTTACTTTTACACTATGTCTCACTATGGGACTTTCACTTTTTGCAGCCTAATCGGCTGCATAGCATAGAGAGCAGCAGTCAGGGGAGACATTACTTTGGTCATGCAGTGCGCATGACCATAGTAATTTCCTGCCTCCTAGTGACCCGGATGTTGTCATGACGACATCGGGTCGTCATGACTACATCCGGAAGCCGCCGCAGATATCGCTGGAGGCCGGGAGAGGAGGTGAGTATCTCGCTTACCTCCCCCCTTGCACCCGCAATGCTGCGATAGACTTCGATCACAGTATTGCGGGGGTTAATGTGCTGGGAGCGGTGCGGGACCGCTCCCTGCACATAGCACCGGATGTCAGCTGTGATAATCAGCTGACACCCGGCGGCAATCGCCCCGCACCGCTTGTGCGCGGGTGCGATCGCTGAATGCGTAATAGTACGTAGCTGGTCTATAAGTCCCAGGGTGCAGCTACGTACTATTACTGACCTGGTCGGAAAGGGGTTAACCCTTTTAATATTCAAACAAAAAAAGCAATATAAAAAATGATGCTGATGTAAAGTAGACATATGGTAAATGTTATTTACTACATTATTTTGTGTGATATCACTATCCTTTTCATGGGCATGAAAGTTCAAAGTACAAAAAGTGTGAATTGTTCTAAATATTCATCATATTTTACATATTTTCATTAAAAAAATTAAATTATATAGCCCTAAATTTACCATGAACATAAAGTATGATTTCTCACGAAAAAAAATTCTGAGAGTCACTGGGATTAGAAGTGTTTCATAGTTATTACTACATACCGTAAATTGACATGTGCCACATATGAAAATGTTGTTTTTTTCAGGAAGATGAAAACAGGCTTCTGTTGGGAGGGGTTCAACTCTCAATAACTGCAAAATCGATTCATATTGATTCTCTAAACTTTGGTATAAAGGTTGATTCACAAACTGAAGTTGGTGTACAAATAACTATACATATTTGATCAGTAAGGCATAGCACATCATACATTTTGTTATATAACATGACATAAATAGTTAACTACCATTTGTATAAAACAATTATGACGTCTCTACTACTAAACAAGTAAATTGTTTGACTATTGTAGACTGGAAAGTAGATTTCGTTTAGCTGAATCCTGAGAATTATTGATCTTGCCAGTTCTTGCTTGCTTGGCTCTTGTACTCAGCATGTGGCTATAATTATTAGGATTTGATATGGAGCCAGTGAATTCTGAATCAATCCCACAAGGCATCGCTGAAGTGGTGGAGTTAAACAAGATAAAAAGCCTCGTAACCCAGGAACGGTGGGCCTCACTGAAAATATCATTGTCATTGAGCAGTGGGTAGATACATCTCAGGAACCTTTCATAATTAGGATACAAAAGATCTCATGACAAAACTTACAATGCAAAAAGTTTAGAGTATTCTATTGAGTATTTTAGCTTGTAATTAGTGTTGAGCGATACCTTCCGGATTGGATCGGACCGATACCCAAAAAATATCGGATATCGCCGATTCCGATACCGGAAACCAATGCAAGTCAATTGGACACAAATATCGGAATGAAAATAAACCCTTTCTTTCCTTGTAGGTTAATTCTACATGAAGGAAAACAACTAAGAATAATGTAGAATGTATTGGGGAAGGTGGGGGGGACAATAAAGGCATAGAGGTTTAGTCCAATCAAATGGAATAGCAGGAATTAATATTTTTTTTAAGACGTTCTGAGTTACGAAAATATTGACTATGTTAAGTTTTTTATATTTTGTCAGATATTTATGTTTCACTACTTCCATGCTCTTTACCTTCTTTTTTACTTCTCCCACACTTTCCCCTTCATCATCCTCAGCATCAGCATCTTTTTCATCAACTTCTTCTTCACCTTCTTCATCTTCTTCTTCTTCACCTTCTTCGTATTATTCTTTTTTTTTACATTCTTCATATTCTTCTTATTCAACTATTATTCTTCTTCATATTCTACTTCTTCATCTTCTTCATATTCTTCTTCTTCATCATATTCTTATTTGTGACAGGCATTCCTGTAGTTGTTATCTATAAAAGTTTGAAGATTACACCTTTCGTTCTGCCTGTCACAAAAGATTTACAACAGGATTTGTCTGCGTTCAGTTTGGCCTGCAGCAGCAGGTCTTTTCCAGGGGCACCACGAGGAGGAACGGACTCACCCCCATACACTGCTTAGTCTTCTTCTGCTTATAATTTAGATAATATATTTTGCTCTGATTTTTAGTCTTATGCTTAATGTTCTTCCGCTTTTTGTTCTGCAGGTTCTTGTTCTTCTGCTTCTTGTTTTTCTGTCTCTTGTTCTTCTGTATCTTGGTGGTTTTCTTCTTGTTCTTTGTCCTCTTGGTCATCTTCTTCAGGGTCATCTTCTTGGTCTTCTTCGGGGTGGTCTTCAGGGTCGTCTTCTTCAGGGTCGTCGTCTTCGGGGTCCTCATCTTCTTCGGGGTGGTCTTCAGGGTCCTCGTCTTCAGGGTCGTCATTTTCGGGGTCCTCGTCTTCTTCAGGGTGGTCTTCAGGGTCCTCGTCTTCAGGGTCATCGTCTTCGGGGTCCTCGTCTTCTTCGGGGTGATCTTCTGGGTCCTTGTCTTCAGGGTCGTCGTCAGGGAGATCCAGAGTGATTACCAAGAACAATTTCAAAAAGCTTGAACTTGGGAATGTAGCAGAAGGTACAAGAAGGATGAGGAACTGCCGAGAACCAGCTGACGGTACTGGAACCCGGATGGGAAGCAGAAGGTACAAGAGCCAATGGAACTACCGAGGACCAGCTGACGGTACTGGAACTCGGTTACTAAGCAGGAGGTACCTGTGCCAGAAAGCACTACCAAGGACCAGCAGATGTTGGTGGAACTTGGATACCGAGAAGGAGGCACCTAAGCCAAAGGCACTGCCGAGAGCCAGCTGACGGTACTGGAACTCGGATGGGTAGCAGAAGGTACCCATGAAAAAAAAAGTTGCAAGGCCGCGAGCCGGCCGCAGTTACCGAAACCCACAGTCCTACAGGGGGTGCTTGTCCTATTGGCACTATGGATCCAGCCTTCATTGCCAGATCCTGCAGCCCACATAGGAGTCACCTAAACTGCAGGCACCATCGAGTCGGCTAACCCGACCACAACACGACAGGACAACGTATTGGAGGCAAAGTGACGTTGACACTACCCAGAAACAGCTGGCATGCTGGAACCACGCTGGGCAGGAGGGAGTACCCGTGCCAAAGACACTGCCGGGAAACAGCTGACGGTACTGGAACCCGGATGGGTAGCAGAAGGTACAAGAGCAAATGGAACTACCGAGAACCAGCTGACGGTACTGGAACCCGGATGGGTAGCAGAAGGAACAAGAGCCAATGGAACTACCGAGGACCAGCTGATGGTACTGGAACTCAGTTACTAAGCAGGAGGTACCTGTGCCAGAAAGCACTACCAAGGACCAGCAGACGTTGGTGGAACTTGGATACCAAGAAGGAGGCACCTAAGCCAAAGGCACTGCCGAGGATCAGCTGACGTTACTGAACCCCAATAACACTGGACCAAGTGTTAACTGTGCAGACAGCACTTCTGAGCAGCAACTGGCAGTGTTGGAGCGCAGGGTAAATACTGAAAAAAGAGTGGAGCCAGAGGTGTAATTGGAGCAAGTTTTAAATCTGTAGCACAGTGGATGTGGACAGAGCAGGAGAATTTGCCGGACACACAGCTGGGGATCAGCTGACGTTACTGAACCCCAATAACACTGGACCAAGTGTTAACTGTGCAGACAGCACTTCTGAGCGGCAACTGACAGTGTTGGAGCTCAGGGTAAATACTGAAAACAGAGGAGCCAGAGGTGTAATTGGAGCAAGTTTTAAATCTGTAGTACAGTGGATGTGGACAGAGCAGGAGAATTTGCCGGACACACAGCTGGGGATCAGCTGACGTTACTGAACCCCAATAACACTGGACCAAGTGTTAACTGTGCAGACAGCACTTCTGAGCAGCAACTGGCGGTGTTGGATCTCAGGGTAAATACTAAAAAAAGAGTGGAGCCAGAGGTGTAATTGGAGCAAGTTTTAAATCTGTAGTACAGTGGATGTGGACAGAGCAGGGGAAATTGCCGTACACACAGCAGGGGAACAGCTGACGTTACTGAACCCCAATAACACGGGAGCAAGCGTTGAATGTGCAGACGGCACTTCTAAGCAGCAACTAGCGGTGTTGGAGCCAAGGGTAAATACTGAAAACAGATGAGCCAGAGGTCTAATTGGAGCAACTTTAAAATCAGTAGTAGTGAGAATGTGGACAGAGCAGGAGAATTTGCCGGACACACAGCAGGGGATCAGCTGATGTTACTGAACCCCAATAACACGGCAGCAAGTGTTGACTGTGCAGACGGCACTTCTGAGAAGCAACTAGCGGTGTTGGAGCCCAGGGTAAATACTGAAAACAGAGGAGCCAGAGGTCTAATTAGAGCAACTTTAAAATCTGTAGTAGTGAGAATGTGGACAGAGCAGGAGAAACATGAACACAACAAGAGACCTGGATACTGTTGCCAATCAATTATTTATTCTGGAAGAGGACTGGCAAATTCATGCAAGATCCAGGCCTTGTTCATTTTCAGAAAAGTAAGCCGGTCAACGTTATCGGAGGATAGGGGCATGCGACGGTCTGTTAGTACACTGCCTGCGGCACTAAAGACGCTTTCCGATAATACACTAGCAGCAGGACAAGCCAGCACCTCCAATGCATACTGGCTAAGCTCTGGCCATGTATCCAGCTTAGAGACCCAAAACTTGAAGAGGAAAGAGCCATCTGATAGTACACTGAGAGGGAAAGACATGTAGTCTGTCACCATCTGACGGAAACGTTGCCTCCTGCTGACTGGAGCCATCTGTGATGGTGTAGACATTTGTGGCGGTGGGGACACAAAACTTTGCCACATTTGGGCCATACTGGTCTTGCCTTGTGCTGAGGCGCTGCTTCTGCTCCCTCTTTGTGCAGAGCTTCCTTCACTGCCTCGACGCACTGAGCTGCTTTGTAAAGCACTAGCAGCACTGCTCTCGGTTGGAATGGAGAACATGATGGAATGCACCAGTGCGTCTTGGTACTCCCGCATTTTACGCTCCAGGTTCAACGGTGTTATGAGGCTTTGTAAGTTGTCCCGGTAGCGAGGATCTAGTAGGGTGGACACCCAATAATCAGTCATGTTGAGAATGTAGGCGATGCGGCGGTCGTTTCTCAGGCACTGCAGCATGAAATCAACCATGTGCTGCAGACTGCCAACTGGCCAAGAAACGCTGTCCCCTGCTTGAGGCGTGATCTCTGCCTGCTCTGCATCACCCCACCCTCGCTCTAGAAACTGACTACTAGAGCATTGTGTACCTCCCTCCTCTGGACAGATGTCTTCCTCCTCCATTGACTCCTCCGCATCCTCCTCACAAAGTGTCCCCTGCCTAGGCCTTTGTGAGGAACCACGTTGCGCAGACTGTACAGAAGCAGATGGCATTTGTGACTCCTCATCCTCCACCTCTTCCAAAACCTCCTCCTTTAGTGCTTGCAGTGTTTTTTCAAGCAGGCAGATAAGGGGGATAGTCATGCTGACTAGTGCATCATCTGCACTCGCCATCCGCGTGGAATAATCGAAGGAGCGCAAAAACGTGGCAAATGTCCTTCATAGAGGCCCACTCAGTGGTGGTGAAGTGTGAACGGCGCGCACTGCGACTTGTTTGCGCCTGCTGCAGCTGGTACTCCATTACTGCTGCCTGCTGCTCACACAACCTCTCCAACATATGTAGCGTTGAATTCTACCTGGTGGGTAGGTGACATATGATGCGATGTTCCGGAAGATGTAATCGGCGCTGCAGAGCTGCAATGCGCGATCTTGCGTTGCTGGAACGCCGCAAGTGAGCGCACTCTATGCGGACCTTGTGCAGCAGTGCATCAAGATCCGGATAGTCCTTAAAAAAACTCTGCTCGACCAAGTTGAGCACATGTGCCAGACATGGGATGTTAGTGAGGTTGCCTAGGCCCAGAGCTGCCACCAGATTTCGGCCATTGCCACACTACCATGCCTGGCTTGAGATTTGCTGGCCCAAACCACACGTCGCTCTGCTGCTTGATGGCATTCCAGAGCTCCTGCGCTGTGTGGCTTCGATTCCCCAAAGAAATTAATTTTAATACGGCCTGTTGACGTTTGGCCACGGCTGTGCTCATATCGGTCGTAACAGGTAACCCGTTCACGGGTCTATGTGGAGGTAGACCGTGACGGCTCCTGCAGCGCTGATTCAGAGGAACTGGAGTATGAGGAGTAGTCAATGTGTACAGACTGGATTCCTGCAATCCTTGGAGTTGGCAGAACACGTACAGCGCCACTCTCAAGATCTGTACCCGGACAACATTTACCCAATGAGCAGTGAGGGAAAGGTATCGTCCCTGTCCATGCTTACTGGTCCACGCATCGGTGGTCAGGTGGACCTTGCTACTGACGGCGTTTTGTAGCGCATGTTTAATTTTTACCTCCACATGCTGTTGCAGGGCAGGGACGGCTTGCCTGCTGAAATAAAAGCGGCTGGGCACGTTGTATTGTGGGACTGCCAATGCCATAAAGTTACAGAAGGTGTCAGTCTCCACCAGCCTGAATGATAGCATTTCAAGGGCCAGTAGTTTTGCAATGCCAGCATTCAGAGCCTGTGCTCGGGGGTGGTTTGCCGAGTATGGGCGCCTTTTCTCCCATGCCTGTGCTAACGATGGCTGTAGACTGGCCTGGGAGTGTGAGGATGACAGGGAACGTGGTGCTGTGGGTGGAATTACACTGTGTCTCTGTACAACAGTGCCAGAGGTTCTTAGATTGGCGATCCTGTGAGGAAGCCGAACCAGCTGTGTGTGAGCTGGAGGAAGAGGCTACAACATGAGCTGAAGAGGTGGTAGGTGGCGCTGTAGTTTGGCCCAGGTCTTCAGTGTGTTTTTGTAACTCCACCACTTGCTTGGTCTGCACATGTTTCCACATATTTGTGGTATTGAGGTTGCTGACACTTTTCCCTCTTTTCACCTTCTGATTACACAGCTTGCATTTGACAAAGCAAATGTCATCTGCAACTGTGTCAATAAAGTACCAGGCACTGCAAGTCTTGGGAGCGCCTGCTTTGGATTTTGGAAGAGCTATGCTCCTAATAGGTGCCGAAGTGGAGGCTACAGGCAACCAAGTCTGCCCCCTCCCTCTCCCTCCTTTTTGGGCCGTTCGGGGAATCTCTTCCTCAGAGCTGCTCCCACCACATTCCTGTCCCTCACACCATGATGGGTCAAGGACCTCATCATCTACACCACCCTCTTCAAACAACTGCTTCTCCTGGGTAGTCTCGACAGCACAGTACGCACCAGAAAGTGGCACCTGAGTCTCATCATCAGATGCGTACTGAGGTGTGCTGCTGACCATAGGCACTGGCCCACCCGCCTCTTCAGATTCAGAGAGACAAAACGGTTGCGCATCACTGCATACTACCTCTTCTTCAAATTCTCGAATTCTGCTTGGCTGGTCCCCTCTTTCCAAGCCAAGAGATTCAGAGAATAGAAGTAGAGATGGCTCCTGTCCAGGGCTCTATGACTGCCTGGGCAATTTGGCAGTTGGTGAAGAGACAGATGGGTGCTCTTCAGTGCTCAGGACCTGAGAGGATCTGGAACTAATTGAAGTCAATGCGTTAGCTGCCATCCATCCGACAACGGCTTCAATTTGGTCCTCCCACAGCAGTGGGGTTCGGCTAGCTCCTACAAAGCTGCGCATAAAGGTCTGCTCCCTGGTAAAACTGGGGGATGCTGAGTCACTGGTGCCCGCAACAGGCACAGAATCCCCACGTCCTCTCCCTGCAGGCACAGAATCCTCACGTCCTCTCCCTGCAGAAACTTCACGCCCACGCCCACGACAACAGACATTACTCCCTGCCTTCTTCATCTTGGTAGACTGATAAAGATAGGCAGAAAAGTACTAAGGGCTTAGTGTGCTTATTCCTGAACAGCTGCTAACAGGTATAAGAAACACTAATTTTATAAAGTGTGGACTAGACTTTAATATGAGCTAATGTGGCCTACACATCTGTAAAGTGGAGTGTTTGGTGAACTTTATTTTTTTTTTTTTTCACAAAAAGACACTGGATGTGCCCAAAGATGTAATACTGATAGTATCACAAACTTTTTGTAGCTATTACAATGCAGGAAGGTAACCTACAATGCAATAAATGAGGCTACAAAAAACAGGCTAATACTAATCTGGCTGGGGCGGCAGGGCACAAGGCTGCAGAAAGGCTCCTCTAGCTACTCCTAAATAGTGTGTTTGGAACCAATGTAGCTGGATACGGATGGAACCACCACACTAATAGGAGAAATCAGGAAAAATGATCAATTAGCAAAAAAGGACAATGTATGAGGCAGTGACGCACGCTGAGCACACTACAACCAGACGTGGCTGAAGCACACACTACAGCGTGAGCTGCACTCACACACAGAGACCTTGCAGACAGCCGTGAACAGTGCAGATGCAGAGCACTGTGCACTAGCGCTGCAAGACAAAATTAAACTTCTCTATCTACTCCTATATAGTGTGTTTGGAACCAATGTAGCTGGATACGGATGGAACCCAGGGGCGGAACTACTGCCCGTGCAGCCGGTTCATTGAACGGGGGCCCCGAGGGAGAGGGAGCCCCTCCAGCCTCCAGCAGGGCCGCCATCAGGGCATGACTGCCCTGACTCCAGTATGGGGCCCGGCCGGTAGGGGCCCCCTCGGAGCCCCCCCCTCTTGTGTGTCTCTCTCCTCATGGGGCCCCCGGCCCCATGTTAAGCGCCGGGTCCGGGACATCTCAGCGCTGCGCTGCTCTGCTGCGGCAGCGCCTTTATGATTCCCCTGACTTCGGGTCATGTGACCGCGCCGTCACATGACCGGAAGTCAGGAGAACCTGGTGTCAGCGATTTGGACGAGCGCCAGGATTCTGCAGGGATCGCATGGGGGTAAGTATAACAAGTTTTTTTTTTTTAAATACAATTAACTAGGAGTGGGGGGGAAATGGGAGATGCACATGGGGGGGTGGTGGGAGATGCACATGGGGGGGAAATGGGAGATGCACATGGGGGGGGGAATGGGAGATGCACATGGGGGGGAATGGGAGATGCACATGGGGGGGAATGGGGGATGCACATGGGGGGGTGGGAGATGCACATGGGGGGAGGGGGATGAGAGAGGTGCACATGGGGGGGAATGGGAGATGCACATGGGGGGAGGGGGATGAGAGAGGTGCACATGTGGGGGAGGGGGATGAGAGAGGTGCACATGTGGGGAAGGGGGATGAGAGAGGTGCACATGTGGGGGAGGGGGATGAGAGAGGTGCACATGTGGGGGAGGGGGATGAGAGAGGTGCACATGGGGGGGATGAGAGAGGTGCACATGGGGGGGTGGTGAGAGCTGCACATGTGGGGGGATGAGAGATGCACATGGGGTGGGATGAGAGAGGGGCACATGTGGGGGAGGGGGATGAGAGATGTGCACATGGGGGGGATGAGAGCTGCACATGGGGGAATTGGGAGAAAATGAGCTGCACATGGGGGAATTGGGAGTACGGGGATAATGAGCTGCACATAATGAATGTGGGGTGGGGGAGAGTAAATGATAAATGATGATGGGGTGGGGGAGAGCACGGACATGATATAATGAATTGGGGCAGGGGGTGCATGTAAATAATGAATGCGGGGAGCAGGAAGTATAGAGTAGGGGGCGTTGCGGATGCAGGAGTGTAACTGGTAACAAATTGGTGGAAAGAGTAGAGGTTCTAATTAAATTATATATTAAGTGCCTATTTACAGTTAATGGGGGCACCGTGGTGGATTACAATTTATATTTGAATGGTGGGTTTCATAATAACTATATATTAATGGTGGGTGCACGTCTGTATTCAGCTGCGTAATGTAGAAGTTGGGGAATGTGCTCTAGATAACTGTGTTATTTTATGCAGAGATGAGTCCTGGCTGGAAGACGTGATGGCAGTCTGTGCTGGATGAAGGAGAAAAGCGTAGCTGAAGGACTTCACCTAGAGACGTCACCAGTGAGTCAGTGTATTACATGTACACTTACACTATATACTATGTACCGGGCTCCTGTGTATAATGTCACTGGTGATCACTGTATTACCTGTACACTGACACTATATACAGAGCTCCTGTGTATAATGTCACTGGTGATCACTGTATTACCTGAACACTGACACTATATACAGAGCTCCTGTGTATAATGTCACTGGTGATCACTAGATTACCTGGACACTTAAATTATACATACCATGTATAGAGCTCCCGTGTATAATGACACTTATGGTAATATTAGTAATGTGGTGGTAATATGTGGTCTGGTCATGGTGTGGCAGTTTTTCTTCCTTCTGTGTGGTATTATTCGGTCACTATGTTGTGGTAATATGTGGTCTGGTCATGGTGTGGCGGTATTCCCTGTATGTGGTATTATTGGTCATTTAAAAAAAAAATGTATATGACACATTCCCTTAAAGAAAACGAAATAAAAATATATCAAAAAAGAGTATTGGATATTTTAAGAAAATTTTAATAGGTTAGAGAAGGGCCCGGCCAGAAGAGTCTACCTTATCGTGGTGGCGGCTTTAAAAATCTTTTGGCCAAAACAAAAGCTGCTGGCTATGTGTGTGGCGCAGTCACATGGCCGAACGTCAGGAGAACCTGGTGGCAGCGACGTGGACGAGCGCCAGGATTCTGCAGGGATGGCATGGGGGTAAGTATAACAAGTTTTATTTTTTTTAAATACAATTAATTAACTAGGAGTGGGGGGAATCAGAGATGCACGGGGGGGATGAGATGCACGGGGGGATGAGAGATGCACATGGGGGGGGATGAGAGATGCACTTGGGGGGGGATGAGAGATGCACATGGGGGGGGATGAGAGATGCACATGGGGGGGGATGAGAGATGCACATGGGGGGGTGAGAGATGCACATGGGGGGGGATGAGAGATGCACATGGGGGGGTTATGTTTACATAACTTTGTTGCCTTATGTAGGGCAGGGGGGGGCCCAAAAATTTCTTGCACAGGGGCCCACTACAGTCTGTGTCCGCCCCTGATGGAACCACCACACTAATAGGAGAAATCAGGAAAAATTATCAATTACCAAAAAAGGACAATGTATGAAGCAGTGACGCACGCTGAGTGCACTACAACCAGACGTGGCTGAAGCACACACTACAGCGTGAGCTGCACTCACACACAGAGACCTTGCAGACAGCCATGAACAGTGCAGATGCAGAGCACTGTGCACTAGCGCTGCAAGACAAAATAAAACTTCTCTAACTACTTCTATATAGTGTGTTTGGAACCAATGTAGCTGGATACGGATGGAACCACCACACTAATAGGAGATATCAGGAAAAATGATCAATTAGCAAAAAAGGACAATGTGTGAGGCAGTGACGCACGCTGAGCGCACTACAACCAGACTTGGCTGAAGCACACACTACAGCGTGAGCTGCACTCACACACAGAGACCTTGCAGACAGCGGTGAACAGCACAGAGAACTGTGCACTAGCGCTGCAAGGCACAGTGATTTATAAAGTAGCTTGGGTAAAGCAGAATAGAGCAAATAGGTAGCTAAAACTGTCCCTCAGAACAACAGCGTCCTATCCCTAACTGAATTCACAGCAGAGTGAGCTCAAAATAGCGGCGGCGGCTTTTATAGTGCATCATGACATGATTTCAGCAGCCAATCACAGCCATGCCATTAGTTAACATGCCTACATGCCTAACAGGATGTGCCCACACTTCCTAGGATCCTCATTGGCTGAATAAAATGAAACTGGCTCATTGCATTATGGGAACTTCCGATTCCGGTATCCGATATCCTAAAAGTATCGGAACTAAGTATCGGAATTCCGATACCGCGAATATCGGCCGATACCCGATATTTCAGTATCGGAATGCTCAACACTACTTGTAATATCTATTAGTAGGTAATCACTTTTGCATTGTGTGGTGCATTAAATTAACATTTATAAAAAAATATTGAATTATTTTTTTAGTTGTTTCTCTTGATCTATCAGGTAAAAATAAAATGATGCCCTTCAATTGAGGTTAATGGTTCTCCTACAGGTCACATTTAAAAAGTAATTGTCTGCATTACCAATAAATAACTACAGCAGTGATCACTTTCTATCTTTTTTAAGAGGACCATTTCTCTAGAAGACCCTTGGGTGAGTTTTCTTTATGAGGAATTGCCATTTTTAATATTAAAATGAAAAATCTAATGAAGGTGATCAATGATATTTTATTGCTCAATCAATTTTATATACAGATGAGCAAATAAATTTCAATGGAATTGAGTTCTACTCGAATTTGACAAAAATCTGCATTTGTCAAAATGCAGATATATTGTAATTCACTTCCATGCATATTCAGCCTTCGTTGTATCTTCTGATCCCCTCTGCTTACATTGAAATCCCTCTCATGCTGAGCATGGACATTTATCTCTGATTAGGCCCGGGACGGTTATGTACATGTGTGCACAAAGTCATGGTACGATTTCAGCATGGGTGGCTGTGAAGATGCAGCAAAGACTATATGGGTGAGACCTCAATCCCACTTGCATATAAATGCGGCAAATGAAATGCGAGAAAAAATCGCATTGCACTCGCACCAATATTAATCAGTGAGGTAGTGTTCATGAGCTGGAATCAGGGTGATGAAAAAAATTGCAGCATGCTACGAGTGGCCGCGTTTATCGAATGAGACTCGCAAGTCAATTGGTACAAGAATAAAAACGGATGGTACACGAACCATGCTTATATCGTCCATTTTATTTCTTGCACACATCTCAAAGGAACCACAAAATTTCATCAGCCAAGTACAGTAAATTCACAGCCAAAACCCTCAGAATAGATAGATAGATATAAAGATAGATAGATATAAAAATAGATAGATAGATAGATAGATAGATGGAAAGATACATAGATACTGTAGATAGATAGGTTCTCCCTTTAGAACCGAAACATCGCCATGATGGGCTATTAAATAGCACTATTTTTTCACTTTGAATGGTGTGCTGCCTCCAATTTTTTGTATTGTATTGAAGGTTTGGTCTATATGTCAGTGCTGTTTCTATTTTTTCTTTTTAGATAGATAGATAGAATAGATAGATGCCCTGTAGATGTATAATTTCACAAGCCCCCTACATATAATACTCTTGCACCCTTTAGTGCCTTTTCATGTGGCACTAAAGGATGTTTAATAGTGATGAGCGAGCGTGCTCGCCACTGCTCGGTACTCGCCCGAGCATCACACTGCTCGAGATGCTCGGTGCTCGGCAAGTATTTCTGGGTTGCTCAGGCGGGAACTCGGGTCCCCGCCCTGCTCTTTAGAGAGCTAATGAACATGCAGGGATTGCTTGCCATGCACTGTAATGCCGTAGCCATGTTCAGGCTTGGACTGGCCCACAGGAAAACAGGAGAATCCTCCGGTGGGCCCCTTTGCAAGAGTGGGCCACCACCCTCTTATATGGGCAGTACTTGGCACTATATACTTAAATCACTATGTACAGACAAAGACAGCATCTTATTCATTTAGCAATCTACCCAGTTCATTGTTATACAAATTTGTGATTGAGGATAATCTGCATGTAGTTGAAAAGTGGGACCCTGGAGTTGGTTACTGGTGGGCCCTTGGCACCCCAGTCCAACACTGGCCATGCTGATTGTGGCATTACAGTGATTGGCTGGCCGCATAGCGTCATCAGGTCTATATAAGACCTCGTGACGCTAGGCTCATCACAGTCTATCCCGGAAATAGGCAGAGTAGGGAGAGGTGCTGCTGTGTGAGGGACAGAATTGGTGGTGTAATAGTTAGATATAGGTAGTGGTACTCCAGGAGTATATATATATCCATCTGAACTAACAGTCTTTCTGAGGACTAATCGAGCTGCATATTTTAATCCTGATAGCAGGAGTTAGGCAGGCAGGCAGGGTTTGTGGCAGTGTATACAGCACAAGAGGGTTCATTGCACATTCTGTCTGCTCCTGCTGTTACAGATATCCGTAGACATAGCCCCAGATATCAGGGGCCAGGGCTAATTATTTTTTTATCTTAATCATGATTATTTGCTTAAAAAGCAATCCAGAGTACACCATTTTATTACTCCATTTGCTTGTTCACAGAATACAGCCAGAATTTTTTTTATTTTATTCGCATTACTGTATTGTGGAAGCAGAGAAACTTTTTTCAATGATCAGACGTTATCCCATATGACTGCCGTAATAATGCAGAAATTTTTTGGAGCGTGTCAAATATTCCACTGAATTTAACATCAGCCAACTGTGTTTTGTTGAACCAATTGACACTTGGTCGCTGACAAATACAATACTATTACGTGACTGCCTGAAACCATGGCCATCAGACTTTATTCCATATGACTGCCGTAATATTACAGAAATTTTGTGGAGCATGCCAAATATTCCACTGAATTTAAAGTCAGCCAACTGTATTTTGTTGAACCAATTGACACTTGGTCGCTGACAAATACCATACTATTAGGTGACTGCCTGAAACCGTGGCCATCAGACGTGATCCCATATGACTGCCGTAATAATACAGAAATTTTGTGGAGCATGCCAAATATTCCACTGAATTTAAAGTCAGCCAGCTGTGTTTTGTTGAACCAATTGATAATTGGTCGCTGACAAATACCATACTGTTAGGCGACAGCCTGAAACAGTGGCCATCAGACGTTATCCCATATGACTACCGTAATAATACAGAAATTTTGTGGAGCGTGCCAAATATTACACTCCATTGCAGTTGTGGGTTCAAACGTATTCACAGTTGGTCGCTGACAAATAGCATATCTGTGAACAATGTTGTCAGAGTATTATGCCACTTTTACGGACTGACAATAAAAAAAACATACAAAAAACAAGCTAACAAGGAAAAATTTCCAGGGTAATGACTTGTATATAAGGCCAAAGAAATACTAAAAAAAAAGTTATGGACTGTGGAAGACATTTATGCAACCAGAATGAACACTCATCTGGAGCTGATGATATCACCTAGCACCTGTCCCTATTGTAAATGCATCTAACAGCGTTATCAGTAGGGAATAGAATAGATTTAAAAAAAATTTGGGCAGCAGCACGCAGTATAAGGCTATAATACCTGGCTGGATCGGTGTAATATGCTATCCATACTGAGATTCCTCACCCATAAATGAATTTCAGATAAGACAGTTAATAATCTAGAATGTAGAATCTATTTGAATTGTCCTTCCCATTATTAAGGAATGGGTCTCCTATACTGTTATTGCGTATGCAGCAATTTTAAGGGCTGCCAAAAATTAGGATGCACTCCAATACACATTTGAAGAGACATAAAAAATAAATAAATAAAAACACAGTAGGATCTTTCTTTAGTATAAATGTAGCGCCCCGAGGGTTCGGCCACTACAGAGGTATTGCACCTCAACCAGAGGTGTGATATTCCACTCCCGGGTAAGGATGGTGTGTGGACCAGGGCTCGGTAGGCTGCATGCATCACACACACCCCATTTCCGGGGGACAGCTCAACGGTGCTCCCATTAGACAGTAATGCAGGCATGACAGAATCTGTCCCTGGCTGGAGTGGGGAGGGGGGAGGAAAACCCAGTGATGTAGGAGCAGGAGGGGACGGTTTCTGGGCATAGGCAGGAGCCCATTGGTTGCAAGTCACCTGGGCTCATACACAGAGAGGGAGGTATATAAGGTGGGCACCATCTTAGAAGTTCAGTCTGAGAGAGGAAGTGACAGAGCAGGGCCTCTGTGGAGCTCTGCTCCGGAGGCGGGCCTAGCCTGTGAGGCCCAGCCAGCACTGGAGAAGAAGAAGTCAGTTCAGCCAGAGAAGGCTGACAGGGAGCTGTGGCTCAGTCTGGGCCCATCTCCACAAGGCAGGCCTGGAGTGAAGGCCAGAGCCAGAGGAGAGGAACAGAAACAGCAAGAGAGGCCCAAAGACAAGAAGGCAGAGGGAACCCCATAGGCCCAGGAGATTGCGGGTGACGGGTTGGCAGAACAGGGTACCGGATCCCAAGTTGGTGGAGGTGACTAATCCTCAGCCAAGGACCGGCGGTCGCGATCATATCTTGGTGCGATCCCTCACTACACCTACTAGAAAGGCATACCACATAGGATCAGGGAGGTGAGCACGAAGCCCTCCCAAGAGAAGGCCCGCGGGAGCTGGACAAACGTAGTGTCACTGGTGGGGCACGGCCAGAGAAAGGAGTAGAAGGGAGTCCTGTGACACACTCTGGAATTGCCTGGGGGTTGACCGAGCCCCCCCCTGCCTGGTGGACGCAGCACGGCTTTGGCAGTCATTGCCCGCGGAATGACTTGGGACATAAAGAACTGTGAGTAAAGCATTTGAACTGCAATCCCACGTCTCTGTGCTTCATCGCCGCACCAGCACTACTAGTGCTGGGACGCTCGCACCATCACTCCCCCATCTTCCATTATACTGCCCTGGGGCTGCACTCTTCCCGTGGGGAGTCACACTACCTTAGCTGCATACACTATCAGCCCCAGTGGTCTGCCCTTGCAGCGGCGGTTCGCACTGACCGCAATCCACGGGTGGCGTAGTCGGACAATTAACCTAAAACCCATAAAAGACTGCCACTGGTTTGACCACCCTGAGCCACGGGACCGGGTCGCCGCCACGGATACTACAACCCCCCAAGAAGCCCGGTTCCGGGTGCCCCTCGGCCCAGGGGGCGCGTCATAAACACCAGACTTGACAATGTAACCACATTGTTAAGCTCCTGCACCTCCTCCTCCTCCTCCTGTTCGGCCTCCAAATGACCACATCAGTCACAAGTTGGAAGCACTGCAGCACTGCCTCGGCCAAGCGGCAGCAGGCTGTGCTGAAGATAATATGCTTATGCTTAGATGACAAACCGCACACTGCTGCAGAGCTGTTGAAAGCTGTAACACAACAGGCAGATCTGTGGCTCTCACCGTGAACATACAGCCAGGCATGGTCGTGTGTGACAATGTCCGGAACCTGGTGGTGGAGAAATGACATCCGGAGTAGATACGGTTTCCCCCTATGGCAGTCCTTTCTGAGCTAAAGAATATGGCTGTGGTGAAATACAACTGTCACCGAGAAGCAGTGTCAGACTGAAGAGAATTGGGCCCACCAGAGGATTTGATTCTGAGGGCCCACCTTTCTCCCCCGCTCAAGAGTCCCATAGCAGCTGCAAAGTTTGCGCTATGAACGCTCCTGATGTAGAAGCCAGGGCCCTGTTCAACTCTGCTGAGAAGCAGCCTTGGCTAAGAAAAGTCTGTGTGAAGGTTCATGGGCACTCTGCTTTTTTACTGAGGGGGAAACCCACGCAAACACGGGGAGAACATACAAAATCCTTGCAGATGTTGTCCTTGGTGGGATTTCAACCCAGGACCCCAGCGCTGCAAGACTTCAGTGCTAACCACTGAGCCACTGTGCTGCCCTCTCTGTTCTCCCTCTAATATGTAACATGCTGGAGAATCTTGCACCTACTGCCACTCAGTATCTTCAGCTCCTTTGTGAGAAACTAATGTATTTGGGCAGCCACTCAGTCTACCAAATAAAATTCCTGAGCAGGAAATTGTGGATGGCTTCGCTACTGGTACTGGGGGCACTGCTAATACAATGGCGTCATGCCATAGTTCACTGGAAATATTCCAGGCTGGTTGGAGCCAAGCTGATTCCCACAGAAAAGTACCAGCAGCCAGTTAAGGAGATGGTGGCCTCTATCATCATCATGACCTGCAAGGTTTGCACTATGAACTATCCTGAATGAGAAGCCAGAGTCTCCAGTTCTGTGGTGGGCCCGTCCAACCCTGCTGAGAAGCAGCCCTGGCTAAGAAAAATCTGTGGGAAGGTTCCCGGACACTCTATGGCTGCTTTTTTACTGTGGACTGGCTCCAGCAATCTATAAGATTGCAATCTAAAAGATCCCTTCACCGGCTCCCCATTGCACAGAGATTCTAGTTCAAAACCCTAACCATGACATGTAAAGCCATGTACAACTTGCCTCCTCCATATACAATATATGTGACCTAGTCTCGCGGTACATATCTGCACGCAACCTCCGATCCTCACAAGATTTCCATCTCTACTCCCGTCTTATCTCCCCTTTCCACAATCGCATACAAGATTTCTCCTGTGCTTCCCCCCTATTCTGGAACTCTCTACCCCAACATATCAGACTCTCGCCTACTGTTGAAACCTTTAAAAGAAAGCTGAAGACCCACCTCTGAAGCCTACAACCTGCAGTAACCCTCGCTCACCATACCGCTGCACGACCAGCTGTACCCTCACCTACTGTATCCTCACCCATCTCTTATAGATTGTTTGTGCTCCCTCACAGACATGGTCCTCTCTCCTCTTGTACCAGTGGGTGACCTATTTTCACATGTAAATCGCAATGGAATAAATGGCGCTATAATAATAAATAATAATAATTATACTACTTGTACTCTGGGTCAATTGATGGCACTTTCCTGGTGTCTGCCCCTAAATTGATGTGTTTTGGCAGCTTTTGGTCCCATTTGAAGGTGTTGTGTATGCCTTTGGTTTTGGCCCCCCATTGAATCCAATGTCGTTCAGCAATGTTCGGCGAATATTCGACAATTACATTGGCGAATATTGCAAAAACGGCGATCGTAAATCCGAAACGAATATTGAAACATTCGTTTGTCTCTAATCAGAAACACCATTAAAAAATTATGTTGGCATGGCATAATGGTCTCCCTGGTGATATAGCAGTGGAGGATGAGGGGAAGGAGGAGGGTGACATAAAATAGAAAAATTCCTGAAGCATATACCCATGTCTGGGTGTGAAGGCTTGCATAGGAATAGATTCCCCCCCAAAAAAACACTGGATTTGAGTTTATGTTCCGATTCTATTATCCAGTGGTGTTGAGAAGTTTGGCCCAATCCAGGTCTTGTTCATTTTGATAAGAAAATAAGTGGAGAGATAGGGGCGCAATAGCACTGTTATCCAACAACAATCAAGTAGATAAAAAAAGAAAATGTGCTCACCTTTATGAGTTGTGTAATGCACAACTCATGTAAGAATTAGTAGCGAAAGGCTGCAGCCAGCACAGAATCCCTAGGGATCTTGTAAGGTTGTCTGTAGTAGGATGAAGTTGGTGCTGGGAAAAAATCTGAGCTCCTCCTTGGTGAAGAAATTTGACAACAGATTGTATAATTAAACAATCTTGTAGTTTATTGCTAAAAGCTACGATTACGCGTAGTAATCGTAGCTTTTAGCAATAAACTACAAGATTGTTTAATTATACAATCTCTCGTCAAATTTCTTCACCAAGGAGGAGCGCAGATTTTTTCCCGGCACCAACTTCATTTTGATAAGAGTCAGCCTGTTAGCATTGTCAGTTGACAGGCAGATGCACCCGTCAGTTATATCAGTTACAACGCCCCCGGCGGCACTAAAAACCATCTCTGACAAAACGCTAATGGCCAGGACCTCCAAGGCGTAGAGAGACAGTTCATGCCACGTGTCCAGCTTGGATACCCAACAGTTGTAAGGCACAGAGAGGAAACATGGAGGATGCTGGTATGGTCACCAAGGTAGTCCTTCAGCATCTTCGAAAACTTTTCCCTCCTTGTCAAAGTACCCCGTGTATCAGGGCCTGGGCACTGGGAGGGTCTGAGAAAACTGTTCCAGACCTTTGACAGTGTTCCCCTGCCTCTGCCGTATCTGGTTTGTGTCTCCCTCGCTTGTACTCCTTGGTTGTCCAATGAACTGCCTGTAACCTCTGCCACCAGCATTGTCAGATGGGAATTTTTATTTTTTTTATAATTCTTCAACAAGAGCCTGAATTTAATATCTCCAAAAATGAACTCCTTCGGTTTCCTCCCTCTACTAACCTACCGATACTTGACTTATACTAACCTACCTATATCTGACTGTTACTAACCTACCTGTACCTGACTTTTACTAACCTACCTATATCTGACTTTTACTAACCTACCTATACCTGACTTTGCAATTTCCTTTAGGTGGTGCCATCATAACTCCCACTCGGCACGCCTGCTGTCTTGGAGTCATATTTGACACACGACTTTCCTTTATTCAACGTGGAAAATTACTCACTCGCTCATGTCACTTGCATCTTAAAAACATCTCCAGAATTTGACTTTTCTCACGTTTGATACTGCAAAAACTCTTACTGTCGCTCCTTCTAAACAAACTGTCTCCTCTCCAATCCCTTCTGAATATAGCAGTCAGGGTCATATTTCTATCAAGCTGCTTCACCGACGCCTCTACCCTGTGCCAGTCATTGCACTGGTTAGGTTAAAAGATCACTACAGAATACAATACAAACTCATCTCTCTCACCCACCAAGCTCTCCACAGTTCTGCACCGCCCAATATGTCATCCCTCATTTCTGTGTATCACCCCTCCTGTGCCCTCCATTCTGCAACTGATCTAAGACTGACATCCTCCATAATCAGAACCTCACACCTCCGTCTCCAAGAATTCTCTCATGCTGTGCCAGCTTTCTGTAATGCCCAAAATGCGTACAACGTGAGGGTCACGGTAAAGGCAGTGGAACATAAAGTCGGCTATGTGTGCCAGACTGCCAACAGCCAAGACTTCGCTGTTCTCACCAAGAGGATGACTGTCCATGTTCTCTTCCTCTTCCTCCTCATTATCACCCAATCTGCATGGAGATGAGATGAGGCTGGGCTGAGTAGCATCACCATGTATAGCTCCTTGCTCCACCTGCAATGCCTCCTCTTTAACTGTCAGCAGCGCACGTTTAAGTAGACAGAGAAGCGGAATGGTGACACTAATTATGGCGTCATCGCCGCTCACCATCTTGGTGGAGTCAACAAAGTTTTGGAGGATCGCACAGATGTAAGACATCCATGCCCACTCATCAGCTCTTATGTGCGGAGGTTGATCTGATTGCCGACGGGCGTGTTGAAGCTGGTACTCAACACTGCTCTCTGCTGCTCAAAATTCCAAACATCTGCAATGTTGATTTCCAATGTGTGGTCACATCGCACACCAGTCGGTGAGCTGGAAGCTGCAAATGCTGCTGAAGCCCTGCCAGGGCGGTGGTAACTGTAGCTGACTTTATGAAATGGGCACACACGCAGCATACTTTCACAAGCCATTGTGGCAGATTTGGGTAGGTTTTGAGAAACCGCTAAAGCACTAAGTTGAGCACATAGTAACATAGTAACATAGTTTGTAAAGCCGAATAAAGACTTGCGTCCATCAAGTTCGACCTGTTAGTTCTGTAATTGCTAAAGTTGATCCAGAGGAGGGCAAAAACCCCAAATGATTTGGCCAATTTTCACCTGAGGAAAAATTCCCTCCCGACTCTGAAACCAGCAGTCAGAATAAATCCCTGTATCAACCTACTATTTTATTTTATTTTTAAGTATATGCTGAAATCTGCCTGGTATCTAGAAATGCATCCAGTCCCCGCTTGAACTGGTGTAGTGAATCCGACATTACCGTCTCCTCACTCAGTGAATTCCATATTCTCACTGCTCTTACCGTAAAGAACCCCTTCCTATGCTGGTGCTGAAACCTTTTCTCTTCTAGTCTTAGTGAATGCCCTCTTGTTACCGTAATATCCCTCCTTTTGAACAAATCCCGGGCAAGATCTCTATACTGTCCCCTAACATATTTGTACACATTTATTATGTCCCCCCTCAACCTTCTCTTTTCCAGGCTGAATAGTCCTAGTTTTGACAACCTCTCTGTGTATTGCAGTCCCTCCATTCCCTTTATTAATTTTGTTGCCCTCCTTTGTACCTTTTCAAGCTCATTTATATCCTTTCTATATATTGGGGCCCATAACTGAGCACAGTATTCCAAGTGTGGTCTGACCAGTGCTTTGTACAGTGGAAGAACAATGTTCTCATCCTTTGCAGCTATACCTCTTCTGATACATCCCATTACCCTGTTTGCCCTTACAGCAGCGGCCTGACTTTGGGCACTCCAATTTAGTTTGCTATCAATCAAGATGCCCAAGTCCTTCTCCATCTCTGAATTCCCCAATGATTTCCCATTCAGTGAGTACTGGTGACTTCCATTTTTCCTTCCCATATGTATGACCTTACATTTCTCCTCGTTAAACCTCATTTGCCATTTAATGCTCCACCTACCCAGCTTATCCAAATCCCTCTGTAGGTCTGCACTGTCCTCTTTTGTATTAATTGTTTTACATAACTTTGTGTCATCTGCAAATATTGATATTTTACTATTTATCCCGTTGACTATGTCGTTAATAAAGATATTAAATAACATTGGGCCTAGTACAGACCTCTGTGGTACCCCACTAGTGACGCTTACCCAATCTGAGTATATTCCATTTATAACCACCCTCTGCCTTCTATCCTTTAGCCAGTTAGCTACCCACTTGCAGACATTTTCCCCCAGCCCCATCATTCTCATTTTGTATACCAACCTATTATGTGGCACGCTATCGAACGCTTTTGAGAAGTCGAGATACACGACATCCACTGGTTCCCCCTGATCTACTCGAGAGCTAACCTCCTCGTAGAAGTCAATCAGGTTTGTTTGGCAGGAGCGATTCCTCATGAATCCATGTTGGTTCGGGATTAAAAGATTATTAGCATCAAGATGCTCTGTAATTGCCTCTTTAATGAAGCTTTCAAAAATTTTGCCCACAACGGACGTCAGACTCACCGGCCGATAGTTTCCGGCGTCACTTTTCGCTCCCTTTTTGAATATTGGCACTACATTCGCCTGTCGCCAATCAAGTGGCACAGACCCAGTCTCAACAGAGTCCTTAAATATAAGATATAACGGTCTGTCTATCACATTACTTAGTTCCCTTAGTACCCGTGGGTGTATGCCATCAGGTCCTGGTGATTTGTTTATTTTAATGTTACTGAGGCATTTCTGTACCCCAGCTTGGGTTAGATTTGTCATACTTAGTGGAGGATTAAGCTTGTCACTTCTCATTTCTCCTGTTAGTTCTATTTCCTTTGTGAAAGTTGTCGAAAAAAAAATTATTTAATAGATTAGCTTTATCCTCATCTTTCTCTATGATTTTGCCTTCCTCACTTTTTATCGGTCCAATATTATCCGATTTAATCCTTTTACTATTTATATACGTAAAGAACAGTTTGGGATTTGATCTACTTTCCCTAGCAATACGTTTCTCTGTTTCCTCCTTCGCTATTTTTATTTGTTTTTTACAGGTTCTCGTTTTTTCCTTGTAACACATTAGTGCCTCCTTACTGTTTTCCTGTTTTAATCTCTTGAATGCCTCTTTTTTGCTATTTAACGCCCCTTTTACGTTCTTGTTCAACCATATTGGTTTCCTCTTATTTCTGGCCCTTTTATTCCCATACGGTATATATCTCTCGCACTGAGTATTCAGAATTCTTTTGAAGGTTTCCCATTTACTATTCGTATTCCTTTGATTAAGAACTTTGTCCCAGTCAATAAGTTGAAGGCTTTCTTTCAGCTGATCAAACTTCGCCCTCCTAAAGTTTAATGTTTTTGTTGTTCCCTTATTGATAACCCTACTGAAGGGCATTTTGAAGTCGATAATATTATGGTCGCTATTACCTAGGTGCCCCCCTATCTGTACCTCAGTTATTCTGTAACGGGTCTGGGAGGCGGAACCTCTGAGCTACTATACAAGGGGGCGGTCCTTGTAAGGGAGCGGGTGGCGACCAGGGAAGACGGGCTGGAAGTCTCAGCAGGTGAACGGGACAGTCTCTGAGTGAACGGGACAGTCTCTGAGTGAACGGGCTGGAGGTCACGGCAAGTGACCGGGGCAGTCTCTAGGTATAGGGTTGGTACGACCTGTGGCGGCTGAAGATAGACCAGCGGACAGGCGACAGATGAGCGCTCCCAGGTGAGCGGGCAGAAGTCTCTGGACAGGCGGGTGGTCACAGCACGTGACGGCAGAGCCTCCGGGTAGGCAAGCAGACTGGTAGCAGATGAGCGCTCCCAGGTGAGCGGGCAGGAGTCACTGGACAGGCAGGTGGTCACAGCACGTGACGGCGGAGCCTCCAGGTAGGCTAGCAGGCAGGTAGCAGATGTGCGCTCCCAGGTGAGCGGGCAAGCTGGTCCATAGACAGACTGACAGGAGTTGGAAGGCAGACCGTCGGACCACAGGCAAGCAGGCAGGTAGCTGATGTGCGCTCCCAGGTGAGCGGCAGGCTGGTCCTTAGACAGACTGACAGGATTAGTAAGGCAGACCGTCGGACCTCAGACTAGCAGGCAGGTAGCAAGTAATCAGGCAGGAATCTGGCAGGTAACTGGCAGGTAACTGGCAACGGGACCTGAGGGCTGAAGCACAGGTGAGACACAGGTGCAAACAACATTGCTCGGGCACCTCCACTTTGGAGGAGGTGCCTTATATATGGTAAAGTCCTCCGGCCATTGGCCAGGGACTCCTTAGGACGGTGCGCGCGGCCCCTTTAAGAGGGAGGGAGAGCGCGCGCGCCCTAAGCACAGTGGCCGGGAAGGAGCGCGCGCTGCCAGCAGAGCGGGAGAGGGACGCCGGGCACGGAGCAGAGCGGTGAGGGGAACAGCGTCCCTGCCTAGCAGAGGGCAGGGACGCCGGCACTACAGTACCCCCCTCCTTTAGGCCCCCCCTTTTTTAGGCCAGAGAGAAATTTAGCTAGGATGAGAGGGGCATGGATGTTCTCCCGGGGCTCCCACGTTCTCTCCTCAGGACCAAACCCCTTCCAATCTACCAGAAAAAAGGTCTTTCCTCTTACCCTTTTGGTAGCAAGAATGTTCTCTACCTCAAACTCGTCCTCAGTGGAAACCGGAGCAGGAGGCGTACCTGTAGACTTGGAAAAAGAGTTAAGCACCACGGGTTTGAGGAGAGATACATGGAAGGAGTTAGGGATCCGTAAGTTGGCCGGGAGTTTCAATTTATAGGCCACCGGGTTGATCTGACTGATGACCTCCAGAGGACCGATGAACCGAGGCCCTAACTTGTAAGAAGGTATCTTGAGTCAAACATATTTAGATGAGAGCCAGACCTTATCTCCTGGACGAAATTGTGGAGGATCCAGGCGTTTTTTGTCAGTGTGTCTTTTCATACGCTCGGATGACAGAAGGAGTGCAGACCGGGTACTCTCCCATATGGAGGAAAATTTGCTAACGAGAGATTCCGCAGCCGGGTTGTCCACAGAGGTGGAGACAGGAAAAGGAATCCGAGGATGCTGACCGAAAACTACAAAAAATGGGGATTTGGAGGAGGATTCGCTCTCGTGATTATTATAAGAGAACTCGGCCCATGGTAGGAGATCCACCCAGTCAGAATGGTGGGCATTAACGAAGTGCCGGAGGTAACTGGTCAGGTTCTGATTGATCCGCTCCACTTGACCATTGGACTGTGGGTGGTAAGCGGAGGAGAAGTCCAGGGTGACGTCTAGTAGTTTACAAGTGGCTCTCCAGAAACGTGAGGTGAACTGTACCCCACGATCCGACACGATGTGGAGGGGCAGGCCATGAAGACGGAAGATATGGCGGATAAAGTCTTTAGCCAGCTCGGGTGCAGACGGGAGGCCTGGCAGGGGAATAAAGTGAGCCATCTTGGAAAAGCGGTCAGCGACCACCCAAATGACCGTACAACCGACAGAGACGGGGAGATCAGTTATGAAGTCCATAGCAATATGCTGCCAGGGGGCAGCAGGCACAGGAAGCGGAAGGAGGCGTCCGGCTGGCAGATGTCTCGGGACTTTGTTGCGGGCGCAGGACACACAGGCAGAAACAAAGTCTATTACGTCCTTGTGCAGGGTAGGCCACCAATAGTGCCGGGCAATAAGCTGGAGGGTCTTTTTCTGACCGGCGTGGCCAGCTAGCTTAGACGAATGGCCCCAGTGTAGGATCTTCTCCCGATCAGGTACTGAAACAAACGTCTTACCGGGAGGGAGACGATTTAGACTCACGGGAGCCACCTGCATTACTCTGGCGGGATCGATGATATGTTTAGGTTCTTCCTCGAGATCGGACACCAGAAAGGATCGGGACAAGGCGTCTGCTTTGACGTTTTTGTCAGCCGGGCGAAAATGAAGAACAAAATCAAAGCGAGCAAAAAACAAGGACCACCGGGCTTGGCGCGGGTTAAGTCTCTGGGCATGCTGGAGGTAAGCCAAGTTCTTGTGGTCAGTGTAAATTATTACCGGATGAAGAGCCCCCTCGAGTAGGTAACGCCACTCCTCCAACGCCAGCTTGATGGCCAATAACTCTCGGTCTCCTATGGAATAGTTGCGCTCAGAAGAGGAGAAGAGTTTGGAGAAGAAGCCACAAGTTACCTTTCTCCCGGAAGATGATTTTGAGTAAGTACCGCTCCGGCTCCAGAGGAGGAGGCGTCAACTTCCAGGAAGAACTGCTTGTTGCCGTCCGGGCGATGCAGCACCGGGGCGGAAGAGAAGGCCTGTTTTAGGGAAAGAAAGGCCTCCTCTGCTTCGGGCGGCCACTCTTTGGGATTAGTACCCTTACGGGTGAGCGCGGAAATTGGGGCAGTCCGGGAAGAGAAGTGTGGTATGAAGAGGCGGTAGTAGTTGGCGAAGCCCAGGAATCGCTGAATGGCCTTCAACCCCTCCGGTCGGGGCCATTTCTCGATGGCAGACAGTTTCTCAGGATCCATTTGTAGGCCGGTCTGAGAGATAATGTAGCCCAGAAACGGAAGCGAGGTCTGCTCAAAGAGGCACTTCTCATATTTAGCGTAGAGATGGTTCTGCCTGAGCCTGAGCAGGACCTGACGAACGTCCCTCCGGTGAGTCTGGAGATCCGGAGAGAAGACCAAGATGTCGTCCAGGTACACCACTACGCAGGAGTAGAGAAGGTCCCGGAAGATGTCATTGACCAACTCTTGAAAGATGGCAGGAGCGTTACAGAGACCAAAGGGCATTACCAGATATTCATAGTGGCCGTCCCGGGTATTGAATGCCGTCTTAAATTCATCCCCCTGACGGATACGAACCAGGTTGTACGCCCCACGGAGGTCTAGTTTGGTGAAGATTCTAGCCCCCCTCAGACGATCAAATAACTCCGGAATGAGCGGAAGGGGGTACTTATTCTTCACCGTGATCTGGTTAAGGCCTCTATAGTCTATACAGGGACGGAGAGAGCCGTCCTTCTTTTTGACGAAAAAGAAGCCTGCTCCCGCCGGGGAGGTAGATTTCCGGATGAATCCCCTGGCCAGACTCTCCTCAATATATTCGGACATCGAGCGGGTCTCAGCAGCGGATAATGGATAAATACGCCCACGGGGAGGAGAAGTACCAGGTAACAAGTCGATAGGGCAGTCGTATGGTCTATGAGGGGGTAGTGTCTCTGCTTCCTTTTTATTAAAGACATCAGCATAAGACCAATAAGGGATCGGAAGTCCAGGTAGATTAGCTGGAGTAGGAGAAGGACGGACGGGATGGACGGGAACCAGACAGGTCTTATGGCAGCCCTGTCCCCAGCGAAGGACTTCTCCGGTCTGCCAGTCAAGAACGGGTGCATGTCTCTGGAGCCAAGGTAGACCCAGCAGGAGGGCGTGAGAGAGTCCAGGCAGAACATGGAAGGAGATACTTTCAGAATGCAGCATTCCCACCTGCAGAGTAATGGATTCGGTGATGAGTTGGATGGGGCGTGGTAAGAGCCCCCCATCCATGGCAGCAACAGACAAGGGTACAGCCAGAGGTTTGGTGGGGATGCGGTATTTCTCTACCAGGGACTGTGAGATAAGATTCCCGGCTGCTCCAGAGTCAAGTTGGGCTAGTTCGAAATAACGGTTCTCCCCGTAGACGATTGAAACTGACAACAGCAGGGATGGAGAGGATTTATTCTTGTCTAGGTGGACCTCTCTGAGCGAACCTAGACACAGGCGTTTCCCGACCTCTCCGGGCAGGCACGGATCCGGTGCTCCTTACTGCCACAGTAGAAGCAGGTCCCCTCGGCACGGCGTAAGTCCTGACGGGTCTTGACCATCTTGGTCTGGTCGACCTGCATAGGCTCAGGAGAGTGTACCTGGTAAGAGACAGAAGGAGTGACGGGTTTCTGAAAAGTAGGAGCTAGACGTGGTAATCTCCTCTCACGGGTGACCTCTCTGGCACGCTCCTGGAACCGTAGGTCAATCCGGGTGGCAAGAGTTATTAAATCATCGAGAGTGGTAGGAATGTCCCGACCGGCAAGCTCATCTTTAATACGGCCGGACAGACCCTCCCAGAAGACGGAAACCAGAGCGTCGTTATCCCAGGCCAGCTCCGAGGCAAGGGTACGGAACCATATGGCATATTGGCCCACGGTGAGACTTTCCTGACGAGGCGTAGCAGAGATGATGCGGATGAGGTCTTCCGTCCGGGTTCGTCGAAGACTTTCCGGAAAGCCGTGAGAAAAGCAGGCAAGTTGGATACCAGGGGGTCTCCTCTCTCCCATAGAGGATTTAGCCAGGCCAGGGCCTCCCCGGTGAGATGGGACATGATGAATGCAATTTTGGCCCGGTCGGAGTTAAACTGGTGAGATAATAGTTCAAAGTGCAGGGTGCACTGATTTATGAAGCCCCGAGCCTGGGCGGAGTCGCCTCCGAAGCGAGGAGGTGCAGAAAGCCGGGGTCCGGGGTAAGATACCATGGTATTAGTGGGCAGTGGAGCTGCCGGATTGCGAGACATGGCACTGGCGGAGGTTGCTGGTGGAGCAGTCAGAGTGTCCAGGCGAGTATTGACATTCCGCAGGTGACCCAGAATGGACTCCTGTTGGGACCTTTGAAGGGACAGTTCATGACACAGGTCCGAGAGCGAGGGAGCTTGGGTGCCACCGGGTTCCATGGCCCGAGCAAACTGTAACGGGTCTGGGAGGCGGAACCTCTGAGCTACTATACAAGGGGGCGGTCCTTGTAAGGGAGCGGGTGGCGACCAGGGAAGACGGGCTGGAAGTCTCAGCAGGTGAACGGGACAGTCTCTGAGTGAACGGGACAGTCTCTGAGTGAACGGGCTGGAGGTCACGGCAAGTGACCGGGGCAGTCTCTAGGTATAGGGTTGGTATGACCTGTGGCGGCTGAAGATAGACGTGAGCTCCCAGGTGAGCAGGCGAGAGTCTCTGGATGAACGGGTGGTCACAGCATGTGACGGCGGAGCCTCCAGGAAGACCAGCGGACAGGCGACAGATGAGCGCTCCCAGGTGAGCGGGCAGAAGTCTCTGGACAGGCGGGTGGTCACAGCACGTGACGGCAGAGCCTCCGGGTAGGCAAACAGACTGGTAGCAGATGAGCGCTCCCAGGTGAGCGGGCAGGAGTCACTGGACAGGCAGGTGGTCACAGCACGTGACGGCGGAGCCTCCAGGTAGGCTAGCAGGCAGGTAGCAGATGTGCGCTCCCAGGTGAGCGGGCAAGCTGGTCCATAGACAGACTGACAGGAGTTGGAAGGCAGACCGTCGGACCACAGGCAAGCAGGCAGGTAGCTGATGTGCACTCCCAGGTGAGCGGGCAGGCTGGTCCTTAGACAGACTGACAGGATTAGTAAGGCAGACCGTCGGACCTCAGACTAGCAGGCAGGTAGCAAGTAATCAGGCAGGAATCTGGCAGGTAACTGGCAGGTAACTGGCAACGGGACCTGAGGGCTGAAGCACAGGTGAGACACAGGTGCAAACAACATTGCTCGGGCACCTCCATTTTGGAGGAGGTGCCTTATATATGGTAAAGTCCTCCGGCCATTGGCCGGGGACTCCTTAGGACGGCGCGCGCGGCCCCTTTAAGAGGGAGGGAGAGCGCGCGCGCGCGCCCTAAGCACAGTGGCCGGGAAGGAGCGCGCGCTGCCAGCAGAGCGGGAGAGGGACGCCGGGCACGGAGCAGAGCGGTGAGGGGAACAGCGTCCCTGCCTAGCAGAGGGCAGGGACGCCGGCACTACATATTCTATCAGGCCTATTAGTCAATATTAAGTCCAACACAGCCTTCCCTCTCGTTGGTTCCTGCACTAGTTGGGAGAGATAATTATCCTTAATATTTGTCAAGAACCTTTATCCTTTCTGAGATCTACAGGTTTCTGTTTCCCAGTCAATATCCGGGTAGTTGAAATCCCCCATTACAATCACTTCATTATGTTTTGCTACTTTGTCTATTTGTCCTAATAGCAGATTCTCATTCTCCTCTGTTATATTTGGTGGCTTATAGCAGACCCCCAGTAATATTTTATTATTATTTTTAGTTCCCTCTATCTCTACCCACATGGACTCGACCCCCTCTACTCCCTCTCCTATATCTTCCCTTAGTCTGGGTTTTAGACATGACTTTACATATAAGCAGACTCCTCCGCCTTTCCCCTGTTTCCGGTCCCTTCTAAATAAACTATAATCTAATAAATTTACCGCCCAGTCGTAGCTATCGTCTAGCCAAGTCTCTGTTATACCTACGATGTCATACCTCTCCTCCGATATAAGCGCCTGCAGCTCATCCGCCTTATTGGTCAGGCTTCTTGCGTTGGTCAGCATGCAAGATAAAACTTTGGGGTTATTTAGCATCCTATTCTTCTCTAACGATCTAACTGTACTATCCCCACCCCCCTCTCCACCCTCATTATATTCACTTCTCCCCTTCCCCCTTGCTTGCCTCACATCCCACCTATTTCCTTGGTTTCCCCCCCATCTCCTCCAACCTATTAGCCATCTTCTTCCCCAGCACCGCTGCACCCTCCCCATTGAGGTGCAGCCCGTCCCTACGGTAGAGCCTGTAGCCGACCGCGAAGTCGGCCCAGTTCTCCATGAACCCAAACCCTTCTGCCTTGCACCAACTCTTTAGCCACTTATTCACCTCCCTAACTTCCCGTTGGCGCTCCTGTGTGGCTCGCGGGATTGGTAGTATTTCTGAGAAAACTACCTTGGAGGTCCTTGCCCTAAGCTTCCTACCTAGGTCCCTGAAATCATTTTTAAGGACCCTCCATCTACCACTCACTTTGTCATTGGTGCCGATGTGGACCATGACCGCTGGGTCTTCGCCAGCCCCAAACAGTAACCTGTCAACCCGATCCGCGATGTGCCGGACTCGAGCGCCAGGGAGGCAGCACACCGTTCGGCGATCCCGGTCTTTGTGACAGATTGCCCTGTCTGTCCCCCTAATAATAGAGTCACCCACTACCAGAACCTGTCTTGCCTGCCCTACACTTCCCCCTCCCCCTCATCACTGGAGCATACACTCCCCCGGCGGTCAGAGGATCTGTCGTGCTCCAATAATGCCGGTTCTGAACCAGCCTTCCTATACTTCTTCCCTCTATCCCTCCTAACTGTTATCCAGCTCCCTGCCTGTTCAGCCTGCACTTCCCCTCTATGCTCCACCCCCAATATTGACCCATTGAGTGTCTGATCGGTGAGCAGCAAACTCCGTTCCATGTTGTCGATGCTCCTCAGTACCGCTATCTGAGCACTTAGATCCAGAATTTGGGCTTCCAAGTGCACGATATGCTCACATCTCTCGCAGCAGTATGGATCCTCGAGCGGTTGCTCACGGAATGCATACATTGCGCAAGATGTACACTGCACGGCTCCGGCCAAAATGGACATCATTCTAAATATGGGGATACAGTCAGTATATATATACAAGTACAAAACACAATTATTTATATATAGGTGTATGGACGGGGATCAATTAGGGATGTGCAAGTGTATCAATTAGATATCGGCGGGGGATCAGTTAAGTATCAAGTATGGACGGGGGAATCAGATAAGTAGGTCAGGTGGATTAATTAAGTAAAAAGTAAAGTAAAGAAAGAATGAAATACAGTCAGCAATTCAGTCCTAAGTCCTCCCTTCCAAACTCCCTGAATCCAAAGTCACTGAAAAACAAGTCACACACTTACTTTCGTTCGCACTTATGCTCCGGACACACGCAGCTCGTTCACACTCGCAAACTAAGAGATTTAAAGAGTTTTTTTTTTTTTTCTTCCTTTTCCAGCAATGTACCCTTCACCTCAATGCACTTCCAAAGGACTTGATGTCCAACCAGCTGCCCCTTATAAACCCTTAATTATGACCCCTTCCCCTTAATTAACCCCTTGTGAGTAAATCTACACCTCAGGATTTTAGTGCAATGTAGTTAACCCTTAAATACACAGGTAGTAAACTAAGAAACTAAAACTGTAGTGAGAAAATAGGTTTTAAAAAGCCCAATAAATCTAAACAGGTAGAAAAGCACGCAGCAGGTCACAATGCAGCACTCACCGCAATTCACACAGGTATTTTCTGCAGGATTCCCAAATACCTCTTCACTGAAAAACAAGTCACACACTTACTTTCGTTCGCACTTACGCTCCGGACACACGCAGCTCATTCACACTCGCAAACTAAGAGATTTAAAGAGTTTTTTTTTTTTTTTTTTTTTCTTCCTTTTCCAGCAATGTACCCTTCACCTCAATGCACTTCCAAAGGACTTGATGTCCAACCAGCTGCCCCTTATAAACCCTTAATTATGACCCCTTCCCCTTAATTAACCCCTTGTGAGTAAATCTACACCTCAGGATTTTAGTGCAATGTAGTTAACCCTTAAATACACAGGTAGTAAACTAAAAAACTAAAACTGTAGTGAGAAAATAGGTTTTAAAAAGCCCAATAAATCTAAACAGGTAGAAAAGCACTCAGCAGGTCACAATGCAGCACTCACCGCAATTCACACAGGTATTTTCTGCAGGATTCCCAAATACCTCTTCACTGAAAAACAAGTCACACACTTACTTTCGTTCGCACTTACGCTCTGGACACACGCAGCTCGTTCACACTCGCAAACTAAGAGATTTAAAGAGTTTTTTTTTTTGTTTTTTTTTCTTCCTTTTCCAGCAATGTACCCTTCACCTCAATGCACTTCCAAAAAAGGCATGGGCCAGGCATGGTACGTGTGCGAGCTTGCCTAGTGTTATGATCTGCAACAAGTACTAAGGAAAGACAGGGGAAAACTGTCCCTACAGTAAGACTAAGCTGAATCCCTACGATGTAGCGGGCTGCCTGTTCCTAGTGAACAGACTCGCCTAAATCCTCAGCTAGTCTGAACGAAGACCTATAGCATAAGGGGAGGGGTCCCTAAAAGAACTAAGGACTAGAAAAAAAATGGGACACCTCCTAAACAGAGAAGTTGTTGCAGAACACAAAAAGACAAACTGACAAAAACGTAATAGAGGTCTTCCACCACAGGAGAAACTGTAACAGTGGAATCCCTATCTGATACATCAGCCTTTTTCAACAAGGAAACATGAAACACAGGATTAATCTTCCAGGAAGTAGGGACATCCAACCTAACTGCAGATGGGTTAACAACCTGAAGCACTTTAAATGGACCCACAAACTTAGGACCCAGTTTCTTAGAGTGAATTCTCAACCACAGGTTCTTTGAGGACAACCAAACCATGTCACCCACAGTAAACAAAACCTCCTTACGTTTCCTGTCAAAATACTTCTTGGACTTCTTGTTAGCCTCTTGAAGGTTGCAACGTACATTAGTCCAAACTCTCTCCAAATCACCGGAAAGATCTCCTCCTCCGGCACCGCCGACCGCAATTTGGAGAATGAACCAAAAGACAGATGTCTCCCAGTACAACAAAAAAAAGGAGAATACCCAGCAGAGGAGGATGTATGATTGTTAAGAGCAAATTCTGCGAGAGGCAGAAACTCAGACCACACCTCTTGATTGTCCGCCACAAAACAACACAAAAACTGTTCAACATCCTGGTTCTTTCTTTCAGTATGTCCATTAGACTCAAGATGATACCCAGATGAAAATGACAAATAGACTCCCAACCTGTCACAAAAAGCACGCCAAAAGCGAGCCACAAACTGAGGTCCTCTATCAGAAACAATATCCGTGGGAACGCCATGAAGCTTGACAATCTCCTTAACAAACGCCTTAGCGAGTGTCTTGGCGCAGGGCAACTTAATGAATGGAACCAAATGACACATCTTACTAAAACGGTCCACGACCACCCAGATGACAGTAAAACCCTCGGACACAGGAAGATCAGTAATAAAATCCATTGTGAGATGCGTCCAAGGCGCACAAGGAACCTCTAGAGGGCAAAGCAACCTCGCAGCAGGAGTATGTGAAGCCTTTGACCTAGCACACACAGTACATTGACGCACCCATTTGATGACTTCCTTCTGCCATCCAGGCCACCAAAAACTGCGACTGATAAGTCTCTTAGTCTCCGAAATTCCTGGATGACCTGCCAACCGAGACTCATGACACTCCACAAACAAATCTCTCCTAAAGGTTCTAGGCACGAACAACCTCCCAAGGGGAGTGTTAGATGGAGCATCATCTTGAGCTTTCAGAATCCCATTCTCCAAAACGGAGTCCAATGCCACCACCACAACTCCTTTCTGTAAAATGCTCTCCTCCTCCTCGGCCCCCCACACGTAAGAGAGAAGCTTCAAGATAAAGCATCGGCTTTAACATTCTTAGTACCAGGGATATAGGTAACAGAAAAATGAAAGCGAGAAAAAAAAAGTGCCCACCTACATTGACGGGCATTCAAGCGCTTGGCAGCATCCAGATAGATCAAATTCTTATGATCTGTGAAAACCTGAATAGGAAATCTAGCGCCTTCGAAAAAATGATGCCAATGTTCAAATGCGAGTTTAATAGCCAGCAACTCCCGATTTCCAACATCATAATTAAGTTCAGCTTCAGAAATTTTTTTCGAAAAGAAGTCACAAGGATGTACTCCATCCTTGTTCTCCTGAGATAAAACTTCTCCGACCCCCACCGATGAAGCATCGACCTTGACCAAAAAAGGCTTGGTCTCATCAGGCTGCATAAGGATAGGGGCAGAACTGAACCTCTCTTTGAGATACTTAAAAGCTTTAACGGCCTCAGTAGTCCACTGGACTGTATTCGCACCTTTCCTGGTGAGATCGGTTAGAGGCTTAACAATTACAGAAAAATTCTTAATGAATTTCCTGTAATAATTGGCAAAACCCAAAAATCTCTGTATAGATTTCAAATCACATTAGTAGACCAGTCCAGTAAAGAATTGTGCAGTTTTAACCAAGGAAAACCTAGAATGACCGGAGAGGGTAAATTATCTAATACAAACAAGTCCAAAATTTCTTGGTGAACTCCATTGATAGTGAGGGGAAATGCAGAAACCTTGTGAGTGATACATTTCAAGGGAGTGTTATTGTTGCATTCACAGAAATAGGTGATGACAAAGGTTTGGATCTCAATTTAAGTTTTTCCAAAAACCCTTTATCAGTCACATTAAGTGTTGAACCACAATCCACAAATACCTGAAATTCAATCAAATTTTCCTGCAAAGTAGTACTCCCAGAAAGAAATACTCCTGCAGAGCGTAAACAAGCTATACGGGCGTAACTGACCTTTTTTTTTACTTTACTTAAACAAAGCTCACAATACTTAATCAAATGGTCAGCTTTACCACAATAAAGACACAATCCCTCAGCGAACCTCCGGTATCTTTCCTGAGAGGGGAGCGACTTCGCCCCAACCTCCATCGGTTCTCCGCCGTCAGATTTTATGGGGACTAGGACCTGGCATTACAGGAGTCTTTACCTCATTCTGCCTAAATCTCAGTCTCCTATCCACACGAACAGCTAATTGCATGGCATCCTGCAGAGTCTCAGGTGCGGGGAATGCAATTAGCAAATCCTTAACCCTTTCACTCAGACAAGCAAAAAATAAAAATTTCAGAGCAGGATCATTCCATTTGACTTCTGAAGTCCATCTTCTAAAGTGTGTGCAATAATATTCAATATCACCTGACCCCTGATTCAAACGCCTGAATTCTGCCTCAGCAGATGAGATTCGATCAGGATCGTCATATAATAGACCCATAGCCAAAAAAATTCTTCTACAGACCTCATTAGGCTGGAGAGAAAAGGCCAACCCAAGTGGTTCTTTGCGCAAAAGTGACATAATAAAACCAACGCGCTGTGATTCATTCCCAGAGGACCTTGGTCTCAAACAAAAATATAACAAACAAGCATTTCTAAAGGAAAAAAAATTTTGCTGTTTACCATAAAAAACATCAGGCAGTCCTACCTTGGGTTCCACAAAATGCGCTCCAGAACAGCTACTCACGTGTTGCTGGAGCTCGGCCACCTCCAGAGACAATCCCTGCAAGCGTTGAGCCAAATTCTGGATGGAGACCATACTGATCCCCGAATTTCTTTCCTTTTAGTTTTTTGGGCTGGACTTACTGTTATGATCTGCAACAAGTACTAAGGAAAGAAAGGGGAAAACTGTCCCTACAGTAAGACTAAGCTGAATCTCTATGATGTAGCGGGCAGACCCTCCTAAGTCCTTGGCTAGTCTGAACAAAGACCTATAGCATGAGGGGAGGGGTCCCTAAAAGAACTAAGGACTGGAACAAAAATGGGACACCTTCTAAGCAGAGAAGTTGTTGCAGAACACAAAAAGACAAACTGACAAAAAGGTACTAGAGGTCCCAGAAGGACAAAGCGAACTGACAGAGATAGGCACCGAAGCACCTGGCTAGACAAAAAGTCAAACAACACTGAAGTCCATCACAGCCAAAAGGGCGGAGCTGGAATATAAAGGCAGGTGGTCACGTGACCGCAAAACACAAGATGGAAAAAAACAAACAGGAGGGTTCTAACACCTAGCTTCAGAGCCGCCACCAGGTTCTCTGATACAGCTTTCAACAACTCTGAAACGGTGTGCGGTTTGTCACCTAACCATACAGTCCTGCTTATTTTTATTGGCACCCATGAAGTTTAAATACATAATCTGGAATATCTCCTGAAAAAAATGAATCAAGTGATGGAGATGGAGGCTGAAGAGGAAGAGGAGGTGGTGCAGGAGCTGTAGAATGTGGGGGCAACCCTGAATGACCCAGGACCCCAATCCTCTGTGTCGGGAGGACGTATTCCATCCCAGGTCCCACTGGGCCCCGACTTCCACAATACTAACCTAGTGAAATGTGTCAGTGAGATGTACCGTCCCTGGCCACATTCACTTGTCCACGTGTTTGTGGTTAGGCGGTCCTTGCCATTAACTGTGCTGGGGAGGACACGGGTAATGTTCTGGGACCCATACTTGTGTAAAGCGGGGACTACACCGGGAGAAATAGTGATGGCTGGGGACTGAGTACCGAGCCCCGGCCGCCGCCATGAGGTTGTGGAAAGCTTCCGCCTCCCTGAGCCTAAAAGGCAACATTTAGAGTGCAAGCAGTCCAGAAATGTGGCAGTTTAGTATTGTGGCCTGTGGGCAGGTGGCTGGCTGCATATTTGCGCTTGCATTCCAAGGACTGGGGTAGGGACAACTGAATGCTGGGCTGGGAAAAGGATGTGGATGGTGATGGTTGCAAGCGTGCAACAAGAGGTGCAGGGCGGGAGGCATCTTCACCTGTGCCATGGACAGAGGATTGACGTGCATGCACAACAGCGGAACAGGCAGTGGTGGCACCCGCAGACACTGTTTCTGGACCCTGGCATTCGGCCCAACTAGTGGGGTGCTTTGCTGTCATGCGCCTGAGCACGCTGTTGGTGGTTAAGCTGGTAATGTTGCTGCCCCTGCTGATGCTGGCATGGCTGATGGTGCAAATGGCCTTTTTTGGGGTTATCTGGACAGTCTTTAAAAAAGAGCCAGACTCTGGAAGACCTAACAGTTGAACTGGCAACTTCCATTGTGTTGGTGTTCCGGGGAACAGTTGCCCACCTTGTGTCTGCAGCCACCCCACTGCTTGTTCATGCCAGTTGTGGTGCTATGCCTCCCTTCCCCTCTGTGCTGCTGTCCTCGGGGACTACACAGGGAGAAACAGTGGCGGCTGGGGACCGAGTACCGAGCCCCGGCCGCCGCCATGAGGTTGTGGAAAGCTTCCGCCTCCCTGAGCCTAAAAGGCAACATTTAGAGTGTAAGCAGTCCAGAAATGTGGCAGTTTAGTATTGCGGCCTGTGGGCAGGTGGCTGGCTGCATATTTGCGCTTGCATTCCAAGGACTGGGGGAGGGACAACTGAATGCTGCGCTGGGACAAGGACGTGGACGGTGATGGTTATAAGTCTGCAATGACAGGTGCAGGGTGGGAGGCATCTTCACATGCGCCATGGACAGGGGATTGGTGTGCACGCACAACAGCAGAATAGGCAGTGGTATTACTCGTAGACACTGTTTTTGGACCTTGGCGTTCGGCCGAGCTAGTCGGTTGCTTTGCTGTCATGTGCCAGAGCATGCTAGTGGTGGTCAGGCTGGTAGTTTTGGTGCTTTTGCTGATGCTGGCCTGGCAGATTTTGCAAATGGCCTTTTTGGGGTTATCTAAACAGTCTTTAAAAAAGAACCAGAGTCGGGAAGACCTAACAGTTGTACTGATAACTTCCGTCGTGTTGGTGTTCCGGGGAACAGTTGCCCGCCTTGTGTCTGTGGCCACCACACTGCTTGTTCCTGCCTGTTGTGGTGCTACGCCTACCTCACCCTGTGTGCTGCTGTCCTCGCTCTGCATGTCCCCTTGCCAGGTTGGGTCAGTGACTTCATTGTTCACCACTTCGTCTTCCACTTCTGCACCCTGGTCCTCCTCCTGACTTTCTGTCCATTGTGTCTAATCATCATCTTGAGACAGTAATTGCACTTTCCCACTGTCACCTTTGGGTGACTGTGGCGCCCCTGAGGGTTCGGTCACCACAGAGGTACTGCATCTCACCCAGAGGTGTGGTATCTCACTCTCAGGTAAGAAAGGAGTACAGCCCGGGACCCTAACACCTGCATCCAACACTACACTACTCCAGACCAGCTGGAAGGGCAAGATGTGTTGCGCTTCCTGCTGAGCCCTGTCCCTGGTTGGAGTGGGGGGAACCAAAGTAGGGGGAACCATGTAGTGGGAGTGGGTGGAGGAAGTAAATTAGGGGAGCATTGAAAGAAGTGATATAAAAAGAGGGTGGAACAATCTAGAAGGGTTCTTCAGTGAGAGGAAGAGTTGGGAGCAGGAGCTCTGTAGGAGCTCTGCTCAGGAGGAGGGCCTGGAGAGAGGCCCAGGACAGACTGAAGAGAGAGAGGAGCAGGAAAGACTCCAGGAACGTGGAAGGGAAGTGCTGGAGGCCACCCGTACGCCAGAATCTGCCAGGCGGTGGAGGGGTCAGGTCGCACAGAGGGGATCTGTTCCTAAACTAGCAGAGTTCTTCAAGTCTCAACTATGAAACCGGAGGCTGCAGTAATTCAGGTACTGCAGCCACAATCCACATCTGTTTCACCAAGAAGGTAGCCATAGAGGACCCAAGGGACAGATAAGATGTCGCCCGACAAGGTCCGCGGTCACTGGATTGGGACACTAGGTGTGCAGGGAGATGGCCAGAAGGAACACACAGAAGGGGGTCCCGCTATGTACTCTGGAGGTACCTGAGGTTTGGCTGAACCCCTCCCTGAGTAAGCACAGGACGACGTGGGAAGTTACCTTGGCCCTGGTAACTTGGATTCTGAAAATTGTGAGTAAAACCCTGAAGACTGCACCCCACCGTCTCTGTCAGTTATTGCTGCTAGGCCATCACCTCCTGCACTACACTGCAACATCTTTAACATCTACACTGCCCTGGAGCTAAGCTCTACCTGTGGAGAGCTAAACCAACTCTGCTGCATTTACACCAGCTCCAGAAGACCCGCTCCGCAGCGGGGGATCTCTCTAGCCGCATACCACAGGTGGTGTCACGAACTGTATATAAAAACTATAAATCTCCTGTAAATATTCCCTTTTGATTGACCGCCCTGGGTCACGGACCGGGCCACCGCCATTGTAACATCTCCCCTAGCAACGACCGGCCCGGCACCGAGTAGCCCACGGCCCAGGGGGCGCGTCATGACCATGGCTGCTCAAATCGTTACATGCGATCTTCTGTTACCCTGCTTGAAACTGGCCGGGCAAGAGGCCCAAATCTATCAATGGAAAGTGAACAGCTCTTGGGGTAACCCTGGACTCTAATCTCTCCTTCAAACCACATATCCAAGCTCTTTCCATTTCCGAGCAGACCGAGCGAGAGGCCAGAATCTATAAATGGAAAGATGAACAAAACTGCTCTTCGGAGTCTCCAAGTGTGGGATCAGTTGTCTCAGGGCACTCAGTATGGTGGAAGGAAGGAGGATCAGGGTGAGGAAGATGTTGACTCCAAGTAAAAAAATCTCCCGGATCCACACATTCCTCAACCACGAATCTACAAAAACACTAGTGCACGCCCTCATTATCTCCCGTCTCAACGACTGCAACCTCCTGCTCTGTGGCCTCCCCTTCTAACACTCTCGCATTCCTCCAATTTATCCTAAATTATGTTGCCCGACTAATCCACCTGTCCCCTCCCTATTCCCTGGCCTCTCCTCTCTGTCAATCCTTTCACTGGCTCCCCATTGCTCAGAGACTCCAGTTCAAAATCCTAATCTTGGCATGCAAAGCCATCCACAACCTGCCTCCCCCATACATCTGTGACCTAGTCTCCCGGTATTTACCTGCACGCAACCTCCGATCCTCACAAGATCTCCTTCTCTACTCCACTCTTTTCTCCTCTTCCCACAATCACATACAAGATTTCTTCCGTGCATCCTCCTTTCTCTGGAACTCTCTACCCCAACATTTCTGACTCTTGCCTACTGTTGAAACCTTCAAAAGGCACCTGAAGACCCACCTCTTCCGACAAGCATACAACCTGCAGTAACCCTCGCTGCACCATACTGCTGCACGACCAGCTCTATTCTCACCTACTGTATCCTCACCCATCCCTTGTAGACTGCAAGCCCTCGCGGGCAGGGTCCTCTCCTCTCCTGTGCCAGTTGCTGTCACTTTTTTGTACAAGATTATTGTAATTGTTTTTTCTATGTATTTGTGTACCCCTTTTTCACATAGAAAAACCAAAGGCAAGCAAAATACCCAAATACCTGGAAGTAAATGGATAAATCGCACAGTGCATAAAAATAATGATAAATAATAAAGGGTATTTAGTAGTGTTGAGCGAGCATGCTCGACACTGCTTGTTACTCGCCCGAGCATCACGCTACTCGAGATGTTCGGCGAGCACCGAGCATTTCCGGGTTACTCGGGCGGGATCTCTGGTCTCCGCCCTGCACGCTTGGCGCTCTTTACAGAGCCAATGAACATGCAGGGATTGCCAGCCAGTCACTGTAATGCTGTTTGTGGGCATTACAGTGATTGGCTGGCCGCACAGCGTCACCTCGAATATTTAAAACCGGGTGCCGCCATCTTGGACACAGTCGCTCCGGATCAGAGGGTGTAGGGAGAGTGCTGCTGAGTTAGGGAGAGATATATAGAGCGAAATAGGTAGTGTAGGGTCTCTAAAGCCTGCCAAATCAAACAACCAGTCCTTCTCAGGACTAATATCCATCCCAGATATCAGGCAGGCAGGCTGTATAGGAGACGCAGTGGTAATACCAGCAAATGCTGCATTGCAGTCCTGTGTGCTCCTGTTGGTCAAATTGCTAGACTTATCAGCCCGGTCACAGGGGCCAGGAAAAAATATTATTTTTTTCATCTAAATCCTGTATTTTTTTTTTCCTCAGTCAGACTGTCCAAATACGCATCTTATTAACCTTTTGGTATTTCCACCCCCCCCCCCCAAAAAAAAATTTAGTGTGTCTGTGACTGTTCAGACACCAATATATCTGTTTAAAAGAGTCTGGTGTAGGCCAGAAAAATAGAACTGAGGTTTTGCAGTTCCACGGGTCAAATCTCTGTATTATCCTGTTTTTGGCATTTTTTGCCGTAAAAAAAACTGTAATAGTGTCTCCCTGACTGGTCAGACACCAATATATCTGTTTAAAAGAGTCTGCGTATGCCACATAACTATAACTGTGGTTTTGAAGTTCCACGGGTCAAATCTCTGTATTATCCACTTTTGGGTCTTTTTTACATAAAAAAAACAGTTTGAGTGTGTCGCTGACTGTTCAGCCCCAAATATATCTATTTAAAAAAGTCTGGTATACGCCAGTAAATTAGAACTGTGGTTTTGCAGTTCCATGGTTCAAATCTCTGCATTATCCAGCTTTTGGCCTGTTTTACGTAAAAAAAAACAGTAATAGTATCTCCCTGTCTGTTCAGTCACAAATATATCTGTTTAAAAGATTCTGGTGTAGGCCAGACAAATAGAACTGTGGTTTTCCTCTTCCATGGTTCTAATCTCCTTTTAATTACCCTTTTTCCATTGATAGTGTGAGTGTAAGCTATTTTACTTCATTTACAATGGGCAAGGTGCGTGGCAAGGGACATGGACCTTGACGTTCTGGTGATGGTGCGTGTAGAGGACGGGGCCGTGGCCAAGGAGAAAATGTGCCACAACCAACAGCCACATCTTCTCGCTCCCACTTCTTGACCGAATTACTAGGGAAGCACACCACAACACCAGTATTGCGAACTGATCAGTGTGAACAGGTCTGGAATTTTTTTAAAGACTCTGCTTATAACCCCAAAACGGCCATTTGTACCACCTGCCATGCCAGCATCAGCAGGGGTGACAAAACTACCAGCCTGACCACCACCAGCATGATCAGGCACATGGCAGCAAAGCACCCGACTTTATGGGGCGAACCCCAGGGTCCAAGACCAGTGTCAGCGGGTGTCACCACTGCTTCTTCCGCTGTTGTGCGTGTAATAGAACCCCCTGTTGTGCGTGCAAGGCAATCCCCTGTCCATACTGCATGCAAAGATGCTCTCAGTCTTCACTTGTTATGGCAGTTTCTCAAGAAACAGCATCAACGTCCACGTCCACGTCCCACCGCAGCGTTCAATTGTCCATATTCCAGACCTTTGAACGAAAGCGCAAATTCGCAGCCAACGCCCCACAGGCCACAGTCCTAAATTCGCACATTTCACGACTGCTTGCGTTGGAAATGCTGCCTTTTAGGCTGGTGGAGACGGAATCCTTCTGCAACCTTATGGCGGTGGCCGTCCCTCGGTACTCGGTCCCCAGCCGACACTATTTTGCCCGGTGTGCCATCCCCGCACTACAGAAGCACGTGTACCAAAACATCTGCCGTGCCCTCAACAACACAGTTACTGGGAGAGTCCTCCTGACAACGGACACATGGACAAGTGCTTGTGGCCAGGGACGGTACATCTCCCTCTGACGGCACACTGGGTAAACATAATGGAAGCCGGGACCCAGTCGAACCTTGGGATGGAACACATCCTCCCCACACCGAGGATTGCGGGCCCTATGTCAGTCAGAGTTGCCCCCACAGTGTACAGCTCCTGCACATCATTCTCCTCCTCCTCATGTTCAGCCTCCATCTCAGATATCACCACATCAGTTACAAGCTGGAAGCACTGCAGTACTGCCTCAGCCCAGCGGCAACAGGCTGTGCTGAAACTCATAAGCTTAGGTGATACACCTCACACTGCTTGTGAGTTGTGGACAGCTGTGAAAGAGCAGGCAGATCTGTGGCTGAGACCGTTGAACCTACATCCAGGCATGGTCGTGTGTGACAATGGCTGTAACCTGGTGGCGGCTCTGAGGCGAGATCACACACGTACCATGCCTGGCTCATGTGTTTAACCTCGTGGTTCAGCGGTTTCTTAAATCGTACCTAGATTTGCCAGATCTGCTCGTCAAAGTACGCCGCCTGTCAGCTCATTTTCGCAAGTCGGCTACAGCTTCCGCTGCCCTTGCTGTGTTGCAGCAGCGTTTGCAGCTTCCGGCACACCGACTGGTGTGTGATGTCCCCACACGTTGGAACTCTACCCCCCACATGTTGCAAAGGATTTGTGAGCAGAAGAGAGCAGTTGTGGAGTACCAGCTGCAACAAGGCCATCGATATTCAGGTCAGACTCCACACATAAGACCTCAGGAGTGGACCTGGATGTCTGACATATGTACCATCCTGACAAACTTTGAGGAGTCCACCAAGATGGTGAGTGGTGATAACGCCATCATTAACGTCAGCATCCCACTTGTCTGTCTTTTGCAATGCTCTCTGCAGAGAATTAAAGAGGAGGCATTGCAGCCAGAGTATGATGAGATGGATCAAGAACCCATAATGGGCGATTACACACAGCCCAGTCTCATCTTATCCCAACGTGCATTGGGGGACAATGAGGGAGAGGAGGAGGAGGAGGAGGAGGAAGAGCAGGAGCTGGTATCATGCGCTGTAGACGGTAGTACTTGTACAACTGTCATACAGTCGGTTCAGCTGACTTTATGTTACGCTGCCTTAACCATGACCTCTCGCGTTGTCAAAATGTTGGGTGACAGTCATTACTGGTTGGTGACACTTTTAGACCCCCGCTACAAGGAGAACTTTCACTCTCTTATTCCTGAGGTGGAGAGATCTACAAAAATGGGGCAGTACCAGAAGGCCCTTGCTGCAGAACTGTTAAAAAAATTCCCATCTGAACACGCTAGCGGCAGAGGTCACAGTTCGTTGACCAACCAAGGCGTACAGGCGAGAGAGACGCAACTCCAATCCAGCAGAGGCAGGGGAACACTGTCAACATTCTGGGACAGTTTTCTGAGACCCGCCCAGCTTACAGGCCCTGAGGCGCGGGGTACTCTCACAAGGAGTGGAAAGTTTCAAAAGATGGTGAGGGAGTTCCTTGCTGACCGTACCAGCGTCCTCCGTGATTCCTCTGTGCCTTTTAATTTTTGGGTATCCAAGCTGGACACTTGGAATGAACTCGCTCTGTATGCCTTGGAGGTCCTGGCCTGCCCTGCCGCTAGCGTGTTATCGGAGCGTGTTTTTAGTGCCACTGGGGGAATTATAACAGATAAGCGCACTTGCCTGTCAACTGACAATGCTGACAAGCTGACCCTTATCAAAATGAACAAGGGCTGGATTGGGCCAGACTTCTCATCACCACCAAATGACAGCAGAGTAACATAAAGTCAAATCCAATGTGTTATTTCGGGAGGTGTATTCCCATGCACCGCTTCACACCCAAACATGGGTATACGCTTCCTCATTTCGGCTGTATTTTTCTTTTCTCCTTATCCTCAGCCTCCACCACCACTATACCACCAGGGTGACCTTGGTCCGTGTTGCCAGCTTTGCAATTTCCTCTGTCCTAATTTTTGGCAGCTTTTGCTTGGAAGTCATAGGCAAAGACTATGGGAGACCCACTCCCCAATAATGGGAATAATGTTTTTAAGATGCTGTACTGCATGGCTCTTCCAAGGGGCATTTAAACCATCTTGTTAAGCTACTGCGACCTCCACCATTCTTCCAAGGGGCATTAAAGCCGTCTTGTTAAGCTACTGCGACCTCCACCACTTTTCCCAGGGGCAGTGATATTGTCTTTTTATTCCACTGTGACCTCCACTTCTCTACAAGGGGCATTAAAACCATCTTGTTAAGCTACTGCAACCTCCACCACTTTTCCAAGGGGCATTAAAACCATCTTGTTAAGCTACTGCGACCTCCACGTCTCTTCCAAGGGGCATTAAAACCGTCTTGTTAAGCTACTGCGACCTCCACCATTTTTCTAAGGGGCATTAAAACCGTCTTGTTAAGCTACTGCGACCTCCACGTCTCTTCCAAGGGGCATTAAAACCGTCTTGTTAAGCTACTGCGACCTCCACCACTTTTCCCAGGGGCATTGATATGGTCTTTTTATTCCACTGCGACCTCCATGTCTCTTCCAAGGGGCATTAAAACCGTCTTGTTAAGCTACTGCGACCTCCACCACTTTTCCAAGGGGCATTAAAACCGTCTTGTTAAGCTACTGCGACCTCCACCATTCTTCCAAGGGGCATTAAAACCATCTTGTTAAGCTACTGTGACCTCCACCACTTTTCCCAGGTTTATTGATATTGTCTTTTTATTCCACTGCGACCTCCACCACTTTTCCAAGGAGCATTAAAACCGTCTTGTTAAGCTACTGCGACCTCCACCACTTTCCGAAGGGGCATTAAAACCGTCTTGTTAAGCTACTTCGATGTCCACCACTTTTCCAAGGGGCATTGATATTGTCTTTTTATTCCACTGCGACCTCCACCATTCTTCCAAGGGGCATTAAAACCGTCTTGTTAAGCTACTGCGACCTCCATGTCTTTTCCAAGGGGCATTAAAACCATCTTTTTAAGCTACTGCAACCTCCACGTCTCTTCCAAGGGGCATTAAAACCGTCTTGTTAAGCTACTGCGACCTCCACGTCTCTTCCAAGGGGAATTAAAACTGTCTTGTTAAGCTACTGCGACCTCCACCACTTTTCCAAGGGGGATTAAAACTGTCTTGTTAAGCTACTGCGACCTCCACGTCTCTTCCAAGGGGCATTAAAACCGTCTTGTTAAGCTACTGCGACCTCCACCACTTTTCCCAGGGGCATTGATATTGTCTTTTTATTCCACTGCGACCTCCACGTCTCTTCCAAGGGGCATTAAAACCGTCTTGTTAAGCTACTGCGACCTCCATCACTTTTCCAAGGGGCATTAAAACCATCTTGTTAAGCTACTGCGACCTCCACCATTCTTCCAAGGGGCATTAAAACCGTCTTGTTAAGCTACTGCAATGTCCACTTCTCTTCCAAGGGGCATTAATACCGTCTTGTTAAGCTACTGTGACCTCCATGTCTCTTCCAAGGGGCATTAAAACCGTCTTGTTAAGCTACTGCGACCTCCACCACTTTTCCAAGAGGCATTGATATTGTCTTTTTATTCCACTGCGACCTCCACCATTCTTCCAACGGGCATTGCATTTCCTCCTAATTTTAGTCAGCTTTTGCTTTTCAATGCATAGGCAAATACTAAGGGAGACCCACTTCCCAATAATGGGTAGAAGGTTTTTAGTATGCTGTAATCCACGTCTGTTTCAAGGGGCATTGCAGTTCCTCATAATTTGTGGAAAGCCTTCCATTCACTGCTTAGGCCAACAGTGCACAGGAGACCCAGTTGCTATAAATGGAAAAAACGGTATAGTTAAGGCCCTCTGACCTCCATGTCACTTCCAAGGGGGATTGAAGTGCCTCAAAATTTTTGCTAGGCATTGCACTCACTGCATGCCCTATAACTGCGTAGCCGAACCGCTCCTTTTGGTACAGAAACATATCCTACAAGACATGTGTGGTTGACTGGCCTGATATTGATGTGAATGGTCCCTGTTCCTCCTGCTCTTTCTCCTTTGCCACCACCTCATCCATCATTCATCACCTGAAGCTTTGTTTTAACGGGAGTCATAGAACTGGGATAGTAGCAGGAAAACATCCAGCAATCCTCGGAGGAGGTAGGATATGCGCCAAAACGCTGACCAACTCAGGCCTAGCCGCTACTACATACATGCGCTTGCATTCCAAGAAAACAAAGCAGACACTAACTTCTATCATCATCATCATGCTCCTCACCTTGGTACTCTCATCTCCCCTGATGGAGAAGCCAGGGCCCACCGGAGGAGTCTGGTTCTCTGGTGGGCTCATCCAATGCTGCCCTAAAGCAGGCCAGGATAAGAAAAGTGTGGGGGAAGTTTCAAGGAGAAATAGGGGTAGCTGGGGACCGTTTATGGACACCCGGCCGCCCCTAGGCAGCTGGGGACCGTGTGTGGACACCCGGCTGCCAGGCGGCTGGGGACTGAGTATGGATACCTCGCTGCCGAAGCAGCCATGAGGTAGTGGCCAGCTTCGGCCTCCTCCAAACTAAAAGGCCCCATTTCAAGTGCAAGCTAGCAGTATGGTATTGCAGCCTGGGGGTGGGTGAGTGGCAGGTTGCACACTTACGCTTGCATTCCAAGAAAACAAAGCAGATGCTAACTTCTATTATCATCATCATGCTCCTCACCTTGGTACTCTCATCTCCCCTGATGGAGAAGCCAGGGCCCACCGGAGGAGTCTGGTTCTCTGGTGGGCTCGTCCAATGCTGCCCTAAAGCAGACCAGGCTAAGAAAAGTGTGGGGGAACTTTCAAGGAGAAATAGGGGCGACTGGGGACCGTTTATGGACACCCGGCCGCCCCCAGGTGGCTGGGGACCGTGAGTGGACACTCGGCCGCAGGGCGGCTGGGGACTGAGTATGGATACCTCACTGCCGAAGAAGCCATGAGGCAGTGGCCAGCTTCGGCCTCCTCCAAACTAAAAGGCCCCATTTCAAGTGCAAGCTAGCAATATGGTATTGCAGCCTGGGGGTGGGTGGGTGGCAGGTTGCACACTTACGCTTGCATTCCAAGAAAACAAAGCAGATGCTAACGTCTATCATCATCATCATGCTCCTCACATTGTAACTCTAAACTCTCCTGATGGAGAAGCCAGGGCCCACCGGAGGAGTCTGGTTCTCTGGTGGGCTCGTCCAATGCTGCCCTAAAGCAGGCCAGGCTAAGAAAAGTGTGGGGGAAGTTTCAAGGAGAAATAGGGGTGGCTGGGGACCGTTTATGGACACCCGGCCGCCCCCAGGCGGCTGGGGACCGTGTGTGGACACCCGGCCGCGGGGCGGCTGGGGACCAAGTATGGACACCCGGCCGCCCCCTGGCGGCTGGGGACCGAGCGTGGACACCCGGCCGCTGGGCGGCTGGGGACTGAGTATGGATACCTCGCTGCCGAAGCAGCCATGAGGTAGTGGCCAGCTTCGGCCTCCTCCAAACTAAAAGGCCACTTTTCAAGTGCAAGCAAGCTAGCAGTATGGTATTGCAGCCTGGGGGTGGGTGGGTGGCAGGCTGCATACTTGCGCTTGCATTGCAAGGAATGGGGGAGGTACAATTGAACACTGCCATGGGACAAGGACTTGCACGGGGATAGTTGCAAGTCTGCATCTTCTGATGCGGAAAGGATCACTTCTGATGGGCACACTTTTAGGCAGTGACCTGGGTGTCAGTGATGCTTCCAGGGGTCTTCCCCATGCTGTTCCCATGTCTTTTCAGCACTGTATGCATGTGTCACACAGCACATGGCCAGATAAGATTGTAAAATGTTAAAATGACATTTCCCGGTGAATGCATTTGTCATGGTTGAAAGCAATACAAAAGTGCAAAAACGCATAAAAAATGCTACTTGTGAACATAGCCCAAGGTGTGGAGGAGTGTTTTTGCTTTTGGTTATTTATTTTACCTTATACACAAGTCTTTACCCTGGAAAGGAAGCTCCTTAACATATTTCACAGGAAAACCGTTTCAGCTTTGTTTTTGAACGTTTTATTGTGAGCCCGTTAAAGTGGCTTAATACCTCTGACCACGTTGTTGACAGATGTGACCTGGGGGTCAGAAATGCTTCCTGTGGTGATGCCCATGCTGTCCCCATGTCTTTTGAGCATTGTCACTATCGTTTTGGGCACTTTTTAGGCTTTCTACAGACTGCCGGGGGTGCCGCCGCAAAAATGCTCGGGTCTCCCATAGACTAACATTGGGCTCGTTGCTCGGGTCGAGCACCCGAGTATCACGGTGAGCTCGGCCCGAGCTTCGAGCACCCGAGCATTTTAGTGCTCGCTCAACACTAGTACTGTATTTAGTTAACAAAAATTGTGTGATTTAGCCATTTACTTCCAGGTATTTGGGTATTTTGCTTGTCTTTGGTTTTTCTCTGTTTAGTGGCCTTATGTGAACATGCATTTACATTTTGCATGCACATCAATTTACGTTTCAGTTCAGACTCCCAGGGCTTCCCTTTTTCACATGTAAAGCGCCATGAAATAAATGGCGTTAAAGTAATAATAATAATGTGGTCCAGACTCACGGCTACTGAGACTGAGCAGTGTGGAAGACAGGGTGGTGGTGGTGGTGGCAAACTGACTGGAAGCATTATTATCTGCTGTCCAACCAACAACCTTTTCACACTGCTCTGGCTTCAATAGCGGTGTTCCGCAGCCCCCTTGAAATTGGGACAGGAAGGTAGTTCGACATGATGTGGGTGTTTCTTGTGCTCCCTCAGCAGGCACAGTTTCATCTTGTCCACGGCCTTGTCCTCTGCATGCACCATCACCATTACGTCCACTTTCCCATCCTTTGCCACACACCTTGCCCATTTTAAATGGAGTTAAATATTTGTAATGTCGCCAAAAATGGTGGTATTATTACCGCAGTAATATAGGATCACGTCTGATGACCACAGTGACCTGGGAGTCAGAGATGCTTCCAGGGGTCTTCCCCATGCTGTTTCCATGTCTTTTCAGCACTGTATGGATGTGTCTGATCATGTCTCACACACCACATGGCCATATAAGGTAGTAAAATGTTAAAATGACATTTACCGGTGAATGTATTTTTCACTATTGAAAGGAATGCAAAAGTGCAAATATGCATCAAAAACCCTATGTGTGAACATAGCCCATGGTGTGGAGGAGCATTTTTTTTGGGTGATTTATTTTGCCTTATATACAAGTCATTGCCCTGGAAAGTATGTTCCTTAACATTTTTCCCAGGAAAATCCATTTTGGCTTAGTTTTTGCATGTTTTATTGTGAGCCCGTAAAAGTGGCGTAATTCTCTGACAACATTGTTTACAGCAGTGACCTGAGAGTCAGAGATGCTTCTACGGGTCTTCCACATGCTGTTCCTACGTCATTTCAGTACTGTTTCCTTCGATTTTGGCAATTTCTAGGCCCCCTGCAGACTGTCGGGGGGAGGGGCACCAGAAAAATGCTCGCGTTTCCCATAGGGTCGAGCACTCGAGCATTCCAATTTGCTTGACTCTAACAACGAGTACCAGAGCATTTTAGTGCTCGCTCATCACGAATGTTTAACCTAATAAATAAGTAAATAAATAAAATTACTTGGGGTCCCCCCTATTTTTGATTACCAGCAATTAGCATCTCATTTGCTTTGTGTCCATGTTCAGGATCCGGTCCTATTCAGCCCTTATTCACCCAGACGCCACTATGACACATGGTAAGGTTTTAATACTAGAAGTTAGGACCACCCCAAATTTGGGTACACCTTGACGCTGGTGGGATAGTTTTTACTCTTTCTTTGATCAAAAACTGTGTTTACTAAGTACTTTATATTATTTTTGCATTATTGCTTTTACTTATTTACTTACAGCAGGGTATATGTTTATTTTGTTTCTGTCTTAGCTTTTGTATGTTTAATGGCCAGTGTGAACATGCTCCTATTTTGCATGCATACCATCTTATATGCCTGTTAATTTTTTTTTGTTTATATACTGTAATGCTATATATAGTACAAATTACGGTCAACTATGAAATCCAGCTACATGCTAGGGGGTTAATATGGTGAGTACTGCAGCTACAATTTTCATGTGGTCTGGTACTTGCTAGGTATCCTCTCCAAAAACTAGGTTGCAGGGAAATTGGAACTGTAATAACCATCATATACACTCTAAAGCAATAAATTCATATACATAGTGCATGAAATTATATGCACATGCACTCTCCATAAAACTTACTTTTTTGCCAGGTAGTGCTGTGTTTTTCTATGCTTTGGGGTCTGGGGTCTGGAACTCTGGTGATTTTGATGTTGCAGATTGAATAGCTTTAGCATCAATCCAAAATGGTGGACCCCAAGTTACACTGGGGTTAAATCCGGTCACTACAGATTCCTCTGCTCAGCTCTATTGCTCTGGGCATGCACAGTGTTAAAAATGAATACAATAATACATGGCATAACAGATGACAATGAAAATGATCCATTTCATCTAGTCTTCAATGCTTAAAAAAAAAAGTATGCAGACTACTAAAAAAACAGATAGCAGGTAGAAATCAAGCAAATAGAAGACATTTTATGAAACTTTCATTTCTAGTACCCTAATGAATGGGTCTTGTTCTTAATTAGTGATGAGCCAGAACTAAAATGCTCGGGTACTCGTTGTTCGAGTTGAGCAAATTGGAATGTTTGAGTGCTCGGTCCGAGTAACGAGCGCAATGTAAGTCTATGGGAAACTCGAGCATTTTTCCGGCGGCTCCCCCCGGCGGTCTGCAGAGGACCTAAAAATTTCCCAAATCGATGGGAACAGTGCTCAAATGACATGGGAACAGCATGGGGAAGACCCCTGCAAGCATTTCTGACTCCCAGGTCATGGTTGTCAACAACGTTGTCAGAGGTATTACGCCACTTTTACAGACTCACAATAAAACATACAAAAAAAAAACAAAGTGGATTTTCCTGGGAAATATGTTAAGGAACATCCTTTCCAGGATAATGACTTGTATATAAGGCAAAATAAATAACCAAAAACAAAAATGCTCTTCCACACCTTGGGCTATGTTCACACCTAACGTTTTTGATGCATTTTGCACTTTGGCATTGCTTTCAACTAAGACAAATGCATTCACCGGGAAATGTCATTTTAACATTTTACAACCTTAGCTGGCCATGTGGTGTGTGAAACATCATCAGACACATCTTGTTTCATTTATGAAGGAGGGATTGTGAAAGTCACAAACACTATTTTTACAGCCTTACTATTTTTAAAGGGCCAGCAGTCGGCCCTCTCTATTGTTAGAGAGCCATCAGCCGGCTATGCTTTGTTGTTCTCCTATACTGTTATTGTGTATGCAGTGACTGCAAAGGCTGCGAAAAAAATTTTGGACGCAACCCAATACCCCTTTGAAGAGACATAGAGGAGGGTCTCAGTAAAAAAATGTTCCCATTATAAAGAAGCGGGTCTCCTATAGTGGTAATGCCCATGCTGTGACTGCAAGGGCTGCCAAAATTTGGGAAAAACCCCACTAACAATTCAAAGACACATAGAGATGGGCCACAGTAACGAGTACGACATGTTTCCATTAGAAAGGAGAGGGTCTGCTATTTAGTTATAGAGTATGCAGTGAGTCCAACGGCTGCCAAAATTTAGGAAAAACCCTACTAACAATTTAACCCCTTTAGAGCCCATGCCGTATTAGTACGCACATTTGTGTACCCCCGGTTCAGTGAGGGCTGCTGCGCTGAGCCCTCACTGAACCGAGCACATGTCAGCTGATTCTTACAGCTGACATGTGCCCGCAACAGCCGCGGGTGGAATCGCGATCCACCCGCGGCTGTTAACATGTTAAATGCCGCTGTCAATCTCCGACAGCGACATTTAATGCGCGATTCCGGGTTGCGCGTCATAAGACCCGCCCACCGGCGACCCCGTCACGTGATCGCGGGTCACCGATGGGCGTGCATGACAACCCAGGGTCTGCAGCAGACGCCTGTGGTTGTCATGATCTCGTCGCTATGAGCGCCACCTAGTGGTCGGCGCTCATAGCACAGGACCATTTCTGCTATATGCAGGGGATCTGCTGATCCCCTGTATGTAGCAGAGACGATCAGACAACTGCTGCTTCTAGTCTCCTATGGAGACTATTGAAGCATGCAGTAAGTGAAAAAAAAATGTTTTTAAAAATATAAAAAAAATAAAAAAAATATAAAAGTTTAAATCACCCCCCTTTCGCCCCATTCAGAATAAAATATATATATAAAAAAAAAACACATACACATATTTGGTATCGCCGCGTTCAAAATCGCCCCATCTATCAAAAATAAGCCCTCAACCAGCACAAAAAATAAGCCCTCAACCAGCCCCAGACCCCAAAAAATGGAGACGCTACAGGTCTCGGAAAATGGCGCTATTTTTTTTTAGTTTTTTTTACCAAATTTTGGAATTTTTTTTCACCACTTAAATATAAAATAACCTATACATGTTTGGTGTCAACGAACTCGTAATGACCTGGAGAATAAGAATGGCAAGTCAGTTTTAGCATTCAGTGAACGTGGTAAAAAAAAAAAAAAAAACAACTGTGGTATTGCACTTTTTTTGCAATTTTACCGCACTTGGAATTTTTTGCCCGTTTTCCCGTACACAATATGGTAAAACTAGTAATGGCGTTAAAAAGTACAACTTGTCCCGCAAAAAATAAGCCCTCACACGGCCATATTGTCTAAAAAATAAAGACGCTATGGCTCTGGGAACAAGGGGAGCAAAAAACGAAAAAGCAAAAACGACAAAACCCAAGGTTGCGAAGGGGTTAAATACACATAGAGCTGGGCCACAGTAATGACATGTTCCCATTAGAAAAGAGAGGGTCTGCTATTCAGTTATAGGGTATGTAGTGAGTCCAATGGCTGCCAAAATTAAGGAAAAACCCTACTAACAATTTAAAGTCACATAGAGCTGGGCCACAGTAACGACTTGTTCCTGTTATGATCTGCAACAAGTACCAAGGAAAGATAGGGGAAAGCTGTCCCTACAGTAAGACTAAGCTGAATCCCTACGATGTAGCGGGATGACTGTTCCTAGCGAACAGACCCGCCTTAGTCCTCGGCTAGTCTGAACGAAGACCAATAGCATAAGGGGAGTGGGCCCTAAAAGAACTAAGGACTGGGACAAAAATGGGACACCTCCTAAACAGAGAAGTTGTTGCAGAACACAAAAATACAAGCTGGCAAAAATGTACTAGAGGTCCCAGAAGGACCAAGCGAACTGAAAGAGATAGGCACCAAAACACCTGGCTAGAAAAACAGTCATACAACACTGAAGTCCAGCACAGCCAAAAGGTCGGAGCTGGAATGTAAAGGCAGGTGGTCACGTGACCGCAAAACACAAGAAGGAAAAAAACAGTACCCCCTCTTTTATGAGGATCGTCAGGATCATCCAGGCCCAGGCCTATCCAGAAACCTCTTGTGGAAAGCTTTAACAAGCCTAGGAGCAGAGACATCTTCCGTCCTTACCCAGGAGTTGTCTTCAGGACCAAAACCCTTCCAGGAGACAAGATACTGTAATCTCCCTCTATGCCATCTAGAATTCAAGATACGAGAAATTTCATATTCGCCGTCTTTCACCACAGGAGGAACTGTGACAGTGGCGTCCCTATCTAATACATCAGCCTTTTTCAATAAGGAAACATGAAACACAGGAATAATCTTCCAGGAAGTAGGGACATCCAACCTAACCGCAGATGGGTTAACAACCTGAAGCACTTTAAATGGACCCACAAACTTAGGACCCAGTTTTTTAGAGGGAATCCTCAACCGCAGGTTCTTTGAGGACAACCAAACCATGTCACCCACAGTAAACAAAACCTCCTTAAGTTTCCTGTCAAAATACTTCATGGACTTCTTGCCAGCCTCTTGAAGGTTGCAACGTACATTAGTCCAAACTCTCTCCAAATTACCAGAAAAATTCTCCTCCTTCGGCACCGCCGACCCCAATTTGGAGAACGAACAAAAAGACGGATGTCTCCCAGTACAACAAAAAAAAGGAGAACACCCAGCAGAGGAGGATGTATGATTGCTAAGAGCAAATTCTGCGAGAGGCAGAAACTGAGACCACACCTCTTGATTGTCTGCCACAAAACAACGCAAAAACTGTTCAACATCCTGGTTCTTTCAGTCTGTCCATTAGACTCAGGATGATAACCAGACGAAAATGACAAATGGACTCCCAACCTGTCACAAAAAGCATGCCAAAAGCGAGCCACAAACTGAGGTCCTCTATCAGAAACAATATCCGTGGGAATGCCATGGAGCTTGACCATTTCCTTAACAAACACCTTAGAGAGTGTCTTGGCACAGGTCAACTTAATGAATGGAACCAAATGACATATCTTACTAAAACGGTCCATGACCACCCATATGACAGTAAAACCCTTGGACACAGGAAGATCAGTAATAAAATCCATTGTGAGATGCGTCCAAGGCGCACTATGATCCTCCAGAGAGCAAAGCAACCCCGCAGCAGGAGTATGTGAAGCCTTTGACCTAGCACACGCAGTACATTGATGCACCCACTTGATGACTTCCTTCTGCCATCCAGGCCACCAAAAACTGCGACTGATAAGTCTCTTAGTCTCCGAAATTCCTGGATGACCTGCCAACCGAGACTCATGACACTCCACAAACAAATCTCTCCTAAAGGCTCTAGGCACGAACAACCTCCCATGGGGAGTGTTAGATGAAGCATCATCTAGAGCTTTCGGAATCTCCTTCTCCAAAACGGAGTCCAATGCCGCCACCACAACTCCTTTCTGTAAAATGCTCTCCTCCTCCTTGGCACCAACCATAAGAGAGAAGCTGCGAGATAAATCATCGGTTTTAACATTCTTAATACCAGGGATATAGGTAACAGAAAAATGAAACCGAGAAAAAAAAAGTGCCACCTAGCTTGACGGGCATTCAAGCGCTTGGCAGCATCCAGATAGATCAAATTCTTATGATCTGTGAAAACCTGAATAGGAAATCTATCACCTTCCAAAAAATGACGCCAATGTTCAAACACGAGTTTAATAGCCAGCAACTCTCGATTTCCAACATCATAATTCAGTTCGGCTTCCAAAAAATTTTTCGAAAAGAAGTCACAAGGATGTACTCCATCCTTGTTCTCCTGAGACAAAACTGCTCCGACCCCAACCGATGAAGCATCGACCTCGACCAAAAAAGGCTTGGTCTCATCAGGCTGCATAAGGATAGGGGCAGAACTGAACCTCTTTTTGAGATACTCAAACGCTTCAATGGCCTCAGTAGTCCACTGGACCGTATTCGCACCTTTCCTGGTGAAATCAGTCAGAGGCTTAACAAATATAGAAAAATTCTTAATGAATTTCCTGTAATAATTGGCAAAACCCAAAAATCTCTGTATAGATTTCAAACCAATAGGCCTAGGCCATTCCTGCACAGCCTGAACCTTCACCGGGTCCATCTCAAAGCCCTCGCTGGAGACAATGTAGCCCAAAACACTAATTTTCTGCACAGCGAACTCACATTTCTCCAGCTTAGCAAAGAGTGAATTATCACTCAATAACTGCAAAACTTCACGTACACTCTGCCAATGGGACTCTAAATCTGGTGAATAAATCAAAATGTCACCCAAATACACAACCACATTCTTACCAATCAAAGGTCTCAGGATGTCATTAATAAGGCTCTAAAAAAATGCAGGTGCATTGGTAAGACCAAAAAGGCATCACCAGATTCTCAAAATGACCTACCGGAGTGTTAAAAGCAGTTTTCCATTCATCACCCTCCTTCACTAGTAACAAATTGCATGCCCCCCGGAGATCAATTTTAGAGAACTACTCGGCCCCCACCAACTGGTTAAACAAGTCAGGAACTAACGGCAATGGGTAGGAATTGCGTACGGTAATCTTATTAATTTCACGAAAATCCAGACATGGATGTAAACCCCCGTCCTTTTTTTTAACAAAGAAAAATCCAACTGCCACAGGCGACTTAGAAGGTCTAATGTGACCAGCAGCCAGGCTAGTCTGTATGTACTCCTCCAAGGCCTTTCTTTCAGGAATAGTTAGATTAAACAAGTGACTCTTGGGAAGAGTATCTCCAGGAACAAACTCAATGGCGCAATCATAATCCCTATGAGGAGGTAAAACTTGCGACTCCTCCTCTGAAAAAACCCTCCAAAAATCTTGAATAGGTACAGGTAATTCCCCTTTTTCCACAGCCGCAATGCGACCATTACAACATTTATCATAGCACTTTGGACTCCAAGACTTAATCACATTTGTAGACCAGTTCAGCAGAGGATTGTGCAGTTTTAACCAAGGCAAACCTAAAACGACTGGAGAGGGTAAATTATCTAATATAGCCAAGTCCAAAATTTCTTGGTGAACTCCATTGATAGTGAAGGTAAATGCAGCAACTTTATGAGTAATACATTTCAAGGGAGTGTTATCAATTGCAATCACAGAAATAGGTGATGACAACGGTTTGGATTTCAATTTAAGGTTTTCGAAAAACCCTTTATCAATCACATTAAGTGTTAAACCACAATCTACAAATACCTGAAATTCAATCAAATTTTCCTGCAAAGTAGTACTCCCAGAAAGAAATACTCCTGCAGAGCGTAAACAAGCTATACGGGCGTAACTGACTTTTTTTTTTTTTACTTAAACGAAGCTCACAATACTTAATCAAATGGTCAGCTTTACCACAAAAAAGACACAATCCCTCGGTGAACCTCCGGTCTCTTTCCTGAGAGCGGAGTGACATCGCCCCAACCTCCATCGGTTCTCCGCCATCAGAGCAGATTTTCTGGGGACTAAGACCTGACATTACAGGAGTCTTTACCTCATTCACCCTGAACCTCAGTCTCCTGTCCACACAAACAGCTAATTGCATGGCATCCTGCAGAGTCTCAGGTGTGGGGAATGCAATTAGCAGATCCTTAACCATTTCACTCAGACCAGCAAGAAATAAACATTTCAGCGCAGTATCATTCCATTTGACTTCTGAAGCCCATCTCCTGACGTGTGTGCAATAATTTTCAACATCACCTGACCCCTGATTCAAACACCTGAGTTCTGCCTCAGCAGATGAGATTCTATCAGGATCGTCATATAATAGCCCCATAGCAGAAAAAAATTATTCTACAGACCTTAAACACGGATCATTAGGTTGGAGAGAAAAGGGCCACCCCTGTGGTTTATTGCGCAAAAGTGACATAATAAAACCAATGCGCTGTGATTCATTTCCAGAGGACAATGGTCTCAAACGAAAATATAACAAACAAGCATTTTTAAAGGAAAAAAAATCTTGCTGTTTATGTCGCGCCCCCTGGGCCGTGGGGAACTCGGTGCCGGGCCGGTAGATGCCGGGGGGAATATGTCACAGTGGCTGGCCCGGTCCGTGACCCAGGGCGGTCAATAAAAGGGGGATTATTTATAGGGGATTTATAGAGTTCGTGACGCCACCTGTGGTTTTTGGTAATTTGTACCAGCGCTGCTGCAGACCTCTGAGGCAGTTGATAGGCAGCTAGGATGGAACAGCTCCCCACAGGTGGAGCGGGCCCCAGGGCAGTGTGGATTTTGATGGTGGGTGGTGATGCTGGGACTTGTAGTGCAGAGGGAGAGATGGCACTGCTGAAATAATTGACGGAGGCAGTGCAGTGCAGTCATCCGAGTTTTAACTCACAGTTCTTATGCAAGTTCCACAGGTGCACTGTACGGGTGTCAGCCTCCCATGTCACGCTGCGTTCACCAGACTGGGGGGTTCAGCTCTTCCTCAGATGTGTCAGGAGTGCTTGACAGAACCCCGCTTTCTTATGTTCCTTTCCTTGACCGACTTCACGCTGGGTCTTCTCCCTCCTGCCCTGCGCTTTCCCACTCACAGTCCCGCTCGGGTGCTCTGAAGTCCCTCTGGGCAACCTGGAGTTCCCGGACCTACTTGACCCTCACGGTTTTTCCAGCCAAGACCTGGAGTAACACGGCTGGTCCAGGGGCAGGTCCCCTTCTTGCGACCTGATCCCTCTGACACCTGGCAGATTCGGGGCATACGGGTGCCGTCCTGCACTCGCCGTACCCCCTGGGATCCCTTCTATAGAACGGAGCCTTTCTCCTCTGCTCCCCTCCTGGCCTCTATCACTAGGCCCCACTTGTGGACCAGAGCTCCTAAAGGGACTCTGCTCCCTGACTGTTCTCACTCACTTCTTCACTGACTGACTTGCCACCCTAAGATGGCTTCCTTTTATATGCCTCCTACAATGGTGCTCCCCTACTCTGCTTCCTCCACCCACATCCACTACTGGTTCCCTCTACCTTTGGTTCCCCCCACTCCAGCCAGGGACAGGGCTCAGCAGGAACACAGTGCATCTTGCCCTTCCAGCCGGCTTGGAGCAGTGTAGTGTTGAATGCGGGTGTTGGGGTTCTGGGCAGCACTCCCTCCATACCTGAGAGAAGGAGACACCACACCTCTGGGTGAGGTGCAGTACCTCTGTGGCGACTGAACCCTCAGGGGTGCCACATTTACCATAAAAAACATCAGGCAGTCCTACCTTGAGTTCCACAAAATGCGCCCCAGAACAGCTACTCACGTGTTGCTGTAGCTCGGCCACCTCCAGAGACAATCCCTGCAAGCATTGAGCCAAATCCTGGACGGAAACCATACTGATCCCCGAATTTCTTTCCTTTTAGTTTTTTGGACTGGACTTACTGTTATGATCTGCAACAAGTACTAAGGAAAGATAGGGGAAAGCTTTCCCTACAGTAAGACTAAGCTGAATCCCTGCAATGTAGCGGGCTGACTGTTCCTAGCGAACAGACCTGCCTTAGTCCTCGGCTAGTCTGAACAAAGACCTATAGCATAAGGGGAGGGGTCCATAAAAGAACTAAGGACTGGGACAAAAATGGGACACCTCCTAAACAGAGAAGTTGTTGCAGAGCAAAAAAAAACCTGACAACAGGGTACTAGAGGTCCCAGAAGGACCAAGCGAACTGACAGAGAAAGGCACTGAAGCACCTGGCTAGAGAAACCATCAAACACTGAAGTCCAGCACAGCCAAAAGGGCGGAGCTGGAATATTAAGGCAGATGGTCATGTGACCGCAAAACACAAGATGGAAAAAACAAACAGGAGGGTTCTAACAGTTCCAATTAGAAAGGAGAGGATCTGCTATACAGTTATAGGGTATGCAGTGAGTCCAACGGCTGCCAAAATTTAGGAAAAACCCCACTAACAATTTAAAGACACATACAGCTGGGCTACAGAAATGAGTACAACATGTTCCCATCAGAAAGGAGAGGGTCGGCTATTTAGTTATAGGGTATGTAGTGAGTGCAACGGCTGCCAAAAATTAGGAAAAACCCTAACAATTAGTGTTGAGCTACCCCCGTAGTGTTCGAGTTCGGTTCGGTTCGTCGAACACCCGTGTGTTCGCCGAACTGTTCGTCGAACTGTTCGTCGAACACCTTCGAACACCGTTAAAACCAATGGCAGGCAAACAAAAACACATAGAAACACATAGAAAACACCTTCAAAGGTGTCCAAAAGCTGACAAACTGCTCAGAAGACACAACTAACACATGGAAAAGTGACAAGTACATATAGTCATGCGAAAAGAAAAGAGGTGGAGGAGTAAAAGGAGGGGGAGACACAGATATAGGCATGTCATGCCCTTCTAAAATCCAAAAAGTGAGAAGCCGACACGTTCAGTCCGCTCTGCCTGTGCCACCTCCGTGTCGCCGGGTTTGTGCAAGAGCCGCGGTGAACCCTGACGGCCAGCCCCCCCTCTCCCAATACTGGTGCCTGTCCGCTGGTGGGTCGAGCGAGCCCCCCTGTGGTGGAGGCAGCTCTAAGCTTTTTAATTTAAATTGTCTCTCTAATTTGAATGAATACACTTTAAATCCATTTACAAGGATCTATTGGAGGGCAAGTCTCATGCCAACAGCCGCGTAATTCCAGCTCCAGTAGCGTCCACTAAAGCTGCTGCAGTTAAAAAGCTTTTATAAGGATCGAGCTCGGCTGTCCACCGCAAGGCATCCTACTGCCAGTACCAGCCCCTATGCCTTGGGGTGCCTCCTGATGCTCTTCACTGAGTATCCCGTGGTCTCGAAGCATTTCCTTTGAAAAAATTAAGTGTCCAAACTACAGGTGGTGTAGCTTGCTTAACAGCCGGGATAATCCGCTGACTAGCAGACACTGCTACTAGGCACAAAGTATTTCCTTGGCTAGATGCAGTTAAAAATTTGTAATTAGATACTCTCGTTGGATGCTGAGAAAGCATTCCATAGAGTCTCCTGGCACGCCATATATGATTCTCTTAAAAAGCTTGGGGTAGGGGTCTAGGGGACCCTTTTATAGCCAAAATCACGGCCCTGTATCACAATACGTCACCTAGGCTGAAGATAAATGGAACTGTAGCACCCTGAGGGCTCGGTTTCTACAGAGGTATTGCACCTCACCCAGAGGTGTGATATCTCAATCTCAGGTAAGGATGGAGTGTGGATCAGGACCCGACACCTGCATGCATTACACCACATTGCCGTGGGGCAGGGCGACCAATATGCCTCTGAGATGGGCACGACAGTCCCTGTCCCTGGCTGGAGTGGGGGGAGGGAACACTGAGGAAGGGGAACCCTGTAGTGCAGGAGCAGGGAGGAAGCAGTTCCTGGGTGCATTGAGAAGGGAGTATAAAAGGTGGGCACCATCTTAGTTCAGTGCAGAGAAGTCTGAGCAGAAGTGGCAGGGAGCAGGGGCTCTGCATGAGCTCTGCTCCGGAGGCGGGCCTAGTAACAGAGGCCCAGGCCTGGAAGAGGGAGAAGGAAGGAAGAGGAGCGGAGAAGGCTCCAGGAACGAGGAATGAAGGGATCCCAGGGGTGCGGACGGGCGAGTCGCCACCGCACGCCCGAATCCACCTGCGTGGAAGGGTCAGGCCAAAGGGGGAGACCGGTCCCCGAAACTAGTGGAGGCAGCAAACGACCCTCAGCTAGAAACCGGAGGCTGTGAAATTTTATGTGGCGCAGCCCCTCGCTACACCCGCTAGGAAGGCACCACATAGGGTCAGGGAAACTGGCGCCAAGTTTACCAAGAGGAGGCCCGAGGCAGCCGGACAGAAGGGTTGGTAAGAAAGGCCAGACAAAGGACATACAAAGGGGGTCCTGTGAAGCGCTCCAAAGTTATCTGGGAGTTGTCTGAGCCCCTCACCTGGTGAGCACAGTACGACGTGGGCAGCCGTTACCTGCAGACGTGGTCTGGATAATAAGAACTGTGAGTAAAGGCCCTGGACTGCATCACTGACTCCGTGTCGTTACTGCTGCTGCCCTGCACCATCACCCCCATCCTCCGCATACACTGCCCTGAGGCTATACTCCTCCCGTGGGGAGTTATGCTATGCTCTGCTGCACCCACAACACCAGCCTCAGCGGTTTGCCCTGCAGCGGCGGTTCACTCTGACCGCAATCCACGGGTGGCGTAGTCGGACATTTAAACATCAAAACCACATAAATAGTTCCGCCACTGGTTTGACCACCCTGAGCCACGGAACCGGGTCGCCGCCACGAAGACTACAACCACCAGCATCCACCAAAAAGGGTCCGGCTCCGGGTGTCCCAAGGCCCAGGGGGTGCATCAGAACATTTTCATCACCTTTCACAATCACAAATGAGACAAGGCAGGGATGTCCTCTGTCCCCTCTCTTATACATCCTAGTGACGGAGCACCTGCTCTCATCAATTCGCCATAACCCCAATATTAGGTGGATTGAGGTGGGAGGCACCGAGTACAAGTACTCTCTATTTGCTGATGATTAGTGTTGAGCCACCCCCGTAGTGTTCGAGTTCGGTTCGGTTCGTCGAACACCCGTGTGTTCGCCGAACTGTTCGTCGAACTGTTCGTCGAACACTGTTAAAACCAATGGCAGGCAAACAAAAACACATAGAAACACATAGAAAACACCTTCAAAGGTGTCCAAAAGCTGACAAACTGCTCAGAAGACACAACTAACACATGGAAAAGTGACAAGTACATATAGTCATGCGAAAAGAAAAGAGGTGAAGGAGTAAAAGGAGGGGGAGACACAGATATAGGCATGTCATGCCCTTCTAAAATCCAAAAAGTGAGAAGCTGACACGTTCAGTCCGCTCCTGCCCGTGCCACCTCCGTGTCGCCGGGTTTGTGCCAGAGCCGCGGTGAACCCTGACGGCCAGCCCCCCTCTCCCAAAACTGGTGCCTGTCCGCTGGTGGGTCGAGCGAGCCCCCCTGTGGTGGAGGCAGCTCTAAGCTTTTTAATTTAAATTGTCTCTCTAATTTGAATGAATACACTTTAAATCCATTTACAAGGATCTATTGGAGGGCAAGACTCATGCCAGCAGCCGCGTAATTCCAGCTCCAGTAGCGTCCACTAAAGCTGCTGCAGTTAAAAAGCTTTTATAAGGATCGAGCTCGGCTGTCCATCGCAAGGCATCCTACTGCCAGTCCCAGCCCCTATGCCTTGGGGTGCCTCCTGATGCTCTTCACTGAGTATCCCGTGGTCCCGAAGCATTTCCTTTGAAAAAATTAAGTGTCCAAACTACAGGTGGTGTAGCTTGCTTAACAGCCGGGATAATCCGCTGACTAGCAGACACTGCTACTAGGCACAAAGTATTTCCTGGGCTAGATGCAGTTAAAAATTTGTAATTAGATACTCTCGTTGGATGCTGAGAAATCATTCCATAGAGTCTCCTGGCACGCCATATATGATTCTCTTAAAAAACTTGGGGTAGGGGTCTAGGGGACCCTTTTATAGCCAAAATCACGGCCCTGTATCACAATACGTCATCTAGGCTGAAGATAAATGGAACTGTAGCACCCTGAGGGCTCGGTTGCTACAGAGGTATTGCACCTCATCCAGAGGTGTGATATCTCACTCTCAGGTAAGGATGGAGTGTGGATCAGGACCCGACACCTGCATGCATTACACCACATTGCCGTGGGGCAGGGCGACCAATATGCCTCTGAGATGGGCACGACAGTCCCTGTCCCTGGCTGGAGTGGGGGGAGGGAACACTGAGGAAGGGGAACCCTGTAGTGCAGGAGCAGGGAGGAAGCAGTTCCTGGGTGCATTGAGAAGGGAGTATAAAAGGTGGGCACCATCTTAGTTCAGTGCAGAGAAGTCTGAGCAGAAGTGGCAGGGAGCAGGGGCTCTGCATGAGCTCTGCTCCGGAGGCGGGCCTAGTAACAGAGGCCCAGGCCTGGAAGAGGGAGAAGGAAGGAAGAGGAGCGGAGAAGGCTCCAGGAACGAGGAATGAAGGGATCCCAGGGGTGCGGACGGGCGAGTCGCCACCGCACGCCCGAATCCACCTGCGTGGAGGGGTCAGGCCAAAGGGGGAGACCGGTCCCCGAAACTAGTGGAGGCAGGAAACGACCCTCAGCTAGAAACCGGAGGCTGTGACATTTTATGTGGCGCAGCCCCTCGCTACACCCGCTAGGAAGGCACCACATAGGGTCAGGGAAACTGGCGCCAAGTTTACCAAGAGGAGGCCCGAGGCAGCCGGACAGAAGGGTTGGTAAGAAAGGCCAGACAAAGGACACACAAAGGGGGTCCTGTGAAGTGCTCCAAAGTTATCTGGGAGTTGTCTGAGCCCCTCACCTGGTGAGCACAGTATAACGTGGGCAGCCGTTACCTGCAGACGTGGTCTGGATAATAAGAACTGTGAGTAAAGGCCCTGGACTGCATCACTGACTCCGTGTCGTTACTGCTGCTGCCCTGCACTATCACCCCCATCCTCCGCATACACTGCCCTGAGGCTATACTCCTCCCGTGGGGAGTTATGCTATGCTCTGCTGCACCCACAACACCAGCCTCAGCGGTCTGCCCTGCAGCGGCGGTTCACTCTGACCGCAATCCACGGGTGGCGTAGTCGGACATTTAAACATCAAAACCACATAAATAGTTCCGCCACTGGTTTGACCACCCTGAGCCACGGAACCGGGTCGCCGCCACGAAGACTACAACCACCAGCATCCACCAAAAAGGGTCCGGCTCCGGGTGTCCCAAGGCCCAGGGGGTGCATCAGAACATTTTCATCACCTTTCACAATCACCAATGGGACAAGGCAGGGATGTCCTCTGTCCCCTCTCTTATACATCCTAGTGATGGAGCACCTGCTCTCATCAATTCGCCATAACCCCAATATTAGGTGGATTGAGGTGGGAGGCACCGAGTACAAGTGCTCTCTATTTGCTGATGATGTCCTAGTATATATCACTCAATCACATATATCCATCCATGCTGTTATGGCTGAAATAGATCACTTTGTTACATGGTCAAATTTTAAAATCAATGCAGCGAAGTCTGAGGCCCTCGATGTCTCCCTCCCCAAATCCATATAGGATTCCATCCAGTCCAACTTTCCCTTTGCCTGGCCCTCACAGGGTATCAAATACTTAGGAATTCCTATTCATAGAGACCTCTCCCATCTATGTTATCTTAATTTTGGGCCCTTTATTGAACAACTCCATACAGACCACGGTTGGCAAGTTAGAACTGTAAAATTCACTACGTGAAACACTGGTGTTTTGTGGAAAAGCACATGTACACTGTGTTCATAATTATTATGCAAAAAGTGTTTAGGAGTGATAAGGGAAGAATTTGTTTGTTTGTCAGTTAAACTCATTGATGGTGATGTGTGTCAGGGCTCTTTATATCACTGTAAGCAATTGCAGACACCTGTGCTAATTAGTTTGGCAGGTGTGTCCAATGAAAGGCAAGACTACTTAAGAAGGCTGTCTCACATTATTAAGCAGCCTACATTTTCTGCCAAAATGGGAAAGAAAAAGGATGTGTCGGCTGCTGAGAAGCAACAAATTGTGGAGTGTTTAGGTCAAGGCATGACTACAATCAACATTGTGCGATGATCAGGATGAAGTGTCTTGGCAATCAAGAAGTATGTAGCTGATTCACAGTACACACGTGTGCGGCTGATAAGGGCAAACTGAGGACTCTTTCCTACAGGCAATTACGTCAGGTTAAAAGAGCAGCGGCAAAAAAGCCTTGTCATAGCAGCAGACAAGTTTTTGAAGCTGCTGGTGCCTCCAACGTCCCCCGAACAACAAGATGCAGGGTCCTTCAGAGGTTTGCAGCTGTGCATACGCCATCCTGTCGACCTCCTCTATCCACTTCACACAAGCAGAAACGGCTCCAGTGGGCCAAACATTACATGAAGACTGATTTCAAAACTGTTTTGTTCACGGATGAGTGCCGTGCAGCGCTCGATGGTCCAGATGGATGGAGTGGAGGATGGCTGGTTGATGGACACCCCACGCAAACACGGCTACAGCGCCAACAAGGAGGAGGTGGAGTAATGTTTTGGGCTGGAATCATGGGGAGAGAGATTGTCGGTCCCTTTAGGATCCCTGAAGGCGCTAAAGATGAACTCCATAATGTATGTGGATTTTCTCAAACAGCACTTCCTGCCATGGTTCAAGAAGAAGAACCGTGTATTTCACAGCAAGATCATTTTTTTGCATGATAATGCACCATCTCATGCTGCACATAAAACATCTGCATCTCTGGCTGATATGGGCATAAAAGGGGACAAACTTATGGTGTGACCCCCATGCTTCCCTGACCTCTACCCCATTCAGAACCTCTGGAGCATCATCAAAAGGAGTGTCTATGATGGCGGGAGGCAGTTCACATCTAAGCAACAGCTCTGGGAGGGTATTCTGTCCTCATGCAAAACAATTGAAGCAGAAACCATCCAAAACCTGACAAATTCAATGGACGAGAGAGTTCAGAAGCTCCTTTCGAACAAGGGGTCCTATGTGAATATGAAACATCACCTAGAATAAAGTTTTGAGTTGAAAACTGTTTGATTTCAGTTTCTAATAACCTGCTAATGCTTATAATTTCAAAAATGACCATTTTTTTGGTCTTTATTAAAATGAAAAGGTTGATCGAAAAGTTTGGGGGATCTAAGAGTGTGGCAACCCAGTAGTCATGATTACTTCGAATTCTGACAATATGAGGGTCATGTTGCAGGTAGTGCAGCAAGAAGGCACTTATGTGTCTTGCGCATCTCGGAGCCCCAAAATTATTTTCCGGGCTAGATGCAGCTAAAAATTATTATTAATTTTAAATCTGGTGGAGCTTAGTATAGATGGCCTAATAGGATCAGTGCTGCACACTGCTACAAAGCCCAAATTATTTTCCAGTCAAGATACAGATAAACATGATTAGTAATTTTAAATCTGGTGGAGCTTATTATAGATGGCCTAATAGAATCAGTGCTGCACACTGCTACAAAGCCCAAATTATTTTCCAGCCAAGATACAGATAAACATGATTAGTAATTTGAAAGCTTAAAACGGTTGGTAGGGTGATTTTAACCAATCATCAAGCTTTTACTCTCCCCAGGATGACACAGGGGTAGAAAAGTCATTTCGGATCCATGATTTGTTCATCTTTATGAACGTGAGTCTGTCTACATTATCAGTGGAGAGCCGCGTGCGCTTATCTGTCAGCACACCACCAGCAGCGCTGAACACACGTTCAGACAGAACGCTGGCTGCGGGGCATGACAAGATCTCCAAGGCGTAAGTGGCTAGCTCCGGCCATTTATCCAGATTGGAAGCCCAAAAAGAGCAAGGGTCCAGTGACACAGTCATGGCTTCAATGTTTACTTGGAGATGCTCCTGTACCATCGTCTCTAGGCGTTGACTATGTGTCAGACTTCTTGTCTCCTGTGGCCTTGCAAAGGATGGGCTAAAAAAGTGGTGAAATGATTCCGCAAAATTGATGTTACCAGCAGATACTGTGGTTCTGTTACGGTTTGAGTGCTGAACACTTGACGGTCCCATGGTTGGCAAGTTGGAACTGTGAGATTCACTACGTGCACCACTGGTGTTTTGTGGAAAAGCACATGTAAGATTCCGCAACAGTCTCTGCTGATACTCCTGCATGCGTGCATCCCTTTCTATGGCAGGAATAATTTCTGCAAATTTACTTTTGTACCGGGGATCTAACAGTGTGGCAACCCAGTAGTCAGGATTATTTCTAATTCTCACAATTCGAGGGTCATGTTGCAGGTAGTGCAGCAAGAAGGCACTCATGTGTGTTGCGCATCCAGGAGCACCAAGTCCCTGTTGTGTTGGTGGCGAGGTAACAATCATGCTTCCTTCCTGTCCTCTCCCCCCAACCTCGCACAACAGAAATGTGATCAAGGTCTCCCTCATCTGATGAGTCTTCCATCAGTTCGTCCTCCACTTCTTCCTGGGCTCCTGCAGCTTCCTCACTAGTTTGGCTGCTACCATGCACCCTGGTAAAACCATCTCCCCCACCCTCACATGCCTGCCACCTTGGTGCTGCCGACCGTCTGGACCTTGCAGATGTTAGCCCTTCCGCATACAACTCCTCCTCCTCTACTTCCTCCACCTCCTCTTGTGCCACCACCTGACTCCGAATTCTGTTTAACATGTGCTCCAGCATGTAAATCACCAGAATAGTCATGCTGATAATGGCATCGTCAGCATTAAACATCTTCGTCGCCATTTCAAAACTGTGCAGAAGGGTGCATAGGTCCCTGATCTGAGACCACTCCTCCAGCGTGATTTGCCCCACCTCTGGATCTCGTTGGCACAGGCTATACGTCAGAACGTATTGCACCAGGGCTTGTCGGTGCTGCCACAGTCGCTGCAACATGTGCAGAGTTGAATTCCACCGGGTAGGCACATCGCATTTTAGCCGGTGAAGTGGCAGGCCCAACGACTTCTGTAGAGATGTAAGTCGCTGAGCTGCGGGATGCGAACGACGGAAGTGAGCACACAGCGACCGTGCCCTCTGCAGAAGGCCATCTAGTCTGGGATAGTGGGCTAAAAATTGCTGGACAACCAGGTTCAACACGTGAGCCATACAAGGCACGTGTGTGACATTGCCCCGGCGAAGGGCCGCACCCAGGTTTGCAGCATTGTCGCACACGGCCTTCCCTGGTTTCAGGTCCAGTGGAGACAACCATTCATGAAATTGGTTCTGCAGAGCTGACCACAACTCCTCAGCTGTGTGACTCACATTTCCCAGACATTTCAAAGTAAAAACCGCCTGAAGACGTTGAGCCCTACTGCCAGCATAGTAAGGAGGTGTGCAGGATCCCTTCTGCGCAGTTAGAAAGCTTGTGGCATGACCAGACAGGCTTTGGGTGCAGGTGGAAGACCGAGAGGAGGTTGAGGAGGCAGAGGCAGTGGAGGAACTTTGACATAAGGAGGATTGACGCACAACTCGTGGGGACGGCAAGACTTGGACAGCAGCCCCTTGTCCTGCTGTCACCATAGTTACCCAGTGCCCAGTCAGCGACATGTAACGCCCCTGTCCATGCCTACTCGTCCAAGTGTCTGTGGTGAAATGCACCCTGTCACACACAGAGTTTCTCAAAGAAGCGGTGATGTTGTGTGCGACATGCTGGTGGAGCGCAGGCACACCTTTCTTTGAGAAGTAGTGTCGACTGGGCTGGTGTTACCACCTCCAAAGAAAATGATGACCTGCCAATCACGCTGGCTGTTGCGGGTAAAGAGGTGGCAGGTCTGCGCCCCAAAACAGGTGTGACTGCTGTCCCCCCAGTCACAGAGGATGAAGAGGCTGCGGATGCACAAGATATGGCAGACGGTGGTTGGCCAGGCCGGCTAGGCCGCATTGTAGCACACTGAGCTTCCCACTGCAACTTATGCTTCATGTCCATGTGCCGGTTCATGCATGAAGTACTCAAACTATGTATTTTTTGGCCTCTACTTAGCTTTTGCTGACAAAAGTTACAGATAACACGAGTTGGGTCATCTTTATCGATCTGAAAAAATCCCCAGGCTATGCAAGGCTTAGCACCCATGCGACCTGAAGAGCCACCACGACTTGTGGTGAGAGGCAGAGTTGTGTTTGAGGATGCAGTTGTTGACGTGCTTCCAGTACTACGTCTCTGTCCAGGAAGGCGAAACCTGACCTCGTCGTCACTAGCATCTTCCTCCACCTCCTCTGCTGACCTCATCTCTTGGCTGACTGTGGGTTGACAGTAAGTGGGATCTCCAACCTCATCATCATCACCCTGTGCGTTATCACACCCGTCGTCCTCAGAGCCAACCTGTTCCTGCCCTGACAAAAAACTAAAGTTGTCGCTCCAATCAGGTATTTGAGTCTCATCATCGTCTTCCTCATTGTCTCCACCAACAGGAGTTACAGTTTGGGAACGAGGGTCTACATTATGGTCAGAACCTTCTGCGTCTGGTCCTGGATCCGACTCATAAAGATTCTGGGCATCAGTGCAGATCATTTCCTCGTCTGGATTCACAGAAGCACTGGAGTCGACCTCTGATTCCCAGGCTATAGTATGAGTAAACAGCTCTGCAGACTCAACCATCTGTTCTACCTCATACTCAGACGGGCAGCTGGAGATTTGGGAGCTGTGAGGAAGCAAGTGCGATTGGGGTGACACCTTTGAGGACTGGAGTATTTGTGATGTTGAAGTTGATGTGGAGGAGAGCCCACTTAAAGGAGCACTTGATATCCATTGAAGCACCTGCTGTTTTTGTGCCTCATCTGGAATTTGTAGCGATTGGTGTGGCCGTAAGAAAGGGATCTTATCACATTGTCCGCTAAAAGAAGTAGACATTTTAGTTTGGCTGGAAGATGGTCTTTCTTCTGCAGATGTTACTGTTGCTTTAACACCTACCCCACAAACACAACCTTTTTTCCCCTTCCCAACACGCCTATTCCCCTTTCCACCAGCAGCAGGCTTTTTTCCACTCATTTTGGTGGTTGACTAATTCACAACTCTGGAGTTGTTTGCACAAAAAAACAATGGATGGGAACCGAGCAGAGCTGAGTGGCCAAATTGTGGTATTAGGCCAAAACTATTGGCTGGGTTAGATGCAGAAAAAAATTATATTCAATTTGCAACCTGATGGAGGTCAGTATAGATGGACTAATAGAACAAGTCACACACACAGCTAGAAGCCCAAATATTTTTTCAGAGGTAGATGCAGAAAAAAATTGTATTCAGTTTGCAACCTGATGGAGGTCAGTATAGATGGACTAATAGAACAAGTCCTACACACAGCTAGAAGCCCAAATATTTTTTCAGAGGTAGATGCAGAAAAAAAATATATTCAGCTTGCAACCTGATGGAGGTCAGTATAGATGGACTAATAGAACAAGTCCCACACACAGCTAGAAGCCCAAATATTTTTTCAGAGGTAGATGCAGTTAAAAATTATTTTTAATTTGCAACCTGATGGAGGTCAGTATAGATGGACTAATAGAGAAAGTCCCACACACTGCTAGAAGGCCAAATATTTTTTCAGAGCTAGATGCAGACAAAAAATTATTTTGAATTTGCAACCTGATGGAGGTCAGTATAGATGGACTAATAGAGAAAGTCCCACACACTGCTAGAAGGCCAAATATTTTTTCAGAGCTAGATGCAGATATAAATTATTTTTAATTTGCAACCTGATGGAGGTCAGTATAGATGGACTAATAGAGAAAGTCCCACACACTGCTAGAAGGCCAAATATTTTTTCAGAGCTAGATGCAGATAAAAATTATTTTTAATTTGCAACCTGATGGAGGTCAGTATAGATGGACTAATAGAGAAAGTCCCACACACTGCTAGAAGGCCAAATATTTTTTCAGAGCTAGATGCATAAAAAAATTGTATTCAGTTTGCAACCTGATGGAGGTCAGTGTAGATGGACTAATAGAACAAGTCCCACACACAGCTAGAAGCCCAAATATTTTTTCAGAGGTAGATGCAGATAAAAATTATTTTTAATTTGCAACCTGATGGAGGTCAGTATAGATGGACTAATAGAGAAAGTCGCACACACTGCTAGAAGGCCAAATATTTTTTCAGAGCTAGATGCAGAAAAAAATTATATTCAGTTTGCAACCTGATGGAGGTCAGTATAGATGGACTAATAGAACAAGTCCCACACACTGCTAGAAGCCCAAATATTTTTTCAGAGCTAGATGCAGAAAAAAATTATATTCAATTTGCAACCTGATGGAGGTCAGTATAGATGGACTAATAGAATGATGCTATGCCCAAAAGATTTTACTTCACTAGGTGCAGTAAAAAAATTGGTATTCTATACACAGGTGGTATATCTTGCAACACAGATAGGCTACTCCACTGACTAACAAACTCTGCAATAGGCCAAAAAGGATTAGCTTTGCTAGATTCAGCCAAATGCTGTGAAAAAAACTTGCACAGCACTGGCACAGACCTGCCTGGCAAAAACTGATAGGAACTGATGTAACCTAGTCCTGAAAAGGACTGCAATTACAATTAGTCTTTACTCCCACAATCTATCTATTTAAGAGCACAGACCTGCCTGATAAAAGTCATAGGAAATGCTGTAACCTAGTCCTTAAAAGGACTGCAATCACAACTATTCCCTACTCCCAAGCTATCTGTAGATTTGTGCGAAAATTGGCTTGAAATTAACAAGGTATAGCGCACACAGCAACAGCGGTGCCGTCTAACAAGCAGCTGCAGCAGTGAGAAAATGGTGGCGACGGGGAAAACGGCTTGGTCTTATAGGGCAAGGACATGTGACATACACTGCCAATGACACATGCCCTTGCTTGTGTAAAAAAAAGCACTTCGCTCCGTGTGTGCGCTGCTGATAGGCTGACAGATTGCACCTCCCCACTGTAAATGCGGGAAAGAGAAAAAAAATGGAGATCTTCATTATTCCTGCAGAGATCCATCCCCTGCCCCTCCCCCCACCCCGCTGTACACTCAAACTGCGTATTAACATTAATTTTCATCATTACTGAGAAAAAATCCAGTTATGATTTTGGTGCACGAACAGTTATCGAACATAACCTCGAACAGCCGAATTTTTCTCAAATCGTTCGTGTTTGCCGAACGGCTCGAACACCGCCCAAAACAGCTCGAATTTGAGATTGGCGAACAGTTCGAGTCGAACAACGCTCATCTCTACTGATGATGTCCTAGTATATATCACTCAATCACATATATCCATCCATGCTGTTATGGCTGAAATAGATCACTTTGTTACATGGTCAAATTTTAAAATCAATGCAGCGAAGTCTGAGGCCCTCGATGTCTCCCTCCCCAAATCCATATAGGATTCCATCCAGTCCAACTTTCCCTTTGCCTAGCCCTCACAGGGTATCAAATACTTAGGAATTCCTATTCATAGAGACCTCTCCTATCTATGTTATCTTACTTTTGGGTCCTTTATTGAACAACTCCATACAGACCACGGTTGGCAAGTTAGAACTGTAAGATTCACTACGTGAACCACTGGTCTTTTGTGGAAAAGCACATGTACACTGTGTTCCAAATTATTATGCAAAAAGTGTTTAGGAGTGATAAGGGAAGAATTTGTTTGTTTGTCAGTTAAACTCATTGATGGTGATGTGTGTCAGGGCTCTTTATATCACTGTAAGCAATTGCAAACACCTGTGCTAATTAGTTTGGCAGGTGTGTCCAAGAAGACTGTCTCACATTATTAAGCAGCCTACATTTTCTGCCAAAATGGGAAAGAAAAAGGATGTGTCGGCTGCTGAGAAGCAACAAATTGTGGAGTGTTTAGGTCAAGGCATGACTACAATCAACATTGTGCGATGATCAGGATGAAGTGTCTTGGCAATCAAGAAGTATGTAGCTGATTCACAGTACACACGTGTGCGTGCTGATAAGGGCAAATTGAGGACTCTTTCCTACAGGCAATTACGTCAGGTTAAAAGAGCAGCGGCAAAAAAGCCTTGTCATAGCAGCAGACAAGTTTTTGAAGCTGCTGGTGCCTCCAACGTCCCCCGAACAACAAGATGCAGGGTCCTTCAGAGGTTTGCAGCTGTGCATACACCATCCTGTCGACCTCCTCTATCCACTTCACACAAGCAGAAACGGCTCCAGTGGGCCAAACATTACATGAAGACTGATTTCAAAACTGTTTTGTTCACGGATGAGTGCCGTGCAGCGCTCGATGGTCCAGATGGATGGAGTGGAGGATGGCTGGTTGATGGACACCCCACGCAAACACGGCTACAGCGCCAACAAGGAGGAGGTGGAGTAATGTTTTGGGCTGGAATCATGGGGAGAGAGATTGTCGGCCCCTTTAGGATCCCTGAAGGCGCTAAAGATGAACTCCATAATGTATGTGGATTTTCTCAAACAGCACTTCCTGCCATGGTTCAAGAAGAAGAACCGTGTATTTCACAGCAAGATCATTTTTTTGCATGATAATGCACCATCTCATGCTGCACATAAAACATCTGCATCTCTGGCTGATATGGGCATAAAAGGGGACAAACTTATGGTGTGACCCCCATGCTCCTCTGACCTCTACCCCATTCAGAACCTCTGGAGCATCATCAAAAGGAGTGTCTATGATGGCGGGAGGCAGTTCACATCTAAGCAACAGCTCTGGGAGGGTATTCTGTCCTCATGCAAAACAATTGAAGCAGAAACCATCCAAAACCTGACAAATTCAATGGACGAGAGAGTTCAGAAGCTCCTTTCGAACAAGGGGTCCTATGTGAAAATGTAACATCACCTAGAATAAAGTTTTGAGTTGAAAACTGTTTGATTTCAGTTTCTAATAACCTGCTAATGCTTATAATTTCAAAAATGACCATTTTTTTGGTCTTTATTAAAATGAAAAGGTTGATCGAAAAGTTTGGGGGATCTAAGAGTGTGGCAACCCAGTAGTCATGATTACTTCGACAATATGAGGGTCATGTTGCAGGTAGTGCAGCAAGAAGGCACTTATGTGTCTTGCGCATCTCGGAGCCCCAAAATTATTTTCCGGGCTAGATGCAGCTAAAAATTATTATTAATTTTAAATCTGGTGGAGCTTAGTATAGATGGCCAATAGGATCAGTGCTGCACACTGCTACAAAGCCCAAATTATTTTCCAGTCAAGATACAGATAAACATGATTAGTAATTTTAAATCTGGTGGAGCTTATTATAGATGGCCTAATAGAATCAGTGCTGCACACTGCTACAAAGCCCAAATTATTTTCCAGCCAAGATACAGATAAACATGATTAGTAATTTGAAAGCTTAAAACGGTTGGTAGGGTGATTTTAACCAATCATCAAGCTTTTACTCTCCTCAGGATGACACAGGGGTAGAAAAGTCATTTCGGATCCATGATTTGTTCATCTTTATGAACGTGAGTCTGTCTACATTATCAGTGGAGAGCCGCGTGCTCTTATCTGTCAGCACACCACCAGCAGCGCTGAACACACGTTCAGACAGAACGCTGGCTGCGGGGCATGACAAGATCTCCAAGGCGTAAGTGGCTAGCTCCGGCCATTTATCCAGATTGGAAGCCCAAAAAGAGCAAGGGTCCAGTGGCACAGTCATGGCTTCAATGTTTACTTGGAGATACTCCTGTACCATCGTCTCTAGGCGTTGACTATGTGTCAGACTTCTTGTCTCCTGTGGCCTTGCAAAGGATGGGCTAAAAAAGTGGTGAAATGATTCTGCAAAATTGATGTTACCAGCAGATACTGTGGTTCTGTTACGGTTTGAGTGCTGAACACTTGACGGTCCCACGGTTGGCAAGTTGGAACTGTGAGATTCACTACGTGCACCACTGGTGTTTTGTGGAAAAGCACATGTAAGATTCCGCAACAGTCTCTGCTGATACTCCTGCATGCGTGCATCCCTTTCTATGGCAGGAATAATTTCTGCAAATTTACTTTTGTACCGGGGATCTAACAGTGTGGCAACCCAGTAGTCAGGATTATTTCTAATTCTCACAATTCGAGGGTCATGTTGCAGGTAGTGCAGCAAGAAGGCACTCATGTGTGTTGCGCATCCAGGAGCACCAAGTCCCTGTTGTGTTGGTGGCGAGGTAACAATCATGCTTCCTTCCTCTGTCCTCTCCCCCCAACCTCGCACAACAGAAATGTGATCAAGGTCTCCCTCATCTTATGAGTCTTCCATCAGTTCGTCCTCCACTTCTTCCTGGGCTCCTGCACCTTCCTCACTAGTTTGGCTGCTACCATGCGCCCTGGTAAAACCATCTCCCCCACCCTCACATGCCTGCCGCCTTGGTGCTGCCGACCATCTGGACCTTGCAGATGTTAGCCCTTCCGCATACAACTCCTCCTCCTCTACTTCCTCCACCTCCTCTTGTGCCACCACCTGACTCCGAATTCTGTTTAACATGTGCTCCAGCATGTAAATCACCAGAATAGTCATGCTGATAATGGCATCGTCAGCACTAAACATCTTCGTCGCCATTTCAAAACTGTGCAGAAGGGTGCATAGGTCCCTGATCTGAGACCACTCCTCCAGCGTGATTTGCCCCACCTCTGGATCTCGTTGGCCCAGGCTATACGTCAGAACGTATTGCACCAGGGCTTGTCGGTGCTGCCACAGTCGCTGCAACATGTGCAGAGTTGAATTCCACCGGGTAGGCACATCGCATTTTAGCCGGTGAAGTGGCAGGCCCAACGACTTCTGTAGAGATGTAAGTCGCTGAGCTGCGGGATGCGAACGACGGAAGTGAGCACACAGCGACCGTGCCCTCTGCAGAAGGCCATCTAGTCTGGGATAGTGGGCTAAAAATTGCTGGACAACCAGGTTCAACACGTGAGCCATACAAGGCACGTGTGTGACATTGCCCCGGCGAAGGGCCACACCCAGGTTTGCAGCATTGTCGCACACGGCCTTCCCTGGTTTCAGGTCCAGTGGAGACAACCATTCATGAAATTGGTTCTGCAGAGCTGACCACAACTCCTCAGCTGTGTGACTCACATTTCCCAGACATTTCAAAGTAAAAACCGCCTGATGACGTTGAGCCCTACTGCCAGCATAGTAAGGAGGTGTGCAGGATCCCTTCTGCGCAGTTAGAAAGCTTGTGGCATGACCAGACAGGCTTTGGGTGCAGGTGGAAGACCGAGAGGAGGTTGAGGAGGCAGAAGCAGTGGAGGAACTTTGACATAAAGAGGATTGACGCACAACTCGTGGGGACGGCAAGACTTGGACAGCAGCCCCTTGTCCTGCTGTCACCATAGTTACCCAGTGCCCAGTCAGCGACATGTAACACCCCTGTCCATGCCTACTCGTCCAAGTGTCTGTGGTGAAATGCACCCTGTCACACACAGAGTTTCTCAAAGAAGCGGTGATGTTGTGTGCGACATGCTGGTGGAGCGCAGGCACACCTTTCTTTGAGAAGTAGTGCCGACTGGGCATCTGGTACTGGGGCACTGCGACGGACATAAGGTCTTGAAAATCCTCTGTGTCCACCAGGCGGAAAGGCAGCATTTCTGTAGCCAAGAACTTGCAGATGGTGAAATTCAACCTCTTAGCTTTCTCATGGCTAGGAGGAAATGGTCTTTTACTTGTCCACATCTGAGGGACCGAGGGCTGGCTATTGTGCTTAGACGGGGTTGATAAGTGTGTCCCCGGCAAACTGCCGGTCTGTGAGGAAGATGCAGGCGGACATGTTAGGTTGCCTTGATCCAAAGGTGGTGCTATCGATGTCGGACAGCGCTCAACACCAGCTGGTGTTACCACCTCCAAAGAAAATGATGACCTGCCAATCACGCTGGCTGTTGCGGGTAAAGAGGTGGCAGGTCTGCGCCCCAAAACAGGTGTGACTGCTGTCCCCCCAGTCACAGAGGATGAAGAGGCCGCGGATGCACAAGATATGGCAGATGGTGGTTGGCCCGGCCGGCTAGGCCGCATTGTAGCACACTGAGCTTCCCACTGCAACTTATGCTTCATGTCCATGTGCCGGTTCATGCATGAAGTTCTCAAACTATGTATTTTTTGGCCTCTACTTAACTTTTGCTGACAAATGTTACAGATAACACGAGTTGGGTCATCTTTATCGATCTGAAAAAATGCCCAGGATATGCAAGGCTTAGCACCCATGCGACCTAAAGAGCCACCACGACTTGTGGTGAGAGGCAGAGTTGTGTTTGAGGATGCAGTTGTTGACGTGCTTCCAGTACTACGTCTCTGTCCAGGAAGGCGCAACCTAACCTCGTCGTCACTAGCATCTTCCTCCACCTCCTCTGCTGACCTCATCTCTTGGCTGACTGTGGGTTGACAGTAAGTGGGATCTCCAACCTCATCATCATCACCCTGTGCGTTATCACACCCGTCGTCCTCAGAGCCAACCTGTTCCTGCCCTGACAAAAAACTAAAGTTGTCGCTCCAATCAGGTATTTGAGTCTCATCATCGTCTTCCTCATTGTCTCCACCAACAGGAGTTACAGTTTGGGAATGAGGGTCTACATTATGGTCAGAACCTTCTGCGTCTGGTCCTGGATCCGACTCATAAAGATTCTGGGCATCAGTGCAGATCATTTCCTCGTCTGGATTCACAGAAGCGCTGGAGTCGACCTCTGATTCCCAGGCTATAGTATGAGTAAACAGCTCTGCAGACTCAACCATCTGTTCTACCTCATACTCAGACGGGCAGCTGGAGATTTGGGAGCTGTGAGGAAGTAAGTGTGATTGGGGTGACACCTTTGAGGACTGGAGTATTTGTGATGTTGAAGTTGATGTGGAGGAGAGCCCACTTAAAGGAGCACTTGATATCCGTTGAAGCACCTGCTGTTTTTGTGCCTCATCTGGAATTTGTAGCGATTGGCGTGGCCGTAAGAAAGGGATCTTATCACATTGTCCGCTAAAAGAAGTAGACATTTTAGTTTGGCTGGAAGATGGTCTTTCTTCTGCAGATGTTACTGTTGCTTTAACACCTACCCCACGGACACAACCTTTTTTCCCCTTCCCAACACGCCTATTCCCCTTTCCACCAGCAGCAGGCCTTTTTCCACTCATTTTGGTGGTTAACTAATTCACAACTCTGGAGTTGTTTGCACAAAAAAACAATGGATGGGAACCGAGCAGAGCTGAGTGGCCAAACTGTGGTATTAGGTCAAAACTATTGGCTGGGTTAGATGCAGAAAAAAATTATATTCAATTTGCAACCTGATGGAGGTCAGTATAGATGGACTAATAGAACAAGTCCCACACACAGCTAGAAGCCCAAATATTTTTTCAGAGGTAGATGCAGAAAAAAATTGTATTCAGTTTGCAACCTGATGGAGGTCAGTATAGATGGAATAATAGAACAAGTCCTACACACAGCTAGAAGCCCAAATATTTTTTCAGAGGTAGATGCAGAAAAGAAATATATTCAGTTTGCAACCTGATGGAAGTCAGTATAGATGGACTAATAGAGAAAGTCCCACACACTGCTAGAAGGCCAAATATTTTTTCAGAGCTAGATGCAGACAAAAAATTATTTTTAATTTGCAACCTGATTGAGGTCAGTATAGATGGACTAATAGAGAAAGTCCCACACACTGCTAGAAGGCCAAATATTTTTTCAGAGCTAGATGCAGAAAAAAATTATATTCAGTTTGCAACCTGATGGAGGTCAGTATAGATGGACTAATAGAGAAAGTCCCACACACTGCTAGAAGGCCAAATATTTTTTCAGAGCTAGATGCAGATATAAATTATTTTTAATTTGCAACCTGATGGAGGTCAGTATAGATGGACTAATAGAGAAAGTCCCACACACTGCTAGAAGGCCAAATATTTTTTCAGAGCTAGATGCAGAAAAAAATTATATTCAGTTTGCAACCTGATGGAGGTCAGTATAGATGGACTAATAGAACAAGTCCCACACACAGCTAGAAGCCCAAATATTTTTTCAGAGGTAGATGCAGAAAAAAATTATATTCAGTTTGCAACCTGATGGAGGTCTGTATAGATGGATTAATAGAACAAGTCCCACACACAGCTAGAAGCCCAATATTTTTTCAGAGGTAGATGCAGAAAAAAATATATTCAGTTTGCAACCTGATGGATGTCAGTATAGATGGACTAATAGAGAAAGTCCCACACACTGCTAGAAGGCCAAATATTTTTTCAGAGCTAGATGCAGACAAAAAATTATTTTTAATTTGCAACCTGATGGAGGTCAGTATAGATGGACTAAAAGAGAAAGTCCCACACACTGCTAGAAGGCCAAATATTTTTTCAGAGCTAGATGCAGATATAAATTATTTTTAATTTGCAACCTGATGGAGGTCAGTATAGATGGACTAATAGAGAAAGTCCCACACACTGCTAGAAGGCCAAATATTTTTTTCAGAGCTAGATGCAGAAAAAAATTATATTCAGTTTGCAACCTGATGGAGGTCAGTATAGATGGACTAATAGAACAAGTCCCACACACAGCTAGAAGGCCAAATATTTTTTCAGAGGTAGATGCAGATAACAATTATTTTTAATTTGCAGCCTGATGCAGGTCAGTATAGATGGACTAATAGAGAAAGTCCCACACACTGCTAGAAGGCCAAATATTTTTTCAGAGTTAGATGCAGACAAAAAATTATTTTGAATTTGCAACCTGATGGAGGTCAGTATAGATGGACTAATAAAGAAAGTCCCACACACTGCTAGAAGGCCAAATATTTTTTCAGAGCTAGATGCAGATAAAAATTATTTTTAATTTGCAACCTGATGGAGGTCAGTATAGATGGACTAATAGAGAAAGTCCCACACACTGCTAAAAGGCCAAATATTTTTTCAGAGCTAGATGCAGACAAAAAATTATTTTGAATTTGCAGCGTGATGGAGGTCAGTATAGATGGACTAATAGAACAAGTCCCACACACTGCTAGAAGGCCAAATATTTTTTCAGAGCTAGATGCAGAAAAAAATTATATGCAGTTTGCAACCTGATGGAGGTCAGTATAGATGGTCTAATAGAACAAGTCCCACACACTGCTAGAAGCCCAAATATTTTTTCAGAGCTAGATGCAGAAAAAAATTATATTCAATTAGCAACCTGATGGAGGTCAGTATAGATGGACTAATAGAATGATGCTAGGCCCAAAAGATTTTACTTCACTAGGTGCAGTAAAAAAATTGGTATTCTATGCACAGTTGGTATATCTTGCAACACAGATAGGCTTCTCCACTGACTAACACACTCTGCAATAGGCCAAAAAGGATTAGCTTTGCTAGATTCAGCCAAATGCTGTGAAAAAAACTTGCACAGCACTGGCACAGACCTGCCTGGCAAAAACTGATAGGAACTGATGTAACCTAGTCCTGAAAAGGACTGCAATTACAATTAGTCTTTACTCCCACAATCTATCTATTTAAAAGCACAGACCTGCCTGATAAAAGTCGTAGGAAATGCTGTAACCTAGTCCTTAAATGGACTGCAATCACAACTATTCCCTACTCCCAAGCTATCTGTAGATTTGTGCGAAAATTGGCTTGAAATTAACAAGGTATAGCGCACACAGCAACAGCGGTGCCGTCTAACACGCAGCTGCAGCAGTGAGAAAATGGTGGCGACGGGGAAAATGGCTTGGTCTTATAGGGCAAGGACATGTGACATACACTGCCAATGACACATGCCCTTGCTTGTGTGAAAAAAAGCACTTCGCTCCGTGTGTGCGCTGCTGATAGGCTGACAGATTGCACCTCCCCACTGTAAATGCGGGAAAGAGAAAAAAAAATGGAGATCTTCATTATTCCTGCAGAGATCCATCCCCTGCCCCTCCCCCCACCCCGCTGTACACTCAAACTGCGTATTAACATTCATTTTCATCGTTACTGAGAAAAAATCCAGTTATGATTTTGGTGCACGAACAGTTATCGAACATAACCTCGAACAGCCGAATTTTTCTCAAATCGTTCGTGTTCGCCGAACGGCTCGAACACCGCCCAAAACAGCTCGAATTTGAGATTGGCGAACAGTTCGAGTCGAATAACGCTCATCTCTACTAACAATTTAAAGACACATAGAGCTGGGCCACAGTTACACCATGTTCCCATTAGAAAGGAGAGGGTCTCCCATACTGTTTGCCTATGTTGTGACTGCAATGACTGTCAAACATTTGGAGGCGAAATCCAATGCCCCATGCAAGAGACACAGAGGTCAGATGGTCTCCTGAAAACAATGTTCCCATTATTAGGAAGTTGGTCTCCCATACTGTTTGCCTATGCAGTGATGCAACAGCTGCCAAAAATTTGGAGGAACTCCAATGCCCCTTGCAAGAGACGTAGAGGTCGGAGGGCCTTCAGAAAACAATGTTCCCATTATTAAGAAGTGGGTCTCCCATACTCTTTGCCTATGCAGTGAAGCAACAGCTGCCAAAAATTTGGAGGAACTCCAATGCCTCTTGCAAGAGACGTAGAGTTTGGAGGGCTTCCTGAAAACAATGTTCCCATTATTAGGAAATGGGTCTCCCATAGTGTTTGCCTATGCAGTGAAGCAACGGCTGCCAAAAAATTAGAGGAACTCCAATGTCCCTTGCAAGAGATGTAGATATGCTGATATGGTGTATATGGTGGTGATGTGGTGGAGTATGAGAATGCGGAGAAGGAGGACAAGAGCAAATAAACAAAATCAGGAAGCGTATACTCATGTCTTGTCTGGGTGTAAAGACAGAGGTGCATGGGAATAGAGTTAGACCTCCAAAAAAAAAGACACTGTATTTTAGTTTATGTTACGCTGCTATCATTCTGTGATGTTGAGAAGTCTGGCCCAATCCAACCCTTGCTCATTTTCATAAAGGTCCGCCTGTCAGCATTTTTAGTTGACAGGCGGATGCGCCTATCGGTTAGAATTCCACCAGCATCACTAATACCCACTCTGACAAAACGCTAGCGGCAGGGCAGGCAAGGACCACCAAGGTGTAGAAAGCCAGTTCATGCCATGTGTCCAGCTTGGATACCCAATAATTATAAGGCACAGAGGAATCAAGAAGGACGTTGGTATGGTCGGTACTCCCTCAGAATTTTCCGAACCTTTTCCCTCCTTGTGAGAGTACCCTGCGCGTCAGGGCCTGTGCGATGGGAGGGTCTGAGAAAAATGTTCCAGAACTTTGACAGTGTTCCCCTGCCTCTGCAGGATTGCATTTGTGTCTCTCTCGCCTGTACTCCTCGCTTGTCCAATGAACTGTGACCTCTGCCACCAGCATTTTCAGATAGGAATTTTTTTTAATAATTCTGCAACAAGGGCCTTCTCGTACTGCTCCATTTTATTAGGCCTGTTCTGCATGGGAATAAGAGACAAAAGGTTCTCCTTTTAGCGTGGGTCTAGAAGTGTCACCAATCAATAAAGACTGTCACCCAAAATTTGGACAACAGAAGGTCAAGGGAAAGGCAGCATAACATAAACTCAGCCATGTGTGCCAGACTGCAAAGAGGCAAGACTTCGGTGACCTCACCAAGAGGATGACTGACCATGCTCTTCTCCTCATCCTCCTCCTCTTCCTCCTCCTCCCTGTCCTCAGGCCATCCACGCTGAACAGACGGTATGACAGTTATGCAGGTAGTACCGTCTATAGAGCAGGAAACTAGCTCCTGTTCTTCCTCCTCCTCCTCCTCTTCCTCATTGTCACCCAATCCATGTTGGGATGAGATGAGGCTGGACTGTGTGGAATCACCCTGTATGATTCCTTGCTCCATCTCATCATGCTCCGCCTGCAGTGCATCCTCTTTAATTGTGAGCAGAGAGCGTTTCAGAAGACAGAGAAGCGGGATGGTGACGCTAATTATGGCGTCATCGCCGCTCACCATCTTGGTGGAGTCCTCCAAGTTTTGGAGGATGTTACATATGTCTGACATCCATTTCCACTCCTGAGGTTTTATGTTTGGAGTCTGACCTGAATACCGATGGCCTTGTTGATGCTGGTTCTCAACAATTGCCCTCTTCTGCTCACAAATCCTTCCCAACATCTGCAATATAGAGTTCCAACATGTGGGGACATCGCAGATCAGTCGATGAGCCGGAAGCTGCAAACGCTGCTGAAGCACGGCAAGGGCGGAGGAAGTTGTAGCTGACTTTCTAAAATGGGCACACAGGCGGTATACTTTGACAAGCAGATCTGACAGATCTGGGTAGGTTTTGAGAAACTGCTGAACCACGAGGTTAAGCACATGGGACACGCATGGTACGTGTGTGAGCTCGCCTCACCTCAGAGCCGTCACCAGATTCCAGCCATTGTCACACATGACCATGCATGGCTTTAGGGCCAGTAGTGTCAGCCACAGATCTGCCTGCTCTTTCAGAGCTGTCCACAACTCTTCAGCATTGTGCGGTTTGTCACCTAAGCATATTAGCTTCAGCACAGCCTGTTGCTGCTTAGCCAAGGCAGGAGCTGTAGGATATGGGGGCAGCCCTGATTGACCCAGGGCACGCAATCCTCGGCGTCGGGAGGACGTGTTCCGTCCCAAGGTTCCGACTGGGTCCCGGCTTCCACTATACTAACCCAGTGTGCCGTCAGCAAGATGTACCATCTCTGCCACAGGCACTTGTCCACGTGTCCGTGGTTAGGTGGACTTTCCCAATAACTGTGTTGTGTTGTTGAGGGCACATCTAATGTTGTGGTACACGTGCTCGTGTAATCCGGGGAAGGCACACAGGGAGAAATAGTGGCAGCTGGGGACTCAGTACCAAGGGACGGCCGCTGCCATCAGGTTGCGGAAAGCTTCTGTCTCCTCGAGCCTAAAAGGCAACATTTCAAACATTTGCGAAATGTGTGAATTTAGTAGTGTGGCCTGTGGGGTGTTGGCTGCGTATTTGCGCTTGTGTTCCAAGGACTGGGGTAGGGACAACTGAACGCTGCGCTGCGACAAGGACGTGGACGTGCTTGCTGATGGTGCTAGTTGAGAGTGTTCAACGACAGGTGCAGCTACACACGTTCTCCTCTTGACTCGCTTGAAGCTGGCTAGGCGAGAGGCCCGAATCTACAAATGGAAAAGTGAACAGCTCTTCTGAGTGTCCAAGTGTGGGATCAGTTGTCTCCGGGCACTCAACATGGTGGGAGGAAGGAGGCTCAGGGTGAGGAATAAGCGGTCCAGACTCACGGCTACTAAAACTTGACCGTGTGGAAGACAGGGTGGTGGTGGTGGCAAAGTGACTGGAAGCATTATCTGCTATCCAGCTAACAACCTTTTGACACTGCTCTGTTTTCAATAGTGGTGTTCTGCGGTCCCCTAGAAATTGGGACAGGAAGGTCGAGCGACAAGATGTGGGTGTTTGTTGTGGCACAATTTCAGCTTTCCCACAGCCAAGTCCTCGGCCAGAACCTCTGCATGCACCATCACCATTACGTCTACTTCCCCGTCCCTTGCCATACACCTTGCCCATTTTTAATGGAGGACAATATTTTCCACGTTCACGAGAAATGGCTGATTTTGGAACGCAGTTATATGTGATATGTCTGACAGATAACCACAATTTTAAATAGCAGGCCTGTAATTTACTAATACTATTCTTCACAGACACCTAGTGTGAATAACTTGACCGACACACTGCAACAGAATGGAAATGGAAGAAATGTCTGATTTTGGAACAGTCTTATAGGTGATATGTCTGACAGAGAACCACAATTTTAAATAGCAGGCCTGTAATTTACTAATATTATTCTACACAGAGACCTAGTCTGAATAGCTTGACCAACACACTGCAACAGAATGGAAATGGAAGAAATGTCTGATTTTGGAACAGTCTTATAGGTAATATGTCTGACTGAGAACCACAGTTTTAAATAGCAGGCCTGTAATTTACTAATACTATTCTACACAGAGACCTAGTGTGAATAGCTTGACCAACCCACTGCAACAAAATGGAAATGGAAGAAATGTGTGATTTTGGAACAGTCTTATAGGTAAAATGTCTGATAGAGAACCACGGTTTTAAATAGCAGCCCTGTAATTTACTAATACTATTCTTCTCAGACACCTGGTGTGAATAACTTGACCGACATACTGCAATAGAATGGAAATGGAAGAAATGTCTGATTTTGGAACATTCTTATAGGTGATATGTCTGACAGAGAACCGCGGTTTTAAATAGCAGGCCTGTAATTTACTAATACTATTCTACACAGAGACCTAGTGTGAATAGCTTGATCGACACACTGCAACGAAATGAAAATGGAAGAAATAACAGATTTTGGAACACTCTTATAGGTGTTATGTCTGACAGAGAACCACGGTTTTAAATAGCAGGCCTGTAATTTACTAATACTATTCATCACAGTCACCTAGTGTGAATAGCTTGACCAACACACTGCAACGAAATGAAAATGGAAGAAATGGCTGATTTTGGAACACTCTTAAAGGTGTTATGTCTGACAGAGAACCACGGTTTTAAATAGCAGGCCTGTAATTTGCTAATACTATTTTGCAACAGAATGGAAAAGGAGACCAATATTTTCCATGTTCAGTTTAAATTTCTGGATTTTTATCGCTGAAATGTGGAACAGATTTGGCTTAATTCTGCAGCAAGAACAAGCAAATGGAGCAGAAAAATGGGGTACTCTGGATTGCTTTTTAAGCGAATAACCAGAATTAAAATAAAAATAAAAAATTTGCCCTGGCCCCTGATATCTGGGGATATGTCTACAAATATCTTTAAGTATTACAGCAGCAGACAGGACGTTCAATGGACCCTCTTTCAATATATGCACTGCAGTCTGCCACATGCACTGCCTGCCTGCCTAACTCATGCCTAGCACTGATTATATACAGCTGGATTAGTCCTCAGAAGGACTGTTAGTTTAGTTGGATATATACGGTACAGACCAAAAGTTTGGACACACCTTCTCATTTAAAGATTTTTCTGTATTTTCATGACTATGAAAATTGTACATTCACACTGAAGGCATCAAAACTATGAATTAACACATGTGGAATTATATAGTTAACGAAAAAAGTGTGAAACAACTGAAAATATGTCTTATATTCTAGGTTCTTCAAAGTAGCCACCTTTTGCTTTGATGACTGCTTTGCACACTCTTGGCATTCTCTTGATGAGCTTCAAGAGGTAGTCACTTATACTAACTATAAAGAAGCAAATTTCTCCCCGACGCAGCAGCACCTCTCCCTACCTTGCCTGATTCCGGGGTACACTGTGATGAGCATAGCGGCGCCAGGTCTTATATAGACCTGATGATGCTGTGCGGCCAGCCAATCACTATAATGCCCACAACCAACATAGATAAGGCATTACAGTGAATGGCAGGCAATCCTTGCATGTTCATTGGCTCTCTAAAGAGCGCCAAACATGCAGGGTGGGGACCCGAGTTCCCGCCCGAGAAACCCTGGAAATACTCACTGACCGAGTGCCGAGCTTGTCAAGCACTGTGATTTTCGGGCGAGTACCGAGCAGTGGCGAGCACGTTTGCTCATCACTATTCTTAAAGGGGTTGTCCAGTACTTTTTTTTAAGTTGCCCAATGTATTCAGCATGTGGGCATAAGTATCTCTGTAAATACCTTGTGTTGCATATAATGCCTGTGAGCGGCGCTATTACTGGCCGCTCACAGGCATCACGTGACCCCCGGCTGCAGCCGGTGCTGACATCCACTAACGTCATGACAAGTCCAGGCTGCAGCCGAGGGTCCCTCTTCCGCGTTCCAATGGTGGCTGCTGGGTTGTGGACGGGGTTATTCCCCTGCGTAACACCCAGCATCCACCGCGCGCTCTCCCTCTCCCCATACATTGGGGAAGTGCGCGGTGGATGCTGGGTGTGACGAGGGGAATAACCCTGCCCACAATCTCTTAGTTTGCGAGTGTGAACGAGCTGCGTGTGTCCGGAGCGTAAGTGCGAACGAAAGTAAGTGTGTGACTTGTTTTTCAGTGACTTTGGATTCAGGGAGTTTGGAAGGGAGGACTTTGGACTGAATTGCTGTCTGTATTTCATGAATTCTTTACTTTTCTTTTTACTTAACATTTCTGTCTAGTGCAATCCCCATTAGGAAATGAGCTCCATTATTGACAATGCTATCCAGTGTACATCTTGCCACATGTATGTATTCCTTGAACAGCCGGTCGAGGTTGCTTACTGCTGCGCGAGATGTGTGCATGTTGTGCGTTTGGAAGCCCAGATACTGGATCTAAATGAGCAGCTGGCAACACTGAGATCCATTGACAACATGGAAAGGAGTCTGCTGATCACTGAGCAGCAGCTCACTGGGGTAGATGTGGGGGAGGGAGGTAGTCGGGAGCTGCAGGACAGTGAGGTCGTTAGTTGGGTGACAGTTAGAAGGGGTGGTAGAGGGAAGAGTGCCAGGGAGGCTAGTCCTGATCTGGCACACCCCAATAAGTTTGCAAAGTTGGCAGATGAGGGGAGTGACGGTACAGGGGTAGCACTACTGCAGCAAGGCATGCCACCTGAAAGCCGGAGGAGTGTCAGCTCCAGTAAAGAGGGAAATAGGAGAGTAGGGCAGGCCAGGCAGGAGCTGGTAGTGGGGGACTCAATTATTAGAGGAACAGATATTGCAATCTGTCACAAAGACAGGGATCGTCGAACAGTGTGCTGCCTACCTGGCGCTCGAGTCCGGCACATCGCTGATCGGGTTGACAGATTACTGGGAGGGGCTGGTGAGGACCCAGCGGTCATGGTGCACATTGGCACAAATGACAAAGTTAGAGGTAGGTGGAAGGTCCTTACAGATGATTTCAGGGAATTAGGCTGCAAGCTGAAAGCAAGGACCTCCAAGGTGGTATTCTCTGAATTACTACCGGTACCAAGTGCCACGCCAGAGAGGCAACGGGAGATTAGGGAGATAAATAAGTGGCTCAAGAACTGGTGTAGGAAGGAGGGATTTGGGTTCCTGGAGAACTGGGCCGACTTCTCAGTTGGCTACAGACTCTACGCTAGGGACCGGCTGCACCTTAATGGGGAGGGTGCAGCTGTGCTAGGGGAGAAAATGGCTAGAAGGTTGGAGGAGTGTTTAAACTAGGGATTGGGGGGAGGGTATTCATTTTATAGGTGGGGAAGATAGTGCAGATAGTGACCTGGGCACAAATAAAGAAATTGGGGGTGGGGTTAGAACAGTCAATAAAGTAAGAAGGAATAGAGGTACAGAGAGATACATAAAATGCATGTACACTAATGCCAGAAGCCTCACCAACAAAATAGAGGAATTAGAATTAATTTTGTTGGAAAATAATTATGACATGGTAGGGATATCTGAGACGTGGCTGGGCGAGAGCCATGACTGGGCAGTTAATTTACAGGGCTATAGTCTGTTCAGAAATGACCGTACAAACAAGCGAGGGGGGGTGTGTGTTTAGATGTAAAATCATCCTTAAAACCTGTCTTGCGGGAGGATATATGTGAATCTAATGAAAATGTAGAGTCCCTGTGGGTGGAGATAAGAGGAGGGGGAAAAAATAATAAATTACTGATAGGAATTTGCTATAAGTCTCCAAAAATAATGGAAGTAGCGGAGAATATCCTCGTAAAGCAAATAGATGAAGCAGCGACTCAAGGAGAAGTCATTATTATGGGAGACTTCAACTACCCTGAAATATATTGGGGGACAGAAACATGTAGTTCAAGCAAAGGAAATAGGTTTTTGACTACTATGTGAGACAATTACCTTTCACAACTGGTTCATGACCCAACAAGAAGGGGGGCACTGCTAGACCTTGTATTAACCAATAGGCCAGACCGCATATCAAATATACGAGTTGGGGGTCACTTGGGTAATAGTGATCACAAAATTATACGTTTTCATGTAACCTTTAATAAGATGTGTAGTAGAGGGGTTACAAGGACACTAAACTTCAGGAAGGCAAATTTCCAACGGTTAAGAGATGATCTTAGTGCAATAAACTGGGACGATATCCTGAGACATAAAACTACACAAAGCAAATGGGAGACATTTATTAATAGAGATGAGCGTTGTTCTACTCAAACTGTTCGCCAATCTCAAATTCGAGCTGTTTTGGGCGGTGTTCGAGCCGTTCGGCGAACACGAATAATTTGAGAAAAATTCGGCTGTTCGAGGTTATGTTTGATAACTGTTCGTGCACCAAAATCATAGCTGGATTTTTTCTCAGTAATGATGAAAATTAATGTTAATACGCAGTTTGAGTGTACAGCGGGGTGGAGGGAGGGGCAGGGGATGGATCTCTGCAGGAACAATGAAGATCTCCATTTTTTTTTTCTCTTTCCCGCATTTACAGTGGGGAGGTGCAATCTGTCAGCCTATCAGCAGCGCACACACGGAGCGAAGTGCTTTTTTTCACACAAGCAAGGGCATGTGTCATTGGCAGTGTATGTCACATGTCCTTGCCCTATAAGACCAAGCCATTTTCCCCGTCGCCACCATTTTCTCACTGCTGCAGCTGCGTGTTAGACGGCACCGCTGTTGCTGTGTGCGCTATACCTTGTTAATTTCAAGCCAATTTTCGCACAAATCTACAGATAGCTTGGGAGTAGGGAATAGTTGTGATTGCAGTCCTTTTAAGGACTAGGTTACAGCATTTCCTACGACTTTTATCAGGCAGGTCTGTGCTCTTAAATAGATAGATTGTGGGAGTAAAGACTAATTGTAATTGGAGTCCTTTTCAGGACTAGGTTACATCAGTTCCTATCAGTTTTTGCCAGGCAGGTCTGTGCCAGTGCTGTGCAAGTTTTTTTCACAGCATTTGGATGAATCTAGCAAAGCTAATCCTTTTTGGCCTATTGCAGAGTGTGTTAGTCAGTGGAGTAGTCTATCTGTGTTGCAAGATATACCACCTGTGTATGGAATACCAATTTTTTTACTGCACCTAGTGAAGTAAAATCTTTTGGGCATAGCATCATTCTATTAGTCCATCTATACTGACCTCCATCAGGTTGCAAATTGATTATAATTTTTTTCTGCATCTAGCTCTGAAAAAATATTGGGCTTCTAGCTGTGTGTGGGACTTGTTGTATTAGTCCATCTATACTGACCTCCATCAGGTTGCAAACTGCATATATTTTTTTCTTCATCTACCTCTGAAAAAATATTGGGCTTCTAGCTGTGTGTGGGACTTGTTCTATTAATCCATCTATACAGACCTCCATCAGGTTGCAAACTGAATATATTTTTTTCTGCATCTACCTCTGAAAAAATATTAGGCTTCTAGCTGTGTGTGGGACTTGTTCTATTAATCCATCTATACAGACCTCCATCAGGTTGCAAACTGAATATATTTTTTTCTGCATCTACCTCTGAAAAAATATTGGGCTTCTAGCTGTGTGTGGGACTTGTTGTATTAGTCCATCTATACTGACCTCCATCAGGTTGCAAACTGAATATATTTTTTTCTGCATCTACCTCTGAAAAAATATTGGGCTTCTAGCTGTGTGTGGGACTTGTTCTATTAATCCATCTATACAGACCTCCATCAGGTTGCAAACTGAATATATTTTTTTCTGCATCTACCTCTGAAAAAATATTGGGCTTCTAACTGTGTGTGGGACTTGTTGTATTAGTCCATCTATACTGACCTCCATCAGGTTGCAAACTGAATATATTTTTTTCTGCATCTACCTCTGAAAAAATATTGGGCTTCTAGCTGTGTGTGGGACTTGTTGTATTAGTCCATCTATACAGACCTCCATCAGGTTGCAAACTGAATATATTTTTTTCTGCATCTACCTCTGAAAAAATATTGGGCTTCTAGCTGTGTGTGGGACTTGTTGTATTAGTCCATCTATACTGACCTCCATCAGGTTGCAAACTGAATATATTTTTTTCTGCATCTACCTCTGAAAAAATATTGGGCTTCTAGCTGTGTGTGGGACTTGTTCTATTAATCCATCTATACAGACCTCCATCAGGTTACAAACTGAATATATTTTTTTCTGCATCTACCTCTGAAAAAATATTGGGCTTCTAGCTGTGTGTGGGACTTGTTGTATTAGTCCATCTATACTGACCTCCATCAGGTTGCAAACTGAATATATTTTTTTCTGCATCTACCTCTGAAAAAATATTGGGCTTCTAGCTGTGTGTGGGACTTGTTCTATTAATCCATCTATACAGACCTCCATCAGGTTGCAAACTGAATATATTTTTTTCTGCATCTAGCTCTGAAAAAATATTTGGCCTTCTAGCAGTGTGTGGGACTTTCTCTATTAGTCCATCTATACTGACCTCCATCAGGTTGCAAATTGAATATAATTTTTTTCTGCATCTAACCCAGCCAATAGTTTTGGCCTGATACCACAGTTTGGCCACTCAGCTCTGCTCGGTTCCCATCCATTGTTATTTTGTGCAAACAACTCCAGAGTTGTTAATTAGTTAACCACCAAAATGAGTGGAAAAAGGCCTGCTGCTGGTGGAAAGGGGAATAGGCGTGTTGGGAAGGGGAAAAAAGGTTGTGTCCGTGGGGTAGGTGTTAAAGCAACAGTAACATCTGCAGAAGAAAGACCATCTTCCAGCCAAACTAAAATGTCTACTTCTTTTAGCGGACAATGTGATAAGATCCCTTTCTTACGGCCACGCCAATCGCTACAAATTCCAGATGAGGCACAAAAACAGCAGGTGCTTCAACGGATATCAAGTGCTCCTTTAAGTGGGCTCTCCTCCACATCAACTTCAACATCACAAATACTCCAGTCCTCAAAGGTGTCACCCCAATCGCACTTGCTTCCTCACAGCTCCCAAATCTCCAGCTGCCCGTTTGAGTATGAGGTAGAACAGATGGTTGAGTCTGCAGAGCTGTTTACTCATACTATAGCCTGGGAATCAGAGGTCGACTCCAGCGCTTCTGTGAATCCAGACGAGGAAATGATCTGCACTGATGCCCAGAATCTTTATGAGTCGGATCCAGGACCAGACGCAGAAGGTTCTGACCATAATGTAGACCCTCATTCCCAAACTGTAACTCCTGTTGGTGGAGACAATGAGGAAGACGATGATAAGACTCAAATACCTGATTGGAGCGACAACTTTAGTTTTTTGTCAGGGCAGGAACAGGTTGGCTCTGAGGACGAAGGGTGTGATAACGCACAGGGTGATGATGATGAGGTTGGAGATCCCACTTACTGTCAACCCACAGTCAGCCAAGAGATGAGGTCAGCAGAGGAGGTGGAGGAAGATGCTAGTGACGACGAGGTCAGGTTGCGCCTTCCTGGACAGAGACGTAGTACTGGAAGCACGTCAACAACTGCATCCTCAAACACAACTCTGCCTCTCACCACAAGTCGTGGTGGCTCTTCAGGTCGCATGGGTGCTAAGACTTGCATAGCCTGGGCATTTTTTCAGATCGATAAAGATGACCCAACTCGTGTTATCTGTAACATTTGTCAGCAAAAGCTAAGTAGAGGCCAAAAAATACATAGTTTGAGTACTTCATGCATGAACCGGCACATGGACATGAAGCATAAGTTGCAGTGGGAAGCTCAGTGTGCTACAATGCGGCCTAGCCGGCCGGGCCAACCACCGTCTGCCATATCTTGTGCATCCGCGGCCTCTTCATCCTCTGTGACTGGGGGGACAGCAGTCACACCTGTTTTGGGGCGCAGACCTGCCACCTCTTTACCCGCAACAGCCAGCGTGATTGGCAGGTCATCATTTTCTTTGGAGGTGGTAACACCAGCTGGTGTTGAGCGCTGTCCGACATCGATAGCACCACCTTTGGATCAAGGCAACCTAACATGTCCGCCTGCATCTTCCTCACAGACCGGCAGTTTGCCGGGGACACCCTTATCAACCCCGTCTAAGCACAATAGCCAGCCCTCGGTCCCTCAGATGTGGACAAGTAAAAGACCATTTCCTCCTAGCCATGAGAAAGCTAAGAGGTTGAATTTCACCATCTGCAAGTTCTTGGCTACAGAAATGCTGCCTTTCTGCCTGGGGGACACAGAGGATTTTCGAGACCTTATGTCCGTCGCAGTGCCCCAGTACCAGATGCCCAGTCGGCACTACTTCTCAAAGAAAAGTGTGCCTGCGCTCCACCAGCATGTTGCACACAACATCACCGCTTCTTTGTGAAACTCTGTGTGTGACAGGGTGCATTTCACCACAGACACTTGGACGAGTAGGCATGGACAGGGGCGTTACATGTCGCTGACTGGGCACTGGGTAACTATGGTGACAGCAGGACAAGGGGCTGCTGTCCAAGTCTTGCCGTCCCCACGAGTTGTGCGTCAATCCTCTTTATGTCAAAGTTCCTCCACTGCTTCTGCCTCCTCAACCTCCTCTCGGTCTTCCACCTGCACCCAAAGCCTGTCTGGTCATGCCACAAGCTTTCTAACTGCGCAGAAGGGATACTGCACACCTCCTTACTATGCTGGCAGTAGGGCTCAACGTCATCAGGCGGTTTTTACATTGAAATGTCTGGGAAATGTGAGTCACACAGCTGAGGATTTGTGGTCAGCTCTGCAGAACCAATTTCATGAATGGTTGTCTCCACTGGACCTGAAACCAGGGAAGGCCGTGTGCGACAATGCTGCAAACCTGGGTGCGGCCCTTCGCCGGGGCAATGTCACACACGTGCCTTGTATGGCTCACGTGTTGAACCTGGTTGTCCAGCAATTTTTAGCCCACTATCCCAGACTAGATGGCCTTCTGCAGAGGGCACGGTCGCTGTGTGCTCACTTTCGCCATTCGCATCCCGCAGCTCAGCGACTTACATCTCTACAGAAGTCGTTGGGCCTGCCACTTCACCGGCTAAAATGCGATGTGCCTACCCGGTGGAATTCAACTCTGCACATGTTGCAGCGACTGTGGCAGCACCGACAATCCCTGGTGCAATACGTTCTGACGTATAGCCTGGGCCAACGAGATCCAGAGGTGGGGCAAATCACGCTGGAGGAGTGGTCTCAGATCAGGGACCTATGCACCCTTCTGCACAGTTTTGAAATGGCGACGAAGATGTTTAGTGCTGACGATGCCATTATCAGCATGACTATTCCGGTGATTTACATGCTGGAGCACATGTTAAACAGAATTCGGAGTCAGGTGGTGGCACAAGAGGAGGTGGAGGAAGTAGATGAGGAGGAGTTGTATGCGGAAGGGCTAACATCTGCAAGGTCCAGACGGTCGGCAGCACCAAGGCGGCAGGCATGTGAGGGTGGGGGAGATGGTTTTACCAGGGCGCATGGTAGCAGCCAAACTAGTGAGGAAGGTGCAGGAGCCCAGGAAGAAGTGGAGGACGAACTGATGGAAGACTCATCAGATGAGGGAGACCTTGATCACATTTCTGTTGTGCGAGGTTGGGGGGAGAGGACAGAGGAAGGAAGCATGATTGTTACCTCGCCACCAACACAACAGGGACTTGGTGCTCCTGGATGCGCAACACACATGAGTGCCTTCTTGCTGCACTACCTGCAACATGACCCTCGAATTGTGAGAATTAGAAATAATCCTGACTATTGGGTTGCCACACTGTTAGATCCCCGGTACAAAAGTAAATTTGCAGAAATTATTCCTGCCATAGAAAGGGATGCACGCATGCAGGAGTATCAGCAGAGACTGTTGCAGAATCTTACATGTGCTTTTCCACAAAATACCAGTGGTGCACGTAGTGAATCTCACAGTTCCAACTTGCCAACCGTGGGACCGTCAAGTGTTCAGCACTCAAACCGTAACAGAACCACAGTATCTGCTGGTAACATCAATTTTGCGGAATCATTTCACCACTTTTTTAGCCCATCCTTTGCAAGGCCACAGGAGACAAGAAGTCTGACACATAGTCAACGCCTAGAGACGATGGTACAGGAGTATCTCCAAGTAAACATTGAAGCCACGACTGTGTCACTGGACCCTTGCTCTTTTTGGGCTTCCAATCTGGATAAATGGCCGGAGCTAGCCACTTACTCCTTGGAGATCTTGTCATGCCCCGCAGCCAGCGTTCTGTCTGAACGTGTGTTCAGCGCTGCTGGTGGTGTGCTGACAGATAAGCGCACGCGGCTCTCCACTGATAATGTAGACAGACTCACGTTCATAAAGATGAACAAATCATGGATCCGAAACGACTTTTCTACCCCTGTGTCATCCTGGGGAGAGTAAAAGCTTGATGATTGGTTAAAATCACCCTACCAACCGTTTTAAGCTTTCAAATTACTAATCATGTTTATCTGTATCTTGGCTGGAAAATAATTTGGGCTTTGTAGCAGTGTGCAGCACTGATTCTATTAGGCCATCTATAATAAGCTCCACCAGATTTAAAATTACTAATCATGTTTATCTGTATCTTGACTGGAAAATAATTTGGGCTTTATAGCAGTGTGCAGCACTGATCCTATTAGGCCATCTATACTAAAGCTCCACCAGATTTAAAATTAATAATAATTTTTAGCTGCATCTAGCCCGGAAAATAATTTTGGGGCTCCGAGATGCGCAAGACACATAAGTGCCTTCTTGCTGCACTACCTGCAGCATGACCCTCATATTGTCAGAATTCGAAGTAATCATGACTACTGGGTTGCCACACTCTTAGATCCCCCAAACTTTTCGATCAACCTTTTCATTTTAATAAAGACCAAAAAAATGGTCATTTTTGAAATTATAAGCATTAGCAGGTTGTTAGAAACTGAAATCAAACAGTTTTCAACTCAAAACTTTATTCTAGGTGATGTTACATTTTCACATAGGACCCCTTGTTCGAAAGGAGCTTCTGAACTCTCTCATCCATTGAATTTGTCAGGTTTTGGATGGTTTCTGCTTCAATTGTTTTGCATGAGGACAGAATACCCTCCCAGAGCTGTTGCTTAGATGTGAACTGCCTCCCGCCATCATACACACTCCTTTTAATGATGCTCCAAAGGTTCTGAATGGGGTAGAGGTCAGGGGAGCATGGGGGTCACACCATAAGTTTGTCCCCTTTTATGCCAATATCAGCCAGAGATGCAGATGTTTTATGTGCAGCATGAGATGGTGCATTATCATGCAGAAAAATGATCTTGCTGTGAAATACACGGTTCTTCTTCTTGAACCATGGCAGGAAGTGCTGTTTGAGAAAATCCACATACATTATGGAGTTCATCTTTAGCGCCTTCAGGGATCCTAAAGGGGCCGACAATCTCTCTCCCCATGATTCCAGCCCAAAACATTACTCCACCTCCTCCTTGTTGGCGCTGTAGCCGTGTTTGCGTGGGGTGTCCATCAACCAGCCATCCTCCACTCCATCCATCTGGACCATCGAGCGCTGCATGGCACTCATCCGTGAACAAAACAGTTTTGAAATCAGTCTTCATGTAATGTTTGGCCCACTGGAGCCGTTTCTGCTTGTGTGAAGTGGATAGAGGAGGTCGACAGGATGGCGTATGCACAGCTGCAAACCTCTGAAGGACCCTGCATCTTGTTGTTCGGGGGACATTGGAGGCTCAAGCAGCTTCAAAAACTTGTCTGCTGCTATGACAAGGCTTTTTTGCCGCTGCTCTTTTAACCTGACGTAATTGCCTGTAGGAAAGAGTCCTCAATTTGCCCTTATCAGCCGCACACGTGTGTACTGTGAATCAGCTACATACTTCTTGATTGCCAAGACACTTCATCCTGATCATCGCACAATGTTGATTGCAGTCATGCCTTGACCTAAACACTCCACAATTTGTTGCTTCTCAGCAGCCGACACATCCTTTTTCTTTCCCATTTTGGCAGAAAATGTAGGCTGCTTAATAATGTGAGACAGCCTTCTTAAGTAGTCTTGCCTTTCATTGGACACACCTGCCAAACTAATTAGCACAGGTGTCTGCAATTGCTTACAGTGATATAAAGAGCCCTGACACACATCACCATCAATGAGTTTAACTGACAAACAAACAAATTCTTCCCTTATCACTCCTAAACACTTTTTGCATAATAATTTGGAACACAGTGTACATGTGCTTTTCCACAAAACACCAGTGGTTCACGTAATGAATCTTACAGTTCTAACTTGCCAACCGTGGTCTGTATGGAGTTGTTCAATAAAGGGCCCAAAATTAAGATAACATAGATGGGAGAGGTCTCTATGAATAGGAATTCCTAAGTATTTGATACCCTGTGAGGGCCAGGCAAAGGGAAAGTTGGACTGGATGGAATCCTATATGGATTTGGGGAGGGAGACATCGAGGGCCTCAGACTTCGCTGCATTGATTTTAAAATTTGACCATGTAACAAAGTGATCTATTTCAGCCATAACAGCATGGATGGATATATGTGATTGAGTGATATATACTAGGACATCATCAGCAAATAGAGAGCACTTGTACTCGGTGCCTCCCACCTCAATCCACCTAATATTGGGGTTATGGCGAATTGATGAGAGCAGGTGCTCCGTCACTAGGATGTATAAGAGAGGGGACAGAGAACATCCCTGCCTTGTCCCATTGGTGATTGTGAAAGGTGATGAAAATGTTCTGACGCGCCCCCTGGGCCTTGGGACACCCGGAGCCGGACCCTTTTTGGTGGATGCTGGTGGTTGTAGTCTCCGTGGCGGCAACCCGGTTCCGTGGCTCAGGGCGGTCAAACCAGTGGCGGAACTATTTATGTGGTTTTGATATTTAAATGTCCGACTACGCCACCCGTGGATTGCGGTCAGAGTGAACCGCCGCTCCAGGGCAGACCGCTGAGGCTGGTGTTGTGGGTGCAGCAGAGCATAGCATAACTCCCCACGGGAGGAGTATAGCCTCAGGGCAGTGTATGCGGAGTATGGGGGTGATGGTGCAGGGCAGCAGCAGTAATGACACGGAGTCAGTGATGCAGTCCAGGGCCTTTACTCACAGTTCTTATTATCCAGACCACGTCTGCAGGTAATGGCTGCCCACGTCGTACTGTGCTCACCAGGTGAGGGGCTCAGACAACTCCCAGATAACTTTGGAGTGCTTAACAGGACCCCCTTTGTGTGTCCTTTGTCTGGCCTTTCTTACCAACCCTTCTGTCCGGCTGCCTCGGGCCTCCTCTTGGTAAACTTGGCGCCAGTTTCCCTGACCCTATGTGGTGCCTTCCTAGCGGGTGTAGCGAGGGGCTGCGCCACATAAAATGTCACAGCCTCCTGTTTCTAGCTGAGGGTCGTTTCCTGCCTCCACTAGTTTCGGGGACCGGTCTCCCCCTTTGGCCTGACCCCTCCATGCAGGTGGATTCGGGCGTGCGGTGGCGACTCGCCCGTCCGCACCCCTGAGATCCCTTCGTTCCTCGTTCCTGGAGCCTTCTCCGCTCCTCTTCTTTCCTTCTCCCTCTTCCAGGCCTGGGCCTCTGTTACTAGGCCCGCCTCCGGAGCAGAGCTCATGCAGAGCCCCTGCTCCCTGCCACTTCTGCTCAGACTTCTCTGCACTGAACTAAGATGGTGCCCACCTTATATACTCCCTTCTCAATGCACCCAGGAACTGCTTCCTCCCTGCTCCTGCACTACAGGGTTCCCCTTCCTCAGTGTTCCCTCGCCCCACTCCAGCCAGGGACAGGGACTGTCGTGCCCATCTCAGGGGCATATTGGTCGCCCTGCCCCACGGCAATGTGGTGTAATGCATGCAGGTGTCGGGTCCTGATCCACACTACATCCTTACCTGAGAGTGAGATATCAGACCTCTGGGTGAGGTGCAATACCTCTGTAGCAACCGAGCCCTCAGGGTGCTACAGTTCCATTTATCTTCAGCCTAGGTGACGTATTGCGATACAGGGCCGTGATTTTGGCTATAAAAGGGTCCCCTAGACCCCTACCCCAAGCTTTTTAAGAGAATCATATATGGCGTGCCAGGAGACTCTATGGAATGCTTTCTCAGCATCCAACGAGAGTATCTAATTACAAATTTTTAACTGCATCTAGCCCAGGAAATACTTTGTGCCTAGTAGCAGTGTCTGCTAGTCAGCGGATTATCCCGGCTGTTAAGCAAGCTACACCACCTGTAGTTTGGACACTTAATTTTTTCAAAGGAAATGCTTCGGGACCACGGGATACTCAGTGAAGAGCATCAGGAGGCACCCCAAGGCATAGGGGCTCGGACTGGCAGTAGGATGCCTTGCGGTGGACAGCCGAGCTCGATCCTTATAAAAGCTTTTTAACTGCAGCAGCTTTAGTGGACGCTACTGGAGCTGGAATTTCGCGGCTGCTGGCATGAGACTTGCCCTCCAATAGATCCTTGTAAATGGATTTAAAGTGTATTTATTCAAATTAGAGAGACAATTTAAATTAAAAAGCTTAGAGCTGCCTCCACCACAGGGGGTCTCGCTCGACCCACCAGCGGACAGGCACCAGTATTGGGAGAGGGGGGCTGGTCGTCAGGGTTCACCGCGGCTCTGGCACAAACCCGGCGACACGGAGGTGGCACGGGCAGGAGCGGACTGAACGTGTCGGTTTCTCACTTTTTGGATTTTAGAAGGGCATGACATGCCTATATCTGTGTCTCCCCCTCCTTTTACTCCTCCACCTCTTTTCTTTTCGCATGACTATATGTACTTGTCACTTTTCCATGTGTTAGTTGTGTCTTCTGAGCAGTTTGTCAGCTTTTGGACACCTTTGAAGGTGTTTTTTATGTGTTTCTATGTGTTTTTGTTTGCCTGCCATTGGTTTTAACGGTGTTCGAAGGTGTTCGACGAACAGTTCGACGAACAGTTCGGCGAACACACGGGTGTTCGACGAACCGAACCGAACTCGAACACTACGGGGGTGGCTCAACACTATTTATTAACATCCTGAATAGGACCTGTGTACAATATATACCCTATGGGAATAAACATGCTAGAAATAGGAGGAAACCACTATGGCTAAATAGAGCTGTAAGGGGCGCAATAAGTGACAAAAAGAAAGCATTTAGAGAACTAAAGCAAGTAGGTAGTGATGAGGCATTAAATAAATATAGAAAATTAAATAAATTATGTAAAAACCAAATCAATGCAGCAAAGATTGAGGCAGAGAGAATCATTGCCAGAGAAAGTAAAAATAACCCCCAAATATTCTTTAACTACATAAATAGTAAAAACTAAAAAATGATAGTGTTGGCCCCCTTAAAAATAGTCTGGGTGAAATGGTGGATGAGGATGAGGAAAAAAACAATATGCTAAATGTTTTTTTTTCAACCGTATTTACACAAGAAAATCGCATGACAGAAAACATGATTAGTGATGACAAAAATTCTCCAGTAAATGTCACTTGCTTAACCCAGCAGGAAGTACGGCGGCGTCTAAAAATCACTAAAGTTGACAAATCCCCGGGCCCGGATGGGATACACCTGCGAGTACTGCAGGAATTAAGTAACGTCATAGATAGACCATTATTTTTAATCTTTAAAGATTCCATAATAACAGGGTCTGTACCACAGGACTGGCGTATAGCAAATGTGGTGCCAATATTCAAAAAGGGGACAAAAACTGAACTTGGAAATTATAGGCCGGTAAGCTTAACCTCTACTGTGGGTAAAATCCTGGAGGGTTTCCTAAGAGATGCTATAATAGAGTATCTGAAGAAGAATAACCTCATGACCCAATATCAACATGGGTTTACGAGGGACCGTTCCTGTCAAACTAATCTGATCAGTTTTTATGAGGAGGCAAGTTCTGGACTGGACCAAGGAAATGCAGTGGATGTTGTGTATATGGACTTTTCAAAATCTTTTGATACGGTTCCACATAAAAGGTTGATACATAAAATGAGAACAATGGGGATAGGGGAAAATATATGTATGTGGGTTAAGAATTGGCTCAGTGATAGGAAACAAAGGGTGGTTATTAATGGAAAACACTCAGACTGTGTCTCAGTTAACAGTGGGGTACCACAGGGGTCAGTATTGGGCCTCCTTCTTTTTAACATATTTATTAATGACCTTGTAGGGGGCATACAGAGTAATATTTCAATATTTGCAGATGACACTAAACTCTGCAGGGTAATCAATACAGAGGAGGACAATTTTATATTACAGGATGATCTATGTAAACTAGAAGCTTGGGCTGATAAATGGCAAATGAGCTTCAATTGGGATAAATGTAAGGTAATGCACTTGGGCAGAGGAAATAAAATGTATAATTATATGCTTAATTGTAAAACACTGGGCAAAACTGTAACTGAAAAAGACCTGGGTGTATTGGTGGACGACAAGCTCATGTTTAGTGGCCAGTGTCAGGCTGCTGCTGCAAAGGCAAATAAAATAATGGGATGCATTAAAAGAGGCATAGATGCTCATGAGGAGAACATCATTTTACCTCTATACAAGTCATTAGTGCGACCACACTTAGAGTACTGTGTACAGTTCTGGTCTCTGGTGTATAAGAAAGACATAGCTGAAGTAGAGCGGGTGCAGAGAAGAGCGACCAAGGTTATTAGAGGACTGGGGGGTCTGCAATACCAAGACAGGTTATTATGTAGCACCCTGAGGATTCGGCTGCTACAGGGGTATTGCACCTCAACCCAGAGGTGTGATATTCCACTCCCGGGTAAGGATGGAGAGTGGAACTGAGCTCGGTAGGCTGCATGCACTACACACATCCCATTTCCGAGGAACAGGCCGACGGTACTCCCACTTAGAAATGTGCAGGTACGACCGAGTCTGTTCCTGGCTGGAGTGGGAGGGGGGTGGTACATCCCATGTAGTGTAGGGGCAGATAGGGGGAGCAGCCTGGGTAAAGATAGGAGCTCATTGGGTGCTGGTCACCTGAGCTCACACATAGAGGGATATATAAGGTGGGCACCAACTAGAATCAGGGTCAGACGCAGAGAGTCAGATGCAGAGAGGATCAGCTGCAGAAAACAAGTTAGGAGAGGAGAGAAGAAAGACCAAGACCCAGAGTGAGAGAGGAGAAAAGAGAAAGACCCAGAGCACAGAAGAGAAGGGACCCAAGAACCCAAATCAGAGCACCGGGTGAGGAGTCAGCATCAGGGTACCGGAACCCAAGCTGGTGGGGGTAAAAACAATCCCCAGCCAGAGACCGGAGACCGTGGGCAGTGTCTGTCACGGTCACCCACCACATTCACCCCGAAGGCACACCACATGAAGGGTCAGGGAACCCAGGGCCAAGGGTGTCCCAACAGAAGGCCCGAGGGAGCTGGACCTAGGTGGATCACTGGTGGGGACGGCTGAAGAAAGGACAGAGGGAGAGCTCAGGGCCACGCTCCGGACTTGTTTGGGGGTTGGCTGGATCCAGGACCTGGTGGACGCAGCACGGCTCGGGTGGTCACTAGCAGCTGGAGTGACCAGTACAACATCTGCAGTACAACAACTGCCCTGGAGGGCCTCGCACGGAGGATGGCCCGGGTACAGCGTGAGATACTGGCGGAGTGGAGCCGGGAGATGGCCCAGCAAGCAGAGACCAGTCAACGGAGCACGCTACCCTGGAAGAGGAAGCAGACCGCCTCTGAGGATGGCGCGGGAGGACCCAAGGCCGGAGACGGCGCCGAGGAGGGAGCCGAACGCATGGAGGCAGGTAAAGGGGACGCCTATACCCCAAGCCGTGACACCGCTCACCTGCCCCAGCTCCCCGTCGCAGAGCCCGAAAGTCCCCCTGCTGTGCCCGTAGCCGCCACGTCACCGCTATGGACTAGGCCCCGACCGGAAGCCGCCGCAGCGACCCCTGTGACGTCACGCGCCTCGATCCGGAGCGTGACAAAGCAGGAAATACCACCAGCCTGGTCGCAAGGCCTAGTACCCCCGGGCGCCGCATCACCAACAGCGCCCCCTACCTCCGCGGAGCCTCCGGCCTGGCCGCAGGGCCAAGTAGCCCAGGGCGCCGCCGTCCTAACGGTGCCCTTCACCTTCCAGGTGCCCCAGGCCTGGCCGCAAGGCCTGGGCAATCCGGGCGCCACCACCACCGCGCCCGCGCCCGCAATACCAAGGGTGCCACACCTGGGGGAGGACCTCTTCAGCCAGCTCACATGGCCGGACGGGCGGCCCTTCATCTGGCCCGAAGGATACCATGAGCTGGAACGGCAGCAGAGACTAAGACCCCTGGATGAACCCCTGATTCCGGCTCCGAAGCCCGTGGCACGGATCTCGCCCCCGCTAGCGGAAGCACAGTTTGAGTGGGACCCCACCGGAGAAGATTTAATGGGGTTCACTCAGGAAACTCGGGCAGTCGCCGCTGAGCGTACTGAGTGTTGTCGTCAGCAGCTAGCAGAGTTTACGAGAGAACGGGAGGAGAGGCGGGTCAGAGAACAACAGGCCCAAATCCGGAGTGCGAAGCAGAAGAGCCGGACTAGGAGGAACCCCCGTGCAGCGCACTGTCCCCGCACCATCGGGACGGTGATAAAGTTCAACCCGCAGCATGGGTGGGGCTTTATTCGGGACCGTAACAACCGCGGTGACGTTTTTGTGACCCGCAGAGACGTCGAGTCCCACCTGCCGGAAGGTCACAAAGGCCGTGACCTCTACGTAGGAGATGAGGTCACCTTCACCCGGCACAAGTGTGCCAAAGGACCTTATGCCCTCCACGTGCACCGCCTGACGGAGGAGGAGTTGCAGTGCGGGGAGGAGGAGCAAGAGGACCCGGACGGGTCTGAAACTAGAGCCAAAGGTAACAATAAAGAAAAAGCAGGAGGGAGCCGTCGTTAAGGACGGGGGTAGAGACTGTATATAGTTGCCTGTCGGGGCACAGTGAATTGAAACTGAAACCGTAAAATTGAAACCGTTGCTGCTAAAATAGTCCCCGTTGGGACCAGTGAACTGTTTACCCGTTAACCCCTTCATCCTACAGGCTGAGGACTGTGAGCAGCCATTCCCTTCCCTCTACCTGGCCGAGGACTGAGAGCGGCCAACTTCCCCTGTATATAGTTGCGCTTCCTAAAGCGCCCCCTACCGGTTTTATAGAAAACCAGATTTTCTAAGAGACTGTCGCACTTTTCCCGGACACACGTTGCACAGTGTCCGGAGGAGGAACCTGAAACAAGAGACGACGAGAAAGTTTTATCTGCTAAGATATGTTATTTATATATGTTTTATATGAAAAAAAAAAAAATTTTGTATGTTTTGGTGTTTTTGTCCTTACAGCCCGAGGACGTGCTGTGATTTACCAGGGGGGAATGTAGCACCCTGAGGATTCGGCTGCTACAGGGGTATTGCACCTCAACCCAGAGGTGTGATATTCCACTCCCGGGTAAGGATGGAGAGTGGAACTGAGCTCGGTAGGCTGCATGCACTACACACATCCCATTTCCGAGGAACAGGCCGACGGTACTCCCACTTAGAAATGTGCAGGTACGACCGAGTCTGTTCCTGGCTGGAGTGGGAGGGGGGTGGTACATCCCATGTAGTGTAGGGGCAGATAGGGGGAGCAGCCTGGGTAAAGATAGGAGCTCATTGGGTGCTGGTCACCTGAGCTCACACATAGAGGGATATATAAGGTGGGCACCAACTAGAATCAGGGTCAGACGCAGAGAGTCAGATGCAGAGAGGATCAGCTGCAGAAAACAAGTTAGGAGAGGAGAGAAGAAAGACCAAGACCCAGAGTGAGAGAGGAGAAAAGAGAAAGACCCAGAGCACAGAAGAGAAGGGACCCAAGAACCCAAATCAGAGCACCGGGTGAGGAGTCAGCATCAGGGTACCGGAACCCAAGCTGGTGGGGGTAAAAACAATCCCCAGCCAGAGACCGGAGACCGTGGGCAGTGTCTGTCACGGTCACCCACCACATTCACCCCGAAGGCACACCACATGAAGGGTCAGGGAACCCAGGGCCAAGGGTGTCCCAACAGAAGGCCCGAGGGAGCTGGACCTAGGTGGATCACTGGTGGGGACGGCTGAAGAAAGGACAGAGGGAGAGCTCAGGGCCACGCTCCGGACTTGTTTGGGGGTTGGCTGGATCCAGGACCTGGTGGACGCAGCACGGCTCGGGTGGTCACTAGCAGCTGGAGTGACCAGTACAACATCTGCAGTAAGTAAACACCCTTAACTGCACAACCCGACTCTGTCTTCACTGCCGTCTGCACTACACCACCACAACCCCCATCCTCTGCGCCTGTCCCCTCTGAGGCTATACCCCTCCCGTTGGGGGTTATCCCACCAAGCTGCGCACCCACCATCAGCCTCAGCGGACCCTGCTGCAGCGGCGGCCACAGTGACCGCATCACAACGGGTGGCGTAGTCGACACAAAAGAACTTTAGTAACATCTGTAGAACTGCCACATCACACTGAGCTTGACGCCCTGGGCACGGGACCGGGTCACAGCCGCTCGGAGACTACAACCCCCCCCATCTGATCCGGTGCCGGGTATTCCCCTCAAAAAGGAATATGTCCCAGGGGGTGCGTCAATTACACTTGGGGTTATTTACTGTGGAAAAAAGAAGGCTTAGGGGTGATCTTATTACTATGTACAAGTATATGAGGGGACAGTACAAAGACCTTTCTACTGATCTTTTTACTCTGAGGCCTGAGACTGGGACAAGGGGGCATCTTCTACGTCTGGAGGAAAGAAGGTTTAAACATAATCACAGACGGGGATTCTTTACTGTAAGAGCAGTGAGACTATGGAACTCTCTGCCGCATGATGTTGTAATGAGTGATTCACTGTTAAAATTTAAGAAGGACATGGATGCCTTTCTTGAAAAGTATAATATTACAGGTTATAAATACTAGATTCCTTGATAGGGCGTTGATCCAGGGAACTAGTCTGATTGTCGTATGGAGTCGGAAAGGAATTTTTTTCCCCAATGTGGAGCTTAGTGTTTGCCACATGGGTTTTTTTTTGCCTTCCTCTGGATCAACAAGTTAGGCTATGGGTTGAACTAGATGGACTTAGTCTTCCTTCAACCTTAAAAGCTATGTAACTATGTAACCCAGCAGCCACCGCAGGGACCCCAGCGCTGAGTCACGCCTCAATTGTCGTGACCTCAGCGTGGGGTCACGTGATGCCTGTGAGCAGCTACCGATAGCGCCGCTCACAGGCAGAAACAGCAACACAAGGTATTTACAAATATACTTATTCCCACATGCTGAATACATTGGGCACTTTAAAAAAAGTACCGGACAACTTCTTTAATGTTTTATTTCTGTTTTTATGATTTATGATCTCAAAATGTATAAAAAATTGAAAATAACTACTGGATTTGTAACAGAGCTCACAGGTATGTGCAAACAATGTCACACGCATGTGACCCATCAAGTTTTCCAAAAGGAATATGCTTCAGGACACCTTATTTGCATATTGCCTCTTAAGAGAGAAAGAGGAATTGAACTCTAGTAGCACCTATTGGAAATAGCAATCCTAAAAATTGACCCTTTAAACAAGCCTAATATAATACTTTTTTTTTCCCTGAAGCGACTTTTCTGTGTCTTTTTAGTCTTTTCCTGATAGCTTGTTTAACGTTTTGACTGCAAGAGATTTTTTTGAGCATTTTTGGGTTGACTTGCACTGCCGTTTTCCAGTCATTATTTTTTATCCATTCATCAATGAAGAAACAGCTAGTGGTATTTAACTTAAAAAACAATGGGAAAATGCAAAAAAAAAAGAAAAACAACTCCAGGGTGACTTTGGAGCTTTCCCCACGACTTATATTAGATGAATTTCCACGAGAGGAAAAAAAGAAGGATACAAGGTGCATTGATCCTAGGGGACTTGTGTAGAAAAACAGCTGTTTTTTGTGGTCTAAAACATACCACGCTCGGACCTGCTTGCACCTTTCTCAAACACAGTCTTGTCTTGAGAAAGTAGCAATCAGCTCCGAAACGCGTTGTGTTTTATTCATCAAAATAAAGATCTTCGATCAGTGCACCTTGGATCTTTTTTCGTTTTTTCCTCTTGAGGAAATTCATCTTGTTTAATGCAGTGCAACAACCTAGTGTGCAGGATATATGGAATCGGACAGCATCCTATAAGCAACGATCCATGCATATCAAAGAGTTATGCCTTCACAGCACAACTATAAAAGGTAAGCCTTGCTCATTTTATTAACTAATTTATTCATTTAGAAAGATTCACCCTATGAGTGTCTCTTTATTACCTATTTTTTCTGGCTAGTTATCTAAATCATGACTTGTATTTTAACACCTTTATGGCATTTGACGTAAGTTTACGTCATGGTTGGGAAGGGGTTCCCACAAATTGGCAAACATGCGGGCAAAAGAGTAGAGATCGCACGATCGCCACCGAGAGTTTGGCTTAAGTGATAGCTGAGCCACAGCTGTTACAGCTAGGAGCGGTGCCCGCACCGCTCTGAGCCACTTAACTCCCTAAATGCCGCGATCAACAGCGATTGCAGCATTTAGAAGACTGTAAGAGGGAGGGGCTCCCTCTGCCACACGATCGACACCCCTACGACATTATCACGAGATGCTGATCGTTGTCACGGCAACTTGAGGTTGTCATGATGACCTCCAGGTCTGCCATCTACTATGGCCTTTTTAGACCACATCAGCAGTATGGTCAAAGAGGCTTCTGTCAGTGTAGCATTGACAGGTATAATGCATTGCAATGCATTATACCAGTGATCAGAGTAATAACAGTTAAAGTCCCATAGAGTGACTAAGAAAAAGTTTAAAAAAGTAAAAAAATAATTGTAAAAATATTTTTTTTTAAAAAAATCACAAAGTAACGAAGAAAAAAATGAAACAAATATTATACCAATAAATAGGTATATAAATTTCAACTCAATCCATAAAAAGTAAGCCCAACTCAGGTCCATCATCTGTCAATGGAAATATAGGAGACATCCAAATTACTGGCAGCTTAAAGGCTCTGGAAAAGCGCTATGACTGCTTGTCCCCCAAAAGAAATCCAGCAAATTCTGCATTCCCAAATCCAAATGCCCCCTCCCTTCTGAGCCCCACAGTGTGCCTAAACCATATTTAGCGTCCACATGTTTGGCATTTCTGTAGCGAAGAGAGCTTGCTTAATTTACCACTGCATGTCTCCAGAACCACAAGCTGGACATAATGTACAGGCACTACAATGTACTGGGCATTACAATGGCAGATTTGCAATTTTCACTCGGCAACATCCACTGCTGTTGTTACTGGAAAACACCCATGGAGTCAAAATCGTCATTTCACCTGTAGAATGGCAAATGGGAATGTAGAAGTTGGGGCCACTTGAGGGGAGATTCTGCTCTTCTGGCCATTAGGAGTTCTGTAAATGGAATCTGCAAACTATTCGATGATAATTTTTTCTCCAACAGTTAAATAGCACTCCTTCTCTCCCGAGATTTCCCCATTTGATACAGTAAAAATTTAAAATTTGTAGTTAAAACAAAATTTTTGTAGTAAAAATGTAATTATTTTTTCTTCACTGCCTAATGGTATAAAATTCTGTTAAACACTCATGGTGCCAATATGACCACCATAGACAAATTCATTGAGAAGTGTAAAATATTTTGTAAAATAGGGTCACTTATTGGGGGCTTCTGCTGTTTTGGCACTTCAAGGACTCTTCCAGTAGGTCATGGCACCCACAAACCATAACAGCAAAATCTGCACTATAATATGGCGCTCCTTCCCTTCTGAGCTTTCCATTGTGTCTGAAATATATTTCCCGATTACAAGTAGGATATTGGCACACTCATAAGAAATTGCACAACAAACTGTGAGGTTCATTTTTTCCTATTATCCCTTATAAAAATTAAAAACTTGTAATAAAAAGCCGCTAATACAACATATTAGTGGTAAAAATGTACCGTATTTTTCGGACTATAAGACGCACTTTTTTCTTTCAAAATTTTGGAGCAGAGTAGGGGGTGCGTCTTACAGTATAGTCCGAATACTATCTCCCTGTATATACTGTGGCTCTGCATGATAGGAGGTCTGAGAGAGCAGTAGCAGGGGATCAGCGGGGCACAGGAGGCAGCTGCTGACTGCTGCAGCCTGCGCTGTGCTCACTACTAAAGAAAATTATTATTCCCTGCTCCCCACACACAGGAGAGAGGAGGTGAGTATGATTGTTTATTTTTTTGTGGGCAGCAGGAAGGGGGCTCAAGGGGTGCCAAGCATACCAGGATGGGGCTCAAGGGGTGCCAAGCATACCGGGATGGGGGCTCAAGGGGTGCCAAGTATACCAGGATGGGGGCTCAAGGGGTGCCATGAATACCAGGATGAGGAAATCAGGGGATGCCATGACTGCCAGGATGGGGAATAAAGGGATGTCATGCATACCAGGATGGGTGATCAAGGGGTGCCATGCATACCAGGTTGGGGGCTCAAGGGGTGCCATGCATACCAGGATGGGGGCTCAAGGTTGCCATGCATACCAGGATGGGGACTCAAGGGGTGCCAAGCATACCAGGATGAGTGATAAAGGGGTGCCATGTATACCAGAATGGGGGCTCAAGGGGTGCCAAGCATACCAGGATGGGGGCTCAAGGGGTGCCATGATTACCAGGATGGGGGAATCAAAGGGTGCCATGCATACCAGGATGGGTGATCAAGGGGTGCCAATCATACCAGGATAGGGGCTCAAGGGGTGCCATGATTACCAGTATGGGGGAATCAATGGGTGCCATGCATACCAGGATGGGGGCTCAAGGGGTGCCATGCATACCAGGATGGGGGCTCAAGGGGTGCCATGCATACCAGGATGGGGGATAAAGGGGTGCCATGCATACCAGGATGGGAGATCAAAGGGTGCCATGCATACCAGGATGGGGGCTCAAGGGGTGCCATGCATACCAGGATGGGGGCTCAAGGGGTGCCAAGCATACCAGGATGGGGGCTCAAGGGGTGCCATACATACCAGGATGGGAGCTCAAGGGGTGCCATACATACCAGGATGGGTGATCAAGGGGTGCCATACATACCAGGATGGGGATCAGGGGGGTGCCATGCATACCATGATGGGGTATCAAGGGGTGCCATGCATACCACTATGGGGTAATAAAGGGGTGCCATGCATACCAGGATGGGGATGAGGGGGGCCATACATACCAGGATGTGTGATCAAGGGGTGTCATGCATACCTGGATGGGGGCTCAAGGGGTGCCATACATACCAAAATTGGGGATCAAGGGGTGCCATGCATACCAGAATGGGTGATCAAGGGGTGCCATGCATACCAGGATGGGGGAGCAAGGGGTGCCATGAAAACTAGGATGGGGATAAGGGGGTGTCATGCATACCAGGATGATAGATCAAAGGGGTGCCATGAATACCAGGATGGGGGATCAAGGGGTGCCATGCATTCCAGGATGGGGATGAGGGCCACGTATACCAAGATGGGATGGGGGCCACGTATACCAGGGAGGAGGGGCCATACATACCTGGATGGAGGATATTAACAGAATTGGAGGACATTATCCCAATACCAGTGTCAGCAGCAGACTCCCTCCCCTATAACAGGGCATCATGACCACATCTTTTGCTTAAATATTTTTTTTTCTATTTTCCTCCTCTAAAACCTAGGTGCGTATTATGGTCTGGTGCGTCTTATAGTCCGAAAAATACGGTAATTATCCTTCTTTACTGCCCAATGGTATAAAATTCTGTGAGGCACATGTGATGACAACATGCTCACTTTACCCCTAGATGAATTAATTCAGGGGTGTAGTTTGTAAAATGGGGTCACTTGTAGAGGGTTTTGCTGTTCTGGCACATCATGGGCTCTGCGAATGTGACTTGGCACCCTCAAACCATTCCAGCAAAATCTGAACTCCAACATGGCACTTCTTCCCTTCTGAGTTTTGAACTGTACCTCATAAGTAGTTTTTGACCACATATGTGGTATTGGCGTACTCAGGAGTAATTGCATAACAAATTGTGCCATTCATTTTCTCCTATTATCCCTTTTGAAAATTGAAAACATGGGGCCAAAGCAACATTTTAGTGGAAATAAATTGTAATTTTCCATTTACTCGGCTCAGTGTTATACAATTCTGTGAATGGCCTGAAATGTAAAAAAGCTCACTACACCCTTAGATAAATTTCTCAAGAGGTGCAGTTTCAAAAATGGAGTCACTTGTGGAGGTTTCTGCTTTTTTGGCATGTCAGAGACCCTACAAATGTGATATGACAATGTATTCCAGCCAAAACTGAGCTCCAGAATTCAGTTGGCGCTCCTTCCCTTCCGATCCCTGTTGTGTGCCCAAACAGTATTTTTCCACCACATATGGGGTATTGTTGTAATCAGGAGAAATTGCACAGCAAATTATATGGTCCAGGTCCTCATTTCATAAGTTCTTTGAGGAGTGTAGCTTCCAAAATGGGGTCACTCGCGGGAGGTTGCCACTGTTTAGGCACATCAGGGGCTCTGCAAATGTGACATAGCATCCGCTATCTATTCCAGCCAAGTTTGCACTTCAAGGGTCAAATGGTGCTGCTTTCATTCTGAGCCCTGCCATGTGCCCAAACAGTAGTTTTCCACCACAAATGGGGTATCAGTGTACTCAGAAGAAATTACACAATGAATTCTATGGTCCATTTTCTCCTGTTAACCTTGTGAAACTGAAAAATTTGGGGCAAAACCAACATTTTTGCTTGAAAAATCTATATTTTTATTTTTACAGCTCAACGTTATAAAATTCTGGGGGTTCAAGGTGCTCACCACACCTCTAGATAATTTGTTTGAGGGGTGCAGTTTCCAAAATAAGGTCACTTGTGGGCCATTCCACTGTTTAAGCATATCAGGGACTCTGCAAACATGACATGGCATCCGCTATCAATTCCAGACAATTTTGCATTCCAAAAGTCAAATGATGCCCGGTCTCTCCCAAGCTCTGCTGTGCCTCCAAACAGTAGTTTCCACTACATATGGTGTATCAGCGTACACAGGAGAAATTGCAAAACATATTGTTTGGTTTATTTTCTCCTGTTACCCTTGTGAATTTGGGGCTAAAGCAACATTTTTATTGGAAAAAGTAACATTTTCATTTTTTCTTTCCACATTGCATTAGTTCCTGTAAAGCACCTGAAGGGTTAATAAACTTTTTGAATGTAGTTTTGAGCACTTTAAGGGGTGCAGTTTTTAAAATTGTGTCAGTTTTGGGAATTTTCTGTTATATAGCCCCTCAAAATCACTTAAAATGTGATACGGACCCTAAAAAGATTGGTTTTGTAAATTTGTTGGAGAAATTAGAAATTGCTGATAAAATTTTAACTAGTGATGATCGAGCGTGATCGCCACTGCTCAATACTCGCCCAAGCATCTCACTGCTCAACATGCTCGGCGAGTATTTCTGGGATGCTCGGGCGGGAGCTCGGGTCTGTGCCTCGTATGTTTGGCGCTCTTTAGACAGCCAATTAACATGCAGGATTGCCCACCACTCACTGTAATGCCGTAGCCATGTTGGTTGTGGCATTACAGTGATTGGCTGACTGCATCGCGTCATCGGGTCTATATTAGACCTGGTGACCCTATGCTCGTCACAGTCTACCCTTCAGTCAGAGTAGGGAGAAGTGCTGCTGAGTGAGGGACCGAATTGGCGGTTTATTAGTTAGGTAAAGGTATTCCACAGCAAGATATATATCCATCTGAAATAACAGTCCTTCTAAGGACTAATCCAGATGCATATATTACTGGTGATATCAGGAGTTAGGCAGGCAGAGTTTGTAGACACTGTATACAGCAGAAAAGGGTCCATTGCGTGTTCTGTCTGCTGCTGCTGTTACAGATATCCATAGCCCTAGATATCAGGGCTAATTTTTTTTGCTCTTAATCTTGATTATTTAAAAAGCAATACAGTACACCATTTTACTGCTCCATTTGCTTGTTAGCAGAATACAGTCAGATTATTTTGATTTTATTCACATTGCTGTATTGTGGAAGCAGAGAAACTTGTCCATCATCAGACGTGATCTCATATTACAGCGGTAATAATCGTGCCATTCTTTGGAGCGGGACAAATATTCCCCTCCATTTAAAGTCTGCCACTTGGGTGTTGTTCATCATATTCACACTTGGTTGCCAACCAATACCACATCTATAAGGCCGCTTCCTAAAACCATGGTCATCAGACGTGATCCCATATTACTGCGGTGATAATCGTGAAATTTTATGGAGTGGGCCAAATATTCCCCTCCATTTAAAGTCTGCCACTTAGGTGTTGTTCACCCTACTCACACTTGTTTGCTGACCTATACCACATCTATAAGGCCACTTCCTAAAACAGTGGTCATCAGACGTGATCCCATATTACTGCGGTAATAATTGCGACATTTTTTGGAGCGGGACAAATATTACCCTCCATTTAAAGTCTGCCACTTGGGTGTTGTTCATCCTATTCACACTTGGTCTCTGACCAATACCACATCTATAAGGCCACTTCCTAAAACCGTGATTATCAGACGTGATTCCTTATTACTGCGGTAATAATCGTGACATTTTTTGGAGCTGGCCAAATATTACACTCAAGGCGCGTGGCAAGGGATAGGGAAGTGGACGTGATGCTGATGTTTCACGCAGAGGCTGAGGCCGTGAGAAAGATGAAACTATGCCTCCCGAGCGAGCACAACAAACACCCACATCATGTTGAACTACCTTCCTGTCCCAATTACTAGGGGGCCGCGGAACACAAATCTTGAAGCCAGAGGAGTGTGAAAAGGTTGTTGGTTGGCTAGCAGATAATGATTCCAGTCACTTTGCCACCACCACCACCCTGTCTTCTGCACAGTCAAGTCTCAGTAGCCGTGAGTCTGGACCACATTTTCCTTACCCTGATCCTCCTTCCTCCCATCATGCCGAGTGCCTGGAGATAACTGATCCCTCACTTGGACACTCCGAAGAGGTGTTCACTTTTCCATTTACAGATTCTGGCCTCTCGTCCTGCCCACTTCAAGCGGGGCAAGAGGAGACGCATGTAGCGATGCCCAAATATTTGAGCAGCCACGGTCACACGAAGGTGATGATGGGAAACTGTTGCAAGACATGGATGATGATGATGAGACACAATTGCCACCAAGTCAGGAGGAGGCCCAGGGTGCGTATGTGGAAGATGAGGTGGTGGATGATGAAGTCATTGACCCAACCTGGCAAGGTGACATGCATAGCGAGGACAGCAGCACAGAGGGGAAGGGAGGCATAGCACCACAACAGGCAGGAAAAAGCAGTGGGGTGGCTGCAGACACAAGGTGGGCAACTGTTCCCCGGAACACCAACACAATGGAAGTTGCCAGTTCAACTGTTAGGTCTTCCAGAGTCTGGCTCTTTTTTAAAGACTGTCCAGATAACCCCAAAAAAAGACCATTTGCACCCTCTGCCATGCCAGCATCAGCAGGAGCAGCAAAATTACCACCCTAACCACCACCAGCGTGCTCAGGCACATGACAGCAAAGCATCCCACTAGTTGGGACGAATGCCAGGGTCCAGAAACAGAGTCTGCGGGTGCCACCACTGACTGTTCCGCTGTTGTGCATGCACGCCAATCCTCTGTCCATGGCACAGGTGAAGATGCCTCCCGCCCTGCACCTGTTGTTGCACACTTGCAACCATCACCATCCACATCCTTTTCCCTGCCCAGCATTCAGTTGTTCCTACCCCAGTCCTATGAATGCAAGAGCAAATATGAATCTTTCTGCAACCTGATGGCGATGGCCATCCCTTGCTACTCGGTCCCCAGCCGCCAGTATTTATTTCGGTGTGCCATCCCCGCATTTCACAAGCACGTGTCCCAGAACATTACCCATGCCCTCAAAAGCGCAGTTACTGGGAAGGTCTACCTAACCACGGACACGTGGACAAATGCTTGTGGTCAGGGACGGTATATCTCACTGATGGCACACTGGGTTAATATAGTGGAAACCAGGACCTAGTCGGACCCTGGGACGGAACACATCCTCCCAACGCCGAGGATTGCCGGCCATGGGTCAATCAGGGTTGCCCCCACATTCTACAGCTCCTGCACTTCCTCCTCCTCCTCCGCCTCCATCTCCGAAATGATCACATTAGTCGGAAGCTGGAAGTACTGCAGCACTGCCTCGGCCAAGCGGCAACAGGCACTGCTGAAGATAATATGCTTAGGTGACAAACCGCACACCGCTGCAGAGTTATTGACAGCTGTAAAAGAGCAGGCAGATCTCTGGCTGTCTTCTCTGAACCTACAGCCAGGCATGGTCATGTGTAACAATGGCCGGAACCTGGTGGCGGATCTGAAGCTAGGCATGCTCGCACACGTACCATGCCTGGCACATGTGCTGAACCTAGTGGTACAGCGGTTTCTCAAAACCTACCCGGATCTGCCTGAGCTGCTTGTCAAAGTACGCCTCGTGTGTGCCCATTTTCGAAAGTCACCTACAGCTTCCCCGCCCTCGCTGTGCTTCACCAGCATTTGCAGCTTCCAGCTCACTGACTGGTGTGCGATGTCACCACGCATTGGACATCAACGTTGCAGATGTTGGGAAGGATTTGTGAGAAGCAGAGGGCAGTTGTTGAGCACCAGCTTCAACACGCCTGTTGTTATTCAGGTCAGCCTCCGCACAAAAGAGTTGATAAGTGGGCATGGATGTCAGACATCTGTGTGTCCTCCTAAACTTTGAGGACTCCACCAAATGGTGAGCGGCGATGACGCCATAATTAGCGTCACCATCCCGCTTCTCTGTCTACTGAAACGCTTGCTGCTCACAATTAAAGAGGAGGCATTGCAGGCGCAGCACGATGAGATGGAGCAAGGAACCATACAGGGTGATGCCACACAGCCCAGCCTTATCTCATCCCAACGTGGATTGGGTAATGATAAGGAAGAGGAGGAGCAGGAGGAACAGGAGCTGTTTTCCTGTGCTACAGATGGTACTAACCACAGAACTGCCATACCGTCTGTTCAGCGTGGATGGGATGAGGAAAGGGAGAATGAAGAGGAGAATGATGAGGAGGAGAGCATGGACAGTCGTCCTCTTGCTCAGGACAGAGAAGACTTGGCTGTTACCAGTCTAGCACACATGGCTAACTTTATGTTCCTCTGTCTTTTCTGTGACCCTTGCGTTGTACACATTTTGGCTGACAGTAATTACTGGTTGGTCAAACTTCTAGACCCACGCTACAAGGAGAACTTTCTATCTCTCCTTCAGCAACAGAGAGGTCTAGTAAAATGTTGCAGTACCAGAAGGCCCTTGTTGAGGAATTATTAAAAAAATTCCCATCTGAAAAACACTGGTAGCAGAGGTCACAGTTCCTTGGACAACCAAGGAGTACAGAAGAGGGAGACACAAATATGATGCAGCAGAGGCAGGGGAACACTGTCAAAGGTGTGGGACAGTTTTCTCAGGCCCTCCCAGTGTCCAGGCCTTGATGCGTGGGGTACTCTGACAAGGAGGGAAAAGTTTTGGAAGATGCTGGACTACCTTGTACCAGCATCCTCCGTGATTCCTCTATGCCTTATAAATATTGGGTATCCAAGCAGGACACGTGGCATGAACTGGTTCTCTATGCCTTGGAGATCCTGGCCTGCCCTGCTGCTAGTATTTTGTCAGAGCAAGTTTTTAGTGCTGCCAGGGGCATTATAACTGATAGGCACAACCGCCTGTCAACTGAAAATGCTGATAGGCTGACTCTCAAAAAATTGAACAAGGGTTGGATTGGGCCAGACTTCGCAACACCACCGGATGATAGCAGTGGAACATAAAGTCAAATCCAGTGTTTTTTTGGGGGTCTATTCCCATGCACCTTTTCACACACAGACATGGGTATATGCTTCCTGATTTTGTCTATTTTCTGTTTTCCTCCTCCTTCTCCTCATCCTCCACCACCAGGGTGACAGTGATGCAATGCCCACATAATTTTTTTTAAGGGTGTTTATGATGTCCGTAGGAAATAGTTTTAGAGGCCTACCTTAAACAGTATGTTCATGTATACCCCCCAGGGGTAAATGTTTTTACCAGTATAGGAGACCCACTCCTTTACAATAGAAACAATTTTTTTTAATGAGGACCGCCTCTATGTCTCTTCAAAGGGGTATTGGGGTGCGTCCAAATTTTTGCCAGCCCTTGCAATCACTGTATATGAAATAACAGTATAGGAGACCCACTCCTTTATAATGGGAACAACAAAGCATAGCCGGCTGATGGCCCTCTAACAATAGTGAGGGCCGACTGATGGCCTTGTAAAATAGGCTTTGTGACTTTCAGAGTCCCTCCTTCATAAATTAAACAGGATGTGTTTGATCATGTCTCACACACCACATGGGCAGATAAGGTAGTAAAGTGTTAAAATTACATTTACTGGTGAATGTATTTTTCACCATTGAAAGCAATGCAAAAGTGCAAAAAACGCATAAAAAACGCTACATGTGAACATAGGCCAAGGTGTGGAGGAGCATGTGACGCGCCCCCTGGGCCATATTCTTTAGGGGAATACCCGGAGCCGGATCAGATGGGAGTTGTAGTCTTCCGAGTGGCTGTGACCCGGTCCGTGCCCAGGGTGTCAAACTCAGTTGTATGTGGCAGTCCTACAGATGTTATTAAGTTCTTAATGTCGACTACGCCACCCGTTGTATTGCGGTCACTATGGCCGCCGCTGCAGCAGGGTCCGCTGAGGCTGATGGTGTTGGTGCAGCTTTTGATGGTATAACCCCCAACGGGTGGGGTATAGCCTCAGGGGGTCAGGTGCAGAGGATGGGGGTTGTGGTGGTGCAGCGTAGATGTAAAATGAAGACAGAGTCGGGTTGTGCAGTTTAGGGTATTTACTCACTGCTGATGTTCCGGTCACTCCAGCTTCGAGTGACTACCCGAGCCGTGCTGCGTCCACCAGGTCCTGGATTCAGCAAACCCCCAAACAAGTCCGGAGCGTGGCCCTGAGCTCTCCTTCTGTCCTTTCCTCTGGCCGTCCCCACTAGTGATCCACCTAGGTCCAGCTCCCTCGGGCCTTCTGTTGGGAGACCCTTGGCCTTGGGTTCCCTGACCCTCCACGTGGTCTGCCTTCGGGGTGGATGTGGTGGGTGGCCGTGGCAGACGCTGCCCACGGCCTCCGGTCTCTGGCTAGGGTGTGCTTTTGCCCCCACCAGTTTGGGATCCAGTACCCTATTGCCGACTCTTCACCCGGGGATTGAATTTGGGTTCTTAGAGTCCTTTCTTTTTACCCCCTCTGGGTCTCTCTTTCTTCTCCTCTCTCACTCTGGCTCAGGCCGCTCTGCTCCTCTTCCTCTGACTTCTCTCAGACTGACTCCACTCTGACAGACTGACCCTAATCTTTGATGGTGCCCACCTTAAATACTCCCTCTATGTGTGAGCTCAGGTGACCAGCACCCAATGAGCTCCTATCTTTACCCAGGCTGCTCCCCCTATCTGCCCCTACACTACTTGGGATGTACCACCCCCCTCCCACTCCAGTCAGGAACAGACTCGGTCGTACCTGCACATTTCTAAGTGGGAGTACCGTTGGTCTGTTCCCCGGAGATGGGATGTGTGTAGTGCATGCAGCCTACCAAGCTCAGTCCCACTCTCCATCCTTATCCGGGAGTGGAATATCACACCTCTGGGTTGAGGTGCAATACCCCTGTAGCAGCCGAATCCTCAGGGTGCTACATTCCCCCCTGGTAAATCACAGCACGTCCTCGGGCTGTAAGATATAAAACATCCAAAACATACAATTTTTGAATTAAACATCATAATAAAACATCATATAAAACATTATATATATATATATATCAATAAAACTTTTTCATATAAAACATTCTTGTAGACTTTTCCTCGCTTCTAGCTCCTCCTCCGGTCACTGTGCAACGTGTGACCGGGTAAAGTGCGACAGTCTTTTCTTGAAAAAAAAATGGTTTTCCTATAAAACCGGTAGGGAGCGCTTTAGGACGCGCAACTATATACAGGGGAAGGTGGCCGCTCTCAGTCCTCGGCCAGGTATTAGGGAGGAATGACCGCTCTCAGTCCTCAGTCAGTGGGATTTAAGGGTTAAACGGGTAAACAGTTCAATTCTCTGGTCCCAACGGGGACTACATTAGCAACAGTAACAGTTCACTGTGCCCCAACGGGCAACTATATACAGCTTCTGCTCCGCTGTACTTAACGACGACGTCCTCCTGCTCTTTCTTTATGGTTACCTCTAACTCTAGTTTCAGACCCGTCCGGGTCCTCTTGTTCTTCCTCCTCACACTGCAGCTCTTCCTCCGTCAGGCGATGCACATGGAGGGCGTAGGGTCCTTTGGCACACTTGTGCCGGGTGAAGGTGACCTCGTCCCCGATGTAAAGGTCACGACCTCTGTGTCCCTCCGGTAGGTGGGACTCAACGTCTCTCCTGGTCACGAAGACGTCACCTGGGGTGCGGTGGTCTCGGATGAAGCCCCACCCATGCTGCATGTTAAACTTAATCACAGTCCCGGTGGTGCGGGGACTATGCGCTGCACGGGGGTCTCTCCTGGCCCGGCTCTTCTGCTCCGCGCTCCTTACTTGAGCTTGCTGTTCCCGGACCCGCTTCTCTCTCCGTTCCCTCTCGAAGACCTCGAGTTGTTGGCGGCAGCACTCAGCACGCTCCGCTGCAGCTGCCCGAGTCTCTTGAGTGAACCCCATGAGATCTTCTCCGGTGGGGTCCCACTCAAACTGCGCTTCTGCTAGCGGGGGCGAGCTCCTCTTGACGGGCTTTGGAGCCGGGATCAGGGGTTCATCCAGGGGTCTCTCTTTCCGGAGTCGGGGATGGTGAAACTCCGGTGGCCATATAAATGGCTGCCCATCCGGGCACGTATGCTGGGCGTACAGGTCCTCTCCCAGATGCGGCACTCTTGGTCTTATGGGCGCGGTGGTGTTAGCGCCCGGGTTGCCCGGGCCTTGCGGCCAGGCCTGGGGTATCTGGAAGGTGAAGGGCACCGTAAGGACGGTGGCACCCTGGGCTACTTGGCCCTGCGACCAGGCCGGGGGCTCCGCGGAGGTAGGGGGCGCTGTTGGTATTGCGGCGCCCGGGGGTACTAGGCCTTGCGACCAGGCTGGTGGTACTTCCTGCTTGGTTACGCTCGGGGTCGGGGCGTGTGACGTCACAGGGGTCGCGGCTCCCGTTTGAGGCCTAGTCTGCGGCGGTGACGTTGCAGCGACGGGCACGGCAGGATAGACTTCGGGCTCTGCGACGGGGAGCTGGGGCAGGTACGCGGTTTCCCGGTTTGGGGTATAGACGTCCCCTTTACCTGCCTCCACTCGTTCGGCTCCCTTCTCGGCGCCGTCTCCGGCCTTCAATCCTCCCGCGCCATCCTCAGAGGCGGTCTGTCTCCTCGTCTTGGGTGGCGTGCTCCGCTGACAGGTCTCAGTCTGCTGGGCCATCTCACGGCTCCACTCCGCCAACGTCTCTCGCTGCACCCGGGCCATCCTCCGTGCGAGGCCCTCCAGAGCGGTCTGTGCACACTCCCGGTCTCGGGGGAGCTGTGCTAGGACCTCCACTAGGCCTAGTGGGGTCGTTGCTTCCAGCAGGCTCCTGACCAACGGGTCGGTGCTGCTCTGCTCTCCTTGCGTTGTCTCCAGCAGGCTCCTGGCCAACGGGCCGGTGCTGCTCTGCTCTTCCTCCTCTGTTTCTAGCAGGCTCCTGGCCAACGGGCCGGTGCTGCTCTGCTTTCTCGCCATCTCCGGGTAAGCTCCTCCGATATTCTTCTCCAGGCTTCTTGCCTCCGGGTGCGCTCTCTCCAGACTGCTCCAAGCGACACCCATCTTTGCTCTCTCCTTTCGTCTCCTCCCACTTCGAGGGCGGTCCCGGGGCCACTTGGTGATTGTCAGCTCCAGGGGCGGTTCTTTCACGCTGACAGACACCTCTAGCATCACAGTCTCTGTTGGTGGGGGCGGTTTCCACTTTTGGCGCCATTCTCGGTCCTGGCCCACGATGGGAGGTGGCCTCTTGCCACCCTCTGGCACGCCCATAATGGCGTCCGCTCTGGCAAGGCGGGAAATCCTTGGAAATGGCGGGAATCGCTTCCCAGTGGCGGGAAACTCTGCAGATGGCGGGAAAACGCTGTTAATGGCGGACAACCGGCGGGAATCGACTGGTGATGGGGTCCGATGGCGGGGACCCTCCGGAACCGGCGGGAGACTTCTTTTTGAGGTAAACTTGCACTTTTCTTCAGGCACGCAGTACCCGGGTGTTGCGGGCACGTAATCCTGCCGACTACGCCAAAGTTGACGCGCCCCCTGGGCCATATTCTTTAGGGGAATACCCGGAGCCGGATCAGATGGGAGTTGTAGTCTTCCGAGTGGCTGTGACCCGGTCCGTGCCCAGGGTGTCAAACTCAGTTGTATGTGGCAGTCCTACAGATGTTATTAAGTTCTTAATGTCGACTACGCCACCCGTTGTATTGCGGTCACTATGGCCGCCGCTGCAGCAGGGTCCGCTGAGGCTGATGGTGTTGGTGCAGCTTTTGATGGTATAACCCCCAACGGGTGGGGTATAGCCTCAGGGGGTCAGGTGCAGAGGATGGGGGTTGTGGTGGTGCAGCGTAGATGTAAAATGAAGACAGAGTCGGGTTGTGCAGTTTAGGGTATTTACTCACTGCTGATGTTCCGGTCACTCCAGCTTCGAGTGACTACCCGAGCCGTGCTGCGTCCACCAGGTCCTGGATTCAGCAAACCCCCAAACAAGTCCGGAGCGTGGCCCTGAGCTCTCCTTCTGTCCTTTCCTCTGGCCGTCCCCACTAGTGATCCACCTAGGTCCAGCTCCCTCGGGCCTTCTGTTGGGAGACCCTTGGCCTTGGGTTCCCTGACCCTCCACGTGGTCTGCCTTCGGGGTGGATGTGGTGGGTGGCCGTGGCAGACGCTGCCCACGGCCTCCGGTCTCTGGCTAGGGTGTGCTTTTGCCCCCACCAGTTTGGGATCCGGTACCCTATTGCCGACTCTTCACCCGGGGATTGAATTTGGGTTCTTAGAGTCCTTTCTTTTTACCCCCTCTGGGTCTCTCTTTCTTCTCCTCTCTCACTCTGGCTCAGGCCGCTCTGCTCCTCTTCCTCTGACTTCTCTCAGACTGACTCCACTCTGACAGACTGACCCTAATCTTTGATGGTGCCCACCTTAAATACTCCCTCTATGTGTGAGCTCAGGTGACCAGCACCCAATGAGCTCCTATCTTTACCCAGGCTGCTCCCCCTATCTGCCCCTACACTACTTGGGATGTACCACCCCCCTCCCACTCCAGCCAGGAACAGACTCGGTCGTACCTGCACATTTCTAAGTGGGAGTACCGTTGGTCTGTTCCCCGGAGATGGGATGTGTGTAGTGCATGCAGCCTACCGAGCTCAGTCCCACTCTCCATCCTTATCCGGGAGTGGAATATCACACCTCTGGGTTGAGGTGCAATACCCCTGTAGCAGCCGAATCCTCAGGGTGCTACACATGTTTTTGGGGGTTATTTATTTTGCCTTTCATGCAAGTCATTACCCTGGAAAGAATGATCCTGAACATTTTTTCCAGGAAAATCCATTTTGTTTTTGTTTTTGTATGTTTTATTGTGAGCCCGTAAAAGTGGCATAATACTCTGACAACATTGTTGACAGCAGTGACCTGGGAGTCAGATGCTTCCACGGGTCTTTGTCATGCTGTTCCCATGTAATTTGAGCACTATTCCCATCGATTTGGGAAATTTTTAGGTCGAGCACCCGAGCATTACGATTTGCTTGACCCAAGCAATGAGCATCCGAGCATTTTAGTGTTCGCTCATTACTAGTTTTAACCTTTCTAACTTCCTAACAAAAAAATATTATGTTTAAAAAGTGATGCTGTTATAAAAAAAGATATGTGGTAAATGTTATTTATTAACTATTTTGTGTGATATAACTATCTGGATTAAGGGGAAAAAAAGAAGAATGTTTGAAAATTGCTATATTTTCCCAAATAAACGCAGAAAATATCAACCTAACTTTACCACTAACATAAAGTACAATGTGTTACAAAAAATTTTTATCTTAGAATCACTTGGATTCGTTGAAGCATTCCAGACTTATTACCACATAAAATGACACTAGCTAAAATTGTAAAATTTGGCCTGGTCAGGAAAAAGAAAATAGGCTCAGGGATGAAACAGTAACCGTTGTTTTAATTTTTATTTCATAAATCAAAGTATACATGAATATAAGTAACTTTGTAATATAGCTTATCAGAGAAATCTGCTTCTTTCGCTAACAGAAATTAATCAGTCATTATCAAAGTTCTCAATTCTGAGGTAAAATCTGTATTCAGCGAAGACAGACATTCTTATTATTGATAGGAGATGACAGCTGCTACTGATAAGGTTTTATCTAGATAGAAGGGAGAGGAGGAGGAGGGAGAAGGTCTACCAGTAGCTCCTCCCTTCTTCAGTCTAAAAAGAATTGTAAGAGTAGCAGCTGTCATTTGCTATCTCGGTAATGGGAAAGTCTGTCTTCACTGAATACAGATTTTACCTCAGAATTGAGCATTTTGATAATGACTGATTAATTCAAAGAAGCAGATTTCTCTGATAAGATATTTTGCAAAGTTGCGTGTACATTTGTTTTACGAAATAAAAATTAAACCAAAGGTTATTTTTTGAGCATAGAGCTACTTCTGAAAGGAAAGCGCTTGAAAATGGTCAGGTCACTTCTTTTAGCCACTTAGCATCTTTTGAAGACACTCAAAAGGCTAAACATGTATCTAGCAAGTTGTTTTTACACAGAAATGCATATGTTCATTCTTTTGAGCGTTTTCTGAGTAATTTTTCTGGTATTTTTCGGAGCGGACCTGCCTGAAATAGATGTGTGCACAAAATCCCAATAGTGTAAATGTTACATTCCTGTCCTGGCTTCTTCAACAGTGGGGAAAATAAGTATTTGATATGCTGCCGATTTTGCAAGTTTTCCCACCTACAAAGAATGGAGAGGCCTGTAATTTTTATCGTGGGTACGCTTCAAGTGTGAGAGACAGAATCTTAAAACAAAATCCAGAAAATCACATTGTATGATTTTTAAATAGTTAAATTGCATGAAATAAGTATTTGATCACCTACCAACCAGCAATAATTCTGGCTCTCACAGACCTGTTAGTTTTTCTTTAAGAAGCCCTCCTACTCTACACTCATTACATGTATTAATTGCACCTGTTTGAACTCGTTACTGTATAAAAGACACCAGTCCTGACACTCAATCAATCATACTCCAACCTCTCTACCATGGCCAAGACCAAAGAGCTGTCTAAGGACACCAGGGACAAAATTATAGACCTGCACAAGGCTGGAATAGGCTACAGGACAATAGGCTTGAAGCTTGTTGAGAAAGCAACAGTTGTTGGTGAAATTATTAGAAAATGGAAGAAACACAAGTTGACTGTAAATCTTTCTCGGTCTGGGGCTCCATGAAAGTGTGGCACCCCAGGAGTCCGGTTGCCACAGTGGCATTGTCTCCCTCACAAGGGGAGATGCCATGCCTGGAAGGAAGAAGGGGTCCCCTAATCAGGTATAACAGCATACAACACTTTCTTGGCTTAAGACCAGAAAGGGGAGCTCCTCTCCTTAGCAACTGGAATCTGGAGGCGGGGTTAGTTAGAGTTAGTGAGAGGAGTTGAATACAGGACAGCGACGAGGAAGGACCTGGGGAGTGGAGCTGTAAGCCAGCTCACCCCAGAGGAGAGAAGCGCAGAAGAACCGGACACCAGAGTCCGAGGTTGTGGGGCACTGAAGGCCCAGCAGCAGAAACCGGAGGGCAGGAGACTGCAGATCAGACGCCCGGCGACACAGTAGCACCATAGGGCCCAGCACCGCCACGTGGGAGTGACACATAAGGAAGGCCCGAGCTGCCTGCCATACGGGTGAGGAACAGACATTTTACTCAGGGAGGAGGGCTGCAGCATAGCTACAAGCTGCAGGGTCAAAAGAGATTAGCGCAGAGGGAAGGCCTACAACTTCACCTGGCGAGGTGGATCCCCAACTTGCTCCCAGGCTGCCTGCACCCCTACTACCAGTGAGTACTCGTGCCCCGGTCTGCTTAACAACCGCAAGTAAAGATGAGAAGAAACCGCCATTAAGTTGTGGACTGGTCATTATCTGCGCCATCACCTGCACTACACCGCACCAACAACATCTACCCTATAGAATCACTATATCCTGCCCTGGGGCTAAGTTCTGCCTGTGGAGAGCTGAACTAATTCTGCTGCGTCACCATCAGCTCCAGAGGATCTGAACTGCAGCGGCGGCCCCATATAGCCGCATACCACAGGTGGCATCACGAACATTATCTATAAAAACTTTATTCCCCTTCTACCTTTTCCCTTTAATTGACCGCCCTGGGTCACGGACCGGGTCACTGCTATCGTGACACCCCCAGTATTGACCGGCCCGACTACCAAGTACCCCACGACCAGGGTGCAAGTCATATTTGGCGTCACAAACAGGATTCACGAAGCCCGGTATAATCGGGTACTGTGCGCCATAGACTTTACTGAACTGTGTCATCACGTCATTTGCTGTCAACCGAGGGGAAGCAGGAGGCCCTGATCCGGAACCCCCGGGTAAGCGATCCCTCTCGCCGGCAGAGCAGCATACTGATACGTCAGCAGAACCCAGGACCTGGCTGAGGTTCACTAGGGGGGAGGAAGATGCCCAACCTGGGTGAGGATTCAGCCGCGGGTGCGGCCGCTCTACTGTAATGCGATTATCAATGCTGCCATATATACCGGGGGCGGCGTGGTTGCCCCAGTACTCAGGGGAGTCGCACACCCTGACCGACTTTGAGGAGAGACTGCACAGTTTGTTTAAAGTGTACCCCCTGTCTGAGGAGCAAAAAGTCAGCATCCTCATAGGCCAGCTAATTGGTGCAGCCCAGAGAGAGGTGAAGTCCTGACCGGGCAGGGACAAAGGCACTGTTAAGGAAATACTGGCCCGGCTAAAGGATTCCTTTGACACCTGCACAGCAGCAGAGATTAAAATGAAGTTCTACGTGTGCAAACAAAGGGTGCAGGACAGTGTGCGGGACTATGCTCTAAACCTGCAGGAGGCGCTAAACAGGTAGACCCTGACAGTGTGCGAGACGAGGACAGATTGCTAACAGCAGTTTATTGAGGGCCTCCTGTCTAACTCTCACCGGACACAGCTGCGCATTATGGCTCTGCAAAACCCTGATCTGGACTTTGCGCAATTTAAAGACCGAGCCATCCGGGTTCTGCGAGAATCAACCCCAAGTGGCACTGCACCCCTCAGGCGCCCAGCTATCACATACCACCAGTAGGTGGCGTCCTTTTCCCCGGCACCTGTGGAGGCTGACGCTCAGACCTTAGATAATGACCCATCTGCAGACCTAAGCCTTCATGTCCAGGAGCTGACCAAAAGTGTGGCTACACTAACCAAAACCGTGCAGGCCATGCAAGTGTCTCCAAAGGAAAAGATCCAGCTGGCTTCCAGTCCAGATGACGTCCCATGGCGACGGCAGAGAAGAATTCCACCGACCAGAGGGAGAAACAGCGATCGCCACGACCAGGAAGGACAACCCAGCTGTGAAAAGGCGGGGCACTTCGCAAGATTCTGTAATTTAAATGAGCAACCCCTAGGGCAGAGGGCCAACCCCCACGAGTAAGACGACCAGGCCCACAAAGCTGGCGAGACAAGTACGTGGGAGGACGACTGGTCCTACCTGTCGTGCTTGATGGCATCCCGATGAACGCATTGCTGGACACTGGTTCCCAGGTGACAACGATGCCATATATATCCTTTTCAAACGATACTGGACTGATTCAGACATTACCCGCAGTCCAGATGAACATCTTAACATCGATGCCAGCAATGGTCAACCTTTGCTTCAGGTGGGGTATAAAGAGGTGACCATAAAAGTTGGGCCGAGTAGAATTGCCATCACAAGGAATGATTATTGTTGATATTGATCGCCGTGAAAGTTATCCTATGATAACTATAGGCACCAATGTGATAGAAAATTGTCTTGGAGAAATTATTGTTTTGTTGCAACAGGTCGCAGAGACTGCAAGTTCCAGTCAGCAGCGAGTTCTGCAGAAGGAGATCAGAGCCCTGATGCAGAGACAACAGGTAGAGCTGTCTGGAGGAGAAGTTGGCAGTGTCAGAATGAGTGATCCATTCCCCATTGCAATGCCCCCTAGGAGTGAAATTATAATATGGTGTCGGGCAGCAATAGGTCTCAGGGGTCAAGATTATCAGGCCCTGCTAGAACCTGTGTACTCTGATAGTAGGCCCACCATCTTGACAGCCAGGGGTGTAGTCGATGTCGGCAAGGGGAGAGTACCGATACACATCCTGAATTGTGGGGAGAAAGAGGTCCATTTACCCCGATATGCCACCCTTGCTAAGCTGTTCACTGTCAGTAACAACGCAATAAAAGCAGTGGGACCCTTGCCTCTGTCCAAACTGGCGGAGGAAAATGTCTCCAAGGGGCAGATGGAGGGTTGGTGTCAGAAGCTACAAGTAGGCACTGACTCTACCCCTTTGCACCAAAAGCATGGGGTGTACCGGGTGGTCCAAGAATATGAGCGAGTCTTTAGCAAACACCCACTAGACTTTGGGCAGGTAAAAGGGGTCCAACATCATATCCCCACAGGAGATCATCCACCTATTAAAGAGAGGTACCGGCCTGTAACCCTGGCTCACTATCAATGTGCCAAGAGAATGTTACGGGAGATGAAGGAGGATGGGGTGATTAGAGATAGTTGTAGCCCCTGGGCAGCTCCATTAGTTCTCGTTAGAAAGAAAGATGGTACAATGAGGATGTGTGTTGATTAGAGGCAGATTAACCGCATTACACATAAGGACGCCTACCCATTACCCAGAATTGAGGAATCATTAGCAGCACTGAGATCCGCTAACTATTTCTCCACTTTGGATCTCACCAGTGGGTATTGTTTGGTTCCCGTGGCAGAGGCAGACAGAGAGAAGACCCCGTTTACAACACCAATGGGCCTCTGCGAGTTCAACTGCATGTCATTCGGGCTCTGCAACGCCCCAGGAACCTTCCAGCGGTTAATGGAGTGTTGCCTGGGACACAAAAACTTTGAAACCGTCCTGCTGTACCTAGACGACATAATAGTCTATTCAAAAACATACGAAGACCACCTGGAGTACCTGACCAAGGTGTTCGAAGCCCTATATGGTTGTGGCCTGAAGGTAAAGCCGCCCATGTGCCACCTGTTGAAGCTCAAGGTGCAGTACCTAGGTCATGTGGTAAGCGCCGAAGGTGTAGCACCAGACCCTGAAAAAGTCACCGTGATCAAGGACTGGCCAAGACCCTCTACTATCACGGAAGTGCGGCAGTTCCTCGGGCTGGTAGGTTACTACAGGAGATTCATCAAGGGTTTCACCAAGATAGCGGCACCCATGCAGGACCTCTTAGTGGGCCAGTCCAAGAAGGCCAAGAACCCGAATCCTCCGTTCAAATGGGGTAAACCAGAAGATGAATCCTTCACTCGACTGAAAGTGGCTCTTACGGCAGATGAAGTCCTGGCTTACCCCGACTATGGCAAACCCTTTATACTCTATACGGATGCCAGCAACGTGGGATTGGGACCAGTGCTGTCCCAGGTACAGCAGGGCAGAGAGAGAGTGATTGCTTACGCCACCAGGAAGGTCCGTCCTACGGAAAGCACCCCGACAACTATAGTTCCTTCAAGTTGGAGTTTTTAGCCATAGTCTGGGCTGTAACACAGCGCTTCAAACATTACCTCGCCTCCTCCAGATTTACAGTCTTCACGGACAACAACCTGCTGACGCACCTGGAGACTGCGAAGCTTGGTGCCCTAGAACAACGATGGATGGCTCGACTGTCTAACTACGAGTTTACCATCAAGTATCGGGCGGGGCATAAAAACACTAATGCTGATGCGCTGTCCAGGAAGCCCAACTTGCCAGATGGGGGAGAAGACCCGGAAGAGCTGGAAGAGATAGAGCTACCCGCTTTCCATCGTCACGGGGTGACCCAGTGCTCCCACTGTGTGAGGGACAAGCGCTCCACCAACAGAGAGGCCAAGTTTAACCCATTGCCCCACCATGGATGGGTAGAAACGCAGGATAGCGACCCGTCTGTCCACCTAGTAAAGGAGTTGCTGACACAAGCTGACTCGCACCCGGATCCAGATGCTCCACAGGAAACCCAACAGTTGTGGAAGGAGAAGGGCAAGCTGTTCATTTATGAGGGAAAGCTGTGTCAGAGAAGCATCAACTCTTGGACACACGAACTGGTCTGGCAGGTGGTAGTCCCGAGGCGGAATGCGTACCACGATGGAGTAGGGCACTTTGGGTGGAAGAAGTTGGAAGCCCTGCTACGTGAACGATTCTACTGGGCTGGCATGAGGAAAGCAATCGAGAGATGGTGTCGAGAATGTGGTGCATACAACCTGAGACGGAAGAGCGTGATAGCCAGTGGGCTCCCCTGCAGCCCATAATCACCAAACAACCACTTGAACTGGTAGCCTTGGACCACGTGAAGCTAGCCCCAAGCCGGTCAGGCTATGTCTACGCTCTCACCATAGTAAACCACTACTCCCGGTTCCTGGTAGAAGTGCCAGTGAAGGATCAGATGGCTACGACGGCAGCCAAAGCGTTTCAACAACACTTTTGTCACCCGCACGGTTACCCTGAACGAGTGCTTACCGACCAAGGCCCAGCCTTTGAAGCAGAAGTGTTTCAGGAATTCTGTAACTTGTACGGCTGCAAGAAAATAAGGACAATGTCGCATCATCCCCAGACTAACGGGTTGTGCGAGAAGATGAACCAGGTGTTAATAGACTTGTTGAAGATGTTGCCCCTTGAAGAACGTAGCCTGTGGCCAGAGAAGTTACCAGATTTGGTGGACCTATATAACCACATCCCGGTGAACTCCACCAACTGTACACCCGCCTACCTGATGAGGGAAAAGACCTGGCAAGCTACCCATTGACTTTGACATGGGAGTCTTAACACCTGAGACGACATCACCAGATGCAGACTGGGATACGGAGTGGCAGCAACAATACCGCAAGGTGCAAGAATGAGTGGAAAGAAGTTTGTCCTAGGCGAGACAGAAGCAGGCGAAAACTTACAATCAGCACACACCTGCAGTTCCCTTGTCACCTGGAGAACAGGTATTCAAAAGGAAGAGACTAGTCCACAAATTAGATGACCAGTGTGAGGTTGAGCCATACACCGTCTTGCCTTCAAATTTCGATAACACCAAGGTGTGCCTCATCAGTAAAGATGGAGGGGAAACTTCAGCAGCAGTCTCAAGAGACCACTTGAAGATATGCCCTGATCAGTTGAAACACAAAGAAGAAGACCAAAACTACCCCCAGCACACAGGAAAGGTGGAAGAAACAGTTCAAACCATCCTTGGAGAATTTCCCGGGCTTGGACGCAGGTGAACCAAGCAATCGTGGTACTTGTCCTGACCTTTCTCCAAGCGGCCTCAGCGGAAGCTGCAGAGGCTCCAGAACAGCAGAGAGACCAGTAGGCCCCAGAAACAGATGCTTCATCAGCAGCAGATCAGGAGAATCTACCCTATTCTAGCGGTGAATCTATCATACCCATGGTGAGTCAAAGAGTTCGTAGAAGACTACCAAGCTTACCGGTGTTGCCTCAGACTAACCGTAGTGTAGTCCACACTGAGCCCACCACACCACCGGTAGACACTAGAGACCAGGGTAGGTCAGTGGCAGCAAATGTATTGCGTAGATCAACCCGTAGTACTAGAGGTCAGCTCCCTGCCCACTGGAGGAACTAAAGTATAAGAGAATAAAAATGTATATAGTTGTTAAACTTATGGACAATTGGACCACAGGACTAGGTGTGGTCAGGACAATGTTGAAAATAGTTACTAATTGGCCTTGAAAATAAACCGCAGGTGTGGCTGAAAACCAGGCCCACCGACAGAGTGCCCTGAAGCCACGCCCAGGGACGATACACGAAGTGGGTTGATGCGGTTCCCACCAACCAAACTTCAGTTATCCGGAAAAATACAATTCCCGGATATCGGCATAAAGTCTAAGCGCCGCACTGACTGCTACCAATTTTTGTTGGGTTTTTGTGATTTTTGCCTTTTTAAGACTTTGCAAACTCTTGGAAATGTGAATTGTTATTGTTGTTGATTGTTTAAATTCTAAAGGTGTCCTCAGTCCGGGAGTACTGAATTTAACTAGGGGGGAATGTGGCACCCCAGGAGTCTGGTTGCCACAGTGACATTGCCTCCCTCACAAGGGGTGATGCCATGCCTGGAAGCAAGAAGGGGTCCCCTAATCAGGTTTAACAGCATACAACACTTTCCTGGCTCCAGACCAGAAAGGGGAGCTCCTCCCATTAGCAACTGGAATCTGGAGGTGGGGTTAGTTAGAGTTAGTGAGAGGAGTTGAATACAGGACAGCGACGAGGAAGGACCTGGGGAGTGGAGCTGTAAGCCAGCTCACCCCAGAAGAGAGAAGCGCAGAAGAACCGGACAACAGAGTCCGAGGTTGTGGGGCTCTGAAGGCCCAGCAGCAGAAACCAGAGGGCAGGAGACTGCAGGTCTCCTGGCCCCATCAAACGCCCAGTGACACAGCAGCACCATAGGGCCCAGCACCGCCATGTGGGAGCGACACATAAGGAAGGCCCGAGCTGCCTGTCATACGGGTGAGGAACAGACGTTTTACTCAGGGAGGAGGGCCACAGCATAGCTACAAGCTTCAGGCCCAAAAGAGATTAGCGTAGAGGGAAGGCCTACAACTTCACCTGGCGAGGTGGATCCCCAACTTGCTCCCAGGCCGCCCGGGCCTCTACTACCAGCTAGTACCCGTGCCCCGGTCTGCTTAACAACCGCAAGTAAAGATGACAAGAAACCGCCATTAAGTTGTGGACTGGTCATTATCTGTGCCATCACCTGCACTACACCGCACCATCAACATCTACCCTATAGAATCACTATATCCTGCCCTGGGGCTAAGCTTTGCCTGTGGAGAGCTGAACCAACTCTGCTGCGTCACAATCAGCTCCAGAGGATCTGCACCGCAGCGGCGGCCCCATATAGCCGCATACCACAGGTGGCGTCACGAACATTATCTATAAAATCTTTATTCCCCTTCTACCTTTTCCCTATAATTGACCGCCCTGGGTCACGGACCGGGTCACTGATATCGTGACACCCCCAGCATCGACCGGCCGGGCTACCGAGTACCCCGCGGCCCAGGGGGCTCGTCAAAAGATCTCGTCTCATGGGGTATGGTTGATTCTGAGAAAGATCAGGAATCAGCCCAGAACTACACGGGAGTACCTGGTCAATGACCAGAAGAGAGCTGGGACCACAGTCTCAAGCATTAGCATTAGCAACACACTGCTCCTTATGAATTAAAATCCTGCAGGGCACGCAAGGTCCCCCTGCTCACGCCACCACATGTCCAGGCCCTTTTGAAGTTCGCCAATGACCATCTGGATGATCAGAGGAGGCATGGGAGAAGGTCATGTGGTCAGATGAGACCAAAATAGTACTCTTTGGTATCAACTCCACAACCGTGTTTGGAGGAAGAAGAAGGATGAGTACAACACCAAGAACACAGTCCCACCTGTGAAGAATGGTAAAGAAAACATCATATTTTGGGGGTGCTTTTCTGCAAAGGGGTACAGGACAACTGCACCATACTGAAGGGAGGATGGATGGGGTCATTTATTGCGAGATTTTGGCCAACAACCTCCTTCCCTCAGTAAGAGCATTGAAGATGGGTCATGGCTGGGCCTTCATGTATGACAATGACCCGAAAAACACAGCCAGGGCAACTAATGAGTGGCTCCATAAGAAGCATTTGAAGGTTCTGGAGTGGCCTAGCCAGTCTCCAGACCTGAGCCCAATAGAAAATCTTTGGAGGGAGCTGAAACTCAATGTTGCCCTGTGAGAATGCCGAAACCTGAAATATCTGGAGATCAGTGTGGAGAGTGGTCCAAAATCCCTGCTGCAGTGTGTGAAAACTTGATCAAGAACTACAGGAAATAACTGACCTCTGTAATTGCCAACAAAGGTTTCTGTACCAAATATTAAGTTCTGTTTTTCTATTGTATCAAATACTTATTTCATGCAATAACATGCAAATTAATTATGCAAAAATCATACAATGTAATTTATAAAAAAATTTTTAGATTCTTTAACAGTTGAAGTGTACCTACGATAAAAATTACAGACCGCAGGTGGGAAAACTTGTAAAATCGGCAGTGTATCAAATACTTTTTTTCCCCATTGTATATACAGAATAAGTTTGATGGAATATCAGCTGGTAACTGTAAAGAAAAAAATGAACCACATCTAAGTAGGAAAGATCAAAACATCATGGTTTCAACTGCTATTATAACATAAGATTATCTCGCTGACACTAAATCTTTCAGAAACTGAGCAGCAGTAGGCGTTCTTGTGATAGGATTAGAGATGTATCATCTAAAATAACTCCTTATAATGAATAAATGCCCCATTACTATTGTAAACACGCTCTGTAAGACTTTCAAAGTATCAAATAATTTATGTGCTACGGTCTACTACATTTCCATAGCCCGGTCTGTTTCTGTTTAATTCCGGGATACCTAATTGCAGTGGAACACTTTAACACCGTTAAATTAAAACAAGCTCGGCTACTAGCTTGTTCTTGCCTAAAACCTGGCACAACTTCAAAAAAGTAAAATCCCAAAGCAATCTCAGATGTTAAATTCCTTCCAAATATTCAATGTAACAAAGGCCACGCAAAATACCATTATCAGCCTGAAATAATTCGGGGAGGGAGAGAGACATGAAATGAGATATTTCATCTGCAAAGTGCTTTAATAGCTCTATCAGTGTCTATTTGGAATACTTTCAGCCACATTAAAGCTTGGGGTTCGGATCCAAGCAAGGAAGTGTTTAAATGAGCGTAAGGACAAATCAGCGTAATTTGATGTTTGTGTATTATTTTACACCACAGCGTTTACATTCTCATCACGTGTCCTTAAAAATTGCTTTGTATGATCTCATTTCTTTCCAACTTTGAAAATTAAGTTACAAATTAAAGAAGGTAAAACTTCTACTCGGCAAAAACTATGGAAGCAACTGATAAAATGAAGCAACTCCAGTGTCGTAGCTTCATTCACAGACATATTTTGTTTAGCTGACAGTTTTTGTTTCAAGATTAATGTGCTTATGAAAACCGTGTGCGTTACTCCATGAGGCAAGCTCGAAATCCATCAACATTACCATCATAATGACACAATGCTGGGAGAGCAAACTAAATGACAAACAGAATCTAGTTTTCACAGAGACCAGTGTGTGTTAAGGGAAATGGTCTGTAGCAGATCTTGGCTTGGATCCAAAACTATTCCAGCTTGGTTTTTAACACTCGAAGAAAAAAATATATATAAGGGATGTAGACTTATAGTGAAAAAACTTCCTCTCTGGTAACATTAATCTTCACAAGTTGTGCAAGTGGTAATTTGCCTAATCTGTCATATCAGTGGTGTAATAATGGCAAGTAATAATATAGTTATGAAATATGACACATGTAACCTTCACCGTGCCGGTGGTGATTCTAAAGAAGAGGGTAAAATATTTTTATTACAGTCTTCCTTCTCAAATTGTAACAAATTTGATGGGAAGAATAGTATGGTATACACCACTATTGTTTGTTTTAAAACATTGGACACCACAAGAAACCTCACTATTTGGGTTCGCTCACACAAGCATAAAACTCGGACGAATTATATCCTATGGATGTGACTCGCCCCCTGGGCCGTGGGGCACTCGGATCCGGGCAATAGGGAGACGATGGGGGTAGTAGTGGCGACCCGGTTCCGTGGCTCAGGGTGGTCAGGCCAATGGTAGTCTGCTACGTTCTGCTGATAATGTCCGACTACGCCACCCGTGGATTGCGGTTATTAGGAACCGCCGCTGCATGCAGACCGCTGGGGCTGATAAGGTGTGCAGCTAGGGTAGTGTGACTCCCCACGGGAAGAGTGCGGCCCCAGGGCAGTATAATCGATGGTGGGAGTGTTGGTAGTGAGAGTCCCAGTGCTGATAGTGCTGGAGGAGCAAGGAGCACACAGACAACAGGTTGCAGTCCAGGGTCTTTACTAGAACAGGTAAATTGACCCACAAACAGTCCCAGCTAGGAGGGGATCTGGATGTCTGAGAGCAACGGGGAAATTGGCCCTGGTCAGGGTGAGGGTGTAGGCCTACCGTGCTTTCTGTGCTCCTTCTGGCTATCTCCTCGTTATAGGGTAACAGCCCACGTTTCCGAGCTTTCCGTGTATTCTCGCCTGTATGGCCTGCGACGTGGGTTCCTTTCTGCTCCCAGCCTTGCACGGCTTTGCTGGTCCCTTCTGTTGTGGCAGGGCCTCCAGGCTTCTTAGGCCAAGGAATATACAGTCCCTTGCGGACTGGTTATCTGCTGGAGGATGTAGAATCCTCCCAGCCTCAGACACCAAAGTCTGGTAAAGTAAGTCTTTTATCTGCCAAGAGAGGCTCTCTTCGCCTCTTGTCTCTGGCTTGTGGCTCTCCTCCTGCCACACTTCCTCTTAGGTGCAGTGCAACTGTCTGTCCCTGTTCTGCTCTGGGACAAGTCTCAGTGCTGAGACAGGCCATCAAGTTCTCTCCAACCCTGCCCCCAGCACCAGCTTTTATAGGGGCAGCCTGCTCCCCCTACTGGCCTGAGACAGGAGGCATTGCATGATAATGTTCCCCTGACTAGAGAACCTCCCCCTTGCTCTCAGACACAGCTTTAATTACACTTGTGGCATCCAGGCCAGGGTGACACAGATGCACTCAGATCAATGTTATTCTATGGGGTACTGCAGATCTGAATGTGTAAAAAAACACAGCATGCTGCGAGTGGCTCCGCAATTCGGATAACCCATTCAAGTCTATGGATGCGTGTAAAACATCAGAATGCAGATGATTTACACAGAGACACAAACAATGGAGAATAAGGAGAACTTAACCCCTTAAGCCCCGCGGGTGGTTTGCACGTTAATGACCGGGCCAATTTTTACAATTCTGACCACTGTCACTTTATGAGGTAATTACTCTGGAACACTTCAACGGATCCCCCTGATTCTGAGACTGTTTTTTCGTGACATATTGTACTTCATGATTGTGGAAAAATTTCTTCGATATCACTTGCGTTTATTTGTGAAAAAAACGGAAATTTGGCGAAAATTTTGAAAATTTTGCAATTTTCAAAATTTGAATTTTTAAGCCCTGAAATCAGAGCGATATGTCACACAAAAGAGTTAATAAATAACATTTCCCACATGTCTACTTTACATCAGCACAATTTTGGAACCAAAATTTTTTTTTGTTAGGGAGCTATAAGGGTTAAAAGTTGACCAGCGATTTCTCATTTTTCCAACAAAATTTACAAAACCATTTTTTTAGGGACCACATCACATTTGAAGTCACTTGGAGAGGTCTTTTTGACAGAAAATACCCAAAAGTGACACCATTCTAAAAACTGCACCCCTCAAGGTGCTCAAAACCACATTCAAAAACTTTATTAACCCTTCAGGTGCTTCACAGGAATTTTTTGAATGTGGAAGAAAAAAATGAACATTTAACTTTTTTCACAAAAATGTTACTTTAGACCCAATTTTTTTTATTTTCACAGGGGTAACAAGAAAAAATGGACCCCAAAATTTGTTGTGCAATTTCCCCTGGGCACGCAGATACCCAATATTTGGGGAAAAAACACTGTTTGGGCGCACGGCAGGGCTCGGAAGGGAAGGAGCGCCATTTGACTTTTTGATTGTAAAATTTGCTTGAATAATTAGCGGACGCCATGTTGTGTTTGGAGAGCCCCTGTGTGCCCAAACTTTGGAGCTCCCCCACAAGTGACCCCATTTTGGAAACTAGACCCCCCAAGGCACCTTTATAGATGCATAGTGAGCACTTGGAACCCCCAGGTGCTTCACAAATTGATTCGTAAAAATGAAAAAGTGAAAAAAAAAACACTTTTTCATTTTTACTAATCAATTTGTGAAGCACCTAGGGGTTCCAAGTGCTCACTATGCATCTAGATAGGTGCCTTGGGGAGTCTAGTTTCCAAAATGGGGTCATTTGTGGGGGAGCTCCAATGTTTGGACACACAGGGACTCTCTAAATACAACATGGTATCCGCTAACAAATTGAATGGAAAATCGGCTCAAATTGTTAGCGGACACCACATTGCGTTTGGAGAGCCCCTCTGTGCCCAAACTTTGGAGCTCCCCCACAAGTGACCCCATTTTGGAAACTAGACCCCCCCAAGGCACCTTTCTAGATGCATAGTGAGCACTTGGAACCCCCAGGTGCTTCACAAATTGATTCATAAAAATGAAAAAGTGAAAAAAAAAACACTTTTTCATTTTTATGAATCAATTTGTGAAACACCTGGGGTTCCAAGTGCTCACTATGCATCTAGATAGGTGCCTTGGGGGGTCTAGTTTCCAAAATGGGGTCACTTGTGGGGGAGCTCCAATGTTTGGGCACACAGGGACTCTCCAAATGCAACATGATATCCGCTAACAAATTGAGCCGACAATTTGTTAGCGGATATCATGTTGCATTTGGAGAGTCCCTGTGTGCCCAAACATTGGAGCTCCCCCACAAGTGACCCCATTTTGGAAACTAGACCCCCCAAGGCACCTATCTAGATTCATAGTGAGCACTTGGAACCCCAGGTGCTTCACAAATTGATTCATAAAAATGAAAAAGTGTTTTTTTTTTCACTTTTTCATTTTTACGAATCAATTTGTGAAGCACCTGGGGGTTCCAAGTGCTCACTATGCATCTAGATAGGTGCCTTGGGGGGTCTAGTTTCCAAAATGGGGTCACTTGTGGGGGAGCTCCAATGTTTGGGCACACAGGGGCTCTCCAAACGCAACATGGCATCCGCTAACAATTTGAGCCGATTTTCCATTCAATTTGTTAGCGGACACCATGTCGCGTTTGGAGAGCCCGTGATGTGCCTAAACAGTGGAGCTCCCCCACAAGTGTCCCCATTTTGGAAACTATACCCCTCAAGGATTTTATTAAGGTGTATAGTGAACATTTTGAACCCAGAGGTACGGCACAGAATTTGTTTACATTAGGTCATCATATTGAATAAGTTGTCATTATTCTTGAGCGCAAGTGCTCGCTACTTGAGTTTGCATCGGGTACTCAGGTATGCACCATGTACAGCGTGTGCTCGAGTGACATGCTCGAGTCCCTGCTCCGCATGTTTCACGGTTATTAGACACCCAAAAAAAAACATGCGGGGATCGCTCGTGCATGGCAGGCAATCCCCGTAAAGTTTTTTGGCCGCGAAGCATATGGGGCAGAGACTCGAGCATGTCACTCAAATACCCACGATACTCAATGCATACCAGAGCACCCGATGCAAACTCAAGTAGCGAGCACTTGCTCTCAACACTAGTCGCCATATCGTCATCTTTTTTTCTTACTTTTGAAAAAAATCCCAACCCCAGCCCTAAACCTAGCACAACCCTAGCCCTAGCACAACCCTAGCCCTAGCACAACCCTAGCCCTAGCACAACCCTAGCCCCAGCACAACCCTAGCCCCAGCACAACCCTAGCCCCAAACCCAGCCCTAACCCTTGCCCAATCCTAACCCAAGAGTTTATTTTTGACGCCGTTCCTTGTGCGGTATAAGTGATTAGACGACTTTATTCTTCGGGTCGGTGTGATTACAGCAATGCCAGAATCATATGGGGTTTTTATGACTGACAGCTGTCACACACTAAAAGACGCATTTTTTGTAAAATCTAGTTTTTGCATCGCCATATTTTGAGAGCTATAATGTTTCCAGATTTTGGCAGACAGTCATGTGACAGTTCGTTTTTTGCGGGATGACTTGACGTTGTTATTGGTGCCATTTTCAGGCACGTGACATTTTTTGATCGCTTTCTATTCCGATTTTTGGGAGGCAGAATAAACAAAAACCAACAATTCAGGAATTGTTTTTTTTTTTTTTTTTAATTCTGTTCCGCGTGTGGTAAAATTGATGAGGTAGCTTTATTCTTCGGGTCAGTACGTTTACAGCGGTACCACATTTGTATCATTTTTCTATGTTTTGGCGCTTATACACAATAAAAGCTATTTTATAGAAAAAAATATTTTTTAGCATCGCTTTATTCTGAGAGCTATAACTTTTTTATTTTTCGGCTGATGGAGCTGTATGGTGGCTTGTTTTTTGCGGGACGAGATGACGTTTTCAGAGATATCATTTTTATTTATATGCATCTTTTTGATCGCGTGTTATTCCACTTTTTGTTTGGCGGTATGGTGATAAAGCATTGTTTTTTGCTTCGTTTTTTTTACCGTGTTCACTGAAGGGGTTAACTAGTGGGACAGTTTTATAGGTCAGGTTGTTCCGGACGCGGCGATACCAAATATGTGTACTTTTATTGTTTTTTTTGTTTTTTTTTTATAATAATATTTATTGATGGGTACATTATATTTTTATTTTTGGTGTATTATTTTTTTTATTTTTTTATAATATTTTTGCACTTTTTTTTTTCCACTTTCACACAGTTTATACACTTTATTACTTTGTCCCACTCTGGGACTTTCACTTTTTTTTTTCTGATCGCCTGCATGGCACAGGAATGAAGCACCATCCCTATGCCATGAAGGCTGTCAGAAGTGCACAGTGTGAAGATTGCTTGGAGATGCACTGCGCATGCCCAAGCAATCTTCCTGCTCTCTGGTGACCCGGATGTTGTCATGACGACATCGGGTCGTCATGGCAACACCCGGGAAGCCTTTGCAGACTGCGCTGGAAGCCGGAAGAGGAGGTGAGTATCGCCGATCACCTCCCCTTGCCCCCGCAATGCCGCGATCGACTTCGATCGCAGCATCGCGGGGGTTAATGTGCTGGGAGCGGTGCAGGACCGCTCCCTGCACATAGTACCGGGTGTCAGCTGTGACAATCAGCTGACACCCGGCGGCGATCGCGTCCGCACAGCCTGTGTGCGCGCGCGATCGCCATGACGTACTAATACGGGTCTGGCTCTTAAGTCCCAGGGCACAGACGCGTATTAGTACGTCAGATGTTATTAAGGGGTTAAAACGGTTTTCCCACAAACAAAAGTTCATTTTAATCAATAGCGCTTGGAATAATAATAACTTCCACAATTGGATGTGTTTATAGAAAATGTTTCTGTGCTGAGATAATCTTATAAATGTGCCCCTGCTGTGTACTGAGTAATGGCTGTGTCTGATCATACAGGAACATGGTCTGATCATACCACATCTCCTGGGCAGGGGAGGAAGCAAAAGAGTATACAGACATTACAGCAAGGGATCGCAAATGATTCTTTCTTTGAAGTAAAAAATTGTTTAAAAACAGGCAGGAAATATTTTATCTCACAAAAAGAATCATTTGTGATCCCCTGCTGTCCTGTCTGTATACTCTTTTGCTTCCTCCCTGCCCAGGAGCTGTGGTATGATCAGACCATGTTCCTGTACGGTCAGACACAGCCATTACACAGTACACAGCAGGGGCACATTTATAAGATTATTTTTATCTCAATAAAATGTTATTCAAAAGCTGGAAAAAGTGAAAACGCAAAAACAGTAAAAAGCCATTCAAAAGTTCAACTCGTTCCACAAAAAACAACCCTTCATATGGCTATTATGATTGAAAAATAAAAAAGTTATGCCTGAGGAAAAAATGAAAACGCAAAAACGGTAAAAAGCCATGTTGGGAAGGGGTTAACAGCTGCTTTTTACAGTACCAGCAAAATCTATGAAATTTCAGAAATCTCACTCACATGTTTGGTTATTTTTTCTTGACTTATTTTGAGAACTGCAGCATGTCAATTATTTCAGCGTTTTTGCATCGATAAACCACTGATTACATCATAAGCATTGCTAAATTTACATATAACCATAGAAAGCTTGTGCATGTGGATGATCCTGGGGTAAGACCATCTGATTCAGGAATACAAGTGTGTTTACATGTAATAATAATATATATATGAGACAGTTGTAGTGTTGTACTAGATTTGTTCCATTTTGTGCACTGAATTAGGGGATATAATACATTGCATTGTAAATTGTAATTTTCTGCCATCTGCTGGCCAATGTGTGTATATGAAGTATTGATTATTCTCACAACAAGTGGTGGCCATAGCAACGGCTAGGAGGAGTCTCCCAGCTCAGGGCTCTCACTCTGACTAAAACGCTGGTACAAACCAGTTGTGGGCGGTTCCTGCTGCCTCAGGAAGATTGAGGAGAGACATTATTCTCTCAGAGAAGTGTTTTCAATGCCAGTCTATGCTGAGGGGACATTTTTCCTCACATAATCTCCTTCAGAAAAAGAGTAAAGTGTACAAGTATATACTGTAAGTTCATCTGCATGTCTGGCTGCTTGAGATTGCACAAACATCATGGGCACTCCAAAACCTGCACATAGACACCACCACTACAGGAGTGCCCCCGGGGGGTCCTATACCATCCACAAGTGCCACCTCCCTCTTTTGAAATTGTTGTGGACACGAGGGAAGCGTTGAGGGGTCCAGCGACCCACTTCAGCTACCGTGACATCATTATCTGCTGCCAGTGAGGCTACACACTCCAGCTGGGCTTGGCATCTCCCCAGTGGCCCACCACATATTTATATGTATTAATAAAGTAATTAAGTGATCATGGTGCTGTGTAAGTAAATGGGAGACTGTCACAATTCCACCACTCACAGTGTCCTAAGGACGCTGTGAGTGACAGCTCAGCCACCTTATAGGATCAAGGACATGCCGAGCTGTCAGGATTGTGAGTGACAGCTCAGCCTCCCTATCTGAGGCAGGGGTGTGCTGACCTGTCAGTATTGTGAATAACAGGTCAGCTGTTCAATCTGGCCGGGCCTGTTGGGTTTTTCTCCTGGTGTTGCCGTTCTGGATGATTACCTGGCTATTTAGCTGGCTGGCAATGATTAGAACATTGCCAGTTGTAGCATAGCTCAAGTAGTGAGTGATCTTTGTTGCCCGACCTTGTATTTGCTTTTGACCATCCATTTGCCTAGCCCCTTTGTCTTGATCTGCTGCCTTCTCGGAATTCTGACCCCTGACTGTGGCCTGACTACCCCTTTGACTCACCCCTTGTTTATAATGCACCCTCATGGCTTTTGTGCTTAGACTCCTTGACTTCTACAATGCACACCTTGTCCGTGAGAAATGACTCAGTGTCTCATTACAACTGGCGTATACATTTTTCTTTTTCGCCAGTATGATTCCTGTTCACATGCTCTGTGATCAGGTGGCGAATCTGATGCAAATTATTTTGGATCTGGCTAAGAAATACCAGAGTCTTGAATTGTTGCAATATGAGTTGCAGGGTCAGATATTTAGTTTGATGAAAACTTCCTATAGCTCTCCACTGCCTGCAGTGACTGTGAAGAAGTCTGTACCTTCTGACATATAGTTGGTCTCTCCCAAGCCAGTAGTGGCCCTCCCTGATAATTTCAGTTTAGGGTGTTCAGAGAGAGCTGTAGGCTATTTTTTACCTTAAGACCTCAGTCTTCAGGGGATGAGTTCCAGTGGGTGGGGATAATTATGTCTACTGCGTGGGAGCCCTCAGACCCAGAGCGGTTTTCTGTTGATGCCTTTTTAGACACCTTAGGTATAATCTATGATGAACTCGACAGGATCCAGGTCACTGAGGCAAAGATCATAAACCTGGTACAGGGGGGCGGCAGCACTGAGGACTACTGCCCCGAGTTCCTGCAATGGTCCATTGAAGTCCAGTGGAATAATGCAGCTCTCAGGTGGCAGTTCCGCAAAGTAATTTCCAAGTCTCTGAAGGACGCTCTGCTTTTTCATGATTCCCCTTGTTCTTTGGCGGAAGCCATGAACCAGGCAATACAGATGAACCACAGAATCCGTGAGAGATGTGGTGAACAGCAGGGTGCCCTTTATTCCCCCCCAGAGCATGTTCATTTACCTAAGGTGGAGCATTGGAGGTTGGAGTTGCCAGTTTTTGTGCTGTGGAGAAGAGACGTAAACAAGATCTTGTCTGTACTGTGGTCTCACAGGACATTTTTTAAAGGACTGTCCAACTCGTCCTCAAGCAAACAAGCCATCGCAAAAATGCCTAGGTCTGGGTGATTGTCGAGGAGATCATCAGAAGAAAACTTCTCCTGTGTCCTCACCATAAAATTCAGCATCACAAGTATGCAAAAGAACATCTAAACAAGCCTGATATACTTTGGAATCAAGTCCTGTGGACTGATGAGGTTAAAATAGAACTCTTTGGTCACAATGATCAAAGGTATGTGTGGAGAAAAAAGGGCACAGAATTTCAGGAAAAGAACTTCTCGCCAACCATTAAGCATGGGGGTGAATCAATCATGCTTTGGGGCTGTGTTGCAGCCAATGGCATGAGAAACATTTCACGGGTAGAGGAAAGAATGGATTCTATGAAATTTCAACAAATTCTTGATGCAAACATAACACCATTTGTTAAAAAGCTGAAGTTGAAAGAGGATGACTTCTACAAATGGATAATGAATAAAAACACGTAAAAATCAACAATAGACTACCACAAAAGACACAAGCTGAAGGTTTTACAATGTCCCTTACAGTCCCCTTATCTGAACATCATTGAAAACCTGTGGCTAGACCTCAAAATAGCAGTGCAAGCAAGACAACCCAGGAATCTCACAGAACTGGAAGAATTTTCCTAGGAAGAATGGATGAAAATCCCTCAAACAAGAATTGAAAGACACTTGTCTGGCTACAAAAAGCATTTACAAGCTCTGATACTTTCAAAAGGGAGTGCTACTAGGTGCTAACCATACTGGGTGCCCAAACTTTTGCACTGGCCATTTTCCTTCCTTTTTGTAATTTTTAACATGTAAAAGATGAAAATATACAGTATATATATATATTTTTTGCCTAAAATGCTAAGGAGATGTGTCATCTTTAACTTTGGGCCTTCTAGAGATCATTTCATCTTCAACTTGCTCAACTGTTCACAATGACTGTAATTTTGACCAGGGATGCCCAAACTTTTACATGACACTGCATTATAGAAAATGTATTAGGGATTTTTGTCAGATTGCTAAACCTATTACTGACCTCACACATAAGGGGGTGGAGTTCAAGGTTTGGCCCCCAGATGCTATTAAGGCATTTTTGAAAAATTGAGAGAGTTTTTTTTATTAAAACCAATCTCCAAGAACCATTCACTGTGGAGGTGGATGCTTGGGAGGTCAGGATAGGGGCCTTTTTTATCTCTGGGTTCCAAAATTCTGATCAATTTGGGCCATGTACTTTTTTCTCTACATAATTTTCATCTGCTGAAAGAAACTATAATGTTGGGATTCATGAGTTACTCACTGTTAAAGAGATAAATCCTACAGAAACACAGGAGCAGTAAGCCATAATTTAAAAATAATTTTTATTTCATCAAATAGACTTACACATACATATATTAAAAACTAAGTAAAAGGTGAGTATACAAGCAACAGCCGTGCACTAACAGATCAGCTGTGGGAGGTAGATCATATATCAGCTAAGTGGCTACCTCATCTCCCCCATAGGAATCTATGAAAATCGCTCAAAAAATGTTTACAAAGTTTTCCCCCCTGCAAATCAAAGTCTAACATCAGGTGGATGACAGCATGTTTCCACAGTAAAAATAAAACATGCAAAAGAAGTTTAGGTTGTGTACATGAATCAACAAGATATAATAAATGCTTAAGGTATTAGGCTGACCCACTGAAGAGAGGTGTCAAGTATCCAACCAAGTGTTTAATATCCCAATGGTATCCATATCATATTTGACATATTATGGGAAGTGGAATACACCAGCAGGGTCAGCAGAACAGGTGAATAGAGAGTGATAGGGAGAACATACCAATCTGGAAATGCACCTAGGACCACCCCATACACTCGTTTCGCAGCAGGACACATTGCCACAGAGACCAGAGGCAAGACCAGGATACAGAGAGCGCTCACTTCTTGGAACGTGGCAGGTAAGTATATTGTGCAAAGGAGTACATGTATAAGGGCATGGCAAATGACAACACAGCCCAATCTCAATCAAATAACAACCACTCTCTCAGTAGATCAATAGTAAAGGGGGCATTCAGATCAAGGATATCAAATGCAGTTATAAAAAAGAAATATGACCATAAAAAAAAATGGACATAATAAGGAAGAACAATAATACCAAATGAGAATAGAACAAGATAAAAGAAAAAAGAAAAAGTAAAGGATGAAAAGTGAAAATGTAAAAAATAAATAAAAAATGCAGGATGGGAGGAATAGAGCTAAGCAACAGTACATGTGAAAAAGACTTAGGTATACTAATAGATCATAGACTGAACATGAGTCAACAGTGTGATGCAGCAGCAAAAAAGGCAAATACAATTCTGGGATGTATTAACAGAAGCATACAGTCTAGATCACGTGAAGTCATTATCGGTCTTTACTCCTCTTTGGTCAGACCTCATCTGGAATACTGTGTACAGTTTTGGGCACCACATTTTAAAAAAGACATAGACAAACTGGAGCAAGTTCAGAGAAGAGCGACCAGAATGGTGACTGGTCTGCAAACTATGTCCTATGAGGAACGGTTGCAGGATTTGGGAATGTTTAGCTTGCAAAAAAGAAGACTGAGAGGAGACTTAATAGCTGTCTACAAATATGTCAAGGGCTGTCACATTGTAGAAGGATCATCTTTATTCTCATTTGCACAAGGAAAGACTAGAAGCAATGGGATGAAACTAAATGGGAGGAGACACAGATTAGATATTAGAAAAAACTTTTTGACAGTTAGGGTGATTAATGAGTGGAACAGGCTGCCACGAGAGGTGGTGAGTTCCCCTTCAATGGACGTCTTCAAACAGAGGCTGGACAGACATCTGTCTGAGATGATCTAGTGAATCCTGCTTTGAGCAGGGGGTTGGACCAGATGACCCAGGAGGTCCCTTCCAACTCTACCATTCTATGATTCTATGATTCAATGTCTCCACACGATAGAGGCATCTGGTGCAGCCAAACTGTAGCCACACCATGGAAGCTAATCCACTAGTTGCCGCACAAGTACCTAAAAGTAGGAGAGATGGTGCAAAAATGAACAAATGTATATACCACTATACTGTTGATCACAGAAATACTCATGGGGACCAAAATAAAAATCATACAGAGGACAAGATAAATGACATACACACAATAAGTGGAAGACCCAAGAAAAGGTAAGTGATGAGACGCAAGGGTGACATAGACACATTGAGCGCGAGTAATAAGAGAAAACCATAGTGTGTATCAACGTGTATGAAGCTGAATATGAATCCAAATAAAGGTGACTACATTGGTGCACTAGTAGTAACTAACAGAAAGCAACAATATATATATAAATTAAATCTAAATATGTTAATAATGTTCATAAATAGTAGTACTAGCTGCCAAATCAAGGACTATCATCCTATATGACGAGGAGGAGAGACGACGAGAAATCGCCTACATGATGGATCAAAAACGTACCTAGTGTACAAAAATATATAAACTTTATTATTGAAATAATAGCAGGTTAATAATAAAAGTGTGGCGCCCCTGAGGGTTCAGTCACCACAGGGGTACTGCACCTCAGAACGAGGTGTGGTATCTCCTCTCCTAGGTAAGGATGGAGTACCACACAGGACCCCAACCACACACACTCAACACTACACCACTCCAGTTCTGAAGGGGGCCTAAAAGCACCATAGTGCTGCCCCGGGCCTGAATGGAGGAGTTGGGGGGGAACCAAAGTTAGGGGGAACCATGTAGTGAGTGAGGGTGGAGGAAGCACTTTATCTAAGCACTTAATAGAATAATATATAACTGGAGGTCATTTTTAAGAACCGGGTCTTTGGTCGTGGGTCCTTGGTGCGGAAGGTCAGAATAAGGCTGCAGCCGGCTGAGGGTCCACGGTTCCCAGTCTCAGGCCTTGAGACGGGGGATTGGGGCAGAGTTACAACCGGCTCTGTCCCCGGTCTGAGTCCAACCAAGAAGGCCCAGGAGGGAAGCAGACGAGATAGGCTCCACAGGCGAAAGGATCTCAGGGGGTGCGGACGGAGCGGAGTCGCCACCTGCATGCCTTATTCTGGCCCTGCCAGAGAGACCCTGCCGCAAGAGGGGGTACTGGTCCCCGATTATCTGACTTTGCACTTCACGTCTCTGTCGGAAAAGTCCGGAGGCTTGTGTGGATTCCAGGGGAATACGGACGGAGCAGAGTCGCCACCTGTATGCCCTAATCTGAGTTTATCCAGAGGGACCCGGCCTTACGCCACGTTCTCACCACCAGTCACCGATAAGGGCACCCAGTCGGTCTGGGAACTACACGTTACCTACAAGGGACATCGCAGTACCCGTACGGGACTCAGTGGGGGACACAAGGCGGGAGAAGTTCAACTAGAGAGGAACACACTAGAGCGGGGGTCCTGACAAGTGCTCCTGAACTACCTGGAGTGTGCTGAACCCCACCCTGGCGGCCGCAGCTCGCCGTGTGACAGCAGAGAGAAGCACTAAGCTGAGAAAACACTACTGTGAGTAAAAGACTTGGATGACTTCAAATACTGCCTCTGTCTATTCTTTCCTCCGTGGCTCTGCACCCGCCAACGCTCAATTCTTCACTCCTCCCTACGCTGCCCTGAGGCCTGCTCCACCTGTGGGGAGCCGAACCATCCATAGTTGCCCTGACACCTGCCTCGGAGGACTGTTGCAGTGCTGGTGACCTTCACCAGACACCACAGGTGGCGTCACGAACATTCCCCCTTTCCCATACACCTTTTCCCCTTTTTCCCTTGCTTTTAAGAGTGACCCCAGGGTACGGGCCCGGGAGCCGGCCACCGCGACATCCCCCAAAACTAGCTACAAGGCCCGGGTGCCGAGTTGCCTCCCCATCATTCCCTGGGCGCGTCAAAAGCACCAACAAAGGACACACAGGGGGACTGAATACATATGTATATAGTTACTATATGTAACACCTAAATAACATGAAGTAGTAGCTATCTCAATATACGTATGTACACTTAATGAGGAATTTGTTGATTGGTGCACTAGTGAATAAAAAGACATAATACAATTGACATATGCACAAATCATTTATTGTGGCCACATAAACAGTGATAAATAAATAACACTATGCAAGTGATAAGTGCATAGATCATTTCATATGCAACAGGTGAAAGACCACCCCAATAAAAGTGTGAGGGGACGGTATGCATGAATGCAGTACACGTGAATACAAAAAATAAAAATTAGAGAGGAAAAAAAAATATATAAAAAGAAGTGCCTAGTTAGCACTACAATAGATAATATATAACAGCAAATAATATACAAAATAAAAACCATACTGTACGCACAGACATAAAATAACATCAGATGCTATAACAAACATCACAACACATCAATGTCATGAAAAGTACAAATATTATAAAAAGGTGCTAGGTGCTATCATAAATATGACACATACAAACAACACGCAGTGCAGAATGTAACAGCTAGATACAAAAGTGCTAGCTGCAAAATTTATTGAATCGCATATAGCAGCAGTGGCAGCTAACCGCAGAAATGTGAGAAAAATAAAGTTCACAGCAGTTTAAAAAAGTGCTAGGTGCGGAATTTAAAAGCATTCAAATATCACATGAGGAGAGAGACATAACAACTTGTAAAAAAAATACTTATTTCTGTATAATTTTCTATCGAGGACTTCTTATCAGATGTGATCGATCAAAGTATCAATATCACAATATTCTTATGAAAAAAATGTATCGATTTATTCTCGGATTGTCCATTAAAAAGAATGATTGCAGAAGATACATAAAATAATTAAATAGTGACAGATTGATTGTCCATTTGTCCATAATTAGCTTAATAATTGAGATTCACCCATCTTTCCCTGGGATCCTGGATGGTAGATTGTATCTGTCTGTGTCCAGCACGTGTGTCAGGATGACACCATGTGTCCGGGTAAAGTACGTGTCTCCTTGGGCCTACATCAGCAGCTGTTTTCACACACAGATCCTCCTTCAGTGTCCTGTTAAATGGCAAGAGCCCCCCCATCTCTAACATGGGCTTTTATAGGCCCCTCCCATAGCACCTGATCTTCTGCATATGGTACTGAACTAAAAATACACAAATAGCGCATGTCATCTAGAAACCCTAGCACGATGGCTGATGCAACCTTATGCAATGTATGGTACAGAATTCAGAATTCAGAATAAAATGAATATCCGAAAAAAATATTTAACACAACTAGATAAAGAAGTGTGAAACACAAAGTTTCTTAATAGCATGCATCATTAATAGTGGCTAGCCACAGTGACGTGAAAAAATGCATCTGATGCAGAAGAACCACTAATGGAAAGTGCAACATGCAAAATTAATAATTTAATATGTGACAATAAAAATAAAGTAAGTAGAGAGCAAAAATTCATATATGCACAGGGGAATAACCACTAAACACCCAAAGTCCATAAGAGAGGATGAAACACATACGTTGTATCCAAGAAGAGAGATGGCATAACAGAAAATGTACTTACAGGTTGTCCATACATCATATGGTATGACAGTATGGAGATAGTCGTCAGATCAGTATCTTAGACAATATAAGATCTAGCATGTAAGTGCACACAGATACATATATATGTTAGTAAATTCACTAAAAATAACACTTGGATAAATACCCACAATGTACTTACAGGTTGTCCATTCATCATATGATATGACGATATGGAGATAGTCGTCAGATCAGTATCTTATACAATATTAGATCTCGCAGATACAGTTGTGCTCAAAAGTTTACATACCCTGGCAGAATTTTTCCTTTCTTGGCCTTGTTTCAGAGAATATGAATGATAACAAAAAAAACTTTTTCTCCACTCATGGTTATTGGTTGGGTGAAGCCATTTATTGCCAAACTACTGTGTTTTCTCTTTTTAAATCTTAATGACAACCAAAAATATCCAAATGACCCTGATCAAAAGTTCACATACCCTGGTGATTTTGGCCTGATAACATGCACAGAATTTGACACAAATGAGTTTGAAGGGCTACTAAAGGTAACATCCTCACCTGTGACCTGTTTGCTTGTAATCAGTGTGTGTGCATAAAAGCTGAGTGAGTTTCTGGTATCCAGACAGACTCTTGCATCTTTCATCCAGCCACTGACGTTTCTGGATTGTGAGTCATGGGGAAAGCAAAAGAATTGTCAACGGATCTACGGGAAAAGGAAGTTGAACTGTATAACACAGGAAAGGGATACAAAAAAATATCCAAGGAATTGACAATGCCAGTCAGCAGCGATCAAACTGTGATTAACAAATGGAAAACCAGGGGCTCTGTAAAAGCCAAACCACGGTCAGGTAGACCAACAAAAATTTCAGCCTCAACTGCCAGGAAAATTGTTCGGGATGCAAAGAAAAACCCACAAATAACATCATCTGAAATTCAGGACTCTCTGAAAACTAGCGGTGTGGCTGTTTCAAGATGCACAATAAGGAGGCACTTGAAGAAAAATGGGCTGCATGGTCGAGAAAGCCATTACTACACAAATGCCACAAAGTATCTCACCTATAATACGCCAACAGCACAGAGACAAGCCTCAAAACTTCTTGAACAAGGTAATTTGGAGTGATGAGACCAAATTTGAACTTTTTGGCCAAAACCATAAACATTACATTTGGAGAGAGGTCAGCAAGGCCTATGATGAAAGGAACACCATTCCTACAGTAAAGCACGGAGGTGGATCGCTGATGTTTTGGGGATGTGTGAGCTACAAAGGCACAGGAAACTTGGTAAAAGTTGAAGGAAAGATGAATGCAGCACGTTATCAGCAAATACTGGAGGCAAATTTGCACTCATCAGTCCAGAAGCAGCACATGGGACGTACTTGGACGTTCCAACATGACAACGATCCAAAACATAAGGCCAAGTCGACCTGTCATTGGCTACAGCAGAACAAAGTGAAGGTTCTGGAGTGGCCATCTCAGTCTCCTGACCTCAATATCAGAGAGCCACTCTGGTGAGATCTCAAGCGTGCAGTTCATGCTAGACAGCCCAGGAATTTACAGGAACTGGAGGCTTTTTGCCAAGAAGAATGGGCGCAGCTTTACCATCTGAGAAATTAAAGAACCTCATCCACAACTACCACAAAAGACTTCAAGCTGTCATTGATGTTAGAGGGGGCAATACAGTCATGGCCAAAAGTATTGAGAATGAGACAAATAGTAATTTTTCCAAAGTTTACTGCTTCATTTTTTGTAATGGCAATTTGCATATACTCCTGAATGTCAAAGAGTGATCAGCTTAACAGCAATTACTGTACTTGTAAAGTCAATATTTGCCCAGAAAATGAACTTTAACCCCCAAAACACATTTCAACATTATTGCAGTCCTGCCTTAAAAGGAGCAGCTAACATCGTTTTAGTGATTGATCCATTAACACAGGTGTGGGTGTTGATGAGGACAGGGCTGGCGATCAATCAGTCATGATTAAGTAAGAATGACATCACTGGACACTTTAAAAGGAGGCTGGTTCTTGGTATCATTGTTTCTCTTCAGTTAACCATGATTATCTCTAAAGAAACACGTGCAGCCATCATTGCACCGCACAAAAATGGCCTAACAGGGAAGAGTATCGCAGCTACAAAGATTGCACCTCAGTCAACAATCTATCGCATCATCAAGAACTTCAAGGAGAGAGCTTCCATTGTTGTCAAAAAGGCTCCAGGGCGCCCAAGAAAGACCAGCAAGCGCCAGGACCGTATCTTAAAACTGTTTCAGCTGCGGGATCGGACTACCAGCAGTGCCGAGCTTGCTCAGGAATGGCAGCAGGCTGCTGTGAGTGCTTCTGCACGCACTGTGAGGCGGAGACTCTTTGAGCAAGGGCTGGTTTCAAGGAGGGCAGCAAAGAAGCCACTTCTCTCCAGAAAAAACATCAGGGACCGACTGATATTCTGCAAAAGGTACAGGGAGTGGACTGCTGAGGACTGGGGCAAAGTCATTTTCTCTGATGAATCCCCTTTTCGATTGTTTGGGACATCTGGAAAACAGCTTATTCGGAGAAGAAGAGGTGAGCGCTACCACCAGTCTTGTCTCATGCAAACTGTAAAGCATCCTGAAGCCATTCATGTGTGGGGTTGCTTCTCAGCCAAGGGAATCGGCTCACTCACAGTCTTGCCTAAAAACACAGCCATGAATAAAGAATGGTACCAGAATGTCCTCCAAGAGCAACTTCTCCCAACTGTCCAAGAGCAGTTTGGCGCCCAACAATGCCTTTTCCAGCATGATGGAGCACCTTGCCATAAAGCAAAGGTGATAACTAAATGGCTCATGGAACAAAACATAGAGATTTTGGGTCCATGGCCTGGAAACTCCCCAGATCTTAATCCCATTGAGAACTTGTGGTCAATCATCAAGAGACGGGTGGACAAACAAAAACCAACAAATTCTGGCAAAATGCAAGCATTGATTATGCAAGAATGGACTGCTATCAGTCAGGATTTGGTCCAAAAGTTGATTGAGAGCATGCCAGGGAGAATTACAGAGGTCTTGAAGAAGAAGGGGCAACACTGCAAATATTGACTTGCTGCATTAACTCATTCTAACTGTCAATATAACCTATTGGTACTCATAATATGATTGCAATTATATTTCTGTATGTGATATAAACATCAGACAAACACTAATAAAATCCAGAGGCCAGCAGATCATGTGAAAATATAATTTTGGTGTCATTCTCAAAACTTTTGGCCATGACTGTACACAGTATTAAGAACTGGGGTATGTGAACTTTTCAGGGCTATTTGGATGTTTTTGGTAGTCATTAAGATTTAAAAAGAGAAAACGCAGTAGTTTGACAATAAATAGCTTCACCCAACCCATAACCATGAGTGGAGAAAACGTTTATTTGATATCATTCATAATCTCTGAAACAAGGCCAAGAAAAGAAATATTCTGCCGGGTATATAAGCTTTTGAGCACAACTGTACATATATATTAGTAAATTCACTACAAACAACACTTGGATGAATACCCGAATAACGGGAGGGATGCTAGGGGCAAGGGTATTATGCAACGTGAATTGGACCCTATTCAGGGAAATGCAATATCCTAACGTATAAACATATCTATTTACCGACGACTCCATATAAAACAGTACTGTCATCCACCCTTATGAGATAAAATGGACAAATATAATGGAGTACCCTGCCAATGAGCAAGAACTTCTAACCACTAGAATTGTATACTGAGAGACATATGCACAAAAATTAAACAATTTAAAAACAGACCCTAGAGGACAAAAACGGACTCAGAGAAATGGGGCAAAGCTCAATACTTCATTGAGGCCTTTAGGATACACGCTATTCATTCTGATAATCCACTTGGTTTCCAACTGCACTAAATTCCATTTCAGATCTCCACCTTTTTTGTTCATCCGAATACAGTCAATGCCAAAGGCTTTCAGAAGACGGGAGTCACATCCATGGTGCACTTTAAAGTGGCAAGGTTTCATTTTCAGTGATGAGAAGTCAATGACCTGCTTAGTGTTGTTGATGTCCCTAACATGTTCCCTAATGCGAACACACAACTGAATGGAGGTTAGGCCAATGTATTTTAGATCACACGGGCATACAATGCAATATATAACTCCGATGGTGTCACATCTAATATGTTGAGTAATATTGAATTCTTGTGTGTTATCACTGGATCGGAAAACTGACATAGCAGTCATGTTCAAGCATGAAATGCAATCCTTGCTTGGGAAGAACCCCCATTTAGGACCTTTAGTCCCAAAGATGTTAGGTTTGGGTCCTTAATAAAAACTGTAAACCAAAATGTCCTTGAGGTTCTGTGCCCTCTTGAAAGTGATTGCTGGATGATCTGGAATATATTTCAAGATCACCAGATCCTTCTTTAGAATTGGCCAAAACGTATCCAAAATGTTACATCTCATGACAACCTTCATTGTATGTAGCAATTAATCTCACCACCTCCTTGGTTGGTTTCCTCAACCTGGAAAAACAGAAGTTAATTTAGCTTGGAGTGAAATGCTCTATGGTACCCCTTCTTAATACTCCTCTTAGAATAGCCTCTCTCAAGGAACTGAACTGAGAGATCTTTTGCCTGGGTTAAGAAGGATTGGTCGGACGAGCAATTACGCCTCGTGCAAAGAAATTGGCCTATAGGAATGCCATTATTAAGGTGTCATGGGTGGGAAGAGGAAGTGTGTAATAATGCATTTACCACAGAACCCAGAGGCGTGACACGCACCCCCCTGACAGACTGGGCTGTGGGCGATGTTTCACCGCATGTCACAGCCCAGCATCCAGCTCGCGCTTTCCCTCTCTCTCCTATGCATTCATTGACCGTAAGCGGGCTGGATGCTGAGCTGTGACGTTCAGTGAAACCCTGCCCACAGCCCAGTCAATCAGATGTGAGTAACTGGGTCAAGCCTCTGGGTTCCCGTGACTTGACGTGACATCAGTGGATGTCAAAGCAGGCTGCAGCCGGGGGTCACATGATGCCCAGTGAACGGTCAGTGATAGCGCCGCTCACAGGCAAAAATGACAATTAGTGATGGGTGAGCACTAAAATACTCGGGTGCTCGATGCTCGGGTCGAGCACATTGGAATACTCGGGTGCTCGACCCGAGCATCGAACCCAAAGTAAGCCTATGGGAAACTGACGGCTCCCCCCGGCAGTCTGCAGAGGGCCTAAAAATTGCCCAGATCGATGGGAACAGTGCTCAAATTACATGGGAACAGCATGGGGAAGACCCCTGGAAGCATTTCTGACTCCCAGGTCACTGCTGTCAACAACGTTGTCAGAGGTATTACGCCACTTTTACGGACTCACAATAAAACATACAAAAACGAAACCAAAATGGATTTTCCTGGGAAATATGTTAAGGAACATCCTTTCCAGGATAATGACTTGTGTATAAAGCAAAGTAAATAACCAAAAACAAAAATACTCCTCCACACCTTGTGCTATGTTCACACTTAGCGTTTTTGATGCGTTTTTGCACTTTCGCATTGCTTTCAACAGTGAAAAATGCATTCACCAGGAAATGTCATTTTAACATTTTACAACCTTATCTGGCCATGCGATGTGTGAAATGTCATCAGACACATCGTGTTTCATTTATGAAGAAGGGACTCTGAAAGTCACAAAGCCTATTTTTATAGGACCATCAGGCGGCCTTTACTATTCTTAAAGGGCCAGCAGTTGGCCCTCACTATTCTTAGAGAGCCATCAGCCGGCTATGTTTTATTGTTCCCATTGCTAAAGAGTGGGTCTTCTATACTGTTATTGTGTATGCAGTGAATGGCAGGGCTGCCCAAAATTTGGACGCACCCCAATGCCACTTTGAAAATTTGGACGCACCCCAATACCCCTTTGAAGAGACTTAGAGGAGGGCCTCCTGAAAACAATGTTCCCATTATTAGGAAGTGGGTTTCCCATTGTGTTTGCCTTTGTAGTGAATGCAAGGGTTGCCAAAAATTTGGAGGCACTCCAATGCCCCCTGGAAGAGACGTGGAGGAGGGCCTCATAAAAAATGTTCCCATTAGAAAGGAGCGGGCCTCCTATACTTGTAATGCCCATGCAATAAATGTATGGGCTGACAAACATTTACCCCTGGGGGGTATACAAGAACATACTGTATAAAAAAAATTTTTTTCGGGCATCATCAACACCCTTTAAAAAATTATGTGGGTGTTGCATCCCGAACCACGGTCACCCTGGTGATATGGTGGTGGAGGAAGAGGAGAAGGAGGAGGACAAGAGCAAATAGCTAAAATCAAGAAGTGTGTACCTGTGTGTGGGTGTGAAGAGTAGAGATGAGCGTTGTTCTACTCGAACTGTTCGCCAATCTCAAATTCGAGCTGTTTTGGGCGGTGTTCGAGCCGGTCGGCGAACACGAACAATTTGAGAAAAATTCGGCTGTTCGAGGTTATGTTCGATAACTGTTCGTGCACCAAAATCATAACTGGATTTTTTCTCAGTAATGATGAAAATTAATGTTAATACGCAGTTTGAGTGTACAGCGGGGCGGGGGGAGGGGCAGGGGATGGATCTCTGCAGGAACAATGAAGATCTCCATTTTTTTTTCTCTTTCCCGCATTTGCAGTGGGGAGGTGCAATCTGTCAGCCTATCAGCAGCGCACACACGGAGCGAAGTGCTTTTTTTCACACAAGCAAGGGCATGTGTGATTGGCAGTGTATGTCACATGTCCTTGCCCTATAAGACCAAGCCATTTTCCCCGTCGCCACCATTTTCTCACTGCTGCAGCTGCGTGTTAGACGGCACCGCTGTTGCTGTGTGCGCTATACCTTGTTAATTTCAAGCCAATTTTCGCACAAATATACAGATAGCTTGGGAGTAGGGAATAGTTGTGATTGCAGTCCTTTTAAGGACTAGGTTACAGCATTTCCTATGACTTTTATCAGGCAGGTCTGTGCTCTTAAATAGATAGATTGTGGGAGTAAAGACTAATTGTAATTGGAGTCCTTTTCAGGACTAGGTTACATCAGTTCCTATCAGTTTTTGCCAGGCAGGTCTGTGCCAGTGCTGTGCAAGTTTTTTTCACAGCATTTGGCTGAATCTAGCAAAGCTAATCCTTTATGGCCTATTGCAGAGTGTGTTAGTCAGTGGAGTAGCCTATCTGTGTTGCAAGATATACCACCTGTGTATAGAATACCAATTTTTTTACTGCACCTAGTGAAGTAAAATCTTTTGGGCATAGCATCATTCTATTAGTCCATCTATACTGACCTCCATCAGGTTGCAAACTGAATATAATTTTTTTCTGCATCTAGCTCTGAAAAAATATTTGGGCTTCTAGCAGTGTGTGGGACTTGGTCTATTAGTCCATCTATACTGACCTCCATCAGGTTGCAAATTAAAAATAATTTTTTTCTTCATTTAGCTCTGAAAAAATATTTGGGCTTCTAGCAGTGTGTGGGACTTGTTCTATTAGTCCTTCTATACTGACCTCCAGCAGGTTGCAAATTAAATATAATTTTTTTCTGCATCTAGCTCTGAAAAAATATTTGGGCTTCTAGCGGTGTGTGGGACTTGGTCTATTAGTCCATCTATACTGACCTCCATCAGGTTGGAAATTAAAAATAATTTTTTTCTGCATCTAGCTCTGAAAAAATATTTGGGCTTCTAGCAGTGTGTGGGACTTGGTCTATTAGTCCATCTATACTGACCTCCATCAGGTTGCAAATTAAAAATAATTTTTTTCTTCATTTATCTCTGAAAAAATATTTGGGCTTCTAGCAGCGTGTGGGACTTGTTCTATTAGTCCATCTATACTGACCTCCATCAGGTTGCAAATTAAAAATAATTTTTTTCTGCATCTAGCTCTGAAAAAATATTTGGGCTTCTAGCAGTGTGTGGGACTTGGTCTATTAGTCCATCTATACTGACCTCCATCAGGTTGCAAATTAAAAATAATTTTTTTCTGCATCTAGCTCTGAAAAAATATTTGGGCTTCTAGCAGTGTGTGGGACTTGGTCTATTAGTCCATCTATACTGACCTCCATCAGGTTGCAAATTGAATAAAAAAATTTTCTGCATCTAGCTCTGAAAAAATATTTGGGCTTCTAGCGGTGTGTGGGACTTGGTCTATTAGTCCATCTATACTGACCTCCATCAGGTTGCAAATTAAAAATAATTTTTTTCTGCATCTAGCTCTGAAAAAATATTTGGGCTTCTAGCAGTGTGTGGGACTTGGTCTATTAGTCCATCTATACTGACCTCCATCAGGTTGCAAATTAAAAATAATTTTTTTCTTCATTTAGCTCTGAAAAAATATTTGGGCTTCTAGCAGTGTGTGGGACTTGTTCTATTAGTCCTTCTATACTGACGTCCAGCAGGTTGCAAATTGAATATAATTTTTTTCTGCATCTAGCTCTGAAAAAATATTTGGGCTTCTAGCGGTGTGTGGGACTTGGTCTATTAGTCCATCTATACTGACCTCCATCAGGTTGCAAATTAAAAATAATTTTTTTCTGCATCTAGCTCTGAAAAAATATTTGGGCTTCTAGCAGTGTGTGGGACTTGGTCTATTAGTCCATCTATACTGACCTCCATCAGGTTGCAAATTAAAAATAATTTTTTTCTGCATCTAGCTCTGAAAAAATATTTGGGCTTCTAGCAGTGTGTGGGACTTGGTCTATTAGTCCATCTATACTGACCTCCATCAGGTTGCAAATTGAATAAAAAAATTTTCTGCATCTAGCTCTGAAAAAATATTTGGGCTTCTAGCGGTGTGTGGGACTTGGTCTATTAGTCCATCTATACTGACCTCCATCAGGTTGCAAATTAAAAATAATTTTTTTCTGCATCTAACCCAGGGAATAGTTTTGGCCTAATACCACAGTTTGGCCACTCAGCTCTGCTCGGTTACCATCCATTGTTTTTTTGTGCAAACAACTCCAGAGTTGTGAATTAGTTAACCACCAAAATGAGTGGAAAAAGGCCTGCTGCTGGTGGAAAGGGGAATAGGCGTGTTGGGAAGGGGAAAAAAGGTTGTGTCCGTGGGGTAGGTGCAGAAGAAAGACCATCTTCCAGCCAAACTAAAATGTCTACTTCTTTTAGCGGACAATGTGATAAGATCCCTTTCTTACGGCCACGCCAATCGCTACAAATTCCAGATGAGGCACAAAAACAGCAGGTGCTTCAACGGATATCAAGTGCTCCTTTAAGTGGGCTCTCCTCCACATCAACTTCAACATCACAAATACTCCAGTCCTCAAAGGTGTCACCCAAATCGCACTTGCTTCCTCACAGCTCCCAAATCTCCAGCTGCCCGTCTGAGTATGAGGTAGAACAGATGGTTGAGTCTGCAGAGCTGTTTACTCATACTATAGCCTGGGAATCAGAGGTCGACTCCAGCGCTTCTGTGAATCCAGACGAGGAAATGATCTGCACTGATGCCCAGAATCTTTATGAGTCGGATCCAGGACCAGACGCAGAAGGTTCTGACCATAATGTAGACCCTCATTCCCAAACTGTAACTCCTGTTGGTGGAGACAATGAGGAAGACGATGATAAGACTCAAATACCTGATTGGAGCGACAACTTTAGTTTTTTGTCAGGGCAGGAACAGGTTGGCTCTGAGGACGACGGGTGTGATAACGCACAGGGTGATGATGATGAGGTCGGAGATCCCACTTACGGTCAACCCACAGTCAGCCAAGAGATGAGGTCAGCAGAGGAGGTGGAGGAAGATGCTAGTGACGACGAGGTCAGGTTGCGCCTTCCTGGACAGAGACGTAGTACTGGAAGCACGTCACCAACTGCATCCTCAAACACAACTCTGCCTCTCACCACAAGTCGTGGTGGCTCTTCAGGTCGCATGGGTGCTAAGCCTTGCATAGCCTGGGCATTTTTTCAGATCGATAAAGATGACCCAACTCGTGTTATCTGTAACATTTGTCAGCAAAAGCTAAGTAGAGGCCAAAAAATACATAGTTTGAGGACTTCATGCATGAACCGGCACATGGACATGAAGCATAAGTTGCAGTGGGAAGCTCAGTGTGCTACAATGCGGTCTAGCCGGCCGGGCCAACCACCGTCTGCCATATCTTGTGCATCCGCGGCCTCTTCATCCTCTGTGACTGGGAGGACAGCAGTCACACCTGTTTTGGGGCGCAGACCTGCCACCTCTTTACCCGCAACAGCCAGCGTGATTGGCAGGTCATCATTTTCTTTGGAGGTGGTAACACCAGCTGGTCTTGAGCGCTGTCCGACATCGATAGCACCACCTTTGGATCAAGGCAACCTAACATGTCCGCCTGCATCTTCCTCACAGACCGGCAGTTTGCCGGGGACACCCTTATCAACCCCGTCTAAGCACAATAGCCAGCCCTCGGTCCCTCAGATGTGGACAAGTAAAAGACCATTTCCTCCTAGCCATGAGAAAGCTAAGAGGTTGAATTTCACCATCTGCAAGCTCTTGGCTACAGAAATGCTGCCTTTCCGCCTGGTGGACACAGAGGATTTTCGAGACCTTATGTCCGTCGCAGTGCCCCAGTACCAGATGCCCAGTCGGCACTACTTCTCAAAGAAAGGTGTGCCTGCGCTCCACCAGCATGTCGCACACAACATCACCGCTTCTTTGAGAAACTCTGTGTGTGACAGGGTGCATTTCACCACAGACACTTGGACGAGTAGGCATGGACAGGGGCGTTACATGTCGCTGACTGGGCACTGGGTAACTATGGTGACAGCAGGACAAGGGGCTGCTGTCCAAGTCTTGCCGTCCCCACGAGTTGTGCGTCAATCCTCTTTATGTCATTTTTCCTCCACTGCTTCTGCCTCCTCAACCTCCTCTCGGTCTTCCACCTGCACCCAAAGCCTGTCTGGTCATGCCACAAGCTTTCTAACTGCGCAGAAGGGATCCTGCACACCTCCTTACTATGCTGGCAGTAGGGCTCAACGTCATCAGGCGGTTTTTACATTGAAATGTCTGGGAAATGTGAGTCACACAGCTGAGGAGTTGTGGTCAGCTCTGGAGAACCAATTTCATGAATGGTTGTCTCCACTGGACCTGAAACCAGGGAAGGCCGTGTGCGACAATGCTGCAAACCTGGGTGCGGCCCTTCGCCGGGGCAATGTCACACACGTGCCTTGTATGGCTCACGTGTTGAACCTGGTTGTCCAGCAATTTTTAGCCCACTATCCCAGACTAGATGGCCTTCTGCAGAGGGCACGGTCGCTGTGTGCTCACTTCCGCCGTTCGCATCCCGCAGCTCAGCGACTTACATCTCTACAGAAGTCGTTGGGCCTGCCACTTCACCGGCTAAAATGCGATGTGCCTACCCGGTGGAATTCAACTCTGCACATGTTGCAGCGACTGTGGCAGCACCGACAAGCCCTGGTGCAATACGTTCTGACGTATAGCCTGGGCCAACGAGATTCAGAGGTGGGGCAAATCACGCTGGAGGAGTGGTCTCAGATCAGGGACCTATGCACCCTTCTGCACAGTTTTGAAATGGCGACGAAGATGTTTAGTGCTGACGATGCCATTATCAGCATGACTATTCCGGTGATTTACATGCTGGAGCACATGTTAAACAGAATTCGGAGTCAGGTGGTGGCACAAGAGGAGGTGGAGGAAGTAGAGGAGGAGGAGTTGTATGCGGAAGGGCTAACATCTGCAAGGTCCAGACGGTCGGCAGCACCAAGGCGGCAGGCATGTGAGGGTGGGGGAGATGATTTTACCAGGGCGCATGGTAGCAGCCAAACTAGTGAGGAAGGTGCAGGAGCCCAGGAAGAAGTGGAGGACGAACTGATGGAAGACTCATCAGATGAGGGAGACCTTGATCACATTTCTGTTGTGCGAGGTTGGGGGGAGAGGACAGAGGAAGGAAGCATGATTGCTACCTCGCCACCAACACAACAGGGACTTGGTGCTCCTGGATGCGCAACACACATGAGTGCCTTCTTGCTGCACTACCTGCAACATGACCCTCGAATTGTGAGAATTAGAAATAATCCTGACTACTGGGTTGCCACACTGTTAGATCCCCGGTACAAAAGTAAATTTGCAGAAATTATTCCTGCCATAGAAAGGGATGCACGCATGCAGGAGTATCAGCAGAGACTGTTGCAGAATCTTACATGTGCTTTTCCACAAAATACCAGTGGTGCACGTAGTGAATCTCACAGTTCCAACTTGCCAACCGTGGGACCGTCAAGTGTTCAGCACTCAAACCGTAACAGAACCACAGTATCTGCTGGTAACATCAATTTTGCGGAATCATTTCACCACTTTTTTAGCCCATCCTTTGCAAGGCCACAGGAGACAAGAAGTCTGACACATAGTCAACGCCTAGAGACGATGGTACAGGAGTATCTCCAAGTAAACATTGAAGCCACGACTGTGTCACTGGACCCTTGCTCTTTTTGGGCTTCCAATCTGGATAAATGGCCAGAGCTAGCCACTTACGCCTTGGAGATCTTGTCATGCCCCGCAGCCAGCGTTCTGTCTGAACGTGTGTTCAGCGCTGCTGGTGGTGTGCTGACAGATAAGCGCACGCGGCTCTCCACTGATAATGTAGACAGACTCACGTTCATAAAGATGAACAAATCATGGATCCGAAACGACTTTTCTACCCCTGTGTCATCCTGGGGAGAGTAAAAGCTTGATGATTGGTTAAAGTCACCCTACCAACCGTTTTAAGCTTTCAAATTACTAATCATGTTTATCTGTATCTTGACTGGAAAATAATTTGGGCTTTGTAGCAGTGTGCAGCACTGATCCTATTAGGCCATCTATAATAAGCTTCACCAGATTTAAAATTAAAAATAATTTTTAGCTGCATCTAGCCCGGAAAATAATTTTGGGGCTCCGAGATGCGCAAGACACATAAGTGCCTTCTTGCTGCACTACCTGCAGCATGACCCTCGTATTGTCAGAATTCGAAGTAATCATGACTACTGGGTTGCCACACTCTTAGATCCCCCAAACTTTTCGATCAACCTTTTCATTTTAATAAAGACCAAAAAAATGGTCATTTTTGAAATTATAAGCATTAGCAGGTTGTTAGAAACTGAAATCAAACAGTTTTCAACTCAAAACTTTATTCTAGGTGATGTTACATTTTCACATAGGACCCCTTGTTCGAAAGGAGCTTCTGAACTCTCTCGTCCATTGAATTTGTCAGGTTTTGGATGGTTTCTGCTTCAATTGTTTTGCATGAGGACAGAATACCCTCCCAGAGCTGTTGCTTAGATGTGAATTGCCTCCCGCCATCATAGACACTCCTTTTAATGATGCTCCAAAGGTTCTGAATGGGGTAGAGGTCAGGCGAGCATGGGGGTCACACCATAAGTTTGTCCCCTTTTATGCCCATATCAGCCAGAGATGCAGATGTTTTATGTGCAGCATGAGATGGTGCATTATCATGCAGAAAAATGATCTTGCTGTGAAATACACGGTTCTTCTTCTTGAACCATGGCAGGAAGTGCTGTTTGAGAAAATCCACATACATTATGGAGTTCATCTTTAGCGCCTTCAGGGATCCTAAAGGGGCCGACAATCTCTCTCCCCATGATTCCAGCCCAAAACATTACTCCACCTCCTCCTTGTCGGCGCTGTAGCCGTGTTTGCGTGGGGTGTCCATCAACCAGCCATCCTCCACTCCATTCATCTGGACCATCGAGCGCTGCACGGCACTCATCCGTGAACAAAACAGTTTTGAAATCAGTCTTCATGTAATGTTTGGCCCACTGGAGCCGTTTCTGCTTGTGTGAAGTGGATAGAGGAGGTCGACAGGATGGCATATGCACAGCTGCAAACCTCTGAAGGACCCTGCATCTTGTTGTTCGGGGGACGTTGGAGGCACAAGCAGCTTCAAAAACTTGTCTGCTGCTATGACAAGGCTTTTTTGCCGCTGCTGTTTCAACCTGACGTAATTGCCTGTAGGAAAGAGTCCTCAATTTGCCCTTATCAGCACGCACACGTGTGTACTGTGAATCAGCTACATACTTCTTGATTGCCAAGACACTTCATCCTGATCATCGCACAATGTTGATTGTAGTCATGCCTTGACCTAAACACTCCACAATTTGTTGCTTCTCAGCAGCCGACACATCCTTTTTCTTTCCCATTTTGGCAGAAAATGTAGGCTGCTTAATAATGTGAGAGAGCCTTCTTAAGTAGTCTTGCCTTTCATTGGACACACCTGCCAAACTAATTAGCACAGGTGTCTGCAATTGCTTACAGTGATATAAAGAGCCCTGACACACATCACCATCAATGAGTTTAACTGACAAACAAACAAATTCTTCCCTTATCACTCCTAAACACTTTTTGCATAATAATTTGGAACGCGGTGTACATGTGCTTTTCCACAAAACACCAGTGGTTCACGTAGTGAATCTTACAGTTCTAACTTGCCAACCGTGGTCTGTATGGAATTGTTCAATAAAGGGCCCAAAATTAAGATAACATAGATGGGAGAGGTCTCTATGAATAGGAATTCCTAAGTATTTGATACCCTGTGAGGGCCAGGCAAAGGGAAAGTTGGACTGGATGGAATCCTATATGGATTTAGGGAGGGAGACATCGAGGGCCTCAGACTTCGCTGCATTGATTTTAAAATTTTACCATGTAACAAAGTGATCTATTTCAGCCATAACAGCAGGGATGGATATATGTGATTGAGTGATATATACTAGGACATCATCAGCAAATAGAGAGCACTTGTACTCGGTGCCTCCCACCTCAATCCACCTAATATTGGGGTTATGGCGAATTGATGAGAGCAGGTGCTCCGTCACTAGGATGTATAAGAGAGGGGACAGAGGACATCCCTGCCTTGTCCCATTGGTGATTGTGAAAGGTGATGAAAATGTTCTGACGCACCCCCTGGGCCTTGGGACACCCGGAGCCGGACCCTTTTTGGTGGATGCTGGTGGTTGTAGTCTTCGTGGCGGCGATCCGGTTCCGTGGCTCAGGGCGGTCAAACCAGTGGCGGAACTATTTATGTGGTTTTGATGTTTAAATGTCCGACTACGCCACCCGTGGATTGCGGTCAGAGTGAACCGCCGCTACAGGGCAGACCGCTAAGGCTGGTGTTGTGGGTGCAGCAGAGCGTAGCATAACTCCCCACGGGAGGAGTATAGCCTCAGGGCAGTGTATGCGGAGTATGGGGGTGATGGTGCAGGGCAGCAGCAGTAACGACACGGAGTCAGTGATGCAGTTCAGGGCCTTTACTCACAGTTCTTATTATCCAGACCACGTCTGCAGGTAACGGCTGCCCATGTCGTACTGTGCTCACCAGGTGAGGGGCTCAGACAACTCCCAGATAACTTTGGAGCGCTTCACAGGACCCCCTTTGTGTGTCCTTTGTCTGGCCTTTCTTACCAACACTTCTGTCCGGCTGCCTCGGGCCTCCTCTTGGTAAACTTGGCGCCAGTTTCCCTGACCCTATGTGGTGCCTTCCTAGCGGGTGGAGCAAGGGGCTGCGCCACATAAAATGTCAGAGCCTCCGGTTTCTAGCTGAGGGTCGTTTCCTGCCTCCACTAGTTCGGGGACCGGTCTCCCCCTTTGGCCTGACCCCTCCACGCAGGTGGATTCGGGCGTGCGGTGGCGACTCGCCCGTCCGCACCCCTGGGATCCCTTCATTCCTCGTTCCTGGAGCCTTCTCCGCTCCTCTTCCTTCCTTCTCCCTCTTGCAGGCCTGGGCCTCTGTTACTAGGCCCGCCTCCGGAGCAGAGCTCATGCAGAGCCCCTGCTCCCTGCCACTTCTGCTCAGACTTCTCTGCACTGAACTAAGATGGTGCCCACCTTTTAAACTCCCTTCTCAATGCACCCAGGAACTGCTTCCTCCCTGCTCCTGCACTGCAGGGTTCCCCTTCCTCAGTGTTCCCTCCCCCCACTCCAGCCAGGGACAGGGACTGTCGTGCCCATCTCAGGGGCATATTGGTCGCCCTGCCCCACGGCAATGTGGTGTAATGCATGCAGGTGTCGGGTCCTGATCCACACTCCATCCTTATCTGAGAGTGAGATATCACACCTCTGGGTGAGGTGCAATACGTCTGTAGCAACCGAGCCCTCGGTGCTACAGTTCCATTTATCTTCAGCCTAGGTGACGTATTGTGATACAGGGCCGTGATTTTGGCTATAAAAGGGTCCCCTAGACCCCTACCCCAAGCTTTTTAAGAGAATCATATATGGCGTGCCAGGAGACTCTATGGAATGCTTTCTCAGCATCCAACGAGAGTATCTACTTACAAATTTTTAACTGCATCTAGCCCAGGAAATACTTTGTGCCTAGTAGCAGTGTCTGCTAGTCAGCGGATTATCCCGGCTGTTAAGCAAGCTACACCACCTGTAGTTTGGACACTTAATTTTTTCAAAGGAAATGCTTCGGGACCACGGGATACTTAGTGAAGAGCATCAGGAGGCACCCCAAGGCATAGGGGCTGGGACTGGCACTAGGATGCCTTGCGGTGGACAGCCGAGCTCGATCCTTATAAAAGCTTTTTAACTGCAGCAGCTTTAGTGGACGCTACTGGAGCTGGAATTACGCGGCTGCTGGCATGAGACTTGCCCTCCAATAGATCCTTGTAAATGGATTTAAAGTGTATTCATTCAAATTAGAGGGACAATTTAAATTAAAAAGCTTAGAGCTGCCTCCACCACAGGGGGGCTCTCTCGACCCACCAGCGGACAGGCACCAGTATTGGGAGAGGGGGGCTGGCCGTCAGGGTTCACCGCGGCTCTGGCACAAACCCGGCGACACGGAGGTGGCACGGGCAGGAGCGGACTGGCCGTCTCGGCTTCTCACTTTTTGGATTTTAGAAGGGCATGACATGCCTATATCTGTGTCTCCCCCTCCTTTTACTCCTCCACCTCTTTTCTTTTCGCATGACTATATGTACTTGTCACTTTTCCATGTGTTAGTTGTGTCTTCTGAGCAGTTTGTCAGCTTTTGGACACCTTTGAAGGTGTTTTCTATGTGTTTCTATGTGTTTTTGTTTGCCTGCCATTGGTTTTAACGGTGTTCGAAGGTGTTCGACGAACAGTTCGACGAACAGTTCGGCGAACACACGGGTGTTCGACGAACCGAACCGAACTCGAACACTACGGGGGTGGCTCAACACTAGTGAAGAGGTGCATGGGAATACACCTCCCAGAAAAAGACACTGGATTTGATTTTAGGTTACGCTGCTATCATTCTGTAGTGTTAAGAAGTCTGGCCCAATCCAGCCCTTGTTCATTTTTATAAGAGTCAGCCTGTCATCATTTTCAGTTGACAGGCGGATGCACTTATCAGTTAAAATTCCACCAGTGGCACTAAAAACCCGCTCTGATAAAACACTGGTGGCAAGGCAGCCCAGGACCTCCAAGGCATAGAGAGCCAGTTCATTCCACGTATCCAGCTTGGATACCCAATAATTATAAGGCACAGAGGAATCACGGAAGACGTTGGTACATTCGGCAAGGTACTCCCTCAGCATCTTCCCAAACTTTGCAGTACTTGTGAGAGTACCCTGCGCCTCAGGGTCTGTGCAATGGGAGGGGCTGAGAAAATTCTCCCAGAACTTTGTCAGTGTTCCTCTGCCTCTGCTGGATTGAAGTTGTGTCTCTCTTGCCTGTACTCATTGGTTGTCCAACGAACTGTGACCTCTCCCGCCAGCGTTTTCAGATGGGAATTTTTTTAATAGTTCCGCAACAAGGGCCTTCTGGTACTGCCCCATTTTTGTAGACCTGTCCGCCTCAGGAATAAAAGATTTAAAGTTCTCCTTGTAGCGTGGGTCTAGAAGTGTCAACAACCAGTAATGACTGTCACCCAAAATTTTGGGAACGCGAGGGTCATGGGAAAGGCAGCGTAACATAAACTCAGCCATGCGTGCCAGACTGTTAACAGGCAAGACTTCCGTGTCCGCACCAAGAGGATGACCGACCATACTCTCCTCCTCCTCCTCTCTGTCCTCTGGCCATCCACGCTGAACAGACGGTATGACAGTTGTGCAGGTAGTACCATCTATAGCGCATGCTCTTCCTCCTCCTCTTCCTCATTGTCACCCAATCCACGTTGGGATGAGATGAGGCTGGGCTGTGTGTAATCACCCTGTTTGGTTGCTTGCTCCATCTCATCGTGCTCCGCCTGCAATGCATCCTCTTTGATTGTGAGCAGAGAGCATTTCAGAAGACAGAGAAGTGGGATGGTGACGCTAATTACGGCATCATCGCTAGTCACCATCTTGGTGGAGTCCTCAAAGTTTTGAAGGATGGTACATATGTATGACATTCATGTCCACTCCTGAGGTCTTATGTGTGGAGTCTGAACTGAATACCGATGGCCTTGTTGATGCTGGTACTCAACAACTGCCCTCTTCTGCTCACAAATCCTTCCCAATATCTGCAATGTAGAGTTCCACGTGGGGACATCACACACCAGTCTGTGAGCTGGAAGCAGCAAACGCTGCTGAAACACGGCAAGGGCGACGGAAGCTGTAGGTGACTTTGTAAAATGGGCACACAGGCGGCGTACTTTAACAAGCAGATCCAGCAGCTCCGGGTAGGATATGAGAAACCGCTGAACCACGAGGTCACACACGACCATGCCTGGCTATAGGTTCTGCAGTGTGAGCCACAGATCTGCCTGCTCTTTCAGAGCTGTCCACAACTCTTCAGCATTGTGCGGTTTGTCACTTAAACATATTAGCTTCAGCACAGCCTGTTGCCGCTTGGCCGAGGCAGTGCTGCAGTGCTTCCAGCTTGTGACTGATGTAGTCATTTTGGAGATGGAGGCTGAAGAGGAGGAAGCGGCTGAGTAGAATGAGGTGCAGGAGCTGTAGACGCAACCCTGATTGACCTAGCGCCCTCAATCCTTGGCGTCGAGAGGACGTGTTCTGTTCCAAGGTCCGACTGGGTCCCGGCTTCCACTATGTTAATCCAGTGTGCCGTCAGTGAGATGCACCATCTCTGCCCATAAGCACCTGTCCACGTGTCCGTGGTTAGGTGGACTTTCCCGATAACTGCGTTGTTGAGGGCACGGCTAATATTTTGGGACACGTGCTTGTGTAATGCGGGGACGGCACACAGGGAGAAATAGTGGCGGCTGGGGATTAAGTACCGAGGGATGGCCGCCGCCATCAGGTGGTGGAATATTTCCGTCTCCACGAGCCTAAAAGGCAACATTTCTAGCGCAAGCAGTCGTGAAATTTTTGGGAATTTAGTAGTGTGGCCTGTGGGGCGTTGGCTGCGTCTTTGCAGCTTGCAAAGCTTGCAGCTTGCGTTCCAAGGACTGGGGTATGGACAACTGAACGCTGCACTGGGAAAAGGACTTAGATGTGCTTCCTGATGCTGCTACTTGAGAGTGTGCAATGACAGGTGCAGGGCAGGAGGCATCTTCGCATGCACCATAGACAGGGGATTGGCTTGCATGCACAACAGCGGAAGAAGCAGTGGTGCCACCCGCAGACACTGTTCCTGGACCCTGGGTTCGGCCCACAAAGTCGGGTGCTTTCCTGCCATGTGCCTGATCATGCTGGTGATGGTCAGGCTGCTAGTTTTGCCACCCCTGCTGATGCTGGCCTGGCAAGTGGTGCAAATCGCCTTTTTGGGTTTATCGGCAGAGTCTTTAAAAAACAACCAGACTCGGGAAGACCTAACAGTTGTACTGGCATCTTACTTCGTGTTGGTGCAACGGGGAACGGTTGCCTGCCTTCTGTCTGCGACCACCACACTGCTTCTTCCTGCCTGTTGGGGTGCTCTGCCTCCCTCCCCCTGTGTGCTGCTGTCCTCGCTCTACATGTCCTCCTGCCAGGTTGGGTCAGTTACTATATCATCCACCACCTTGTCTTCCACTTCCGCACCCTGGTCCTCCTCCTGACTTTCTGGCAATTGTGTCTCATCATCATCCACCTCTTGTGACACTTTCCCACCGTCGCCTTCAAGTGGTGCTTCAAGTGGACCGGGCGAGAGGCCCGAATCTATAAATGGAAAAGTGAACAGCTCTTCAGAGTGTCCAAGTGTGGGATCAGTTGTCTTCGGACACTCGGCATGGTGGGAGGAAGGAGGATCAGGGTGAGGAATATGCAGTCCAGACTCATGGCTACTGAGACTTGACCGTGTGGAAGACAGGGTGGTGGTTGTGGTGGTGGCAAAGTGACTGGAAGCATTATCCGCTATCCAACCAACAACCTTTTGACACTGCTCTGGGTTCAATAATGGTGTACTGCGGTACCCTAGGAATTGGGACAGGAAGGTCGGGCGAGAAGATGTGGGTGTTTGTTGTGGCACAATTTCAGCTTGCCCATGGCCTCGGTCTCTGCATGCACCATCACCATCATGTCCAGTTCCCCATCCCTTGCCAAGCACCTTGCCCATTTTAAATGGGAGACAATATTTTCACTACAAATGGCTGAATTTGGAGCGAAGTTATATGTAATTCGTGTGATGGACAAACCACAGTTTTAAATACCTGGCCTGTAGTTAACTATTTTGAACAGCAAACTGGTGTCAATTGCTTCACTGACACACTGAAAAAAAAAATAAATTTTTAGTGCTGTAATATGGAAATGACCTGGCTGTATTCTGCAGTGCTAACAAGCAAATGGCGCAGAACAACGGTGTTCTCTGGATTGCTTTTTAAGCAAATAATGAAGATTAAGATCCAAAAAAAAATATTTCTGGCCCCTGAGACCTGGGCCTATTTCTACAAATATCTAACAGCAGCAGCAGACAAAACTGGAATGGAGCCTCTTGTGCTATATGCACTGCTGTCTGCTATATACCCTGCCTGCCTATATACACTGCCTGCCTGATATCTCTGCAGATGGATTAGTCCTCAGAAGAACTATTTGTTGAGATGGATATGTGTCTCTAATATAGTTTGAAACACCTACACTAGCTAGAAACAAGCAAATCTCTCCCTAGCTCAGCAGCACCTCTCCCTACACTGTCTTATTCCGGAGTGACTGTGACGAGCATGGCGGCGCCAGGTCTGATATAGACCTGATGACGCTGTGCGGCCAGCCAATCACTTTAATGCCACAACCAACATGGCTACGGCATTACAGTGAGTGGCAGACAATCCCTGCTTGATCACTGGCTCTGTAAAGAGCGTCAAACATGCAGGGAGAGGAGACCCGAGCTCCCGCCGAGCAACCCCGGAAATACTCGGCGAGCGCCGAGCATCTCGAGCAGTGAGATACTCGAGCGAGCACCGAGCAGTAGCGAGCATGCTCGCTCATCACTAATGACAATGGAAGGTATTTACAAAGAAACTTCTTTCTGTTGTTTAAATTGATTTGGGCATTAGTTATTGTAGTGGACAGCCTCTTTAAATTAGCCTTTGAGAAATGGAGATATTTTTAGAGGGGGCAGTGCATCAAGTCACTGTGGTCACTGACCATAATAATTTAGCGTAGATTGAATCAGCTAAATGGCTAACTCCAAACAGGTCAGATGGTCCTTATTTTTCTCTTGATTCAATTTCTCTAGATTCAATTTAGGCCGGGGTCAAAGAATGTGAAGACTGATGCACTATCACATAGTCTTAGTTCAGTTTCTACCTCCAGGACATTCTCCCTAAGGGCATTGTGGTTTCTGTGGTATCCTCAGAGTTGGAAGCCGAGATTCGTAAAGTCCAGTCGTTGACTCCTTCCGCCACTCCTGGGTCCAAATTATTTGTACCTGTGACCCAAGATTGCGTTTGGTGCAGGAGTTGCAACCATGATTCCATCTTGGGTCATCATGGGGTCAAAGCTACGCAGAAAGCTATTACTGGGCATTTTGGTGGCCGTCTATGAATAATGATATTAAAGATTTTGTCTCCGCTTGTGAAGTTTGCACACGCGATAACATCTGTCCTAACCATCCGGCAGGTGAATTGGTTCCATTTCCAATTCCACAAAGACCATGGACTCATCTGTCCATAGATTTCATCACGGATTTGTCCCTTCTGGTGGAAAGACTGTTATTTGGGTGGTGGTTGACTAATTCAGTAACCAAGCTTATTTTGTTCCTTTGTCAGGGTTACCTAATGCTGAGACACTCTCCAGGTTGTTCATTTGTCATGTTGTGAGATTGCATTGAATTCCTCTTAACAATGCGTCTGATAGGGGAGTGCAATTTGTCTCCAACTTGTGGGGGGCGTTTGTAAAAAACTGGGGATTGACTTGTCATTTTCCTCTGCCTACCACTCTGAAATCAATGATCAGACAGAAACAACAAATTAATCTTTGGAACAAATGTAAAGGTGTTTTGTTGCGGCTCAGCAGGAGGATTGGTCTTCTTTCTTACCTCTTACTGAGTTCGCTTTTAAAAGTCGGGTCAATCAGTCCACTGGAACCTCGTCGTTTTTTTGCAATTATGGTTTTCATCCCCATTTTGTGAATTTTCTAGGATAAGTTCTGAATGTCCTGGAGTGCAGATGGACATACAGAAACTTGGAAATGTCTGGAGGGCGATTCAAAAAAATATTGGGGCCGCTCAGATTGGGCAAAAACGTAAGACCGAATGAAAACATTCGGCGAATCCTGTCTTTAAAGTGGGTGATTATTATTATTATTATTTATTTATATAGCGCCATTGATTCCATCGTGCTGTACATAGGAACGGGTTACATGCCACATACAGATATCACTTACAGTAAACAAAACTAACAGTGATAGACTGGTACAGAGGGAAGAGGACCCTTCCCTTGCCGGCTTACATTCTACAGGAATGGGGAGGAGACAGTAGGTTGGGGGGGTTGCAGTAACTCCAGTGAAGTTGAGTGGCAGCAAGCAAGGTCATGGCAGGCTGTAAGCTTGTTTGAAGAGATGGGTTTTCAGGTTCCGTCTGAAGGATTCAAATGTGGCGGATAATCTGACATGTTGAGGCACAGAATTCCATAGGATGGGGGATATTCGGGAGAAATCTTGGAGGCGATTAGGTGAGGAATGAATAAGTGTGGAGGAGAGAAGGAGGTCGTGAGAGGACCGGAGGTTGCGTAAGGGAATATATCTGGAGATTATTTCAGAGATGTACGGAGGAGAAAGGTTATGGATGGCTTTGAGATCAGTGTTAGTAGTTTGAACTGGATACGCTGGGAAATTGGGAGCCAGTGAAGGGATTTTCAAAGGGGGGTAGCAGAGGAGTTGCGAGGCGAGAGATGAACTAGTCGCCCAGCAGAGTTTAGAATGGACTGGAGAGGTGCGAGAGAGTTAGCAGATAGGCCACAGAGGAGGATGTTGCAGTAGTGAAGGCGGGAGATGATGAGGGTATGCACAAGCAGTTTAGTAGATTGAGAGTTGAGGAAATGAAAGATTCTGGAAATATTTTTGAGCTGAAGGTGACAGGAAGTGGCGAGAGCTTGGATGTGGGGTTTGAAGGGCAGAGGCAAGGCTTACTCCGAGGCAGCGGATTGCTGGTACAGGAGAAAGTATGATGTAATTTATTGTGATAGAAAGATTAGGTGGAGAAGATATGCGAGATGGGGGAAAGATGAGGAGTTCAGTTTTGTCCTCGTTAAGTTTGAGGAAGCAAGGGAAGAAGAAGGAGGATATGGCTGATAGACATGCTGGGATTCTGGACAGCAGAGAGGTGACATCAGGGGCAGAGAGGTAGATTTGAGTGTCATCTGCGTACAGATGGTACTGGAAGCCATGGGATTTTATGAGCTTTCCCAGGCAAAGGTTATAGATTGAGAAGAGTAGGGGTCCTAGGACAGAACCTTGAGGGACTCCAACAGAGAGGGGCAGGATGAGGAGGTAGTGTGGGAGCGGGAGATGCTAAATGTGTGGTTCGAAAGGTATGAGGAGATCCAAGATAGGGCAAGGTTTTTGATGCCAAAGGAAGAGAGGATCTGTAGTAGGAGGAAATGGTCAACTGTGTTGAAGGCAGAGGACAGGTCAAGAAGAAGGAGTACAGAGAATTGTCTGTTAGCTTTGACTGTAAGTAAGTCATTAGTAATTTTGGTAAGGGCAGATTCGGGGGAATGGTTGGGGCGGAAGCCAGATTGTTGGTTGTCGAAGAGAGAGTTAGATGAGAAGTGAGAGGAAAGTTCAGCGTGTTGCTCAAGGAGTTTGGAGGCAAATGGGAGCAGCGATATGGGGCGATAACTGAACAAGGTGGTTGGGTCAAGGGATAGCTTTTTGAGTATGGGCGTGATTGTGGCATGTTTGAAGGCAGCGGGGAAGGTACCAGAAGTTAGTGACAGGTTGAAATAATAGGTTAGGGATGGAATGAGTGTGGGGGTGAGGTTGGAGGAGGAGGTGGGATGGGGTCGAGTGCACAAGTCATGAGGTGTGATTTGGAAAGGAGACGAGTAAGGTCTCCATCCGTGATGTTGGAAAGAGAGGTTGTGGGGGAAGGGCAATGGTCTGGAAGACAAAGGGGTTGTGGTGGTTGGCCAGTAAAGACTTGCCTTGTTTGATCAATCTTGTTTTTGAAGTGTGTGGCAAACTCCTCAGCAGAGATGACGGAGGTCGGAGGGGGCAGAGGAGGGCGGAGGAGAGAGTTAAAAGTGTTGAATAGCTGTTTGGGGTTGTAGGATAGGGAAGATATGAGGGTTGTGAAGTAGGCCTGTTTAGCAGAAATGAGGGCTGATTTGAATGCGAGTGCTGCTTGTTTGAATGGTGATAAGGTTTGGTTGTCATTCAAAAATATTATACTTAAAGCACCGTTGGCGAAGTTGGGTCCAAAGTTCTTTGGTCCTTATGATATTCTGAAGGTGGTCAATTCAGTGGTTTTTAGGTTGATGCTTCCTCTATCTCTTCGCATCCTTAACGTCTTCCATAGATCCCTGTTAAAGCAGTTTGTCCCTTCGATTTTATCTCCCTTATCCCCGCCTCCTCCGGTTTCTGTCGATCGCAGTTTAGAGTAGGAGGTACAGAAAATTGTGACATGGATTGGAGAAGAGATCCTGGCTTTCAGCTCTAGATGTAAAGGTTGATCACCTGGTAAGGGCGTCCCATTCCAGATTTCCTGAGAAACCTGGGGTTCGGTGGCCCCCCTAGAAGAGGGGGTACTGTCATGATTCCACCACTCACAGTATCCTAAGGATGCTGTGAGTTACAGCTCAGCCACCCCATAGCATTAGGATTGTGAGTGACATCTCAGACACTCTATCTAAGGGAGGGGTATGCTGAGCTGTCAGTATTGTGAATAACAGCTCAGCTGTCAAATCTGGCCGAGCCTGTCGGGTTTCCTCCATGTGTTGCCTGTTTCGGGTGATTACCTGGCTGATTAGCTGACTGGCAATGATTAGAACATTGACAGTTGTAGATTAGCTCAAGTGGTGTGTGTTTACTTTGTGCTCTTATATTCTGATCTTTGTTGACCGACCTTGGATTTGCCTTTGACCATCCATTTGCCCAGTCTCTTTGTCTTGATCTGCTATTTTCTTGGAATTCTGACCCTGGACTGTGACCAGACTATGCCTTTGTCTCACCCCTTTGTTTATGATTTACCTTCCAGGCTTTTGACCTCAGACTCCTTGACTTCCCCGACTCACGGTTTGTCCATGAGAAGTGACTCAGCGTCACAAAGACACGCCGAGACACCCAAAAGGATAAATGGCTACTGCATAGCACAGACTATAAAGCTTAAAGAAACAGTGCAGTGAATTTCTACATGCCTTCCAAAATTTGAATCCAATTAAAGAGAAAACCACAACCAAGACATGCCATGAATAATTACTTCCATGCAAATTTGAATTTTCATTTTGGAGAGATGTTTCACTGGGTCACAAAAATGGGGCAGTGGTATGCTGTTTGAGGAATTATAGGGAACCTGACAGTTGATGCATGCTGCCCGATCACACTTTCAGGGCTTCTTAATTCAGCAAAAGTACTGGTGTTTTTCATTGCAGAAATGCTACTCCAGTCTTTAACTGGAGTAGCATTTCTGGCAAGGCACACGGAGGAGTATGCCATGGAAAATGAATTAGGCACATCGTTCTCCAGCGAGCCCTTCATCAAAATTGGTGTGTAGAATGCCAGCCTTAATGAATCGGCACCACAGTCTTTAGTCAAATTTTTCTTTCACCAAAACCATTCACAACCATTCCCTCTACTTGTAGCACAAAACAGTTTATTTTTATGGTGACTCTATCCCTTTAACCTGTGATAGCCACTAGCGTTGCCACATAACCAAAGATTTTGCCCTGTCTGAACTATCATGATAGTGAAGTGGAGAAAGTTAGACTTGGTTTAGTTGTCATCCATTTGTAACAGATCCAGTATTAAAAAATATTAATCAGTAACAAATGAAGCAAAAACAGGTACAAAATGCGAAACAAACTTTGGTTTCCATTTTGCATCTGTTTTTATTCCATTTTTAATTAATCCATGTTTACTAGAGGTGTCTTTGGATGCCCATAGTTTCAAGGAATACACAGAGCTAATATCAAAAAAAGATCTGTTAATGGATGATGAAATAGATGGCCATCCATTATGATCGATATCCCATTGACTGCAATGATTGAAAAAACAGATTTAGTTGCTATTCATTTTTTACTGGACATATAAATTGTGCAGGATACATTTTTTTGATGCAGCCAAAAAAATGGATAGCAGCTGGAAAGGAATGGAAGAAATTTCTTGACACTTCCTTCCCCATTCAAATTAATTCAACTTCTGGATATTTGAACAGAGCCTATGAATTATGGCTGAGAATTGTAAACGCGAGATAAATCACCAGAAAAGAACATGGTTTGCTAAAGGAAAAGCTACTACTAAGAGCTCACCTCTAAGGAGTAGCCTTTTATTGAGTATCACAATGATCAAAGTGTCTCTTTGGATCTGCAACCATTATGCTGTGCACCTCTTTGAAAGTGTAACCACTAAGCTTTTGTGCCCCTGGAAAAAGGAAAGAAAAGACACCAGAAAATTGTATTTGAAAATTGCCTGTCTGTTCTTTTCAGACAGGCCACACTAACAGCCACAAGATCAACATCTGCCATTCTTGAATATACAACATTACTGTATTGAAGGTTTGTCTTATACTTGGCTGCCATATTCTATTTATTGGTCATTCGAAAATTTTATCTCAAAAGGTAGAGAAGTCACCCTCCCCAACCCCCCAAACCAGTATGCTGCTTAAATGCATTGGTCCCAGTAGTGTTGATAGAGCCTTTAACTCTTCCATGACATTAGACGTACTTATACTCGGAACGTACCTATACTCATGAAGGGGTCCCAGACCAATAACATACAGTAACGTCATGGCTATAGTGTTGGGCACAGCAGCTGTGCCCACACTATCGCAGCCGGGAGATCCACTTCAGTGATAGTCAAGCTCTGGCTGTCACAGAGATTGCAGCATTTAGAAGGTTGGGAGATGGAGGGGGCACCCTGCCACGTAATCGTGAGACTAAGTAAAAAAGTTACAAAAGTTTAAAAAAAATTGTAAAAATATTTTTTTTTAAATATCACAAAATAAAAAAACTAAAAATGAAAAAATAAACCAATAAATATGTGTATCTGTGTAAAAACAAAAATAAACAAAAAAAAGGACACATATTTGGTATCACAACATCCGGAATGACCTGCTCGATAAAACCCCTTCAGTGAGCACCATAAAAAATTAATAAAAAATATGGTAAAACATATATTTTTTAGTGATGAGCGAGCATGCTCGCTACTGCTCGGTGCTCGCCAAAGCATCTCACTGCTCACTACTCGCCGATTATTTCCGGGGTTGCTCGGAGGGAGCTCGGGTCTCCTCCCTGCATGTTCGGCGCACTTTATAGAGCCAATGAACATGCAGGGATTGCCTGCCACTCACTGTAATGCCGTAGCCATGTTGGTTATGGCAATACAGTGATTGGCTGGCCGCACAGCGTCATCGGGTCTATATTATATATCAGAATAAGGTTCTGGCACTCAAAAACACAATAGCATTGAGATCCAAAGGTTATGTATGTCCTTTTATTGATGTACATACAGCAAAGTCCAATTCAAAGGAAGATTTCTGCCCAATGTTTTAACCCACACAGATTTTCCTCAGGGGCTTCAAAAAATAGTTCCAAAGTATATGAAAAAGACAACAAAACACAGAAATATCAATGACCATGTACCTACATCATTGAAACAACATAGGTATATCTATAGAGAGTAGGTATAGAATGAGAAACAGTAGTCATTCCCCAAAAAAGGAGCCATAATGTTACAATATTAGAACTGTTTCATCATGAGAACTTCAAATAATAAGTAAAAAATCTAAATAGGATAGGAGAAAAAGATCAAGCAGCAAAGTTTGTGATATCTGTGCATAGTTAAAATAAATATCAATCATGATCCTATATTAATGTCATTGTGATAGTAATCATATAAAATTTATAATACCTGTATGGAGAGTTGAAAAGTGTATGGTAAGGACTTGCTGCAATTAGTGAATGTGGGATATCCTATAGTAAAAAGATTATGATGTTGGGAAAAATTCATAAAATTGATGGAGAATCACGGATATAGGACATTTTTATATATACATACCAACTGGTCAGTGGAATAGTAGAATATGGCCACAACCAATACACTACACCGGGAGTTACCCTATGTAGCTGAAACAAGATAGTACACTACTCAGAGTCTATAATATATAGTCCATATATCTGAAATGTGAGGGTCCCTCAATGAATTACCTGTTTAATATAAGAAGCTTGGGAATGACAGGCAATGGTCCTAGAAAAAAAGGAGGATCCAAAAAGGTAACATGTCCCACTGAAGAGGATCCAAAGTAGTTAACCCATAGAGGAGGTTTCAGAAAAGAACAAGTGGAAATGCTAATTTGGGTATATAAATTACCTGTTTCTGCAGAGTGAGTCCTGAATGTGTGGCGCTCGCTGCACTGACAGGGCAGCTTTAGATACAGCGCTCCATGAAGCGTCTGCTTCCTGTTTCCGGTCTGCTGGAGCGCAGGTTCCGGTATGTGGAACGCAAGCTAGCGCCTGCGCTGTATGTGCTGTGAAGGGCGCATGATACCGCCGTATGTCAGCATGAATGCGTGCATGGGAAAAGAAAGGGAGAGCTCAAATAAGGAAAAAGGGGAGGGGTAAACATAGAAAGACAATCACTAAGTACAGAAGTGTAAAGATGTTCCAAATGACAAAGGATACACGATTAAACCGCAAGGCTGTAAATGTAATAGGAACAACGCGGATCTAACTGTGAAATGTCTGAAAAAGAGAAGGATAAATTAGTGGTAGGACGGAGAGCTCATAAAGTACATATAGAAGGGAAGATGAAGGTAAAAATAATAGAATGTGAATTACATAATTCATGAATATAATATACACACAATAATCTGAAATGAGAGGTACAAAGTAATTACTAAATAAATAAAAAAGGGGTCAGACATTGCAATCCTACATAATAAATATTGCACCATAATATATTTAAACATACTGCGTTTCTGAACATCAATATCAATTCAAATATGAACCTCATTTTCCTATTAAGTCCATGAGGTTCTAATGTCTTAAGTGTGTAAATCCAGAACGTCTCACGTTCCTTTAATTTACAAATCCTATCACCTGCCCTTCTTCCAGCAGGCACATGATCAATGACCTGATATCGCAACTGAGCAATAGTATGTTGTTGAGAAATAAAATGATGGGGAATTGGTAATAAAGTATACTTGCAACGAATCGTAGATTTATGTTTACTAATACGGTCCCGGATATGCTGGGTGGTCTCACCCACATATCCGAGACCGCACGGACATTTAATAAGGTATATAACATATGTAGATACACATGCAAAAAAACCTTTTAATGGGGAACTTTTTACTCATCATGGGATGGGTAAAAAAATTCCCTTTAGTCATATTAGAACATTGGCGACAGCCAAGGCATGGGAAATTTCCCATGCGTGGTGTCACCAGTGTAGTCTGTTGAATGTCCCTTGTAAGGCTACCAATATCAGCCCGTACCAATTTATTACGTAATTTGAGAGTTTTTTTATGGCGAAGTAGAATGGGTTGCTGAAATTCTTTGATCTTGGGATAAGAACTTCCCAATAATGGCCAGTGCCCTCTTATAATATTATGTATTAATGTTTGATAAGGATGAAATGTATTGACAAACACCATCCTTCCAGTCTTGGAACTACGAATCGTATGAGTATCTATGGGTAAAGCTATCGAAGGAGGGTAGCCCCTGGCAATGAATTTGTCACCCATTTCCTTCTGGCAAACTGATTTCAGAGTTAAACCTGAGACAATCCGATTAACTCTCACCTGTTGTGATTTAGGAAGAGATTTCTTGACATGTCTAGGGTGACAACTAGAATTATGTAAAAGTGAATTACGGTCTGTAGGTTTCACAAAGAGATCAGTCGCTAAGTGTCCTTCCTTGCTTATCTTAATCAGGACATCTAAAAAATAAATTTCAGATATACTATGATTTAAGGCGAATGAGAGATGTGAGGTACAATTGTTGAGATACGTGTGAAAATCTAATAGTTGATCCTCATCACCTGTCCAGATGACAAAAATGTCATCTATATATCGTCTCCATGAGACGATATTAGATTGACCTCCTGTATAATTGTATATGTATTGTTCTTCAAAATGGGCCATAAAAATGTTTGCATAAGGAGGCGCAATGTTCGATCCCATTGCGGTCCCTTTGCGCTGCATGAAGTATCTGTCACCAAACAGAAAAAAATTATTCCTTAAAATGATCCCTAGTAAATCTTTGCAAAACTCCTTTTGTAAAGTCGAAAGTGTACTATATTTGTCAAGAAACCAAGAAATCGCTTTAAGACCTAAATCATGGTCTATACTGGTATATAAACTGTTAACGTCGAGAGTAACCAGACGTGCTCCTGGTGGAATATGTTCAAGGTCCTGAATATGGGCAAGAAAATCGGATGTGTCCTTAATGTAAGACGTAATGTATGGGACTAGGGGGGTAAGAATCTTCTCAACAGTCTTTGCTAGAGGGGATAGAAGCGAATCAGTAGACGCCACAATGGGGCGTCCCGGTGGATGATGTAGATCCTTGTGGATTTTAGGAAGCGTGTAAAAAACCGGAGTAACCGGTTTAAAATGTACCAGGTAATCTGCCAGTTTTTGGTCAATGGTACCCAACTTAAGATGTATACCCACACATTGTTGGATCAAATTCTTAATCTGAGAGGTGGGATTGTGAGGAATTTGTGTATAAGTTTCCGAATCTCTCAATTGCCCCTCTATCTCACTGATATAATAAGTGCGATCCATCTCACCACTATCGTTCCCCCTTTGTCCGCCGGTTTAATAATAATTTTGTTATTCTGACTAAGGGAATGTAATGCTTGTCTCTCCTCATTATCCATATTCATTTTAATGGGAAATATACCCTTATTAATGTCATATATTAAATGTTTGATATCTTTACCCACCAATGTGATAAATGTCTCTACTGGATGGTAGTGTTTGGGAGGATTAAATTTAGAAGGTATCCTCAAGTCTAATTGTTTCAAAGAGAAAGATCCAGTATTGTGATCTACTGGCTGTGTATAAGGAGGGACCTGATTGGTCATAAAATGTACCTTAAGTCTCAGGGTACGAAAAAAACATCTAAGTTCTTGGTCTAGGGTGAATGAGTTGAAGTGTGGGGTAGGGCAAAAGGATAACCATTTCTGTAAAACTCTCGTCTCCGTTGGGGTGAGAATGTAGGAGGAGATATTGTATACGAGGTTCGAGGGCCTACCTGTGATCGAAAGGTCATCCTGTTGCTCTGTGCCTGTAAGGAGTGGGAGGGCAGTGGCTGTGATGTGTGGCCCAACGTGACACTTTCTGCTCTGCCGCATTTTCCGCGTCTTGGAGGACGTTCCCCAAAAAACTTCTTGGGCGTGGTGCTCCATGCTCTCCTTCACTGCCTGAAGAAGAGTAATACCGCTGATTTGGCATACTGTAGCCAGCGGCCATTTATAGATATGACCCAAATCGTAATCTTCTTGATCCCTTCTAAATTTAGCCCTTTTACGTTCCTGAAGGTACTTTTTGCAAGTGATAAGCGTCTCAGTCATTTTCTTTTTAAGACTCTCGAATTGATCAGGTGGTATGGTATTAGCCAATTGGTTTTCAATAGAGACAATCTTATCTTCAAGACCCACTATCTCTTTCTGTAAATATTCAATAGTCAGTAACATCAGGTCCATTGAGCATTTGTTGATAATGCTTTCAAATTTATTACAGTAGTCCAAATTTTCTGAAAAAAGTGTAGGATGGAGATGAACTCGGAGTCCTCTAAGAATACGTTTGACCCGATGGTATTCTGCCAATGTTGAAAGATGTAAATCTAGGGCCACGAACCTTTTCCTCTCTTTCTCATAGTCTCTAGACTTGATCTCTTCCGCTGCTGTAGTAAGAAAACTCGTTCTGTCTATCCTTGAGAGAATAGAAGCTCCTTAAGGGGTGCACGCGTGCTGGGTTGTGCACGCGTCTTCTTGTGCAAAGTGGCTTCGGAGATAAGTGGCAGTTATTTCAGAGGCCATGGACTAACACCTGTCTTCTCTTTTCACACAGGTACATGCTCTGCTCCTGCTTGCTGTATATGTCGCCATCTAATGCTCTGCTCTCCTGATTCAACTTACTGGTACATGCTCTGCTCCTGCATATTCCTCTGCTTGCTGTATATGTCGCCATCTAATGCTCTGCTCCCCTGATTCAACTTACTGGTACATGCTCTGCTCCTGCACATTCCTCTGCTTGCTGTGTATGTTGCCATCTAATGCTCTGCTCCCCAGATTCAACTTACTGGTACATGCTCTGCTCCTGCACATTCCTCTGCTTGCTGTATATGTCGCCATCTAATGCTCTGCTCCCCTGATTCAACTTACTGGTACATGCTCTGCTCCTGCACATTCCTCTGCTTGCTGTATATGTCGCCATCTAATGCTCTGCTCCCCTGATTCAACTTACTGGTACATGCTCTGCCCCTGCACATTCCTCTGCTTGCTGTATGTGTCACCATCTAATGCTCTGCTCCCCTAAGTCAACTTACTGGCAGAATTCTCCGCTTGATATTTCTGCTTTATCTGTCCCATTCCATTCAATACTCACATATGTCTGTCCTTTCCCCACTGTAGATTTTATCTGATGTTTAGAGGTGCCAAACTGCAGAGCCTACTGAGTCCTAGCTCTGTCTTTGATCACCCAGCCATCTCCTGGTGAGGTGAGCAGCTGTTAATTTAGCCACAAGCAGCTCCCACAATGCCCCTCACCTGATGGTTTAGTGTGCCCTATATATTTAGAAGCTCCTTAAGGGGTGCACGCGTGCTGGGTTGTGCACGCATCTTTTTGTGCAAAGTGGCTTCAGAGATAAGTGGCAGTAATTTCAGAGGCAGTTAGTCAGGGCAGGAGTCAGGTAACCAACACTTTGACCACTTACTCTCTTTTAACTATGTTTCTGTTAGCTCTCACTTTTTCCTCTATAGTCCTCCACTTTCTAGTAACCCCTCAAATCCCTACACCTAGTAAGGAACTGTTCATCTCTCCCTCCATCCTCCCCATTCATCTGACCTCCTCCTCAGAATTATTCCTCAACATTCAATCCTGGATCTCCAAACTCAGACAGCCACCTCATGCTCTCTCTTGCTCCCACCTGCTAACACTTTCTCTGCTCCTCCTCACTGCTGGAGATATCTCTCCAAATCCTGGTCCTCCTCGCCATATCCCCACAGTTACTTCTACCTCCTATCCACGACCTTCCACAAACTGTCGCAACCCTTCTAACCTCATACCCATCCAACTAATCCCCACTTCCTCAGTTGCACTAACAGGAGCTCTATGGAACGCTCGCTCCGTCTGCAACAAACTTTCCTACATCAACGACCTTTTCATTACTAATAAACTTTCCTTCCTCGCCATCACCAAAACCTGGCTCACCCCCTCTGACACAGCCTCCCCTGCTGCACTTTCGAATGGCGGATTCCACCTTTCCCACACCCCCCGCCCCAACAGCAAACATGGCGTAGGAGTAGGTTTTCTCCTGTTAGATACCTGCGCTTTCACCCAAATCTCACTGCCACCCTCCGTTACACTCCCCTCTTTTGAGGTGCACTGTGTGCGCATCTATTCCCCCTCTGACCTCAAACTGGCCGTCATTTACCGACCCCCAGGGCTAGCCACCACTTTCTTAGACCACTTCACCACCTGGCTGCATCAATTCATTTCCGCTGACATCCCCACGATCATTATGGGTGACTTCAACATCCCCATTGACACTTCCCACTCGTCTGTCTCTAAGTTCCTATCCCTCACTTTCTCCTTCGGCCTTGCTCAATGGTCTTCTGCAGCTACTCAAAAGATGGCCACACACTGGATCTCATCTTCACCCGCCTCTGTTCCCCATCTAACCTCTCTAACTCACCTCTCCCTCTCTCTGACCATAACCTCCTCACATTCTCTACCTTCTCCTCTCCAGGTGCACAATCCCCACTCCACAAACTTACACACGCTCGCAGAAACCTCAAACACCTTGACCTACAATTACTCTCTGAATCCATCCTCCCTCTTACAGACATAAATTCCTTACACAATGCAGATGTTGCTGCCGCTTTATATAACACCACAATAGCTGTAGCTCTCGACTCGATCGCCCCTCTCACACATGCCAAAGCTCGCACAATCAACAGGCAACCCTGGCACACCAAACTTACTAAAGAACTGCGACGGGCCTCCAGAGTTGCGGAGCAGAGATGGAAAAGGTCTCACTCCATCGAGCATTTCATTGCATTCAAACAATCCCTCACTATTTTCAAGTCCACACTCACTACAGCAAAACAAACCTACTTCTCATCTCTCATATCCTCCCTGTCTCACAACCCTAAACAGCTATTTAACACTTTCAATTTTCTCCCTCATCCCCCAGCACCTCCTCCCTCTTCTCTCATCTTAGCTGATGACTTTGCCTCATTCTTCAAGCAGAAGATTAAAACCATCAGACAAAGCTTTTGCCTAAAGTCTTCACAACCCCTCCTCATATCTACTCAACCTTCCTCCTCCAAACCTCACTTCTCCACCATTATAGAAGGTCAAGTCTCCTCTTTACTCTCCAAATCACACCTCACCACCTGCGAACTTGACCCAATCCCATCCCACCTCATCCCTAACCTTACCACAGTCTTCATCCCAACCCTAACTCACCTCTTCAACCTGTCACTAACAACCGGTGTCTTCCCCTCATGCTTCAAACATGCCGCAATCACACCCATCCTCAAAATCCCTCCCTTGACCCATCCTCTCTGACTAGCTACTGCCCCATATCACTTCTCCCCTTTGCCTCAAAACTACTAGAACAACATGTCCACCTTGAACTGTTGTCCTCCCACCTCTCCTCCTGCTCCCTCTTCGACCGCCTACAATCTGGCTTCCGACCGCATCACTCGACTGAAACTGCCCTGACCAAAGTCACCAATGACCTACTAACCGCCAAATCCAAGCGACACAACTCCATCCTCCTCCTTCTGGACCTGTCATCTGCCTTCGACACAGTCGACCATTCCCTCTTACTACAGATTCTCTCATCTCTTGGCATCACGGACTTGGCTCTATCTTGGATCTCCTCATAATTAACAGACAGGACATTCAGCATCTCCTACTCACGCACCACCTCCTCATCTCGCCCCCTATCTCTCTGGACCCGATATCTCCTCCCTACTAACCAAAATCCCAAAATGTCTGTCGTCCATCTCATCCTTCTTCTCTGCCAGATCTCTAAAACACAACATGGATAAAACCGAGTTCATCATCTTTCCACCCTCTCTTTCATATCCCCCATCTGACCTATCCATCAACGTCAATGGCTGTTCACTCTCCCCAGTCCCACAAGCTTGCTGCCTTGGGGTAACCCTGGACTCTGATCTCTCCTTCAAACCACATATCCAAGCCCTTTCCACTTCCTGCCGACTCCAACTCAAAAATATCTCCCGGATCTGTGCATTCCTCAGCAAAGACTCTGCAAAAACACTAGTGCATGCCATCATAATCTCCCGCCTTGACTTCTGCAACCTCCTGCTCTGTTGCCTCCCTTCCAACACTCTTGCGCCACTCCAATCTATCCTAAACTCTGCTGCTCGACTAATCCACCTGTCCCCCCGCTATTCCCTGGCCTCTCCCCTCTGTCAATCCCTTCACTGGCTCCCCATTGCCCAGAGACTCAAGTTCAAAACCCTAACCATGGCATACAAAGCCATCCATAACCTGTCTCCTCTATACATCTGTGATCTAGTCTCCCGGTACTTACCTGCATGCAACCTCTGATCCTCACAAGATATCCTTCTCTACTCCCCTCTTATTTCCTCTTCCCACAATCGCATACAAGATTTGTCCCGCGCATCCCCCCTACTCTGGAACTCTCTACCCCAACACATCAGACTCTCGCCTACCATGGAAGCCTTCAAAAGAAACCTGAAGACCTATCTCTTCCGACAAGCCTACAACCTGCAGTAACCACCGCCCCACCACATTACTGCATGACCTCCTCTACCCCCACCTACTGTATCCTCACCCATCCCTTGTAGACTGTGAGCCATGGCGGGCAGGGTCCTCTCTCCTCCTGTACCAGGCGCTGACTCATTTTGTTAAGATTATGTAAATGTTTTTGCTATGTATATCCCTATTGTATGTAAAGCGCCATGGAATAAATGGCGCTATAATAATAAATAATAATAATAGCTGCTGTTTCTTCATCGTTATATGCAAATGTTGTGAATGACAATGACATAGGGATATTTAAATCAAGATAGGAGCACCGGTCAAAAAAGCCAATAGTCCAAATAAAAAGACTGGGCTCACTATACACAGTAGGTGCCAAGAACCAAAAATTATTTTACATAGATCAGAATAAGGTTCTGGCACTCAAAAACACAATAGCATTGAGATCCAAAGGTTATGTATGTCCTTTTATTGATGTACATACAGCAAAGTCCAATTCAAAGGAAGATTTCTGCCCAACGTTTCAACCCACACAGGTTTTCCTCAGGGGCTTCAAAAAATAGTTCCAGAAATATCAGTGACCATGTACCTACATCATTGAAACAACATAGGTATATCTATAGAGAGTAGGTATAGAATGAGAAACAGTAGTCATTCCCCAAAAAAGGAGCCATAATGTTACAATATTAGAACTGTTTCATCATGAGAACTTCAAATAATAAGTAAAAAATATAAATAGGATAGGAGAAAAAGATCAAGCCTATGCAGCTTGGAGTAGGACAACATGTATAAAAAGTATCAAAGTCATCAAAATACTCATTTGCCTAATAATTCTGCACACAGTGTAGCAATTACTTTGTACCTCTCATTTCAGATTATTGTGTGTATATTATATTCATGAATTATGTAATTCACATTCTATTATTTTTACCTTCATCTTCCCTTCTATATGTACTTTATGAGCTCTCCGTCCTACCACTAATTTATCCTTCTCTTTTTCAGACATTTCACAGTTAGATCCGCGTTGTTCCTATTACATTTACAGCCTTGCCGTTTAATCGTGTATCCTTTGTCATTTGGAACATCTTTACACTTCTGTACTTAGTGATTGTCTTTCTATGTTTACCCCTCCCCTTTTTCCTTATTTGGGCTCTCCCTTTCTTTTCCCATGCACGCATTCATGCTGACATACAGTGGTATCATGCGCCCTTCACAGCACATACAGCGCAGGCGCTAGCTTGCGTTCCGCATACCTCTCCAGCAGACCGGAAACAGGAAGCAGACGCTTCATGGAGCGCTGTATCTAAAGCTGCCCTGTCAGTGCAGCGAGCGCCACACATTCAGGACTCACTCTGCACAAACAGGTAATTTATATACCCAAATTAGCATTTCCGCTTGTTCTTTTCTGAAACCGCCTCTATGGGTTAACTACTTTTGATCCTCTTCAGTGGGACATTTTACCTTTTTGATCCTCCTTTGTTTCTAGGACCATTGCCTGTTATTCCCAAGCTTCTTATATTAAACAGGTAATTCATTGAGGGACCCTCACATTTCAGATATATGGACTATATTATAGACTCTGAGTGGTGTATTATCTTGTTTCAGCTACATAGGGTAACTCCCGGTGTAGTGTATTGGTTGTGGCCATATTCTACTATTCCACTGACCAGTTGGTATGTATATAAAAAAATTTCCTATATCCCTGATTCTCCATCAATTCTATGAATTTTTCCCAACATCATAATCTTTTTACTATAGGATATCCCACATTCACTAATCGCAGCAAGCCCTGACCATACACTTTTCAACTCTCCATATGGGTATTATAAATTTTATATGATTACTATCGCAATGACATTAATATAGGATCATGATTGATATTTATTTTCGCTAAGCACAGATATCACAAACTTTGCTGCTTGATCTTTTTCTCCTATCCTATTTAGATTTTTTACTTATTATTTGAAGTTCTCATGATGAAACAGTTCTAATATTGTAACATTATGGTTAATTTTTTGGGGAATGACTACTGTTTCTCATTCTATACCTACTCTCTATAGATATACCTATGTTGTTTCAATGATGTAGGTACATGGTTATTGATATTTCTGTGTTTTGTTGTCTTTTTCATATACTTTGGAACTATTTTTTGAAGCCCCTGAAGAAAACCTGTGTGGATTGAAACATTGGGCAGAAATCTTCCTTTGAATTGGACTTTGCTGTATGTACATCAATAAAAGGACAAACATAACCTTTGGATCTCAATCCTATTGTGTTTTTGAGTGCCAGAACCTTATTCTGATCTATGTAAAATAATTTTTGGTTCTTGGCACCTACTGTGTATAGTGAGCCCAGTCTTTCTATTTGGATTATCTGGTCTATATCAAACATGGCGCCGCCATGCTTGTCACAGTCACTCCGGAATCAGACAGTGTAGGGAGAGGTGCTGCTGAGCTAGGGAGAGATTTGCTTGTTTCTAGTTAGTGTAGGTGGAACAAACTATATTAGAGACACATATCCATCTCAAAAAACAGTCCTTCTGAGGACTAATCCATCTGCAGAGATATCAGGCAGGCAGTATATATAGGCAGGCAGGCAGGGTATATAGCAGACTGCAGTGCATATAGCACAAGAGGCTCCATTCCAGTTCTGTCTGCTGCTGCTGTTAGATATTTGTAGAAATAGGCCCAGGTCTCAGGGGCCAGGAATAATTTTTTTTGGGATCTTAATCCTCCTTATTTGCTTGAAAAGCAATCCAGAGAACACCATTGTTCTGCGCCATTTGCTTGTTGGCACTGCAGAATACAGCCAGGTCCTTTCCATATTACAGTGCTAAAAATCCAACCCATTATCTACCAATGTCCTTTTTTTGGGATGCCTAATTTTTTACTTCTAGCAACTAAGATTTTCTAATTAGGTCCAATTAGGTCCAAAAAAACAAAAAATGAAAATTGCTAATTTAGCAAGTAATGGGTTAAAACTGTGGTTTGTCCGTCACACGGATCACATATAATTGCGCTGAAAATACTGCCATTACTGGCATCCATTAAAAATTTGTTTCAGTGTGTCAGTGAAGCAATTGACACCAGTTTGCTGCTCAAAATAGTTAACTACAGGCCAGGTATTCAAAACTGTGTTTTCTCCGTCACACGGATCACATATACGTTTTCAGAAAATACTGCCATTTCTGGCCTCCATTAAATTTTTTTTTCAATGTGTCAGCTAAGTTTTTGACACCGGTTTGCTGTTCAAAATAGTTACCTACAGGCCAGGTATTTAAAACTGTGGTTTCTCCGCCACACGGATTACATATAACTTCGATCCAAATTCAGCCATTTGTAGTGAGCGTGGAAGATATTGTCCTTCATTTAAAATGAGCAAGGCACGTGGCAAGGGACGGGGAACTGGACGTGACGGTGATAGTGCATGCAGAGGTCGAGGCCGAGGCCGTGGGCAAGTTGAAATTGTGACACAACAAACACCCACATCTTCTCGCCTGACCTTCCTGTCCCAATTCCTACGGGACCGCAGCACACCACTATTGAACCCAGATCAGTGTCAAAAGGTTGTTGGTTGGATAGCGGATAATGCTTCCAGTCACTTTGCCACCTCCACCACCCTGTCTTCCACACGGTCAAGTCTCAGTAGCCATGAGTCTGGACTGCATATTCCTCACCCTGATCTTCCTTCCTCCCACCATGCCGAGTGCCCGGAGACAACTGATCCCACATTTGGACACTCCGAAGAGCTGTTCACTTTTCTATTTATAGATCCGGGCTTCTCGCCCGGTCTACTTGAAGCGGGGCAGGAGGAGATTGCATGTACACAGAAGGCAGGCAACCGTTCCCAACACGAAGGAAGTTGCCAGTACAATTGTTAGGTCTTCCCGAGTCTGGTTGTTTTTTAAAGACTCTGCCGATAACCCCAAAAAGACCATTTGCACCACCTGCCAGGCCAGCATCAGCAAGGGTGGCAAAACTAGCAGCCTGACCACCACCAGCATGATCAGGCACATGGCAGCAAAGCACCCGACTTTGGTAGCCGAACCCCAGGGTCCAGGAATAGTGTCAGAGGGTGGCACCACCGCTTCTTCCGCTGTTGTCCATGCAAGCCAATCCCCTGTACATGGTGCATGCGAAGATGCCTCCTGCCCAGCACCTGTCATTTCACACTCTCAAGTAGCAGCATCAGGAAGCACATCCACGTCTTTGTCCCAGCGCAGCGTTCAGTTGTTCATACCCCAGTCCTTGGAACGCAAGTGCAAATACGCAGCCAATGCCCCACAGGCAAGACTACTAAATTCCCACATTTCACGACTGCTTGCACTCGAAATGTTGCCATTTAGGCTCATGGAGATGGAAGCATTCCGCAACCTGATGCCGGCGGCCATCCCTCGGTACTCGGTCCCCAACCGCCACTATTTCTCCCAGTGTGCCGTCCCCGCATTACACAAGCACGTGTCCCAAAACATTAGCTGTGCCCTCAACAACGCAGTTACCAGGAAAGTCCACCTAACCACGGACACGTGGACAAGTGCTTATGGGCAGGGACGGTACATCTCACTGACTGCACATTGGGTTAACATAGTGGAATCCGGGACCCAGTTGGACCTTGGGACATAACATGTCCTCTCGATGCCAAGGATTGTGGGCCCTAGGTTAATCAGGGTTGCCCCCACAGTCTACAGCTCCTGCACCTCATAGTCCTCAGCCTCCTCCTCTTCTTCGGCCTCCATCTCCGAATTGACCACATCAGTCACAAGCTGGAAGCACTGCAGCACTGCCTCAGCCAAGCGGCAACAGGCTGTGCTGAAGCTAATATCTCATCCCAACATGGATTGGGTGACAATTAGGAAGAGGAGGAGGAGGAGGAAGAACAGGAGCTAGTTTCATGCGCTATAGACGGTACTACCAGCACAACTGTCATACCATCTGTTCAGCATGGATGGCCTGAGGACACAGAGGAGGAAGAGGAGGAGAGCATGGTCAGTCATCCTCTTGGTGAGGGCACGGAAGTCTTGCATGTTAGCAGTCTGGCACGCATGGCTGAGTTTATGTTATGCTGCCTGTCCCGTGACTCTCGTGTTCTCAAAATTTTGAGTGACAGTCATTACTGGTTGGTGACACTTCTAGACCCACGCTACAAGTAGAACTTTATATCTCTTATTCCTGAGGCGGACAGGTCTACAAAAATGGGGCAGTACCAGAAGGCCCTTGTTGCGGAACTATTAAAAAAATTCCCATCTGAAAATGCTGGCGGCAGAGGTCACAGTTCATTGGACAACCAAGGAGTACAGGTGAGAGATACACAACTTAAATCCAGCGGAGGCAGAGGAACACTGTCAAAGTTCTGGGAGAATTTTCTCAGCCCCTTCCATCGCACAAGCCCTGAGGCGCGGGGTACTCTCACAAGGAGTGCAAAGTTTTGGAAGATGCTGAGGGAGTACCTTGCCGACAGTACCAACGTCCTCCGTGATTCCTCTGTGCCTTATAATTATTGGGTATCCAAGCTGGATACGTAGAATTAACTGGCTCTCTACGCCTTGGCGGTCCTGGCCTGCCCTGCCACCAGCGTTTTATCATAGCGGGTTTTTAGTGCCGCTAGTAGAATTATAACTGATAAGAGCATCCGCCTGTCAACTGAAAATGCTGACAGGCTGACTCTTATAAAAATGATCAAGGGCTGGATTGGGCCAGACTTCTCAAGACCACCGACTGATAGCAGCGTTACATAAACTCAAATCCAGTGTCTTTTTTTGGAAGGTGTATTCCCATGCCCCTCTTCACACCCACACATGGGTATACAATTCCTGATTTTGGCTATTTGCTCGTGTCCTCCTCCTTATCCTCATCCTCCACCACCATATCACCAGGGTGACCGTGGTCCATGATGCAACACCCACATAATTTTCTTAAAGGGTGTTTATGATACCCGTAAAAAAAATTTTTTATACAGTATGTTCATGTATACCCCCCCAGGGGTAAATGTTTGTCAGCCCATACACTTAGTGCATGGGCACTACAAGTATAGGAGACCCACTCCTTTCTAATGGGAACATTTTTTATGAGGCCCTCCTCCATGTCTCTTCCAAGGGGCATTGGAGTGCCTCCCAATTTTTGGCAGCCCTTGCATTCACCGCATAGGCAAACACAATGGGAGACCCACTTCCTAATAATGGGAACATTTTTTTTCATGAGGCCCTCCTCTACGTCTCTTCCAAGGGGCATTGGAGTGCCTCCAAATTTTTGGCAACCCTTGCATTCACTGCATAGGCAAACACAATGAGAGACCCACTTCCTAATAATGGGAACATTGTTTTCAGGAGGTCCTCCTCTAAGTCTCTTCAAAGGGGTATTGGGGTGCGTCCAAATTTTGGGCAGCCCTGCCACTCACTGCATATGCAATAACAGTATAGGAGACCCACTCTTTAGTAATGGGAATAATAAAACATAGCCGGCTGATGGCTCTCTAAGAATAGTGAGGGCTGACTGCTGGCCCTTTAAGAATAGTAAAGGCCGCCTGATGGCCCTATAAAAATAGGCTTTGTAACTTTCAGAGTCCCTCCTTCATAAATGAAACACAATGTGTCTGATGATATCTCACACACCACATGGCCAGATAAGGTTGTAAAATGTGAAAATGAAATTTCCTGGTGAATGCATTTGTCACTGTTGAAAGCAATGCAAAAGTGGAAAAACGCGTCAAAAATGCTACGTTTTCAGTCATTACCCTGGAAAGGATGTTCCTTAACATATTTACCAGGAAAATCCATTTTGGTTTCGTTTTTGTATGTTTTATTGTGAGTGTAAAATACCTCTGACAACGTTGTTGACAGAAGTGACCTGGACTCAGAAATGCTTCCAGGGGTGTTCCCCATGCTGTTCGTATGACATTTGAGCACTGTTCCCATCGATTTGGGTAATTTTTAGGCCCTCTGCAGACTGCTAGGGAGAGCCGCCTGAAAAATGCTCGAGTTTCCCATAGACTTACATTGGGCTTGTTGCTCGGGTCGAGCACCTGAGTATTCCAATGTGCTCGACTCGAGCATTGAGCACCCGAGCATTTTAGTGCTCGCTCATCACTAATGTTTTTTCATCATACTGCAAAACAAATGTTGAAAAAAACACAAAGAAAAAGTTGAATGCAAACAAAAATGGTATAGCTGAAAAAGTCATCTTGTCCTGTGAAAAACAAGCCATTATGAAGCTCTGTCAGCGGAGAAATAAAAAATCTTTGGCTCTTAGAATACAGCAGGGCAAAACCAATTTTTTTCCTATAAAATAATTTTATTGTGTATCGCTGTAATTGTACTGACCCGAAGAATAAAGCTATCCTATCACTTTTAACACACAGTGAATGGCGTAACAAAAAAGCAAAAAAAAACCAGTTCCTGAATTGCTGGTTTTTGTTCATTCTAACTCCCAAAAATCGGAAAAGAAAGAGATAAAAAAAATTGTATGTGTCTAAAAATGGTACCAATAAAAACATCAACTCATCCAGCAAAAACAAGCCCTCACATGACTATATCGGCAGAAATAAAGAAAAATCATAGCTCTTAAAATATGGCCATGCAAAGTTTTTATTAGTGTGTGAGATCAGCCAAACATAAAAAAATATATAAATCTGGTATTGCTGTAATTGCATCAAACCAAAGAATTAAATTGTCTAATCACTTATCCCACACTGTGAATGGCATAATAACTAAACAGAACAAATTCTTGACCTGCTGTTGAATTGTTCATTATGCCTCCCAAAGATTGCAGTAAGACTCGGCTCACATTTATCCTGTGCTCCACACTGAGCGCTTACACTGTGGTTTCCGTGTAAATCTTGGAAATACTTAATTCAGTCTGAACCTCTGGAGAAAGATTACCTATAATGAGGCAGATAGAGACACTGTGAGAGGTGTTTGGCCTATGACGTAGTGGTGTCCGTCTTTTTAAGCGTGCATAAAAGTGCGGTCAGCCACAGCTTTGTGCACCTCTGAAAAGAAGAACACCGCTGAACAGAGGCCAGACAGAGTCCAGAGTAACTCTGCTGCCTCATAATTTGTGACTGGATCCCTCAGTGGTTTAATCTGAATAATTTCGGAGGTTTAGATTAAAAATGTAAGTGCTCAGCGTAGAATACAGGATAAATATGATCCAAAATGTTATGTAAGCAGTTCCCAATAAAAGCTTCAACTCAATTCACAAAAAAAAATCAAGTCCCCACTCAGATCCACCATATGTCGATGGAAATATAGGGAGCCTTCCATGTTACTGGTAGCACTAAGGCTCTGGAAAAGTGGAAAAGTGCATTGGCTCTCCACCCCCCCCCCACCACCACAAAAAACCCAGCAAATTCTGAACTCCCAAATTCAAATGCCTTCCTTCCTTCTGAGCCCCAATGTGCCTAAACACAGTTAAAGTCGAAATGTTGGGCATTTCTGTAGCAATGACAGCCCTCTTCATTTATGGTGTACATGTCTCCATAAGCACAAGCTAGGCATAATGTATAAGCACTACAATGTATTGGGCACTACAATGTACTGGTCACTACCACGTACAGAAACTACAATGGCAGATTTGCTATTTTCACTCAGCAACATCCACTCTCCTTCTCCCACCTTCTCTCCCTCTCTCTGCTTCTCCTCACTGCTGGTGACATATCTCCCAATCCTGAACCCCCACAGCTTGAAACTTCCACCAATTTCCCAACTTATGTCTTCAAATTAACTGCAAACTACTGCAACCTCTCCTACTTAAAACCCCTGCTCCCTCTCTCTGGAGCACAATGGAATACCCACTCTATCTGCAACAAGCTCCATTTTGTCCACGACCTCTTTACCTCTCTCAATCTTGCCTTCGTGGGTATCACAGAGACATGGCTGACACCCTTCGACACTGCCTCCCTGCTGCGCTGTGTTACGGTGGCTTGCACTTCACCCACACTCCTCGCCCTGGTAACAGACATGGTGGAGGAGTGGGTCTTCTCCTTTCTAACAACTGCACCTTTAGCCCTACCCCACCTCTACCCTCCCTTACTCTCCCTTCTTTTGAAGTCCACTCTGTCCGCATCTGCTCTCCCTCCAACCTCCAAGTAGCTGTCATATACCGACCTCCAGGCCCGGCCACTGCCTTTATTGACCAATTCTCCACTTGGCTTCTTTACTTTCTCTCTGCTGACATTCCCACAATCATCATGGGCGATCTCAACATCCCCACTGACACTCGCCAGTTAGCAGCATCCAAACTCCTGTCGCTTACTTCATCCTTTGGACTTACTCGGTGGTCCTCCTCAGCCACCTACACAGATGGACACACACTAGACCTCATCTTCACCCGACTCTGCTCCCTATCTAACCGCACATCCTCTCCCTACACCTATCTGACCACCATCTACTCACGTTCTCATCCCTGTCCTCCTCACCCGTCACCCATGCCCAGCAACTAGCACACCCCGGCAGAAGCTTTGCACATCTAGACACTCACAAACTCTCTGACTCTATGACGCGCCCAGGGGATGGGGATGACTCGGCGCCCGGGCCTTGTTGCCTGGTCTTGGGGATGTCACGATAGTCGGCTCCCGGGCCCGTACCCTGGGCCTCTCTTTAAAAAGGGTGGATAATTATATGAAAGTTCGTGACGCCACCTGTGGTGTCTGGTGAGGATCACCAGCGCTGCGGCAGCCCACTGAGCCCGGTGTTAAGGCAGCTTGGGTGGTATAGCTCCCCACAGGTGGAGCTAGGACTCAGGGCAGCGTGGATGTAGGGATGCAGGACAGGGGGAACCCAGCCGGGACTGAAGAAGGATAGGCAAACACACAGTTCACTTCACTACCTTTTACTGATGGAAGTTCAGGCATATCCCAGAGCACTGTAGGGTGAAGGGTGCATATCAGGATTCTCCCCAGGGAGCGGGTATAGGGCCTCCTGTTTCTTGCCTTTGTGTAGTAAGTTTCTGACCTGCCTGGAGCTAGGCCTAACTTTGTCTCTGTCCTGCACCGGCTGACTTTGTGGTAGGGCCTTCTCTTGGAGTACACGCTCCCAGCTTGTGGAGCCTCCGTGACTCCTGGCTCTGGTACGTATCAGCTCTTAGGTGATCCTGGGACCTGAAGTCTTCCAGGGGTCTCCGGTTGTCTCTACAGGGGGGTATACGGCCCTGTAGATGCGGACCCGGTGTCCGGTATATGTTTTCTGGGGTGAGCTTGTACAGCTCCTCTGCCCCCAAGCTACTCACTCCTCTAGCCTTCGGCCTCGCTCGAGACCCTCACTAGGCTATACACACTAGCGGCAGCTAGCCGCGCTTCACCGCTCTTATGGCGTCGGCACACCTTGGGCTCACTAACCTGAGCTCTCACTGGACTGAGCTCCACTCTGTATTCAGACCTGTACTTGCTGAACTCTTCAGAGGAACTGACTGCCTAGCTCCACCTTCCCTATTTATATCCCTATCGGGCTCCCTCTGGTGGTCTGAGGTGGAAGGTGGAGGTGTGTGTATGCTGTGGGGGCCTCTTGTGGAGGAATCCGTTCATGCACCCCTCTAGGATCTGTGGCACCAATGCGTAGCAGGGCGCCACCTCTATTCTACCACTGACATCCATATTGTCACTCGACGACACAGACAGCGCCACTGCTTTCTACAATGCCACTCTTGCATCAGCTATTGACTCGGTCGCCCCTCTTGTGCATGGCAGAGCACGACGAGTCAATAGGCAACCCTGGCACAACAACCTTACTAAACAGCTTCGACAAGCATCCAGGGTTGTGGAGCCGCGTTGGAAAAAAACACATTCTTAAGATGACTTCACTGCATTCAAACAAGCAACACTCGCATTTAAATCAGCCCTCACCTCTGCTAAACAGACCTACTTCACAACCCTCATATCTTCCCTATCCTACAACCCCAAACAGCTATTCAACACTTTTAACTCTCTCTTCCACCCTCCACTGCCCCCTCCGACCTCCGTCATCTCTGCTGAGGAGTTTGTCACACATTTCAAAAACAAGATTGACCAAACAATGCAAGTCTTTACTGGCCAACCACCACAACCCCTTTGTTTTCCAGACCATTGCCCTTCCCCGATAACCTCCCTCACAGAAAGAGACCTTAATCGTCTCCTCTCCAAATCGCACCTCACCACTTGTGCACTCGACCCCATCCCACCTCCTCCCCAACCTCACCCCCACACTCATCCCATCCCTAACCCATCTCTTCAACCTATCACTAACATCTGGTACCCTCCCCGCTGCCTTCAAACATGCCACAATCACGCCCATCCTCAAAAAGCCATCCCTTGACCCAACCGCCTTGTCCAGCTTCCGCCCCATATTGCTGTTCCCATTTGCCTCCAAACTCCTTGAGCAACACGCTCACGTAGAACTTTTCTCTCAATAGTCCTTCTTCTTGACCTGTTCTCTGCTTTTGACACAGTTGACCACTGCCTCCTTCCTCCAAATCCTCTCTTCCTTTGGCGTCAAAAACCTTGCCCTATCTTGGATCTCATCATACCTTTTTAACCACACATTTAGCGTTTCCCACTCCCACACTACCTCCTCACCCCGCCCCCTCTCTTTTGGAGTCCCTCAAGGCTCTGTCCTAGGACCCCTACTCTTCTCAATCTATACCCTTGGCCTGGGACAGCTCATAAAATCCCATGGCTTCCAGTATCATCTGTACGCTGATGACACCCAGCTCTACCTCTCTGGCCCAGACGTCGCCTCTCTGCTGTCCAGAATCCCAGCATGTCTAGCAGCCATATCCTCCTTCTTGTCCACCCGCTTCCTCAAGCTCAATGTGGACAAAACAGAACTCATCATCTTTCCCCCATCTAGCATATCTTCCCTGCCTAATCTTTCTATCACAATAAATGACATCACACTTTCCCTGTACCAGCAATCTGCTGCCTCAGAGTAACCCTTGACTCTGTCCTGTCCTTCAAGCCCCATATCCAAGCTCTTGCCACCTCCTGTCGCCTCTAGATCAAAAATATTTCCAGAATCCATCGTTTCCTCAACCCTCACTCTACTAAACTGCTTGTGCATGCCCTCATCATCTCCCGTCTCGATTACTGCAACATCCTCCTCTGTGGCCTACCTGTTAACACTAGTATTGAGAGAACATGCTCGACACTGCTCGGTACTCGCCCGAGCATCACGCTACTCGGGATGTTCGGCGAGCACCGAGCATTTCCGGGTTACTCGGGCGGGAGCTCGGGTCTCCGCCCTGCATGTTTGGCGCTCTTTACAGAGCCAATGAACATGCAGGGATTGCCAGCCAGTCACTGTAATGCCGCAGCCATGTTATTTGTGGGCATTACAGTGATTGGCTGGCCGCACAGCGTCACCTCGAGTATTTAAAACCGGGCGCCGCCATCTTGGACACAGTCGCTCCGGATCAGACAGTGTAGGGACAGCGCTGCAGATTTAGGGAGAGATATATCCTGCAAAATAGTTAGTGTAGGGTCTGTAAAGGCTGCCAGATCAAACAAACAGTCCTTCGCAGGACTAATATCCATCCCAGGTATATCAGGCACGCAGGCAGGCTGTATAGGAGACGCAGTGGTTATACCAGCATATGCTGCATTACAGTCCTGTGTGCTGCTCCTGTTGCTGAAATTGCTGGACTTAGCTCCAGGTCCCGGGGGCCAGGAAAAATGCTTTTTTTTAATCTAAATCCTCTTTTTTTTTTCCTCCTTCACAATGTACAAATACCCATCTTATTAACCTTTTGGTGCCCCCCCTCCTCCCCCCAAAAAAAAGTGTGCCTCTGATTTTTCAGACACAAATATATCTGTTGAAAATAGTCTGGTGTAGGCCAGAGAAATAGAAGTGTGGTTTTGCAGTTCTATGGGCCATTTGTATCTAAAAAAACTGTTTGAGTGTGTCGCTCACTGTTCAGCCGCAAATATATATATATTTTAAAAAGCCTGGTATACACCAGTAAATTATTACTGTGATGTTCCACGGTAAAACATCTCTATTATCCTGTTTTTGGCATTTTTTGCTGTATAAAAATAATAAGTGTCTCCCTGATTTTTCAGACACAAATATATCTGTTGAAAATAGTCTGGTATAGGCCAGAGAGACAGAAGTGTGCTTTTGCTGTTCCACGGTAAAAAATCTCTATTATCCTGCTTTTTGCATTTTTTGCTGTAAAAAAAAAAAAAAATAGTGTCTCCCTGATTTTTCAGACACAAATATATCTGTTGAAAATAGTCTGGTGTAGGCCCGAGAAATACAAGTGTGGTTTTGCAGTTCCACGGTACAAACCTCTGTATTATCCACTTTTGGGCCATTTGTATCTAAAAAAAACAGTTTGAGTGTTTCGCTCACTGTTCAGCCGCAAATATATATATATTTTAAAAAGCCTGGTATACACCAGTAAATTATTACTGTGGTTTTGATGTTCCATGGTAAAACATCTCTATTATCCTGTTTTTGGCATTTTTTGCTGTATAAAAATAATAATAGTGTCTCCCTGATTTTTCAGACACACATATATCTGTTGAAAATAGTCTGGTGTAGGCCTGAGAGACAGAAGTGTGCTTTTGCTGTTCCACGGTAAAAAAAATCTCTATTATCCTGCTTTTTGCATTTTTTGCTGTAAAAAAAAAAAAAATAGTGTCTCCTTGATTTTTCAGACACAAATATATCTGTTGAAAATAGTCTGGTGTAGGCCCGAGAAATACAAGTGTGGTTTTGCAGTTCCACGGTACAAACCTCTGTATTATCCACTTTTGGGCCATTTGTATCTAAAAAAAACTGTTTGAGTGTGTCGCTCACTGTTCAGCCGCAAATATATATATATTTTAAAAAGCCTGGTATACACCAGTAAATTATTACTGTGGTTTTGATGTTCCATGGTAAAACATCTCTATTATCCTGTTTTTGGCATTTTTTGCTGTATAAAAATAATAATAGTGTCTCCCTGATTTTTCAGACACAAATATATCTGTTGAAAATAGTCTGGTGTAGGCCAGAGAGACAGAAGTGTGCTTTTGCTGTTCCACGGTAAAAAATCTCTATTATCCTGCTTTTTGCATTTTTTGCTGTAAAAAAAAAAAAAATAGTGTCTCCCTGATTTTTCAGACACAAATATATCTGTTGAAAATAGTCTGGTGTAGGCCCGAGAAATACAAGTGTGGTTTTGCAGTTCCACGGTACAAACCTCTGTATTATCCACTTTTGGGCCATTTGTATCTAAAAAAAACAGTTTGAGTGTGTCGCTCACTGTTCAGCCGCAAATATATATTTTAAAAAGCCTGGTATACACCAGTAAATTATTACTGTGGTTTTGATGTTCCACGGTAAAGCATCTCTATTATCCTGTTTTTGGCATTTTTTGCTGTATAAAAATAATAATAGTGTCTCCCTGATTTTTCAGACACAAATATATCTGTTGAAAATAGTCTGGTGTAGGCCTGAGAGACAGAAGTGTGCTTTTGCTGTTCCACGGTAAAAAAAATCTCTATTATCCTGCTTTTTGCATTTTTTGCTGTAAAAAAAAAAAAAAATAGTGTCTCCCTGATTTTTCAGACACAAATATATCTGCTGAAAATAGTCTGGTGTAGGCCCGAGAAATACAAGTGTGGTTTTGCAGTTCCACGGTACAAACCTCTGTATTATCCACTTTTGGGCCATTTGTATCTAAAAAAAACAGTTTGAGTGTGTCGCTCACTGTTCAGCCGCAAATATATATTTTAAAAAGCCTGGTATACACCAGTAAATTATTACTGTGGTTTTGATGTTCCACGGTAAAAAATCTCTATTATTCAGGTTTTGGTAGTTTTTTTCCGTAAAGAAAAACAGTAGTGTCTCCTGACTGTTGTGACACAAAAATATATCTGTTGAAAATAGTCTTGTGTAGGCCCGACATCCCAGTGTGGTTTCGCAGTTCCATGGGTCAAATCGCTGTACTATCCAGTTTTGGGCCTTTGGTATCTAAAAAAAAAGCAGTTTGAGTGTGTCGCTCACTGTTCAGCAGCAAATATCTCTATTTAAAAAAGTGTGGTATACCCCAGTAAACAATAACTGTGGTTTTCCTCTTCCACGGTTCTAATCTACTCTTTATTACCCTTTTTCCATTGATAGTGCAAGTGTAAGCTATTTTACTTCATTTACAATGGGCAAGGCGCGTGGCAAGGGACGTGGAAGTGGACGTTCTGGTGATGGTTCGTGCAGAGGACGGGGCCGTGGCCAAGGTGAAAATGTGCCACAACCAACAGCCACATCTTCTCGCTCCCACTTCTTGACCAAATTACTAGGGAAGCACAGAACAACACCAGTATTGAGAACTGATCAGTGTGAACAGGTTATTAATTGGATAGCAGACAATACTTCCAGTTACCTGGGCACCACCACCTCCGGTCTGTCTTCCACACGGTCAACTCTTAGTAGCCGTGAGTCTCGACCGCATACTCCTCCTCACCCTGATGCTCCTTCCTCCCACCATGCCGAGTGTCGTCAGACAGCAAGAGATCCCACACTTGGACACTCTGAAGAGCTGTTCACTGGTCCATTTCCATATTTGGGCCCCTCACCTGATACACTTGAAGCGGTGGAAGTGGAGATCCCATGTTGCGATGCCCAAATATTTGAACAGCCACGGCCACAGGAAGTCGATGTTGGCAATCTGTCACAAGAGGTGGACGATGACGAGACACAATTGCCAGGAAGTGAGGAGGAGGATCGTGGTGCGCAAGTGGAAGAGGAGGAGGTGGTGGATGATCTAGTAACTGACCCAACGTGGAAGGAGGACATGCAGAGTGAGGCCAGCAGCACACAGGGGGAGGGAGGCAGAGTACCCCAACAGGCAGGAAGAAGCAGTGTGGTGGCCGCAGACAGAAGGCAGGCAGCCGTTCCCCGTAACACCAACACGAGGGACGTTGCCAGTACAAGCGGTAGGTCTTCCAGAGTCTGGAATTTTATAAAAAAGACTCTGCTGATAACCCCAAAAAGGCCATATGTTCCACCTGCCATGCCAGCATCAGCAGGGGTGACAAAACTACCAGCCTGACCACCACCAGCATGATCAGGCACATGGCAGCAAAGCACCCGACTTTGTGGGGCGAAACCCAGGGTCCACGACCATTGTCAGCGGGTGTCACCACTGCTTCTTCCACTGTTGTGCATGCAATAGAACCCCCTGTTGTGTGTGCAAGGCAATCCCCTGTCCATACTGCATGTAAAGATGCCCCCTCCTCTCAGTCTTCACTTGTTATGGCAGTTTCTCAAGAAACAGCATCAACGTCCACGTCCACGTCCCACCGCAGCGTTCAATTGTCCATATCCCAGACCTTTGAACGAAAGCGGAAATTCGCAGCTAACGCCCCACAGGCCACAGTCCTAAATTCGCACATTTCACGACTGCTTGCATTGGAAATGCTGCCTTTTAGGCTGGTGGAGACGGAATCCTTCCGCAATCTTATGGCGGTGGCCGTCCCCCGGCACTCGGTCCCCAGCCGACACTATTTTGCCCGGTGCGCCATCCCCGCACTACACAAGCACGTGTCCCAAAGCATCTGCCGTGCCCTCAACAACGCAGTTACTGGGAGAGTCCACCTGACAACGGACACGTGGACAAGTGCTTGTGGCCAGGGACGGTACATCTCTCTGACGGCACACTGGGTAAACATAGTGGAAGCCGGGACCCAGTCGGACCTTGGGACGGAACACATCCTCCCCACACCGAGGATTGCGGGCCCTATGTCAGTCAGAGTTGCCCCCACAGTGTACAGCTCCTGCGCATCCTCCTCTTCCTCCTCCTCCTCATGTTCAGCCTCCATCTCAGATATCACCACATCAGTTACAAGCTGAGCGGCAACAGGCTGTGCTGAAACTCATAAGCTTAGGTGATAAACCTCACACTGCTTGTGAGTTGTGGACAGCTGTGAAAGAGCAGGCAGATCTGTGGCTGAGACCGCTGAACCTACATCCCGGCATGGTCGTGTGTGACAATGGCCGTAACCTGGTGGCGGCTCTGAGGCGAGGTGAGATCACACACGTACCATGCCTGACTCATGTGCTTAACCTCGTGGTTCAGCGGTTTCTTAAATCGTACCCCGAGTTGCCAGATCTGCTCGTGAAAGTACGCCGCCTGTCAGCTCATTTTCGCAAGTCGGCTACAGCTTCCGCCGCCCTTGCTGTGTTGCAGCAGCATTTGCAGCTTCCGGCACACCGACTGGTGTGTGATGTCCCCACACGTTGGAACTCTACCCTCCACATGTTGCAAAGGATTTGTGAGCAGAAGAGAGCAGTTGTGAGTACCAGCTGCAACAAGGCCGTCGATATTCAGGTCAGACTCCACACATAAGACCTCAGGAGTGGACCTGGATGTCTGACATATGTACCATCCTGACAAACTTTGAGGAGGCCACCAAGATGGTGAGTGGCGATGACGCCATCATTAGTGTCAGCATCCCACTTGTCTGTCTTTTGCAACGCTCTCTGCAGAGAATTAAAGAGGAGGCATTGCAGCCAGAGTATGATGAGATGGATCAAGAAGCTGTAGCGGGCGATTAAACACAGCCCAGCCTCATCTCATCCCAACGTGCATTGGGGGACAATGAGAGAGAGGAGGAGGAGGAGGAAGAACAGGAGCTGCTATCATGCGTTGTAGATGGTAGTACCTGTACAAGTGTCATACCGTCGGTTCAAAGTGGGTGGCCTGAGGACAGGGGGGAGGAGGAAGAGGAGGAGGAGGAGGAGAGCATGGTCAGTCGTCATCTTGGTGAGGACACGGAAATCTTGCCCGTTACCAGTCTGGCACGCATGGCTGACTTTATGTTACGCTGCCTTAACCGTGACCCTCGCGTTGTCAAAATGTTGGGTGACAGTCATTACTGGTTGGTGACACTTGTAGACCCCCGCTACAAGGAGAACTTTCACTCTCTTATTCCTGAGGTGGAGAGGTCTACAAAAATGGGGCAATACCAGAAGGCCCTTGCTGCAGAACTCTTAAAAAAATTCCCATCTGAACACGCTAGCGGCAGAGGTCACAGTTCGTTGCCCAACCAAGGCATACAGGCGAGAGAGATGCAACTCCAATCCAGCAGAGGCAGGGGAACACTGTCAACGTTCTGGGACAGTTTTCTGACACCCGCCCAGCTTACAGGCCCTGAGGCGCGGGGTACTCTCACAAGGAGTGGAAAGTTTCAAAAGATGGTGAGGGAGTACCTTGCCGATCGTACCAGCGTCCTCCGTGATTCCTCTGTGCCTTTTAATTATTGGGTATCCAAGCTGGACACTTGGAATGAACTCGCTCTGTACGCCTTGGAGGTCCTGGCCTGCCCTGCCGCTAGCGTGTTATCGGAGCATGTTTTTAGTGCCGCTGGGGGAATTATAACTGATAAGCGCACTCGCCTGTCAACTGACAATGCTGACAAGCTGACCCTTATCAAAATGAACAAGGGCTGGATTGGGCCAGACTTCTCATCACCACCAAATGACAGCAGAGTAACATAAAGTCAAATCCACTGTGTTATTTCGGGAGGTGTATTCACATGCACCGCTTCACACCCACACATGGGTATACGCTTCCTCATTTCGGCTGTTTAATCTTCTTCTCCTTATCCTCAGCCTCCACCACCACTATACCACAAGGGTGCCAGCATTGCAAGTTCCTCCGTCCTAATTTTTGGCAGCTTTTGCTGGGAAAGCATAAGCAAATACCATGGGACACCCACTCCCCAATAATGGGACTTATGTTTGTAATATGCTGTACTGCATGGCTCTTGTAAGGGGCACTGCAAGTTGCTCCATCCTAATTTTTGGCAGCTTTTGCTGGGAAAGCATAAGCAAATACTATGGGAGACCCACTCCCCAATAATGGGACTTATGTTTGTAATATGCTGTACTGCATGGCTCTTGTAAGGGGCATTGCAAGTTGCTCCATCCTAATTATTGGCAGCCACTCCCCAATAATGGGACTTATGTTTATAATATGCTGTACTGCATGTGACGCGCCCCCTGGGCCGTGTGTACACGTGTGTGGGATACCCAGTGCTGGGTCTCTGGGGTCTGTAGTCTCCGTGGCGGTGACCCGGTCCCGTGGCTCAGGCTGGTCAAACCAGTGGCAATCTTTCTTAGGTTTTGAGGTTAATTGTCCGACTGCGCCACCCGTGGATTGCGGTCAGGGAGTACCACCGCTGCGAGGCAGACCGCTGAGGCTGGTGTTGTGTGCGCAGCATAAAATGGGATAACTCCCCTCGGGAGGAGTATAGCCTCAGGGCAGTGAGTGTGGATTATGAGGGTGATGGTGCACGAGCGCAACAGTCTTTTCAGTGCAGTTCAGGGTCTTTACTGATGATTATAAGGTAGACCCTCCCGGGAGTACTGGCTAGCATAAGAGGACTGGTCAGTCTGTGAGCGAGCAGGAGTTCCCCTGGCCAGGTGGAGTTGTAGGCCTCCCCGTCTGTCTGCACTCTTCCTGGCTACCTTGCTGTAAGCGGGTAGAAGTAGCCCACGTCCCTGAGTGTACCGTGTAGTGCTCACCCGTATGGCTGGTGACTTGGGGCCTTCTGTTAGCCTCTGCTCCACGACAGCGGTGCTGGTCCCTTGCTTGTGACTGAGCCTCCGGGCTTCTATGGCCAGAGGACCTGAAATCCCCTGCCGGCTGGTTTCTGCTGCTGGATATATAAGTCCTCACAGCTTCGGACTCCTGTGTCCGGTTCCTATTGTCTTCTGCCAGGGCGAGCTCTGCTCAGCTTCCAGCCCCTCGTCTTTAGCTCCTAGCTCCTACAGAGCTCCTTGCTGTTACTTTCCCTTGCTCTCACTCTGACTCTGACTGTTCTCTGTTCTCTGACTCACTCAACCCTACCCCAGATCCAGTTTATAAGGGCAGAATTCTCCCCTCCCAGGACTGGGGCAGGAGGATGTTGCATGTTTAAGGGATCCTGACCAGGAAACCTCCCACTTGCTCTCCGACGTAATCTCTATCACTGTGGTGACCAGACCCCTGGGGTGCCACACATGGCTCTTGTAAGGGGCATTGCAGTACCTCATAATTTTTGGAAAGCATTCCATTCACTGCTTAGGCCAACAGTGCACAGGAGACTAGAGATGAGCGTTGTTCGACTCGAACTGTTCGCCAATCTCAAATTCGAGCTGTTTTGGGCGGTGTTCGAGCCGTTCGGCGAACACGAACGATTTCAGAAAAATTCGGCTGTTCGAGGTTATGTTCGATAACTGTTCGTGCACCAAAATCATAACTGGATTTTTTCTCAGTAATGATGAAAATTAATGTTAATACGCAGTTTGAGTGTACAGCGGGGTGGGGGGAGGGGCAGGGGATGGATCTCTGCAGGAATAATGAAGATCTCCATTTTTTTTTCTCTTTCCCGCATTTACAGTGGGGAGGTGCAATCTGTCAGCCTATCAGCAGCGCACACACGGAGCGAAGTGCTTTTTTTCACACAAGCAAGGGCATGTGTCATTAGCAGTGTATGTCACATGTCCTTGCCCTATAAGACCAAGCCATTTTCCCCGTCGCCACCATTTTCTCACTGCTGCAGCTGCGTGTTAGACGGCACCGCTGTTGCTGTGTGCGCTATACCTTGTTAATTTCAAGCCAATTTTCGTACAAATCTACAGATAGCTTTGGAGTAGGGAATAGTTGTGATTGCAGTCCTTTTAAGGACTAGGTTACAGCATTTCCTATGACTTTTATCAGGCAGGTCTGTGCTCTTAAATAGATAGATTGTGGGAGTGAAGACTAATTGTAATTGCAGTCCTTTTCAGGACTAGGTTACATCAGTTCCTATCCGTTTTTGCCAGGCAGGTCTGTGCCAGTGCTGTGCAAGTTTTTTTCACAGCATTTGGCTGAATCTAGCAAAGCTAATCCTTTTTGGCCTATTGCAGAGTGTGTTAGTCAGTGGAGTAGCCTATCTGTGTTGCAAGATATACCACCTGTGTATAGAATACCAACTTTTTTACTGCACCTAGTGAAGTAAAATCTTTTGGGCATAGCATCATTCTATTGGTCCATCTATACTGACCTCCATCAGGTTGCAAATTGAATATAATTTTTTTCTGCATCTAGCTCTGAAAAAATATTTGGGCTTCTAGCAGTGTGTGGGACTTGTTCTATTAGTCCATCTATACTGACCTCCATCAGGTTCCAAACTGAATATAATTTTTTTCTGCATCTAGCTCTAAAAAAATATTTGGGCTTCTAGCAGTGTGTGGGACTTGTTCTATTAGTCCATCTATACTGACCTCCATCAGGTTGCAAACTGAATATAATTTTTTTCTACATCTAGCTCTGAAAAAATATTTGGCCTTCTAGCAGTGTGTGGGACTTGTTCTATTAGTCCATCTATACTGACCTCCATCACGCTGCAAATTCAAAATAATTTTTTGTCTGCATCTAGCTCTGAAAAAATATTTGGCCTTCTAGCAGTGTGTGGGACTTTCTCTATTAGTCCATCTATACTGACCTCCATCAGGTTGCAAATTAAAAATAATTTTTATCTGCATCTACCTCTGAAAAAATATTTGGGCTTCTAGCTGTGTGTGGGACTTGTTCTATTAGTCCATCTATACTGACCTCCATCAGGTTGCAAACTGAATATAATTTTTTTCTGCATCTAGCTCTGAAAAAATATTTGGCCTTCTAGCAGAGTGTGGGACTTTCTCTATTAGTCCATCTATACTGACCTCCATCAGGTTGCAAATTAAAAATAATTTTTATCTGCATCTAGCTCTGAAAAAATATTTGGCCTTCTAGCAGTGTGTGGGACTTTCTCTATTAGTCCATCTATACTGACCTCCATCAGGTTGCAAATTAAAAATAATTTTTTGTCTGCATCTAGCTCTGAAAAAATATTTGGCCTTCTAGCAGTGTGTGGGACTTTCTCTATTAGTCCATCTATACTGACCTCCATCAGGTTGCAAATTCAAAATAATTTTTTGTCTGCATCTAGCTCTGAAAAGATATTTGGCCTTCTAGCAGTGTGTGGGACTTTCTCTATTAGTCCATCTATACTGACCTCCATCAGGTTGCAAATTAAAAATAATTTTTTTCTGCATCTAGCTCTGATAAAATATTTGGCCTTCTAGCAGTGTGTGGGACTTTCTCTATTAGTCCATCTATACTGACCTCCATCAGGTTGCAAATTAAAAATAATTTATATCTGCATCTAGCTCTGAAAAAATATTTGGCCTTCTAGCAGTGTGTAGGACTTTCTCTATTAGTCCATCTATACTGACCTCCATCAGGTTGCAAATTAAAAATAATTTTTTGTCTGCATCTAGCTCTGAAAAAATATTTGTCCTTCTAGCAGTGTGTGGGACTTTCTCTATTAGTCCATCTATACTGACCTCCATCAGGTTGCAAATTAAAAATATTTTTTTGTCTGCATCTAGTTCTGAAAAAATATTTGGCCTTCTAGCAGTGTGTGGGACTTTCTCTATTAGTCCATCTATACTGACCTCCATCAGGTTGCAAACTGAATATATTTTTTTTCTGCATCTACCTCTGAAAAAATATTGGGCTTCTAGCTGTGTGTGGGACTTGTTCTATTAATCCATCTATACAGACCTCCATCAGGTTGCAAACTGAATATAATTTTTTTCTGCATCTACCTCTGAAAAAATATTTGGGCTTCTAGCTGTGTGTGGGACTTGTTCTATTAGTCCATCTATACTGACCTCCATCAGGTTGCAAACTGAATATAATTTTTTTCTGCATCTAGCTCTGATAAAATATTTGGCCTTCTAGCAGTGTGTGGGACTTTCTCTATTAGTCCATCTATACTGACCTCCATCAGGTTGCAAATTAAAAATAATTTATATCTGCATCTAGCTCTGAAAAAATATTTGGCCTTCTAGCAGTGTGTAGGACTTTCTCTATTAGTCCATCTATACTGACCTCCATCAGGTTGCAAATTAAAAATAATTTTTTGTCTGCATCTAGCTCTGAAAAAATATTTGGCCTTCTAGCAGTGTGTGGGACTTTCTCTATTAGTCCATCTATACTGACCTTCATCAGGTTGCAAACTGAATATATTTTTTTTCTGCATCTACCTCTGAAAAAATATTGGGCTTCTAGCTGTGTGTGGGACTTGTTCTATTAATCCATCTATACAGACCTCCATCAGGTTGCAAACTGAATATAATTTTTTTCTGCATCTACCTCTGAAAAAATATTTGGGCTTCTAGCTGTGTGTGGGACTTGTTCTGTTAATCCTTCTATACAGACCTCCATCAGGTTGCAAACTGAATATAATTTTTTTCTGCATCTACCTCTGAAAAAATATTTGGGCTTCTAGCTGTGTGTGGGACTTGTTCTATTAGTCCATCTATACTGACCTCCATCAGGTTGCAAACTGAATATAATTTTTTTCTGCATCTAGCTCTGAAAAAATATTTGGCCTTCTAGCAGTGTGTGGGACTTTCTCTATTAGTCCATCTATACTGACCTCCATCAGGTTGCAAATTAAAAATAATTATTATCTGCATCTAGCTCTGAAAAAATATTTGGCCTTCTAGCAGTGTGTGGGACTTTCTCTATTAGTCCATCTATACTGACCTCCATCAGGTTGCAAATTAAAAATAATTTTTATCTGCATCTAGCTCTGAAAAAATATTTGGCCTTCTAGCAGTGTGTGGGACTTTCTCTATTAGTCCATCTATACTGACCTCCATCAGGTTGCAAATTAAAAATAATTTTTATCTGCATCTAGCTCTGAAAAAATATTTGGCCTTCTAGCAGTGTGTGGGACTTTCTCTGTTAGTCCATCTATACTGACCTCCATCAGGTTGCAAATTAAAAATAATTTTTTGTCTGCATCTAGCTCTGAAAAAAGATTTGGCCTTCTAGCAGTGTGTGGGACTTTCTCTATTAGTCCATCTGTACTGACCTCCATCAGGCTGCAAATTAAAAATAATTTTTATCTGCATCTACCTCTGAAAAAATATTTGGCCTTCTAGCTGTGTGTGGGACTTGTTCTATTAGTCCATCTATACTGACCTCCATCAGGTTGCAAACTGAATATAATTTTTTTCTGCATCTAGCTCTGAAAAAATATTTGGCCTTCTAGCAGTGTGTGGGACTTTCTCTATTAGTCCATCTATACTGACCTCCATCAGGTTGCAAATTAAAAATAATTTATATCTGCATCCAGCTCTGAAAAAATATTTGGCCTTCTAGCAGTGTGTGGGACTTTCTCTATTAGTCCATCTATACTGACCTCCATCAGGTTGCAAATTAAAAATAATTTTTTGTCTGCATCTAGCTCTGAAAAAATATTTGGCCTTCTAGCAGTGTGTGGGACTTTCTCTATTAGTCCATCTATACTGACCTCCATCAGGTTGCAAACTGAATATATTTTTTTTCTGCATCTACCTCTGAAAAAATATTTGGGCTTCTAGCTGTGTGTAGGACTTGTTCTATTAGTTCATCTATACTGACCTCCATCAGGTTGCAAATTGAATATAATTTTTTTCTGCATCTAACCCAGCCAATAGTTTTGGCCTAATACCACAGTTTGGCCACTCAGCTCTGCTCGGTTCCCATCCATTGTTTTTTTGTGCAAACAACTCCAGAGTTGTGAATTAGTTAACCACCAAAATGAGTGGAAAAAGGCCTGCTGCTGGTGGAAAGGGGAATAGGCGTGTTGGGAAAGGGAATAAAGGTTGTGTCCGTGGGGTAGGTGTTAAAGCAACAGTAACATCTGCAGAAGAAAGACCATCTTCCAGCCAAACTAAAATGTCTACTTCTTTTAGCGGACAATGTGATAAGATCCCTTTCTTACGGCCACGCCAATCGCTACAAATTCCAGATGAGGCACAAAAACAGCAGGTGCTTCAACGGATATCAAGTGCTCCTTTAAGTGGGCTCTCCTCCACATCAACTTCAACATCTCAAATACTCCAGTCCTCAAAGGTGTCACCCCAATCGCACTTGCTTCCTCACAGCTCCCAAATCTCCCGCTGTCCGTCTGAGTATGAGGTAGAACAGATGGTTGAGTCTGCAGAGCTGTTTACTCATACTATAGCCTGGGAATCAGAGGTCGACTCCAGCGCTTCTGTGAATCCAGACGAGGAAATGATCTGCATTGATGCCCAGAATCTTTATGAGTCGGATCCAGGACCAGACGCAGAAGGTTCTGACCATAATGTAGACCCTCATTCCCAAACTGTAACTCCTGTTGGTGGAGACAATGAGGAAGACGATGATGAGACTCAAATACCTGATTGGAGCGACAACTTTAGTTTTTTGTCAGGGCAGGAACAGGTTGGCTCTGAGGACGACGGGTGTGATAACGCACAGGGTGATGATGATGAGGTTGGAGATCCCACTTACTGTCAACCCACAGTCAGCCAAGAGATGAGGTCAGCAGAGGAGGTGGAGGAAGATGCTAGTGACGACGAGGTCAGGTTGTGCCTTCCTGGACAGAGACGTAGTACTGGAAGCACGTCAACAACTGCATCCTCAAACACAACTCTGCCTCTCACCACAAGTCGTGGTGGCTCTTCAGGTCGCATGGGTGCTAAGCCTTGCATAGCCTGGGCATTTTTTCAGATCGATAAAGATGACCCAACTCGTGTTATCTGTAACATTTGTCAGCAAAAGCTAAGTAGAGGCCAAAAAATACATAGTTTGAGTACTTCATGCATGAACCGGCACATGGACATGAAGCATAAGTTGCAGTGCGAAGCTCAGTGTGCTACAATGCGGCCTAGCCGGCCGGGCCAACCTCCGTCTGCCATATCTTGTGCATCCGCGGCCTCTTCATCCTCTGTGACTGGGGGGACAGCAGTCACACCTGTTTTGGGGCGCAGACCTGCCACCTCTTTACCCGCAACAGCCAGCGTGATTGGCAGGTCATCATTTTCTTTGGAGGTGGTAACACCAGCTGGTGTTGAGCGCTGTCCGACATCGATAGCACCACCTTTGGATCAAGGCAACCTAACATGTCCGCCTGCATCTTCCTCACAGACCGGCAGTTTGCCGGGGACACCCTTATCAACCCCGTCTAAGCACAATAGCCAGCCCTCGGTCCCTCAGATGTGGACAAGTAAAAGACCATTTCCTCCTAGCCATGAGAAAGCTAAGAGGTTGAATTTCACCATCTGCAAGCTCTTGGCTACAGAAATGCTGCCTTTCCGCCTGGTGGACACAGAGGATTTTCGAGACCTTATGTCCGTCGCAGTGCCCCAGTACCAGATGCCCAGTCGGCACTACTTCTCAAAGAAAGATGTGCCTGCGCTCCACCAGCATGTCGCACACAACATCACCGCTTCTTTGAGAAACTCTGTGTGTGACAGGGTGCATTTCACCACAGACACTTGGACGAGTAGGCATGGACAGGGGCGTTACATGTCGCTGACTGGGCACTGGGTAACTATGGTGACAGCAGGACAAGGGGCTGCTGTCCAAGTCTTGCCGTCCCCACGAGTTGTGCGTCAATCCTCTTTATGTCAAAGTTCCTCCACTGCTTCTGCCTCCTCAACCTCCTCTCGGTCTTCCACCTGCACCCAAAGCCTGTCTGGTCATGCCACAAGCTTTCTAACTGCGCAGAAGGGATCCTGCACACCTCCTTACTATGCTGGCAGTAGGGCTCAACGTCATCAGGCGGTTTTTACTTTGAAATGTCTGGGAAATGTGAGTCACACAGCTGAGGAGTTGTGGTCAGCTCTGGAGAACCAATTTCATGAATGGTTGTCTCCACTGGACCTGAAACCAGGGAAGGCCGTGTGCGACAATGCTGCAAACCTGGGTGCGGCCCTTCGCCGGGGCAATGTCACACACGTGCCTTGTATGGCTCACGTGTTGAACCTGGTTGTCCAGCAATTTTTAGCCCACTATCCCAGACTAGATGGCCTTCTGCAGAGGGCACGGTCGCTGTGTGCTCACTTCCGCCGTTCGCATCCCGCAGCTCAGCGACTTACATCTCTACAGAAGTCGTTGGGCCTGCCACTTCACCGGCTAAAATGCGATGTGCCTACCCGGTGGAATTCAACTCTGCACATGTTGCAGCGACTGTGGCAGCACCGACAAGCCCTGGTGCAATACGTTCTGACGTATAGCCTGGGCCAACGAGATCCAGAGGTGGGGCAAATCACGCTGGAGTAGTGGTCTCAGATCAGGGACCTATGCACCCTTCTGCACAGTTCTGAAATGGCGACGAAGATGTTTAGTGCTGACGATGCCATTATCAGCATGACTATTCCGGTGATTTACATGCTGGAGCACATGTTAAACAGAATTCGGAGTCAGGTGGTGGCACAAGAGGAGGTGGAGAAAGTAGAGGAGGAGGAGCTGTATGCGGAAGGGCTAACATCTGCAAGGTCCAGACGGTCGGCAGCACCAAGGCGGCAGGCATATGAGGGTGGGGGAGATGGTTTTACCAGGGCGCATGGTAGCAGCCAAACTAGTGAGGAAGGTGCAGGAGCCCAGGAAGAAGTGGAGGACGAACTGATAGAAGACTCATCAGAGGAGGGAGACCTTGATCACATTTCTGTTGTGCGAGGTTGGGGGGAGAGGACAGAGGAAGGAAGCATGATTGTTACCTCGCCACCAACACAACAGGGACTTGGTGCTCCTGGATGCGCAACACACATGAGTGCCTTCTTGCTGCACTACCTGCAACATGACCCTCGAATTGTGAGAATTAGAAATAATCCTGACTACTGGGTTGCCACACTGTTAGATCCCCGGTACAAAAGTAAATTTGCAGAAATTATTCCTGCCATAGAAAGGGATGCACGCATGCAGGAGTATCAGAAGAGACTGTTGCAGAATCTTACATGCGCTTTTCCACAAAACACCAGTGGTGCACGTAGTGAATCTCACAGTTCCAACTTGCCAACTTTGGGACCGTCAAGTGTTCAGCACTCAAACCGTAACAGAACCACAGTATCTGCTGGTAACATCAATTTTGCGGAATCATTTCACCACTTTTTTAGCCCATCCTTTGCAAGGCCACAGGAGACAAGAAGTCTGACACATAGTCAACGCCTAGAGACGATGGTACAGGAGTATCTCCAAGTAAACATTGAAGCCATGACTGTGTCACTGGACCCTTGCTCTTTTTGGGCTTCCAATCTGGATAAATGGCCGGAGCTAGCCACTTACGCCTTGGAGATCTTGTCATGCCCCGCAGCCAGCGTTCTGTCTGAACGTGTGTTCAGCGCTGCTGGTGGTGTGCTGACAGATAAGCGCACGCGGCTCTCCACTGATAATGTAGACAGACTCACGTTCATAAAGATGAACAAATCATGGATCCGAAACAACTTTTCTACCCCTGTGTCATCCTGGGGAGAGTAAAAGCTTGATGATTGGTTAAAATCACCCTACCAACCGTTTTAAGCTTTCAAATTACTAATCATGTTTATCTGTATCTTGGCTGGAAAATAATTTGGGCTTTGTAGCAGTGTGCAGCACTGATTCTATTAGGCCATCTATAATAAGCTCCACCAGATTTAAAATTACTAATCATGTTTATCTGTATCTTGACTGGAAAATAATTTGGGCTTTGTAGCAGTGTGCAGCACTGATCCTATTAGGCCATCTATACTAAGCTCCACCCGATTTAAAATTAATAATAATTTTTAGCTGCATCTAGCCCGGAAAATAATTTTGGGGCTCCGAGATGCGCAAGACACATAAGTGCCTTCTTGCTGCACTACCTGCAACATGACCCTCATATTGTCAGAATTCGAAGTAATAATGACTACTGGGTTGCCACACTCTTAGATCCCCCAAACTTTTCGATCAACCTTTTCATTTTAATAAAGACCAAAAAAATGGTCATTTTTGAAATTATAAGCATTAGCAGGTTATTAGAAACTGAAATCAAACAGTTTTCAACTCAAAACTTTATTTTAGGTGATGTTACATTTTCACATAGGACCCCTTGTTCGAAAGGAGCTTCTGAATTCTCTCGTCCATTTAATTTGTCAGATTTTGGATGGTTTCTGGTTCAATTGTTTTGCATGAGGACAGAATACCCTCCCAGAGCTGTTGCTTAGATGTGAACTGCCTCCCGCCATCATAGACACTCCTTTTGATGATGCTCCAGAGGTTCTGAATGGGGTAGAGGTCAGGGGAGCATGGGGGTCACACCATAATTTTGTCCCCTTTTATGCCCATATCAGCCAGAGATGCAGATGTTTTATGTGCAGCATGAGATGGTGCATTATCATGCAAAAAAATGATCTTGCTGTGAAATACACGGTTCTTCTTCTTGAACCATGGCAGGAAGTGCTGTTTGAGAAAATCCACATACATTATGGAGTTCATCTTTAGCGCCTTCAGGGATCCTAAAGGGGCCGACAATCTCTCTCCCCATGATTCCAGCCCAAAACATTACTCCACCTCCTCCTTGTTGGCGCTGTAGCCATGTTTGCGTGGGGTGTCCATCAACCAGCCATCCTCCACTCCATCCATCTGGACCATCGAGCGCTGCACGGCACTCATCCGTGAACAAAACAGTTTTGAAATCAGTCTTCATGTAATGTTTGGCCCACTGGAGCCGTTTCTGCTTGTGTGAAGTGGATAGAGGAGGTCGACAGGATGGCGTATGCACAGCTGCAAACCTCTGAAGGACCCTGCATCTTGTTGATCGGGGGACGTTGGAGGCACCAGCAGCTTCAAAAACTTGTCTGCTGCTATGACAAGGCTTTTTTGCCGCTGCTCTTTTAACCTGACGTAATTGCCTGTAGGAAAGAGTCCTCAATTTGCCCTTATCAGCACGCACACGTGTGTACTGTGAATCAGCTACATACTTCTTGATTGCCAAGACACTTCATCCTGATCATCGCACAATGTTGATTGTAGTCATGCCTTGACCTAAACACTCCACAATTTGTTGCTTCTCAGCAGCCGACACATCCTTTTTCTTTCCCATTTTGGCAGAAAATGTAGGCTGCTTAATAATGTGAGACAGCCTTCTTAAGTAGTCTTGCCTTTCATTGGACACACCTGCCAAACTAATTAGCACAGGTGTCTGCAATTGCTTACAGTGATATAAAGAGCCCTGACACACATCACCATCAATGAGTTTAACTGACAAACAAACAAATTCTTCCCTTATCACTCCTAAACACTTTTTGCATAATAATTTGGAACACAGTGTACATGTGCTTTTCCACAAAACACCAGTGGTTCACGTAGTGAATCTTACAGTTCTAACTTGCCAACCGTGGTCTGTATGGAGTTGTTCAATAAAGGGACCAAAATTAAGATAACATAGATGGGAGAGGTCTCTATGAATAGGAATTCCTAAGTATTTGATACCCTGTGAGGGCCAGGCAAAGGGAAAGTTGGACTGGATGGAATCCTATATGGATTTGGGGAGGGAGACATCGAGGGCCTCAGACTTTGCTGCATTGATTTTAAAATTTGACCATGTAACAAAGTGATCTATTTCAGCCATAACAGCATGGATGGATATATGTGATTGAGTGATATATACTAGGACATCATCAGCAAATAGAGAGCACTTGTACTCGGTGCCTCCCACCTCAATCCACCTAATATTGGGGTTATGGCGAATTGATGAGAGCAGGTGCTCCGTCACTAGGATGTATAAGAGAGGGGACAGAGGACATCCCTGCCTTGTCCCATTGGTGATTGTGAAAGGTGATGAAAATGTTCTGATGCACCCCCTGGGCCTTGGGACACCCGGAGCCGGACCCTTTTTGGTGGATGCTGGTGGTTGTAGTCTTCGTGGCGGCGACCCGGTTCCGTGGCTCAGGGTGGTCAAACCAGTGGCGGAACTATTTATGTGGTTTTGATGTTTAAATGTCTGACTACACCACCCGTGGATTGCGGTCAGAGTGAACCGCCGCTGCAGGGCAGACCGCTGAGGCTGGTGTTGTGGGTGCAGCAGAGCGTAGCATAACTCCCCACGGGAGGAGTATAGCCTCAGGGCAGTGTATGCGGAGGATGGGGGTGATGGTGCAGGGCAGCAGCAGTAACGACACGGAGTCAGTGATGCAGTCCAGGGCCTTTACTCACAGTTCTTATTATCCAGACCACGTCTGCAGGTAACGGATGCCCACGTCGTACTGTGCTCACCAGGTGAGGGGCTCAGACAACTCCCAGATAACTTTGGAGCGCTTCACAGGACCCCATTTGTGTGTCCTTTGTCTGGCCTTTCTTACCAACCCTTCTGTCCGGCTGCCTCGGGCCTCCTCTTGGTAAACTTGGCGCCAGTTTCCCTGACCCTATGTGGTGCCTTCCTAGCGGGTGTAGCGAGGGGCTGCGCCACATAAAATGTCACAGCCTCCGGTTTCTAGCTGAGGGTCGTTTCCTGCCTCCACTAGTTTCGGGGACCGGTCTCCCCCTTTGGCCTGACCCCTCCACGCAGGTGGATTCGGGCGTGCGGTGGCGAGTCGCCCGTCCGCACCCCTGGGATCCCTTCATTCCTCGTTCCTGGAGCCTTCTCCGCTCCTCTTCCTTCCTTCTCCCTCTTCCAGGCCTGGGCCTCTGTTACTAGGCCCGCCTCCGGAGCAGAGCTCATGCAGAGCCCCTGCTCCCTGCCACTTCTGCTCAGACTTCTCTGCACTGAACTAAGATGGTGCCCACCTTTTATACTCCATTCTCAATGCACCCAGGAACTGCTTCCTCCCTGCTCCTGCACTACAGGGTTCCCCTTCCTCAGTGTTCCCTCCCCCCACTCCAGCCAGGGACAGGGACTGTCGTGCCCATGTCAGAGGCATATTGGTCGCCCTGCCCCACGGCAATGTGGTGTAATGCATGCAGGTGTCGGGTCCTGATCCACACTCCATCCTTACCTGAGAGTGAGATATCACACCTCTGGGTGAGGTGCAATACCTCTGTAGCAACCGAGCCCTCAGGGTGCTACAGTTCCATTTATCTTCAGCCTAGGTGACGTATTGTGATACAGGGCCGTGATTTTGGCTATAAAAGGGTCCCCTAGACCCCTACCCCAAGCTTTTAAGAGAATCATATATGGCGTGCCAGGAGACTCTATGGAATGCTTTCTCAGCATCCAACGAGAGTATCTAATTACAAATTTTTAACTGCATCTAGCCCAGGAAATACTTTGTGCCTAGTAGCAGTGTCTGCTAGTCAGCGGATTATCCCGGCTGTTAAGCAAGCTACACCACCTGTAGTTTGGACACTTAATTTTTTCAAAGGAAATGCTTCGGGACCACGGGATACTCAGTGAATAGCATCAGGAGGCACCCCAAGGCATAGGGCCTGGGACTGGCAGTAGGATGCCTTGCGGTGGACAGCCGAGCTCGATCCTTATAAAAGCTTTTTAACTGCAGCAGCTTTAGTGGACGCTACTGGAGCTGGCATTACGCGGCTGCTGGCATGAGACTTGCCCTCCAATAGATCCTTGTAAATGGATTTAAAGTGTATTCATTCAAATTAGAGAGACAATTTAAATTAAAAAGCTTAGAGCTGCCTCCACCACAGGGGGGCTCGCTCGACCCACCAGCGGACAGGCACCAGTATTGGGAGAGGGGGGCTGGCCGTCAGGGTTCACCGCGGCTCTGGCACAAACCCGGCGACACGGAGGTGGCACGGGCAGGAGCGGACTGAACGTGTCGGCTTCTCACTTTTTGGATTTTAGAAGGGCATGACATGCCTATATCTGTGTCTCCCCCTCCTTTTACTCCTCCACTTCTTTTCTTTTCGCATGACTATATGTACTTGTCACTTTTCCATGTGTTAGTTGTGTCTTCTGAGCAGTTTGTCAGCTTTTGGACACCTTTGAAGGTGTTTTCTATGTGTTTCTATGTGTTTTTGTTTGCCTGCCATTGGTTTTAACGGTGTTCGAAGGTGTTCGACGAACAGTTCGACGAACAGTTCGGCGAACACATGGGTGTTCGACGAACCGAACCGAACTCGAACACTACGGGGGTGGCTCAACACTACAGGAGACCCAGTTGCTATAAATGGAAAAAAAGGTTTAGTTAACGCCCTCTGACCTCCATGTCATTTCCAAGGGGCATTGGAGTGCCTCGAAATTTTTGGTAGGCATTGCACTCACTGTATGCCCTATAACTGTGTAGCCGAACCGCTCCTTTTGTTACAGAAACATATCCTACAAGACATATCTCGTTGACTGGCCTGATATTGATGTGAATGGTCCCTGTTCCTCCTGCTCTTTCCCCTTTGCCACTACCTCATCCATCATTTATCACCTGAAGCTTTGTTTTAACGGGAGTCATAGAACTTGGATAGTAGCAGGAAAACATCCAGCAATCCTCGGAGGAGGTAGGATATGCGCCAAAACGCTGACCTCCTCAGGCCTAGCCGCTACTACATACATGCGCTTGCATTACAACAAAACAAAGCAGATGCTAACTTCTATCATCCTCATCATGCTCCTCACCTTGGCACTCTCAACTCCCCTGATGGAGAAGCCAGGGCCCACCGGAGGAGTCTGGTTCTCTGGTGGGCTCGTCCAATGCTGCCTAAAGCAGGCCGGGCTAAGAAAAGTGTGTGGGGGGATGTTCCAAGGAGAAATGGGGGCGGCTGGGGACCGTTTATGGACACCCGACTGCCCCCAGGCGGCTGGGGACCATGTGGACACTCGGTCGCGGGGCGGCTGGGGACTGAGTATGGACACCCGGCCGCCGGGCGGCAGGGGACTGAGTATGGATTCCAGGCCGCCAACACAGCCATGATGTGGTGGCCAGATTCCGCCTCCACATGCCTAAAGGCCCAATTTCAAGTTCAAGCAAGCAAGCAGTATGGTATTGCAGCCTGGGGGTGGGTGGGTGGCAGGCTGCATACTTGCGCTTGTATTGCAAGGAATGGGGGAGGTACAATTGAACACTGCCCTGGGACTAGAACTTGCATGAGGACAGTTGCAAGTCTGCATCTTCTGATGCGGCAAGGATCACTTATGATGGGCACACTTTTAGACAGTGACCTGGGAGTCAGAGATGCTTCCAGGGGTCTTCCCCATGCTGTTCCCATGTCTTTTCAGCACTTTATGCATGTGTCACACAGCATATGGCCAGATAAGGTTGTAAAATGTTAAAATGACATGTCCCGGTAAATGCATTTGTCATAGTTGAAAGCAATACAAAAGTGCAAAAACGCTTAAAAAATGCTACTTGTGAACATAGCCGAAGGTGTGGAGGAGTATTTTTGTTTTTGGTCATTTATTTTAACTTATGCACAAGTCTTTTCCCTGGAAAGGATGTTCCTTAACATATTTCACAGCAAAAAAGTTTCACTTTCGTTTTATTGTGAGCCTGTAAAAGTGGCTTAATACCTCTGACCACGTTGTTGACAGCAGTGACCTGGGGGTCAGAAATGCTTCCTGGGGCGATCCCCATGCTGTCCCCATGTCATTTGAGCACTATCACTATCGTTTTGGGCACTTGTTAGGCTTTTAAAAGACTGCCGGGGGTGCCACCGCAAAAATGCTCGAGTCTCCCATAGACTAACATTGGGCTCGTTGCTCAGGTCGAGCACCCGAGTATCACGGCGAGCACGGCCCGAGCTTCGAGCACCCGAGCATTTTAGTGCTCGCTCAACACTAGTTAACACTCTCGCACCCCTCCACTCCATCCTTAACTCTGCTGCGCGACTGGTCCATCTCTCGCCTCGCTACTCCTCTGCTACTTTGCAAATCCCTCCACTGGCTCCAAATTGCCCAGCATATCCAGTTCAAACTACTAACACTGACCTACAAAGCCATCCATAACCTCTCTCCTCTGTACATCTCTGAACTAATCTCTCGATACATTCCCTTACGTAATCTCTGGTCCTCCCAAGACCTCCTTCTCTCCTCCACACTAACTTGTTTCTCACCCAATTGCCTCCAAAATTTCTCCGGAATATCCCCTGTTCTATGAAATTCTGTGCCTCAACACGTCCGATTATCCGCCTCATTTGTATCCTTCAGACGGAACCTGAAAACCCATGTTTTCAAACAAGCTAACAGCCTTCCATGACCTTGCTTGCTGCTACCTCAACAACACCAGTGCTACTGCAATCCCCCCAACCTACTGTCTCCTTCCCCGTTCCTGCAGAATGTAAGCCCGCAAGGGCAGGGTCCTCTCCCCTCTGTGCCAGTCTATCATTGTTAGTTTGTTTACTGTAAGTGATATCTGTATTTGGTATATAACCCCTTCTTATGTACAGCACCATGGAATCAATGGCGCTATATAATTAAATAATAATAATAATAATAATAAAAATTTAATTTTTATGGTGAAGATATAATAATTTTTTCTTCACTGCCCAAAGGTATAAAATTCTCTGGCACACCTTTGGTGACAATATGACTCCTGCACTCATAGATGAATTCATTGAGAGGCGTAGTTTGTAAAATGGGGTCACTTATGGGGGGGTTCTGCGGTTCTGTCATGGCACCTCAGGGGCTCTTGCAGTGGGTCATAGCGTCCACAATTCATATCAGCAAACCCGCAATACAATACTGTGCTCCTTCTTTTCTGAGCTTTCCACTGTGCCTGAAATCAATTTCCCAAATACATGTACAGTATTGGCGCATTCAGGAGAAATTGCACAACAAACTATGAGGTCCATTTATTCCTATTAATCCTTATAAAAAGAAAAACTAAAATCTTGGGGCTAAAACAACATTTTAGTGGAAAAAATATAATTATTCTTTCTTCACCGCCCAATTGTATAAGATTCTGTGAAGCACATGTGATGTCAACATGCTAACTGCACCCCTTGATGTATTTATTGAGGGTGTAGTTTTTAAAATTGGATCACTTATGGAGGGTTTCTACTGTTCTGGCACCTCAGGGGCTCTGCCAATATGACATGGCACCCTCAAACCTTTTCGGCAAAATCTGAACTCCAACATGGCACTCCTTCCAATCTGGGCTTTGTACTGTACTTCAAAAATTGTTTTTGACCACATATGGGGTAATGCCGTATTCAGGAGAAATTGTGCAAAAAATTGGACACTTTAATTTCTCCTATTATCCCTTTTAAAAATTAAAAACTTGGGGCCCATGCAACATTTTAGTGGAAAGAATGGTAATTTTCCATTTACTCAGCCCAATGTTATACAATTCTGTGAATCACCTCAGGTTTAAAAATTCTCAGTACACCTCTAGATGAATTACTCAAGAAGTGTTGTTTCCAAATTTGTGGTGGTTTCTGCTGTTTGGGCATGTCTGGAGCTTTTAAAATGTGACATGTCATCCACAGTCTATTCCAGCCAAAATTGCGCTCCAGAATTCAATTGGCGCTCCTTCCCTCATGAGCCCTGCGTGTGCCCAAACATAAGTTTTACACCACATATGGGGTTGTGTTGTACTCAGACCGAAACTTCACAACAAATTGTTTGGTCCTTTTTCTCCTGTTACCTTTGTGAAAAAGGAAAACTTGAGGCTAAAGCAATATTTTTGTGGGAAAAATATATTTTTTTCATTTTGATTGTTTAACGTTATCAAGTTCTGTGAAGCACCTGCAGGTTCAAAGTGCTCATCACACCTCTATATAAGTTCCTTGAAGGGTGTAGTTTCCAAAATGGGGTTACTTGTGGGGGTCTTCCACTATTTAGGCACATCAGGGGCTCTGCAAATGCGACATGGCGTCTGCTACCTATTCCAGCCAATTTTGCGCTCCAAAAATCAAATGATGCTCCTTTGCTTCCATGCCAGGCCATGCGCTCAATCAGTAGTTTTCCACAATATATGGGGTATCAGTGTACTCAGGAGAAATTGCACAACAAATTATATGGTCCATTTTCTCCTGTTACCCTTGTGAAATTTGGGCTAAAGCAACATTTTTGTGTGAAAAATTAAAATTTTCATTTTTTTCTTCCACATTGCTTTAATTCCCGTGAAGCACCTAAAGAGTTAATAAAGTTTTTGACTGTGGTTTGGAGCACTTTGAGGGGTGCAGTTTTTAAAATGGTGTCACTTTGTGTATGTTCTGTCACATAGGCCCCTCAGAGTCACTTCAAATGTGATGTGGTCCCTAAAAAAATGGTTTTATAAATTTTGTTGGAAAATGAAAAATTGCTGTTCAACTTTTAACCCTTCTAACATCCTAACAAAAAAAGTGTATTTAAAAAAATGATGCTAGTGTAGAGTAGACATATGGTAAATGTTATTTATTATCTCTATTTGATCATTGCCAAATGTTCCCATTTTTTTCAAATGTTTGATATTTTCATAAATAAACACAAATCATATCGACCAAAATTAATTACTAATATGAAGTACAATGTGTCTCAAAAAAACAATCTCAAAATCACTGGGATATGTTGCAGCGTTTCAGAGTTATTACCACATAAAGTGACACTGGTCTGAATTGTAAAATTTGGCCTGGTCAGGAAGGAGAAAACAGGCTTCGGGATGAAGGAGTTAAATACATATTGGTTTAACCCCAATAAAAAATAATAAGACAAAGTATATAAATCTTGCCAAAAATGCAGCAATATCATAATTTTTCATGTACAGTAATGTTTCTAAATAATAGTCATATAGTTACCAAATAACAACATTAGTATCATACTGTTACAGAACAAAGTTCACTATACCAGCACCAATACTGCCAATAATAACACTATACAAGGGCAAACTAATGCTGCCCCACCATGTGCATATTGTGATGTTGTTACTACATCTGTGATTGGTTGGCTGTTATCCTTGTTTCAGTTTCTGCTTAGTAACGATGATGTAATGGGGAGGAGGGGACAAGGCGGAAGGAGGGTAGCGCGCGGGTAACGGAGGGAGAAGGGAACGGAAGCAGGAGAATAAAAGTATGGCTGTTTAAACCTACCATCCAGCATCTCTGTGTGGCCTTCTGGAGTTCCTTTCGTCTGCATAACAACACCACAACTGGCGACGAGGAAGCGTTCATCATCAACTAAAGGTATTTCAGCTCTACATCAATGGCCTGTTTACCTGCCTTCCCTGCTTTTGATGTACATCAGTCCCCAGCTAACCTAGCAGCATGTTGGGAGAAATGGCTGAAGCGTTTTGATATACGGTATTTCTACAAGCCATGAACATATCAAATGATACCAGGAAGAAAGCCATGCTATTACATTATGCAGAGGAACAAGTCTATGATATCTTCACTACTCTGCCTAATACAGGAGAAGACAAAGATTATGAGCTCAGCAAGGCAGCATTAAGCAAATACTTCTCCCCACACAGAAATGCGGCATTTGAAATCTTCAAGTTTAGACAATTAAAGCAGTCAGCAACAGAAAATATTGATGAATATCATGTCCGACTACGGCACCTTGCAGCTTACTGTGAATTTGCAGATGTCGACAAAGAGATCCAAATGCAGATTTTACAAGGCTGCATCTCCTCTAAATTACGGAGACAAGCACTCAGAGATCCCACCATGACTTTAGCAAAATTGCTTGAAACAGCACGTGTAAATGATACCGCTGAAAAACAAGCTAAACTCATAGAGAACATTGAGTGCGAGGCGGAAGCACCATCTTGTATAGCAAAGCTAACACAGAGACCGCCTGTGCCTCGTACGCAGGGGGCAACTTGCTACAACTGCGGAGGGTCGTATCCTCACCAGAATGTCTGCCCAGCAAAAGGGGGGACCTGCCATAATTGTGGAAAACAAAACCATTTTGCAAAAGTGTGTAGATCCAAACCACAATCCCCTCATCCCACAGTACAACCCAGGTCACAAAAAGTCCAAACGCTGCAGCTTACTGACGAGCCTCACAGTACTTATCTATTCTCAGTAACTGCAGAGGGATCTCAAACACTGCACGCACTTACCAGTCCAAGGCGACTTATCCTGATAAATGGCAGTCCGGTGGAAGCCCTAGTAGACACGGGGGCGTCAGTAAACGTCATCAGCCGTGCAGTCTATAGCCGACTCCCGAACAGACCTGCTCTACAAAGCACTAGCCTAAAGATTTTTCCTTATGGTTCAGCATCGGCACTACCCCTGTGCGGCAAATTTCAGTCAGAACTTGCAGCTGACGGGAAGTCCATCACCGACACTGTATATGTAGTAGAGTGCTCCGCAGACACGCTTCTCAGCTGCAGTACTGCTATATCTCTGGGTCTGGTCAACCTGGTCAATAGAGTCATGGGTCCTTCGGCCCAAAACATCATGCAGAGGTACCCCAATCTCTTTAAAGGTCTCGGTAAGCTAAAAGACGTTCAGATAAAATTGCATATTGACCAGTCAATACAGCTGTCTGTTCAACCTCACAGGCGCATCCCATTTCATGTCCGCAAACTTGTGGAGCAAGAACTGCAAGATCTGGAAGCGTCTGATGTTGTTGAACGAGTTGAAGGCCCGACCCCTTGGGTATCGCCCATTGTTGTTGCACCAAAACCAAAGCAGCCTGGTAAAATCCGGCTATGTGTGGATATGCGGCATGCCAATCTGGCTATTCAAAGAGAAAGGCACATCACGCCCACCATTGATGACATTCTCGCAAACCTGAATGGTGCAAAAGTATTCTCTAAAATTGATTTAAAATCAGGTTATCATCAACTTGAGTTGCATCCAGATTCCAGATACATTACAACTTTTAGTACCCACGTGGGTTTACGACGATTCAAGAGGTTGAACTTTGGTATCTCATCTGCGGCAGAAATATTTCAGAACGTTATCAGTCAGGTTCTATCTGGAATAGCAGGAGTCCTAAACGTCAGTGATGACATTCTTATATATGGTACAACCCAAGAGGAGCATGACAGTCACTTAGAGCAAGTGTTTCAGAGACTGCAAGCCTGCAATCTAACTGTCAATCCGTCAAAATGTGAGTTTAACCAAAAGTCATTAAGCTTCTTTAGATATATCTTTTCTGAGCAAGGAGTTTCAGTAGATCCTCAGAAAATTTCTGCCATAAAGTCAGCTAGCCAGCCTCAAAATGTGTCAGAGGTTCGCAGTTTTATAGGACTAGTCACGTACTGTGGACGATTTATACCTGATCTGGCCACGGTCTCCGAACCCCTGCGACTACTCACGAAAAAAGACACTCCTTGGACATGGACTACTGAACACCAAGCAGCATTCGACTCCATGAAGTCCAGTCTAACTGGCGACACCGTCATGGCCTATTTTGACACTCTAAAGTCCACCGAGCTTATTGTGGACGCAAGTCCGGTGGGCCTGGGTGCAATTCTCACACAAGTGTCCAAAGCAGGCAATGTCTCTACCATTTCCTATGCAAGCAAAGCCTTAACAGAGACAGAGCAATGCTATTCACAAACTGAAAGGGAAGCTCTTGCGGTTGTATGGGGATGCCTTCATTTTCATCTGTACCTTATGGGACATAAATTCACAGTGATAAGTGACCACAAACAGCTCATTCCGCTTTTCAACAAACATTCTTCAAAGCCTCCCCCACGACTTGAACGCTGGTTGATCCGCCTACAGAACTACCAGTTTCGGTTGAGATACGAGGCAGGAGCTGGTAATCCGGCAGACTACTTCTCGAGACACCCAACACCACAAACTACCAAGGACGACATCCCAGCAACTATCCTTGCAGAGGAACATATCAATTTTATCGTTGCACATTCTGTGCCAAAAGCCATGACTATGGAGGAAATACAACAAACGGTGGATTCCGATCACCAACTTCAGTTAGTTATAGAGACTGTTCGATCTAAAAATTGGAGCAATTTTCTTGCTGAAGCCCGCCTCCAAACACCAGATCAAACAACCTACTTGACAGCTTTCTTTAATGCACGACATGCTCTCTCCGTGTCTGATTCAAATCTACTGTTGCGTAACAATCGGCTGGTGATACCCCAGAAGCTTCAAAGCAGAGTACTGGATCTGGCCCACGAGGCTCATCAAGGGGTGGTGAAAACAAAGCAATTACTAAGAGAGAAAGTCTGGTTTCCAGGACTAGACAAAAAAGTAGAGGCACATATTGAAACTTGCATACCTTGCCAAGCAACTACAATTGACCATAGACGCGCACCCTTACAAATGACACCCCTGCCAGAGGGCCCGTGGACTGTTGTTAGTGTTGACTTCTGTGTTTTACCGGATCACTCCTATCTGCTGGTTGTCATGGATGACTATTCGAGGTTCCCAGTCATTGAACATGTTTCGACAACCTCTGCCAGGGCTGTTATACCAAAATTAGACAAGATCTTCTCGGCATATGGCATACCGGAAACAGTGAAATCCGACAATGGACCACCTTTTAATAGCACAGACTTTCGATCATTCGCAACCTATCTGGGTTTCACTCACAGGAAAATAACTCCTTACTGGCCTCAGACCAATGGTGAAGTGGAACGGTTCATGCAACCAATCAACAAAACTTTGAGGATCGCTACCATGGAGCACAAGGATTTACAGCAAGAGCTACACAGATTTCTTAGACAGTACAGAGCTACACCCCATTCTACTACCGGGGTACCACCCGCCACTGCGCTGTTCAACAGGCCTATGCGTGTCAAACTCCCGAGCGTTCCGCTGAGTCCTGTTCAAACACCAATTGCTACTAAGGATGCCATATCCAAACAGAAGATGAAGAGGTATGCAGATAAGAGCAGTCATCGTTGCAAGCCGCCGGAAGTTTTGGTGGGAGATTGGGTCCTTGTAAAAAGACTAAGACCTAGTGACAAGTTTGCATCACGATACTATCCTGAACCCTTTCAGGTCACACAAGTCAAAGGCACCATGGTCACTGCTCAAGATCACGGTCGCCAGGTTACAAGGAACGTGTCACATTTTAAAAAACTTTGTGACTATATCCCAGAAACAGACGAGGCAGATGGCGATGACGTCCTGCCGGGTCCCCAGAGCTCAGCAGTTCCAAGGGAGGATACCTCAGAGGACTCGGAAAGTTCATCTGGGACTGAGATGTCTCACCGCTATCCAGCGAGGGCAAATCGAAGACCGCCAGCCCACCTCTTGGACTATGTTCTGCAGTAAAAAGAAAAAAAAAAAAAAAAAACCCTTTGTACTAATGTGAATTTTTGAACCTTTATCCAGTTCTATTGTTGTTTTGTTTTGTGAGAAGAGGAGATGTTCTAAATAATAGTCATATAGTTACCAAATAACAACATTAGTATCATACTGTTACAGAACAAAGTTCACTATACCAGCACCAATACTGCCAATAATAACACTATACAAGGGCAAACTAATGCTGCCCCACCATGTGCATATTGTGATGTTGTTACTACATCTGTGATTGGTTGGCTGTTATCCTTGTTTCAGTTTCTGCCTAGTAACAATGATGTAATGGGGAGGAGGGGACAAGGCGGAAGGAGGGTAGCGCGCGGGTAACGGAGGGAGAAGGGAACGGAAGCAGGAGAATAAAAGTATGGCTGTTTAAACCTACCATCCAGCATCTCTGTGTGGCCTTCTGGAGTTCCTTTCGTCTGCATAACAACACCACACATATATCATGACTCATAGTATTTGAATATAACCACTATCCTATAACTGAAAAAAAACACTAAATCAAAATCAATAGTATCAGTAAAACTACATGCAGGACAAATACTGCCACATCATGACTAGTATATATGTGAAGATCTGAGTTTGTGTGTTTTTAATAATCACCTAGGCACGTTAACGATGCAACAATATTTTATTCCTTTCATCCACGGTAATACAGCAATTCCAGGTAAATGTCCAAAATACAATTGTCTCAGTCCACATTCCTCCATATGACAGATAAAACGATAGAAGCACAGGTATCCAGTAGCATGTTTATCCAGCCAAGTGAGTTCTCAGATTAGATCCTCTCCCTTCGACATCATTCCACCAACTCCACACTAAATATGTGGCTTCTTTTCTCCTTCACTGGGATCAGCCCCCTGAATGGACAGAACTGTTCTCACCCCTTCCCCCCCCCGAAAGCTAAGTGTGTATTAGCGGAGGTATTTTTCTCAGGTCTAACCCATCACCTGGGTCTGCATGTGAGACTCCCTGTGGTGACGGCTCCGCCGGATCTACATTCAACACTCACAAGAACAAAAGTTTATTTTAAAAATTGGCTGTGTCTGACCGTGTACGGAACATACCACATCTCCTGGGTAGGGGAGGAAGCAAAAGAGTTTACAGATATTACAGCAGGGGATCGCAGAGGATTCATTTTGTGAGATAAAATATTGTTTAAAAACAGGCAGGGAAATGTTTTACCTCACAAAATGAATCCTCTGTGATCCCCTGCTGTAATGTCTGTATTGTATTTTGCTTCCTCCCCTGGGAGATGTGGTATGTTCTGTACATGGTCAGACACAGACAATTTTTAAAATGAACTTTTATTCGTGGGAAAACCCCTTTAAAGCCCCTGAGATGTTAACGAGATTAACAAAATTTACATTTACCTTTGACAATCTCTTGTCAGGCCTTATGTATACATAAGTTCCAGCCAGCACGTCTTCCTCTGCTTACTGTCACTGAATGGAAACATTGAATCTTGAAGCTGAACACTTTGCAAGTAAAATTAGTGTACATAAACTGACGAGCAAGCAGAACATTAATAAAACACAGCAAGCAAATCTCTAATAAAACACACTAATAATATTGACGGAAACGTATCTCCGTGATGGAAAAGTCTCAAAGTCTTTAGTAAGTGGGCAGCTACTCACAATATACTATCAGCATATACTGTGGTGAGTGAATTATGGCATCATACTAATCATTAACACAAAATACTGTACTGACACTAATTTTCCCACAAGTGACAGTTATACACAGGCGCTCTGTAAATAATACAACTGTATACATCGAAGTGACTCTCTAATTGAAGTCATTCATTTTTGATTTTCTTCTTCATCCTGCAGAGACTACTATGACTTCTTCCAGCCATGACTCCTGTAATACTTCAAAAGGACCCTATCCATGTTTTCCCCAATTCTACACTGTGCTGGATAAAGAAAAAAAATGCCATAGTGCCAATCTAAAGCCTATACAGTAACCATACCTCCTTTTTCCTTCCACGGTAACAGTATCCCCAAATTGAAATATATTATAGTAGTCATGTCCCCCTTTGTGACCCTCTGACAGTAGAAATGTCACATTACATGGCCCCTATACAATACTAATGCTTACAGTATGTCATCTTTTAATGTTCCTGTATAATTATAAAATTCCCCTTTGTGCACCCATACAGAAGGAACGTCCATCTTTGTGCATAGGAAGGGAGCCAGTAGCTTTCTGTTCCTCAATAGTTTTCAACTTAATGTGCATCTGTTTGTGCAGAGAAATCAAGGACAATACCATTGAGACTATCAAGCTGGATTCATACAACAGGTCCTTGGGTTCCCCTTTGTGCCTCCTGTCCACTGATGCAGAAAAAAAACATATCACAGGATACACTAGGGCTTAAAGAGACTTTCTTTAAAAAAGTTATTTCACCCCATGGAGCTAGCTCCATGTGAGTTTGAATATTTTTCTCTCCAGACCTCTTTAGAAACCCAATGGTAGTAATCAGGGTGGTCCCTTGTCCCTCCTATTTTATTCCCTTAGTGTGGTATGCTTAGCTACAACTTTAAAGTTCAAACCTAATATTTGTGGCATAAAAAAAAAGAATCACCATAAAATTACCTTTTAGGCCAATTTGCTAATTCAGGTCTGTAATGCAAACAATGCTGTTTCTATTCTCATCAAAGAAGTTATGGTGTAGGTTGGTTGTTTGAGCTCATTCTTTTGCTCTGGCGATTCCTAATGTGCAGGCAATGCCTGTCAGAAGTAAAATGCCTCACATACGTTGGAGATGCCCCTTAATCTGCTCGTACTGGAGTTGTTTTTTACAATTTGCCATCTAATCAGTAAGATCTCTCTCTGACACCCTAAAGGCTGTGCTCTTATTCATCATCTCTGGGTCTATTGTGAGTCTTAAGAAATCAATTCTGTACTTTTTTTTACTGTTCTTGTGCTCTGATTCTGTTATTGTTACCACAATTGATGATCAGACATTTTCCACTGCCTTCTATCCTATTACTTATTTTTCTTTCCTTATTTTTCCTTCTGCTATAGCCCTTCTTCTTTTCTTCTTCATATTTTCCCATACTGAAATAAATTACTGCAATATTTGTATGAATTACTATATTACCTGTGTTTGAAGTATTCCCCTTTTCTCATAACTTTTCTGCTAAATTTCTCTTAATAAAACAGATAGAACATGTTGTTGAAGTTTAGAATAGTCATGTACAGGTGCATCTCACTAAATTAGAATATCATCAAAAAGTTAATTTATTTCAGTTCTTCAATACAAAAAGTGAAACTCATATATTATATAAAGTCATTACAAATAGAGTGATCTATTTCAAGTGTTTATTTCTGTTAATGTTGATGATTATGGCTTACAGCCAATGAAAACACAAAACTCATTATCTCAGTAAATTAGAATACTTTATAATAACAGCTTGAACAATGTTTTTAAAATCGGAAATGTTGGCCTACTGAAATGTATGTTCAGTAAATGCACTCAGTACTTGGTCGGGGCTCCTTTCGCATCAATTACTGCATCATTGTGGCGTGGCATGGAGGCGATCAGCCTGTGGCACTGCTGAGGTGTTATGGAAGCCCAGGTTGCCTTGATAGCAGCCTTCAGCTCGTCTGCATTGTTGGGTCTGATGTCTCTCATCTTCCTCTTGACAATACCCCATAGATTCTCTATGGGGTTAAGGTCAGGCGAGTTTGCTGGCCAATCAAGCACAGTGATACTGTTTTTGTAAACCAGGTATTGGTACTTTTGGCAGTGTGAACAGGTGCCAAGTCCTGCTGGAGAATTAAATTTCCATCTCCAAAATCTTGTCGGCAGAGGGAAGCATGAAGTGCTCTAAAATTTTCTGGTAGATGGCTGCGCTGACTTTGTTCTTGATAAAACACAGTGGACCTACACCAGCAAATGACATGTCTCCCCAAACCATCACTGATTGTGGAAACTTCACCCTAGACATCAAGCAGCTAGGATTGTGGCCTCACCACTCTTCCTCCAGACTCTGGGACCTTGATTTCCAAATGAAAATTGGAACTCTGGGACCTTGTGGAGTGTGTCAATGACTGCCTTCTGGACCCTACTGAAACAGACTAAGGGACCTTTTTAAATGCTTAGGAAGCCTTTGCAGGTGTTTTTTGTTAATTATTTTAATTTACTGAGATAATGACTTTTGTGTTTTCATTGGCTGTAAGCCATAATCATCAACATTAACAGAAATAAACACTTGAAATAGATCACTCTGTTTGTAGTAACTCTATATAATATAGGAGTTTCACTTTTTGTATTGAAGAACTGAAATAAATAAACTTTTTAATGATATTCTAATTTAGTGAGATGCACCTGTAGGTTGTTCTTTGATCTAAAGAGATGAAGATCTTTTCTGGTGTTTTAACTGCAAAAAAAAACTAAATTGTTTATAGATACATGAATAATGCATACATGGTCGGAAGAATAGAAGAAACTAGGTGAAGAGGAAGACCAGCAACCCGATGGCTTGATACTATCAAGTTAACTGCAGAGAAGACCCTGGTGGACCTATCTAGGCTTGCACAAGATTGATCTTCCAACAGATCATGCATCAAGCAAGTTGCCATGGCTGGAGATCGAACAGGCATATTTTTCAGGGAAAAACTGATCAACTTATCAAATTGCAACAAGTTGCAACGCCACTTTTTGTTAAAAATGTGTTAGGGTCTTAATCCTACAATTTAGGTGGATGTCTCAAAAATGTCTTACAAACATTATTGTCTTTGCCTTCTGGAGTGAGATGGGCTTAGGGTATGTGCACACGATGCAGAAATGAAGCAGAAAATTTCTGCATCATTTCTGCATCTCCCTGGCAGAAAAAACGCATGCAGATTGTGCATGCGTTTTTCCTGCAGAATACATGCGGATCCACATGCAGATTCACATGCGTTTCCGCATGCAGATTGACAAGCGCTTTCCAGGCGATTTTAGCATCACTTGGAAAGTGCTTGACAACTAGGTCACACTATATAAATCCATGCAAACAGCATGGATTTATATAGTGTGACCCGAGAGAGTGTATATACTTACCTCCGATGGCCCGCGCTGTCCTGCTTTACAAAGTTCCCGGCTGCCGGCAACTTTGAATTGAAAGACCTGCCGACGTCAGCGTCACGTGACCCGTCACATGACTCTGACGTCAGCGCAGGTCCTACAACTCACTGCAAGTGCCGGGAACCAAGCGGGAGCGCTGCGCGGGCCGACAGAAGGTAAGAATACATTTATTTTTTATTTTATTCTTTTTTTACAGCTTTTAATGGTACCTGGGTGTGGATGAGACTCTCCTCTCCTCCACACCCGGGTACCATCCGCATATTAGAACGCGCCAATAGCGCAAGTACAGATGCTGTTTTGCGGAATTGGCGCGTTCTAATGCAAGTCAATGGCGGCGAAATCGCCGCGTTTCCGCAAAATTAATTGACATGCTGCGGATTTTTGACCGCAGCGTTCACGCTGCGGAAAAATCCGCATCATGGGCACAGCACATGCGGATTTCCATTGGGGAACATTGCTTCCCTTCTACCATGCGTTTTTCATGCGTTTCCGCGGCGTTTCAAAAATGCCGCGGAAACGCATGAAATACGCATCGTGTGAACTCAGCCTTAAACTGACTTCCACAACTTCACTACAACATTTTTTTTTTAGAAATATAATTTAAAAATGTAATAAAACATTTAATAGTATTCTGGATAATCCACATTTTGTAGTAAAGATTTATTTTATTTCATGAAAAGAATGTTTCCCACATATATACAAAAGGAAAAAGAGAAAATCAGCCTTTGAAATGCAAAGCAAAGATTGACAAACAATTGACTACCATAGGTTGCAATGGGTCAAGGCAGCAACAAAGCACAACAAGGTGTGTAATACAGTGTTTAAACACTCACACCCTTCCAGTATAGTGGGTATCTCAACTGACAAGGGTGTTTGCAAATGCTGCAAAATGCAAAAACCATGAAGAGTTTTATTTATTGGGTCTCATTACATTTCCATGCATGATATTGAACAAATAATGACAGCACAGAGAATAAAGAGACATACTTGGATCCTTCCACTAGCTGAGTTTACAAATATGTTGATACATGTATGTTTTTGTGATAGCATAAGTCAAACAGACAAGACATGAAGACAGATGTCTTAAACTTCTCATTCCATACTATGTGAACACATTGTAGTAGCCTTATGCTCATTATATGACGTGCTTATATTTTTGGCTGCGGACCAGCCAGGCAGGAATAGAGTGACAGATCCATTAGAATTACTTGTCATCTGGTGTTCTTATTAATTAGATTCTAAATGTCTTCACTAGGAAGTAAATACAGGTAAATAAATAGTAAAGTCATAAAACCAGCATTTTATTTTTTCTTCCGGCTATTAAATTTAAAAGATTATTTTTTTTTTATCAAATTTAGTTAAATCAATTTCTGCAGTTTATATGAATGGTCAATTGTGGCAATCAATATTCTTACTATGTTGAATTTTATTATGAATACTTTTATATTTAGGTGTCATATGATCATAAGTATACTGAATTAATACCGTAAATATTGTAAAAAAAAAAACATTTGCTTTCATAATGACTGTAAGATTTAAGATTAGGGCTTCAATGCAACACCACGCATTGTAGTACAATTGTGAGATTACTGTGAATACTGCATCAATGTGTCTCTGTAGAGTTACCTATAACAATTGCAAGTTTCATTGCAAAATTTAAGATAGCGTTGAGATAATCCAATATTTTATAGGTGACACAGTGGAGCTGTGACCATAAAGCTAATGTAATTGAAATGAGTTTTATGCAATGATGTGAAAAATATTAAGATTTGAGAGTCATCAGTGGTTGAGGACTCTCAAATCTTAATATTTTTCTATCTACTGGCTAACACGGTACAAAAATGTATACCGTATTTTTCAGACTATAAGACGCACTTTTTTCCTCCAAAATTTTGGAGGAAAATGGGGGGTGCGTCTTATAGTCCGAAGGTTGGGGGGTGTATATATATGTGGGGTGTGAGGGGAGCGGTAGCGGTGGAGGAGCAGGGCACAGGAGGCAGCAGCCGCCCGCTGCAGCCTACACTGTCCCCGCTGCTAAAGAGAATGAATATTCACTGCCATGGGCGTGGGGAGCACTGAATATTCATGCTCCTTAATTGCGGCACACAGTGTAGCCGCGCTGCGGCTCCTGCTGCTGCCGGAATCACCTGTGCCCGCTGTTAAAGGGCATGAATATTCAACCTCTCTCCACGCCCATGGGTGTGGGGAGGGGGTGAATATTCATGCCCTTTAATAAGTGGGCACACGAGATAGCCGGCAGCAGCAGGAGCCGCAGCGCAGCTCCGCTGTGTGCTGGCTATGAAGAAGAATGAAGTCACTGCTCCCCGCGCACACAGTCCCGGCGTGGGGAGCAGTGACTTCCAGCAGCTGATCTCTCCTTGTGAGCCGCGCATGGCAGTGACGTCATACGCAGCTCACATGTAGAGATCAGTGCGGGCAGACAGGACGCAGCGCTGGAGGAGAGAAGAAAGGTGAGTAGGAGTGTTTATTTATTTTTTTTAATGCGCAGCATGATGGGGATTAGGGGGACCATACATACTAGGATAAGGATGAGGGGGCCATACATACCAGGGTAAGGATGAGGGGGCCATACATACCTGGACAGGGATGAGGGATGCCATGCATACCAGGACAGGGATGAGGGGTGCCATGCATTCCAGGACAGGGATGAGGGGTGCCATGCAAACCAGGACAGGGATGAGGGGTGCTATGCATACCAGGACAGGGATGAGGGGTGCCATGCATGCCAGGACAGAGATGAGGGGTGCCATGCATACCAGGACAGGGATGAGGGGTGCCATGCATACCAGGACAGGGATGAGGGGTGCCATGCATACCAGGACAGGGATGAGGGGTGCCATGCATACCAGGACAGGGATGAGGGGTGCCATGCATACCAGGACAGGGATGAGGAGTGCCATGCATACCAGGACAGGGATGAGGGGTGCCATGCATATCAGGATAGGGATGAGGGGTGCCATGCATACCAGGATGGAGGGGTTCCTTGCATACCAGGATGGGGATGGGGACCACGTATAAAAGGAAGGGGGGCCATATATACCAAGATGGGGGATATTGTCAGAATTGGGGGACATTACCCCTATACCAGGGTCAGCAGAAGACCAGCTCCCCATTAAAAGTGCATCATTACCACATTTTTTGCTTACATTTTTTATTTTTATTTTCCTCCTTAAAAATCTAGGTGCGTCTTATGGTCCGGTGTGTCTTATACTCCAAAAATACGGTATTTTCCCTGTATTTAATGATGTTAAATTTGTAGACAGTACAAGAGGGTGCAGGTAGATTAACTGGAATGTTTAAATCAAGTTTAAGAACACTCCTGCATTCTAAATGCATCTGGTTCTTCTATTTCCTTACCCTATGTCCCCCCTACCATCTACTCATATGGAGAGTTTTTGATGTTTTTAGTCCTAATTTTTGATGTTTGGAAATTATTAAATCTTTGAAATAAAGACTTCATGATTTTATCCACACCATCTTAATTTGTGGATCAGAAGCTGGATCAATTTCCTCTCCTTCCCAAGACTACAGTATACACACAGGCTTTATTTATGGTCTACAACTAAGGACTTGCTCACACGAATGTATAACACGGCCGAGTGCTATCCGATGTTATATTGGTTAGCGCTTGGCCCAATGTTATACTTTGGGGCAGTGCTGATCAGCGCTTTTTTTCCAGTGCCAATTCGGCACGAGAGAACAATTGCAGCATGCAGAAGGGCATCTGATTGGCTCACTCAAATCATTCGAGTCTATGGGTACATGTGAAACAACGGACTTCACTCGGATGTCATGATGTCATCCATTCTAAGCCTTATCTGAATGGAGCAGAGGTCGAATATGCACACCATTGCTCCATTCATTGTCTATGTGACTGCCATAAAAAGCTGAGCACTGTACCTGTCTATCTACAGCAGTTCCATAGTGAATGATTAGAATAGAAGTGCCAGCAGATGGTCACCCAGCAGCGTTCAGTAAGTAATTTACTATCTTAGGCCCATGGTAAAGGTGTTTTTTGGGTTCAGAATAATGATCGCATATATTTAGAAAAGCCCATCAATTTCTGATCAATGGGGTCTGATTCTGGACATCTCCAACAATCAGCTGCTAGAAGGGACTGTAGCCCTTGGTAAGCTCTGCAGTCTCCTCTTCAGGGTTGCCAACTGTCCAGAAATTTCAAGACAGTCCGAAAAAATGCGGTACTTTTTTGCTCTGTCCGTAAGAAAAATTTGAGGTGTCCGTGAATTTGTTTGAAGCTGAAGAATATTCTACAGATTATTTGGACTTCTCATCATTTTACAGTGTCCAGTAGTGATGGGCGAGCACTAAAATGCTTGGGTGCTCGATGCTTGGGTCGAGCAAATTGAAATGCTCGGGTGCTCGACCATGGTAAACTCGAGCATTTTTCAGGCGGCTCCCCCCGGCGCTCTGCAGAGGGCCTAAAAATTGTCCAAATCGATGGGAACAGTGCTCAAATGACATGGGAACTGCATGGGGAAGACCCCTGGAAGCATTTATGACTCCCAGATCACTGCTGTCAACAATGTTGTCAGAAGTATTACGCCAGTTTTACGTACTCACAATAAAACATATGTGGCACCCCAGGGGTCTGGTTTCCACAGTAATGCAATGTTATGTCTGAGAGCAGGTGGGAGGTCTCTTGGTCAGGAATCCTATGCATGCCACACCTCCTGCCCAGTCCTGGGAGGGGAAGGACTTCCCCTATATAAACCTGGGGCTGAGGCAGGGTTAGGGAGTTCAGAGGGAGAGTTGAGCCAGGAGGGCTGACAGGGAGCTCCGGCTGGGCCCAGCTCCTGGGCCATGCCAGGAGTAGAGAAGAAGTAGAGACAGAGAAGCAGATATAGGAAAGAACATCAGGAGCTCTGTGGGAGCAGTGCTACAAGGAGTCAGGGGCTGGCAGCTGCAGAGCTCGCCCTGACTGAGAAGTTATCACCGGACCCGGAGTCCGAGGCTGTGGGGACTAACTCCTATCCAGCAGCAGAAACCGACCGGCAGGGGATTGCAGGTCCTCTGGCCCAGAAACCCGAAGGCACGGTCACACGCGTGGGACCAGCACCGCCGTCGTGGAGCGGAAGCTACTAGAAGGCCCCGAGTCACCGGCCATACGGGTGAGCACCTCACGGTACACTCAGGGACGTGGGCTACTTATACCCGCTTCTAGCAAGGTAGCCAGAAGAGTATCGTTAGTTTGGGAGGCCTACAACTCCGCCTGGCCAGGGGAGATCCCATCTGCTCAAGGACTGACCAGGCCCCAATCGCTAGCCAGTACTCCGGGAGGGTCTATCATTGTCACCAGTAAAGACCCTGAACTACACCGTACCGTCTCCGAGTGGTTCCTGCTACCCCCATCATCCACGTCGGCTGCCCTGAGGCCATACCCCTCCCGTTGGGGGTTATACTATCATGCTGCACAATCCTACCAGCGCCACTTAGTCTGACTCCCTGGGCACGGACCGGATCACCGCCACGAGACTACAACCCTCAAGAGATCCGGCTCCGGGTAAGCTCCCGCATGCGCAACGCAGCGCGACACAGGCCCAGGGGCGCGTCACATACAAAAACGAAACCAAAATGGATTTTCCTGGGAATGTGTTAAGGAACATTTTTTCCAGGGTAATGACTTGTATATAAGGCAAAATAAATAACCAAAAACAAAAATACTCCTCCACACCTTGGGCTATGATCACATGTAGCGTTTTTGATGCATTTTTGCACTTTCGCATTGCTTTTAACCGTGACAAATGCATTCACCGGGAAATGTCATTTTAACATTTTACAACCTTATCTGGCCATGTGGTGTGTGAGACATGATCAGACACATCCTGTTTCATTTATGAAGGAGGGACTCTGAAAGTCACAAAGCCTATTTTTATAGGGCCATCAGGCGGCCTTTACTATTCTTAAAGGGCCAGCAGACGGCCTTCGCTATTCTTAGAGAGCCATCAGTCGGCTATGCTTTGTTATTTCCATTACTAAAGAGTGGTTCACCTATACTATTATTGCATACGCAGTGAGTGGCAGTTCTGCCCAAAATTTCGACGCACCCCAATACCCCTTTGAAAATTTGGACGCACCCCAATACCCCTTTAAAAATTTGGATGCACCCCAATACCCCTTTGAAAATTTGGACGCACCCCAATACCGCTTTGAAGAGACTTAGAAGAGGGCCTCCTGAAAACAATGTTCCCATTATTAGGAAGTGGATCTCCCATACTGTTTGCCTATGCAGTGAATGTAAGGGTTGCCAAAAATTTGGAGGCACTTCAATGCCCCTTGGAAGAGACGTGGAGGTCAGAGGGCCTCATGAAAACAATGTTCCCATTATTAGAAAGTGGGTCTCCCATAGTGTTGGCCTATGCAGGGAATGCAAGGGCTGCCAAAAATTGGGAGGCACTCCAATGCCCCTTGGAAGAGACATAGAGGGCCTCATGAAAAAATGTTCCCATTATTAGGAAGTGGGTCTCCCATAGTGTTGGCCTATGCAGTGAATGCAAAGGTTGCCAAAAATTTGGAGGCACTCTAAAGCCCCTTAGAAGAGACGTAGAGGGCCTCATGAAAAAATGTTCCCATTATTAGGAAGTGGGTCTCCCATAGTGTTGGCCTATGTGTAGCACCCTGAGGATTCGGCTGCTACAGGGGTATTGCACCTCAACCCAGAGGTGTGATATTCCACTCCCGGGTAAGGATGGAGTGTGGAACTGAGCTAGTAGGCTGCATGCACTACACACATCCCATTTCCGGGGAACAGACCGATGGTACTCCCACTAGAGAAATGTGCAGGTACGACAGTGTCTGTTCCTGGCTGGAGTGGGAGGGGGGTGGAACATCCCAGTAGTGTAGGGGCAGATAGGGGGAGCAGCCTGGGTAAAGTTAGGAGCTCATTGGGTGCTGGTCACCTGAGCTCACACATAGAGGGAGTATATAAGGTGGGCACCATCTTAGATCAGGGTCAGTCAGTCAGTCAGTCAGTTGTCAGTCTGTGAGACGTCAGTCTGTCAGAGTGTAGCCTGAGAAGCAGAGCAGAGGAGAAGGAAGAGAGACCCAGAGGCGCAGAGGGGACCCCAAGAGCCCATAAGAGAGCTAATAGGGTGAAGGGTCGGCAACAGGGTACCGGATCCCAAGCTGGCAGAGGCTACAGCACACCTTAGCCAGGAACCGGAGGTCGTGGGCAGGATCTGCCACGATCACCCACTAAATCCACCCGGAAGGCAGACCAAGAATAGGGTCAGGGAGCCCAGAGGAGGCTTGACCAACAAGAGGCCCGAGGGAGCCGGACTTAGGTGGATCCCTGGTGGGAACGGCCAGAAGAAGGGAGAGACAGAAAGGAGCTCAGGACCACACTCCGGAGTTGCCTGGGAGTTGACCGAGTCCAGGACCTGGTGGACGCAGCACGGCTTGGGTGGTCACTGCTGTACACAGTGACCCGAGCAACACCAGTAAGTAAAACCCTGGAACTGCATTTTATGCCTCTGAGTCTCCTTGCTGCACCTTCACAACCACCATCCTCCACGGCTGACCCCCTGAGGCTATACCCCTCCCGTTGGGGGTTATACTACCTAAGCTGCACTCACATCATCAGCCTCAGTGGACCCTGCTGCAGCGGCGGCCGTATTGACCGTAAATCAACGGGTGGCGTAGTCGACACAAAAGAACATCTAGTAACATCATAAGGACTGCCACACACTGAGCTTGACACCCTGGGCACGGACCGGGTCACAGCCACTCGGAGACTACAACCCCCATCTGATCCGGCTCCGGGTATCCCCAACAACACTGGCCCAGGGGGCGCGTCAACTTTGGCGTAGTCGGCAGGATTACGTGCCCGCAACAACCGGGTACTGCGTGCCTGAAGAAAAGTTCACCATTACCTCAAAAAGAAGTCTCCCGCCGGTTCCGGAAGGTCCCCGCCAACGGACCCCATCACAGGTCGTTTCCCGCCGGTTGTCCGCCATTTGCAGCTTTTTCCCGCCATCCATGGAGTTTCCCGCCACTGGGAGACGATTCCCGCCATTTCCAAAGATTTCCCGCCTTGGAAGAGCGGACGCCATTATGGGCGTGCCAGAGGGTGGCAAGAGGCCACCTCCCATCGTGGGCCGGGTCGAAGAATGGCACCAAAAGCGGAAACCGCGCCCACCAACAGAGACTGTGATGCTGGAAGTGTCCATCAGCGTAAGAGAACTGCCCCTGGAACTGACAATCACAAAGTTGCCCCGGGACCACCCTCAATGTGGGCGGAGACAGAACAAGAGAACGAAGATGGGTGTCGCCTGGAGCAGTCTGGAGAGAGCGCACCCGGAGACAAGAAGTCTGGAGGGGAGTCCAGAGAAAGCCTACCCGGAGATGGAGGGAGAGTCAGGCAGCACCGACCCAGTGGTCAGGAGCCTGTTGCAGGTCGCCACTCCAGAAGGCCTGCTGGAGATCCTAGCACAGCTCCCCCGAGACCGGGAGTGTGCACAGACCGCGCTGGAGGGCCTCGCACGGAGGATGGCCCGGGTGCAGCGAGAGACGTTGGCGGAGTGGAGCCGAGAGATGGCCCAGCAGACCGAAACCCGTCAGCGGAGCACGCCACCCGAGACGAGGAGACAGACCGCCTCTGAGGATGGCGCAGGAGGAATGAAGGCAGGAGACGGCGCCGAGAAGGGAGCTGAACGGACGGAGGCAGGTAAAGGGGACGTCTCTACCCCGAGCCGGGAAACCGCGTGCCTGCCCCAGCTCCCCGTCGCAGAGCCCGAAATTCCCCCTGCCGTGCCCGTCGCTGCATCGTCACCGCCGCCGACTAGGCCTCAACCGGAAACCGCGGCCGCGACCCCTGTGACGTCACACGCCTCGACCTCGAGCGTGGCCAAGCAGGAAATACCACCGGCCTGGTCGCAAGGCCTAGTACCCCCGGGCGCCGCCATTCCAACAGCGCCCCCTACCTCCGCGGAGCCACCGGCCTGGCCGCAGGGCCGAATAACCACGGGCGCCGCCGTTCTTACGGTGCCCTTTTCCTTTAGCGTGCCCCAAGCCTGGTCGCAAGGCCTGGTCAACCCGGGCGCCGCTACCACCACAGCGCCCATAGCACCTAAAGTACCGCACCTGGGTGAGGACCTGTTCGCCCAGGATACGTGCCCGGATGGGCAGCCCTTTATATGGCAACCGGAGTTTCACCATCCCCGACTCCGGAAAGAGAGACCCCTAGATGAACCCCTGATTCCGGTTCCGAAGCCCGCAAGGAGGACCTCGCCCCCGCTGGAGGAGGCACAGTTCGAGTGGGACCCCACTGGAGAAGACCTCATGGGGTTCACTCAGGAGACTCGGGCGGCCGCAGCGGAGCGTGCAGAGTGCTGCCGCCAGCAGCTCGAGGTCTTCGAGAGGGAGCGGAGAGAGAGGCGGGTCCGGGAACAGCAAGCGCAGATAAGGAGCGCGGAGCAGAAGAGCCGGACCAGGAGGAATCCCCGTGCAGCTCATGGTCCCCCTTCCACCGGGACTGTGATAAAATTCAACATGCAGCATGGGTGGGGCTTCATTAGAGACCATCAGACCCCCGGCGACGTCTTTGTCACCCGCAGAGACGTAGAAAGCCATCTGCCGGAGGGACACAGAGGTCGTGACCTGTATGTAGGGGACGAGGTCACCTTCACCCGGCACAAGTGTGCCAAAGGACCCTACGCCCTCCATGTGCATCGCCTGACGAAGGAGGAGCTGCGGTGTGAGGAGGAGCAAGAGGACCCGGACGGGTCTGAAGAATCTAAAGAAGGAGCAGGAGGACGCCGTCGTTGAAGTACGGTAGAGAGAGACTGTACATAGTTACCCGTCAGGGTATAAGAACTGTTCTAGTTAAAATATAGTCCCCGTTGGGACCAGCCAATTGAACTGAATCCCGTGTGTCCCTATTCCCACTGACCGAGGACTGAGAGCGGTCATTCCTTTCCTAATACCTGGCCGAGGACTGAGAGCGGCCATATTCCCCTTGTATATAGTTGCGCTTTTTAAGGCGCCCCCTACCGGTTTTATAGGAAACTGTTTTCTTCAAGAGACTGTCGCACTTTACCCGGTCACAAGTTGCACCGTGACCGGAGGAACCAGAAACAAGAATGTTATTTATATGAAAAGTTTATTGCTGATGATGTATATGATGTTTTCTATGTTTATGTTTATGAAAAAAAATTGTATGTTTTGGATGTTTATATTTTACAGCCCGAGGACGTGCTGTGATTTACCAGGGGGGAATGTAGCACCCTGAGGATTCGGCTGCTACAGGGGTATTGCACCTCAACCCAGAGGTGTGATATTCCACTCCCGGGTAAGGATGGAGTGTGGAACTGAGCTAGTAGGCTGCATGCACTACACACATCCCATTTCCGGGGAACAGACCGATGGTACTCCCACTAGAGAAATGTGCAGGTACGACAGTGTCTGTTCCTGGCTGGAGTGGGAGGGGGGTGGAACATCCCAGTAGTGTAGGGGCAGATAGGGGGAGCAGCCTGGGTAAAGTTAGGAGCTCATTGGGTGCTGGTCACCTGAGCTCACACATAGAGGGAGTATATAAGGTGGGCACCATCTTAGATCAGGGTCAGTCAGTCAGTCAGTCAGTTGTCAGTCTGTGAGACGTCAGTCTGTCAGAGTGTAGCCTGAGAAGCAGAGCAGAGGAGAAGGAAGAGAGACCCAGAGGCGCAGAGGGGACCCCAAGAGCCCATAAGAGAGCTAATAGGGTGAAGGGTCGGCAACAGGGTACCGGATCCCAAGCTGGCAGAGGCTACAGCACACCTTAGCCAGGAACCGGAGGTCGTGGGCAGGATCTGCCACGATCACCCACTAAATCCACCCGGAAGGCAGACCAAGAATAGGGTCAGGGAGCCCAGAGGAGGCTTGACCAACAAGAGGCCCGAGGGAGCCGGACTTAGGTGGATCCCTGGTGGGAACGGCCAGAAGAAGGGAGAGACAGAAAGGAGCTCAGGACCACGCTCCGGAGTTGCCTGGGAGTTGACCGAGTCCAGGACCTGGTGGACGCAGCACGGCTTGGGTGGTCACTGCTGTACACAGTGACCCAAGCAACACCAGTAAGTAAAACCCTGGAACTGCATTTTATGCCTCTGAGTCTCCTTGCTGCACCTTCACAACCACCATCCTCCACGGCTGACCCCCTGAGGCTATACCCCTCCCGTTGGGTGTTATACTACCTAAGCTGCACTCACATCATCAGCCTCAGTGGACCCTGCTGCAGCGGCGGCCGTATTGACCGCAAATCAACGGGTGGCGTAGTCGACACAAAAGAACATCTAGTAACATCATAAGGACTGCCACACACTGAGCTTGACACCCTGGGCACGGACCGGGTCACAGCCACTCGGAGACTACAACCCCCATCTGATCCGGCTCCGGGTATCCCCAACAACACTGGCCCAGGGGGCGCGTCATATGCAGTGATTGCAAGGGCTGCCAAAAATTGGGAGGTACTCCAATGTACCTTGGAAAAGACGTGGAGGTGGGCCTCATAAAAAAAAATTCCCATTAGAAAGGAGTGGGTCTCCTATACTTGTAATGCCCATGCACTAAGTGTATGGGCTGATGAACATTTACCCCTGAGGGGTATACATGAACATACTGTATAAAAAAAATTTTTATGGGCATCTTAAACACCCTTTAAAAAAATTCTGTAGCTGTTGCATCACGGACCACAGTCACCCTGGTGATATGGTGGTGGAGGATGAGGATGAGGAGAAGGAGGAGGACAAGAGCAAATAGCCAAAATCAGGAAGCGTATACCCATATGTGTGTGTGCAAAGGTGCATGGGAATACACCTCTCAAAAAAAGACACTGGATTTGAGTTTATGTTACACTCTATCATTCGGTGGTGTTGAGAAGTCTGGCCCAATCCAGCCCTTGTTCATTTTTATAAGAGTCAGCCTGTCAGCATTTTCAGTTGACAGGCGGATGCGCTTATCAGTTATAATTCCACCAGCGGCACTAAAAACCCGCTATGATAAAACGCTGGTGGCAGGGCAGGCCAGGGCCTCCAAGGCATAGAGAGCCAGTTCATTCCACATGTCCAGCTTGGATACCCAATAATTATAAGGCACAGAGGAATCACGGAGGACGTTGGTACAATCAGCAAGGTACTCCCTCAGCATCTTCCCAAACTTTGCACTCCTTGTGAGAGTACCCCGTGCCTCAGGGCCTGTGCAATGGGAGGGGCTGAGAAAACTCTCCCAGAACTTTGACAGTGTTCCCCTCTCTCTGCTGGATTGGAGTTGTGTCTCTCTCGCCTGTACTCCTTGGTTGTCCAACGAACTGTGACCTCTGCCGCCAGCATTTTCAGATGGAAATTTTTTTAATAGTTCTGCAACAAGGGCCTTCTAGTACTGCCCCATTTTTGTAGACTTGTCCGCCTCAGGAGTAAGAAATATAAAGTTCTCCTTGTAGCGTGGGTCTAGAGTGTTACCAACCAGTAATAACTGTCACCCAAAATTTTGAGAACGTGAGGGTCACGGGAAAAGCAGCGGAACATAAACTCAGCCATGCGTGCCAGACTGCTAACAGGCAATACTTTCGTGTCCTCACCAAGAGGACGACTGGCTATGTTCTCCTCCTTCTCCTCCTCCACTTTCTCCTCCTCCCTGTCCTCAGGCCATTCACGCTGAACAGATGGTATGACAGTTGTGCAGGCAGTACCATCTATTGGGGTGTGTCCAAATTTACAAAGTGTTATTGGGGTGCGTCGAAATTTTGGGCAGACCTGCCACTCACTGCATATGCAATAACAGTATAGGAGACCCACTCTTTCGTAATGGGAACAACAAAGCATAGCCGGCTGATGGCTCTCTAAGAATAGCGAGGGCTGACTGCAGGCCCTTTAAGAATAGTAAAGGCCGTCTGTTGGCCCTATAAAAATAGGTTTTGTGACTTTCAGAGTTCCTCCTTCATAAATTAAACAGGATGTGTCTGATTATGTCTCACACACCACATGGCCAGATAAGGTTGTAAAATGTTAAAATTTCCCTGTGAATGCATTTGTCATGGTTGAAAGCAATGCAAAAGTTAAAAAACGCTACTTGTGAACATAGCCCAATGTGTGGAGGAGCATTTTTGTTTTTGATTATTTATTTTGCCTTATATACAAGTCATTACCCTGGAAAGGATGTTCCTTAACATATTTCCCAGGAAAATCCATTTTGGTTTCGTTTTTGTATGTTTTATTGTGAGTCCTAAAAGTGCATGAAACTAGTTCCTGTTCTTCTTACTCCTCCTCCTCTCCCTCATTGTCACCCAATCCACATTGGGATGAGATGAGGCTGGACTGTGTGTAATCACCCTGTATGGTTCCTTTCTCCATATCATCGTGCTCCGCCTACAATGCATCCTCTTTCATTGTGAGCAGAGAGCATTTCAGAAGACAGAGAAGCGGGATGGTGACGCTAATTATTGCGTCATCGCTGCTCACCATCTTGGAGGAGTCCTCAAAGTTTTGGAGGATGGTACATATGTCTGACATTCATGTCGACTCCTGAGGTCTTATGTGTGGAGTCTGAACTGAATACCAACAGCCTTGTTGATGCTGGTAGTCAACAACTGTTCTCGTCTGCTCACAAATACTTCCCAAGATCCGCAGTGTAGAGTTCCAACATGTGGGGACATCACACACCAGTCGGTGAGCCCAAAGCTGCAAACGCTGCTGAAGCACGGCAAGGGTGGCGGAAGCTGTAGCTAACTTTCTAAAATGGGCACACAGGTGGCGAACTTTGACAAGCAGATCCGGCAGCTCCGGATAGGTTTTGAGAAACCGCTGAACCACGAGGTTAAGCACATGGGCCAGGCATGGTACATGTGTGAGCTCGCCTCAGAGACACCATCAGGTTCTGACTATTGTCACACACGACCATGCCTGGCTGTAGGGTCAGCGGTGTAAGCCACAGATCTGCCTGCTCTTTCAGAACTATCCACAACTCTTCAGCATTGTGCGTTTTTTCACCTAAGCATATTAGCTTCAGCACAGACTGTTTCCGCTTGGCCGAGGCAGTGCTGCAGTGCTTCCAGCTTGTGACTGATGTGGTCATTTTGGAGATGGAGGCTGAAGAGGAGGAGGAGGCAGAGGAGGATGAGGTGCAGGAGCTGTAGACCGTGGGGGCAACCCTGATTGACCTAGGGCCCGCAATCCTTGGCGTCGGGAGGACGTGTTCCGTCCCAATGTCCGACTGGGTCCTGGCTTCCACTATGTTAACCCAGTGTGCCGTCAGCGAGATGTACCATCCCTGCCAACAAGTTAGGTGGACTTTACCGGTAACTGCATTGTTGAGAGCACGGCTAATGTTTTTGGACACGTGCTTGTGTAATGCGGGGACAGCACACCGGGAGAAATAGTGGCGGCTGGGGACCAAGTACCATACCATCAGGTTGCGGAATGCTTCCGTCTCCACGAGCCTAAAAGGCAACATTTCGAGCGCAAGCAGTCGTGAAATGTGAGAATTTAGTAGTGTGGCCTGTGGGGCGTTGGCTGCATATTTGCGTTTGCGTTCCAAGGACTGGGGTATGGACAACTGAACACTGCGCTGGGACAAGGACATGCACGTGCTTCCTGATGCTGCTACTTGAGAGTGTGCAACAACAGGTGCAGGGCAGGAGGCGTCTTCGCATGCACCATGGACAGGGGATTGGCTTGCTTTCACAACAGCAGAAGAAGCAATGGTGCCACCCGCAGACCCTGTTCCTGGACCCTGGGGTTCGGCCCACAAAGTCAGGTGCTTTGCTGCCTTGTTCCTGATCATGCTGGTGGTGGTCAGGCTGGTCGTTTTGCCACCCCTGCAGATGCTGGCCTGGCAGGTGGTGCAAATGGACTTTTGAGGGTTATCGGCAGAGTCTTTAGAAAACAACCAGACTCGGGAAGACCTAACTGTTGTACTGGCAACTTCCTTCGTGTTGCTGTTACGGAGAACGGTTGCCCGCCTTCTGTCTGCGGCCAGCACACTGCTTCTTCCTGCCTGTTGGGGTGCTCTGCCTCCCTCCCCCTGTGTGCTGCTGTCCTCGCTCTGCATGTCCTCCTGCCAGGTTGGGTAAGTTACTATATCATCCCCCACCTCGTCTTCCACTTCCACCCCCTGAGCCTTCTCCTGACTTTCTAGCAATTGTGTCTCATTATCGGCCACCTCTTGTGACACTTTCCCACTGTCGCCTTCATTTGACCGTGGCTGCTCAAATATTTGGGCATCGCTACATGCAATCTCCTCTTGCCCTGCTTCAAGTGGAACAGGCAAGATGCCCGAATCTATAAATGAAAAAGTGAACAGCTCTTCGGAGTGTCCAAGTGTAGGATCAGTTGTCTCTACGCACTCGGCATGGTGGGAGGAAGAAGGATCAGGGTGAGGAATATGCGGTCCAGACTCACGGCTACTGAGACTTGACCGTGTGGAAGACAGGGTGGTGGTGGTGGTGACTAAGTGGCTGGAAGCATTATCTGCTATCCAACCAACAACCTTTTGACACTACACTGTGTTCAATAGTGGCATTCTGCGGTCCCCTATTAATTGGGACAGGAAGGTCGAGCGAGAAGATCTGGGTGATTGTTGTGGCACAATTTCAGCTTGCCCACGACCTCAGCCTCTGCATGCACCATCACCATCACGTCCAGTTCCCGGTCCCTTGCCACATGCTTTACCCATTTTAAATGGAGGACAATATCTTCCACGCTCACTACAAATGACTGAATTTGGAGCGAACTTAAATGTGATCCGTGTGACGGACAAACCACAGTTTTAAATAGCTGGCCTGTAGGTAACTATTTAAACAGCGTCGACATCGTGTCAATAAGTTCACTGACACACTGCAACAAAATTTCAATGGAGGCCAGAAATGGCAATATTTTCAGTGCAATTATATGTGATCCTTGTGATGGACAAACCACAGTTTTAAATAGCTGGATTTTTAGCGCTGAAATATGGAAAGGACCTGGCTGCCAACAAGCAAATGGCGCAGAAAAAGATGTTCTCTGGATTGCTTTTTAAGCAAATAATCAGGATTAAGATAAAAAAAAAATATTCCTGGGGCTATTTCTACAAATATCTGTAAAAGCACCAGCAGACATGACTGGAATGGACCCTCTTGCTATCTGCACTGCAGTATGCTATATACCATGCCTGCCTGCCTAGCACTGATATCTCTGCAGCTGGATTAGTCCTCAGAAGGACTTTTAGTTGAGATTGATATGCAGAGAATATTGTAGAATACCTACACTATCTAATAAGCAACCAAATCTTTCCCTAGCTCAGCAGCACCTCTCCCTACACTGCCTGATTGCGGAGTAGACTGTGACAAGCATGGCGGCGCCAGGTCTTTTACAGACCTGATGACGCTGTGCGGCCAGCCAATCACTGTAATGCCACAACCAACATGGCTGCGGCATTACAGTGTGTGGCAGACAATCCCTGCATGTTGATTGGTGCTATAAAGAGTGCCAAACATGCAGGGAGGGGACACGAGCTCCTGCCGAGCAACCCCGGAAATACTCGGCGAGCGCCGAGCATCTCGAGCAGTGAGATGCTCAGGCGAGTACCGAGTAGTAGCGAGCATGCTCGATCATCTCTAGTGTCCAGTGAATGTAACTAATATCTCAGACGAGAATGATATCATTGATGATTTATTATTGTTTTACATTGTGTTTGTAAAAAAATATTGTCTGCATATGATTTTTTGATAAGTTGTCCAGAAAAAAAATACAAAGTCAAGTTGTGAAACCTGCTCCAATGCTCTATGTGCACACCTTCTACATAGAAGAAGCTGTGCTGAGTTTGCAATGATGTCCCATTCCCAATACTGCAATATCTAGTTCAGCTGCTACTATGTAGATGAGGAGCAGGTAAACAGAGGAAAAGAAGCAGCAGAGCTTGTTGAGTGTCATGTCCCATTGAAACAGCTAATCAGTGGAGATGGCAAAATTGGATTCTCATCAAGTGCATTCTAAATATAGGGCATCGGTATTCTAAACCAAGTAAACCCTTTTAAATGTTTGTGTCCCTCTGTCATATAAATACCGCACTGTCCAGGGACAGGGCAAGCTTTCTTGGTGTTAAAGGTGGAGGTTTCAGAATACACTTCAACTGTTAGAACCCTCCTGTTTGTTTTTTCTATCTTGTGTTTTGCGGTCACATGACCATCTGCCTTTATATTCCAGCTCCGCCATTCTGGCTGTGCTGGACTTCAGTGTTTGTCTGTTTCTCTAGCCAGGTGCTTCGGTGACTTTCTCTGTTAGTTCGCTTGGTCCTCTGGGACCTCTAGTACATTTTTGTCAGTTTGTCTTTTTGTGTTCTGCAACAACTTCTCTGTTTAGGAGGTGTCCCATTTTTTTGTCCCAGTCCTTAGTTCTTTTAGGGACCCCTCCCTTAATTCTATAGGTCTTCGTTCAGACTAGCCAAGGACTAAGGCGGGTCTGTTCACTAGGAACAGTCAACCCGCTACATCATAGGGATTCAGCTTAGTCTTACTGTAGATGACTCGCCAAGGGGGATGGGGATGACTCGGTTACCCGGGCTTTTACCTTGGCCTTGGGGATGTCGTGGTGGTCGGCTCCCGGGCCCGTACCCTGTCGTCTCTCTTTAAAAGGCGTTGATAGTTGTTTATTTTATAAAAGTTCGTGACGTCACCTGTGGTTTCTTGTGAGATTCACCAGCGCTGCGCAGTCCACTGAGGCCAATGATAAGGCAGCTCGATGGTATAGCTCCCCACAGGTGGAGCTAGGCCTCAGGGCAGCGTACGGAAAGGGGAATGCAGGACAGGCGAGACCCAGCCGGGTCAGAGCAAGAACAGGGACAGACACGATAGTCACTTCAGTACCTTTTACTGATGGAAATTCAGGCACGTCCCGGAGCACTGTAGGGTGAAGGGTGCATGTCAGGATCCTCCCCAATGAGCGGGTGTAGGGCCTCCTGTTTCTTGCCTCTGCGCAGTAAGTTTCTGACCTGCCTGGAGCTAGGCCTAACTTTGTTCCTGTCCTGCGCTGGCTGACCTTGTGGTAGGGCCTTTCCTTGGAGTACACTCTCCTCAGCTTGCGGGGCCTATGTGTCTCCCGGCTCTGTTACGTATCAGCACTTTAGTGATCCTGGGACTTGTAGTTCTCCAGGGATTCTGGTTATATCTTACTGGGTCATAGAGATCCCGGTAAGCTTCGGACCCGATGTCCGGTAAATTCTTCGGGTGCCCCCTATGTACTAACTCTCCACTCGCCTTCGGCCTACTCGGGCCCTCACTAGGCTACTCACACTAACGGCAGCTTGCTGCGCTTCACCGATCTTATGGCGGCGGAACACCTAAAGCTCACTTCTCTGAGCTACACTGAGTCTTGATCTGGATAAGCTCCACTGCAGGATAGCAATTGCAGGAGCTGGAACAGGCTTTTGTCCTCTGAGGTAACTCTTCTCAGACTGTACTGGACTCACTGCTAAACCAGACTCAACTAGACACACGAATAGACTAACTACCTAGCTCCACCTTCCCTATATATATATCCCTAACGGGCTCCCTCTGCTGGTCTGAGGTGGAAGGTGAAGATGTGTGAATGGTTATGGGGGCCTCTTGTGGAGGAATCCATCAATGCACTCTTCCAGGATCTGTGATGCCAAGCGCAGCTGGGCGTCACATTCCCCCCTAGTTAAGCTCAGCACTCCCGGGCTGAAGTACATTTTTATAAAACAATAACAATAGGACACATGAACAATCTTCCCTTTATGGGAGGCACCAATCTTAAACGTTACATAACAATAACAAATACAGAGTGTCCTCAGAATTCGAGTCTCCTATGGTGAGGTTCCCAAGAAGGATGTCCATCTCACAAGGTAGAGTACTTGGTGGTTTGAGGGACCTGTCCCAAACCCTCAACGTAGGCCCTGGGGTGGCTGCAGGGCATGAAGATCCCAAGTTGGACCTCCAATAGAGCCACTCCCGACAGGTTTTCCTTCTGAGGTCACCTAAAAGGGCACTCCAGGGAGCGTAATTATATACAACAAGCAGTTTTTGGGCTGCACACAGTCCTCAGCCACGCAGTTCTTTGGTAAATAAAGAAGTAAATAGGCAAAGTGTCCATATCACTTAAACTGTTCATCAATAAGGCAAAACACAAAGTAATATACACATGCAAATACACAATGTAATACAATACAATAATACAGTTTAATACCCCAGGGGTAATTATCTACATTCTCAGAAATTTGACTATTTACTGAGTGTACCTATCAGGGGGTTTACCTCTCGTGCTACGTGTTGATCTGCGTAGTGCGGTGGTCTGTGGGGTATCAGAGTCTGTATTTTCAGTTACCCTACCTGTTCTATGTGTGATTAAGTTGTAAAACTGCCTTAACCTCTCTCTTGGGCTGGCAAGTTCACCATTGGCTGGGCCCTCTTGCTCTGCTCCTACCGGGGATCCTTGATCCGGCGATACTTCTTGAGCTGGCTCTTCTGCAGCACTTACAGGTTCAACTTGCTGTGGAGGGTTTTCTGGCTGTTCATAGAATTGGTGTACTGGAATGATTCCTGCACCTCCTATTTGAGGCCAATCTGCCGGGAAATCTCCTAAATCAGTGTGGATCACTGTTTCTTTATGTTCTTCCGGGATTGTGAGAGGCACTTCATCTTGGGGTTTCAGTAAGTCTGGACACAACTTTAGGTGGTCCCTGGACACTGTTGCAGTCGTCCTTCCTCCGTCTCGACTGATTATGCAGGTCTTCTTGTTATCAAATCTTGACGGTAACACAGTGTAGGGTTCTCTCTCCCACTGGTCATCAAGTTTGTGATTGCGTCTTTTTCTTTTCAATACTGTTTCACAAGGTGTGAAGGGTTCTGCGGGCGCATTTTTGTTGTAGTGTGCTTCCTGCTTTTCTCTCACCCGAGTGAGACTGTCCTCGACACAGGCTTGTACTCTTCTGTACTGCTCCTGTCTGGTCGTGTCCCAGTCTTCAGTGATCATGTCAGCTTCAGGCTCAACAACACCAAGCTCCAGGTCCATGGGCAGCTTTCGTGGCCTTGCACGCATGAGGTATGCCGGAGTACAATTGGTGGAACTCACTGGTATATGATTGTACAGATCCACTAAGTCAGGTAGTAGGTCTGGCCACTGATTTCTCTCAAGTGGTATGGTCTTTAACAGGTCGATGATGATGTTGTTCATCTTTTCACAGAGACCGTTGGTTTGTGGGTGGTACGGTGTAGTTCTTATCTTTTTACAACCGTACAAATGGCAGAACTCCTTAAACAATTCAGCCTCAAAGGCCGGACTTTGGTTCATCAGCACCTGCTCAGGGTATCCATGGGGTCTGCAGAAACACGCTTGGAAGGTCTTTGCTGCTGTCTCTGCTGGAGGGGGCGGTCTGTCCTTTTGGCGCCATGGGGAAGCCAGGCCCACGATAGGAGGTGCTAAGATGCTGTCCTTTCTGCACATTATGGCATCCGTTCTTTTTGGGCGGGCGCCATTTTAAGTGAAAATCGACAGTCTATTGAAAAAGGCGCACAGTACCCGGTAGCAATGGGCAATCTTCTTCCGTTGCTGCGGGCACGCAATCCTGCCGACTACGCCAGTGATGTGACACTCACAGCCCTCCCTGGGAAATGGGGTACTCGGAGCCGGGTCAGATGTTGGGGAGGCAGTCGTGGCCTGGACCCGTTCCGTGCCCAGGGCCGTCACATAAAAGTAATGGGCAATCAGGGTTGAGTGGTTACTATCGACTCTGCCACCTGTGGTGTCTGGTGATTTCCACCAGCGCTGCAGCAGTCCTCTGAGGCGGGATGTGTTGGCAGCAGGCGATGGTATAACTCCCCACAGGCGGAGCTGGGCCTCAGGGCAGAGGTGCGGATGGAGGAAGTAGTAGTGAGGAATACTCTGGTGCCATGTGGTGCGGTGTAATAATAAGAGTCCGGAGGCCATAGGGATAGTCTTCCAGGTCTTTACTCATGGTTTGGTAAGCAGCGGCAAGGCTTCTCCCTGCTCCTCACGGCTCTCTGCAGCCACCAGAGACAAGGGCTCAGCGCACCCAGGATATTCAGGCACTTCGATCAGGACCCTCTGAGTGTTCCTAAACTGTCCCTTTTCACCTCTCCTGTCCGTGTACATGGAAAGACTGGGTCTCCCTCTAGACTGTGCACAGATTTGGGGCATGGCGGCAATTGCTGTTCCGTCCGTCCTGCGACGGGATCCACTGTAGCCTTTCGGGCTTCTCTGACAGAGACTTGAAGTGGCAAAGTCAGATATCGGGGGCCGGTACCCCTCTTGCAGCAGGAGTCCCTCTGGCTAGGCCAGAATGGAGAGTACGGGTGGCGTACGCCGCTCCATCCATGCTCCCTGGGATCCTTTTGATTGTGGAGCTGTCACTATAGCTCCCAACCTTCTTAAGCAAGGGAACTTGACCGGGGTAGAGACACTGTTAACTCATACCCGCTCCTCGTGTCAAGGTCAGAGCATGAGGACCGTGCATCTTCAGCACACTGCAGGCTCCTACACAAGGCCGCTGCCAGCTGTGAAGATCATACTCCATGAATAGGAACTAAGAATCAAGAACAAGAACCTAAGATGGTCGGCTATTATATATCAAATTATGTGTGTAAACTAAAACTGTGTTCCACCCTTCACCCACTACATGGTTCCTCTCACTTTTGGTTCCCCCCACTTGTGATCCTGCTGAGGCAGCACTATGGTGCATACTTGCCTCCCATAGGTCAGGTGTGTGTAGTGTTGAATGTAGATTCAGGGTCCTGACCAGTGCAACGTCCTTACCTGGGTGATTAGACACTACACCTGCTGACAGGCTGCAGTATCCCCCCTTGTGGCGACCGAACCCTCAGGGGTGCCACATAGGGACAGCTTTCCCCTATCTTTCCTTAGTACATGTTGCTGATCATAACAGTAAGTCCAGCCCAAAAAACTAAAAGGAAAGAAATTCGGGGATCAGTATGGTTTCCATCCAGGATTTGGCTCAACGCCTGCAGGGATTGTCTCTGGAGGTGGCCGAGCTTCAGCAACACGTGAGTAGCTGTTCTGGAGTGCATTTTGTCGAACCCAAGGTAGGACTGCCTGTTGTTTTTTATGGTAAACAGCAAGATTTTTTTTCCTTTAAAAATGCTTGTTTGTTATATTTTCGTTTGAGACCAAGGTCCTCTGGGAATGAATCTCAGCGCATTGGTTTTATTATGTCACTTTTGCGCAATGAACCACAGGGGTGGGCCTTTTCTCTCCAGCCTAATGATCCGTGTTTAAGGTCTGTTGAAGAATTTTTTTCTGCTATGGGGCTATTATATGACGACCATGATCGAATCTCATCTGCGGAATCAGAACTTAGACGTTTGAATCAGGGGTCAGATGATGTTGAAAATTATTGCACACACTTGTGGAGATGGGCTTCAGAAGTTAAGTGGAATGATCCTGCGCTGAGATGTTTATTTCTTGCTGGTCTGAGTGAAAGGGTTAAGGATTTGCAAATTGCATTCCCTGCACCTGAGACTCTGCAGGATGCTATGCAGTTAGCTGTTCGTATAGACAGGAGACTGAGGTGCAGGCTCAATGAGGTAAAGACTCCTGTAATGTCAGTTCCTAGTCCCCAGAAAATTTGCTCTGACGGCGGGGAACTGATGGAGGTTTGGGCAATGTCGCTCCGCTCTCAGGAAAGAGACCGGAGGTTCGCCGAGGGATTGTGTCTTTATTGTGGTAAAGCTGACCATTTGATTAAGTATTGTGAGCATCGTTTAAGTAAAGTAAAAAAAAAGGTCAGTTACGCCCGTATAGCTTGTTTACGTTCTGCAGGAGTATTTCTTTCTGGGAGTACTACTCTGCAGGGAGATTTGATTTAATTTCAGGTATTTGTGGATTGTGGTTCCACACTTAATGTGATTGATAAAGGGTTTTTGGAAAACCTTAAATTGAAATCCAAACCTTTGTCATCACCTATTTCTGTGATTGCAATTGATAACACTACTTTGAAATGTATTACTCACAAGACTGCTGCATTTCCCCTCACTATCCATGGAGTTCACCAAGAAATTTTAAACTTGGTTGTTTTGGATAATTTGCCCTCTCCAGTTGTTCTAGGATTGCCTTGGTTAAAACTGCACAATCCTTTACTGGACAGGTCTACTAATGTGATTAAGTCTCGGAGTCCGAGGTGCTATAATAAATGTTGTAATGGTCGCATTGCGGCTGTGGAAAAAGGGGAATTACCGGTACCTATTCAAGATTTTTTGAGGGTTTTTTCGGAGGAGGGGTCGCAAGTTTTACCGCCTCATAGGGATTATGATTGCGCCATTGAGTTTGTTCCGGGTGCTACTCTTCCCAAAAGTCGCTTGTTTAATCTGACTATCCCTGAAAGAAAGGCCTTGGAGGAGTACATAGAGACTAGCCTTGCTGCTGGTCACATTAGACCTTCAAAGTCGCCTGTGGCAGTTAGGATTCTTCTTTGTTAAAAAAAGGACGGCGGTTTACGTCCATGTCTGGATTTTTGTGAAGTTAATAAGATTACCGTACGCAATTCCTACCCATTGCCGTTAATTCCTGACTTGTTTAACCAGTTAGTGGGAGCTAAGTGGTTCTCCAAAATTGATCTCCGGGGGGCATACAATTTGTTACGAGTGAAGGAGGGTGATGAATGGAAAACTGCTTTTAACACTCCGGTAGGTCATTTTGAGAATCTGGTGATGCCTTTTGGTCTTACCAATGCACCTGCATTTTTTCAGAACCTTATTAATGACATCCTGAGACCTTTGATTGGTAAGAATGTGGTTGTGTATTTGGATGACATTTTGATTTATTCACCAGATCTAAAGTCCCATTGGTAGAGTGTACGTGAAGTTTTGCAGTTATTGAGTGATAATTCACTCTTTGCTAAGCTGGAGAAATGTGAGTTCGCTGTGCAGAAAATTAGTTTTTTGGGCTACATTGTCTCCAGCGAGGGCTTTGAGATGGACCCTGTGAAGGTTCAGGCTGTGCAGGAATGGCCTAGGCTATTGGTTTGAAATCTATACAGAGATTTTTGGGTTTTGCCAATTATTACAGGAAATTCATTAAGAATTTTTCTGTAATTGTTAAACCTCTAACCGATCTCACCAGGAAAGGTGCGAATACGGTCCAGTGGACTACTGAGGCCATTGAAGCTTTTGAGTATCTCAAAGAGAGGTTCAGTTCTGCCCCTATCCTTATGCAGCCTGATGAGACCAAGCCTTTTTAGGTCGAGGTCGATGCTTCATCAGTGGGGGTCGGAGCAGTTTTGTCTCAGGAGAACAAGGGTGGAGTACATCCTTGTGCCTTATTTTCGAAAAAAAATTCGGAAACCGAACTGAATTATGATGTTGGAAATCGGGAGTTGCTGGCTATTAAACTTGCGTTTGAACATTGGTGTCATTTTTTGGAAGGCGCTAGATTTCCTATTCAGGTTTTCACAGATCATAAGAATTTGATCTATCTGGATGTTGCCAAGCGCTTGAATGCCCGTCAAGCTAGGTGGGCACTTTTTTTTTCTCGGTTTCATTTTTCTGTTACCTATATCCCTGGTACTAAGAATGTTAAAGCCGATGCTTTATCTCGCAGCTTCTCTCCTACGGTCGGTGCCGAGGAGGAGGAGAGCATTTTACAGAAAGGAGTTGTGGTGGCGACTTTGGACTCCGGTTTGGAGAATGGGATTCTGAAAGTTCAAGATGATGCTCCATATAACACTCCCCATGGGAGGTTGTTCGTGCCTAGAGCCTTTAGGAGAGATTTGTTTGTGGAGTGTCATGAGTCTCGGTTGGCAGGTCATCCAGGAATTTTGGAGACTAAGAGACTTATCAGTTTTTGGTGGTCTGGATGGCAGAAGGAAGTCATCAAGTGGGTGCGTCAGTGTACTGTGTGCGCTAGGTCAAAGGCTTCACATACTCCTGCTGCGGGGTTGCTTTGCCCTCTGGAGGTTCCTAGTGCACCTTGGATGCATCTCACAATGGATTTTATTACTGATCTTCCTGTGTCCGAGGGTTTTACTGTCATCTGGGTGGTCGTGGACCGTTTTAGTAAGATGTGTCATTTGGTTCCATTCATTAAGTTGCCCTGTGCCAAGACACTCGCTAAGGCATTTTTTAAGGAGATTGTCAAGCTCCATGGCTTTCCCACGGATAATGTTTCTGATAGAGGACCCTCAGTTTGTGGCTCGCTTTTGGCGTACTTTTTGTGACAGGTTGTCAGTCCATTTGTCATTTTCGTCTGGTTATCATCCTGAGTCTAATGGACAGACTGAAAGAAAGAACCAGGATGTTGAACAGTTTTTGCGTTGTTTTGTGGCGGACAATCAAGAGGTGTGGTCTCAGTTTCTGCGTCTCGCAGAATTTGGTCTTAACAATCATACATTCTCCTCTGCTGGGTGTTCTCCTTTTCTTTGTTGTACTGGGTGACATCCGTCTTTTGGTTCGTTCTCCAAATTGGGGTCAGCGGTGCCGGAGGAGGAGAATTTTTCCGGTGATTTGGAGAGAGTTTGGACTAATGTGCATTGCAACCTTCAAGAGGCTAACAAGAAGTCCAAGAAGTATTTTGACAGGAAACGTAAACAGGTTTTGTTTACTGTGGGTGACATGGTTTGGTTGTCCTCCAAGAACCTGTGGTTGAGGATTCCCTCTAAAAAACTGGGTCCTAAGTTTGTGGGTCCATTTAAAGTGCTTCAGGTTGTTAACCCGCCTGCTGTTAGGTTGGATGTCCCTACTTCCTGGAAGATTAATCCTGTGTTTCATGTTTCCTTGTTGAAAAAGGCTGACGTATCTGATAGGGACGCCAATGTCACAGTTCCTCCTGTGGTGGAATACGGCGAATATGAAATTTCTCGTATCTTGAATTTTAGATGGCATAGAGGGAGATTACAGTATCTTGTCTCCTGGAAAGGTTTCGGTCCCGAAGACAACTCCTGGGTAAGGACGGATGATGTCTCTGCTCCTAGGCTTGTTAAAGCTTCCCACAGGAGGTTTCCGGATAGGCCTGGGCCTGGAGGATCCGGAAGATCCTCATAAAAGAGGGGGTACTGTTAGAACCCTCCTGTTTGTTTTTTCTATCTTGTGTTTTGTGGTCACGTGACCATCTGCCTTTATATTCCAGCTCCGCCCTTCTGGCTGTGCTGGACATCAGTGTTTGTCTGTTTCTCTAGCCAGGTGCTTCTGTGCCTTTCTCTGTTAGTTCGCTTGGTCCTCTGGGACCTCTAGTACATTTTTGTCAGTTTGTCTTTTTGTGTTCTGCAACAACTTCTCTGTTTAGGAGGTGTCCCATTTTTTTGTCCCAGTCCTTAGTTCTTTTAGTGACCCCTCCCTTAATTCTATAGGTCTTCGTTCAGACTAGCCGAGGACTAAGGCGGGTCTGTTCGCTAGGAACAGGCAGCCCGCTACATCGTAGGGATTCAGCTTAGTCTTACTGTAGGGACAGCTTTCCGCTATCTTTCATTAGTACATGTTGCAGATCATAACATCAACAACCTCAATCTCCGAGATTCTGCATGATGTCGGCTAGTCATCCGTTTCTTTGTCTCTTTTTGAATCTTTATTCAACAAGCTTCTAGAATTTATACTTATATGAGGGAGCACTGTTTTGTAAATAGCATAAAGTCAGGTTATTTAAGAAAATCCATAAACTGCACTTGTAATGGATGTAGGTCTACATCTACCTCGCCTTCACCCATGTCCTATTCATGTTTCATACAGCAGCCAAAATAGTCTGCTGATCATCTGGTATAACACCAAATGTGTACGCAATGCTTTTAAAACATACAAATAGCAAAAAGACTGACTGTCACTTACAAATCAGAAAACTAGTGTGTACAGGTGCGAACTAAGAGCAGCCATCTCTATACATAACAAATAAAGTTGCACTCTGCAGTGCTAAAGCATGTAAACATGACATATATGAAATTCGAATAGCATTACTGCTCTGGATAATAGGAAAAAAGGGAGATGCTTAGCACATAATTTAGCCAATTCATGCATGCCCATTAGCCAAGGACAAGGCGATCTCCAGTTTGCTGGGAACCTATCTAGTGTGAACACTTTCCTAAGCTAAAGTGTGGCGCCCGTGAGGGTTCAGTCGCCACAGAGGTACTGCACCTCACCCAGAGGTGTGGTGTCTCCTTCTCTCAGGTAAGGAGGGAGTGCTGCCCGGAACCCCAACACCCGCATTCAACACTACACTGCTCCAAGCCGGCTGAAAGGGCAAGATGCATTGTGTTTTCCTGCTGAGCCCTGTCCCTGGCTGGAGTAGGGGGAACCAAAGGTAGGGGGAACCAGTAGTGGGTGTGGGTGGAGGAAGTAGAGTAGGGGAGCACCATTGTAGGAGGTTTAAAAAGGGAAGCCATCTTAGGGTGGCAGATCAGTCAGTCAGTGAGAGGAGAGAGTGAAGACAGTCTGGGAGCAGAGTCTCTTTAGGAGCTCTGCTCCACAAGTTGGGGCCTAGTGCTAGAGGCCCAGGAGGGGAGCAGAGCAGAAAGGCTCCGTTCTATTGATGGGATCCTAGGGGGTACGGCGAGTGCAGGACAGCATCCGTACGCCCCGAATCTGTCAGAAGACAGAGGGATCAGGCCGCAAGAAGGGGACCGGCCCCTGGACCAGCCGTGTTACTCCAGGTCTCGGCTGCAAAAACCGGAGGCTTCTGGCTTTTATAGTGCAGTTGCCAAAGCCTCATCCTAGTCACCATGAGGGTCAAGCAGGTCCGGGAACTCCAAGTTGCCCAGAGGGACTTCAGAGCACCCGAGCGGGACTGTGAGTGGGGAAGCGCAGGGCAGGAGGTGGAAGACCAAGCGTGAAGTCAGTCTAGAGTGGAACATAAGAAAGCGAGATTCCGTCAGGTGCTCCTAACCTACCTGAGGAAGAGCTGAACCCCCGGTCTGGTGAACGCAGCGCGACATGGGAGGCTGGCACCCGCGCAGTGTATCAGTGGAACGTGCATGAGAACTGTGAGTAAAGACTCGGATGACTGCACCGCACTGCCTCCGTCCATTATTTCAGCTGCGCCATCTTTCCCCCTGCACTACAACGCCCAGCACAACCTGCAACATCATCTACACTGCCCTGGAGCTAGCTCTTCCTGTGGAGAGCCACACCATCCCTGCTGCAGTAACATCAGCTTCAGAGGACTGCTCCGCAGCGGCGGCTCCCTTTAGCCGCATTCCACAGGTGGCGTCACGAACTCTATAAAAAACTCTATAAGTCCCCTATAAATAGAAGAACCCCCCCTTTGTATTGACCGCCCTGGGCCACAGACCGGGCCAGCCACCGTGATATCCCCCACCAGCATCCATAGGCCCGGCTGCCGAGTACCCCATTGTCCCGGGGGCGTGTCAAAAGCCTGCATTTATATTGTAACATTACATGGATTCATAATATTGTAAAAATATATTATGAATCCATTCTATTGTGGCTCATCCAGTGAAGAACTCAGTATTCAGTATCCATGTGAACAGAATATAATAGGGGTATAGGTAATTATTTTTTTTTCTGTCTACAGGTTGCACGCAACTTTCTAAATAGAGACCAGTCTTCTGGCTGCTACTGTCATCAGCTATCAATTTGGTTTAACAGCTCTCTCCATTAGACATACAGAGACGAGCAGACATTCTTTTGTTCGCATGATTTATTTCTTTACAACAACAATCTATGTCCTATTTTCAAAGCATTTTGAACACTGAATGGGAAACACCATTTTAGCAACAAGACAGAGATGTTATTTTGTGTTTTCTTAAATATACCAGTGAGACAAAATACTCCACTATGCTAAATCTTAAAACAACAGGTAGAACAACAAAAGATTGATGAATACAACAAGATCACATTGGCTCAGGAGCATACTGGTGCTGTATATGAATGTGCATTGTGGGTGTGAAACATTATGACAAGTGAATGACTCTCACAAATGGTTGTGATGACAGATACATTCACTTACAATGTAGAAAATGTTGCAATTGCTCTTTTGAGAGACATTAATTGCATTTGTACTTGTGACATTGCTCTTCATTGTCCGGGGCTCCATGCTATTACTGTTTAATGTATATGTTGATTATAGGGGCTCTATGGAATTAAGAGTTTGCGCTTTGTCTCTTTGTATACAAAATGCTTAAAGGGGTGTGCTCATTTTCTTTCTTCAGGAGCACACCGCTCCTCTGCCTTCTAGTTTCCTCCTTGTTAGGTGAGTGGTGCGCTCCTGAAGATTGATAGTTCAAACCAACAGCATGTTGCATCAGTCTTTATGGTGCTCTCTCCAATGTTACTAACAATATTTGTCTTTGTAACATCAGTAGAGGGTAGAAACTCTAAGGTTGGCGTGATCCAAGATCTAGTCAGCATCAGAGCACCACTTACAAGCTGCATAGCAAACAACTTACTAGTGTTGTCCTCTTTGCCTAGGAAAGCAGCCATTCTGAGATGGCCAGTAACCTAGGAAGTAGTGTTGAGCCACCCCCGTAGTGTTCGAGTTCGGTTCGGTTCGTCGAACACCCGTGTGTTCGCCGAACTGTTCGTCGAACTGTTCGTCGAACACCTTCGAACACCGTTAAAACCAATGGCAGGCAAACAAAAACACATAGAAACACATAGAAAACACCTTCAAAGGTGTCCAAAAGCTGACAAACTTCTCAGAAGACACAACTAACACATGGAAAAGTGACAAGTACATATAGTCATGCGAAAAGAAAAGAGGTGGAGGAGTAAAAGGAGGGGGAGACACAGATATAGGCATGTCATGCCCTTCTAAAATCCAAAAAGTGAGAAGCCGACACGTTCAGTCCGCTCCTGCCCATGCCACCTCCGCGTCGCCGGGTTTGTGCCAGCCCCCCTCTCCCAATACTGGTGCCTGTCCGCTGGTGGGTCGAGCGAGCCCCGCTGTGGTGGAGGCAGCTCTAAGCTTTTTAATTTAAATTGTCTCTCTAATTTGAATGAATACACTTTAAATCCATTTACAAGGATCTATTGGAGGGCAAGTCTCATGCCAGCAGCCGCGTAATTCCAGCTCCAGTAGCGTCCACTAAAGCTGCTGCAGTTAAAAAGCTTTTATAAGGATCGAGCTCGGCTGTCCACCGCAAGGCATCCTACTGCCAGTCCCAGCCCCTATGCCTTGGGGTGCCTCCTGATGCTCTTCACTGAGTATCCCGTGGTCCCGAAGCATTTCCTTTGAAAAAATTAAGTGTCCAAACTACAGGTGGTGTAGCTTGCTTAAAAGCCGGGATAATCCGCTGACTAGCAGACACTGCTACTAGGCACAAAGTATTTCCTGGGCTAGATGCAGTTAAAAATTTGTAATTAGATACTCTCGTTGGATGCTGAGAAAGCATTCCATAGAGTCTCCTGGCACGCCATATATGATTCTCTTAAAAAGCTTGGGGTAGGGGTCTAGGGGACCCTTTTATAGCCAAAATCACGGCCCTGTATCGCAATACGTCACCTAGGCTGAAGATAAATGGAACTGTAGCACCCTGAGGGCTCGGTTGCTACAGAGGTATTGCACCTCACCCAGAGGTGTGATATCTCACTCTCAGGTAAGGATGGAGTGTGGATCAGGACCCGACACCTGCATGCATTACACCACATTGCCGTGGGGCAGGGCGACCAATATGCCCCTGAGATGGGCACGACAGTCCCTGTCCCTGGCTGGAGTGGGGGGAGGGAACACTGAGGAAGGGGAACCCTGTAGTGCAGGAGCAGGGAGGAAGCAGTTCCTGGGTGCATTGAGAAGGGAGTATAAAAGGTGGGCACCATCTTAGTTCAGTGCAGAGAAGTCTGAGCAGAAGTGGCAGGGAGCAGGGGCTCTGCATGAGCTCTGCTCCGGAGGCGGGCCTAGTAACAGAGGCCCAGGCCTGGAAGAGGGAGAAGGAAGGAAGAGGAGCGGAGAAGGCTCCAGGAACGAGGAACGAAGGGATCCCAGGGGTGCGGACGGGCGAGTCGCCACCGCACGCCCGAATCCACCTGCGTGGAGGGGTCAGGCCAAAGGGGGAGACCGGTCCCCGAAACTAGTGGAGGCAGGAAATGACCCTCAGCTAGAAACAGGAGGCTGTGACATTTTATGTGGCGCAGCCCCTCGCTACACCCGCTAGGAAGGCACCACATAGGGTCAGGGAAACTGGCGCCAAGTTTACCAAGAGGAGGCCCGAGGCAGCCGGACAGAAGGGTTGGTAAGAAAGGCCAGACAAAGGACACACAAAGGGGGTCCTGTGAAGTGCTCCAAAGTTATCTGGGAGTTGTCTGAGCCCCTCACCTGGTGAGCACAGTACGACGTGGGCAGCCGTTACCTGCAGACGTGGTCTGGATAATAAGAACTGTGAGTAAATGCCCTGGACTGCATCACTGACTCCGTGTCGTTACTGCTGCTGCCCTGCACCATCACCCCCATCCTCCGCATACACTGCCCTGAGGCTATACTCATCCCGTGGGGAGTTATGCTACGCTCTGCTGCACCCACAACACCAGCCTCAGCGGTCTGCCCTGGAGCGGCGGTTCACTCTGACCGCAATCCACGGGTGGCGTAGTCGGACATTTAAACATCAAAACCACATAAATAGTTCCGCCACTGGTTTGACCGCCCTGAGCCACGGAACCGGGTCGCCGCCACGGAGACTACAACCACCAGCATCCACCAAAAAGGGTCCGGCTCCAGGTGTCCCAAGGCCCAGGGGGCGCGTCAGAACATTTTCATCACCTTTCACAATCACCAATGGGACAAGGCAGGGATGTTCTCTGTCCCCTCTCTTATACATCCTAGTGACGGAGCACCTGCTCTCATCAATTCGCCATAACCCCAATATTAGGTGGATTGAGGTGGGAGGCACCGAGTACAAGTGCTCTCTATTTGCTGATGATGTCCTAGTATATATCACTCAATCACATATATCCATCCATGCTGTTATGGCTGAAATAGATCACTTTGTTACATGGTCAAATTTTAAAATCAATGCAGCGAAGTCTGAGGCCCTCGATGTCTCCCTCCCCAAATCCATATAGGATTCCATCCAGTCCAACTTTCCCTTTGCCTGGCCCTCACAGGGTATCAAATACTTAGGAATTCCTATTCATAGAGACCTCTCCCATCTATGTTATCTTAATTTTGGGCCCTTTATTGAACAACTCCATACAGACCACGGTTGGCAAGTTAGAACTGTAAGATTCACTACGTGAACCACTGGTGTTTTGTGGAAAAGCACATGTACACTGTGTTCCAAATTATTATGCAAAAAGTGTTTAGGAGTGATAAGGGAAGAATTTGTTTGTTTGTCAGTTAAACTCATTGATGGTGATGTGTGTCAGGGCTCTTTATATCACTGTAAGCAATTGCAGACACCTGTGCTAATTAGTTTGGCAGGTGTGTCCAATGAAAGGCAAGACTACTTAAGAAGGCTGTCTCACATTATTAAGCAGCCTACATTTTCTGCCAAAATGGGAAAGAAAAAGGATGTGTCGGCTGCTGAGAAGCAACAAATTGTGGAGTGTTTAGGTCAAGGCATGACTACAATCAACATTGTGCGATGATCAGGATGAAGTGTCTTGGCAATCAAGAAGTATGTAGCTGATTCACAGTACACACGTGTGCGTGCTGATAAGGGCAAATTGAGGACTCTTTCCTACAGGCAATTACGTCAGGTTGAAAGAGCAGCGGCAAAAAAGCCTTGTCATAGCAGCAGACAAGTTTTTGAAGCTGCTGGTGCCTCCAACGTCCCCCGAACAACAAGATGCAGGGTCCTTCAGAGGTTTGCAGCTGTGCATACGCCATCCTGTCGACCTCCTCTATCCACTTCACACAAGCAGAAACGGCTCCAGTGGGCCAAACATTACATGAAGACTGATTTCAAAACTGTTTTGTTCACGGATGAGTGCCGTGCAGCGCTCGATGGTCCAGATGGATGGAGTGGAGGATGGCTGGTTGATGGACACCCCACGCAAACACGGCTACAGCGCCAACAAGGAGGAGGTGGAGTAATGTTTTGGGCTGGAATCATGGGGAGAGAGATTGTCGGCCCCTTTAGGATCCCTGAAGGCGCTAAAGATGAACTCCATAATGTATGTGGATTTTCTCAAACAGCACTTCCTGCCATGGTTCAAGAAGAAGAACCGTGTATTTCACAGCAAGATCATTTTTTTGCATGATAATGCACCATCTCATGCTGCACATAAAACATCTGCATCTCTGGCTGATATGGGCATAAAAGGGGACAAACTTATGGTGTGACCCCCATGCTCCCCTGACCTCTACCCCATTCAGAACCTTTGGAGCATCATTAAAAGGAGTGTCTATGATGGCGGGAGGCAGTTCACATCTAAGCAACAGCTCTGGGAGGGTATTCTGTCCTCATGCAAAACAATTGAAGCAGAAACCATCCAAAACCTGACAAATTCAATGGACGAGAGAGTTCAGAAGCTCCTTTCGAACAAGGGGTCCTATGTGAAAATGTAACATCACCTAGAATAAAGTTTTGAGTTGAAAACTGTTTGATTTCAGTTTCTAACAACCTGCTAATGCTTATAATTTCAAAAATGACCATTTTTTTGGTCTTTATTAAAATGAAAAGGTTGATCGAAAAGTTTGGGGGATCTAAGAGTGTGGCAACCCAGTAGTCATGATTACTTCGAATTCTGACAATATGAGGGTCATGCTGCAGGTAGTGCAGCAAGAAGGCACTTATGTGTCTTGCGCATCTCGGAGCCCCAAAATTATTTTCTGGGCTAGATGCAGCTAAAAATTATTATTAATTTTAAATCTGGTGAAGCTTTAGTATAGATGGCCTAATAGGATCAGTGCTGCACACTGCTACAAAGCCCAAATTATTTTCCAGTCAAGATACAGATAAACATGATTAGTAATTTTAAATCTGGTGGAGCTTATTATAGATGGCCTAATAGAATCAGTGCTGCACACTGCTACAAAGCCCAAATTATTTTCCAGCCAAGATACAGATAAACATGATTAGTAATTTGAAAGCTTAAAAAGGTTGGTAGGGTGATTTTAACCAATCATCAAGCTTTTACTCTCCCCAGGATGACACAGGGGTAGAAAAGTCGTTTCGGATCCATGATTTGTTCATCTTTATGAACGTGAGTCTGTCTACATTATCAGTGGAGAGCCGCGTGCGCTTATCTGTCAGCACACCACCAGCAGCGCTGAACACACGTTCAGACAGAACGCTGGCTGCGGGGCATGACAAGATCTCCAAGGCGTAAGTGGCTAGCTCCGGCCATTTATCCAGATTGGAAGCCCAAAAAGAGCAAGGGTCCAGTGACACAGTCATGGCTTCAATGTTTACTTGGAGATACTCCTGTACCATCGTCTCTAGCCGTTGACTATGTGTCAGACTTCTTGTCTCCTGTGGCCTTGCAAAGGATGGGCTAAAAAAGTGGTGAAATGATTCCGCAAAATTGATGTTACCAGCAGATACTGTGGTTCTGTTACGGTTTGAGTGCTGAACACTTGACGGTCCCACGGTTGGCAAGTTGGAACTGTGAGATTCACTACGTGCACCACTGGTATTTTGTGGAAAAGCACATGTAAGATTCTGCAACAGTCTCTGCTGATACTCCTGCATGCGTGCATCCCTTTCTATGGCAGGAATAATTTCTGCAAATGTACTTTTGTACCGGGGGATCTAACAGTGTGGCAACCCAGTAGTCAGGATTATTTCTAATTCTCACAATTCGAGGGTCATGTTGCAGGTAGTGCAGCAAGAAGGCACTCATGTGTGTTGCGCATCCAGGAGCACCAAGTCCCTGTTGTGTTGGTGGCGAGGTAACAATCATGCTTCCTTCCTCTGTCCTCTCCCCCCAACCTCGCACAACAGAAATGTGATCAAGGTCTCCCTCATCTGATGAGTCTTCCATCAGTTCGTCCTCCACTTCTTCCTGGGCTCCTGCACCTTCCTCACTAGTTTGGCTGCTACCATGTGCCCTGGTAAAACCATCTCCCCCACCCTCACATGCCTGCCGCCTTGGTGCTGCCGACCGTCTGGACCTTGCAGATGTTAGCCCTTCTGCATACAACTCCTCCTCCTCTACTTCCTCTTGTGCCACCACCTGACTCCGAATTCTGTTTAACATGTGCTCCAGCATGTAAATCACCGGAATAGTCATGCTGATAATGGCATCGTCAGCACTAAACATCTTCGTCGCCATTTCAAAACTGTGCAGAAGGGTGCATAGGTCCCTGATCTGAGACTACTCCTCCAGCGTGATTTGCCCCACCTCTGGATCTCGTTGGCCCAGGCTATACGTCAGAACGTATTGCACCAGGGCTTGTCGGTGCTGCCACAGTCGCTGCAACATGTGCAGAGTTGAATTCCACCGGGTAGGCACATCGCATTTTAGCCGGTGAAGTGGCAGGCCCAACGACTTCTGTAGAGATGCAAGTCGCTGAGCTGCGGGATGCGAACGGCGGAAGTGAGCACACAGCGACCGTGCCCTCTGCAGAAGGCCATCTAGTCTGGGATAGTGGGCTAAAAATTGCTTGACAACCAGGTTCAACACGTGAGCCATACAAGGCACGTGTGTGACATTGCCCCGGCGAAGGGCCGCACCCAGGTTTGCAGCATTGTCGCACACGGCCTTCCCTGGTTTCAGGTCCAGTTGAGACAACCATTCATGAAATTGGTTCTCCAGAGCTGACCACATCTCCTCAGCTGTGTGACTCACATTTCCCAGACATTTCAATGTAAAAACCGCCTGATGACGTTGAGCCCTACTGCCAGCATAGTAAGGAGGTGTGCAGGATCCCTTCTGCGCAGTTAGAAAGCTTGTGGCATGACCAGACAGTCTTTGGGTGCAGGTGGAAGACCGAGAGGAGGTTGAGGAGGCAGAAGCAGTGGAGGAACTTTGACATAAAGAGGATTGACGCACAACTCGTGGGGACGGCAAGACTTGGACAGCAGCCCCTTGTCCTGTTGTCACCATAGTTACCCAGTGCCCAGTCAGTGACATGTAACGCCCCTGTCCATGCCTACTCGTCCAAGTGTCTGTGGTGAAATGCACCCTGTCACACACAGAGTTTCTCAAAGAAGCGGTGATGTTGTGTGCGACATGCTGGTGGAGCGCAGGCACACCTTTCTTTGAGAAGTAGTGCCGACTGGGCATCTGGTACTGGGGCACTGCGACGGACATAAGGTCTCGAAAATCCTCTGTGTCCACCAGGCGGAAAGGCAGCATTTCTGTAGCCAAGAGCTTGCAGATGGTGAAATTCAACCTCTTAGCTTTCTCATGGCTAGGAGGAAATGGTCTTTTACTTGGCCACATCTGAGGGACCGAGGGCTGGCTATTGTGCTTAGACGGGGTTGATAAGGGTGTCCCCGGCAAACTGCCGGTCTGTGAGGAAGATGCAGGCTGACATGTTAGGTTGCCTTGATCCAAAGGTGGTGCTATCGATGTCGGACAGCGCTCAACACTAGCTGGTGTTACCACCTCCAAAGAAAATGATGACCTGCCAATCACGCTGGCTGTTGCGGGTAAAGAGGTGGCAGGTCTGCGCCCCAAAACAGGTGTGACTGCTGTCCCCCCAGTCACAGAGGATGAAGAGGCCGCGGATGCACAAGATATGGCAGACGGTGGTTGGCCCGGCCGGCTAGGCCGCATTGTAGCACACTGAGCTTCCCACTGCAACTTATGCTTCATGTCCATGTGCCGGTTCATGCATGAAGTACTCAAACTATGTATTTTTTGGCCTCTACTTAGCTTTTGCTGACAAATGTTACAGATAACACGAGTTGGGTCATCTTTATCGATCTGAAAAAATGCCCAGGCTATGCAAGGCTTAGCACCCATGCGACCTGAAGAGCCACCACGACTTGTGGTGAGAGGCAGAGTTGTGTTTGAGGATGCAGTTGTTGACGTGCTTCCAGTACTACGTCTCTGTCCAGGAAGGCGCAACCTGACCTCGTCGTCACTAGCATCTTCCTCCACCTCCTCTGCTGACCTCATCTCTTGGCTGACTGTGGGTTGACAGTAAGTGGGATCTCCAACCTCATCATCATCACCCTGTGCGTTATCACACCCGTCGTCCTCAGAGCCAACCTGTTCCTGCCCTGACAAAAAACTAAAGTTGTCGTTCCAATCAGGTATTTGAGTCTTATCATCGTCTTCCTCATTGTCTCCACCAACAGGAGTTACAGTTTGGGAATGAGGGTCTACATTATGGTCAGAACCTTCTGCGTCTGGTCCTGAATCCGACTCATAAAGATTCTGGGCATCAGTGCAGATCATTTCCTCGTCTGGATTCACAGAAGCGCTGGAGTCGACCTCTGATTCCCAGGCTATAGTATGAGTAAACAGCTCTGCAGACTCAACCATCTGTTCTACCTCATACTCAGACGGGCAGCTGGAGATTTGGGAGCTGTGAGGAAGCAAGTGCGATTGGGGTGACACCTTTGAGGACTGGAGTATTTGTGATGTTGAAGTTGATGTGGAGGAGAGCCCACTTAAAGGAGCACTTGATATCCGTTGAAGCACCTGCTGTTTTTGTGCCTCATCTGGAATTTGTAGCGATTGGCGTGGCCGTAAGAAAGGGATCTTATCACATTGTCCGCTAAAAGAAGTAGACATTTTAGTTTGGCTGGAAGATGGTCTTTCTTCTGCAGATGTTACTGTTGCTTTAACACCTACCCCACGGTCACAACCTTTTTTCCCCTTCCCAACACGCCTATTCCCCTTTCCACCAGCAGCAGGCCTTTTTTCACTCATTTTGGTGGTTAACTAATTCACAACTCTGGAGTTGTTTGCACAAAAAAACAATGGATGGGAACCGAGCAGAGCTGAGTGGCCAAACTGTGGTATTAGGCCAAAACTATTGGCTGGGTTAGATGCAGAAAAAAATTATATTCAATTTGCAACCTGATGAAGGTCAGTATAGATGGACTAATAGAACAAGTCCCACACACAGCTAGAAGCCTAAATATTTTTTCAGAGGTACTGTAGATGCAGATAAAAATTATTTTTAATTTGCAACCTGATGGAGGTCAGTATAGATGGACTAATAGAGAAAGTCCCACACACTGCTAGAAGGCCAAATATTTTTTCAGAGCTAGATGCAGATAAAAATTATTTTTAATTTGCAACCTGATGGAGGTCAGTATAGATGGACTAATAGAGAAAGTCCCACACACTGCTAGAAGGCCAAATATTTTTTCTGAGCTAGATGCAGATAAAAATTATATTCAATTTGCAACCTGATGGAGGTCAGTATAGATGGACTAATAGAGAAAGTCCCACACACTGCTAGAAGGCCAAATATTTTTTCAGAGCTAGATGCAGATAAAACTTATATTCAATTTGCAACCTGATGGAGGTCAGTATAGATGGACTAATAGAACAAGTCCCACACACAGCTAGAAGCCCAAATATTTTTTCAGAGGTACTGTAGATGCAGATAAAATTATTTTTAATTTGCAACCTGATGGAGGTCAGTATAGATGGACTAATAGAGAAAGTCCCACACACTGATAGAAAACCAAATATTTTTTCAGAGCTAGATGCAGAAAAAAATTATATTCAGTTTGCAACCTGATGGAGGTCAAGTATAGATGGACTAATAGAGAAAGTCCCACACACTGCTAGAAGGCCACATATTTTTTCAGAGGTAGATGCAGAAAAAAATATATTCAGTTTGCAACCTGATGGAGGTCTGTATAGATGGATTAATAGAACAAGTCCCACACACAGCTAGAAGCCCAATATTTTTTCAGAGGTAGATGCAGAAAAAAATATATTCAGTTTGCAGCCTGATGGAGGTCAGTATAGATGGACTAATACAACAAGTCCCACACACAGCTAGAAGCCCAATATTTTTTCAGAGGTAGATGCAGAAAAAAAATATATTCAGTTTGCAACCTGATGGAGGTCTGTATAGATGGATTAATAGAACAAGTCCCACACACAGCTAGAAGCCCAATATTTTTTCAGAGGTAGATGCAGAAAAAAATATATTCAGTTTGCAACCTGATGGAGGTCAGTATAGATGGACTAATACAACAAGTCCCACACACAGCTAGAAGCCCAATATTTTTTCAGAGGTAGATGCAGAAAAAAATATATTCAGTTTGCAACCTGATGGAGGTCTGTATAGATGGATTAATAGAACAAGTCCCACACACAGCTAGAAGCCCAATATTTTTTCAGAGGTAGATGCAGAAAAAAATATATTCAGTTTGCAACCTGATGGAGGTCAGTATAGATGGACTAATACAACAAGTCCCACACACAGCTAGAAGCCCAATATTTTTTCAGAGCTAGATGCAGAAAAAAATTATATTCAATTTGCAACCTGATGGAGGTCAGTATAGATGGACTAATAGAATGATGCTATGCCCAAAAGATTTTACTTCACTAGGTGCAGTAAAAAAATTGGTATTCTATACACAGGTGGTATATCTTGCAACACAGATAGGCTACTCCACTGACTAACACACTCTGCAATAGGCCAAAAAGGATTAGCTTTGCTAGATTCAGCCAAATGCTGTGAAAAAAACTTGCACAGCACTGGCACAGACCTGCCTGGCAAAAACTGATAGGAACTGATGTAACCTAGTCCTGAAAAGGACTCCAATTACAATTAGTCTTTACTCCCACAATCTATCTATTTAAGAGCACAGACCTGCCTGATAAAAGTCGTAGGAAATGCTGTAACCTAGTCCTTAAAAAGACTGCAATCACAACTATTCCCTACTCCCAAGCTATCTGTAGATTTGTGCGAAAATTGGCTTGAAATTAACAAGGTATAGCGCACACAGCAACAGCGGTGCCGTCTAACACGCAGCTGCAGCAGTGAGAAAATGGTGGCGACGGGGAAAATGGCTTGGTCTTATAGGGCAAGGACATGTGACATACACTGCCAATGACACATGCCCTTGCTTGTGTGAAAAAAAGCACTTCGCTCCGTGTGTGCGCTGCTGATAGGCTGACAGATTGCACCTCCCCACTGTAAATGCGGGAAAGAGAAAAAAAAAATGGAGATCTTCATTATTCCTGCAGAGATCCATCCCCTGCCCCTCCCCCCACCCCGCTGTACACTCAAACTGCGTATTAACATTAATTTTCATCATTACTGAGAAAAAATCCAGTTATGATTTTGGTGCACGAACAGTTATCGAACATAACCTCGAACAGACGAATTTTTCTCAAATTGTTCGTGTTCGCCGAACGGCTCGAACACCGCCCAAAACAGCTCGAATTTGAGATTGGCGAACAGTTCGAGTAGAACAACGCTCATCTCTACTAGGAAGACAGCAGTGAACTGGAGAATTAAAAACTCCTTTGTTCTTGAGAACAGAAAAGGATTTTAATAAAAGTAAATTGCAATGTTGCTTATTTTTACAAGGTCTTTGACAGTTTAACCATTCATGAATAAGGCCCCTTTAAATGTAATTTTGCAATTTTCAGAGTAATTTCACAACATATATTTATAGTGGTTGAAGGTTAGTTTTTCTGTTGCAGATGTCCAAGTGCTCTGCTTTCCTTCACACAGCCATGGTGTTAAATAATAAAGTTCTGGCTCACAATTGCACACTGGCTACAGATTTGAGTAGATTTCAATGAATTGATGGGAAAAAATTGCATTCAATGAGCCAACATTTGTACATAAATTGAAATGATGCTCATAGTTTTAAGTATACTTAAAAAAAATAGTCCCTAGCCAAAAATTTGGGGTACACTTGTTTGGTTGTAGAGTTAAATAGAGTACATTTTTTTAATGCTGCACAAATCATGTTGTATATGCTTCCAGCACAGAAAAGGTTTGAGGATTCAGATCAAGAATACATTTTTAAATAAACAAGTTGCAAAATGGTTAAAACCATCAAAGTAATTGCATTTAGTCTAAAGCCCAATTTAAAATAAATGAATCTCAAAAATCAAGCAACTACAGGGCTTCCTTATGGAAAGAATTTACAGGAGATGCCATAGGGAAACATTAAGATAGCAAGATGGTGACTTGATTTGGAATTAAAGCTACATTCCCAAATGCATCATGGCTTCTGTTCAAAATATTATACTTTTCTGAATCTGCCGCAGAACACGACCAAAGGGTATAAACAGCATTCTCTTATATTGGGTTCCTGTAAAGCAGGGTTCCTGTATTCTTGAGATCAAGAATAATGATGCATGTTGTACTTTTTTTTTCTATTATGGCACTAATATGTAGGTACTGTATGTTAATGGGGATTGATATGATATAGACTTACTTATGTGCTGACCTTCTACTGAAACAAAAGAGTTACTTTTCAGTTCATCTATTTCTTCTGCACAGACATTCCCTACCTCTATCCCTAGATCATTCTATGCGCAAGACATTTGACAGTTCATCCAGTTTGCAATGTTTCAGACTACATTTGCATATTGCTTTATTTCAAATACAAACAAACATACAATGATGAAGAGGTAATTATGAAGCAACTCGTGAAAACTAACTGATTTCCTGCTATATTCATTATAACTATCTGTTTCTAGGTCAATATTATGTGACTTATATTTAGCGAGTTATATTTATGGAATTTGTAACTGTTTGGCAACTTTCCCCCAAAATTTTTTTTCCCCTTTAAAATAGAAACAGTCAGTTCATTTAGGGTTAAAACTGAGTTTTCTGAGACTCTGGACTCATGTGTAATTGAGCTTCTGAACAGGTGATGTCGGTGGGCGGCTACTTTCTCCATATGCCTTAAAAGTTTTCCATTTCAACATTGTATTATGCTATGAATAAGGATCTACATATCCGAAACACGTAAGCCTCTGTACGCTTTTATTTGCACCATGGTCTCATGGTTTTAATTTTTTCAAAATAAAGGCTATTTTTTAAGTCACTTTCACGAGTTGCTGGATAACTACCTCTTCATCACTACCTAATGTCTCCCAGACGGGGATCTTTACAATCCGAGCACCTTGCCTCATGAGAAAGTGGACCGAGCAGGCTGACCCAGGTGAGCTGAAATACAAACAAACATACAATACATTTCTACAACACCTCTACAAAAATTAGAATTTAGGTTAAAAACAATGAGCAAATACCTTGCAGTAAGTAAATAGTAATAGTACATGTAAATGATATAGGGCACTTGGGTGACATTATTATGATGAAAAAAGCGTAAAAGCCATCCCACCGCCACAAAGTGTACCCAATCAGGATGGTCAATATTTCATCTCACTATGTACCAGCAGGCCTTAAAATAGACGGGGGCAGGGCAAGACCTACACTTGACTGCTTCACACCTGCTCATGGAAAGTTAAATAGACAAGATGCACAGTCTTAAAAGGGGGATGTTCTTATACGTGCATTGTTACCAGTGGTGTAACTAGAGTCCGATGGTCCCCCATCCCGGTATATATATCCCCCATCCTGGAATATGTCTGAAATCCTGGGCCTCATCCTGGTATGTATATCCCCCAACCTGGTGTATGTCCCTTATCCTGGGCCCCATCCTGGTATATATATTCTCCATCCTGGTATGTGTGTCCCTTATCCTGGGCCAACAGCCTGGTATATATAGTTGGGAAAATGAGTATTTGATACACTGCCAATTTTACAAGTTTTGGGGTGGTCTGTAATTTTTATTGTAGGTACACTTCACCTGTGAGAGACAGAATATAAAAATAAAGACCAATTCTGGCTCCCACAGACCTATTAGTGTTTCTTTAAGAAGCCCTCCTACTCTGCACTCATTACCTTTATCAATTGCACCTGTTTGAACTCATTACCTGTATAAAAGACACCTGTCCACACACAATCAATCACACTCTAACCTCTCTACCATGGCCAAGACCAAAGAACTGTCTAAGGGCACCAGGGACAAAATTGTAGACCTGCACAAGGCTGGGGTGGGCTACAGGACAATAGGCAAGCAGCTTGGTGAGAAGGCAACAACTGTTGGCACAATTATTAGAAAATTGAAGAAGCACAAGATAACTGTCTATCTTCCTCGGTTTGGGGCTCCATGCAAGATCTCATCTCATGGGGTAAGGATTATTCTGAGAAAGGTCAGGAATAAGTCCAGAACTACACAGGAGGACCTGGTCAATGACCAGAAGAGAGCTGGTTCCACAGTCTCAAACATTACCGTTAGTAACACACTACACCATAATGGATTAAAAGTCTACTGGGCACGCAAGATCCCCCTGCTCACGCCAGCATATGTCCAGGCCCTTTTGAAGTTCGCCAATGACCATCTGGATGATCCAGAGGAGGCATGGGAAAAGGTTGTGTGGTCAGGTGAGACCAAAATAGAATTTTTTGGTATCAACTCCACTCACCGTGTTTGGAGGAAGAAGAAGGTGTAGTATAACCCCAAGAACACCATCCCTACCATGAAGCATGGTGGGGGGAAACATCATACTTTGGGGGTGCTTTTCTGCAAAGGGGTCAGGACAACTGCACCATATTGAAGGGAGGATAGATGGGGTCATGTATCACGAGATTTTGGCCAACCACCTTCTTCCTTCAGTAAGAGCATTGAAGATGGGTCGTGGCTGGGTCTTCCAGCATGACAATGACTCGAAACACACAGCCAGGGCAACTAAGGAGTGGCTCCATAAGAAGCATTTCAAGGTCCTGGAGTGGCCTAGCCAGTCTCCAGACCTGAACCCAATAGAAAATCTTTGGAGGGAGCTGAAACTCAATGTTGACCAATGACAGCCCTGAAACCTGAAAGATCTGGAGAAGATATGTATGGAGGAGTGGGCCAAAATCTCTGCTGCAGTGTGTGCAAACTTGGTCAAGAACTACAGGAAACAACTGACCTCTGTAATTGCAAACAAAGGTTTCTGTACCAAGTATTGAGTTCTGTTTTTCTATTGTATCAAATACTTTTTTCATGCAATAAAATGCAAATTAAAGAAGCTGTCCACTAGTTTATATGAACCCACCAATGTATCCCACCGGGGCCAAGAAGTGTTTTTGTAAATACCTTGCGGTGCCTTTTCTGCCTCTGAGCGGCGCTATCGCTGGCCGCTCAGAGGCATCACGTGACCCATCCCTGATGTCATGTCAAGTGAGGCGTGACATCAGTGACGCGCTCCCCGCAGTGGATGCTTGGTTGTGAGCGGGATTACCCCGTGTGTCACACCCAGCATCCACCGCGCGCTTTCCCAGTGAATGAGGAGAGGGAGAGCGCGCGGTGGATGCCGGGTGTGATGTGCTGGGTAACCCCGCCCCCACTGCCCAGCATACACCATGGAATGCAGAAGTGAGTGCCCCCTGCTGCAGCCAGAACTTGACGTTACATTTATTTAGAGAAACACTTATGGACCCTGGGGAAATACATTGGGGATCATATAAAGTAGTGAACAACCCCTTTAATGAGGTAAAAAATCATACAATGTGATTTTCTGGATTTCTTTTTTAGATTCTGTCTTTCACAGTTGAATTGTACCTACGATAAAAATTACAGACCTCTCCATTCTTTGTAGGTGGGAAAACTTGCAAAATCGGCAGTGTATCAAATACTTATTTTCCCCACTGTATACCCCCCATCCTGGTATATATGTTCCTTATCCTGGGCCCCATCCTGATATATATACAGTATATATCAGTATATATCCCTCTTCCTGGTAATATGTCCCTTATTCTGTGCCCCCACTGCTAATATGTCCCTTATCCTGGTATATGTCCCATATCCTGGGCTCCATCCTAGTAATATGTCCCTTATCCTGGTATAAGTCCCTTATCCTTGGCCCCATGCTGGTATATATCCCCCATTCTACCGCTGTTCTTTAATCTGTTCTTTAATGCATAGAAAAAAATAAACCATTATACTCAACTTCCCTCCCCTCCCCTACTGCACAGCATCCTCTTCTGAAGCCGGCAGCTGACTTCAGCGTGCAAACAAAGGGAGCTCATGACATCACTGCCATGTGCCGCCAGTCACGTGCACGCCGACGTCAGCTGCTGGTCTCTGATTGAATGACAGTGTGTATTGCAGCGAATGGACCCGATGGACCTGTGCACCACAATTCCCTTCAACTAGATATGCATCCAATGACGCACATCCAATTGAAGTTTCTGCTGGCATTGGTGGACCGCTCACCCACACGGGCATACACCGGCCCGGTCGCTGTCGCGACCTCTGCGACCGCGGTCGTTACGCCCCTGTTTGTTACTATTTTACTTTTGATTTATTTACTTAATGCAGGGTATTTGCTCATTGTTTTTTAGGCTTTGTCTGTTAATGGTCAAAGTGTGAATGTAAACCTACACATCGCACTTATAGTAGGTGTGCCTGCCCATTTCTTTGGTTTTGTGAAAATTGGAATTTGAAATAACACTTAAGCCCCCGTCTCACATAGCGAGATCGCTAGCGAGATCGCTGCTGTGTCACGGTTTTGGTGACGCAACAGCGACCTCACCAGCGATGTCGCTATGTGTGACACTTTGCAACGATCAGGCCCCTGCTGTGAGGTCGCTGATCGCTGCAAAGTGTCCAGGACCATTTTTTGGTCGTTGCCCTCCCGCTGGTCAGCACACATCGCTGTGTGTGACCAGCCGGAGCAGCGATCAGGCTGGTAACCATGGTAAACATCGGGTTACTAGCGGCACACGCGCACTTAGTAACCCGCTGTTTATCATGGTTACCACTCTGCTACAGTGAGCGGGAGGTGTGCCCCTAGTAACCCGATGTTTACCATGGTTACCAGCCTGCTCCTGCTTCAGCAGGCTCGTAACCAGGAGCAGGACATCGTGGAAAGATTCTTTCCACGCTGTCGCTGCTCCCCTGATCGTTGGTGAGCCTGCCTGTTTGACATCTCACCAGCAACCACATAGCGACGCAGCAACGATCCCTGACAGGTCGTATCGTTGTCGGGATCGTTGCAGCGTCACTAAGTGTGACGGGGCCTATACACCGACAATGATATCACACAGTGTGACTGAATACCTCTACAATGTGATGGAGTAGAATCAGCATACAAATGAAAAATGTTACCAATTGCTTATCACCATGTCAAAACCAAATGGGCAGGTGTCAGCTCTCTACTCATTTCTTCAATTATACATAAATTATTACTTAGATGGTCCAAGAATGATCGTAAACCTCCAATGAACTGGAGATTCAACTAAGCTTAAAGGCTATGTACAACTTCACACAAAATGTACTTTTTATTTTTTATTTGTGTACCATGGAAAGTTACTTGGTTTTTCCAGGCTAAGAAAAAAATCTGCAGGCTGCTGAATGATGGCAGTGTGCAATAAGCGCACTTTTATGATTCTCCTGTATTGCTCATGCAAGTCGGTCGTCACATGACTGCAAGAATTCTATTTGCATAGTTGCGTTCATATGCCATAATAAACATGGAGAGAAGCAGACGGGGGTCTAGTTGGCACATGACCTACTACGCCTCATCCTTCTCTATTACACTGTAAGATGTTTATACTTAACTGTGTGGATAGTAAACAACAATATGTGCCCAATCATCTTAGCTTGTGTGCCAACTTCCACTGGTCAAATTGCTGATTGTGTAGTCACTGCCTTACTATTTTGTTACACTGACAGTCTGGAAATTATTGCTTACCATCCATCATCCAGCCATTATTATTTCTTTCAGAATGGGGTTCTGTGCTCTCATGTGCAGGAGAATTTGCGCCACTGCCTGGATTTGTTTTAGCATTCTAAAGTGCACTGCACTGTCAATATGTGCCCCTGCTGTGCACTGTGTAATGGCTGTGTCTGACAGTGCAGGAACATGGTCTGAGCATACCACAGCTCATGGGCAGGGGAGGAAGCAAAAGACTATACAGACATTTCAGCAAGGGATCACAAATGATTCTTCCTTTGAAGTAAGACCTAAGGAATAACGTTTCTCCTTGTGGAGAGTGACATACCAGCTCAGGCATGCCAATGTAAGGAGGTTTATTTGCTGAGCAATGCTCCTCTGGGAAATTTAATATGCAAATTTTCTCTTCAGAGAGGAAGAAGACTTGAACTCCATAGCGCCACCTGTTGGAAGCAGCAATCCTACAATTCACTATCGACCCTTTAATGAGTCTTGCAATATGATTTTATCTTTGAAGGATCACACGAATAGTGCTGTTTCTAATGCTGACTAGGAGAATTGAAGTTCTGCGTGCTTGATTGCTCATATACACTCCTCAACATTGAAATTGCAACATCAAGTAGGAAAAGTCTACTAATTATTGAAATCAGAAGATTGATAGACATCTTAAGATATGCAAATGATGAAAAAAAGGAAACAAAGTTTTTCAGACATTTATTCGGTATTGAGTATGAGCACTACATGCAGAAATTGGTTGTGTGAGGAATGGTTTTGCCACACTAAATGGACTTGGCACACAAATCATCAAGCTCCTCTTCTGGCAGTTCCCTTTGCAACTGCCAACTAATGACATCCAAGATGTGCTCGATGGAAGACAAGAGATGCTGCAGACCATAGGAGCATGTTTATGCCTTGCATTCTGCTCACAGTCACGTGATCAACATGAAGAAATGGCCACCATATCCTTAGTTTCACCACCAAATCACTGTAACTCCGAGCTGTTCGTGTAAATGGACTGAAGACTAGAGTGATCTGGTGTCACGGGTGTGTCGCCACGAAGATCGTCACGATTACACAGCCTGACTTCTCGCAGCTGAGTTTTTGGTGTTTTGTGTTTTTCGGCAGTGAGGGAGTTAACTCTCTCTCTCTGTGCTAGACGAGGTCCAGCCTCGCCCAGCTGCAATCAATGCTGCAGTAGTGGGACTCCTTCAAATGCCTGCCGGTCTGTTAGGGAAGTGTCGGTGAAAGCATTTCATACAGACAAACAGAGCGGATCGTGGTATTTTGGAGTTCTGAGCTAAGTGTATTTGGTGTGGTTTTTCCCTTCCTCGCTTTATCATTTATCTCCTTTCCCGTTGGTGTTCCCTCTGTAGTTGTGGTGTAGTTTTTGTATGCAAGGTGGTTTTTGGTTTGATCCTTGTACTGTCTCGTTCGTCTAAGTACTGTGTGTTGGCATATTATTTCCTGTCCCCTATTGTTGTGATCGGGGTCCTTCTAAGGACTAGATTACTGAGGTGCAGGGATCCTCAGGAGGTAGGGGTTACGCTGGCGGCCTGGACCTCTGTACCTTTAACAGTACCTCCAGGTAGAGGGATTAGTCAGGGCCCCAGCTTAGGGTCAGCTTAGGCCCCTGACCTCCTGTACGCAGTGTCAGTGTGACATTTTCACCGATTCTCTCCAGCTACCATGGATCCAGTAGCCAGTCTAGCTCGGCAGTTGCAGAGTTTGTCCATGGAGCTGGCGGACGTTAGGTCCAAGGTTTTGCATCCCCAGGAGCAAGCCGGACCAGAACCTAAAGTAGCTCTCCCTGACAGGTTCACTGGGGGGCGGGACAAGTTTTTTGTTTTCCGGGAGGCATGCAAGTTGTACTTTCGACTGCGGCCTCGGTTGTCGGGGAGTGAAGAACGAAGGGTGGGAATTGTCATCTCGCTCCTACAAGGGGACCCACAATCTTGGGCGCTCTCTCTTCCCCCAGACTCCAGTCAGTGGATAGGTTTTTTGCAGCTCTGGGTCTCGTATATGATGACCCGGATCGGATCTCCCTTGCTGAATCTAAGTTACGTAGGATCCAGCAGGGAGATCGTCCGGCGGAGGAATTCTGTTCGGAGTTCCGTAGGTGGGCCACGGACACCCAGTGGAATGACCCGGCTCTTAGGAGCCAGTTTTGTCAAGGTCTATCCGACAAATTAAAGGATGTGTTGGCTCAGTATGACCCTCCCGCGTCACTGGAAGCCGCTATGGCCCTTGCTATTCGCATTGACAGATGGCTTCGGGAGAGGTGCGGGGCAACTCCGCCCCCTGTGATGACTCCACCTTCTACAAGGGTTCCTTATATGGAGGGTCCCCTGGTCAGTCCAGAGGAGCCTATCCAATTAGGAGGGACATCATTTCGGGGGAGGGGACCGGTGGTGCGCCATAAGACAGGAAGGTGTTTCTTCTGCGAGAGAAAGGGACATTTTATTGGGGGCTGTCCATCCCGTCCCTTGCAGAGTGAAGAGTCGTCGGAAAACTGGTGATCCCAGGTTGTGTGGTGGACGGCAATCTGGGAGTAGGTATTTCGTCCCTAGGTTCATCTCAGTTTCTCGTACCGGCGGAGGTGGTGGTGGGTACGAGAACTGAGAGGATATCTGTTCTTCTGGATAGTGGGGCCGGGGCTAATCTGGTGGACGCTCAGTTTGCCCGGGTTCAAGGTATGCGATTGAGTGAGTTGGCTAAACCCATCCCCATATTCTCGATTGATGCCAGGCCCCTCGGTCAGGGAAGTTTTTTGCAAGCTGTGCATAACGTAAAACTTCAAGTGGGGGCGATACATAAGGAACTGTTGTCTTGCTACGTGTTGGAGGGCCTTCCCACTCCTATAGTGTTGGGCCTTCCTTGGTTAACTAAGCATAACCCGGTTATTAATTGGCAATCTAGAGAGATAAGCCAATGGAGTAAATTCTGTAATAAAAACTGCATGAATACGGTCATCGGTGCGGTTACTCCTAGGGTCTTACCTCCATTTCTGGCGGATTTTGAGGATGTATTCTCGGAGAAAGGGTGTCAGGAACTACCTCCTCATCGCGAGTATGACTGTTCTGTAAAACTGCTCCCTGAGGCCAAGTTACCTAAAGCTAGGTTGTATAACCTTTCTGGTCCTGAGAGGCAGGCCATAAAGGATTATATTTCTGAAAGTCTGGCTAAGGGGCATATTAGACCTTCATCTTCACCGGTGGCCGCGGGGTTCTTCTTTGTGAAGAAGAAAGATGGAGGCCTACGCCCTTGCCTGGATTTCCGTGAACTTAATCGGATAACGGTCCGAGATCCGTATCCGCTCCCACTTATTCCCGATCTCTTTAATCAGATCGTGGGCGCCAAATGGTTCTCTAAGTTGGATCTCAGGGGGGCGTACAATCTGATTAGGATGAAGGAGGGGGATGAGTGGAAGACGGCGTTTAACACTCCGGAGGGGCATTATGAGAACCTTGTCATGCCATTCGGTCTGACTAATGCCCCGGCGGTGTTCCAACACTTTGTTAATGACATTTTTCGCCGCCTGGTGGGACAGTTTGTTGTCATATATCCGGATGATATCTTAATTTACTCGCCGGATCTGGTGTCTCATCAGGAGCATGTTAGGCAGGTGTTACAGATCTTGCGGGATAATAAACTGTATGCCAAATGGGAAAAGTGTGTGTTCGCCGTACAGGAACTCCAGTTTTTAGGCTTCCTGGTTTCAGCGTCCGGTTTTCGTATGGACCCTGGGAAAGTGCGGGCAGTTCTTGAGTGGGATCTGCCAGAGAATCTTAAGGCACTACAACGTTTCCTGGGGTTTGCTAATTATTACCGGAAATTAATTCGTAATTTCTCGTCCATGGTTAAACCTCTCACAGACATGACAAAAAAGGGGACGGATTTTTCTAGGTGGTCTGACAAGGCTTGTCAAGCTTTCTCCTCCTTGAAAAAATGTTTTGCCTCGGCATCCATACTCATTCAACCTGATGCGTCACAGCCATTCATTGTAGAGGTAGACGCTTCCGAGGTAGGGGTGGGAGCAGTATTGTCACAAGGTTCGTCCCCTGGTAAGTGGCATCCGTGCGCCTTTTTCTCTAAAAAATTGTCGTCCGCTGAGAGGAATTACGATGTCGGCAATAGGGAACTCTTGGCCATTAAGTTAGCTTTTGAGGAGTGGCGCCATTTTTTAGAGGGGGCAGTCCATCCAGTCACCGTCATCACCAATCACAAGAACCTGCTATATCTGGAGTCCGCTAAATGTCTGAATCCCAGACAAGCTAGGTGGTCATTGTTTTTTACCAGGTTTAATTTTGTTGCTACATATCGTCCTGGGTCAAAAAATGTAAAGGCGGATGCCTTATCTCGTAGTTTCCCTGGGGTCGGAAATACGGACGACCCGGTTCCTATCCTTCAGGAGGGGGTGGTGGTTTCGGCAGTATGCTCTGAGCTTGAGGAGGAGGTATTGGAGGCTCAGGGGGACGCCCCTGTTGGACCTCCAGGGAGACTGTTTGTTCCAGATCAGTTGCGACAAAAGGTGATCGAGGCACACCATAACTCAGTTTTTGCAGGACACCCGGGGAGTAAAGCAACTGTGGATCTCCTCTCGCGTCGGTTTTGGTGGCCTAACTTACATAGGGAGGTGGTAACTTTTGTCGCGTCCTGTGGGGTTTGTGCGCGCTCTAAGACCTCACATACCCGTCCGTCTGGGGCCCTTTTACCTTTGAAGATCCCGGAGCGTCCTTGGACTCATCTGTCTATGGACTTTATTACGGACCTCCCGCCGTCTTCGGGTAAAACGGTCATACTCGTTGTAGTGGACAGGTTCAGCAAGATGGCACATTTTATCGCTCTTCCTGCTCTTCCTAATGCTAAAACTCTTGCGCAGGTGTTCATTGGGGAGATTGTGAGGCTTCACGGGGTACCCTCCGATGTGGTGTCAGATCGGGGGTCTCAGTTTGTGTCCAAATTCTGGAAAGCATTTTGTACACGGCGGGGGATGCATTTATCGTTCTCATCGGCTTTTCATCCTCAGACCAATGGTCAGACGGAACGTATGAACCAGAGCTTGGAGACATATCTCCGGTGTTTTGTGTCAGAGAACCAGGAGGACTGGGCTTCTTTCTTACCTCTGGTGGAGTTTGCTCTTAATAATAGGCGGAGCGAATCCACTGGTAAGTCCCCGTTTTTTGGGGCATATGGTTTTCACCCCCAGTTTTGTACTTTCAGTAGAGGGGGCTCGTCAGGGGTTCCTGAGGAGGAACGATTTTCGTCATCACTCGCTTCAGTATGGAGTGGGGTACTGAAGAATCTGAATACTATGGGGAACAGATACAAACGTATGGCTGATAGGAGGAGAGTGTCTGGTCCGGACCTAAGTGTGAACGATCGGGTATGGTTGTCTACCAGGAATATAAAACTTTAGGTTCCCTCCTGGAAACTGGGTCCCAGGTTCATCGGGCCGTACAGGATCAGTTCTATAATTAATCCGGTGGCATTCCGTCTTGACCTCCCCCCTACGTTTAAAATTCACAACGTGTTCCACAGATCGTTGCTTAAGAGGTATGTGGCGCCGGTGATACCGTCACCTTTACCTCCCCCTCCAGTAGTGGTCAATGGTAACTTGGAGTTCCAGGTATCGAAGGTCATCGATTCACGCTTTAATCGCCGGTCCCTTCAGTACCTGGTTCATTGGAAGGGGTATGGTCCTGAGGAGAGGATGTGGGTTCCTGCGTCGGATATTAACGCAGACCGATTAGTTCGGGCCTTCCACACGACTCACCCGGATAAACCTGGCCCTGAGGGTCCGGAGGCCCCTCGTAGAAGGGGGGGTACTGTCACGGGTGTGTCGCCACGAAGATCGTCACGATTACACAGCCTGACTTCTCGCAACTGAGTTTTTGGTGTTTTGTGCTTTTCGGCAGTGAGGGAGTTAACTCTCTCTCTCTGTGCTAGACGAGGTCCAGCCTCGCCCAGCTGCAATCAATGCTGCAGTAGTGGGACTCCTTCAAATGCCTGCCGGTCTGTTAGGGAAGTGTCGGTGAAAGCATTTCATACAGACAAACAGAGCGGATCGTGGTATTTTGGAGTTCTGAGCTAAGTGTATTTGGTGTGGTTTTTCCCTTCCTCGCTTTATCATTTATCTCCTTTCCCGTTGGTGTTCCCTCTGTAGTTGTGGTGTAGTTTTTGTATGCAAGGTGGTTTTTGGTTTGACCCTTGTACTGTCTCGTTCGTCTAAGTACTGTGTGTTGGCATATTATTTCCTGTCCCCTATTGTTGTGATTGGGGTCCTTCTCAGGACTAGATTACTGAGGTGCAGGGATCCTCAGGAGGTAGGGGTTACGCTGGCGGCCTGGACCTCTGTACCTTTAACAGTACCTCCAGGTAGAGGGATTAGTCAGGGCCCCAGCTTAGGGTCAGCTTAGGCCCCTGACCTCCTGTACGCAGTGTCAGTGTGACATCTGGCTACTGTACATATGCCCCCCTATATCAAAATCCATAGAGTAGGACATTCCCTCGTGATGACCTCTTTATGAAGTTGCCCATGTGGTCTCCAAATAGAGACAAGAGGCTGGAATGGAGATCGTTCCTCTTCAGAGGTAAATCCTGCATTGTCTTGCATGCAATGATAGCTGAGATGTGATTGCCAGAGATTTGTTATGTTTGAGATTTCAAAAGGGTTAAAAAAAAACAGATAAATAGAAAACTCTCACCAGTGCTCATCGGTCCCATTACTGAGCTCCATCCAGATTTGGTCTATTGCAAAGACTCTTTGGAACCTGTGGAACTTACTAGGCCCTGTAGCGTCGGCGTCCCTGCCTCCTGCTAGGCAGGGACGCTGTTCCCCTCACCTCTCCGCTCCATGCCCGGCGTCTTCCTCCAGCTCTGCTGGCAGCGCGCGCTGCTTCCCGGCCACTGTGCTTAGGGCGCGCGCGCTCCCCCTCTCTTAAAGGGGCCGCGCACGCCGTCCTAAGGAGTCCCCGGCCAATGGCCGGAGGACCTCACCATATATAAGGCACCTCCTCCAAAATGGAGGTGCCCGAGCAATGTTGTGGCATAGCCTATCACTCTGCTTCAGCCCTCAGGTCCCGTTACCAGATACCTGCCAGTTACCTGCCAGTTACCTGTCAGATTCCTGCTTGATACCTGCCTGATACTTGTCTATCTGCTTACATTCCTGCGGTCCGACAGTCTGCCTACCAGCCCTGCCAGTCTGTCTATGGATCTGTCTGCCTGCTCACCTGGGAGTGCTCACCTGCTACCTGCCTGCTAGCCTACCTGGAGGCTCTGCCGTCACGTGTCGTGACCACCTGCCTGTCCAGAGACTCCTGCCCGCTCACCTGGGAGCGCTCACCTGCTACCTGCCTGCTAGCCTACCTGGAGGCTCTGCCGTCACGTGCTGTGACCACCTGCCTGTCCACAGACTCTTGCCCGCTCACCTGGGAGCGCTCATCTGCTACCTGCCTGCTAGCCTACCTGGAGGATTAGCCGTCACTTGCTGTGACCACCTGCCTGTCCAGAGACTCTTGCCTGCTTACCTGGGAGCGTCCACCTGCTACCTGCCTGCTAGCCTACCTGGAGGCTCAGCCGTCACTTGCTGTGACCACCTGCCTGTCCAGAGACTCTTGCCCGCTCATCTGGGAGCGTCCACCTGCTACCTGCCTGCTAGCCTACCTGGAGGCTCAGCTGTCACTTGCTGTGACCACCTGCCTGTCCAGAGACTCTTGCCCGCTCACCTGGGAGCGTCCACCTGCTACCTGCCTGCTAGCCTACCTGGAGGCTTAGCCGTCACTTGCCGTGACCACCCGCCTGTCAAGAGACAGTCCCCGTCACTTGCCGTGACCTCCTGCCCTTCTACCCAGAGACTGTCCCCGTCACTTGCCGTAACCTCCTGCCCTTCTACCCAGATACTGTGCCCGTCACTTGCCGTGACCTCCTGCCCTTCTACCCAGAGACTGTCCCCGTCACTAGCCGTGACTACCTGCCCGCCTACCCTGGGAGCCACCCGCTTCCTTACAAGGACTGCCCCTTTGTATAGTTGCTCAAAGGTTCCACCTCCCAGACCCGTTACAGTTTGCTCGGGCCATGGAACCCGGTGGCACCCAAGCTCCCTCGCTCTCGGACCTATGTCATGAACTTTCCCGTCAGAGGTCCCAACAGGAGTCCATCCTGAGTCACCTGCGTAGTGTTAACTCCCGCCTGGACACATTTACTACCTCATCGAGAGCTGCCTCCACTCGCACACTTACTACCCCGGCACCGCCGCAGCCCATCAACACCATGGTATCTCTTCCCGGTCCCCGCCTCTCCGCCCCTCCTCGTTTTGGCGGAGATCCCAGCCAGGCACGGGGCTTCATTAACCAGTGCACTCTGAACTTCGAACTGTTGGCACACCAGTTTTCCACCGACCGAGCCAAAGTAGCCTTCATCATGTCCCATCTCACGGGAGAGGCACTGGCTTGGCTAAATCCTCTATGGGAGAGAGGAGACCCCCTGGTGTCCAACCTGCCAGCCTTTCTCACGGCTTTCCGGAAAGTCTTCGACGAACCAGGACGGAAGACCTCATCCGCATCATCTCTGCTACGCCTCCGTCAAGGAAATCTCACCGTGGGCCAATATGCCATACGGTTCTGTACCCTTGCTTCGGAGCTGGCCTGGGATAACGACGCCCTGGTGTCTGTCTTTTGGGAGGGTCTGTCCGGCCGTATTAAAGATGAACTCGCCAGTCGGGACATTCCTACCACTCTCGACGACTTAACAACACTTGCCACCCGGATTGATATCCGGTTCCAGGAGCGCGCCAAAGAGGTCACCCGTGAGAGGAGGTTTCCACGTCTAGCCCCTACCTTCCAGAAACCCGTCACTTCTTCCGTTACTCCCCAGGCGCACTCACCCGAGCCTATGCAGGTCGACCCGACCAGGATGGTCAAAACCCGTCAAGAGTTACGCCGAGCCGAGGGGAGCTGCTTCTACTGTGGCAGTAAGGAGCACCGGATCCGTTCCTGCCCGGAGAGGTCGGGAAACGCCTGTGTCTAGGATCGCTCAGAGAGGTCGTCCTAGACAAGAGTAAACCCTCTCCATCTCTGTTGCTGTCGGTCTCTATCATCTGCAGGGAGAACCGTTATTTTGAACTAGCCCAACTTGACTCTGGAGCTGCCGGAAATCTCATTTCTCAGTCCCTGGTAGAGAAATACCGCATTCACACCAAACCTCTGGCTGTACCCTTATCTGTCGCTGCCGTGGATGGGGGCCTCTTACCACATCCCATCCAACTCATCACTGAATCCATAACTCTGCAGGTGGGAATGCTGCACTCTGAGAGCATCTTCTTTCATGTTCTGCCTGGACTCTCTCACGCCCTCTTGCTAGGCCTACCTTGGCTTCAGAAACATGCACCCGTGCTTGATTGGCAGACCGGAGAAGTCCTTCGCTGGGGACAGGACTGCCATAAGACTTGTTTAGTTCCCGTCCATCCTGTCCGTCCTTCTCCTACCCCAGCCAATCTACCTGGTCTTCCGGTTCCCTATTGGTCTTATGCGGACGTCTTTAATAAAAAGGAGGCAGAGACATTACCCCCTCATAGACCATACGACTGCCCAATTGACCTGATTCCCGGCGCTACTCCTCCCCGTGGGCGCATTTACCCTTTGTCCGCTGCTGAGACCCGGTCCATGTCTGAATATATTGAGGAGAATCTGGCCTGGGGATTTATCTAGAAATCTACCTCCCCGGCGGGAGCAGGCTTCTTCTTCGTCAAAAAGAAGGACGGCTCACTCCGTCCCTGTATAGACTATAGAGGCCTTAACCAGATCACGGTGAAGAATAAATACCCCCTTCCGCTCATTCTGGAATTATTTGACCGTCTGAGGGGGGCTAGAATCTTCACCAAGCTGGACCTCCGTGGGGCATATAACCTGGGCCGTATCCGTCAGGGGGACGAATGGAAGACGGCATTCAACACCCGGGACGGCCACTATGAATACCTGGTAATGCCCTTCGGTCTCTGTAACGCTCCCGCCGTCTTTCAAGAGTTGGTCAATGACATCTTCCGGGACCTTCTCTACTCCTGCGTAGTGGTGTACCTGGACGACATCTTGGTCTTCTCTCCGGATCTTCTCACTCACCGGAGGGATGTTGTCAGGTCTTGCTCAGGCTCAGGCAGAACCACCTCTACGCTAAATATGAGAAGTGCCTCTTTGAGCAGACCTCGCTTCCGTTTTTGGGCTACATAATCTCTCAGACCGGCCTACGAATGGATCCTGAGAAACTGTCTGCCATCCAGAAGTGGCCCCGACCAGAGGGGTTGAAGGCTATTCAGCGGTTCCTGGGCTTCGCCAACTACTACCGCCTCTTCATACCGCACTTCTCTTCCCGATCTCTGCGCTCACCCGTAAGGACACTAATCCCAGATAATGGCCGCCCGAAGCAGAGGAAGCCTTTCTTTCCTTAAAACAGGCTTTCTCTTCCGCCCCGGTGCTGCATCGTCCGGACGGCAACAAACAATTCTTCCTGGAAGTTGACGCCTCCTCCTCTGGAGCCGGAGCGGTACTTACCCAAAAGTCGCCTTCCGGAAGAATGGTAACTTGGGGCTTCTTCTCCAAACTCTTCTCCCCTTCTGAGCGCAATTATTCTATAGGAGACCGAGAGTTATTGGCCATTAAGCTGGCACTGGAGGAGTGGCGTTACCTGCTCGAAGGGGCTCTTCACCCGGTAATAATTTACACGGACCACAAGAACTTGGCTTACCTCCAGAGCGCCCAGAGACTTAACCCGCGCCAAGCCCAGTGGTCCTTGTTTTTTGCCCGCTTTGATTTCGTTCTTCATTTTCGCCCGGCAGACAAAAACATCAAAGCTGACGCCTTGTCCCGATCCTTCCTGGTGTCTGATCTAGAGGAGGAACCTAAGCACATCATTGATCCCGCCAGAGTAATGCAGGTGGCCCCCGTGAATCTAAATCGTCTCCCTCCCGGTAAGACGTTCGTAATAGTGTTGAGCCACCCCCGTAGTGTTCGAGTTCGGTTCGGTTCGTCGAACACCCGTGTGTTCGCCGAACTGTTCGTCGAACTGTTCGTCGAACACCTTCGAACACCGTTAAAACCAATGGCAGGCAAACAAAAACACATAGAAACACATAGAAAACACCTTCAAAGGTGTCCAAAAGCTGACAAACTGCTCAGAAGACACAACTAACACATGGAAAAGTGACAAGTACATATAGTCATGCGAAAAGAAAAGAGGTGGAGGAGTAAAAGGAGGGGGACACACAGATATAGGCATGTCATGCCCTTCTAAAATCCAAAAAGTGAGAAGCCGACACGTTCAGTCCGCTCCTGCCCGTGCCACCTCCGTGTCGCCGGGTTTGTGCCAGAGCCGCGGTGAACCCTGACGGCCAGCCCCCCTCTCCCAATACTGGTGCCTGTCCGCTGGTGGGTCGAGCGAGCCCCCCTGTGGTGGAGGCAGCTCTAAGCTTTTTAATTTAAATTGTCTCTCTAATTTGAATGAATACACTTTAAATCCATTTACAAGGATCTATTGGAGGGCAAGTCTCATGCCAGCAGCCGCGTAATTCCAGCTCCAGTAGCGTCCACTAAAGCTGCTGCAGTTAAAAAGCTTTTATAAGGATCGAGCTCGGCTGTCCACCGCAAGGCATCCTACTGCCAGTCCCAGCCCCTATGCCTTGGGGTGCCTCCTGATGCTCTTCACTGAGTATCCCGTGGTCCCGAAGCATTTCCTTTGAAAAAATTAAGTGTCCAAACTACAGGTGGTGTAGCTTGCTTAACAGCCGGGATAATCCGCTGACTAGCAGACACTGCTACTAGGCACAAAGTATTTCCTGGGCTAGATGCAGTTAAAAATTTGTAATTAGATACTCTCGTTGGATGCTGAGAAAGCATTCCATAGAGTCTCCTGGCACGCCATATATGATTCTCTTAAAAAGCTTGGGGTAGGGGTCTAGGGGACCCTTTTATAGCCAAAATCACGGCCATGTATCACAATACGTCACCTAGGCTGAAGATAAATGGAACTGTAGCACCCTGAGGGCTCGGTTGCTACAGAGGTATTACACCTCACCCAGAGGTGTGATATCTCACTCTCAGGTAAGGATGGAGTGTGGATCAGGACCCGACACCTGCATGCATTACACCACATTGCCGTGGGGCAGGGCGACCAATATGCCTCTGAGATGGGCACGACAGTCCCTGTCCCTGGCTGGAGTGGGGGGAGGGAACACTGAGGAAGGGGAACCCTGTAGTGCAGGAGCAGGGAGGAAGCAGTTCCTGGGTGCATTGAGAAGGGAGTATAAAAGGTGGGCACCATCTTAGTTCAGTGCAGAGAAGTCTGAGCAGAAGTGGCAGGGAGCAGGGGCTCTGCATGAGCTCTGCTCCGGAGGCGGGCCTAGTAACAGAGGCCCAGGCCTGGAAGAGGGAGAAGGAAGGAAGAGGAGCGGAGAAGGCTCCAGGAACGAGAAATGAAGGGATCCCAGGGGTGCGGACGGGCGAGTCGCCACCGCACGCCCGAATCCACCTGCGTGGAGGGGTCAGGCCAAAGGGGGAGACCGGTCCCCGAAACTAGTGGAGGCAGGAAACGACCCTCAGCTATAAACCGGAGGCTGTGACATTTTATGTGGCGCAGCCCCTCGCTACACCCGCTAGGAAGGCACCACATAGGGTCAGGGAAACTGGCGCCAAGTTTACCAAGAGGAGGCCCGAGGCAGCCGGACAGAAGGGTTGGTAAGAAAGGCCAGACAAAGAACACACAAAGGGGGTCTTGTGAAGCGCTCCAAAGTTATCTGGGAGTTGTCTGAGCCCCTCACCTGGTGAGCACAGTACGACGTGGGCAGCTGTTACCTGCAGACGTGGTCTGGATAATAAGAACTGTGAGTAAAGGCCCTGGACTGCATCACTGACTCCGTGTCGTTACTGCTGCTGCCCTGCACCATCACCCCCATCCTCCGCATACACTGCCCTGAGGCTATACTCCTCCCATGGGGAGTTATGCTACGCTCTGCTGCACCCACAACACCAGCCTCAGCGGTCTGCCCTGCAGCGGCGGTTCACTCTGACCGCAATCCACGGGTGGCGTAGTCGGACATTTAAACATCAAAACCACATAAATAGTTCCGCCACTGGTTTGACCACCCTGAGCCACAGAACCGGGTCGCCGCCACGAAGACTACAACCACCAGCATCCACCAAAAAGGGTCCGGCTCCGGGTATCCCAAGGCCCAGGGGGTGCATCAGAACATTTTCATCACCTTTCACAATCACCAATGGGACAAGGCAGGGATGTCCTCTGTCCCCTCTCTTATACATCCTAGTGACGGAGCACCTGCTCTCATCAATTCGCCATAACCCCAATATTAGGTGGATTGAGGTGGGAGGCACCGAGTACAAGTGCTCTCTATTTGCTGATGATGTCCTAGTATATATCACTCAATCACATATATCCATCCATGCTGTTATGGCTGAAATAGATCACTTTGTTACATGGTCAAATTTTAAAATCAATGCAGCGAAGTCTGAGGCCCTCGATGTCTCCCTCCCCAAATCCATATAGGATTCCATCCAGTCCAACTTTCCCTTTGCCTGGCCCTCACAGGGTATCAAATACTTAGGAATTCCTATTCATAGAGACCTCTCCCATCTATGTTATCTTAATTTTGGGCCCTTTATTGAACAACTCCATACAGACCACGGTTGGCAAGTTAGAACTGTAAGATTCACTACGTGAACCACTGGTGTTTTGTGGAAAAGCACATGTACACTGTGTTCCAAATTATTATGCAAAAAGTGTTTAGGAGTGATAAGGGAAGAATTTGTTTGTTTGTCAGTTAAACTCATTGATGGTGATGTGTGTCAGGGCTCTTTATATCACTGTAAGCAATTGCAGACACCTGTGCTAATTAGTTTGGCAGGTGTGTCCAATGAAAGGCAAGACTACTTAAGAAGGCTGTCTCACATTATTAAGCAGCCTACATTTTCTGCCAAAATGGGAAAGAAAAAGGATGTGTCGGCTGCTGAGAAGCAACAAATTGTGGAGTGTTTAGGTCAAGGCATGACTACAATCAACATTGTGCGATGATCAGGATGAAGTGTCTTGGCAATCAAGAAGTATGTAGCTGATTCACAGTACACACGTGTGCGTGCTGATAAGGGCAAATTGAGGACTCTTTCCTACAGGCAATTACGTCAGGTTAAAAGAGCAGCGGCAAAAAAGCCTTGTCATAGCAGCAGACAAGTTTTTGAAGCTGCTGGTGCCTCCAACGTCCCCCGAACAACAAGATGCAGGGTCCTTCAGAGGTTTGCAGCTGTGCATACGCCATCCTGTCGACCTCCTCTATCCACTTCACACAAGCAGAAACGGCTCCAGTGGGCTAAACATTACATGAAGACTGATTTCAAGACTGTTTTGTTCACGGATGAGTGCCGTGCAGCGCTCGATGGTCCAGATGGATGGAGTGGAGGATGGCTGGTTGATGGACACCCCACGCAAACACGGCTACAGCGCCAACAAGGAGGAGGTGGAGTAATGTTTTGGGCTGGAATCATGGGGAGAAAGATTGTCGGCCCCTTTAGGATCCCTGAAGGCGCTAAAGATGAACTCCATAATGTATGTGGATTTTCTCAAACAGCACTTCCTGCCATGGTTCAAGAAGAAGAACTGTGTATTTCACAGCAAGATCATTTTTTTGCATGATAATGCACCATCTCATGCTGCACATAAAACATCTGCATCTCTGGCTGATATGGGCATCAAAGGGGACAAACTTATGGTGTGACCCCCATGCTCCCCTGACCTCTACCCCATTCAGAACCTCTGGAGCATCATCAAAAGGAGTGTCTATGATGGCGGGAGGCAGTTCACATCTAAGCAACAGCTCTGGGAGGGTATTCTGTCCTCATGCAAAACAATTGAAGCAGAAACCATCCAAAACCTGACAAATTCAATGGACGAGAGAGTTCAGAAGCTCCTTTCGAACAAGGGGTCCTATGTGAAAATGTAACATCACCTAGAATACAGTTTTGAGTTGAAAACTGTTTGATTTCAGTTTCTAATAACCTGCTAATGCTTATAATTTCAAAAATGACAATTTTTTTGGTCTTTATTAAAATGAAAAGGTTGATCGAAAAGTTTGGGGGATCTAAGAGTGTGGCAACCCAGTAGTCATGATTACTTCGAATTCTGACAATATGAGGGTCATGTTGCAGGTAGTGCAGCAAGAAGGCACTTATCTGTCTTGCGCATCTCGGAGCCCCAAAATTATTTTCCGGGCTAGATGCAGCTAAAAATTATTATTAATTTTAAATCTGGTGGAGCTTAGTATAGATGGCCTAATTGGATCAGTGCTGCACACTGCTACAAAGCCCAAATTATTTTCCAGCCAAGATACAGATAAACATGATTAGTAATTTTAAATCTGGTGGAGCTTATTATAGATGGCCTAATAGAATCAGTGCTGCACACTGCTACAAAGCCCAAATTATTTTCCAGCCAAGATACAGATAAACATGATTAGTAATTTGAAAGCTTAAAACGGTTGGTAGGGTGATTTTAACCAATCATCAAGCTTTTACTCTCCCCAGGATGACACAGGGGTAGAAAAGTCGTTTCGGATCCATGATTTGTTCATCTTTATGAACGTGAGTCTGTCTACATTATCAGTGGAGAGCCGCGTGCGCTTATCTGTCAGCACACCACCAGCAGCGCTGAACACACGTTCAGACAGAACGCTGGCTGCGGGGCATGACAAGATCTCCAAGGCGTAAGTGGCTACCTCCGGCCATTTATCCAGATTGGAAGCCCAAAAAGAGCAAGGGTCCAGTGACACAGTCATGGCTTCAATGTTTACTTGGAGATACTCCTGTACCATCGTCTCTAGGCGTTGACTATGTGTCAGACTTCTTGTCTCCTGTGGCCTTGCAAAGGATGGGCTAAAAAAGTGGTGAAAGGATTCCGCAAAATTGATGTTACCAGCAGATACTGTGGTTCTGTTACGGTTTGAGTGCTGAACACTTGACGGTCCCACGGTTGGCAAGTTGGAACTGTGAGATTCACTACGTGCACCACTGGTGTTTTGTGGAAAAGCACATGTAAGATTCTGCAACAGTCTCTGCTGATACTCCTGCATGCGTGCATCCCTTTCTATGGCAGGAATAATTTCTGCAAATTTACTTTTGTACCGGGGATCTAACAGTGTGGCAACCCAGTAGTCAGGATTATTTCTAATTCTCACAATTCGAGGGTCATGTTGCAGGTAGTGCAGCAAGAAGGCACTCATGTGTGTTGCGCATCCAGGAGCACCAAGTCCCTGTTGTGTTGGTGGCGAGGTAACAATCATGCTTCCTTCCTCTGTCCTCTCCCCCCAACCTCGCACAACAGAAATGTGATCAAGGTCTCCCTCATCTGATGAGACTTCCATCAGTTCGTCCTCCACTTCTTCCTGGGCTCCTGCACCTTCCTCACTAGTTTGGCTGCTACCATGCGCCCTGGTAAAACCATCTCCACCACCCTCACATGCCTGCCGCCTTGGTGCTGCCGACCGTCTGGACCTTGCAGATGTTAGCCCTTCCGCATACAACTCCTCCTCCTCTACTTCCTCCACCTCCTCTTGTGCCACCACCTGACTCCGAATTCTGTTTAACATGTGCTCCAGCATGTAAATCACCGGAATAGTCATGCTGATAATGGCATCGTCAGCACAAAACATCTTCGTCGCCATTTCAAAACTGTGCAGAAGGGTGCATAGGTCCCTAATCTGAGACCACTCCTCCAGCGTGATTTGCCCCACCTCTGGATCTCGTTGGCCCAGGCTATACGTCAGAACGTATTGCACCAGGGCTTGTCGGTGCTGCCACAGTCGCTGCAACATGTGCAGAGTTGAATTCCACCGGGTAGGCACATCGCATTTTAGCCGGTGAAGTGGCAGGCCCAACGACTTCTGTAGAGATGTAAGTCGCTGAGCTGTGGGATGCGAACGGCGGAAGTGAGCACACAGCGACCGTGCCCTCTGCAGAAGGCCATCTAGTCTGGGATAGTGGGCTAAAAATTGCTGGACAACCAGGTTCAACACGTGAGCCATACAAGGCACGTGTGTGACATTGCCCCGGCGAAGGGCCGCACCCAGGTTTGCAGCATTGTCGCACACGGCTTTCCCTGGTTTCAGGTCCAGTGGAGACAACCATTCATGAAATTGGTTCTCCAGAGCTGACCACAACTCCTCAGCTGTGTGACTCACATTTCCCAGACATTTCAAAGTAAAAACCGCCTGATGACGTTGAGCCCTACTGCCAGCATAGTTAGGAGGTGTGCAGGATCCCTTCTGCGCAGTTAGAAAGCTTGTGGCATGACCAGACAGGCTTTGGGTGCAGGTGGAAGACCGAGAGGAGGTTGAGGAGGCAGAAGCAGTGGAGGAACTTTGACATAAAGAGGATTGACGCACAACTCGTGGGGACGGCAAGACTTGGACAGCAGCCCCTTGTCCTGCTGTCACCATAGTTACCCAGTGCCCAGTCAGCGACATGTAATGCCCCTGTCCATGCCTACTCGTCCAAGTGTCTGTGGTGAAATGCACCCTGTCACACACAGAGTTTCTCAAAGAAGCGGTGATGTTGTGTGCGACATGCTGGTGGAGCGCAGGCACACCTTTCTTTGAGAAGTAGTGCCGACTGGGCATCTGGTACTGGGGCACTGCGACGGACATAAGGTCTCGAAAATCCTCTGTGTCCACCAGGCGGAAAGGCAGCTATTCTGTAGCCAAGAGCTTGCAGATGGTGAATTTCAACCTCTTAGCTTTCTCATGGCTAGGAGGAAATGGTCTTTTACTTGTCCACATCTGAGGGACCGAGGGCTGGCTATTGTGCTTAGACGGGGTTGATAAGCGTGTCCCCGACAAACTGCCGGTCTGTGAGGAAGATGCAGGCGGACATGTTAGGTTGCCTTGATCCAAAGGTGGTGCTATCGATGTCGGACAGCGCTCAACACCAGCTGGTGTTACCACCTCCAAAGAAAATGATGACCTGCCAATCACGCTGGCTGTTGCGGGTAAAGAGGTGGCAGGTCTGCGCCCCAAAACAGGTGTGACTGCTGTCCCCCCAGTCACAGAGGATGAAGAGGCCGCGGATGCACAAGATATGGCAGACGGTGGTTGACCCGGCCGGCTAGGCCGCATTGTAGCACACTGAGCTTCCCACTGCAACTTATGCTTCATGTCCATGTGCCGGTTCATGCATGAAGTACTCAAACTATGTATTTTTTGGCCTCTACTTAGCTTTTGCTGACAAATGTTACAGATAACACGAGTTGGGTCATCTTTATCGATCTGAAAAAATGCCCAGGCTATGCAAGGCTTAGCACCCATGCGACCTGAAGAGCCACCACGACTTGTGGTGAGAGGCAGAGTTGTGTTTGAGGATGCAGTTGTTGACGTGCTTCCAGTACTACGTCTCTGTCCAGGAAGGCGCAACCTGACCTCGTCGTCACTAGCATCTTCCTCCACCTCCTCTGCTGACCTCATCTCTTGGCTGACTGTGGGTTGACAGTAAGTGGGATCTCCAACCTCATCATCATCACCCTGTGCGTTATCACACCCGTCATCCTCAGAGCCAACCTGTTCCTGCCCTGACAAAAAACTAAAGTTGTCGCTCCAATCAGGTATTTGAGTCTCATCATCGTCTTCCTCATTGTCTCCACCAACAGGAGTTACAGTTTGGGAATGAGGGTCTACATTATGGTCAGAACCTTCTGCGTCTGGTCCTGGATCCGACTCATAAAGATTCTGGGCATCAGTGCAGATCATTTCCTCGTCTGGATTCACAGAAGCGCTGGAGTCGACCTCTGATTCCCAGGCTATAGTATGAGTAAACAGCTCTGCAGACTCAACCATCTGTTCTACCTCATACTCAGATGGGCAGCTGGAGATTTGGGAGCTGTGAGGAAGCAAGTGCAATTGGGGTGACACCTTTGAGGACTGTAGTATTTGTGATGTTGAAGTTGATGTGGAGGAGAGCCCACTTAAAGGAGCACTTGATATCCGTTGAAGCACCTGCTGTTTTTGTGCCTCATCTGGAATTTGTAGCGATTGGCGTGGCCGTAAGAAAGGGATCTTATCACATTGTCCGCTAAAAGAAGTAGACATTTTAGTTTGGCTGGAAGATGGTCTTTCTTCTGCAGATGTTACTGTTGCTTTAACACCTACCCCACGGACACAACCTTTTTTCCCCTTCCCAACACGCCTATTCCCCTTTCCACCAGCAGCAGGCCTTTTTCCACTCATTTTGGTGGTTAACTAATTCACAACTCTGGAGTTGTTTGCACAAAAAAACAATGGATGGGAACCGAGCAGAGCTGAGTGGCCAAACTGTGGTATTAGGCCAAAACTATTGGCTGGGTTAGATGCAGAAAAAAATTATATTCGATTTGCAACCTGATGGAGGTCAGTATAGATGGACTAATAGAACAAGTCCCACACACAGCTAGAAGCCCAAATATTTTTTCAGAGGTAGATGCAGAAAAAAAATATATTCAGTTTGCAACCTGATGGAGGTCAGTATAGATTGACTAATAGAGAAAGTCCCACACACTGCTAGAAGGCCAAATATTTTTTCAGAGCTAGATGCAGACAAAAAATTATTTTGAATTTGCAACCTGATGGAGGTCAGTATAGGTGGACTAATAGAACAAGTCCCACACACTGCTAGAAGCCCAAATATTTTTTCAGACGTAGATGCAGAAAAAAATTATATTCAGTTTGCAACCTGATGGAGGTCTGTATAGATGGATTAATAGAACAAGTCCCACACACAGCTAGAAGCCCAATATTTTTTCAGAGGTAGATGCAGAAAAAAAAATATTTTTAATTTGCAACCTGATGGAGGTCAGTATAGATGGAGTAATAGAGAAAGTCCCACACACTGCTAGAAGGCCAAATATTTTTTCAGAGCTAGATGAAGAAAAAAATTATATTCAGTTTGCAACCTGATGGAGGTCAGTATAGATGGACTAATAGAACAAGTCCCACACACAGCTAGAAGCCCAAATATTTTTTCAGAGGTAGATGCAGATAAAAATTATTTTTAATTTGCAACCTGATGGAGGTCAGTATAGATGGACTAATAGAGAAAGTCCCACACACTGCTAGAAGGCCAAATATTTTTTCAGAGCTAGATGCAGATAAAAATTATTTTTAATTTGCAACCTGATGGAGGTCAGTATAGATGGACTAATAGAGAAAGTCCCACACACTGCTAGAAGGCCAAATATTTTTTCAGAGCTAGATGCAGATAAAAATTATTTTTAATTTGCAACCTGATGGAGGTCAGTATAGATGGACTAATAGAGAAAGTCCCACACACTGCTAAAAGGCCAAATATTTTTTCAGAGCTAGATGCAGAAAAAAATTATATTCAGTTTGCAACCTGATGGAGGTCAGTATAGATGGACTAATAGAACAAGTCCCACACACAGCTAGAAGCCCAAATATTTTTTCAGAGGTAGATGCAGATAAAAATTATTTTTAATTTGCAACCTGATGGAGGTCAGTATAGATGGACTAATAGAGAAAGTCCCACACACTGCTAGAAGGCCAAATATTTTTTCAGAGCTAGATGCAGATAAAAATTATTTTTAATTTGCAACCTGATGGAGGTCAGTATAGATGGACTAATAGAGAAAGTCCCACACACTACTAGAAGGCCAAATATTTTTTCAGAGCTAGATGCAGAAAAAAATTATATTCAGTTTGCAACCTGATGGAGGTCTGTATAGATGGATTAATAGAACAAGTCCCACACACAGCTAGAAGCCCAATATTTTTTCAGAGGTAGATGCAGAAAAAAAATATATTCAGTTTGCAACCTGATGGAGGTCTGTGTAGATGGATTAATAGAACAAGTTCCACACACAGCTAAAAGCCCAATATTTTTTCAGAGGTAGATGCAGAAAAAAAATATATTCAGTTTGCAACCTGATGGAGGTCAGTATAGATGGACTAATAGAGAAAGTCCCACACACTGCTAGAAGGCCAAATATTTTTTCAGAGCTAGATGCAGAAAAAAATTATATTCAGTTTGCAACCTGATGGAGGTCAGTATAGACGGACTAATAGAACAAGTCCCACACACAGCTAGAAGCCCAAATATTTTTTCAGAGGTAGATGCAGATAAAAATTATTTTTAATTTGCAACCTGATGGAGGTCAGTATAGATGGACTAATAGAGAAAGTCCCACACACTGCTAGAAGGCCAAATATTTTTTCAGAGCTAGATGCAGATAAAAATTATTTTTAATTTGCAACCTGATGGAGGTCAGTATAGATGGACTAATAGAGAAAGTCCCACACACTGCTAGAAGGCCAAATATTTTTTCAGAGCTAGATGCAGAAAAAAATTATATTCAGTTTGCAACCTGATGGAGGTCAGTATAGATGGACTAATAGAACAAGTCCCACACACTGCTAGAAGCCCAAATATTTTTTCAGAGCTAGATGCAGAAAAAAATTATATTCAATTTGCAACCTGATGGAGGTCAGTATAGATGGACTAATAGAATGATGCTATGCCCAAAAGATTTTACTTCACTAGGTGCAGTAAAAAAATTGGTATTCTATACACAGGTGGTATATCTTGCAACACAGATAGGCTACTCCACTGACTAACACACTCTGCAATAGGCCAAAAAGGATTAGCTTTGCTAGATTCAGCCAAATGCTGTGAAAAAAACTTGCACAGCACTGGCACAGACCTGCCTGGCAAAAACTGATAGGAACTGATGTAACCTAGTCCTGAAAAGGACTGCAATTACAATTAGTCTTTACTCCCACAATCTATCTATTTAAGAGCACAGACCTGCCTGATAAAAGTCGTAGGAAATGCTGTAACCTAGTCCTTAAAAGGACTGCAATCACAACTATTCCCTACTCCCAAGCTATCTGTAGATTTGTGCGAAAATTGGCTTGAAATTAACAAGGTATAGCGCACACAGCAACAGCGGTGCCGTCTAACACGCAGCTGCAGCAGTGAGAAAATGGTGGCGACGGGGAAAATGGCTTGGTCTTATAGGGCAAGGACATGTGACATACACTGCCAATGACACATGCCCTTGCTTGTGTGAAAAACAGCAGTTCGCTTCGTGTGTGCGCTGCTGATAGGCTGACAGACTGCACCTCCCCACTGCAAATGCGGGAAAGAGAAAAAAAAATGGAGATCTTCATTATTCCTGCAGAGATCCATCCCCTGCCCCTCCCCCCACCCCGCTGTACACTCAAACTGCGTATTAACATTAATTTTCATCATTACTGAGAAAAAATCCAGTTATGATTTTGGTGCACGAACAGTTATCGAACATAACCTCGAACAGCCGAATTTTTCTCAAATCGTTCGTGTTCGCCGAACGGCTCGAACACCGCCCAAAACAGCTCAAATTTGAGATTGGCGAACAGTTCAAGTAGAACAACGCTCATCTCTAGTTCGTAACAGTACCTGATCGGGAGAAGGTCCTACACTGGGGTCATTCGTCTAAGCTAGTTGGCCACGCCGGTCAGAAAAAGACCCTCCAGCTTATTACCCGGCATTACTGGTGGCCTACCCTGCACAAGGGCGTAATAGACTTTGTTTCAGCCTGTGTGTCCTGCGCCCGCAACAAGGTTCCGAGACACCTGCCAGCCGGTCGCCTCCTTCCTCTTCCAGTACCTGCTGCCCCGTGGCAGCATATAGCTATGGACTTTATAACGGATCTCCCTGTCTCTGCCGGTTGTACAGTCATTTGGGTGGTCGCTGACCGCTTTTCCAAGATGGCTCACTTCATTCCCCTGCCGGGCCTCCCGTCTGCACCCGAGCTGGCTAAAGACTTTATCCGCCACATCTTCCGTCTCCATGTCCTGCCCCTCCACATCGTGTCGGATCGTGGGGTTCAGTTCACCTCACGCTTCTGGAGCGCCACATGTAAGCTGCTTGACGTCACCCTGGACTTCTCCACTTACCACCCACAGTCCAATGGTCAAGTGGAGCGGATCAATCAGATCCTGACCAGTTACCTCCGGCACTTCGTTAATGCCCACCATTCGGACTGGGTGGATCTCCTACCATGGGCCGAATTCTCTTACAGTAATCACGAGAGCGAATCTTCCTCCAAATCCCCGTTTTTTGTAGTCTCCGGTCAGCATCCTCGGATCCCATTTCCCGTCTCCACCTCGGTAGACAATCCGGCTGCGGAATCTCTCGTTAGCGAATTTTCCTCCATTTGGGAGAGTACCCGATCCGCACTCCTTCAGTCGTCCGAGCGGATGAAAAAACACGCTGACAAAAAACGCCTGGATCCTCCACAATTCCGTCCTGGAGATAAAGTCTGGCTCTCGTCCAAGTATGTCCGGCTCAAGATTCCTTCCTACAAGTTAGGGCCTTGGTTCATCGGCCCACTGGAAGTTATCAAACAAATCAACCCGGTGGCCTATAAATTGAAACTCCCGGCCAACTTGCGGATCCCTAACTCCTTCCATGTATCTCTCCTCAAACCCGTGGTACTTAACTCTTTTTCCAAGTCTACAGGTACGCCCCCTGCTCCGGTTTCCGCTGAAAACGAGTTTTAGGTAGAGAACATTCTGGCCACCAAAAGGGTAAGAGGAAAGACCTTTTTTCTAGTAGATTGGAAGGGGTTTGGTCCTGAGGAGAGAACGTGGGAGCCCCGGGAGAACATCCATGCCCCTCTCATCCTTGATAAATTTCTGTCTGGCCTAAAAAAGGGGGGGCCTAAAGGGGGGGTACTGTAGCGTCGGCATCCCTGCCTCCTGCTAGGCAGGGACGCTGTTCCCCTCACCTCTCCGCTCCGTGCCCGGCGTCTTCCTCCCGCTATGCTGGCAGCGCGCGCTGCTTCCCGGCCACTGTGCTTAGGGCGCACGCGCGCTCCCCCTCTCTTAAAGGGGCCGCGCGCGCCGTCCTAAGGAGTCCCCGGCCAATGGCCGGAGGACCTCACCATATATAAGGCACCTCCTCCAAAATGGAGGTGCCCGAGCAATGTTGTTGCATAGCCTATCACTCTGCTTCAGCCCTCAGGTCCCGTTACCAGATACCCGCCAGTTACCTGCCAGTTACCTGCCAGTTACCTGCCAGATTCCTGCTTGATACCTGCCTGATACTTGTCTATCTGCTTACATTCCTGCGGTCCGACAGTCTGCCTACCAGCCCTGCCAGTCTGTCTATGGATCTGTCTGTCCGCTCACCTGGGAGCGCTCACCTGCTACCTGCCTGCTAGCCTACCTGGAGGCTCTGCCGTCACGTGCTGTGACCACCTGCCTGTCCAGAGACTCTTGCCCGCTCACCTGGGAGCGCTCATCTGCTACCTGCCTGCTAGCCTACCTGGAGGCTTAGCCGTCACTTGCTGTGACCACCTGCCTGTCCAGAGACTCTTGCCCGCTTACCTGGGAGCGTCCACCTGCTACCCGCCTGCTAGCCTACCTGGAGGCTCAGCCGTCACTTGCTGTGACCACCTGCCTGTCCAGAGACTCTTGCCCGCTCATCTGGGAGCGTCCACCTGCTACCTGCCTGCTAGCCTACCTGGAGGCTCAGCCGTCACTTGCTGTGACCACCTGCCTGTCCAGAGACTCTTGCCCGCTCACCTGGGAGCGTCCACCTGCTACCTGCCTGCTAGCCTACCTGAAGGCTCAGCCGTCACTTGCTGTGACCACCTGCCTGTCCAGAGACTCTTGCCCGCTCACCTGGGAGTGTCCACCTGCTACCTGCCTGCTAGCCTACCTGTAGGCTTAGCCGTCACTTGCCGTGACCACCCGCCTGTCAAGAGACTGTCCCCGTCACTTGCCGTGACCTCCTGCCCTTCTACCCAGAGACTGTCCCCGTCACTTGCCGTGACCTCCTGCCCTTCTACCCAGAGACTGTCCCCGTGACTTGCCGTGACCTCCTGCCCTTCTACCCAGAGACTGTCCCCGTCACTAGCCGTGACTACCTGCCCGCCTACCCTGGGAGCCACCCGCTTCCTTACAAGGACTGCCCCTTTGTATAGTTGCTCAGAGGTTCCACCTCCCAGACCCGTTACAGGCCCCTTCACACCATAAGGTTGCTGTGAAATGTACGTCATGATATCATGTGGGGATTAGTTGCTAACTAGGAGCTGACCAGTTGTTGACTTGGCATCATGTATCTTCATGATGATTTGAAGCCTAGTCAATGTTTTTGTGGCCTAGGAAGAGCTGGAAGCACTAAAAGAGCATTGAAGAGAGACTGGAGCTGCACAACAGGCAGGTGGAGGTTGATAAGAGTATTATCTTTATTTTTTGTACTCCTATCAGGAAAAGTGCCATTTTTCCATTTGAATCACAATTGCATCCAAAATCTTTGTGAAATTATAAACTATTTCAATTAGTTTCAAATAGATTAATTCATCTCTATTAGTTACTCGCAATGATACGTCATGGAGCAGGAAGATGTTAAAAGAGCTTAAAGGGGTTGTTCACCATCGGGACAACTGCTAAAGTGTGGCAGATAAAATAAAAAAACACAAACCTCTTTCTCAAACCAACTCTGCTCTGTGTCTCCCAGAGGTCACTTGACTGCTGCAGTCAATCAGTAGACAATGAATTGCTGCAACCTTTCATGATTCATCTGGTCTGACAGAATACAGAAAAGTCGGCAGCAGATTAGTAGCTGATGAATGGCTGCAACAGTCACATGACCTAGCAATGTCAAATGACCGACAGAAGATGCAGCACCGACATCACTTGAATGGTGGATGCTGGTGCCAGGAGGGAGTATATATGTTTTTTCTATTTTATCTTGGACACTTTAGCAGTTAAGAAGGGGTTGTTCAGTGGTCGACAGTCCATTTAATATTTGCCTGGCTGTCTCTCTTAAAAGTATTAATTTTACAAGTTATAGTTACTAGATTACTGTTAATGGAGGGGGGCATTGATCTGGGGACTTATTCTGATTTCTTTATAGAGTCTGGAAGGAATTATTCACCTAACAAATGAATATGACTTCTACCTAATGGTGTTTTGTCTTTATCTAGACTAACATTGAAGAGGATTAGGCTGAATTGCATGGACTTTTATGTCTTCCAATAACACTAGCCGTGTTACAATGTTACTTATATATATTATTTAGGAAAATGTATAGTTTTTGCAAATGTAAATTGTAACATATCAGTGTAATCACTAACAATAAGGATATTCTTATTCATACTCAATGGAGACAAATCTTTCTACTAGAAACAAGACAAACTAAAATCATGAAATCCTGTTTGATCATTTTAAAATCCTGTCTCGAGTGCTATGTCTCCTGAGAGTTAATCGTCCGTAATATGAAAGCTTAACATACATATACTTTCATAGTTACTTTGTACTTGGTCTTGGCTTATCAACTTTACAGCCACGTAAGCCTCTGCTCAATAGGAGGTAGAGCAATCAAACGCTGGCGATATTTATCATGGAGATAATTATCATAATGATATCATGCTTCTGGTATTCAATTAATCAATCAGTGAAAGAACATGAGGTGAGATGTATCCATGTGATAAGAAAATACCTTACTGACATGAGCTTCGAATCTGTAAAATATGATAGATATGAGATGATAAATACTTAGACTGATAGATAGACAGATAGAAAGAAAGATAGATAGATAGATAGATAGATAGATAGATAGATAGATAGATAGATAGATAGATAGATAGATAGATAGATAGATAGATAGATAGATCAATCCAGATTTGTGTTGCTTTATGCAGATGTAAGTGTTAACAGTTCAGGCTAGCAAAGGTGAGGTAATGACATGGAAAATGTTTTCGACACACCCTGGGTCCTCTGATACCTATGGATGAATGTTTGACCCAACTAGGTGATCCCTTCATGGCAGAATTTTAAACTTTGTCAAAAGGACACTTTGAGCAGGAAAAGGCACTATGCTGCACAGGCTGTATAGACATGGATTGGTTCCAGAAAGGTGAAGGTGAGTTTTCCATGCGTCCTTGTATATCACAGTCCCCGGAGCTTAATCCAGTAAAGCATCTCTGGACTAGGTAGAATGGATGCTTCAGAATATATCAGTACCGCATTCTAATTAATATTATTATTTATTATTATACCACCATTTATTCCATTGCGCTTTACTTGTGAAAGGGGTATACAAAGCACAAGCAATTACAATAATTTTGAACAATACAAGTCAGCGACTGGTACAGGAGGAGAGAGGACCCTGCCCACGAGGGCTCACAATCTACAAGGGATGGGTGAGGATACAGTAGGTCGGGGTAGAGCTGGTCATACAGCGGTATGATGGAGCGGTGGTTACTGCAGGTTGTAGGTTTGTCAGAAGAGGTGGATCTGTAGGTTCCTTTTGAAGATATCCATGGTAGGCGAGGGTCAGAAATGGTCGGGTAGAGAGTTCCTGAGAAGGTGGGATGCACGGGAGAAATCTTGTATGTGATTGTGGGTAGAGGAGACAAGAGGGGAGTAGAGAAGGAGATCTTGTGAGGATCGGAGCTTGCGTACAGGTATGTATCGGGAGACTAGGTCACAGATGTATGGAAGAGACAGGTTGTGGATGGCTTTGTATGCCATGGTTAGGGTTTTGAACTGGAGTCTCTGGGTAATGGGGAGCCAGTGAAGGGATTGACAGAGAGGAGAGGCCAGGGAATAGCAGGGGGTACAGGTGGATTAGTCGTGCTGAAGAGTTTAGGATAGATTGGAGAGGTGCTGTTACGGATCTGGGTGGTGGAACCTCTGTGCTGCGGTGCAAGGAGGGATCAGAGGGGCGTGACTAAGTATCTACTCGGCCTGACCAAGGTCGCACGGCGGCTCAGTTGACTCCGTGAACCAGGGAGGGACCGAGCAGAGGGACCAGGTGCCACTCTGGGACCAACCTTGTATGAAAGCAGGTGACTCCCACAGGTCAGAAGGCAGGCACTGACTGGTACAGCGGAAGAGCATGGCAGGCAGGCTGACGGGTGGTCCAGGTAGTCAGGCAGGTTGATTCGGCTGATAGCCAGGCAGGTTGATTCGGCTGATAGCCAGACAGGTGCTCCGGGTAGGCAAGCTGGTGGGAACAACAGATAAAGGCAGGCAAGTGGGCACGGCAGGTAACAGGCAGGTGCTTCCAGGTAAGCAGGCTGGTGGGCACGGCAGGTAACAGGCAGGTGCTTCCAAGTGAGCAGGCGGGCAGAGCCCATAGACAGACTGGCGGACTGGACTGTAGGCAGACTGTCGGGCTGGAAAGTAGTCAGGCTGGCGGACTGGACTGAAGATCAGACTGGCGGACAGGACTGACTTGCAGAGGACATGAGGGCTGAAGCAAAGTAAGTATCATAGAGCAACAACTTTACACGGGCACCTCCATATTGGAGGAGGTGCCTTGTATAGGGAAAGTCCTCCGGCCATTGGCCGGGGACTTTTTAGGATGGCGCGCGGCCCCTTTAAGAGGGAGGGAGCGCTCACACCCTAAGCACAGAGCCAGGGAAGCTGCGTGCACCAGCAGCAGCTGCAGGGAGGCCGGAAGACGCCAGAGCAGGACTGCGACGGTAAGGGGGGAGGCGTCTCTGCCTAGCAGGGGCAGAGACGCCGATGCTACAGGTGCGAGAGTGTTAGAGGGGAGGCCACAGAGCAGGAGGTTGCAGTAGTAGAGGCGGGAGATGATGAGCGCGCGTGCACTAGTGTTTTTGGAGATTTATGGACAAGGAATGTGCGGATCCGGGAAATATTTTTGAGTTGGAGCCGGCAAGAAGTCGAAAGGGCTTGGATATTCTAATTGCAGAAACTGCAAGAAGCTGCCCTGTCCACATGAGCAGTAAAGCGATTTCAACACCAAGTGGAATCAATGCCATGTTGTTCTATGGACCAAAGGAGGTTTAACTCTATTTTAGATGAGTGTTTCTTATAAAGTAGAAATTCAGTGTATAACAGTCCATGAGACTAAAGGATATTACCATGGATATTACCATGGAGGTAACTAGATTTCTAGGAGACCCATAGCAAAGCTAGAACCTATTCTTATTTACAGTAAACTGGACTGTAGTAACTGAGCAACAATATTACTGTTACATTATATAATAAATGGTGATCTGCAAAAAACATAGTAGGTCTACACCAGAGCTTGCCACTTTCTTGTTTCTGGATCTTGGTGGTCCTCTTAGGCACCGATCTTACCATTTATATACAAATATATACTGTATTATATCACTGTCATAGTTATATTTGTAAAATCTATAAAGCCATCTCTTGAGATTGAAGCTTGCCTTAATTATAATTTGGGAAGTGAAAAAGAGCTGTCACTTCAATCCCTATTGAACTATGACCTCCTGCCGTGAACAGGTAATTAAAGTAGGAAATCTGCTGGGCACCAGACACAAAGTTTGAGATCTGTATATTTAAGAGGCAGAGAAGTGAAAAATCTAACACCTTCAGAAATAACTCTTCCTCTCTTCAAAGGAAAACCGGACAATTACACCCAGACACCCTGTCTCCAGTGTCCAGTTATGAATATTGGGGTTTTTGTGGCAGGCATAGATTCAATATTTATGGGAGATATATTTTCGGTGTCGAGACGAAGTAGTGAATGTAACACATTGACTTATATCACTGCAGTCTCAAATTAGAATGACAGATGGGTGACAATATATATGCCATATTTCCTATCTATGGTAAGTTAAAATCAAAATAGAAAATATGGCATATACTGAAAGTTGGGGATCCCATAATTTTCTATAGACCTAGTCACATTCCATGACCAGCCCCCATATGAGCACAACAAGGTGAGGTATGTTGGTGTAACCTTTATCTAATAAAGTCAGAGTTTGAGTTTTGTCATCGTCAGTCCTGGGAGATACAGTTTGCTGTAGTTCTGTACCGTTTCCAAAAACTAATTGCTCCCCTTCATAAGAGTCATAGCCATTCCTATGACTTCAGGTTTAGTACATTCCTTTTGTTATCCGTTTTTATTTTATGTAATTTTATATACAGTATTGTTTTGTTCCCATTTTGTAACATCTTTTGTATATTTTTAGAAATACTGCCTACTTTTTGGATTAAATATCTAAAATGTAATAGCTATAGTAACTATAACTATACATACACTGAGTTCTCCAATAAGCGGCCTAGTAGTGAAAGCAGCAGCGGTCTCATCCATCAATCATCAGCCAATTGCGTAATTGTCCTGACAATTGGAGGAAGCAAAGTGCTGGTTCGTGACTACTTGGAAACAGCAGGGGGATATCTGTGGGATTCCCTTGCTGTTCCTTGGCAATCATCAATATTTGTGAAACAGATAAGTACTTCGGAACATAGACAACACTGAAGGTGGAATAAAAGAAACAGGATGGAAAATCAGGGCATGCTGTTAGTTTCTTCTTTTTAGTCTCTTTTGTGCAAAGGTGCTCTGAACTCACTGTGAGTTTCCACCTCTATCCAAAATTAAAGAAGCACTCCCATCAAAGTTTTAGTCCTCTTAATATATTGCAATCATCATGTTATATAGCACTGTGTACTTACAATTACTCATTTTGACACTCTTGCATGCGCAGTGCACCAATGAAGCTGGGGAGTGTACACCCGGCTTCATTGTGAATTACAAGGGAGGCAGAACACCGAGCTCATTTGTGCGTTTGCAAAGTGTCCACAGTGATGTCGCTCTTGACACATTAGTAAATAGGGGCGTGCTTACAACATGGGAGACAGGACTAGTCCGGGGATATTAATGCCCTGTCCAATTCTTGATTTTTAAGTATATAGATATTGCAAAGCCACAAGCTGGAGGTTGTTAAAATTCAGAAATAGCGTGAGGCAGTTTAGGGAGGCTATGGCAGTTGACAGCTTTCCTTAAAGGTCTGGGGCAGGATTTAGAAACATCTAGGTGTGCACATCTTAATAGATTCCAAAAGAGTCACCTCCAGAAATCAAGAGCCATTCATTTTAATCGGCAGAAATGGTTTGATTCATTTGCTTTACTATATTACATTATCTCTTTAAATCCTTTTGTGTACACTGAATACTGCTTGTCAGCTGTATGAAATTGTAAATATGTTATTAAAGAGGTTATTCAGAACTTTGCTTATTTATTTGCTATGGGGCTGTAAACTTTCAGGCAGGTAGTTGCAAACTACCTGCCTGTTTTCCCCGCCACTGCTCTCTGCTGACTCAGAACAGTCATGGACTGTTCCTGATAACTATTCTGATAACCTCACTTCAACAGAGCTGTTCTTCCTCTGCTCTGTGGACCAAGTGTTACTGCTGACGTCCTGCTGATTGACAGCTGGCTCCCCGCAGTTAAGCAGCGGGGAGCCGGCTGTTAATCAGCATGACATCAGCAGAGATGTCATGTCAATAGAGCAGAGTGGAAAAGAAGAAACTGCTCTGTTGATGTGACGTCAGTGGAAGCAGCAGAATCGCCGACAGGAACAGTCCGTGACTGCACTGAGATGGCAGAGATCAGCGCCGGGCAGAATAGGCAGGTAGTCAGCCACTATCTGCCTGTAAGTTCTTAGCCCCATAGTAAAAAAAATAAGCAAAGTCCCTAATGAAGCCTTTAACAATTGATATATTCATCTACAATAAAGCAATAAGTCAGTGTGGGAAATTATATATCCAAAGTGGCAACTATAAATAAATATAATAATGGAATAATCCTAAACAAATCACTGCACCCAGGAAGGATGGCTTATTCATAAATTACTACATAATAGAAATCAATCAAATCATGCTTTGAAAAGTACAAATGAAAACAAAATAAAGTGTGAAAAGAATAGACATTAAATCATAAAAATTACAAAGAGGATAAAGCCGATTTAATGGATTTATAACAATATACAATTGAAATATATTTGTGTAAAATGTATCATCCCTCATTAAAATGAATTACGCACATCTTTAATATAACACGGATACATCTTCTATAAAGATGAACTTGTCAGATGTTCCCGAGCTCGCCTGCTGAGTGATGTCCAGAAATATTCCATTATTTATTATTTCTATGTCAACAAAGTACATTATTAGAATTTTTCATCTGATTTCATTTGCAGATGTAGAGAACCTGTCAGACCTGCAAAATGAAATTCATTTTTTCCTTATGTATTTCTGTGTCTAAGTGCACTAATAAATATGGCATTTAAGTGAGAAGGTAAAATAAACATGTTGCATAAATGACAGAAAACGCACAATGAGGATGATTCATGATAACCTGTGGAGATGGGTCTCACAGCATATTAATGTGCGGCAGCATGCAGATATGACACTATCTTCATTAGACATCTGAAAATACAGAGATGGTTACGGGTGGAAATAAAATAATGCAAGAGCAGCCAGACAGGGAGTTATCTTCTGTTATTTTCTACCTGTGCATGCAATAGTTTTTCCCACGGAACTTCCACGTAGCCGGATGGGGGTGTTGACGGTATGGTATTTGGTTAAACAAACTAATGAACCTGATGACTGCTATAACATATATAGTGGTGGAGTTCCTCAGGGAGGATTTAGAAATCTCTTCTCTTTTTTTTTTCTACAATTATTTTTTAACTCCTTATGGGAACACCATATTTAAGATTTGAGCACCTGGAACACTTTTACATTTTGTTTTCCAGTGTGTATTACTCTTTTGTCTGTGGTTGATGCAGATGTATGAGATTATTAATTTTTATGATACAAATTGTCACTTTTTTAAGTAGCACTTTGTATCTCAGGGCTTAAAGGAGTTGTCTGGGACTTTAAAATTGATGGTCTATCCTTAGAATAGGTCATCAATGTCTGATCTGTGGGGGTGCGACACCCGGCACCCCCGCCAATCAGCCGCTCCGGGTGGCAAAATGGAACTCAGTGGCAAATGGAACTGCTCAGTTACGGAGCTGCACAGCTCTGTTGGAGGAATAGTGTACGCAGACGCATACTGCACATCCACCCCTCATTGATTTGAATAGAGAGCGGATGTTCAGTACCCAGCCACGGCCACTATACAGTCAATGGAGCTGTGCTATGCAGTTCAGTAACTAAACAGTTTCGGCGATCGCCAACACCGGGAACAGCTAATAGGCGGGGTGCCGGGTATCACACCCCTAGTGATCAGACATTGATGACCTATCCTAAGAATAGGCCAGCAATGTGAAAGTTCCAGACAACCCCTTAAAGTAACACCAGTTCTCATTGTTTTTGTTTCACAATTGGTTAATCCGAAAAGGGAATTTTAGATGATCACTTTTATATTTTGACTGTAATGTATCGACATATATCTATGGCCAGACAGTTCTGCTTCCTTCAGTCAATCCTGTATAAACTGCTCTAAATTAGTATGGGCATTAGAGATGAACATTTTGATTTCTTTTGCCCTTGCCCAGCATCCAGTAAAGATCTCCATAGCAAAAGGTTTTTACTTCTGCACCATGCATCCTTGGACTGGCATTCTTGGTTACTCAGTTCCTTACAGATCAATACACGACATGACGTCAACTGAGGCATAGGGATTTCCAGGATGTGCCGGAGGCACCCAGGATGCTGGGCAGATAATGTGTGGGGCAAAAATAAAGACTTTGTACAACGAAGGACTGGACAGGATGTCAGGTTAGAGCAGCGCAAGTCAAATTTCTTACCTCTAATGGGTTTAGATCATATCACAGGGAACCCCCTCCCTAATATTGTCTATAACCCATGCATGCAAAACACATAGGGGTGCCGTTAAGACATTGTTCAATCAAATGCGAGTGCGGTGCACAGATAAAAGTTGCAGGCAGGCTGGCTTCCAGATGGAAATGATCAAGTAGAAAGCAGGTAAGCATCCAGCAAACACAATGAAACAAACTATAAAAAATAATATTTATTAGTAATTATTAAAATGCCAAAAGGGAAACAACATTGGGGAGGAAAAATATATGGTTGACCGCACTGCTGCTGGAATAGTAGTCATTCCATGCTGTGGTAGTATTTAATAGTATCTTTATTATGTATTTCAAGTTCATACCAAACTCTTTTCAGAAAAATAAACTATTTTTTTAAATAGTCTATTTTATGTAGTCTATCATTTTAAGAAGAGTTCGGTATGAACTTGAAACGCGTAATACAGCTACTATTAGATACTACCACAGCGTGGAAAGATTACTTTTCCAGCAGAAATGCGATCAGCCAGAAATGTCCATCTCCTTTTACTCCCTAAAATATTTGCAGATAAAGATTTCCTTCTATCCATGGGTGTGCCTGCATCAGCTGTGTATGTTGTACAGCTTCTGGATACCCACAGTTGCTGTAGAAACTTCACAGAGCAGATTACATGGGATAACAAGATTTTACTTCTCAGAACACGAGGTAAAGGAAAAAACGTACAGTCACACAGTACTGCACCAGGAAGTAAGAACAAAACAGAAAATACAAGAGAGACTTTTTTTTCTTTTACAATACAGTAAACAAGGAAACTTTACACAACATCGCCATCTACTGTCAGATCAGCATAAAGTCCTCCTTCACACAAACAAAGAAGTCCACAACTGTTGCATATACCAACAGTATATTCTATGGGTATCTAATGGGGTTGTCTCTAGCACAACCTGCTCCGATGAGCACCTCCCTCACCTTCCTCTAACCTATACTGCGTCAATCCATTTGGTCTTATCTCTCTTTTCTTGCTTCTAAAAGGTAAAAAGGTGTTTCCTGCACAAAGGCTCTTAGTGCTCAAAACGCGTCAGCCTAGTGATTTTAGCGTTATTTTTTCTCTTTTGACATTTTAATAGTTGTTAATAAATATTTTTTTTATAGTCCGTTTCAATGTAGTAGCTGAATGCTTACCTGCTTTCTACCATGCAAAACACATACAATTACACACTGGGGTAAGTGAGGGTATAAACATTCAAAAATAAAACTAAAACACTGTACTAAAAGCAAATAATCACAATAAGTAGTACTATCACGCAGTGTCGCATATGTTACACAACAGATGCCAACAGCGCGAGAATAGCCCCAATGATTAAGTCATGCCTGTCATTTTGATGACATGAAAAGCATTTGGGAAGAGCAGTGTACACATAACCTAACCTATACCAGAAAACAATATGCTTTCATGTGCAAAACTAATAGCCTTGGGGGCATTTATTGGACTGTCTAGCTGAAGTCAAAAAGTGGACAAACAGCAAAAGGAGCTCATTTGCTTTGACATACCTTTCAAGGAGTTAAACTGATTGGATCACAGTTTTCTCCAATTCGGGCTGCTAGCCTGGGATGGCAGCCGTCAGTCACAGCCTCCCACCTATACGTGGCTGAGTGAGCACAACTGTCACAATCACGGCCATGTAATGTTCATGTACATTATAATACCGGACGGTTGAAGCTGAATTGCAAGGACGAGTTTAGAAGTATAATACATGTACTTCATTTGTGCTCAAAGGTAAGTAAATGACAACACACGACATGATGAAATGGGTTTGTCATACATGTTTCAGCTTGAATAGATGAAACGTATTAATACACTTGAATTATCCCTTGGTGCTATCTGCCTTATACATTCTTTAACATTGAAATTGCAATACCAAAAAGGAAAAGTCATGGAACAATAGAAATCAGAGGAATGATAGACATATTAATGATATGCAAATGATGTTACAATGGAAATAAAATTTTCCAAACATCTTAGTTTATCAAGTATGAGTGCATACACACATTGACTCACTTTGGCATCTTATGAATGAGATTATTAAACGGGTTATCCGGCCTTAGGCTACAAGTCTGCAGTAACTCTTTGTTCTGAAGACTTGTGAATCTTCACGTTATGCGCACTATGCGCTGTAAGGATTCTCCGGTGACGGGAGCGGTCATTTATGTGACCACATGTATTTGCATACTTCCTGTCACATTCCAGCTAGACTGTGTCTGGCCTCGCTCAGTACACTTGCTTTGAGAGAGACCGCGTCCATCTAGTTGGCATCTGACCGCATATATGCAAATCATGTACTTGCAGTCACTCCTCTGCCACTCCCAGTGCTGGCACCGGAGAATCACACAGGCTGTTCACACTAGCATGAGCAACATGGGGACAGTCCTTGTCGTGTTGCAAAAAGGCTCCTGGGACACGTTGGAGAAATGGCAGCACCACTGGTTCACACGCTGAGCTGTTAGTGTACATGGAATAAATAGAAGGGTCCGACTACTGTAGATAATGTCACCCCACACCATAATCACAGGAATAAGACTGGTTGTAATGTGCTTCATTAACCGGTTCCCAACCGCCCACTGTACATAAACGTCGGCGCTGCCTTGGCTCTGTGCAGCGCCGACATTTAATAACGGTGGGTGGTCCCGCAGCGCTCAGGACCCCCAGGGTCCTGCTAGCGCTGCGGTACCAGTTCAGAGCGATAGCTCTGACATGTGGCATCATGGGGACCTGATTGGATCAGGTCCCCATGATGTTAACCTGTTCCTATCTTCTAGATGCCGCGATCCATAGCGATCGCGGCATTTAAAAGATAGTGACAGCCGGTGGTCGGCGATCGGGACCCCCCACATACCTGCCAGCAGCGGGGATCTCGGTGCTGTGACCTCTGACATCATCGAGACCTGATTGGCTCAGGTCTCGATGATGTCAGCGTCACACCAGCCAATCAGAGAGATCACCAGGGAAGTTTGTTTTAGCAACAAACTTTCCCGGGCGATCTGCCTGATAAATACATTGTTTCTCATCCGATCTCAGTGAGAGAGCAGAGGAGAAACACTGTGACAAGAGCTGTCAGCCTTGCCACAGTAAAAGTGAAAAAAATAAAATAAAAAGGAAAGTAAGAGTTAGGGTTAGTCAGTCCTGTCAGATCAGTCAGTCAGTCCTGTCAGATCAGTCAGTCAGATCTGTCAGTCAGTCAGTCCTGTCAGATCTGTCAGTCAGTCAGTCCTGTCAGATCAGTCAGTCCTGTCAGTCAGTCAGTCCTGTCAGATCAGTCCAGTCAGTCAGTCCTGTCAGATCTGTCAGTCAGTCAGTCCTGTCAGATCAGTCAGTCCTGTCAGTCAGTCAGTCCTGTCAGATCAGTCCAGTCAGTCCTGTCAGATCAGTCAGTCAGTCCTGTCAGATCAGTCAGTCCTGTCAGGTCAGTCAGTCCTGTCAGATCAGTCCGGTCAGTCCAGTCCGGTCAGTGCAGTCCGGTCAGTCCAGTCCGGTCAATCCAGTCCGGTCCCGTCCTTTCAGTCCGGTCCGTTCAGTCCGGTCCGTTCAGTCCAGTCAAAAAATATAAAAATAAAATGGCCCGTCAGACTTATACCGCAGAGGAGGTGTATGCCCTGCTGTGTTCTGATAGTGATGACAGCGCAATCTCAGATGGAGATATGGATTTTGAGGGCTTTAGTAGCGGCGACAATGAGAGCTCAGAAATGAGCAGTGATTCTGTTCCATCCTCAAGCCCAAGGACCAGTACAGCAATAGGGGCAAATAGCGCTACTGGAGAAACATCTCCAAATCAGGGAACACTGCCCAGTACAAGCGCTGTTCCTGCTACTAGTGAATTGGCGCACGCCTGTGTACAAGGGGCGTTGCCACATGATCTAGCATTTCCCAGATGGGAGGCTTCGGATTCGGCTGCTCCATTCAGCCCTGATTTCAACGCCATTCCTGGTATAAATGTGGAGGTGGAAGATTTTGGACCAATTCATTTTTTTAATTTGTTTTTTACAGACAGCTTGCTAGAGCATATTGTCGTGCAAGCAAATTTATATGCATCCCAATTCATAAGCCAGAATCCCCGATCTTACTATGCTAGGGCAAATTTATGGACACCAACTAATGTCCCGGAAATAAAAAAAATTTTAGGACTTACATTTGCCATGGGGCTTGTTAAAAAACCGAGCATTCGATCCTACTGGTCCAACCACCCTGTTCAAGCCACCCCTATGTTTTCAGTCGTTCTGCCTAGGACCCGTTATGAAATGCTCATGCGGTTTTGGCATTTTAACGACAATAGTCAATGCCTGCCCAGAAATGCCCCAGAACATGACAGGTTATATAAAATTAGACCCATCATTGAAAATTTGTCAGAAAAATTCTTAAGCCTCTACACCCCAACACAAAATATTTCTATAGATGAGTCCCTTGTAAAATTCAAAGGAAGACTGCACCTCAAGCAATTTATCCCATCTAAAAGGGCAAGGTTTGGAATAAAGCTCTATAAAATGTGCGAAAGTTCAACCGGATACACATCCGCTTTTCGCATATATGAGGGGAAAGATAGCCAACTAAACCCACCAGGATGCCCTACTTATCTGGGGACATCTGGAAAAATTGTTTGGGAGCTGATAAGTCCATTTTTTCAAAAAGGCTACAATCTATATGTGGACAATTATTACACCAGCATACCCCTATTTAAAAGTCTGGTTGAACACAACATCGGGGCTTGTGGGACCATCCGTAAAAACCGTCAGGGGTTTCCACAACCATTGGTCAACCAAAAGTTTCAAAAGGGGCAGTCAGGGGCTGTACGCAACGGAGAGCTGCTTGCCCTGAAATATAGGGATAAGAGGGATATTTTTGTCCTCAGCTCGATCCACACAGATGCCACAAGGGCCACTGTAGAACTAGGATCCACCACTCCGAAGCAAAAACCTGTGTCAGTCATTGACTACAACAAACACATGGGGGGTGTGGACCTTGCAGACCAGGTTCTACAGCCATACCAGGTATCAAGAAAGTCCTATACCTGGTATAAAAAGTTGGTTATTTATTTGTTTCAGGTGGCCACATACAATTCTTTTGTGTTGTACAAAAAAGCAGGAAATTCAGATCCTTTTCTTGATTATCAAGAAAAGGTAATTGAAAATCTTGTCTTTCAAAGTGTTAGCCCCGCTCATCCATTAGAATCTGAGGATGTGAAAAGACTCACTGAGCGACATTTTATTGCACTTATTCCAGCAACGGAAACAAGAAGGAACCCCCCAGAAAAGATGTCGTGTATGTACTAAGAGAGGAATGAGGCGTGATACCCGCTACTATTGCCCACAATGCCCATCATTGCCAGCCTTATGCGTCACTGACTGCTTTAAAATCTTCCACACAGAACCACGTTTTTAAACTGTAAAAATGTATCCCAATTTGTCATTCAAACATTTGGTTCATTTAGTGAATGACACATTCGAGTAGAGCTCACTTAATTTCCAGGGGGGGGTTCTCCAGAATCTAAACCTTCCATTGCGTGCTTGTTTCTGGAAATCATCCATTGAGTTAAAATGGTCACTAAACCCATAGATGAATTCCCAGAGGGGTGTCATTTCCAAAATGGGGTCACTTCAGGGGGGATTCTTTAGCTCTGGTACTCTGAAAAGTGCCAGAACAGCATAATCCCCCCTGAAGTGACCCCATTATGGAAATGACACCTCTGTGGGAATTCATCTATGGGTTTAGTGACCATTTACCTATCTACTTATTTTCCCACCACTAGATTAATTTATACAGAGGAGTAGATTGTAAAATTCGGTCACTTGTTGGGGGTTTTCTCTGTTTAGGCACCTCAGGGGCTCTCCAAATGCAACATGGCGTCCGCTATCCATTCCAGTCAAATTTCCATTCCAAAAGTCAAATGGCGCTCCTTACCTTCCGAGCCATGCCGTGCGCCCAAACAGTGGTTTTGCACCACATATGGGGCATCAGCGTGCTCAGGAGAAATTGCACAACACATTTTGGGGTCCATTTTTTCTGGCTGCCCTTGTGAAAATTAAAAATTTGAGGCTAAAGTAGCAGTTTTGTGTTAAAAATGTGTTTTTTATTTTCACACTTCAACATTATAAAATTCTGTGAAGCCCCTGGGGGTTCAAGGTGCTCACCACACATCTAGATAAGTTCCTTGAGGGGTCTAGTTTCCAAAATGGGGTCACTTGTTGGGGGTTTCCTCTGTTTAGGCACCTCAGGGGCTCTCCAAATGCAACATGGCGTCCGCTATCCATTCCAGTCAAATTTCCATTCCAAAAGTCAAATGGCGCTCCTTACCTTCCGAGCCATGCCGTGCGCCCAAACAGTGGTTTTGCACCACATATGGGGTATCAGCGTGCTCAGGAGAAATTGCACAACACATTTTGGGGTCCATTTTTTCTGGCTGCCCTTGTGAAAATTAAAAATTTGAGGCTAAAGTAGCAGTTTTGTGTTAAAAATGTGTTTTTTTATTTTCACACTTCAACATTATAAAATTCTGTGAAGCCCCTGGGGGTTCAAGGTGCTCACCACACATCTAGATAAGTTCCTTAAGGGGTCTAGTTTCCAAAATGGGGTCACTTGTTGGGGGTTTCCTCTGTTTAGGCACCTCAGGGGCTCTCCAAATGCAACATGGCATCAGCTATCGATTCCAGTCAAATTTCCATTCCAAAAGTCAAATGGCGCTCCTTACCTTCCAAGCCATGCCGTGCGCCCAAACAGTGGCTTTGCACCACATATGGGGTATCAGCGTGCTCAGGAGAAATTGCACAACACATTTTGGGGTCCATTTTTTCTGGCTGCTCTTGTGAAAATTAAAAATTTGAGGTTAAAGTAGCAATTTTGTGAAAAAAAGTTAAATGTTCATTGTTTTCTTCCACATTCCAAAAATTCCTGTGAAGCACCTGAAGGGTTAATAAACTTCTTGAATGTGGTTTTGAGCACCTTGAGGGGTATCACTTTTGGGCATTTTTTGTCATAAAGGCTCCACCAAAGTCACTTCAAATAAGATGTGGTCCCTAAAAAAATGTTTTTGTAAATTTTGTTGTAAAATGAGAAATCGCTGGTCAACTTTTAACCCTTATAGCTTCCTAACAAAAAAAAATTTTGGTTCCAAAATTGTGCTGATGTGAAGTAGACATGTGGGAAATGTTATTTATTAACTATTTTGTGTGACATATCTCTCTGATTAAAGGGCATGAAAATTCAAAGTTTGAAAATTGCGAAATTTTCAACATTTTCGCCAAATTTCTGATTTTTTCACAAATAAACGCAAGTGATATCGAATAAATTTTACCACTATCATGAAGTACAATATGTCATAAAAAAACATTCTCAGAATCAGGGGGATCCGTTGAAGCGTTCCAGAGTAATTACCTCATAAAGTGACAGTGGTCAGAATTGAAAAAATTGGCCCGGTCACGAAGGCAAAAACAGGCTCTGGCGCGAAGTGGTTAAAGCCTCTTCATGGCATTGCGTTGCCCCTGTGGTCTCCAGACCAATCCACACCTCTATCCTCCACACTCACCCCACAACAATACTGCTTGGTGCTGATGGAGTAACATGAAAGCTGACAGTCTAATTAAGACTCTTTTATCTGCTATCATAGTAGACCTATCATGCCCTTCCAGAAGCAGAACTTTATATGATAATGCTGAAACTCCAATGCACTACAATACAAATGATTGCATGTGTAATAGGACTAAATAAAATGTAAAGAATTACCATATTTTGCGGACTATAAGACACACCCCAAATTTTGGGGAGGAAAATAGGAAAAAAAATGTTTTAAATAAAATGGTGGTGCATCATATAGTCTGATTTTACGATAGCTAACCGGGGGGCTGTGGTGGAGCAGGGTCACAGGAGGAAGATTCGCTGCTGCAGGAGGCCGACTGTGGCAAGAATGAAGTGATACTGCGGGCTCTGTACTGGGAGGAGGGGGTCTCCCGGCTGTGCAAAACTTCCCCTCCCGTTGATTTCCCTGCAGTGGGCTTTGGGAAAATGGCTGCCGGAGACGGTACATGTGCAGATTGAGGAGTCATCTCTCGGGATCTCATCTCCCAAGATCTCAATCTGCGCATGCGCCACCATTTTCCCAAAGCCCACCGCAGGGAAGTCGATGGGACGGGGACTCCGCTCACCGCCGAAATTTTATGAAAGCCCAGGGCAGCAGCCTCGCATCACCTCAATCCTGCCGCTGCCGCTGGCCTCCTGCAGCAGTGACTTCCTGCCTCCTGTGACCCTGCTCCACCGCAGCCGGTAAGCTACATTCGAATTATAAGACGCATCCCCATTTTCCTGCCAAATTTGGGGGAAAAACATATGTTTTATAATCCCAAAAATACGGTAAGCAAGAGAAAAGAAAACAAATAAGGCTGGATTCACACATCTTTACCTTGTGATCCAAACTGAATTTGACAATTAACATACAGTAGTATAAAAAATATTTTCTCCTTTGATCCGTAAAAAAAAATAAACAATTATTTTCAAAAATTATTAAAAAAATTACAATATTTATGCTAAAAATATACTTGAGAAAAAAGACAACAGTATCAGAATTGTTTTTTTGACCTTCAAACAATGGTATCACCAAATGGTATCGAAAACTACACATTATCTCACAAAAAATAAGCCTTCACACAGCTTCATCCATCCTAAAGTTATAGCTTTCATAATATGGCAACAAATTTCTTTTAGATGAAAATACAATAGCATAATATAATAAAACCAAAATGTAAATTTGTTATTAAAGTAACTATACTACCCTGCAGAATAAATTTGTTACAACACAATGTGTTTTTCTTAACACGCAGTGAATGCTATAAAAAAAAATGAAGGATAAAATAAAATTTCTAAGATTTGCAGCAATTGCTGTTTTTCCATTCTATCCAACAAAATAATTTATTAATACACTCCATGGTACATCAAATCATTACAAAATCTTACCATAAAGAAGCCCTCGTACGGCTATGTTAGCAGAGAAAACAATAACAGCTCTTGGAAGGCATGGATGACATAAAAAAGCACAGGTAGCAAACTTTGGACCTTGCCCTCCCTGCTCCTCCCCTGTCATCAAAAATATGTTGCTCTATGTTGTTCAGATGCCCTAGGCACATTGTTAGGGTTTATAAATCATATATTCATCCCACTAATAAGTAAAAAAAATTATACAAATAGAAATTATACATCTCACAGAAAACATGGCCATAAAAGTATACATATAATTATATTCCTCTAAATTATACAGTCATAAAGTTATAAGGAATCTGTCACCAGGTTTCTGCTAACCTATCTGAGAGGAGCATGATGAAGGGACAGAAACTCTGATCCAACTGATGTGTCACTTACTAGGCTGCTTGCTGAAGTTTTGATAATATCACTGTTTTTCTGCTGCAGATGGAGCAGTTCTCTGAATGCTGAGCTCTGTATAACCCCGCCCACACCACTGATTGGCAGCTTTCTGCGTACACTTTGCATAGGCAGAAAGCTGCCAATCATTGGTGGGGTTATAACGAGGTCCTGAATATGGAGGATTATTTTGCAGCAGGTTTACTAGTCCTCTGGTGTTAATCGCCTACTGATAGTACAGTGATTTAATCTAAACTACAGCAAGCAGCCTAGTAAGTGACACATCATTTGCTGCTGTCAGGTAAGGTGGCAAAAACCTGGTGACAGATTCTATTTAACAAATAAATATAATAATCGTATTAGTGAACAAAACCCACTATACCAGATCAATAGTACACTGTAAAAGGGACAAAAAATTCAAAAAGTTTTTACTAAGTCATGTAGCAAGGCCCTTTAAAGGGCTGATACTGGGATTGCTACTTCCAATAGGAAGCTTTAGAGTTCTCATTCTCCCCCTCTCTGAAGAGGCAATTTGCATATTCAAATTCCCAGAGGAGCATTGCATGGCCAATAAGTCTCTTTCTGCCGACTTGGCACTCCCCAAAAGAAGAAACTATACCCCTTGGCTCCCCACAGAATTTAACACACAGATATCTTTGACTCATCACTTTTCCAGTGCCCATTTTGGCCCCAATTCTACTCAAACTCCTTTGTGCCCTCACACAGTAATAATATCATGCTTTGTGGCTCCTATACATTATTAATGGCCCCATACAGTGGTGATGCTGTTTTTCATACCCTCATCCAGTAGTATCATCCAATTTTGTGGCTCCCATACCATAGTATAATTCCCCTATGTGCTCTCAAACAGTAGTAATTTCCCTTTGGTGCCCCAACACAGTAGTAATGTCACTTTTTATGGCCCTTATACAATAGCAATAAAGAATAATAATCATCATATAAATGTGAAGCATCCATAAAGAAGCAATGCCTCTCTTTGTGCCTCCATACAGTAGTAATATCCCCATTTTTGCCCTCATACCGTAGTAATGTCACCCTTTGTTCACTTATACAATAGTAACATCTTCTTTTATGCCCACATTCAAGAGTTATTGCACCTTTTGTGCAATTATACAGGACTAGCATCATAAGTCTTCACTTATATCCAGGAGGAATACCTGAATATAGTAATCATGATCTGTGATGATAACATCTTCGAATCTGGCTAGGGTTATATGAAGAGAAAGAGGGGCTTGCACAAGCCTACATCCACAGAAGATGTGTGGTTAGTTCTCCAAGATGTTTGGAACAACCTCCCTGCAAAGTTCTGTCAAAAACTGTGTACAAGTTTATCTAGAAGAATTCATGCTATGGTGTTGTTTTGAAGACAAAGAGTGGTTAAACCAAACAATGGCTTACATAGAAATCATAGAGCCCCATAGTAGAAGTTTTAATTGCCCTCCCCCCAACTCCTGGGCTGGAAAAAAATATATTTGGCTGGTCACAGAAGGGCATATTTCACAACTTTGCAGCCCTTACAAAATAATTTTCCTTCTATTGAAACCCCTAGATTCCCCTTTCATTGCCCCCATAAAGTATTATGCCAACAGTATAATTGCCTCCACACCCTTCCACATAATATGATGGCCCCAACACAACCCTCCTCACTGTATTATGGCCCCATTAGCTCTCCAAACAACATAATACTTCCAACACAGCCCTCCACACAGTATGATAGTCCCTACACAAACCTTCACTCCGTATAATTGTTCACATACAGTAAAATGGCCCCTGCAAACAGTATAATAGTCTCCCACATAGTTTTGCAAACAGTATAATGGCCCCCACATAGCCCTGCAAGCAATATAAAGGCCCCCGCATAGCCCTCCATATAGTATATTTGCCCCCACACAGCCCTCCAAATAGTATAATGGCCCCCACATAGCCTTCCAGTAGTATAATGGGTCCCACATAGCCTTCCATATAATATAATGGGCCCCACATTGCCCTCCATACAGTAATATGGGCCCCACATAGTTCTCCATACAGTATAATGGCCCCACATAGCCTTCCAGTAGTATAATGGGTCCCACATAGCCTTCCATATAGTATAATGGGCCACACATTGTCCTCCCATACAGTATAATGTGCCCCACATAGTCCTCCATACAGTATAATGGCCCTCACATAGCCTTCCAGTAGTATACTGGGTCCCAGATAGTCCTCCATACAGTATAATCAGCCACACATAATCCTCCATACAGTATAATGGGCCCACATAGGCCTCCCATACAGAATAAAGTGCCCCATATTTCCTTCCATATAGTACAGGGTGAGCCATTTATATGGATACACCTAAATTAAATGGGAATGGTTTGTTGATATCAACTTCTTGTTTGTGGCACATTAATATATGGGAGGGGGAAAACTTTTCCAGATGGGTGGTGACCATGGTGGCCATTTTGAAGTCGGCCATTTTGGATCCAACTTTATTTTTTTCAATGGGAAGAGGGTCATGTGACACATCAAACTTATTGAGAATTTCATAAGAAAAACAATGGTGTGCTTGGTTTTATCGTAACTTTATTCTTTCATGAGTTTTTTACAAGTTTATGACCACTTGTAAAATGTGTTCAAAGTGCTGCCCATTGTGTTGGATTGTCAATGCAACCCTCTTCTCCCACTCTTGACACACTGATAGCAACATCGCAGAAGAAATGCTAGCACAGGCTTCTAGTATCCATTGTTTCAGGTGCTGCACATCTCGTATCTTGATGGTATGGTGTGGTTTATGGGATGCAAAGATAGTGGGGCCATTCTTCATCAATGGAAACCTCAATGCCACTGGATATCTGAAATTGCTACATGATGATGTGTTGCCCTCTTTCTGCACTGAAGATGGCACGTTCCTTGAGTTTTTCCAACAAGATGGTGCACCACCACATTATGGGTGTCAGGTCCGAGCATTCCTACATGAACAGCTTCCTGGAAAGTGGATTGGTCGCTGTGGGCCAGTTGAATGGCTACCAAAGTCTCCCGATCTGACCCCCTTAGACTTTTAACCATTTGACCAGACATAGTAAATTTGTTATAGACCTATTGAACTTTCTATTGACACACAATTATTTTGTTTTGATAGTAAATTCTTCCACCAGCTCAGGGGCACGGCAATGCTTGCGCCCCCACATATGCCAATCTGTTCCTTGGCTGGTGGGAGGACAAAACGGTCTTTGGTGATGAAGAAACATCATGGTGGAGCCCCCATATAGTGTTCTGGGGGCGTTTTATGGATGATGTCCTGGTACTAAGGGATGGAGACTCATCCTCATTCAACAAATTTATTTGTGAATTAAATAATAACTCCATTGGCTTAAGATTCACATCTGAGATACACCCTACATCTATCAATTTTTTGGATGTAAATATTGAGAAAGATAGTTTGGGTCGTATCCAGACGAAAATATTTCGCAAACCGACTGCTACAAATAATTTGTTACGGTGGGACAGTCATCATCCTGCCGCACTCAGGAGAGGGATACCTAAGGATCAATACCTTAGAGTAAGAAGAAACTGCTCCTCAAAGGATTTATTCCATGTTCAATCTAAACATCTGAGAAACAGATTTTTAGATAGGGGGTATCCTGCACATGTACTTACTAATGCTTTCAAAAATGCGGCAGGATCTAATAGATCTGATCTATTAAGACCACACCCCAAACAACATGATCCCCTCCTGAGAGTGATAGGCAACTTTGATGACTGTTCCACTGAGATAAGAGAGATATTGGATAAACATTGGGATATCCTTACAGCTGACACAGAAATTGCCAATTTTCTTCAGAAAAAAACTGCCATTACCTTTAGAAGGGGGAGATCCATTAAGGATCAATTGGTACATAGCACTTATGTCCCCCAAAAAAAAGGTACGTGGCTAGATAATCGAAGTATAGGCACATTTAGATGTGGATCTTGCAGTTTTTGCAAGTACATAAAAACAGGTGACCATTTTGACAGTGTTGTAACAGGTTTGACCTACAAAAATAAACATTTTGCCAACTGTAAAACCAGTGGAGTAGTTTATCTATTTCAGTGTACATGTCCGCTAAATTACATAGGAAAAAGTAAAAGAGAGTTGAGGAGAAGGATAGGGGATCATATATGTGATATCAAACATGCTAGGAATACACCTATCTTGAGACACATTAGGGAGAAACATCAGGGTGATCATAGTTCTTTGAACTTTTCAGTTATTGAAGTGGTAACACCCGCAGCTAGAAGGGGTGATTGGGATAAAAGGATTTTACAGAAGGAGCTCAAATGGATATATAGAATGAAATCCCATCAACCCCATGGGCAAAATGAACAGCTGAATTTCAGTTGTTTTATTTGAATGCTTCCAGATTTAGATATGACTTTCAAGGGACCCCATGTAAATCTGTCATGCAACACTGTCCCTAATGGGTGAAGTAGTTTTGCAACGTTAGGCCCACATTGTTGGGTTCTTCTATCTATAGAATAACCACATATCTTTGCATCCCTTGATTATGTCTGTTCTTGCATCATAATACCCAAAAAAAAATTTTCCCCTTGTTTTGCAATCCCCGAAGAGAATGATATCTGTGGTTAAATCACAATACATTCTATCAAAAAACTATATCAGAGACATAACGCATACTATCAAAAAACTGCATCAGAGTCTGCAATCCCTAGAGCGCTATTAGTTGACCGCGCCTGGAGACTTCCGGTCATGTGCCCCTGACAAGATTTTGTCAGCGCCGGCATTTGGAACGCACACTGTGGAACGCATGACCTCCGATGGGTGAGGCGCACCACTTCCTGTGTAGTGGAGCGCACGTGGACTTCCGGCATTTGAGACGCACGCCGGAGAGCACATGTTCCTCGTGCTATGTAACGCATGTTAGTCTGCTGGATCATGTCACCGGTGTTGAATTAATGTAATATCTGGTCAACCAGGCGCGCTGCATGCACTTTACTGATAAATGAGAAGGGGATTTATATATAAAAGAGGGTGTTTGAACAGATGGAACTCTCCAATACAAGCACATTTATTATAGTGGGGACTCTCCCTGGACTCCCAAAATACTCTACAGAGAGATGGTGGAGACTCTGTGTTTTTACATATGGAGGACTCAGATAAGTAAACCTTGACATTATACATTATGTCTTTGGAAGATTTGCCTAAATAAGATACTGCTGATGAACCTTGGTAAAAGGGGAAACACGTTGAGTTGTACAGGCATTGAGTCATATATGCACGATATATTTTCATTCATGACATGCAATCTTAGTTGTGCAGGCATTAAGTCATATATGTATAGATTTGGTAATATATTTTGATTCATGACATGTAAACAGTGGTCATGAGCTTCATATGAATTGCCTTGAGCTATTTGGCCATTTAATTGTGGTTACATCTACTAAGCAATATTTATTTGTATTAAATGGATCCCTGGTCCAGGACAATTTATTAACTGAGATCATGAGCTATATATAAGCTGATCGGGCATTGAGTATTATCTTGAAATGGATCCTCTATCCATGTCATGAAAATTAGTAGTGCATTTGAAGATTTATCCTTCTATGTGACATGATTTCGAGCAAACAAAAAGATTTTAAGAATTGATCCATGTTATGCGCTTTGATTATATTCATGCACCCTTTTGTATCTGTGGTCAAATTATACTGATCAGGGCTACAGATATATAAAAGCTTTTTGAGTAATTTTTGCATTTGTTTCTATTTGTCACAAGAAACTGTGTGTTCTCCACTAAGAATCCCTGTACCCCATTGGCTGTCAATATAGGGTGTTATAGGGATCCCAGGGAGAATCATCGTTGAGCGGGGGAAGGAAGATAGAGTGCCAACCTCCGCGGCAAGGTAGGGTGAGATAGGGCCTAAATAGGGTGAGGCACTATCCCCTCCTCTTATTGTGCACTGATGTTGTGGTTTGTTATTTTATGGCTGTCAATATTTTAATACAGATCTTAAGAGTTATATTTCAGAATTTGTCTGGAAGAGGTACGAGCTCTGTGAATTGTTGTTTGTACCATAACTATATAGATCCTTTACTGTCATTCTTACATTTTATAAGTGGTCATAAACTTGTAAAAAACTCATGAAAGAATAAAGTTACATTAAAACCAAGCACACCATTGTTTTTCTTATGAAATTCTCAATAAGTTTGTTGTGTCACATGACCTTCTTCCCATTGAAAAAATAAAGTTGGATCCAAAACAGCCGACTTCAAAGTGGCCCCTATGGTCACCACCCATCTGGAAAAGTTTTCCCCCTCCCATATACTAATGTGCCACAAACAGAAAGTTGATATCACCAAACATTCCCATTTAATTTAGGCGTATCCATATAAATGGCCCACCCTGTATAATGCACCCTCATAGCAGTTCGAACAGTATAATGTGCCCCATAATATTCTCATTGATTAAAAAAAATAAATGAACAAATAAATACTCACCTCTACCCTTTCCTCCTCTACTCCGGTCTCTTCAGCGTGCGGTCAGCCCTGCACTGCTTGGCACAGCGGGCATGAACTAGCGAGGTCAACGCGCCCGCTGCGCTGAGACATCAGAGCTCAGACACGCAGGGAGAATGATGGAGGAGAGCACTGACAGCTCCCCTCTTCCATCATTGCTTTCATCTGTGTTGACATCTGGGATGCCGATACAGTTGAAAGTGCACCGGCGCTGGCACCGGGCCTCCGACTCACAGACCCCATAGTGGTCGTGTGGTCTTCTGCCATTGGCGGTAAGTCACTGACACCAAATATTGATTTGATTTAGATTACAGTTTCGTTCATTTAATTTGCATTTTGTTGATAAAAGTGAACCATTAACATTTTTTTTTGAAAGCGTTCTGGAATTTTTCCCATACATGGCTAAAACTTTGCAATGTACAGTACTGTGTAATCAGAAAAAATCGGTAATAGTTACTCTTTGAATTGGTAAACCATAAATTTAGTCATAGTAAAGTAACTGTAGATTCGGTGGAAGGCTTGTTTCTTCTTGTTGAATATAGACAAGAGCTTGTTTGTTTTGGCTAACTGAGTGAGTGTTGATACATTAGAATGTAAAACTCTGTACATCAATCTCAGTGCTATAGCAATGCCAAGATGAGTAAGGTCAATAGTGCTTGCATCAGTACAAAGCCAAATATAGTCCAAAGAAAGATGCAAACATCCATGGCTGATAAATATAATTTTCACATATCTGCCTTCAGCAGTAAATCATTTCATTATATTCATCTAAAAAGTTATAAAAATATAATGTAATTTGCTCAGCTCACATTAATATCTCAAAGGGCCAGTAATCCAAAACTGAACTGAAAGTGTATAAAGGTGAAGAAATTGCAATTATCACAATTAATAAAGTAGTAATCATGGAAGAAGATGATCTTCTGTACTTTCTACGTTGTTTGCGTCTTAGTGGGAATAATTTGTTTTGTTCAACTGCATATAAAGAATGTACTTTGGGTTTAAAGTGAATATGTTGCCAGATTTTTGCCATCTAATCTGATAGCAGCATAATGTAGAGACAGTGACCCTGATTCCATCAATGTGTCACCTGATGGCCTACTTGCTGTAGCTTTGGTAAAATCACTGTTTATCAGCCAGAGATTATCATTAGAGGACTAGTAAACCTGCTGCTAATAGTCCTCCAAATTCATGAGCTCTGTATAACCCCGTCCCCACCACTGATTGGAAGCTTTCTGCCTATGCACAGTGTTCAGTAATCTGCCAATAAGTGGAGTGGGCAGGGTTATACAGAGCTCAGCATTCAGAGAACTGGTAGATCTGCAGCAGATAAAACAGTGATTTTATCAAAACTGCAGCAAGCAGCCCAGCAAGTGATACGTCATTGGAAACAGGGTCTCTACCCCTACATCATGCAGCTTTCAGATGCGATAGCAAAAACATGGTGACAGATTCACTTTAATGTTGCTTTACTACACATACAAATCAAAGTGAATGTCCAACCTTGAAGGGGATTCAGTGTTATAAGTTCAAAATTCAGCGCTGCCTAATTCCTTCTAATATCATTACAGTGGTCCAGAGTTTCAGTTGCCAATTTAAAGTCACAAGCAACTTTGTCACCTGTGTTTGCATTTTACCTACCCATACTACATCTAAAATAGTAGCATGAGTCACAGCTAAGTCACTCAAATGACTTTTTTCCTGCAAAATGACTGTTGGGTGATTACATGCTGTAATGTCTGTATATTCTTTTGCGTCCCCCCATGCCCAGGAGCTGTGGTATTATCTGACCGTGTTCCTGCACGGTCATAAAAATTTCTACATTTCTGTTTTTTTTCAGTCAAGATGGGGTGCAGAGTGTACTTTAATGAGAAAAAAATGAACTTTTTAGAATTTACCAAACGGCTGCAATGAAGAAAAGAGTGAAAAATGTGAAGGGGTCTGAATACTTTCTGTACCCACTGTACATTTCATTGATAGTATTATGAATTCACAGATGTTCTGCTCTATATTGAAAGAGAATATGCTGCCATCCCTCCGTTCCCTTGGGAGATGTGAACTTTTCCAACAAGACAATGGGGATGGGCCTTCCTTGCATCATCTGACTATGCTCAGTAAATGCTTCTATATATTTAATTATTGTTTGTTTTTTCTTCAAGCCGATCTTTCCTGGAACTCAAATTCTGGACCTGTAGTATGGAAGGCAAAAAGATTACATTTGAACATGCAATGGTTTTCCTTGTTCTTATTGGAATGTGTACATTGTAGGTTCAGACTGAAGGCAGCAAAACCATGAAGGAACGCAAATGGTAATAAAGAATCGCATGTGAAATAAATCAGAACATGTGTTAAATCTTTGATTCCTCAAAGTACCCCCACCCTTGTCCAGCCCCCTTACTCTGATGACAGTTTTAGACACCTTTGACATTGCTTCTGCTTCTCTTCTGCTCTCAACCTACCTATAAGTGATGTCACTTCTACAGCACATGAACGCTGCAGTCAGTCACTGGGCTTAATGATCTTGGGCAATCCAATGTGGTATGATCTCTGAATCCAGTAGTTGGCCGTTGTGGTTATGTGTTATAGTTATAGACAAAACATCACTGCTGCGGCCATGTTAATAAATAGCTTTAGAGAGGCAGCACTGAAACTACAGGGGTAAGTAATATTGATATTCTTTATTTGATGCAGTCATACCTTTTACACTTACTGTGAAATTGGGCAACCACTTTAATGCAACTAGCAAACTCAGCTATAAGAATTGTTAGCATTAGATGTAAAAAGAATAATATGAATTATTTATTATATTTTTTATTTATGTTAAACATTTCCACTCACCAACAGCATGCCGAAATATTTTCAATGTTAAAATTAAAACACAAAGTATATTAGAAGTTTACAGAACTTTTCATTATATGATGATTACAATTAGCTTTATTTATGTATAACCAGAATGCCTCTTTACACTAAGATCTTCTATTTCCCTATTATTTCCTTACACTTTTTAGAAGTTCTGAATCAGTACAAGAATCAGATGATTACTGTGTTATTTACTCTTTCTTTTAGCTGTAACTGCTTGTGTTATATGCATTCTATTCTCAGTACTTTGTACAGGAAATCCAGTTTGCATTTTTATATATAAGAGACATTATTTATTTAGTTAATTTCCCTTTCCAGTAACTACATATGGTTTTCATGATCCTTAACTTCTCATGCCACCTACTGATCATAAACTGCATTTTTTAACAACCTCAATACACTGTATCAGTAATGAATTTCTTCAGAATGAACTAATATTAGATTTATTCTCTCAACTGCTGCATTTATATTTATCATGTTTGCTACAGAAATACCACTTTAGATGGAAATAGAGAAAGTAGAGACCTTCATTTCCCTCTGTGACCAATATATAATTCACATTAGCTACAAACTTTCTCTAAAAAGTATGGGAGAGGGTATAAGTGACCACTGATGTAGCAAATGAATTTATAAAGTATGCAATTGTAACTGGATGGTAATGTGACCAGTGGTGTAACTAGAGTCCGATGAACCCCTGTGCAAGATTTGGACTGGGACCACCCCCCCCATACCCATCCTGGAATATATACTGTATATATATATGCCCTCCATCCTGTTAAATATGTACCTCATCCTACCCCCATCCTGGTATATATGTGCCTTATTCTGGGCCCCATCCTGGTGTATATGTTCCCCATCCTGATATATATGTCCCTTATCCAGGGCCCTATCTTGGAATATATGTTACCCTTCCTGGTATATATCCTGGGTCCCATCCTGGTATATATGTTCTCCATCCTAGGCCCATCCTCGTACAATGGGGAAAAAAAGTATTTAGTCAGCCACCAATTGTGCAAGTTCTCCCACTTAAAAAGAAGAGCGAGGCCTGTAATTGACATCATAGGTAGACCTTAGCTATGAGAGACAAAATGAGAAAACAAATCCTGAAAATCACATTGTCTGATTTGGAAAGAAATTTTTTCAAATTTTGGTGGAAAATAAGTATTTGGTCAATTACAAAAGTTCATCTTAATACTTTGTTATATATCCTTTGTTGCCAATGACAGCGGTCAAATGTTTTCTGTAAGTCTTCACAAGATTGGCACACACTGTTGCTGGTATGTTGGCCTATTCCTCCATGCAGATCTCCTCTAGAGCAGTGATTTTTTGGGGGCTGTCGCTGGGCAACACAGACTTTCAAATCCCTCCAAAGGTTTTCTATAGGGTTTAGATCTGGAGATTGGCTAGGCCACTCCAGGACCTTGAAATGCTTCTTACGAAGCCACTTCTTCGTTGCCCTTGCAGTGTGCTTGGGATCATTGTCATGCTGAAAGACCCAGCCACGTTTCATCTTCAATGCCCTTGCTGATGGAAGGAGGTTTGCACTCAAAATCTCACGATACATGGCCCCATTCATTCTTTCATGTGCACGGATCAGTCGTCCTGGTCCCTTGGCAGAGAAAAAGCCCCAAAGCATGATGTCCACCCCCATGCTTCAAAGTAGGTATGGTGTTCTTTGGATGCAACTCAGCATTCTTTCTCCTCCAAACACGATGAGTTGTGTTTCTACCAAACAGTTCTACTTTGCTTTCATCTGACCATATGACATTCTCCCAATACTCTTCTGGACCAACCAAATGCTCTCTAGCAAACTTCAGATGGGCCCGGACATGTAATGGCTTAAGCAGGGTGATACGTCTGGCACTGTAGGATCTGAATCCCTGGCGGCGTAGTGTGTTACTGATGGTAGCCTGTGTAACGTTGGTACCAGCTCTCTGTAGGTCATTCACTAGGTCCCCCCATGTGGTTCTGGGTTTTTTGCTCACCATTTTGACCCCATAGGGTGAGATCTTGTGTGGAGCCCCAGATCGAGGGAGATTATCAGTGGTCTTGTATGTCTTCCATTGCTCCCACAGTTGATTTCTTCACACCAAGCTGCTTGCCTATTGCAGATTCAGTCTTCCCAGGCTGGTGCAGGGTTACAATTTTGTTTCTGGGGTCCTTCGACAGCTCTTTGGTCTTCACCATAGTGGAGTTTGGAGTGTGACTGTTTGAGGTTGCGGACAGGTGTCTTTTATACTGATAACAAGTTCAAACAGGAGCCAGTACTACAGGTAATGAGTGGAGGACAGAGGAGCCTCTTAAAGAAGATGTTACAGGTCTGTGAGAGCCAGAAATCTTGCTTGTTTGTAATTGACCAAATACTTATTTTCCACCAAAATGTGAAAAAAAATTATTTACAAATCAGACAATGTGATTTTCAGGATTTGTTTTCTCATTTTGTCTCTCATAGTTGAGGTCTACCTATGATGTCAATTACAGGGCTCTCTCATCTTTTTAAGTGGGAGAACTTGAACAATTAGTGGCTAACTAAATTCTTTTTTTCCCATTGTATATACAGTACAGACCAAAAGTTTGGACACACCTTCTCATTTAAAGATTTTTCTGTATTTTCATGACTATGAACATTCACACTGAAGGCATCAAAACTATGAATTAACACATGTGAAATTATTTACTTAACAAAAAAGTGTGAAACAACTGAAAATTTGTCTCATATTCAGGGTTCTTCAAAGTAGCCACCTTTTGCTTTGATGACTGCTTAGCACACTCTTGGGATTCTCTTGATGATTTTGCCTTCACTCTGCGGTCCAGCTCACCCCAAACCATCTCGATTGGGTTCAGGTCTGGTGACTGTGGAGGCCAGGTCATCTGGCGTAGCACCCCATCACTCTCCCTCTTGGTCAAATAGCTCTTACACAGCCTGGAGGTGTGTTTGGGGTCATTGTCCTGTTGAAAAATAAATGACTGTCCAACTAAACGCAAACCGGATGGAATAGCATGCCGCTGCAAGATGCTGTGGTAGTCATGCTGGTTCAGTATGCCTTCAATTTTGAATAAATCCCCAACAGTGTCACCAGCAAAGCACCCCCACACCATCACACCTCCTCCTCCATGCTTCACGGTGGGAACCAGGCATGTAGAGTCCATCCGTTCACCTTTTCTGCGTCGCACAAAGGCACGGTGGTTTGAACCAAAGATCTCAAATTTGGACTCATCAGACCAAAGCACAGATTTCCACTGGTCTAATGTCCATTCCTTGTGTTCTTTAGCCCAAACAAGTCTCTTCTGCTTGTTGCCTGTCCTTAGCAGTGGTTTCCTAGCAGCTATTTTACCATGAATGCCTGCTGCACAAAGTCTTCTCTTAACAGTTGTTGAAGAGATGTGTCTGCTGCTAGAACTCTGTGTGGCATTGACCTGGTCTCTAACCTGAGCTGCTGTTAACCTGCGATTTCTGAGGCTGGTGACTCGGATAAACTTATCCTCAGAAGCAGAGGTGACTCTTGGTCTTCCTTTCCTGGGGCGGTCCTCATGTGAGCCAGTTTCTTTGTAGCGCTTGATGGTTTTTGGAACTGCACTTGGGGACACTTTCAAAGTTTGCCCAATTTTTCGCACTGACTGACCTTTATTTCTTAAAGTAATGATGGCCACTCGTTTTTCTTTACTTAGCTGCTTTTTTCTTGCCATAATACAAATTCTAAGGCTGTGTGCCCACGTAGCATTTTTCAAGCGTATATGCTGCGGAATTTCCGCAGCGTAAACGCTTGAAAAACGCATGTATATCCGCACCCCATGGTCCCCAATGGGATTCCGCAACTTCTATGCACATGCTGCGGATTTTTCCGCAGCGTTTATGCCGCGTTCAAAAATCCGCAGCATGTCATTTAATTTTGCGTTTCCGCAAGCGGAATTGCCTTAGTCCAATGCATAAAAAACGCAAGGCAATTCCGCATGTGGAAAACGCGTGATAAACGCGCGAAAAATGCGCGATAAACGCATGCGGAATTCCGCATGCGTTTTTCCGGGAGAGGACTTGCATTTATGCAGCAGAAATTTTCTGCTTCATAAATGCAACGTGGGCACATAGCCTAACAGTCTATTCAGTAGGACTATCAGCTGTGTATCCACCAGACTTCTGCACAACACAACTGATGGTCCCAACCCCATTTATAAGGCAAGAAATCCCACTTATTAAACCTGACAGGGCACACCTGTGAAGTAAAAACCATATCTAGTGACTACCTCTTGAAGCTCATCAAGAGAATGCCAAGAGTGTGCAAAGCAGTCATCAAAGCAAAAGGTGGCTACTTTGAAGAACCTAGAATATAAGACATATTTTCAGTTGTTTCACACTTTTTTGTTAAGTATATAATTCCACATGTGTTAATTCATAGTTTTGATGCCTTCAGTGTGAATGTACAATTTTCATAGTCATGAAAATACAGAAAAATCTTTAAATGAGAAGGTGTGTCCAAACTTTTGGTCTGTACTGTATATCCCCCATCCTGGTATACATGTCCCTTATCATGGGTCCCATCCTGGTATATATGTTCCCCATCCTGTTATATATATCTCATATCCTGGGCCCCATCCAGGTTTATATGTTCCCCTTCCTGGTATATATATCCCCCATCCTGGTATATATGTTCCTCATCCTGGTATATATATCCCTTATCCTGGGCCCCATCCTGGTATATATATCCCCCATCCTGGTATATATGTCCCTTATCCTTGTATATATTTCCCTTCTCCTGGTATATATGTTCCCCATCCTGCTATATATATCCTCCACCCTGGTATGTAAGTACGTAATCCTGTGCCCCATCCTGGTATATGTCCCTTATCCTGGCCCCCAACCTGGTATATATATCCCCCATCCTGGTATATATTATTATTATTTATTATTATAGCGCCATTTATTCCATGGCGCTTTACATGTGAAAAAGAAGTATACATACAAAAACAGTTACAAGGATCTTTATCAAAACGTGACAGTGACTGGTACAGGGGGAGCGAGGACCCTGCCCGCGAGGGCTCACAGTCTACAAGGGATGGATGAGGATACAGTAGGTGGGGGTAGAGCTAGTCATGCAGCGGTATGGTGGAGCGATAGTTAATGCAGGTTGTAGGCTTGTCGGAAGAGGTGGGTCTTCAGGTTCCTTTTGAAGGTTTCCATGGTCGGCGAGAGTCTGATATGTTGGGATAGAGAGTTCCAGAGTAGGGGGGATGCACGGGACAAATCTTGTATGCGATTGTGGGAAGAGGACATAAGAGACGAACAGAGAAGGAGATCTTGTGAGGAACGGAGGTTGCATGCAGGTATGTATCAGGAGACTAGGTCACAGATATATGGAGGACACAGGTTGTGGATAGCTTTGTATGCCGTGGTTAGGGTTTTGAACTGGAGTCTCTGGGCAATGGGGAGCCAGTGAAGGGATTAACAGAGAGGAGAGGCCGGGGAATAGTGGTGGATTAGTCAGGCAGCAGAGTTTAGGATAGATTGGAGGGGTGCGAGAGTATTGGAAGGGAGGCCACAGAGCAGGAGGTTGCAGTAGTCGAGGCGGGAGATGATGAGGGTGTGCACTAGTGTTTTTGCAGATTCGTGGTTGAGGAATGTGCGGATCCGGGAAATATTTTTGAGTTGGAGTCGGCAGGAAGTAGAAAGGGCTTGGATATGTGGTTTGAAAGAGAGTTCAGAGTCCAGGGTTACCCCAAGGCAGCGAGCTTGCAGTGAACAGCCATTGACATTGATAGATACGTCAGATGAGGGTGATGAATGGGAAGGTAGAAAGATGATTAATTCTGTTTTAACCATGTTAAGTTTTAGAAATCTGGCAGAAAAGAAGGATGAGATAACGGACAGACATTTGGGGATTTTGGTTAGTAGGTGTTACGCTCGCGCCCGGACTGACTGGCCTGAGCATGATTAGTGATCCCACTGTACCATGAACCGAGGAGTGCCTGGAGGGGCGTAACTAAGTATCAACCCGATCCGACCAAGGTCGCACGGCGGCTCAGTCGACTCCGTGAACCAAGGAGGAACCAAGCAGAGGAACCAGGTGTTACTCCAGGTCAGACCCCGGTCACAGCTGTTGACCCACACCAGGGAATGCCAGAACAGGCAGGCTAGACTGGCATACAGACAGGTGGGTATTGGCAGGCACGGCTGGTATGCAGACAGGTGGGTACTGGTAAGCACGGCTGGTATGCAGACAGGTGGGTATTGGCAGGCACGGTTGGTATTCAGACAGGTGGGTACTGGCAAGCACGGCTGGAGTGTAGACAGGGAGATACTAGCAGGTTGGAGCGCAGGCTAGATAGGGTCCAGTACAGACTGGGAGACAGAAACAGAACCGCAGATGCGGTAGACAAGCAGAGTAAAGCGAAATCACCAGAGTGGAGGACAAGGCAGAGCAGAGCAGAACTGCCGGAGCGGTGGACAAGGCAGAATAGAGCGAAACCACCGGTGCGGTGAGCAAGCAGAGCGAAACCGCTAGTGCGGTGGACAAGGCAGAGCGGAGCGAAACCACCGGAGCGGTGGACAAGGCAGAGCAGAGAGGATCCGCCGGAGCGGTGGACAAAGCAGAGCAGAGCAAAACCGCTGGTGCGGTGAGCAAGCAGAGCGGAGTGAAACCGCAGGTGAGGTGGACAAGGAAGAGCAGAGTGAAACCGCTGGAGCGGTGGACAAGGCAGAGCAGAGAGGAACCACCGGAGCGGTGGGCAAGGAAGAGCAGAGCAAAACCGCCGGAGCTGGACAAGGCAGAGCAGAGAGGAACCGCTGGAGCGGAGGACAAGGCAGAGCAGAGAGGAACCGCTGGTGCGGTGAGCAAGCAGAGCGGAGCGAAGCCGCAGGTGCGGTGGACAAGGCAGAGCAAAGCGAAACTGCCGGAGCGGTGGACAAGGCAGAGCAGAGAGGAACCGCCGGAGCGGTGGGCAAGGCAGAGCAGAACAGGGCTGAAGGTGCAGGCAGAGAGGACAGGGCTCTGTTCACACGGAACAGACTGGAAAATACAGGAAGATGGCTAGAACACAGGAGGTAGATACGAAGGAAGGGAAAAGGGACAAGCAGAACCAGATACACACAAGGTACTTACAATGAAGTAGAGAGTGGACACAAAACTCACAAACAGAAGTACAGAGACAATGAGTTGGAGTTAGGTGCAGGTTCAGACACTGCAGGAAAAGGGAAGGTACGAACATAGAGACAAACAGGTAACAGGCTAGGAGACAGTTCAGACAGGAACTGATACTGCAACGAGATACAAGAACGAGCCTGGGTATACAGGCCCCAGAGTGGTGGAAACAGACTAGAAGTCACAGGTAACAGGCCTGGGTATACAGCCCCCAGAGTGGCAGAAACAGACTAGAAGTCAGTGATAACAGGCCTGGGTATACAGCCCCCAGGGTGGCAGAAACAGACAAGATACAGGACAAGACCTGGCAACTCAGATGCAAGGAGCACACTGAAAGAAAGTGTTGCTCAGGCACCTCCTTCTGGGTGGAGGGGGTTTAAATAACCAGTGACTCACAGCAATAGGCTGGGGACGCATTAGGAGCGCGTCCACAGCAGCTATAAGAATCAGGAAGTAACCGGGCCGCTGCCCTAAGCAATCAGACAAGAGACATGCACACAGCATGAACTGGAGCAAGGTTTGCAGGCTGGACTGATGGGTAAGATTGCGATCTTGCATGCTGGGAGGTGGTGCACTATGCAAGTACGCCGCCAGGGATGTTACAGTAGGGAGGAGATATAGGGTACAGAGAGGTAGATCTGTGTGTCATCAGCATAGAGGTGATACTGAAAGCCATGAGACTCTATGAGCTGTCCCAGGCCAAAGGTGTAGATGGAGAAGAGCAGGGGTCCTAGAACTGAAGCTTGGGGGACACCAACAGATAGGGGGCGAGATGAGAAGGTGGTGTGTGAGTGGGAGACACTGATTGTCCTGTCTGTTAGGTATGAAGTGATCCAAAACAGGGCCAAGTCTGTGATGCCGAGAGATGAGAGAGTCTGTAGTAAGAGGGAATGGTCCACTGTGTCAAAGGCAGATGACAGGTTTAGGAGGAGGAGGACAGAGTAGTGTCTCTTGGATTTGGCGATTATCAGGTCATTGGTGACTTTAGTGAGGGCAGTTTCAGTAGAATGGTGCAGTCGGAAGCCAGAATGGAGACAGTCAAAGAGAGAGCAGGAGGAGAGGTGGGAGGACAGTTCAAAGTGGACATGTTGTTCCAGTAGTTTTGAGGCATAGGGGAGAAGTGATATGGGGCGGTTGCTTGTCAGAGTGGATGGGTCAAGGGAGGGCTTTTTGAGGATGGGTGTGATCGAGACATGTTTGAAGCATGAGGGGAAGACACCGGTTGTTAGTGACAGGTTGAAGAGGTGGGTTAGGGTTGGGATGAAGATAGTGGTAAGGCTGGGGATGAGGTGGGATGGGATTGGGTTAAGTTCACAGGTGGTGAGGTGTGATTTGGAGAGTAAAGAGGAAAGATAATTTTCTGTAATGGTGGAAAAGCTGGTTTTGGAGGAGGAGGATTGAGTAGGTGTGAGGAGGGGCTGGAGGGACTTCAAGCAAAAGGTTTCTCTTATGGTGTCAATCTTCTGCTTGAAGAATGAGGCGAAGAATGAGGCAAAGTCTTTGGCTGAGATGAGAGGAGAGGGAGGAGGCGCTGGGGGCGGAGGAGAGAATTGAAACTGTTAAACAGCTGTTTAGGGTTGTGAGACAGGGAGGATATGAGAGATGAGAAGAATGTTTGCTTTGCTGCAGTGATTGTGTACTCGAAGGTAGTGAGTGACTGTTTGAATGCGATGAAGTGCTCATTGGAGTGGGACCTTTTCCATCTATGCTCAGCAACACTGGAGGCCCGTCACAGTTCTTTGGTTAGGCTGGTGTGCCAGGGTTGCCGGTTAATTGTGTGAGCTTTGGTATGTGTGAGGGGGTGACCAAATTGAGAGCTACAGCTGTTGTGGTGTTATATAAAGCGGCAGCAACATCTGCATCATGTAAGAAACTGATGTCTGTAAGAGGGAGGAGGGATTCAGAGAGTGAGTGTTGGTCAAGGTGTTTAAGATTTCTGCGAGGGTATGCAAGTTTGTGGAGTGGGGATTGTTGCCCTGGAGAGTAAAGGGTAGAGAATGTAAGTAGGTTGTGGTCAGAAAGAGGGAGGGGTAAGTTAGAGAGGTTAGACAGGGAACAGAGGCGGGTGAAGATGAGGTCCAGAGTGTGGCCATCTTTGTGAGTGGCTGTGGAAGACCATTTGGTAAGGCAGAAGGAGGAAGTGAGGAATAGAAGTTTAGAGGCAGCTAAGAGGGAAGTGTCGATGGGGATGTTGAAGTCACCCATGATGATAGTGGGGATGTCAGCGGAAAGGAAATGAAGTAGCCAGGTGGTAAAGTGGTCTAAGAAGGTGGTGGCTGGTCTTGGGGGATGGTAAATGACAACCAGTTGGAGGTTGGAGGGGGAGTAGATGCACACACAGTGCACCTCAAAAGAGGGGAGAGTAACGGAGGATGGCAGTGGGATTTGGGTGAAGGTGCAGTTATCTGGCAGGAGAAAACCTACTCCTCCACCATGCTTGCCAATGGGGTGGGGTGTGTGGGAAAGTTGGAATCCACCGTACGGAAGTGCAGCTGGAGATTCTGTGTCAGGGAGGGTGAGTCAAGAAAGCTTGTTTTTGATGAAAAGATCGTGGATGTAGGAAAGTTTGTTGCAGATGGAGCATTCGTTCCATAGAGCTCCTGTTAGTGGGACTGGGGAAGCAGGGGTGGGCGGATGTGTATGAGGTTAGAAGGTTTGTGAGAGTTTGTGATATATCATGGATAGGAGGTGGAAGTGACTGTGGAGATGTGGTGAGGAGGGCCAGGATTTGGGGAGATATCACCAGCAGTGAGGAGGAGCAGAGAAAGTGTTAGAAGGTGGGAGCAGGAGACAGCATGAGGTGGCTGTTTGCGCTTAGAGACACAGGATTAAATGTTGAGGAATAGTTCTGAGGAGGAGGTGAGGTGAATGGGGAGGATTGAGGGAGAGATGAAGAGTTCATTGCTAGGCGTAGGGATTAGGGGTGGTTGTAAAAAGTGAAGGATTATGAGGGTGAGGGTGAGAGTGAAAACAAACACAAACATTGTTTACAGTGTCCAAGTATTCAGTTACCTTCAGGTTCAATTCAGGTATAATTCATATTTCTCACACTTAAGCAATACACTTAACGCAATGCACTGCAGACACGTCTATAGCAGACTCCTTGCTCACAATATATGTGCTACAGAATGCATTCAGGTGTGAACCAGAAGGGAGTGGTCTGTGCTCATCTTGATCAGCTGATTAAGGCTAAGGCAGATGCAGGATATTCAAGGGCCAAGTAAACAAGATCATAAATAAGAGTGGGGGGTAGTAGTTGTTAGTTGAAAAACATACCATGTGTATGTAGGAGCAGAGGAAGGGAGAAATCAGCATGGGAAAGTTGGGTCACGTACTAGGTGTATGTAGGAGCAGAGGAAGGGAGAAATCAGAATGGGAAAGTTGGGTCACGTACCAAGTGTATATAGAAGCAGAAGAAGGGAGAAATCAGCATGGGAAAGTTGAGTCACAAACCATGTGTATGTAGGACCTCATGTAGGAAATCATATATTTGTATATATGCCCCTTATCCTGGGCTCCATCCCGGTATATATGTTCCCCATCATGGGCTCATCCTGGTATATATATATATATATATATATATATATATATATATATATATATATATATACTTTATCCTGGGCCTCATCCTGGTATATATATCCCCCATCCTGGTATATATGTCCCTAATCCTGATATATATGTTCCTTATCCTGGATCCCATCCTGGTATATATGTTCCCCATCCTGGTATATATATCTCTCATCCTAATATACAGTACAGACCAAAAGTTTGGACACACCTTCTCATTTAAAGATTTTTCTGTATTTTCATGACTATGAAAATTGTACATTCACACTGAAGGCATCAAAATTATGAATTAACACATGTGGAATTATATACTTAACAAAAAAGTGTGAAACAACTGAAAATATGTCTTATATTCTAGGTTCTTCAAAGAAGCCACCTTTTGCTTTGATGACTGCTTTGCACACTCTTGGCATTCTCTTGATGAGCTTCAAGAGGTAGTCACTGGAAATGGTCTTCCAACAATCTTGAAGGAGTTCCCAGAGATGCTTAGCACTTCTTGGCCCTTTTGCCTTCACTCTGCGGTCCAGCTCACCCCAAACCATCTCGATTGGGTTCAGGTCTGGTGACTGTGGAGGCCAGGTCATCTGAGGTAGCACCCCATCACTCTCCTTCTTGGTCAAATAGCCCTTACACAGCCTGGAGGTGTATTTGGGGTCATTGTCCTGTTGAAAAATAAATGATGGTCCAACTAAACGCAAACCGGATGGAATAGCATGCCACTGCAAGATGCTGTGGTAGCCATGCTGGTTCAGTATGCCTTCAATTTTGAATAAATCCCCAACAGTGTCACCAGCAAAGCACCCCCCCCCACCATCACACCTCCTCCTCCATGCTTCACGGTGGGAACCAGGCATGTAGAGTCCATCCGTTCACCTTTTCTGCGTCGCACAAAGACACGGTGGTTTGAACCAAAGATCTCAAATTTGGACTCATCAGACCAAAGCACAGATTTCCACTGGTCTAATGTCCATTCCTTGTGTTCTTTAGCCCAAACAAGTCTCTTCTGCTTGTTGCCTGTCTTTAGCAGTGGTTTACTAGCAGCTATTTTACCTTGAAGACCTGCTGCACAAAGTCTCCTCTTAAGAGTTGTTGTAGAGATGTGTCTGCTGCTAAAACTCTGTGTGGCATTGACCTGGTCTCTACTCTGAGCTGCTGTTAACCTGTGATTTCTGAGACTGGTGACTCAGATAAACTTATCCTCAGAAGCAGAGGTGACTCTTGGTCTTCCTTTCCTGGGGCGGTCCTCATGTGAGCCAGTTTCTTTGTAGCGCTTGATGGTTTTTGCAACTGCACTTGGGGACACTTTCAAAGTTTGCCCAATTTTTCAGACTGACTGACCTTCATTTCTTAAAGTAATGATGGCCACTCGTTTTTCTTTACTTAGCTGCTTTTTTCTTGCCATAATACAAATTCTAACAGTCTATTCAGTAGGACTATCAGTGGGGCTCAGAAGAAGGGGGGCATTTGGATTTGGGAGTGAAAATTCACTGGATTTTAGTTGAGGGGGTGGAAGTCGTCGCTTTTCCAGAGTCTTTGTTCTACCAGTAACGTGGGACCCCCTATAATTCCAGTGACAGATGACAGACCTGAGAGAGGGCTGGTTTTGTGTGGGATAAATTAGGTGTTTTATTGGTAACATTTTGGGGTACATAATTTTTGATTGCTTCCAGAATAAGACTGGATCGCCAGTGTACGCTGAGCACTTACGTCGGAGTTTCCATGTAAATCCCACAAAAATGCGATTCAGACGAAACCCCCAACGGAACCACCCACCACAAAGCAGCAGGTGGAGACAATTTGGAGTCCGTTTGTTGTCTTCTCCAGTGGCCTCCATCGTTTTAGGCGTGCACAGATCTGTGGTCGTCCACACTTGTGTGCTAAAAAAAGCCTAAAATGATGGGACGCCGCCGGAACAGAGACCAGTCCAAAAGGACTCCATCAGCCTCATAAGTGAGTGGCTCCATCTGAGTTTTTTGTCTGAATTGCGGTTTTGGTGAATTTACATGGAAACCCCAATGTAAGTGCTCAGCGGAAAGCGCAGGATAAATGTGAGTCGAGTCTTATTTTGATTTTTTGGAGGCAGAATCAAGAAATAGACAGCAGAACAAGAATAGTCCTTATTTTTATTTTTGCGCCGTTCACCATGCGGTATAAGTTATAAGGCAGATTTGCAATTACAGCGATACCACATTTGGATTTTTTTAATTTTTTTTTTAGGTTTTGCTGCTATCACACAGTAAAAATGCTTTTTTTTACTCTGAGAGCTGTAAGTTTTTTATTTTTTGGTGAACAGAGCTGTATGATGGCTTATTTTTTGTGGGACGAGTTGCAGATTTTTTTGGTACTATTTTGGGGCACAGTAATTTTTGATCGCTTTTTATTCAGATTTTTCAGACACAGAATGAACAAAAAACAGCAATTCAGTTATTGTTTTTATTTTTTGCGCCATACACCATGTGGTAAAAGTGATAAGATCGATTTGTTTGTCGGGTACGATTACAGCAATACCAGATTTATATATATTTTTTTATGATTTTCTATTTTTACACACTAAAAACAGTATTTTACAAAAAAAATTTGATTTTGCATCGTCATATTCTGAGAGCTGTAAGTTTTTTATTTTTTTGCCGAATGAGCCATATTATGAAAACATACCTTATGGCTGTGTGCCCATGATGCAGATTTAATGCGTTAAAACACATTAAAAATGCATGTTAAGTTGTCTGCCATGTTTCCCAATGATAATCCGCATGTGCTTTGCACATGCTGCGTAAATTTCCGCTGCAAATTATCATTGCGGAAAAATCCGCAGCACAACCATTTCTTGTGCGTAATCTCGGCGAAATCACCGCCATTGACTTGCATTGAACCGCATAACATCCGCATGCATACATGTATGCATGCGGATGTTATGCGGTTCAATGCGCGTATGGTACCCGGGACTGGAGAAGAGGAGACTCTCCTCCAGACCCGGGTACCATTAGTAAAAAAGAATTAAAACGTAAAAAATAAAAAAAAAACACTATACTTACCTCTCCGGCGGCCCCCGGTCTCCTCTCCGGTGGCTTCCTCTGTCATCGGCGTCCCACGGGGTTCTGAAAGGACCTGCGGTGACGTCATTTAGTCATGTGATGGTCACGCGACCACTGACGTCGGCTGTCTAATAAATACTACTAAATTATGTCAGCGCAGGTCCTTTCTGAACACCGCGGGATGCCGAGGACAGAGCACGCCACCGGAGAAGGAGACGCATGCAGAAATGTATGCAAAAATGCTTGAAAAACTCTTATCCTTGGCAGAAAAAACGCATGTAAAATCCGTGTGCGTTTTTTCTGCTAAGGAGATGCTCAGAAAATTTCTGCTTCATTTCTGCATCGTGGGCACATAGCCTATGACACTGTTTTCATTTTTTCCTGTAAAATCTATTGTGCTGTCTAGTATCTGCTTTTTACTGCATTAAAGAGGTGGTCCAGTACCTAAAATGTCCTTTCTAAATATCTATCATTACAGATTCCTAAACACTTTTGCAATTAGCTTCATTCTAAAATGCCCTACACGTCTTCCTATTTAGCTTCACTTGGAACAGGATGTCATCAGGAGGGTAACGATGCAGTTACTCACTAGTTTCCTGCATCGCTGCCCTCTGAAGCTGTCCTGGATCTATGATGATAGATGGATGCTGCGGGAGAGGTGAGCGCAGCCCTTGCACTTCTATCTCCGCCATCTTATCTTCTAACTGTGAAACAAGATGTAATCATGGGGAGGAGATAGAAGCAGTGAGTGACACCACTACTACCCAACAGCTTCAACACTGTCCTCAAATGAATCGGCATCAGGGAGCGCCACCGGAGTCATGATTGAGGGCGGAGCTAGAAGCAGTGGGGCAGCGCTAGTATCACTCACTTAAAGAAGTGGTTAGGGTGTAAAGATAAATATTTAGAAAGGAGGTGCCTGGCCACCCTTTTAAGAAAGAATAAAAAAGGTGCAATTGTAATTCAAATGCAGCAAAAAAGATGCCAGATCCATCATATCACTGATCAATCACACTGAGTCTGGTAATGCTAATGGCACCTCCTCTCACTCTTTCTCGTGCTATCAATGGAAGCTCTGTATTATTTCCACATTACTGCTTTCATCTTCTTCACTGTTGAGGTTGTACAATACATTACTGTGTGGAGCATTTGTCCAATTACTTAGGGTTTTGTCTTCCCACTGTGAGCTCTGACATCCTCTCACTATCATTAAATCATCCTAAAATGGCTGTTGCATTCACTGCCTCAGATTTTATACAGGCTATGATAATCACTCCTGATTGGCTGGGCTATATCATGTGATGTGATTGCGGCAAGACATTAAGGGGAATAATGTGCAGTCACACCTGAGATCATGTTAGCCATCAGTGACTGATGACATTTTCTTCAATATGTATAAAAGCTGTATGAAACAAAAGTTTGGACCTGTGTTTATTGCTTCTTGTCAGACTCAAAGTGGTATTGCCTACATATTATATGCCACATTTATTTTCAAGTAAATAGATAACAAATTTAGATTCACAAATCAGAACTGTACTTATATTGAACACTTCACCAATTGTCTTATTGGTGAAGGTCGTTACTCGATCAATAACTATCTCTAGTGGATGGTGGGGCTAATAGGTTAGTAGAATATTTTACTTTGCAAAATTTGTTGTGAGCTCTAATGGATTTTATTGTTTTTTTTACCTTCTAACTGTGATTCTCAGATGCCTTGGTAGCTCTTTCTTCAGAAAAGGATAATTGAGGAGAACATGCCAGTGTTTTTTCATTATTTTACACATGTGTAGATGAGAATAATTAAATGAGGTGATAACATTAAAATGAAGATTAGAAGCAATCCCTTGTAAGGATTTGGATTGCAAGCCATCATTTTGGCTTAGAGTCCTGGCTTTATCACATCCATATTTAATGATGCTCTACAAATAACCCTTGTCTTTGAAACACTTACTTATTTCTCTAGTCTGGGCTATAGTCTTCATTATTTGTGCAGTTTCTCCACAACCTTCTGAATTGCCCAAATTGGACATTAACCTTCTATTTCTTATAGTGACAGCTGTTATAATTAAGTAACCTGTTGGAATCGACCTTTTTGAAAAAGTGATTAATGCATTGTTTTCAGGTGTGAGGACTAAGACCAAGAATTCATTAAGTTTTCAGAATTGGAACTAGTGAACTAGTGAACATAAGACAATATTTGTTGTTGAGATGTTTTACAGACTCTATAAGATCTGATGATGTTCCATTCCAAATTAGAATGTGGTCATTAGCATTGCATTTATTGAGAACAATATTTTTTCAATCAGATCATTTTTTTATTGTGAAAGATATCAAGATGCATTCACATTTTAATTTGTTTTTAGAAACAATAAAAACTAATATTTTTAGTCCATATACTGTATGTACTGAGGAAATCTATGTTTGTTCAAAATCCCCATATAATAAAGATTTGCAAAGGAGTGGGGCAAACCATGCACCCATGGCCATACCTATAATCTGACGATAGATCTGGTATTCAAACGTGAAGGCTTGTTAATTGAGAATAGACTAAATCCAATCAAGAATAAATTGCTTCTGTCTGGCAGGAATTAGTAGATCTCTATCAACAAATGTTCCGCTAGGTTCTATACCCATATTGTGTGGGATGTTACTATATAGAGTAGTGATGTGAAAAGTCACCCATCTATAGAAGGATACCAGTTCTGTATACCTAAAGGATTTATCAAATGTGTGGTATATTTCAGATAAGAATCAATATTGACAACAAACCTTTCTAACTGCATATCAATGTATTGGGATAAACTGCAGGTCACTAATTGTATGGCTGCAATAATCTGTCTACTCAGATTGTAAGACACATTCTTATGAATATTGAGTTCTTAATTTTGAGATATCCTCATTATTTCCATGTAAAGACCATATTCAGATAGGCATCATCTATGAGAGAATCAAAGTTTTTAATGAAACTGGGTATGTGGTCACTTTTAAGAGATGTATGGAAATTTTGGTTAGATAGTATCCTATTTGCCTCTTTGATGTAAAATTAGTGGTCTTAGATAACTACTTCCATGCCCTTTTATCAGCACTATGTATGACAATATTAGTATTATAAGACAATCTTTTCAATGCACCTCTTTAACCCCTTCATGATGTGTCCAACTTTAGTTTTTGCATCTCCGTTTTTCCTCCCTTTCTTCCCAGAGCCATAACTTTTTTATTCTTCTGTGCGCATAGACACACGAGGGCTTTTTTTTGGTAGAACAAGTTGTACTATTGAATGACGTCATTTATTTTACCACCTAGTGTATTGGAAAACGGGGAACAAAATCCAAGTGGGGAGCAATTGTGAAAAAAGGCCATTCTGACATAGTATTTTGAGAATTGTTTTTACGGTGTACATTTGTGGTAAAAATTACATTGCAATATGATTCTCCTCATCAGTATGATTATGGCGATACCAAACATGTCCAGTTTTGTTTTTATTATCAGAAGCTTGCAAAAAAAATTGTGGGATTGTGTAGCCATTTTCCGAGGCAAGTAGCATTTTTATTTTTTGGTCAATGGAGCTGTGCGATGGCTTATTTTTTGCGGGGTGAGATGAATATTTTATTGATACCATTTTGGGATAGATAAATAAATAATTTTTTGAGGAATTGCAGTGACCAAAAAAAATTAACTTTGGCGTTTTTGATTTTTTTTTCACTTACGCTGTTTACCGATCGTGTTAATTCTTTTCATATTTTGATTGATATGATTTTTTTGAACGCAGTGATACCACGCATGTATTTTTTAAAATCTTTTTAATATCTATTTTTAATGGGAGAAAAGGGGGGTCATTTGATTTTTTATGTTGTTGTTTTTTTCATATTTTTTAAAACATTTTTTTTTTTACTTTTCACTGTTCTTAATAGCCCCCTTAATAGCCCACATAGCCCGGCCACAGGAAGGCTTTCAAAGGAAATCTGTAAGGAAAAGCACAGGGGTCTTCAGCAGACCCCTGACTGTCATAGCAACCCATCGGCGAGCCACGATCACATGACGGAAGCGCCAATGGGCACATGGAATGACGAGACCCCATGCTGGTGCATGTTAAATGCCACTGTCAGAGTTTGTCAGTGGCATTTAACAGGGTAGCAATGACAGGTGGATCTCCAACCCATTGTTAGAGGCAGGGCCTGGCTGTAATACAAAGTCATCACCTGCCCGCTCCATACATCCGCTTCCAACTGGTGCCGTACATACAGGTGCATCTCACTAAATTAGAATATCATCAAAAAGTTAATTTATTTCAGTTCTTCAATACAAAAAGTGAAACTCATATATTGTACAGAGTCATTACAAACAGAGTGATCTATTTCAAGTGTTTATTTCTGTTAATGTTGATGATTATGGCTTACAGCCAATGAAAACACAAAACTCATTATCTCACTAAATTAGAATAATTAACAAAAAACACCTGCAAAGGCTTCCTAAGCATTTAAAAAGGTCCCTTAGTCTGTTTCAGTAGGCTCCACAATCATGGGGAACACTGCTGACTTGACAGATGTCCAGATGGCAATCATTGACACTAAGTAAATGCAAAGTAAATTTTGCATTTCATTTGGAAATCAATGTCCCAGAGTCTGGAGGAAGAGTGGAGAGGCAACAATCCAAGCTGCTTTAGGTCTAGTGTGAATTTTCCACAATCAGTGATGGTTTGGGGAGCCATGTCATCTGCTGGTGTAGGTCCACTGTGTTTTATCAAGACCAAAGTCAACGCAGCCATCTACCAGGAAATTTTAGAGCACTTCATGCTTCCCTCTGCCGACAAGCTTTCTGGAGATGGAAATTTCATTCTCCAGCAGGAATTGGCACCTGTCCACACTGCCAAAAGTACCAATACCTGGTTTAAAAACAAAAGTATCACTGTGCTTGATTGGCCAGCAAAATCACCTAACCTTAACCCCATAGAGGGGTATTGTCAAGAGGAAGATGAGAGACACCAGACCCAACAATGCAGACGAGCTGAAGGCTGCTATCAAAGCAACCTGGGCTTCCATAACACCTCAGCAGTGCCACAGGCTGATCGCCTCCATGCCACGCCGCATTGATGCAGAAATTGATGCAAAAGGAGCCCAGACCAAGTATTGAGGGCATTTACTGAACATACATTTCAGCAGGCCAACATTTTGGATTTTAAAAACATTTTTCAAGCTGGTGTTATAAAGTATTCTAATTTACTGAGATAATGACTCTTGTGTTTTCATTGACTGTAAGCCATAATCATCAACATTAACAGAAATAAACACTTGAAATAGATCACTCTGTAATGACTTTATATAATATATGAGTTTCACTTTTTGTATTGAAGAACTGAATTAAATTAACTTTTTGATGATATTCTAATTCAGTGAGATGCACCTGTATATGTCACATGTCGTGAAGGGGTTACATGTGACCCGACATGTATGGTGAGCTAGCATTAATTTTTTTTAAATCATCTGGGACTAGGGCATAAAATGTCTCAATATTGCTGCCTGAAGGTAGGCGTCCCTCATAAATTGCTGGTTTTTGGAGGTGGATCAATAGCAGTAGTATTGGGTATGACCGCTTATTTTGGTAGCATGACCTGTGAGTTTTACTTTTTTAATGGCAAAATGCCTAGTGAGAATCGATTTTTTTTTTCATATTTATTCAAATCTAAAAAAAAAAGATTAAATTAAAAGGGCTTGGACAATAAGACGACAGTTTATTGAGTAAAATCAATTCCGAGTCACTTGGGATATGACGTGAATGGTATTTAATTTTACAATGAGCCATTGGGATTCTTTGCAGACATATTTATTTCATATTGATACATTGTAGTGTATCCGTTCACACATTTCTTTTAGTACTTTTTGGATACCCTTTATTGCTTTATTTCTAAGGTCCATGTGTGTATTTCTTACCATGTAGTGAATTATTTCTTACATCAGTATTAACCACATAAACCCATTTCTACAGCATTATATGTTCTGTTTTTCATTCTAGGTCTTTTATACCCATGGACAGTGATTTTGGAAATGCTATCACTTGAGCCTTGCTAGAATTTTTGCTTTTATTGTTCTGGCGGCTTCCATCTTTTTATTTGATTGACTCCTACTCATGCACATCACTTGAGTTCATGTCCCATTATAACTTCTATTTGGCTATGCACTGTATACAGCCAGCATGATTACTTACATATAGGAAAAAAATCTTTAGGTAAAGTGCTATACTGCAGTTTGAACAGTAGGTGGCATAAATGTACAACTTGAAAAAATGAAAGAAATAACTGAATAAAGTGAAAAGCAACTTCCTTGTTTAAATCCAGAGGATGAAATCCTGTCCGCCTGAGACAAATACTCACGACATGAGAGAGCTTAGTGTTTGTTCACAAATGGCAATTTTTTTGTGCTGTTTTTTTTTTTCTGTCATTTTAATTAAAATAAAAAAACAAGAAACAACAACTTGTGAAAATACACTTAACCGTCCGTGGCCCTGTGTCATCTTTACATGTTTCCTGCTTCTGTGTTTAAACAAAATTAATCCTATTCACTTTCAGCAAGCAGGGATCTTGAAATGGCTGGGCATTAAAAAGCGAAGTATATTAAAATGTAGCCTAATTTAACGATTATTATGACATAAAAACAGGAAACTGCATGTAAGTGGATGACGTCTCTCTGCCATCCATATACTCCACGAAGTCTCTCGCCTGCGCGGTGGAATCACTGGCTGTTCAATAGGTCACAGTGAGGCGCACCTGCACAGCTCCTCAATTCTACTGCGCAGGGTCGAGACTTCGACGGAGAGACATCATCCACTTACATGCAGTTAGGACAGGCAGCGTTTGAAAGGACCGGGGACGGCGCTGAGCACAATGTGGAGACACCCATTGGACCGGACCGGGCAATTTACATACAGTGCAGGAAAAGTATAAAACACTTTTTCTGTAGTATGCAGGAGCATGTCTGAGGATATAAAGAGGTTGCAGGAATTCCATTCTTGTGATCTTAAAGGTGATGGGCAGGGTCATAGGCGGATTATAATGAGGGCAATCCGGGCTACCGCCCGGGGCCCCGAGCCTGCAGGGGGCCCGCGGCTCCGGGCGGGGTGTCTAATGCCGGATTGCCCTCATTATATGTGCGGGCCGCCGCGGCACATACCGGTAGCAGTGGCGGGAGGGGGGGCCCCGGACCACTCCCCCAGCAGCGGCGCACGGCCGCTACTTCTTCATCGGCCGGGCCAGCACTGCAGCAGTTAACTTCCCGGTGCTGGCCCGGCCGCGTCACTGCTAGGAGACACGGCCCTGTGCGCGGACGTGTCTCCTAGCTGTGACGTCACACAGTGCACGCCCGGCCTGCACTGCTGCAACGGAGAAGTCAGAGCAGACAGGAGGAATGGAGCCGGGGGATGGTGAGTCTGTGTGTATGTGTATGTGTGTATGTGTGTGTGTGTGCAGGCAGATATCATTGTGTGATGTCTGTTTATATGTATTTTTGTGTTTCAAATGTGTTTATGCGTGTATGTATATGTCTGTATATGTTTGTGTGTGTGCGTGTCTGCATGCGTGACTGCGTGCGGCCTCCTGCTGAGTATAGTTGGCACCGTGTGGCCTCCTGCTGTCTCTGGATGGGGCGCTGTGCGGCCTCCCACTATGTATAGATGGCGCCGTGCGGCCTCCCGCTGTGTATAGATGGCGCCGTGCGGCCCCCTGCTGTGTATAGATGGCGCCGTGCGGCCCCCTGCTGTGTATAGATGGCGCCGTGCGGCCCTCTGCTGTGTATAGATGGTGCCGTGCGGCCCCCTGCTGTGTATAGATTGCGCCGTGCGGCCTCCTGCTGTGTATAGATGGTGCCGTGCGGCCCCCTGCTGTGTATAGATGGCGCCATGTGGCCCCCTGCTGCGTATAGATGGCGCCGTGCGGCCTCCTGCTGTGTATAGATGGCGCCGTGCGGCCTCCTGCTGTGTATAGATGGCGCCGTGCGGACTCCTGCTGTGTATAGATGGCGCCGTGCGGCCTCCTGCTGTGTATAGATGGTGCCGTGCGACCTCCTGCTGTGTATAGATGGTGCCGTGCGGCCTCCTGCTGTGTATAGATGGCACCGTGCGGCCTCCTGCTGTGTATAGATGGCGCTGTGCGGCCTCCTGATGTGTATAGATGGCGCCGTGCGGCCTCCTGCATATAGATGGCTATGTGCGGCCTCCTGCTGAGTATAGATGGTGCCGTGCGGCCTCCTTCTGTGTATAGATGGCGCCGTGCGGCTTCCTGCTGTGTATAGATGGTGCCGTGCGGCCTCCTGCTGTGTATAGATGGCGCCGTGTGGCCTCCTGCTGTGTATAGATGGCGCCATGCGGCCTCCTGCTGTGTATAAATGGCTACGTGTGGCCTCCTGCTGAGTATAGATGGCGCCGTGCGGCCTCCTGCTGTCTCTGGGGGGGGCACCGTGCGGCCTCCTGCTGTGTATAAATGGCGCCGTGCAGCCTCCTGCTGTGTATAGATGGCACCGTGCGGCCTCCCGCTGTGTATAGATGGCGCCATGCGGCCTCCCGCTGTATATAGATGGCTACGTGCGGCCTCCCGTTGTGTATAGATGGCAACGTGCGGCCTCCCGCTGTGTATAGATGGCTATGTGCGGCCTCCCGCTGTGTATAGATGGCACCGTGCAGCCTCCCGCTGCGTATAAATGGCTACGTGTGCTCAATATTGAGTCATACAATTAATGTAAGGCTATGTGCCCACGATACAGAAATGTTCCGGATTTTTTTTGAGTGTTTCTGCATCTCCCTGGCAGGAAAAACGCATGCGGATTGTACATGCAGATTGTACATGCGGATTTTACATGCGGATTGTACATGCGTTTTCCTGCCAGGGACTTGCGGATGTGAAGCGTTCTTCACTTTCATTTCCGCATGTGGGTTGACAAGCGCTTTCCAAGCGATTATAGCATCACTTGGAAAGTGCTTGACAACTTGGTTACACTATATAAATCCATGCAACCAGCATGGATTTATATAGTGTGACCGTAAAAGAATGGTAAAAAATAAAAATTATATACTTACTTTCTGATGGCCTGCCAACGTCAGCGGTCGCGTGACCCGTCACATGACTAAATGACGTCACGGCAGGTCCTTTTCAGACCATCGCGAGCTGCCGGCAAGCCAGGACGCATCGGATAAAGACACCGGGGGCCATCAGAAGGTAAGTATAATATTTATTTTTTATTTTATTCTTTTTTTACAGGTTCTATGGTACCCGGGTCCGGAGGAGAGTCTCCTGTCCTCCACACCCGGGTACCATCCGCACATTGAAACGCATGGATTCCGCATCTACAGATGCAGGGATGCGGATTCCATGCGTTCTAATGCAAGTCAATGGCGGCGAAAACGCCGCGCTTCCGCAAAATAATTGGTAATGCTGCGGATTTTTCCGCAATGATAATCCACAGCGGAAATTTCCGCAGCATGTACACAGCACATGCGGATTATCATTGGGGAACATGGCAGACCTTCCACCAAGCATTTTTTAAGTGTTTCTGCAGCGGAATTGCCGCTGCGGAAACGCTTAAAAAACGCATAGTGGGCATACAGCCTAAAAAAAAATATAATTAATATTGTGCCAAATTAATTTCACGTGAACTATCACATGATCTATCACAGGGGAACATGTGACATGTCACGTGATAAATCAGGTGTGTGTGGGGGGGGTCCCACGCCTTCTAAACTGTCTGGGGCCCTTGCTACTCTTAATCCACCCCTGGGCAGGGTTTATATGCCAAAAAACTGGTGACAGATTCCCTCTAATACTTTTCTAAATTACTACTATTGCTTCATTTTTTCATGTTTCAAAGATCTTATAAAGATAGTCCTTGATTGATTCCTGTAGTAATCTTCACCTCGCTCATAGAAGGAATAGTAATATGACTTGAGTATGTAAAGTGCCTTTATCTGTCCCTACGTGGAATAAACTGTCCTCTCTCACCTCTATCCCTATGCCATAATAGCCTAAAATGGCCTATGTTACATGCACGCTGCTAGGTTCACATAGGGGCGAGACAGGTTACATGAATTCTTTGGAATCCAGGGGGTACCGTTACTCAGGGCGACTATAGACCATGTGCTGCAGCTTCTCTCAGGCACACTGGGGTATTGACCCCCAGGCACAGACACCACTTGACAAGAATCCTCATAAACGGTAGAACATGGCCATTTAATAAGAAGCCGCACAGCCAGTGCAAGTTAAGTCTTATGAGCAACAGGATCCAGTGACAAACAGTACAGTTTCCTTAGCAGCACAGCAGTTCACAGTCTTCCCAGTAGTACAGGACTGCACAGTTCTAATGCAAAGGCATATTAATGAACACAGTATTCTTTATAGCACAGTGAGATGGAAGGGGGGAAGGGTTTGCTGAGGGAGATGATCCCTGTGACACCATTTCTTCCAGTCCTTATCTTTCTGCCTAACAATACTCTGCACTGCTAGTTCAGGATCTCTACCTGACCTGTGCATAGCTTCACTCCTGAATTGAATCCTGCTTACTTGCAGGGGTGCTTCTGTGAGATACAGAACACACCCACCACCTTTCTCTTGGCTCCAGCCAGACAGTAAACAACTTCCCCACAATCCCCCTGGGGTTCTGCTGAAACACTTCCCTTCTCCTTTGACTGTGTTAACCCCTCTAGTTTCTGGATGCTTCTGGAGCACAACACTTCCTGTCTCATGTGCTTGTGTTACTTCTAATAATTGCTGAATGCTTTTAAAGCAACAGCACTACTGTAGCATGTCACACTCTGCAACAGCAATACTTCTGCATGTCACACTCTTCCCTCCTTCTTTTTTTTAATGTCGTCCTCGACATTCATCTTAATTGGTCAATCTGACCAATTCTGAGACAGTGGTGAAGTTGGATAACTTTATATACAAATTGGCATTGCGAAATTGGTATATCGTTCATAAACATTGATAACAACCTAATCTTATGACCTTTTTCTTGTAGGATACCAGTAAGAAATAAACAATTAAAACAGCTAAAACAATCAGCATCTCTTCAGCTGGAGCTTTTTGTACGTCTTCAACCAGCTCTCTCTCTCTATGCTTTAACAGTTCTTTGTTTCTTCAAAGTCTTGCAAGGAAAGTCAAAGCATGAAAACAAGTCTTTCCACCAGGCAACATCTTCCATACTGCCTTTCGGTGGTGAATACCACTCAAGTGGGCTTACCTGGTCCGCAGGCAGAGATATCTGTTTCCAGGTGACAGTCCTTGGCACTTCACTTGGTTCACCAAGTGTCTCATACGTCAGAATGACGGGCCTCCTGACTTCTCGAGTCGACATCCTCCTGGTGAGTTGTTCCTCAGAGATCACGGGTTCTTTGGTCACAGAAGTTTCTTCCACCGTACTCATTTCCCGTGCTTTCTCAGATGTTCTTGGAGCTGCCTCTGTAAATTTCTGTACTTCTCCTGAGTCACTTATTTCCACATGGTCTGGTAATTCCGCTTCTCCTGAGTGTCGATCGGTCTCTTCAGAGGCCGGTGTTCGATCATCAGATCTGAATTGGACTTCATTTGTACTCCTTGGTACTGTTAGAACCCTCCTGTTTGTTTTTTCTATCTTGTGGTTTGCGGTCATGTGACCATCTGCCTTTATATTTATATTCCAGCTCTGCCCTTCTGGCTGTGCTGGACTTCAGTGTTCTACTGTCTCTCTAGCCTGGTGCTTCTGTGCCTTTCTCTTTCAAGTTCGCTTGGTCCTCTGGGACCTCTAGTACTTTTTGTCAGTTTGTCTTTTTGTGTTCTGCAACAACTTCTGTTTAGGAGGTGTCCCTTTTTTGTCCCAGTCCTTAGTTCTTTTAGGGACCCCTCCACTTAATTCTATAGGTCTTCGTTCAGACTAGACGAGGACTAAGGCGGGTCTGTTCACTGGGAACAGGCAGCCCGCTACATCGTAGGGATTCAGCTTAGTCTTACTGTAGGGACAGCTTTCCCCTATCTTTCCTTAGTACTTGTTGCAGATCATAACAGTAAGTCGAGTCCAAAAAACTAAAATGAAAGAAATTCGGGGATCAGTATGGTTTCCGTGCAGGATTTGGCTCAACGCCTGCAGGGATTGTCTCTGGAGGTGGCCGAGCTTCAGCAACACGTGTGTAGCTGTCCACTCCTGAAGCGCATTTTGTCGAACCCAAGGTAGGACTGCCTGATGTTTTTTATGGTAAACAGCAAGATTTTTTTTCCTTTAAAAATGCTTGTTTGTTATATTTTCGTTTGAGACCAAGGTCCTCTGTGAATGAATCACAGCGCATTGGTTTTATTATGTCACTTTTGTGCAATGAACCACAGGGGTGGGCCTTTTCTCTCCAGCCTAATGATCCGTGTTTAAGGTCTGTTGAAGAATTTTTTTCTGCTATGGGGCTATTATATGACGATCCTGATCGAGTTTCATCTGCTGAATCAGAACTTAGAAGTTTGAATTAGGGGTCAGATGATGTTGAAAATTATTGCACACACTTCAGGAGATGGGCTTCAGAAGTTAAGTGGAATGATTCGGCGCTGAGATGTTTATTTCTTGCTGGTCTGAGTGAAAGGGTTAAGGATTTGCTAATTGCATTCCCTGCACCTGAGACTCTGCAGGAAGCTATGCAGTTAGCTGTTCGTATAGACAGGAGACTGAGGTGCAGGCTCAATGAGGTAAAGACTCCTCTAATGTCAGGTCCTAGTCCCCAGAAAATCTGCTCTGACGGCGGGGAACCAATGGAGGTTGGGGCGATGTCACTCCGCTCTCAGGAAAGAGACCGGAGATTTGCCAAGGGATTGTGTCTTTATTGTGGTAAAGCTGACCATTTGATTAAGTATTGTGAGCGTCGTTTAAGTAAAGAAAAAAAAAAGGTCAGTTACGCCCGTATAGCGTGTTTACGTTCTGCAGGAGTATTTCTTTATGGGAGTACTACTTTGGAGGGAGATTTGATTGAATTTCAGGTATTTGTGGATTGTGGTTCAACACTTAATGTGATTGATAAAGGGTTTTTGGAAAATCTTACATTGAAATCCAAACCGTTGTCATCACCTATTTCTGTGATTGCTATTGATAACACTCCCTTGAAATGTATTACTCAAAAGACTGCAGCATTTCCCCTCACTATCAATGGAGTTCACCAAGAAATTTTGGACTTGGTCGTTTAGAATAATTTGCCCTCTCCAGTTGTTCTAGGATTGCCTTGGTTAAGACTGCACAATCCTTTATTGGACTGGTCTACAAATGTGATTAAGTCTTGGAGTCCAAAGTGCTATGATAAATGTTGTAATGGTCGCATTGCGGCTGTGGAAAAAGGGGAATTACCGGTACCTATTCAAGATTTTTGGAGGGTTTTATCGGAGGAGGAGTCTTACCTCCTCATAGGGATTATGATTGCGCCATTGAGTTTGTTCCGGGTGCTACTCTTCCCAAAAGTCGCTTGTTTAATCTGACTATCCCTGAAAGAAAGGCCTTGGAGGAGTACATAGAGACTAGCGTGGCTGCTGGTCACATTAGACCTTCTAAGCCACCTGTGGCAGTTGGATTCTTCTTTGTTAAAAAAAAGGACGGCGGTTTACGTCCATGTCAGGATTTTCGTGAAATTAATAAGATTACCGTACGCAATTCCTACCCATTGCCGTTAATTCCTGACTTGTTTAACCAGTTAGTGGGAGCCAAGTGGTTCTCCAAAATTGATCTCTGGGGGGCAAACAATTTGTTACATGTGAAGGAGGGTGATGAATGGAAAACTGCTTTTAACACTCCGGTAGGTCATTTTGAGAATCTGGTGATGCCTTTTGGTCTTACCAATGCACCTGCATTTTTTTCAGAACCTTATTAATGACATCCTGAGACCTTTGATTGGTAAGAATGTGGTTGTGTATTTGGATGACATTTTGATTTATTCACCAGATCTAGAGTCCCATTGGCAGAGTGTACGTGAAGTTTTTCAGTTATTGAGTGATAATTCACTCTTTGCTAAGCTGGAGAAATGTGAGTTCGCTGTGCTCCAAATTAGTTTTTTGGGCTACATTGTCTCCAGCGAGGGCTTTGAGATGGACCCTGTGAAGGTTCAGGCTGTGCAGGAATGGCCTAGGCCTATTGGTTTGAAATCTATACAGAGATTTTTGGGTTTTGCCAATTATTACAGGAAATTCATTAACAATTTTTCTGTAATTGTTAAACCTCTAACCGATCTCACCAGGAAAGGTGCGAATACGGCCCAGTGTACTACTGAGGCCATTGAAGCGTTTGAGTATCTCAGAGAGAGGTTCAGTTCTGCCCCTATCCTTTTGCAGCCTGATGAGACCAAGCCTTTTTTGGTTGATGTCGATGCTTCATCGGTGGGGGTCGGAGCAGTTTTGTCTCAGGAGAACAAGGGTGGAGTACATCCTTGTGCCTTCTTTTCGAAAAAAAATTCGGAAACCGAATTGAATTATGATGTTGGAAATCGGGAGTTGCTGGCTATTAAACTTGCGTTTGAACATTGGCGTCATTTTTTGGAAGGCGCTAGATTTCCTATTCAGGTTTTCACAGATCATAAGAATTTGATCTATCTGGATGCTGCCAAGCGCTTGAATGCCCATCAAGCTAGGTGGGCACATTTTTTTTCTCGGTTTCATTTTTCTGTTACCTATATCCCTGGTACTAAGAATGTTAAAGCCGATGCTTTATCTCGCAGCCACACTCCTACGGTCGGAGCCAAGGAGGAGGAGAGCATTTTACAGAAAGGAGTTGTGGTGGCGCCTTTGGACTCCGTTTTAGAGAATGGGATTCTGAATACTCAAGATGATGTTCCATCTAACACTCCCCATGGGAGGTTGTTCGTGCCTAGAGCCTTTAGGAGAGATTTGTTTGAGGAGTGTCGTGAGTCTCGGTTGGCAGGTCATCCAGGAGTTTCAGAGACTAAGAGACTTATCAGTCGCAGTTTTTGGTGGCCTGGATGGCAGAAGGAAGTTATCAAGTGGGTGAGTCAGTGTACCTTGTGTGCTAGGTCAAAGGCTTCACATACTCCTGCTGCGGGGTTGCTTTGCCCTCTGGAGGTTCCTAGTGCGCCTTGGACGCATCTCACTATGGATTTTATTACTGATCTTCCTGTGTCCAAGGGTTTTACTGTCATCTGGGTGGTCATGGACCGTTTTAGTAAGATGTGTCATTTGGTTCCATTCATTAAGTTGCCCTGCGCCAAGACACTCGCTAAGGCGTTTGTTAAGGAGATTGTCAAGTTCCATGGCGTTCCCACGGATATTGTTTCTGATAGAGGACCTCAGTTTGTGGCTCGCTTTTGGGGTGCTTTTTGTGACAGGTTGGGAGTCCATTTGTCATTTTCATCTGGTTATCATCCTGTGTCGAATGGACAGAGTGAAAGAAAGAACCAGGATGTTAAACAGTTTTTGCGTTGTTTTGTGGTGGACAATCAAGAGGTGTGGTCTGAGTTTCTGCCTCTCGCAGAATTTGCTCTTAACAATCATACATCTGTAGCACCCCGAGGGTTCGGTTGCTACAGGGGTATTGCACCTCATCCAGAGGTGTGATATTCCACTGCCAGGTAAGGATGGAGTTTGGACCAGGGCTCAGTTAGCTGCATACACACACACACCCCATTTCCGGGGGACAGCTCGACGGTGCTCCCAGCTGCGGTCACAACTGACCATGTCCCTGGCTGGAGTGGGGAGGGGGAAGAGAACCCAGTGGTGTAGGAGCAGAAAGGGGGCGGTTTCTGGGAGCACAGGAAGGAGCTGATTGGGTGCAGGTCACCTGAGCTCAGACACAGAGAAGCAGATAAAAGATGGGGGCCATCTTAGGAGGGAGTTTAGTCAGAGCAGAAGGGAGAGAGAGCTGACAGGGAGCAGCGGCTCAGGCTGAGCTCAGCTCCAGGAGGCAGGCCTAGAGAAAAGGCCAGAGCCTGGAGAGGAGAAGAGGAGAAGGAGAAGATAGGAAGGAGGAGAGACAGAGGAGTGGAAAGGCTCCAGAAACAAGAAGGCAGAAGGGACCCTAAGAGTGCAGAACGGCCAGCAACTGTTGCATACCCGCATTCTACCGGGTGGAAGGGTCAGGCCGTGGAAGGGTACCGGATCCCTAAGTTGGTGGAGGTGAATCTACCCTCAGCCAAGAACCGGAGGTTGTGACCATTTATTGGTGCGACCCCCCGCTAAACCTGCTAGGAAGGCACCATATAGGATAGCGGGAAGTGAAGGCCAACGCTTACCCGACACGGTCCGCGGTAGCCGGACAGAAGTCAGGACACTGGTGGGGCACGAGAGGCCAGAGAAAGGACAGAAAGGGGTCCTGTGACATACTCCTGAATTGCCTGGGGGTTGACCGAGCTCCTCACCTGGTGGACGCAGCACGGCTCGGGCAGTCCTTGCTGACAGAAGTGACTTGGATAACAACTGTGAGTAAAAGACCCTGGACTGCATCATTGGACTCTGTGTGATTTCTGCTGTGCCTGCACCATCACCCCCAGCATCCACCTACACTGCCCTAAGGCTACACTCCTCCCGTGGGGAGTTATCCTACCCCTGTGCTGCACACCAACACCAGCCTCAGCGGTCTGCCTCGCAGCGGCGGTTATTCCTGCCAGCAATCCACGGGTGGCATAGTCGGACATTAATAACCACCATAAACATAGACTGCACATGGTTTGACCACCCTGAGCCATGGGACCGGGTTGCCACTACTACTCCCCAGCGACACACAGAGATCCGGTTCCGGGTATCCCACGGCCCAGGGGGCGAGTCACATCCTCCTCTGCTGGGTGTTCTCCTTTTTTTTGTTGTACTGGGAGACATCCGTCTTTTGGTTCGTTCTCTAAATTGGGGTCGGCGGTGCCGGAGGAGGAGAATTTTTCCGGTGATTTGGAGAGAGTTTGGACTAATGTACATTGCAACCTTCAAGAGGCTAACAAGAAGTCCAAGAAGTATTTTGACAGGAAACGTAAACAGGTTTTGTTTACTGTGGGTGACATGGTTTGGTTGTCCTCGAAGAACCGGCGGTTGAGGATTCCCTCTAAAAAACTGGGTCCTAAGTTTGTGGGTCCATTTAAAGTGCTTCAGGTTGTTAACCCATCTGCTGTTAGGTTGGATGTCCCTACTTCCTGGAAGATTAATCCTGTGTTTCATATTTCCTTGTTGAAAAAGGCTGACGTATCTGATAGGGACGCCACTGTCACAGTTCCTTCTGTGGTGGAAGACGGCGAATATGATATTTCTCGTATCTTGAATTCTAGTTGGCATAGAGGGAGATTACAGTATCTTGTCTCCTGGAAGGGTTTCGGTCCTGAAGACAACTCCTGGGTAAGGACGGATGATGTCTAGGCTTGTTAAAGCTTTCCACAGCAGGTTTCCGGATAGGCCTGGGCCTGGAGGATCCGGAGGATCCTCATAAAAGAGGGGGTACTGTTATAACCCTCCTGTTTGTTTTTTTCTATCTTGTGGTTTGCGGTCATGTGACCATCTGCCTTTATATTCCAGCTCCACCCTTCTGGCTGTGCTGGACTTCAGTGTTCTACTGTCTCTCTAGCCTGGTGCTTCTGTGCCTTTCTCTTTCAAGTTCGCTTGGTCCTCTGGGACCTCTAGTACTTTTTGTCAGTTTGTCTTTTTGTGTTCTGCAACAACTTCTGTTTAGAAGGTGTCCCTTTTTTGTCCCAGTCCTTAGTTTTTTAGGGACCCCTCCCCTTAATTCTATAGGTCTTCGTTCAGACTAGCCGAGGACTAAGGCAGGTCTGTTCACTAGGAACAGGCAGCCCGCTACATCATAGGGATTCAGCTTAGTCTTACTGTAGGGACAGCTTTCCCCTATCTTTCCTTAGTACTTGTTGCAGATCATAACAGGTACAAACTGTGGAGCTTCAGGACTTAGTTCACTCTCCTGAGGATTGTACATCCCTCTCCTTGCTGGTCTGAGAAATATAACGGTGTGTTCTTCTCCATCGGAACTTTCAAGGTCACTATCCACCTCCGGAGCTTCAGTCTGTGGTGGTCCCTTAGGCGATCTCAGACGACGTCTTTCTACTTCTGGGAAGTCTTGTTGTGGTGGGAGATAATCACACGATAGTAGTCATCAGCTTTCCTCCTCGCGATCACATACACTTTGTCTTCCCAGTACGAATGAAGTTTTCCTGGACCGCCTTTCTCAGGTACGTACTTGACTAGCACCCAGTTTCCCGGTGCCAATTCTGCTCCATAACATTTTCGATCATAGTACTCCTTACTCTTGCTCTGTCCTTACGTAACCACTTTGGACGCTATGTTGTATGCCTCTGCCATCCGTTCCTTCCATTTCCGAACGTACTCCAGATACGTTCTGTAAGTCTCTGACACCAGAATATCAAACATGATGTCGATTGGCAGTCTTGGTGATTGTCCATACAATAGGAAAAAGGGTGAGTAACCCGTTGCATCGCTCTTTGTACAGTTATAGGCATGTACCACTTTTGACAGGGAAGTCTTCCAGTCTTTCTTCTCATCAGCTGTTAAAGTGAGCAACATCGACAATAATGTCTGGTTAAAACTTTCCACTTGTCCATTGCCTTCTGGGTGATAGGGCGTTGTGTGGGATCTCTGAATTCCACAGTACGTTCCTAGCTTGGCAAAGAGCTGGTTCTCAAATTCTCTTCCTTGGTCGTGGTGTAACCTCGTAGGGAACCCAAACCTCAAATCAAAATCATTGAAGATCTTCTCTGCCTCTGTTCGACCTGATTTATTGGTGGTGGCATATGCTTGAGCAAATCGAGTGAAATGGTCCATCACCACCAAGATGTATTCGTAACCACCCTTGCACGTCTCGAGATGTAGAAAATCTATTGAGACCATCTCAAACGGATACGTAGTTTGGATGTTGCCCATAGGTGCCCGGGTTGACATGTTGGGATGTTTATCTTTCAGACACCCACACTCCCTGGTCACGTACCTCTCAATATCTCTCTGCATGTATGGCCAGAAGAAACGTTCATGGATTAAGTTTGTTGTCCTTTCCACTCCCACTTGTCCCATGTTTTCATGGAGTTCTTTGAAGACCAACCTACGGAATACTCTGGGTAGTACCAACTGCCGGTTTTGTCCTCCTTTACGATACAGGATACTGTCTTCACTGAAGTAGAGCTTCGTCCATTTTTTTAAGTAAAACAGATACTGCTGGTGACTCATTGTCTCTCTCAATTGCTTCCAGACTGACTTCCTCTGAGCATTCTTGCATGAACTCCTCAGGCTCTAGTGGAATTCTTGACAATCCGTCAGCATCCGCATTGCATTTTCCTGGCCTGTACTTAATGCTGAAATTGAAGTCAGCTAGTTCAGCGACCCATCTCTGACCTGTTGCATTCAGTTTGGCTGTAGTAAGGACATAGGTCAAAGGGTTGTTGTCAGTGCATACCTCAAACTCTTTGCTGTAGTAGAGATAATCTCTAAATCATTCACAGATAGCCCATTTCAATGCCAGGAACTCCAATTTTCCAAAATGTAGATGGTAATTCTTCTCGGCGTCTGTCAACATTCTAGAACCGTAACAGATGACCCTCAATTTTCCATCTTGATGCTGATACAAAGCCGCTCCCAGTCCAACTTGAGAAGCATCACAATGAAGAACAAATGGTAAATTAAAATCAGTATATTACAAGATGGGTGGTTTTACCAGGTAGTCTACTAGTTCTTCCAATACCTACTGGTGGTCTGCTGTCCAGAGAATGGGCTGTTAGGACGAAACGGCGTTGTTTCTTTTAAGCCCGGTCCTACCCGCATTCTTCTTTTTCTCCATGGGTGTTGTTGTCTCTGTCATCCCCCCCAAGAGGAGGTATCGTGGGGCAGCAATCCTGGAGAAGTTCCGAACGTAAGTACGATAGTAGGAGAGGAATCCCAATATCTGCCTCAATTCCCCGACAGTAGAGGGCCGCTTGTCTTTTAAGATCAGTACTGGAGCGATTTCTTCTGGGTCCATGGTATATCCTTCTCCGGACACAATTTTCCCTAGAAATCGGACTTGTCTTTTGAACAGTTCACAGATCTTTGGGGTCAACTTAACTCTATGTTGTTGATACCGTTGTAATATGGTCCTCACGTGTTGATCATGCTCCCGGAAGGTTTTGCTGTGTACCACATTGTCATCCAAGTACGGCTGGCAGATATTGTCCCTCAATCCTTCTAAACATGTCTGCTAGCTCCTCTGGAATTCTGCTGGAGCTGAACTGAGCCCAAACGGTATGCGAATCCACTCATATAATCCTCACGGTGTGATGAATACTGTCAAATGTCTACTGGACTCTTCAACAAACCCTTGATGGTATGCTTTACCCTGATCGAGGACAGAGAACCAGGTACTTCCTGATAGGCTATCCAGCATATCTTGGATCTTTGGTATCGAGTGCCGATCAGGTACTGACTTTCGGATTAGTTCCCGGGTAATCAGAGCAGAGTGTCAACATACCGTCCTTCTTCCTAACACACACAATAGGAGATGAATAAGACGACTTTGACTTTTGGACCCAACCTCTGTTGATTAGGTCTTGTAGATACTCTTTCACTTCACGGTGTAATGGTTTTGGCACAGACATGTAACTTCTGGTTACTGGGGTTGTGTCTTTCAAATTGATTTTCAACTGCAACAATGGGATACAGCCAATATCAGAGTCATCTTTGGAGAACACATGACATTCTTCTCTCAGCATCTGTTTTGCTACCGCTCGATCTTCAAGACACAAGTGTTCCAGGTGTACTGGGGGATCCCAGGACTCAAAGGTGGGTTGTGCAATTTCTTCCCCTGGGCAACTCCTGTTCCTTGGTGGGGAGACTGAATTCACTGTAGACCCCTGGGCGGGTCTCACACTGGCTGGATATACCGTTTTAACGGTTGTGATGTGACCTAACACAGTCTTTGGATCCAGTCTAATTTCGTGTCTCGTAGTATTCATCACAGGTACGGTCACTCAAGCAAACCTACCAGTAGGAATCGTAAGCACAGTCTCACCTTTAACTAGACCTTCCGGAAGTTCTGAGGAGTCTTTTGGCACGAGCAATCTTTTCTGGACTTTTCTTCCCGGTTCTACCCCGACTCCACACCTTACCCCCACCATTTGGTTTGCAGGGATGATGGTTGGGCTCCAGCCTACCTTGACTTCTTTTAGGTCCATTGTATTCTGTGCTTAATTTATTCTATCAATCACATTTTCCGCCATGGAATTGGGTACAACGAGCGATGTGGCGATTGCATCCACCACCAGCGCCCATGCCTTGTGTTTCATGATGACCTCACTGATTACATTATAACCCAGGATAGGATCCTCTGCTATGTTCTGATCACTGGTCACAAGAAAAGGTACCAAAAGCTCGATGGTGTTGCTGTTCTTCGTGGCCCTGAGTTGGAAAGTCACTTCCACCCAGCCTATGAAAGGGACTTCAGTCTGGTTGACGGCTTTGCCGAGGAGTTCCACTGGTCCCAAGAGTTCTTTTAGTGATTGAAGCCAAGTGTGTGGCAGGTAGCGCCTTCTCCATTCTTCATTCAAAGGCTCGTTTGACCTCCGCACTGGGCATTAAGTAACTGATGCCCCTGTCTCCCTTGCAGCTGTTGTAGACGGGAACACACTTGGGGATAGTACTGACACAGCCATTTTACCTCAAGCTCCGTTCTGGGGTTTGGTGAGATTTGTATTTTATTCCGGGGCCTTCTCCGTGTCGCGGTTACCAGTCGCCTCGCACTGGTAACCTCTTGTCTTTTAACCCAAACGACCGTGACCATTGGCATTCCTTGGCATAATGTCCTTCCTCACCATATCTTAGACAGTGGACACACACCGTACTCTGATTTGATGAACGGCATGCTTCACAAGCTGGGTATCTTCTGTTTTAGAACCCACTCCTGGGTCTGAGGGATACCCGTTCTGGCCTGGAAGGAATCAACTTTTTCACCTCAATCAACTCGGCTCGCAGTTCTCCTATTACTTTCTCCCAGTCAGTGCTGGCGGTCCTCTCTTTTGTTGGTGATTTAAGGTTCCTTCTCGGAGGTGGACATGAGGGTCTCTAAGACGATCTTCGGACTGGCCACTGGGGGTCTCCAACTTCAGCTGACTCATTTTGGTGATGTTTGGAGCAGAGCCTTTCTTTAACTTCTGATCGCTCTCTGACTCCAAACTAGCTGTCTCATTCATCTTTTCAATTAGGACTTCGTCCAGAATGACAGGATCTTCTAGGTACTGTTTCAGCTGCAACTTGATGTCTTTGCTCATTAACCCCGTTTCCAATGATCTCAAGAACTTCTTCTGGACTAGTCCCGCATCAAACTTCTCTTCTGCTTCTACATCTCTGGATGCAAACAACAGTCTATCCTTCAGTTCAATTACTCTGAACAAGAAACTTTGGGGTGATTCATTATTTTTCTATGAGAGGTTATTGAGTCAGTGGAACAATTCTGAAGTACTCTCTTCTTTATAGTGCCCTTTTAAAATCATCTTCAGCTGTTGCAAGGTCAATTACTACGAAGGTTCAGTCCTGGGCTGATCGCTTTCACCACCCCATCAACAATCTCCTCTGGCTGGTAGCCTTTCTGTAAGCCTGCATTGATCTGGTGCAACAAGTTCATATAAGACAGTCTCTCTTTCTGTTCACACTCTCCAATCTGTCCCAGGATCTTGAATTATTTCCTTATGGTGATTTGTGGTGTTAGAGGGGACTGTCTCCCTGATTTATCTAACCCGACCAGGTTAAAGGTCCTGTCTGAGTCTATCACCCGTTCAGAGATTTTGGTCTATTCCTGCAGGGCTGTTGTTAGGGCTTTGAATTGTTCTTTCATTTCCAGTAGTTCAGTCTGTGGATGGAGATTCCCGCTTTTGGTTATTGGTGCCGCCCCTCCATCCCCTAACTTCAACCTGGTTAGAAACTGTGTTACTTCCTGGAGGAATGTCCCCATGACGTCTTCAGCTTCTTTCTCCCCCAGCTTATCAATTTTTGCATTAATGGCAGCTAACAGTTGCCTGTGGTTGTGTGCTTTAGAAATCTGTTCTTCTGACATCTTTATATGTTCTGCTACTGTTCTCAATTCTTCACAGGTTAACTGAGGAAGAAGCTCTCTAATTCTGTCCATTTGTATTTCCACATCCATTGCCGCTAGTGAGTTTTTTTTAGGGCTGGTCACCTTTAACTAGTGTTGCAGAGTTGAGTTGAGATGCTGTGATGCTGTGTTTTTCCAGACACTTTTCCTCTTCTCCCTGTACACGCTAATTCCCGCTCAGGACACCCTGTATGGGCCACCAATGTTACACGCATACCGCTAGGTTCATATAGGGCAAGACAGGTTACATGAATTCTTTGGAATCCAGGGAGAATTGTTACTCAGGGTGACCATAGACCATGTGCTGCAGCTTCTCTCAGGCACACAGGAGTATTGACCCTGAGGCACAGACATGTAGGTTGTTTCACTTGCTGACCAGACACACTTGACAAGAGTCCTCATAAACGGTAGAACAGTGGCATTTAATAAGAAGCCGCACAGCCAGTGCAAGTCTTATGAGCAACAGGCTCCAGTGAAAAACAGTACAGTTTTCGTAGCAGCACAGCAGTTCACAGTATTCCCAGTAGTACAGGACAGCACAGTTCTAATGCAAAGGCACATTAATGAACACAGCATTCTTTACAGCACAGTGAGATGGAAGGGGGGGTTGCTGAGGGAGATGATCCCTGTGACACCATTTCTTACAGTCCTTATTTTTCTGCCTGACAATACTCTGCACTGCTAGTTCAGGAAGTCTACCTGACCTGTGCTTAGCTTCACTCCTGACTTGAATCCTTTTCACTTGCAGGGGCGCTTCTGTGAGATACAGAACACCCACACCACCTTTCTCTTCCGGCTCCAGTCAAACAGTAAACAACTTCCCCACAATCCCCCTGGGGCTCTGCTAAAACACTCCCCTTCTCCTATGACTATGTTAACCCCTCTAGTTGCTGGATGCTTCTGGAGCACAACACTTCCTGTCTCATGTGCTTGTGTTACTTCTAATAGTTGCTGAATGCTTTTAAAGCAACAGCACTACTTCTGCATGTCACACTCTGTCACAGCACTACTTCTGCATGTAACACCTAAAATATTGCCTGTGATAGCCCCCCATGATTGTGATGTGATAGCTGCAGGGCACTACAGGCTTTCAGGAAATTCAGCTCAAATTCTATTTGTCGCGGATCGATGCGATCATCTCTAACTATAGAGGATCTGTCATCAGGTCGAAAGGGGCCATTTTTTGCTCTTATTTTATTTCTGCGGCTCCCCTGAGTTGTTTTTAACCCGCCATATGGGTCCAGAGATATGCCTTTTTATGTATTCCTATTTTTTATGGTCTTTACAAGGGGGTGTTGCTCACATTGTAATTATACAGTGCAGCCTAAAAACGCCCCCAAAAGAATCCCGTGAGCCACGCCCTCATAACAATTAATACTAAATAAAAAGGCCCATATTTATGGAACTGTATGGTGGATTTAAAAAAACAACGGGAATAAAATAAGAGCAAAACATGTCACTTTTGACCTGGTGATAAGTCCTTTTTAAATACTCTTTTAAGGGCTTGTTCACATGTGTCTGACTTTCCTGCTAGAATCTCTTCTGAAGAAAAATGCAGAAGGTAATCTGACTATAAAAATTATATCATAGCTTTTTTGGGAAGAGTTTTTTTGTGCTGTAAAATCATTTGTAATCAGTTGTGATACCGGATATCAGCTTGAGCCGGACAAAGAAATGCTGTATGAAATATTTCTCTGCACAGCTATGAGCACCAGACAGGAGAACAAAGTGCACAAAAGTCAATACTTGTTTCTGGCTTAGAAATAAACAAATCTGATTTATGTGGACCAGCGTAACCACAGGGTGCTTAGAAAGTGAAGTAGTAAAAAATACTGGATGAGAAAAAAATAAAAAAAATTCTAAATAATATTGTCATTAAAGTATAATATAGTCAATAAAATGATCTAGTCACTATCATTTGCTAAATAATATAGTCAGTAAAAGATAGTAAAGTATTTTATAATATGTAAAGTGAGGTATTAAAGGGAATCTATCACCAGGTTTTTCCCATATAACCTATGGCCACCACCTTTCAGCTCCATGTGGCAGCATTCTAATATGCTGCATATATGACTCCAATGCAAAAAAAGGCCTTCATTATACTCACCTACGGGGTGGTCTGGTCCGATGGGCGTCTCTAGTCTTGGTCTGTCACCTCCTATTAGTCAATAATAGAGATGAGCGAATAAATTTGCGTGGAATTGAATTCCATTCGAATTTTACAAAGAGTCCGCATTCGCCAAAATTAGTTTTTTTTTGTAATTTGCTCCCCTCCAAATTTAGCAAAATTTTTCTGATCCATGAAAAGGTTAAACAAGATAAATAAATTATTATACTCACCTTATCGCTCACCATGCCGTCTTGACCTTTCACGAGCTAGTGGAGAACCCTCCAGGACCTCCTCAGAGTCGGAAGTCCCAGCCAAGCATGGAGATGCCCAGGGATTCAGCGCTTGTGACGGTGATAAGATGTGTTGAGGACTGGACAGGTGTGGAGGGGCCGGAGAGGTGAATGTTGAGGGGAGTATAAGGGACATTCAATTCATGGAGAATAACCTCTCTGCTAATCAAATTTCCTGGTAAAATCTGCATGAGCAGGCAAATTCAAATTTTGCCTGATCTGTTCAAATCTTAATAAATGTAATTATTCTCTATTGGTTGGTTAATACAGACATGGCACACCCTTTCACTCCTTCATTGGTTCAGTTAACATATGGAAGTACTAATATTGTTCATTTTATTTAATTTTAAAGCAGCAATGATAAGCGTCAAGATTATACAGTTCAGTGCCTAAAACTCAGTTTATGATGATTTTGCACAGATTGTCCAGTAGATGGCACCATTTCTCTATCTGTAATAACTTGGGATCCTGCTATACTGCAGAGCTCAGTATCTTGGGAAATGTTCTTGTTAGTGGACTAATACAGGACACCTAATAAAGAAATCGGTAACAGGTTTGGTTTATGTTCTGAGCTCGCAGCCCCATTGATTTGTTAAAACTGTAAACAAACCCAGAAAAATAGTGACATGTATATCTACGTATCCTTATTATAGTGTGTGAATTATTTTTTATTTTTTTTTATTATTTTTCCCAGTGATTCACTTGCTTAGATCTTGTATAGCAGAAATCAATTTGATGTCTACTGTCCTCAAAGGAAAAAGAATGACATAAAGTGTGTAATTCTTAACTTTTTCCCTAGGTGGCACTGTAGGGAAATGAAACACTTGCTACACTCACAGATTACTGCTGATTGCTACAATACGCTCCTAGTAGCAGAAAACCCTGAAATCAGCTAATTGTCATTAAATCATTCTAAAAAAAAGTATAGTAAGGCTATGTTCACACATCTTGTTTTTTTCAGTGTTTTCTTCTGCAGCAAAACCTGATCTCTTGCCATGAGGTTTGTTCAGGATTTTTCTTGCTTTTTTGCTTGTTTTTTGGTGAGTTTTTTTCACTGTCCTTTTGTCTCTTTTATGCATGGACATAAAATACATAAATCTCATTCTGGTTTTGGCACAAAAAATGCTAAAAAATCTGACACCTGCGTTTTTGGTGCGTTTTTTTCACCACCCATTACTTCCAATGGGTGAAAAAACGATGAAAAATCTGTGAAAAAAGGCTGAAAGAAGTGACATGCTCTATTTAGCAAAAAAAAAACATGCAAAGCACAAAATCCTGATAGAAAAACAAAACATGATGTGTGCATGAGATTTCTGGAATCTCATAGACTTTCCTGGTACTGTAAAACACAGCTGAAAATGTGCATAAAAAATCCATCAAAAAACGCTGAAAAAAACAAGATGTGTGAACATAGCCTAAAAAGCTGACAACATATTTAGGTAAAACCTCACAATTACTGGTAACCATAATTATATTCCATTCAGCTGAGACCTGTGTAGTGCACAGATATCAATAGCAGCCAGACCTTGGTGTCTTGGAAGGCAGAAGGGCTCTTTGACAATGGTAGTAGAGGGCCATTGTTACAGATTTCACATTGGGGTCCACGTTACACATCTGACAGCACATTGTACACCAAAATTTGTCATTAATTATACTCATAAACTATATAAAAATATTTTTGCAAACATAGCATGCGCAAGGGTCTTAACCTGACCCTAGGTTTAATGACCTCAGCTGACAGCATCATAGTGTCGCAGCCTTAAAGGGGTTGTCCAATACTTGGACAACCCCTTCTCGATCCATATGTTTGCCCCCAGTAAAATAAAAACACTTAGGGCTCACTCACAAGCCTATACATTGTAGAGTACTAGACAATGTTTTATCAGATAGGACTCATAGCAAAGTTATTGAGTGGGGCAGTGCTGAACAGGGATTTTTTTCTCATGCCGATTCGACATGCTACAAGTTGCTGCACAAATCTGATCACACTCACCCAGTCAAGTCTATCGGTGAGTGGAAGGCATCCGTGCACTCACACAATGGAGAAGAAGGACAAATTTTATACTCCATCTTCTCACCTGTGCTTCAATACTCTCAACTGAGAGAATTGGATTACACTAAGCCAGGGGAGGGGAACCTCAGTACCGCAGGCCATTTACGGCCCTAGATGCCCTTTTATCCGGCCCCCGGGCAGTTTCTGGGGGAGCGCAGTGCTTAGGCCAGCAGCTATATTTTGATGGCCGCCAGCCCATTAATTTCTTCTTGATCTGTGAGCACACGCAAGCAGTGTTCATTACTGACTGTTGAGGCACGTGCAATGAAAGATTATGTCCTGGCACCAGTGCCATAGTCAGGATGTACTTTGAGGGCAGCGTTAGTGCGCGATTTGTACGGTCCCCGAAGGATGGTATAAAAACCCAAATGGCACTTGGCAGAAATAAGGTTCCCCACCCCTGCACTAAGCTGACACTTTGGTCAAACTCATACAACAGTTTGATTGGAGTGTCATTACCATACCAGAATTTATCCTATTCTCTTGGAGAAAAAATATGTTCGTATGACCCGTTGCCTTATACTCGCCTCCGGTGCCAGCACCGTTCCAGCACTGTCAGCACTGGCTCTCCTGGGGATTGCATGACATTGTTATACGACGTGATTACTGCGGCCAGTCTGCACTGGCTTCACTCAGAAGAGTAACAGTACTGGAAGCAGAGTAAGTACAGGTCAAATGTTTTTTTTGTTAGGCCAAAAATACCTAGGCTTGAATTGACACTACTTGTGTGCCCTGCTCCATCTTAATAATTTGCTGCTATCTATAGCAATGTTGGCAAAGTATTGCACCTGGTCAAAAGAAAAGCAAATGTGAGTAGAAAGTCATTAAATGTAGCCTGCCATCAGACTAATAGTTACTGAACCACTGGCAGCATGAATCAGAGCGGGGCTGTGTGACTTCAGCCAGGTAAGTTCCTCGTAGTGGTGCTGTGACATACTATAAAAACCGGTGACTATAGAGAGAGACCTGAGTAATCCATTGCAGGTCCCGTCCAGCTTCTCCCCACCCCATTCCAGTTGATTGACATCTCTCCTATGCATATACATAGATAATGACCCATTGATCAACTGAAGCAGGGCAGAGAGCCAGCCAAGGGTTGTAATGCATCAGCCAGGTCTTTCCCAGGTCCCTGGTCTGCTTTTAAAACTATGTTTTCTGTGAAACACTGCAGCATGTCAGACAAATCATACTTGGCTGCAATTGCACAGTCAGGATCAAATTCATCCTGCCTGTGGTTCCAGTAGCATGAGTCTAATGACAGGTTCTCTTTAATAAAACTTGCTACAGTCACTCTTCCTTTCTATTCAAGCCAAAACACTGACTGTTCATCTCATCCAATACATCAACTGAAAGAAGTTGTGAAATATCTTCCTTAGTCCCCGGAGTGCTGTGGTTTGGGGACTAAGGGTCAGAATAGACAGATATGTCATTGACGTTATTGAAAATCCCTAATCTAAAAGATTGTCTCTTATGCCAATTAAGGGGTAGAGCTGTGCAAAACAAAGACTAAATCAGCAACTGGTGTCACTGTCAGAGGTAACATAATCCTGCTATGACTAAGACAAGTGATATGCTTTATTTTCTATAATGTCTTCCTTTTCTTCCCCTCTTTTATGCTTACTGGAAGCAAAGAATTACAATGGTGACCCGCATTTGGATGCATTGGTGATGATGTTGCTACTGCTGTCTGAGGCTCCCACATTCTTATTGCCATATGCCGTGTTGTGTGGCGTTTATTCATTTACATAACTCTGTCCAATGCCATTGCCATTTTTTCTTTATATTTTAAGTTCACTAGAATTAATTGTTGCACTGTTTTGAACCACAATCCCCTTATTCCGAAATAGGACTGAACAAGAAATGGAAGGTACACATCCTAAAAATAGCAGTAGCAACTGTTTATGGTATGTCAAATCTGAATAATAAATCAGTAGTGTAAAAAACAGTAGTTTGTGATACGCACACCTTCTGAGACAGACAGTCACACATTTAAATTTATTACATTTAAAATTCTCAAAAAGATTTTAAAGGCATTGTCTGAGATAGACGCTGTAATCAATATTTTCACTTAAGAACTTATTTCAACAGCCCCCAATGATTAGTCATCCTTTCTGGCAGTAACACTGTCCATAAATTTATCCAGCTCCACATTGTGCGATGTCATAAAAATATCTAATGTGTTGAACAAATATTATACTCACAAACAAATGTGAGGAAAAGGCACCTAACAAAAAATATCCTTCCAGTTAGATGATAATTCTTAGACTTATTGAGGCTGATGTACTTACTTTGAATATCCATATCAGAATGGCTGTACAATCCTGATGTTAAGATATCATCATCTAGTGAAGCTCATTTTAATGTTAAACAGCAAAACTTTCAAAAAGGATACCACCATTCTGACATGGATTTTCAAAGTAAGCGCACCAGCCTAATCAGGTGAAAGTCTTTACACTGATCGTGCTTGACTATTATTTTATTTCTCATCACCTCAGAGAACGCATTCTTTCTTAGGACTCTTCTTCTTCAGATTCACATACAAATATATTGCAGAAATTTTTGCAACTGAAAATCAAATCCAATGAAACAAATGGAGGAAAAAGGAGTGCAGTGAATCCTGGGCGCTATCAATGATAAAGGTTAGTCCAAGGGGTAAGTATAAAAAATCTTCCAGTTTATTGCAAGTTGCGAGGAAGGAGTAGTTTCTACTCCAAAGCATGTTGCAATAAATTGGACGTTTTTGATACTTACCGCTTGGATTAACCTTTGTGAGCGGCAGCACCCTGGATCCCCCGCACTCTTCTCTCCTTTACTTGTTATCTCCTTTTGGTGTGAGTACAGCCACCAGGGCAGAAGCCATGATTGGAATATACATCACTCTTTACGTAATTGTGCTGCGCACAACCTGATCAGGTGAGCAACCAACCCTCCGACTCACCTTCACCTGTTGCCCATAGTGTTACACAGGGAACGCGTCTTTTTTATTTCTCCAAAAGAAACAAATGGGGTTGTTTTGGTGGGAAAAATAGGGATATCTGCGTTCCATATTTTTATGTGAATTGGACAGTTGTGAAAATTTCTGCAACAGATCTGTCACATGTGAATATAACCATAGGCTGTCTGAATGAGTGATTATATTATTTATCTGTGATACTGATTAACAGATAATGGTCTGTCTCAAGTATCGCTACAGAACAATTGTTTCTTCTAGATAATAGAATTAATATTGTCTGGGCAATTATGTAATGTCTTTGTAGAATTAGCAAGAATACAGCTGCTTTTATGAATATACAGTGGGGAAAATAAGTATTTGATACACTGACGATTTTGCACGTTTTCCCACCTACAAAGAATGGAGAGATCTGTAATATTTATCATACGTACACTTCACCTGTGAGAGACAGAATCTAAAAAGGAAATTCAGAAAATCATTGAAAGATTATTTACATAACTAATTTGCATTTTATTGCTGAAATAAGTATTTGATACAATAGAAAAACAGAACTTGATATTTGGTACGGATACCTTTGTTCACAATTACAGAGATCAGACCTTTCCTGTAGTTCTTGACCAAGTTTGCACACACTTCAGCAGGGATTTTGGCCCACTCCTCCATACAGATCTTCCCCAGATCTTTCAGGTTTTTCATTTTTAGATTCTGTCTCTCACAGTTGAAGTGTACCTACGATAAAAATTACAGAAGTCTCCATTCTTTGTAGGTGGGAAAACTTGTAAAATCAGCAGTGTATACTTATTTTCCCCACTGTAGCTACAGTATATGTACATTATATATTGTATGAGTGAGAAATTATTCTTATATTATGTCGTTTTTCAGGATACATTTTTATAATATAATCACACCTCCCAACTTTTACAAAATAGAAAGAGGGACAAACGCATATTTTGAGCATGCCCTTAGGTATTCCACAAGTCACACCCAGTTACCATTTCTTTCTACACTGACAGGAGGAGATGTCAGAGGGTTTGGTGGTAGTGACGGAAATCAAGCAGACCTCCAAGGACTGCAGAGCGTTGACCCAAATCTGGGACGGTCCTACTGTATCCAGGACATTTGGGACCTATAAATGTATTTTTTGTCCATTCATTCATAGTTGTATCAGTCATAACTTTCTCATATTATGTAAGCTTTGATATATGAAGACTTCTTTTTTGTGTCTGTAAGGCCATATTCACATGTAGTGTAAATACTGTGGGGGAAGGTTTGCATATGTTTTGCAGGTGTCCACACCAAACTACACAATAACAATCTTCTCTGATTATTGCATTTTTTGCAGCATTTTTTAATGTATTTTCCCCCTTATTTGATGTGTTTTTGGTGCAGATTTGATACAGCGTTTTTAATGTTTTCTATAGTACAGAAAAGCTTTGACTGTGCACTTGAAAAGCAACTGCGTTTCTTTTTACATGTGTTTTTAACATGTTTTTTTTCAGGCTCCCATAGAAGTCTATAAAGTAAAAAAAAACTATCAAAACCGCATAGTTCAGCCAGATGTATATCTAGGTTTTCTGGGACATGAGGCTAGAATTCAGTTTGGCGTGCCGCCCAAAGCGGTTTGAGTAGTCATCGTGTGACCAATCATTCATATGCAATTTGCACATTTATAGTCACCTGCCGACTAGCTGCTCTTCATAGTTCTCTCAATGTTCAGTGAAAAACTGAGAGAAGCAGAAAGAAAATCTAGTTGTCAGGTGACCGTAAATGTAAAAAATGCATGAGTGAAGTGGCCATGTGTTGAGTGCTGGAACTTGCAAGCAGAGCTGACACCTGACAGTGAGTATATTACATGCTGTTAGGATTGACATGTTACAGTGCTTCATTTTATAATTAAAGGGCTTGTCCAGGTTTGAGATGAAAGTCTGCAATCACTCTTTGTGACTTCAGACTTCTGAATTCTCATAGCGCATGCACTACAAATTTTTAGGATTTTCCCTTGCTGGTGGAAATAAGATGAGCACAAGTATGCGATTTGCATGTCTAGTCAGCACGTGACCACATGTATGCAAATCTCATACTTGCGGTTTCGTGACCTCCCACTCTCACTGCCAGCACCAGAGAATCTTGACAGCGTCTAAATGCACGCTGCGAGAATTCAAAGGTCTTCAGTCACACAGAATGACTGCAGACTCATCACAAACTTGAACAACGTCTTTAATGCTCCTAACATGAATAAAAACATAGTAGCCCTTAACTTGTCTTGTCAGACAGCACAACACTTTATTAACATAGCCATGTATTACATAATCTTAACCCTAGAACGCATACCTGGGGCCTCGCAGGCCCGCCCTGTTAATTGTTTCTATTTTCTGCAAGATTTCTTTAGTTAGAATTTTGAAACTCTAGGTATTCCTCAGGTATATAGTTGTTTGTCATTTCCAGTTGGTCATTTATTTATTATTTGCACACGGGCCTAAAAGGCCCCAGGTATGTGAAAGTGTAGCTTTTTATGGTCATGCGTTCTAGGGTTAAACGTTATAAATTGTTACATGTGTACAAGATCAGAACCTATAACAGCACAAGAATCCATCACCAGAACCACCAGCAGTGCAGAAATACATCATTATAACCCCCATCAGTACAGAAACACAGCATCACAACCCTCATCAGTACAGAAATTCATCATCAGAACCAACAGAAGTATAGGAATTCATTCATATAACCCCCATCAGTACAGAAACACAGCACCAAAACCATCATTAGTACAGTAATACATCACAAGAACCACAATCAGTACAAGAATACATCTTTAGTAACACCACCAGTACATGAATACATCACTAGGACCACCATCAGTACATGAGTTCAGCACAACAACCACAACCAGTGCATGAATTCAGCATAAGAACCACGATCGGTACATGGTACATCAATTGTAATGTCAGGTCAGACCCATATACATTTGTATCGTATGGTAAGGAGATACTGGGAGTTTTTGCTATCAGTCATCATCAGACTGAAGACCATACAGTAACCACAGTACTGATGAGAATTAGTCAGTATCACAAAAAAAATTTACATCCAGGTCCCTGGATGATGCCGTCTCTGATTAGAGTCATTATTATCTTTGTTTTCTTCATCTTGTCAGACACCAGGATGACTTCTCACAGCCACAGCTCGTCTCTGCAGATTTCCATCTTCTCCAGTCTTGGGCAGCACATCCGACACAATGCCATTAAAAATAGCAGTGTCATTATAATGCTCCTGAACAAAAATATCTGCCCTACGCTGAGCCCCTAAATAAATAATTGCCCCTCACTATATTCCCTGCACAAAATATGACCCACACACTGTCCCACTTATGGTATATGCCCTCCACACTGCCCTCTCCTTTCCATACCCTCTTCACACTGTCCTCTCACACTGTCCCCCCCAAAGGGCTGAGTATCTATACTGTGCCACCTCATCACACTCCCCCTCCTTAGCATACTGTCCCCTCCTGGCTGTGCCCTTACACTGTTCCCTCATGCTACTCCTCCTCACAAACTACTTAGTCTTTATTCTGTGCCTACTCATGCTTTTTTCCACTATACTGTCTCCTCACACTATTCACCTCAATATTCTCCTCACACTTTTCCCCATCCCTCCTCATACTGGCTCCTCTAACATTCCCCTGCTCCTCATTCTGTGTCCGCATACATTCTTCCCCTCGCTCCTCACACTGTGTCTGCACACATTCCCACCTCGCTACTTATACTGTGTCTGCATACATTCCCACTCGTTCCTCAAACTGTGTCTGCACCCATCCCCCCACTCAGCATACTGTGTTTGCACACATCCCTTCCCTCGCTCCCCATACTGTATCTGCACCCATCCTCCCATTAGAGTAAAAAATCAATAACGCCATTTTTTATGCCATTTACAGATCACCATAAATAATATGATCACTGTGTTGTACAGGTTGATACAATTACGGGAGAACCAAATACTGTATATCTGTTATTTGCTGATTTGTGATGTTTATTTTATTTATTTTTATAAACTGCATTCAAAAATGACATTTTTAATTGTTTTTAATTATTTTTAGTAATTTTATAGAAAGAAAAAAATCTCAACTTTATTTTCCCTGTAGAATACAGGTAGATACTGATGCTCAGATATACAGAGATGTCTCTGCAACGCACATTCAAGTATATAAAATTCTCCCAAGCTTGTCAGTGCAATCTGTGGCTCACCACTTTTGCTACTTCCTACAATGTTGCAGGTTGTGGGTTTAAATCCTGGTGAGACTCTTCTCAAGAACAGAGAAGAATTGTTTATTTAATTGAATGCAAGTGTGTGCAGGGCAGAGAGATGCCAGCTCTTGCCCCCAGAGGAGTAGGAGTAGGAGCAATGAAGATGGTCAGAAAGAAGACATCGCACAGAGTGAGTAGGAGTTGTGACAAAGTCCTGACCTTCTGGGACAGTGAGACAGCTCCCTCAAATCCAGGCAGTTTCTCTGGATCCAGGATGTTTGGAGCAATGATATAGCGTATAGTGTATATTACATATATGTCAGGAATTAATTTTACATTAGCACCTTAGATTTCTAAATTGCAGCCACTCTGCGACCGCGAAAATTACACCACTGTCTATCACCAGCCAAATTAGACCTCCTGCTTTGCACTGAGGAGGGGCAAACACTCCAAGCTGCAAATGGAGTGTCTGGTTTGGGTTAAATCAAGTGCAAGGATCATTAAAGGGTCAATATTGACTTTTAGGATCGCTCCTAACAGTAGACAATGGTGTAGAAAACCACAGCACTAATGGTATATGGTGTTCAAGTAGGGTCCAAAACCATTCAACAGCAAACAAAACTTGGCACTCAAGGGATAAAATTTTATATATTGAATTGAAGTCCATAAAGGGATAAAAACGTCCCTGCAAGACCTTCCTCAGTGTACTGCAATATAAAAAACAGAATAAACACTACAAAAATTAACAAAACATGCAGTAGAGATGGATATAGCACAGAAATAGAGCTAAAACTGGTAAGTCATGATATTACAGAGTCAAAAATCTAGGCAGTGGTTTCCTAACACCTCTTATTGCAAGTATGAAATAGCTACTGAACCACATATAACAAGTATGCCCATGTGATAACCTACCAGACTCCTCAGAGTCTGGGGTTCAAGGTAGAGTATGAGAGAATAGAATGCCCGCAGGAGTAGGATCAGGGGAAGATAAGAAAGTGACACGCCCCCTGGGGCCGTGGGGTACTCGGTAGCCAGGCCGATCCTGTATCAGGGTAGTCCGTGGCCCCGGGTGGTCAAATAATTAAAGAAAAGGGGAATAAAGTTTTTGGGAATAATGTTCATGACGCCACCCGTTGTATGCAGCTATATGGGGCCGCCGCTGAGGTGAAAGATGAATTCTATGAAGTGGATGTTGTCGGTGCGGTGTAGTGCAGGGCTGGTGATGGCACAGCAATTATTCAAGGACACTGTGGGGTGCAGTCTTCAGGTTTTACTCACAGTTGTTCAGCTCTCCAGGTTACAGTTACCGGTGTGTAACAGCCCACGTCGTCTTGTGTCCTCCGGGGTAGTGATCCAGCAAACTCTTTGGTATCTCAGGAGCACATGGACGGGACCCCGTTCTATGTACCTTTCCAGGTCGTCTCACTGCACTGGCTTTCTTCATCCTGCCCTGCGCCTCACACCCAGTGTCCCAAGCCAGTGGCTGCGGGCCTTGTCGGGCGACGTCCTCTTTGTCCCCTGGGTCCTCTATGGCCACCTTTTCGGCGATTAGGTGTGGAGTGTGGCTGCAGCACCTGAAATGCTGCAGCCTCTGATTTGGTAGCTGAGACCTAAAGTACTCCATTACGCTGGGGCCGGTCCCCTACTGCGGCCTGATCCCTCCACGTCAGAGTGAATTTGGGCGCACGGGTGGCATCCGCACTCGCCGTGCCCCTGGGATCCCCTCTGTCTCTCTGGAGCCCTCCTCACTGCTCCCGTCTTTTTTCCTCTCTTTCTTTCTCCTGGGCCTCCCTGACTGGGCCCGACTCCTCTCTCTTTCCTTCCTTGCTTTCCTGAGCAGAACTGACCTCCTGCTCCAAACACTGGAACAGGAGACTGGCCTCCTGCTCCCCTGAGCAGAACTCGACTCTCTAGAACTTTCGACCTTCCTTATATACCATTCTGTCTGTGCTCCTCTAAACTTCTTCCTCCACCCACCTCCTCTACCTAGTTCCACCCTCCAGCTAGGGACCAGGGACTGTGCTCTCCCTTAGGAGCAATCTCGCCCTTCCCTACTGAAGTGGAGTGTATTGGATGTGGGTGTGTGGGTCCTGGGTAGTACTCCCTCCTTACCTGAGAGTGGGGTACTACACCTCTGGATAAGATGCAGTACCTCCGTGGCTACTGGACACGCAGGGGTGCCACAAAAGGATGAGACAGCCAGCACCGCCGCGGTGGTCATTGCATATGTTTACTTAAATGGAGGCAGGTGTTTTGCATACATGAGCTCCAAACCGTTGCTCCTAAGGGGCTCAACAGAGATTATGACCTGTGTGCTTTTTTGTAACAACATTCTCTTTAGGTAGTAATCTCCCAGTTTTAGGTGACCATTTTGTCTGATGAACATGGTATTCTTGTTTGCATAATACAGATGATTCCTTACAATGATAATTGATTAATTGAATGTTCTCTATATTTCAGAATGGCTCTCTTTTCTGGCACCAGGACCTTGTCATTTTTACCTGGTCCTTCCAAACCCACTTGTCTCCTGTCACCCAAGCTCATCTTCCACTATCATTTTGAGAGCAGTCATCCCTTGTCAATGAAACGGTCAATACCAAAATCCCAATTTCAATGGGTGAAAAAGATCGTGACTAGTGAGCCACTTCGCACACAGAGATTACAGGAGATGCACCATAAATTTGAAGAGAGGGGCTATCCTCCTGATGTCCTACAAAGGTCAGTCGATCCATCCCCCTCAATCTATCCGAAACCTAAGGATCAGATTCCATTCGTTCATACATATCATCTGTTCGCATACCTCCTTCACAAAACATGAGATGTGCACTTTTCCTTGCTTACAGTGCCATCAAATGCAACAACATCCTACATCCTACACGACAATAATATCCATCATCCCCATACTGGCAGTAAATACCCAGTAAAAGGTTTTTTCACTTGTGATACCACTTTTTTGGTATGCCTCATTAAGTGTCCCTGTGGTCTAGCATACTTTGGGGAAACAACGCAACCCATAAAAAATAGGATCTCTAAGCATAAATCCACGATTCGGTGCAAGAACTTATTATTACCATTACCACATAATTTCATCTCCACTGGCCACAATGTCTCACAACTAAAGTTTCAGGTAATTGAACAGGTCCTCCCTCCCTCTCCGCCACGGTGGTGATCTCATATGTTTACTTAAACGGAGGGAGGCGTTTTGGATACATGAGCTCCAAACCCTTGCTCCCAAGGGGCTCAACAGAGATTATGACCTGTGTGTTTTTTTGTAACAACATTCTCTTTAGGGAGTAATCTCCCAGTTTTAGGTAACCATTTTGTCTGATGAACATTGTATTCTTGTTTGCATAATACAGATGATTCCTTACAATGATAATTGATTAATTGAATGTTCTCTATATTTCAGAATGGCTTTCTTTTCTGACACCAGCACCTTGTCATTTTTACCTGGTCCTTCCACACCCACTTGCCTCCTGTCACCCAAGATCATCTTCCACAATCATCCTGAGAATTCTACTAGTGTCTCCCTTGTACCCCCAACCTCCAGAATTTCACTGGAATGCTTGGCTCCGGCCCTGGAATGCACACTTCCGCTCTGTGAAACGCACAGTTCCAGCTTGTGGGACGCAACCTGTGCCCGGTGACATGCACATCTGTAGTAGAAGGCAAAAAGCCATCAGAAGAACTCTTGCAGTATGTGCCAGAGATGAGGAGAGATTGCCATCTGCTGACCTAGCAAAATCAAGAGGAACCAAGTTTTGCTAGAAGAGTTGAAGGGGGAACAGATTCAGATGCTGGACCTGATCAGGTGACATCCAGGAAGGATTTCCTGGATATAAGAGCATAGCGCACCAAGACACAGGGAGATTTGGCACCAGGCTGCAGAGAGGAGCAAACGTGCTCCAGAGGGACTGCAGAGTCCAGCACGACATGCCTTAGCCGGAGGCCTGCATCGCACCAGAGGCGGACACTGCCTGAGAAGCCCCGGACCCCTTACAGAAGTGCCCTGGTCCCTGCGCATGTTGGTCAGAGTTAGGACCTGCGCCCCACACTGAGTAAGTTCCCGGTATCCGACGCCGCCTGTCAAAAGCCGAGGTCTGGATCCCCTTACTGCAAGCGTGAGAGACTATCATCGATGGTCAAGCCGAGAAGAGCTGAGAGGGAACTGCGACAGGAGAGGCGCGCCAGCAACCACAGAGGAATCAACCAAGTGAACAGGGCCGTCAGTTCCAACTCTCACCTATGGTACCAGGGACAGTTGGGATTAGGATTTCAGGTTGGGAGAGGGCCGGTTGGTGCATGAGAGGCTAAACGGGATCTGATAGACTTTATCCGGAAGAGACTTGCGGCCTAGCGGGAATAACCAGTGACCCAAGCTAGGGCCATATAAAGAGAACTCGCGTGGTGACTCCCACAACTGGATGCATCACACTTTTGCAAAGAACTTTACTGTTATTCACTGAAAGATATTTCTTATTGTTATTTCAAGTTGCTGTTTATTACCCTTGTTACTAACCCCCTTGCATAATTATATCAACCCCTGACTGTTCTTGTCTTGTTTTCACTGTGCGCTGAATTCTGGCACCTGTGTCACACATCCGCTATGGTGGAACACACGCCTATGCTTTTACCACCATGCCATCTGTTGAGCCTTTGACCTATCTCCACCGGAGACGATACTCACGTCACTTCCGGTGATGAGCTTTGCGAAGTCCACCTCATTGGCTGCTCCTAGGCGGTGAATCCCACCCTCTGGGCACTTATAGCCACTCCCAGCACCGGTAAATTAGTGCCATTCTGAACAAGCTGTGGACACTGCGTTCTACGCTCTACACAGCGCTATTGCACTCCCGGGGCATGCCTTCTATAAGTGTCTAGCTTACTGTGCTCTTACTCCAGGTGCTGGCTGTCCCTTCTTTGCCCACAGGAGTAGGATCTGTGGAAGACAATCTATTCTCTCCTACTCTACCTTGAACCCCTGACTCTAAGCAGTCTGGCAGGTTATCACATGGGTATACTCGTTATCTGTGGTTCAATAGCTATTTCATACTTGTAATAAGATGTGTTAGGAAACCTCTGCCTAGATTTTTGACTCTGTAACATCATGACTTACCAGTTTTAGCTCTATTTCTATGCTATATCCATCTCTACTGCATGTTTTGTTAATTTTTGAAGTGTTTATTCTGTTTTTTAAACTGCAGTACACTGAGGAAGGTCTTGTAGACTGAAATGTTTGTACCCTTTTATGGACTGCAATGAAATATATAAAATTTCATCCCTTGAGTGCCAAGTTTTGTTTGGTGCTCCTAACAGTAGGTGATGCTAGAGTTCCAGTCCTCTTCCCCTATTTGCATATTAAAAGAAACTTGAACTGTTTACAAGTGATGAATTCCTGTCCAGGTACTTGCCTTGTTTGTTGGTTCCAATCTATAGTGGGAGTGGCATCATGTGGCACACTTTTTATAAAAGTTTTCAATAATGTAAAATCTATGGGCAGTTTTTTCCTTGTTCATTCTCTCGCTCTTTCCCCTACTTTACAGTGGAGGTTGGCACCCTATACCTGCACAGATGGTGCTCCCACTCATTAGCGACTGTCCCTTCTTACCCTGTTATGCCCTGTCAAGGGAAGGAATCGAAATTATTGAACACAAAGTGCTAGTGTTATTATAAATACACTCCATATGCAACAGATTAGTATTACGAAAAAAACATTGTCACACAGTAGGGAATTCCTGAGGATCATTCCAAAAGCAAAATTGCTAATGCAATATCATTTGGGGAAAAAACAGCCAAATTCCCATTAAATAATTATCAAGGAGCAAAAAGTCAATGTGCCGTATAGTATTTCAGTGGGGAAAGAATGACAAAATATATCAGACCATGGCAGACCAGCTTGGTCAGACAAATCTAGGTTTAAATTGTTTAAAATCGAAGGCAAATCAGACCCATGACAGACTCAATTTGATCAGCCAGATTTAGGATTAATACGGATTGAAAGTCAATCAACTATACTCTATGAGATACAAGAGTAGCAATGTCAATCAAGTGCAGAGCCTCTTCATGTATAGTCTTAGGTGAAGCTCGTTGCCATGACTTAAACGCTCATTACTGTATACTGAAATCATATACTAAACTTGACATGTTTCCCCTTTTCTTAAGGTTCATCAGGAGTAATGAGTCAGGTAATATAATCAGAGCATAGTGGTAAATGCTTAGCTTGTCAAGAGCAGAGACTCTATTTGGTAAGGCCCCCTGTGTACTCTCAGGGATGTTCTCTTGTGAGTTGAGCAGAGATTAGCTACCATGGGCTTGCCTTGGAAAAGTCATCCAACACACATAGTCTCAGGCTCGCTTGTTGAAGTACTTGTTCTTTAAAACAACACAGCATTTCAGTGTAAGACATACATGGCTCCAACAAAAGTCAATGCTTCCTATGGTTCGAGCATTATTCTTATATTATTCTTAGATTAACTCATGTATTTCTAAACACTTATCAAAGCTAGGTCTAGGAGTATCAATAAAAGATGTTTATGATTTAGAAAAAGGACATTTTGGATACTTGTATAAAACTAGAAGTGAAAAAAAAACATATTTGAAAAAGTGAAATATATTTACAGTTAATCTTTTGAAAATAATAAAAAGGGTTATCTAATCAGATACAATGCATTTGTGGTACCCCTAAACTACTGCATTACTTGGTAAATCTTATGTAATGGTGCCACTTTGATAGAACAGCTTTCTGTTCTGGATCATAGATAGGTGTCCTGAATCGAGGATCCTTCTCTATGACATCTACACACGTGGTCAAAATTGTTGGTACCCCTCGTTTAATGATAGAAAAACCCACAATGGTCACAGAAATAACTTGAATCTGACAAAAGTAATAATAAATAAAAAATCTATGAAAATGAACAAATGAAAGTCAGTCATTGCTTTTTGTAGTGTCCACACGGTACAAGGAATTCAAGAGAGTAGATTTTAACTGTATTTTATTCCTCTCCTTCTTCCTCCAGCACACAGCATAACATGTTTCTCATCAGGCTACAAACTGAAACTGAAAGCCTCCCCAACTCACTTCCTGTCACAAGACTTCGTTTTCTTAAAGAGACAGATCTAACCATTATACATTACACTTTTCAACCCTGCTTCCACAGAATTAAAAAAAAAAATTAAACTCTTGAAATAGGCCTGGACAGAAATTATGGTACCCCTGAAAATAATGTGACAAAAGGGACATGTTAAATCAAGTTGTGTCCAGTGTGTCCACTAATTAGCATCACAGGTGTCTGCAATCTTGAAATCAGTCAGTGGGCCTGTATATAGGGCTACAGATACTCACTGTGCTGTTTGGTGACATGGTGCGTACCACACTCAACATGGACCAGAGTAAGCAAAGGAAACAGTTGTCTCAGGAGATTAGAAAGAAAATTATAGACAAGCATGTTAAAGGTAAAGGTTATAAGACCATCTCCAAGCAGCTTGATGTTCATGTGATACAGTTGCACATATTATTCAGAAATTTAAGATCCATGGACCTCCCTGGATGTGGCCGCAGGAGGAAAATTGATGACAAATCAAAGGGACGGCTAATACCAATGGTAACAAAAGAGCCCAGAATAACTTCTAAAGAGATTAAAGGTGAACTTCAAGCTCAAGGAACATCAGTGTCAGATCACACCATCCGTCGTTGTTTGATCCAAAGTGGACTACATGGGAGACGCCCAAGGAGAACACCATTGTTTAAAAAAAAATCATAAAAAAGCCAGACTGGAATTTGCCAAACTACATGCTGACAAGCCAGAAAGCTTCTGGGAGAATGTCCTATGGACAGATGAGAGAAAAATGTAAGTTTTTGGCAAGGCACATCAGCTCTATGTTCACAGATTTAAAAATGAAGCATATCAAGAAAAGAACACTGTCCCTACTGTGAAACATGGAGGAGGCTCTGTTATGTTCTGGGGCTGCTTTGCTGCATCTGGCACAGGGTGTCTTGAATCTGTGCACGGTACAATGAAATCTCAAGACTATCAAGGGATTCTAGAGAGAAATGTGCTGCCCGGTGTCAGAAAGCTTGGTCTCAGTTACAGGTCATGGGTCTTGCAACAGGATAATGACCCAAAACACACAGCTAAAAACACCCAAGAATGGCTGAAAGGAAAACATTGGACTATTCTGAAGTGGCCTTCTATGAGCCCTGACCTAAATCCTATTGAGCATCTTTGGAAAGAGCTGAAACAAGCCATCTGGAAAAGGCAACCTTCAAACACGAGACAACTGGAGCAGTTTGCTCATGAGGAGTGGGCCAAAATATCTGTCGAGAGGTGCAGAAGTCTCATTGACAGTTACAGGAATCGTTTGACTGCCTCAAAAGGTTGTTCAACAAAATATTAAGTTAAGAAGAGTACCATCATTTCTGTCCAGGCCTATTTCGTGAGTTTAATTTTTTTTTTAATTCTGTGGAAGCAGGGTTGAAAAGCAATGATTGACTTTCATTTGTTCATTTTCATAGATTTTTAATTTATTATTAATTTCGTCAGATTCAAGTTATTTCTGTGACCATTGTGGGTTTTTCTTTCATTAAACGAGGGGTACCAACAATTTTGACCACGTATGTATATGCCCTAATAGAACATATGAATAGGTGTTTTCTTCATAAGCATGGAATGTTTGAGAATGTGGATGGAATAACATTTTGTTTTTTTTTATTAGAACTAAAGATGAGCAAAATGGTTTGAGGCAAATTTAATTCATCTTGAACTGTACAAAAAAAATTGAATTTATACATATCTGAATGCTTTAGAATTTGCTTTGTGCAAATTTAACAAAATGGCAGCTGGCCTGCCTCAATTTTATTGGATTATAAAAGGCTGGGAAGTGGTTAAAATAAAATTATATTTACGTGGCTCTTACTTTTCCCGCTGCGCAAACACACTCTGGTCCACTGGTCTTCTGTGGTCTGGTGCTTGCCTTTCTTCTGTGCATGTTGTCCTATAGCTCGTAGTTTCTTCGGCACTGACTAGGTCCTGTGTCATCATGACGTCTCATGCACATCATGCCGTCGCGTGAGACCTACTACATTATAATAATCCTGGGTCTAGCCAGCCCTGAAGATTCCAAGAGCTGGAGGAAGGCACCACACCGGAGAGAAGGAATGGATACATCAGACCAAAAAAGGCCCCTGGATCTGCAGGGCTGCATAGCTGTTTCTTCTGTTCAATGTCTCACTAGGTTACGTGTCACCATAAGGTCACAATGCACATCATAACGTCGCATGAGGCCACTATATCATGATAACTCAGGGTCTAGTATGCCTTGAAGACTCCAAGAGCTGAAGGAAGACACCACACTGGGCAAAAGGAATGGTTGCACCAGACTGAAGACCTCTAGACCGAAGGAAGGCAGCATGGCAGCACAGGTGAAGGCCAAGTGAATATAATTTTTTTTAATTTGGTTTCATCTCCTATGTTTATTATGCTCCGGGGTCTGGAAAGACCTTAGAGTATAACAAGCACATTAAATTTGTATCAAATAAATTTTGGCAGATTGACTCATTCTTTATTATAACCACTTGAAAATTAATTATTGATGGGTTCAAAAGACGTAGGTAAGATGCTTGGTTCAATGAGGCACTAGTGATGGCTTATTTTGTTAAGCATGAATTTATGCATGAGATGATAAGAACTGTATATCTGAAAAAATGTTGAATTCATCTCAAAACTATTCTAGAATTCAGTTTGAGTGGGAGTAAACAAGACCTTGACATACCTATTAAAAAGTTTTATCAATGTTTACCCAGCCCAAGAATACAAGAGGATAAGTTTAATTGCATGTATAATGATAATACCGCGCACTTCTTACAAATATGTTTGTCTCCCAGAAAGCCTTTTATAACTTAACATTTCTATTACCGCTATCAGAAAAGCCCCAAACAGACAGCTGTATTTACTGTCTTCCATCAAAAGATGATAAAAAGAAACAGCTTATATATCAGATTATATAAGGCAAAATTGACTAATGATTATAATTTATAACCCATCACTGAATAATGATGTATTCAAGGGTTGTCATCAAATGATGAAAGGAACCTAATATGAAAGATTTTCTGTGAGTAGAATAACTACAGTTAAATTGCAGCGAGATACAATTCTTTGATAAAACACAATAAGAGTCTCTAGAATACCTAATAATAGGCTCCTTATATTGATTGGAGCATTGCAATAAAAGCCCAGAAATTAAAAGTTTCAACAAGTCTGATAAGGCATGTCAAGGTGAAATCACATAAAAATTGAAAATGCAGCAAATATGCAATTTTCAATCTCAAATTATTGTGCAAATTTCTCATTCATAGGCCTTTCAGACCCAGATAAAATAAATTCATCTTGTAATAACGTAATCTGAACAATAAAACCTTACACCTTAACCATAAAGCCACTGCTGTAGTCTATTACTGTTACTGAGTTGTTACAGTCTGTTCATAGTGATATATCCACCAAAAATGCCACCCTTGCTATTCTTGAGTTTTCTATGTCTAGAAATCTTTTTTTGGGGGGTAAAAATTATGTTACCAGTACCACCTCTCAGGCTGATCAGTAATTTACATTTAAATTAAAGGAACTAAAATGTAAAATAACTCCAACCAGTCTATTGAAAGGATGTTCTCAAGTTTGAAAGTTATCTCCTATTCAAAGGATAGGCGATAACTTTCCGAACGCTGAGGTTTCTATAACCGTGGCCCCCACTAATCCCAACAAACTGGGCTCTGAAGAATCCCAACTGGATGGCGTGGAGGTTGATCAAGCACACTGCCTTTCCATTCATTCTAATAGGAGCGCCAAAGATCATCTGAGTGCTCTGCTCAGCAATCTCCGGCGCTCCCATTAAGAATGAATAGAGTGTCAGTGTGCATGATCGACCTGCTCTCCATTCATCCAGCTCTTGGGATAGTTGGGGGCCACAGCAGTTAGACCCACAGCGATCAGTAAGCTATTCCCTAACCCTTGGATAGGGGGTAACTTTTAAACTTGAGACTCCTCCTGTAACTGCTTAGAAAAGTACAATTTTTAAAATATACTCCTATTGGACTACTGTAATTTAAAGGATTATCCACTTTTTTTTTATTACCACTCAATTATGGAAAGAAAATCATACACCTTTATATTGCACAAAGAGGGTGTCACTAACGCGCCCAGGGGATGGGGAACGACTCGGCGCCCGGGCCTTGTTGCTGCCTGACCTTGGGGGGATGTTGTGGTGGCCGGCTCCCGGGCCCGTACCCTGGGGTCACTCTTAAAAGAAGGGGGAAAGTTAAATGGGATAGGGGAATGTTCATGACGCCACCCGTGGTATCTGGTGAGAATCACCAGCGCTGCAACAGTCCTCTGAGGCCGCTGTTCAGGCAGCTTGGTTGGTGCGGCTCCCCACAGGTGGAGCGCGTCCCCAGGGCAGTGTAGAGAGGGTGTAGAATAGAGCATTGGTGGGTGCAGAGCCGCGGAGGAAAGAACAGACAGAGGCAGTAGTTGAAGTCATCCGAGTCTTTACTCACTGTGGTGTCTTGTCAGCCCAGAGCTTCTCTCTGCTGTCACACGGCGAGCTGCGGCCGCCAGGGTGGGGTTCATCACACTCCAGATAGTTCAGGAGCACTGAACAGGACCCCCGCTCTTGTGTGTCCCTCTCTTGTTGAACTTCTCCCGCCTTGTGTCCCCACTGAGTCCCGTACGGGTACTGCGATGTCCCCCCCAGACCGACTGGGTGCCCTTTTTGGTGACTAGTGGTGAGAACGTGGCGTAAGGCCGGGTCCCTCTCGATAAACTCAGATTAGGGCATACAGGTGGCGACTCCGCTCCGTCCGTATCCCCCTGGGATCCACATAAGCCTCCGGACTTTTCCGACAGAGACGTGAAGTGCAAAGTCAGATAATCGGGGACCGGTACCCCCTCTTGCGGCAGGGTCTCTCTGGCTGAGCCAGAATAAGGTATGCAGGTGGCGACTCCGCTCCGTCCGCACCCCCTGAGATCCTTTCGCCTGTGGAGCCTATCTCCTCTGCTCCCCTCCTGGGCCTTCTTGCTTGGACCCTGACCGGGGACAGAGCCAGTTATAGCTCTGCCCCAACCCCACCGTCTCGAGGCCTGAGACCGGGAACCGTGGACCCTCAGCCCGCTGCAGCCTTGTGCCGACTTGCGGTCCCAAGGACCCACAACCAAAGACCTTGTTATAAAGATGGTTTACTGTTATATAGAATTCTAATTAAGTGCTTAAGTAAATGCTTCCTCACCCTCACTCACTACGTGGTTCCCCCTAACTTTGGTCCCCTCCCAACTCCTGCATTCAGGCCCGGGGCAGCACTATGGTGCATTAGGCCCCCTACAGAGCTGGAGTGGTGTAGTGTTGAGTGTGTTGTTGGGGTCCTGTGTAGTCCTCCATCCTTACCTTGGAGAGGAGATACCACACCTTGTTCTGAGGTGCAGTACCGCTGTGGCGACTGAACCCTCAGGGGCGCCACATCACCATTGTGACTGTCAGTAAAAGTCAGAGCCACAGCTGGAAAAAACCCTCTCTGTGCAATGTGTGGGTGCTTACATAATGCAGACTGGTAGACTGTATGTAGACTATATATGGATTTAGCAGCACTGCAATAGATGTGATTGACAAGTCCTTTTATTTTGAATTGATAACAGTACTAAATAACAAATAATACGACAAACTACCGCACTCCTGGAGAAGATTGGTGCACAAGTAGGGTCCAATGCCAGAAATATATAATGTAGAACCTGGCGCTCAAATGACTCAATGAATCTTGAAAATTTAATGAGGAGAAGGTAGTACAAAAGCACGAACATTTTGGTCAAATGTGACCTTCATCAGTGTGCTAAAAATTAAAATTAATACATTAACCAAGTCGGTATTTAAATAAATAAAATAAAAACATAGACATAATAACTCTTTACCCTTATCCTCCTGTGAGAATGTTGGTGTTTATTCCCAGATTTTTGACAATATAAGATTTTGTTTTCCTTTTGACAGTTATTATGTCTATGTTTTTATTTTATTTATTTAAATACCGACTTGGTTAATGTATTATTTTCAATTTCTAGTACACTGATGAAGGTCACATTTGACCGAAACTTTTGTGCTTTTGGACTACCTTCTTTTTATTAAATTTTCAAGATTCATTTAGTCATTTGAGTGCCAAGTTCTTCGTTATATATTTCTGGCGTTGGACCCAACTTGTGCACCAATCTTCTCCAAGACTGCAGTAGTTTGTCCTATCATCAGTCTCCTATATACCAGCACCCTGGTCTGTCATGACCTCCAACACTTTTTCCTACAATGCTGAGGAAACTTCCAACATTATCTCTCAGTCCCACTTATCCTGCAATTTCCTCAAAGTGCCACCCAAGGAGACAAGAGGAAGGGATTGGGAAAGGGAATTAAGTCACCTTACCAACATAGAACTTCACTGTGCCACCCTTACGGAATACATATGTTTCCAGTGGATTCCACGAGGTTTGAGAGTTCCAATCCGACCTACGCTGTTTAGCGACCAAGCGGAATTTTGCTCCAAGTTTGAACGCATTCTCAATCAATGCTCGTTCGATTTAATGACTTTGACTATTGATTCCCTAAAGAAGGCAATTTCTTCATCCAAGGAACAAATTGCCAGCATCGAGGCACATGATTTCAGCTGATGAATTCGGGATTCTAAAAAATAAAATTAACCACACCATCGAGCAACATAGACAGGTCACGAAGAACAAGATAAGGATCAAATTTATTTGTGATGGGGAGGACTATCAGCTGGACCGATTGTATAAATGACGGGACAAAAGGTGAAATTACACACGATTCGGTTGCTCCTCCACTGACCAATCCACCTCTGGGTCGGAGACCCACAGATGAGATTTCACTTTAACTTCTACTCCTTTTTTATACCAGCACAAAAGAAACAACAGAAGAAGAAAACCAGAAGAGGGGGAACCACAAGAGGAAACATGGACTTTGTCCGGATGACCTGCTCACAGGTACGTTCCCCCTCGTGGTGAATATCTCCTCAAGGTCTCTTAGCATCGCCAAACTGTCCGTACTACAGAAGGGCTTGTCCTTTTGTCCCACATACAGATGCAGGACTTTTTCCCTGGACATGGAATTTCAGAGATTTTACCGTTCGCCAGAGGCGTAGCTAGGGTTTTGGTTCAGGGGGGGGCGAAACTTCTGAGTGGGCCCCTAACCAGGTAACCCTGATTACAGCTATGGTGGCGCAGATGTAGGAGAACCTCAGCAGATGACCGCACTGTTACTAAAAATAATCTCTATACAAAGACCAGCACTGATACTATAGCCATATGGTGACACATATTAATAGATGCCAATCCTGTAGAATATATAAGAGATCACAGCACGGTTATATAGAGTAACTTACAACAATGGATACTGGAAGCCAGTGCTAGCATTTCTTCTGCGGTGTTGCTATCAGTGTGTCAAGAGTGGGAGAAGTTTTCCCCCTCCCATATACTAATGTGCCACAAACAGGAAGTTGATATCACCAACCATTCCCATTTAATTTAGGTGTATCCATATAAATGGCCCACGCTGTAGTATAATGCACTTCCCATAGGCAGAGTCTGTAGCATAATCCCCTCCATGGGCAGTCTGTAGCATAATCCCCCCCACCCTTCATAGGCAGTCTGTAGCATAATCCCCCCACCCCCCATAGGCATTCTGTAGCATAATCCCCCCATCCCCCATAGCCAGTCTGTAGCATAATCCCCTTACCCCCCATAGGCAGTCTGTAGCATAATTTGCTCACCCCCATAGGCAGTCTGTAGCATAATCTCCTCACCCCCCATAGGCCGTCTGTAGAATAATCCCCTCACCCCCCATAGGCAGTCTGTAGCATAATTACCATCACCCCTCATAGGCAGTCTGTAGCATAATTCCCCTCACCCCCATAGGCAGTCTGTAGCATAATCCCCTCACCACCCATAGGCAGTCAGTAGCATAATCCCCTCACCCCACCATAGGCAGTCTGTAGCATAATTCCCCTCTCCCCTCATAGGCAGTCTGTAGCATAATTCCCCTCACTCCCCATAGGCAGTCTGTAGCATAATCCCCCCAACCCCCATAGGCAGTCTGTAGCAAAATCCGCCCCCCACACCAATAAGAAAAAATAAATAAATAAGCACAATACTCACCTCTCTCCTCCTCGTTCCCCTGCTGTCCCAAGTGCCCAGCCCGCACAAATCTTCAGCACAGCGGGCCGGGCGCCAAGTGATGACGTCAGTGACATCAGACACAGAGGACGCTATGGGGACTGATGGGAGAGGGAACGTCCGTTCCTGGTTCTTAAAGTAACAGTGTGCGCATTCCTAATGCATCACCAGCCTTTGCTGTGAGTCACTGGGTACTTAAGGCACCTCTGCCCAGTGGGAGGTGCCTGAGCAACACTATCTTTCACTGTGTTCTGTGTAACTGCTGAGTTACCAGGTCCTGTCATGTACCTTGTCTGTTTTCCGCCACCCTGGGGGCAGAGTACCTAGGCCTGTACCCGTGTCCTATATCTAGCCTGTTTCCACCATCCTGGGGACTGAGTACCCAGGCCTGTACCTGTATTCCGTTCCTGTGTCAGTTCCTGTCTGAACTCTGTCCTAGACTGTTACCTGTTTGCCTCTATATCCGATCCTTCCCTTTACCTCCTGTGTCTGTTCCAGTACCTTTCTCATATTCTGCAGTGTCTGTACCAGAACCTATCTCCTACCTGTCGTCTCTGTACTTCAGTTTGCGAGTGTGTCCACTCACAACTTCATAGTAAGTCCCGTCTGGTCATCCACACCTGCGGTTCTGCTCCTGTATCCCAGTCTGTACTGGTCCCTATCCAGCCTGCCTGCCTGCCTGTATACCAGCCGTGCCCTCCAGTACCTACCTGCCTGTCTTTATACCAGCCTGGCCTGCCAGTACCTGCCTGTCTGTATACCAGCCGTGCCCGCCAGTACCTGCTTGCCTGTCTGCATACAAGCTGTGCCCGCCTGCCTATATATCAGCCGTGCCTGCCAGTACTCGCCTGCCTATCTGCATTCTCGTTGGATCTACCGCACCTGCCGGTGCTTATCTATACACCAGCCGAACAAGCCTGTGTGGGTCAACAGCTGTGTGACCGAGGTCTGCGCTGGAGTAGCAGCTGGGCCACCTCCCTGGTCCCTCCTCAGACCGTGTAGTCATTAAGCTGCCATTCATCCTGGGTCAGATCTGGTGAGGCCCCTAGTCACGCCCCTCCAGGCACTCCTCGGTTCGTGGTCCAGTGGGACCACAAACCACACTCACGCCAAGCAGTCCGGGCGTGAGCGTAACAGAGTTATTTATGTTAGATTACCTACAGTGACTACAGGGAGTCTTTGGTGGTTTGTGATACACCTCATGTCTCATCATTAGTGCAGGTTGCTGCCCTTTCTATGCATTGTAGATTGGATGTTGTGCATAAACACAAGTCTATTACCAGGAAGTCAGTACATAGAGAGCTGTTATTTGACGCGCCCCTGGGCCTTCTGTGTCGTGCGGCATCGCGCGCACGGGGGCTTACCCGGAGCCGGATCAGATGTGGGTAGTAGTCTCGTGGCGGTGACCCGGTCCGTGCCCAGGGAGTCAAACTAAGTGGCGAGTCTATTAGCAGTAGATGTTGGATGACTACGCCACCCGTTGAATGCAGCTTTGGAGCTGCCGCTGCAGGGCAGACCGCTGAGGCCGGTGGAAGGATGGTGCAGCGGGGATGGTATAACCCCCAACGGGAGGGGTATGGCCTCAGGGCAGCAGGTGTAGATGATGGGGGTTGTGATGGTGCAGCAAGGAGAGTCAGAAACGTATGGTGCAGTTTCAGGGTTTTTACTCACAGATGGTACTTCAGTCACTTCGGCCGGGAGTGACCACCCGAGCCGTACTGCGTTCACCAGGTGCGGGACTCGGCTAACCCCCAGGCAGTTCCGGAGCGTGGTCCTGAGCTCCCCTCTCTCTCTCTTTCTGCTGGCCGTCCCCACCAGGGATCCACCTTTGTCCGGCTCCCTCGGGCCTCTTGGTGGTTAAACCTTCTCTGGCTTTCCTGACCCTACTCGTGGTGTGCCTTCCTGGTGGATATGGTGAGGGTCGTGGCAAAACTTGACCACGACCTCCGGTTCCTGGCTGAGGATCATTAGCCTCCACCAGTTTGGGTTCCGGTACCCGTTTCCGCCAACCCTTCACCCGGTAACTTGTGGGATCTCAGGGTTCCCTCTGGCTCTGCGTCTCTGGGCCTTTCTTTCTCCTCTCTCTCCACTGCAGGCTTGGCCCTGGAGCTGGGCCCAGCCGGAGCCACAGCTCCCCGTCAGCCCTCCTCAGACTGACTGACTGACTGACTGACCCTGTCCTAAGATGGTGCCCACCATATATACTCCCTCTATGTGTGAGCCCAGGTGACTAGCACCCAATGGGCTCCTATCTCTATGCCCAGAGCCCCTCCCCTATCTGCCCCTACACTACTGGGATGTTCCACCCCCCCTCCCACTCCAGCCAGGGACAGACACTGTCGTACCTGCACATTCACCTAGTGGGAGTACCATTGATCTGTCCCCCGGAAATGGGATGAGTGTAGTGCATGCAGCTAGCTGAGCTCAGTCCCACACTCCATCCTTACCCGGGAGTGGAATACCACACCCCTGGCTCGAGGTGCACTACCCCTGTAGCAGCCGAGTCCTCGGGGTGCTACATTATTTCTAATAGACAAGGGAGGGTTGTTTATAAAGTATCAATTACTACTTTGCGACATAGAAAGACTGTATCAAAATATTTGCATCTACATGATAAGACAGAAGGTTATTATAATAATAATAATAATAATAATAATAATAATAATAATAATAAAAGCCCCAGTGGGTCACTACATAGATAACTTTTGTTTAAGGCCACGGCCCCACTATCAGTATTTGATCAGTATTCGGTCAGTATTTTTTCTCAGGAGTGGGAGCCAAAACCAGATGCAGAACAATCAGAGAAATGGTATAATAGAAACAAGTACACCAATTCTGCATTTATGACCCACTCTTGGTTTTGGCTCTTACTCCTGAGAAAAAATACTGACAGAATACTGAACACTGATCTCCAATTTCTTTGGACATTTCCCTGATAATTAATTGAGCACAAGCCTACCTTTAGTGGAATTTTGAAAAATAGAAATGCAGTATTATTATATTATTTCATAGTTTTAAGGTAGAAAGTTGACATAAGTCAATCAAGTTCAACCTATAACTTTAAATGTTGATCCAGCGCAAGGCAAAAATCTCATGAGGCAGTTGCTCCATATTAGGGGAAAAATTCCTTCTCGACTCCACAAATGGCAGACTAGTTAATAGTAGTGATGAGCGAATATGTTCGAAATCCAATCTCCAAACTTAAGTTCGACACGAATGCGGCACATTCGGATTCTTGATCGGAAAGTCGAGCAAAATTTGTGAAATTTGTGAAAAATCGGTAACATTCGGCGAATTTACGTGATTGTGGGGCAAACTGCAGAGTTTTTAACAGTTTTGCTAGCGTAGTGCTTGTGTATGATGAGCTTGGGGACGTGGTAGATGAGTGGGGGGGCTGGTGATAGCTCAGAATAGGTCAGATCAGCGGCGCGCTGTGGTTTTTTTTTTTTTTGTAGGAGGTAACTTTAAGTCAGGAAAGCGCGGCTAGCCAATCAGTGAGCAGGAAGCATCCACAGTGTCCCAGACACAAGGGCTTCTGTAATTGGCTGCTGAAATCACGCCCTCTCCATATAAAAAGCGTCCATGTTCCCTCAGCGCCATTTTATGCACGTCAGTCATGATAGACACTGCTCCTGCACCCAGCTCCTGTGTAATGAGAGATAATTGCTCGATAGATTGGCGTCTCTGTGGAAATCAGATAGTGTAGATAAGTCCTGTGCTGTGTACCTGTTCAATCGACCTTGCAGCACTTTTTTTTTGTTTTTGTGCAATTACTGAGATTCTGACAGAAAGAGCAGGACCCATGCCATAGAACAGTGTTGTGCACCGCTTGTACTGTCTGTGCTCCATGCAGACCTTCAATTTATTTTTGCACTTGCTAATGCGATAAAGCAAGTAAGCAAGCCCTTGTAGGCCACTTTTTGATTTTGTGGGGTTAAAATTCAGCTACCTGCAGAGCTTGTCAGTGCAGAGCTTCTGAGTGCAGAGCACAAAACCCTTTTTCTTTAACCCCTTCGCAACCCTGGGATTTTCCATTTTTGCATTTTTGTTTTTTGCTCCCCTTGTTTCCAGAGCCATAGCGCTTTTATTTTTTGGTCAATATGGCCATGTGAGAGCTTATTTTTTGCAGGAGGATTTGTACTTTTCAACACCACTACTAGTTTTACCATATCATGTACTGGAAAACGGGAAAAAAATTCCAAGTGCGGTGAAATTGCAAAAAAAGTGCAATACCACAGATGTTTTTTTTTTATTTTTTTACCACATTCACTGAATGCTAAAACTGACCTGCCATTATTATTCTCCAGGTCGTTACGAGTTCGTAGACACCAAACATGTATAGGTTATTTTTTATTTAAGTGGTGAAAAAAAATTCACAGCAGGGACATCTCAGTTTGAAATAGTTTGGGAAATATCTCCTATGTTATACAGGCGTCATCCACAGTAAAAAAAAAATACTTTGTTTGGTTCCTAACGTTATACAACAGGGACATCTCAGTTTGAAATAGTTTGGAGAATATCTCCTGTGTTATACAGACCTCATCCACAGTAAAAAAAAATACTTTGTTCGGTTCCTAATGTTATATAGCAGGGACATCTCAGTTTGAAATAGTTTGGAGAATATCTCGTATGTTATACAGGCGTCCATCCATGTAAAAAAAATACTTTGCTCGGTTCCTAACGTTATACAGCAGGGACATCTCAGTTTGAAATAGTTTGGAGAATATCTTCTAACGTTATGCAGCAGAGACATCTCAGTTTGAAATAGTTTGGAGAATATCTCCTATGTAATATGTGAGTGTTTGAACTGTGACAGCAGCAGGAGAGCATAAGGACCCTGTGAGTTTTGCCTGGCTGAGCTCAGAGCAGGGGCAGATCGGGAGACCCTGTGTGTTCTGAGGGTGTCTGCTGTGTGAGATGCTGGAAGTAGCGTCTGAGGAGAACTGTGAGGACTGAACTTCAACAAGACTCTCTCTCTACAAGCTTTCCTGTGGGGGTTGTTAACCCCTGGCCCTGGTGAAGCTGTGTCCCTGCTTAAGAATGAGTGCTGAGCTGGGGAAAGCTGTGTGGCTCTTTGGAGTTTTGTGGAAGTCCATGCTGAGTGGACTAGAGACTTTGTGCTGAACGAGCCAAGTGTCGAGTGAGAGGGAAAAGACTAAGGATATCATCTCTGTGACAGAGCGCGTGGTCAGTGGTCTGGAAAACAGTGAGTGACTGCAAGAGGAGAGACGGGGTTCGGTGCCATTCACATTGAGAGGATACTGACAAGCCTGGTGAAGAGTTTTTCCCAGACCTTAACCTGAGGCTACAGGACTAAAGTCCCCGGCGTGTGGGCTTGGCATCAGCCGACAAGACAAGGAACCTTTGCTGTTTTTGTAAACATTGCTTTTTATTTGGCGCCAAAGTTTTCCGGGACTAGCTGCAGCCACCGCGATTCACAGGCCTGTGATAGACCACATCTGAGGTTAACAGTACTGTAACTTTAAGATACCCGGGTATCCCTATACTAGGGGTATAAGAGTAATTGGTATAGTTTCATGCATTTTTATTGTTAATAGTGGTAGGATTGTACTCAGAGTGCCATCTCAGAGGTCCCTATAGAACACCCCTACTAGATTGACACAGTGTTTAGGTAAAATTGTTCCAGATCTTTAGTATAATTCACATAAATTGGAAACCTTGAGATTGGCACATTGAATTCAGCTTTTGCTGATTGTGTGTAGTTAGCAGAGACAGTGTCCCAGATAGAACCTGAGACTGATTCATGCAATACTGAGTTTTAGTCTAATCCCTGTTTTAGTAAAGAAAGTGTTGTTTATTTCTGTCTCAGTTTGTGACTCACTGGATCTCTCTCGGACCTCCAGTCATTACATAATACAGGCCTCATCCACAGTAAAAAAAAATACTTTGTTCGGTTACTAACATTATACAGCAAGCCATATCTTACCTTGTCATTTAGTGCCGCTGAAATTCAGGTGTGTGCAGAGCTGTTGTAGAGGAAGAAATCTAATTTTGTTTTGCTAATAGCGTGCTCCTACCAATGTATCTGAGCAACATGAGTGAGAAAAAGAGAGGTCGTGGTAGAAGGGGGAATAGGCTTGGTGTTCAAGGTATACGTGGGGTATGTGGTAATGTTAGTGAGAGCACTAGTGAACCAACACCGTCATGTCCTATCCAAAGACAACTGATAACTTCTGTTACTGGACGGGCTACTCCTCTCCCTTTCTTTGGCAGCCGCACAGCGATACGCCTTGTTGATAAGGGCCAGAAAGAGCAGGTGCTCAAGTGGATGACAAGCGCTGCTTCAAGTGGTCTCTCCTCTTCTTCCTCCACCTGAACATCACACACAGTACAGTCCACAGAGGTGGCACCCCAATTACCCTTGCTTCCCCCATGTCACAACTGTCCAATTGCCCAACTTACTGTAGCGAACCACAGATGGGCGAGTCTGTAGAACTGTTCACCCATTCTATACCATGGCCATCAGAAGTGTACTCCAAACATTCACAGAGTCAAGAAGAGGAGGAAAGCATCTGCACCGATGCCCACATTTTTTTAGGTTGAATCCGAGCAGGTTCCTGACCCTCGTCACCAGACATTAACCACCGGGGAGGGAGGTGATCCTGATGAGACTCAGATACCTGAGGCTCATGCGGACTGTGCAGTCAGGGCAACAAGAAGAGAAGGGTCATTCTGAGGGCGAGGAATGGGATAACATATTGGATGATGACGAGGTTGAATATCCTACTTGGTGTGAGCCCAGAGTCACGCAGCCGAGTAGCTCATCTGTGGAGGTGGAGGAGGAAGAGGACGAGGTTACCTTCCGCCCTACAGCGCAGTCACAGAGTGATGCAAGCACGAGGAGCACTGCATCCTTAGCCACAACTGTGGCCAGTAGTGGTCGCAGGTCTGCAGCTCGAAGGGGTGGTAAGGGTTGCCTAGCCTGTGCCTTTTTTGAGCCCGCAAAGGATGAGCCAACTCACGTTATCTGTACACTTTGCAAGAAAAAACTCAGTAGAGGGAAAAAGTGCAATAATTTGATGACTACGCTGGGAATCTCACTGTGCTAATATGCAGACCAGCGGACCTCAACAACCACCAGCTGCCCCATCAACCGCATCCGCTGCTTCTGCCTCCTCCTCTGTTACCGTGCTAAGTATTGGCACGCAGGTCTCCCACCGTAAAACTTCTGGTTCTCTGATTTAACTAAATTTAAAAAATCTAAAAGTTTAAATCAGCCCCCTTTCGCCCCATTCAAAATAAAACAATAAAAAAAACACAAATATACACATATTTCATATCGCCGCGTTCAGAATCGCCCGATCTATCAATATAAAAAAATAATTAATCAGATCGGTAAACGGCGTAACGAGAAAAAAACTCTTAACGCCAGAATTACTTTCATTTTGCACGTTGCAACATTGAAATAAAATGCAATAACAGGCAATTAAAAGATTGTATCTACACCAAAATGGTATCAATAAAAACGTCAGCTCAGCGCACAAAAAATAAGCCCTCATCCGGCCCCAGATCCCAAAAATTGGAGACTCTACGGGTCTTGGAAAATGGCGCCATTTTTTTCCTTTTTTTTTTAACAAACTTTGGAATTTTTTTCACCACTCAAATAAAACAAAACCTATACATGTTTGGTATCTATGAACTTTTAATCACCTGGGAAAACATAATGGCCAGTTTTAGCATTTTAGTGAACATGGTAAAAAAATAATAATTCTGGAATTGCACTTTTTTTGCAATTTGACCGCACTTGGAATATTTTTTCCCATTTTTCAGTACACAGTATGGTAGAACCAATGGTGTCGTTCAAAAGTACAACTCATCCCACAAAAAACAAGCCATCACATGGCCATATTGATGAAAAAATAAAAAAGTTATCGCTCTAAATAGAAGAGGAGCAAAAAACGAAAGCGCAAAAACAGAAAAGGGCTGCGGCGTGAAGGGGTTAATAAGACGGGACCGCGCGCGCACCCCCTAAGCACAGTGCCAGGGGATCTGCACGTAATGCACGCACCCCGGGCAGCTGTGGAGCAGGAAGAGGACGAAGGAGAGGAACAAGCAGGACGAGGGCAACAGCTGTGAGTGAGTCAGCGTCTATGCCTGGGGATAGAGGCAGAAGGCAGAAATGGAGGCGCTACAGTACCCCTCCTTTACACCCCCTCTTTTTCAAGCTCACAAGGAATCTCTCCAGGAGGAGATGGGCATGAATGTACTCCCGGGGTTCCCAAACCTCTCCTCAGGACTTCAGGACCAAACCCCTTCCAATTTACAAGAAAAAAGGTTTTTCATAACAGGAGCAGGAGTGGAATCAGGATCACTGAAAAAAATGACTGAACACAACAGTCTTGAGGAGAGGCACATGAAAAGAATTGGGAATCTGTAAAGAGGTTGGGAGTCTGAACTTGTAGGCTACTGGATTGATCTGCTTCAGAACCTCAAATGGACCGATGAAACATAAACCCAGTTTATAGGATGTACCTTGAAATGGACATATTTAGATAAAAGCCGGACCTTGTCCCCAGGACAAAAGGGAGGCGGATCCAGACGGAATATTGGGATGTTGACCGTAGACTACAAAAAATGGAGATTTGGCAGAAGATTGACTCACATGGTTTTGTATGAGAATTCGACCCAAAGTAGGAGTTTGGCCCAGTCACTGTGGTAATCATTGACGAAGTGCTGCAAGAAGTTGGTCAGGATCTGATTGACCAGCTCTACCTGGCCATTGGATTGAGGAGGGTAGGCCAAAGAAAAATCAAGTGACATTTAGTAATTTGCAGGTGGCCCTCCAGAAGCGAGAAGTAAACTGGACGCCTCTATCCAAGATAAAATGGAGCGGTAGACCATGGAGATGGAAAATATGTAGAATGAACTTCTCTGCAAGCACTGGAGCAGATAGGAGACCAGACAGTGGAGTGAAGTTGGCCATCTTGGAGAAGCGATCCGCAACCACCCAAATGATGGTACACCCAGCCAATACTGGAGGATCGGTGATGAAATCCATAGCAATATGCTGCCAGGGAGTAGATGGTACGGGCAAAGGAAGCAGCCGACCAGACGGAAGCTAAATAGATGTGGAATCCCTGTACACCAACATTTCACATAATTTGGGAATAAAAGCAGTCACATACTTTTTGGATCAATATACAACAGGAGACCGCAAACATGACTCCTTCATCCTAGAATTATTGCATTTCGTCTTGGACAAAAATGATTTTGTCTTCAACAGAAAATTTTACAGACAGATAGCGGGGACAGCGATGGGTTCTCTTTTTGAAAAGGAACTGTACTACAACGGAGGAATTTAAACGGCAGTCAGATGACCTAACTCAATGGTTCATCAAGAGAAGCTATCCTCGAGGCATAATTTCCAATGCTTATCAAGGCTCGAAAGGTAGTAACCGAGATGAACTATTACAAACTAAATCACAGAAACCCAGTAGACCACTGAGCGTAATTACTACATTTAACAACCAGTGGCAGGATATCCGAGAAATTTTGACAAAAAATTGGTGAATACTTTTGAGTGAACCAAAACTAACTAAACATCTAGCGATAACCCCGAGTGTTATGCACACGCCCGGGCTAAGCGGCGTGTGCGTGGGATTGGTAGTGATTCCACTGGACCGCGCCGGAGAGTGAATGCCTGGAGGGGCGTGACTAAGTATTCACCCGATCCGACCAGGGTCGCACGACGGCATACGACGCCAGTGCACCAAGGAGGAACCGAGCAGAGGGACCAGGTGCTACTCCAGGACAGACCCCGGACACGGCTGTTGACCCACACAGGGGAATACAGGAACAGGCTGGTAGGCTGGCACACAGACTGGTGGGTATAGGCAGGCACGACTGGTATGCAGGCAGGCGGGTATGCAGGCAGGGGGGTAAAGGCAAGCACAGCTAGAGTGCAGACAGGGAGGCACTAGCAGGTAGGAACACAGGCGGGATAGGACCCAGTACACACTGGGACTCAGGAACATTACAGGCAGAGGGGTACAGGCAGGGCAGGACAGGACTGCCGGAGCAGCGGGCAGAAGCAGGGCAGGACTGGACTGCCGGAGCAGCGGGCAGAAGCAGGGCAGGACAGGACTGCCGGAGCAGCGGGCAGAAGCAGGGCAGGACAGGACTGCCGGAGCAGCGGGCAGAAGCAGGGCAGGACAGGACTGCCGGAGCAGCGGGCAGAAGCAGGGCAGGACAGGACTCTGTTCACACGGAACAGACAGGAAGGGAAAGACAGAGCCAGACACCCACAGGGTACTTGCAGTGAAGTAGCGAGTGGAACACAAACTCACAAACGGGAGTACAGAGACAACAGGCAGGAGTTAGGTACGAGTTCAGACTCTGCAGAAAAAGGAAGGGAACGGACATAGAGGCAAAACAGGTAAAGGATAGGAGAGAGTTCAGACTGGAACTGAGTGTACGGAGGAGACCGACACTGCAGCGGGATACAGGAGCGGGTCTGGGAATACTGCCCCCAGAGAGGCGGGACGAACAGGCAAGGAGCGTGTTCAGACAGGACAGACAAGATACAGGAGCGGGTCTAGGTAATCGGCCCCTAGAAGGCGGGAGGAACAGGCTAGGAGCGTGTTCAGACAGGACAGACAAGATACACGGAAAGGACTCAGTTCAGACAGGGGAACTAATACCGCAAAGCAGGAGACATACAGGACTCAGTTCAGACACGGGAGCTGATACCGCAAAGCAGGAGACATACAGGACACAGTTCAGACACGGGAGCTGATACCGCAAAGCAGGAGACATACAGGACTAAGTTCAGACACGGGAACTGATACAAAAAGCAGGAGACATACAGGACTCAGTTCAGACAGGCCTGGAAATACAGCCTCCAGGAAAGGCAGACAAGGAAACAAAGACGGGACCTGGCACCTTCAGAGTGCAAGCACACACTGAAGGAAAACACTTTGCTCAGGCAGGGATAGAAGGGAGCTGCTGAGCTATATACCAAGTGTCAGACAGCAATAGGCTGAGGATGCACAAGGGGTGTGACCCACAGCAGGTACAAAAAGCAGGAAGTGATCGGGCGCCGCCCTTAAGCAGCAGAGACAGACACAAACAGACAGCATGGAGGGAAGCCAGAGAGACACTCTGGACAGGAGATCAAGTGCGCTCTCTTGCACAGTGGGAGATGGACCACCATGCAAGGACGCCGCCAGGTATGTTACAGTACCTCCCCCCTTACGCCCCCTCTTCTTCAGGCCTGCCAGAATCTTCCGCAGGGAATTCGAGGACCAGTCGTTCACTGGGTTGGAGGGGGACAGAGACTTGAGGGTAATCTCTGCTTCGAGGTACATCTTGTCAAGCTCACAGGAAAAAATAGACGGGTTATCAGGTACATAATGAGGAAAAGTCACTGTCTCTTTGTTATCTGGTGGTACCCCGGAGGATTCAGGAAACAACTGGAGGTCCTCCGCCGGGTCAGAAGAGTGCAGAGGCTCAGAGAAAACAACTGCTTCAGAGTACACTAGGTCGGACTCACTGGAGGAAGCAGGCGAGGTATCGGGTACCGAGTATAGGAGAGTCTCTGTCCTTTCGCTACCAGGTAGCACCCCGAAGGGTTCAGGAGACAACTGGAGATCCTCCGCCTGGTCGGAGGGGTGTAGAGACTCGGAGGTAACTACCACTTTGGGGTACCCATTGTCAGGCTCACAGGACGAAGCGGACAAAGTATTGAGTACCGGGTGTAGAGAAGTCTCTCTCCATTTGTCATAGAGTGGTATCCCGGAGGATTCAGGAGGCAACAGGGGATCCTCCGCCAGGTAGTAGAGGTGCACAGACTCAGAGGTAACCACAGCTTTGGAGCATCCTTGGACATGCACACCGGTTAAAGAGAGAGAAGCATCTGATGCCGGGTGCAGGAAGTTCTCCTGTGTGGAGTCTGGATGGGCAGAAGTCTCTTCGGGCAGGAGAACTGGTGCACTACCCACGCACACTACCCATTGGGGTTTCTCCGGGATACAGGGAGATGAAGCTTCAGTAGGGACTTCAAGGTTGGGGTCAGGAGGTCTCAGGGAGGACAGGCCCTGGCGTGACGGCTTGCCTCTAAGTCTAGCACGTCTGGACTGCCTCTTGAGGTTGAGAGAAGTATTCCGGAAAGCGTAGTCACCCTGAGAGGATTCTGGGTGGGCAGTAGTCTCATTGGGCTGGAGGACTATTGCGCTACCCACACACATTACCCATTGGGGCTGCTCCGGGATATTGGGAAGTGAAGCTTCAGCAGGAGCCTCCGGGTTAGGATCATCGAAGACCATTAGAAAGGCCACCAGGAAGGCCATTAGGTCCCGGAGGATCGGATCCTGTGTTTCATATAGGGGGTTGATCCATTCCAAGGCATCACCCGCCAGGTAAGACATCATAAAGGCCACTTTAGCCCAATCGGAAGGAAAATAAAGAGGGTAGGCCTTAAAGTGTAGCATGCATTGCTCCACAAATGCACGACACTGTCTTGGATCCCCATAGTAACGTGGCGGATCCGCAGGAACGAGAGCTGATAGATCCATCTGGACGGTGCGTAATTCGCCTGGAACTCAGCTAAGGGAAAAAAAATTTATTTATTTATTTTAATGCATATATTCGCTGGAAAACTTCTCAGAGGGCGAAGGCCGTGGGGCTCAACGGGAACCATGGCCTGAGCATGCTGTTATGCACACGCCCGGGCTAAGCGGCGTGTGCGTGGGATTGGTAGTGATTCCACTGGACCGCGCCGGAGAGTGAATGCCTGGAGGGGCGTGACTAAGTATTCACCCGATCCGACCAGGGTCGCACGACGGCATACGACGCCAGTGCACCAAGGAGGAACCGAGCAGAGGGACCAGGTGCTACTCCAGGACAGACCCCGGACACGGCTGTTGACCCACACAGGGGAATACAGGAACAGGCTGGTAGGCTGGCACACAGACTGGTGGGTATAGGCAGGCACGACTGGTATGCAGGCAGGCGGGTATGCAGGCAGGGGGGTAAAGGCAAGCACAGCTAGAGTGCAGACAGGGAGGCACTAGCAGGTAGGAACACAGGCGGGATAGGACCCAGTACACACTGGGACTCAGGAACATTACAGGCAGAGGGGTACAGGCAGGGCAGGACAGGACTGCCGGAGCAGCGGGCAGAAGCAGGGCAGGACTGGACTGCCGGAGCAGCGGGCAGAAGCAGGGCAGGACAGGACTGCCGGAGCAGCGGGCAGAAGCAGGGCAGGACAGGACTGCCGGAGCAGCGGGCAGAAGCAGGGCAGGACAGGACTGCCGGAGCAGCGGGCAGAAGCAGGGCAGGACAGGACTCTGTTCACACGGAACAGACAGGAAGGGAAAGACAGAGCCAGACACCCACAGGGTACTTGCAGTGAAGTAGCGAGTGGAACACAAACTCACAAACGGGAGTACAGAGACAACAGGCAGGAGTTAGGTACGAGTTCAGACTCTGCAGAAAAAGGAAGGGAACGGACATAGAGGCAAAACAGGTAAAGGATAGGAGAGAGTTCAGACTGGAACTGAGTGTACGGAGGAGACCGACACTGCAGCGGGATACAGGAGCGGGTCTGGGAATACTGCCCCCAGAGAGGCGGGACGAACAGGCAAGGAGCGTGTTCAGACAGGACAGACAAGATACAGGAGCGGGTCTAGGTAATCGGCCCCTAGAAGGCGGGAGGAACAGGCTAGGAGCGTGTTCAGACAGGACAGACAAGATACACGGAAAGGACTCAGTTCAGACAGGGGAACTAATACCGCAAAGCAGGAGACATACAGGACTCAGTTCAGACACGGGAGCTGATACCGCAAAGCAGGAGACATACAGGACACAGTTCAGACACGGGAGCTGATACCGCAAAGCAGGAGACATACAGGACTAAGTTCAGACACGGGAACTGATACAAAAAGCAGGAGACATACAGGACTCAGTTCAGACAGGCCTGGAAATACAGCCTCCAGGAAAGGCAGACAAGGAAACAAAGACGGGACCTGGCACCTTCAGAGTGCAAGCACACACTGAAGGAAAACACTTTGCTCAGGCAGGGATAGAAGGGAGCTGCTGAGCTATATACCAAGTGTCAGACAGCAATAGGCTGAGGACGCACAAGGGGTGTGACCCACAGCAGGTACAAAAAGCAGGAAGTGATCGGGCGCAGAGACAGACACAAACAGACAGCATGGAGGGAAGCCAGAGAGACACTCTGGACAGGAGATCAAGTGCGCTCTCTTGCACAGTGGGAGATGGACCACCATGCAAGGACGCCACCAGGTATGTTACACCGAGCATGGTGGCATGTAGAGCAAAAAATCTTTGAAGGTGGATGTGTGGACATGCTCTGCACCAACTATGTAAATATGGCCGTACAGGTACATCAGGAGCAATATATAACTTGGGTGGACTGCAGCAAAAGAGGTGTGAAGAATTGAAAGACTGCAACCAATTGGACTGGGAACCCCATTGGCCAATGGAAGAACAAAACTGAGTACTTCAATACTCCTTATTATGAGGGACATAGGACTAGGGTCTACATGAACTGAGAAGAAATAAATAAATGTATCCCCTAAAAATCAGACTTTAAAACTCACCTTTTGGAATGAGCGGCCGGAGGGGTGGATCTGCCCAGATGGAGAGATGTACCGGGTGGTCCCCCGGAGGATCGGATGGAGTGACAATAATCCTGTCCTGAAATTGGACAGAATAACATGGAGCTGCTCTATTCAAACCAGAGGACTTATGATGCAAATTTTAACTACCAACTTTAACCAGGGGAATTTTATCATGTAAATTAATATGTCATTACAATAATATAGAATTATTTATGAAATCAACATGTCTCTGATGGTCAATGACAGAAGGATAGTACTATCGTGGGTCTCAGATGTGACACATGATACAACGGTTGTTTCCCTTTCGCCCCGTAACAAATATTGATGTGTGAGGTGATATAATTCTAGTAATATATATACATATGTCTATATTTCTCCTTTTTTTGAAGAATAACTGAAAACATTTTTAAAAAAAAGGGAGAAAGATAGGATATTGTATGGTGCACTGTTGTATTTTCCACCTTAATGTTACAAAGTGATGGGAGTGGTGTTTAGGCTAGAACTCTAAGACGAATATTCGCTGCCTGAAGACAACTAAGCTGCACGCTAGGTACGGAGCCACAGCTCTGAGTCATGGGCGGTGGAGAATGTAGCATGTGCTTTAATACCACCAAGGGACCGGGTGGTTGTCATGGAGAGAGGAAGCACATAGCTTCCCGCAGCGCATGCGTAGGTCCAACAGCCATGGACAGGGTGACACGCACCTGGAAGCGCGGCCTCCGGATACAGCTGAAGGCTGGGGGGCAAAGTGAGCACTTCCGGTGCAGAGACCACATTTCCGGTGCGGGAGCGTGGCGTTCACGAACGGTGGCACAGCTGTTTCCAGGGTAATTATTATTTTTTTAACTCAGTATATATATCACAGAGTGTTGCTAATGAGCCCATAGCCCCTGATGAAGCCACTGCGGGTGGCGACACGTGTTGGGCAAGAATAGCCCATTCACTGGACTTTCTTCTTGGCAAAAAATGGGTCACTAACCCCTATGCAGCAAGCCAAGGTTTTTCCTCCCTAGACATTGATGCATGGGTTCTCATGGCATGAGCAATGACGGTAGACTGGAGGTCTGTGTAATAGATGTCAGACAGGTCCAAGGGATCTCAGGTTAATATACAGATAGGGGGTTTAAATAAATGAGATATTGAACTGTGGGCATGTTTGAGAGACGTTGATCCTTATATAATAGCAATATTTCTGGTAATTGCAACGATTGCAAGGGATTGCAAGAGACAATAGGTGGTCTAAACAAACTACATATTGTATTGAGGGCATGTGCAATAGAGATTAAGGTAGTCTAAATTAAGTATGTATTTTATTCAGGGGAAGTGCAATAGATGTTAACTCTTATATAATCATGATATCTTTGTGAACATTTTACAGTGATTATAATGCATTGACCATCAGAGACAACCCTTGGGTATAAATTATCATGTTCTTTATGAAATGGGAGGAAATGTACAGTGAAAGGGTCATGACTCAGTGGGACACATGCCACTGAGTTTTTAACTTGTGTTTTAGGTTTGTTTTTGGGTGTTTAAGCAATTGTGGATATGAAATAAAAACATATATAGAATTTTGGTTGATCACTGTGAACATAGTGTACCTATTTTTTCTTTTTGTTCATATACAGTGTCTTTAGGGCACACTGCATGTAGATCCCCATTAGATAGGGTGGTGCCCTCCAAAAAAAGTGTTGGTTTAAACGATACTCGTAATGGCCATCGTGGGTGTTAAATGCTGTCTTCCATTCGTCTCCCCGGCGAATTCGAATCAGGTTATACGCCCCCCCCCCTCCTCCGCTGGTTGAGTTTTGTGAATACTCTGGAACCTTTAACACAATCAACTAGCTCGGAGATGAGAGGCAGAGGATATTTATTCTTGATATTGATTTGGTTGAGACCCCTATAATGGATGCAGGGCCGGAGAGAACCATCCTTTTTCTTCACAAAGAAGAAACCGGGAAGGAAGACTTCCAGATAAATCCCCAGACAAGATTCTCTTCAATGTACTCAGACAAGGCAGGTGTCCCAGCCTGCGATAGGGGATAGATTCAACTTCGTAGAGGGGATGCGCCTGGAAGAAGGTCAATTGGGCAGTCATAAGGCCTATATGGTGGTAAAGTCTCAGTCTCCTTTTTATCAAAGATGTCAGCGTACGTCCAATACGCCGCAGGCGAATTAGCAGGAGAAACTGGGGGTCAAGCAGGGCGAATGGAAACTAAACATCTCCAATCCAAGACTGGTTCAGGTATTCACAGCCAGGGCAGACCAAGAAGCAGAGGGTGAGAAAGATCCTACAGCAACTAGAGAGAGACCTTCTCCGAATGTAACATTCTTACTCGAAGTTCCACCGGTTCGGTAACAAATAGGATGGTCTCGGAAAGAGGTTTACCATCCTCCAAAGAAACCGCCTATGGATCCGAAAGATGGTGAATCAAGATCTGGTACCACTCCACAATGACCTGTTGGATGAGATTACCTGCGGCACCTGAGTCCAGATAAGCAGACTCAACAAAATGGGTGCTGCCAATAGATACGAACACTGATAGTGTCAACGAAGTAGAGGAATGATTCTCGCCCAGGGTGACCTCTCCAACAAGCCCTAGGCTCTGGTGTTTTCTGGTCTCTCAGAGCAGGAGCAGATTGCCTGCTCAGAACTGCCATAATAGAAGCAGCTCCCCTTGGACCGACGGGCCTCCAGACAGTGCTTGGACATCTTACCTGGTCTACCTGCATGGCCTCCGCAGAGGGTGCCAAAGCTGAGGCTTGCTATATGACCAGTTTTTGGAAAGTAGGAGCCAGGCACACAGGTCTTCTCTCATGATTCACCTCTCTGGAATGCTCCTGAAACCTGATATCTATTCGTTTTGCCAGAGATACTAGGTCATCCAGAGAGGTGGGTATTTCCCGAATGCCCATCTCATCTTTGATTCACCCAGAAAGGCCCTCCCAGAAGGTTGCCACCAGAGCCTCATTATTCCAGGCGAGTTCAGACGAGAGGGTGAAGAAACGTACAGTGTACTGGCCCACTGTGAGGTTTCCCTGGCACGGTCAGAGGAGAGAAGATGCTGCTGAGGACACATGGCCAGGCTCATCGAAAACCTTCTAGAAGGCTTTTAGTAAGGACTGACAGTTCAACACAAGAGGATCCCCTCTCTCCCATAAGGAATTGAGCCACGCCAGAGATTCACCAGTGAGATGGGACATAATGAATGCCAGTTTGGCCTGGTCTGAAACAAACTGATGGGCCAAGAACTCCAAGGGTAGCATGCACTGATTTATGAAATCCAGACACAGAGCGGGGTCCCTGCCATAGCATGGAGGGGCAGACAATTGAGATGCTTCCGGAGTTGTTGCTACTTGGGTAGATGCGGGTGCGGCCTGTGTTGTCAGAGTGTCCAGGCAGTTGTTTACAGTCCACAGATAGGACAGGATTGTGTCTTGTTGGGTTTTCTGGTGGGAGACCTCCTGGGATAGGTCAGAGATGGAGGGAGACTGGGAGCCAGCAGATTCAATGGCCTGTGCAACTTGTTACAGGCTGGGAGGTGGAACTACTGTGCCGATGACCGAGGAGAGCCAGGAGGGGTGTGACTAGGGACCTCATCAAGTCCGACCTCAGATGTACGGTGGCTTGACAACTCCGTGATCCAAAGAGAGACAAGGGAGGTGGACCAGGTGCTACTCCGGGACTGACCTTGGGTGGATGTCAGCTGACCCCCAAGGGACAGGAGGCAGACACGGCTAGGGATGGTAGACTGGCATGACACAGGCAGGCTGTTTTTGGTAGGCATGGCTGATAGACAGGCAGGCTAGCATGGCTGGTATACAGGCAGGCTGGCATGGCTGGTATAAAGGCAGGCCGGCGGGCACTGCTGGTATACAGGAAAGCCGGCGGGCTCGGCTGCTATGCTGGCAGGCAGGCACAACAGACAGGCAGGTGGGCATGGCAGATGGACAGGCAGGCAGGCACAGCTTATAGGCAGGCTGGCATGGTGTTATGATCTGCAACAAGTACTAAGGAAAGGTAGGGGAAAGCTGTCCCTACAGTAAGACTAAGCTGAATCCCTACGATGTAGCGGGCTGACTGTTCCTAGCGAACAGACCCGCCTTAGTCCTCGGCTAGTCTGAACGAAGACCTATAGCATAAGGGGAGGGGTCCCTAACAGAACTAAGGACTGAGACAAAAATGGGACACCTCCTAAACAGAGAAGTTGTTGCAGAACAAAAAAAGACAAACTGACAAAAAGGTACTAGAGGTCCCAGAAGGACGAAGCGAACTGACAGAGAAAGGCACCGAAGCACCTGGCTAGAGAAACAGTCAAACACTGAAGTCCAGCACACCCAAAAGGGCGGAGCTGGAATATAAAGGCAGATGGTCATGTGTCCGCAAAACACAAGATGGAAAAAACAAACAGGAGGGTTCTAACAGTACCCCCTCTTTTATGAGGATCCTCCGGATCCTCCAGGCCCAGGCCTATCCGGAAACCTCTTGTGGAAATCTTTAACAAGCCTAGGAGCAGAGACATCATCCGTCCTTACCCAGGAGTTGCCTTCGGGACCGAAACCATTCCAGGAGACAAGATACTGTAATCTCCCTCTATGACATCTAGAATTCAAGATACGAGAAATTTCATATTCGCTGTCTTCCACCACAGGAGGAACTGTGACAGTGGTGTCCCTATCTGATACATCAGTCTTTTTCAACAAGGAAACATGAAACACGGGATTATTTTTTTTCGAAAAGAAGGCACAAGGATGTACTTCATTCTTGTTCTCCTGAGACAAAACTGCTCCGACCCCCACCGATGAAGCATCGACCTCGACCAAAAAAGGCTTGGTCTCATCAGGCTATATAAGGATAGGGGCAGAACTGAACCTCTCTTTGAGATACTCAAACGCTTCAATGGCCTCAGTAGTCCACTGGACCGTATTCTCACCTTTCCTGGTGAGATCGGTCAGAGGCTTAACAATTATAGAAAAATTCTTAATGAATTTCCTGTAATAATTGGCAAAACCCAAAAATCTTTGTATAGATTTCAAACCAATAGGCCTAGGCCATTCCTGCACAGCCTGAACCTTCACCGGATCCATCTCAAAGCCCTCGCTGGAGACAATGTAGCCCAAAAAACAAATTTTCTGCACAGCGAACTCACATTTCTCCAGCTTAGCAAAGAGTGAATTATCACTCAATAGCTGCAAAACTTCACGTACACTCTGCCAATGGGACTCTAAATCTGGTGAATAAATCAAAACGTCATCCAAATACACAACCACATTCTTACCAATCAAAGGTCTCAGGATGTCATTAATAAGGTTCTGAAAAAATGCAGGTGCATTGGTAAGACCAAAAGGCATCACCAGATTCTCAAAAGGACCTACCAGAGTGTTAAAAGCAGTTTTCCATACATCACCCTCCTTCACTCGTAACAAATTGTATGCCCCTCGGAGATCAATTTTAGAGAACCACTTGGCCCCCACCAACTGGTTAAACAAGTCAGGAATTAACGGCAATGGGTAGGAATTGCGTACGGTAATCTTATTAATTTCACGAAAATCCAGACATGGACGTAAACCCCATCCTTTTTTTTAACAAAGAAAAATCCAACTGCCACAGGCGACTTAGAAGGTCTAATGTGACCAGCAGCCAGGCTAGTCTGTATGTACTCCTCCAAGGTCTTTCTTTCAGGAATAGTCAGATTAAACAAGCGACTCTTGGGAAGAGTAGCTCGAGGAACAAACTCAATGGCGCAATCATAATCCCTATGAGGAGGTAAAACTTGTGACTCCTCCTCTGAAAAAACTCTCCAAAAATCTTGAATAGGTACAGGTAATTCCCTTTTTTTCACAGCTGCAATGCGACCATTACAACACTTATCATAGCACTTAGGACTCCAAGACTTAATCTCATTAGTAGACCAGTGCAGCAAAGGATTCTGCAGTTTTAACCAAGGCAAACCTAAAACGACCGGAAAAGGTAAATTATCTAATACAACCAAGTCCAAAATTTCTTGGTGAACTCCATTGATAGTGAGGGGAAATGCAGCAACCTTGTGAGTAATACATTTCAAGGGAGTGTTATCAATTGCAATCACAGAAATAGGTGCTGACAAAGATTTGGATTTCAATTTAAGGTTTTCCAAAAACCCTTTATCAATCACATTAAGTGTTGAACCACAATCCACAAATACCTGAAATTCAATCAAATTTTCCTGCAAAGTAGTACTCCCAGAAAGAAATACTCCTGCAGAGCGTAAACAAGCTATATGGGTGTAACTGACTTTTCTTTTTTCTTTACATAAATGAAGCTCATAATACTTAATCAAATGGTCAGCTTTACAAAAATAAAGACACAATCCCTTGGAAAACTTCCGGTCTCTTTCCTGAGAGCGGAGTGACATCGCCACAACCTCCATCGGTTCTCCGCCGTCAGAGCAGATTTTCTGGGGACTAGGACCTGACATTACAGGAGTCTTTACCTCATTCACCCTGGACCTCAGTCTCCTGTCCACATGAACAGCTAACTGCATGGCATCCTGCAGAGTCTCAGGAGCGGGGAATGCAATTAGCAGATCCTTAACCCTTTCACTCAGACCAGCAAGAAATAAACATTTGAGCGCAGGATCATTCCATTTGACTTCTGAAGCCCATCTCCTGAAGTGTGTGCAATAATTTTCAACATCACCTGACCCCTGATTCAAACGCCTGAGTTCTGCCTCAGCAGATGAGATTCTATCAGGATCATCATATAATAGCCCCCTAGCAGAAAAAAATTCTTCTACAGACCTTAAACACAGATCATTAGGTTGGAGAGAAAAGGCCCACCCCTGTGGTTCATTGCGCAAAAGTGACATAATAAAACCAATGCGCTAGGATTCATTCCCAGAGGACCTTGGTCTCAAACGAAAATATAACAAATGAGCATTTTTAAAGGAAAAAAAATCTTGCTGTTTACCATAAAAAACATCAGGCAGTCCTACCTTGGGTTCCACAAAATGCGCTCCAGAACAGCGCAGATTGCTGTAGCTCGGCCACCTCCAGAGACAATCCCTGCAAGCGTTGAGCCAAATCCTGGATGGAAACCATACTGATCCCCGAATTTCTTTCCTTTTAGGTTTTTGGGCTGGACTTACTGTTATGATCTGCAACAAATACTAAGGAAAGATAGGGGAAATCTGTCCCTACAGTAAGACTAAGCTGAATCCCTATGATGTAGCGGGCTGACTGATCCTAGCAAACAGACCCACCTTAGTCCTCAGCTAGTCTGAACGAAGACCTATAGCATAAGGTGGGGGGTCCCTAAAAGAACTAAGGAATGGGACACCTCCTAAACAGAGAAGTTGTTGCAGAACACAAAAAGACAAACTGACAAAAAGGTACTAGAGGTTCCAGAAGGACGAAGCGAACTGACAGAGAAAGGCACCGAAGCACCTGGCTAGAGAAACAGTCAAACACTGAAGTCCAGCACACCCAAAAGGGCGGAGCTGGAATATAAAGGCAGATGGTCATGTGTCCGCGAAACACAAGATGGAAAAAACAAACAGGAGGGTTCTAACACATGGCAGATGGGCAAGCAGGCTGGCACAGCAGATGAACAGGCAGGTATACGGAATACAAGCACTGGCTCCTGAAAACTAGCAAGTGCGTTAGGGAAAACAGACTAACAACATTGCACAGGCACCTCCCCTCAGGTGGAGGTGCCTTAAATAATAAGTGTCTCCCACCCATTGGCTGGGGACACTTTAGGATGGCATGCACTGCCCCTTAAAGAGAACAGAACCGCGCACCCCCCTAAGCACAGTGCCCAGGGATCTGCGCGCAGTGCCGTCACAGTACTAAACAATACACAGCAAGGTACACATACAATCCAATGCTCATATGAGATGCACGTTCTCCTTCAGCATGCATGGGGTATGTAGTATTCTCTCATTCCTATATAGACAGACCTAGCTTAAATTTCACTGGTCAATTAGGCTTTAGGAAGCTCATGTGTATAGAACAGATCTTAGATGACGCATCCATAATATTTATCACGTCAAAGTAAAACTCAAAGATTAATCAAATGCAATTAACACTGTTTCCTTATTTTACCCATGGGGGCACAAGGTATCCAATTCAAAAACCCATTTATCTTCCATATGTTTCATAGTTTTTTATAATAACCTCCCCTCCAGTGGCTCTTAACACATTGTATTGCCCATACTACTGATCCAATAAATCAACCCTCATGCTTCGGTAGAGAGTGATGATCATTTTGTACTCCCTATGTACAGTGGTGTGAAAAAGTGTTTGCCCCCTTCCTGATATTGTATTCTTTTGCATGTTTGCAAATCACTTTTCACACAGGGCTCTGTAGGTTTGGATTTATTTTCTCCTTAGTAATAAAGACCTTCATTTAAAAATTGTATTTTGTGTTTACTTGTGTTACTTTTGTCTAATATTTAAATTTGTTTTGTGATCTGAAACATTTAAGTGTGACAAACATGCAAAACAATAAGAAATCAGGAAAGGGCGCAAACACTTTTTCACACCACTGTATATTTAATTACATGGACATTTCATCCCATAGATTACCCCTTTAGACTGACATGTGAGGTGTTCATTTATTAAAAATGCCTAATTTTCTTCCTTATTGCCAAATTCCTTAATGCTATCTTTAATCGGCACATCTTGCAACTATAACAGAGAAAGAATCAATTATTATTGTTGTCCATCAGACTAAGTTTATCTTCTTTATGACTTTTTACAGTTGATGCAGCCAAATTGCCTATATTTTTGGCTTTCCTGAAAAAAAAATGTTGCTTTCTCTGGTAATTTGTCACCTATTATTTTTTTTCTCCCAGTAAAATGTCCCAATGATAAGATATAATCTTTTTAAAAATACCAATATAGGAATTAGTTCAATTTTCTCCCTACACTATTGGTTTCATTAGTAATAATGTTGCTCTACAACATTTTTCATCTCCGTCTTATTTTTTACCAATTGCATGAAATCACACCAGTTTTCCAAAAACTTAAAAATCAATTTCAAGGCTTCTATTTGATAATCCTCAGTCTTACTACAATTCCTATTTAGTCGAGTAAAAAGACCCTTAGGGATATTTAAAAGCCAACTTGGCAAATGACAACTATTTATAGAAATTCCCAGTTCCTAGGACCAATGTTCCATCACAGAATATAGTACCATTAACCTGTAATATATCTATCAAGGAAGGTATCCAGGCCATCCTTGAACTTTTTTAGTAAATGCATTATTTTAACATCATGTGGCAGAGGGTTCCAAAGTCTCAATGCTCACATGGTGGAGCAGTAAAGTGGTCACCTTATCTCACATTAGTATAATTACCCAGCAGTAGTCTTTGCATAAAAACATGACACATCATTTGTCAGATTGTTGCCTACTACTACTATTACAACCGCTACTACTACTACTCTTAATTAATAAGTATATATTTAAAAAATGTTCACACAAGTTGTTCACTACTGGAAAGCCCTTTTCAGTGTCCTTTTCAGTAAAATAACAAAGCATACTTACCTTCCAGACCGGTACCATTACGTCCAAACACAAATCTGCCTCCAGAGCTTATTTAAATGAAAGGGGGCATTACCAGTGTGAGACATGTAAATCAGAAGGGCTGACTATCAGTCTTTACATGTCTCACACTGGTAACGCCCCCTTTTATTTAAAGTAAACTCTGGAGGGAACCTGTGTCCGACTCATAGATCTTAACAGCTCATTTACATATTAATAATAACACGGACTTCTCTGGAAAAAGAAATCAAATCGCAGATATGAAGGTATCATTTTATTCAACTTTCTACAGTCATGGCCGAAAGTGTTGGCACCTTTGAAATTGTTCCAGAAAATGAAGTATTTCCCCCAGAAAATTAATGCAATTACACATGTTTTGTTATACACATGTTTATTTCCTTTCTGTATATTGGAACACCACGATAAAAAACAGAGAAAAAAAGCAAATTTGACATAATTTCACACAAATCCCCAAAAATGGGCTGGGCAAAATTGTTGGCACCCTCAACATAATATTTGTTTGCATACCGTTTGGAATAAATAACTGCAATCAATAGCTTCCTATAACCATCAAAAAGCTATGATTAAGAGCACACTATGTGCTCGAAACGCATAAGAATTTCTTCCCTGTTGCATTTGCTGGATTTTTTTAGATCTTTTCCTTGAAAATAAAGAAGTGATTTTATTCATCTACTGAATTTGCAACAGTGTTGGATTTCTCATGTTTTTTCTCACTGCCAACAATGTCGTATCGTATACCTGCAGATGTTCCCTACATGAGCTAGCTATACACCTTGTAGTAAGATGACTCACTGGGCCGCTTTCGGAAGTAGACTCAGGAACCTGGTTTTCACTGCAGGCTTTATTGTATGGCATAAAACCCTGCAGCTCCAGCAAAATAAACAAGGCCTTACTGGCAAAACAACAAAACAAAAGATAAACGATAGCACAGTCCATAGGACTGTGAGATTCGCCCACACAGGTTGCAGCCCAGCCTTCAGCTCATTCCTGTGCTATGGCTGTCCATTCTGGAGACCTTGCCTCTACAAACACAACAACAGAAAAAAAAATAGTGGCTTAGCATTTAAGTTTCTTCAGCCACACCCTGAGGGGAGGTAGGGTGAATCACTTCCCACCATCTTTGCCATTCACATAAAACCACACCCTTTAGGTGAGTTAACCCCCAACATATAACATGCTGGAGAAAAGTTTGTAGGTTTCAGTTCACACAGGCTTGCAGCCGGAGTGACATATACCTCCCCTCGCATATAACACCAGTGACTTTGTCACATATTCCCCCCCTCTACTCAAAGCCGGGTGTTTGGGCACCTTCAGACACCAGACAGGGAATTCTAGAGAGGGCATCAGAATTCCCATGTAACTTCCCGGCCTATGCCCCACGTGAAAATTAAAGTCCTGAAGACCTAAGAACAATCTAGTTACCCGGGCATTTTCAACCCTCTTTTCCCTTAACCATCTCAAAAGGGCATGGTCTGGCACCAATTTAAACTTCCGGTCTAGTAGGTAATATCTTAGTGTATCTATGGCCCATTTTATGGCTAAACACTCTTTTTTTACTATTGCGTAATTCTTCTCCCAGGACGAGAGCTTCCGGCTCAGATAGAGAATGGGATGTTCTTCCCCATTTAACTCTTGAGAGAGTATGGCTCCTAGGCCAACCTCTGAAGCGACTGTCTGGACCACAAATTCTTTCTTAAAGTCTGGTGCGACCAGGGCTAGCTGCTTACACAGTGCTAGCTTAAACTGTTGAAAAGCCATCTCTGTTTCCTCCGTCCACTTCACCATGGTTGATCTGGTGCCTTTTAGGAGATCGGTAAGTGGCGCAGCCATCATGGCAAAATTTGGGATAAACTCATTTGCTTCTTGGAGAGCGGTTGCGGCCAGGTCTGGATTGCCTTTGCTTTATTGACTTGTGGCTTTATTTCACCTCTCCCGACGACATAGCCCAAGTACTTAGCTTCCTCTTTTCCAAAGGCATATTTTCTCGGATTTATAGTAAATCCCGCCTTCCTCAGAGCATCCAGAACGGCCTGTAGTTTAAATAGATGACTAGCCCAGTCTGGGCTAAAGACTACAATGTCATCAAGGTAGGCTGCGGCATACTTCTTATGTGCGGCTAGGATCCGATCCATAGCCCTCTGGAAGGTGGCTGGGGCCCCTTGTAGTCCAAGCGGCATCCGAGTGTATTGAAAGCACTCATCAGGTGTTGAGAAAGTCTCTTTTCCTTGGTCGTCTGGGACATGGGGATCTGCCAATAGCCCTTCATCAGGTCGAGGGTGGTAGTATACCTCACCAGTCTCAGCCTCTCGATGAGCTCGTCGACACGGGCATCGGCTATGCGTCGCACATGGACACCTCATTCAGCCAGTGGTAGTCGTTACAAAACAGACGATGGGGCTCGACCATCCACCCTTTGACTCCTCTATCACACCGAGGTCTAACATACTCTTCACCTCGGCGGAGATCACCTCTCGGCATGCTTCAGGAATCCTGTACGGCTTCAGGTTCACCCTTACATGTGGCTCTGTTAGCACGTCATGTTCTACCACCTGGGTATGCCCCGGCAACTCTGAGAACAGGTTCCAATTCTGCTGGAGCAGTTCTCGACACTGTTGCTTCTGGCCTGGTGAAAGGGTCTCCGCTATCGTGACATCTTCCACCTGGCCTTCGGGAGTGGCTCCCAGATAAGGAGTTCCCACAGGTTCCCGATCTCGCCATGGCTTGAGCAGGTTTACATGGTATACCTGGTGTGGCTTTCTTCCGCCAGGCTGATGGACTCTGTAGTTCACTTCATCGAGATGTTCCTTCACAATGGGCATCATCTTTGCCATTCTCTCCTTTAACTGGGCTATATGTTCGATGATGCTCAGCCTCCCAGGTTTCCTTGGCGATGTCTAGAAGACCTCTTGGATGCCGTCCATACAGGAGCTCAAACGGAGAGAAGCCAGTGGAGGCTTGAGGAATTTCTCTGATGGAGAAAAGTAGAAATGGGAGCAGGTAGTCCCAGTCTTGCCCATCCTTTTCAACGACCTTCCTGAGCATCGACTTTAAGGTCTTGTTGAAGTGTTCCACTAGGCCGTCTGTCTGCGGATGGTAAACTGAGGTCCAAATCTGGGCAATCTGAAGGAATCTGCATAGCTCGTTCATCACTTTGCTCATGAAGGGGGTTCCTTGGTCTGTCAAAATCTCTTTTGGCAGACCTGTCCAAGCAAAAATATGGACCAGCTCTCGGGCTATACTTTTACTGGATGAGTTCCTTAGGGGTACTGCTTCGGGGTATCAGGTCGCATAGTCCATGACCACCAGGATGTATTGGTGGTCCCTGGCTGAATTTACTAAGGGACCCACGAGGTCCATGGCAATCCTCTCAAAGGGAACCTCTACCACAGGTAGTGGAACTAAGGGACTATGGAAGTGGGAGGTGGGCGCGATTATCCGGCAGGTGGGGCAGCACCTACAATAGTTTAAGATTTTCTGGTAACATCCTGGCCAATAGAACTTCCTCATTATTCTCTCCTAGGTTTCTCAACCCCTAGGTGTCCCCCCAGATTATGTGAGTGGGCCATGTCTAATACCCTCCAGCGATATGGCCCTGGAACTAACAGCTGTTCCACTACCTCTTCACCTTTTAGTTTAGTTACCAGGTATAATAGCTACCCCTGAACTGCAAAGTGTGGGTACCTGGTGTCTGCCCCCGTCTCTTGAGCAGCACCATTACAAACGGTAACATTGTCCCATGCCCGTTTCAAGGTCAAGTCCCGAACTTGAGCTGATCCAAAGTTCTCTCCGGGCACCTATAATTTAGGGAGGTCGGCCACCTCAGTCACAGTCTCGTCCTCGTCGCTGGCAAGGACACACAGTGGGAACTCATCCACTTCCGATGTCAACCGCGGTATTTCTCTCAGGTCCTGGCTTTTGACTATGTGACTCAGTCTGGATCCCTTCCCCCTCAAGTCCCAGAACAAGGGAAAATCGCGCCCCAATATGACGGGATGTATCAAGTCCTTGACCACCCCGACCTCGGGTGTCACAGTCTGTTCCAACTGTCACTCTGACCACTGGATAGTTCTTGCCGTCCCCATGTGTGCAGCGGATGCCCACAGATTTGGTAGGGATCAGCATGGTGGGGAAGGGTGGCACTGATTAAGGTTACCAGACTCCCGGAGTCCGCGTGACCTGTCACATGACCGCTGATGTCATGGAAGGTCCTTTTACATTATCGGTACCCGCTACGGAGACAGCAGCGACGAAGGTGAGTATAAGGTTATTTTTTATTTTTTACGTTCTAATTCTTTTTTTTTTAACATTATATTGGTCACACAATATAAATCCATGCCGGTTGCAAATTGTGTGATCAACTTTCAAGCACTTTTCCAAGTGATGCTAAAATCTCTTGGAAAAGCGCTTGACAAAAGCATGCTAAATCGCATGCTAAAAACGCTTGACCCTGGCAGAAAAAAAACGCATGTAAAATGCGCTTGCGGTTTTTCTGAAAGAGAGATGCAGAAACGCTCAGGAAAAATCTGGAGCATTTCTGCATCGTGGGCACATAGCCTAATAGTGTGTACATTTCTTTGTAGACCTCATTCCGTTTTCAGTAAACAGTAAAATTATGTGTTTTACCAAAAGCTCTATCTTGGTCTCATCTGTCCACAAGACGCTTTCCCAGAAGGATTTTTCCAGAATAGCTTTTTTACGTCTCTGTGTCAGCACTGGGGTCCTCCTGGGTATTATGCATAAGCATTTTATTTCATTCAAATGTCGACGGATATTTCACGCTGACACTGATGCACCTTGAGCCTGCAGGACAGCTTGAATTTCTTTGGATTGGGGCCGCTTATCCACCATCTGGAGTATCCTGCGCTGCAACCTTTCATCACTTTTTCTCTGCTGTCCATATCCAGAGAGATTAGCTACAGTGCTACGGGTTGTAAACTTCCTAATTGAGTTGTGCATCATGGAAAAAGGAACATCAAGATCTCTGGAGATGGACTTTTAACCTTCAACTGGTGAGGTGGGGTTTGCCACACCCCAGGGAATTTTTGTTCGGCTGCCATTCATTGAAAAATGCTGGTATGAGGATACGTGTCTCACTAGCTTCCATCCTTTTGTGGGTGTCAAAAATTTGTTATACTCAAGTGTAATCAATCGCCAACAAGAAAACGATTAAAACAAACGTGATCTTTGCATTTTCTGTAAAAATTAGCGATTTCTAAACACTGGGATATAGGAAACCCCACATCACCAGTTGCGTGACAAAAACCCCACCTCACCAGTTGAGGGTTAACCTTGAGATTGTTGATATTTTTCAATGATTTTGGTTCTCAAGTCCTCAGACAGTTCTCTTCTCCTCTTTCTACTCTCCATGCTTAGTGTGGTGCACACAAACACAGTATGCAAAGCTTAAGTCATCTTCTCCCCTTTTTTATCTGGTTCAGGTGTGAGTTTCATATTGCCCACACCTGTTACTTGCCACAGGTGAGTTTGTACGGGCATCACATGCTTGTAACATAGTTGTTTACCCACAATTTTGAAAAGGTGCCAACAATTTTGTCTGGTTCATCTTTAAGGTTTTGTGTGAAATTATGTGTAATGTAGCATCGGCGTCTCTGCCTCCTCCCGGGCAGAGATGCCGTTCCCCTCACTGCAGCGGTCCAGGTCCGGCGTCCTTCCGCTCCCCTGCTGCTGTGGCGCGCACCACGCGCAGCTTCCCGGCTCTGTGCTTAGGGTGCACGCGCGCTCCCTCCCTCTTAAAGGGGCCGCGCGCGCCATCCTATAGACTTACTCTATATTAGGCACCTCCTCCAATATGGAGGTGCCTGTGGAAGGTTGTTGTTTCGTGTGCTACACACTAGCTCCAGCCCTCAGGTCCTGCTGCCTGTCAGTCCTGCCTGCCAACTGTGTCTTTCAGTGCAGCCCGCCAGCCTGTCTAACAGTTCTGTCCTCCAGTCTGTCTACAGTTGTGCCCGCCAGCCTGCTTACCTGGAGCACCTGTCCGTTACCTGTTGTGCCCGCCAGCCTGCCTACCAGGAGGACCTGCCTGTTACCTGTCAGGCCGGCTAGCCAGCCTACCCGGAGTACCTGCCAGTTTCTTGCTGTGCCCGCCTGCCTGCTTACCTAGAGCACCTGTCCGTTACCTGTTGTGCCCGTCAGCCTGCCTACCCGGAGCACCTGCCAGTTACCTGCCGTGCCCGCCTGCTTGCCTACCCAGAGCACCCGTCTGGCTATCTGCCGAACCAGCCTGCTTATCTACCAGGACCACACGTCAGCCTTCCTGCCGTGCTCTTCCGCTGTACCGGTCAGTTCCTGCCATCTGACCCGTGAGAGTCACCTGCTCTCACACAAGGTCGGTCCCAGAGTGGCACCTGGTCCACCTGCCCCGTCCCTCCCTGGTTCACGGAGTCGACTAAGCTGCAGTGTGACCTTGGTCAGGCTGAGTAGGCACTTACTCGCGCCCCTCTGGTCCCTCCTTGCACCGAAAAGCACAGATATTCCACCATCCGAACCCATAACATCTAATTTGCCTTTTTTTTCTATTTTCTGTGTTGTTCCAATACACACAAAGGAAATAAACATGTGTATAACAAAACATGTATTTGCAATAATTTTCTGGGAGAAATACTTCATTTTCTGGAACAATTTCAAGGGTGCCAATACTTTCCGCCATGACTATGTGACCTACATGCCCATATAGAAAGTTTAGAAGGGTTTATCCTACTGACAGATTCCCTTTTAAGTTCATACTAATTATTTTTTTTCTGTATAAATAAGAACAATAAGAATTGGTGTGGAAACATGGAACAGGGGACAAAATTAATGAATGATTAGAAATCCCACAACTGTCATGTGAGAGGGTGATGTGTGGACATTGCTGCAGTATCGGACTCCGGCCATAAGAGGTCTCTGTTGCTTCTGAAAGGGACTCTATGGTGGACTTGATGGTGTTTAGTCAGTGAAAGCAGGAAGTAGAGAAAGGAGGGAGATCGTGGTGCTGCAGCAGAGAGCTCTGTGGGTGTAGCGTGCTGGGAGCAGAGCAGAACTTTGAGGAAAGGTGTAACTTGGCCTGTGACTCCTGCCTGAGAGAAAGAATCACTTTGGGGGGAAGACTATGGTTGGATGCTGAGTTGGATTCCTCCCAAGGTATCTGCAGTGACGTGAAGGGCCATCTGCTAGCCCGTCAGACTGAAACTGCGTTCCTATGACGAGCCCAGCATAACCTCCTTGGTCTCCCAGTTAAGTGGCCAATCGGATGATCAGACAGCCTCTTCAGAGAACAGTTAACGACCCGTAAGTCCTGAGCTCAGGCCCCACCATAGGGATCCCAGTGGGAACATGCACACAACCTATAGAGAGAGTTTGGCGCCAAACATAGATTCTCAGTTAGAGACATTGTTTGCTAACAGGGCCGGGTGAAACTTAGCTAGATCCTTCCCTCAGTGGGTGAGCTTGTATATAGATAATGTAATAGTATTGTAATCATAGTAAGTTGTTACGTTTGTGAACTTTTGCGCTGCCCCACTGCAGGGGCCGCCTCTTGCACCCATATAATTACATCCTTGCTTTGGGTAACACTCGGTTACCGCATTAGGTGGAACTACAGATCAGTCAAATTATAGTTAATCTTTTATTACATCCTGGTCATGTCAGTTGTGCAGCGCAGGGGTCCTAGCTGTCCTGAGCTAGGTGTGTGTGAATTTTATGCGTTCCTTTCTTACGTTGTCAGGGCAACCCAGTTTCTGTTCTTAGTAAAAAGGTGGTTCCCTAACAAATTGTATGCTAGTATCCTTTGTCCTCGGCCTGCTGTGTTCTGAGAGAGACCTCCCCGGTACACGGTCTACAGTCATGCTGAACTTCAGGAGTCCATTCTGAAATCACCACCTTGGGCGCAAAAAGAACTTATCTATCTATCTAATATGTTTTGTCTGTTTCCTATTTTTCATTTTTTAATAACGGAAGAGTTTTTACCCGTTGACTTATAAAACAAGTTACAAACAAAGACATGAAAAGAAATAGCTAAAAACTCGTGTACAGATTTTCCGGAAAAAAAAATATTTTAAGTTTTGTTTGCATATTTATTGCAATCATCATGCAGCAGAAAATAAAGTGCATAATGATAAATGGTATTGTACGTGTAGAAGGCGCTTATCAGGCTACTCACTACCAGTGGCAGCGATTTTTTGGACAGGGAACCACTGATGTCCGTAGTAGGGGTACTACAATAAATGAACTATTTTATGGTTAAAAATCGCGCTAGCGGTAGTGAAAAGAAATCGGGAGATAGTATATTAAATTAAAATCCTTTTTATTAGTATGGATGCTTAAGGTAAAAACTAGATAAGATACAAGGTTAAAAGGTAGGTATAATAAATACTTAAATATTTAAAAAATGGCAATAGTAAAGTCATTAATTGATGGTTTCCAGGATGAAGCGGATTCCCACCAGGAGGTAGTTGATGTTGATGCTTGGAAAGTGGAGAATACCTGGTCGAGAGAGAACGGGTGTTAGGGTGCAATGGTATAGTATTATAGTATCAGTATTTAAGTATACTGGTTGGTCCTGGGTTACCTGTTCTCATCGACGTATTCCTCTTTGTAGCACTTGTAGTGGTTTGTTTGGCGTTGTAAGGAGCCTGTAGTAGGTAGATACCTGCAGTCAAGGCGAGACATCAACATCAACTACCTCCTGGTGTTTTTGGATTTGTGCATTGCTTTCGACAGTGAAAAATACATTCACCAGTAATTGTAATTTTAACATTTTACTAACTTCTCTGGCCATATGGTGTGTGAGACATGATCAGACACATCCTGTTTCATTAATGAAAGAGTGACTCTGAAAGTAACAAAGCCTATTTTTACAGGGCCATCAGGCAGCCCTTACTATTGTTAAATGGCATTGTTAAATGGCAAGCAGTTGGATCTCACTATTGTTAGAGGACCATAAGCCGGCTATGCTTTGCATAGCTGTATATTGCTACTGCAATATAACATCCATCTGAGGTGGTCAAATTTTCTTTTTGGTATATATTCTGTTAAGTTAGAAATTTGGATGTTCAGCATGTGACCCTCACAATTTCTGGACGTCCAGCAAGTGGCCCTCACAATTTATAGAGTGCCAGCAGGCAACCTCCATTATTTTTAGAGGGCCAGCAGAAATCTTGGTGAGACCAAAAGAGAGATTTTTGGTAGTGCACATCATTCAACTGTTTACTATAAATGGAATGTGGCTTACAAATAAAAGAACACAGTACTTCTAGTCAAATATTGTGGAGGTTCAAAAATATTTGGGGGTTGTTTTCCTGACTTTGGCACAGGGTGCCTTGACTGTGTGCAAGGCATCATGAATTGTGAAGATTCCCAAAGGATTTTGGTTTGCAATGTAGTGCCCAGTGTCATAAAGCTGGCTTTGCATCCTTGGTCACTGGTCTTCCAGCAGGACAATAACCCCAAACATAATTCAAGAAGCATCCCCCAGAAATGGAAGGAAGCAAAGCACTGGAGAGTTTTGAAGTGGTAATTCCAGCTCCAGTAATGTCAAGTCTCCCATTATTACCTCTTACATACAGAAGCTGCAGTGAACATGACACATTGAATCAGTAAATTTTTTTGAGTTTGATTAATTTCTGTCAAATTTGAAAAATTTTTGCCAACTTTGATGACTTTTTCTCAACTATGATAAATTTCTGTCAACCTTGATTAATTTCTGAGTACAGATCACCGTAAAAATTATGAATCGGTCAATGAGTGCATGGAAAACATCAATCAAGTTATGCACTGTGGAAGATATGTATGCAACCAGAATGAACACTCCTTTCCAGCTGATGGTACCATTTATCCCCTATCCATATTCTAAAAGCAGCTAACAGTGTTATCAATAGGGAATAGAATTATTTTTTCAGCACGGAGTATAATACAATAATTCCTGACTAGATGCCTGTAAGACACTATCCCAACTACTACAGGTCACCCGTACACGAATCTTAGATAAGAGAGGTAATACAGTACAATAAAAAATAGAATTTAACCAGTTCCGAAGAGGTTTTTTTGGTATGGTGCACCACCAAACTGTGAACGAATGCAAGCAACCCTGTCTGCTTTCATCAATTTCTACTTAAAGATCACCATTAAAAATTATGAATTGGTCAACGAGTACATGGAAAAAATCTATTAAGTTATGGATTGTTCTAGGGATGTATACGACCGGAATGAACACTCATTTCCAGCTGATAATACGATCTAGCATCTGTCCCTATTTTAAAACCAGCTAACAGCGTTTATAGGGAATAGAATTTTTTTCAGCACGGAGTATAACACAATAATCCCTGACTAAATGCCTGTAAGACGCTATCCCAACTACTATAGGTCACCCGTACACGAATTCCAGATAAGAGGGGTAATATAATACAATAAAAAATAGAATTTAACCGGCTCCGAAGAGGTTTTTTGGTACATTGCACCACTAAACTGTGAAGGAACGCAAGCAACCCTACCTGTTCCCCTGCCTCTGCTGCATCTGGTTTGTGTCTCCTTCGCCTGTACTCCTTGGTTGTCCAAGGAACTGTGACCTCTGCCACCAGCGTTGTCAGCTAGGAATTTTTTTAATAATTCTTCAACAAGGGTCTTCTGGTACTGCAATATTTTATTAGACCTGTCCGCCATGGGATGGAGAGATAGAAAGTTCTCTTTGTGGCGCGGGTCTAGAAGTGTCACCAACCAGTAATTACTGTTGCCCAAAATACGTACAATGTGAGAGTCACGTGAAAGGCAGTGGAACATAAACTCAGGCATGTGTGCCAGACTGTCAACAGGCAAGACTTCCCTGTCCCCACCGAGAAGACAACTGTCCATATTCTCCTTCTCATCCTCTTCCCGGTGCTCCTCCTCGTCCTCCCCCTCTTGAGGCCATCCACTCTGAACAGACGGTATGAATGTGGTGTGGGTAGTAGCATAGGAAACCAACTCCTGTTCCTCTTCCTTCTCCTGCTCCTCCTCCTCATTATCACCCAATCTGTGTTGAGATGAGGCTGGGCTCTGTAGCATCACCCTGTATAGTTCTTTGCTCCATCTCACCGTGCTCTGCTTGCAATGCCTCCTCTTTATTTGTGAGCAACGAGCATTTCGGTAGACAGAGTAGCGGGATGGTAACGCTAATTATGGCGTCACCATCTTTGTCGAGCCCTCAAAGTTTTGGAGGATGGCACAGATGTCAGACATCCATGCCCACTCATCAGCCCTTATGTGCGGAGGATGACCTTAATACCAACGGGCGTGTTGAAGCTGGTACTCAAAAACTGCCCTTTGCTGCTCAGAAATCCTTCCCAACATATGCAACGTTGAGTTCCAATGCGTGGTGATATCGCACACCAGTCCGTGAGCTGGAAGCTGCAAACGCTGCTGAAGCACTGTCAGGGTGGTGGAAGCTGTAGGTGACTTTCAAAATGGGCACACACTCGACGTACTTTCACAAGCAGCTCAGGCAGATCTGGGTAGGTTTTGAGAAACCCCTGAACCACTAAGTTGAAACACATGGGCCAGGCATGGTACATGTGTGAGGTTACCAAGCTTCAGCGCTGCCTCCAGGTTCCGGCCATTGTTACACACGACCATGCCTGGCTGTAGGTTCAGCGGTGAGAGCCACAGATCTGCCTGCTCTGTTACTTAAATGGAGTATATTATTTTGCAGCTTGCAAAAAAATGTCAGGATTAATACCGCAGAATTTGATCACGTCTGATGACCAATTCTTTTGTCCAGTGCCGGTATATCAATGCTATTGGTCAATGAACAAGTGTGGATGTATTTTGGACACACAAGTAGCAGACTTTAAATGGAGTATAATATTTTGCAGCTTGAAAAAAATTGTCAGGATTGATACCGCAGTATTTGATCACATCTGATGACCAATTCTCTTGAGCACTGTTGGTATAGCGATGCTATTGGTCAGTGAACAAGTGTGGATATATTTTGGACACACAAGTACCAGACTTTAAATGGAGTATAATATTTTGCAGCTTCCAAAATAAATCAGGATTAATACTGCAGTAATATTTGACCACCTGAGATGATGGACAAGTTTCTCTGCTTCTATAATACAGCAATGCTATTCAAATCAACCAAATCTGGCTGTATACTGCTAACAAGCAAATGGAGCAGTAAAATGGTGTATTATATTGCTTTTCACCAAAATTATCAGCATTAAGAGCAAAAAGAATATTATTAGACCGGATATCTTGGACCATTGATAGGAGTTCCAGCAGCAGAAAGAACGTGCAATGGACCCTATTCTGTACTATACTAGCTCTCCACAATCTCTGCTTAACAAGTGCTATCAGCAGGATTAATATTCTTCAGAATGAGCCCTTACAAATACTGTTAGAATTGATTAATAATTGTGGTGTGGAATCTCTGTTTAAAATAACAGCCAACTCTCTTACCTCGCTCAGCTGCAGCTCTCCCTACTCTGCATCTTTGACCAGTAGACTGTGACGAGCATAGGCTCCCGGGTCTTATATAGACCCGATGACGCTATGCGGCCAGCAAATCACTGTAATGCCAAAACCAACATGGCTACGGCATTACAGTGACTGTCACGCAATCCTTGCATAGTGATTGGCTGCCTAATACATCCCAAACATGTGGGACGGGGACTCGAGCTCCCGGCCGAACATTCAAAAAATACTCGCCGCGCAACGAGCTTCTCAAGCACGGTGATGCTCGGGCGAGTAACGAATCGTGGCAAGCATGCTTGCTGATCACTTGTTAATTCGCTTTGCAAAGTATGAGACCGACTCAGGAGCTAAGCCTGCTTTAAAGTTATACCAGGCAGGTGCCAGCTGTGTTAAATTGATGTAATCTGCCATCTGCCTGTAACTGAAGTGAACAGAGCTAGTTCTGATTGCTGCATTAACCATATAACTACCATCAATCTCTGAAAACAGCATTTAAATTATATCATAGTCCCCTTCGTCCTCCAGGTGACTCAATCGCTGATAACTGGCAGTCGGTAGCCTGCTAAAGGCTCACATTAATGCCATCTTGATCTTTTAATGAAACTCAGCTCAACTAAGCGGCCTTTTTTTTCACCAATTTTTCGTACCTAAAAGCTCTTGTTTGGAAGATGTGGAAGTATCTGGAAGAATTATTTTACAATTTAGGAAAATATAATTACCTTTTAAAACCAAACTGTATGCGATACATTAGCCAATTCACCTTATATGGAAATGAATACATAGTAATAATATGATGTTACCTAGTCTGTTTGCTATCTTCTGCATTTTTACCATTGTTATCTCCAAATTTAGTTTTTTACAATATTGTTTTCCTTTCCTCTTTATTATTCAATTTTCCAAGTTATGTGATATATCTGAAATATCAAAGGGAAATTATCATTTGATATGGGTTTTTTTCCCATGCATATGTGGGCAAATTATTTTACCTCGATGGATTGTTTGAAAATGAAAAGTCAAGGATATAATACAATTAGTTTGTGCGAAAAGCATGAAGGCCAAGTCTTAAACATGTGGTTCAAATTTCACATTTTGTAACCTTTGGATTCTGTTGCCAAGTTTTTTTCCTTGTGAAATACTAAGGTAACAATTGAGGATGGATGTGTTTCTGGATTTCTAAGATATTATCTTAGCATTATCATGCACGTGTCTAGCTGCAAAACAGAGATTATTCCTCTTGACACAATAAAGTTATCATTATGGCACAAATTAGAAAGATATACAGTTTTCTTATTCATGAATTCTAATTACCTTTTACCCTAAGGCTTTTACAAAAACTTGTCTTTAGTCACATAATGTACTTTCTTTTAATCTAAAGCAAAAAAAGGAATATCTCAATCTATAAAAAGATTTTCCATGTAAAGTACAACAACAACTAACAGACAAACTACTAACACCAACCCAATTTTCATTTTCTTGGCAAGTTTATGTTGGGTCCTGTTTTCTCTTGGGTCTTCAGATTTCCAACAGTCAATTCATTTTATTACATTGATCGATTGTGTTGCTGCCCAGACTCTTTATTTTTCTTGACTTTCCCTAAACTATTTCAATTATTTTTTTTTCTTTTAGAGAATGTTAACAACATGAAAATATCTTGCAATGAATATATTATTAATGCACCACTCATATTGGAGAGACAGATCCTTCATCTAAGGATTATATAAAGCCAAAGTCAGATTATATACTTTATAGTCAAAATCAGACAATACTCATGACTCCAATCTTCACTATTCTTCCGTACGCTCTAAAATTCTATATATCATTTAGTTACCTTTCAAAATCCACCCTTTATAGGATGAATATAGTATGTATCCATATGCAATAGCAAGTTAAAAAACCCTTATATTTTCTATGTATTCCAAAATTGAGGTCTCGATATTAGTAGGCTTGTGTACAAATAATCTCTTTTACACGGTAACAACCTCATATTATGCCATCTAGCATATATGTTAAAACATGTTAAAATAATGAAACACATGTAAAACATGAAAAAATATATATATACAGTTATATGAAAAAGTTTGGGCACCCTTATTAATCTTAAGCTTAATGTTTTAGAAAAATTGGTGTTTTTGCAACAGCTATTTCAGTTTGATATATGTAATAACTGTTGGACACAGTAATGTTTCTGCCTTGAAATGAGGTTTATTGTACTAACAGAAAATGTGCAATCTGCATTCAAACAAAATTTGACAGGTGCATAAGTATGGGCACCCTTATCATTTTCTTGTTTTAAATACTCCTACCTACTTTTTAACTGACTTACTAAAGCACTTTTTTTGCTTTTGTAACCTCATTGAGCTTTGAACTTCATAGCCAGGTGTATGCAATCATGAGAAAAGCTACTTAAAGTGGCCACTTGCAAGTTGTTCTCCTGTTTGAATCTCCTCTGAAGAGTGGCATCATGGGCTCCTCAAAACAACTGTCAAATGATCTGAAAACAAAGATTATTCAACATAGTTGTTCAGGGGAAGGATACAAAAAGCTGTCTCAGAGATTTAACCTGTCTGTTTCCACTGTGAGGAACATAGTAAGGAAATGGAAGAACACAGGGACAGTTCTTGTTAAGGCCAGAAGTGGCAGACCAAGAAAAAGATCAGAAAGGCAGAGAAGAAGAATGGTGAGATCAGTCAAGGACAATCCTCAGACCACCTCCAGAGAGCTGCAGCATCAACTTGCTGCAGATGGTGTCACTGTGCATCGGTCAACTATACAACGCACTTTGCACAAGGAGAAGCTGTATGGGAGAGTGATGCGAAAGAAGCCATTTCTGCAAGCACGCCACAAACAGAGTCGGCTGAGGTATGCAAAAGCACATTTGGAGAAGCCAATTTCTTTTTGGAAGAAGGTCCTGTGGACTGATGAAACCAAGATTGAGTTGTTTGGTCATACAAAAAGGTGTTATGCATGGCGGCAAAAAAACACAGCATTCCAAGAAAAACACTTGCTACCCACAGTAAAATTTGGTGGAGGTTCCATCATGCTTTGGGGCTGTGTGGCCAATGCCTGCACTGGGAATCTTGTTAAAGTTGAGGGACGCATGGATTCCACTCAGTATCAGCAGATTCTTGACAATAATGTTCAAGAATCAGTGATAAAGTTGAAGTTATGCAAGGGATGGATCTTTCAGCAAGACAATGATCCAAAACACCGCTCCAAATCTACTCAGGCATTCATGCAGAGGAACAATTACAATATTCGGGAATGGCCATCCCAGTCCCCAGACCTGAATATCATTGAACATCTGTGGGATCATTTGAAGAGGGCAGTCCATGCTCGGCGACCATCAAACTTAACTGAACTGGAATTGTTTTGTAAAGAGGAATGGTCAAAAATACCTTCATCCAGGATCCAGGAACTCATTAAAAGCTACAGGAAGCAACTAGAGGCTGTTATTTTTGCAAAAGGAGGATCTACTAAATATTAATGTCACTTTTCTGGTGAGGTGCCCATACTTATGCACCTGTCAAATTTTGATTGAATGCAGATTGCACATTTTCTGTTAGTACAATAAACCTAATTTCAAGGCAGAAACATTACTGTGTCCAACAGTTATTACATATATCAAACTGAAATAGCTGTTGCAAAAACACCAATTTTTATAAAATATTAAGCTTAAGATTAATAGGGGTGCCCAAACTTTTTCATATAACTGTATATATATACACAGTATTTATATTTATAGTGATCATTTTTAGTTCAGGTAATTTGCAATAATCTATGGTGCCCTCGTGGTTTATAGAATATTGATACTGCTTGGAATATCTGCAACGGGAGTAATATATGAACTGGTACAAACATGCAATAAATTATTGATACCCTTCTGTTAGAGTAAGAAAAACTCACAATGGTCCCTGAAATAACTTGAAACTGACAAAAGTAATTTAGAATTTAAATTTACAGAATATCAACTAAAAAAATCACACATTGCTTTTGAATTGTGTTTCAACAGAAAAATAAAAATAAATTAATGAGTATGACCAAGACAAAAATTATTGAAAATAATTTGACCATAGTGATATTTTAAACTAAGGTATGTCCTGTGATTAACATTACAGGTGTCTACAAACTTGTAATCAGTCTGTCTGCCTATTTAAAGGGTGAAAAGTAGTCACTGTGCTGTTTGGCATCATGTTGTGTAACACACTGAACATGGACCAAAGAAAGATAAGGAGAGAGTTGTCACAAGAGATAAGAAAGAAAATTATAGACAAATATGTTAAAGGCAATGACTTTAAAACCATCTCCAAACAGCTTGATGTTCCTGCTGCTACAGTTGCACATATTATTCAGACAGACAATAAAGGGTTATGGGACTGTAGCCAATTACTCTGAACATGAACGCAAGTGGAAAATTGATGACAAATCAAAGAGACGGATACTGTGAATGGTAATCAAGGAGCCCAGCAAAAACTTTCAAAGAGATTAGAGGTGAACTCCAAGGTCAAGGTACATCAATGTCAGATCGCACCATCTGTCATTGTCTTGGCCAAAGTGGACATCATGGAAGAAGACTGAGGAGAAAACCACTGTTGAAAGCAAATCATAAAAAAGTGAGACTGGAATTACCAAAATGCATATTGACAAGCCACAAAGCTTCTGGGACAGATGAGATAAACAGATAAACAGATGAGATAAAACTGGAGCTTTTTGGCAAGTCACATTAACTGTATGTTCACAGACGTAAAAATGAAGCATACAAAGAAAAGAGCATTGTACTTACTGTGAAACAGGAAGGAGGCTCGGTTATGTTTTGGGGCTGCTTTTCTGCATCTGGCACAGGGTGTCTTGAATCTTTGCAGGGTACAATGAAATCTCAAGACTATCAAGTTTGGAGCAAAATGTGCTGCTCATTATCAGAAAGCTTGGCTTGAGTCACAGGTCATAGGTCCTTCAACAGGATAATGACCCAAAAAACACAGTTAAAAACATCCAAGAATGGCTTAGAGGAGAGCATTGGACTATTCTGAAATGACTTCAATGAGCCCTTATCTAAATCCTTTTGGACATATGTAGAAGGAAGTGAAACATCTAGTCTTAAAAAGGCAAACATCAAACCTGAAACAGTTGGAACAGTTTGCTAACAAGTAGGGATGGGCGGACCCGTGGATGTTCGAGTCCGTCTGAAACTTATGAAAAAGTTCGGTTCGGATACCAGTATGGTATCCAAACTTGATCCCGAACCCCATTCAAGTGAATGTGTCATCTGTGTTACAGCATGGGAAACACCGGCTCTGACCGTCAGTAACTTTACTGAAGTCACCGCCGGTCACAACCAATGGGTATCGCGGTTCCCATGCTGTCACACAGAGGACAGCGTGTGAGTCAGCAGCTGTGACTGGCAGTGAAAAGGTTATCGCCGGTTAGGTGTCGGCAGATGACTACTACTGTCATCAGCGTCGCCTTGTCTCACTGCAATCAGCAAGAGCAGGCGACGCTGATGAGAGTATTCACCAGCTGGCGCCTGTTCGTAGCGGTAGCTTTACTGCTATCCACAGGCGCCAGAGACAAAGAAGAAGAAGGACTTGGAATCGAGATTACTTTGTGGGATCATTTCATTAATAAATAGGTGTACGAGGTGTGGGGGAGTCTTTATTCAAATAAAAAAGTTTCTGTATGTGTGTGTATTTATTTTTACTACAACCGTGGTTAGTGAAAAGGGTGTATAACTGACACTTCTCAGTTACTAACCCCAAAAACAATTACCCTGATTGCCACCATACCAGAGCAATCGGGAAGAGTCGAGTTTAAGGGCCAGAATTGGTGCATCAAATATGATGCGCCACTTCAGGGGTGGCTGCAGGCTGATATTTGTCAGTTGAGAATGGCTCAATAACCAAGGGCATTTCCAGCCTAATAATATAAGCCCGCAGCTGTCTGCTTTCCCTTAGCTGGTTATTAAAAATAGGGGGGCTTCACGCCGTTTTTTTCATTTTTCTAGTTACTAAAAATGGGGGGACCCTAAAAAAATGACTTGGGGTCCCCCCTCCCTATTTTTTATAATCAGCTAAGGCAAAGCATACAGCTGGGGGCTGATACGTATAGGCTGGGAAGGGCCATGGATATTGGCCCCTTCCCAGCCTAATACCTAATAAGACTAGCCCTCGGCTGCCCCAGAAATGGTGCATCCATTAGATGCGCCATTTCTGGCGCTTAACCTGTACTCTTACCGATTGCCCTGATATGGTGCAATCGAGGTAATGGGTTTGTGGAGTTGATGTCAGCTGTGTAACGTCTGCTGACATCAAGCGCAGGGGATAGTAATGGAGAGGCATCTATAAGACATCCCCATTACTCACCCCGTAGTCAAAAGCAATAAACACACACAGAGAAAGTCTTTAATTGTAAAAATCCCTCGCCGACCTTCTTTTACCCATTTATTATCTTTAAAAAATAAAATAATCCAAAGGTGTTCCCTGTAAATCCATCCCATGTCCCATGACGATCCATGACTCTGCTACATGCGGATGCAGTGCTAAGTGGTGATGTCAGTAAAGTCACAGCCGATGAACTGCGGTAACCTTACTGACATCACCGCTCGTAGCTTGAGAACTGGCATTAAGTTCACGCGTTGCGAGCGGTGACGTTAGTAAGGTTACTGCAGTGCATCGGCTATTAACTGCGATAACCTTACTGACATCAGCGTTCATCGCAGCAGTCGGATTCACACGCTACTCTCAATGATTTCCCGTGGTCGTGCTGAGCGGTCACATTACTGATGTCACCTCTCAGCACTGCATCCGGATGTAGCAGAGTTGGGGATTTTAAACAGAAATTGACTATCATGTGAAGATTTGTATGACACACCAAACCAAAACTAACCCAAAGCCAAACCGGTTGTGCTGAATGATATTGTTGGCAGCATGAGGAAACAGTGACTGTGAAGGGAGAAGTGCACAACAGGATAAAACCCTAATAAAGGAGACCGTAAAAACAATAGGATTGCTTGCTCACCTTTGGTGGTTGTGTGAAGACACAACCACTATAAAGGTTTAGATAGCCAGGTGCAGGTGCCCCATGACTGGGGGAAAATCCCCCAGATGGAATTTATCAAAACAGGATAAATACACATATAAAAATTGGCTGCACTGCTGGAAAGAAGTCTCTTGCTGCAATATTCTTAGAAGGTTCTTTATTATCCAATTTCAATGCTGTACTGGCATCTTTATTAAGTGTAAAAAAACAACAGGTTCTTTCCAGCAGTGCAGCCAATTGTTGGTAGCATAACATTCACCATCGTGTCTCCCGATTCCTTCACGTCTGTCACATGTGTTCAGTGTTGGTAACCTGTACTCATCTGTGAAGAGACAGGGGTGTTTACGGTGGACCTGGTGCTGTATTGTGAGTACGGGTCCATCTTCTGGATGCCAGTTTGCTCAGAAAAATGCACACCAATAGCCAGAAGTGTAAACATCGCGGTCACAGCCTCTACCTGAACCGGGCCCGTGCTGGAGGGGGGCCCGCCGAGTCCAGTAAATGTTTCAGCTGGATGCTTGTCCGAGGACGCACATTCAACTGAAATGCATTACAGCACAGAGACCCGCTGGGTCCCTGCACTGCAGTACACACCGCTGACCGATCAGATTCGAGCAGGTGATGTCGGCGTGCAAGTTACTGATGGCGTATGGTAGTGGCGTCATGCGCTGTCCATCGCTTGCACGCTGGATCAGCTGCTGGCTTCTGCACCGGCTACAGAAGGATGGGGGACATATATACCAGGATGGACCCAGGATGGGGGACATATATACCAGCATGAGAGACATATATACCAGGATGGGTCCAGAATGGGGACATATATGCCAGGATGGGGAAAATTTATACCAGAAAGGAGCCCAGGATGGGGAACATATATACCAGGATGGGCCCAGGATGGGGGACATATAGACTATGATGGGAGACATATATACCGGGATGAGAGACATATATGTTACGCGCTTTGCAGAGGGACCCAGAAAGACTGGCACCAAACCAGCAAAGGCGCAGCCACAGACGCGCTTGGCACAAGCTGCCCAGCTAGGCAAATACTCTTCACCCAGCTTCCAGTAAAGGAAGGGGGACCTTGGCAGAGTCCTTGCCAGGCCCACTGTCGCCAGATATCTGGCGTCTGGTGACGCAGCTGGTGCTTAGTCAACAACCAGGTGAGAACCTCTGCAAGAATCCCAGGAAGTGAAACCAGAACAGAAAATGAGAAAACCCCTGAAAAGAAAGCAATACTAATGCTAGCACCACTCACGACTAAGGAACATAGGAACTGCAATAAACAGGAAAACACTGAGCAGGGAGCAGGATTAAATAGTTTGCCTAATGATCAGGTGTTGAATACCTCAAAATCATCCCAGATAGACACTCCCTGCTAGCTTGTACAGCAGAATGAATACCACTGCTCAGTGCCAGACAAAGCAGTGTTCTGCGTTGCCTGGCAACCAGGGAAATCAGTGAAAGACAGGCATCCCCACAGCACCAGAATGAGATGCCCCAGAAGATTGGGACAGTCTCCATACAGGTGCAGCAGCTAAGCCTCCAGAGTCAGGACAATGGCGGTGCCTGAGACTGGAGCAGCGTGGCACGGGACCTGCTTCATTCCCAGGTGGCAGCACAGTATCACGATTCCTAACAATTTGAGTTGGGTGTTGCTGGGTATAAGAGTTCAGTCAAACCTAAGGTCTCATACACACCTGATGAAGGCTCTATGAGCAGAAACGCGTTGTGTGATCCTTTTTAAAGACTCCCCTCTCCCTTCCCTTTTTTGTACATCCATGTCCCTTATGTGTATTCACAGTTTTATGATTTTTTAATAAACCTACAAATATTAATCCCTGGTGGAATATCCTCCATGTGATTGCACCACATTTGGAAGATTCAACAATTTTTTGGTTACTCTTTCTTCCACGGGAGCGCCTCCAGAATCCATTTGTCTCAATTTGTTCAAGTGGTGGCTGTCTATCGGGTAGGACAAATATACCACCACCGTCTATGGAAGAGCTGCAAACCGTGGTCTGAGAACCCTAATAACGGACAAATTCCTCAAATAGAGTTGTGCCTATCAGCACAACTTGCTCAGGTGAGCATAAAAGATTTTATATTCTTTTAAAATTTCTAGTCTCTACTTACTACGCTCAGGTAGCGCTCTCTTTCCCTTTTTCCTCCACTTCTTTCTACCCAGGAACGATTCCTAACAATATATACCAGGATAGGGTCATATATACCATAATGTGCCCAGAATGGGATATATATATACTAGGATGTGCCCAGGATGTGGGACATATATACCAGGATGTGGGACATATATAGCAGGAAGGTGTCCAGGTTGGGGGACATATATGCCTGGAAGGAGCCCAGGATGGGGGACATTAGTATAAGATGAAGGACAGTACTTCATAATGGGGGAGCGGGACAACATGTATGTCCTTATAGGATTTAGATCACTACAAGGGCCCACCATACCACCATACAGTGACCAAATAGTAAAAGGAAAAAACGGGGGAGGGGTGTGGGAGTTCAGCTCTCCAAGTGTGGAAGGAATGCCTCCAACAAAAACTGCCGTGCACAGACTCCAGACCACCTCATGGGCAGAGAGCAACGTAGAGAAGAAAAATTCCAGTATCATGATATGAAATATTAAAACATGGCTTTTAATTGCATTATTTAAAATATCTAAGAACAAAACATTTCAATAAAATCGGGAAGACAAAAAGAGGGGTAGGGGGAAAAAAGAGGAACACAGGTCTACTCGTTTGAAGCTGAATGCTCTTAATCTTAACAATGTGTATGTCCAAGTCCCTGCCTAAAACACACAAACAGCAGTTTCCACCTCCTCTATGACCAATTGTGGCAGGAATACAATCCCTTACAGGAAATCTTTCTCGGTGGGTGGACAATCTTCTCCAACCCCTGGTACTAACTATATTGAGCCACATTAAAGACAGAAAACACTTACTTACCATCATGGACCATCTCCAATGGGGACATACTTATAACTGGGTAACGAGTGATGTTGTGGCTCTGTACTCTAGTATTCCTCAAGAGCTAGCATTAGAGGCAATCTCTTATCATTTACGGAAATACAGTGGTTATTTTGTTTTGTTTAATGATTTTATTTTACAGGTGGTTTCCTTTTTGCTCAAAAATAATTATTTTTCTTTTGATAACAAATTTTATTTCCAAACATTAAGTTGCCCAATGGGTGCCAGTTTCTCTCCATCGCTCTCTAACCGTTATATGACATGGTGGGAGGAAACGGTCCATTATCTGCCTACCAACCCATTTATATTTAACATCATTTGGTATGGCAGATATCTTGATGACCTCTTGTTTATTTGGTCTAACAATGGAAATACATTTAATCAGTCAGATTTTTTTCCTTCCTCAATAACAACACTTTAAATTTATGTTTTACTGTAGTCTTTTCTGGTTTGCACATTCCATTCCTTGACGTTTTCCTTACGGGTAACCCTGCCGATAATTCCATCAGCACAAAACTTTACAGCAAACCGACAGGTGGGAATTCAGTCCTACACTCTACCAGTTGCCATCCACGCCATGTAGCAAAAAACCTCATGGTAGGTGAGTACACCATAGTCCACTATGCTTGTTTCAACGATTGTTCTTTCAGGGCGGAATGCGGAATCATACGCAGCAGATTAACTGTGAGCGGTTATAATAAGCCAATTCTAGCTAGGGCTAAAGGTATATCCAAATCGAAACCGCGTAATGATCTGTTAATCCGTTCACATTCCCGTCCACATAGTGAGACCTCTGAGACAGTCACCTTTGTGACTGCATAAAGTCCAGATTACCAAATCATAACATAAATTTTTTATAAAAATCTACCAATTCTTTTTCAGGACGACAAATTGGCCACTATACTATCATCTGATGACAGACACTCTGCCCGCAGGGCTAAATTCTTGGGAGATACAAGTGCTTCTCACTAAATTAGAATATCATCAAAAAGTTAATTTATTTCAGTTCTTCAATATTATATAGAGTCATTACAAACAGAGTGATCTATTTCAAGTGCTTATTTCTGTTTGTGATGATGATTATGGCTTACAGCCAATGAAAACACAAAAGTCATTATCTCAGTAAATTAGAATAATTAACAAAAAACACATGCAAAGGCTTCCTAAGTGTTTAAAAACGTCCCTTAGTCTGTTTCAGTAGGCTCCACAATCATGGGGAAGACTGCTGACTTGACTGATGTCCAGAAGGCAGTCATTGACACACTCCACAAGGAGGGTAAGCCACAAAAGGTCATTGCTAAAGAAGCTGGTTGCTCAAAAATTACTATGATTACCCAAGATAGAGGGTGACTCTAAGGCCACGGCCCCACTATCAGTATTTGGTCAGTATTCGGTCAGTATTTTTTCTCAGGAGTGGGAGCCAAAACCAGGAGTGGATGATAAATGCAGAATTGGTGACTTGTTTCTAATATACCTTTTCTCTAATTGTTCCTCACCTGGTTTTAGCTCCCACTCCTGAAAAAAAATACTGACCATATACTGACCAAATACTGAGAGTGGGGCCGTGGACTTACAATAATAATGTCCCATAGAAAGTATTAATGCCCTGACTCTGATGTATAATGTATAATGTTATAATGTCCCGAGCGTTCCCTTCGAATAATAAGTACTCTAAAATGTCCCTTTTAAAGAAACAATGCCCCCTTTAAATATAATAATGCCGCGAGTGCTTCAATCAAAACAAATAATGCCCCAATTTAAAACAATGTCCCCACAGCTTCCTATTTACAGTATGATGATCCCCACAGCCTTATATATATTATGATGGTCTCCACAGCTCTCTACATACAGTACGATGGCCTCCACTCCACTGCTCCTTATATACAGCAAAATGGCCCCCACAGCACCCTACACATATAATTCTGATACCTACAGATCCCATATACACACTATGATGACCCCCACAGCACCCCTATATACAATATGGTGTCTCCCCACATATTCCTATATACAGTTTCATGTTCCCCATGCTGTAGCTCACTATATACAGTATTATGGTCCTCACAGCTCAGTATACACAGTATGATGGCACCCACATTATCCTATGCACTGTATGTTGACCCCACAGCTCCCATGCAGGTTTTATGATGGCTTCCACAGCTTCCTGTATACAGTATAATTTTCCAACAGCCCCTATATACATTATGATGTCCCCATAGCCTTCTATAAACAGGATGATGACCCATAGCTCCCTGCATGCAACATGATGGCCCCAACAGCTCCCTATATACAGTACGATGTCCCCACAGCCCCTATACACAGTATGATGCTCCCAACAGCACCCTATATAAATTATGCAACCCCCACAGCCACCTATATGTGATTGACTTACAGCTCCCTATAAACAGTTTGATGGCTCCCACAGCTCCCTTAAAGCAACATAATCTTCCCACAGTTCCTTATATATTTAAATATCCCAACAGCCCTCTATAGATAGCATGATGACCCCCACGGCCCCCATGTATACACTATGGTGTCCCAACAGCACCCTATATGCAATATGATGTTCCTACAGCCCCTATATACTGTAACCCCACAGCTCCTTGTATACATTATGATACCCCCATAGCCAATATATACAGTATGATGTCCCCAACAGCACGCTACATACATTATGATACACCCTATATACATTATGATGCCTCTATTATAAACAGTATAATGTCCCCATAGCTACCTATAAACATTATGATGTCCCCACAGCCCTTTATATATAGTATGATGACCCCAACAGTCCCCATATATCAATACAGTATAATGTGCCCACAGCCCCCTTTATTCGTTACGAGCCCCCCCCCACAGCTTCTTATATACAATATGATGGTCTCTAAAGCTCCCTATTTAAATTATAATGGTCCACCGCATCCACTATATGAGGCCCACATGCCCTCTATGTACAATATGATGGTACCCACAGTGTTCTATGATAAGATGGTCCCCACAGCTCTGTTTATACAGCATGATGTCCCCACAGTTCATATGTACATTATTTAGTCACCCTAAGCTACCCATATACAGTATAATGTCCCCACAGTCCCTTATATACAGTATGATGTCCCACACAGCACCCTGTATATATTGAGACCCACACAGCCCCCTATATACAGCATAATGGACCTTACAGCTTCCTATATACAATATAATGTCCCCCACAGATCCCTATATATTGAGGCCCCCACAGTCTCCTATATACAATATGATTGACCTTATAGCTCCCTATATACAGTGTGATGGCACTCATAGTTCCCTATATACATTATGATATCCCCACAGCCTCCTATATATAGTATGATGTACCCACAACCCACTATATACAGTATGAGGTCCCAACAGCCCCATATACTATTTACAACCCCATAGCTCCCTATATAAAATATGATGGCCCCCAAAGCTTCTTATTCAAAGTATGATGGTCCCCCATACCCACTATGAGGCCCAAATAGACCCACTATATAAAGTATGAAAATATGATGGTCCCTGCAGCCCCTATATACAGTACGATGATCCCACAGACCCTATATAAATTATGAGTCAGACCAGCCACCTATATAAAATATGATGGTCCCCATAGCCCCCTATTTACTGTGTGATGTCCCCACAGCTCCATAAATATAATATGATGTCCCCACAACCCCTATATACATTATGAAACCCCTACTTTGGGGACATCATACTGTATATAGGGAACATATGTGGACATCATATCAGGGGTGTATGGGACCATCATTCTTTACATGGGGAGCTTTGGGGGGCATCATATTGTATATAGGGAGTTGAGGGGAACTCATAATGTATATAAGGAGCTGAGGGAATATAATACTGTTTTTAGGATATTATGCTATTTACAGGGAGCATCTTTCTGTATATAGGGAGCATCTTTCTGTATATACAGCTCCCTATGTTAGGATATCTGCGTGACAAATCAGGAATTTTCGTAGGTGGAGCCGATTTTTTAGCGCGAATAAGCTGGAACCCCGAGCACGAGCACGAATTTGAAATGCCGAACAAATTCGCTCAACACTACTTTTCACCACCATCAACTCACTATCCAAAAATCCTAAACAAATCTTTGACACTTTTCTTTTCCTCCTCTGTCCTGAACTGCAGGTTCCGATTACCAACCTCAGTGCTGGCAATTCATGAACTTATTTTAAAAAAAATTCATTATATCTAATACAAAAAAGTGTTTTCCAATCTCCCAATATCAGGCATCCTCTTCCATACCGCACTTCTTAAAGTTCACCTTCAATCTTTGAACCATTCACTGTCACAAGATAACAGCCTGGGGGGTCATGCAGATCCCACCATTGTTATCACTTTGTCATAGATGAAACCAGAGAGATCACCCAGATCTCACCACTGCCACCAGTTTGTCAGGGGAAAACAACTCCGCTGCCCCCAATCATCAGGACATTTACGCAATTAAGTGACGAGTAATGGACGAGTCCGCCGATGCTTCCACTACTAGGCCTGTTATTGGGGAACTCATAGTGAGCGTTTGGGAAAATGGACCATCCTCACAGCGAACTATGACTTCCAGAATGAACAATGACCCAAACCCAAATACTTATTTTTATTAGCACAAAGTTATGCTCACATACCTCCCCTTAATGACCTTATGTGGGGGCTGATTGCGGGATGTGCTACGCCTGTTAGAATTTTATGAGATCCTCAACTTAAAGAATATCTTTGCCACTGGAGACTCCAGGCGCTAGATATTGTTATGATATTTCTTACAACGATTTTACATTTACATAGAGTTCAAACATGGCCTGGATGGCATCATCCATCGGATTGTTATTAAGTTGGAGGGGTTATAATGGCCTTACAGTGATTTGAGTGAATATGCTTTGTTTGTCCCTTCACAATTGCTATTACAGCTGTCATGACTAATTTGAAAAAATTATCATATGACTGCCATATGGCTCCCGATTCCTCAAGAAGTTCAGGATGCACTTGAAATACTAAAGGATGTAGCATTTTTTTAAAAGGTTACCTGTAGACCCAGAAGCATAGCTGGGGTTGCAGTAAATTTTTAATTGAAGGAAGAACATGGAGCTATAGGACATACAGGCACAAGGCTTCTTTAGACCTGTAGCCTAGTGGCATCAAGGACATGCACAGAAGATTAGAGCTGATAATCATAAGTTTTACTTTCTTTCTGAGTCAATTTTTATTGTGTGTTCATTCAGATGTCATTAATACTTTTTGGAGAGCACATAGGGGGCATGAGACATTATTATTCCTATGGGAAATCAAAGAAAATTTTAACATTCAAAGGGGCACTCTGGGGACATTATAAACAGGGGACATTATTATTTTCCAGGGCGCACATAGGGAGCATTATTATTTCCTAGGAGGCTTTATTACTTTTTATTTTTATATAACAAAGTAATTCAGCATTCCAACTCCATTCCTCTGGAAACCCCAGATTCTTACACAGGAGGCTGATCTCTAATTCTGGTTCACGGGAGTACTTTTCTTTTCCTGCAGTACAGACAGTTGTCTCAAGATGTCTATCTGAAATGGACTACTAATTCCTGAATCCTCCATATTCAGCATATTCAGGCCACTCGATGCGAGTTGCCTCTTAGGCGTCTACAATTTTTTATCACCCCCTTCCCACTTAGAATGGGATTCGGCCATTCTCTGACCTGGCTGTCATGCTGACAGTTGGTTCAGAGAAGATGCAAAATGCTGGCTCCCAGCATTTGTACTTGCATCTCCTAGGTATGAGTACAATTGAACCCCTGACTACTGGTAGTTCTAGTTTATTTTATAGAGGGAAGAACGGCACTCCTTAGAATATGGTGCACGGATAGGATCCCACTCCATTCAATACAGAAATTCAATAGAATCTGGCACTCATTTGCAGGTATTTATTGGTAATTACAGTATCGTGTATATACAATTCATCGACGTTTCGGTCTCAATGACCTTCTTCAGTTTATACACTGAAGATCATTTCAAGTATGCATAAATTAAAATATGTATATATAAAGATTCCTGCTCAAGCGACAGCCCCTATATGATCACAGGTTCCAATAGTATTAAATGTAAGGTCCATTGGCGGCACTTGTAGTAGAATGGGCGGAAACCAGTCTAAGGTCCACCCATGGACATGGATCAGGGTTCCGAGAGTCAGGAGAGGATGCCCCTATGGCATGTGGAGCCGTATGTTTTAGATCAGGGAAACGTCAGCAGCATGATCAGGTCAGCTGCTCACACTGCAGACGTTACTCCTGTGCCACAAAGTACATGTTTGGAATGACATGAGACAGTATGGGCAGGAGATGATGTTTGAGGAGATAGTATGGGCATTTGAGGAGGTGAATGTCTGAGGAGATAGTATGGGCGGGGGAACATGTGAGGAGGCAGCATGGGGAGAGGTGATGTGTGAGAAAACTGTATGGGCAGTGGGAATGTGTGGAGACAGTATGTGCAGAGGGGGAAAATGTGAGGACAAAGTATGGGCAGGGGGTGGAATGTGTGAGGAGATAGTATGAGCAGTGATGAGGGATGTTTGAGAAGACAGTATGAGGTAGGGGAATGTGTGAGAAGACTGTATGGGCAGGTGGCGGAATGTGTGAGGAGACAGTATGAACAGCATTGGGGGATGTGTGATTTGAGTATGGCTTGGGGGGTGTGTGAAGGGACATTATGGGCAGGAGTAGGGGAATGTGTGAGGAGGCAGTATTGACGGGGATGTGTAAGGGCTCAGTAAAGGGGGGACAGTGAGGGGACAGTATGGGGGGAATGTGAGAGGGGACAGCATGGTGGACAAAAAATGTGAGGGAGAATAGTATAGCGACTGGGTAGTATGGGGGCAATATAGAAAGGGGCATGGGGAACAGTGTAAGGGCAGAGTATGGAGGGGACAGTATGCATTGGGCGGAGTGTGAGGAGGGAGCACAGAATAGAGTCTGGGCAGTATAGGAGGGATATAGTGTTAAAGGACAGTGTGAAGAGGGGGCCTGATATGGAAAGGAGAGGATAGCGTGGAGGCCATGTACCAAAGTGCGACAGTGTAGGGGTCATATTTTGTGCAGGGATCACAGTGAAGGATTACTTTTCAGGAGCACAGCGTAGGGCAGATATTATTAGTCAAGAGCATTAGAATGCCAAATTCTTTTTAAGGGCACCGTGTCGGCATGTGCTGCAGAGGAATGGGGAAGAGGGAAGTCCGCAGAGATGCGCTATGGATGTCATCATGGCATCTGGACAAGATGGAAAAAAAGAGAATGACTACAATCAGAAAGATGTTACCTATAAGGTAAAGGAATGTAAATGTTTTATTTATGATACCCAAAATATCTCATCAGTACTGTGGTTCCTGTAAGGTCCACAGCTTGATGTTGGCTGTTAACAACAACTTCCAGTATTTCCTTACTAGAGATGAGCGTTGTTGTACTCGAACTGTTCGCCAATCTCAAATTCGAGCTGTTTTGGGCGGTGTTCGAGCCGGTCGGCGAACACGAACAATTTGAGAAAAATTCGGCTGTTCGAGGTTATGTTCGATAACTGTTCGTGCACCAAAATCATAACTGGATTTTTTCTCAGTAATGATGAAAATTAATGTTAATACGCAGTTTGAGTGTACAGCGGGGTGGGGGGAGGGGCAGGGGATGGATCTCTGCAGGAACAATGAAGATCTCCATTTTTTTTTCTCTTTCCCGCATTTGCAGTGGGGAGGTGCAATCTGTCAGCCTATCAGCAGCGCACACACGGAGCGAAGTGCTTTTTTTCACACAAGCAAGGGCATGTGTGATTGGCAGTGTATGTCACATGTCCTTGCCCTATAAGACCAAGCCATTTTCCCCGTCGCCACCATTTTCTCACTGCTGCAGCTGCGTGTTAGACGGCACCGCTGTTGCTGTGTGCGCTATACCTTGTTAATTTCAAGACAATTTTCGCACAAATATACAGATAGCTTGGGAGTAGGGAATAGTTGTGATTGCAGTCCTTTTAAGGACTAGGTTACAGCATTTCCTACGACTTTTATCAAGCAGGTCTGTGCTCTTAAATAGATAGATTGTGGGAGTAAAGACTAATTGTAATTGGAGTCCTTTTCAGGACTAGGTTACATCAGTTCCTATCAGTTTTTGCCAGGCAGGTCTGTGCCAGTGCTGTGCAAGTTTTTTTCACAGCATTTGGCTGAATCTAGCAAAGCTAATCCTTTTTGGCCTATTGCAGAGTGTGTTAGTCAGTGGAGTAGCCTATCTGTGTTGCAAGATATACCACCTGTGTATAGAATACCAATTTTTTTACTGCACCTAGTGAAGTAAAATCTTTTGGGCATAGCATCATTCTATTAGTCCATCTATACTGACCTCCATCAGGTTGCAAATTAAAAATAATTTTTTTCTGCATCTAGCTCTGAAAAAATATTTGGGCTTCTAGCAGTGTGTGGGACTTGGTCTATTAGTCCATCTATACTGACCTCCATCAGGTTGCAAATTAAAAATAATTTTTTTCTTCATTTATCTCTGAAAAAATATTTGGGCTTCTAGCAGCGTGTGGGACTTGTTCTATTAGTCCATCTATACTGACCTCCATCAGGTTGCAAATTAAAAATAATTTTTTTCTGCATCTAGCTCTGAAAAAATATTTGGGCTTCTAGCAGTGTGTGGGACTTGGTCTATTAGTCCATCTATACTGACCTCCATCAGGTTGCAAATTAAAAATAATTTTTTTCTGCATCTAGCTCTGAAAAAATATTTGGGCTTCTAGCAGTGTGTGGGACTTGGTCTATTAGCCCATCTATACTGACCTCCATCAGGTTGCAAATTGAATAAAAAAAATTTCTGCATTTAGCTCTGAAAAAATATTTGGGCTTCTAGCAGTGTGTGGGACTTGTTCTATTAGTCCTTCTATACTGACCTCCAGCAGGTTGCAAATTGAATATAATTTTTTTCTGCATCTAGCTCTGAAAAAATATTTGGGCTTCTAGCGGTGTGTGGGACTTGGTCTATTAGTCCATCTATACTGACCTCCATCAGGTTGCAAATTAAAAATAATTTTTTTTCTGCATCTAGCTCTGAAAAAATAATTGGGCTTCTAGCAGTGTGTGGGACTTGGTCTATTAGTCCATCTATACTGACCTCCATCAGGTTGCAAATTGAATAAAAAAAATTTCTGCATCTAGCTCTGAAAAAATATTTGGGCTTCTAGCGGTGTATGGGACTTGGTCTATTAGTCCATCTATACTGACCTCCATCAGGTTGCAAATTAAAAATAATTTTTTTCTGCATCTAACCCAGCCAATAGTTTTGGCCTAATACCACAGTTTGGCCACTCAGCTCTGCTCGGTTACCATCCATTGTTTTTTTGTGCAAACAACTCCAGAGTTGTGAATTAGTTAACCACCAAAATGAGTGGAAAAAGGCCTGCTGCTGGTGGAAAGGGGAATAGGCGTGTTGGGAAGGGGAAAAAAGGTTGTGTCCGTGGGGTAGGTGCAGAAGAAAGACCATCTTCCAGCCAAACTAAAATGTCTACTTCTTTTAGCGGACAATGTGATAAGATCCCTTTCTTACGGCCACGCCAATCGCTACAAATTCCAGATGAGGCACAAAAACAGCAGGTGCTTCAACGGATATCAAGTGCTCCTTTAAGTGGGCTCTCCTCCACATCAACTTCAACATCACAAATACTCCAGTCCTCAAAGGTGTCACCCAAATCGCACTTGCTTCCTCACAGCTCCCAAATCTCCAGCTGCCCGTCTGAGTATGAGGTAGAACAGATGGTTGAGTCTGCAGAGCTGTTTACTCATACTATAGCCTGGGAATCAGAGGTCGACTCCAGCGCTTCTGTGAATCCAGACGAGGAAATGATCTGCACTGATGCCCAGAATCTTTATGAGTCGGATCCAGGACCAGACGCAGAAGGTTCTGACCATAATGTAGACCCTCATTCCCAAACTGTAACTCCTGTTGGTGGAGACAATGAGGAAGACGATGATAAGACTCAAATACCTGATTGGAGCGACAACTTTAGTTTTTTGTCAGGGCAGGAACAGGTTGGCTCTGAGGACGACGGGTGTGATAATGCACAGGGTGATGATGATGAGGTCGGAGATCCCACTTACTGTCAACCCACAGTCAGCCAAGAGATGAGGTCAGCAGAGGAGGTGGAGGAAGATGCTAGTGACGACGAGGTCAGGTTGCGCCTTCCTGGACAGAGACGTAGTACTGGAAGCACGTCAACAACTGCATCCTCAAACACAACTCTGCCTCTCACCACAAGTCGTGGTGGCTCTTCAGGTCGCATGGGTGCTAAGCCTTGTATAGCCTGGGCATTTTTTCAGATCGATAAAGATGACCCAACTCGTGTTATCTGTAACATTTGTCAGCAAAAGCTAAGTAGAGGCCAAAAAATACATAGTTTGAGTACTTCATGCATGAACCGGCACATGGACATGAAGCATAAGTTGCAGTGGGAAGCTCAGTGTGCTACAATGCGGCCTAGCCGGCCGGGCCAACCACCGTCTGCCATATCTTGTGCATCCGCGGCCTCTTCATCCTCTGTGACTGGGGGGACAGCAGTCACACCTGTTTTGGGGCGCAGACCTGCCACCTCTTTACCCGCAACAGCCAGCGTGATTGGCAGGTCATCATTTTCTTTGGAGGTGGTAACACCAGCTGGTCTTGAGCGCTGTTCGACATCGATAGCACCACCTTTGGATCAAGGCAACCTAACATGTCCGCCTGCATCTTCCTCACAGACCGGCAGTTTGCCGGGGACACCCTTATCAACCCCGTCTAAGCACAATAGCCAGCCCTCGGTCCCTCAGATGTGGACAAGTAAAAGACCATTTCCTCCTAGCCATGAGAAAGCTAAGAGGTTGAATTTCACCATCTGCAAGCTCTTGGCTACAGAAATGCTGCCTTTCCGCCTGGTGGACACAGAGGATTTTCGAGACCTTATGTCCGTCGCAGTGCCCCAGTACCAGATGTCCAGTCGGCACTACTTCTCAAAGAAAGGTGTGCCTGCGCTCCACCAGCATGTCGCACACAACATCACCGCTTCTTTGAGAAACTCTGTGTGTGACAGGGTGCATTTCACCACAGACACTTGGACGAGTAGGCATGGACAGGGGCGTTACATGTCGCTGACTGGGCACTGGGTAACTATGGTGACAGCAGGACAAGGGGCTGCTGTCCAAGTCTTGCCGTCCCCACGAGTTGTGCGTCAATCCTCTTTATGTCAAAGGTCCTCCACTGCTTCTGCCTCCTCAACCTCCTCTCGGTCTTCCACCTGCACCCAAAGCCTGTCTGGTCATGCCACAAGCTTTCTAACTGCGCAGAAGGGATCCTGCACACCTCCTTACTATGCTGGCAGTAGGGCTCAACGTCATCAGGCGGTTTTTACATTGAAATGTCTGGGAAATGTGAGTCACACAGCTGAGGAGTTGTGGTCAGCTCTGGAGAACCAATTTCATGAATGGTTGTCTCCACTGGACCTGAAACCAGGGTGCGGCCCTTCGCCGGGGCAATGTTATACACGTGCCTTGTATGGCTCACGTGTTGAACCTGGTTGTCCAGCAATTTTTAGCCCACTATCCCAGACTAGATGGCCTTCTGCAGAGGGCACGGTCGCTGTGTGCTCACTTCCGCCGTTCGCATCCCGCAGCTCAGCGACTTACATCTCTACAGAAGTCGTTGGGCCTGCCACTTCACCGGCTAAAATGCGATGTGCCTACCCGGTGGAATTCAACTCTGCACATGTTGCAGCGACTGTGGCAGCACCGACAAGCCCTGGTGCAATACGTTCTGACGTATAGCCTGGGCCAACGAGATTCAGAGGTGGGGCAAATCACGCTGGAGGAGTGGTCTCAGATCAGGGACCTATGCACCCTTCTGCACAGTTTTGAAATGGCGACGAAGATGTTTAGTGCTGACGATGCCATTATCAGCATGACTATTCCGGTGATTTACATGCTGGAGCACATGTTAAACAGAATTCGGAGTCAGGTGGTGGCACAAGAGGAGGTGGAGGAAGTAGAGGAGGAGGAGTTGTATGCGGAAGGGCTAACATCTGCAAGGTCCAGACGGTCGGCAGCACCAAGGCGGCAGGCATGTGAGGGTGGGGGAGATGATTTTACCAGGGCGCATGGTAGCAGCCAAACTAGTGAGGAAGGTGCAGGAGCCCAGGAAGAAGTGGAGGACGAACTGATGGAAGACTCATCAGATGAGGGAGACCTTGATCACATTTCTGTTGTGCGAGGTTGGGGGGAGAGGACAGAGGAAGGAAGCATGATTGTTACCTCGCCACCAACACAACAGGGACTTGGTGCTCCTGGATGCGCAACACACATGAGTGCCTTCTTGCTGCACTACCTGCAACATGACCCTCGAATTGTGAGAATTAGAAATAATCCTGACTACTGGGTTGCCACACTGTTAGATCCCCGGTACAAAAGTAAATTTGCAGAAATTATTCCTGCCATAGAAAGGGATGCACGCATGCAGGAGTATCAGCAGAGACTGTTGCAGAATCTTACATGTGCTTTTCCACAAAATACCAGTGGTGCACGTAGTGAATCTCACAGTTCCAACTTGCCAACCGTGGGACCGTCAAGTGTTCAGCACTCAAACCGTAACAGAACCACAGTATCTGCTGGTAACATCAATTTTGCGGAATCATTTCACCACTTTTTTAGCCCATCCTTTGCAAGGCCACAGGAGACAAGAAGTCTGACACATAGTCAACGCCTAGAGACGATGGTACAGGAGTATCTCCAAGTAAACATTGAAGCCACGACTGTGTCACTGGACCCTTGCTCTTTTTGGGCTTCCAATCTGGATAAATGGCCGGAGCTAGCCACTTACGCCTTGGAGATCTTGTCATGCCCCGCAGCCAGCGTTCTGTCTGAACGTGTGTTCAGCGCTGCTGGTGGTGTGCTGACAGATAAGCGCACGCGGCTCTCCACTGATAATGTAGACAGACTCACGTTCATAAAGATGAACAAATCATGGATCCGAAATGACTTTTCTACCCCTGTGTCATCCTGGGGAGAGTAAAAGCTTGATGATTGGTTAAAATCACCCTACCAACCGTTTTAAGCTTTCAAATTACTAATCATGTTTATCTGTATCTTGACTGGAAAATAATTTGGGCTTTGTAGCAGTGTGCAGCACTGATCCTATTAGGCTATCTATAATAAGCTTCACCAGATTTAAAATTAAAAATAATTTTTAGCTGCATCTAGCCCGGAAAATAATTTTGGGGCTCCGAGATGCGCAAGACACATAAGTGCCTTCTTGCTGCACTACCTGCAGCATGACCCTCATATTGTCAGAATTCGAAGTAATCATGACTACTGGGTTGCCACACTCTTAGATCCCCCAAACATTTTCACATAGGACCCCTTGTTCGAAAGGAGCTTCTGAACTCTCTCGTCCATTGAATTTGTCAGGTTTTGGATGGTTTCTGCTTCAATTGTTTTGCATGAGGACAGAATACCCTCCCAGAGCTGTTGCTTAGATGTGAACTGCCTCCCGCCATCATAGACACTCCTTTTAATGATGCTCCAAAGGTTCTGAATGGGGTAGAGGTCAGGGGAGCATGGGGGTCACACCATAAGTTTGTCCCCTTTTATGCCCATATCAGCCAGAGATGCAGATGTTTTATGTGCAGCATGAGATGGTGCATTATCATGCAGAAAAATGATCTTGCTGTGAAATACACGGTTCTTCTTCTTGAACCATGGCAGGAAGTGCTGTTTGAGAAAATCCACATACATTATGGAGTTCATCTTTAGCGCCTTCAGGGATCCTAAAGGGGCCGACAATCTCTCTCCCCATGATTCCAGCCCAAAACATTACTCCACCTCCTCCTTGTTGGCGCTGTAGCCGTGTTTGCGTGGGGTGTCCATCAACCAGCCATCCTCCACTCCATTCATCTGGACCATCGAGCGCTGCACGGCACTCATCCGTGAACAAAACAGTTTTGAAATCAGTCTTCATGTAATGTTTGGCCCACTGGAGCCGTTTCTGCTTGTGTGAAGTGGATAGAGGAGGTCGACAGGATGGCGTATGCACAGCTGCAAACCTCTGAAGGACCCTGCATCTTGTTGTTCGGGGGACGTTGGAGGCACAAGCAGCTTCAAAAACTTGTCTGCTGCTATGACAAGGCTTTTTTGCCGCTGCTCTTTCAACCTGACGTAATTGCCTGTAGGAAAGAGTCCTCAATTTGCCCTTAGCACGCACACGTGTGTACTGTGAATCAGCTACATACTTCTTGATTGCCAAGACACTTCATCCTGATCATCGCACAATGTTGATTGTAGTCATGCCTTGACCTAAACACTCCACAATTTGTTGCTTCTCAGCAGCCGACACATCCTTTTTCTTTCCCATTTTGGCAGAAAATGTAGGCTGCTTAATAATGTGAGAGAGCCTTCTTAAGTAGTCTTGCCTTTCATTGGACACACCTGCCAAACTAATTAGCACAGGTGTCTGCAATTGCTTACAGTGATATAAAGAGCCCTGACACACATCACCATCAATGAGTTTAACTGACAAACAAACAAATTCTTCCCTTATCACTCCTAAACACTTTTTGCATAATAATTTGGAACGCGGTGTACATGTGCTTTTCCACAAAACACCAGTGGTTCACGTAGTGAATCTTACAGTTCTAACTTGCCAACCGTGGTCTGTATGGAATTGTTCAATAAAGGGCCCAAAATTAAGATAACATAGATGGGAGAGGTCTCTATGAATAGGAATTCCTAAGTATTTGATACCCTGTGAGGGCCAGGCAAAGGGAAAGTTGGACTGGATGGAATCCTATATGGATTTAGGGAGGGAGACATCGAGGGCCTCAGACTTCGCTGCATTGATTTTAAAATTTTACCATGTAACAAAGTGATCTATTTCAGCCATAACAGCAGGGATGGATATATGTGATTGAGTGATATATACTAGGACATCATCAGCAAATAGAGAGCACTTGTACTCGGTGCCTCCCACCTCAATCCACCTAATATTGGGGTTATGGCGAATTGATGAGAGCAGGTGCTCCGTCACTAGGATGTATAAGAGAGGGGACAGAGGACATCCCTGCCTTGTCCCATTGGTGATTGTGAAAGGTGATGAAAATGTTCTGACGCGCCCCCTGGGCCTTGGGACACCCGGAGCCGGACCCTTTTTGGTGGATGCTGGTGGTTGTAGTCTTCGTGGCGGCGATCCGGTTCCGTGGCTCAGGGCGGTCAAACCAGTGGCGGAACTATTTATGTGGTTTTGATGTTTAAATGTCCGACTACGCCACCCGTGGATTGCGGTCAGAGTGAACCGCCGCTACAGGGCAGACCGCTAAGGCTGGTGTTGTGGGTGCAGCAGAGCGTAGCATAACTCCCCACGGGAGGAGTATAGCCTCAGGGCAGTGTATGCGGAGGATGGGGGTGATGGTGCAGGGCAGCAGCAGTAACGACACGGAGTCAGTGATGCAGTTCAGGGCCTTTACTCACAGTTCTTATTATCCAGACCACGTCTGCAGGTAACGGCTGCCCACGTCATACTGTGCTCACCAGGTGAGGGGCTCAGACAACTCCCAGATAACTTTGGAGCGCTTCACAGGACCCCCTTTGTGTGTCCTTTGTCTGGCCTTTCTTACCAACACTTCTGTCCGGCTGCCTCGGGCCTCCTCTTGGTAAACTTGGCGCCAGTTTCCCTGACCCTATGTGGTGCCTTCCTAGCGGGTGGAGCAAGGGGCTGCGCCACATAAAATGTCAGAGCCTCCGGTTTCTAGCTGAGGGTCGTTTCCTGCCTCCACTAGTTCGGGGACCGGTCTCCCCCTTTGGCCTGACCCCTCCACGCAGGTGGATTCGGGCGTGCGGTGGCGACTCGCCCGTCCGCACCCCTGGGATCCCTTCATTCCTCGTTCCTGGAGCCTTCTCCGCTCCTCTTCCTTCCTTCTCCCTCTTGCAGGCCTGGGCCTCTGTTACTAGGCCCGCCTCCGGAGCAGAGCTCATGCAGAGCCCCTGCTCCCTGCCACTTCTGCTCAGACTTCTCTGCACTGAACTAAGATGGTGCCCACCTTTTATACTCCCTTCTCAATGCACCCAGGAACTGCTTCCTCCCTGCTCCTGCACTACAGGGTTCCCCTTCCTCAGTGTTCCCTCCCCCCACTCCAGCCAGGGACAGGGACTGTCGTGCCCATCTCAGGGGCATATTGGTCGCCCTGCCCCACGGCAATGTGGTGTAATGCATGCAGGTGTCGGGTCCTGATCCACACTCCATCCTTATCTGAGAGTGAGATATCACACCTCTGGGTGAGGTGCAATACGTCTGTAGCAACCGAGCCCTCGGTGCTACAGTTCCATTTATCTTCAGCCTAGGTGACGTATTGTGATACAGGGCCGTGATTTTGGCTATAAAAGGGTCCCCTAGACCCCTACCCCAAGCTTTTTAAGAGAATCATATATGGCGTGCCAGGAGACTCTATCGAATGCTTTCTCAGCATCCAACGAGAGTATCTACTTACAAATTTTTAACTGCATCTAGCCCAGGAAATACTTTGTGCCTAGTAGCAGTGTCTGCTAGTCAGCGGATTATCCCGGCTGTTAAGCAAGCTACACCACCTGTAGTTTGGACACTTAATTTTTTCAAAGGAAATGCTTCGGGACCACGGGATACTCAGTGAAGAGCATCAGGAGGCACCCCAAGGCATAGGGGCTGGGACTGGCACTAGGATGCCTTGCGGTGGACAGCCGAGCTCGATCCTTATAAAAGCTTTTTAACTGCAGCAGCTTTAGTGGACGCTACTGGAGCTGGAATTACGCGGCTGCTGGCATGAGACTTGCCCTCCAATAGATCCTTGTAAATGGATTTAAAGTGTATTCATTCAAATTAGAGGGACAATTTAAATTAAAAAGCTTAGAGCTGCCTCCACCACAGGGGGGCTCTCTCGACCCACCAGCGGACAGGCACCAGTATTGGGAGAGGGGGGCTGGCCGTCAGGGTTCACCGCGGCTCTGGCACAAACCCGGCGACACGGAGGTGGCACGGGCAGGAGCGGACTGGCCGTCTCGGCTTCTCACTTTTTGGATTTTAGAAGGGCATGACATGCCTATATCTGTGTCTCCCCCTCCTTTTACTCCTCCACCTCTTTTCTTTTCGCATGACTATATGTACTTGTCACTTTTCCATGTGTTAGTTGTGTCTTCTGAGCAGTTTGTCAGCTTTTGGACACCTTTGAAGGTGTTTTCTATGTGTTTCTATGTGTTTTTGTTTGCCTGCCATTGGTTTTAACGGTGTTCGAAGGTGTTCGACGAACAGTTCGACGAACAGTTCGGCGAACACACGGGTGTTCGACGAACCGAACCGAACTCGAACACTACGGGGGTGGCTCAACACTATTCCTTACCAATAAAGGGGTTGTCAGGTTTTAAACTGCATGCTGTAAGGATTCTCTGGTGTCGGTGCCAGGACCGGCGGTCATGTGACCACAAGAATGCAATATGCATATTTCAAGCCACACTCCAACTATACTGCTTCTGGCCTCACTCAATACACTTGCATTGAACAAGGCCTCAACCATCTAGTCGGAATGAGGCCAGAAGTATGCACATCACATACCTGTAGTCACATAACCGCTGCTCCCGGCACCTGGACCAGAGAACTCTCACAGCGCATAGTGTGCCCAATGTGAGCATGAAACAATCCATAACTACTCAGATAACATGATACATGGCTATGTTAATGAAGTATTGTTCCATCTTACAAGTTAAAGATTAATACATCTATATTTATGTTAGGTAGTGATAAGTGAACGTGCTCGCCACTGCTTGGTGCTCGCCCGAGCATTACGGTGCTCGACAAGCTCGGCGCTCGGCAAGTATTTCTGGGTTGCTCGGGCGGGAACTCGGGTCCCCTCCCTGCATGTTTGGCGCTCTTTAGAGAGCCAATGAACATGCAGGGATTGCCTGCCACGCACTGTAATGCCGTAGCCATGTTGGTTGTGGCATTACAGTGATTGGCTGGCCACACAGCATCAGCAGGTTCATATAAGACCTGGCGCCGCTAAGCTCATCACAGTCTACCCCGGAACCAGGCAGAGTAGGGAGAGATGCTGCTGAGTCAGTGAGAGATTTGCTTGTTTATAGTTAGTATAGGTATTTCACAACATATATACAGTATATATGTCCATCTGAACTAACAGTTCTTCTGAGGACTAATCCAGCTACATATAATCAGTGTTAGGCAGGCAGGCAGTGTATGTGTCAGACTGCAGTGCATATATAGCACAAGAGGGTCCATTGAACGTCCTGTCTGCTGCTGTAATAATTACACATATTTGTAGACATAGCCCCAGATAACAGGGGCCAGGGCAATTTTTTTTTCTTAATCCTGGTTATTTGCTTAAGAAGCAATCCAGAATACACCATTTTTCTGCCCCATTTGCTTGTTAGCACTGCAGAATACAGTCAGATCTGTTCCATATTTCAGCGATAAAAATCCAGAAATTTGAACTGAATGTGGAATATATTGGCCTCCTTTTCCATTCTGTTGCAGTGTGTCAGTCAAGCTATTCATACTAGGTGTCTGTGAAGAATAGTATTAGTAAATTACAGGACTGCTATTTAAAACCGTGGTTCTCTGTCAGACATATCACCTATAACAGTGTTCCAAAATCAGCCATTTCTGCCTTCCATTTCGTTACAGTGTGTGGGTCAAGCTATTCATACTAGGTCTCTGTGTAGAATGATATTAGTAAATTGCAGGCCTGCTATTTAAAACCACGGTTCTCTGTCAGACATATCACCTATAATAGTGTTCCAAAATCAGCCATTTCTGCCTTCCATTTCGTTGCAGTGTGTCGGTCAAGCTATTCACATTAGGTCTCTGTGTAGAATAATATTAGTAAATTACAGGCCTGCTATTTAAAACCGTGGTTCTCTGTCAAACATATCACCTATAACAGTGTTCCAAAATCAGCCATTTCTTCCATTTTCATTTCATTGCAGTGTATTGGTCAAGCTATTCACACTAGGTCTCTGTGTATAATAATATTAGTAAATTGCAGGCCTGCTATTTAAAACCATGGTTCTCTGTCAGACATATCACATATAACTGCGTTCCAAAATCAGCCATTTCTCATGAAAGTGGAAAATATTGTCCTCCATTTAAAATGGGCAAGGTGCATCGCAAGGGACGGGGAAGTCGACGTGATGGTGATGGTGCATGCAGAGGCCGAGGACATGACCGTGGGCAAGCTGAAATTGTGCCACAAAAACACCCACATCTTGTCGATCGACCTTCCTGTCCCAAATACTAGGGGACCGCAGGTGACCACTATTGAACCCAGAGCAGTGTCAAAAGGTTGTTGGTTGGATAGCAGATAATGCTTGCATCCACTTTGCCACCACCATCACCCTGTCTTCCATACGGTCAAGTCTCAGTACCCGTGAGTCTGGACCGCATATTCCTCATCCTGATTAGTGTTGAGCCACCCCCGTAGTGTTCGAGTTCGGTTCGGTTCGTCGAACACCCGTGTGTTCGCCAAACTGTTCGTCGAACACCTTCGAACACCGTTAAAACCAATGGCAGGCAAACAAAAACACATAGAAACACATAGAAAACACCTTCAAAGGTGTCCAAAAGCTGACAAACTGCTCAGAAGACATAACTAACACATGGAAAAGTGACAAGTACATATAGTCATGCGAAAAGAAAAGAGGTGGAGGAGTAAAAGGAGGGGGAGACACAGATATAGGCATGTCATGCCCTTCTAAAATCCAAAAAGTGAGAAGCCGACACGGCCAGTCCGCTCCTGCCCGTGCCACCTCCGTGTCGCCGGGTTGGTGCCAGAGCCGCGGTGAACCCTGACGGCCAGCCCCCCTCTCCCAATACTGGTGCCTGTCCGCTGGTGGGTCGAGCGAGCCCCCCTGTGGTGGAGGCAGCTCTAAGCTTTTTAATTTAAATTGTCTCTCTAATTTGAATGAATACACTTTAAATCCATTTACAAGGATCTATTGGAGGGCAAGTCTCATGCCAGCAGCCGCGTAATTCCAGCTTCAGTAGCGTCCACTAAAGCTGCTGCAGTTAAAAAGCTTTTATAAGGATCGAGCTCGGCTGTCCACCGCAAGGCATCCTACTGCCAGTCCCAGCCCCTATGCCTTGGGGTGCCTCCTGATGCTCTTCACTGAGTATCCCGTGGTCCCGAAGCATTTCCTTTGAAAAAATTAAGTGTCCAAACTACAGGTGGTGTAGCTTGCTTAACAGCCGGGATAATCAGCTGACTAGCAGACACTGCTACTAGGCACAAAGTATTTCCTGGGCTAGATGCAGTTAAAAATTTGTAATTAGATACTCTCGTTGGATGCTGAGAAAGCATTCCATAGAGTCTCATGGCACGCCATATATTATTCTCTTAAAAAGTTTGGGGTAGGGGTCTAGGGGACCCTTTTATAGCCAAAATCACGGCCCTGTATCGCAATACGTCACCTAGGCTGAAGATAAATGGAACTGTAGCACCCTGAGGGCTCGGTTGCTACAGAGGTATTGCACCTCACCCAGAAGTGTGATATCTCACTCTCAGGTAAGGATAGAGTGTGGATCAGGACCCGACACCTGCATGCATTACACCACATTGCCGTGGGGCAGGGCGACCAATATGCCCCTGAGATGGGCACGACAGTCCCTGTCCCTGGCTGGAGTGGGGGGAGGGAACACTGAGGAAGGGGAACCCTGTAGTGCAGGAGCAGGGAGGAAGCAGTTCCTGGGTGCATTGAGAAGGGAGTATAAAAGGTGGGCACCATCTTAGTTCAGTGCAGAGAAGTCTGAGCAGAAGTGACAGGAAGCAGGGGCTCTGCATGAGCTCTGCTCCGGAGGCAGGCCTAGTAACAGAGGCCCAGGCCTGGAAGAGGGAGAAGGAAGGAAGAGGAGCGGAGAAGGCTCCAGGAACGAGGAACGAAGGGATCCCAGGGGTGCGGACGGGCGAGTCACCACCGCACGCCCAAATCCACCTGCGTGGAGGGGTCAGGCCAAAGGGGGAGACCGGTCCCCGAAACTAGTGGAGGCGGGAAACGACCTTCAGCTAGAAACCGGAGGCTGTGATATTTTATGTGGCGCAGCCCCTCACTACACCCGCTAGGAAGGCACCACATAGGGTCAGGGAAACTGGCGCCAAGTTTACCAAGAGGAGGCCCGAGGCAGCCAGACAGAAGGGTTGGTAAGAAAGGCCAGACAAAGGACACACAAAGGGGGTCCTGTGAAGCGCTCCAAAGTTATCTGGGAGTTGTCTGAGCCCCTCACCTGGTGAGCACAGTATGACGTGGGCAGCCGTTACCTGCAGACGTGGTCTGGATAATAAGAACTGTGAATAAAGGCCCTGGACTGCATCACTGACTCCGTGTCGTTACTGCTGCTGCCCTGCACCATCACCCCCATCCTCCGCATACACTGCCCTGAGGCTATACTCCTCCCGTGGGGAGTTATGCTACGCTCTGCTGCACCCACAACACCAGCCTCAGCGGTCTGCCCTGCAGCGGCGGTTCACTCTGACCGCAATCCACGGGTGGCGTAGTCGGACATTTAAACATCAAAACCACATAAATAGTTCCGCCACTGGTTTGACCGCCCTGAGCCACGGAACCGGGTCGCCGCCACGGAGACTACAACCACCAGCATCCACCAAAAAGGGTCCGGCTCCGGGTGTCCCAAGGCCCAGGGGGCGCGTCAGAACATTTTCATCACCTTTCATAATCACCAATGGGACAAGGCAGGGATGTCCCCTGTCCCCTCTCTTATACATCCTAGTGACGGAGCACCTGCTCTCATCAATTCGCCATAACCCCAATATTAGGTGGATTGAGGTGGGAGGCACCGAGTAAAAGTGCTCTCTATTTGCTGATGATGTCCTAGTATATATCACTCAATCACATATATCCATCCATGCTGTTATGGCTGAAATAGATCACTTTGTTACATGGTTAAATTTTAAAATCAATGCAGCGAAGTCTGAGGCCCTCGATGTCTCCCTCCCCAAATCCATAAAGGATTCCATCCAGTCCAACTTTCCCTTTGCCTGGCCCTCACAGGGTATCAAATACTTAGGAATTCCTATTCATAGAGACCTCTCCCATCTATGTTATCTTAATTTTGGGCCCTTTATTGAACAACTCCATACAGACCACGGTTGGCAAGTTAGAACTGTAAGATTCACTACGTGAACCACTGGTGTTTTGTGGAAAAGCATATGTACACTGTGTTCCAAATTATTATGCAAAAAGTGTCAGGGCTCTTTATATCACTGTAAGCAATTGCAGACACCTGTGCTAATTAGTTTGGTAGGTGTGTCCAATGAAAGGCAAGACTACTTAAGAAGGCTGTCCCACATTATTAAGCAGCCTACATTTTTTGCCAAAATGGGAAAGAAAAAGGATGTGTCGGCTGCTGAGAAGCAACAAATTGTGGAGTGTTTAGGTCAAGGCATGACTACAATCAACATTGTGCGATGATCAGGATGAAGTGTCTTGGCAATCAAGAAGTATGTAGCTGATTCACAGTACACACGTGTGCGTGCTGATAAGGGCAAATTGAGGACTCTTTCCTACAGGCAATTACGTCAGGTTAAAAGAGCAGCGGCAAAAAAGCCTTGTCATAGCAGCAGACAAGTTTTTAAAGCTGCTGGTGCCTCCAACGTCCCCCGAACAACAAGATGCAGGGTCCTTCAGAGGTTTGCAGCTGTGCATACGCCATCCTGTCGACCTCCTCTATCCACTTCACACAAGCAGAAACGGCTCCAGTGGGCCAAACATTACATGAAGACTGATTTCAAAACTGTTTTGTTCACGGATGAGTGCCGTGCAACGCTCGATGGTCCAGATGGATGGAGTGGAGGATGGCTGGTTGATGGGCACCCCACGCAAACACGGCTACAGCGCCAACAAGGAGGAGGTGGAGTAATATTTTGGGCTGGAATCATGGGGAGAGAGATTGTCGGCCCCTTTAGGATCCCTGAAGGGGTAAAGATTAACTCCATAATGTATGTGGAGTTTCTCAAACAGCACTTCCTGCCATGGTTCAAGAAGAAGAACCGTGTATTCCACAGCAAGATCATTTTTATGCATGATAATGCACCATCTCATGCTGCACATAAAACATCTGTATCTCTGGCTGATATGGGCATAAAAGGGGACAAACTTATGGTGTGACCCCCATGCTCCCCTGACCTCTACCCCATTCAGAACCTCTGGAGCATCATCAAAAGGAGTGTCTATGATGGCAGGAGGCAGTTCACATCTAAGCAACAGCTCTGGGAGGGTATTCTGTCCTCATGCAAAACAATTGAAGCAGAAACCATCCAAAACCTGACAAATTCAATGGACGAGAGAGTTCAGAAGCTCCTTTCGAACAAGGGGTCCTATGTGAAAATGTAACATCACCTAGAATAAAGTTTTGAGTTGAAAACTGTTTGATTTCAGTTTCTAATAACCTGCTAATGCTTATAATTTCAAAAATGACCATTTTTTGGTCTTTATTAAAATGAAAAGGTTGATCGAAAAGTTTGGGGGATCTAAGAGTGCAGATAAAAATTATTATTAATTTTAAATCTGGTGGAGCTTAGTATAGATGGCCTAATAGAATCAGTGCTGCACACTGCTACAAAGCCCAAATTATTTTCCAGCCAAGGTACAGATAAACATGATTAGTAATTTTAAATCTGGTGGAGCTTAGTATAGATGGCCTAATAGAATCAGTGCTGCACACTGCTACAAAGCCCAAATTATTTTCCAGCCAAGGTACAGATAAACATGATTAGTAATTTTAAATCTGGTGGAGCTTAGTATAGATGGCCTAATAGAATCAGTACTGCACACTGCTACAAAGCCCAAATTATTTTCCAGCCAAGATACAGATAAACATGATTAGTAATTTAAAAGCTTAAAACGGTTGGTGAGGTGATTTTAACCAATCATCAAGCTTTTACTCTCCCCAGGATGACACAGGGGTAGAAAAGTCGTTTCGGATCCATGATTTGTTCATCTTTATGAAAGTGAGTCTGTCTACATTATCAGTGGAGAGCCGCGTGAGCTTATCTGTCAGCACACCACCAGCAACGCTGAAAACACGTTCAGACAGAACGCTGGCTGCGGGGCATGACAAGATCTCCAAGGCGTAAGTGGCTAGCTCCGGCCATTTATCCAGATTGGAAGCCCAAAAAGAGCAAGGGTCCAGTGACACAGTCATGGCTTCAATGTTTACTTGGAGATACTCCTGTACCATCGTCTCTAGGCGTTGACTATGTGTCAGACTTCTTGTCTCCTGTGGCCTTGCAAAGGATGGGCTAAAAAAGTGGTGAAATGATTCCGCAAAATTGATGTTACCAGCAGATACTGTGGTTCTGTTACGGTTTGAGTGCTGAACACTCGACGGTCACACGGTTGGCAAGTTGGAACTGTGAGATTCACTACGTGCACCACTGGTGTTTTGTGGAAAAGCACATGTAAGATTCTGCAACAGTCTCTGCTGATACTCCTGCATGCGTGCATCCCTTTCTATGGCAGGAATAATTTCTGCAAATTTACTTTTGTACCGGGGATCTAACAGTGTGGCAACCCAGTAGTCAGGATTATTTCTAATTCTCACAATTCGAGGGTCATGTTGCAGGTAGTGCAGCAAGAAGGCACACATGTGTGTTGCGCATCCAGGAGCACCAAGTCCCTGTTGTGTTGGTGGCGAAGTAACAATCATGCTTCCTTCCTCTGTCCTCTCCCCCCAACCTCGCACAACAGAAATGTGATCAAGGTCTCCCTCATCTGATGAGTCTTCCATCAGTTCGTCCTCCACTTCTTCCTGGGCTCCCTCACCTTCCTCACTAGTTTGGCTGCTACCATGCGCCCTGGTAAAACCATCTCCCCCACCCTCACATGCCTGCCGCCTTGGTGCTGCCGACCGTCTGGACCTTGCAGATGTTAGCCCTTCCGCATACAACTCCTCCTCCTCTACTTCCTCCACCTCCTCTTGTGCCACCACCTGACTCCGAATTCTGTTTAACATGTGCTCCAGCATGTAAATCACCGGAATAGTCATGCTGATAATGGCATCGTCAGCACTAAACATCTTCGTCGCCATTTCAAAACTGTGCAGAAGGGTGCATAGGTCCCTGATCTGAGACCACTCCTCCAGCGTGATTTGCCCCACCTCTGGATCTCGTTGGCCCAGGCTATACGTCAGAACGTATTGCACCAGGGCTTGTCGGTGCTGCCACAGTCGCTGCAACATGTGCAGAGTTGAATTCCACCGGGTAGGCACATCACATTTTAGCCGGTGAAGTGGCAGGCCCAACGACTTCTGTAGAGATGTAAGTCGCTGAGCTGCGGGATGCGAACGGCGGAAGTGAGCACACAGCGACCGTGCCCTCTGCAGAAGGCCATCTAGTCCGGGATAGTGGGCTAAAAATTGCTGGACAACCAGGTTCAACACGTGAGCCATACAAGGCACGTGTGTGACATTGCCCCGGCGAGGGGCCGCACCCAGGTTTGCAGCATTGTCGCACACGGCCTTCCCTGGTTTCAGGTCCAGTGGAGACAACCATTCATGAAATTGGTTCTCCAGAGCTGACCACAACTCCTCAGCTGTGTGACTCACATTTCCCAGACATTTCAAAGTAAAAACCGCCTGATGACGTTGAGCCCTACTGCCAGCATAGTAAGGAGGTGTGCAGGATCCCTTCTGCGCAGTTAGAAAGCTTGTGGCATGACCAGACAGGCTTTGGGTGCAGGTGGAGGACCGAGAGGAGGTTGAGGAGGCAGAAGCAGTGGAGGAACTTTGAGATAAAGAGGATTGACGCACAACTCGTGGGGACGGCAAGACTTGGACAGCAGCCCCTTGTCCTGCTGTCACCATAGTTACCCAGGGCCCAGTCAGCGACATGTAACGCCCCTGTCCATGCCTACTCGTCCAAGTGTCTGTGGTGAAATGCACCCTGTCACACACAGAGTTTCTCAAAGAAGCGGTGATGTTGTGTGTGACATGCTGGTGGAGCGCAGGCACACCTTTCTTTGAGAAGTAGTGCCGACTGGGCATCTGGTACTGGGGCACTGCGACGGACATAAGGTCTCGAAAATCCTCTGTGTCCACCAGGCGGAAAGGCAGCATTTCTGTAGCCAAGAGCTTGCAGATGGTGAAATTCAACCTCTTAGCTTTCTCATGGCTAGGAGGAAATGGTCTTTTACTTGTCCACATCTGAGGGACCGAGGGCTGGCTATTGTGCTTAGACGGGGTTGATAAGGGTGTACCCGGCAAACTACCGGTCTGTGAGGAAGATGCAGGCGGACATGTTAGGTTGCCTTGATCCAAAGGTGGTGCTATCGATGTCGGACAGCGCTCAACACCAGCTGGTGTTACCACCTCCAAAGAAAATGATGACCTGCCAATCACGCTGGCTGTTGCGGGTAAAGAGGTGGCAGGTCTGCGCCCCAAAACAGGTGTGACTGCTGTCCCCCCAGTCACAGAGGATGAAGAGGCCGCGGATGCACAAGATATGGCAGACGGTGGTTGGCCCGGCCGGCTAGGCCGCATTGTAGCACAGTGAGCTTCCCACTGCAACTTATGCTTCATGTCCATGTGCCGGTTCATGCATGAAGCACTCAAACTATGTATTTTTTGGCCTCTACTTAGCTTTTGCTGACAAATGTTACAGATAACACGAGTTGGGTCATCTTTATCGATCTGAAAAAATGCCCAGGCTATGCAAGGCTTAGCACCCATGCGACCTGAAGAGCCACCACAACTTGTGGTGAGAGGCAGAGTTGTGTTTGAGGATGCAGTTGTTGACGTGCTTCCAGTACTACGTCTCTGTCCAGGAAGGCGCAACCTAACCTCGTCGTCACTAGCATTCTCCTCCACCTCCTCTGCTGACCTCATCTCTTGGCTGACTGTGGGTTGACAGTAAGTGGCATCTCCAACCTCATCATCATCACCCTGTGCGTTATCACACCCGTCGTCCTCAGAGCCAACCTGTTCCTGCCCTGACAAAACACTAAAGTTGTCGCTCCAATCAGGTATTTGAGTCTCATCATCGTCTTCCTCATTGTCTCCACCAACAGGAGTTACAGTTTGGGAATGAGGGTCTACATTATGGTCAGAACCTTCAGCGTCTGGTCCTGGATCCGACTCATAAAGATTCTGGGCATCAGTGCAGATCATTTCCTCGTCTGGATTCACAGAAGCGCTGGAGCCGACCTCTGATTCCCAGGCTATAGTATGAGTAAACAGCTCTGCAGACTCAACCATCTGTTCTACCTCATACTCAGACGGGCAGCTGGAGATTTGGGAGCTGTGAGGAAGCAAGTGCAATTGGGGTGAAACCTTTGAGGACTGGAGTATTTGTGATGTTGAAGTTGATGTGGAGGAGAGCCCACTTAAAGGAACACTTGATATCCGTTGAAGCACCTGCTGTTTTTGTGCCTCATCTGGAATTTGTAGCGATTGGCGTGGCCGTAAGAAAGGGATCTTATTACATTGTCCGCTAAAAGAAGTAGACATTTTAGTTTGGCTGGAAGATGGTCTTTCTTCTGCAGATGTTACTGTTGCTTTAACACCTACCCCAGGACACAACCTTTTTTCCCCTTCCCAACACGCCTATTCCCCTTTCCACCAGCAGCAGGCCTTTTTCCACTCATTTTGGTGGTTAACTAATTCACAACTCGGGAGTTGTTTGCACAAAAAAACAATGGATGGGAACCGAGCAGAGCTGAGTGGCCAAACTGTGGTATTAGGCCAAAACTATTGGCTGGGTTAGATGCAGAAAAAAATTATATTTAATTTGCAACCTGATGGAGGTCAGTATAGATGGACTAATAGAACAAGTCCCACACACCGCTAGAAGCCCAAATATTTTTTCAGAGGTAGATGCAGAAAAAAATTATATTCAGTTTGCAACCTGATGGAGGTCAGTATAGATGGACTAATAGAACAAGTCCCACACACTGCTAGAAGGCCAAATATTTTTTCTGAGCTAGATGCAGAAAAAAATTATATTCAATTTGCAACCTGATGGAGGTCAGTATAGATGGACTAATAGAACTAGTCCCACACACTGCTAGAAGCCCAAATATTTTTTCAGAGGTAGATGCAGAAAAAAATTATATTCAGTTTGCAACCTGATGGAGGTCAGTATAGATGGACTAATAGAACAAGTCCCACACACTGCTAGAAGGCCAAATATTTTTTCAGAGCTAGATGCAGACAAAAAATTATTTTGAATTTGCAACCTGATGGAGGTCAGTATAGATGGACTAGAAGAACAAGTCCCACACACTGCTAGAAGGACAAATATTTTTTCAGAGCTAGATGCAGAAAAAAATTATATTCAATTTGCAACCTGATGGAGGTCAGTATAGATGGACTAATAGACCAAGTCCCACACACTGCTAGAAGGCCAAATATTTTTTCAGAGCTAGATGCAGACAAAAAATTATTTTGAATTTGCAACCTGATGGAGGTCAGTATAGATGGACTAGTAGAACATGTCCCACACACTGCTAGAAGGACAAATATTTTTTCAGAGCTAGATGCAGAAAAAAATTATATTCAATTTGCAACCTGATGGAGGTCAGTATAGATGGACTAATAGAACAAGTCCCACACACAGCTAGAAGCCCAAATATTTTTTCAGAGGTAGATGCAGAAAAAAATTATATTCAGTTTGCAACCTGATGGAGGTCAGTATAGATGGACTAATAGAACAAATCCCACACACTGCTAGAAGGCCAAATATTTTTTCAGAGCTAGATGCAGAAAAATATTATATTCAACTTGCAACCTGATGGAGGTCAGTATAGATGGACTAATAGACCAAGTCCCACACACTGCTAGAAGCCCAAATATTTTTTCAGAGCTAGATGCAGAAAAAAATTATATTCAATTTGCAACCTGATGGCGGTCAGTATAGATGGACTAATAGAACAAGTCCCACACAGTGCTAGAAGGCCAAATATTTTTTCAGAGCTAGATGCAGACAAAAAATTATTTTGAATTTGCAACCTGATGGAGGTCAGTATAGATGGACTAGTAAAACAAGTCCCACACACTGCTAGAAGGCCAAATATTTTTTCAGAGCTAGATGCAGACAAAAAATTATTTTGAATTTGCAACCTGATGGAGGTCAGTATAGATGGACTAGTAGAACAAGTCCCACACACTGCTAAAAGGCCAAATATTTTTTCAGAGCTAGATGCAGAAAAAAATTATATTCAATTTGCAACCTTATGGAGGTCAGTATAGATGGACTAATAGAATGATGCTATGCCCAAAAGGTTTTACTTCACTAGGTGCAGTAAAAATTGGTATTCTATACACAGGTGGTGTATCTTGCAACACAGATAGGCTACTCCACTGACTAACACACTCTGCAATAGGCCAAAAAGGATTAGCTTTGCTAGATTCAGCCAAATGCTGTGAAAAAAACTTGCACAGCACTGGCACAGACCTGCCTGGCAAAAACTGATAGGAACTGATGTAACTTAGTCCTGAAAAGGACTGCAATTACAATTAGTCTTTACTCCCACAACCTATCTATTTAAGAGCACAGACCAGCCTGATAAAAGTCGTAGGAAATGCTGTAACCTAGTCCTTAAAAGGACTGCAATCACAACTATTCCCTACTCCCAAGCTATCTGTAGATTTGTGCGAAAATTGGCTTGAAATTAACAAGGTATAGCGCACACAGCAACAGCGGTGCCGTCTAACACGCAGCTGCAGCAGTGAGAAAATGGTGGCGACGGGGAAAATGGCTGGGTCTTATAGGGCAAGGACATGTGACATACACTGCCAATGACACATGCCCTTGCTTGTGTGAAAAAAAGCACTTCGCACCGTGTGTGCGCTGCTGATAGGCTGACAGATTGCACCTCCCCACTGTAAATGCGGGAAAGAGGAAAAAAAAATGGAGATCTTCATTATTCCTGCAGAGATCCATCCCCTGCCCCTCCCCCCGCCCCGCTGTACACTCAAACGGCGTATTAACATTAATTTTCATCATTACTGAGAAAAAATCCAGTTATGATTTTGGTGCATGAACAGTTATCGAACATAACCTCGAACAGCCGAATTTTTCTCAAATCGTTCGTGTTCGCCGAACGGCTCGAACACCGCCCAAAACAGCTCGAATTTGAGATTGGCGAACAGTTCGAGTCGAACAACGCTCATCTCTAATCCTGATCCTCCTTTCTCCCACCATGCCGAGTGCCCGGAGACAACTGATCCCACACTTGGACACTCAGAAGAGCTGTTCACTTTTCCATTTGGAGATTCGGGCTTCTCGCCTGGCCAGTTTCAAGCGAGTCAAGAGGAGAACGCGTGTAACGATGTCCAAATATTGGAGCAGCCACAGTCACACGAAGGCGACGGTGGGAAAGTGCAATTACTGTCGCAAGAGGTGGATGATGATGATGAGACACAATTACCAGAAAGTCAGGAGGAGGACCAGGTTGAGGAAGTGGAAGACGAGGTGGTGGATGATCTAGTAACTGACCCAACCTGACAGGGGGACATACAGAGCAAGGACAGCAGCACACAGGGGGAGGGAGGCGTAGCACCACAACAGGCAGGAAGAAGCAGTGTGGTGGCCGCAGACACAAGGGTTCCTCGTAACGGCAACACAACAGTAGTTGATAGTACAACTGTTAGGTCTTCCTGAGTCTGGTTGCTTTTTAAAGACTCTGCAGATAACCCCAAAAAGGCCATTTGCACCACCTGCCAGGCCAGTATCAGCAGGGGTAGTAAAACTAGCAGCCTGGCCACGACCAGCATGATCAGGCACATTGCAGCAAAGCACCCGACTAAGTGGGACGGACCCCAGGGTCAAGAAACAGTGTCTGCAGGTGACACCACTGCCTCTTCCGCTGTTGTGCGTGCACGCCAATCCCCTGTCCACGGCGCATGCCAAGATGCCTCCCGCCCTGCACCTGTCGTTGAACACTCTCAACTAGCACCATCAGCAAGCATGTCCACGTCCTTGTCCAAGCGCAGCGTTCAGTTGTCCCTACCCCAATCCATGGAATGCAAGCGCAAATATGCAGCCAATGCCCCACAGGCCACGCTACTAAATTCACACTTTTAGTCTCATGGAAATGGAAGCTTTCCGCAACCTGATGGCGGCGGCTGTCCCTCAGTACTCGGTCCCCAGTAGCCACTATTTCTCCCGGTGTGCCATCCCCAAATTACACGAGCACGTGTCCCACAACATTAGCCGTGCCCTCAACAACACAGTTACTGTGAAAGTCCACCTAACCACGGACACGTGGACAAGTGCTTGTGGGCATGGACGGTACATCTTGCTGATGGCACACTGGGTTAATATAGTGGAAGCCGGGACCCAGTCGGACCTTGGGAAGGAACACATCCTCCCGACGCCAAGGATTGCGGGCCCTGGGTGAATCATGGTTGCCCCCACAATCTGCAGCTCCTGCACCTCCTCCTTTTCAGCCTCCATCTCCGAAATGACCACATCAGTCGCAAGCTGGAAGCACTGCAGCACTGCCTCAGCCAAGCGGCAACAGGCTATGCTGAAGCTAATATGCTTAGGTGACAAACCGCACAACGCTGAAGAGTTGTGGACAGCTCTGAAAGAGCAGGCAGATCTGTGGCTCATACCGCTGACCCTACAGCCAGACATGGTCGTGTGTGACAATGGCCAAAACCTGATGGCAGCTCTAAGACAAGCTCACACACGAACCATGCCTGGCCCATGTGCTTAACCTCGTGGTTCAGCAGTTTCTCAAAACTTACCTGGATCTGACGGATCTGCTTGTCAAAGTACGCCGCCTGTGTGCCCATTTTAGAAAGTCAGCTACAGCTTCCGCCGCCCTTGCCATGCTTCAGCAGCGTTTTACAGTTTCCAGCTCACCAACTGATCTGCGATGTCTGCACGCATTGTAATTCTACATTGCAGATGTTGGGAAGGATTTGTAAGCAGAAGAGGGCAGTTATTGACATCAACAAGGCTGTCAGTATTCAGTTCAGACTCCACACATAAGACCTCAGGAGTGAACATGGATGTCAGACATATGTACCATCCTCCAAAACTTTGAGGACTCCACCAAGATGGTGAGCGGCGATGACGCCATAATTAGCGTCACCATCCCGCTTCTCTGTCTTCTGAAAAGCTCTCTGCTCACAAGTAAAGAGGATGCATTGCAGGCGGAGCACGATGAGATGGAGCAAGGAACCATACAGGGTGATTCCACACAGCCTAGCCTCATCTCATCCCAATGTGGATTGGGTAACAATGAGGAAGAGGAGGAGGAGGAAGAGGAAGAACAGGAGATAGTTTCGTGCGCTATAGACTGTACTACCTGCACAACTGTCATACCGTTTGTTCAGCGTGGATGGCCTGAGGACAGGGAGGAGGAGGAGGATGAGGAGGAGATCATGGTCAGTCGTCCTCTAGGTGAGGACACGGAATTCTTGCCTCTGCAGTCTGGCACACATGGCTGAGTTTATGTTACATTGCTTTTCCTGTGACCCTCACGTTGTCCAAATTTTGGGTGACAGTCATTACTGGTTGGTGACACTTCTAGATCCACGCTACAAGGATAACTTTCTGTCTTTTATTCCCTTGCAGGACAAGCCTAATAAAATGGTGCAGTACGAGAAGGCCCTTGTTGCGCAATTATTAAAAAATTCCCATCCGAAAACACAGGCGGCAGAGCTCACAGTTTGTTGGACAACCAAGAGTACAGGCAAGAGAGACACAAATGCAATCCAGCAGAGGCAGGGGAACACTGTCAAAGTTCTGGGACAGTTTTCTCAGACCCTCCCATCGCACAGGCCCTGAGGCTCGAGGTACTCTCTCAAGGAGGGAAAAGTTTCAGAAGATGGTGAGAGAGTACCTTGCCGACCGTACCAACGTCCTCCGTGATTCCTCTGTGCCTTATAATTATTGGGTATCCAAGCTGGACACGTGGCATGAATTGTCTCTCTTCGCCCTGGAGGTCCTGGCCTGCCATGCCACTAGCGTTTTGTCAGAGCGGGTTTTTAGTTCCATCGATGGAATTATAACCGGTAAGCGCATCCGTCTGTCAACTGAAAATGACTGACTTCTCAACACCAACGAATGATAGCAGCATAGCATAAACTCAAATACAGTGTTTTTTTTGGGTAGGTCTAACTCTATTCTCCTGCACCTCTGTCTTCACACCCAGACATGGGTATACGCTTCCTGATTTTGTCTATTTCCTCTTGTCCTCCTCCATCTCCTCATCCTCCACATCCTCCTCCATATCACCACCATATCTACCATATCACCATATCTACATCTCTTGCAAGGGACATTGGAGATCCTCCAAATTTTTGGCAGCCGTTGCATTCACTCCATAGGCAAACAGTATCGGAAACCCACTCCTTTTTAATGGGAACATGTCATATTTGTTACTGTAGCCCAGCTCTAAGTGTCTTTAAACTGTTAGTAGGGTTTTTCCTAAATTTTGGCAGCCGTTGGACTCACTGCATACCCTATAACTGGATAGCAGACCCTCTCCTTTCTAATGGGAACATGTCGTTACTGTGGCCCAGCTCTATGTGTCTTTAAATTGTTAGTGAGGTTTTTCCTAAATTTTGTCAACCGTTGGACTCACTGCATACCCTATAACTGTATAGCAGACTGTCTCCTTTCTAATGGGAACATGTCGTACTCATTACTGTGGCCCAGCTCTATGTGTCTTTAAATTGTTAGTGCGGGTTTTCCCAAATTTTGGCAGCCCTTGCAGTCACAGCATGGGCATTACCACTATAGGAGACCCACTCCTTTATAATGGGAACATTTTTTTTACTGAGACCCTCCTCTATGTCTCTTCAAAGGGATATTGGGGAGCGTCCAAATTTTTGGTAGCCCTTGCAGTCACTGCATACACAATAACAGTATAGGAGACCCTCTCTTTAATAATGGGAACAACAAAGCATAGCTGACTGCTGCCCTTTAAGAATAGTAAAGCTGTAAAAATAGTGTTTGTGACTTTCACAATCCCTCCTTCAGAAATGAAACAGGATGTGTCTGATGATGTGTCACACACCACATGGCCAGATAAGGTTGTAAAATGTTAAAATTACATTTCCCGGTGAATGCATTTGTCACAGTTGAAAGCAATGCAAAAGTGCAAAAACGCATCAAAAACGCTACGTGTGAACATAGCCCAAGGTGTGGAGGAGCATTTTTGTTTTTGGTTATTTATTTTGCTTTATATATAAGTCATTACCCTGGAAAGGATGTTCCTTAACATATTTCCCAGGAAAATCCATTTTGGTTTCGTTTTTGTATGTTTTATTGTGAGTCCCGTGACCTGGGAGTCAGAAATGCTTCCAGGGGTCTTCCCCATGCTGTTCCCATGTCATTTGAGCACTGTTCCCATCAATTTGGGCAATTTTTAGGCCCTCTGCAGACCGCGGGGGGGGGAGCCGCCGGAAAAATGCTCGAGTTTCCCATAGACTTACATTGGGCTCGTTACTTGGACTGAGCTCTCAAGCATCTCAATTTGCTCGACCCGAGCATCGAGCACCCGAGCATTTTAGTGCTCGCTCATCAGTAATGTTAGGAGCATTAATTATAAAATTAAGCCCTGTAGCATGCCCACTTCTAACAGCATGTATTGTCCTTGTTGTCAGGATTCGTCTCTGTTTGTTGTTTCATCAACTCATATGAGTTTTTCAAATGTATGGTCAATTGCCAGCTTCTCCAGCTAGCTTCTTTTCCTGCTTTTGTCAGCGAAGCAGGGGCTGTAGCATTTCACTAAACATTGAGAGAATTAGAAAAAGCAGCTTGACAGCACGTGACTGTAAGTATGCAAATCTTATATGAGCAGTCACATGGCAACTACTCAAACAGCTTAAACTGTGTATAGGAGGGGGCGCTAAACTGAATTTTTGCCCCAAGTGCAGGAAAACCTGGTTTTGCTTCTGCCATGGCTTTTAACTTTATAAATTCCAAAGTAAATGGCCACTAGGTCTAGGTGAGTAGATGGTAAGTTGATTTAAAATTTTGAAAAGCAGAAAATAAAGTCGAGAAGAAAGCCTCCCCATGCAAAGGTATTATCAACCTTGCCTCTACTCACTTTTTACCCTACTATGACTAATGTAATTATTCTTATCTATTCTACTGAGAATGGTTAAAACATAAATATGTGTAATCCATTCTTACCGTCTAATGCTATTACTTTTGACCAAGGTTATAAATGCATTTTTAAGTAAGAGTGCTGTTATCTACTCTTACAAGGATTTGTAAAGGAGGGGGCTGGAGTCGGGCGTAGCTAAAGGGAAGCCCCCCATAACTGGGATTGGCCAGGAGGATATGAGTTTGGAAGATGCGGGGGTTTAGGATTGGGTATGGAAGTATGGGGGCAGGCACTATATGGATTGAGGGGTGGTCTATGGGGAATAGTGTGGGAAGTCCATTCTTCTGTAGGGCTCGGACAGAAAAGACTCCATAGCAAAAATCCCTACCTCTATGGAGTCCGTCGATTCATTGGTGGCCCAGCTGCGGGACACGGCCCGTTATAGGGAAGGAGACTGGCTGGCGTCCCAGTTGTCAGCCTTGCTGGGGGCAGCACGTGCAGAGGACGACGCACCGGGACCCAGCGAGGGACCAGGAAGATCGCGGCCTCCGGAGCGGCTGTCGCCCGGAGCATCTGCGGGCAGCAGGCGACGGCTGCAGAGCCTCTCACGGGACCCTGCGAGTAGCGAGCAGCACAGTGCGGTGCCACGCCGCCATGCTCGCACCGGCAGGAATCCACACAGCCAGCCTACGGGCCCTGGACAGCGTGGATCGGGGACCGGCGCCGAGGTACAGGCTGCACAGGAAGTGCGGGCCGCACAGGAAGTGCGGCCGGAGTCAGCAGCGCAGCCCCGACCGGAAGTCAGGGCAGCACCTTGAAGGGACATCCCTGCACCAGGCAGATCTGCCTGCACATGGCAAAAAATCGGGGATCGAAGGCACGCAGCAGTGGAGCCGGCGGGACGGACATCTGGAACGGCAGGTATCCCTGGTGATGCTCCTGTCGGGGTACGTGCCAGACGGAGTGGGAGATTTACCATACGGCGGCGATCGGAGGGCAGGCAGCAGCAGGGAGAAGCAGCACTGGCAGGCCCAGCTATTCAGTCAGCGACGGGCGGCAGAATGGAGCTGCCTGGCAGTCACATCCCATCCAGCACGGGCCGGTCGGTCCGGGTCTGGGGGTGATCGGGGTCACAGGCCTACTAAGCGGAGCAGAGTGAGGACAAGCGGGAGGCGAACTCCAGGCGTGGGAGCACTAGCAGCTGTGGCAGGCGCTCGGGTCGCCCCAGGTGACGAGGAGGCTGGGAGCACGGGCCTGGAGCATGGCCGCCAATCAGAAACATCGGATTTGGAAGAAAGAATCGACAATTCACGGGATCGGCAGCTCACTCAGGATTGTCGGCTGGCGGGGACACAGCACCTGCGCAGCTACGTGAGTATGATTATATGTCTGGTTTGTTGCCCGCAGGGGCTGTATCACAGGGGGTAGCGAGTAGTCAATTAGTGGGGTACGTTGCGAGGAATGTGGGTGGGCCGAGTGGGGCACAAGTACCGGGGCTTAGTGATATTTTTTGCACTATGTCGCAAGTCTTGTTGAGGTTAGAAGGTGGGACAGCAGGCGAGACGGGTGTCTCGCCCGTGAGAGCTTGGTTGCCTGGGCAGGCGGCGCAGCGGGCTGGGCCTGAAGGGGTCAGGACAATGGTTCCTAGCAAGGAGGTGCATCTGGGGTTTCGGTATCGGTTCAAACCGAGAAAGATAAAGGCGATACGGTAAAGCTGGATGATAGGGCAAGGGGTGAGGTGTACGTGTGTTTTGAGGGGCCTTTGGGGGCACATTTAAAAAAAGAGGTAAGGGAAAAAATTTGGCGGGATGAGTATGTCGAAATTTTCTCCCTCCTCCCCTAGGAAAAGTTCAATTTAGATAAGGGAAAGAAGGACGATAGCAAGAAGGAGGAGGAAGAAAAGCGGAGGTGGCGTTTGATTCCCCAGACGTTTGTAAATTGGTTGCAAGCGTTTGCAATACTGGCTAGCGTTATCGGGGAGAAGTTTCTGGAAAATTGCTGCGGTTTATTTTGTTATTTGGATTCATAGGGGAGGCCCACTGTACATACAAGGGGCAGACATGGTTACGTTACGACGAGCAGTTCAGGCAGAGGAAGGCGCTGAGGCCAGAAATTAAGTGGGATCAGAAGGACATAGGGTTGTGGCTTAAGGTAATGGCTCCGGACAGGTACGGGCAGACCTTTCACGGGAGCGGAGGCAGCGGTAGTCAACCGTCTGGACACGGGGGAGGTAACACGGTGGCGCAGGGTGGAAAAGAAAAATCGGGAACGTGTTGGCAGTTTAATGACGGCCAATGCAAGTACGGGAACAGTTGTAAGTTTAAACACGTCTGTTCCCATTGTAACGGGAGTTCCCACGGCGCCTCTAGATGTTTCAAGAAAGGAAAAGGGAAGCCTTCAGTGGGTCCCGGTCAAGGGGGAGACTCCAGTGAAACTTCCCGGGATGGCCCCCTTTCTAAGTAGTTATCCATATCGGGAAAAAGCGGATGTTATTAGTTACGGTTTTTTAGAAGGTTTTGAGGTCGGCCCAGTTGCATCCAGACGTGGTCAGTGCAAAGTTGTCTAAAGAGGTAGAGTTGGGTCGTATGGCTGGTCCTTTTCAGCGTTTGCCGTTGAGGGTGTGATTATTTCTCCTTTGGGAGTTGTGCCAAAGAAGGAACCGAATAAATTTTGTTTGATTCAGCACTTGTCATATCCAAAAGGGCTTTCGGTGAATGATGGTATCGATCAGGAACTATGTTCGGTGGTGTATACATCATTTGATGCTGCAGTAAAATGGGTGCACAGGTTATGGGCCTGGGTCGCTGTTGGCTAAGACCGACATTGAGTCTGCATTCAGATTGCTTGCGGTGCACCTGGATAGCATTCCGTTGTTATGGTGTTTTTGGTGCGAGGAGTACTACCTAGATAGATGTTTGCCCATGGGTTGCGCAATTTTTTGGATGATTTTTTTGTTTATAGGTCCTCCAGAATCATTAGTTTGTGGGAACTTGTTAGCATATATGTTTTGGGTGGTTAAGCGTTTTGGCGTTCCGCTGGCAGAACAGAAAACAGAAGGGCCTTGTACTGTCTTGAGTTTCTTAGGTATTCTGATTGATTCAGAAAAGATGGAATGTCGTTTACCGGAGGATAAATTGCTCATGTTGAGGCAAGAGGTGGACAGGGTGGGGAGCTTGCGTAAGGTAACGTTGAAGGAGTTGCAATCCCTGTTGGGGAGGTTGAATTTCGCTTGCAGAATTATGCCTATGGGCAGGATTTTTTGTCGCAGGTTGTCCGGGGCGACTGCAGGTGTGAGGGCACCGCACCATTTCATTCGTTTGAATAGGGACCACAGAGATGACTTGGAAGTGTGGAAACGTTTTTTGGAGATTTACAATGGGAGGTCGTTAATTCAGCAGGATTTCGTGGACAGTTTTGATTACGAAATCTATACGGATGCAGCCGGCCGGGCAGGTTTCGGAGCATACTGTAAGGGGCGGTGGTGTGTTTGAGCGTGGCCAACATCGTGGAAACAGTTGGGTTACACAAAAAACTTGGCCTTGTTGGAGTTGTTCCCAATAGTGGTGGCGGTTTCTATTTGGGGGGAATTTTTCTTGAATAAGAGAGTACGTTTTCATTGCGACAATATGGCAGTGGTGGCGGTGATTAACAGTTTGTCGGCCTCGACCCCTCCGGTCATTAAGTTGCTCAGGTGTCTTGAATTGAATGCTTGGATTTCAGCAGTGCATCTTCCGGGTGTTCAGAATTCTATAGAGGATGCATTGTCTCATTTTCAGTGGGACCATTTCCAGGCTCTGGCACCAGAGGCAGAGGACGTGGGAGACGAATGCCCTTCGCACTTGTGGCAACTGATTACGGAGGAGCAGGAAGGCTAATTCGGGAATCTATTGCGAGTAATACCTGGTCTGCTTACGAGGCATCATGGCGAGTATGGCAAACTTGGCTGGCTGAATGGGGGCCAATTGTAAGTGACTAGGATAGAAGCTTGGCGGTTTTGTTTCTGATTGGTAAGACGTTAGAGATTGAGTGGTCCGGGTCAAGGGTTAGTAAGTTCATGGCTGGGGCTGGCGTTCGGTTTTAAATTGCAGGGAGAAGGGGACACTACAAAATCTTTTTTAGTCAGGCAAGCATTAAAGGGTTTCAGGAGGTGCAGACACATGCTGGACAAACGGAGACCAGTGTCGTTTACTACGTTAGAGGGTATGGGTGCAGTACTAAGGACGATTTGTAGTTCTAGTTTTGAGTTGGCATTGTTTAGGCTGGCTTTTTTGTTAGCTTTCTTTGGCGCATTGCGAGTTGGGGAATTGGTGGCTCCACATAAAAGCAGGGCGGGGGGACTGCGGGCCGAGGATGTGGGATATTGGGTTGGGGGCATTGATTTTTGGTTAAGACACTCTAAGATGGATCAAGCTGGAAAAGGCAGGCGTGTGATGTTGGGCAAGGTGGACCGGGCAATGATGTGTCCAAGGAGATGTTTGGAAGAATATTCGCAAGTATGGTCGGGTAGAGTTGGCTCGTTGCTATGCCATGAGGACGGAACGTTTTTGTCCCGTTTTCAGTTTACTGCAGTACTTAAAAAAGGGATTGTCAAGCTGGGGCTTAGCCTCGAATTATATGGCTCACATTAATTTAGGATTGGCGCCGCGTCAGAGGTAGATAGGTGCGGTTTGGGAGCTGAGGTGATAAAGGGCATCGGCAGGTGGAATTCTGACTGCTATCTTACGTATGTGAGGTATTAATTATGATAAGGCAATGGCAAAAAATAGTCCGACAAGTTGGTTAATTTGTTTTTCATTAATCATTTTAGGTGCTGATCTATTGTTAGCCTGGATTTTTGGACATTCGTTCGTGCATTGGGGGGCACTACAGGCCGACGTAAGGCCGGATGGTAGGCAACTGGGTTTTGGTAGGGAGCAGATTGTTGTCCGCTGGCTGGGTTTTAGGGGGATGGTGTGGAGTCGGTTTTTGTCAGAATTCCAAAAGGCAGCCCGGTTGGATAGAGCACCTGACATCTTGGTGGTTCACATAGGTGGGAACGATTCGGGAACAAGGCCCGTTAGGGAAATAATTCGCGACATTCGGTTCGATTTTTTGAGGTTATGGACAACTTTTCCAGGGTTGCTGACGGTGTGGTCAGACATCATGCCTAGACAGAAGTGGAGGGCAGAGAGATCTTTAAAAGGGATCAATAGAGTGAGGGTGAAGTTGAATAGGGCCGTAGGGGCCTTTGTATCCAGGAATGGAGGTGTAAGTATTAGACATTGAGATTTAGAGTCCAAAGCCGGGGAATTTTTGGATGGCAGATGGTGTTCATTTGAATGCCATCGGAATTGATCTCTGGGCTTTGGCAATACAGGATGGGATCGAAAGGGCATTGTTGGGGTTGGGGCACTCACGAGCCTGAGATGTCAGGGCTGTGCGTGGTTGGCGGGGGGTGGGGTTCTTGGAATGGTACGGATTTGTTGATACAAGGAATTTGCAAGAATTCCGGGTAATTTGAAGTTACATGGGGGGTGGTCTGGCAATTTTTGGTCAGGGCTCTGGACGGGGTTTTACCCTGGGAGCTCTTAGGTGATTAACCTTTTACGTATTGTGGAAGTATGGTGCCCTCTAGCTGGTGGTCCACGGCTGAGGGTAAGATGGCTGTTGGATTTCTTTTGTGTTATAAAAGCCAGACCTATTAGCTCCAAGAACCCTCCCCTCTTAATTTATCTGGTATTGTTATTATTGTTAATATGTTAATGTTTGTTTGTTAATAAAATGGCCGCTGTGGCCAAATTTATCCAAAGAATCCTGTATTGAAGTGTTTTTATTCGTGGGGAGGTAAGGTTTAGCTTGGAGAAGGTGGAACCAGGTAAATACGGTAAGAAAGCCGTACTGGCCGTACCCGGTCAATGAGGGGGCTGGAGTCGGGCGCAGCTAGAGGGAAACCCCCCATGACTGGGATTTGCCGGGAGGATTTGAGTTTGGAAGATGCGGGGGCTTAGGATTGGGTATGGAAGTACGGGGGCGGGCACTACAAGGATTGAGGGGTGGTCTATGGGGAATAGTGTGGGAAGGGCCATTCTTCTGTAGGACTCGGACAGAGAAGACTCACCCACGCTCTTTTTTTTTTACTGCGTTATTTATAAGTTCTGTAATGCAGGGAATAGGGCTAGTTGGTATAGGGAAGGTTTTTAGATGGGTGATGAGGCTTAGTGACTGTCACAGTGGCTAGATTGGCGGGGGGTGGTGTTCTTGGAGTTGGTACGGATTTGTTGATACAAGGAATTTGCGAGAATTCCGGGTAATTTGAAGTTACATGGGGGGTGGTCTGGCAATTTTTGGCCAGGGCTGCTGGACGGGGTTTTACCCTGGGAGCTCTTAGGTGATTAATCTTTCACGTATTGTGGAAGTATGGTGCCCTCGAGCTGGTGGTGCACGGCTGAGGGTAAGATGGCGGTTGGATTTCTTTCGTGTTATAAAAGCTCCAAGAACCCTCCCCTCTTAATTTATCTGGTATTATTATTATTGTTAATATATTAATGTTTGTTTGTTAATAAAATGGCCGCTGTGGCCAAATTTATCCAAAGAATCCAGTATTGAAGTGTTTTTATTCATGGGGGGTAAGGTTTAGCATTGGAGAAGGTAGAACCAGGTAAATACGGTAAGAAAGCCGTACTGGCCGTACCCGGTCAAGTAGAAAGATGTGCCATTTGCTTCAATAACAGTTATTCATGATTTCGTTTTTGGTCAAACATTTTCTTGCATGAATAGAGAGAACCATGGTTTGAGAATGAATAGACTGGCAATGATCTCTCACACCTAAAGATTCCATCCTTTGTGTCTTTCCTTATTATGATGGTAAATACATGTCACCCACATCTCAGGCAAAAATTACTCTTGGAATAAAAAAAAAATATGTAAAATATATTATCTATACGTCTTTGAGGTTTTAAATTTCTTCAGCCATTTGTACATATAATTATTTATTTTTATATATTTATTTTACTCACTTATAAAGCGCCATTAATTCCACAGCGCTTTACAGACATTATCATTGCTGTCCCCATTGGGGCTCACAATCTACATTCCCTATCTGTATGTCTTTGGAGTGTGGGAGGAAACCAGAGAACCCGGAGGAAACCCACAAAAACACAAGGAAAACATACAAACTCCTTGCAGATGTTGTCCTTGGTGGGATTTGAACCCAGGACCCCAGTGCTGCAAGGACTGCAGTACTAACCACCGAGCCACCATGCTGCCCTTCAATCTATTTTGCAAGGTGGGCTTCAATATAATGATTATCAGCAATCACAACGCATGATATATGACAGTCAGGAGGGACTATGATAACCTGTATAAAAGCAGAAGCAGCTATTTTGTGGTGAATATGGATAGTTAAATGACATCACAGCTTAGACATAGAGCGAGGGATAGAAAGCCTTAAAACAATGAAGAAACTGTACAAATAGTGTGTGACAGCACAGAAGTAAAGAAGATTAGTGTGGAAGGAAAATAGAATGATACAGATTTAATTGATAGGAGAGTCACTGTGTCTGTAAGGCAGGGCTAGGGAGTGACAGCTGGCAGCTGTTGCTTGCTTGATCAGTGTGGTAAGGTCAAGTGCACACGTTCTGTATTAGGTCTGTTTTTTACATCAGTATTTGTAAGCCAAAACCAGGAGTGGGTGATAAATACAGAAGTGGTGACGTGTTTCTATTATACTTTTCCTCTGATTGTGCCACTCCTGATTTTGGCTTACAAATACTGAGTTTTAAAAACCAAATACTCAATGAGTGCATGTGACCTTACAGTGCTACTGAACATTTTTTGCAGTTTTGCAGAAGCATGCAACCATTATTGCTAAAAGATAAAGAAAACATTTAATGCTGTGATCATCTCTCAGAGTGTGCGCATTACACATAGTACTTTTTTGCACATCTGTTTTATTGGTCTAATTTGATGTGTACACACCACACCAAAACTGCTTCCTGTGACCTGTTGCCAATATTATTTTTTGCCATTTACCTAGTATTTTTTTATTGCTCCTTTTTTGAAAGAATGGAATTAAGTTAAAAAAATTACAAAAGAGAAGTAAAAAAATATAGTCCTAGGAGACCTCTCAGAGTGGTGTTTTACCAGGGCAATTGAAGACTTTGAAGATTAGCTGTAAATCTGATTTCCCAGGCAAATTCAGCAAAACTGGCAAATCCCCATGAGGCATATACTATTTGCCTCAGATTAGCGAAAAATTACTTCCTGACATCACAAATTGCAATCTAGCTGCCTGGATCAACGACCCATTACAAAGTCTATGACCAATAGCCTGTAATATTATATTTATATTATATTTATCAAAAAAGGCATCCAGGCCCTGCTTGAAATTGTTTAGTGAATATATTAGCGCATCATCAATTTGTGATGACGTTAAAACAGTCTTTCCTCTAGATGTCGAAGATGCCACTATCATTGGAAGCCTAGATGTAAAAAAGGTGACAAGAAAGATATCTGCATTGTCCCTTCATATATTTTTACATTGTAATAAGATCGCCCCTAAGCCTTCATTTTTACAAATTAAATAACCCAAAGTTTGATAAACTGTCTATTTTGCAGTTCATCCATTCCATTAATAACCTTGGACAATCTTTGTTGCACCTGTTCTAGTTCAGCTATATACTTTTTATACACTGGAGCCAAAATTGTACACACAGTGGGGAAAATAAGTGTTTGATACACTGCTGATTTCACAAGTTTTCCCACCTACAAAGAATGAAGAGGCCTGTAATTTTTATTGTAGGTACACTTCAACCGTGAAAAAATCTAAAAATAAAAACCAGAAAATCACATTGTATGATTTTTAAATAACTAAATTGCATTTTATTAAATGAAATAAGTATTTGATCATCACCTACTAACCAGCACGAAATCTGTCTCTCACAGACCTGTTAGATTTTCTTTAAGAAGTCCTCCTACTCTGCACTCATTACCTGTATTAATTGCACCTGTTTGAACTTGTTACCTGTATAAAAGACACCTGTCCACACACTCAGTTAATCACACTCCAACCTCTCCACCATGGCCAAGTCCAAAGAGCTGTCTAAGGACAGCGGGAACAAAATTGTAGACCTGCACAAGGCTGGGATGGGCTACAGGACAATAGACAAGCAGCTTGTTGAGAATGCAACAACTGTTAGCGAAATTATTAGAAAATGAAAGAAACACAAGATGACTGTCAATCTTCCTTGGTCTTGGGCTCCATGAAAGATCTTGCCTCGTGGGGTAAGGATGATTATGGGAAAGGTCAGGAATCAACTCAGAACTACACGGGAGGATCTGGTCAATGACCTGAAGTGAGCTCGGACCACAGTCTCAAACATTACCGTTAGTAACACACTACTCCATCATGGATTAAAATCCTGCAGGGCACACAAGGTCCCCCTGCTCACGCCAGCACATGTTCAGGCCCATTTGAAGGTCACCAGTGACCATCTGGAAGATCCAGAGGAGGCACGGAAGAAGGTCATGTGGTCAGATGAGACCAAAATAGAACTTTTTGGTATCAACTCCACTCGCCATGTTTGGAGGAAGAAAAAGGATGAGTACAACCCCAAGAACACCGTCCCAACTGTGAATCATGGTGGGGGAAACATCATACTTTAGCGGTGCTTTTCTGTGAAGTGCACAGGACTGTACCGTATTGAAGGGAGGATGGATGGGGTCATGTATCGCAAAATTTTTGCCAACAACCTCCTTCTCTCAGTAAAAGTATTGAAGATTGGTCATGGCTGGGTCTTCCAGCATGACAATGACCCGAAACACACAGCCAGGGCAACTAAGGAGTGGCTCCATAAAAAGCATTTCAAGGTCCTGGAGTGGCCTAGCCAGTCTAAAGACATGAACTCAATAGAAAATCTTTGAATGGAGCTTAAACTCAAAGTTGCTCAGTGACAGCACTGAAAACTGAAAGATCTGGAGAAGATCTGTATGGAGGAGTGGGTCAAAATCCCTGCTGCAGTGTATGTAAACTTGCTCAAGAACAGCAGGAAACGTCTGACCTCTGTAATTGCAAACAAAGTTTTCTGTACCAAATATTAAGTTCTGTTTTTCTATTGTATCAAATACTTATTTCATGCAATAAAATGCAAATTAATTATGCAAAAATCCTACAATGTGATTTTCTGGATTTTTTTCAAGATTCCGTCTCTCACGGTTGAAGTTTACCTACGATAAAAATTACAGACCTCTCCATTCTTTTTAGGTGGGAAAACTTGCAAAATTGGCAGTGTATCAAATACTTATTTTCACCACTGTAGTATTCTAAGTGAGGTGTGGTGACTTGTAATTTTATTTGCTCTGGTAGAAGCTACCTGGCACATGTCACTAAAGTTGAATTTGCTATCCACCAATAGACCCAAGACTTTTATTAGTGGCAGTCCAACTCAGGGTTCTACTATTTGGTGCATAACTGTACATTTTGTTCCTTCTGCCCAAATGCATGAGCTTACATTTATGTTTGCTAAATTTAATTTGCCTTTTCTCATCCCAAGTCTCTAACTTCCACAAATACTTTTTATTATTATATCATCTTCATTTGTGTTTATCTTGCAAAGCTGAATATCATCACAAATATTTAAATTCTAATCTGTATGTCCTCTACAAGGTCATCAATGAATATAATAAAAAGAAGAGGGCCCAATACTGACCACTGCTAACTGTGACCCAATCACAGGATGCTCCATTAATAACCATCAACTATTTCCTATTACTGGGGAAGTTGTTGACCCAATTACACATGTTTTTCCCTGGTTACATTTGTCTAATTTTATATGCTAATATGTTCTGTGACACTCTATCAAATGCCAATAAAAAGGCTAAATGCTCAACATCCACAGCCTCACTCTGATCCAATTTGGAATTTATGTCCTCATAAAGGCTCATCTAAATAGTTTGACAGGACTGATCCCTTATGAACCAATGTTGGTGAGGAGTTATGAAGTTATTTTTATTGAGAAACTCCGGAATAGCATCTCTTAGAAAACACGCAAAGATTTTGTCCACAATCAAGGTTAAACTTACCAGCCTATAATTTCCAAGCTCAGTTTCTGAAACCTCTTTAAATATTGGCACCACATTTGTTATGCTCCAGTTCAATTGTATAGACCCTGTTATTATTGAATCATTAAAACACTAGTGATAAGTTGTGCATCAGTGAGAGTCCAACAGCTGGGATCCCTACAAATTCAGAGAAAAAATCTCTAAAATTCTCAAACAGGCACTCCATTCTTTATGGAACTATTGGAAAAAGATAAATATTGTACTTGGTTGTCTCCAGCAGTCCCACGGAGAATGAATGGAGCAGTGACACACATACTGGGTTTTGCAAGTTATCACTAGTGTAAAAATTTTACTGTACTTCATGGGAATAACCCCTTAATGAATGCTAAACATGTTTCAAGTAATTATTGTAATGACTGTAAATTGTTGATTGCTGTTACATTCTCACCTATCATCGCTTCATCATTATCTGCCTCCGCGGCAAGGAGCTTGCCACCCAGCTGCTACTGTTATTCAATGTGCCATCAGGGGAGTGATCTTTTTTGCCAGACACCATCCAACCTAGCCTTCCCAATGCCTTCCTATTTTAAGGAGTGATTCCCCTCTTGCTACATAGTTACATAGGTTAAAAACAGTTCCATCATGTTCAACCTTCCTTGACCAGTTACTGTATACATTATCTATTATCTATAAGGTGCTATGCCATTTGTTGAGACAATAGCAGCACAGTTTCTGCCTTTACTTCCTCTTGTGGTCGGGCATTCCATAGTCTGACCACTCGAACTGTTTAGAACGCTTTCCTATTTAGCTGCCAGAATTATCTGTTCTCATCAATAAATGAATGTTCTCTGGTCCTTCGTATGGTCTTGGAAAGAATAGGTCATATGCCAGTACTTTGTATTGACCACACATGTATTTATACATATACTTGAGATCACCTCTGAGGAATAATTTTTCTAAGCTAAACAAACCCAACTTTTCTAACCTTTCATTATAGAAGAAACCATCTATCCCATGTAATTATTTAGTTGATCGCCTTTGCACTGACTAGCTTTCCAAAATCCATTTTAAAATGTGGAGCCCAAAACTGGATCCCATATTCTAGAAGTGGCCTTATGAGTGGCTACTAGAGGGGTAACAATATGTTGAATATGTTGGGATCACATGATTTTATATCTCTTTTTATACATCCTAAAATCTTGTTTGCTTTTGTAGCTGCTGCTTGACATTGAGTACTGCTGCTTAGGTACTTGTAACCAGAATACCCAACTCCTTCTCCTATTCTGTAATGTAATCCCTTGTATATTTATTATGCTATGCTGCATATTTACTGCCCAGCTGTTTACTGATTTTAATATTTTGGATATTAGGTCTTGCTGATTAGCCACTTGCTGTAGTTGATTGAAGGACCAATGGCTGAAAGGGTTTGGCAGCCCATAGAAGAAGACAAAGACTTATTTAAATTAACATTTGGCCCATGTCCCTTGACAGAAATGTAATTTTTCTCTGTTTCTAATGCACTTTATATTCAATTGAGCTTCTGTATTCTGGTCCGAATTTTCAACTCTCTACTCTCCTGATTAACCTCTTGGATGCCTTATTGTATTTGACCCTAGACTCTTTGACACCATTTTTGCCAATCATCTATGCCTGACCCCTGGTCTAGACCCTGGCTATAAACTGACCATATTCTTGGCCTCTGACTCTGTCATTGACCCCACTTCTTGACTCCAACCCAGCATGCCGAATGCTGTACCCTCAACTCTCTCTACAAGCCAGCATCTTCTCCAGTAATAAAACCCAGCGGCCTCTGCAGCAAGTACCAGAACCTAAGGATAAAAGATTGATAACGAGAGAATTCCTGAAATTTCCAGCTAAACAAAGTGTCTTGCACCAAATCTGGCTGTGGAACCCTAGAAGCATAACATTGTTGTTGTCCACTCTTTGGTTTGCTATTCCTGCCAAAATGTTATTACAACTTTTTCAAGGGCACCTGTAATTTCTCAAAACTTCTGACATGTTATAGTGTTTTATGGGGGGAAGGTTGGGTGCTGAGGTCCCCATTCATTACTGAATCCCTTCTGGCACGTCCCTGACAAGTTAAGTGATTTGTGAAGTATGTAACCTTAAACACCCTGATATTCAGCATTTGATTTAACAGCACTGCAAGAACTAGTCCCCTCTGAGATTATGAGGAGAAGTGGTGGAGAGTACTTATATACACTTTGTTTAAGAGTGTATCCATGAAATTATCACATTTACAAGAAATACGCTATGGATCTTGTTTGTAGATATAACCATAAAAAATCAAATAAGCAAGTGTATAAATGCGTGGATTACTTTACCTTACTGCTGCCCTTCAGTATGTTCTACTTTTGATTCACTTCAATTGTTGTCATGGCAAATGTCAGCACTCAGCATGTTTTTATATGCCATTTACAAAGGACGATTCAACACTGATTTGTGTGACAAATTGTACAGTAATTTATACAATAAAAAAAATGCCTAGTCTCCAATATGAAAAAATACACCTACAAACACAAATGTGAAAATATAGTTAATATCACCTTCTCTTAACTTTAAGATTGCGTTCTGCAAAACAGTCACAAGGTTCAAAGGCAGAAATAAAATCAGTCTTTGAAAGTCACACTTGAACTGTGTGTGCATTGTTTATCAAGGGCAGTTCTTCACCATTCTGAATGACTTCCTGTACTGACCCGATGGCAATGTTTGGATAAGCCTGCACTAATTATGACATTATTTGCTTTAATAAAGTGACATCCGAGTGTCGAACATGACAGCGAATTATGCTCTCATAATAAAATCTACTTCAAATGTCTGCAACTGGAAAACACCATACAGTAATTCCGGCAGAAGTTATAATGCTCAATCAGATCAAACTATCACATGCACGTCTGTTTGACGAGAATAATTAAAATTTGTTTTAGCAGCTCAATATAAGAGGCATTTTGAGAGATTGGTGCACCAGTGCTTAGACTTATCTGTAAGACTAGATTTCTACCCTCAATTGTTTCTGATTTGTGGTCTCTTTTGTTTGTGTGTTCCTCAGCAACCGGCTGAGAATCAGCAATGGAGAAACCAGTGGAGCATGCCGCAAATTTTAAGTAAACATTGTCATCTGGCTCCTTGTGTCTAGGACGACTGTTTACCTATAATATATCATTCTCTTTTACTATGTAGGCATATGCCACCATTGCTTCTCTGCCAGTGCTAATAACTTTCTGCCCATTACTTCACTTTTTACTATTAAAGTGTTTTACTGTATGACATTGAATGCCTGTACGATATGTGATAGATCTCAGCATTGAAACAAAACAAGAGTTTTTAACAAACAGAAGAGGGCCCCTGTGCAGCAACAGTATATGGGCCGTTGATAATGTAGCCCCTTGTGTGTCTATAACAGAAACTGGTTGCTGCTTTGGAAGTGGAAGTAGGCCCCCTTACCTCTTGGGCCACTGTCGGTTTGCACAAGCTGCACCCAGTGACCTACCGCCAACGGCGGCAGGCCACGCAGCTGCTATGGGGCCCGTGAGCTAGGGTTCCTAGTGCCAGTCCGGCACAAGGCTCTCCCCCTCTGCCCATCATCGCAAGTTCAACTGTATCGGCATCCCGGATTCCGATACAGTTGAAAGAAATGATGTAGGAGGGACCGTCAGCTGACACTCCCTCTCCCATGATTCTTCCTCGGCATCTGAAGTCTCAGCCCAGCGGGCACGATGATGTCACTAACTTGCGCCCGCTGTGCTGAGATGTGTAGGCATTTCAGAACGCTCGCTGCAGAGACCGGAGCAGCAGGGAAACAAAGAGGACAGCTGAGTATTGTCTTTATTTTTTTTAAATCCATGAGTAAATTGCGGTGGCCATGACTGTATAGAGGACTATGGGAAGTGCAGTATACTGTAAGGACTTTGGGGAGTGCATTATACTTTATGGAGGACTATGGAGTGCATTATACTGTATGGACTATGGAGGACAATGGGAAGTGTATTATACTGTATGGAGGACTATGAGAGTGCATTATGCTATATGGAGGACTATGGGGAGTGCATTATACTGTATGGAGGACTATGGCCAGTGCATTATACTATATGGAGGACTATGGGGGTGCATTACATTATATGGAGGACTATGAGGAGTGCATTATACTATATGGAGGATTATGAGGAGTGCATTATACTATATGGAGGACTATGGGGAGTGCATTATACTGTATGGAGGACTATGGACAGTGCATTATACTATATGGAGGACTATGGGGGTGCATTACATTATATGGAGGACTATGAGGAGTGCATTATACTATATGGAGGATTATGAGGAGTGCATTATACTATATGGAGGACTATGGGGAGCACATTATACTGTATGGAGTACTATGGAGTGAATTATACTATATGGAGAACTATGCGGTGCATTATACTGTATAGAGAACTATGGGGTGCATTGTACAATATGAAGAACCATGGGGTGCATTATACTGTATGAAGGACTATGGAATGCATTATACTATGTGGACTATGGGGGATTATGGACAGTGCAATATACTGTATAGACTATGGAGGATTAAGAGGAGTGCATTATAGTTTATGGATAACTATGGGGAGTGCATTATACTATATGGATGACTAGGGGAGAGCATTATATTATATGGAGGACTATGGGAGAGCATTATACTATATTGATAACTATGAGGAGCTCATTTTACTGTATGCAGGACTGTATGCAAACAATTATACAGGGTGGGCCATTTATATGGATACACCTAAATAAAATGGGAATGGTTGGTGATATCAACTTCCTGTTTGTGGCACATTAGTATATGGGAGGGGGAAAACTTTTCCAGATGGGTGGTGATCATGGCGGCCATTTTGAAGTTGGCCATTTTGGATCCAACTTTATTTTTTTCAATGGGAATAGGATCATGTGACACATCAAACTTATTGAGAATTTAATAAGAAAAACAATGGTGTGCTTGGTTTTAACGTAACTTTATTCTTTCATGAATTATTTACAAGTTTATGACCACTTATAAAATGTGTTCAAAGTGCTGCCCATTGTATTGGATTGTCAATGCAACCCTCTTCTCCCACTCTTGACACTGATAGCAACACCGCAGAAGAAATGCTAGCACAGGCTTCCATTATCCGTTCTTTCAAATGCTGCACATCTCGTATCTTTACAGTATAGACAATTGCCTTCGGATGACCCCAAAGATAAAAGTCTAAGGGGGTCAGATCGGGAGACCTTGGTGGACATTCAACTGGCCCACAACGACCAATCCACTTTCCAGGAAACTGTTCATGTAGGAATGCTCGGACCTGACACCCATAATGCGGTGGTGCACCATCTTGTTGGAAAAACTCAGGGAACGTGCCATCTTCAGTGCATAAAGAGGGCAACACATCATCATGTAGCAATTTCAGATATCCAGTGGCATTGAGGTTTCTACTAATGAAGAATGGCCCCACTACGTATCTTTGTACCCCATATACACACCATACCATCAATTTTTGTGTTCCAACAGTCTTGGAGGGATCTATCTACTGTGGTTTAGTGTCAGACCAATAGCGGTGGTTTTGTAGGGTGTCTTGCATTGAAATCTTCTGCAATCACCCGGGTACTGTGTTCACCAGACATCAACACAATTTCTATCTGCTCCTCACGTGTTAACCTCTGCGACATGTCAATGGCTGTAAACAAAGAGAAACTTGTAAATAACTCATGAAAGAAAAAAGTTACGTTAAAACCAAGCACTCCATTGTTTTTCTTATGAAATTCTCAAGTTTGATGTGTCACATGACCCTCTTCCCACTGAAAAAAATAAAGTTGGATCCAAAACAGCCGACTTCAAAATGGCCGCCATGGTCACCACCCATCTGGAAAAGTTTTCCCCCTCCCATATATGACTCGCCCCCTGGGCCGTGGGGCACTCGGATCTGGGCAATAGGGAAACGGTGGGGGTAGTAGTGGCAACCCGATTCCGTGGCTCAGGGTGGTCAGGCCAGTGGTAGTCCGTTATACGCTGATGATTATGTCCGACTACGCCACCCGTGGATTGCGGTTATTAGGAACCGCCGCTGCATGCAGACCGCTGGGGCTGATGAGGTGTGCAGCTAGGGTAGTGTGACTCCCCAAGGAAAGAGTGTGGCCCCAGGGCAGTATAATGGATGTTGGGAGTGATGGTAGTGAGAGTCCCAGTGCTGATAGTGCTGGAGGAGCAAGGAGCACGCAGACAACAGGTTGCAGTCCAGGGTCTTTACTAGAACAGGTAAATTGACCCACAAACAGTCCCAGCTAGGAGGGGACCTGGATGTCTGAGAGCAACGGGGAAATTGGCCCTGGTCAGGGTGAGGGTGTAGGCCTACCGTGCTTTCTGTGCTCCTTCTGGCAATCTCCTCATTATAGGGTAACAGCCCACGTTTCCGAGCTTTCCGTGTATTCTCGCCTGTATGGCCTGCGACGTGGGTTCCTTTCTGCTCCCAGCCTCGTACGGCTTTGCTGGTCCCTTCTGTTGTGGCAGGGCCTCCAGGCTTCTTAGGCCAAGGAATATACAGTCCCCTGCGGACTGGTTATCTGCTGGAGAATGTGGAATCCTCCCAGCCTCAGACACCAAAGTCTGGTAAATTAAGTCCGTTATCTGCCAAGACAGGCTCTCTTCGCCTCTTGTCTCTGGCTTGTGGCTCTCCTCCTGCCACACTTCCTCTTAGGTGCAATACAACTGTCCCTCTCTGCTCTGGGACCTGAATCCTGAGACAGGTCGTCCAGCTCTCCCTAACCCTGCCCCCAGCACCAGCTTTTATAGGGGCAGCCTGCTCCCCCTACTGGCCTGAGACAGGAGGTACTGCATGCTAATGTTCCCCTAACTAGAGAACCTCCCCCTTGCTCTCAGACACAGCTTTATTACATTTTGTGGCATCCAGGCCAGGGTGACACATTCCCCCCTAGAAAAATTTAGTACTCCGGGGCTAAACAGTAAACAAAGGAAATATGCATAACCATAAAACATTAACAGGAAAGTGACGCACAGATTGAGTTCTTAAGGTCACAGTGTGGTCTGTGACCGGGTGTCCATATCACCAATACAACGGGGAGCCTTAACCAGGTGGGGGTCTGTCCTACCCCAAGTCCTTTACAGTCTTAGTTCATGTAGCGTCGGCGTCCCTGCCCTCTGCTAGGCAGGGACGCTGTTCCCCTCACCTCTCCGCTCTGAGCCCGGCATCCTCCTCCCGCTCTGCTGGCAGCGCGCGCTCCTTCCCGGCCACGGTGCTTAGGGCGCGCGCGCGCTCCCCCCCTCTTAAAGGGGCCGCGCACGCCGTCCTAAGGAGTCCCCGGCCAATGGCCGGAGGACTTCACCATATATAAGGCACCTCCTCCAAAATGGAGGTGCCCGAGCAATGTTGTTGCACTGTTCACTACTCTGCTTCAGCCCTCAGGTCCCATTTCCAGTTACCTGCCAGTTACCTGCCAGTTTCCTGCCAGATTGCTGTCTGATTCCTGCCTGTTATCCGCTTACCTGCTTGCTAGCCTGAGGTCCGACGGTCTGCCTTCCGACACCTGTCAGTCTGTCTATGGACTAGCTTGCCCGCTCACCTGGGAGAGCCCTCCTGCTACCTGCCTGCTAGCCTACCTGGAGGTTCCGCCGTCACGTGCTGTGACCACCTGCCAGTCCAGAGACTCTTGCCCGCTCACCTGGGAGCGCTCATCTGCTACCTGTCTGCTAGCCTACCTGGAGGCTCCGCCGTCACGTGCTGTGACCACCTGCCAGTCCAGAGACTCTTGCCCGCTCACCTGGGAGCGCTCATCTGCTACCTGTCTGCTAGCCTACCTGGAGGCTCCGCCGTCACGTGCTGTGACCACCTGCCAGTCCAGAGACTCTTGCCCGCTCACCTGGGAGCGCTCATCTGCTACCTGCCTGTTAGCCTACCTGGAGGCTCCGCCATCACATGCTGTGACCACCTGCTTATCCAGAGACTGTCCCGGTCACCTGCCGTGACTACCTGCCTGTCTTCCCTGGTCGCCACCCGCTTCCTTACAAGGACCGCCCCCTTGTATAAGTTGCTCAGAGGTTCCGCCTCGCAGACCCGTTACAGTTTGCTCGGGCCATGGAACCCGGTGGCACCCAAGCTCCCTCGCTCTCGGACCTTTGTCATGAACTGTCCCGTCAGAGGTCCCAACAGGAGTCCATCCTGAGTCACCTGCGGAATGTCAATTCTCGCCTGGACACTCTGACTGCTCCACCAGCAACCACCGCTAGTGTCTTGACTCGCAACCCGGCAGCTCCGCTGCCCACCAATACCATGGTATCCTGCTCCGGACCCCGGCTTTCTGCACCTCCTCGCTTCGCTCTGGCTCGGGGCTTCATAAACCAGTGCACCCTGCACTTTGAACTCCTGTCCCACCAGTTTAACTCCGACCGGGCCAAAGTAGCCTTCATCATGTCCCATCTCACGGGGGAGGCACTGGCTTGGCTAAATCCTCTATGGGAGAGAGGAGACCCCCTGGTGTCCGACTTGCCTGCCTTTCTCACGGCTTTCCGGAAAGTCTTCGACGAACTCGGACGGAAGACCTCATCCGCATCGTCTCTGCTACGCCTCCGTCAGGGAAGTCTCACCGTGGGCCAATATGCCATACGGTTCCGTACCCTTGCCTCGGAGCTGGCCTGGGATAACGACGCTCTGGTGTCTGTCTTCTGGGAGGGTCTGTCCGGCCGTGTTAAAGATGAACTCGCCGGTCGGGACATTCCTACCACTCTCGATGACTTAATAACTCTTGCCACCCGGATTGACCTACGGTTCCAGGAGCGTGCCAAAGAGGTCACCCGTGAGAGGAGGTTTCCACGTCTAGCTCCTACCTTCCAGAAACCCGTCACTCCCTTCGTTTCTCCCCAGGTACACTCTCCTGAGCCTATGCAGGTCGACCAGACGAAGATGGTCAAAACCCGTCAGGACATACGCCGTCCCGAGGGGAGCTGCTTCTACTGTGGCAGCAAGGAGCACCGGATCCGTACCTGCCCGGATAGGTCGGGAAACGTCTGTGTCTAGGTTCGCTCAGAGAGGTCGACCTAGACAAGAATAAATCCTCTCCATCTCTGCTGCTGTCAGTCTCAATTATCTGCGGGGAGAACCGTTTTTTCGAACTAGCCCAACTTGACTCTGGAGCAGCCGGGAATCTTATTTTACAGTCCCTGGTAGAAAAACACCGCATTCCCACCAAACCTCTGGCTGTACCCTTATCTGTCGCTGCCGTGGATGGGGGCCTCTTACCACGTCCCATCCAACTCATCACCGAATCCATTACTCTGCAGGTGGGAATGCTGCATTCTGAGAGCATCTCTTTTCATGTTCTGCCTGGACTCTCTCACGCCCTCTTACTAGGCCTACCTTGGCTCCAGAGACATGCACCCGTGCTTGACTGGAAGACCGGAGAAGTCCTTCGTTGGGGACAGGACTGCCATAAGACTTGTTTGGTTCCCGTTCATCCCGTCCGTCCTTCTCCTACCCCAACTAATCTACCTGGACTTCCGATTCCTTATTGGTCATTTGCTGATGTCTTTAATAAAAGGAGGCAGAGACATTACCCCCTCATAGACCATACGACTGTCCTATCGACCTGTTACCCGGTACTACGCCTCCCTGTGGGCGTATTTACCCATTGTCCGCTGCTGAGACCCGGTCGATGTCTGAATATATTGAGGAGAATCTGGCCCGGGGATTCATCCGGAAATCTACCTCCCCGGCGGGAGCAGGCTTCTTTTTCGTTAAAAAGAAGGACGGCTCTCTCCGTCCCTGTATAGACTATAGAGGCCTTAACCAGATCACGGTGAAAAATAAGTACCCCCTTCCGCTCATTCCGGAGTTATTTGATCGTTTGAGGGGGGCTAGAATCTTCACCAAACTGGACCTCCGTGGGGCGTACAACCTGGTCCGTATCCGTCAGGGGGATGAATGGAAGACTGCATTCAACACCCGGGACGGCCACTATGAATATCTGGTAATGCCCTTTGGTCTCTGTAATACTCCTGCCGTCTTTCAAGAGTTGGTCAATGACATCTTCCGGGACCTTCTCTACTCCTGCGTAGTGGTGTACCTGGACGACATCTTGGTCTTCTCTCCGGATCTCCAGACTCACCGGAGGGATGTTCGTCAGGTCCTGCTCAGGCTCAGGCAGAATCACCTCTTCGCTAAATATGAGAAGTGCCTCTTTGAGCAGACCTCGCTTCCGTTTTTGGGCTACATTATTTCTCAGACCGGCCTCCGAATGGATCCAGAGAAACTGTCTGCCATCGAGAAATGGCCTCGACCGGAGGGGTTGAAGGCTATTCAGCGGTTCCTGGGCTTCGCCAACTACTACCGCCTCTTCATACCGCACTTCTCTTCCCGGACTGCCCCAATTTCCGCGCTCACCCGTAAGGGCATTAATCCCAGAGAGTGGCCGCCCGAAGCAGAGGAGGCCTTTCTTTCCTTAAAACAGGCCTTCTCTTCCGCCCCGGTGCTGCATCGCCCGGACGTTGACGCCTCCTCCTCTGGAGCCGGAGCGGTACTTACCCAAAAATCGTCTTCCGGGAGAATGGTAACTTGTGGCTTCTTCTCCAAACTCTTCTCCTCTTCTGAGCGCAACTATTCCATAGGAGACCGAGAGTTATTGGCCATCAAGCTGGCATTGGAGGAGTGGTGTTACCTACTCGAGGGGGCTCTTCACCCGGTAATAATTTACACTGACCACAAGAACTTGGCTTACCTCCAGCATGCCCAGAGACTTAACCCGCGCCAAGCCCGGTGGTCCATGTTTTTTTGCTCGCTTTGATTTTGTTCTTCATTTTCGCCCGGCTGACAAAAACATCAAAGCAGACGCCTTGTCCCGATCCTTTCTGGTGTCCGATCTCGAGGAAGAACCCAAACATATCATCGATCCCGCCAGAGTAATGCAAGTGGCTCCCGTGAGTCTAAATCGTCTCCCTCCCGGTAAGACGTTCGTTTCAGTATCTGATCGGGAGAAGATCCTACACTGGGGCCATTCGTCTAAACTAGCTGGCCACGCCGGTCAGAAAAAGACCCTCCAGCTTATTACCCGGCACTACTGGTGGCCTACCCTGCACAAGGACGTAATAGACTTTGTTTCTGCCTGTGTGTCCCGCGCCCGCAACAAAGTCCCGAGACACCTGCCAGCCGGTCGCCTCCTTCCGCTTCCTGTGCCTGCTGCCCCCTGGCAGCATATTGTTATGGACTTCATAACTGATCTCCCCGTCTCTGCCGGTTGTACGGTCATTTGGGTGGTCGCTGACCGCTTTTCCAAGATGGCTCACTTTATTCCCCTGCCAGGCCTCCCGTCTGCACCCTAGCTGGCTAAAGACTTTATCCGCCACATCTTCCGTCTCCATGGCCTGCCCCTCCACATCGTGTCGGATCGTGGGGTTCAGTTCACCTCACGTTTCTGGAGAGCCACTTGTAAATTGCTAGACGTCACCCTGGACTTCTCCTCCGCTTACCACCCACAGTCTAATGGTCAAGTGGAGTGGATCAATCAGATCCTGACCAGTTACCTCCGGCACTTCGTTAATGCCCACCATTCTGACTGGGTGGATCTCCTGCCATGGGCCGAATTCTCTTACAACAATCACGAGAGCGAATCTTCCTCCAAATCCCCGTTTTTTGTAGTCTTCGGACAGCATCCTCGGATCCCATTTCCCGTCTCCACCTCGGTGCATAATCCGGCTGCGGAATCTCTTGTTAACAAATTTTCCTCCATGTGGGAGAGTACCCGGTCCGCACTCCTTCAGTCGTCCGAGCGTATGAAAAGACATGCTGACAAAAAACGTCTGGATCCTCCTCAATTCCGTCCAGGGGATAAGGTCTGGCTCTCGTCCAAGTATGTCCGGCTCAAGATTCCTTCCTATAAGTTAGGGCCTCGGTTCATCGGTCCTCTGGAGGTCATCAGTCAGATCAACCCGGTGGCCTATAAATTGAAACTCCCGGCCAACTTGCGGATCCCTAACTCCTTCCATGTATCTCTCCTCAAACCTGTGGTACTTAACTCTTTTTCCAAGTCTACAGGTACGCCTCCTGCTCCGGTTTCCGCTGAAAACGAGTTTGAGGTAGAGAACATTCTGGCCACAAAAAGGGTAAGAGGAAAGACCTTTTTTCTAGTAGATTGGAAGGGGTTTGGTCCTGAAGCGAGAACGTGGGAGCCCCGGGAGAACATCTATGCCCCTCTCATTCTTGCTAAATTTCTGTCTGGCCTAAAAAAGGGGGGGCCTAAAGGGGGGGGTACTGTAGCGTCGGCGTCCCTGCCCTCTGCTAGGCAGGGACGCTGTTCCCCTCACCTCTCCGCTCCGAGCCCAGCGTCCTCCTCCCGCTCTGCTGGCAGCGCGCGCTCCTTCCCGGCTACGGTGCTTAGGGCGCGCGCGCGCTCCCCCCCCTTAAAGGGGCCGCGCGCGCCGTCCTAAGGAGTCCCCGGCCAATGGCCGGAGGACTTCACCATATATAAGGCACCTCCTCCAAAATGGAGGTGCCCGAGCAATGTTGTTGCACTGTTCACTACTCTGCTTCAGCCCTCAGGTCCCGTTTCCAGTTACCTGCCAGTTACCTGCCAGTTTCCTGCCAGATTGCTGTCTGATTCCTGCCTGTTATCCGCTTACCTGCTTGCTAGCCTGAGGTCCGACGGTCTGCCTTCCGACACCTGTCAGTCTGTCTATGGACCAGCTTGCCCGCTCACTTGGGAGAGCCCTCCTGCTACCTGCCTGCTAGCCTACCTGGAGGTTCCGCCATCACGTGCTGTGACCACCTGCCAGTCCAGAGACTCTTGCCCGCTCACCTGGGAGCGATCATCTGCTACCTGTCTGCTAGCCTACGTGGAGGCTCCGCCGTCACGTGCTGTGACCACCTGCCAGTCCAGAGACTCTTGCCCGCTCACCTGGGAGCGCTCATCTGCTACCTGCCTGCTAGCCTACCTGGAGGCTCCGCCGTCACGTGCTGTGACCACCTGCCAGTCCAGAGACTCTTGCCCGCTCACCTGGGAGCGCTCATCTGCTACCTGCCTGTTAGCCTACCTGGAGGCTCCGCCGTCACATGCTGTGACCACCTGCTTATCCAGAGACTCTCGCCTGCTCACCTGGGAGCACACATCTGCCATCTGCCTGCTAGCCTACCTGGAGGCTCAGCCGTCACAGGTCGTACCTACCTTTTACCCAGAGACTGTCCCGGTCACTTGCCGTGACCTTCTGCCCATTAACCCAGAGACTGCCCCGGTCACTTGCCGTGACCTCCTGCCCGTTCACCCAGAGACTGCCCCGGTCACTTGCTGGGACCTCCTGCCCGTTTACCCAGAGACTGTCCCGGTCACCTGCCGTGACTACCTGCCTGTTTCCCTGGTCGCCACCCGCTTCCTTACAAGGACCGCCCCCTTGTATAAGTTGATCAGAGGTTCCGCCTCCCAGACCCGTTACAGTTCATTCCTGGGTAAGGCTCCGAATGCAGTCCATACAAGGTCCCGGTTATAAAAAGTCCATAACCTTTGAGTCCTTACGGTAGCTGCAAGAAACTGAAACACAGAATTACCAAACATGCATGTAACTTTGCAAACAATTCAAAATTTGACAACAGGGTCATTTACAATCTTAGCGCGCTCTATATTTTCCAGCGAGCGGGTATCTGCCCTTTTGTGCTCCTGGTTGACCTACGTAGCCCACTGTCTGGTGGTGGACTGACTTGGCTTTCCCCACTAGCGTTAGGGGTGCAGCTACCAGCTCGGTGTACAGGTAGGGCAGGCAGCTGTCTGTGGGTCCTTTGGCTTACCGCAGGCATGGCAGGCTCACTGTCAGCAGAGGGTTGACTCCAGGGCTGCTGGTACAGGCTCTTCTGCCTCTGGAACTGCTTGCTCCTCTTCACCTTCTGGCTCTGGTGTTGGTTGTTGCTGTGCCGGTTGCAGGAAATGCAGGACGGGTACCACTATGGCATCATTTATGCGAGTCCAGGACTGAGGGAACTCTCCGAGAACGGTGCTGATCATTTCTTCCTTGTCCTTTGCGGGTTCAAGGTCACTCTGATCCTCTTCTGCACTACGGAGTTGCTCGGGGCACCTTTTGAGGTGGTCTCTGGAGACGACACTAGTGGTTTCTCCTCCGTCCTTGGTGATTACGCACACCTTTGGGTTGTCGTGGTCAGACTGCAGTACGGTGTAGGGTTCCCTTTTCCACTGGTCGTCCAACTTATGTAGCCTTCTTTTTCGCTTTAGGACTTGCTCACCAGGTTCTAGGGGACCAGCAGGGGCGTGTTGATTGAAGAGTTTTTCTTGTCTCTCTCTCACCTGGGCCAGGCTCTTCTCCACACTCTCCTGTACCTTCTTGTACTGCAGTTGCCTTTCCGTATCCCAGTCCGCATCCGGGGAGGTGTCCTCAGGCATTAGGACTCCCATCTCCAGGTCTACGGGCAGCTTACCTGGTCTGGCTCGCATCAGGTAAGCCGGGGTGCAGTTTGTAGCATTCACCGGGATATTGTTGTATAGGTCTATCAGGTCCGGCAGTTTTTCTGGCCACAGGCTGCGTTCCTCCAGGGGCAACGTCTTTAGGAGATCAATGACTATGTTGTTCATTTTCTCACACATCCCGTTCGTTTGTGGGTGGTAAGGCGTTGTACGAATCTTCTTACAGCCATAGAGGTTGCAGAACTCCTGGAAGATTTCAGCCTCGAATGCTGGACCCTGGTCTGTCAGGACCTGTTCCGGATACCCGTGTGGACGGCAGAAGTATTGTTGGAAGGCTCTGGCCGCTGTTTGGGCTGTCAAGTCTTTTACCGGGACCACCACGAGAAAATAGTGGTCAACGATTGTCAGGGTGTAGATGTACCCTGACCGGCTTGGAGCCAACTTGACGTGGTCTAGAGCTACCAGCTCAAGAGGCTGCGTGGTGACGATGGACCTCAAGGGTGTCTTCTGGCTGGCACGGTCCTTCCTCCTTAGGTGACAAGGGCCACAGTCTCTGCACCACTTTTCTACAGCCCCTCTCATGCCGACCCAAAAGAACCGTCCTCTTAGCAGGAACTCCAGTTTCTTCCAACCGAAGTGCCCTGCTCTGTCATGGTAAGCCTCCAGGACCATAGCTGCATCCCGCCTTGGGACCACGACTTGCCAGGTCAGCTCGTGCGTCCGGTGGTTGACAATCCTTCTGCACAGCTTGCCTTCGTAGAGGAACAGCTTGCTCTTCTCTTTCCATAGCTGCTTGGCTTCCTCTGGGGCATCTGGATCTAAGTGGGCGTCTTCCCGGGTCAGCAGATCTTTCACCAGGCGGATTGCAGGGTCACTATCTTGGGTCTCGGCCCAGCTGTGGTGAGGTAGGGGATTGATCATCACGGTTGTTAGATCCTCCTCCTTCACGCGGTGGGAGTATTGAGCGGCTCCATACCGGTGAAACGCGGGGAGTTCTACCTCCTCCAGCTCTTCTGGGTCTTCGTCACCTTCAGGTAAATGAGGCATTCTTGATAGGGCGTCCGCGTTGGCATTGGTTTTGCCTGCCCGGTACTTGATCACGAAGTCATAGTTGGAGAGACGGGCTATCCACCGCTGTTCCAGGGCACCCAGTCTTGCATTGTCCAGGTGTGTCAACGGGTTGTTGTCCGTGTACACGGTGAACTTTGCGGAGGCCAGGTAATGCTTGAAGCGTTCCGTCATGGCCCACACCACTGCCAAGAATTCTAGCTTGAAGGAGCTGTAATTCTCCGGGTTCCTCTCGGTGGGCCTCAGCTTCCGACTGGCGTACGCTATCACCCTTTCTCTGCCCTGTTGGTTCTGGGACAGTACGGCTCCCAGTCCCACATTACTGGTGTCTGTGTGGAGAATGAAAGGCTGTCCGTAATCAGGGTAGGCCAGGATCTCATCCCCTGTGAGGGCCATCTTCAACTGGCGGAAGGACTCCTCTTCCTGTTTATCCCACTTGAAGGGCGGCTTTTGGCTCCTGGACTTAGACTGTCCGATCAGGAGGTCCTGCATAGGAGCTGCCATCTTAGTGAACCCGGGGATGAACCTTCGGTAGTAGCCTACCAACCCAAGAAACTGTCTCACCTCTTTGATGTTCAAGGGGCTTGGCCAGCTCTTGATTGCCGTGACCTTGTCAGGGTCGGGGGCCACTCCTTCCGCGCTTACCCCGTGCCCTAGGTACTGGACCTTTGGTTTCAACAGGTGACACTTCGATGGTTTCACCTTCAGGCCGTAGCCTTCCAGGGCTTCAAACACCTCGGCCAGGTGCTTAAGATGGTCCTCGTAGGTCTTCGAATAGACGATCACGTCGTCCAGGTAAAGGAGGACCGTCTCGAAGTTTCGGTGCCCTAGACAGCATTCCATCAGCCGCTGGAAGGTCCCTGGTGCGTTGCAGAGCCCGAAAGGCATACAGTTGAACTCGCTCAGTCCCATCGGGGTGGTGAAGGCGGTCTTCTCCTTTACAGCCTCTGCCACAGGAACCTGCCAGTACCCGCTAGTGTTAGAACTCTCCTGTTAGTTTTTTTTTAGTTTGCTGGTCACATGACCATTTTTGCCTATTTAATCCGGCTCCGCCCTCCTGGTCTTGCTGGACTTCATTGTATTTACTACTCTTGAGCTAGCTTGGTGCTCTGTTGCTGTTCTCTGTTAGTTTTGCTAGGTCTTCTGACCTCTATGCTTTTTGTTGTGTGTTTGTCTTTGACTGCTACTATTTCTGCTAGGAGGTGTCCAACTTATCCCAGTCCCTAGTTCTTGTAGGGATCCCTCCCTCACATCTATAGGTCTTCATTCAGACTAGCCGAGGACTTTAGCGGGTCTGATCGCAGGATCAGGTTCCCCGTTACATCGTAGGGATCTAGTTTAGTTCTATTGTAGGGACAGTTCTCCTGTCTTTGCTTAGTCCCTGTAGCAGATCATAACAGCTAGTAAGGTCCAAAGTAGAAAAGAAGTTAGCTGATTTTAGTGCGGCTAAAGACTCCTCTATTCTAGGCAGCGGATATGCGTCTTTGTGGGTGATACGGTTGATTTGTCTATAGTCCACGCACATTCTCATGGTGCCGTCTTTCTTTTTTACCAGAACCAGGGGGGCTGCCCAGGGGCTACAGCTATCTCTAATGACCCCAGCTTCTTTCATTTCCCGCAGCATACCCTTGGCGTTCTGATAATGTGCAGGGGGTACAGGCCTGTGTCTCTCTTTTATCGGTGGGTGGCTCCCTGTGGGGATGTGGTGTTCTATCCCCTTTACTCTGCCGAAGTCTAGCGGGTGCTTACTAAAGACTCTCTCGTACTCCTGTACCACCCGGTAGACTCCTTGTTTTTGGTGCAGGGGAGTGGAGTCAACACCCACATGGAGTTTCTGGCACCAGTCCTCCTTTTGTTTCTGGGAGCCATTACCCTCCGCCTGAGGAGATGGAGGCAAGGGTTCCACGGCCCTGAGAGCTTTGTGTTCGACAACAAACAGTTTGGCGAGTGTAGCGTACCTGGGTAAGTGTACTTCCCTCTCCCCAATGTTGAGAATGCGGACGGGCACCCTCCCATGACGGACATCAACCACCCCCCGGCCTGTCAAAATGGTGGGCCTGCTGTCTGAGTACACGGGTTCTACCATGGCTTGGTAGTCTCTACCTCTCAACCCGATTGCAGTCTGACACCAGATCATCATTTCACTTTTGGGAGGCATGGAAATGGGGAATGGGTCACTCAGTCTTACGCTACCGATCTCACCACCAGACAGTTCTACCTGCTGCCGTCTCATCAGGGCTTTTATCTCCTTGTTGAGGACTCTCTGTTGGCTGGAACTAGCATTCACCGCCACCTGTTGTAGAATTACAATTACCTCTGAAAGACAATTTTCAATTACATTAGTACCCAGAGTTATTTTAGGGTGACTTTCACGTCGGTCAATGTCCACAATAATTATTCCCTGTGCCGGTAGTTCAACTTTACCAATTTTAATGGTCATCTCCTTGAACCCCATCTGCGGCACGGGTAAGCCATTACTGGCGATGATGCTCAAGTTACTGTCTGGATACCGTGTGATATCAGCATCAGTCCAATACTGCTTAAAAAGTACATAAGGGATAGTGGTTACTTGTGACCCAGTATCCAGCAAGGCGCTCATGGGGATACCATCCAGCACCACGGGTAAAACCGGGCGCCCCCCAACATACTTATCACGCCAATTATAAGGGCCTGGTGATCTTATGCCTGGGGGTTGGCCCTCTGCCCCAGGTTGGACCCGTTTAAATTACAGTACCTGGAAATGTGTCCGGGCTGGTTGCATCGACGGCAAATGGGCTGTCCATCCTCTGCGTAGCGGTCTGTGGGCCTCCCTCGGAACGACGGGATCCTCCTCTGTCGACGCCACGGGACATCCTCCGGACTTGAAGCCAGCTCGATGGGTCTTGACGGGTCCACTTGCAACGCCTGGACGGTCCTGGTCAACGCCGCGACGCTCCTGGTCAGCTCCTGGACTTGGTGGTGCAGGTCTTTCGACGGGGCTTGGTTCAGGGCCTGAGCATCAGCCCCCACGGGGTCCATAGAGGAGGGCGCCGCCTCCTGGTGGTAGGTGAGAGCAGGGCGCCGGGGGTTTATAGCGCCACTGGTTGCAGATTCACGGAGCACCCTTATGGCCCTGTCCTTAAATTGGGCAAAGGTCAGGTCGGGGTTCTGAAAGAACATGAGGCGCAGTTGGGCCCTGTGGGCGCTAGACAGCAGACCTTCTATGAATTGTTCTGTTAGCAGCTTATCAGTTTCCTGCACACTGCCAGGGTCAGTTTGTTGAATAGCCCTCAAGGCTTCCTGCAGATTTAGGGCATAGTCTCTGATGCTGTCCTGTGCCCGCTGCTTACATCCATAGAACCTCATTTTAATCTCAGCGGAGGTACGTGTGTCAAAGGTACCCCGCAGCCGGGCCAGAATACCCTTCACAGTCCTTTTCTCCTCAGTGGGCCATGATTTTACCTCCCTTTGGGCTGCGCCAGTTAACTGCCCTGTTAGTATGCTGACCTTCTGTTCCTCTGTCAGGGGGTAGACTTGGAACAAACTGTACAGCCTTTCCTTAAAGTCAGTTAGGGCATGGGGCTCCCCTGAGTACTTTGGCAGCCAGGCCGCTCCAGGGATGTAGGGCAGGGAAAAGGGCATCACCGCTGCTGCAGCTGCATTGGTGGTAGTGGGCGCCTCTGTGTCCGACATCTTCCTCCCCCCTAGTTAAGCATGGCCTACCTTTCGACTATCCTCTTCTGTAGGCCGCGGCTCCGCTGCTGCTGCTCTGGACGAGGACCTTACGTCGCGTCCTGATGACGTCAGCGTCGCGCTCTCTCCCTTCCAGGACCTTGCGCAGCGTCGGTGCGTGGGGCGGAGCTTCGGATCTCGCGCAGTTTGGACGTCCACGCCCCTCTTCTTCCTGCGATGGCGTCCGATGGCGGGAAAGCGGCTGAAGATGGCTGGAACCGATGGAAGATGGTGGGAGACGGCTGGAAATGGCGGGAAACGGCTCTGGATGGAGGGAAACCTCTTTTCAGGTAAGTGCAAAGTCTTTTCTATGTAAAGAGAGGAGAGAACAAGGCGCAATGGGTGACTCAGTATTGCAATTGTTAGAGGGGTGTGAGGATGGCTACTAACCTTATGAAGTTGTGCACCTCTGCACAACCCCAGTGTAAAGCTCCACAAGCTCCGCTCTGTTGGTGGCTGTCATCTAATTCCAGCGGTGTTCCCAGATCCTGATCTCTCGGTGGTGGATCACGTGGTCAGGTTAGTTGCATGTAACGCCGAGATGGACGCCCAGCTTCACCAACACCCCAGGCAGCGCTCCGGAGGGGTTAGAGCAGCGCAGCTTGGAAAACCTGGGTAGTGATTCTAATTAAATTCCTCCCACAGGTGAAAGAACAATAAATTAAAGGCAGCTCTACCGCACCCCAACAGGGGGAAAGGGACAATCAGTGAATATGGATAGCGGTACCAGAGCGCCAATAACAGGGCAAAAATATTAAAAGGACTGATTTATTAACCGGTTCCCGACCGCCCACTGTAGATAAACGTCCGCGCTGCCTGGGCTCTGTGCAGCGCCGACGTTTAAAAACGGTGGGTGGTCTCGCAGTGCTCAGGACCCCGAGGGTCCTGCAAGCACTGCGATTCCGGTGCAGAGCGTTAGCTCTGACAGGGTACATCATCGGGACCTGATTAGATCAGGTCCCAGTGATGTTAACCCTTTGCTGTCTTCTATATGCTGCAATCTATAGTGATCGCGGCATATAGGAGACAGCAGGAAGAGAGGGGGTCGTCTTACTTACCTCCGAAGACCTCCGTTTCGTTTGAGGACCTGGGGTTGCTATGGCAGCTGGAGGTCACATGACCGCCTCCAGCTCTGCCATATATGGTGTCCTTCCTGTCTGGCTTCAGCCTGTATGTAGCTGATGCCAGACAGGAGACTGACTGAAACAGTCAGTGAAGATCTCATGTAATGTAATATATGTCTATTACATTACATGAGATCAGTGATCAGAAAAATAAAAATTAATGTCCCATACAGGGACTAAGTAAAAATGTAAAAAAAAGAAGAAAAAAAGTTTTTAAACTATTAAAAAAAAAAATCACAAAATAAATAAAAATAAATAAATAAAATATTAAACCAATAAATCCGTATATTATTATAAAACCAAAAAAAGTACACATATTTGGTATCGCCGCGTCCGAAACAACCCGAGCTATAAAACTGTCACACTAATTAACTCCTTCTGTGCACACCGTAATAAAAATAAATAAAAAACGGAGCAAAAAAATATGCTTTTTCATCATATCGCCAAACAAAAAGTGGAAAAAAATGCGATCAAAAAGCAGAATAGAAATAAAAATGGTACCACTGAAAACTTCATCTTGTTCCGCAAAAAAAAGCCGCCATACAGCTCCATCAGCCGAAAAATAAAAAAGTTATAGCGCTCAGAATAAAGCAATGCAAAAAAATATTTTTTTTTCTATAAAATTGTTTTATTGTGTAAAAGCGCCAAAACATAAAAAAAATACAGTAAGTGTAGTATCGCTGTAAACGTACTGACCCGAAGAATAACGCTGCCTGATCACTTTTACCACACGCAGAACGGCATAAAAAAAAACTCAAAAAACAATTCCTGAAGTGTTTGTTTTTGTTAACTTTACCTCCCAAAAAACGGAATAGAAAGCGATCAAAAAATGTCACGTACCCAAAAATGGTTCCAATAAAAATGTCAACTCGTCCCGCAAAAAACAAGCCGTCACATGACTCTATCGGCCGAAATATGGAAAAATTATAGCTTTCAAAATATGGTGATGCAAAAACTAGATTTTGCAAAAAAAGCGTATTTTAGTATGTGACAGCTGTCAGTCATAAAAACCCGATATAAATCTGGTATCTCTGTAATCGCACCGACCCGAAGAATAAAGTAATCTAATCAGTTATATCACACTAGGAACGGCATAAAAAATAAATAAAACAAATATTATTCACCTGCTACTGATTTGTTTATTATGTCTCCCAAAGATCCCAGTAAGGCTCTGCTCACATTTATCCTGTGCTCTGCGCTGAGCACTTACACCAGAGTTTCCGTGTAAATCTCTGAAATACGTGATTCAGCCAGAACCCATGATGGAAGATTCCCTGTAATGAGGCAGATATAGGCCACTGTGGACGCCGTCTAGCCTGGGATCCCACGGTGTCATTTGTTTTAGGCGTGCATAAAAGTGCGGTTGGCCACAGTTTTGTGCACTTCTGAAAAAAAGGACACCACTAAACAGAGGCCAGACGGAGTCCAGAGTAACTCTGCTGTCTTATTATAGTGAATGGATCCTGCAGGGGTTTCATCTGAATTACATCACTTGGAAATTTAAATGGAAACCCCGATGTAAGTGCTCAGCCTAGAGCGCCGGATAAATGTTACGTAAAATGTTCCCAATAAAAGCTTCAACTCAGTCCTCAAAAAAAGCAAGTCCCCACTCAGGTCCATCATCTGTTAAAAATATAAGGGACTTCCAAGTTACTGGTAGCAGAAAGGCTCTGGAAAAGCAAAATGGTCCTTGCCCCCCAAAAGAAATTTAGAAAATTTTGTGCTCCCAAATCCAAATGCCTATTCTACAATAATTTGTTCTCCAATTGTCAAATAGCACTCCTTCCCCCTCAAATCTCACCGTATGGCTAAGTGGTACGATACAGCCACATATGGGGTATTAACACTTTTAGAAGAAATTGTGTGACACATTTCGGCACCATTTTTACCCATTGCCCTGTGTGAAAATGTAAAATCTGAGGGTAAAACATTTTTTTGTGGTAAAAATATAATTATGCTTTTTTCACTGCCCAATGGTATAAATTTAAAAATTAAAAAATGCTCACTACTTCCCTAGATAAATTCCTTGAGAGGTGTAGTTTACAAAATGGGGTCACTTGTGGGGGTTTCTGCTGTTTTGGCATGTCAGCGACTCTTCAAATGTGACATGGTGTCTGCTGCCTATCCCAGCCAACATAGCGCTTCTTTCTCTTCCGAACCCTGACGTACACCAAAGCAGTGGTTTTCCCCCACATATGGGGTATCGGCGTACTCAGGAGAAATTGTACAACAAATTTCATGGTGCAATTTATCCTGTTACCCTTATGATAATGCAAAATTAGGGAATGAAAAACATTTTTTGAGGGAAAAATGTGAAAATTTTATTTTTACGGCTCAATATTATAAACTTCTGTGAAGCAGCTGGGGGTGCAAGGTGCTCACCACACATCTAGATAAGTTCCCTAAGGGGTCTAGTTTCCAAAATGGTGGCACTTGTGGGGGGTTTCCACTGTTTAGGCACATTAGGGGCTCCCCATATGTGACATGGCGTCCGCTAATTATTCAAACAAATTTTACATTCAAAAAGTCAAATGGCGCTCCTTCCCTTTCAAACCCTGCCGTGCGCCCAAACAGTAATTTGCCTCCACATATGGGGTATCAGCGTGTTCAGGAGAAATTGCATAACAAATTTCATGGTGCAATTTATCCTATTACCCTTATGATAATGCAAAATTAAGGGATGAAAAACGGTTTTGTGGGAAAAATGTGAAAATTTTATTTTTACAGCTCAATATTATAAACTTCTGTGAAGCACCTTGGGGTTCAAGGTGCTCACCACACATCTAGATAAGTTCCCTAAGGGGTCTAGTTTCCAAAATTGTGTCACTTGTGGGGGGTTTCCACTGTTTAGGCACATCAGGAGCTCTCCAAACGCAACATAGCGTCTGCTAATTATTCAGACAAATTTTACATTCAAAAAGTCTAATGGCGCTCCTTCCCTTCCGAACCCTGCCTTGCGCCCAAACAGTGGTTTTCCCTCACATATGGGGTATCAGCACGCTCAAGAGAAATTGCACAAAAAAATTTGGGGTCCATTTTTTCATGTTACCCCTGTGAAAATAAAAAAAATTGGGTCTAAAGTAACATTTTTGTGAAAAAATGTTAATTTTTTTCTTCCACATTCCAAAAATTCCTGTGAAGCACCTGAAGGGTTAATAAAGTTCTTGAATGTGGTTTTGAGCACCTTGAGGGGTGCAGTTTTTAGAATGGTGTCACTTTTGGGTATTTTCTGTCATAAAGACCCCTCAAAGTGACTTCAAATATGATGTGGTCCCTAAAAAAATGTTTTGTAAATTTTGTTGGAAAAATGAGAAATCGCTGGTCAACTTTTAACCCTTATAGCTCCCTAACAAAAAAAAATTTTGGTTCCAAAATTGTGCTGATGTAAAGTAGACATGTGGGAAATGTTATTTATTAACTATTTTGTGTGACATATCTCTCTGATTTAAGGGCATGAAAATTCAAAGTTTGAAAATTGCAAAATTTTCAAAATTTTCGCCAAATTTCTGATTTTTTCACAAATAAACACAAGTTATATCGAAGAAATTTTACCACTATCATGAAGTACAATATGTCACGAAATATCAGTCTCAGAATCAGGGGAATACGTTGAAGCGTTCCAGAGTAATTACTTCATAAACTGGCAGTGGTCAGAATTGAAAAAATTGGCCCGGTCACGAAGGCAAAAACAGGCTCTGGCGCGAAGTGGTTAATATACACACAACGCGTTTCGTTGGCCACAGCCACCTTCATCAGGTGTGACAAGCAGCAAACAATTGATCCTTATATACATTTGACTAGGTATACAATTACTTAAAAGGGGCGGGGCCAGATACAGAGTAATACCTCTATATTAACCCCTTGAGTTCATATATGCTCAATAGAGTAAAAAGGATTGTTATAAATTAATGCCTAATGAAGCATATAGGGTTCTTATAAAAAGGATTCGCTGTATAAAAACTTGTGAATCCCATAATCATAAATAATAATTTTTACATACAACATAAAACAATGTATAAATATAAAGTTATAAAATTACAATCAGTTTCTATCATTATAATTAGGGAAAAGTAGACGAAGAAAGGAAAGAGAAAAAAAAAAAGAAAAAAAAGAAAAAAATAAAAATAAAAAAATAAAAAAAATTTAGCCAAAAAAAAAATAAAAATCTTTTTTTTTTTTTTTTCTTCTTTTCTCCCTTCCCTCTCTCTCCCCCTCTTCCCTCCTCTCTCTTTCCCCCTCTCCCTTTTTACTATCCTTTCTCTCTTCTCTCTCTCCTCCCTCCTCCCCTCCCTCTCTCCTTTCCCCTCTTCCCTCCTTCTCTCTCTCCTCCCCCCTGCTCCTCCATATAAAAGATATATATAATAAATTTACTAAAATATAAAAACAATTATTTAAAAAGTTGTCTTCTCTATATTAAGGTTCAAACCTTCAGGAGACAAGGTTCCCATTTTGAAAATCCAATAATTTTCACGTGTAATGAGACGATTTAGTCTATCAGGGTGTGTATCAACTATATGATCAATGATAGTTAGTTTTAGGTTATAAGGATTTTTTTGATGTTCTTTTAAGAAATGATTAGAAACACTATGTAGGGGAAAGCCGTTTCTAATATTTTGGCGATGTTTATTTGATCTGGAGTGCATTTCCTGGATAGTGCGGCCAATGTATTGCAGGCCGCAGGTGCACTGGAGCAGATATATCACATATGAGGACTGACATGTAAGTCTAAAGCGTATGGGATATATCTCTCCAGTGACCGCAGAGACGAATGTTTTAGCTCCGTTATCAATGGATTGACAGCATAAGCATTTAGGGACGTTGCATTTATAACATCCATTATTGCTAGTAGGAGCTGAATTTAAATGGTTCGGTCTTCTACCAATTGTTGTATTGCTAGGGGCTATATAGTTTCCTAGATTTTTACTCCTCCGATATATGACATGAGGAAATTCCGGTAAATGACCAGTTAATATTGGATCATTACTTAAAATGAACCAGTATTTTTTTAATAAACTGGATAACACTTGCGTAGGTTTACCATAAGTAGTAATCAGATTTAAACTGAAATCGTTGTTTGGCTCTTGGCTGGTATTCTTGGATTTGTTGATACACAGAGAGAGGAGGGAAGAGGGGGAGAGAGAGGGAAGGGAGAAAAGAAGAAAAAGAAAAAAAAGAAAAAAAGATTTTTTTTTTTTTTTTTTGGATAAAAATTTTTTATTTTTTTAATTTTTTTTTTTTTTTTTCTCTTTCCTTTCTTCGTCTACTTTTCCCTAATTATAATGATAGAAACTGATTGTAATTTTATAACTTTATATTTATACATTGTTTTATGTTGTATGTAAAAATTATTATTTATGATTATGGGATTCACAAGTTTTTATACAGCGAATCCTTTTTATAAGAACCCTATATGCTTCATTAGGCATTAATTTATAACAATCCTTTTTACTCTATTGAGCATATATGAACTCAAGGCGTTAATATAGAGGTATTACTCTGTATCTGGCCCCGCCCTTTTTAAGTAATTGTATACCTAGTCAAATGTATATAAGGATCAATTGTTTGCTGCTTGTCACACCTGATGAAGGTGGCTGTGTCCACCGAAACGCGTTGTGTGTATATTAATAAATCAGTCCTTTTAATATTTTTGCCCTGTTATTGGCGCTCTGGTACCGCTATCCATATTCACTCAAAGTCTTTTCTAGGCACGCAATACCCGTTTGTGGCGGGTTGGTTGCAATCCTGCCGACTACGCCAAAGCTGACTCGCCCCCTGGGCCGTGGGGCACTCGGATCCGGGCAATAGGGAAACGGTGGGGGTAGTAGTGGCAACCCGGTTCCGTGGCTCAGGGTGGTCAGGCCAGTGGTAGTCCATTATGCGCTGATGATTATGTCCGACTATGCCACCCGTGGATTGCGGTTATTAGGAACCGCCGCTGCATGCAGACCGCTGGGGCTGATGAGGTGTGCAGCTAGGGTAGTGTGACTCCCCACGGGAAGAGTGCGGCCCCAGGGCAGTATAAAGGATGCTGGGAGTGATGGTAGTGAGAGTCCCAGTGCTGATAGTGCTGGAGGAGCAAGGAGCACGCAGACAACAGGTTGCAGTCCAGGGTCTTTACTAGAACAGGTAAATTGACCCACAAACAGTCCCAGCTAGGAGGGGACCTGGATGTCTGAGAGCAACGGGGAAATTGGTCCTGGTCAGGGTGAGGGTGTAGGCCTACCGTGCTTTCTGTGCTCCTTCTGGCTATCTCCTTGTTATAGGGTAACAGCCCACGTTTCCGAGCTTTCCGGGTATTCTCGCCTGTATGGCCTGCGACGTGGGTTCCTTTCTGCTCCCAGCCTCGTACGGCTTTGCTGGTCCCTTCTGTTGTGGCAGGGCCTCCAGGCTTCTTAGGCCAAGGAATATACAGTCCCCTGCGGACTGGATATCTGCTGGAGAATGTGGAATCCTCCCAGCCTGAGACACCAAAGTCTGGTAAATTAAGTCCGTTATCTGCCAAGACAGGCTCTCTTCGCCTCTTGTCTCTGGCTTGTGGCTCTCCTCCTGCCACACTTCCTCTTAGGTGCAATACAACTGTCCCTCTCTGCTCTGGGACCTGAATCCTGAGACAGGTCGTCCAGCTCTCCCTAACCCTGCCACTAGCACCAGCTTTTATAGGGGCAGCCTGCTCCCCCTACTGGCCTGAGACAGGAGGTACTGCATGCTAATGTTCCCCTGACTAGAGAACCTCCCCCTTGCTCTCAGACACAGCTTTATTACATTTTGTGGCATCCAGGCCAGGGTGACACATATACTAATGTGCCACAAACAGGAAGTTGATATCACCAACCATTCCCATTTTATTTAGGTGCATCCATATAAATGGCCCACCCTGTACAGTGTGAAGGTTTGTGTGGGGCTCATCATACGATGTGGAAGGCTGTCTGGTGGCTCATTATACTGCTTGGAGGGCTAATGTGGCACCCCAGGCCTGGTTGCCACAAATGTGATTAATCTGCGTCTGAGAGCAGGAGGGAGGTTCCCTGGTTAGGGACAATTAGCATGCAGCACCTCCTGTCCCAGGCCAGTAGGGGGAGCTGGCTGCCCTATAAAAGCTGGAACTGGGGCAGGGTTAGAGAGACCAGAACCCACTTCTGAAGTGACCAGAAGGGTTTCTTAGAGGAAGGGACAGGTCAGCAGCAGCTGAGGAGTCCGTGAGGCAGAGGAGAGACTGCAAGCCAGGGACAGAGGCAACGAGAGCCGGTCCTGGCAGAGAATCAATCTAACCGGACATTGGGGACCAAGGCTGTCCGGGTTATCATTCCCAGCAGAAAAGAACCAACCCGCAAGGGATTTCAGGTCCCTTGGCCTAAGAAGCCTGGAGGCTTCTCCACACAGAGGGACCAGTACAGCGAGGAGAATGCAAAAGGTACCCAAGGCCCGAGTCGCAAGCCATACAGGTGAAAAGTACACGGCAAGCTCAGGGACGTGGGCTATTACACCACGAAGAGGGGGATGGTCAGAAAGAGCATAGAGAGAACGGTAGGCCTACACACTCACCCTGACCAGTGGGGCTCCCCCGAATGCTCTCAGACACCCAGGCCCATTCCTAACCGGTACTACTGTTGGGTCATTAATAACATCTACAATAAAGACCCAGAAGTGTTTTGAAACGGACTCTGAACTTTTACTATTGCGGCCGGCACTATCACCCCCAGCATCCACCTACACTGCCCTAAGGCCACACTCCTCCCATGGGGAGTTATCCCACCCTTGAGCTGCACACCAACACCAGCCTCAGCGGTCTGCCTAGCAGCGGCAGTTATCCCTGACCGCAATCCACGGGTGGCGTAGTCGGACATTCACAAATATATAAATAGACTGCCACCACATTGGTCTGACCACCCTGAGCCACGGGACGGGGTTGCCACTACTACCCCCATCAGCACCGTACACCAGAAGACCCGGTTTCGAGTACCCCACAGCCCAGGGGGCGAGTCAGCTTTTGCGTAGTCGGCAGGATTGTGACCAACCCGCCACAAACGGGTATTGCGTGCCTGAAAAGACTTTATATTTACCTGAGTGAAGTTTCCCGCCATTCGGGGCCGTTTCCTGACAAAAGGCGCCATCTTCGGGACGCCGCGCGGGAAGAAGAGGGGCGTGGACACCAAAACCGCGCGAGACCTGAAGCCCCGCCCTACGTCCAGACACTGCGCAAGGTCCTGGAAGGAGATCCAGCGGACGCCAACGTCATCACCCCATGACGCAAGGTCCTCACCCAGAGCATCGCGAGCGGAGCCGCGGCCTACAGAAGAGGATCGTCGGAAGGTAGGCCACGGTTAACTAGGGGGGAGGAAGATGTCGGAAGCGGAGGGACCCTCTACCACCAGCGTAGCCACTGCAGCTGTGATGCCGTTTTCCATGCCCTATATCCCCGGAGCGGCCTGGCTGCCACAGTATGCCGGCGAGTCGCATACCTTGAGCGACTTTAAAGAAAGACTGTATAGCTTATTCAAAGTTTATCCCCTGACAGAAGAACAGAAAGTAAGCATACTGATAGGGCAGCTAACTGGTGCGGCCCAGCGGGAGGTAAAGTCTTGGACAGCTGAGGAGAAAAGGACTGTAAGGGGGGTTCTGAACTGTCTACGGGACACCTTTGATACCCGTACCTCAGCAGAAATCAAAATGCGGTTCTATAGATGTAAGCAGCGGGCCCAAGATAGTATCAGAGACTATGCCTTAAACTTGCAAGAAGCCCTGGTAGCAATCAAACAAGCTGACCCTGGCAGCGTGCAGGATACAGATAAACTATTGACTGAACAGTTCATAGAAGGTCTGCTGTCCAGCGCCCACAGAACCCAGCTGCACCTCATGGCCCTACATAACCCCGATTTGACTTTTGCACAGTTTAAAGATAGGGCCATCCGGGTGCTCCGAGAACCCGCACCAGGTGGCGCTGTAGCTTCCCGGCGCCCTGCCATCATTTACCACCAGGAGGCAGCGCCCTACCCTGCAGACCTTGTGGGGGCTGGTGCGCAGGCCCTAAACCCATCCCCGCCAGCAAACCTGCACCATCAGGTCCAAGAACTAACAAAGAGTGTTGCTGCATTGACCAGGACCGTACAGTCATTACAGATGGACCCGTCAGGACCAATCAAGCTGACTTCCAGTCCGGAGGATGTCCCGTGGCGTCGACAGAGGAGGATCCGGTCATTCAGAGGGAGGCCCACAGACCGCTACGCTGAGGATGGACAGCCGATTTGCCGCCGTTGCAACCAGCCAGGACACATAGCCAGGTACTGTACTTTAAACGGGTCCGACCTGGGGCAGAAGGCCAACCCCCAGGCATAAGGTCACCAGGCCCATCTAATTGGCGCTATAAGTACGTGGGGGGACGCCCAGTTTTACCCGTAGTGCTGGACAGTATCCCCATGAGTGCACTGCTGGACACCGGGTCCCAAGTGACTACCATCCTCTATGTACTTTTCAAGCAGTACTGGAGTGACACTGATATAACCCGTTATCCAGACAATGACTTGAGAATCATCGCCAGCAATGGCCAACCCGTGCCGCAGGTGGGGTTCAAAGAGGTGACCATCAAGATTGGTAAAGTTGAACGGCCGGCACAGGGGATGATTATTGTGGACACTGACCGTCGTGAAAGTCACACTAAAATAACTTTGGGTACTAACGTGATTGCAAATTGTCTTTCAGAGATAATTGTAATTTTACAGCAGGTGGCGATGAATGCTAGCTCCAGCCAACAGAGGGTCCTCCAGAAAGAGATAAGAGCCCTGATGAGACGGCAACAAGTAGAACTGTCTGGTGGTGAGATCGGTAGCGTGAGGATGAGCGACCCGTTCCCCATTGCCATGCCTCCCAAAAGTGAAATGATGATCTGGTGTCGGACTGCAATCCAGTTAAGAGGAAGAGACTACCAAGCCATGGTAGAACCCGTGTACTCAGACAGCAGGCCCACCATTTTGACAGCCCGAAGGGTGGTTGATGTCCACCATGGGAGGGTGCCCGTCCGCATCTTGAACATTAGGGAAAGGGAAGTACACTTGCCCCGGTATGCTACACTAGCCAAATTGTTTGCTGTCGAACACAGTGCTCTCAGGGTCGTGGAACCCTTGCCTCCATCTCCCCCGGTGGAGGATAATGGCTCCCAGAAACAAAAGAAGGACTGGTGCCAGAAACTCCATGTGGGTGCTGACTCCACTCCCCTGCACCAAAAACAAGGAGTCTACCGGGTGGTTCAGGAGTACGAGAGAATCTTTAGTAAGCACCCGCTAGACTTCGGCAGAGTAAAAGGGGTAGAACACCACATCCCCACGGGGAGCCACCCACCAATAAAAGAGAGATACAGACCTGTACCCCCCGCACACTATCAGAACGCAAAGGCCATGCTGAGAGAAATGAAAGAAGCCGGGGTCATTAGAGACAGCTGTAGCCCCTGGGCAGCTCCCTTAGTTCTGGTAAAAAAAGAAAGACGGTTCCATGAGAATGTGCGTGGATTATAGAAAGGTTAATCGTTTTACCCATAAAGACGCGTACCAGTTGCCTAGGATAGAGGAGTCTTTAGTCGCACTAAAATCAGCTAACTTCTTCTCTACTTTGGATCTTACTAGTGGGTACTGGCAGGTTCCTGTGCCAGAGGCTGACAAGGAGAAGACCGCCTTCACCACCCCGATGGTACTCAGTGAATTCAATTGTATGCCGTTCGGGCTCTGCAACGCACAAGGGACCTTCCAGAGGTTGATGGAATGCTGCCTTGGACACAAAAATTTTGAAACGGTCCTACTCTACTTGGACGATGTTATTGTCTATTCAAAGACTTACGAGGACCATCTAAAACACCTGGCAGAGGTGTTCGAGGCCCTGGCAGGCTTTGGCATGAAAGTGAAACCATCCAAGTGCCATCTGTTAAAGCCGAAGGTACAGTACCTGGGACACGTGGTGAGTGCAGAAGGAGTAGCCCCCGACCCTGACAAGATCACAGCAATAAAGAACTGGCCAAGCCCCTCTAACATAAAAGAAGTGAGGCAGTTCCTCGGGTTGGTGGGCTACTACCAAAGGTTCATCCCCGGGTTCACCATGATGGCAGCTCCAATGCAGGACCTCCTGATAGGACAATCTAAGACCAGAAGCCAAAAGCCACCCTTCAAGTGGGACAAGCTGGAAGAGGAGTCCTTCCGCCTGCTGAAGATGGCCCTCACGGGGGATGAAATCCTGGCCTACCCCGATTATGGCCAGCCTTTTATCCTCCACACAGACGCAAGTAATGTGGGGCTGGGAGCCGTACTGTCACAGAAGCAACAGGGCAGAGAAAGGGTGATCGCGTACGCCAGCCGGAAATTGAGGCCCACCGAGAGAAACCCGGAGAATTACAGCTCCTTCAAACTGGAGTTCTTGGCCGTGGTGTGGGCCGTAACGGAACATTTTAAACATTACCTGGCCTCTGCTAAGTTCACAGTATACACGGACAATAATCCATTGATGCACATGGACACCGCAAGACTTGGTGCCTTAGAGCAGCGATGGATGGCCCGGCTATCAAACTATGACTTCACAATCAAGTACCGGGCAGGCCGAGCCAATGCCAATGCAGATGCCCTATCGAGAATGCCCAACTTACCCGATGAGGGAGAAGATCCAGACGAGCTGGAGGAAATAGAGCTCCCTGCATTCCACCGGTATGGGGCCACTCAGTACTCCCACCGTGTAAGAGACAAAGACTCGACCACCGTCATGTTCAATCCCTTACCTCACCACGGCTGGGCTGAAACGCAGGATAGTGACCCTGCAGTTCGCTTGGTGAAGGAAATGCTGACTCAGGCAGATGCCTAACCCGATCCGGATGCCCCTGAGGAAGCTAAGCAGCTGTGGAAGGAGAAGAGCAGGCTATTCCTCTACGAGGGGAAGCTGTGCAGAAGGCTTGTCAACCACCGGACACACGAGTTAACCTGGCAGGTAGTAGTCCCAAGGTGAGATGCGGCCATGGTCCTGGAGGCCTACCATGACAGAGCAGGACACTTCGGGTGGAAGAAACTGGAGTTCCTGTTACGTGAGCGGTTCTTCTGGATAGGTATGAGAGGGGCCATAGAGAGATGGTGTAGAGAATGCGGCCCCTGTAACCTCAGAAGGAAGGATCGTACCAGCCAAAAGACTCCTTTGAGGCCGATTATCACCAGGCAGCCTCTCGAGCTGGTAGCACTAGACCACATGAAGTTGGCTCCAAGCCGGTCCGGCTACATCTATGCCCTCACGATTGTGGACCATTACTCCCGGTTCCTAGTGGTGGTTCCTGTTAAAGACTTGACAGCGCAAACGGCAGCCCGCGCCTTTCAGCAACACTTCTGCCATCCACACGGGTACCTGGAGCAGGTATTGACAGACCAAGGTCCAGCGTTCGAGGCTGAAGTCTTCCAAGAGTTCTGCAACCTCTACGGCTGTAAGAAGATACGGACGACGCCTTACCACCCCCAGACCAACGGGATGTGTGAGAAAATGAACCAAGTCGTCATAGACCTGCTCAAAACGTTGCCCCTGGAGGAACGCTGCCTGTGGCCTGAGAAGCTGCCAGATCTAATAGACTTGTGACTCGCCCCCTGGGCCGTGGGACACTCGGAGCCGGGCAACAGGGCAATAATGAGGGTAGTAGTGGCAACCCGGTCCGTGGCTCAGGGTGGTCAGACCAGTGGCAGTCTTCTATATGTTTTGCAATGTCCGACTATGCCACCCGTGGATTGCGGTCAGGGCTAACCGCCGCTGCAGTGCATACCGCTGGGGCTGATGTAAATGTGCAGCACTGAATAGTACGACTCCCCACGGGAGGAGTATGGCCCCAGGGCAGTATATAATGGATGATGGAGGGGATGATTTCGACCGCAATAGCCAGGAAACGGAGGCCTCTTAAACAGTTCAGGGTCTTTATTAGAACAGGTGAGATGACCCAAAAACAGTCCCGGCTAGGAGGGGGCCTGGATGTCTGAGAACAAGTGGGAAGCTGGCCCTGGTCAGGGTGAGGGTGTAGGCCTACTGTGCTCTCTGCGCTCTTTCTGGCTATTTCCCTCCTCGTGGTGTAATAGCCCACGTTCCTGAGCTCGCCGTGTCTTCTCGCCCATATGGCTTGCAACTTGGGTCCCTTTCTACTCCCGGCCTGGTACGGCTTTGCTGGTCCCTTCTGCTGTGGCGGAACCTCCGGGCTTCTTAGGCCAAGGAACATACAATCCCCTACGGACTGGTTATTTGCTGTAGGACTTGGAATCCTCACAGCCTCAGACACCAAAGTCTGGTAGATTAGTTTCTCTATCTGCCAGGACAGGCTTGCTTCGCCTCTTGTCCCTGGCTCGTGGCTCTCCTACTGCCACATGGCCTCTTAGGCTGCAACACAACTGTCTGTCCCTGCTCTGGGACACCTCTTTCTTCAGAGATAGGTTTTCCAGTTCTCCCTAACCCTGCCCCCAGTTCCAGCTTTTATAGGGGCAGCCTGCTCCCCCTACTGGCCTGGGACAGGAGGCACTGCATGCTAATGGTCCTTGACCAGAGAACCTCCCCCTTGCTCTCAGACACAGCTTTATTATACATTTGTGGCATCCAGGCCAGGGTGACACAGTATTTGCCCCTTAGAGCTTCGGGTTGACCTACGTAACCCACTGTCTGGTGGTGGTCTAACCTGGTTTTTCTCACTAACGCTCGGGGTGCAATCACTGGCTAGACTTACAGGCAGGGCAGGCAGCTGTCTGCGGGTCCTCTGGCTTACCGCAGGCATGGCAGGCTCACTGTCAGCAGAGGGTTGATTCTCCTGGGCTGCTGGTACAGGCTCTTCTGCCACTGGGGCTGCTTGTTCTTCTTCACCTTCCGGCTCTGGTGTAGGTTGTTGCTGCATTGGTTGCAGGAAATGCAGGATGGGTACCACTATGGCATCGTTTATTCGAGTCCAGGACTGAGGGAACTCTCCGAGAACGGTGCTGATCATTTCTTCCTTGTCCTTTCCGGGTTCAAGGTCTCTCTGATCCTCTTCTGCATTCCGTAGTTGCTCGGGGCACCTTTTTAGGTGGTCTCTGGAGACGGTAGTAGTGGTTTCTCCTCCATCCTTGGTGATCACGCACACCTTTGGGTTGTCGTGATCAGACTGCAGTATGGTGTAGGGTTCCCTTTCCCACTGGTCGTCCAGCTTGTGTAGCCTTCTCTTTCACTTCAGAACCTGCTCACCAGGTTCTAGGGGCCCAGCAGGGGCGTGTTGGTTGAAGAGTCTTTCTTGCCTTTCTCTCACCTGGGCCAGGCTCTTCTCCACACTCTCCTGTACCTTCTTGTACTGCAGCCGCATCTGGGGAGGTGTCCTCGGGTGTTAGGACTCCCATCTCCAGGTCTATGGGCAGCTTACCTGGTCTGGCTCGCATCAGGTAAGCCGGGGTGCAGTTTGTAGCATTCACCGGGATATGGTTGTATAAGTCTATCAGGTCCGGCAGTTTTTCTGGCCACAGGCTGCGTTCCTCCAGGGGCAAAGTCTTCAGGAGATCAATGACTATATTGTTGATTTTCTCACACATCCCGTTGGTTTGTGGGTGGTAAGGCGTTGTCCAAATCTTTTTACAGCCATAGAGGTTGCAGAACTCTTGGAAGATTTCAGCCTCGAACGCTGGACCCTGGTCTGTCAGGACCTGTTCCGGATACCCGTGTGGACAGCAGAAGTATTGCTGGAAGGCTCTGGCCACCGTTTGAGCTGTCAAGTCTTTTACAGGGACCACCACTAGAAATCGGGAATAGTGGTCCACGATTGTCAGGGCATAAACGTATCCTGACCGGCTTGGAGCCAATTTGACGTGGTCCAGAGCTACCAGTTCAAGAGGCTGCTGGGTGACGATGGGCCTCAAGGGTGTCTTCTGACTGGTGCGGTCCTTCCTCCTTAGATTACAAGGGCCACAGTCTCTGCACCACTTCTCTACAGCCCCTCTCATGCCGATCCAGAAGAACCGGCCTCTTATCAGGAACTCCAGTTTCTTCCAGCTGAAGTGCCCCGCCCTGTCATGGTAAGCCTCCAGGACCATAGCTGCATCTCGCCTTGGGACCACGACTTGCCAGGTCAGCTCATGCATCCGGTGGTTGACGAGTCTTCTGCACAGCTTACCTCCATAGAGGAACAGCCTGCTCTTCTCTTTCCATAGCTGCTTGGCTTCCTCTGGAGCATCCGGATCTAGACGGGCGTCTTCTCGGGTCAACAAGTCTTTCACCATGCAGATTGCAGGGTCACTATCTTGGGTCTCGGCCTAGCTGTGGTGAGGTAGGGGATTGATCATGACGGTTGTTAAGTCTTCCTCCTTCACGCGGTGGGAGTATTGAGTGGCTCCATACCGGTGAAACGCAGGGAGTTCTACCTCCTCCAGCTCTTCTGGGTCTTTGCCTCCGTCAGGAAAGTGAGGCATTCTCGATAGGGCGTCAGCGTTGGCATTGGTTCTGCCTGCCCGGTACTTGATCGTGAAGTCATAATTCGAGAGTCGCGCCATCCACCGCTGCTCTAGGGCACCTAGTCTTGCATTGTCCAGGTGTGTCAACGGGTTGTTGTCCGTGTACTCAGTGAACTTTGCGGAGGCCAGGTAATGCTTAAACCGTTCTGTGACGGCCCACACCACTGCCAAGAATTCTAGCTTGAAGGAGCTGTAATTCTCCGGGTTCCGTTCAGTGGGCCTCAGCTTCCGGCTGGCATACGCGATCACCCTTTCTCTGCCCTGTTGGTTTTGCGACAGTACGGCTCCCAGCCCCACATTACTAGCGTCTGTGTGGAGAATAAAAGGCTGACCATAATCGGGGTAGGCCAGGATCTCATCCCCCGTGAGGGCCATCTTCAACTGGCGGAAGGACTCCTCTTTCGGCTTGTCCCACTTGAAGGGTGGCTTTTGGCTTCTGGACTTAGACTGTCCTATCAGGAGGTCCTGCATAGGGGCTGCCATCTTAGTGAACCCGGGGATGAACCTTCGGTAGTAGCCTACGAACCCGAGAAATTGCCTCACTTCTTTGATGTTTGAGGGGCTTGGCCAGCTCTTGATTACTGTGACCTTGTCAGGGTCGGGGGCTACTCCTTCTGCACTTACCACGTGCCCTAGGTACTGGACCTTCGGTTTCAACAGGTGACACTTTGATGGTTTCACCTTCAGGCCATAGCCTGCCAGGGCTTCGAACACCTCTGCCAGGTGTTTTAGATGGTCCTCGTAGGTCTTCGAATAGACGATCACGTCGTCCAGGTAAAGTAGGACCGTCTCGAATTTTCGGTGCCCTAGACAGCATTCCATCAGCCTCTGGAAGGTCCCTGGTGCGTTGCAGAGCCCGAAGGGCATACAGTTGAACTTGCTCAGTCCCATCGGGGTGGTGAAGGCGGTCTTCTCCTTGTCAGCCTCTGCCACAGGAACCTGCCAGTACCCGCTAGTAAGGTCCAAAGTAGAAAAGAAGTTAGCTGATTTTAGTGCAGCTAAAGACTCCTCTATTCTAGGCAGCGGATATGCGTCTTTGTGGGTGATACGGTTGATTTGTCTATAGTCCACGCACATTCTCATGGTGCCGTCTTTCTTTTTTACCAGAACCAAGGGGGCTGCCCAGGGGCTACAGCTATCTCTAATGACCCAGCTTCTTTCATTTCCCTCAGCATGCCCTTTGCGTTCTGATAATGTGCAGGGGGTACAGGTCTGTGCCTCTCCTTTATTGGTGGGTGGCTCCCAGTGGGGATGTGGTGTTCCACTCCCTTTACTCGACCGAAGTCTAGCGGGTGCTTACTAAAAATTCTCTCATACTCCTGAACCACCTGGTAGACTCCTTGTTTTTGGTGCAGGGGAGTGGAGTCAGCACCCACATGGAGTTTCTGGCACCAGTCCTCCTTTTGTTTCTGGGAGCCATTACCCTCTGCCTGTGGAGATGGAGGCAAAGGCTCCATGGCCCTGATAGCTTTGTGTTCGACAGCAAACAGTTTGGCAAGTGTAGCGTACCTGGGTAAGTGTACCTCCCTCTCCCCAATGTTGAGAATGCGAACGGACACCCTCCCATAACGGACATCAACCAACCCCCGGCCTGTCAAAATGGTGGGCCTGCTGTCTGAGTACACGGGTTCTACCATGGCTTGGTAGTTTCTACCTCTCAACCCGATTGCAGTCCGACACCAGATCATCATTTCACTTTTGGGAGGCATGGAAATGGGGAATGGGTCACTCATTCTTACGCTACCGATCTCACCACCAGACAGTTCTACCTGCTGAACTCTCATCAGGGCTTTTATCTCTTTGTTGAGGACTCTCTGTTGGCTGGAACTAGCATTCACCGCCACCTGTTGTAGAATTACAATTACCTCTGAAAGACAATTTTCAATCACGTTAGTACCCACAGTTATTTTAGGGTGACTTTCACGATGGTCAATGTCCACAATAATCACTCCCTGTGCCGGCAGTTCAACTTTACCAATCTTAATGGTCATCTCCTTGAACCCCATCTGCGGCACGGGCAAGCCATTACTGGCGATGATACTCAAGTCACTGTCTGGATACCGTGTTATATCGGCATCAGTCCAATACTGCTTAAAAACTACATAAGGGATAGTAGTTACTTGCGACCCGGTATCCAGCAAGGCGCTTATGGGGATACCGTCCAGCACCATGGGTAAAACCGGGCGCCCCCCCCACATACTTATCTCGCCAATTATAAGGGCCTGGTGATCTTATGCCTGGAGGTTAGCCCTCTGCCCCAGGTTGGACCCATTTAAATTACAGTACATGGAAATGTGTCCGGGCTGGTTGCATCGACGGCAAATGGGCTGTCCATCCTCCGCGTAGCAGTCTGTGGGCCTCCTTCGGAACGACGGGGTCCTCCTCTGTCGACGCCACGGGACATCCTCCGGACTTGAAGCCAACTCAATGGATCTTGACGGGTCCACTTGTAACGCCTGGACTGTCCTGGTCAACGCCGCGACGCTCCTGGTCAGCTCCTGAACTTGGTGGTGCAGATCTTTCGATGGGGCTTGGTTCAGGGCCTGTGCATCGGCCCCCACAGAGTCCATAGAGGAGGGCGCCGCCTCCTGGTGGTAAGTAAGAGCAGGGCGCCGGGGGTTTATAGCGCCACTTGTTGCGGGTTCACGGAGCACCCTTATGGCCCTGTCCTTGAATTGGGCAAAGGTCAGATAAGGGTTCTGAAAGAACATGAGGCGCAGCTGGGTCCTGTGGGCGCTAGACAGTAGACCTTCTATGAACTGTTCTGTTAATAGCCTATCTGTATCCTGCACGCTGCCAGGGTCAGCTTGTTTGATGGCTCTCAGGGCTTCCTGCAAATTTAGGGCATAGTCTCTGATGATGTCCTGTGCCCGCTGCTTACATCCGTAGAACCGCATTTTAATTTCAGCGGAGGTACGTGTATCAAAGGTACCCCGCAGCCGGGCCAGAATGTCCTTTACAGTCCTTTTCTCCTCAGCGGGCCATGACTTTACCTTCCGCTGGGCTGCGGCAGTTTACTGACCTGTCAGTATGCTAATCTTCTGTTCCTCTGTCAGGGGGTAAACTTGGAATAAACTGTACAGCCTTTCCTTAAAGTCAGTTAGTGCATGGGGCTCCCCTGAATACTTGGGCAGCCAGGCCGCTCCAGGGATGTAAGGCATGGAGAATGGCATCACCGCTGCTGCAGCTGCGCTGGTGGTAGTGGGCGCCTCCGCGTCTGACATCTTCTTCCCCCCTAGTCAACCGTGGCCTACCTTCCGTTGATCCTCTTCCGTAGGCCGCGGCTCCGCTGGTGCTGCTCCGGGCGAGGACCTTGCGTCGAGTCCTGGTGACGCCAGCTTCGCTCTCACTCCTTCCAGGACCTTGCGCAGTGTCGGTGCGTAGGGCGGGGCTTCGGGTCTCGCGCGGTTTGGACGTCCACGCCCCTCTTCTTCCTGCACGGCGTCCTGAAGATGGCGTCCGATGGCGGGAACACGGCTGAGGATGGCGGGAAACAGCTGAAGATGGCGGGAAACGGCTCCGGATGGCGGGAAACCTCTTTTTCAGGTAAGTGTGAAGTCTTTTTCAGGCACGCAATACCCGTTTGTGGCGGGTTGGTCACAATCCTGCCAACTACGCCAAAGCAGACTCGCCCCCTGGGCCGTGGGACACTCGGAGCCGGGCAACAGGGCAATAATGGGGGTAGTAGTGGCAACCCGGTCCGTGGCTCAGGGTGGTCAGACCAGTGGCAGTCTTCTATATGTTTTGCAATGTCCGACTACGCCACCCGTGGATTGCGGTCAGGGCTAACCGCCGCTGCAGTGCGGACCGCTGGGGCAGATGTAAATGTGCAGCACTGAATAGTACGACTCCCCACGGGAGGAGTATGGCCCCAGGGCAGTATATAATGGATGATGGAGGGGATGATTCCGACCGCAATAGCTAGGAAACGGAGGCCTCTTAAACAGTTCAGGAGGGGGCCTAGATGTGTGAGAACAAGTGGGAAGCTGGCCCTGGTCATGGTGAGGGTGTAGGCCTACCATGCTCTCTGCGCTCTTTCTGGCTATTTCCCTCCTCGTGGTGTAATAGCCCACGTTCCTGAGCTCGCCGTGTCTTCTCGCCCGTATGGCTTGCTACTTGGGTCCCTTTCTACTCCCGGCCTGGTACGGCTTTGCTGGCCCCTTCTGCTGTGGCGAAACCTCCGGGCTTCTTAGGCCAAGGAACATACAATCCCCTGCGGACTGGTTATTTGCTGTAGGACTTGGAATCTTCACAGCCTCAGACACCAAAGTCTGGTAGATTAGTTTCTCTATCTGCCAGGACAGGCTTGCTTCGCCTCTTGTCCCTGGCTCGTGGCTCTCCTACTGCCACACGGCCTCTTAGGCTGCAACACAACTGTCTGTCCCTGCTCTGGGACACCTCTTTCTTCAGAGACAGGTTGTCCAGTTCTCCCTAACCCTGCCCCCAGTTCCAGCTTTTATAGGGGCAGCCTGCTCCCCCTACTGGCCTGGGACAGGAGGTACTGCATGCTAATGGTCCTTGACCAGAGAACCTCCCCCTTGCTCTCAGACACAGCTTTATTATACATTTGTGGCATCCAGGCCAGGGTGACACACTTGTATAATCATATCCCGGTGGGATCTACCAACTGCACCCCGGCTTACCTAATGCGAGCAAGACCTGGTAAGCTGCCGATGGACTTGGAGATGGGAGTCATGACACCCGAGTACACCTCCCCAAAAGCAGACTGGGACACGGAAAGGAGGCAGCAGTACAAGAAGGTACAGGAGAGTGTGGAGAGGAGCTTATCCCAGGCGAGAGAGAAGCAGGAGAGGCTCTTCAACCAACACGCACCTGCTGGTCCCCTGGCACCTGGAGAACATGTCCTAAAGAGGAAGAGGTGGCTCCACAAGCTGGACGACCAGTGGGAGAAGGACCCATACACGGTGCTGCCTTCCAACCATGACAATTCGAAGGTGTGTGTAATCAGCAAGGATAGAGGAGAAACCACCACCACTGTTTCCAGAGACCACCTGAAAAGGTACCCCGAGCAGCTACAGAGTGCTGGTGAAGACCAGAATAGCCTTGAACCCGCAGTGGACAAGGAAGAAATGGTCAGCACAGTCCTCGGAGAGTTCCCCCGGTACTGGACTCAAATTAACAACGCCATAGTGGTACCCGTCCTTACCTTCCTTCAACCAAACCAGCAAGAACCTACAGGAGAGCAGGAAGAGTCAGAAGAACAAGCAGCCCCGGAGGCAGAAGAGTCCATACCAGCAGCCCAGGAGAGTCAGTCCTCTGCTGATAGTGAGCCTGCCATGCCTGCGGTAAGCCAAAGGATGCGCACACGGCTGCCCGACCTACCTGTGGGCCCTGCAAGTATCTGTACCCCCAATAAGAGTAAAGAGAGCCAGGTTAGACCACCACCAGACAGTGGGTTACGTAGGTCAACCCGGAGCACTAGGGGACAGATACACTTACGCTGGAAAATATAGGATGTGCCAATAGTGTGACCTGTATATATTTTCCTGCAAATGATGCCTAATGTTGAAAAAGTTTACAAAAGTTAATTGCATGACCAGTAATTATGTTTTTCTAGTTTCTCCTAGTGACAAATGGACTAACAGGTTATGAACTTTGAGTAACTGGGACTGCTTGTAAATAATTGCACAAGGTGCCTCCTTTTGAATCTCAACCACGGAAGAAAGACTGTCCAAGCAAAGACTGTCAAGGACTTGGGGGTTAGGACAGATCCCCACCCGGTTTGAGCCTTACCTGTTTAAGTGACATGGACACCCGGTCACAGACCACACTGTGAACTAAAGAACTCAATTGTGTTTTGTTTGTTGCCATTTATTAATGTTGTGTTTATGGTCATGCATATGTTACCCGGTTGTTTTTGCCAAAAAGGCTTAGTCTCGGAGTACTAACTTTTACTAGGGGGGAATGTGGCACCCCAGGCCTGGTTGCCACAAATGTGATTAATTCTGCATCTGAGAGCAGGAGGGAAGTTCCCTGGTTAGGGACAATTAGCATGCAGCACCTCCTGTCCCAGGCCAGTAGGGGGAGCTGGCTGCCCTATAAAAGCTGGAACTGGGGCAGGGTTAGAGAGACCAGAACCCACTTCTGAAGTGACCAGAAGGGTTTCTTAGAGGAAGGGACAGGTCAGCAGCAGCTGAGGAGTCCGTGAGGCAGAGGAGAGACTGCAAGCCAGGGACAGAGGCGACGAGAGCCGGTCCTGGCAGAGAATCAATCTAACCGGACATTGGGGACCGAGGCTGTCCGGGTTATCATTCCCAGCAGCAAAAAACCAACCCGCGAGGGATTTCAGGTCCCTTGGCCTAAGAAGCCTGGAGGCTCCGCCACACAGAGGGACCAGTACAGCGAGGAGAAAGCAAAAGGTACCCAAGGCCCGAGTCACAAGCCATACAGGCGAAAAGTACACGGCAAGCTCAGGGACGTGGGCTATTACACCACGAAGAGGAGGATAGTCAGAAAGAGCATAGAGAGAACGGTAGGCCTACACACTCACCCTGACCAGTGGGGCTCCCCCAAATGCTCTCAGACACCCAGGCCCATTTTTAACCGGTACTACTGTTGGGTCATTAATAACATCTACAGTAAAGACCCAGAAGTGTTTTGAAACGGACTCTGAACTTTTACTATTGCGGCCGGCACTATCACCCCCAGCATCCACCTACACTGCCCTGAGGCCACACTCCTCCCGTGGGGAGTTATCCTACCCTTGAGCTGCACACCAACACCAGCCTCAGCGGTCTGCCTAGCAGCGGCGGTTATCCCTGACCGCAATCCACGGGTGGCGTAGTCGGACATTCACAAATATATAAATAGACTGCCACCACATTGGTCTGACCACCCTGAGCCACGGGACCGGGTTGCCACTACTACCCCCATCAGCACCGTACACCAGAAGACCCGGTTTCGAGTACCCCACAGCCCAGGGGGCGAGTCACTAGTGAGGGTCATTATACTGTGTTGTGAGGTGAGGGGGCCATTATACTTTATGTAGGCCCATTATACAGTACTGCATGGAGTACTGTGTGGGGATCACAGTTGGGGGATCATACTCATACACACCATATGTTGCGACTAATATGCATGTACAGGACTAACATGTATGTATGAAGTATGCTATATGCACCTTTGCACTTTATGTTACCTTCCACTTTAAAAATCCCCAAAACAGGTGCTACACACGTGGTCAAAATTGTTGGTACCCCTCGTTTAATGAAAGAAAAACCCACAATCGTCAAAGAAATAACTTGAATCTGACAAAAGTAATAATAAATTAAAAATCTATGAAAATGAACAAATGAAAGTCAGACATTGCTTTTCAACGCTGCTTCCACAGAATATTTAAAAAAATGAAACTCATGAAATAGGCCTGGACAGAAATGATGGTACTCTTAACTTAATATTTTGTTGAACAACCTTTTGAGGCAATCACTGCAATCAAACGATTACTGTAACCGTCAATGAGACTTCTGCACCTCTAGACAGGTATTTTGGCCCACACCTCTTGAACAAACTGCTCCAGTTGTCTCATGTTTGGAGGTTGCCTTTTCCAGACGGCATTTTTCAGCTCTTTCCAAAGATGCTCAATAGAATTTAGGTCAGGGCTCATAAAAGGCCACTTCAGAATAGTCCAATGTTTAGCCATTCTTGGGTGTTTTTAGCTGTGTGTTTTGGGTCATTATCCTGTTGCAAGACCCATGACCTGCGACTGAGACCAAGCTTTCTGTCCCTGGGCAGCACATTTCTCTCTAGAATACCTTGATAGCCTTGAGATTTCATTGTACCCTGCACAGATTCAAGACACCCTGTGCCAGATGCAGAAAAGCAGCCCCAGAACATAACAGAGCCTCCTCCATGTTTCACAGTAGGGACAGTGTTCTTTTCTTGATATGCTTCATTTTTCTGTCTGTGAACATAGAGCAGATGTGCCTTGCCAAAAACTTCCATTTTTGTCTCTTATGTCCATGGGACATTCTCCCAGAAGCTTTGTGGTTTGTCAACATGTGGTTTGGCAAATTCCAGTCTGGCTTTTTTATGATTTTTTTTCAACAGCTTATGAGTCTCCCTTCACCAACTTAGTGCTCTTCACAAGGAAATACTTTTCTTATGCCAAAGACCTCTCACCCAGTCAACCAGTTTTCTTGTTTTATACTGATGAGGGTCAAAAACCCAAAACCTTTAGCCATGTACCTAGGGCCGGCTCCAGATTTTTGTGGGTCCTGGGCGAAAGAGTCTCAGTGGGCCCCTTTAACACATACCACGATTCATGATGCACAGATACAGCAGAGAAATATATATATAGTACAATGCAAAAATTTCACTTTTTACATTACATGAGGGATATCTATTGTAAATTCTACAAAAGCTCAGAAACCGGCGAATCCTCGCAGCGCACAGTGCAGACCGGACAGTATAGTCCTCCATACAGTATTATGGGCAACACATAGTCCTCCATACAGTATTATGGGCCCCATATATTGCTCCATACAGAATAATGGACTCCATATAATGCTCCATACAGAATAATGGACCCCATATAATGCTGCTCCATACAGAATAATGGATCCCATAAAATGCTCCATGCAGAGTACTGGCCCCCATATAACGCTCCATGCAGAATACTGGCCCCCTTATAATGCTCCATACAGAATACTGGCCCCCTTATAATGCTCCATACAGAATACTGGTCCCCATATAATACTCCATGCAGAATACTGGCCCCCATATAATGCTCCATACAGAATACTGGCCACCATATAATGCTCCATACAGAACACTGGCCCCCATATAATGCTCCATATAGAATACTGGCCCCCATACAATGCCCCATGCAGGCTGTGCCCCCATATAATGCCCCATGAAGGCTGTGCCCCCCATATAATGCCCCATGCAGGATGTGCCTCCATATAATGCCCCATGCAGGCTGTGCCCTCATATAATGCCTCATGCAGGCTGTGCCCCCATATAATGCCCCATGCAGGCTGTGCCCCCATATAATGCTCCATGCAGGCTGTGCCCCCGTATAATGCCCCATGCAGGCTGGGCCCCCATATAATGCCCTATGCAAGCTGTGCCCCCATATAATGCCCCATGCAAGCTGGGCCCCCATATAATGCCCCGTGCCTCCTGGGCCCCCATATAATGCCCCATGCATGCCTCCTGGGCCCCCATATAATGCCCCATGCCTCCTGGGCTCCCATATAATGCCCCATGCCTCCTGGGCCCCCATATAATGCCCCATGCAGGTGCCCCATATAATGCCCCATGCCTCCATACATAAAAAAAAAAATCAAATATTCACCTCACCGGCTGTCGCTGCTCTCATCACTGCCACTGCTCCAGACTCTTCAGCCGCGTTGCAGTCTGCCCTAAGTCATGAAACGAGAACCTTAAAAGGGTTGATATTGAGTTTTAGGATTGCTACCTCCAATGGGTGGCAACAGAGTCTCTGTTCTCTTCCCTTCCAAAGAGCCTATTTGTACATTTAAATCATTTAAGATCATAGGGGATGATTGCATTGCCTCTAATTCTCCCTACGCCAACTTGGCACTCACCACAAGGAGATAATTTATTCTTTAGAACCCATGATATAGGACAGAGTTAGTGCTCCTTCCATTTATATTTCCCTTTGTAATTTTGGGCTCATCACTACCTCACCCCTCAGTATAATTGCTCAGCAGGCCTTACAGTATTATATACACAGACCTGCTTAGTTGCATTTTCTATAAGATTGTTTTTATTGTGAACTGCTTTTATTACGTACTGTTAAAAGTTATGTCTTGAAAATTACTACAAACAAATGGCGGGGAGCTTTGACCTTCTATTTGTGGAATGTCTATTAGGCATTGGTCACACCATTTTTTGTGCTTACAGAGGAAGCAAAAGTTAATTTTTTTTACTGCAGTGTACACAGAAATATATGTAACTTTATGCCATTCACATGACTTATTATATACATTTTTTTGCTGTAAGAAACAATGTGGCATACTGCCTTTCTATAAATACGTAGTAAAATGTAAACAAATACAAAATATAGTGTTCAAAAATTTACATGCTAACATTTTGGCCTATAAAAATCTGTATAGTTATGTCACATTATATGCTTGCTATTTAAATGTTTCCGTATGATATTGTAAAGAAACATGACATAGATGGGTCCTTAGTCTTTTTCTGTATAGTGAACTAATGTGATAAGGTGCTGATCTGAATGGCAGCTTGTTGCAAATAATTGATCATGTGGCAGCATTTTGGCATGTGGCAGCATCATTTATCAGTGTTTAGCACTGTCGCTTTGCAGTGCTGGGGTCCTAGGCCCACATCCTACCAAGGACAACATCTGCAAGGAGTTTGTATGTTCTCCCCGTGTTTACGTGAATTTCCTTTGTGTTTTCTGGCTTCCTCCCACACTCCAAAGACAAAATTTGGGGAATTTTGATTGTGGAGAAAGTGATGATAATGCCTGTAAAGTCCTCTGGAAATGAATGGTTCTATGTAAACAGGGAAGGAGAACAGGAATGAGACCTGCGAGGCGTTTCAAGGAGGATGACTATTTATTATTTTTAGCCATTTTTATTATCATTATTATTGTTTATTTATTTTAGATTATAAACCCCTTCATAACCATATGGTTTTTGTACTTTTGATTTTTCCTCTCCCTTTTCCAAAAGTTATAACTTTTACTTTTCGATCAACATATGAGCTTGTTTTTTGGGAAATGAGTTCTTGTTTTTAACGACACCTTTCATTTTTCATAATTAACAGCATCGGCTCCCAGCTCCCTGTTGGAAGCCAGCACACAAGACACAGGGGACTTCGTGTGGCATAATGCAGTGATATCATCGCACCGTCCGTCGACCCCTGTGCCAGCCCACTGCAAGACAAGCCGGAAGAGTAGACCAATTGCTGTGGTGGACAGGGAAACAGAATTAGGTGAGTTTTTTTTTTTAGATTATTATTATATCTTCATGGAGGAATGAAAGAGGATTCCAGTGGCAACCTGCGAAGCTCTAGTGAATTCTATGCCCAAGAGAGTTAAGGCAGTGTTTGAAAATAATGGTGGCCAGACAAAATATTAACACTTTGGTCACAATTTCAATAAGGGGTGCACTCACTTTTGTTGCAAGCGGTTTAGACATTAATGGCTTTCTTTTTATCTTAGGTTTCGTCTGATTAATGGCTGTGTTGCGTTATTTAGAAGGTACACCAAATTTACACTGTTATACAAGTTGTACACTGACTACTTTACATTGCATCAAAGTGTCACATCTTCAGCGTTGTTCCATGAAAAGGTATAATAAAATACTTACAAAAATGCGAGGAGTGTACTCACTTTTGTGATATACTGTATATATGGAGCTGGGAGTCCATCATACTGTGTAAAAGTAGCTGTGAGGCCATCATACTATATACAGTATCTAGCTGTGGAGCTATCATACTTATCTACAGCTGTGGAGCCATTGTACTGTATAAAAAAAGCTGTGGGGGCTATCGTACTACAGTCATGGCCAAAAGTATTGAGAATGAGACAAATAGTAATTTTTCCAAAGTTTACTGCTTCATTTTTTGTAATGGCAATTTGCATATACTCCTGAATGTCAAAGAGTGATCAGCTTAACAGCAATTACTGTACTTGCAAAGTCAATATTTGCCCAGAAAATGAACTTTAACCCCCAAAACACATTTCAACATCATTGCAGTCCTGCCTTAAAAGGGGCAGCTAACATCGTTTTAGTGATTGATCCATTAACACAGGTGTGGGTGTTGATGAGGACAGGGCTGGCGATCAATCAGTCATGATTAAGTAAGGATGACATCACTGGACACTTTAAAAGGAGGCTGGTTCTTGGTATCATTGTTTCTCTTCAGTTAACCATGGTTATCTCTAAAGAAACACGTGCAGCCATCATTGCACTGCACAAAAATGGCCTAACAGGGAAGAGTATCGCAGCTACAAAGATTGCACCTCAGTCAACAATCTATTGCATCATCAAGAACTTCAAGGAGAGAGCTTCCATTGTTGTCAAAAAGGCTCCAGGGTGCCCAAGAAAGACCAGCAAGCGCCAGGACCGTATCTTAAAACTGTTTCAGCTGCGGGATCGGACTACCAGCAGTGCCGAGCTTGCTCAGGAATAGCAGCAGGCTGGTGTGAGTGCTTCTGCACGCACTGTGAGGCGGAGACTCTTTGAGCAAGGGCAGCTGGGATGGAACGTCTCCCCACAGGTGGAGCGGGCCTCAGGGCAGTGTAGAGTTGATGGGGATGCAGGTGAGAGGTGGCCAGGTCGGATCGGAAGGAATGACAGAAACGCACACAGGGGTTCGCTTCAGTACCTTTACTGGTGTGAATACAGGTACGGTCCAGGGTACTCGGTAGGAAGGGTGCACTTCCGGACTCTCCCCAGTGAGAGGGTATAAGGCCTCCTGATCCGTTTCTTCCTCTCTCTGTGCTTCTGACCTGCCTGGAGCTAGGCCTGGCCTTTATGCTGTTTTGCTCTCTCACCTGACGGCTTGGTAGCAGGACTTTTCCCTGGTAACCACTCTCCCTGGATGCTGGGGCCTTCGTGGTTCCTAGTCCTGTTGAAGGGTTTAGCTTCAGGTCGACCAGGGACTTGTAGTCCTCCTGGTATGCCGGTAATCCCTGTAGGGTGTAAAGGACGCTGTAGGCGCGGACCCGGTGTCCGGTTTACGTTCTGGGGTGAGCCTATGATGCTCCTCTGCCCCCTTATCACTTCTCTCCTCTGCTTGCCTCCGGCCACACTCGGGGCCCCTCAGGTTTCAACTCGTGCTGAAGGCCTTGGCTCGCCTAAGCACAGCAGCCAGCGTGCTGCATCTTCACTGATCTCCTAGCGTCAGCACACTCTGACTACCAAACTTCACCCTCCAGTTTATATATTCCTAACAGGGCTCCCTCTGGTGGTCTGAGGTGGAAGGGTGGAGGTGTCTGTATGAAGTGAGGGCCTCTTGTGGAGAAGTCCGTCCATGCACCCTTTTGGGATCTGTGGTACCTGTGCACAGCAGGGCGCCACATTCCCCCCTAGTACAACTCAGTACTCCCGGACTGAAGCATTTTGTAACAGGTAACAACAATAACAATAACAAGTATAATAACATTAATACATTTTCTTATATAAAACACTCTTCTTAAAGTCTCAGTGAGATCCTTTACAGGTGCCCATCTCACTGGTGAGGATGCAAATTGAGCAGCATGAGGGACCCGTCCGAAAACCCTCAACGTAGGCCCTGGGCATGGCTGCAGGGCTTAAGTGATCCTGGTGCTGGACCACGTCTTCGGCCACGCCAAACAGGTTTTTGTTCTGAGGTCATCTGTTGCATACAATCAATAAGGGGCACTTTAACCCCTTAACAACATTTGACGTACTAATACGCGTCTGTGCCCTGGGACTTAAGAGCCAGACCCGTATTAGTACAGGCTGTGCGGGCGCGATCGCCGCCTGGTGTCAGCTGATTGTCACAGCTGACACCCGATACTATGTGCAGGGAGCGGTCGATCGCAGCATTGCGGGGGCAAGGGGAGGTGATCGCAGATACTCACCTCCTCTTCCGGCTTCCAGTGCTGTCTGCAAAGGCTTCCCGGGTGTTGCCATGACGACCCGATGTCGTCATGACAACATCCGGGTCACCAGACAGCAGGAAGATTGTTTGGACATGCGCAGTGCATCTCCAAACAATCTTCTCCCTGTCCAGCGCTGACAGCCTGCATAGCACAGGGATGGTGCTGCATTCCTGTGCCATGCAGGCGATCAGAGAAAAAAAAGTGAAAGTCCCAGAGTGGGACAAAGTAATAAAGTATATAAACTTTCAGAAAGTGAAAAAAAAAAAAAAAATTTAAAAAAATAAAAAAAATAATCCACCAAAAATAAAAATATAATGTACCCATCAATAAATATTATTATAAAAAAGAAACAAAAAAAACAATAAAAGTACACATATTTGGTATTGCCGCGTCCGGAACAACCTGACCTATAAAACTGTCCCACTAGTTAACCCCTTCAGTGAACACGGTAAAAAAAAAAAAACGAAGCAAAAAACAATGCTTTATCAACATACCGCCAAACAAATAATGGAATAACACGCGATCAAAAAGACAAATATAAATAAAAATGGTACCGCTGAAAACGTCATCTCGTCCGGCAAAAAACAAGCCACCATACAGCTCCATCAGCCGAAAAATAAAAAAGTTATAGCTCTCAGAATAAAGCTATGCTAAAAAATAATTTTTTCTATAAAATCGCTTTTATTATGTAAAAGTGCAAAACATAGAAAAACAATATAAATGTGGTACCGCTGTAAACGTACTGACCCGAAGAATAAAGCTACCTTATCAATTTTACCACACGCGGAACAGAATAAAAAAAAAAAAAAAAAAAACAATTCCTGAATTGTTGGTTTTTGTTTATTTTGCCTCCCAAAAATCGGAATAGAAAGCGATCAAAAAATGTCACGTGCCTGAAAATGGCACCAATAAAAACGTCAACTCATCCCGCAAAAAACAAGCCATCACATGACTGGAAAAATTATAGCTCTCAAAATATGGCGATGCAAAAACTAGATTTTACAAAAAATGCGTCTTTTAGTGTGTGACAGCTGTCAGTCATAAAAACCCCATATGATTCTGGTATTGCTGTAATCACACCGACCCGAAGCATAAAGTCGTCTAATCACTTATACCGCACGAGGAACGGCGTCAAAAATAAACTCTTGGGTTAGGATTGGGCTAGGGTTAGGGCTTGGTTTGGGGTTAGGGTTGTGCTAGGGTTAGGGTTGTGCTAGGGTTAGGGTTGCGCTAGGGTTAGGGTTGTGCTACGGTTAGGGTTGTGCTAGGGTTAGGGATGGGGTTGGGTTAGGGTTGGGGTTAGGGTTGTGATGGGGTTGGGATTTTTTTCAAAAGTAAGAAAAAAAGATGACGATATGGCAACTAGTGTTGAGCGCAAGTGCTCGCTACTTGAGTTTGCATCGGGTGCTCTGGTATGCATTGAGTATCGTGGGTATTTGAGTGACTTGCTCGAGTCTCTGCCCCATATGTTTCGCGGCCAAAAAAACTTTACGGGGATTGCCTGCCATGCACGAGCGATCCCCGCATGTTTTTTTTGGGGTGTCTAATTACCGTGAAACATGCGGAGCAGGGACTCGAGCATGTCACTCGAGCACACGCTGTACATGGTGCATACCTGAGTACCCGATGAAAACTCAAGTAGCGAGCACTTGCGCTCAAGACTAATGACAACTTATTCAATATGATGACCTAATGTAAACAAATTCTGTGTCGTACCTCTGGGTTCAAAATGTTCACTATACACCTTAATAAAATCCTTGAGGGGTATAGTTTCCAAAATGGGGTCACTTGTGGGGGAGCTCCACTGTTTAGGCACATCACGGGCTCTCCAAACGCGACATGGTGTCCGCTAACAAATTGAATGGAAAATCGGCTCAAATTGTTAGCGGACGCCATATTGCGTTTGGAGAGCCCCTGCGTGCCCAAACATTGGAGCTCCCCCACAAGTGACCCCATTTTGGAAACTAGACCCCCCCAAGGCACATATCTAGATGCATAGTGAGCACTTGGAACCCCCAGGCGCTTCACAAATTGATTCATAAAAATGAAAAAGTGATTTTTTTTTCACTTTTTCATTTTTACGAATCAATTTGTGAAGCACCTGGGGGTTCCAAGTGCTCACTATGCATCTAGATAGGTGCCTTGGGGGGTCTAGTTTCCAAAATGGGGTGACTTTTGGGGGAGCTCCACTGTTTAGGCACATCAGGGGCTCTCCAAACGCAACATGGTGTCCGCTAACAATTTGAGCCGACAATTTGTTAGCGGATACCATGTTGCATTTGGAGAGTCCCTGTGTGCCCAAACATTGGAGCTCCCCCACAAGTGACCCCATTTTGGAAACTAGACCCCCCAAGGCACCTATCTAGATACATAGTGAGCACTTGGAACCCCCAGGTGCTTCACAAATTGATTCATAAAAATGAAAAAGTGTTTTTTTTTTCAGTTTTTCATTTTTACGAATCAATTTGTGAAGCAACTGGGGGTTCCAAGTGCTCACTATGCATCTAGATAGGTGCCTTGGGGGGTCTAGTTTCCAAAATGGGGTCACTTGTGGGGGAGCTCCAAAGTTTGGGCACACAGGGGCTCTCCAAACGCAACATGGTGTCCGCTAACAATTTGAGCCGATTTTCCATTCAATTTGTTAGCGGATACCATGTTGCATTTGGAGAGTCCCTGTGTGCCCAAACATTGGAGCTCCCCCACAAGTGACCCCATTTTGGAAACTAGACCCCCCAAGGCACCTATCTAGATGCATAGTGAGCACTTGGAACCCCCAGGTGCTTCACAAATTGATTCGTAAAAATGAAAAAAAAAACACTTTTTCATTTTTACGAATCAATTTGTGAAGCACCTAGGGGGTTCCAAGTGCTCACTATGCATCTAGATAGGTGCCTTGGCGGGTCTAGTTTCCAAAATGGGGTCACTTGTGGGGGAGCTTCAATGTTTGGGCACACAGGGGCTCTCCAAACACAACATGGTGTCCGCTAACAATTTGAGCCGACAATTTGTTAGCGGATACCATGTTGCATTTGGAGAGTCCCTGTGTGCCCAAACATTGGAGCTCCCCCACAAGTGACCCCATTTTGGAAACTAGACCCCCCAAGGCACCTATCTAGATGCATAGTGAGCACTTGAAACCCCCAGGTGCTTCACAAATTGATTCATAAAAATGAAAAAGTGTTTTTTTTTCACTTTTTCATTTTTACGAATCAATTTGTGAAGCACCTGGGGGTTCCAAGTGCTCACTATGCATCTAGATAGGTGCCTTGGGGGGTCTAGTTTCCAAAATGGGGTCACTTGTGGGGGAGCTCCAATGTTTGGGCACACAGGGGCTCTCCAAACGCAACATGGTGTTCGCTAACAATTTGAGCCGATTTTCTATTCAATTTGTTAGCGGATACCATGTTGCATTTGGAGAGTCCCTGTGTGCCCAAACATTGGAGCTCCCCCACAAGTGACCCCATTTTGGAAACTAGACCCCCCAAGGAACCTATCTAGATGCATAGTGAGCACTTGGAACCCCTAGGTGCTTCACAAATTGATTTGTAAAAATGAAAAAGTGAAAAAAAAACACTTTTTCATTTTTACGAATCAATTTGTGAAGCACCTGGGGGTTCCAAGTGCTCACTATGCATCTAGATAGGTGCCTTGGAGGGTCTAGTTTCCAAAATTGGGTCACTTGTGGGGGAGCTCCAATGTTTGGGCACACAGGGGCTCTCCAAACACAACATGGCGTCCGCTAATTATTCAAGCAAATTTTACAATCAAAAAGTCAAATGGCGCTCCTTCCATTCCGAGCCCTGCCGTGCGCCCAAACAGTGGTTTTTCCCCACATATTGGGTATCTGCGTGCCCAGGGGAAATTGCACAACAAATTTTGTGGTCCATTTTCTCTTGTTACCCCTGTGAAAATAAAAAAAAATTGGGTCTAAAGTAACATTTTTGTGAAAAAAGTTAAATGTTCACTTTTTTCTTCCACATTCCAAAAATTCCTGTGAAGCATATGAAGGGTTAATAAAGTTCTTGAATGTGGTTTTGAGCACCTTGAGGGGTGCAGTTTTTAGAATGGTGTCACTTTTGGGTATTTTCTGTCATAAAGACCTCTCAAAGTGACTTCAAATGTGATGTGGTCCCTAAAAAAATGGTTTTGTAAATTTTGTTGGAAAAATGAGAAATCGCTGGTCAACTTTTAACCCTTATAGCTCTCTAACAAAAAAAATTTTGGTTCCAAAATTGGGCTGATGTAAAGTAGACATGTGGGAAATGTTATTTATTAACTCTTTTGTGCGACATATCTCTCTGATTTAAGGGCATAAAAATTAAAATTTTGAAAATTGCTAAATTTTCAAAATTTTCGCCAAATTTCCATTTTTTTCACAAATAAACGCAAGTGATATTGAAGAAATTTTACCACAATCATGAAGTACAATATGTCACGAAAAAACAATCTCAGAATCAGGGGGATCCGTTTAAGCGTTCCAGAGTAATTACCTCATAAAGTGACAGTGGTCAGAATTGTAAAAATTGGCCTGGTCATTAACGTGCAAACCACCCTCGGGGCTTAAGGGGTTAATAAGTGCAACTATTCACAGGGACAGTTTTTGGCTGCTCACAGTCCTCAGCCTACAAGTCTTTATACCCTCCCGGGTAACTAAATGCACATATATTTTCAGTTCATTTAACAAATAATAGTAGGCAATACCCAACTGGGTAACTATTTACACTGTAGGCATTTTTAACTCATTCCCTATACCTGGCAGGGATTTGGCCTTGTGTGCTGCATGTTGACTTACGTAGCACTGGGGTGTTACTAGTGTCTGTTAGCCTATCAGGTCTTCATGTAGGTAAATCATAGAACTGCCTTAATCTCTCTATGGGGCTGGCAAGTGCACTGTTCACTGGGCCTTCAGGCTCTGCTTCAACCGGTGCTTCTCCTCTTACTGGGGACTCTTCCTGTTCCTGAGCAGGCTCTTCCAGGGCGCTTACAGGTTCTTCTGGCTGCTGATAGAAGTGTATCACTGGTATTATAACTGCTCCATCGAATTGAGGCCAGTCCACAGGGAAACCTCCTAGAACTGTGTGAAGCATATCTTCCTTGGGTTCTTCCGGTGCTATTGGAGGTACTTCTTCCTCTGTTGTCTTCAGTAGACCTGGGCACACCTTCAAGTGGTCTCTTGAGACTGTTGCGGTCGTTTTACCTCCATCCTTACTGATCAGGCAGGTTTTACTGTTGTCAAATCTGGAGTTTAGCACAGTGTAGGGCTCTCTTTCCCACTGGTCATCGAGCTTGTGACCTCTCCTTTTCCGCTTTAGCACTATTTCTCCAGGCGCCAAGGGTTCTGCTGGTGCATGTTTATTGTACTGTTCTTCTTGTTTTTCCCTTACTCTGTTTAGACTGTCTTCGACACAGGCCTGTACTCTCCTGTACTGCTCTTGCCAATTTGTATCCCAGTCTTCAGTGGACATATCTGCTTCAGGTTCTACCACTCCGAGTTCCAGGTCCATGGGCAACTTTCCGGGTCTTGCTCTCATGAGGTACGCTGGGGTACAATTAGTAGAACTCACAGGTATGTGATTGTAAAGATCTACCAGGTCAGGTAGTTTGTCTGGCCACTGGTTCCTTTCTTCCAAGGGTAATGTTTTCAGCTGGTCTATGATGATGTTGTTCATTTTCTCACACAAACCATTGGTCTGAGGGTGATACGGCGTAGTCCGGATCTTCTCGCACCCATACAGATGACAGAATTCTTTAAACAGCTCAGCTTCGAAGGCAGGGCCTTGATCCGTCAGCACTTTGTCCGGGTATCCATGGGGCCTGCAGAAGTATGCTTGGAACGTTCTTGCTGCAGTTTCTGCTGTCAGATCCTTAACAGGGGCTACCACCAGGAACCAGGAATAATGATCCACCATGGTCAGTGCATAGGAGTAGCCTGATCTGCTGGGTGACAATTTGACGTGATCCAGAGCGACAATCTCCAAGGGTTGGGTTGTTTTGATGGACTGCAAGGGTGCTTTCTGGCTGCCATAGTCTTTCCTTCTGAGGCTACAGGGCCCACAATTCCGGCACCACCTTTCTATGGAACTCCGCATTCCAACCCAATAGAACCGGTCCTTCAGCAGGGTTTCCAGCTTCTTCCAGCCAAAGTGACCTGCCTGGTCGTGGTAGGCCTCTAACACCATCTGGATATCTGTCCTGGGTACAACAATCTGCCACACCATTTTATGGGTCTTGGGATTGACATACCTTCTGCACAGCTTCTCTCTGTAGATGAACAGCCGGCTTCTCTCATTCCACAGTTGCTTGGCTTGTGGAGGAGCATCCTTCTCCAGGTGAGAACCTTCCTGGGTTATCAGTCCTTTGATGAGGCTGACAACCGGGTCACTGTCCTGGGTCTCCTTCCAGCTGTGATGAGGTAAAGGGTTTAGTGTCTTACCACGATACCTTCTGGAGGTGCGCTGCTCGTGGACCATCCCATTTCTGTGGAAAGCAGGTAGTTCAATCTCTTCCAGGTTATCCACTTCATCCTCGGTGTCTGACTGGTGGGGCATTCTTGACAAGGCATCAGCATTGGTATTCTTGTGACCTGCCCGGTACTTGATCGTGAACTGATAATTTGACAGTCTGGCCACCCAACGCTGTTCCATGGCTCCCAACCTGGCTGTTTCCAGGTGTGTCAAGGGATTGTTGTCAGTAAAAGCTGTAAACTTAGTTGAGGCTACGTAATGCTTGAATCTTTCAGTGATAGCCCAGACCAAGGGCAGGAACTCCAGCTTAAAGGAACTGTAGTTCTCCGAGCTCTTCTCAGTAGGGCGAAGCTTCCAACTGGCATAGGCAATTACCTTCTCTCTGCCGTTTTGCCTCTGGGACAACACAGCTCCCAGTCCCTCGTTGCTGGCGTCGGTATACAACAGGAAAGGCTGGCTGTAGTCAAGGTAAGCCAGGATTTCTTCACCAGTTAGGACTTCCTTCATTTCTGCAAATGATTCAGCCTGTTCCTTACCCCACTGGAATGGGGGACTTTTTCCTCTTTTGGACTGTCCCACCAGGAGATCTTCTAGAGGTGCTACCTTTTTGGTATAGTCCTTTATGAACCTCCTGTAGTACCCGACCAGTCCCAGGAATTGCCGTACTTCTTTGATGCTTCTCGGTTCAGGCCATTTCTGGATGGCAGTGACCTTCTCCGGGTCCAGTGCTACTCCCTCTGAGCTGACCACGTGTCCCAGGTACTGAACCTTCTGCTTGAGCAGGTGGCACTTAGAAGGTTTTAGTTTCATCCCATACCGGGACAATGCTTCAAATACCTCCGCCAGGTGCTTTAGATGGTCCTCATACGTCCTCGAGTACACGATAACGTTATCCAGGTACAGCAGCACTGTCTCAAAGTTCCGGTGTCCTAAGCAACACTCCATCAGCCTCTGGAACATCCCAGGGGCATTGCAGAGCCCAAACGGCATACTGTTGAACTCGCATAATCTCATCGGGGTGGTGAAGGCTGTCTTCTCCCAGTCTTCCTCAGCAACAGAGACTTGCCAGTACCCATTAGTGAGATCCAATGTGGAGAAGTAATTGGCAGATTTTAGTGCAGCCAGGGATTCCTCTATACGGGGAAAAGGGTATGCATCTTTATGTGTTATTCGATCAATTTGTCTATAATCTAAACACATTCTCATGCTACCGCTCTTCTTTCTGACCAGGACCAGGGGAGCTGCCCAGGGGCTACAGCTATCCCTTACTACCCCTGCCTTTTTCATGTCATGTAACATTTCCTTGGCTTTTTGGTAATGTGCTGGTGGTACGGGTCTGTAACGCTCCTTAATGGGTGGATGGTTACCGGTGGGTATGTGGTGTTGTACCCCTTTAACCCTTCCAAAATCAAGTGGGTGCTTACTAAACACTTGTTCATATTCCTGAACCACTCTGTAAACACCGTGTCTTTGATGGACAGGAGTGGCGTCAGTTCCAACATGGAGCTGTTGACACCAATCCTCCAGCTGAGTTTCGGAGTCATTGTCCTCCACTGTATCTGGTGAGGTCAAGGATTCCACTGTGTGTATGGCATCATCATTCACAATATACAATCTGGCAACAGTTGCGTATCTTGGCAATTTAACTTCCTCCTCCCCATAATTTAGGAGGCGTACAGGTACCCTCCCACTGCGTACATCAATTACCCCTGTAGCAGTTAGGAGTGTAGGTCTGTGCTCTGAGCTAATGGGCTCCACTACCGCCTGGTAGTTCTGTCCCTTGAGACCTATTGCTGCCCTACACCAAATCAGCATTTCACTCATTGGGGGAATCACAATGGGTATCGGGTCTGTCACCCGTACATTACCAATCTCATCACCTGTTAATTTTACCTGTTGCTGGTACAGGAGGGCTCGAATTTCTCTCTGGAGCACCTTCCTCTGCCCTGGTTTGGCAGTGTCAGCAATCTGTTGGAGTAAAAACAACACTTCTCCCAAACAGTTACCAACAATATTTGTACCATGTATCATATACGGATTGGTATCACCAGGGTTAGATTCTATGACAAGTAGTCCTTAGTCCTTTAGTTCCACTCTCCCCACCTTCACTGTCACATCCTTAACCCCTACTAGGTTAAGAGAAAGGCCATTAGAGACATACACAGAGAGGTTCGGGGCTGGCGGGTGGAGCTCATCTATGGACCAATACCTTTTGTAGAGGACATCGGGTATGATGGTTACCTGTGAGCCAGTGTCCAGTAATGCAGGTGTTGCTATGCCGTCCAGCACGATGGACAGGAAAGGCCTTCCTCCTACAAACCGGTCGTACCAGCTGGATGGGCCTGGTTGATCTACTCCTGGAAGTCGGCCCTTGGCCCCAGGGTTTGCCCGTTTAAGGGACAGTTCCGCGCGGTGTGGCCTGCCTTGTGGCAACGGTAGCAGATGAATTCTCCCGGAGGGCGACGTTGGTCCTCCCACGGGGTGGCGTTGTCCTTCTACGGGGTGGCGTTGTCCTTCTTCTCCTCATCCAAGGGACATCCTCAGGACTGTCGGCGAGTAGGATCCTTCCTTCCGGCTCGGTCTGTAGCTGCAGGGTGCTCAGGACAGTGGCCAGGGTTTTACTTAGCTGATGCACTTCAGCGCGCAGGCTGTCCAGCTTGCTAGGGGGCACTGTTGGCATTTTTGTTTCAGCCGTTAATGAAGGAGCAGTGGGTGCTGCGGGCACTGGGGTGGCCCCACCCTGGTAACACTGCATAGCAGTATCTGACGGTTCCAGGGGCTGCAGACCCTTAATAGCCATGTCCTTCAGGGCGTCAAAGGTGCCATTTGGATGATCTAAGGCCCACCACCGTACGGTTCTGCTCTCCTCCTGAGACCTCAACCCCCAGATGAACTGTTCCGTCAGCATTTTGTTCTCATCATGTATGCTGGCTGGACTAACCTGTTTCAGGGCCCGCAGGGCTTCCTGTAAGCGCCAGGCGTAGTCCCGGATACTGTCCTCAGGTTTCTGGGTACAGTGGTAGAACCTCATCCGGAGATCTGTCTCAGTGCGGTTTTCAAAGACAGTTTGCAGTCTCTTAAAGATAACGGATACTGATTCCTGGTCTGCGGCTGGCCAGGTTTCAACTTCCCACTCTGCGGCACCAGTCAATTGTCCCAGCACAACAGCGGCTCTCTGTTTGCCAGTCATTGAGTACATATCTAGTACACCGCATATTTTCCTTTTGAATCCAGACAGGGTGTCTGGTTTGCCGTCATACTGGGGAAGCCATTTTGCTCCAGGGATATAAGGCAGGGCCATGGGTATTAACGGAGTCATGACCCCCGCTCGTGGGGCGGCCGCTCCAGCCTGAGCAGCGCCGGGCACGAGCTGAGCATCGGGAGCGTTAACCGGTGCTCCGGCGTTTTGCTGGTCGTCGGCCATGGTGGCACCCCCCTAGTGAACCATAGCCTACCTTCTTTACTTGGATCAGGCAGGCCGCAGCTCCGCAGATGACGGTCTCCTTCCAGGACCTTGCGTCTCCCTCGCGGCTGACGTCAGAGCGTGCGCTTGACGACGGTCTCCTTCTAGGACCTGAGGCTTCCTGGTTCGGCGTCAAGGCGCGAGGCGGGGCCTGGGCTTCGCGCGCTTCCTACAGTCACGCCCCACTGGTTCCCGCGGTTACGCCCTTCTTCTTCTCGCGCGGCGACGCGGTAATGGCGGCGATGTTCACCAGAGTACAAACACAGTTCAATTACGGCACACAGTACCCGGTGGCAACAGGCATGAAATCCTGCTTCAGGTCGACCAGGGACTTGTAGTCCTCCTGGTATGCCGGTAATCCCTACTGGGTGTAAAGGACCCTGTAGACGCGGACCCGGTGTCCGGTTTACATTCTGGGGTGAGCCTATGATGCTCCTCTGCCCCGTTATCACTTCTCTCTGCTTGCCTCCAGTCACACTTGGGGCCCCTCAGGCTTCAACTCGTGCTGTCGGGCTTGGCTCGCCTAAGCACAGCAGCCAGCGTGCTGCATCTTCACTGATCTCCTAGCGTCAGCACACTCTGACTACCTAACTCCACTCTCCAGCTTATATGTCCATAACAGGCCTCCCTCTGGTGGTCTGAGGTGGAAGGGTGGAGGTGTCTGTATGAAGTGAGGGCCTCTTGTGGAGAAGTCCGTCCATGCACCCTTTTGGGATCTGTGGTACCTGTGCACAGCAGGGCGCCACAACTGTATGTAGGAAGTTATGGAGGCATCATGCTATTTATAGGGAGTTAATGAAACAGAGGAGGCCCAATGCATACTACAAAAGGAAAACTCCGGATACCCGGCCAAAAATGTGCCTGGACCAGCGTGAGAAACGCCAACTCAGGCTAAATATCTAAGAAGAGAGGACAAGAGTATAACTAGCGTATAAAAACAGATTCAAGATATACATTTAATAATATATAGCAATCAAATAACAATATGTATACAGACAACAAAAGTGCAATGTGCCTGGAAACTGCAGAGCAGCAGAACAGATGGGCCTGAAAACTACCTGCCTCAGGTAGTGCCTCAGGCATTTCCCTTCCACCACCCCCACCTGCAGCGGTCCAGGACTCATTTGGCCTAATTAAGACTCCAGGGGCTCACTTTTCACCTTCGGATATATTATGGTTTGTTTATTCTTTTTTACCTATGCTCAGCATGTGGTTCCTGTTCATGCAGTCTAAACTGCCTTTCACAATATTGGCAGGTAGTTTTCAGGCCCATCTGTTCTGCTGCTCTGCAGTTTCCGGGCATACTGCACTTTTGTTGTCTGTATACATATTGTTATTTGATTGCTATATATTGTTAAATTTATATCTTGAATAAAATCTGTTTTTATATGCCAGTTATACTCTTGTCCTCTCTTCTTAGATATATATAGGGAGTTGTGGTCACATTATACTGTATAAAAGGATCTATGGGTCATCAATCATACTATATATAGGAAGCTGAGGGGCCATCATACTGTAGAGTGGAAGTTGTAGGTCAACCATATTATATATAGAGAGCTGTGCAACTATAAAACTATATACAGGAGCTGTTGAGCCTTTATTCTACATATACAGTTATATGAAAAAGTTAGGGCACCCCTATTAATCTTAAGCTTAATGTTTTATAAAAATTGGTGTTTTTGCAACAGCTATTTCAGTTTGATATATGTAATAACTGTTGGACACAGTAATGTTTCTGCCTTGAAATGAGGTTTATTGTACTAACAGAAAATGTGTAATCTGCATTCAAACAAAATTTGACAGGTGCATAAGTATGGGCACCTCACCAGAAAAGTGACATTAATATTTAGTAGATCCTCCTTTTGCAAAAATAACAGCCTCTAGTCGCTTCCTGTAGCTTTTAATGAGTTCCTGGATCCTGGATGAAGGTATTTTTGACCATTCCTCTTTACAAAACAATTCCAGTTCAGTTAAGTTTGACGGTCGCCGAGCATGGACAGCCCTCTTCAAATGATCCCACAGATGTTCAATGATATTCAGGTCCGGGGACTGGGATGGCCATTCCAGAACATTGTAATTGTTCCTCTGCATGAATGCCTGAGTAGATTTGGAGCGGTGTTTTGGATCATTGTCTTGCTGAAAGATCCATCCCCTGCGTAACTTCAACTTTGTCACTGATTCTTGAACATTATTGTCAAGAATCTGCTGATACTGAGTGGAATCCATGCGTCCCTCAACTTTAACAAGATTCCCAGTGCCGGCATTGGCCACACAGCCCCAAAGCATGATGGAACCTCCACCAAATTTTACTGTGGGTAGCAAGTGTTTTTCTTGGAATGCTGTGTTTTTTTGCCGCCATGCATAATGCCTTTTTGTATGACCAAACAGCTCAATCTTGGTTTCATCAGTCAACAGGACCTTCTTCCAAAAAGAAATTGGCTTCTCCAAATGTGCTTTTGTATACCTCAGCCGACTCTGTTTGTGGCGTGCTTGCAGAAACGGCTTCTTTCGCATCACTCTCCCATACAGCTTCTCCTTGTGCAAAGTGCGTTGTATAGTTGACCGATGCACAGTGACACCATCTGCAGCAAGTTGATGCTGCAGCTCTCTGGAGGTGGTCTGAGGATTGTCCTTGACTGATCTCACCATTCTTCTTCTCTGCCTTTCTGATGTTTTTCTTGGCCTGCCACTTCTGGCCTTAACAAGAACTGTCCCTGTGTTCTTCCATTTCCTTACTATGTTCCTCACAGTGGAAACAGACAGGTTAAATCTCTGAGACAGCTTTTTGTATCCTTCCCCTGAACAACTATGCTGAATAATCTTTGTTTTCAGATCATTTGACAGTTGTTTTGAGGAGCCCATGATGCCACTCTTCAGAGGAGATTCAAACAAGAGAACAACTTGAAAGTGGCCACTTTTCTCATGATTGCATACACCTGGCTATGAAGTTCAAAGCTCAATGAGGTTACAAAACCAAAAAAAGTGCTTTAGTAAGTCAGTAAAAAGTAGGTAGGAGTATTTAAAACAAGAAAATGATAAGGGTGCCCATACTTATGCACCTGTCAAATTTTGTTTGAATGCAGATTGCACTTTTTCTGTTAGTACAATAAACCTCATTTCAAGGCAGAAACATTACTGTGTCCAACAGTTATTACATATATCAAACTGAAATAGCTGTTGCAAAAACACCAATTTTTATAAAACATTAAGCTTAAGATTAATAGGGGTGCCCAAACTTTTTCATATAACTGTATAAGGAGCTCTGGGGCCATCATATTGTATATAAGTAGCTGTGTGGGTCGTCATACTATATATGGAGTTGTGGGGACATCTTACAGTTTGGGGAGCTGTCGGAGCAATCATACTGCATGTGTGGGACTTTGGGGCATCATTACAAGGAGGCACAATGAATGATCATGATCATTATTGAAAAGTACAGGGGAATTATTATTATAAGCAACCAGGAGGGTTATTAATATAAGGAGTTACAGGATCATTATTATAAGGGTCTCGGGGAATTATTAAAAGAAGCACCGGGGGATGATTATTATTATCAGCCAGCATAGAGAGACATTTATCTAAGGTGCTGTATAACAGAGGCAAAGGGTAGCATTATTACCATGAGGAAGCATTATTACTGTGTAATGGCACAGAGGGGCACTGTTATTTTGTGGGGCACAAAAGGAGGGTCACTATTACTGTGCATGACACAAAGGGGGGATTATTACTGTCCAGGCCATTGGTTATAGCACTATTAACTTTGCACAGAGATGAAAGAATGTGATTAATGTGCTGGAAAATCAAAGATATACCTGTGTTACATTTTGCAGGAAAGAGTTATGGATGGAAGAAGTGGTTATGGCAGTCTGGGCAGAATGGAAAAGTAAAGGAAAAATGAATTACTATGATCACCGAGAACATCACTGGTGATCATCTGTACGGTAAACACATATGGTCTCCATAGCACTGATGCAGAACAGGTATTACCATTATATGGCCACTGTATGGTGATAATAACAGTCCTAGGGGTGTTGATTCATGATCACTATGGCAATATTATTATTACTGTATATGTTGGTAATATTTGGTTATAAACTAGTAGCATTATTTGTATATTATATTGCAGTATTGAAGCTAATATGGGCCTTGGTACAGTCAAATTTGGTTAAAGTGTTGTCTATCCCTGAGTAACATAGTAACATAGTAACATAGTAACATAGTTTGTAAAGCCGAATAAAGACTTGCGTCCATCAAGTTCGACCTGTTAGTTCTGTAATTGCTAAAGTTGATCCAGAGGAGGGCAAAAACCCCAAATGATTTGGCCAATCTTCACCTGAGGAAAAATCCCCTCCCGACTCTGAAACCAGCAGTCAGAATAAATCCCTGTATCAACCTACTATTTTATTTTATTTTTAAGTATATGCTGAAATCTGCCTGGTATCTAGAAATGCATCCAGTCCCCGCTTGAACTGGTGTAGTGAATCCGACATTACCGTCTCCTCACTCAGTGAATTCCATATTCTCACTGCTCTTACCGTAAAGAACCCCTTCCTATGCTGGTGCTGAAACCTTTTCTCTTCCAGTCTTAGTGAATGCCCTCTTGTTACCGTAATATCCCTCCTTTTGAACAAATCCCGGGCTAGATCTCTATACTGTCCCCTAACATATTTGTACACATTTATTATGTCCCCCCTCAACCTTCTCTTTTCCAGGCTGAATAGTCCTAGTTTTGCCAACCTCTCTGGGTATTGCAGTCCCTCCATTCCCTTTATTAATTTTGTTGCCCTCCTTTGTACCTTTTCAAGCTCATTTATATCCTTTCTATATATTGGGGCCCATAACTGAGCACAGTATTCCAAGTGTGGTCTGACCAGTGCTTTGTACAGTGGAAGAACAATGTTCTCCTCCTTTGCAGCTATACCTCTTCTGATACATCCCATTACCCTGTTTGCCCTTACAGCAGCGGCCTGACTTTGGGCACTCCAATTTAGTTTGCTATCAATCAAGATGCCCAAGTCCTTCTCCATCTCTGAATTCCCCAATGATTTCCCATTCAGTGAGTACTGGTGACTTCCATTTTTCCTTCCCATATGTATGACCTTACATTTCTCCTCGTTAAACCTCATTTGCCATTTAATGCTCCACCTACCCAGCTTATCCAAATCCCTCTGTAGGTCTGCACTGTCCTCTTTTGTATTAATTGTTTTACATAACTTTGTGTCATCTGCAAATATTGATATTTTACTATTTATCCCTTTGACTATGTCGTTAATAAAGATATTAAATAACATTGGGCCTAGTACAGACCCCTGTGGTACCCCACTAGTGACGCTTACCCATTCTGAGTATATTCCATTTATAACCACCCTCTGACTTCTATCCCTTAGCCAGTTACCTACCCACTTGCAGACATTTTCCCCCAGCCCCATCATTCTCATTTTGTATACCAACCTATTATGTGGCACGCTATCGAACGCTTTTGAGAAGTCGATATACACGACATCCACTGGTTCCCCCTGATCTACTCGAGAGCTAACCTCCTCGTAGAAGTCAATCAGGTTTGTTCGGCAGGAGCGATTCCTCCTGAATCCATGTTGGTTCGGGATTAAAGGATTATTTGCATCAAGATGCTCCGTAATTGCCTCTTTAATGAAGCTTTCAAAAATTTTGCCCACAACGGACGTCAGACTCACCGGCCGATAGTTTCCGGCGTCACTTTTCGCTCCCTTTTTGAATATTGGCACTACATTCGCCTGTCGCCAATCAAGTGGCACAGACCCAGTCTCAACAGAGTCCTTAAATATAAGATATAACGGTCTGTCTATCACATTACTTAGTTCCCTTAGTACCCGTGGGTGTATGCCATCAGGTCCTGGTGATTTGTTTATTTTAATGTTACTGAGGCGTTTCTGTACCCCAGCTTGGGTTAGATTTGTCATACTTAGTGGAGGATTAAGTTTGTCACTTCTCATTTCTCCTGTTAGTTCTATTTCCTTTGTGAAAGTTGTCGAAAAAAAATTATTTAATAGATTAGCTTTATCCTCATCTTTCTCTATGATTTTGCCTTCCTCACTTTTTATCGGTTCAATATTATCCGATTTAATCCTTTTACTATTTATATACGTAAAGAACAGTTTGGGATTTGATCTACTTTCCCTAGCAATACGTCTCTCTGTTTCCTCCTTCGCTATTTTTATTTGTTTTTTACAGGTTCTCGTTTTTTCCTTGTAACACATTAGTGCCTCCTTACTGTTTTCCTGTTTTAATCTCTTGAATGCCTCTTTTTTGCTATTTAACGCCCCTTTTACATTCTTGTTCAACCATATTGGTTTCCTCTTATTTCGGGCCCTTTTATTCCCATATGGTATATATCTCTCGCACTGAGTATTCAGAATTCTTTTGAAGGTTTCCCATTTACTATTCGTATTCCTTTGATTAAGTACTTTGTCCCAGTCAATAAGTTGAAGGCTTTCTTTCAGCTGATCAAACTTCGCCCTCCTAAAGTTTAATGTTTTTGTTGTTCCCTTATTGATAACCCTACTGAAGGGCATTTTGAAGTCGATAATATTATGGTCGCTATTACCTAGGTGCCCCCCTATCTGTACCTCAGTTATTCTATCAGGCCTATTAGTCAATATTAAGTCCAACACGGCCTTCCCTCTCGTTGGTTCCTGCACTAGTTGGGAGAGATAATTATCCTTAATATTTGTCAAGAACCTTTTTCCTTTCTGAGATCTACAGGTTTCTGTTTCCCAGTCAATATCCGTGTAGTTGAAATCCCCCATTACAATCACTTCATTATGTTTTGCTACTTTGTCTATTTGTCCTAATAGCAGATTCTCATTCTCCTCTGTTATATTGGGTGGCTTATAGCAGACCCCCAGTAATATTTTATTATTATTTTTAGTTCCCTCTATCTCTACCCACATGGACTCGACCCCCTCTTCTCCCTCTCCTATATCTTCCCTTAGTCTGGGTTTTAGACATGACTTTACATATAAGCAGACTCCTCCGCCTTTCCCCTGTTTCCGGTCCCTTCTAAATAAACTATAATCTAATAAATTTACCGCCCAGTCGTAGCTATCGTCTAGCCAAGTCTCTGTTATACCTACGATGTCATACCTCTCCTCCGATATAAGCGCCTGCAGCTCATCCGCCTTATTGGTCAGGCTTCTTGCGTTGGTCAGCATGCAAGATAAAACTTTGGGGTTATTTAGCATCCTATTCTTCTCTAATGATCTAACTGTACTATCCCCACCCCCCTCTCCACCCTCATTATATTCACTTCTCCCCTTCCCCCTTGCTTGCCTCACATCCCACCTATTTCCTTGGTTTCCCCCCCCCAGTCTCTAGTTTAAAAACTCCTCCAACCTATTAGCCATCTTCCTCCCCAGCACCGCTGCACCCTCCCCATTGAGGTGCAGCCCGTCCCTACGGTAGAGCCTGTAGCCGACCGCGAAGTCGGCCCAGTTCTCCATGTACCCAAACCCTTCTGCCTTGCACCAACTCTTTAGCCACTTATTCACCTCCCTAACTTCCCGTTGGCGCTCCTGTGTGGCTCGCGGGATTGGTAGTATTTCTGAGAAAACTACCTTGGAGGTCCTTGCCCTAAGCTTCCTACCTAGGTCCCTGAAATCATTTTTAAGGACCCTCCATCTACCACTCACTTTGTCATTGGTGCCGATGTGGACCATGACCGCTGGGTCTTCGCCAGCCCCACCCAGTAACCTGTCAACCCGATCCGCGATGTGCCGGACTCGAGCACCAGTGAGGCAGCACACCATTCGGCGATCCCGGTCTTTGTGACAGATTGCCCTGTCTGTCCCCCTAATAATAGAGTCACCCACTACCAGAACCTGTCTTGCCTGCCCTACACTTCCCCCCTCCCCCTCATTACTGGAGCATACACTTCCCCGGCGGTCAGAGGATCTGTCGTGGTCCAATAATGCCGGTTCTGAACCAGCCTTCCTATACTTCTTCCCTCTATCCCTCCTAACTGTTATCCAGCTCCCTGCCTGTTCAGCCTGCACTTCCCCTCTATGCTCCACCCCCAGTATTGACCCATTGAGTGTCTGCTCGGTGAGCAGCAAACTCCGTTCCATGTTGTCGATGCTCCTCAGTACCGCTATCTGAGCACTTAGATCCAGAATTTGGGCTTCCAAGTGCACGATATGCTCACATCTCTCGCAGCAGTATGGATCCTCGAGCGGTTGCTCACGAAATGCATACATTGCGCAAGATGTACACTGCACTGCTCCGGCCAAAATGGACGTCATTCTAAATATGGGGATACAGTCAGTATATATATACAAGTACAAAACACAATTATTTATATATAGGTGTATGGACGGGGATCAATTAGGGATGTGCAAGTGTATCAATTAGATATCGGCGGGGGATCAGTAAAGTATCAAGTATGGACGGGGGAATCAGATAAGTAGGTCAGGTGGATTAATTAAGTAAAAAGTAAAGTAAAGAAAGATGAAATACAGTCAGCAATTCAGTCCTAAGTCCTCCCTTCCAAACTCCCTGAATCCAAAGTCACTGAAAAACAAGTCACACACTTACTTTCGTTCGCACTTACGCTCCAGACACACGCAGCTCGTTCACACTCGCAAACTAAGAGATTTAAAGAGTTTTTTTTTTTTTTTTTCCTTTTCCAGCAATGTACCCTTCACCTCAATGCACTTCCAAAGAGTAAATTGTCGTCAAGCATCGCAGCTTGCCGAGTCCTAACGGTGTGTCATTTACAGACCTTTAAGATTTGCCAGGTCCAGTAGCTGTCTAATGTCATAAGAGAAAAAAAAGGGTTTTATCCAGCTCACCGTTTGTAGTCAATGTTCCTCAGGAAGTGCAAGGACTGGAAGCCTGTGTTGGCAGCAGGGTGGAACAACGGCAAAGGAAGAAGGTATATCCAGCACAAATTCCAGGGAAGTCAGTTAAAATTTAAAGTTTAATTCAACATGATTAAGAAAAAGTCCATATTTAAAAAAGCGCTGTAGATGGCATGCTCATCTGACGTTTTTCGAACTATGTGTTCTTATTCATAGTATAGCTAATGGCATAAGTATACGATTTGCATACTTGCAGTATGCTGACTAGAATATTACATTGAGTGAAGTGAATGAGACTCTATTCACCACAAGTATGTAATTCACACAATTGCAATCACATGACATCTGCTCGAAACAGCAAGCACAGCCAAATCCTAAGTGTGGGTATTATAAGCTATTAGAATTCGCAGGCTGCACTACTACTTGAAAATTTACTCAGGGGTGTACAACCCCTTTAATGAGCAGTATGATTGCATTATTCTGTTACTATATGGTGGTATTAGGTAATCATGGTGTTACAGTATTATTTCATCTTATATAGCAGAATTATGGTAATATTGATCTTGTAGTAAATCTTGATTTCCCCCAGGCAGGTTAATACTTGTAATAGTACACAGTGATTAGCACTGCAGCGCTGGGGTCCTGGGTTCACACCAAGGCCAAGATCTGCAAGGCGTTTGTATATTTATTTATTTATTTTACTCACTTATATAGCGCTGTTAATTCCACAGCGCTTTACAGACATTATCGGCACTGTCCCCATTGGGTCTCACAATCTAAATTCTCTATCAGTATGTCTTTGCAGTGTGGGAGGAAATCGGAGAACCCGGAGGAAACCCACGCAAACACGGGGAGAACATACAAACTCCTTGCAGATGTTGCCCTTGGTGGGATTTGAACTCAGGACCCCAGTGCTGCAACGCTAACCTTTGTGCTACCATGCTACTGTGCTACTGTGCTGCCCTGTGTTTGTGTTGGCTTCCTCAAGGTATTCCAGTTTCCTCCCACACTCTAAAGACATACTGTTTGAGAATTTAGATTGTGAGGACAGTGATGATGATGTCTGTAAAGCGCTGCAGAATATGATAGCGCTATATAAGCAAAGCATAATAAATAAATACTAGAAATTTCCAGGAAGATGGGCTGCATGGGCCTGTGTGCTTTCAAATGAGAGGGCTGAAATTTAGTCCCAGTTCGGTCCTAGGTATATTTGAAGCAATAATTGTAAAACAAATGCCTCCTAAAATTTTTGGATCAATCTTTCAGATCTCATCAGTAATTTTAACACATTCTTCTTTGAGGAACTACCAAAAGACATTTATAAATAACCCTATAATGACTGTTAAAATATGAGGTATTTTCTGCTGGAACATAATCGCTTCTAAATGCAGGCCTGTAAAAGGGCTAATTTCCTTTGTGTAGTGAAATGTGGGCCAACCCTTTTATAAAATACGTTTTGGTGATTCTCATAAGGAGTCAAAGAGTTTGATGGTTAAGGCGAAGAGAGACTGCCGTATAACTTGTGCAATAATCACATCGCAGTGTATGGACTGGCCAGCACCTCTCCTGACCTGAGCATGACAGCATGAAGGATTTCTATGCAGCTGTCAAACTCAGGTCAGGAGAGGTGCCAGCCAGTCCGAGGTTTATGATGCGATCCTCACATGAGAAATATGGCAGTGTGTCTCTGCCCTTATAATCTTTCATGAGGCAACATACTCGATGGCTATTTAATCACACAAAAGGCAAAACGCTTGAACAGAGATAGTAGTTGGTATTTATAATTAGCAGCATATCCCACTCTGTAGAACAGACTGTAAATTTCACAATACAGTACAGCACACCCTCTCAATGTTTGTTATAGTGCTTCTCATGGACAGTGCTCTACACTATAAGGGAGGACACTATGTAATAAGCAATGACACTATACATAATACAGGAGAACACTGTATGTAATAAAAGACAACTATTCGCAGGGGTTAAGTAAGGCTGTGTGCCCACTATGCATTTTTTAAGCGTTTCCGCAGCGGCAATTAAGCTGCAGAAATGCTTAAAAAACACTTGGTAGAAGGTCTGCCATGTTCCCCAATGATAATCCGCATGTGCTGTGCACATACTGCGGAAATTTCCGCTGCAGATTATCATTGCGGAAAAATCCACAGCACTGCCAATTAGTGGAGTGGGTGATAAATGCAGAATTGGTGACTTGTTTCCATTATACCTTTTCTCTTATTGTTCCTCACCTGGTTTTGGCTCCCACTCCTGAGAAAAAATACTGACCTAATACTGATAGTGGGGCCGTGGCCTTAGTCAGAGGCAGATTATATCTTCATATCCAATGAATGACTGGTGAAATCTACTTTGACTTTGTTCTCACTCTTTCTTCCTTCGTCGTTTCCAAACCTTTATTATGACTTCTCCTAGCCATGACTTGTCTCTGAAGAATTTGATGCACCTATGTCTTTGGCTTCCACTTTTGCAGCAGATCTAAACACCATACCTCAGAAAATAACAATGTTACATATTTATGACCCTGAAATAAAAATGCCTAACTGTCAAGCACAGTGTGGGAAAGACTAAGTGCAACACAAAGGGATGAGGGGAAGGAAGCCCAGACACTAGGGAAAGGGGGAGGGGAGACCCCTAGGCAAATCTAATAACACCCTGCCTACCCTACCAACTTTATATTGGTTCCACACCAATCGCCGAGCAGGAAACCTATGCTCTGTATATTCCTAGAGCTAGGCCCTAGATAGGGAGAGGGGGTGAGCATTGGTCAGTCCACACTATAAACTAAAGACAACAAGGGAGATAAACAAAGGGGGAGAATTTAGCTTGAGCAGACACCAAGGTCACCAGAGAGGAAGCTAGCCGACTGCTATAGCTCCAAGCCTTCACAAGGAAAAATGAGAATATCACCTGCGACTCCCTGAAGCAGCCTGAGAGTTTATAAACACCCAGACCAGGGTGTGTCAATCAGAGCAGGAGGGAGGTTGCCACTGGGTCCAAAAGTCAGAAGGATTAAGAAGGTGTCTGCAATGCCAAAAGCAGTGACCTTCTGCAGCCAGATGCAGAGCAACTGTCTGTTACATCTGACACACCCGTGACACTAACAAAGTACACCCCATTGTGACCATAGATTTAAAAAAATGCACCTCACTCGTCTCATGCTTGGATCCTACGTTTTTTCATCCCATAGAAAAGATATGTGCTCATGTATTTTTATATCACATAGAAATGAATGTGATAAGCCAATATATATATATATATATATATATAGACTAAATGTGGCCTCATTAACATTAAATATAATCTCTGTTTTTATTTTTGTTTTTGAAGAAAACACCTAGCATTGACTGAAGAGAAATGTGATAGAAATCACTCCATAATTACCTTAACAGAAAAGCTATATTTCTTGTAGAAGTGAGAATTAAAATGTATCTGAGGATTAGAATGATAGTGAAGAAGCATCCTGCCATCTGTCATCTGCAGTTTTCAATCTGGATGAAAAAAAGTTAAGATGACAAAACATGGCACTATTGAAAGTAAAGATACACAATCAAAGCTGCTTAAAGATAAGAGGAGAATACTCCAGTTTGGGGCATTCAGTTGTGTTTGTTTTTAAAGCTATGAAGGCATTATAGCTACTAAAATTATGGAGGTTTTTGATACTTTATATGATGTCGATTGGATGAAGAGCCATAAAGATATTTACCAGGACAGTGGGTTAGTATAGGGCTTGAAGTGGAGTGCTCGTGTTAAATTAAAGATATTATTGCCATTGACAACAGACTGTCTTAGGGATCTGTATTGAAAGTGAGGCACCCAGGAGACTATGAACTTTATTTCTCCCATCAGCCGCCAGCTTTCAGTCATGCAGGTGTGTCTGGAGCTATTACAATCACCTCTCACAGCACTGAGAGTGGCAGCTGTACACACGCCTCGGTACTGAATGACAGCCGGCTCAGCAGTGCATCCACGAGGAGCCGACTGTCAGTCAGTATCTGAGTATGCTTACAGCCGCCACTCTCACTGCTGTGGGCATTAACAGTAATTGCTCTCGGCATGCTTGCATGACTGAAAGACAGGGGCTCCTTGGAGAAATAAAGTTAATTTCCTCTCGGGTGCCAGACTTTCAGTACTGCGTCGGGCATCTTTATAATGCTATTGACCTGTAGATTAACCCTGTATCTGTAGGTTCACAGCATTATTGGACATGACAGGTTCCCTTTAAACCATTAAAAACAATACACTTCATCACAACAGACGCCCAGCATGGTGTTGTAGTATAGTTACATAGTTGCAAATGTGCAGTAAAATATAAATAATATGCATAAGGTATTGGTTGATATTTTGGCCTCATGCATATTATTTATATTTTACTGCATCATTTTTCATTTCAATGCAGAATGCAGCCAGGCCCATCAACTATAAGGCTATTTTCGCACGATCAGGATTTGAAGCAGAAATTTCCTGAGGGCTTCTGCATCTCCTTGGCAGGAAAAACAAGGAGGAAAAACCGACCGGTTTTGACGCGCTTTTGACACATTTTCTGATGTATTTTTTTATGCATTTTGAAGCGTTTTTTTACATCAATGAATGCTTTTGGAGCTAAATAAAGTTATTTGGTGGGACATTGTTTAAACCCTTGGATTGCTGTCAGAATTGGGGTGAGTATATTGGTTAATTTAAATGATTAAAAAATGTGTCTGTTGTATTTCAAATAAAGGGTTTGCTCTGTGTCTGTGTGTTTATTTAACTCTTTACTTTACTTTAATTAGGTTTGGTGATGAAAGGGTCTGATTGACACCTTGTCATCACCAAACAAAAGAGCTAGGTTCAGCTGATCCCATTCGCCCAATCTCATTAGCATTTACATTCATGTAATTTATGCGGTAGCTGTGAGCTGCTATTTTTAGCATAGAAAGGTGCCATTTGCAAACATGGTCCCTGGCCATTATTAACAGCTCACAGCTGTTTAGTTAGCCACTAGGTCCCCCCGATCGGAATTCAGCAGCGCTTTGGAAGCAGCTTATTTTTGCAGCATCCAAAACGCAGTGTTCTAATGCCGCACTTTTGTTGTCGGTACATGAGAATCCACCGCATATAATGACACTTCAATAGGTCAAAATCTACAGCGGAGACTAGCATGTCCGCTACAGAAATTGATATGCTGCGGGTGAGTTTGGGTACGTGACGACGGTCAGGAGCCACTGCAGGTTTGACATTGCGTGTTTATACAGCATCAAACCTGCAGCGTCCAGATGGTACAGCATAGTGGATGGAATCTCTAGAAATCCCATGTCCACTATGCGTGCATCAGAGGCTGCGGATCACCCATGAACACTGACATGCCACATGTCTTTCAGGACCGCAGCATGTCAAATTCTCTTGCAGAGTCGCTAGTCTCTGCAACAGAAATTTGACCACTAGAATGTATTAAATGCAATAAATATGCATGGTTCAGTCAACACATGTGGATTTACCTGCGTTCAATAGAATGCAACATTTTGGACGCAGCAAAAATATGCGTCCAAAGCGCTGCTACGTCCGAATCGTGGGCACAGAGCCTAAAATAAAAAAAAAAATGGCGTGGGCTCCCGCATCATTTTTATAATTAGCAGAGGGAAAGCCGACCGCTGAGGGCTGATATTAGTAACCAAGGAAGGGGCCATTAGCCAACAATGTTCCCTGGCTATTAATATCAGCCCGTAGCTGTTTGTTTAGCCTTTACTGGCTAGATAACAGGGGGACCCCAGAAAACAATTGACGTGGGGTCCCCCTATAAAATCTAACCAGAAAAGGCTAAACAGACAGCTGCGGGCTGATATTAATAGCCAGGGAAGGGGCATGAATACTAGCCCCCTCCGCAGCTATTAATATCACCCCTCAGCAGTCCCAGAAATGGTGCATTCCATAAGATGCGCCAAATCTGGCGCTTAGCCTCTGCTCTTCCCACTGCCCTGTAGCGGTGGTGAGTGGGGTAATAGGGTTGGGGTCCATGACAGCCTTGTATTGGCGGCTGACGTGAAGCCCAGGTTAGTAATAGAGGGCGTCTATATACAGTACAGACCAAAAGTTTGGACACACCTTCTCATTTAAAGATTTTTCTGTATTTTCATGACTTTGAAAATTGTACATTTACACTGAAGGCATCAAAACTATGAATTAACACATGTGGAATTATATACTTAACAAAAAAGTGTGAAACAACTGAAAATATGTCTAATATTCTAGGTTCTTCAAAGTAGCCACCTTTTGCTTTGATGACTGCTTTGCACACTCTTGGCATTCTCTTGATGAGCTTCAAGAGGTAGTTACCGGAAATGGTTTTCACTTCACAGATGTGCCCTGTCAGGTTCAATAAGTGGGATTTCTTGCCTTATAAATGGGGTTGGGACCATCAGTTGTGTTGTGCAGAAGTCTGGTGGATACACAGCTGATAGTCCTACTGAATAGACTGTTAGAATTTGTATTATGGCAAGAAAAAAGCAGCTAAGTAAAGAAAAACGAGTGGCCATCATTGCTTTAAGAAATGAAGGTCAGTCAGTGCGAAAAATTGGGAAAACTTTGAAAGTGTCCCCAAGTGCAGTTGCAAAAACCATCAAGCACTACAAAGAAACTGGCTCACATGAGGACCGCCCCAGGAAAGGAAGACCAAGAGTCACCTCTGCTTCTGAGGATAAGTTTATCCGAGTCACCAGCCTCAGAAATCGCAGGTTAACAGCAGCTCAGATTAGAGACCCAGTCAATGCCACACAGAGTTCTAGCAGCAGACACATCTCTTCAACAACTGTTAAGAGGTGACTTTGTGCAGCAGGCCTTCATGGTAAAATAGCTGCTAGGAAACCACTGCTAAGGACAGGCAACAAGCAGAAGAGACTTGTTTGGGCTAAAGAACACAAGGACTGGACATTAGACCAGTGGAAATCTGTGTTTTGGTCTGATGAGTCCAAATTTGAGATCTTTGGTTCCAACCACCGCGTCTTTGTGCGACGCAGAAAAGGTGAACGGATGGACTCTACATGCCGGGTTCCCACCGTGAAGCATGGAGGAGGAGGTGTGATGGTGTGGGGGTGCTTTGCTGGTGACACCGTTGGGGATTTATTCAAAATTGAAGGCATACTGAACCAGCATGGCTACCACAGCATTTTGCAGCGGCATGCTATTCCATCCGGTTTGCGTTTAGTTGGACCATCATTTATTTTTCAACAGGACAATGACCCCAAACACACCTCCAGGCTGTGTAAGGGCTATTTGACCAAGGGGGAGAGTGATGGGGTGCTACGCCAGATGACCTGGCCTCCACAGTCACCAGACCTGAACCCAATCATACTTAACAAAAAAGTGTGAAACAACTGAAAATATGTCTTATATTCTAGGTTCTTCAAAGTAGCCACCTTTTGCTTTGATGACTGCTTTGCACACTCTTGGCATTCTCTTGATAAGCTTCAAGAGGTAGTCACCGGAAATGGTCTTCCAACAATCTTGAAGGAGTTCCCATAGATGCTTAGCACTTCTTGGCCCTTTTGCCTTCACTCTGCGGTCCAGCTCACCCCAAACCATCTCGATTGGGTTTAGGTCAGATGATCGCTCACGTGACCGCAGGTCCTGGAAGCACAGTACACTGCTGGGAGCGTGCAGTGTACTGTCGGCTGCCAGGAGGAGAGCATCGCTGGGGACCATGAGGACACCGGGGGACGCCAGACAGGTGAGTATAAGGTTTTTTTTTTATTTTTACTTTATTTTTATTTTATTTTACTGCAGGCGCGCCGACTGGGCTGGGAAGACTACTGCTCCCCCCTGATGACCCGCTCTTGCTAATATCAGCGGGAGCGGCGGTCAGATGATAGGAGTAGTAGTCCTCCTCTTCCGACCTGATACCACCCACATTGCATTTCCGCCACGAATTCACGCTTATTGGCTTTAATTGAAATGCAACAAATCCGCAGGTATAAATATTATACCTGCGGTTTTGTTGCGGTACAATTCAAGTCAATGGGCACAAATTCACGGTGGAAACGCCTGGACAATAGTCATACCGCAATGGTAATCCTGAGCGGAAATTTCCGCATCATGTGCACAGCACATAAGGATTACCGTTGCTAGAGCTGGCAGACCTATTAACAAGCGTTTTTGCAGTGTTTCCGCGGCGGAAAAACCACCGCAAAAATGCATCAAAAATGCTACATGTGCACATAGCCTTATACTGCCTTATATAGTGCTGGGCAGTCGACCTAATCTAATCTAATAGTAGGTGCATCAATAATAAACTCTAAGGCAAAAACTAGGCATTAAACTTATCTGTGTGACTGTGCCCTATACAATTCTAATCCATGTACAATTCTAATACTAGGCAATCACCCCTTCCATACATTGGTACGTGTGTGAGCAGTTGTTTCATCAATATGTTGCACCTGTGTTGCCTCTGCCTCTATCATGGGGGCTGCTGCATCTTTTAAGTGCATTAGTTTTGTGACCTTTATTGGTAAACACTGCTGCCTTTTTTCTGCTAGTTTTTTTGTCCTTTTCCTGTGCTTTTTCATTTTCTTACCCTTCTTGAATATTGGTACCACATCAGCTATCCTCTAATCTTGCAGCATCATCCCTGTTACAAGAGAGTCTAAGAAGATGATATACATCTGTAACGGGGGGCAGGGTGGCAGTCAGTGGCAAGTGGCATGTCAGTTTCAGTGATTAAATCCTCACCCTGGCCTGCTACAGAAAAAGGGGACTCGGAGAATCCCTGGGTGTGTGTGTTGTGGTGCTTCCATGGAGGAGGCCTCCATACTCACTTCTGGCCCACCGTCCCGGGTGTTGAGTCTTTTAGACTTCAGAAAGAGAAAACCAGACCAGCGTAAACACGTAAAAACTTCTTTACTTGCAGCCACAGTCACATATAGGGAGTAACAAGTGACACAAGTCTCTTTGTGATCTCTTCGCACACAGCGGCACTTTACCAGCGATGAAAGACACGGACACCGATTTGGACATGAAGACCAACGCCGAGCGCACCAGCTCTCTGGGTAACTCCATTCTCTGTCCCACTGCCTGACCTGCTTGGATCCACCTCCCTGATGAGGCCGTCCTGTCTTGGCACGTAAGGTGAAGTTCCCACATTGACCTCTCAATGTACATCTGTTCCTGTTGTCGCCGCTGTCTAGACTGTTCGGATTCACCTTCCAGATAAGGATGTCCAAAAACTCCCAGACTGTGACACACACACCCTTTTCCTGTACTTTCTCCTGTGTCCTCTTTACACGTCCTCACTAGTCACTGTCCCTCACTCAACTAAACCTGCTTGAAATCAGGAAGTGTCTCAGTTCTTCACTGAACCTGCCCCTCTCACACTGGAGCAGCTCCTAAACCCCTTAACTCTTTTCCTAACTTATAACTGCATACTCTGTGTGCTATAGTGCCCACCTCTGCACTACTTCTTCTATTAAGCTAATAGTCTACCCGCACTAACCTATATTGACCCTATAAGTAACCCATCAGACATTGGATCATATGAATGCTCATATATAAACATAGACCACAGCATTATGTGCATTAAGAGGGAAGAGGCGCATGACCGTCCCGGTCACCCTCTTACACATCGGTTTGTCAATTACTGAACTCAACTCCCCCAATATTCGTGGATGAATGCCATCTGGCTAAGGAGCTTTGTCAATATTTACCTGGTGGTGAACCTTGCTTGCTGCCTTGATGAGTAATATCTGACAAAGGTATCAGGAGTACAGGGAGGTGACGCACAGGAGGACGCACTGGTGGGTCTTTATTTTTGATGGTGGGGGTTGGGTTAGCATTGAGGGATCATCCAATCAGGATCTCTCAGACTGAGTTTGCTGTAAAGTGGGGCTACAGGAGACCAATCAGGCACCACAGGGGGTTGTTCCCTAGCTGTGGAGCCATATTTAAAAAGCACAGCATGCCATGCCCAGGTATACCACAATGGGCTCATGAATATCACAGCTTCTAGATGAATATGAATTATGGCCTCCTGATTAACCTTTAAAGGAGAAACGTATCAAGGCAGAGGCATGGAAGCTATCTCCATTGACAAGTATCTAAATGATAAGTGATATATGATTTATCTGATATATGTGGGCTTTCCCTCCTTCTCCTTACTAGATAGTTGATCTATGTCTAGTTTAAGTCTCCTTAGGACTATTTTTTATATCATGGACATAGGGATAGTGAGGGTCTGCTGCCTTGGAGCGGGGCTGCCAAAACCTCATTATCTAGGGTGCCGACCTCCACTGCTGGGCAGGGCAGCAATACAGATATCTCAGGGACTCTTAGGGCATAGGTGGTATAATCTGGAATTTCATATCACTCCACAACCTAATCTAATGTACGACATCCTTTATGCAAATGCTTGATATGTCTTGGATACGATAACCACTTACCTTTAAGACTGAACAAGTATTGGTTGTAGGATCTATTGACTGATTTTAGTTTAGTTTCAGTCTGATGACTCAGACTGAAATATGTTTGTTGTTGTGCACTTTAGGATTTGTTCAGATGACTTTTAACAATTACCATTAAAATAGAATTTTTAAGGGCTATATGTACGGACTTTATGTCCCTTATAGTTCTTATTTACATTTTTGCATTTCTGGCACGTTCACACTGGCCACTAAACAGACAAAGCCTAAGATAAAACCATAGTGAGCAAATACCCTGCAGTAAATAAATAAATAGCAATAGTGCACGTAAATATCATAGGGTGTTTAGCATCGGCGTCTCTGCCTCCTGCCGGGCAGAGACGACGTTCCCCTCACCGCCGCGGTCCCGGTCCGGCGTCTTCCTGTTCCCCTGATGCTAAGGAACGCACTGCGCGCAGCTTCCCAGGCATTGTGCTTAGGGCAAACACGCGCGCGCTTCCTTCCTCTTAAAGGGGCCGCGCGCTTCGTCCTAAAGAGTCCCCGGCCAATGGCCGGAGTACTGCCCCTATATTAAGCACCTCCTCCAAAATGGAGGTGCCTGTGCAAGGTTGTTGTTTGTGTGCTAACACTCTCCTCAGCCCTCAGGTTCCTTGCCCACCAGTCTGTCTAACAGTCCTGCCCGCCAGTCTGTCTAACAGTCCAGCCCGCCAGTCTGTCTATCAGCCGTGCCCGCCAGCTAGCCTACTCGGAGCACCTGCCAGATTACCTGCCGTGCCCGCCTGCCTGCCTACCCGGAGCACCTGCCAGATTACCTGCCGTGCTCGCCTGCCTGCCAACCCGGAGCACCTGCCAGTTACCTGCTGTACCCGCCTGCTCGTTTACCCGGAGTACCTGTCTGGCTATCCGCCATTTCCACCTGCTTGCCTACCCGGATCACCCGCCAGCCTACTTGCTGTGCTCATCCGCTGTACCGGTCAGCTCCTGTCATCTGACCCGTGGGAGTCACCTGCTCTCACACAAGGTCGGTCCCAGAGTGGCACCTGGTTCACCTGCCCGGTCCCTCCTTGGTTCATGGAGTCGACTAAGCTGCCGTGTGACCTGGGTCAGTCCAAATAGGCACTTAGTTACGCCCTTCTGGTCCTTCCTTGCATAAAAGCACAGATGTTCCACCACCCGGACCCGTAACAGTTTGCACAGGCCATGGAATCCGGTGGCTCCCAGGCTCCTTTGCTCTCTGACTTGTACCATGAGGTCTCTCATCAGAGATCCCAACAGAAGACTATCCTGTCCTATCTGCGGACAGGCAACTCCCACCTGGACACGCTGTCTACTCCGACGGTGTCCGTCTCTAATCGAGCGGCACCCACCCCGGCGGTACCCACTCCGGCGGCACCTCAACCCTGTGGCGTTGTGGCACCCGGCTTTAGACCCCGGCTTTCTGCGCCTCCACGTTTCGATGGTGACCCTGTCCTATGTCGGGGCTTCATAAATCAGTGCACGCTGCACTTTGAACTTCTGGCACACCAGTTCATTTCCGACCGGGCCAAGGTGGCATTCATCATGTCTCACCTCACCGGAGGGGCGTTGGCGTGGCTTAACCCTCTGTGGAAGAGAGGGGATCCTCTCGTGTCCGATCTCCAGGCCTTCCTCGCGGCTTACCGGAAGGTTTTCGATGAACCTGGACGAAGATCTTCTACTGCCTCCTCACTTCTCCGACTCCGTCAATGGAGTATTTCTGTGGGACGGTATGCCGTGTGTTTCCGCACCCTCGCATCTGAACTGGCCTGGAATAATGGGGCACTGGTGTCCACCTTTTTGGAGGGCCTTTCTGGACGGATCAAGGATAAGCTAGCCGGCCGAGACATACCTCCCACCCTGGACGACCTAGTGTATTTAGCTATCCGGATCGACATCCGCTTTCTGGAACATGCTAAGGAGACGACCCGGGAGAGAAGACCTCCACGTCACGCTCTAACCTTCCAAAGCCCTGTCTCGCAACCAGCAATCCCCCGGGTGTCTTCTCCAGAGCCAATGCAAATTGACCAAGCCAAGATGGTCGAGTCTTGCCAGGAGACACTCCGCGCCGAGGGGAGTTGCTTCTACTGTGGCGGTATAGAGCATCTGATCCGTTACTGCCCGCAGAGACTGGGAAACTACAATGTCTAGGACCGCTCGGAGAGGTCGTCCTAGACAAGAGTACTTCCTCTCCATCCTTGACTCTGTCCGTTTCTGTCTCCAGTGGTGAGACCCCCTTCTTCGAGACTGCCTTTCTGGATTCCAGAGCCGCAGGGAATCTCATTCAACAGGCCGTTGTGGAGCGTTGTCAGATTCCTACCATACGTCTGGCTGAACCTTTGGCGGTTTCCTCAGTGGATGGGAAGCTTCTTCCGGAAACCATCTTGCTGGTCACTGAGCTTGTAACTCTTCAGGTGGGAATGCTGCACTCGGAGAAGATGTCCTTTCATGTGCTGTCCGGCCTCTCTCATCCCCTCTTGTTTGGTCTGCCCTGGTTACAGAGACATGAGCCCGTCCAGAATTGGAGATCTGGTGAAGTGCCATGAATCCTGTCTGGTTCCCGTTCGTCCTGCTTGACCCCCGTCTACGCCGGCTAACCTACCTGGCCTGCCGGCACCCTACTGGTCCTATGTGGACGTCTTTGACAAAAAGGAGGCTGAGGAGGCTCTACCACCTCACAGGCTGTATGATTGCCCCATCGACCTAATACCTGGTGCCTCTCCTCCTCGTGGGCGAATCTATGTCCTGTCGTTGGCCGAGACTCGCGCTATTTCTGAGTACATTGAGGAGAGTCTGGCTAGGGGATTTATCCGGAAATCCACCTCTCCGGCTGGAGCAGGATTCTTCTTCGTCAAGAAAAAAGACGGCTCGCTTCATCCTTGTATTGACTATAAGGGTCTAAACCAGATTACCATCAAAAATAAGTACCCCCTGCCTCTCATCTCGGAGTTGTTTGACTGCCTAAAAGGCGCGAAGATCTTCACCAAGCTCGATCCTCGGGGGGCGTACAATCTGGTCTTGATTCGCCAGGGAGACGAGTGGAAGATGGCATTCAACACCCAGGACGGTCACTACGAATACCGCGTGATGCCCATCGGTCTTTATAATGCTCCAGCCGTCTTCCAGGAGCTAGTTAACAACATCTTCCGAGATCTCCTGTATTCCTGCATGGTGGTGTACCTGGACGACATCTTTCTGTTCTTCCCGGATCTGCCTTCACACTGGAGGGATGTTTGTCAGGCTCTGCTGAGGCTCCGTAAGAATCGCCTGTATGCTAAATACGAGAAAGACCTCCTTGCCGTTTCTTGGTTACATCATTTCTGAGACCGGCCTGCGCATGGATCCCGAGAAGGTGTCAGTCGTCTTAAAGTGGCCCCAACCGGAGGGATTGAAGGCGATTCAACGGTTTCTGGGTTTCACGAACTATTACCGCCTCTTCATTCCTCATTTTTCCTCCCAGACTGCTCGCATCTCTGCTCTCACCCGTAAAGGAGCAAATCCCAGGGAGTGGTCTTCCGAGGTGGAGAAAGCCTTCATCTCCCTAAAACAAGCCTCCTCCTCCGCTCCAGTGCTACACCGTCCGGATTGCAACAAGCAGTTCTTCCTGGAGGTTGATGGCTCCTCCTCCGGGGCCGGAGCAGTGCTCACCCAGAAATCCTCGTCCGGGAGAATGGTAACCTGCGGCTTCTTCTCCAAGCTGTTCTCCTCGTCCGAGCGCAACTACTCCATTGGAGATCGGGAGCTGCTGGCCATCAAATTAGTGCTGGAGGAGTGGCGCTACTTGCTGGAGGGGGCTCTGCACCCGGTAGTCATCTACACTGACCATAAAAACCTCGCTTATTTGCAGAATGCCCAAAGACTAAACCCGCGTCAGGCCAGATGGTCACTATTCTTCGCTCGATTCTGCTTTACTCTTCACTACCGCCCGGCAGACAAGAACATTAAAGCTGACGCACTATCCCGTTCATTTTTGTCTACTGACCAGGAGGAGGAGCCTCTAGATATCATTGATCCCTCCAAAATAATGACTGTTGCTCCGTTTGACCTGTCTCATCTACCTTCCAGTAAGACCTTTGTAGCAGTTCAGGATCGGAAGAAGGTTTTACTGTGGGGTTATTTATCCAAACTTGCTGGTCACACCGGCCAGAGGAAGACATTTCTGCTCATTGCCCGACATTACTGGTGGCCCATCCTGCGCAAGAATGTTGCGGAATTTGTCGCGGCTTGTTCCTCTTGTGCCCGTAACAAGATTCCATAGGCACCTTTCTGCCGGTCGTCTTCTTCCTCTTCCCGTGCCTTCCGATCCGTGGCAACATATCGCAATGGACTTCATCACGGATCTCCCTGTTTCTGATGGTTGTACTGTCATTTGGGTGGTCACTGACCGCTTTTCTAAGATGGCCCACTTCATTCCTCTGCCTGGTCTTCCATCTTCACCGGTGCTGGCTACGGACTTCATCCATCACTTCTTCACGGCTTACCCCTCCACATTGTCTCGGATCGCAGAGTTCAATTCACTTCGCGCTTCTGGAGAGCCACGTGCAAGCTGCTGGATGTCTCCTTGGATTTTTCTTCAGCCTATCATCCTCAGTCCGATTGGGTTGAGCTCCTGCCCTGGGCCGAGTTTTCCTATAACAACCACGAGAGCGAGTCTTCTGCTAAAACTCAGTTTTTTGTGGTCTACGGTCAACACACCCGGATTCCGTTTCCCGTCTCCTCTTCAGTGGACAATCCTTCCGCGGAGTCTCTCGTCAGCAAATTTTCTGCAATTTGGGAAGACACTAGATCTGCGCTTCTTCAGTCCTTGGAGCGGATGAAGAAGCATGCTGATAAGAGACGTCTGGATCCACCTCAATTCCGTCCGGGAGACAATGTCTGGCTTTCTTCCAAATATGTTCATCTTAAGATGCCATCTTACAAGTTGGGTCCGCGGTTCATAGGTCCGTTCGAGGTTCTGAACCAAATTAATCCAGTGGCTTACAAGCTGAAACTCCCGGCCTCCTTACGGATTCCCAATTCCTTTTACATGTCTCTCCTCAAACCGGTTGTTCTTAATTCTTTCTCTGACGATCCAGGTACCACCCCAGCTCAAGTCTCCGCTGAGGATGTCTTTGAGGTAGAAAACATTTTGGCCACCAAGAGGGTAAGAGGAAAGACTTTTTTTCTTGTGGATTGGAAGGCGTTTGGCCCTAAGGAGAGGTCTTGGGAGCCCAGGGAGAACATTCATGCCCCTCATCTTCTAGAAAAATTTCACACAGGATTAAAGAAGAGGGGGCGTAAAGGGGGGGTACTGTAGCATCGGCGTCTCTGCCTCCTGCCGGGCAGAGACGCCGTTCCCCTCACCGCCGCAGTCTCGGTCCAGCGTCTTCCTGTTCCCCTGCTGCTAAGGCGCGCACTGCTCGCAGCTTCCCGGGCACTGTGCTTAGGGCGAGCGCACGCGCGCTTCCTTCCTCTTAAAGGGGCCGCGCACATCGTCCCAAAGAATCCCCGGCCAATGGCTGGAGGACTGCCCCTATATTAAGCACCTCCTCCAAAATGGAGATGCCTGTGCAAGGTTGTTGTTTGTGTGCTAACACTCTCCTCAGCCCTTAGGTTCCTTGCCCGCCAGTCTGTCTAACAGTCCTGCCCGCCAGTCTGTCTAACAGTCCAGCCCGCCAGTCTGTCTATCAGCCGTGCCCGCCAGCCAGCCTACCCAGAGCACCTGCCAGATTACCTGGCAAGCCCGCATGCCTGCCTACCCGGAGCACCTGCCAGATTACCTGCCGTGCTCGCCTGCCTACCCAGAGCACCTGCCAGGTTACCTGTCGTGCTCGCCTGCCTGCCAACCCGGAGCACCTGCCAGTTACCTGCCGTACCCGCCTGCTCGTTTACCCGGAGTACCTGTCTGGCTATCCACCGTACCCGCCTGCTTGCCTACCCGGATCACCCGCCAGCCTACCTGCCGTGCTCATCCGCTGTACCGGTCAGCTCCTGTCATCTGACCCATGGGAGTCACCTGCTCTCACACAAGGTCGGTCCCAGAGTGGCACCTGGTTCACCTGCCCGGTCCCTCCTTGGTTCATGGAGTTGACTAAGCCGCCGTGTGACCTGGGTCGGTCCGAATAGGCACTTAGTTACGCCCCTCTGGTCCCTCCTTGCATCAAAGCACAGAGGTTCCACCACCCGGACCCGTAACAGTGTGCTTAAAATTATTTTGATCAAAAAAAGGTAAAAGACATCCCACCACGTCACGGTGACCCTATTTGGGACGGTGCTAACCTCTAGTATTAAAATTTTACCATATGTCAAATGAAGTGAATGTGAATAAGGGATGAGCAGGCCCAATTCCCCGACTAATGTACACCCAGCCATGGGGAGCTATATAAAATTAATGTCCAGCTCAAAGAAAAGGGAGGCCACACCCTTATTTTCCCCAAGTGGAAAAACCTGCATCAAAAACCTAAAGAGATGAACTGGAATACAAGTTGATATGTATGCAACATGTAGACGCATGTTCACACTGGTCATTAAACAGACAGAAATTAAGATAAAAATAAAATGAGTAAAATACCCTACAGTAAATAAATAAATAACAATATGGCATGAAAATAATATAGCGACTTAGTTAACATAATTTTGATAAAAAAAACGTAAAAGCCATCCCATCACGTGAAGGTTTTGTCTGTTTAGTGGCCAGAGTGAACATGCCCATGACATAAAATATATGTAAACTAGATTAACAATCTAGATTTTTTTTTTCCATTGAAATACGTCAATATTAAAGGGGATTTTATGAGAAAGACAAAACATTTTATTTGCCCAAAATGCTAAAATAATTAACAAAACCTACCCTTGCTGACACTGGGTCTTCACTTCATCTCTGTTAACATGACTACATAACGTTATCCACATAGACAACACATTATGGAGAAAGCAGGCCAGTAATTTCCAAGTGCAGTTATATTACCATGGTAGTAACCTCACTGCAGTACCTGGTGATTGTAGCCTGATTAGCTAAAGGGAACCTGTCACGTGGAACATGCTGTTTGATCTCCTAAAAGCACGTTGCAGAGCAAGATTTAGTGTGTGAGTTCATATATACATTAGTATTGTAGTAAAATATTCAGCAGAATCTGTGCTTCTGCAAATTCTACCCTTAGGAGTCCAGTGGGTGGTCTTAATCTCTGACAGCTATCTTTTCTATAAATATGTAAGAAAGGCTGTCAGCCATCGATAGACCTGCCCAGTCAGAAAAAGCAGGAATTTAACAATGACTGGGGGGTACGAGGCTCAGAACTACTGGCCCTCTGACCTACTGAGGTTCCTCTCTACTAAAGGTCCCCTGATGAACCTCAGGACAGGCAGGGAAATGCATAGGGACAAAGGGATTGGACATCTAACGTTGACAAAATATTTTCTTGAGATAAGTAATTATTGGGGGTCTTCTGTGTATAGGGTGGGTAACATGTTTTTGAGGGGTGCACTTCAGAGGATGTGTATGTGCACCTTAAATTATTTATATACCACAAGGCAGGACTGATGGTATGACGTAATGCATTGTGATATTCCTGTACACCCACATTAGGGTTTTCAGGGACTGCCGACGTTGAGTGGAGGCACGATGTCGACTATTTAGGGTGCCAACCTCCGCGGTTACATAGACTTAACAGTTCTATAGGGCCAACTAGGGTCTGTTAGCCTTAGCGTATTATTCCCTGTGTAAACCCTTTAATGTCCAGCTTCTGTTTTTAACAGTGTTGCATATATTAGTATACTTTTAAGTGATTATTATTAAAAGTTATTTTTTAAGGGTTTTTTCTCTTTGGTGTCTAAATTTGTGAGACCCCATATGATGTATTGATATACGGTAATTGTTTTTTTCTTATCTGATTCATGCTGCCTAAACTGTGGGCAGCATGAATCAGAGCCTAGATGCTTGATTTCAGATAGGTATATATTTAATTCACCACTCTGACATTTCAGAGAAAATATACTTTAAAGATCTGGCCAGGGGCCATAGACTAATATGATTCTAGTCCGGCGCTGCCCCCGGCTGGCTTCTTCCATATCTGCTGCAGGTGATTGACATGAGGGAGATACCTGTCAATCACCTACAGAAGAGTTGGGAGAAGCCAGTCAGGAACAGTGACAAACTAATCTCATCTCACTGAGCATGGTGGCTCAGTGGTTAGCACTGCAGCCTTGCAGCGCTGGGCTCCTGGGTTCAAATCCCACCAAGGACAACATCAGCAAGGATTTGTATGTTCTCCCTGTGTTTGCATGGATTTCCTCCAGGTTCTCTGGTTTCCTCTCACACTCCAAAGACATACTGATAGGGAATTTAGATAGTGAGCCCCAATGGGGACAGCAATGATAATGTATGTAAAGTGCTACAGAATATGTTGGTCCTACATAAAAATTATTATTATCGTTGGCTATGTATATTTTCTCTGAAATGGAAGTGTTTCAGAAAAAAACATATCTGTGCAGTTTTCAAGAAATTTATATGTAACAGTAAATTTATGTGGGTCGTATTATTTTGGCTTTTTTTAAAAAGAAATGCACTTTGAATTCAAATAAGTGACATAGGTATGAAATATGAATTTTGTATATTGTGTCACAAGACAAGTTTTCAAAGAAGCAAATTTGTACCTTGAATCTCCACGGCCCCAATAAGGAAAGCAAGGAAAGTAACTCCTACTAGTTATAACATTGGTATATTCCTATATAGGAAAAGGGGCATTTAGGCTACTTCAGTTACTAAGACTTAGCTGTGACTACTACTTCAGCTTCTACTATAAATATACCCCTGCCAATGGCAAAAGACATAAGATTTTGTGTTACTGCATTGTTGTTTTGTGCTGAAACACTACTACAATGCACTATATTTTAACACATATGAAAACAAAATGCGTACACATATTGTAAATGGTGTGATCTACATTTAATGTATATTTTCATGCTTTAATATGGCTTAGTTAATTAGTGTTTGGACACATCTACATAAATAAGTCTGTTCTGCTGAATAGGACAAATGTCACAAGCAATGTGTCTGTAAAAACTTCAAATAGCCAATTTAATTTTCCATTCTCTACAGTTTATTTTCAAATGATGTTGTTAGCTTTCCATCTTGTCTGCAAATAGCAACAATGATATATTTCATTAACAGTAAGATAAATGTTAGATTTTTTGCTGGAGATTAAACATCGTGTAATTGGGGATGCTTTTGAACCTTTGGCTCAGGATACAGGAATGCTGCAAATTTCATTAAAGAATGCATCCAGCATATATTTATAAACACAATTGAAATGAAAACATGAAATTGCTAAATCACTTGACTCTGATAACCTCACTTAGATATAACTGATATGTAGAAAATAAAACGGTTCAGCTAATTTACTTTTAACACTCTGTGATTATATCTCAATCTTCAAAATAACGCACATTGAAAAAAGGAGGAAACAGATGCTGCAACATTGAATGAAAAGACACAATTGTGGTATGTTGCATATACAGTAGTATACTAAGCTTCTTCATTTATTTGCATTTACAATTGCACTAAATGTATTCCTTAAGATGATTATAACACTCCGAATGTCCTTCAAAGATGAATGACGGGAGTTTGATTGACTTTTCAAGTTCAAGGAAAATATTTCACTATGCATGAAATCATTTAACCCTTCCTTTTTGAAGACTCGTTGCTTTCTGTCTATGTGCCGCTTCTGTTATACAAAGTAATAGTCTAATTACATTTTCTTCAGGGAATGAATAATTAGAATTGTGCAGGGATTGTGCTGGGTAATTTAGCTGAATTCTATGCCCAACCAAAGGCATTCTCACAGAACAGGTGTTTGCTACTGGGTTTTTAACCCCTTAACAACCAAAATGTTTCAGTCCTAAATGACCAGACACTTTTTTGTGGTTTTGCAGATTTAATGGTCAAAGGGTATGTGCACACAGTTAGGAGCCGCTGCGGGTTTGACCCTGACTGTTATGCAGCGTCAAACCCGCAGCGGCCAGATGTAACATCATAGTGGATGAGATTTCTAGAAATCCCATGTCCACTATGCGTCTGCGGATCACCCGCGGAAACTGACATGCGGCACGTCTTTCCAGACCGCAGCATGTCAATTTCTCCGGCAGGTCCGCATGCGGGCTTTCTCCATAGACCTAATCTCTATGAGGAAAGTCCGCAGGTGAAAAACAAATGGTGTTGCTCATTTGCATAAAATGAGCGGAAGCCGCCGCCGCCGGCTATTCCACTGTGTCGGGGCCGCAGGCGGTATGGGTTGGGATGGCAAAATAATTCTTGCACTATTATTTTCTTGACGCATATAGATAATAAATATGGTATAATTGGATATATGAATGAACTGCCAAAGGAAGAAGAAGATGTTTCCAGCTCTGGTAAAAAGAGTTCATTTATTAAAATTTTTAAAATTACAAATCCATGAAGGAGGAGGTGATGGGGTACACAGACAATGCAACGCGTTTCAGACGCAACTCAGGCGTATATTGTCAAAGCTGGATGAACTACACAAGCCCATTAGTGACAATCTCGTCCATCTGTGACCTGAATAAAATAAGACTATGACAGGAAATTTGTTGATTCAAGGATTCAACAGAAAGCTGCTAGATCAGGATCCAAGGCTGTGACCACTTTCAGTGTGCAGGGGTATCGAGACATAGGAAGAGGTAGAGGCAGACACACCAACCTAAAGATCAGGAGGGATTCTCAGACGTCTCAGTGTTTTAATTGAAATCAGGTTGGTCATTTTGAAAGGGACTCTCAAGTCATTGATAACCCTATGCAGCCCCAGCCTGCACCCAATAGGATGTCATCAACCCCAGTATCTCTCTCTACCTTCACCTTTCATATATCAACAAATTAGGATTCTTCACTACAATACAAATCCAAACTGTAGAAGGACCTACTATAAACAGTTTAGTGGAAACCGGGGCAGCCAAATCAGTAATATCATTATCAATGTTCTCAACACACTTCACATTAGATGAGGTGGCGGTGAGTGTGAGGATGGAGAGCATACACACGCAAAGAAAAACAACTAAACCACTCAGAGTCAGGTCACATGACACAGGGCAGCTTATGATGAGATTTTTAGTGTCCAGCAGTTACTCTGTTAATCTACTTGGGTCAAATATTTTGAATGCTATACAAGCTGTTACTAAATATGTTCCAAATGGGCTGCGTGTGACCAATGCTCTAAATGACAAAGAACTTGCAGTCCTTACTGCAGCCTTGAAAGGGTACTCCCATCTCCAAGATCCTATCCCAATATGTAGTAGGTGTAATAATAATAATATTAGCAAATACCTCCAATTAGAAATGTAGTATAGTTTTTTCTGATTTGCTATGTGTCTTTCCTCATTTGCAGGCATTGCAGGACCTTAGGTATCCATGGTTACGACCACTAGCTACTAGATAACTATCGCTATATAAGTGGTTGTAAGCATGGATATCTAAGGTCCTGCAACGCCTGCACATGAGGAAAGAGACATAGCGAATCATAAAAACTATTCTACATTTCTAATCGGAGATATTTGCTAATATTATTATTATTACACCTACTCCATATTGGAAGAGGATTTTGGAGATGGGAATACCCCTTTAATGCTTTCTGAACCACGTCCAAAAATACACAGCTTGTTGGACATGAAGCAGATTCGACTTACGCTTTTGGGCATCTAGCAAGACAGACATTGGGCATATTTCAGTTCCGCCTGTTGAGGTGGAGGTTAAACCCAACAGCAAACCCCCATGACTATGCTATTATCCTCTCAGCATCAGGAAGTCGGAAGCCATATCACTGCAAATCAGTGAATCTCTAAATGCAAAGGCGATAAGAGAGTATGTTTCCCATTGTAACACCCATTTGTTTCCAGTGAAGAAGACTGGGAAGAGACAGCAAGTTACCTACAGTATAGTTCATGATTTGAGAGCTGTTAATTAAGTCACTATAGTCATGACTCTTATTGTCCCAAATCCACATTCACTCCTCTCACAAATACCACCCATTGCTCTGTGTTTTCTGTCATAGACCTGGCAAATGTTTGTTTCTCTGTCGCATTGCATGAGGACAACCAATCCCTCTTTGCCTTCACTCAAGAGGGGAAACAATACTGTTGGACTGTCTTGCCACAGAGAGCTGCAAATTCTCCCAGTCAATATAGCCCAGTCCTGCAGTCAGTATTGCAGATGTGGCAGCCCGTCGCACTGACCACTATACCACTGCAGTAAATTGATGACTTACTGTTGTACTGAGACCGAACAAACCTGCTATTATTACACTGTCTCACTCTTACAAATACAAGCGCAGGCAGGATGTAAAGCCTCACAAACCAAGAACCCGTTTTGCCAACCTATTGTCACATTTCTAGAGCATTGCATCTCATATACCACAAGCCGAATTTCTCCACACAGGGTCACTGCCATACAGAATATTCCTCTGACCAGGTCACAAAAGGACCTTGGAGTCTTCCTAGGTCTAAAGAGGTATTGTAGAAAATGAATTCCCTGTGCACCATCACTAATGCAACCCCTCTTTGATGCACTAAGTAAAGATCCATTCACACTCACAAAAGAAGTCAGTTTCTGTGCACTCAAACAGTATTCAGTGAATCAGCCAGTTGCATACCAAATTATTGCCCTCCTTTAACTTAGTTATGCCATGAGACCAGTGGCCATTCCCAGGGAGTACTTACACAATCTCACAAGGTGAAGCAGTGGCCTCTCCTTACCCATTACACTGTCAGGACTACCACGTTCAATTAAAATCTATTGGCGTGCAAGAAGCAATAGTTAACAGTCGCCAGCCAATGAGAGGCTGGCAGCTGACTATGACGTCACTGCCATGCTCCGATGCGCCTCAAATGGATGAGGAAAAGAATGCCGCTGGACCGTGGCCAGGTAAGCAGAATTTTTTTTTTTTTTTTTGTATGGAGCCAGGATGGGAGATCTTATAGCACCTGGTGGCCAGATTGGAGGACATATGGGGCCTGGGGGCAGGATGGAAACACATGGTGCCAGGATGAGAGATCATATGGGGGCAGGATAGAGACACATGGGCTAGTATGGGAGATCATATGCAGCCTGGGGGCAGGATGGAGACACATGGGGCCACAATGGGAGGGCATATGGGATACGGAGACAGGATGGAGACACATAGGGCCAGGATGGGAGAACATATGGGGCCTGGGGGCAGGATGGAGACACATGGGGCCAGTATGGAAGGACATATGGGGCCAGGGGGTGGGTTGGAGACACATGGGGCCAGGATGGGAGAACATATTGGGGCAGGATGGAGATACATGAGGCTACAATGGGTAAACATACAGTACAGACCAAAAGTTTGGACACACCTTCTCATTTAAAGATTTTTCTGTATTTTCTTGACTATGAAAATTGTACATTCACACTGAAGGCATCAAAACTATGAATTAACACATGTGGAATTATATACTTAACAAAAAAGTGTGAAACAACTGAAAATATGTCTTATATTCTAGGTTCTTCAAAGTAGCCACCTTTTGCTTTGATGACTGCTTTGCACACTCTTGGCATTCTCTTGATGAGCTTCAAGAGGTAGTCACCAGAAATGGTCTTCCAACAATCTTGAAGGAGTTCCCAGAGATGCTTAGCACTTATTGGACCTTTTGCCTTCACTCTGCGGTCCAGCTCACCCCAAACCATCTCGATTGGGTTCAGGTCTGGTGACTGTGGAGGACAGGTCATCTGGCGTAGCACCCCATCACTCTCTGTCTTGGTCAAATAGCCCTTACACAGCCTGAAGGTGTGTTTGGGGTCATTGTCCTGTTGAAAAATAAATGATGGTCCAACTAAACGCAAACCGGATGGAATAGCATGCCGCTGCAAGATGCTGTGGTAGCCATGCTTGTTCAGTATGCCTTCAATTTTTAATAAATCCCCTACAGGGTCACCAGCAAAGCACGCCCACACCATCACACCTTCTCCTCCATGCTTCACGGTGGGAACCAGGCAGGTAGAGTCCATCCGTTCACCTTTTCTGCGTCGCACAAAGATCTCAAATTTGGACTCATCAGACCAAAGCACAGATTTCCACTGGTCTAATGTCCATTCCTTGTGTTCTTCAGCCCAAACAAGTCTCTTCTGCATGTTGCCTGTCCTTAGCAGTGGTTTCCTAGCAGCTATTTTACCATGAAGGCCTGCTGCACAAAGTCTCCTCTTAACAGTTGTTGTAGAGATGCGTCTGCTGCTAGAACTCTGTGTGGCATTGACCTGGTCTCTAATCTGAGCTGCTGTTAACCTGCGATTTCTGAGGCTGGTGACTCGGATAAACTTATCCTCAGAAGCAGAGGTGACTCTTGGTCTTCCTTCCCTGGGGCGGACCTCATGTGAGACAGTTTCTTTGTAGCGCTTGATGGTTTTTGCAACTGCGTTTGGGGACACTTTCAAAGTTTTCCCAATTTTTCGCACTGACTGACCTTCATTTCTTAAAGTAATGATGGCCACGCGTTTTTCTTTACTGAGCTGCTTTTTTCTTGCCATAATACAAATTCTAACAGTCTATTCAGTAGGACTATCAGCTGTGTATCCACCAGACTTCTGCACAACACAACTGATGGTCCCAACCCCATTTATAAGGCAAGAAATCCCACTTATTAAACCTGACAGGGCACACCTGTGAAGTGAAAGCCATTTCCGGTGACTACCTCTTGAAGCTTATCAAGAGAATGCCAAGAGTGTGCAAAGCAGTCATCAAAGCAAAAGGTGGCTACTTTGAAGAACCTAGAATATAAGACATATTTTCAATTGTTTCACACTTTTTGTTAAGTATATAATTCCACATGTGTTAATTCATAGTTTTGATGCCTTTAGTGTGAATGTACAATTTTCATAGTCAAGAAAATACAAAAAAATCTTTAAATGAGAAGGTGTGTCCAAACTTTTGGTCTGTACTGTATGTGGGCAGTATGAAGACATATGGGGGCAGGATGGAGGCATATCAGGCCAGGATGGGAGAACAAAGGGGGCCAGGAATGAGACACATGGAACAAAGAATGAGACACATGGGGGCAGGAATGAGACACATGGGGGCAGGAATGAGACACATGGGGCCAGGAAATAGACACATGGGGCCAGGAATGAGACACATGGGGTTAGGAATGAGATACAAAGGGCCAGGAATGAGACACAAGGGGCCAGGATGAGGGACATTATTACAGGAAGGGGCCAGGATCGGGGACGTTATTACTGTAGGGGCTAATTAAGGGATATTATTACTGCAGTGATGTATTTTATTTTTGAGGATACTGTTTTCAGGGAGGAGAATCCTGTTACTGTGCAGGGCAACACTATGTCGCTTTGTTTCTTCATCTGGCGTAGTGTAGAAGTTGAGGAAAAACTGAGTAATGCGCTCTGGAAACGATGCTCTAGATAACTGTGTGTTATTTTCTGCAGAGACGAGCCCTTGCTGGAAGAAGTGATTGTGGTGTGCACTGGATGAAGAAGAAACGCTAAGATGACTATCTTCATCTTGAGACGACACTGATGAGTCAGTGTGTTACCTGTACACTTACACTACACACTATATACAAGGCTCCTGTGTTTAATATCACTGGAGATAAATGTATAACCTATACACTAACACTATATACAAAGCTCCTGTGTATAATGTAACCGGCGATCATTGTATTACCTGTACACTATACACTATATAGAGGACTCCGGTATATAATGTCACTGGTGATCACTGTTATTACCTGTACACTTACACTATACACTATATACAGGGCTCCTGTGTATAATGTCACTGGTGATCACTGTATTACCTGTTCACTATATACTATAAAGAGAGCTCCTGTATATAATGTCACTGGTAATCACTGTATCACCTGTTCACTATATACAGATCTCTTGTGTATTATCTCACTGGTGAGTCACTGTATTACCTGTACACTTACACTATATAGAGAGCTCCTGTGTATAATGTCACTGGTGATCACTGTATTACCTGTACACTATGACTATATAAAGAGATGCTGTGTATAATGTCACTGGTTAGTCACTGCATTACCTGTATGCTTACACTATACACTGTATACTATATACAGAGCTCCTGTGTATAATGGCACTTATGGTAATATTCATATTGTGGTTTTTAATTAATGATCAGTATTGTAGTATTCGGTCACTATGTGGTGGTAATATGTGATCTGGTCATAGTGTGGTGGTATTTGTTCCTTGCATGTAGTATTATTCTGTCGCTATTGGGTGGTAATATGTGGCCTGGTCATGATGTGGTGGTATTTATTCCTTGTATGTAGTATTATTCGGTCACTATGGGTTGGTAATATGTGGTCTGGTCATGGTGTGACAGTATTTGTCCCTACATGTGGTATTATTAGTCATTTTAAAAAATGTATGTGACTCATTCCCTTAAAGAAAAAATATATATACACTGCTCAAAAAAATAAAGGGAACACTTAACACAATGTAATTCCAAGTCAACGATACTTCTGTGAAATCTACCTGTCCAGTTATGAAGCAACACTGATTGTGAATCAAATTCTCCTTCTGTTGTGCAAATGGAACAGACAACTGGTAAAAATGATAGGTAATTAGCAAGATACCCCCTATAAAGGAGTGGTTCTGCAGGTGGTGACCACAGATCATTTCTCTGTTCTCATCCTTTTTGGCTGTTGGTTTGGTCACTTTTTTATTTTGACATTGCTCTCACCCCAAGAGGTACAGTAGCATGAGGCGGTGTCTACAGTGCAACCCACAGAAGTTGCTCAGGTAGTGCAGTTAATCCAAGATGGCACATCAGTGCGAGCTGTGGCAAGAAGGGTAGCTGTGTCTGTCAGCACAGTGTCCAGAGCATGGAGCAGATACCAGGAGATTTGAAGGTGCCATACGAGGGCAACAACCCAGCAGCAGGACTGTTACCTCCTTTGTGCAAGGAGGAACAGGAGGAGCACTCCCAGAGCCCGGTAAAATGACCTCCAGCAGGCCACAAATGTGCATGTGTCTGCGCAAACTATTGGAAACCGACTCCATGAGGGTGGTATGAGGCCTGACGTCCACAGATGGGGGTTGTGCTCACAGCCCAACACCGTGCAGGACGCTTGGCATTTGCCACAGAACACCAGGATTGGCAAAGTCACCACTGGCGCCCTGTGCTCTTCACAGATGAAAGCAGGTTCACACTGAGCACATGTGACAGATGTGACAGAGTCTGGAGACGCCGTGTAGAGCGATCTGCTGCCTGCAACATCCTTCAGCATGACCAGTTTGGCAGTGGGTCAGTAATGGTGTGGTGTGGCATTTCTTTGGAGGGCCCCACAGCCCTCCACGTGCTCGCCAGAGGTAGCCTGACTGCCATTAGGTACCGAGATGAGATCCTCAGACCCCTTGTGAGACCATATGCTGGTGCGGTTGGCCCTGGGTTCCTCCTAATGCAGGACAATGCCAGACCTCATGTGGCTGGAGTGTGTCAGCAGTTCCTGAAGATGAAGGCATTGAAGCTATGGACTAGCCCGTCTGTTCCCCAGACCTGAATCCGATTGAGCACATCTGGGACATCATATCCCATTACATCAAAGTTGGATCAGCCTGTAGTGTGTTTTTCCACTTTAATTTTGGGGGTGACTCCAAATCCAGGCCTCCATTGGTTAATAAATTTGATTTCCATTGATGATTTTTGTGTGATTTTGTTGTCAGCACATTCAACTTTGTACAGAACAAAGTATTCAATGAGAATATTTCATTCATTCAGATCTAGGATGTGTTATGAGTGTTCCCTTTATCTTTTTTTGAGCAGTGTATATGCCTAAAAAGAGTATTGGGTATTCTAAGAAATTATTAATAGGTTAGAGTAGAATAGAGCCCTGCCAAAACAGTCTATCTTTTCGTGGTGGCAGGCTTAAAAATTATTTTGACCAAAACAAAAGCTGAAGGCTATGTATGTGATATAGTGTTCAATGGGAACTGTTAATGCGTGATTGGTGAGGTCATGATTCAGAAGTGGAGTTTTTCCAAGAGTGGGCGGTGGGACTCCGGAAGGTTCGAGGGTTGGAGGCCAAGCTGGGGTGGAGCCTGGGCGGAGTCTCAAGGGGCCCAAAAACTTTGCCAGTATAGGCCCTGAAATTCCTCATGGCAGCCCTGGACCCTGTTATCCAAGTGACACCATCATGTATTTGAGCAGTAGCAGCTACAGCTACCCTTAATGACAAGGCCACTGACATTGTATTACACCACCCACTTACCATAATGGTTTCACACACATTCAGTGAAATTCTATAAAAAATACAGAACAAATATCTTTCAGCTTCTAGACTCACTAAATATGAAGTCTCCCTCCTCTCACCTGCACATATTAACCTCAAACGACACTCAGTTTTGTGCCCAGCCACCCTTTTTCAATGGGTTCAGAAGAGGGGAAAGAGTCAGTACTACATGAAGCACATGATTTGGTATGTCAGGAACTTTGTGATATCATCTGGCAAAGCAATCAAGAATGCAGACACAGTTTTGTTATATGCCCCTGCACAAACCAAAAGGTGTCCATCTTAAAGTTCAGGCTCATACCAGTGAAACCACGCCTGAGGCAATTGGCAACTGAAAGATTGCTAAACAAGCAAATAGATCGAGTAAGCCTGGGGAAACAAGAAAGCCCTGGACAGAGTGTCTTCCTTACCATTGTACTGAGTGCACACAACCCAGGTCTTTCTCCTTACGAGGTCCTCTTTGATATGGCCCCAAACACAGGGTTATATTTTTCATCGCAACTACAAGCTTTGCATAATGATCAAATTAGCAATGTGAACTTGATGAGTCAACAATTAACTTGCACTCATCAGCCTGGTGATTGAGTCATCCTTAAAAGACATGTCAGGAAAATTCGAGAGCCTTAATTTAAACCACCAGAAAGGGTTCAGCCGGTGACTGCTACATCAGTCAAACTAGAAGGCAAACCAAAATGGGTGCATGCAAGTCACTGCCAAAAGATTCAGCCCAATGCTCAACTTCTGGAGTGAGAACTCTCATCTGTCTCTTACTCCCCTTAATGAGGTTTTGTAGGAAGTCTGGGACAATAAGCTGATTAAATTCCATCAAGTCCTACTTAGCGACTCTAGTAATCCAAACGAAGCTAACAGTTGCTGGGTATGTACACATGGCCCAATATCCTCCAAAATCTTGCCATACCTAGCCATCCCCTTAGACCCATAGGAGGTTTTTCATTATAACTGTTTCCATGAAGAGACTTGGAGCCCAGCCACCTATTGTTAGAACCCTCCTGTTTGTTTTTTCCATCTTGTGTTTTGTGGTCACGTGACCACCTGCCTTTATATTCCAGCTCCGCCCTTTTGGCTGTGCTGGACTTCAGTGTTGTTTGACTGTTTTGCTAGCCAGGTGCTTTTGTGCCTTTTCTCTGTCAGTTCACTTGGTCCTTCTGGGACCTCTAGTACCTTTGTGTCAGTTTATCTTTTTGTGTTCTGCAACAACTTCTCTGTTTAGGAGGTGTCCCATTTTTGTTCCAGTCCTTAGATCTTTTAGTGACTCATCCTCTATATGCTTTAGGTCTTCGTTCAGACTAGCCGAGGACTAAGGCGGGTCTGTTCGCAAGGAACAGGCAGCCCGCTACATCGTAGGTATTCAGCTTAGTCTTACTGTAGGGACAGCTTTCCCCCTTCTTTCCTTAGTTTATGTTGCAGATCATAACAGTAAGTCCAGCCCAAAAAGCTAAAAGGAAAGAAATTCGGGGACCAGTATGGTTTCCGTCCAGGATTTGGCTCAACGCTTGCAGGGATTGTCTCTGGAGGTGGCCGAGCTCCAGCAACACGTGAGTAGCTTTTCTGGAGCGCATTTTGTGGAACCCAAGGTAGGACTACCTAATTTTTTTTATGGTAAACAGCAAGATTTTTTTTCCTTTAAAAATGCTTATTTGTTACATTTTCATTTGAGACCAAGGTCCTCTGGGAATGAATCACAGCGCATTGGGTTTATTATGTCACTTTTGCGCAATGAACCACAGGGGTGAGCCTTTTCTCTCCAACCTAATGATTCATGCTTAAGGTAGGTAGAATAATATTTTTCTGCTATGTGTCTATTATATTACGATCCTGATCGAATCTCATCTGCTGAGGCAGAACTCAGGCGTTTGAATCAGGGGTCAGGTGATGTTGAAAATTATTGCACACACTTTAGAAGATGGGCTTCAGAAGTTAAATGGAATGATACTGCTCTGAAATGTCTATTTCTTGCTGGTCTGAGTAAAAGAGTTAAGGATTTGCTAATTCCCTGCACCTGAGACTCTGCAGGATGCCATGCAATTAGCTGTTCGTGTGGATAGGAGACTGAGGTCCAGACTGAATGGGGTAAAGACTCCTGTAATGCCAGGTCCTAGTTCCCAAAAAATCTGCTCAGACGGCAGAGAACCGATGGAGGTTGGGGCGATGTCACTCCGCTCTCAGGAAAGAGACCGGAGGTTCGCCGAGGGATTGTGTCTTTATTGAGGTAAAGCTGACCATTTGATTAAGTATTGTGAGCTTCGTTTAAGTAAAGAAAAAAAAAAAAGAGGTCAGGTACGCCCGTATTGCTTGTTTACGCTCTGCTGGAGTATTTCTTTCTGGGAGTACTACTTTGCATGAAGATTTGATTGAATTTCAGGTATTTGTGGATTGTGGTTCAACACTTAATGTGATTGACAAAGGGTTTTTGGAAAAACTTAAATTGAAATCCAAACCTTTGTCATCACCTATTTCTGTGATTGCAATTGATAACACTCCCTTGAAATGTATTACTCACAAGGTTGCTGCATTTCCCCTCACTATCAATGGAGTTCACCAAGAAATTTTGGACTTGGTTGTATTAGATAATTTACCCTCTCCGGTCGTTGTAGGTTTGCCTTGGTTAAAACTACACAATCCTTTACTGGACTGGTCTACTAATGTGATTAAGTCTTGGAGTCCGAAGTGCTATGATAAATGTTGTAATGGTCGCATTACAGCTGTGGGAAAAGGGGAATTACCTGTACCTATTCAAGATTTTTTGAGTTTTTTTTCGGAGGAGGAGTCGCAAGTTTTACCTCCTCATAGGGATTATGATTGCGCCATTGAGTTTGTTCCGGGAGCTACTCTTCCCAAGGGTCGCTTGTTTAATCTGACTATCCCTGAAAGAAAGGCCTTGGAGGAGTACATACAGACTTGTCTGGCTGCTGGTCACATTAGACCTTCTAAGTCGCCTGTGGCAGTTGGATTTTTCTTTGTTAAAAAAAAGGACGGGGATTTACGTCCATGTCTTGATTTTCGTGAAATTAATAAGATTCCCGTACGCAATTCCTACCCATTGCCGTTAATTCCTAACTTGTTTTACCAGTTAGTGGGGGGCCAAGTGGTTGTCTAAAATTGATCTCCAGGGGGCATACAATTTGTTACGAGTGAAGGAGGGTGATGATTGGGAAACCGCTTTTAACACTCCGGTAGGTCATTTTGAGAATCTGGTGATGCCTTTTGGTCTTACCAATGCACCTGCATTTTTTCCAGAACCTTATTAATGACATCCTGAGACCTTTAATTGGTAAGAATGTTGTTGTGTATTTGGATGACATTTTGATTTATTCACCAGATCTAGAGTCCCATTGGCAGAGTGTACATGAAGTTTTGCAGTTATTGAGTGATAATTCACTCTTTGCTAAGCTGGAGAAATGTGAGTTTGCTGTGCAGAAAATTAGTTTTTTGGGCTACATTGTCTCCAGCGAGGGCTTTGAGATGGACCAGGTGAAGGTTCAGGCTGTGCAGGAATGGCCTAGGCCTATTGGTTTGAAATCTATACAGAGATTTTTGGGTTTTGCCAATTATTACAGGAAATTCATTAAGATTTTTTCTGTAATTGTTAAGCCTCTAACCGATCTCACCAGGAAAGGTGCGAATACGGTCCAGTGGACTACTGAGGCCATTGAAGCGTTTAAGTATCTCAAGGAGAGGTTCAGTTCTGCTCCTATCCTTATGCAGCCTGATGAGACCAAGCCTTTTTTGGTCGAGGTCGATGCTTCATCGGTGGGGGTCGGAGCAGTTTTGTCTCTGGAGAACAGGGATGGGGTACATCCTTGTGCCTTCTTTTCGAAAAAAATTTCAGAAACCGAACTGAATTATGATGTTGGAAATCGGGAGTTGCTGGCTATTAAACTCACGTTTTAACATTGGCGTCATTTTTTGGAAGGCGCTAGATTTCCTATTCAGGTTTTCACAGATCATAAGAATTTGATCTATCTGGATGCTGCCAAGCGCTTGAATGCCCATCAAGCTAGGTGGGCACTTTTTTTTTCTCGGTTTCATTTTTCTGTTACCTATATCCCTGGTACTAAGAATGTTAAAGCCGATGCTTTATCTCGCAGCTTCTCTCCTTCGGTCGGTGCCAAGGAGGAGGAGAGCATTTTACAGAAAGGAGTTGTGGTGGCGGCATTGGACTCCGTTTTGGAGAATGGGATTCTGAAAGCTCAAGATGATGCTCCATCTAACACTCCCCATGGGAGGTTGTTCGTGCCTAGAACCTTTAGGAGAGATTTGTTTGTGGAGTGTCATGAGTCTCGGTTGGCAGGTCATCCAGGAATTTCGGAGACTAAGAGACTTATCAGTCGCAGTTTTTGGTGGCCTGGATGGCAGAAAGAAGTCATCAAGTGGGTGCATCAATGTACAGGGTGTGCTAGGTCAAAGGGTTCACATACTCCTGCTGCGGGGTTGCTTTGCCCTCTGGAGGTTCCTTGGACGCATCTCACAATGGATTTTATTACTGATCTTCCTGTGTCCGAGGGTTTTACTGTCATCTGGGTGGTCATGGACCGATTTAGTAAGATGTGTCATTTGTAGAGATGAGCGGTGTTCGACTAGAACTGTTCGCCAATCTCAAATTCGAGCTGTTTTGGGCAGTGTTCGAGTCGATCGACAAATGCGAACGATTTGCAAAAAATTCAGCTGTTCGAGGTTATGTTCGATAACTGTTCGTGCACCAAAAGCGTAACTGGATTTTTTCACATCATGCAGGGATTGTCTGCCACTCACTGTAATGCCACAGCCATGGTGGTTGTGGCATTACAGTGGTTGCCCAAATCGATGGGAACAGTGCTCACAGTGAAACGTGAAAAGCAATTCAGCAGCGGCATACACCGGTACCCGACAATTTAAAACAGAAAGAATAGAGCATCACACATACATTAGATAGAAACATGTCAGTCACATATATAAGAAGTACAGTGACAGTGTTGGTTACTGTATTTGTCATTTAGTGTTAAAGGATTTATTAAAAAAAAATAATAATGTTTTCATGCACCCGTCTCTTTAAAAAAGCCAGCCGGCAATTCAGCTTCGGTACCCGACAATTTAGAACAGAAAGAATAGATTATCACTAGTGTTGAGCGATACCTTCCGATATCGGGAAATTTCGTATCGGATTGGATCGGACCGTTACCCAAAAAATATCGGATATCGCCGATTCCGATACCGGAAACCAATGCAAGTCAATGGGACACAAATATCGGAATGAAAATAAACCCTTTCTTTCCTTGTAGGTTAATTCTACATGAAGGAAAACAACTAAGAATAATGTAGAATGTATTACATGAAAAGCCGGCAATTCAGCAGCGGCATACACCGGTACCCGACAATTTAGAAGAGAAAGAATAGAGCATCACACATAGATTAGATAGATAGAAACATGTCAGTCACATATATAAGAAGTACAGTGACAGTGTTGGTTACTGTACTTGTCATTTAGTGTTAAAGGATTTATTAAAAAAAATAATAGTGTTTTCATGCACCGTCTCTTTAAAAAAGCTGGCCGGCAATTCAGCATCCGTACCCGACAATTTAGAACAGAAAGAATAGAGCATCACACATAGATTAGATAGCTAGAAACATGTCAATTACATATATAAGTACAGTGATAGTGTTGATTACTGTACTTGTCATTTAGTGTTAAAATAAATGATTTATTAAAAAAAAAATTGGCGTGGGGTTCCCCGTAATTTTAGTCTCTAGCGGAGGTTAAGCAGACAGCTGGGGCAGATGTTTGAAGCCTGGGAAGGGGGTAATACCCACAGAGCTTCCCAGGCTACTAATATCAGCCCCCAGCGGAATACCTAGCCTTTACTAGCTATTAAAATGGGGGATCCCCCAAAAAAATGACATGGGGTCCCCCCTATTTTAATAGCTAGCAAAGGCTAGGCAGACAGCTGGGGGCTCATATTAATAGCCCAGGAAGGGTGCCATGAATATTGGCCCCCTCCCAGGCTAGAAACACCAGCCGTTAGCCGCCCCAGAAATGGCGCATCCATAGGATGCGCCAATTCTGGCACTTAGCCTTGCTCTTCCCACTGCCCTGTAGCGGTGGCAGTGGGGTAATAGGGCTGGGGTTGATGTCAGCTTATAATGCCAGCTGACATCAAGCCCAGGTTAGTAATGGAGAGGCGTCTATAAGACACCCTCATTACTAACCCCATAGTCAAAGTTAAAAAAAAAAACACAACACCCAGAATAAAGTCCTTTAATTGAAATAAACACACAATTCTTTATTGTTCTAAATTAAACCATACTTACCATCACGCCCATTCCAGCTGAAGCCAACGATCTCCTGCAATAAAAATAAAATAATAAACCAACATCATCCTTACCTTTCGATGGTTCCCAGGATGGCTCTAGCTCTTCTACATTGACATGACAGACTGGATCGCAGCCGCAAGCTGCCATCCAGCTTGCCATGCCGCAGACTCTGAGAAGCGCAGGCATGCTTGCGCTCCTCAGTGTCTGGCTGTAACGGCATCCAGATGAGCCGAGATCATGTCCAATGAACTCAGCTCACCTCGGCAAGTGCAAGCGCAGGAGAATTTTCCCACGCTGTCAGTGACGTGCATGAGGTGAGCTGAGTTCATTGGACATGATCTCGGCTCATCTGGATGCCGTCACAGCCAGACACTGAGGAGCGCAAGCATGCCTGCGCTCAGGGCCGGCTCCAGGTTTTTCTGGGCCCCGGGCGAAAGAGTCTCAGTGGGCCCCTTTAACACATACCACGATTCATGATGCAGAGATACGGCGGAGAAATATATATATATATATATATAGTACAATGCAAAGATTTCACTTCTTACAATACATGAGTGATATCTATTGTAAATTCCACAATAGCTCAGAAACCGGTGAATCGCTCCACACGGAATACTGGCCCCCATATAAGGCTTCATACGGAATACTGGACCCCATATAACGCTTCATACGGAATACTGGCCCCCATATAACGCCCCATACGGAATACTGGCCCCCATATAAGGCCCCATAAGGAATACTGGCCCCCATATAAGGCCCCATAAGGAATACTGGCCCCCATATAAGGCCCCATTTGGAATACTGGCCCCCATATAAGGCTCCATACGGAATACTGGCCCCCATATAAGGCTCCATACGGAATACTGGCCCCCATATAAGGCTCCATACGGAATACTGGCCCCCATATAAGGCCCCATACGGAATACTGGCCCCCATATAATGCCCCATACGGAATACTGGCCCCCATATAAGGCTCCATACGGAATACTGGTCCCCATATAAGGCTGCATACAGAATACTGGCACCCATATAAGGCTCCATAAGGAATACTGGCCCCCATATAAGGCTCCATACGGAATACTGGCCTCCATATAAGGCTCCATACGGAATACTGGCCCCCATATAAGGCTCCATACAGAATACTGGCCCCCATATAACGCTCCATACAGGATACTGGTCCCCTTATAAAGCTCCATACAGGATACTGGCCCCCATATAATGCTCCATACAGGATACTGGTCCCCTTATAAAACTCCATACAGGATACTGGCCCCCATATAACGCTCCATACAGGATACTGGCCCCCATATAATGCTGCATGCAGGCTGTTACCCCCCACATAATGCCCCATACAGGCTGTCCCCCCCTTATAATGCTCCATGCAGGCTGTTACCCCCCACATAATGCTCCATGCAGGCTGTTACCCCCCCACATAATGCCACATACAGGCTGCCCCCCCTTATAATGCTCCATGCAGGCTGTTCCCCCCACATAATGCACTATGCAGGCTGCTCCCCCCCCCACTTATAATGCCCCATGCAGGCTGTCACCCCCTCTCTCTATAATGCCCCATGCAGGATGTCACCCCCTCTCTTTATAATGCTACATGCAGGATGTTCCCCCCACATAATGCACTATGCAGGCTGTCCCCCCCCCTTTATAATGCCCCATGCAGGCTGTTCCCCACCTTATAATGCCCCATGCAGGATGTCACCCCCTCTCTTTATACTGCCCCATGCAGGATGCCACCCCCCCCTCTTTATAATGCCCCATGCAGGATGCCACCCCCACCCTTTATAATGCCCCATGTAGGATGCAACCGCCCCCCTCTTTATAATGCCCCATGCAGGATGTCACCCCCCCTCTTTATAATGCCCCATGCAGGATGTCACCCCCCCTCTTTATAATGCCCCATGCAGGATGCCACCCCCCCTCTTTATAATGCCCCATGCAGGATGCCACCCCCCCTCTTTATAATGCCCTATGCAGGATGTCACACTCCCCCCCCTCTTTATAATGCCCCATGCCTCCATAAATTAAAAAAAAAAAATCAAATACTCACCTCCCTCCTCCTCACCTGCTACCTGCTGCCCGGGTCCGGACTCCAGCGTTGTCGGCTTCTTCCCACTCAGCGCTCCCTGTGACGGCTCAGGGGAGGGCGCGGTGTAAAGACGTCACCGCACCCTCTGACCTGAGACGTCACAGGGAGCGCGCACCAGGAAGACAGCGGATCTGTGGAGGCACGGGGAGAGGTAAGTATCCGGCTGCCGGGGCCCTGAGCAAGCGGGGGGAAGGGCGGGCGCTGACACCGCTCTCCTCCACCCATAGCCCAGCGGGGTGCGCGACCGCCAGTGGGCCCCTCTGCCTGCTCAGGGCCCCGGCACTTGCCCGGGTGCGCCGGGTGCTGACGCCGGCCCTGCCTGCGCTTCTCAGTTTCTACGGCATGGCAAGCTGGATGGCAGCTTTTGGCTGCGATCCAGCCTGTCATGTGAATGTAGCAGAGCTGGAGTCGTTCTGGGAACCATGGAAAGGTAAGGATGAGGTTGCTTTATTATTTTACTTTTATTGCAGAAGACATTGGCTTCAGCTGGAATGGGCGTGATGGTAAGTATTGTTTAATTTAGAACATTAAAAAATTGTGTGTTTATTTCAATTAAAGGACTTTATTCTGGGTGTTGTGTTTTTTTTAAATACTTTACCAGAAATTCATGGCGGTCATGTCTAATATTGGCGTGACCCCATGAATTTCGGGCTTAGGGCCAGCTGATAATACCAAGCTGAACCTAACCCCTTTATTACCCAGTGAGCCACCGCACCAGGGCCCTGGATGAGTTGGGTACAGCACCAGAAGATGGCGCTTCTATGAACGCGCCATTTTCTGGGGTGGCTGCGGACTGCAATTTGCAGCGGTGGGGGGGCCCAGAAAGCTTAGGCCTCCCTGCGCTGCAGATTCCAGCCCCCAGCTGCCTAGTTGTACCTGGCTGGACACAAAAATAGGGTGAAGCCCCACGTATTTTTTTTTTTAATTATTTCATGAAATTCATGAAATAATTTAAAAAAAAAAGGGCTTCCCTATAATGTTGTGTCTGGCCAGGTACAAATAGGCAGCTGGTGGTTGGGGGCAGCCCGTTCCTGCCTGCTGTACCTGGCTGGACACAAAAATAGGGCGAAGCCCCACGTATTTTTTTTTTTAATTATTTCATGAAATAAATGTTTCTATCTATCTAATCTATGTGTGATGCTCTATTCTTTCTGTTCTAAATTGTCGGGTACGGATGCTGAATTGCCGGCCGGCTTTTTTAAAGAGACGGTGCATGAAACCACTATTATTTTTTTTTAATAAATCCTTTAACACTAAATGACAAGTACAGTAACCAACACTGTCACTGTACTTCTTATATATGTGACTGACAAGTTTCTATCTAATCTATGTGTGATGCTCTATTCTTTCTCTTCTAAATTGTCGGGTACCGATGCTGAATTGCCGGCCGGATTTTTTAAAGAGAGTGTCTTCTGAGCAGTTTGTCTGCTTTTGGACACCTTTGAAGGTGTTTTCTATGTGTTTTTATTTGCCTGCCATTGGTTTTAACGGTGTTCGACGTTGCTCGACAATGTTCTAAGGTGTTCGACGAACATCCCGGTGTTCGACGAACCGAACTGAACCCGAACAGTACGGGGGTGCCTCAACACTAGTCATTTGGTTCCATTCATTAAGTTGCCCTGCGCCAAGACACTCGCTAAGGCGTTTGTTAAGGAGATTGTCAAGCTTCATGGCGTTCCCACGGATATTGTTTCTGATAGAGGACCTCAGTTTGTAGCTCGCTTTTGGCGTGCTTTTTGTGACAGGTTGGGAGTCCATTTGTCATTTTCTTCTGGGTATCATCCTGAGTCTAATGGACAGACTGAAAGAAAGAACCAGGATGTAGAACAGTTTTTGCGTTGTTTTGTGGCGGACAATCAAGAGGTGTGGTCTGAGTTTCTGCCTCTCGCAGAATTTACTCTTAACAATCATACATCCTCCTCTGCTGGGTGTTCTTTTTTTTGTTGTACTGGGAGACATCCGTCTTTTGGTTCGTTTTCCAAATTGGGGTCGGCGATGCCGGAGGAGGAGAATTTTTTCGGTGATTTGGAGAGAGTTTGGACTAATGTACGTTGCAACCTTCAAGAGGCTAACAAAAAGTCCAAGAAGTTTTTTGACAGGAAACGTAAGGAGGTTTTGTTTACTGTGGGTGACATGGTTTGGTTGTCTTCAAAGAACCTGCGGTTGAGGATTCCCTCTAAAAAACTGGGTCCTAAGTTTGTGGGTCCATTTAAAGTGCTTCAGGTTGTTAACCCGTTTGCGATTAGGTTGGATATCCCTACTTCCTGGAAGATTAATCCTGTGTTTCATGTTTCCTTGTTGAAAAAAGCTGATGTATCAGATAGGGATGCCACAGTCACAGTTCCTCCTGTGGTGGAAGACGGCGAATATGAAATTTCTCGTATCTTGAATTCTAGATGGCATAGAGGGAGATTACAGTATTTTGTCTCCAGGAATGGTTTCGATCCCGAAGATAACTCCTGGGCAAGGGCGGATGATGTCTCTGCTCCTAGGCTTGTTAGAGCTTTCCACAAGAGGTTAGGATAGGCCGGGGCCTGGAGGATCCTCATAAAAGAGGGGGTATTGTTAGAACCCTCCTGTTTGTTTTTTCCATCTTGTGTTTTGCGGTCACGTGACCACCTGCCTTTATATTCCAGCTCCGCCCTTTTGGCTGTGCTGGACTTCAGTGTTGTTTGACTGTTTTGCTAGCCAGGTGCTTTTGTTCCTTTCTCTGTCAGTTCGCTTGGTCCTTCTGGGACCTCTAGTACCTTTTTGTCAGTTTATCTTTTTGTGTTCTGCAACAACTTCTCTGTTTAGGAGGTGTCCCATTTTTGTTCCAGTCCTTAGTTCTTTTAGGGACCCCTCCCCTATATGCTTTAGGTCTTCGTTCAGACTAGCCGAGGACTAAGGTGGGTCTGTTCGCAAGGAACAGGCAGCCCGCTACATCGTAGGTATTCAGCTTAGTCTTACTGTAGGGACAGCTTTCCCCCTTCTTTCCTTAGTTAATGTTGCCAATCATAACACCTATAGAGTAAAAAACCTCAGCAGTCACTGTGCAGTCCTAGTAAGAGGGTGAGTAGAGAACTCCTGGTTGCAAATATATCTGAATATCTGACTGGTAGTCTGACCTGCTCGAATGACTGGGATCCAATACTAGACAAGTTTGTACTACAAAGTGAGACAGACATGCATGCCTCGAGAATGAGGTTTGCCCTCAAAGTTATAAAAATATGGTGTGCCAAGCCCCCAATGCAGAAAATTTTAAGCTATATACACTGTCTAGGATAACCTATCAAGGCCTGCACTATACTTAGTGTGTGGACATAAAGTTTATAAGTGTCTTCTGCCTGGAGCAGACTTAACCTGGCCATTTTTAATTTTCCACATGATAGAGTTCTTAATAAAAATATTTCTAAACACCCAATATATAAGAGGGCAGCAGATGAATTTCAGACCAAATGGTAAGCCACATTTCCAGCATTATTGAAAGCATCAGTTTTTTCTTGAAAGCAAAATCTCCAAGCTACTCCTACCTATTGAACAGTAAAAAAAAAAAAAAAGACCAAACTCGGGTGACCAGGGAAGAGTGACCAGGGCAGAGTGACCAGGACAGTGTGACCAGGGCAGAGTGACCAGGACAGTGTGACCAGGGCAGTGTGACCAAGGAAGAGTGACCAGGTCCTTGTGACCAAGGAAGAGTTACTAGGGCAGTGTGACCAGGGAAGAGTGACCAGGGCAGTGTGACCCAGGAAGGGTGACCAGGGCTGTATGACCTGGGAAGAGTGACCAGAGCAGTGTGACCAAGGAAGAGTGACCAGGGCAGTGTGACCAGGACAGTGTGACCAAGGAAGATTGACCAGGGCAGAGTGACCAGTGCAGTGTGACCAGGGAAGAGTGACCAGTGCAGTGTGACCAGGGAAGGGTGACCAGGGCAGTGTGACCAAGGAAGGGTGACCAGGTAAGGATGACTAGAGAAGGGTGACCAGGGAAGGGTGACAAGGGCAGAGTGACCAGGATAGGGTGTCGAGAAGGATGACAAGGGGAATGTGACACCAGGGCAGCGTAACCAGGGTAGAGTGTCCACGGAAGGGTGACAAGGGGAATGTGACACCAGGGCAGAGTGACCAGGGCAGTGTCACAGACCTGCACATCCCTAACTCCCCCTTCCCCACCATCAGGTCCAGACACAGATCAGGGATAACACCATGCCAGTCTTACAGAAACCAGATCCCTGTCCAGTCTGCAGAACACAGGAAGGGGGATAATATCATGAATAGGAGCAGGACATCTACAACAGGGCTCCATTCCTTATGTGACACACTCCCCTCCCCCTCCCCAGAGAAATGATGTTGCAAGTCCTGAGTTTTCTGTCCTCCTCTTCACCCAACAGGAACAGAGCAAGCAGTGTTAGTGCAGAGCTGCTGAGCTCACACTGTGCTGCTGCAAGACGATCTGATGGAGCAGCAGGGGATAAATGGAGGCTCAGAGCTTCCTCCTCAGCGCTGCCTTCTGTCTTCCATATGCACAGTGGGCATCTGTAATCTGTCTCCTGATTGGTGGAGCAGTGCATAGCAGTCCCTGCTGACTGCCGTTCCACCAATCAGCGCTGAGCTTTCTTTTTTACTGCCTTACTCTGCAGCTCATTCTATCTGCCCTCACCCCTCCTCCCCGTAAAAAAACACAGCTCCCCCCTTGAAAAATACCAGAATGACTGGAGGGAGACAGAGGAGAGTATTATTTTAAAAAAAAATCACCATTAGGTGGCGCTGCCCCCCTTCAATGTGCCGCCCTAGGCACCTGCCTCCAGTGCCTAATGGTAAATACGGCCCTGGGGTAGAGCTCACCACGCTGTGTAGTCCGTAAGTGTAGTCCATATATCCTGGTTTTAGACTATGTGGAGGGTGTCAGTCCTGCTGGTGAAGCACAGCCAATGGTAGAAGAACAGGGATGAATGTGGCACTTTCGTCTGTTAGGATCATTCAGCCATGGAGGGTCCTTGTTGGAGTCGGGGTATCCCCGTAACAAGAAATACACAGACACGTAGTGTATAATCAAGTACTGGGAAGCCCCTGAGCGCGTCTGCCTCTATAGGTGCTGTCCCTTTATTTATACTAATAATCATAGTTTTTTTGTCACACATGCGCAGTAAAATGCCTTTGTTTCACAAGCAGTGAAGTGATGATTCATAACAGTGGAATGTTGATAAGAAAGTTTCATAAGCAGAAAAGTGATAATTCATAGCAGTAGAAGGTTGCTGAGACAGCTAAAAACAAGTTACAATCTAATTTCTGGGCGTCAGTCCAAATGTCCAGATAAGGGAAGAATAACTTGATCTGTGTCTTACATCGTAGTCTTGGGTGAAGTATAACTCCTATCATCCTCTCAGTCCCCCCTTTGATTCTTCCTTATGGACTTTTGGTAGAAAACCTGGTCCGGGAGTTCTTTTCTTTCATATTCTTGAGTCCGTGTTACAAAGCTTATTTATGCATATTAAAATAATTTTTAATCCTATTTTAAACACTACATATATGACTACTATAATTAGCACAATCTGTAATATACCTTGCAGAATTCCAGCCACCCAACCTCCAATACCCTTAAACCAGTTCTTTGGGTTGAGAAAGGAGAAGGTGTCTGACCACCAGCTATCTTTATTTTGGTCATTGTGTCTGTCATATTCATCCCGTAATCGTTGTATATCTGCCAGCTTGAACCTCATACTCATTGTACTGTTTGGATCTATGTAATGACAACAGGTTGGACCAATAATTTGACACATTCCTCCCTGGGCCGCAGTTAGGTAGTCTAACACTACAGTATGTTGATTAGTAACAATTATAAGTTGACTTTGGACAGCTATACTAGTATTAAGTATATCCATAATATCCCATATCTGATCATCTAGATAGTCGGTGGCCTGAACTAATTTATCCCACATCTGCATCAACATTGGATACACAAAGAAAGTGCTGAATATTTTATTAGGAATTCCCATTTGGACCACATGTGGCCTACCTGAAGGTCTAGGCGAGTTGTCGGCTGCTCTTTTGTATAGTGTGTGTTTAGGTACTGCTTGCATATCTACCTGCTGATTCTGAACTATAAATGTGGCCGGTGTTAAGCGTCCTAGAGTACATGCACCTTTTATTCCTACTGGGAGCCATTTGTATGCTCCATTTCCACAAATCCAGAAGGTTCCTTCAGGCAGATCCCATATTGCAGAGTGTTGGAGCACCAACCTATGTACCAAATCTAAAAATTTAGATACATTCTGAAGTATACACCAAGGGGGTTTTTGACCTAATGGACTACAGTATCCTGCATCTGGATTTTCACAAGTCGGTGTACCTGGGTCATATGCACTTGACTCATTACATAATATATTACCTGGTATCTTTGAACATGTATCATTGTTTCCATCGGGGAATAATTGTGAATATTTCCAACCATTATTGTGTATGTATTTTTCTACTATATCAGGTTTAAAAGGTTGAGAAGAAGATACTGTGCTACTAAAACTGAGTTGTATATTTTCTGTAGGAATTAACCCTAAGTCTGTTAGTCCCGTCTTATTTCTAGGAACCCATACACCTCCTTTAAACGCTAAATATTGTAAGTTGTTTATTTTTCCGGTCATATTACCTTGCCACCAGGGAAATCCCACCCACCCCACAACTGGGATGGCAACAGTGGTGTTCCATAATCTAGAATTAACGGTTTGGTTATTTGCTAATTTGTCTGAGCAATTAGTCCATGTAAACACTTCCTCAGGGGTCATGGGTACGGCCAGGAAGGGTATGCTCGTGGCTGATATTGGAGAATGCGTACAAATCCAACAGTCTGCTATTTTCTGTCCGCCATCGAGCAGCCCGTTTACCAATGTCTCATGATGTTTTATAAATTTATTATCTGCAGGTTTTGGGGAACTTAGTTTATCCCACAGGTCTCCCTGATCTATCGTTATAGCTAACACAAGTACAATCACCACTATTTCTTTTTGCAATGGCTTGCATGTACCCATGCTGATTTTCCTTCCAATTTTACTGCAGTTGGAGTTGTCAATAACACCTGATATGGACCCTCAAATCTGGGTTCTAGCGTTCTTCTGTTATGTCTTTTTACGTAAACTTCGTCTCCTGGTTGCAGCTTGTGCGTTCCCTCAATGGAATCAGGATCTGGAATGGAAGAGAACACTAAAGAGTGTATTTTAGACACATGCTTACATAAATTTTGTACAGTTAAGCTTTCAGTTTCTAACATTAAAGTCTGTGGGAAATACAATCCTGTATTGGCAACTCTACCAAACAATATTTCATGGGGGGTGAGTTTGCTCTTTCCCTGGGGGGTGTTTCTGACTGAATACAATGCTATTGGGAGACACTCAGTCCATGGTTTCTGTGTTTCTGCCATGGCTTTCTGTATTTTTAACTTAAGTGTTCCATTCATTCTCTCAACCTTACCAGAACTCTGTGGGTGGTAAGGGGTGTGTAGTTCACTTTTTATACACAACATTTTCATTACATTCTGAAAGATCTCTCCAGTAAAATGTGTACCTCTATCTGACTCGATCACTTCTGGGATACCATAACGGGGTACCAGTTCATGTGCTATTTTTACTGCAGTGACTTTAGCCGTGGCTGTATGAACTGGATAAGCCTCTGGCCACCCCGAAAACATGTCCACACATACCAGTACATACTCATAGTGTCCATGCTTAGGCATCTGGATGTAATCGATCTGAAGTCTCTGGAATGGATATAGTGGTCTTACATGGTGCTTCTGGGGGGTCTTAACAGTCTGTCCTGGATTGTGGGCTAAACAGATTTCACAAGAACCACATTTTGCTCGAGCTACCTGGCCGAACCCTGGGGCTAACCACTTCTGTCTGACCCTCTGTATCATACCGTTTGCAGACACATGTGTAGGTCCGTGGGCTTCACTGACCACAACAGGGTACCACGCTCGGGGGAGACAAAGCTCATCTCCTTTTCTCCATAGTCCTTCTTTTTCTTCTGCCCCCTGTTTCTGCCACTCTTCTTTTTCTTCTCTACTCACCTGCTGGTGGGCTTCTTTGAGCCGTGTAATTAAGTCAAATTCTGATACTGCACTAATAGTGTGGTCAGTTGTCAGAGGTTTTACTGCAGCTCGCTTAGCAGCCTTGTCGGCTCGGTCATTACCCCTAGCTATCTCGGTGTCGAGTCTTACATGTGCAGGTACTTTTATTACTGCTACTTGTTTGGTTGAGGCAGCTGATTCTAGGATTTGTCTAATCATTTGTCCATGTTTTACTGGTTGACCTGAAGCTGTCATGTAACCTCTAGCTCTCCATATACATCCAAAATCATGTACAATACCATATGCATATCTAGAATCAGTAAAAATATTAGCGGTTTTTTCTTTTGCTAACTGTAATGCTCGTATTAGAGCTAATAGTTCAGCTTCCTGGGCTGAACAGCTGGCCTGCATTGGCTCAGCTTCAATAACATCATGATCTGATACAATGGCATAACCTGTGTGAAAGTTACCAGTTTCATCTGCATACCTACTACCATCTATATACATATGTAGGTCTGGATTGTCAAGAGGGGTGTCCTGTACATTAGGTAGCCCTTGTGTTTCTTGTTCTATACACTGTAAGCAATCATGTATTATATTGTCTTGTTCGTGGTATTGTAAAAAGTTTTCATCTTCGTCTTCCTGACCTCCTTCCACTCCCCCCTTTGTCTCTAGTGGTAACAGAGTGGCTAAATTTAGAGACAATATGCGGCGAAAAGTGAGGTTTGGTGGCATTAGTAAGGAGCATTGTAATCTAAGATGTCTAGCCATTGAAATGTGTTTTGGCAATACCTGATTCAGTATGCCATGTACATCATGTGTAGTTTGTACTATTAAGGCATGGTCTAGTACTATTTCTGAGGCTTTTTCTACCAAAAGAGAGACAGCTGCTACTACTCTGACACATGATGGTGCAGCTTTGGTAACATTATCTAATTGAGCAGAATAGTATGCGACAGGTCTTTGTTTATTTTCATGTTTCTGTGTTAGTACTCCTGTAGCATGATTAGACATTTCCGCAGCCATTAATTGGAATGGTTTGGCGTAGTCTGGGATTCCCAAGGCCGGGGCTGAAATGAGACCTTTCTTGAGGTCTTGAAAGGCTATGAGCGCTGATTCAGTTAACTGAAAAGGCTCGATTTTTAAACAATCATATAGAGGTTGCATAAGCTGACTAGCATGTATAACCCATTGTCTGCAGTGTGATACTATTCCCAAAAATGCTCTTAATGTTTTGTAGTTCTTGGGAGGAACAAGATCTCTAATGATTTTTAGTCTGTCGGCGGTGAGGTGCCGAATACCTTGTGAAATGCAGTGTCCTAGAAATACTACCGTAGTCATACAAAGTTGTACTTTTTTCTTGTTAACTTTACAGCCCATGTCTGCTAGAAATATTAACAATCTTATTGTGTTGCTGTTTGCGGACTCTTGAGCAGGGGCACATAATAATAGGTCATCAACATATTGAAGAATTACAACCTCATCCGTAGGTTTGAAATTTTGAAGAACTGATCTCATAGCTTCTGAGTACAAGGTAGGTGAATGTATCATACCCTGTGGTAATCTTGTCCATGCTAATTGTCTATTCTTAAATGTAAATGCAAACAGTTTGTAACAGTCTGGGTGTAATGGTACTGAAAAAAATGCATTTGATAAGTCTATGACAGAAAATACTCGTGCTGTTGCTGGGATCTGTGATAGCAACGTGTGTGGATTTGGCACAACAGGAGTAATAGGTTCCAAAATTTTATTTATCTCCCTTAAATCATGTACCATCCGGTATCTAGCAGCTGACCCCTCAGTAGATTTCTTTTTTACGGGGTACAACGGTGTATTGGCTGGTGACTTTACTTCTATCAGTACTCCAGTTTTTAGATAATCTTTTATCTGTTCTCCTATGGCGTGTTCTTGTTGGGCACTAATAGGATACTGTCTCAATTGGGGTAGTGTCACACCTGGAACAGGAGTGACTTTTACTGGAGCTATTGGCATTAGTCCTACATCGGTGTCATGTTGTGCCCATAATTTTTCTGGTACCTCAGAAAGATCTAAAATAATTTGGGTAGGGGCAGGATCTTTCTCATCCTCTAAGGCTTGGACTTTTACAATGTTTTCTAGAGACTCTTGGTCATCAGGCACCAAAATTTGGACTCTACCATCCTCCAAAAATTGGATATTCATTTCTGTCTGCTTTAATAGGTCTGTACCTAGAAGACAAGTAGGTGCCCCTTTGACAAAAAGAAATTTAGATAAAAATATTTTAGATCCTATCTTTGTTTCAAGGGGAATACTATATGGGAGTGGCCTGATTCCTCCATCATACCCTTCGGTATAGGTTACATCATCTGATAAACAATCAGCATTTGGTAAGGCGTCTTCATTGAGGACGGAGGAAGTTGCTCCGGTATCTATTAGAAAAGGGCATTGTTTTCCTGCTACTTTTACCTGAATTATTGGGCGCCTTCCAGTCAAAGTGGTTTGCATCACGTCTAGTCACTCGCTTGCTGCAGGAGCAGAAGCCTGTACTGTCTTTTCTTGTGATTCTCTTGGGACATAGGTACCATCTTCTATATCCCTGGCTTTTTTCCTGCATTCTCTAATCCAATGTCCTGGTTTCTTACAGTAGTGACATGGATTAGTTTTCTTATCCAAGTTCCCTTTGTCATAGGTCTGATTTGATCTGTTGTTTTTATTGACCAGACTATTATTTGCTGCTACTCTGACGGGTTTGGATGCTGCCTCACGCATATCCATTTCTATCCCTAATAGTTTTTGTCTGACTATCTGGGGATCATCTAAGGTTCTCCAATCAGGAGTTGCAGCCTTGAACTTTTCCCTAAGTTTTGGGTTAAGATTCTCTATAAAAGTTTTTGTCATCAGTCGAATGACTCCTTCATTGGTAAGGTCCATTCCCTCGTCTCTGTAACTGTTTTCTACCGCTAAGTAGTATTCATCTACAGGCTGTCCTGACTTCTGGGAGACAGTTCCTGAAGTCCCTCTCATTCGTTGTTTAGTTCTCATAAACTCCATAAGTCTGATCATAAAATTCTGTCCTGACAGTGCGGTATTTGGATCCTCACCATCTACTGGTTGAGGTCTATGAGGTTCTATAACTGTCATCAATTCCTGATACAACCCTGGTGTCATTTTCATTCTACATAATTCTGTCCCATCTGACCATGTTCCATTATGGGTGTGTATTATCTGCTGTATGTACGTAGCAAATCTTAGTGGGCATTGTATTGGATCTGGTGCATTCTGAAGTAGGGACATTCCCTCAGCGGGGGTCCATGGAAAATATTGTCTAGTCTGATGGTATCTAGTTACTCTACGCGGTGGATTGCCACCATCTTCTTCTCTGTATGGTCGACTGAGGATACGCACTGGTGCCAACATATCATGTGGTCGTGGTGCTCCACATCCTGCACATGTGTCTCTCCAGTCTGGATTCTGGAGTCCACAGTTTGTACATGTCCATCCACCCGGACCCCGAAAATCAGGATACAGTGTGGGTTCTGACCTGGGCTGATATGGTGGTGCCAATGGGTTCATTTGTTTACTGTTTTCTGTTTGTACAATGGGACCCTGTCTGACTGGAGTTCTCCATAATCCATTGTCTTTATTAAAAGTCCAATGGTCTGTCTCTGCTGTTTTTGATAGTTCGACCATGGCCTCTACTTGTTCCTGCCATCCTTTGTCTCTTATCACTCCTGCTTTTCTAACCCGAATGTCCTCCCATAGTTTCCTGTTAAACCTGTCATGCCTTGCTACCTGAAAAGTTTTGCAAACTTTCCCTAAATTCTTAGTTGCTTCTACACCACACCTTTCTTTCACGATTGTATAGACATCTTGTTCATCATTTGTGGTCTTAGTCTGTTTGTTGCCCATTTTTCCTGACTATTCCTACCTTAGGAGGCTTTTTGGGTTAGATAAAATATATTCTATATTTTACCTTTCCTCGTTACCTATTCTGTCCTAAGGAGCCAGTATCTGAAACGGTTTCTCTGGACCGTTTTGTCTGAAGTGTAGAGTAATTCTAACACATATATATATGGCAACAAGGGCAAGACCAACAATACATAAAATGAACCATACAGTCTCCATTATATATCGTGTCCCTGGAGTATTATCATTACTTCCATGGGCTCATTCTGTCAATCTCTTATCCGTCAAAAAGGAGGACAAAGGTTCGGGAGTTAAGCGTGAGCGAAGGTTTCCCCGAAAGGACACAACCTTATGACTCAGTTAGGCAATCTCCGTAATACTTATGTCATCTACCTTAGTGCGGCTTATGAGGCTATTCCCGACATCCACATCTCTTTCATACCATCCGTTTCATAACCTTCTCTGACCTCTCCTTCGGCAGATCCTACAGTATATACATGAATGACCCGAGCTATAGGTATCCTTCTCTACTAGTTCCTCAATCCCAACACAAGATATGCATGAAATTTACGGACTATCGCAGAGCAGATGTAAGAGAACTAACAGTGTCTCTTACCTGGCCAGGTTTGTCATCTGCTGTTCCGATGTCCCAATCTCAGCGGTTACTCGTGCCGGTCGATGAACTTGAAGGAATACGCAGACCTCGGGTCCCTGTTCAGGCGCCAGGAATTGTTAGGATCATTCAGCCATGGAGGGTCCTTGTTGGAGTCGGGGTATCCCCGTAACAAGAAATACACAGACACGTAGTGTATAATCAAGTACTGGGAAGCCCCTGAGCGCGTCTGCCTCTATAGGTGCTGTCCCTTTATTTATACTAATAATCATAGTTTTTTTGTCACACATGCGCAGTAAAATGCCTTTGTTTCACAAGCAGTGAAGTGATGATTCATAACAGTGGAATGTTGATAAGAAAGTTTCATAAGCAGAAAAGTGATAATTCATAGCAGTAGAAGGTTGCTGAGACAGCTAAAAACAAGTTACAATCTAATTTCTGGGCGTCAGTCCAAATGTCCAGATAAGGGAAGAATAACTTCATCTGTGTCTTACATCGTAGTCTTGGGTGAAGTATAACTCCTATCATCCTCTCACGTCCAATGATTAATACAAATTCAGACTTTATTGGAAAGACATAAAAACTTTGGAATCCAAATCACATGTTAAAACCTGATGCGTTTCTGGCACACAACGGCACCCATAGTCATAGGTTATAAAACAGAATCTTGGGTAAACTATTTAAATAAATTTAAACCAATCAGGAAGTAGGATGAAAATATTGGCATTCAGAGAAACTCAGTGCAGGTGTGTAATGCAAAAAGGCTGGACTGAATGCACATAATGCAACTAGTAACAACAATATGAAAACACGTATACATATGCAAATGAAGATCTAACTTTAAATATAAAGTAGATCATTATAATAATAAACTAAATATGAAAACAGAAGCAATTGAAAAGCAAACCAACCCATGAAAATCAATAGACATAAAACAAATAATTTTCCATAGCATATGGAAATTTTGTATTTAAAATTAAAATTCAGAATCCCTCTCTCAGTGCTAGCTGTCTTTGCCAACTACCACCTCTGGAAGGACACATCACCTTCTCCAAACCACAAAACAGGAATTGTGACATGTCACCTTTGTGAAATGTTTCAATCTTCCAGAATATGTGCTGTTGTTACTGGTCAAATTGGCTATACGCTCTGCAATGGATTTTTTTAACTTGCGTGCTGTACATCGAACATAAAGCATGTTACACTTGCAGCACTCAGTACAATAAACCACATAGTGTTAATCGCAATTGATGAAGGATTTAATATCGGCATCAACACCATGTGGCAATGTAAAGAATTTTTTCTTTTCTGATGCAAATGCACAAACATTGCATCTGCTATCTGAACACTTGAAGAATCCTTTGCAGGAAAGCCAAGGAGAGGGAGTTCATGATGATTGCAACATACTGGAAGAGTTAATGTTTCCAAGTGAACGGCCTCCTCTAGCGACGCATCTGCAGCCCCTGTTTATTATTTTGCGAAGGGTTTCATCGCGGCTAACCCCTTTAAAAATTTTCAATTTTCAAACTTTTCATTTTTGTGCCCTCAAACTCGAGAGTTATGTCACACAAAATAGTCAATAAATAACATTTCCCACATATCTACATCAGCACAATTTTTGAAACATAATTTTTTTTGTTAGGAAGTTAGAAGGGTTAAACGTTGGCCAGCGATTTCTCGTTTTTCCAACAAGATTTACAAAACGATTTTTTTAGGGACCATATCACGTTTAAAGCGACTTTGAGGGGTCTGTATGACAGAAAATACCCAAAAGTGACACCATTATAAAACTGCACTCCTTAAGTGGCTCAAAACAACATTCAAGAAATTTATTAACCCTTTAGGTGCTTCACAGTAATTAATGGAATGTGTAAGGAAAAAATGAGCGTTTAACTTTTTTTAACAAAAATTTTACTTTAGACCCAATTTTTATTATTTTCACAATGGTAACGGAAAAAATGGATCCCAAAATTTGTTGGGGAAAACTACTGTTTGGGCGCACAGCAGGGCTAGGAAGGGAAGGAGCGCCGTTTGACTTTTTGAATACAAAATTTGCTGGAATAATTAGCGAACGCCATGTCGCATTTGGAGAGCCCTGATGTGCCTAAACGGTGGAAACCACTCTCAAGTGACACCATTTTGGAAACTAGGCCCCTCAGGGAACTTATCTGGATGTGTGGTGAGCACCCTGAACAGGGCCGGCGTCAGCACCCGGCGCACCCGGGCAAGTGCCGGGGCCCTGAGCAGGCAGGGGGGCCCACTGGCGGTCGCGCACCCCGCTGGGCTATGGGCGGAGGAGAGCGGTGTCAGCGCCCGCCCTTCTCCGCCGTTTGCTCAGGGCCCCAGCAGCTGGATACTTACCTCTCCCCGTGCCTCCGCAGATCCGCCGTCTTCCTGCTCTGTGCTCCCTGTAACGTCTCAGGTCAGAGGGTGCGGTGACTTCTTTCCACCGCGCCCTCCCCTGAGCCGTCACAGGGAGCGCAGAGCGGGAAGTCGCCGCTGACGCTGGAGTCCAGACCCGAGCAGCTGCAGCAGGTGAGGAGGAGGGAGGTGAGTATTTGATTTTTTTTTTTTTTTAATGTATGGAGGCATGGGGCATAATATTGGGGGGGGGGGTGACATCCTGCATGGGGCATTATAAAGAGGGGGGGGTGACATCCTGCATGGGACCTTATAAAGAGGGGGGGTACATCCTGCATGGGGCATTATAAAGAGGAGGGGTGACGGCCTGCATGGGGCATTATAAGGGGGGGGGACAGCCTGCATAGTGCATTATGTGGGGGGAACAGCCTGCATGGAGCATTATAAGGGGGGGGACAGCCTGTATGGGGCATTATCTGGGGGGTAACAGCCTGCATGCAGCATTATATGGGGGCTAGTATCCTGTATGGAGCGTTATAAGGGGACCGGTATCCTGTATGGAGCGTTACATGGGGGCCAGTATCCTGGATGGAGCTTTATAAGGGGACCAGTATCCTGTATGGAGCGTTATATGGGGGCCAGTATCCTGTATGGAGCTTTATAAGGGGACCAGTATCCTGTATGGAGCGTTATATGGGGGCCAGTATTCCGTATGGAGCCTTATATGGGGGCCAGTATTCCGTATGGAGCCTTATATGGAGGCCAGTATTCCGTATGGAGCCCTATATGGGGACCAGTATTCCGTATGGAGCCTTATATGGGGGCCAGTGTTCCGTATGGAGCCTTATATGGGGGCCAGTATTCCGTATGGGGCCTTATATGGGGGCCAGTATTCCGTATGGGGCCTTATATGGGGGCCAGTATTCCGTATGGGGCCTTATATGGGGGCCAGTATTCCGTATGGGGCCTTATATGGGGGCCAGTATTCCGTATGGACCCTTATATGGGGGCCAGTATTCCGTATGGAGCCTTATATGGGGGCCAGTATTCCGTATGGGGCCTTATATGGGGCCAGTATTCAGTATGGGGCCTTATATGGGGCCAGTATTCCGTATGGGGCCTTATATGGGGGCCAGTATTCCGTATGGGGCCTTATATGGGGGCCAGTATTCTGTGTGGAGCAATTCGCCGGTTTCTGAGCTATTGTGGAATTTACAATAGATATCGCTCATGTAATGTAAGAAGTGAAATCTTTGCATTGTACTATATATATATATTTCTCTGCGGTATCTGTGCATCATGAATCGTAGTATGTATTAAAGGGGCCCACTGAGACTCTTTCGCCCGGGCCCCAGAAAAACCTGGAGCCGGCCCTGACCCTGAACCTCAAGGTGCTTCACAGAAGTTTATATCGTTGAGCTATGGAAATAAAAAAAATCACATTTTTCCCACAAAAATATTTTTTAGCCCAACATTTTGCATTTTCATAATGGTAGCAGGAGAAATTGCAAAATACAATTTGTTTTGCAATTTTTCCTGAGTACACCCATACTTAAAATGTGGAAGAAAACTACTGTTTGGGCACATGGCAGGGCTAGGAAGGGAAGAAGGTACATTTGACATTTTGAATGCAAAATGTGTTGGAATAATTAGCAGATGCCATGTCGCATTTGGAGAGCCCCTGATGTGCCTAAAAAATGGAAACCCCCCCATAAGTGACCCCATTTTGGAAATTTGACCCCACAAGGAATGTATCTAGATGTGTAGTGAGCACCTTGAACCCCCAGGTGCCAAGAGAAAATTGAACCTAAAATTTGTTGTGCAAACTCTCCTGAGTACGTAGATACCCCATATGTGGGAGTAAACTGTTTGGGTGCACGGCAGGGCTCAAAAAGGAAGGAGTGACATTTTGGAACACAGACTTTACTTTTGGTCTGCGGGTGTCATGTTACGTTTGGAGAAAACTACTGTTTGGGTACATGGCAGGGCTCGGAAGGGAAGGAGCACCATTTGACTTTTAGAGAGTAAAAATGGGTGGAATAGATAGTGGACACCATGTCGCATTTGTAGAGCCCCTGATGTGCCTAAACAGTGGAAATTTCCAACAAGTGACCCCATTTTGGAAACTAGACACCTCAAGAAATTTATCCAGATGTGTGGTGAGCACCTTGAACCCACAGGTGGTTCACAGAATTTTACAATGTTGATCTCTGAAAATGAAAAATTACATTTTTCTCACAAAAATGTTGTTTTAGTGTTAATTTTTTCATTTTCAAAAGGATAGCAGGAGAATATGGACTCCATTTCTCCTCAGTATGCCGATATCCCTTATGTAGTCGAAAACTACTTTTGAGGCACAATGCAAAGCAGAAAAAGCGCCATATTAGAGTTTAGATTTTGTTGGACTGGTTTGAGCGTGCCATGTCACATTGGTAGAGCCCCTGAGGTGCCAGAACAGCAGAACCTCCCATAACAGACTCCATTTTACAAACTACACCTCTCAATGAATTAATCTGGGGGTGCAGTGATCATATTGACATCACAGGTGTGTCACAGAATATTATACCATTGGGCAGTGAAGAAAAAAATAATTGTTTACCACCAAAATTTTGTTTTAGGCTGCATGCCCACTATGTGTTTTTCAAGCATTTTTGCCATGAAATTTCCCAGCGAAAACTCTTAAAAAATGCTTGGTAATACATGCTCCATGGTCCCCAATGATAATCCCCACATGTTGTGCACATGCTGCGGAAATTTCCACTGCGGATAATCATTGCTGAAAAATCCACAGTATGTCCATTAATTTTGCAGAAACGCGCCGTAATCGCCGCCATTGACTTGCATTGAATCGCATAATATCCGCATGAGTACATGTACACATGCGGATATTAAGCGATTCAATGTGCCAATGATACCCGGGTCTGGAGAAGAGGAGGCTCTCCTCCAGACCCGGGTACCATAGTACCTGTAGTTAAAAAAGAATTAAAATTAAAAAGAAATTATACTCACCTTCTGATGGCCCCCAGTCTCCTGTACGGTGCGTCCGGTGTCTTGGGCGGCTCACGGTGGTGTAAAAGGACCTTCCATGACGTCATTTAGTCATGTGACAGGTCATGCAACGATTTCTGCTTCGTGGGCACTTAGCCTTAGCCCGAGATTTTAAACTTTCACACTGGGAAATGGGTAAAAATGGCACGAAAATTTGTTCCACAATTTCTGCTTAATGTAGAAATTCCCCATATGTGGCTGTACAGTACTGCTTTGCCATACATTGAGACTCGGGAGGGAAGGAGCGCTATTTGCCTCCTGGAGTGCGGCTTTTTCTTGAATAGTTTGCAACATATACAGAGCCCCTAAGTCCTAGAAGAGCAGTATCCCGCCCTCAAATTACCACATCTTGGAAATCATAGACCTTTGGGAATTTATCTACAGATGTAGTGACGATTTTGACTACATGGGTATTTTCCAGAAACAAGCAGCAGTGAATGTTGGCGAGTGACAATTGCAAACTAACATAGTAATGCCCAGTACATTGTAATGACGAGAACGTTGTAATGCCCTGTACATTGTGCCCAGCTTGTGCTTCTGGAGACATGCACCCGTAAATTAGGCGGGCTCTCATCGGTACAGAAATGCTAAACATGTGGACCCTAAATGTGGTTTAGGTACACTGGAGCTCAGAAGGGAGAGGGGCATTTGGATTTGGGAGTGCATAATTTGCTCAATTTCTTTTGGGGGGGCGAGGAGCCATTTAGCTTTTCCAGAGCCTTTGTACTACCAGTAGCGTGGAAGCCCCTATATTTCCATGATGGACCTGAGTGGGGGCGTTTTTTGTGGATTGAGTTGAAGCTTTTGTTAGGAACATTTTACATAATGTTTGGGATCACATTTATCCTGCGCTCTACGCTGAACACTTATATCTGGGTTTCCATCTAAATCTCTGAGTGACGTGATTCAGATGAAACTCAAAAGGGATCCAGTCACTATAATGAGGCAGCAGAGTTACTCTGGACTCCAACTGGCCTCTGTTCAGCGGTGTTCTTCTTTTCAGAAGTGCACAAAAGTGTGGCCAACGGCACTTTTAAGCATACCTAAAAAGATGAACACCTCCAGATGATAAGCCAGACAGCATCCACAGTGCCTCCATCTGCCTCATTATAGGGAATCTTACGCCGGGGTTTCAGTCTGAGAGCGCAGGATAAATGTGAGCCGAGCCTTACAGTGATAGTCAGAATAAACAAGTGATTAGACGACTTTATTCTTCGGGTTGGTGCGATTACAGAGATACCAAATTTATAGCAGTTTTTCAGGTTGGCTGCTGTCACACACTAAAAGACGCTTTTTTTCAAAAACTAGTTTTTCCATCGCTATATTTTGAGAGCTATAATTTTTTCCAGATTTCTGCCGACAGAGTCTTGTGAGGGTTTGTTTTTTGTGGGACGATTTGACATTTTTATTGGTACCATTTTCGGGCACATGACTTTTTTGATTGTTTCATATTCCGATTTTTGGGGGGCAAAATTAACAAAAACTAGCAATTCAGGAATTGTTTTTCGTGTTTTTTTTATGTTGTTCTGCTTGTGGCATAATTGATAAGGCAGTTTTATTCTTCGGGTCAGTATGATTACAGCTATACCACATTTATATCGCTTTTATGTGTTTTGGCGATTTTACACAATAAAAAATATTTTATAGAAAAATAATTATTTTTGCATCGCTTTATTCTGTGAGATATAACTTTTTATTTTTCTACAGCTGGAGCTGTATTGTGGCTTGTTTTTTGCGGGACAAGATGACGTTTTCAGAGATACCATTTATTTTATTTTATTTACATTTGTCTTTTTGATCGCTTTTATTCCACTTTTTTGTTCAGCAGTATGATGATAAAGCATAGATTTTTGCCTTATTTTTTGCTTTTTTACTGTGTTCACTGAAGGGGTTAACTTGTGGGACAGTTTTATAGTTTTTTTTCCTAAAAATAATTATTAATGAGTACAATATAATTTTAATTTTTTATTATTTTGTGGGGTTTTTTTTTATATTTTTCCAATTTTTCTTTACTTGTTTTTTACTTTTTTACTTAGTTCCTCTATGGGACTTTCACTTTCAGTAGTCTGGTCCCAGTTCTAATGCATTGCAATGCACCAGGATGACAGCCGAGTGACAGCTCTTTTGGTCTCCTCTCACGTTAGGGACACCCACGTCATGCAGCACTTCTGAGTGCAGACCTAGAGTCTGCTTTCTACACACACTGGGCCCTAACTAATGTTCTAACAGGAAACCGTCTTTCTCCCTTCAGCTTTTCCCCTCCCACTCTGGGCTAGTCTCAACCATTAACTCTTACTTTTCCTACTGTCAAACAACACACATCATTAACACTATTAACGTATAGCACAATTCACATTACATATTACAATAACATACTTGTTCGCCAAGGGGAAAACGCGGGTGACATGTCCATCTCCTTCGCCGCACTCTCACCCTATCTACCACCCTCTACAGCAGCCAAGTGTGGGACCGCCACCCTGAAACTATGATAGGCGCTGGAACACCATATTCACCAAACTGCAGGTATTTAGCTCAATGACACTTGACCTGATCCTGATTATTACAAATGACAGATTGTTCTCCTAAGCATTGGTCCATATGTTTTTTAGATCTGCACAGGCTTGCACGTTTAGGGACCAAAACTAAGGTATCCTTCCTTACACATTTTTCTAACATAAAGTACGTCTCAATGACCCTGACATATATCCCTCTAACATTACAGTTCTCTTCTGGATTGCCTTCTTCTTTGCCTCTATCCTAAGCACTGGCACGTTTTCAAATCTAAGCACAAGTAAGGAAACCTCCTTTTCTTCTAATAGTATTTGGGTATTCTATGGTACTCCCTGAATGTATCTAAATGGATATATGTACATGTGTGAAATGCTCTGTGTATCCCCTGAATCTTCACACTCTCCTTTCACCTCGTCTTCTTCCCCAACCGACAACCCGCAACCCTCCCTTCCCCCATCGTAATTCCCATCCATTATCTATCTTTGTTTGGAATTGTATATATGTATTGTTTGAAATCACTTTTTATTTATTCTGATGTTCTGTATTTCTTTTGCAGTAGCGACTTAATGAGTAAGGCCCACTTAGGGGCCGAAACGTCTACTGTCGCCTTCACCATATGATTTGAATATTCTTGCCTGTAAATAAATTAATTCTGAAATAGTACTTCATGAGTGTGCGATGAATTAATTCTCTATGTACATCTCCTATACAAAGCCACTCGAGTTGCTCCACATCAATCTCATTACACCATGTATTTATCGACCTTGCTTAAAGCACAAGGACAAGGTCATAATAAACTTTTGTCACAAAGCTGAAACCATACAGTTGTCTAAAATGTATTTGAATGCTGTATCATAATAATAATTTTTATTTATATAGCGTCAACATATTCCGCAACACTTTACAATTAATCGGGGACTTATACAGACAATAAATTCAATACAAGGTAAGACAGTTTAAACAGTTACATTAAGCGTGAGGTTCCTGTTCACAAGCTTACAATTACCCTTTACTGGAAATAAAAGAGCCCAACTTCTGAACAATAGCATCGGACTATCATACCTTCTCCATCAAACTGCACTATGGGCACTATGTATTCTGAAAGATATTGTTCTCCAGGCATCCATCAAAACCAAATTGGTCCATCAGACCCACAGATAGTGAATCTTTTATCACTCCATAAAACACATTGCCACTGCTCCAGAGTCCAGTGATTGTGTGCTTTACAACGCCCCAGTTGGTGTTTGGTATTGAGCATGGTGATCATAGGCTTGTATTCTAACAAAAGTTTTCGGGAAGTTCCTGATACACAGTTCTGACAGTCACCTCCAGAGGGAGTTTGGAACTCTTTTATAAGTAATGCAATAGAAGCTATGTGACTTTCCTGTGCTTCAGCACTCTGGGCCACTCTGTTAGTTTGCATGATGTATTGCTTCATGGTGGAGATGCTTCAACTACACAATTACGAGGGTCAGTCAATAAGTAATGCCTCCTATTTTTTTTCTCCTTAAATAAAGTAGTTATGTTAAATATTCGAATTTGGCACAATTCCTCAAACCTTCTTCTCCAATCCACAGCAATTGCAACTTCCTGCACCAACAGGTGGCAGGACTGTATCCGTTTGCAAAATGGCTGACATCGATATTCGTATTAGACAACGTTCTGTGATTGAATTCTTGCATGCAGAAGGTGAAGAGCCCATTCGAATTCATGAGAGACTGAAAAATGTGTACGGTGATGCAACAGTGGAAGTCAGTACTGCTAGACGATGGGTTCGTCGCTGTAACACAGCTGAAGGGCCGTTGGCTGACAAAATGCGGAGTGGCAGGCCAGTAGCCGCAGTGACTCCAAGCAACATTCAGCGAGTCGATGACATCATTCGTGGTGACCGCCGGGTGACTGCAGATGAATTGTGTGCCATTATCTGCCTCAGTAAAGGCAATGTGTTGAAAATTATTGGACAACTGGGATACAGAAAAGTTTGTGCACGGTGGGTCCCAAGAATGCTTTTTACCATGCTGGAATACATGCCCTTGTTAAACGGTGGACCAAGACTGTGGAAGTGGATGGAGATTATATTGAAAAGTGACAAATGAATCGTTAATGTTGTGGTTTTCAACCTATGTAATTGCATTTGAATTTCTTGCCAATTAAAAGGAGAAAAAAATAGGAGGCATTACTTATTGAATGACCCTCGTATAATAGCCCTTACACTTTCACAAATTGACTTGTGGCAAAGGTGATATCCTATGCAATCACCATTTTAATGTCAATAACACTTTATTACAACCTATACTACTATTAAAGAAGCACTCCCATCAAAGTTTTTATCCTCTTAATATATTGCAGTCATCATATAGCACTCAATACTTACAATTGCTCATTTTGCCCTTCTAAACAGTTAATTCTTCCCTTTTCCATTAGGTCTATGACATCACGTGATTAAAAAGAGTCTAGCTGAATCCTTTTAAGCTCTATGTAGAACCAGGAGATCAATCTTCCCTACATGACTCATGAATCACTGCAAAAGTCCCTGGAAGGGGGAGCAGCAAGGCAGCTGGGTCAGGAGTTGAAGACGGGAATGATAAATGCAGAGACAAGAGACTTCCTGTTTCTACATAGAGCAAAGAGAATTATCTGGGTAGAAAGGCAAAATGAGCAATTGTAAGTACAGAGTGCTATATAATATGATGACTGCAATATATTAAGAGGATAAAAACTTTGATGGGGGGGAGGAGTGCTTCTTTAATGTTTGTATATGGAGAATGCCTGGCTATATGCATGATTTTATCTACTCATTCCAGCAATTAACAGGCATCCCAACAGTTTGTCCCTAAACTCAGCTGACATACAGTATATCCTGTGCACAGGTGATAAATGTTAAAAGTGGGAAATCCTTTTAACATTCACCAGCACTGGAATAAAAATAATTTACTTATATTTCCAATAATTTGGCAAACTTCAAGTATTGACACCATAGCTTTTCAATTAAGTTGCCAGTGGCATTCTAAACAGGTCATTGCTTTACTCTGGATGTATTTTTGCCATAAGCTAAGCTAGCTTCACATAGATCTGACGCTACATTGTTGCTTCCGTCCAGTGTTAACAAAAATGCCAGGAGACTGATGGAGGAACTGATTATTCTAACCTCTGTCAGACATCTGTTTTTGTGCTGGAAAGTTGTAGGCACAGATCTGGGGTTAGATCACATTTCATTTAACATAAATATTGAAAAAGCCTGGTGACAACTTAGGCACTTTGCAATAGTTTTGCCATCACGTCTGATTAGGTGAGATGCATAAGACTCAAAAAGTAAGCTTGATCTAACTGATAAATCTTAACCCAGACTAAGACTGTGTCACTATTTCCACAAAATCGCTGGTTCTAGTGTAGTAAAGCTGTCGGGATGCAACACACAGAGATCACAAGGCTGAAACAGTCAGGGATTGATACAACTCAATGTATATACAGCAATGACTTTAAACAATTAGTGTTAGTAACAAGTAGAATTAATAACAGTAAGCTTGAAGTAGCAAAGAAAGTCTTTCACTAATTAGCAGTAATGTTCTTTTCACAAAGGTGGTGCGCCAAGTTGTAGGTGTCACCAGGTAAGTTCTCTATCCCGATCGGGACCTAGCAGGGGTCACCGAGTTTTCCCGCTAGGCTGCAAGTCTCTCTCTGACGTAGTCTATCAAGGCCCGTTAAGCCTCACACGCACCAACCGACCCCCTCCCAATCTGAAATCCTAATCCTAGTTCCAGCCCACCCCAGTACCATAGTTGAAAGCTGGCTCTGCTCACTCATGCTGTTCCTCCGCAATCGCAGGCACGCCTCTCCTGTCGCAGTCTTCTCATGGCTCTTCTCAACTTGACCATCGGCAGTAGTCTATTAGGCTTGGGGCGGAGAGGACTAGGCCTCGGCTCTTGACAGGTGACACCGGGTCACGGAATGTTCATCCTGTGCTATCACCAGTGACCATGCATCACACCTATAACATCAACTACCGTAGGAGATGGTTAGCACTGTTGCATTGCAGCACTGGGTTCAAATCCCATCAAGGACAACATCATGTTTTTCCTGTGTTTGCGTGGGTTTCTACCAGGTTCTCTGGTTTTCTACCACACGCAAAAGACAAACTTATAGGGAATGTAGATTGTGAGCCCCAATGGGGACAGTGATGATAATGTATGTAAAGTACTGCAGAATATGATGGCGCTATATAAGCAAAGCATAATAAATTACAATTTTGTATGTGGATATGTATGGGTTACATGGGACGAGATGTTCTGTCGCGACCCGAAACACCAGTTTTTCTGAGAGTATATGTGATGTTAATTGCTAACGATGTTCTGCTCTGAGGCCACATACTCTTGAATGTAATGGGAACCCCAGATGTGAAGTATTTGCAAGAAAGGAACCAATACATTACACAGCAATAAAGGAATGTTACTGATGGAACATATGTACAAAAGGTAGCAGATATAAAACCTGACTCTTCTTACATCTTTTACACAGAGGCACACACATATCAGCAGTGGCGTAATTAGAGTCTTATGGTTCCCGGTGCAAGATTTGGACCGCGCCCACCCATCATAACATATATATATGTATATTTATACAGTATATATATATATGCTATGGTAGACTCACTCACTCGGCTGCTCACAGAGGTAGACACAGCAACGTTTCTCGTTTGAATCTTCTGCTGGTTTATTAAAAAGTATGGCATAAACCAGTGCAAAGTTCATTAAAAAAACACGACCTTTTCTGGCATAACAGGAAAATAAAAGATAATGTATAGTACAGTCTATGTGGTTGCGGGTATTCGCCCGCTCAGCAACAAAGCTCACCTCAGTTTAGTATAACCAAAGCTCTGGAGCTCTTGTCTCCAGGTACACCGAACACTGATTCAGAAGGCTTCTAAACCCCACCCTAGGGTGGAGATATGGTGATCTGCCTGCCACCCACTCTTCAGCTGTTCACAAAAAACCTGGCCCTTAAAATGGCCGACTAACCCCTGTCAGCACTTAGTGTGCTGGAGCATTTTCCTTAGGTTCATATTTCTGAAGCAAACAACCTCAGTGATACATATCTCCCATCCAGTACTTTACCAGTGACTTTGTCACAATATGTATACATACACACATCTTCCATACTGGTATAAATGTCCCTCATCATGGTATATATGTCCCTTATCCTGGCCCCATCCTTTTACATATATCACCCATTCTGCTATATTTCCCTTATCCTGGGTCCCATCCTGGTATATATGCCCACAGCAGGCAGGAGCAATGCTGGGGCTAACATGTGTGCCCACTATTAAAGGAAATGAATATGAACTGCTCCCCACACCCAAAATCCTGCCCACCTCTTTGCACTGAAGCCTGTGCTGAGAGGTAGGCGGGATTATGGGTGTGGGGAGAAGTTCATATTTATTTTCTTTAATGAATGTGTCCACTGTTAAGGAAAATTAATATTCACTGCTCCTCACACCCATAGTCCCGGTATGGGGAGCAATGAGTATACTCCAGCAGCTGATGTTGGTGTGTGGGGTGCATGGCAGTGACGTCATGCACTGGGACGCTTACACACTGAAGTCAGTTGTTGGCATCAGAAGAGGATAAAGAGCTGTGAGAGAGCGCAAGGAAGGTGAGTATAATCGTTTATTTTTTTGTGTGCTGCGTGATGGGGATCCATATATACCAGGACAGAGGGCCATATATACCAGCATGGGGGGGCCATATATACCAGGATGGGGGGCCATTTATACAAGGTTGGGGGGCCATATATACCAGGATGGAGGGTCATAAAGACCAGGATGGGGGTCATATACAGTATATACTAGGATGGGGATCCATATATCCCAGGAAGGGGATGGGGATCCATATATATACTGTAAGGTAATGCTATTCATCACGCTGAGGGGCACTCGCTTCACCGGGTCAATCAAAGCACACATGCAACGTTTTCCAGTAATATGAAGTCCAGCAGTTTATTACACCTCATAAACTGTTTATAACATAGTCCAACTCAGTGGCTAGCAGGAATGTTACACATGTAATATCCTAGAGCCTTTTCAGTGGAAGCTATGCCTGCTTGGCTTCAGATACAGACTTCAGCAAAGTACAGCATCAATATTCACTTAAAGCGCCGATTTACCTTTGCCGGGTCTCAGCTGCTTCTATCAGCTCTGTTCTGCCACAGCTGTGGCTTTAAAGATCCACAGATGTAGTCTGCAGGCCACGTGCCTTCCAAGGCTACTGGTATCTCAGACACAGGGATCCAGCCTCTTGCCTTCCAGGCTAATGGAGTCCCAGACACAGGGACCAGGCCTCTTGCCTTCCAAGGCTACTGGTATCCCAGACAGATGAATCCAGCCTCTTGCCTTCCAGGCTAGTGGAGTCCCAGTCACAGGGACCAGGCTTCTTGCCTCACCAGGCCTCTCTCTCTCTGTTTCAAAACCACAAGGATTTATATATCCTTCTGTGCACACAGGACCTGTGATGATGTCACAGTCATGTGATCAGTCACCTGAGGGGGAGGTAAATGGTCAGCCAGAACACACCCCTTGGACATTTTAGCAATGCAGCAAGCCGCTGCATTACATATCCCCCCCCTGTTCAAACTTGTGGGGTTGAACACATAATATACACAATCACATTATAACCCACGGTTCACCCGGAGACCATGTACTTGACAAATGCACTGCTCAACCCCTGGAACATTAGTCATCAACATTAGCCCATTCCTTAGGGACCTACCATCCATCATTGTCTCCAACTTCGTCAAGTCACATTTGACACGCCCCCTGGGCCGCGTGGGGAACCCGGAACCGGGGGCTGTAGTCACCGTGGCGGCGACCCGGTCCCGTGGCTCAGGGTGGTCAAGCCAGTGGCAGTCTATTTATGTGGTTTCTATGATTAAATGTCCGACTACGCCACCCGTGGATTGCGGTCAGGATGAACCGCCGCTGCAGGGAAGACCGCTGAGGCTGGTGTTGTGCGTGCAGCAGAGTGTAGTACAACTCCCCACCGGAGGAGTATAGCCTCAGGGCAGTGTAGACTGATGATGGTGGTTGTGGTGTGGGGCGTCCCAGTACTAGTAGTGCTGACGCGGTGAGAAAGCACAGAGACAAGGTGTTGCAGTTCAGGTTCTTTACTCACAGTTCTCATCCAGGTCACTTGTGCACAGGTAGGACCGCCTAAGCCGTGCTGCGTCCACCAGGCAGGGGGCTCGATCAACCCCCAGGCAATTCTGGAGTATGGCACAGGACTCCCTTCTATCCTTTCGTCAGCCGTGCCCCACCAGTGACACTACTTCTGTCCAGCTGCCTCGGGTCTTCTCCTGTGAGGACTGGGTGCCCACTTCCCTGACCCTATGTGGTGTGCCTTTCTAGTAGGTGTAGTGAGGGGTCGCACCAGTAAATGATCACGACCACCGGTTCTTGGTTAAGGATTAGTCACCTCCACCAACTTGGGATCCATTACCCTGTTCTGCCAACACGTCACCCGTAATCTCCTGGGTCCTTAGGGTTCCTTCTGCCTTCGTGTCTCTGGGCCTCTCTTGGTGTTCTGTTTCTTTCTGTTCCTTTCTGTTTCTGTTCCTTTCTTCTGGCTCCGGCCTTCACCCTAGGCCTGCCTCGTGGAGCTGGGCCCAGACTGAGCCACAGCTCCCTGTCAGCACTCTCTGGCTGAACCCCTTCTCTCACTCCACTGACTGAACTGAACTGAACCCAGAACTAAGATGGTGCCCACCTCTTATGCCTCCCTCTCTGTGTATGAGCCCAGATGACTTGCAACCAATGGGCTCCTACCTATGCCCAGAAACTGTCCCCTCCTGCTCCTACATCACTGGGTTTTCCTCCCCCCTCCCCACTCCAGCCAGGGACATGATCTGTCGTGCCTGCATTACTGTACTAATGGGAGCACCATTGAGCTGTCCCCCGGAAATGGGGTGTGTGTGATGCATGCAGCTAACTGAGTCCCGGTCCACACCCCATCCTTACCCGGGAGTGGAATATCACACCTCTGGCAGAGGTGCAATACCCCTGTAGCGACCGAACCCTCGGGGCGCTACACATTTCCTAGTCGTAATCTTGTCAGACATCCCCCAGCGGTCAATACAGCAGTGCGACTCACTTATGCTTGTATCTAGGGTCCGGTCCGACTCCGTACTGTCTCGTACTCTATTGGGTCGTTTGTATGGGCCTCTCAGACCTGAGTTGATGGAGGTCTCACTACCTCTAAACCCACGCCCACTACCCTCAGGACATCCTGAAAGGTCTCTAACTTCTGCTGTAGCTGTTCTGTTATTTAGGGGGCCCTTTCTCTGTATGGTCTCACAGTTTATAGACGGCTGCCATCTTCTGCTGCTCAGGCGACGCTGTCTTTCTATTTGCAGTCGGGCTAGATTCAACTGTTCTGCCTCTCGCAGGTAGGTCACTCTGTACTCCATCAGCATTCGTAAATATGCAAGATTTTCTTCCGTTCCTACAGCGGAGAATGACACCATGCCGTCTTCATCCGGTATCCAGTCCCGATGATCACGTGGACTGCTTACTTTCATCACACCGGACTTCTTTACCATCATTTGCATGGCTTGGCCATTTCTCCCAATGAGCTTTCTTACCAGAGCATGAGGCACCCAGATGACTTCTTCCCGCAGACTTTGAGCTTTTCTCATAAGCTCCAGTTGTCTAATGGCTTGTTCCGTCTTCAACCAGACAAACCGCTTCATGCGAACACATCGCCAGTGCATGTCACTTAGGATAGCCACCCTCTTCACTGTGAGTTCGGTTGTGGACAGGACCACCAGCTGTTTAGCTTCTGAGGTCGAGTACACCTTACAGACTCCTACGGCCTTCTTAATCTCTTCATGCACTGACTCTCTGGTGCATTCTTCTCTCAAATCTTCGGGTAGCTCTATGAGGCACTGGTACCGAGACGTTTCTGTCTCACCAGTGGTCTCCAAATTATCATCTGGCTCAGCTTTCAGGGACAACTGACTTTCAGCTTCTTCACCCTGTATGCTTCCCCTGAGCTGACTCACAGCTATGAACTCAAGAATTCTCGTCTTGACCACTTCCATTTCATACTTATCTTCTTTTAACACTCTCTCAGCTCTCCTCAGGTCTATCTTCTCATGGTTTAAAGGATTAAGCACAACTTGTTTGCCCTTTTCTTTCTCCAAGGAGGCCTCGTTCACTGATTGGTACTTTGCCAGGCGACCATTGAGCTCGACAACTTCTTCCTCTAGCTCAGCTACTCGCCTCTCAGCAACCCATCTCTGAAGCTCTTCTTGCTTCAACTGCTCCTTTATCAGCAGAATTCTCTCAGACCTCTCTGTCTCCAATGCTCCCACTCGGCTCTCGACAGCAGTCTCTCAAGCTTCTCTTGCTTCAAATGGGCTTGTAGCGACTCCTTGAGCTCCCTTATCTCGGCTCTTACATCCACCGAATCACCCAAGCTTGCATTATTAGAAGAGGCATTTGTTTCATGCCTCCCTTCTCCGATAGACTCCTCCATCCTGCAGAATCTATCCTTAAGGCACGTCTCTGCCCTCTGGAGATCATCACAGAACATCTGCAGCTCCTTCCCCTGAGCTTCCAGTCCTGGGATCTTTCTGCGGAGATCATCATTCTCATCCCGGGTGTCCTGTAGAGTGGTCTCAATCACTCGGCGCATGTGTTCTGCATCCGCCTTATCATCCTCTAGTTTTTCCTTAACCTTGAGGAGATCCTCATAGTCTCTCTTAATTTGTTGCAGATCCTTACTGAGTTCACCATACTCCTTCTTCGATTCACACAGCTCCTGGTTGAACTGTTCGTGCAGTCGTTCTAGGTTTTAATCACGTCTAGAAACTTCATCATGCAGTGCCTCTTTTAAGGCAGTCAGCTCCCTATCCTTCTGGTGTAGACCCTCATCCAGCTTTTGCTTCACCTGCATCAGCTCTAACTGTACCAGGGAGAAACGATCTTTCATCTCGCACAGCTCATCTTCAAACTCCGGTTTGTCAAGCTCCAACTGAAAAACCTCCTTTTTATTTTTCTGGAACTTTTCCTTCCAATTGTTGTCTGATGCTGTACCGAAGGTTGCTACTGGCAACGTCACCTCCTCTTCCCTCCTAATCTCTTCTGCTTCTAAAGGAGGATCCACACTCGGAATAAAGGCACACAACATTGCATTTTCTTTATTTGCCCTTTCAGCAAAGGCTACAGGAGCAACTTTTTTGTGGCCCTTGCGCCGTCGACGACGAGGAGGGGACTTTCTCACCTCGTCTAGCTCCTCCTGACTGAACTCTCTTTCTACTTTCGCTGTGTCACCGTCAGCTATGGGGTCTGTGTCACTCCCCATGGTGTTGTGGACCAACAAGTCACCTCCCACTTTGACGTCAACTGCTTCTACTGGAGCTACCCCGTTATCAACGGTCAAATTGTCATTTTTAGGCGGTATCAACCCACAACCAGTAACCAATTTTGGTTTTCTATACTCCACACTCTTTTGAAACTCTGCCCCCTTTTGATCACCCACACCTGTAGGGGGATTTTTTTTAAAAAAACATGCGATAGTCTTAGGACCCAGTTCACAACATCTCTTACCACCTCCCCGGGCACTCTGGAACAATACCGGCGCCCCAGGAGAACTCACAGAATGGTCCGCTGCTGCCATTCTATACGGTGCCAACAGCTCCTACCGATCCTGCACCATGTCCTGTTGCTGTAACTTTAACAGGTACCTTAACCGCTCAGCAGCTTCAGTCTCATCTGCTGCTCCCTTCACAGCCATCTTTATCTGCTCCAAGGCTACTGTATCCCAGAAACAGGAATCCAGCCTCTTGCCTTCCAGGCTAGTGGAGTCCCAGACACAGGGACCAGGCCTCTTGCCTTCCAAGGCTACTGGTATCCCAGACACAGGAATCCAGCCTCTTGCCTGAGGGGGAGGTAAATGGTCAGCCAGAACACACCCCCTGGACATTTTAGCAATGCAGCAAGCCGCTGCATTAGAATACACTGCTCAAAAAATAAAGGGAACACTTAAACAACACAATGTAATTCCAAGTCAATAACACTTCTGAGAAATCTACCTGTCCAGTTATAAAGCAACACTGATTGTGAATCAATTTCTCCTGCTGTTGTGCAAATGGAACAGACAACTGGTAGAAATGATAGGCAATTAGCAAGATACTGACGCGCCCCCTGGGCCGGGTGTGCACGTGTGTGGGATACCCGGAGCCGGGTCTCTGGGGGTTGTAGTCTCTGTGGCGGCGACCCGGTCCCGTGGCTCAGGGTGGTCAAACCAGTGGCAGTCTTTTATAGGTTTTAGGTTAATCCTGCCGACTACGCCAAAGTTGACGCGCCCCCTGGGCCGGGTGTGCACGTGTGTGGGATACCCGGAGCCGGGTCTCTGGGGGTTGTAGTCTCCGTGGCGGCGACCCGGTCCCGTGGCTCAGGGTGGTCAAACCAGTGGCAGTCTTTTATAGGTTTTAGGTTAATTGTCCGACTACGCCACCCGTGGATTGCGGTCAGGGTGTACCGCCGCTGCGAGGCAGTCCGCTGAGGCTGGTGTGGTGTGCGCAGCAAAGGATAGGATAACTCCCCACCGGAGGAGTATATCCTCAGGGCAGAGAATGTGGATGATGGGAGTGATGGTGCACGGGCGTCCCAGTACTAGTAGTGCTGTATGCGGTGAGAAAGCAGGAACGACTCAGAGTCTTTGCAGTGCAGTTCAGGGTCTATACTGATGATATTAAGGCAGACCCTCCCGGGAGTACTGGCTAGCATGAGGGGCCTGGTCAGTCTGCGAGCAAGCAGGAGTTCCCCTGGCCAGGTGGAGTTGTAGGCCTCCCCGTCTATCTGCACTCTTCCTGGCTACCTTGCTGTAAGCGAGTGGAAGTAGCCCACGTCCCTGAGTATACCGTGTGGTGCTCACCCGTATGGCTGGTGACTTGGGGCCTTCTGGTAGCCTCTGCTCCTCGATGGCGGTGCTTGTCCCTTCCTTGTTGCAAAAAGAACTTCGGCACTCCATACATGAAAATATAAGAAATATTGTATCTGGACTAATGTCACTTTGAAAAATGAAGGTTTTTTGCGCATAATTTGGCCAATTTATGTGTGCCCATCAACCACGACAAGGTCACCTTCGTATGATGGGAAACTACGCTACACTACCACTGGATATGCCACTCTTGGGCTGTAAGCCTGTATGGACAATATGTCTCTGCTTGGGCTTTTAACCTACAATGTATGGGCTGGTAGAGCTAGTTAAAACCACCTGTGACTGAATGGGAGGGACACATGGTCAGAAAAAAGGCTGTCAAACTTCTAATAGTGTGAACACGTACCTGCTGCAATGCTCCAGGAGCGGGATCCCAAAAATGATACTAGAAAAAAGAGAGGGGTCGCTCACTGGTCTATTCGGGTGCTCTGAAGAAAAAAGTAATCTCAATTGCAAAAAGAACTTCGGCACTCCATACATGAAAATATAAGAAATATTGTATCTGGACTAATGTCACTTTGAAAAATGAAGGTTTTTTGCGCATAATTTGGCCAATTTATGTGGGCCCATCAACCACGACAAGGTCACCTTCGTATGATGGGAAACTACGCTACACTACCACTGGATATGCCACTCTTGGGCTGTAAGCCTGTATGGACAATATGTCTCTGCTTGGGCTTTTAACCTACAATGTATGGGCTGGTAGAGCTAGTTAAAACCACCTGTGACTGAATGGGAGGGACACATGGTCAGAAAAAAGGCTGTCAAACTTCTAATAGTGTGAACACGTACCTGCTGCAATGCTCCAGGAGCGGGATCCCAAAAATGATAATAGAAAAAAGAGAGGGGTCGCTCACTGGTCTATTCGGGTGCTCTGAAGAAAAAAGTAATCTCAATTGCAAAAAGAACTTCGGCACTCCATACATGAAAATATAAGAAATATTGTATCTGGACTAATGTCACTTTGAAAAATGAAGGTTTTTTGCGCATAATTTGGCCAATTTATGTGTGCCCATCAACCACGACAAGGTCACCTTCGTATGATGGGAAACTACGCTACACTACCACTGGATATGCCACTCTTGGGCTGTAAGCCTGTATGGACAATATGTCTCTGCTTGGGCTTTTAACCTACAATGTATGGGCTGGTAGAGCTAGTTAAAACCACCTGTGACTGAATGGGAGGGACACATGGTCAGAAAAAAGGCTGTCAAACTTCTAATAGTGTGAACACGTACCTGCTGCAATGCTCCAGGAGCGGGATCCCAAAAATGATAATAGAAAAAAGAGAGGGGTCGCTCACTGGTCTATTCGGGTGCTCTGAAGAAAAAAGTAATCTCAATTGCAAAAAGAACTTCGGCACTCCATACATGAAAATATAAGAAATATTGTATCTGGACTAATGTCACTTTGAAAAATGAAGGTTTTTTGCGCATAATTTGGCCAATTTATGTGTGCCCATCAACCACGACAAGGTCACCTTCGTATGATGGGAAACTACGCTACACTACACTACCACTGGATATGCCACTCTTGGGCTGTAAGCCTGTATGGACAATATGTCTCTGCTTGGGCTTTTAACCTACAATGTATGGGCTGGTAGAGCTAGTTAAAACCACCTGTGACTGAATGGGAGGGACACATGGTCAGAAAAAAGGCTGTCAAACTTCTAATAGTGTGAACACGTACCTGCTGCAATGCTCCAGGAGCGGGATCCCAAAAATGATAATAGAAAAAAGAGAGGGGTCGCTCACTGGTCTATTCGGGTGCTCTGAAGAAAAAAGTAATCTCAATTGCAAAAAGAACTTCGGCACTCCATACATGAAAATATAAGAAATATTGTATCTGGACTAATGTCACTTTGAAAAATGAAGGTTTTTTGCGCATAATTTGGCCAATTTATGTGTGCCCATCAACCACGACAAGGTCACCTTCGTATGATGGGAAACTACGCTACACTACCACTGGATATGCCACTCTTGGGCTGTAAGCCTGTATGGACAATATGTCTCTGCTTGGGCTTTTAACCTACAATGTATGGGCTGGTAGAGCTAGTTAAAACCACCTGTGACTGAATGGGAGGGACACATGGTCAGAAAAAAGGCTGTCAAACTTCTAATAGTGTGAACACGTACCTGCTGCAATGCTCCAGGAGCGGGATCCCAAAAATGATAATAGAAAAAAGAGAGGGGTCGCTCACTGGTCTATTCGGGTGCTCTGAAGAAAAAAGTAATCTCAATTGCAAAAAGAACTTCGGCACTCCATACATGAAAATATAAGAAATATTGTATCTGGACTAATGTCACTTTGAAAAAAGAAGGTTTTTTGCGCATAATTTGGCCAATTTATGTGTGCCCATCAACCACGACAAGGTCACCTTCGTATGATGGGAAACTACGCTACACTACCACTGGATATGCCACTCTTGGGCTGTAAGCCTGTATGGACAATATGTCTCTGCTTGGGCTTTTAACCTACAATGTATGGGCTGGTAGAGCTAGTTAAAACCACCTGTGACTGAATGGGAGGGACACATGGTCAGAAAAAAGGCTGTCAAACTTCTAATAGTGTGAACACGTACCTGCTGCAATGCTCCAGGAGCGGGATCCCAAAAATGATAATAGAAAAAAGAGAGGGGTCGCTCACTGGTCTATTCGGGTGCTCTGAAGAAAAAAGTAATCTCAATTGCAAAAAGAACTTCGGCACTCCATACATGAAAATATAAGAAATATTGTATCTGGACTAATGTCACTTCATACGAAGGTGACCTTGTCGTGGTTGATGGGCACACATAAATTGGCCAAATTATGCGCAAAAAACCTTCATTTTTCAAAGTGACATTAGTCCAGATACAATATTTCTTATATTTTCATGTATGGAGTGCCGAAGTTCTTTTTGCAATTGAGATTACTTTTTTCTTCAGAGCACCCGAATAGACCAGTGAGCGACCCCTCTCTTTTTTCTATTATCATTTTTGGGATCCCGCTCCTGGAGCATTGCAGCAGGTACGTGTTCACACTATTAGAAGTTTGACAGCCTTTTTTCTGACCATGTGTCCCTCCCATTCAGTCACAGGTGGTTTTAACTAGCTCTACCAGCCCATACATTGTAGGTTAAAAGCCCAAGCAGAGACATATTGTCCATACAGGCTTACAGCCCAAGAGTGGCATATCCAGTGGTAGTGTAGCGTAGTTTCCCATCATACGAAGGTGACCTTGTCGTGGTTGATGGGCACACATAAATTGGCCAAATTACGCGCAATAAACCTTCATTTTTCAAAGTGACATTAGTCCAGATACAATATTTCTTATATTTTCATGTATGGAGTGCCGAAGTTCTTTTTGCAATTGAGATTACTTTTTTCTTCAGAGCACCCGAATAGACCAGTGAGCGACCCCTCTCTTTTTTCTATTATCATTTTTGGGATCCCGCTCCTGGAGCATTGCAGCAGGTACGTGTTCACACTATTAGAAGTTTGACAGCCTTTTTTCTGACCATGTGTCCCTCCCATTCAGTCACAGGTGGTTTTAACTAGCTCTACCAGCCCATACATTGTAGGTTAAAAGCCCAAGCAGAGACATATTGTCCATACAGGCTTACAGCTCAAGAGTGGCATATCCAGTGGTAGTGTAGCGTAGTTTCCCATCATACGAAGGTGACCTTGTCGTGGTTGATGGGCACACATAAATTGGCCAAATTATGCGCAAAAAAACTTCATTTTTCAAAGTGACATTAGTCCAGATACAATATTTCTTATATTTTCATATATGGAGTGCCGAAGTTCTTTTTGCAATTGAGATTACTTTTTTCTTCAGAGCACCCGAATAGACCAGTGAGCGACCCCTCTCTTTTTTCTATTATCATTTTTGGGATCCCGCTCCTGGAGCATTGCAGCAGGTACGTGTTCACACTATTAGAAGTTTGACAGCCTTTTTTCTGACCATGTGTCCCTCCCATTCAGTCACAGGTGGTTTTAACTAGCTCTACCAGCCCATACATTGTAGGTTAAAAGCCCAAGCAGAGACATATTGTCCATACAGGCTTACAGCCCAAGAGTGGCATATCCAGTGGTAGTGTAGCGTAGTTTCCCATCATACGAAGGTGACCTTGTCGTGGTTGATGGGCACACATAAATTGGCCAAATTATGCGCAAAAAACCTTCATTTTTCAAAGTGACATTAGTCCAGATACAATATTTCTTATATTTTCATGTATGGAGTGCCGAAGTTCTTTTTGCAATTGAGATTACTTTTTTCTTCAGAGCACCCGAATAGACCAGTGAGCGACCCCTCTCTTTTTTCTGTCCCTTTCTTGTGACTGAGCCTCCGGGCTTCTATGGCCAGAGGACCTGGAATCCCCTGCCGGCTGGTTTCTGCTGCTGGGTGAATATCCGTCCCCACAGCCTCGGACTCCGGTGTCCGGTTATTAGATTCTTCTGCCAGGGCGAGCTCTGCTCAGCTCCAGCCCCTGGTCTTCAGCTACTGCTCCTACAGAGCTCCTGCTGTTTCTTTCCCTGTGTCTGCTTGTTCTCTCTCTGACTCTGACTGACTAATCCCGCCCCAGACTCAGTTTATAAGGGCAGATTCCTCCCCTCCCAGGTCTGGGCAGGAGGTGTTGCATGCTTAAGGGCTCCTGACCAGGAAACCTCCCACTTGCTCTCAGACGTAATATTTCTATTACTGTGGTAACCAGACCCCTGGGGTGCCACATTCCCCCCTAGTAAATTTTAGTACTCCGGGACTAAACACATTTTTAAGAAAACACAAATACAGGGTATAAACAATAATACAACAACATATATACAAGAATCTTTAGTCTTTAGAGGTCACGGCGTGTCCGTAACCGGGTGTCCAGCTCACCCAACAAGGTGAAGTCTTGGAACAGAGTAGGGGACCTGTCCAAAGCAAACCCCAAATGTTGGCCCTGGGCGTGGCTGCAAGGCTGAGGCTAGCTACTTTGGGCCACAAGGAGGCCACGCCAGACAGGATTTCTCTTCCGCGGCCATCTCCGCAAGAGGCACCAAGGTGCAACTATCTACAATGTAGTTGCGGTTGCTCAGCGTCCATAACCTGTCAGTCCAAATGAGCCTGCAGGGTAACTAGAGAAACATAATCAATGAACAGGCAACAAAAACATAAACCTTTTTCAGCATTTACGTATGTACAGGTAAATATATACTTGGCATTAGACTCTCCAGCGAGCGGGCATCTGTCCTCTAGTGCTCCTGGTGGACCTACATAACCCACTATCTGGTTCTGCACTACAGGGTGTAGGAGGTGTTGCGGGTAGGCCTGGCAGCTTTCTGCATACTCTTTGGCTCACTAGGGGCACGGCAGGCTCACTACTAGCAGAGGGTTGATTCTCCTGGGCTGCTGGTATGGGTTCTTCTGCCCCCTGGGCTGGCTGCTCTCCCGACACTTCCTGTTCTTCTGTAGGCCCTTGAGGGGCTGGCTGGAGAAAGGTGAGGACGGGTACCACAACTGCGTTGTTGATTTGAGTCCAGGACCGGGGAAAGTCTCCGAGTACGGTACTGATCATTTCTTCCCTTTCCTCTGCGGGTTGAGGGTTCTCTTGATCTTCGTCAGAGCTTTGCAACTGCTCGGGACACTTTTTCAGGTGGTCTCTGGAGACAATAGCTGTGGTCTCTCCTCCATCCTTACTGATTATGCAGACTTTTGGATTATCATGACTTGAAGGCAGTACGGTGTACGGGTCCTTCTCCCACTGGTCGTCCAACTTGTGGAGCCGCCTTTTTCTCTTCAAGACCTGCTCTCCAGGTACCAGGGGAACAGCGGGAGCATGCTGGTTATAAGCCTTCTCTTGCCTTTCTCTTGGTTGAGACAGACTTCGCTCGACGCTCTCCTGTACTTTCCGATACTGCTGCTGCCGTTCTGTATCCCAGTCTGCCTCTGGCGAGGTGTCCTCAGGTGTCAGGACTCCCATATCCAGGTCAATAGGCAGCTTACCAGGTCTTGCTCTCATTAGGTAAGCCGGGGTACAGTTGGTGGAACCTACGGGGATGTGATTATACAAGTCCACCAGATCATGCAGTTTTTCAGGCCACAGACTGCGTTCTTCCAAGGGCAACGTTTTTAGCAAGTCCATCACCACCTGGTTCATTTTCTCACATAGTCCATTGGTCTGAGGGTGATAGGGCATTGTTCTTATCTTCCTGCAGCCGTACAGGTTGCAGAACTCCTGGAAGACCTCCGCTTCGAAGGCGGGTCCTTGGTCCGTCAACACTTGCTCCGGATACCCGTGTGGACCACAGAAGTGCAGCTGGAAGGCTCTGGCTGCTGTTTGAGCCGTTAAGTCTTTGACAGGGACCACCACCAGGAACCGGGAGTAGTGATCTACGATGGTGAGGGCGTAGACGTACCCAGATTTGCTTGGAGCCAGTTTCACATGGTCCAGGGCTACCAGTTCCAGTGGCTGCCTGGTGATGATGGACCGCAGGGGAGTCTTCTGGCTGGCACGGTCCTTCCTTCTTAGGTTGCACGGGCCACAGTCTCTGCACCATCTCTCGATGGCTCCTCTCATGCCTACCCAGTAGAACCGTTCACGCAACAGGAACTCCAGCTTCTTCCATCCGAAGTGTCCTGCTCCGTCGTGGTATGCCTCCAGAACCATAGCCACGTCTCGTCTTGGGACCACTACCTGCCAGGTCAGCTCATGTGTTCGAGAGTTGACCATTCCCCAGCACAGCTTCTCCTTATAAAGAAACAGTTTACTTTTCTCCTTCCACAGTTGCTTGGTCTCCTCCGGAGCGTCTGGATCAAGACGGGCATCAGCCTGTGTCAGCATTTCCTTCACCAGACGGACTGCGGGATCACTGTCTTGTGTCTCCGCCCAGCTGTAGTGGGGTAAGGGATTGAACGTAGCAGAGCGCCTGTCTCTTACACGGTGGGAATACAGGGTAATCCCATGACGGTGGAACGCAGGGAGTTCGACTTCTTCCAGTTCTTCTGGATCTTCCCCTACATCTGGTTAGTTTGGCATTCTGGACAGGGCATCCGCGTTGGCATTTGAGCGTCCCGCCCGGTATGTGATGGTGAATTCAGAGTTGGACAGGCGGGCCATCCATCTCTGCTCCAGGGCACCAAGTTTTGCAGTGTCCAGGTGTGTCAACGGGTTGTTATCCATGTACACTGTGAACTTGGAAGAGGCAAGGTAATGCTTGAAACGTTCGGTCACTGCCCACACCACTGCCAGGAACTCTAGCTTGAATGAGCTATAATTCTCAGGGTTTCTCTCTGTGGGCCGTAGTTTTCGGCTGGCATAACCGATTACCCGTTCTTTCCCCTGCTGGATCTGGGACAGTACGGCTCCTAGCCCGATGTTGCTCGCGTCCGTGTGGAGCATAAAGGGCTGGCTGTAGTCAGGGTACGCCAGGATTTCATCCCCCGTGAGGGTCATCTTCAGCTGGCGGAAGGACTCATCTTCCAGCTTTTCCCACCTGAAGGGCGGCTTCTGGTTTTTGGCCTTCCTGGATTGACCTATCAGGAGGTCCTGCATAGGGGCTGCCATTTTGGTGAAACCGGGAATGAATCTTCGGTAGTAGCCTACCAACCCGAGGAACTGCCGCACTTCCTTTATACTGGAGGGTCTTGGCCAGTCTTTAATCACGGTGATCTTATCGGGGTCGGGAGCCACTCCGTCAGCACTCACCACGTGTCCCAGGTACTGCACCTTTGGTTTCAGGAGGTGACACTTGGAGGGTTTCACCTTTAGGCCGTAGCTTGCCAGGGCATCAAACACTTCTGCCAGGTGTTTCAGATGGTCCTCGTAGGTTTTGGAATAAACGATGACATCGTCCAGGTATAACAGGACCGTCTCGAAATTCCGGTGTCCCAGACAGCATTCCTTCAACCGCTGGAAGGTTCCTGGTGCGTTGCAGAGCCTGAACGGCATACAGTTGAATTCGCTGAGACCCATCGGGGTGGTGAATGCGGTCTTCTCCTTGTCTGCCTCTGCTGCAGGAACCTGCCAGTACCCGCTAGTAAGATCCAAAGTGGAGAAGAAGTTAGCAGATTTTAATGCAGCTAAAGATTCTTCTATTCTAGGTAACGGGTACGCATCTTTGTGTGTGATACGGTTGACCTTTCTGTAGTCTACACACATTCTCATTGTGTTGTCCTTCTTTTTCACTAGAACTAGTGGAGCTGCCCAGGGGCTACAGCTGTCCCTGATTACCCCAGGCTCCTTCATGTCCCGCAACATCCCCTTTGCATGCTGATAGTGTGCAGGGGGTACAGGTCGGTATCTTTCCTTTATGGGTGGATGGTCTCCTGTGGGGATGTGATGTTCTACCCCCTTTACTCGCCCGAAGTCTAGCGGGTGTTTACTAAAGACTCTTTCGTACTCCTGAACCACCCGGAAGACTCCCTGTTTTTGGTGTGAGGGAGTGGAGTCAGTACCCAAATGCAGTTGCTGACACCAGTCCTCCATTTGTTTCTTAGAGCCGTTACCTTCCTCTGGTTGAGATGGGGGCAAGGGTTCTACGGCTTTTACAGAATTTTGGTTTATGGTGAACAATTTGGCTAGCGTGGCATACCGGGGCAGGTGTACTTCTCTCTCCCCGATATTTACGATGCGGACAGGTACCCTCCCATGGCGTACATTGACCACTCCCCGTGCTGTCAAAATGGTGGGCCTACTGTCTGAGTAGACGGGCTCTACCATTGCTTGGTAGTCTCTACCTCTTAGACCAATAGCTGCCCGGCACCATATCATCATCTCACTTTTCGGGGGCATGGCAATAGGGAACGGGTCACACATTCTCACGCTACCAATCTCACCACCAGATAATTCCACCTGTTGCCGTTTCATCAGTGCCCGGATTTCTTTTTGGAGGACACGCTGCTGGCTGGAACTGGCGTTCTTTTGCAACCTGCTGTAAAATGAGAATCACCTCTGCAAGACAATTTTCAGTCACGTTAGTTCCCAAGGTTATTCTAGGGTGACTCTCATGACGGTCAATGTCCACAATGATCAGTCCTTGTGCGGCCAGTTCGACCTTACCAACCTTAATGGTCACCTCTTTGAACCCCACCTGCGGCACGGGCTGACCATTGCTGGCGATGATACTCAGGTCGTCATCTGGGTAGCGGGTTATGTCCGAGTCATTCCAGTACCGCTTAAAGAGCACGTACGGGATGGTAGTCACCTGTGACCCAGTGTCTAGTAGGGCACTCATAGGAATGCCATCCAGTACCACAGGCAAGACCGGACGTCCCCCTACGTATTTATCACGCCAGTTCGATGGGCCTGATGATCTTATGCCTGGGGGTTGGCCCTCTACCCCAGGTTGTGCCCGTTTAAATGACAGTACCTTGCCATATATCCGGGTTGATTGCAGCGGCGGCAGATGGGCTGTCCGTCCTCGTTGTAGCGGTCGCTGGGTCTTCCTCTGGACGGCGGGATCCTCCTCTGTCGGCGCCATGGGACGTCCTCCAGTCCGGATGCCAGCTGGATCTTTCCTGGAGAAGATACCTGTAATGACTGCACAGTCCTGGTTAATGCGGCAACGCTTTTGGTCAGTTCTTGGACCTGATGGTGCAAGTCTGCAGCCGGGTCTTTATCCAAAGCCTGCGCACCAGCTCCCACAGGCTCTGCAGGCAAGGGCGCCGCCTCCTGGTGATAGGTAATAGCAGGGCGCCGGTGTGTTACAGCGCTACCCGGTGCCGGTTCTCGGAGCACCCGGATGGCCCTGTCTTTGAACTTTGCAAAGTCTTAACCAGGGTTCTGCAAGGCCATTGCACGTAACTGGGTTCGGTGGGCGTTGGACAGCAGACCCTCAATGAATTGCTCAGTCAACAGTTCATCTGCATTCCGCACACTGTCAGGGTCTGCCTGTTTAATGGCTCCCAGGGCCTCTTGCAAATTCAAAGCATAGTCTCTTATACTGTCTTGGGCCCGCTGCTTGCACCCATAAAATATCATTTTGATCTCTGCTGACGTGCGGGTATCGAAAGTGTCCCTCAGACGGGCTAAGATCTCCTTCACGGTCTCCTTGTCCCTGACTGACCAGGACTTTACTTCACGTTGGGCTGCGCCGGTCAGCTGGTCTACCAATATGCTCACTTTTTGTTCCTCCGTCAGGGGGTATACTTTAAACAGGCTGTACAGTCTCTCTTTAAAGTCGCTTAGGGTATGCGACTCCCCTGAGTATTGGGGCAGCCAGGCGGCTCCGGGGAAGTAAGGCATGGTGAACGGCATTATTGCGGCAGCGGCCACGCTGGTGGTAGAGGGTCCCTCCGTGTCCGTCATCTTCCTCCCTCCTAGTTAAGTGTGGCCTACCTTCTGTTGCTCCTTCTCTGTAGGCCGCAGCTCCGCAGACGATCGTCAGGGTGGAGAACCTTGCGTCGCGCTCTGGTGACGTCAGCGTCGCTCCCTCTCCTTACAGGACCTTGCGCAGCGTCGATGCGTAGGGCAGAGCTTCAGGTCTCGCGCGCTTTCGGCGTCCACGCCCCTCTTCTTCTTGCGCGGCGTCCTGAAGATGGCGTCCGACGGCGGGAAAACGACTGCGGATGGCGGGAAAACAGCTGAAGATGGCGGGAAACGGCTCCGGATGGCGGGAAACGGCTCTGGATGGCGGGGACCTTCACCACGGCAGGTATGACAGTCTTTTGAAGGCGCGCAGTACCCGGTGGTTGCGGGCACGAAATCCTGCCGACTACGCCAAAGTTGACGCGCCCCCTGGGCCGGGTGTGCACGTGTGTGGGATACCCGGAGCCGGGTCTCTGGGGGTTGTAGTCTCCGTGGCGGCGACCCGGTCCCGTGGCTCAGGGTGGTCAAACCAGTAGCAGTCTTTTATAGGTTTTAGGTTAATCCTGCCGACTATGCCAAAGTTGACGCGCCCCCTGGGCCGGGTGTGCACGTGTGTGGGATACCTGGAGCCGGGTCTCTGGGGGTTGTAGTCTCCGTGGCGGCGACCCTGTCCCGTGGCTCAGGGTGTTCAAACCAGTGGCAGTCTTTTATAGGTTTTAGGTTAATTGTCCGACTACGCCACCCGTGGATTGCGGTCAGGGTGTACCGCCGCTGCGAGGCAGTCCGCTGAGGCTGGTGTGGTGTGCGCAGCAAAGGATGGGCTAACTCCCCACGGGAGCAGTGTAGCCTCAGGGCAGAGAATGTGGATGATGGGAGTGATGGTGCACGGGCGTCCCGGTACTAGTAGTGCTGTTTTAGGTAAGAAAGCAGGAACGACTCAGAGTCTTTGCAGTGCAGTTCAGGGTCTTTACTGATGATATTAAGGCAGACCCTCCCGGGAGTACTGGCTAGCATGAGGGGCCTGGTCAGTCTGCGAGCAAGTGTAGCGCCCCGGCTCCCTGGCTGGAGTGGGGAGGGGGGAGGAAAACCCAGTGATGTAGGAGCAGGAGGGGACGGTTTCTGGGCATAAGCAGGAGCCCATTGGTTGCAAGTCACCTGGGCTCATACACTAGAGGGAGGTATATAAGGTGGGCACCATCTTAGTTCAGGGTTCAGTTTAGAGAGAGAAGGAGTTCAGCCAGAGAGGGCTGACAGGAAGCTGTGGCTCAGTCTGGGCCCAGCTCCACGAGGCAGGCCTGGAGTGGAGGCCAGAACCAGCAGAGAGGACAGATACAGAAAGGAACAGAAAGGAAAGGAAGAAAGGAACAGAACACCCAGAGAGGCCCAGAGACACGAGGGCAGAAGGAACCCCAAAGGCCCAGGAGATTGCGGGTGACGGGTTGGCAGAACAGGGTACCGGATCCCAAGTTGGTGGAGGCGACTAATCCTCAGCCAAGGACCGGTGGTCGTGATCACATCTTGGTGCGACCCCTCACTACACCTACTAGAAAGGCACACCACATAGAGTCAGGGAGGTGAGCACGAAGCCCTCCCAAGAGAAGGCCCGCGGGAGCTGGACAGACGTAGTGTCACTGGTGGGGCACGGCCAGAGAAAGGAATAGAAGGGAGTCCTGTGTCACACTCTGGAATTGCCTGGGGGTTGACCGAGCCCCGCATCTGGTGGACGCAGCACGGCTCGGGCAGTCATTGCCGGCGGAATGACTAAGAATATAAAGTACTGTGAGTAAAGAATTTGAACTGCAACCCCACGTCTCTGTGCTTCATCACCGCGCCAGCACTACTAGTGCTGGGACGCTCGCACCATCACTCCCACCATCAACTACACTGCCCTGGGGCTGCACTCTTCCCATGGGGAGTCACACTACCTTAGCTGCATACCACATCAGCCCCAGCGGTCTGCCCTTGCAGCGGCGGTTCGCACTGACCGCAATACACGGATGGCGTAGTCGGACAATTAACCTAGAACCCCCACAAAATACCGCCATTGGCCTGACCACCCTGAGCCACGGGACCGGGTCACCGCCACGGAGACTACAACCCCCCAGAGACCTGGTTCCGGGTAACCCACTACACGTGTACGCTAGGCCCAGGGGGCGAGTCAGCTTTGGCGTAGTCGGCAGGATCGTTACCAACCCGCCGCAACGGGTATTGCGCGCCTGAAGAGAAAGAGACTGTTTAATCGAAATTGACTGTGTTGAAAAATGGCGTCCGCCCCAGCAGAACGGACGCCATAATGTGCGCGCCAAAAGACAGCAGGAAGCCACCTCCCATCGTGGGCCAGGTCCCAGAATGGCGCCAAAGAAGGAGCCCGCCCCCAACCGCCATGAGTGCGGCTGTAGAGATGTCCATCAACGAGGGGGGGCTGCCCCTGAAGGTGATTGTCGGCAGATGGCCCCAGGACCACCCCCAATGGGGGCGGACAGGAAAGAAAACTGTGGGGCAGGGTGCGGTCTAGATCAGTCTGGACAGGCCGCACCCGGGAATGGAAGGAGCGACGAACACCACCAGCACCCTGGCCCGTAGCCTGCTGCAGGCTGAACCGCCATGCAGCCTGGCAGAGTTGCTGGCACAGCTCCCCAGAGACCCGGAGCGTGCGCGAGCAGCGCTAGAAGACCTGGACCGGAGGATGGTCCGGGCACAGCGGGACGTGATCGCCGGGTGGAAGGAGGAGTTGGCCCGGCAAGCCGTGATCCGACCGCAGGAGGCGCTACCACCGCCGAGCAGCACGCCTGCCTCCGAGGGCGGTGAAGGTGGACCGGTGGCCGAGGACGACGCCGTGGAGGAGGCCACAGAGACCGAGGCAGGTAACGGGGATATCAACACCCCAAATCCTGAGGCCGCAAGCCTGCCCCCGCCTTCCGTTGTGGGACCCGAAGCCCCGGGGACCGTACCTGCCACCGTGCCTCCGCTACTCCCAGCTAGGCCTCAGGCAGCAAGAGCCGCGGCTACGCCCCGCCACACGCCGTGCCCTTTAACCCCGGGCGCAGTAAAGAGAGATACGTCACAGGCCGGGACGCAAGGCCTAGTGCACCCGGGCGCCGCTGCCTCACCAGCGCCCCTTACCTTGACTGCGCCACTCCCGGGCACGACCAGCAGGCGACCACCGGCCTGGTCGCAAGGCCGAGTGCCCTCGGGCGCTGCTCCCCAACCGGGGCCCCCTGCCATACTACCCTTGGGCGCGGATCTGTTCGCCCAGCACACCGGCCCGGATGGACTGCCCCTGGTGTGGCCGGCCGAGCTGGTCAGTGGCCGCCCATGGAGAGGTCAACCCCCGCGCGAGCCTCTGATACCTGCTCCGGAGCCTGTGGAAGTCACCCAGCCCTCACTACAGGATGTCCAGTTTGAGTGGGACCCCACTGGCGAAAATCTAATGGGGTTCACCCAAGAAACCCGGGCGGACGCAGCCCATCGCCTGGAGTCCTGCCGTCAGCAGCTGGCGACCTTCGAGAGAGAGCGGCAGGAGAGGCGTATCAGGGAGGAGCGACTCCAAGCCCGGAGCGCAGAACAGAAACGGAGAGCTCGTCAGAATCCCCAAGCCGCCCGCGGTCCCCGAGCCACCGGGACCGTAGTAAAGTTTCAGCTGGAGCACGGCTGGGGCTTCATTAGAGACCCGGAGGCCGCGAACGACGTCTTCGTGACAAGAAGGGACGTCGAGAGTCACCTGCCAGAGGGACATCACGGACGTGACCTGTACCCTGGTGACGTGGTCACCTACACCCGGCACAAAGGTGCCAAAAGACTGTACGCCCTCCACGTCCACCGGCTAACTGAGGAGGAACTGCAGTACCACCCAGACACCGAGTACCAAGAGGGTCCGGACAGGCCTGAAGACTACCCGGAGGAAGAAGGAGCGTATGGAGGACATCGCTACTAGTGAGTAGCAAAGCATCTGTGTAAATAGTTACCTGTCTGGGTATAAGAACTGTTGTGGGACTGTTACCGGTTAAAAAAGTTGCCCCCTATATCCCTAATCTGGCTGGGGGCTGAGAACAGCCACCCCCTTCCCCAACTGGCCGAGGACTGAGAGCGGCCATCCTGTAAATAGTTGCGCTTCCTAAAGCGCCCCCTACTGGTTTTATAAAAAGACTGCAACGTCTACCTCAAGACAAATTTACTGGACTGTTGCACCTTTAAGAAGAGTGAACACCTGGTCGCAAGTTGCACCGCGGCCAGTACCCAAGAATATGTTTACTTAAAGATGTTTTATAATGAAAAGTTTTATATGCTGCTAAAAGAAGTTTTATAGTATTTTATGTGTGCGAAGAAACTCATGTAATATTTGTTAAAAGAGAAAAGTATACCAGTAACGTTAAAAGTAGTGTTGAGCCACCCCCGTAGTGTTCGGGTTCGGTTCGGTTCGTCGAACACCGGGATGTTCGAGGAACTGTTCGTCGAACTGTTCGTCGAACACCTTAGAACACCGTCGAACACCGTTAAAACCAATGGCAGGCAAACAAAAACACATAGAAACACATAGAAAACACCTGCAAAGGTGTCCAAAAGCTGACAAACTGCTCAGAAGACACTCTCTTTAAAAAAGCCGGCCAGCAAATTCAGCAGCGGCATACACCGGTACCCGACAATTTAGACAAGAAGGAATAGAGCATCACACATAGATTAGATAGATAGAAACATGTCAGTCACTCATATAAGAAGCACAGTGACAGTGTTGGTTACTGCACTTGTCATTTAGTGTAAAGGATTTATTAAAAAAAATATTAGTGTTTTCATGCACCGTCTCTTTAAAAAAGCCGGCCGGCAATTCAGCATCTGTACCCGACAATTTATAACAGACAGAATAGAGCTTCACACATAGATTAGATAGATAGAAACATGTCAGTCACATATATAAGAAGTACAGTGACAGTGTTGCTTTCTGTACTTGTCATTTAGTGTAAAGGATTTATTTAAAAAAATAATAGTGTTTTCATGCACTGTCTCTTTAAAAAAGCCGGCCGGCAATTCAGCATCTGTACCCGACAATTTATAACAGAAAGAATAGAGCATCACACATAGATTAGATAGATAGAAACATGTCAGTCACATATATAATAAGTACAGTGACAGTGTTGGTTACTGTACTTGTCATTTAGTGTTAAAATAAAAGATTTATTAAAATAAAAATTGGCGTGGGGGTCCCCCATAATTTTAGTCTCTAGCGGAGGTTAAGCAGACGGCTGGGGCAGATGTTTGGAGCCTGGGAAGGGGGTAATACCCACGGAGCTTCCCAGGCTACTAATATCAGCCCCCAGCTGAATACCTAGTCTTTACTAGCTATTAAAATGGGGGACCCCCTCAAAAAAATGACGTGGGGTCCCCCCTATTTTAATAGCTAGCAAAGGCTAGGCAGACAGCTGGGGGCTGATATTAATAGCTCAGGAAGGGTGCCATGAATATTGGCCCCCTCCCAGGCTAGAAACACCAGCCGTCAGCCGCCCCAGAAATGGCGCATCCATAGGATGCGCCAATTCTGGCACTTAGCCTCGCTCTTCCACGCTGCCCTGGTGCGGTGGCAGGGGGTAATAGGGCTGGGGTTGATGTCAGCTTATAATGCCAGCTGACATCAAGCCCAGGTTAGTAATAGAGAGGCGTCTATAAGACACCCCCATTACTAACCCCATAGTCAAAGTTAAAAAAAAACACAAACACCCAGAATAAAGTCCTTTAATTGAAATAAACACACAATTCTTTATTGTTCTAAATTAAACCATACTTACCATCACGCCCATTCCAGCTGAAGCCAACGATCTCCTGCAATAAAAGTAAAATAATAAAGCAACCTCATCCTTACCTTTCCATGGTTCCCAGGACAGCTCCAGCTCTGCTACATCGAGATGACTGGCTGGACCGCAGCAGAACGCTGCCATCCAGCCTGTCATCCCGCGGACACTGAGAAGCGCAGGCATGCTTGCGCTCCTCAGTGTCTGACTGTGACGGCATCCAGATGAGCCGAGGTCATGTCCAATGAACTCGGCTCACCTCATGCACGTCACTGACAGCGTGGGAAAATTCTCACGCTGAAGTGCTGAGTGCAGGAGAATTCTCCCACGCTGTCAGTGAGGTGCATGAGGTGAGCTGAGTTCATTGGACATGAGCTCACCTCATGCACGTCACTGACAGCGTGGGAGAATTCTCCTGCACTCAGCACTTCAGCGTGAGAATTTTCCCACGCTGTCAGTGACGTGCATGAGGTGAGCCGAGTTCATTGGACATGACCTCGGCTCATCTGGATGCCGTCACAGCGAGACAGTGAGGAGCGCAAGCATGCCTGCGCTTCTCAGTGTCCGCGGGATGACAGGCTGGATGGCAGCTTTCTGCTGCGGTCCAGCCAGTCATCTCGATGTAGCAGAGCTGAAGCTGTCGTGGGAACCATGGAAAGGTAAGGATGAGGTTGGTTTATTATTTTTCTTTTATTGCAGGAGATCGTTGGCTTCAGCTGGAATGGGTGTGATGGTAAGTATGGTTTAATTTAGAACAATAAAGAATTGTGTGTTTATTTCAATTAAAGGACTTTATTCTGGGTGTTGTGTTTTTTTTAAATACTTTACTAGAAATTCATGGCGGTCATGTCTAATACTGGCGTGACCCCATGAATTTTGGGCTTGGGGCCAGCTGATAATACCAAGCTGGCCCTAACCCCTTTATTACCCAGTGAGCCACCGCACCAGGGCCCTGGATGAGTTGGGTACAGCGCCAGAAGATGGCGCTTCTATGAACGCGCCATTTTCCGGGGTGGCTGCGGACTGCAATTTGCAGCGTGGGGGGGGCCCAGAAAGCTTGGGCCTCCCTGCGCTGCAGATTCCAGCCCCCAGCTGCCTAGTTGTACCTGGCTGGACACAAAAATAGGGCGAAGCCCCACGTATTTTTTTTTTAATTATTTCATGAAATTCATGAAATAATTAAGAAAAAAAGGCCTTCCCTATATTGTTGTGTCCGGCCAGGTACAAATAGTCAGCTGGTAGTTGGGGGCAGCCCGTTCCTGCCTGCTGTACCTGGCTGGACACAAATATAGTGCGAAGCCCCACTTCAATTTTTTTTAATTATTTCATGAAATTCATGAAATAATTAAGAAAAAAAGGCCTTCCCTTTATTGTTGTGTTCGGCCAGGTACAAATAGGCAGCTGGTGGTTGGGGGCAGCCCGTTCCTGCCTGCTGTACCTGGCTGGACACAAATATAGTGCGAAGCCCCACTTCAATTTTTGACGAAGCCCCACTTCAAAATTGACGTGGGGCTTCGCACTATATTTGTGTCCAGTCAGGTGCAGCAGGCAGGAACGGGCTGCCCCCAACCACCAGCTGCCTATTTGTACCTGGCCGGACACAACAATATAGGGAAGCCCTTTTTTTCTTAATTATTTCATGAAATAATTTAAAGAAAATTGACGTGGGGCTTCGCCCTGTTTTTGTGTCCAGCCAGGTACAACTAGGCAGCTGGGGGCTGGAATCCGCAGCGCAGGGAGGCCCAAGCTTTCTGGGCCACCCCCGCTGCAAATTGCAGTCCGCAGCCGCCCCAGAAAATGGCGCGTTCATAGAAGCGCCATCTTCTGGCGCTGTACCCAACTCATCCAGGGCCCTGATGCGGTGGCTCACTGGGTAATAAAGGGGTTAGGGCCAGCTTGGCATTATCAGCTGGCCCTAAGCCCGAAATTCATGGGGTCACGCCAGTATTAGACATGACCGCCATGAATTTCTAGTAAAGTATTTAAAAAAAACACAACACCCAGAAAAAAGTCCTTTAATTGAAATAAACACACAATTCTTTATTGTTCTAAATTAAACCATACTTACCATCACACCCATTCCAGCTGAAGCCAACGATCTCCTGAAATAAAAGAAAAATAATAAAGCAACATCATCCTTACCTTTCCATGGTTCCCATGACAGTTTCAGCTCTGCTACATCGAGATGACAGGCTGGACCGCAGCAGAACGCTGCCATCCAGCCTGTCATCCCGCAGACACTGAGAAGCGCAGGCATGCTTGCGCTCCACAGTGTCTCTCTGTGAGGGCATCCAGATGAGCCGAGTTAATGTCCAATGAACTCGGCTCACCTCATGCACGTCACTGACAGCGTGGGAAAATTCTCCTGCACTCAGCGCTTCAGCGTGGGAGAATTCTCACACTGAAGCGCTGAGTGCAGGAGAATTCTCCCACGCTGTCAGTGACGTGCAGGAGGTGAGCTGAGTTCATTGGACATGAGCTCACCTTATGCACGTCACTGACAGCGTGGGAAAATTCTCCTGCACTCAGCGCTTCAGCGTGGGAGAATTCTCACGCTGAAGCGCTGAGTGCAGGAGAATTCTCCCACGCTGTCAGTGACGTGCAGGAGGTGAGCTGAGTTCATTGGACATGAGCTCACCTTATGCACGTCACTGACAGCGTGGGAGAATTCTCCTGCACTCACCGCTTCAGCGTGAGAATTTTCCCACGCTGTCAGTGACGTGCATGAGGTGAGCCGAGTTCATTGGACATGAACTCGGCTCATCTGGATGTCGTCACAGAGAGACGCTGAGCAGCGCAAGCAAGCCTGCGCTTCTCAGTGTCTGCGGGATGACAGGCTGGATGGCGGCGTTCTGCTGCGGTCCAGCCTGTCATCTCGATGTAGCAGAGCTGAAGCTGTCGTGGGAACCATGGAAAGGTAAGGATGAGGTTGCTTTATTATTTTTCTTTTATTGCAGGAGATCGTTGGCTTCAGCTGGAATGGGCGTGATGGTAAGTATGGTTTAATTTAGAATAAAGGATTGTGTCTTTATTTCAATTAAAGGACTTTATTCTGGGTGTTTGTGTTTTTTTTAACTTTGACTATGGGGTTAGTAATGGGGGTGTCTTATAGACGCCTCTCCATTACTAACCTGGGCTTGATGTCAGCTGGCATTATAAGCTGACATCAACCCCAACCCTATTACCCCCTGCCACCGCACCAGGGCAGCGTGGAAGAGCGAGGCTAAGTGCCAGAATTGGCGCATCCTATGAATGCGCCATTTCTGGGGCGGCTGACGGCTGGTGTTTCTAGCCTGGGAGGGGGCCAATATTCATGGCTCCCTTCCTGGGCTATTAATATCAGCCCCCAGCTGTCTGCCTAGCCTTTGCTAGCTATTAAATTAGGGGGGACCCCACGTCTTTTTGGGGGGGGTCCCCCATTTTAATAGCTAGTAAAGGCTATGTATTCAGCTGGGGGCTGATATTAGTAGCCTGGGAAGCTCCGTGGGTATTACCCCCTTCCCAGGCTTCAAACATCTGCCCCAGCCGTCTGCTTAACCTCCGCTAGAGCCTAAAATTAAGGGGAACCCCACGCCAATTTTTTTAATAATAAATTCTTTATTTTAATACTAAATGACAAGTACAGTAATCAACACTATCACTGTACTTCATATATATGTGACTGACATGTTTCTATCTATCTAATCTATGTGTGAAGCTCTATTCTGTCTGTTATAAATTGTCGGGTACCGCTGCTGAATTGCCGGCCGGCTTTCTTAAAGAGACGGTGCATGAAAACACTATTATATTTTTTAATAAATCCTTTACACTAAATGACAAGTACAGTAAGCAACACTGTCACTGTACTTCATATATATGTGACTGACATGTTTCTATCTATCTAATCTATGTGTGATTCTCTATTCCTTCTATTCTAAATTGTCGGGTACAGATGCTGAATTGCCGGCCGGCTTTTTTAAAGAGACGGTGCATGAAAACACTATTATTTTTTTTAATAAATCCTTTACACTAAATGGCAAGTACAGTAATCAACACTGTCACTGTACTTCATATATATGTGACTGACATGTTTCTATCTATCTAATCTATGTGTGAAGCTCTATTCTGTCAGTTATAAATTGTCGGGTACCGCTGCTGAATTGCCGGCCGGCTTTTTTAAAGAGACAGTGCATGAAAACACTATTATTTTTTTTGATAAATCTTTTACGCTAAATGACAAGTACAGTAAGCAGCACTTTCACTGTACTTCGTATATATGTGGCTGACATGTTTATATCTATCTAATCTATGTGTGAAGCTCTATTCTTTCGGTTCTAAATTGTCGGGTACCGGTGTACGCCGCTGCTGAATTGCCGCTTTTCATGTTTCACTGTTGGCACTGTTCCCATCGATTTGGGCAATCACTATAATGCCACAACCACCATGGCTGCGACATTACAGTGAGTGGCAGACAATCCCTGCATGATTGGTGCTCTAAATAGCGCCAGACATGCAGGACACGCTTTTGGTGCACGAACAGTTATCGAACATAACCTCGAACAGCCGAATTTTTTGCAAATCGTTCGGGTTCGTCGAACGGCTCGAACACCGCCCAAAACAGCTCGAATTTGAGATTGGCGAACAGTTCTAGTCGAACACCGCTCATCTCTAGTTAAAAGAGAAAAGTGCCTCCCATAAAGGGATGGGTTAATAGTTATTGTCTTATACGCGAATGCATTCTAAAATTTTGTACGTTTTGAATTGTCTTTGCTCTTTCCAGCCCGAGGACGTGCTGTGGTTTACCAGGGCGGGATGTAGCGCCCCGAGGGTTCGGCCGCTACAGGGGTATTGCACCTCTTCCAGAGGTGTGATATTCCACCCCCGGGTAAGGATGGAGTGTGGACCAGGGCTCGTTTAGCTGCATGCATCACACACACCCCATTTCCAGGGGACAGCTCAACGGTGCTCCCATTAGACAGAAATGCAGGCACGACAGAATCTGTCCCTGGCTGGAGTGTGGAGGGGGGAGGAAAACCCAGTGATGTAGGAGCAGGAGGGGACGGTTTCTGGGCATAGGCAGGAGCCCATTGGTTGCAAGTCACCTGGGCTCATACACTAGAGGGAGGTATATAAAGTGGGCACCATCTTAGTTCAGGGTTCAGTTCAGAGAGAGAAGGAGTTCAGCCAGAGAGGGCTGACAGGAAGCTGTGGCTCAGTCTGGGCCCAGCTCCACGAGGCAGGCCTGGAGTGGAGGCCAGAACCAGCAGAGAGGACAGATACAGAAAGGAACAGAAAGGAAAGGAAGAAAGGAACACAACACCCAGAGAGGCCCAGAGACACGAGGGCAGAAGGAACCCCAAAGGCCCAGGAGATTGCGGGTGACGGGTTGGCGGAACAGGGTACCGGATCCCAAGTTGGTGGAGGCGACTAATCCTCAGCCAAGGACCGGCGGTCGTGATCACATCTTGGTGCGACCCCTCACTACACCTACTAGAAAGGCACACCACATAGAGTCAGGGAGTTGAGCACGAAGCCCTCCCAAGAGAAGGCCCGCGGGATCTGGACAGACGTAGTGTCACTGGTGGGGCACGGCCAGAGAAAGGAATAGAAGGGAGTCCTGTGTCACACTCTGGAATTGCCTGGGTGTTGACCGAGCCCCGCATCTGGTGGACGCAGCACGGCTCGGGCAGTCATTGCCGGCGGAATGACTAAGAATATAAAGAACTGTGAGTAAAGAATTTGAACTGCAACCCCACGTCTCTGTGCTTCATCGCCGTGCCAGCACTACTAGTGCTGGGACGCTCGCACCATCACTCCTACCATCAACTACACTGCCCTGGGGCTGCACTCTACCCGTGGGGAGTCACACTACCTTAGCTGCATACACCATCAGCCCCAGCGGTCTGCCTTGCAGCGGCGGTTCGCACTGACCGCAATCCACGGGTGGCGTAGTCGGACAATTAACCTAGAACCCCCACAAAATACCGCCATTAGCCTGACCACCCTGAGCCACGGGACCGGGTCACCGCCACGGAGACTACAACCCCCCAGAGACCTGGTTCCGGGTAACCCACTACACGTGTACGCTAGGCCCAGGGGGCGAGTCACAAGCAGGAGTTCCCCTGGCCAGGTGGAGTTGTAGGCCTCCCCGTCTATCTGCACTCTTCCTGGCTACCTTGCTGTAAGCGAGTGGAAGTAGCCCATGTCCCTGAGTATACCGTGTGGTGTTCACCCGTATGGCTGGTGACTTGGGGCCTTCTGATAGCCTCCGCTCCTCGTTGGTGGTGCTGGTCCCTTCCTTGCGACTGAGCCTCTGTGCTTCTATGGCCAGAGGACCTGGAATCCCCTGCCGGCTGGTTTCTGCTGCTGGGTGAATATCCGTCCCCACAGCCTCGGACTCCGGTGTCCGGTTATTAGATTCTTCTGCCAGGGCGAGCTCTGCTCAACTCCAGCCCCTGGTCTTCAGCTACTGCTCCTACAGAGCTCCTGCTGTTTCTTTCCCTGTGTCTGCTTGTTCTCTCTCTGACTCTGACTGACTAATCCCGCCCCAGACCCAGTTTATAAGGGCAGATTCCTCCCCTCCCAGGTCTAGGCAGGAGGTTTTGCATGCTTAAGGGCTCTTGACCAGGAAACCTCCCACTTGCTCTCAGACGTAATATTTCTATTACTGTGGTAACCAGACCCCTGGGGTGCCACAATACCCCCTATAAAGGATTGGTTCTGCATGTGGTGACCACAGACCATTTCTCTGTTCTCATCCTTTTTGGCTGTTATTTTGGTCACTGTTTCATTTTGCCATTGCTCTCACCCCTAGAGGTACAGTAGCATGAGGCGGTGTCTACAATACAACACACAGAAATTGCTGAGGTAGTGCAGTTCATCCAGGATGGCACATCAGTTCGAGCTGTGGCAAGAAGGACAGCTGTGTCTGTCAGCACAGTGTCCAGAGCATGGAGAACATACCAGAAGTTGTGGAGAGAGCCATAGGATTGCAACAAAACAGCAGCAGGACCGTTACCTCCTCGTTTGTGCGAGGAACAGGAGGAGCACTGCCAGAGCCCTGCAAAATGACCTCCAGCAGCCGCAGATGTGCATGTGTCTGCACAAACGGTTAGAAACAGACTCCATGAGGGTGGTATGAGGGCCCAACGTCCACAGATGAGGGTTGTGCTCACAGCCCAACACCGTGCAGGACACTTTGCATCTGCCACAGAACACCAGGATTGGCAAAGTCGCCACTGGCGCCCTGTGCTCTTCACAGATGAAACTAGGTTCACACTGAGCACATGTGACAGATGTGACAGAGTCTGGAGACGCCATGTAGAGCGATCTGCTGCCTGTAACATCCTTCAGCATGACCGGTTTGGCAGTGGGTCAGTAATGGTGTGGTGTGGCATTTCTTTGGAGGGCCGCACAGCCCTCCATGTGCTCGCCAGAGGTAGCCTGAGTGCCATTAGGTACCGAGATGAGATCCTCAGACCCCTTGTGAGACAATATGCTGGTGCGATTGGCCCTGGGTTCCTCCTAATGCAGGACAATGCCAGACCTCATGTGGCTGGAGTGTGTCAGCAGTTCCTGCAAGATGAAGGAGTTGAAGCTATGGACTGGCCCGCCTGTTCCCCAGACCTGAATCCAATTGAGCACATCTGGGACATCCTGTCTTGCTCCATCCACCAACAGACTTTCCAGCAGTTGGCAGATGCTTTTGTCCAGGTCTGGGAGGAGATCCCAAAGGAGACCATCCGTAACCTCATCAGGAGCATGCCCAGGCATTGTAGGGAGGTCATATAGGCACGTGGAGGCCACACACAATACTGAGCCTCATTTTGACTTGTTTTAAGGACATTTAATCAATGTTGGATCAGCCTGTAGTGTGTTTTTCCACTTTAATTTTTGGTGTGACTCCAAATCCAGGCCTCCATTGGTTAATAAATTTGATTTCCATTGATGATTTTTGTGTGATTTTGTTGTCAGCACATTCAACTTTGTACAGAACAAAGTATTCAATGAGAATATTTCATTCATTCAGATCTAGGATGTGTTATTTGAGTGATCCCTTTATTTTTTTGAGCAGTGTATATACACCCGGATGGGGGGCCATATATACAAGGATGGAGATCATATACTGTATACCAGGATGAGGGCCATATATACCAGGATGGGGATCATATATAACAGGATGGGGATCATATAAATTGATGGGACAAGGATGAGCCACATATATACCAGGGAACATTAGTACAGAATTGGATGACATTACCCCCATAACAATGTCAGCAGCAGATCCCCCCATAACAGTGCGTCATGACCACAGTTTCTGCTTCAAATTTTTATTTTTTCCTCCTCTAAAACTTACATGTACAGTACAGACCAAAAAAAGCAGCTAACAGTCTATTCAGTAGGTCTATCAGCTGTATATCCACCTGACTTCTGCACAACACAAGTGATGGTCCCAACCCCATTTATAAGGCAAGAAATCCCACTTATTAAACCTGACAGGGCACACCTGTGAAGTGAAAACCATTTCCGGTGACTACCTCTTGAAGCTCATCAAGAGAATGCCAAGAGTGTGCAAAGCAGTCATCAAAGCAAAAGGTGGCTACTTTGAAGAACCTAGAATATAAGACATATTTTCAGTTGTTTCACACTTTTTTGTTAAGTATATAATTCCACATGTGTTAATTCATAATTTTGATGCCTTTAGTGTGAATGTACAATTTTCATAGTCATGAAAATACAGAAAAATCTTTAAATGAGGTGTGTCCAAACTTTTGGTCTGTACTGTACATCTTATAATTTTTCTTTTAGAACCTTTCTACTTAGTCCCTGTATGGGAATTGAACTTTTATTTCTCTGATCACTGGTCTCATGCACTGCAATACACATGTATTGCAATTCATGAGACTTGTTAGCTTTACACTGGCAGATCACCTGTTAGACCCTGCAGCTGGCTGAGTCTAACAGACTAACATTGCTGGCAGACCCGAAGGTCATCATTTGACCTCTGGCTGCCATGAAAACACTCGACTTTCCCGTTATCACATCGTAGTGGTGCCGAAAAGGTGAGAAAAGGAGCCCACTCCGTCTCACAATCTTCTCAATACTATTGATCGCTGCATGTAGAAGATAACAAAGGGTTAATATCATTGGAAACTGAGCCAATCAGGTCCCGATGATGGTACCAGTCAGAGCTAACGTTCCGCACCGGAATCCCAGCACTTGCAGGACTCTGGGGGTCCTGAGCTCTGCAAGACTTCTCATCATGGAGAAACATGGGTGCTGCACAAAGCCCAGCAAGCGCCGACGACGTTTATCTATCATCAGCGATTATGAAGAGGTTAAAGCACAAAAAGGGGTTATCATTTACTTTTTATTGACAGCATTTGAAGAGATAGAGCTTCCCTTAATGATCCCAATATTTCCCCTCTCAACAATCCCTACTTTTTCTATATTTTCTTCTCTTGCGTCTTTGCTAGCTTTATATGTCTTATAATGTCTTGAGATATGCACGGTGGCTCAGTGGTTAGCACTGCAGGCTTGCAGCACTGGGGTCCAGGATTCAAATCCCACTAAGGACAACATCTGCAAGGAGTTTGTATGTTCTCCTGTGTTTGTGTGGGTTTCCTCTGGGTTCTCTGGTTTCCTCCCACACTCCAAAGACATACTGATAGGGAATGTAGACTGTAAGCCCCAATGGGGACAGTGGCCATAATGTCTGTAAAGCGCTGTGGAATTAATGGAGCTATATAAGTGAGTAAAATAAATAAATGAATAAAAATATGGAACATACCTTTTCATTCTCCCTTTCTGCTACTTTAGCTCGTTGAGTTGTGATCTTGGATTCAAACTGAATTATATATAATGGGAATGCTGAAAATTACAATGTCAGACCTATTGGGTATAAATTCACTATACGTAATATGTGATTTGTGAGACTGAATATGGCTTACGTCATTGTATGTTCTTCCTTATATTCTTTTTTAACGAAACCTGTATAATATGAAAATCTTTAATAAAAATAGATTACACATAAAGTCTATTTATGCAGCAAGGACCTATATAGGAATGTAGCCAGGAACCCAAAGGGAACTTTTGAGTGGGACCCCCGCCCCCGACCCAACCTCTGATTGGCTTGTCACAAAAGGGATCAGTGTGACAATCTTCTAAAAGACAACCTATGGTCAGAAAATGGTGGGGTGCCAACTCCTGGGGGGGCTAGGATGCTTAGCACCACTGAGGATGTTCCTTGTTTAGCCGGAATTGAGAACCCAGTGCAGTCAGCATTTTATGATCTCCATATTGGAGAGACAAGGAGCACTACTCTGCTTCTAAAATTTCAGAAGATCGGGGCAGAGATCACCCCTCTTCTGACAATGCGTGTGACACTTCTACCAATGTTTTTATTTTTGTCCAGTGTCCTGTGCCCCCCTGCCCTCCCGAGCCCCTTTGCAGCTATTGTAGCTACAACAATTATTCCTCTGCTTGGCCATGGGGTCCAACCAGGTTCCTAAGACATACACATTAAATTGCTTGTGCCAAAGTCCTGTATGTCTTTCTGTCATACAGAGGAATATTGATCTTATTTGATAAATCTACACTATTTTTTTTTTTAAACTGTAATTTTTTATTGAAGAAAAAGCTAAACAGCACAATAGGATATGGGAAACAGACATGCAAACTTATAACTTATAAGATATTATAAAAGCAATGATAAAATGGGGAACAACAAGGGGAGAGAAAGGTGGAGAGGAAAATAAAAGGGGGAAATCTGGGCTATTTTCACCAATACACAACACATTTACAAACAAACCTCATCAAAAATAATAACCACACCATTATTACTGCATGCTATTAGAATAACTATTTGGGAGTATTAATGCAGCCTCCTGCCTATACATATATAGCTGCTTATAACTGTATATGTGATGATGTCACCGCGACAATGTTCCATAGCTGATGGAGTCACTATAGTGAAGTCACAATATACCGGACAGTTCTACATGCCGTGTAACGCCTAATTCCGCTGAGGGTTGTTGAAGGTGTTAGAGAGAGAGGATTGTGGTATTTTGTGATTTAAAAAATGGCGAACAAAAAGCGTTTCAAGCGAACTATTGTTCTGTCTGATTCAGAGAACAGCAGTGATGAGGATTTCCATCAGGTGAGCCGTCAATTCTCTGCATTATTCTTATATATCACTGATTTATGGGCCAATGATCTATGTGACATCTTGTTAGAATGATCTGTCTTGCTGATTGTTGGCTTCTTAATACCTGATAATGAAGAGTAATATTTCTGTTTGGGTATTATTGGGTTAATAAGCAACGACCTTAGAAAATCACAAAATAGTTTATATCCATCTTACTAGACTAACAATTATTACTATTAATATAAGATAATATGCCCCGCACCCCGGATCCGTTATCTCATGTACCCTTGTTACCCTTGTGTTATTTTCATACCCTTACTGATGTTTCTGATGATTTATGTGACATTGGGGGTCTTATATTTGTTCTCTTTTTCTAGACTCATCCCAAAAAAAGATTGAGGCTTCCGGACCATCAACAGGAAGCTGGATTCAATACTGGGATAACATCTAGAGACCCAGGTACTGATCCCATATACAATCTAGTCTCAGCTGATATGTGCCCTAACAATAATGGCTTTATAAGAGCAGCTTTACTCGGTATTTTAGGGTTTGCAGCCTCTATAATTTCTTCTTTTTTTTTTAAATAGGTTGTGTGTGACTTAAATATGAATTACCGATTCTTAGAAAAAGCTGTCAGTGTGTGATCAATAGGGGTCGGATCCTCGGAAACATCCTTCATTGTAAACTCAGGCTTGATCGTTTGTCAGCCATTTGGCTGCGTGCCCACTATGTTTTTTTTCAAGCATTTTTGCAGGGGAATTTCCACAGCGAAAACTCTTAAAAAACGCTTGGTAATACGTGCCCCATGGTCCCCAATGACAATCCGCATGTGCTGTGCACATGTTGCGGAAATTTCCGCTGCGGATTATCATTGCGGAAAAATACACACCATGTTCATTAATTTTGCGGACACGCAGTGTAATTGCCGCCATTGACTTGCATTGAATCGCTTAATATCCGCATCACTACATGTGCACATGCGGATATTAAACGATTCAATGTCCGGATGGTACCCGGGTCTGGAGAAGAGGAGACTCTCCTTCGACCCGGGAACCATGGTACCTGTTAAAAAAAGAATTTAAAATAAAAAAAAACATTATACTCACCTTCCAATGTCCCCCGGTCTTTTCTCCGCTGTGTCCGGTCTCTTGTATGGCTCGCGGTGGTGTGAAAGGACCTTCCATGACGTCCTTTAGTCATGTGACAGGTCACGCGACCGCTGATGTCGGTAGTCGCATGACCTGTCACATGACTAAAGGAAGTCATGGCAGGTCCTTTCACACCACCGCGAGTCGCACAAGAGACTGGACACACTGGACAGAAGACCGGGGGCCATCAGAAGGTGAGTATAATGTTTTTTTATTTCATTTTTTACCATTTTTACTCTTTTTTTCAACTATTAACTTGGTCACACTATATAAATCCATGCCGGTTGCATGGATTTATATAGTGTGACCAAGTTGTCAAGCACTTTTCCAAGTGATGCTAAAATCGCTTGGAAAAGCACTTGATAACCCCCATGCAGAAATGCATGCAAAAACGCTTGACAAAAGCTTCTACCTGGCAGGAAAGACACATGTAAAATCCGCATGCGTTTTTCCTGCCACGGAGATGCGGAAAAAATATGCAGCATTTCTGCATCGTGGGCACTTAGCCTTTCTGGTACTGCAGCTCACACAATGGGACTGGGCTGTAACCAATGACGAGGACAATGATTATGCTTCCAGTGGCACTGCGGCCCCTTCATTATTTTGATAAGTCCCACATCAATCATTATAAGCCTATCCTAAGTATTGCCACCAATCTTCACGCCCTGGAAGATCCTTTTAATTATCACTTATTGCTGTTACCTATAATAACCGTCTAACGTATTTTTTTCCATTTCCTCAGATCTAGTGACATCTTTACCGTCATCCAGCAATGACATCTACAGGTAGGATGAATCACATCTTCTCCATCTCTGAGCTCAGGTCCCATTGGGAGACATTTCTATTGGGGACTATCAGTGTCCTTCATTCCGCCTTCATATAAGACCCTGGTGGTTCCTGGGCTCTGGATTACTTTATCTGATCCATTTATGTCAATAATTTCACCCAGTATTTCATTTAGTTTTAATATTAGAATTTCCTCACTGATTTCTATTTCTATATTTGTTTTCCCAGTAACATCAATGTCATTGTTGTATCTGATGATGAGGATTATTCTATTGGGGAGGAAACATCATCTCGCAAAAGTAAGGAATAATTAGCTGTGTTTTCTAGACACAACCTAGATTTCTGGTATTTGACACAGTCCATTAGTCTATTTTCTGTTCTATGTTATTCACAGGACTCAGGACTTGTGACATCGAAGCTGATGATGCCCCTGAGCAGCGCGGATCTCCTGAGATATTTATTGACAGCGATGGTGACGACTATATAATAACAACACCATCATCTCCTGTCACTGGTCAGTGTCCAAACCTATGGATTATATCATAATCTATAAAGATTACATATATTTCCCCTAAACATAATCTAACAATAGACAGGTGCACCCTGACCTGAAAGCCAACAAGTGGTCACAGTTATGGCACTTTAGAGTAAAAGAAGTAGTGGCCATGAATCTGGTGCCTCTTCACTCCCTTTCAATGAAGGACTGTAGATTTTGCTAATCTCTATAAGAATATTATATGCATGCTCTAATGTAAATATTACCAAAGATGAAAAGACTTTCACTGCTCCATGTTTCCTTCCAGATATAGAATCATATCGATGCCTGGAGAGATCCACCTCAGAGGAGCAGTAAGTTATATAAAGTTATGATATACGATAAACTAAGAATGGTGCCCCCTACTGGTGGACATCCTCAGCCATCAGCTCAGTTCACAAAATCCTGCACTCTTACATCTCTTTGATTGTTTTACCCCAATCCATGTCAGGATTTGGTTAATCCCCGCTCTCTGCCCTGTATGACTCCGGGCACCCAGTAAAACCTTCCAGCTCACATAGCAATGATATTGGATTCTTACATTGGCATTTTTGGGAGATTTATTTCAGTGCTGATATTTCCACCTGCCCGGACTAATAGCTTATTGCTGGCTGCCCCTATTGTATATGTACCCATGACCTTCTACCATTGGGATGTCCTAATCCTTAATTGGGAAATCCCTTCTACATTATAGGGGAAAGGAATGTTCTGTATGTTCTGAGATATAACCTAAGGCTTCATGTATGATCTTCTGTTCTTTCTAGTCCTATTTGTAACATCCAGGGCTGCTTCATAGAGGAGATCACATCCCCGGCATCTCCATATGTGAAGGACTTCCAGAAGACCAAACACGAGTTGGTGACGCGGCTGTTCAAGCTCTACAACAGCACCGTGTTTGAGAACGAGGTAAAATATTATAATCCCCCGGGTTATACATCCTCATCTATATTCTGCTATCTGTAACTCCTCATGTAAACGTCTATGTAATAAATCATCAATAACCTTTACTATTCCCCCATGTAAATGACCAGTTATACTGGTGCGGAGGAGGTAGCAGTCACCCCGGACCTGGTGCATAAGGACATCTTTAGGACCAGTACTCACAAGTTATACCTCCCTTTTATAGTATTCTAGAAGGAACAGATATAATGTATTTTATTTCTTCATTCCTCATCTTTAGCTTCCTGAGTCAAATATAGAAATAAAGTGGAGTAAAAGACTGAGGGTAGCCGCGGCACACTGCATTAACAACTTTAAGGATGGGGATCTACACTCTACAATTGAATTGTCTGAAAAAGTGTGTGACTCCGCAGGTAAGTTTGATATGACAATCACATGGCAAAAATTTGACATTTTGATAGCAGTAACAAGTTGTTAGGGCCAGACTGAAGTTACTGAAACTTTCATAGCTTGCAAACCAGAGAAACCCACACATGCATGGCTATAAGTTCTTAACTGGATAGGATAATTGTAAAACCTTCAGGGGCTCCTTTGTCCCTAAGTGTGGAGGATCTGGAGGTGAACAGTGGATAAAATATACATAAGTAGTAACTACCAGGCTTGTAACTAGAAATTACAGAACAGTGAGCCTGGGTGATGGAGATCTTTCTGATCCTATAGTTGGTGAAATCTCCAAAGCTCCAGGGCAGATGTCTCTTGAGCCTTCCCAATAATATGGCCTAGCATGTTGGCACGTGTGAAGTAAAATATCTTTATAACTTGTAGTAATTGTATAATTTCTATCTTTAGAGCGCCTTAGAGACACATTATTGCATGAAATGTGCCATGCCGCCTGCTGGCATTTGAATGGTGTACAAGTGGATGGACATGGTCTATACTGGGTAGGTTACACTGAACAGGTCGCACGTGTCCACCCCGAATTACCACCAGTGAGCATCTATCACACATATGACATCAAATATAAGTACAACTATGTGTGTGCATGGTGTCAACGCAGGTAAGGAAATATTTTATATATAATTATAAAGAAACTTCATTAATGCAACTAATATTATATCAGGAGGTCACTGAAGACAGATCTAATTTCCCTTGAATAATCCATTCCCTTCCTCTAATAACTGATATTCCTGCCCTTTCTTGTCTGCTAATCCCTGTTCATTCTGTCTTCTTAGAGTCGGCCGTTTCACAAAGATCGGTGAAGAGAAGGCACTTTGCCAAAAATGTGGAGGCAGACTTCTCATGCAAAACACCACCTAAGGTGAGGACCGTCCATCTCCTTTGAGAAGAAGGTAAAATATTATAATCCCGGGTTGTACATCCTCTTCTGTGTTCAGCTATCTACAACTCTTCATGTAAACTTTCATATAAATAAATCATCAATAACCTTTACTACTCCTCTATGTAAATGCAGAATAGAGGTGCAGAGGCAGCAGTCACCCCTGGGCCGTGGTGTCTAAGGGCGTCTATAGGGCCAGTAGCCACAAGGTATACCTCCTTTTTGGTGTCCTAGTAGGGACTGCTTTTTCTGCTGTGCTTGAAGGAACAACAGATTTAACACATTTTTATTCTTCATTTCTCATCATTAGGTTCCTGTTTCCGTACAAATAATGTGACGTAAAAGACTGAGGGCAACATACTCCCATTGTATTGCCCATACCTGTCAGGATTAGAGATGAGCATTGTTCTACTCGAACTGTTCGCCAATCTCAAATTCGAGCTGTTTTGGGCGGTGTTCGAGCCGGTCGGCGAACACGAACAATTTGAGAAAAATTCGGCTGTTCGAGGTTATGTTCGATAACTGTTCGTGCACCAAAATCATAACTGGATTTTTTCTCAGTAATGATGAAAATTAATGTTAATACGCAGTTTGAGTGTACAGCGGGGCGGGGGGAGGGGCAGGGGATGGATCTCTGCAGGAACAATGAAGATCTCCATTTTTTTTTCTCTTTCCCGCATTTACAGTGGGGAGGTGCAATCTGTCAGCCTATCAGCAGCGCACACATGGAGCGAAGTGCTTTTTTTCACACAAGCAAGGGCATGTGTGATTGGCAGTGTATGTCACATGTCCTTGCCCTATAAGACCAAGCCATTTTCCCCGTCGCCACCATTTTCTCACTGCTGCAGCTGCGTGTTAGACGGCACCGCTGTTGCTGTGTGTGCTATACCTTGTTAATTTCAAGCCAATTTTCTCTGAAATCTACAGATAGCTTGGGAGTAGGGAATAGTTGTGATTGCAGTCCTTTTAAGGACTAGGTTACAGCATTTCCTACGACTTTTATCAGGGAGGTCTGTGCTCTTAAATAGATAGGTTGTGGGAGTAAAGACTAATTGTAATTGGAGTCCTTTTCAGGACTAGGTTACATCAGTTCCTATCAGTTTTTGCCAGGCAGGTCTGTGCCAGTGCTGTGCAAGTTTTTTTCACAGCATTTGGCTGAATCTAGCAAAGCTAATCCTTTTTGGCCTATTGCAGAGTGTGTTAGTCAGTGGAGTAGCCTATCTGTGTTGCAAGATATAACACCTGTGTATAGAATACCAATTTTTTTACTGCACCTAGTGAAGTAAAATCTTTTGGGCATAGCATCATTCTATTAGTCCATCTATACTGACCTCCATCAGGTTGCAAACTGAATATAATTTTTTTCTGCATCTAGCTCTGAAAAAATATTTGGGCTTCTAGCGGTGTGTGGGACTTGGACTATTAGTCCATCTATACTGACCTCCATCAGGTTGCAAATTAAAAATAATTTTTTTCTGCATCTAGCTCTGAAAAAATATTTGGGCTTCTAGCGGTGTGTGGGACTTGGTCTATTAGTCCATCTATACTGACCTCCATCAGGTTGCAAATTAAAAATAATTTTTTTCTGCATCTAGCTCTGAAAAAATATTTGGGCTTCTAGCAGTGTGTGGGACTTGGTCTATTAGTCCATCTATACTGACCTACATCAGGTTGCAAATTAAAAATAATTTTTTTCTGCATCTAGCTCTGAAAAAATATTTCGGCTTCTAGCGGTGTGTGGGACTTGGTCTATTAGTCCATCTATACTGACCTCCATCAGGTTGCAAATTAAAAATAATTTTTTTCTGCATCTAGCTCTGAAAAAATATTTGGGCTTCTAGCAGTGTGTGGGACTTGGTCTATTAGTCCATCTATACTGACCTACATCAGGTTGCAAATTAAAAATAATTTTTTTCTGCATCTAGCTCTGAAAAAATATTTGGGCTTCTAGCGGTGTGTGGGACTTGGTCTATTAGTCCATCTATACTGACCTCCATCAGGTTGCAAATTAAAAATAATTTTTTTCTGCATCTAGCTCTGAAAAAATATTTGGGCTTCTAGCAGTGTGTGGGACTTGGTCTATTAGTCCATCTATACTGACCTCCATCAGGTTGCAAATTAAAAATATTTTTTTTCTGCATCTAGCTCTGAAAAAATATTTGGGCTTCTAGCGGTGTGTGGGACTTGGTCTATTAGTCCATCTATACTGACCTCCATCAGGTTGCAAATTAAAAATAATTTTTTTCTTCATTTAGCTCTGAAAAAATATTTGGGCTTCTAGCAGTGTGTGGGACTTGTTCTATTAGTCCTTCTATACTGACCTCCAGCAGGTTGCAAATTGAATATAATTTTTTTCTGCATCTAGCTCTGAAAAAATATTTGGGCTTCTAGCGGTGTGTGGGACTTGGTCTATTAGTCCATCTATACTGACCTCCATCAGGTTGCAAATTAAAAATAATTTTTTTCTGCATCTAGCTCTGAAAAAATATTTGGGCTTCTAGCGGTGTGTGGGACTTGGTCTATTAGTCCATCTATACTGACCTCCATCAGGTTGCAAATTAAAAATAATTTTTTTCTGCATCTAACCCAGCCAATAGTTTTGGCCTAATACCACAGTTTGGCCACTCAGCTCTGCTCGGTTACCATCCATTGTTTTTTTGTGTAAACAACTCCAGAGTTGTGAATTAGTTAACCACCAAAATGAGTGGAAAAAGGCCTGCTGCTGGTGGAAAGGGGAATAGGCGTGTTGGGAAGGGGAAAAAAGGTTGTGTCCGTGGGGTAGGTGCAGAAGAAAGACCATCTTCCAGCCAAACTAAAATGTCTACTTCTTTTAGCGGACAATGTGATAAGATCCCTTTCTTACGGCCACGCCAATCGCTACAAATTCCAGATGAGGCACAAAAACAGCAGGTGCTTCAACGGATATCAAGTGCTCCTTTAAGTGGGCTCTCCTCCACATCAACTTCAACATCACAAATACTCCAGTCCTCAAAGGTGTCACCCAAATCGCACTTGCTTCCTCACAGCTCCCAAATCTCCAGCTGCCCGTCTGAGTATGAGGTAGAACAGATGGTTGAGTCTGCAGAGCTGTTTACTCATACTATAGCCTGGGAATCAGAGGTCGACTCCAGCGCTTCTGTGAATCCAGACGAGGAAATGATCTGCACTGATGCCCAGAATCTTTATGAGTCGGATCCAGGACCAGACGCAGAAGGTTCTGACCATAATGTAGACCCTCATTCCCAAACTGTAACTCCTGTTGGTGGAGACAATGAGGAAGACGATGATAAGACTCAAATACCTGATTGGAGCGACAACTTTAGTTTTTTGTCAGGGCAGGAACAGGTTGGCTCTGAGGACGACGGGTGTGATAACGCACAGGGTGATGATGATGAGGTCGGAGATCCCACTTACTGTCAACCCACAGTCAGCCAAGAGATGAGGTCAGCAGAGGAGGTGGAGGAAGATGCTAGTGACGACGAGGTCAGGTTGCGCCTTCCTGGACAGAGACGTAGTACTGGAAGCACGTCAACAACTGCATCCTCAAACACAACTCTGCCTCTCACCACAAGTCGTGGTGGCTCTTCAGGTCGCATGGGTGCTAAGCCTTGCATAGCCTGGGCATTTTTTCAGATCGATAAAGATGACCCAACTCGTGTTATCTGTAACATTTGTCAGCAAAAGCTAAGTAGAGGCCAAAAAATACATAGTTTGAGTACTTCATGCATGAACCGGCACATGGACATGAAGCATAAGTTGCAGTGGGAAGCTCAGTGTGCTACAATGCGGTCTAGCCGGCCGGGCCAACCACCGTCTGCCATATCTTGTGCATCCGCGGCCTCTTCATCCTCTGTGACTGGGGGGACAGCAGTCACACCTGTTTTGGGGCGCAGACCTGCCACCTCTTTACCCGCAACAGCCAGCGTGATTGGCAGGTCATCATTTTCTTTGGAGGTGGTAACACCAGCTGGTCTTGAGCGCTGTCCGACATCGATAGCACCACCTTTGGATCAAGGCAACCTAACATGTCCGCCTGCATCTTCCTCACAGACCGGCAGTTTGCCGGGGACACCCTTATCAACCCCGTCTAAGCACAATAGCCAGCCCTCGGTCCCTCAGATGTGGACAAGTAAAAGACCATTTCCTCCTAGCCATGAGAAAGCTAAGAGGTTGAATTTCACCATCTGCAAGCTCTTGGCTACAGAAATGCTGCCTTTCCGCCTGGTGGACACAGAGGATTTTCGAGACCTTATGTCCGTCGCAGTGCCCCAGTACCAGATGCCCAGTCGGCACTACTTCTCAAAGAAAGGTGTGCCTGCGCTCCACCAGCATGTCGCACACAACATCACCGCTTCTTTGAGAAACTCTGTGTGTGACAGGGTGCATTTCACCACAGACACTTGGACGAGTAGGCATGGACAGGGGCGTTACATGTCGCTGACTGGGCACTGGGTAACTATGGTGACAGCAGGACAAGGGGCTGCTGTCCAAGTCTTGCCGTCCCCACGAGTTGTGCGTCAATCCTCTTTATGTCATTTTTCCACCACTGCTTCTGCCTCCTCAACCTCCTCTCGGTCTTCCACCTGCACCCAAAGCCTGTCTGGTCATGCCACAAGCTTTCTAACTGCGCAGAAGGGATCCTGCACACCTCCTTACTATGCTGGCAGTAGGGCTCAACGTCATCAGGCGGTTTTTACATTGAAATGTCTGGGAAATGTGAGTCACACAGCTGAGGAGTTGTGGTCAGCTCTGGAGAACCAATTTCATGAATGGTTGTCTCCACTGGACCTGAAACCAGGGAAGGCCGTGTGCGACAATGCTGCAAACCTGGGTGCGGCCCTTCGCCGGGGCAATGTCACACACGTGCCTTGTATGGCTCACGTGTTGAACCTGGTTGTCCAGCAATTTTTAGCCCACTATCCCAGACTAGATGGCCTTCTGCAGAGGGCACGGTCGCTGTGTGCTCACTTCCGCCGTTCGCATCCCGCAGCTCAGCGACTTACATCTCTACAGAAGTCGTTGGGCCTGCCACTTCACCGGCTAAAATGCGATGTGCCTACCCGGTGGAATTCAACTCTGCACATGTTGCAGCGACTGTGGCAGCACCGACAAGCCCTGGTGCAATACGTTCTGACGTATAGCCTGGGCCAACGAGATTCAGAGGTGGGGCAAATCACGCTGGAGGAGTGGTCTCAGATCAGGGACCTATGCACCCTTCTGCACAGTTTTGAAATGGCGACGAAGATGTTTAGTGCTGACGATGCCATTATCAGCATGACTATTCCGGTGATTTACATGCTGGAGCACATGTTAAACAGAATTCGGAGTCAGGTGGTGGCACAAGAGGAGGTGGAGGAAGTAGAGGAGGAGGAGTTGTATGCGGAAGGGCTAACATCTGCAAGGTCCAGACGGTCGGCAGCACCAAGGCGGCAGGCATGTGAGGGTGGGGGAGATGGTTTTACCAGGGCGCATGGTAGCAGCCAAACTAGTGAGGAAGGTGCAGGAGCCCAGGAAGAAGTGGAGGACGAACTGATGGAAGACTCATCAGATGAGGGAGACCTTGATCACATTTCTGTTGTGCGAGGTTGGGGGGAGAGGACAGAGGAAGGAAGCATGATTGTTACCTCGCCACCAACACAACAGGGACTTGGTGCTCCTGGATGCGCAACACACATGAGTGCCTTCTTGCTGCACTACCTGCAACATGACCCTCGAATTGTGAGAATTAGAAATAATCCTGACTACTGGGTTGCCACACTGTTAGATCCCCGGTACAAAAGTAAATTTGCAGAAATTATTCCTGCCATAGAAAGGGATGCACGCATGCAGGAGTATCAGCAGAGACTGTTGCAGAATCTTACATGTGCTTTTCCACAAAATACCAGTGGTGCACGTAGTGAATCTCACAGTTCCAACTTGCCAACCGTGGGACCGTCAAGTGTTCAGCACTCAATCCGTGACAGAACCACAGTATCTGCTGGTAACATCAATTTTGCGGAATCATTTCACCACTTTTTTAGCCCATCCTTTGCAAGGCCACAGGAGACAAGAAGTCTGACACATAGTCAACGCCTAGAGACGATGGTACAGGAGTATCTCCAAGTAAACATTGAAGCCACGACTGTGTCACTGGACCCTTGCTCTTTTTGGGCTTCCAATCTGGATAAATGGCCGGAGCTAGCCACTTACGCCTTGGAGATCTTGTCATGCCCCGCAGCCAACGTTCTGTCTGAACGTGTGTTCAGCGCTGCTGGTGGTGTGCTGACAGATAAGCGCACGCGGCTCTCCACTGATAATGTAGACAGACTCACGTTCATAAAGATGAACAAATCATGGATCCGAAACGACTTTTCTACCCCTGTGTCATCCTGGGGAGAGTAAAAGCTTGATGATTGGTTAAAATCACCCTACCAACCGTTTTAAGCTTTCAAATTACTAATCATGTTTATCTGTATCTTGACTGGAAAATAATTTGGGCTTTGTAGCAGTGTGCAGCACTGATCCTATTAGGCCATCTATACTAAAGCTTCACCAGATTTAAAATTAAAAATAATTTTTAGCTGCATCTAGCCCGGAAAATAATTTTGGGGCTCCGAGATGCGCAAGGCACATAAGTGCCTTCTTGCTGCACTACCTGCAGCATGACCCTCATATTGTCAGAATTCGAAGTAATCATGACTACTGGGTTGCCACACTCTTAGATCCCCCAAACTTTTCGATCAACCTTTTCATTTTAATAAAGACCAAAAAAATGGTCATTTTTGAAATTATAAGCATTAGCAGGTTGTTAGAAACTGAAATCAAACAGTTTTCAACTCAAAACTTTATTCTAGGTGATGTTACATTTTCACATAGGACCCCTTGTTCGAAAGGAGCTTCTGAACTCTCTCGTCCATTGAATTTGTCAGGTTTTGGATGGTTTCTGCTTCAATTGTTTTGCATGAGGACAGAATACCCTCCCAGAGCTGTTGCTTAGATGTGAACTGCCTCCCGCCATCATAGACACTCCTTTTAATGATGCTCCAAAGGTTCTGAATGGGGTAGAGGTCAGGGGAGCATGGCGGTCACACCATAAGTTTGTCCCCTTTTATGCCCATATCAGCCAGAGATGCAGATGTTTTATGTGCAGCATGAGATGGTGCATTATCATGCAGAAAAATGATCTTGCTGTGAAATACACGGTTCTTCTTCTTGAACCATGGCAGGAAGTGCTGTTTGAGAAAATCCACATACATTATGGAGTTCATCTTTAGCGCCTTCAGGGATCCTAAAGGGGCCGACAATCTCTCTCCCCATGATTCCAGCCCAAAACATTACTCCACCTCCTCCTTGTTGGCGCTGTAGCCGTGTTTGCGTGGGGTGTCCATCAACCAGCCATCCTCCACTCCATCCATCTGGACCATCGAGCGCTGCATGGCACTCATCCGTGAACAAAACAGTTTTGAAATCAGTCTTCATGTAATGTTTGGCCCACTGGAGCTGTTTCTGCTTGTGTGAAGTGGATAGAGGAGGTCGACAGGATGGCGCATGCACAGCTGCAAACCTCTGAAGGACCCTGCATCTTGTTGTTCGGGGGACGTTGGAGGCACAAGCAGCTTCAAAAACTTGTCTGCTGCTATGACAAGGCTTTTTTGCCGCTGCTCTTTCAACCTGACGTAATTGCCTGTAGGAAAGAGTCCTCAATTTGCCCTTATCAGCACGCACACGTGTGTACTGTGAATCAGCTACATACTTCTTGATTGCCAAGACACTTCATCCTGATCATCGCACAATGTTGATTGTAGTCATGCCTTGACCTAAACACTCCACAATTTGTTGCTTCTCAGCAGCCGACACATCCTTTTTCTTTCCCATTTTGGCAGAAAATGTAGGCTGCTTAATAATGTGAGAGAGCCTTCTTAAGTAGTCTTGCCTTTCATTGGACACACCTGCCAAACTAATTAGCACAGGTGTCTGCAATTGCTTACAGTGATATAAAGAGCCCTGACACACATCACCATCAATGAGTTTAACTGACAAACAAACAAATTCTTCCCTTATCACTCCTAAACACTTTTTGTATAATAATTTGGAACGCAGTGTACATGTGCTTTTCCACAAAACACCAGTGGTTCACGTAGTGAATCTTACAGTTCTAACTTGCCAACCGTGGTCTGTATGGAGTTGTTCAATAAAGGGCCCAAAATTAAGATAACATAGATGGGAGAGGTCTCTATGAATAGGAATTCCTAAGTATTTGATACCCTGTGAGGGCCAGGCAAAGGGAAAGTTGGACTGGATGGAATCCTATATGGATTTGGGGAGGGAGACATCGAGGGCCTCAGACTTCGCTGCATTGATTTTAAAATTTTACCATGTAACAAAGTGATCTATTTCAGCCATAACAGCATGGATGGATATATGTGATTGAGTGATATATACTAGGACATCATCAGCAAATAGAGAGCACTTGTACTCGGTGCCTCCCACCTCAATCCACCTAATATTGGGGTTATGGCGAATTGATGAGAGCAGGTGCTCCGTCACTAGGATGTATAAGAGAGGGGACAGAGGACATCACTGCCTTGTCCCATTGGTGATTGTGAAAGGTGATGAAAATGTTCTGACGCACCCCCTGGGCCTTGGGACACCCGGAGCCGGACCCTTTTTGGTGGATGCTGGTGGTTGTAGTCTTCGTGGCGGCGACCCAGTTCCGTGGCTCAGGGCGGTCAAACCAGTGGCGGAACTATTTATGTGGTTTTGATGTTTAAATGTCCGACTACGCCACCCGTGGATTGCGGTCAGAGTGAACCGCCGCTACAGGGCAGACCACTGAGGCTGGTGTTGTGGGTGCAGCAGAGCGTAGCATAACTCCCCACGGGAGGAGTATAGCCTCAGGGCAGTGTATGCGGAGGATGGGGGTGATGGTGCAGGGCAGCAGCAGTAACGACACGGAGTCAGTGATGCAGTTCAGGGCCTTTACTCACAGTTCTTATTATCCAGACCACGTCTGCAGGTAACGGCTGCCCACGTCGTACTGTGCTCACCAGGTGAGGGGCTCAGACAACTCCCAGATAACTTTGGAGCACTTCACAGGACCCCCTTTGTGTGTCCTTTGTCTGGCCTTTCTTACCAACACTTCTGTCCGGCTGCCTCGGGCCTCCTCTTGGTAAACTTGGCGCCAGTTTCCCTGACCCTATGTGGTGCCTTCCTAGCGGGTGTAGCGAGGGGCTGCGCCACATAAAATGTCAGAGCCTCCGGTTTCTAGCTGAGGGTCGTTTCCTGCCTCCACTAGTTCGGGGACCGGTCTCCCCCTTTGGCCTGACCCCTCCACGCAGGTGGATTCGGGCGTGCGGTGGCGACTCGCCCGTCCGCACCCCTGGGATCCCTTCATTCCTCGTTCCTGGAGCCTTCTCCGCTCCTCTTCCTTCCTTCTCCCTCTTCCAGGCCTGGGCCTCTGTTACTAGGCCCGCCTCCGGAGCAGAGCTCATGCAGAGCCCCTGCTCCCTGCCACTTCTGCTCAGACTTCTCTGCACTGAACTAAGATGGTGCCCACCTTTTATACTCCCTTCTCAATGCACCCAGGAACTGCTTCCTCCCTGCTCCTGCACTACAGGGTTCCCCTTCCTCAGTGTTCCCTCCCCCCACTCCAGCCAGGGACAGGGACTGTCGTGCCCATCTCAGGGGCATATTGGTCGCCCTGCCCCACGGCAATGTGGTGTAATGCATGCAGGTGTCGGGTCCTGATCCACACTCCATCCTTACCTGAGAGTGAGATATCACACCTCTGGGTGAGGTGCAATACGTCTTTAGCAACCGAGCCCTCAGGGTGCTACAGTTCCATTTATCTTCAGCCTAGGTGACGTATTGCGATACAGGGCCGTGATTTTGGCTATAAAAGGGTCCCCTAGACCCCTACCCCAAGCTTTTTAAGAGAATCATATATGGCGTGCCAGGAGACTCTATGGAATGCTTTCTCAGCATCCAACGAGAGTATCTAATTACAAATTTTTAACTGCATCTAGCCCAGGAAATACTTTGTGCCTAGTAGCAGTGTCTGCTAGTAAGCGGATTATCCCGGCTGTTAAGCAAGCTGCACCACCTGTAGTTTAGACACTTAATTTTTTCAAAAGAAATGCTTCGGGACCATGGGATACTTAGTGAAGAGCATCAGGAGGCACCCCAAGGCATAGGGCCTGGGACTGGCAGTAGGATGCCTTGCGGTGGACAGCCGAGCTCGATCCTTATAAAAGCTTTTTAACTGCAGCAGCTTTAGTGGACGCTACTGGAGCTGGAATTACCGCGGCTGCTGGCATGAGACTTGCCCTCCAATAGATCCTTGTAAATGGATTTAAAGTGTATTCATTCAAATTAGAGAGACAATTTAAATTAAAAAGCTTAGAGCTGCCTCCACCACAAGGGGGCTCGCTCGACCCACCAGCGGACAGGCACCAGTATTGGGAGAGGGGGGCTGGCCGTCAGGGTTCACCGCGGCTCTGGCACAAACCCGGCGACACGGAGGTGGCACGGGCAGGAGCGGACTGGCCGTGTCGGCTTCTCACTTTTTGGATTTTAGAAGGGCATGACATGCCTATATCTGTGTCTCCCCCTCCTTTTACTCCTCCACCTCTTTTATTTTCGCATGACTATATGTACTTGTCACTTTTCCATGTGTTAGTTATGTCTTCTGAGCAGTTTGTCAGCTTTTGGACACCTTTGAAGGTGTTTTCTATGTGTTTCTATGTGTTTTTGTTTGCCTGCCATTGGTTTTAACGGTGTTCGAAGGTGTTCGACGAACAGTTCGACGAACAGTTCGGCGAACACACAGGTGTTCGACGAACCGAACCGAACTCGAACACTACGGGGGTGGCTCAACACTAGTCAGGATCAGGATCGATTTCCCAGGATGAGCAGTCTGAAAAAATCTGTCACTCCACAGGTAAGTTTCACATGACAATCATTTGGCAAAAATATGACATTTTGATAGAAGTAACGGGTTGTTATGGCCAGACTGAAGTTACTGCAATTTTTATAGCTTCTAAACGGGAGAAACACACGTGCATGGCTATATGTTGTTAACCAAATAGGATCATTGAAAGCCTTCAGGCGCACCTTTTTCCCGTGTTCCAGAGCTGAACAGTGGATACACTACATATAATAAGTGACTGCCAGGGGTGTAACTAGAAATTGCTGGGTCAATAAATCATAAGAGTCAGCCTGGGTGATGGAGTTACTTGATGTCATATAGTTGGTGAGAACTCCAAAGCTCCAAGACAAATGTCTCTTCAGCCTTCCCTATAATGTGGTCTATCAGGTTGGAACTTATGATGTGAAGTATCTTTACAACTACTATTAATTGTATATTTTCTATCTGTAGAGTGCCTTAGACACACATTAGCACAGAAATGTGCCATGCCACCTGCTGGGGTTGTGACGGAGGGCAAAATGATGGACATGGTCCACTGTGGATGTCCTACACTCAAAAGGTCACCCATGTTCACCATGAGCTTCCACCAGTGAGCATGTATCACAGAATTGACGACAACTACATGTGTGGAAACAGGTAAGAAGATATTTTATTTTCACTTAATTATAAAGTATATTAATGCAATTTATATTCTAACACAGAGAAATCACTGAAGACAAGGATCTAATATTCCACTCCATGCGCTTCCTCTAATAACTGATATTCCTACCTTTCTCTATCTACTAATGTCTATTCTTAAGATAGAAACAAAGTGAACATATACCCTGCTGTAAGTAAATAAGTAAAAGTGAATATAAATATCATAAAGTATTTAGTAAACACCATTTTTGATTAAATAAAAGCGTAAAAGCCATCCCACCAGCGTCAAGCATATAAACATTACATTTATATAATTTCTTATTGCTGAGTGTCCATATTCGGGACCCGGTCCTCCTCAGCCCTTGTTCACATTGATGTCACTTTGACACATGGTAAGGTTTTAATACTAGAGGTTAGGACCTTCCTGATTTGGATACATCTCGACGCTGGTGGGATGGCTTTTCCACTTTTTTTTATCAAAACTGGTGTTTAATAAATACCCCACATTATATGTTCATTTTGTTTTTATCCTAGGTTTTGTCTGTTTAATGGCCAGTGTGAACATGCTCCTAAATTTTGCATTCATACCAATTTACACTCCAGTTCATTTTTTTCAGTTACTGTTTTTTCTGTCTGTCTCCATAGATAAGTATTGATGATGAGAGAGCATATTGCCGAAAATGGAGAGGAAGACGGCTCATACTGAACACCACCCAAGACGAGGACCATTTATCTCATAGTCATCATACTCTATCCACACCGACGCTAAGATAAAACTGCAGTCCAGATATCAGATATTAGACCAGAATCTGGAATAATCCAACAAAACCTGCGGAAACTCAATCCCGGCTGTACTATTAAGTGGATGTGATCTATTGATTCCATTACCAAATGTAAGTATATATCTTTTTTTAAGGTAAAGTTGTATAGTAACATTATACACAACATTTATACAATCGTCAGTGTCCAGTACATGTCAGGAAACACATATCCTATAGAAACATTGTCTTATCTACTCACGAAATCAGACTTAATGGCAGAATAAGATTACAGCCAGTATTAAAAGAAATAACAAGTGAGCAAAGGAAATTTTCTGTAATAACTTAGTTGATATGGGAGTGCAAACATGATCATATTCATAAAGTTATACATCCTTACTATATATAATAAGTTTATTATTGTTTTAACAAGTCATTACTATTATCCACATTCACAGAATACGACCAAGGATGCACCTCTTCTTCCGAAACTAAAAATCCTGCTGACCGCCTGCATGCTATTCAGAAGGCTATGTACATGGTGGACAACGTGACTTCTCCAAGCTGAGACTATGGCTACAACTCCTGTGAATGTATATTCAAATGGAGAAGGCCCGGAAGAGTAACTAATGATATCAACCATTGGCCTACTGCAGTAGGAAGGAACAAAGAAGTGTGCTGAGAAAACATTGACATTTAAGATAAAAAAAATTAAATTAGCAAAAAAAAATGATCTCCTTATTCCCTACTCCTATATTTGGTGGCCATCCACAGGAACTTCAGATTGCTGAGATGTAGAATCTGCCTGACACTATCTCTGGCATTGTCTGGTAAGTGAGAAAAGTAAAAGGAAACCTATTAGACAATCTGAAAACTAAGTCACAGATAATAACAAAGGGAACTTGTTTTCTTTTTAATTCATAAGGTATTTTGGTAAAAAGAATTATCACCTATCCAGGTCTTAGGCTCCAGAGGTCCAATACCTAGGGCGGCGGGTTGTGGGGAGTTGTGCTCGGATATAAGACAAAAATACAAATGAACCTCTGAGCGTGCTGATACTGCCTAGGTCACAGGAGCTCCAATCAGTTCCCTGCCCTAATGTGGTGGCATACTCAAGCTGTTGACATCGCTGCGGTATAATGAGATCACCTCATCACGCTGCTGAAGTAACTCAAGAATGCAAAACAGAAGGAAAGTAAACTGGAGCAGGGAGCAGGTAAGCATATAAAGCCAAAATTTCAGCAGGGCATTTACTGTAGACTGGAGTTTAGGGGGGGAGTTTTACTGTAGACTGGTGGGTTGTGGGACTTCTAGTGAAAAAGGAGACCAGCTCACCTGGTCCAGCTTCAAGTGTAAGACCTCAATAGTTAAAATCCATTATTTATTGGTTGCAATTAATACATGATGTTACAGTGCACAAAATATTCAATGTATGACCAGGTTTCAATCACAACAATAAATCATGGAATTTAATTATTCATGCCTCAAACTTGAAGCTGAACCATCATGGACTGTGATCTTTTTCAATTTTATGGGTCACTTATAGAAAGAGGGATAGTGCAAGAGACAAAATGGATGCGTGAAAGTGTGAGAGGCTAAGTATGAAGAGAGGGCAGTATGGGAGGGCTCAGTATGGAGAATGAGCAGTGTGGGTTGGGCTCAGTAAGGCGAAGGGAAAGCATGGAGGGGCTCAGTATGGAGAGGTGGCAGCTTAGCGGGCTCAAAATGAAGAGGGTCACCATGAGGGGCACAGAATAGAGTGCGGCAGTATGACGGGTTCACTATGTTGAAGGGGAACAATGGGGAGCTCAGTATGGAGAAAGGGCAGCATGGGGGGCTCATTGTGGAGAGGGGGGTTGCAAGGTGGACTTAGTATGAAGAAAGCGCAGCATGGGGGCTTGCTATTTAAAGTGAGGAAGCATGGGGGGCTCAGGGTGCAGTTACACTGTAGAATCACAGCCTTTAAAAAAAGAAATAAATAAAAGAAAAGAAAATTGCCAACCAGGTACATTAAGCCGATCACAATTTGTTTCATAACCAGACAGGCCGACCTCACTTTCATGGGCACAGAAGCACAGAACAGTCATTAACATGATAGATCTGTGTGCATAGAAATGCATTTTTCTTGGCAGCACACGTTTAGACTGGATGACCTGCTGCCAAGAACATTAAAATGTAAGCAAGCTTATAAATCATTTCATACGAAGAACAAACATTTTGCTCATGCATCAGGTGATTGACATCCCGTATAGATATATTAATATTTGATTCTCGATTATCGCGCAGTGTAAATTCACATTAGAGAGTAACTAAATTTTTAGCAACTTTTTTATATGTTTTATACCCTTTAATTCTGAGCAGATCAGTGTAGGGCCCGGTCCTGAGACCCCACCAATTGCTCAAAAGACCTCTTATAAGTGTGCATCTCAGGAAACAAGAGTGAAAACACAAAGATGCAGTAAAAAGTCATAGGCTACTGTCTCATGAGCTGTGCACTTCTAATAGGTCTTTTGAGTGAAGGGCAAGAGTGTCAAGATCGAGACCGGCACTAATCTGCTCAGAAATAAAGGGTCTAAAACATATAAGTTATCTCCAAGAAGTTAAGTTTCTCTTAAATGTTTAATAATGTTACTGCCTGCGTCTAATTAGTACTGTGGCTTTGGCATGGTCTGCAATTGTGTATGCTGAGGGATGATCTGACATTTCAAGTGATCGCTATACGAAGCTTTGTGATCTATTCATGTATTGGTGGTGGTTCTGGGACTGCATTCATGAACTGATGGTTGTTCTGGAGATCTATTTATGTACTGATGATAGTTCTTGTGATGTATGCATTGTAAGGCATCGCTACTTATTATCCTGGGGGATACTCGCTTGCTGCGTCAATCAACTCACATATGATAAGTTCAACAATGCTCAGCAGTTTATGAAACTCCATAAACTGTAGTTCACACACATAAAGTCAAACAAGCTCAAGTGGCAGACAGGCCCACTTGGTTCTAATAACAGCCTTCCGCAAGGTAATAATAAAGCAATGTCCATGTGAATGTCCATAACACAAAGAGTATTACCTTTAGTCGGTTTTAGCTGCTTCAGTCCGCCACCACTGTGGCTCTAAGGCTCTCCAGCCCTCCACCCGTCCAAGGCCACTGGCATCTCTCACATACTCAGATCCAGGCTCTGTCCTCCAGGACACTTGTGTGGCACTCCGAGGCTTACTGGCATCCCCCACACTCTCACAGGGATCCAGGCTTCACCTCCACCGGAGTCCACCAGGCCTCACCAGGCCTCACACGAGCGGTGTTCCCACTCACACACCCAGGGAACAGCCTCGTGCCGCTCACACTGTGTCTGCACATACGGGTAACAGGAAACACGCCTGTCACACCCCTTTCACCTCTGCACACGGTGCCCACACAGGAGCTCCCAACACATAGGAACTCCTACACACCGGAACACACCCACACAGGAACACACAGGGTTTATATATACTGCAGCACACACACACACCCGCAGATAGGACCTTAACTGTGTGCAAAAGGACCTGTGTGATGTCACGGTCATGTGACCAGTCAGTTAAAGGGGAAGGTACATGGTCATTCAAACTACACTGAACCATTAAAAGGATGTCTGCTACATCACATATTCCCCCCCTCTGTTCAAACTTGTGGGGTTGAACACATAATATACACAAGCAGTCTATATCCCACAGTTCACACTGAGACCATGCACTTGACCCTTGCGTTGTCCAGCCCCTGGAACATTAGTCATTGACATTAGCCCACTCCTTAGGGACCTACCATCTGTCAATGTCATCGACTCCGTCAAGTCACATTTCCGGGTCGTAAACTTGTCAGACTTCCCCCGCTCCCAGCGGCTCCCCTGCTCCCAGCGGTCAGTCGTAACCTTGTCAGGTCTCCCCCGCTCCCAGCGGTCAGTCGAAACCCTACCAGGTCTCCCCCGCTCCGAACGGTCAATACAACAGTGTGACTCCACATAGTTCTGTCCTCTATTGGGTCGATTGTACGGGCCACTCAACCCTGAGTCACTGGAGGTCTCACTACCTCCAAACCCACTCCCAGGACATCTTGAAAGGTCCCTAACCTCAGCTGCTCTGATACTTAGGGAGCCCTTTCTCTGTCTGGTCTCACACTTTCTAGACGGCTGCCATCTTTTGCTGCTCAGATGATGCTGTCTATTCACTCGCAGTCTAGCGAGATTCAGCTTTTCCACCTCTCGCAGGTAGGTCACTCGGTACCCCACCAGCATGCTCATATCTGCAAGACTTTCTTCCGTTCCTACCGCGTAGAACGACACCATGCCTTCTTCATTCGGCATCCAGTCCCGACGATCACGTGGACTGCTTACTTTTACCACACCAGACTTTTTCACCATCATCTGCATGGCTCGGCCATTTCTCCCAATGAGCTCTCTCACCAGAACACGAGGCACCCGGATGACCTCTTCTCGCAGACTGTGAGCCTTTCTCATCAGCTCCTGTTGTCTATCGGCTTGCTCCGTCTTCAACTGGAGAAACCGCTTCGTGCGAATACATCGCTAATGTATGTCACTCAGGATCGCCACTTTCTTCACCGTGACTTCGGTTGTGGACAGGACCACAAGCTGTTTAGCTTCTGAGGTCGAGTACACCTTACAGGCTCCCACGGCCTTCTTAAACTCCTCATGCACGAACTCATGGGTGCATTCTTCCCTCAAGTCCCCAGGTACATCTACGAGGCACTTGTACCGAGACGTTTCGGTCTCACCAGTGGTTCCCAGACGATCAACCAGCTCAGTTTTCAGGGACAACTGACTTCCAGCTTCTTCACCCTGGATGCTTCCCCTGAGCTGACTCACAGCTACAACTTCACAACTTTTCGTCTTGACCACCTCCACTTCACCTTTATTTTCCAACACCAAACTCTTAGCTCTCCTCAGGTACACCTTCTCATGGTCTAAGGGAGTAAGTGCAACTTGTTTGCCTTTTCCCTTCTCCAGGGAGACCTCGTTCTCCACGTGACACTTTGCTAGGCGACCTTTGAGCTCTAAAACTTCTCCTTCCAGCTCAGTTACTCGCCTCTCAGCAGTCCATCTCTGAAGCTCTTCCTGCTTCAACTGCTCTTCCAGCAGCAGAGCTCTCTCAGACCTCTCCGTCTCCAATGCGCCCATTCGGCTCTCAATAGCCAGTCTCTCACGCTTCTCTTGTGTCCACTGGGCTTGTAGCAACTCCTTGAGCTGCTTGATCTCGGCTCCGACATCCACCGAATCCTCCGAGCCCACATCACTCGAGGAGGTATCTGCTTCATACCTCCCATCACCAGCGGTCAACTCCTGGCCCTGGTCTGTGGCTTTTCCGATGGACTCCTCCATCTTCTCTCGCTCAGCTTCCATCTTGCTGACTGTTTCCTTAAGGTACGTCTCCGCCTTCTGGAGAGTATCACAGGACATCTGTAGCTCCTTCACCTGAGCTTCCAGATCTAGGGTCTTTCTCCAGAGATCATCATTCTCCTCACGGATATCTTGCAGAGTGGTCTCAACCACTTGTCGTACTTGCTCTGCACCCGCCTTATCCTCCTCTAGTTTTTCCTTCACCTTGAGGAGATCCTCATAATCTCTCTTACTCTGTTGCAGTTCCTCACTGAACTTTCCATACCTCTTTTCTGCCTCATGGTCATGAGCAGACACTTCAACTTTTATTGCCTCTTTCAGGGTGGATAGCTCCTGGTCTCGCTGGTACAGAGAGTCCTCCAGCCGCTCCTTCTCCTGCATTAGAGGCTTTACTTGGTCCTGGAACTGCTGCAGCTCCTTCATGAGTTCACTACACTCCTTCTTGGAGTCAAACAGTTCCCGGTTGAACTGTTCGCGCAGTCGTACTAGGCCTGGATCTCTTCCAGAACCTCCATCCTGCCGCGCCTCCTTCTCAAGCTTCAACTGCAAAACCTCTTCCTTGATTTTGCGGCGGTCCTCCTTAATTGCGTGGAACATCTCCTTCCACTGGACAACTTCCTCGTTGCTTTCCTTTAGACTTCGCTGTAAGTCCTTCACAACCTGGTATACCCTCTGCCGTTCAGACTCCAGGCTCCTCTGGTCTGAGGACACGTTCTCCGGGTCCGTCACCTCCTCTTCTGCCTCTGAAGGAGGATCCACCCTTGTAACAATGGCACACACCATTACATTTTCTTTATTTTCACTTTTAGTCAAGACTACAGGAGCAACCTTTTTGTGGCCCTTGCGCCGTCTACGCGAGGTTGACTTTCTCACCTCATCTATCCCCTCCTGACTGACCTCTCCTTCTACTTCCGTAGTGTCACCATCAGCTACAGGGTCTGTGTCACTCCCCATGATGTTGTGGACTACCAGGTCACCTACCACTTTGACTTCACCCCCTTCCACTGGAGCTACCCCGTTCTCAACGGTCAAATTGTCATTTCTAGGAGGTACCAACCCACCATCATCAACAATTTCCCGTTTTCTACACTCCACACTCTTGTGAAAATCCGCCCCCTTTTAGACTCCGCCCCCTTTTTAACAACCACACCTGTAAGGGAATTTTTACACAAAACATCAGCGACAGTCTTGGGACTCAGTTCACAAGATCTCTTACCACCTCCCCGGGCACTCTGGGACAACACGGGCGCCCCCGGAGAGTCCATAGAATGATCCACTGCCGCCATTCTATACGGTGCCCACAGCTCCTGCGGTTCCCGCACCATGTCCTGTAAGAGTTTCTCAAATACCTGCTCCGGTCCCAACCGGCCCTTCAAACGCTCAATAGCTCCAGACACCTCTGTTGCTTTGCTCACAGCCATCACGGTACACTGTTCACACTTGAACTTCACCACTCTCCCCGAAAAATTTTCGTGGCCCCGCCGAGCCACCGCAAAACAGGATTTGAGTGCGATGTCAATCTTCGCAACCCCGCCGAGTTGCAGCAAGATGCTTTGAACTTCGTGAGCCCCGCCGAGCCACAGCAAACCAGGTTTGAGTTCGGCGACAACCTTCGCAACCCCGCCGAGTTGCAGCAAGATGCTTTGACCTTTGTGAACCCCGTCAAGCCACAGCAAACCAGGTTTGAGTGCGACGACGACCTTCACAACCCCCGCCGAGTTGCAGCCAGATGCTCCACCACACTCGTCGACCTGTACAGTTGCTCTCAGCAACCAGACTGCAATTGCCCCTAGCAACCAGACTGCAATTGCTCCCAGCAACCAGACTGCAGAGTGCCCCTAGCAACCAGACTGCAGTTGCCCCTAGCAACAAGACTGCAGCTGCCCGCACTCTCAAACCACATGTAAGGCAGCGCTACTTATTATCCTGGGGGATACTCGCTTGCTGCGTCAATCAACTCACATATGATAAGTTCAACAATGCTCAGCAGTTTATTAAACTCCATAAACTGTACGAGCGCGAACACGAGCGGTGTTCCCACTCACACACCCAGGGAACAGCCTCGAGCCGCTCACACGGTGTCCGCACATACGGGTAACAGGAAACACGCCTGTCACACCCCTTTCACCTCTGCACACGGTGCCCACACAGGAGCTCCCAACAGATGGTAGCAGACTTACAGAAACAGATATTACAGTTAACATTAGACCGACAGGGAGACCAGCGAAGACAGCCTAGTCGTCCCGTGGGACAGTGTTGGTCATGCGGTGATCCTCGCCATAGGGCAAATCGTTGTCCTCAACACTTCCCTCCGCAAAAATCTCCGTCGCACCAACGAACAAACCCTCAGTCGCCCCAGCAAAGGGAATTTCGATCAGACCAGCAAATGGAACCCCATCCATATCCACAAGCAGAGCTACCACGCCGGGCCTCACCACAATGGCCGCCGTTAAACTAGACACCCCTGCAGCTGAGGCTCGCCCAGCAGGGGAGGCCAAGGAGAGGGGTGTGGAAAAACAGAGCCGATGGCGGAGTGCTCTTGCCTCGAGTAGCCCGACACTTGAAGTTGTCCTGGAAGGAATTGCCGTACAGGGACTGATGGACACTGGGTCACAAGTGACCACGATCTCTGAACAGTTTTACGAAAATTACCTCAAACCAAGAACTGCTCGTGACCCAGACACCGCCATTAAGATTATTGCGGCTAATAATCTACCCATTCCAGTGACCGGAGTTGCTTGGATGGACACAAAGGCCTGCGGGCAGGACTTAGGGAAACGAGGTATCGTCATCGTCAAGGAAGGTTTCGGCTCCGAGACCCCAGTGGTAGTTGGAATGAACAGCTTGAAAGACCTGGATCTTATGCTGTTGACAAGAAAAGGACCCAAATACTGGCAGAAAGTCACCAAACATAAGCCGACTCGTCTGGCGTTCCAGCGCGTAATCCGGACCGTTGGACTTCATCAGATGGCAGAGGAACAACTACCCCTAGCCGCCATTACGGTGCCACGCCGTACCCGGATTACTTTGCCCGCTGAAAAAGAGACGGTCATTTCTTTACCCCTTAACACCCACCGACAACTTGAGGGAGTTGAAGTGTTGATCGAGCCGAGGACCCCAAGTGGGGGAAAGCTAAACCCACTAGTTGCTCGCACTCTAGCCGTCGTGAAGAACGGGAGAGTCCCTGTCAGGCTAAACAACACCGCAGCCGTAGGCCTAGCCCTTGAAGCCGGCACTCAACTTGCCCGGGTATATGCTCTACCCACGGAAGTGAACCCCATTGGACCCCTAGAATTCACCCCGTCTACAGAAGGCGACTGGACGGTAACCGTCTCAGCCATAAACGCTCAAATAGACGATGAAGACATTGGGTGAAAACTAAGGGAAAAAGTACAGCTAGACACGTCCCAATACACCAAACAAGAAGTGTCTCAAGTGGAGGAACTCCTGCGGGAACACCAAGACTCCTTTGCAAAGCATGACACAGACTTTGGGTGTACCACCAGTATCCAGCACGAGATACCCACGGGCGATACCCCCCCATCCGCGAGAGGTACCGGCAGATACCACCTCAACAATACCAGGAAGTGAAAAGCCTATTAGAATCCATGCTACACGCCGGAGTGGTACGTGAAAGCCAGAGCCCGTGGGCTGCACCCGTGGTGATAGTCAAAAAGAAAGATGGTTCCCTGAGATTTTGCGTAGACTACCGTAGGCTGAACTCTTGCACTATCCGGGACTCATATCCACTTTCTCGGATCGAAGAGTCACTGACCGCCCTGAAGAAGGCCAAATATTTTTCGTCCCTAGACCTGGCCAGTGGATATTGGCAGGTTCCAATGAGTGAGAAGGACAGGGAAAAGACCGCCTTCATCCTTTCCATGGGCCTGTATGAGTTCGACCGGATGCCGTTCGGCTTGAATAACGCACCGGGGACCTTTCAGAGACTGATGGAACGCTGTCTGGGGGACTTCAACTTTGAGTTTACGCTGATATACCTTGACGACATCGTGGTATACTCCGCCACCTTTGAGGATCATCTTCACAAGCTTGGCCAAGTGTTCCAGCGCTTGAGGGGACACGGCTTGAAGTTGAAGCCCAGCAAGTGCCGTCTGTTCCAGCAGGAAATCGACTACTTGGGTCACCGGATCTCGGCCGAAGGTGTCCAGCCCTCTCCGGAGAAGATAGCAGCCGTTCAAGAGTGGCCGTAGCCAACTACCGTCAAAGAAGTCCGGGCTATTCTGGGACTGGCAGGCTACTACCGTCGGTTTGTCAAGGACTTTGCTCAGCTTGTTGAACCACTGCATGAGGTTCTCCGAGGGACCGCGAACAGTCCCAGAGGACGACGCATCAGTTGGGGGCCTGACCGAGAAAAATCCTTTCAGGCACTTAAGGCTGCTCTAACATCACCCCCTGTTCTGACGTATGCAGAATACACATTACCGTTTCAGTTGCACACCGACGCCAGCCTTCAAGGTCTAGGGGCGGTCCTCTCTCAAGTTCAAGATAATAAAGAACGCGTGATAGCCTATGCCAGTAGATCTCTCCGTGATACCGAAAAGAATCCCGTCAACTACAGCTTCTTTCGCTTGGAACTCTTGGCTCTGACTTGGGCTATGACGGAGAAATTTGCCGGCTATCTGACAGGAGCGGAGGTGCTGGTCATGACGGACAACAATCCTCTTGCCCACCTAGAGAATGCCAAACTAGGGGCAATGGAACAGCGCTGGATGGCCAGGCTCTCTAGATTCCAGTACAAAATTAAATACAGAGCGGGGAACGAGAATCAGAATGCTGACAGCCTGTCTAGAGTGACATCATCCCCGCCAGTGGGGGACCGGGATGAAGAGTTGGAGGAAGATGAGATGCCTGACTTTGCCCGGCTCGCAAAGCAAATAGAAGATAGCCGCCAGTATGCGGTAGGAGGGATTGAAGCCGTAGTGGGATCTCCCCTGTCCCAGCAAGAATGGGCCAAGCTTCAAGATCGAGATCCCGAGCACGTCTTACTGAAACAGTATGTGAATAAACAAGAGAAACCGCCCTCCGAAGTGAGAGCCCGACTATCGACCGGAGCCTTGGCTCTGCTTGCCCAATGGGATCGGCTGATCGTGAAAGATGGAGTCCTATATCGCAGGGCCCTTTTATCCCATATGCTGGAGGAGTGTTTGCAGATTGTCGTCCCGGTGCAGTTGGCCCATGAGATGGTGGGCGAAGCTCACAGGAGGAACGGCCACTTCGGCATAGACAAGACCCTCCGGTGGACCCAGCAGTTCATTTTTTGTCCGGGGCTCCGTAAGCTGGTTGAAAACATCTGTCAAGAATGCCGTACCTGTGAATTCCACAAGTCCGCGGAGCAGCGTGCCCCCATCCAGACTATTAAGACGTCGAGGCCCCTCGAGCTGTTGATGGTGGACTATCTGTTGATCGGAACGGCGAATAGTGGCTACCAGTACTGTCTGGTGATGGTGGACCACTTCACGAAATTCGCCGTCGCTGTTGCTACCAGGGATCAGACTGCCGAATCAGCTGCACAGGCCATCTGTCAGCAATTCGTTCGGGTCTACGGGTGTCCGGAGCGGCTACACTCTGATCAGGGGGCTTGTTTCGAAGGGCGAGTCATTGAAGAACTCCAACGGATGTATGGAATCAAGAAGTCCAGGACCACCCCTTACCATCCACAAGGGAATGGCGCGTGTGAACGCTTTAACCGGACCCTCTTAAAACTGATCCGGACACTGGCTGAAGACAAAAAGCCCGACTGGCCTCGATTCCTCCCAGAACTGCTGTGGGCCTATAATAATCAAGTCCATTCCGTCACCGGATGCACCCCATACACCCTTCTCTTTGGCCGTCCAGGCAAAGGCATCCATGAGTTGCAACTGTCTAGCTCCGAAGAAGATACCTGTGGTACCTATCCTTCCTGGCTACAAACACACCGCCAGAGAATGGAGACTGTCTACCGGCTAGTAGGCCGACAAATCCAGGGTCAAGTGCACGCTGACCCACTTCCGGTACAAGAGGACCCACTGAATGTAGGCCAACTGGTCCTAGTCCGTATAAAGAAACCGCAAGGGAAACTCCGGCCCAAGTGGGAGACTGAAGTCTATCGAGTAATTGGACAGCCGTACCCCGGTGGCCCCGTCTATCGAGTGCAGGGCGAAGACAGCGGCAGCATCCGAACTTTGCACCATAATATGTTGCGCCCCTGCCGTTCCCAGCCTGACTCCCCTACTGTGATACCTAGAGAGATGGATATCACTAATACTGTTGGAGACACTGACCCCGGGGATGTAGAGATTGAATGCATGCCTACCCCTGTCCGCCCGACTGACGCACTTGAACCGATTACCTCCTCTACTGACATGTTGACTGGGAAAGAGAGTGGGGTGACTGATCGGAGAGAGAGGATCCAACCCGCTAGGCGGACAACGAGGACCACTGCAGGGGTACCTCCAGGACAGTCCTACAGAGACCAATATGTGTGGCCCTCTTCCCAGCTGCCCCCGTCACATCCACAGCCATCACCGCCCTGGAGCCGGTCGTTGACAGGGACTGCCAACCTTTGAGTGGGGGGGCGTGTAGTGAGCTGGCAGGCTCTGGCTGTTCTGTGATAATTGAAATAGAGCCTGTGACAGAAATGATTACGCAGGATGGTGCTGCCACCTTGTGGCCAGAGGTTGCACCTGCGCAGGGTGTGATGACAGAGAAAAAGACTGAGTCTCCTGTGTCCCGCCCTAGAGAGTCACGTGACCAGAGTGAGAAGCAGGAAAAAGCACGCAAAGAGTCTGGGAGAGTCTGTGAAAAGAACCAGGACGGTGTGCAGGTCCTCGTGTGTGCCTTAGAGGATACTCTCAACTTGGCTGCTGTTATCTGACATCTTTTCCTCAGAGCTTTCCCCAGCTTCCGCACTGCTGAAGGATTCAGCTGTTACACTCCCCACTACTGGAGTGTGGACTACACAAGGGAATCCACAGGAGCTGCTATCTGGATCAGAGAGACTGTAAGCGGGACCTCTGGCGAGAGGCCGAAGTATTCCCTCCTTTCAGCGAAATTTGTTGTTCCTGTTTTTTTTCTTCGGCTGAGACGCCTTCCTGCAGAGACAGACAGGCCTGCGACGGGGGACACATCCTTCTGGAGTAAAGGACTGGTAACGTGTGAGTAGAGACAGTGAGGGTCAGCTTATAAGTACACGTTATTGCTGTGAACATTTACGGTTGTCATTTATTGTGTTCTGCTGTGTTAAAAATGTATACAAGTAAAGATACGGTTATCAAGATAGACTCTGTGTGTGGGGATCTTGCTGGGCCAGATCATAGATACCAACGCGCAGCCTTGCCCGCGGTCACTTCATATATACTGCAGCACACACACACACCCGCAGATAGGACCTTAACTGTGTGCAAAAGGACCTGTGTGATGTCACTGTCATGTGACCAGTCAGTTAAAGGGGAAGGTACATGGTCATTCAAACTACACTGAACCATTAAAGGGATGTCTGCTACATCACAGCATGTATTGATGGTGTTTTCAATGCTGTATTCATGTAATAATGATGGTTCTGATGATGTATTCCTGTACTGATGGTGGTTCTGATCCTGTATTAATATAGATGTAGTCATCTTTAATTTATTAGACTATTAATTTATCAGAGTGTTGTCTTTTGCACACATATACCACACACAGACTGAAAATACAGCTGTTTGAATGAGGCCATATATGTCAGCCAAACAAGTGTTTGACTTGCCCCCATACACTTTAGACAGCTGTCCAATCATTTGGCCAGCAGCTATGACGCCCAAATATACTCAACGCTCCTGTGTTTTCTATGAGAAAACCGCTGCTAGACATCTCTAGTGGCTTCTCTCTTAGAGAACAAAAGCATCTGCTTAGAGGACAAAAGCTTAGGACATGTGAGATCAGTATTTCCAACTATATCATCAGCAGTCAGAGGCTCCAATACACATTAAAGTTAGCTGGACCCATCAATATTGGTGAATTCTGACGAAGTTAGTCTAATTTGTATGGGTACTTTGACTACTATACATTAGGTATGTGCATATGACGTCTTTTAGATCTCTAAACTCGGCAAATTGTTTAGGTGCAGACGATTCTTTTGTCCAGAAGCTTCTTTTTTGCATCTTTTCGGTCATTTTTTTCTGACGTCTTGGCTGTCCATTTGAATTTAAATTACATTGAATAAAGTAGTGAGTGGCTTCCAAGTGTAAGAAAAATGCACAGATAACTTATTTTAACTGTTTTGCATCTTTGGAAACCTGAAGTGCTTAAAAGAAACTCGAAAGACTGAACATATGAATAGCAGGTCGTTTTTAACATACAGTGCATATGCTCATTCTTTTTAGCATTTATTTAGTACTTTTTCAGGCGGGTTACAGAGAATACCCACCTATAAAACATGTCACACATACGCTTAGGTATGCCCCCTGCTGGATTTGAGAAACTAGTCCAAGGACTGTTGTACTTTCCTTGACGCTGGATTACCGGGTGGCGCCCCCGGATTTCTTCCTTTTGTGTAGCCACCTTGCAGACTCTAAGGAACCTTAACTATGTTTGGTGTTATATTCTCCCAGCCTCATTAAAGGTTGTAGGATTGTTTATCGGTCAGCTGCGCTTGCCTGCTCTGTCACACACCCAATCACAGTGTTCACATATCCAGAGTCTGACTTAATAAGGGGCATGACAACTTAAAATGCCTAGGGCAGTATGAATGTCAAATATGGCCCTGCACCTACCTGCAACTTTTAGATCAATGGGAGTTCTATAGAGAATTAAAAGAATGGTAGTGTATTTCGTCAACCACAGTTCCATTCAAGTGGAGGACAAAACTCCACCATTTTGGCAATCAGTGGGAGACTCAGCGATCTGGGTTATTGGGCCCAATATGTAGGTACCTTCCTGCTGGGACTGGGGGGTATACCCAAGCATTCATATACTACCATCAGTAATGTTAATACATATGGAAATGTGTGTGCTTTCTACTTGCTGGTTGATGGCAATTCCAAAACAATGGATATGTTCAATTATGGATTTTCTTCACACAAAAAGGTCTCCTGTGTAACTTGGAGGCAAAAACAGCACAGGGAGCGTGCCCTGGTTCTGACCAGCGTAGACGGAATTTGGAGTTCTCCTGTGAGGGATCTGGACCTTGCCAGGAGGTGACTGGTACCTGGGTGGCGCAGACTTCCCACTGACGGCTGCCACACTGGACTCAGCGACGCCTCTGGAGCACGTCTGCTCCGCTCTCTTGTTTGGCACCAAATCTGCCTGCGGTTTGGCGCTCAGGGCTTTTATATCAAGGAAGTTCTTCCTGTGGGTCATTCGATCAGGTCCAGCATCCGAAATCTTCCAGCACAATTTAGTTCCACTTGATTTTGCCTGGCCAGCAGATGGCAGTCTTTCCTCATTAATGGCACATCCTGCAAGGGTTCTTCAGGGAATTCACTGCTTCTTATTACACTGGTATAAACAAATTACCAGTATTGGTCAGAAAACAATCAATGTAAATATGCAATTTTTTGCAGTACACAATTTTCCAATAGCTTCTTCTGTATGACCTCTTCCTAATGAATGTTTTGATTTGAAAGAAAAATTGGAATACTTATCACAATCATATCATAAGCTTAAATCTGCCACTCTATACAAGAAATAAACTGTCATTCTATGTAATACTATCATACATGAACAATTATGCACTTAGTTTAGATATTTAATTAAAGTCACACAATGGCATTGTTAAATCTAGCAAAATACACGTTGGGTTATTGACTCTTCTTACACAGTCAATTTAAGCATGTCGAGAACCACTGAAGAGGGGGAATTCTGATCACTTAAGTCAAGTATATAATGAATTTTGTAAGTGTCTAAGCAAGCAAAATGCTATTAACTTTTTATTGAGAATCAAATATGAATGACTGGAATGGGGGGGATAACAATGACACCATTTAATTTACAAAGTTAAACATATGGATTATAATCTACCAAAAATCTATAAAATAATGCATATGCAATTATGAAACCTTAAAATAATTGGAGGGAGTGTATGAGCAGAAACAAAAGTGTGCAACTCGTTCAAATCATTTGATTTTTGCATTGAAGAACTGAAATAAATTAACTTTTTGATGATATTCTAATTTAGTGAGATGCATCTGTATATTAAAGAAAGAAAAATAAGGTTATGGAACAGCTGACAAACCTAGAAGAGGGCGACCATGGAAACCTTCCTCCAGAGTTGATCACTTTATTAAGAAAAAGTCAGTATCTGATGTCTATAAAAGTGCTGTACAGATTTAGCACAAAATGAATGAAGAATATGAGGTCAAAGTGAGTCGCCAAACTGTGGTGCGATGGCCAAGAGCAGTAGGGTTGAATGCACGAGTTCCAGTCAAGAAGCCGTTCATCTCTGCAAAGAACCAGAAGGTCCAACATGAGTTTGCCAAAGAACACAACCAATGGAAAGAGACAGATTGGTCTAAGGTGTTTTGGTCGGATGAATCAAAGTTCAATCTGTTTGGTAGTGATGGCAAGCACTATATATAACTCCCAATTTGAAAATGTAATGATGTAAGGTACCAAACACCTACAGTGAAACATGGTGGTGACAATGTCATGGTTTGAGGCTGCTTTTCGATCTGCCATTGGCCCTCTGCATAGAATTGATGGAAATATGAATGCTACCATGCACAAGGATAAAATTAGATAATCCATATAAGACAAATGCCTGAATGTTTATGTGTCTATTAAACCAGAAGACCTATATATATGACACATAAACTAGATGAAGTATAAAATATAACATTTATTAGTGATATATTAAAAGATACATGACTAAAGTAAACTAGGGAAAGGAAGCACAAAAAAGAGAGGTCACAGAGGTATGTAGCAGCGATTGTTAGGTATACATGCAAAAAATTAATTCATAAAAACCATCCTCCACAGAAAAAGATGCATGAGTATATTGCAGGTAATAAAGTGAGACAGTGGTAAAGTGCAATGTGCTAGTACAGTTCTCACAATACTGAATATATAATAAGGTAACAAAGCTGGGTGAGCATGGTGTGCAAAGTAGAGCATGTACTAAGTAACTGAGCTGGTACTAACCAGTGTGACCTGGATCCAACGCCCGTACAAGAACATGGTCTGATCATACCACATCTACTGGGCAGGGGAGGAAGAAAGGAGAGTATACAGATATTACAGCAGGGGATCACAGCTAATTCTTTTTGTGAGGTAAAACATTTCCTGCCTTTTTGTTAGCAATGTTTTACCTCAAAGAAAGAGTCAGCTGTGATCCCCTGCTGTCCTGTCTGTATACTCTTTTGCTTCCTCCCTGCCCAGGAGATGTGGTATGATCAGACCATGTTCCTGCACGGTAAGACACAGCCATTACACAGTACACAGCAGGGGCACATTTATAAGATTATCTCAGCACAGGAACATTTTATTTAAACACATCCAATTGTGGAACTTATTATTATTTCAAGATCTATTGATGAAAATGAACTTTTGTTCGTCGGAAAACTCCTTTAAGTCTGGAATTGGTTTTACATTTAATTTTTTTACAAAGTTCACCATGCAGCATAACTCTACGGGTCCATGTGATTATGTTGATAACCAATTTATACCGTTTTTATGTTTTACTACTTTTTCACAAGAAAAATATTTTTTTTGAAATTTGCTTTTTTTGGTCCTCATATTTTAAGAGCCCTAACTTTTTCATTTTTTGTGTTGCAGAAATGTATGAGGGCTTGTTTTATGTGAAAAAACTGTAGTTTTGTACCATTTTTGAATACATATGACTTTTTGATCACTTTTTATTTATTTTTTTCTAGACAACATTAACAAAGTAGCAATTATAGCATAATTTTTCTCTTTTTTGTTTAACAACATTTATTGTACAGTATAAAAAAATATATACTATGGGTCATTATGAACATGGCAGTACCATATAGGTGTATTTTTGCTGTTGGTTGTTTTTTAACAAATAAAACATTTTTTTAATTAATATAACTGTGTTTTTTATGTTTACATACTTTTTATAGCACTTAAAAATATTGTTTTTTTTTATTCTTACTAGTCTCACAAGGGTACTTGAACATGCAATCCTTTGATTGCATTGATAATACACGTTGGAACTTATGTAGTATAGCCCTCGAAATAGCATTATGGGCCCCACATAGCCCTGCAAGTAATATAATGGTCCCCACATAGCCCTCCATATAGTATAATGCACTCCACCACCACATAGCCCTCCAAAAAGTATAATGAGCCCCAAATAGCCCTTGAAACAGTAAGATGGCCACCACATAGCCCTCCAAATATTATAATGTCCTCCACATAGCCCTCAAAATATTATAATGCCCCCGCATAGCCCTCCAAACAGTATAATTGCCCTCATATAGCCCTACAAATAGTATAATGGCTACCCCCTCATAGCCCTTCAAACAGTATAATGGCCCTCACATAGCCCTCCATATAGTATCATGGCCTCCACATAGCCCTCCAAATATTATAAAACTGTTGTGGCCAAAGTCACCATGTATCCTAGCTTTAGAGGAAGAAGGTAGCAATGGAGTTGTCTGTGTGCCCTCAATACAACAGATGATGAACTGACATGTGAAAGGCAACTGAGAGCAAAGTGGAGGGTATTTTACAGCTATGAGAGTATGGAAGCCCACTTGGGTTTGAGATCATTGCCCTTTATAGAACTAAGGGCCCTGTAAGAAATTATAATCCCCGATTCATCAACACCAGCAATTTTTCAAGACCGTCTGAATGGGTATGCTGGAGTCACATGCTCCTGATTCATTAAGAGGCGCACACCAGTTAATGAATCTAAAACATTTGCAAAGTCGTGTGCACTTCCATTCTCCTTGCCATAAATCTTACTCCAGTTAGGGACTGTGTAACGTGGACTGTGGCAGTAGGCATGGGCAAGGAGCCTGTCTTCCATGTCCCGGCATGTTACAGAAAAACGGGGTCCTGTTTCAGTGTGTGTGGTCATGTTTCTGTTATAGACACGTTCCAGTGCCACGCGTTGTGCAGCTCCAGCTACCTTTGACCCCACAATAAGGAAACCATACCAGTTCATAAAAGCAGAGTGTTTTTTTATTAACAATCAGTCTTGTAAACAGAGAATAGCAGGCGATATAGTTGTCAGGTTTCTTTGTACAACGCAGTGGTATGTTTCTAATGGATACAAGCAGGGTTACAGTTGGTGAAATAGAAGCTATTGCAGAACTGAAGGTTAAGTTGGGAACTTCCATCCTTTCCTTGTAAAGCACCACTTAAAGCCGTGCTCTTTCCTGTGACCACTATTCTTCAGCCCACTTCTTGGAAACCACGTAATGATGCATCTCTGGCTTTCACCTTACTGAGTGTGCGCCCAGCCTTGCTGACTCTGTCTTTCTTTGACCGCAGCTTCCAAGACCTGGCCGACACTAATTTGTTCCCGGAATCCCTTAGGGACCTTCTTAAAGTTCCTGACTGAGTGTTTCCCCCCAACTCGCTTGCTTGCAGAAGACCGCTGCCACCAATGGGATTGTTTTGCTCTCTCTGTGCCTCTTCTTCTCTTCGCCCACACACACACACCAGTGAAGATCACCTTTTTCTGAGAGTGTCCGTTCTTTTTCCCTTCTCTACCTTAACTGACTACACCAACTGAAACTAACCAACAGGTCCCTATTACTCCTACCCAATCATGGGCTGGCCCTACAGTTAACCCTAACACGCCTGACCAGAAACTCAAGCCTCCAGGAAGATAACACATAAAAATAGTACATTTAAAATAACAGGAGTTTTCCAGAGAGGTGAAATGTCATCCTCTCCACCCTCACAACTGGAGTAAGCTTTCTGGCATAAGATACGCCACAGTTCATCATAAATTAGATGAGCTGTGGCATCAGACCCCCATTGTGCCCCCTTTCCACCCTAGCTCTGCCCATTTGTAACTGGATAAAACTGGTGTGAAAACGCCAAAAGACGTTAAATTTTTGCACAACTCTGCATTGCACCAATACTTTGTGACTTTTCAAAGCGATTTACGCCAGTGCAATCAATTTGATAAATTGGGGCCTTAATCTTACCTGATGCAATGTACAGTAAAACAAAAAGATGCCAAATTGCAATAATAATCTATTGTAGATTATCTATTGCTGCCAGTATCATGAGTAGTGCTGCGACGGAAATGTGACAGATGTGCAACATATTGCGTTACAATCAGAAGAAAAGCCACATGGCAGGAGCCGTGCAGTGTACATCTTGCGCAATGTATGCATTCCGTGAGCAACCGCTCGAGGATCCATACTGCTGCGAGAGATGTGAGCATATCGTGCACTTTGAAGCCCAAATTCTGGATCTAAGTGCTCAGATAGCGGTACTGAGGAGCATCGACAACATGGAACGGAGTTTGCTGCTCACCGAGCAGACACTCAATGGGTCAATACTGGGGGTGGAGCATAGAGGGGAAGTGCAGGCTGAACAGGCAGGGAGCTGGATAACAGTTAGGAGGGATGGAGGGAAGAAGTATAGGAAGGCTGGTTCAGAACCGGCATTATTGGAGCACGACAGATCCTCTGACCGCCGGGGGAGTGTATGCTCCAGTAATGAGGGGGAGGGGGGAAGTGTAGGGCAGGCAAGACAGGTTCTGGTAGTGGGTGACTCTATTATTAGGGGGACAGACAGGGCAATCTGTCACAAAGACCGGGATCGCCGAACGGTGTGCTGCCTCCCTGGCGCTCGAGTCCGGCACATCGCGGATCGGGTTGACAGGTTACTGGGTGGGGCTGGCGAAGACCCAGCGGTCATGGTCCACATCGGCACCAATGACAAAGTGAGTGGTAGATGGAGGGTCCTTAAAAATGATTTCAGGGACCTAGGTAGGAAGCTTAGGGCAAGGACCTCCAAGGTAGTTTTCTCAGAAATACTACTAATCCCGCAAGCCACACAGGAGTGCCAACGGGAAGTTAGGGAGGTGAATAAGTGGCTAAAGAGTTGGTGCAAGGCAGAAGGGTTTGGGTTCATGGAGAACTGGGCCGACTTCGCAGTCGGCTACAGGCTCTACCGTAGGGACGGGCTGCACCTCAATGGGGAGGGTGCAGCGGTGCTGGGGAAGAAGATGGCTAATAGGTTGGAGGAGTTTTTAAACTAGAGACGGGGGGGACCAAGGAAATAGGTGGGATGTGAGGCAAGCAAGGGGGAAGGGGAGAAGTGAATATAATGAGGGTGGAGAGGGGGGTGGGGATAGTACAGTTAGATCGTTAGAGAAGAATAGGATGCTAAATAACCCCAAAGTTTTATCTTGCATGCTGACCAACGCAAGAAGCCTGACCAATAAGGCGGATGAGCTGCAGGCGCTTATATCGGAGGAGAGGTATGACATCGTAGGTATAACAAAGACTTGGCTAGACAATAGCTACGACTGGGCGGTAAATTTATTAGATTATAGTTTATTTAGAAGGGACCGGAAACAGGGGAAAGGCGGAGGAGTCTGCTTATATGTAAAGTCATGTCTAAAACCCAGACTAAGGGAAGATATAGGAGAGGGAGAAGAGGGGGTCGAGTCCATGTGGGTAGAGATAGAGGGAACTAAAAATAATAATAAAATATTACTGGGGGTCTGCTATAAGCCACCAAATATAACAGAGGAGAATGAGAATCTGCTATTAGGACAAATAGACAAAGTAGCAAAACATAATGAAGTGATTGTAATGGGGGATTTCAACTACCCGGATATTGACTGGGAAACAGAAACCTGTAGATCTCAGAAAGGAAAAAGGTTCTTGACAAATATTAAGGATAATTATCTCTCCCAACTAGTGCAGGAACCAATGAGAGGGACGGCCGTGTTGGACTTAATATTGACTAATAGGCCTGATAGAATAACTGAGGTACAGATAGGGGGGCACCTAGGTAATAGCGACCATAATATTATCGACTTCAAAATGCCCTTCAGTAGGGTTATCAATAAGGGAACAACAAAAACATTAAACTTTAGGAGGGCGAAGTTTGATCAGCTGAAAGAAAGCCTTCAACTTATTGACTGGGACAAAGTTCTTAATCAAAGGAATACGAATAGTAAATGGGAAACCTTCAAAAGAATTCTGAATACTCAGTGCGAGAGGTATATACCGTATGGGAATAAAAGGGCCAGAAATAAGAGGAAACCAATATGGTTGAACAAGAACGTAAAAGGGGCGTTAAATAGCAAAAAAGAGGCATTGAAGAGATTAAAACAGGAAAACAGTAAGGAGGCACTAATGTGTTACAAGGAAAAAACGAGAACCTGTAAAAAACAAATAAAAATAGCGAAGGAGGAAACAGAGAAACGTATTGCTAGGGAAAGTAGATCAAATCCCAAACTGCTCTTTACGTATATAAATAGTAAAAGGATTAAATCGGATAATATTGGACCGATAAAAAGTGAGGAAGGCAAAATCATAGAGAAAGATGAGGATAAAGCTAATCTATTAAATAATTTTTTTTCAACAACTTTCACAAAGGAAATCGAACTAACAGGAGAAATGAGAAGTGACAAACTTAATCCTCCACTAAGTATGACTAATCTAACCCAAGCTGGGGTACAGAAACGCCTCAGTAACATTAAAATAAACAAATCACCAGGACCTGATGGCATACACCCACGGGTACTAAGGGAACTAAGTAATGTGATAGACAGACCGTTATATCTTATATTTAAGGACTCTGTTGAGACTGGGTCTGTGCCACTTGATTGGCGACAGGAAAATGTAGTGCCAATATTCAAAAAGGGAGCGAAAAGTGACGCCGGAAACTATCGGCCGGTGAGTCTGACGTCCGTTGTGGGCAAAATTTTTGAAAGCTTCATTAAAGAGGCAATTGCAGAGCATCTTGATGCTAATAATCTTTTAATCCCGAACCAACATGGATTCATGAGGAATCGCTCCTTCCAAACAAACCTGATTGACTTCTACGAGGAGGTTAGCTCTCGAGTAGATCAGGGGGAACCAGTGGATGTCGTGTATCTCGACTTCTCAAAAGCGTTCGATAGCGTGCCACATAATAGGTTGGTATACAAAATGAGAATGATGGGGCTGGGGGAAAATGTCTGCAAGTGGGTAGCTAACTGGCTAAAGGATAGAAGGCAGAGGGTGGTTATAAATGGAATATTCTCAGATTGGGTAAGCGTCACTAGTGGGGTACCACAGGGGTCTGTACTAGGCCCAATGTTATTTAATATCTTTATTAACGACATAGTCAACGGGATAAATAGTAAAATATCAATATTTGCAGATGACACAAAGTTATGTAAAACAATTAATACAAAAGAGGACAGTGCAGACCTACAGAGGGATTTGGATAAGCTGGGTAGGTGGAGCATTCAATGGCAAATGAGGTTTAACGAGGAGAAATGTAAGGTCATACATATGGGAAGGAAAAATGGAAGTCACCAGTACTCACTGAATGGGAAATCATTGGGGAATTCAGAGATGGAGAAGGACTTGGGCATCTTGATTGATAGCAAACTAAATTGGAGTGCCCAAAGTCAGGCCGCTGCTGTAAGGGCAAACAGGGTAATGGGATGTATCAGAAGAGGTATAGCTACAAAGGATGAGAACATTGTTCTTCCACTGTACAAAGCACTGGTCAGACCACACTTGGAATACTGTGCTCAGTTATGGGCCCCAATATATAGAAAGGATATAAATGAGCTTGAAAAGGTACAAAGGAGGGCAACAAAATTAATAAAGGGAATGGAGGGACTGCAATACCCAGAGAGGTTGGCAAAACTAGGACTATTCAGCCTGGAAAAGAGAAGGTTGAGGGGGGACATAATAAATGTGTACAAATATGTTAGGGGACAGTATAGAGATCTTGCCCGGGATTTGTTCAAAAGGAGGGATATTACGGTAACAAGAGGGCACTCACTAAGACTGGAAGAGAAAAGGTTTCAGCACCAGCATAGGAAGGGGTTCTTTACGGTAAGAGCAGTGAGAATATGGAATTCACTGAGTGAGGAGACGGTAATGTCGGATTCACTACACCAGTTCAAGCGGGGACTGGATGCATTTCTAGATACCAGGCAGATTTCAGCATATACTTAAAAATAAAATAAAATAGTAGGTTGATACAGGGATTTATTCTGACTGCTAGTTTCAGAGTCGGGAGGGAATTTTTCCTCAGGTGAAGATTGGCCAAATCATTTGGGGTTTTTGCCCTCCTCTGGATCAACTTTAGCAATTACAGAACTAACAGGTCGAACTTGATGGACGCAAGTCTTTATTCGGCTTTACAAACTATGTTACTATGTTACTATGATGTTGTAAGTAACTGACAATTTACCTGTGGCATTAACATGTAAGTGGTGCACATTAGCGTGGTGTGCCCCTTTCAATAATATGGATATACTGGCTCTTGTTAAACAGAGTAGTTTACTCACTCCACTCTTTCTCTTCTTAGGGATGACGAAAAAAAATGAGATGGACACCTGCAATGGTTGAAGTGGATTTTACTGGAAGGCAACAGATTTGAACAGATGTAGATTGTTAGTATACAGCAACAAGCAGAATCCTGTATCAGCTGGCAGTCACTTCATCAGCACCTCCTTCTCTTAAGAACAGTCTCTTTGACACTTTCACAATGCAGCATGCACACTGCCACAGAGCTGGTCATGGCTCCTCTTCTTGCTCATCTCTCCTGCGAGCAACTCAACAGACTGCACAGCTCTTTTGTTCACAAAATGGCTGCTGGTCGATCAGCATTTAATTAGAGCTGTTTATCAGTATCCTCCAGTTACAGATTTTCCCTTGTATAATGTTTTTCAATTAGAAAAGGTGGATGGACTACTTACAGTCATGGACGAAAGTGTTGGCACTTGTTCCAGAAAATGATGTACTATACAATGTTATATTGTGGTACCGTGTTAGCCAGAAAAATCGATATAAATACTTTTATGTCCAAAAATGACAAAAGTATTCCAGGAGTGATACCTTTATTGGCTAACCAGAAAAAATATATATGCAAGCTTTCAGAGCACAGAGGCTCCTTCTTCAGGCGATATTACAAATGAATTCATAAGACACAAGGCACACCATTTAAGAGATGTTACAGTACGACATTTGTTCATGAGGTGGAGGTGGTGATGCCTCCTACTGATAAGTCAAGAAGATCAAATTAGGGTTTTTTTGTTGCAAGTGGAGATGCCATGGGAATGTTTAATTATCTGGAGGTGTGAATTGTGTCCATGTAGTGAGTAGGTTAGCCAATAAAGGTATCACTCCGAGAATACTTTTGTCATTTTTGGACATAAAAGTATTTACATCGACTTCCAGAAAATGAAGTATTTCTCCAAGAAAATTATTGCGATTACACGTGTTTTGTTATACACATGATTATTTCTTTTGTGTGTATTGGAACAACACAAAAAAACTGAAAAAAAGGCAAATTGGACATAATTTCACACAAAACCCCAAAAATTGTCTGTACAAAATTGTTGGCACCCTCAACTTATTATTTGGATGCACACCCTTTGGAATAAATACCTACAATCAATCACTTCCTGTGACCATCAACAAGCTTATTCCACCTCTCTAATGGAATTTTTGACCTCTCTTCTTTTGCAAACTGCTGCAGGTCTCTCATATTTGAAGGGTGCTTTCTCCCAACAACAATTTTAAGATACAGGTGTTCACAGGTGTTCAATGGGATTTAGATGCGGACTCATTCCTGGCCACTTCAGAACATGACAGCACTTTGTTTCTATCCATTTCTGTATGCTTCTTGAAGTATGCTTGGGGTCTTTGTCCTGCTGGAAGACCGATGACCTAGCATGCAAACACAACTTTTTGACACTGGGCACTACATTGCAACCCAAAATCCTTTTGTTATGTTCAGATTTCACGATGCCTTGCACACAGTCAAGGCACCCAGTTCCAGAGGCAGCAAAACAACGCCAAAACATTTTTTAACCTCCACCATATTTGACTGTAGGTAATGTGTTCTTTTCTCTGTAGGCCTCGTTCAGTTTTCAGTAAACAGTAGAATGATGTGCTTTACTAAAAATTTCATTCTTGGTCTTATCTGTCCAAAAGATGCTTTCCCAGAAGTACTTTGGCTTACTCACATACATTTTGGCAAACTGCAGACTAGCTTTGTATGTCTGTGTGTCAGCAGTGGCATCAACCTGGGTCTCCTGCCATAGCGTTTCATTTCATTCAACTGTCAACTGATAGTTCACACTGACACTGATGCACGCTGAGCCTGCAAGACAGCTTGAATTCCTTTGGAACTTAATTGGGGCTGCTTATCCACAATCCAGACTATCCTACGTTACAACCTTTCATCAATATTTCTCTACCGTCCACATCAAGGGAGATTACCTACAGTGTCATGGGCTGTAAACTTCTTGATTATGTTGTGCACCACCGTGGACAAACAACATCAAGATCTCTGGAGATGGACTTGTAACTGTTAGATTGGTGATATTTTTCAACAATTTTGGTTCTCAAATCCTAAGACAGTTCTCTTCTCTTTTTTCTCCATGCTTAGTGTGACACACACAGACACACAATGAAAAGATTGAGCCAACTTCTCCCCTTTTTATCTGGTTTCAGGTATGATTTTCATATTGCCACACCTGTTGCTCAACACAAATTAGTTTGAACGAGCATCACATGCTTGAAACAAAGTGGTTTACCCACAATTTTGGAAAGGTGCCAACAATTTTCTCCAGCCCATTTTTGTCCACATGGACATTACCTTCAGATCTGTTCATATAGGTACTATACACATGATCAGTTTTTAAATACATCAGTTAGGGGCTGCTCTGATGTGGGTTACCTTGACGTTGGTAGAGCGGCTTAGTATACATTTTTTGCAAAAAACGTGTCAGCTAAATACCCTGTTTTTTATCACCTTTTTACTAGCACTTGCTGTTTACTGTTACTTTTTTACAACAGAGTATTTTTATATATTTGTTTTACTGTGTCCTTGTGTTTTTAATTCTTTTGGTGATGTGAACACTGTCCTACAGACTTGTTCACCACGTGCATGGCCCATGTGTTTGTATTCAATTTGTTTCTTGCTTTGCAAGATTAGGGAGGTCTCCACCCCTCCCTAGTGGGCCATGCACATAAATGCCGTCCTCTTCAGCGTGTCCACATGGACATTACCTTCAGATCTGCTCATATAGGTACTATACACATGATCAGTTTTTAAATACATCAGTTAGGGACTGCTCTGATGTGGGTTACCTTGACGTTGGTAGAGCGGTCTAGTATACATTTTTTGCAAAAAACGTGTCAACTAAATACCCTGTTTTTTGTCACCTTTTTACTAGCACTTGCTGTTTACTGTTACTTTTTTACAACAGAGTATTTTTATTTTTATACGTTTGTTTTACTGTGTCCTTGTGTTTTTTATTTTTGGGGTTCTGTATGAAATTATGTCCAATTTGTCTTTTTTTTCTCAGTTTTTTGTGTTGTTCCAACACACCCACAGGAAATAAACATGTGTATAACAAAACATGTGTAATTGCAATAATTTTCTGGGAGAGATGCTTCATTTTCTGGAACAATTTCAAGGGTGCCAAGTAGTGTTGCGTGAACATGCTCAGATGAGGTGTTATCCGAGCACGCTCGAGTCCTAACCGAGTATCTTCGGCGTGCTCGCAAAATATGTCCGCTCGCCACGGCTGCATGTCTCGTGGCTGTTAGACAGCCGCAACAAGCAGCCGTGAGACATGTAGCCAGGGCAATGCGAACATATTTTGTGAGCACGCCGAAGATATTCAGTTAGAATTCGAGCGTGCTCGAATAACGCCTTATCAGAGCACATTCATGCAACACTAGTGCTAACTCTTTTGGCCATGACTGTAAGTCACATGTTGTAAGTCAAAGCTGTGCTTTCTGTTATGAAGGCTGAACTAACAATTGCTGGAGAAGAACGTGTAATATTTAAATTACTGATTAAATGTTTGGACACACCTGTTCCTGTAATGGTTTTTCTTGTTCTTATTGGAAAGTGCATATTGTAGATTGAGACTGAAGACAGAAAGGAGTAAAGAAACTCGTGTGAAACAGACCAGAGTATGTGTTAAAGCCTAGATTCATCAAAGCACATCCCCATTTGCTCTGATGACAGGTTTACACCTTCTTGGCATTCTCTCAAGCAGCTTCACCAAGATGTCACCTGGAATGGCTTTCCAACAGCACTGTTTCCAGAAGTGCTGAGCATTTGATGACTGCTTTGCCTTCACTCTGCATCCAACTCATTAGAAAGTATCTAAACTGGGTTGATGTCAGATGATTGTGGAGGTCAGATCATCTGATTGCTGCAAATACTTTCTGAAGGCCGTTGATTCATAAATGAACTCGTGAAGAGGCATATCTGTTTATAGGAAGCAGGGCCGGCTCCATGTTTTTCTGGGCCCCAGGCGAAAGAGTCTCAGTGGGCCCCTTTAACACATACCAGGATTCATGATGCACAGATAGCGCAGAGAAATATATATATAGTACAATGCAAAGATTTCACTTCTTACATTACATGAGTAATATCTATAGTAAATTCTACAAAAGCTCAGAAACCGGCAAATCCTCACAGTGCACAGTGCAGACAGGACAGTATAGTACTCCATACAGTATTATGGGCACCACATAGTCCTCCATACAGTATTATGGGCTCCATATATTGCTCCATACAGAATAATGACCCCACATAGTCCTTAATACAGTATTATGGGCCCCATATAATGCTCCATACAGAATAATGGACCCCATATAACGCTCCACACAGGATACTGGCCCCCATATAACACTCCATAGAGGATACTGGCTCCCATATAACACTCCTTAGAGGATACTGGCCCCCTTATAATGCTCCATACAGGATACTGGTCCCCATATAACGCTCCATACAAATACTCACCTCACTTCTCACCTGCTGCCACTGCTCTGGCTCCAGCGTCGCCAGCGTCTTCCCGCTCTGCGTTGTAATGGCTCAGGAGAGAGCGTGGTGTAAAGACGTCACCGCGCCCTCTGACCTGAGACGTCACAGTCAGGAGCCAAAGAAGACACCGGATTTGCTGCGGAGGCACGGGGAGAGGTAAGTATTGTGCCGCCGGCTGCTGGGGCCCTGAGCAAGCGGGGGGGGGGGCACCGCACCGCTCATGGGTCCCATAGCACGCCGGGGTGCCCAACGGTGAGTGGACCCCCCCCGCCTGCTCAGGGCCCCAGCACTTGCCCGGGTATGCCGGGTGCTGACGCCGGCCCTGATTGGAAGCCTTTCCATGTAACCACCTGGTGACGCTGCTTGACAGAATGGCAATATTGTGTAAAGCAGTCATCAAAGTAATAGAGGGGTACTGAGAGGAATCTAAGGTTTAACACATATTCTGGTTTGTTTCTTTACTCCTTGTTTCCATATCTGTCCTTCCATTGTTTTGCTGCCTTCAGTCTCAATCTGCAATGTACACTTTCAGATTAGAACAAGGAAAACCATTGCATGAACAGATGTGTCCAAACATTGTTCAAACAAAGGTAAAGTGGGCAACTCCTTTACAGACCACAAAGAATGATCGAATAAATGTGAGCTCGTAAATAAGGTGAGTGAATAGCACTTTCGCAATTGATATCATTATTTGTAATATTCACAATAATGATAAGTTCCCGTAGGTCTTTTGACAAGGGTGAACATATGCAACAAAGGGTCCCTGTATTAAAAGAGTATGTGAGCCAATAGCTTTCTGCAAAGTTACAGAGAGTGTGCAGGGCTTTTTGGTGTGTCAATGCACAATTATTTGCTGTTGGAACCATTTTTCTGGTTTATTGCTTTCAAAGTGAGTAATTATACAGCCATTTTGACATGAATTTTCAAAAGTAAGTGCACCAGCCTCATCGGTTCAGAGATCCATTCAATAATTTATGCCCTTTGTACTTAGTTGTCAACTCTCAAAAAAGGAGTTGGTAAGACTTTTGGGTGCCATACTAACCTGCCACAAAGTTGTGCTTTTCCCCTCAAAAATTCCTTCACGATAATGAAATGATCCAGAAGCACATTCATTCATACCCCATTTTCATGGAAATCAATTTATGCAAATTGGCAAGAAAACATTTGTTCTGTGAAATCCATTGGCAAATCCTCTTTAATGTATGAGCGGGCCACCCCCTGTCTTGTCATGGGACATATGTTTTGTCAAAGAGATATAAGAAATTGGAGATGAGGGAATCAGAGAAGATTTGCTCTGTTGGCTTTGTGAGGATGGATGCATTTCCGGTAATTGATTTATATTTTAAAGCACCACTCTAGCGGTTTGTTTTGTTTTTTCACTGCTGGAGTGGTGCTTTAAATGTAAATCCTCGGCATCTTAACCATTTTTCTGCGACGCTCTAGTGCAGCAGAGCCATCTTGTGAGAGCAGCTTCTGTCTGACCGGAAGTCAGAAGCTACGTCACAAACTCTCAATGCAAGTCTATGAGTGCCAGAACGAGGCTCTCATAGACTTACATTGATTAGTGACCTCCGGCTCACTCCATGAAACACTGGAGCAGCGGCAGGTCACAAACTGCAGGAGACAGACTGGAGCAGCGGTAAAAACAGATGAAAATGCCAGAAGGTGAGCGTCAAACAGAGGGCAGGGGACTTGGATTTTCAGCACCACTTCAGCAGTGAAATTTAAAAAAACGCTGTAGTGGTGCTTTAAAGTAATAAGACAAGGGAGGATATGGATCTTTATTATTTGGAGGGTACAGATCTATTTTGTTATATGAGGAAAATACTGAAACATGATATTGTGTGGATACACTCGTCTCTAGATATTTAAATAATTTTGCATAAGGATCTGTACCATATACTTAATATTCAAGCAGCTACTTGAAGATATTCATCTTTATGTTCTTGGATAAAGAACTTTGTACTTTGTTTGCACCAAACAATAGCATGGAGTAGCCATCTGTTATGCACAGGTGTGGAAGCCGGAGTCTGCCAAAAGATATCAGCCTTGCGTGTTTGTGTATGATCTAACATGCTGACTCCTGTTTGCTTTAACCCAGTTCAGATCTGCAAGACTCCTTGTGGTCTCTAATGGGGGTACTTTCTAGGTATCAGTCTTGTGTTATTGTAAAATTAATTTTAATGTACAGTGACTGTGATAGCTAGACAAAAAAAACCTTATTTAAGGATAGATCCAGAACAAGCAAGTTTTTTTCCTTTGTACATTTCTCTTTTTTGTTTTTTTTTCTGGAATCAGTCAATAGGATTGGATTAAGTTCTGTACACACTACTGTCAGAAGCTAAGTTCAGAGCCATCGTCATCACATTTGACAGCAGTAATAGGCAGCATAATGTCATCTTCTTGCTGCCCAAACAAAGAGCACCACGCTAGAACCTCAACGGACAATTGTAAAGCAATTTGGTCTCTTAAGCCCTATTTTTATCTATGGTACAATAGATTCAGCAGAAAGTTGTGACTTCAGTTACAGAACAAAACGGAAAAACTGAGCCGGCAATTACAAAGGCCACGACAATGCATAAAATTATCTGAGTTTGCAGTAATCTTTTAATTATTTATTTGAATTTTTTTTTATTTTACTTCAAGGTTTCAAAACCATGCATTATTTGGCTTACCTTAAGGGATTGGTCGTTCATAGGTTGAGTGTGCAGCAAATTTTTGGTTTCAAATTTTCAGACCAAAAAGCAACTGCATATTACAGCACCAGCATTCTGGGTGAGACTTCATGAAATCTCACCCACATGCTATGGAGAAAATCTGCAGCATGAATTAGGCTGTGTTGCGAATTTGACAGTTGTGACCCTTCTATTTATGTGGTAGATATTTCATTGCAAAAGACTAAATCTACAGTAAGCCCACAGCCTTTCTACAGGAAAATCTGCAGATAAATACTCACAATTTTGCACAGAAATTGCTGCTGCGAATTTGCTACAAATTATCAACTGCAGAAACACCACAGTAAGTACACCTAGTGTGCTTGTACCCTAAAAGCAGGGCTGGCATTAGGGTCAGGCAAACTAGGCATTTGCCTAGGGCCCTCACTCCCCCAGGTGCCCCCAGCCAGTGGCCGCTATGGGGCCAGTGAGTCAGGGGGGCCTGGTGCCAGCTCCAACTCCAGCCCCCCCCCATCGCTCATTCAACTGTATCGGCATCATAGATGCCGACACAGTTGAAAGCAGTGATGGAGGAGAGAGTGTCAGGTGGGGCTGCATTATACCATATGTACTCTACAGGGCTGCATTATATTATATGTACTCTTTGGGGCTGCATTATACTAGATGTACTCTATGGGGGCTGCATTATACTATATGTACTCTATGGGGGCTGCATTATACTTTATGTACTCTATGGGGGTTGCATTATATTATATGTACTCTATGGGGCTGCATTATATTTTATGTACTCTATGGGGCTGAATTATACTATATGTACTCTATGGGGGCTGTATTATACTATATGTACTCTATGAGGCTGCATTATACTATATGTACTCTTTTTGGGCTGCATTATACTATATGTACTCTATGAAGGCTGCATTATACTATATGTACTGTACGGGGGGCTGCATTATACTATATGTACTCTATGGGGCTGCATTATACTATATATACTCTGTGGGGCTGCATTATACTATAGGTACTCTATGGGGCTGCATTATACTATATCTACTGTATGGGCAGTATATTATACTATATGTACTCTATGGGCAGTATATTATACTATATGTACTCTATTGGGAGTGCATTATACTATATGTACTCTATGGGGGCTGCATTATACTATATGTACTCCATGGGGGCACTATATGTACTCTATGGGGCTGCATTATACTATATGTATTCTGTGGGGGCTGTATTATATTATATGTACTATATGGGGCTGCATTATACTATATGTACTCTATGGGGGCTGCATTATACTATATGTACTTCATGGGGGCACTATATGTACTTTATGGGGCTGCATTATACTATATGTACTCTATGGGGGCTACATTATACTATATGTATTCTGTGGGGGCTGTATTATATTATATGTACTCTATGGGGCTGCATTATACTATATGTACTCTATGGGGCTTCATTATACTCTATGGAGCTGCATTATACTATATGGGGGCTGCATTATACTATATGGGGCTGCATTATACTCTATGGGGCTGCATTGTACTCTGTGGGGCTCGTTTGTACTCTAGGGGCTGCATTATGCTATATGTACTCTATGGGGCTGTGTTATACTCTATGGGGTCTGCATTATAGTCTATGGGGTGCATTTTACTCTATTGAGGACTATGTGGAGTGCATTATACTATATGTACTACATGGGGGCTGCATTGTACTATATGGGGGCTGCATTATACTCTATCAAGGACTTTAGGTTGCGTATTATACTATATGTACTATATTGGGGCTGCATTATACTCTATAAAGGACTATGGGGAGTGTGTGCCCAATGAAAGCGTGGGCTCCCACATGATTTTCATAACCAGCAGTGGGAAAGCCAACCACTGGAGGCTGATATTACTAGTCGTGCTAAGGAGCCATTAGCCAAAGATGTTCCCTGGCTATTAATAACAGCCCACATCTGTTTGCTTAGCCTTTACTGGCTAGATTACAGAGGGACCTCCAAAAAAATTGATATGGGATTACCCTATAAATTCTAACCAGCAAAGGCTAAACAGACAGCTGTGAGCTTATGTTAATAGCTAGGGTAGGGGCCTTAGATGCTCGCCCCCTCTGAGGCTAATATCAGCCCTCAGCAGCCCCAGAAATGGCGCATCAATAAGATGCGCCAAATCTGGTGCTTAGCCTCGCTTTTTCCACTTGCCCCTATGCGGTGGCAAGTGGGGTAATAGGGTTCGGGTTCATGTCAGCCTTGTATTGGCAGCTGACATAAAGCCCAGGTTAGTAATGGAGAGGTGTCTATAAGACGCTCCCATTACTAACTTCATAGTAAAATTTGTGAAATAAAGACACAGCAAGAAAAAAATATTTTATTTGAAATAAAAAAACACACTTTTACTTTTTTATTTAAAATTAACAAACACAGTTATACTCACCTAACACCTATTCCATTGAAGCCATCATCTACTGTAAAAAAAAAAAACAGAAAATAATAAACAACAAAAATACTCACCTAACGCCCATTTCATTGAAGCTCTGGTCTCCTGTAAAAAAATCAAAAATGAAAAATAACCATATCCCTCACCAGTGTCGACGTGTTGAAATAATCCACAGTGTCCAGGGCAGATTTCAATTGTAGAACAGTCACATCAGCAGATGTGACTGCTCTACAGGATAGCTGGCTACACACTGACACAGGAGTGTAATCGCTCCTGTGTCAGTGCATAGCGCTGAGCTGCGGTGAGAGAGGTCACTTGAGTTCATTAGCTGACGAGCTCTGGTGATCTCACTTACTGCACCTCCGCTGCATGAGAATTTTCTCACTCAGCGGTGGTGCCGTAAGGAGATCACCGGAGCTCATCAGCTCAGCTGATGAACTCAAGTGACCGCTCTCACGGCAGCTCAGCGCTATATACTGCAAAAGCGATCACGCTCCTGTCAGTGTGTAGCCAACGGCCGGATAGAGGAGTCACATCACCCGATGTGACTGTTCTATAAGTGATATCTACTTGGGACATTGTGGATTACCGGGATTATGGCAGATTGGTGAGTAATATGGTGGTTTATTATGTTTTATTTTTTATAGGTGACATGGGCATCGGGGATTATGCGTTAAGTTGAGTATTATGGTGTTTTTTTATTTTTTACAGGGGACAGGGGCATCCGCGATTAGGTATAGGTGAGTATAATGTGTTTTTTATTTTTATTTGAATATTTATTTATTAATTTTAACTTCTTTTTTTTCGACTTGGAGCACAGGATGGAGCACACGACTTGGATGAGAGACGAATCCTCCCATCAGTGGCGCCTGTGCTTGCAGTTTACAGTGACAGCAGGCGCCGTCTGATGGGAGTAGTAGTCTCATCAGCTGATGCCTGTGACCCGCGGTAAGCTTTTTATCGCGGGTCTCAATCACAGCTGCAGGATCACGTTGCCATCTGACAGCGTGATCCCGCAACCCTCTGAACAGCGGTAACAATGTTACTGCCGATCAGAGCCCCTGTTTGTCATCGGCAAGACAGTGTGGGAAACCAGGGATGTTCAGGTTTGGGCTCGGCTGAATTTTGCAGATTTTGAGGAAAATACTTGGGAATCCGAACTCGAATCCGAATATGCAAAGTTCGTGCCGACTTTGAGATTGGCGAATGTTTTCTGAGCATGTTCGCTCATCTCTAGTTATGAATACATACAGTAATAAATCACTATACTTATGGTCAATACCAATTCTGCCACTACATGTCATTCATCATACAATAGTCACTAATGACAGCCATAATAAAAGTAATAATCTGCATCATAAAGCAAATAGACATATATACAGGTGCTTTTCTGAAAATTAGAACATCATCAACAAGTTAATTTATTTCAGTTCTTCAATACAAAAAGTGAAACTCATATATTATATAGAGTCATTACACACAGAGTGATCTATTTCAAGTGTTTATTTCTGTTAATGTGGATGATTATGGCTTACAGCCAATGAAAACACAAAAGTCATTATCTCAGTAAATTAGAATACTTTATAACAGCAGCTTGAAAAATGTTTTTAAAATCCGAATTGTTGGCCTACTGAAATGTATGTTCAGTAAATGCCCTCAATACTTGGTCTGGGCTCCTTTTGCATCAATTACTGCATCAATGCGGCCTGGCATGGAGGCAATCAGCCTGTGACACTGCTGAGGTGTTATGGAAGCCCAGGTTGCTTTGTTAGCAGGCTTCAGCTCATCCACATTGTTGGGTCTGGTGTCTCTCATCTTCCTCTTGACAATACCTCATAGAGAAATAGATTATCTATCGGGTTAAGGCCAGCCGAATTTGCTGGCCAATCAAGCACAGTGATACTCTTGTTTTTAAACCAGGTATTGGTACTTTTGGCCATGTGGACATGTGCCAAGTCCTGCTGGAGAATGAAATTTCCATCCCCAAAAAGCTTCTCGGCAGAGGGAAGCATGAAGTGCTCTAAAATTTCCTGGTAGACGGCTGCGCTGACTTTTGTCTTGATAAAACACAGTGGACCTACACCAGCAGATGACATGTCTCCCCAAACCATCACTGATGGTGGAAACTTCACACTAGACCTCAAGCAGCTTGGATTGTGGCCTCTCCACTCTTCCTCCAGACTCTGGAACTTTGATTTCCAAATGAACTGCAAAATTTACTTTCATCTGAAAACAACACCTTGGATCACTGAGCAACAGTCCAGGTCTTTTTCTCCTTGGCCTAGGTAAGACGCTTCTGGCGTTGTCTATTGGTCATGAGTGGCTTGACACAAGGAATGCGACACTTGTAGCCCATGTCCTTGATACGTCTATGTGTGGTGGCTCTTGAAGCAATGACTCCAGCAGCAGTCCACTCCTTGTGAATCTCCCCAAAATTTTTGAATGGCCTTTTCTTAATAATCCTTTCAAGGCTGCGGTTATACCAGTTGCTCGTGCACCTTTTTCTACCACACTTTTTCCTTCCACTCAACTTTCCATTAATATGCTTGGATATAGCACTCTGTGAACAGCCAGCTTCTTTAGCAATGACCTTTTGTGGCCTACCCTCCTTGTGGAGTGTGTCAGTGACTGCCTTCTGAACATCTGTCAAGTCAGCAATCTTCCCCATGATTGTGGAGCCTACTGAAACAGACTAAGGGACCTTTTTAAACGCTTTGGAAGCCTTTGCAGGTGTTTTTTGTTAATTATTCTAATTTACTGATATAACGACTCTTGTGTTTTGATTGGCTGTAAGCCATAATCATCAACATTAACAGAAATAAACACTTGAAATAGATCAATCTGTTTGTAATGACTCTATATATGAGTTTCACTTTTTGCATTGAAGAACTGAAATAAATTAACTTTTTAATATTCTAATTTTGTGAGAAGAACCTATATATATATATATATATATATATACAGTGCCATGGTAAAGTATTCATACCCCATGAACTTTTCCACATTTTTTCATATGACACCCACAAATTGAAATGTATTTTTATGTAATTTTGTGTGATATATCAACACATAACAGCAAGTGTTTGTGACTTGTAAAAGAAATGATACATTGTTTTCTAACTATTTAAGAAATATAAATCTGAAAATTGTGATGTGCATTTGGACTCGGTCTCCTATACTCTGATACCTCTAAATAAAATCAAATTGCCTCCAGAAGTCACATAATTGGTAAATTGAATCCTCCTGTGTGTAATTTGTTTTCAGTATAACTACAGCCGTTTTTTAAAGCAAGCAATAAGAAGTCCCATTGTCAAAAAGCCAAGTAGGGGGACACAGCTAGCATGTGGAAGAAAGTGTTCTGGTTAGATGAGACCAAAGTTGAACTTTTGGGGCTAAATGCAAAAAGCTATATGTGGCGGAAAACTAACATTGGACAGCACCCTAAAAACACCATCACTGTCAAACATGGTGGTGGCAGCATCATGCTGTGGGGATGCTTGCTTTTCTACAGAAGGAACAAGGAAGCTGGTCAGAGTTGATGAAAAATTGGATGGCGCTAAATACAGGGCAATCCTGAAGGAAAACTTGATAGAGTGTTAGAGGCTGCAAAAGACTTGAGACTGAGACATGAGTTTACCTTCCAGCAGGACAATGACCCCCAACATACTGCCAGAGCTGCAATGGAATGGTTTAGATCTAAGCACATTCCTGTGTTTAAATGGCCCTGTCACAATCCAGACCTGAATCCCATTGAGAATCTGTAGCAAAACATGAAACTTGCTGTTCACAGATGATTCCAGCGCTAGTTTGTAAAGAGGAACAGGCAACAATCTCAGCCTCTAGATGTCAAAAGCTGGTAGAGACATAGCAAAAAGACCCGCAGCAGTAATTGCAGTAAAAGAAGATGGTCCTGACGAATACTATTTCAAGGCACTCTGTATATATATATATATATATATATATATATATATATATATATATATACAGTATATACACATACTGTACCAACCAACATAGGGAACCAAGGTGCCTCTTTCTCTCATTGTGTGAATTTATTTGTATTTATTTTACTCACTTATATAGCGCCATTAATTCCACAGTGCTTTACAGACATTATGGGCACTGTCCCCATTGGGGCTCACAATCTAAATTCCCTATCAGTATGTCTTTGGAATGTTGGAGGAAACCGGAGGAAAACAGCGCAAACACAGGGAGAACATACAAACTCCTGGCAGATGTTGTCTTTGGTGGGATTTGAACAAAGGACCCCAGCGCTGCAAGGCTGCAGTGCTACCCACTGAGCCACCACACGCTATTGTTATTTAATATTTGTTAACTGATGTATCTTCAATAGTGATGAGCGAGCACTAAAATGCTCGGGTGCTCGGGTCGAGCACATTGGAATACTCGGGTGCTCAACCCGAGCAACGAGCCCAATGTAAGCCTATGGGAAACTCGAGCATTTTTCAGGCGGCTACCCCCGGCGGTCTGCAGAGGGCCTAAAAATTGCCAAAATCGATGGGAACAGTGCTCAAATGACATGGAGACAGCATGAGGAAGACCCCCTGGAAGCATTTCTGACTCCCAGGTCACTTCTGTCAACACTTTTTTTCACTTATGCATTGCTTTCAACCGTGACAAATGCATTCACCAGGAAATGTCATTTTAACATTTTACAACCTTATCTGGCCATGTGGTGTGTGAGATATCATCAGACACATCTTGTTTCATTTATGAAGGAGGGACTCTGAAAGTCACAAAACTTATTTTTATAGGGCCATCAGGCGGCCTTTACTATTCTTAAAGGGCCAGCAGTCGACCCTCACTATTCTTAGAGAGTCATCAGCTGGCTATGTTTTATTGTTCCCATTACTAAAGAGTGGGTCTCCTATACTGTTATTGCGTATGTGTGGCACCCCAGAGGGTCTGGTTGCCACAGTGGTAGTAATACCATGTCTGGGAGCAAAACAGGAGTTTCCTGGTCAGGAACACATTACATGCAACACCTCCTGCCCCAGACCAGAAAGGGGAGGATCCTGCCCTTTATAACTGGATCTGGAGGCGGGATGAGTCAAAAAAGGAGTACAGTGTGTGGAGTCAAGTAGGACATGGATGAGTAAAGAGCCAGGGACTGGAGCTGGAGTTAGCTCATCCTGGATAGTATCCACAGAGGACCGGATGCCGGAGTCCGAGGCTGTGGGGATTGCATACCCAGCAGCAGCTACCGCAGGGCAGGAGATTGCAGGTCTCCTGGCCCAACGGAAGCCCTGAGGCTCAGCCACACGAAAGGACCCGTACCGCCACAGAGGAGCGAGGAATACACAAGGTCCGAGTCGCCAGCCATACAGGTAAGCGCAGCACGTTACACTCAGGGACGTGGGCTACAACACGACTATAAGCGGGATAGCCAAAGAGTATAGTCAGAACGGCAGGCCTACAACTTCACCTGGCCAGGAGGACTCTAGGATTGTTCCCAGACTGATCAGGCCCTCATCACTAGCCGGTACTCCCGTTGGGGCCCATATAATTGCCAACAGTAAAGACCCTGGGACTGCACTGCAAAGACTCCGTGTTGTCATTACTGATACCTTGCACTACCACCACCATCATCCATACACGCTGCTATACAAGCTCCACTCTTCCTGTGGGGAGTTACATCACCTTGCTGCACATACCACCAGCTTCAGCGGACTGCTCCGCAGCGGCGGTTCCCAATAACCGCATTCCACAGGTGGCGTAGTCGGACTATACATAACAGATATACATAAACTACCCTTAGATTGACCACCTGGGTCACGGACTGGGTCACCGCCACGGTGACTACAACCCCCAGCATCTACAGGCCCGGCTCCGGGTACCCCACGGCCCAGGGGGCGCGTCAACTTTGGCGTAGTTGGCAGGATTTCGTGCCCGCTACCACCGGGTACTGCGTGCCTTCACAGACTGTGTCGCATACCGTGGTGAAGATTTCCCACCATTTGTCGCCGTTTTCCCGCCGTTGTCCGCCATTTTTGAGTCGCCACGCGGGAAGAAGAGGGGCGTGATCGCTGGAAACGCGCGAAGTCCAAAGCCCCGCCCCACGTACGGACGCAGCGCCAGGTTCTGGAAGGAGCCACAGCGAACGCTGACGTCAGCCGCGTGCGACGCCAGGTCCTCGACAGAGACCATCGCCTGCGGAACTGCAGCCTACGGAAGAAAAGAGAAGGAAGGTAGGCCACGGTTCACTAGGGGGGAGGAAGACGCCCGATATGGAGGGAACTTCACCGGCGCGGCCGCTGCCGCGGTAATGCCATTCTCCATGCCATATATACCGGGGGTGGCGTGGTTGCCCCAGTACTCAGGAGAGTCGCACACCCTGAGTGACTTTAAGGAGAGACTAAGCAGTTTATTTAAAGTATACCCCCTGTCCGAGGAGCAGAAAGTGAGCATCCTCGTAGGCCAGTTGATTGGTGCAGCCCAGAGAGAAGTAAAATCCTGGTCAGCCAGAGAAAAAGGGACTGTAAAAGAGATACTGGCCCGCCTAAAGGACACTTTTGACACCTGTACTACGGCAGAGATAAAGATGAAGTTTTATGGGTGCAAACAACGGGCACAGGACAGTGTACGGGACTATGCTTTAAACCTGCAGGAGGCGCTGAGGGCCATCAAGCAAGGTAGACCCTGACAGTGTGCGTGATGAAAACAGACTGTTAACTGAGCAATTTATTGAGGGTTTACTGTCCAGCACCCACCGAACCCAGCTGCGCATAATGGCTCTGTAAAACCCTGATTTGGACTTTGCTCAATTTAAGGACAGGGCCATTCGGGTGCTACGGGAACCAGCACCAGGTGGCGCTACAGCTCACCGGCACCCAGCTATTACCTACCACCAGGAGGTGGCACCCTTTTCCCCGGAGCCTGTAGGAGCTGATGCACAGACTCTGGACAATGCCCCGTCTACAGACCTGCACTATCAGGTCCAAGAGTTAACTAAAAGTGTAGCTGCGCTAACCAAAACTGTGCAGTCCTTGCAGGTGTATCCCAAAGGAAAGATCCAGCTGGCTTCCAGTCCGGAGGACGTCCCGTGGCGCCGACAGAAGAGGACTCCACCATCCAGAGGGAGGAACAGCAACCGCTACGACTAGGACGGACAACCCATCTGCCGCCCCTGCAACCAGCCAGGACATTATGCAAGGTACTGTCATTTAAACTAGCAAAACCTGGGGCAGAGGGCCAACCCCCAGGCGTAAGACCACCAGGCCCATCAAGCTGGCGAGACAAATATGTGGGAGGACGACCAATGAGCGCGCTGCTGGACACTGGATCCCAGGTGACCACCATCCCTTACATTCTTTTCAAACGGTACTGGACTGAATCGGACATTACCCGCCGTCCAGATGAACATTTGAGTATTTATGCTAGTAATGGTCAACCCGTACCTCAGGTGGGGTACAAAGAAGTGACGTTAAAGGTTGGCAAAGTTGAACTGCCAGCACAAGGACTGATTATTGTCGACATTGATCGCCGAGAAAGTCATCCCATGATAACCTTAGGCACTAATGTCATTGAAAATTGTCTTGCAGAAATAATTGTCTTGTTACAGCAGGTTGCGGAGACCGCCAGTTCCAGCCAGCAGCGGGTTCTACAAAGAGAGATCAGAGCCCTGATGAAAAGACAACAGGTAGAACTGTCTGGTGGTGAAATTGGCAGTGTCAGGATGAGTGACCCATTCCCTATTGCCATGCCCCAAGAAGTGAAATGCTGATATGGTGCCGGGAAGCAATCAGTCTCCGGAGTAGAGATTACCAGGCCCTGGTAGAGCCCGTCTACTCTGACAGTAGGCCCACCATTTTGACAGCCAGGGGGGTGGTTGATGTCCACCATGGGAGAGTGCCAGTCCGCGTCCTGAACATTGGGGAAAAAGAAGTCCATTTGCCCCGGTATGCCACCCGAGCCAAGTTATTTACCGTCAATCAAAATGCTATAAAAACAGTGGAACCCTTACCTCCATCCAACCAGGCGGAGGGTAATGGCTCCGAGGGACAGATGGAGGACTGGTGTCAGAAGCTGCATGTGGGCACTGACTCCACCCCTCAACACCAAAAACAAGGAGTATACCGGGTGGTCCAAGAGTATGAAAGGGTCTACAGTAAACACCCACTCGACTTCGGGCAGGTAAAGGGGGTTCAACACTATATCCCCACGGGAGACCATCCACCCATTAAAGAAAGGTACCGGCCTGTACCGCCAGCACACTACCAAAATGCCAAAGGGATGTTGCGAAAGATGAAGGAGGCTGGGGTAATAAGAGATAGTTGTAGCCCCTGGGCAGCTCCATTAGTTCTTGTAAAAAAAAGGATGGCACAATGAGAATGTGTGTAGACTACAGGCAAATTAACCGCATAACACATAAAGATGCATACCCGCTACCCAGGATAGAGGAGTCACTGGCTGCGTTAAAATCTGCTAATTATTTCTCTACTTTGGATCTTACTAGTGGGTATTGGCAGGTTCCTGTAGCAGAGGCAGATAAGGAAAAGACCGCATTCACTACCCCGATTGGCCTCAGCGAGTTCAACTGCATGCCATTCGGGCTCTGCAACGCCCCAGGAACCTTCCAGCGGTTGATGGAGTGCTGTCTAGGGCATAAGAATTTCGAGACAGTCCTGCTGTACCTGGATGACGTCATAGTATACTCCAAGACATATGAGGATCATCTGAAGCACCTGGCGGAAGTGTTTGAAGCCCTGGCTGGCTTTGGCCTGAAGGTGAAGCCGTCTAAGTGCCACCTGCTGAAGCCCAAAGTACAGTACTTAGGACACGTGGTGAGCACTGACGGTGTAGCACCAGACCGCGACAAGATCACCGTAATCAAGGACTGGCCGAGACCTTCCACGATCAAAGAAGTGCGGCGGTTCCTCGGCTTGGTAGGCTACTACTGAAGGTTTATACCACTCTTCACCAAGATGGCGGCCCCCATGCAGGACCTCCTGATAGGCCAGTCCAGGAAGGCCAAGAACCAGAAACCACCATTCAAATGGGACAAGCTGGAAGATGAGTCCTTCACCAGGTTGAAGATGACCCTAACAGGAGACGAGGTCCTGGCCTACCCTGATTATGGCCAACAATTCATCCTTCACACGGACGGACTAGGAGCGGTGCTGTCCCAGATCCAGCAAGGCAGAGAAAGGGAGATAGCCTACACCAGCAGGAAGCTCCGGCCCACAGAAAGAAACCCAGAAAACTACAGCTCCTTCAAGTTGGAGTTCCTTGCCTTCATCTGGGCTGTGACTGAGTGCTTCAAACATTATCTCGCCTCTTCCAAATTCACTGTGTACACGGATAATAACCCACTGACACACCTGGACACTGCAAAACTTGGTGCCCTGGAGCAAAGATGGATGGCCCGACTGTCTAATTACGAATTCACCATCAAGTACCGGGCTGGGCACAAGAATGCAAACGCAGATGCGCTGTCCAAAATGCCTAACTTGCCAGACGGGGGAGAAGACCCAGAGGAGCAGGAAGAGATAGAAATCCCCGCATCCCACCGCCATGGGATAAAGCAGTGCTCCCATTGTGTGAAGAACAGGTGCTCTGCCAACAGAGAAGCCACGTTCAATCCATTGCCCCACCATGGATAGGCAGAAACACAAGACGGTGACCCGGCTGTTCGCCTAGTCAAAGAGTTGCTGACACAAGCTGACTCATACCCTGATTCAGATGCTCCAGAAGAGACCAAACAGCTGTGGAAAGAAAAGAGCAAGCTGTTCATCTATGAAGGGAAGCTGTGTCGAAGAACTGTCAACTCCCGGACACATGAGCTGGTCTGCCAGGTGGTAGTCCCGAGGCGAGATGCGTCTATGGTCCTGGAAGCGTACCACGATGGAGCGGGACATTTTGGATGGAAGAAGCTGGAAGTCCTGCTACGTGAGCGGTTTTATTGGGCTGGCATGAGGAAGGCCGTCGAGAGGTGGTGTCGAGAATGCGGACCATGCAACCTGAGAAGAAAAGACCGTGACAGCCAGAGGGCTCCCCTGCAGCCCATCATCACCAAGCAGCCACTCGAACTGGTAGCCCTGGACCATGTAAAGCTATCCCCGAGCAGGTCAGGCTATGTCTACGCTCTCACCATTGTAGACCACTACTCCCGGTTCCTGGTAGTAGTGCTAGTCAAGGACCAAACGGCTCAGACAGCAGCCAGAGCTTTCCAACAGCACTTCTCCCGCCCGCATGGTTACCCAGAACGTGTGCTAACTGACCAAGGTCCGGCCTTCGAAGCAGAAGAATTCCAGGAATTCTGCAACCTCTACGGCTGCAAGAAGATCCGTACAACGCCTTATCATCCCCAGACCAACGAGATGTGTGAAAAGATGAATCAGGTGGTGATAGACCTACTGAATATGTTGCCCCTGGAGGAACGTAGTCTGTGGCCAGAAAAGTTGCCGGAACTGGTGGATCTCTACAATCACATCCCAGTGAATTCCACCAACTGCACACCTGCTTACCTGATGAGAGCAAGACCTGGTAAGCTGCCCATCGATCTGGATATGGGAGTTCTAACACCAGAGGACGCCTCACCAGATGCGGATTGGGATACTGAGCGGCAACAGCAATACCTTAAGGTACAGGAAAGTGTTGAAAGAAGTCTGTCCCAAGCAAGAGAAAGACAAGAGAGGACTTACAATCAACATGCACCTGCTGCCCCCTTGTCACCTGGAGAGCAAGTCCTAAAGAGAAAAAGGTGGCTCCATAAATTGGATGACCAGTAGGAAAAAGAGCCGTCCACCATTCTACCATCAAGGCATGATAACACCAAGGTGCACCTCATAAGTAAGGATGGAGGAGAAACGACAGCAATAGTTTCCAGAGACCACCTGAAGAAATGTCCCGAGCAGCTACAGCATGCTGAAGAAGGCCAAGATATCCCTCAACCCTCAGAGGAAGTGGAAGAAATGGTCAGCACAGTACTCGGAGAATTTCCCCGGTCATGGACGCAAGTGAATAATGCCATTGTTGTGCCAGTCCTTACATTTCTCCAACCAGCCCCTCAGGGAGCTGTAGAAGTCCCAGTAGAGTTGGAAGAACCATTGGTCCCAGAGACAGAAGATTCCTCATCAGCAGACCAGGAGAATCTACCCTCTGCTAGTAGCGAACCTGTCGTACCCACGGTAAGCCAAAGGATCCATAGGGAGCTGCCCAACCTACCAGAGACACCTCCGAACACCTGTAGTGTGGTGAACATTGAACCCACCACACCAGGGGTAAATACAGGGGACCAAGGTAGAACACGGATAGACAGTGTGTTACGTAGATCTACGAGAAGCACCAGAGGTCAAATCCCTGCTCGCTGGAGGATTTAGATGTACCCTATAACTGTAGTATTGCAAATGTTGAAATGTTTTATATGTGTGTACTAATTATGTTTTTCAAGTCACCCGACAGGGTTCAAAGACTTTCAGGTTATGGACAGTGAGTAACCAAAAACTTACCCTGTAAATAGTTGCGCCTATAAAGTGCCCCCTTTGCAACAGACCACGGAACAAAAACCTGTCTGGCGTGGCCCCACTTGTGGTCCAACGGGACTGACTAAGCCTTGCAGCCACGCCCAAGGCCAACTTTCGGGTTTGTTTTGGACAGGTCCCCCATTCTACAACTGCACCTTGTTGGGTGAAATGGACACCTGGTTACGGATGATACCATGACCTATAAGGACTGTAATGCCTGTAAATATGCTCATGTATTGTTATTGTTATTGTTTATTGTTATCTGTTAAATTTTTGCAAAATATGCTCAGTCCCGGAGAACTGAAATTTACTAGGGGGGAATGTGGCACCCCAGAGGGTCTGGTTGCCACAGTGGTAGTAATACCATGTCTGGGAGCAAAACAGGAGTTTCCTGGTCAGGAACACATTACATGCAACACCTCCTGCCCCAGACCAGAAAGGGCAGGATCCTGCCCTTTATAACTGGATCTGGAGGCGGGGTGAGTCAAAAAAGGAGTACAGTGTGTGGAGTCAAGTAGGACACGGAGGAGTAAAGAGCCAGGGACTGGAGCTGGAGTTAGCTCGTCCTGGATAGTATCCACAGAGGACCGGACGCCGGAGTCCGAGGCTGTGGGGATTGCATACCCAGCAGGCGATACCGCAGGGCAGGAGATTGCAGGTCTCCTGGCCCAACAGAAGCCCGGAGGCTCAGCCACACGAAAGGACCCGTACCGCCACAGAGGAGCGAGGAATACACAAGGTCCGAGTTGCCAGCCATACGGGTGAGCACAGCACGTTACACTCAGGGACGTGGGCTACAACACGACTATAAGCGGGATAGCCAAAGAGTATAGTCAGAACGGCAGGCCTACAACTTCACCTGGCCAGGAGGACTCTAGGATTGTTCCCAGACTGATCAGGCCCTCATCACTAGCCGGTACTCCCGTTGGGGCCCATATAATTGCCAACAGTAAAGACCCTGGGACTGCACTGCAAAGACTCCATGTTGTCATTACTGATACCTTGCACTACCACCACCATCATCCATACACGCTGCCTTGAAGCTCCACTCTTCCTGTGGGGAGTTACATCACCTGGCTGCACATACCACCAGCTTCAGCGGACTGCTCCGCAGTGGCAGTTCCCATTTACCGCATTCCACAGGTGGCGTAGTCGGACTATACATAACAGATATACATAAACTACCCTTAGATTTACCACCTGGGTCACGGACCGGGTCACCACCACGGTGACTACAACCCCCAGCATCTACAGGCCTGGCTCCGGGTACCCCACGGCCCAGGGGGCGCATCATATGCAGTGAGTGGCAGGGCTGCCCAAAATTTGGACGCACCCCAATACCACTTTGAAAATTGGGATGCACCCCAATACCCCTTTGAAGAGACTTTAGGAGGGCCTCCTGAAAACAATGTTCCCATTATTAGGAAGTGGGTCTCCCATTGTGTTTGCCTATGCAGTGAATGCAAGGGTTACCAAAAATTGGGAGGCACTCCAATGCCCCTTGGAAGAGACGTAGAGGGCCTCATGAAAAAATGTTCCCATTATTAGGAAGTGGGTCTCCCATAGTGTTGACCTATGCAGTGAATGCAAGGGTTGCCAAAAATTTGGAGGCACTTCAATGCCCCTTGGAAGAGATATGGGGGTCAAAGGGCCTCCTGAAAACAATGTTCCCATTATTAGGAAGTGGGTCTCCCATAGTGCTGGCCTATGCAGTGAATGCAAGGGTTGCCAAAAATTTGGAGGCACTCCAATGCCCCTTGAAAGAGACGTGGAGGAGGGCCTCATAAAAAATGTTCCCATAATTAGGAAGTGGGTCTCCCATTGTATTTGCCTATGTAGTGAATGCAAGGGTTGCCAAAAATTTGGAAGCACTCCAATGCCCCTTGGAAGAGACGTAGAGGGCCTCATGAAAAAAATTTCCCATTATTAGGAAGTGGGTCTCCCATTGTGTTTGCCTATGCAGTGAATGCAAGGGTTGCCAAAAATTTGGAGGCACTTCAATGCCCCTTGGAAGAGACATGGAGGTCAGAGGGCCTCCTCAAAACAATGTTCCCATTATTAGGAAGTGGGTCTCCCATAGTGCTGGCCTATGCATTGAATGCAAGGGTTGCAAAAATTTGGAGGCACTCCAATGCCCCTTGAAAGAGACATGGAGGAGGGCCTCATAAAAAAATGTTCCCATTAGAAAGGAGCGGGCCTCCTATACTTGTAATGCCCATGCACTAAGTGTATGGGCTGACAAACATTTACCCCTGGGGGGTATACATGAACATACAGTATAAAAAAAATTTTTACGGGCATCATAAACACCCTTTAAAAAAATTATGTGGGTGTTGCATCACGGACCACGGTCACCCTGGTGATATGGTGGTGGAGGATGAGGAGAAAGAAGAGGACAAGAGCAAATAGCCAAAATCAGGAAGCGTATACCCATGTGTGGGTGTGAAGAGGTGCATGGGAATACACCTCCCAAGAAAAGACACTGGATTTGAGTTTATGTTACGCTGCTATCATTTGGTGGTGTTGAGAAGTCTGGCCCAATCCAGCCCTTGTTCATTTTTATAAGAGTCAGCCTGTCAGCATTTACAGTTGACAGGCGGATGCGCTTATCAGTTATAATTCCACCAGCGGCACTAAAAACTCGCTCTGATAAAACGCTGGCGGCAGGCCAGGCCAGGACTTCCAAGGCATAGAGAGCCAGTTCATTCCACATATCTAGCTTGGATACCCAATAATTATAAGGCACAGAGGAATCACAGAGGACGATGGTACGGTCGGCAAGGTACTCCCTCAGCATCTTCGCAAACTTTGCACTCCTTGTGAGAGTACCTCCGCGTCTCAGGGCTTGTGCGATGGGAGGGGCTGAGAAAATTCTCCCAGAACTTTGACAGTGTTCCCCTGCCTCTGCTGGATTGAAGTTGTGTCTCTCTCGCCTGTACTCCTTGGTTGTCCTCTGCCGCCAGCGTTTTCAGATGGGAATTTTTTTAATAGTTCCGCAACAAGGGCTTTCTGGTACAGCCCCATTTTTGCAGACCTGTCCACCTCAGGAATAAGAGATATAAAGTTCTCCTTGTAGCGTGGGTCTAGAAGTGTCACCAACCAGTAATGACTGTCACCCAAAATTTTGAGAACGCGAGGGTCATGGGAAAGGCAGCGTAACATAAACTCAGCCATGCGTGCCAGACTACTAACAGGCAAGACTTCCGTGTCCTCACCAAGAGGATGACTGACCATGCTCTCCTCCTCCTCCTCCTCCTCTCTGTCCTCTGGCCATCCACGCTGAACAGATTGTATGACAGCTGTGCAGGTGGTACCGTCTATAGTGCATGAAACTAGCTCCTGCTCTTATTCCTCCTCCTCTTCCTCATTGTCCCCCAATCCACGTTGGGATGAGATGAGGCTGGGCTGTGTGTAATCACCCTGTATGGTTCCTTGCTCCATCTCACGGTGCTCCACCTGCAATGCATCCTCTTTGATTGTGAGCAGAGAGCAATTCAGAAGACAGAGAAGCGGGATGGTGACGCTAATTATGGCGTCATCGTCGCTCACCATCTTGGTGGAGTCCTCAAAGTTTTGGAGGATGGTACATATGTCTGACATCCATGTCCACTCCTGAGGTCTTATGTGTGAAGCCTGAACTGAATACCGACGGCCTTGTTGATGCTGGTACTCAACAACTGCCCTCTTCTGCTCACAAATCCTTTCCAACATCTGCAGTGCAGAGTTCTAACTCGTGGGGACATCACACACCAGTCTGTGAGCCGGAAGCTGCAAACGCTGCTGAAACACGGCAAGGGCGGCATAAGCTGTAGGTGACTTTCTAAAATCGGTACACAAGCAGCGTACTTTAACAAGCAGATCCGGCAGCTCCGGGTAGGATTTGAGAAACCGCTGAACCATGAGGTTAAGCACATGGGCCAGGCATGGTACGTGTGTGAGCTCGCCTAGCCTCAGAGCCGCCACCAGGTTCCGGCCATTGTCACACATGACCATTCCTGGCTGTTGGTTCAGCGATGTGAGCCACAGATCTGCCTGCTCTTTCAGAGCTGTCCACAACTCTTCAGCATTGTGTGGTTTGTCCCCTAAGCATATTAGCTTCAGCACAGCCTATTGCCGCTTGGCTGAGGCAGTGCTGCAGTGCTTCCAGCTTGTGACTGATGTGGTCATTTTGGAGATGGAGGCTTAAGAGGAGGAGGAGGCTGAGGAGGATGAGTTGCAGGAGCTGTAGACCGTGGGGGCAACCCTGATTGACCTACGGCCCGCAATCCTTGGCGTCGAGAGGACATGTTCCGTCCCAAGGTCCGACTGGGTCCCGGCTTCCACTATGTTAACCCAGTGTGCCGTCAGTGAGATGTACCATCCCTGCCCACAAGCACTTGTCCACGTGTTCGTGGTTAGGTGGGCTTTCCCGGTAACTGCATTGTTAAGGGCACTGCTAATGTTTTAGGACACTTGCTTGTGTAATGCGGGGACGGCACACCAGGAGAAATAGTGGCGGCTGGGGACCGAGTACTGAGGGACGGCCGCCGCCATCAGGTTGCGGAATGCTTCCATCTCCATGAGCCTAAAAGGCAACATTTTGAGCGCAAGCAATCGTGAAATGTGAGAATTTAGTAGTGTGGCCTGTGGGGCGTTGGCTGCGTATTTGCGCTTGCATTCCAAGGACTGGGGTATGGACAACTGAACACTGCGCGGGGAAAAGGACGTGGATGTGCTTCCTGATGCTGCTACTTGAGAGTGTGCAACTACAGGTGCAGGGCAGGAGGCATCTTCGCATGCACCATGGACAGGGGATTGGCTTGCATCCACAACAGTGGAAGAAGCAATGGTGCCACCCACAGACACTGTTCCTGGACCCTGGAGTTCGGCCCAAAAGTCGGGTGCTTTGCTGCCATGTGCCTGGTCATGCTGGTGGTGGTCAGGCTGGTCGTTTTGCCACCCTTGCTGATGCTGGCCTGGCAGCTGGTGCAAATGGCCTCTTTGGGGTTATCGGCAGAGTCTTTAAAAAACAACCAGAATCGGGAAGACCTAACAGTTGTGCTGGCAACTTTCTTCGTGTTGGTTTATGGGGAATGGTTGCCTGCCTTCTGTCTGTGGCCACCACACTGCTTCTTCCTGCCTGTTGGGGTGCTCTGCGGCGAGCTCCGAGCATCTCGAGTACTGAGATGCTCGGGCGAGTACAGAGTACTTGCGAGTATGCTCGCTCATCACTAATCTTCAATAAAGTTTGTGATTTTTTTTCACTTTTACTCTTTGGTCATATTCATGCTTTATTGATAGATTGTTTCTGATTCATTACGGCTAGCATTTTGCATGCCAGTTTTGATAAAGGCATTGCTGGAGTTAGATGCATCTAATTAATTAAGATACTCTTAATGAATTTTGTGCATCTTACAACTGGCATGGACCTCCAACGGAAATGTTACTCCAACTAGGGACAGGGGAAAATTTCTGGCATGATGTACACTACTAAAGTTGTAAAAATGTTGATGAATTTTCTGGATGGGCATTGCCACACCCTATCCCAGCCAATCTCTGCCCACTTTGGCAGAACTGGCCAGGACTAGCATAAAAACACCAAAATTTGGACACTTTGTAGTGTGTCAGGGGAATTTTGTTGCTGAAAGAGACCACTGTAGGTAAGGTTGGTCTGTAGCAATGTTTAGGCAAGGTCAATAAAGCCATTGGCTAGATGAGTTTCGGGTGGAAAAACTTGACTGGTCCACGCAAAGCCATGACCTCAACCCCATCAAACATCTCTGGATTAAAGTGGAAACTATAGAAATTTTAAGCCAGGCTTTCTCTTCAAAAGTCAGTTTATGACCTTATGAATGCTCTTCTCAATAAATGTGCAAATATTCCCACAAACACACTCCAAAATCATGTAGAAGGTCTTCCCAGAAGAGTGGATGCCGTTATAGATGAAATGGGAGATCACCTCCTTATTAATGCCTATGGATTTAGAACTGGATGCCGTAAAAGCTCTGGTAGGTGAAATGAAAAAGGTGCCCCAATACTTGTGTCCCTACAGTGTATATACTTTATTTCATTGTAATCTTGCCTGTAATGATAATGTGCTGAAAAGTGAGCAAGTTTGCACTTGGTATGTTAACATTGTGGTGCAAGTATGTTAAGATGATCTTCATTTCCTTTTTTTTTCCCTGCGTCTCTTTCCTGACCCCTTGTCCCCTATACTGTAAAAATCCCCTAATAAAAAGAATTTTGAAGAAGAAAAGTGAGCAAGTGTTTGTTTATGATGAAATCAGGGGCCAACAATGCAAACAGCAAGATTTCAGTATTTTTTAATAAAGAAAGTAAGCAACAAATAAAAAAAAAAATAAGCATCAAACATTTTTAAAAAGCTGATCAAACAATCATTAAATTTTTGATGGTGAATCATTTCATTAATGCTCAACTCTAGCTATAACATTTATACAAAAAATAAAAGCTATCAAAACAATGTTCCTAAAAGTGTTCTGATGTAAAAGACAAAATAAAGAAAATCAAAATCATGTCATTGAAACTAAAATCATATTTGTCTTAAATTAGTAACTGACATTAATGTTGTCTAGAGGGAAAGCACTATTATAAATTAAAGTGTCCGCCGTCCTGTCAGGCTATGTTCCCACGTTCGTTGCGTTTTTTCAGCTTTTTTTATGCAAATTTTCAGCTGTGTTTTACAGTACCAGCAAAGTCTATGAAATTTCAGAAATCTCATGCACACACCTTGGTTTTTTTTCTTATCTGTTTTGTCAGAGTTGCACTTTTGCAAAATGTATCATGTCACTTCTTTCAGCGTTTTTCACCCATCGTAGGTCAAAGACGCTACATAAAACGCAGGTGTCATGTTTTGCTACGTTGTTGGTGCCAAAAGCTGATGAAGTTGAATCAGATTTTTTTTTTATGCACTAAACTTTTTCAGCATGCACAAGAGACAAATGTACTAGGACAAAAAAGCAGGGAAAAAAAACACAACAAAAACTAAGCAAAAAACGCAGCAAAAACTAAGCAAAACCTGCTTTTAATAAGCAGCTTAAACGTAGCTTAAATTATGCATAAAAGAACGTTGCAAAACGCAACGTCTGAACATAGTTTTACACTGACAGAAACCTATCTTTGAATGTAAATAAGACTGGTTGAATCCCAAAATAATTCTTATTTCTTTTTCTTTTTCTTTTCCCTGAGAGCATTTTTAAGTGCTACAGTATGTTGCTATGCAGCTTATGTTATTTGTACAATGTGACATTCTAATATATTTCTTAAACTATTGTAATATTTTATCTTATATCTATATTATTGGGCCATATGAATGTTATATGCATACATGACAGGACAACAAGTCAAACAGGTAGAACTTCTAGTATACTGCCAATGTCATATTGTAGCTTGAGCAGCATCACAGAAAATAACATTTTTCAACCAACTTGGTCATGAGCCTAGTTAGTATAGCTGGACAAGTAAATAGAATTTTATTCTGGTAGTATTTTCAGTAAATGCTGGTAGATTAACATTGCCAATGATAGTAATGAATGCATTAATAAGTGTGCAGACTTAGGCCTCATTCAAACATCTGTTTTTTCACAGACGTGTTCTATCTGTGCTTATGGGCAGAACACATACAAATTATAGTCTGTGGTAGTTCACATGTTTATGTCTTTCTGACTGTTCTGCAAAAAAAAAAAAACGGAGACATGTCCATTTTTCATCCGAGTCACAGATCAAAGTCATCATTAGGTCTCCATTCACACTGCCTTATTTTATTCAATGGCCACTGCAGATAAGCGTTTTTCTTTTTCACTGACAGAACCTGTGTGTGAAAAAAATCACAGCATGGACTAGTTTCTTCCGTAAATTGGAGGAGACTTGCTCATTCAAGTCTATGGGTCCTTAAAAAAAAATTGAATGCCATTCAGAGCCACAGTACGGCATCCGTTTTGTTTACGGATTCATTACAACTCTAAAACATTGGGAACTATATATGGTCTTGTAAATGATCAATAGCTGCTGCTGTAAAAAAAAAAACGGATTGCATACGGATGACAAATAAGAAAAGAAAATTGTCCCACTTTTTTGCTTGAAACTCTGAACAATTTTTTATACGCTAATGTGAATGTACACTTAAAAGAAGGAAAAACTTTGCAAAAAAAAAAATTTTAGCACATGAGAAAATCATTGAAGAAACACTCATGGCAGAAATTGAAACACTGACCTCTGATCAAAATCTGATCCCAAACACTAATGAAAATCGGTTCAATTATTACACACAAGAAAAATCACTGACGTCTGAATGAGGCCCTATTCTGGTCACAGCCAATTGGGTCAATATGTGCATAAAGAATATTCATATTTTGCATACTTTTTTCCCAAAAAAGGCAAAGTTTAAAGAACATTGGTAAACTCTCTAGATGAGCCAAATTGTCCAATTTATAAACGTTTTGAGTTCTAGTAATAAAATGACAGCCAATGAAAAATATTTTTAGCTTTCTAAGCTGTTTAATTGTTAAACAAATTGTTAACAAATGGCTTGGGAAAGTAACACAAAAAGAAAACGGGGAACTTTGTGACAATGATATTTGTAAATAAAGCAACAGTAGCACACAGAATCTTTCCCACTGATCACCAGCCCTTGGAGTTGGTTTTACATCAGCCTGCCCCAAATTCATTCCTCACCTACAAGTTACGCAACTTAAATTCTGCTCATACCTACTGGTAAATGGAAACTAAATCATAGGTCTATATCTACCAAAGCATGTGCTAGCACAGGTGGTATCTGCAGATCTAATGCAAACTGTGCACCACACTAAAATCTGCTGCTGCAGCTGGCTACTTGGTTGGCTACAAAAATATTTATTACAAGCAAAGCACAACTAAAGAATCCAAGTCACAAGTATTCAGCATGAGGCATGGATCTATCTGGGCACCCTTTGTATATTGAACAGTGTGTACAGTCCTTGAGCATAACAATATGCATTGCAGCAACTACTGTAAAACATAGCTAGGTATATGCCAGATGAACGTTATCAAGAGGGAAAGGGTGTTTGCACTTAAAACCAATTTATTACCGATGAACATATGGCCAATATTTTGCCTCACGTCACAGGGAAGAAAAGCAAATAGAACCTGCAATTTAAGAGAGTGGGGGTGGGTGACAGTCATTCTGCAGGAGGAACTCAGGGAGTCATAGGCAGATATGAGCAGAGGGGAGTTAGTGAGAGAGAAGATATGTGGGTCAACTGATGAGAAGGGCAAATAAATGTATTTGCAGAGTGAGAGAAGTGCAGCAGAGTATGTGAGCTAGTGACACCTTATCTGTCCATCCAACTCCTCCTTACTTACCTCTGGAAAGCTGAAACCCATCACTGTCCCCAGCTGTTCTTCTCCTGGCTTCCTACTGTCATCCTCCACCAGGTGAGCTGATTTTCTTTTTTTGCTGTCCCTCTGCTGCTTTGCACCCTGAAATAAAAAGTCTTACATCTCTATTCTTGAGCAGTTGTTTCCTCTGAAAGACTGGATTAAAGGGATACGTTTATTTGCAATTGCACAAAGAGGCTGCAAATCGTTTGATCTGAGCAGCGTATTGAAAAAAAAACCCTAACTATCCGTCATCATTTCCACACGGCTGAGATGCTGCTAATTTTACTGCTTATGTGATGTGGATTTTAATGCAAGATTAATGACATTTTAGAAATGGGGAAACCTCATCTGTGCGGTTCAGCAGGTGGTTCAGTCACTGGGCATGGACTCTACCGCTTGTAGTGACCAAGGTCTGGTCATTTTCTGGAGCAGAGGAGAAGACAGGTGACAGAAGTAGCACTAGTGCCTGCAGATGGTCTCTAAGAGATAACTGAGTAATAAATCATGCTCAACTTTCTATCAGGGCTGCCACTATATGGGATTTGAGATCCTATCTTTTTGGGTTAGGGCTGATGGTTACTGCTCTTTATTTACCTGTTGGAACACCATCCTTGCTCATGATGGCTACATCTTCTATTCTAGAGCAGTGTTGGCTAATGACTTCAGAGTGCTGCAGAACACTTTAGGATGTCAGTGGACCAGGTTCTCCCTAGTATTACCCTCGTCTTTCTGTGATGGAAACTCTTGAGCAGTTCTCTTTTGGGTCAGTAGAGATCGCTGGAGGATCAGTAATATTTCACCATCTCTGTAGCCTCCTCCACCAAGATGATGATTTCCCTCCTTTCTCATACCCTTCCTGACTTGAACAGCGATTATCATTATGAATAAAGCATTTAGAGCATGCTTTACTGGTACTTTAATTTTCCATAGCAAATCCTGTTTATCCTCTATGAAATGGACATCACAAGCAATAATGCACCTAACATGTGCACCACTGTCTACTTCATTCATTATCACTGTTTGGCTCCAACCTCCCACAGATGTCCTGCAGGGGCTCAATTTTGTAGCAGCCACGTTTAGATAAGGATATGCTTAAAGCATTGTATTTAATTTTTGAGAAATAAACGTGAAATCAGGCCATAAAATACTGAGTTTTATCATTCTGGGCTTGAAATGGCTGTTTCCGCAGGGAAAATAACGGTGCTTAATCTCCTTGTGACATATTTAATCATTTCTGGAGCAGAGAAGATGAATAAAGAGAAAATGTTAGCCTGAGGGAAACAAAGGGTTTGATTTTCATATTAAATTCTCATAATGGACAGCACATAAAATAAAAAACCCCAGGGCTATGCCATAGCTTTGCCCTTAAATATACCCAGGCTATACATTTAGCTGGTGCCGGTGCATTCATTATTGTAGCCTATGCGCAATCCCAAAGCTAAATCCTCCTGTGTAGCCTCAGGACATATCCACATCATGGAATGTGACTGATACAAAGAATAAATCCCCAGCTTATTTTCTCAGAATGGGTTTATCACACTTTTGGTGAAATAGAATAAAAATTCCAATTTAGATTGTTGTATTTTGAACAAATAATTAATAGCTTGTCATGGGGAAGTGCCTTAGGTGGGTGAGTTTACTTTGTATTGATTTATATGCATATGATCATCTAACCCTAATGGAAGGCGAATAGCCTTTACTGATTTATAAACAGTTAATACAATCTTTTTGTATCTGCAGAGTAGATACTACCAATGCTGCATCAAGTCAGATATTTTATCAAGTTGGTCCAAGGCAGCCCTTGAGGTCCACAATCCTATTGACTTTATTAAATGCATTTTAAGGACTCTCAATGAATTACATGGCCTGTTATATTGCTCAGCCATTTAACTTGGGTTTCGATACTTCATATAAATCCATAGCTGAATGTATTGTCAGCAGTAATATGATCATCTGCCTATTATTTTAACTTTTCATCATTTCCACCTGTGCTTGTTTATGTGCTTTCAGCAAAAATTGTCTTTAAGATAATTGGCAGGGCTAAATTGGTCTATGTGTTGCCTCCAAGTTGATTTCAAGTGTACCACCAAGTCCTAGATGGAGAAGAGTATCCAACCCAACAAAGCCTTTGTGTCAGCTTCAGTAATCCTCAACAGAGCGTTAAGGTGTAATATGTTTTGTTTGTCTGAAGTGAATGAAAAAAAGAAAACAATTGCTTGCACCTTGGAACTATTCAAACAATAGACTAATCCACTTGAAGCTTGTTATCTGAGCTGTGTTGTGTGATGAGCAGAGGGTCAGCCTTATATGTCATCCTAAAGGAGATATAATGATGCAATTGAGCACTTTAATGAATGAAATTACACTAGCTTTATCAATGCACATCCATTATGCTCTCTCACATCAGATATTATGACTATATGCCAAGAGAATGGGCATAACGCTGCAGCCTGGCACTGTGTCGTTTTCATCAGCCATAAAAAAAGGGTCACTGTTTTTTTTTCCTGGTGGTGCCCCCTTTTTACAGCGCAGATTTTTGGATTTTTTGCCAGACACTTCTCCTGTTTCCTATCATGCCATGAAAATGTATGTCACAACAAGTTTCATTAAAGGAAAATAAACAGTCATGTCCCTGCTTCATGCAGGGGAGTCATGAATTTTGGATGAGATAATCTGCTGATAGATGGGAGAGAAAAAAAGACATGCTCTGAAATACTCTAGCGGTGTTATAATCCAATTGTCAAAAAGACAGGTCATTACCTAGGAAGTTTCAATATATAGGAGAAATAATAGTGGGAGAAGGAGAAGAGAGGTGTTAAGAGAGATTAAGAAATAAAGCCATGTAGAGACAGAGAACTGGCTGGTGAGAGAGAAGGAGCTGAGTATTCAGGAGATGAGAAGAAGAGATGGAGATGGCAGCAGATAGGAAAATGAGGCATAAGGCAAGGAGTGCGGTGGGAGTTAGGGATACAGTACCGAGCAATCTGAATAGGTTCCCAGGACTGCTGCAAACAAAGGGACCCGAAAGATACATTTTATTTTATTATCACTTTCTGGTAGGGTCAATAATATTAAAGCGCAAGGTTTATTTGTGTTTGTTTTTGGAGTTGGGAGATTAAATTTAGAGATTAACTTAAATGTTTAGAACTTTATTGAGGATCATATTTTATATTAAATACTATTCCAAGTATGTGTGTACATTCACATGTATAACATGCATAGAGATAATTGTTTGGGGGAGCTATGTATATATTATAGAGAGCGAGATTAGTGGCAGGGGATAGAACTATGGATATATTGCATACATAGAGATTAGTGGTAGGTGAGAATTTATATATATATATATATATATATATATATATATACACATATATCTTTATATTTAGATATATTATATACATAGAGATTAATGAAAGGGGAGAACTATATGTTATATACATAGAAATTAGAGGTAGGGAGTAGAACAATGTATATAATGTATTCATAGAGATTAGTGGTGTGGGGTAACTATATATATATATATATATATATATATGTATATCTATGTATATATATTATATACATAAATAATAGTGGTAGGGGGTAGAACTATAACTATATAACTTTTTCTATACATAGAAATTAAAGGTAGGGGATAGAACTATGTATATATTATATACATAAAGATTAGTGGTAGGGGAGAATGGAGGAAATGTATTGATTAGTAGGGAAAAAATACACAACACTACTACAAGACGGGTGCCATGTGCTATAAAGCCACCTGTAAAAGTAAACAGGTAAATAGTAGCAGAGAGCACTTGAGCTGAAGTGCAGCCACTTATCACAGTCACATCTCTTTCCTCCTTGCTCACTTGTTCAAATAATCCCACAACTCTCCCAATCCCCAAACACTAACTCTGTGCTACACCCATACCCCTGCCCCAATCGCACACTACAAGGTAGAGCAGTCCCTATTTAATACATGGCAGTATCATATCACGATATAGCGGTATAATGGTAGTAACTGTTCTTTATTTCCGTTATAATGATACAACTACAAACATTTGCAAATCCCCACATTTTCCCAAACACATCGAGCTTCATCAATAATCGAAATATTTTTTTCACAGCATTTTACTGGAATAGATTATTACAGAGGAAGATAAGCAAAAATGGCACAAACCTTTAGTGCTTCAGTAAGCCTACAGAAACAGGCAGTATAATCCTAAAGTGTCTTAATAACCAATTTGTCACATAGAAATTATACGCTTTTCCATTAATGTTCAATGCAGCGATTGGCAGGTAACAGGTTAAAACTAGTAATTACTATCGTAGGTTAACTGGTAAACTCAACGTGCAACTATTATTAGGGGAAAACACTGTAAACGAAAATAGATAAAATAGATAGGAGTCCAACAATATAATTATATAATTGCTCCTTTGTGTGCAATCTATGGGAAAAGTATGATAAGTAATTAATTCATTATATCAAGAGCAGGAATCTAATGTAATCAATACCTAAAAAGACATGCCTTTGATTCTGTCTAATATATACTATGTAACTTAATTAAAATACATGAAATGTATATATATATATATATATATATTTATTTAATGTATTTATATATACATATACAATTTATTATATATATATATATATATATATATATATATATATATATATATATATATATAGTCATCTGCAAACCGCCATGCAATAAGTCCTCAGGAAAAAAAAACATTTATGTAGTCTGAGAACTTATTGCATAGCTATTTGCAGACGACTACGGTATATATTTTCAGGGGGGAAAAAGTACATTACCTTAACCAATATTATTGGTTGATAGCACATAGATGGGTTATCAGATAATATTGCACCTAATGCTGGTTTTCAGCTAGTAGTTCACATGAATGAAGTTATTGTGTGCTTCGTACAACTAATGAGCCACAAGTCCTGCAAGTCCTTGTATCAAGGAATATTCACCTGTCAGGTGGTCTAGAACAGACCACTATTCTCTACAACACCAGATAGCATTTGGGGTCTTCCAGGCATCAAGTCTATCAAGCTGTATTTCAGGGTCTCAGTTCACTATTAAACCAATATAATAATTCTCCAACAGAAAGCCATAAACACAGTTTCGATTTCAATAAGTCCATTTATAAATTGTCACAAAATTCTAGACAATGAAGGAAATCCATTGTGGGCATCATACCGACTTTGCATCAGCCCAAATATAAGTTTTACATTTTTATGTTTATTTCTAATTCTCAAATACATTTTTTTTTACTTTTAAACTATTTTAAAGGCCAATTTCCTATTGCCTAAGGGTTCCTACATGAATTAACCATTTCTTTGCCAAGTCAACCATCAGCCGGCGAAGGGTTAAAGCTGCGGCAGGGTTGAGAACTGAATGAAGAGATAGCCCCATTGAAAGAGGTTGAATGCCATGACAACTAGCAACAACCTCAGATTTATCCCAAACAGTTAGGGCACATTGTAAGAGGGCGTCAATCATGTATTATTTGGCTACTGAAATAAATGCAAAAACTGAGCCCTGACAAAAGCATCCAACAGGAGCCGGACATTTGTCTACATTTCGCCCATTGTCCGCAGCTTAGCAATCGGTTTGTATTTGTGTTTGCCCGGGTCCGACCACCCAGGATGAGCTGGGGGCTTGCTAAGACCCATGGCATTGTCACACACATCACATACTAGATGGGAGGCACACAGATACTGAAATCAACTGATCAACAATAATCCATTGGCTTTTTTCACCTCCTGCATCTCCCAGACTTTTTTTTCTCTTGGTGTACAGTGGTGGGAGAAAGTCAGAGAACTTCCCTAGACCCTTTTGATGCACCCAAAACTCACAGTATACAAATCCTGCTCCAACCCCAGAAACATGCTATATTTAATTAGAATCGTAGCAAATTGATATAAAAATACAAAAATTCAGACAAATATAAATAATGATAATAATAACAATGATGATGATAATACAAGTAAAATATAATAGGAATAAAAGAGTGAAAACATTATAACACAACATATAATAAATATTATGCTGGTAACGATGCATATACTACATAAGGCATAAGATAAAAATCTAATATACGTTAAATAAAATAATACCAACATTTGCAAGCCTTAAATATCTGTAATATTTTCATGCAATTAAATAAAAAATATATATGGTAAATTTTATACAGTTTTTCTAACAAATAGAAAATAAGGTAAACAGTGCAGTAATTAACACATCTGAACAATAGGCAGATCGCATAAGCTCTTATAATACTTAGATCGCACCTATGTTATCTTATTTACAACCATCACACATACAAATTGCTCTGTATTTCCTCCAGAGAACCCATCAAAGCTAATAGACAGGTTTATTTTACATAGTAACATTGTTAAAAAGGCGTCTAGACATCACAATGACCATGCTTTACCTTTAACAAAGAGCCAATCTCCCAGGATGATTACATTTCTACACACTTTAGTTTATTTTGGAGCAAAGTAGAATCAATTACTTGCTTTTTAATTTATACTACTCATCCCTAAGCCCCAACCACAATATTGACCTACGAGGTTTACATAAGTTGGTCTCTTGCCATTTGAATAGCATCTTGTTTAGGTAAAGCCCAATATCTTGAGTGGGTCTTGTAGGTTCTGTAAATACTCAATATTCTGCTTTGCTACAAATCTCTTTTTTTTTCT